>NC_068979.1:5000-10005000 GCF_016808095.1 Vigna angularis | reverse complement strand
TCGCCAGCTTTTCTACCTCTCGCAAGACCGATCGGTTGTGATCTGCGTCCACCATCTAGGTTGCTTAGAATGTGGAAACCACCACAGCCAGACCGAACCGCAAAAGAAAATACACGAGCAAGACCATGTGATCAAAAACTCAACTCGAAACGAAAACCTTAAATCCTTAAATTACAAAATCAGATAACAAGAACAGAAATTTCCAAAACTAGAGAACAATTAAAACCCAAATTTCAAATCTCAAGATGCGCTTAAGCTGTCAAAGTTGCCTCCCTTCCTGCATAAACGAACCAACATCGAGAAGCGAAATGGACTTTTTCCTCCATGTGAAACATGAACCAGAGTTGGAGAAAAGGAAAAGGAGGTTTGCGCCTCCCTCACCGCGAAGCGAAACGAAACGAGAAGAAAAGAGAAAGATGAAGATGGGTGCTTCCCCCTTCTTGTGAAGCCGCGACAGAGGAGTGAAGAAGAGAACAAAACATTGCACGAAGAGAACCCCAAGGGCGAGAGAGAGCAGCGGCAAAAAACCTAAATGAAGGCATTATGTCTAAAAGTGCCTCTCTTCGCGAAAGTTAAACCTAAACGCATGTTATTACCTCCGTTCGTAGGCAAGCCGAAGCATAAAACGCGTACGACATCGGCTAAGAGGGAACCAAGGCAATAGAGGTTACCAAAATGGACTTTGGAACATTCGGTTTCAGAGGATGTGTGTTTGTGGCAGGACATACTGCCTCAGTCTGTGGGCAAACCGAAGCATAAAGAGCCTAAGGCATCGGCTAAGAGGGAACCGAAGCAATAGAGTTTACCAAAATGATTTTGGAACGTTCGAATTGCCTCGGTTCTAAGCAGCAACAGATGCAATATACTCGTTCAACATCAATAGAGGTTACCAAAATGGATTTTGGAACGTTCGGTTTCAGAGGATGTGTGCTTGTGGCAGGACATACTGCCTCAGTCCGTGGGCAAACCAAAGCACAAAGAGCCTACAACATCGGCTAAAGGGGAATTGAGGCAATAGAGGTTACCAAAATGGATTTTAGAATGTTCAATTTCAGAGGATGTGTGCTTATGGCAGGACAAAATGAATTAGAATGTTCGGTTCAGAGGATGTTTGGTTTTTGCAGGAGATATTGCCTCGGTTCTGAGTAGCAACCGAGACAGTATAACCGTTCGATATCGTTTCTCAATGAACCGAAACATATAATGTCGTCATAATTATGAAAATGTCATCGCATTATTATACGCTTCGATTTTTGCGAAACCGAAGTGTATATAGCGCATTAAAAACTCGTTTTTTACTAGTGTAAGAAAGTGAAATAAAGAAATATAACAGTAATAATATTCATATTATGTTAAATTTATGAACATACAAAATGGAAACGTAGAATTTATTTTAAAATTTACCATAAATTATTTAATATTATCAAAGTTAATGTTTTTATAGTTTGCCAACGGAAATGGGCTTAACTAGAATAAGATAGCAGCTCGGTGAAACATGTTTGAAACGGAATAACTTCTTTTAGAATTTCATTCAGTGAGAAAAAAAAACAAAAATCATTATTTTTTTCTATTTATATCCTTATTTAGTAATTACTATAAATAAGGAAAATAAATGCAAAAGAAAGAAAAAAAATAAAAAGAGAGAAAAAGAAAGACAATACTATATTGACTCGAGAAAGTTTAAATTCCATCAAATAAATATATTTTAATATATAAACAGAGATACTTTATATCCATTAAATTTCTTTAACTGAGGTAATATAATTATAAAAATCTTAAATTAATTAAGGAGAAACTTAAAAGTCCAAAGGAATTAGTGAGTAAGCAACTAGCAGTCACTGTAAGTTCATTGCAAGTTAACTTAGCATCAAGAAGATAATTTTTACATGAAATTTCAATTTAATAAATAATTTTTAGTTTGAACGTTAGAAGTTTAATTTTGTTAAATATGTTTAAAAATATTATTTATAAGAATTTAATTGATTCAATGATTACTGTCTCCCATGAAAATACACGTGATGTAAAAAGAAGTATAATAAGTTGCAAGTTGCGAGGATATTGACGTTGAGTGGCAGTAGTGTTAGGCACACTTTGATGTGTGTTTTATTATGAAAAAGAAAGCAAAAATCTGAGAGGTGGGTTTTGTCGTTTTCATTCCTTCGTAGATACAATGGAAACATTGCCAAATGTAACCGTACTATAAAATCATCCCACTTTGTCACATTCTCAATTTCGTTTCAACAATATTATATTACTATTGGAATCTGACGCCTTCTTCTTCTTCTTCCTAAGCAAATTTCGGAAAACCTAGGTTTCCCAATCCCACTACCCATCTGTTGTTGTAAATTTCTAATATATAAATATCTAACATATTTTTTATATTATTTTCTAATCTGTCTGTTGTTTTTTTTAGTAAAAATACAATTTTTTTATTATACTCTATCTCAATACTCTTATATATGATTAATATGCTATTAGTTATTAAATATAACAAGCTTAAATTTATCTTTTTATACTTTTCTATTTATAAAAGCATATCATATGTGCTCATCACAAATTAGGATTTATGGTATATATTTTCTTCTCTCTTTTATTTTAACATTATATAAAGTTAGGAATTAAATTATATTTTAATGAAATTTATTTATTGATTTATCTATTTTGTCTAGTCTTACGTTCGACTTTGAAAAATATATGTCTTGACATAAAAAATTATATTATAAATCTATATTAATTAAAAATAATAAAATAAATTTATATTATATAAATGATTGTGGATTTCATCTTAAAATTTGATTTTGTAAAACTTAGTTATTTAAAATTTAATTTTATAAAATTGAATTAAGCTTAAAGAATAAGTAAAATACATCATTATTTTTTTACTTTTTGTTTATTTATTTTATTTCATTTTTGAAGATTTTTGAAGAAAAAAATATTGTTAAGTCTCTCTTATCTCCATTGACGATAAAATATTAGTTTTATAATACTTTTGTATATGAATAATTATTGTTTCTTGCAAAGAAAAGTTTGTTTTTCATAGTTATATGTTATTCTTTTAAAACTCTTATAGTTCAAAAACTAATTTAAGTGATTTTTTTTCAAATTATTTTATTATATGAAAATTCCTTTTAAGAACATGAAATAAAATACTATCAATTATGTGCTTTTTTTCATGAACAATTTTTAACTATGAATTATTTCTCGTGTGTTTTCCTTCTAATAATTATATTTTTTTCAAAATTGTTAATTAAGATATGATAATATTTATAAATTTTAAGCATATTAATTTCATTTTTTAAAATTATTGATCAAAACCTAACACTTCATATTACTATACACAGTTAAACTAAAATAACCTAGTCTCTAGTGAAAAACACGAGATTATTGTTAGATTTCATCTTTACTGATATCAAGTAAAAGAAAGTAATGTTGTTGGATTATTCTTTTTTTTCTTAGACTCGCTAGAATGAATTGAATAATAATGTGAAATTTTTAGTCACATTTGACATTGTAAAATTATAGAAAATGATATTCTAAAAGTGATGGTAGTTTAAAAATAATGAGACTCAGTTATTTTAATATTAAATGGTTTATTTATAAATAGTTTTGTTATAAACGAGTTTTACTATTTTAAATGTACCATTTTTCTATAACTCACTTTTCTAGAGTTCTATGCTTTCTTTCTACAAATTATAACTTTTCGATCATCTGTTTGAAGAGAAAGTTCTTGTGAGATCACAGATGAGTAATCTCTATTTCTAACTGATTAGTACTTCGTTTAGAGCAAGTAAATTTCTAACTATTTTTCTTTTCGTTCTCTATTTATGATCATGCTTAGGAAACCTTGACGCATATAAGCATGTATCATTAGTGTTCATTTCTTGGTTCTTTGTTAATTTGTGGTCTTAATGACTCTTTCCTATCACAATTTGGTGATTTGTAGGTGTTTTTAGAGTTTCTTGTGCGTGAAACAAAGGGTGTTCGTTCTTAGAGTTTCGTAACTTCAGTGTAAGATAAGGGAAGCTAGTGTTTGTTTTTCTATCATGTTATTTGTGTAAATTTAGTGGTTGCATGTATGATAATTTGATTTGAGTGAAATTTTAGGTTTGTAATAATATTCATGTTGTTTAAATGATGATTAATGATTACGTGAGGATTGAAATGTTTGATATGTTGTGTTTGTAATGATAATGTTGTTATGATTGTGTATAATGAAGTGTATTGATCCTTAATATTGAATTCAAAGTGGTTGGAGTGAAGATTAACCAAATTCTTGAGTTTTAAGGTAAAAAGAGAGGTTTTTGATGGGTGAGTTTGAGAAATAGGGGTTGAGTTGAGAAAACCATTGTCATATGGCTGTTATGAAGTGATTTGAGACTTGTTAGAGGTGTTGATGGATTGAAATCTATTGTGGTACAAAGGGGTAGTGCTTTGTGGAAGTTTTAGGAGGTTTTTAGTGTAAAAATGAGGGTTTTGAGTAGTGAGAATTTGATAAGAGGGGCATAAAATGTATTGAGAAGTTCGAGGTCTGTTAATAGATTACTTGTGACTTGTCTAGGCATCTAAATTAGTAAAATCTGGTGTGGAAGAGTTAGTTCTAGAAAAGGGTTATTTCTTAGTTACTCTTAGACCTTTTGGGGGTTTCAACTATTGGGAAATGAAAGTAGTAAAGATGGGAGAAAATTGAGGTGTTAGGGTGTATTCTTTAGTGTATTATGACTTGTTCATGATGTTAGTATGCTGATATAGGTGTTGGAAGAAGTAGAATGGAGTTTGGATAGCTTAAAGGAGTGATTTGGTTTCAAGTGTTCAATTTGAGTTAAAGTGGTGTTTCTAGAGGTATTTCAATGTTTATAAGATCTTAAGAACCATTCAAAGTTTCAATGTTTATAAAGTCTTAAGAACCATTCAAAGTTGTGGGATAAGTGTGTGAAGGGATTCAAAAGTGTAGAGTTTTTATGATAGCGCCTGAAAGCTCAAACTGGGTGTTGAGCGTCCATTTCCAGTGGCCAGGGCGCTAAGCACCACTACACCTGCTTTGGGGGGTTTTCGGGATTTCAAACATCAGTTTTGGACGTTCTTTAGGTCATTTTAGAGGTTTTGGAACCTTTCGGTGTTGTTGGTGAGGGTTTCATGGCTGTTTTCCTTGCCTAGTGTGAGTATCAAGTTGCTATGAAGAAAATTGTGTTATTGTGTGATTTTCGATGAATTATAAGGGTGTTTCTATTTCTTTAATATATGATCAATAGTCTCATGTATTGGTATACTATATGAATGTGAAGTAATCTTAATGGTTTCAAAGGTATGGAAGAGAGTTCCAATGAGGAACTTCTAAGAGGTTGTTTCAATTATTTAAGTATGAATATGGGAAGCTTAGTCTTGGAGTTCATCCTGACATTCTAATGGTCACCTATTCTCAAGTAGAGAAGGGTGAGGCATATGGTGAGAATAACAAGAGGTCATTGTCTAAGGGTTTTACCTTAGCCTAAGGCGAGTGATAACGGACTAACACTTGTGTGGTAGCTTGGGATGGGCCCAGCTGTATAACCACAACAAGTGTACGAACTCTCATACCTTGGATATTCATACTAATCTGGATAGTCAAATCAAAGTATTGTCATGCATAAGGTGTTTGGTTGGTTTTGTGTGATATTTATCATGTGTAGAATGTTTAAAATGTTTAGATATATTATGAATTATTTTTGTATCTAGTTTACCCTTGCTTTTGTCTTTGTTTGTCTATGTTTTTTCTTTTGCGATGATCACCTTAAATAGTGTGAGCTTAGAAAGGACGTCTTTTCAGTCATTTCAGCGTGAGGTTGAGAGTGAAACAGTAACATCGATATAATTTTGTTCTCTAAGATCTTCTCCATTGATAGTTTGTAATTTCTTGTAAGTTATCATCTATGTAATGTTTTATTTTAGTAGTTTTATTCTACTAAAATGAAATGTTACCTACCCAATAACACAGTTTTGCTTCAGTTGACAATATTTATTTAACAATACTTTCATAATAAATTCCATATATAGATGTAATTATTGATTTTGATCTTCTCCGAATTGAGTAAGTCTCATGAATCAAAAATGGAGCGGTTACCCGAGTTAAAGTGACAATGGAGAATCATATCAGACACTCAATGGAGGATATGTCTGCATCAACCAAATTCTGATAATATACTTAGTGGAAGAAGCATTTTCCTTATAAAACTTAATAACCTCAATGTATATATATATTGCAGAAAAATCCTTCCAGATCAATATAATATATATATATATATATATATATATATATATATATATATATATATAATATAATTAATGGCAGCTATATATACATTGATAGTGTTGTCTAATCACGATCAATGTCCTTCAATTTAATATAATTGTAATGAATGGTGGTGAGAAAAAATGTACGAGAGTAGTCAAAAATGCAGTCTGGACTTGCTTCATCTGGAAAAGATTCCAATGTTCACTTCTTTCTATTTATGCAATTTCATGAATAGTTAAAAGGGGTATCACCATTTGCATCAAACACTTATTTTATGTTCATCTTGAAGGCTTCTTGAACATCATGAATGCACGTGGGACCGTAGCAGTCATGTTAAATAGCCCTAGCTCTCACAGACCACAGCCATCGATCAGTAGAGTGGCCAGTGTTAATTCACTTTCTTTCATTGAACTTCATGGCAGAGAAAACCATGTTTTTAACCTCTCTCGTCTTCCTTATTGTTCTCCTGCAACATAACTTTGGTGTGTCAGTGCATGCATCAAGGCTGCAAAACCTTCATCCACCACCAGATCTTCCTAGAGTCTTGTTGAGGAGTCCTCAACCTCCGTCCCTTCGTTCTTGGTATGCCATAAACGATGAAACGAGTGGTGATGCCTTTCGTCCTACAAGTCCAGGGCATAGCCCTGGTGTGGGACATGAAACTCCACCACCATGACTTAATTTAGGATTATGTCTTTAAATTCAACTTCAAGATAGGGATTGAATGTGCCTTCTTAATTTCTTCCCTCCTTTCTCATTTTTTTTTTACTTTGATGAATTATGGATGTTACAGCTTTAAAGTTTGTGATATGTTATTTGGGAGTGCTTTGAATAATGTATGATGTTTCATGTTTTCATTATAGATTTTGTTGGGTTAGATTAGTTTCATGTGTCTAATCCAACTTTAGATCTCATCTTTTTCTTATGATATTTGAATGGTTATTAATATATATATATATATATATATATATATATATATATATATATATATAATAAAAATCTAAACGTGAGTCTAACCTTTACATTATATATAAATTAAAAATTTGTATATTTATAAAAGAAAAAGATTCAAAAATGGATTATCTTTGAATTTTAAATAGAAAGTAATGTTAAATTTTGCGAGTTTAGTTGAAGTTTCACTGTTGTTAAATTCTTTTGAAAAACTCTTTAGATTCTTCTTGTATTTTTTCACTTTAGGTATTTTAATTACTTTCATCAGATTAGTTCACATTTATAATTTTCATCTCCTAAAACAATTTATTGTCTTATAATATTATATTGAATATAGTTGAGAGTTTAGTTCGTCTATATCGTTATTGAATGAAAACAAATTAAAAATTTTCTTATGTTTTTACACTTTATTTCTTTAAATTTTTTTCATCACATCATATTTATTACGTACTTTTATACCATTGGTCTCTTTTCAGTACAAAATAAGAAATCATTTAATGAACTATAACATTTTTCTCATCTTCCTCCATCATACAATTCGATGTTATCGATTTATTTCTTAAAGTAAAAAATGGGATTATAATTTGACATGAAATTGGTCAAAACTATTGACACAACTCGAGAGTATCTAATAATTATCCCAAAATAAAGGGTACTTTTACATTCTCCGTTTTACAGATTAATTTCTTTTTATTGACATTCATAACCATACATAAAAAAAAATCGATCTAACCACACACTATCACTATCAGACATCCCAAATCGATAAGAAAAGAATAATTTTGTGATAAAAGAAATCTAATGATGGATAAAAAAGATAGTGGGAAAAATTATTTAGAATAGCATTTATATAAAATGTTGTGAAGGCGTTGTAGTGGACCACTCCGACTGAGTCATTTGGAAAGGAGATAGCTTCTTAGTCCGATTATGATTTTGATATAATATGACAATCCCTTTTTAGATTCATATTTGAATGACTCAACAATAATAAACTAACATATATTTGATCTCTTCGTTTATTTGGTACCCACCAAACAATACTTATGATTCAATTTGGGTCACAAGCCCACACATAGTACAAACGCCACCACCACTTTACTACATTACTTATTCTGCTGCCTCTCAATTTCTTTTCACAACATTTTTTAATCGAAAAATGTTTTTTTAATAATTTTTTTTATAACAACTTACGTAACTTGTGATTAATATGTGTCAAATATATAAACTAATAAAATAGTAACACATAATCTATTATTAAAAAATTATTTATTAAAAAAATTATTAACGTATCATAGTTCATTTTAATTATCAGGCTTCAAAGTGACACTTTTCTTTTTAGTATTCAATTCTAGCTCGTACAAATCCTATCAGACATATAGGATCAAATCGAATGTTTACATTGATTGCTTTCGTTTTTCCTTTCGATCTTTATCTTTTCTGCTATAGTGTTAGTTAATGTGAATATCAAAATCAATTTAATTACTCATGGGATTTTTGGGAAATGAATTTTTTAAGTATAATTTAATTTTATAAAATTAATTTATAAGGTTTTGTAAGATAATGTTTGTATTTTGAATATAAAATTAAACATTTATAGATAGATTTATAGTGGTTTGACAATCACATTATAACGTAAATAATAATAAATATTATTAAAATAATATGATATAAGTGAATGATACTATGGATTAAATAAATAATAAATATTATAAGAAAAATATGATATTATATAAAGAGGTTGATCTTAAATTTAATTCAATTTTATAGTTTGTAAAATGAGTTTTAAATTTATTTATAATTCTATTTTATCTCTAATAAGTAAATCTATAATAAGTATACGTTGTATACATGTTTCCATACAAATCATTTTTTTATTTTATTAAATTATGATCTACTTTTAAATAAAAAAAATTATGTGGTTTTCTTCCTTAGTATTTAGCTATTTTTAAATAGGGTCAATTATATACAAATATTTTTAAAAAACTTAACCACGTAAACAACTTTTACTCTTCTTAAATAGAGAAAATATCTTTAGACATTTCATCCACTATTTTAAAAATTACATTTAAGATAATATAGACACTAAAAATTTCTATTTGTAAAAAAATGAAGAATAAAATAATAAATATAAGATGAATGGAAAAGTTTCTTAGGTGGTGATCCTAATGAATAAAGGAAAATTTCAGTAATTTTTAAATTCGGGAATAATTGCAAGAAATGACAAATATAAGTTAAATTGTTTAAATGTTTTTTTGGAGATTGGGTATGCATAGTACACTTAAAAGCTTAAATTGAATTAAAATAATAATTTGTAGCCATGCATTTTGGGAGCATTGCACGATCTACAAAACTTCTATAGCCCATGTTGGGCTTGAGAAAAATTGGATGGCTTAACACATTTTTCACGTTTAATAAAGCATTAAACGTTGAATGTAATTAAGTTTAAACCTAAATGGAGAACAAAATCTAACTCTTCATCTGATAATAGAAGCTTAATGTGCATTTTAGATATAACAGTTTTTAAGAGAATTTAATATTTACTTTATATGATTACAAAAAAAAAAACAAATCTAGAGTGTTTATTTTAATTTAGAAATGGTTGAAGTTATAGGCATTTAGTTCAAGAGTGTTACTCCCTCCGTCATCCCATTTTCTCCCTCTACCTCTCCAATTTTTTCTGAATTTCAATCTTACCCTTTTTACTTTTACTTTTACCTATTTTACTTTTTATTTTTTAAAATCCTAATCCCCTTTCACTTTCACTCTTTCTCTCATAGGCAAGCCCTACCCCACTTTCACTTTCTCTCTTTCTTTTCAATTTTCACATCCATTAACACCATTCTCCATTTTCGCCTTTTCTTCATTCTTTGTTCTCGAAAGCTTAGTTACGTTATATTGTATATGGTTTGATCACTTTTGTCATATTTTTTCAAAAGTAATGTAAAAAAGTTGATAGTTTGAACAACAAATTTCATGTGGTAGTTCATCAACGTATGTGAATGTGAGGATTTCTCAATGTGGTGTAGATTCAATAAACTAGTTCTAATATTCAAAGTCATAGGATGTGATATATGGTGGTGACGTAGAGAAGGTGAAGGGGACTCGTGACACTATTGACGAAGAAGATTGTAGGGATTAATTAGATTATGTATTAACAGATGTGAAAATTGAAAAGAAAAAGAGAAAGTGAGAATGCGGGTGTGGGGTGGGGGCTTGCCTCTGATAGAAAGAGTGAAAGTGAAAGGGGATTAGGGTTTTAAAAAATAAAAATTAAAATAGGTAAAGATAAAAGTAAAAAGGGTAAGATTGAAATTTAAAAATAATTGGGGAAGTGGAGGAAGAAGATGGGGTGGTGCAGGGAGTAACACTCTTATTTTAAATATCTAATTTCCAAAAGTGGGTCAGAGCCGAAAAAATAATCAAACCAGCCCAAGCCCATGTGTAACGCACCTGAAAAGGACGAAAATCCCTCTCAATAGTTTATTAACATTTTGGAATGCTTCTCCCTACACCACTACACTCTTCTCCCTACACCTCTCCAATAGCAATTAACTATCTTAGATGACAAATTTCTAGGCCTAATATAGCAATAAATCAATAGTTCTTCAAGACGAAGGAACCAATCTGGCATTAATAGAAAGAATTTGTGAATAGTATTTGATCTTCACACCTATCTTTATTTCTAGAAGCACCCCCTTTCCTTATTTTTTCTTATAATTTCTTTTTTTGAAATATTCTTCTTTTTTTCAAACGTGGGATCTCTATTAAAAAAAGGGTTAAATATGTTTTTAGTCCCTCAAGTATTATGCTATTTTGGGTTTCGTCCCTCTTCGAAAGGTTTGTTCATTTTCATCCTCTCACTTAGGAAACTCAAATTTTTAGTCCTCAAAAAGCAGCAGCATTATATTTTCTTTGAGGTGACTAACGGTGTGTCACGTCTGATGTTAGCTTCTATGTTAAGTGTCTACCACGATGTTAAATTTCTTTTTTGAAATCAGAATAGGGTTCTTTCCTCATTTTCAATCAAACGAAGTTGGGATCTTTTATGTATTTTTGAAATCCATGGTGAGAGCAACAACAATTCTCGTTCCAACAACAACAATTCTCGTTCTAGAAAATCTACCAGCACCATAATGTACAGGGGAATCCCCCAGATAGGGAGAATCGTCCTCCCTCAGCGAGAGCCTACGAAACTTGTCTAGTGCCCAAACCTCGCTATCGCAAGGTCGTCCTGGGATTATCGGCGGCACGAATGCCTTGCTGCAGGCCATTTTCGGGAAAGAGATGAGAAAAACGAGTACGGAGTGACGACCATGTTTTCAGCGGGGTTCTTGAAAACTTATAGCGTGGAGGATTTAGGGAAGAAATTGAGGATGTTGAGGCCGGAGGGAAAGGAAAAGAGTTGGTGAGGTTGAGGAAGATGGAGGAGGAGCAAACCTGTTCCAATACCCGTGATTCTACTATTGTGGATTTCCATGGATGAAAATGAACTGTTATCATTCAACACTTCCAAGTAGTAAAAGCCAATATTGTTCCGTGGATCCGAATAACCATGAAACTGCCACCCCCTATGCCACTTGATGTTGAGAGAACAACACCAATGCATAAAGCAACCACCACTGCAGCATCCACAACATGTCCACCCTGCTTAATCAATGAAACACCAATTGCAGAACATCGAGCATCATCAGTTGCAACAACTCCCACATCTGCTGAGAGAACCCTAATTCTTTTCAAGTAAAAAAACTCCTAATTTGATTTCAGAAAAAAATAGATACGTGGCACACACTTAACATGGAAGTTGTTGGCATCAGATGTGGCACACCATTAGCCACCTCAGAGAAAATCTAACGTTGTTGTTTTTTGAGGACTAAAAATTCGAGTTTCCTAAGTAAGAGGATGAAAATGAACAAGAGGGACGAAACCCAAAATAACATGACACTTAAGGGACTAAAAACATATTTAACCCTTAAAAAAACCATTGAATCATCCATATTTGAGGGCCATGCACAAGAATATCTCTCTACATTCACATTATTTATCATATTCTATTATTTAAGCAATTAAGAGATGATGATGAAAGGAAGTTAAGAAAACCACTCATATAATCACTCATATATGTCTTATCTTACACTTAATATATATATGTTTCTATAAGTGTATTAGAGACTTTTCATCGACTAAAAATAAAATGAGTATATAAAAAATAAGTGAATTCATACATTATCGTATAAATTAATTTTGTAAGATTGAGTTATGCTTAACATTCACTATCGGTTTAATCATTTTCGAGGTCCCTAATTTTGTTGAGAAGTCTCAAATAGGTTCTCATTTATTTTTTTCTCAATTGGGTCCTTATTTTCGAAAAATTAAAGCAATTAAGTCTTTGTCGTTAGTTCCATACTAACACCGTTAAAAGAGGTGTCACGTGTGAGTTCATGGTTTTTTTGAATTTTTGAATTTATTTTTTGAATTTTTTATTTAATTTAACTTTTTAAAATAAATAAAATAAAACTGTCACATGTCAAATTGATATTGTGCCACGTGGCAATGATAGTGTGACATGGCACTGACAGTGCCACGTGTCATTGTCAGGCCACATGTCATTGTATTAGTCTCAATTTGGTCCTTGTATTTTTATTTTGTCTCAATTTGGTCCTTCTATTTTTATTTTGTCTCAATTTAGTCCTAATTTTAAAAATTAAACAATTTTGTCTCTCTCCAAATTCAAACAAAATTTAATTTGTATATAAATCTTAACAAATATTTTTATTAAAATTGATATTTTTATTAAATCTTTTTAACAAAATTAAGTTTGTTTATATTTTTATTTAATTAATAATATAAATGTTAATTATGTTCTTTAAATATACCTATAAAGGTTTAAAAAAAAGAGTGACATAACATGTTGGTGTGAATTTTCCAAATGATTTAGCTTATTGAACAAATTATTGATGTGAATTTTCACTTTTTTAAAATAAAAAATTAAAGAATTTTTTTGTGAAAATGGTAATTAAAGGTAGTTTCTTTTTCATGATCTTCCATGGAAATGATTTAGCTCATTGAACAAATTATTTTCACTGTTTTCTTTTAACTATATAGATATATTTAAAGAACATAAGTAGCATTTATATAATTAATTAAATAAAAATATAAAAAAACTTAATCTTGTAACATCCCAAAATATAGTATAAATCATAGAAGAGAGTTATCACATACATGATAAGATAGAACAATTATCCAACTTATGATATAAAGTATTTCCTTTACAGTTAACCAAAAACAAGTATAAATTTAGAACTTTATATATATATATATATATATATATATATATATATATATATATATATATATATTAGGATACTCAAAACTATCTACAAGGTTAAACTAAAACTGACTACTCAGCATCATCACCTCCGTCCAACACTTGATCCAGAGATACCTCATATCCCTCTGCTCACACCCATAGGATGATCATTGCAGAAGAAAGAAATATCAAAACATACAAAACACAAGCACACAACAGGGTGAGCTAATTTAAACAAAGATTAATCATATATTCAATTATTAAGTTTCATACAATCATACATATTCATTCACATCACATAAACTCTTCATACATGACACTACACTAACTTTGACTGTCCGGACTTAGAATGATTGTCGAGCTATGGCGGGTTGTACACTCATGGTGGCTTCTACTTCCTTGCAAAGTCATTGCCAATGAGTTTCACCCTACCACACTCACGAGGTTAGTCTGTACCACGCCTTGAAGCATACTGGAAGCCCCCAAGACTAAGACCTCCTGGTACTCCTCACGACATGAATCAATCCTCTCTACTTGAGAATGAAAGACCATTGGAGTTTCAGAATAACCCTCAAAATACTTGAATCTCTACAAGAAAATTCACTTTGGATCACAACATAGGACACCATCATGTAACCTCTCCGTGAGGATCATGGAATTACGTCCATCAATCATACTTTGAAATCACTTATTTTCACTTTATAACATAACTCGTGACAATAATCAATTATGTAATGTAAGACAAATTTAAACATACTTCATATTGCACTCAACAGTTCATTTAAATCAACTTAAGACCAAAAAAAAGAGTGAACTAAAACCTGGATCATTCGCACAACAATAAATTTAATGAGAAAATGAAATTTCTTTAATAAAGTTATTTCAAGAAATTGTATATTCACTGCGATAGAAAAATGTTTACAATGATGTAAACATAATGAAAAATCTTTCTGAAAAACACATCTAAATCATATAAATGCAGAATTTTTCTTAAAAAAATCAACCTCCCGTTATTATTAATTTGGACGTTCAGTTCCAGTTTTCAAACTTCTAATTGGATGATGTTATACGATAAAAACAAAAGTAACCTCATTAATCGAAAACAAACAAGTATACGTCCAATCCTAAATAAACCAGTAATTAAATTTAAACAAAATTAGATATTAATTAAGTTGATCTTATATTAAAAGTTTATAAAGAAAATTATAAATATAAATTAAATATATAATTGTTGGAATTTTCATTAAATCTTAAATGCACGGGATGTGACATAAAAATGCACTCTACAAATTAACGAATGAACCACAGGTATATATTCGTACAATAGTTTTTAATCTATATTAATAAAATGATAAAATAATGATTTTAATTTAAATCATAATTAAATTTAAATTAATGATCACTTAAACATAAAATTAAAAAGAAAATATGAACCTAAATGGAAATCTTTATATTATTGAAATATATATAGTGTTGAACAAAACGAAGATGAACTTAAAAAATCTTCAAAAATTATCATTTTTATGTGATATATATCAACAATAACAAACATGATTAATTTGACACCAACCATGCATCTACCACGCCCCTTGAAGGAAAAAATGTCCAACAAAAACAATATATATGTATATATATATATATATATATATATATATATATATATATATATATATACACAGACAGACGAAAGAAGAGGGAGACATGGAGATATGGGTGATTGCAGAGGTGAATAAATATTGAGTAGTATAGTTGTTGGCAGAAAACATGAGTTGAACAAAGTAATATCCATATCTTTGAGATGCCTTAAGAAACATCTGCATATGCATATATTTCTCAGGAGAAAATGTCTTCATGTGTTTCCTTTTTGATCTTCTTCCCACACTTGTTTTGCAACCAAATATTCAGTAGGTTTAATAAATGCAGAGGATAAGTGAACAAATGTGGCTGTGAAGAGAGATACGTAAAAGGTTCAAACATTAACTGCACAATTCATACGTGTATCTATAACACCCAACAAGAATCATATTGCAATCAACTTCTTGCCTCGTGTGTGTTTCAAAATCTCTTACTCATTTATTACTCTCTCTTATCATATTTATAAAACTCAATCTCACTTAAAAAAAAAAAACAGCTCATTTTGTTCCATTCATATTTTTATAACCTTATCTTTTATTAACACTTTTATAATCGAAGAAAAAATATAAAAATATCGGATATCAAATTTTTTATGGACTAATGCGAAATTCTAAAAGTTTAGTAAAAAAGATTGTTCGAATAAAGAAAAATAAATTTAATGTATATTTGTTCACTAGTATTTTAATTGCTAGTTGGTTTGTAATTCACGTTCTCTTATCTCTTGTATTTGTTCTTTGTATATTAGTATATTGCATTCATGTTTTGAGTTTTAATAAAATTATAGTATCTGTTATAAGATAAGACTGAAAATTCACCTATGACGTTTCTTGAAAAGAAAGTCATCCAATACTTTTGTGTATAAAGTGCATTTAAGAAGAGAGCTAAGAGTATGTATGAAATATGAAAAAATAGTTTGGAAAAACAAAAACTAAGAAAAGGAAGGAGAAGGAAGAAAGTTATGTTTGAAAGTGATCGTTTGATGAATGTAATATTTATAATTTTATGGAAGAAAAAATATAGTGAAAAGTTTAAATATTTCTTGAAATAATTTATCGGAATTTATATATTGTTAAATATATATACAAAAAACTTTATAAGTTGTAAAAGTTCATAATTGCATTATGAATGTACTTTTAAGAAAATTATATATAATGGAGAACTTTTTGTGTTGATATTTGTTTTTTAATTTTTTATTTCTTTAAATGATTTTTTAATTAAAATAATTATTTTATTAATGATATCTTTAAGTAATTATTTCTTTGAATTTAACTATTTTTTTTTAATTTAATCAATTTTTAAATTATAAAATTATCTTATTTACAATAAAATTATAAAAATTATTTATATTTAATTCTATAATTATAATAGTAATAATCATTTTATTCTCATAAATAATGATAATAACAATACAATAGTAACTGCTTTTTTTTTAAAAAAATTAACTTGAAAGGAAAAGTTTTGACAATTAAAATTCTCAACCTTCTATTATTTATTAATCGTTAATCTTATTGAAAGATTAAAATATCATAATTAAAAAAATAAAAAAAAAACACGTATTCAATATTACAGAACAAAAAGTAGAACTCTTCATTAATATTATTAATATTGATTCAAGTCATTAACTCAATGTCATGTCATAATTAATTATATGATTTAAGTCGTGAAAACATGGACAATTAACCATTTAACCACTTTTTTTTTAAAAAAAAATGCTTTGGATAAAAAATTGAAATTTAATAAAATAGGGAAACTGAAATTAGAGAATTAAATTTGAGAATATAGTTAAAAAAAGAAAAAGAGAGACACGTAAATAACATGAATTATTGAGAGACGAATTAAAAGTTATAATATGACAAAAAAATAAATTTAATAAATATTAATTAAAATATAAGTTTTCAGTATTGATTGGTTCAGATTATTCCACAACACACGCTATTAGGATAAGAGATTGACCAAAGTGATGAATGATATGCTCGAAATATATCAACACATATAACTCCCAACTACTTCTTCTCTCTGTTAAATAATAATGAATTATACATCAAGCCATTGCCACTTGCAAAAATTAAACATGTTGAAAACGCCAAAGTTTATTGTATTATTCGTTTTACATTTTTTTTTACTAAATATTTCAGTTTGTGAAATTGAATATAAATTTTTTAAGTTATGTATCTAAACTTTTGTCTATTTCTTTTTTTCTTCACTTTGTTATAAAAGATTACCCACATAAAGAATTTCGATTCTAAAATCAATGTTTGACTTTTATAATAATTAATATATAGTAAATACAAAATTATATACTTTTAATTTTAAACTTTTATTTATAATTTTTGAAAAAAAAATTAGATTAACAAATGACCTAACCATGGTCCATGGTAATTTTACTTTGTTTTAAATTAATTAATATTAGTGTTAATCTAACAGAATATTAACTGTTTAGTTGTTGAAATGATAGTAGTTCGATCCGAGACATGAAAATGACCATTCAACCATATAGTAAAGATATTTTATTTTATAGAGTAACTATTATATTAGTTTATTAATTTTTAAAAATTATTTAAAAAAATATATGTATTATTATTTATATATTTAGTATGTAATTTATAGTCGGAATGAAAATAATATTGAAAGAGCAATATAAATAATAAATTTACCTAAATCAAGAAAATTGTGATTAGGTTCTATGTTGTATATAATTTATATGTGCTCTTGTCTTTTTTTTTAAGCGTGTACTTATTTTCATACCATAGATATGATATTTTACTTTTTTTTTTATTATCGTATTTTATTCTTAAGATAATTATCTAAAGTATTGTAATTTTAAAATAAAATTAAAATATACATCTCACACTCTAATTACATATTTCATAATATGAAATTAAATCAAATATTAATTTTCATTACCTTATCGAGAACCCAACTGCTCTATAAGAACTAAGACGACTTCAAAGTTTAAGTAACTCTATTTGTACCTACAACTCACAGAAACATGATTAGGGTATACCGTTAGAATTATTTATCAACATAGAGTTTTATACAAGACTCGGACTTCATATGTAAACAGAAAGAGCTAGCATGTAAGGAAAACAAAACAGAAGAAAATAATATAAATTAACTTACTCTTTTAGAGAAATTGCTCGAATGAAGTTGTAGACCTAATTATCGTGATTGATATCTTCTGATTTTTAGAGACATAACTCAAAAGTTATAAATCTTAAGGAGAATGGAGAAAAAACTCACAGAATGAGTTTTAGAGATGATGCGTGTTTTAGACAATAAGACATGTTTATGAAATTTTATTTTTATTATTGAATTATTTTAATATTCAAATATTCGGCCTCATTATTTTAAAACACCTTTAAGTTTTAATACTTCATGTGTTATTATGGGCTCATACACTACCGATCGGTTAGGATGACATACGACCATAAGGAACCGAACAATCAACGTGGAGGAAAGAGCCTCTCAACTGTTCGGTCCCAACAACCGTTGAGCAGAGTTAATACATAAATAAATGTGATAACGACTACTGTTAAAAAGTTAAAGTTTGCATTAATGACCATTAAGAGGTAAATTAATTGGTTAGATTCCTTTAAACTCTATAAATAAAGGTTTAGATTCGAGGTAAACTTACGTTTTACTCATTACTAAATTATAAAAGGCCTACAGAGAAAATTTCTGACTTGAGCGTCGGAGTGTCTTCTGCAGGTTGCCCCCCATTCGGTGTTCGGTTGACTGGAGCTAGGAGAGGCAAGACGCTCGGCAGCGACAGAAGGACGTTCGATGGAGATCCTCGTCCCATTTCAGCCAAAACATTTTGGCGCCCACTGTGGGGCTGAGGATTTTCGAAGACACCCTAGCAAGACCATAAGGATGGCTCAAGATGTAAGACTCATGAAAAATATTTACCTTAATTGTAACAATTTTATTATTAGTAGTAAAAAATTTCTTTGTGAATGGAAAATATAATTAATAAGTTAAATATAGAAATTTTGGTAGCTTAAATGGTAGAAAATTCTGGTGATTTTAAGAACATGGGTTCAAGCTCTTTGTTTAAAAAAAACTTAAAAAAAAATTTAAAAAAAATTAAAGAAATTTTTTTTTTAAAAAAAATTAAAAAATTTATAATGGATGAGCATTCCACGTTTGAAGGCATTATTGAGGGATCAAATAGGTCAAGTGGTGATTAAAATATTAATATAATAAGATAATATTAAAATAATAAATAATATTAAAAAATTGTTAAATAGTAAAATTTTTGGACTATAAATAGCCATGAGAGGGGAGGTTATTCTGCACAAAGAGAGGAAGAATCAAGTGAAAGCTTAAGAAATAGAGAAGAAAGAGTTAGGAAGAAATTTTTAGTTGCAAGAAGAGTAGATGTTCTAGAGGGTTTTCGGGAAAACAAATTCGGAGCAAGAGAAGTCTGGAATAGAGGTAGGGGAGCTAACCTTTCTAAGCTTTTATATTATGATTTAGTATTGTTTTATTACTATTCATGTCTTGAAATTCTGTCTGAGTACTGTTAATGCTTACTGTATATCTATCTATATTGAATTTTTGTGTTAATATTATATACTGTTGTTTTGAATCTGTAAATAAGAAATTTGTTAAAACTAGTTGAGGAACACTTTGGCTAAGGAAAGACTTGGTACTTAAGTTGTCCATTGTGACGCACCTCTCTTTCCTGGAAGTCTACTCGACAAGTTTTTAACTTAAATCTTGTTGAACAGATTATGTACTGTTAAACTATTGTGCAATATATCTTGTTGGAATGAATTCATGTTATTGTGGTAGATACGAAATTATGAATTATAATTGTGATGGTAGGATAGAGGAATCTTAAAAACCGGAGTTGGTACATCCCTGATCATAGAGCAGCCCTGGTCCAATTCAGTAAGTTGTGACTAGTCATATGTACTAGCGTTTATGGTGAGTTTGATTCGTCAAACATTTGATTCTTCTCCGGTAACCATTTATGGTGATATTTTAGTATTGTTAATTTATTGTGATATATTCATTTTGTATGATTTCTGTGATGATTGTGTTTTATTATATTGGATTTGAATTTATGCATCTCAACATGATATGAGTATTATGGGGAGATTTTGTAAGGGTATAATGTGAGTTGAGGAATATGAGTATGGTATGAGTCTCGTGGAGAGATTCAGTAATGATATGGTATTTGTGTACATGTTGATGTTGAGGGTCCTATAGTTGGAGGTTATCCTGATACTCTAATAATCATCCAGTCTCAAGTAGAGAAGGATGAATTATGTGGTGAGAGGAGCAGGAGGTCCTGGTCTATGTGCCGGTTTTGGACATAGTGTTGAGGACTAACCTTGTGGATGATATGTAGTATTTTGGAAGTGTATTTGTAAAAAGAAGTGGAAGTCATCACAAGTGCATAACCTCCCGTGACCGCTCATCAACGTATCATCGGGATGAGTGTCTATTGTGGTATTGTGGGATGAGTATCTATGATGCGATTGTTGTATGATGGTATGAGGGTGTCTGACATAATTATATGAGGTTTGTTGAGTGTATCAAAGTAATTATGCATGTTTTATAAATGATCGGTTGCATGTTATCTCACCCTACTTGTTTGTGTTTGTGTATGTGCGATGATCGTATAATTCGTTATACGGGAGTAGATGAAGGAATGTCGTCTGATTCAGTGCCAATGAAGAGAAAGATAGAAGAATAAAGTAGAAGAATTCAAGTTATATTTTTGTAGTTGAAATCTGAGTTTAAAACATGTATAGATATATATCAACTATGAATTTTCAAGTGTGAGATTACGGGATGTTACCTTAAATGTAATGCTACAATATATAAATTATGAATTATCAAGTGTGAGATTATGGGATGTTACACAAGACCTAGTGGCATTTATGTAGGAGGTGCAGAGGAGGATGGAAGCCATGCAGGCTGAAATTGAAACCTAAGGGCCGAGTGGGATGCAGAACGTAGGGATCGTGGCAGTCAAAGGTCGGCTACACCCACTCGGACGCCCATAGTGGAATTCCCAGACTCTGATCAAGGGGAAAACAGTTCCTAGAGGTGTTCTACCCGTCCGGTTCATGCCACTCGGGCCAAGGCACTTCATCCCTTTACAATTGCAGTCATGGAAGAGCAAATGTCGGAAATGGCGCTCCCATTTCTGGAAAGGTATGATGGATCGAGGGACTTGGAGGAGAACCTAAGGTCATTTGCTGATGCCATGACAATCTATTCACCCAGTGAAAGGATTTGGTGCAAGGTTTTTTCCCTATTGGTTAAAGGAGAAGCTTTGTAATGGTTTCATTCTCTTCGTCCCAGGACCATTGATAGTTTTGCAACTTTGAGACGCCTGTTTGAACGACAGTTCGCTTCTAGTAAGACGCAAGACCTTACCTACATGGAGCTTACTAAAATCAAATAGGGAAAAGATGAAGACCTAAGGGACTTCATGGACCGGTTCAACGGGACTACACGGTAGGTGAAGGGTGTTGGCAAGAAGTTCATCATCAACACCCTGTCAACAACCTTAAGGTGGTACTCCTTTGCGGATAGCCTATTTTCTCGGCCACCTTTAACCATGGGAGAGGTGCAGGAGAGAGCCGCTAAGTTCATTCGAATCAGGGAGATGCGAACTGTCCATAAAAGGCAGCACAAAGAGAATGATTCACCCTCGGCAGGCCGGGAGCGAAAGGAGGGCAAGCGAGCATACACGCAGGACCAAAGGGCATAATATTGGCAAGAATAAAGGTTATATCAATCGTCCAGCTCAAAGAAAGGGTTCTTAAGTTCTAAAGAGAACTCTTATCAACTGCTCACATTGGCATCTTCGACCTAGGGAACGTTCCAAGTGAACTCCTAGTGTCGACCGAACGTTGAGGAACGCTTTTCGTGAACTCTCACATTGATCTTAGGGCACGCTCTAAGTAAACTCCTAAGATCTAAACTGAACAGTGAGAAATGCTCTTCGTGAACTCTCACATTGTTCTTAGGGCATGCTCCAAGTGAACTCCTAAGATCTAAACCGAACAGTGAGGAACGCTCTTCGTGAACTCTCACCTTGATCTTAGGGAACGCTCCAAGTGAACTCCTAAGATCTAAACCGAACGGTGAGGAACGCTCTTCGTGAACTCTCACCTTGATCTTAGGGCACCCTCAAAGTGAACTCCTACGATCTAAACCGAACGGTGGGGAACGCTCTTCATGAACTCTCACCTTGATCTTAGGGCATGCTTCAAGTGAACTCCTAAGATCTAAACCGAACAGTGAGGAACAATCTTCGTGAACTCTCACCTTGTTCTTAGGGCACGCTCCAAGTGAACTCCTAAGATCTAAACCGAACGGTGAGGAACACTCTTCGTGAACTCTCATCTTATTCTTAGGGCACGCTCCAAGTGAACTCCTAAGATTTAAACCAAACGGTGAGGAACGCTCTTCGTGAACTCTCACCTTGATCTTAGGGCATGCTCCAAATGAACTCCTAAGATCTAAACAGAACGGTGATGAACGTTCTTCGTGAACTCTCACCTTGATCTTAGGGCACGCTCTAAGTGAACTCCTAAGATCTAAATGGAACTGTAAGGAACACTCTTCGTGAACTCTCACCTTGATCTTAGGGAACACTCCAAGTGAACTCCTAGTGTAAAAACCGCTCGGTCGGTAAGGAACGCATGTTATTGTATGAATTATCATGACCCTTGAAAACTCGGGTAAAATCCTATTTCGATCGGTATAACTTGACAAACCCAACGCAATATCAAAGATTTCGCTAGGGCTTGGGGGGCTTATGTTACTATGGGCTCATACAATGCCGATCGGTTAGGATGACATACGACCATAAGGAACAGAACGTTTAACGTGTAGGAAAGATCCTCTCAGTCGTTCGGTCCCGACAACTGTTGAGCAGAGTTAATGCACAAATAAATGTGATAACGGCTAAGGTTAAACAGTTAAGATTTGCATTAATGACCATTAAGAGGTAAATTAATTGGTCAGATTTATTTAAACTTTATAAATAAGGGTTTAGGTTCGGGGTAAACTCATGTTTTACTAATTACTAAATTATAAAAGGCCTATAGAGAAAATTTCTGACTTGAGCGTCCGAGTATCTTCTACAGGTCGCGCCCCATTCGGTATTCGGTTGACTGGAACTAGGAGAGGCAAAACGCTCGGCAGTGACAGAAGGACGTTCGGCGGAGATCCTCGTCCCATTTCAACATAAATACCATGTTTTTAGGTTCTTATTACAATATTTTTGAGAAATTTAAATTTCTTTACTTTTTAATATGTGGAATAAAACAAAAATTATAATTACAGATAATTGTTTATATTAAATATTCATTGTATATCTTTTATATTTATATCTATTTTTTTGTAAAACATAATATTTAATTTTACGTGTGAACATGTAATAATAAAGTTTTGCATACAGTCTCTTCTGAACTTTTAGTTATTTGATAGGCAAATTCTTCAATTTTGTATTTTTTTTAAATTATTTTTATATAATTTATATTATTCATTATTATACACTCGATTAATTGATATTTGAACTTCATAAAAATATATTTTTCAGATGGAGGAGGTTTATTGTAAATGAAAATAAAATTGTGAAGCTTTTTTTTTGTCAAAGAGTAAAAAATTATGTACATATCTAAACTTTTACACTATAAATGTACATAAATAATTAAATAAATAAACAATGAAAACATATAACTTAAATTTAAGAATGATTATATATACCGTGTTACTTAGTTATTAGTTGTGTTTAAATGCTTCCAGGTTATATTTAATTGTTTTAATATTACATTTAAATGTTTTGATAGTATGTCTTGATTTTTTTTATGTTATAACTGAAAAAAATAATAATGTTATATTGGAAAATATAGGTGAATTAACAAAATTGTTTAATTTGAATGTTATCCCAATAGTGAAATGTTTTGGATAGTTAATTAAATGTTTTACATAATAAAACGTTATATAGGTAGATTAAATAATGCATTATTTAATGTATTTAATTAAGTATTTTGGATAAACTAATAAATACAGCCTACACACAAATTTTTATGTATTTTTTTTATTGAGTCTTTATTACAAACAATTCAATTAAATGTTTAAAATATTTTTTATTTTTATCTTATTATTTCATTTTTATTGTCACCAACATAGGGCGATTGTTATGTTTTTTCATTTTATTTTCAAGTTAATGGTTAACGTCTTCACTTTATTTTAAATTTGTTTCCAATTCATTAATCAACTTGTTTTTGACGGGAAAATGAATGAAGTGATTTGGAAGATTAAAAAATAAAAGTAACAATTTCATTATTTAAAGTAAAAATCAAGTTATAAGTTTATAGACAAAAATAAAAATTATTTTAAATATTAAATAAAACATAAACTTTTAATAAATATTAAATTAAAAATATTTCAATTTATTAAAAACACAAATTTTAATTAAATATATAAAAAAATTATTAATATTTTCTTAAATTCAATAATAATTTTAATACTACAAATTTTCTTAATATACCCTATCATTTTATGTGATTAAAAGCTAAAATTTTTGAGTTATGATAAGAATAATTAGTCAAATTTTCAATTTTAAAGTAACTTTTATTTTATTTATTTTTATATTAATTAACAAGATGGAACCTTATATTAATTTAACAGTATATACGTATGTATTTATAGAGCATCATATGCAAAATTGAGGTGACAGCAATAATGACATGAATAATTTGGTCAAGTGAATTGTTTGCTGGTCTGGCACTGGTTCCTTCAGACCTCCATTTTTATATGGATATGAAACTCTCTTTTATTTACTTTATATAAACATATTAACATAAAAAAAATATGATGAAAAATCCATTAAACTTATAAAATCATACAAATTATTCTGGAAGTCTCTTTTTTTGTTTTAAATATAGTTCTCATTTTAAAATTATTATAAAAATTTGGATTTCATCTTTAAATTAAAGTATTTTTCTAAAAAAATGTGAAGTGTTTGTAATGTGAAAAATAAAGTTTCATGATAAACTAAAATATAACATTTACATATTTAGTATAAGAATGATGTTTTATATTGACTTTATAATTTATATTTTAGTTTAGAATTTTTTTATAATAATTTAAAGACGAAAAATACATTTAATATTTTTTTAATGTTATATAAATGTAGTCAGTTTATTTAATAAAACACTTTAGTAACAAAATACATATAAGTAAATGTTTATATTTTTGCTTAATATAAGATGTTTCAATATTTTTAATATTATATTGTTTAGAAATCAAGATTAAAGATAATTTAAATATTTTTTTTTCTATTTTTTTGTTATATTTTTTAAATAAAATCATGACACAGTTTTAAACTTTAAAACAGACCAAACATAAAATGTGTGGTTATTAATTCTAACAACTATATTCGACCAACTTGAGATCAAACGAGATCAAAATATTAAAATTAAAATGATTATGATAATTCACTTATAAAATAATAATATTGAATATAATGAAAAACTTAAATCGTGAATTTTAATTTAATATTTATATTTTCGTAATAAGGTAAAGTTGTGAAGTAATTAATAGGTAACTTGTTATATTTATATGTGTGTGACAAATTCTTTGAAGCCTTGACTTTGATTGATATGCATTAATTCAACTACTTCATCTAAAAGTATTGAAAGTGGTCCACAAAATTCAATAGCTATAAGAAATTAATCTTAACTGTTCATCACAACCATTGGCACATTCAAGAAGGAGAAATGAAACTGACTTTGAGGCCTTCAATTTTCATAGCCAGAAACAAAAAGGGACCCTTTTTACATATAAACCAACCATGTCAAAGGTCTTTAAAAACACCTTTTGGAGTGAGATTTGGTGGTTTTCTTAGATCACTGATCTGGAAAATAAATAAATAAATATATATATACAACAATTTTGCATAAACTTTTATGGTTCCCAGCACTGCATAATTTATTAGAGTGTTGCCTATTGGAAAGTAGTTAGTAGCTAAAAGCATACTCAAACTAATGGTGTCGAAAGTCAAAATTTTAAAATTTTGATGTGATATCCAAACACAGAACTATTGGAAAACAACATCATCAACTTTGTGTTCAGCTCAAGTATTAGAGCTGATTGCAGAAAATTATGTTGTAACTGATTCTAATAAAGCCGTAATTAAGGATTTGAATAAACATCATCACATTGTTGATTATGTTCAACTCACATGAAGATGCACTAAAAAAATTGAAATGATTCATGAGAAATTAGCCGTGGACTAAAATTAGTACATAAATTGTTGTTATATACGGAATTTATTCACTGATAAACAATTAAATAAAAATAACAAAATAATGCATTTATCTACGGATGGATGGATGCTTAATGGGAAAATAATATTCATGAATATCATTGTTTAATCCATGAGTAAAATAAAATAAAATAATTAAATTAAAGTGGTTTCTGCACCGCATGAAGTTGCGAAGCAAAGCTCTAATTAGGTGAGTGAAAAATGAAGTTGTACTTATTGTGGATTCGTGTGCTAGAGGAGCCTCATACATATTGGAGTGAGGGTTTGAGCGGGTGAATTAATGAATAGAATGGGATAATGTTAAGAGGTGTCAGGGTGACACCGAATCTCTAGTTTTGCAAATACTTTGATGTTGAGCGGTAGTAGAACACAGTTGAATGTCATCTTAAACTGTAAGTCCAGAAAAATTTATTTTTAGGATACTGTGCGACAAAAGAGTGTCGCAGAGTGTAACTTTTTGCATGAAAAATGGTGTTGAACAGCATGACTAACATTGAGTGCTATCTTTTTGTGAGAAGTCTTTTACTGAGGATCACCTCAGAGTGTTAGTGTGTACGTTTGGAATTTTTTTTTTTTTTGGCTGTTTGAGATAGAATACAATGCACTTCATGTTTATCTAAGAGTACTATTGTGTTTAGTCATGTATGATATTGCAATGATGATGAGTATTGTATGTGTGTTTGACGTAATTCTATGGATCTGATAGAGAGATTCTATTGTGACGTTTCATTAGTATATGTATTGATATATGTATTCATTATTGGGAGTTATCATGTTGCTCTAATAACCATCAAATCTCAAGTAGAGAATGGTGAGATATGTGGTGAGAAGAGTAATAGGTCCTAGTCTAGGCGGCTTTACCTTGGCCAAAGATGTTAGCGAACTAACTTTGTGTGTGGAAGGATGAAATTCATTGACAATAGCTCTGAGCAGTAACATAACTCGTTAGAGACTGATATTAATACATGTATCTAAATCATTAAGTTTAGTATGAGTATTTATATGTGATATGATTGTTGTTATGAATGAGTTATGTGTGGTAATATCTTTATATGTGTGCTCTCTTTGTTTGTAATAATCATCTTAATGGTGTGAGTAGATGATGATGTAGTGCAAGTCGATGGTAGTGTTGTAGTATAAATATAGGATGAATATCGTTTTGTATAAGCTTCTTCTTTTAAAAAAAAAATTATTATACTTTTTATTAGTATAATATTATTTCTTTGTTGTATAGAATGATTATGTGTATATATTTTGATATTATAGTTATATTTTGAATAATTGTAACAATAATGTATATATATTTGAATTATTTTTTCTTAAAGAGTTGTATATTATTAAGTAGGATGTTACATTACCTACGGCGGATGGTGGTCCATATGTATTATTCACAAATTTCTATTTTTCACGGATGAAAAGTTCATCCAAAATTTACTTACACTAAAATTACAAACGGGTCTGGTGTCGTCAGTAATTCATATATGTAATTATCTATTTCTTACAAATTTTTATTACTATAATTATGAATTTTTGCATAAATAAAAGCCATTTGTTTTGCAATGATAATTTCAGCAAAATATTCACAAACAAACAAAATATTTTCTTCTTTCATAGGAAGGACTTTTCACCCATATAATATCGCAACTTTCTTAACATAAATCAGAAAATTCAAATCACAACAACTTACACCTTATTTACTCTTTTTAAAATTAATCACTAAATACAAACAAAACCTGAAGTGTTGTTTGAGTTAAAGAAAAGAAAAAGAATATTAAATGGGTTAATTAAAAATGTTCATTTATTTTTCTTCATCCTTGAATAACTTGTTCTTAATCTAAAATTTATTTTTTCTACTCTCTTTCTTTATTATTTTTTTTTCACTCCCTCGATCGTATTTTCAGTCGTCAATCCAAACATGCAATAAATAATACATTCTCTTAATATTGTGTTTCTTGTTTATATATAAACTAAGTAAAGAGTAAATTGAAGAGTTGTGAAATTTATGCTTTCATTGTTTAGTAAAGATTAAAAAATAAAGCTAATAAAGATTATTAAATGATTGTATGAATCTCATTTTCTAATAAACTGAAATGTAGTTTGACTCATTCTCATGAATCATTAGTAAAAAAATGGTTTTCTAACGCGTCCTATAGACATCGGATTACAAAAGCCGAAGCATATGAAAACGCGGTAACATTTTTGTAATTTCAGCGAACTTATAAGCATTGGTTCATCGAAAACCGAGGCATAAAGATTTTATTACCTCAATTAAAATCAGAACCGATGTGTAATGTTTCGCATTTTCCCGCCTGTTGCTGATTGTTTGCCTGACAACTATTTTAAAATAAACCTACTGTCACGGTTAGTCAGAAAACTGAGGCAGAATGGTCTACAACTTTTTACCTGCACTTGACAACTAAGTCTTTGCCTCCTGAGAACTTTTGTGAAATTGATCTACTGCCTCGGTTCACTGGCTAACCGAGGCAGAAAGCTTCTACAATTTCCACGTGGACATAACTCTTGTGTTGTTAACCAAATGAAAACAACCTACAACATTGGTTCCCAATGGACCCGAGGCAGTAGGTCCCCACTTTAAAGCATTGAAGTGACTAATGAAACGTTTATGCTTCGGTTTTGTCTAGACCCGAGGCGTATAAGTCTAGTTTAGGCATAGTATGGTGTTATTACCTCGGTTGAGCTGATAACCGAGGCAGTATGCCTTTTATATTTTCACCCCTGAACGAAGTTACCCTAGGCGCACTATTTTTCTTCCTTCTTCTCCTATTGCCGCTGCATCCAAAACCTTCACCACCTTCAACCACTAGCGCCACCGCTACAGGGCCGCTGGTTTGCCATTGCTACCGCTACAGTGTGCTCGCGGTACCTCTTCTCTCAGAATAGCTCCAATAGCTGCCCCTGCCTTGCCGCCACTGGCTCGCCTCGGTGTTGTCAAGTCTTCCTTGCCCTTTTCTCATTACCTCCTTCTCGCACAAGAACTGTAATCTCTGTGTCTAAACAGTCGCCCCCGCTGCTTCGCCACTGCCATCATCGTCACTGCCACGGTCCTCCTTGGCTCTTGTTGTCGTGTTGTCTCCACACCCGTCGTATCTCCCACTCTTCTTCCGTCGCTACTGCCTCCACTGCTGCTTCAATCTCGCTACCTGCATTGAGGTTGGTGGTTTATTGTCTTTTTGTTGTCTTTGATGATAATTGGTGGAAGATTGATATATTGGTCAATATACTAGCAATTATATTGTTAGTTGATCTTTAGATTGATATGTGTTTGATAATTGTTGTTGTGAAATTGATGGATATGTGTTTGATAATTGTTGTTGTGAAATTGATGGATATGTTGTTGTTGTTGTTGATCGGTCATATTATAAATTTTATTATTCTTTGGTGATTAAGATGGATATGTGTTTGATGATTTTTGTTGTGAAATTGATATATTGGTTGTTGTTATTTGATGATAAGATTATAACCTAAACAATATTCAAATCAGGTTTGAGAAAATGATATAAATAAGTGAAATAAACTCAAGTACCTAAACCCTAAAGTTAATTGAAATGACATTATTTTACTCTTGCTTGAATATATTTTTTGTTTAAATATATTGCATGTTGGATATGTAATTATTTGATTGCTTGAATATATATTATTGTTGTGAATTAGCCTTAGTTTCCCGTTTGAGATTCAATACAAAAATTATTTACTATCTCCAGATTTTTTTGAACAAATGTACTTTTTACAAATGAAAAGAGAGGAGATGGTAATAATAATTTACAAGTATTGAATCTTGAATTGTCTTGTTGGACAGTTTAAGAAGAGTAATAACTTTTTCATAGTTTATTAATACATATAAATTTTAATATACATGTCTTAAATTTCATGAAATTTTGCAGTTGTGTTTTGTATTGATCTTCGGGTGCATATTTGATTGTGATTTATAATTACTTTCATTTCGTGTAACCTGAAGACCAATGCGAAATGCTGGCAAAATTTCGTGAAATTTTAGATATGTTGTTTAAAATTGATATGTTTAATAAACTAAAAAAAGTGAATCTTCTTGAATGGGATAGGGTCACACCTTGAATACAAACACGAACAAAGTGATCATTCAATATTATTGAAATTGTGTAAACAATTTCAGTAAACATGCGTATGGATTGAGGGTGGATTAATTTACCACGCATCAGCACTAAGTACGAGAAAGGGGTAGAGGAATTTATAGAGTTTGCGCAACGTAATGTGAGTACAAGTGGTGATGGGGAAGTCAAGTTTAGATGTCCCTATGTGAACTGTTTGAATGGGAGTAAGTTGAATGCAACTTATATTAGGGAACATCTTATTTGTGATGGTTTCATATGAAGTTATACAACATGGATATGACACAGCGAATTAACAGACTTTCCAACTGTCTCTCCAACTGAAAACGTATATGATTCCACCATGGATATGGAAGATCGATCAGAAGAAGACAATTTAGAGGACATGATCCGCGATGTTGGCGCAGAAGCTTTCGCCTAAGCGCATGTGTATGAAACGATGTCCACTAATGCGGAGACTCCTTTGTATGTCAGTTCAACTAAGTTCACACAGTTGTCAGCGGTGTTAAGGCGACCAATGGATGGACTGATAAGAGTTTTACAGAATTATTGTCGTTGTTGAATGAAATGCTGCCAGATGGAAATACATTACCCACTCGTAATTATGATGCAAAAAAAATTCTTTGTCCAATGGGTATGGAGTATAAACAGATACATGCATGTCCGAATGATTGCATATTATATAGGAATGAGTATGAAGTTTTGACAAAGTGTCCAAAATGTGGGTTATCACGGTTAAAAAACAACAGTGAAGATAGTGGTCACATAGAAAAGAATGGTTCTACTTTGAAAGTAGTTTGGTACCTTCCACTCGTGGCCAAACTTAAGCGTTGTTTGCGAATCCCAAACACGCTAAAAACCTAAGATGGCATGCAGATGAGAAAACAACTGATGGGCTGCTTCGTCATCCAACTAATTCAAAGCAATGGAAAAATATTGATCAAGAATCCTCCAATTTGGTCAAGAATGTAGAAATCTTAGGTTTAGCTTAACTACTGATGGAATGAATCCTTTTGCTAATTTAAGTACCAATCATAGTTATTGGCCCGTTATACTGATAATTTACAACTTATCTCCTGGATTGTGCATTGATAACGGTTGAAAAACCGTTACTTTTTATACTTAATTTTGATATTAAAAACACCCTTTTTGACTTATAAGTTTGCTTGAACTCATGTTTTTTCTTTAGTTTTGTGAATAAGAGAGTTGAAGGTGAATTTAATGGTTTTATGCTAGATTCCCTTGATTTTGTAGGCTATTGGAATGATTTGAAAGAAGAGTTAAAGTACTGAATGGTTGGAATGCAGAAAAGTCAACCAGAATGCAGAAAAGTCAACCAGAGTGCAGAAAATTCAACCAGTATGCAGAAAAAGTAGCGCTGAGCGCCAGTTTGAGTGTCGTTTTTCGCCCGGGCGCTCCACTTAGGGCGTTGAGCGCCGACGATGTGGGCTTGGACCTGTTTTCTGTTATTTTTATGGGCTTGAACTTGTTTTCTGTTATTTTTATGTTCTATTTAAGGACTTGCACGTCTTAGGGATTGTATCTTTTGATGGCTTAAGCACAAAAACAAACTTTTCATCCCTTGGGGGTAGATTTGGGGATGGTAACGGCTCTCCTCTTCTCTTTCTCGGGTTTTTCTATCTCTTCCATTATTTCATTCCATTGTTCATCTAATTCTTCCATGATGATGGAGAACTAAACCTTATTTGTTGTTGGAAAAGATGTAACCTCTTAAACTCTCATGTATTGAATTTATTCTTGATTATATATGTTTTACTTCATTAATTGTTAGGGTTTTTCCTCTACACTCTATGCATGTTTTGTTTAACTCATTCAATTGCATGATCTTTGATTTTGTCGATATGGACACATACGGGGAAATCTAGAACTGGGGAAATTCTTCCGAAAGCAATATTACCTAGATATAGGAATAGGAGGATCGGTTGCCTTTAAGCTTCTGTGTGAATGTAATGCATGATTAATTGCTAGGGAGACAAGACATAGTGAACTAGTAATTAGGAGTAGGCTTTATTCACCGAGACATTGGGTTTAAGGTAAATTAGAAAGTGACATTAACATTAATGAAGAAGATGAATTCATATATGCATGAGAGTAAATTAGGTGAAATCTAAACCCAACAACAATATCATCAACTTCATCCATTCATTCTTGTGTTTAGCCTCAATTGATTAAATTGCATTCATGTTTATTTTATTGCATTTGCATCCAAAAACCCCAAAATTTGTTCTTTATAGTCTTAATTAGTTGAGTAATCACATAATTGTTTAGTGTCGTACGTCTCTTGGCAAACGATATTTGGTCTTACCATTTATTATTACTTGATACGATTTGGTACACTTTCCGAGGTCTTAACAAGTTTTTTACTCCGTTTTTGGGGATTAAAAATTTGTTTATCATGCATGAAAAGAAAGTACATGATGTTGTCAATGTTGATATCTGGTCCAAAGCAGCCTGGAAAGGACATAAATGTTTATCTCAGGCCACTAGTTGAAGACTTGAAGTTGTTGTAGGTTGATGGGGTTGAAATATTTGATGCCTTTGCTTCAAAAACTTTCATGATACGTGTCATGTTGTTTTGAACCATTAATGACTTCCCAGCTTACGGTAATATGTCGAGGTACAGTGTGAAGGGTCATAAAGCATGTCCTATATGTGAAGAAAACACTACAGCTCATCAACTAAAACACGGAAGGAAGACAGTGTATATGCATCATCAACAATTTTTATAATCTAATCATCCATATCGAAGGTTAAAGAAAGCATTCAATTAAGAACAAGAGAAAGACAATGCACCCATTCCACTTATTGGACTTGAAGTTCTTGAAAAAGTTAATAGAGTACATCATGTATTTGGGAAAACGTCCAAGAAGTCTTTTGTAACGACTCCTTGGAAGAAGAAATCAATATTCTTTGATCTTCCATATTGGTCAAAGTTATATGTTAGACATTGCATAGATGTCATGCATATAGAGAAGAATGTTTGTGATAGCTTGATTGATACACTACTAAACATCCAGGAAAAAACAAAAGATGGAGTGAATGCGCGTTTGGATTTGGTTGGCATGAAGATCCGAGAAGAGTCGGCACCAAGAGAGATTGATAAACGTACTTATTTACTCCTTGCATGTTACACAATGTCCAGACAAGAGAAGATAAGTTTTTGTCTTTGTTTAAAGAGTATCAAGGTACCACAAGAATGCTCTTCAAATATTAAGAGCTTAGTGTCAATGCAGAACTTAAAGCTTGTTAAACTAAAGTCTCACGATTGCCACATCTTAATGCAACAATTGTTACCGGTGGCAATTCGTGGAATTTTGCCCAAAAAAGTTAGGCAGACCATAACTCGATTGTGCTCATTTTTCTCATCAATTTTTAGTAAAGTCATCGATCCTACAAAGTTAGATGAACTTCAAAGCGACATTATCATCATCTTATGTCAGCTAGAAATGTTTTCCCTCCTTTTTTGACATCATGGTGCATTTCCTTGTTCATTTGGTCAGAGAAATAAAGTTGTGTGAACCAGTATACTTAAGATGGATGTATCCTATTGAGCGTTATATGAAGATTTTGAAAGAATACATCAAAAAGCAATATCGCTCATAAGGTTCAATGATTGAAAGATATATTGCTGAAGAAGACTCATTTATCGGAGGACGACCCTCTTGGTGCGTTAGATGAGCTTGCTAACATCATTTCAGATGCGTCGATGATTGTACAATGGGATTCTACTACATTTGGAAGAGAAGCTCAGATCCCATTGTACTTGCATCAGCAAGATGTTAGGGAGCTTGTGTCAGAGAGAGAAAAAATTAATATTACACTCATTCAGCTGTGGATGATGTAAGTTTATGAAAACTTTTTTGTATAATTCTTTTTTATCAAGTTACTTATATCAGATTATTTCTTCATTTTATGTTTATGTTTGATGTCAGTAACAAGAAGGAGTTCAATGATGTATATGGGTTCATTGACCCCTCTATGTCTCATGAAAGAAATAAATTTGATGATATCCAAACATACATCACCGCCTTCTTTGCAATGGGGAAGGAGATATATTTTCTCCCTTATATACTTGGGTAAGTGAAGTTTGTTAACTTTAAAGTTTCATTTATTAATTTTGGTATATGACAATTAAGTTATTACCAATTTCAGGTGTCATTGGCATACTTGTGATCTCCAAGAACATTGTTGTCTGGTTTTGTTCATTGCACAAGTCTCCTCCCAAGCCTCTTAGACATGTAGTAGATTGGTAAGAATCTCAATGTTTCAACTTTCTTTGTTATATAAATGTATGCTAAAGTAATTTTTTTTAATAGTTCCCTTTCAACACATATGATGTTATCTAGGAGATCTACAGCTAAAACTAAAAAACTTGCATGGGTTTCCCTTAAGGTTTGGTATTTTAGTCAATACTTTGTTACATTTTGTAGTGTAATAGACAAACGAGGTCATATGAATGTGGTTACTACGTCATGTTTTGGATGATGACCACTATTCGTGAACATTACACTAGTGGATGATAAACGGTAATATTTAGGTTTGAATTTTATTTTCTCTATAGTTTAGATTTCCTATACACTAATTGAAATCATTGTGTTTTATGTAGGGATTCAATATGACTGTTCCAATTCCAAAGAAGTCACTTAAACTCGTGAGGAAAGCACTGGCTAAATATATAATTCAATTATATAATAGTATGTAGTAGATATTAGGATATAGTAAGTTCTAAGTTTATGCTTCTAAGTTGTTTTATGCTTTTGTACATTATTATTAGTTTAACTGTGTACATTGCATTGATTTATGCTTCAAAGTTGATTTATGATTACATTGGATTGATTTATGCTTCTAAGAAGTTAATTTATGATTACATTGAATGTATTTATGTTGTAATATAATTTTCATTCAAAATATACACTTCTGGATTGTTCTAGTTGTAAAATTATATGCAGGTCAGTTTCTGCAGTTGGGAATGTTGCAGAAACAGACATGTTCTTAAAAAAAACCAGGGAATATGCCTCGGCTGAAACCATAACCGAAGCAGAAAACACCCTTATGGCATTGGTTCAGTCCTCAACTGAGGCACAAAGGCTGGAGGAGGAAGCAAAAAGAAAAAAAAAAGGACCCTACTACCTCGGTTCAGGTGCCAACCGAAGTAGTAGAGGCGGACATATTGCCTCGATTCAGAGGGAACCGAGGCATAAAGTCTCGCGAAAAAAAAAATCTACTGCTTTGGTTAACGTTTAACGAGGCAAAATCATTCCCTTTTATGCCTCGATTCGGAACCGAGGCAAAAAGTCTATCACTTTTTGCCTCGCCTGGATATGCCTCGATTCAGGAACTGTTGTCTATGGACAAAAATAACCGTTGTCGTTTCTTCTGACCACACTAATAATATTGTGTTTCTCGAGTGAACTTTTATCTTTATAGGCCTAATATAACTATATTTTACTAAAAAGAAACTCTAAGCTGTTATGATATAAAACTTTTGAAAGATTAGAAGATAGTAACTGAAGGAAACAAATATAATGAATGAACACAATGTAAAGAAGAAAGGTTCAAAAATTATATATATATATATATATATATATATATATATATATATTATTCTTTTATTTTTATTTTTTATGACCCTTATCCTCTCCTAAAAACGTTGTTGTTTGAAACGCATTAAACAAAAACTGTAACTACCAATCAATGAAGGGAAATGAACCACTTTCTTATGTGTCCTCACTGTCACCATGTTTCAACCTATTATTTATAGTATAAATTAGAGAAAATACTAAAATTTAAATTTGCAAGCTGTACAGTTTACATTTAATAGTATAAATTAGAAAAAATACTAAAATTTAAATTTGCAAGCTGTGCAGTTTACTTAATTAAATGGGTAAGCTCAGCTTTAAATTTATACCTGAATTTTTGTTTAATGTTATCTAAAATATAATCTACTTTTATTTTAGTCTTTTAAGAATTTTTTTGTTTGAATTTTCATTCCAACAATATTTTGTTTTCACTACTACAAAAACAATGTATAACGTCACGTATTCAACGTCCAACCACTGAATAGCCAAAGTTAAAAATGAGCGATGACATTTTTGTAAATAAATGTAATTATTAAACATCGTTTAGAATTGTAATTCGACGGAAAAGGATATAAAACGTCGAATGACTTTTAAATTCGACGTCAAAAGGTTAGTGAATTCAATAAAAATTTGAGTGGGAGATTGAAAATTCATTCACTTTTCTTAGCGTGCGATACTCTATTCTCTTCTCAAACTTTTCTCGAATGAAGTTTGACGAGCATCACATATAATCTTTCTTTCATTTGATACAAATGCATGTTAATTAATTACTTTATGTATGATTTTTGTTTGTTTTAACCGATTATTTTCGTGCTCTTGTCCTTCATAGGTGCATTCTGTTTTCTCTCTCACTGTGACGAAACTTTATTCCGACGAACCCACCTTTTGAAGGTTTTCGTTTTCGTTTTGAAGAACTTATTTGTTGAATTTGTTTGTTGCTTTTTGTTGGATTTGTTTGTTGTTGTTGTTTGATTGAACTTGTTTGTTGTTGGTTATTATTGTTTGTTGTTTATATTATACTACATGTTCATAGTTCATGCTTTATAAAATACTAAAAACTGAAATTTGATTTTTTTAAAATTGATTAACGTTGAATATTGACAAAATTCGACGTTAAGTTAACTTCGTATATTAACAAAATTCGACGTTAATTTAGCATTGGATTTTTTAAATTCGACGTAAATTTAACGTCTCTTGATATGACGTCATTTGCGAATTCATTGTTAAAAGTCCAAAATATTCGACGTTGTACACAATTTTTGTACTAGTGTTTGTTTTTCTTACTCTTTGCTACAAATTGTCTATCTATTCTACTCACATTTATCTTTGAATTTGAATCATATTGTCATTTACGTTGCAAGACACTACTTTCTATTTTGCATTTTGAATGAATCATATTTACAACATCAATATTAATCTTGTCTTAGAAGGATATAACGCATAACACAACAAAATATGTCCTAAATGTTTGCACTTAAACATATATAGCATATAATATGTGATCGACTATCACTAAACAGCCTGATCAAGTACCTATCGACCTACCAAAACTAATGGGTCATTGGACCCAAGCCCAGACTCATCCATAAAGATCCACAAACATAATAAATTATATTATAAATAGCATAATCATCAATGTATCTTTTTTATATTTTTATTAGTTACACTTTTACTAAGTATTAGAAAGACGAGGACAAACACTTTAGAAAACAAAGGTCGTAGAGATTAATAAATTAAAATATTTACATGAATTTCTTTAGCTATGTAAAAACATATTACTTTTTTTTTCATTTTAATCTTTTTTTTTTCAAATCCTTTGTATCTAAGCGGTACTATTAAACATTATGACTTGTACGACACTTAGCTTATCTTCATATGTAAAAAATACAAGATTATATTTATATAATTTCTAAAACTACTTACATTTCTGAATTTGCATAGATGATTATAATATTCTTTTTATTGTAATTCCTTATCAACCATCATTTTTGTGATAATTTTGAAATTATTTAATAATTATTGAAAGTAGAAAAATGATATAAACATGTATGCTTGGATGTAGTAAATTAGTCTCTACTTGTACTGTACGTTAACGTACATGATTATTTATATAATAATAAATTCGTGACATGTAACAATAATGCATAGAAATTGATCTTTTAACCAACCATCAAAGCCAAGTCTTCGATATGAAATATCTTGATTCCTATCAGCTGAAATAAAACTTGATTCGTGAGTGTGTGTATATATTATATATAAAATAGAAAGAAAATTAAGAATTGGAAGTGAATAAATAGAATAGACAGCTCTTGGCAATTCGGTTGTTGGTTGGAGCATGAATGCATGCTTAATTATAAGTTAGTGATTGAGTGATATATATTCATGAAAAAGATAGATCAATTAGGCATATATTAATGGACCACAAATTAGTATAGAATATGATAAGATAACTATAATTAATTATTATTATTCTATAGATAACAATCACAATTCCTCAGCACTCAAATTATTCCTATATAAAACTTGTAATAATATTTTATTTCTTTTCAAGAAACGTAATCGAAATAGAATAGCCAAACTGGTGGCAGATGAGAGAGTAAATACGTACCGTTATCAGTTGCATTTATTTGGAAACTATTGTTTCTTTCTCTTCTTTCTATTCTCATTTTTTTTTGGTATTATGATTTACCATTTTTTTTATCATCACCACGTGTTGTTTTCTCTTTCATGGAGTGAAGCAATAATTGAAAAATAAAACTTATTTTCGTCTTTTAATGTTTAAACCATTATTTTTCTCTTTAAAGAATATTATGGCAAACGCAAAAGTTACCTACGTAACCTGCGAATGGAAAACTTTAAATCCAACAAGAAAAAACATTGCAATATAAAGAGTTTCTTTCCATATCATGTGGAAATTTCGCCCTTAACAAATTTTCTCTGTTACGATTACAACACGACCCTAATGGAATTATAAGATGGCCTAATAATAAAGTTAGAAAAAAAAAAGATGATTTCTCCAACTAATGTTAATAATTAATATTTGTGGATAAAAAAACACAATCATAATAATATTAAGTAAACTTTTCGTTTTAATCTCATTAAATATAACAAAGCTCATATCTCAGAAAGAAAAAAATAATTAGAGGATGTCACAACTCATAAGCACTTTCATTTTCACTTATGCTTTTCAGAATGTATTAAATGTACATTGAGATATACCACTTAAATATAATAATGTCGTAAAAGTATATACGCGTATTCTTTCGCTGAAATATGGTTTTCGTTAATTTTCTCATTTAGTCTACTATTTTCAAAACCAAATCAGTTTCTCCTTTTATTAGTATTTTCTTGTTTTTCTTATTAGTGCTATCATTTGGTTCCTCTAAATATCACTAAAAAATCTTGTTTATGTCTAAACATTTAATGAACAAAACATAGGAAATACTAAACAAAAATATTATATAGAAAAGGGGAAAAAATTATGAGAAATTAGATGATGTTTAGATGAATAGATAAATATAATTTAAGGTTTTTTCCATCTTGAAGAAACTGTTTAAACCTAAGTTTCTAATTGGCAACCTATTAAAACAGACCCCCACAACCAGTTCAAACACTAGTTGCTCCATTGACCTAAAGTCAATCATAACGCGTCGTGCTTGGTGATTCGATGCATTTCAGAAGAGGAAGGGAAAAAAAAAGGAAACACACGTCCGTACAAAATAACTTGATATTCTCTTTAAGCTCAAATATTTATATTAATGGGCCGAAATTTAAATAAATTTGATGTCGTTTAGCTTCATTTAATATTATGTAAAATATATGTATGCATCTTCAACCTAACCATCTCCAATAAATATGATTAAATGTAATTTAGAGTATATATATATATATATATATATATATATATATATATATATATATATATATATATATATATATATTACTTTTTTATTATGTAATCAATAAAATTAAATGACTTTAACTAAAAATCCTTTGTATTTTACACCTAAATGTCCTTTTAGGAAAACCTTTTCTAGTGCCACACAATCTACCTCTGTTTCAATTATTGTATTAATATCACCAATAGTGTCATATGTCTAAAAAGAAAAATCCTCTCTGGCTATCTGAAAGAGAATATACATCAATATTCACCACAATTAATTTAATGTGAGAGAAAAAAGGAGGAAATATAGGGAACAAACACCTCAATGAACACAAAATTCGAGATCTGCTATAATTAGCCATTAAAGGAAAAAATTATTTAGTATTTTTATTATTTTTAAAGTATATTGCAAACCTGATAGAAACTTAATCCTGTTTAAGTAATAATATTATACATACATCCATATATATATATATATATATATATATATATATATATATATATATATATATATATATATATATATATATATATATATATATATATATATATATATATATATATAATTAACGGTATAATACCTATTTTAGTATAATTTTAATTGAGAATGTTTGAAATGGTTCCAATTTTTTTTTGTTTAATGTTGTCCTAAAGAACATAATTTATGTTCAATTTAGTCCTTTTTGCAGACGGCGTTTAAATCGTTAACGGCTAGATGTTCAATAAATGACACATCACCCTTGACACATCATCATCATCTCCTACCTCTAGAAATCCTAATTTTCCCTACACAGAAACCCTAGCCACCACCTAACCTTAACCGTCGTCGCCACGGTCACGGCCAACCACCATCTTCGCACCTCCATCATCTTCTCCACCACCTAAGTCCTAAGTGTTGAAAATGTATTTCTGATTAGGGTCTCAGCTCGCCAGACCACCATCTTCGCGCATCATCTTCCTCGCGCTTCCAAAACCTTAGGTTACCACCACCGTTGCGCAGCAAAGCTCATTTCATGTCGTCGTCGCCGTAACAATCGCACCACTCAATGCGAGAACCTGCAACCACCACATCTCCATCCGCGACGCCATCAAACCTGCAGCAAATCACGAGTCTTCCTCCTCTAGCACCAACCTAAATCACGAGTTTCGTACAACATTCATAGCCAATAGTGGAATCTCCATGGTCGTCGCTACTACTACCACTCTCCCTTCTTCAACACGCCGCCGCGGCACACATCTCCATCACCTCTACCATTCGGTAGCCTCACCCCTTCAGTCGTTCGGTTCACTTCTTCTTTTCCCTCACTGTTCGGCCTCTTCCTGCCTTCCAACTCACAATGCCACAAAGGACTCCACGTAAGCCCATACATGACATTTCACTATGTAATTGCATATCTGGACATCTGGCCGTTAACGATTTAAACGGTGTTGCAAAAAGGACCAAATTGAACACAAATTACATTCTTTAAGACTATATTAAACAGAAAAAAAATTGAAACCATTTCAAACATTCCCAACCAAAATTTGGACCAAAATAGGTATTATACCATAATTAACCAATGATTTGCTATTTATCATAATATATGCACTGATATTTCTATTTATCATAATATATGCACTGATATTTCATTGGATATGCTCAAGCAAAACCATAATTGAATACACAATGAAATCATATTAATAAATAAAAAATATATATATTTTAAACACATAAATTTTTTACATTCATTTAATATTATTCTTTTTTATTTTTTACTATTTTATTTTTAAAAAAAATGCTAAAATTTATCTTTTTATAAGTATTTTATCCTTATACTATATATGAAATAAATATAAAAGTATTCATCGTGCCATTACTAAAAACAAAAATTATACTTAAAAATTATAGTGAAATTGTAATAAATCATAAATAAATAAGTGTGTTTCTCTCTTTTTATCCTTAAAACGTAATTAATTATATAACACCACACCTCAAAAATCACTAGTGCAGAAAGGGCTATAGACGTCTGTTCTTTAGGCTTTTTGACGTCCGACGTTCGACTGACGTCTTTGCGGGTGACGTCTATGTAGACGTCCGTTGTGTCAGGCCGGAAGTCTATATAGACGTCCGCTGTGAACCTCTCGGACGTCTATACACTATTGCAGAAAGGACTTTTATTAGACGGGTTATTTAGGGTTATTTACGGGTTATTTAGGGTTATTTAGGATTACATGGTTTGGACGTTTGTTTGTGCACTGCAACACGTCTGGAGAGCAGATTCGAAATGAAAATGGAGGAAGATGGAGGAGTAAACGACCTAAAACGTAGGCCAAAAAACGTCGTCCAAGAACACGCAACAAACTACACCAAAAACGATTTTTAATCGGTCCAAATGAATGATATTTCATCACTGAACAATTTAATCGGAATAAAAGTAAGATTAAATGGTCCAAAACAGATAAAAACCAACCTGGAAATGCAAGGCGCAGAGGGAACTCTCACGGGTTCGCATAACTCCTCGCGGGTTCGCGTTTTGGTGTGTATGTCCTTATTTTAAAAGTCTTTTGAACGTCCGTTGTGGCGGGGGACGGACGTCTATATATAGTAGACGTCCGTCCCCCTCCAGGACGGACGTTCAAGAGGCTGACAGGGTAGTTGAACCCGTCAGTCTTTTGAACGTCCGTCCTTGAGGGGGCCAGACGTGTATTATATATAGACGTCCGGCCCCTTCTAGGACGGACGTTCAAAAGGCCGAATCTTCAACTCTCCCGTCAGGCTTTTGAACGTCCGTTAGAGGGGTCGGACGTCTACTATATTATAGACGTTCGGCCCCCTCTAGGACGGACGTCTCCACACTCAATTATTTACATTTATGCCACCGGTCAATTATTTACGTTGGGGTTTTGGTGGACGGACGTCTATGGGGTGACGTTAAAGATCAATTCTGCATTAGTGGATGTTCAAAATTTCTCTTATATCAGAAAAATAATTAATGTAAATAGTAATATATATTATATATAACAAAATTTGAAATACACGCTTCATAATATTGTCTCTTTTTCGGTGGTAGAAAAATAGTCATTAATTATATATTTCATTGTGGGTTTTTTTTTTCTTGAAAAGAAAAACAAATATGCGTAATGGGTATCTGTCAAACGGGTATTATATATATATATATATATATATATATATATATATATATATATATATATATATATATATATATATATATATATATATATATATATATATATATATATATATATATATATATATATATATATATATATATATATATATATATATATATATATATATATATATATAAACTGCAAAGGGTTGGAAGAAGGCAGTGTTGAGGTTTGAGAGGAGAGAAAGTATAACAATGGAGGACAGAACCATAGGAAGAAGTGGAAGCTCTAGAAAGGGTAGCTTTAGGTTTGGAATAGGAGTGGATGGAAAGAAGGATCACACTGTGGTGGAGCTTGGAAGTATTGACACACACAGACTTCTTCTCAGTGGTGGAGAGAGACAGAAAAAACAACAACCTCTCACCAACTCTCTCTCTTCCAGGCAAATGAAATCCCTATCTGCTCTCTGTGACAGTATCTTACCTTCCGTCGACCACTCTGTTCACACTTCCGATGAATCTGTCAACAAGTTCTATCGGATTTCAGCTTCCATGGCAGGCACACCAGAACTTGTACGCCTTCTCTAATACCTACTTGCAAATTCACTTTCGTTTATTCCTTCTAAATCTTTTTTATGATATCGCAAACCCCAAACCTCTCTCTATACCGAAAACGGTTTTAAGTCATATTTCCAGCTCCAGTTATAACATGAAACTGTTATTAATATTTATTTCAATTACGTTCAAAATGTATAATGATATGCAAAAATCACTTATAAATGAACGTTCTTTCTCTCTTGGTCACTTTCTTATCATGAATCAAAAGTTGCAACAGCAGATAAAACTAGCTTTCATAAAAAATAGTCAGGAATGGAGCTTACATTGTAGGGATGATGATGAGACGTCACTTTTATGAAAAGGGTTATGTATATACAGTGAAATGATATGTATTTGTGTTGGTTTGTGATGTTACAGCTAGGGGGAGTGATGTGTGAGAAGCTGAAACACCCATTGACAGGGTTACTGAAGTTGGCGTTATGGGGGTTGTCAACGTGGTTTGGAACATTAATTTTGTGTGGGATGGGGTGTGTCTCAACAAAATTTCCCTTCATCCATAGCTTTCCTGAGTTGTCTCTGCAAAAAAGACAAGACATCATGCGATCATGGTCTCTCAGTTACATTCGTCTCTTGAGACTGCTCTTCAGGACCATCAAACTTCTCACTCTCCTTGTCTTCTTTACTCAGGTATTTTTCAAAATATAAAACAAATATACTCTCTCTTTATTAGTTATATATTTATTCTTGGAATTAGAATTCAAGCATCAGTCTAAGTCTCACGTTGAATAAAAATAAGAAAATAAAACATTATATAAAGATGAAAAATCGATTAACTCATTCTCTTAAAGTTTTTGATAAAGAATAGTATTCATCTTTATATAATTGAACTCAAACAATAGTGTCTCTCCCGTAAACCTATGATAAACCTAACATTTGTGTCTTTCATTCCTCATGCAATCCACCTTTCTCTAACTTTTATGTTATGTTTGTCTTCTAGTAGTAAGTGGTTGCGTATGAATAAGTGTCATTTTAGCTTTTCAAAGTGATACTTTTTCCAAACTCAAATATACATCAATATGTCTAATAAACTTAAAAGTAAATAATTTAATCTAAAAATAAATTAAATATATAAGCAGATTCAAAAGATTTGTATTCAAACAGTTTTGTTTCAAAAAAATTTGACACAATATGGTTTTAGAAAAGTGTATAAAATCTGGTAAGTTGAATTGACATTCTTAACTGTCGGTGTGAAATTAGATAAACATTTGAATCTAAATATAGTATTGGTTGTTTTTTATTTATCCTCCTAATTAATAACATTAATGGAAAGATTGTGAATTAATTAATTACTGTGTGAGTAGTACTAAAGTTGTTATACTATGGCATACTACCTTTTTTTTCACTATTCTTTGTATGTGTGAAAACCTTGGAGGAACTATTAAAGAAAACAACAGTGATTTTTAATAGGCATAATATATAAAATATAATGTTTCTTATAATTTTTACAAGCATTTCTCAATTTTGAATACCAACCTGGAGCTCACCATGCCTTAATTAGCACATATAAAACATTCAATGTTTTCCGCTGCTTTGTGTTTCTTTATTGTTATCACCATTTTCTAATATCATCTTCTTCCAATAAACTATTTTTATTCATCTGAGTCCAAGTGCATAAATGGCTATGACACCTAATTATCAGTATCGTATTTAAAACAGTATAATATACATTTAAAATTAAGTACTGAAGTTTTTGAGAAATTAATTTATTGTTATAAGTCACATTTTATGAAGTAAACTTTTTAGGTACATACATATACTGTTACAAGTATCTTTTGGACCATTTTACAAATACGTACGATGATAAAAAGTTAAGAATGTTGGTGGTACGGTTTCTAAACTAATAAAAACACATGTTATTTTTTTCTAGATATACAATTTCACTATTGAAGTTAATAACCTTTACCTGTATTAGTTAAAAATAGCATAAGGAACAGTTAAAGTTTAAAGAATCAATGTTATTTAAAAAATAAAATTTTTTAAAGAAGTGCATGAAAAAGCTAACATTAATGTTGCGGCTTGACTTTGTGGCATCTAAAATGTATGTTATGATGCAAAACTAAAGTTGGAGTGGTTGAAACTTGAATGTGATAATCCTTATATTTAGTTGAAGAAGTGATGATGAGGTGATGATACTCTCAATCTATCTTTATTTTTGTATTTAGTTTTGTAACGGAGTTTTATGTTTTTAATAATAATAAGATGGAACATATTTATATTTATTTGATATGTATTATAAAAATAAAATAGTTATGAAAAAAGTAATTTTCATATTTAAAAAAATAGTATTATATAAAAAATTGTGTTCTCACCTGAAATTTTTAACCAAATCACGAGTTACACTTTATTTCATGTTTCCAATGGTGACCTACCTAACAGGGAATCCCAAGTGAAATATTAATGGATTTTTATACTTTCAAAATATCTTTAATATAATCAACTTTTCAGATATTTCTTTATTCAAAAAATCCAAAAAAACAGATACTATTAATCCAACTAGATCTAGCTCACACCTAAAAGATTCAATTTTTAAAAGAGAGTCAAGTTTTCAACTATGAACAGTAATGCTGAATTCTTCTTCTCTTTTCAATATCTACATTTCTAAAATATTAAAATAATTAGATTAAAATTCGGCTGATTATTTATGTTGAAAATTTGACTTTCCAGTATAAATGAAAAATCCGTACAATAAGTATATTTAAGTAGAAAAAATGAAATATTCCCAATAAAATAATAATGATAAAACTGACATGGATAGAGATACAGGAAGGGAATAGAAGTATTATTGAAAGCCTCTGCAAAAAGTGGACCCTTTGTACTGAGAGATAAAGGTTGTAGTTGATCCAGTTGGAGGTTATTAAAAACAACTACGGTGTGTTTGCTAATAAATAAATAAAATAAATCATTTAATTAAAAAACTAAATTATGAAAATATATTTTATTTAACAGAAATAAGAATAAATTATGAAAAACTAAAAAATGTACAAATTTTTGTTTCTTTTTCTATCTAATTTTCTTTTATCAAACAATTCGTATTCTTCTATTTCTACTTCTTTTTATTTTTGCACCTTCTAGCATTAAGGTGTCTGGGACGAGTGTCCCACATGAAAGTGGTACAGTAGAACTAAGATTTGGCTCCAAAGTCTTAGACTAGTATGGATGATACCAAAAAGAAAAAAAAATGTAAAAGAATAAAAAGTAAAAATAGTTTTATTTATTATTAACAATTTAATTAATTGGTATATTTTAGTATTTATGATATAAATTGATTAGACAGATCAGTAACATTTGAAAACGTGAGTGTTTAGTATGAAATGTGAGGGTGGTAGCTATGGCATTAATCAACCTTCTCTTCCAACTCATTCCATTTAAAATCCCCTACAGAAGGACCCCAAGAAAGGACCATGTCCTTTCCTTCACCCTTCATAACTTCCATTAATTTCTCTGCTTCCTATCTTCTATCCTTTTCTCTCACAAGCCAAACATCATAGACCGACATGTCTAATTACAAACTTTAAGTAGTAATGTTTCTTGCACATCTTCTTATTAATTTTAATTATGTTTTCGTAGATATAATAGTATCACATCAAGTAATTGAGATTATAGATAATTTAAAAATTAAATATTTTGAGTGAATAATAAAAATGGGAAGGTAAAGGAAATAATAGTTAGTGGTGGAAATGAAAGACTCGTGGGGACAAACATGACTTTTCAACGTCACTAGATTCCTTTGGGGTGCATCCAACTTACCAGATTTAAATGCATCTCTTTTCTCAACCCATCCCTTTATTCCATCACTCCCTGGCCTCTTCCGCTTTATCTTCAAATATTTCTTACCACATTTTGCACGATTTTTAATTAGTATATATACTTTTTACTATATGTAAACATAATAAAATACAAAATCTTATAAAAATTTATAACAATTAACAAAGCATTATTGTATTTTTTAATCCATAAAAAACTAAAGAAAAAAAATGTATTTTATAAGTAAATTGTTTCCAAGGTGGTTTTGTAAGGTCCAAAAAACAATTCTGAGTTGTAGAAGGAGCTTGTTTTTATATCTCACTGACCTTTCACCGACATTTTGCTAACAAAACGAGACAAAAAGCAATTACTTACTGCACCCCATCATTTTCAGAATTTATTTTCTATAACTAAATAAACAATTCTGGAATTTTTTTTTCCAGAACTCAAACGTCTCTTTCTTTTACGGGGTGGGAGAAGAAATTTGATGAGGTTGAGAAAGCAATTGCCCACAAAGAATGGACTGCAGGGACCTCCAAGTTTTCTAACTACATCCTTAAATTATTGAAAATATCTCATTTACTGAGGTGGATAAACAATTACAAGTACAAAAAATTTCAACAATTTCAAAATTTAATTTTGAAATTTAATGAAAATCTAGTTGAATTTTAAAATTCGATGAACATCTAGTTGAATTTTGAAATTCGATGAAGATCCAATCAGATTTTAAAAACCGATGTGTTTATCAAATTTCAAGATTCGATTCGATGAAGAAAGAATCGATTTTTAAAATTCAATTTTTTCAAAATCGACTTTCAAAATAAAAAGTTTCACTGCGAACCAATTTTGACATTTTGAAGAAAATTGGAGGTGCAAGAAGAAAGATTTGAAGGTGCGGGGAGAAACTCCTTGAACCACAAACCTGACCCAAATGTTTTCACGGAAATGTTTTGTGATGTCCAAATTGCTTAAGTTTTTGTTAAACCCATCAATGTGTAGGAAGAAGGCATGGGGGTGCAAAAAGTAATTGTCACTCATTCCTTGTAGCCGTTCAACCAGTTGAAAGAATCTATAATGGTGTAGACACGTAGCATTATTGACCAAGTTATGATTTGTACAGTTTGATGAAAATATTTTTGTATTATTTGGAAGCTTGTATTGTAGTCACATGGCCTAACACATACATAATCTCTCAGACAGATGAATCAGAAGAGAACCTTTCATGGAAAGCAATTGGATACTGTGGACCTGATCCAAAATTCAAAGCTCAGTTGAAGAACCACTTTTTAGATGGAAAATCTAAGGAAGCAGAAGATGATAAGGAAGATGAAGATGCAGAAGAGGTGATAGGACCCCTCTACAAAGGTCTTGTCCATCTGAATAACCCACGAGACATCGCTGCAGATGCTCTGAGACGGTTAGGATTCTCTGTCTCTGTCGTTCGTAGAAAGCACAAAGCTGCAGCAAACTTGTCTTCTCCTTCTTTGGTGATTCAATGTGATGCTGTGGTGGTTGGTTCTGGCTCAGGGGGTGGAGTCATAGCTGGTGTTCTGGCAAAAGCTGGTTACAAAGTGTTGGTGTTGGAAAAAGGAGGGTATTCTGCAAGGAACAATCTTTCCCTTCTTGAAGGACAATCCATGGATCAAATGTACCTCAATGCTGGATTGGTTGCAAGTGATGACATGGGTATGTTCATACTTTCAGGATCCACTGTTGGTGGAGGGTCGGCGGTAAACTGGTCTGCTTCCATTAAAACCCCACAGCATGTGTGCAAGGAATGGTGTGAGAAACATGGGCTTGAGCTGTTTGAGAGTGAATTGTATAGAGAAGCCTTGGATGCTGTCTGTGAGAAGATGGGAGTTCAATCTGAGATTGAAGATGAAGGATTCAACAATGCTGTTCTGAGAAAAGGGTGTCAAGAGATGGGGTATCCTGTGAATACAATTCCTAGGAATTCTTCATCGGATCATTACTGTGGCTGGTGCTGCATGGGTTGTAAGGATGGGAAGAAGAAGGGCACCTTAGAAACATGGTTGGTGGACTTGGTGAAATCTGGAAATGGAGCAATTCTTCCAGGTTGTGAGGCACTAAAAGTCTTGCACAAGAATATGGAAGGGAGGGATAGAAAGGTTGCAGGTGGAGTGGCCTTTGAATTTGAATATAAAGGGATTAAGGACATTTGTGTGGTGGAGTCCAAGGTGACCATTGTAGCATGTGGAGCTCTATGTACTCCAGCATTGCTTAAAAGAAGTGGCTTAAGGAATCAGAACATTGGGAGGAACTTACATCTTCATCCAGTGACAATGGCTTGGGGCTACTTCCCAGATGAACCTGCTTCTGAGGTGTGGCCGGAGGCAAATAAGAAGAGCTATGAAGGAGGGATAATGACAGCAATGTCCTCTGTTGTTGCAGAGTTTGAACAATCTGGATATGGTGCAGTGATCCAAACACCTTCGTTGCATCCTGGCATGTTCTCAATTGTCACACCGTGGACTTCTGGAGTCGATATAAGAGATCGAATGCGAAAATTTTCTAGAACAGCTCATGTATTTGCACTGGCAAGGGATAAAGGATCAGGTACTGTGGAATCACCACATCGTATCAGTTATAAATTGGCAGGTGTAGATGAAAAGAACTTGCAGAAAGGAATTGATAAGGTGCTGAGAATTCTGGCGGCTGCTGGAGCTGAAGAAATTGGAACACATCATAATAAGGGAAGGACCTTAAATGTAAAGCAAGTGAGCTATCATGAGTTTGAGAAGTTCGTTAAGGAAGAAAGTTCAAGGCCACTGACAGACCTTTCAACACCATTGTGTTCAGCACATCAAATGGGGAGTTGCAGGATGGGTTCTAATCCAAAGCAATCAGTGGTGAATCAGACAGGAGAAACATGGGAAATGGAAGGCCTTTATGTGGCTGATACAAGTGTCTTTCCCACAGCTTTGGGAGTGAATCCAATGGTCACTGTTCAAGCTATTGCTTACTGCGTAGCACAATCTGTCCTAGAAGTTCTCAGAAGGAAAAGAAGTAAATGAGGGGAAAAAAACGTGTGCTGTTTCTGTAGCTCCAATGTTACTGAATTCTCAGAAAAAACCTTGTTCAAATAATTTGGTGAGAAATGCCATGGTTGAAATTCTAAAAACTTCATGGTAAATTTTAAATTTTGTGCATACATTTTATTATAATCTTAACTGCTGATTTTAAATCAACAGTAATTACTGTATTTTACCCTCAAAAGTGTTCCCTCACTTTAGAGGAATCACATCCTTTTACAAGTGCAGTTCTATAAATCAGTAACAATTCTCCAGTTCCTGAAGATCTTCATGTTCTCACATAACTAAATATATTTTGACTGCTGTATATCAGATAGAAGTGTAACATACACAAAAGGGGTATCAGGAATTTTCTACGACACTAATAACAAACAACTCGTTCCATCATTCATTTATAGCAAAGCTTATTGCTTTTACGAAAGACAGAAACAGAGAAAGCAAATCCCTACCAAGAGGCCAACTTTAATCTGCATGATATTTACGAACTCTCCAAGCAATATACTATATATGAGAAAGTGACAATATACCATTGTCACAGAAATTGAATCTTTGCCATCACAACTTGAAAATAAAATTTAGGTTATGAGGGACTACTCTTAATTTACAGACACTGGCAGGAAGCTAGGAGCTGTCATCCTCAAGATATATATAATCACTTTTCCAAAAAAAAATTATCTTATATATAGTCCACAAGATCCAAGAAAGATCCTTCAGATCAATGTTTTCTTTTCATGTATATCCAGACAGACCTAAAAGCAACCCAGAATTATTGCAGCACAAAACCAACAACAGCCAGAAAAAGTAAAGGCATGGTAGTGAGGGTCATATTCTCATAGAAATTGACTACACCAGAAATCCTTAATAGCATCTCTTTCACAAAATAGCATAACTACTGCTCCTTTGTGGAAATGAGGGAAGAGAATTGAATCAAAGAAAGCAATTATCATCTCAACATTTAACATATAATGCACAATATTTTCCTCCCTGCTAATTCTCTAGTTAGTACTAATGTTTATTTAGTTTTACAAGAAGTCTGATTCTCAATTAACTGTCATGACAATCTGACATTATTCCTTGGGTGACATAGCCACCTTACTGAAAAGATGGAAATGGCATCATGTAAGCATGTCCCATCTAACAAGGCAAAGTTCTCAAGCAAATGTTCATGTGAAGTGATATCAGCAGCTAACTAGATAAGACATTCTTCTCATGTTGTTACAGCTAAACCCCTAAAACCTCAATAATCTACTTATACAATGCTAAAGCCTCAAGCATTCTCAAAATGCAGATTTATAATCTTGAGTCAGCACTTTTGAAAAAATAAATAAACTAAAAAAAGTCGTTATTTACCAACCAGTAGCAAATTTCAATGTGGAACCGCTTCTTTTTTACCTTCAAAATCACAATAAACAAACATTCAAGGTAAGCAATCCTACTCAGAAAAAGTATCCCTATCTGTTTTTGGTGAGTGATGGGATTGGAGATTGGTGAGAGGCCACTATCATTGAAATTTGATATGGTTCTCACAAATTAGAATGAAAGTAGTACCGTGCCATTTGCTTACTTGACACCCCTGCAATCGTCATGAAACAAAAGAACATTTTGAGTTCGTTTTCTTTCTTTCTGGGAAGGTGCAGGAGGAAGAAAAGCACAGCGTGACCCAGATGAACATTGAAGGGAAAAAAGGCATAAACTAATATTCTCCCAGCACCCATTTGCAATGTTTATATAATATTTTAAACGCAAGTCCCAAAAGCGAAGAAAGCTACAATTTTTAACTCTGGGAATCCACAGGCAATTTGAATTGGGAATAGGGTTCAACAATTAAACAAATCCAAGTCAAATTTAAACGGAGCTCACGATGTGAAGAATAATATTAATGCATAGTTGATCGATGATTATTCTTCTCTCCCAAACCCACATGTCTTCGTAGGAATCGAATCCAGCTTTTTAATAGAGTGAATCTTTGAGGAAACGTCAAAGAAAGAGCCTTGAGTGAATCAATGGCAATTACAATTACCATAGGTAACAGCTTCGGCACCTTAATTTTAATTAATTTTTCAATTCATGTCAATGTGGCCCCACACAACACCTCAAAGAGATAAGAAACTTCTTTCTGTCATTTGGGTTTAAACGAGGGAATGAGAATATAGCCTTTTCTTTTCTCGTGAAAAGTGGCATAAAGAGAAACCTCACCGCATGAACCGATTGAAGAGAAGAGAAGCTTACCTATGAAAGTGGCAAGTAATTATATAGTACATAATTTGGAGGGCAATTATCTGTGTATACTTGTTAATACAGATAAATTACAGAAAAATTAGGAAACTTCCTTGCTAGTCCTTATCATCATTGAGAAAAATGGACAGTTTTGAACAGATAATTGTTGTTTATATGCTATATTAAAATTTGGTGCAATTTATGTCTCTAAATTGGGCTTATTCTTGGTGTCTATCTCCAACTTGGTAAAAAGCTATTTCAGCAAGCGGTTGACTAACTAGAAAACAAATGGAAAAGGTTTAGCTGGTTTTTCCCAATTCAGGATATATGCAGTTAGGAATGGTATCTCCTTCAAAACAATGATAGACACTTTGGGAAGGAAGTCTCAACTACTACTACAAAGGAAGAGACTCAAAGAAGAGGAGGATGATGACCAACACATTCAAGGCACCAAGTCATCTTTCTATTTGAGTAGCTTCCAAGAGTTATTCCTTATTCTCTCTTATCTGCTGTCTTCACAGAATCAACCAACCCACCATGGTGGAAAGTCCTCCTAAATTCAAATTCACATTCATCTTCTTCATCATCTTCTCCCTCTCTCTTGGCTTAGTTTCCTTCTCCTTGTGCATAGCCTCTGAGATTAAGAGGAACAAGGTGAGTAATGTGTTCTTGTTCTATTCTTGAATTGATTGAGACCTTGCCCTTAGGAGTTTTTGCTTCTTTTTTCTGAAACTGGTTCTGAATTCTGATGCTTTGTTTTGTAGAAGGAGGATCTCAGATGGAATGGGAGACTGTGTCATTTACCGTCAAGTCCAGCATTTGGATTGGGAATTGCATCATTGGTTTGTTTGGCTTTGGTGCAGAGCATTGGGAATTCTATATTGTTCAAGAATTGCTGTTCAGGAGGGAAAAGAAACGCACGGTTTAAGATACCTATCGTTGCAAGGATTCTGCTTTCGATCTCTTGGTAAGTTAATAATCTTTTTCATATCTGTTCTTAGTTGTTAGCACATCACATTCAACAATCATAGTTTAAGGAAATAACACAGTTCGATTTGCTTGATTATTGGCTTGTGCATTGTCATTATTTACCTGTTAGAATGGACGTATTTGCTCTAGAAATAAAGTTTGATTCTTGTAACCACATTATTGAAAGTGGACGCATCACCATCCAATCTAGTTGTCAAACCGAATTTCCTTTCTTCAGGTTTGTATTGATTTTAACAGTAAAATATAGAGTACATCATTTTCAGAAAGTGTGCCATGTGGTTTTCCATGATTGGCCACAGGTTGGCAAATTCAATCATTTTCAGTGTGAAGACTGCAAAGCTAGAAAGGTAGTGGAGGGTTGGAGATGTGGAATTAACAGAATGTCGTTCTGTTCTTCAAAAACTTATAAACATAGAATGATGTAGATATGTAGATCTGTTAGAATTCTGTAGAGATGGTAACTCTTAATATTAGGAATTGAAAAAATAATAATAAATATTAGAGAATTGAAATTATAGTTTTTCCTTTGAAACATCCCAAATATAAGTTTAACATTGGTATGGATTATGCTTGCAGGGTTGGGTTTGGAATTGCAGTTATTTTATTAATTGCTGCGACAAGCATGAGCAAAAGGCAAGCATATGGGGAAGGGTGGTTGAAAGGTGAATGCTACCTTGTCAAAAAAGGGACATACGCTGGTTTAGCCATATTGATTTTAGTTACAGTAGGATCGTTAATAGGTTCAGGTTTGTTAACAATGAAGAGCAATAAGGCAGATCAGGGTCACAAAATACACGCACAAACGGGTGAAACTAGGGATTAAAGAATTTGTACATGGAAAGCATATAGTAAAATGCAGAGTCAGAGTTTTGGTGCAAACCAAGGAGCTATAAATTGGATTGAGGATCATCAACTACTGTAGAAAGAAGCCTTAAATGTTGCATAGAGAAAGATCGAAGACCGATGACAGAAAGAAAGGTGCTGGAGACAACAAAAGATGTTTGAATTGTTTGTCAAATTTGCCGAGAATAACTACATTTTTTTCCGACTTACATGATACGAAAGAGACATTTGTTTTGTATACATTCTCCCCGAGGTAGAAACTGCCTCATACAGGAACTCATTTTGGATCCCACCCGCATACTTCATAATTTTTTTTTGTACAGATACTTTTCATCTGCTTCCTCCTTGTTGGCATCGTTTTATTTAATTTTAAAATATTTCTAAAGACTTGTAGGCATCGTGTTCTACAATTTTTAAACAAAGTCTCCGAGTCGCAGGCCACCCAATGATGATAATTTTCCCCCGAAAAATATGTGATTCTCGAAAAAAGGGAGGCCAGGCCCAAGGTAGCAATTTTAAATTCATAAAATGAGATCACAAATTCACAATTGCAGCCCAATAATAATTGTTAGGGCTTTTTATATGAATTTGAAAGTTGACGAATACTCAACTTGAGAGAAACATGAGTTCACAATCACATTCTCAATTCTATAGTTCGGCTTACAAAACAAGGGATTTCTTGGTCTATATTTTTATTTCAGAATTACGTTACAAAAATTATATTTCGAAAAGAGACTCTGAAAACAATATATAAGGGTAGATAGAAGAAATATTCAATTAGAACAAGTTTAATAGTTAAAGTTAATCGAACTAAATTAACAATCTTCCACAGACGGAATTGATCACAGCTATAACAATTGCCAGCTTGAAAAAGTAAAAATTCTTGTAAAAGGTCTACGGAATAAAGTTTAGCACTCTCCTATCCACCTAGTACGAGATCCGAATGTTTAGTGATACAAATTAATTTCTAAAATTAAAATAAAATACAGATTCCTAAAATTTATAATTTAGTTTCACATTAATCCTAAAATAAATCGTTTATTAAAATTAGACTGTCGGTCATTCATCATGAGGCCGAAGCAGTCCTTACAAAAAGTTCAAACTGTTCGATTTTTCAGAACACATCTAGACAAGTAACACGTTGATCATTTTGAATCAAAGTTTAATAGAGAAAATCTAGCCGCCCCTGTCGCAAACGCCAGCTTGACATGTCAAAACAAAGAAGCCTGCCCATCGGTGCTTACAAGACTAGATTATACAAAATATCATCATCAATATACAATGGCAGTGTTTATTTTAACAACTCATTTCCACACATCTCACGTTTTCTCAATCACACCTCCATTGGTCCCCTCACCTCTCCATTTTCATCATCAACACCCAACATTATCACGTCATCCAGAAACGTAACAATAATGCTACAAAATAACATTTACCCTAAATATGATCATCCATGATATAATCAATGGCATCTAAAAGAATTCCTAAAGATATTAACGAAGTGGCAAAATAGAAAGATGGTCCAGCCACTACACGCTAGAAAACAAATAAACTCCACAAAACGTCTTCTTTTGATTCCCATATTATAGCAAAAGCAACATCACCATGGGATTTAATATATAATATCGTAATGTAAAAAAGAAATTATCAGCATTTGAAAAGTTATCATTAGCATAAATCTTATCATCCATCCATAAAGGTCACTAGTAAGACTCGCTAACAAAAGATGTTAATTTTTTAATGGGGGGCGAGGGAGAGCAAAATGATTCACTGTAAGAGTAAGAGTTCCTCTGGCTACTGATTGGTATATAGAATTATGGACAGCAATTACTTGAAACGTTAAACGCCAGCTCATGATCTAAAAAAACATGAAAATGGCGGTCATATCTAAGTTTGACATTCCAGTCTCCACCAGTGAAAGTTCCATAAGCATGTTAACATCATTGACGTAAAGACAAAGATCACACACAGCAAACATAGGCAAAATTGGCGGGGAGCTCTGGAAAACACGAGAAACAGAAAGTCCTGATACCACTAGAGAGGAAAGTTTGGACCACGCCCTCTCCCACCATAGCCATAACCCCTTCCTCCCCAATTATATGAGCCCCTGAAATTCTCACCCCATCCAGCACCATAACTAAAATTATGCCTCTGCTGGAAATTGCCAAATGTCTGAAAAGGAAATGGATAAACAATACATCAAAATTACATTGTAGATCATGGATAATTTCACATCCAGAAATTTCAATTCTTAATGTGTTTGCTGACCTCTGTATCCTGTTTCATTCTCTCGGAGAAACGATTTTGTCCGTTCCTTGATCCACGGGTCAAAGAGTTACAGGAAATTGTGTCAAAAAAGTCATCTTTCTTGTATGCTGACTGCAAGAAAAGACAAAGAATAGAAGACTTATTCAAGCTCAAACAAAATTTGTTTACTCCATCCATTTCAAAACGGAAAGAAATTATTATCAAAGGAAAACATTCTGAGTCCTACCTTATGGTTTGGTACCATCCCATGATATTCCCTGCTACCCGGATTGAGATTATCCTGTACTCCCTCTATTTTTGTGGTTGCCTTTCCAAGAGAGCCCCATACTTCATCTTTTCTGAACTTTTCATTCATGGCCTCAAAATCAAACTCTTCAGTGAATTGTGGAGCTATGTATTGAGGCTGGAAAAATCAACAACACACGATTTACATGTATACAAATATATATATATATATATATATATATATATATATATATATATATATATAGCTATACTAAAAAGAGAGCTAGTGCATGACCATATAGTGGATCTGGAGAGGGTAGATATATGCAGATTTACCCTCAGTAACCTACAGTTCTAAAGGCAGCAATCTTATGGTTGCGTTAAGTCTTTCCCTCGATAATAATTTATTATAATATTTAAATATATTAGTTATCTGCCATAGTTTCCTAGCAAGTGATCTGGTAGTTACGTGCTTCTTGTAGAGGAAACTGCTTCTGGTCACAAGATAAGAGGCCATGTACATCTGACCCTCAATGTCCACAATGGTGGGCACGTCATTCACAAAGCCACACTTTATAAGTTAATCAAGTAGTGAAATTTAACCAAATCGGTTACTTAACATCAACTTTCTTTTTGCAAAGTAAAAAACCCAACGTAGGTTAAAAATCCCAATAGACTAAGATGCATGCAACCCACAAAAACTAGACTTAAATACCCATTTTTGTGCATAATTTGAAAAGAAAAATGCAGCTTCCAGATGCACTAAGAAAACAAGAAATATTATCTCTACATTCAAGGAAACGGTCTTCACAAATCAATTGGACTATGCTTAAATTTCAACAATTCGCTTGAGAACAGCGTCATTGGTAACTTTAAGCAACTCCGTGGTCACTTACAAACCAAGAAGCGACTGAACAAACAATAGAATATAGTAAAATTTTACAGGCACAACCAATAGACAAAGCTATGTTAGTCTGTTAATTTGGTATGTGAGCAGGACATGAAATTTTAATAATCTCGTCATCAAATATCCAATTTTCCAATCCTTCAAATGCAGAATTGCAGGTTCAGGGTAAGAATGTCCTTATCTACTACAATCTCTATCCACAACCTATAAGATCTTCGATTCAATATTGTTGAAGATCTCACATCACATAGAAGTATGATCAAATTATAGTATATAAATAGATGCCAATTTCATCTTTCAGGTCAATTTTACAAAATTAAGTTAAATTTAAATTTCACTGTCTATGATGGTATTTTAAGTATTTTGAAAAACTGTGTTGACACAACAAACGCACTGTCTCCAAAGTATTTCTTGTTTTATTTTTTTGCAAACCTTTCTCCCATGTTCATGTTTCCTGTTGCAGTGCCACCTTAAGTGAAGTTTCTAGTGACCACCATTGTCTCTGCTAATACAATATAGTGGGTGAGATCCTAGGTTTGTGAAATTTTTTTGTATTGAAAGTCTTCCTGAGAGGGTGTTTAGGTAAGTGTGTTCTGTGGTGGTAGTTAAGAAATGTTTCAATTCAAGGGGGATATAAAAATGTGAAAGAGATGAGCAATGTATAAACAAAAAGTTACAAACAATTGCCTTAAGGTTTTTATTAAAGATTATGTTATGGTCTTTCGTGGGTTTGTTCATAACTTATTCATGATGAATCCACCTAATGTTTCCTCTTGAACAACCTCGTGGTATTAGAGTCTATCATCTTAGGCCTATTGTGCCACATGCTAAACTGTCATTGAACCAATGACAAATATTTATTCTCGAGATGTTCACTCTTTGACATGAGAGAGTCTATTGAAGATCTCATAGATTGGAGATATGTTCAAATTATAGTATTAGTAACCACAAACTTCACGTTATAAGTCGGTTTTGTAAAATTAAAATAGAATAAAAGTCTACTTTTTAAGAAATATAAAGTCCAAAAAACAATAAAACAATAAGTGAACACAAAACCATGTAAGGTAGAGCCATTCCTCGTCAATTTTAAAGTATTCTTTATACTCCAGTCTGTATTAAGAAACTACTCATTATATATAACAATTTGTATGCAATTGTGATTTCAAAAACAGACCAACAATATAAGCCATACAATAATATCCTGTCTTGCCTTACCCAACCTGCACTACTCTACTCCCATAAAGAGCATATGAGCAAATTTTCTAACCTTTTGCACTGAAGTAGGTAATGGAAGCAGCGGTGCCTGAGATGTTGGAAATGGCATTAATGAAGAGGAACCAAAGGATGTTTGAGTCAGAGAACCCATACCCTTTTGATTAGGATTCAAATTGTGTGAAGTAGATAATAACTGTTCTCTAGGATTTGCAAATTGATCTGGAGTTAACAAAGATGGTGTTGTTGGCAAGAGACCTGAAGTAGAATCTACAAATGAAGGAGCAGAATGTCGAGGATGAATTGGCCTTGGATCAGGACAAATGTCTTGATAAGGTGAAGAAAACTGGGGCATGTTTGATCCATCAAAAGTCATGGATGCAGAATATGGCACAGGTATCGAAAGGGATGGAACATCAAGAGAATCAGAATTTTGTAAAGAGGTAATAGAATGCAAATGAGTCAAATTAACAAGAGAAGAAGTCATGGCAGAAGATATAGGTAGACCACGCTCTGAAAAACCTGTCCATCCCCCCTTTGTAGGTAACTGAGTTTCTTCATTTTTAATCTGATTCTGCACAACTACAGATGCTGCCATTGATGGGGAGTAAAGGGAACTAGATTGTAGCAGAGAATGAGAACCACTGCTAGATACATCATTAGGCCCTTGCCAACTCATTGCTGAAGAAAAAGATGGATGACTGGCAACTTGAGTAGCAAAAGATGAATTTGAAGGTCCCAATTCAGTTACCAACTGATAAGAAGGCAACCCAACAGGAAAGGGTTTACTAGATATCTCAGGGGTATCTTGCCTTTGGATTGATTCTGTCAAATTTCTACCTCCAACTGAGGCCACAGGGGAACTTGGGGACCCAGAATATTGTGACTGAAAAAAAAGATAAAAATAATTTAAAAGAAACAGTAACATCATTGAAAAGTGTATGATTTCAAAATACAAATTATTCTCGTGCCGTCCTTTAACACAGGTACCTGAATAATAGCTGGATCACTAAGAACCTGCTCTTCTGATTTAGAAGAAGTGGAGGGTGACTTGATCTGCAAATTCTGAAAAGGCAAAATTCATAAGAACATGCACAGTTTAGATAAGCCTATTAAGCGTGCATTCAAGAAAGCTCTTGTGACCAAATGGTTGTTTCACTGCAATTGGTAGAGATTCACAAATACATATGAACCCTACAATTACATTATTTAGAGAAATAAGTCAACAGCTTCAGATTGCTGTTTTGTGGAGTGCATTCAATTATGCTCTACTTTTAGTTGTTCTGTTCTAGACTTTCATATAGATTTGTCAATTTTAAATTTCTCAGAATGTTGCTCCATATAAAACATAAGGACCGCTCACAACTAAAGGGCAAATATCCCAGATAAGCCATTATGAAACCAGGCAGGTGCAATTTAATGAGAACAAATGAAAAAGAGAAACAAAAACAAAAAGCAATCTTGTTGGTGAGGGTTTTAAATTTCTCAGAATGTTGCTCCATATAAAAAATAAGGACCGCTCACAACTAAAGGGCAAATATCCCAGATAAGCCATTATGAAACCAGGCAGGTGCAATTTAATGAGAACAAATGAAAAAGAGAAACAAAAACTAAAAGCAATCTTGTGCCTAAAGTCAAATACGTGTATAGAAGGAGATACAAGTGTGATGCAGCGAATCAAAACTCTGGAGGAGAGAAATAACCGAAACTGCACAGGAAGTTAGTTACATAGGGAAAATGCTTATAGTGGAGGGAGGGGGGAAGAGAGAGGGAGGACAGTGGGCTATGGAATGGACTAGAATTGTGGGGTTTTCTTTGTCTCTGTGATATTTCTTAATACCATAACAGAACTGGTCTTAAATCACGTTGATTAGACCAAATTTCATAATATAACTCGTATTCCTTTCTTTTTGTGTTGATTTCATTGCTGGTTCTTATCAACTGGCATCAGAGCTCTTGATCCCGGGAGCTTGAATGGTTGTCACACAATCTACAATGGAGGGCAAAATGGAGAATGTAGAACGAAGCTTACAAGCTCAGCAATCGGAGCTTAATGAGATCAAGCAGATCCTGCTGCAAAGAGATAAACCTCGATGTTCTCGACGGTCCATCGACCATGTAGCCGGACCAAGAATACGGATGAGGACGAGGAAGGGAGTAATTATTCGGTCTCCAGATCGCGACCACCACGAAGATATGGGTGCCCACCTCGGGTGTATGATTTTGGGGGAAGGAAGATGGAGATTCCGGTGTTCAATGTTGATGACACATACGATTGGCTCGTTCGGGTGGAGCGTTACTTTAAATTGAATTCAGTTTCGGAGGATGAAAAATTGGATGCGGTGATGGTAGCTTTGGAAGGTCAAGCCCTGAATTGGTACCAATGGTGGGAGGAGCAGACGGCGGGTCGGAGTTGGGAGGATTTCAAGACAGCAACGCTCCGACGCTTCCAACCCGGATTGGCTCAAAACCCATTTGAACCTTTGTTAAGCATTAAACAAACGGGGACAGTGATGGAGTATCGTGGGCAATTTGAGATGGTTTCGGCACTGCTAAGAGGAGCAGATCGTACCATGTTAAAGGGGATCTTCCTTAATGGGTTGAAGGAAGAGATTAGAGCTGAACTCAAGCTCTATGACACCAACTCTATATCTAAATTGATGGATCGATCCTTATTATTGGAAGAGAAAACATGGCGATGAGAAGAGGAGGTTTTAGATGGGAAGAGAAGAAAGGTTGGCGAGATAAGGAGAGTAGCTTTGTGAAAGTTTTGGGGGATTTATCTCGGGGAAAATCGATGATACTCATGGGGGAAAAAGGAGGAAAATCTAATCCCGAACCTCCAAGGGAAAAGAAACTGCTGGAAGGGAGAAGATTGACTCAAGAGGAACTACAAGAAAGGAGTCGAAAGGGGCTTTGCTTTAAGTGTGGAGAAAAATGGGGACAGGAGCATATATGCAAGCTTCGACATTACGAACTTGTATTAGTGGAGGGTCAAGAAGATGGTAAACCAAATGAAACAGAGGAAGATGGCGGTCCAACGGAAACAGAGGAAGAACCAATAGTGGAATTAGAAAATAAAAATCTACAGTTGTCTTTGAAGAGCAAAGAAGGTCTCACTTCAAGAAAATCCTTTAAGATAAAAGGAACAATAGGAGGGAGAGAGGTGTTGATTTTGATTGATTCAGGAGCCACGAGTAACTTTATTTCTCAACTCGTAGTGGCTGAGTTACAATTACAGGTGACAAAAACTCCAGAATATACGGTGGAAATGGGTAATGGACAAAAGGAAAAGAACAAAGGCATATGTAAAGCAGTACAAATAGAGATGCAGGGACTCCGAATCGAGCAGGATTTTTTTGTCCTTAATCTCGGAGGTACGGAGGTGGTGCTAGGACTAGATCGGTTGGCTAGTTTGGGAGACATTAAGGTCAACTTCAAAAATTTCACACTACAGTGGGAGGAAAGAGAATGTAAGCAAATTTTGAAAGGAGATCCCTCCTTGTGCAGAGAGCAAGCTTCTTGGAAGACAATGATAAAGACTTTACATTCTGCAGGTGAAGGGTATTATCTCTCCTACCAATACTTGGGGAATGCCGAAACCCAACAACAAAACCAACTTGTTTCCAGTCCAGGATCACGTGCCCTGGAAGAAACGTTAGTAGAATTTGGGGACGTGTTCCAAGAACCGAGAGGATTACCTCCAAAAAGAGATCATGATCATGCGATTTTGTTGCAAGAAGGGGGAAATACCCAACACACGACCATATAGGTATCCCTATTACCAAAAAAATGAAATTGAGAAGATTGTGGGTGAAATGTTGCAAGCAGGGGTGATAAGGCCGAGCAATAGCCAATTCAGTAGCCCTGTGATTTTGGTCAGAAAAAAAGATGGAGGGTGGGGATTCTGTGTAGACTATAGGGCACTCAATAAACTCACTATCCCAGATAAGTTTTCGATACCCGTGATTGATGAATTGTTGGATGAGCTAGGAGGGGCTGTGATCTTTACAAAGTTGGACTTGAAGTCGGGGTATCATCAAATTAGAATGAAAGATGATGATATTTCAAAAACAGCATTCAGAACCCATGAGGGTCATTATGAGTTTCTAGTTATGCCGTTTGGCCTCACCAATGCACCTTCAACTTTTCAAGCACTTATGAATAAGGTACTCAAGCCTTACTTGAGGAAGTTTGTTCTAGTTTTCTTTGATGATATTCTCATATACAGCAAGAATGAAAAGGAGCATGAGGGGCATTTGAAAGCAGTATTACAGGTGTTAAGGGATCACAACTTATTTGCCAATAGGAAGAAATGCAATTTTGGGCAGAGAAGCTTGGAATACTTGGGTCATATCATTTCTGAACATGGGGTGGCTGCAGATCCTACTAAAATCAAAGATATGCTCACTTGGCATGCTCCCAAGGACGTGAAAGGGTTAAGGGGCTTCCTCGGTCTCACAGGATATTACAGAAAATTTGTGAAAAACTATGGAAAAATTGTGGGCCCTCTCACACAGCAGCTAAAGAAAGATCAGTTTCAATGGGGAAGTGATGCTCAAAAGGCTTTTGAGAAGCCTTTTGTAGTGGAAACCGATGCTTCTGGTAAGGGAATTGGTGCAGTATTGATGCAAGAGGGAAGACCAGTGGCTTACATGAGTAAGGTTCTCTCTGAAAGGGACCAAAGTAAATCAATATATGAAAAAGAACTTATGGCAGTGGTTTTAGCTATTCAAAAGTGGAGGCCTTATTTGTTGGGAAGGCACTTTGAAGTACACACTGATCAAAGGAGCCTTAAATACTTGGTTGAACAACGCCTAATGGGAGAGGAACAACAAAAGTGGGTTTCAAAGTTGTTGGGGTTTGACTTCTATGAGAAATAAAGAAGATTGGGAGAAAATATCCCTTATGTGTTTAGACTACACATAGGGTAGTTTATTTATATTGTAAGATATGGGCCAATGCCCTTAATACAGAATAGACTAAGCCCAAATAACAGAAACACACATCTTAACATCTAACACTCCCCCTCAAGCTGGAGCATATAAATCATATGTTCCAAGCTTGTTACAAAGATAATCAATTCTAGGTCCTCGTAAGGACTTAGTGAATATGTCTGCCAACTGGTTGCTTGAGTTAACAAACTCAGTCTTGATATCTCCGGATATGATTTTTTCTCGAATGAAATGACAATCAACTTCAATGTGTTTGGTTCTCTCATGGAAGACAGGATTAGAGCTAATATGGAGAGCAGCTTGATTATCACATATAAGTATCATGTGAGTGACATCTCCAAATTTCAATTCACTAAGCAATTGTTTAAGCCACACAAGCTCGCAAGTAGCTGATGCCATAGCTCTATATTCTGCTTCTGCACTCGACCTTGCCACAACACTTTGCTTCTTACTTTTTCAAGATATCAAGTTGCTACCAATAGAGACACAATATCCAGAAGTAGACCTCCTATCAGAAGGGGAACCAGCCCAATCAGCATCTGAATAGCAAACGATCTTTGTATCGTTGTTAGGGCCATATAGCAAACCTTTTCCAGGTGATCTTTTAATATACTTCAGTATACGAACAACTGCATCCCAATGGTCTTCACATGGGGAGTTTAGAAATTGACTCACCACACTAACTGCGAAGGAAATGTCAGGACGCGTAACAGTAAGATAGTTTAATTTACCAACTAGTCTTCTGTACCGTTCAGGATCTGAGAAAGGCTCCCCCTGATTTGGTAGGAGTTTGATGTTAGGGTCCATAGGTGTCTCAACAGATTTACAGTTCATTAACCTTGTTTCCTCCAAGATGTCTAACGCATACTTCCTCTGAGATATGACAATACCATCATTGGATTGTGCTACTTCAATACCCAAAAAGTACCGGAGTTTGCCAAGATCTTTGGTTTGAAAATGATGACAAAGGTGTTGTTTCATCTGAGAGATGCCAAGATAGTCGCTTCCTGTGAGAACAATATCATCGACATACACTATTAAATAGATACATCCAGCACTCGAGTGGCGATAGAACACTGAATGATCCGCTTCACTGCGAGACATACCAAATTGTTGAACAGCACAACTGAATTTACCAAACCAGGCCCGAGGAGACTGTTTTAGGCCATACAAGGATTTGCGAAGACGACATACCAATCCAGATGACTCCCCCTGAGCAACAAAGCCAGGCGGTTGCTCCATATAAATTTCTTCCTGCAAATCACCATTGAGAAAAGCATTTTTGACATCAAGTTGGTAAAGAGGCCATTGTCGAAGAGCGGCCATGGCAATGAAAAGGCGAACAGAGGTCATTTTTGCCACTGGAGAAAAAGTATCACCATAATCCAAACCAAAAATCTGTGTGTAGCCTTTGGCAACCAGTCGAGCTTTCAAACGATCAATTGTGCCATCAGGACCAACCTTGATAGCATACACCCACCTGCAACCAACAACAGAATTTCGAGATGGTAATTGGACAAGCTACCAAGTTCCACTTTCCTGTAAAGCACTTAATTCATCCATCATAGCTTGACACCAACCAGGATGAGTGAAGGCATCACCCACAGATTTGGGAATTGACACAGAAGAAATGGATGAGAGACAAGTATAAAAAGATGGAGATAATCTGTGGTAATTAAGAACAGTATAATGGGGGGAAGGGTTACGGGTAGAGCGTATACCTTTACGGAGGGCAATAGGCAAGTCAGACTCAGTTGCTGGAGCCGGAGGAGACACATGAGGCGGCACCCGAAGTGAGTCATGAGGGAGACAATTACGGCGACTATAAACCTGAAGGGGTGGAGGTGAAGGATGATCCTGTGGTGAATGAGAGTCTAAAGAAGGAGAAGACAAAATGGGTGGAGCATCACCAGGAGGATCACAGATAAGAGGAATATCAACAGTAACAGGGAGAGGTACAGAACTAGAAGATAGATGTGAAAAGTAAAAAGAAGACTCATCAAAAGTGACATCAGCAGGGATAAAATGACGATTGAGGGAAGGGGAAAAGCACTTATAGCCCTTTTGTGACCGTGGAAATCCTAAGAAGACACATTTGTGAGACCTAGGAGATAACTTATCAAGACCAGGACTAAAATCATGAACAAAACATGTAGACCCAAAAACTCGAAGAGGTAATGGATGCAGAAGGTCTTGAGGAAATAAGATAGAATGAGGGATTTTGTTATCTAGGACGGAAGATGGCATGCGGTTGATAAGATAACATGCTGTGAGAACTGCATCACCCCAAAAACGTGAGGGTACTTGACCATGAATAAGAAGTGTACGAGTTGTTTCAATAAGGTGTCTATTCTTACGCTCAGCCACCCCATTTTGTTGAGGGGTATAAGCACATGAGGTTTGGTGAAGAATGCCATGAGAAGCCATAAACTGTTTAAACGGATGAGAAAGGTATTCACGACCATTATCACTACGTAAATTTCGAATAGACACCCCAAACTGTGTTTTTATTTCATTGAAAAAAGATTGAAAAATAGAAAACAACTCAGAACGATTCTTCATTAAAAACAACCAAGTACATCTGGAATAGTCATCAATAAAGGTAACAAAATATTGAAAACCTAAAATGGACTTAACACGACTAGGTCCCCAAATGTCAGAATGAACCAATGAAAAGGGGGACGACGCCCGTTGTGAGACACTACGAGGAAAGGAACTACGAGTATGCTTCCCTAACTGACAAGACTCACACGACAAACTTGATAATGTGGACAACCTCGGGACAAGTTGTTGTAGTTTGGCAAGACTAGGATGACCGAACTGAGCATGAAGAAGGGATGGTGACTCCATGACTACGCCAACATGTGGAGAAGGGCGAAGATGATAAAGGCCATGAGACTCACATCCTGTGCCAATCATGTGTTTCGAACTCCGGTCCTGCAACCAAACAGAATCTTTAGTAAAGGAAATAACACAATTAAGAGTACGAGTTAAACAACTAATGGACAATAAGTTGAAGGGAGACCCAGGGACATAAAGTACATGATCAATGGATATGGATGGAAAAATATTAACAGTACCAATACCATGAGATGAGACTCTAGACCCATCAGCCATTGTTACCGAGGGTAAATTAGCCGGACATGACAAGGAAGAAAACAAGGACTTGTTACCAGTGATATGATCGGTGGCGCCTGAGTCAAGGACCCAAGGTCCAAGGGAGTGAGTTAGACCAACAAAAGGTGTACCTGTACGTGCAACAGATGCAGATGTAGTGGAACCAGAGTGCTGATGATCCTCATACCATCTGAGAAATTCGTTAAAGATTGCAGGTTTGTCTACGATATTAGATGAAGTAGGATGGTCTGCAGACGATGATCGGGGAGGTGGATCAGAATTTGCCACTGCTACAGGTCGAGGAGGACGTCCATGGAGAGCATAACATCTATCAATCTTGTGGCCTAACTTGCCACAATGGTCACATTTTGGACGTCCTTTACTTGGCTTGCGAGACCGACTTCGATCATCACGTTGAGTAGCCATAACAGAGGAATCATCAGTACGAGGAGATGTCTCAGTGACGGGTTTGCTCGGTATACGCAAAAGAGCAGAACAAGTAGAAGTAAAGTTGGGTATGACAGCAGAACCCAAAATCTGATCACGGACATGAGAAACATCATCAGAGAGTCCGTATAATGCCAACAACATGAAGAACTTTGATCGTTGTTCCAATTCTTCAGCAGGAGTGGAAGCAGGAGGTAATATATCATTAAAGTCATGAAGAAGGGCATGAATTTTACCCAAATATTCTGCCATGGGACCAGGATTGCGCGGACCAATAACAGTTAATAGGTCCTGACAAACACCATAAAGACGCTGAGTGTCATTTGTGTATAACAACTTCGCTTGTGCCCATACTTCTGAACATGTCTCATAGGATCGAAACATTTGTTTTAGTGAGGAGTGAATGGTGGACTTTATAACAATGCATAACTGAGCATCAATTTTCATCCAGCGGGAAGTGTCATCTATGAGAGCAGTAGTCACATTTTGAGTAAGATGATCTAAGTACCCCTGACTCTTCAACCAAAGTTTGATGTCGGACGCCCAGGTTGCATAATTTGTGCCATCTAACTTGTCAATGGACAAGTGTACATTCACATAATTAGTATATATTGAGGGATCAGAAGATGAGCCACCAATAGAGGTGTTTGTAGACGAGGAAGACGCCATGGAGAGGGAGAAACCCTAAATATTCAAAGTGCTCCGATTGACGCAACGACCACAGATCCAGAAAGAGGGCGAGGAGGTGATCACGGCGGTGCTGATCGGCGGCGGAAAGCTCCGGCGACGCGCCGGCACGCGCGGCGGCAGCGGCGACTCTTGCGGCGGCGCGTGGAGGCGCGTGAGAGCTCCGATCGCGGCGATCTTCGTGCGGCGGTGGTCGCCCGACCGAGACGCTTCCGATGGTGTGGTCGCCGGTCGATTCTGGAGCTCCAGCGGCGGCGACGGCGGCGGTGGCGACGGCGGCGGTGGCGACGGCAGCGGCGGCGACGACGCGACAACAGCAGCAGTGATGGGTGCCGGAGACCGTGGAGTTGACTGGAACTATTCCTGTGCTCTAGATACCATATGAGAAATAAAGAAGATTGGGAGAAAATATCCCTTATGTGTTTAGACTACACATAGGGTAGTTTATTTATATTGTAAGATATGGGTCAATGCCCTTAATACAGAATAGACTAAGCCCAAATAACAGAAACACACATCTTAACATCTAACAACTTCGAAATAAAGTATAAACCGGGAAGGGAAAATACAGTTGCTGATGCACTTTCTAGGCAGATGCTATGGGCATTAACCACTGTCAAATTTTATGAATGGGATGAAGTTGATCATGAAGTTCAAGCTGATGAGAAGTTGAGGGAAATTATTCAAGAATTATTAAGAGACCTGAATGCTCATAAAGGATACAAACTCTTGCATGGTAGATTGTACTATAGAGGAAGAATAGTAATACCCAAGGGGTCTTCTAAGATTCCCTTGATTCTTAAGGAGTTTCATGATACAGCAATAGGGGGGCATTCTGGATATTTTCGGACATACAAAAGGATTGCAGGGTTGTTGTATTGGGAGGGAATGAAGAAACAAATTCAAGAATATGTGCAGCAGTGTGAAATCTGTCAACGAAATAAATACCAGGCTTTAACTCCCTCGGGATTATTGCAGCCTCTACCTATACCGACACAGGTGTGGTCTGACGTGTCCATGGACTTTATAGGGGGACTCCCAAAAGCAGGAGGGAAAGATACCATTTTGGTGGTGGTAGATAGATTAACAAAGTACGCTCACTTTATAGCCACGTCTCATCCTTACACTACCAAGGATATCGCTGAAATATTCCTTAAAGAAGTGGTGCGATTACATGGGTTCCCTTCCTCCATCGTGACTGATCGAGACAGAGTCTTCATTAGTTCCTTCTAGACTGAATTATTCAAACTGGCTAGAACCAAGCTTCAGTTCAGCTCGGCTTACCATCCACAAACGGATGGCCAAACGGAGGTGGTCAATAGGTGTGTTGAGACTTATCTTAGGTGTTTAACCGGTACCAAACCAAGACATTGGCCTAAGTGGCTAAGTTGGGCTGAATTTTGGTACAACACTAATTATCATGAATCTACCCATACAACCCCTTTCAAAGCTCTTTATGGCAGGGACCCACCACCAATAATTAGAGGGGATGTAAGATTGACAGCAGTGGAAGAAGTGAGCAAGATGACAGCAGATAGAGATGCAATGTTAGAAGAGTTAAAAGGACAATTAGCTAAGGCACAGAACCGCATGAAGCAGTAGGCTGATAAACATAGGCGAGATGTGGAATATAATGTGGGAGACCGGGTATTTCTGAAGATTCAACCATATAAGTTAAGGAGTTTGGCAAGAAGAGTCAATCAGAAACTTAGTCCCAGATATTATGGGCCATATGAAATTGTCGAAAAAATTAGCAAGGTCGCCTATAAATTAGCACTTCCAGCAGAGAGCTTGATCCATCCTGTTTTTCACGTGTCTTTACTCAAGAAGTTAGTAAGCAATGATGTCCAAACTCAACCTCTGCCCAAGTGTTTAACAGAGGATTTGGAGCTTAATGTGCAACCTGCAGAAGCCTTAGCTATTCGTCAAAATCAGCAAGGAATCAGGGAGGTTCTAATTAAATGGCACCAATTACCAGAATGTGAAAATTCATGGGAACCTTTGACTGAATTACAGGAGCACTTTCCAGGATTCCACCTTGAGGACAAGATGTGTCTTGATGGGGAAAGGGATGATACGGCCCAGCAGAAAAGGCCCAAAGTCAAATACGTGTATAGAAGGAGATACAAGTGTGATGCAGCGAATCAAAACTCGGGAGAAGAGAAATAACCGAAACTGCACAGCTGGCAACTTGGAATATGCGTCACAGGAAGTTAGTTACATAGGGAAAATGCTTATAGTGGAGGGAGGGGGGAAGAGAGAGGGAGGACAGTGGGCTATGGAATGGACTAGAATTGTGGGGTTTTCTTTGTCTCTGTGATATTTCTTAATACCATAACAGAATTGGTCTTAAATCATGTTGATTAGACCAAATTTCATAATATAACTCGTATTCCTTTCTTTTTGTGTTGATTTCATTGCTGGTTCTTATCAGGGTTTTACTACACGGCCGTCACCACTGACTAAAACATGATCAAACTAGAGGAGAATTGGTAGAAAATAAATATCACAATTCACAAGCCTCCAAAATCTACCAATTTCACCAAAACATCAGTTTGAGCACTATTGCAATTGAAAACGATGCACATCAGTAGAAATGTCTTCTATTATGAGAAAGATTTATTTAATGAAAACTTGTTGACAAATAAATGACAAGTTAAAACATTAAAGCCTCAATCACAAATCATTAACTAACCATACAGATACGTTAGAACCCTGAAACCAAGATATATAACAGCTATACAACACAAACCAGGCCCTATTCTGCTAGGTGGGGTGAGATACTTCGCAGCTTTAATGAAGACATACCAGATCATAACAATATTTACATGCCATATCAGTTAAACAATAACGCTATAATTACCTTAATGTCACTTCCACGGAAAAGAATGTATTCATAAACCTTATCACTTGGAGGAACTTGTGTGCCATCTTTTCTTCTCCCCTCCGTTCCATAAGATTTAACTGAAATCTCGTCTCAGAAGAATTTCCATGTTAGAAAGAAACTTTCACATTAAAGAAATACAATTTTTAGATAGCCACATAACATAACGAAGTTCATCTTTTGGAAACTAATTAACTGAATATCTAATGTCGAATTTAATTACATGCATAAATAATACTTATTATTTCAAACAACAAAACGCAGACACGAATAATCATATAATAACTAACTTGCATTAACGTCTATTAAATTAAAACATACTATCAAATATCCAGAGTCATAACTCTGCCACAGTTATTTCATTTAAAAAAAAGGGCCACCTATATATCCAAATGTTGTATTGTCCATTAGGCAATGTACATGAATCTTTTAGGATGACTAGAGTATTTTTATTCATGATTGGGCGGGGTGGGTTGACAAAAGATTTAGGAAAAACTTAATCATCAGACGAACGAGAGAACTTGAAGAGGTGCTGTTCGTCAAAAACAGGAAACCATGGTTTCCATTATGTAAAGAAATAAATATAGGCCCCTGTCCTTCCAGGTTTACAAAACAGATAGAAATGGAAATTCTAGCATGTAGCCTACGGAAAAAGGTGTAGAGTGTAGATAACAACCTGATGAATATCACCAGTCTAAAATGTCATAGAATTCAGACCAAGGGCAAACTGTCAAAAGGAAGAACTATGATTAATGTGATTCCGTTGTACACTTATTCCCTAAGAGCTAGGACAATGGCAGTAACTCGAACTCCAAAATTTTATACTGAAAGAGAAGACAAAATCGTGTCATCATAAACCTATTAATTCCGCAATGTCCATCCATCCATCGCCAGCATTTTAGGCATAAAGCCAGTACTATTAACCGAAGCAAAATTCAAAGTAATTCCAAATAGTGTCACTAATGTTTTAATTTGTGGTCACGGTTTCATTAAATCCCCTGATACAGCAAAAAAAATGCCGCCACAATTACAGTTTAAAAATCTCAAAAACATAGATGTTGTGACCAAACTCGCGGTTACTCGTTTCTATCCACATTGTGTCCCTATTGAATAAAGCTAGGTTCCATCATCAAACAGGCGTTAACTTGTCTGATCAAAACACCAATGAACCCTTCCTCATCCTGTCAAATCCAGCGTCGGAAAAACGAAGCTCTGAACATCGAAATTACACAAACAAAACACCGCTGCATCGTCGACAATCACAAAACACAATATACGGTGATTTCGCTGCAATGTAACGAAACTCAACGTTACATTAACGGCTCACGTACCGTTCTTCAAGCCGATGGTGGAATCCTGGACGTCAAGGAGATAGAGAACGCCCTCGTAGCGAATCTCGCACTTCGAAATCAAGCTTATGAAGCAGCCAATGAAGGACTCCGCGGAATTTGACGGAGAAGTTGAAGGACCGTTCGCGCCAAATTCACTCGCCATGTAGCGTGGCACGGATGTGGAAACGGAAGCTGGTTCGCGATCACTGATAGAGAACGAAAATAACGATGAAGGGAAAATGAAGGAAAAGTTTGCTCGGTATTAGGGTTTCTCTTTCTCTCTCTGTATCGGTTTAAATGGCTGTGTCTGGCTTCGTGTTTGCCTCGCGCGGATGTTGCGTTTGTGAAAAAGTTGTAACATAGATCACCAACACTAGACCAAGAAAACAATGACAAAATAACGCTTTGATAAGCGATAAGAAGCGGGCTTTCCTTTTCTCACATTCGCCCTTCAAATATAAGCTGACTAGATAGATATACAACAGAATCAATTGGATATATATAATATGCGTGTATTCTAAACAGTCGGTTTGAGTGTGGTTATTACCTAAATTTCAAGAAAAATGTTACATTTCAATTATAAATTCAATCTCTCATTATTTTGAATATTTAAAAGTGATAAAAAGTACCTCTTAATAAGAAAATGAAAAAAAAAACATATAGTTTCTATTTGAGATGTTTTCTTAATGCGAACAGAAAATATAATAAATAGAAGGTAAAATATGATGGTAATAAAAAAACTGCTTATTGATGGTTCTTTTAATAGAGATTCACAAAGAATATACAATACTAATAAATTTTAAATCCAATCCAAAACTATAAGTTTTTTTTCTTATAAAATATTTAATTTTCATATATTTATCAAACTTGGACACACTTAAAATTTTAGGCATTATTTAGAGTTGTCAAAACGGGTAACCCAGCCCGACCCACCACGGGTTGGTGGGTTAAACGGGTTGGCTCATTGGCTCACTTAACTTTTTTTCACCCTTTTTTTCTGAGATTTTTATAACATGTTACTTTGATCCATCAAATTGAAACAGTAATAATTGGACCAATTGATATAAAAGAAAATGAAACCAAAGAACTCTATTGTTATATATTCTAAGCTATCAAGCATAAAATTTTGCCAATTTAGTTTTATGTTGGGTCCACATCGGATAAAATAAGAGATGAACATGAGTTTATATACACATAACATATCTCCATGTTAAGAGGCCTTTTGGAGTGGTACCAAAAGCAAATCCATGAGGGCTTGGCCCAAACTAGAGAGGGGAACTTTTGGATAGACAACAGTACAACGCAACACGAAAAGCTCTACTGCGAAGTAAAGGTTGTGCGTTTTGAATAATTAATTTGATTTCAATAAAAAAAATAGGATTTGAATAATTAATTTAATTAATTTGATTTAAATAAAAAAATATGTGGGTTGGTGAGCCGTCACCACGGGTTCAACCCGGGTGAGCCAGGTTCTTAACGAGCCGGGTCAAAATTGGCTCGCATCAAAATTTTCACATTTTTTTCCAACCCCACCCTGCTCAAACCTGTGGTGAGCCGGATCGGCTCACGGGTTTCAACCCATTTTGACAGCACTAATGTTATCTAGTTACTTTGGTGATAAATGAAAGTGCGCTTTTTATTTATATTAAGGAAGGAATTATTTCTCTTTTAATTACTTCATTTGGTAAATTTTACTGAGTCAAGAATAATCAAATTAAAAACTTTCTTAATGACGTAGCATATATATATATATATATATATATATATAGTTATATTGTGTATATAAATAAATAAATATTAATTGTTACGTTTAACAAATAAGACAATTTACTTGGAAGACATAATACCAATAAAATCTTAATAAAATTATATAGGGAATTGACATCATTCTTTATCCAAAACCACAATAGATTAATGTCTTTATATGGTGCTCTACTTTATCATTTCTATCTAATATGGGACTTAGATTCATACTTAGATTCGTAACAAATCTCTCTCTCCCTCAAGGATAAATCCCTTCCACATTTGTACACTTTTCTCCAGCAGAAATATTCTCAACCACGAGTGTCTCTTCGTACCGTCATTCATCTTAACAGTAACTAGTATGGTAAAGTTATTTTCAAAAGTTAAATACTTTAATATTCAAATAAAATAATTTATCTTGATATCATGCAATTACATTGTTTTAAGTATATTTACAATATGAAGGAATTATTTAGTTATATATAACTTTATTTAATAAATTATCTATGATTAAGGAAAATATATAGTGAACTTTTGTTTTGGTTAAGAAAAATATATAGTGAACACTTTTTAATGATGTAACATACCACATATGTTGTATTAATTAAAGTATCTTGTTATCTTTTCCATGCATTTTGTGTTTTGGGTTTAGTTATTGACTCTATAAATATAGTTATTAAGTTTTTTCTTTTAGGCTTAATACCTCTTTTGGTCCCTCGAAGGAGGGGGAATGTTCAAAATAGTCCTACCTTTTTTAAAAAGTAACAATTGATCCCAACTTTTAAAAAAATGGTTCAAGTTAATCATTTTTGCTAACGACACGGTGCAGCTGCCTCCCTGGACAAAACTTAATGACGTGTCAATTTTATGTGATTGTGTGGCAATGTTAGGTTTAATACATGTAAAATTAAAATTGGGAGAAAATAAATTGAGTACGTGACAGCATGTAAGAGGTTAAAAAAAAGAGCGGTTAGGGTTAGAATGAAAATCGCGATTTAGGATTAAAAATTGCAGCTTTCTCCCTCATTGTCCAGTGTTCATTGAATTTTTGTTTCTTTCGCAAAATGTGCAGCTTTCACCTCCTTTCTTATCCACCAAACTCGCTGTAAAGCTCCTTCATAAGCCACTCCTTCCCAAGCTTGGTGGTCACACACCACTTTCTGGAAGATGGGTTGACTTGGTGCATTCTCATTCTTTCCTTCTTCTTTTTTTTCCTTCTTCTTTTTGCGGTTTTCATTGGTTTGTAGTTGTGTACAACTTTGTTTCCATAAGAAGTATATATTTGTCTGCCATTCTTTGTGTTATTACTCTATTTGATTTGTAAAGTCAGTTTATAAGCATTTACCTTAGAAGCATTTATATGATCTTCCAATGGTTTTTAGGTTCAAAATCAATCAAATTTGATCGCATTCTAAATCAATTCCTATTATTCCTACCACGATCCATGCACAGTGAAGCTAATTTTGCACAAAATACTTTAGTAAATAAGGTGCCCTTTATACCAATTTAAAAAATTGTTACATGTTTTCGTAACAATTGAATCCAGAGGATCCAAAATAGTCAATGACAGTATTACAAAAAAAAAGGAGGAATTAAACAAAATGAAGATAAAAAGTTGACATTGGTCAGAACACCAAGCATGTTATGTACTTAGCATGTATGCGTATGACGTACTTGATATTGGATAAATCTCTCTCTAAACTGAATTTGTTGCTGGTCCACCATTTCACTCTGTCTTTCTATTGAGGTCCAGATTTTGAGAAGGAGAATTCAGGAACCCCCCTTCGAATGTCTTCGTCCTTGTGGCACCCTCCTTGATGAACCTTCTTTGTCCTCCGACGACCTCCGAATGGACCCACCATCCTTGTCCTCGGACGACGACGTCTTCGACTTCCTGCGGGGTTTCGACGCTGTCGGGGGCTTCTCATCTTCCGATGATTGATGACCAAGTTAGAGGAATCCAAACCCTAACCCCTCTTTTTTAACCTCTGCCACGTTATTTATGTTATTTTTACAATTTTAATCTCACACTGCCACACAATCACATAAAATTGACACGTCATTAAATTTTGTCCAGGAAGGTAGCTGCACCGTTTAATTATTGACACCGTTAGCAAAAAGGATTAACTTGAACCGTTTTTTCAAAAGTTGGGATCAATTGTTACTTTTTAAAAAAGGTAGGACTATTTTGAACATTCCCCCTCTTTCGAGGGACCAAAAGAGGTATTAAGCCTTTCTTTTATAAGTGTACATAATATACACAAACAAGTGGTATCCAGAGCAACAAGGTTCAAGACCCATGTCGTGAGAGAGTGTTATCATGACAAATGGAGGTGGAAATTTTCTGACCAATCTACCAATTCTTGAAGGGAAAAATTATAACCATTGGGTTATAAGGATGAAGGTCATCCTTGGTTATCTAGAGTTGTTGGATGAAGTCCTAAATAAGAAGAAAGATTGCAAGGCTTGTTGTCTTCTTTACTAATGTGAGGATATGGTAAAATTTGTGAAAAATTTTAAAGCAAGAACAACAAATGAGGCATAGGATATATTTCAAAAGGCACATGGAAGTGCTGAGAAAACGAAGAAAGTGAAGTTGTAGTCTTTTAGGAGGTAGTAGGAGTTACTGCCTATGTTTGATTTTGAAATTGTTGCAAAATATCTCAATCGATTGCAGTTACTAGTAAATTTAATGAGAGATTGTGAGGAGATTGTAACTAATCAAAACATGGTTGAAAAAATATTATGCATGTTACCTCCAACATTTGACTACATCGTGGTAGCAACAAAGGAGTTTAAAGATGTAGAAAAGATGATAGTGAAAGAGTTGCAAGGGTCGTTGGAGGCATACGAGTTGAATTTGTTCTCGAGAAATGCTGAAAAGATTAGTGAGGAACAATCTTTGTAAGTGTAGATAACGAAAAAGGAGGTTCCTTTTAGAGAAAATGGAGAAAGAATAAAGTGGTCGCTTTAATAAAGATTTCAGTGTTTCGAATCAATAACATTTGAAGGTGAAGAAGAGAGATTAAGTGATGAGTCTAGTGGGATTGGACAAAATGATAATGTAGTGCAACCTCCATAGTCACAAGAACAAAAAACGATAAGATAGAGAATTATGTCGAGATCATTGGTGATTTAGAAATGTTTTCAAACAATGCAGTAACCGATGAAGGTGAATTGATGCATTTTGCATTATTAGTAGAGGTTGAACCTATTAACCATGAAGAGACATTGAAGCATGATTTGTGTAGAATTGCAAGGTTAGAAGAAATGAAGGTTATTTAGAAAAGTCAAACTTAGGTATTGACTGAATAACCTTTGAATAAGGCACCTATTGATGTTAAATGGGTGTTTAAGCTAAAACTCAATCCAAATGGAACCATTTCCAAACAAAAGGCATGATTGGTTGTTAGATGTTTTCTGCAAAAACAATGTTTAGACTATATAGAAGTATTTGTTCTTGTGGCGTTGGCAAATGGTAAAAGGTGGCCTCTATTTCAATTAGATGTAAAATCCATATTTATGAACGGACCGCTTGAAGAGGAGGTTTATGTCATCCAACCCCCCGGGTTTGAGATTAAAGGATAAGAAAACAAGGTGTATAGGTTGAGGAAGGCATTATACGCCCTCAAACAGACAACAAGAGAGAAAAGTACTTAACCAAGTACCTCATCTCATGATGAAGTATATATCTACGCTTAGTATCTTTAGAGAAAAAAACTTAATTGCAAAATGTTACCTAAAGGTAGGAAATCAAAAGCACTTTGTTGTTCTGAGAAAGCATTAAATAACATTAAATGCTCAACATTCAGAAACAACAAAAGTGATAAGAAAAGACATATTTTTTGCATGCACAATTTACTTTTATCTTGCAGATAAGTTATTCTACACGCATCCACAATACTACAGATCAAATATCAAAAAGTGGACGTTAAAGACAAGAGATATTCACATAATGTTCCTCACTTAAAATAAAGACTAAAAAAATCGTACAACCTACTTCAAGCAAAGGACTAAAAAAACATATATGCTTTGACAAGTTGACTAATCCAACAGTTGTTGTGCAAAGAAGAAAGAGAAAGCACAAGTATCAAGGCTACAAATGCACTCTAACGAACATATACCTATGAAGCCTATAAATATAAGATCTCTCAAGAAGAAAATCAAGAGTATAACTTAAGAGAATATCTTAAGAAAGAAAAGCTTACAACGATATATTCATCTTGAAAAGAAGAAGAGAAAAGGCTCAAGAAAAAAAAATACATTTGAGCTGAAGGAAAGAGAAAGGAAGAGAAAAAGAGAAAGAGATACTCTCGAGCTTCACTATCATATATTCTACTATTGTAAGAGAAAATAGAGAAACACTTGTGAGTGTTTAGACTGCTTTGTATTGTATTCAAATTCTCTCAATGAGAGATATAGTTTGAACTACTTGTAAGTAATCGTTGATTGCAATTCTGAAGAGAATTAAAACACTCACAACTGAACTCTTTTCAGTTGAGGAATATTGGCAAAGTTGCTAAGTATCAAAAGTGGTTTGAATACTCAAAGGAAATCTCAACGGGTTGTTTAGTACCAAAAGTGGTACAAATACTCAAAGGAAATCTTGGCATGGTGCTGAGTACCAGGAGTGGTGCTAATACTCAAAGGAAATCTCGGCAAGGTAACTGAGTACCAGAAGTGGTGCTAATACTCATTTGTAATCATGTGAAGATTATAGTGGAACCATTTACGGAGGAGACTGGACCTAACTCAGTTGGAACGAATCAGTATAAAACCTCTTGTGCAATTATCTCTTCTCTTACCTAAACAATCCTCTTGTGAAAACCTACAATTATGCTTTATTTTCAAACAAAAGAATCTTCCAAGCTAAACGATTTATTTCATAAAGGAGGTTCTTAAACAAAGCTGCAATATCTATATTCTGAATAGCACGCTAAAAGTTGTTATCATAGAATCCTATTAAGTGGAGCTTACATTTATTTAAAAGAAGATTTCAAGGGCTCAACAACGTGCTATATTGGTAGGGTACATAAAAGTTTTACATTAACATTATTCAACCCCTTCTAGTGTTTTTCAGTAACTTCGTTGTTTTATAGACCCATTTACAGCCTATGACTTTCTTGTTGGGAGGGAGATCAATAATGGTCCATGTCTGGTTCTATTCAAGGGCTATGATTTCTTCCTTCACCGTAGAACGCCAATGTTCATGCTTGATGACATCTTTGTAGTCCTTTGGATCAATTGTACTGTCTATAAAAAGATAAAAGCTCTATATGCAGGAGAAAGTCTATCAAAACTTAGCACATTGTTAATATGATGCTTTGTTGTAATAGTGTTATAGGAGGCTATTTGAAAATCTTTTAGATATGCATGTATTTTTCTAGTTCTTATAAATCTCAGAAGGGATATAACGTTGTGTTTTGTATGTTCTTCATTATTAGTAGTAGAAGGATGATAAATAATGGTGTTGTGGGATTAAGGAGTTCCATGAAAGATGTCACTTTGATGTAGGGGTAAGGGTAAATTAGAGTGTTAAGTTAGAGTAGATGCCATGTAAGGAAAATCATTTTCATAGAAAACAACATTTATAGATATTTATATGTTATGAATATCAAGACGGTAAGTTATGTAACATTTGGTAGGAAGATGTAAGCCAAGAAAAATGCTGAAAGTAACACAAGGATAAAGTTTTTTACAATTAGCTTGAAGGGTGTTGGTATAACAGAGACAACTAAAAACTCTAAGTTTATTGATATCAATTTTTTTGTAATGAAGCTTTTCATATGGGTAAATGTTATTTAGAAGAGGAGTGGACATAATGTCAATAACAAAAGTAACAAAATTGAGAATATATATCCGTAATTAACGAAAGATTTTAGAATGAAAAAGCAAGGTCTAATCAAGAGTTGTTTGATGTTTTTTTCATCTACTCTTTATATTTATCTTCCTCATCTAACTTTTATATTATTTGATAGAGCATATGTTTTATTTTCTACATAGTCTATTTTTTTTGTTATAGAAAAAAGTTTACTTTTTTATATTTTTATAACCAATATTTTATTTAAAATTAAAATTAAAATCTTGAGTTTGGTTAACTCAATTCTAATACACTCTTTAAAATAATTATATACAGTTTATTTAATAAAAAATACATATAAAAAACTTAAATACGTTATCATTATAAAAACAATGAAAGTATTATTATTTAATTTTATAAATATATTATACCTTTTAAAACTTTTAAAAGATGCAGGTGCATCCAATGGCTAAAAATACTAATAGCATAACATACAGATTCTTATTACCCATCTCAATCAATGAATATTTAATAATATTATATTCTTTTATAATTTTTATTAAAATTTATTTAATTAATAGTAAAATTACAAAAATATCTGTTTTTTCATGAAAAAAAAAATGTATACCACAGTGGAAATGAGGATGACTTTCCATCTCTACTTCATCCTTTGTCATGTGACATATGGTATAGTGGAAATGAGGATGACTCATGTCTTATCATATACCATATGTTTTGACTAATGCATTTTTATAAAAATTTATTTATTAATTTATTGATTGATATTGTAAAACCATTCCTTAGTAAATTAACCAGAAACACGTGGTTTTATTGTAGGAGGGTTTGAGTGGTTGGTATCCCTCGTGTAACTCGTGCTAGTTTTGTGAATGGATTTGTGAGTACCATCTTTCTCTTGGTCTAGGTTTTTTTAAAAAAAAAAAAACAAAATGGTAATTTCTGAGGGGAAAGTTTTTAGTTAATTTTTAAGGTATAATTATTTTTCTATGAGAAAGGAAAAAAACAAATGGTAATTATTTTTAAGTGTAACAGTTTCATTTAAAAACCAAAATTCTCATCTAACTGATAACTTGACCAGGAATTAAAAACTTGTGTTTGTTTTAATAATAAAAAATATAAAGTTGTTCATGGGGTGATTCCTAAAATTGGTAATTCAATGAGAAGTTGTGAAATCCATAATATATACCTTCATATTTCAATTTTATATTTTAAAAAATAAATTTTTTAAATTAAAATATATATTTTATCAATTTTATTCTTTAAATAATTATTTATTAAATTTAATTGGTTTCTCAATTTAATCATTTTTCAAACTTAACTATACTTTTTAATTATAAAATTATTTACAAAATAAATAAAAGCTATTTACGATAAAATTATAAAAATTATTTATATTTAATATTATAATTACAATAATATACAACAACATAACAATAATTTATTATTTTTTATTATCATAAAAAAATGTAAACATATATAAATACTAAATTTTAACATATGATGTTTTTTATATTTTTGACTATTTTTTAAGTTCTAACATCATAGCGGGACGTTAAATTGATGTAGTTTTTTTTTTCAACAATATTTTTATTCTCACTAAATCTATGAAAAATTAATGTGCAATACAGATACACCCAAAAAAAAATTCATAAATTTTAAGTACTTTAGGTATCTTAAATTGTAAAATATGAAAAAATTGGTAACAAATATTACGAAAATAGAAAACATACTTAAAGGATAGATTTTTTAAAATTCTAGAACTCCAATTTTTTTTGGGAATTAGACAAAAATTATGACCTTTTTTTTTTAAGTTTTTTTATCACTACAACGGTGAATTTGAAACCAATATATAATATGGAACACTCTAATTATTTTACAAAATTCTAAAAATGAGAAAAGAAACATCAACTTTTAAGAAATACAATCAAATCAAAGAGAATGAAAGTTTGAATCTAAAGAAGTACCACAACTTTAACATGAAATGAAATGAATTGAAGACGAAGCTATATAATTGAAAGAGATACAACTATGAACATATTTCATATGATTTTAAAACGAATTTAATGCTTTAGACGTATGTTACAATGTGTTATTTTTGTAACTTTAATTATAAAAATATCAACAATGTGATTTTACTAGTTTTATTTAAAGTAGTTTACATGCTTTTTTCTTTCAAAATATCACCAATTTTTATCATTAACTATAAAAATGAAAAAAAATAATTTGTAGATATATTATGATATTATTAATCATATGATCACTATATAAAATTACATATTAAGTGGTAGAAAACCAAAATAAAATTATGCAAATGATTTGAATTATCTTTGTTAGAAAGTAGACATTAACTATGATATATATTGTTTTATACATATGAGTTTTTCAAAATGTGTTTTGTAACACATTCGTTTATTTTCTTAATTAAGATATTTCAAAGTATCTTAGTTAAAAAGTAGATGTTAAACTATGATATAATATGTTTTATACGTCATAAAATTATTGCTCATTGAAATTGAATGCTTTCACTATAATCTTTATACGAAATACGAATAATAATAATTTTGTAAGTATATCATTAACTATTATTATTTCATAAACTTCTTTTACTAGATAAAATTAAATCAATATTATTGTTTCGTAAGATTAGGGTCAATGGCATATAAAAAATATTTCCACAAATATTATTATTTTATAGGCATTTTCATTATGAAAAATAAAATAAATATTTATACAAATATTTACTAAGAATCTAGAAAATATAATATTAGAATAAATAGATGTTTTAAAATAATGATAAGAGGTATTTTATTTGAAAATGAATCGATAATATAAATAAAAAATTTTAAACTCGTCCCATTTCTTAAAACACAAATTATTTCTTTAAAAAAATTTCCTCCTAATTCTCTATTTCTAAATTATCTTACTCTTTGATTATTTGTTTGACGATTAGAAAGTTTTTACGAGATCAAAGTTGAGTAATCTTCATTCTCTATCGATCATTTATTGGTTTAGAGCAAGTAAGTTTCTATCTCATTTTTCATTAATTTTTGTCTATGAACATGCTTAGGAAACCTCGACGTGTGTATCATTGTTGTTCTTTTCCTAGTTCTTTGTTAGTATGTGGTCCTAAGGACTTATTCCGATCGTAATTCGATGTTTTGTGGGTATTTGTAGAGTTCCTTGTGTTTAAAGCAAACAGTTGAACTTTCTTAGAGCTGTAGTAGTTCTTTGTGAGACAAGGGAAGCTAGTTATTATCTTATGTTAAATTATAAAATATGAATTGATAATATTTAGAGTGTGTGATCTGTGGATGTTGAATACTTATGTTTGAATTATTGTTTAATGTGAATTATTATTGTGGAATTATGTTTGATCACTTGATGATTGTGAATTTGTATGAATATATTCTAAATTTACAATTTGCGATGTTTTGAGTTGTTAGAGATGTTTTTGGTTGTGTTGAGATTGATTAAAAGTGGAGGAGTATTGAACTAGCATGAATAGTAGAGGTTTGTGGTAGAAATAAGATATTTTAAGTATGTGAATTTTGAATTAAGGGTTAAAAAGAGGAGGTTCAGTTTTATGGTCTTTTTAGAGGTGATTTATAATTGTTTAGAGTGATGAATTTAATGGAATCTGATCTAGAAAGGAGTAGTAGTGAGTTGGTAGTGTTTTGGTTAGTTTTAAGTTGAATTTTGGGGGTTTAAAGTAGTGATATTTTGAGTTAGAGGTTTTGGGTTAAATTGGTCAGTTTAAAGGGTATTGGTAAGTCATTTCTAACTTGTTAGGGTCCTTAACCTACTTAAAAATGAGCTAGAATAGGTAGGATGCGATTTTTGGTTTTTAAGTTGAGAATTTAGTTGTTTTTTAGTTTATATTTTGTTGTAAAAAGTTGATTATTGGTTGAAGATAGGTTATACACTTTTGTTTGAGTTTAAATGAGTTTATAATCCAATATAAAAGTGTTAGAAGTTGGTAAAAATGATTATAATGGGTAATGAATGGGTTATGAGTGCTAATTTTATAGTTTTAGTGTTGTAGATTTATGCAATTCGGTTGGGCCAGCAGAATATGCTAGCTAGGCGAGTTTAGGGGAGTTTTGGCAGTAGGCTCCAAAGGCTAGGCGAACCAGCTCGCTCAGCTTGGGGAGCTTGTTGTTTTGTCTCTCATTGGGTGAGTGGAAGGGCTCACTGAGCGAGTATTTGAGATTTTTGGCAGAGTTGCAAAGGCTAAGCAAGTCAGCTCGCTTAGCTTAGAAGGGTTACTGTTTTGCCTCTTACTGGACGAGCAGAGGCTGCTAGATAGGCGAGTGAGTTTGTGTTCTTAAGTGTTTTGAAATCATTTTACTTATGTGTATGGTTTAAAAATATATAATGGGTTGTTGTATGATATGTGATAATGTTTAGAACTTATGTTTGAATGGAATGAAATGTATAAGTGTTTTAAGGAGGATTCTTAAGTGTTGTATCAAAGTATTGTTTGTATGAATTTAGGGAGCCAGTCTTAGGGGTTATCTTGAAACTCTAATGATCATTCATTCTCAAGTAGAGAAGTTTGATACATGTGGTGAGAGTAGCAGGAGGTCTTAGTCTAGGTGCTTCTAATGTGACCTAAGATGCGGTACAAACTAACCTTGTGGTAGGGTGAAACCCATTGACAATAACTTTGCAAAGCAATAGAGGTCACCATAAGTGCACAATTCGCCATAGCTCGACATTCATACTAGATTCGGAAAGTCCAGTCTACGTCTTAGCATATTTAAGATGTGTAGATTGTTTTATATGAAATATGATTTAAGTATGAAATGTTTATATATATATATATATATATATATATATATATATATATATATATATATATATATATATATATATATATATATATAATGAATTGTTTTGTATCAATAGCTTACTCTTTTATTGATTTTTTTTCGATTGTTCTTGTCCATTGTTGTCTTGGTTATGATTATCCAGTGAGTGTGAAGAAAGGATGACAAGGTATATGTGAAGTAGACTTTGGATGAAGGGACGATTGATGTTTAGTATTATCTAAGTTAGTTAGATGTGCATAGATTTATTCTATTCACTTGTATATAAAGTTAAATTTGTAATTATATTTTATAAAACTATAATAAAACTTTTATTCATAATCATGTTAATTATTATATTTTATTTAATATGTGAATACTATAATATTGGGATATTATAATGATTTTCATTTTTGATTAAAAGAGAATGTAGATTTAAAATATAATTAAATTTCGATTTGAATAATTCAACATCTTAAATATTTGAAATTCTTGAATATAAAATTAAAATTTATTGTTGTTGTAAATTTGATACATTTTTATCATAATTTTTTTTAAAATAAATTAATACAATCTTTATGTTAAACAATACAAATATCTTAAATATTAACTTAAAACATTATTTAATACATAATATTTTTTAACTATATTTATTTATTTTAAAAATTTTAAAACTAAAATCTATTTTAAAAACAAACTATAATTCTCGTGAAAGTTTATAAATTAAAAACTTATTTAACGTTCTTTTTATCACTAAGAAATACAATGAGCGGACCTCTTTAATTACACCATTCAACTACAAATATAATGTTTGAAGCTGTGTTTGCAAATTCAAACAACACTACATTTAACACCTCTGTATATTCATACTAACCAGATTAAAGCTACTGTTTAACCCAAATAAAATAGTTTAATCCATTATTTACCAACAGGTTCACTTCTCTTATACTAACGGTTTATTTAGTTAACACCTATAGTAAACATTTTTTTAATACTGTTCAATTTCCATAAGTAAAAAAAAATAAGAATACAAAATTTAAATAATTTATAATAACTATTTTTATATCACGAGGAGCAGAAAGAGTAAAATATTTTTGTCTTAAAATTTTAAAAGGTAAAAACAAAATATCTCGTGTTAGAAAAAATTGCTTAATCCAAATAAATAAAATAATAAAATAAAGTAATTATACGTTTGAGTATAGTAGAAGGCAGGGTTGATGTGATCCGACCCGACCCGGGATGGTTTTTACCAGTGGGGAAGGGACCCACCCGTAGTAATATTCACAGAAACCGACAACAGTGTGCAGCAAATTAGTCTCTCCTTCTTCGACACCGGGTTGCTCCTATCGACGCCGTGTGTGTTTCCACTCGTCTTCTTCTTCTTCTTCTTCTTCTTGAATCTCTTCTTCTTGGTCTATAATTCTCAGATGGAGCAGCTGAAGACGCTGGGTAGAGAACTTGCAATGGGGTCGCACGGGCAGTCGAAGGAGTTTCTGGACCTCATCAAGTCCATCGGCGAGGCCCGATCCAAGGCCGAGGAGGACCGCATCGTCCTCCGCGAGATCGAAACCCTAAAGCGACGCATCAACGACGCAGACACGCCCAAGCGCAAGATGAAGGAGTACATCATACGCCTCCTCTACGTCGAGATGCTCGGCCACGACGCCTCCTTCGGCTACATTCACGCCGTCAAGATGACTCACGACGACGCCCTCCTCCTCAAGCGCACGGGATACCTTGCCGTAACCCTCTTCCTCAGCGACGATCACGACCTCATCATCCTCATCGTTAACACCATCCAGAAGGATCTCGCCTCTGATAACTACCTCGTCGTCTGCGCCGCCCTCAACGCCGTCTGCCGCCTCATCAACGAGGAGACCATTCCCGCTGTCCTCCCCCGCGTCGTCGACCTCCTTAACCACCCCAAGGACGCTGTCCGGAAGAAGGCCGTTATGGCGTTGCATCGCTTCTACCAGAAATCTCCCTCCTCCGTCTCCCATCTGTTAACCAATTTTCGAAAGCGCTTGTGCGATAACGATCCCGGAGTCATGGGCGCTTCTCTTTGCCCTCTCTTTAATCTCGTCTCCGACGATGCTAATTCTTACAAGGATCTTGTGGTCAGCTTCGTCAACATTCTTAAACAGGTCGCAGAACACCGGTTGCCCAAGACTTATGATTATCACCAAATGCCTGCACCCTTCATTCAGGTTAAATTCTATTTAATATTTGGATAAATTCTTCCCTCGGGGAGAGAAAATAAGAAACTAAAATGATTAATTTTGACTTTAGATTAAACTAAACTAGGAAGACAGGTTTATAGAGAAGCTTATCCATTTAAGACTATTTTTGATTTTGCATGTTACTTACTCGATCCTGTTGCTTAAATTGGCTACTCGTTGTGTTTGAGTGCTTAGATTAAGATGCTGAAAATTCTCGCATTGTTGGGAAGTGGTGACAAGCAGGCTAGTGGACACATGTACACCGTGCTCGGTGATATAATTAGGAAGAGTGATTCCATGACCAACATAGGGAATGCTGTTCTCTATGAGTGTATATGCTGTGTTGCTTCTATATATCCCAATCCTAAGTTATTAGAGGCTGCAGCGGATGTGATTGCCAAATTTTTGAAGGTTTGCTTTTTATCTTTTTGGTAAAATGTGTTTTAAGTTTGCATGCAATGTGATTGTGGTGGTGGATTTGGCTATTGTGTGTTACGTATGTGTTGTTGTCATGTGGGCAGAGTGACAGTCATAATCTCAAGTACATGGGTATTGATGCCCTTGGTCGGTTGATAAAGTTAAGTCCACAAATTGCAGAACAACACCAACTGGCCGTCATTGATTGCTTAGAGGTGAGGGATTTTCCTCATAAAGATGAGTTTATTGTGTTTTTGCTAAAATTGAAATAATTTAGCTTATGTGTAGATCATTCGATGCTTGTTTTACTTCATGTTTTCATATCCAGTCTGCAAGTGCAAACCAAATGATGATCAATGTTGATGAATTTCTGTTATTTTCACGCTGGTCTAGACCGTTGACTGGGATTGTCGTGTTGTAGAAATTCCTCGTGAAGAGTTGTTTTCTGGAAAATTATAGCTAGAGGATAAACTAAGGTTTGTCAGTGCATGAGAAAAATAATTTAGACCATAAGGCTTGTGACAGATACATCAGTTGTTATACGGACAGTGACATGTACTGTGGACTTTGAAAGTATGGTTTCACAATTCAGTTTTAGTTAGTTTCCTCTTCAAAGAGTCTGAACCTTTTCTTCCATTAATGCGGAACTGTTGGTATTGTAGTTATTTCAGTGCTGGTTTTTATGATGGTATTATATCACATGCAAATGTGTTAAATGGGTTCACCCGGTGTTTTACACTTCAATTTGAATTTTTAGGGAGAAAAGCTTTAGTTTTTTTTCACTTAGTTGAATGTATATACATATACATATACATATATATATATATATATATGTATGTATGTATGTATGTATGTATATATGTGTGTGTACCATAAAGCCACAAAGTAAAGAAAGAAAGACTGACCCAATACTAGATGCAATGATATAGAATTCATATATTTATTTGAGACACCTCAGGCCGGAGCCTATAAATTTTATGCTCCAAGAGTGGAACATGTAAACTAAATTCAAGTTCCCCTCAAGGATTTGATAAAAATATCAACAAGTTGGTTATTTGAACTGATAACCTCAATAGTTATTTCCTTAGGCAACAACTTGTACCTCACAAATTGATAAATCAATCTCTATATATTTAGTTCGCTCATGAAATATTGAATTACTAGTAATGTGGAGAGTTGTCTAATTATCACAATATAGCTTCATTAGCTCAATTTCACAAAACTTTAGTTGTTGAAGGAGTTGTTTGATCCACACCAACTCACACGTGGCCAAGGCCAAACCTTATATTCTGCTTTTGTGCTAAAATGAACAGCATTATTTTTTTTCTTGCTTTCCCTAGATGTAACATTTCCCCCAATGGATACACAATGCGTTGTAGTAGAGCTCCTATTAATAGGAGACCCTACCTAATCAACGTCATAATACAGAGAAATTTGAGTATCTCCTTTATCCTCATACAGTAGCCCTTGTGAGTCTTCTTAATATACTTGAGAATGCAAATCACAACATTCCAAGGATCAACATGAGGAGCTGTTAGGAACCAAGAATTGAAAAAGAGAAAGAAAGAAAGGTTTTTATTGAATAGAATGAAAGAAACAAGAAATAGGAGAGCACTCTCTCCTTCAAGGGCTTCTCCTTCACACAGAGCTAAAGCTTAATCTACAAAATTCACCTCCTTCCCCTCCCCTCTCCTTTTTTCCTATTTATATCTAACTAACACCTCAAGTAACTGACTCATGAATATTCTGACTATCTTAACTAATATATCTTCATTGTGTATCCTAACAATACACTCCAAAAATCAACCTTGTCCTCAAGGTTGGAACAGTGGAAGCTAGATCCCGTGACTCATCTTCATCACCGTGATCTTTATCTACCCTTCCTGAAAGCATTATGATACTGTCCTATCATAGGGAGGGAACCCACTAGCTAGTGCATGTAAATTCAATTATGGAGAGATGGGTGGTGGTGGGGATGAGAGTGGTTTTTGTGTAAAAGTTTATGAATTCAGTAAGTTGAAATTCCAAGATTCCAATGTCATTGATGCTCTCCTATCACCTTCATTATCAAATCTAGGTCCAACAATGATTTCTTATTCATATTATGTGAATCTGAATTTGGGAAAAATTTATGCTTGGTTGCATCTCCACCTTCAACTTTCTTATTTGTTAACTCTATAATTGGGTTATCAAGAAACTGATCTTCACATCCCATAATCTTCACTCTCATTATTGATGCATCCCCTCCTTCATCCATCATAATTTTTGTTTCTCTTACAAATCTTTGGTTTTTTCTTCAGTATAGAGGGTTTGGTTATTGCAAACTTTTTTTCATAATGGTCATGTCAACTTTCAACTCTGCAACCACCTTCTTTTGTTCACTAGCCCATCTTTCCAATGCACTCAAATGACTTTCCATAATGACCCTTCGCAGCAGATCCAACATGTTAGGCCAATTTGTAAGGAAAAAAATTGAAAAGAGAAAGAAAATGAAGGTTTTTATTGAATGTAATGAAAATAACAAGAAATAGGAGAGCACTCTCTCCTTCAAGGGCCTCCCCTTCACAAAGAGCTAAATCTCAATCTACAAATTTCACCTCCTTCCCCTTTCCTCTCATTCTTTCCTATTTATATGTAACTAACACCTTAAGTAACTGATTTATGAATGTTCTGACTATCTTAACTAATTTCTCTTCTTTGTGTATCCTAACACGAGCTTGCATAAATTGACTAAGATTCCCATTTCAAGGAGGAAGAGCGCATCCTATTTAGTAGGAAACAAGTAGTGATAATTGTATCACCCCAATTATGGATTGGAACATATGCATTAAACATTAAGGTGCGTGTAGGACTTATGGATTGATGCAAAATGCCTTTCAAGGATAAAAAAAATGCCTTTCAAAACGAGAAAGTTTACTAGAGAAACATTGTGACATTATGACTTCTAAGAATTTCAATTATTCTTCTTTGGAATTGGTTCTTGATCTTGTTGAAGAAAAACTTAAAATAGACAAAAGTTTAGACTGATATTTCTGTTGGAAGTCGTACATCGACTAGAGATAAGGTCAATTTATAGTATATAAGTGGGTGCAAGCCTCACCTTACTAGCCGATTTTATGGAATTGAGTTAGACTTAAAGTCCACTTCTTAATATGATATCAGAGCCAGGTTAGAGTCTATTCTAGCGATATTTGTTGTTTGTTGGACATATTGTCCCATCCGCTATCGGGCAACTATCAGACCACCCATTAATATCTAGTCTCACGCTCCAGATGTATATACCTCGGCGTGAGAGGGGTTTGTTGGAAGTCCCACATCGACTAGAGATAAGGCCAATTTATAGTATATAAGTGGGTGCAAACCTCATCTTACAAGCCGGTTTTATGGGATTGAGTTAGGCTTAAAGTCCACTTCCTAACAATTTCTTGAAATATATCCTAGTTCATTATTTATCAATTAATGTTGCAAAATATCTAAAACTGAAATATGTTACATGATCTAGACCCCAAATATCTGAATTATTGGTAGAAGAAATTGAGTTACATCTTTTGTTTAGTTTGTTAGCAAAAGAGGACAGTATATATTTGCCTACTTGACACAATTCCAAGTCCAAAGTTTCAGCTATTAGTTTCATTGTTTTTGCTTAACTTAGATGATCCAAATGACCATGCAAATTTTTTTGGAGGTGAAGCAACTAGACAAGACAAAAGGGTTGGTTTCCAATAGCAAAGACATTGTGATTCATGTTCTATGCCAATTAGACTACCATTACCATGTTCACATATATGACAAAGGACTTTGAATAAAGTGTTATTGTTATTGAACAATTTAAGGTGTCATTGTGATTTATAGAGATAAAATTATAAGGACAACTAGGGATATAAAGAACAAGGTTTAAATTTGAGGAGAAAGAGGAACTTGATTGACTTATTAAGACACGACTTTGGACGTATTAGCTAGGGTATCAAGGTGAGGGAATTTAGATGAAGAAATAGATGAAAACTAGGAATCAAGGTTATCGAACTCGCGAGTTAACTCGTTAACTCGGTCGAGTTTACGAGTTCACACAGTGCTTTCGAATTAACTCGTAAGCGAACTCATTTTTGTTGTAGGATCAGTAGGATCGACGGTGAACTCGTTAAACTCGCCTGAAAGCGCGAGTCTGGTTTCGATTTTGCGAGTTTGAGAAGAAATTTCGAAAACTTCGTTTTTAGGTTTTGTGAGCTTTCGTTCAAGCGCTGCTTTCGTTCTCACTGTTCATCTTCGTTTTCGCCCGTTAATCTCATCGTTCGGTCTCACCCTCTATCGCGCTCATTCATCAGGTTCGCCCTCCGACGCGTCGTTGATCTCGAACTTCGTCGCGTCATCGATCTTGTCCTCCGTCGCGCCATCAATCTCGCCGTCCGTTGCGCCTTCGTTCTCATCATTCGTTCTTGCCGTTCTCGCCGCTGTCCCGTCAATCTCGTCTTCGAACTCATGGGTTGTGTATGTGTAAACCCTTTGCCATCGAAACTGTTGGTGATGTCTAAATTTATTCTATGTTTTAACAGCAAAGTATTTCACAGCACAATATTAATGGGTTTCATTTTACAGCACTGCACCATTTATTTAATTTTTCAAAAATAAAGTTCCCTGCACTGTTGAAAAACCCTTGCTGCTACAACATTTTAAGCTCTGGCATTTTATTTTTTTATATTTGTAGTGAAATTTTTTATCTCATTATGTCCAGAAACGCATCAAATTCAGTAGAAGTTAATCCAAGTATCTTTCTCAGTTAAAAGTAGAAGTAAAAATGTTTCGAGAAGTGGAGACATCTAGATTTAAGCATCATCTATGAACTCATATTCTTTTTTATGTACGAGTTTACGAGTCGACTTAACTCGTCAAGTTTACTGGATTCTCACGAGTTTACGTAAACTCTCGAGTTTGACAACCTTGCTAGGAATTATGACCAAAAATATGGTAAAAAGCACTTGAATCAACTATCCATGAACCTTGACTCTCCGCCAATTGAGGGATATATCGGGGCTTGATTTGATGCTAAAGATGATCGGCATGGTTGCTGAATTTTATTCTGAGATATTTGATACTCAAAAAAATTGTTTCAGATTTGGTTAAAGGTGCTGCCTTGTTAGGATTTTCATGCAATGAATAAAACATTTATTGAATATGCCCCATCCTTTTAAAATATGAGCATTGGGGATTATGGCTTCTGCCACCATGTTTTCATCGAATTCTTCAACCTCCTCTTTCCTGAGTAGATACCATTGTTGAAAATTTGGTAGTTTTAGATGAACTCCTATTTTTTAGTGTTGGAACATAAGTCGTGCAGTGAAGTTTTCTACTGAAAGAATTTCATCACCTTTCAAAATTTGCTGACAAATATGATTAAAATCTGAATTCATGGCATGCAAGTCCTACACCATGAACAATTTTCAGGTTTCTTCATTTCACCTGTAAAATTTGCTTCCAGAAACAATTTCAATTGTTCAACTGCAATTGGCTTGAGCAACTACAAAGATGGTGGCCAGGGACTGGAATAGCTGAGTGGGATTGGAACCGGCTCCAATATCAACTTAAACATGAAGTTTGGAGAGGAAAACTTGAGTTTTCCACTCATCTTTAACATATTTGTGTGTGTAACAACTGTAAGAAAAGGTACACTGATAACACTTCTGCAGACTGTTGCACCTGCTAAAATGGATAAGCAGGAAAAGAAAAAGAAAGACTGACCCATTACAAGACACATGATGATATAAGAAATACATAATATTATTTAACACTTACTAACCTATCATTGGTCATGACTGTGAAGGGCTAATGTCTAAAATTTTTGTTCATTGATGCATGATATCAGATTTTGCTGAAAGTACCTTGATTATCTTTATTACATAAAATGACAATGCTGTCTGTTGTTTACTTAGTTATATCTCTATGCATATTTCCTGATGATCATGCTTGAATTTGCAACTCTGATTAAATATGATGTTATGCAGGACCCTGATGATAGTCTGAAACGAAAAACTTTTGAACTGTTGTACAAAATGACCAAGTCTTCCAATGTGGAAGTGATTGTTGACAGAATGATTGATTACATGATTAGCATAAGTGATGACCATTATAAAACCTATATAGCATCTCGATGTGTGGAACTTGCTGAGCAATTTGCACCAAGTAATCATTGGTTTATACAGGTAATTGAAATAGTTGCCTCAACATTATTGATTTTACATAAATTCGTTGTTAGTTAATAATATCTGCTATTATGATTATGCAGACCATGAATAAAGTTTTTGAGCATGCTGGAGATCTTGTTAATATTAAAGTGGCACATAATTTAATGCGGCTGATTGCTGAAGGATTTGGGGAGGATGATGATGCTGCAGATAGTCAGTTGAGATCATCTGCTGTATGTTATTTCAATAATTGCACTGGTTTCGTTTGGTAATTCCACTATGTGTGCATAAATGCGTTACTGAATGCATGCTGTTTCATGTAGGTTGAGTCATATTTGCGCATTATTGGAGAGCCCAAGCTTCCTTCTGTGTTTCTTCAAGTACTTCCTACACCAGATGCTTTGGATTTTCTCCTCTCGTTTTAATCTGAGAAGAAACTAAATTTGTTTGTTAGAATAACTTCTAAGTACTGATTGTAGGTCATCTGTTGGGTTCTTGGGGAATATGGAACAGCGGATGGAAAGTATTCTGCTTCATACATCAGTGGAAAGTTATGTGATATTGCAGAGGCATATTCTAATGATGAAAATGTCAAGGTATTTTTTGACATCGGTATCACAGTAACGTGATATTGATTTGAAATTAGGCATATTGAATCTACTTATGTTTGAAGCTTAATGTAACTTCCATTTTTATATACAAAATGCATCCATGTGGTCAGAAGAATTTAGACAGATTACACTAGGTTGTTTTTTTGAAAACTATTTTTGTTGTTCTACTTCCTATATCTCTCCCTCTCTGTATTTTCCAACTAATTGAGTCTCTAACAATGTTGATAAATAGTGGCTATACTGGTGCTATAGTTCTATTGTATTGCAAAATTTCTTGTCCTTGTGTTAGAATGAGAAAATTTGAGAGTAATTCATTTTTTTAATAATTTTACATGCTTTGTTGTGAAATAATATGTTGTTTAAATATGGAAGTTAGGGTGAAATTTAAATTCTAGAAATTTATGAAGATATTTTAATTATTTAAAATTGTAGAATTTCAAATTCTATAATTAAGCTGAGAATTTGAACTTCTTAACGCTCTCTCTTTCTTGATACTCTTCCTTCTATCTCTTTTCTCTCTTTCCTCCCCCTTCATCCTTTCTCTCTATTTTACTCTCTCCAGCTCTCTCTTTGTTCTCTTTCTTTCTTAGTTCTCCTTTGTATCATTCTCTCCTCTCTCCCTTTTCTCTCTTGCTATCCTCTCCCTCTCCATTTTCTTACTCTCTCCCTCCATCTCTCCTCTCTATCAAGATTGATGTTCAAATTTCAATATTTGTACTTTCAAATTATAAAATATTATCTAATATTAACTTATTTTGACATTGAATATTTAAAAATTGGCATGCTTATTTCCAAAAAGTTTATTATTAAAATTAATATATTTATATTTTTAAAATGACTTAGAAATTTACTTGTCATATCCGAACTTAGAATCTAAAGTTTAAGAAAATCCTTTAAAAATGAAGAAAGGTGAAATAATAAACAATGCAAAATTTTGAGTATTCCAAATTTCTTGAAATTTCAAAATACCTCGTCAACATAACCAGAATCTGCAATTGCAATTCCATTCTGGTGTACCTTCCACAAAAATGGCTTTTTCTGTTGCTATGGTTGCAATGATTGCAGCATTTGTACTTGCCTCACTTTTCGAGTTATGTATGATTAAACTGCACGTGTCTTTTTATTTGCATATAGCTCACTCTTTTATACATATATAATTGATAATTGGTATATACCATATTTCAACTGCTATTTGACTTCCACTATGTGCCTGTGAGGCCACGACTTTATTGTTGCAGATTATTGGATTTATGCATTTTCTGTAATCTTCGGTTTATGACAATGCTGAATAATCAAATATTTCACTTTACTTATTTGATAATTTAAAATGTTTGCCTCTCCAAATCTATGTATGACTTGTGTCAATAAGCACTTTTGTTTTGCTTAATTATTTAAATTGTGAAATACATGCACATACAGGAATTATGTTCCGTTGCATTTCATTTCTGATATGATTTATGCAATCATGCAATAATTTTTGCCATTGGTATTCCCGCTCACATGAGAACATATATATGTTAGGTGTTTTTATCATGTTTCTAGTATGTTTATATGGTGATAACTTGTTTTATGCGTAAACTTCGTTTTATCATTGAACTATTCTATTATAGTTAGTTTTATTGTATCCATCCTATGGCTACCTCTAATTTCAATTTGTCAGCTTGAAATGAAAGTTTTCAAATTCAAACTAATTTATTGCTTTTTCAGGCTTATGCAATTTCAGCATTGATGAAAATTTATGTGTTTGAAGTGGCAGCTAGGAGGAAAGTGGATATCCTACCTGAGGTATATACTAAAAGACTGGGTTCAAAAATATGAATCCTTTCTTCCTAAGATAGTAATGATTAATGAATGATTGAGTTTTGAGGGCTATATAAAAACTACCCCTTATACTGTATGGTATCTTTTCCCATCTTTATCATCATGCGAAGAATCTCACCTCACTAAATTTCTAGAAGTCCTTAATAGGTGTTTTCCAATTTCAGAAATGGTATTTTAACCTGTAGAATTTTTTTGGTGATAATCTAAAGTAATAAAGTTTAACCAGAGGAATATGAACATTAGATCTTTAATTTTATTCTTTATATAAATTCCCTTTAAACATGTCTTTCTTGTGTGAGTTATATATGTTTGTGAATTCCAAGCACGTTTTTTAATGATAAAAGTAGCCAGTGATGTGGGTTTCTCTGGCTCAACTGAAACTTTCTGATTAAAATTAAGTACTCAGACAATCATGAAACTATTTTAGAATACTATGGATATCTTCTAAATTATTTGTAATTTGTTGAGTGTAAGAGGAATATGAAGATTAGATCTTTAATTTTTATTCTTTATATAAATTCCCTTTAAACATGTGTTTCTTGAGTGAGTTATATATGTTTGTGAATTCCAAGCACGTTTTTTAATGATAAAAGTAGCCAGCGATGTGGGTTTCTCTGGCTCAACTGAAACTTTCTGATTAAAATTTTAAGTACTCAGACAATCATGAAAATATTTTAGAATATCTTGGATATCTTCTAAATTATTTGTAATTTGTTGAGTGTATTGTGTTTGTGTATGACTCAAGCTTAGTTTACTGATACTCTTATTATTGTATTAGCATGCTCAGGCTTATAGCTGTAATGATACACTAGTACTCGACCAAATTGTTGATATAAATAGGGTCATTGAGTTAGCATTTTGTATGATCATTTCAGTTAGATTTTTTTTCACCATTGTAATTGATAGATTAGTTTCAAAGTTCATTTTGCTGAGTGGGATGTCCATAGAAAAGCAAATTCTGTTATAGTCTACAAGTTTATGCTAAATTTGATTTATGCTTTATTGAAATGCAGAGTAACTCTTTGTTGTCTTCTTGCAGTGTCAATCTTTGATTGAAGAATTATTAGCATCCCATTCTACAGATTTGCAGCAACGTGCTTATGAATTGCAGGCCCTTATAGGTTTGGGAGTACAAGCAGTTGAAACAATAATGCCAAGAGATGCAAGTTGTGAAGACATTGAGGTTTAATTCCAATATGGAATCTTCTTACCTAAGATCATGATATTTTATGGGTTGAAATATAATGATTTGCACTTTTGTGGTGTTAACCCATGAAACATAGTAATCAAGGAAAACCTTTTAGGGATTGCGTTAGGCAGGGAAGTAATGAGAGGGTTAGGAAGAAATTTTGAAATAAAAGTAGTTAAATTGTTAGTTGTTACAGGGGGAGACTTTATGAGAAAGTCAATATTCTTAACTTGTGGGATGTTGAGAAAAAGTGGGAGCGTTTTCAGTTGTTGTGTTGTAACAGGGAATGCCCTAAGTGAAAGGAAGAGATTTCCTTTGAGTAAGAATTTTCCTGTTTTTTAGTCTCATTTTATGATATGATTTACATTTTTCTTTTTTTCATGGGAAGGATGGTAGTGGTGTTGGTTAGATACGGTTTATGTTGTCATAATTAATTTCTGATAGGAAATTGAAATGCTACTTGATCATCCGAAATATTATTTTTGAGGGGCAGAATGTGTGAAAATTGATGGGATTGAAATGTACTTTGAAATATCTCTTTGCTGTTGTTTGTTGTTTTGCTTGGTGTGATTTGTCTTGTTTACAAACACATGCAATTTTGACTTCTTTTTGACAAAAGTTGAGATTTGAGCTTGTGTTCTTTCCAGATATTTTTTCTGGTTTCTTTATGATTGCTGGCTAGTAGTCTCTGATTAATTTATGCCAAAACTAAGTTTCAACCATTTTGTTTTGGATATTAATACACTGCATAGCATTTTTGTTTTCTAGTATTCAAATTCATTTAACTAAATATAGCAAGTGTTTTGCTGGGGACGATGCCTTTAAATTATTGTTTTTTATGCCGCAAGAGTTTATTGACATACTGAATATATTATGCAGGTTGACAATAATCTTTCTTTCCTCGATGGTTATGTTCGGCAATCTCTAGAAAGGGGTGCTCAAGCCTATATTCCCGAGGATGAGCGCACTGGAATGGGGAATATGAACAATTTCAGAAGCCAGGATCACAATGAATCTTTGCAGCATGGTCTAAGATTTGAGGCATATGAAGTTCCAAAGGCACCAATTCAACTGAAAGCTACTCCAGTTTCATTTGCATCCTCAGCAGACATTGTTCCGGTACCTGAGGCACTTTCTTCCAGGGAAACTTACCATATTTCATCAGCGGGATCAACATCAGAAGCTGGATCGTCAGAGCTTAAGCTAAGGCTTGATGGTGTTCAGAAGAAGTGGGGTAGGCCTACTTATTCGTCTTCAGCTTCTTCTGCCTCTGATTCTTATTCTACATCACAAAAGTCAACAAACGGGGCGGCACAGGTGGATGGTGCTACAGCTGTTAATTCAAAAGTACGCGATAGTTATGATTCAAGAAAGACGCAGGTTGAGATTAATCCAGAAAAGCAAAAGCTTGCTGCTTCATTGTTTGGTGGTTCAACTAAAACTGAGAAAAGATTATCTACAAGCCATAAGGTTCCAAAATCTAATGCTGCAGACGGAGCTCAGGGATCAAAGGCTGCTGTTGTACCCAATGAGGTAGCTGTGGAAAAAACAATTCACCAACCCCCTCCTCCTGATTTGCTTGACTTAGGTGAATCAGCTGACACTACAGCTCCTCCCTCTGTGGATCCATTCCAGCAATTAGAAGGACTTTATGACCCAAGCATTAATTCTGGAATAGGTCATAATGTAGGTGCTACTACAAATGCCCCTGATATTATGGGATTGTATTCGGAGAGTACTGGCAGTGGTGACTATTCTATACCTGTAAGTGGGAATAATGTAAATCTTTTATCTGAATTGTCCAATCCAGCTGTAAAAGCTACTAGTGGAGAAACAATTACGACGCCTTTGCCCCAGTCTATTAAGGGTCCAAATGCTAAAGATTCGTTGGATAAGGATGCACTAGTGAGGCAGATGGGTGTGAACCCCTCAAGTCAGAATCCTAACTTGTTCAGTGACTTGCTTGGCTAATCTGTTTACTAATCCAATTCCGGATCACGAATGCTTGAAGATAGATTGCCTCGCGACTTACTGCTTTGTCGAGTTGCCTGAAACAGTTTGCTGTCTGATATATTCTCAATTGAATAATACAAGTTATTATCAGGCATGGATAATACGAGTTTCCCCTCATCTTTGTTGTACCAAAACTGTATTTTTTTAAGCTTAATGTGCAGTTTTCCATGTCCATAGGATGTTTTTTCAACAATGAGAAGTTTGATACTGCTGCGGTTAATAATAATATCAGTTTGATGTGAATGACATTTGAAGTTTTTAATTGTGAGATAATCAAATTTTACCCATGTGCTTTTTTCCTCTTTCCGTTGAATGTGGAAGCTGTCGAGTATGGGAGAAGAAACACAATTAGTTTGGCGCTTGACTAACCTCGATGTAGTTTCCATTTATGAAAATTAAACTGTCAAACAGCCAGCATATTGGCAGAAACCGTCTGTGTAAATGACATGCAGAATACAGTGCTGAAGTACTCTGAGCTGAATTTTTTGACTTGCAAATACTAATATCTGAAGCAACTCTTTAGACAATTTGACTTCGAAGACAGCAGAAATGACAGTGAACTATGATAATCAGGCGGTTCTACGTATCATATATGTAATCTAGTTTTTTATAGGACAAAACTTGTTGAGGTTCACCAAAGAGAAGAAGATTGAGGTTAAGAAAAATTACAAGAAGTTGTTGTTTCTAGTACCACTGATGTCTTCACTAATTCTTTGAGAACTCTCTGGATTAACTATATTTTCAACAAGCTGAATTGATATGATTTATAAGCTCCAAATTAAAGAAGAACTTTGAGAATCAAGAGCAAATAGTACAAATTCAATTATAGGACTAGATATCTTATTTAGAGAAAAACTAATATATTCTAATGCGTAATTAGAAGATATGACTTTTATGCTCCGAACTGAAGTAGAGCTTTGGGAATCAAGAGCTTATACCACACTTTTAATAATAATGTTTTTATAGGAATTTATATCTTATTTAGAGGAAAAGGAAAGTATTCTAATGTGTAATTAATATCATTTCTCAATATAAAACAGCTCTGTAATGTCATTTAGACATAACATTTTAATGATGTTTAGTTACGCTCTAGATACCGTATGAATAAGGATATTCCATCTTTCAATCAGATATTTAGTCATTATAATTTAAAGTAGAATAACTATTATAAATATTAACATTTTATATCAATTATATAATATGTCATAGTAATGTATCGTATTGATTAATAATATAATATTAACATTTTATATTACATATATATGGCTTTGTGAAGTGAAAACTTCTGTCAGTTTATTCGAAGTTAATAGTATAATGCAGACATATCAATGAAACTAATTCTGACACTTTTTTGGCCATTTATAGTAAATGACTTTTTAAGTGAAAAGGTGGTGAGAAGATGAAATCTACACCCAACTCTTTAAAAACAGGAATGCGTGCTAATTAGATAAAAAAAGCAGTCCATTAAAAAGTTGATAACAGATATAAGAGAAGTAGGTTGGGAAGTGGCCAAACACTTTTGTTTTGAATCTTTGAGGAAAAACATAATCATATGATTCGCACCCGATTGTGACTCCTCAAGGAAGACAACAATGTCTTTTCCTGCAGAAAATGTGACAGAGAATGTGAAAATATCTCAAACCTTCTTCTCCATTCACATGCATGGCTTTATGATGACAACACGGGGCAAAATGTGGTTGTTTGGTCCTTCACCTGTAATCTTCTCCAGCACGCTTTCCAACTTCATACACGTGCAAACTTCCATGCTTTCATCATGTTTAACTCACTATGCAGTCTTAATAATTAACAAAGGTTTCCCTCTGCATTGGACCATTTACTTCTCACAGCTCCAACACTTTCTATGGCTTAAAATGCAGCAAAAAGCATGGACTTTTTTAATGCTTGAGTATTGAATTTGTAAACCTCTACTTTTCTGGCACTCATAATGCAACCGTCCCAATGTATGATATGATAGATTCCTAACGTTTGAAATAAACAATTCAATTAGGTACTTTCTTACACATGCATCGTTTTTAAATTGCATTTAAGCTACGGTTTTATTTCCTTAATTATTAATGAGGATAAACACAGTTGATGTGAAGGTTATGTACAAATTTCTTAGATCAAGATTTTAAAGTTTAATTACGAGATTTCGTTTTGTTTGATTCTTGATATTGAAGACAGACACAGCTGATGAAGTCATAACTGTCATCACTTCTACATTCACAAACACTTAGTTGCTGTCAAAATCACAGTCACAGACCAGTTTCTAAAACTTTAATGTTATCCGACTTTACCATATATACAATGCGAATGCTTATGGAAATGGCCATTGCATGATGTATATGTTGTGATGATACTTAAATCGACTATTCGAATGAGCCGGTCATCATGACTAATTATTGGTTCTCACAGAACGGTTAAGTCTATCGAAAAAATTCATTTAGAGAGACATAAATGAATCCAATTATATAAAGGATTCACACCACTCTCAATCCAAAATAAATTAAAGAATCTTCAAATCATTATATGATGTTTTACTTTCTCATTTATATCTAATATATTATTTAGATCCATTTGAATTTCTATCAACTTTAACCTCTTACCTCTTCACATGCACATTTATATATATAAGAGGAAGTTAAGGTACTAACGAATTTTCTTTCTGAAAGGTTTGAATAAGTAGAAAAATTATTAGAAAGTGGGTTTAAGCTTATCCTACGATATCTATGTGGGCATTCTGTTCTACCCGTTAGGTCACTATCGAACCATCTATTAATTTTACTCTCACACTCAAGATATTTATATCTCAGCGTGAAGGAGGGGGTTAGAAGTCCCATAAAACTAAATTATAATATATAAATGAGGTGTAATTCTCACTTTATAAACTGATTTTGTAAAGTTGAATTAGACTTAAACCCACCTTCTACTAAAAATAACTCCACGATGAAAGGAACCTAACCGGAGAAAAGTACATGTTGAAATAAGAAACAAGTATATATATACGTGTGTGTTTTTTCTTCCACAGGTTTTGTTTGTCGTGCAGGATGTGAATGGGAAAGGTATATAGTTGAGATGAGTCATATTCGCATTATCTGATCAATTCAGTACATTGTACGAACTCCGAGTCCACTACTACTGCTACTCATTGATTTCACTGTGCACACCATATATATGATATCTTCTCCTACCTCTTGTCATTGTTCTAATCCATACCACCAAACAACTCTAAGAACAACAAGACAACAACTCAAACATCACTCAATTTCCTCTTCAACAATACTTCTCTCCTTCACTTCAGGATGTTGCTTTTCAAATAACTATTCACTAAAGTGCACATTCAATAATGGTAAAAAGAAAAAAAAAAGTTGTTTTAATATGAAGGTTTTATATTTTGCAAAAAACTTATTCGAAATATTTTTTATTAAAAACTTATATATTGAATAATAATACTTTTATTAAATATTCATATAAAATGCTTAACATACCATTATTATTTTCTTTTATTTAAACTTTATGCTTGTACTTTCACTTTAAACTTTTTTCTTCTATTATTTGATTTCCAACACAGACAAAATATGATTGTTTAAATTATAACACATGGATAACATATTATACACATGGTATGAATTCACTAATATGACAAATAAATTTCTTCCAATATTATCTAAATTTGTTTTTGTTTTTTTATGAAATTTTCACATGATTTATGAATAATATCTAATTTTTTTGTTAGATACGAAGACATTAGTATGTATATATTTATTTAATATACATTCCATTAGTGTTTAAATTATTAAAATATTTATAATTTAATAAGTAACTTGAAATATATATGATTTTCTTTTTTTTTTTTCTTTGTGTATGATTATATGTTCAAATAGATATTCTTAATTTCATTGAATCAAATAATTTATAAGTCATACATTATTCAACTTCATTTATGGTATCATATATAATTTTTTTCTTTTTTTTTCTACATGTATGTGATCAAATGCAGTGGAAGTTCATTTGCAAGAATTAATAAATATTTTATTATTTTCTCAAGTATAATTCTTTAAAATTTATATAATTTTTTGAAATTTATATAATTCTTTGAATTTTTTCTAGTTGTAATTTATATTATAATTTATGGTTTATATAATTATAATATTTTTTTAATATTTGACTTTCTAAAAAATGATAATAGTGTTTTTAACACTAAATATTTTGATAATATCATGATTTATTTTACTGATTTATATTTTTTTTGTAAAAATAATTTAATTGATATTTGTAATAGTAAAATACTGGATATGGATACAGGTATATGCATTGTCCTATGAGAATGAAAATTAGACACAATTTACATACATGCTGAATTTGAAAATAAAAATAAGATGAAATTTAATGAAACTCACCCACTTCACTTGCCATCCATAATACTCACAAGTTATACAAACAATTATTTACTAAAATCCATTCTCAATATTTACAAAATAAAACAAAAAATTGGTGGCATAATTCAACGAGATTAATTTATAATAATTTCGCCAAATAAGAAGATTCTGTGGCAGAAAAAAAAAAGTGTAGTCATATAAAAGTCACTAATTATGTAAAAAATATATAATCAAATTTATTTTAGAACGTGGATTTGATTCTTTGGTGGCATGCTTCTTTAAAAAAACAATATAAAAAAAACTAAAGACTTGTACCAACAATATTGAAGACTTTTAAGTGAAAAAGATAAATATCGATATGAGTAGTAGATCTTTCTTGAAACTAAAACTATAAAATAATAGAAAATAAATTTTCCAAGCAGTTCATAAAATTAATTCTTGAGACTTGCTAATTAAGTCGCTACTTTTTCTTGGTTATAAATCTAAAACACCTTCTCAGCTAACTTTTTACTATTTTAGGATTGAGTTAATATCGGGTTTAGATAATCTAATTCTAATCAGTGTCACCATTTTGAATGGACAGAACTGAAGAAATTATATTACATCGTCCCAAAATTACCTATTATTTCAACCAATTTTCATGAAATCCAAGAATAATATTGCTAAATTAATATTGAAATACTATTGCAGTGAATCTTATACCTAAGAAACTCTTCAACCTTAATTAACTTTTAAGCCGATAATAAAATAATTGAAAATCCAGTAGTCTTGCCCCATGTGGTGGATGTGGACTTTAAAGAAGTATTAGATCCTCCATGTGTATCTTTTCTTTATTCAAACCTGTATATGGAAATATTTATTGTGTACTTTTTTCTCCACTTCCTTCTTTAACCTCGTGCAATTGACTTCTTTCAATTTAATTTAAATTATTTTTTGAAAATTTTCTACTAAAAAGTACATAATTACTAATTAATAGAAAAATTATAAAAATATTCACTAGTAATCTTACCTTGAATGTATATTTGTTAACATGTAACCAGATCAATGATTTTGATAACTTCTATTGGTTAACATGTGATTCTTTGTTATTGAAAATAAAAAGATTCATTTGTAAATATCAGTAAGTTTAAAATCTTTATGAATATAATATATATATAATAAATATGAGTGATTACAAAGTAAATATTTATTGAAAATTCTAATTATATCTATAAGATCAATATAAACTATAAATTCATATTTTTATATTGAAATAATACTTGTTTCAAGTATATAATAAAAATTTGATTAATAATAAAAGAATAATAAATAATAAATAATAAATGTAATATCATACTGTTAAAATTAATTATAATATATTAATATAATTTAAATAAATATAAATTTGAATTGTTTCTTAATAAAAAAACTTAATTCATCTTATTGAGTTGTGTTATTTAATATGTCTATTAAATTAAATAGAAACAACAAGATATATAATGATTGGAATTTTTTTATCTTAAGAATATAATTTTTGAAATAAGAAATATGTTGTATGTTTTATATAAATATATATATATAAATGGTTGTAGATATGGGAGAAAAAGTAAGATGCTGTATAGCTGTCATAGATTTGAAGTGTATCTTGGGCATATCTATTGACATCTGAGAAGAACATGAAAAACAGATGTTGGACACTTGGCCTCTTCTTGCGAGAAATGCAGAGTTATGAGTCAGCCTTTTTGGCTAAGATCTTAGAACCCATGCCAAAGTCGTATCAAACCTTCGAAACATCATTTGACCATTTCATCTTTCCTTTTTCGCTTCATTTCAATTTGATCAGCCATCTTGGGTCTATTGAGGAGAGATTTTTTTTGGGTTATACAAACACTAATAACATTTAAGTTAATTTTATAAAGAATTGATATCACTTTTTATCCAAAACCTTAAGACAATAGGTTAATGGATCTTTCACCTTTATATACGATTTTATCTTATTATTTTAATCCAACTTGAGACTTAAACTCACACTTAAATTCACATATAGATGCTCTTTTCAAGCTACATTGTTCATGTCTCTACAATTCATCATAATATTTTATATGGTAAATGCTTCTTATACTTCAATAACCTATTTCTCATGTACCAATTTAACTTATATTTAATAAAAATACTTAAAGTTGGAAATTTTAGACGTGAGTTTACATTCTATATTAGTTAAATCTAAAAGAATCGAGAATCTTGTAACTAATGAAATTTACAAATTTATTATTTTAAGTTGAAAATAATATTAATATTAGGAAAGTGAACTTATTAACATTATATCTTCTAATACATAAATATATATTTTTACAAAATATTTATACAAAACTTTTAACTCTAAGATTGGATTTAAAAAGAATCTCATTAGAACATACCTATAAGATGTAATTAAAACATTAGAATTAATGAATTTGTTCTTAAAAATAAAAGATAAATTTTTAATATCAATAATATGTATTGAAAGCAGTAGAATTAAATTAATAAAACATCTTTTAATTTGTAAGGAATTGAAGCACAAATAAAATATTATAAAACCATGAATCTTATGCAATCTTCTTAGAACAGAGTTTTTTAGGAGTTACTTAAAAAATATGTGATATAATTAATTTAAAATAAAATAAAAGTTCATAAAAACTGTTACAAGTTAATAAGAATCATATTAAAATGATAATATACAATAAATGTTTATCGAATACCATGGGATTGATAGTATGAGATGGATTGAACTATATGTTGCAAGAAAGATAATTATGCCAAAATTATATGTAAAGGAGAATAAATATGTGATTTATTTATAAGAGATAGACTTCTCTTGATGTTGTATGCATTATAGAAATTTTATCACTAGAAAGAAACTTTTATTATGTTTTAATATTTGGAAATAAATAATAGTTTTAGCTTTATATATCACATGGGTTAATATATATATTTTTTGTGAAAGTTATCATTCATTAAATAATTATGTCTGATGTGATGAGTGAGACATAAATGCTCTACAACTAGTTGTTGACTTTCGTTACTAACTATGTTTGATGTGATGAGTGTGACATTTTAGACTGAAATAGGACGATAGACAAAATTCGAGACTACATAACCATCTTTATTTTAAAACTTTATAATGTTCTGTTTTAATAATAATAATAATAATAAAAATAAAATGAGAACCATTCGCACTTTCTTACAAATTATTTTGTTTCTTTGTCCCTTTAACATATCTTATCAAAATTTAATTTAAATATCGAATAATATTTCTTTCAATTTTTTTAAATTACTTATGGTCGATTTTATCTAGTTCATATAAAATAAATAAATTTTAGAATAATAGAGTGGAAAATGTAATTTATCCATCTTTTTCTAAGTTTGATTCTTTTGTTTTCTGCTAAATTTAATTAGGTTATATATATATATATATATATATATATATATATATATATATATATATATTCAATATGAAGTTTAAAAACTAGTTTCTTTTTACTAGCTGTATTGTTTTTTTTAATGATGTGGTTGGTATATCTGTTCTACATTAAAATCTTTTCCATAAAAATAAAAAACATTAAAACTATAGACCTTTTCCTATCGACAATTTATTTTATAGATTAAAATTGATTTGAGTTAAAAATGACATGTTTAAAAAATATTAAGATTCTTCAACTTATACCAACTCATGTCAGTATCACAACCTTTACTATGGACCAGTCTCTGTTTTTAATTTGAAAATTGCCATTTAACTATATACAATTATCAATTTAGTGTAATGTTGTTTTATTTCCCTTAATTCAGACAAATGCTTCAACCACTATACACATACCTCAACTCATTTTCTTAATACAATCTCCTTCATTTTTTTTCTTGAAATAATAACTTTAAAATAAATAATTAATATATCTCCAAAAATAATTAATAGCACATTAGTTTATTAGTTTTTTTAAAAAGAAATTATGACCCAGCAGATTTTTGTTGACTGAATAATTGAGTCCTTGTTATTGTTCAGAAAAAAATTGACACATTAATATTCAAGTCAATTTACGTGACTATGTGGCCAGCTGAGTTGGTTGGTCTGATTTCAGCTTTTTCAAACTTATTTTTTAATATTTTGCTGTTGCAAAAAAAAAAAAAAATTTGTCAAATGAGTTTTAAAAATTGTCTTTGAAAAACAGGTGAAGAAAAAAAGTAAAAAAGAAAGCTTTCAAACAATCTTTTTGTTTTTTTTTTCAATTTTTTAAATTTAAATATAAACATCTATGAAAACATTATCTTGAAAAATATCTTTAATAAGCTTTAAAAACTATATTTCAAAATAATTTGAAATAATTTTGAAATTTTAAGAAAAAACAGGTCAAGTACCACATTAATTATTTGAACAATATTGTCTCTCTCTCTCCAAAAAAAAAGGTTTGAACCATACAAATACCTTAATTTCTAATTACATATTTAGATTTTAATCTTATGGCAGCTTAACGTAAAAAAGAAAAGTAAAAAGAATGACTATTAATCAATTAATAATGATAATAAGTATGACTTTTAAAAAATAATCATTACAAAAATCAATAACCTTACCGTATAATATAAGATAGAATCATAATATATATTTAAACTAATTTCCATTATCGGTTTAAAAGTATTTTAGAAATCTTCAATTTCTTTTCTTTTATTTAGTTAATTATTTAAGATAATTTTAATCGTGCCAGTCATTAATAAAAATGACACCACTAATAATAATAATAATAATAATAATAACGGCAACTCTTTTATTAATTATTATATTATCTTTAATTATAACTCGAATATTATTACAATTACTCGATTTACTTTGGGTCTCGTTTAAAGTTTTATAAAAAAGATCAAGAAATTAAATAATTTCTTAGGTTTAATAAAATATTTATAAAATTTTATTTTTTATTTTTTTATTTTATTCCTACATCATAATAAGTGTATAATAACTAAAAAATTAAGTATAAATAACAAAAAAAAAAACTAGAAAGAAAAAATTTTACAATTACGCACTAGATCATAAAACAAATAAAGGATCTGTATTGTCCAATAATATCCCCATTTAGTTAAATTCGAGTTAGCTTACATTTTAATTCTATTAATTACAACAATGAAGGAGTGCCCTTACAATGATTTATTTATTTTTGGTTATTGTATGAACTTTATTAAAAAAAGCATATCAAAATACGTATTCTGAATAAGGTTTTTTATATGGATGAAATGAAAAGAAAATTACATTTAAAAAATGTGAAAATGTTGCATATAGTAGTAATGTTTATTATTTATTGCAGTGCCGTGGTTTGATTATGGAGAAACGTGAAATTCTCGATTTTGAAACCATTGACGAACAGCTAAGCGGTGGGAGTTGAAGGCCCACACAACCTACCGTTTTATTTTTCTCAACATCAGAGGCACCAAAGTTATTGTCGGAAATAAACAACACCATATAATTAACTTCCAATTACATTTCCTAAATTCAGATATTTCTTCACCAACAACAGTGTCGAATTAGACAACTGTGTCATCTTCAACAACACAAGTTAATTACTGCATAATTTCAGCAAGTCGTAAAGGACCCTTTGTCTTGTTACAAACGTTTCTATACTTTTCCAGTTGTTTGTTACTGAGTGGAAGGATGTAACAGTTCTTAAATGGTGGAGTTTGAAGAACTGCATGATTCAAGAGTTTAACTGTACCAAGTGTAGTTACCACTCTGTGGTAGAAGTTTTTAGTTGTTTTGACTTTTGTGTTGGAACAGTAGAGGAGCCAAAAAGGAAATTAATTGATGGGTTACGTAGGGGAATACCAGCTAGATAATGCTTATATATATATATATATATATATATATATATATATATATATATATATATATATATATATATATGCTTAAAACGACATGTGTTAGGATCTTAGGGAACCTGACTTTGATTGAAATGAAGTACATGAAATCCGTGTTATTCAAGGTTTGAATAATTTAATGCATGCTTGCAAGATGGGACGCACGTATTTTTCTTTCATTCCAGTGCCGTGATTCTTTAGCATTTCCATATTTTTCCTCTGTTGTTTTCTCTCTTTTCTTCTCATTATTACCCATGTTTGTTTCCCTTGGGTTAATTTCTTCTGGGGTATTGCTTTTTGGAACTGTTATCAGTAGAAAAGTTTCACTTTTTATTTCGGCCTTGCGGCGTTCTTATGGATACAGAAGTAATAATTAGTTGAATGGATGAATACAATAATATGGTGAGGAGTTTTGGTGATATTTGAAGGAGAAAAAATAATAAAGAAAAGAAGATAATAATAATACTATGATCTGGACCTGGCTGTGAAACCTCCTATGTACAGTTGACATCCCTGTGTTGTATGTTATTATTGCCAAGACTACCCCTTTGGGTTTCTCTTGGCCAAAAAGAAGGGAAGAGTTGTTGATCACCCTTGTTTGGTTATCCAATTGCAATACGGTCTCTGTCTTTGAACTATATATGTGGAGACTGTGGAAACCAATTCTGAGAGTTGTGAAGGCATTCGTTCTTTCCATATTTAGAAAGCTACTATGAAACCAGGATGTTGGATGTGTGATTTGTTTGAGTGATGATGATATTTAGTATCTACTACTTCTACTTCTTCTTGGGATATAGTGTGATGGGTAAACCATTTTGGGGAAGAGCAAAAGGGCCATATTGAATCCCATTCTTTGCATCCACAACAGACCACCTGCACCATAACAATAGAAGCAACACTTTATAAACATTCTAAACCCCCTAATTTGGAATGTGAGTGAGTGACTTTGTTTTACCAACCTGAACTTTGTGGTGAGATGATGTAGGAGGACCAAAATCTCCAACTTGGCCAGTTCATTCCCTGGACAAGCGTGGATCCCACTCCCAAATGGCATAAATGTATTGGGTTTTGGTGCAGCCTGTCAAATTATTAAACAGAATCTGTCAAGCTCTTGACTTGGTATCACACTGTTGGTGAACATAGTTTCACCACAATAATTACCTCAAATCTTGAGGGTTCAAATTTTTCTGGCTCCTTGAAGTTCTCTGGACTGTGGTGTATGTTCCTAAATAGAGGTAGCACTTTCCACCCTTTTGGTATGAGATACCCTATACAAAACAAGTAGCAACACAGAATCTGTGAGCCAAACTCAGAAAAGGAAAGGAGATATCTTTCTGCTATAAACTAAAAATGGCATGGCATCATATCAGATTTGGTTATTGACCTTGATATTCAACGTCTTCTACTGCCTCTCTGAAAGTAAAAGACAAAATTGAAGCAACTCTTAGTGTTTCCTGAATAACCCTTGAAGTTATTGGCATCTTTTTGGTATCTTCCCAATTCAGACCCTTATCCTCTCCACTTTCTTCCTTGCTCTTCAATATGCACTCTTGTTCCTCCTGTAAAGTCCAACAATTTACAAACTGTCAGGACTAAGGGATCAAACTTTTTTAAGTAAAAGCATACACGACCATCTTCTCTCTTCTTCTAACATCATATGATTCATTGCACTTTCACTTCTTTTTCTAGTATCTCTTTCTCTTTCTAGTTGCAGATTAGATTTTGATGTGAATCATTTTTTAACAACTTTACTATTTTTATGCCCTCAAAATCGACAAAGATAAAGGATGGTAGGACCCAGACACTCACAGTAACAGCTTCTAGGACACTGGGGTTTTCACCAAGGTACTTGACAATCCACGTCAGCACACTGGCCGTGGTATCACGAGCTGCAAAAATGACGCCAATTACATTATCTGCTATCTGCTCGTCGGTGAGCCCTGCTTTCTCTCCCATGAACGAACCCAACAAGTCCTTGTAATCCTGTTTCCTCTGCCTCCTGCTAGAGATTATTTGGGCCAAGATCTGTGCAAGCTCCTTTCTCGCTTTCATCGCCTTGTGGAACAGTGTCCCCGGAACGTTAATGGGCATTGAGTTGTACCCTTGCTCCAGAGTGTAGTAGCACCGTTTCAGAGCATCTCTGTACAGAATCTCTTCTTTCCCGAAAATTGAAAGCAGGGCAACGTTGAAGGTGAACTGCAGTACACCCAAAACCGCAAACCGTAAAAATCCCATTTTTTGTTATATTTTTTATATAAAAATTTAAAAATCTAACATCCAACGAGGAATTAGAAATTGGTAGCGGTGTTTCTTTTATTGTATTTGTATTAGTTATTTTCTCAAAGAAGGCGAACAGAGTAAACAGAGAGAGGCTCTGTCATGTTTTCTGTTATGAGGGCTCACCGTTTTCATTTCAAGGAAAGTGGTGATCAAGCGGCCTCCCCAGGATTTTAAGCAATCTTGGGCAATGGATTCAATGTCTGGGACGATGTTTTTTATGGCTTCTGGCATGAAGGTGCGAAGAACAAGCCGTCTCAAGTTAGCATGGTACTCTCCTTGGTGAAAGAAGATAGCTTGTTTTCCCAACATCCTCTCTTTGCTAGCTGGGAATGTTGGCTTGAACAGCTGAGCTTTGTTGAGCACAAACTTGGCAGCCTCGGAGCTGGAAATCATCACACAGGGACATCCCAGAATGTGGGACTTGAACATAGAGCCATACCTGGATAAGAAAAAATGACATGTGTGTGAGTGAAATTTGGTGATGGTGAAGTGTTTGGAGCAGAAGAGAGGGAAAAGTGAAAGAAATGAACCTTTTGATTTTGGAGGCAAAGAAGACATTTGGGTCTTGAGAATACATTTGAAAGGTTTCTCCTATATAAGGCCAGCCCATGGTCCCAGGTGGGAGTGGTAAGTCAGGGCGTTTGGAGACAAAGGGGTTGATGAGTGTCCTGAAGAGAAAAAGAATGAAGAGAAAGGTAACAGCAGAGAAGCATAAGATTGTGGTTAGTTCCATGTTTTATGAGTGTGATTGGTTGTAACAGGTGAAGTGAAGGATCTTAAAGAATAAGAAGAACGAGAAGATGTTGTGTGAGAAAAGAAGGTGATGATTTGAGGTATTTATAGGCTGTTGAATGGAGTGGAAGCATATGAAGCAGGAAGAGGGAGGGAAGGAGGGAAAAAGAAGGGAGGCTTTCAATTACAGCTCGATTTCCACACACGGAATCTCCCTCCAGCTCATTCATGTTTTTCCTCTATTTTATTTCTCTCATCAAGAGAGAGAAACAGACAGCACGTGTCACTAGAGTGTATACTCATACATATAACACTTAGAGTTCGGTTGACCGTACATGTATCATAGATTGGTGTTTCTCTAGTAGTGTTGGAGAAGACAGAGAGAGAAAGAGAGACTTGTTACTTAGTTAATTAATTAATCATAGGGAGATAGATAGATAGGTAGATATAACCACACAGCGTCTCTTTGGTATGACAAAAGCCAAAACTAAGGTAATCAACCTTTTCCTCTGTTACTACCATTTCCGTACAACTATATCCTTTTAAATTCTTTATACTTTTAATGCAACTATGTTTCCCAACTCTTCATCATCATGCTATTCTTTTCTTTGGGTATTCTTACGCCAACAAAAGATTAATCCTTTCATTTTACATTAATGGATTTCTACTTGATGTTCTTGATCAGAACATTTATCAGTAACAACGACTGCAATTCACATAACTATTGCTGTACACAATTTATTGTATGAACCCACAATGTTCAATCTTTCTGTTTAACTTCTCTCTTTCATAACGGTCTCTATGCAACAGCTCGAAAATCAATCACCCTTTTTTAACAAATAATTATTTACAGATAAAGAGATCTTGGAATTGAACTTGTGATTACGTGTTGATAGAACATGATCATACCGTACTATGTTACTGTGTTAGTGTGGTTTCTTTTGGTTTACCTGTTTTTATTTCTTCTTTTGCGTTACTTTATGCCTAACATCTCTAACATGTCTAGGTGACAGAAAAGTAGAAGGAGCAAACCATTTTGGGATATTTTTGTGTTTTGGATAATCTGAGTTTTTGGGTCAAATTTGGACAGAATGAGAGAAAATAAATAGAATTTTCTGGCAATGAGATGCATTGTTTGGACATTTCAACTATGTGTAGTAGGTTTGATGGTGTAAGTTGAACCTTTACATTAATTAGGCTGCCACCCACCTTAAACTAACTCATCCCATGCATTCAGAATGGATGAAACGCAGAATAAAAGTCTTCAACTGGTCCCCAAAATCATAAATTTTTAGTAAGGTTTAAACCCTCTATTAGTCCTCCTATTTGCATGAAAATTTTACTTCGGTCTTCATTTTTTTTTCATCGGTCTCAATTGGATATATTTTTTTGTAAAAATAAACACATTTTACCCTAACCATTAACTGGTCTTAGACGGCGATGGCGTTAAATTAAGGCCACGTGCTGCAGAGAGAATGTGCTGATGTGTGAAGTGACATTATTTATTGGAGTGTTTTGATTAAAGAAATAGTGGTGATGTGACATTATTTACTTATCCTTATTTAATATTTTTAAAATCAAATTTTATTTATTTATTTATTTACTTTATAGAAGATTTTTTTTTTAAATTTCACCACCTACAGTAGGTTAGAACACAGTTATTCTTCAAAATTAAAATAATTTATTTTATTTATTTGATAATTTTTATTTAATATTTTAATTTTCAAGACTTACATAATATTTTAATATTATCTTTTTTCTTTAAATATAAATACATAAATATTAATTTTTATAAAAAAATATTTAAAATAATTTTTTATTGTAATCATTAGATATATAACTTTATTACTTTGAAAAGTTAAAAATATAATATATATGTTGAATTTATTTAAATTTAAAAATAAAATAATTTTTAAAAAAATATAATAAATATATTTTAGTTTAAAAAGAAATGTTATCCCTCAAATCATCTAAAAAATATTAAATAAGTTATTACTTTTATATAATAATTTGATATTATATAAACAATTTTATATATTAATATTCAATTAAAATACACATAATTTTTTTTATAAAAATTTTAAAATTAAAATACTAAATTTATAATAATTTAGTTCAAAATAATGACCAGTGAATATGATTAAATTGGATTATTAATTAAATTAATATATTTTTTAATATATTATTAATTAAATTAATATATTTTTTAATATATTATTAATTAAATTGGATTATTAATATATTATTAATTAAATTAATATATTATCTTAATATAAAAAATTGAAGAGAAAATATGGTGATGTGACTTTAAGGATATTTACTTTAGGAATTTCAACACATTCTCTCTGCACGTAAATGAGGAACACACATCAATACATTCTCTCTGCATCAATACGGTTAGGGTAAAATGTGTTCATTTTTACAAAAAAATATGACCCAATTAAGATTAAAAAATGAAGAACAAGGAAGGGTTTAAACCTTTTAGTAACTTATATATTTTTTTTACTGTTTCTGCATTTCGACGATGCAATAACTTTTCAAGACAATAAATATACTCTCCCACATTGTTTGATAGTTAACATGCTATTACAAAAAGGAGAGGAACAAGTCTTTGATCATTTATTCTCATACTTTATTTCTTTTATAATCTAAGTCATGTGAAGTAGGGATAGATTTTTATCGATAATTCTACAAAAATTAAAATAGTATATTCAAAATTTGTATATATTATCATTATCATTAATTAGTAAGTATAATTTTAAAACCTAATTATCAAACAAAAAATATGTGATAAATAAGTCACAAATACTAGTTAAAAAAACATAATAAAAATATTTTATTTTGTTTCTAAAAAAGTCATGCAAAAATATTTTAATAAAATAAATAAAAAATATTATGCTGTAAAATTAATATTTTATTATCAAATTGAATAAGAAAGAATTACTTTTTCTTTTTTTAGAAATGAAACTATAAGAATTTAATAGAATGATGAATATGTCTTTTGCTTCATTTATTTCTTTAGAAGTAAAACACATTACAAACAATTAACGACTTTGTAATTTTATTATTGAAAAGATAATGAAGTTATACATGAGGAAAGATTAAGTAAAAAGAAATATCTTATATTTCTTGTTTTATTAATATTTTTTGATGTATTTAATTTTATGTTCTAATATTTATTAAAATTACACGATGAGCAATATAAAAAATTAAAAATCATCTTAATTTAATTTCCATTATTATATACATGAATATAATGAATTCTTCTAAAATACTAAAATATATTCATCTGAAAAATATCATATAAACTCAATTTTTTTTATCAAAATACAAAAGCTACTCAAACTAATAATGTTGGTTTAGAAAAAAAAATATATACATATATATATATATATATATATATATACATAGACACACTGGTACCCAATTTTCAAAAGAAGGCTATAATTACTAGCACTTTTTCAAAGTCAAACTAACAAGGCCTTGATTAATGGGTTATTAATTTACATATGAAATTAATTTTGAATTTTGTTTGGTTGTTTACGTTAATTAATGACATTTAAGTTTTCCCCCGTGACATGTCTTGTGTTGCGCCTGCTCTTAAGACGAATTCTGGCACAGTCTGCATCATTTTTAAAGAAAAAAGTTATTTAATTAATGATATTAACCCAACTTTTGTATTATCCATTAAATAATTTTGACTTACTTTGTTTTAAATAAATACGAGAAGTAGGTGAAGCAGTCATAGTTATAAATCAACGATAGATTTTTTCAAAATGATTGATTTCAAAAACTATAATTAAACTTTCTCATTAAACTTCCCCTTGTGTACACACAACATTAATAATATCGTTCTTATTATAAAAAAAATTGATAGAAAAACTTTTTATAATAAAAAAGTATCTAGTTTCTTTTTTGTTCTTAAATCTTTTATTTGTTAATTGGTTGACCATTACTAAGAGAATCAATTATGATAAAACCTCATAACATAATCATAATGTCAAACATGTATATTATATCCCACATAGATTTTTAAAACTTAGGTATTACAGATTGATTTTTGACACGTTTGCATGCAGCACATGATCCATGCATGTGGTGGAATTTCTCACCCACTACGTATCAATGTCAAATTATATATATATATATATATATATATATATATATATATATATATATATATATATATATATATATATACAGTGTTACAAACTAAGAAGAATTAGAAATTCCAACAGTGTAGTTTTGGTTCTGCTCATAGAAATAGTAATTAGAAAATTAAAATATGTAAGTAACACAATATGTCAACTCTTGACTTATTAAACAACCTAGAAGTTTAAACAAAATAATTTAAACTTGAATTTGAATTTATCAGTGCATGAACTGGAAAGTTTTTTAATGGTATGCATAAAAGTTGAACGTCACACGATGTTATATATTAAGAAAGAGAAATAATACCATGATACATTTTTACAATATAAGAGTAAAATGAATATAAAATTGTAAAATTTTGTAATTTTTTTAAAAAAGAAAAAAAGTAAAAATATTTCAAATTAATATAAAAAATTTAAATGTGTAAAAGAATTATTTTTCAGTAAAAATAGCAGGAGAGAATGAGAAGAAACTTGATCATTGGATGTCATCATTTTGACTTTGAATAACTAAGTTTAATATCTAAGAATCATATATACCTCTTCTAATCAATAATATGTGTTGATTGCAGGTGAACTTCTTGATCAGGGTAACATGAAATAAGACAATTGATTGAAGAAATTTGATTAAAAATATGATGTTGTTTTATGGTGTTGGAACACGCATGGAACGCTGTTAATTAAGTGTGATTGTGAAATGCGAGGGTTTGAATGATAATGAAAGGCACGTAAGTGAAGAGATTAAAGAGAAGAGATAAGGATGATGACAAGTTCATTCTTTTTTTCTTTGATGTATTTGCTCAAAGTGCGTGCATATTCAAATGCACAATTCCACAGACTCAGAATCTGAGCATTGGAAAACGAATTTCAGAAAACATTATGCATATATTTCCATCAGTATTGGAGGAAAACAAAACGTACTCCACAAATTCTTCTGTCATATACACCTTTATTCATACATACTTAAATAGCAGTTTTTTTTTTTTTTATATTATCTTGCCGGTTTTGTTCGGATGATGGTATAATATATTTTATTTTAAATATCAAAATTGAATTTATCTTAATATTATTTTTCATTATATAGGTTTTAAAGAGTGAAATGAAGAGAAATAATTAATTATATGTAATGTGGTGGAGGTGTTATCCTTCTTCACGTAAGAATGCATGATTCAGGTCAGAAAAAAACGGACGATGACATATGAAGCTGGAATAATGAGCAGACACATACAAATATCTCTGCAGCTATAGCAGGTAAGTACAAAAGAAAAATTATTAAAATACTAAACATTATTTTCAGCCGCTTAAAAAAATATATTTTATAACAGGGTAAATTATATTTTTGTCCTAAATTATTAGTGTTTTTTTAGAAAGTTATATATTTAGTCATTTATAATTAATATTATTATTTATTTTTTTATGTTATTTCGACTTTCATTGAACTCTATGAGTTCTCTATGTATTTTATTGACTTATCTAGAAAACTAAATTTGTAACTTTTTAAAGGAAAATAATTAAATAAAATAAAGTTTAGAAGAAGAACAACAAATAAAAAAAATGTCTAATTAATAGTTTAGAGACAAAAATATAAAATATCTGTATTTAAATAAATAAATGCTTCTAGATGTATAGATTATACATGATTTAAAATATGTAATAAATAAATAAATAAATTTAATATATAAATTATATTTTCAGGTTTATTATTAGAGCTAGTTAAAAAATTAATGAATGAAACTTAAATCAAACCGAAAGTGTTTTTTTCCACTTTAACTAATAGAGTTATATCACATGTTATATTTTTGTTTTAAAGTTTTTTGTTTTGTAAATGCTATTTAAAATTTTTGGTTGATGGGCCTTTAGTAGTTGTATTTTTTTTGGAATGGATCGGTTTATGATAAATACTTTATAATATAATGATTTTTTAAAAATTATAGTAAAAATAAAGAAGTAAATATTAGTTTGAAAGAAACAACAGAGTAAGAAATTATTAAAAAAAGTATTTAAGTGGAAAACAAAATTCTAAGCTATGTTTGTTTCCAAGACAGAAACGAGAAGTGAAAAAAATGCAATAGAAAAAAAAAACAAATCTTAACACGTGATAAATGAAATGTAGTTTTATAGTTGACTTTCCATAAATATTTACTAAAATAGTTGGAAAAAATTAAACATAATCTGTTACATTGAAAATTATGCTATAAATATTAATAAAATAATTAATCATGTTAAATAATTTATTATATTTATATACATATATTTAATTATTCAAAAGAAATATTGTAATAAATAATTTAAAATTGGATATTATGAAGCCAATTAATTAAGTGTTTACTAATTAATTTCATGAAATTTATAAATTTAATTAATTAACTTGTCAATTCATTTTATTAAATTTTAATTTTTTAAATTGATATATGAGCATAAAATTATACACAATTTGTACCTAATTAAATTAGACTCTAATTTTTAAATAATTTTTACTATTATTTTTAATTTTATACAATAGTTATTTCATAATCAAGCATACTCATTTCTATTATATTTTAATCAAGAATATTTTGATAATTTATTATTACTTAACAAAATTTCTCTTATTTATTTTCTTCTTATCTAAACATATTAAATTATTATAAAGTAGGATTGTGGTTTGAAGAAAGGAGAGCGAATTATTGAGCAATAAATTTAAATGCATTTGACTTTTCTTATAATTTGGGAGTCAACAAATAAAGAGTCAACGGCCGTAGGATCCTTCTTCTTTCCCCCACTTGTGCGGCACTACTTAATGAACCCATCCCTACTGCACCCCTTTTTCTCTCTCCCTCTTAATTTCATTCATTTTTTACCCTACATATTCTAAATTTTATCTTAAATTATAGCAACTGACACTTCTATTTTAATTACAACTTTAAATATTATTAAAGTTTATATTACAATAAATTTGTAGAAGAAATAAAAATAATATAACACAGTATAAAATAAAATAAAACATTGCAATGTTATTTTACATTGAAAATTACTTTAGCACAAATTCACCGATAGCATTTTATTTCTTAAAAATAACGTACTACAGAGTAGAGGAGAATTCAAGCTATCTTTTTTTTTATATACTTAACTTGCTTGTTTTCATCTTACATTTAGATAAAAAAAGATTCATAATTTTTAAAATATTTCATGGTAAACTAAATTTGAATTAATCTTATTTCACATATTTTTTTTATTTGAATAAGGTCATTTAATTTTTTTAATTTTAATTTTTTAATTTTAATATTTTAAGATGAAATATTTTAATTATCATCACACATTCAAAATTATTTAAATATGAAATAGTTAGTAATAATTAAAAAATATGAAATTTTATGAATCTGAATTTATATTGTTTTTCCTGCAAATTTGTTAAAAAAATTATCTAGTATTAACATTTTTTTCTTGATTAACGTTTGATTGATGATGTTGTCAATTAATATTAAACATAAATGTTTAGGTTGACATTAATTAGAATGATCTTTGTAATATTGGTAGTTGACTTTTCTTACAAACTTTTTAATCAATGTCATCGGAAAATTTCTCTCATTTGACATTGATAATAAAACACTCTTAATTAATGTTAATACAAAGAATTCAATCAACATTAAAAAAATCAAATAACTATTAAGAAATAATTGTATTAGTGTTAGTAAAAGCTAATTGAAACAATTCCGTAAAAAGATATAGTTTATATATATATATATATATATATATATATATATATATATATATATATATATATATATATATATATATATATATATATATTAATCTAGAGAAAATTATGATTAGTATTGAACAATAATAATAATTCTCATCCATTGCATGTTTTAGCCAAGAGTGTTAAATAAATGTCAAATATCAATCAACTCATTTTACAAGTAACGATCCTAATTAACATGCATTAATCTATGAATTAAATTATAATACGCTTGGTATTAAGATTTGTAAAAATAATGATCAAATGAAAACATGGTTATACAGTATTCCTAAAAAAAATTAAAACAACATAAGCATTAAAGGTGCTTTTCAAAATCTCAAAACATACTGGTGTCATATAATACATTTCTATCATATATGATAAAACATGATCATAAACTTTATTTCTTCCTTTCATAAATCATTTCTAGTGATAAATTTCACTTTCTTGCTTTACTTTTTACTCACGTATCACATTATCAAGTAAAATATCAATCACAAAAAAAACATAAGACTAAGCTCATTTATACTTTTAAAGTTGTATATATCATGCATTTCCAATATTCATAATTCAACTTATCATTTCACATAAGAAACAAATAAATATACAAAACTTTAGTTTTAGAGACATACATAAGGTGTTGATGCCCATATGAAGTCTTGCACTTGTCATGTCATCTCTCCATTATAGATTATTGAAATATAATAATCTTGGATCCACTTATGCTAATTTATCATGATAGGGTTAGTTCTTATCAATAATCTATTTCATATTGATCTCACAAACAAGAAACTCCCTTCAAATCTCACCACCTAAATCTCATTTTGTATATACATATGTGAGTTTAACATAGTTAAAATAACTTAATGTCCAAATTTCTACACCAATGTATATATTACACCATATAATATGACACTTCTTCTTAGAAATTACCATATTCATAAAATTCACAAAAACATAATACCATTCAATCACAATCTTAATATTAAAGTCCTGGCTCCATTCAACCTACCATGATTATTATCATTGTAATCTGATTCACTCATTTTCATATCATGATAACATCATTTATCCATTGCCATACATCTAAGAAAACCCTTTTATATGAATCATTTACTTATTTTTGCTTAATGCTACTCGTTCCTTGCTCAACAAACCATACTTTAAGGAAGGGCTCGTAGTAAACATTAAGGTGTTCCCAATGGAAATGTGAACTTATGCTCTCTAAATTGGAATTAAATTTGAAGGCCAGTGGAAGTATTACCTTACCTAATGGAATGTAAGGCATTGGTTTGCCCAACGAGAGATTGTGACCCTCCTAGCAAGACATTGGCTTGCCCAACGAGAGAAAAACAAAATCTCACTTGAATGTAAACTTCAACTAGCACCTAGCGACACTACATAACCATCCAATAGTGTTGAATAGTTCTTAAACCTGATATGATAAATCCATTTTGCTTATTGAGTCTATTTGAGATATTCAACTATTTTCTTACACTATAACACTTATAATTTAGTTCAAATCAATCTTAGATAACATTAATTTACCAAATTGATATCTAATAACTCTGATTAAAAGATTACACATGCCACTTAATTTATAGAGAGTTCAATTTCTAAACATTCATCAAAATATTATCCTCAAAATAAATTTCTCAATCCTTACCAATCATACCAACCAAATACACAACAATTTCCAATCTAACTTCATATAACAAATTTATGCAACTCAATAGATTTTCACAACTCAATAGATTTACGCAACTCAATAGTTGCTCAAAAGATGCACTTAGTACAACTAAAATCATAATGTTAAACCATGTTGTTGCACTCTAAATCCTCCCAAGCTTCAATTTTTAAAAGACATAATTTATAGACTTAAGAAGATGTGGTTCTTAGTGCAAGACAAAGGAAAATTTCAAACAACAAACATTACAAGAAATGCGCGAAATACCGACGACCTTTGGTCCGTCAGAATTTACCAATTACCGAAGGCTTTAGCGACAGCTCATGAAAGTGGTTTTTTCGACGGTCAAATCCTTCGATAAGAAGCATGTGCCATTACCGAAGGGCGGGATCCGCCGGTAAGCAGTAGAGTTTAGTTAAAAAGGGATTTGTGAAATATCAGTTTCCCCCCTTCGTTCAATTCCATTTCACATTTCTTCTTCTTCTCGCGTGTTGTCCTAACGTTCCTTGTTTGGCTTGTGTAGAGGCCCTCTCCATCATCCAGTGTGACCGTCAGCCACCGTGTTGATCATTGGTTGTGTCTTAATCGTGTGTCTGTCATTCAATGTGTTGCAATCGCCATCGGAGTTCATCCATCGCAAAGGTAGGTTCAACGCTTGGTTTCGTGGTTAAACGGTGAGTTTCACCGATTGTCATCGAGGAATGGGCTTCCACTTGTTGTGACGTGTGCGTTCTTCTTGCAGGGTTGTTGTTCGAGGGTTGGAGGGTTGTTCTTGGAGGGGTCTTACTCGAGTGTGGTTCGTTCGTGTGAGCGCGGTTGTCTAAAGCATGTTGATGGAGGTTTTGGGTTTTGATTCTTCCCCTGACTTTGAGGTAAGTAGGTTTCTAATCGAACCTGAATGTGTTGAGCCCCTTTTCCTGGATAATAGGGTGTTTTTGATGATTAATATTTGTTCCTGTTAGGTTTTGCTAATGTCATTTTTCCATTAATTTACAAGGTTTTGGGGCTTCAATCAAGGGCTGAGGTGTGTCATTGCTGAAGGGCTACACTGAAGTGTCCAAGAGTTCATCATTTCCAGGTAGGTGAAGTTCATGCTCTTGTGTTTGGCTTGCTTCATTTTGGGTTTTAATTACGTTTGAAATGGGGAAGCTGAAGTTTTGTTAAGATGGAATTGGTTTTTGAAAATGTGTAAAGGATACTAGTAATTGAGTGGCTTTGTGAGAGGTATGAAACTCCCTTTAAGGGGAAAACTTGGAGTTTGAAATGAACAGTTTCATTGTGCATAGGAGTTTGAAAACTTCAATGTGATTAAAATTGATACCATTACTGAATTTTAGTATATAGTTACTGACTTGATGTTGCATGGTTTAATGACTATTTTCTATGTATGGTTACAAGATAGAGTCAAGATACTTATATGTATTGTACTGCTTGGTAGTGTAGTTAGGTTTTGGTATAAGTGTACATTGTTCTGTTAAAGTAAGTATTAATATTACATGTGTAGGTAAAGGGAGCTGATTTTGGTCATTGGTTTATGTGTTTGAATGCTTGATATCCATGAGTGAATGTCCATGATCATGGTGTTGTGATGCTTATAATTATTTGTTGTCCTTGGTGGTTTATTTGTGGAATTATGCTAGTTGTTTTGGGTAGATCATAAATGGTTTTTGATGAGAAATTTCATGAGCATGTGTTGATATTAGTGTAGGATATATTTATGTTGTCTTTAGTGTGAAAAGTGGGCAGATTTGGCAGTTTTTGGATGCGGCCACCTTCCTTGCTTCTTAAGTGGATGGGTAGGACCAGTTTTTGGCCCATCCTTTTGCTTAATCAATGGATATGAATGAGATAAGGGATCAATAAAAAAGATTCATTTTCCATCCCTCCTCATCTCACGAATCTTGCCTTCTATCTCTCTTTCTCTTTCTCTTTCTCCTTTCTTGTCTTCTCTCTGCTGCATATTCTTCTTATATATAACCTCCACACCTTGTTCTCCACCCTTCCACCGAAATGGCCTTTTGGAAGAAGACCATCACAACACCCTTAAAAATATCGAAGTACACCTTTATTGCTAAAATGAGTAATTATAAGGATGAAGCAGAGTACAAGGACGAACCAACATGCATATATATTGGTTATATGCTATCTTGAATCCCCCAAGTTACAAGACTAGAAGGAGGAACCAAAGTTATAGTTATTTTATAGTTCATATAATAACTAAAAAACTGAAAATTCCTAACTAAGGCTAAAGTAGACCATCTCTAACTGGTAGTGGTTAAGGGCACTACAGTGGTTAATTTGGCCTTCAACATGTTAAAAGATATGTCTCTTAGAGTCTCCAACAACCTAGATATGAATTTGGACTTCAATTATGAAAGTCAACTCTAAAGTTAAAGTTCAATATATGAAAGCTTGAAATTGTTTTTCAGATTGTGCACTTGTTGTGATTTGTGATTGCTCTTCCTTTAATCAACATTTTCCTCAAACTATAAATAGTGAAAAGAATTTGAGTACTTTATCACAAAATCCCAAAAGTGTGAAGACCCTCATTATACACAAACAACCAATAGAAAACAACAATTGTAGGACTATACTATCACAATATGTAAACTTAGAATAAGTAAATCGAATGTGCAGAATAATTTACACCAACTAGAGACAACACTTTATGCAATATGATAGGCAAAGATTGAAGAAGAAGATTCCAAATAATGTAGACAGCCTTAAACTCTCATACATCTTCCTTCTCTCTTCCTTTTCTCAAAGATTGGATCCCAAACACGTAACTCTCTTCCCCTCCCCATGTAGCCCTACATGCTACCCTTTTCATTCTCTACTTCAACACTAACTTCTCACCTTCTCTCCTTTTCTTCTTCTTCTATTTTAATTTCACTAAAACCAACCTTCTCACCTCCCCCTTAACGTGTAAAGTAGTAGGACACATACACATACACTCTGGTTATACATTCAACAACTTTAATTCATGAATTTAAACTTGTTTTAACTCTAATTGGATTGAAAACCAAACTGTTTAGCAGATTCACCCTTCTAAATTAGGTTTCAATATGCTATTTTGCACATACATGAATCTGGCTTCCATTTTAATGTTTTAACAAGTTTAAAACAACAATTAGGACTTGTTTAAACTGCCAAATAGCACATAATCACATCAGCACGAAAATTGACACCTAATAACCCATATTATGCAGAATTTGTGCCATTTTTGGAACTTGCAAAGTGAATTTGAGTTGCAGTTCTGTTTTGTGCCTAATTAGAGTTCAAACAAGTGTATTCTGATGAATTAAAAATGTTGGAATGATTAACAAAGTGTCAAAATGGTTTAGGCACAAAATCACTTCCAAAACCACCAATTTTTAGTCAATTTTGGGAAGTAGAAAGGTGATTTTGAGTAGTAGTTTGGTTTTGAGTTAAATTTGAGTTTTAACATGTTTCAATTGATCAAACAAAGTTTCTGAAGTTTTAATCTAGACTTGCTGTTGTTTAATTTTGAATCTCAAACCACCAATTTTTTGGTCTTTGTTTGAGTCTAATTTTTGGATGCTTTATTTTATTTTGAAACTGAAGAAACAACCATGAAACACAGGTGGAGACTTGTTAAATGAAGGTAACAAACATCTTACATTAATCTTCTAGTTTTAATTGTTGTTCCTGAGTCTAGTTAGCTGTTCAAAAGCTATTTGAATCTTTGAGTCAAATTTTGGGTGGTGGAGTTGCTTAATTTGAGAAATATAGCGGTTGGCTAAGTCAAATTCTGGAATGTGTGAATGTGAAATGTGTGAATGTGAGTGAATTTGTTCCAACTTTCAATTTTCATTTTCAATCTGTGTTTAGGTGCTAAATTAGGTGAAATTTGCTACATAATTCGCTATAACAAGTGTGGTTTGATGAATCTTGTTGTGTTTGTGCATGTGCAACATTTGAATAAGTGTATTTTGCCATTTGGAAGTTGTGTGCACTGTTCTTTTGGTAAATTTTAAGCCTATATGCATAATCACCCTTTAAACCATCAAATTTACTTTAAAATGGAAGTGAACTAGTGAATTCATATTGCAATTTGTTTTCTAGTTGTTTCAATGTTTAAACATCTTTAAAATGATGATATAAAGGTGATTGATGCATCAAAATAGCTGTTGAATCACTTCCTAGCAATTTTGGGTTTAAAACCACTAATGTAGAAGCATTTTTCTGGTGCAGTGTTAAAATCAAGTGCATTTGTTTGAAACAGTCACCAGCAGATTCACATCTAGTGAGGGTAGCAACTTGTGCTTCATTGTGTGATATATTTATAAGGTTAGATATTTATTTTCCTACCTTGAGACTATTATTAGTTGGTACAAATATTGGTTTGCAATGTAGAGTGCTCATGCTTGATGCATCTGATTAATCTCTCTCTCTCTCTTTCTGCATGCTACTGCATGGTTATCACCTACATCAACAATAATTTTTTATTTCTCTGTTATGCATAATACTCAATAAGACGAGATCAAGGTTGTTGGACTTGAGTCTGCATAAACTTGTCAAACAAACCTGCAAGAGTTAACTTGATTAAAAAACATCCTAACAATTTCACCTAAAGTAGACTAATTTTAAGTAATGTAAACATCCTAACAAGTCTAAAGTAGTGAAATCAAGGTAGGAAAGTAGGAAAATGCAAAAAATGACCTAAAACTCAAAGTTTTAGTATTTAGGTTCTAAATAGTGTACTTAAAAGGTGAGAAATTGCCAATTGACCTAAAGTAGACTAATTTTAAGTAATGTAAACATCCTAACAAGTCTAAAGTAGTGAAATCAAGGTAGGAAAGTAGTGAAATGCAAAAAATGACCTAAAACTCAAAGTTTGAGTATTTAGGTTCTAAATGGTGTACTTAAAAGGTGAGAAATTGCCAATTGACCTAAAGTAGACTAATTTTAAGTAATGAAACCATTCTAACTAGTCTAAAGTAGTGAAATCAAGGTAGGAAAGTAGTGAAATGCAAAGAATAACCTAAAACTCAAAGTTTGAGAATTTAGGTTCTAAAAAGTGTACTTAAAAGGTGAGATATTGTCAATTGACCTAAAGTAGACTAATTTTAAGTAAAGTAAACATCCTAACAACTCTAAAGTAATGAAATCAAGGTAGAAAAGTAGTGAAATGCAATGAATAACCTAAAACTCAAAGTTTGAGTACTTAGGTTCTAAAAAGTGTACTTAAAAGGTGAGAAATTGCCAATTGACCTAAAGTAGACCAATTTTAAGTAATGTAAAAATCCTAACAACTCTAAAGTAGTGAAATCAAGGTAGGAAAGTAGTGAAATGCAAAGAGTTGCTTTTAATGTTTGAACATGAAGAATTTTCAACGAGACTTTCACAGGTTAGATCCGAACATGGGTCAGCTCATACACCGGATGATGCGAATAATGAGGACGACGACATCCGTAGGACATAGTGCTGGGTCGATGTCGTTGGTGGGAAGAAAAAGGGACGAGTGTACGGTGCATGACAACTTGCTGCAAACTATACAACATCAAGAGGAGGTACTCTGAAGCACCAACCTTCTTCTTCCACCACTATTGCTGACGAAACCATCGAGCGCTTAACACAACTACTACAACAACGTGACCAGGAAAATCATGATTTGAGAGAAAATTACAGTGACTTGAGAACCGAGTTTACAAACTTCAAGTTCTTGGTCATGAGAGCGCTGCTTGATGCTTCAGACATTCATTCCACTGTCCCTCTGACCTAATCACGACCCTCCCCGTCACCTGTCGTCCCTCAGCAGCCCACATCAGTCCAGTCCACATCAGTCCAGCCCACACCAGTCCAGCCATCTATAGAGCAGCGGGATAATGAAGATCATTATGATGATGACTATGTAGATTATTAGTTTTATTTTGTTATTGAACATAGTTCTTAGAACATTTGGATGTTAGAACATTATGTTTCATGTCTACTAGATGATATATTATTTTATGTTTCATGTTTCATTTATAAATAGAAGTTCTTAAATTTGAAGAATACAAATGATGTTATAAAGTTGCTTTTGTCGTTAATGATTGGATGATTTTGGGATGCATATTATGAAGGTTTGTCTGTGGTTTGAAAATATTATGCAGGTTTGTCTGTACTGTAAACATTTTATGCAGGTTTGTTTAGTTGGATAAGAAATACAAATATGATTTAGTTTTTCCTGGATCATACCGAAGGATTTACCGAAAGCTTTTGCCCTTCGGTAATTACCGAAGGCTTTCACCATTCGGTAATTACCGAAAGCTTTTGCCCTTCGGTAATTACCGAAGGCTTTCACCATTCGGTAATTACCGAAGGGCAAAAACTGTCGGTAAAAGTTAGCGACAAGAGATTTACCGATGGTAATCTGGCCGTAGATAACCCGTCGGTAAAAGGTCTTTACCGACGACTTCTGATTGTTTCTGAGGGATTGTGGCCTTCGATAATGCCCTTACATTTGCATTGGAAAAAAGGTATGATTTCTTAACATAAACATAGTTCACATGGACAAACGGCTATTAAAGCATAAGCACAACCTACTTTAATTTAAACTTGTAAAATATATCATAGATTATATTTCCACCTCATCCAATTTCAACCAACAGTACAGGACCAATCCATAAAAATAATCATATCATATTTTAAGCATAACATTTATTAATCCATCACAGATAATTGTGTCTTCAATCTATAAACTTTTAGACAAATCGATCAGCAGCAAACTAAAATAAAGCATTTGCATAAGTTTTCATACTCAAATTGCACAATTTACTTCCCACCAAGGCTATGATATAAATAGAGAATTCATATGTTTCAGATCATGCTTAAATTTCTCAAGTTGCACAATTTACAAAGAAATTCAATTATAATTTTGTCTTAGTTCATAATGAAATTACCAAACAAGATGCAACAAGACAAACACAAGAGGACGAACTTTACCTTAATAGAAATGATGAAATCTTAGACACTTGACTTCAACTACAACCCTTCAACAATGGGACTTTTACAACCATTTACAAGGTTTAACCCACTATGTTGGAACCTTCTACACGTTATGTGCCTTAGCCCCTGATCCAAACCCCAAAACCTTGTAAAATAATTAACAAATTACATTACCAAACCCTAACAACAACAAATCACCCCAACCCCTAGACCGTGACAGGGTCCAAACACTCACCACGAAACCTCAACTAAACTTCGTTAACAAAGAGAACCGCATCGCCAACCCTCAATGACGATCCCTCAACGCCACAACAGTGTTAACAATGAAGGAGTGCAAGAAACAGTAGAAGCCATGTGAAGCACAATCCAAGTCTAGGAAGAGCACACTAACAAAGGGTAAGGAAGAGAAAACCAATGAAGGTAGGGAAAATCATAGCAGAGTGCGAGTGGGAGCAAAAGAGAAAGAGTTTCTTGAAATCGATTTAGAGGAAGAAACTCCAAATTACGAACTTATTTAATCAAACAACATACCGACTGATATATCCACTAATAAATAAATTCAAATATACATTACCGATAAATACATTCATTGATCAATGTAAATCAATTGATTATTAGTAAATTTGTCAATAATTACTATTTACCAACTAAACATGGATTGTTGAAAAATATCCGTCAAAAACTCACATATTAGTTAGTTATTTGTTTATTTTTTTAGATATGTGGTAAGACAAAAATTACAAATACTATATTTTAAAAAAATTCAATTTTAACAACTATTAATACCATAATTGTCGTTGCATATTTTTTTATACAACGATTTGTCCAAATTCATTGTGATCTTTTAATACTTAATTTTTTTCTACTTCAATTTTTAGTGACCACGACTATGATCATACTGTCATAGTTTTCTACTCAAAGACTTTCAAACAATCATCTTTATTTTTCATTGACCTTTAACAATGAATGTGTCGACGACGGTTTAAAAGTCGTAATAAAAATATCATCTTAACAATAGTCAAAGTCATAACTACAATACTATATTTTATTATTAATAAAATATATTGCATTTCAATAATGATGTCACCCTACTCATAACTCACACGTAATATTTCCTTTATAATATTAATATCTGGAAATGAATATTTTTAATTTATGATTTGACTCACTTTTAACTGCTACATATCAATTCAATTTCATATAAATTAACCTTATTTACTGTATCAGATCTTCAAGTTTACAAGCCTTTAAAATAATTATACGTAAGTTTCAATAACTTAAAGGAGTGTCACTTGAACAAAAATGTGTGGGTTAGGTAGCATTCTTTTATTTAGCAAAACAAAGTTATTAACTTCTTCTTGCTCAAACATCTAGAAAGTATTCAAGCGTTTACTTTTTTTTAAAGAAAAGAAAGTAATTGTTTTGGTGTTTTCCTCACTCAGAATATAAGCTATCACTTCAATGATTTCTGTAAAACATTCAGAAATATGTCAGTATAATCATAAACAAGCAAATATTTAACTTTTAGAATCAAATTTTGCATGCAAAGATTCACATGCAAGTAAAGAAAATTAAAGGTACTTAAGATTAGTGGAGGAAATAAAACTTACTATATAATTAAAATTCTAATTAAACAAATTTAAACTAATTTTTATATCTTGTATGGTTTCTGAAAGTAAAAATGATAATATCGTATTTTATACAGAAATTAGAAAATATTATTTTTTAGAAAAATTGATTTTTTAAATAAATGAAAAGTATATATATATATATATATATATAACTTCTTAACTTTAATACCAAAATATTTTAAACCCTCTAATCTATATTTAGTCAGAACCGCGGTCATTGCAGCTTACACTTATATAAGTTTCTCATTCGATTTTCATAAATAAAATTAATCTATTTAAATTCCAACACATTCTATTTAACCTTGTCTAAAAAAAATTCTTATATCACATTATTTAAAAATCAAGATTAGAAATAGTTTATAAATACAGAAAATATTATTTCAATATTACAGTATAATGAATTTATAATAAGAACACTATATAGGTGAGTTTGAAGCTGTGAAAAAAGTAGTAAATAACATAAAAAAAATGTCGGACCAAACCAAATCTAATAATAGCAATATATATGTAAATATTTGGCATAATGAAAGAGGATATTTATTGTAAAAAGTTGGTGGTATGAATATGATATGAATGAGATGTGTTGTTTTTTTTTTTTAATGAATTAGCATTGTGTATCCATTGGTTGGGCTTGGGTGGGACATTGTCATGCGCATGCAGAACCTCATATTATATACTACATGACATGGAAAATGAAGAGAAACAGCCATACATAAAGACATACATTAACACTACATGACAACACATAGTGTCATCTTCACCTTTTTCTTTTCTTTATTTCTAATCATTATATCAAACTATATATTTTATCAACACCGCCTGTAACACAGCATAACAATTAATATATATTATATATTATATACTTTTTATGGTTTCATTTTCTTGTCCCTCCCCCTGTTACATTGGATATACGTGCTGCAAAACAACAACTTAATCTTTCTCTCTCCCTCTTTTCTATGAAACATTAACCTAGGATGTATTATGTATGTATAATCAACATTCATTTTTAACCCATATAGATATAGATATAGAGTGCACATCAATTAATTTTTATATAATTATTTTACTCATTACTTTTTACTTTTTGTATATATTATATTTAAGCAATAATAATTTATTATGTGAGTTTAGTTGAACATGTGATACTTATATAAAGATAAGCAAGTGTGAATAAAAGATGCATAAATATAAATGTCAAACACCCACAGTGTTTTGTATAACTATATATGATTTTTTCTTCGGGCATAGAAATTCCCATCACCATGACCCCATACATTAAACAAAAAGCTATAGACATACACTAATGGCCAATATTTTCTTTAACGTTTAAAATACAGATTTTTAGTTATAAATAAGACACAACATTAAACATGGTAACCCCACAACAACATGCAAGCAAGCCGTATTTATGTACTACTTGTTGTACAACATTTCATACAATTTTCTAATATAATGTATGTGGTTAAATCATTGAATGAATTAAATAAACTTCTTTCATATGTAAAAAAGAAAAATATAAATGAATGAAATATGTGTGTGTGTGTGTGTTTTAACTGAATCCCCAAAAACAAAAATGATAAGAGGGAGTGGACCTAGGCAGAAAAACTTGATGTAATTGGAAAATAAAATAATGCATTGTATGGGGCAAGAACAGTGGACAATGACTAAGCATAGGGTACAACAGCAAGACACCTGTGAGAGCCACACATCTACTTGCTTATCATAATCATAATATAATCATATCAATATAATAATAATATTATTATTATTAATAATAATAATAGTAGGAAATTAAATGCAGAAAAATTAAAGAAAGTTGGCCCTAAATGAGCCAAGTTGCCAAGTGCATGAACTTAGCTAAGTCGTACGCTCCAGTACTCACCCATGTTGACCACCCTTTCATTCTCATGCTGCTGCAAGTTGGTGTCTCATCAATCATTAAGATGTGAAAGACAAACACACTTCTCATTGTTAGAATACATTTCACATAATTAACTCTCTTTGATTCCTAATTAATATACACCTACCCTCTTTATTTTTTTTTTCTATTTTATCTCAATTTCTGTAGTTAAAGTAAAGTCAGTTGGTTTCCATGAGTTTGTGCAGTCTTATCAGTGGCTGCTTTTAGAAAAATACTAATTGAGAAATAAAAATATTAAAAATTTGAATCAAATTGCATTAGAAATCATTCCATATATGGAAGTGGGTTTGTCAGAAAAAGAAAACTCGATAACTTCTTACTTTTAATTTAAGAGAATTATATAGTGTTTGTAAAAACAATAAAAGATCGTGATAATATATTGTTTTATTCTTTTTATGTGAAATTTATTAAAGTATGAAATATTTTATGTGCAACACTTCATATTGAAATTCTTCGCAATCTCTCTCGAGTACGAATCTCCAACACACATTTCAATGTCTCTTACACTTTCAAAGTGTTTTTATGTATAAAAACTCTATTCATATAACACTTTTCACATACGACATTAATTACTGGGTTTTTGAAGTGGACATTCAAGGAAGAGTTGGTACCAAAATACTTACTGATGTGGATTTGACGAGTGAAGCCATGGTTCCATCTATATACGAGAACCTGATAAAAAAGAATCGAGTTAATATGACCAGGTCCCAAGCATAAGATTGAGGTAAATGGATCTCGATTGAAAGTAGGGTTGAATCGCCTTGAGAGAGTTAAAAGGTTAAATCAAGTCCATTTGGATAAAAAACTGAAACAAGTGACTTTAGGTATAAATTAAGACAAATTATTAAGTTGAAAGCCAAGATGCTTCAGTTTAAGTTGAATGTTGAACTGAGTCGACTTAAGATGAATGATGAGTTGAGAAGATTTATATTGAAAGTTAAGCCAAATCTATCTGGGTTGAAGGATAACTTGAGTTTGTCCAAGTCAAAGATCGACCTGAATCAGCCCAAGCTAAAGATCAACTTGAGTTGGTTCAAAAATCGAAGGTCAAACCACTGCAAATAAGGCTTTTGACATCTGTTATTTTGGACATTCAATATCTAATCTCACCCCGATGTCTTATTGGAAGACATAAAATTGAAATCAGATTCCACATGGGACGTCAACTAACATCGACTACCACGTGGACAGACGTCAAAAGTGACATCAGACCACTACTAAACCGAGGTTGAATGGTGCTTAGCGCGCCTCTACCTTCGATGAGCGAGAAAGTCCTGGGGTGAGCCATTGGAACGAATAAGATGTTGGTATATGCATTACCATGCGTTAATAGACATCGATTTTGACACTAACCGATGTCCAATTTCTTCTTTTAAAAAAAATTGTTTTCATAATAATACCACACTTGAAATACAGAAAATCATCCCAGCAAATAAAAAAATTATATATACTATGCATTTCAAGTGATTATAATGCTAAATCAATCTAAAACTTAAACTATAAAAAGTAAGCTAATTCATGTATTCAACAACAATAAAATTGTTCCTAAAGGATGGTCATAAGTCCATCTCTGTAGAAGATACATTGTCCACTTTTGTCGTATCTTCTTAATTGTGTCCTCTGATATAGGTGATTAATTCTTGAAGCGCTGCAAAATTAAGTGAAATTCATTATGTTTGCATACAAATGTTCAAAGCTGAATTTGATTTGTAATGTATGGAAGGTAAGTATTATTACCTCAAGCTAATCATCTGTAATTCTTGCTCGAATGATGGTTTTAATCCAGGCATGACATAATAATCATATTCCCATGAATCTATCTGCTTGTTACACTAAATAATCACATATGTAGATCATACAATAACATACAAAATGAATAAGAACTATAAATGATTTACAACCTTTGGATACAAGGTTTGAACTAGCTGACCTCTAGGTTTACCCATAACTCTATTTACATTGAAAACATAGGATAATATTAATATAACTATATTTTCTCATAAAAAACCATTACAACATGAATTTGTAACATTTGAAACATAAAAAGAGAAACACTTACGCTTGTAGCATGGATTCCAAGTCACTTAAGGTTCTTTGTATCTTCTTTAACTAAAAACAATTGTTCCAATAGGTATTATAGGCAAGTACCACATCACCTTAGCAAGTGTACCATCATTGCCTTCATCACCATTGTTTCTGTCAATTTTCTTTTTTAACTATAATAAACCACATGTTGGACACAACTTTAGTGAAGCAAATTCTTTTATGTACAAAACACAATCATTAGGACAAACATGTATCTTTTGATATTCCAGACTCACTGGACATAAAAAAATTTGCCTCGTAATTACGGATAGGTAAAGTGTTATTTTCTTGAAGCATCTCCTTCAACAAACAACTCTGTGAAACTTTTATCGGTCCATCAATTCCTTGCTTTTAAACTAAACAACTTCAAAGTTGCAAACAAACGTGTAAAGTTGGAGCATCCTAGATATAACTCTTGCTCTGAATCATTCTTAAGAGAATCATACAAATTAAATCTTCCAAATTTTCTTCACTAACATCACGTATCATGTCTTCTAAATGATCACTTAATCATTCTTTCACATAATTTGTTCCTCGTAACGTTGTAGGCTTGTCTAGTACTTCTTCGTGTCAATTTCAAACGGTATAAGTTCTTATTATACTGAACAAGAACAGATGGTCATGCATATTATCTAAGTCTTGAAGTATTTGATTAAGACAACGAACACAAGGACAAAAATATGTCTCGTTCACAAAGTTTGTGTTTTGTTGAACATATTACAAGAACTCTGAAACTCCTTTTTCATATTGACCTATGCGATGTTCATTCACCTAGCTTCGATCCATATTATGTTCGTAACAAACTTCATCAGTGTCAAATTTTTAACTCTCACAAGGTTAGACCCTACCCATTCATAAAGATTATTTTTCATAATTTGCTAACACACATACAAAGAAGTCTAACATGATAAATTTGATAAGATTTTGATAGAATTTCACATTGGTCTCTAAAATACACGAAATGAAAGTGGTCACGGATGACTACAATCAAATATGCATCCGGAGAACAATACAATAATCTCAACCAAAATTTTATCAAACTTCTGCATCAACTCCAACGAACATGTTATACCAAATTATGATAAATAATTTTCTCAAACTGTCTGATTGGACAATTCAAAATTTAATACAAACGATTAAAAGTTTAATCGTTTGTGTTAAATCTCAAACAGAAACTAAGTTTCACTCAATGATTTCATACTATAATCATAAATTAACACATCAAACTTAATCAATAATTCATGCATACTCAAGAGACAATGTGTAATACAAAAACTAAAAATCACATCACCAATAACCAATATCCAATAACTAAAAATCATATCTTCAATAACCAATCACATTTTAAAACTAAAATTCACATATCCAATAACTAACCAATATCCAATATCATATCCAATAACTATTAACAACCAACCAAAATGCTAACCTTCTTGAAGGGTTGAAAATGGAAATCACTGAAAGAGAATGGACATAAGCAATGGAAAGGGAAAGCGCAACCGTCGAGGTCCAAGAACTCACGCACAAGAAACTGCACCAAAAATTAATGAAAACAAATTTTAATTGGTGCAAATGAAATAGAATGGGTCAAAACGTTAGGTAATTAGTACAAAATGATTTTAAACAGTACAAAGTGAAAGAAAACGTACCTAAACAGTGATGGCGAACGAGAAAGCAAGAGGAAAAAGACGAAGCAGCGAAAGAGAAAACGCGTAACTGATGCTCGCATTCTGGAGTTGGTGAAAAAATAGAACATTTGGCGTTGGCCCCCTCCCATAATAGGACATTAATATTGATACCCAAAATGAGATATTTTCGCACTTTTTTGACGTCCGTGGTTGTGGGATCCGACGTCTAATATGAATTAGATGTCAGGGGCCTTCTAGCCCACATCCAAAGTCAATAGAATAGTGACTTCTCGCTGACCATTTGACGTTCAACCTGACTGGTGCCGACGTCTAATTAAGTGATGTCGGGGCCTCTGTAGCCGACATCTATAATGGCGTTTTATATACAAAACTGTCACCGATCATTTTTTACGTTGGTTTTTCGTTTGTTAGACGTTAAACGTTATTTTTGCACTAGTGTTAATCCAAGTCAGTCAAGACTAAAGGCTGACCCGAATTAACCCAGTCTAAGTTCAAGGTTTAACTGAGTCAACCCGGACTAGGTCAACTCTAGTTAGTCAAATCAAATAATCAAGTCAAGTCAATCCAAATTAAAGATTAATTCGAGTCAACTTAGGCAAGTCACCCTGATCGATCCAAGGCAATTAGGGAGGTAAGTCTACTAAGACCAAAGATAGACTGAAGTTAGTATTAGAATACAAACAAAGTCTCACATTAAATCAAACAAGAGATGAACATGAGTTTATATATAAATAAGATACATCCATTGGTAAGAGACCTTTTGGAGTGATACAAAAAGTATATATATGTGAATTCTTAGCTTTGTCAACTTGATCTTTTGATATAAATTTAAAATCTTATATTTAAAATTTAATTAAAATCTTATGGTGAAACTAAACTCACTTTTACCTTACCTATTTAAAAAAGAACTTTGAAAACTAGGATTTTTTTAAGACCCTCGTTTAGTAGACCAATAAAATAAAAACTTAGTAATTAATAAATTAAATGATCCAAAAACATTAACTCTTCTACTAAAAGGTAATATATTAAATTTTATGCTGATAAATTAGTTTTTATTTAATAATTTCTTAATTATAAGCTCTGAATTGGTAAACTAATTTATTTTATTAAAAGTATATAATTATTAAACTAGTTTATACACACACACACACACACACACATATATATATATATATATATATATATATATATATATATATATATAATATAACTATATTCATAAATGAAATTTGTCATTTAGATAAAAATATATTACTTTTTACAGCGAAGTTCCGTCCAACATTCTCATCATAATATTTGTCGTGCGACAAATAATGCGTAACATTTTGTCTTTCAGAATAGTCTTCTTATTTCACATCCATTCCTCCATTATTCACATGATTTTAGAATTTTAATATAAAATTAACTTCTTCCATTTTTTATTTTTGTAAGGGTTCATCAGAAACAATCTCTAATTGTTTTCCTTGCCTTCAACTTAGTATAGTCCTTCTTAAAGATAGCAATAGTTTAGTAATATTATTCTTTTTTATTTTCCATTAAGGGAAGAGTATATTAAGTAAAAGAAAAATAAATCTAAACTAATTATTAATCAAAAATAGAGTAGATCAAAATATTTACACTGTACAAGTACAAAGGAACAAACCTTGACCCACAATGGACTAATGTTAGTCTGTTTTTCATAGTTACTTTAGACCCTACAGATGCAATCATTACGTGCATGCCATGATTCATGAAAGAAGCAATGTTCGAAAGCCATCACTAATGACCAAAGCTTGTTTTCTATTTATTGTGTGATTGGAGGTTGGTACAAATTTGTTTGTGTTGGTAAAAGATAGGATGAATATGGTCTAGGTCTTGTATGATATGATATATTTATCATAAAAGTCACTTTAAGGTTAATGTGTTTTCAAAAAGTTATTTAAATAAAAAAAAGTTTAAATTCATATTTTAGGAAACAAATTATTAGTTTTGTCTAGTTAATCCATTTAAATATATTATTGTTATCAAAAATAGGAAAAAATTAAAATGAAAAAGTCATCTTTTTTGAGAATCTCAAATAGGTCTCTTATTTTTTTTTTCGTCTCAATTGGATCCTCATTTTTGAAAACTTTATCTTGTTAGAGCTCTACCGTTAAATTGGGCCAACGTCGTTAGAGTGACGTTGACGTTACATGTTGATGGTGCTTTTTTAAATGACATGACCCAGTTATTTTGTTAATTAGGTGATTCTAACGTGTATATTATCATTTTTAATTAAAGATATTGGGAAAAACCTGAATTATACTCATACCCTTTTCTTCAAATTAGGGATTGCGAAAAGAGAGTCAAACTTCGTTCTTCAAATTAGGGTTCATTAGGAGGAAATTTGGAATCAATTGCAGATGACTCATTCATGTTCGTCTTCCACATGTAATGGGTGGCAAAAGCAAAACCCTAATCTCGTTTTTCGTGGTTTCGCGTTGGGGTTTCGCATCTCTCGCAAGATCACGATTCTGAGAAGAGGCTTTCTATCGTGGTCACTAGTTCTTCTTTTGGTTGCAGTGTAAGACCTATGAAAAATATTTACCTTAATAGTAACAATTTTATAACTAGTAATAATAAATTTCTTTGTGAATGAAAAATATAATAAGTTTATGTAAAAATAAAATGTGGAAAGCTAAATAAGAAATTTTGGTAGCTTAAATGGTAAAAAATTGTGGTGATTTCAAGAACATGGGTCCAAACTCTTTTCTACCTTTTTGTTTTAAAAAAAATTAAAATAATGATAGTGGATAAGCACTCCACGTTTGAAGTCATTATTGAGGGATCAGATATGTCAAGTGGTGATTAAAATATTAATATAATAAGATAATATTAAATAATAAATAATATTAAAAAATTGTTAAATAGTAAATTTTTTGACTATAAATAGCCATGAGAGGGGAGATTATTCTGCACAAAGAGAGAAAGAATCAAGTGAGAAATCTTGAGAAATAGAGAAGAAATAGTTAGGAAGAAATTTTTAGTTGCAAGAAGAGTAGAGGTTCTTGAGGGTTTTCGGGGAAACAAATTCTGAGCAAGAGATTAAGTCTGGAATAGAGGTAGGGGAGCTAACCTTTATAAGCTTTTATATTATGATTTAGTATTGTTTTATTACTATTCATGTCTTGAAATTTTGTGTGAATACTGTTAATGAAAAACATAAGTGCTTGTTATATATCTATCTATATTGAATTTCTGTGTTAATATAATATGTTGTTGTTTTAAATCTGTAAATAAGAAATTTGTTAAAACTAGTTGAGGAACACTTTGGCTAAGGAAAGACTTGGTACTTAAGTTGTCCATTGTGACACACTTCTCTTTCCTGGAAGTCTACTCGACAAGTTTTTAACTTAAATCTTGTTGAACAGATTATGTACTGTTAAATTATTGTGCAATATATCTTGTTGGAATGAAAATTTCTGATGAATTCATGTTATTGTGGTAGATATGGAATTATGAATTATAATTGTGATGGTAGGATAGACGAATCTTAAAAACCGGAGTTGGTACATCCCTGATCATAGAGCAGCCCTGGTCAAATCCAGTAAGTTGTGACTAGTCATATGTACTGGCGTTTATGGTGAGTTTGATTCATCAAACATTTGATTCTTCTCCGGTGATCATTTATGGTGATATTTTAGTATTGTTAATTTATTTTGTGATATATTCATTTTGTATGATTTCGGTGATGATTGTATTTTATTATATTGGATTTGAATTTATGCATGTGAACATGATATGAGTATTATGGGGATATTTTGTAATGGTATAATATGAGTTGAGGAATATGAGCATGGTATGAGTCTCGTGGAGAGATTCTGTAATGATAGGGTATTTGTGTATATGTTGATGTTGAGGGCCTGTTGTTGGAGGTTATCCTGATACTCTAATAATCATCTAGTCTCAAGTAGAGAAGGATGAATTATGTGGTGAGAGGGGCAGAAGGTCCTGGTCTATGTGTCGGTTTTGGACATAGTGTTGAGGACTAACCTTGTGGATGGTATGGAGTATTTTGGAAGTGTATTTGTAAGAAGAAGTAGAAGTCATCACAAGTGCATAACCTCCCGTGACCGCTCATCAACGTATCATTCGAATGAGTGTCTATTGGGTATTGTGGAATGAGTGTATATTGGGTATTATGGAATGAGTGTCTATTGGGTATTGTGGAATGAGTGTATATTGGGTATTGTGGAATGAGTGTCTATTGGATATTGTGGAATGAGTGTATATTGGGTATCATCCGAATGAGTGTCTATTGGGTATTGTGGAATGAGTGTCTATTGGGTATTGTGGAATGAGTGTCTATTGAGTATTGTGAGATGAGTGTTTATGGGGTATTGTGGGATGAGTGTCTATTAGGAATTGTAGTATGATGGGATGAGTATCTATTGTGTGATTGTTATATGATGGTATGAGGATGTCTGACATAATTATTATATGATGTTTGTTGAGTGTATCAAAGTAATTATGCATGTTTTATAGATGATTTGTTGCATGTTAGCTCACCCTACTTGTTTGTGTTTGTGTATGTGCGATGATCGTATAATTTGTTATACGGGAGCAGATGAAGAAATGTCGTATGATTCAGTGCCAATGAAGAAAGAGATAGAAGAATAAATTAGAAGAATTCGAGTTATATTTATGAGTTTGTAGTTGAAATCTGAGTTTAAAACATATATATATATATATATATATATATATATATATAGACATATATATATATATATATATATATATATATATATATATATATATATATATATATATATATATATATATATATATATCAACTATGAATTATCAAGTGTGAGATTATGGGATGTTACCTTAAATGTAATGCTACAATATATCAATTATGAATTATCAAGTGTGAGATTATGGAATGTTACATGCAGGTTGTGCGAATGGAGGAGAGGGAGGGGTTTAGGGCTTCCATAGCGCGATGAAGACGAAGGCGGCTCATGAGTTAGGATTTTGCGATTTGGTTTGTTGATTTCTAGACTTCGTGATTCGGGTGCGAAGAAGATGATGAAGTGTGATTCTGCGATTCTGGTTCTTTTTTTGGGTTCTTGCTGGTGTCTTGCAGGTTTGTTGGCTTATGGAGGCACAATTTCTCTGACGAAGGCAAGGGTTTCTGAAAATTGGGGCTGCGATGTTGGTTCGATGGAGAAAATGAAGATTTATGCGATTTAGGGTTTTTTCAAATTAGGGACTTTTGTATTCTGGGTTTTGAGATTCTGGGTTTGTAGGTTTTCATGGAGGCGCGATCCTGGTGCAATGTTGCGTGGATATGGATTGGTGGTGGCGATGTGTTGTTCTATGGTGGCTAGCGATAATGATTTTGGTAGCTCGTGGTGGTGCGAGGCTTGCGATGAAGACGAACTAGTGGTTTGTAGTTTCTTTTTGTAATTCCTAATTCGAAGAAAGTGTTGAGTATAATTAAATTTTTCCCCAATTTCTTTAATTAAAAATTATCAATATACATGTGAGAATCACCAAAACGAAAACCATCATCATGTTACTTGAACGTCACTTTAATGACGATGGCCCGATTTCTTTAATTGGAACAATTTTGAAAAAATAGAACTCAATTAAGATAAAAAAAAATGTAAAAAACCTATTTATGATTTTCAATAAGAGCTATCGCATTTGTCGTTATACACATTGCATCTTTCATATAATACCAAACAATCACAAGTTTGTAAATTTGAAAAGTTAAAATTCAAATATTTTAATGAGAGGTAACGAGTCTCTTTATTTCAGTTATTATATTTTTATAAAATGTTGTTATCCTTTACAATTGTGTGAAAATGTATTGTGAAAGTTGTATTTAAATTTTAATATGTATAACATGTTATAAAAAAGTTATAATTAAATTGTTTTTAAAACTATTTTAATTGTTCCTTTTACATTGATCTTATCTCAAACTCAGTTTGTAAAATAGTTATGTTATAAGTTGTTATTAGTTTTAGGGTTGAATGAATCTTAAGTTCATTCAACTTATATTTAAATGTCTTTAAATAAGGTTGAGATTGAAGTTTCGATGGAATTTTATCAGCTTGAACTCAACTATAGGAATAAGAATAATTTGATTATGTCTAATCTCAATTAAGGTTTAAATATATGTTGAGACTTGACCCATAAAAATGATCGTTCATGTCATTAAATTATGTAGGTATAAGTTAGTTGAAATAATATTCTTATAATCAACTATGGAATCTTGTTTACATAAAAGACACTTCATATCATTAAAGAAAGAAAAACATCTTTAAATTATTTAATCTCGAATTTAAATAATATAAGATTATTAAATTTATATATATATATATATATATATATAATTTAACATTGTGAATTTGATATGATAATTCAATATTGATAATTAAATGACATCTTAATTATAAAATAAGTATAATATTATACATCAATAACCAAACTATAAAAAGAGAAATTAATCTTATCTTGACAAAGATATTTTTGTATGTAATAAAATTTATGATAGTTTTAATTCAATATAACGTAATGACTGATGAAATAGTAAATGAAATACCAAAAAGTTATAAAATTGAATGTGAATGAAATTAATGAGAGATGTTTTATGAAATAAAGATATTTCCGCACACAAAGGAATTTATGAATTCAATTCATCTAATGAAAATTTAAAGATATCAAACATTGAAAGACATACTAATAACAAAATAATTATAATACAGTATGTCATTGAAATATTGATAACTGTAGATTTTCCACATTTTCCTATACCAAGCTAATTCTTCCAAGAGAAGGAAGAAAACAAACATCTAGAAATGACTAAGCAGCATATTTTCAACTTAAATCTTTGAAGTAGGAGCCATAATGATACTAAGGATAATGGTATATTAAGACATTTTGATATAAAATATATGTCATTTTTTTATATAAATTATATCAGTATAATAACAAATAAATAATGAATCAATTAGAAAATTATATATAAATTGTGTGAAAATATTGTGAAAATATATGTGTCAATTTCTTGGAAGAATAAGAAACAGAAATATTTAAAATTTAGAGTTTGAGCAGCAACCCTGATTTGTGGGGAGTAGTATTCTGTAGCATTGATTTGAAGATCACGGCATGAAATTGTTTGGAAGAAAAAAGAAAATAATTATAGGCAACATGCAAAGATGCCACAATGTTAGATGAATAAAAACTTGACTCTTGGAGAGTCAAAATGTCCAAGTGCAGTTCATGCACTCTGACTTTAATTCCCACAGCTGTAGTATTTTAACTTTTCTTCCTCTTTTTTTATTTTCACGTATTAGTTGTCTTGCTTCGGATAAGATATATATAACCACTACTCTCCAATATAATTCAAACATATGTCCTAAGTTGTTCGTATGTTTCAACACTCATACATTAGTACACTCTCTCTCTCTCTCTCTCTCTCTCTCTCTCTCTATATATATATATATATATATATATATATATATATATATATATATATATATATTTTTTTTTTTTTGATATGTTGAAAATGGTTGAATTATGCATGAGCTCATTTATTGTCATGTTCATATGGATTTGTTATAGTGATCCACGAGTGATAAAGGTGCAAGTGGCCATGCCATGCTAACGTTACTTGTCTTTCTACGTTTGCACAAAACCATCCAAACCTTATTTAATAATCATTCTTATTAAACTATAAACTTAGATTCCATCTCATACTTTCAAACTCAATCAATAACTATTGTATCCATCCAATTTCATTATTTATTTCAAAATAATGCACCAATAAAATCTATTTCATTATTTAAAAGTTTGGAAAAGTTTAATATAAATATCAAATAACCAAAGTAACAAAATAATTTGAGCCAACAAAATATATCACTTATTAATAATGGATGAGTGTAATAAATGTCAGACGAATGTAAATTAATTCACCTGATTTTTAAAATTACACGAAATGTGGCATGAAAACGTCTTTTCCAAAAGCACTTTTTCCAAACATCTTTTTTTTTTGTCATTTTGAGGGTAAACATCGAAACTCGTATAGTGGGACACAAAGTAATTAAGCATTAAGACATACGTAATTCTCTCATATTGCTTTACAGTAAATATCACAATATACAAAGAAGAAAACTTGTATAAGTAAGATGGAGTCAAATATCTCGAGGAAATAAATTAGAGGTTTGATTTTTATTTTTTTATTTTTTTAGATTAAAACATACTATTGTGATCAAACAAAAAAAAATTGTTATTGGCTAAAATTCTTTAAAAACCGTAAAATAAAAAAGTTTATGAAATGAAAAAAAAGATTTAGAAAATGAATTAGTTTTCATAAAGATGACAAATAACAGGGTACGTTATGTTGTGAGCATTTATAAATAAACATATAACTAATATCACAATCAGGTAGTACAAAAAGTAATTGTCCATTGTTAGAAATGTTAATAATATGGAACAACTAACTGAGTGTCTGAAGCAGAATTAAATGTATAATAAATATGAAGAGAAGACAAAGAGATTATTAGGTGTCATGAGGGCATGCATGAGAAAGAATTAATAAAAAGGAAGCGAATCTTGTGCAAAAGAAAGCGTATAAAATGCAACTAAATGGATTTAAAAGAAGAAGAAACATTAGCGAAAAGTACTCCATTTAAGCGTGCGTGGCAGAAGCAGTTTTAGTTTTTGTGGGAAAAGATAATTGGGTTTGTCTTGATTAAGAAATTGAACTGTGTGGATGCCAGAAAATGAGAAAAATGAATTTATATAATGTTTGGCCCCTCCTTTCCTTTTCTGGAGTTCTAACTTGCCTCCAGCTATCATTTTGTATCTTTCCTGTGTAAAAGTAAATTATAAAAGAGATACTGATTGAGACATGCCACTTCCCACTAGTTGCTACTACTCCACTCATTTCTCACACTTCATCAAAATCGACATTCACTTCATCAACAACATCATCATCTTATTAATTAACCCTAATTTCTCCCTTTCATCCATTCTCCAAATTCATCCTCATCTATAATAACACTGTTCAAACAAAATACTTTACATATAAATAAATTCATACAAATCTTATTTTTTACTGTTTTTTACTTTTTACTGTTTTTTACTTTTTACTATACTGATAGTAGAAGATTGATAATAGAGTCACTTAAAAAAGTCTACAGTGAAAGTTTTATATTGATTAAAGATAAAACCAATTTATAATATATAAGTGGGTATAAACCTTTCTTTACAAGTTTGTTTTGTGAAGTTGATTTAGGCTTAAAGTTCACTTCTTAACATGATATCAGAGTTATGGTTAGAGTCTATCCTAGTGATATTTGTTGTTTGTTAGGCATTGTTCCATTTGTTATTGGCCGTTATCGGATTACCCATTAATGTTTAGCTTTACGTTCGAAATGTATATACATCAATCACACTCAATATGTATATACCTCGACGTGAGGAGAGTGTTGAAAGTCTCACTTCTTAACCGTCTAACAAACAATATATTCAAAGTGAAGTTATAACACGAATTCAGCTACAGGAAAAACGTACGATATTTGTTATCCTAACGATATTTGTTGTTTGCTAGACATATTATTTCGTTCACTATTGGATCACTGTTAAACTAATGTCTAGTTTCACGCTTGATATGTATATAACATCAATCCAGCTACAGAAGAAATGTACGATTAACGAGGTGCAACAAATGAAGTAAATTTGACTGAAATGTTGTTATTTGTTAGAGAATGTGGTCAATGTTGGAGTGAGTTTATGCGCGTGTTTTTGTGAGGGTGTGGTGGGGAGTGTATATTTAAAGAGAAAAAAGAATGGTAGAGTTTAGTCATTATCTCTCATAAATGCTATTGTCGTCCAAGTAGAGTTATGTGCCTGAAACAAGTTAATTAGCTGTAAGCAATACCAAATCTGTGATGATTTTTCTATGGGCCAAGGAAAACCGGAAGTGTTGAGTTTGGTGAAAGGAAAACCACCCATAGGAGGAAAACCATGGGTCAAAGCCAGTTTGTTGCAATTTGTATAGTGTGGAGTTTGGTGTTGTATGGAATGAGATAAGCTCAAATCCTCTTACACCTTTTCAATTATTTTTGTCTCCCTAACTAAATAGGACTCCTTTTGGCATCTAAGATCCTCAATTTCCTCCTCCTCTTACCAAAAACATATAATATGTGTGTGCATCACTACTTTTTTGCCATTTCAATAATACAATGTGGTCAATCTTGCCTTCTCTCTCTTCCTCTTATATTTATATATTATATAGGAATGAATATCGGACAAAGTGAAATGGGTTGCGATATGGGAATAAAGACAAAAATTGTGAAATTAAATTCTTTTCCATGACCCTACGTTGATGCAATTCCATTGAGATGCAACTTTCTCCAGAGTAAACCACTTTTTTAAATACAAGCTTAAATACGTTTTCGCTGTGTGTTTTTCAGTAAAAATTAGAATTAGGTTTAATTTAGTTTCTTAATTTAAAAAATATATGAATTTAAATTATTTGTACAATTTAATACATTTCTATTTTAATATTTATTGAAAACATATTTAAAACGTAAATAAATTTATCAAAATTTTGATTAAAATAATTAAATTTACATGATTATAAGAATAAAATATTAAATTAATCAAAATTAAAAAAAATAATAATTTTTACTCAAAATTAAAGAAAAATATATATTCAATCCTTAAATCAAAATAAAATTACATCTTCACACCATGCTTACTTCTTCTCACTGCATATAGAGGAGGGTGAGAAAAAACTAAATAAATAGTAATAATTTGCTTTTTAAAATTATTAATGAAAATCATCTTAATTCTTGCCTTTAATTTTCTATTATCAGCAAATTATGCAGTTTTAAAATTCTTATCCAGATCAAAACCCTCCTTTACCAGTTAAGTGCGTTTATCCACAACAGACTGAGACGGACAAAGGAAATTAAAAAGCACCCAACTGTTTTTCATTTTTCCTATCAAATCAATGCGTGATATGGTTTAGGAAATTTGCCTTTTGGACACCCAACTATGGCTTAATTCAATTATATCGCTTTATAATATGTGTTAATAATTTATACTCTTAATGATAACATTGCTAAAGAAAAGAAGAAAAGAAATTACACTGGTTCAGGATCCGGGAGACACAATACCAATCACATATGAGTCCAACCATATAAGATATTGACACCACTCTCTAATCAAAACCTTAAGGCAATGAGTTAATGGATCTCTTATCTTTATACAATGCTCTACTTTTTCATTTTTATCCAATGTGAGATTTAGACTCACACTTGGATTTCCAACACATAACTATTTTTTTTTTCGTGAAAAAAAAATAATGTCTCTTCTAATTAAGATACAGATTTTTTTTATAAAATTTTAAGGGCTTAAAAACAACTTTTTTTATTTAAAATTATTGTTATTGTAAATGTTTTGGTTTGTGGGATCGAGGTCAACAATTCTCCTTCCTCCATTCATTTAATTTCAAACACAGCATTCATCTCTCATTTCACTCTCAACAACAAATATCGCTAGGATAAGCTCTAACCATAGCTCTGATACCATATTAGAAGTGAACTTTAAGCCTAACTCAACCCCACAAAACCGGCTTGTAAAGTGATATTTGCACCCACTTATAAACTATGAATTGGTCTTATCTCTAGTTGATGTAGGACTTCCAACACTCGGCACAGATAGGAGGATGTAGAATTGGCAAAGATATTAAGTACGCTCGGCACAGATCAGGCTAAGGAGTTCAGTACTGGAGCGGACGGTCTACTGCGTTATATGGGTAGAACGTGCGTTCCAAACGATGGTGAGCTGAAGAGGATTATATTGGAGGATGGGCATCACAGTCGTCTTAGCATGCATCCTGGCATGACTAAGATGTATCAAGACCTTCGTGTATCATTCTGGTGGCCGGGAATGAAAAGTGACATTGCACGTTTTGTAGCGTCCTGTTTAACTTGTCAGTGTGCAAAGGCCGAACACCAAAGACCAGGCGGGTTACTGCAGCCACTGGAGATTCTTGAGTGGAAGTGGGACAGCATCTCCATGGATTTCGTGACCCATCTGCCACGCACGGTCAGAAACCATGATTCAATTTGGGTGATTGTGGATAGATTAACGAAGAGCGCCCACTTCCTGGCCGTCAACTTAAAGATGTCAATGACAAACTTGGCCAAGCTATACATTAAGGAGATCGTTCGGTTGCATGGAGTTCCTTCGAGCATTGTTTCAGACCGAGACACGAGATTCACTTCTCGTTTTTGGCAATCGTTGCAAGAAGAATTGGGGAGCAAGTTGCTGATGAGTTCAGCATATCACCCTCAGACGGACGGCCAATCTGAGCGAACCATTCAGACGCTCGAGGATTTATTGAGGACGTGCGTCCTAGATCATATGGGAGTATGGGATGAAGTTCTGCCGCTAGTAGAATTCACGTATAACAACAGTTTTCAATCAAGCATAGGAATGGTACCGTTTGAGGCTCTCTATGGAAGAAAGTGTAGGACGCCGCTGTGTTGGTTCCAAGAAGGAGAGAATGTATTAACCGGACCTGAATTGATCCAGCAAACAACTGAGAAGGTGAAATTGATCCAAGAGCGACTGAAGACGTCTCAAAGCAGACAAAAATCTTATGCTGATAAGAGAAGAAGACCCTTAGAGTTCGCTGCAGGGGACCACGTTTTTCTAAGGCTGAATCCGATCACTGGAGTAGGAAGAATCCTTCGTTCGAAGAAGCTGTCTCCCAAGTTCGTAGGACCTTATCAAATCTTAAAGAAGATCGGATCAGTGGCGTATGAGTTAGCTTTACCACCTCAACTGTCCAACCTCCATCCAGTCTTCCACGTTTCCCAACTCAGGAAGTATACAGTCGATCCCTTACACATACTGGAGTTGGAAGACGTCCAGCTTCGCCCAGACCGAACGCTGGAGATGCAACCCGTTCGTGTGGAAGATAGCCGCACCAAACTCTACAAGGGAAAGGAAGTTAGTCTGGTGAAGGTGGTGTGGGATGCAAGGACTGGCGACTCAACATGGGAGGTTGAAGAGGCTATGAAGGAGCTATACCCTCAATTGTTCCCTGGTAAGTCTTAGAATTTTCGAGGACGAAAATTTTTGTAGTTAGGGGGATTGTGAAACCCTGAATATTTAACGCACCAAATCCCACACTCTGATCACCATTAAATGCACCGTGCCACGTCAAAACCCTCTCACACCCACTCTGCATGCGTTTGCCAAGTGTCACAGCTGGAACATTCTAAAAACGTTAGTGGAAGACAAGTGGCATGAGGAGAATGGACGTTCGTCCTGCGTGGGAAGGGAAAATGGTTTTCTGGAAAACTCTTCTCCACTTTTCTGCATGTTTCATCTTCTTCCCTGAAATTCTGATTTCAAATTCTCTGCCTTCTCTCTAAAATCGCTCCATCTTCTCTCTAAGATAACTCACCACCAACCTCTCCGATTCCATTTCAGAAACCGTAGGACCATTCACGGCGTCGTGAGCTCTCACTGGAACCGAACGCTTTAGAGTTCTGTAACCGGTAAGTTCTCAAACTCTAAACGTTCCTTTCTGAGTTACATGCGGACCCTGGTGCAGCTGCATGTTAGAATATAAACTAAGTTCTCCTACGTTTCTTTTGGTTAGAATTAGTGAAACATTTGAGAAGCACGTTGAGTGTAGAAAAACCCTAGTTGGACGAGTCAAAAAGCCATTGTATTTGGAAGTTCACTGCTAGACCAGGTAAGGGAAGCTTTAGTAATTTAATTGATACTGTATAATGTGTGTGAAAGCATGAAGTGTACTGGATGTATGAAATGCATGATGTTTAACTGTGATTGAATGAACCATGTTGTACTGGTTGTGTATGAGTGATATTGTATGAACTGTATGTTGAGACTGAAACGTATGAATTGGAAAATGGATGATTTCTGTAAGTTATGTATGATAATATGAATTCTGTAATGTATGAGATTATGGTGGGGATAAATTATAAGATATGAATCGTATGAAAAATGTGAAGTTATTGTAGATGAAAAATCTGGAAAATATAATAGTCCTTACTTTGATAATGCACGCTCGTCATCGAACGGTCTTCTACCGTTCGGCTTTTCCTGAAAATGATTTAGAATAAGAGTTCTTTCATTTGGAAAGGATTCGGCTTAAGAACTAGCGTCCTCTTGTGAAAGTCTAGGTTTGAGCGTTCGGCTCATCCTAGTGGTGTCCAACGATTTTAAATAATTGAACTCAAATTTGTAACGCTCGGTCTTACATCGAGCGTTCGTTCTAATTAGTGTTCGGTCATCTACTGAGCGTTCGTCCAAATTGTGCTCTCGGTCTTGTATCGAGCGTTCGTCCTAAGTGGCGTTCGGTCTCAGACCGAACGTTCGTCCTTTCCGTAAATTGCAACGAGCGATAATAGCGTTCGTCTTGAATTTAAATAGCGTTCGTCCTGAATGGAAATAGCGTTCGTCCATAAAGTTAATTAGCGTTCGTCCAAACAGTAAATTTATATCCGCTACCGCGTTCGGTCATTGACTGGCGGGTAGTACCTTTTATAAATTCGTATCCGTTTTAATATCTAAAAGTCTTATGATGTCTTTATTCAATTAGATTTAAACTAATGTCCTTGAAATTTAAGTTATTCTAAGTATCAGTTGAATCGTTCTAGAATCAGTCATTTAACTGATTCAAGTGTTCATGACGTCCGCCATTGGAAGGACGTTCGTTTTCCTTCTGTCAGAAACGAGTCTCTCTCTCTGTACCATATTAACGTTCGTCCTTATTATGAAGGGGGCTGAACGTTCGTCTTTTTATGAAAGTGGAAATAAGAATGAAAATGTGATTTAAAGGGAATTATAAAAGGTGTGAATCATGTATGAGATGAAACTGTGATTTTGGAATTTTAACGAGCGTTCCAAGGAGGAACGTCTCTCTGATTCGAATATGATAAGTTGTATAGTATGACCATGGTAAAACTGCTGATGGCTGTTCATCCTGATATTCCGTGAGTGCTCGTCCTCACTTAGATGGGAGTAGGTCATGTGTGGGAATGGCAGGAGGTCCTAGTCCTACTGAGTACTTTGGACTGATAGGGCTAACCTCGGGTGACAGCTGATGAGTGTTTCCAATTACCACACCACCCGAGTGAACGAACGCCTGTAGTTACATGGATTCATACAGTCCGGACGGTCGGTCTTATGAGAGTTTGGATGATTTATTTTATGCTTTGATGTATTGTTAATTGTCGTGTATGTTAATCGCATATGTTAAATTGTTATATGGGTTGTATGGATTAAATTACTTAAGCTTACCCTGTGTCTCTTTCTTGTGTTGTCGTTCGTCCTTGAACGTTCGTCTTGTCTATGCAATGATCATCCGTGTGGATGTGAGCAGACGGAGGGGCGTTGCTTGAAGAAGCGCTGGAAGAAGAAAATTTGGAGGACGCCAATCTGGTTGAAGTAGAGGTTAAAGCCGAGCCCTAGAGCGCTCGTTAGTTGTAGTTTTTATGTTCTGCTAGATTTTTGGACGTTCGGTTTAAGTTTGTAAAGTCGTTCGTCATTAAATTTTGAAATACTACTGCATGGTATTTTACCCCTGTACGTAAGAACGTTCGGCTTTGTAATTTTTCGTGATTAGTATCAAACTGCATGTTTTAACTGTTAATTGTAATTAATTCTAATTTATGGTAATTACTATATTTTGGGATGTTACATTAGTGGTATCAGAGCAGTTTTGTTCTTTTAAGGACATGTAGGGTTATGAGTACACTGTACTTTCGTTGTGTGCTTGTTATGTGTTTAATGAGTTATTGTTTTTTTTAACTCTTGAACATTTCTAACGCTCGTCTTTCTATGTGAACCAGAGAACGAATGGCGCCTAGACTTCCTCCTCCACCACAGCCTAACGAGTCTGACGCTCATAATAATAATTCCAGAATGTTGGAGACAGTCATCGATAGGCTGCAACAACAGAACACGACCTTAATAGAGCAGAACGCCGCCTTAATGAGGCAAAACCAGGATGCCATGCAGAGTTTGGAGGCTTCGCGTGTCAGCTCGGAAGCAACTCAGAGGCAGTTGATGGACATCCTTGCCGCTACCAGAGGCGCACCAGGAGCGTCCTCTTCCAACGCTGCACCTCATGCCGAATGGAGCTTGGAAAGCTTCCTGCAGCACCACCCTGCCAAGTTTAATGGGAAGGGCCTTCCGGATGAAGCGGATCAATGGCTAAGGGACATGGAAAGGATTTATGATGCCAAAAGGTGCCCAGACGACAACCGTTTGGCATTTACAGAGTATTTGTTAACGGGAGAAGCTAGCCATTGGTGGTCAAGTATGAAGATGTTGTTGGCCGAAGCCCAAAGTCCAATTTCCTGGGAGACTAAGTTTTATGAAGAGTATTTCCCGGACAGTGTGCGATTTGCTAAAGAGGTGGAGTTCCTTCAATTGGTACAAGGTAGTATGTCCGTCTCGGAGTACACCAATAAATTCAAGCACCTGGTCCGTTTTAACACCATGGCTACGAGTGGAGAATGACAATGCAGAAAGTTTGAGAACGGACTGAGAAGTGACTTGAAAGTGTTAATATCCAGCCTATGCATTAGGTCGTTCCCTGCTATGGTTGAGAGAGCAAAGGTACTGGAGAAGAACGTTGCTGAGGCCGAGCAACAAAAGAAGCAGCAAGTGAGTAGGGGGCCGGTCTTAACAAGAAACACTGCGAACGTGAGAAGACCCCCGTACGTTCGTCCAACTCAATCATCTGGCGGATCACAAGCCATGGTCACTGTCGGCCAATCTGGACAGCCAAGGAGCTTGACGTGTTATTAGTGTGGAGGACCACACTATCGTTGGGCTTGTCCTCAGCTGACTGGGGGAAAATATTGCAACAAGTGTAGAAGGAGCGGGCACTCAGATCAGGAGTGTAATATGGGAGGACGAGCGGCAATAAGGCCGCCGAACGCGGGAAGGACACAGCAAGGGAGAGGTGGACGTGCGCAGGCAGTAGGGAGAGTGTATGCAATTACTGGTGCGGAAGCTGCTCGTTCAGGTACACTCATCACCAGCACTTGCTTATTGTTTGGAAAGTCGTGTGGCGTGTTGTATGACTCGGGGGCAACTCACTCCTTCATCTCGAAGGCGTGCGTTGAGAAATTGGGACTAGTGGAGAGCGAATTACAGTTCGACCTGGTGGTGTCAACCCCAGCGGCTGGTGGGATTAAGACATCTACAGTTTGTGTAAGATGTCCTATTGAAGTTGAGGGGCGTAGATTTAAGGTCAACCTCATTTGTTTACCCCTTCAAGACTTAGAAGTAATTTTGGGGATGGATTGGTTGGCCACCAATCGAATTCTCATTGATTGTGGAAAGAAGGAGTTAGTCTTTCCAGGTGAAGAAGAGGAGGAGTTATCTGTTACGCTCGGTCAGTTGAAGGAGGACATCATGGAAGGAGCGAGCTGTTTTCTGATAATGACGTATGAAGACAACGAAGTGAGGGACGCTAAAGTGGAGTGTTCGTCCAATATTGATAGCAGTGGAGGACGAACGGTAGTGGATGAATTCCCGGATGTCTTTCCGGATGAAGTCCCTGGTCTACCTCCCATTCGTGAGGTCGAATTCACGATCGATCTCGTGACAACTGCCGCACCCATCTCGGTTCAACCTTATAGAATGGCACCAGCCGAGTTGGCCGAGCTCAAGATGCAGATTGAAGATTTGATGGATAAGAAGTTCATCAGGCCGAGCGCTTCACCTTGGGGAGCGCTTGTGTTGTTGGTAAAGAAGAAGGATGGCAGCTCTAGGCTCTGCATTGATTATAGACAACTTAATAAGCTGACCATTAAGAACAAGTATCCACTGCCAAGGATTGACGACCTACTGGATCAATTGCAAGGTGCGTGCGTGTTTTCAAAGATTGATTTACGTTCGGGCTATCACCAAATTAGAGTTAAGGAGGGAGATATTCAAAAGACTGCATTTCGGTCTCGTTATGGACATTATGAATACGTGGTGATGCCCTTTGGAGTGACGAACGCACCTGCAATCTTCATGGACTACATGAACCGGATTTTTAGACCATACTTGGATAAGTTTGTTGTAGTGTTTATTGATGATATCCTCATTTATTCCAAGAGTTTTGACGAGCATGAAGACCACTTGAGGATCGTGTTGAGCGTGTTGAGGGAAAAGGAATTGTATGCCAAGAGGTCAAAGTGTGAATTCTGGATGAAGGAAATCCAGTTTTTGGGACACGTCGTTTCTGCTGGAGGTATTTCAGTGAATCCAGCCAAGGTGAAAGCAGTCCTGGATTGGGAAAGCCCACGTTCGGTCACAGAGGTTAGGAGTTTCGTGGGGCTAGCGGGCTACTATAGACGGTTCATTGAGGGATTCTCTAAGATAGTAGCCCCTCTGACCTATCTTACCAGGAAAGACCAATCGTTCGCCTGGACCGACCATTGTGAGGAGAGCTTCCAGGAATTAAAGAGAAAATTAACGAGCGCTCCAGTGTTGGTCATTCCAGACACGGCCAAACCTTTTGAAGTATATTGTGATGCGTCGTATCAAGGTTTGGGCTGCGTATTGATGCAGGAAAGGAAGGTAGTGGCTTACGCTTCTAGGCAGTTGAAGATCCACGAGAAGAATTACCCCACACACGACTTAGACTTGGCAGCAGTCGTGTTTGCACTAAAGATTTGGAGGCATCATCTGTATGGAGCAACGTTTCAAGTCTTTAGTGATCACAAGAGTCTTAAGTATCTCTTTGATCAAAAGGAGTTGAATATGAGGCAAAGGAGGTGGCTTGAATTTTTGAAAGATTATGAGTTTGAGCTGTTGTATCACCCTGGAAAAGCTAATGTGGTGGCGGATGCCTTGAGTAGGAAGGCTGTAAGGGTCTCGGCAATGATGGTGAAAGAGCTGAGCTTGGTGGAAAGTTTTAGAGATCTAAGGTTACAGTTCGACTTAGGAGCGAACGTGATTAGATGCTGTAACCTTAGAATTTCCAGTGATATGTTTGACCGAATCAGAGTGAAGCAGCGTGAGGATGTAGAATTGGCAAAGATATTAAGTACGCTCGGCACAAATCAGGCTAAGGAGTTCAGTACTGGAGCGGACGGTCTACTGCGTTATATGGGTAGAACGTGCGTTCCAAACGATGGTGAGCTGAAGAGGATTATATTGGAGGATGGGCATCACAGTCGTCTTAGCATGCATCCTGGCATGACTAAGATGTATCAAGACCTTCGTGTATCATTCTGGTGGCCGGGAATGAAAAGTGACATTGCACGTTTTGTAGCGTCCTGTTTAACTTGTCAGTGTGCAAAGGCCGAACACCAAAGACCAGGCGGGTTACTGCAGCCACTGGAGATTCTTGAGTGGAAGTGGGACAGCATCTCCATGGATTTCGTGACCCATCTGCCACGCACGGTCAGAAACCATGATTCAATTTGGGTGATTGTGGATAGATTAACGAAGAGCGCCCACTTCCTGGCCGTCAACTTAAAGATGTCAATGACAAACTTGGCCAAGCTGTACATTAAGGAGATCGTTCGGTTGCATGGAGTTCCTTCGAGCATTGTTTCAGACCGAGACACGAGATTCACTTCTCGTTTTTGGCAATCGTTGCAAGAAGAATTGGGGAGCAAGTTGCTGATGAGTTCAGCATATCACCCTCAGACGGACGGCCAATCTGAGCGAACCATTCAGACGCTCGAGGATTTATTGAGAACGTGCGTCCTAGATCATATGGGAGTATGGGATGAAGTTCTGCCGCTAGTAGAATTCACGTATAACAACAGTTTTCAATCAAGCATAGGAATGGTACCGTTTGAGGCTCTCTATGGAAGAAAGTGTAGGACGCCGCTGTGTTGGTTCCAAGAAGGAGAGAATGTATTAACCGGACCTGAATTGATCCAGCAAACAACTGAGAAGGTGAAATTGATCCAAGAGCGACTGAAGACGTCTCAAAGCAGACAAAAATCTTATGCTGATAAGAGAAGAAGACCCTTAGAGTTCGCTGCAGGGGACCACGTTTTTCTAAGGCTGAATCCGATCACTGGAGTAGGAAGAATCCTTCGTCCGAAGAAGCTGTCTCCCAAGTTCGTAGGACCTTATCAAATCTTAAAGAAGATCGGATCAGTGGCGTATGAGTTAGCTTTACCACCTCAACTGTCCAACCTCCATCCAGTCTTCCACGTTTCCCAACTCAGGAAGTATACAGTCGATCCCTCACACATACTGGAGTTGGAAGACGTCCAGCTTCGCCCAGACCGAACGCTGGAGATGCAACCCGTTCGTGTGGAAGATAGCCGCACCAAACTCTACAAGGGAAAGGAAGTTAGTCTGGTGAAGGTGGTGTGGGATGCAAGGACTGGCGACTCAACATGGGAGGTTGAAGAGGCTATGAAGGAGCTATACCCTCAATTGTTCCCTGGTAAGTCTTAGAATTTTCGAGGACGAAAATTTTTGTAGTTAGGGGGATTGTGAAACCCTGAATATTTAACGCACCAAATCCCACACTCTGATCACCATTAAATGCACCGTGCCACGTCAAAACCCTCTCACACCCACTCTGCATGCGTTTGCCAAGTGTCACAGCTGGAACATTCTAAAAACGTTAGTGGAAGACAAGTGGCATGAGGAGAATGGACGTTCGTCCTGCGTGGGAAGGGAAAATGGTTTTCTGGAAAACTCTTCTCCACTTTTCTGCATGTTTCATCTTCTTCCCTGAAATTCTGATTTCAAATTCTCTGCCTTCTCTCTAAAATCGCTCCATCTTCTCTCTAAGATAACTCACCACCAACCTCTCCGATTCCATTTCAGAAACCATAGGACCATTCACGGCGTCGTGAGCTCTCACTGGAACCGAACGCTTTAGAGTTCTGTAACCGGTAAGTTCTCAAACTCTAAACGTTCCTTTCTGAGTTACATGCGGACCCTGGTGCAGCTGCATGTTAGAATATAAACTAAGTTCTCCTACGTTTCTTTTGGTTAGAATTAGTGAAACATTTGAGAAGCACGTTGAGTGTAGAAAAACCCTAGTTGGACGAGTCAAAAAGCCATTGTATTTGGAAGTTCACTGCTAGACCAGGTAAGGGAAGCTTTAGTAATTTAATTGATACTGTATAATGTGTGTGAAAGCATGAAGTGTACTGGATGTATGAAATGCATGATGTTTAACTGTGATTGAATGAACCATGTTGTACTGGTTGTGTATGAGTGATATTGTATGAACTGTATGTTGAGACTGAAACGTATGAATTGGAAAATGGATGATTTCTGTAAGTTATGTATGATAATATGAATTCTGTAATGTATGAGATTATGGTGGGGATAAATTATAAGATATGAATCGTATGAAAAATGTGAAGTTATTGTAGATGAAAAATCTGGAAAATATAATAGTTCTTACTTTGATAATGCACGCTCGTCATCGAACGGTCTTCTACCGTTCGGCTTTTCCTGAAAATGATTTAGAATAAGAGTTCTTTCATTTGGAAAGGATTCGGCTTAAGAACTAGCGTCCTCTTGTGAAAGTCTAGGTTTGAGCGTTCGGCTCATCCTAGTGGTGTCCAACGATTTTAAATAATTGAACTCAGATTTGTAACGCTCGGTCTTACATCGAGCGTTCGTTCTAATTAGTGTTCGGTCATCTACTGAGCGTTCGTCCAAATTGTGCTCTCGGTCTTGTATCGAGCGTTCGTCCTAAGTGGCGTTCGGTCTCAGACCGAACGTTCGTCCTTTCCGTAAATTGCAACGAGCGATAATAGCGTTCGTCTTGAATTTAAATAGCGTTCGTCCTGAATGGAAATAGCGTTCGTCCATAAAGTTAATTAGCGTTCGTCCAAACAGTAAATTTATATCCGCTACCGCGTTCGGTCATTGACTGGCGGGTAGTACCTTTTATAAATTCGTATCCGTTTTAATATCTAAAAGTCTTATGATGTCTTTATTCAATTAGATTTAAACTAATGTCCTTGAAATTTAAGTTATTCTAAGTATCAGTTGAATCGTTCTAGAATCAGTCATTTAACTGATTCAAGTGTTCACGACGTCCGCCATTGGAAGGACGTTCATTTTCCTTCTGTCAGAAACGAGTCTCTCTCTCTGTACCATATTAACGTCCGTCCTCATTATGAAGGGGGCTGAACGTTCGTCTTTTTATGAAAGTGGAAATAAGAATGAAAATGTGATTTAAAGGGAATTATAAAAGGTGTGAATCATGTATGAGATGAAACTGTGATTTTGGAATTTTAACGAGCGTTCCAAGGAGGAACGTCTCTCTGATTCGAATATGATAAGTTGTATAGTATGACCATGGTAAAACTGCTGATGGCTGTTCATCCTGATATTCCGTGAGTGCTCGTCCTCACTTAGATGGGAGTAGGTCATGTGTGGGAATGGCAGGAGGTCCTAGTCCTACTGAGTACTTTGGACTGATAGGGCTAACCTCGGGTGACAGCTGATGAGTGTTTCCAGTTACCACACCACCCGAGTGAACGAACGCCTGTAGTTACATGGATTCATACAGTCCGGACGGTCGGTCTTATGAGAGTTTGGATGATTTATTTTATGCTTTGATGTATTGTTAATTGTCGTGTATGTTAATCGCATATGTTAAATTGTTATATGGGTTGTATGGATTAAATTACTTAAGCTTACCCTGTGTCTCTTTCTTGTGTTGTCGTTCGTCCTTGAACGTTCGTCTTGTCTATGCAATGATCATCCGTGTGGATGTGAGCAGACGGAGGGGCGTTGCTTGAAGAAGCGCTGGAAGAAGAAAATTTGGAGGACGCCAATCTGGTTGAAGTAGAGGTTAAAGCCGAGCCCTAGAGCGCTCGTTAGTTGTAGTTTTTATGTTCTACTAGATTTTTGGACGTTCGGTTTAAGTTTGTAAAGCCGTTCGTCATTAAATTTTGAAATACTACTGCATGGTATTTTACCCCTGTACGTAAGAACGTTCGGCTTTGTAATTTTTCGTGATTAGTATCAAACTGCATGTTTTAACTGTTAATTGTAATTAATTCTAATTTATGGTAATTACTATATTTTGGGATGTTACATTAGTCCTTTTTATTCTTTTTACCATAATATTCTTTGAATATATATATATATATATATATATATATATATATATATATATATATATATTTGGCTCAACCCCTTATTTTAAAGGATTGAGTTTATTAGTGTATAGGTAATTTTAAAAGTCTATTTAGGATTTAACTTCTCTAAGTAGTGATCATTAGGTACATATTTTGATGATAAAATACTGAGTTATAATCATTGATAGAAAAATGAAAAATAATATTTGTTATGTATATAACATTCAGGGTTTAATAAATTCATAATTTGTAATATGTGTTTATTGTTGTACATTTGTATGTATATATTCTCAATTACGTTTATATACTTTGTTATAATCTTAATTATAATATTTAATTGATAATTGTACTTTACCAGTACATTATTAACTTTAAATTTGTAACATCCCAAAAATACAATCTAAAACTATATAATAGAATAATCACATTAAATAATATTACAGATCAGTCTTACATTAAAGTAGAACGTATGGTTGTGGCCGAACGACCTTACAGAAAACTAGAAAATTAAAACCGAACAATATAAGCAAATCCCGACCGAACGGTTTACAAAATACTATACCGAACAGTCCTACCAAAAGAAAAAGGAAAAAGATGATCGAACGATCATCTTAAAACTAAGCTAATAAACTGACCAAACGATTCTACTGTTCGGTCTTAACTTCTACCTCCACTAAGCTATCTTCCTCCAGCGCCTCTTCCAGCAGCTCGTCTCCCTCTGCTCACATCCACATGAATGATCATTGCAACAGAAGAACAACTGAACGTACAAAACAGACAAGACAGGAAACATAGGGTAAGCTTATGTAATTTAATTCATGTATAAACATATATTTCACACAATCAACCAAACAAGATAATTCATCATTTGTTCATGCAAAGCCTAATACTAGACTGACTGTCCGGACTGTATGAATTCTGTGTAGCTACGACGTTCGTGTACCCGGGTGATGTAGTAACTGGGATGCCCTCAACAACTGTCACCCGAGGTTAGTCCTATCTGTCCAAATTAACCATAAGGACTAGGACCTCCTGCCGTTCCCACACATGACTTACCCTCCTCTACGTGAGGACGAGTAATCACGGAACATCAGGATGAACCGCCAGCTTAGCATGTCCACATTCATACTTTACCAAATTCCAATATCCATTCATGAGCTATTCCTTCCCGGAACGCTCGTCCATAATCCAAAACATTTCATCCACATCATATTCTATTCATCTTTCATTATTAATCATCTCAATTAAACCATTCGTACAAAGATCACTAAGGATACCAAATACCGAACGTTCAACCCTAACTCAGAACGAGACCAAACACTTGGAGCAAGACCGAGAGGTCTCTAGTTCTAGAACAGATTAGACCGAGAGGTTACTATCGGGTTGAGAAAGAAACCAAGTACAATTAGATATCACAAGAACGAATGAAACGAATGTTATTTTCAAAGTGAGCCAATTAAATGAACTGACCCTTGAGAGCTCAAACCGAACACCGAAAAGACCATGTCAAGTACTAACACTCTAAGTCGAAACCAATGGATACAGACACTTCAAGACATTCAAAGAATAATACTTAGAAGAATTCACATGAAGAAACCGAACGCTTATAAATACTTAGTTTATTTGAGTTTAACATCAAGAAAACCGAATGCTAGTCAATGACCGAGCACGGTAGAGAGAGAACTCTATTGAATTTGGACGAACGCTATTTTCATCAAGATAGATTATAGAAAAGAGAATGAGCGCTTGGGGTAAGACCCAGCACTAAATAGTACGAGCGCTTGGTGAAAGACCTAGCTCTAAATCGTACGAGCGCTTGGTGAAAGACCTAGCATTAAATAATACGAGCGCTTGGTGAAAGACCTAGCACAGAATAGTACGAGCGCTTGGTGAATATAAGATATCATTTGACTAATGTTCAAGAACGAACGGACATACTACTACACAAATATACTTAAATTTATATTAAAATACCAAGGAAAGGATATCCTTGGTGGAACGCCTGTACACAAATTGTACTGGACGAAGACGCTCGTCCTCAACATAAATTCCTTCCAAATGAAAGAATCTGATTCTAAACGAGTCTCCGAGAAAAAACGAATGGTCAAAGACCATTCAGTAACGAACGTACATTATCATAGGGAATTTCATACTTAGAATTATTTATCTCAACTCATTTCTCAACATTTATCTTCATAATTTCATACATTCATATCATATTGAATTTCCATACTTCATACAATCAGATCATAGCAACAATCATATTAATTCAGTAAACTCAACCAACATACATGCAATACAAGCAACATCCAAATTAAATTAAATAAGCTTACCTTACCTCTGAGCGTGACTGAACATTTACAGAGGCAGAATACAGTTCACACCACTACAAGTCCTTCTACCCTCAACGCTCGACAATCCAAACTACAACAAGTAAAACCCAACACTATCAGAACCACTCATTATGAGAAGGATGATCAACACATGAAACCAGAACTTGGTTTGCATGTCCAGGAAGACGCACGACTGAGTGAAGAGAAAAACTTACCAGCTCAACTTCACAAACCGAACGGTTTAACTGGAAGCTCTTGACGCCGGAAGTGCTTCTGCGGTGCCTGGATGGTGATCGGAGAAGAGAAAGGGTGAGATTTTTTAGAGAGAAGGAAGAGCTTTTAGAGAGAAGGAGGAGATTTCATAAGGTTGAAGATGGCTGGTGCATGCAGAGAAGTGGCACGAAACTTAGAAAAATTTCAGTTTTACTCTACCGTAAAAAACGTTCGTCCAATCCGCGACACACAGCTGTTTTCCACTCTCTGAATCTCAGACTTCCTTTGGCTTGACATCTGACGTCCGTTCAGAGGGTTTTGGGTGCATTTTAAATAGATTCTGACAAAATTCATATCTAAAGCTCGCATTACAAATTACTTGTTTTTTAAATAGATAAAGTTGGGTCAAATAAAAAACTACCTTATCTTATCTTATCTTATATTATATTATCTTATATATATATATATATATATATATATATATATATATATATATATATATATGTTATTGAATAAAATTTAGAATTAATATTAAAAAAATCATTCAAACCTAAATTCAGTTTAACTTGAACTAACCCATTCACAAACTTAAACATAAGCAAGGTTGTGTATATCACCCTACCTAAATTCATGCCAAAGTTGAGATTGGGATTGTATCTTTTCTTAGTATCAAATTTCATTGAGTTTTGGTTTCATCAAATTACCGACCTCGTATTGCATATAACCTATATATTTTTAAAAAAAATATGTCTTTCATACACACTATTATCCATTTTTTAACATTATTTTCTTAAGTAACACTACAAATGTGTTAGTGTTTGTAAAAAAATTGTTTCTACCCCAAGTCTAATGCACTTGTTATACTAAGATTCGTAATAAGTTTAAAATATATTTATTATAAGAAATTACTATTAAAACATGTTAATACAGTATGGAAGGAATACTAAATTTAAGACTCTAGTTTTAAAGAATAATTTTTTTAATTTTAATTTAGTGACTAACTAAATTTTAAGTGATAAAAAATTGAAGCACAAATTTAAAAAACGATAACAATGTGAATTTTATAATACTATAGAAAAACCCAAGAACGTTTCATGTTGTAAAAATCGTTATTACTACTTCTTACCAAAAAAGGAAAAATAATTCAAATTTGAGCTAGTTTTTGAAAAAAATGATGAAAATATCTGAAATAGCATACTCCAACATAAAAGCAAGCATGAATTTTATTTTGAATAACACGAATTTGGATGAAGAATCAAATAATAGTGGATGCACGTAAAGAACAAAGTGATATAAAGACCACTAAACAATTGTATTTAGCATAATGATCTCAACATAATGATTTCAATTGGTGATAACCATCTAAGAATAATTATATAAAGTACCTACCAATTAATCAAGGAAATACAATCATGTCTTGATAATAGAAATAAGAAAATACAAAAAAAAAAATATTATAACAGACAAATTTATCTTGTGGCATGATTATTGCTAAGAATGATATTTAATGAGGTTAATTTGGTGAGAAATGAGATATTGAGAGACAATTCCTTTTATAAATATAATTTTTCATTAATATAAATAAGATTGATTAAATAAATTCAACATAAATAAACAAAAGTTCAATTACTCGTGTTTTTTCTTACACGTATTTTTTTCACATATAATACGAAAGTTCATTCCAGCCAAAGTGCGCGTGCATAGTTACGGGGAAAGTTACTTTCACCTTTTCTTAATATTACAATATACTTCAATAGATTACACATCTTTTAAATAAGTTGCTTCAAAATGATTTTCTATTTTCTTTTAAAAAAGAATAATTAATTAAATTACTTCCAAAATAAAAAGAAAAAAAGGTATGACATTAAATAATGTAACTCATGCCAATTTGACATATCCGCAAAGATTGAGTTTATAGCCAAAATAGATTTGCAAATTTTGATGACACTTGCCATTATGAAATACACGCATCAACTTTTTTTACTTTTAAGTAAAAGTTATCGGTTGTTACAAGATAAAAGAATATTTAAATGCATTTTACCTTGATTTTATGTAAGATCATTGAGTATGGAAAGTACAATAACAAACATATTTTTAGATATAGTATAAAAACTAAAAAAATGTGAATTAGATATATTGTATTAGAAAATGATTTTTAAACCTAACTCTAACTCTAATATCATGTTAAAAAATGATTTTTCATAAAATCAATTTGTACAGTGAAATTTGCACTAATTTATATATTATAATTTGATTTTATTTCTAGTCGACGTAAGATATATATATTATAAATTTATATATTGTATTAAATTTTGATCAAAAACATTATATAACGATTATGTATATATTTTATGAGAGAAAATTTTTTCGTGTTTAATGCATTATGAACTATGAATGAAAGTAATAGAATTTGCTAGAGTTGTTTTGTGTGAAAATATATGTTAATATGCATGTGGGTGTATGAGTTTGATTATTGAATAATATGTGTTGAATTTAAACACATTGTAAGTGAATGTGACATGTTGCAAGTTATATGGTGAGATTTAATGTGGGTACACATTGAAGTACACAGTTTGTACACAGTTTGTACGCAAGTATAGATACAGAAAAGAATTGAAGGGGAAGCATCCTTGTTACAGGGTATGTCAATTTTTTAATTCAATTCAAAAATGGCATTTAGTCAAATGGAAACAAAAAACCCAGCTGCATTTAATGCTTTGACAGAATGATGCTAACGACAACTAATTAAGGGTCTCAATCAATCATGCATGCACAATTCAACATTTTAAATTTTCCCCATATAATAATACTGATTATGCTGAATTTAGTATTGCTTAAGTATAGTCAACCACTTAATCAAAATTAGGCACAGGATTAGTTGCTGACTAGACCGGGGTTTAAGAATAAACCACTTGCACAAAAAACAAAGGACGTTATTAGTAAACCTAATATGTGAGTGTGCATAGATTCTCCCTTTCTATTGCTTCAATGCCACGTCTATGCCACCAATTCAGTAACACTAATGTGAGTGTGTGATAATATCATCACCTTCTGATCTCTCACTGTGACTCTCCTCAATTTGCTCCAAGTTTCGCATTAATTAATATTTTTCTGTCCTATTATAATATTTATTTTTATATTTTGTATTTTAAAAATAATTTTCCATTGACTATGATTATTTTAATCACCACCATCACTCGGTGTCTCAAACAATATTTAAAACAGTCAAGAACAACTAACCGATTCAAAATGGATGTTTCCTCTTCTTCGATTTTTATTCACGCGTGGTAATTTGCTTTTGATTTCTGATATTTTATAATATTTTATAAGGTGTTGGATCTTCGTATTTTCTCTTAATTATAAAACATCACAAACAGATATTTGATTAACTTTAACTTTAATCTTAAATATCATTTGATTAAAAATATTATTTACATTTATTTCTTATTAATAACTTAAATAACTTTAAATCTACTTTAACAAAATTATAAAATGACACATCTATAAACCTTACATTTGGTATGTCAATTAAACATCCTCGTAAAAGAATGTTTTTGTCAATAATCCTTTTATAATGAAAACTCTTCTAAATAATAAATAGTTCAATTCTTTCTATAAATAAAATTAGCCTTCAATAAAGTAATTATAAAGTTGTCAAAATGAATCATCTGGTCTAACCCAGTCCATTATAGATTGATTACTCCGTGAATCAATATACTCAACTCACTTATTAACAAGTCCAAAAAATTTCAAACTTGACCTAACTTACCAGAGGTTGGTGAGTTAAACGAGTTAACTCACTTAATTACAATTTTTTTCTCCCAAAAATAAATTATTTTTTTTCTAATTAAAATCTAAATAAAGTTCAATCCAAATACAATAAAAAACTATGTTAAACTCCAAATACAATCCAAAATTACAAAAATATTATACAATCCAAATACATTTAGATATAGGAGAACATTTAGGTTTTCATTTTTTTAATACAGTTTAATATTTAGAATTTATGAGTAGGTTGGTAAGCCAAATCGACTCATTACGCGTTTAACCCGGGTGGACGAATTCTTAGTAGGTTGAGTTCATTTTTTACCCGTGTCAAAATTTACAATTTTTTTAATCAAATCCTTCTCGAATATGTGATGTACCGAGTTAATTTTAACCTATTTCGAAAATTCTATATAATTGCGTGATATTATTCAAAAAAATATATAATTAGTGTAATATAGTATTTTGTAAAATTTAATATATTGAAAATTTGTGACAGTATTGGGCAAGTTGGATGGTAGGATATTTGTATCATCTACTCATAATTTTATTTTATTTTATTTTTGTGTGGATAACTATGTATATATGGACCAATACTTATTTAGCGAGTTTTTTATTTTTACAAATATTTCATTGAATTTTAATTGGTTTGGTTAAAAAAGACTAAACAAATTAAGACTTTGTGGATGATGGATGGACCACTAAGGAGTGAAAGGGAGAGAATAAGACAATTGTGAAGAAAATCAAATTCACAATTCATATTATTATAATATATTGATTTTGATTGGTGCTGAGCCCAGCAGATATTGGGTTTGGGCATTTTGTCTGTTCTTTTTTTTGCACCCCTGGTTGGTTGCTGTTCAAACCCCCCAATACGAAAATTCGAATAATAATAGTACGAGAAACGCATGGAATTGTCTGCATTGAAAAGTGAAGAACAATGGGAGCAAATTATTAGTCATAAGAATTTGATTATTTGCTAGGATAGTGGTTATTTAGATTACTATTTCAGTATAAATGACAACAAATGCTAAATAACATTAGTTAAAATATAAATTAAATGATAGAATTCAAGAAATAACAGCCTAATGAATGATAATTAGACAAAATAGTGAATATAGTTACCCTTCTAATCTTACTCAGTCTTTAAGTACTAGTTGGCCCATTTTAATTGTTCTTGGGTAATTTCTTTTTGAACCACATAGTTTTTAAGTACACCTCCATGAAAGTGGTTAAAAGACCAAACTATCCTCTTCCAAGTGATGCCGCGACCATCCTTTTGTCGTTGCTGCTACACTTGTTTCTTTGTTGTGTTATAAATGGACCAAAGAAGAAAGTATTCCAGATTGATTTTTGGATCGTACAATAAGAAATTTACGTTTTACAGAAAAAGAGGTTTCCAAATTGTATAATGTGAACTAAAAAATAACTCTCAGATTGAACAATCTAAAAATAAAAAATAATGCAATTCAGAAGCATTTTTTAATGCAAAAACTATTTTTTGAATTGCTCAATTTAAAAATAAAAAAAGAAGGTCTGGATTGCACCATCTGAAAATTAAAAATGACTTACAGATTGTAAACTAAAAAAATATGGCAATTTTTTTATTATATAACTCAGAAGTCCTTTTTAAGGATTAAATGCAAATTCGTATATTAATGAAGTTGCAGAAAGAAGATATGGGAGTGGAAAAAGAAATTCCCTTAATTTTGATCTAATTTCCCTTCATTTGGACCTAAGTAACATTAAGCATGAGAAGCCCGTTAAGTACACTGTAAAGTTAAAGTTGATAAAAAATTCACTGCCATACATTAATCTTGGGTTAACCACGGTGGTTTAGATGGTTTGGTTAATGGCAGTGAATTAACCGTAGTTTAAGTCAAACTTAAGCATTATACGATACACTATATGCTTAATGGCAGGGAATTAATGTTAATTAATGTTGTCGTCCATTGTTAATTAAAACCCTAAGGTATGGGGACCCATAATAGGTTAGGTGATCACTTTAATTTGATTGATTATGGTAACTTTCTTCTTCTTTTTTCATAAGAATCGTTTTAAGTTAACCATAAATTCATAATCTACATTCGATCTAAAGTTTTTAAATAACTTCTATTTCTTCAAATCACATGCTCTGATCTATTGAGTGGTTAATGTTGATTAAGTTTTTATGTTATATTTTTTTATCATTTATGAGCAGTCTTTATAGTTTTTTAAGTTGAGATTTAATTCTAGGTTATTTAATTTGTCACATGGATATCACATTGAAACACAAAGAAATGAACTAATCAAAGTAAACCTTTGATTGCAACTAAAATATTTTAACTAGAAGTTACCCCAAAAAAGTCAAACCAAACACCCCTTTAATATATATAAATAAACTAATTTAATTTTCCTAGATAATTTAATTGAATATATATAAATAAATTCAAGTAGTAAGTACATAAAATATTTTATTACTTTTTTTTAGTTGTCATAAATAATATAATATTGTATTACATTGTATAGTTTATTATAATATATAGCATGTTTTTGTATATGAATGTAGGTAGTAATATTTTGAGAAGAGAAAATAAGCTAAAAAATAATAAAAGAACCACATTCAATTATAATACAAAAGGTAAACTATAAAAAAAACATATATTCTAAAAAAAATATGGCAATTGATTAACATTTGTTCAATCCGATTTTATATTCTATTGTTTGCTTCTTCTTTTTTGCAAGTTAGAGAATTTTAGAAATGATTTTGAATTAAATATATTTTTAATTCTTTAATTTTATGTAAAAATTAAAATGTATTTTTTTTTAAATTGTAATTTAATTTAGTCTTTCAATTTAAAAAAAAGTGTGAATTTAGTGTTTTAAACAGAATTTAATTTAATTTATTTGACGTTTCTAATACATTCTTTTAATTAATTTTAAACAAAAATTTATTAAATTATATAAATAATTTAATTATTATTTTAAAATATATGAAACTTTAAATAAATTTAATAAAATTTAATTAAAAAGACATATATAAAATTTTAGAAACAAACTAATTTTAATTTTCAAAAATTAAAATCATATTTAACCATTATATTTATAAGAAAAAGTAGATAAAGTAGTAGATCATGGATATATATATATATGTATGTATATATATATATATATATATATATATATATATATATATATATATATATATATATATATATATATATATATATATATATATATATATATATATATATATATGGAAGTATTATTTTGTTTCGTTATTTTCTTATTTAAACAAACTGCACATTATGAAAATTTATTTGCCTGAATGAGTGATTGTGTTGGAATCGAAAATGAAGAGAAGCAGAGTAGTTGAGATTGGATGCTGAGACAGACGATGATGTTGAACTCAAGAGAGAGGGATGAATTAAGGGTTGACCTTTCATTGCCATAATAAGAGACTGAAATTGGAAGATGCAAATCTGAGTCTCTCTGTGATTTGTTCTTTCCATTGATGGCGTGTGAGGAAGTGCTTCATTCGAGGCCTCTGTTCCTCACGATCTACACCGTTGTCATCATTGGCATCGTTTTTTCCTCACTCTACGTCTTCTCCGCCATTCGCTATCCCTCCACCAACCCCTCTTCTTGGTCGCTTTCAAGTATCTTCACTTAACTCTACCCTTTTTCACACTCTCTCATTCATACTCATTTTCTCCTCAAATTCACACCTTTTTTCTTACTTCCTGTCAATGTCACATATCCTTTTGTCACTTTTAAATGTGTTGTCAATCTTCCTTAGTTGGATATACAGAATGTTTGAGTAATTAACATTGGTTCCACTTTTGTGTCCTTTAATGCACTGTTATTTGTTAAGGGGTCCTTTTGTATGACACTTTCCAATACATTGAGCTTCTTTTGTGTTTTCCTTTTTGACCCTTTATCTGTTTCATATGTGGGTGTGATTCAAATTGAAACCTTGAACTCTGCATGTTTTTCAGATGAGGATTTTCATCTTACAGAACAGACGCTCAACGGTTCTCGGTTAGCAACCGGACATGCTGTGCCTTCTGTTCCTCCGGAGGCACGAAATGTGAGGACAAGACCTATTTTGGATGTTCCTCCACGCAATAAAGAGATGCCACCTTTTGAGGCTTTCAGATTGACCAAAGAATTGATTCAGAAAAGGGTGAAAGATAACATTATAATAGTTACCTTTGGTAACTATGCCTTCATGGACTTTATTTTGACCTGGGTTCAACAGTTGAATGATCTGGAAGTTTCTAATTATCTTGTGGGTGAGTGTTTCAATTTAAAGCTTCTAACTTTCACTATCACGTGTTTTCTTATCGCCCTTGATAGAGATGCGTATCCGGCCGGCATTGTGTACGGTTGATCATAGTTTGTAAAAAAGGATTTGAAACTTACCTTTTAGGTGCAATGGACACCAAGTTGTTGGAGGCGCTTTATTGGAAAGGGATACCTGTTTTTGACATGGGCAGCCATATGAGTACAGAAGATGTTGGCTGGGGGTCTCCGACATTTCATAAAATGGGGAGAGAAAAAGTTATTCTGATCAACTTGATCTTGCCTCTCGGCTACGAGCTGTTGATGTGTGACACTGACATGGTTTGGTTGAAGGTGCTTTTCTCCATTTCTCAATACATGTTTGGTTTTAACTTTTAAGGGTGATTCATATGCTAGCTGTGTTTATTATGAATCATCCAAATTTTATTAGTAGCTGCAAAATGTCTACTATTACAGCATTTCATCTTTTTATTTAATTATTTTATCAATGTATTATTAGTTTCTTTTCCAGCTTGTTAATTCCTCTGTTCATATCCGGTGTCCTTTCTTTATCTTGTTCACACTTCTTTGGGTGCAACTATTGTGGGACTTCTTATCTGTTATATTCAATATACATAATCATCTTTTAAGGAAATCGCCTACCACATTATGTAATTGTTCGTCTGAGATATATTTCATTCTTAAAACTTATATGTAATTATGTGATCATGGAGCAGAACCCACTTCCATATCTAGCTCGTTATCCTGGAGCAGATGTTTTAACATCCAGTGATCAAGTTGTTCCAACAGTGGTTGATGATAGTCTGGAAATTTGGCAAGAAGGTGAATATTTTTGTACAGTATAGTGAGCAGAACTTACTTCTTTGATTTTTACTGTTCCCATATTGGTTTCTGGTAGTAGTTCTTCACTTCGGACAATTTTGAGTTATATTGAACTATATCTGCAAGTGAAAATCAAATAACATATACGGTTTGAAAATGTGTCTTATATGAATGATGGAGAACCTTTTTTACAAATTCCATATCTTGTCATTAGAAGCCCACAAAAAACACTATCCAATATGCAAACTACGTCTAAGACTCCAAAACTTTTATTATATTATGTCTTGTCTCTATTTAGGAACAACAGACAATCTTATTGAAGTTATTGCACATTCTTTGGCATATCAAATTAAAAATACCACACACTGAAGTTGTTTTCTACCTGATTTTTGCTTTGAATCTCAAGCTCTTTTTCACTTATTTAACCTCTCGGTCCCTCATTCTATCACATTTATTATCACACTTTATTAGCTTTAATGGAACAGATACTATATCCATGATTTTTGTCTATCACCTTGTGTAGTTGGTGCTGCTTACAACATAGGAATTTTCCATTGGAGACCTACCGGGTCTGCAAACAAATTAGCGAAGGAATGGAAAGAACTGCTCCTAGCTGATGACAAGATATGGGATCAGAATGGTTTCAATGATCTTGTTCACAGGCAGTTAGGACCGTCAGTTGATGAGGACAGCGGACTTGTTTATGCTTATGATGGAATTCTAAAGCTAGGAATTTTGCCTTCAAGCATCTTTTGTAGTGGACATACATATTTTGTCCAGGTAGGATCAAATTTTATTTTCATATTCCTTCTTTTCGAATTATATATGTTATATACTTTATGTTTTCTTTTACGTATTTAACTGTCTGAGTGAACCTTAGAGAAACAAACTGTCAGTTGTTCCTAAGAATGTACTTGCTTTCATGATTGTAGGCTATGTACCAGCAACTCAGATTGGAACCATATGCAGTGCATACAACATTTCAATATGCAGGCACTGAAGGAAAGCGCCACCGACTTCGTGAAGCCATGCTTTTCCGTGACCCACCAGAATACTATAATCCTTCTGGTAATTAGTTATTTCTCCCTCAATTTTAGCTAGCATATATTTGCTTTGCATTCTTGCTGAAAACCCATAATTGGTACTTAATGTTTCAATGCATTATTTTCATTATCTGCATGTGGTTGATATATTGATTCCCCCATGAGTAACCTTTGCAGGGGGGTTCTTGTCATTCAAGCCATCTATTCCAAAAAGCTTGTTGCTAAGTGGGAACCATACCATCGAATCACATTTTACACTTGTTAATTACCAAGTATGCATGTATCGACCTGATCCTTTTCACTTCTGCAATTTCAATGGAAATTGTGATGTTGCATCTCCTAATTTATGTTGTACATGAATTTGTCCAGATAAAACAGATCAGAACAGCGCTTGCTATTGCTTCCCTTTTGAACAGAACACTGGTGAGTAGTGAGAACTATTTTCTGGTATCATAAAATGCTTATATATATATATATATATATATATATATATATAATCTTGATAATATATGATATGCTCCTTATTTTATAATTATAATACTCCCCTCAAGATGGAGCATATAAGTTGTATGTACTCACATTGATGATAATATAATTGCTCCTTGGTTCTCTTAGAGACTTGGTGATGTGTAATTAATCATATAAGGTTTATATGGGAACTTTCTTTAAATTTAAGCCCTTTAATAAGTTGCTTTAGCCATATGAGCTCACAAGTGACTAATGTTATTGCCATGTGGTTTGTTTCTGCACTTGATCTTGTCAAAACATTTTATTTCTTACTTTTCTACAATATTAAATTACCTCCAACAAGAACATAATATCTTGAAAGTGGAGCTTGGTGACCCTTTGCAATAAACATCAAAATATCCAACAATTTGAGTATTTCCCTTATCTTTGCAATTGAGGCCTTTGACAGGAGCATTCCCAATATAATTTAGGATCCATACAAGTGCAACCCTAATGTAGTCCTTCTGAAGGACAGTAATGTTATGGTGACATTTAGATCTTTAAGGGATTAATTTGGTGGCATTAAATTTTTGGGAGACTAATTTTGTCATGAAGGACTGATGTGCTGATGCTTATGACTTTAGAGCCAATTTTAGTATTTTCTCTAAAAATCATTTAGGACAGTAGTAATATCTTCTACTTCCTGATTCCTTCATGCTTTTCTGTCCTCTTTCTTATTGATGTAATGTAATTAATTTCTTATTAGTCAATTTAATTAAAAGAACTAGCATATTTCCACACCCGAGTTCTTCACCCTCCCGCTAATATCTCCTTTTAATAATTAAGATTCCATTAATAGATGCCTAAAGGTTATTGGTGTAAACAAAGGGTGTGTGGGGTTGACTTTCTCATGCTTAAGCTCTTAAGCAGTCCTATCATCCAAAATAAAAAAATGTAATAATTCTTTTATTACATAACATGTTGCCTTGGTTGATATATGTGGTCAACTTTTATTCCTAGAGCATTTGATACAGCTGGTTTGGGGTTTCTTAATGATTATGATTAAAGATTTCTTTTTGCAGTGTATTTTCATTTCAGAAAGTATATAATTTGATCTTAAGTGGGTTCTTTATGTGTATATGTTTAGGTTGTGCCTCCATTATGGTGCAGGGTTGATAGGCTATGGTTTCCCCATCCTGGTGTTTTGGAGGGGTCTATGACTAGACAACCTTTTCTCTGTCCACTGGATCATGTATTTGAGGTATTTCCAGTTTGATCAAGTTGCTCCTAAATTATTATTGTCGTTGTTCACTTATCTTTATATTGTCCGGGTTTATGAATAACAGCCTTAGAAATTTTGTTCACAAGTACACAGGGTTTGTTTGGACAAACTTCCACATAAGGATTTCTGGAAGAGAAAAGAAAAAATAGAATGAGTTTCTTCATAACTTAAAATTAGCTTATGAATGTTAAAAAATAAAAATTTAGAAAAACTAAATGAGTGAACTTCTAGAATTAGCTTATTATAGAGGAGCCCATTTCATTTTTTTCTACAAGTTTTTATAGAAAAGTTTGCCCAAACAGCCCTCCGCAAGAAAGCTTTTCGAAATTGATGTTTTACATATTTGCATGAACTAGGCACGATGGTAGTATTTGCTTTAGATGTGAAAAACTGAGAATGTGAATCAAGGAATAATGTTCTTGATATCGGGGACATTGGGTATCAGAAAGACATCAAAGCCATATGTAATATCTGTTTCTCACGGATAGCTTGCTTCGAAGAAAGGGAGAGAAAACAAATCCTTTGAATATTAAAATGGGGGAAAAAGTGGGAGGGAATGGTCTTTGTCCCTGCGATTTCTCTTCCATTTTCCTTCAAACTTCTGAACCAAGAAAGGGATTTTTCACCAAAATTCCTCCCTTTCCCTTCCTGTTCCTGCAATCAAATTGAATGTGAATCTTTTGGATTTCAATTTGTCGGATGACAAGAGAAGAATAAGTTCATATATATGTAAATAAAAGGATTTTGTTATAATTGTAGGCATTAGAGTAGTGATGAAGAAATATGGGACAAACATGGGAAAATCTAAGAGTCAATGACAGAAGTTACGACAAAAAAAGTATTTTAATGGTATTATTTGTTTTTAGTTACTTTAAAAAATAAAATGTAACTTTTCACGATTGGAAAACCATATGCCAACATGCTTCTAATAGCAGCTACGTATAAAATCACTATTAAATTTGAAAACCTGCTTCCATAGAATTGGTCAGATACTTAAACATTACTATACTAAGCACTTTTCACTGAGTAAAGGCTACTTATCTCTCTCAAACCAAGTTGGTAGTCGTCCCCTAAACATTATTGAGATTTCAATTTTTTCTTGGAAACCTCGTTGGTTAAAGCAATTAATTTTTGGCTGCTTCAATAATTTATTAGTTCTACCAGTGGAGAAACTGTGCTAATTATTTTGTAACAAATATCAGTTACTGCTATTTGACAAGGCCTACCCTTTGATGTAATTGTGGATCATATATGCCATTATAATTTAAAAGAAGCTCAAGGGAACTGGAGTCAGCTTGAAGAGTGGAAATGATATTTCATTTTGACTACATTGCTCACCACTTCTAGTCCATAATCTACATGATTAGTTGTATTTTAAGAAAGCTTGTATAATTATTTTAATCATTCGATTCTGATTAAACATGGTGTCCCTTCGATGCTTTAAACTAACTGATAAATTCTATGCTTTATTTTATTTTATTAATTTTTTGTATGGTTTAAAATTTTTTGGCTTTCACTAATTCAGATCTCCATGTTTTCATGAATTAGATGCAGTCCTTAAGTAGGATATAGAGAGAAGAACTCTGCAGAGTAATACTAAATAATATACACCCTTTGTAATTATCTGTGCACGAGTTTACAACATTTAATGTAATCTCTTGCCTCTTCTGTATACATAATCAAACATTTTCTCTCACTGTCGTGTGCTCTGCTGTGAAAATGTACTCTGTTGCAGGTAAATGTCATGTTGAAACAACTTCCAGAGGAAGAGTTCGGCCCCGGAATAGATATTAGAGAGTACTCGTTACTTGACAACCCCTCCCTCCCCTCAGAGGTGAATTACATGTCATTTTCATTTGAAATTGTGATTTTTCCTTTCTTCTTGTATGTTACTCGGGAAACTTATGCCGGGTTTCTTGAATTCAGGTGAAGAATTCATGGCTTGATGTTCAGCTCTGTAAGGAAGGAGCTCAAGATTGTTTTGCATCAAATAATACCACTATTGGGGGAGTACTCAAATTTCCAAGGCATAGCGATGAAGAAACGGTACTTAGAATTTTTTTCCATTTAAGGGTTGTTTTATGTACTTCAAAGTCAACTCTATAAGCAAAGTACATATTCGTGTGCCGGATCTTTTTTCGTTATACCAAGTATAAACTTAAATTAAGGATAAGCAGCTGATTCGGAATGCTCACTTGGAGTATGGTGTGAGAAATTTTAGTTATGTCTGCAGTATGAAAATTAAATCTGAATCTCAAAATAAGTAATTTTGGTGTCCAACTTGTAATTGTGCTGGAATCTTTACCAATCACTGAAACATATAACTCAATTTTCTTCCTTCAAAAGTAATTCCTGCGTAATATCTTCAAGTGAAGACTTTCTCTTCTGTAGGCAGCTTTCTACCCTTTTTTTCCTGGAATAAGAAAAACATTGTTCTAAGAATTGCATGATAGGAGGATCTTTTCATGTAGGTAGAGACCGCCCATACCACAGCCTCATGCCATCAAAATTGAGCCCTTAGGTTTATCAAATACTTTTTTTTTTCATTTTCTGGTCCTGGAAATATATTTTTGGCTTTGCACAATTTTCAGGTTATATATAAAAAACGTTGATCCCGGTTGTTTTTACTTTGAATTTGCAGTACATGAAAGTATTTTCATCATTCAAGGACGTAAAAGTCATCCAGTTCTCTTCAATGCAAGACGCTTTCACAGGTTTTAGCGACAAGGCAAGGACTACTTTACTCATTTCTTTTGAAGTTTTTTTGTATTTATGACAAAAAAAATGCAAAGACATTCATGTTTATCATGTCCTGAGCCATCCATACTTTTATCAGGAAAGGAAGGACAAATTTAGAAACCGTGTTAAACGGTATTTGGGTATATGGTGCTGCGTGTTTGATCACACTCCTGGCCACATTTATTACGATATGTACTGGGATGAGAAGCCTGAATGGAAGCCTCTCCCTCCTCAAACTTCTGCAGATGATCATCCACCATGGTGAGGTCAACTTCAGGTTTATGTTTGTTTCAACACTAAGGACAGGAGATACAAGGAAGAGATTTCATTAAAAGGTGATTTGGTTTCCAACTGATTGCCAAGACCAAGGTTACTCACAGAAGTTCGGAATCTGTGTCCACATTGATGATGCTAGTTGTTAGAGAGATGAGAAAATGTCATTCTTGTGTAACAGTGGAAGAGCATGCTTCGTACCAAGTTTCCAACATTGCAGTTTTTCAGCCCTGATGTCTCTGTTGACATTGAATTGCTGTAATTATTAAAACAGGAACAACTGAATGCACCACCCCTTTTCAAATTTTGGTCACTATTTAGCATTATCTGTTGGGAATAACATTCCTAGAACTCCCTAATTGAAAAATATTTTATTAAAGAACAAAAGTCAGTTAAAAGCACAAGTATTTGATGCAAAAGATACTGATGAACTACTACTGTTAATCAAACCAGTTTCGCCTCTAGCATCACGTGACTAGACCAAGACAACTAAATCTTTAATACAAAAAATAGAGTTTGGCAACGGAAAAACACTGCTACAGTATGTTCTATGAATGGAAGAGTTACTACGTAGGAGCTATTTATTGTTATGCATGGCCTTTGGAAATTGCTAAGCTCTCAAATTCACGCTCTTCAGCGCAAGACGGGATTTTTTATACCTGCAATCAATAATGAAGTCAAGATGAAATTCTGGGTAGTCCACGAATTGACGTTGAAGTATATAACAAAATGGGCTAATGGAAAATTAGCCTTGGACCTGGAATATCACAATCATTCCATTCAATTTCTTCGCAGAACCACCAAACTGGGAACTTCAGCATTGTTAAACGACGACACAGGGTCCCCGTATTCTCATGTTAATGTCATTGTTTTCTCAGTGTCATTCAGCTGTTTGAGGAAATGCTACACAGAACTCTACGTGCGAGTGATATTCATTTTCAGCTTGTTGATTATATCAAACTGTCCCTCAGAAAGCCAAAAATTGTGAGTGCCACTGCTGCCCATTGTGCAGCATTAAAGTTAGGCGCTCTAGCTCACCCCCCAAACTCGACATCTCTACTCACTGTTTATTCTAGGGCTGGAGATTTTGCCTCTTCAAAGAGTTTGTTTGATGAGATTCCCAACAGAGATGTGATTGCTTGGAATGCTATTGTTGCAGCATCTCTTGAAAATAAGTGCTATAGAACAGCAATGGACTTCTTAGAGAAAATGATCAAGGCCGAAACTGGGTTTGATTCCACTACTCTATTGCTTATGGTGTCAGCTTCTTCACTGATAAAAAGCTTTGACCTAGGACGGGTAATTCACTGTGTGAGTATAAAATCTGGGATGCTAAAGCATATCGGTTTAGGTAATGCTCTTATTGACATGTATGCTAAGTGTGGTGATCTAAGCTCTTCCGAGGGTGTATACGAAGAGATGGAAGGTAAAGATATTATTTCGTGGAATTCGATAATGAGAGGCAGTATTTACAATGGTGATCCAGTGAATGCATTGTATTACTTCAAAAGGGTGAGTTTTTCTGAAGAAACAGTAGACAGTGTCAGTCTATCTTGTGCCATTTCAGCATCTTCAAGTTTGGGAGAGCTGGCTCTTGGCCAGTCCATTCACGGGCTGGGAATCAAGCTAGGTTACAAGGACAGCTCGTACGTTTCAGTTGCCAACTCTCTCATTTCATTATATTCACAATGTGAAGACATCAAAGCTGCTGAAACAGTGTTCAGAGAAATAGCACTCAAAGATACTGTTTCCTGGAATGCAATGATGGAAGGATTTGCATCAAATGGAAAATTTAATGAAGTATTTGATCTTCTGGTTGAAATGCAAATAGTAGGGTCGTTCCCACCTGATGTGGTGACATTAACTACTCTACTTCCACTTTGTGCGGAACTGATGCTCTACAGAGAAGGAAGAACCATCCATGGATTTGCAATTAGAAGACAGATGATGGTATCTCATCATGTTATGTTACTGAACAGCCTGATAGACATGTATTCAAAGTGCAACCTGGTGGAGAAAGCTGAGCTCTTGTTCAATTCTACCACAGAGAAGGACTCGGTCTCATGGAATATAATGATATCTTGCTATTCCCATAACAGGTATTCTGATGAAGCTCAAAAATTGTTCAGAGAGATGCTACGTTGTGGCCTAAACTGCAGCTCCTCGACCCTTTTTGCTATTCTTTCTTCTTGCGACTCCCTTAACAGTCTCCATTTTGGAAAATCAGTTCACTGCTGGCAGGTGAAATCTGGATTTTTGAACCACATTCTTTTAATAAATTCTCTCATGCATATGTATATCAATTGTGGATACTTAGCTGCCAGTTTTTCAATTTTGTATGAGAATTCTGCATTAGCAGATATAGCTTCATGGAACACACTAATTGTGGGTTGTGTGCGATGCGACCATATCAGAGAGGCTCTAGATATTTTCAAATTGATGAGACAGGAACCTCCTTTCAACTATGACTCCATAACCCTTGTAAATATCTTGTCTGCCTGTGCAAACCTAGAACTATCAAGCCAAGGAAAGTCTCTGCATGGCCTTGCACTTAAGACTCCTTTGGGATCAGATACTCGGGTTCAGAACTCATTAATTACTATGTATGGCAGGTGCAGAGACATCAACAGTGCCAAAGTAGTGTTCAAATTCTGTTCCATTCCCAATCTTTGCTCATGGAATTGCATAATCTCAGCTTTATCTCATAATGGAGAAAGTAGAGAAGCATTGGAACTATTTCGCCATATTCAGTTTGAACCAAATGAGATCACCATTGTTAGTTTTCTCTCTGCTTGCACACAAATCGGTGTCCTAAGACATGGAAAACAGGCTCATGCCCATGTGTTCAGGACTGGCATTGGAGATAATTCCTTCATATCAGCAGCTCTTATAGATTTCTACAGCAACTGTGGAAGATTGGACAGTGCCCTACACGTATTCAGAAATGCAAAGGAGAAGTCAGAATCAACTTGGAATTCGACGATTTCTGCATATGGATATCATGGAAAGGGTGAGAAGGCAGTCAAACTCTTCAATGAAATGTGTGAGTCAGGAGAAAGGGTGAGCAAAAGCACTTTTGTCAGCCTTTTATCTGCATGCAGGCATTCAGGACTTGTGAAGCAAGGCATTTGGTACTATGAGTGTATGTTGGAGAAATATGGAGTACAACCTGAGACTGAGCATCAAGTATATGTGGTTGACATGCTTGGGAGATCAGGTAGACTGGATGAGGCTTACGAGTTTGCTAAGGGGTGTGACAGCTCAGGTGTTTGGGGAACTCTCCTAAGTGCATGCAACTATCATGGAGAACTCAAGTTGGGAAAACTAGTTGCTCAACATCTCTTTCAATTGGAACCTCACAATGTTGGATATTATATATCATTGTCAAATATGTATGTAGCTGCAGGAAGCTGGAAAGATGCTACTGACTTGAGACAATCAATCCAGGATTTAGGTTTAAGAAAAACAGCAGGTTATAGTCTTATTGATTTTGATTTCTGATAAAAGGAGATTCACTTCGAGGTCAACAACACCTTGGCATAAATAGCAATATTTACAGATGGACACTATTACTTTCAAGCCAAATATATTTTTACACCCACTTTATATTCCCTATTTTCTCATTCAAAATTTCACTTTTCTAATGACTAAAATACTCCTACAAATTATCAAGTGGTGCATTGGATCAAAAAAATATTTTCCTTTACAGATTGCAAATGCTTGCAACGAGAATTAAACTAGTAGTGAAATAAACCATGGTAGTCGATGATTTAATTAGTTGATAACCAATAAGTTACTTTTAGTTAATAAATTATTTTTTAGTCGATAAAATTTCTAAATTTCTAAATTAATTTATTTAATTAAAAACATTTTGTAAATTAGTTAACAAATTTTAATAAATATTACCCAACATAAAATAATATAATTGCATAAAATTTATTGTATGAAAGAAATTTGTATTTTTAAATAAAAATATATTATTATCTAATTATAATTTAAGATATTTTTATAAATAATTAAATTCTTACAAATTTTTTTAATATTTTTATTTATTTTTTAAAGTTGCATCGTTTTTTATTTGAACATATCACTATATTTAAAATGTACATATTCACATTTTTATTACATTATAACGTACACAAAAACACATAATATATAATGATATAATAAGTACTAATCAAATTTATTTTTCATTTTGCAATAAAATTGAATTCTTCAATTTTTTTATGACATTATATAAAAAAACATTAGTTTCCAAAATATATAATTTTAATCTTTTTAAAATTTATTAATTAAAAACAAATAAACAAATACTAAGAATAATGCATTAATTATATCTATAAAATTAAAATTAAAATAAATAACAGTAGATAAAAATACCAAAAGATGACATAATAAGGAAAGGATTATATGATCTATAAACATAACGTACATTTTTTAAAATTCCAAAATAGACTACTAAAGTACATTCAACATATCTATAAAATTCTTTAATCACTCTAAATTATAATTAAACTAAACTAGTAACAATCTTATTATGTTACCAAATATTCATATTTGATAGGTTTTGTGGTTATTTCTTATTGCAAGTGAATGAAATGAAAAGAAACGAAAATAAGAATAAATGAAATAATTCATAAATTATGAAAAGATTTTTATGTGCTCATTTCAAAATTTCTGCTATATCCCTAACCACAAAACAGGATGATCCACAAGAAAAAAGTGTCAGTTGAAACTACCGTTTAATAAAATTGTCGGAAGAAATCACAACGAATATACTTCTATTGTATTTTGTCTAACAATTGAATCATTAAATCAACAATAATCTCCACTTTTCAAGAGGAAAACAATATTCATCAAGATTAACAACTTTCTCAACGGCAATATATTCCAAACAGGAGATATCTATCTAAATGAAAGTAAACTTCGTTACATACTCAACTGAAATTATGTGCCAAAGTGGCGATAAACCCCATCTGACGTCATGATGTTCCAATCTCGACCAATTAAACCCATGTAATATTCAGATTCACCCACCCAAGTAGTAGCAAAACTGGTGATAAGTAACTGCAGTAATATAAGGGTAAATGTACAAATGCACCAACCAACATAAGCATGTATGCAGGCTCTTCTATTCACTGAGAAAGATGCCATTGGTAAAAATGGCAATCTTATATTTCAAGGCATCAAATTAACTAAATCTGAGATCCCATGAAAAGCTCAAACTGATGCAATGTTGTAATGGTGAAAGAACAACTGCAACATCACAAAATATAGTCAGTTTCCATGTGCCACGTAATGCATTTTAAGAGGAATAAAAATGCACAAGGACGAACCAGTCTGTGAGTATGGAATCAGTCATCAAGGTAATAATAAGACCCAGCAGACTTTTGTTCTCTGTCCTTGGTTGAATCAAGTTTGTTGATCCTTGGGCGAAAATTAGTTGGGTCCCTTCTAAATGTGATATCAAGATGCTGCAGAAATGAAGGATTACATTATACATATTATGCATGTATAAGCAAAAGGCACAACAGATCAAAACGAAAAAAGTATAGGAACCAAGGTATGAAACTCACCGATAAGAAAAGGTTCATCCCAGACAACAATGATTGAGGAGAATTTGCAACACAATCAATTGATGGTTGACCAGCATAAACAATAACTCTGTCTGCGAGATAAGTTGCCATGATGAAATCATGCTCAACGACAAAAGCCGTTTTCTTTGCATGAAGAATAAACCTCTTGATCACTTTGGCAGCATGAATTCGCTGTTCAGAATCTAGATATGCACTTGGCTCATCTATCAGATAGATATCTGCAGGCTGTTATGGTAGGATAGCAACAGATCAGAAACAAGAGGCATGCATGCATCTTAAGGGTGATCAAAGCACACAACAAAACCAAGTGATACAATTCAAACAATCAGGCCACATAATTAGCATGGATATGTCTACAGGCCACTAAAGTAGAACAGTAAGGCACCAGGAACATTATTTCTATCTAGATTCTGGAGGCATGCAACAAATCCATGCAATCCCACAAAAGTTGACAACAGGATTAGCACCAAACTCATTTTCACCTTATGGAATGACACCAAACTTGACACTAGTTGCCTATAGAAAACAGGAAGTATTCAAAGTATGTATAGAGAAAGAAATATATGAAAAGAGCAACAAGGATTCAGGTGAATAAATAATCTCAAACAGTTATCATGGATGAAGCTTATAATACCTTGCCAAGACAGAGACACAGAGCAACTCGCTGCAACTCTCCTCCAGAAAGATTCACCACTTCTTGGTCCATTAACTGTTCGATAAGAAGTGGCTTCATCACATCTGAAACAAACTGGGGATGAGTATATGCATCACGTATTTTTTGATGTAGCAAGTGCCTAACAGTTGATTGGAACTTCGGACTAATCTTCTGAGGCTTGTACGAAACATTAAATTCAGGCATCTCCACATCAGATCCACCTTCTATGCTGTCAGGTTTCAATAAACCAGCCTGAATAATACCAAAGCAAGGTGAACACCAAAGCAATAAGAATTACTTAGTTTCATTGAGAACGAAGTATGACCAAAAGAATACCAGCATACGAATGAATGTTGTCTTTCCCGTCCCATTCTCACCCAGCATCACAATAATCTGAGAATCAGTAAATTCTCCTTCAACTACACGAAGTTTAAAATTGCCTTGAGTTTTGGTCATTGTTGGGTATTTATATCGAGCATATGTCTGAGCTTCCTCAGCACTTTCCTGTGGAGTCTCAGCAACCTAGACACAGCAAGAGAGCAGGGTGCGTTTGATAAAATTTAAAAACTCAGTACTGAAACATACAGTAATGAAAAATAAGCACTGATTTATAATGTTTAATTTAAAAATATTTACCTTTTAAGGTGTAGAAAATATGAGCATCTAATAATATAAATGATGTGACACTACATGAAGTAATTTTTGCCGAATATATTCAGTGAGCTCCCACATACAGAATATTCAGTTTTTCCCTAACATTTTTTGCATGTTGAAACAGTCACCACTAAATTTCAGCACCAAATATTTTCATTTACCTCACCAGAATGGTTTAAAATAATAAGAAAATGAGAGAAGGGAGATGCAAGAAGCATAATATACCTTGAAGGTTAGCGAATCATCCCGGAACCTCAGATTTTCTGTCGGAACAAAGCCAGCCAAGAAGATGTTAATTCCTTCTCTGACAGAGAAAGGAAGTGTCACCACTCCATATGCACCAGGTTTGCCATATAGACAGCAAATAAAGTCTGATAAGTAGTCCAAGACACTAAGATCGTGCTCTACAACAATTACATAACTGGAAAAAGAGAGAAGCAAACATATTCAAATTTATATTGGAAGTTGTTTGGTGAAGGACATATGATACAGACATTTTTAAGCATGTAATACTAAGAGAAAAGGGCAAAAAACCTATTAGGCCTGAGCAATGATCGAATAACTTGTGCAGCTTTCAGCCTCTGTTTCACATCAAGATAACTGGACGGTTCATCAAACATGTATATCTCAGCATTCTGGATTGCAACAACCGCAATGGCAAACCTTTGGAGCTCACCACCTGAAAGATCCCCAACATTACGATCTATAACTTGATTAAGCTCAAGATCTGCACAAAGCTCCTTCTTCATGTCTCTCTCATCTTTCTGGTCTAGCACCTGGCCCACATTTCCTTGCACAGCTTTTGGAATATGGTCAACATACTGAGGCTTGATGATAGCCTACATAAATCATATACAGATATATTAAAATATAAATACCTGGCCAAATGTGGTCAACATACCAAGATTGGTGATACTATATATATAAAAAAAGAAAAGCCATATTTTAATCATAACACTGTTTTAGTGTGATCTGGAAAAAAAATTCAACTAACTAGATTTTAATGAACAAATATTCAGAAAAATGTATGCACGGCAAAAGTGAGACAGCCAGTAAGGACAAGATAAAATTTTCAGAAAGGTTAAAAATTATGTAGGATAACTACAGAGGAATTACAATGCCTTCAGTTCAATCACACGTCTTTATATATTACAAGGCCTTCAAATTTTTTATGACCATAATAAATATGTAGGACAAAACACAAATTATTCCATTCTTGAACATTACATTAATTTCAGGAAGTGAATTTTCAAAGAATAGTAACAATGAATGAATTTCTCACATGAGCATGTATGGAATTAAAACAAGGAAAAGACTAAAAGATCTGAGACACCTGGCGGTTGACTCACTTATAACATTATATTAGACTTCCCCCCTCCATGTCTCCCATTTTGACTCCAACTACAAACTAGTCAATGTTTAGTCACATCAACTTGGATTGACAATTGACCCATATCCCTATCAATTAGTGGCATTTGATAAGCTAACATGTATATGTACTCTACCTTAAAATATGCATTTTATGATATGTAGTGAGACACTTTATTTCTTAAAATATGGCATTTTGATGTATCAATCAATGTATGACAAAGAGTCATTCAGTAATTTGGTTAATTAGTATTTAAAACAAACCAAATAGAGCAATAGATATAGCATTAATCAACTTGTGCTCTAACCATTCAGCTTTATACTTGAACTTGATTGTTTACTTTTCTAATGATAATGAACTAATTAACTATTTTGAGATTTATGATATTACCTTTGGATACCTATATATTAATTTTAAATGTTTATAGTTTATTGATCTTCATATATAAATCTATTACTTCTCTTTTATTGTAATACCTACAGTTTTTAAGTGCACTTTTGGGGGGAGGGGGAGGGGGGTGTAGTGTATAAATATATGATGTTATTTTCCGTTAAATACATCATGCTTCTCCGACTATCAGGCATCACCATCGGTCAAAATTTTGGGATGGATAGTTGCCTTCCCACACTGCACTCCACCATAAAAAAAGTTGCAATACAATAATAAACTCTCCTAACTTCATTCCCAGACATTATCAATATCCCAACTACGTTCCCAATCCCAAAATTAATTCATCCCTCTCAGTCAAACCAATTATAACAGACTAGTTCCACGGACTAACATCACATAATTGGCAATTGGTCCAGCGAGTAGAATAATGGGAAGAAGAAAACAAATCCAGATCATTAAATCACACTGGTATCAATGAGCACACTATCTAGTCAGTATTAGACTGCCAGAGACTAAACCATTAATACATATTAAACGGGGATGCAGATTTCACCTTCAAATCATCCTCGAGAATACGAGTAAAGTAATTCTGCAATTCAGATCCTCGAAAGTATGTCAAAATTTCCTGCCAGTCAGGGGGATTCTGCCACCAAGAACAAAAATCAACAAGAGCAACCCAAAACCCAAACAGTAAAGCAGTAAAGAAAGGCAAGTTCCGGCTATTACAGTAAATCGACCCAAGTTCGGCTTCAACTTCCCAGCCAAAACTTTAAGGGCAGTGGACTTCCCAATCCCATTCGTCCCGACCAATCCAAGCACCTGTCCGGGCCTTGGCACCGGCAACCTGCCACCACAACACAATACAATACAGTTAATCACAAACAACAAAACCCACAGCCTCAAATTTTTACTACAAAACAATACAATGGACTAACCTATGCAGCTTAAAAGTATTGGGACCGTATCTGTGAGTAGTATCCTTATCCAAGTCCTTTGGCAAGTTGATAATCTGAATAGCTTCAAAAGGACATTTCTACACAAACAAACAACAATCTCATCACATAAAAAAAGTACCACCTGAAAACACAGTAACAGCGTTTCCAAAATTACCTTAACACAAATACCGCATCCAATGCACAATTCCTCAGAAATGTAAGCAATCTTCGAAGCTGAAGTAACCTCAATACACAATCTACCTGTAATGACAGCGAGTCCCCCGTAAAGCCGTCCGAATTGAGGAAATGAGGAAAATTAGGGTTTGGCATCGAAAGGGGGAAGAATCAGATCTTACCGGTTCTGACCACTGGACAACTCTTCTTGCACTCCTGGCGACACTTCTTGGGCTTGCACCTGTCGTTGCTAACTATGGCAATACGCGTCAAGCGATCGGCCATGGCGGTGGAAGAGTTGAAGAGGACGAGATTCGTTTACCCTTTCAAAAGGAAAAGAGCAGAGCCGTGACAAAGAAAAGGCGTGTGGTGAGAACGTTTCAGAAAAGCATATAGCATTAGGGTTACCTGCTTCAACCTGCACTGAAATTGGGTATATGGGTCGGTTTCACTATCGGGTCGGTTTTACACGGATTCTTGTACTAGAGTCTTACTGTATAAACAAAAAAGTCTTTTTAATCATGATAATTAATCACAATAATAGTATTTGATTATAAAGAACTATTGTTATTACATAACAGTTTTATAACACTTTAAATTTCTTACAAAATAATAATTTTAATTTGTATATATTTATTATGTGAAAAAGTGTTTAATATTGAAAAAGGTAATATTAAACTATATATTATTTTTTTATTTTGTCTTTACATTTCATGTTCTTTTTAATTATTTCTGGTACTAATGGCGATGGCGTTGCATTAACGAGAGCGATCATTTCAAGTAAAAATTCATCCTGGTATAAATTTAATAATTATGAAATTTTTGCAACATTTTCTTATTCATTGTTATATTTATATTTGTCTTTTCATTATTTTAGATATTAATTAAACACTTTTTATAAAAAATATAAAAAATATAAAATATAAAAAATTATATTAAAATGATATACATGTTTTCTTTAATATCTTGATAAAAGTTTTATAGTTATATATAAATACCAAATAAAAATATTAATAATTACTACATATGTGAAACGATTATAGAAGAAAAGTAAAAATATAATGTGTACTTAAAAATAAACTACAAAATTTTGAGAATAAACTATATTAATATAAATAAAGTGTTTTTACATTAATGAGCTAAAGTTATTTTAATAATTTAAAATGAAAAGAAGTATAAAGATAAGTACACGCGCCAAAAGCGGTATATACAATGAAAACATTAAATAATTTTTATATTTAATTGATGTAATATATTTTTTTTGTCAAAAAACGGAAATAAATTCAGTACCTATAAAATTATATTTTAATAGAAAAAAATTACTAAATAAAACTTACATGAGTGATATTCCAGAGGCAGGTGAGACAAAAATACATTTCTTAAATTACACTCATCTACAAAATATAGTCATCCACTCCTAGAGTGAGTATAGGAAGTTATATACACATTAAAAGGCTATCATTTTTATTTTTATTTTTTTCTAAAACTTAAAAAAATTATATAATAGAAGAAATCTTAATTAAGTTATTGTTTTCTCTCATTCTTTACATTGTCAACTAAAACATATTTATCAAATCACATTTACCAAACAAACAGAAAATAAAGAATGAACTATTAATGCGCTGAAAAGAGTAAACATACAACATTTATATAAATATTAACACTTATAAATATTCATATTAATCTTAATACATGCAATCATATATATATTATACTTGACCGTCGGGACACGTGTATTGATGTTGGACTCTGGTAGATTATGTTTGGCCTCTACTATTTTGCAGAGTCAATAAGTTTCATTCTACCATACACAATGTTAGTTCATTCACGCCTTAGGCCAAGGTAAAACTCCTAAACTAAAACTTCCTGTTACTTCTCACGACATACCACACCCTTCTCTGCTTGAGATTTGATGGTTATTGGAGTGTTAAAATAACCCCAAAGTCAGAATCTCTACATCAATACATACACTGCTAAAACGCCACCATAAAATCTTTCCACGAGATTTATGGAATTACTCCAAACACATATATCATATTCACAACCAATAATAAACTCATCATCATCACAATCTCATACATGAATAAATATCATACATATTCACAATCATGTTATTAACCAACTATCGTTTCATCATTCACATAATCACATACATTAAGCACATCATAAAAGGTATAGGTAAACTTAGTTAAAATTATGATATTTTCACTTAGCCACCACATTTGTTCTCTCGATGAGTAGTGTCTGACAACACACTCGCCCAACGACTAGATTGCTCAGTCAACGGAATATCAATGGAACTTATTGATTTAAATCCTCTCAAAAGTCGCCCAACGAGTATATTCTCGCTTAGCGACTATCAAGTTAGTGAATTCTCTAACTTTGACTTCGCCCAACAAAAATAAATTCGTCCAACGAGTTTGCATAATTCTAAAAAATAGGATTCAGTAGATTTATGTAATTCCAACACTGCAAGACCAGTTTAACACTAATCAAGTGTGCTTAAACAACCAAACATCATATTATACATAATTCAATGACTCAAATCATCTTAAATGACATCTCAAATATACACACATGTCTCCAATTCAACATACAATTACTATTACAATTACTAAGGACAATTCAACTCGTCTAACCCAACTCAACAGGTCAAATTTCATAAGATAAATAATGTGTTTTAAAATTATAAAACTCGCTTATAACAAAACTATTTATATTAAAAATGTATATTAAAATAATTAAAACTAATACTACACTTAAAATGTATTTTTTAGGTTTTTATCGTATCATCCTAATACATATTCAATAAGTATATGACTATTTTCAAGTAAAAATTAATTAATTAATTCTTGTCCCTCACGATAAATTAAATTTAATATCAAATTACGTTAAACAATATTATAATATCACAATAAATTAAACATTGTCATATAAAAATATATAATAGTATTTGATCTAGATGAAATATTGAATTTAAAATACATTATAGGTCAAACTTTGTGTTTTTTTTTCATTATAAACTCCTTTCGCTAAAATATAGTATAAAATTAAAAGTTTAAAAATGCATTAATTTATTTTATAACAATAGAACGACCAAAACTAATTTTAATAACTTGAATTGATTAAACAAATCACTAAACATCAACTATAATACATGGTTCGTTAAATTAGATGGTTTCTTTTTAACTCATTTTTCATAGTTAATACTATTTAATTATTTTTTGAAAAATATGAATCATATTTGTATTTCAAAACAAAAGAAACATTGTTGGGAAGTAATCATCTCTAAAACAAATTTGTTTGTGTTATTTTTTCACTTGTTTATTTTATTTATTTTTTCTTTTATTTTTTATATTTTTCAGATAATACATAATATATATTGATTATTGAGACTGAAAAAATTAAAGGGAAAAACATGAATTTTCATACTAATTCAAATTGAGTGGTTGTTCTTAAAATATGCTTTCGTACACAATATTCCAATTTTTTCACTCGAAGATCCTTTCACGAAAGAACTAGTATTAGATTATCTTGAAAATGAAAAAAGATACATAAAACTAAAATCAATATTCTTTAGATATCAGTTTTTCCCTTACATCTATATGTATGCAAATTATCTTTAAAGAAATTTAAATTGTTATAGTATACTCAAGAAACACTATAGAACAACTATATCTAATAACGTATATTGAGATTAAGTTATCGGTGATTTTTTAACTTAATATAAAAATAAAAAGTATGAAAAATATTTACATTTTTTCAATAATAAACGATCATGTACTGTAAATTTTATAACAATATTGTCATTAATTATGTCTAACATAATTTCTAATCATTAAAAGTATATCTAACATTTCTAATCATTAAAAGTATATCCAACATTAAGATGGAACCACTACAAAAGCTGTTTTGTTGAAATATATATTTGAATTCTTTCGGGTTTGATAAGATGTTTATGAACATACCATTACTAAACTCATGTAGTAAAATCTTAAAAAATAGAATATTAAAGTTGATAGTGTTTTAAAATAATCAGACTGAGTATTTTAATATTAAAATAATTCAATAATATAAATAGAACTTTATAAACATTTTTCATTATCTAAAACACTCACCATCTCTATACCTCTTTATCCGAGTTTCTTAACCCTTCTTTCTAAGACTTTTTTACTTTTGGCTCATTTTGTTAGAAAAGAGATGTCTTATATCTTAAACCGAGAGGAGGTGAATTGGATTTTGCCTTAAAAAAATTGATCTTTTCGAAAGCTTTACAAAATTTTTGGTTTTCTTGAAATCAATAACACAAGAAATGATGAATCACCAATATAAGAGAAAAGGATAGAGAAAGATTAACACAATAAATTTACACTGGTTCGGTCAAACCTACATTCAGTCTTCCTTCAACAACCTTAGTTGAAGGACTTCCACTATAATGATAGAGTTACAAGAATACAAAGATATTCCCTCTCAATGTACTTCTCACCACACTCAAAATCACTATAGCAAAACAAGAGGTGAACACTCTCACACTCTTACCACATAGAGAACAATCACAACTCTCTCAATACCTTGAGAACAATCCCAACTCTCAACACCTTGAGAACAATCCCAACTCTCACAGAGAACAATCACAACTCTCTTAGCACACTAGCACATGAACACAAAACACAGATTGTATAAGATGAATATGATATTCTAAACACACTCAATAGTGTAGATCGAATCAGAACTATTCAACATACTTTCTTGATAGAATCTTGATGTATATGAAACCCAAATTGATCATTGATTCCTCAAGAAAATTATTGGACGCTCTTGTAATAAAAACTCAAAAAATAGTTAGTTATGAAATTGATTGCAATTGAATTGTTTTGAAACAATGCACAAGACAATTATTTATACGATTTTCTGAATCCTAACGCAATATAATCGATTAAGAAATTTATGTAATATGTTAAACTTTTTCTTCTACTTTAACAGATTCTCCCAGGTTTTCTTATTTTGATTTTAACAGATTATACAACACATGCAATCGATTATATAATTCTCATAAGTCAACAATAAATTCATTTGACCGTTAAAATAGTTCAGGCTTTAAATGAAATTTATTTTGACATATAAAACATATTTAACCGATTATGAAACTTATGTAATCGGTTATGTCAACACTTAAGCAAATTTTCAAATCAACTTTCATTCTAAATAGACCAATACACGAATGAAACATATATTGGCATAGCTTCGTGTTTTAATTGATTGCCCAACTTATGTAATCGATTACTACACAACTGTTTGCCCTTGTTAAGCATACAATGATATGTGAAGAAATCTAACAGATTATATACATTGCTTAATTGATTATTTCTACTAGAAATGATATGTTCAATCTGTTTAAGGCATGATTCATATACAAACAATGAATTCATATATCAAGCACAAACACAATAAAGATAAAACAATTGTTATGCTATTTTTTGTTCAAGAAACTATAAAATCATTATTTTGTTCATCATAAGAAACATAGATATTAAGGGTTGGATAACTCCCCCTATCAACACATTGTTTTTACGATCATAATGTGTCTAGGAGATCACAATAGTGCACTCTCCATCATCTATCGATCAATTTTAATTTTAGAGCAAGTAAGATTTTACTATTTTTCTTTAATTCTTAGTTTAAGAAACATGTAATTAGGATTTCTAGGATGTGTCATCTAAGCTCTTTTTCTAGCTCCTTGTTGATCAAAGGTCCTAAGAACTTACTTTGATCATTGTTATGTAGTTTGTAGGTGTTTCTAGAGTTCCTTGAGGTGAGATAAGGGTAGTGCGTTGTATAAAACTGCGGTATTTTTTCCTAACTAGGTAAAGGAAGCTAGTGTTCGTTTTATTTTGCATTATGAAGTATAAAATGATAGTTATTAATGTGTGTAGTTAGTGTATGTTGAATTATTGTGACTCAAATGATTGTTAATGTAAATTGTTGTTAGATGGGCATGTTTGACCAAATGATGATTGTTGACATTGAATGATTATGTGTTAGACATAATTTATATGATGAATGTTGTGGTTGTGGAGTTTAATGATATAAAATTAGTGTTGTATTGAGAAATAAAGAGTATACAAAGTGTAAGTTGAGTTTTAGACCTTAAATATGGGGTTTTGATAGGTGAGTTTGTGAAGTAAGGGTTAAATGGGAAGAATCGAGTCCTTGGGTTTGTTTTAGGGTCATTTGAAACTTATTTGAACCTTAAGTGAATATAAATCTGAAATAGAAAAGATGGTTGGTAAATAAGGTGATTTTAGAAGGTTTCAGGTTCAAGTTTAGCGATTTTGGCTAGTAAAATTCTAATGTAGTAGGTTTAGGCTGAAGTAGAGGGTTTGGGGTCTATAGTTGGATCATTTCTAACTGGTTTAGACCCCTAAGTTGTTAATTTATGAAATAGAAAGAGTAGAAGTGAGATTAGGTGATTTGGAGTAGTTAATTGGTTTGGGATATTTATTTTGAATTGGAAACATGTTTTTAAATCGTTCATAGTGTCTAAGAGGTCATATTAATTAGTTAGATAAGTGTGAAGAGCAATTAAGGTGAAATTAGAGTTATTTTACATTCTAGTGTGGCGTTCAGCATAGTCGGTGGAGCCTAAGCGCTAAAATTGCGAGAGGTTTGGCGCCCAACTGCAACGGGTGGCGCTCAGGCGCCAAAAATGCGAGAGGAATGACACTCAACAGTGAGGAGGTGCCGCTCAACGCTAGTTTGCATGGTTTTTTTCTTTGTTTTCTCCTAATTTTGGTTTTTGTGGGTTCTCTTAAGGATTGAATGATATTGTATAATATGTTTAGTATGCTTTACGAAATGTTATTAATGGTTGTGAATGAGGTTGATGTATGTATCAAGGTGTGATGGAATAAAAGTTTCTAAGGAGAAATTCTAAGTGGTTGTATCAAGTGTTGTTTGTATGAGTGTATGCATTTATTCTCAATTAGAGAAGAGTGAATCATGTAGTGAGAGTAGTTGGAGGTCCAAGTCTAGGTGCTCTAATATGCGTAACGAACTAACATTGTGTGTGTGATACGATGAAACACATTAGTAATGGCTCTACAGAGCAATAGAGGTCACCACAAGTGCATGATTTGCCATAACTCGACATTCATACTATATTCGAATGGTCAAGTCTAGGTTCATGGCATTATTAAGATATTTGTTTAACTTTGTGTGTAAAATGTGATGTATGATAAATTATGATATTATGTGTTTATTTCTTTTTAACATTAGTTATCCCTTTTTGTGTGTTTCATGCTTGTTTGTTTGTGTGTGTTTGATTTCTTTTGCAATGATAATCTGGTTGGTGTGAACATATGATGAAGATGTCTTGATGGAGTATGTGCTAGAAGTGATAGTCCAAATATATAATTGAAACATTCTAATTAGTTTAATATAGTTATATTTTGAGAAACTCTATGTTACTCTTCTTTAGAGCTTTCTAAATACATATATTATGTATAGTTATGTTGGATAATTTATTGATATTTTATATATTTTTAAGTTTACTAATTGTATTTTGTTAATTATGTGATAGTTTCTTTATAGTATTTATATTATTTAATTGAGATGTTACATATGACAAATATTTTGTAGTTATTTTTGTAAGCTAACTGCCTTGAAATAATCTAATATTAATTTTACTGAAATAAAATTACATAGATATGATATGAAATTTAATAAATTGATAATAAAATTTAATAAATAACATGAAAAGATTATTACAGCGAAAATATTACTATCATTTTTTACTGTTTTCTTATTTCTAAGCTTATGTCATAATTCAAAATGTTATACACTACCTCACTAACCGACATAGTTAAGACTAAATTACAGCTATACTTATTTTAATTGATTTTTTCATCTATTTTCTTCTTATTTTACTTTTAATATCGATAACTATTTCTTCAGTTTTATAATTATAACAATCAATAAAATAATAATTTTATAACTATTTTTCATATAAATTTTTATTGTCTCACTTTTAATGTTTGTAACCGTTATTTTGTAACTTGATTTATAGTAATTTATTCTGTTATGGTAAAAAAAATGATAAAAGTGCAATATGGCCTTTCTCTTGCTCATGTAGTTACAGGAATATCCATTCCTTTTTTATATTTGTCAATGGGATGTAATTAACATTATTTTTATTGCATGGGTAACCTCATGGTTTTTTGTGTATGTGTCGGTTATAGTTTTATGTACAAAAAACATAATTTAAATAAACATAAATAATGATATAAAAAATTAATAAATTTTGATATTATTTTTAAATTAATGGATTATGCAATCACTTCTTATTAAAAATTATACAATCATATATTTTATTAAATAATACAATTATTTAAATTTGAATAAAAGTAAAATCGTCTTAGTTAAAAATGTTTCAAAATTAGTATGAAAATTGTATAATTAATACAACACTAAAACTTATCAAATATTTATTATATATATATATATATATATATATATATATATATATATATATATATATATATATATATATATATATATATATATATGTATGCATGCAGTTAAGTTCGAGAAAAGCTTAGAAGCAAAGAAAATATAACAATAACACTTTTAATCAATCGGTTTGCAAGTTTAAACCAAACAAGGAAACTAGGTTTAATTTAATTTGTTCTGATCTAAAAACAAAATAAAACTCTATAATGTGCTAAACAGACCCCTCCGGAAAATAAAATAAAATTATACTGATGAATCAATGCAGTACCCTGATACCAATTCCTGCAATCTCTTGCTTTCTGCTCTTATAAAATGAATAAATAAAGCACAGTCACAAATCGATGCAGGTCATTTATTTATGTTGCAGTACTACTCCAACTTTAGTGTTCATGAGCATTCTATACCAAATAGTTAAACAGAAGATACAACGGCTTACTACCATTAGGCCACTAATTTACATGTTATGTTCTTGCCTTCAGAAAAAAACTAACAGGCTTAACAAGTTCTGAAATTTGAAGAATTAAAATCAACTTAAATTATTTTTATTTTACATAACAATTTTATAAAACAGCTTTTAATCCTTACACAATAAAATAAAAGATATAAGTTGCCATTCATACTAAAAAATAACATTTCTTACTCTACAGTAGAAAGAAATAGAATAAAGTATATCATATGTAACAATAAGAAATAAACATTTAAATTTAAAATGAACATACATGTCATATTAATTTTATTATTTAAAAAAGGTAAATAGAAAAATTGGATGCGCAGATGAAACCTGCCATGGATCAAGTCTAAACCTCTACAAGGGGAAAAGGAGGACAAAATGGTGATGAATAGATGGTGTGAAGACAACCCTTTTGACTTTGTCCCATTCAAACAGCATTCACCAGAATACTAGTTGTTATATATATAAACCACCCTTGAACTATTTTAACCAGTACATATATATACACAACATACAGTATATACAAGATATAAACCATACATACAAGATATTGGGTTTAATGTCTTCTTATAAAGACAGTCATGAATCCATTCTCATTTCAGTAGAATCAACCCAGGCTAAAACTAAAATGGTACACACAAGAAAACACAATAGACATTAATCAATCCTTTGCTAAAGGAACTGCAACCTCGCACATATCATCCAGGGATCTATTTGCCGTTCATAAGGAATCGATGATGCATCTTTGTCTGACTAAAAAATAATTAAAAACACTAGAGTTCCACCAAAGTATGGATGGACATCAAACAAAGTAGAGTTTATTTATAAAGGCAATCCGCACCAGCATTTAGAATAGCTGTTGCATATACTCAAACTATCATCATTTCCACTTCTTGAACATACCCTTGCCGAACTTCCCGTGCTTAAATTTTCCATGCTTGCCAAATTTCCCGTGTTTAAACTTGCCATGGTTTTTGAATTTGCCGTGCGGCATGTGTCCATATCCACCATGTCCACCATATCCATGGTGACCGTGGGAAAGATGATGAGCCCCATAGGCAGCTGCTGCTGCCGCAGCACCACCTGCAAGCAATGCTCCTGTCCCCACACCGCTGTGTCCAGACCCATGAGATCCTAATGACAAAGCATGAAAGTTAGCTTCCTTCAAGTATATTATTGAAAATTCCAACAGCTGGGAAAAAAGTTTTAAATAGGCAATCCATAGGTCAACTGAGTTTAAATATACACAACAAATTCCAAATATAGCAGAGGAGAGTCACGATACATATTGAAATTTTGAAAACATTATTGTAGACAATATATATTAATCAACAATTGAGAGCAACAATGTGGCCATAAAGCATTAACAACCCATTATCATGAGTCAGAGTTAACACAGACTCATCCATGAATTGTTATCAGCAAAACAATTTTATGTTAAATGAAACTTGTAATGTAAATCATACAGCATATATTTTGGTTTAGAAGACACCAGTATGCCAATAAGATCGTTTTAAATCATGAGCTCCGTGTAACTTCAAGAGTTATACAATTGAATTGCAACCATTTGTCGATTAAAAGATTTGATACAGATATATAAAAATGAAGCAATAATACCATGTGGAGCAGGATAACCATGTGGAGCAGATGGCGCAGGATAGCCATGTTGTGGAGGGTAACCAGCAGGAGGGTAACCCCCGGCAGGAGGGTAACCTGCAGGAGGGTAACCTGCAGGGGGATAACCAGCTGGAGGATAACCACCTTGTTGTGGAGGGTAGCCATGACCAGATGGGTATCCTTGAGGAGGAGGATACGCCCCTGGAGGAGGGTAGCCCCCAGAAGGATACCCATGGGCAGAATGAGCTACCCCATAAGCCAGATTTGAGAACAGTCCTTTGTCTTCTTCATCATGCTTGTCCTTGCCACCTCCCATCTTTCAAAGGTAAAAGCTGATGATTCACAATCAAGAATCAGTAAATTAAAAGAGTAACGCATTAATCACATATATGTAAAGAAAACAAAAAACCACACAAGACAAACACTGCTTTACAAATTAAAAAAGATGGGCATTCTCCAATCCAACACAAACATTAAACAATCCCGCACAGATCTTGGGTGCAAAACCGAATTTTCACAATCTTTATTGGTTAAGCCATTGTAAACACAATAACATCAGAAGGTGCCATATTTTAGGAGAAACGTTATCAGACAACATTAGCCTAAGCATCGCTGAATTATCAATCATAACACAAAAACATTGAACCAGCACTCCTGTATACATCATGAATTAAAAGAAATATAGCATCGCAAATATACAAAAAAAAAAAAGGGAGACTTGCGTGCAGATGAAGAAGGTAAAAAAACACAATTGAATGAAAATTGGTATTTAAGGGTTCCGAATAATTGGGAAAATATAAAGAAAAAAGAAAGAACTCACAGATTCAGATTTTGCAGAAAGGCGATGAAGAAATTGAAAAAAATGAAAAGAAAGAAAGTGGGAGAGAAATTGGTATTTATAATAATAAGTATTATTGGGAATAAGAAGGGGAAAATGTGTCTTATATATGGTCAAAAAGAGGGTTGATGAAAGGAGTTAGCCTTACGCGTCAGGAACGCGCATAAGCAATCAAGCCCGTGGAGATACACGTGGAATTTCTAGATATTTTGACAATAAAATATTTTTTACACTAATTTAATATTAACTTTCAATTTTTTCTATAATTATAAATTTTTTATATTTTCTTTTTATGATTTATATCTATATATATAAAGAGAATATTTTTAGTGTTAATTTTTTTTTTCACTTTTACTTTTTAAGTTATAGTTTTATTTAAATTAAACTAATTTTTAAATTAAATAAATAAAGATAATTTACTAAATAATCAAAAGTATCATAATTAAATTATAAAAATTATTATACTTATTTTTATAATTATAATTGTATTAAGTTATAGAAAAAGTGAAAACATGTGTTTTACTAATATATATTATAAATAAATTTAACGTTTGTTAAAAATTTATTATTTTCTCCAAGATTTTCCTTTTCCTTAACCCTTTCATGCTTTTGGTAAGGAAATTATGTATGAAATAGGGCAAAAGTACATTCTTGTAAAATCTAAAAAAAGAAACCAAGAGTAATCTCTAATTCTATTTGATCAATTTTTAGAATAGAGTATCTATTTAATCAATTTTTAGAATAAAATAAGTAAAATTTGATTCCTTTTTTATTCTAATTTGAAATCACGCGAAGTGATTCTTTGTCGCATGTATTTTAGTGTTTTTTTTCCTAATTCTTTTGTAATATGAGGTTTTAAGGACTCATTCCATTTTCAATTTAACGTTTTGTAAGTGTTTCTAGAGTTTCTTGAATTTTATGGAAGGAGTCAACGTTTTAGAGCTGCGTTGACCGGTGTAAAGTAAGGGAAGCTAGTGTTTATATTTCTATTATGATTGTTTTGTAAATTTAGTGCTTCCATGTATGATAATTTGATTTGATCGCATTCTAGATATTTTGGTTAGTATTAGTTCCTTTAAATGATGATTATTGACTATGTGATGGTTGAATGTTTGGTATAATGATGATTATTGACTATGTGATGGTTGAATGTTTGGTATGGCATGGTTGTAATAATTCTACTATTATGATTGTGTATAACGAAGAGTATTGAGGCTTAATAATGAATTCAAAGTGGTTGGAGTGAAAATTAACCAATTCTTGAATTTTAAAGTCAAAAAGAGAGGTTTTGAGAGATGAGTTTGAGAGATAGGTATTGGAATAAGCAAATAGATGGTTTAGTATTGTCATGGAGTCATTTGAAACTTGTTTAGACTCTTAGTTAAGAGAAATATGAGGTAGAATGAATTAGTAGTTGAAATATTGAGTTTTGTATGGTTTTAGGTTCAATTTTAGGAGTTTCAACTAGTGAGATTTCAAATTAGAAGTTATGGGCCATAAGTGATGAGTTGTAATCTGTTATTGGGTCTATTAGGACTTGTTCAAGTGGTTAGGTTGCAAAATTTGGTGTATAAGATGTAAATCTTAGTTTAGGTATTTTGGAGTGTCAAAAACGGTTTGATGCAACTAATCTTGAGTCTACTGATCAAATGGATGCTTATTTCCACTTATAAATATGTTTTCCTATCAATTATAATGTTTAAAGAATCAACTTGATCAATAGAACAAGTTCCTCGAGCATAAAAATCCTTTTTCGAAGTATTCTGGGTTCTGTCATGGGGCTTGGGCGCCCCCTAAGCGCTCCTAGGCGCCCCATTCCAGAGGCACCAGAGTTGAGCGCCGATTTCCAATGGCTAGGGCGCTGAGCGCCAGCCCCTGGAGCGCCCTTTGAGCATCACTGCACCAGTTTTGGAGGGGTTTTTAGGATTTTGGATATCAATTTTGGATGTTCTTTAGGTCGTTTTAGGGGGTTTTAGACCCTTCCAAAGTTGTTGGTGAGAGTTTTCAAGTTGTTTTCCTTACCTAATGTGGGTATCAAGATGCTATAAAGAAAATTTATGTTATTATGTGACTTCTGATGACTTGTAAGGGTGTTTCTAGATGTTTAATGTATAATCAGAGGTTTCAAGTGATAGTATGCAATATTTGTGTGAAGTATGTGTGTGTGTGTGATTATGAGAGGGACATGTTGATGATGAATATGTAGTTGATTGTGTGAATGATGTTAATGGATGTAATTCCATGATTCTTATGGAGAGGATACATGGTGATGCCCTATGTTGTTGTTGTATGAATGTATGGAGCTTTGTATTGGTGGTTCGTATTGACACTCTCAATAAGCCTAACTCAAGTAGAGATGGATGATTATGTCGTGGAGAGTAGCAGAAGGTCTTAGCCTGAAGGGCCTTTTCCGAGTTGGCAAAAGGGCGTTTGAGGACTAACTTTGTTAGTAGTAGGGTGAAACTCATTGATAAGGGCTTTGCAGAGTAGTAGAGACCACTACAAGTGCAAGAACCACCATAGTTCGACATTCATACTATATACGCATGAGTCAAATCAAATGTTGTGATATGATTATGATGTATGTTTATTATGTGTGTAATATAATGTATAATGAAATGTTATTGTATTACGATGAACTCTTTTATCACTGGTTTACCCTTGCTTTTGTGTTGTCAGTCTATGTATATGTTTTCTCTTTTGCGATGATCGCTTTAATGGTGTGAGCTTAGAGAGATGTTCTTTATCATTACTTAAGCGAAAGATGAGGGTGAAACAATTGAAAAGTCAAATAATTCTACAAGTTTAGATCTTATCTTGCGTAATTTTGTTTTATTACAGCGGTTTCACTATCATATATGTAATATTTCATTTTAGTAGTATTTTACTATTAAAAATGAAATGTGACACAAGAAAAAAAAACAAAATTGGAAATATAATAAATTATTAATTTACAATACATAAAAATATCAAATTTTAAACTTTTAATTTTGTGGTGGAAGTATTTTAAACTTTTATTTTTATGGTGGAAGTGTGTGTAAGTTTTATCTTTAAGTTTTATACAAGAAAAAACTTAGATGTATGAATTTTTAAGAAATTTGAAGTTATACTGTAATTAGATCTAAGCTTGATTATTAATTATTTAGGAACTTTCAATTTAACTCCTAATTACTTTTATTAATTTATTAAGTTTGAACTATTAAAATTTTCAGTTATATTATTTAAGTGATTGTTATTTTCATAGTCAATATATATTATTTTATAATGTTATAATTCTATAACTTTATAATTTCGTAATTTCATAATTTTATTACTTTATGATTTTATAGTTTTGTAATTTTATAATTGCATAAGTTTGTAATTTTATAATTAAATAAATTAACTGGACAAAAGCCAAATATGTATAGTTTTATTTTCGAAAAGGAAATTAATTTGACTTATATAAAAATATAAAAGCATCTGCTCTAAACAATATAATAAGAATATCTTACCAACTACAATGAATATGTCTATGTCTGTCTGATTCTAATTTAGAGGCTGAAAGAAGTTCTTTTTATTATTATTTATTTTAAAGGATAGTAGTCAATCCACATGGCTAGTCTATTGAGGTGGGAGATTCTAATTTCACCACCACCATTCTAAAGGGAAAAAAAATGTAATAACCTTTTTTATATTCACCAAATTTGGTTGATTTAGCGTATCCAATTCCGTTCTAAAAAGACAAAACAAAGAATCTGATTCATTTATATTTATTGGAGGGGCTCACAACATTTACTTTTATAGTATGTGGAAAGGGAATTTTAGAAGGATAACTCATTTTTTAAAAAGTTTAGAATATTATGAAAATTATATTTTTAGATAAACAATTATAAAATAAATTAAAATTTTGAATTATAAAAGTAATTAAACTTTAAAAAAAGGTCATTACATTGTTATTTATTTTGACTAAAATAAAGATATTATTGGAGTGGTTATGTTTATCGTTTAATATTATTTAAGATTTTTTTGATTAATGTTTAATTTTTTTATAAATGAAAATCATATTTTTTTTATTAATATTTATTGTTGGGGTATAATGACTTTTTATCATCAACATTAATTAATACTTGTCCGTGATAATTTGGAAAAAAAATTGGTTGTCATGAATTTTCTTTCTAGACCATAATTGATCGTGAAAAAATTTCAATAATATTAATTAAAAAGAAATGTTTTGATGGGGTTTGGAGGTTTCTTACTCAAAATACTTCATGTTGTGTCTAAAACCAGATGAACCTTAAAGACTAGACGAACCTTGAAGGCTGGACGAACCTTATTTGTTGTCTCTAAGACCGGGCAGGTTCGTTGAAGGCCGGACAAGCTCCCTAGTCGTCCTCGCACTCTAAGTTATGATATTCGTTCTCCATCCTCCATCTTCAAGCCGAATGAGCGAGTACCTGTTAAAGACACTCCAACGCTCAAGTTAGTAATGTAACCGAGCGATTGACACAACAAGTAATGCATGTATATTGTGCATCCTAGTCTAAAATCATACCTGATACCTTTGTTTATACTAGTTGTAATGAATTTTTACCTTTCACTGGCCTAATAACAGCCTAATTCCACCTTAATCTGTCTTTAGAGGCTTAATGAGTCACTACTAGTGGACCTGGCCTAGGTGAACGACCATGGAAGGACGATAGACGACTTGGGCAGTATGATTGAATGATGGTCAATCTGAATGGTCAGTCGTCCTGAGAAGAGTCATTCGGTACATGGTGTTGAGAGAACCTTGCAGTATGTCGACCTTGAAAGAGTGTTCGATTCAAAGAGATTAGGAGAACCATCTGAGGCAAAAGTGTTTTCATAGTATACCCTTTTCTCCTTTTGTTAACTTGGAGACGCAGGATTATTGATCAAAATATGCATGCTTAAATAGGATTTAAAGTGAGAAACAAGTGATTTTTGTTTCTTTTTATTATTGATAATATATTTTAGTTTTGAAGTTTTCAATCACCTAAATAAGATCTTTTATATTTTCGAAATCAATAATACTGTAATTACAATTAATAGAAAGTAAAAGGAAATAATTTAATGAAATACTAGTACAAAAGGGATTTTTAAGTGAACTTTATGAGGAAATGTAGAGTGGAAATATGATTTTATTCAGATAATTAAATTATTTTTCAATTTAATCATATTTTAAGATTGATTCAATAATAGTTAAGGTTAAAAAACTTTTTACCGCATTCTCATGTACTGATTTAAACAAATAAAAGAAATAAAAAATCTATACTTAAAAATACTTGACATATCTACTAGCAGAGAGAATCAATGATCTTGTCAAGATGAGTTATGTAAGAACAGTACACAACAGTTTTTCGTATGCATGTGTTTAGTTTATGAAGAGTCTCCAAAAAGTATCAAGGAAGTTCCAAAAAGAAGTCAATACAATAACCCTAAACACCTGCTTTATCAAAAGACATCCTGACTAAAAAAGGAAAATACTACAAAGAACTTGTCTGAACCAAAACTAAATTTATCCTCAATTGCATTATGTTCTTTCATCTTTTAATATATAATAATGTACATTTTAAACTCACAATTTACATTGTAATATAAAACTAGTTTTAACTATTAATAATTTTCTTTCAATTTAGAAAAAAAAAAGATAAAGGAACAGATAAAAGTATCAAGGATGTCTCGTTAAGAACACCGATAGAGCAAGATTTCCATTTTCAAATTGGATGTTATGATATATAAGAATAGATTAGATGGAGTGTTAATTCTTTTTTATTAATTTAAAAAGTAGAAGTACTTAATTTTAAGCAAATAAAATAACAGGCACCAAAATCAGCCACGTAATATAGAGATAAAACCCAATTGGGAAATAACAAATTAAAAATGTCAATAATTATTAATTTTGGAACATCAAACCAACTATTGCAGTAACGGGAGAAAATAAAATTCTCTACTTAAATTCAACTATACATACATTAAAAGGATGAAACTAGTAACATATAAGACAAAAGCAGAGTTTTATAATCTTAAACTAAGCAAGTATTCTTCTGCCAATAGAAACTACAGCATATTTAATGTTAAACACCAAACAGGTAAATGATGAAACATAGGATCATCCAGTATAAAGCTCAAAGCTGGGATCAGCAAAACCTCAAAGTAGCTTCAAGCTCCTTTTCATCAGCACAATTGTACCCCAGCAAATAAGCTCGTGCTGTTAAAATGGAAATATGCGTCAGAATAATAAAATACATGCGATGATGCGCAAGGGATGGATTTTAACAATTCCAGATAAAAGGAACGAAGCCAAAGAGATAAGTTTACCAAAACGGCCAGATCCCATAAATGGTTCTGCCTCATCAGTCACACCACCTTGCTGCTGCTCCTGAAATTTCAAAAGAATAAGAAACATTAGGAGGTTTCACAAAAGTAATCATTAACTTATTTTTTTATAAATAGCATAAGTTTGTTTAGGGTATAAATTTATTATATATACTGACCCCTTTAAAAAGATCAATTTTCATGAATATGTATTGCAGTAAACAATATAGAATATCATGTTAAAGAACATACACACTTACAGCATCAGGCTCCATTTCAGAAGGTGACAACAATCTATCAAAACAGTGACCTGATATTGTACATACCAAAAGCTCGTTTGTGGGATCCATAATTACTTCTCTACATGTATCGTCACAAACTACAAAAGAAAATAAGCGCAAATTATAAGTTCCACTCAGCCAAAGGATTTAAAGTTTAATGTAAAAAACGTTAACTAAAACACGTAGAAGCATTGGCATAGATAATGCTCTCACCATGAACTTGTCCAGTCTTCTCACAAATAAATACATCTCCAATTTGGTAGTAAGAGCAATTTTCCCCAGAACAAGTATGATCAGCCACCACTACATCACTTAGGCCTCTGCTGCTTTTCCATGATGCCACTTGATCAGCTAATGTTTTGTCAAGAATTATCCTATCGTCCTTCAACTTCATATAAAGAAAAAAGGTGGGCAAATAACAAACAGTTAAGAAGCATCTATTATATAGATGTATGAGTAGATGAATGAAATCATAATATAAAAGATGCAAATTTAATTTCCAAAACAACATTAGCATAATATTATAAAATCTCAATCAAGATAGACATTGGGAACAAAAACAAATAATCATTGCTATATAAACTTCAACTCCGTCCTTTCCTCCCCTTCGACAGAAAGGAGAGACACCTGTGGATCATGAAAAGTTGTAGAAGGACTGGAACTGTTAATCTAGGTTTTCTTTAGATAGCTGAAAGGATCTCAATGTATCAGTATAAAGTTCCACATTATAATAGTTTCCATCATTACCTGTGAAGGAAGAGGAGCTTGACTTCGCTTAGCTGCTTGCATTTGAATGTAGTACTCCTTAAACTCATTTTGGCAGTTCCTAACAAGTTCAACCATGTCCTCTCCATCACGCTGCATAATAATAACAAAAGTTGTGAGAGAGATCACACCAACTCACGAAGTACAGTTGATTAACTCCATCCAAGTTTCAGAGAGTAAAGATTAAAATACATTCGTCAACGTGGGTTACGTATATTTCAATTTATGCAATCAAAATCCTCAACCAAAAACTACCAACTGGTGCAATAATGAAATACTACTAAAAATAACAGAAATATAAATTGTGCGAACACCTGGATGTATAACTTCTTCCATGGGCATTCCCTTAACTTCCGGGTAGGGGGGAGAAGACCCCATCGCATACAGTACCTGAAATTTTTTTTACCATGACGATAGCCATAAATATATATTTTAATAATACATATGGGTAAAAAAGGAAACATAAATAACAATAACTTAAAAAGAGGAGAACCAACTCCTCAGAGCCAAGCTGATAAAATAGGGGCAGCCACCACTTCAAACAGGGGAGTTCCGTCTCTCATACCCGGCAGATATGGGACTGGCACTCCTGAGTCAAGTAGAACATCAAGACTAGCTAATTGACAGTGATCAACTCCCAAATCGACAAACTATGTAAAATCCAAACCAGTCCACACAACCTAATCCTAAGCTAAATCTCTAACAGAAATCATATCTCAACAACACTTTGAAAAGATGCAACTTGGAGTAGGAAATTATATGTACTTACAGACGACGCCACAATGACTCATCTGATGCAGCACAGTTTAGAAACCTACAGACTAAGGAACAAGAAACAAGGTCCTGCGCCCATAGAAAAAAAAAAGTTAGCTAATTCATATACCAAGGTAGACAAGAAAATAAAATCCATCCACATTGAGTGCCACAATTAAAGGAAGTTCTATATTAAAAACAACTTAAAAAAAAAATACATTTCTATACACACAAGGCAAGAAAAACTACTTATGTGATACCTCAGAAGACAGAAATTTAAGGATATGATGGAAAAGCTCGGGTGGAACTTTGCTGAAACAACCAGTCTCAATCCTTCTCTGCAACACAGTATTGTTGACAACCATGCTCTTCTGTGCAGGTGATGAATCAGAAATTTCTTTTCCTTTAGTACTCTCGTCCTCCTCTGTGCGCTTTCTCTTTGCTTTTGGTTCCTCCCCAGTTTCCTCTTCCTGCAACAACAGACACTCAAATTAAACCCACCAGGCCACAATTTCCTATAGAGCCACCACAAAACAAATGTTCTCTCTGCGACCCCCAAATCAAAACCCTAATCTATCATCTAACACACGAAATAAAATTTAAAACCATAAACAGTCACAATACCTTGTCAGATGCCTCCGAGAGAACCTCTGATTCCAGAAATTGGGCCAGAGTCTCGTCCTCGTCCTCGGAGAAGGTCATGGTGTCAAGGAACCTTAGGAAGGTTCAGAAAGAAGATTTGAGAGAGATCGAAGGAAAAGTGAAATTGAAGAAAGACCGCCAGGTCAGAAAACCAAGAGAGAACTCCGGTGGCCGGAATTCGAGGGACGGAATCAGAACACGGCAAAAGAGAAAAGAAGATTGATGAGATAGTGCAAAGCAGAATGGACGGTTGGATTTTCTCGAATTGACCCGACCCGATCTATTGGCATATGGACTCTGTCCGATTCTCAGTTATAGTCTTCAGATCAGATCTTTTCTTGAGTAAATCTAAATACCTTTGGAACTCACAAAGGTGTTGATCATTTATTTATATACAGTAAAATTTAATATACTTTATATTTATATTTGTCATTTTTAAATATCATATCATTGTCTTAATTTACACATTTTTTATCAATATGTTTACATTGTGAATTTATTATAAATAAGTTTAGTTAGTCATATGTCAATATTTTATTAAAAAAAAGGGCATTGTGAATTTATCCATATAATTAATCATTTTGTTCATTTATTCACATAATTAATTGTCTCTAGTAACAACTTTATATCAATTTAATGGTATCTAAATATAACTATGAAACTTGTAGTTATGTATTTAATGACATTAATTTTATTGTTTCTTAATTAAATTACAAGCTGTATTTTAAGTTTTTAACAAGTTTTATATTTATAAATTAAAAGAAACTTCTATTGGTTAATATTAATAAAATTCATTCTATATACTGAGATTAATCCAATTACTATTTTATTGAATACAGCTTTGTAATTTATAATTTATAAAAAACAAAATCTTAATAACAATATACAAATACTCCATAGTAAAATCTATCATATCTATCATCTAGATTTCCGATAGAAACAGATTAAAAAATGTGTGAATAAATTTAAGAAATATATAGAGCTTCTTGAGAAATATTAGGATATTTTATTATATGGTAATTTTGCTTAATTTAAATAGATTATATTACATGTACTTTTTTAAAAGAAAATTAAATTATGTTTTTCCAATTTCAATAAATTAAGTGGTGTTTGATCACCTATTTCTATCTCATCCATTTATTCTGTCTGAGTCCAAAATCACCAGCTCAGTACATCATAAGGCTTCATTTTCTTTAACAAAACAATAAGTAAGGCAATAAGAAGTTACCTATGTCATTAATAATTTGTTATAATAATGAGTTAAAAAAATTATTTTATTTTCATATTATTATTTTATCATAGTTTCAAAATATAATAATATGTACTAATTTTAGTATTTTAAAATATATTAAAAATTAAAAATTTATTATATTTTAAAAATACAATAGAGATAAAAAGGAAAAAACTTGAACTCGAACAAATCTTACTGATTTTTTGTGCAGTTGAAAATTTTATCAACCCATTTAAATGTGCACATGGTTTTTGAGATATATTTATACTAAATTTTGAGAAGACAATGCTACTAGTTCCGTCCGATTAATTAAAATCAAATAAAATTGATTTAAAAAAATACAAATATTATTTTTTTAAATACCAAAATATATTTCAGAAAATGACATTAGTATAATAAAAATATATATTTCATAATAAAAGAATATATATTTGTTTAGTTTAATAAAATCTTAAAAATATTGTTAAATCAAATATTGTAATTTCTTTAATTTTAAACTAACATAAACAAATGGCTTTGACCAATATATATTTTAATTTAAGTAGTAATCTATATATATATATATATATATATATATATATATATATATATATATATATGAATAAAGTATGCCTAACGTATATTATTGAATAAAAATACTTATATTTATTTACTGGAAGAAAAAATTAATTAAAAGTTATAAAAAAAATTATCAAAACATTTATTTTCTTTTATTAAAGAATAAATTTGTTAAACAAAAATATAGCACTAAAGATAAAAGAAATAAATTTTCATTATATAACAGTGTAAATACATTTAAAAAATATTAATAAAAAAAAATATTTACGTTCAATAATCAGTTCAAATAATTTAAAAATTAAAAATTAATTATTTGAAGGTTAAGCGTACATTAAATATATACATATGGGGTTTGTTAATGCGCGTACGCTTGTTTTTCAGTTGGTAATGTGTATCGGATTTTAGTAGACAAAAATACCCTTATATATCATGGATTCTATGTTTTAAGGTTAAGGGTAGCCTTACTCACCTCTCTCATTCCTCTCAATCCTTTCTCTTTCATCTCTCTCACTCCAACCTTTTCTCTGTGATCCCTACCAATTGAAAAAATCAGAAACACTTGCCTTTAAACAATTTGCCTTTGTAAAGAGTTGAGTCATTGACATATTCACCTTTAGGCAAAGGTTCATTCAAGATCTCTTCAATTTCACCATCTTCACTAACCTCTCTAATTTCATCATTTGCATATGTTGAATCATCATCTCTAAAAAAACCTTCGAGGCCAATTACCAATTCTTTCGAATGTCATTATGCTTGTGAAAATTAGATAATTTTTTGTAAGAAATTGTTTAACAACGAGTGTTTCTGATTTTTTCCAGGCCAATTACCAATTCCTTTGATGTCATTATGCTTGTGAAAATTAGATAAAATTAGATAAGACAAAAATTATAAAATAAAAACTCATCATAAAATCATTTTTTGTAAGAAATTGTTTAACAGGGAGTATTTCTGATTTTTTCCAAGTCAATTACCAATTCCTTTATGCTTGTGAAAATTGGATAAAATTATATAAGACAAAAATTATAAGATGAAAACTCATTATAAAATCATTTTTTTGTAAGATTGTTTAACGACAAGTGTTTCTTATTTTTTCAATTGGGGCTACACTAGGATAACAGAGAAAAGATTGAAGTGAGAAAGATGAAAAAGAAAGGGTTCAGAGGAATGAGAGAGGTGAGTAAGGGTTTGGGGGGTTTCTTTTTCTTTTTTAGTTTTGAGAATGAAAATTATTAAAATACCCTTAACATTAAAACTTAGAATCCATGATATATAAGGATATTTTTGTCTACTAAAACCCGGTACACATTGCTAAAATGTACCAACTGAAAAACAAGCGCACGCGCGTTAGCAAATCTATATATATATATATATATATATATATATATATATATATATATATATATATATATATATATATATATATATATATATATATATATATATATATATATATATATATATATATATATATATATATATATATATATATATATATATATATATATATATATATATATATATATATATATATATATATATATATATATATATATATATATACTTGCATGTTTGTCCATGTAGAAAACCATATTTTTATATAAATGTTATAATAATAATCAAAACATTAAATTAATAAATATATTAAATTAAATATTTTATAAATAATTAAACATTAAAAATTTTAAACTATAAAAATTATAATATCTAATTAATTTAAATGAAATTATGTAGAAGATTTAGTTGTTCTTCCAATTCATATCATTAAAGTTGAGTTTTTAAAAATCTCTTAAGATACTATTTTGGATATATCTAGGTCTTTCTTTATTTTTCTTTCTTTCTTTAATCTTTGTTTTCTTGTTTATTTTTATCAAAATTATGGTTAAATTTTTTTTTTCAATATTCAACATTAACTTATCTATATTTACTATTGTTATGCTAACAAAAAATATCACGAACAAAATTTTTTTTAGACGTAAAGATTTATTGTCTTTAAGAACTTATCTGTGAGGTGTTACGTAAATCCTCTAAAAAGATATTAAAACTAGCAAAGAATTCTAAAATGAGTAAAATAATAAACTCGAGATATTATAAGAAAGAAAATATAGTAGGAAGAAAATAATTGAATAAGAGAGTGAGAGAAAGTGTGTTTTGGAGAATGCATCGCCTTCTATTAATAGAGTTTGTTAACCAGCCAAAAGCCCATGATGGAAGAATCCCACACAAAGCTGCTAGTCAAAATCGACTTCAAAAGAGAAAAGGGAAAGTTCAGAGCAATCTCGTGCCTTAACTTGCGAAAGAACCTTGCAGTTTTGGTGAAACTCGTTCACTAGGAATCAAATCATAAGCCTTTTTGAGAAGCAACATTCATTTGTCACATTTAGAGGTAGGCTTTTGCAATATAAGTCACAACTTTACAACAATTCCCTACATATTGCAAACGACGATAAAAAAAATATTGAAAGAAAAATAGAGGAAAAACAATATCATGTTGCAACTCATACATCACTCGTAAGGGATAAACTTTGCTTAAACTAAAATCTTAATATATGTTGTGTTAAAATTAATGGTGTACAAACTGACCTAAACATGTTATATAAAATTATAATAACACATTCACATAAACACAACGAAAACAAAAAAACAGAACGAAATGTGTACCTTTTGCCATTGCAGCTTAAAATCTAAACCCAATTTTATTTTCTAAACTTTCACTCACTCAAAACTTGATGGTGTGTTTATCTGAAAATAGGAGTAAGGTTAGTGATCAAAACTGAGAGTATCTCATTTCTTTTAAAGCCAGGCCATCATAGGGTTCAAATGAGTGGGTTTGTTCTTGCATTGAAACAAAATGAGTAACTACTCCATAACCTAAACCTTAATGGCTTAATGGACCACATTATGTTCCTTAAAAATAGGAACCGAAATTGGCACAATATTCAAAATATTGCTAACATTCTCCCACTTGGTCCATTTACTCAATTATCAACCACAACAAGTGACAAATATATACGAGCCATGGCGATAGGTTATCTGATAGTGAGTGTTAACTTCCACATACCATAACATATCTCTCTCAACATACCTCTCAACTTAATGTATAAATCATATGTTTATGCTAGATGTAAACCAAATGATATCTTCTTAAAATAAATATGCATAAAATCATATGAGAAAACATCAAGCTAAATAAGAGTTTCTTTGAAAATAATAGATGTACTAATAATGAAACTACATCGTGGAATCAAGTCTCATTCGTACTATATGATAATTAAAATTCTTTGGTGGCATGCCTTTAATTAAAGGATCAACAATCATCAATTCAGTGCTAATGTGTTCAATGACGACTTTCTTTTCCTTAACACATTCTCTGATGGCTAATTATTTGATGTCAATATACTTACTTCGACATCCACTTGCTATTGTTCTTAGCCATAAACACTGTAGCAGAGTTGTCACAGTACAACTTTAATGGCCTAGAAATAAAGTCCACAACTCTAAGCCATAAATGAAACTCTTTAAACCATACATCATGGGATATGTAGCCTCAAAATAGGAAACGAAATTCATAGTAGAAGTAGCAATTAAGGTCTGCTTGACACTTCTCCAAGATACAACTTCATCGGCTAACATAAAAATATAACCAGTTGTTGATTTTTGTGAATCAACGCAGCCAACATAGTCTAAATCAGAGTAGCTAATCACCTCTAAACATTCAGTTCGCCTATATATGATCATGTAATCTTTTGTCCCTTGACGATATCTCATTACCTTCTTTGCAGCTTTCCAGTGGTCAACGCCTGGATTACTTTGATATCTTCCCAAAACTCCAACAACATATGCAATGTCAGGTCCAGTACAAACTTGAGCATACATAAGGCTTCCGATAGTTGAAGCGTATGAAATATTCTTCATGTATTCCCACTAAAAATCATTTCTCAGGCATTAACTCAAATTAAGTTTATCACCCTTCACAATGGGAGCTACACTTGGTGAACAATCCTTCATGTTAAACCTCTCTAAAACTTTGTTGACATAGGTCTCTTTAGACAAACCCAAAATGCCTCAAGATCTTTCCCTATGGATCTTAATGCCAATGACATAAGATGTCTCTCCCATATTCTTCATGTCAAAGTTCTTTGAGAGAAATTGTTTCACTTCATATAACAAATCCTTATTTTTAGTTACAAGCAAAATATCATCCACGTATAATACAAGGAAACAAATCTTACTCCCAATAACCTTTTGGTACATACACTGATCCATGATGTTTTCTTCAAACCCGAATGAAGCGATGGCATCATGAAATTTTAGATACCATTGGTGGGAGACTTGTTTTAATCCATAGATGGATTTATTAAGCTTGTAAATTAAGTGCTCATTATCTTTAGAAGAGAATCCATTAGATTGTTTCATGTAAACCTCTTCTTCCATATGACCATTAAGGAATGTTGTTTTCACATCCATTTAATGTAACTCAATCAAAATGAGCTACTAATGCCATAGTTATTAGGAAAGAATCTTTCTTAGATACAAGAGAAAAATGTCTCTGTGTAGTCAATTTCTTCTCTCTCAATGAACCCTTTGGCAACAAGTCTTGCCTTGTGTCTCTTAATGTTGCCTTGTGTGTCTTTCTTGGTTTTAAAGACCCATTTACATCCAATGGATTTTACACAATTAGGAAACTGAACGAGAACCCAAAATTTATTAGATGCCATAGAATTCATCTCATCTTTCATGGCATCATACCATAAGTTTGATTCTTTAGAAGTCATGGCTTGTGAAAATATGTTAGTATCATTTGAAACTCCAATATTATAGTCAAATTCTTGCAAATACACTGCATAATCACTAGGAATTGCTAACCTTTGACTCTAGTAGATATTCTCAATGTTGCCTAATCATTTTCTTGATAAACTTGTAGCTCAAGCAATTGTTTAGCAGGTTGTTCAACATTATCTTGTTGTTCCTTATTAGCAACATAATTTGTAGGATCATTTTCAACAGTTTGTGATGCTTCAATTATTGTTTGGTAACACCCGTTTGTGTCTGAGGGGTGTGAATGACAATCAACCTATCACTTGAGCTAGAGGGTTGAGCTTCATAGTGATCATTTTCATACCCAATGTTTGGAAACTGATCACACCCACTGACCTAAAGTTCATTTTCAATAAATTTTTCATTTCCTTATTCCACAATCCTACTTTCTGTTTGTAATTATTGTTCATAAAAACAGTAATCTTGTTTTAGGGGTTTTCAGTTTTCTGTTAGTTTTTCTTCTTGTGTAGTAAACACTCACCGGAACCCTATATAATAGGGATTCCAGCGCTTCTTTTGATTAATGGAAAATACATAGAATGATCTTTATTTTACTTAGTAAAAGCAGAATAATGTGATTGTCTCTTACCTCTGTCATCGCACTTCATCATCTTAGCATTTTCCTTGTCTTTTCTCATCCCAGCGCCATCACCGCAAGCTTTGCCGGAGCACCATGAAGATCGCCCTCTTCCTTTCTCTCTGGCACGAAGATTCACGCTTCTCACCTAACTTCTGAATCACAGAAGCTTCAAGTGAGGCCTTTGCCTTACGCTGTTGGGTCACAGGATTGGGCCTCAGTCTTTCAAAGATTGGGCCTACGTTTTTCATTAATACCAAATGTTAAAATTAATGGTGTACAAACTGACCTAAACATGTTATATAAAATTATAATAACACATTCAGATTAACACAGTGAAAACAAAAAACATAATTAAATGTGTACCTCCTACCATTGCAGCTTAAAATCCGAACACAACTTACTTTGTTTTCTAAACCTTCACTTACTCAAAACTTGATGGTGTGTTTATCTAAAGATAGGAGTAGGCTTAGTGATCAAAACTGATAGTATCTCGTTCCTTTTATAAAGTCTGGTCATCATAGGGTTCAAATGAATGAGTTTGTTAGTTGAAATAAAAATAAGTAACTATTTCATAACCTACATGTAGTTGAAACAAAAAAAAAACTTAACGACTTAATGGACCCCATCATGGTCCTTAAAAATAAGAACTGAAACTACCACAATATTTAAAATATTGTTGATGATATCTTGTTTGCTGGAGATTATTTATAAGAAATAAACAACATAACCACTCTTTTAGATCAAGCTTTTAAGATCAAAGACCATGGATATTTGACCTATTTTCTCGACCTTGAGATGGCGAGAGTGCGAAAAGCATACATCTTTCTCAACGAAAGTATGTTATAGATCTTTTACAAGAAACCGACATGCTTGCATATACTCTAGTTTCAACACATGAACTTTTCAAAACATCCTTCTACTAACAATAGGAACGTGTTACTTGATCCCACATCACATAGAAGACTAAATGGTAAGCTAATATATCTCATTAATACACAACCTAATATCATGCATGCACCTCACAACCTTAATCAATATGTTGTTGCCCTTCCATCAAATTATCATCAAGCTGCTACACTATTTAAAGCAAGCTATTGGTTTAAGCATGTTCCTTAATGCTAATAGAAACATCAAAGTCACTAGTTTTAGTGATTTTGATTTGGCTAAATGTTTAAACACACACAAAATCTATCACAAGGTTCATCATCTATCTCAGACATTTACTCATCAACTGAAAACAAAATAAACAATGCATTATGTCTAGTAGCTCTTACAAAGCGGAATACAAGACTCTTGGGTCAACCACTTATGAGTTACAATGGATTCTCTTCTTCAAGATTTCAAAATCCAACACCAATAACCTAGTCTTTTGTTTTAGGACAACCTAATCTTTTGTTTTGTGACAACCAATTTACTCAAATTACTTTCAATGAAGTTTTTTACAAGTACACAAAACATATAGAAATTAACTATCGTGAGAGGACAAGTTTAAAGTGGCATCATCAAACTTCTTCCTATCAACACGAAACACCAACACACTTATATCTTTACAAAAGCGTTGCCACCTTCAACCTTTCATGCCCTTCTCTCTAAGCTTGGATGTTAAACATGCATGCCCAGCTTGTGGGGGACTTTCAGAATATGCAAAAAAAAAAACATTGACGAATCTCGCCCAACAGAGCCTTTCGCAGCCAACGCCATTCTTCAGTTTTATGTTTTTTCTATGTTGCTTTCATTTTAGATATAGCTTTGTTTTCCTTTTCTTTGTAACATAGTCTATATTTTTTTTAGAAATAAAACCTTCCTTCGTTTTTTCTTTATGTTTTGTGTGAAATTACAATACCATGCATAATTATGTAGAAGTTTTCGTTGTTCTTCCTGCTCAGATCATCAAAGCTGAGTTTTTCCAGAAACTGAAGATATAAAAGAAAAAGTTGTGTGACTTAAAGATTAAAACATAATAAATCTTTTTTGCAACTTATATAGATCAATCCCGAATCACATACATTGCAAGTAGGTTAGTTTGTCTCACCCTAGGTCAAGCATATTGCGAGTTATGCTACCTACTCTAAGCGAATTAACAAAATAATATTTTTTCCTAGACTTTTTCTTATAAATCAACCCACGTGTGATTTGTCTCACGTCATCTCAATCATTTATTCATGTTTGATTTGCTACTTAATTAATCAACGTTTAAATGCCATAATCTCATATCATATATTATGTCTAATATTTATTTGAAAATAAATTATTATTTGTGCATGAATATAATTACGCAAGCATCAATAACTAAACACATGTAAAATTATGATTTCATAAAAAGAATTTATTCAAATTTTACATAAATTCCTTTACCATATAGTTTATTTATATTATATTATCTTTATAAATTTACGCATTGTTTAAATATATGTTTGATAACATGTATTTTTTTTAGTGTTTATTTATTTAAATATTTGAATAAATTTAGATGTGATAGAAATGAAAAATAACTTATTTTAATATTTATTTTATACAACCTAAAATACATTTAAATAAAATTTAGAAATATGTATATGTATGATGAAATGCATCATGGTTTTGTATTTTACTATTTAAGAATCATTTTAATAAATAAACTTTGAAAATAGTTATTTAAATATAATACGTTTAAAAATAAGTTATCTAAAATATATATGTATAGCTACATGTCTTATCTTATATTTAATACTCAATAATTTAAAAATTATTCATATATAAAAACATTTTAATTATTTTTTTAAAATAAAAATCATGTAAAAATATAAAATAACGATATATAAAATTACTGAATTGATTTTTTCTAGCTGCAAGCAACTTCCACTTCTTGAAAATGACTTGCCATACTGTTTTCTCCTTTGTATCAAGGATTGTGCTACCTTTCCCCATTTGTTAATCATCAAACTGAATTAATCAATAGCTTCCATGTAATTATCATCAAATTAAATTATCATTTATCTGACCAGTTTAATCACAATAGACTGGATTTTGATACATAGTATATGGTAAGAAAACAAAGATGCTAACAAACAATACAAGAAGAAAACTGATGTTTATGCCACATGACACAACCATAGAAAAAGAAAAAGAAAACTGATATCTATACCTATTCAAAATACAACCACTGAACTTCTTCAACATCTTTAATTACTGTTCATGCGTCGAATTGTTCATACATTGAATTGCTAAGTTATGGTCGGAAGATTTGAAGAAAGAAATCAAGCACTGCCAAACTGTAAATAGAGAAGCTAACATTCTTTTTCATTCATCGATGAGCATAATACATGAATTCTTTATCTGCCACAATAACAAATAGAAAGAGCAAATTAATATAGTTTTTTCAGTTCCTTGAACAAAAGAACAAGTATATCATGTCAGTGATGAATGTGCCAAAAGAGCATAGTGAGAGAACTCAGATTATTTCAAAGGACACCAACACAATAACCAACCTTTCTCAACAGTCTGCCACTGAAACTCACTCATCACGTTATCATGCAAAATAGCAGATTGAGCAAACACAAAATTTCATCTTTTTCAAAAACCTAAATTGGGTTCTCAAAATAAGGACACGCGTGTGAAGGACCTACTTCTTAGAAGGCTTCCCTTTCTTTTGAGAACCTTTCCCCTTTGTACTATCCATTGAAGAATCCATGTTACTGTCCTTCACATTAATGGCACCCTGGCTGAATTCCGAGGACAGGATCTTAGCAATCTCAGGAAAACCAACACTGTTTCTTCCACGCAACAACGATTGCAAATTCTGCTCCCAAATCTTGTCCTTCTTAATACCAGGACTCTGCACACCAAACATAATGCCTTAAATTTAAGGTAACATAACCAACCAGCAATCAAAGTTATATAATCAAGTGTTGAATAAAATTGGGGAAAAATAAGTGAGGTGAGGGGAGTGAACCCGGAAATTGTAGAGTTTGATGAACTTGGAGAGAATGAGGGCAATTTCGGAACGAGAGTGGCGAGGGATACCGAGAAAGTTGCAGAGTTCACTTGAAGATTTGCGGATCTTGGTGTTGCCGGTGCCTGTGATTTCTGCCACCGCTTTCGCCACCGTGGACATGCTCCTTCGACCCAAGGACCCCATTTTCTCGACCTGTTGCGGCTGCGACCACTGCCTTCAGTTCTACAAAGAATTAAATATGGTTTTTTTGGGTTAACTTTTTATTAAACATTAGATATTTTTTTTTCGAAATTTTCAACTAATTTAGTAGTTAATTTTTAGATTTGTGTAATTTTTTTAACAAAATTTATTTGATGTACAAACGCATCATTTGAGTTATTAATGTCAGTAAAAAAATGCTTTACACGTTTTCTTTTTAAGAAATGTATTTAAAATATTAAATAGACTTTTGATTAAAAAAATTTTATATAATTTTAAAAATAAGAAATTAAATTAATTAATTTAAAAAAAACTAATTTTAATTTTTACTGAATATAAAAGAATAAAAATTATATTTAACCCTTCCATGAATTAATAAAAACATTATATGTAGTAGGTTTATATAGTTTTCTTTCACTTCCAATTATGTTTTACATTTAAAAAAAATTCTAGAGGATGAGATATTGTTACCATGTTAAGAAACAATTACTTTCTTTTTAATGTTTTTTTTCATGTATTTGTTTAATTTTTCTTAAATAATTAGAATATGAAAATAATTAGAAAATATATTTTGAATAACATTAATAGAATTAATTTTTTAAGAAAATTTATTCTTGTTATTAATAATTGTAACATCCCAAAAATACAGCAAGAAACTATATATTAGAATAATCACAATAATAATAATCCAAAATCAGTCTTACACTAGAGTCGAGCGTACGCTCATGGCCGAACGACCTTACAAAAAAAAGAGTTATAATATAATTACAAGAACAACCCAAGTCTGACCGAACGGTTTACAAAAGAAAATACCGAACGGTCAGATAAAAACCAAAAGAGGGGTGACCGAACGATCACCTCACGATAACACTAATCCTCTACTAGCCGAACGTTCCTACTGCTCGTTCTTCACTTCCACTTCTACCGAATTTTCTTCTTCCAGCCGCTCGTCTCCTTCTGCTCACATTCACACGGATGATCATTGCAATGACAAGGACGGACGTAAAAACCAGACACGACAGGAAACACAGGGTAAGCTTATATAATTTAATTCAGGCATAAACATACATTTCAATTAATCCAACACCAAATAAATTTCAACGTACGTATCATACAAAGCCTATCACTAGACTGACTGTCCGGACTGTATGAAATCTGCGTAGCTACAGGCGTTCGTGCACCCGGGTGATGTAGTAACTGGAATACTCTCATCAGCTGCCACCCGAGGTTAGTCCTATTCATCCAAAGTACCCCTAAGGATGGGACCTCCTGCAGTTTCCACACATGACCTACCCTCCTTGTCGCAACCGGAATCGCGACGGGACGACGATCCAATAAAAGGATAAATATATTGAAAAGAGATTTTGGAGTCGCCACCATAGTTTATTCTGGAAAACTACGGAAAAACCATAAAATGATAAGGCGTGGTCAAAATGAACCAGATTCTTGGTTCGGGAGTCGGTTACGTGTAGGGAAGGTGTTAGCACCCTACAACGCCTGCCTTAAGGCAGTACCTTTAACTAAATGCGCGAATGTGGATGTGGTTTTCAAAGTGTTTAACATTCCCTTGAAATAAAACTCTAAAGAAACAAACAATATTTTTTAGTTTTTTGGGCCCGACAAGGATTGACCTTGCTCCTACGTATTCTCATTCAGAATGAGAAATCAGGGTTCCGTAGTTCATTTAGAAAACTGCTTTAAAATTGTTTGAGAGATTTGTTTTGAAATGATTTTGGATAAATTTGGATTTTTGGGAAAGTGAGCCTGACAAGGACTGGCCTTGCTCCTACGTATCTCCACTTTTGATGGAGAATCAAGGATCACGTAGTTCTAGGAAGCTATATTGTTTGCTGTTCGAAATTGTTGATGTTTTTGGTTTTATAGATTTTATATGTTTTTGGTATTTTTATTTAAGAAGGATAAAAGGTTCTTAGCACAAGGACGATGCGAGCGATCACACGTGTGCTTAACCTTTAAAACATATTTTTTGTAATTTTTATTTATAAAAGAGAAAAGGTTTTTAGCACAAGGACGATGCGAGCGATCACACGTGTGCCTAACCTTTAAAACATACTTTTGTAATTTTGATTTATGAAAGAGAAAAAGGTTTTAGCACAAGGACGATGCGAGCGATCACACGTGTGCTTAACCTTTTAAAACGTATTTTTGTAATTTTGATTTACGAAAGAGAAAAAGGTTTTAGCACAAGGACGATGCGAGCGATCACACGTGTGCTTAACCTTTAAAATATACTTTTGTAATTTTGATTTATGAAAGAGAAAAAGGTTTTAGCACAAGGACGATGCGAGCGATCACACGTGTGCTTAACCTTTTAAAACGTATTTTTTGTGTTTTTATTTTTGTAAAAGGAAAGGAAAAGATTTTCAGCACAAGGCCTACGCGAGCGGTCGCACGTGCGCTTAAACCTTTTCAAAATATTTTTGTAATTTTTATTTATGAAAGAGAAAAAAGTTTTAGCACAAGGACGATGCGAGCGATCACACGTGTGCTTAACCTTTTAAAACGTATTTTGGCGTTTTACATATGAAACAAAATCCACTTAAAGGGGTGGGGTTATCTTACAATGGGGTGCGTATAGCAAAACCTAAATGTCAAACAAACATAAGAATAAAAATAAAAATGCAAGCAAAACAAACAAAATAATAAAATAAAATAAAACAAAACAAGAAATAAAAGCAAAATAATAACTCAAAAGAACAGGGGCGCATGGATGGAATTTGGGAGGTGCCATTGAGTATTTGCTTGTCAAATCCAATTCTTCCCCTTCCTCTTTTTTTTATTCTGTTTGCACAGAGTGGGCTTAAGCCCAAACGAAAATGGGGTGTGAAATACCAAAACCGAGGGTGCAGATAAAATACTGTTTAGTTTTATTTTTTTACTTGGCCCAACATCTCTTCAGCACATTAGGGGTTCATTCTCCTTCTCTTCATTTCTCCATTTTTCTTCTTCCATCTCACACTAACACAGTTAAATCTTTCTTCTCCCAGCCAGGAAAACCCGACGAGGGGCGTCGTCTCCGCACACTACCGTTTCTGCCAGACCGGCCACCGCGGATCGTCGTTCAGTCGCCAGCTCAGCCGTGCCACTGCCGAGACTATCGCCGGCCGCTGTTCCAAGCTTCCCTTTTCGAATTTTTCTCATGCCAAAACGTCTCCAGCAGCACCATTTTTCCTTCTATTCTTCTCATCTGTTTTATCGTTTGTTGATTGGTTTGTCGTTTTGTCTACTGGGATCAAAAATTTTGAGTGTGCTGGGTGTTGGGAAATTTTTTCTTGTTTTCCAGTTGTTGAAGAGGGGTGTTGGGAAATTTTTTCTTGTTTTCTTGTTTTCCAGAGATGAGATGTATGTTCGGGGGAATGATCGTGAGCTACTGGCTGTGTGGGAATATGGATGCCGGGTGTTTGGCCGTGTGAAGTTGGAATGGAGGGTGATGATCAAGTGAGGGGAGTCGAGACTGGATTAAGGTTGAAGATAGAGGTGTTGGAGATCCAGTATTGGACGTCAAGGCTCGTTCAGAGGTGAATGACGATGGTCGTTCATGTTGAGGTGAGTGAGGGGTTTCACGGGGCTCAGCTCGCATTCACAGAGGAAGGAGCAAAAATGAGAGTTTGAATGGGATGTTGGTGGCATTCACGGTGGCTGGTGGTGATGTTGGCCGTTCGGAGGCTAGGCCGTGAGTTGTTTCTTGAAGTTCTTTCGGTATTGACAGAGAATGGGGAGGGATGAGGATGGTGGGCGTTGGAGTCTGTAAGGTGGCTGTAGCGGTGAGTGAATACGGATGAGGAGGGTGGTAGGTGTTTGGGTGATGGAAGTCACAGCCTAGTTGAGAATCCAAGCACAATGGCTTGCGGGTAAGACCAGAGCTGAAGATGAAGATGAAGGTTATAGGTTGTGGTCACTGATACCATAAGGAGAGGTTGTGTGTTTTCGGGGTACAAGTGGATGAATACTGAAGCTCCTTTTCTTTTTGGGAAAATAACCCTTGTATTCTATAGTTACTTATAACTGATGAATCTTGTTGAGACCATATTTTGGTGCAGTTTTGATTAACAGAGGAAAGTGAATATAACCATGTACGTTGACCGAACACATATTTCAATCACCTCTCCGCATGCATAAAGGAATCATATCTATGAGCATACAGATGAGCTTGGGCATGACCAAAGAGTTTTAGGTATACGAGACTTACCTCCGCAGCTTCAAGATGCTTCACCCTTCTGTTCTCCTACTCCCTTCTGTAAATGATGCTCCCTCTTCCAAAAACAAACGCCTCTTCCGTCTCCTCTTCTTCCTTTCTTTTTTCTCCTCCCCCTCTTATTTTTATTATGTTGTTACAGGTGCACCTTGGAGGTAAGGAAAAATGGAAGTGAAAAGGGAAGCCGTTAACTGTGGTTATGGGTGTTGGAGCTTGTTGAGTGAGGAGAGGTTGGTGATGGAGTTCCGTCCCCTCTTTTGTGCGAATTCCGAGTCTTGTAGTGGTATCAAGAGACTTTTCAGAGTTGCAAGATGGGCAGCCGTGCATGAGGGATACCACCATCGGCGTGTTACAACCCAAAAACCAGTGGCAGCCAAGAATGATTGAATCCTTTTCAGAGATATGATTGAATCCTTTTCAGAGATACCAGTACTGCCTCCTCCTTTCCACATCCTCCGGTCGTCTTTTTCTATTATTTGCAAACAACTTTTCAGACATTTTATCCAAACCTGACTTCTTTTGTTTTTTTAGTTGTTGTTTTTATATTTTTTTTTTATTCCTTTTTTTATTTTTTTATTATTATTTTTTTTATTTTTTTTTGTTATTATTTTTTTGTTATTATTTTTTTGTTATTATTTTTTTTTATTATTATATTTTTATTATTATTTTGTTTATTTTTTGTTTATTTTTATTTTATTTTAAAACAAATAAAAAGAAACAACAAAAATATTAAAAAAAAAAGAACACCCTACTGTTGGGACGAACGTCCCAGAAACAACAAACGCCTGAACGTTCAACTAATCAAGACCGAACGTTCACAAAGAAATGACCGAACGCTACATTGGCAAAATATAAGAACGAGCGCCAATCTGCGGGACCGAAGAGCCGAACGTCCGTGAACAGAGAAAAGCCGAACGTCAACAAAGGCTGAGAACGATCGACGGCGCGAGACAAAGGACGAACGGTCACGCGAGGGTGAGGACGAACGCTCATGAGGAGCGGACGAGCGGTCATGAATAGAAGAGGGCGAACGGTCAAATGGTGAACGTTCCAGGATGACCGAACGGTATGGGACGAACGTTCCACAATTGGAGAACCAACGCTTGGGTCGAACGCAAGCCAAGAACGAACGTTCAGAAGGTAAAGTTCTTATCCAGGCCGAACGCTTAAAAGTTACCGAAATTCCAAAAACCGAACGTCCTAAACCGAACGCTCACGGAGAATTCCAAACAGACCGAACGCTTGAAGAACGGTTTACTATTAGGACGAGCGTCACAATACCCAAATGTCGAACGCTCGGTCAAAACATAAAACGAACGAACGCTCACATTGTATGAACGAACGCTCTAAAACAACTTAAAACACTGCCCTCAATAAGTTGAACGCTCGGTTAAATGAACGAACGCTCAAACCAACGAAACACACGGACCGAACATTCACAAACCAAAACGAACGTCCAGAAACAAAGAACGAACGTCGCAGGCCGAACGGGCGTACAAAGAAAAGACGAACGCCAGAGGACGAACGCCCTCAGTGGAGGACGAACGTTGTTGTGATTATTATGATTTTTTTTATTTTTTTATTTTTTTATTTTTTTATTATTTTTTATTTTTATTTTTTATTTTTATGAGAAATAAATTTATTAATCAACCCGGACGAAATTGAGTGTTGACAGCTGCCCCTCTTTACTTAGGTTTTACTAGATCATATGATAAACAATGTTTTCATATTATCAGAGTAAAAGATAAGTAAAGATAGAAATACTAATTTCGTCTGGGTTCCAAGATAAACAAGAAACAAATAGAGAGTAAAACAAACGAACAAAGCTGAGAAAGTTGAAGTGGGGCAACCTCGCGGTGGGTAAATGAGAATTTTGAGTTTGATTGGGTTCGACCATTGCCACGCAGAGGGTCGTTTGAAAAAAATTAAAATTTGGACTGACCATTGCCATGCAGAGGGTCTTTTGAAAAATTTGGATCGACCACTGCCACGCAGAAGGTCGTTTGAAAAATTTTCGGATTGACCATTGCCATGCAGAGGGTCGTTCCGAAAATTTGGATTGACCACTGCCATGCAGAGGGTCATTTGGAAAATTTAAGCTCGACCATTGTCATGCAGAGGGTCGTTGGAGAATTTGGATCGACCACTGCCGAGCACACGGTCGTTTGAAAATTTGGATTGACCATTGCCATGCAGAGGGCCATTTTGAAAATTTGGATTGACCATTGCCATGCAAAGGGTCATTTGGAAAATTTGGATCGACCACTGCCATGCACACGGTCGTTTGAAAATTTGGATTGACCATTGCCATGCAGAGGGCCATTTTGAAAATTTGGATTGACCATTGCCATGCAGAGGGTCATTTTGAAAAATTTGGATTGACCATTGCCATGCAGAGGGTCATTTTGAAAATTGGACTGACCATTGCCATGCAGAGGGTCATTTGGAAAATTTGGATCGACCACTGCCATGCAGAGGGTCATTTTGAAAAATTGGATTGACCATTGCCATGCAGAGGGCCATTTTGAAAATTTGGATTGACCATTGCCATGCAGAGGGTCATTTGGAAAATTTGGATCGACCACTGCCATGCACACGGTCGTTTGAAAATTTGGATTGACCATTGCCATGCAGAGGGCCATTTTGAAAATTTGGATTGACCATTGCCATGCAGAGGGTCATGATACCAATGGCAGAAAGTAAAAATGGGCTCGACCATTGTCTTACAGAGGGCCGAGACACTAGTGACAGAAAGTAAAATTTTTTGATTGTTTTGAATTTGAAATTTTTGCATTTGTTGAAATTTTGAGAAAATATATATTTTTTTATTTTGATTTTTGATTTTTTTTTTTTCTTTGAGAATTTTGAAATTAAGAAACGAGGTGCTGCATTTTTGTACAAGGATTTGAAATCTAGATATGCAAGACAAACTTGGTTGATGTAAACTTTGAAATGAGAAGAAAACTTTGATGCATGCTGATTTTTTGTCTTTTTGAAAGAAGGAAAATTGATGAATATACATGGAGGCAAATTCAAGGTTTATGGAAATATGTACATGAGGTTGACTTGTGATTTTTTTGTTTTTTGTTTTACTGGAAGATTATGAAACTATGACATTTTTTTTTATTGAGTCAATTTGTTTTCTTTGAAATCATCAAAATTTATGAAAATTTAAACCTTCATCTTCCTTTTTTACAATGGATGTCCAATTCTAAAGTCAAATGTTCAAAATGAAGCTTCTGTGCTAGAGATTTCTTGACGAAATATTAGTGCGTACATGCTTGATATCAAGGGTTGGGACAAATATGTGGAAGGATTTGGAGAGTACCGGGTTGGCTACTTGGGCCTCTTACTCCTTAAAACAAATACAACTGCCAATGTGAAGTCGTAGATACTCAGAAGTTGCCCCCCATTCCGGGTTTACGAATGATGGACTCAGAGCCACAAAGTATCTGCCCCCGTTTTGAGGGTAGATTTATGAATTTCAGCGCGGACAAATCTAGGAGGCCCAACAAGGGATGCCCTGGTCTTGGTACGAACTTTGAATGTACACATGAAACAAATGTGAGATTAACAAAGTTGCCCAATATTTTGAATGGGCCGGGCCGAAACATATGAAACTCACAAAGTTGCCATGGTTTCGGAGAAACAGGCGAAAATGTTATGTAAAACTCACAAAGTTGCCTCAAGTTTGGGACCCGGGGGAAGAGTTTGAAAGGGATATGAATTTGTTCAGAAATTTGTGATGGATATGGAAATGATTGGCTTGAATGGATTGCCCAAATTGACTTGATTTTCCTTTGTATAATCTTGATTAATAGGGAGTTCCCTTCTTCCGAGGACTTTTTTTTATTTTTTATTTTTTACAACTGCATTGTTAGTCGTTTTGTCTTGTCCCAAAATTAAGCTTTATGAAAAATTAAGCAACCATCATTCAATCTGTGTGGACTTTTATTGGGCTTGTAATGTGGCTTGGGCTAAAGGGTGTTGAAAGAAAGGATATAAAGGCTCAAATAAATTTTTGTGGGTATTTTTTTTTGAAAAACAAGGGTTACCATCTATACTTTGTATCAGTTATTCGTCAAAACTGTTTTTGACTACTTTGCCCTTTCTCAAATTTCATTCTTTGCTTGCCATCACTTTGTGATTCTTTGTATTTTTGCTTCACTTTTGAGGAGTTCGCTTCATTTGATCACTAAGTGTGTTCTTCTTGCAACTTGAGTCGACTTCTACTGTGATGGTAACCCTTGTTCAGGTAAAATTTGAAAAGAAATTTCTTATTGGCTCAAATTGGGTATCAACGGATATATTTTTGTTGTGTTTTTTTTTTTTTTTTTTTTTTTTTTTTTGGATGAAGAAAGATGGCCACACATCATTTCAGATTTTGATTGCCTTATTTTCAAAAGATTAATTAGGAGACAAAGACTAAATGATCTCAACAAGAGTCATTCATTTTTTTTTTATTTTTTTTTACATTTTTTTTTATTTCATTTTTTTTTTTTACAACGGATTTCAGGATCTCCCAAATGAAAGCCAATGGAGATAACGGAAAATCTGCCCCAGTGTAAAACTTGGTGTTTATCAATTGGGCTCAAGAACATGATTGGGCCAATTTTGGTTTAATGAAGGCTGAAGGATGATGTTTTCAAGCAATGCACACACAAATATCTCTTAAGAATATGTGACTCAAACATTTGACTATAGGAGATTATGACATCCATTACATTTTTGAAATCTCATAAAATGGATGATTTGCATCGAAAACAAATGACACAAATTTTTGCGTATTTTTTGGTTTTATGCATGAAGAAAAGTAATATGAAATGAAAATGATGATGTTTGTTGAAAAACGGATTTTTTGTTTGAAAATTGGGCTTTGCGGACCAGCCTGGAAACTAGGCCTTGCGGGTCAGTATGGAAACTGAGCTTTGCAGGCCAGTATGGGAAATGGGATTTGTGAGCCAAAATGGAAACAAAGGCTTGGGAATCAATGCAGAAACTAGGCTTGGTGAGCGATGCAAAAATTGATATGAGTAAACTTGATTTAGAAAAATGTTTGAAAAATGTTTTTTTTTTTCTTTTTTTTTTTTTTACTTTCCGACACGGGAAAATCCAGATCGGATCGGCCCTGAGGAGAAGTAACATAGAAGGAAGTTGGACTTACCAGGCACATTGACCCAATGGATCAGATGACCTGAGCCGTGTGAACTTGTCACAAGAAGATGATAAAGAAAGCATTTTTTTTTGCAAATAATTGTTCACACAAATGAAAAGGGAAATTATGAATTGAAAACACAAAATCTACACAAACAAGGATTTTTATTTTTTTAGAAATTCAGATGCACTGGTTCAGGAGAAACCACATATGACAATGGGCCTAATGGGCTCAAAACTGTTCATCTTTCATTCTCAGATTTTTTTTAACTACAAATTCAAAGAAAATCACACAGGACAACTTGAACAAATGTACAAAACATCATTCAACAGCAAAAATGTGAAAACAAAATATTTTTGACACATTTTCAAAAGAAGTATACTCGAGAGAGAACCACGAAGGCCATTGGGCCTAATGAGCTCGAGCACTGTTCCCCTTTTTTTCAATATTTTTGATTTATTCAAAATGTAGAAGAAGGAATAAAAACAAACATAATGGTGTGATGTGAAATTACAAACATGCCAAAATAATTCTTCACTCAAATTTATATCAGAAAGAATTGGATTCAAAGAAGGCTAATATGACAATGAGGCCCAATGAACCTGAAAAAAATGTCCTTTATCATGCAAATGAAAAACAATCTTGAACACTTCAAATTTTGCATCACTCCATTTATTATCATTTTTTTTTGAAAATTTTCTATTTATCACATTTTTTATGTTTTGTTTTATTTTATTTTTTTTTGGGTGAAATTGGATCATCTAAGAAATCTCGAATTGGGCCGGATTGACCCAACAAAACCCTGCCCGTTTTCAGATTTTCAAATAAAATTTTTTAGTATTTTTTGAATTCAGAAAGACCGGGACTGTGACATCAAACGGTGGCAATGACCGAAACTGTGTCTACAGTGGAAAATTTGGCTACAAATCGAGCGTTCCTCCGCATCGGCCGACATTCCAGTCTGATCACTCTCTCTCTTGCTCTCCCTTTCTCTCTCTATCTTCTCTCTTCTCTCTCCCACTCTCTACTCTGAGCCGAGAGTCTGGAAACCTGCAGGGAGCCTCTGCCACAGCGCCTTCTGAAGAGTCTGAGATCGGCGATGAGCCTCTCTGCCAGCTCTACTTCTCCAGGTAAGTATCTGCACCTGGATCTCTCTTTCTGCTTTCCTTTCCTTCATTTTTTTCGCTTTCCTTTTCTTCGTTCCCTCCCCATCTCTGCTTTCCAGAAATTGCTTATTATTTTTTCGTTATTTAAATTTTTTTCTTTTTAGCTTTTCCAGTTTTCTTATTATCCACACTAAAAATAACTAAAAATTAATCTAAAAACAAAGTAAGGACAAAACACTTGACCTAGATCCGTTAGGACCCTTTGCAAGGATCAGGACCTAAAACTGGACAAAAACTCTGATGGACCTAAAACTGGAAAATGAACAAACCTGACTTAAAAGAAAAACTAATAAAATATTTTTTTTTTTTTTTTTTTAGAACACAGAAAAGAAATGGACCAAAATTTACCAAATCTGCAAGTTCAGGACAGGAAAAGGTATAAAAGATGGTCCCCAACTGAAGAACAAGTGGCCTTATTAAAGGCATTATTTGTGCACGGGATAAGAAACCCGAATAGAGAACAAGCACACGAAATCTCAGAAAAACTTAGGGTTTATGGGGAGGTCAGGGAAATTAGTGTCCAATACTGGTTTCAGAACTATGGGTACCGCTACAGACAGAAACGCCGGAAGCGCAGCACAACTACCATATCCTACTCCCCCATACCCCTTCTTTTGGATGGTAAGAAAAAAATTTATTTTTATTTTTATTTTTATTGCATTATTATTTTTTTTGCATTTTAACTTTTCTAATAATTTTTTTTTTTTTTTAGATCTATTAAGGACATTGCCGCCAGTGCCAGATCGAGTGACGCTCGATCTCTTTCCGATCCCACCTGTTCCGGACAAAGCTGAGGTCCCTCCCGTCTTTGGGTTCCCGGTGAAGCCTCCCTCTGTCGAACTCACCTTGCGACTGCCCTCGGCTGACGAGTAGCCTCCCGAGGAGACCCGAAGAATGTATCTTATGCATGAATTTTATGTTTTATTTTATTTTCAAGTTTTATTTTTTTTTTCTTTGGTGTGTAATATTAACGATCAGAAATGATCGAACCCCGAACATCTCTTATTTGCTTATTTTTTTTTTTTTTTTTTTTTTTGTAACTTTGTACCTTTTTCTGTTTATATATGTTTTTTTTCCTTATCGTTTTTTGCATTTTTATTTTTTTTATTATTTTTTTTGAATCGGTATCCTGTTCAAAACATTTCCCTCCGACCTTACCGTAAACCCTGCTCTGATGATGAAATAAATCAGATTCCTTATGCTTCCCTTTTTTTTGTTTTTTTTTTTGTTTTTTTTTATATTATTATTTTTTTATTTTTTTATTTTTTTATTTTTTTATTTTTTTTTATTTTTTTTTATTTTTTTTTATTTTTTTTTTGGTACGACACCCTCTAGGACCGGGCTAAACCGACTGAATACCCGTGATGCTTTTATTGACATTTGCTCAATTATTCGTTTTCAATCTGCCTAAACAGCTCAGCGCGACATGCAATAATTTCAAAGACGAACAAAAATTAGTATGCAGTATTTATTGAACGAAATAACACAGATTACAACAATTTAAAAGGTAATGTCAATATTCGTTAACGGCAACCCCTATCGCGGAATCATCATGCATAAAACTTTTTAACCGCATCAGAATTAACCGGTAACGGTAATTCCTCCCCATCCATCCTTGCGAGAATTAGTGCCCCACCAGAGAATGCTTTCTTCACCACAAACGGCCCTTCATAGTTTGGGGTCCACTTGCCCCTATAATCCTTTTGGATGGGCAAAATCCTCTTCAACACCAGTTCGCCTTCGTGAAATTCTCTCGGTTGTACCCTTTTGTCGAATGCCTTCTTCATTCTCCTTTGATACAGTTGTCCATGACACACTGCTGTTAACCTTTTTTCTTCGATAAGGTTGAGTTGGTCGAATCGAGTTTGAACCCATTCCGCTTCCTCTAACTTAGTTTCCATTAACACGCGTAAGGAAGGAATTTCGACCTCAAATGGAAGTACCGCTTCCATTCCATACACTAGCGAGAATGGCGTGGCCCCGGTCGGTGTTCGTACTGATGTGCGATATCCGTGCAAAGCGAAAGGAAGCATTTCGTGCCAGTCCTTGTAGGTGACCACCATCTTCTGCACAATCTTCTTAATGTTCTTGTTAGCAGCCTCTACTGCCCCATTCATCTTTGGACGATAAGGAGAGGAATTATGGTGATGAATTTTGAATTCCTCACATAAATCCGCCATCATGTGATTGTTCAAGTTGGTAGCGTTATCAGTGATGATTTTGTTGGGTAGCCCGTACCTACAGATCAATTCCTTCCTTATGAATCTAACCACCACCTTTCTGGTCACGTTGGCATACGAAGCAGCCTCAACCCATTTGGTGAAATAGTCGATCGCGACTAGTATGAAGCGATGTCCATTTGACGCTTTCGGTTCTATAGCTCCAATGACATCTATTCCCCACATCGAAAATGGCCATGGTGTAGACAACACGTTCAGAGTCGTGGGTGGCACATTGATATTATCTGCATATATCTGGCATCTCTCACACTTTCTCACGTGTATGCAACAATCGTTTTCCATGGTCAACCAGAAGTAACCAGCTCTTAAGATCTTCTTAGCCATCGAATGTCCATTCATGTGTGTACCAAATGTACCTTCGTGCACTTCTTTTAGTAGCAACTCGGCTTCCTTTGCATCCACACATCTAAGGAGAACCATGTCATGGTTTCTCTTGTACAAAACATTCCCACTTAAAATGAAACTGCCGGCCAACCTTCTTAGCGCTCTTCTATCGTTTTCAGACGCACCCTCAGGGTATTCCCGCGTTGTAAGATAACGCTTGATATCGAAGTACCAAGGTTTACCGTCCAACTCCTCCTCGGTGAAGTGGCAATACGCTGGTTCTGTATGGCTTTTCATTTTGATTCTCGATAATTCTGCATCTTGATCAACCTCAAACATTGACGACAAGGTAGCTAGTGAGTCTGCTAATTGATTATCTTCTCGCGGTATATGGTTAAAGGTGACGGAATCGAAATACTCCATTAAGCCCCTGATGTAAGCTTGGTAGGGAATTAATTTTATATCCCTAGTTTCCCACTCTCCTTTCAATTGGTGAATGACCAGAGCTGAATCTCCATACACATCCAGAACTTTTGCCTTTGATTCGATTGCTGCTCGAATACCCATGGCACAGGCCTCATATTCAGCGATGTTATTTGTGCAGTTAAAACACAACCTTGCCGTCATTGGTATATACTGCCACTGCGGGGAGATAAGCACCGCCCCTATTCCGTGTCCCATCACATTCGAGGCTCCGTCGAATAACATTGTCCATGCTTTCTCGTTTCGGCCTTCTTTGCTCCCTTCAAATACAGCCATGATATCCTCGTCGGGAAATTCAGGTCGCATTGGTTGATAATCACAAAGGGGTTGATGGGCCAGGTATTCTGCTAGTGCGCTGCCCTTCACAGATTTCTGAGTGACATATACGATGTCGTACTCCGACAATAGCATCTGCCATCGAGCTATCCTTCCTGTAAGAGCAGGCTTTTCAAAAATATACTTGATAGGATCCATCTTGGATATCAACCATGTGGACTGACTCAACATGTATTGCCTTAAACGATGAGCGGCCCATGCCAATGCGCAGCAAGTCCGCTCTAACGATGAATATCGCTGTTCGCAGTCTGTGAACTTCTTGCTTAAGTCATATATAGCGTGCTCTCTTTTGCCATCCTCATCATGCTGACCCAATACACAGCCCATGGACTTGTCCAATATAGTCAAATACAAAATGAGGGGCCTTCCTGGTTCTGGTGGTCGTAATACAGGAGGGTCCTGTAAGTATTGTTTGACTCTCTCAAAAGCGGCCTGGCAATCCTCATTCCCCACCACAGCCTGATTCTTTCGCAACAACTTGAACAGTGGTTCACAAGTAGCAGTTAATTGGGAGATGAATCTAGCAATGTAATTCAATCTACCCAAAAACCCTCGCACTTCTTTTTCTGTTTTAGGTGCCGGCATTTCCGTTATTGCTCTCACTTTGTCAGGATCAACTTCTATCCCTTTTTGGCTGACAATAAAACCCAACAATTTTCCAGACTTTACTCCAAACGTGCATTTGGCAGGATTTAACTTGAGTTTGTACTTTCTCAATCTTTCGAATAACTTTCTCAAGTTGAGGATGTGTTCCTCTTCTGATTCGGACTTCGCGATCATGTCGTCCACATAAACTTCAATCTCCTTATGCATCATATCATGGAAAAGTGCCACCATCGCCCTTTGATACGTAGCCCCAGCATTCTTGAGTCCGAAAGACATCACCTTATAACAAAATGTGCCCCACAATGTAATGAAAGTCGTCTTTTCCATATCTTCTGGGGCCATCTTGATCTGGTTATACCCCGAAAAACCGTCCATGAACGAAAATAGTGAATACTTGGCTGTATTATCAACTAGGGTGTCGATGTGTGGTAACGGGAAATTATCCTTTGGGCTTGCGCGATTCAAATCTCGATAATCGACACACATCCGAACTTTACCATCCTTCTTAGGCACCGGTACAACGTTTGCCACCCATTCTGGGTATCTCGCCACAACTAGAAACCCTGCATCGAATTGCTTCTGTACCTCCTCCTTGATCTTCAAGGACATTTCCGGTTTCATTCTTCTTAACTTTTGCTTTACCGGTGGGCATTCTGGCTTAAGTGGGAGATGATGTTGTACAATATTCGTATCGAGGCCTGGCATGTCATTGTAAGACCAAGCAAACACATCTCTGAACTCCCTCAACAAGACACGCAAATTTTCTTTCACTCCCATCTTCATGGCTGTACCGATCTTCACCTCCTTTACCTCATCCTCATTTCCCAAATTGAGTACTTCAACATCTTCCTGGTGAGGTTTCATCTCCTTACACTCTTGTTCCACTAGTCTTAACAGTTCAGGAGGGGGTTCCGGATCATCTTCGTAATCATCTTCCGTATTATCGACAGGGTGCTCAAAATTAGGAATATCGACATCGTTATTTTCGAAAATTTCATTGTCATATCTGCATTATTTGAATTTATGAAAAAGAGAATAAATAAAAGGGAAAACCGATGACGAATGCAAAATGAAGATAAAACACAAACAAACACAATTTGATTATCACGCTGAGCATAAGAACTAAACGTCAACCCGTAAGTCTTGAATCCTAAAGCCCCGGGTGAAGCTATAGGATTAATTAAAACTATTACATTTTATTCAAATTAAGCATCACGGGTAGACTCAGAGTTTCCCAATTGTTGAGTGGTGCAGATGGGGAGCAAGCCCGCACGAAACTTGAGCATTCATAGCTATCTTCATCCCCCACGGCGGCTATATGGCCCGTGTTGATCCATCCAGCACTACGAAAGCTCTCCTTGATGTCACGAATACCAATCTTTTCCATCCAAGGTTCACACCTTTCTACACGAGCAAGACCGCGCTCTCTCTTTTCTTCCATCAGCCTTCGTTTGTCCTCTTTGTTGGGCTTGTACCCTAGGCCGTATCGGTTTCTTTTCTCAACGACCTTTAGGGGGAAAGTTCGCCCCTGCCCATGCTTGCCTAAACCTCTACCAGGTATATATCCCTCTTTCAGCAATACCTTGACCATCATAATAGAAGCACGTGACAAATGTGGGCTTACTAGGAATGGTTCCACATAGGCATTTCCCACGATCTCCAATGACTGGAAGGCTGTTTCAAGAGCTTCCTCGGCCACCTCAACATATCGCGTGGACGATGGTCCGCTCACAAGGAGGTCCTCCTCTCCTGATATTATCACCAGCTTATCTCCCATAACGTATTTCAGCTTTTGGTGTAGTGTGGAAGGCACAACTCCTGCGGAATGGATCCACGGGCGACCCAACAAACAACTATACGCTGGGAGGATATCCATAACTTGAAAGGTCACTTGAAAGACACAAGGACCGACTTGAACAGGCAATTCTATTTCTCCCATCACTACCCTTTTACTGCCATCAAATGCCCTCACAATCATAGAGCTTTGCTTTATATGTATTCCATCACATGGTAGCTTCTCCAACGTCGATTTTGGCATGACATTGAGAGAGGAACCATTGTCCACCAAGACACGCGCTATAACGTGATCTAAACATTTCACCGAGACATGAAGAGCCTTGTTATGACCTCTCCCTTCAGTGGGTATCTCCTCATCAGTAAAGGTGAGGTAATTATTGGCAATGATGTTGCCAACGATGCCCTCAAACTTGTTCAACGAAATACCATGCTCGACATGAGCCTTACTGAGTACTTTCATCAACAACTTTCTGTGAGAGGTAGAATGCATAAGCAATTCTAACAAGGAAATCCGGGCAGGCATGCGATTCAGCTGCTCCACTACTTTATACTCACTCTGTTGAATGAATTTTAAAAATTCGCAGGCCTCTTCTTCGGATATTTCTTTCTTTTCTTCCTCGTTAGGGGTCTCCTCTACCTGCGCGCCCTTTCCTTTTAAGACCTCCCTAGCTTTCGTCGTCATTGTTGTTTCATTATTATCGGTCCCCTCTTTTGTCACCATTGGTGACGCGAAGATTCGACCACTTCTCGTCATCCCACCTATGCCTGTTATGTTCTCAACGGCCGAATCTGCGCCTTTTCCCTCATTTAAAACACGCGCTTCATACGTCCAAGGGACAGCCTTCTCGCTTTTGTAAGGAAAGGGAGAGGGCGCCCGAATGACGACAGACGGCCTTTCTTCAGTCACTGGCACGGGGGCGATTCTAGTGAAATGGATCACCAATGGTTCAGGCAAGGTCACGTCGGATTTCCCGCCGATTTGTGTGAACACTTCACCCTCCTTATCCTTGTATCGTACTTGCATTAAACTTCTATCCAGCAAGTCCTGTAAAATATCTTCAAATTCACCACATTCCTCAATAGAGTGTCCATCGTCTGGATGAAGTGCACATGTTACATCCTCGTCACAATTGCCTTTTAAAAGGCCCACTTTTATCAACACCTTAAAGATAAGTTTCCTAGAACTCTGGATTTCATTCGCGTATCTTATCAGCTCATGTTTTTCATTCTCGACGGCATTTGTTGAGGCACTCCCATGCCCAGCAAGCGGATTAGTCTCGACGCTAGGTTTATCTTCTTCAAACTTTAACCACCCCGAGTCGATTAGAGTCTGTACTTTGTGTTTAAAAGCCAGACACCTCTCAGTTGAGTGACCAACACCTCCCCCATGGTAACTACATTTGGCTTCTGCATCATAACCCCTAGGGTACGGAGGTTGCATGGGCTTCATCGGGCAAATGGCAACCAAACCCCTTTTGATGAGGTGGGGTAACAATTCTGTGTAAGTTGTAGGGATAGGGGTGAAATTAACAAATTGGTTCCTTCCTTGGTAAGTGCTTTGGCTCGCATTCTGATTTGGACCTGCAATTGTCCCAGCCCTCCAAGTATTAGTTGAGGGCAATGGTGGTTGATAATACCCTTGTTGTTGTTGAGGCCTGACTTGATGAGCAAACGCCACATTAGCTGCATAAGGGGGTTGCCCCATGTATGGTCGAAAGCTATGAGTGGGAGTTTGACCTCTCCATAAAGGCATTGCCGAAGCCGCATGCACATCCCCTTCCTTCTTCTTTCCCGCATTGAAATTGGGTTTTTTGTAATTCGCAGTTGCGGGCGAACCGTACGCAATTTTCCCACTTTTAACCCCAATTTCTATCCGTTCCCCTATTATAATGATATCGGCGAAATTAGCAGATACATTTGCGACCATGTGCTCGTAAAATGGCGGCTGGAGAGTGTTCACAAACATTGCCACCACCTCCCTATCATACAAAGGCGGCTCAACTTGTGCAGCTAACTCTCTCCACCGTTGGGCATATTCCTTGAAAGTTTCGTCGCCCCTCTTTGACATATTTTGCAGCTGCAGTCGATCCGGTGCGATGTGCGTGTTGTATATATACTGCTTTACAAAGGCGTCTGCCAGGTCTGCCCAGCAACGGATTCGAGACGGCTCAAGGTGGGTGTACCAGTTCAACGCTACCCCAGCCAAACTGTCTTGGAAAGAATGGATGAGTAGCTTATCATCGTAAGCGTACGCAGCCATCTTTCTACAGTACATGGTCAGATGGCTTTTCGGGCAGGTATTACCTTTGTATTTTTCGAACTCCGGCGCTTTAAATTTGTGTGGTATCCTCACCCCAGGAACCAAGCTCAGTCTTGCAACATCTCCGAACCCATAATTTTCAAATCCCTCAACAGCCCTCAATCTTGCCTCCAAGCTCTCCAATTTATCCTTTGCCCCGTCGACATTACTAATTACCCCTTGAAACGAAGTATGTGGCGCAACCTTGGCAAAAAAGCCCTTTTCAGTGATCGCGCGAGGTCCCGGAGTTACTCGTATTCCATCATACATATTCGCATTCATTTCTTCACTCACCATAGGTGCGGACATTACAACAGGTTCCTGAGTATTGATTGGCGGTACATTGACAGTGGTAGGAAAAGAGAATGATGCGGGCTCAGCTTCCGAAAACTCTCCTACAGGAGGTGTGTAACCCGGGGGTAGGCCATACATCGGGAATGAAATCGACGGGCTCAAAGCGTTAAACTTTGGGGGATAAGGGAGAATATTCTCTTCGATTCGTGCTGATGAGGACTCTCCCGCAGTCTTAAGAGATTCTAGAGCAGTAAGGATCTGACCCATCTGGTCCTTCAGCTGACTGATATCGGCTTTGATAATTTCGTGGGCTTCCTCCCAATCTTCCATAATTCTTGAATTAGCCCGGGTCCTATAAGGATGTCGTGGAAATTTCGCCGTTTGTTCTTTCACTTGTAAAGCTCTATTATTTTAATCGGATTAAATTAGATGAGAATGAGGTATGCTAAAGAAGAAAAACAATAATGATGCATGAAAACATAGTGAAGTAAAAACAATATGATGAACAAAAACGCATGTATGGTATGAGAATGCAAAATATTTGTTTTGTTTTTTTTTTTTTTTTTTGAAAAAGAACAAACAGTGTGAGAGGTACAGGTATATACATTTCTCCCTTTGTGCCCTAATAGAGGTCCAACGCTTTGAAGTTCAAGGTCAAGTATATGTAATCTCACAAGGATGGTTCCCTAATGCTTAAATCAGGCCACCAAAGCTATGGCTCTTTTCACTGTTTCTCCACAACAGTTAGAGTAATCAACTAGATGTGGAGACACAAATGAAAAGAACAGACTCTGGCTGGGGTTCTCACGATAGCCAAACAGGAAGTACATCCCAGAGTGACACCGCTACACAACCCCTCTATTTCTAAGTTGCGCTCAGACCCGGGTATAGGGCCTCACTCATGATATGCATACTGTGCGTGTGTGTGAAGGGAGAATGCAATGTACACCCCAAACCCTCACCTGCAAAACAACCAGAAAATTCCCAGGCAGATATAACATGTTTTCTGCCCTAGGGTTCAATAAAATCACAACAAACACAGATGCAATTATGACAAATATCAAACAAAGACAAAGAAAAAGGGGAAGAAAAACACAAAGAAAAAACCACATTAAATTTGCACATCTAATTAAATGGCCTGACTCTCTGGAGGGCATCCAGTCCCCAGTGGAGTCGCCATCTGTCGCAACCGGAATCGCGACGAGACGACGATCCAATAAAAGGATAAATATATTGAAAAGAGATTTTGGAGTCGCCACCATAGTTTATTCTGGAAAACTACGGAAAAACCATAAAATGATAAGGCGTGGTCAAAATGAACCAGATTCTTGGTTCGGGAGTCGGTTACGTGTAGGGAAGGTGTTAGCACCCTACAACGCCTGCCTTAAGGCAGTACCTTTAACTAAATGCGCGAATGTGGATGTGGTTTTCAAAGTGTTTAACATTCCCTTGAAATAAAACTCTAAAGAAACAAACAATATTTTTTAGTTTTTTGGGCCCGACAAGGATTGACCTTGCTCCTACGTATTCTCATTCAGAATGAGAAATCAGGGTTCCGTAGTTCATTTAGAAAACTGCTTTAAAATTGTTTGAGAGATTTGTTTTGAAATGATTTTGGATAAATTTGGATTTTTGGGAAAGTGAGCCTGACAAGGACTGGCCTTGCTCCTACGTATCTCCACTTTTGATGGAGAATCAAGGATCACGTAGTTCTAGGAAGCTATATTGTTTGCTGTTCGAAATTGTTGATATTTTTGGTTTTATAGATTTTATATGTTTTTGGTATTTTTATTTAAGAAGGATAAAAGGTTCTTAGCACAAGGACGATGCGAGCGATCACACGTGTGCTTAACCTTTAAAACATATTTTTTGTAATTTTTATTTATAAAAGAGAAAAGGTTTTTAGCACAAGGACGATGCGAGCGATCACACGTGTGCCTAACCTTTAAAACATACTTTTGTAATTTTGATTTATGAAAGAGAAAAAGGTTTTAGCACAAGGACGATGCGAGCGATCACACGTGTGCTTAACCTTTTAAAACGTATTTTTGTAATTTTGATTTACGAAAGAGAAAAAGGTTTTAGCACAAGGACGATGCGAGCGATCACACGTGTGCTTAACCTTTAAAATATACTTTTGTAATTTTGATTTATGAAAGAGAAAAAGGTTTTAGCACAAGGACGATGCGAGCGATCACACGTGTGCTTAACCTTTTAAAACGTATTTTTTGTGTTTTTATTTTTGTAAAAGGAAAGGAAAAGATTTTCAGCACAAGGCCTACGCGAGTGGTCGCACGTGCGCTTAAACCTTTTCAAAATATTTTTGTAATTTTTATTTATGAAAGAGAAAAAAGTTTTAGCACAAGGACGATGCGAGCGATCACACGTGTGCTTAACCTTTTAAAACGTATTTTGGCGTTTTACATATGAAACAAAATCCACTTAAAGGGGTGGGGTTATCTTACAATGGGGTGCGTATAGCAAAACCTAAATGTCAAACAAACATAAGAATAAAAATAAAAATGCAAGCAAAACAAACAAAATAATAAAATAAAATAAAACAAAACAAGAAATAAAAGCAAAATAATAACTCAAAAGAACAGGGGCGCATGGATGGAATTTGGGAGGTGCCATTGAGTATTTGCTTGTCAAATCCAATTCTTCCCCTTCCTCTTTTTTTTATTCTGTTTGCACAGAGTGGGCTTAAGCCCAAACGAAAATGGGGTGTGAAATACCAAAACCGAGGGTGCAGATAAAATACTGTTTAGTTTTATTTTTTTACTTGGCCCAACATCTCTTCAGCACATTAGGGGTTCATTCTCCTTCTCTTCATTTCTCCATTTTTCTTCTTCCATCTCACACTAACACAGTTAAATCTTTCTTCTCCCAGCCAGGAAAACCCGACGAGGGGCGTCGTCTCCGCACACTACCGTTTCTGCCAGACCGGCCACCGCGGATCGTCGTTCAGTCGCCAGCTCAGCCGTGCCACTGCCGAGACTATCGCCGGCCGCTGTTCCAAGCTTCCCTTTTCGAATTTTTCTCATGCCAAAACGTCTCCAGCAGCACCACTTTTCCTTCTATTCTTCTCATCTGTTTTATCGTTTGTTGATTGGTTTGTCGTTTTGTCTACTGGGATCAAAAATTTTGAGTGTGCTGGGTGTTGGGAAATTTTTTCTTGTTTTCCAGTTGTTGAAGAGGGGTGTTGGGAAATTTTTTCTTGTTTTCTTGTTTTCCAGAGATGAGATGTATGTTCGGGGGAATGATCGTGAGCTACTGGCTGTGTGGGAATATGGATGCCGGGTGTTTGGCCGTGTGAAGTTGGAATGGAGGGTGATGATCAAGTGAGGGGAGTCGAGACTGGATTAAGGTTGAAGATAGAGGTGTTGGAGATCCAGTATTGGACGTCAAGGCTCGTTCAGAGGTGAATGACGATGGTCGTTCATGTTGAGGTGAGTGAGGGGTTTCACGGGGCTCAGCTCGCATTCACAGAGGAAGGAGCAAAAATGAGAGTTTGAATGGGATGTTGGTGGCATTCACGGTGGCTGGTGGTGATGTTGGCCGTTCGGAGGCTAGGCCGTGAGTTGTTTCTTGAAGTTCTTTCGGTATTGACAGAGAATGGGGAGGGATGAGGATGGTGGGCGTTGGAGTCTGTAAGGTGGCTGTAGCGGTGAGTGAATACAGATGAGGAGGGTGGTAGGTGTTTGGGTGATGGAAGTCACAGCCTAGTTGAGAATCCAAGCACAATGGCTTGCGGGTAAGACCAGAGCTGAAGATGAAGATGAAGGTTATAGGTTGTGGTCACTGATACCATAAGGAGAGGTTGTGTGTTTTCGGGGTACAAGTGGATGAATACTGAAGCTCCTTTTCTTTTTGGGAAAATAACCCTTGTATTCTATAGTTACTTATAACTGATGAATCTTGTTGAGACCACATTTTGGTGCAGTTTTGATTAACAGAGGAAAGTGAATATAACCATGTACGTTGACCGAACACATATTTCAATCACCTCTCCGCATGCATAAAGGAATCATATCTATGAGCATACAGATGAGCTTGGGCATGACCAAAGAGTTTTAGGTATACGAGACTTACCTCCGCAGCTTCAAGATGCTTCACCCTTCTGTTCTCCTACTCCCTTCTGTAAATGATGCTCCCTCTTCCAAAAACAAATGCCTCTTCCGTCTCCTCTTCTTCCTTTCTTTTTTCTCCTCCCCCTCTTATTTTTATTATGTTGTTACAGGTGCACCTTGGAGGTAAGGAAAAATGGAAGTGAAAAGGGAAGCCGTTAACTGTGGTTATGGGTGTTGGAGCTTGTTGAGTGAGGAGAGGTTGGTGATGGAGTTCCGTCCCCTCTTTTGTGCGAATTCCGAGTCTTGTAGTGGTATCAAGAGACTTTTCAGAGTTGCAAGATGGGCAGCCGTGCATGAGGGATACCACCATCGGCGTGTTACAACCCAAAAACCAGTGGCAGCCAAGAATGATTGAATCCTTTTCAGAGATATGATTGAATCCTTTTCAGAGATACCAGTACTGCCTCCTCCTTTCCACATCCTCCGGTCGTCTTTTTCTATTATTTGCAAACAACTTTTCAGACATTTTATCCAAACCTGACTTCTTTTGTTTTTTTAGTTGTTGTTTTTATATTTTTTTTTTATTCCTTTTTTTATTTTTTTATTATTATTTTTTTTATTTTTTTTTGTTATTATTTTTTTGTTATTATTTTTTTTTTATTATTATATTTTTATTATTATTTTGTTTATTTTTTGTTTTTTTTTTATTTTATTTTAAAACAAATAAAAAGAAACAACAAAAATATTAAAAAAAAAAGAACACCCTACTGTTGGGACGAACGTCCCAGAAACAACAAACGCCTGAACGTTCAACTAATCAAGACCGAACGTTCACAAAGAAATGACCGAACGCTACATTGGCAAAATATAAGAACGAGCGCCAATCTGCGGGACCGAAGAGCCGAACGTCCGTGAACAGAGAAAAGCCGAACGTCAACAAAGGCTGAGAACGATCGACGGCGCGAGACAAAGGACGAACGGTCACGCGAGGGTGAGGACGAACGCTCATGAGGAGCGGACGAGCGGTCATGAATAGAAGAGGGCGAACGGTCAAATGGTGAACGTTCCAGGATGACCGAACGGTATGGGACGAACGTTCCACAATTGGAGAACCAACGCTTGGGTCGAACGCAAGCCAAGAACGAACGTTCAGAAGGTAAAGTTCTTATCCAGGCCGAACGCTTAAAAGTTACCGAAATTCCAAAAACCGAACGTCCTAAACCGAACGCTCACGGAGAATTCCAAACAGACCGAACGCTTGAAGAACGGTTTACTATTAGGACGAGCGTCACAATACCCAAATGTCGAACGCTCGGTCAAAACATAAAACGAACGAACGCTCACATTGTATGAACGAACGCTCTAAAACAACTTAAAACACTGCCCTCAATAAGTTGAACGCTCGGTTAAATGAACGAACGCTCAAACCAACGAAACACACGGACCGAACATTCACAAACTAAAACGAACGTCCAGAAACAAAGAACGAACGTCGCAGGCCGAACGGGCGTACAAAGAAAAGACGAACGCCAGAGGACGAACGCCCTCAGTGGAGGACGAACGTTGTTGTGATTATTATGATTTTTTTTATTTTTTTATTTTTTTATTTTTTTATTATTTTTTATTTTTATTTTTTATTTTTATGAGAAATAAATTTATTAATCAACCCGGACGAAATTGAGTGTTGACACTCCTCTACATGAGGACGAGTACCCACGAAACATCAGGATGAACTGCCAGCACTAGCATAACCACAGTCATACTTTACAAATCTCAAATTCTCAAACCTGAGTCGTTCCTCCATGGAACGCTCGTTCAAATCCACAACATTCCATTCATCTCATATTTTCTTTATCAATCATTATCAATCATCTCAAGTTTTCTTTCATTACCAATCATTTCAATTTCCTCTTTGTTCAAAGATTATTAAGGACATCAGGTACCGAACGTTAAATCCTCCTTCAGAACGAGGACGAACACTTGGAACGAGACAAAGAGGTCTCCAGTTCCAGAATAGAATAAGACCGAGAGTACTAAATATAGCAATGAACGGATGAACCGAACGTTCATTACAAAGTGATTCAATTATATAAACTGACTCTTGATAACTCTGACCGAACGCTGAAAAGACCTCGCCAAAGGCTACGACTCTATGCTGGAACCAATCGATACAGACACTTCAAGATATTCCAATAAAAATACCTAGAAGAATTCTCATGAAGAAACCGAACGTTTATGAATATTTAACTTATTTGATCTTACATCAAGAAGTCCAAATGCCAGTAAATGACCGAGCACGGTAGATAAGAAAATTCTATTGAAGTTAGACGAATGCTATTTTTCATTAAGATAGATTATATAATGAAACGAGTATGAGCGCTTGGTGTAAGACCGAGCACTACTAAACTTATAATAAAAAGGCTTGATAATTATACTTATATATATATTACTGGGATCGTGTTTTCGAATAACTACATATATAGATATTTAAATTTATAACAGGACAACAAATACACACCTATACTTGGCCGAACGCTCAAGCATAGTGGTTTGAGATACAAACGCTCGTTCTCAAATAGGATTCTTTCCAAATGAAAGAATCCACCCCCAACCAACTTCACTAGAAAACCGAACGGTCGATGACCGTTCAGTACGAACGTACAATATCTTAGGGGAACTCATATCAGGATTATTTATATTTACACTCATTTATTAACATATAGTTTCACCACTTATTACATTCATATCATGATCAACTTTCATAATTCATACAGCCCATATCATATAAGTTTCATGTATTTCAAGCATCAGAACATGGCAACCATCATATATCATATAGTCAAATATCACAATAATCATACTTCATTTTAATTTAGTAACTCGACGAACGTTCATGCAATTCAATCACTTCAGTCATCATGCATCAAAATCATTCAATCAACTAAACGAACGTTCAAACATTTCAACAGCATACAAATTAAATTAAATAAGCTTCCCTTACCTCTGAGCGTGAACGTACGTTCCTCAGACTGGGACTCAGTTCTCTGAACTACGATCCTTTCTACCCTCAACGCTCAACGACTCTTCGATCCAAAATAAAACAACAGACCAAACTTGATCAGAATGAAACTAAGGGCTAATGCAACCAGAACTTGGTTTGCATGTTTACAAGAATGAACGGTTAAGACAAGAAAAACTTACCCGTTCAGAATTTGAAACCAATCGGATCAAACTAAAACTTGGGACGCCGGTAGTGATCCTACGGTGCCGGAATAGTGATCGGAGGAGAGAAAGTGAGTATTTTCTCAGAGAGAAGATGAAGAAGACGTAGAGAGAAGGAGGAGAGAATGGGATTTCTCAGAAATCTGGAAAGGGGTGCATGCAGAGAGTGGGGTAGATCTTTCTGAAAATTCAAGTTTTGCTCCACGCGTCAGAACGAACGTCCCCTCTTCAGTCGACACCTGTTTTCCACTAACTGACTTTCTTATCATCTTCGCTTGACACCTGGCGTTCGTCATCTGAGTGTCGCGCCTCCCTCTTGACACGTGAATTCCACTAAGCGAGACGTGCTTGGATTTTACTGGTTCTGACAATAATAATAGACATAAATAGCAAAGCCGATATTTTTTTTTTGTTTTCAAATTACTTAATCTTTTGTGTGGTATGGTGTTAGAAAACAATAAGGAAGATAAAAGGGTTTTCATCATATTTTCTTATACATATTGTCAAGCACATAAGTGCCATGATTTAGAAAAATGAAGAATTTGTTTTATTCATTCTCAAATTTCATATAAGTAAAACTAAAACAACCTTAATAGAAAAGTGTTAATATAATACAAAATTTATTATTGTAATTTCAATCGGCATCTATTTTATATGGATATAGTCGATATTCATGTTATTAAACACATAAAAAAAAAGTTCGTTTCCAACAATGGAAACTTGAAGTTTGGGTAAATATCATGATTGTGTAAAAACAAACCAATGAATGTATAAAAACAAGAAAATGTCATTCCTTTGTTTGGATTTGAGGATGAATGAGTGAAAATATATGGATTTAGAAGAAAAGAAACTAAAATATGAGATACTTTAGATTAAGAGTAAGAGAGTTGAAAGTGAAAATAAATTTTAAATGTGATAGATAAAAAAACATTATAATTGATAAAATTATAATATTATAACTTTATTTTTATGATTAAAATTAATTTAAAATAAAATATAATTAGTTTAAATCATATTGAAATAAAATGTAAGTTATTATTTAAAAAAAATTAATTAATGAAATTAAATTGAAATATATTGTGATGGTGGAAATTAAGTTGAAATAAGTGAGTGATTAGTTTAAATAAAATAAATTTTTAACTTTAATTGATGAAAATGTTTTAAATTAAAATGTGATTAATTAAAATTAAATTGTGAGGGATTTGTTAAAAGATTGTATTTTAATTGATGAAATTTAAATAAGATGGTTGAAAATGAAAGTTGATAAAATGAAACAATAACATGAATTCAAAAAGTTATAAAATACGAGTAGTTAAAATTGCCATAGAAATAAAATGCGTGGTTAGTTAAATAAATGATCTTAGTCCATGAAATTAATTTAAAATAAAATTTTAATCATGATTTTTCATAAAATCAAATAAATCTAAATTGAAATAATTGTCAAAGTATATGAAGCAAAGTTGAAACATCTGAAAAACTTAAAAAATATACAAAATTGATGTAAGAATTTGATGATGATAGATTATATCACACATACAAAGTACAATAAAATAAGATTCAAAACATAATTAAACCACAATAATTAAAATAAAATAAAAATAAAACAATAATATGATTCATTTGAAAAAGTTTTGAAAGTTGTCAAACATTAGCTAAATTCCAATCCATAAAATTTCATCAATTCGATTCTGTTTCAACCTAAGCACAGATATGAAATAAAACAAGGCTAAAAGCGTCAAATTACCTTTGTCTAAGAGTTTTTTTTTCGCTTTTCTCACAAGTAAAAGTTGTCCTAAATTTATCATTTACTTTTTTTTTTCATTGTGGCACACACGTGTCACTGTTATAAGCATATTATTGTAATTTCAGTTGACATCACTCTATTTTTTTACCACAAATGAAACGAAAGGAAAAGAAAAGAAAACTTAAAAGTAATATTTACGAGACAAAAGAAAAACTCAATAAGGAAGGGAAAGGAAACTCAAAAATGAAAGGAAGGGAAGCATTGTAATATTTGAGTTTTATACATAACTGTAGGCGGTTCTTACCCAATAAAAATCCTCTACGAGCTCTCTTTAGAATGTTACCAAATAAAAATCCGCCACGTCACTACTAAATGTACGCACTCGTAGCAATCGAAAAGTTCCGTGGGATCATCGAGGAGGAGGGAACCCAAAAGCTTAAACCCTCTCACTGACGCTCTAGGGTTTCGTAATTCCAGAGTAAGGTTTTTTCGCAGAGCAAATATGGCGCTAACTAGGGTTTTCGGTGCGACCGCTGGCAGGGCATTCATGGAGGCGGCAGCGAAGAACGCGGCCAAGGTAAAAGCTTCTCCATCAGGCGGAGCAGCTGCAAAACCCGCGGGGAAGAAGACATCTATGGCTAGAGCCAACACCGGCATACAGAAGCCGGTTCCGGTCTCTTCCGAGCTCGGCAACTTCGTCGGCGCTTCTGAAGTGTCACGAACCGCCGCGGTTAAAAAAGTGTGGGAGTACATCAAGCAGCAGAATCTTCAGGTCTTGTTTCCGTTCTCGCTCAATGCTGCTATTTCTCTATGTGATCATAGTTTTTCAGCTCATTTTTAAGTTCTAGGAAGAGGCTATTTTCCACTGTAGAAAAATGAAACGTATTTGGGACTTAGAGATTGTTTTAGTGCTTATCATGTGTTAGATTATCGCTTATAGTGACTGCTATAGCGAGTGTTGGTTATTATGTTTGGTATAATAAATTTTGATTTTGTTCGTGCTTCTTAAGTGAGATTACTAGCATTGGTGATTCAATGAGGCTAGAAATGGTTTGCCTTTTGTCTCTTAGGTTTTAGAGTCGTGGCTCTGATGTGCTTTGTTTTGCGTAAACCGTTGTTCTATTTATTGGAATTGAATGAGGTAGTCATTTGGTCTCAGATTTCATAAAGCCTTCGCTTTAGTTGCTTTCGAGAAAGTCTTTCATTTTAGTCCTTTTTAGCTTGATTTTTTACAGCCCGTATTGCACCGAAAGGGATTTTGCAAAGGGAAAACTATTTGTACAAAGTTGGGACTAAAATAGAGTGAAAATGTTGTAAATTCAAGGAGGGACTATAGTAAGACGCATATGACTGCAGGGACTAAAATAGGGGCGTAATTGTTTGTATTAAGAGGGTTATAGATTAGTTAATATTTGGTGATAATTGGTTTCGGGAGGGGGATAGTTTATGATTATTTATGAGCTGGTTTCTGGAGTTTCTGTCTGATCCTTATATTTAATACTTCCTAAGTCTATTTGTGGTCTGAGTTGCTAATGGCATTCTTGATCTTGTTGGCTTTATCCTTCTTTTATGCTGGCATCTTTCTGCTGTATGTTTCCCATCATTTTTGTATTATGTATTTTTTTTTTCTTTCTGTTACCAAATAAGTGGAAGTATTCGTGGTATTATTTATAGGGTGCGTTTGGATTTCAGTTGGGAAACCCAAACCAGCTTTCATCTTCAATTGAACAATCGTACAGATATGTATGATGATTTTCTTCACATCCAGTTAAAAGCAAAATTAATCTCCAACCCGATTTGAATAAAAAGTTACAGGGAGTTGTTTTGTTGTTAACTCCAGCTGAAGTCCAAACGCACACATTGAAGTAGGATAATATATTTTGTCTATTCAGTGTTGTCTGTCTTTACAATGCATGACAGAGCTACCCTTTTGCAGAATCCTTCAAATAAGAGGGAGGTCTTTTGTGATGCAAAGCTGAAGACTATTTTTGCTGGGAAGGATAAGGTTGGGTTCACAGAGATTGCTACGTTGCTGTCTAGTCATTTCGGGAAATCAGGCTGATATTCAGCTTTGAAGGTACACTTAATGATGGGAACTTGTTCCAGTATATTAAATAGGTTATTTGGTTTTTAATTAACATGGTTTGTGACCAGCTGCTAAGAAACATGGAAATTTGTGGTATCGGACTGGGGGGTTTTGAAAGTGGTGTTATTTTGTCCACTAACTGCTTTCGCGTTGCTCGGGCTTAAGTATATTTTAGATATGTGCATGATTTTTCCAAGTCACGTGTCATTCAGCATTGTTATTTTAGAATCTTACATTCAGTTATTCGCTATCGTCATGACATTTTGGATGTGAATTAAGGATCTCTGTTTTCTAACAAATCAAAACATAAAATTTTATAAGTGACGAAGCAAGTACTTTTTGCTTCAAAGATGACGCACGTTCACAGTAGTGAATGCCCAACCAAACAGGCACATCATGTGACTGACCAAGTATTTGCATCACATGAATCCGAGGTGACTGATATTCACGAATTAACTGTGGATTCATGTTAATCCATATAAACTACACTGATTCAGTATTTTCCTTTTACTTTCACTATTGTGTATCATAAATTAAAAACATAAATTATTAAAGGAAAGGGAGCCTAATGCCAATTTCTCTTTGTTGTATTTGGCTATTTTATTCATTGCACATTATAGAGCTTGTGAATTAATTTCTGTAACTTGGTATTGTTGATATTTTTTAATACGGAATTGTTACTATATACTATTTATATTAAGTACAATCAGGTCTATACATTCCATCTCTTATATATATATATATATATATATATATATATATATATATATATATATATATATATATATATATATATATATATATATCCTAAAAATATATAATTTTTATTTTTTTAAGCATATATCAGACAGAGAAATATATTGGGTGTACATCAATATTTTTCATATATTAATAAATAAAATAATGAGTTCAACATAACATGTTAGTTGCAGATAATATGGCCACTTATTGTTGACTGGTGTTTATATTTAGCATTTGATCATTTATCGAATTGCTGATTAAATTGTTTATGATGGAGGAAGTCTTTGAGAAGTTAATTTATATTATATACTATAAGTCAATATTGTATCTCCTGAAAAAGAAGTCATTATTGCTTCTCTTAATCTTGTAAGCCAAGTTCTCTATCAATTTGAACTTAAAATCACTATTATCAATCAGCTATCACATGTGATCATGGATTATTTTCAGAATTACTTATATACACATCAAGTATAAAGATCAAAACAGCTTAAGCTTTAATGAAATAATGTTAGATCACCAAATTAAGGTATACTTTAATACAATTAGATTGGATAGAATGAAATTAGAAACATAAATTGAAACCTAATTAAAATTTCACATATTTTTCATTCACAGCCAATGAGCTTAAACATGTTTCAATTATAAAATTATTAGCATTTTATTCATTATCAGTATAAAATATCTTTTATTTTATTCTTTAATCTCAAATCATTATATACAATAAGTTTCATAAATAGTTTTCTTTAGAATCATAGTAACAAATATATATTAAATGGGCATAAATTCACTTTAATTTATTATATTAATATATTAAACTCGTTATACATGTACCAGTCAAAACACGTGATAACAAAAAAATAATATTATAATTATAACAATAGATATAAATAATTTTTATAATTGAATTATATATAATTTTTATTATTTATTAATTTAGAAAATAATTAAATTAAAAAACCAGTTAAATAAGAAAATAGTTAAGTTTAGAGGAAATCATTTGAAAGGTAAAATTAAAAACACGTGGACCAAAATAATGAATCCTTTTTATATGATAGTATAGATTATGAAAATAAATATAAATAATTTTTATAACCTTTTGTAAAACCTTTTATTTATTTTACAAATAATTTTATAATTAAAAAATGGTTAAATTTTAAAAAATGATTAAATTTAGAATAATCGTAAAATTAATAATATAATTATTTTAATTTAACTATTTCTATTTAATAAATAAATTTGAAAAACATATTAAAAAAGAAAATTCTTCATTATATATAACTATAGATATCCGTTATGTCAAAATTTCAGTTTTCTCAATATAAAAAGTACTTGCTTTAAAAGTGATATGGATGAGCAAAATAAAAGACTTTCTTCAATAAAGAAGGAAATGAATAAAGGGAGGCCAACTGTTAATCGAAAGTGATGTGGAAAGCACACAAGAATCACTTACTCTGTAAATACATAAAAAAAATACTTTAATAGACATATGGTCACAGTGAACATAACCACGACATTGGTGTTACTATTTTGGCATCCCTTACGAAGACCTACTCTGCCTGATCTAATAATTTCTGACAGTCACAATGAGCTGCTATTCATCGCTTGTAGTTCCTTCTTGACTCGTGATGTTTCTCACGATGATCAGAATAATCGGATGAATACGAACGCTCATATCTACCTCTTTTACTTCTATGAAATCCATCGGCAATAGATTCGTTCCATGAATACCGCTTTTTTCTGTTCTCTTTATCCATATCATTCTCGGGATGTCCAGAATACTTGGGCCTATAACTTGGTTTGATTCTTCTATTTTGATAATCTCTGTCCCCATCAGAATCTTCAGGTGAATAAGATTGCACAGCTCCGCTCTTCTGATTTCCTTGGTAGCGATCGAAACCAAAATTTCTCTGATGCTTTTGAGAATCCGAATAGGTGGTTGATGAATGCTTATGGCTGCTCTGTTTAAACTTTGGTTGTCTTTGATGACTGGAATCAGATGAATAAGAAATCACATCCCTGCTCTTGTTATCAGCATGATCACATGCAGGACCAGAATCCTCATTGGAAAATGGAGGTCTTTTTTTTGTATCTTTCCTCTCATGCTTTGGTACATTCTTTTTACTTTGATCATCCCTCTGACTGTCAGAATCTTCTGATGAATCAGTATACTTTCTTCTGTCATGTTTACTTTTTCTGGTATATTTCCACTCATGCTTTTGTGCATTCTTTCTACTTTGATCATCCGTCTGACTGTCGGAATCTTCGGACGAATAGGGATGCTTTCTTCTGTCATGTGTACTCCTACCATGCCTACGACGTTCAGAACCTTTGGACAAAAAGGAACGCTCTTGTTTAGACCTACTTTGACAATTCTTGTAACTGTCAGAATCTTCAGACGAATGCAAACTCTTGTATCTGCTCCTTCTATGGCCTTCTTCAGAGACCGAAGTTTCAGATGAACTTGACCTTGCATGATCTTGCTTCTTTTTCTTTACCTTAACCTTTTTTTTCTTACGTCTCCTTTCTCCATCGTCAGATGATGCTTCACTATCTGAATTTATTTGTTGCTGCCTTTTGTGCTTACTCCTTTTGGACTTCTTTGGTTTCTTAGAAAAGTTGGTTAATAACTCGGGTATATTATCCATACCAAGAAAACCTGAAAAATTAGACAATAATTATGATTTCTTATAGACAAACATCCAAGACTTATCACCAAATAAGTTCAAAAGTAAGTTGCTAGCAGATACCTCCATACTCATCAAATATGTCCTCGGCAACTATCTGCTGGTTGGGATCATCTGGTTTGAAACCTCCACGAGGAGGACTGATTCCTGGCCTCTGTTTGAGCTCCCATTTTAGGGGCTGCATCAGTTGGCAAACATGATAAAATATATGTCAACATTCTATCATCTTTTAGGAGATAAAAAACAGTACACATCTTCAATCATCAGTTGGCACAACACATAAAATGCAACCAATAGAAAATTGAGCGTACAATAAAGGACATTGGTGAGAGGCACTCTAAAAAGACTGCGGAAATCTCAAATTGTCCAGCTAACGTTGAGTTTTCAAATTCTTCCTGAATTCATATTCTCTGCCCTTCGTCTATAAGAGGGAGATTTTTTCCCTTCCATGTTCTAAACTAACTTTTTATGTGGATGCTTAGTTTTTATTATTTCACCACAGTATCTCACTAGAAAATTTTCATTTTCATCTTTGACAAAAGTAAAACTAGCTAACCCAAATACACCCATCAGAGACTCGACATATTCAACAATTGGTTGCAAGTGGACTTATGTTCCCGAAGATCTTAAACTAATTAGAGACAGGGGATTGAAATAAAGATAGGCAGAAATGACAATTTTGCACATGCCATTTTCAGCATATGTGAACATCAGTTTGTAGTTAATTTTACCATGGCACAAGTTGTATTAATTCTATGAGGATAGGATAAGTATATTGCAATTTAGTAGCCTCGTACTGCGAAATTGAACCGAATAAAAAAGTATCATTTATTAAAAGAGTGAGGAAATAAATGAATACAAAGAACATTTACTTCCAGTTCAAATTAATAAATGTCAACAAAAATATTATTACAAAAGTTTAACGAAACTATACTCCACTGACACAAATGTAATCATTCCCAGTTAAAGACTGAACTGTAAAATCTTCAAAACAATGGTTCAATTAAATTAGCAACTGACCTCAGTAGGATCTGTGTGAGCAAGGATAGCATTCAAGGGATCATCTCTTTTCAATCTGCTTTCCTCATTAGGCATTATAACATCCTTCAAGGGACATTCACGATCACCACTTTGATGACCATAGTTCCCACATCTTAAACATTTTACATTACGAACTTCAACTGCAAAAGGTTTCACCCTGGCAGGAACTCCTGTTTCCAGTCTAAAAACCATTCAGTTACTAAAAGCACAATTAAATAGGTTGACAAAAGTTCATGGGATCAAACAGCAGCAACTAAAGGTGAAGAATACATTTCATTTCAAAATATATAACTAGAAATTTGGTTGTCATATTCAATAATGAAAGATAAGAAGAGTTTTACCAATCTGTCAATTACCAACAAACTGATCTAGGCTGCACTTGATACACTACAGATTACGGTCACTTTCAACACATATATGGTAATTTAACATGTACCTCACATCCATGACGTAGCAACTACAGAAAAAAAATTTCCCTGTACCCGACAAGTAAGAAATGCTGTGTGATTGTTTGAAACTGTGATGTTAACATCCAGAGTTTTTCTTAAAACGGGGAAGAAAGAATAGTTCCCTCTAGTGAATTTATGACTTCCAATAAGTTTAAACTTCAAACCTAAATGTTACGTTCACTAAAGGATGGTGCACACCAACGAAATGTGGTTTGCACAAGTTTTCAAAACCCTATTTTCATTAGCTTGTACTGAAATAACAAAAAAGAAAAACCTTTGAAAAAACCAATAAGTCTACTCTATACTTTCAAGTTCCAACATTGGACATAATATAGAATCCATCTTGGTCTAGAGCCTAAATTGGTAAATATTGTACTTCATGTTATCCTTATTTCAACTTTAAAATGTTTTGGACTCCTGCTCAACAAAATAACAAACAAGTTATCTAAGTGGTTTAATGATAAGTAATTTAAGTTTCACTCTGAGAATTGTTTGACCAATTTTAACCCATAATTGAGACAACAAAATCCTGATCTCCACGTGCGTCAAAAAGTATAACTTCCGAAACTAAGACTCAATTATGCTTCTGATTGACAACAGATCAAGCAATCAACCAAATTAAAATAGGCACATCATCAGATAGTCTTTTAATATCTCATAAAACCTATGATGCACCGGTACATCAATTTGTATCAAGTATTCATGTCCGACACATGTCCTTATCCATTACTTTAGAATACTTCTTATCAATAAAGTATCTAACCTATAAAACTGTAATATTTTTATAATGACAATAATTTAAATTTTTTTATTTTGAAAATGTTTAATAATTTGATTTTAATTAGATTCACACAATAGCAATCATATATTTATCATATTTTTTAAAAAATTCTATATTTTTCAAAATGCACGGATTGTATCCTATCATTTTAAAAATAAGCGCATATCAGATACGGAGCATAAAAAAAATTCATCAACACCAAAGGTTTCAATCCTAGGAAGAGCAATGCATACCCAGGCAAGGCAATAATACAAACGCACAAACCACAGAAAATAAGAACAATTGACATACCTTGGTGCATTTTTAAGAACTTCGAATTCTTCTTCTGTCGGAAGAGGCCGCCCAAAAACATCCTTGGGCCTCGGTTTTTTCTTCTCTTCAATCAAATTTGTACTCTGCGGTCTGGGAGGCAAGAAACACGAGTATATTCAATCATACAATAACTTAAACCGAGTGACATAATAATTCCATTACTATTTAACACAAAGCAAGCGACGGAGGCGGTACACTGAAGAGGAAGGTCCATCATCGTGCTGAGGTCCCTTGTCCATGTCCTCTCGTTTCTTCTCATCATTCATCTCCGCAGCTTTGGCGCTTTCGGCATTGTAACCTGGAGGACGAACGTACATGAAACTAACAGCTTGCATAAGCTCCACCTACACAAAACCCTAATTTCAATAACAAGCCACGAAAAAAAATGAAATTATGAAACACGAAGAGAGAGGATCCGATGTGAACCTTTTCTTTCTCCTTCTTGGAGATGAGAGCGGTTTGGCGAAAAAACTCCTGCTCCTGCGCGAACTGGAATCGCAAACAGAAAGTAATTAATTGGAGGACGAATTGCGGTAGAATGGCAGGAATAAAAGAAAACTTACCTCGCGAGAAACCTCTTCGACGCGGCGTTGGCGATTGGCGTGGGTTTGTTCGGCGATCCACTTGCGGCGTTGGTTGGGATAAGAGAGAGGATGCCATGGCTTCTGGTTGAGATAGGAGTGGCTCCATGCGGTGCCGGATTTGGTCTTGTAATCAACTTCTCCGTTCGCGATTCGCTTGCTCAGCCTTATGCCTCCTCCTTCTTCCCCCTCCATCACATAGATTCTCGATTCTTCTTCACCTCTCTATCTGGAACACTGTTTATGTTTGACCCTTCTTCAACTAAGGAACAAAATGATGAATAAAAAATACTGTAAAACCTCGTCAATTTTTTAAATCCTGAAAGGTCACTGAATTAGACTTTAAATTGTTTTTTAGATAAATCAGTGGAAACATAGGTGTATAGTATATATTATAATTTTTTTAATTATAAAATAAATAATTTTTAGAATTTTAATATAGATTTTTTTTTATTAAAGATAGATTAATTGGATTAAGCAAAATAATTGTACAACTTAAAGATAAAATAATAAAATAATTTATATCAATCAAGATAAAGTTAGTAATGAATTATGTGAAAAAACAGTTTTTAAATCATCATCAAATAGTTATAAAAAATCATTTCAATAATAACTATACATAATGTAATATAGCTTCATTCTATATTATTTAAAAATATGAATATTTAAAATATTAATATTTTAATTAGTTATTCCTAACTTTAAATCAGAAAAATATTTTTTTACAAGAATGTTCTTTGTTTTTTTCTTAAATGTATAAGTAGTTAGGAAAACTGCTCCTAAAATTTATATATTGTAACTGGAACATATAAAAATATACTTAAAATTATTTATTTATAGGTGCATGCTAATATATTTTAGGATAATGATATTATGACTCATCTTTCTTAAAATATTTTAACTTACATTTTAACTTTGTGTTAAGCGGTAATTGGTCCACATTGGCTGAAATTAAAAGAAAAATAAAATAATATGGAATGTCCAAAATTAGAGATTCTATGTTTACGGTTTTCAAATATTTTTCTCAAATATGTTTTTCTTTTTGACAATTTTGGTTTATAATGTGCCGTTAAAATCCCACCATTTTTAGGAAAGTGTGAGGAAAAACTCATCAAATAACTTTTATTAATAGTTAACGGTTTAAGTACATCAACATAAAATGGTGATCAAGTTTCTAGTTCATATTGATATTGACTATTATAATAATATGTTGTTTTCAATCTCTTTTCGACTTCGTATATCAGAATATTCCCTTCCTTAAACTTATATTGAGTGCAAAAATTTTTCCATCTTTTTCTAAACTTTGTGAAATTATGTGACTGAGAAATCAGAACTTTGCACGTTATCTCATCCTTATGGCCAAACATCATAATCTCTGTCAAACCTTTGTTTCTCATAAAGGTCACGTGACTGAGAAATCAGAACTTTGCACATTATCTCATCCTTATGGCCAAACATAATAATCTCCATCAAACCTTTGTTTCTCATAAAGGTCACGAGCAAGTCTTGCTCAATAACAAAATTGCAGGCAATTAGATTGTGAGTTTTATTTATGTTAAGTAAAACGAATGAAAGTATTGGCGACATTAAAAATTTATAACAAAATCAACCATTAAAAAACATTATTCAAGAATCCAATCTTGTAGCACTTATTGACTTTGCACATTGTCAAAAATTCAATCACAAACATATTTTTTCCTAAACGGTTGGAGTTCCTCCTAAAAAAACAAACAAATACACACAAAAATAATTAAGTGGTGATTAAAGCATAATACACTGCAATATAACAAAAACACAATACCAAAATATGAAAAATATATCATGTACACTACTTTTATCTAGCAAAAACAGGACAAAAAAACTAGTTGTCAAAATTGAACTCTACAAACTAGCAATATACATTAAGTTCAAAAACACGTTCAAGAAAACATGCTGACAATTTTGACATTTACTGATTGTTTTATGCATAACTTTTTCCACGTAACTCCAAATGAGATGATTCTTTTTGTTTTGGAAACTATACTCACACGACTTTCTTTTGACATCATACTCGTAATTTTTGGACCTCTAAGCTAGCTGCAGTTAAATTCTCAAAATCAACATTTTTCCTAAACTATACAAAACACTTGCAAGTTCTTCAGGATCAATTAAAGAGGAAAATATACTAAACTAAGAGATAAAATGTCTCTTTTATTCTCTTTGAAACAATTTAGAATGTCATGGTTCAAGAAAGTTATACTCAACGAACACATTTTTTTTATTCCAATCAAAGGCGTGAGATTCATATCAATAGCATGAAATTTTTTTTTGAAGAAAAAGTATAGTAAAGCTTTTATTGGCAACAAGTTCACCCTAAGGTACAAGTAAAAAATGATCCTGCCATATAACAACTTCAACAAAATCATAAATGCATATTTCAGAACGAATATCACAAGGAAATCATACAACCTACACAAAGATTAGATCTCCTACCTCAAGTCTAGTAAAATCTGTTAATTCTGGTTGCTCTAAGGTCCACTGCTACTCCCTTTGCACATTCAACTAAGAAGTTCATATTACCTCATGTTTTCTCCTTATTTTCCTTGTTGTTTCGTTAAAGTTCGCTTAAGTTTCATTAAGGAAGAGGCCATAACAACATTCACTTTGTTCACCAACTTCTTCCATTGCAAGAATACCTACAATATATGAAACAAGGAGTTCAAAATTAGAAAAAGAGCCAAAAAAACAGACTCAATAACAACCCAAAATGATAAAAAAATTGAAAAAATTGAAAAAATAATCAAAATAATCAAACAAGAAGAAGAAAACAAAAACGAAAACCTCAACAACCAACCGCAAAAATCCACATCAATGGTGATTCAATGCTGGTTCAATGCTTCAATGGTAGTCCGAAACCAACGCAAAATGTAACAAACGACGACAACAATAAATGATTGCGAACTCTAGACTAAACGGCGAGAACCTCAAAATCCCACATCAATAGTGGTTTGGTTCCTCAATGGTGCTTCGAAACCAACGGAAAGTGAAACCAACAATGAAAAAAATCAGTGATTGCGAACTCCTATTGTTGAAGTAGCATATTATTATCCTATATTTTAATATAGTTCCTACAAATAAATAACTATTTTATATTATGTATGAGAGAAATTTAGTATGACTAGGCTTTTGTTGTTTGTTTGCACACCCAGATATAAATTACTTCATGTTACGCCATAATTTCCACCTACAACCCTTTAAATTTGTATATTTTGGAATGTATAATTTAAAATATGTTTCTTATATTTTGGATTATAAAATATATATTCTGTATAATGAAAACTTATGTTTTAGATGTATATCACAGGATTAAAAATAAAAGATGTCTTCTAGAATTTACATTTCAAGATGCACAGGGAAGAATATAAGAAATTGTGATGGGTGTAGAAAGAAAATTATAGCCACATATGGCTGCAATGGGGTTTGTGTCCAATGGGCCAGTATAATAGTAGGCGGCTATTTCTTTCTATACTTTAACAATTTCTTTTTCAAATATAAATTTTATATTATGAAATATATAATTGGAAATATATTTTTTATGTTTATTTTGAAATATATAATTTAAAATGTAAAATTCAGAATTATTCTACGTAATTTAGAATACATGTACGTTTTTATTTTAAAATGTATAATTCATAATATAAAAAATTGTTTTTCAGATTATACTTCGAAATACAAAATTTTATGGGATTGAAGGAAGAAGTGGCTGGTTCTTTTTACACACCTTTACTCAGTTTGGAAATTCTAAACTGTTTGAATGGTCTATGATTACATTTTCTAAATTACATATTTAAAGTCGAAGTGGTTGTGGTTTCCATTCTCTTACTAATTTTTGGAAAATATAAAGTTGATTTAAAGGGTTTGGAAAGAAAGGTAAGAGTAGGGATAACAAATATATCCATGTTCACGGATATCTACAAATATTCGTGAGTACTTTAATATGTAGATATAAATGAGTTGAGTGCATGTATCATATTATTCATACACAATGATATTCATTATCTGCGAAAAATAAAAATAATATTTTATTAAGTTAAATTTAATTAAAATTAAAGATAATTTATATTTTAAAGTTAAATTTAATTAAAATTTAATTTAATTTATATTTTATTTTAAAAATTTATAAAATATACTTTTTTTAAATATGAGGGTATCCACGAGTACTCTCAAGTTTTAAAATATCAGTGAATATTTTTTAAACGGGTATCGAATCGATAACTAGATGAGTAGCGTGTGAATTTTTTGTTACAAGTTGGGTAGTTGGTAGACACTATTTGTGCCTGATTCGTTGTTACCCCTAAGTGAAAGAGGTTGTTGGTTAAACTCCCACATTGGCAAAAACTAGTAATTAATATTTGCCAATAAAAAAACACATTTTGGAAATATACTTTGGATTCAACGATGAAAATATATCTCATAATTTTCTTGATTAACTTTTAAGGGGTATTGGAAAAGTCTAAATTGATCTGGGGTAAGATTTTATGTGTTTAATTTAGTTATATTAATTTGACTTAAGTACAACTTTTGTTTATATTTTCATCTACTTTATTCAATTTGACTTTCTTTTATTTTTTTATTCAATAAAGTTTACACTTTTGCCAATTTTGATCTTTTTTATAACTATATTTGAATCGTTAACAAAATATGAGTAATGTGTATTCCGTGTCAAATCATGTTCTTTTTTTCCTTCTTAATTTTAAAAGTGTTGTCCACAATTTAAGTTCACATTATATTACATGACAGTATTAGTGTCATATGTTAAGTCAGTATTAATCTCGTGTTAGTGTTAATGCCATGTGTAACTTCAGTGGCACTAAGAATAACAACAAGTCAGACATAAATAGTGCATACTCGTAAGTATCTGACCCGCAACAACAAAATTAACCACTACTTATGGGTAATAAATATTCGTCAGTACCCATTATCCATTGCGATTTTTATCTATGGATACCTACAGACTTTGTCATTCTATTATCAGGTATCAGTGTTTGTTCAATTTAATTCCAATTTTCATTAATTTTGTTTGATTAAGTCCCAATTTTGTCACTTTCCAAATTTATCAAATATAATTTGTACATAAATGTTGTATTGAATTTTTTACTAAAATTTATATTTTTATTAAATATTTCTTTCATTATTTTTAAATCAACTCTATCTATATTATTGAAAGGAAATTGTTATATTTATATTTTATTTTTGCTACTTGTAAAAAAACAGGATCAGAGTTGGTTTGAAGATAATGAAGAAATTATATTTCAATAATATAATTAGAGTTGGTTTAAAAATAGTGAAAGAAATATTCAACAAAAATGTGAATTTTAATAAAAATTCCAGTATAACATTTATATAAAAATTAAATTTGTTCTATAGTGACAAAATTAGGTCTGAATTAAAAAAATATAACTAAATTAAACAAAATTTACATTAATATGTGACACTGGTACTGATTTCATACATGATACTAACACTGTCGTGGTAGAATGTTAATTTGATATGTGGATATTTTTTTTTAAATTAAGAAAAAGTTAAAAAATTTACAAAAATTTGACACACAATTTACGTTTTCTTAATGATTTAAATGCAATTAAAAAGGACCAAATTAACAAAAATTGATAGAAGATTAAGACTACAAAAAAAGGATCAAATTGAATAAAGTAAAATAAAATAGGGACAAAGTTGTATTTAAGCCTATTAGTTTAGTTATTTAAGTTTTTAGTGTTCTTTAAAATATATATTTATCGTAAGAGGAGATTCTAAAAGACTTAGGAAAACATTTGTTCAATATTGTACCATATGGCCGGACGGTCTCCATTGACCACAAGAAAGTTCCTGACCGGACGGCCAGTAAAGAGACAAACTGACTGGTCGGGACGACCGGTCTCATACGCGTAATTATTAATAACTAGGGAGATTAAGGCAAATCACGATTAAGCTTACTGGATCAGGATTGGGTCGAGATTAAACCATCGTTAATCCTGGGCCCACGCCAAAAAACTATAAATGTAAGTCAAAGGTAACAGGTAGGTGAAGACATTTACTGTTCATTTATTAGTGTCATTGTCGTATTAGATAACCGTATGGTTCAACTACTGACTTTAGTATCGGAGTATCTTTAACATGTATACACCAGGGACCCCAGGAGCAAACCGAACGGCGAGGAAGGACAAATTGTGAAGGTGTTAAGTGACTCACCCCATAACCGAAACAAACATCATTTAACAATAGGGCAAAAAGATTATTTACCGTGAATACTAGACTAATTCTTGACTAGTTTTATTATATCGAATAACTTAAATGACAATGAATTAGCCAACAAAAAGAGCACTTAGATTTGTCTGTATATAATCGATTTTTGTCGAGGATGAAGAATAATGGTTCAGGGCTGTGACAGTTGAAAGTTGAAACCTTGCTGGATTGATGTTATCCATTTAGAGGAAAACAAAATAGAAACATGTAATCTAATATTCGTCATTATATTCTTAATTAAGGTAGCACTTTTGTGGAGCCTAATTGTCCTACGCCTCTGTTCAGTTTGCCTTCAGTGCAATTTCATTGTAATTTTTCTACAGATAAGATTCGAATTCAATGCATATAGACCTTCAACTTTACATGTGATAAGTGCATGCATACATATATTTATGATATATCTCATCTTATACCCAAACACATCTTTGCTCAGCGGTCAATTTCTTTAACTTTCGGTTTTGTTTTTGAATATGTGCAATTTGCTGCAAACATAAACGGAATCACTCAATTGGCTTCTCAAAATGCAGCCCTTTTGAGGTCCCACTCACATGTAAATGTTTGAAATGAAATGAATTGTTTCTCATTGGATTGCTGCAATTTGTAAAGATTGCAGACTCTGGTGGCATCTGGTTCCTAAGCCAACTACCGAATCTTTGTTCTTTACTTTTGACCAATTTCTTGCTTAATACCATGATTAACTGAATGCTAGATTGTTACTTAACATCTCTCGATGATACCATGATTCTTCTGTGGATAAAAGTTACATTCTTCAAATTTTGTTTATTCTTTGTAGTTGTAACTTCTTGAAACTTTCGGTTATGGCTACCAACACTTTAGACATGTGCAATGTGCTGTAAGGCTTTAAGCATAGCATCACTCACATTGACTTCTCTATCTCAGCATGAAGCCTTTCTGAGGTCCCACTCACACGCAAAATTGTTGAATTAGACGGGTTCTTGCAGCAAATTGGAAAGATTGCAGAACTTTGATGGTACCTGGTACCTAAGCCAAATTTCGAATCTTATATTTCATTTTTGACCAATTCTTGTTTAGTATCATGGTTAACTGAATGCAAGTTATAGGACATCTCTTGACGATATCATGATTCCTCCGTGAATAAGTTTCATTCCTCAATTTTGTTTATTCTTTGTAGGTAACCAGTGACAATGTAGGAAAACAAATAGCATATTCTTCCTTCATCATCTCATCTTCCAAGAAGTGCATTATGTTCAAAATAATGACATGTTTTGAAACTTTTTAAGTGTAGTGATTTTCATTTGATACACATTCTGCATGTGGGCATGCTTTTGCAGAATAGGAAAAGCATGTAATGAGTGAGTCTTGGAAGTAACACCGTAATGGAGATGAAAAGGTAAATTTGGGGTAACATCTAACTAACAAGGAAAATGAGTTTGATTTACCTAGGTATAGAGCTTTCACTATGTAATCATGTTGGAGATTCCAAAATGTCTACAAATAAAGCGATTTCGTACTAAATAAATGGATACAAGTCTCACTTTATAAACCATTTTTGTAAGATTGAGTTAGGTTTAAAGTCTTTTTCTTAGTCGCACTTTTATTCTGGAGTTAGTGTGGAAGAAGGTAGAATTCTTGCATCTGTTCAATAACATGTGCTTGACAATTACACATAATGCCTGCATTAAGGGGTTTGGTTGGTGATCAAAAAATGAGTAGGTATGATTGGAACCTTTCACTTCTGTTGCTTGAGTTAGGTTGAGGCTAAATTGGACCAAAAAATTATTAGACTTCACTGTTGTTTTTTTCTATTTCTATTGCTAGACTTCTATTAATATACATATTTTGGGTTGTGGATGGCAATGGCATATATAATAATGAATCCTTTTTTGCTTCTGAACGTAAGCACAGGGATAACATTTTCTATGCCGCAAAACATTCACTTTCTTAACTTTGTTGATTTATTAAACCATCATGGAAAGCCTGACTATGATAACCTAAAGTTATAACTATGCGTGCAGTACCTTTTTCTTGTTTATGACTAAATACCTAACACTTGGTGAAGATGAGCAACGTCAATTGTGATAAAATAATTGTTCAAGTTCGATGGAATCTATCTTAACTTACTTTTATCTAATAGTGATCCGGTTCTGCTTCTCCACATCTCACATTCAGCCGAACTCTAAAATATATATCCTTCTCCAAATTTATCTGCTAATTGAGTGACAAGCCGATTAGAAGATCATATATTCTACAATTTGTTGGGAAATTTCACATAGTTTGCCTCAATTTGAGACTTACATATTTGTTAGAAAATATCATTTGATGTCAATTGGTTTTAAAACGTTCTACTTGTTTCAGATGTTACTGGTTTTAAGCAAAATTATAAGCAGTCATTTTCTATGTCCTACCTCAAAGTGATTAGAGTGGATGATGCACTATGCTGAAGTAGACTCATGGGTCTTAGGTATCCTTTTTTATATAGATGAAGTATGAACCTGATTTCAATGGTCTTCTTGGTAATCACTTTTCATAACACATTGCCATCCATCCACTTTCGCTTATTTTATCAAGCTGAATTTGATGTCCATTAACTAGGCTTAATCTTTGATTATCATTTGGTTTTCAATTAAGCCATCATTTATTCATCATTGGATGATGAATAACACTTGGTTAGTTGGATCAATTTTAATGGTATGCTAATTCTTCTAAGCACTCTAACCCACCATACTCTTTAATCATGAGTGAAAAATTCAACAAAACCTCTGATAATTTCCACTAAGTTAGAAAAAGAGTAAATAAACAGTGTGTGCACTGAGTGTAAAGTGTTTTTACACTGTCATTCATTGACAGACTGCCATGTATGATCAGTGTGTTGATTTTTACAGTGACTATCTTTAGAATCATTCTTACTAAGTTTTTATTGATTGACAATATAAATTTTGTTTGCTCTGATAAATTAGATTAAACTCTTCGTTGAGAAAGGAAACAACAAACTTGTGGTTTCAAATGCCTGACAATAATCTACAATTGTGTTTGAGAGATAGAAAACGGTTCTGAGCATTCAGCCTTAATCTTCTGGACGTTATCTTTGACCTTTATGCTGATTAGAATGCAGTGTTATTTCTCTTGCTTCTTATCACGTGGCATACATAGACACATTATGTAGTTGAATTTATGTTGAAGAAGAAATATAGAGTTAGTATTCTCTAATCTATTAAAAATAAGTCTTGTACATTCAACTCAGTCAGGGAGAGTTGATAAAATTTCATTACATGAGTTCCATCGAAAGTCTAGTATTCTAGCATTATTCCTCGGTTGACTTGTACAAAAACTCTTCAAGTTCTCGTGCTGTGTGTATGGGAGCTCCGTCATAATTTTGATCTACCTAACTCTATGCAGTGCAAAATAAGCAACTAGTCGATAACCCACCAACATCAGGGCCATAATGCACACATCAACCCACAAATGATTCAAGCCCATTGATTTGATAGGAGGAAAATCTGCCACTTTGCACAGCTCCCCCTTTGAACATTCATAGTAGTCATTTTCATTGTACTGGACACCTAAAAGCAGCTTGTAACAGTAGTAGCTATAGCTCAAATACTTGAGCCACACAATGAATGGAGGAATCTGTTGTATATAGTACCCTCCAGCAATGAGAAACACAAGGGTTGTCACAGAAGCTAGAGTAGTTGCCTGTTTAATCTCCATCAAAATAGCACCAAATGCTAAACCAAGGCTTTGAGAGACAACAACACTGTAAAGAACCACAAGAAGAGAAAGGATAAAAGTCACAGGATCAGGTTTAAGCCCTCCCATCCAATAGATTATGAAAACAAATGCAGTTGGAAGTGCAAGCTCCAGTGGCAAGTCTCCTATTGTTCTGGCAAGAAAGTAGGAAGAAAGGCGATACATTCCTGATGAACGTTCCTTGATCAGCATTCTCCTCTCTTGAGGGAATGTGAAAACAGCATTGTAGAGAGGGTAGAATCCCCAGAAAACAGAAAAGAAAAAGAGCAAGGCAACCTGCATTACACATACAGTGCAACCCCATATTAGTCCCTCTTAAGTGTTAAACTTTACAGAACAAAAAATGTATAGCCAAGCAATATTAATCATAGTTTGACTTCTTGGAGTTCGGGAAACACTGCTTGAACTTGAAAATGGTGTGATGTTGACATGAATAAGAAAAGGAACTCGATCAGATTAAAGGCCTAATCATATATGTTACCAGTACTTTTTTAGTTGTTATTAATTGGCTGTCAATATCATCAACTGGAAAAGATAACCTCGAAGCAATTGCTACTTACCCGATCTTCAATGTGTGACTCCGGAGTATGCCACCACAGTAGTCCACCAAGAAAAGCGACACTTACAACTTGGAATATTCTCAGCCTGTTGAAGGCTTCATACCTTCGCTCCTTCACTCCCCTTTGTAATAGTACTTTGAACTGATGCCACCAGCTTGTGCTCCATTGTTCTGGCTTTATCGAATTTCCTGAATCAATTCATCAATAGAGACATTTCAGGCCACTGGGACTAATAATAGAGCTATGATTGTTTTCCCCTTAAAGATAGAAAAGAAGACCTACTTGCACAAGCATCTTTTGTGATATTTTGGTTGTTCACTTCCATGCTGCAAATCTCAGCTTTCAGCCTCGGAGATATATTCTTCTCATAAGCAGAGATGAGGGATTCTCTCACCTGTTTCCTCTCTTGTTCCAGTCCCTCACTTTGTTCAGTTGCTTGCTTGGAGTCTGGGGCAATCCCTGCAAAGCATCATAACATTAGTGTTGCTTTCTTCGAAAGAATACCAAACCATAACAAATTTGTCCTACTAGCTACACTATGACTCATTTTAAGTGGAGTAAAATTTCGAGGTGGACGAGGAAAAAAATAATAGAGCCAGTTAAGTAATGATAAAAGGAAAAAGAGTGTGTGCCCAGCTTCCACTTTTGAAGTCCATTGGTTTTATAGTTATTAACTCTTATTGGAAAAAAAGGAACTGAAAGTGTGAAGCAAAATGATTACTGTCCATTACCGTTGGCAAGATCAAGCAAGAGATCAGCTGGATTGACAGTCACACATGTGGAAAAGCCAACAGAAGAGAAGTAGTCTAAGGCAGTTGAAGCAGGACCATAATAGATGGGGCAGCCTTCCGAGAGCAAGACCACCTTATCAAACATATAGTAGAGCCTACTAGAGGGTTGGTGAATAGTGGTGACAACAGTTCTACCCCCACTAGCTAGGCGCTTGATTGTGTTGAGGATTCTTTGTGCTGTGGTGGAATCCAAGCCTGAAGTAGGCTCATCCAGCAACAGGAGGCTTGGGTTGATGAGCATTTCTTGGCCTATGCTCACTCTCTTTTTTTCTCCTCCTGAAATTCCTCTAAAAAGTGGGCCACCTATCATGCTGCTCCTGCAACGAGTCAGGCCTAGTTCAGTGATCACTCTCTCTACATGTTGAACCTTTTCATCTCTGCTCAAGCTGTTGGGAAGCCTCAGAAGTGCAGTGAACACTAGAGTTTCAGTGACAGTTAGGTGAGGATATAGCACATCATCCTGAGCCACAAAACCTGTTCTTCTCTTCATGGCACCAGAAAAAGGTTGCCCGTTGTACGTGATCTTACCAGATAGTTTGCCGCTGAGCCGGCCTCCAAGTGCTGTGAGAAGTGTGGTTTTGCCACTGCCTGATGGCCCCAGCATAGCTAGTATTTCTCCTGGACACACCACACCAGTAATTCCATTCAGTATGGTCTTCTCCTTGCAAGTCCATGTACTGCCCCAGCATCCTCCTTTCTGCTCTAGTTTAACTTTGTACACCAGTTCCTCAAACTGCAAACCAAGACACAAGAGATTAGCAACAACGTATATTTTTTCATCAATGTATGCATAGACTCAATGCAAGTGTGGGACATGAGTATTATAGGCGCTCTTGTTATGGGACTGGTGAATTACCTTCAGAGTTATTGGGTACATAATGAGTTTTGGAAAAGGTTGTTGTTGTTGTTCATTGGTTTGCATGGAATGAGAAAGGACAGTTGAGTTATGGGACTCAGTCATCTCTGGAGGTCCTTCCACAGAGTGAAGACTATTACAATATTCTGGCTTTGGTGCTATGCAGTTCTGTGGCATGGCTAAAGAAGTAAGGGATTCTCAGTGTTCTGGTGAAAATAATGGTGATAGGGAGTGGGGAGGGGTGGGGAAGGATTGAGAACTGAGAGAAGTTAATATATTGCTTTTAACTTGATGTTCCAATGTGTAGCTAGAAGCAGCACATAAATATATAGCAAGGACTAGGATGTGCACTGTGTAATAATCCCGTATATAGGCCACCCTTGGATGGTGGAATCCCACCTTTTTATCTCAAATTATTCTATCACGACCATGCTCACCAAAAAACATAGAAATTCTCAACCGTTGCTTAAGATCATTCTTGCTTTTTCAATTTCTAACACATTTTTTTTTCACGGTTTACCTTTATTGATTTCACCGTTTTCTCATCATAAAGGTCCTGGTTGAAATTGGCTCACACGAATAGAAACGATTCATACAACAGTAGCTAGTTGATCCACATGCATACGAAAAAATTCACTTCTATCATAAGTTCAAATATCTTCTCCCTCTCTAGGTTTTTACATCAATATTTTTCACTAGTCCGTGAAGTGATGCCTAGCCACATCACAAACAAGAAAACAAAAGGATGACTACAGAGTTGCTGCATCAACTTTTTCATTTCTGGTGATATTGGAGGGATTCTTGTTATCGTATTTATGCATGTAGCTGCAAATAAAAAACTAAATGCTAGTACCACCTGTTATGACAACGATAGTATTTTTGTTTCATAACTATGTACTGGCTCAATTTTTGAAGCAAGTGGGTCTCTTTAATGCTTTGTGATATTACCCTCGAGATTTTTAGCTATCTGCTGGATATGCTTTGTTCATTTTACGCTACCATTCTTTTCCTTTTGAAGATTGTACTGTGCATACTAGGTTGTGGACATGTGAAAATAGAAACATTTGAATACTGTTACAAATTACAATACTGTGAGCATGATGGCTCCTGGACCATTTCAACAAGGGACAAACAAATTCAATAGAACAAGCAGTAAACCATGGTGAATAGTCCTTTGTACACTTGTGTCAGTTTTTTTAACATTCTTAGTTCTAATCATTTTGCCAATCCCCCTTCCTTTCATAGGAAATACGGATACTTTCATATCCCCTTAATCTGCAAACTTAATATTGTCATGTAGCATGACCATGAAGAAGTCTTAAAGATTTATATAAACTTGAGGCTGAAGAAGTTTTTGAAGTAAGATCCAAACTCAATATCTTATGTCTCTCAACTAAAAAGTGTTTTGGTTAAGCCTCTTCGTACCTGAAATATGCTATATCTTTCTGGAATCCGATTACTGATATGTTCTATAAAGGTAAAACGTGAAAACTATTATAAAGGAAACTACACCATTGATCAGAAATTTCAATTCATTTCCTTCATATCTGTCTTACATGTGAAGACAAGAACCTATGACTACATTACGGTTAATGACATCTATTTCTGCATGGATTTTTTTGTTACTTCTTACCCTCTAAAAGATTTGTATCCGAGGAAGAACTCATAAGCACAAGAGATGGTACATTGTTACCTATTGACGTGGGAAAGAAAAGAAATATCTTTTTAAGGATCCTGACATCTGTGGTTGGTCTGTCATTTTTCTCAACCGCTTACAAATAATCATGGAATTTAACATCTTTTTAAAATATGAATGGATGAGAAATTTGGTTGTTTTCATTTTAAAAAATATCGTTTACAATGTTATTATTAATGTTATTATCAATTGGTACGTTTTGAGGACAACGACATGATTTTGTCTCCCCCATGTGCTTGGTGTTAGTTATGGTCAAGCAGTGAGTAAAAGAACCCTCCAAAATGAAACCAAAAGTGCGTTATATTCTCTTGCCTCTTTACTCTGCATGTGACAGCCATCCATCTGGAAAAAAAGAGAGAGAAGAAAATGAAACAATTTTTTGAAAACTTTTAATTCCTCATTCCCATGACAACACTCTTTGCCTTGCAAGTTTTGTTGAACAGTTGTCATGTGTCTGGTGCAATAGAAGGTGATAATAAAGTTGGATGCCTCACAGTGAAAACTTTACATTCCTGGAAGTAGAAGAAGCAAGAATAAATTCAAAAGAATGAAGAACAGGAAAAGGGTACGTGAGGATTTTACCAGGATCATTAAACTTGTCTAGCCATGTATATATACTACTTTATTTTGGATGATAGTAAATGTAAAGGTGAAATTAATGGTGCATTACTTTGCAAAGCTAAGTGATTCCTATATGAATATATATTCCCTCTAGCAACATGGTATTGATCATAAAGCACTGTTATTTTCAACATTCGTATCACCGAAATTCGATATGACTGTTTTTATTATATCATTCTGTGTTATCATATCACTGGTGTTCAGTTAAAAGGCAAGGGAAGTGAAGTGGGATGCTGCTAAGCAAGCTGTTTACTATTCACCCCTTTCCTCTTTTAATCTAATACTTTCCATTTAATCTGTATGAGAGGAATGATTAAAGGCAGAACCCATCAATCAGATTCCAATTTCTGTCCATAAAAATAATTTATTTTTTCTTTTGGAAGAGCACTCAGATAAATGGTATCCACAATGGGTCCGGTGGGAGGCTACCTTTTCAGTGTGGAGCACTTCAGCATTGGCTTCTTCACACTAAGTGCGCATATATATATATACACACACACACACACATATATATATATATATATATATATATATATATATATAAATGTGTTTTCTGTCATCAACTTGTGTATTGATTTATGTGTATAGATATGCATAATTAAATTAATTAACCCCTTCTTTCTTCCACTTGGACCCTTTGCTTTTTCACATATTCTCATATTCACACATCTTCTGTGTAATTAACAGCTTACAGTCTTACCCCTGAACTGCACTGCATGGATTCCCTTAGCTATTTTTCCTGGTATATCTGCTCTTAGCATGAACCACACAAGCCATCAATTTGAACCTTCTTGAACCATATATAATGTGGAATATTTATGAATTTCCATTTGGAATGTCCTCCTTTTACATCAAGGGTCTAAGGGATTATATTATTATGATAAGATTCATCAGATAAGTGTCTGGTTTTATGTTAGTACCTTTGTCTGCAAGGTGAAACAGGATTGCGTTTTATTAATCATATATTCTATTATCTTGTTTCATAACGGATAATAAATTGGTTCACTACTGTTTCATTTGACTATGCTTATTCCATAACTCTGATTGAGACTTCTGCTGGGGACTCATATCCATGGAACACTCTGGTGTACATATTTCCCACAGATTTTTATGGCGAACAGATATCAAATTTCACCAAACCATCATAACACGTTTGGCCACACGATTCTCTGTTCTAACATGTAAACAGAATGCATAATGCACAGTGAATTAACTGTGCCGCATGCCTCACATTTCAATGTCGGAGAAGATTCCATGATAGACAGGGAAAGAGTTGAAATTGTTTGCATGATGTTAATGTTTGTGTTGTGTTATTTTTCGTCAGAGATGAGAGAAATGCATGCATTAAACAATCATCATTCTCACTAACTCAATGCTCCATAATGTGTGATGAATTCCCTTCACAGATGAATGATTACTCACATAGGATATCAAAAGTTTGGACTTAAATCAGAATTATAAATTCTTTAATGCACATCTTTACTATATCTTAATTTATAATCATTGTTATTTCAATCTCAGAGTTTAAGTTCAGTGAATTTACTCAGTCAAACTATTCTTAGTAAAATAGGTGAGCTTTAGAGAAGTGAATTTATTTTCCTACTTTTGTGTTATATTTGTTAGTTGTTTCAGTCTTTGACAAAAATCTGTAGTGTGACTATTTCACATTGTGAATGTTAAAGGCAAAATATAATAAGTTTAATTTTTTGAGGGAGGAAGTCTAAAGGAAAAATGTTTTATAAAAAGCATTTCCAAAATCTGTTTATTTTACGATGACTAAAAATATTAATTATAATGTTTAGAAAATGAAATGTTTTTAATAAAGGTTAAAATATAAATTCACTTTTAGAAACATAACGTTAAGTTCTTTTTTTATTTTATTTTACAACAAGTTAATTAAGTTGGGTCTATCATAGGTTTAATTTATTGATAGATTGATTTTACTTTCAAAGAGCCACTCTTTAGTCCTTGATTACTTTATTTTTGGTATAGTTTTGTATTACTTTTAGATTCAAATTTTTAATTTGGTGAAAAAATTACTTATAATTGTTTGTTTTAAATATTTTGTTTTTTTATAAGAGCTTATTTTAAATATTTAAGGATGAAATTAACAATTTTATCTTTAAGCTCTCAGCGTAATTTCTTAAATAAATTAAAACTCAAGCTGAATTACTTACCAAACAAGTCAGCAAATTTATACCCTGATTACAGTGACCGTGTGGCTAAAAGTAAATATGTTTTTTTACTTTTGTTTTTGTTTTTTAACAAGATCATTTTCCAGTTATATTTGTTTTAACTGTTATACTATTTATGATATTTTATTTATTATATTAACATTAGATTTAAAGAAATTGATAGTATTAATGATACTTTTTATATTACTCTACTTTTCAATTATTATATAGTTGTTAATTTATCGGTTCATTTAATAGCAGCTTGGTAACGAGGAATAACTTATTACTTTATCATATGTTCACATTACTCATGTTAATAGCAATTTAATTTTAGTTATATATTTTTTTAATATTTCTCTTTGTATTTGAAGATTCAAAAGTTTATAGAAGAACATTCCTTAATCTTTCACAGTTATTTAATTATTTAATAAATTATAAACTTCTCAAATTTTAAATATTTTTACATTTATCTTTTTTATCCTTACATAGAAATATGATTTAATTAGAAATGATAATAAATTGGATAAGACACAAATCATCTTTAATCGTTACCTAATTCACAATACAAAATGTGTGATATCTGTTTAGAAAATACTCATAATATTTTAAAATCTATAAATATCGTGGATATCCAAAGATGTTTAAAAAACTATATTTTATAAATTTTTAAAATAAAATATAAATAAAATTATTAAAAATCTAGTATAAATTAAAATTTTAATAAAATATAAATTAATTTTAATTAAATTTAACTTAATAAAATATAAATTAAATTTTAATATTAATTTTTTAAGTAATAGATACTAAATAGTATGATATCCAAACACATTTATTTATAAATAAATATTAAAATATTTACTATCCACTAATAATAAATACATATAGATATCAATAACAAATTTTATCCAATTGTTACATATAATTTTTTCAATCCCTGTGACTAATAAAATAAACTTGATATTTTCTTAAATTTTACCATCATATTAATCTTATATCTTCAACTTCATATAACTTATGCAATTATCTAACATGAACATCAAGTTAACATTTTCTTTATGATCTACATTGAATATAATGCAAGAATCATATATATCTTAAACTTTTTATACAAAATAATATTAATTTTGATTAGAACAATGTTGAATGTTCAAATCTTAAACTTTTACATCACTTCTTGATATAACCTATAGGAAAGGTTCACCTTTATTTACCGAAATACCATTACGTTTTCTTTTAAGTTGTCAACAAACATTAAATGACATTAATGAGTCTTTTCACACCAGTATTAAAATTTGATCATATCACAGTAATTATATAAAACAGTAATTGCATGTATTAAAAAATGTTATTGCATCCTAACTTTAAATTTTTTAATATTGTATCGTACTAAATATCCAGACGATACCATTCCTATTTTGAATGCAACCATATCTTCTTAGAAAAAGGAGGAAAATTAAGCATCATATCCTTGAAAAATCCTTCTCCCTCCCTTAAAATAAAAAGGCTAAGTGAGCAGTGTAAAAAAGATGAAAGATTTAGATACGTCAATCTTGTACCCTTCATCACTGTCTTTAGGATGCCACAATATTGTTTCAAACAATCTATGTATTTTACTTTTATCAAAATATAAGATACTAAGCTTAAATCTTCTATGTGTATAAAATGAGAAATACACATTATGTATTGCATAGAATCGGGATCCTCTATGCATACAGTAATACATAGATAAAGGTTATGTTGGATCAAATTAACGAGTATAGTCTCGATTCACATATAAAAATAATAATACGTGAATATAACATTACGATATCATATTTATTACAGAATTCAAACCTTCTTAAAATAGAAACATATTTCTAAAATAAAAACAACAAAAGTAGATCAAGTTCATCCAAATAATAACTTAAATAATGAAATATATAAAAATGATCTGTCCCCAGATAAAATGTTACTTCCAATTTTTATACAGATATTAAACATTTGGCTCAGACTTTAACATTAAAATATTTACATATATCTCTTCTCGTTGGACAAAAACTACATATAGGAACATTTTAAACGTTCGATTCCACACGAACACAATGTGCAATTTTCACCATATATATATATATATATATATATATATATATATATATATAATATATATATATATACACACATATATATATATATATATATTCTAATTTTATTTAAATTTAATTTTAAAAATGTATAAAAATATATTTTTTAAAAAATTTTGTAGGTATTTGTGGTTTTAAAATACTCGCAAGTATTTTTTAAACGGATACCCGCCAAGTAGCGGGCGTGTTACGGGTCTGATTTAATTTTGTAGGTCGGGTTGTGGGTATACACTATTTGTGTCCAACCATACCTCTTGTTATTAGGGATAACAACGAGTCGGGTCGGGTACGGATAATGTCTATCACTAATCCGACTCACAATCAGCCTGCTACTTGTGTGGGTACTTGCTACTTGCTACCTACCGGGTACCTGCTTAGAAAATATCCGTAGATATTTTTAAATTCATATACACTCGCAAAAAATTAAAAAATATATTTTATACATTTTAAAAATAAAATTACAAAAAATATATAATATAATATAAATTAAATTAAATATAATTAAAATTTAATTTTAATTAAATTTAACCTAAAAAATATAAATTAATTTACTTTTAATTTAATTTAATTTAAAGTATACAATTTTTCTTAGATAACGGATACTCACGGGTCAGATAGTATAATATCTATATCCAACTCGTTTAGAAGCAAATATTAAAATACCCGCTATCCGTTATTCGCTGATAATAGATATCTACAGATAATAACTACTTACCGCAGATTTTATCCGCAGATACCCATAGATTTTTTGTCATTCTAGTTACCAGAGCAACCCTAAAGTTGTTGATTGCTTTACACATTAACAAGAACATGAATATTTTTAAAATGATTTATTTCCGACAATTAAACAAGTAGATTTACGGTCTGTCAAATTGTGTGTGTCTGTATTTTTTTAAAAAATTACCTTCTAAAGTTTAATTTATAAACAATATAAAAATAGCATGAGTGGAATAAGTAAACGTGAATAATATAAAACAAACAATTTAGAGATATTTTCTTTTTATTTAGAGATATATATTTTTTTTGATGGATTTTTAGGAAAATATTTATTCGAGAGATATGATAGGAATGAAACATGATTTAACCTCTAATTGACTTTATTTTCAAAATTAAAATTCTTAAGACAGTAAATTTATAGATCTTAACTTTTAATATTTATTCAACAGACGTCATAAACTCCTTACCATATTTATACTATTATTTTTAATTATCTTGTTAAACAAAATTTTTACTATTCAATTAAAAATCTGAAAAGTATAATATGCTAGTTCATGTTTCTCTTTTCCTCATCTAAGGGAACTGTTTCAATTAGGTTATTGGGCCCTTCCGAGAAAAGCAAAGTAGTCTTTTGCCATAAAAAAAATATTGAAAAATTGCGATAAAATTATGTAAAAACTCAGACGTGTTGTTGATTTGAGTGAGAAAGACAAATTATCATAACATATGCTTATTATGTTAACGAGAGAGACTTTTACATATTAATTTCATGTGTAAAATCTTAGTTTTTTTCCATTTATTTATAATTATGTATCCCTGTATAATTTATATAAAGTATTGTAGCATTTAAGAAAATTATTTATTTATAATTATGTATCCCTGTATTATTTGAGAAAAATGTGTTTGTGTGCGATGTTGACAAAAATGTTCAGCAATTATGATGATTATTATGATAATGAAGGAGCACAATGTTGTGACTGTGGTGGTATTTTGAGACTATAGACTATAATTTTCCACTTTTATATAGTGGTTTTGGCGTGTCACTGTGCTGCATTATTTTCCATCTATGGACACGCGTATCTTTCAGCAATAAGGGCTTCCTCCTTTTCATCTCTTTCTTGTTAAAGAAACAAAACCTTTTGCAAACTAACTATATTAAAAAAAAAAGAATTGGTATTTTATTTTTCTACGTTATCAACAAAAATAAATAAAGAATTATTGTGTGATCGAAGCCGGGGAACGAAACGACGACTAGGGGCCGGGTAATGTGTGCATTTGAGGAGGAGAAGGTGTCGTTTAGGAAGTTAGAAAAATGGAGTTAGGAAGCTGACACGTGGCACCCACTCCATTTTGTAGTGGAGCAAAGCTTCTTGTCGTTTCCTCGTCTAATGCTGATTAGGTCTCGACTCTCTCACGCGCATCTGCCCACAAATCATTTGCTGGCGCGTGGGATCCACTCCTGCTCCTCCACTCATTTTCATTATTATTATCTTTTTCTTCCTTTCGATCTCACTCATCTCCGATAAGATGTCCTTTTAATCCTTGTTATTAGTTAATTAATCCGTTTTAGTGATAATATTGTTAAGTACATTGAAGATGTAATCAACGTGATACTCGAATTTTATACGAGATTGAGATTAAGATTAGGGTTAGAAGTGGATTCTTACAAACTAGGGTTAGAAGTGGATTCCTTACAAACAAAATCTATGTCTATGTTTTTAGTTTTTTATTTCTTTAATTTTTAATGAAAATTAAAATTAATCATTTTTTAAATTTTTGACCCAATTTAATCATATGTAGATTTAATTCTTTTTATTCAATTTTATTAGGTTTATTTGATGATTTAAAAGTAAAAATACATTTAAAACATTAAATAAAATTAACAAAATTTAATTAAAAAAATTAAATTGTTTATTTTTTAAAATTAAGAAACTAAATTAGATTAAAATTTTGAAGATGAACTAATTTTCATTGAAAGTTTAAATCAAATACATATTTAACCCAAATGGTCATATGTGACTACAGAAAGTAATAGGCAAATGAAGTGGTCTCATCTAATATTCACATACCATTTCTTAAAAAAATAATATTATTTATTTTAATTAAATTTTATCATATTAATTTAATTTGGTTATGAAGCCATCCAAAGTTAATTTTAGAATGTTATTGTGAATTTTGGAAGAATAAAATAAATAATAGTTAAAACTAATTGTACGGATGTTTAAAATTTAATTTAATTTTTAAAGCATTAAATCAATAATTACGCATTTAAAGCGATGCGAAAGAAGTGGTGACATAACAAACCCATATAACATTAAAAGATCCCGATTTGTTTAATAAGTATCTCTACGAAAGTTGTTCCTCGCTATTAAGATATTTGTTTGACTTAAAATAAACTAACAATTTTTCATATGTTCATCCATTTGAGGATATACTTTTTAAAACTGATGCAAAAGTTAGCGTAATTTAAATCTCCTTCAGAAGAGAAAAACGTCATTTATTTCATTAATTAACAAAGTATGCATTCTTATTTTTAACCATCAAAAAACAAAACCAAAAACATCTTGATCACATACCTAAAAAAACATCTTTATTAATCACTGTACCTTTGTTCTATAAATAGTATAAAACACTTCACAAATCAAACGTAAATTCACACGAAAAATGAAAGAAATGGATATCACTTGCCAAGTCATGTCTTTTTCTTTTGGCATTGCAAATAAAATGGTTGTCATTTTCTTTGTGGTTAAGTTTAAGAGCTTTTCATATCTTTAATTACAATAATTGCTGCTTTTAGTGTTGACCCTTTTCAACCCATAGGACATATATACAAAAAACTTTTTCAAAAATCGAAGTAGATGTCACATAAAAAAATAAAATCAACGTATGATTTTGATTGGGTTTAAAAAATGGTGATAATGCTGATATCTTATATCAGCTTTTAATTAAAATTGCAAAGGACAACATTGATATAATCAAAATTGAAAAACAAGTGGACGATGTTTCATTACTTTTAATGCCCCACGCATCTTTGTTATGTACTCGTCTCTTTGATGAAGTGGTTTGTATTCACTTGTTTCTATATTGTACAATATCCTTTGCCTTACTATATCAGTGTCTGATGTGACATAACAATTGATCCAAAACCGAACTTGTGAAGTAATTTTAAATCTTATATACCAGTATCTTAAACACTTAGAAACTTTTTTATTATTGAAATTCAAAATATGTCTGATTTCGTATAAATTTTATTTTATAAATTAATTTTGTAGAATTCAATTAAGTTTAAAATTTATTTTTAAACATAATATGATATATACTTTAGTATAAAAAGATATAGTGAAAGTCTCGTACTGATTACAAATAAGATTAAAGTATATATATATATATATATACACGGAGAAATATAATTTTTTAAATAAATTTTATGACATTGAATTAAATTTAAATTTCTTTTAATATTAATTTTAATATTATACATATATATATACCTTATTTGAAAATATAGTATCATAATCTTTATGCCGGGAAATCAAAACTAAATGTGATCTCATTCATAATGTTTGTCAATCAAATCAATAAATCAGAAGAAAAAGAGAAAGAGAGATGCTAAAGTAGCTGGTGCACGAGTGACTAATCGTTGCTTAGCCTTTAGTTGAAATTCCTTTAGAATACAATATGTGGAGTAAGATTTGGATATATCTTCGTATTCATTTTTCAAAAATAATGTTTTAATTTTGACTCACGTCTTTCATGAGTCCATGAAGAAAGCAAAGGTGTACATTCGATTTTACAATTATATATTATCACTTTATAAAGTTTGAACATGTTATATGTTAATTTGAAGTTTTAATATTTTTATACTCATAAAATCTTATAGTATTAACATTCTTAAGTTAAAACTTGTATGAGTTGGATTCAGTTATTATTTTATTTATTTTTAAATATTCATAGAAATTTGAATTTCATAGATAAATTTAATTATTTAAATTAAACTTTAAATAAAAGTTATTTCTTTTAAATATTTTTTTGGTTAATTTCATTCGTAGGTCTCTATTTTCGTGGGATTGTCTCAGTTAGTTACCTCTTCGTCTTTTAAGTTTTGTCAATTAAGTCATTAATATGAAAAAATTGACTCAATTGGGTCTCTGCCGTTAAATCAAGTTAACCCCGTTAAATTTTTTATGACGTGTGAGGGTGGAGTGGATATTATTTCAAAAGTGGCTTGTAGAGAACGTGGCATTTTCTAAGTGAAACATTTTAAAAATGGGGTTTTCTGAAAGATTTTAAAATTAGGGTTCATTGAAATTTTAATGGGTGTTGCTCCCTCTACCACCACACCTTTCTCCCTCCACCTCCCCTTTATTATTTTGTCCCTTAGTAAAATTTTATTTTTAGGGTTATTGTTTTTTAATTTTACCCATTCACAACCTATTTCATTAATAACCTATTCTAGTCCCGTACATGAGTAAAATACTTTTCTTTCATTTTAACATTATATTTCTTCCTCTCTTTCTTTCGTCGTTGTGAGATACTACAAGTTGCAAAGGTTGGTGATGGTGGAAATAATTATCAAGCAGTCTCCCTCTCCTGGTGCAGTGCGTGGAGTGCTTCCTCGTATTCGAAAAAACCTTGAAATAAAACCCTAAAATAAAAAATGTAACCTTTAAACGGAGGTGACATCCTTCAACGGATGTCAACATCCTTCAACGGATTTCAACATCCTTCAACGGATTTCAACATCCTTCAACGGATGTCAACATCCGTTTAAGGAAAAACGGATGTCGACATCTGTTTTACCTTAAACGGATGTTGACATCCGTTGAAGATGTCACCTCCCATTTAAAGGTTACGTTTTTTATTTTAGAATTTGTTTTATTAGGTTACATCTCCGTTGATGTATACTTCCTCACGCTGGTTGATGCTCTGGTTGATGCTCTGGACGTTCCTCGATGTTCCTCCACACCACGGCAGCGACGCTCCTTCACACCATGGCGGTAATGGAAGCTTTCAAACCAAAAACAAAACTGGGAAGAAAAAGGAATGGAAGTGCGGGAGGTGAAACGAAAATGGGGAAAGGAGAAGAGAGTTCCGTGGGTGGGTGCTGGAAAAGTAAAATTAGGGTTTCAAATTATTTAAAATAGAGTAAAAGTAAAAATCTTTTTAACTTAAGGATATAATTGTATTTAAAATAATTTGGGGAGGTGGAGGAAGTATAGGGTAGTGGTGGAGGGAGCAACACCCAATTTTAATTGGGTTTAAAATTGGGTATAACGGTTCTGCCGCCATAGATGATGACCCCATAACCATCGGAGAAGCTTTGGAAGGCGGCCATAGAGGCGGGGAATAAAGCGGTGGACCAAAACGACGCAGCTGCTATCAGCGCGACGGAGATTAGGGCTTCCGGAGAGAAGAGCGTGAGGTCCAGCGGCGTTGGTGAAACGGCGCAAGGGGAACAAAGTGTGGCAGATTGTGTCTAGGAGTGGATTCAAGTGTAACAGTGCGGTGTGGAGAAGAGGGGTAGATGAAATTTGCGCTTAGGGTTTTTCGTAGGGTTTGATTTGGGGTTCTTGGGCTGTTGCGCGAATTTGCTTTTCTCTGGTCCCGATTTCTGATGCAGGTTGTGTGAAGGAGATGACGGCCATGGGAGGAGCTTCATCTTTTGGTTCATGATGAAGATGGTGATTTTTGGTTGTTGATGCAGATGCGCAATTCTAGGTTGGTTTCTGTTTGCAGGTGAATCTGGGCTTGATGATGAACGCAGAACGAAGATGCTTCCATGGTTGACGTCCTGCCAATTTGAAGCTTCATATTTTCTCTTCTCAATTCAAACTTCAATTAACCCTAATTTTAAAATCTTTTAGAAAAACCCCAATTTTTTAAATGTTCATTTAGAAAATGCCACATACAAGCTTTTCATTAATAAAAAGTCATGTATAAGGGTCTGTGCATGCCATGTCTCCAAAATTATCCACGTCACCCTCACAGGTAAGCAAAAACTTAACCCGTTAAGTTGATTTAACGGCAGAAACCCAATTGATTCAGTTTTTCAATATTAAGGACTTAATTGGCAAAACTTAAAAGACGGAGATGTAACTGGGACAACCCCACGAAAATGGGGACTTTCGAATGGGTTTAACCTATCTTTTTTTATGATTGTGGAAAGTTTCCATCATTTAAGTTTTTGTTTTGGTTATGGGAGTTAAATGATGATTACAATGCATTATGGTCATTAACGTATATATTTATTAAATGAAAATGAAGTTTTCAAAAGCTTTGTTTTTTGTAAAATCCTTTACAAAAATGAAGTTTATCAAATAAGTTTAGTTACACATGTCTTTGGTCTCTTAATCATATGTTTATAAAAAAATATTATTTAATTCATTATTATGATGTATTCTAACTTTTATTTATAATCCTGCTTTCCATATTATTGTTGTTTAAATGTAATTTTTTTTAATCATAATATCAAGGGTTAAATATGTTTTTAGTCCATAAACTATTGGTCGTTTCTGGTTTTCGTCTCTCTTTCAAAATAAGGTACAATTTGGTCCTCATTCTTTTCGAAACTTTGGTTTTAGTCTTCGAAAACTAACACTGTTAAAAATGTACTGACGTGGCTAACAGTAGACTGACACACGACTTTTTTTTCAAGTGTTTCTCACCTTTTCTCCCCTTCTCTCTCTTCCTTCCATCTTCTTCAGATGGAATATCTAAATCCCAAATTTTGAAGATATTGTCAGCGAGTTGCTCCGTCTCATAAGAGGAAGAATCCAGATCAAGCCCAAAATCAATGGTTTTCTCCTCCTTTAGATTTTCATTATAAGTTGGCAAAAAAGGATTGAAAGATGGCAAGTTGACACTCGTTTCATCATCTAGAATTTCATCAGTGCTTGTTTCTACTAGCATACTTAATGAGTTAACATTATACGTTGAAGATGACTCAGATAAACCTCTCCCGTCAGAAGTTGAAGATTGCTGATTAAGTTCCACAGAAATACTTTCAGAACTGATACGGTGGGGAGGAATTTCTATGTCTTCTCTGGAAAATTTAGTTTGGGAACTAATAATTTCTAATAAAGAACTTTTCAAAGGGACCCAATCAGTTTCTGAAATATCAGAAGAATCTTTAACTAGGCAGGAATCAGCCCAAGCGAGATCTTCCGGAGAAAGAAATTGATTCTGCCGAGGAGCTATTGAATTGGCAATGGCAGAAGAAACTGAAATAATTACTTGTGCCAACATTATTAGAGAGAACGAGTCTTTTATTTAGTTGCTTAAGACTCGCCTACTTTTGTGCCATTTTATGTTTTACGTGTGTAACTGCTATGCAGTAGTTAAATTCTGTTTTAAGACTATTTATAAGTCTGACGTTACAGTAAAATAAACAAGTATTCTCCATACCTTTCTGAGTGTGAAATATACCATTGATATAACAATAAAAATGGTGCTTACACTGGGTCTTTAAATCTCGCAATATCTAAATATTCACTTCTATTTCTGCAAGTTTAAAGCATATCAGCTTTATAAAAATATTGTATGTCAGTAGCTGTTTGGCCTATCGTATTTTGTAAATTCTTCATAATATAAATTCTTTTATTACATTGTTTTTGTACTCAGTAGCTTGAGTTCATGAACACTTTGTAACACCCAAATATTTTAAAGGGTATTACTGATAGTAGAGACTAAATTAATTTGATATCTCATATAAACAATCAAACTTTATTTCAATTACTCCAAAGTACAATACCAAACTTACAAACTTTAAACAATATAGGCTTCACCATTGAAATTTCAACTTATAAATTTTAGACAACATAATCTTCCCAATACAAATTTATTCTTTTTACAAAAATCCCTGAAAGTTTTTCCCCGCATCTCTCTCATCTCTAAGCTTTTTCAACCGCATCTGCAACATTATCTAATCACATATAACATGAGTTATATGATCATAGTACAAACAAATAAGGGTAAGCCAACCATATCATAAAATCATTAAACTTGTAATAAAAATATTATAATCATGTATTTCTGCAATTGATAAAATATCATTATTTCGATGTCATTAATTCATCATTATCAAAATCATCTTTCTCATTTCCATAAATCTTACAAGTGTACCATGCTTACTCATGAAGCCTTATGGTCAGACCGCTCTCTGCCTGCTTCCTTAAGCCTCACTTATATACTATGTCTTACTTTCTGAAGCCTTATGGTCAGACCCCTCTCTGCCTGCTTTTATAAAACTTACGAATCATATGTTTATGTCAAAGCCTTATGGTTAGACCACTTTCTGCCTGCTTTCATAAACCTCAGGTGTTACTTTGCTCGTACCAAACTCTCATGGTATAACTCGAACATACTACTCCCGGTAGTAACATTATTTCATAAGTAATGATTTCTCATATCCACCCCAACATTTCATAAAACCAACAATTCATACCCTCTTATCCATCTAACTCAATCATGTTCATTCTTTAATCATGAATTCATAATAACCCGTTTTGGTATCAATAAATTAAACATATTGCCAGATATCATGCTTCATATTATAAACTCATTTTGCCCATAACGAGTATAACTCAACGTATTTTCACCAAACAAAGATCATGGATCAACCAAAATATATCAATATATCTTAGGAACTACATATTAAAGTCTGGGCTCAATGTAATAAAATATATATGAAATTTTTACCATGATAATATTATGCATCTACAATCAACTTGTTTTATTTTATTTTCATCCTAGTATAGATTTTTCTTTACTCCAATTGGTCACCGGAGAGGACCCAGATGTCTGAACGCATCAAACTCACCTTCGACGCCAGCACATATGACTAGTCACAACTGACTGGACCAGGCCAGGGCTGCTCTATGATCAGGGATGTGCCAACTCAGGTTTTTAAGGTTCCTCTATCCTACCAACAAAGAAAGGCCCTCAATAATTAACAATTGATTTATTTAAATTATCTACCATGTTCTCTTATGCTCTAAATTTGAAATGCCAAATTTTAATGTGTTCAATTCCTCTCATAGCAACCTCAAACAATATCTGTACATCTATTTAATACCCATATATAAGCTATTTCAGAACCCTTACTTCAGACCTTCCAACAAGATCAATTTCAGCCAACAAACTCATTCAGAACAGATTAAATTCATCACATCACAACATGTACAACTTCACAGTTTCAGTTATCATACCCAATATAATAAAAGTCATAAAATAGTTTCACAAGAGCACACCAGTTCAACATTCATATGCAAATATTTTATAAAATAAATTCATACAAAAATAATTAGCTCCCATTACCATCAAAATAATATTAATATAAAAATTTAGGGGAATCAAGAAGTTGAATCTGGCAGAGCCGGTTAGACAACTTCTCATCCTTCCAGAAAGATGCAATAAAAAAATAGATAAAACAATAAAATTTCTGGGGAAACAAGAAGTTGAATCTGGCAGAGCCGGTTAGACAACTTCTAATCCATCCAAAAATACAATATAATTAAATAACACGAACAATAACATGTCTGGGGAAACAAGAAGTTGAATCTGGCAGAGCCGGTTAGACAACTTTTAATCCTTCCAAAAATGCAATAAAATAAATAAGTAAAGCAATAAATTGGGGAAACAAGAAGTTGAATCTGGCAGAGCCGGTTAGACAACTTCTAATCCTTCCAAAATACAATAAAAATAAATAAGGAAAGCAATAAAATGTTTGGGGAAACAAGAAATTGAATCTGGCAGAGCCGGTTAGACAATTTCTAATCATTCCAAAAAAAAAAAAAACAACTAATAACATACAAATGGCATAACATAATCAATATCACATTTTACAATTATCACACTTGGATATCATCACAGAAGCATACTCTTATTTAAATTTCAAGATCATACAGAAACAAAATACTCCATATTCAAGATTTAAGATCAGACAAAAACATAATATAGCATATTCTAGACTCAAGATAATACAAAAGGAAATACTCAATGTTAGCTCCCCTTACCTCTATTCCAGACTTAGTTTCCTCTTCTCAAACCGTTCTCCGGAAACTTCCAGAATTTCCCCTCTTCAACTAGAATTTCCTCCAACTCTCTTCTCTCACAATTTCTCTAGAATTTTGGTATAAATCTTCAGCCTCCCCCCCCCCCCCTTGGCTATTTATAGCCAAAAATTTTACTATTCATTTTTACTATTCACTTTTACTATTCATTTTTACTATTCACTTTTACTATTCATTTTTACTATTCAAAAATTATTTTTTATTCACCATTCTTATCTCTGAATGATTAATTCTACGTGGAGTGTTCTCTTCCACAATTTATTTTAATATATAGTTTTTTTTTATTTTTTTATTTTTTTAACCATTCACTATTTACTATTCACTATTCACTTTTCTTAAAAAAATCCTAAATAAGTTATCAAAAATTTGAAGCTCTCCCTCTAGAATTGCTATAATTTTATATCCAAAAATTTACATTTTTCTATCCATTAAAAATATTATTACTAATAAAATGCTAAAATTTACTATTATAAATATATATATATATATATATATATATATATATATATATATATATATATATATATATTAAAGAACATGAAATAATATCATTTAAGTCTCTTTATCATTCAACAGCTCAAACTTATCTATTTAAATCATATTTATATATAAAAATTAAATTATATGTCTTCGGCAAATATTGTTATTATTTATTATCATGTTATTATTTATTACGTTATTATTATATGTCTTAAGTAAATATTGTTCCAGAAAGATAAGTTCACTCCTTATGTTTATCTATAAATATTTTTTTTAAAAAATATTAACTTGATAAACACTTATATATATATATATATAATATACAAATATCTTAATCCTTATTGACAAATGTTATAAAATCAAGTTGATTTCTTTCTTTTCAATAGTAAAAAGACATTTTCTAAACGGTAAAAACAGTCAAAATTATTGTTAATTAGAATTTTGTTATCAAATTCACGTTCAAAATTTAAATAAAAACATTATCAATATATGCTTATTAGGAAGAAGACCATAATTTTTTATTAATACAAATAATAATAATTTATAAATAATTTTTCTTTAATTTTTGGATTTCTTGGAAACTCAGCAAAAGTTAAAGAGGACAATTTAAAATGTGTAACCCTAACAACATTAAAAAGAGAATCTTTGACTTTGTACATAAACTTAGCCTAAACTAGAGAGTGTTACTTGTTTTAGTACATTAAAAAAAATTCTTACATTGCTGGTAATTGAAAGTCTAAAGCATCTTGTAAAGTTTATGCTCAAAGTACTTCTGGGCAATCATAAGAAGGCTAGGTGCAAGAGAAACATTTCTCACACTTCAAATAAGTTTTTCACTATTTTTTTATCTTAACATTTGTTTTTCTCAATAATTTTTCTCTCTATTACAACATAATAATATTAACTGCAATACTAACGGTCCTATGATTAGCCATTCTTCAAGTAGAATTCTAATGTGTTTATTTTTGTAATTAAAAATGATTGAAAAGTAAACTTTAACTGTTTATAATATTTTGTTTAATTAATTCAAGAAAAATATTTTTATACGGTTGAATTGATTTTATATATTGGTGTTAAAAAATAAATTTTAAACTCAACTTTATAAAATCTTATAAGATGATCTTATTGAACTATTTTTGGTTATTAGTGTTAATAAGTTGATTTTGAAGTTAATATTTAAAAAAAAAAGTAATACAAATAAATTATTTTTAACAATTTTGTTATTTGTATATATATTACTAAAAGGGCTTTTACCATTTTCAATAAGACAAGGTTTAAGATAATTTAAATATTCATTCCTTCTTTTATTTCTTAAGATTTTTTTAAAAATAAAATTGTAACTTTTAAGATATTTTTAAAAAATAAAACTGTAACGATGTTTTAAATCTTTAAAGTATACAATATGTATAATCAAAGAGGCTTGATCTTTTTTAAGATAATATTATTTAATTATATGATTAATTAATAATCCTAAATTTGTATTAAGTCATTGTTGATTTGACCAAAAATATCTTAACTATGATCCCGAGAACCTTATTATACATAAACAATCTTATTATACATAAGAAAAAGGGGAAGAGTAAAATAAGGTATCTACAACACATGAACCGAAAGTGTTTATATTTTCATATCATTTTCATGGTGGTAATGTTACTTTTTAAAAAAAATTTCTTACAAGACTCACAACATATAAGATGCTCTAACAAGGGTCAACTTTGATGCAAAAACTAATAGTATAAAAATATAAAAGAATAATTTTCTTTCGAATGGCATAATTTTTAACCTTTATGATGATGCTTCCTAATGATATCAAGTCATTTCAATAGAAAAAATAACAATAATAAAGGTGTTATCCTAGTCCTATTGTCTTTAGTTTACACACTCTTTCGGTTCTTTCTATCTTTGCTTATTCTACAAATAGAGATTATGCATGGGATAAATTCCTTGTATTAGTGATATACTTTACAACTCATTAGAAAAGAAAATAAAAATTGACATAGTTACAAGTAATCGATCCCAGTATCTTCTCAATCAAAATCATGCACATATGATTATATTACTTGAAACTTGTAGCAGATGATAAATTAGTTTAATTGGAAGGGAATAATTTTCTGGTGGAAGGGATTATTCAAAAGGTATCTTAGATTTTAAAAAAACATCTGAACCAAACTAAATTGATATTGAATTGCACAAAAAAACAAAACAAAATTGTTTAAAAACTGCACTGATATGTTTTGTTTATTTAATTTTTAAAAGTTATTACCACTTCATAGACTTTCATTTAAACTGAATTGTGATATTATACTTAAATAACGTATGTGTCTTAAACAATTCATATATATACTTCAAACAACTTAGAGTATTTTAATTCAATAATTTAAGATTAAATATGTTTTTTTTTCTCACTTTTTCATATGAAATTTGAATTTATTTATTTTCCAAACATTGATATAGATTCTTAAACTTTAAAATGAATAAATATAATTATTATAATTCAACTGTATAAATTCTTTTTATGTGTCCATTGTTTAATCCAAAAAATTAACTTAAAATGATTATATCTATTTATTTTTAATGTTTGAAATCAAAATATATCAACTTTGAAAACATAAACAAATTTTAATTTTACATAAAAAAAAGTTGGAAACAAAATATATTATTTAATCATTTAATTTCATTCACTCAAATCACATTAGAGTGTTGAAGATCTTAATTAATGATAACTAATTTATGATATATAAGTTAATACACTTTAAAATATGATTTTATAATATTAAAGTAGACTTAAGTCTATTACTCAATATATCAGAATGATTTAAAATTTATCTTAACCTACTTTACTATTTGTTAGACTATTCATTTAAACCATTTTAAAATTGACTTCAATTCTTTCAATAATTCAGTTGAACATTTTCGTCAATTTTGTCCACTCATGAGACAATTGGAGTTGCCATTAATCTGGTTTATTCATGTTAAAATTCCACATAGTGTAGCTGTAAATTTAATAAATTCGTGTATCTCATAATTGAAAGCAATACACAACATAAGAATGATGAGTAGCTCTCACGTTGGGGAAAAACAACATGACCAAGTTGCATGTTTCTTTTTCGACCACGGTTAGATTCGAGACGCATGTCCCATTGTCCATGTTTCTTCAAAAGTTAACGCACAAAGAACAGGTAAAATGGTAACAAAAATCTTTTTATGGGGTTACATCCATATCATGGGTGTTGTGGAGATCGAGTCACAACATACATCTACCTAAATAATTTTCTCCTAAACTTTGACTAAATATCTTTCTATTCATTTATGTGTAACATAAAATACTTAAAATTTTGAGAAATGTTCAGTTATGTCTAAATGATTAAGTAAGATTAAGAGTGAGTGAGTGTTGAAATAAGTAGGTTTATTATATATGGACACTTTCTTTAATAATGGAGATGACGGGTTGAAACCGATTGCGGCACTTGCACTGCACTTTCTATTCTCTTTGTAACTGACATTAATTATATTATCTTTCGTCGCAACTATTCCTATGTTGCAAAAAGAAGATGGGAATTATTATTAAACAATGACAACTTTGTGAGCACTTTGGAGGATCACTAATTGACTGGTTCAGTGTAATTAATGATTTTTGCAACACTGCATGTCATCAGAAGAATGAGAAGAAGTAGACTTAGAAAAAAAGATGCATTTGGTTGTTATGATGGGTGTTTAGTTATGACTTGTACTTCAACCTGAGAGTTCAATGATTGTTAGCTAGGCCTATTGTTGGTTTTGAGGTAAAGTAATTAGTGATGGTTAATTAAGGTTAATTTGTGAGTAGAGAGATTAATTAAAGAGAGAAGCATTGGTCCATAATGGCACTGAGAAACGGAGCCCCACATGCATGAATGAAAGTGGGGATGACGTGGAATAAGGTAATGACAGAAAGAGTAACCGGCAAATCTCAGGTGCCACTGCAAGATTTTGAGACAGCAAAACCCACATAAAACACGCGCGTGTCTCCCTTGTTCCTTCCATTATTATTATTATTATTATTATTATTATTATTATTATTATTATTATTATTATTTATCATTTCTCTTTTTTCATTTCAATTAGAGCACACCCATAATTGGTGAAATGATGCATAATATATTGAGGGATCTAGAGATATAGACGGGCCATGATGATGATGATGATGGATACGTATAATATGTGTAGGGATGAGTCAAAAGAGATGAAAAAGTTAAAATTGAATGTAGATGTTAGATTTGTTGAAAGTGGAGAAGCACATGATAATAGGAATGATTGTGTGTATTGAATATCCATATGCAGCAGCCTCTGGGCAATGTGCTACTTGATACGCTACAAAAGCATGCGCAATATTATATGCCACAGTGTTGCACTTCCACACATATCTCATCTCATAAATAATACACAATCCCTACCTCTGTTCATTCACTCATTCTCACGTAAGCATTTCACCCACCATGATGCATTTTCTCTAACCAGTTTACACTAATACAATATTATTTTTCCATCAAAACTCTTGAGGAGAACTCAAACAAATTCTAAAAATATTGTATTTTTCACATCAATTCCTTCCAAATTTTCAACTTCCTTTTTCTTGCTGTTTATCATTTTCCTGTTTTTTCTTCCATGTATGGACAAGAGTGGTTCAGTGATTGAATATAATTAATATTTCTTATTTTGAGAGATGATTTGATTTTCACTCTTTTGAATAATATCACCAACATTTCAATTTCAGTTTCCCTTTTTTATTAATGGATTACCTTTCCTTTTCTTTCAATATCCCCAGTAAAACCTTTTTCTGAAAGAAAAATTCTCCCGTACATGCCCAACTTTTGGCATGAATAATTGAATATTTGTCAGTAGCTTTTGCTTTTCTTCATATATATCATAATCTTAAGTTTTGAAAAAATACTAAATGCAAGACTCTGGTTTTAAGAGTAATAACTTTTCTAGGTGATGTCTTTTGTTTACTGCGTTTTAAACTATCATCAATACATTTATTCTATTAATGTAGCATACAGGTTTATAGATTACTTTTAATTGGTAATTTTGATGTGCAATCGAATATGAAATATTGAGTATCATTAGTGGTATTATATATATTTGAGTCGTAAATGGATTCCCTCTTGGTCTTGATACGAAGTAGTGAAAGAAAAAGATAAATAAATTGGTATACTGTTACAAAAAAAAAAGATGAATTGATATAGTTCCCTTTTAAATCTAATTATGAGTGTGAAATAACGAAAGCAATAGGAGAAGACATCTTTGGATTCCCTTTAGACCAGGTCAATGCTAAACCTACTCATATATATATATATAATTCATCATCACATTCTCATTCTCAAAATTCTTTCTCTTTAATTTGATTTCAGTATATGCATCGCTAATGTATCTCATAATCTAATAATCAAATGTATATTTTACTGATTAAATAATTAACACAGAGAAAGTGGTAGCTTAAACAATGATTTACGGTACCGAGTTTGAGAGAGAGATTTTTATTTTACGATAAAATATTATATAAAAGTAGAAAAACTTGAACTAAAGGACGTGATAGCATATTTTGTGCAAACTAGCTAGAGAAGCACTAATTCTTGCTCCCTTGCTTGGTAGGCCAGGGAATAATTATTATTTATCACCGTACCACTACTCTCTATTGCTTTCTTCTTTCTTCTTTCGTCTTTCATCTATACATACAAATCTATTCACATTGTTTCATGCTTCTTTCTTTCCTCACTTCCATCGTTAAACTATTCATCTACATTATTCTCATTCATTATCCAACACATCAAACTCAAGTTATATATATATATATATATATATATATATATATATATATATATGGCGTGAAAGAAAGAAGACAAAAGAAAGAAGAAAGACAGAATTTGTTCGAGTACAAAATTACAACCGTTGATCTGAATAATATAGTACTTGGTCCGTTTAACTTTACAGCTAAATGTGACAATGTCTATGTATGTCAATGTCACATGTATTGTGTAGTGTTGGACTCAACAAAATATCGCAAGACAATTGTGAAGGACTAAAAAGCAGCCTCTCATTTTTCTTAATACATGGGCCTGGAACATTGGGTTAAGGCCAATATTATATTTTAAGACCCAATTGTCTCGTGGAAAAAGATAAGGGTTCCTGCACCTTCAATACTTCACCCTACACCTCCAACTTTTTCAATTTTTTTTTTAACTTTAATAAATATTTTTTTTTTACTTTTTCTCTTTAATTTAAAGTAATCCTACACCTCTTTAACTATGCAACTTTAACAAAATTTTTAAAACTTTGTCTTTTATTTATAATTTAATAACTATTTAATTTAATTTAAAAATATAATATTATTTAATTTTTTCATATTTTAATAATTGTTAAAATATAAATTATACTATTATAATAATTATATTACAAAAATTAAAATTAAAATAATTAAAATAAAAGTAATAAAAATAAAAATAATTATATAAAATCTGATTTAATATATATAAATATATTAAATTATATTAAAATATTAAATTAATAAAATAGGATTTCAAAATTTTTAGATTTCTTAATTATTATTATTTTTATTTTAATTTTTTTAATATTACTACTATAATAATATAAATTATATTTTAATATTTATTTAAATATAAAATATATTAAATAAGATTAAATTTTTAAATTAAATTAAATAATTAATAAAGTATAAAAAAAACAAATTTTTAAAAATTTTCGTGTCGGAATTGGAAATCCAATATCGAATACCAATATCCGATGACTTTTTTTAAATTTTATTTTTTATTTAAAATTTAATAATAGTTTAATTTAAATGAAAAATTATATTTTAATAATTATTAAAATATGAAAAAAAATTAAATAATATTAGAATTTTAAATTAAATTATAAATAAAAAATAAAGTTTTAAAATTTTGTTGCAGAGTTAAAGAAGTTTAGGATTGCTTTAAATAAAAAGAGAATAAATAAAAAAATATTTATTAAGATTAAGAAGAAATTTTTGAAGAAAAAGTTGGAGGTACACTCTAAACTTGATGGAAAGATGTTTTCGCATTTAATTCGCAATCGTGTTTTGAATGAGTTTAGCATGGTGGCCCAATAAAACTCGGGGCCATGTCGAAAATAAGCCCGTCAACTTTGAACCCACGAGATAAGACCGGTGTGCATCCTGAACCGGGTTTAACCAGCAAAATTGCTTGAAACGAAGAAGCTAGTTAGAACAAACATCTGAACCGAGATCGTAGAGGAGGAAGAAGAAGAAGAAGAAAAAGAGAATGGGAACGACGGTGGCGGGTCTAGCGCCGGGTCTGTCTCGGAAGCTGAAGAAGGTTCTAGAATCGAGGATCGACACGCCTGATCTCTTGTCTTCGCTCAACACGCTCTCTTCCTTCTACGACGAGAACACTCCTCAGACGCGTCGTAACCTCCGATCCACCATCGAGAAGCGCTCTCTCTCCATCAACCATGAATTCCTCGACGCTTCCCACGCGGCGCAGCTGGTAATTCCACTTCCACCGTCGATCTTGCAAATCTTCTCTCGCCGTTTCCTCGCTTGCTTCCGCTGTTCTGATCCGGTTCATTTCTTTCTGCATTTACTTTGCTAGGCCTTGGATAGCGTGGAGAGGGAGGTCGATGCGCTCGCTGAATGCTGCGACAGGTTTAGATTTTTTTTTCGAAGACTTCCTTAGTTGCAATTCTTTGTTTACGTTTTTATCACTAGTTGATGTGTGTGCGCTTGATGCCGAATGATGTTAAGTTTAGTTCCTTAGTAGAATGATATCGTAGGAAGTGTTTATGTGGATCCTAATTGCTTAGTGTCCAAGTAATTGACTGTCTCATTGTTCTTACCAATAGAATAAATTCTTTATTTTGGTACTGATCAAATTTGAGGTTTTATTCTTTTACAGGATAGCAAAGGCTTTGAATAGTTGTAGTGCTAGCACTACTGACATTATCAGTACGACAGAGAGGCTCAAACAGGAGCTTGAAACTACCACACAGCGACAAGAGATTGTGGCATGTTTCTTACGTGATTATCAGCTCTCCCCTGAAGAGGTTTAGATAAATGTTTAATGACTTGAACTATGGCTTTGTGAATTAAATGAAATACATGTATTAAAATCTTACTTACAATTAGTCGTTGATTATCTGTAGATAAACGCACTTAGAGAAGAGGAGCTGAATGAAAACTTTTTCAAGGCATTATCTCACGTCCAAGAGATTCATGCCAATTGCAAAGTATTGCTAAGGACGCATCATCAGGTAATCTGTTTGGATACACGGAGAAGAGAAATTGGTTAAGATGGTTAGAATATTTGAGTTAGTTTCTTGAGGTGTTAGATATAAATAGGAAAAAGGAGAGGAGAGGGTGGAAGGAGGTGAACTTTTGTAGATTGAGCTCTGTTCTTTTCATTCTATTCTAAAAAAACCTTTCTTTTCTTGCTCTTTTCAATTCTTAGTTCCTAACATAATCTTCTTGTCGTCTCTATCCCCCTATATTACGTGTTGTTGTGCAATACTAAACCTGCTGTTGGCAATCTGAATTCTGAATCCAATTTGCGCATATAATTATGAGTTTAATTTGGAATGCTAGTCATTCTCTCGGGCAATATTTTCTCTCGTTGACTGAGTGATTATAGTTATGCTACCTCACTGTGCTGCAAAGCTGGTAATAGTGTTACAATGATGAATGTGGAAAATATTTATGTTAAATCTAGAAATTTGAAAAGTTATGGAGATTTAGAAGTGTGGCACAAACAAGTTGGTAGACATCTTTGAGACAATAATGAAAATTTCTTGGATGCATGATCTCTGTATACTCATTCGTTTATTTTAAGTAATTAGTCCTTAATCACCTCTAGTCTTGGTTGTATGAGTTCCAAAGATTCCCATTATTGACAACTCAAAATGGACAGTAAGATGTTCTATAATTAAATGGAATTAGATAAAATGTATTCATTGACAACTTTATATTTGTACATCTGAGTTATATAGATGACCAAAGCAACCAGGTCTTTCTATTTCTTCATGTCAATAATCATTTTGTTGTGCACTTTTCACTTTTCTGTGAAAATTTCGACTTTATATTTTTTTTTCTGGCAGGTTTGCCCCATACTTAGATGCTACTTTATTAGTTTAAAAGTAATTTACAATTTTATTAAATTAAGAAATTTCATTGCAGCGTGCTGGTTTAGAGTTGATGGATATGATGGCTGTTTATCAAGAAGGAGCTTATGAACGCCTATGCAGGTGAAGATTCATCTAGTTCAGCTCATATGGCTAGACTAGAACATGAATTGTATTTTATCTGAGTTACTACAAGTATGAAGTATGAATTTTAATCTCTGTACTGTTGGTATAGATGTCAAGGATAGATGTTTGTTTGTACTGAGATCAACTAGATTTATCATATATATAACTACTTATAATTTTCATTTCTAGGTGGGTTCAGGCCGAATGTAGAAAATTGGGGGACACTGACAATCCGGAAGTTAGCGAGCTTCTGAAAACAGCTGTGCGTTACCTTAGGGAAAGATCTGTTCTTTTCAAATATTGTGCAGAAGAGGTAATTCTGTCTTTGATTTAATGAACTGGCTCTAAAATTGATAAGTCTTGTTTTTCTTGGGATTTCAAATTTGCCATCTTCCATGTTAGTATGGAGATATTTTGCATTCTGAAGCATGTTGTGTTACATCATCTATTGGTGTTAATTAAAAAGTTGCTAGTGGACCTCACATCATAATAATATAATATTCTTATTCTCTAATTATGGAAACTTGGTCCTTAGCTTGTGCATCAGAAATGATTGATTTGCTAATTTTGCAGGTTGCTAATATGAGACACAATGCATTATTTAGAAGATTTATAAGTGCTCTTACACGTGGAGGACCTGGTGGATTGCCTCGACCAATTGAAGTTCATGCTCATGACCCACTACGGTATGTGGGTGATATGTTAGGCTGGTTGCATCAGGTATGACATGAAAGACGTGTGGATGAAGGCTTGAAGCCTCTTCTGAATGCTATTATTCTGCCATGACTTATTTGTTCATCATATGCTTTTTTGTATGTATGCAGGCCTTGGCATCTGAACGTGAACTTGTAGCTGTGTTACTTGATCCAGATGCTATTATTGATTCTGGATCAAAGCAATTCACCAACAACACTGAGAATGGATCTGCGAAGACAGAATCTGACTTGATGTTTGTTCTTGATAGAATTTTTGAAGGAGTATGTAGACCATTTAAATTGAGAGTTGAACAAGTTTTGCAGTCTCAACCAAGTCTTATAGTATCCTACAAACTCAGTAATACACTTGAATTTTATTGCTATACTGTGAGTTATCTCATCTTTGTCCTTTTTTTTCTTGATTTTAGTTATCCCATATATTTATATATTTATGACTTTTCACGATGTTATAGATTGCAGATTTACTTGGGCGAGAAACTGCACTTTGTAATACACTATGGGCACTGAAAGATGCTGCTCAGAAAACATGTTTTGATATTTTGAAAGTTCGAGGGGAAAAGCTTTTGCGGTATCCCCCCCTTGTAGCTGTTGATCTTTCCCCACCACCAGCAGTGAGGGAAGGGGTATCTGTACTTCTTGAAATAATTGACACCTACAACAGCATGATGGTTCCTGCTTCTGGCCAGAAACCCACTTTTGGTCCAGTTGTATCTGCTATACTGGATCCAATAATTCAGGTATGCTTCTCAATCTGTTACCTCCAGCTGATAATTGATAGCATAATCGTTCTGTGTAATCATGAAAGAAAAAGATGTGAATTTGTAAATATTGCTATAAAATTTGACCTTGGTAACATAATATGGTCACTTGCATAATCATTTGAAAATATTTGTGCTTGACATTTTAGCTATATACATGACACTGTTAGCTGGCGTATAATTCAGATATAGCAGTGCTGTCCTTGGATTCCAATGTGTTTTTTTTTATGAACTTCAGAATTTTCTTCGTGGCTCTTGTGAGCTAAATCCTACTGCTAAGGATGTCTTAAATGGCTATAGGTTGGACTGCTAGTTATTTAGGATTTTTTTTTCCGTAACTTGTGTATTTGATTTTGGGTTATACTTTTAGGAATTTTTACATGTCTGGTAAAAGTTAATTTTGGGAGAAATAATCACGCCAATTGTTTCAGTTATCATAGAACGTTGGCAAAATAAGCAATTGTGTCTTTTGAAAGTTGAACCAAGTTGGCATCTTTATATTTAGCAACTGTCTTAACAATAGGCCCTTGCTGTAGACCCTTGAACTATTTGGCTTTAGAGTGATAAGAATCTCACTCGAAGAGTATTTGATATTGTGTTGTAGGAGTACGCTAGGTTTGTTTTCCCTTCGTTACCCATAGTAAAACATTCCAATTTGAAAAGAGATCTAGATTATGGTTATTCATTTTCCATTGGCTGTTTATTTAATAAATCATTGGAGATGAGAGCTTTAACTTCCACATGTTGCAGATGTGTGAACAAGCAGCGGATGCACATAAGTCAAAAGTAGTCAGCCATTCATCAAGGAGGAGTAGGACGAGTTCTGATTCTAATCAACATACTAAATCATCAGTGGATGCAATCTTGTCAAATAGCAGCTCTGCTTCATCCTCACTGGTCCGTTCTTGCTCCTCTTTTTTTTTTTTAACTTAATTTTCCCTTCTCTTTTGAGTTTTGCAGATTGCTGCTTGTAGGATTTTAGTGTATTTTTTTTTTCTCTTTAACAAACTTCTGTTTTTGTTATAAACTTTCTTCCTCTGCTTTTTAATAAACCTTTATTCCCATTATATAAAAAATAGAGAGAGAGATAATGCTATTGGGCACTAATTAAGAAAACAAAAGTGGAGAGTATTCAGTGGAAAAGAAAGTAAATTTCATATTGAAAATGCAGATGTCATGTAATACTTTTGTAAGTAAATAGAAACACTTAATATTTTTATATTTCTTAATCAGTCTCTTCAATATACTCTTTAGTAAGACAATATAAATCCCAATTATCTGCAGTTTTTTTCGTCTACATGTGCTTTTCATTTGCCAGTTTTCTATTTTTATCAGCATTTGCCATGTTGGTACATGAGTCTGTCTACATATCCTTTTAAGATCAGTCCTACGAGCAATTGAATGAAAACTTTACTTGGAATCTAGAACCTGAAATTGAAGTAATATGTAACTTTACTGGAAATTATGTTGTAAGTGTATAATCTTGTGGACCAACAAATATAGTTCCATACTCCGTTATTCCAGGTGCGTGAAAGGAATATGGGAGAACTTAAACATATATATCTTTATAAAAAAAAAATTAAGTTCCTTGTGGAAGTTTTATGCAGTAGAATATCTTTTGTTTCTGTGCGACATTTGCATTAACTCGTGCCATATGTTGACAGACTAGTGAAACTCCTTCAAAAATCTTTCTCATTAACTGCTTGTGTGCTATTCAACAACCTCTATCTGGATACGAGGCTGTCGCTGATTACGTGAATAGACTCGGAGCAATGATTGATAATCACTTACGCGTTCTTGTGGAAAAAGAAGCCGAAGCAATCTTAAGAAGGTGTAATTTGTCAGAAAAGATGCGTCTCTTGCAGAATTCAATACACAAGGAAGGGGAGAATGAAGTCGGTACCCCATTGGCTGAGAGGGAGGACACTAGTCCAGCCATTCTTTCGGAGTGTTTGAAAGCTCTGTTTGGTCTTATTTTGGGAAGTGAAAGTTCCCTGCCGGAATTTGAGCAGATGCAGGTTCCAAGATTGCGTTCTGAGGCTTCTATAGGCGTGGCCAGGTCATTGGCCGAAGCTTACGAGCTTATTTATAAGGCTATTATGGATCCCAAAAATGGTTATCCGGACCCCAGGGCGTTGGCAAGGCATCCGCCTGATCAGATAAGAACTATATTAGGAATATAAGTTGTCTTGCTTCGTTTATTTCTTTTGCACCGATCTCTTGCTCAATATGTTCATTTTGTTTGCTAATTACGTATATAAACTCTTCTATCTCATTTTGGATTGTACTGCTCTACTATTAAATAATTCTGTAATCTACTATTAGCCTTTGAGACGCTGTATTGGAATCTTTCATTGTTGTTGATGAATATAATTTCATTGAATGAACTTTCGTGTTATAAACTTCCCTTAGCACAATACTTTCTTATAAAAATTAGGGGTTTTACTTAAAAAAAGACTAAAATATCCGTAAGTTGTAACTGAATATCCAACCCTAATTCTTCTCCAACGTTCATCTTAGTTTTTCTCTCTTGTTCGTTCCACCCCTTCATTGCTACACCCACTCTGCAACTACTCCCATTGACGCATTCTGCTGTTGAGCATCGTTTTGTTTTTTATTTTTCTTCAAAAACTTTTTATTTTCTCAAATCATTGTATCATTGTTGTAAGTAGTCTGGTTTCATTTTACCTTCTGGATTATGTAGTTTGGAAAGGGGAGGTGTATATTTATGTAATGTTCTGGTCATTTCAAAACACCCTTTTAGATTGCTTGATGCGGAACATGTTTTCGATTTTTGGAATGTCTAAAGTATCTATTTCACATTTTGGATTAGGTGTTTTGGAAAGTAAATAATGTGTTCTAGAAAGTCTAATTCAGAATACATATTTCACATTTTGAAAAAAAGTATATTTGTATTCTAGAATGCTTAATTTGGAGTACATATTTCACAGTCTGGAATGGAAAATTTTAATACGCGTTCCGTATTAGATGTTCTTGTATATATGGATTGAGAAACTCCTGGTGGAATGTTTCTTTTTTTATAGTAGATTTCGGATTATGTACACTGAAAAATTCCATTCATAATTGGGTAATCTATAAAAAAAACAAGTGCGCAAATCATTAAAAAAAAATGCATTAGTGTTACCCAATAATATCGTTTACCGTTTACGCCTAGGGTAGGCCAACCAACTTTAAATTACCACCAAAAATTGCCAGAATCCTTAAGCTTATAGAAATTGAGTTAAAAAACAATATGGAGGGCAAGAAAAGTTACAGAAGGAATATACAACATTGAAATAAACTTTGAAGAGTGTTGCTTTCTGCACCTCACCTGTTTCACCCTACACCTCCCAATTTACATTGTTTCACCCTACATCTCTCAATTTACATTTTTACAAAAAATGTAATGATGGTTTAATGATTTTTCAACCATCAAAAACTTTAATAATGTACTATTCTACTATAATCCTAACTCACTGCATGCCCCCATTTCATGTATCCACTGTTAATTCAGTACTCTAAGCTTATATATGCACCTCATCTCATTTCGCCATTGTTCCATTTCTTGTTTCTTGTTTTATTGAATTTTATTTGTGAGAGGTTATATTGTGAGGTAGTGATACATGGTGATCGTGCTGTGGTGATTTTGGATAAGAAAGGTGTTGGACAGTAGCTAGAGACTACTTCACGAGGTTATTACAAGAGATTAACACACATGAGAACCTTAAGCGGCGTTGGAAGCTCGGTTTAGGATGAACCCACGTCGGGTTTTGTATTGCTGGAATTGGAGATGCGGCACTCAAACATCGAAGTTAGGTTGTATAAGATTATGATTTTTTTAAATATGTTATATGCTATTTATACGCTGTTATATGTTATTTTTAAATAAAGTGTTATATGTTGTTTTTAAATATTCTGTTGTTGTTGTTACGATTTTTTATATATAATATAATGTTTTAATTGTGTTATGATTTTATATAGATATTATACTATTTCATTTGTTTTTTATATATATTATTCTATTTCGGTTGTATAGAATTATGGCTTTTTTTATTATTATTTGTTTACTGTTTTTTAATTCTTTTATTTACATTGGATCTGTTAATCATATTTTTATTATTATTTTGTTTTACAAATTCTATTATTTAATTTATAAGATGTTTCTATTTTTTATGTTGTTTTTTAGTTTTATGCTTTTATTTAAGTGTTTTAGTTTTAAGATGTTTTTTAATTTCATTATATATATTTTTATAAAAAATATGTTTAAATTTTTTTGTATTTAAATTATAATATGTTAATCATTGTAATAATTTCGTTGTATTTTATTTTTTAGGTTTTATTTATTAGGTGATTTATCTGTGTTATTCTTTTTGAATAATTATGATTTTTTAAATATTCTGTTGTTGTTACGATTTTTTTATATATATTATAATATTTTAATTGTGTTATGATTTTTTATATATATTATACGTATTAATCAAGTTTTATTTATTTTTGAGTAATTTTTTTATTTAGTATTTAGTTTAATATATTTTATGTTATTTTGTATTTTTTATATACATTTTGTTATATGTTAATTTTTTAACTTTTGATTTAATTTAAAATATTTTATGTTATTTATGATGTATTAGTTAATTAATTAAGTTTTATTTTTTACATGGTAGTTAATATTTATTTATGAAACTTTTTTATTTGTTATTAAGTTTTTAATTTTTATATGTAACATAAAATTAATATAGTAACATAATAAAGAAAAAAGGAAAGCAATAAAAAACCCCTACCGCATATCCAACTGCGACTGTCCCTAAACGCAGATCTAACTGCGGCTAACACAAAGTCTAAGTGCGGCAAACGCAAACCGCAACTCCAACTGCAGCTGCCATCATCTGCACTTCCAAGTGCGGCTCTCATCAACCGCACTTCCAAGTGCGGCTCTCATCAACCGCATCTCCAACTACACCACCGCTCATCCGCATTTCAAAGTGCGATAGAGCCACCAAACCAGGGGAAGTAGCACTCAGCGAGAGAAGATATGAGAGAAGAAGGGAGGACGGGAGGAACGCCTGAAGACAACAAAAACAAAGGGTGAATTACGGCAAAAAGAAGGAAGGGAGAAGAAAGAAGTGTAGGGTTTTCAAATCTGAAATGCAGTAAAAGAAAGGCTGGTGCTTCATTTTTATTTTTCAATGGTCAGTTTTTTTCTTAAACCAAAATATTCTTGACAGGAATACATTTGGAAATAAAAAGAAAAAGGGAGGTGCAGGCTGAAGTGAGTGAGGTGTAGGGAGAACCGCTCAACTTTGAAGGGTATTGGTAATTTTAAATGTTGTTGAGGTGCAGGTAGTAAAAGTATACTTACCATTAGTAGTTCCATTTGAGTTTTTTATTTAATTTGCTCCACTAGTATAATATTTACTACATGGGTATTTCATCCTACACCTCCAACCTCTCATCCTACACCTCCAAAAATTTCAATTTTAATCTTAATCAATATTTTTTTAATTTTTTCTCTTTCTTGATAAAGTCACTCTGCACCCCTCTAATTTTTTCTCTTTCTTATTAAAGTCACCCTACACCCCTTTAATAGATGAGAGGTTCTCCCTACACCTCACTGACTTCATCCTACATCTCCTTATTTCTTTCTATTTCCAACTCTACCCCTATCATACCTTTGTCAAAGAATATTTTGTTTTTTAAAAAAAGTTGACCCATTTGAAGAATAAAAATAACGAAGCACCACCGGCCCTTCCTGCCTCCTCCTGTGCCGCATATCAAAAAGCCCTACACCCGTTTTTCTCCATTCCTCTCTTTGTTGCATTTCATATGTAAAAAAGCCTATACCCCTTTGTTTCTATTGTCTTCAGGCGCTCCTCTAGTCCTCCCTTCCTCCCTCATATCTTGTCTTGCTGAGTGGTCCTTCCCCCTCCCTGGTTTGGAAGCTGGTTTGGTGTGGTGAGTTGTAGCAACAGGGGTAATTGTTCTCACACATTTGACATTGGCGTCTAGGTTGGTTGTTTTCATTTAAAAAATGCTTGCTCTTGGTCATTTAAAATGCTTGGTCTGTTTCTGTTAAAAAAATGGTTGCCCTTGCTCTGTTAAAATGGTTGACCTGTTTCTGTTAAAAAAATATTAGTATGCTTGATCTATTCCACTATGTTTGTGCACGGTGGAGTGAGGATAGGGGTGTCGTAGTTGGGTGATGAGATCCGCACTTGGAAGTGCAGATAGGGGTCACCACAATTGGACCTGTGTTTCGTGTTAGTCGCAGTTGGATCTGCGTCAGCCTTAGTTCGATCTGTGTTCGTTGTTAGCTGCAGTTAGATCTGCGTTTTATGTTTTTTTTATTGCTTTATTTTTTTTTATTTTTTGCTTTATTATGTTACGTTAATATATTAATTTTTTTGTTAATATTTTGTATATTGTTTTATGGGTTAAATATGTTTTCAGTCCCTAAACTATCATGCGATTTTGGTTTTAGTCCCTCTTTCAAACTAAGATACTTTTTAGTCCTTCTCCTTTAAAAAAACATATTTTTCGTCCTCAAAAACCAATGACGTTAATTAGAAGGTGAGCTAGCTAACGGTGGAGTGCCACGCTGTAATCTTTGAAACTCTCCCTCTCTCCACAACCATCACCACCTTCGCTTGTTTTCATCCTCCGTCAGCAACGACGCCATCAGTTCTTTTCTCCCTCCCTCCGCCACCAAACCTCCTTTCTCTTCCTTCCACCGGAAAAAGTGTCGCTACGCCAGCGTCGCGAAAGGGATGATTATTAGGGATGATTTTTCTGGATTTTTGCAGGTTCCCATGGCTGCGCGAAAGGGAGTTTCACGATTTGGGGGTTCTCAAAATAAAAGACACATGCAACTGAAAATCAACTGGTGCTTTAGGGTCCCAATTTTTCTAAACAAAACGTTCATAACTTAAGGTATTATTTGTTAGGTTCTTGGGATTGAAACCTAACTAAGCACACATTCAGTAGATAGAAACAGTAATGGAAGAATGAGATTTTTTCTATTATTCATAGTGAAAGAAATCCCTTTTACAACGAATGGGTTGGGAGCATAACCCTCTACAACCTTAATCGTTCGGTCGTGCACCCTTACAACAGAAACCCTCTACAGCCTTAACCGTTCGGTCGTGCACCCTGTTCCCGCTACCACTCGGCCCCTCCCTTGATACCGTTCGGTTGGCCCCGTTATCGTTCGGCTTCTATCCTAAACCCCAATTATCCTATCATCCTAGATCCTAACATTATTCTTGTTTGGCAACCATCTTTAAAGCCAGTTCCCATGGTGTATGTTTTCCCAGAACCTGTCTGCAGGTAAAATGCAAAAAGAGACCATTGTAGTGGCATGTAACTTTCGTTCACATTCGGAACTGCTCGACCTTTGAGTAATGTTTGGGATTGAAGAGTTTATAAGAGGAGGAAGACTTCCTAACTATGAATACCGTTCGACACCGTTTGGTTACCGCGTTCGGCTATTGTTCGACCATTAACAGTTAAGAGCGAACGATCTTAACAATTAATGGATACAAGCCTTCTTTGTAAGTTTCTCAGATCACTTTCAAAAGTAATTCCAATTCCAAACTCTGTAAGGCAATCTTTGCATCCTTGAAGCTTCTCATCAACGATGAGAGGCCGAGCATGGACCGCGACCTTGACGCAACAATCTTCCGCAACTTCCATGGGGAAGCAGCATTGTAATAGAGAAAAAATATTGTAAAACTGAATGCACTGGAAAACACTGTCTCTCGTAAGTGTACATGTGTCTGTTTATATATAGAGAAACAAAACACTGGGACAGTTGCGCTGCTGTTATGCATACAACTGTCTAAGGATAAGCTGACTAAACACCCTATACATGTTTCTCAAAGAGTGTGTGAATAATCAAAATGAGAATGAAAACGAGTTAGCTTTTTCGAAAGATTCGAAATTTGTTTGTTAAGCCATGGTGGGTGAATCTGGTGGCAGAAATATGTCGCCGGCAAGAAGGAGGCCGGAAAATGGAGCTCCGGTGCCAAGTGAGAGTGAGAAAGTGAAGGAAAGAGATGTGAGTGAGAGTGACAACCAGCAAATTACGTTGAAAAGTTGTCTCCCATTTGGAGCGAAAACGGTAACATTTCTCTCTCTCTCTCTCTCCGAATTTTCTAATTGTGCGTGGATGAAGGGAAGAGGTTGGAGCGGTGCATGAAGAATGGGTAGCGACGCCGGCGTAGTGACACTTTTTCCGGTGGGAGGAAGAGAAAGGAGGTTTGGCGGCGGAGGGAGGGAGAAAAGAACCGATGGCGTCGTTGCTGACGGAGGATGAAAAGAAGCGGAGGTAGTGATGGTTGTGGAGAGATGGAGAGTTTCAAAAATTACAGCGTGACACTCCACCGTTAGTCAGCTCACCTTCTATTTAACGCCGTTGGTTTTTTAGGACGAAAAATTATGTTTTCCTAAAGGAGAAGGACCAAAAAGGACCAAAAAGTACCTTATTTTTAAAGAGGGACTAAAACCACAATCGCGTTATAGTTTAGGGACTAAAAACATATTTAACCCTTTTTTATTAATATTTTATATTTTTATATTCTGGAAATTTAATTTTTTTTTATTTTTTATTGTTAAATAATATTTAATATGTTTTCAGAGTATGTTTATAATTTTTTTTATTTGTTTGTTAATTTTTTTTAATTAGTTGTTAGTCTACAAAATGTTAAATGACGTTAACAGATAGATTTTTGTATTTTCTTTTTGACGGATAGGTACACTGGAAGTGTAGTAAAAGAATCACCTTTACTCTTGTAACCCTTGAAGCCTCTTCAGCAAATACAACCATTTAAACTAACCTGGATATGCTCTCTGTCAGCAGCTTCTTCCTCCTCCTCTCCTCTAATGTGCACAACACCACCACTGATCACAACCAACCAACACTGTATAACTCTCAACTCATAAAATAATCAAACAGTAAAAATGAAGTGAACAAAAGGCTACTGTGATGAAAGTCAAAAACTGGGAAAGAGGAAGGGGGTGCATAGTAGGGTTTATAAAATCAGAAAACATTTCGGGTTGTTGGTTGTTGGGAGAATTGTTGGTGGTTAGGAAATCATTAAGTCACCATTAATTTTCTTTTGACTTAATAAATGAGGGACAAATATGTAAATTGGGGGTGCAGGGTGAAACAGGTGAGGTGTAAGGATTTTTGGAGGTGCAGGGTGAACCACCCTTACTACATTAATCCAGGTACTGTTGTTTATTTCGTCTATAACTATATATATAATAATATCCTTTTTTTGTGTACATAGTATTCCTATTTTACCTTTTCTAATATATAATTATTTATTGATTTTTTAAACATTAACGGTTATTTTAACATATTTTTGTATAAAACTGTTTAACAATTTCTTTTTTATTCATTTATTTTACGAATTTTTATAGTGTTTGTTTCTCTGAGGTATCTCTTCTTATCTCAATGTCTATATAGTCAATTATAATATTAATAAAAGTAAAAAGATTAAAATATTTATAATAAAATAATATTGTGGATTACACACAAGTAATGAAGAGTGATGTTTTAAAAAAAAGTTTAATACATATTTTGGTCCCTTGGTTTGTTAGGTTTGTTCAAAGTGGTCCTACCTTTTTTCAGATGTTCAAAGTTCTCCTATATTTTGTAAAAATGATTCAAGTTAGTCCTTTTTGCTTACAGCGTTAAAAACGTAACGATGTAATTGCCCCATGGCCAAAACTGAATGACCTGTCTAGTTAATAATTGCGTGACAAGCTAGTCAGTGAGGGACTGTCACGTGTCAGTCTCCTTCCCACCCAAAACTAGAAGCTTCATCACACTTCTCCTTCTTTTACAATAACCCTCATCACGATTAACCAGCCACAGTGAATATCGAGCCACACCGCAACCTCCATCACAACAACCTTCGTCCCACCATCACAGCTTCACTCACTCATCACAACTTCTCCTTCATTCCACCATTGATTTGCGAAACCACCATGAGCGCCCCCGTTCAACTGTGAAGCTTACCGCAAACCCTTATTCAATCCTTACATAGCCATTGAAATATCTTCACACTAGAACCTGCAAATCTACGAACCCTAAAATTGCGAAAAACCCCAACATCGCAAGAAATCAAAATCGTGAACCATAGAACGTGAACGTCAGCCACCCAGTTTTGTCCATCATCTCCTCCGCAACAGCCTTCATCCCAACCTACAAGCACCACCATTATGTGCTGAACTTTATTCTCTTCTTTTCTTAATTGATTTAAAGAAATTTAATTATTCTTCTATTATGTTATTAGGTTATACAAATTAAGGAAAATTGGAGAAGAACTTGAAGCTCTGCAACAAACCTTTTGTGATTCTCCCTAATTGAAATTGTAAATGTCTCTTCCTGGGTTAGAGTGAAATTGTGAAGCTCTAATTATGATATTATGCAAGAAAATAGATTAATATGTGTAGAAAAAGAAAAGCCTTATTTCCCAACCAAGAGGGGAGGAGGTGAATTGGTTCGTATTAAAAAATATGTTCTTTTCAAAACTTTTGAAAATCTTTAACCCTTTCTTGAAACACAAGCAAATAAAGATCGTAATGCAATAAAAGAGATAAAGGATAGAAAGACAAATACCAGGATTTTTATACAAGTTCGATCTCAATGCCTACATCCAATCCCATTCAATCAACCTGAGATTGAAAACCACTTCACTATATAGATTGAGTTATACAACAAGAATTACAGAGACCCTCTCTTAATGCAATCTCCTCTCCAACTCCAAATCTAATATAGAAAACAAACAACACAGAAAGAACAATCTTCTTTCTGCAGAAACCCTTTGAGACACCTCTCAAAGAAACCATAACCTCACGTTCTCTTCGTGGCCACCGACAACACGGAAACCACAATCCACAAATTGAAAAATCAACACTGATCTGATTCAGAACACCTCGGAGTGAGGATGATGAACAACAAACAAAAGCACATAACAATTCCTTCAAGAATCCTTTGAGTCTTCCAAACTAAACGCTTCTTGATTCTTGAAGAATAAGCACCCCTGCAATTTCTTATCTTAACTCACTTTGTCATGTATTAAAGATGAAAGATCAAAAGTCCTTTATGTAGAGAGTTATGCGTCAATATATAGTTTTATCAAGTCTGACACATCTTAATCAATTACAATATTAATGTAATCGATTAAGCAATTAACACTATTATACCAAAATTACATTAAAACAGATTTAACAAATTACACATTTAATGTAATCGATTGCACAATTAATATAGGTCAAAACAATTCAAAATATGACCGTTATGTTAGTTAAGACTTATCATGAAAATAATTTTCAGTGTGCACGAGATTTAACTGATTAAGAAAACCGTGTAATCGGTTAAGTATGACACTTAAGCAATTTTGAAACCTTTTTCATATGAAAACACATAATTGCACTCAGCAACTAGGTGTAAGCAAAGACACGAGTTTTAATCGATTATACATATAATGTAATCGGTTAAAACTTGCAGTTTGCCACAGTTAAGCATATGCTGATATCTGATGAATCTAACTAGGTGTAAGCAAAGACACGAGTTTTAATCAATTAATTCATACAGATATGCATTGTGCAAAGAGTTTTATCATTCAAAACCATGAATATGCATACCACATATATAAACTCATGTATAGCCACAATAAATATGCAAACCAAATAGTTCAAGCACAAACTAACATATAACACAACTTTGCATATTAAAACATTTTTGTTGTTGTGCAAGTAACTTATTGAAACATTTATGTTGTTGTCATAATAAAAAACACACAAGGGTTTGGGTTTAGCTTTTACATAGCTCTCCATATCAACAATATGCTATTCTGAGAATAGCAAACAATCAACATTGTATAAATTACAGAGTCAAAGCAACTTCCATAATTAATTCTAATTAGGCACGAAGAATTGAAACTAGCAAAACGAGTAGGTAAGATAAAGAACCACGAACCCAATTTCAACACCAATTTTAGCATATTCTTCAATCCTAAATCGCGAATTGATTTTAACCTAAGGGTAAGTTCATTTAACCCTCAGTTATAAATTTTTCACGTCATTAAGTTTTATTTTTAAATTTTATACCTCAATTGACCTTAGCGTGTCACATAATGAAAAATTAGACAACTCATTCAATTTTAGCCAAGGGGGTAATTCTGTTGTTATGGTTTTTAACACCGTAAGCAAAAAGGACCAACTTGAACCATTTTTACAAAATATGGAACATTTGAAAAAAGGTAGGACAACTTTGAACAAACCTAACAAACCGAGGGACCAAAATAAGTATTAAGCAAAAAAAAGTGACAAATCGTAAATATTGAAAATAATTTGAGTTATTAAATAAAAACATGTATGTGTTTTGACATGTTATAAATGTGTTGTATACAATGGATTCTAGGAACAAGTAGAGTTCTTTTAGTAGTTTTAGTTGTCTAAGCACTCTTATAGAAGTTTGATTTTTAAAAGGTAAGAGAAGTTAAATACTATTGTTTTCAAGTTTTGATGTGATTAGAATTGTGTGTGCATGTTTATTGGTTTGTAATTGATTGGAATTGTTATTTTAGTTTATTGAATTGTTGCTAAAATATGTTTGGGGAAATTTGATTGTGTATTGTTTGAATGACTTGATTTTGGTTGAAATTGATGTTGAGTTGATGGACTGAGTATCTGGTGATTTGAGCAAATTGGTATTCACTTTGACATTGAAACATGTTTTTAGACCAATCATTGAGTCAAGAATATCAATTTGGTCATCTAAATAGGTCTCTAGTTCGTCATAGCACAATTTGAAATGTTGCAGGTTTCTAGTATGGCGCTCAGTGCTAGTTTTCATCGCTGAGCGACCAATATGCGAATGGTCTAGCATTGAGCGGTGGCAGGATATTGATGAGCGACAGTTACCACTGCAGGTCTGGAGCTATTTCACTTTTTTTTGTTGAGCAACGAGTGGTTCTAGTCTCGCTAAGTGAGCAAAAGTGCGAGAGCTTTGGCGCTAAGCGCCAGAATTGATGTTGAGTGCTCTCTTTTGCGAGAGCTTTTACTTTAAGTGTTAGTCTGAGCGTCATTGGTTTTCTGTTATTTTCTTATCTCTACTTATTTGAAGTTGTTTCTTCTGGATTTTAAGTATGTTTAGTGTGAATTTGTGATGCCTCATGGGTTGTATGTATGAATAAAGTATGTTGTGAAAGGAATTTGAATGATAAGTTTTTGGTATTGGTTTTAAGTTGTGTATGTATTGATGTAAGAATTCCTATTGAGGGTTATCTTGATGCTCTAATAACCATCAAATCTTAAGTAGAGAAGAGTGGGGTATGTGGTGAGAGGAACAAAAGGTCTTAGTGTAGAGGTTTTACCTTGGCCTAAGGCGTTAACAAACTAACCTTGTGTGTGGTATGGTGAAACTCATTGGCAATGACTCTACAAAGCAATAGAGACACCACAAGTTCATAACCTACAAGAGTTTGACATCATTACATGTATCTGGATGATCAAGTTTAGAATTAATGATTGTATACTTTAGGATTGTTTGATATACTTGTGTTTTATGAGTTAACATCTATAATTCAATTGTATGAATGTTCTTGGTAAATTAGCTTACCATTTTGTCTTTATTTATTTTCTTATTTGTTATGATTATTTTAATGGTATGAGCAAATGAGGATGTTTATGTTGACCAAGTTCAAGATGGTGAGGTAGCAGGAAGCATAAAGTAGGACGATAATTATGTTTTTGTAAACTCTAGTATTGCATTTTTAGTTTTAGTGTAATATAACTCTTAGTAGTATATGAATCCTTGTATATATATTTTGCTTTTATAGTTATGGTTAGATAACTGTAATAACATCTTATTATTCTTTTTATTTAAATTTTGGTCAATTATGTAAAATTAAATTTATTGTAATATATTTATTAACTCAATTATGCAAATTAAATTACGTAAAATAGATAACTATGCAAAATATTTATTAACTCAATTATGTAAAATTAAATTTATTGTAATATTTTTTTTTGCAATAATTAATTCTTGTAATGGATTTAGATTACCTGAGCTAGGTTTTAAGATATACTTAGATAATAATTATAGCTTAAATTTAACATTTTTAAATATATACACAATTACTAAGTTATTAAATTGACAATAAAAATTAAAAATATATTTTTATGTTATAAATTTTGGTCTAGTTCTAATAACCTACACTATGAACTCAAAAACTTTAAGTTTCAAAATATGCTAAATAGTTTCGATACAATTTTCCAAAAAAATATAAAGACTTCATCTTCTAAACTATCATTATCCTAAGTCATGAGCTTCAACTCTCGAGTCATTAACCCTATGTATTTTTATTTATGTTAAGATATTAATATACAATCATCACATTAAAAAAAACAAGCAACACATGGAAAAAAACATGAGGGTAAGCTAATGCATTTAAAAATGTATGAAAGAAATAAATCTCACAAATAATTTAAAATTTGTATCATAACATTTTGTAAGAAATTTAGTTTTGTTAGATACCTACACAATTTTTCTCCTTTTTTTTCCATCAACATTACTCAATCACTCAACCATGGAACAATTTCTATAAAAATATGCTAAAACACTCAAGTGGTTCATATATTCATTAAAAACAATTATCCAACATCAATGACTCTATTCGAGAACATCAATCACATTTTTGTAACATGGCTCAAACAAAAGGAATACATATAAACACTACTTCTACAAGACTAGTGTACTAAATGGACTTGTGAAACTCTACATGTTATGCTTGCTTCCAAATCCTCCAATCATGTTCCAACATTCAGAACTAATGTCCTAAACAAACTAGTTTTACTAGAAAAAGGTTACAAAGAGTTGCTGCCTGACGCCATATAATTGTCACCCAACTGCAACAAAAACTACTTTAAGTGCAATGTAAGACATTTTCATCCAATTTTAGATAATTTTCATCTCCATCTAACCATCAACCACCATTTCTCAAGTCATAAAACACATATTTCGTCAATCAAATAGGTGTAGATACTAGCCAAGTTTTAATTAAATTTTTCCATGCTTCAAATTTCTCAAATATTAACCTTAATTATAAGGGTCATAAGTACAATCACCTTACTACATTAGAAATATTCAATCAAACATTATCCAAAGAAGTCACTTAGTCATATAATCACATAAATCACACTCATTCATAAGAGTTTCTGTAACACCCTAATAATTTAAAGGGTATTACTGGTAGTAAAGACTAAATTAATTTGATATCTGATATAAACAATCAAACTTTATTTCAAGTCCTCAATAGTACAATTCCAAACTTACAAACTTTAAACAATATAGTCTTCACTACTTAACATAAATTCGAAATTAAACTTATAAGTCTTACACAACATTTTTTTTTTAATGCAAATTTATTCTTTTTACAAAAATCCCTGAAAGTTTTTCCCCGCATCTCTCTCATCGTCTCTAAGCTTTTTCAACCGCATCTGCAACATTATCTGCTCACATATAACATGAGTTATATGATCATAGCACAAACAAATAAGGGTAAGTCAATCATATCATACAATCATTAAACTTACTAATAATATAAATGTTTCAATCATGTATTTCTGCAATTTATAAATACCATTATCCCAATGTCATTAATTCATTTTTTTTTCTTAACTTCTTCAAAATCATCTTTCTCATTTTCATAAACCTTACAAGTATACCATGCTTACTCACGAAGCCTTATGGTCAGACCGCTCTCTGCCTGCTTCCTTAAGCCTTACCTGTATACTATGTCTTATTTTCTGAAGCCTTATGGTCAGACCTCTCTCTACCAGCTTCTATAAAACTTACGAATCATATGTTTATGTCAAAGCCTTATGGTCAGACCACTTTCTGCCTGCTTTCATACAACCTCGGGTGTTACTTTGCTCATATCAAGCTCTCATGGTATAGACCGAACATACTACTCCTAGTAGTAAACATCATTTCATAAGTAATGATTTCTTATATCCACTCCAACATTTCATAAAATCAACAATTCATACCCTCTTATCCACCTAACTCAATCATGTTCATTCTTTAATCATAGATTGACAATAACCCGTTTTGGTGTCAATAAATTAAACATATTGCCAGATATCATACTTCATATTATAAACTCATTTTTTTTTTCATAACGAGTATAACTCAACATATTTTCACCAATCAAAGGTCATAGTTCAGCCAAAATACATCAACATATCTTAGGAACTACATATTAAAGTTTGGGCTCAATGTAACGGTAAATGAAATATATATGAAGTTTTTACCATGATAACTTAAGAACAAAAATATAGTGTTCATCATACTTTTCAAATTTTCGAAATTTATTTCTCAACACATAGACGTCTAATTACAAATCCGAACGGTCAATTTATATTAATATATCTTAGGAATCATATATCAAATTTTCAGGTTGATCTAACGGTCAAATAGAATAGAATCTATATTTTACCGAGAGTACTCAGTAACACAATAACAGGAGTAATTAATTTACTCAAACATGCGGAACTTATTTCTCCAAGTACAGACTCTTAATTAATGATCCGAACGGTCAAAGTGAAGAAATAGGTCTTAGGATTCATATATTAAAATTTTAGCTAAATCCAACGGTAGAAATAATTAAAAGAATGTTTTACCACAGTAACTCGAAAATAAGAAAAATTATAATAATGAAAACTAAATTTACACAAGTGAATAGATAACTACCATTACCAAAAGTTTAACATGTTCATAACTCATATTCATGATTATAATATGTATAAATATCATATGTAAGAAAGGATTAGCTCTCCTACCATCAAAATAATCTTAATATAAAAATTCAAGGGAAACGAGAAGTTGAATCTGGCAGAGCCGGTTAGACAACTTCTCATCCTTCCAGAAAGATGCAATAAAAAAAAATAGATAAAACAATAAAATTTATGGGGAAACAAGAAGTTGAATCTGGTAGAGCCGGTTAGACAACTCCTCATCCTTCCAAAAATACAATATAAATAAATAAGAAATAAAAAGTCTGGGGAAATAAGAAGTTGAATCTGGGCAGAGCCGGTTAGACAACTTCTCGTCCTTCCAAAAATACAATATAAAGAGATAAGAAACAATAAAAGGTCTGGGGAAACAAGAAGTTGAATCTAGCAGAGCCGGTTAGACAACTTCTCATCCTTCCAAAATTGCAAAAAAAATAACTAAATGTTCTAAGTAATAATAACGTACAATTAGCATAACAAAATCAACATCACGTTTTACAACCATCAAACTTGGGTCTCATCACAGAAGCATGTTCTCATTCAAAATTCAAGACCATCCAGAAACAAAATATTCCATATTCAAGACTTAGGATTAGACAAAAGCAAAATATTGTATACTCAAGATTCAAGAGTGGCTTCCCTTACCTCTATTACAGACTTAATCTCCTCGTTCCCCGAAAACTTCCAGAATGACCCCTTTGCAACTAGAAATTCTTCCAACTCTCTTCTCTCAAAATTTTTCTAAGTTTTTGGTGTAAATTTTCAGCCTTCCCCCCCTTGGCTATTTATAGCAAAAAAATTTACTATTCATTTTTACTATTCATTTTACTATTACAAAAATAATTTTTTATTCACAATTTGATGAATTCTGATCTCTTATGACTCAAGACAACGTGGAATACTTATTCCTTCCACAAATTAATTTATTTATTTTTTTTACTATTCACATTTTACTATTCACTTTTTTTTTATAATCTAATATGTGAATTACAAATATTTTCAAGGATCTTACAGTTTCTACTAAGCCAACTCTTCGATGACCACTTTCATACCAATTTCATATTAACAGTATTAACCACAATTCAACCCATCTAATCCAATAATTTCACCTACACTTGATAATTTTACATTACATACCAAGTTTTCTTCCTCTCAAATTTCTTAATTTTCTCTATACAAAAGAAAAATATCATAATTACTAACACTATTTTTTAACTTATAATTATCATAAGGAATTGTCATCTTCAGCAACACTCTATCACCGTAATCATACCACCAATTTTACCTTTCAACAACAACACATTAAATTTACAAGAAAAATAACTTTCATTAGAATTAGTCTACCCATATCTTTCTATAATCAATTCTAGCCCAATACTCCAACTCTCTCAATACCATTACAATTATACCTTAACATGTTCTCAAAACACATTACATAAATTATATTTAGCAATTTCTTACAAGCTAATAGTTCAAATGTTTTATCACCATTCAATACACAAAACTAAAACATGTCCGTACCAAAAACAATATAGAGCATAAAAACCACAAAGTTCCATTCAATTAGACTCCCAAACAATTTAAATATTTTGTAGATTATAAACGGTTAATTTAAAACAATTTAAGTGATTAACTTCTCTCACTTGTTTGATAGCCTTTTATAATCACTATAGTACACCTTACACAATCCACCACTCAAAAGATCATCTATCTACACCAAAAAACATCTATTTGATGATTTGATTATATCATTCAACTTATAAAACCATAAAAATTCAGTTGGACATAAAAACACTACATGCAACCAAGAGAAGTTGTATATATTCACAAATCATATTGAAACTTAAAAGAAGAAAAAAATCGACTTACACAAATAAAAAAATTGATCAGGGACTTTCATACTACTCTTAAAAAAACATTTTACTGTCTTTGATCTTCAAAAAAAGATGAAAAGTAAATAAATAATTGAAGAGAGAAACCAGAAAAGAAATAAGATGAGTTTCATAAATTGTTGTTTTAAGAAATAAAAACTCCACACTTTTATAATTTTTTACAACTTAAACTTTTAAACATAATTTTTTACAACTTAAACTTTTAAACATAATTTTTTTCCTTTTTTTTGCTCTTAAACTAATTTTCTGAGTTCTCACGCTATTGGCATTTGCAAAATTTATTTCATTGAAAGTAAATTGGTAAAAAAAATATATTAAAAGGAAAAAAAAAAGAATACAATCTTTAAAATGAAAAATAAACAATATAATAATTAAAATTATCAATGTTAAACTATTCGTAAATACTTAATGGTATAACGTATTTAATTAGTTGTGATGTAATTGCTCGTAAGATGAATTAAAAATATATTTTTAAGTGTGATAGTATGTACAAATAATATGATTAAAAATAATAACATTTTAAGTTGTCCAACGTGAAAAAAATGTTTATCGATAAAAAAATGTAAGTTATAATTTAAGTTAATAATTTAAGTTAACAGCATAAATATACATATAGTTATTGAATGTACTAATAATTAATTTTTTGACCTCGAAATAATTTTGTAAAGAACATTAAAACCATTAATATTATTTACTAAGATACTAAGAATAATTGATAAATTTAAATTAAAAAGAGAAAAATTAATAAGAGTAAAATAGACAAATAAATTTTATAAATAATAAAAATACTTCTTAATTTATATAATTTTTTATCAAACAGAATTTTTTAAAAATTGAAAATCATGAAATTTGAATAAATATGGTGACATAGATGCTATTTAAGTAAATAATGTGAATAGTAGCTGATAAAGATTTTTTTTTGGCACATTGCCAGGTGAGACAAATTCATCATTTAGTGTAATTTTAATGATCACATAAACTACTTTTTAAAGTATCTTCTCCTAATTTCATAATAAAGATTCCATTGAAAAATTTGGAAATAATACATTATTTTTTCTTTCATTCTTTTTTCCAATAATTGTAAATTTCTTTGCTTTTTCTTTGGACTACAAATTAATACATAATTTTTTTCTTGCATTCTTTTTTCCAATAAAGTAAGAAAACGTAAAACTAAAGTTCAAGATTTGTTATTGAACACTATTAGTTCAGAAATAAAATAATTGCGAACGAAAGAGGTGTTTTTTTAAAGAATAAAATAGCCTTGTTTCCACTTCTATATATGCATTTATTTAATTTTATATAACTCTTCTTAATTTTGATAAAATACTTCTCTCATATCAAACAATTTTAAATTATATTTTTCATTTAATTAGTAATAGATAAATACAGGTTGTATATATATATCTATATATTATTCTCTTTAATTTATATTTTATTTTTAACCTCATTATGTTGCTTTCCTATAAATTTCAATTTTTTTTTATCTTGTGTATTAGAACATTTTCAATGAAAGTTTTTGGCAAAACTAATATCGATAAAAACTGCTTTAATATAGTTTATAAATATGAATCTTCTAAAACTAAAAAACAATATTTATATAAGAATATTTTAAAATTCAAAATAAAACAGTATTTTTATTGAAAAAGATTTTTTTTTATATAGAAAACTATTATTGAATATATATTAGGTTTGCATGTTACATGTGCTATGTTCTAAGAAAACACTATATACTTTCCCGTACTTCTTACACGTCCCCACATCATCGGATAAGGATCCTCGGAGTTGTTGGAAAATAACTTAGAACTTACACGTCTTGTCATACCATTAATTGTTTATTGATATTTGTTTAAATAATAAAATAAAGTCAATTATTTATTTAAAGATGCTCAAAACACATCACATCTGTGTGTCTGGTGAATAACACCATTTTATTTTTTTGACTTTTTATCCTCCCAACGACTTTTGGCTGCTAAAAGCTGATAAATCCAATAGCAGATTAAATTAGTAAAATATGGTTGAATTTACAAGTTTTCTGTAATTAAAATAAGATTCTTTATGAGTGAGGAACCTGCAGATATTGTTCTATATTCGTCTACTTCCACTTCAGATGTTTTTGGTTTAGGATAACATTCTCTTTTAGCATTCTTAATAAAACATTGTTTATTAGTGTAAAGTATCTATTCGCAAATTGTACTAGGTATTCATATTCCTTAAAATAAAGTAACAGAGCATTACTTTATATATGAGTTGTCAGATGGTACAGAGATTACTGATAATGATTACAATTATACACGTAGGATCCACGACATTGATTAGGATAAGACTTGTAGTACTCTCACAAATCCAGAAAATTGATCAAATGAAAACCACCGTTCAGCCCTGCTTAGCCTGAAGATTGCTACTTTTTGTTTTGTTCTTGGGAGGTTGTTTTCGAAGCCGGAATAAAGCATAAAATTTGGTGTTCTTCCATTCTCTGCTCACGTTTTCAAGGAGACATCCAATCACCCCATTTGAGATACTGTAATGGCAGAAGGTTTAGAATCAATGGGAGTTGTATCAGTGAGGAGTAGATCGTGGAAAGCTCATATGGGCATGACACTGTCACAGGCATTCTATGGTGGCTACCATGTAATCACAAAAGTGGCCCTTAATGTTGGGGTCAACCAACTAGTTTTCTGCTTCTACAGGGATCTCCTTGCCTTCACTATTCTTGCTCCTCTCGCTTTTTTTCTTGAAAGGCATGCTTTTTTCCCCCTTCTCCTTCAACTGTTACTGATTAGGTTCTATTGGAAGATAAAGAATCTAATTGGCATGCTATGAGAGAGTGTAAAACTTTTTTCCACAATCTCAAAATAAATTGATTTTCTTATGGAAAGTATTCGGAGAAACAGTGTTCGAAATTTTCTGATTTGTTAACGTTGTAAAAATTCTTTACACTGAAATGACAGTTAATCTGAAACAAGCAGTAAAAGTGTCTTTTTTTTAACCTTTTTTTTCCTTCATACATATAGACATGAATGGTTGTTCGTTGGCATCTTGCCTCAACTTTTACTGATTGATAGAAATTTGGATATTTTTTTACAATTCTTTATAGGGTTGGATCATGTGAAATTGAGCCTTAAACACCTTTGTAGCTTCGTTCATGTGGGGCTGTGGTTTTCTTCTGATTCGCAGTTAGAAAACTATACGCGATTGGTACCATTTACTGAGCATATGCTAATTTGGGCAGTACCATGTTCCTAATTGTTAAAGATGTATTGTATGTTTTTCTCTAAAGGGCTGAGCTTTTGGAAAAAGTTGGTTCATGAATACTTATTGGAGCAATTATGACCCAAGGGTGTAGGGTAAAATCTTGCATCCCTCATTTTTCTAATTAATTCTTTAATTTCAGCAGAAATAAGTATCATAAAACCATTCTCAAGTTTTCATCGCATGCTAGAGACGTGTATATATATATATATATACACACATACATGGTTAAAGATTAAAATGGGTAAAATTAACTTTTAATGTCAATTTTCGAGAGATCTAAGTCTGGTTAGATAAGAGATTGAAGTCACTTTCTATCTAAAATCTTAAAGTAATAGATTAATGAATTTTTAACTTTGTATGATGCTTTATTTTCTTATTTTTAATTTAGACTCATTTAGAATTCTAACAAATGACACTCCCTAATTTCATGCTTTGGAAAGTGTGAACTCCTGTTTGTCTAAAGCAAGCTCCCAAACACACCTGTGATAGTTGGTTGATGATACTAATTTTAGGAAAATGTACTCTGTAGAATACTGATACCTTTTTCTTTCTAGTAATTTAGATTATTCTTGGTATTTAAGTGTGCCAATTGGCTTAGACTTGTTTGAGGTTCATAATCATCATCCAATAATTGTAGAAATGTTCTACTTATACTTGTCTACTGATAATGGTTCCAGGGACCCGTCTTATGATGACCTGTTTTTGTGCATTTAACTGGATACACAGTCAAACTTTAGAAGTGGAAATTTAACCTGAAACATTTTTTGTGCTCTCTTGTGAGTTAGTATTTTCTTTATTTCTGATATGTGAGTATCCTAATTGTACATTTTTACCATATTGGCTGTAGAAGAACTAGACCACCCCTTACCAAGAAGCTACTGATGTCCTTCTTCATTCTTGGATTGACCGGGTAAGAATTCTTGCTATATTCACTTATTTCTTATTTTTATGATATATGAATGGTATAGTATTTTATTGCACCATAATATTTTTTTTCTCCATGATTCATCATCAGGGTATTTGGCAACCAGCTTTTGTTTCTTATTGGTTTAAGTTATACTAATCCAACTTATGCTGCTGCTGTACAGCCAACTATTCCAGTCTTCACATTTTTGTTTACTTTGATGATGGGGTCAGTTTCACTCTTATCCACTTCTTCTTAGTATTCAAATGTCTATATTAAAATATAAAATTTATTTATTGATCATTGATTCCCTTTTTCTTTTCTAGTAAAGAGAAAGAAATGCACAATCATATTGTTAGTAAAGAAATTTGTACACTCATGAAAATGTTCACACAGACCAGAACACAAAATAATGTGTGCTTAGCAAATTCAATATTGCAGAATAGAAAAACTGAACTTGCTCACATATGAAGGTTGGGCAAAGGCTGGAGGAACTCTTTTATGTGTTTCAGGAGCCATATTTATGGTTTTTTATCGTGGTCCAGCTGTGATAGGGGGTAACGAAATGAACCAAGTTACACAAATTAAACCAAGTGGCAGAGGCCAGCCAGAGCCTTCAGTATGGTTAATCAACAGTTATCTTGATATTGGATTAGATAACTTTCAGCTTGGGGTTGTGTTCTTGATAGGGAACTGCATATGCATGGCTGCTTATCTAGCCCTTCAGGTATCCTTTTGTTTATATTCATCAAAGGAGACCTACTAAAATAAAAGTCCACTAGATGACTGCTGATTATATCTGTTAATTTCTTCCTCTATTATCAAATTACCATGCTCCTGCTTCTGTTTATTATTGCTTTGAATTCTCCTTTCCACACCAATGTTGATGACATCCATCAAGTTGTTCTTTACAAGGTTTCTCATTGAGTCTTCTGAGGTGTTCAGCTATCCCAAATTAGAGGGGAAATGGGATGAGGTCATATATGTTGCAGTATATTGATTTATTCATCCTGAAAGCAAAACCCTTTAAAGAAAACTCTTACTTTTTCTCCAATTTCCCTCCATTTGGAATACACTCTAAATAAATCACACTTTGATTTTTGACCACATCACAACGCTGTCACATGTTTCTTTCAATTCTTTGCATTAAACCAATAACTTTGTACTTTCTATCAGATGAATTTACTTATTGCGACAAACACCAATCTTTAACATCACGTAGTTTGTGTGAGCTGATTTATTATGAGATTTGGTTATTTTAATTGTGAGAGTGTTCGCCCGTTTAAGTTCTTGCCATTAATTATTTTCAGGCACCATTATTGAAAAAGTATCCATCAAATCTATCTGTCACAGCATATTCATTCGCCTTTGGAGTTGCACTGTTGGTGATTGCATCATTTTTCATGGTTAACGAGTCAACTGACTGGATTTTGACACAATCAGAGATACTGGCTGTTGCATATGCTGTGAGTCACTGGAATTTTAAATGTATTTTCGTTCTCATAACATGACACATCACTAACAGATTTCTGTTTTGCTTCTGCTAACTTTAGTTCTGTATTGCTAATAATTATATAGCCACTTTCATGTCTAGCAGTCTAAAATAAAGAGGAGAAAAATTAGATCAAGTTCTTCATGATTCTATCATGAAATTCTTGAGTCAGACAATGACATGTGGATTCTCCTCCACCCAAATTCTGCAACATACTCTTGAGGGGGAGGGTATTTAGTTTTGAAAAAATAATCCAATTTTAATAGTTTAATTTGAAAATTTGAATTGAAGAACTAGTGTGATCCTTTTCCATCTATATGAACTACACAGATAGGCAACAGCCACAACACTGCTTCTACATGGTAGTATCAATAATTTAGAGGTGAGAATAGGATATTTTGCTGTGATGTTCGTGTTAAAAAATTTGTTCTAGCTGGTGGAGCATGGTTGTTAAATGTAGGGCAAATATGACTTGCAGTCTAGCACAGAAGTCTAAGTGTAACACTCCGACTGGGATGCTACTAAGTAAAATTTGTAAATTTCAAGATCTTTTATCTCAAAAAGCAAACCAAAATCCAAAATGTAATCCATCAAATTATAAATTGAATTCAAATCTCCCTAATACATTATTCTGAAAGAAAAGCTGCCCAAAATAAAACTCTTTTCACTAAAACCTCAGCACGTCTCTTAATCGTAACGCATATTTGTCTGCATCTGCCTTATCATTTACTAATTCTACTGAATTAAATAATCTAGGCTCTTACACTAAATCACATCAATGTGTTCATGAAAGTTGTAGTTAAGTAACATGACACTGGATATAAACTACTGAAGTTGAGCAACGAAGGGTTTCTATTTTAAGGGATGAAAAAGTTCCTACATAGTTTTTAATTGATTCACCTTCCAATGGATTATTTGGTGGTTTATTAACATGGAGATTTCACAAATTTGTTCAGGGAACTATTGCATCTGCTCTTAACTACGGAATCATTTCATGGAGCACTAAGATCTTGGGGCCAGCTTTGGTTTCCCTTTACAATCCTCTTCAACCTGCATTTTCTGCCTTCCTTTCACAAATTTTCCTTGGCACTCCAATTTACCTGGGAAGGTATAGCTCTCCTTCCACTTCAACATATTTCATGCATTCTTTTCTAACTTCACCATCTCACAACAAACCTACTCGTCAATTGTAAAGGGTAAAACTTAAAAAACAAGAGTATAAAGAATACATACAATACAGACACACTAACTGCAGAAAAGTTTTTCTTTTTTTAGGAGCTTACTTTTCTTCTTGTTCTTGTTTTTTGATCCATGTGATGATAGCATCCTAGGGGGATCTTTGATCATTGCTGGTCTATATTTAGTTACTTGGGCATCTTATAGAGAAAGACAAGAAACTTATGGAGTTACTCCTAATGGCTCTTGGATCTCTGAACCACTTCTTCATGAAAAAAGTGAATACCAGAATGATCACACTCAGGGTCCTCCAGCGTAAACATCAAAGCCAAGCTCATCAGATTCGTTATTCAATAGCAATGCGTTTTGAAAAGTTTTCTCATGATTCTTGAATTTGTTTTTGAAATCTGTTTAAATGGTATGCTTGTATTTTATATTATAAATGTGAAATGTTGTTTGAGGACAAACTGGGAATGTGAAGTGTATTATGATATTTATATCTTCCCAATTTTGATATCCTGTTAAATTTAACTGTCAACAATTCTGAGATAACTCTTCATTGCAGTGTAAAAGTAATTGAATGTTTTGTTCTGTTTCATTGGCTTTAATTAGCCATTCATTTAGAAAGGTGAGAAAGAGTTGAAAGTATATAAGATGAACAGAAGTAAATAAGAAATCAAACAAAAATTGAAAGCTCATGTTTGACTAAAAAAATACAAAGTAAAAGAAAATACAGATATTTTAATAAAAAAAATATAGAAAAATAAGCATTAGTGAATTTTACTCTATTTTTATTTTATTTTCTGTTGTCACTTATTGAAATGACTTTGTTACTGGATATGAATGTTTTTGTCTTGCATGTTAAAACTTTTTCAAACAATTTGAGATTGACTACGGTTTTTTTTTTCAGAGACTTGCCTCTTGAGAATAGGAACGAGGTGCGAAAATACAATTAAAACAAAATAAAAACTACGTAAAATACAAAGGTTAATAAGATATTAAAAATAAAAAATTAAGTATATTATCACCAATAATAATAATATTATTATTATTATTTATATTTAGATACTTCGTATTATATATTTTATTTTAACTATTATATTATTAAAAATGTTTATATTACTATTTCCAAATTATACTGCAATATATTCACATTAATAGGTGAAAAATTTGCCAAATTTTTATTTATTTTTAAATATTTTTTTGCTAAACAACTCTTCCTTCCCAAGTATCCTCTGATTTCCTCTTCCTTCTATCTTAAATTCATTATATCTTATCACCCTATATCCTATCATTACACCCCGCTACAGAACAACCTTGTCCTCAAGGTTGGAACCGAGAAGCTTGATCTCATGGCTCATCTTCATCATCGTGTTATTATATGAAGGAAACCCACTAGCTACTGCCTCCCAATTCAGGTTTGGAGGCTTGGATGGTGGTCTATATGAAAGAATTGTTGATTCCTTTAAGAGTTGTTTCTGTTCCATAATTCCTATGGACCATATGATTGTTCTATACTGCCTTCTGGCCTGGTGACCACTTACATGGGCCTAGATTTTAACAATTCTAATGAATGATCAAGAATTATTTTCTCTTCTTCCAACCCCAAAACTTTTTTTTTGTATTTTTATAGCAGCAGCACTGGCTAAGCCCTCTCATTGTCCAGATTTGTTCATCCTAGAAGCTAAAAAGGAAAAAACTTGTTGATTTGACCATCCAATTTCTTCATCATCATCATGTTGAGCAAACTGTTTCCTCTTAATGTTGTATTGCAGTCCTGCAAAGAAATATCCCTGCCATTGGTCTTCTGGTGTTTTATATGTTTGTGACAACCATATCTTGAATTCTTGGATGAATTTTTCCCTACTCCAAACAGATGCATCTTCTACTTTATTTCCAGCCATAATAGTCACCATGTTCCCACCATATTCTGCTTTCTTTCCTCTGTCTTCACCTTCCTTCATTGTTTTGACATGTACACCACAACCTACCCTATTATCTCCCCTAAAAACAACAACTTTTTCCACTCCTTAAGCAACAACACCAACAATGTCTCCATCACAATTTTTGTCTTCTTCACCGATCCCAATTGTTTGAATTTTCCCCTCCATCTGAAGGTTTCTTGAATTTCTTGATGTCTAGCAGACTATCTTGCCTAACCTTCATCCTTATCTTTCCTTCTTTCTTTCCTTTCAAGACATCTTGAAGAAACTCCTCTCTCCTTTCTATTTTTCCTCTGTTAACATAATCTTGATCTCCATCTACAGACCCTGGACTGCTTCTAATCCTTTTTCTTGGTTCCACACTCTTCCTCCAAGAACTCGCAAGAGTTCTCTGGTTTCTTGCCGCATTTCTTGCATATTTCTTCTTCATTCTGCCATGCTCATTTTTGGTTATGTCCTGCTCATTTTCTGTTCGTTGGTCCTCCTCTCCAAGGTATTGTCTCTTCCTTCCATGCCTCCACCCTTTCTTGATCACTTCTTGATCCACAACCTTTGATCCAGCCATCATCTACTAAGGGTATCTGGCAGGTTGGACCAATTTATTAGGTTTCTTGGTATGAAACCTATAGAAAACGCCACACGCTCACACTCAAGCAAGAACACAGAGTAACAAAGAAAGAATATGTATTGTATTCCTCTCAACTATACAATACACCCACACCTCTTAGGGAACCAAATTCTCCCTCCACTGGAACAAATATCCAGTCTATACCCAAATGAATAATCCCCCTATACAAAACACACACCCTATTTATAAAGTCTCTCTTCCCCTTTCCATTAACTAATTAACTGTCAAATCTTCCCTCCTAACTGCCTTCTCATTTTCTCTTCCTTCTATCCTAAACCCATTATATCCTACCACTTTATATCCTATCAAACACTCTAAGTCATATGCTACTAAGATACTTAGTAAAATTTGTAAATTTCAAGATCTTTTATTTAATCTCAAAAAGCAAACCCAAATTCCAAGATGTAATCCATCAAATAATCCAATTATAAATTCAATTCAAATCTCCCAAATTGGCCAAAATAAAACTCTTTCCACTCAAACCTCATCACGTCTCTTAATCGTAATGCATATTTGTCTGCATCTGCCTTATCATTTACTAATTCTACTGAATTAAATATTCTAGAATCTTACACTAAGATCACAATGTGTTCATAAAAGTTGTAATTAAGTAACATGACACTGTATATAAACTACTGAAGTTGAGCAATGAAGGGTTTATATTGTAAGGGATGAAAAGAAGTTCCTACATAGTTTTTAATTGATTCAGCTTCTAATGGATTATTTGGTGGTTTATTAACATGTAGATTTCACAAATTTGTTCAGGGAACTATTACATCTGCTCTTAGCTATGGAATCATTTCATGGAGCATTAAGATCTTGGGGCCAGCTTTTGTTTCCCTTTAATCCTCTTCAACCTGCATTTTCTGCCTTCCTTTCCCAAATTTTCCTTGGCACGCCAATTTACATGGGAAGGTATAGCTCTCCTTCCACCTCAACATATTTCATGCATTCTTTCCTAACTTCATCTCACAACAAACCTACTCATCAATTGTAAAGGGTAAAACTTAAAAAAAAAAAAAAGAGTATAATAAAGAATACATACATTGTATTTAGAAGCTTTGATTTTTTGATCCATGTGTGATGATAGCATCATAGGGTGATTTTCAATCGTTGCTGGTCTCTATGCAGTTACTTGGGCATCTTATAGAGAAAGACATGAAACTTTTGGAGTTACTGAAGCCTATTTGGTCTCTGATCCACTAATTCATGAAAAAAGTGCTTACCCAAGTGCTCACATTTTTCCGGGTTCCTCCAGCATATCTTCAAATCTAAACTCATCAAATTATGAAAATGGATTATAGAATGCGAAATGGTGACAATTTATCCAAGATTGTTGAATATGTCAAACTTATTATAATTTTAAATGGTATGTTTGTGTTTGATCATTTAATTATTAATGTTGTTTGAAGAGAAATTGTCAATGTAAATTAATGGAATGTTACATACAAATTTTGAAATATGATATGTATATCTATATTTAGAAAACAATATTAGAATTTCAAAAAGCAAGTTTTACCAGTAGGACAAAAATATCTTTATAATATTTTAATATTGGTTTATAAACAAGTATAATATTATATTATTTGTATTCACAAATATCTATTATTCATAAAAAAATTAAACTTTAATTTATATTTTATTAAGTTAAATATAATTAAATTTAAAATTAATTTTTATTTTATTAAATTTAATTTAATTAAAATTAAATGTTAATTTATATTATATTTTATATATTATTTAAATTTTATTTTAAAAATTTATAAAATATTTTGTTTTAAATATTTACACGTATATATAAAGCTATTTGCAAACATGAGCTGAATTTTAGGTATATCAAAATAAACAACCAACCTTTCCCTTTTAAGCCTCTACATGTAATTAATATACAATTTAAATTCCAATTTTGTCAAAAATTAGACTTAGATTATGATTATCTTCCTTAAATGAAAAGATTACGAGCATGTTAATTTAATACTAATATCCAAAATAACAAATTAATTAATGTTATACCATTAATAATCTGATTAAATAAAAAGTAACCTACAAAATAATTTTCATCGTACTAGTTTCTATCAATATAATTTCTCATTAAATTATAAATCCCTCATTTATATCATTCAATGCAAACCAAAGTTATCTATATCTATTTATTAATATAGTTTTCTAAAATTCTACATTTAACTTGATTCTGGATTATTATTACCGATTACAGATCCCTAACATAATTAGTATAAATTACAGATTTTCTTACAGGTTAAAAAATATATTAATGTTTCAGTTTGTGTGAATACCATAATTAAAATGATGGTAATAATTATTTAAAATTAATGTTTATTCTGTGAGTTCAAATTTACCAAAAGAAAAACAAATTTAGTGGATAGAAATATAAATAAATCTCAACTATTTCCTTTAATTTAATATCATAATTTTAAAACTGTCCTTAAATTAAACGCTATTTCTAATAAACATAACTAAAGATAATAGTTTAAAAAATTAGGCTTTTATATAAGTTTAAAAGTTAAATAAGTTTAATTAATATAAAATAAGAAGTATTATGAAATTGAAGTTTCAGACTAATATTTTTACTTATAACCGATTGATAGAGGAAAGTTTATAAAAGTATCTCATCATCGAAAATTAAAAAAAAAAAACAGTAATTAGAAAGGGAAGAAATCATGAACTAAGATAATAATTTGATGATCCTGAAGTCCAATGTTTGAGAAAGTGTATCGATCTTAACCTATCCTGAAAATTCCAACACCATCGATAATTAGAAGTGTTTACTTATTTATATATTCATTATTTATTTATTTTTGTCGTGGATTGTGAACTAAGCATCAAGCATCGGGTTTGGTGTTGGCATCACTGTTTCAACGATCGAACAACTGAACCTAACCACTCCATTTGGTGTTTTAGGAGTTGTGGGATTTGTTGCAGAGTGTGGATTCATTTCAATGGCGACTGTTGGAGTTGGAGCGGGTGTGGGGGGTGATATATGGAAGTCCCATGTGTCCATGGCGATGGTACAGCTTTTCAATGGTGGCTACCATGTCATCACCAAAGTGGCCCTTAATGTTGGTATCAACCAGTTAGTCTTCTGCGTATTCCGCGATCTCATTGCCCTTTCCATCCTCGCACCCTTTGCTTATATCCGTGAAAAGTATGCTCCTTTTTTTCTTTCAAATCAACTATTCAAAAATGTGCTTGCAGTGTTTTTCAAAACCTATGAATATGCTCCCTTTTGTTCTGTTGTTTCCCTCTGTTGGATGCGATTTAAATGGATTCCTCCCTCACACTTTGGCCTTTTTGTTTTCTAAGTTTATTTATTATGTTATTGATCTACCTTCTAAAAGAGCTGAGTATTGGGGATACATTTCCATTTGGTTATTGGATACTTAGATCGGTTTGAATTGGATGCTTAAGCACATTTGTTTGTTCTGCAATTTGGAGGGTTGGTGATGTCTGCAACACTCTGATTGTTTGCATGTGCTTGATACAGCTTAGGGGAACTGAGCTGTGTTGTAAAAATATTTCTCTGATGTATGTTTTTTAAACCGTTGGAGTGTTTGGAATGTAGGTAACTTTAGTTGTATGACAATTTCCGTTCATGTTCATTTATATCTGAATCTTTCGGCCTGATAATTTAGAGCGTGCTTAATATTTAAGTAATATTATCATATAGCTCATGCTTTCGTTTGCATTGTTTTGAGGGTTTTAATTATATTCTAAAATATGGTTTTAACATTTAATGTGTGTTTGTGGACAATTCCGGAGTTCCATGATTGCTACATAAGAGGATGATAACTATTTTTTTTTTTGTGTATGTGGCAGCATATATTCCTGACCTGTACATTTAACCGTGCTTCACATTCATTCTTTAGATGTAACATTTTAACTTGCTACAATTTTTTGTTCCCTCTTATGTCCTGTTATATTATTCCTTTTCTTTCTATTCAATGGATATCTTGATCATACCATGTTGGACTGTAGACAGATTCGACCACCCACTACTAAGAATCTACTGGTGTCATTCTTCTTTCTTGGATTAACTGGGTTAGGCTCTTGACAGTACTTATTTCCCACTTCCAGTATATATAAAAAATACAGTGCTTTATTGATGCATTCTTGATTCATGATCAGGATATTTGGCAACCAGCTTTTGTTTCTTATTGGTTTAAGCTATACTAATCCAACTTATGCGGCTGCCATACAACCGTCTATTCCAGTCTTTACCTTTATATTGGCTGTGATGATGGGGTCAGTTTCATTTCACCTGTATCAGTTATCCATTTCAATTTGTATGTGTTTGTATCCTATTACTCAAACATAACTGCACACTCTCACTTTTACTTCATATATATTTACATTAGTACACTAAAGCAGAGACACCAGGTCACCGAAATATTTTTATCTGTACAAACCTTTTCATGCAGTACAGAAAGAGTGAACTTAGTCAGATATGATGGTCTGGCTAAAGTTGGAGGAACCATCATCTGTGTTTCTGGTGCTGTAGTGATGGTTTTGTATCGTGGTCCAGCTTTGATAGGATATGCTGATATGAATCTTGCTATACAAAATGAAATAAGTGCCAAAGGTCAGCCAGAGCCATCTGGGTGGCTAATTGGTAGTTTACAGGACTTCGGGTTAGACCATTTTCATCTTGGGGTTCTGTGCTTGATAGGGAACTGCATTTGTATGGCTGCGTTTCTAGCCATTCAGGTATTATCCTTTTTTGTCATATGCATAGGTGACTGTTGAATAAATTTAGTGATCAATGACATATGTTGCCTGTTACCCTTTTACCAAGTCCCAAACTTCTTTGTGCATTCACCTGTGAGGCTGAGATGAATCTATATGCTCTTGCTTTTTAGGAATCTTCATTTCCACTCAAATCCCAATGATAAGAAACTTACGATACTTGGTCAATCGTCAACATTCCAACTTCTTTTCGTGTCTCATGATTTAGGATAAAGAGTGTAGACCTTAGATAGTTGTAATTTGGATAATTGCTTCTGTTGCAAACATTTCTTGCATCTCCTAATTCTTTCTATGAACATGGTTCCCTTCCCTAATCTTCTTCGAGTTTGGAGGTATATCAAAGTAAGGTCCACTAATTTTTGGTCAAGCGTTTTCTGAATTGTGAATAACATAATTTCTTCCTTCCCTCTCCTCAATCCTCCTGTATTGAAACACACTCTTAATAAGTTTACTTAGATTAGATTGGATGACTTCTCCATGCTCGTCATGCATATTAGCACCAGGTCATGGACTCATTACTTATTCCAAATTTCTTCATTGATCAAATTAGTAGTGCTGATTCTTAAACTTAACTATTTAATTTGTTGTGATCTTAGGTTCTTTAACATGTGAAATTATTGGTGTTTCTAAGTTGTTACCTTTAACTGCTTTCAGGCACCAGTATTAAAAAAATATCCTGCAAATATATCGGTCACAGCATTTTCATACTCCTTCGGAGCTTTACTGATGGTTATAGTGTCATTATTCATGAATTATGAGGCAACTGACTGGACTTTGACATCATCAGAAATCCTTGCTGTTATGTATGCTGTGAGTCACTAGAACTTTTAACAAATCCAGTCTGAAGAGCTTTTTTTGGTTATTAATGATACTTTTAAATTATTGGAGTTTTCTTCCAAATTTCGCCCTTTTTTTATCTTTTGCATTCTCGCATTCAACACATTAGGCTTTATTAGGCAGGGAAATAATGGAGGGGTAGAAAGTGTATTATAGAAAGAAATTTAAAAACAGAAGCAGTTAAGTAGTTAGTTGTTGTGGGGGGTGAGAAGGTTTTTCGTTACTGTGCAGGGACTGCCCTGTGTAAAAGGAAGAATTTTCCTTTGTTAGCAGATGCCTATGTTTTGAGTTGATAATATTTGAATAATAAAGAAAAGGGGTCTTTTTCTACGTTTTCTCTGTCTTGTTTTGTCTTTTTCTATAGAAAGCACGAAACAGGCTATCAATTATTGCCTGGTGCTTGCTTGTTAAGCGGAAGCATTCTCGCTTGTTGAAGTGGAGTCAATGTTGTAATGTAATGGTCTTTGTTCATAATCAAAGTTGTCCAAGTTTTGGGGTATACTATGAGTAGTATGAAAATCAGAAAATCTTGGAACGAAAGGTTGTTCCTTACATGTCATCAGAGGGAGCATTAATCTTCTTACAGATGATTTTCAAAATTACAAGAGTATATAAAGATTTACTTTTATCTGTTAGTTATGGGTGCCTTGAAATTCTAACAATGTTCTCCTCTAGCAGTAGTTTACCTTAGTTTTGGCTTTTCTCTCTCTGGATAACATTAGTGTAAACGTTTTTTTAACTATTTTTGTGAATTAATTGGTGTTACTGTCACCTTCAAAGAACAGGTCCTATGCTTATTCCATGTTGCATTTGATGATTGATTCCTCAATCTATTTTTTTCTTTAACTTTTACGATTTATGAAAGACTTAAGTTTACATATCTGTTCATATTTTGATAAATCATGTTAAAATCTTTCTTCTTGAAATCTCGTATAGTTGATTTTGGCTCAAAGGTGATGACAATTGTAACATCCCAAAAATACAGTATAAAACTATATAAGAGAATAATCACATTTTAATAATACTACAGCTTAGTCTTACCAGATAGAGAACGTACGCTTATGGCCGAACGGCCTTACAGAAAGACAAGCAAGTTAAAACTTTACAAAATAATAGAATAATCACATTTTAATAATATTACTGTTCGGTCTTAACTTCTACCTCCACTGAATTTTCTTCTTCCAGCGCTTCTTCTAGCAGCTCGTCTCTTTCTGTTCACATCCACATGGATGATCATTGCAACAGAAAGACAACCGATCGTACAAAACAGACAAGACAGAAAATAGGGTAAGCTTATGTAATTCAATTCAAGTATCAACATAGATTTCACACAATTCAAAATAAACGAGCTAGTTCATTCACTTATACATGCAAAGCCTAAGACTAGACTTTGACTGTCCGGACTGTATAAACTCTGTGTAGCTACGACGTTCGTGCACCCGGGTGATGTAGTAACTGGGATACCCTCAACAGCTGCCACCTGAGGTTAGTCCTATCTGTCCAAATTAACCATAAGGACTAGGACCTCCTGCCATTCCCACGCATGACTTACCCTTCTCTAAGTGAGAACGAGTAATCATGGAATATCAGGATGAACCGCCAGCTTAGCATGCGCACATTCATACTTTACCAATTCCAATATTCATTCATGAGATATTCCTCCTCGGAATACTCTTTCAAAATCAAATACGTTTCATCCGTAACATACTCTATCATCTTTCATTATTAAACCTCAATTTGAACGAAGATCCCTTAGGATACAAAATACCGAACGTACATGTTCCACCCCGAACAAGACCGAACACTTGGAGTGAGACCGAGAGGTTTCCAGTTCCAAAACGGATCAAAACCGAGAGAGTGAATATTGGTTTGGGAAAGAGACCGATTACAATAATATTTCTTAGGACTAAAAGAATCGAACGTTATTTACAAGGTGAGCCAATTTAATGAACTGACTCATGAACGTTTAGACTGAACTCCGTAAAGCCTAGGCCGAGTACTAAGACTCTAGGCCGAAACCAATGGAGACCGACACTACAAGACATTCAAAGAATAGTACTTAAAGGAATCATATGAAGAAACCGAACGCTATAAATACTTAGCTTATTTATGAGTTTAACATCAAGAAAAACCGAATGTCAGTCAAAGACCGAGCACGGTAGAGAGTGAACACTATTGAGTTTAAACGAATGCTCTTATTATCAAGATATATTACGGAAAAGAGAACGAGCGCTTGGTGGAAGACCTAGCACTAAATCGTACGAGCGCCTGGTGAAAGACCTAGCATGAAATAGTACGAGCACTTGGTGTAAGACCGAGCACAACTTAATTTATAGAATAAAGCGATAAATATACTGTTAGGACTTGGAGGGTTTATGAGAGGCGAAAGGTGAGGCAGAGTACTTAACTGTAAACAGTTAAGTGGGGCGGGAAAAAGGTCTCTATAAAAGGACCTCTGTTATTGTTTTCAGTTAGACAGTTTTTACTCTTGAATTGCAAACCCGTTTAGACTGGGTGAGGGAGGTTAAGCTCCTGGTTTCCAAATTGTATTCTTGATTCTTTGATGTGAATACAAGTCATTTCTTTTACAATTGCTTTCTGTTAGAGTACTGAGGTGTGAGAGTAAGGGAGATAGTTAGGATTCTTACCAAGGTTCCTAACATATACGATATCAATTAACTAATGTTCAAGAACGAATGAACATTCTACTACATATAGATATACTTAAATTTATATCAGAGTACCAAGGAACGAATATCCTTGGATGAACGCCTATACACAAATTTTACTAGACGCTCGGTCATCAACGGGAATTCCCTCCAAATGAAAGAATCTAGTTCTAAGCGAGTCCCCGAGAAAACGGAACGGTCAAAGACCATTCAGTAGCGAACATACATTTTCATAGGAAATTTCATACTTAGACTTATTTATCTCAATTCATTTCTCAACATTTATCTTCATAATTTCATACATCCATATCATAGTAAATTTTCATACCTCATACAGTCAAAACATAGCAACAATTATATTTCATATTAATTCAGCAATCCAACGAACATACATACATTCCAAACAAACATAAAATCAAATTATATAAGCTTCCCTTACCTCAACAATTTCCAAACTAAACCAAGTAAACCAAAACACTATCAGAACCTCTCATTTTAGAAGAGTGATCAACACATGAAACCAGAACTTGGTTTGCATGTCCAAGAAAACGCACGACTAAGTGAAGAGAAAAACTTACCAACTCAGAACCCAAAACCGATCGGCTCAAACGGAAGCCCTTGACACCGGAGGAGTAGAAACGGTGCCTGAATAGTGATCGAAGGAAGAAAAGGTGAGAATTTCTTAGAGAGAAGTAAGAGCTTTTTAGAGAGAAGAGGAGAGAATGGAATTTTCATAAATCTGGGGAAGAAGGGTGCATGCAGAGAGTGGCGTGAAATTCTGAAACTTAGAGTTTTCCTTCCAACGTCAAAACGAACGGCCACTCAGCTGCTCACACCTGTCTTCCACCATCTGAGTGTCAGACCCTCTTCTTGACACATGTAATCCACTAAGACGAACCTTGAGTGGATTTTAATGGTTCTGACAACAACAAAAAGCAATGAGAGTGTTTTCTTAAAGGCTGAAAAGATTGAAGTATCCCATCTTCTTACAAATATTTTGGTAGATTTTTTAACGTAGAGATCTTGACATATATTTTCGTTATCTGTTCAGGGAACTGTTGCATCTGCCCTTAACTATGGACTCATTACATGGTGTAACAAAATCTTGGGGCCAGCCATGGTTTCCCTTTACAATCCGCTTCAACCTGCGTTTTCAGCCATCCTCTCCCAAATTTTCCTTGGAAGTCCAATTTACTTGGGAAGGTAAAGCTCCTTTTATTTCCAGTTGTTGATGTATTCTGTTCTACCTTGAAGGTGCATGATGGTTTGAATTTAATTTAGAAGTTTCTTATTATTCTGTTTTAACATGCATGTGACGACAGCATCATAGGAGGTTCTTTTATCATTACTGGTCTATATTTAGTTACTTGGGCATCATTTAGAGAAAAACGAGCATCTCTTGGAGTTGGAGGAGCTAGTCCTTCCTCTTGGGTCTCTGAACCACTTGTTCACGACAGAATTGCACTCCAGAAAGGCCACGCTTTCTCTGGGTCCTCCTCCCTTTCCTCCAAAACCTTATCAGATTAAGGAGATGAGTTATTAAATGCCAATCAATTGTAGAAATCGGTCTCGTGGTTCAAAATTCTGTTACTGTTACAATTTTGTTAGATGAATCGGTATTTGATCATGCCACTGTATTCCGTGACAAACTGTCAATGCTGTCATTGTTATACCGGAATTTTGAAATCCAATGTGTTTTATCTGAATTTGGTGAGCAATTTTGAAATGGAATATATTCCTTCTCTTCCTGGAATTGTAATAACCCTTTTAACAATCTAACATTAACCCCAAAGAAAGGTGAGTTTTGTAAAACTTATTGGCAACACTGCTCAATTCAAATAAAATATGGAACAGTTTGGATCACTTCTATTGTTTATACTTGTTTTGGTTATAGGATCGAGGTTATATATTCTTCAAGTTCCGTGTGTCCTAACATTCACTGGTCGTCCTTTAAATTGTTAGATCCAACTGAGAGGTTACTTGTAAAAGGTGTTTCGATGTTAAAGTCAATAAAGATTTGGTTAGTTCAGCAGTTAGTGTGTAGTATGCAATCACTTACCTCTTTATCTCAAACCTGTATTTATAGATTTCGGGATAAGCTTTGGATTACCGATGGCCTAATCATGGCCCAATTGTTGTGAATCATGTTTTGTCATAAACTAATCTCCATCAGGCCTAATTGTTGTTTAAGAGTGATCGTTCGGTTTGTATGGTACAATCATCTGGTCTCTTGGATGTTCGTCTTGATGTTCCTAAGTGTATAAATTGCTTGGTCCAATGTTAACCAGACGGTCATGGAGTACAATACTTTAAAATAGTACTGCAAAACAAAAGTTTAATTACCATTCATTATTACATTATTAAATCTAATAACTTTATTCTTGATAAATAACCGTGAAAAACTTGTTTACATAATAGATAGCCTATTTTCAACTCAACAGATTTCTTAGGTTGTGTTGTATCGCACAGCAAAGGGTTGGGCCACATGATGTAGACGTGGCTGTTGATTCCATTGGTGAATGATTATATTAGGCACAATAACAGAATTAGGAAAATGTCATTAGGATTGTGGAAGTGAGTGGAGATTATATGTTACTGAAAGTGAGTGGGGACAAAATGTGTGGATGTCACTGATTCAATATTCTCTTCCTTTTCTGTTTTCCACTCTGAAATCTACCTTCTTCTCACATTGTATTATGCTGATTTCTGTCTTGAACATACTATATTGATAAGAATAGAAGGTTAATGCTGTTTGTAGAATTATATAATACTTAATTTGTAGTTTTTGTTTGTCCAGGGTAGTCATAATATGCAGCTCTATTTTAGGCTTTTCCTGACTGACTTAAGCAACTTTAAATTCGCAATCTAGCAAAGTTTTGCATTTGTTATCAGATAATTAAATTTTAAGTACTCATAAGGGTTTAATTTTTAATTGTAAGCACAGAAAAAAAAACTTTCAGTGATTTCTGTGTCTTACATAGTTTTCGACTATAATCAAAAACACGCTCTCAATGTTTGCATATAGAAAGGTAACTTTAAATTCTAATAATGCTATATACTACAATATACAAGCAGTTTGAGAAAGGCATTTGTTATTGAAGGTTAATGTTTTGGTTAAATGATTTAAGGAAATTAAATTGGAAGGACAATTACGGATAAAAAGAACATACTTTAGATTTAGATTTAGGAAAGGAGATAGGAAGACTTTATGGACTCCCTTTGAGAAAGTTTTTGAGAAATTTGCAAGGATTATGAAATGATGTTTTTCTTATAAAAAAAATGGTTGAGAGCAAACAGGTATTATCATATATGTGGTCATAAGCACTTGAGTTTATTATCCATGGATTTGATCTTTCATGAATTGAGAAATGTAAGTTGTTGATGTATTTGGAGTTTCAAATGTTTATGATAAGTTGTTAGACTTTAACTTTAGATACTTATCCTCAATGAACTTGGAATCGACAATTTCAACCTTAGAGACATTGGTTGTTTTGGCAAGAAAATAATGCAAGTTCGTGGGGCAACCATGATTGATGGTTCTACTAGTTTATAAGCTTCCTTAGTTTGAGCACTGGGACATGAAGGCATGTGATCAAGCTATCCATGGAAGGACCTCATGATTGGTAGAAGTTGATATCTGATATGATCAAAGTTTGGATATAAAGCACGGAGGATCATCACCTTATAATATTTGTCAAGTTTCTTCTTGATTTTCTTCAAAGATTCGACTTCCAATGACATCTTTAGTTCTTCCATTATAGATTAAGCGTCATTCATGAAGGATACCATGTCATGGTCAGTTGATTTGAGAGATGCAAGCTTATTGGAAGAATCATAAAGATGTTGGATATCATTTGGATAAATGTTTTGAGCTTTCTTCCAAAATGAGTGACATGCTTTGCAAGCTCTAAGGGACATCAATAGTCTCGGTTCTGTATACTGCTATAGTAGAACACACAAATAGGAATCAACTTGTTTTCAATGGTCAACTTGGATGAAATTTAATCCTAACAATGGTAAATAGTCTATTTTAAATTTGTTATTGCATATCAACGGTTTGATAAAAATAAAAGAGTTTCCATTGTGAATTTTATAGCCTAATTAAGTGCAAGAGTTGTCAAACATTGTATAAATCCTATAAAAAAATATTTATCACTTGTTACGTACGATCAGTATACTTATGTGTAATTAATTTTCCACTAACTATAAAAAAAATTAATTATAGATAAACCTAAGATAAAAAATAAAATATAAGATATCTAAAATATATATAATTGTAAGCATTCAAACAATAATATTTAATCAAATTCAAATTCATATATTACATGAGTAAATCTCTAAATTTGCTTTTGAATAATGTAAGGGCCATGGCTTCTAAGAATTATGAGAAATGATCATGTTCGTTTTTGAGAATTATTTTTTAAAAGTGAAACAATATAACTTATACTCAATTTAGTGTAAATCATACTCATTATTATTCTTTTACTAAATTATATTCCCAAGCTTACAATTAGATAAAATATTTCCAATATATATATATATATATATATATATATATATATATATATATATATATATATATATATATATATATATATATATATATATATATATATATATGGGTCTGCTAATTTGTATATGCTCTTTTTTCAGTTGGTACATTTTAACAATGTGTACCGGTTTTTAGTAGACAAAAATACCCTCATATATTATGGATTCTGAGTTTTAAGATCAAGGGTATTTGAATAATTTTCATTCTCAAAACTAAAAAGAAACAAGAACCTCCAAACCCTTACTCACCTTCCTCATTCCTCTCAACCCTTTCATCTCTCTCACTTCAACCTTTTTTCTATCATCCCGCTCCAATTGAAAAAATCAGAAACACTCGCCTAACCCTAATCCACCTTCCTCACTTATCCTATTTGTTTCTCTCTAATCTTCATACTCTCTCTCACCCACACAGCAACTAACGACACCGCAATTTATTGCTCTTGCTATGTTCGTTCATTTGTTTTCTACCTTAATAACAAAATAATTTGTTGATGTTGATTTTTGATGAAAGGACTCTCTTATATCTTTTCCCCACGATTATTATTAAATTTCGTTTTTAAATTTTAGAATTAGTAGTTTATCTTTGTCCTTATACACATAAACATCCTAGAGAAAGGGTTGAGAGGAACAAAGGAGGTAAGGGTTTTGGAGTTTCTTATCTTTTTTTTAGTTTTGAAAATGAAAATTATTCAAACACCATTAATCATAAAACTTAGAATCTATAATATATGAATGTATTTTTGTCTACTAAAACTTGGTACATATTGCTAAAATGTATCAACTGAAAAAAAAACGTATACAAGTTAGCAAACCTTATATATATATATATATATATATATATATATATATATATATATATATATATATATATATATATATATATAAGTTTTAAATTTTGTGTTTTGTGTTGATGTAAAATCATGTGATACCTTAATTTATATAAAAAATAATTTAGAAACATATAAGGGTTGTAATATTTTGAATATTATTACTGTTATTACTATTATAATTATTATTCAATTTTTATAAAATTCGACCAAATTTTATGTAAATATAATTGCTTGATAAAAAGGCACGTTTGCGTGGTGTGAAGATGAGTATATCTTATACTTCTGTGAATCGATTTCCTTGTATAGATAATAATCTCAGGTATTTTAATTAACTAATATTAAAATTCAGAAGATATTCTTACAATTTATGAGATACTCGTTCGTGCATTACAGTCAAAATATCATTAAATATTAAAAAAAAAGTGTCATTACTTTATGATTCGAACATGATATTCCCGACTTCATAGATTCTATGTCTAAACGAATTTAATAAATTTAAAAACATTAACTAACTTTCTTAATTAACACAAAAGTTAATTAGTTTTATTTGCATTTAAATCCATAAGTAGTACTTTTCATACAAATCTGACTGATCAGTATCCAAGACAAGAGAAGAAGGTTGTTAAAAAATACATTACATAAAACACGTAACAATTCATAATCAAAAACTAATTTTTCATTTTTAATTAAAAAAATCTATTTTAATAATTCATGTGACCATTATTTCCCCTCTCTCTTAAGTCCAAAATTCAGCCCTCTCACACTGTTTGTAATGGATGTGCATTGTAGCAGTTTAGCCTCTGAAAACTCCGTCTTCGTAATTCCTATGGATCAAGAAGACGACGCAACCCATTCACATTCTTTTGGTTCTTCTTCTTTTCCAACGTTTGCGCTCTAATCTGAACCCACGGGATCCAGATCCACCCATCTCTCAAAAATTGTAATCAACCCAAACCCTTCTTACCCCTAAAATCCCAATTCCGGAAATGCCATGTTTTCTTCATCCCCCACCTAACCCCACTTCTCTAATCCTTCTGGGTATTCCCCAATTCGCAAAAAGACATGGTCTTTGCTAGAATTGCTTCACTTGTCTCCACCAAATTCCCCAATTCAAACTCCTCCTCTTCTCTATCCAACAACATTCGAATTTCTCCCTCTCTCCAGGACCTCTCCTCGTACCGTCATGTTGACGCCACGGTGCCCCTTCACAAGCTTCCAACACCCTCCTCTTCCTCGCGCCGCAGATGCCTCAAAATCGCTCTCTTCATTGCATCGTTCTTCCTCCTAAGCTACCTCATCTTCTTCCTCCTTTACTCCTATTGGAACCATGGTTCCGGCAAGTACTACGTTGTACTCGATTGCGGCAGCACCGGCACGCGCGTTTTTGTCTACCACACTTCCGTTCGGTTCCAACGTCGTAGCAATCTTCCAATTGCTGTTGACTCCTCGAGGAATAGCTTGCACAAGAAGCCTCGTGGCCGAGCCTATGATCGAGTGGAGACCGAGCCTGGAATTGATAAACTAGTGCGCAACGTGTCTGGGTTGCACAAGGCGTTGAAGCCGTTGCTTAGGTGGGCCAAGAAGCAGATTCCAGTTCATGCTCATAAGTCTACTTCGTTGTTTCTTTGTGCCACTGCTGGGGTGAGGAGGCTTCCGGTTATTGATTCTATGTGGCTGTTAGATAATGCTTGGACTGTGCTTAAAAACTCTCCCTTTATGTGTGAGAGGGATTGGGTTAGGATTATCTCTGGCCCCGAGGAGGCTTATTATGGGTGGATTGCCCTTAATTATGATAATGGCATTTTGGGGGCTAGGCCTAGGAAGGCTACTTATGGCGCACTTGATTTGGGTGGCTCTTCCTTGCAGGTCACGTTTGAGAGTGATCAACAAATGAATAATGATACTAGTTTGTATGTTAGCATTGGATCTGTTAGACATCATCTCACTGCTTATTCGCTCCCGGGGTACGGTCTGAATGAGGCGTTTGGTAAGTCTGTGGACTATCTATATAGGAAGGAGTTTGCTTTAGGTAATTTTGATGTAGGTAGTAGTGGAAATATTGAGTTGAAACATCCTTGCTTGCAGGATGGGTATAGGGATGAATACTTTTGTTCTCGTTGTTCATCTGATAACAAAGGTGGGAAAGAATTGGGTGGGGGTGGAGGGTTGGGAACTTCATTAGTGCTTGTTGGTGCTCCTAATTGGAAGGAGTGCAGTGCAGTAGCGAAAGTTGCTGTGAATTTTTCTGAATGGCATGATCTTGGCGCAGGGCTTGATTGTGCAGCGCAGCCTTGTGCATTGCGTGACAGTATGCCTCGCCCCTATGGACATTTTTATGTGATTTCTGGATTTTATGTTGTATTTAGGTTTTTCAACTTGACTTCTGAGGCTACTCTTGATGATGTGTTGGCAAAGGGTAAGGATTTTTGTGAAAAGAAATGGGATGTTGCAAAGGCAAGTGTTGTTCCGCAACCCTTTATTGATCAGTATTGCTTTAGGGCACCGTACATTACCTCTCTGCTGAGGGAGGGTTTGCACATTAATGATAATCAGATAAGTGTTGGCTCCGGAAGTATCACTTGGACACTTGGGGTTGCCTTGTTGGAAGCTGGAAAGGCATTTTCCACTAGATTTGGGATTCGTGATTTGGAGTTGTTCCGGATCAAGATAAATCCTCTTGCTGCTGTGCCTATTTTGTTACTTTCTTTTATTCTACTTCTTTGTGCTTTATCATGTATTGGCAAATGGATGCCAAGGTTTGTCCGGAGGCAATATCTTCCCATTTCCAGGCATAACAGTGTTTCTGCTGCTTCTGTTCTTAACATGCCATCTCCTTTTCGGTTCCAGCATTGGAGTCCAGTGAACTCTGGTAAACTATTTATTTATGCAAATGATGATCACTACCAATCCGAAAACTTGATAGATCTAACTGTTTTGTTCAAAAAATTTCTAAGGAGAATAGAAAGTAGTCTGTTTTTGTTGTCTTTTTAGTTCATACTATTAATTATTAAATGTATGGAATGATGACAACGTTCATTTGTATATCTTGGATGCCACTGCGACTTGTTTTGGCCATGTTTTCACCAATTATCAAAGCTTGCTGTTGTCACAAATGTACATGCAATAATTGTAGAGTTAACCTCAATTCAATTTGCACCTATGATACTGCAGGGGATGGAAGGTCAAAAATGCCACTCAGCCCAAAAATTACAGATTCACAACAAAGTCCGTTTAATCTGGGGCATGGACTTGACGGCAACAATGGTGGCATCGAGCTTATGGAGTCTTCATCGTACCCATCAGCCAGTAATGTTTCACACAGTTATTCCTCAAACAGTTTAGGGCAGATGCAGTTTGACAGTAGCAACATGGGTGCCTTCTGGTCCTCCTACAGGAGTCAGATGCATCTGCAGAGTAGGCGATCGCAGTCTCGAGAAGATCTCAATTCCTCATTGGCTGAAGTTCATCTGGTCAAGAGTTAGGTCAACTTCGGAAAACATCGGTATGATTTCGACAATAACATCCTTTTTTAATACATCATTATTTCCTTTGAGTTTTGCTTTATCAAATTTTCCGAGGGATTCTTCTCTGTAACATACTGACATCTGTAAGTAAGTGATAGTCAAGCATTACATATTTTTTGTTGAATATTCTTTCTGTATTTAATTAAGATTTCCACACATTTCCCCCTAGTTTGTAAATTTTTTTTGTAAATAGCAACAAATTTCATGGATTGTTGATTATAAGTTGTAGGCCAATTAAACGGCAGTGCCCGACCAAGATGATTTCTTTCTTGGCATTGAGTCGCAACAACATCCACAAGTTGTTAAGCACAAACTAACACTTATTCTATGCAAACTCTCCTTGGTGGCTTCTCGATGTCTCCAAGTTCTGCTGCTCCGAACCCTTCGGAAGACAAGTCAAGCATAAAGCCTGCCATGATCCATTCATTTTGTGCCTGTTCCTGTACCATTCTTTCAACTCATTAACAGCTATTACCATAGAGAATTTCTAGTTTCATAACTGTTGACTGATGACTTGTGAAATCCGTTAGAAAAGATGAACATCACAGAGAAGTTGTAACAGAGAACAATCCTCACCCGCTTTAAAGTCAAATAAGCTACTGAATTCACTTAACATGTGCAACTTTCCAAGCTACTTACTAGCTTCCCAAAGGTGGAAAAAAATTAGATACAGTATCTCAGGTACTATTAAATCTATTCTCATATTAGATTTGGAATTGAACCTTGATAATATGTGATGACATTTAATAAAATAATTTATAAACTCCATTGGATAATAATAATGCCAAAAGGACCATGCATCCAAGTTCTGCATGTACTTTTATTCTTTTTCTACTAATTTTGTTCATTGATTCTAATGTCTGACATCAAATTATACCTCAATATCTAACTTTTCTTCTAAATGTTAATATTTTCAATGTAATTTTTTTGTTTAGAGTTTAATAATATTTTATCAAGCAACCGTACGTCATCCATTTACTATAATTGGTGAACAATACAACGTTTACTTCTCCTTTTTTCGTCGAACAACGGATTTGGTTCCTAATATTTCCATGATCAATTAATTGTGACTATTACTATAGACTTTTTTTGATTTGTAGAAAGGAAAAAAAAGGGTAAAAATAGTGAAAAAAGTTATTTAGACAAAGGGAAAGTGAGTGAAAGATAGGATTAAAGTTTGTAGTAGTAATAGAATAAATTTGGTTGTATATTAATGTTCAGAAAATAATTTATAAACAAATTTTTTAAAATATAAATTTTAGTCAAATAAAATTAAAATTAAAATAAAATTCTATTACAACATTTAATAAACAAAAAACATATATTTCAAAATAAAATATATTAAAATAAATTATAAAAATTTAAATGAATTGATTTAATTTTATTAATGTTTTTATTTTAAATATTTATATATTTTAATATAAAAATTTATTAACAAAATATTAAATTTATTTCATTAATTATTTTAACATTTTTCATTTAATATTCATTTTATTATAATAATAAAATACACTTGTAATATTTAATTATCATATATTACATATGAATTTTAAAATATGTAATTATTATAATACTAAATTATATTTGCAATATTCAATTATTATACATTACATATCAATTTTAAAATATGTAACAATATTAATTTAAAAATCAATTGATTAAATTTAATTGTTCTTAAGAGATTAAGTATTTAATATTAAAATAATTTATTTTACATTCATATGTAATAGAGTATTCCGGTATTATATACTTTATAGATCGATACTCCAATTTTCGTGGCTTTTCTTCATGTATGGTGTTTCCATTTTTCGGGACCAACAAACCTAACTACCATTAGACATAACTGCCATTACTTGTCTACAGAGAAATAGATGAAAAAGAGTTGTTAGATATGACTTGTGATTACTATATTAGATATGAAAGAGTTCTTTTTTATATTTTTGAGCAGTATACTTCTTTTAATACGGAGAAAACAACAAAAGTTATAAATTTATAATGATGTTCCAAGTGTTGTTAAGTAAGCAATACCTATCACAAGTCGTGACGTTATAATAATGTATTTATTCTACACATATACTAGATAAGCTAAATAGGTTATAGTAACTGATTTAATTATGAAGTAAAAAGAAAAGGTAGTATGTTTAGTTGATTAACACTGGATAAAAAAAACATCATGAATTTAATTACACTGAAGTGTAAAAATAAGGTTTAATACCAATTTTGTCCCCAGTTTCGTTGGCAAATCTCAATTTAATCTCTCGTTACAAAAGTGTTTGAAATAGATTCTTACTTTTAAATTTTTGAGTCAAATTAGTCCCTTCCGTTAAATATAACCAAACGGAGTTAAGAGAGTGATTATCTGGCAAAATGCAGTGGTAACGTGTCATTTTTATATTATTTTTATATTGTATACGTTGACATGTTAAGTTGTCAAAAGGTTGAGCTGGATATTGTCATTTTTAAATTGTGAAAAATTATATTGTCTGTTACTTCGTTCGCCCCACTTTCATCACTGCAGCCACCATCCACTCCCTTTTCGCCTCTGCCTCCGTTCGGCCCCGCTTACATGACATTCACTGAATTTGTCATGGGAAGATGGGGCAGCCAAATTTTGTCTTTGATTCACTTCCCAATTTGGGAACCTTCTCTTTCAGCTTCCCCTAAATCCAAACCTAGAAAATTTATGAACCTTCTCTTTCAACTTTCCCTTTCAACTTTCAACCTAGAGAGATCTTCTTCCCACCGAAAGTGTAGTAGCCGTGGGTGAGGTGGCCGCCGGAGGGGAGATCCAAACCCATGATGCGGTCGTGGGGCTGGAGCAGTGCAGTGTAGGCGTCGAAGTTGGCCGGAGAACCAGAGTGGGGTTGGACGCTGATGCCCCACCAGGAGGGATCGAGATGGAAGGCCTCGAGGGCGCGGGAACGGCATAGGTTCTCAATCTGATCGATAAACTCGTTGCCACCGTAGTAGCGATTGTCGGGCATACCCTCGGAGTACTTGTTGGTGAGGGCACTCCCCAGCGCCTCTATGACAGCGAAGGAAGTGAAGTTCTCTGACGCTATGAGCTCTATTCCCCGACACTATGGGCAGTCTGCAGCTTTGATTGGTGGCTATGGAGGTGCTCTGTGAGTTTGGGGTTTGGGTGAACGGAGGTGATGAAGTATTTGTATGTGGAGTGATGAATGAGTTTGGAATTTGTGGAGGTGGGGGAGACATATGGACGGAGAAGGGAGAGAACTTCCCGCGTGCGACGAGCGACGGAGGAGGAGAGATTTCGCCTCGACTGGCGACGGCTCCGGTGGCTCGCGGCTGCCAGTCGGGTGGAGGTTTGGACGTGCGATGAAGACGAACCCTTCCCTGGGTTGCCGGTGTCGGAGAGAGCAGACGGGATCGGAGAAGCAGTGGCACGGTGGCTGGAGTTGACGAAGCAGTGGCGCGGAGGAGGCGCGGTGGCCGGTTTGGCAGAGGGCTTTTCGCGGTAGACAGAAGGAGAGTGTATCGGCCTCACGAGCGAAGAAGAGAAGGCAGCGGCGCCGCGGTCGGCAGTGGTTCCGGTGGGGCCTGAGGTCGAAACGACGCGATATCGGCGGTGGCTCCGACCGGTGGGAGGGGAGCGTCGACAAAACCATGGCCTGGTGTTTGTTTGTCCATGAGAAAGTGGGTGTTTTCGTTTTGTGTTGAAGAAGAGGAGATGAATTAGGGGTAAGGGCAGCCTTCTTGGCTTTTTTGTTTGAAGTAGAGACGCTGTTGTGAATCTAGAAGAAGGAAGAAACCTGGTTTCTGATCTGAGAGAGAGTTGCCACGCAGACAATTGCATTTTGACACCTAACCACTAACATCATCATCTCATTAACTCCGTTTGCTTATATTTAACGAAAGGGACTAACTTGACTCACAAATGTACAAGTAAAAATCCATTACAATTACTTTTCTAACAAGGAACTAAATTGAGATTTCCAAACCAAATTGAGACAAAATTGAGTATTAAACCTAAAAATAAATAAAACAAAAAAACATCATAGGATAAACAGTTATCCGATAATTTTATCACCGAATTATTGATCGAAATATCACATGTTGAACAATGATGCCATCCTACGTGGTGTACGATAATGTTATATCTGCTGGGAACCGCGAGATCTATGGCATGATAGATCTTGTCGCATCTCTACATGACTCTGTTTCTTCCATTCCCATCTCCTTTATTTATTTACTTCTTTACCCCTGTCATTAATATCTCTGTGCTACCTTTTAACTAGTGTGACGGTGAACAATGGTGTTGAGAGAAGGAATAATAATGGTGCCAAGCTATATACATCATACACTGACACAAGCCCCACACGTCAATCATCACAACGACACCGTTTTCCTAAGATCACTTTCCTTCACGAACAAACCATGAAAACCGTACGGAACCCGCCGTGGAAGCTTCACCTCCGCCACCACGTCCAGCTCCGGCGACTTCGTGTCCATCACCAAGAACGTTGACTCTCTCTTCCTCTCGTCGTGCACGTACGTCACCAAGTACCCATCGTCCTCCTCACCCCCTTCCTCCTTCGCCACGAAGAACGGTTCCCCGCCGTAGCACCCCTCGCCGAACATCCTGCATCCCACCGTACAGTCCCTCCGCTCATTCGCCTTCGACACGTCCAGCTTCACCACCCCCGAGATCTTCGGCATCGGGTCGCCCACCGCCGCGTAAACGAACCTGTTCTTCTTCCCAACGAACGCCGGGTTTATAACCGCGAAATCAAGGTTCCGCGCCGACACCGGTTGCCGCGTCACAATCCCCGTCTCCAGATCGATCTTCACCTTCTCCACCATCGCGTGAATCAGCTCCATTCTTTCCAGTGCGTGCTCCACCGACAGAACATTTGGCGCAACCAGCACCACCGTTCTTCCCCCGTCCTCTTCCCACGCGTTTATCGCGTGAACTATGTTAAACCCCGGCACGTCGAACCACTTCATCTTGGATTCGTCCTTAGCATCACTGTAATAACAGTTAAATCCGAAATAATGAAACTACATTTATATACAGTTGAAAGGGTTTGGCTACACACATCTAAACTAATCAGAATTTAATTTCTATAGTTTGCGTGCATACACACACGTACCGAGGAAGGATTCCGATCCTTGGGACCTTGGAAGCGACGGAGCCGACGGGGGAGCCACCGGCGATCATGTCGAGAGGATTCATTCCGAGCTGAATGTCGCAGAAGACTGCATAGTTCTTGGTGATGGCGAAGTCGTGGAGAAACGAAGGTGAAGTCATGGAGAAGATAGGCACGTCGTCGTATTTGTTCCCGTTACGGTCAAAACGGAAGTAGGTTAGGAACGGGGGAACGGGGCCGTAACGGAAGGCGAAGCATTCCCCTGTGTCGGGGTCTATCTTCGGATGCGCCGTCATGCTGAACGTAAGTTTGCCGTTGAAGTCGTAACGGCCGATTGTTTCGACGTCGCCGTTACTGGTAACATTGACAGCGTAGGGGAGGTCGGATTCGCCTAACGCGAAGAGACGGTTACCGAAGAAGGCTAAGCTGGTGTTGGCCAACCCAATGCCATTAGAAGGATTGAACTGTCCGGTGACGATCCTCGCCGCGGAGAGAGAGCCACGCGCCGCGGAGGCAACGAGGGAGTTGAAGCCGGAGAAGACGTTGGGGATGAGTGGAAAACCGGCGTCGTTTTCCATAGTGTATTTGTAGGTTTTGACGTAGCGGCTACAGAGAGTGGGTTTGCCTTGGGATATGCGTAGCGCGTGTAACATGCCGTCGCCGTCGAAGAGGTGATAGGGCCCACGCGGGAGGAACTGAGGGTTTGGGCCGTTTCGAATGTACGCGCCGTCGAGGCATGGCGGGAGGGCGCCCTGGACGACTTGGCACTCCGTGGGAGGGAGTTCATCGACGGGGGCGAAGTTTTGGGACAGGACGTGTCTGGGGTCTAAGGAGGGTTTGAGCGGAGGGTCAATGAAGTTGTTGATGATGTTGTCCAACGCGTTCAGCATTAGCGCTGCTGGCGCCCATGAATTCGTTTTCCTTTTTAGTTCCAGTCGTTGCTGCGGCGTCGTTTTGATGGATGGAACTGGGTTCGTTTTCGGAGTGGTGGTAGACGGTGGGGGAAGGGTGGTGGTTTGGGGTTTTTCTTCTGTTTTAACGGTTGATACTGCGGTTTTTAGAAGAGGGTTGGGCGGAGAATAGACCGGTGGTGGTGGTCTTGTCACTATGACTGGTTTAGGGACCATTTTTGTAGGATAAGGCTAATTCTTTCTCTGTGGCTGGTTATATCGGGTGAAGAACTCGCTTCTTCTATATTATTATGTCTCTTACATTCCTCTTTTATATATAAAAAATTCTTATCTATATATATTTATTTAACTTTATTTCCATTTATTTAGAAAAAAAATAGATATTTTCATTTTCTGTAGATAAATTAATTATATTTCCAATAAGAAGGAGCATCCAAGCAAAACATACTGTTCCATCACCACTTGTTTGTTTTTCATGGCAAGTAAGAGAGGCGTATACATCTTGTGAGGTCCCTGTCTATATATATGACTTCTTTTTAGCATAATTCTTTCTTCTTCATAAATCAAATTTATGTGAGATATTTTAAGTAACTAGTCCATTTCACTACTCAAAAAATCAAATTTTCTTTTCTACCGTCAAGAATTAAGAGATATATTTCACCAAAAAAAAAACTTATAAATTTAAAAAGAATAAAAGGTCTCTAGGAGAATAAAATCTATTATCTTCAAAATGTGATAAAAAATTTAAAAAACAATTTAAATCCACCGAAAATTAGTTTTGATGTAAAATAATAAGATGAAATGTTTGGTCGAATTTGTGGTCACAAATGAATCAATCAGTTGTTGATATTTTGTACTGTGCAATTCATAATAACCAATTACCAGAAATCAAAATTGTATTATATAATGGCTTGGGTGGTTAATGGATCAGGCGGTCGGTCATACAATCAGCAACTAACAACCTATCAGAGTAATTAATCAGAATAATGAAAACTATTGATCGGTAATTAATAAGAACAATAAAGGTTATTAATAAATAATTAATGATCTGATTAAATTAGAAACTCATTACAAGGTTTATAAATATAGGTTTGACATTGAAGTAATGGACATTTTTTATAATTAAGTCTTATTATAAAATCATTGAGAAAAATCACTAATTTTAGAATTAGAATGTTTTCTGCAGGTAACTCCAAACCGAACGACTCAACGGTATTTACAAACTATTTGATGATCAAGACTTAGGAATGTGGAATAGTGGATTAAGAAAGTTGATCCTCGATCTCTTAAACCTAAACATTTTGACTTCTACCATGGGGTCCGAGGACGAGAGAAGAAACCTGATGGTGACCACGAGGAACATAGGAGAACAGTCGGATCCAATGGAGTTAATTCGAGAGATGTAGTAACAAATGTAGGAAATGTAAAGGAGACATGATGCTGAAATAACAACTTTAAGAGCCGAACATATTGTCGAACGTACTGCCGGACAAAGTGAGTAGTCCGCCCAACCGTCAGTATTGCTTACCCCTGCCCCTATGAGGGAGAATAGTCAAGCAGGAGAACCAAGCAAACCCTTCTGGTTTTATATAATTGTCAGAAGGAGAAATGGTCTCTTGATGAGCTCATTTCATATTGTGTACAAGAAGAGGAGAGACTGAAGTAATAAAGGAGTGAAAGTGCTCACTTAACTAGTACCTTTAATGACAAGGGAAGAAAGAAGAATGATTGAGAATCTCAAGAATGATGTTGCTAAAGATCCATCACAAATGAAACAAAACAGTGTGATAAATGTTTCTTTTGCAATAAAGTTGGACACATAAAGAATGATTGTGCGAAATATCATGTTTGGCGTACAAAGAAAGAGTTGCCTAAGCTACCAGAAGACAATTGATTCTGAAAGATGTATCTATTTGGAGATGTCAAATCAGTAGAGATAGAAGTCATAGAATGTTTTAGATTATTATTTTGTACTGATTTTCTATTATTATTATTTTTTGAAAGACACTTCAGTTGTACTGTCATTTAGGCGAGATTTAATTTTATTTGTTTATTTTGACAAATTTTGTTAATTATATTAGTTTGGAAATAATGAATTCAGACTGTTTTTAAATTCAAGCCTTTTTTTTAAACTAATTCACTTTTGGAAAATAATAATCTATATATATTCTTCATACGGTGACTTCCTATTATAAATCCTTAAATATGGAACTTCATGATACTAAGCATAATATTCTTTAAGGATATTGAGTTCTGAGGAAGAATAAAGTTTAGAGGAAGAATCATTGGAAGTGATGTGATTCATAAAGTTTAAAACCTCTAGTATGTTCAGAATCTCTATAAGAACAAATTCAAGATCCTCATAAAACTGTGTTTCCCGAGGAGTATAAATCTATACAAGACAATAAGGTTTGAGAAGTTGTCCCATTACTAGAAGGCATGAACCTCATTGGTAATAAATGTATATTTAAGACCAAAAGGGATTTTAATGGTATCAAGTTTGTCTTGTGGCGAAGGGCTATACTCAAAAGGAAGGGGTTTATATGTTAATGACATACATAAAGCTTTTAGCGTGAAGGATAATAAATCAGGGGATTCTCCAATTGCTAAGGGAGACAAATTCAATCTCAATCAATGCCCAAAATGAAATTTAAAAATTCAAGAAATGCAGAAGATTCCTTATGTTTCAATGGTAGGGAATTTGATGTATGTACAAGTATGTACGCATCCAAATATAACATACATAATTGGGGTTTTAGGCAGATATTTAAGCAATTCATGAATGGATCTTTGAAAGTAGCCAATAAAGTTATGAGGTTTTTTCAAAAGAACAAAAGTTTATAAGCTCACGTATATAGGGTCAGACCAGCTAGATATCATCAAGTATTTTGACAATTTTGCAAGATGCCAAGATAGTATAAGATCCACTTTAGGTTACATTATCATGTTAATTGGTGGTATGGTTTCTTGGCTCAATACCAAGCAAACCCTTATGGTTTTGTCCACTATGATTGCGGAATTTGTAGCATCTTATGAGGCATCAAATCAGGATATATGATTGATTTTTTGTCACAGGGTTGTGTATTACGAAAGGAATTGAAAGACCACTTAGGTTATAATGAGACATCAAATCAGTTGTTAAAGAGATAGTACAGAGTGGATAGGTTTCCATAAAGCACTTAGGGACAAACTCCTTGATGGTATATCCTCTTAATAAGACTCTTACACCAAAGGTCTTTCCCGAGCATATTGCTTATATGAGTGTTTTACAGTTTAAGTAATTTTTGGTTCAGTGGGAGTTAATTATTTTTGTGTGTTTGTGTTCTATGTTTGGTTTTCATGTATATATTTTGGTTGATTATTTAGAAATTACACTTCATATATTAAGGTTATTATATCGATCTCATTGAGATAAAGTAAGGACCATTTGAAAATAGACGTCTACATGTTACATTCACGTAATTTTTATGCTACACATTCATGTCATTTGGTTCTGTCAGCATTAATGATCATTGTTGGATTTGGTTGTTTTGTTGCAATTAAAACTCCTTTGATTCTACATGCGGATATAATCAATGGACGAGACTTTTAGATATGCTTAAGGTATATAATGACAATTTTGAGCTCATAAAGTCTAACACATTTATCAGGATTTCTATGTATATATATATATATATATATATATATATATATATATATATATATATATATATATATATATATATATATATATATATATATATATATATATATATATATATATATATATATATATATATATATATTTATGACCAGTGGAGATTGTTAACAATTTTGGGTCATTCATGTATATATATATATATAACAAATCATTAAATGTGTTAGGTCCATTGTATTTTATTAGTCAATTATAAAGTGATATAATTAAGTAAATGTAGGTAAGGGCATATATGTCATGAAAGATTTATTGTGTAAATACCACTAATAATTTTAATTTGTTGAAGGGGGCAAATTATAATTATTTAAACTAAAGAAGAGTAATCGTAAGATGTTACATAAAGGGTCATGGTCCATCTATGAGCACACGTATCATTCATGTTTCTTTCTTTTTATCTCCATTAAAAGAGAAAATTCAGAGAAAATTAAAAATGTTCTACAAAAGGAAGATCAGATACCAAATTAAGTTGCATATTAATTGTTGGGAATTGCTCTATTTACAAGGGTTTATTGCTTATAATTATTATTAATATGTGTGAATCATAAATCTAACTTAAAAAATAATAAAAATAAGAAAAAAAGTTGAGTTGGATCAAGAAAGTTGAAAGACTAAAAAAAATGGTTTAATGTTTCAGTAGGTCCCTATTTTTGTTCAGAATCTCAAATAGGTCTCATTCTTTTTCGGCGTTTCAATTGGGTCTTATTTTTGTAAAATTGAATTAAATAGAGGTTTTCCGTCAAATTGAAAAGACGCCGTTAAGGAGGGTGTTATGTGGCATGCTGAGAGTGTTTTTTTAAATGATGTGACATTAAAAACATGTGTGAAATGTATTTTTTTAATTTGTGAATTAAAAAAATGGAATGCAAAGAAGGGAAATAAAATTGAAATAAGGGCAAAGTGGGGAAAACCAATTAAATTAAGTGCAGCAGCCCTTTCTCTGCAACTGCAAAATCGAAATTAAATTGGGGAAGGTGAGTTTTAGGGTTCATGGGAAGCGGTGCCACCGGCGGATTTGAATCGGAACACGGAGTGGTTCACATACCCTGGCGTCTAGACCACCTACATCCTCATCCTTTTCTTTTCTTGGATCCTCATTCTCTCCGTCTTCGGTTGCTCCCCTGGCATCGCATGGACCATCGTTAATCTCGCACATTTTGTTGTATCTTTCTTTTTCTACTTCTTTTAATCAATTAATTTAATCACTTCCTTTTGTTCTGAGAAAATGAAATTGAGTTCTGGGTCTTTGATTTGTTACCTGATTTATCTCTGGTCTTGATGACCCTGTGGTTTAAGGCTTTTTAGGGTAAGCGCAATATGTGAAGTTGAATGCCATCTTACATGGATTTTAATTGTGATTGATTTGGATAGAATTGGGGTGTTAAATTATTTCATTCGTCGTTATTAAGTATGTGATTATAATCCAATTGGCACAATACATGGTTTTAATATTCCGAAACATTGATTGCGAGAGAGGTTGAGTGGGGAAGGGAATTACCTTTATCCTGCAATTGTGAAATCAAATTATGTTTGGAAGACCTAAAAGAAAAAGAAGACTGAAACCTAAAATTCACCTTCTGCATTTCATTTTCCTTCTCTTCCAATCAAACAAAAAACGATTCTTTTTCTCCCATGAACCCTAATACGAAGCTCCAATCTTCTTTCCCCATTCTGATTTGGATTTCTCAATTGTAGGAGTGCACTTAATTTATTTTCTTTTGCCCAGTTTGCCCTTAAGTAAATCTGATTTCACCTCTTTGCAATCTATTTTTTAATACAAAATACAATTCAAACTCGTTTTTAATGCCACGTTTGATTAAACAATACACTGACCATGTCACGTAACCCAATCTTAAATGATCGTTTGTCCAATTTGACGACAAGTCTCTATTTGATTCAATCTTACAAAAATAAAAACCAACTAAGGTGCCAAAAAAGAAGAAAACTTATTTGAGATTCTAAACGAAAATAGAAACACCGAAAACAAAAAAAATTATATATGTAAACTTTTTTAAATATATATGCCAAAAAAGTTAAATTAGCATACCATTATGCATATTTTTAATCACAACTCATATTAACAATATTTCATGATTGATTATGGATATCATATAATTAATTAAAGATATCACATAATCAATTAGAAACCTATTTGTTATTTCTTGTTTTATTTTTAATATATATATATATATATATATATATATATATATATATATATTACAATAATAATATATTAAAAATTAAAAATACACTTATTTTATTTTTCTTTTAATTCTTTAAATCCAAACCACTTTATTTTACACTCATTTTTCTTTCACACTTTTTCATTTTCCACCTAAATATCTAAATCTAATATAAAACAACAATTTAAACACGGTTTTCTTGATGTTTAATATCTTTAAATGGAAATCCGAACTCAAAAATTTACCGACTTAATTAAGATATGAAGGATGGTAGAGATAGATGACAGCCATTGCAGGTAAGACTTATCAATAATGTGTTTATCGGATAGGAAGTTTTATTTATATTTATTTTGTTATTCATGTGAAGTATATCTACAGAACAATTGTTTTAAATTACGAATATTTAAGAATTGTTTTTATAAAATAAATTATTTAAAACATTTTTTATGGCACTTTTTAATTATCACAAACAAACTTATTTAAACTATAAAAATTTATTATTTTAAAATATAAATTCAAACAAAAGTTCTATCATAAGACATATTATCTGTAAACATGAATAATAAGAAAATACATTAATAAGTAATAAACTAAACAATGATAAAATAAAATTCATTCTCATTCTATTGTGTAATTAATATGCATAGTAATCTTCTAGTTAGATTATCTTTGTTTGTAGTATAAAATTTGAGTTCAAACCTGGTTATGAGAGATTGTTTATCCTTAGGTTTTTTTCTTTTAGTATAAAATTGGAATTCTTTATGTATCTTCTCGTGTTCAGATAAGATTTTCTTCTAAAATAAATTCAGAGTTCAAATCTTATCACTCATAAAGTTTGAAACTGAAAAATTATATAAAATATCAAATTTGATTAGGAATCAAATTATGAGTAGTTTCGATAAAATAATGTACTGTTTGCTCAAGGCACTACATGTAAGACCCGTAAATTTTGGGAATGGTGGGGACATGGTGGGCACCATATTTTCATTTATTGGGCTGCACACATCAAAGTGGAGGGTCCTCCTTTTGTTGGCTATGATTGAAGGAAGTGTTGAAAGAAGTTGATGGAAGGAGCACATCATACAACTCTCGGCATCCAGCAGATGGAGAAATCACATTTCAATTATTTCTCTTAAGTGGAGACAACATAATGAAGAGAAGGGACCACCACCCCACTTGGAGAAGCACCTCACGGTTTTTCTCTCTAGCTGCACCGAAGTGTCTTCTCTTCCTTTCTATTGATGAGCTTCAAGTAAAGACACCAAGGCAACCATGAGAGACCAACAAGCATACGTAGCTGCCACAAAAGAAGTCCAGCCATTACAACCATGGAAGAAAAAGGGGAGAGAGTTGCTGGAAAAATCTGGAAGAGTTGCTGCAAGATCTGGGAGAGGTGAAACGGAGAGCGTCCGGAGCTGCAGCTACAAACCTTGGGAAGATTGATTCAAGAGGGGTGTTGGATGCTGCATCCAGAGAAGTGGAGAGCTCGTGGATTTGGAAGGTGATCCGCACACTGTATTTCAAGAATTTCAAGGAGGTCTTCAAGAGGTAAGGGGAGCTAACTCAACTTGGTTTCTAGATTTTTTTGTGGATGTGACTATGATTCCAATTGCTTGATTTTGATGTGGGGAGCTGTATGGAAATTGATTTTTGGTTAAATGAGTGGAATGATTTCAAGAAAATGATTCAAGTGGGTTGTTACTATGGTTTTGACCTATGAAATTTTGGTATGAACTCTATGATGCAAAATTGTTGAATATATAATGGATTAATAGTGGATTTTCGTTCTAGCATGATAATCTATATGTGTATGAAGTTTTTGGTGGATTTGAATGTGAAATGAGATGGAAACCATGATAGTTTACCCTACTTTTTCATCAAGTGCGAAAATGGTTTGTTTTGGATGATTGATGAAATTTAGATGGATAAATTGATGATTATGGAAAGAATGGTGTGGTGTGAATGATTAATTGGTTAAAGTCTAATACAAAGTGGAATGATATTGTTTGAAGGTATTTTGGAGTTGATTTTGAGATCAAATCTATGGGGGTTTAAGAATTGACTTAATGAAGTATTGGTTTTAAGTGAGAATCTGTAATGAATATCAATTGATTGGATATTTACAGAGTTGTTTATGATGGAAGTTAGCTAATAGGTGGTGAAGGTTGAATTAGTAGTTGTTATAGTGTGTTTGCCATGTGGATTCAAAGGTATTTTAGGGGTATTGATAAGTGAAAATCTAAAGAAGGTAAATCTGAGGTAAACTAAACATTTTAAGCTTGATAGTGAGTGATTCAAAACTGGTTTGAACGTTGAAAGTGGTAGAAAATGGAAGTTAGGTTCCTTGGTAGTTTATATGTTGAAGTTGGATTGATTTTGGACTATTTTTAGGGGTTTTAACAAGTGATATTTTGAATTATATGTTCTGGGCTGTAGGTGTTGATTTGAAATCTGTTATAGAGCCAATTAGAACTTGTCCAAGTGGTTAGTTTGCATAAAACAAGAGTATAAGGTGTAAATTTGAGTTTAGGTGTTTTTGGAGTGTCAAACATGATGTGAGATACCAAGTTTCGGGTTTGATGATCAATAGATGTTTGATTCGAGTTATAAATATGTTTTCTCATCAATCCTAATGTTTAGGAGGTCACTTTGATCATTAGAATAAGTCTCAAGTGCATAAAAAGCCAAATCTGCACTTGCTGTCAACTGATACGGCGCTCCAGCGCCCTCGGGACGCTCTCCAGCGCGCTTAAACTGGTGCAGGTCGCGCTCCAGCGCCCTTTGGTCGCGCTCCAGCGCGCCTAAACGCAGCAGCAAGGTACAGAATTTGTGTTTGATAGTTTTTGGGGTTCCGGGTGTCCGTTTTGGACGTTTCTTGAGTCGTTTTGGAGGTTTTGAACCCTTCCGGAACTGTTGGTGATGGTTTCAAAGCCATTTTCTTTGTCTAAGTATGAGTTACGGGGTTTTGTGTTGTTTAGTGGTTCTTTTAGGATTGTTATCGTCAGGTAAGGTGTATTGGATTGATTATTGTTGTTTGCTTAACAGATTGTCATGTATGAGGAATGTTTGGAATGCATGATATGATATGATTTATGTGAGAAGTATGTGAATAGTGTTCGGATGAATAGTGTTCTGTATAATGTTGAATTTTAAGTTCCTTTGCTTTTGGATTGAATTATGTGTACCAATGTTTGGAATATTATTTATGACATGAATTATGTGAATGTATGAAATATGTCGGATTTTTTGTGTTAATATGGCGGTATTTGATTATTCATAGTTGTGGTTAAGTTTCAAAGTAACAATATGATTCATGGACGTAATTCCATGATCCTCAAGGAGAGGATACATGGTGGTGTTTTGGGGTTGTATAGAATGATTACATGGTAGCTCAGTTTTGGGGGTCATCCTGAAACTCCAATGGTCTTTCTTCTCATGTAGAGAGGATTGAACATGTGGTGAGGAGTAGCAGGAGGTCCTAGTCTTGGATGCTTCCATATGATCCAAGGTGAGTGATAACGGATTAACCTCGTGATTGTGGTCGGGCGGGAGTGCCCAAAGTTTCACCAGGCGGGAGTGCCAGAGCGGGAGTGCTCAAGTTCCATAAAGCCACCACGAGTGCAAGACCCGCCATAGCTCGGTAATCATTCTGGTCCGGACGAGTCGGGATAAAAAGTAACAAGTCAGGGTTTAATGTAATAAGTCTGGTGATATTGATTTACCATGTATGATTGACTTTTGTATATCACGTTAAATTGTATAACATGCTTTTTATATCTAGCTCACCCTTGCATTGTTTGTGTTGTGTGCTGTTTGGGTATGATTCGTTGGCGATGATCATCCACTTGGATGGGAGCAGATGTTGTCGAGGAGAGTCCTTTAGAGCAGGAGCTGGAGGATACTAAGGTTGCGGAGTAGTCTTCTTAGGAGTTTCCCATATGGACACGTGTAGTGTTCGACTCTTTAAGCTATTTAAGTTCGAATTTCCGTTTTCTTTTATTTCTGGATGACTGTAATTTTACATTTAATTACACGTCATGATCCGACTGTTCTCTTTATTGGAATGTTGACGTCTTGATTATGTAATATTGGTTATTATATAATCGGGATGTTACATTAATGGTATCAGAGCAGTTCGTCCTTAGGATGACCTTTGTGTTGTGGGTTTGCCGTGTCTTCTCTGTGAAGACTTGAGTGTAGATGGTATGATTTACCATTTCTTTTAAGTCTAGATTGTGAGGTGTGTATCTGACTAGACGTTTTAAGAACAGAAAACATCTTGATAAGAGTAATGGGGGTGCACACTCATGACTTTTATCGTAGATGATTTTCCTTTCTTAATTCTGAAGGTTTGAGGTAAGAAAGAGTTAGAGTTTTAGTGTTGTTTCCCTTAGAATTTCCTGTCTGGTTCTTGTTTTGTGGTGGTGTGATGTGCTCTATGGTAATAGAGGAATGCATATTCGAGGACAACTTGAGTTGTATACCTTTATTGGAATTGGGTTAAGCCTTTGAGACAAGTTCTTGCCTTGAAGACAGGAGATTGAAGACTAAAAGTTAAGCTTCGGAGGACGAGGTAAGATATTGGAGTTTAGAAGTAATGTTATGGATGAAGAAAATTTCAAGAAAACAAAGTCAGAAGGTCAGATACCATGTATTCCACAAGAAGAGTTGGGTTTGAAGGTTAGAATAAGATGAGCTTTGGGGTAAGCATGGGTGTGACAAAGTTTGAGAGATCAATTTAGTTCAGTGTATCAGTAACGTCAGAGGTTAGAAGAAAGGGAAGTGTTGGTGAGCGACGGAGTAGCATTGGGTGAGATTTGTAACATGGACCAATATATCAGTGATGGTTGGAATCTGAATAAGAGAAGTGATAGATGGTTTGAAGCTTAAGTTAAGAAAGAAATAAGTGGACCACGGGAAATCGTTATTTTGATAGGAAATAGAAGAAGAAGGGTTTGAGGAACAATGTGTAAAACATAGAACGGATTTAAGGAGGGTGTAATAGAAGCCGGATCTCCAAGTTGAGGGAACATAAAGTGTGTAAGGAGAATTGGAGTATTACTGTGAGTTGAATAACCAAATGGAGTGGTTAGGCATTAATTGCTATTGGAGAATGCATAGTCAAGTTCAGAAGAATGTTTCAAGATTAGTAGTTCGTATAGAATAAAGGTTTGATCATTGGTTGAGATGAAAGATTTCAAATGTTGAAGGAAGGAGTACACCAGAATGCCAGTTTGGTAAGAAAGTATAAGGTTAGAGAATTAAGAGCACAGTGGATGGAGAAAGGTTTTAGAATAGATGATAAAGGGTGGCTGTAGTATAAGTTGCTAAAGGAGGTATCGAGAATGATCAGAGAAGTTTGGGTTGGTTGAGATGTTTAGAGTTATGAAGTTGCATGTGGGGATAAAGTTAATTTTCTTTGGGTATGGTTTTATGGTGATGTTCAATGTTCGGCTGAGTTTGATCAAGAGAGAAGTGGATGTTGAATGATGGATTTCAGAAGGCAGTGAGTTGGTAGGTTCAGATAAGGTCAGAAGATTAGTGGTGTTGGTTAAGAGTATCTTGAGGTTGGGAAGATTAAAGATGGGGTTTGTATTTTGACGATTCCGAGTTGAAGAGGGCAATTCTTGAAGAAGAAAATTTTAAGTTAATCGGGACGGGATGAGTGCAAGAAGGTTTACGAGTGATGTGGCGTTTGTGGAGTTAATCTAAGGACTCAAGTTTGAAGTTTATATGGAGTGGTTTCTTGACAGGGAAGGAAAACGAAGGTGGTGCATCAAGTATAGTTGAGCGAAAGATGGAAGCAAGTGTTATGAGAATTCAAGATGTCTATAAATTGCAAATGAAGAAGAGATGATGTTGTTTTTTTCGTAAGTCTGAGGTGTGATTCAAGGGAGGTTTGTTGTTTCAAACAAGTTCTCTAGTGCTTTATAGTCTTTAATAGAAGCTTCGTATTTCAAAAAGAAAAGTCACCGGATATATATATCAATTGTGGATCAAATTAGAAAGTGAAGAAAAAGGGGTGTGGTAATCAAAAGAGGTTAGCATGGATATGTGAAAAAGAGAAGATAAATCTTTATGGTGTAAAGGTTTTGGTTGGTTTTCTGCAACAAGTATGGGATTTTATAACTTGGAGAAGTGGAATTCACTTTGGAGTGGGGTCTTAGGCGACACCAGTGTTCGAAATTTTTGAGTGGTTCCTGTTTAAGTCGTGCAGTGCAAGAGGAAGATGAAGGTTGAGTTAGAGCAATAATATTTTGGACTCAGTTTAATCATAGGGAGAACTACAAGGTTGAAGAATCGCAGAAGAGAAATAGAGGGCATGTTGGCATAGGCTAGTATAAGTCTTATCAATCAGGAGTGATTTCGGGCATGGTCGCTTTGTGGAGAAGAAAACATTGTTGAGGAAATGGAATGACAAGGCTATTATGCAAGGGAAGAGTTTTCAAGGTTTTGTAAGGTCATATAAAAGTTCTGAGGAAGGTTCTTCGAGGGTAATCTTTTGCTGGTTACAGTTATCATGAAGGAAGTATTTCTTTAAGTAAATTGGTGAGTAAGGAAGTATAAGGATCAGAGTAGCGCAGCGGATGATGGTGAGCATGTTATTGTCAGTAACAGGTATGCATGAAGAACTTTCAAAATTGTAGATTTGTGGTTGTGAGGGACGAGTTCTTTGAAACAGTATTGGTGTTGTTATATGAGCATGAGTCGGGGGTGTTTGGTAATCTTCAAGAGTCAGAAGTGAGTTTAGGTGTGAAAGAAACATGTGTCAGGCAGGGAAGATAAGTGAACTTTTGGGTTGCAAGCTACAGGGTCAACTTTAAAGTGAGAAAGTGTTAATGGCTTTGGAATGAGAAGAGTGGGTCAATGGGCGAAGGAGACTATTTGAGTTGTGGTCTTGAGTTATAGTGGCAATCTAGAGGTAAAGTTATGTTAACAGATGGTTTGAACAAAGAGAAACTTACCTTGACTAGTTTCGATAGCCTTAATTTTCGAGGACGAAAATTTTTGTTGTTGGGGAGAATGTAAGACCCGTAAATTTTGGGAATGGTGGGGACATGGTGGGCACCATATTTTCATTTATTGGGCTGCACACATCAAAGTGGAGGGTCCTCCTTTTGTTGGCTATGATTGAAGGAAGTGTTGAAAGAAGTTGATGGAAGGAGCACATCATACAACTCTCGGCATCCAGCAGATGGAGAAATCACATTTCAATTATTTCTCTTAAGTGGAGACAACATAATGAAGAGAAGGGACCACCACCCCACTTGGAGAAGCACCTCACGGTTTTTCTCTCTAGCTGCACCGAAGTGTCTTCTCTTCCTTTCTATTGATGAGCTTCAAGTAAAGACACCAAGGCAACCATGAGAGACCAACAAGCATACGTAGCTGCCACAAAAGAAGTCCAGCCATTACAACCATGGAAGAAAAAGGGGAGAGAGTTGCTGGAAAAATCTGGAAGAGTTGCTGCAAGATCTGGGAGAGGTGAAACTGAGAGCGTCCGGAGCTGCAGCTACAAACCTTGGGAAGATTGATTCAAGAGGGGTGTTGGATGCTGCATCCAGAGAAGTGGAGAGCTCGTGGATTTGGAAGGTGATCCGCACACTGTATTTCAAGAATTTCAAGGAGGTCTTCAAGAGGTAAGGGGAGCTAACTCAACTTGGTTTCTAGATTTTTTTGTGGATGTGACTATGATTCCAATTGCTTGATTTTGATGTGGGGAGCTGTATGGAAATTGATTTTTGGTTAAATGAGTGGAATGATTTCAAGAAAATGATTCAAGTGGGTTGTTACTATGGTTTTGACCTATGAAATTTTGGTATGAACTCTATGATGCAAAATTGTTGAATATATAATGGATTAATAGTGGATTTTCGTTCTAGCATGATAATCTATATGTGTATGAAGTTTTTGGTGGATTTGAATGTGAAATGAGATGGAAACCATGATAGTTTACCCTACTTTTTCATCCAAGTGCGAAAATGGTTTGTTTTGGATGATTGATGAAATTTAGATGGATAAATTGATGATTATGGAAAGAATGGTGTGGTGTGAATGATTAATTGGTTAAAGTCTAATACAAAGTGGAATGATATTGTTTGAAGGTATTTTGGAGTTGATTTTGAGATCAAATCTATGGGGGTTTAAGAATTGACTTAATGAAGTATTGGTTTTAAGTGAGAATCTGTAATGAATATCAATTGATTGGATATTTACAGAGTTGTTTATGATGGAAGTTAGCTAATAGGTGGTGAAGGTTGAATTAGTAGTTGTTATAGTGTGTTTGCCATGTGGATTCAAAGGTATTTTAGGGGTATTGATAAGTGAAAATCTAAAGAAGGTAAATCTGAGGTAAACTAAACATTTTAAGCTTGATAGTGAGTGATTCAAAACTGGTTTGAACGTTGAAAGTGGTAGAAAATGGAAGTTAGGTTCCTTGGTAGTTTATATGTTGAAGTTGGATTGATTTTGGACTATTTTTAGGGGTTTTAACAAGTGATATTTTGAATTATATGTTCTGGGCTGTAGGTGTTGATTTGAAATCTGTTATAGAGCCAATTAGAACTTGTCCAAGTGGTTAGTTTGCATAAAACAAGAGTATAAGGTGTAAATTTGAGTTTAGGTGTTTTTGGAGTGTCAAACATGATGTGAGATACCAAGTTTCGGGTTTGATGATCAATAGATGTTTGATTCGAGTTATAAATATGTTTTCTCATCAATCCTAATGTTTAGGAGGTCACTTTGATCATTAGAATAAGTCTCAAGTGCATAAAAAGCCAAATCTGCACTTGCTGTCAACTGATACGGCGCTCCAGCGCCCTCGGGACGCTCTCCAGCGCGCTTAAACTGGTGCAGGTCGCGCTCCAGCGCCCTTTGGTCGCGCTCCAGCGCGCCTAAACGCAGCAGCAAGGTACAAAATTTGTGTTTGATAGTTTTTGGGGTTCCGGGTGTCCGTTTTGGACGTTTCTTGAGTCGTTTTGGAGGTTTTGAACCCTTCCGGAACTGTTGGTGATGGTTTCAAAGCCATTTTCTTTGTCTAAGTATGAGTTACGGGGTTTTGTGTTGTTTAGTGGTTCTTTTAGGATTGTTATCGTCAGGTAAGGTGTATTGGATTGATTATTGTTGTTTGCTTAACAGATTGTCATGTATGAGGAATGTTTGGAATGCATGATATGATATGATTTATGTGAGAAGTATGTGAATAGTGTTCGGATGAATAGTGTTCTGTATAATGTTGAATTTTAAGTTCCTTTGCTTTTGGATTGAATTATGTGTACCAATGTTTGGAATATTATTTATGACATGAATTATGTGAATGTATGAAATATGTCGGATTTGTTGTGTTAATATGGCGGTATTTGATTATTCATAGTTGTGGTTAAGTTTCAAAGTAACAATATGATTCATGGACGTAATTCCATGATCCTCAAGGAGAGGATACATGGTGGTGTTTTGGGGTTGTATAGAATGATTACATGGTAGCTCAGTTTTGGGGGTCATCCTGAAACTCCAATGGTCTTTCTTCTCATGTAGAGAGGATTGAACATGTGGTGAGGAGTAGCAGGAGGTCCTAGTCTTGGATGCTTCCATATGATCCAAGGTGAGTGATAACGGATTAACCTCGTGATTGTGGTCGGGCGGGAGTGCCCAAAGTTTCACCAGGCGGGAGTGCCAGAGCGGGAGTGCTCAAGTTCCATAAAGCCACCACGAGTGCAAGACCCGCCATAGCTCGGTAATCATTCTGGTCCGGACGAGTCGGGATAAAAAGTAACAAGTCAGGGTTTAATGTAATAAGTCTGGTGATATTGATTTACCATGTATGATTGACTTTTGTATATCACGTTAAATTGTATAACATGCTTTTTATATCTAGCTCACCCTTGCATTGTTTGTGTTGTGTGCTGTTTGGGTATGATTCGTTGGCGATGATCATCCACTTGGATGGGAGCAGATGTTGTCGAGGAGAGTCCTTTAGAGCAGGAGCTGGAGGATACTAAGGTTGCGGAGTAGTCTTCTTAGGAGTTTCCCATATGGACACGTGTAGTGTTCGACTCTTTAAGCTATTTAAGTTCGAATTTCCGTTTTCTTTTATTTCTGGATGACTGTAATTTTACATTTAATTACACGTCATGATCCGACTGTTCTCTTTATTAGAATGTTGACGTCTTGATTATGTAATATTGGTTATTATATAATCAGGATGTTACACTACATGCCATGTAATTAATATGCCATAATTAAGAAATCTAAAGGATACCAAAATATGACAGAAACAAATTATGATATCATGAAAAACTTAAGTATTTTTTACTCAAATGTTTCTTCCCAAAGCTGGCCCGAATCGTTTTTCTTTTATCGGATATAAAATAACATTAAAATTATATTTAAAAAATGGTCATTTTTAAAGGATTTTTCAAGAGATAAAGAAAATACAATACCCACAAGATATGATTTAATCTATATAAATTTACTTTTAACCCAAAAAAAATGTAAATGTTTATCTGTTTCGATTCTCAGTATTCAACTTTTCCATATTTATTAAATGTGAAACTTAAACTGGCAGTTTTTAACGATCTTTTCATAAGTTTTTTTCTATGTTAGTACACTCTTGAATAAAATCATTTCTAACCATAAACAGTTCTATCACCATTCAATTTAACAATATACATTTACCTTCTCAAAAAGACTTTGATACACAAACTTAAAGTTATCAAAATTAGTCCATCTGACCAACACAAGTTACCTCATTATGGGTTGAGCTAAAAGAAAGTATTAGCTCAATTCAACTCACTTTTTAATACATAAAAATTTTGTATATTTTATACAATGATGGAATCAAATTATTTAGATAATTATCCAGATATTATTATAAAAATAGTAATTAAAAATTAAAGTATAATTTATATAACTTGGCAAACAAAATTAAACATCTAAAGTATTTAAATATTATTGAACAATATTTTGATACTTAAAAAATCAAATTGTGAACCTATATAATTAAAAAATAATAAATAATTTTAATAAAAAACTTATAAAAAAAAAGTCATATTATTGTTGATGAATAACGAGATTAACCTACCCTCAATTCAATTCAAATTAAATTCAATAAAATTAAAATATTTACAATCCAATTAAACTCGAACTATTTATGAAAACTCATTTTTAAATAATTTTAATATGATTCGTTGAATGGATAAAGAGATTTTTTATGTTTGATGGTTGTAAACGGGAGAAGCAGGCGGAATAAAATGTCCCCAATGAAGGAGGAAGAAGGAGATAAGAAGACAGTTGTGTGGCTCTGGTTTTAGTAACACTTCCTTTCAATTTCACTATTTGTTCAAAGATGAATCAAATCATAAGTGGAGTGTAAGGTACCACCATTCCACTCAGTTACTTCACTTTTTGTGGTCCACAATTTCTATAACTTGTAAGGAATTTCTCATGCCTTCTTGGAGTTTTCTCATATATTTTAAGATCACACGTTATTTTTATATTTCACTAACTATTTAAATCACTTTTAAAGATAATATACCATGACAAAATATATTTTTATAAATTTCTGTATCTTATTTCAAACATCATACTTCATGAGAGAGATAATATCATAAATTAATATGTCAAGTCAATAACATGTATATATTGATTTACTTTTTAAATTACAAATATTGATTATTTTAATATTTATATTTAATGTAGGTTGTTAGTAATTCTACCTATGAGTTGTTAGTATTAATTATTTAGATTTTTTTTATATAAATAACAAAGATCAATTGATAGATAATTAAGTTTTAAACTTTTTTATATATATTTTTAGTCTTAAGTTAGCATATTACTCACATTCTTAGTGTGTTATCTTATTAATAAAATGTTTTCTTCTATTTTGGATAATAAAGTTTTATATTTTATTGTGTTTTTAAATGAAAGTTTCATATTTCTTTTCAAGTTTTTGGTTGAATGTGTTTAGTATATGATATGTGTGTTGGGATTTGGATAAACTTTCAACTTGAATTATCAAATATATTTTTCTTTTCCACTTACCCTCCCTTTTTCCTTTCTACCAAACGACAACCGGAAAGTTACAAATTCTAGTCGGTTGGCTTGCAATGCAATTTGCAAGTATATGATATGCTATTATTGGATGAGGTTGTGATTACCCTTTTAATTTTTTAGCAGTATCAAATCAACCATTCGGATCTCTCACTTACAATTATGAAGAATATCCGATACTTTTGACCTTGTATTTCATTTCAGCTAGGTTTTAAACTATACTACTTATTTTCTTCTGCCTAAGGATTTCGAGGCCTCAGTTTATACAATATTATGTAAATAACATATTCATTCCTTTGGGAAACTTCTAAAGCAATTTGAAAAAAATATATATATATAAGAAGGGTTGGGGTATCCATTCAACATTTTTTTACACTGTTAATGTACAATAATATACTTTCATACAGTTAATTCATGTTTGAGTACTGCCACAAGCAATTCTTAATTTTTTAACCAGAGATTCCCGGGGCTGCATTCCAGCTGCCTGCATCTGATACAGAAACTTAACAGCTTCAATGTAGAAACCATTCCTTGTGTAACCCGAAAGCATAGCATTCCAGCAATCAACCTTTTTCTCCTCTCGGATCATCTCAAACACTTGTTTTGCATCTCTTAACAACCCACATCTTCCATACATGGCAATCAAACTACACTGCACATAGTGATCCGAGACCAGCCCAAGTTTGATGGCATCAGCATGGACTTGTTCACCACATCGTTCCTGATTCAACATCTTTCCACACGCCTTGAGAACACTAGAAAACGTGAAGCAGTCCTTCTTCACCCCTCGCATTCCCATCTCCCTGAAGTCGCCAAAAACCTCAGAGAAATGACTTTCCCTGCAACCACTAACGATTTTAGCCGTCCAAGTCAGCGTGTTATGCCGCGACACCCCATTGAAGACCGCACTCGCATCTTTCAGGCTCGTGAATCTCCCGTAAAAGTTTATCAAAGAGCTGCTGAGAAGCACATGATCACAAGTACCCAACTTCAACAACCAGCCATGAACTTGCAATCCCAGAGGGATATTCAAAGTGCATGCACAAGCCCTGAGAAGACAAGCCCATATCCACGGAGGAAACTCCAACGTACCCAATTGGCCTAACATGTTGACAAAAACAGCAGTAGCCTCCTCATAATCAGCATTATCATAGTACGCAACAAACAAGGTCGCCCAAGAGTTGAAGTCCCTAACACGCATTTTGTCAAACATGTGGCGTGCATTTTCCAACAGGCCACAGGACACAAACATAATGAGAATCCGATTGAGGAAAGGCAAGGGGGGTTTCATGCCGCTCTTGGAGATGTGGGTGTACAACTCAATGGCAGTTTCTGGGTCACCGGAAACAGTGCACTCTTTTATCAATGAGGTATAGATGTCAACGGGTATAGGAAAAGGTAGAGCGTCCATCAAGTGCAATATGTCTGAGGTTGTAGCCTCTTTTCTTTTCTTTTTCTTTGGCTCCTTCATGGTGAAAGTAGTTGTTTGAGGAATGAGGGGACGCGGAAAAGTGTGAATGGGGTAGCGCAGCGGTGGTAGAAGCTCGAGTTGATGGCTGGGAGAAGGCAAACTACTTAGGTTGTTGTTCTTCAGATCAAGGTTTTGGTCGAAGAATAGGTGGTGGGTTGCTACTGTTGGTACAGGTGCAGTGATGCGTACCATTCTTCAAGTGATGAATGTTTCTTCTATCAGGTTTCTGTCTCTTCCTTTCCAGAAATTAACAGAGCACTTCAAAATTATTTTTATTTTAAAGTATTTACAGTTTCAAAAACAAACTAATACTTTTTTTTTATTTTAGCTTAGAGTAAAAAAATACTGTAAATTAATATATTTAGAAAATAAAAAATTGCGTACATACAAACATTTCAAACCACTTAAATATGAGGTTATTTACATAAAATCATTCATCCCAGGTTGACTTTTTTTAATCCACACTGTTCTTTTCACGTGAAAAAAATCCACACTCCTCGTAGCTACTTAATTTTTTTTTTTTAAATCCTTGTTCATCATATTTATTTGAAAATTTCAAGTAATTTTGTTAAAAATTATTTCAATTAAATTTTAAATTTTGTAAAATGGTAATAATTACTTATTTCTAGTTAAAATGTGATAATATGGTGCATAATAAATATGTTTACGTGGATAATTATATTATATAGAAATATGATTTAAATTAGAATTTGAAATTAGAATTTTTTTTTTCATTTCAATACTTTTACAAACATAAATTCATTTTAGTTCATAAAAAACTGGAGTACCATCATCGTCTTTCTCACCTCTTACTTATTATCTTTTCCTGTTGAACTCCTTTTTTCTTTGGGAACACAATAGTCTATACTACATCATTGCCCGCATAAAATTTCTCTCTCGTCATCTTTCTTCTTCCCTCCTAAATCATATATATCAAGATTTTTTTTTTCTTAAAAATTTTTCCCTAAATCTCACTCAAGTTTAAATTTTCAAAACCTCAAAATTTGCAACTACCCTAAACAAGACATTATTGGAAAGTGCTTAAATGAAAAATGTAGTAGAATCCGACGGGCTCCAACACACCATTGTCTTCTTTGTTCACACAAAATTTCCCTCATCATCTTTCTTCCTCCCTCCTAATCGGACCTGCAACAACAAAACCCAAGAACATGAAACTGCAATCTCAATCATGTCTGAAAACCCTAACTCGCATAATCTTTCATGGGAACTCAAGTCAATCCAAAAAACGTGAATCGCGAGTCTTCATTCTCGCGCAACCATGGTAAATCCATCAATTTGCAAACAAATCATCAAACTCAATTGCAACTACAAAAAAAAAACCTCAATTGAAACGCGAAATCGCATCTTCGTTAATAGTCTCGTCTTCGAATTCCAAATCCCTAATTCTCTTTTGAAATCCCTCCTTCTCTAAACCCTATTATTTAGTTTACAAATCCTTAACTGAAGTGCACAAAATCTCATGTCAAAAACTAATATACCATCTTAATTTAAATATTAATTTCACATAATTTACAAAATTTAAAACTCAATTTAAATATGACGATCAAGCAGGGTTTAAACTTTTTTTTTTCTTAACAAATTTGCTTCCAATACTTTTCTAAAAGTATTTATTATTATTATTAAAAATAATGATAACAAATGACTTTGAAACATGTTACACAATTACTAGTCATACTTTAATACATGCGAAACTTAAAGTCAATAGCTTCTTTCATCAGCCTTATATAATGTCTTATATAATGATATTATCTTTGAAGAATTTAATGGTAATTATTACTATGACACTATCCTTATTGGAATAGTTAACATTTTTTTGGACATCACACATGAAATGAATGGGAGTAGTGAAACATGACAACTTCTGCATCTATAAATAGATATAGAAAAAAGATAAACACAAAAAGTAACCGATTTTGAATATGTAGTTATTTGGTAGAAAAAACTACTTAGATACTAGCAAAATTTAAGAGCTAAAACCAAATTCTAATAATTTTCAACAAATAAAATAAAATACTGAAAAGAAGCATCTTGCACTCCACGTGATTGTGACAGATAATTATGCTGTCGCATGGCTAATCATCAGATAGATTGTCCACGTTGTTAAACATGACAACACTTAATGGATTCCATTCAAGAAACCAAAACACATGACGAAAATGAGGGAAATAATCTGGAGAAACCAAAAGCAAAATTCAAGAATTTAATAGACAAAGAAACTGTTAAATATAATGAAAAAATTATATATATATATATATATATATATATATATATATATATATATATATATAATTAATCTCTTTTGTATTGAATATATATATACAGGGTCTTTTATTTGTAATAGAAAAAATATAGGTTAATCCCAAAATATAAATAAAATAATGACAAAATAACTAAAGATAAAAGATAAATATAAAATAAAGATAATATATTTATCACTCTCTCTCAAGTTGGTGCATACAAATTATATATCAAGCACTCGAGTAACACTAAATTACTAATGATTTGCAAGACAACATAGAAGATAAAATACCAACCCAAAAGACTCTTCCTGAACAACAAATTTGGGAAGTTGCTCCATATAAATCTCTTTTTGCAAAACACCGTTGAGAAAAGTCACCAGTGGATAAAGAGATAATTGTTGAAGAGCCACTACGACTATTAATAAACTAACAAAAACCATTTTTTCCATACAAGTCACACAGTAGTGAGTGAGAAAAGAGAAGTCAGAAGAGACAAGAAGGCATAGATAAACATGAGAGAGAAACTATAAAAATAAAAGATTCTCAAATTCAACCTTATTATTCATAATCATTTTTATCCCACATTTTAGCTTTTTCATATAACACACTTAAAAAAGAGTCTTCTAAAATAAAACAAAAATATAATAATTTCCTCACTTCAGTAATACAGAACATTTTTTCCTAACAGAAACATCCATAATTTATCTTGAGAACAGATGCTAAACAGTTTATGGATATTGCAGAACACAAATGTATAAAACAATGGGTTGTTTGTGGCACTAGACACAGCACAACCTGTCTTGGGACAATTTGCTCAACAAGACAGCAAAGCCCAGCAATAAGGGTGAAAAGAACATGGTAATGGGGAAAATGGGCATCATGTGTTAGAAATGAAGGACAAAATTGTGGTGGCACTAGGCAAAGTCATGTCACCGTCGAACATGTAGCTGCACGTTTTGAGAAATAATGTTTTCTCACACTGTTTCCTGAAGGAGTTTGATGAAGTACCATTTACTTTTGGTCTTCAGCATTCACTTGAATTCAATTCATTAAATACGACCGGCTGAGAAATGAGAATTCATCAAGATTCATATTCATCAGGATCTGAATCTATCTCGTCAGCCAATTTATCCTTTAGCAATGGACTTGGAGTAGATCGAAATTGAATAGATTGTAAGAAGTTGAAATAAGCATACTTAATATCGAACTGCATATCGTACCCTGCACAAGACATATGTAGCATCAAAATTCTGATTAAAATTGGACCTGGAACTGAAAAGGGAAGGTTGGGTCCTTACAATAATTAACTGCAATAGTTAATCCTCCATCATCCGCACTCTGTCTAACATGATGGAACCACATGCTAGGCCTGCATTAGTTTGCTCCTTCAGCATATACCACAGAAAGGATAATCAATAGGCAAACTAAAGTCTAGGTTAATTCCCACTTCCAATATTCTTCTTTCAAGCTAACAATCAGGTACTAATGGTGATTAGTAAGCGTGGCAAAGATCTTTAAGTGAGTTGGATTATTCTAGTAAACTATAAAATGACTCAATCACTGTATCCATTAAGTATACATTATTAGACGAAATGGATTAGTTGAAAGTTATACTGCATGAACTAGGAACATAACGTAGATATGTAACTTCAACTAACATCCTGCCTAGTGACCTAATCATAAGTTCAAATTTACTATCTAAGAGTTCATAACTTTTTTCTCTACTTCAGAATTCGAAATGAAGAGTTTAGAAGCTGTTAGGCTCAGAAGGGGAATAAAAAATCTCCTGCTCCACAAAACAATTTGAGAATGAAATACCCCGTGTTTCATGAGCTTTACATATAGCAAGATCAAGTTGCTTAATCACGAATTGAACATGTTATGGCATCACAAAATGGTTAGACAAGAGAATGGCATCACAAGATTGGCACAAATGATAAAGAACATCCTACGAAAGAGCAAGGGAATCTTACAAATAGAGAACCTCCCCAGCCTTCACAGTACATTCAAAAGGCCGAGGGCCATTGAAGTACAGGGGAAATTTGGCCATCTCATCATCCACGGTCTCCTCAGAAGGATAAGGATCCACACTGCACCAAGGCACATACCTTGTTGGCCTCTCAAGCTCCAAATCGAACTCTCCTGTATCCTACAAACAAACTCAACACCCAAACCAAATCAACTCCAAAAACTGACACTTCTTATAGTAAACCCAAGACCCCGTCAACAATAGTAGACAAAGAGCCCAATTCATCCCAAAAACAACATTCTGCTGAAACAGAAATGGGCCACAATGCACATCCTGCTACCTCGTTTTTGCATTTCAGAATATAGTTAGAATTCTTCTAGAATATGATGAGCTGTATTGTGGTTATGCTCTTGTACAATTTTCTGTTTTCTTTTATTCCTTCTTATCCACATGTTATAGCAGTATATATGGTGTACCTTTCTTTCATCAATATACAGGGCATATAAAATTTATACGTTGATAGCCTCAGCATAGTTACTTGTCAGAAACTTCAAGTATAAATGATGGTACCAACCTATGAAATGAATAGAAAGAAAAGTACTTATTTTCTTGAATAAAAAACGATGGGATGAAAATACCGAAGAATATGAGTAAGTGGCAGCAGGGTACTGTCGAATGTACAAGCGATGAACATCAGTGGGTGGCAGCAAGATGAAGTGCTTCTCCCCAGTGACAACAGCGTAGAGATTCTCGTAATGATCCTTGTGGAACGAGGTTTGGGAATGTTGGTTACCAATCCAAAGGTTCACAGCTTCGGGCTCAGAGCCAATAGCTTCGGTGGCCCAACCGAGGTCGGGGTCACAGTCAGCGGCGAGAGACGAATACTCAGAGCGAAAGCAATCGTTTTGTTGCTGCGCATAAGCCACAAGCTTGCGGGGATCGGAATTGGAGATGAGGCTAAGGGCTTCGGGGAAGGGCACGTGCTGCACGTGCGCGGAGGCGAAGCAGAGGGAGGAGTGGAGAGGAGAGAGGGCGTCGGCGGCGCCGGTGGGGGTGAGGTGGAGGGAGATGGTGGCGGCGGAGAGGGTTTGGGAGAGGTAGGAGTGGTTGGGCCAGGAAGAGAGGGCGGGCCAGTGAGAGATGGCGTTGGAGATTATGCATGGTTTGTTTGGGGTGATGAAGTCTCTCAGGAACTCAACTGGGTTAGGTGGACAATCTAGTCTCTCTACTCTTCCACTGTTTCCCAAGCTCAAATCCCTCACTTCCCTCCACAGTTCCTCTATCTCCTTCATCTTTCTAACTATCACTTTCCCAGGAACACGGTTCTAGAGCGTTTTATACGTAATGTGGGGTTTATGATAACGTGAAACGAAAATGGAAGCAGGTACATAGTTTTTGATCGAGATATGAAATTTATGATTCGTTTCCCTACGTTCTGGATAAGTTAAACAACCAAGAGGCCATTGATTCTATAGCATTTTTCATTCTAAAGATCTCTGCGCTCTTTCTCTACGAGACTACATTTTGTTTTTACAATTCAGTAAATGGTTAGATCATGTTTTGCTTTTTAGGTAAAACATAAAGGCAATGAATGGCCTGACAGCATTTGTGGCAAGGACAATAACTGTTTAGATACATAAAATATGTGAAACGAAATGCATTTGTATGAGATTTTGCTGAACTGTAGCATATATTATACAGGTTTGGTTGCGATACAAGAAAAAATGTCGACTGTTTAAATGCACAACTCAATCTATCCATGGGGTGCAATCTCAAAAGTAAAAGCTGTGTTGTTTCCCAGCCAAGTGACTGTTTCCGGGTCAGTCCATTTCCCTGACAATGAGAATAGGCAAAGTGGGTGTTTTGCCACACCATGTCACCATATGGCTTCAACTAGTTGTGGCCTATCTTGGCGCCATTCACTCTGTTGCAAGCATTGCAAGCGTGGGATGCACTGCTCAAACAACGATGGCCAAGAACCAACCACTCCTGATCTTCAAGACATGTTGAGTCCAACTAGCTTCCCCAAGCAGTTATGCAAGTGGTCAGGAATGAAAACCACCAGTCTTTGGCCATGTCAGCTACTCACCGAGTTTGAGGATGCTGTGTCACCAATGCGAATCCTATTTGGCAATGGCCTTGCAATAAGCCCGTCTGTGACCCAACCTACCGATTCTCCATCTTTTTTAACATGGTTGAATTCCCTTTCTGCGTAATCCAGAGATATATGCAACCTCCCACCAGGTTTGGAATCATTCAGGGTTCCTTTTCCTCCAATTCCTGCGTTCTTTTCTAGCCAATAAAGGTAATTGACCTGGAACAGTGCCTTCAGCATGTCTTGCTGTGAACAGTTTTCTTTCAGTACAACCTGAACCAGAAACACACATTATTAGACCCATGATACACACCCGCAAAAATTAAAATATAAAATAGCCTTTCAAATTGAGAAAAGAGTAAACTTGATATACTATTTTGCTAATAATACTTCAAGGGGAAAACCGTTTGACAAATAAACCACGACATTTTCAGGCAATAGCTTTAGATTTTTATAGACAGGAAAAGAACAGACCAGCTCAGAAAGGAAAAGAAAAGCTACAAGATAAAAAATGAATTGGTAGCCTTTTCTGTTGTTTCATTGTGTATTACAGATATGTCGTTACATTTGGAGCTCCCCACTGCATAAGTTTATTAATAAAAAAAACTTCAGAAATAGATGGAACCAAAAACAAGGATAACAGCTGTAAACATTTTGTAACAACGGTAACTGACAAGAAAAGTTAACGTGGCTTTTTAGTTCTAAAGTCTTGGACTCATTTGTTTCTTATTTTTCAAAAAGTCTTTTCGTTGCCAACTTACACAGAATTTTCCCATGTGCTCAGACAAGATGTACCCTTCACTTTTATAAAGCCCGAAGAGGGCAAGCACATCTTCCTTGCCGTTGACAATTTCACTGAGCTTCGATCCAAGCTGCAGACGACGTTCAATTTCTGCAGCTGCGTCTTTTGCTTCAGATGATAAAGCAATTGATTGTACCTATTACAAAAGTAAACAAGCCAAAATATTTAAAAAATTATTTTATGCTAAACATAATATCAATCATTTCTGATACTCGTCCATCCTATAGGGCAGCCTAATCAAATTGATGTTGGAAGAGTATAGATGCTGTAATGTTATTGTAAATAACAGTACCTTTTATTGGTCACTCTTACATGTTTTATTTTTCGAATTCCTATACTCAACTAGCATTGAGAAAATTAGTGAACTTACAGGTGGCATAAGAACAACCACCTTATTAAAACTCTAATAAAATGCAAAATGTAAGTTTTCGAACAAGTTATCATCATCATAACAAGGGACACACGGACATATGACCTGATACTCCCCAGCCTGAACTGAGAAGTGATAAGGGCTATTAGAAGACGACAGAAAGAACCTTAAAATTACACAAGCCATTACCAAAAAAAAAAAGAAACACAATATAGCAAGCAGAAACTTTTGAACCTGGAAGACATGAGCTTTCATTTCAGAGGTTTAAATTTCACAACTTTAACACACGCAATAGTAACTCACCTTGTTTGCAAAAGTTGCATTTAATATGGGTACTGCTGGAAATAGTGGCTCCTCGTCATTTACATCTTTAACTGGAGGTGCCTGGCCACTGAGTAGATATTCACTGAAAACCAAACCTGTCAAAATAATCAACAAAACACATAAAGTTTTGACCTTTTGAGGAAAAATCAGTCCCTAGTAGCATTTCCAGATTTCCAAGCCCTCGAAAAAATATTGCAACCAAAGAAAACTTCCAATGTTATAACAAAATTAAATCCCCACAGGGAAAACATTTCAGAATATTCCATATGATATAGAATTTAGTCGGAAGAGATGAAAGAAACAGAAAGACAGAGACAGATGAGGGGAAGAGAGAACAAAACAGAATGGGGTGGTTTAAGGGAAAGAGGAGAGAACAGAGAAAGGTCAAACAATATGCGCACCCACTTATGTCATAAACAATCAATCTAGATTCACCCGTCTAGAATACAAGAATCTTCCTTACTTATAAGCAGCTACCAGACAGCTATGAACTAACAATACCTGACCAACATTCCTATGTTATTGATATTTACATATCACCATATTTCATGGACAGTATAAAGTAAACCAATTATTTCTGAAAGAGAAACAGTAACACAGCTCTCACATGATTGTGTTCAAGCAGGCGTAAGCTAGGGAGAAGAAATTACTTGCACGATAAGGATTTAAAGTCCGTAATTGAATGGATTGGTATGACTTCAGATTGCAGTACATGTGGATCCAAGTCAAGACACAAAATGAAGCAAGAACAAGGGGTGTGGAGGAGCCTATGCAGTTACCCAATCCTATACCAAGCCCAATACCGATAAACCTGCTTGCCATTCCTTGCACTTCCCCTTTAGCAATTACCTATAAATCCACCGTCATTTTCAGAAGAATATAGGTAAAAACACATATGTCAAATGAATACTCATGAATCATGTCACTTGTAGCATTAGATGGATACCAAAATAAGAAAATGAAATGACCATGGTGTTGCGTCAATAACTTAATACTCCTAGTCAATAAAGAAGAAATGATCAAGTTTTCACCTCTGCAAAATTCCTTTGAGCAGCAAAACCAGCAAAGAAACAGCTCCTGGTAGAGGCCTGTGAAGACAAAATCAGTACAAACCTCCAATGTTAGTTATCATACAAGAAACGACCAACTCGGTAAGGCTAGAACAAACAAATTAATCACTTTATACATACCATATCATTGCTATACTTAAACACTTAGTTTCAACATGCATTGTATTCGTTTAAACATTTTACTGATACACCAGCACAATTGAAATTGAATCATCATGTAAAGTACAGATTACTACACAAGACATAGGTGGCTTGACCAACACTCTCTAGACAAAAAGGTTGCTCATATCAAATGATAAAAATTTCTGGTTGGCCAAATCAAAATTATTTCAAATTGCACGATTCGATCTGCAAATCATGATCCTAATAACTACGCTGAATCATTCACACATTTGGAAACAAAAATCAAAAGGTAAGAACTTTGTGCAGATCATTATCATTATAATACTTAAACACTTCATTTCAATGAGCATCACTCTTACTTAAACCAGAACGGCCAAAACATTCTCTTCCCGTGTTAAACAAAAAGACTTGAAAGACATAGCAAAACCTTCATACACTAAAAACTGGCATAACCTGAATCAGTGAAGCAGCAGAGCGAGAGGCCCCAGCCACAGCACCAATGAGCACAAAAAACTGAGGGAAAGCGGGAGTACACATCTCCAAACCAAAGGCAGCATTTTCAAGAAGGTCAGCAAACAATCTCCACCCTTTGGGGTTAACATCAAAATGGCGACCAAAGTTTGACAACATGATCTTACTAAGGTACCCAATTCCATCCTTGAGCACCCAATTGATGGCAGCAGCAGTTGGAATAGCCCCTTTTCCCAGTCCAACAGCATAAAGCAACGATTGCGTTGCCAGCACTCCACTAACCTGGCAAGCTACACCCTGAACTGCTCTCCAAAGAGAATACTCCAAGTAATCACTCGTCACACTCTCGGGAAAACCCTCTGGAAGCATTAATCGCGTGAAGATGTCCCTACACTTGAGCCACACGAAGGTTGAAAATTGTGAAGGCTTGAGGGATTGTAACTCCGCCAACAACCCCGGGTTTGCGGAGACAAAGACATCGTTGGTGGGATCAGGGACAAGCCTGGTCCACTTGCCACCTCTGATTTCCCAAACGGGTTCAGACGAAAGCTCGTTGTCGGTAGAGGAAGACCAGGTTTTGGCGTTTGCAAGTTTAACCTGGAGGAGGTGGCAGAAGAAACATACGGAGGAAGAACATAGGAGCGAAAGGAAAAGGATGCGATGAGAATTTGAATTTGAATCTGAATCGTTGGAATCAAAGGGATTACCCCAACTACCACCGTTGCCATTGTTATTATTGTTGTTGTTGTTTCCGCTGCCTTTGAATAACAGAGGAAGGGCCGAAAGGCGAGAGGTATGAGAAGGAGTTTGTTGTTTAGGACGAAAGGAGACGGCGGAGGCGAAATGTGGCGGCGACGGTGGAAGACGGTGGCGAAGTGGAAGAGAAGTGAAGAGAGAGGCGGATAAGGGCGTGCTGGCGCAGCCCATTTCGGTGGTTCCGCCGGCACGGGAATAGGGAAGGAAGAAAGGTCAAAACTTTGACATCATCGCATTTAGGGTAATAATATTCAGTCAATGTGACCGCTTATGCTCATTGTTCATGCCGCTACTATACAGTCTTTGTTTTCTTCACACTGTTCGCGATCGTGTTTTAAACCAAACAACTTTGATTGAATAAATTATAGATGTAAATTATAGTTAGAAAAATAGTTTGTTTTGCCACCTGTTTTAAAAATGTATTCTGATATAAAATAAATTAATAATTTGTGTAGAAGATTTAAAAGAAATAAAAGCATATTTATATTTTATTTACGGTAATAAAAATTATTTTTTAAATAAGACAGTTTTTATGAAAATAAAAAATGCATACTGGGTTTAATTAAATTTTAATGTTTCAGTTTTTATGATTTAGAAAATCGAAATCAAAGGATGAAACTATTTTAAAAAATATTTTATGTAACTCTCCTCGCAATTAAATACTACCAATTACTAATAACAGCAGATAATACTAAAAGCATACATAAGATATAAAAGGTTAATTTGATCTAAATAAATTATTTCCATCAAACGAGGTTAATGAGTGTGTGACGTGACCTGGTGACGGTGCATTTTTAATACACATGTCAATAAAAATGTGTGTGAATGCGATTTTTAAAAATTTAGAATTAGAGAATTAATATTATAAGTTTTGTTAAATTAATTAAAGAAAGAGCAGAAATAGAAAATGGTATTGTTCTTTTTATGAAACATAAATCAAAATCATGAGGAAAATCAAATTGAGGAATTTTTGTGTTTTAGGACTCGTGTCTCATAGTTAAAAAAGAATAGATGCGTGAGTGTTTTAAGAATTAAAAAGACGTTGTTGTTCAAATGGACGTGAGCGTGGATGAATTACCATGTGTGTAGGAAAAGTTAAAGTACGAGGTGAGCGTTGGGAGTCTATGTTGATGCGCAAGCTTTAAGGATTCCTTTACTGTAATACTACACTTGAAAGGAAGAATTATTTTGCTTTTAGATGTACTGTTTCAATGCCACTGCTTTTTCTATAATGTTTTAATGTTTAGAATAATTCTTTAATGTAATACTACACTTATACAATACTACTACTACCTCCAGGCTTTATTGGCAATATTGTGATGTCTGTATCTTTCTTAAATATAACTCTTCTTTCTTATATATATATATATATATATATATATATATATATATATATATATATATATATAAAATGAATATCTATAATTAATTTTTTAGATTATTAAATTTTTATTTAGATATTATTTAGAATTATCATTTACAGTGTTTGGTTCAGTATATTTACTATTTCTGTCTAAAGCACTGATGTTTGCATATATTAATTTAGGTGGACCTCCTTTCAATAGATGGATTGGTTATAGATTTTAAAATATTTTTAAAATAGTTTATATTTATTTTGAACCATTATAAAGCCCCGTTGCCATGATCATAGAAAACACCAGTTATTTGTAGTTCAACCAAACTAGTTTTTTACAGAAGGCTCTTTACTTCCATTTTGTAACTCTTAAAAGGGGAAGCACAAAAAGCCACTTAAAAAAATAAATAAAAAACTAATTTGGTCTATAAAGTTAAAAGGCTGCAATGAGATCTATATCAAAAAGATAACCGAACAAGAATTATATTAACGACACAACTAACTAAATGCACTGGGATTATAGATAACTTTTTATATAAAGTATATCATGCCGGTGGAAACAGACATTTGCTTCACAGGAAAGGAGAATATAAATCCAAGTTCTCTTCTGCCCTGTGAAATAGTGGAAACATCACTTTCTCTGGCAATGAAATCCTTCAGTGAAGATGCAATAAAATCAAAGAGGTCATGTAGTTCAAATATTAGACACACCAGTGAAATATTCTTTTGTTCTGCAGAATGTTGAAAAGCTTAATTACAAGTCATTACAGCTACAAAACATCATCAGAGTAATGTCACTTAATCATCACAGCTACAAAATATCATTTCATTAATTGAAGATATTCAAATACATTGTTATTCTCATTTTCATCACAATCTAACTTTAACATCAGCTCCTGCATCCTATCAACAACTTTATCGATTTTTCCACAACCTTAACAAAAATTTTCAAATCAATCAACATATTCGCTACACCACTCATTTCTTCTGTCTTTGACAAACACTCATGTTTTTCTTCCCACTTCAGATTCGTATAGCTTTTTTCATTATCATCATCACAGCATCATTTGAAGAAATTGCAACCACCGTTTTCATGTCCGTTCTGGAAAAAAAAATTAAAACCCAATGAAGACGACTTTGAAGTAACACAAACAACAATTCATCCACGTTCTGTTACCTTGTAACCCCCAAAATTGTTTCCCTCTGTTATTAACAGTTTGAGCTGTTATGACCACTGTTTTCTGTCCACACAGACAAAGGGGTGACACACTAAGAAAAACGACATTGGGGTTTCCATTCCGCCAGCCATTGCAAGTCGAAGAACAAGTTGAATGTAAATTCTGCATTTCATTCTCCATTGCGCTTCCACTCGAACAACAACGTTTTTCTGAATGAGACACGAGCCCTAAAACCCAAATTCCCCAAATTTATTTTGATTTCCCTGTAGAGAGAATGGAGCTTTCAGCACAAAGTACAATAACATTTCCCAAACTTGTCCTTTCTTTAATTAATTTCAGCACAAAGTAGAATATCTTTACTTAATTCTTTAATTCTAAATTTAAAAAAATCGAATTCACACACGTTTTTATTGACACGTGTATTTAAATTGCAGTGTCACCAAGCTACGTTCCACACTCATTAACGTCGTTTGATGAATTTGACAAAAAGACTTTATTTGCATCAAATTAACAAAAATAACGACCCAATTGAGACGCCAAAAAAAGCCTGGGACGTATTTCAAATTCTGGACGAAAATAAGGACCAATTGACACATTAAACCAATATATATAAAATAAACTTTTAGAATAGAATATTGTTTTCATACTCTTTTGAATTTTATTTATTTATTTATAATGTTGCTTGCGAAATATTTTATCATCATAGCAAGTACCACTATTGTAATAATTCATTATAAAAATATATGTAGTGTGAATTAAAATAAATAATAACACATAAAGTATTAATTTCACCTTATAATCATGCGATTAAAATATGTATAAAAACACAAATTTAAAAAAAAAGAAACAGTATCATTAAAACTCATTACATTGTTCCTTGAGTCAATTTTTGTTACTTATAGTACTTTTTCAACAGGGATAATATTTGTTCATAACAGCTATTTAAGAATTAACAACACATAATTTGTTTTACAAAAATATTAACAACACTTGAATTTTAAAAGGAAAGGGGTTTATGTGATTGAAGCCATATGAATTACACAATGGATAAAGTGATTGAAATAAACTAAGAATGAAGTGTTTCCACGCCACTTCAAGGTGTTTCAAGATGAGTAAGGATTGAATTGCGAAAAACACATGTTTCTCATTGCGTCATTGGAATCATTATTCGAGATAAGTAAATCTACTATTCATCATGTTACTCACATCTCTTGTGAGATAAGTAATCACCGAAAAATGGAAATGTATCATCACCATGTCACCCATAGCTGCATGAGATAAGTGGAGGATTTGTCACTTGAGCCACTAGTTTAAAATGAAACGCATGCACACATATACTAAAATTCACATTATAATGTTTCAGCATGTATGTTCCAAATTTGAAAAAGAGTACAAATGTAATTCTCTATTTGTAGGAAATTGTAACATCCCAAAATTATACAGTTATCAACTATATAATAGAATAGTCACATGTATTAATATGACAAAACAGTCTTACAATAAAAGAGATAAACTTCGCAGTTGACCGAACGGCCTTACATAAACAAGTAAACTTATGAGCGTTCAAAAACAATAATGACGAACGGTGTACAAAAATAAATACCGAACGTCCAACTATACAACTATAGCAAAAGGCGCTCGTTCTAAAACAGCCGCTAACCTAACTATACTAACAGCTCACCGAACGTCCTACTGTTCGGCCTTCACTTCAACTTCTACAAGATTCTCTTCAGCAATGAAACCTTCTTCAAGCGCTTCTTCCAGAGATGCATCTCCCTCTGCTCACATCCACACGGATGATCATTGCAAGGACAAGACGGACGTACAGATACAAACAACACAAAGGAAACGCAAGGGTAAGCTTATTGAATTTAATCCAAGTAAATCAAGCATTTCATACATATCAAGCACATCAAATAATTATAACACATACATTCAACTCATTCATTAACTCAATCAAATTCCTGATACTAGACTGACTGTCCGGACTGTATGAATTCTGTGTAGCTACGACGTCCGTGCACCCAGGTGGGATAGCTGTAATACTCGTCAGCAGCCACCTGAGGTTAGTCCGTTCTGTCCAAGTTACAGTTATGGACTAAGACCTCCTGCCATTCCCACACATGACATACTCCTCTCTACTTGAGAACGAACACTCACGGAATATCAGGATGACCCGCCAGCTAAGCTTACCACATTCATACTTTACAAATCTCAATTTCCATTCAAGAGTCGTTCCCCCCTAGAACGCTCGTTCAAAAACCACAATCATAATTTCAATTCTTATAATGTTCGCACATCTTAATACTTCCTTTTATTTATATTTTCATTCTTTGTTCCACTTCCATAAAAAAAACGAGCGTCCAATCCTCTTCATAGTGAGGACGAACGTCAAGAGTGAGACCGAAAGATCTTCTTTTCCGAAGGGATAAAGCTGACACTTTTTCATGACGAACGTTATTACAATTTGAATCAGTTAAATGAACTGACTCTAGAACAATTCCACTTATACTTAGAATATTTCACTTGCCAAGGTTTCAGAGTCAATTCAACTAAACGAAGATATAAAAGACGAGTACTAAATGCACTAAGTACAATTTAGTTAGAATAAACCGACTGTCAGTAAATGACCGAACGCGGTACGCGAATTCACTAAGGTTTAGGACGAACGTAATTTAAGTTTTTGGACGAACGCTTATGGGAATTCAGGACGAACGCTATTTCAGCTCGTTGATAAAGAACGAACGTTCGGTATAGGATCGAGCGCTACTTATTACTTACGCTTTGGGACGAGCGTTCGGTATAAGACCGAGTGCCACTTAGGACGTATGCTTTGGGTTGATACCCATCGTTGATTCAAAATCTTAGAAATAGGATTTCATATAAGTTGTAATGATGAAGTTACGTGTTTAACAATATGACTAAGTGTCTGAAGGTGTATTCTCAAGCTTCTCAAATCCTCACACAACACTCAGGATATCTACGTTTGGCCGAACGCTCAAACGTAAAGTTATTTATAAGAGGGCGTTCGTACTCAAATAGAATCCTTTCCAAATGAAAGGGTTCGACTATTTCAAAGAATTTACTGAGAATACCGAACGGTCAAAGACCGTTTCGATAACGAACGTTCATTATCATAGATTTCATATTCAAATTCAACTTACAGTAACACATTTTTCAGTATAAACTTTCATAAATTAAATTACTCATATCATAGTACAATCCATACTTCTCATACATCAACTCATCAACAAAATCATATGCTAAAATCTGATACCATAGATCATAATTAACAAAATTCATAGAACATGCATCCAACACAGTACAACTTCACAGAACAATCATGCAACACAGTATAACTCAAGAATTAAATTTAATAAGCTTCCCTTACCCGGATTCGTACGCAACTTGTCCTAATACGCAAGATTTTGGCTTCGCCCGACTACCGTTTTTCTATCCCCAATAGTCACTTAAGTTCTTCTACTAAATCTACCCAAAAGAAATGCAGAAGAAATTAGCTTATGCCCTTGCATGCAACTGAATCTGGGTTCGCAGTAAATCCAGAAACGAGCATCTAGGTTGGAAAACTTACCGGTTACAGAGCTGGAAGTTGTTCGGTCTAAAATGAAGCTCACGGTGCAGGGGACGTTCCTACGGTGCTGAAACGTGAACGGAGAAAAGGGTGGTAAGTTGCAGAAGAGAGAAGGAGAAAGGTTCTAGAGAGAAGGAGGAGAAATGGAGAATCTGAGTTTGGAAGGGGAGAAGGTGCGCGTGAGAGAGAGTAGGAGATTTTTCTAGAAAATTTACTTTTGTTCAAATCCCACTGTCAGACGGACGAGCGTCCCTCTCGTCGACACCTGTACCCCACCACTGACTTCAGAAGTTTCCAATTTGACAAGTGGCGTACATGCATGGATCGGAGGTGGATTTTTAATGCACTGAACGCGTGGCACGGTGCATTAATGGAAGCAAAGAGGTGATTCAGCACAGTAATAAATGAGACGTGACAATCCCCCTAACTACAAAAATTTTCGTCCTCGAAAATTAAGTCTTACCAGGGAATAGATGAGGGTATAAGTCCTTCATGGCATCTTCCACTTCCCAGGTAGAGTCGTCCGTCTTTTCGTCCCATACAACTTTCACCAAACGAACGTCCTTTCCCTTGTATAACCTGGTGCGAACGTCTTCCACACTAACCGGCTTCATTTCCAGCGTTCGATCTTGACGAAAACGAACGTCCTCTAGCTTCATTACGTGCGAGGGATCTGCTACATATTTCCGGAGTTGAGAAACGTGAAAAACCGGATGAAGGTTGGACAATTGGGGAGGTAAGGCTAGCTCGTATGCTACTGACCCAATCTTCCTTATGATCTGATACGGCCCCATGAACTTGGGAGAAAATTTCTTGGATCACATCGCTCTGCCTACTCCAGTGGTTGGATTCAGTCTCAGAAAAAACGTGATCGTCAGCTTTGAACTATAACGGCCTTCTTCTCTTGTCTGCATATGACTTCTGCCGGCTCCTTGACGTCTTCAGCCTCTCTTGAATTAACTTCACCTTTTCAGTCGTTTGTTGAGTGAGTTCCGGTCCCGTAAATACGTTCTCTCCTTCTTGAAACCAGCAAAGTGGCGTGCGGCATTTACGTCCGTAAAGAGCTTCAAAGGGAGCCATTCCAATGCTGGACTGGAAGCTGTTGTTGTAGGTGAACTCCACTAACGACAATACTTCATCCCAAACGCCCATGTGATCTAGGACACACGTCCTCGAAAATCAAGGCATACTAAAGGGTAAACGGGGTTACTTTGTCCCTGCTTGCAAATCTTCAACTTCTCTCGTAATGTCGTCATTCTTCTCGTTCCAGACCACTCTCACCTATCTGATGGATTTTCTCTTGAAACACTTGGTTGGGGTATCTCCAATACGTACTGGTTGGATCTATACAAATCGGTATCCCTAAATACGAACATCTTCTAGCTCTAGCACATTAGACGAGTCTCCATTATACTTCCAGAGTGGTGATGCGTGAAAACTAGATGATGATTAGTTAATTGAGGAGGCAATGATATCTTCATACACTACTGTCCCAATGCGTCTACGGTCCAAGAACCTTCGATAGCAGCTTCCTAGGACGAACGACTTCTTCCCGCACGCACGTCTTTAGAAGTTCTTCAATGTCAACTGGTTTCAACTATAACGAACGGTTATGTTTGGGTAAGGACTAAATGCTTATGGGAAAAATAGTAATTTACAGGAGAACCCTGAAGTGAGGAACCGGTCGATAACTTTTAAATAAAGAGACATTGGCTTTGAAAGGTTAACCGATCGGTAACATAAATACCGAAAGAGAGAAATTATTATTAGGAAGAGTCACAAGTCTTCCAAGAGGAAAAGAATTAGTATGGAAGTTTATTACTATTGGATTAGAGTGTGAAACAGAGAAATAGAAGAAACAGAGAAACATAGAAACAGAGGAGAGAAAACATAAAAGAATAATCTGGATATCCCGGAATAAATTTATTATCGAAAACCAAGACAAGTATGTATATATATATATATATATATATATATATATATATATATATATAGCTAATCCAAGTAAAGGACATAAATAACGAACGTTAAAGAACGAATGAAACCGAGCAGTCAAAAGACCCTAACGTTCGTTCATATCCGAACGCTTAGAAAGAATAAATTGTTTGGCCACAAACGATTAAACGAAAACCGAACTATTACTCACAAGAAACAAAATGAATAAAATCAAAAGCTGATTCTAACGGACAGTTACTGTTTGAAGAAGTGAGTATAGATAAATTCCCAAGTGAATGAAAAAGAGTATCAACCATCCTAGGTTTAGGCAGAGAATGGATTTCTTGGAGAAAACGAGACTTCATCTCTGACCCCTCGTTGAATCAAAGCAAACATTTGTACAGATATGCGAACGTCAGAATCGATCTATTCATCAAGTCGTTCCTCCAGAATGATAACTGAACAAGTCTTCAACTGGTTGCCCAACTTACTCTTCAATGATTGTATAGAACAAAAATGAATTGGAAAAACTTCTTCCTAAATTACTACTAGATTGCATCCTAAGCAATCCAACCACTTCTCTATTGTAGAGTTGAACAAATCCTTATCATTAAGTTCTCAAACTGATGACTATAAAGTGAAAATTCTTGGTTAATTTACTCTCAGTAATTCTAATAGTATCTTAGCCTTTTGACCGTTCATGAAAGTTGATGATTCTATCGAATGGTTCACTCTCTACTTCCAACTGAGGCCCTTAATGACGTTCATATTCTCACTTATAATATTAATTCCTGAAACTCTCAACGAAACCCAAATTTCGGTTTATCATTGCTTACACCCGCCTTAGTGTTTGCATATTGCTTATCCAGTAATTCATACTTCGAACGATTCTACACCTAACTCTTATTGTTTCTAACATTCCTAGCAATGCTCTCACATGTTTGACTCTGACTCATCCTTCTTGTATACCAAAAAAAACGAGAGTACTATATAATGAAATGTTCGATTCAATTAAACTAGTTCTTGAGTTCCATCCACTCCGCAATTGCTACTTTGCAATAAGTTAATGATGTTAACCTGACATCTGGTATTAGCGCAAAAAGAGATTCAACTTTAGATAGCCTGGGCATCTCTTCCGGAGAACTCTATAATTCAATTGTTTACTATTACCTTTCGGTTACCCCCTTACTACCGAACGATCTAATTTAATAGATACGAACGTCGACACTCTAGTTTTATGGAGTATATCCTAGATTAGTCCATTCTAGTAAACAACACTCCCTAAAATAATAATTAACATCTATTTCACAGGTTAGATATCCAACTAACTCAATTGTTGATACTTTCATCCCTAGATCAAACGACTCCCTTATCACAACAATTTAAAACAATGTACGGCAAGGCCGTTCATACAATAAGTAAGTGTGGTTGTTGAATGTACCTAAACTTGTTGTTCCAGCGCCTGTCATGGCCTAATCCCGACCGATTGTCTGCTCGACCACGCCCCTTGGTTGATTTCTTTCAGCATCTAGAGGCGTCATCACTGCTCGTCCTCCCATATTACACTCGCGTTCTAGATGTCAGTTTCTCCTACAACGAGTGCATAACTTTACTCCCAACAACTTAGGACATGATGATCGGTAGTGTGGTCCTCCACACTGAAAACACTTCACTGCCCCTTGTTGTCCAGACCGATTGGCAGCAACCAACGATTTTGCCTGAGACCCCCTAGAAGTAGATGGTAATCCAGTACGAGCGTAAGGCGTCCTCCTTGTCCTCCTTGAATTAGTAATATTCCTTGAAGATTTGGGTCCTCTCATTACCTGCTGTTGTTGCTTCATGTGTTGCTCCACTTCTGTCACGTTCTTCTCTAATACATTAACTATCTCCACCTCATCAGGGAGACACTTCTCATTGAACTTAGATGGATGATGTTGAAGGAAACTCTCCAAACTCCACTCGGTCCGTTTATTCCCAGAGGAAGTGGATGCTTCGGAAATATTCCTAGTGATTTCTAGGATCTCCACCAGCTGTCTTTGGGTTGCTTCAGAATTGGCACGTGCGGCTTCCAAACTTTGTAAAGCGATCGTAATCTGCTGCACTAATGCAGCGTTCTGCTGTTGAAGCACTTCTATTACTGATTCCAATAGCCTATTGTGATCAGATGCATCACGCTCGGTTGGTTGAGGTTGAGAAGGAGGTATTGGTGCCATTAGTTCTCTAAGAAGCAGAGAAAACAATCATTAGCAAATTTTAAGGAGTTTGAATCATTCATCAAACGGACGTTGAGCACACAACAAAAGCATAGTATGCTCATAACCTACAGTGTTCCTTAAGGAACAAAACTACTCTGATACCAATAATGTAACATCCCAAAATTATACAGTCATCAACTATATAATAGAATACTCACATGTATTAATATGACAAAACAGTCTTACAATAAAAGAGATAAACTTCGCAGTTGACCGAACGGCCTTACATAAACAAGTAAACTTACGAGCGTTCAAAAACAATAATGATGAACGGTATACAAAAATAAATACCGAACGTCCAACTATACAACTATAGCAAAAGGCGCTCGTTCTAAAACAGCCGCTAACCTAACTATACTAACAGCTCACCGAACGTCCTACTGTTCGGCCTTCACTTCAACTTCTACAAGATTCTCTTCAGCAATGAAACCTTCTTCAAGCGCTTCTTCCAGAGATGCATCTCCCTCTGCTCACATCCACACGGATGATCATTGCAAGGACAAGACGGACGTACAGATACAGACAACACAAAGGAAACGCAAGGGTAAGCTTATTGAATTTAATCCAAGTAAATCAAGCATTTCATACATATCAAGCACATCAAATAATTATAACACATACATTCAACTCATTCATTAACTCAATCAAATTCCTGATACTAGACTGACTGTCCGGACTGTATGAATTCTGTGTAGCTACGACGTCCGTGCACCCAGGTGGGATAGCTGTAATACTCGTCAGCAGCCACCTGAGGTTAGTCCGTTCTGTCCAAGTTACAGTTATGGACTAAGACCTCCTGCCATTCCCACACATGACATACTCCTCTCTACTTGAGAACGAACACTCACGGAATATCAGGATGACCCGCCAGCTAAGCTTACCACATTCATACTTTACAAATCTCAATTTCCATTCAAGAGTCGTTCCCCCCTGGAACGCTCGTTCAAAAACCACAATCATAATTTCAATTCTTATAATGTTCGCACATCTTAATACTTCCTTTTATTTATATTTTCATTCTTTGTTCCACTTCCCTAAAAAAAACGAGCGTCCAATCCTCTTCATAGTGAGGACGAACGTCAAGAGTGAGACCGAAAGATCTTCTTTTCCGAAGGGATAAAGCTGACACTTTTTCATGACGAACGTTATTACAATTTGAATCAGTTAAATGAACTGACTCTAGAACAATTCCACTTATACTTAGAATATTTCACTTGCCAAGGTTTCAGAGTCAATTCAACTAAACGAAGATATAAAAGACGAGTACTAAATGCACTAAGTACAATTTAGTTAGAATAAACCGATTGTCAGTAAATGACCGAACGCGGTACGCGAATTCACTAAGGTTTAGGACGAACGTAATTTAAGTTTTTGGACGAACGCTTATGGGAATTCAGGACGAACGCTATTTCAGCTCGTTGATAAAGAACGAACGTTCGGTATAGGATCGAGCGCTACTTATTACTTACGCTTTGGGACGAGCGTTCGGTATAAGACCGAGTGCCACTTAGGACGTATGCTTTGGGTCGATACCCATCGCTGATTCAAAATCTTAGAAATAGGATTTCATATAAGTTGTAATGATGAAGTTACGTGTTTAACAATATGACTAAGTGTCTGAAGGTGTATTCTCAAGCTTCTCAAATCCTCACACAACACTCAGGATATCTACGTTTGGCCGAACGCTCAAACGTAAAGTTATGTATAAGAGGGCGTTCGTACTCAAATAGAATCCTTTCCAAATGAAAGGGTTCGACTATTTCAAAGAATTTACTGAGAATACCGAACGGTCAAAGACCGTTTCGATAACGAACGTTCATTATCATAGATTTCATATTCAAATTCAACTTACAGTAACACATTTTTCAGTATAAACTTTCATAAATTAAATTACTCATATCATAGTACAATCCATACTTCTCATACATCAACTCATCAACAAAATCATATGCTAAAATCTGATACCATAGATCATAATTAACAAAATTCATAGAACATGCATCCAACACAGTACAACTTCACAGAACAATCATGCAACACAGTATAACTCAAGAATTAAATTTAATAAGCTTCCCTTACCCGGATTCGTACGCAACTTGTCCTAATACGCAAGATTTTGGCTTCGCCCGACTACCGTTTTTCTATCCCCAATAGTCACTTAAGTTCTTCTACTAAATCTACCCAAAAGAAATGCAGAAGAAATTAGCTTATGCCCTTGCATGCAACTGAATCTGGGTTCGCAGTAAATCCAGAAACGAGCATCTAGGTTGGAAAACTTACCGGTTACAGAGCTGGAAGTTGTTCGGTCTAAAATGAAGCTCACGGTGCAGGGGACGTTCCTACGGTGCTGAAACGTGAACGGAGAAAAGGGTGGTAAGTTGCAGAAGAGAGAAGGAGAAAGGTTCTAGAGAGAAGGAGGAGAAATGGAGAATCTGAGTTTGGAAGGGGAGAAGGTGCGCGTGAGAGAGAGTGAGAGATTTTTCCAGAAAATTTACTTTTGTTCAAATCCCACTGTCAGACGGACGAGCGTCCCTCTCGTCGACACCTGTACCCCACCACTGACTTCAGAAGTTTCCAATTTGACAAGTGGCGTACATGCATGGATCGGAGGTGGATTTTTAATGCACTGAACGTGTGGCACGGTGCATTAATGGAAGCAAAGAGGTGATTCAGCACAGTAATAAATGAGACGTGACAATAAACTGAATTTATCAAGTAAGCTAATTATCTTTTAATAAAAGATTTAAAGAATAGTACACTACAAGTTATCATTGATACAAAGGTCATGTCATCTTGCTTTAGTGGTATGATAATGTTTGAAGAAATCCAACCAGTTATGAAAAACAATTTCTTTGTCTTTTGACACTTGAATCTTCATCCAACATTTTAGCACCTCAACTATATAAGTCATATAATTCCACACATTTACACCATTGTGTCTATTATCTTAAGATCACGTTCAAGAGATCAAAATCAACACGTGAACCGCAAATAATAACATTTAAATGTCTCTTGATATGCTTATATAAAAAAGATAATTATTTCAACATCTCTTTCACTCAAACTACAAGGTATTGCTTTTAAGCAACCAATTAGATGGTTAATACAATTTACGCACATTACTTAAGTCTCTTATAAACAACATTACATCGCTTAAATGATACTTAACCTAATAAACTTTTAACCATTTAAATTCAGAAATAATGTAAGAAATAAAAGTTTAACTTCCATATATTCATAAACTCCTTTGAAACAACAACAAAAAAGTAGCAAATATGTGTTTTACATAGAAGTTTTAAATTAGATATTATATGGTGTAAATACTTATAGTTGGTTTTTTTTTAAGTACATGTGGTGACATCCATGTCCATCTCCTTCTAGGCATTGGGCTTGGACCTATCTTCTTGGATTTCAATGTGGAAACCAAAAATTATTTCATTTTCCTTTCTCCATCACATGTTATCTACATCCTTTTTGTGTCTTCAAGTGAAACATCAAAATACCCCACTCCATGTGGCCACTGAAAAACAGACCCTCATGTAAATGAAGCATCATTTACATAATTTCTTACAAGGCAATTTGAAAAAGAAAAATTCAAAACGTGCAATTCATGATGATACTTTTATACTCTTGATAAATAAAAGCTGATAAAAGAAAACTCTTGATTAATAAAAAAATTAGAAGAAAAATATGGAAGTACGTAAAGAAAAGCATGACGTGTAGAAAGAAAGAGCCTCACTTTATTAACAAAATTTACTAAATGTACTCTATATATGTTGAAAAAACCCATCTGAAATTAATGCAAGTTGACCCCAAAAATTAAAAAAAAAAAAAACTTACGTGCAAAGAGTCGAAACCTTGATTTAATTGTTTGGTTGGTGTCCTAATGACACACCACCGACTTGATTGAAAGGGCAGAAAAGAGAAGGAAAAACCATAAAGTACAACAATTTCGAAAATTTTGAGTGATTGGTCTTATTTTTGGAGGTTTGGTTCAAAATGGTCCTATCTTTTGAAAAAGTTCAGTAAGCTCTCATATTTTGTTTAAAAATATTCAATTCGATCCTTTTCGTGGATGTGGTTAAAAACATAATGGTGTTGATTCCACTCTGGCCAAATATGAGTGAAATGTTATGTTAGAAGTGAAGTGTGTGTTCTTTTATTAAAATCAAAGAAAATTATAATCTAAAATCCTAACGTTTTAAGAACTCTAAAGTGGAAATTAGAATGAAAAATCCTAAATTGAGAAAAAATCCCAGAGGGATACAAACAAGGCTGCAGGTGATGGGTGTGTCAGTTTTCCCAATCAGCTAGCACACTTATTATCCAGTTGAAGAGTCTTATTCCAGAGCTGAATTCAAATCTGAAGGGTTCAATGTTCGTTTATGTAGATGTGTACCACATATTAGAAGACATGCTCAACAATTACCCAGCATATGGTGTGTATCAGAGGTGACAAAGAAAATGTGCAGGAAGCTAAACTTGGCGTGACATTTTTGAACTAATTAGACCCTTATGTTTTTAATGTGGCAGGTTTTGAGAATGCATGTACATCTTGTTGTTCCATGGCAGGGCGTTTTGGAAGTTTGATTCCGTGTGGTCCGACTTCGAGCATTTGCAGGAACAGATCCAAGTATGTTTTTTGGGACCCTTGGCATCCCACTGATGCTGCAAATGCTATCATCGCAAAGCGCCTCTTAGATGGTGATCATAATGACATTTTTCCAATGAATGTTCGCCAACTCATTCAACGTTTAATCTGATTTTTCTGTTAACGTGAATGTTTGAGGAGGTTTTTGAGATACTCAGATAAACTGGTTTTTGCTGCAGGGTACCCCTGATGCTAGGAAATGTTCAATGTTTCTGGCTCGTGATTAATAGAACATTATTTGATAGTAAAGATGAAAGGAATCATAATTAACATTACTGGTTCATAAATAATATTGTTCTATTTCGAGAAGAAAATAAATTTAACTGATGTTAAAAAATAATTACGACCAACTTTTCAACTTAAAATAAACCTGAAAATAATTGAAAAAAAGGTGTACTGAGTGACATCAATCAAGTTGCTAAGCTCAACCTTATGTATGCTGTTAAATTCTAATTGAATTCAAGCGAATGATGTTCCAATCTTGGTCAAACTGATATCGTGAAGACCAAATTGAAAATACAAGGAGTAAATAAGAGACATAAATATAAAAGAGAAAAAAATTATAATTAAGTCAATACTTTTTAAATAATATTTAAAGTTTTGTAATTGTAAGCAGCCAAAGTACTCCAACAAATTTTAAAACTTCTGTTTTTATTGTAATAAATATTCAAAAAATATTTTGTAACATAAAAAATTTCTTTTTTTTATAAAAATAAACTATCTATAAATTTAGTGAAATACTTTCGCTTCAGAATAAATTAGGAAGATTATGATAATTTCGAAACTGCAACGCATTTCCTTATCAACCTATTGACTAAATAATTTCCTTCACGGGCAATGCCTTCGTTCTCAGGACAACGATTTTGATGCTACAAAATGAAAAAGAGGAGCAATGTTTACAGACAAAGATGGTTTTTGGCCCGCCTACTAAAAAGCAAGCTCATTTTCCACACAATATTATGAAATTTCTTGGTGGGTCCACAATGTTCATCAACAAGAGTAATAGTACTGGAAACTGTTTGGGTGTTTCATCTTAATCTTTGTCACATTATAAAACTCATTGCATACCAAACCAAAACAGAGTCCCTGCTTCAACATTTGATACAATTATATATAGTATCCTCTGATGTTAGAGGGAAAAATCCCCAAGTCATAGGAAAAAATCCCCAATTTAGAGTTTCTGATTCTAATTTCCACTTTAGGGTTCTTAAAACATTAAGGGTTTAGATTGAAATTTTCTTTGATTTTAATAAAAGAGCACACACTTCACTTTACAGTGCCACGTAATTATCCAACATAACAGCTCACTCAGATTTGACCACAGTGGCATCTGCACCGTTATGTTTCTAACGGCGTCCACGAAAAGGACCAGATTGAACATTTTTAAATAAAATATGGGGCCTTACTGAACTTTTTCAAAAGGTATGACCATTTTGAACCAAACCCCCAAAACTAAGGACTAAATGATGTATTAAACCTAGAATGAAAAAAAAAGTTTAATAACCAGTCCCTCAGTTTGTAGGGTGTGTTCAAAGTTGTCCTCCTTTTTTTCAAAAGTTTACAAGCGTCCTATATTTTGCAAAACCAGTTTAAATTGATCATTTTTGCTTACGGCATTAAAAGAGTAACAACAAAGTTGCTCTGCTGGCCAAAATTAAATGACCTGTCCAATTAGTTGGCAAGCTCAACCAATAAGAGACTACCACGTTGATGATGCCCAATTTAACTTGTTAGCCGTTGCTAGGACTCGGGTTCAATCCCCAAATCCTTGGCAACGGCACTAAAAACTTGTTAGCTCAAAAAATACTTGTTGGGCTCGATTTCGGCAAGTGCACCGAATCGTTCAAGTAATAAACCGGTAAGACCGGGTATCGTTTTCCCAAGAGACTCGTAATACTAGAGAATTGTGCGATTAACAACTCATATAGACTCAATAACATAACATCAATATACAGAACAAGTGCAGGAATGTAAATTCATACATAATTACAAGGTTGGACTTTGGTATTGAAGGCACTTGGAAATGAAAAAGACAAGAAATGGTATGAAATGACATTGCTAAGGTTAGTTTTCACCAATGCACTCTTGTGTATGACCGATTTTATCTCCTCTCTATCAATTTACTAAAGTCAATCCACTAAAACACTCTAGCCCTAATTCCTTAGGTGAAAGAGCCTAGGTTTTCCTTATCAAACCCCAATTCCTTGGCAATCTAACAAGCAAAACCCGCATTAAAGAGCTGGGATCTAAGACAACATGTGAATCATCTTCCATTCCTAGAATCAATGACCCACAAGGACTCCTATTTCAGTTCAAGATTTCATCTTACGTTCCCATAATCCATAAAACCCCAAAATCAAGTCATGAACGTTCCCATTACATGCAAGCTTTAAGATTGGAAACAAGAATACTAGCAATTGATAGAAAAGGCATATATATAATCAAATCATTCAACAATTACACAAGGATTCAAAGGCTACAACTAATCCCAAAAAAGATGAATTTGGTTCTCCATTTCCATGGAGAACCCTAAAGCTTACAAACATGGAAGATGGAAGAAGAAGGAGACCCAAAGGAAGAGGAGGAGATGTTCCCACAAGCTCCTCACGCCCTCCATGAGCTCCAGCCGTGAAATTGCGCCTCCAAATGACCAAAGACCCTAACCCCATCGCGTTTCTGGGTTAAGTAAGCTGGATCTGACACATCAGCAAAAGTCGCGCCCAGGCGCCCTCTCAGTCGCGCCCGGGCGTGAGCCTCTCGGAAAAAATCACGCCTGGGCGCCCCATTTCTCACGCCCGGGCGCAAGCTTCTCGCAAAAAGTCGCGCCCGGTCGCCCCTTTTTCACGCCCGGGCGTGACCAGCACACAAAACTGGCACCTGGTCACTTTTCTGTGCAGAAACTGGCCCTGGTGCAGTCGCGCTTGGGCGCCCCTCAGCCAGGGGGGGCTTGGGCCTGACTTTTCAGCACTGCATCATTTTCACTTTTTCTGCAGATCTGCTTGCTTCTAGTGGTTGGTTCAGCCTTAGACATTGTTGGAGAGTCTTCCAAGCTCATTTTTAGCTACAAAATAAGGGATTATTGATGAAAGTACATCAAAGTAGCCAAAAACACAATTATTTAGAAAACAAGACAAAACAAGAGGATTAAGCAAGTTATAAGTAAGAAAGGAGTTGATTTTGCCACTAAAATGATGCTTAAAATATGGTATAATTTAGCATTATCAAAATACCCCCAAACTTACAACTTTGCTTGTCCTCAAGCAAAAGTACTTCTCCTAGCAAACAATTCAATCACAATGGTCTAGCAACTTTAAGCACACTTTCAAACAAATAAATAAAATCAATCATGCTTGCTCAACTTATAAATCACATTCAAGGGAAATATAGTCTTAGCAAGCTAAACTTCAATCATGGTGCTAACAGTTCAAAATCAAAAGATAGATGCAAATGATAGATCAACAAGCATGGCAAGTTGTTTTCAATGAGTGCATGGAACCAATCCTCACCAAAGAAAGTGTTTCACTCAAGCACAATGGTGTATAAGGATGTGTGTCTAACTCTCAAATATCACAATGTTACACAAATCAACTTTGCCTTTTGTTTCAACAATTTCAAACACATTTACAAGCAAGTTACATCACAAGGACTTTGATTGGCTTGTATTGTGGCTGGGCTAAGAAGAAAAATTGGTTTTTCTGGACAACAAAGCACCTTGAGATAAGAGAACAAATAATTTAATTCATGCTATAGCATAGTATCTCTTTTTCTCCAAAATTGAATAAACCACTCTCAACTTATTTCCCAACTCTTTTTTTTTATTGAATTCATTTTTCTTTCTCTTCTTCTTCTTTCTTCTTTTTCTTTCTTTTTAACTCAACTTATTGTTTTTCTCAATGCTCCCCTTTTGACAAGAACTCCCCCAAACTTAAACCATTCTCCTCATCCTAACATATATGTTCATCTCTACTCAAGGTAAGGAGGTTAATGATTTTTCAATAAGCTTAAGGTTTCGGGAATGAGAAAGTTTTTCTTCAAGGTTCAAAGGTTATACATTGGCTTTTAGGTTCAAAATGTAGAAGAGGTGGAAGAACAAGATGGCCTTGATCATTTGTAACATGCAAGTAACTAGTTCAAATAGAGAAACTTAGGCAAAATCAACTGTGATTCCAAAGTAATATCATTCATCAATAAACTCTGAGGCACAACATCTCACAGGTTTACTCAGGGTTCCCGAATTTGATAAACATCATGCCAAGAATATTGATCACAATTAAAACTAAGCATCTATCTCAACAGATACAAGCAACCACAATCTCAGTTCAACAAGCTCAACCACATAATCTCAATCAGATTTTCAAAACAATTCTCATGGATAAAGAGCAAGCATAACAGATTTGTATTCAATTCAAGCATAACTAATGATTCACTCAAATCACCAGACCAATTGCACAAGAACTATCCACTAGGCAAGTCAAAAAGAAATCCAAATTCAAAAACTGAAAGCAAATAAGAACTGGAAATTAAAACTGAAAAACCGATTAAAATGGACTCTTTGCAGCTCCAGCAGTGTAGGAGACTAGCTTCACTTTCATCTGCAACATCTTCCTCCAACAGTAGCTTATACTCCGCAACTGCTCCACCTCCCCCATCAGTAGGGGCCTGGCCCCCAGGCCATGCTACACGAGCAGCAAAATCTTCATTTCATATGGTGCTCAACTCACGCATGCCTCAAAGGTTGGCCACTGGTGGTTTTAAACTCTTTAATTCCTAAGGAAGATCTTATCCTGTAACAAGAAAGCTCAAAGCAAAATTAGTATCCCATAGTCGACAACTGAAGAGAAGAATCCATAAAACAAACTTAAAGAAAGATGCACAAGAAAGCAAAGAAACAAGACAAAGAAATCCAAAACAAACAAAGACAAAAGTACAAGAACAAAGAGGGAAGTCTTAGAATTAAGCTTCCCAAAGGTACAACAACACATAAAGGTATAAAAACACATAAAAAGGAGTGTGTGAAAGAGTGCAAAGCAAGAGAAAACTCAAAATCAATCAACAAAAACAAAAGACAGAACCAGAAATTTTTTGTGCTGGACGCCACTGGTGCAGGTCGCGCTCGGGCGCCCCTCAGCAGGGGGCGCTTGGGCGCCACTCAGTCAAGTTGGTGCAGGATGGCCCTGGTGCAGCTCGCTCCCGGGCGCCCCTCAGCAGGGGGCGCTTGGGCGCCATATCAGTTTTCTGCATAATGCAGATTTCTGCGAAATTGGCCACTCACCGTGTGATTTTTGGTTCTAGACCTTCATTCAATGCACTCACACACCAAACAAGCTAAAACTAACCTAATACACTTATACAAACCACAAAAACAACATCAAAACTCAAAAATCACAACAATGCAAAACTACACAAACATGCAAAACATAAGCCAAGAATGCAAATAACACAAAAATCACACAAACACAAGTAAAATAGGTAATAAAACTGGGTTGCCTCCCAAAAGCGCTTGTTTAACGTCATTAGCTTGACGGATTACTCAATGAAGTGCAAATGTTGATGTTGGTGTTCTCCTTCCACCAACTCTTCTTGAACAACTTTCTAGCCACCAAATCAACTCTCAAAGCTTAATTCTCTTCATCTTAGTCCTTCCACTACCTTGACATCTTTAAATACTCAATCCTCTTGATCAACTTTGGCTTGCTAGGCTTGAGTTCCTTGTCTCTCATCAAAGGGTGGTGGTGACTAGAATTTCTCTTTTCCTTCTCCCTTTCTTCTTCATCTTTCACTTAGCATTTGGAGCATCTTCAAGGGAGGAAGAATTTGGGGCAGCTTGTGATGCTCAACCTAGTTGTCTCCTTGTGTCCTATAATTTCCTTCAAACTCAGGGTCTTCATGATGCTTTTGAGGCTGCAGTCCTCCATGTCTGAACATCTCCCTGCATATACACTTAGACACAACTAGGCTAAAGCCACAAATTAGCCCAAACAAAACTAAAAATCTATTTACAACAAAAGAGTTAGTTATATAAACAAATCAAGTCTACATAAGTTAGAAACCTCACAAAATTCTAGTATTGACACGAGTCCCCGGCAACGGCGCCAAAAACTTGATGATGCCCAATTTAACTTGTTAGCCGTTGCTAGGACTCGGGTTCAATCCCCAAATCCTTGGCAACGGCACTAAAAACTTGTTAGCTCAAAAAATACTTGTTGGGCTCGATTTCGGCAAGTGCACCGAATCGTTCAAGTAATAAACCGGTAAGACCGGGTATCGTTTTCCCAAGAGACTCGTAATACTAGAGAATTGTGCGATTAACAACTCATATAGACTCAATAACATAACATCAATATACAGAACAAGTGCAGGAATGTAAATTCATACATAATTACAAGGTTGGACTTTGGTATTGAAGGCACTTGGAAATGGAAAAGACAAGAAATGGTATGAAATGACATTGCTAAGGTTAGTTTTCACCAATGCACTCTTGTGTATGACCGATTTTATCTCCTCTCTATCAATTTACTAAAGTCAATCCACTAAAACACTCTAGCCCTAATTCCTTAGGTGAAAGAGCCTAGGTTTTCCTTATCAAACCCCAATTCCTTGGCAATCTAACAAGCAAAACCCGCATTAAAGAGCTGGGATCTAAGACAACATGTGAATCATCTTCCATTCCTAGAATCAATGACCCACAAGGACTCCTATTTCAGTTCAAGATTTCATCTTACGTTCCCATAATCCATAAAACCCCAAAATCAAGTCATGAACGTTCCCATTACATGCAAGCTTTAAGATTGGAAACAAGAATACTAGCAATTGATAGAAAAGGCATATATATAATCAAATCATTCAACAATTACACAAGGATTCAAAGGCTACAACTAATCCCAAAAAAGATGAATTTGGTTCTCCATTTCCATGGAGAACCCTAAAGCTTACAAACATGGAAGATGGAAGAAGAAGGAGACCCAAAGGAAGAGGAGGAGATGTTCCCACAAGCTCCTCACGCCCTCCATGAGCTCCAGCCGTGAAATTGCGCCTCCAAATGACCAAAGACCCTAACCCCATCGCGTTTCTGGGTTAAGTAAGCTGGATCTGACACATCAGCAAAAGTCGCGCCCAGGCGCCCTCTCAGTCGCGCCCGGGCGCGAGCCTCTCGGAAAAAATCACGCCTGGGCGCCCCATTTCTCACGCCCGGGCGCAAGCTTCTCGCAAAAAGTCGCGCCCGGTCGCCCCTTTTTCACGCCCGGGCGCGACCAGCACACAAAACTGGCACCTGGTCACTTTTCTGTGCAGAAACTGGCCCTGGTGCAGTCGCGCTTGGGCGCCCCTCAGCCAGGGGGGGCTTGGGCCTGACTTTTCAGCACTGCATCATTTTCACTTTTTCTGCAGATCTGCTTGCTTCTAGTGGTTGGTTCAGCCTTAGACATTGTTGGAGAGTCTTCCAAGCTCATTTTTAGCTACAAAATAAGGGATTATTGATGAAAGTACATCAAAGTAGCCAAAAACACAATTATTTAGAAAACAAGACAAAACAAGAGGATTAAGCAAGTTATAAGTAAGAAAGGAGTTGATTTTGCCACTAAAATGATGCTTAAAATATGGTATAATTTAGCATTATCACACGTGGCAGTCCCTTTTCCACTCAAAAGCTTTATCACACTTCTTCATCTTCTTCAATCACTGTAATCATCTAAAGTGAGGGAGAAAAACCTTTAGAGGGTAAAGACCAGCTTTGAGTTCATGAGATTGTTGTTCTTTGGTTTCTTTGTTGCTTGAATCAAGTGTCGACGCTAATTGAGAAGAAGCATCTAAAGTTTGATGAGCATTTTCGGGGTTATTGGCGTTGTTGTTCTCTGATTCCTTCTTCTCCGCTGTGAAATCCATAATCGCACGCTGCTTCCCAAACCCTAATCATGTTTTCCCCTTTTCCCAAACCTAATCCCCTTTTCCCCTTTTCTCAAACTCTAATCCCTAATCGGACGCGGCTTCAGACATAATTTAATCTATTTTTTATTTATGTTTATTCAATTTTGTTTTACTGGGATAAGAAACCTCACTATCTTCCAATCCTAGTGTCTCACCATTGCCGTAAACCAACATCGCCGCCGTCCCGTGCACCTCTGTTCTCTTCACTACTGCGCCACGCCCCATCTCCACGCCCTTTCGCACGATTTTTATTTGCAGCTCCTGACTTATAAGATGAAGTAGCGGAATTCATATGCTTGGTTTAGCAGATGATGAACAAACCCCTGAACTATTATGTGTATATGAATAATTAAACAGAACAGTGAAAAATGTCTGGTTGTGTTTATCCCTTTTAATAATTTTCTCCCATGTTAGAGAAAAAGGTTCTCAACATTTTCGGTTAGTGATATGTAGAGACCCTACAGTTTACCGACTTCCGGTGTTCTAAACTATTTCATAAATATTTTGGTCAAGAATATATGAATGAAGTTGTATTTGGTAATCTTTTAGTGCTATCAGCATTAGGTTTTATTCATATTTTCATGGATTTTGCAACTTTGAATTGTCTAAAGATAGGGCGTAAATTTAACCTTGGTATATTTTAAAACACAAATTCAGAATTTGATTTGTTCCGGCAAGGTGAGGGTGCAAAGGTAAGAAGAAATGGTGGAGTTTGAGGAAGTGGAGAGAAAAAGTTTGTCCACCAGAGAGAAGAGAAGGAGAAGGAAGGTGTAGAAGAGTGAGAGAAATGCAGATTGAAGAAACTAAGAATGTCACGTAATAAATAAACTCTACAGCTCATTCAGGTTTCGCCACGTAAGCAACTTTGCCGTTAATTTTTTAACGCCGTAAGAAAAAAAGGACTAACGTGCATCATTTTTGCAAAATATAGGACGATTGTGAACTTTTATAAAAAATGAAGACAACTTTGAACACACTCTATAAACTAAGGGACCAAAATAAGTATTAAACAAAAAAATAAAAAGCAAACGAATAAAAAATGAAAATCTCACATTTTTCTTCCTCAAAAGTTATGAAAAGATAAACAATAATCAACCAAAAGTGGTAAGATAAACTTTAATAACTAATTACATTTTATTTTTAAACAAAATTATCTTTAAAAATCACTTGAGAAATTAATTATATATAAAGATAAGTGTGTGTGAGTGTATAGTGCTTACTCATTTATGTTTGTCATTTTTCTTAGTGTATGAATGGGCAAGTACTTTTAGAAGCCTAAATGCTTCAATCAGTCACCCTCCTCCAATTGCGTAATAGCATAACTAATAATATAACTGCTTATAAATTATTTGTATTATATCATATGATTGTTTCATCAACTACAAATTGAATAATCAATTTTTATTTACACATGTGAGATTGCTACCATAAGAACTAAATTAGGGAAGTGAACTGATACGGTATTAATCAAAATAATTAATTTTAATGTTAATCATTTTAGAAATAAAATATGATTACCCACAACTATGTCATAATTAAATCAATGCTAGTAAAAAACTCATTCCAAAATTTATAAATATAAATAAATAAAAAAATAAATGATTTGAATTTATTTAGCATTAATACTTAAACTCTGGATGTTAAATTAACTTTGGTATGATAATGTTTTTTATATGAATGATTTAGAAAAATGATTACAAGATAACTTAAATTTCAAAATAATTTTTGAACTCCACATGATTTGCTTGACATTGGATCGTTAATATCAATCCTACATACATCCCGAAACACGTACCAAACATTTTAGTTTCGAAATAACCGACATATTTGATGTGTCAGTAAAACGATAGTACCTGGACTTTGGCAAAAAATTCGCACGAATCTGTCAAACCCAACTGGTGGTGGAGTTATGTACATTTTATTTGCTCGGCTACTTGTAAAGGGAGAGTAATTTTATCGTACTTGTTTTAATTACCAAACAAAAAGCGTACTGTATTGTTCGTATAAGAAACATTCAAAACTGAAAACTAACACAGTAACCATATAACATCATTTCTTCCACAATCACACAATTAAAGGGTTAACATAATTTCTTCCACAACCACATAATAAAATCTTTGACAAATAATAATCAAGTGGTGTTGCATCGAATAAGAGAAAACATTGCAGAGCTTATATATTTATATAGATTTAAAGAACATAAATAAATATGGATATTATTTTATAAGTTGATTTTTCTAAAATTAAATTAAACTTAAAATTTATTTTTTAATATAGTATTAACATTTCTAAAATCTATCCAACAAAATTTATTTTTTATTGAATCTATTATATTATTTATTATTAAACTATTATTAAATTATCTATTAATACTAGTTTTATATTTAAAAAATATATATTTTGGTGTAAAAAATATTTAAACATCTCACATCAACTATAAATAAAATAGATAATGTGTATGTAAATTTTATCTCATTTTATAAAATTAAAATATACTTAAGAAAAACATTTATATAAAGGGAGTATAACAATCTTTATCTTTACCGAAATCAACCTTACCCAAAACATGATTCAAATCAAAACCAATTTGGCAAAGTATATATCGAATGCTACAAATCATGAGTATCCAATTAAATAAACAACACCTTTTCCTCCAGGAATGTGTTGAGATTATTCCTGCATGATTCATTGTTTGTTGACAATCAATGCAATGCATTGTAAACTTCAAGTAAAACTATCCTCACATGGCTTCAAAGGAATTTTTAATCATTTCCAACACATATATTTTTCTTCTAGTTAGTTGCCAAAAGTTTGCCTTTACCAACAACTTTGGTTGATTTTGATCAATATCATTAGTTTGTTTGATGTGTGTTACAGCAATTTGGACCACTGAATTGCCCTGTAAAGGATCATTGCTCTCAACTTTCTCATGTTTATCTTTATTGCCGAGAGACAAAGACAACCCTAGCTTGGTTGTTGGGTGTAGGGTAACTGCAAAAGATTTCAGTAACTTGTCAATATTTCGTTTTCTGCAATGAAAACAAAAATGCTTAACTGTTTGCAGGTGCAAAATGTAGCTGAAATTGGGTGTCAAATATTCATTGAGTGAACAGTCTCGTGAATGTTATAACTGCATATTAATTGAACTCATTCATTTCTTATCATCTTCTTGCAATATCTAGAAACTCTTGTTTTTCCTACTTTATACAGGCCCTAGCCGGCATACTGATCTTACATGTTTTTTTTTCATGGATATGCTGCTAATACTTTAAGGTTTCACTTGATACTTCTATATTATCACTTGTTAATATGTTTATTGGTGCATGATTTGCACTCTCCAACTATGAATGGGTCCATTTTTGTTTCTTTGTGTTTTCATATATTTGTTTTCTTTTTTGTTTGCTACATAATAAATGTGAATGTGTATGGTTCTGTCATTTATTATTATTGTAATGCAGATTTGGATAGCTTGACATTATTAAGAAAAAGTTAGATTTTCTAACAAGTAGGTGTGTGATTGTCAGAAACATTTAAAATTGTAACTTTAAAAGAAGCTAGATCCAGTGAATTACTAGTGTAACTGGTTATATTTCTAATTATAAGAACTACGTTAGTTTTAATGTATATATATTCATCATTTACTAATTTACTCTTGAATCTTATTGAATAGTTTTGATCAATCCACACTTCACTGATTAACTTTAAAAATTAACAGAAAGGTTATACTCATAAAAATGGTAGTAATAATAATTTTTAATTAAATAATATACTATAATATTTATACTATTAGTGTATGCTAAAGAACACATTTTTAATACACATCTATTAAATTAGGTTATCAAAAGAGATTAATATATCGGTATAAACCTTTGCCAAATATTATAATATAAAAAGTTAATATCGTTGATTCAATTGTTGGACTATAATTCCATATTAATTATCCGTGTCAAAGATATTATTAAAATTAAACAAAAATATTAAAGTGGACAAATAATTTAATACATTTTTTCAAAATGTACAATGTGTCAACTTTGATTTATGTTATAATTTTTTTAGAATAATATAAAATTTATGAAAAATAAACTTTTCAATTTAATTGTGAGTTTAAAAGAAATATGTTTTATGTTGAATAACATTTCATGAAAGCTATGTTGATGGGATCTAATCTTTCTCCCACACATATAGACATATTATGTGTGTGTAAAAAGTTACCTTTTTTTACGGTGTGACTTGATAATATATATATATATATATATATATATATATATATATATATATATATATATATATATATATATATATATATATATATATATATATATATATATATAATACGATTATTTTATTTTAATTACCCAAATTTACTACTTGTTAAATTAAATAATTTACTATTTCATAAAATAGATTACGGTACAAACTTTTATCGAAAGTAATTAAATAACGTGTCGACTTTTATTATTATAATTTTTTAAAATTTTCTAAATCATATTATTTTAGTATGTAAAAAATAAGATTAATTTAAAATATATAAATGAGAAATACCAAATCAAACATAACTTTGACTTAAATTTGATATTTTACTTTTAATATGGTATTAAAACTTAATATAGTATGGAAGTAATTCATAGTTTTATTTTGATTAAGATATTTTAATTTATTTTGACTTTCGTTATTATATTGTTCTTGATTTTTGGACTCCATTCCTTAGGAGAATTGATGGAAATATAATGTGAATTAGAAATAAGATAAACTTATAATATATAAACTATTTTAAATTTATGTTTATGCACGAATTAATGTTGGTTTATATATTTATTAAAAGATAATTAGAAATTGAGAAAAAAAATATTTTTAAGTTTATAATTAAATTTTTGAATAAAATCAACTGTAAAAATAATTTATAATTTAAAAATTAACATATAAAGGATAAAATATTGCAAAAATATAATTGATTCTCTCAAAGTATAAAAGATATACTGAAATATATAAAGTTAACTTGTTAAAAATATTACCATATGAATAGATAAATGTAATATGAATTGTTAGACTCGTCTAATCAATGAAAAACTATGTATTGTTAAACTCGTTTAATGAGTGTGTGGATACATTTATTTAATGTTAATTATTAAATTCGTCTAATTAATATATAAGCTAACTTGCATGATGTATATTGCAAGACTCGTTTAATCATATAATGGATAGAGTCGTCTCATTTGTATTAATTGATTAATTTAATATGGGTATGAATAAACTCGTTTAATGTATTGTTAGATTGTGTAATCAGTGTATGGAAAAACTCATCTAATAGGTGTTATAAAACTCGATTTATCACTGTATAAACACACTCATCTAATATGTATTCTTAAACGCATCTAATTAATGTATCGAATGACTCATCTAAAATGTTTATAATCAATATATGTATAGATTTGACTGATATGTATTATTAGACTTGTATAATATTTTTTTATTTTACTCATTTAATTAATGTGTGAATAAACTCGTATAATATGTTTAAACAGTAAATGAAAAGATTTGTCTTATATTTATTAAGAGACTTGTCTAATTTGTATATAGTAGTATAATAAATATATGAATTACTTATCTAATGTGTATTGTTAAACTTATTTAATCAATAGATCGACAATCTCATCTAATGTGTATATTGTTAGACTTGTATAATGTTTTTTATTATATTTGTCTAGTGTATGTTGTTAGACTTATTTAATCAATATATGTTTAGTATATATTTGTAGACTCAAGCAATGACAATATAAATACACTAGTGATATATTCTAAAACAAATAATGTTAGTTTTTACTCTCTTTTTTTCAATCTTACTAAAGTTTCAATTAAACTTTAGATTTTCAAGTTGAAAATAATAAAAAAGTGAATTTAAACAAGATAAAACATAATTTATAATATTAATAAGTATGATTTTGTTATTACAAATATCTAATTTAAAACATTTGAAATGAATTATTAAGTACAATATTCTAATTTATTTAATTACAAATATAATTATTTAAAATCTTATGTCATTTTCTATGTACATACTAAAAATATGACAAATACTAAATAATAAGATTATTTATGTTATAAATTAAAATAAAAAAAATAAATATAATTTGTTTAAGACAAAAGTGTTAGAATCGCTGCAGCGGAATTGTTAGCGTGGAATAACAAACCAAGAGGGTTTTTAATACGAACGTGTGCCTTTTAATTTCTACTCAATTAAACTTACCAAGCAAATAATAAAGACAAATAAAGAGAGTAAGGTTGAGAGAAATTTGCACAGATGATTTTATCCTGGTTCGGATCTTACCAATCCTACGTCCAGTCGCTTATCTCAAACAAGATAAACCTTTTTTTCTAACACAAAACAATTACAAATTACAATCACAAAGAAACACAATTTGTAAAAGTTTAGAAACCACCTCTCTTGATACCACAAGAGATGAACCTACACCTCCTTTGAGTCTTCACAAAGGATGAACACCTCATCCGAATACTTCACAAAGGATGACTCTCTTCCGAACACCTCCTTAGACACACCAAGGATGAACCGGTTATTTCCTCTGTCACCGTAGCAGCACTTCACCAGCTCCACAGACAAGAGTTTCACAAGCCGAATAAGAGCACACAAGTCTCAATGATTTCTGAGTACTAGAGCACAAGGGAAAAGTTATTTTTGAGATAAAGAGTGAGCCATTTTATAGACTCAGCCTAATACCCTTCCATTCTTCGAAAACGGGCCATCTAACACATTTAATCGATTAACATAAATATTAATCGATTAATAATGAGTACAACGGCTAGTTTTTCAAATCTTAAACCCCCAACGGCTAGTTTTTCAAATCTGAAACCCCCAACGGCTAGTGTTAATTGATTATTCTCAGGAATAATCGATTAACTAATCGATTATTATTAGTTTTAATCGATTATTACAGGGGCAATTGGGTTTTCAGTGTCAGCCTCGTTTTAATCGATTAAAACTGGGTTTAATCGATTAAAACAGCTTGTGGATGATTCTCAACAGTAAATAAATCAAATATAAATTACAAGAATCAACCCTAATACATATTTGAGCACTATTACATCAACTTTGATTATTATAAAAGCTTTATAAAATACAGAGATCTTCAATTTGTCTTTATGGATTTTGACTTGTGCAAATCTGTTCATCATCAAAACTTCATCTTTGATTTTTGCTAACAAAAAGCATTACATTTGAAATTTATTTTATATTATAGTGTAAACTATTTTTTATTATCAATAAAAATATATTATTTTAAGAAATTAAAGTAAAATATTTCTTTTTGAATATTATTTCATTAAATGATCAAGTAATTAGATATCACAAAAGGATAAAATTAAAAATGAAAAAATAGTATAATAAAAAGTTTAATACTATATTATAGTGTGTGTTTTTATAATTGGTTTAGTGTTTGTTGTTAGACTAAGATAATCAATGTACAAGTTTTAACAATTTGAAGTTAAAGTAAACAAAATGAATTAGGTTAATATAAAACTGAATTTATAATATTAAAAAATGAGATTTTTTTTATTACTAAACCTTTGAAATTAACTATTAATTAGTACAATCTTCTAATCCACCTATAACAAATATAATCATTCAAATGGTTAAATATCTTTTTAATCTCCAACCTTTAACGCAAAACTTAAAAAATGAATAGATATAGTCCTTATAATTTAGTTGTATTATTTTTTTACGCGTCAAGTGTCATTTGAGTTGTTTATATTTATTGACATATTCTAACTCAAATGTCAATATTAAAGGCAGTTTAACAAGTAAAAATAATAATATTGTTTGATTAAAATAATTATATCTATTCATTTTCAAAATTAAGGAACTAAAATGTATTAAAGTTTCAATCATAAACTAATTCTAGTTTTACTTTTAACTCTAAAAACTAAAACCATACTTAACCTTTATTTAAAACTTTTTAGGAATTTATATATAGATACATAATTCATGCTATTTTTATTTAAATAATATTAGTTCAATTTTTATATAATAAAAATACAAAGAATATTTAACAATAAAAATATTTATATAATAATTTAATATAACAATGATAAATATATATTTTTTATTAACAATTTGTTTATAAGATAAAACTATTATAAGACAATTTTTTTATATTAAAATGTAATACTTTACACTATTAATAAATCTATATTATTTTTATAAATAATATTATTTTAAGATATATAACTAAAATTTATTTTTTCTAAATTTAATTTTATTATATTACAAAGTAATAAAAAAATCATAAAATCATAAAATTAAAAATTAAAAAATAGTATAAAAAATTAATATATTAAATAAAGTTAATCATTATTGATAACTTATGACTAAACAATTAGAAATCACCAAAGGTAAAATTAAGAATAAAAAAAATATATGATAAAAAAAATTAATACTTTAAATATAAGTATTAATTATGATTAATGTAACATTCCAGTTATACACAGAACGAGATACGACTTATGGCCGAACGGTCTTACATAAATATCAGGGGATTTAAAAAGCACGCTAGCTACTACTACTAGACCGAACGGTATACAAACTATACTAATATCGCACGGTCCTTACAAAAGAAAGGCCAACAACAGACCGAACGCTCTCAAGGTTCGGCCTTCACTTCCGCTGCGTCTTCTAACACTTCTTCTAGCAGCTCTTCTCCTTCTGCTCACATCCACACGGATGATCATTGCAACAGGACAACGACAGGACGCACAACAAAGACAAAAATGATAAATAGGGTAAGCTTATGTAATTTAATTTCTTCTATAACAACATACAACAATAACCACATCATAATTCATACGTCCATGCATGCAAATAACAACCACATGACTCTGACTGTCCGGACTGTATGAATCCTGTGTAGCTACGACGTTTATGCACCCGGGTGATGTAGTAACTGGGATACCCTCAACAGCTGCCACCCGAGGTTAGTCCGTTCCATCCAAATTAACCATAAGGACTAGGACCTCCTGCCATTCCCACACGTGACTTACCCCTCTCTACATGAGAACGAGTAATCATGGAATATCAGGATGAACGCCAGCTAAGCTTTGCCCACATTCATACTTTACAAATCAATAACCACTTTCTGAGATAAATACTCGTTCATAATCAAATATTTCATACACATCACATCTCAATTCTTCTCATACTTAATCATCCATACATTCACATGAAAAGAGATTATACACTTTTATCATAGCCCAAGTACGACTAGAATAACGCTTCTTAGAAACTAACAAGACTGAGCTACTCATCTACTACAATAAACAAACTCCTAAGAGTTCAACCGGACGCCACAAGGCCTAGGCCGAACACCTTTCAAAGACCAACACTAACTTATACTAAGTAATAATACTGACGAGAAATTATGAATTAACAAACGGTATCTAGTTTGAATAAAGACTCTGATTTTAAGCACAATAATACTATATTACAGAAAACAAGACCCAACGCTTGGTTTAAGACCGAGCCCTGTAGAAACCAAACACTATTGAACGAGTTCTGGTCCAAGACCAAATACTTATCAGGAACGAGCACTACTAAGACTGAACGCTTGATCCAAGACCGATCACTAATAAACTCATATAAAGCTGTTTTGGAAGTCTAAAGAAGGACTACACTTAAGTCGAACACTCATTATACATATCTATTATTATAACACGAACTCCACTAATGAAATTCCTTGTAGAAGAAGAACTTAATGTAGACGGACACTTAAAGAGTAACAGAATGGTTAATATGAACTCTAGGTCACAATTTAACTAATCTTATATAGTATTACAAGAAGACTCTTATACTCTATCCTCAAAACATGAGAACTAAGGTAAGACCATGCATTTTCAACAAAACCGAACGCTCGTTAATGACGCTCGACCATGTTAATCCCCTTTGCTCAGAATACTACGGTTCAAATATTAAACGCCATCCCAACTCAGTTCACAGATTTTATCATACGTTCATCCACAAATCCAAACCAGCAGTACAATCATATTTCATACTCATCAAATAATCACACGTATCATGCAAGCATACAAACATTCCACACAACAAGCTAAATTGAATTATATAAGCCTCCCTTACCTCTTAACGTGACCGAACATTCACAGCTTGAACATAATAGTTTACCACCAATCTCTTAGAAGACTACGATCGTGATTTACGAAACTAATCAAATGAAAGACCAGAAAGGCGTTCAAAAAGGGGTTAAGAACCTCATGCAACCGAAATCTGAGTTTGCATGTACCAAAAACCACTCGGCTGAGAGAGATGAACTTACCAGCCTAGAATCCGAAACTGATCGGTTCAAACGGACGCCCTCGACGCCGGAAGAGTAGAAATGGTGCCTTAGTGGTGATCGGAGAAGAGAAAATGAGTGTTTCTTAGAGAGAAGATGAAGAAATCTGGAGAGAAGGAGGAGAAAATGGAAACTCAGAAGGTTGAAGAAGATGGTTGCATGCAGAGAGTGGCGTAAATTTTTGAAACTAAGTTTTACTTCTACCATCCAAAATCGAACGTCCAATCTCCTGCAGCTACCTGTTTTCCACTTTCTGAAATTCTAAACTCTCTTCTCGACACTTGGCTTCCACTCAAATGGGTTTTGGGTGCGTTTTAATGGGATCTAACAATTAATACATTAAAAACATTACATAAAAACTTTTAATCATGATTAAGCGCAGATGTGGATTCCTATATACCCACTCGTGCGATACTTCATTGTGCGATATATATAAGATCCATCTGTATAGATATCATCATCTACATCCAGAAAAGTCGTATGCTTTGTAAGAAGCTTGGACAGTTTAAGAAGATGTTTTGATTGATAAAAAGAATAATCTACTTCAATCGTTATGCCCTTAGGCACGACCATACATAACATAGAAATCACACTCATAAATGGTGGACAATTAACTAGAGTTGGTGCTTAACGAAACTAATCGCAAAAGAGGGGAAATCAGCCACATTAAAATTACCTTATGGGGAGGTCCGTTTGATATCTAAGATTTAAATTTAAAAAAGTAATTATTTATTTATTTTAAAAATTGATAAATTTTTAAAATAACTTTTAGAAATGCCTATGATTATTTAAGTTGATTAAGAAAAACATTATATCAGAAAGAGTTTTTTATATGGCAGTATAAACTGTTTGTATTGTTAATAAATATATATATTATTTTTTAAACAATATTATTTTAAAAAATAAAAGTATAATATATTTTTATAAATTTAATTTTGTTAAATGATATTAGAAATAATAAAGGGATAAAATTAAAAATGCAAAAAATACTATATAAAATAACTAATACTTTAATATCAATTATTCTTTAATAATTTATTAAATGTTCAAGTAATTAAAAATTATAAATGAAAAAAAATAAGAATGAAAAAAATTGTATAGAACAAAGGAGTTAATATTTTAAATAAAAATTATTCTTTTAATAATAAATATACTGAAAATACATTAGATTATTTTTAATGACGATTAAAATGTGTTTAAAGATAACAAAAATTTAAAATAATATTTAAAGTAATCAAACTTAAATAAAGAACTTCCAAAGCTTTTATCTATAAAATCAACACAACTACTTTTTCAAATCACTAAAAGAAGTTATATTCCTTATTTATGTATGTCAAGTAAGTCTCTCGTACTAAAAGAAGAAAAAAGAAGAAGATAAAATTAACAATATTCTTAAAGACAAAATTAATGTACTTTTTACTATTTATTTCAAAACATATTTAATCATAAAAAGATAGGCACCTGATAATTTTTTTTTAAAAGTTGTAAAAGATTTAAAGTTTTAGAGAAGTATTATTTAAAAGAAATAAGAAATAAGAAATAAATTGTTTAAAGTATATTTATAAAAAATTTAAACCTTTTTTTTTCATTCTTCATTTCACTTTAAACCTTTTTTTTCAATTTTACATGTCCTAGAGAGTAGATATGCGTATGGTACTAAGATACAAATATGACAAGTATGTATCAATTTTTACAAATTAATTTCACCTTTAGGATAATATACAAGTTAGTCAGGAGGAAGGCGAATTTTTAATAAAGAATAATATGTGTAATTGATATTGATTTCAAGAAATCACTTGTAACGGTCCAAAAAAGAAATTTAGTATCGGAACAGTTTGTCAATCACTACAAAAAAGAAGATATTATCGAAAGTCAGAAATCTTCGAAAACAGGACATTACCGAAGGTTAGAAGCCCTCGAAAACAACCAAAAATCGTCGGTAAAAGATAATTACAGACGGCTTGTCATTGTTTTTTAAAATGATAAAAGTCACAACAATGCTTATGAAAAAAGTTAAAAATGATTTCACTTTTTTTTTCTATTTTAAAAACGATGACAAAATTTGCAACATTTTCGTTGATTATTCGTATATTTTAACTAAGGCTTCAGATTTAAGTGTTAAGGTGAAAAAACTGTATATGGAACAAAAAAACCTCACCAAAAATAATATTGGTTTATCGCAAATGTGAAATTTATCTCTTTCTATAAAGTGTTTTTTTATGCATGAGTAAAAAATTCAATATCTAATAATAACATGTTTATAAATAACTCAAATTATTTATCTCCAATAAATACAGTTTGTTAATATGCGTTGTTGAAAACTTGCTATAAAAAAAAATACCTATTCAAGTCTTACCATCTAAAAGATAAAAGATGATTAATTTTTCTTTCCAATGAAACAGTGACATCTTGTACTTAGTTTAATGATAAAATAACACACATTTATATTCATTTAAAGATCACAATAATAAAATAATTATAAAAGATTTTTTTTACTTTTAAGAAAAAATAAAAAATAAAAGAAAATAATGTCAAATTAATATAAAAAAGTTATGTATTTTTACTTGTTTTACATAATAAATGCATAACCATAAATAAGTTAAATATTAAATAAAAATTAAAGTATAACAGAAAACAAATAATCAATATTATCTTGAATTTTAAAAATAACGAACAAATAAAAACCATTTATTCTAAACAAAACCAAAAATTGAAAAGTAATGGTGGAGTACACTATCAATAGTTTGTCCACAAAACATACCCCAGAAGCATCCAAATGTTCCAAAATCTTATCCCAAAGACATTGAATTCATGTGCAATGCTCTGAAAGCTCCATGAACAAACAGTACTTATAAATAACAAGTCTCGATAAGAAAAAAAAAACTTAAACAGAATCAGATATTTTTTCAAATATTTTATTTAGAAAAATAATATTAATTTTTTATGTTGTAATATTACAGTAGTATTAATTGTTTTATGGTGTAATATTACACTAAATATTCATCAATATCTATTTAGGAAATATTTATCTGTTAGCATAATTATAATTATAGGATATTGAGTATATTATTGTTTATATTTAAACAATATATCACCAATACAAATTATGAAATTCAATATTATTTTTTATTTTGGTATCAAAGCTTTAAAAAAAAATAATTTTTGATCTATAACTACAACTACTAGGACATTGTTGTCCGTCAGAAAAATGACCTACCTTCTACAATCTTTGTTAAGTTTAACAAAGACAATTATCTACTATGAAAATTTTCAGTATTGTCGGTGATTAAAGGATGTAAATTTTATGACTATATACTAGGGACAATAGAATGTCAAAACCAATTCATTGTTGCAAAGAACATGATAACAATAGAATGTCTACATGTCTCTTAAAGAAATTTGACATAGAAAACCTGGACATCCCAATAATAAAATTCTGAAAAAGGTCTTGAAAGAATGCAATGTGAAAACATCATCTAGTGACTCATTCACATTTTGTGAAGCTTGTCTATTTGGAAAATTGCATATGTTATCTTTCAAAAGCTCTTCTTCACATGCTAATGAAATTTTAGATTTAATTCATATTTATGTTTGGATCCTACTCCAATTTTGTCTTCATTTGAGTTCAAATATTATGTTTATTGTATTGATGATTTTAGTAGGTTCACATGATTTTTTCCCCTTAAAGTAGAAATAAGAAACTTGTGTCTTCACCCTCTTCAAAGTTATGGTTGAAAATCAGTTTAACAGAAAAATTAAAGTCATTTAATGTGATGAAGGTGGTGAATTTAAACATGTCCAAAGGATTACCTCAGAATTAGGAACTATTTTTAGAATATCTTGTCTCTACACTTCTCAACAAAATGACAAGCCTAAGAGAAAACACATACATGTTGTTGAACTTGGCATAACCTTGTTAGCACAAACCAAAATACCCCTACACTACTGGTGGAAAGTCGTCTAAAGTGTTGTTTATCTAATCAATAGACTACCATCATCACTAAATCCAAACAAAAGTCTGTACTCTCTGATTTACAAGAAAGAACCTAACTATAGGAACTTGAAACCTTTTGGTTGTGCTTGTTATACAATAAAAAAAAACTTCAGTTTCATACAACTAGGTGTGTGTTTCTTAGTTATAGTAACTCACACAAAGGATACAAATGCATTAACTTTCATGGGAAAATTTTCATCTCATTAAATGAGAATCACTTCCCCTTTCATGAAGGTTTCATTGATAGAAGAAATTCTTTAAAAGAATTAACTGAACTTATATGTTAATTTTGCTTCCAAATTACTCTGAAGGTACCACTATCAATAATACTTTTAAACCAGAAAACAATACTAAAAGTCATCAAGAAGAAGTCATAAGTGATAGTTCTACCAATAATAATACAAATGAAGGAGATCTTGGTGAATCTTTTATTGACACATCGAGAGAAATTAAAGAAGAAGGTTCAACATCAACAAAGTCAGTAGAGAACAACAGTCAAGCTGAAACTGGAAGCAATTAACCTAACACCAACACCCATTGGATGGTGACCAGAAGCAAAGCTGGAATTTACAAGTCTAAGCAACCATACATTGGATTAACAGATGTTCGTGAAGATTAAAAAGAACTAGAAAATGTCAATGAAGCTTTAATCAAGACATAATGGAAAGAAGCCATGGATGCAAAATTCAAGGCTCTAATGTCTAATCAAACTTGGACATTAATACCATTCAAGGGTCAAGAAAACATCATAGACTCAAAATGGGTCTTCAAAACTAAGTATAAAGCATATGGTTCTATTGAAAGAAAAAAAAGCAAGACTTGTTGCAAGAGGTTTTCAGCAAATAACAAGCATAAACTTTGATGAAACTTTCAGTCCCGTGGTCAAGTCTAGCTCTGTTAGAATCATATTAGCCATTGCAGTACATTTCAATTGGGATGTTAGGCAACTTGACATAAATAATGCCTTCCTAAATGGAAATTTGAAGAAAACAATTTTTATGCATCAACCTGAAGGCTACATAGTCTCGACCAAACCAAATTATATATGTAAATTGTCCAAGGCCATATATGGTTTAAGGCAGGCACCAAGGGCTTGGTTTGATAAACTAAGAGACACACTTTTGAATTGGAGTTTTCAAAACACCAAAAATGATTATTCTTTATTCATTCTTAGAGGTACAAATCATACCACGTTCCTTCTCATTTATGTTGATGATATTATTGTAACAGGAAGCAATTACCAATATTAAGAAACATTCATCAAACAAGTGAATGTTGCTTTCTCACTTAAAGACTTAGGACATGTACACCACTTTTTTGGCATTGAAGTACAAATGAATGACAATGGAATGTACATAAGGCAAATGAAGTACATAAAAGATATTCTGAAGATGTTCAACATTGAGACAATTTCTACCTATCCAACACCCATGGTGGCTGGTAAACAATTTACTATAAAAGGGGAACCAATATGACCAATGCTACTTTGTACTGACAAGTCATAGGTGCATTGCAATGTTTGACCAACACAAAGCCATACATTGCTTTTACAATCAATAAACCTAGTCACTACGTGACCACACCTACCATGGATCATTGACAAGGAATAAAAAGAATACTAAGATATCTTCAAGGCATAATGAGCCTATGTTTGCATATAAAACCTTCAAATGATCTTGATATAATGGGGTATTCTGATGCATATTGGGCAATTAGTACTGATGACAAAAAAATCTATGCTAGGACAATGTATTTCTTGGGGAAGCTCTTGTTTCCTGGTCTTAAAGAAAGCAAAAGGTAGTGTCACGATCAACCACAAAACCAGAATACAGAGTCCTGATTGATCTTGCTGCTAAAATAGCTTGGATAAGATCTTTGTTGACAGAACTAAAACTACAAATGCTCAGGAAACCAATCCTGTGGTGTGATAACCTAAGTGCCAAGTCAATTGTTTCTAATCCAATCATGCACGCACAGTCTAAACACATTAAGATAGATGTGCACCACATACGTGATCATGTCCTACAAAATGAAGTAATTGTGGCCCATGTTCCTATTACTGATCAAATTGAAGACTATTTGACTAAACCTCTCAATCATACAAGATTCAACTTGCTAAAATAAACTTGACATAATCATGTTACCACCAGTTTAATTTAAGAGGAGAGTTAAACAAAATCAAATATTCTATTAAATATCATATCATTTATGACTATTAATTTTGGAGATTTATAATATTAATTTTCTTTTACTTTATAATATTATAATAATTATTGTAATTATTCATCAACATCTACTTAAGAAAGTATTTATTTCTATATTACCATGATGATTAGAGGATCTTATTATAGATTACTGCTTCTATTTAACAATATATAATTAGTGCAAAGGATGCCATTCAATAGCATTCTCTATTAAAAAAAAATTAGAGTTGATACGGAGAGAAAAAAAAGAGAAAAGAAGCTCTCAAGCAGCAACTTTTTGATTGATTATAAGATTACTTTTAGATTTTATTTTCTTAATATCAAACTTTAAACTTCAACAGAGTTTACAATTTTATTTCTAGTTATATATATGTTGACAAATATGAATTATTAAAAAACGAAATAATCATATAAAAGAATCCCTTGTAGCTTTTTACAGATTGTATAAGATTCTTTGAATTTTTAGGACCGTTCTTACTTACTGAGATTAGTGGGGCATTAAGAAAGACAGAGATTTGGTATCCAGCGACTAAATAAAACTAAAAAAACTGTTTCCAATGAACGGTCTCTATACTTTTATCCTCAAATCAGTTTTTTAGCTTCGGACACCGAATGAAGCAAGTGAATTATTTGGTGAAATAACTGATTTTAATTTTCTATTTTGTATGATAAATTTCACCCAAAGTTTATTGCTTTAAAATATACAAGTTGATGGTTTGAATAACTTTATTAAATCAAATATAAGATTGGACCCACAGACGTTTGTGCTGGAAAGTGGAAAGGGGAGTGTGAGAGAAAGAGAAAGCACAAATTTTTGGGTGGCCTCTTCCCGCCGGAGACAGACAGGGACAAAATTTGCACAAAGACTGTGGGTCCCACTTTACCTTGTTCAAATTGCCTATTCATTGTTTCCACATTTTATATTCTCATACGGCAAACAAATTTAAATAAATATTCTTCAAAACATAAAACTAAAATATGCAATGTATAGCTTCACAGGGTAAACAAAAGGCTATTTTTCAGAACATTGATTATTAGCTTGACCAATTTAATGGAAGTTATTGTGTGTTAGCATTAACAACTGCAATGAATATTGAAATTATTACATCTCTGCAATTATATGGCAGGGGGAGTTTTTTGTTTTTATTCTGTCCATGTGTTTTTGCAATGGCATACTTTTTCAAAGGAAATATTTTATAGCTGGGAAAATTTTATAATGAATTTCATTTAAATAAACATTTGGCATTTGTTTATGGAAGCAGAAGAGTTATGGTAAATGTTAAATGATACGAATGTGGCCATGTGGGTTGTGTGTATCTCTCATTCGTGTTTGTCGTCTAATCGTTTGTGTTTTGTTTATGGGAAGGTTGTTTTATGAGTGAAGAAGAAGAAAGTAGAAAGGTGTTCGAGTTCCCAAAAAGCCTTGGTGTTTAATAATGCTCCCGTGACTTTCTCTCACTTCCATTTGTCCATCGGTACAAGCTTCCCTCTCGAATCAAGAACACCCCTTTCTCTCATTTGTAACCAAAATCCACTCTCATTGACTTCACCCCAGATCTCTGTGTCTCTCTCTCTTACCCAACACATCTCATTTAGTTTCGTTGCTGTTGCAAAGGTTAGATTTTCCCGTGTCTTTTGTTTTCAATTCTTTTCCTTTATTATTTGAGTTGGTGAATATATATAGTGAGGTCCTTGGAAGTGCGCAAGCTTCTGACTTTTTCCCATCTTGCACCTGCTGGTTCAATCTTGAAGCATTTCGGTTTCTGGGTTTGACATGTTTTTGCTGTTTGTTGTTTGCTCTCCGTTTTTGAAAAAAAAATCAGGACTGTTCATTCGTTTTGATGGTTTGGTCCGTTTGTGTTTGCTGATTAGTGTGGTTTTAGGCTGCAATTCAGAGGCTTTTTATTGTTGGTTGTGTTGCTATTCCGTGGGAGGTTTTTGGCTCATTAGTTGTCACACATTATCATCTTTTATCTGATTTTATCTCACACTTATGCTTCAGTTTTTATCGCGCAGCAGAGGACATAAAGGGGAACATACTTTGTTGTTTTGACTAGTTTAGCTTTACTTGTCGGCAAGCAAAATGACCATTGACGTGCCACCATCCAGTGCCCACAGTGTTAGAACAAACAGATTTTCCTTTGGTTCTAGCAATGGCAGTGAGGCGACTCCATTACACAACTATGCATCTGTTAGCAATGTTGATGGCTATGATAGTGATGGCTCTAATTTCGCACCACCGTGAGTATCATCTTTTCTTTTGGGTATATATTGGAGATTGCGCAAATAAGTAACTTGGTATTCTATTTGCATGTTGCAGTACACCAACAACCCTATCAACTGCTATTCCAGCAGAACTCGCTGGAGCTGTACCCTTGATTGATAAATTCCAGGTTGGACTATATATAGGTTTCTTGAATAATTTTGCTTCTCTAGTAATTTGTGTCTCAATGAGTTTCGTCTAAGTTTCTGCATTAAGGATAGTTTTTACTTTATTGATTCAATTAACTGCATGGTCATTTCTCATCACCAAGTTTTCCATAATGTTGTTTGTTATAGGTGGAAGGATTCTTAAAACTGATGCATAAACAAATTCAGTCTGCTGGAAAACGTGGATTTTTTTCAAAAAGATCCGTTGGCCCCCAAGTTCGAGAGAAATTTACATTTGAGGACATGCTTTGTTTCCAAAAGGTAATCAAATACCAGCATTTCTATAGTGTATGGCTAATTTTAGTTTTTGGAACATGAGAAGATAACTTGCTAATTCCTGCAGGATCCAATACCTACATCCTTGCTTAAGCTGAACAGTGACTTGGTCAGCCGAGCAACAAAGTTATTTGTAATAATTTTGAAATATATGGGAGTTGATTCATCTGACCGTCTAACTCCATTAAACTTAGATGAACGAGTCGAGCTTGTTGGTAAATTATACAAGCAATGTTTGAAGCGTTCAGAACTCCGAGACGAACTTTTTCTCCAGATATCAAAACAAACGAGAAACAACCCTGAGAGGTATGTAAATTTATTTGTATTGTGTGTTGTGCTTCATGTGTTATGCAAGTAACTAATACCTTTTTGGTCTGAAAAAACAGGGAATGCTTGATTAAAGCATGGGAGCTAATGTATTTATGTGCTTTGTCCATGCCTCCCGGTAAAGACATTGGAGCATATCTGTCAGAGTATGTTCATAACGTGGCACATGGTGTGCTTGCTGATCCTGAGATTCGAGCCCTTGCTTTAAATACGTTAAATGCTTTGAAGCACTCTGTCAAGGCTGGTCCTAGACATATAATACCTGGACCTATCGAGATTGAAGCCATGTTGACTGGGAAAAAGCTTACAACTATAGTGTTCTTCCTGGATGAAACATTTGAAGAAATTACATATGACTTGTCAACAACAGTTGCTGATGCCGTTGAGGTTCTTTGAAACCTTTGAATGCTTATGTGATATATCTACTGTAGGATTTAGGCATGCGGCATACATTTCTAACTGATGCAAATGAACATAACATATATGGAAGAATGAGGAAATTGAAATAGGACTGTAAAGTTCTTAAAAGAAAATTTTGTTTACACAGTATGAATTTAACTATGATTATGACTTTAACACCCTACTGCTTTGCTGTCTTAGACATAGCTCTAGTTTGGATAAACTTCTCCATAAACATTTATAGGATTTACGGGGAAGAAATAGAGAGTTAAATGAATCAAACTTCTCCCAAGTTCAGTCCAACTTATATACTTCAGTTTTGGAGAAGTTAAATGGGAGAGTTTTTAAAAAAGGTAAAGTTTTTAAGTTTCTTTTAAACCTATGACTAAAATTTTTTCACCACCTTATTTTCTTCCTTCGCAATGGTTGTTAAGAAGTTTATCCAAACTTAGTAATAGTCTCTTTTCATCTGTGTTTACTCTATCAAGTTTAATATCCTTGATCCATTAACTTTCATTTGTTTCAGGAACTTGCTGGGATCATTAAATTGTCAACATACTCGAGCTTTAGCTTGTTTGAATGTCGTAAAGTTGTTACCGGTTCCAAGTCGCCTGATTCTGGGAATGGCATGTTTTCTTCTACTACGTGCTTGTTAATATCATTATTCTTACCGAGATCAGTAGTCTAACAGCTTTTTTGTTGTTACTCAGAAGAGTACATTGGATTAGACGATAATAAATATATCGGGGATCTGCTGGCAGAATTTAAGGCAGTTAAAGAACGAAGTAAAGGAGAAATTCTGCACTGTAAGCTAATATTCAAGAAAAAGTTATTTCGTGACTCAGATGAAGCTGTCACAGATCCAATGTTTTTGCAGTTGTCCTATGTACAAGTATGGCTTTTTTGTCTCAGTTGTATGAATGAATTAGATTATATCTAGTTATTATTGAATACAATTACCTTAAAGATATTGATTGTTCTGCGTGGATGTGTTGTTACAGTTGCAGCATGATTATATTTTGGGTAATTATCCTATTGGAAAGGATGACGCTTCCCAGCTTTCTGCACTGCAAATCTTGGCTGAGATAGGATTTGTTAGAAGACCAGAATCATGCACGTTAGTGATTTTCAATGTTCATTTTGTCATAAGCTTTATTTCGGAAGTGTTTAGCTTCTCATGCTTAATAATGTTACGGTCAGGGACCTCTTTTTTCTCTCTCATGATTTTATCAGATCTCTGAGATTTTTGTATTGATCAGTGACTGGAATTCATTCCTGGAGCGATTTCTTCCTAGACAAATTGCAATGACTCGAGCAAAACGGGAATGGGAGTTGGACATTCTTTCTTGCTATCATTCACTGGTATGGGTCTGAGATACTTTCCAAGGGCCAAACTCTTCTGTTTATTTTTCTTTAACCTTTGATCAGTGTTGAGTATGATCAATTTATTGCTTTTGTAGCTTGTTATTCATTTTATTTCAAAACCATTCTCTGAGCATCTAACAAAGTCATTTTCCACTTATCATGGAAATCAACATTTGCTTGAAGGAAAACTTTACATTTGATGAAATAGTATGGATATTCTCTTTTGTCTGATTTAAGATGTTGCTCCCTTTACAGGCGCATGTAACTAAAGATGATGCAAGACAACAATTTCTCCATATATTGAGAACAATTCCTTATGGGTTTTCTGTTTTCTTCAATGTTCGCAAAATTGATGATCCTATTGGACTCTTGCCTGGAAGAATTATTTTGGGAATCAACAAAAGAGGGGTATGAGAAACAAATGATTAAATTATAATCTTATAAGGCTTAAAACTTCATGTTAAAACAAGTTTTAGTTTAATTGAATGTTTTTTCATATGAATTATTATTAGGTCCATTTTTTCCGTCCTGTTCCGAAGGAGTATATGCACTCTGCTGAGTTGAGAGACATAATGCAATTTGGAAGCAGCAATACTGCAGTATTTTTTAAAATGCGAGTTGCAGGTGTTCTTCACATATTTCAGTTTGAGACAAAGCAGGTATTGGCATGTTCTTAACTTCTTAGTTTTGTGGTGGACTTGGTTCATTCTTTTCCTCACTAAATCAATGTCATTATATCATTCTTTTGAAGGGAGAAGAAATTTGTGTAGCCCTTCAGACACACATAAATGATGTTATGCTGCGCCGCTATTCCAAAGCTCGATCTACCGTGGGTGGTTCTTTGAATGAGGACACTTCTACGAATTTTAAGCCTTCTAATATGGAGTTATATGAAAAACGTGTTCAAGATTTATCAAAACTTGTTGAAGAGTCTCAAACAAATGCTGATCAAGTAAGTCTAAGCTTCTAAGACATGTTATTGGCTTAATTCAGATAAACTTTTCTATTAGTTCTTAGAGAAGAATAATAAAATAAAATGAATTGAACTTCTCCTATATGTTAAAATCAAGTTATGCACTTCAACTTTTTGATAAGTTAAATGTGGCTTCCGAAAAAAAGTGAGATACAAGTTGGTTCTAACTTTGAGAGAAAAATTGATTTATTTTTTATTTTCTTGTTAGTAGTTGTTGATAACTTTATCCGAACTAACTCATAGTATGTTGCTTAGGACATAAAGTAGACTCCAAACTGAACCATTAAAACTAAAGGTCATTTCTTTTGAGTTATTTCATAGTAAAAGAAATCCATAGGGTTTATTTTCTTCTATTTGAAGGGTAAAGAATATCTCTCATCCTAATTTGGCTTTAGACTTTAGAGCTATGGCTTGTTTGGACGAGCTTCTCAATGACTCTTTAGGAGAGAAAAATAAGAAGGCAAAATGATATTAATTTCCCAATAAGCTAAAATTTGCTTATGCACAAATTAATAATAAAAATTTAGAGAAATTTTAGCTTACGGAGAAGCTAATTTTTCTGTTTTTCCTCTTATTTTTTTCTCCTAGAAGGACTTTATGAAAAATTCGTCCAAATAGGTCTGTAGTACAAGGCTCAAAATTGAGCTTTACTTTTTGTACATAAAGAGAGGGACCAGTTTCTTGCATGAAATTATGTATATACATGATATATTGGAGGCACCAATCTTTTGATTTAGGGTAACAGTGTTTGTTTCTGCTTAAACTTTGGCAAATCATAGTCTGTTTTACCCTAAAAGGGCTATCGGAAAGTTGTCAAAAAAAGTGAATGTTTCTTCAAAATAAGGTTAATCAAACAAACATTCATTGAGCCACCCATTTACTGTTGAGCTGTAAAATGCATGTTTCAACTATTTGTTGTAATATTTTTAAATCCTGTTGAAATAGTTGCTAGAAAAATTGCATCAGAAGCAAAAACAAGAAGAGGAAATGCTGGAAGAATTAGATGGCTTAAAAAAGTCTTTAAAAGCTGATAAGCAGAATCTTGCAGAAGTTACTGATGACCGTGACAAACTTAGGTCTTTATGCCATGAAAAAGATAAGGAACTTCAGGTAAAGGTCTTACATTTTCACGGAAGCAGTTTTATTTTAATCTAATCATTACTGACCTGTCTTAGTGATTATGCAATCTACTAGGCTAAAATTCAAGAGAAAAGAAACATGGAAGCACAGATGGCCAAGCTGAGTAATCTGGTTACTGAAAATGCCACCAAAAAGGACCCGCTTCAAGAAGATAACCAAGTAAGATGCTTGATGAAACTGGCTGGTTATTCATTTGTTCTTTCCTTCCCGGACAGTATAGACATTGTCACTTCAATGTATAATTTTTGGACTTTGATTGGTACCTAAGGTGTCGCAAAAACTTGAAGATGACCTAAAACTATGTAAAGGCGAGCTGCTTGAAGCTGAAGAGACTATCAAATGCTTGAGAAGTGAAAAGTTGATTCTGGAACAGAAGCTATCTGAGTTTGAGAAGAACAGTGAAGAAGAGGTAACATAGAATATTGGATTTCTCTATTTTTCTAATTAAAATCCTTGTTTTTTAATCTAAGATGATGTTCAATCAATGCCTTGGTGGTGTCTGTAATGCAGATTAGTTCTCTACAATGTAAACTTGAGAAAGAACGCAAGAATTTGAACTCTCAGGTGTATGACCTTGAACGAAAACTGGAGATGTTTAGGCAAGAAATGACTGTGGCCAAGTCTTCACTTTCGGTCAAGGACTCTGAATTGGCTGCTTTGAAGAACAATTTAGATGAACTAGAAGAATTGAGAGAAATGAAAGAGGTTTTGGTGCTCTTATTTTATTTTCATTTTTGTTAGAATACTACTGGCATTCACTTTAGGTGTATAAATTTAATTTTTTAATTTATAAATTCCTTTTTGCTACATTTAGGACATTGATAGAAAGAATGAACAGACAGCTGCCATTCTGAAGATGCAAGCGGCTCAACTAGCTGAAATGGAATTGCTTTATAAGGAAGAGCAGGTTCTAAGAAAGAGATATTTTAATACCATAGAAGGTGGTGTACAGAAAGTATCTATACAGCAATTATTATGCCAATGTGAATGTTTAGATTTACATATGTAACTGACATAATAACTACATTTGGATTTGATCCTTTATTTCAGATATGAAAGGCAAAATAAGAGTTTATTGTCGGTTAAGACCTCTTAGTGAAAAAGAGATTGCAAATAAAGAAAGAGATTCTCTTGCTACTGTTGATGAGTTTACTGTTGAGCACCCATGGAAAGATGACAAATCGAAACAGCACATATACGACCGTGTATTCGATGGTTATGCCACTCAAGAAGATGTATTTGAGGATACTAGGGCAAGTATTACTATAACAAATTAAAGACCATAGATGCTCTTTGTTTTAGATAATAGATACATTGAAATAGATTTAACAATTTGATAATTCCTTACTTATGTTTTACTTTGGACATTTTCAATGCAGTACCTAGTACAATCTGCTGTAGATGGCTATAATGTTTGCATATTTGCTTATGGTCAAACTGGCTCTGGAAAGACCTTTACCATCTATGGAGCTGAAAACAATCCTGGACTCACCCCTCGTGCCACTGCAGAACTTTTTAGAATTTTAAGGAGAGATAGTAACAAGTATTCTTTTTCCTTGAAGGTAACAATGGTGAAATGTCAACTAATGAATATTTCTGTGTTTTGTAAATGTGGTGTCACTAAATCCACTGAATGTTAATATATTTTTTCCTTTTGTCTTTCAATGTGTTTAATGTTGAGCAACGTAACCACAACACAACAGATCATGGGTTTTGCAAAAGTCTGTTTGTTGTCTGATGTTGACATGTTTTGTTGTATCTTTAATGCAGGCATACATGTTGGAGTTATATCAAGATACACTTGTAGATCTCCTGTTACCCAAGAATTCAAAGCGTTTAAAACTGGATATTAAGAAGGATTCAAAGGTGATTTTTCCTATGTTGTGAATGCAAATTTCAATTTCTAGATATTTTACTCTTCAATGCAAATAATTCAGATTTGATATCTTTTAAGGGCTTCGGAAGGTGTAGGATTACACAGTGTATTATATTCATGGATTTCATTCCCTAATTGTAATTGTTTTATTTTACTCTGATCTTAGGGAATGGTAGCAGTTGAAAACGTAACAATTGTGTCCATTTCTAATGTGGAGGAATTAAACAGCATAATACAGAGGGGATCCGAGCAGCGACATACATCAGGAACACGAATGAATGACGAAAGCTCAAGATCTCATCTCATACTATCAATTGTCATTGAAAGTACCAACCTTCAAAGCCAATCAACGGCAAGGGGAAAGGTATCATTATTCATTACCTTCAATAGAAGTATAAATACATCAATTATGGAACAGTTTGAAACATTAGTATTTGATGAACTTGAGTCATTTATAGTTGTTAATTTTGTTATTTGGATTTATCATACAGTTAAGTTTTGTGGATCTTGCTGGCTCAGAAAGAATAAAAAAGTCAGGCTCAGCAGGTAATCAACTTAAAGAAGCTCAAAGTATCAACAAATCATTATCAGCACTAGGAGATGTTATCAGTGCTTTGTCTTCTGGTGGTCAACACATACCTTACAGAAATCACAAGTTAACGATGTTGATGAGTGACTCACTTGGGGGCAATGCCAAAACTCTCATGTTTGTGAATGTATCTCCAACAGAATCAAGCTTGGATGAGACACATAACTCTCTCATGTATGTATATAATCTTTTTAATCTGTTTTCTTTAGTTAAACTTCAAAAGAAAAAAGGTTTCCATTAAAAAACTTCAGTAGTTTTGGGCCAATAACATGCAGAAGATTAAAAAAGAACATGATTAAGCCAAGTTTTACATGGCTAATATTTTCTTGTGTTTATATTGTATGCTATTTTAGGTATGCATCACGAGTGAGATCAATTGTGAATGATCCAAGCAAAAACATTTCTTCAAAAGAAATAGCTCGACTGAAGAAACTGGTTGCATATTGGAAGGAGCAAGCAGGTAGGAGAGGAGAGGATGAAGAGTTGGAAGAAATTCAAGAAGAAAGACCAACTAAAGAGAAGAGTGATGGGAGGCATTCTATGTAGTAATTCTAGGCAAATAGGAACTCACAAATAGCTTCTAGACAGGGTTGGCCATTTTCTGCAATTCAGATTTCAGACAACATTGCACAGGCTTCATAGGTTGTAATTTATCTCAGATGCAACATGTATAGTTAAATCATGTATATATATATTTTAAATATTTTAACTTGTTCACATATAAATATATACATTCTGCAACAGGTTAAATCTTCTCAAGAAGATCCAGTTTTCAATGTCTGTAGTCAAATTTAGCAGCAAAGGAGGATGTCAGTATTGAGGTTGAATGGTTTATGATTGAATTCTCTGATGGGATTAAACATTTTAAAATTATAGATCCTTAGCTGATGAAAAGATTTCAAAATGTGACATTAATTAATTGGTTATCTCTTATTAATACATGTCTACCATTACTAGTTGTGTTTCGGTAGTACGAACAAAATTGATTTTTTAAAATTTATATTTATGATTATGTATTTATTCATGCTTATATTTTTTGTTAATTTATGTATTTATGTTTTGTTATTTATTTATTTATTTTGTATTTAATCAAATAGTTAGACTATTTTGTATTTATGTTTTATGTTGCAATAGTCGAACATTTTTATTTAAAAATGTATATAATAGCAAGTGGGCTTATTGGTTAAATTAACGGTTTGACTTCTTAGTCGGCACCGAAAATTGGAAATTCTTTCCACGCTGACACGGTGCCCTTTTTAATTTCCCAGATGACACACTGTATTTTAATTACATAAATAGCATTGTTTTTAAAATAAGTTAGAATTCAGTTTTCGAACTGTTTTTTTTTTATAAATTAAAAAAAATAAAGAAAAATAAGGTAAAATAGAAATATTTATCATAGTAATATCTTTTTCTAGTGTTATATTTTTTGAAAATAAATTTAAAATATATCTTTATTTCCATAAAATAAATTACTTAATAATTTTTGGTGCAAAAAGTTAAAAAAAGAAAAAAGAAAACAATATGATTATAGTAAAAATTTGATGAATTTATTTTTGAAGTTATGACTGATTTAAATTAAAGTTAATGATTAGGAAAAAAATTACTTAGTTATAAGTTAAGATTATTTTATGATAGTTGTTTAATGAAGATGTGAGAAGAACACCAGAGAATAAATAATACAAAAAGTAGGAATAATAAATTTAGTAAAGTTACTTGAAGTTTAAGAAAGCATAGCAATTAGAAAAAGCGTTTTCCTTTTTAATTCCTTTCTGCATATGCAAACGATCCATCGACACAACATCGTGGGTTGAATCTACTTCCTCGTCTTAATGACATCGAATTTTGTTATTTTCTAATAAAATTACACATTAATTCCAACATTAACACGAACCACTAGCCAGTAATATTTTTAGTATATATTTAAAAACGGTTTTGTTCAATTATATTTAGTAAGAAACCCAGAATTATTTAGTAGCATGTATCTAATTGGGATTAAAAGTAGCGAAAAAAAAGGAAAGCTGCTACTCCCATGTTTCCCCAACTTCTGCAATTTCCTTAAAAGCAGTGAATAAAGACAGTGACCTCACCTAACACAAATAAAAAAAAAAAAGAACAGTTACATATTAAACAAAGTACTAACATTAATTAACTTAATAAATGAAATATAACAAAAAAGAAAAATACTTTTCGCCACAATAAATCTATTTTAAATATGTATATATATAAATAGGCCTCCTGTTAGAGGAAAAGTGTGTGTGGGGTATATCTGTTGTTTGTTCATCGTTGTGATCTGGACAGGGATAGAAGAATGGAAGAGAGCAATATTCCAGTGATTGATATGGAGAAAATTGACTGTGAGGAAGGAGAGTGCAAGAAATTAAGAGAGGCATGTGAAAGATGGGGTTGTTTCAGGATCATCAACCACTCTATTTCAGAAACTCTCATGGCTGAGATGAAGAAGGTGAATGAGGCTTTGCTTGATCTTCCTCTCGAGATCAAAAAACGCAACACAGAAGTCATTGCAGGCAGTGGTTACATGGCTCCAAGTGCAGTCAACCCTTTCTATGAGGCCCTCAGTCTCTATGATTTGGGTTCTTCACAAGCTATGCACAATTTCTGCTCTCAACTTCACGCTTCTCCCCAACACAGGTTACTTTTCTTTCATTTCTTCCTTTCTTTTCTTTATTATTCACTGCTTTAGATTGAGATAGGTTTAATGTTGAAAGTAAGCACATTCTGTTATCTTTGGTAGGGAGAATTTCCCATCTGGAAACGTGAACTATTGATTTTGACAGGAAAATCGTGGAGAGATATGGGGAGGCAATTCATGGTTTGGCAGTGAAGATAGGAGAAAAGATGGCTGAATCACTGGGCATCGTGGTTGATGATTTCAAGGATTGGCCATGCCAGTTCAGAATTAACAAATATAACTTCACCCCAGAAGCAGTAGGGTCCACTGGAGTTCAAATACACACAGATTCAGGCTTCTTAACCATTCTTCAAGATGATGAAAAAGTTGGTGGTCTTGAAGTGTTGGACTCTTCTGCTTCGTTCGTGCCAGTCCCTCCTTTCCCTGGGACCCTCTTAGTCAATCTTGGAGACATTGCTCGTGTAAGTTAATAACACCAACCAAACAGAAAATAGACTCTGCTCTGACCCTTATTACGCATGAAGTTGAGCATGCAATTGTTATGCATATGCAGGTGTGGAGCAATGGAAGGTTTTGCAATTTGATACACCGTGTCCAATGCAAGGAAGCCACCAAACGTTTTTCTATTGCTACGTTTATGTTGGCACCAAGGAATAGGAATGTTGAGGCTCCAGAGGAATTGGTGAACCATGATCATCCTCGTTTATATCGACCTTTTATTTACGAAGATTATAGGAAGCTGAGAGTTAGCAACAAGATGCACACTGGTGAAGCCCTGGAGTTGTTGCGTTTGTCCTAGTCATAAGAAGGCAACGAGGTTTAGGAAAGTTGATGCTACACTTTTCGGAAATTTATGTATCTGTTTGTCAACTGGGCCAAATGCTCATAGTTAAACAAAGTTACTCACTCCTAATAACTCCATAGAACTTTCATACAAGTCTTCGTTACTATTTGTTTCAAATCGTGTTCGTTATTTTAAGCTGCAACTTAATGTGATATCAGAGTTTTAACAGTTTTACTCTGATTGATGATGTAATATAAGTAGATAGAAAAAATATATTTTGACACGTTTTTTTAATAATATTTTAATATAATACACGTGTGATTTTTTTGTTATTATTTGTTTGTTATTGTGTTAATATATTTTAAATTTAATAAAAATATAATATATAACTATATTAACATATTGTAAAAAAATCTATAATAATATATCATTATTTAAATAGTTATTCGGTGTGAATAGAAAAGGAAAGTAGAGAAAGAGAAATAAAACTTTGATTACAAGGTTGGGTAGGAAAGTAGCATAAAAAATGAAAGATGCTTTTATTTTTGACAAACGAGGTTATTTATGTTGACGTTTGCTTAATTTAAAGAAGAAAGTGATGTGGCAATTGGAAGACAGAAGGGATTCCTTTTGAATTTTGTGTGATGAGTGAAAAAGATGAATGATATTTTTATACACAATTTTTTTTATACTATTTTGATATTATTTTTTACTTTTTATCTTTTTTAAATGTAAAACTTTTTTAATGTTTATTTTATTTTTATAATAAGGGTTAAATGAATGTGACGTCTGAACCTATTATTAGTCATTGAAAAAGGGAACAATTTTCATTTCACATGCTAATAACAGATGTTGTTTTGTGGGTTGGATTTGGTTTCATCTCATATTGATAAAATTATTATTTTTTATTGTGGGTTCAATTTCATAGTTAACACACAGTAACAAGTTAAATATATTTGTAAAGGAAAAATGTTTAAACTCTTCTCATTGTTATTATTAGGTTTAATACCTACTTTGATCCCTCTTTTTGTAGAGTCTGTTCAAAGTTATCTTCTTTTTTTTCAAAAGTTCACTAACATCTTACTTTTCGCAAAAACAGTTTAAGTAGATCCTTTTTGCTTAGTGCGTTAAAGAACTAACGGCAAAATTGCTCTGCTGGCCAAAATTAAATGACATGTCCAATTAGTCCAATTAGTTGGCAAGTTGAGCTAATAAGAGACTGTCACGTGGCAATCCCCTTTCCACTCAAACCCTAATTTCCTTTTCTCCTCTGCACTACTACACCGCGCCCTATCTCCCCGCCCTTCCGCACTCAACAAACAAACAGTTTAGAAATACAGTGCAGGGAGGGGCGAAAAATCCCTCCTGCGGCTCCCCGCCCTGCTGCTGCCCAAAAGCAGATTGAAGACTGCTTCAACTGCAAGAGACATTGATTTGGATTTTGAGTGATCACATTGGGGTGAAGCAGGACCTTGATGATAGCTTTGGATCTCTTGAACAATCAATTTTGTCTAAATTCCATGGAATCTCACTTGATGTTGCAGGACCTCAGTTACAATCTCCAACTGGAATCCAAATGCGTTCAAATATGAACCAACAGCTGGGGGGCTATTCCTCGGGCCTTTCCACCTCAAACATGGTTGGATCAAGATCTTTCAAGGTTGATCCATCTGTTGAAGGAGCCTCGGTGGCTTTGAATCCAAGAGCTGCTGCTTTTGCTAAGCGTAGCCATAGCTTTCGAGCGAAGCATGGTGGACCATCATTCTGAGGTTCCTTCTCCAAAACTTGATTGGACCATAAATGGAGATGAGTTGAATAAGCAATGAATCCATTGGCTTTCATGATGAATAAGCAATTCAATTTAACACGTCAACCAAAACTGTACAACTCATCAGTTTTTTGCCAGTTGGACAGCTGTGCCGTTAGTCTTTTTAACGCCGTAACCAAAAAGGACTAACGTGCATCGTTTTTGCGAGAAGTAGGATGTTAATGAACTTTTGAAAAAAAGGAGAACAACTTTGAACAGACCCTACAAAAAGAGGGACCAAAATAGGTATTAAACCTTATTATTATTATTAGAGAATTTTAAGTAGGTTTTCATATATGTAACAGTCTCAATTGAGTCTAAATATTTAAAAAATTGAGTCAATTAAGCTTTGTTAGTTAAGTTTCCACATACGATGTTAACTAATGTTGAACTGTAATTTTGAATAGAGGGTATGTCATTGTGCATTAAGTTTTGCGGATGATGTGTTTTAGTAACATCAACGTGGATTTCTGCCTGCCCAAAGTCACTGGTTTTGTGCCCCAAATCCCCTTTTGATACTCTCTCGATTTCCAATCAATAATCGAATTAGGGTTTTCAAAAAGTTTTCCCCTTTTTTCTTTGTATGTGCCTCTTTGATTCCTCTTAGGAGCAATCACCTTAGCGTGTATGTCCCCTTAAACCATTCAATTCCAATTTCAATTTTTTCTTCAAAGATAACAATGTTTTTTTATGTCTCGTGAATTTTGGGTTTTAATTGGGTTTTGTTGTTTTGATATCAACAGGTAGATTGTTCACGGGGGGCAAATCCATACCAAATTCTAACTGCTTGCATTTGGGGTGTCTTTTCAAATTACATTCTTTTTGGAATTTGATATCAATTGTATTTTCTGAATTGAGCTGATAGAATATAAGCTCATGCAGTTGTAGTTGTAGCCTCTAAGGATTTTGATTTGGGGCTTGTGGCTTGAAGAAAGTGCACTTTTAGATATCGGATATTTTCGCACATGGCTCCAAATCTGAGGCTAAGATTATGTTTTCCCGTGTTTTTTTTTCTTGCTGGGTTTTCTCTTGAATTCAAATGGCGAATTGAATCATCAAGTTTCACTTAAGGTCATAGCTGCTCCTCGTAAAGATGTAGGAACTAATGTAATTGATGGCACTGGTGTAGAGAATGCCTTTAATTTTGAGAATGGCAATAGTGCGGTGGGTAGTAGGAAAGGTGAATGTAATAAGGATTCAGTTTCAACTCTTGTTTAATATTTTTCTTCTCCTTGAGATTTGGTTTCGCAGAGGAAGATGAAGGCGCGATTTAGGGTTTGCAATTTTGAGATTCTTTCTTACAAGAGGTTATAGTGATTATTATGGAGGAGACGTCAGGTTCGTTGATGGTGGTGCGTTGATTGTGCTGTTGGTGGTTCGCGTTTTTGTGTCGTGATTTGGGTTTGTACGATTTGACTGAAGTTGAAGGCAATTTGGCTTCTTTTAAAGGTTTTCACGGTGCTGGTTCGCAAAGAGAGGTTGATCATGGCTAGTGATGGTTGACGAGATTAATGGAAGATGAGATATTCTCTGGGTGACAAGGAATGAAGCTTCTAGAGTTTCTTTGGAAACATTTTCAGTATATGAATGGTGCTTCCATAATCTTTTTATTTATTTTCTTTTTTTTTACTTTACTCAATTGCATGTCATAATTTAATTATTTTCACGTAATAAAATTTTCACCTCTGCATATTTATTTTCATCACATTTTAACGTCGTATGTAAAAACTTAACTGACAAGGCTTAATTGACTCAACTTTTCAAATATTTGGACCCAATTGAGACAATCACAAATACGATAACCCACTTGAGATTTTTTAACAAATACGAGAACGATCCGAGGATTTAAACCAAAGAAAAAAATATATTACTGGAGTGGATCCGTCTAAAATATATATTCGATTTTTTTTTTTGAAAAATTAATAAATCATATACAAATATACATTTTTAAAATTTCACAACCCAGTATATTTGCTGACTCCCTAGTGAAAGTACCTTACAAGTTAAAATTAACACTATTTTGAGCACATGGCTTCCACGATTTTAAATTAATTTTGCTACAACATTTTTTGCCAAATTGCTCCAAATGGGCACATCACATTCATCATTGTTACGAGCTAGATTGAGCCCAAAATAATTGTATTAAGATCCCTCAAATACCAACATTTCAATTCATATGGTGTTTATTCTGCACCTCTGACCCTTTCATCTTGCATTTCCAAACTTTAACAAAATTCCTATTTTGCCCCTAATTAAAAGCTATTTTAATTTTTGTAGGAAAAAAATCTAATCAAATATTCTTATTTCAAATTATTAAATAAAACTAATTAATTATAGTATAATAGAATATTTAATATTCAAAATAACCACTTTTTTAAATAATTAAAAACAATGGCAAACCACACACTTAATTTTATACAACTAAATAGTATTAAAAATTTATTTTACTGAAATATTATAAAAATGCTTTATTTTGTTGTCAATTTTAATTAAATTATGTCTTATGTTGCAGACACCAATTATTAGAAAATTATATATAATTAGTAATATCAAAATAACCCCAAAAGAGATAATAACATATTAATTTGATTTAATATTTGCACTGCTTTTACAGTTCTTAAAAGGAATCACTGTTTTGTTTCTTCGACTTCTAAAATATCACTCAATCTGCTTTTAATTATTTAAAATTAAAAATAATTCAAAAATTTATTATCTAAATTTTTTTGATCAAAAATAGTATTAATATTTTATGCGTAAATTAAACTTATGTTTTATTTTGTTTTTTTTCTCTCTCATAATCTTTTCTCAAAATCACCATAAGATATATTATAAAAAGAAAATTAATTTCTTAAAAATTTATAAAAAAATGAAAATTTTAAATAGACCTAAAGTACTAAAGAATGACAAATGTTATAGTGTTTCAATTCTTTAACTAACACATTAAATAATTTATTTTTAACTTTCAATTAGAACACATAACATAAATGTATGTTTATGTTTATGTTTATATTTATGTTTATGACATTTAAAATGTAAACATTTTGAGTGAGTAGTAAGACGAGATTGAATTCTATGGGCGAATACAACTTCAGTCTGCACAAGGTTTATGAGTTTTTTCTTTTTATTTATTATTTTTGTTATGAACATGATTTGTTGAGTATAAAATGAAAAAGAAAATCATTTATATTTAATTTCTTTTTCAATAACTTTCTAAGAAAACAAAGAAGCCTATTTTTTTTTAAATTAAGAGCTTCAATTAGAGAAAATCTTCTCTTAAATTTCAATTAGGATAATTTTAGATAAAAAGTTAATTTCTTACTTATAACTTAAAAAAAGTGAAATTAAATATTTAAATTTCAAATTTATAAAATGATCCTTTAATTATATACTTAGAGAATCTAACTCAATAAATATTGTCATTTTGCTTTTGCTTCTTGATTTTAGAACTCTCCTCTTATAAAAGTTTTAATTTATTTTCTATAGTAACTATTTTTGTAACAAATTAGAAGTTAATTATATTTTTTCTTTTATTCAAAATGAACATTTTTTCTCAAAAAAAGGCCCATGGATTGCCCTGGCCCACAGGGCTTTTGAAGATATTTTGGTCCCATGAGCTTTTTCTATGAGGGGCTTTTTGGCCTTGTGGATTTTTTTGGCCCCAACCCACGTGGGTTAGGGCCAAACCATGTAAGGAGGGCCATATTGATAGGTCTAGCAAATACTCAACATATGTGAAATGAGATCCAAGTCTTCTAAACAATATATTCAAGGCTAAAAAAAGCTTCATTTAATAACACACAATTTTTCAACAAATCAATTTTAATGTATAATCATATCTATTAATTAAAGAGTATTTATGAAAATTGGAGATACAAGATGAAAATGTTGGAGGTGTAAGATGAAACACTCCAATTCTTCATGTAAGAATAAATGTCTATATTTGTGAGATTTTTTTTCCAAAATAAATCCATTTAAATTTTTTACCCAAATAAATTTATTTCCACATTAATTTCTAATTAGATGGTTAATTTTTTTTCCTTTTCACAGAATTTGGTCATCAGAACACTAAATTTAACTTTTCTAACCGAATTCTCAATGTGTGAAAAAGAGTTTAGTTTGAGAATTAATTAATGTTGGTATATGTTTATTTGGATAAATTTTTTAGTTTGAGAAAAAAAATCATGTTTATGATGTCATGGCATGTAAGAATTAAAAAAAGAATAATGGCAGATGAAAATAAGTTAAAATGTTTAGAAAATTTTGTTTTTCTAAATGACGAAATTTATTATTATTTTCACATATATTTGATATTTTTGTTTATGTTTATTTTTTATTTAAATATTGGTAATTTTCACTTTATTTCTCATATTTAATTTCATCTACCTTATTTTTCTCTTTTACAATAGATATCTAGTATGTTTCCATAACAATTTACAAAATAAATTTTTCTATAAACTAATTTATCGAAAGTTTCTAATATAGATTTTATAGATTTTTATTTTCAATTTAATTTTTTTCTCTCTCTTAAAACTTACAAGAAAAAACTCAAAAAACATTCGGAAGATGTCCGTATTCAACTGTAGCAATACAAGTACAAATATAAGTGAAAAAAAATTTCAACATAAATTGATCAAAAGAAAAAGAAAGAATATGAGTATAAAAAAAACAAAAATGTTTTAACAACCAACAAATTTTTATATCCATCAGATATATATCCTTTATTAAACTTTGTTTTTACAAATACAAAAGCTTAATTGTTTTTTTATAATTATTTTATCCCTTCTATTAAGTAAAAAAGGAAAAGACAACCCATCCTTTATCTTCATAGAGAACAAACAACGACATGCAGATATGGCCCCTACCACGAAAAATATGAAATAGAAGAAAAAAAACTAGTATAAAAAAAAATTAACAAAAAATATCTATATAAATATATGTGTGTAAGTGTGCAAGTGTTGTCCCTAGCTATGGCGGAGAAGTTCCCAGTAGTGATTGATATGGAGAAAATTTGTGAGGAAGAAGAGTTAAAGAAACTAAGAGAAGCATGTGAAAGATGGGGTTGTTTCAGGATCATCAACCACTCTATTTCAGAAACCCTCATGGCTGAGATGAAGAAAGTGAATGAAGCTTTGCTTGATCTTCCTCTCGAGATCAAAAAACGCAACACAGATGTCATTGCAGGCAGTGGTCATATGGCTCCAAGTGCACTCAACCCTTTCTACGAGTCCCTATGTCTCTATGATTTGGGTTCTTCACAAGCTATGCACAATTTCTGCTCTCAACTTCACGCTTCTCCCCAACACAGGTTACTTTTCTTTCATTTCTTCCTTTCTTTTTTCTTTATTATTCACTGCTTTAGATTGAGATAGGTTTAATGTTGAAAGTAAGCACATTCTGTTATCTTTGGTAGGGAGAATTTCACATCTGGAAACGTGAACTATTGATTTTGACAGGAAAATCATGGAGAGATATGGGGAGGCAACTCATGGTTTGGCAGTGAAGATAGGAGAAAAGATGGCTGAATCACTGGGCATAGTGGTTGATGATTTCAAGGATTGGTCATGCGAGTTTAGAATAAACAAATATAACTTCACCCCAGAAGCGGTAGGGTCCACTGGAGTTGAAACACATATAGATTCAGGCTTCTTAACCATTCTTCAAGATGATGAAAAAGTTGGTGGTCTTGAAGTGTTGGACCCTTCTGCTTCATTATTCGTGCCAGTCCCTCCTTTCCCTGGGACTCTCTTAGTCAATCTTGGAGACATTGCTCGTGTAAGTTAATAACACCAACCGAACAGAAAATAGACTCTTCTCTGACCCTTATTACGCATGAAGTTGAGCATGCAATTGTTATGCATATGCAGGTGTGGAGCAATGGAAGGTTTTGCAATTTGATACACCGTGTCCAATGCAAGGAAGCCAACAAACGTTTTTCGATTGCTACGTTTATGTTGGCACCAAGGAATAGGAATGTTGAGGCCCCAGAGGAATTGGTGAACCACGATCATCCTCGTTTATATCGACCTTTTATTTACGAAGATTATAGGAAGCTCAGATTTACCAACAAGATGTACATTGGTGAAGTCTTGGAGTTGTTGCGTTTGTCCTTGTCATAATAGGAACTACCTAGGATTGTTTGTTTGAAGGCTCAGAGTTAACAAGAAGATGCCACACTTTTCAGAAATTTATGTATCTGTTTGTCAACTGGGCCAAATGCTCATATTTAAACAAAGTTACTCACTCCTAATAACTCCATAGAACTTTCATAGAAATCTTCATAACTATTTGTTTCAAACCTTGTTCGTTATTTTAACCTGAAATTTAATGTGATATGAGAGTTTTAACACTTTTACTCTTATAGGTGATGAAATATAAGTAGTTAAAAATATATTTTTTGACATTTTTTATAATATTTTGATATAATATATGTGTTATTTTTTATTTGTTATTGTGTTGATATATTTTAAATTTATTAAAAAATGATACATATATTATATCTAAATATTGTAAAAAAATAATTTATATTAACTTATCATTATTTAAATACTTATTTTTTTTTAATATAGATATGATTAGAAAAGGAAAGTAGGGAAAGAGGAATAAAACTTTGATTACAAGGTTAGGTAGGAAGTAGCATAAAAGAAGATAGATGCTTTTATTTTTGACAAACGAGGTTGTTTATGTTGACGTTCGTTGTTTAATTTAAAGAAGAAAGTGACGTGGCTATTGGAAGACAGAAGGGATTCCTTTGGAATTTTGTGTGATGTGAGTGAAAAAGATTAATGAAACTTTTATACACTCTTTTGATATTATTTTTTACTTTTTATATTTTTTAAATGTAAAACTTTTTTAATGATTATTTTATTTTTATAATAAGGGTTAAATGAATGTGACGTCTGAACCTATCATTAGTCTATTGAAAAAGGGAACACTTTCCATTTCAACATGCTAATCATTAGGTTGTGTTGTGGGTTGGAATTGGTTTCATCTCATATATTGATAAAATTATTCATTTTTTTATTATGGGTTCCATTTTCATAGTTAACACATATTAACAGTTAAATATATTTGTAAAAGAAGAGGTATTACTGCAGTGGATCTCTCCAAAATATATATTCGAATTTTTTTGAAAAATTAATAAATCATATACAAATATACTTTTTTAAAATTTCACACCCCAATATTTTTGCTGACTCCCCAAGTGAAAGTAGGCGTAAAATTAACACTATTTTGAGCACATGGCTTCCATGATTTGAAATTAAATTTGCTACAACATTTTCTGCAAATTGCACCAAATGGGCACAACACATTCATCATTGTGACTAGCTAGATTAGCCCCAAGCCCAAAATAATTGTACTAGGATCCCTCAAATACCAACATTTCAATTCATCATGTACGAATAAATGTCTATATTTGTGTGATTTTATTTTTCTAAAATAAATCCATTTAAATTTTTTACCCAAATAAATTTATTTCCACCCTCATTTCTAAATTAGATAGGTTATTATTTACGCTGAGAATTCGGCAGAGTGTCCACTTCCTTTCTTTTCTCAGTTTTAAAAAATACTTTTTTGTTTTAAAAAATCCCACTAGAATTCCGTTGGTTAATTTTTTTTTCTTTTCACAGGGGTTAATATGTTGAGAATTTGGTCATCAGAACACTAAATTTAACTTTTCTAACGGAATTCTTAATGTGTGAAAAAAAGAGAGTTTAGTTTGAGAATTAATGTTGGTATATGTTTATTTGGATAGTTTGAGAAAAAAATTCATGTTTATGATGTACTTGGTGGCGTGTAAGAATTAAAAAGAATAATGGCAGATGAAAATAAGTTAAAATGTTTAGAAGATTTTTTTTAAATGACGAAATTTAATATTATTTTCACATATATTTGATATTTTTTATTTTTTTTATTTAAATATTGGTAATTTTCACTTTATTTCTCATATTTATTTTCATCTACCTTAATTTTCTCTTTCATAATAGATATCTAGTATGTTTCCATAACAATTTACAAATTAAATTTTTCTATAAACTAATTTATTGAAAGTTTCTAATATAGATTTTATAGATTTTTATTTTCAATTTTATGAAAAAAAATTCATTTTTTCTCTCTCTCAAAACTTACAAGAAAAAACTCAAAAAACATTCGAGATGTCCGTATTCAACCGTAGGAATATAAGTGAAAAAAGTTTCAACATAAATTGCTTCAAAAGAAAGAAGAACATGAGTATAAAAGAAAACAAAAATGTTTTTACAACTAACAAATTATTATATCCATCAGATATTACCCTTTATTACACTTTGTTTTTACAAATACAAAAGTTTTTTTCTTTTTATAATTATTTTATCCCTTCTATTAAGTAGAAAGGAAAAAGACAGACCCTGACCCACCCTTTACCTTTATAGAGAACAAACAATACACATGCAGATATGGCCCCTACCACGAAGAATATGAACTACTACAAAGAAACTAGTAGGAAAAATAACATAATAACTACCACGAAAATTATGAAATATAAGAAAAAAATCTATTACAAAAGAAAATTAACTAAAAATATCTATATAAAGGTGTGAATATATGTGTGTAAGCGTGCAAAGTGTTGTCTCTACCTATGGCGGAGAAGTTCCCAGTAGTGATTGATGTGCAGAAAATTGGTGAGGAAGAAGAGTTAAAGAAACTAAGAGAAGCATGTGAAAAATGGGGTTCTTTCAGGATCATCAATCACTCTATTCCTCCAACCCTAGTGGCTGACATGAAGAAGGTGGTTGAAGCTCTGCATGATCTTCCTTTTGAGACCAAGAAACGCAACACAGAAGCCATTGCTGGTGGTGGTTACGTCGGACCAACTCCACTCAGCCCCTTATACGAGGCTATAGGAATCTATGACATTTCTTCATCACAATCTATGCACAATTTCTGTTCTCAGCTTCATGTCTCTCCTCAACAAAGGTTTGTTTTCTTTCTTCATCTCTCTCTTTCTTGGAACCAATTTCTGTTATCCTTTTCTTTTTTGGAAAATTTCAGCACTTTCAAAGTAGAGGTTAATAATGGTTTTACATTTAATTGAGAGTCTTGTAAAGTGTGAAGTGTTGTTGATAATATCTTGCTCCTCCTAGGCAAATAATGGAGGCATATGGGCAAGCTGTTCATGGTTTGGCAGTAAAAATAGGACAAAAGATGGCTGAATCTCTTGGTGTAGTTGAAGGTGCTGATTTCGAGGACTGGCTCTACGAGTTTAGATTTAACAAATATAACTTCACGGCAGAAACAATAGGGTCCCCAGGAGTTCAAATACACACAGATTCAAGCTTCCTATCTGTTCTTAAAGATGATGAAAATGTTGGTGGTCTTGAAGTCATGGACTCTTCTTCCTCCTTTGTGCCAATCCCTCTTTTCCCTGGGACTTTTCTTGTCAATCTTGGAGACATTGCTCGTGTAAGTATACACAAATCATCAATTAAACTCTGAACCTTCAGTTGCACAAAAGAAAATTTGTTCTTTATTGCAGAACTTGTTATATATATAAAAGAAATTCATTGTCTTCAAATTTTGAGTTAAAAGTTGTATTAAATACTTATGTGAGATAAGACTCGTGTCATATATATAAAATCTCTGACAAAAAAATAACTTATGATATTGCTGATACTGTAGATTCTTTGTCTGAGTAATATCCACTTAATAGGATATTATATCTATTCAGAGTTTGAAAATAAGTTATTTAAAGAGAAATTTCATGGTATTAGAGAGAGATCACAAAGCAGGTTATTTAAAGATATGGAAGAGAAGGAATCCCCTTGCATGAAACTATAAAAGCAAATGTACTTATGCTGGTATTGCTGATAAACTGTGACCATGCAGTTGGAATTAATATAAATAAATGTATGCATATATGCAGGCGTGGAGCAATGGGAGGTTTTGCAATGTGACACATCGTGTGCAATGCCAGGAAGGGAACCAACGTCTTTCAATTGCTACGTTAATCTTAGGACCCAAGAACAGGAATGTTGAGGCCCCAGAGGAATTGGTGAACCATGATCACCCCCGTTTTTATCAACCTTTTGTTTATGAAGATTATAGGAATCTCAAAGTTAGTAAGAAGATTCCCACTAAAGAAGCCCTAGAACTGTTCCGATTGGCCTAGACACTGGAACTATGATTAAGGAATAATTGAAAGGAGTCATGTTTTCAGTAACTGATACCTGGTGTTTATGGATATTCAGTACACCAACTGATACCTGGTGTTTATGGATATTGACTCTTGACTTTGTGTGAATGTTGTTGTAAAATAATAATTTGGTGAGTTTTTGCTTATGTTTAGCAATAGTTGAATATGTATTATATAAGAATGAAAAAGAAAAGAACATACAGAATATGTATTATTTCACCAAAATTTACAAACTCTGATTTCATTCCTTTCCAATCAAAATTAGAAATTACAAGAGAATCTATACTTGATCACTGAAAAATCAAATCAAATTAAGATTAAAAAAGGGAAAAGTCTGAGGAAATTTTGCTTCCTTTAGGAGGAGAAGTTAACTAAGGGGAAGGGCTGACCAACAAACAGATCACGAAAAACCAAAGGGAAAAGGTTGTCTTGAAAGAGGGGATGGAATTGGAATGCATGCATATATGGTGTTTTAGACAAGAGAGCCACTATCTGAGAAATCAACATGCAAAGAATGTGTGGTACTGTTCATGGGTGTGTACTCGGTTGTTGTCATGGGTGTGTACTCGGTTGTTGTGGTTTGTGTGAGGTCACTTGCAAGGCTTGATAGATCCATAGCTGGCCACACAAAAGATGGTTTGAAAGGTGGAACACGAGGCACAGGCACAGAACCAGATATGATCTGAACAATTGTTTGCATCTTTGGTCTTTCACTGGCAATGGGGTGAGAGCATGCTAGTCCTAGTTTCAGAATCCTCTCTGCCTCTTCAGCCACACAGTCATTCCCAAGTCTTGGATCCACTGCATCAAGTATCCTTTGCTCACGATGCAGGTGCCATACCCAATCCACCAAGCACTCATACCCCTCATTCTTGGTCCATGGCCTTTGGCCACACACAACCTCAAGGACCACTGCTCCAAACCCATAAACATCAGATTCCCTTGTGGCCCTCCCAGTGTGGAAGCACTCAGGTGCAATGTACCCCATGGTGCCATGCACTCCTTCCAACTCTGCATACGATGTTTTATCATTCTCCAACGCACGAGCCAAGCCGAAGTCACCTAAACGAGCATTGAAGTCTGAGTCCAGCATGATGTTGCTGGCCTTAAGGTCTCTGTGGACCACTTTCTGATCATACTCGTTGTGCAGGTAGTTCAATGCAGAAGCCACCCCTGCTATGATCTTGTACCTCAAAGGCCAACTTAGTGCCGTAGTGTTGCTCCCTTCCTCACGGAAAATGTGGTTGTCCAAGCTTCCATTAGGCATGAAATCGTACACTAACAGCAACACCCCATTTCTGTGGCACCACCCTGCGTTTTTTTTTTAATTAAATTTTGAGTCAGATGCTTATACAGAACATTACATAAATTATAATAAGATCACAAGGACAGAGTCTTGTTTGATTTGTATTACATCAGTCGGAAATGCTTGTAAGAAAAGGTAAACGATTTGGATAATGACTTGCGCTCTTATATTATTCTAAAAGAGTTTAGGCCGGCTGAGTGGTTAATTTTTTATGACTTCCGCTTGAGTTATATAAGATAGTAAATTCAGTTGACCTTGGAATAAGATTAGGTTTGTTACAGAAGAAATGAAAATTACGTGGGCACTTTTGGATAGGGTGAAGAAACCTTCAATGAATCATCATCTTTGGATGGGAGCAAAGGACAGAGAAAGAACATCACTCAACTAAGAGCTGTTAATGTTGACTAAGGACAGAAGGTATAACAATTAAGGTCGCTATCGAAAATAAAATGATGAAACACTCCAACAAAAATACCCTAAGTGGAGGACACTTTTCGATTCGGGTAGTGTTCTTCGGCTTTGTGCAACCACGTTGAATGCATGAATGCACAAAGATGGAGCGAATTAGGTTGGGACGCCAACAACTGTCGCCATAGCTGGTCAACGTTGCCAGCGAAGACGTGTCAGACAGAATTTTAGCAATTATTGCTTGGCTCCTACCATGATGATCTGGACAGAACAGAACCGCTGTCGGATCTAGATCCTAAATCCTAATAGTAATAACTGGAATTTATGTTCGTGGAAGTGATAATTGAATCAATCTAAAGAAACAATAATAACGAAAAATTAATTAAACTGACTGACCGAGTAAGCGAACAAGGTTTTTGTGACGAAGGCGATTGATGATGGTGAGTTCAGACAAGAAATCATCTGTGCTTTTCATCTTATCTCTGGAGAACATTTTGACGGCTACTTCCAACTTCTCTTTCGGAAGTGTTCCTCTGTATACGACGCCGTATCCACCTTGTCCAAGCTTGTGCTTCTCATCGAAATTATTAGTGGCTTTCTTCAATTCTTGATACCTAAATTCTCTGGGAGTTCCAGGTAAACTCTTGAGAGTTCCCAAAATCTGAGTCTCGCTTTCTCTCTGCTTTCTCCACAACCAATAAACCCACCCTACGACACCGGCTACAAGAAGAACCACCACAGGCACTCCGACACCCAACCCAATCTTCAACGCATTTCTGATCCCCTTTTTTTTGGGAAAAACTTCAATAGAAATGTTCCACCTCAGCACGCAGTTTAGTTCAACGTTGTCACCGGTCGAAGCAGAGAACCCAAAATAAGAAACCCTGTTCACCACTTGTTTCAGATCGATACCTGAACTCAACACCGGCTTAGCCGGTTTCGGCACTATGGGTGCATCCTTATCAGGCTGCTCCGCGATGTACACGTCGATCACCTTCCGGTCACCGTCATACTCCACCCACAGCACGTGGAAGCGCGTGACGTTGGGCACGATCTCGAACCCCAAGGGAGTGAGAGACACAGTGACGTTGGACCTCACGCCGTTAACGTCCAGGCCGAGATGGTTGTCGTCGGGGTCGAAGTCCTGCTTCACGGTGTCAAGTTCGACGGCGAGGATTTGGTTGGTGCGGTTGCCATCGTTGGAGGCGTTTGTGAGGCCCAGAAACTGGCCGTAGCTGTTGGGAGGGGGGGCGGAGGTAGAAGGGGCGATGAAGAAGGTGATGCCCTCGCCGGGAGTTTCGTTTTTGGGACGGTATACGTTTATCAGAAAGGAAGTGTTGAAAGACACGGGCTTTTCGTCGAGGCTATCTTGGTCGTTCCAGAGAGTGAAGGGGTTTTTGAAGAAGATTCTGCCGGAGCGGTTGGTCAGGGACACGTTGCCTGTGCTGTCTGGTGTTACTTGGAGCGCTTCAAGGTTGATGGCGGCGCTGGGCAACACCGCGAACGTGTTGAAGTATGATTGGTTGAAGGGGCCGAAAACGTGAGCTTCTGTGTTGAGAATCTGGGCCTGAGAAGTCGGCGGCGGGAACAAGAAGAGGATGGTGGTGATGACGGCGATGGCGGCGGAGTAACCACCCATGTTGTTGCATTGGAGGGGAATCATGAAGAGATTTGTTTGTTTGTTAATTTTTGTTTAAGTAATGCTATTTTTCTCTGCTGGAGGAAACTGAGGCTGGAATTGTGACGTTGTCTTTAGAAGTTTTGAATTAGGTGCTCTGAGCTTTGTTTTCCATGAAGTTTCTTACTTCAACTACGTGTTTTTTTTTTGTTTCTACGCTGAAACATTATAATATTCAGAATCACCTTCCTCTATAGCTTTTTTATTTTCCAAAATATTCACAGATGACACTCAGTAAATACATATATAAATAATGGAATACACTAATCATGGTTAAGTCTTGTTCTGTGTAAATATTTTAATTATTTATCAATAAATCAATTAGTCGAGAAATTAAAAAGTAAATGTTTTGATTTTTTACGACAGATTTGATTAGAGTCGTGAAAATGGGTTACAATCCGTGGATCAATCTGAGTTGGGTTGGATTTGAAAAAATTGTATTTTTTTTATGCGAGTCAGATTTCAACCTGGCTCATTTAAATCCGACTCATGCGAATTGAATCCGTAGTGGACTGAATTGGCCCACCAAACTTACCTACCTAATTTTATTTTATTAAAATTTAATTTTAATTTTATAAAAAATATTTATTATTTTGTTTTTGCTTAAAAAAATATTTGAATTATAAAAAGTTTGTAATTTTTTTTATTTAAAAAAATGTAATTAAATAAGTCAATGAGCCAACCTATTTACCCACCAATCCGTGGTGAGTCGGACCGAATTCAAATTCTTTTGACTCTTTAATAAATGAACTGAGTTGGGTTGGCTCACCAAGTGATCAACCTGTGATGAACGCGAGATGACCCGTTTTTACAGTTATATTTGATAAACACAACACAATCTAAACTATTGCCACCCTGTGTTTGTCTTTTTTTTCTTCTCTTTTGAACAAAAATTGCTTTAATGTCAAAAAGAGGCATCTGATTTGAAAAAACGTTTGATTTAATATATCGTATTGTATTTGCATTGCACGTGGCCTTTGTCCTTTCAGCATGTGGTCTAACCTAATACAGTTCGCAATTCGTGATAAGCTTATAGAATTAATTTCATTTTCTTATTGGCCGGGGCGCAACTTGCTCATAATTTAATCTTTAATGGACCGTTCACACTTTAATACGTTTATTTATATTAATCTAATCTTTTACTTTTGCTTTTATTTTACTTTCGAACAAAACTACATATATTTTTTTTAATGAAATCAGGTTGTCTATTCACGTTTTTATTTTTAAACAGATTTCATCATTTGGGGAATTTTAAACAAAAATCATAAGTATTTGTATATAAGTATGATAAGGTGTTGGATTCTATTTCCATATCTCTTACTCTTAACGACAATTTCTTGGATTAATTATCTCATTGGTCCAACGCGATGACGCGTCACGGGGCACATTTGGCAATGGCTTGCCTTTAATGTGAGAATATTTAATTAGTATGATAAATGGAGGACTTCATCAACGAATTTTAAAGCTATACTTAGGATCAATTAAATTTTACAGTATAAATAAAAATAAAGTATGTAGTTGTTATTACTGAGAGTCCGAAATTTCGGGAAATATATTATTACCACTTGATTTTGAGAAGTTCAAGTGCGTGAAAGAAGCAAAATGTTAGAGTTCTTGAACGGCGAGGAAGGGGGCGAATGTCCGTCGCCGGAGCAGCCGGCCAGGCACTAGCCGGAGAATGTCTCTGATCCTTCTCACATTGATTTTTCTCTTGGAATCTCTTCCTCTTTCAAATGTAAGAATAAGCATAGTTTGGAATTTTTTTATGCTGCACCACGTGCTACTTTGGAATATTTGGAAAGAAGTTGGGATGCTTGAACGAGCTTCTCCATAGGCCATTTTAGGGAAGAGAAATTAGAATAGAAAAATGAATGTGACTTCTTTATAAGCTAAATTTAGTTTATGCATGAGTTAAAAATATGAAGTTAGAGGAACTATGATAAAGGTTCTGCTAAGTAACATATGCATAAATTAATTTTAGTTTATGAAAAGACTAACTTCAATTTTCTTCTTATATTTCTCTTTTAAAAGGAGCTTATAAACAAGCTCATCCAAACAAGATCATCCATCATGTTTACAAATGAAGAACTTTGAATGAAGGACCTAAAACAAGATGATTTAATTGTTAAAGGACAAGTAAATACTTAAAAAATACGTTGATCTACTTACGACATTTAAGACTAATTATTAAATTTATCAACTAGACTCTTTGAAATATCATCCTTTCTTTCTTTGAAAGAACTACACAAAATTCACTTAAAATCAATTAAGAACAGAAAAAAAAATTAAATGTACCTTTATTTTTACACTACGGCACCGTGTTGGAGAATGATTACACGTCTTAGGACAAAATTCACTTAAGATGTACTAAGAATAGAAAACAAATTTAAGAAAAGAGAAATATATATATATATATATATATATATATATATATATATATACCTTTATTTTTACAATACAAAACCGTGTTGGAATGGAGAATGATTACACGTCTTGGAACTTTTTGTGTGCTAGTTTATTGCCTTTTCCTTATATAGTTCAGTAGTTACAAATAGAAAACAATTTAAGTACTGGTCCAAATATTATTGTTAATTGTAAATATTTATTATATTATAAGTAAACTATAGTTATTTTCCTAACTTGTTGTTATAGACCTTAATTATTTTCTTTATTTGTCTTTGTGCATTGTCTTTATTTGTTCATGTTCATGAGTGTAGTTTTGAATTTTTAAATTGCATTATGATTTGGTTTTTAAGAAAACAAAATATATAAAAACATAGTAACTTATAGGTTTTGGTTGCAAAGTGTAACATCCCAAAATTATACAGTCATCAACTATATACTTAGAATAATCACATATATTAATAATTCAAAACAGTTTTAAACAAAGGGCACGACAATAACGAAAGAGGCCGAACGGCCGTTAATGTACATAAAACAACGAGCGTTCACAAAAAGATAAGGACGAACGGTTTACAAAACAATGACCGAACGTCCAACTATTTACAATTCACAAAAGAGCGCTCGCTCACAGCCGCTCGCTATACTAACTACTATAATTAAAAACCGAACGCCCTTACTGTTCGGCCTTCACTTCTACTTCTACGAGGTTGGCGTCCTCCAAATTTTCTTCTTCCAGCGTTTCTTCCAGTAACGCCTCTCCATCTGCTCACATCCACACGGATGATCATTGCATAGACACGACGAAGGTTCAAGGACGAACGACAACACAAGAAAGAGACACAGGGTAAGCTTATTGAATTTAATTCAAAACCAAAACATATATTTTATACATATCAATTCCAGCAAGTAAGTTCACAACATATACATTCAATTCATACATAAATTTCATCCAAAATCCTGATACTAGACCGACCGTCCGGACTGTATGAATCCTGTGTAGCTAAGGCGTCCGTGCACTCAGGTGGGGTAACTGGAATGCTCATCAGTAGCCACCTAAGGTTAGTCTGTTCTGTCTAAGTTACAGTTATGGACTAGACCTCCTGCTATTCCCACGCATGACATGCTCCCCTCTACTTGAGAACGAGCATTCACGGAATATCAGGATGGATCACCATCTAAGCTTACCACATTCATACTTACAAATCTCAACATCAAATCAAGAGTCGTTCCACCCTGGAACGCTCGTTCAAAATCCAAAATCACAATTTCAGTTCTCATAGTGTTCGCACATCTTAATTCATCCTCTTAAATACATTTTCATTCTATGTTCCACTTTCTTAAAAAGACGAACGTTCAGCCCCCCTTCATAATGAGGACAACCGTGGAGAACAAAACCGAAGAATTTACTCCGTTCCAAAACAGAATAGAACCAATTACCAAATAGATGGATGACCTGTATTAATCAAGGTTACTCGACACTGTCGGTCGACACAGATGGATGATCTGTAGTCACAAGGGTGATCGACACAGTAGGTCGACACAGATGAATGATCTGTAGTAACAAGGGTGATCGACACAGATGGAAGATCTGTAGTAACAAGGGTACTCGACACTATCGGTCGACATAGATAGTCGACCTGTATTAACAATGGTTCTCAAAACTGTCGGCGACACAGATGGATGATCTGTATTCTCAAGAATGCTCGACACTGTCGGTCGACACAAATGAAGGATCTGTATTATCAAGAGCTTTTCCAGAAAAGAGTAAGAGCGCTTGGTGTAAGACCGAGCACTGCCCAATACGATTACTATGTGTAAGATCGACATTGCTCATTATGAGCTCTAAGTAAAAGACCTACATAGCTCATGCTCGACCATAATCCTTCCCAAATGAAAGTATTCCAATTCAAATAAAGTTTACTGGAACATCAAACGGTCGAGAACCGTTTAATGTCGGACATACGTTATCCTAAGGAAGTTGATATTCAAGTTTCACTTATGTTCACTGCTTCTAAGCATGTATATTTCATATTCACACGTATCAGACATATCATACATTTCGACCAACATATATCATGTTCATGCAGTACAGCAACGTTCGATCATGCATACTCAACCAATATACATCTCATACTTATGATCATATACCAACAATCAGATAACACAGTTCATACTTCACGCGACACACGTAATGTTCATACAGTACAAGACAAACGTAAGAATTAATTTTAATAAGCTTCCCTTACCCGGATTCAGTAGCGAACGTCCTAAAGGGTGGATCTTGACTCGTCTAAAAAGGAATTCTCTCAACGTTCTCTTAAGCTTTCCCACTAACTAATCAAAAGAAAAAGAAGGGCTTAGCATACACCGCTGCATGCAACTGAAACAGTTTACAGAAACTCCAGGGACGATCGCCCAAGTGAAACTTACCAGAATTGGAAGTCGTTCGGTTTGAACTGAAGCTCGCGGTGCAGGGAACGTTCCTACGGTGCTGAAACGTGAACGGTGATAATGGTGGTAAGTTGCAGAAGAGAGAAGGAGAAGGGTTCAAGAGAGAAGGAGGAGAAATGGAGATTCTGAGTTTGGAAGGGGATAAGGTGCGCGTGAGAGGGAGTGGGAGATTTTCCAGAAAATTCAGTTTTGCTCAAATCCCCGTCAGACGGACGAGCGTCCCTCTCGTCGACACCTGCACCCCACTACTGACTTCAGAAGTTTCCATTTTGACAAGTGACGCACATGCACGGCTCGTTGGTGGATTTCCAAACGCTCAGAACACGTGGCACGGTGCATTTATGAAAGTACAGTGGTGACGCAGCACAGTAATAAATGGGACGTGACACAAAGGAATTGAAACTATATATATTTTTCCGATTCTCTAATTTTTGTTATTATTTTAATTGTTTTATTAAGCGAGGAGATTTTGCTTTGGTTATATAATAACCAAAGTCATTCATCCTTTTTTTTGTTGTGATTCCTCCTCAGCAACCGAGGTTGAAATTTATGCAATTTTTTTTTAAAATGTTTGCTACTATTTTAATTAGTTTAGCTTAATCGGGGAATTTGGTTTCAGTTATAATAACTGAAGTCATACATCTTTTTTTGTTTTGATTCCCCCAACAATTAAAGTTAAAAGATGTACAAAAATTCAAAATTTACGCATTTATTTTAATTATTTTATCTTAGCGAGAAAGTTTTGTTTCGGTTATAATTGAAGCCATACATTCTTTTCTACTTCTGTTTCTAAAGAATCAAGGTCGAAATGTGTGCAAAAATTTTCAAAATCCATTGTTCTAGTTATCTGCAAACGTCATTTTGTTACTATCTTCCATTGTTCTCGTCGTCAAGTGTCACCATGTCGTTACTTCGACGCTGATACTCTTTCACTCCTTCATTCTCCTCTCTTCCCTTCCCTTCCACGTCCCCAACTTCATTTATTTTATTTTGCTTCCATTTTGAAATCACATGTAGAGGTTTGTTCAAGGTTTTTCTTTCTATTTTTTTTATTTGAAAGGTTAATGTAACTACTTTTTGTTCAGGTTCTTCACATTAGACACAATTTATCACTAGGTACTCCAAAGATTTATGAGGCTCCTAGTTTTAAATTGTTTTGTGTTCTTAGATTCATGAAAATTTTAATTTTTTATAAATATGTTTTTAATATTTTTTGCATATTTATGATAAAGTATGTTTTTTAAATGTTTAATGCATTTTTTTATGTTTGATATATGTTGCAGTAATATTTAACACATTTACTTTTGTAAGGATAATATATCCTTGTATCTAGATTCTTACTTATTATGAGTGTGATAAATATAATGTGTTGTTTATGTAATGAATATGTTGTATTTTGTGCATGTTTAAGCTTTGGTTATAACATAAAAGAACCCAAGCCTAATACTATTTTTGATTAAAAATATTATTTAATTATAAGATTATTTGGATTTGGTTTGTGAACAAATCAAGACTAATTACTCTTAAAATTAAATAAATTTTTTAAATAAAAAAGAGTTTAGATTTCGATTTCTATTTGAATCAAAGCTCAATTAACTTTTTTTTTAATATTTTTTTATTATTTATTTATAGTTTCATTGATTTTTGTTGTGAAGAAACCGTAATAATAATAACAACCTTAATACTTCTATACCAAACAACGACTTTTGTTTACTTCATCTAAATATACCTATGTTATAAAACCAAAACCTAATATCCAAAATAACAAATACCAAAACTCTTTCATGTATTAGTGGTTTCCCATTTATACAACTAAATTTGATAAAATAAATCTTAATAAAACACCATCTCACCCTTCTAAATATGAAAAAGAAAGTTGATGTTTTATTTCTACCTTTAAAGTTTTAACTAAAATAAACTTTTCCATAATTTAACGAAATTTATAGCACTAACACTACAAAAATAATTAATTTTAAGAGGGGTTATTTTCCGGCGGTTTTAGAAACTCCGAATAATTTCCGGCGGTTTATGTGTAAAATCGCAGATATCTTTATTTTTATTATTTTTTTTAAACTTTCCGACGGTTATTAATAATAACCGCCCCTAAAATATAATTTTCTTTTTTAATTTTATAATACTTACTACCCATATCCCCTACCCCGTCTTCGTTCATTCCATCTATTCTAATTTTACATACTTTCGAACCCTAAAACCTTTTCCCCGTCTTCATCAAAATTTCCCCGAACCCTACCCCGCACTACAATCTTCTCTTGCTTGGCTTCTTCTTTGGCTTGGCTTCGTGTTCGTCTTCTCCTGCGAGGTGGAGCGTCGAGATGGAGGTGTCGAGGTGGAGGCGTCGAGGCATTTGTGAGTTGAGCGAGTTCGAGGTGCTCTGGCGCACTCCTGCACTGACCGTCAAGGTAAGACTATGTTTGATCTTTAGTTCTTCGGTTTTGGCTCTCGTTCTTTGTTCGATCTATTGACGTTCGATGTTTTTGTTGTAACTCAAAACATTGTCTCTGGTTTGGTCTAACACTTTAATAACAATTTTTGAAACATTGAACTCCACAATCTAACAAGGCTCGCGTCTGTAGAAGTGATTTGCAATGTGGTCTATAACCATATAACGGTATCTAGGTTCTTCTAAATTTCAAAGCATCTGTTGATTTTGTAACATCACTGTGGCTAGAATTCGAGGACTCCTCTCTTTCTTTCAACTCTCTTTGTGATTTGTCTTCCACTGGTTTTTCATATTTCATTTCTAGTGAATTAGTGACCTTATCTTTGTGGTTCATAAAAATCGTGTGAGAATGAGATCAAACCAGAGGAGTTTGATCTAAAAGGGAGTTGCTCAACGGGAATGACATCAGAGTGGAAAAGTTAGCAGAGCAGTGAATTTGATTTATTTAAACCTAACAAGGAATGCAATAAAAGAAGCATTTAAGATTGGAATGAAAAAGAATGCCATAAAGAGGGCTTTGAATTATTAATAAAGGTAGGAGGATGTTGAGTTTGCAACTTTACTGAGTGGTCCAAAGTGGACAAAACGGGATTAGAGGGTATAGTATCAAAATACAAGAAATATTTTTTTTTAAATTGAAAAAATAGTTATGGTCATATAACTTCAATATTATCTCAATTAATATAATAGTTATACAATATTTTTTTTAATAGTTATACAATATTATCTTTACTAGTTATAAAATAATAAATGTTATATAATAGTCATTTTCAAAAGAGATAGTAGTTACATTAAGAGATAAAATTGTCAAAAAAGAAAGTTATATAATAGTTATTTTCAAAATTGAAGATAATATTAATTATTTTTATTATTTATAGTGCACATCTTTATTGACAAATGTGAAGTGAAGAAAGGAAACAACTTGTCTCTCATTCAGATCATCATTTACACATTGTCGTACATAGTTATGGAAAACAAATTAGAGTATTCTTTCAACAAAAAGACATGTTATTAGCCAATTATACAAATGTATACAGGTTATTTTCAAAATGGTTAGATGATTTCATACTGTATTTTCACATCAAAATATTATGCAATCTTAAATAAATTAAGCACGGATATACTTTTAAAAAGCATTTTTTAATATTAATAAAAATTCATGAAAAAATGTTATGAATGGTTTATTTTATTATGAAATTTTAATTTAACAACTTTTATCCTTTAAAAACTGTCTTTACCTTTTGCTTTGTCAACTCAACTCATTGTATTCAAGATAACATAAAGCACTTTAGTTGATGAAAAGATAGCATTAACTCAAACTTTTAATATCTTAAAAGTAAATAACTATTTTTTCCAAAAATATTAAATATATTTTATTTATTTACTTATTTGTAACACCTTAACATTTATTATTTCTAATTTTTTATTTTAAAAGAGTGATTTATTTCAAAATAAATAACAAACATACAATTAAAAAATATTTGACTTATTTTAAAAGTTTACATCTTTTAAGAACAGTGACTACAACTATTCCGTAATGGTTTATTTTACATATTTGACTATCAATAGAAGATTGTTATTGGCATGGGATATATATGTATTTCCTTAACTATTTTATATTAATATAAATCATTTTATTATATAATATATATATTTTAAATATGAAAGAACACATAATTAGGTAGATTTTTAATTTTTTTAGTTTAATTTAATTAAGTTTTTAAAAATATCTAATTGCGATAAATTTCTCTTAAAATTTATATATAAATTTACTTATTTTAAAAAATAAAAATAAATTGAATATTTAGATATTTGTTTAAATAAAGTGATTTGATATATTTTAGATAGAGTAAAAAAATAAGGACTTTAGCATTTATATTATGTACGTGCCAAAAAATACCAGTAAAGCACTGAAAGAAAGCATAAGGATACCCTCAACTCGATTTGTTTCATGTACTACCTACCAACCCCGTCCCCAACGTCTCATTCCTCTGTATTTCAAACCCTAATTTGGTTTGCCTCTTAAACTTTGAAGATCTCGTTTTTTCGTTGCCAAATCAACATTTATAAGAGAACACTTTACGCAATCGCCCTTCCAAGGTTTGTCTTTCTGTTTTCCTCTATCTTCCTTCCGCTGTAATCGCCCCCAAATTTTTTGTTGTGGTATTATTTTAATCAGGATTGGATTTCGGATTTCGGCTTTGAGAGAAGGGATTTTGAATTTGTCTTAATCCAATTATTATTATTTTCTTCATACTGGGTGGCTGTACGTTTACAACGCGCGATTTTTTTTTTATGTATTGGACGAGTAGCAAAAAGTCTGGTCATGGAAAAACAATTAATGAACATGCATTTTTGGTATGTTTTATTCCAATTCATTAAACTTAATGCGTGTTGAGAGGCATTTCATTGGAAAAGCCAGTAATTTCTTATGTTATATTATAACTGAGTTTTTGTTTTGATGTAAATTTGATTTTTTAGTATTTTACGTTGGTGATGAATCTGTTTTTCGCTTTAAATAATTCTTTTAGTTCTTATTCTGCATGAATTATGGTTTTTAATTTTTAATTTTTATCCCGCAGTGACTTTGAGTGAGAAATGCAAGATCCAAGGATTCCTTTGTCAGAAGAGATCATGACTAATAAACCAAGGAAGAAGAAAAACTTAACCCAAAAGACTTTGTTTCAGTTGAGAGGGAATGATGTCAAGGAAGATGAACAGACATCTCTGTCTTTAAAATCGACACAGAAGGGTTCCAAGAGACCACTGATAACTGAAGTTTCTCCAACTTTTCAGAGACAAGAAGGTTCTAATTCAGATTCATTGCCTGACTCCTCTGCAACTGGGAATGAGTATCGTGCGTTGAGGCGGAAGTATTTACTACTTGAAGATGAGAGCTTTGCATTGGGGGAAGAATTAAAAGAGGTTGAAGATGAAGTAAAATCCCTTGAAGATGAAAAAATTGCTTTGCTGGATCAGCTTGTTGTGATGGAAGGTCTTGTTGATCCATCTATCCGGTCTTAGGAGTATGCTGCTGTGTAATGCTAAGAAAAAAGTGTTGGCTCCTTTTGTCTAGCTCTAGAATTTCGATGGATAATTATCATATTACAAAGTTTATGTCAAAATCTTATTGTCTAACTGGCAGTAGAATACTCTAATAATTTTATCTTTAATCATAGTGAATTGTTTATATATTGCTGGTTTTCTGTATACGAGATTGTTTATATATTTCTGGTTCACTGTATATATTGGAATTAAATCCTATGGTTTCTTATGAATTATGAAACGCTTTTAAATTGTCTATGAAAAATAAATGTCTCAATAGACTATTAAGCAAATATACTGTCAAAAGAAAGGGTGACTTGTTATCCGACAGGAGAAAGACATGCACTACCATGCCTGTCAGAACTCTTAAAACCCCAAGTTAGTGGAAGACAGGTGTCAATGAAAGGGTTCAAGACCGATAGATTTGTGCAGGAGGTATATAAGTTGAAAATTTGAAATTTGGTCTCACTTTCTGCATGCATCTTTCTTCTCCAAACTGCTGAATCTCATTTTCTTCTCCTTCTCTCTAGATTCCTTCATCTTCTCTCTAAGGATTCTCATCATTTTCTTCCTCCGATCATCATTCAGGCAACGTCTGAGCTCTCCTAGCATCAAGGACTTCCATTTAGACTGTATTGTTGATTGATTGTTGAATGAATATGAAGTATAGTTGTTACTGCATTTTTGGCTATATGATTGTATGAGTATAAATGATGAGAAATTGGGTTGATATGAGGTTTGATCTTAAGTTTGTAGTTTTCTGTGTAATTCCGTGTTTGTCACTGAAAGTCATTATTGACCGTTTGGTTTTCCGTTGAGCATTCGGTCTGGACTGGATTCTTCCTTTGGGAAGAATTTCAGTTGATGACCGATCAGTTTTTATCTTAGTATACTTGTAAATAAGTGTAGTTGTCCCTTTATATTTGGTAATAAGCCTAGGACAATATTCAATATTACTTAAGCATATATTAGTATATTTATCCTTCATTAAAAACAAGTTATTTGTATCTATATTATATACATACAAAGTCTTTATTCTATAAGTTCAGTAGTGCTTGGTCATAAAGGCGCTCGGTCTCGTTAAATAATCTATTATTATTATTATTTTGAAATAAGAGTGTTCGGCCAAACTCAATAGTGTTCGGTCTCTATAGTGCTCGGTCTCTATAGTGCTCGGTCTCATACTAGCACTCGGTCTCTTTAATGTTAGTCTCAGACCAAAAAGCTAAGTATTATTAGTGCTCGGTATCATACTAACTCTCAGCTTCTTCATAGTATCTAGTATGTTACTAGTATTCGATGTCAAACAATATTGGTCTCAATAAATGGTGTTCGGCTTAGAGTCTTAGTATTCGGCCTAGGCTTAGTAGTATTTGGTTTACACTATTAGGAGTTGGTTCAGTGAAGTGGTTAAATTGGTAATTAGCGTTCGGTCCTGTTAGTTACTAGGGAGTGTTATTCATTCGGTCTTTTTCTTAATCATGATAATAACCCTTTCGGTCCTATTCCGTGTATAAGTGGAAGACCGCTCGGTCTTACACTAATTGTCCAGTTGTTAGATTAGAAAGTGTTCAAAACGTTCGGTCTTGTCTCTGGGGAAAGGTCATTGTTTAGTTTTGATTTCAAATGGAATCCGTTTCTATTGGTTCGGTTTGATGGTATATGAATGGAGTAGTATGGAAATGAAAGAGTATTCCAGGGAGGAATATCTCATGATTGATTATTGAATGGTAGAGTATGAATGTGGATAAAGCTTAGCTGGCATTTATCCTGATATTCTATGATTATTCATTCTCAAGTAGAGAAGAGTAAGTCATGTATGAGAATGGCAGGAGGTCCTAGTCCATAAGGTGAACTTGGACGGAACAGATTAACCTCGGGTGACAGCTGTTGAGGGCATCCCAGCTATTACATCACTCGGGTGCAAAAACGTCGTAGCTACACATAATTCATACAGTCCGGACAGTCAGAGTAAAGTGGTTGGTCATTGCATGCTTTGACTTGAAATTTTGATTTGAAGTGCATGATTGGATGTTACCTGATTCCATATTGAATTATGTTAGATTTATTTTAAATGTATGTTTTACTGAATTAATTAAATTACATAAGCTTACCCTATTTTTCTGTCTTGTCTGTATTGTCCGTTCGGTTGTCTTTTCCTGTTGCAATGATCATCCTGTGGATGTGAGCAGAAGGAGAAGAGCTGCTGGAAGAGGCTCTGGAAGAAGTGGAAGTGAAAGCGGAACCTTAGGACTGTTCGGTCGTTAGGGTGGGTTTTATTTTCTAAAATTGTTCGGTGTAAGCTTAGTTTTGAAACCGTTCGGTCTAGACTGTAGTGCAGTAAAGTTTGAAATCTGTAGTATTTTCGTAAGGCCGTTCGGCCATATATGTACTCCGTATTCTCAGAACTGGACTGTAATATTGTTAATAAGTGAATATTCTATGGTATGGTTTATACTGTATTTTTGGGAGGTTAAAATGCCTGTGAATATGCATATTTCTATCACATTATTACTATTTTATTTTTATTGATTACTATTCATACACCAACATGTTAGTAAGTCTTGTATTTCACAATGCACTCCCACTTAGCTAAATCTAACTTCTCCCATGTCTACATCACAGGATGAAAGTGTAGTCTATTATTAGTAGGCCCCAAATTTAAGTTTTGCTTTACATTTTTTTTCCCTTCGTTTGACACATCAGGAGGGACAGCTTGAGTATCTATTTACATTCCAAACACCAAAAAAAATGTGTTAATTTGCCTTTAAAATAATAGTTTCATTTTGAATGTGTAATAAGTATTTAGAAATAATATATAAAAACAATGATCACACTTCCTCAGCATCCTATTTCAGTGGGATAAATCAATGGAATAAAAGATGACCAGCAAACTTTTGAATAGCAAATACTCTTAATCTGGTAGTAATCACAAATGATAACTTGACAAATAATGATAATGAATCTGAGAGAGTATGATCAGGGCCTTAAGATATCATTTATTCAATTGTGTGTTTATTATTGCTGGCTGCATCAAGCCTATGACTACAAGAAATGCTTAAAATGATCATTTTGATTGCCTTAGCATTTGACCAAGACTGGTAATGACTGTAAAGCTCCTAAGCTTATATACATAATTACAAACACTGTTATCTAACCAACCCAAGATTTGGTGGTGCAACCCGGACAACTAAAGGACTTGTGACCTGTGATATTCCGTTTTTCCATAACAAGAAACCAAATGCATAGCCTTTTGAGGGAGCAGCCACTTTAAAATTTACACTGAACTTGATTTTCTGTCCTACACTAGTGAACACTAATCGATTTGGCACAACAGTAACATTAACTCCAGCAGGAGACAACACTACAGATCTATATACACTTCTTGCTTTTCCAACATTAGTCACAACTCGGGTTACTGAAAAAGTGTCTTCTAGATTGGGGACTGCAATAGATGGATAATTGAGTTCCGATGGTGTTTTGAATGCCCTTTCACATGTGCTGTTGTCTCTTGTCACAAGGCGGAGTGATCTATCATCATAACCAAGTGAACATAGGAATGCAACAAAATCATTTGGATGTGAATCATAGACAAGACCTGGATCCAAAACTCTGGTAGGATTCACAAAGCCAGATCCATAATCAAAAGCATTAGCCCTTCTTTTGTCAGGATCCGCTCTAATGGGTTGGTGGTGCTTATCAAGAATTGTTGCTGCGTAATGAACTTAAATATTAGTTAAGAGTGGTTACGCTCAGCATCTATATTTAGGCATTAAGTGACATAAAATTTTATCACATAAGAAGTTTTATTTTAGTGTCTGTTAAGAAAAGTGAAAAGAAAACACATGACAGATGTGAAAACCAGATAATACTATTGTAATACCAGTTGTCATGATCGCAGATTTTATAGCAGAAGGAGACCATGAAGGATGCACAGCTTTGACCAGAGTTGCAATTCCAGTTACATGAGGACAAGCCATAGAAGTTCCTGATAAAATATTGAACTTCATTCCAGCTGCAGTTGGAGACCATGCTGCAAGGATGTTCAATCCAGGAGCTGTAACATCCGGCTACAATACAGCAAGAAACCATTAAGGATTAAGTTAAAATACAAAGTCGTTCAATGAATTAAGTGACAAATATATCTTGCAATGGTAAAATGAATCAAACATGTAAGTGAATGACATATCCACTTTAGGTTTTTTTAAAAGACGTCTGATTTAACTTTTCCAAAACTCAAAGTACTTATTAAATATGCTGCTACAAAATATCACCTTCAAAATTTCTGGGGTTAATGCATTTGGACCTTTAGAAGAAAATGCTGCTACACGGGGAGCGGGCTGTGCTCCTAGTACTGTCTTTGCTCTGGAAATCCTTGACATAGGCAAGCTGTTTACCATAATACGATGCTGAGTTAGAGAATAGAAGAATAGCAGCAGAACATAAAAAATTGTCTGTTCTATTTCTATCAAATATAAAACTACAAACCGTGTGTTGTTGATATAAGATAGAATCCGTTCTCCAGTTTTCGTTCCAACAATGGCTGAAGGTATTACAAATGGGGTGGCAACACCTTGATTTGCCTCATCAATGAGTATCATCCCAACAGCACCTGCCTCTTTCGCAATCCTACTCTTTTCCAACTTTGACTCCGATGAATATTCTGCATGTCGACACACAAGAACCTTCCCTGTGGCCTTGGTCTTATTTAGGGAACTATCCACACAGTAACTGCAGAAATGTAGAAAAGAGGAGAACATTTAACTTAAAACCCATCCTTTACATTGAGATTAGGCTTCTTCTCACTTTTGAGTACCTTGTGCTTCACCTGGATTGATAAGGAGTAAAGTACCCTGCAAAGGCTTCCGATGCATCAATCAATCTTGTAGAGGCATTCATTCCCAAGAGACTGAGACTCTCACCCTGTTTCCATTATAGAGAACTAAATTGTTGAGGTCGATACGTGACTAAATCACCCTCTCACACACTCACAACAAGCAATATATTAACAAAAGAATGGAATTGAATGAATCTCTAAACAATAACAGGAACATAACCTCCTTCGGTCAACCAATAATTGGGAGTATAACCTCTGTCAATTATCCTGAAGTATAACCTCTTCTACAAAACTCAATAATCCAAAGCATATCTTTAACTTTAGACTCTAACTTTATTTATACTAATTATTTTCCGCCCATCTCTTATTAAATATTTCCCTAAAATATATCTGCATTTAATATAAATATCCCTATATTTAATATAAATATCTCTTCATATATTATCCTAACATATATCCTTAATTATAAATATCTTATATTAAATATTTCCCTTAATGTATATTTATTTATTCTAATTAATTTATACTATATTTATTTACTCTAATTCACTTATAATGAATATTCTCTCTCCTTCTTTTCGGCTTTTACAGTCGATATTATTCGGTCTCACTTCCTTCTTACCTTTCTTCTCCTTCTCATTACCTCCCACCTTATACCCTACATAAATAGAGTCCACCAAGTGAACAAAATATACACCAAAACACAAAGTGAGAAAGCTTTACCTTGATGTTAACACTATTTCCTAACGTGATATCAGAGATAAAATCCCTATCTGTTGAGCTAGCACCAACTGTGATCACCCATGGTGCAAGGTTGGTTGCAGAACCAGGATTTCCTTCATTCCCGACTGATGCTACCACCAACACTCCACGTCTAGCAGCATGGAATGACCCCACAGATATAGCATCACTGAAATAGTCACCTTGGGGGGCTTCAGGACCCAGAGACAAAGATATAATGTGAACACCATCTCTTATGGCATCATCAAAGGCTGCTAACAAGTCCACATCATAGCAACCTGAGTCCCAACACACTTTGTACACTGCAATCCTAGCCATAGGGGCACCTCCCCTTGCTCCTCCATTTGCTAGCCCTTTGTAATTCATGTTTTTCACGTAGCGTCCTGCGGCTGTAGAAGCTGTGTGGCTACCATGACCGGAGCTATCTCTGGCAGATCTGAAAGAGACTTTTCTGTCTGACCCTTCTTCTGCTTCATGTCCACTCATATAGTATCTTGCTCCTATTAATTTCCTGTACCATAAATGATTAACCAATGAAGATGACACAGCTGGGAGCTAATGCCAATGAAGTCAAACTTAAAAAATCACGAGGATATGATTCAACAAGAAACCTGTTGCATGATGAAGCATTGAATGCTTCTCCTAATTGACAATGACCTTTCCATCCCCGAGGAACTGGGGGCATGTCGGTGTCTCTAAAGCTCGGGGATTCAGGCCAAATTCCTGTTGAGTTGGGGCAAATGATTATGAATGAAATCCATTATGATCATTCTTTCACTCTATGAACAAAACAAATTCTAAGAATTATTGAGTAAATCACTTTTCACTGCAATATTTTCATCTTTAAGCAATTGTAGTCTGTATAAGCAGTGGAACAGGAAACAAATAAAGCATATTCAGGACCAACTTTAACTCTTCAGAGATGGTTTATTTAATTGAAGGAGTTTCCGTAAGCAAGAATGTGACTACCACATTGATGTCATGTGAAATCCATTATTTTCAATCATACTGTTCTATACCTGCTATTCCTAAAAGAAGTGGCGTAAAGATATCATCGATACATAGTTTCTGCCACTAAAGAAATAAAATAAAGTTTGCAAGTCCTTATGAACAGCTAATATATCATATATGTATTCACGGGACTTTTAAAAAAGGGTGCATGTTATACGTGTTGGTGAAGAGAATGCTATGAAAATTATCGTAAAGGCTTCAGCTTACTGTAAAAGTACGACAGCTCACCCGTATCGATGAAACCAATGATGACATTCTCTTGGTTTTTTGTGGAGTACCCATGAATCTCCATTGATTCGTTTTTCGAAACTCCCATGAAGTCCCATGAGTGAGTGGTGTGCAGCTTTCTTTTAGAATTGGGAAAAACAGATATCACTCCTGGCATCTCTGATTAAATTTGAACACGAAAAAAGAATGCAATATTCTATAAATATCAAAGTTTAAGGAGTGAATGAGCATTGTTGTATTTGTTTATCTGCAAAGAAAAGGAGAGAAAAATGGGGGGAATTTTCACTGACTTGAAATTTGGTGAGCCTGTTCATCAGTCAACTTGGCTGCAAAACCTCTGAAACCATGTCTATAGCTATAAACATGAGAAGCTTTGGCTTGTTCAATACTGTTAAAGATAAAGGGATAGAGAAAGGAAAGAAAAGGAAAAACCCCATATAAGAAATATGAAAAAAGGGATAAATTTTCCAAAAGAAAGATGGCATAATTCTGAGCTCTGACCTTCCACTGTGAACAGCTGCAAGCATTTGATGATTGTGCTTCAGAATATCATCTGGGTCTTCTCCAGTTTTGCTTCCCATGTACACCACATAAACCTGACAGTGCCACAACCAATCTAGATTCCATAATTTGCTCTCACCACACTCTAAACCAAAATACTTGAAATAAGTCATACCTTGGCAGAGAAGCAAAAGCTAGATTTTGCAATAAACACTGCAAAAAACAGACAAAAAAAGGCACTTCTGCTTCTAGCATAACTGGAAGAAGACATTCTCAAGTCCCAACCTTTGTCTAAAAGTACTATATTATTACCATAAAGTGATAGGCAAAAAGACGAAATGAGAACTACGAAGGCAAAGGGACACAGATAAAATGGCTAACTACTTCAGAGTTATTAATATATCAGAAAAGAAAACCCAGATGGAGTCAGAGCAGAGGTGGAAACAGAATCATTGTTGCAGTTGTGGCATTGGTATCTGTTACGTAATGTAGGTGTGTGTCATATCATGTAAATACAATGAGATTGTCTATATATTACAGCAAAATGAAAGGAGGAAGGAAATGACAACGTGGAGTGGTAGCGGATACAAGGTTCTTAGTGGTTGGCAAACGTTGAGATGACAATGACATATAGAGAAAAAGGGACAGAGTTGCTTTTTGTACATGCCAAAGCAACCGCAAATCTCCCATATTTCTGTGAAACCGTTAAAAGCAATGTAATATGACACTCAACCTCAGTCTATATGGAGCCATTCACCCATACAAAAATATATAATATTAAAACGAAAAACCTTATTTAATGAATGCAATGTGTCTTTGTCTGATTGGCTCAACACCAAGCATGTTGTAACCACCCTTATGTTTTCCTTTCACAATTCATTCATGATTTTCAGCAGAAAAGGAGATATATCCAATATATGGTTGGCTAATCTTAATTTGTGGGTTACTGCTGTTGTTCCTGTTGCTGATTGTTGTTACTTCAATCAATAAGTTTGGTTATGTCAACATCCCAAAGGCTCGTGTATGCTTAATCCATGACTTCTCCATTATAAATATTATAGATCTGAAAATAAAGGAACTAAACTTACAATTTAACCTAATTATTCGTTTTTCTATTGTTGAAAGTATTACATCGATTAAAGTGAATGCAAAATTTACTTTACAAACTGCTGATTTGATAGGATTGAAATTTACTTTTTATATTAAATATTATGAAAATGTTTTATCATTCCATTAAAAAAAGTGATTGTAACAACACTTATAATACTAATATATGGTGGGTAGATAGTGATGGCCGCCATACATGTAATTAGTGATTTAACTATTATGTTCACGAGTATTAAAGAGTATTTATTATTATTAGGTGGTGTCATTAACTCGTTAAAATGGTTATCGATAATTTTGTGGTTAGGGTTACAAGATATTTTAGGTTAAAAAAAAGATTGAACAATCTTTGTATATACATATATATATATATATTTAAGAGTTATCAACCTATTAATATTTTAATTACTCACTATAGATTGAGAAATATTAATGGGTAAGAAAATTATAAATTTATTTTCCTTAGAAAAGTATAAATTTGTTTAGTTGATACACATTGGGCTTCAGTGCTTTGGCCCAACTCTCTCTTAGCTACTATTTTGCTTTTGTTGTGAGAGAATTAGCATGACAAGATTACATAGAGACATATCATTAATTACCATTCCCAACATCTGACCACATTCTTTTACATCAGAAAACAAAAAACTGCATTCATTACAGAAAAATAAGCACAATTATTGATGTTATGGAATCTTGGTACCAAAATTCTACTATGATATCATGCAATTAAGTAATTTATGGAACCATAAATCAGATAGTTGCATAAATACCTTACAACCACCTTAAGCGACAGCTTTATCTGAACTAATTTTCATACAACTTCTCAAAGAAAATAGGTTCATTATTTCAGACACAATTTGAGTTCATCCTTGAAAAAGAAAAACATGGCGTGTTGGTGTTCATTATCTTCCTCACGCAAGAAACTCTTAGAAGGCATTCCATTCAGCTTCATAATTAACAAATTAGGGATTGCGAATAATGTTAGAATAGGTTGACCATTACGGAAAGCAAAATGGGCATATATATATATATATATATATATATATATATACATCAAAATTAATCAAAACTTTATAAATTAAATACTGATTGTGTTATTTTTTTCTCTCTTCCTTTTCTTCTTTTCAATTTAATCCTTGTATTTTTCATCTAATTTATCTATCATTCCACGTAATGTAGATTCCTCCTTATCAACTAAATTATCATTTGTTCCAAGTCTTAAAGAAAACATGAATGTATGTGAGAAAGTGATTGATTGAAAACTATGGAATTGATTGATCATTCATGTATGACATTTGGTAATATATATTCACCCACTTCATTGAACCCACGCATCATACACATAATATAAACTAGAAAAAAAATAGTTTGATACCTTTTAATAAAATGCTCTCATTTAACTAATCTATTTATTCTAATTTTAGTTGAAAAATTTTAAGTAATTTTTTTTCCAATTAAGTGACGGTTTTTGAAAATTGATTTAGTTAGGTTTTTTCTTAATAATGTATCAATGACATTAAAATATGTCAAGTGCTTATTTATAGTATATTTTAACTTTTTTTAAAATTTAATTTAATTTTTTTAAGTTATCCACTTTGTAGTGTATAATTGACAGGTGTTGTCATTTTCTTATATTTAATTTAGTCTCTTTTTTAATGGCACAATATTATTTCTTTCTAAATTTAAATCAAATTAATTTAATTATTTGTATAGATATTATACTGAAATTTTTATTAAAATTGACTTTTTATTAAATATTTATTAAATTATTTTTTATTAAAAATATATAATCATTTAAATTGTTAATATCCACAAATTAAATTATACTTATAAGAATAAAGTAACTTAAGGTCTAATTATTTTAACTTATTTAATTTAATAAATTAATTAATTTAATAAAGAATTAAAAAATAAAGTACTAATATGATTAATCATATATATATATATATGTTAAAATAAAAACTAAATAAATAAAAATATGAGTATAACATTTATATAAAAAATAATTAGTCTCAATTTGAAAATGGACAACATTACTCTATTTAAAAGAAATGAGACTGACTTAAATAAAAATAAATAAATATATAAGGATTGAATTGAGTATAAAACAATAACACTTGATACTAACACGTGGCATTAACATTGATCCATGACACTACTATTATCACGTGACACGTAAACCAAATTTTTAGAAATAAAATAAAAAAATTACAAAAATATTGATGATACAGTACTAATGTAAATGACTTAATTGAATAATTTTTTAAACATTAAAACTTAATAGTACATACAAGAATTGACTTGAATAGAAAAAGTAACACTTGCCAAAAAAAATTAGAAAAAGATAAAAAAAAATTACAAACTTACATATAACATACATTTAATATAATATGCATTTAATTTGTTGTTACTACAATACTAATAAAAAAAACTTAATTGAAATCAAAAATTAAAACTTAATTAAAATAAAAGAAATACTAACATAAATGATTTAATTGGATCACTTTCAAAAATGAAGACTTAATTAAAACAATAGAAAAATAAAGAGAACTACTTGAATTTTTTTCAACCAAAATTGGAACTAAAAGCTAATTAAACCTAATATAATAATATACATTAGAATTTTAATTAAAAAATAAAATAGATAAATTAAATATTATTATTTTGGATTTATTCGGGAGATATCAAAATATCATCACTTGAATTCACCATTTGAATTTATAAATTAAGAAATTTTTTCACAATTTAATAGCTTTTTTTTAGAGGAGTTTATTATTTAAATTGGTGTTAATTAATATTCATAGAATACTACTACCGACAATATGGTTATCAGATAATATTAAGAATATAATATTATATTACTTTATATGGAGCGCTAAGGTCTAACAATATAATATAAATTTATAGATTTTTAACATTAAAAATATACATAACAAATTCAAATAAAATATTATATTTTAATACCTAAGTTTGACTTTCGATAATACACGATAATTCACTGAATTAAAAAGTTTATATTTTAAAAAGTATTTTAGAATATTTCTCACTTTTTAAGCAAACAGAAAATAATGATGCGTTTAACATTTAGTATGAAATGTTGTAATTTTTATCAATCATCCAATTATTTAACTTATTACTATTTATTTCATGGTTTATTTAAACTGATACTTGGTTGACCAGTTTATTTAAACAGAACATTAATTAATGACATCATTATGTGAAACAGTTCATGAGCCCTTCGATCCAATCTTCAAAATCTCAATAAAAGTTACATAATTTTCAAAACGAAATTATTGTATTTTAAATTGCAGCTGCTTTGAATGAGCATGACGTTAATAAAAAGTTACATTGTGACATAGGCATCATTACGAATTACTCCCTTTACAGTGTAGTCTCCAAAATTGCTTTCATTAATATTCCTTTAACAAAATCAACACATAATCCTTCAATAAATAAATAAATAAAATTATTTTATTTTATTTCTTTCAGTCTAATTAATCATTATATTTTTTTCGCTGTTAAATTTCCGTGAAAGATTGAATAGAATATTATAGATATTTTATCCAGTGATAAAGTTAACAATCTTTTTTGGTGAGTATATAAATCAAACAGATAGAAGCTATAATTGCGTATATAAGAGAGTTACTTTTGTTACCAACAAAGCTCTATTATTTTGTTCATTATGTCTCATATCTAGTGTTGTAGGTTTTTCATCAAAACCTTATCCAGAAAACCATGGGAATGTTTTGACTAAAGTACTAAACTTTTTTTATTTAACTTTTTTTTAAAGAAAAAGTTGGAAATATAGTATCATTAAGGTAAAAATCTATGTGGATAATTATACATTAAATTAAGTATAATATTTAGTTAAAATAAATTATTTTATTTATATTATATTTTCATAATAAGTTCAATTAATTTTCACTAGAATGAGTTCTTAATAATTCTAGCTAATATCATTTTAGAAAATGGATGAAATTTAAGTCTAATTTAATTTCCAAAAACTAGTTTAGTTTTATAAAAGAATATTTGCATAATTTATATATTATATATTATACTTTGAACATATTTTAAGTTGATGTGGAATATTTAACTAAGAAATGATTTATTTGAAAATAAAAAAAAAATCTCTAAAACGACCAATAATAATAATAAAAGGAAAAAACTTACAAATTACATTCTTTTTCATGAAATAATTGTAATTTCTCAAAATTTATTGTATAAAGACCAAATAGAGTATAAATTGGTTAAGGATAATATAATAAAGACCACTGATAATATTTTTCAATGTTATGTGTATATAAAACAAAATGTGAATATTGGAAGTTTTCTTAACTTTCTTTAATTAAAATAACTACAACAAATAATAATAATAATTACACATTAGTTTTTCTTTAATTAAAATAAGTGCAATAAATAATAATAATAATTAAACATTAATCGACAAACTCTGGAAGAAGGAGAATAATTCTGGGAACTTGCACTTTGCATCATAAGTATTGTCCTGTTTCTAAATTCAAAAGGTGCCTAGAAAGAGGCATATGCTTGTCCATAACGTTGTTGTTGTTGTTTTTTTTTACTTCTACATTCGTATAAAATAATATTCTATACAAACCGCACCTTGTTTTGTCTCCACCCAATCTAAGTATGTAACAAATCCTATACATTTTTTTTTCTATAAATTAATGCTTATTTAGGGCATATGATGCTAAAGTGAATGGACAAATTAGTCTCATTTTTTTAAAATGTTTAATTAGAAAAATATCTTATTTTTATTTTAAAAAATAAGAAGATGGAAAATTGATTTATGTTTGAATGAGACTGTGTAATATCCCAAAAATACAATAATAAACTATATAATAAAATAATTACATTTAATAATATTTCAGTTCAGTCTTACACTAGGAAACGTACGGTTCTGGCCGAACGACCTTATAGAAAGAGTTACAAAGTTAAATTGTGCAGCGGTACAAACTATCCGAACGGTTTTTAAAAAAAACAACATACCGATCGTCAAACATAACAAAAAGGGGAAGGTGATCGAACGACCACCTTACTACAAAAACTAAACTACTGACCGAACGTTCTACTGTTCGGTCTTAACTTCAACTTCTATCAAATTTTCTTCTTCCAGCGCATCTTCCAACAGCGCGTCCCCTTCTGCTCACATCCACACGGATGATCATTGCAACGACAAGACGGACGTACATAACAAGACAACACAAGAAAAACACAGGGTAAGCTTATGTAATTTAATTCATGTATAACATACATTTTCAAACCATCAACACACAAGATAAATTCAGCATACGCATCATACAAAACCTATTACTAGACTGACTGTCCGGACTGTATGAAATTTATGTAGCTACAGGCGTTCGTGCACCCGGGTGATGTAGTAACTAGGATGCCCTCAACAGCTGCCACCTGAGGTTAGCCCTATCTGTCCAAAGTAACCCTAAGGACTAGGACCTCATGCCGTTCCCACACATGACCTACCCTCCTCTACATGAAGACGAGTACTCACGAAACATCAGGATGAACAGTCAGCTTAGCTTACCCACAGTCATACTTTACAAATTCCAATATTCACACATGAGTCGTTCCTCCTCGGAACGCTCGTCCATAATCCACAACATTTCCATATCATATTTTCTTCATCTTTCATTAATAATCATCTCCTTTAGCCAACTCGTACAAAGATTCATGAGATTTATAAATATCGAACGTTCAACCCAAACTCAGAACTAGACCGAACATGTAGAGTGAGACCGAGAGATCTCAAAGTTAAGAGTGGATTTAAGGTCAAGGGGTTGATATCGGGTTGAGAAAGATAACGAATACAATCATAAATCACCAGAAACTAATGGAACGAACGTCAATTACAACATTGAGCCAATTAGGTGAACTGACTCTTAAGAATTTCAATTAAACATCAAAAAGACCAGACCAAGAACGAAGACTCCAAAATGAAACCAATGAATAAGGATATTTCAAGACATTCGAAACTAATGCTTATAATGATTCACATGAAGGAACCGAACACTTGTGAATACTTAGATTAATTGAATTTAGTATCAAGAAATCCCAATGTCTGTCAAAGACTGAACACTATAGTGAGTGAGCCCTAGAGAGCTTGAACGAACGCTCGTATTAGGAAGTTTAACTTAAGGAGATAGAACGAGTGCCTGGTGTAAGACCAAACACTTGTTTAGGACGAACACTTGGTATGAGACCAAATGCTACTAAACTGACAGAGAAGAGGCTTGGTAATTATACCTAGATACTATTGGGATATTGTTTACGAATAACTACAATATACAATTACACACACACACACACACACACACACACACACACACACACACACACACACACATATATATATATATATATATATATATATATATATATATATATATATATATATATATATATATATATATATATATATATATATATATATATATATATATATATATATATATATATATATATATATATATATATATATATATATATATATTTATAACAGGACACCGAGACACAACTATACTTGGCCGAACGCTCAAGCATAATGACTCGAAATGCAGACGCTCGTCCTCAAATAGGATTCTTTCCAAATGAAAGAATCCATCACTAACCAAATTACTAGAAAACCGAACGGTCAATGACCGTTCAGTAACGAACGTACACTTTCTTAGGGAAAATTCATATCATGATCATTTATATTCCAACTCATTTATTAACATATAGTTTCACAACTTTATACATTCATATTTCATACCACTCAAACATAGAGATTTCATACATCATAACATAACTTAGTCATATTTCATTTCCACTCATTAAATAAACGAACGTTCATGTACTGCAATCATATCAACCATCATGCATCCAATTCATTCAATCAAATACGAACGTTCAAACATTTCAACAACATACAAATTAAATTAAATAAGCTTCCCTTACCTTTTAAGGTAGTCGAACGTTCACAGATACGAACTAGAGTTCTCCTTCTAACAGAGGCCTTAACGTTCTACAGCACGTTTTAAGAACTATAACCAACATAAAACCAGAAAGATACTCAGAATGATAGGATCAATTCATACGATCAAGAATCTGGGTTTGCATGTTACAAAAAACCCACGAATGGAGGAAGGATGAACTTACCAGTTCAGAATCCTAAACTGATCGATGCAAACGATCGTCCTCTACGCCGGAAGAGTAGAACTGGTGCCTGAATGATGATCGGAGAAGTGAAGAGGTGAGAATTGGTAGAGAAAAGGAAAAGCTTTTTAGAGAGAAGAAGGAGAAATGAAAGATCAGAGTTTTGAAGTAGAAGGTGCATGCAGAGTAGTTGTTGTTGTTATTTTTTTTTACTTCTACATTCGTATAAAATAATATTCTATACAAACCGCACCTTGTTTTGTCTCCACCCAATCTAAGTATGTAACAAATCCTATACATTTTTTTTCTATAAATTAATGCTTATTTAGGGCATATGATGCTAAAGTGAATGGACAAATTAGTCTCATTTTTTTAAAATGTTTAATTAGAAAAATATCTTATTTTTATTTTAAAAAATAAGAAGATGGAAAATTGATTTATGTTTGAATGAGAGTGAAAGTAGGAGAAGAGAGAAATTGTGAGAAAATGAGTGAAAAGTAAACTTGTTTGATGGAGAGAATGTGAGAAATGAAACCAAATGAATGAAATGGTAGAAGATTTTATTAACTTAATATAATATTTTTTATTAATATATTTACAAAATAATTTATATACTAAATTTATAAAATAAGTTATTATAAAAGTTATAAGTTAAATTTAAACAAATTAAATTAAAAAAAATTATTATAAAATTTTCATAAGTAAAAATTATATTTAAAAATAAAAATATATTAAAATATAAAAATAAATTAAGATTAGTTTACAATCTAATCAAATTTACTTATAATTAAAATTCAAATTTACTTATAATTAAAATTCATTTCCAAATGGGTTGAAAAGTAAACATATAACATCCCATAATCTCACACTTGATAATTCATAATTTATATATTGTAGCATTACATTTAAGATGTAACATCCCTTAATCTCACACTTTGAAAATTCATAGTTGATATATATATACATATATATATATATATATATGTGTGTGTGTGTGTGTGTGTTTTAAACTCAGATTTCAACTACAAACTCATAAATATAACTCAAATTCTTCTAATTTATTCTTCTATCTCTTTCTTCATTGGCATTGGATCAGACGACATTCCTCCATCTGCTCCCGTATAACAAATTATACGATCATCGCACATACACAAACACAAACAAGTAGGGTGAGCTAACATGCAACCAATCATTTATAAAACATGCATAATTACTTTGATACACTCAACAAACCTCATATAATAATTATGTCAAACACCCTCATACCATCATACAACAATCGCATCATAGATACTCATCCCACAATACCACAATGGACACTTGTTCCACAATACTCAATAGACATTCATCCCACAATACCCAATGGACACTCATTCCACAATACCTAATAGACACTCATCCGGATGATACGTTGATGAGCGGTCATGGGAGGTTATGCACTTGTGATGACTTCTACTTCTTCTTACAAATACACTTCCAAAATACTCCATACCATTCACAAGGTTAGTCCTCAACACTATGTCCAAAACCGACACATAGACCAGGACCTCCTGCCCCTCTCACCACATAATTCATCCTTCTCTACTTGAGACTGGATGATTATTAGAGTATCAGGATAACCTCCAACAACAGGACCCTCAACATCAACATATACACAAATACCATATCATTACAGAATCTCTCCACGAGACTCATACCATGCTCATATTCCTCAACTCATACTATACCATTACAAAATCTCCCCATAATACTCATATCATGTTTAGATGCATAAATTCAAATCCAATATAATAAAATACAATCATCACAGAAATCATACAAAATGAATATATCACAAAATAAATTAACAATACTAAAATATCACCATAAATGGTCACCGGAGAAGAATCAAATGTTTGACGAATCAAACTCACCATAAACGCCAGTGCATATGACTAGTCACAACTTACTGGATTGGACCAGGGCTGCTCTATGATCAGGGATGTACCAACACCGGTTTTTAAGATTCCTCTATCCTACCATCACAATTATAATTCATAATTTCGTATCTACCACAATAACATGAATTCATTCCAACGAGATATATTGCAGAATAGTTTAACAGTACATAATCTGTTCAACAAGATTTAAGTTAAAAACTTGTCGAGTAGACTTCCAAGAAAGAGAGGTGTGTCACAATGGACAACTTAAGTACCAAGTCTTTCCTTAGCCAAAGTTTTCCTCAACTAGTTTTAACAAATTTCTTATTTACAGATTCAAAACAACAACATATAATATTAACACAGAAATTCAATATAGATAGATATACAGTAAGCATTAACAGTATTCACACAGAATTTCAAGACATGAATAGCAATAAAACAGTACTAAATCATAATATAAAAGCTTAGAAAGGTTAGCTCCCCTACCTCATTTCCAGACTTATTTTCTTGACCAGAGGTTGTTCCGAGAAATCTTCCAAAATCTCTACTCTAAAATTTCTTCCTACTCTAAAAACTTCCTAATTTCTTCTTTTTCTACTAAATTTCTCTACTTCTTGGTGAAGAATCAGCCTCCCCTCCTTGCTATTTATAGGCCAAAATTTTTGCACTATTTAAGTTTTTTTTTTTACTATTCACTATTCAGTTTTTACTATTTCCTTTTTACTATTTACGTTTCACTATTCATTTTTCTTTTAAAAAAATCCTAAATAAGTTATCAAAAATTTGAACCTCTCCTTCTAGAATTACTATAATTTTATATCAAAAATTTTAATTTTTTTACCATAATTTTCTATTTTATTATATTTTTGATCCATTAAAATTATTATTACTAATAAAATGCTAAAATTTACTACTATAGATATTTTTCATGGGTCTTACAAAACATGTCAAAATGAATCATATAAATTTGTTTAACTTATCAGAAGAATTTTTCCTTTTTTTTATGAACTAAAAGATGTTTGATTAATCATGGATTTCATAAATTCGAGCATGGTTTGACTTGACCTCAAATTCCCATATATTTTAAAAAAGGTTTAATAGCTTATTTTGTTCCTAGTTTTGCTGAATTTTGTCAATTAAGTCCCTCTTTTTAAAAGTGTGTCAAATTGATCTTACTTAGTAAATTTTGCATCAATGTCGTCCATTCCGTTAAATATGCACAAACGGTGTTAACTTTTTTCTCTCTCTCCTCTGCTCTTATGTAACACAACAGACCTTTCTTTTTCTTTTGTCAATGCTATCTTTTCATACTTTTGCAAATTCCAAAACCTTTTCATTGCACCACTACCACTTACCACTGCTGCACTTTTAAGAATAAAATTATTTGATAATCTAAATAATTGCAAATTTTATTTTATAACTTATTTATATAATATATTGAGTTAAGTTTAAATATATTTTAACATAGTATTACACGAGTATTTATCATAATGAAATTAATGATATTAAAGTTTATTGTAATGAAATTGGTTATTAACTAAGTTTAGTTTTACTTGTTATTTGGGGTATGATATTAAACATTCTTTTTCATATTAAATATTTGACAATTTTATGTTTATTTTGTAGGATTTTTTTATATAAAAATTGTTTACAAAGTTTGATAAATTTTTTACGTTATCAAAATGTTTAAAAAAATTTATAATTTTTTTTCTCAATTCTTGTATTTTTTTAGTCAAACACTTTCACTCTCACTTTTCTTTTTGTAATTTTTCTCTCATTTTGAGTCTTCCAAATTCATCTCTATTAATTTTATAAAATAATATAAAACTTCTTCGTATATCAACAATAATATTTACGTATAGAAACAAAACAAATGTATAATTAATTTAACTAAAAACGAAATATAGTTTTCATAAATAATATAAATATGAAAAATATATTCTTAACTAAAAATGTAATCATACTACATAATCTATATCTATATCAATATTATAATTATAATTTCTTATCAATATTATAATTATAATTTGTTATCTTTTTCTACCTTTTAGTTCTTTTGTTATATACTAAAACTAATTGATCAAAGCTAAAAGATTTTTTTTTAATTATACTATCCTAAATTCATTTTGTTTTTTTATTTAGTTATATTATCTCAAATTAAACCGACATACACCAGTATTATTTCGTTAAGATAAATCGTTTTAATTTTAGCATACGTTTTCATATTTCTTAAAATTTATAATAATAAATATTGTTATTTTTATTTAATAACTAAGTGGAATAATGAAAGAGCAATCTCAAGTATAATATTTAAAAGTTTTTAATTTTAGTTTAACAATTTTAATCATGCATTTAATGACAATACGTAGTATAAAGGTAAGTTGAAAAGTGATAAAAATGTGAAGAAATGTTTCTCTATGTGATTTAGAAGGAATGTATTGAACTACAACTTTTTTTGGTATTGCAAAAGTATGAAAAGAAAACACTGACAAAAGAAAGAGAAAGGTCTGTTCTGTTACAGAAGAGCAGAGTTAACGTTGTTTGTGAGTATTTAACAGAAGGGGCGTCATTGAGACAAAATTTACTAAGTGAGAATTAATATGACACACTTTTAAAAGAAATGACTTAATTGACAAAATTCCGGAAAACTAGAGACAAAATAAACTATTAAACTTTTAAAAATACACTCTCTTAAACTGAAACCCTAGCTTTTTATATGTTTCATCCAAGTTCATTTGTCATTCCTCCCCATCCATGTTTCATGACCGCTTACTTTAAAAGGATTAGAATTTCATAATGTAATTGTTGACTTCACAAGAACTCCAACAACATTTCTTCGTCTCTCACATAACACTTATTTCTCTAACATTGTCCCATGTACTTTTTCACACACTAGTCTCGACAAAAATAAAAATGACTTAAAAAATCTTTAAAAGATTAGTTATTTTACACTTTATAGAGATAGAATATTAAAGAAAAATAAAATAATTTAATAATATATATAAATTTTAAACAATAATATATTTATTATATTTTAATTTATATTTTTTCACTTAGACTATGAAACATGTTGTTATATTCAAACTATTTAATATATTTTTATAAGAATATATTTATATCAAAGTATGTGTTTATGAAACAAATGTTGAAATATAGATTTTTTTAATTTGAAACAGTGTTTTTAAATTCTAGAACAAATATTAAATTCACTCCCAATTCTATGGACTAAAAAGTTATGTATATTTCCTGGTTTAAACCCTATTAAGTCTGCGTTTGGGTTGACGTTTGATATTTTAGGCTGATGTTTTGGATAAAAAAAAATGGAAGTTAATCACAATGGTTTAAATGCAGCTGTGGATATGTGGCGTTTAACTTGATCTAATGTCAATCATGCATCAAGTAATAATAACGTAAATAAAATAAATATTAATAGAATCTATGGATGATTAAGTTTGTGTTCTATCTACAATCATATACGTTTGGTATAAAAGAAGTTGTTTTATAGCGTGTTTAAAAAATGTTTTCTTCAAAAATTAAGAAAATAAAAATAAAACGTGTGCCATGGACTCTAGATGTTTTGCTTTTATAACAGCATTAAATAATCATTTTTTAATTAAAGATCCAAATTATTTTCATCCAAAGCGTTTAATATGTATTTTTATTGAGATTATCTCAAGTTTGTTAAAGCAAACTTATTTCCTTTTTTATGTATTGAAGTTAATTTATCAATTTAACTTGTATGTTATTAAGTAAGAAAGAAGAAAATTCTTCTTGAAGATAGTTGATTAATGAGGGTAAATTTGGACTTACTGAAATAAATTTTTATTTTGATGATCGAGACTAGAAATAAGAAAAGGTCAAGTCGAATACAGATAATATCTATCTACAATTCGATTTACAAAATAAAAATTTGACCTGCAATCCATTTACTACTCTTGTGAATATTCATTTAAAAAGTATCTGCGTGTATTTTAACATCTATAAAAACATGTAAATACATTTTATACATTTTTAAAATAAAATTACAAAAAATATATAATATAATATAAATTAAATTTAATACAAATTAAAAATTAATTTTAATTAAATTAATCTAATAAAATATAAATTAATTTTATTTTTAATTAAATTTAAATTAAAAAATTATAAATTAAATTATTATTATACGTAATGAGTACTGCACGTGAAATAAAATAATATTCGTGTTTAAAAATAGATAATAATTAAAATATCTATTACTATTACTCACGAATAATAAATATTCCTCACAAATTTTATTCATAAATATTTATATAAGCAAATTTTTTTACCATCTCAAACCGAAACTTAGGACTGGTCTAAAAATCACATCATATTCCAACTTCAAATATTTCTGTCTTGTTGTCCCAATCTTGGTCTTAAAAATGTTTAATTAAGTGAAAAAACAAATATAATTAAAAATTGATAATTCTCATGCTGCTAATGTCAACATATCATCATCATATTGCTAACGCCGCAATGCACCATAATTACCTCTAAAATCACCAAGGTAGTAGCTATTAATATTACTATCATAATATCATTATGACAATTGTACTTTTCAACACTGTCATCATTGCACAAAGACACTTTTATACTACAATTTTATAATAGAATATAGAATTTCTAGATTAAATTTATTTTGAAACTAAAATTCAAAGAGAACAAAATCAAATTTTTAAAAACTAAAAATTTATTATAATTAAACTTTCAACTAAAAATAATCTTTTAGGATTACTTGTTCATCAATTTAGTCTTTTGAACGTTTATTTCTTATATTTGGCTTTGAGATTTTGAGTATCTCATGCTCATAAAAAACCTGTAAGGAAAGAAGATGCCATAAAATCGAGAAACAAGAGAAAGGAGAAGGAAACAAAATAAACATACTGAGATTCTTATGGTTTTTATTTTATCAAAACACACACATTCTTTATTTATACATGGAACTTCTTCCAGTGCATTACATATATATATATTTATATATATATGATAATTAAGTATTTTCTAGAAAAGAAGCAATCAGAACTGAAGTGACTGCTATTATACATGGAAATATAAGATTGATAGAGCATGCATGCATGCATGCATGTTTACTGATATAAGAATCATGAAGCTAGATCTGTTCATGATTTTTTGGTGGTGTTTTGCAGAAAATCTGTTGTATAGTGGGAGGTTTTGCAGGCTGGGAGCTTGAATGTTTTGGTTGTGGTGGTTTCGAAGGAGAAGGACAAAGGGAACTTTGGATAGTGCCTTTTTTGGGTGTTTCCATGGACACTACACTAACTACACTTGTTTAGCTAACACTGTGTTTTGAGAAACTCAGCCTTCGATAAACCGCAATTTATAGACACGTCAGAAGCCAAAACCATGTGACCTGTTTCTCCGTTTTATATTCTTCTAATATTCTCATGCATGCACTTATAAGTATATCACCTCATAATTGCATCTTTTATCTTTATTTCATTTTAATTTATCTTTTTTTACTAAATTTATAACTTACGATTTGATACGTGTCAAATCTATGTTCCTCCCTTTAAAGTTATTTTTCATCCTATTGTCTTGTAGGAAGGTGGGTTGCCTGACATGTCATCAATTTTTTACTTTCATTTTATTAATTTTATACTCAATAATTTAATTTATATTTTAATTAAATGCTTTAATCTAATACACATTATTATATTTACGGTAGTTATAAGGGTGTAAAAGGGAATCCAGTGCTCTCAAACATTTTGCCCAATGTCTGATGTAACATCCCAAAATATAGTAATTACTATAATCAGAATTAATTACATTAAGCAAATAAAACAGTGCAGTCTTTACAATTCTGAACGAGCGGTAAAAAAAAAATCGAACGGTTTAACATACAGAAATAACGAACGCGATAAAGACAGAAAGTTTAGAGACGAACGGTCTTACAAAACTATGACCGAACGTCCAAAAATAAAACTAACGAACTAAGAAAGCAAACATGCGAGCGCTCTAAGGCTCGACTTTAACTTCCACTTCCACCAGATTGGCGTCTTCCAAATTTTCTTCTTCTAGCACTTCTTCAAGTGACGCACCTCCATCTGCTCACATCCACACGGATGATCATTGCAAAGACAAGACGAACGTACATAGACAATAGACAACACAAGGAAAAACGAAAGGGTAAGCTTAAGTAATTTAATTCATACGTCAACACATTCACTAACATTTCAACTCTTTTAAACACATAACTCAACATATAACATCATCCAACATATTTATATATATATATATATATATATATATATATATATATATATATATATATATATATATATATATATATATATATATATATATATATATATATATATATATATATATATATATATATATATATATATATATATATATATATATATATATATATATATATATATATATATATATATACTAGACCGACCGTCCGGACTGTATGAATCTGTGTAGTTACAAGCGTCCTTGCACCCGAGTGGTGTAGTAACTGGGATACACTCAACAGCTGCCACTCGAGGTTAGTCCGTTCTTACGTCGCCCATGTTAACTTATGGACTAAGGACCTCCTGCCGTTCCCACACATGACTACCCTCCTCTACATGAAGATGAGTATCACGGAACATCAGGATGGACAGCGAGTCCTAACTTATCCACAGTCATACTTTACCAAAATTTAATATTTAACATATCTGAGACGTTCCTCCTTGGAACGCTCGTTCAAATTCCATAATCGTATAATCATTTAATATAGTGTTCACACTGTAATTTCTTATAAATTATCATCATTCTCATCTTTAGATTTAAGAGTATAAAAAGACGAACGTTCCGTCCTTTGAAGGATTAGGACGAACGTCCAAATAAGGCACTGGATGGACGAACGTGACTATCTATTTGGTCAGTTAAATGAACTGACTCAATTGAAGGTGTACTGATACTTAGAAAAATTTCATAATAGAGATCTTGGACCAGATTTAATATAAGAAGGATGTTCAATAATACTTAGAAATTTTCTTTGAAGAAGTTTGCATATGAAAAACCAATACTAGTATTTGAACGAACATAGGAAGATGAATATTTTAATACTTGAACGAACGCTGTTTTATCCAAGTGATTATTCAATATTACGAGCGCTTGGTATGTGACCGAACACCGATTATGACGAACGCTAGGTAGATGACCGAGCATCAATTATGACGAACGCTTGGTATAAGACCGAGCGCTATTTAGGACGAACGCTTGGTATAAGACCGAGCGCTATTTAGGACGAACGCTTGGTATAAGACTGAGCGCTATTTAGGACGAACGCTTGGTATAAGACCGAGCGCTAGGACGAACGCTTGGTATAAGACCGAACGTTACTTATTTCAATTTTATTCAATTTAAGGTGTACGACATTTCTATGCTGAGCCGAACGCTCAAACATAGTAATTCTAAATAAGGACGCTCGTTCTCAAATCGAATTCTTCTCAAATGAAAGAATTCTACTCTAAGTAATTTTCAGGGAAACCGAACGGTATAAGACCGTACGATGACGAGCGTAATTTATCATAGGGAATTTATCATATCCAGATTTTCAACTAAGTTAACTCAACCTTTCTCATGTGATTCTTACTTTGAAAATTCATATCCATTATCAATTCTCATGCTATACAGATTTCATTATATTAATAAATCAAACTATACTATAATCATACACCTTTCATACGTATCCAAATCAACATGCATTTCAAACAACAGAAAACATATTCAATATCAGTGATCGTTCATAACAGCTAAATCGGCATACTTTTCATACATCCAAGTCAAATCATACAACATGCAAGTATAAATTAAATATATAAGCTTCCCTTACCCGGATCAGTATGCGAACGTCTTAAAGCAAGGGTATGGTGCGTCCGCTAACAGCGTTCTACCCTCAGTTTTACTAAACACTTTCACTTGATCTAAACACCAAAATCAGAGATGACTCAGATATAATTCATGCATGAACCCAGAACTTGGTTTCGCATGAAACCCTAATGGACGAACTACTAGAGAAGAGGACTTACCAGCTTAGATTCTAATTCTGTTCGGTCCAAAATAACGTCCGCGTCTCCGGGAACGTTCCTACGGTTCAGAAATGTGATCGGAGGAGAGGCGTGAGATCTACAGTAGAGAGAAGTTGAAGGTTTTTAGAGAGAAGCGGGAGAAAACGAAAGGTTGGGTTCAGAGGAAGAAGATGAGTGGTGCAGGTGACAGAGAGTTTTTCAAAAACCCAGTTTTGTTAAACCCACGTTCGTTCGAACGAACGTCTCTCAAGCCGACACCTGCACACCCACTTCTGAATTGGAAGCTTCTCTCGCGACAGGTGGCGTGCGTGCATGCGGTGCAAAGTGCGCTTTTAGTGTTTCAGTGGAGTGACGTGGCGCGTCTTTCAGTGCAGTAGTGGGTTTTAATTACCCTGAGCAGTGACGTGGCGTGCGTATTAATGGTGATGTGACAAATAATTTGCAGAGTTAATTTTCTGGGTCTCACATTCTCCCTAACTACAAAAATTTTCGTCCTCGAAAATTTGAACTTACCCGTAAATAAATGAGGATACAAGTCCCTCATAGCATCCTCCACTTCCCACGTTGAATCACCAGTCTTTGCGTCCCACACCATCTTCACCAGGCGAACGTCTCTTCCTTTGTAGTATTTGGTGCGAACGTCTTCAACACGGACTGGTTGCAACTCCAGCGTTCGGTCGAAAGTATAAAGACTATTGTTAAGATTGAACTAATACTTATATTTTGTCAATAATTTAAAAAATGTCAACATGTTTTATAGGTCTCGTTTTTTAAAATATAACTTATTATTAGATTCGTGATGCCTTTTACATAGTTTGACGAGATACATGTGAATTGAGGTTAGAAAAACTCAGAATCAGGAAGTCTCCATAAAAAAATCCACAAGATCAAACTATTCACAAAAATCATATGGGTCAAGACCAGTCTATAAATCTTTTTTTTTTAAAAATATTTATTTTGAAAAAAATATAATTAACTTCTAGTTTATTGTAAATATAAGTATTTTTAATTTGTTTTTAGATATACATATATATTTAAAGGTATATGGCGTTTTTTATAGGCAAGTATACTACTTTTATAATTTTAAAAGGAAAACTATCCAATTTTGATATAGTTTTTGAGAGAAAGAAGGAAGATCAGTATTCTTAATTATAATTTTGTTATTTAAAACATTTTAAATGAGTAAATTTTCTACATTGTTGTATGCTTTCTGTTTTTCATTTTAATATTACGTAAACTTACTTTAATAATAACAAATATAATTTAAAAAAAATAGAGAATTTATTATTCATATTTCTTAATCTATACAATATATAATGTTTAGTATTAATTTTCAATATTATTGAATGCTTTAATAACATAATAAAAAATATAATATAAAAATATTGATTTAAATATAATAAATATGATAAAATAACTTAAATTATAAATGAGTGGATTATACATATAACGAAATAAATATCAATTTTAAAACAAACAACATATGTATTAATTTAAAAGTTTTTTTCATATTGTTTAATTGGTTATTAATACTTCATAATAAAGTTTACTTAGATGTGATGGATACATTTATTTTTAAAAGAATAAAAGGATAATATTGGAAAAACATAATTTGACCATATATAATATTTTGGTGATGTTTGATTAAAAATACTTGAACATATTGTATTGGTGTTATACCTACGTATATTGCCAGTAGGTAAAATTAAAAATATACAAATTCATATATTAAATGAAAATTTTATAAACTAAACAATAAAAGAAAGTAAAATTTTGGTAAAAAAAAAAATTTAATTTTAATTTATATAAAATCAATATTTATATATTTGTATTTAATTAAAAAATATATTAATAAAATATCATGCAAAATTTAGAAACTATTAAACTTGTAAAGCAAATAAAATAAATAATTAAAAATGTATTAAAAATAAATTAATTTAGTTTAGGACTAGCTCATCCTAATCCTATCCCAACCCACTTTATGTGGAGTTTTGGGGGTTGAAGCTTTTAAAAAATCACCTGTTAAGTGGATTAAAAAAGTGGGATTTGATTTGATAAGGGATTGTCAACCTATGGACTAGAGGCTCAAATGACACCTCTACTTATTATGCATAACTGAATGTTTTTTTTTACATTAGTGTATGTTGATGATATGTTAATCAATATTCATGACTTCATGACATTACATTATTATATTATAGTAAATGGGATTTTGTTATACTATTGCAATGATAATAAGTTAGAAAATAAAAAATAATTATATAAAAAAATATAAGGCAATATTTTACATAAGAAAAATAAATAATAAATAAAAATATTATGTAAAAGTATAAATGATTAAATCACTTTAAAAACAATTTGATAAACTATTGAATAAAATTACATAAAGGATAAGGATATGATGTGATAGAAAAAATACATATCTAAATAAAACTTTTCATATAGCAAACTAGCTCAACTATTGAGAAATAATGAAAATTATTTTAGCAAAATAAAAGATTTCTTCAAATGAAACAAAAATTAAGAATAAAAAGATATAAAAGATAAGTTTTTATATTATATTGTAAACCAAGTGTTTATACTATTAACATATATCATTTAAACATAATTGCATAAAGGTTGTGATAAGAGGAAAATATCTTAGAGATGAAAAAAGATTTCTTGACAAACCAAACAATTATATGAGAGAAACAAAATGTGAATTATAAAATTAAAGACTAAAAATAATATATATATATATATATATATATATATATATATATAATATGAATATTTTAATAATTTAAACAAAAAGAGTGATATTTATCCAATTATCTTATTTTCATATTCAATTAAAAAATTTAGATATTATCTATGTTTACGCTCGTACTTAGTTAATATGAATATTTTTCATCAAAATCTGCAAGAATAAGTTTATTTGTCATCATAATATTTACATTATAGTTTAATGTATTATTAAAAACCCAATTAAATTATTATATTTTTGTAAGATATACAGCACTTCGTTATCGTTTAATATTAATATTTTCCTTTAAGCATGCAATTTTAAATTTTATAACCGTAGTACCTTTTGAAGAAAAAATGTTACAAATACGAACATGAATTAAAAAAAAAAAAACTTTTATATATGTATTAAAGACATAAAAAATATATAGTAGGGTAAAGTACAAAACTTCAGATATCAAAACACCAGAATCAAATATTAAACAAACAAAAAACATGTTGACTGTTATAGTTGAAACATATAATGATGCTAATAAAGTGGCTGACAACTTTTAACAAGAAGACGCGAAATATATTCGATAGTAATCTTGCTTCTAGAGGAACCTTTGCCTTTATAATTTGACTAAAACAGTTAATTAATATTAGGGTTAATTAGGTTATCACGATTCTAAATTCTTCACACATAGCTAAAGTGAAATGACATAGATCCGTGGTGTCTAAAAGTGGAGCAATAATAGTTCATAAACCATTCATTATTTGAATGTTTGTTATATATATATATATATATATATATATATATATATATATATATATATATATATATATATTTTTTTTTTTTTTTTTTTTTTGGTATCATACTGTCTATCATAATTGTGTGTACTGAACGACTTGTCTTGAAACTAAACATTATTTAAATTGTTTATCTAAATTGTTTTTTAAATTATTAATTTTTTTTAGATTGTTCATCTATATCATCTTTCTATATAGTTCATTTAGATAGTCTTTCTAAGTCGTATAACTAGACCGTTCTCGATTATTTATTTTAAGCTTTAAAGTTTTATATATACCTAATTAGAATGAGTCTTTTATTTATTTATTTTATGTTTAGATTTTTTTATCTTAAATAAAGATTATTTTTATTTATTTTTACACTTTGTTTAGAAATAAAATAAATTATTTTGTAAAATTTAGTCTTTAATGAGATGAATGGATGAATGCTATAAAAAAATGTATATTATTAATAATTATTATTGATTGGTAAAAATAAATATTTGTCAATGAACATCTATCAATGAATTATCAACTTCTTCAATAAAAAAAGGTTATCGATAAACTTTACATATTTAAATATTTATCAGTGATTATTAATGATTTCAAATCTCTCAATAAAATACGCAATAAGGTCTTTAACAATTTTAACCGATTATCACCCACGTTACCAATGTACACCACCAACAAACCTCTAGAGTTTAAGTTTTATTTTATCAACGAATATAATATTTATCTAAATTTGTATGTAATATCTCTATATAACTAAACATGTATTTTATGTAAGGATTTAATTAAAATTATTTGTAGATATATTCTTGCGAAAGTCATGCTTATTTAATGACTCAAACCTTTTTTACGGATATAATCCGTGGATTAACTAATTTTATTACATACAAAAGTATCCGTACATAATATCTATTAATATACATAGTTAAATCGATAAGTAAATATTCGTGATGCATAAAGTTAATTTTACCTACGAATCTAAATTTTCATTAAATAATTAATAGATAACTCAGTAATATGTTATATTGTACAAAATTAAGTTGATAATTATAATCTCTATAACTTACGAAAATAATATAATTATAAAAATAATTTTCTATGAATATGAATTCTTGGTTCCTAACAAATGTGCTATCTAAAATATTTGTACATTATGTTTTCTCTCTTCAATGAATAGTTGAAAAATCTCTATTACAAACACATTTTCATTGGATGGTAGATATCAGTATTATTCTTAAATCAAGTAATGAATTATAATTAGTTAGTGAATATATAAAAAACTTATTTAAGTTATACTTGAGTTCAATCATAGTATTATTATTAAATCAAGTTATTAATTATAACTTTTTAGTGAATATATTTATTTAAGTTATACTTGAGTTCAATCATGATTATTGAAATGTTTCTTTTAAAGGACAGTTCTATTTAATGGTATTTGAGAGTAAAGAAGAATTATTTAATATTTAAAGCTACACAAATTTTAATAAATTATTTTTTTTATGTGTAAGAAATAGCTTCCTCTCAAATACGTGAATTATAAAATTTATAGATTGTTATTATTATTTGCAAATATTATTATATGGGATAAATAACTAATTTAATATAATAAATATTAATATATTTTATTTAAAAAAATTACCGTGATAATGTAAAAACTTTAATTATATATTGCATAAACTTCATTCATGATTAATATAATTAAATATATATTTTATTTTTACAAATTATCATATGTATTTAGTAAAGAAAACATTAATATTAATATACAATTATTAAATTTTTGTTATTAATAAATATGTCACAATTATTAAATATTAAATTCATAACAGAGTTTACACAATATTACAGTTGACCTAACAGTGCAATATTTTTTACTACATTAAACATTAAATATTGACTTTGTTATACCGAACCAATTGTTTATTTTTATTATAAAATTAAATATGTTTTTAGTTTTGTGTGAAATTGTAATTCTTGATTTAAATTTTAATACATTTTTATTCTTAAATTTTAAAAATAAATAAATAAATATATAGTTTTTTTAATTATTAATTTCTTTTTCTTTGTGTTAAATATTGTTTGGGAAAATTGTTTATATCATTTCACACAATTTAACTCAAATATCAATTGTTTAACATTTAAAAAGTTATTGGTTGCAGTTGTGATTCGTCCAACAAATCAAATAGGTTTCTTAAATATAGAATTTATACTAAAACATATTTATAGTTAAAATGAAGTATCAATTTGCTCAATAGACTAAAAACTAGGTACACTAAATCAACTCAACCACTCAAAAGTGTCTAAACTCAATTCCACACTTTCTAACACAAAACTTGGCAATTTAAGGATCTAAACAAGTTATAATTGACCCAACAACAAACCCCAAACCCGCTACTTTAACACAAACCCTCTACTTTAGAATTTCACTAGTTAAAATCCTCAAAAATAATTAAAAAACCATACAAATTCAACCTATCCACAACCAATCAGTTCTACATCAGATTTCACTTAACTCAAAGCTTAAACAAGTTTCAAATGACTATAAAACAGACTCAAAAACACAATTTTCCCCATTTGACCATTACCTCAACTTCTCACCTATCAAAACCTCATTTTCAAACTAAAAACCAACTTATAACTCAGTCTACTCTCTACTTCTCAATACTAGATCAATTTTATACCATTTATACTTCATAACAACAACATTCACAAGCTCATTTGAGTCCAAATCAAAATCATCAATGTCATCATGCATCCAATAACCAAACACACTCATCAAAACACAATTAACACTAAGAAAATCATTTCAATTACAACCAAATCATCATAACAGTATTCCTCACAACATAGCAAACATAAACTCATGCATCATAACATGAAATTAAGGAAACGACCTTAAAGAACCACAAACAATTCCCACAAATCAAAGGACACTAATTGTGCCTACAAACAAATAATCAGGGTATGTTGTTAGGACCATTGATCAACAAGAAACTAACAAGAGAGGTTGAATGACCCTTGCGAGGAATCCCCTTTGCATGTGTCTTAAACTAAAAACTAAAGAAAAGGAGCAGAAATTGACTTACTCTATATGAAATACTGATCGGTTGAAAGTAGAGAACTCACTATCGTGATTTTCTAGGCACCTCCTAGCGTGGAACAGATATTTCATGAGTTATAATTCTTAGAGATAAGGGAGAGAGAACTCAGAGAATAATTTTAAAGATATTACGAGTGTTTTAGATAATGTGAAGTGTTTATGAAATTTTATTTATATTATTAAATTATTTCAACATTAAGATACTATATCTCATTATTTTAAACACTTATAAGTTCTAATATTCCATTTTCTAAATTATTAGATTATTGAATTAAAAAAATTACATAAGTTTGACACAATAACGAATGTTTTTTGACTGAAAATATACTTAACTTTATATATTGTTTAAATTAAATGAAAATAAGTTTTTATTTTTAAACTTTTAAAAGGATGATGATATAGGAAGTCTATGAATAGAGATTATTTGAAGAACTTCAAGAATTTAGGGATTCAAACCTGAATCCGAACCAGAGAATTTGAGAAGAAGAAGGTTGTTTCTGTGGTAAGAATCGTGTGTCTCCTCCCCCTCTGAGAAGAGTATTTATTTGAAAACCAAAAGGGATAACAAATTCTACTACCTTCTAACAGAAATGCAACAGAAGTAATTAAAGTATTGACTGCCACATGGAACCACGTGCCTTTTATTTAAATCCCTATATCAATTCCCCTGCCTTCAAAAAAATTCTTGATCTCAAGGATTAAAATTCGGATATTTCTTCTTCAAATCAAAGAAGTATTCCCAAGTGGCATCTTCTAACAATTGGTGCTTCCACTTCACTAAGACTTTGGTTACAGCTTTGCTGCCCCTCTTCACAGTTGTTCGATCTAGAATTTCCTCAAGTTCTTTGCCCCCCATAACACCGTCAAACTCTGCAGGAAGTGAGTTGGAACTAGGTACGTGACCCACCTTTCTTCTAAGCTGCGAAATGTGAAAAACATCATGAATTTTTGACCCCTGCGGAAGCTTGAGCTTATAAGCCACTGCTCCAATCTGATCCACTATTTGAAATGGGCCAAAATATTTAGGTGCTAATTTGGCATTTGATCTAAATGCCACAGAAATTTGGCGGTATGGATGGAGCTTCACATACACAAAATCACCAATATCATAGGATCGGTCACTCCTCTTCTTATCAGCCAATTGTTTCATTCTATCTTGCGCCCTTTTCATGTGAAATCTGACTAGCTTTAAGGCCTCCTCTCTTTTCTGCAAACTTCTGTCAATGATTTCCACCTTTGACCCCCCCTGGTAAATAAGGAAGGTAAAGTGAAGGGGGTTGTCCAAACATCACCTCATAAGGACTGCACTTTATGGCAGTATGATGGGTGGTATTGTACCACCATTCGGCTAAAGGAAGCCATTTAGCCCACTCATGGGAAGTATCACAACACATACAACGCAAGAACGTCTCCAAACATCTATTCACAACTTCAGATTGGCCATCGGTTTGGGGATGATAAGCGGATGAAAGGTGCAATTGAACTCCCTGAAGTGACATCAAATCCTTCCAGAATTGACTAACAAAGATGGGGTCTCGGTCACTGGTGATAGAATCTAGAAAATCATGCAATTTGAACACGTTGTCTAAGAAGGATTGAGCAACTTCAGTAGCACTATAAGGATGTTTTAAGGACATGAAGTGAGCAGCCTTGCTTAATCTGTTCACCACCACATATATAACTTGTTTATCGTTGGATGTTGGTAAACCTTCAATAAAATCCATGGTGATATGCTGCCATATCCTCTCTGGTATTGGTAAGGGTTGCAGCAAACCTGGAGAAGCAGATGTGTCATATTTGCATTTTTGACAGATCTCACATGTTAGTACAAACCGACTAACATATTTGGTCATACCTTTCAACCGTTTTAATGTAGCATCCCTACCAGAGTGGCCACTAGTAGAACCTGCATGTACCCAATGCAATAACTCATTTCTCAAGGCACCATCTTTCCCTACAACCAATCTGCCCTTCCTTCTAAGTTCATTTTGAGTCCAAGTATAATGTTTATGTGAGGAAGTATCTTTTTGTAATTCCTGGAGCAGTTTTTGAATGCTCACATCATTATGCCAAGAAGCTATAATTCTAGTCAACATGTTGCTTTCAGGGATGAGAGTTGTGATAGCTTGGCAGTCCACAAATTCTTGTCTAGATAAAGCATCGGCTACTACATTTTCCCTGCCTTGTTTGAATTCAATTGTAAAATCAAATTCCATTAATTTCACCAGTCATTTCTGTTGGAATGCTGTGTCAATCTTTGACTCAAGATATACTGCAAGCTTCTATGGTCTGTGCGGATAACAAAGTGTCTATTCAACAAATAATGCCTCCATTTTTGGACTGCGAAAACCACTGCTAGCAATTCTTTTTCATAGGTGGAAAGTGATTGTTGTTGCATATTGAGAACCCGGCTAATAAAAGCAATTGTGTGGTGATCTTGCATCAGGACAGCACCAATTCCCGAACCTGAAGCATCCACCTCAACCACAAACACCTTAGAAAAATTAGGTAATGCTAATACTGGAGATTGGGTCAAACAATCCTTGAGAGATTGAAATGCAACCTTGGCCTCCTCAGACCAATAGAAACTATCTTTCTTCAACATATTAGTCAATGGCCGTGCAATACTACCATACCCCCGAACAAAACATCGATAGTACCCGGCAAGTCCCAAAAATCCTCTCAATTGTTTCAAGGACGTTGGAATAGGCCAATTCTGGACAGCTAAGATTTTTGCAGGCTCGGTGGATACACCCTCCTTTATGATAAAATGGCCTAAATACTCAACTCGTTCTACACCAAAGTAGCATTTGGATTTCTTAGCATACAAAGAATTTTGGCGCATAGTCAAGAATACGCTATGCAAATGCGAAAGGTGATGTGGAAGATCCTTGTTGTATATTAATATATCATCAAAGAACACCAAAAGAAAGTGTCGCAAATAATCCTTGAAAACATCATTCATGAGACCTTGGAAGGTGGCTGGAGCATTAGTTAAGCCAAATGGCATAACTAAATACTCAAAGTGACCTCCGTGGGTCTTAAATGCAGTTTTATGAATATCACCATCCTCCATTCGTACTTGATTATATCCGGACCGTAAATCAATTTTAGAAAACACCATAGAACCATGTAACTCATCTAACAAATCATCCACTAAAGGAATAGGAAATCTATCCTTAATGGTTTGTTTATTAAGGTCTCGGTAATCTACACAGAGTCTCCAAGAGCCATCTTTTTTTCCAACCAAAACAACAGGGCTAGCAAAAGGGCTGCTACTTTGCTGTATGATACCAGATTTAAGAGAGTCTTGCACCAATTTGTCAATAATATCCTTCTGCTGTTTAGCATACCTATAGGGCCGCTTGTTGATAGGATTGGCGCCTGTAACCAAGGGAATTTTGTGATCATGACCAGGTCGTGTAGGAGGCAGAGTGGTAGGTTCTTGAAAAATATCATCAAATTGCAACAATAATGCCTCTATAGAGTTAGGAATGGGCTGGCAGTCCGCATGTGTAGTCAAGGAGTGGAAGAGAAAATCGTTATCTTGGTCACACAATTGCAATAGAGATAAATGAACACCACCAGTAATTGTTTTCTGCAATTTTCTTTTTCTAGCAGTTTTCAGCCCAATGTCAATAGGATCTCTCAAAACCATCATCTTGCTCTGGACAGAAAATTGCATAGTCAACTTATCAAAATTCCAAGTAATGTACCATTCAATTCCTAATACCACATCACAGCATCCTAAAGGAATTAGAAGCATATATGAGGTAAATTCCCTGTTCTGCATTGTCCAAGGAAAATGTTTAGCAATGGCAGTGATGTTTACTCGAGCCCCATCAGCCACTGCTACACTTAAAGGAGAAATAGCAGTGATGATTACAATAATATTGTTAACATGTATATGAATGTGTATCCCATACTACTCTTAAATAACCTGATACTTTGCATCTCTAAAATTATATAAGCTATACAGCTGTAACTTTTTATTAGCTCTATATTCTGTTTGATGGAATCTTGGCTTACAGCTAGAGAGTGTTGCTATCTTGGACAATCTAAAAAAGATCAAGTAATCAGAAAATTACTCTGTTTCACAATTTTTTTTTTCAAAACACCTTTTTATTTTAAAAACACAAGGCATAAGGTAATTGTTTGTTTATAAAAGTGTGTTCAAGTCACTTTTTCCAATATAATAAAAGACTAAACATAAAGTTCTAAAACTTTAGCCATTGGTCTTCATTTCTCCATGATTCTCTGTACTTACGTTTTCATCAAGGTCATCTCAGGGTAATATTTGACATCAGATTATAAGATATTTTGTATTGTTAGAGAATGATGGTAATAAATTTTAAATTCTACATCTCAAATAAAACTTTAAATCATAAGAATAAAAAAATGTTTTTACAATAAAAATAACTTTTCTTTCATAAAAATATTCTATAATATAAATATATGATTAAGTATAAGTGTAAAAACATATCCCTAAACTAGGTCTTGTAAAATCTTTAAATTAACAAAAAGTGAATGTAATATCTTAATAGGACCACAAAAAAGTGAAATTTAATCAATACCATGACTTTGTGATAAAGATATTCTAAGAGCATAATGTCTATAAGATATATCCATTGATAAGTATTTCATATATAATATAAATATATTTATAGTTTTTCAAACTTTTAAAAATATTTCAAAATAATAAGGATTTCAGATATAAAAGGAAAAAAAAATGGATATAAACATGTAAAATTTAGGATAAAAATATAACAATGAATCGTTTTTAAAACAGCTGTAAAGAATTCAAAGAAAAAGTAGTTTGAGAATTTTAAAATATAAAATATATTAAATGACATAAAATCAGTTATCACTTGAAATTTTGTATCAGCCTATTAAACCTGCTTATTTTTTTAATATAGTTTTATTTTATGCCACTCAATATATCACTTTTAAATAATATATATATATATATATATATATATATATATATATATATATATATATATATATATATATATATATATATATATATATATATATATATATATATATATATATATATATATATATATATATATATATATATATATATATATATATATATATATATATATATATATATATATATATATATATATATATATATATATATATATATATATATATATAAGGCTGGGAGCATAAGGAACAAACTAAATTGGGTTGGGAAAGTAAAAGGAATATAAATAATAAAAAAAATAAAGAAGAAAGTCACACAAATTTTGTATCTTATTTTATTAATATATTTATAAATATAAAGTGGAGATTCGTTATATAGAAAAAAGATAATAAACATTTCTTATTTGCACACTTTTTAGATCATATGCTTATTAAAAGAAACTACCTAATTATTTTCACACGAAAGAATCGTATAAAAAATAACGAATATTATGTCCATCTCATTTCCTATATATATATATATATATATATATATATATATATATATATATATATATATATATATATATATATATATATATATATATATATATTATTGAACCTTATTATAGAAACTATGCTAAAAAATACTAATACTTATAAAGTCTTTATTTCTCATACATGGTTTGATATTTTCTTTTTTTTATATATATAAAAGAATTTATCAAGAAACTTTTAATTAAAATTTTGATTTCAATGGACAGAATTTTAACAATGAGAAAACAATCGTTCAGTTAAATAGCTTTTATTGACAGAATTTATTGACTTAAAATTTTAAATTAGTAAAATAAAATTTATTGACAAATTTTATCAATAAATTATAATATTTTAATTACCTATAGAAATACAGGTCACTAACAAATTTGTTTGTAAAATTTATTGATAACATTTTGTTAATAATAAATATTTTCATCCATAAATTTTGTTAATAAAATAGGTGTCAAAAGGTTCTGTTTTAGCTTTGGTCATATCATGATAAAATCTTTTGATGAATCATTTGATAATAATTTTTTTTCTTAAAATCGTCAATAAATTCTTTGGTAATTAATTTTTAAAAAAATTATCGATAAATTCATATATAATTATATTTTTTTAAAAATTTTCAATAATTTTGACAATAAGTCTATTTAGTGAAATTAATGTTAATTTTTTATTGAAATTGACGAAATATTTATTATACATTAAATGGGATAAGTGATGAGAAGAAGAAGAAAAATGAGAAAAAAAAAGAGAGTAGAAGAAAAGGAAGAAGAAGACCAAACAATTGATATTTAACAATAGTTATCTATGAATTTGTCTATTTGTCGATAAAATTTAATGACAAGCATTTCACTGACAAACTTTTGGTCATTAGTAATTTATTTATATGTTTATTTGTTCGATGAATTTATGTTATTATTGATAAATTTTAATTGTCAATAATACTAAAATATCTGGTTATGCAGATATGTTAAAGTCATAATATAAAAATCAATTAACATTATAAAGGTATTATTTACTTTAAAATTCATACTACTATCACGACTTTATTCTTAAAATATATTTGAATTATATCATTAGTCTTAATCTTAAACTATGTGAAAATTGTTGAACATATTAAATAGGTTCCTTAGTTGATACATAAGAAAAACAGAATTTTTTCTTTAAAATCACTTTCTAATCACAAACTATGTACATGTTCAAATCTTAAGTTTTTTTAAGACATTATTGTCCGTTTGTATTTGAGATATTATTATTTTTATAAATCAAAATCTTGTCATGATTTTAATGAATGAATATATATTTGAATTGTACTCATTGTCAACTTCTAATTAAATTAGATAAAACTATTAAACATATTAAAATAAATCTATTTGCGTACTATTAACAATTTAGATTAGTGCTTTAATTACACTAAGATGTAAAACTTGAGGCGATATAATTTTCCATCCTATTGGCTTGTACAAGTTTATAACCTGTGTTCAAAATAAAAATTTGTTATTCTTAATCTTTTATTTGTAAACCAGCGAAATTCATCCACAACATACATAATAATGGTTTATCACTTATGTTCCTCTTATTATAGCACCACGTAAAGAGTCTCCCTTTTTGTGAAATTTTAAAGAAACTTTATTTATGATTAGAAAATAAAAACTACAAATTAAAACTTTGAAACTTTTACATTAAAAAATGTAAAACTAAGAAACATCTAATTAAACACCACCTTTTTTAAATTTAATTTACCATTTAAAGCATTATGTTAATGATCTAAGAACCTAGTTAGAAAAAATTTAAACTACCATAAAAAGGTAATTAAAGAATAACTTACTTTCTAAAACAACCAGCTGAGTGAGAAAAAAACTATAAAACATAACACTACTTAAATGTCTCCAAAAGAAAATAAAAGACAATTTTATGAAGAAAAAGGAAATAATGAGCATTATATATTACATTTAATGTGTCGTTGTGAACATATTACATGTTCATCTTCTTCAACCACATGAAAACTCACATTATTTAGCAAACTATGGGCAATCACAAAAACTATATTATAAGGTGATTGCTATTACACATGAAAATCTAGATAGTTGAAAAGTCATGATTTTTAATATAACACCGGATAAAAATACAGAAAAAATTTAAAAGAAGTGGTTGACCGAATGATCATACAGTACACTGATACTTATAGATGAAAGTGATGACCAATAAGTCATTTCTTGATAGTGTTTTTGGAGAAGATTTGTTGTATAGTAGGTGGAGGTTTAGTAATAGAAGAGCTAGGAGCATTTTGTCCCTTTGAAGGTGGAAGGTTTTTGGGACAAAGAACATTTTGGATTGTAATCTTTTTAGGTGGTTCCATTATACCCTTAACACTTGCAAATTAAAGGCTTTGAGAAACTTACCCTTGTTAAGGTACAATTTATAGGGTGAATTTGTATTAAAATAGTCCAACATGATGGTGTTTTGCCCACCATATATTCTCATGCATGCAAACCCTAGATCACATCAGATTCTCCTTTATTTTATATATTCAGTGTATCATACTACTATGATATAATGTACCATATGCCAATGAATGAATGTATACAATCGGTTATGTATGTTTGATTAAAATCAAATATAAGTACACAATAATTTTACACGGTTGAAAATGTTGATTAAAATTTATTTAATTTTTTTTATTTGTTTGCAGTTAAAAGCTGTTTGTAATTTGTGAGACCATTAATGTAGTGAGAATTCCACTCAAAATCACGTACCAAATATTAGTTTTTTGAATTATCTCTCAAACTCCAAAAGCTCAATATTAAAAAAGAAAGAAAGAAAGAACTTAACAGTGACAAGGTCTATTATAATGTTAAGATTATATATATATATATATATATATATATATATATATATATATATATATATATATATATATATATATATATATATATATATGAATTTGAGTTCCATATTAAATAGAAAAAAATATAAAAAAAAGATTTATTTATATATATATATATATATATATATATATATATATATATATATATATATATATATATATATATATATATATATATATATATAACTTTAAAATGTTGAATCTGTGGTGATAATTAATCTTTTATATAAGTATAATTCATATCTCATCAGTCTAGAACTTTTCTTGAATTTTTTTAAAGATCCATTTTATAATAAATTTGACACCAAGCTCCTCCATAATTAGAAAAGGTATTTGAAAAAGATAACGTTTCAGATCAAATGTGCTTGTCTCTATTTTAAATTACCAAAACAACATTAATTTATTTGATATTTATTGTAAATTTCATATAATTATATATATTTTCATTATTATTTAACATTATATAGGAAAAAATATATTCTCTTCACATTGAATCTTCATTCATATAATGTTTCATTTGTTTTTATTTTTATTTAAAAATATTTACAAAATATTAGTGTAGATGTGGATAAAAACTACTTTTAAGAGAGACAAGATATAAATTTTATAAAATAAGTATGAGTTGTTGCCTTGAAATCAAAGATGAGTATAATCATTCTCGTTTCACTTTATTGTTATTTCGTAAGTTAAAATAATTAAAATTAAAAATTTAATCCATAACTCAATAAATTACAGTTTTTCAATAAATTTATAAAAGTGATCTCTTCTGATATAAATATTTTAATTGATGGGTGGAAAGATAGAATAATGATAATTTGATATAATTAAGAAAGAAAGAAAAAAGAAATTTTGTTTTATTGCGAGCTGAATGCATGTTCAAAAAGGAGTTGTAAATGCAGTTACTTTTTATTAATAAATCTATCATATTGTTTATAAATACTTTTTTTATATTGTTAATATACATATTACTATTTATAAAGTTGATGTTTCTTGGCAAAATCAAGTCTAATAAAAAAATAAAATAAAACGTAACTTATTTAAGCCTTTCACTTTCAAACACTCTATTTGTAAGTTTTATAATTACAAGAATATATATAGTGACCATGGTCAAAATAATGTTATTCATTTTCTTTATCAGCTTTTAGATAATGGTGCAAGAATTCAGGAAAAAAGGAGAAAGATATGGTCCTGATAGAAGTGAATTTTGAAAGCATAAACTTTTTTTTAAGGTTTGAATGACTTGACTATAGACTCTGTAGATCCTTATATTCATTTGAAGTTTTTCAGCCTTTTGACTACATTTCTTCAAAATATACATTTCCATATACTCTTTACTTAGTAAAAGTGGACCTCAAATTTATTTAGGAGGATAATAGGTTTAAAGGATGCTTACTTTCTTGTCTTTTAGTTTAGTGCAAGAAAGAAAATAAATTCCTATAAATAAATAAACATCCATGTCCTTCTTAAAAAAAAAAATATGCAAGTTCGGAAATCAATTTCTATAAGTAAATATTGGAAAAAAATTAAATTTTCAGTTGATTCACATATTTATCCAAAAAATTTAGTTAGTCTCAAATAAATTCTTATCTTAATTTATTTGTTTATATTTTTTTCTTAATTTAGTTCTAACTATGTTTTAAACTAAAATAATTTTATTCCTTTTCAAATTAATACTAAATTTTACTTTTATATAAATATTATAATTATTATAATAATATTTTTATTAATATATTTAATAAGATTAAATTCATTTAAGTTAACGAGATGATATATTTCAATTTGATGATCTAATTAAAATTTTCAAATAAACACGAGAGTTTAAACAAAAAAAAAACCTATATAAATTTTGAAAATTCAATTGAAATAAAAATAAAAAAATATAAAATTTACATTTACATTAAATAAATATATCAAAGTTAAATCTTTTACAAAAAATATATATATATAGCTAAATTATTGTTTAAACTATTAAAATAACTATAATAATAATCAATATTAAACTTAAGCAAGAGAAACTACCTTATAAATTAACAAGTAAAAATATAACAAAAAAGAAAATAATTTTTTTTTATATAATATTATTTTTTATGGATTATACGGGTTAATCCGTCCACTTAGTTATTGGTCCATACACAAACTGCAAATTATAAAGAAAAGATCTAAAGAGACCAATAGATTAAAACTACTCAACTCACACTATTTATAGCACAATGACCTACATATACTACTATACATTGTCATTCATGTACATGAAAATAATGAAAGATAGAAATTTTATCTCCAAACTTTCAATTTCATGACTAAGGTTACCAAACAATAAACATATATAAAACATTTGGGTCCGTATAGCCATTCCAAAAAAACGTATGATTTTGTTTCGGGCCGGGTTAAACAGAACCACGACTGCTTCTTCTACCCACAAGCGCGATTTTGACTACCACCATTCTGTTCCGCAATTCGGCGACGGCCAAAGCAGCTGCCATGAACCGTCATGCAGAAACCGTTTCACCACTGTCTTGATGTGGTGGTCGGCGACGAACCGCACCTACATTCCGCCGTGGCCGTTATTATTTTTTTCCATTTCTTCTAATCTTATATTTTGGTTTGCACCTAACAAAATCTAACAATTCTATATAAAATCGCAAACATGTCATAGAAGATAGGAATAGGAAATGGTGCCATACATATTTAAAAACATCAGAAAAGAAATCAGAAGGGAGTAATCAACTAATCGACCACAACTAGTTTCTGATATTCTGAACCAGAAATTGCTGCTTCCATGGTTTCTACGGAGTCTAGCTCCCCCTCCTTGTCCAAGAACAATGTGAGCAAATTCTTAGAAAACCCACTGAGCAATGCCACTCCTTTCTGAGTTGCTGGCACTGGGGTGGCCTTAGAGTCTCTCAGATTCCAAAAAATCATCTGAGGCACCACATCGCCAAACCCTTTCTCTCCAAACTTCCTAGTGATTGCTTGGTAATCAGTCTCCCAAGGGTTTCTTGAGGCTCGATCAAACTCCATGTCACTGAACACAAACAACTTCTTTATCATCTGATCCGCTTTCAGATTCCCACTCACAGCCACCTCCAAGATCAGATCAAACACCTTCTGAAAATCAGTGTTCCCGCCCGCATCCATGTTATTCACAACCTTCCCCTTCCAAGGCTCCTCACACAACTCAGACACTAACAACCCCAATGCCACACACACCTCCATGGGCAACCCGTCCATACTCCCAGATACATCACAAACAGCCAAACAACTCTTCATCGTCCCTTTCTTCTTCAAATCATCAACCACCCTCTTCCACTGCAACTCAGACACATCCCCACAATCCCCATTATCCAATGACCTTATGATCTGATGGGGAAGCAAAGCACCGGCAGCAATAGTACTCTTCCCTGACTTCACATCCTCCAAGTAAGCCTCAAACCTCTCCTTATCATGCTTCAAAAACTTCTCTTTATAAAATTCCATAGCCACAGAAGCAACCCTATTGTAAGGAATCAAATCCCAACGATTGGCCCCTATAAACACCTCAGGCAACTCCAACACCTTCCTCAAAGGCACCAACACCTCCTTCCTCAACCGATCACGAACTCTATAAGCATAATGCGCCTCATCAACCCCCTCGTACTCATTATATTCCTCCCGAGGAAAAACCCTCTTCGCAATAGTTTCACACAACAAAGTGTGTCGATCGAAAGATGAGTCCACAGAGGGACACCATTTCGCGGCAAGACTGATTTTCGTCACCGACCCAGATTTCAAAAACTCGAGATCCTTCCTCAAACACTCGGCAAAATAATCAGAGACGCGATCATGAAGGAATCGAAAATCTGGGTCGCTTGTATAACGATCAACGAGCTTCTTCGCCAATGCCACCCTTTTCTCTTCTCTTCCAACATGTGAAAGTTCTTTCTCGGAAGCCTCAGTTTTGTCCTTCGCCGCGTCGACTATTTCGTTCAAAGCCTCCCTTTTCCCCTTTTGCGTAGTCCTACGTTTTTTTCTTCTGTTGATCATCCGCCGTTTTGCCTTGCACCGCAGTTTTTCCTTGCACCACTCTCTTTTTTGAATTTCGCGGGCATCGGAACCTTCTAGAAGGAGGTAAAGGATTTCGGGGAGGTCCTTGAAGTATCCAAAGTCAGAGAGGGAGGGAATGTTAGAAGCGAGGGTTTTGGGGTGGTGGCGATGGAGCCAGATCGCCGCGCCGTAGAAGTTCCGGCGGTCGGACTTGCCGGTACCGCGGATTCCACGGAGGTTGCAGACGAGTTTTAGGGCGGTGAAGGAGTTGTGGGCCCACGCAAGTTGGAGTCTTTGGAGGAGGGTCGCTGGTGGGGTGTCCGGAACCACGTGGAAGAAGAAGTCCAGACATGGGTTCCCCGTGGTGAGAAATGTTGGGGATAAATTTTCCGTTAAGGTCATGTTTGGGGTTGATGTGGTGTTGAATGCGGACACCATTAGGTCCATGAAGGGGTCACTTGGAGTGGTGCCTGTAACTGTTGGGATTGGAGCCGGGTCGGGGGTTGGGGCTGGGGCTGTTTGGGCGAGGGTTGCGGTGGGTTCGGCGATGTAGAGTTCAGGTGGACCTATAAGGGTTGGGTTGCTCATTGTGTTGACGAAGATAATGGATTATGTGATTTTGGGTTGTTAGGTATGAGCTTATGCGAAGAAATTAGAATTGAAAGAAAAATTTAAGTTGTGATGAAGTAGATTTAGTTAGAGAAGATGAAGTTCTGAAATTTTGGAATGATTTAGACGAAGGTATGTGTAGAAAAAGGGGGCGGAGAAAGGTAAAGTGATTTCTGCATGGGATTTGCCGAAGAAGATGGTGACACGGATGTATTCAGAGCTTACTCTTTACTTCGGAATTAAGTTTTCTTTACTTTGGAAAAAAGTCTTTACTCCGAAATAAGTTTTAGGTTAAAATATTAATTTTATTTCTACTTTGTTTTTGTTAATTCAATTTTAATATTTTTTTAATATGGTTTTAATTTTATTTAATATAAATCTTTTTGTTAAATGTAACGTGTCATGATTCTTTTAATTTTTTCATTTTTCTTAATTTAAAAAAATTACCTATCATATCAATAAAAATTATGTGTTAAGAATAATTATATTTTATATTTAATTTAGTTTTTATATTTATTATTTTTGTTTAATTTAATAATTTTTTAATTAAAATAATTTTATTTTTTTAAATTAAGATTAAATTAATTTTTATATAAATGTTACATTAATATTTTTATTAAACTTAAAACGAAAATTTTAGAAATAGAAACATTAATATTATTAATTTAAAACTTTAAGAAGTTAAATATTACATAAATTATTTAATATTTTATGTGATTTTTAATTTAAAAATTAATTAAATTATTTAATACTTTATTTAATGATTAAGTTAAAAATCAGTTAAATAATTTAATCTAAAATTAAGTATAAAATTTAAATAAAAATTTAATTTAATTTTAATTTGAAAAAAATACAAAATTATTATATTTTAAAAAATAAAGTAAATTAAATAAAAATAACTAATATAAAAACCGAATTAAATATAAAACAACAATACGTACACAATTTAGACTGGACATATGGATATTTTATTTTAAAAACAATTTAAAAAATTAAAAAAATCAAGTTACATGTAATATATATTATTTTTTTCTGTTAATTATTTAAACAATATTAGTAAAGATGATTAAATTTAACACAATTGATAAAAATTAGAATAAAAAAATATATTATGATTAAATTTACAAAACCAAATAAAATAAATGACTAAATTAATATTTTAACCTATATTTTATAAATTAAAGTCTCTTGTCAAATATTACAAATTTAATAAAGTCTCTTTTAAGTAAGCAGCATGTCCCGCATTGCAAATTTAAGAGTAAGTTTAACAAGGTTGTATAAAAGAGATTTATTGTATGAATTTTTTCATTTTATTATCTAACCTCATTTTTAAGATAGTTTTATAATATTTTTGTGGTTTAAAATTAACAATTTAATTATTTTTTATTTAATTTGATAGTGTATACTTCTAATACATTAAACTTTCGTTTTACTTTTATGATTCCTTAGTACTGTCAAAATGGGTTGTAACGCACAAGTCAATTCGGTGCATCACAGGTTTGAGTCGAGTTAGGTTTAAAAAAAATATAATTTTTTTTGCGAGTTAGTTTTTAATTCGGCTCACCGGGTTGAATCCATTGTGGGCCATGTTAGCTCACCAACTCACTAATTTAATTTAATTATTTATTATTTTGTGTTTCAATATTATTAGTTAGTATTTTTTTATTATATTGTAGATGATGACAAATAAGATATTTTAAAGAGAGAAAAATATAATAGATTTATCTATTGAAAACTCTAATATTATAAATGGACAAATGATACAAAAATTATCAATATTAAAAACTTATTTGTTCACCTTTTGTACACGTTTTTGGATTATGCTTGGATTGTATGATGTTTTTTATTTATTTATTTTGAATTGTCTTTTGAGTTTAACATAATTTTAGTGTGAAATTTATTTGGATTTGAATTAAAAAAATTATAATTTTTTTTTAAAAAAGATTATAATTAAATAAATCAGTAATTCAACCCGTTTAATCCTTTGAATTTTTTAAGTTGACTAATAAATAAATCGAATTAAATTGACTCACTGATCAATCATAGTTAACCAAGTTATCGGTTTTCACAATTCTATAATTCATATGATGCAAGAGTAAATCCTTGCATATCTCTTCCTATCAGCACGGATGAAAATTTTAATCTTCCCACAAATCCGTCACTTCATTTTCCTTCAAATACTTTGAATTAAGTTATTATTCACCTTCAAATACTTTGAATTGAACACGTTATTAAATGCAAATGTACAATAAATTAAACAGAACGTAAAATTCTAACAATTTCATGATATTAAGGTGCTTTACATCACTTTATAGAGTTTCTTACAACCTTTTTCAATTGAACAGTATACATAGTCACGATTACAATGTTATACAATTTTAGTTTTTATTTTATGTAATTTTTTTCTTCGTATTTATATTTCAATTGAATTTTTTTCTTTTATTAAATTATTATTCAGAAGGTGATCATATATTGGTTATTTTTTCACTTTAACATATATTCATTTTAAAATTATCTATATAATATATAATATAATATATTGTGCACCATATTAACACAAATATTTTAGTTCAGAATTCGATTCTCAATAAATCAAACTCTAATCTTCAATGGTCAAAATACTTGTCAGAATTCGATTTTCAGAGAACCATATTCTCCTCCAGTTTTTTATTTTTGTTTTGAATTTTATTAAAATAAAAGGAAAAAGAAAAATTAAAAATTAAAAACTTTAAAAATACATTAATTTAATTTTTTATTAAATTTATTTAACATTTTGAACGTATTTTTTAACTAACATAAAAGCAAAAATGTGTTAAATAATATAAATATTAATATGTATTATCATGAACAGTGTGATACTGTCTGAAGAATGTGAGAACATCTTTGAAGTACCCCAACTCTCCATGAAGAGGTGTGGACAAGAATCTTTGTGAGAAATTTTGGAATGAAAATGCCCGTTGGACCCAACATGGCCCATTTGCAGTGCCAAGCTCTGTCTAAACATTCCATCTCAAGCTCTCCACAATATACTTTTGTTGTCACTTGAATTCTCAAGAAAGAAAGTCTAATGTTAGGATGATGCACATAAACAACAGATAGGTATCTAACACATGTGATTGATTATTCTAAAAATACACAAGATACAAAATGTGTAGAATACATATATAGATATGTATAATTGCAATTCCAGAAATCCAGAAAGGGAACATATTTCTTTGACATCATAAATCCTTGTCATTATAGATCATTTTCTTGTCTGCAAATGAAGAGAGTATCAATCTCATCCCTTTCTTCGTCTTCTACAAAGAACAATTTACTTTTTTCTGTTTCATTAAGCAACCGTACTTCTATGTCTCTATGTTATAAGTTTTCATACTTTTCTTAAGGCTTGGATAATTTAAAGAACTGAATTATCCGTGTTAGATATATGCAAAACAAATGAAAGTATCAGTGTGCTTCATGTAGGAATAAGGTGTTTACCGAGAGGATCAAACCCAAAATCATTTTTGAAATTATGCATTATATAACTCTTCCCCTCAACCTCCTTCTCTTCCCACAAACCCAAATCTTCCTTCTTAACCATTGTAGGAATCACATCTGCCTGCCCATGAAACAAATACAATTCAGCATCGAATAAATTCCATGAAAGAATAAATTTAATAAAAAGATTAGAAAAACACATTTCATTTACCTTTTCATCCATCAAAATCATCTCCATTCAAAATCATCTCATATGTGTATTAGAATCACGGTTCTAAACAAACCACAGTTCTCTAATCCTAAGAGCTAGCTTGAGCGTCTCCCTCTTTCCATCAATGCCACTAATCAAATTCAATTTCCAGGCCATTCTGACCAATATCTTACATACATACAAAAACATTAGAAAATAAAAATTTTAAAAACATCTAAAAAAAGAAACGTAGAAAGACAAATAGGAAAATGTTCAAATTTCATATCGAACCGCAAACAACATAAAAAGCAAATTTTCCATGCAGAAACGAAAAATGATAAAAATTAAACCTTTTGAAAACTTGGATAAAGACATCAAAAAAGAAGAAAACAAGTTTTACTTTTGGAAGCTCGAAAACTTAACATGGTTCGTAATATAGAAAGAAATTACCTTAGGTTTTAAGGGTATAATCTTTTACTTTTGGAAGGTCGAAAAGGGGTTTCTACGGCATATGAAGAGAGAAAGAAGGAAAGTTAACAGGATTTTTGAAGATGAAAAAAACCTAGCACCGTGTCTGAATAGAAAGAGAATGACCGGGAAAGGGAAAATGACATAAAAATCAAACAGTTAAAAAGAAACGTAAAAGGACAAATGGGGAAAAGACTTAAAAACCTAAAAGAAAATATTGTGTTGAAATATTTAGAGAGGGTAGAGGAGTAAATTTAGTGGACGTTTCGTTGTTTATATTTTAACTGTTAATCTTTTTCATAAAAATAATCGCAACGAACAACCATAGAAATTTTGGAACATTATTATGATTAGTACAATGGAAACTTCAAAAGTATCTAATCTAGCTCATAGCATAACATGTCTTAAAAGGGGAAATCATTTCATAATAATTGGGAGTTTATTATATTGCACTTTTTATCATATCAGTTTAACCAACCTTTAAAGAACATTATTTTTGGAACCAGTTCATCCTTCAGTTATCATAACGTTTGGCAACATTTTCACTTTTATGGGATTTATTCACGAGCAAAGGTTCCAAAAAAAATTATCAAATTCTGTGAGATCATACCTATCAATTAGCTAGGACCAACAAGACTCAAACTCCTCAATGGACTCTGACATTTATGCAGGTCAGCTTCAAACGAATCAGGATTAGAAATTCCCTTAGGCATCTTTCCCAACTTCACTAAACAAGTACCCAACTAAAGGAAAATTTTACACGAACACCAAAACAATTTTCTACACCCCAGTAATCAAAATAGTATTAACCTCTCATCGAGACTCTTTGTCCAAAAATTAGAGAGTACAGGTGCATAATACAAGCACGCACGGCAAATGTATTTCCATGGAAATGGCAAGTTTTCAGATGGTGCATATTGATCATCAGGACCCACCAACTTTTTAACATTTCTTAACAAATCAGCCAATGCATCTAACAGAACAAAATCTTAAAATTATAAACAAAATCACAAACATGTTATGCAAGATAGGAATAGAAAATTGCACCACATCTTTTGTGTTTCCGATTCTTTTATATTATTTTAAAAGCATCAGATAAGAAATAAAAATTGAGTAATTCACTAATCCAGCACAACTAGTTTCTGATATTCTGACCCAGAAATCGCTGCTTCCATGCCTTCTAGAGGGCTTATCTCCCCCTCCTTATCCAAGAACATTGTGAGTAAATTCTTAGAAAACCCACTAAGCAGTGCCACTCCTTTCTGAGTAGCTGGCACTGGGGTGGCCTTCGAGTCTCTCAGATTCCAAAAAATTATCTGAGGCACCACATCACCAAACCCTTTCTCTCCAAACTTCCTAGTGATTGCTTGGTAATCAGTCTCCCAAGGGTTTGCTGAGGCTTGATCAAACTCCATGTCACTGAACACAAACAACCTCTTTATCATCTGATCCGGCCTCAGATTCCCACTCACAGCCACCTCCAACATGAGATCAAACACCTTCTGAAAATCAGTGTTCCACCCCCAATCCATTTGCTTCACAAACTTAGTCTTGGACTTGAGATCATCCCCTTCAATCAAATGAAGTTGAGGTTTATCAGAAAAAGTCACAACCTTCGCCTTCCAAGGCTCTTCACACAACTCAGACACCAACAACCCCAATGCCACACACACCTCCATAGGCACCCCGTTCATACTACCAGACACATCGCAAACAGCCAAACAACTCTTCATACTCCCTTTCTTCTTCAAATCATCAACCACTCTCTTCCATTGCAACTCAGCCACATCACCACCATCCTCATCATCCAATGACCTTATGATCTCATGAGGAAGCAAAGCACCAGCAGCAATAGTACTCTTCCCTGACTTCACATCGTTCAAGTAAGCCTTAAATCTCTCATTATCATGCTTCAAAAACTTCTCTTTATAAAATTTCATAGCCACAGAAGCAACCCTATTGTAAGGAATCAAATCCCAACGATTGGCCCCTATAAACACCTCAGGCAACTCCAACACCTTCCTCAAAGGCACCAACACCTCCTTCCTCAACCGATCGCGAACTCTATACGCATAATGCGCCTCCTCAACCCCCTCGTACTCATTATATTCTTCACGAGGAAAAACTCTCTTCGAAATAGTTTCACATAACAAAGTGTGTCGATCGAAAGATGAGTCCACAGAGGGACACCATTTCGCGGCAAGACTGACTTTCGTCACCGACCCAGATTTCAAAAACTCGAGATCCTTCCTCAAACACTCAGCAAAATAATCAGAGACACGATCATGAAGGAATCGGAAATCTGGGTCGTTCGTATAACGATCAACGAGTTTCTTCGCCAATGCCACCTTTTTCTCTTCTCTGGCAACATGCGCAATTGCTTTCTCCGAAGACTCGGTTTTGTCCTTCGCCGCATCGACTGTTTTTTTCAAAGCCTTCGTTTCTCCCTTCTGCTTCTTCCCAGTCCCCGGTTTTTCCCTCTTGTTCAACCCACGTTTTGTCTTAATCCCCTTTTTTTTCTGAATTTCACGGGCATGGGAACCTTCTAGAAGGAGGTAAAGGATTTCGGGGAGATCCTTGAAGTATCCGAAGTCAGCGAGGGAGGGGATGTTACCTAGAAGGGTTTTGGGGTGGTGGCGGTGGAGCCAGATCGCTGCGCCGTAGAAGTTCCGGCGGTCGGACTTGCCGGTACCGCGGATGCCACGGAGGTTAAAAACGAGTTTTAGGGTGGTGAGGGGGTTATGGGCCCACGAAAGTTGGAGTCTTTGGAGAAGGGTCTCTGGTGGTGTGTCCGGAACCACGTGGAAGAAGAAGTCCACACATGGGTTCCCCGTAGTGAGAAATGTTGGAGAGAAATTTTCAGTTAGGGTCATGTTTGGGGTTGATAAGGTGTTGAATGCGGACACCATTTGGTCCATGAAGGGGTCACTTGGAGTGGTGCCTGTGACTGTTGGGATCGGGGATGGAGTCGGGGCTACGGGTGTTTGGGTGAGGGTTGCGGTGGGTCCGGCGATGTAGAGTTCAGGTGGACCTATGAGGATCGGGTTGCCCATAGTGACGAAGATAATGGATTACGTTAATTTGGGGTTCTTTGTGACTGAGTTGTTGCGAAGAAATCAGACTTGGATGAAAGATGAAATTTTGGATTTTGGAGATGATTTGGAGGGAAGATGTTGCTAAAAGACAAGGGACATTTTTCTGGGATTTGAAGAAGAAGATGATGGGTACATGAGTGTATTTATAGCTTACTCTGTCCTTGGGGATTACTCTTCCCAAGCAAAATTTGCTAAATTTTATTGATGCTTAATTTGGATCTCGTCCATATGTTAGTCTTTTTATCGTTACCGTTTTTATATTTTATTTTTTCTCAATTGCTTATATTTTATTTGTATTTAGTCGAGTAGTTGGAAGTTTTTAAATTTGGGGATGATATACTTCAAAATCGAAGGTATCATTTATTTAAAATGTGATGTATTAAAATCAAATGGATTTCAAGATAAAAATATATATATATAGAATTTTGGTATATGACATTTTCAAAGGATATTAATGATATTAATGTTAATTTAAGAAAAGTAGTTACATTGACTTTGTATTTGTTTTCATGGATATATATAGTTACATTAAATGGGAAAACAAGTATTTTCTGTGTTTACTTTCACTTATTTATGTTAATTTGTGAAGAATTGATTTGAAGGAAAGAAAAAAAAAACTAAATCTAATCCTCACATTGATGAAGGGATTAGAAAAGAAAAATAACTTAACATAGATTTTTTTATACATATTTTTAATTAAATTATTTTACTTTTATTTCATTTTTAACCACGATTTTCTTTCTATTCCTTTAAATTCATTTATTCATTTTTCATTAAATTCATAATTTGAAACAAACACAAGTCTTTAGGTAAAAATAGTGACCTGATTATATATATAAAAAAAAACTAATTAAATACAAAGACAAAATTAACATAAACAAGTATGCACGCTTAGTATTTTTAAAATATTTATAAATTATTTAAATTTTAAAAGTAATAATTAAAAAAGTAAAATTAAAAATTAAAATGTGTATATAATTATATATATCTTTTAAAAAAATTAGTTATTAAAATAAAAATAGTATAAGTAATATTGTGTAATTAATATTATGAGTAATTTTTTTTTAAAAAAGTAGTTATTACAATGATAAAAGAATAAATATTTATTTTATGACGAGTAATTATTTGAATTAACAAAATAATTAGTAAAATGATCAAACTGAAATATTTTTGTATTATAAATAATTAGTTAAATTAAAAAATAGTAATTAAGAGGATGAAATTGAGTATAGATATCTTCTTTATGTAATGATGATAGAACTATAAAATAATTTTTCATTATATATAATTATTTAAATTTAAAAATAGTAATTAAGAAGATAAAATTGAAAAACCAAAAAACAAAACCATAAAAATGTATCTTTTTTATATAAATTTATAAATTACTAATTAAATATATTATTAACAAATATAGTATAAATTTAAGGATAAATTTATTAGAAAGATAAATTTATTATAGATTTAATTAAGTTTTATATTAACATAAATTTTAAAAAATTTAATTGAGTCTTCATTAAACTTTAGTTTAATTAAATTTTAAGCTCATCATAAATTTGAAATTTTAAAATAAATATAAGTTAGAACTTAATAAAAATTACATTTCTTAATTAAATTTCTACTATTTATATTTGACGTGTAAGAACCTATAAAATAGAATATTATAGTAGATAGGTCTATTAAAATAATGAGATCGAGTATTTTATTTTAAAATAATCTTATAGTATAAATAGAATTTTCTAAAATTTGTTTCATTATCTAAGTACATTTTATCTCTCTAAAACAATATCCTCTCTGTTTTCTCTCACTTCTCTCTAACTTTTCTCACTCTTGGGTCATCTGTTCAACGATCAGGAAGTGTCTAGACAATCCCTGTATCAAGGGCTACCAATCTGACCGATCAATTGGTTGAATCGAGCACGTAAGTGGTAAACCCCTTTCTTTGGTGTTTAGGGTTCTTGATCCTAAAAAGGATTTATGTTTGCATGGATCAAGAGTTACTCTTATTCAATTCTTGACTCAATTTAGGCTCTAAGGTTTCTCTTCTATCACCATTCGATGATTTGTAGGTGTTTTTAGAAGTTCCTTGCGGCACAAATCACAGTCGGGTATTTTCTAGAACAGTGTGAGGTTACTAGAGGTAAGGGAAGCTAGATAATTACTTTTAATCGAAGTATGTGGTGTGAGTTTTATGGTTTATGATGATTTAACTGTTTAGTTAGAAGATGTGGTTTTTTGTTAATAATACTTGAAGTAATTTGGTGAAATTTATGCTTTGCATGTTGATGGATGTTGTAAATATGTGGAATCTATTGTATGTATGTTTATGATGTTGGATTTGATGTGGATGAACTGAATTGTACCAAATGGACTGTTAAAGGAGAAAAGTAATATTGGTTATTGGTTATTTGGTCTAAAATGGAGGTTCAAGGTAGTAAAATGGTGAGAGAGGGTTGGTGAACTGTTTGGTAAATTTGGAATTGGTTATGAAGTGTTTGAGTCAAGTTTAACACTTGGAAATGTAAGAAAATTGAGTTAGGAGTGTGTGATAGTAATGAGGTAGAGTTCTACTTGGTTTAGAACTCAACTTTGAGGAAGTGAATTAGTGAAAACTTTAGTTTGGGGTGTTATGTGCAAATGGTAAGCTTGGAGAGTTTTGGTAAGTCATTTCAGATTTATTAGAGTCCTTAAGTTACTTGAAATTGTACCATAGATGGTAGAATTCAAATTTTTTTAAGTTAAGTTTTTGCAAGTTCTTGGTTGAGATTTTATGATGGTTTGTTTATAATGAGTTTAGAATGGGTTAGATACGCTTGGTTGAGCATAATTAGTTGTATAACACAATCTAAGAGGATTAGAAGTTGAGAAAATATTTCAAATTGGTAAGTTTTGGTGTAGGCTCATAATTCTGCAGTTTTGTGCTGTAGACTTATGCAGACTTGCTGAGCGAGTAGAGTCGCTCAACGAGTAGTGGTAGAGTCTGATACACTGTCTAGTGGATTCGCCTAGCGAGTTGTGTTGCTGAGCGAGAAGTTGGGGTTTGGTATCACTGTGAGTTTTATTCTATCAGCGAACTGGGTCGTTGAGCGAGGAGTTTGGAGTCTGGAGGTATTGTCTGTGGATTCGCACAACGAGTAGGGTCGTTGAGCGAGAGAAATGGGGGTCGCTCAGCGAAGGGATTTGTTGAGCGACTGGTCCAGGTTGTGATGTACTCTTTTCTTATTTGTTCTTAATTGGTTTGAGATATGTAATGATTTGATTGTGGATGATGTATGATTGTGTATGAGTTTATATGAGTATCAAAGTAAAGATATATGGTTTCAAATGATGTGGAAGAGAATTCCAAGGACAAATTTCTCAGTGGTGGTTTCAAATGTTGTAAGTATGAATATGGGAAGCTCAATCTTGGAGTTCATCCTAACATTCTAATGGTCACCTATTCTCAAGTAGAGAGGGGTGAGACATGTCGTGAGAATAACAAGAAGTCCTAGTCTAGGGGCTTTACCCTAGCCTAAGGTGAGTGATAACGGACTAACCTTGTGTGGTAGCTTAGGGTGGGCCAGCTGTTTCACCACAACAAGTGCACGAACTACCATAGCTGCATATTCATACTAATCCGGATGGTCAAGTCTAGGAGTGATTTATTTATATAAATTTTATTTGGAGTTGATATGTTATGTGTGAATTTTTTTACAAGAATGATTAATATGTCACTAGTGTGTATTTGTATATCACTATTTGTTTTCTTCTAGCTTACCCTTCTACTTGTGTTTGTGTTATATGTTTGTATTTGTTTCTCTTTTCGCTATGATCATCATGTGGGTGTGAGCAGAGGGAGATAAGGTGTCTTTGGAGTTGGCTCTTGATAGGGACGATGTTGCAGTGTAGTTTTCTTCGGAGCAATGATTATAATTAGTTTTGGTTTAGGATGTTTGTATATAAAGTTTAAAGCTTATGGTTATTTTGGATGACTGTAAATCTTTACTTTATATGTTAGTTAATAATTGTGACACCCGGGCACTGACGAGAGCGGGGAGTGACGCCGGTGCAAGAGGCATGGTGCAGGGGCACAGACAAGGAGCGGCTCCTGGCAGCTTCGGGTGGAAGGGGTACATGGACAAATCGAACATACACCGGAATGAGAGGGATCTGGAGACTGTGTAGGTATGAGACTATACAGTTGAAGGATAACTTAAAGGAATTGATTTGACTACTCATATCACCAAATGCATTTGCTTTTCGATAGCCTGACTCATAAGAACTCCATGGTTAAGCGTGCTTAGCCTGGAGTAATTCTGGGATGGGTAATTGTTTTACCATATCATACATAATCAAGTGAATTTATAATATTATAAAATCATTTTTTAGTTATAATATTATTTTTTATATAATTAAAGTAATATTAAGATAACAAGTAAATATATTAATTAAATTAATTTAAAAAAATTGTAAATTAAAATATAAATAAAAGTTATTTAAATGTGAATGTTATAATCTCCCACTATCTAAAGAAAAGGAAAAGAGGTGTAAAGAATAGTATGACACAAGTCCACAAATTATTAAAATTAATAAATAAGAAAGCAGGTAGAATTTTATTTTTATTATTTATTTCCTTTAATAAATGAATGAAAAAGTGGGGATTTTTTAATTATTTTTTACGTACTTAAATGTGAAATTAAATACATAAAAACATTTATTTCTGTGTATTAAACATAATTAAAACATTTAATATACATTAAAACATGCATTGAATACTAATACTTATGATTTTTTTTATTTATTGATGTGTATTTTAATATTGGTTAGTGTAAGAGTTATAAAATAGTTTAATTACAGCTATAGTTTTAAAAGATGATGTTCATATGTTATTATTAAAAATTTAAATTATAAATAAAAAATTATTAATTGAGCTTTATTTTATAATTTTTTTTTTCAAATTCTTTACCATATTTTCGTTTATACTCTTTTAAGAAATTTTATTTCATTTTCATGTTTATTTAATCATCAATTTTTTACTCTATGTTAAGTCACCTTTGCATTTTGAGTTATATATATAACTCTATAATCCATGCATGTGATTTAAAATAGTTGAAAAATGAATCTCTATTTGTCTATTATATGTTTATATTTTTTAGCTAACTTTTCTTTGTGTAGTTAGAAATATTTATAAAGTTTGAGTATGTAATATTTGTGAAATTTTAGGATTTTTAATCCGTAAGGAAAACTAGTATTATTTTTGTACATGTTCATGCTATGATTGAACAAACTAATATGTTTGAATGTTGATGAATTAGTATGATTGGTCTTTGGTCTTAAGTGAAATAACTTGAATATGTGATATATATCTTATATGTGTGAAATTTGTGTGATTTGAAGTAGTGTTATTGTTGAATAGTCTATGTATCATTTTGGTCAATTTGATGTATTTTGAACTTGAGTGGATGTAATTATTGAACTAATAAATGTTTAATAATAATTAGATGAACTAAATACATGATATGATACATCTGTTAAGTTTTTTTATTTTATACAAACTCATTAGGCAAGCAAGTAGCTAGTTATACAAAAATTAAATTTAGACATTCTAGTGATCTCAAGTGACACTAACATGGAAGAAACTTTTTATTTTTGATATTTTAGGTCTTTTGATAAAGACCCATTTTAGAAATATATATGGTAAACCAAAATTTATGTCTATTTTGACCTGTTTTTTGTTTTTCATATTTTTATGTCAAAATTTGCATCTGTTCATGCTATAACAGACATAAATTTATGTTTATTAAAGTAGTAACATTACTCTTGTAGAAATGTCTTTATTTTGACGTTGAGTTTCTTATTAATAGAATATAACCAACATAATCACGGACTCTTGAAGAATGATGACTATTAATTGTCAATAAGACCTACAATTAAGGAAAAATTGTTAGTTAAATAATTACCGTAACTTAAAAAAAAAACTCACTAAATAAGTTCAAGTCTTTTTAGTTTTACTATTGTGAAAAATTAGTTGGATGTCCAACAAGATTGTCATACTTTCTTCCATTTACATGTCATGTCAGGTTTTTGTGCATCTTCTTTCATCTAAAACAATTATTTGAACATAAGTATTATGGAAAGGTGCTGCAAGACCTTACTTGGGACCATATATTTCTTTATTAACACTATTTCCATCAACTTTTGTTTTTTAAACTGTGATTATTCACATGTTGGGACACATTTAATTAGAGCTGTCAAAACGGGTCATTCGATCCGTCCCGGGTCGCCCCACCACGGGTTGGTCACTTATTGAGCCAATCCAACTCAGCTTATTTATTAGTGAGCCAAAAAAATTCGAACACGGCTCGACCCATCACAGGTTGTGGATAAACGGATTGGCTCACTGGTTCACTTAATTACAATTTTTTTTAAATAAAAAAAATTTACAAACTTTCTATAATTCAAATCTAAACAAATTTCACTTCCAAATTTTACTCCCCCAACATGGGTGTTTAATTAATTTTGGAAATAAAGAATTTAAATAATTTTTTCAAGCAAAAAATTAATAAATATTTTTTTATAGAATTAAAATTAAATTTTAATAAAATAAAATAAAGTAGGTGAGTTAGTGGGACAATCCGGTCCACTACGAGTTCAACCCGCATAAACCGGGTTTAAACGAGTCAGATTGAAATCTGATCCGTATAAAAAATATACAATTTTTTCAAATCTAACCCGACTCGAATCAATGATAACTCAGATTGATCCGCAGATTATGATCCATTTTCACAGTTCTTCCTTCTATACAACAAACTCATTTACGTACAACAGGATATGCATTTATTGTACTCCAAGCTTACTCGAGATATAATTTCCTTCACATAGTTACGAGCACGTGATAAAAAAATGTTATATATCTTATGGTAAACTTTAATTGTTAAGGTGAGTTGTATTTTACCTAAATTCAAAAAGAATTCTAAAATCACTAATTTAAATAAAATCATATAAAAATTATATAATGTAGGTAAAATACCAATATATATCTATACAGCTACTACAAATATTATAGATTAATTTTTTGGTGGACTACAGTATATACTTATTTAAGTATTATAAAAGTTATTTGATAAATATTATAGATTATTTTTTTATCAAAATTACATATTCATAAAAAAACAAAAATCATTAAAAAATATAATCAGGAATAAAAATAAAATGTAGTCATAAGCAATGATGAAGCTGAGGGCCATCATGACTAATTACAGCGCCAGCGTAACTGAACCTTTTGCACGTTTTCTTCGTTACCACCAACTGATTGTTTAACTGAAATCACGTGACGAAGCCAAACTGTCGTTTTATACTTCACACCTCTGCACTTTCAACAATTTCATAAGGCTCCTATCTCATGTTTCCATCACCCATCAGCGTGCTTGTGCACTCTGTTACTCCAAACGACGCCGTTCCCTCACACCCTCGGAGCTCGGACCATGGCGGCCATTGACGACGGAGGCAAGGCGGAGAAATTCATCAGTGGGAGAGAAGAATTCGGCAACTCATCCAACACGTTCAGCGCGATTCTAGCGATGGCGCTGTGGCTGGGAGCCATTCACTTCAACATTGCCCTCATCCTCTTCGCCCTCTTCTTCCTTCCTCTCCCCAAATTACTGTTGTTCGTTTTCTACCTCTCTCCAAATCGCCGTTCTTCATTTGTTTATTCACTATAATTGAGTTTTGGTGTTTCGCGTGCCAGGGTTTTTGGTTTTCTGTTTGTGTTTGCAGTGCTTCCTATCGACGAGAAGAGCAGATTTGGCCGAACATTGTCGAGGTAGTTTTTTGACCCCGTTTCCTTTTCGCTTTTCACAATGCATGGCTCGAATCTATCTATTTGTACATTTCAGGTTCATTTGCAAACACGCTTGCAATTATTTTCCCATCACGCTTCACGTAGAGGATATGAACGCCTTTGATCCGAACCGTGCTTATGGTTTGTTTGCGCTCCTTCTTCCCAGCCTAAGATGAATTTCTCTTGAAATGGGAGATAAATTAGAAAAAATCGAACGAAAGATAAAATTTGTTTCCTATTTTTATTTAGTGGGCGGAGTTGTTTTTAGGTTCTTTGTCTTTGCTTTAAGAAGAAACATAATTCTTGGGAAAGTGGTACTATTAGATGAATGAAGGTTTAAATCTTCATTTCCTTAAATGGCTAATTTGTGAAAAGTTTATTAAATCCAAAGGGGATTAATTAACTGGTGAAATGCTATTTCGATCTGCTCTGTTGTACTTAGCGAATGAATTGCAATCGTGCAATAGGCGCTACAATTTTAGTGTAACTTAAGCTTATCTCTCCTCTTTCCTGTTCCACACGCAGCAGAGAAATGTCTTTTTCTTCTTAAGTTACCAGGCTAAATCTTATTATATTTTGTTATTTGGTTAACGCGGTGCTCCTTGATGTGCCTCTGCTTAAAGTTCTATCTTGTATGGGACTTGTTCTGTGTTGTTAATTGGTAAAACGACAGGATCAGTCAATTCCATGAGATTTCTACTTTGGTACCTTTTCCTAGTCCAAATGGATTTTTTTCCGGCTTATCTGTACAAAATTAGGCTAACCATTGAATTTTTACTATTAATATTTGGTCTTTTGTTGGCTGCATAGACCAGCTTTTCATAAAACTACATATTTTGTTTAAATTAAAACCTCAATTATGATGCTAACTGTCCTTGTTGAAATAACTTCTAGCTTAACCTTGAAATGAACTAGATAAAAACTATGATTAAGCTTTAACCAAGCCTAGTCTCTTGTTGGCCTTAGTTGCTGGAGATCTATATGTGTAATTAGGACAGCTTACAATATACTTTATATTTTGCTGTTGGTTAAGCCTCGGATAATTCCTATAATTGCTTTCTATGAAAGACAAACTCACTGTTTCTTTAATTTTCCAGTTTTCCTGGCTTTTTTGTTCCTATGGTTGAATGGTGCTTAATTTGCCAGCAGAATTTAGCCTAATAAGCATTGGAATTCTGTCTAGTCGTATCTTGAATCTTCTTGTTCGTGGCTCTTATGTAACAACAGTGTGCCCAACATGCAGTTTTTGGTTATGAACCACATTCGGTTTTGCCAATTGGCATTGTGGCACTAGCTGACCACACTGGTTTCATGCCTCTTCCAAAAGTTAGAGTTCTTGCTAGCAGCACGGTAAAGCTTTTACTTGGGATCCTGCAAAGATGTATTACGGTAATTTCGGATTTCATTTCAAGATTTTCTCTTCACGTTTAATGGATAGGTGTTCTACACACCATTTTTGAGACACATATGGACATGGTTGGGTCTTACACCAGCAACAAAGAAAAACTTTATCTCCTTGCTAGCGTCTGGCCATAGTTGCATTTTAACACCTGGTGGAGTGCAAGAGACATTCCTCATGCAACATGGCATTGAGGTGCATTTCTTTTCACTTCTCTTACTCAATGCTTACGGGATTTTTTTTTGGAATAAATTAAAATTTGACTTTCCTCTACATATAGTGTTGAGTAGGATGAGATATTATCAATTGTTATAATTATTACAATTAACATGCTGTAAGAATACAAAGAGTTGTTTTTAATTGTAATTATTTCTGGGGAGGTATAGTTCTATATAGTAATGGTTTACATTTAAGGAATTGAATCAGATTTTAAAGTATTTTCAAGTTATACGATTGCTATGGATGCCCAGTTTAACAATACAGCAGTCGGTGCAGGCAATTTTCCCAACTTTTGTGTCACTGGGACTCAACTAAGAATTGCATGCGTTTCAAATTTCAACAGTATATTACTTTTTGTTCCCTATTATCTGTCGTATATAATTTCTATGTAGTCTTAAGGGAGGAAAGAGAAACGCAATTCGTTTACTTCATTTAGTCTGAGTTTTAAGATCAACAACCCTAAAATTCAGCTCACTATATTGTATTTTCGGCATGCCAATAACACTTGAGCTATCTCTAGATGTGAAATTAAAAGCTTGTTGAGTTGACGAGAAAAGATGATGAGTAATGCCCGAATATCAATACAAAAAATGTGTATATATGTGTATGTGAGAAGTAATAAAATGATATCGATGTAATTTACACCAACTACGATCTCTAACACTTTACAATATATAATTTTAATCAATCATACTGTTGAATATAACTATATATTATGTTGATTGTGTGTTAAATTTTATAAAATATAAAACAAAAATAAGATGATAATAAGAATACTGTCTAATAAGCTTTGGTTCTTGGTTCTTGGTGATTTTGATTTTTTTACTTCGTAAATATAGCATACATAAAATAGGCCTTTTAAGAATGACTTTGCTCTATTCAATATATATCTGTTTCATAGAAATAACTGAGCAGCTTGAACTCTTCTTATTGGTAGATTGTTTTCCTTAAGGCACGAAGAGGATTTGTCCGCATATCAATGGTGAAAGGCCTACCTTTGGTTCCAGTTTTCTGCTTCGGTCAGGTATTTGTTTCTGATGGAATCAAATTTCAGTTTACTGTGCAACAATCATCTGCATCTCTCTCTCTCTCTCTCTCTCTACATTCTTCTGCTCATTCTCTGGTATCCGGAACCATAGTTTCCATTATGATATATCATAGAGCTCCTTTTTTATTCATGAATGCATTCATGATGACTTCCTCTGTGATTCCTTTGACGATTTTCTCGTGGACTCCAATCAAGCTCGATGATAACAATTTCCTCCAATGGCAATAGTAAGTTGAAGCTAAGATTTGAGAGCGCAAGCTTCAGGGTTTGATTGTGAAACTGGAAGTAAATCCAGCATGTTTTGAGTGAAATCACAAGATGTTCTCTCTCTATCATGACTTCTCTCATCTCTAGATGATTCTCTCAGCTTGCATAGTTGGATTCTATCATTCTTTGCAAGTGGAGGAGGAAGTGCACATTCACTTCCATGCTTCCACTCATGCAAAATCACATCAATTCTTTTAGTGGACTGTCAGGTGAAAAGGGCAAATAAATCTGAGTTTCTTCTTTGGATGCAATCCGTTGCTGATATATTAGGGCCTTTTGGAGACCGTCTCTCCTCCCACTCACCTAGATGGTGTTTTGGGTGGACTACCCAATAAATATGACTCATTTGTCACCTCTGTGCTAAGATGTCCTGATCCTGTTTCAATCAGAGATTGAGTCCCTATTGTTGGCTCACAAAGCTCAAATGGCAAAGCACAAGAATCTCTCTCTCACTAAGTCGATCTAGGCAAATGTTGCACTAGTTCCAACTTCAGTTCAACCACCTCAGTTTAAGTAGCACAGGCTCAAAAACATCTGCTAACTATGGTTGCCTACTGGTGACTATCAAAATGCAGCTCAAGATTGTGGTAACAGTTTTGGCGGATCATGTGGAGGACCTTAATCCTCAGTCTCCAGTCCAATGACAAATATGTCACTAGACAGGAACATGAGACCTCAATCTATTATCACCAAGGGCTGGGACCTCTTGTGTCCAACTTTTTCCTTTTGGCTGTTGCCCTGGCTTTCCAAGCTGTTGTTCTTCAACACTTCATCCCAGTCTTGCCATTCCATGCTGAATGCCCCTGTCACAGTTTGAAGCTGTCCTTCACATCAGTAATGTAGAATTGCCGACTAAGTTGCGTATAATTAATTTCTGCATCTCCACAGCTGGCACAGTCTTTACTTACTGGCTTTGAGGTTTATGAATTTCAGATTCATGCACCACCGATCATGTTACATCTGACCCATGCATCCAATTCAAAGCACTCCTCCCTTGTGCAGATCAGTTGAAGTCATCATGGGGAATAGGCAAGGTCTGTCCATCAAATTGGTTGATTTACACTCTTTGGTCCTCAATAGTTTACTCCTTGTTCCTGACGCTAAGAACTTTGTTAGCATTAGCAAATTTGCTCAAGATAGTAATTTCATTGAATTTCTTCTCTTCAACTATTTTCTTAAATCGCAGGACTCGTATACAGTGCAGCTGGCGGGGACTCTGGGACATGATGAACTGTACAGATTGACAATTATTGTCATTCCAAGAGATGGTCCTCCTGCTAGTCCCCGGTGTGAAGAATTCCAACATTTTACCCTCTACCTTTTTTGCAGTATATACTACTGTCTGTATCTCCTACGTTTAGCTCTTGTAATTCCTGATAGACATGTTAGTTCACCCAATTGGCACTGTTAATTTGCGCTTCGTCATAATGACACAAGCAAAAAATTATGCCACTCTGCAATATTCCCAGGCCTAATAAATATGCCAATGGTTTAGAGCTTTTTTGTCCGAGAAAGACCCATTACCATCCCTTTTCCCAATCCAGTATGATATACTCCAAACTTCTTGAACTCTAGTGGCTATTCGTGACATTTGGGGACCTTTAGCTGTAGATTCTTCTTGTGGCAGTAGGCTTTCTCACTACTATAGATATATGTTTTGTCGTGACATTTCTTTGCACATACAGTAGAACTTGAAGATAATTATCCTTTTTGCTATAACTTTTTTTGCAGTCAAATGTCTATAAGTGGTGGAAACCAGGTGGGAAGTTCTTCCTGAAAGTTGCAAGAGCTATCAAATTCACCCCAATATGTTTTTGGGGAATTTTCGGGTGCGTTTTTCTTTGGTGACAACCTGCAAGTTTTTCTTATTACACCTGTTTATACTGGCTATGTTACTAAAGAATCTTCAAAAAGGAATGAATCTAACTAATATTTCATGCTTGAAGTTGAGGCTGTGAAATTGATTAAATTGGGGAGAATGAAACGTTCAATATAATAAATCCTACCGTAAAAAGTGAAATCCTGCCTTCCACATTTAAAATGTTATGGAGGATGGCTAGAAGTGAGAGAAGTTAATTTCGGCCATACAACTTTTCAAGGATGGATGAAATTTTCACTTAAATTTAATCTTAACCATTCATTTTGGCTTTATGATCAAGATTAATTTCTTACATGTTCTCACCTAATATGTTTCCTTTTATGTTTAAATTAACAACAAAAGGAATTGACACGTAATAGTATTAGGCTAATACATGTAGAAACAATAGTAAAAATGATTGTTCGAGTTTAGTTGGGAATAAGCTTAAAATATTAACTAAATGTGATTGGAAAAGGTGGATTCAAAATGATATTATGCAGGATGTATATCTTTCCCCCATCAAATTTTTTAATACAATAAATTGCACAGACCACCCCAAAGTTTCTTGAAATTACCCTAACTTTATCTATTTTTTTCTGTCCTATAATAATTCCTTGTTTCAAAACCATTACATCAACATCTTTTACACATCACGCTATTTCCCCTTCATTGATTGAAAAGTATTACAGTGAGTTCACCTAAATGAAAGGTTAATGTAAAGGTAAAACATGCTGAGGAAATTTGTGTAATTTCAAGATATTTTAGTTAGATATAGTTTATGCAATTTATGTTTTTTTCATAGCTTGCAAGCTTGTGTGGTGAAAATATTCAATCTATGTTGAAGACATTCACGTAGCACTGAGTAATTGATCTGAGTCGTATAGCCATTTGTTGGTACAGAAAGATAGAGTCTAAACTAGCTAGCATGGAAGTTTCTGTTCTTACTATTAGTTTTTATTGTTATAAAGCAGATTTTCTAATATCCTTTTCAGATCTCCATTACCGTTCAGATACCCAATGCATGTGGTGGTGGGAAGACCAATTGAGCTCACCAAAAACCCCAACCCAACCACCGAGGAGGTATGTGCCTATTGGGCAGCGTTTATGTTAAATATAATTTACAAGGATCCAGTAATTTAGATCCCTCCCTAGCTATTAAATTTTCTTGTTAAATTAACAAAGATGGTAGTGAACAGAAGTTGGAGTAGTTAAACAAAACACTTGCGTCTGGTTTGATCGATAAGTCTTATCCTTGGCTAGAGTGTTCGAGTACGATGCAATCTCTCCCCCATATGACAAACTACGATCTTCCTTCTCAGTAGGACCACCCGCATTTTCTGATACAAATATTCTGGGTATATATGTTAAGCACAACCAATATTATTTTCTTGTCAATTAATTACTTATCCTTAAAAGACTTCTATTTTCCTTATTTTATCTAATCGAATGATCAAATTTATTCAATTAACATTAAGGCATAAGGGAATTTACAAAGTGATTAGTTAGTAATCTTGTATTAACTGAACTATTTTTATTTATTTTTTGTATTTTTCAAAACTAAATTTCAAATGTCTGATTTTTATATTTTAATCTATATCTTTAATGAATAAACCAGCTTTATAACTCTAACACCTAAATGTATCCGTTCAGTCCACGAAATACTTGTCTGCATAGTTTCATTATCGAAGACTTAATTATGAATACCGCCAATGCGTAAATATGATTTCCTAAAGTTAGCATCATATGATGAATTGGAATTCTTGTTACTACGATTGATATCTTCAAATATTGAGGTCCAGTTGGCTGAATTTCTAACCTCTTTCATTATTTAATCCTTCTTTTAGGTTGCCAAGATACATAGTAAGTTTGTGGAAGCACTTCAAGATCTCTTTGAAAGGCACAAAGCTCCTGCTGGCTATCCAAACCTTGAATTAAAAATTGTTTGAACTAGGCCTTAATATTGTACCATATTTTCAATGGTTTTTTATTTATTATTTTTTTGGGATGGAGTTGGTAAATGTAAGTTAGGCTATAAATTGCTAGTAATACGAACAACTACCATCTTGGGAATAAAATTGATGAATAAAGGGAAATGAGGGAGTAGCTATCTTTTCAATATTGCATATTAACTGGTTGTAAACCGCATAACTGCCTATTTATAGCTTATAAATAGAAATAGAGCTCAAATTCTGTATGTAGATTGTAACAAACTATTGTATTCTTTGTATATCAATAACATTTTTCGGATTTCTGAATTCCTGCTGTGTTTCTCTGTTCTACAAATTCAATAGAGTTTCTAGTTCATACTTTTACTCAACAATTTATTACTTTTTAGTATAAATTATAGATTTCAGTTCATGGACGCATTTATACCTAGCCTTAATATGGTGAATGGTGTCAAAGTATTTGTTAGTCTGGAACCTCTGTTACAATTAGCAGGATATAATAAGAATAACACTGGCAAAACTACGAAGGGTTGATCAGGGTATGTGTCACAGGAGCAGATTTTTCCTGCAACTTCAAAATTTAAACCCGTAATCCTGAAAATTTTTATATTTCGGAATGTACAGTATATAATATAATTTTATATTTTGAATTATACATTTTAGAATATAAAATAAAAAATATAAATTGTATAATTTGAAATAAATTTACATTTAAGAATATATAATTCAAAATATAATTTTTATATTCTGAAATAAAAAAATAAAAAGTATATTGAAGATTATTCAGAATGCAAAATTTATATTAGATATTGTATAATTTGAAATATAAAAATTTATGGAATTGCAAACTGAAAGGAAGAAGTTGTCGTCATGCGACTAGCTGGAATTGTATAAACCAGGTTCAGTCCGGTCTCTTAATGTAGTACTAATTTAAAATATAGAAAATACTTAATACGACTTAATAAATACTTAAACATTTTAGATTAAATTAAAAGAAATTAAAACACTCAAACCAGGTTTTCTTCTCCAGTTTGAATATTAAATTTTGTAAACAACGGAAACAAGTAGTTCAACAAAAAAATAAAGAGAACCAAGTGAAATAATAGCACTAAATAAGAGTAATTGCATACTCTATATTGGTAGAGAATAAAAAGGTTAAGCAAGAAAGATTAAGGTGAATGATTGAATGAATGCTGAACTAAAATTAACAAATATAAAGAAGATAGATTAAAATGTATAGTAGAAAACGTAAGCATAAAATTAGACTATGTAAATTTTGGGTTTCATTCTGATTTGGACTGTAATGAATTGGTTACTTGGTATGAATTACTCTTGGTTCTCTTATGATGATGGGATAGGTGTGATCTTTCACACAGTTTTGATGATTTTGCACTCAAGTTTGAAACCCTCAGTAAAACTGGTTAGAAATTTGCCTTAGGAATCTTTCTCAACTTCACTAAAGCATGTACCCAACTAGATGCTTTACAAGAGGGTGAACCTACAATTACATGAAAGAAATACATTAATCAATTCCATTATTGACAAATCACTCTTTCATTCCCAACTTAACATTTTGGACTTTAACTGATAATTGTAGCTTCTGCTCTTCAATGTCTTTTAAAATTGACAGCAAGTTGGACCTGTAAACTTCACATTTCCTTCGAGCTCGGTCTAGTTGCCGTGTCAACTTCTCAATTGTTCTATCCTGGTCATCCTACAACAAATTATATTGTTCGTTAGAAACATTAGAGGATAAGTTGGGAGAGGGGTGGAGGTTAGAAAACAACAAAAAGTGTTTGTTTTAGAAGATCTAAATAAATACATGTGTAATCCCTCTGAAAATATCATACAGCAAATTAATAAGATTATCTATGATAAGGGACCAAGATTTTCTTGACAAATTTTAATCTTTCAGAACTATTATCACTAATATAGACCGTCAAAGTATCTATTACAACTCTTCCAGTAACAGGAATGGTGTCCCTAGGTCTCGAGACATTTAACCCTCTCACTAACCAAGCTCTTTAATTTCCTTAAACCAGATATGCCAAACCCTCTCAGAAAGTTTGATTTTGATTTTACTCTTAAAAGTTAATCATAAAATTGACATTGTTTGTTTGATTTGGATTCAAGGTGTCTTCTCCTGATAGAATCAGAATTAACAAAGGGTTCACTTAATTGCAAAAGAGAGTAATTTTCACTGGCAAAACTGAGTTTGAATGAGGATATCATAATTCTCATCAGATAATGATATCTCTCTACTCTTCGTAATTTTTTTGTCTCCTCTTCATTGTTGATTGTACTATTCAAATCACATCCAATGGTATCAGAAATCTTTGTCCTACATCAACTAGGTTTCAACTAACTGTAGCATGTCAGTTTCATACGGGTACGTATGATATTTTTTGTACTACAATTACAAGATTATATATACCAAAGGTCTATATTGATAGTTATTCTGGATGCAATTGAACATTCAATTGGCTGAAAAGCTTTAGCAACTATAACTAGCAGAAAGAGGCTCCAGGCAGCCTATGTGCAAACAATGAAATTCCAGAACAAGACCAGAGACTATTGTTTAAAAAAAGAAATCTAAATTGATGCGGAAGAATTAACTGAATGCACTGGAGCAGGGCCTTTTCAAGTCCTCACCGATTTACTTTATGAGAGTTTTGAGGGAGAAGTTCTCCAAAATTTGAAGGGAGAAAGTTAACAGTTGAACTGTTAATCTTTTTCAAAAAAAATCACAACGAAGAATGTTATCCATAGAAATTTTGGAACAGCATCATTATGATTAGTAGAATGGAAACTTCAAAAATATCTAATCTTTTAAATGGGAAAAATATTTCATACCAATTGGGAGAGTTTTTGATATTGCACCATATTATCATACCAGTTTAACTGGCTCATAAACAACCTTTGAGAATACTACTTAATGAAGAGGACAAGTGGGACTTATTTTCCTTTGAAATAAAAGGTTAGAAGAATTACTGTCTTCTCTTATAAACCACTTTCCTTTAAACTTGAAAAGAGCATAATAATACAACATATGAGAAAATCTATGAACAACAAAAGTACAGAATACAGAAATGTTCCAGCAGAAAAATATGCTATATCATAAATTACCAAAAACAACAGACCTTATATGAAGATTGTTGCGAGCAAAATGGAGGATCACTGCTTCTTATAGTTGTTTCATTGTTCTGACGAAGGTATTCTTCACAAGTTCCGTTTACAATAACCTGTCTTCCATCATTTTTTGTTGCAGATGCCACCTTACTCGCAGCTTCCCGAAGAGCACTTATTGCTACATCATAAACTTCCGAAGAGGTTACTCCCTCTTCAACATATTTAAGGGCCTGTTGACGAAGATTTCTGAATCGGAAGGTTAGAGATTCGTGAGAACCATTTGACAAATTAGTAGTATGTTCATCCAATATGACACCACTTTTAGCAATCCTGGTCCATCTTTTTAAAATATAATGAGATGGTAAAGTAAGAAGGTTTGTCACCCTAAAAACAGTCAATATATGTCTACAAACTAGACCACAAAACTCAAACATCTGGCAGCTACAAGTAGCTTTCATCTCAAACGAATTAAAGTTGACAAAGTAGGCTCGGTGCATTTCCCCATATTTGGCAACTCTGTACACGGTAATAATTTCTTCTTCGTCTACTTTGTTTGCCAAGAATGTTAATGTCTCAACCAATTCTTCTTGAAATTTGATAAACAACCTCCTTGTGTAAACTCCCGCTGCCTGTTTCTCCATAGGTGATGGAGTCTTCAGAATTGGAGTAGTGTTAATAGTATCATAGTCAGCTTTGACTTCTTTTTCAAAACGGCTCTCTAAAGCCTTCTCATACTGCTTGACAAAAAGCTGAAGCGTTGTTGATGCATTGATATATCCATCAAAATAAGAGTTTATGCTATCACTTCGCTGTGTTATTGACATTTCTGCAAAAAATGTATCCCTCAAATACACCGGTACCCACTGCCGCCTATCACTGTAAATTGCTTGAAGCCATTCATGTTTCGTGAGATCATACCTATCAATTAGACAGGACCAACAAGACTCAAACTCCTCAATTGACTCGGTCAGGTTAATGCATTTATGCAGGTCAACTTCAAAATTATGATGTTCAGAAAGCATATGAGACAACTTCTCTTGGCACTCCTTAAAAATGTGCCACTTACAAAATCGGTGACGGGTACTGGGAAATACATGGTTGATGGCTGCACATATCACCCTATCATGATCAGTAGTAATTGAAACTGGAGGTCTATCTGACATTGCTTCAAGCCAGGTTTTGAAAAGCCAGACAAAAGATGCCTCGGATTCATTTATCAGGAGAGCACAACCAAATAATACAGGCTGTCCATGATGATTTATACCAGTGAAAGGTGCAAAAGGTAATCTATAGCGGTTAGACCTATATGTTGTATCAAAGGTGACAGTGTCTCCGAAGTAAGTATAATTAGTCCTAGCATTGGGATCAACCCAGAGGATATTACTCATGCAGTGATCTTCGTCACCTTGTACATCAAAGAAAAATGAAGGATTCTCTGCTTGTTTGCTCTTCAAGTAGTCCAAAAGGATTTGAGTGTCACCTCCAAGGGTCCTTTGCCTACTGCTTCTCATATAATTCCTACAGTCACGCTCAGTGAAACCAATATTGCTAATTCCACCGTATTCTTTTATTAGAGCAGACATTATTCCACTAGGTCCTATTCCAGCACTCTGCAAAGTATCAATCAACGACTTAGCTGGACCCGAAACATGACGATGAGAACGAAGGCAATGCACCTTGTCCGGCGGAACCAAGTCATGATTATGTTCTTTGACAAATGAAGAAACAACCCATCTGCCAGAATCTTGAATTTTCACAACCAACATGGCCTTGCAACCAACGCGGGTTTCGGCACGTGGCCGCTTGACTCTTCCATCGATCAAATGCTTCTCCTTCTCCACACGAAAACCTTCCTTGGCACACACAAAGGACCTCTGAATTATAGAACCGTCACGCCTGGAGCGCCGAGACATGCTCACCCGCGTGCTAAAGCCAACACGGCGAGCGTAGGAATTGTAGAAGGCCTTTGCAGCCTCTTCCGATTCAAAGTCCATACCTTGACAAGGTTCGAGATTAGTGTCCCCTCCAAAAATGTGAGGGCCCACACCAGCAGCAAGAACAGAATTAGCAGCAGCTGGACTATAATCAATATTAACAAGGTCCTCACCGTCCTCAACAGGGTGCTCCATGTCAATGGTAGCATCATACCCCAAACCAATCATATCAAATTCAATAACCTCGTTGCTCAGACTCAAAGGCTCAAACTCCATTTTACAGAAAACCCAGTAATCAAAATAGCATTAACCTCTCAACAAGACACTATCTTTGTCGAAAATTAGAGAGTAGTGGTGCATAATAGAAAAGGGGTTAAAGGGTTCAAATAATTAAACACAACTGAAGCCATTAAGAAAACATACCAATCCTTCATCATCACCGTCATCGTTTATGTGCATGGATAACACAATTTGACCTCTACGAAACCATCACAATGGAGATGCATGCATAATCGGAATAGAGGAAAGAAGAATGGGAGAATGAATCAACATGAAGATGGCGGAGACGAATTATTCAGGGGAGAATAACGATTTAGAAGTAAAAATTGGATAAGGAAAAGGGACAAATGCGGATCTTGGAAGGAGAGGGAGCAGGAGTAGAATGAAAGTGAAAAAAGAGAAGCAGAATCGATCGTGCTGGATTGTTTACAAGTAATGGGTGGAACCAAAGTTGGGTTTTGGGTGAGGTAAGTGAGAAACGACAATGAGAAACAGCAATTACTGTGTTCAGCGTTACATTTCAAAAAGTGGAGAGAGAAATTTGAACAAGAAGAAGAAAGAAACATGTTTTGTATAAAGGCAAACCGTACCATAACTTGGTTATGCTTTCTCAAAGCACGTCAAATTTTGCATCTAAGAACGAGACATTGATTTTTTATTGGCAAAATAAATATCATAGGTAATTAAAAAAAATACATAAATAAAAATAACGATGACTATAGTAATAAATATAATATAGTAATCTCAATATATTTAATTTGACGTGCTATAATGAGACAAATTTATACAATTTCTTTATTTCAACTCCTCTAATCATCATGGTAAAGTTATGAAGCATCTTCTCTTGTAAAAGAAATTGTAATTTATCCGAAGGGTCAATCATTTATACCATCTACCAAGCAAACACGTATATTTGATAAATTTTGCAATATGTTACAGATTTCATCATTTTGAGGAAGCTTGTACAAAATTACATTCAGCATAGGTACTTCCACTAACCATGGCTGAAAAGAGAGAACTTATTAATGTCAAGAAAATAATAATAAAATTAAGCCACAAGCCACATGAAGTAGGTTGACCATAAAGTGACTGCAACTGACGCCAAAGCATATGTCCATAGCATGATAACTGAACATTCACCTTCACCTGCTCCAAACAGCTGGGCAATGGTTCCTGAACATAGGTATATATGTCAAATGTAAAGTTCCTTATCTACTGTTACTACTGTAAAATTGCAAAGGTAAAAGAAGTAGATACAAACGATATCATATATAAGAATGCCATGAAACCTTATAATTGTTTATGTAGTGTGTGTTTTGCATGATCCATGAGAGACAATTATGAAGTACATGTTTGATGATATTATTATACCTATAGCCATTGCTGGAGGAAGTGCATATTCAAGGAGAAGAACAAACTGATACAAGGGATCCGGTTGCACCAAACCCAATTGAGTTGCTCCTTTAATAACTAGAATACCCAAAATTGGAAGCATGATATATCGAACTACTAATATTCCAATGATTGTACTGAATGAAGTATCTGCTCCCTTCAAGCCTGTTCCAATGTTCATCCAAGAAATTAAGAAATTATTCAAAATCTGCCATTGCCAAAGAGGAGTAGAAACAAAACGGTATGGCTATGCCAGAAACTATTGCCTTTAAGGAGGTTTGCTCCCATTATAAGAGTTATAACTGGGATTGTAGCTTCACTGCATGTAATAACACAGTGTGAGGTTCAAAGCGAATTCAGTGATCACCAAGAAAAGTAAGAAATTGGTCGTGTGTTAGAGTTTTCCAAAGTACAAACTTTTATTCATTGGTTTCTTGGGATTTTTAATCTGAAAATCTTAGAAGTTTTGGGTTGCAGACATACCCCAACATGGTAACAGAGTCTTCAATCACATGAAGTGGCGCGTCGCTGCCAATCATGAGTTTACGTATCAGGGGAACCACCCCAACAATAAACCCAACAATCTGCATTACCAAAAACAATCTTCAGTATTTCACTAACGTAAGTTCAGTTCAATGATGTCCAAGGGAAAAACATGTATCCTACCGATCCAAGAGTTGTTGGTGAAAATACGGCTTTGAAATTGGAGTTGCCAAAAAACTTTCCTGATAGGTCTTTGATTTTAGCTGAGATTGATACCTGCAATGAAACATCCAAAACTTGTTTGAATTGTGTTTCTAGTCATTCAGATATTTTGAAGAAACAAAAAATGTTTGACCCTTATAGGGAGCTTTACTACTCCTGCATAAGATAGAAACTCAACAATTTTAGAATACTTTCAAATGAGGTCATGTTAGTAATATGATGAATACTTTCAGATAAATTTTGGATAATTAACAGAAAGATGCAAGGTGATACTTATGAGGGTTATTGGTAGCAACCTTCACTTTCTCCTCGGATTGATTTGAAGAAAGCAATAGGGTGTATGCATCATTATCACCACCCATGTTATCAGGATTTTTTGGGTCTTCTTCCTCAGAGAGGAAATCTAGTATCTCTCCTGAAGCCTCCTGTGTGAATGAGCTAGTTCTATGTTCTTCTTTAGGAACTATACTTGCTGAAATTCTCATTATGTTGTAGACATAAATCCATATGTAAACAGCTCCAACCTACAGTTTCATAATATGAACACCATTTCAGAAATCGAAAGGGAAACAACTATAGCCAAATAAATTTTACCATTTTTCCCAGTTTTGGTTGGAGAACTTCATATTTATATGTACCATTGTAATTTAAGATTTAACATGAAAGAATCTGATGAAGTTACAAACCGCCATAGAAAGCGAAGCATAAGCCATTCCATATTCATAGCATACATTGGAGTCTCCGAAAGGACTACCTTTGTCTTTACATATATCCGGGATAATGATTACAGGCAAGTTTCCTAAATTTCCTGTTCATGTTCATGTAAGTCTGAAAATAAGCTCAACAACATGATGTATCCGGCAAAAACCTATGCTACAGCTTTAGCTTTAGCAAAAATATGAAGCATTTCAAACATAATGGAAAACAACAACCGGGCAACAAACAGTTAGAAGGTTTTGTGGAACTTTCATGGATACAAGTTCATTTCTTTTTGAAACAGAAATATTTGGACTCCCAAATTATAGCAATAAGTTACTTTGTTTGCAACATTAGTAGATGTGCATGTGCGCACCATTTATGATAATAGTTCAATGAAGCAACATTTTTATATTAAGGAAATTAGGATTCGAATGCTGAGTTATAAACACTTAAACTGTCCAAATTCCTAATGAGCACTCAATTTTCTTTCTTCTATGTCACATCACGTCATATGAATAATTTATTTCACCTCTCTTTATAGTTATTGGTGTGCATGGATTTTTTTCCTAAAGGTGTGTTGATTTGTAAGCATCTAATTGAAACTCTCAATTTCTCAGTATCTCGTTATATCAACTACATACTTTTGTTTTGGTATACACATGAAGAGGTGTTTCAGTTTCTGGTATAGACATCAAGATGTGTTTCAGACCCTTAATCACATTTTAATTTTCAGAAATTAAGATTAGAGTGTTGATTTATTAACTTCCAAACAATCAAATACTGTCTTGACGAGAAATTATGATGTGATCTTTAATTATTTATTAACTTTTTCTTGTAAATTAAAAAAATGAGTACATGCTATATAAACCATTCAGTTATCAAATTCAGTGGACTTCAACAGTGAAAGCAGCACATAGATTTACATGTTTGGGAGAAACTCTACCTGCAGAACAGACACCAATGATTAGTCCTTCCAAGTGTTTGGGAGGCCTTGTTAATTTTACAAGGATCCATCCTAAGGCTGAGCCTATTATAAACGTGATGAGGATATTGACGGGCATGAACCACCTAAACAACAACATAAGATGTTACTGACGAGTGTTTCGAGAAAGAATTACCAGAAAGATACAACATCAATAAAGCAAAACCTCGATCAAATCAAATACTCACAGTAAAACAGCATTCTCAGAAGTAATAGTGTCAGCCAAATTGCCACCCACCAGAGCAGGATAAAGCACGTAATGAACAAGCTATCATCATGGATGAAACACTGTTGTCAGCAACATATATAATAATATAGTATGATATTCAAATGGAGTTAAGAAAAAAGAAGAAAGAAACTTCATTAAGAATTCATGGAGTTACATTGTTCACTTGTATCCTTGCATCTTTTCCCAATAAATTTATGTTTTCCAGTGCAAGAACTAAGCCAACAGCAGTGATTAGCAGTATTTTGATCACAGGCATGGATGCCACCCACAGAAGCTCCACAAGTCCCATTTTCACGATTCTTCCAACAAAAATATGTGCTGATTACAAATCCTACACAGAAACAAAGACTTAAGCAAACAACAATAAAATAGTAAACCACACAGATCTTGGAGAACACAAACTTTAGATCCAAGCTAGTACTATAAGAAGGTCCCAACAGATGTAAAGAGCATGAAAACTGTAGATTGCAGTGATTATGAGTATGTATCACAGACAAAAGAAACATAACTATAATACAGAAGATATAAACCCAAAACAAGAGTAAAATTAACAAAAATCTACTAACAGACCAATGAGCATAATCCAGTTATATGAACAAGATGCTACTTCGTTCTATCGGAATTAGTACGAAAACGAACAGGTAGAAAAGCGCTGAAGTGGACAAAAAACTATGACCTGGCATTGATGCCCCAGATGACAACATGAACACGGATTCCACATGATTGGAACAGGGACCAATCATGTAATAAAAAAATGAAAGACAAACTTGAGAGCGAATGTAATAATGCAGACTGTCAAAACCAGCTTCCTTAACCTGCGAAAAGATCTTCAAACCATGATCATGTAAGTGAAACAAAGGTAACAGTTTGTCACTGAGGATGGTGAATTGTAGGAGAAAGTTCAAACCCACTATTTTTTTTTTTTTTTGTAGTAGTATTATTATTAAGTGTGAAAATTTTTGATCATTTTATTTGAAATGATAACTTCTACGTAGCAGGATTCTCGTTTCGTTACTCAAATGATTATTAACCTTCTCATGTTATCGTACTTACCCAAATGGTCAACCTTGTACTGTTTTCAACCGTAGAAATTTTCTAAAACACATGAAGAACACACAATTTGATGTTGGATTACTTTTATCCTTGAAACTTTGGAACGAGGATCAACTTGGACAAGAGGCATGCCCCACATGTTGTGCTTTAAGTGTCTATAAACAGATGCTCATTTGTCGTCTTAGTGAATGAGAGAGATTAGACTATATGTTGACATAAGACTGAAATCTAAATAAATTTACTAAAAATTTGTTTTTTTCTTCCAAATAATAATAAAAAAAAAACTAATTTGGTTTTATGATATTTTTTTATCACTAGCTCCAAGGATTTTTACACGGAAAAGAATAATTTTTATTCAAACAAAATTGCTAATGAAAAATGTCGATATTCTTTTAATGATAGCCGTATTGGATCACTAAAAACTAAAAATGTTTATATGATTTTTATAGACTTACGAAATGATTAATATAATTTATGCTTAAGCCGGAAAAAAAGCACCACACCCTCGATGTGTGGGAGGGGAAGATGTATGAGACAATTTCAAGTGTCGTGTATATACTTGCCTTTTCTTTTGTTATTCACAAATTCGCGATGGTGACGCATAAAAATTCATTACTTTCATATCTGATGATGTTTGTATTCTTCTTCACATGATGAAGCAACCTCAATTATTGTCCGCGCCATGTCATTACGATATTAAAAATCATATATGTAAGTTTGAAAAAAAGTATTTTACCAAAATATGGGTGGACATGTGAATGGGTGACGAGACTCCTTGTTATTGATAGTCGGAATGAGATTCCTTACTACTTAGAGAGGAGAAGATTTATTTGCAAAAAACTTTTCAATTAAAAGAGTTTATTAAGTATGGGTATGAGGTATTGAGTAAGTATTAAGTGAGTATTTTTTGAGGGATTCTCTTTGTATTTATAAAATCCACATGGATCGTAGACCTATATTATTATTGGAATAATATTTATCTCATGTATATATATATATAAATAGTTAATAATGACATAATGATACCTCATCATGAATAATAACCATAATACTAAACTATCGATGTGAATATTGTCCTAATAGACGTAAGTTTGGGCATTTCCAAAATGGAGAGGCCTAACAGACCTTTTCGGGTTGTGCTCTTTAGTATGTCTTTTTAGGTTGTTCCACTATTATTTGTTGGGTTAGGATGATAGTGTTGATAGGGTTGATTAGAGGTGCATATGATGTCATTCTTATGTTGAGGGCATAGCAAGCCTTTACCTCCTTCGAGTCTGTCTTGAGAGTGATGATCACCGAATGGTCCTTGGCTGAGAATTTCATTGCCATGTGTAGGGGTGGACACAATAACTCCAAGCTTGTTGAGTGTTTTGCGTCCCACCTGAACATTGTAGGATGAACTTGCGTCGACTATGAGGTATCGTACCGCCAATGTTTGATGGGCGTTAGGTGTACCGAAGGTCATCAACATGACGATGTACCCTTTGGTGTTGATCCATTCTTTGGGAAAACCGAGTTGAGGCTTTGGATAAAGTTGAATCAGGTTGGTGGGAACGTCCAACTTTGTGAAGGCATGCCAGAATAGAACATCAGCGAAGCTTCCGTTGTCTATAAGGACCTTGTGGACTCGTTAGTTAGCTATGATTATCGTGATGACCATTGTGTTCTTGATCTGGGTAGAGAAATCCTTATCGGAGAAAGTTATAGGTGGTAGGTGTTGTGGTGAGAACTGACTTACTGAGTTGATACTTCTTTGGTATCTTTTCTATGCAGCCTACCTCTCCCTGCGAAACCTCCAACTATGGTATGGATGCTTTCCTTTAATTGGGCCAAGTTGAGTGAGACAATTTGTCTCCGTATATGACTAATTGCGTCATAGCGAGTTGCTGGTCTTGGGCAGCCTCGGACCCTGGAACTTGGAGGAACATGTTGGGTTGCTCTAGCTATCCTTGGCCCCGTCCTGCAAAATCACCTTGTCCTCGGCCTCGACCTCGGCCCAAGTAGCTTTCGCATCCTTAGTTGTTTCTTTATTGGATGAATCATGATAGAGCCCCAAAGCGAATAAGTTCTTCAATGCACTAAGTATGGAGGCATCATGTAGTACCAATCTAAGGTCGACTCGTCCAAGGTGGTTGAAAACAACATGTAAAAGACTCATTCATCTTGTGTATGGATACTTACCTTAATTAGATAAGCTTTTGGATGTGTGGTTGGGTCAATCGTCCATCATATTTCCAAATGTTGATGACAACCTCCTTGGGGATGCAAGCTCGAGCTACTTCTGTTGTGAAAGAATGAAAGTTCTTGACATGGTCAATCCTGATTTGAAAGTCTCAGTCGTGATTATAGGGATCTCGACGTTCTTCTTGGCCTATCCACCTATTAGGGTGTCTTGTAGAATCCTAGGACTCCATTGATTTTGTGCCTTGGTGTGAGCTACTATATTTGCGCTGACCAGGCTCTTATTCGGAGTGGCGGGATTGTTTGTGACTTTCTCTCGTTATGTGTTGGGATGATCTGCTTTGTTCTCTCTAAGTTCGACATTGAGGAGATCAGTCTCGGTTGGAGTTGCAAGAGCATCCACGAGTCTTCTTCATTTGATGTCGAGTTTACTTACACTAGTGTTGAAAAGACTGGTCTTGGCTTTGCTAGAAACTCGCAGAGCTAGCTGGTTGTACTTCGTTTAAAGCTACAAAGTTCTTCTTCTTGATAGTTGGGTTGAGGAGAAGGAGCTGGTTTTCCATTCTCTAGGTTGGTCAGCTTATACTGAAGTTCCTAAAGCTCGTGGAGGTTCCTCTGTTGTTGGCCATGAAGGGCTTCAAGCTCGACATCATAATATTTGTGTTGCTCATTATTATGTTGGACTAGCGTATGCATTTGATGATGCATGGTCGCCACTGGATAGGATTCCTTCTCATGGGAAATTTGTGTTTGACTCCAGGTGGTGACCATGGGAATGTGAGGTTAAGAAAAAAGTTTTATCGAGACCCCTGGGCGCCAAAATGATCCTACCAAAATCTTAAACATGGACTGTAGACAAGTGATACGATCGTAGCGATGACTTGAATACTATTGATAATCGAAATGAGATTCCTTTTTACCTAAAGAGAAGAAAATCTACCTATAAAAATACTCTCCGAAACTCAAGAGAGTTTGAGAGTTTAAGATTTATAAGTATAAAATATTGAATAAGTATTAAGTAAGCATTTTTTGAAAAAAAAAGTATATTTATAAAAACAACATAATGGTTCACTTATGTTATCATTTAAATAATATTTACTTAAATATATAATAATATAATAATTAATAATAATATAATAATATCTCATTATAAATAATACCTATAATATTCGTTAGTGTATTTATTAAGTGAGTTAAAAAAAATATATACGCAAAAGTGAAGCTGTTAACCCTTAAGTTTCTCAATCCTTCTTTGTCATTGAAAATAGTATAGTTTCTCAATCCTTATTTATCATCGGGAATTGAATAGAAAAAACCAGTGACAATTTAGACAAACAAGTTATCATAATTAATTTTAAATAGTTCTGTGTCTAAAATCATTTATGACTACTGTTAGGTTCCGTTTAAGTTTCTCATTAACTTTTGTTTTCGGTGGTTTAAACAAAATTTTCCTCAAACTTTATATATTTAATTAATTATAAGAAAAAGAAATGTAGTAATACAAATTTAAATATATTTTTAGTCCTCATAAAACGAATATGTTTTATTTTAATTTTAGAGAATTTTCTCTTCATTTATTATTCGTGTAAAATTTGGATTTTTCTAATCGTAATAAAACATATGAATTTTTTATTTTAATGTTTGTAAAATGTTTTTCTTTTGTTTTTAACTTTCTTAATTTAAAATTATTAATTTTGGTCCTAGCATCTATTTTAAAATAAATAATTTATATTAGACAAATCTTATTAAGGTTTGTTTGTACTGGATATAAAAAATTAGTGAAACCATCACAATCGTCTTTAACTAATAATTTATCCTAAATGCAAACACTGGACAATAATATACTACCACAAATTAATCAAAGAAGAATAAGATAAAGAAATGAAAAATCAATTTTGTGTAGAACCCACCACCACATAATGGTGGAACTATGTAGAACATGCACATTCAACACTCGTAATCGAAACTGAGACAGCAAAACTTTACCTATTGAGACATAAAGATTTAGGTAGCTGTATTTAGAAAATACAGGTATGGCTGTGTTTTCATCCAATGCATCATCATTTTTACTTTTAGAAATATCTTTTGGACCACAGAAATTCAGATATTTGGCCAGTAAAAAGTGGTTGGTTTGATTCATTCACATAAATATTTTCAGTCACTCATATAATGATCGACTCACATGACTACATAACCAACATATTACAAATATTTACATATAAATACTATTTTGTTTTGATATTTCACAAATATTTGTTCTGGTATTTTATATATTTATTGTATCTACCATTCACAATATAATTAAAATAAGTTAAGAAAATATAATATTAATATTTATATCATGTGTCAAAGTTAAATATGTCATAAATAAAATGTATAAAAATATTTTATTATTTAAAATATTAAAAAATTCTAATTACGTATCAAATCAATTACTCTATCTTTAACACGAGTCTTCGTACATCTAAATTGCTCATGTGGTACTTGTAACAGCTACTCGAACACCAAAATCGATTAAATTAGATAAAAAGAGATTAATGTAACCTACCTTCTTACCTTACTTTAATTCTTTATTTATAGATTTTATATATATTTTTGATTAAAATTAGCCTAATCATAACAAAAATGTGAATAATCATTCTCATTCGATTTATTAAATAACTATCCAAATTCATTGATTTATCATTTGAACAGTTAAATAATAATCTAAACTTGTTTATTATTAGCTTAATGATTCACCGTTTGAATTATAATTAATTAGACAATCATAAAATATATTAACCAATACTAAATATAAATAAAAGAAGTCATTTAAGGTTTAAACATGAAGAAAAAGAACGATAACTCAATAAAATAAAATAAGTTTAGTTTGAGTCAGAAATAAAAATATTGTGGATTTTGATTATAGGTTATGCATATTAGCGTATCATGACTCCTTATTGGTTAGTATACATGGAAATCCGGCTTAAGCATAATAATGGATTAGTTTACTTTTTTTACTAGCCTGACTTATATGATCTCTTTCGCATTATTATCCTTATAAAAATAATTATTTTAAATATCAATCTTTTTAGTGAATTGATTTAAATGTTGATGCATGGATAATTTATTACTGCTTCTTTTATTATTAAACATACGACTAGGAATTTATATATAAATTTATATAAAATAAGAAAGTTAAGGATTATAAAGATAAAAAAAATTAAATTTACTATCTTAAGATTTTAATTAGAAGAAGTTGTTAATCTCTTGTATAAATTTATCTGTTGTTGAATATGGGATGAATTCACTTCAACTGTGATTTTATGAAATATACAAGAATGACTTTAACTATTCTCAGTTATTTTTCACATTTTTTTCTCGAAAAAAACTTTATAGATTGCGAAGTTTTTCCTCGGATTCATCCATATCCGTGATAGAAAGTGGGGCTAAAGTCTGGCCATATATATATATATATATATATATATATATATATATATATATATATATATATTGTATATTTATATTATTAGCACTATCGAGCATCACAGAAATATAGAATATCAAAGCTTTTGAAAACAACTATTCTTTTTAGTAATTGATCACAGTCTAGGTTTTATCTATATCTTCATAGTGCACTCACTTTTCGGTCCATCGGAAGAAGACATTATTGGAATCAACTTCTCCAACTTGTATACATTTTCAGAAATTTTATTCAACCAAATGGAACTAAATAATTTAAAAAGGAAAAAGTATTATCTCTTGGGAAGATCCAAATGGAAAAAATATAAAGAAAATTTATCAACTTCAAAATCAGGAGTTTTCACATTCAACTTATCTATATCCTTTTCTGTTTGATTAATTTAATTCATAAACTATATTATTTATATTATATTTATAGACTTTTTCTTAGATTTTATTTGCGTAGATATCACTTTGATTAATTTGTTTGATGTTCTCCTAATGATTTCAATGTAATAATTTCAATTTTACTTTGTAACCATCCAAATGATTATGATCCAAAAATTCATTGAATTTGTTTCAGATTAGATATAGGAGTGTTTTTTCTTGCTAGGCCCAAATGCCTTTTCTACCTCCATCATGACTATATTATCCCCCACTTATAAAAAGTAAAAAAAAAATGTTTTTAAACAAAATTCCAAAATTTGCTATAGTTCAAATATATTTTGCTAAAAAAATTATTCCGTAAACAAAAGATATACTTTATCTTTAACACTTTTTGGAAGGTGGACGAGGACACTCACTTTTTTTTTAAATTATAATAAAATATTTACACTGTTTAATTTTTATTGAATATTTTGAAAAATATTTTTCGAGTTCAATGTGTAAAGACCCAGAAAATAAAATAATAGAGTAGATAGAGATATTAAAATAATTGAACTGAGTTTTTAAATGTAGAAATACACTAACCGTATAAATAGAAATTTCTAAACACTCAGTTCATTGTCTTAAAACTGTTTATTTCTCTAGAATCATTATTTCCTAATTTCCATCTCCCTTCTTTCTAGATTTTCTCACTGGAGATTCATCTAATCGGTGATCAGAAGCTTTCTAGACGATCTAGACGTCAAGAGCTTCCTATCTAACTGATCAATTTTGTTTAGAACTGGTAAGTTTCGTTCTCTGGTTTTAGTGAGTTCTGGTTTTTTTTTTGCTACATGCAAGGAACCATACTGTTTGCATGTCTTCCGTATTCTTTTTCTTCTTTTTCTGAGTTCATTGTGGTTCTACGGTTGGTCCTCTTTCACCAATCGGTGGTTCATAGGTGTTCTTAGGATTCTCTTGTAGTTCAAACAAATTCGTTGGATGTGTAGAAGTTGTTCGGTTCTGTTAAAGGTAAGGGAAGTTAGTTAATTTGATTATGATCTTCTGAGTATGAAAATGTTGTTTGATGGTCTTGCATGTGTATGAAATTAGATTTTTGGTGTGCTCGACATTGTCTCGTGAACTGTCATATTTTGTGAACATGTTGATTTGTTTCTTGTAGTGTTTTGTTACTGTGCCGTGTGAATTTCTATGAATTTGAATAGTGAAATTGGGGAATTGAGATTTGGTATGGAGTTGGTTGATAGGAAGAGTCTGAACAAGTTGTTTTGGACTTGTTAGAACTCTTAGAACCTTTCAAATGTGGAAAAAGTGGGAAAATAGATCTTTTGGTTATTAGGTTGTTGTTTATGCATATTTTGGAGTAAAATCTGGTATGGGATTCCTTGGATTTATGTTAGAAAGATTTAGGTACTCTTGGATAGGTGTAAATGGGTATATGATTCGTGTTTAGAAGTTTGGAAAATGTTTAGTTTGGTAAAATCTGATGTGTTCATAATTTTGCAATAGTTTCTGCAGAATTATGCAGAAAATTGAGTATGCGCTGTTGACCGCTCGGCCATGCGCTGATTTGGCCGTTCGACCTTGTTCTATGCTCGGTCTCGGTAGTGCTTGTTCTGTACTAGCGCTCGGTCTCGGTAATGCTTGTTTTGTACTAGCGCTCGGTCTCGGTAGTGCTTGTTTTGTACTAGCGCTCGGTCTCGGTAGTGCTTGTTTTGTACTAACGCTCGGTCTCGGTAGTGCTTGTTCTATACTAGCGCTCGGTCTCGGTAGTCCTCGATCTTATACTGGCACTTAGTCTTGGTATTGGTGTTCGGTCTTAACTACGTTCGGCCTTTGATGGGCCTTACCTGTTAACGGTCGTTCGATCTCTCTTAGTGGTCGGTCCTAAATAGTGTACGACCACTCCTTTAAGTCTTATCTGTTATGAACCATTTGGTTCTGTCCTTTGGGAAGTGAGAAACCGTTCGATCTCCACCAGTCACAGAGTGTTCGGTCAGGTTAGTATGTAGGGAAAGTTTCTCCCGTTCGGTCTTGTTGATAGGTTAGGTTGATCTTTTTTGTTTGGTCGTGTTCAAGAATGTTGGTTGTTTTACTGTTCAGTTTTATTATACTTAAATGTGATGGATGAGGAGGTATGTTGGTATTGAAGTATGGTATGATAATTCTAATGTAATGTGAAGGTATGATGAGATACTTATAATATGGTTATGAAAGAGTATTCCAGGGAGGAATATCTCGGGATTGGTTATGGAATGGTAAAGTATGAATGTGGTTATGCTTAGTTGGCGTTTATCCTGATATTCTATGATTACTCATTCTCAAGTAGAGAGAAGTAAGTCATGTGTGAGAATGGCAGGAGGTCCTAGTCCATAAGGTGAACTTGGGCAGAACAGACTAACCTCGGGTGGCAGCTGTTGAGGGCATCCCAACTATTACATCACCCGGGTGCAAAAACGTCGTAGCTACACAGAATTCATACAGTCCGGACAATCAGAGTAAAAGTGGTTGGTCATTGCATGTATTGTATGTTCGGTCATTGCTAAAAATGTATGTTTGGTTGTTGCATGATTGACATGTTGGTTTTGTTTACTCTTACGTTTGTCTGAAGTATATATTATCATAGTTAATTAAATTACAATAGCTTACCCTTATTTTCCTGTCTTGTCATATTGTCCGTTCGGTCGTCCTTGTCATTGCAATGATCATCCTGTGGGTGTGAGTAAAAGATATTGAGGGTTCTTGGAACATGCACTGGCTGGAGAGGATGGTTTCCGCTAAGAGTAAGACCGTTCGGTCTTGTGCTTATTTTTTTGCAGTTAGTATAGGACTGTTCGGTGTAATACACTGTTTGTAGGACCGTTCGGTCGATACACCTCTTGTATGACCGAATCGGTTAGTTTTTATATTTTGTATTAGTGTAGATTTCTGTAAAGTTTTAATTTATGGTTATTTTAGGATAAGTGTAAGTTAACTTTATTTCCTGTAACTGTTCTATCTTATTGTAAATGTAAGAACTCTTAAATATAGTTTACAACTATATTTTTGGGTTTAGGGTTTAGGGTTGTAAATGTAAGAACTCTTAAGTATAGTTTACAACTATATTTTTGGGATGTTACACAATAAAGCTTTTTAGAACATTATAAAGGAGGAAAAATACATTTTAGATTAAATATTTCGAAACACATTTTTAGATTTAAAAATATGTATTGAAACCGTCCTTCTGAAATATTAAAACAAATTCGGAATAATTATTTTAGATTTGGAAATTATTTTCAAAATAGTTGTTTTGGATTTTTTTTTAATTCTAAAATAACAAAAAATATTTTTCAAAATATTGATTCCAAAATTGAAAAAAATATTCGAAATAACGATTTCAGAAGTTGTTTTCATATTCAAAAATATAGTTCGATACAATAATTTTAATTTTTTTTAATATTCTGGAATAACTCTGGGTAATGTATTTATACATTTAGTAATATGTTTCAAAATATCATATTCAGAATGCATTTTTTATATTTTTCAAATTGAATGTTTAAGTATCTTCCGAAATATCCAATTCGAAAAGTATCAAAAAGATGCAGAGATTTTTATTATATTATAAGGGGTAATTTGGGGATTATAACTTTTGGGACATGCAGAAACTAAACGGGAGGGTGCAGGAAGAAAAGACTATTTTCGGCCGATACGATACGAACCAAGTTCTAGGCCCAAATTCTCAGATCGTCTCGGAGTCCTGGCAGCAACGACGTCGTATGGTCAACCCTGTTGTTGCTCGGCGCGTGGCGCGTGTACCCAAGCACGCATCAAAATCTGCCGCTTCAACCAGCAATTGGTGTTGGGATGAAAATTCCTGCAAACCGTGGAGAAGAGGACAAACAATTAGGGTTTCTCAAATTCATCAAACCTCCGTGTTCCATTTTAGGGTTTTCTTTTTTTTTTTTTATCTGCTCACACTGCTCCATTTCCCTTGAATTGTAATTTGTACAGGTAATGCTACATTGCAGTGTTTTTTCCAGTCTTCCTTCTGTTTTTCGTTTTTCGTTGTCTTACTTCGAATTGATTTATTCTGTTCTCTTGAGTGCCTGCAAAGAATTTCGTAAGCACATTTTTCCGTTTTGTGAATTTCATAAGCGCATAGTTCCGTGGCTCCCGTTTCATCTTAATGGCGGTAATTCGACCATGATTTTCTGCGCTCAGTAGGTTTTGGTTCATGGGGTTTTAAACCTTTTTTTTTTCTCCCTCTCCTTGTTTTTTAAAAATCCCCTTCTGTGTATTTTGGGTGCCTGTGTTTTTTATTGTGAGCTTGTGATTTCTATTTTATTTTAAATTACTGTAATGGGTTGGTATAGGAGGTTGCTGTGTTCTCATGCACAATTAAAATTGGCAAATGAGTGATGCAAAAGAACACGAAGAGGCTGCCCAGGGCGAGCCCTTGGTCGTGGAAGAGAACAAGTTGTTGGTTGATACAAAGGATCGAGTTCAGCCTCAAGATGCCTCTGCTGCTGTTCCAGAAGAGGAAGCGTCAAACCTTGCTGAAAATGGGTCAAATCATGTCGAAAGTGGGTCAAATCCTGCTGAAAATAAGAAGGAAGAGCCATCTGCTGCTGAACATAAAAATGTGGAACCTCAGGTTGTTTCAGAAGGAATTTCACAAGAGGATGTCCAAAATACTCTTCACTCTGTCCCATTAGAGGTTCATACTCAGGTTTTGGATACGACAGAATGTGAAGAAGCGTCTAAAGCGAAGGGGGAAGCTGAAAATTTTCCCACAAGTGATAAGAAGGTTGAGAATAGTGATGATATTCGTCAGAATAGTATTGATGATGTTGGAATGGCTGTGGAAGTGAAGCCTGAAGGCTGTGGAGTGATTGACAGTAAAACTTGCGACAATGGTGATCCAATGCCTGCAAGTCATAATGAGCCTGCTATATCACAATCTGCTCCTGCTGATACAAACACTGAATTTGTGAATGTATTAGAAGTTGAGAATAAGGCTGATGAAAAGCAAGCTATCGATCCTGCTGATAATGGGAATTCAAACTCAAAGCACTTGTCTTTCTTGGATGCTGACCATTCCTATGATGGTAATGAGTCAGGAACCGAGGAGGATCAGTCAGCATTCACGAAGGAGCTTGAAAACTTCTTTAGGGAGAGGAGCATGGAATTCAAACATCCCAAGTTTTATGGAGAAGGACTAAATTGCCTCAAGTAAGTGATTCATGTTCATTTAAACTTTTTCTTATTTTTAAATAAATACACTAGTCCATAGTATGATGACTTTGACGTAAAGCTTACTTATGTCTGAATATTAGGTTGTGGAGAGCTGTAACGAGATTGGGTGGCTATGATAAGGTATTCATTTTTCTTATTCCCTGCTGAATCACTTACGCAAAGTTATGCATCACATCTTGGATGAACGATTAGATACAGTAGAAGTTCATTGTAATTTCACATGGAGGTTGCTGGTTTAACTTGTTGACAGTCTTCATGTCAGCGGTCTAGCTATCATGTAACATGATTTTTTTGTCACTTCTATGGATTGCAAGGTGCCAGCCGTTGGAAGACCAATGTTATTTGTCCTAGTAAAATAAAGTGAACAAATGCATACATACACATATATATGGTAGAAGAGACTAGTGAGTGGTGAGAATCTTAAGTTTTTACAAGTAATATGACATATATTTATTGCCATTGAAAAACTGGCTGAGTTGTTGTTGTTCATTCCATCTACCTCAGTGTATTTACAGAATACACATTCCTTTTCTACGGAAGTCAACTATATAATCAATCCGACAACCAATACCTTGAGTCTAGTTAATTAATTAATTACAGAATATGGCAACAAAACCATCTAATTAAGGAAGAGTAATATTTACAGGCTGTACATGTTAACTTCACATCAGCACGTGTCATACTCTGTTATCATTCTGTAGGTATTTTATATTGCTAGTGTATAGTATGAAACCAAACATGTTAGAGATGTGATTGAAATACATTAAATAGGGAGATTTGATATGATTTCATTGGGAAATATCTTAACCAAATACTTTTCAGTTTGATTTTGTTTCTTATTATTGGATCTTTTCTTCATTATAAATAAGAATAGTTTTTTGGATAACACATGTATTCGTTATATTCCTTCTCGGTTTCTCTTTTCTCAACATGGTACCAGAGGGGTATTATCATCTTTGACCTGTTTTTATCACTAATCCTGTCAACAAAATATAATTCAAAATATACTTAAAACATCCTACATTTTGAGATTTAATATTCCTAGTATCCTAATTGTATTGATGATAGCATTCCTGACATAGAAATCTTAGGTGATGTAGTTTCTTAGTGGCGTGAAGATACCAGCTTGCCAAATACTCACCTAATAATCCTGTAATCTGTTTTTGTAATGATGCATCTGACACTTTGTAAATCTGTCTACTATTTTACTTATAAAATTGTTTAATTTTTTTCAGTTGAATAGATGTCCTGTATTTACAATTGGATGAGCAAAATGTTAGGGGGTTGTCTTTTGAGCCAAATTAACTTTGGTTATTCTCTAAGCTTGTTAGATTGTTTATTTATCTCTTGTTTTGATGTTTCCAAGACACGCACCTAACTGGCTTATATTTATAAATAGGTGACTTCATGTAAGTTATGGCGGCAAGTGGGAGAGTCTTTCAAACCTCCGAAGTATGGATTTATCTTCACTTTCAATGTCTTTATCTTGTTTATTGCTCTGAAATCAAAGTCTTCTTATGTATGCATATTTTGTATTTGTCTTCTGTTTAGTTTTTATATCTCTTGTGTTTGTTTTGCCAAACATAGCCTCTCTGGAATGGTAGTATCTATTGGTACGGGTGTTGCGATGATTTGAAGTGTTTTTATAGTTCTTAGTATAAATGGGAAACAAAGAGTGCTGGATGCATGTATTGAAGTTTGAATGGTTGATTTAAGAAGCATATTAGCTTAGCTTTGAACCAGCTGTTTGTTTTCAATATTTAAGGCATGGTTTACTGGTGGGCTTCCAATATTTCCTCACTGTTTTGGCTTTTCCCCAGATCCTACTCAACTGCACTTCATTTTCAATTTTCTTTTCCTTTTCGTTTGGGGGCTGGGGGTTGGGGCGTTTGTCAAAAAAATGTGAGCTGTCTGAATGGAATTAATTATAGATAATATAATGTATAATATATTAACACAGTGCAATGCTCTCAAACTATGCAGGACATGCACCACTGTCTCATGGACTTTCCGGGGATTTTATGAGAAGGTGACTACTCTGCTACTCTGCTTTCACTAATTACACAGGATTTATACATGTACTTGGTTGTTGTTCTTTTAAGGCTTATAAGTAGGCTTTTTATATCTGCTTGAATATTGACATTGGTGTAGATAATAATCATAACTGAATTGCTTTTACAATTGTAACATTCATGATACGCGCTATCAGAGAAGATTTCACACCATTTACATAGTTTTCTTGTGTCCATATTTTCTATTAATTTAGTAGTTAGCATTGACATGGGATACATGTCATATTTGTTTGCTTTCTCAGAGTGACCTATAAATATCTAGCCATGCGTGTTTTAGAGGTTAAAAAGAAATAAAGGCCTATTTCATTATTTTTGCTATTTGCTAATGTATGAAAATTGATCAGATATTGTGCCTTTAGAAGTATGCAGCTGTTATCCATGGTATTTAATGCTATTTGTTATATCCTACCCCAGGCACTTCTTGATTATGAAAGACATAAAATAAAAGGTGGTGAGCTAAATGTGCCGATTTCTTCTCACCCAGAGCCAATAAATATTGAAAATCAGGTAATGTGTAATTTATACCTTTGCTTTCTGTTTCATGAGCAAATATAAGTCCCATTCTCATAAAATTCCCAGATATGAGAACGGGAGATATTGGAAAGCCACATTTGACATCCGCATAATTTCACTGATTTTTTGCATTTGGATTTTACTTATTTTGTACTGTCACTCTCTGTCAATTTTCCTGTGACCGTTAGTTTATTGCAACTGTTTTAAATGATGGGCAAATTCAGGCTTCAGCATCAGGTAGAGCCCGGAGAGATGCTGCAGCACGGGCTATGCAGGGTTGGCACTCACAACGTCTCCTAGGGAATGGTGAAGTTAGTGACCCTATTATTAAGGTCTGGAGGATTTTGAATTATGGTTTTTTGTTCCCTGAATTCTTTTATATTGTCTGTTACTCTGCTTTGACCCCCATATAATTGGTTAATACTTTTCTTTTTCTTAGGATAGGAATTCCATGTCTGTGCAAAAGCGTGAAAAGCAGCTTAAAAGCATCAGTATGTCTTTCGTCCTATTGCTTCCATTTTTAACAGTATAGCAGATTTTAAACAATTCTCAGAATTGAATTATCTCCTTATTGTCTCAGATTTGCACAAACGTAAAAAGCCATCTTCACCTTACATGGATAATGCAGTCAAGGCTGCACGCAGTAAACCTTCTAAACCCCAGTTAAGACCGGTTACTTCATTTTCAATTTCTTTTCTTGTGTTTTCTGCGTATTTAATTGTTGTTTAATTAATTACTGAAACGTTTTGCAAACCAGTTTCTTTACTTGAAATTAGGAAGTACTTTGGGACTTTGGTTTATCTGCTGACTTGCTCACCTTTGTTTATTTGTGTGGCTGCTAGATTGGACACAACTGTGATTGATATAGGACCTCCTGCTGACTGGGTAAAAGTCAATGTACAAAAAACTGTAAGTTCTGTATCTTGTGATCAAATAGCATAAAAGCCATGTATATAGTTATTAATTACTGATTTCGATAGAAACTCTTCCGTGCAGAAAGATTGTTTTGAGGTATATGCTTTAGTTCCTGGCCTTCTGCGGGAAGAGGTATGCATTCTGGTTGTCATATATTTTTTCTGTATTAATCTGTGTTATGATGAAAATTAAGCATATTACTTTTTTATTCCCCTCAATCTTTACTTCAAATTGTTCCATATCCAGCCTATCAGTAGTTCATGAGTTACATAGGACACTTCAAAGATTATCGGTTTAAGTTGTGATCTCAAGAAATAGCTATTTCATAAAAGCCAATTCTCTTCTAAAGAAAGAAAATAATACTTCATTCAACTTTTTAGAGATTTTGATTCTGGCAGATGACCATCAGAATTGACTTATAAAGTCAAAATTTGTATTCTACATTTTCCTTTTAAGTCAAAATTTTACCTCTGTTGAACTTTGTTAACTTTTGATGCAATAAGGCCTCAACCTTAAATGCTTACGTTACAATACTGAAAAACAATCCCGAAAATCTGAAATGGAACTGTGGATGCTTTTTTAAAACCAGGTTCGTGTACAGTCAGACCCAGCAGGACGCCTAGTCATAAGTGGTGAGCCTGAGCATCCCAACAATCCTTGGGGTGTGACACCTTTCAGAAAGGTATATTTAACTTTTCTTCAACAATGAAATAGAAAAACCGTCTTGCTTTGAAAATTTATACACTACTGCTTTTGTTTCAACTTTCAATCTGTGTTGTATACATGTTCTAACCATCAATGGTCTGTTCTTGCTGCTATTATAGTCGTCATACCAAAACACTGAAGAATATAAAGTGAAACAACCATCCATGTCTGTAACAAACTATTACTTTGCCTCATTAGACTTGCAAGTTTATTTTCTAATACTCCTACCTAGATGTTAGTAATTGTACGGTTATAGGTTTATTAATAAAATCCTCATCTAAACCCCCTTTTTTTGGGTCTATACATGATTCTTCAGGCATATTATGTCATATTACTCTTCCCTCACTCTTAACACAAGAAATTCTATGAATTCAGGTCGTCAGCTTGCCCTCAAGAATTGATCCCCATCAGACGTCGGCGGTGGTGACGCTGCATGGGCAGTTGTTTGTTCGTGTACCATTTGAACAGTCCGAATAGTGGTTCCTTTTGGTTTGATGACTTTCTCTTTGACCATGATATATATATGTAGGATAGTTGACCCGAAAACCATTTACTTACAAGAATTATTTCTGTCTGTAAAACTCATGCCAATTTCTGGCTTAGCGTAGCATTTATTTCAAGCCAGTTAAATTAAAAATCATGTACAACTGTTAACCGTGTTAATACGAGCTAGGTAGAATTCTGTATTTGTATTTGCTGGGGAGGATTATTGTAACTTGCATAGTGAGAGTATATTAAACTTTTGACCTTTTATGTGTTGCTGCTATTGCATTTGCTTTGCTCTGTATACTCCTCTCTACAGTAATTATGTCATGTTTGAATGAGAAATTAAAATTTTTTTAGAACATTTGAAGTATGGATTGGTTTAATTTTTTACTATGCATGGAATGGTGGTATACTCGACCTAGAGTTTATACGAGTCAGACTAAACTAAACTAAAGATTAAACTGAGTTGTTCTGAGTCAAATGTTTGGGATTTCTGAATTGAAACTCGGATTGAGTGATAAAATTGAATTATCTAATATTTTTAAAATAAAATTTTATTTTAAAAGAGAAATTAAGTTATATTATACAAATAAGAATATTAAAGTATAAGAGATTTTAATTAGTCTATCCAAATAAAATATTTACAAAATAAAATAAAAAGTTAAAATTTTAAATAATCTAAATATCATATATTTTAATGTTTTAAAACTGTTAAAAGTTTTCTTGACAATATCTTATAAATAATGCATATAAATTGAATTCAAAAGTTCAATAACAATATATTCATGTTTAAGAATGAAAGTCTCGTATTTTTCAATAAATTGATTGATTTAAAATCGCACCAGATGAACGAAACGGAAGGGAGAAGGGAATAGGAAGAAAATTCTTAGATGGCAGCGTGTGAAAAACAATTAAGAAACTCAATATAAAACTAAATAGGATAGCCACATAAGATGACACCTCATGCAGTAAAAAAGTAGTAAGAAAATGGAGTATCAATGGATATTTATGTAAATAATTTTACATTTTCTATAAAAAAAGTTATTTTTTTATTTCTCAATAAACTATTCCTAAACTATCTTTTTTGCCACATCAAAGCACTAGGATTGATAAAATTTGAAACGTAAACCGTGTTACCAATTTAATGCCCATGAAATAAAATATAAAAATATCTGGTTAGAAAAACCCCACGACAAAGCCTTATCTTTAAACTTGTAATTTGAAGAAAATAATAATAATAACAACAATAATTTAGCCAATTTTAAACAAACTCCTTACATAAATAGATGATAAAGGTCAACAATATTACATGACTAAATAACATGCATATATATATATATATATATATATATATATATATATATATACATGGATTTGGTGCAATTTTTCTATTTACCTTGTGAAAACCGTTATTTTATTATTATTGTTTAGTCAAGTTCCTTGCTCGTGGGAAGAAAAAAAGAAGAAAAAATTGTTTTAAATTGAAATTTCGTTTTTCTTCGGGAGGTATTTCTTTAATTAAGATATATCGACTTTCGATCCATACTTACCAAATGTAAGGTTGACTTTTTTTATGGTCAATAATGGTTCTCTTCCATATCAAGACATTTTTGAAATTAGGTTATGTTTCAATTGAATTTGTGGTAGATTTAATTGACTTTAAAATAAAAGTTTCACAACCTCAAATTCATGTGCCACTTTCAAAACCTTCACTTTCAAGATGCAAAAACATACAAACCGATACTTTTGTAGAAATAGAGTAATTTAAATTTTATTTTGAGATAAAAAAAATTATTTAAATATGTAATTTACTATACAATTTATTTGAATTCAATGTACTTTCGTGATTTAAATAATTTCTTATCCCTTTAATGCTTAAGTTCATCTCTCAATTGTTTTCTAAACACTTAAATTTGGTTAATTTACACGTATGAAAAATAATAAAATAAATGGGAAATCTATTTTCACATAAAAAAATTCACACAATAATTTTTCAATTGATTTGGAATATTCACCAACTTTTGTCAATGACTAATTTTCAATGAAAAACATTATTAATTAATGACTTTTAATATATTTTTCTCCCTCAAGCAAATTGATAGTAATCAGTTTTAAATTTGACCTAAACCATTAATTTTATGTGAAATAGACATGTTTTGACTCCTTTATTTTAAAATAATTTTTTGTCTCTTTTATGTGAAATTTCATTTTTATTTTATCTGCCATAGATGAAATCATCCCATACCACGTGATTAAATTGCAAATGATGAATTTCTTCTCTAGACTTGCATTGCAGTATACGGTAAAATCATATTGAATTTAAGTTTTTTTTTAAAGATAATAATACTTTAACAACATTTTTTTTGACAATATTTTAACATCGTATCATTTTATGATTAGTCCATGTTGGTGTTTATGATTACTATTATTGATTGTGAAGTAATTTTGGTCCAATAAAAAAATGACACGTAGATGATGTTAAAATATTATAAAAAAAATATTATAAAAAAGTATTACTTGTTTTTCGTTTTTCAGTGTGTATTTCTGTTCGGAGATACCTAAATGCACTTTTAACCGAAAGCAAATAATTTTCTTGCTTTACACAAAAACATTGGAAAAAGGGCAAAGTACACAAAAGCTTATTCAAAATCAAACATGCTTTCAATGTTCAATTTCCTCATTTAAAAATTATCAAAACTCGGTCATGCTATATATATATATATATATATATATATATATATATATATATATATATATATATATATATATATATATATATATATATATATATATATATATATATATATATATATATATATATATATATATATATATATATATATATATATATATATATATATATATATATATATATATATATATATTTATTTATTCTTTCACATCGATAAAAAAAAAACCATGAACATTGTGCCAAAAGCATCTAATTATTTAAAAACTTTGGCGCGTATAATAAAGGTTAAAAAAATCATTAAAACATTGTACTATAGTTGGATAATGTTTTGTTGTTACTTTTCATTATCCTTAAACTTCAAATAAGTAGTTCAGAAGTGGGCACTCTTTTGAATATTTGCATGTTAGTTTGGAATTGAATAAGTGAAGTAAATGGATAACCGGTTACGCATAAATTGCTCAAAGCATTTATGTCAAAACCAAGCTCTTCTTTTAACACAAACAAAGCTTGTTTCCACAGCTGAAGGAATAGCCATTTCTTCTTTTAACCCAGACAAAGGTTCTTTCCACAGTAAAGGAATAGCAAATTAAATAGATTATCCTAAAGATAAGACACTAGTTATGCATTGTAAGGAAAAATGAGTTTAGCTCATTAACTTATACTGCTGGTTTCAATTATATATATATATATATATATATTATCAAAGATAACTTAATATTAAGAATTATTCTTTAAAAACTAATGTGTACTATGACCGTCTCATCAGTCTAAGAACTAGACAATTCTTCTAGTCTATGATCTCAAAGGAACCGGTCAGATAGTCGAGCAGTCGAATTAAATCGAAATTAACGCTAAAGATAATTATATTAAGTCTAAGTCAGACTATTACATAAATTGAACTATAATTAGACCACATGCTAACTTGAAACTCACCATCTTGAAATCTATAAATACATATTTGTAATAATGTGATAGGTTGATTATATCTATTGTACATTTATTGTTAATATTGTCAAATTCTCACTTACTTTATCATTAGAGTATATTATGCAGATAACTTCTAGTTAGATCCAACACTAGAGAGCGTAAAATGGAAGAAAAACTTTAACCTATGTGTGGAGTTGAAAGACTTTATCAAGGAGAAAATTTAACAAAACTGAAACAACTGATTTAATTTATCAAATTGATGTATAAGATATGTTTTTCCTTTTTCTTATATCTAGATATCTTATTCACTTTTACGGTGAGTTATATACATATATCAAACCTAAACCTGGATGTTCCGATCAAAATACAATAATATTAATAGTTTACGTGTTTGTTGATAAAGATAACAAATTTTCAATGAAAACTGTGGATTAGCTACTCTTTTGGAAGATTAGTGGACGTTTTGACAAAGTTTTCTGTAGAGATAAAGGCAGCAGAAATGTGCATAATAGGTCTGAAAGTTGGTTATTATGATTAAAGGTAAAAGAAACAATATTTTAACGAAACAGAGAGAGGAGGGAATTGAACACAGAATGAGAAAAGGAAGGCACTAGCATAAAAGCCAATTATTCAAAAGTCAAACGTTGTTAGACTAACAAACAAAGCTTGAATAGGCATATTATAATGCATGCTACGCAACTCATCTGCGGAATCTCACCAATTTGTTACTCATATCATATTCTTGTGGCGCTTTTAGTCACCTACTTTGAAAAAGAATACATGGCATTTTTCTCTTTTGCTTATTTCCCCTTACCCTACCACACCAATCAATCATTCAACACCCTTGTTCTTTATTTCTTTATGCCTCCTTCCAATATTTAAACACACACAAGTTTTTCAAGTTTAGTCTTCATCACCTCAAACTCCTTTGTCTTTGCATCATCAGACCAAAACACTCCAAATCCCCACACATTTCCATCCTTCTTCCTTCATTCTCCTTCACACCACCATCCAAAAAGTCACCATCCAACCTTATATATTTCTACGCAGCTCCTACGCCAAACCCTACAACATGGGTCATATGAGTTACAATAGGGTTAGCAGTGGGAGAGGATCATCATCTTATTGCCATGGAAAATGTAGAGGGTTTAGGTTAAACCTCAGAAGGCTTTACTTCCTGCGTCTCAGGAAAAGGTTCACCTTCTTGCTCAGGCTCTTTGATAGGTGGAAACTCTCCTATGCTCAGGCTCTTCAGCTTCTCAAGAAGGTCTTCCGCAGAAAAAGTGGCTTCAAAAGAAACTACAGCAACAGCAGCAGAAGTGGTTTGGTCAGAGATGAAAGAATCAAGGGCCAATCTGATTCTGGGCTATCATCTTATGGAAGGAATAATTCTTTCTATGCAGAAGCCATTGCAGATTGCTTGGAGTTCATCAAACGAACGTCTATTTCTTCCATGGACCAAATCCAAGACCCAGTTGCTCATATTCAAGATAGAAACTCTTGACTTCTTTTTTTCTTCTTTTTGGTAGAGAAAATCATACAAAGTATTAGCCTTTTTTTGTTTTTACTTTCTGGGTCTCCTCTTGATTGTTATGAATTGGTCTTCTTCTTTTCTTTTCCTTTTTTTTAGGAAGAAGCATTGATAAGATAAGATATAATCCTCTGTGTATATATTGATTTCCTCTGAAGTTTTGCATCGGTAATGGGTTATTAAGTGTGAAAATTGTCATATAACTTGTAAAATATTCTTCTTTCAGATTATAAATCTCATTGAATTACAACATTACAGAAATGCAGATGTTTTTCTTGTTTTATATTCATTATATTGTATTAGCAATGATTCATATGTTTATTAAAAAAACTGACTCATCATCTTTAAGTACACACCTCTTTTTAATTCACAAGATTCAGATACAAATTTTGCATAAAAAGTTGAAGTCTAATTTCATTCAAATTAGAATAATATTACGATAGATTTTCCCTTCTTGATTGCACGTTGCAACGTCTGAACGAGTCGTTCTTCTTAGTTGGAACATTTGAAGATTCGGAAGCTGGTATTACCGTATTACCACCTAACACTAAAATCTTGTTTTTGACTAATCTAAACCTAAAGCAAGTCTAAAGAGAAGATTATTGTTGACATTAGAAAGATGGTGGCAATCATATCCCAGAATTTTTAAAGTTTTAATCTTTTACATAATTTAATATATATACACATGAATTCCATTGTTGGGCATATTAAAAAAATGAGGAAAATTTGTTTGCATATGGGTGTTGATGGTGATTAGATATCCACTAATGCTTAGCTTTAGAGGTAATAAAGTAGGGTTTTGTTGGTGGGTCAGAGTGTGGCTGCTATGACAAGGCCATGTTGTGTCTAAATTGGCTTACAGGTTGGCTCTACTTACCGACCCTGTCCAAAATAATATGGGATTTCAAATTCTAAAACCGACCATTCTTCCACAATATTGTTTGATTTAGATGCTGTGACGACATAGGTTTTTTGTTTTCTTGTTGGTTTAGCAGTATCCTGTATTATTATTATGGTTCTCATAATAATATTAAAACCCTAACTTCAAGTAACTGTGTATGGTCATTATCAACTTCTTTCAATCATTGATTGAATTAAAAGTTTCATACAACATTTCTTATCTTCATCATAAGTTTTCCATGGTAATTGGATCTTATCTTGTCTATCCATGTAAGGAATGTGGTTTTTTTCTAAAAGAAAATAGATAATCCATGTTGATTTTAAAATAAAACTTGTTTCTTGCAGTACTCGTAAAAGTTATTTTATGATCATCACCTTTTGTTGTAATAATGCTTACGAATAATTTTTCGCATTTAAATACGTTTATGAAATGTTGACTTTTGATTCACACATCATTAATGTTTTTCTTTTTACAATGAACCTGTTCTTTTAGCTGAAATCTTAAATCATCGTGATTTTCTCACTAGTTGGGTTAAAACGATCTCAAACCTCTGTTTTAATATCAAAATATGCACTTTTCTTTTCATTTTTCTTTTGGATATTTTGGACAACTAGAGACAAGTTTAACAATAACCTCCTATTTTAAGGAAAACAACATGAGAAAACTAATTGTAATGAAGATTGATTTAGTGAAATTGAAATTGATAATATAAATCATATTATTATATAAAGGGATTCATCTATTTGTTATACATATTTCTTTTTTCAATTTTACCCATTTTAATATATAAGTAATCATTTTTTTAAAATTAAAATAAGTACTTTACAAATTTTATTCAGTGACAATTTTTTTTTTAATTTAACTATTTTTTATTTATTTTTTTAAAAATAATTACTTTTTTAAACTAAAATAAGTATCTATAATAAAATAATTATCTAAAAAATAAATAAAAACTATCTACCATAAAATTAAAAAAATATTTATATTTATTTTTTAACTATACTTTTATTATTTTTTATTATGATGAAAAAATAACACATATGTTTAACACTAATGTTTTTATTAGTTATAATAAAGATCAAAGTGATATTTGATCTGTAATTAATGAGGTGACAAACTGCTATCACTTTTATGAGTAAACTTTTTAAAATAAAAAACTCTTTGGTTTTTGGTTTTTTCCTTGAAGGCATGTAGTGTTTTAGGGTTTTTCATGTGTAATGTGATATGATTATAATTGTTAGACTAAGTTTATAATGATATGTTTGTTGAAAGTATTACTGTTTTTTTACGCACAAAAACAATTTTCCAATAAATTATATATATGCTTTGAATGGATTGTTCATATTCATAAACTACAATAACTGTATGAAATGAATTGTGTTTAAAAATTGTCTACTTTTGTTACCTATTTAAGTCCACAATTATAATTATTACTTTTTACCATGATACAATGTGTACAAAGATAGAAATATAATTTATTTATTTATTTTAGAATATCCCTATTTAAATAAGCGTTTTATATATTATAACAAAATTTCTCAAACACATTTCATTTATTTATTTTAACTAGTTATATTTATTAATTTAAATATAAATAATTGACACAAAAAAATAATATTTTGACTCATTAATATTATTAGTTAATTTTCAATTTCACTGAATAAACAAGTCTTGCAATATAATTAAATTAGTTTACAAATATATTGATGGAACGACTATATTCATACAGTAGTTAAATAATTATATCAATAAACATTAGACGAATATCTTTATACATTTATTAGACAAATCTAACAGTATACATTAGATAAGTTTTTTATACGCAAATTAGATGAGTTTTTCCACTCACTAATTAGATGAGTATTGTAATACACATTATACAAGTCTAAATATACACTCATTAGACGAGTCTAACAATACATATTATACCAGTGTGTTTGTATACTGATTAAACAAGTATAACAATACATATTAAGTGAGTTTATCAATGTATTGATTATACAAAGTCTAACAATACATCAGACGAGTCTTTCCATACACCGATTAGAAGAATATAGTAAAAAAGTTATTCGAGATTGTCCATACAATAATTAAATTGAGTATAAAAAAAATATTAGACGACTAGTCATTCATACGTTGATTAAACAAGTATTACAAAAATTATTAGACAATTGATTGGATGAGCAGAACAAAAAAATATTAGATGAGATTTTTGATGTATTAATTAAACGAGTCTAATAATAAACATTAAACACGTCATTCATATATTTATTAGACACTCAAGAAATATACACTAAACAAATATTTCCACACACAAATTAGACGAGTCTATTAATAAACATTAGACATGTCCATTCATTTCTATTTAGATGCATCTTGCAATACACATTCTACGAGTTTATTTACATTGATTAAATGAATATAACAAAAAATATTACAAAGGTCTAATAATACCCATTTGACGAGTTTATCCATATACTGTTTAGATGAGTATAACAAAAAAATATTATTGTTATTTCATACATTGATTAGACGAGTATAATAATACACATTAGACGAGTTTATCCATATATTGATTACACAGGTCTAATAATATATATTAGGCGAGTTTATTCATATACATATTAGATAAATCCATTAATACATATTAGATGACTCTGTCCATTTTATGATTAGGTGAGTTCTGCAGTAAATATTACACAAGTTTATCTATATACTAATTAGAGGAGTCTAACAATATACATTATATGAAAGTGTCCATATATTGATTAGACAACTCTAACTACACATATTGAACAAATTTGTTAATGCATTAATTAGATGAGTATAACAATTCACATTATATTAATATATTTATGCATTAATTTATATTTTTAGCGAGTCAACTCTATATATTTTTGCATATCTTTTATACTTTTATAAAACTTCTTCTATTTTTTTTACATGTTTTTTCTTGTATATTTTTACAAAATCTACTATTCATATTTTTATAAATATATTAATTATTAAACTATAAATTATTTTTAAAATTGATTCTATTCAAAATTTAATCATAACCTTAAAAATATTTATTATTTTTTTCTTCTCTTTTAATAAATACACGAACCAACATCCCATCCCTTGCGTAAGCATACTTTTAAAACTAGTTCAATAAAAATAATTAACCAGACTTGATCTTGTAACCAAACTAGGTTGGATGTGCTTACACACTAACCTAATCTATATCTTTCCTCAATATGATTATCTATCACTAGTTTAATTTATTTTTTTATGTAACTATGTTTTACGAGTTTTTAATTTTCTTATAAAAATGATCTCAAAACCCTCATCACATGCCAAATAAATACACTAGTCACTTTGCTGGTCAAATTTATGAAGGGAATACTTTTGACTGGGCAGAGGAGAAAAAGAGAATGCTTAATTATGTAAAGAAAGACCGAGATTTATTTTTTTCAAGTAAAACGAAGAATGAGTTTTGGTAATATTTTTATTAATTATTAATAATATAAACATAACATGTACCAAAAGGAATAATATTATAATAAGAGGAGCAATTTAACTAATTGATCATTATTTTTCATGGCCCCTTATTGTTTAGTTTCACACGCAATGCATATAAATTAATTCACACTCTCCCCAACTTATAATGTATAAATAATCATTTCTATGGCAAAACGTGACATGCATTTGATAATGACTTTCACATTGGAAAAAGTGATTGCCCTATGGATTTGGTCTATAATCTCATTCATCCCACTAAATATGTAATTTGGTAAAATAAATGAGGAAATATTACATTGATTATAAATAATTTTTTTATTAGATTTATAAAAGATATACTTTCAAAGTATAGTTTTAAACTCTAAAAGTATAATAGTAAAATATCTACAGAAGTTACATACTAGTTGTACATATGACCGGTCGTCATAGTTCACAAAGAAAACATCACCGGACGACCAACAAAGAAACTATAAGCATAAATGATTAATGTTAAGGAGATTAAGGTAAATCACGTTTAAGGGTATTGGACCAGGATTGAACCGAGATTAAAATATCGCTAATCCTAAGCCCATGATTGAAAACTATAAATATAAGTCAAAGGTAACAGGTAGGTGGAGGCAATTATTGTGATTTTATTACTGTCATTGTCGTATTAGATAATCGAACGGTTCAATTACTGATTTGGCATCGGAGTATCTTTAACAGGTATACCCCGGCCGGACTAGCGGACAAGAGACCCAAGGAGCAAGACCGGACGGCGAGGAAGGAAAAATTGTGAAGGTGTTTAGTGACTCAGCCCTATAACCGAAACATTTTTGGCACCCACCATGGGGTCGAGTTACTTGATAAACTCAATGGTGACCACGAGAAACATGAGCGTTGACGACCCAGTTGGGATGATCCGGATGCTACAACAAAAGATGGAGGAGATGCAGCAACGACACGAAGCAAAATTCGTAGCCGTAAGGGTCGAATGCTCGGTTCGGATTGCCCAAGAGAAGGGATCGGGGGCAAGTGAGAAGGAGGAAGAGGAGCACGCTAGGGAGCGCGGCAAAGCCACTCTGGAAGACAAAACCGAACGTAGCAGCATGCCGGATGAAACATGGAAACCAACGGAGCTGGAAGTCGAAGGGAGTAAGGCTAAATTCGTTCATGCCGAGAGTGCCTCCGTGAACAAACAACTGGTAGTGAAGACCGAGAGCTCATCCGTCTTGCTTCCTTTCATTCAGGCGATCATGGATGTCCACATATCAGAACAGTTCGTTCTGCCCCAGTTCAAGATATACGACGGGACAACAGACCCGAAGGCCCACATCAAGACCTTTACCAACACAATGGCGTTCCGCACAGGCAACAACGCCATCTGGTGTCGAGCGTTTTCCCTTTCACTGGAAGGGAAGGCGCTGGAATGGTTCAATTCACTTCCTCCAAACTCCACAGAGAATTTCGCGGGATTGCAACGCATGTTCAACCGTCAGTTTGCAAGTAGTAGTACTAAGGACTTGACTATCTTCGAGTTGGTCAACCTGAGGTAAGGAAAGGAGGAAACTTTAAAAGCATTAATTGATCGCTACCAGAAGACCGTACGACGGGTGAAGGGTTTAAGCCTGAAACTCGCCCTCCAGTACGTTCTGCCTACCCTCAAGCTCGGACCCTTCAGGGACAGTGTTTGCTAGCGAGCTCCTAAAATCATGGAGGAGCTGCGTGAGAGGGCAGCCGATGAAATAAAGGTAGAAGATATGACGCAGTCGTACAAAAAGGAGAGCTAGGAGAGTAAGGGAGATAGGACCGACGGGAAGAAGACGGACGGTCAATCTGGAAAGTTCGGAGAGTTCAAGCAGAGAGAACCACCTCGGAGACCTCGATTCCAACAGTACACCCCCCTTAATGCTCCTCGGGCAAGGATATTATAGGAGGCCTTGAGCACTGACTTAATCCAGGAACCGAAGAGATGATCCACGCCGCTCGGGGCGGACGACAACAAACATTGTTCTTACCACAAGAACATGGGTCACACTACAGAGGAGTGCGTGACCCTGAAGAACAAGATTGAAGAGTTGATACGAGCTGGACAATTAAAGAAATATGTAAAGGTTGACCGCCCCGAGGCACCACTACAACAACCACGAGGTCCCCAGCGAGCGAGCCTGCGGGGGCTAGAGAGACGTGAAAGATCGAGGCATGGTGGGATGGACCATTCTCGGTCCGATAGACGACGTAGCCGTAGCCGTAGTAGAAGCCATGACCGTCCCTTATGAGGGCACATTAACACTATATCCGGAGGATTCGCAGGTGGGGGTTCATCCTTGTCTACTCGAAAGCGACATGTGCAAGCTTTGCGCTCCGTCCACTCGGTGGACAAGCCACGGAGAACCATGCCGCCCATCACCTTCACGGGCAACAATTTCCATGCACCGAATCCCGACCAGGACGATCCTATGGTAATTACAGCAGAGATCGCCCGATATAACGTCATGCAAAGTATTGGTCGACCAGGGAAGCTCGGTGAACATCCTCTACTGGAAAACTTTCCAAAAGATGGATATCTCGGACGACCTAATCGTCCCTTACAATGAGCAAATAGAAGGTTTCGCGAGTGAAAGGGTGGATACTCGAGGCTACGTCGATCTGCGCACTCGTTTAGGAGCCGGTCAAGACAATGAGGAAAAGAGGGTTAGATACTTGTTGGTGGAAGCTAACACCTCCTATAATGTGCTCCTGGGCCGACCGTGTCTGAACGCCTTCGGGGCATTGTGTCAACGCCACACCTTGCCCTGAAGTACCCGTTTGACAGGGGCACGATTTGCATAGTCCGGGCGGATTAGAGGACGGCGAGTGAATGTTACGCGGTTGGCCTAAAGCTCCACAACCGAACGGTCCGGAGAAGAACAAGTGGGTCAGAAGTGGCCATGACAGACCTTGAACCACGAACAAACACCGAGGACCGAATGGAGCCGCTGGGGGAGACACAATCGGTCTTGGTAGGGAAAGACGCCTCCCAGACCACAACTATGGCCCGTGGGCTGGAACCAGGGTTGGAAAGAGAAATCAGGTTCGTCCTTTGGCGAAACAGGGACTTGTTCTCCTGGGCGGCCGCCGATATACCGGGAATCCATCTCTCGGTCATGTCACACAAATTGACATTGTTTAAGGAAGCGCGACCGGTAGCCCAGAAGAAGCGGCGAGTAGGAGAAGAGAAGAGGAAGGTCGTGGAGGAGGAAGTGAGGAAGTTGAGGGAGGCGGGATTCATCAGGGAGGTGACGTATACCACATGGCTCGCCAATGTGGTTATGGTCAAAAAAGCCAGTGGAAAGTGGCACATGTGCACCGACTACACTGGCTTGAACAAAGCTTGTCCTAAGGATTCCCACCCTTTGCCCAGCATCGACGCATTAGTTGACGGAGCCTCGGGCCACAAAATGTTGAGTTTTTTAGACGCATACTCCAACTACAACCAGATCCCTATGTATGCGTCCGACCAGGAGAAGACGACGTTCATCAGCGATAAGGCAAATTTTTGCTACGAAGTCATGCCCTTCGGTTTAAAGAATGTCAGGGCCATATACCAGCACTTGATGGACAGGATCTTCTCCGAGCAGATCGGCCGGTGCATGGAGATGTATGTGGATGATATGGTTGTCCGCTCAACGGACGGACGACACCATGTGAGAGACCTGGAAGAGGTCTTCAAACAGGTCAGGAAGTATGGGATGCGATTGAATCCCACGAAATGCACTTTTGAGGTGGCGGCCGAAAAATTCCTTGGATTTATGCTTACCACCCGGGGAATCGAGGCAAACCCAGACAAGTGTGCAGCCGTATTAAAAATGCAAAGCCCAACCAACATGAAGGAATCCAAAGACTAGTTGGACGGCTCACCGCGTTGTCACGGTTCATCCCCAGGCTGACCGAGCGGGTGCGTCCAGTCCTGAAAAAGATGAAGAAAGGATCAACTGACATATGGGATGCTGAATGCGAGACAGCATTCCAAGATGTCAAGGCAATCTTGATGAACCCACCAGTTATGAATCGACCGTCACCAGGGGAGGATTTACAGATTTATCTAGGGGTCTCGGAAACGGCGGTCAGCGCCGCCCTACGCCAAGAAAAACCCGAGTCTAAGCTCGTGTACTTCGTGAGTCGGACCCTACAGGATACAGAAACACAGTACCAACAAGTGGAAAAGGTGGTCCTAGCCTTGCTGAATGCATCCAGGAGACTTCGGCCATATTTCTAGAGCTGTCAGATCGTGGTCCGAACGAATTTCCCCATCTCCAAGATCTTACGGAAGTCTGACATGGCAGGCTAAATGGTAGGTTGGGCGGTGGAACTGTCAGAGTTCTGATTACAGTACGAACCTAGGGGGTTAGTGAAGGGCCAACACTTGGCTGATTTTGTAGAAGAGTTGCCCCCAATGGTCAGTGATGAGTGGAATCTGAACGTGGATGGAGCATCCGGGCGATCCGTAAGTGGAGCGGGGATGGTCTTGGAAGGGCCGAACAGTTTTTTGCTGGAGCATTCTTTGGTCTTCAAGTTCAAAACTTCCAATAATCAAGCGGAGTACGAAGCTCTGATTGCTGGGTTGGAGCTGGCAAGGGATATGCGGGCACTAAAAGTCTTGTGCCGGACAGACTCCCAACTTGTTGACGGCCATATGAACTGAGAATTCCAGGTTAAGGAGGAACATCTCCTCCGGTATTTCCACAAAGCGTCTGAGGTCCTCTTCTCCTCGTCCAGCTCGGCCTGAAGGTCGCGGACTCCCCTACAATTGGCCAGCTTGCGAGCGCACCAAGTCAACATCGTCCCCCGGGCGATCAGCTCTAGAATGGCGTTGATCAGGTCCCCCTCAGTAATCGGCTCAACAACAGCACACTGAGAGGAGCTCATGTGAAGGTTCATGCGAGAGCTCACATGAAACTCAAGATCGAAAACGCCGGCGAGAAGGGCGCGGCGAGCTTCCCTCTTGATGGCTCCTCTTCGAAGAGGATTTCTCCCCTTCCTTCGATTTTCTCTTCTTCTCTAAAGAAGGAACGACCATGGTGGTCAGAGCGGTCCCAGTAGAGGGCTCCAGGTCGACTACCGTAGTAGGTTGTGCAACAGCCACCGTCACTTATTCCGTAAGGGGAACTACCAGACGGATCTTGATGAACGCAGACGCGCGACTGGATGAAGCCGTCCGGGGGTCTCGATCCTTGGAACTGCTCTCCCCTTGATGTTTGTGGGAGGAATTGAAACTAGTTTTGCGTGGCGCCGACAGGGACATGTAGCCTGAAAAGAAAAAAAAAATTTAGCTGTTAAACAACAAGACAATAAGCAAATCCATGGAAAACACCATACCGAATGTTATCTGGTCAAAATCCTCATGACTCAGACACTCAACGAAGTTGCGGGCACTTAGGCGACGGGGGAGGGTATTGAGGATCCTTACGACCTCCAGCTCTTCGGGGGTCATGCAACCGACCGCCCGTGCGTTTATTTTTCGAGGGTCCCTTGTCCAATAAAAAGGGAACAAAGGGAGCCCTGCTTCGTCATGGAATTCTGACCGGTCGGAGTCTCTTATTATCACTTTGAAGTATCGCTTCTTGAAGTTTTTAAAGGATTCACGGTACGGTTTGAACAAGGTTCCACTTTGAACGGAAGAAAGAGACACACATCCTCGTCTCGCTAATGGCCGGACGTTGAAATAATGGAGGAAGACTGCCACAGAAGGAGTAATCCCCATGGCTGCGCATACTGTCACAAAGGCTTGTATGGCCGCCCAACCGTTGGGATGAAGTTGGGAAGGGGCAACATTTAGGTCCCGGAGGACGGGCGCTTGGAAGGCTGTGAACGACACCCGAAGGAACAGCTGGTTGAACATGTAGGTGTACACAAAAAAGAAATCTTCTTCGCTGGCCCCTTTTCCATGAAAAACTCGCTCGTTCCGATGACTCACCCCCAAATGGATTAAACGAGCGTCCTCCACATCGCGTGCTATGTGCGACCGATCAGCCCACCACTGAAGTTCCTCCCGAGTACTGAAGTCAGACACAAAGGTACCGACATCATGGGAAGCCCAGTCATACCCTTTAATGTGTGGCCAACCGTCGGACGGTTCGACATTCTCCCGATCAATACGAACGCCGCCCTTTAGAAGAAAGAGAGATGTTCCATTTATGACCCTCTCTCCTCCGTAGAATGGTGACCCCGGCCCTGAATCCACTTCCCTCTCGTCGGACTTATCGAGGAAAGACGATGACACTGAGCTTGAAGATTGAACGTCGCTGCCTACCGCACCCCTACCACCCTGGCCCGCCGACTCTTCGGACGAAGAAATACTAACTGCAAACATTATTAAGTTACCTTGGAAAAAGAATACACCGAACGGTTGGGAAAAAGGAAGAATAAAGAGTGAAAATGACGGTCCATGGTGTTCCTATTTATAGAAAATTTTTCGAAAACCGTCGCTTCACCTCAGTTGTTAAGATCAACCATGATCAACGGTCCAGATCAAAGTAACGTTCCCACTACCTAAGAGGGTATTCGCGTGTGTTTGTGACACGTGTTCTCCCGCCCAAACACCATTTTCAAAAAACCAATAGGAAAGCTCAGCCTCTAAGCGACCCGTGACGGCCATTTAAACCCAACGTCACCTTCGTTGACTAGGGCTTGAGGGGGCTAATGTACCATATGACCGGACGGTCGTCATAGTCCACAATGAAGACATGAACGGACAGCCAACAAAAAAGACAAATTGGCCGGCCAGGACGGTCGACCTCATAAGCATAAATGATTAATGTTAAGGAGATTAAGGTAAATCACGTTTAAGGGTATTGGACCAGGATTGGGCTGAGATTAAAATATTGCTAGTCCATGCTCGAAAACTATAAATATAAGTCAAAGGTAACAGGTCGGTGGAGGCAATTACTGTGCATTTATTTCTGTCATTATCGTATTAGATAACCGGACGATTCAATTACTGACTTTGACATCAGAGTATCTTTAATAGGTATACCCCGGCCGAACTAGCGGACAAGAGACCCAAGTAGTTATTGAAAGAATCCTTTTTATTATTAATAATTGTAGATTAAAGATTTGAAATATTTTATATAAAATAATCCCATCAATATTTCCACGATGAAATAAAAAATAAAGACAATAAAATATTACATTCTATCCACGAGTTGTAATTGTTTATTTGATTAAAGCTTTTATGATTATTGCATTGCATGAATTGAGATTCGAAACTTCCAAAGTCAATGAAGTAGTAGCATTCTGACTTGAATGAATTCACCACACCAAACACCAGAAAAAGAGATTACAAGTGAGTGAATGATTCTATTCACCACAAATAGAAAAAATTTCATGAGAAAGAATACTCAATAAACAACAAGATTTCTAAACTTTTTAATGTGTTTCTGTCCGTATTTAGAATGTGGAAGAAATACATATAATAACTTACCAGACGAACATACAATAAATAAACGTGGAATAATATAGGTTTAAACCCTCGGATGGTCCTCGTATTTGTATGGGAATCTCAAGTGGGTCCTCATATTTCCAACTGTCTCAATTAGGTCTATATATTTGCAAAATATCTCAATTGGGTCCAAATATTTGTAAAATTGAGTCATTTTTGCCCTAACCGTTAAGTTTTCACAAACGGCATTAAAATGTGTTGAGGTGGATATTTTATTAAAAAAAAATATGCTCCTAGTGATGACATGGAATTTAATAAATTAAAAAAAAATAGAAAAATTATGCAAGCAGATAAAAAAAGGGGGAAAATGGCCTGCACTCAGAAAAACCACATAGACCCAATTTGGAAAACCCTTCGAACCCCAAATCGCCACTGCCTCACCGTCATCTCCTTTACAAAACTCTAGCCCTAGAAAGCTGCCGCGAAGACGCTACCACTGCCGAGTCGCCACTGCCTCACCGTCATCTCCCTGGACAAAATCCCACCCTCAAGCAACCTCCGTCGCCACGCCGAAACCGAGGTGCCCATAAGACCGACACATATGTACACGAGCTCCGAGGAATCCATAGCCACATCGTCGGCCTCAATGCAACCGTTTCAACTCGCCACGTGCCCCAGTTGCTGCTACTATTCTTCCCTTACCTCGTCAGAAATCGAACTCGTCGCAACCCTAGAAGAAGAAGAAATCACGGGGAAGCTCAAAAGCCCACTACAGAACATAGTCGAGGAAGCGCTTCTCACTCTGAGAAAACTCACCCGAGTGAGAGAAGAACATTCAGGTGAACGCTTTGGCTTCATGTATGCAAGTGAACATTAAGTTTGATAGAGCTTAATTTCAATACTAAGTCTTGGCATGAATCTGCAAGTGAGAAACAATGAAGAAAAGCTACTGCAAGTGAGAAACAAGTACTTGACTCCAGCTACCCGGGGCAGCACACAAATCTACAACACACTTCACTCCTGCCAAAAAAAATTAATCTCGAAACAGTGTCTCAGCGAAAAAAATATTCAACAAACCCAAAAGGCCAAATAGAGACTTCTATGGAGAAAGACAGACATCCCACCTTCAAAAATGTTGAATTCCTCATCTATCTGAAGGAGTTTAAAGGAACTTCAAGCACGCCAACCTTCCTCTTTTGCTTTCCGATAATAGATATCCTGAAAACCAATTACGCCAACATCCCTATTATCCCTTGAAGCTCTCCCCATACTCTATCGTTCACTTGCCCTGCCACAAATTACACAAAACAAGTCCTTGACACCAACAATTGCCAAAAGAAATTAGAACATGCAACTGAAATAAAAACAAGAAATTTAAAAAGAATAAAATAAAAGTTTCTTTCCATCCTTTTAGCCATTTTTTCAAACACCTGGTGCACATTCAGAAAATCCTCCTTTCACATTTACATTACATAGCTTAAAATCCTCCTTTTAGCCATTCGCGCGTTGTTCAATTTTTCTTGCAACTTTTGAACAGAACCAGCAAAAAAAGAGGGAAAATAAGAAGAACGCTCAACACGCTGCCACGAGCGAGCCACCAGAAATGCGCGAGATAAACGAAGCGCGAGATAGAAGATCAAAACGAAGGAGAAGAAGAAGAGAACGACCAAGAGTTGCCATGTCATAATTTTTTAAATTAAAAAAAATCCACGTAATAAAATATTTTACAACACGTCAGCACCAACTAACGCCGTTTGTGACAACTTAACGGTTAGGGCAAAATTGACTCAATTTTACAAATATTGGGACCCAATTGAGATATTTTGCATATATATGGATCCAATTGAGACCGTTGGAAATATGAAGATCCACTTGAGATTCTCATACAAATACGAAGACCATCCGAGGATTTAAACCAATAATATATATCCAAATACATAATATTAAGATAACATAGTTTTTTTAAAAAAAAGTAAAAGGTATATCAAATATGTTAAACATTTTGTGTTATTTCTAGTTAAAAGATTAATTTTAGTTAAGAAATAATCCATTTGATAGAGAGCTGGAAGAGCAGCGGTTTTTGTGGATGTGAGCGTAAATTTCACACGCGTAAGGATGAAACAGTTTGGAAATAATAATTTAAAGATTAAAAGAAGGAAGGGAAAGGAGGGAAATGAAATTTAGAATTTGCCCTAATAATCATAACTGGAAGAAACTCCTAACGAAGGCGCGAAACTTGATCAGTGTTGGGTACGCTTCTGCCGCCATGGCTGACATTCAGATCCATAAGACCAAACTCTGCATCATCGGAAGCGGTCCCGCCGCCCATACTGCCGCCGTGTACGCCGCCCGCGCTGAACTCAAGCCGATCCTCTTCGAAGGATGGATGGCGAACGACATCGCCCCCGGTGGCCAGCTCACCACCACAACTGACGTTGAGAACTTCCCCGGCTTCCCCGACGGCATACTTGGCGGCGAGCTCATGGAGAACTGCCGGAAGCAGTCGCTGCGCTTCGGTACCGAAATCCACACCGAGACCGTCTCCAAGGTCGATTTCTCGAACCGTCCTTTTAGGGTTTTCACCGATTCCCGCACTGTCGAGGCCGACTCCGTCATCGTTGCCACCGGCGCCGTCGCCAAGCGCCTTCCGTTCACCGGCTCTGGCGACGGCCCTGACGGCTACTGGAATCGCGGGATCTCCGCGTGTGCCGTCTGCGACGGTGCCGCCCCAATTTTCCGGAACAAGCCCCTGGCGGTGATTGGTGGCGGGGACTCGGCCATGGAGGAGGCGACGTTCCTTACTAAGTACGGTTCCGAGGTGTACATAATTCATCGGAGGGACACGTTCAGGGCCTCGAAGATTATGCAGAGCAAGGTGATGAATAATAGCAAGATCAAGGTGATCTGGAACTCGGTGGTGGTTGAAGCCTATGGGGGCGGAGATAACAAGAGGGTGCTTGGGGGACTGAAGGTGAAGAATGTGGTGACTGATGAGGTGTCTGACTTGAAGGTATCTGGTTTGTTTTTCGCAATAGGCCACGAGCCTGCAACCAAGTTCTTGGACGGTCAGCTTGAACTGGATTCTGATGGCTACGTCGTTACCAAGCCTGGGACTACGAAGACCAGTGTTGAGGGAGTGTTTGCTGCTGGTGATGTTCAGGACAAGAAGTATAGGCAAGCTATTACTGCTGCTGGCTCTGGTATGTTATAGTTTTATTTAAGTTGGATATGGATGTTTGATGGACTGACATTGGTATATGCGTGTGTTAATGATCCTGGATTAAACACATTCTTATGTTGCCAATTTTGTCATTTTAAGGTTGTGGATTTGGCTTTTATTTGGTATGCTCCCTATCAAGGATTCTCATTTAACTAAGATTTGCTTGTTTAATAGATGAATGAAATTAATTTCGAGTCATTGAAGAATTTGATTTAAAATGGAATATGTGCCTAAATTAATCTCGGTCATGGATTTTATAATGGAGTACATGTCACATTGAAAGGAATTGATTTTGGTAGTTTGCCTAACAAGTAGTAAGTTCTTGAGTGCCCGTTATTTGACTGACTAGTAAAAGTTAGCATAGTTTTTTCTCAAATGAGGCAGGGTCGGTTCAAGAGAGATTATTGGTGTACAGCGGTGGAGTGAGCTCACATCCTAGTCTGTAGGGTATATTATATATGATGACAAGTACTGTATAGTATATATGTGATGCTAGTTGTTGAAATGTATTGATTGATTTCGATGCCCCATTTTCTTCATCTTCGTGTTCCAATTCTATCTGGCGATGCTTTGATTTAAGGATACTTAATTTTAACTAAGTTTTTGTCTTGGCCTTTTTCTTTGCCGGATATGAGATGATTGTATATGAGTAACTTAGTGTAACACATATTGAGAAGACAAGAAATCAATTATGGTGGTTTGACAACATAATGTAAAGAAGGCCATTGGGGACTTTGGTGAGGAGACTACATCGCATGGATTTTATCCTTGAGGAGAGAGGGGTAGAGAGACACCAATAAGGACATTTTGAAGAAATTGTTACAATGAATCTTGTTGTGTTAGATATCCCTAAGAATTTGGATTTTTGACAATCCTGATGGCGATAGGTGATCCATGTAGCTGGACTAACCTAGTGGGATATGATTTATCATTAACAAACTATCTAAGGAAATAAAGAACTATTTATTGTAACCACAATAACTTTGTCAAGTTATCTTTGATAAAATGCCCATCAAGTTTAACATATGTGGTCCGATCATGTTGTATTAGATTATGGACTAGTCAGTTATGAACATTGAACAAGGCCTTCACACATACCTTGAACAAGGGTCCAAAATTAACTGGAACGAGATTGTCTGTCATTTACTTCTTCAATTTACCAAACTTTCTCCATGCACATACACTGCCTAGAGTTGATTTTTTTTTTGTCAATAACAAAACCTACATAGTCTGCATTAGTATATATCTTAAGGGTCAAATTGTCTTCTTTCTTGAATAGTAGACCCCCCTTTCTTGGTCTTGACTTGAAATAATGAAGAAATTTGTCAACTGTTTGCATGTGTCTCGGGACATGTATGAATTGGATTACCGTTCTAACTATATAATCAATGTTTTCAATTTGTGGAGATTGCCCTAGCACTTGGTATATCTTCTTCCACCTAATGAAGTATTGGTACAATACATCTTTCCACTCAGCCATCCAAATGACTTCCTTGCAAGGCCTTTATGAACGACCACCATTTGAAATATGTGTTCCTTTGTGGCCCAAACGACTCATCCATCACGGCCACAACTCTCTTGCAAAATCTAAAGAAGAGCCTCCTTAATCGGCAATGACTCATTGCCATGCTCACAAATTAATTCATCATTATTTCAGACCCTGTTAGATGGTATGCGTATGAGTTCAACCATATGACTTGTGCTTGTATCGACCCTGCCTTTCATTTGTCTTTACTTCGACCCTTCCATGGCCAACCATCATTAATTCTTTACCCCCACTCTCTGGTAGTGGAAACTCCAAAAATTGAATTAAACTATAATGACAACCCTGTAAATACCTCACCCACCCAAACTCGCCTGTACCCCAAACTTTCGTCCTAACAACACAGTTTTAGATTCTGTGACCCCAGAAACCTGGCTTACCAGGCGACTTGGCCTGTTGATTTGGACTGGTTTTCAGCCAATTCAGACTGACCTGTTGTGCAGCCAAAATACAAGCTGACAATTTGCATGCCCAAGCCCATTTTTTCTTTGTTTTTTAATAATTTTTCTTCACAATCACACATAGGATAATAATTAACATGTATTTACAAGGTCTATATATAAAATTATCGCTATTCTGTCATTTTTTCCGCATTATCATACTCTTTCGTTAAAGTAGTATGTATGAATGTTTGATAATACACACACATACATTTATGTATTTTAACCTCTTGTATTTTTATTTATTCTATTCTAATTTGTGAGATCTTACTCAGTCTAGATTTTTTGTCTAAATGAATAAGAGTGCAAAAAAAATTAATATGTAGAAAGGTTTGGGATGACCAATTTTTCATGTTGGTAAATTAAGTCTTATGTTTTAAATTCTACTTGCCGCATATATTGTTATTTGTAGAATTTAATTTATTTTGATCCAGATGGGTCCTGTATAATCAACATGTCTAAAAATATAAGATCAAATAATAGTTACCAATTAGGTATAATCTAATGCCTTATCAATTCATGGTTTTAAGCTTATTATTTAATTTATGATGCTGAATCTGAAATTCCTTTCTTTGACATAACAGTTATGCTTGAACGTATGCATTAGTTATAATATAATTACACTTTGTACTTCTCATATATGTTCCATTCTACTTTCTCCATCCTTTGTAAGCCCTGATATTTGGTTCTCTAGCTTAATAGTTTTCTTCTCATCTTTGCTGTCATTAGTAGTGTGGTGAACTGTAAAAGGATTCTAAGTATGTGACTGCCCTTGATTTTCCAGCCACCTTTGGTTACTCATGACGTAACTTCCTCCAGAAATATTGATATGATGATCATACGTGTTTCGAAGCTTTTAATCCTTGTTTAACTATGTATGTATACATTTTCAAACTTTGTTTTTGTTACTGGAGTTATATCAATGAGAATATCTGTTTATTTATTGGAAGAGGATAAGTTGTAAGGATTGGAAGTTGTTAAATTGTTGTCATACGTATTATGAATTGGAAGTAATATGTACCAATGTAAAAAAAAAATATCAATAACATTTTTTGTTCAAAGGATAATGCAAGTCGTGCCACACTGTTGCAGGATGCATGGCCGCATTGGATGCAGAACATTACCTGCAAGGTGTTGGTGTTCAACAAGATAAGAGTGATTGACTAGCTTCGGAGGGTCAGGAGTTCAGAAGAAGCTTAATCAGAAGTAAGGTTTAATGAACACAGGAGAATGAAGAAATCTGTCTTCTTCCCGTCGAACCTTCATTTATGGGGTGCTATTCATAGTTTCATTGCATAGAAGCACTTGCAATATTTTTTAGCAGCTATGCTCACGTACATGTATTATGATTATTGGGTTTATGTTGCATACATTATTCTGAACTATCATTCATAGTCTGCTATGAAAAAAAATTTAACAGTTTGCTGATTTACAGGAGTAGTTCAAACTATGCTCAGATATTGGATTACAAAGTTTTTTACCCAATCAGTTCTATTTAGTCTAGTAATTAATCTATTTCCTTTTATCAATTTTACTGGGTAGCCGTAGATGAACCAGCCTTCATAAGGTTTGTTATGTAGGTTTTTATAAGGTTTGTTATATAGGCTTTCTAAAAGGAACATGTATTTTACCCTCAGAATCTTTAATCAAAATTTGTTTTGATTCTCTTATTTTTAAGTTGATGAATATAGTCTACCAATCATTTGAAATGTGTGAAATTGTTCATTTTTCAATTGAGTTGGCAAATGTTGGCATTAAATGTTAGTTTAATCATAAAGGACTAAATAAGGGTTTTGAGAAAAGATATTTTCTTTCTACCGTTTTAAATTTTATCCAGTTCCATTATGCACTGATAAATATGGATCTTGAAAACTGAGGTGAAAACCGTAGAGGTAAAAGTTTTTTTAATTATTCAAATTTCAGTTCCTAAAGTTAATATTAGGGAATGAAAATATGCTGTATTAAATTTTAAAGGTCTGGATATTTTAAAAATATAAATGCCAAAACTTGTAATTGTAAAAGTTTTGTTCACTAAAGCAAAAATCATTCGCTTTTCATGTTTGAAGCACCTTAATTCTCTCTATCAATTGAATAGGAGGAAAAGATATTATTCCTTTAACTTACATAGTCCTAACTATACACTCTTTTGGAGATGAAATGGGTTCATCTTATGATTTGAAAAAATAAAATGGGAAGAGATCATTTCTCTTCCTGCACCTCCTTTTTTCTTCTTGCATCCTACAAAACACTTAATTTCCAAAATATCCTGCATTAAAATTAGGTTTAAACTCTTAACTCTGTCCCTCACCCACTCCAGAGCCCTACACCTCCTCACACTGACTTTCCACTCTTCCCAACACGTCTCAAGCTCGTGCAACCTCCACGTTTAAACTTTCTCCTTCTCTTCTCACATTCGATTCAAGCCTTTTCATTTTCTTAATACGAAAAGCACAACAACCCAATTTATTATTGAGAGATGGGTTGGGAAGTTTTCTGCAGATTTTATTACGTTCCAAAATATACAATTCAAATTTTATTTTTTAATTTGGAAATGCATTTTAGATTATAGATTCTGATATTATTATTATTATTATTATTATTATTTATTATTATTATTATTATTAAATATTTTCTTTCTAAATTAATTGTATTTGTTAATAAAAATACTTCTTTAATATTATTGAAAGTAATTTAAAATAATGACAAAATCATAATGTGTTTATTAAACGTATAGCATAAAAAATATCAATTCAAAGGAGATCGATTAGAATAATTCTATTTTAAGGATTATTACATTTTTCTAGATTCATTATATTTTATTTATTAATAAAGATATAGTAATATTATTAAGAGTAAATGTATTGTTTTTAAATGCATATTGAGTTGCACAATCCTGTATTTCTTTTTTAAATATATTTTAGATTGAAAAATGTAACATCTCATTTTAATAGTATAAAATTATTAAAATAAGACTACGAGAACTTACAAGGAATTTGAAGCTACTAGAACAAGAGATCATATCCTTGACAGAACAAAGACTAACTATCCTGATGCTTTTCTCCCTCAACCAAACGCTGAATCCCCTGAAAGATGTCCTTCCTAAGCTCACACTGATTAAGGTGATCATTGTAAAAGAGAAAACAACACACACACAGACAAACACAAACGCAATGGTAAGCTAGTTTACAATTGAAGCATGATATATAAACTCATTTAAACATGTTACACCCAACAAACATATCATAACACAGTCATCAAACACTTTATACAAGACACTTATTATGAATGGACTGTCAGGACTTAGAATGATTGTCGAGCTATGGTGGGTTGTGCACTTGTGGTGACTTCTACTGTTTTGCAAAGCCATTTCTAATTGGTTTCACCCTACCACACTCACAAGGTTAGTCTGTTCCACGCCTTGGAGCATACTAAAAGCCCCCAAGACTAAGATCTCCTACTACTCCTCACGACATGGATCAATCCTCTCTAGGTGAGAATGAAAGATCATTAGAGTTTCAGGATAACCCTCAAGACTAAACTCTTACATTCATTCTAAACATACTTGAACCTCACAAAGAGGTTCCACCTTGAAACTTACTTTCATAACTTTGAAACCATTGATATCACTTCACATTTACATAGTACACCAATACATGAGACTATTGATCATACATTAAGGAAATAGAAACAACCATATAAGTCATCAAAAATCACCCAATAACACAATTTATTCATGGCATCTTGATACTCATATTTAGGCAAGAAAAATAGCTCTGAAACCCTCACCAACAGCTCTAAAAGGGTCCAAAACCCCAAAAACGACCTAAAGAACGTCCAAAACGGACATCCAGAAACCTAAAAACTCACAAAAATGTTGCAGTGCAGCCAAGTGGCGCTCAGGGCCCCCATAAGGGCGCCCAACGCCATAACAGTAGCAAAATCACTTCGAATTGGACCTTGGAGACCCTACCCTCAACTTCTAAAGACCTCTAGGACCCTCCAGAACTTGAGAAAATTTAGAGAACCCTACTGTCCCTCAATTTACCAAATCTTAAGGAGAATTGGACCAGTTGCGTACGAGTTGTCCTTGCCTCCTCAACTGTCCAATCTTCATCCAGTCTTCCACGTTTCTCAACTCCAGAAGTATATAATCGACCCTTCTCATATACTGAACGTCCATCTTCGTCAAGACCGAACGCTGGAGATGCAACCTATTCGTGTTGAAGACAGCCGCACCAAGTATTACAAGGGGAAAGCCATCAGATTAGTGAGAGTGGTGTGGGATGAGAAGACGGGCGACTCCACGTGGGAAGTGGAAGATGCCATGAGGGACTTGTATCCTCACCTGTTTTTGGGTAAGTCTTAATTTTCGAGGACGAAAATTTTTGTAGTTAGGGGGAATGTCAGACCTCATTAAAAACGCACCCAAAACCCCTCTGAACGGACGCCAGGTGTCAAGCAAAGAGAATTTGGAAATCAGATAGTGGAAGGCAGGTGTCAGCAGATGAGCGGACGTTCGTTTTAACGTGGGAAGCAAAACTGATTTTTCTGAAAACCCCGTTCCACTCTCTCTGCATGCACCCTTCTTCCCCAAAACTCTGAACTTCTCATTTTCTCCTCCTTCTCACTAAAAACTCTCCCTTCTCTCTAAGAAATCTTACCCTTTCTCTTCTCCGATCACCATTCAGACACCGTAGAAGCGTTTCCGGCGTCCTAAGCTTCATTCTGAACCGAACAGTTTCGAGTTTGAACTGGTAAGTTTCCTCGTCTTTAGCCGTTCGTTCTCTGGTACATGCAAATCAAGTTCTGGTTGCATGCTGTCATCTTGCCTGAACCAATTCTGGTTTTCTGTTATTTGTTTTAGTTTGAAGAGTTGGTTGAGCGTTGAGGGTAGAAGGAATTATAGTCAGGCAAACCATACTTCTGCCTCTAGGACGATCATTCACGCTAGAGGTAATGGAAGCTTATTTAATTTAATTTGTATGATTATGTGATGTATACGCGTTCGTTGGATTGACTGAATGAACATGTTGTATGATGGTTGATATGTTTGGACTATATGAAGTATGAAAAAATTGATTATGCTATGAATGTGTAAAGTTATGAAGTTATACGTTAAAAAAATGAATGAATTTGATTATATATGAATTCTGAATATGAAATTCCCTTAAGATAGTGTATGTTCGTTACTGAACAGTCTTCGACCGTTTGGTTTTCTGAGTGAACTTGGTTAGAATGAGATTCTTTCATTTGGGAAGAATCCTAGTCGAGGACGAGCGTTTGCATTTCGAAATACTGTGCTTGAGTGTTCAGTACAAGCTACCCAATTTCAATTTTACACCTTTAAACTTCCAATTCAATTTAGAATCTGCATAAACCAGTCTAAATATACTTGTTAGCACTCTAAAATCTCATATTTGTCCCAGTTACATTACTTCTCATTTTCACCCCTGAAAGCCTCTAAAAATGGGCTAAAATCTCAACCTATGAAGTCATTTACCATTCCCTAACAGATTTTACTGGTTTAAGCACTTAGAAAAGTCCTAATAAGTGTGATAACATACCTTTAACCTTCCAAAACAGTGCAACACACTTACCTTAACATTTCACCACTCAACACCCTCTTTTTACACCAAAAACACTTGAAAACAACCCCTCTATACCACCCTTTTTTAATTCACACAGTTTTTAACCATCTAACCCTTCAAACAAGTTTCAAATTATCTCATGACAATACAAAAACAGTTCTCATGATAGTACCATCTAACCCTCCTAACAAGTAACTTGATTAATACTCTCACAACCACTTGAATTCTGTTTCAAACAATAAAATATCCTTATCATACACATTTAAAATAGTATACAACAACAATCATATCATCATACCAAGTACAATAACACCATATCATCAAAATACCAATTTAACATATGTCAAATTTATCCAAACACACCAATTTTTTTACTAAAACGTCTAAAATTTATAGAATTACTAAATTTACTCTACAAACACAATTAAGACAAGGTCTAATTTCCCTTACCTCAAAATAATATCTTAACCCACAGAAGCATCCCGTCGATCGCTTGAAACGTAAAAAGTTCCTAAACGAACCTACGAGACACCATAATTGAAACGAACAGAGTTCGTAGAACTCTAAATTCACCAAAAGCAAGAGAAGAGAACTAAATGATACATGCATAACAATTTTGTGCATGATCATTGACCGAAGCAAAGAAGACAGAAAAACGAGTATAAACTTACTTGCTCTAAAACAGAAATTAATCGGTTGGATTTGTAGACCTTGACACCGTGATCGTCTAGACACCTCCTGATCATCAAAGAGATGACTCAGGAGTTAGAACTCTAGAAAAGTAGTTTCTAAAGAGATGATACATTTTAAAATAATAAAATTCGTTTATAATAAAACTATTTATAAAAAAATCTTTTAATATTAAAATAATTGAGTCTCACTATTTTTAGACTACCAACACCTCTAAAAATAATATTTTCTGAAATTTTACAAACAATCTAAAAACAATCACTTGTTATAATGGACAATCGTGGGTTATCATGTTTTATGGAGTATAGAAAAAAAAAAGATAGGTGGAGGAAGAAATTACCTGGGAAGAATTTCAGACTTGGTTTTATAGAATCTATAGCATGTTCCTACGCTAGCAACAATCTATTTACATTATGTTTATTTTTTTTAATGGATATTATGTAAGTTTTACTTTTTAAAATACTCTATTTGAAAGAAAAAAAATTGTGAGTCAATATTTTTAGATAGTAGAAAAAAATAATCCTATCAATGTTAATTATATAAATTTAACTTGACTAAACATAAGGTAATGAGTTTCTTTATTTGCTAGTCATCTTTTTTTTTTTTTATAAATCTAACTTCTCCGTGAAAGTAAATTTGAATAATTTTTAAGTTATTTTTTGAATCACACTATTATTAAGAGTTCACTTCCATGAACTGTTTTGTTTTATCCTAATATTATATATTAGACATACAGTTTATTTTGATTTTAATAATCAACTTTAAAAAATTCCTTCACAACCTGTAAAAGCCACTTATATTTTATATTTATTTAAATATTCATTGTTTCACACTCCATATCTGTTACTTAATTATTTACATATTTATGTCTGGATGAACTTCAATAATTTAAAAAAAAATTAATTAAATGTATCATTATTTAATAATATAAATCATTGATCACACATTGAAATTTCAAATTATATATTAAACATAATTTTTTATTATTTCATCATTTATATTAAAAATACTTATTAATTATAGTATTTAATCAAATAAAAAAAAGTTATTCTACACATGAGACACTCTAATATGCTTCATTTGATAGGGAAGTTTACTGTCCTTCCTTCATGTGCAGGAAAGGGAAGAAAATATTAAAAAGTTGGGTGGAGGGTGGAAGATGGGAAGATGGGAGACATATCAGAGAAAATGTTTAAGCAAGTCTCATCCATTATAATTTAAAACAAACAATAAATATTTTGTGATAATATAAGGGTCAAAAGATCAACATAAAATTAAAATTTGATAGATAATTTAACATTTTAAATAATAATATAAAATAATATCAAGCTAAAGATATAATTAGAAAAATATGTCTTAACTATTTTAAATTTATAAAAAAAAGTCTTATAATCAATATTTAAAGTTATATTATATATTACCATCTTAGCATCTTATTAGTATATCTCTAAACATATATAAATCAATTAATTTTTTTTTTCTTCTACAACCTTGTGCATCTTCTTACTTAATATTTGGATTCATATTCTTTATCAAATATAATGTTGTTAACAATCATTTTCCTTAAAAACATAACGGTAGGAATATGTTCCAATTCAACATAAATTTCATCCTGGATAAACCTGTGCATACAATTGAAATATATATATATATATATATATATATATATATATATATATATATATATATGCAGAATAAGTATTACCACTAATATCTTACTACTAATATTGTCAGAATCATTAAAAACGCACCCAAAAATTTCTCTGAACGGACGCCAGGTGTCAAGCGACGAGGATCCGAAAATCAGATAGTGGAATACAGGTGTCGGCAGGTGAGCGGACGTTCGTTTTTGACGTGGGAAGCAAAACTGATTTTTGGAAAGTTTACGTCACACTCTCTTCATGCACCTTCTTCTCCAAACTCTGAAATTCTCATTTCTCCTCCTTCTCTCTGAAACCTCTCCCTTCTCTCTACCAAATCTCACATTTTCTCTTCTCCGATCACCGTTCAGGCACCGTAGAAGCACTTCCGGCGTCCAAAGCTTCAGTTTGAACCGAATGGTTTCGGGTTCTAAACTGGTAAGTTCTTCTTCTCGTTAGCCGTTCGTTATCTGGTACATGCAAACCATGTTCTGGTTGCATGATTTCATCTCGTTTGAGCCATTGTTGGTTTTCTGTTTTGTTAGTTTTTGAAGAACTGTTGAGTGTTGTGGGTAGAAGGAATTTTAGTCAGACGAACCTTAATTCTGCCTCTGGGAACGTTCGTTCACGCTCAGAGGTAAGGGAAGCTTATTAATTTAATTTGTATGGTTATGTGTATTGCATGAACGTTCGTTGAGTGGATGAATTAATATGAAGTATGATTTTTGATATGTATGACTATATGAAGTATGATTATTTGCTATGTTATGGGTGTTTGATCTTATGATAATCGATGTTGAGAAATGAGTTGAGATAAATGATTTTGAAGTATGAAATTTCCCCATGAAAGTGTACGTTCGTCACTGAACGGTCCTTGACCGTTCGATTTTTCTATTAAACTTGGTTAGAATTGGATTCTTTCATTTGGGAAGAATCCTAGTTGAGGACGAACGTCTTAGTTTCGAAATACTGTGCTTGAGCGTTCGACCAAGCATAATTGATTCTTGGTATTCAGTGATAAACTTAAATATGTACATATGTATTCATATATTTTAGTTTATTATTAAAACACTACTCGAATAAGTATCTTATTATATTTATCAAGATTTCTAATATAAGTTTAGTAGTGCTCGGTCTTATACCAAGCGCTCGTACTGAGTAGTGTTCGGTCTTACACCAAGCGCTAGTACTGAAAAGGGCTCGGTCTTACACCAAGCGTTCGTACTTGTTTCTTTTATAATCTATCTTGATGAAAATAGTGTTCGTCCAACTTCAATAGAGTTTTTCATTTACCGTGTTCGGTCATTGACTGACATTCGGTTTTCTTGATGTGAAACTCAAACAAGCTAAGTATTCCCAAGCGTTCGGGTTCTTCACTTGAATTCTTCTAAGTATTATTGTTTGATGTATTGAAGTGGCTGTATCCTTTGGTTCTGGCCTAGAGTTTTAGTACTTGACATGGTATTTTTGGTGTTCGGTTGGAGTTCTCAAGAGTCAGTTCATTTAATTGGCTTACTTTGTAAGTAACGATCGTCCTAATCGTTCTCGTGATATATGATTTTAACCGGTTTCTTTCTCAACCCGATAGTAATCCTCTTGGTCTTAATCCGTTCTGGAACTGGAGACCTCTCGGTCTCGCTCCAATTGTTCGGTCTCGTTCTGAGTTAAGGTTGAACGTTTGGTATTTTATATTCCCACGGATCTATGTGCGAAATGTTTAAGTGAGATGATTAAATAAAGAAAGATGAAGAGCATATGATATGGATGAAATGTTTTGGATTATGGACGAGCGTTCCGGGGAGGAACGACTCATGAATGAATATTGAAATTGGTAAAGTATGAATGTGGTCATGCTAAGCTGGCGGTTCATCCTGATGTTCCGTGAGTACTCGTCCTCACGTAGAGGAGGGTAGGTCATGTGTGGGAACGGCAGGAGGTCCTAGTCCTTATGGTTAATTTGGACAGATAGGACTAACCTCGGGTGGCAGCTGTTGAGGGCATCCCAGTTACTACATCACCCGGGTGCACGAACGTCGTAGCTACACAGATTTCATACAGTCCGGACAGTCAGTCTAGTATTAGGCTTTGTATGAACGAACTATGAACTATCTTGTTTGTTTGATTTTGTGAAATGTATGTTTATACATGAATTAAATTACATAAGCTTACCCTGTGTTTCCTATCTTGTCTTGTTTGGTACGTTCGTCTTTGTCGTTGCAATGATCATCTGTGTGGATGTGAGTAGAAGGAGACGAGCTGCTGGAAGAGGCGCTGGAGGAAGAAAACCTAGTTGAGGTTGAAGTTAAGACCGAACAGTAGGACGTTTGGTCAGTAGTTTAATTGATTGTAAGGTGGTCGTTCGATCACCTTCTCTTTTTGGTTTACTATGATTGTTCGGTATTCTTTCTTTTGTAAACCGTTCAGTCAGAATTGTACCCTTGTGTAGTTTAAATTCTCGTAATGCTTTGTAAGGCCGTTCGGCCATAACCGTACGCACTCTTTAGTGTAAGACTGATCTAAATTATTATTACATGTGATTATTCTATTATATAGTTTTAGACTGTATTTTTGGAATGTTATGTTGTATCTTTCTTCTTTATGTGATTGGTTACATGTTAATTTTTCGATTACAATTATATATATATATATATATATATATATATATATATATATATATATATATATATATATATATATATATATATATATATATATATATATATATATATATATATATATATATATATATGAGTGTACGTAACATTAATCTCTTAATGCAAGTTGGGATAGATCTATTTGTTTTGTACCTAAACTAATGTCCTAATATTTTTATACTTTAAATTAAGGATTAATATTTATAGGGTAAATATTAAGTTGTTGAAAGTTAACCAATTATGTTTTGATCGACTATTTAAAACTATAGGTAAAAGTGGATTAAATGTCTTCACTTTGACTCATACATTTATAACAAACTTTAATTAGTAAAATAACCAAGGTATAATTAAAAATGGAATATATTTTCAAAATTTAGAAAATTGATTTTTTTTACTACGTTTAAACAAATTAAGAATTATGATTAAAGAGACTATAATGGAGTCTAACTTTTTTTTTTACTATATTGATAAAAGGAACTCATTAAATACTTGATAAGATGTTTAATCAAGTGATTACACTTAATTAAATTAAGTCAAAGTATAACAAAAATTAGGTGATGTTGTCTTCAAGTTGGGCAACATGACATATGTCAAATAACAAATAAAAAATCATTTGTAATCATAATTTTGTATGTCAACTTGAGTTTAAAGGAAAACACAATTTTCATTCTTTCTTATTCTTTCTATTCATGATAAAAAAATTCTTTTCCTTTTCTTTACAAACTTTTGTCAATTTTCTTTATCAAAGTTATCATCTTAGAGCTTAAATATTTATCCTTCGGACTAGGATCCAACTCTTTCTACTTTTTATTGTGATATAATTCAATGTATGATAAGTGTTTAATCATCTCTTAAACATTCTCTCACAACTCATACTCAACTTATACTGTGATATTTTCTTTCACTTATATATTATATATTAATCTTATTTTTAATTGATGTAAGATTTGTAACAGACTCTTTCATGTCAATATGTCAAAATATATACATTATAACCGATAACTATTTAGGAACTAATAATAACCTATTAAAAAATGAACTTTAAATCTAATCTAATTCTATAAAACTCACTTCTAAAGGATGTTTACATTGATTTTTATACTATAAAGGTATCTTATTGATAATCGATCCAAAATTTCTAACTGTAAAAGTATTGTTCTTAAAATTTTGTGTTACTCCTTTAAATTCAATCAAATGTGATGACAAAATGAAATTATTATTTTTTATCTTAATCTTAATATCTCTTTTGGTGCATTGGAAACTCTCTTTAACAATAGGTTACGTTGTTAAAATTTTTTATTGAATTGCCATATTTTTGTTTGGTTCATTCATAGAATACTGCAAGATCTTATATATGGGTCTTAGGATATGACTTTGATTGAACATTTTAAGTATTCCTACAAAAAACAGAGACTTAGACTAAAAAGGGTAGACTTGTGAAATTAGAAGATCACTAAAATCTTTATAGAATTAACAAAAGTAATAAAATGTGTATTTGGAAAGTTGGTAGCTTTATCACATTAGAGTTCACGTTTGTGTTTTTATTTTCGAAAAAGTTTATATATATATTTTTTCTAAATCTTCATTTTATTGTGAATAAATAGTAACCCAAATCAACTAAAAAATATCTGAAATGAGTTATATATACTTTTAAGTTTAGTAGTTGTTGTCCACTATGCATTTTCCGGATTTTAGTTCTTGAATTTCTGATTTGAGAACTTTATTTTATAGTACTGATTTTATTAGGTATTTTTACTTTGAAACGTATTAAAGAAGGAGTACATAACAAGTGAAATCATTTAAAAATAGCTTTTTAGATTTAGTTATGAACTTTCTAGAATCATTTAAAGTTACAACTTTCTTCTTAAAAAAATATGTATTGTAAGCATGGACGTAAAATCATTAAAAACCATTTTTCCATAATTAATTATGAATTTTTTTATGTTTAGAAGTTTCTGCTGTGGGATGAAAAAAATCAATGACTTAAAACAGAGAAGTCTTATTTTTTTTCTGTATCTTTTTAAAAATTGCCTCAAGATATGACTGTTTGTGTGACATCCCAATTTAGTAATATAAAACTACTAAAATGAATATTACATATATAGCTAATGATATAAGAAGAATTACAGTTTTACGAAGAATATAATTTTTCATCTAAAGAACAAAAGTACCCCCTACACTACAAGCTTCACTTCCAACCTCCTGCTCAGACAACTAAAAGATTGCATCCCTAAACTTACACCATTAAGGTGATCATCGCAAAAGAGAAACAACAAACAAACACAGACCACAGAAATGTAAGGGTAAGCTAGTTTAAATAAAAGAAAACTATTATATTTATCAACTATATTTTATACAAATCATACACAGTCATTTCCAACATAAAATACTTGATGCATGACACTATACTGACTTTGACTGTCCGGACTTAGAATGATTGTTGAGCTAGGGTTGTGCACTCGTGGTGGCTTCTACTGCTTTGCAAAGCCATTTCCAATGAGTTTCACCCTACCACACTCACGAGGTTAGTCTGTACCGCGCCTTGGAGCATACTGGAAGCCTCTAAGACTAAGACCTCCTGCTACTCCTCACGACATGGATCAATCCTCTCTACTTGAAAATGAAAGACCATTGGAGTTTCAGGATAACCCCCAAAACTGAGCTCTTGCATTCATTCTAAGCACACTTGAACCTCACCAAGAGGATTCACTTTGAAACACAACACAGGGCACCACCATGTAACCCTCCGTGAGGATCATGGAATTACGTCCATCAAACATACTTTGAAATCACATACTTTCACTTTGAAACCATACTTCAAGTCTTTGATAATTATAAAATCCATTACATATTCATACATAGTCCCAAGTAATTCACCACATCATTTAAATCAAACAAGAACAAATAAGAAAAGTGTAAAATAAAACCTGGACTAGACCAGTTGTTAAGCGCATACCCTCGCTAAGCGAAACCCACCAAACAGTGGATTAAACCCTCAACTTACTCGCTCAACGCACACCATTCGCTCAGCGAATAAAACTGACAGTGGTCTTAGACCCCCAACAATTCGCTCAGCGCACACCATTCGCTCAGCGAATGTCCTTTGATAGCAAACCAAACTTTTGACCTTTCGCTAAGCGAATGGATTCGCTCAGCGAGTCTGCATAATTCTAAAGCACGAAAACAACAGAATTATCACCCCACACTGCCCTAGAGCAATTTGATATAATTTTTCCAACTTCTAACCTTCCTAGATTGTGTATATACCTAATTATACTTAACCAATGTTGTCTAAACGCTTCTAACTTCCATCTAAACAATTAGACTCAAGATCTCACTCAAAAACTCACAAAAACTCAACTTATAGACCCAAATTGAATTCTACCATTTGTGGAAAAATTCCAAGCAACTTAAGGACTCTAACAAGTCCCAAATGACTTACCAAGACTCTCCAAACTGACCATATGCACACAGAACCTCAAACTCAAGTTTTCATTAGTTCGCTTCCTCCAAAATGAGTTCTAAACCAAGTAGAGCTCTACCTCATTACCAATACACTCTCATAACTTCAATATCTAACATCATCAAGTGTTAAAGAAACCCAAACCAATTCAGAAAGCACCTCAACTACACCAAATCAATCCAATAAGCCTTTCTCACTATTTTACTACCTTAAACCTCCATTTTATTCCACACAACTAATAACAAAGATTACTTTTTTCCTATAACAGTCCAATTTGTACAATTCAACTCATCAACATCAATTACAACATCACCAACATACCTACAACAGATTTCACACGTGAAGAACAATTCATCCATATACAAAGCATGAAATTCCACCAAATACTACTAACACAAAATCATGTTATCCAATATAACAATTTAATTATAATAACCATCTATCTCACACCGCATATTTCTATTAAAAGTAATTAACTAGTTTCCTTTACCTCTAGCAATACCGCACCACTCTAGAAAATACTCCGACCGAGACTTGCACTGCAAGGAAAATCTACAAAAACGTACAACTCACCGATTGGTGATGGGAAACCAACCTTAGGACCTAATTGAAGTCAAGAATTGAAGGAAAAGGCTACTTGATACATGCAAACAGAAATCATTGCATGATTAAGATTCAAGAACTCAGGAAGAAAGAGGGGAAACAACTTACCGGCTCGAATCAAGAAATTGATCAGTAGGAATTGTAACCCTCGATGCCAGGATCGCTTAGACACTTCTTGATTGTCGAACAGATAACTTGAGATCAAGAACTCTTAGAGAGAAGGTAGAGAACTCTAGAAAAGTGGTTTCTAGAGAGATGATACGTTTTAAAATAATGAAACTCGTTTATAACAAAACTATTTATAATAAAATCGTTTAATATTAAAATAATCGAGTCTCACTATTTTTAGACTACCACCACTCCTAAAACACCATTTTCTGAAGTTTTACACCTTAAAAGTAAAATGAAATTGGAATGACGTAAAAAAAATTGCAACCAAAGTTATATGTTTATTTTTTTTTTGTTTGAAAGGTTCTACAGTGGCCTGAATTCAATAGTTCAATTAAAAGGAAAAAAATTAATTAAGCTAAACTCGTCATTAGAGAATTAACTCAAATGATTATTTGCCTACTACATTATTCAAGATGCTAGGGATGAGTGAGCGTTGGACTCAACGGAGAACTAATTTTATAAAATTAATGATAAATTTCCGAATGATAGAGGTTAGTGATGGTAATAATACTTAAAGACATAGACAATTTTTAATTTAACTGTATAATATTTAATTATTTGGTCAATTTCCCATGAAAGTATAATATTTAAATAGAACTATGGAGAGAAAATTATTTTTGTTGAGCACTAATACTCTCAATCATTAGAATGAAGAATTATAAGTCATTCAAGTCCTTTAGACAAGAAGATCTAAGTCACTCTTTGTTGTCCAAATTATGGTGACGATCAAGTAGTAAAAATTGTGATGATAAATGATACTTCAATAAATATAAATTATTTATATTCATTTTATACTATTTTTTCTTATTTCTTATCTTTTATTTTTAGAAAAATAGAAAAGTTTATTTTTTTATAACTATTTAATATATATCAAATGAATGTAAATATGTATTATTTTTATTATTATTCTTAATAAATTTTCCATTTATGTATATTAAAACTTTTCTAGTTATTGAGGTTTAAGAATTGATTAAATTCTTATCTTATAAGATGAGAGATTCAACTAATCTAAGATTAAGTAAAATGATTTATTTTTAATCTTAAATTAATATTTTAAATTAATCTTTCTAATTAAGGAGGTCATACTTAATTTTCTATTTGGATATCATTAATATTTGTTTTGGAATGTGAGTATTGCACTCATCCTCTTCTCTTCATTAATATATATTTAACCATTATTTCAATATAAAAAATAATATTATATATTTACATTATAATTATATTAAAAAAATTAATTGTAATAGCATTATAGCTACATATATTTGGATGCATTTATTTATAACATTCACATTATAATTGATATTTATTTATAATTATTTAATACGAAAGTTTAATATAATATTATGAGTTTATTAAAATTTTGTCATTTTTATTATTTATTAATATTTTATTAATCTAAAATTTAATTCTTTAAAATCATAATTTGTCTTTTCATAAAATAGTTATATAGTAAATAATAATTTCGATCGGGAAAACAAAATTATACTCACAATTCAAAATCTAAAGATCATGTGTTTATGGATTTTTATTCCTTATATTAATCTTTCTCGTTAACGTAGGACTTTCAATAAATACTCGAATTCATAACTATTTTTCATAAAGTGAATTTAGTTTCGATATGGGTTTGTGCCCATATATATAAATCAAAATTGAACAATTAAAAATTTAAAAAATAAAAAATTGTTGACAGGATTAAAAAGGTATGTGAGATAGTATAAAAATCCTAATAACTTTTTCATTTTCACTAATAAAAAAGAAACTAGAAAAATAAAAATGGTATGAAATAAAGAGCTGAAAATAAAAATAACTTGCCATGAACCAGCTGAATCTTTTGGTCAATGCGTTGCTTAAGTAATAAAAATAACTTTCATTTTTCCTCATACTGCAGTAAGTGCTTAATTAATTTGGTCCACGTTTCGGACGTGATTTCTCAGTTTATCTGCATGTTTGTTTCGTTGTTCCTCCCCAAAATTTAATAATTATTCACGATTGTTTCAAAATATCTACTAAATTTTAGTTAAGCTTCCATCTTCGCTTTTGACGTAATATTAAATAAATGCATTTAACTTTTTAGAATAATGAATATATTGTTTTTATTTAATATTTTGTTTTAATAAAATAATTTGGCAATTTGCAAGAGAATATAATATAACATTACTCGTTCAAAAGCACGAAAATTTCAACACTCTCTTCATAAGTTTTCACGTCAACTAGGCAACTGAGGATGTGAAATCGAACGCTCCATAAAATTAGTAGTTATACCATTAAGTCATTGATTAATTATAGCACCAACTTTGCAAAAATTCTTCATAATAACTTCTATTAAGACACGCATTACTCAATTTTAATGCTACTTCTACCTATTAATGCAATGTTTTTATTTTTAAATTTTAATTCTCTTCCATACAAATTACTCTAAACAATAAATTTCTACCATATAAGCAACTCTATTTAGTTGCTTTCAATTATCCATTAAGAGAGTTTTTATCATAATATTTTACTAATAACCTGTTAATTTATTTCCTCAATTCCTTTTTGAAGGTAGCATTCTAAAAAAAACAAATATTTCTGTTTAGCTATTATTTTTAAAGTTAAAAAAGTATTAATTATTCTTTTATTATTTATATATAGTTTAGATATATTTATTCATTTTTTTTCCAAGTTGATCTCATATCATATTTTAGTGGAACGCGAAGGTTCATTGATGTTACCTTCAATGGTTATGTTAGAATTTAGACATATAGTGGTGATGGAAAGTAAGATTGACCCACATTTATGGGTCAATATTCCAACCATAGTGTTGTTCAAAGTCTACCTCTTTATCTCTAAATAATTATAACACACTGTTTTACAATTTTTTTTTTTCTAAATATTTCTTTCGTAAATTAATTAATAGTCAATAGTTGTTTTATTAGGTTTCTATAAACGAAAGGTGAAAAGCTTGAAAATTGAAAATTAAGTTGTTAGGCTGAGTATTTAACTAAGTTCACAATCTATGTTATTGATTTTATATTGTTTTGAACGCTCTTTCCATTAATTTATCTCATTCAATACATATTCTTCTTACGTAATATTGCTTATATAAGTATCCACAGTATTATTAACTTGCTCTAATGATAAAATTTGTTCAACAACAAACATAACTTAAAATAACTATTATTCTATTAGTAGTCTATACTGAGATAACTTTTGGGACATAAAGTAAGTTAAGCTGTCTTTATTTACCAATAAATACTAACTAAAGAGTTTAAGTTTGGGAACTTCTAATCAAGGAAACTTAATCTCAACCTTCAAAAAGAAGATTCTTAATTAAGGTGATAACTGCATATAAACGGTCTAGTCTTAATTATTAAGTGATATAGTTTTTTTTTTCTAGATTAAGTACTCCCATAAAGGGATTTTTTTAAACTTCTTTTGTTATCCTTCTCGTTTTATTTAGCACCAGTTTTGAAATATACATAGCAAAGAAACTTGTGTTGTCATTTGATATGGTTTGAATGTTAGAAATTAAAGTTGAAAGTTTCATTTTAAGTAAAATGGGATAAAATTAAATAAGATGAATAATTATAAATAAATAAAGTTATATACCTATTATCTTAAAAGATTTGATATTGAATCTTTCTTACAAAAACTCATACTGAATTTTCAACAGGTGTCTGATTGTTTATAAGAAAATAGTTGCTAGGAATATAGAAAAAAGTATTTGTACGAGTTTGGAATGGAATGTTTTCACACACCTTCCACATACAGTGAAACAAAGAACATTGCACATACGCTGATATGCATAATTAATTAGTTGGATGAGGTATTAACGTGAATTTGCCAAAAACATTGGTAATTCCACATTTCTCACTCTCTATTGGATTTTAGTGCCGATATCAAAGTCAAAATCTTTCCTTCATTTATTTAATGTTGCGATCTACTCCGAAAATGTGATGTGCCAACTAATTAAACCTCAACTGCAAAGTACATGTCATTACGTCATGTTCTCACGTGTTCAAGTTTGAACTTCCCCAAAAAATCGTTTCCACAAATTTCCAAAGATAGAAGAATATGAATTCTATTGAACTTGTAAAGAGAATTAATTCTATCCTACCAATGAATGAAATTAATATCCACTGCACCTTTCTTAATCAACTTAACACTCCAACGCTACCAATGAAATTATTGTTTGCTCGAGTGTCATCAGAGAAATTCTCTAATCAATTACAGAGAGAAACACTGAAAAGAGATTTTAATATCATACTTGGGAAATCTCAACATGAAATAAGATTAAATTATAATATATATCAAATTTTATTCTAATAAGATCACGTGAACATTCTGTTCCACTCACGAATTACCCATTAATTATTATGTAATATCTCTCAATGAAATAGATACGTGTGTAATTTGCCTCATCATTGTTAAAGATCTTTCTATCTTTCATGGTTTATTATTGCATATTTATCTATATTATTCTTAGTGTGCTTTTAAGGCGCGTAATATCTCAATGTATACTATTCCTATTTGTTTATGAAAACACGGATAAACTAACATGTGCTGGTTTCTCCCTGAAATCATAAGTTAAGCACAAAATAATGAAGAGAATAACACGGCTAAGTAGAATACAAAGAACTAAAAATATCACATCCTTCATACATTTGATTTAGAAGACTGACAACACATACGTAGGGTGATTTTTTTTTGAAAGGCCAAGGAAGGATTAACTGAACTAAGTCTTATTGATGTGTGTTCACTTGAGAACAAAACAGATAAAACACTCCTACGATGGGCAGCAGACATTAATGAAGTCTACTTGCACGTAATTTCCCAACCAACAGCAATTAATTGTCCTTTTGAAGGTACTATATATTAATTATACAATTGCAACCTTGGCTAGCTTTTACTATTTGCAAAGTGATGATGGTGGGAGGTAAATTAAGAAACAACTTGGGAGATATCCTTGCAAGACCTGTTGTATTTCATATGGCTATTGACAAGGTGGCCAGCTGAAATTGCAGACATGAGTGAGAGTTCTCCGGCAAGGACTGAACCAGCTACTATGGTTGCTAGTAACCTAGAATTTGCACCGGGGGAGTCTTTGCTCGCACCCTTAACCCCCAGTAGATTAAGACAAGCTGATTGAGATGCCAGTTGTGTGCCCCCTCCAACTGTACCCACCTGCACCATTCTTTAACTCTCAGCATTCTTAATCAAATACCCATCACCACTTCATGTCAGGTAGCTCTCTGATTTCGAGGTCTTTTCATCATTATAACATATTAATACCGAGTTCCCACCATTATCAATTATAATTTTCCATAAGCGGATACAATGCTAAAATTAAAGCAGAGGGATCAAATGCTAAAATTAAAGCAGAGGGATCAAATGCTAAAAAGTCAGATTGAAATTTAATATGAACTGGAATATCAACAACTCATGATCCAGTTAGACACGTTGTGCAATCTTACTCTACAATATAATGTGTCAGCTGTTGTTTAGCTACCCACATACATGTCACCTTTCTCGAGGAGAGAGAACTTGCATGTAAGAAAACAGAGGAATTAAAGACAAACCAAGTTATGTTCAGTTCATTTAATGGTTTTTATCAATTTAATAAATAGGACAGTTCAAAAAATTTATTTTCCGAAAGCAATTGTTATCGAACATGCACTGTCATTGCTCGTAGCACGCGCTTCTCTCTACATGTGTCGAATTAGCGAGTTTTATATAATGTTCTATTGCCGATGGAAACTAAAATTTCTGGGTAATGAATTCAGACATAAGAACCCGCGGATCGATAAAAGTCCCAGACAATATTAATGAAGTTTTTGTTGTTTGCTAAGGAACATAAAAAAAATTAAAATATATAATATTTGAAATTAAAATATTATTTAGATAGATTTGTAAAAATATGTAATAAACGAAATAGTTTTTTTTCATTATTATTTTTTCTATTTTATTATTATTTAATACATATTTATTTATTTATTAATTATATTGAAGATATAAATAGTATAAATATTTATAAAACATTTGTTACATATTTTTAACATAATCTATGTTAAATATAATATTATTAGAAGAGTATTCACTTATATTCTTCTTTCCACGAGGCTTAACAAGGGTTCTTAAATCATAATAGTCTTTTAGACAGATTTTGGTGATATCACTTTCTTTGACTGTATGCGTATGGTGGATGGATACACACACACACGTACGTACTAGATACTAATGTTGTATCGAGAAAAGTTTCCTTATAGAAAGTAATTATTTTCTTCTATTCTACTTATTTTCTAACTAAATAAAGGAAGAACAATCGACAGTAAGTATGGAAGATTTTGTCTAGTCACCATTTTATCTTACACGTGTTACTTTTATATACACTTCTGCTCCCTTACACTTCTATACATTCTGCATTTTACGTAGTTACGTGACTGTGTGGCTTTTTTTTTTGTCTGTTTATGCACTATGCTTCATAAATAAATGTATTCAAGATACAGATGAGGTTATCTTGAAGCATTTATCGATCTTTCATCTACATTTAAAATTAAATGTTTCTTTATTTATTTGTCCGGATCCGTGTGATTGCGTGTCTTTCTCATGCAAATCACGCACTGCTTTTTTTAATATTGTCATTATAACATTCTTACAAATTAAAAAAATAGATGATACTGTTTGTATTTTTAATGAAATAATAATTATTTTCTTCCTATTTCTGAGTTCAAGTTTTAAAGTTTGTGGTTCTGTTTGCAACGAAGCAATATGATGGAGTTAATTGTAACATATATGTTAAGTAAAGAAGACACATACCTCAATGGAAGGCATGGTGACAGAGATGTGAAGGTCCTTGGCGTCGTTGACGGGTTCCATCATAGTTATGCAGTGAGAACTCTCCACATTCTGAGCAGGATCCTGTCCAGTGGCCAAGTAAACTGCGGAAACGATGTTACTAGCATGGGCATTGAAGCCACCAAGAGCACCCGCCATGGCTGACCCAGTAAGGTTCTTCAACATATTAAGTTCCACCAAAGCCTCCACGCTACTCTTCAACACTTTCTTAACCACCTCCTCCTTAATAACAGCCTCGCACACCACCGATTTCCCTCTCCCCTCAATCCAGTTCACTGCCGCAGCTTTCTTATCCGAACAGAAATTCCCTGACAATATTATCATGACATCATTTTGACCCCATTGATTCGAAAAGCAAACAAGGTGACGTCATGACATGTTTAGTGTTTGATTACTTACCTGATATCCCAAGAACATCCATGTCAGGGAAGTCGCTCTGAAGAAAATTAAGCACGTTCTGAACTCCTTTCGAAACCATGTTCATTCCCATGGCATCCGCTGTAGTGCAACTGAATCTAATATATAGATTCTTCCCTGCCATTGCTACTTTTATGTCCTGCAATCTCGCAAACCTGCTTGACCTACACACGTGTGTGTGGGTACACACCAACCGTTTATTAAACTTTTACTTTTATTTAGAAAAGATTGAATCTAAAAAAAGGTGTATATATTGCTTAAATTTTTAATTAAACTGATAATAAATTTATATCACAGAGCTTCATGATTACATGAGATTAAAATATGTTATAAATTATAAAAGGAATATTAAAACAGGATTTGTTTCGGTGAAAGAAAAATTACTTGTTGAAAACGACGGCGAGGGATTCGAAATTGAGAGGATCTTCGAGGTAGAACTTGAGCTGAGAGGCGCGTTTGGCAGAGGCGAACCGAACCACGGGGGCTCTGGTCATGGCGTCACGGAGGAGCATGGAGGAAGCTCCGCCGGAGAGGTGAATGGCCTTGCAGCCTCTGTTGGTGCTGGCGACCAAGCACCCCTCGGTGGTGGCCATGGGGATGGTGTACTCGTTCCCGTCGAGAAGAAGCGGTCCGGCGACGCCTACCGGGATCTGAACGAACCCAATCGGCATCTCACAACACTGCCCGAGAATGGAGTCGTAATCGAAGCCTTCGACAGGGAGGCCCTTGAGGGACCTCCCGGTGAGGCTCTCGACCGCCTCGCGGCGGATCTCTGCGGCGCGACGGCAGTCTCCGAGGCGGGACTCGAGGGAGTAGGAGGGCACGGAGCCGGAGACGACGGCGAGGACGAGGTCATTATTGTCGTGAGGGAGCGGCAGCGGCGGGGAGAGAGGTGGGGCGGGGGGTTTGGTAATGTGGAGGTCGAGGTCGTCGTCGGGGGAAGTGCGGGAGTTAAGGAAGGGGTGGAGGATGAAGGTAATGCCGAAGAAGGCCATTAGGTAGACGAAAGAGGCGATGAGGGAGAGGATTGCGGCAATCTCGGAGAGCGTGACGAGGTGGAGGGGGGTGGAGGTGCGGATCTTCTCCCGCCATCGGTGGAGGAGGAAGTAGGCGACGGAGAAGAAGAGAGTGAAGAAGAGGGCGTTGGTGAGGTGGGAATGGGCGTCATGGTTTGGATTAGGGTCGGGTTGTTTCAGGGATTCACCGACGCGAGAGGAGCGGTTGGGTCGCCGGCGAACTTCCATTTCTCGAGATAAAATAGAGGAGGAAATGGAATCCCGAAAAAGAAAGATGTGAAGTGGGAGAAGGCTTTGGATGGTTGAAACAAAATGCGGAGTCTTAGAATCCTTTTTATAGAAACCAAGTCTCACCAGAGATTTCGCCCTTCTTCCTTCTCATTTTTTCCTATGGGCAATTCAACTTTTTTCAATACTTTCATTAATTTCATTTTTCAAACATATTCATATATTATAAAAACTACACTTTTTATTCTTATTTATTTCCCGGTTAATGTTACCAATCAATAATTATACATATATAAAATTCATTTTTTCAATAACTACACGTCTGTGAATAGTCTATTAACAGTGTGTATCCACACTGGTTGGTATCTATCCATAATTTCAAAAAATTTATCTTAATAGTGTTTCATTAAATATTTGATTTAAACATCTTAATAGTGTTTTATTAAATACTTGATTTAGATTTTTATAACTATTTTAAATATGTTAAGTACATGTGAGATTATTATGTTACTTTACTTCTTAATGTTATAGATTATGACGATATTATATGTATTTAATACTGTTTTATATTTTATCAAATTACGTACTAATGATACTTATTAGAATTCATGCACATTAAATACTAATGATTAGTTAAAAATAAAAATCTTCTGCCAGCTAGACCTTACTTATACACTATACAAAATTACTTTCTTAAAATATATTTAGCTGTAAGCTAAACTTAACAAAGAATATCTAGTTCTTTACCATAGTTTAGTTTTTGATAAAATGTTATAAATGGAATGCGGCTTACTATATCATATAAATATAAAAATACAAATAAAAATATTTAAAAGAAAATTAATGCCCGATTATATATATATAAAGATTATTGAAGTTTTGGTACAAGAATTAAGAAGTTTTATTTTATTTCAAATTTCTCTACAAGATCCACTACCTCTGAATAAAATGATAAATACTAATTGTTTATAAGTTCATAAATATACTTATAGAGTGTAATAATTCATGTACTCCACTAACATTGCGTAACTTGAATAATATTATTTTCGTAAAAAAATGTATATACTTTGTCTATGTTTCATTTTTCCAATATTTATGACGCGTTATTTACTTTTATTTCATATCTTCTATCTTTTAATTTTGTCTTTGTACGAATATTGAAGAAAAAATAATAACGTTTTTCCCATTGTCTTGACTCTTCCGCAATAAATCACGAAACAACCACCAATCTTTTGTACTCATGTACATACAGTGTGAATATGGGTTTAATATTCCTTGAATAGCCAACAATGAAAGGGATATTTATCCAAGTTATGATAAACGTTTACCTAATTCTGAATTGAATTACGGAAGTAAGGGAAAAAATAAAAGAGAAAATGATAAATATAATAAGTGATTTGATTTTAAAAAGTAAAAAAAAAATATACATAAATTTTTCTACATATAGTTGGATATCTATTCTGTGACACTGTTTGCACTACATGTGTCATGTGGAACATTTTTCTGAATATTAAAAATACAGTAAATGATAAATGCAAACATAATGTGAAATAATTTTATAATTATATAATTCATGTACATTATTATAAATGTGAAAGTGTTAAAAAAATAGACAATATGGTCTCAATTCTTTTCTTGTTTTTCTCTCTCATATTTTATAAATAATTAAATATATTTTTAGTTTTTAAATTTTAATTTAAAAAGATTTAAATTTTAGTACACATTAGCCCTCAAATATTTAAAATAAATAAAAATGTAATTTTGTTAACATAATTTCGTTGTTATTTTTGTAAAATGTGAAAGACTTACGTTAGGATTATTACTAATTGGTATGTTTTCGTTTAAATATATGTCCAAAATATCATTTAACACATAAAAAAATAACATTTATTTATTTTTAAATTTTAATTATTAAAATATATCAAATATTTTAACAGGAACAAATTTTAATTTTATGTTTAAATTTAAAAATTAAAAATTTAATCATTTTATAAGATAATATAAATAAAGGTAACTTTTTATAATTTAAAAAAAATCAGACATTTTTATGCTTTATCTTCTTATGTATCAAAATAAGTGACATTAATTCATTGAGCTTTTTGGTATCAAATAATTGAAGACTTTCCATAGGACTTACTCTTCTTCTCACTACTTTTACCAACAGTGTTACAGTTTTCCAAGTCTGTTGATTCAGAAAAAAGGTTGGTCAAAATCTTGAAATAAGAAAAACATAGAATGCAAGAACATCATAAGAAGTTGTTTGAAAAAAAATAAATAGTAAAGTTTGGTACTGTGCTGCACCTTGTTTGATTAATTGCTTAAAAAATTGACATGAGAACTGAGACAGGCACCTGGTTTCTTACTTGCTTTTGTTTTTTAAATTATAAGTGTCTTGCAAAATGAGGTAACTTGGAATAGAAAATACTATAAAATCCAAAATGCTGTTATGGATGTGCCAGACTTAGTTGGTGAGACATGCATGCATATATTTCTATGTACCTAAAGCGCGTCATCATCAACGGAACTCGACAATTCAAAATTGTTTCAGCAAGCAACACTTGTTTAAACAAACGGATATTTTTTATTAAGCCAAAATTTTTACTTTCATCTTATTCTAAAATTTTCATCGATCTTGAAAAATATAACCAAAAGACAAACAAAACGTAAAATTATAGTAAAAAATGAATTTCAGCTAAAAACTAACATTAAATAACAATAAAATATTTAAATATAAGAAAAAAGTACCTTAAATTTTCCTCATCAACCTATAAGTTAACCTAAAGAGAATGAAATTCACTATGAGTAATTTTATTTTTTTTTAAATTTTGATTTTGTTTTTTTGTTCTCTTATCATCTTTAGTGTGATTCATGTATTTAACTTTAAAAACATTAGTCATTTACTCTAAATTTGTTGTGATATATTATTGTTTGTTTGATTTGGATGTTTTAGAGCAAACAAAAACATTTTTTATATTCTTATATTCATTCTCTTGTATTGTAAATGCTTTGAATATCATGATATTTTCAAATAGGAAAATAAACATTGATATTAATTAGATTGATTGTGTATAAAAACAATTTTAGAAAGGTAATGTTGTTAGTTGCGATTAATTTATTGAGATTGGGAAGTTATTTTATATGTGGAATTATGTTTTGATTACAAGTAGGAATTTGACGTTTATTTTATGATATGAAGTATTTGTTAATTGAGATGTTGAAACTTTATTTTTTATTTCAAATGAAAATAATAGATAAAGATCATTTTGTAAGAAAAAGGTGGAATTTTGCATGTTAAAATTCTACACTATGGATAAAAGCTAAAGAGTACGATAATATCCCATTATTTGAATTTCAAGTAGAAAGACAAATTAAAAAATATAAAATAACCAATTTCATTTTAAATAATAATTATTGACGATTTTTTTAATATCCCACGGTGAAGTCATTGATGTAAAATAATTATTGACGATTTTTTTTAATATATTGTGTATTGAGTTACCAAACATGTAGATGAAATATTCAAGTCTTCACTCAAAACTTAAATTAAGAATATTAAGGTATCATGTGATTAAAAAAATTAATAAAAATTCTACCATTTATTCGAATTTAAGATTTGAATAGCATTTGTCATAGGTTCACAAATCAAATAAATATTAATGTGATGTGGTAACACCTCCTATTTTCATTACTCCTATTTAAATTTTATATTTAAATAATTAATATAACATAAATTTAATTTTTAGAAAATACTTGAATAAAAATATATCTTTCTTTTTTCTTTAATTGGTGAACTTATACTATGTAAATAGTTAATCATCTAAAAATAATAATAATACTAGTATAATTAGAAAGGTGGACAAATGACTGAACCCTAACTTTATTGTGGTGGCACATCATTTGAAAACAATTGGCAAAAAAAATGAGGAAAAATAAAGTATAAACAATATAATAATAAATTATGACAGTGAATAGTAAGTAGAAGAACTATATTTCTTTCATTCTAAACTCGTGACATTTTTTATTTTAAGTATAAGAATTGTTGTGAGTGAATAGTTTCTTCAATTAATTATAAGATTGCACATACCGAGTTTCACATCTTTAAAAATTTTGGTATTCTCTTCTTCAAGTAAGAAAAGTTGTAGCCTACAACTTCGTTTTTATCTTCTTTCCTCTCACTAGTTCACATGCAATTTTTTTTTCTCCCTTCCTTTAATCAATTCTTCCTATAACCTCGTCTCTTTTTAGAAATTAATCACACCAGTGACTAGCTAGAGTAGTAAGGAATGTTATGGACAAAACAATTTCGAGAACAGGGTGTGTAGAAGGTATAACTATATGCTAGTTTGTACGAGTGATTCATAGAAATAATATGGTTTAATGTCTTTGAAAGTCTCTATTTCCGCGGATTTATATTAATTGGATTCTTTTATTCTGAAAGTGCTCAATTAGGTTTTTATTTTGGTCAAATTGAATCAATAATACATTTGCCGTTAATTTTAGCGGACGACATTAACTTTAGTGTATCGTGTCATGCTGACCCAGCAATTAATTATGACGTGGCGCATGTGATGGAATTTATTTTATTTTAAGTTTTAAATAAAATACTTTAAAACAAATTAGGGTCCACCTCCACCTCCTCATCGTCGCCATGCCCCTCCTTCGCCACCTCCACCTCGGCGACAACTTTTTCTCCGGCCAGATTCCTCCTGAATATGGCACCTGGCAACACCTCCAGTACCTCGTCGTCTCCGGCAACGAGCTCACGGGAAACATCCCTTCGGAGCTTGGAAACATTCCTCCGGAGCTTGGAAACCTCACCACGCTTTGCGAGCTCTACATTGGAAACCTCACTCTTCCTTTTCTAGATCCCCTTCTGACTTCAAACCTTCCTCACCTTCTTCTTCTTTTCCATTCTAATCATATTTTTTTTATTTTTTTCAAACCACTGTCAGACACTCCAACAAAACAACACCAACTCCTCCATTAATCGATAATCTCCTTCATATTGATTCTCTTTAGTTTTTCATTTTTTGTTTTATTTTTATATATATGTATATAGTTTTTTCATTTTCACGGTCATGTGTTGATGATTTCTCCCCTTTTTCTGTCCTTTTGTTTCCAGCTTTGCATAATCTGAAAAACTTTTCTTTCAATTGGTTTTTGGGTGATATGGTTCTTCTATATGGTTCTTCTAGGAAGATGGATGTCTTGAACAAGAACCTAGGACGTAGGGAATCCAGGTAAGAAGAAAGGAATCTGGTAGCCTTCTTCCACCGACCGCTCGTAGCTTCAGATTTCTTCCACTGTTCGGTAGTCTTCTTCCACAAACCGTTCGGTAGCCTCAGACTTTTTCTACCGTTCGGTTGACTCTTCAATGATATCTTATAACACTGGGAAGATCCGAGGGCGTTCGGATTCCTTGAATCTTATAACACTACAAATGTTGTGAGTTCATGTCGGCAACCGAGGACAACACTCTAGAGGCCGTGATTTGTGTCGCCTGCAACTCGCGATTGGCACTTTCACAGCGGCGCTTGGTGGCGATTTCTGGTATGCAGGTCCCATGGCGATTTTGTGGTGGCGGCTTCAATGGAGTTTATGTGTGATTTGCGTGGCTGCCATGGAGAAGATGTTGGAGTAGATTCTCGCGCGAGAAGTAGATGCGCGATTTTGGGTTCTGTGGTTTAATCTTCTGCAGGTTGCTTGCGATTGACGAAGGAGGAGAGTAACAGAGGACTTGCGACGACCATGGAGGTTCATGGCGAAGGTTGATCGGACGACTACCGGCGAGGATGGCGGTGGCGGCGCATAGTAGCTAGAGTTTGGAAATTAAGGTTTATGTGGAGAAAACATAGATGACGTGGCAGGAGGCGTGAGGTGGTATGTTCTTGTTGGTTAACCTGTGCCACGTCGTAATTAAAGGACACCTCAGCATGTCACATCGCAAGAAAATTAACACCGTCCACAGCAATTAACGGCAAGGGTATTATTAACTCAATTTTACCAAAATAGGAACCCAATTGAGAATTTTCAAAATACGAGGACCCAATTGATACGAATCCGCAGAAATAGAGACCTCCAAAGACATTTTACCAAATAATATTTTTGAGATAGGAGAATTAAAAAATTTATCATTTTATATATTTTATTTATCTATAATTATATATTTTGGTGTCATTATTTTTAATTTTTATTTATTTATTGTTATTTTTTCTACTTTATTTTTAAGGTATTTATAATTTTATTTTTATTTATTTTTATTATTTTATTAATGAAATATTTATAACTTTATTTTTACTTATTTATTATTATTGTTTAATTAGTGAAGTTTTTATAATATATTTTTATTTATTAATTGTTATTATTTTTATTTCATGTAATCTCGTTTTTATTTATTTATTATTATTTTTATTTTATCAATGAGGTGATTATAACCTTATCTTTATTTATTTATTGTTATTATTATTATCGTAAAATTTCAGAAAATAGTATTTTAAAAGTGGTGATAGTTTAAAAATAGTGAGACTCAGTTATTTTAATATTAAATGGTTTGTTTATAAATAGTTTTGTTATAAACGAGTTTCATTAATTTAAAACCTATCATTTCTCTAGAAAATATTTTTCTAGAGTTTTCTACCTTTCTCTCTAAGAGTTCTAACTCCTGAGTCATCTCTTTGACGATCAGGATGTGTCTAGTCGAACATGATGACAAGATCTACATTCCTTTCCGATCAGTTTCCGCAATAGAACGAGTAATTTTAAGCTTTTTTTTGCTCTTCGCTCTTTAATCGAGTTAATGCATGGAAGTTTCCATTGCATGTGTGTCTTTTGTTGTTTTTTGAGCTTCTTGGTAAATCTAAGGTCCTAAGGACTTTTTCCTTTTTCAATTTGATGATTCGTAGGTGTTTTTAGAAATTTCTTGTGCGAGAAGTAATCAAGATGTTCTTAGAGCTTTGTATCGTCGGTGTAATGTAAGGGAAGCTAGTTTTACTTCATTTGTTTGATAGGCGAGTTCTAATTAATGTTTCTTTGGTGAATTATTGATTGAATTGTGAAATATTATTGGGTTGAGAAATTTAGTATGTTGAGTTGATTATATATAATATGTGTTGATGTGAAAATTGATTTAATTGTGAGGTACAATGTGATTATGATGTAAAGTTTGTGTGTGATGAATTTAAAGATGTTAAACTGGGTGAAGTACTAGTTGTCAAATTGTATAAAGCTTTGTTTATATTTCAACATAAGAAATAAGTAGCTTTTAGGCTAGAAAAGGGGTTTTGATAGGTGAAAAGTTAAGGGAAGGGTTATTTTGGTTAAACTGTGTTTTGATAAGAGTCTAAGGGTTGATTAAGATTTGTTTGAGTGCTACGACAACAATATTCTGATGTAGAACTAGTTAGTCATCTTTTGGAGGTGTCTTATATGGTTTTTAGTTCATTTTAGGGATTTTCACTAGTGGTATTTTGATTTAGAAGGTCTAGATAGAATGTATGGTTTTGGGGGTTGTTATTAAGTCTATTAAGACTTGTGTAAGTTGTTTGTTGTAGAGAATTGATGTTGAAAGGTGTAGAATGGAGTTTTATTGGTGTTAAGTTGTTAAGTGAGGTTGAGATAACTAATTTGAGTTAGGAAGGTGGTTTTCAATGTTTCTCTTGGCATAAAAGGTCATAAGAATCAGTAGAATGTGGGGGGAAAATGTCTAAATTGAAATTTGATGTGCATCTATGAGAGGTTAATAACTACTATGAATATTTCCACTACTCATGAAAAAATCCACAATTTGCTTATGCACTTCTCTGTTTTCAATTTCAAACTTCCTAAAGTAAATCCACAAGCTGTGGAAAAAGTCATAACTCAATTGTTGAACTTGCTGATTTTCAATTTGTTTCTCTCGAGACAAATCCACAGGTTGTGGAAAAGTTCACAGCTAAGTTATGGAACTTTTTGGTTTCAATTCTGCATCTTGGATATCAATTCTTCCCAAGTTGTGATTTTAACACTTAGAAACATTAATCTACAAGAAAACACAAAACCTAAATGTATGATCTGAAACAAAGATATGTAATTATGTATGCAAATGGCCTAAATTAAGATATGAATGCAATTATGTTTTATTCACACATCAGCCACTTTGTGTACTTCTATGTTTATGTTTCAAGTACTTTTTGATAACTTACTAGGTTGCTTATGATATTTTAATGCATGATCAGTGGTGTTATATTTTGGTATTCAATGTGAAAAATGTATTGGTATGACTATGGTTTTAAATGGATTCAATATAAAGGTGAAGTGATATCAATGGTTTTAAAGTTGTGAAAATGAGTTCTAAGGAGGAACTTTTTGGTGGTAGTTTCAAGTATTGATAGTATGAATGGTCAGAGTTAAGATGTGTTTATCATGACATTCTAATGATAATTCATTCTCAAGTAGAGAGTGATGAGTGATGTCGTGAGAATAGCAGGAGGTCCGAGCTTGAGAGTCCTTTCTCCATTTGGCAAAAGGACGTTTGAGGACTAACCTTGTGATGTGTGGTAGGGTGAAACCCAATTGGCAAGAGCTTTGCAAAGTAGTAGTGGACACCCTAATAACCTGCCATAGCTTGTGTAAGACCCTAGAACCTCAAGAATTTACCAAGTTGTAAAAAGTTCAAGTTATAATGTCAAATGGAATGCTGTCAGGTTTGACATGGTTTACTATTTTAATTATAACTTTTTGTAGAAAATATCAATTGAGTTGATTCTTGTTTTATTGGAAACTAGACTCAAATATCTTTAATTGGACATATAAATATAAATTTTTGGACTACCGGGCTAGCTGCAGTAAAATTATTAAAACTCGGAAACGTTAATCACGCTCAGGTATGTTCAGTTTTGACCTATGATGACTGTTTTGCTTATTACTCTCTCTACCGAACTCCAATTGAGTTGATTCTTGTTTCATTGGAAACTAGATTCAAAGAGCTTCAATTTGACTACTCATATGCATATTTTGGACTTCGGGAAGGGGTCTAACTGAGCTGGGGAAAACGTGACAGTATTGCTGTCCAGGGGCTAGCGTCCAACCTTAATTTTAGGTACATTTTTACAAGTTGCGATTTTTTTGGAGTGGATAGGTTGTGTTCTGCACTAGGAGAACATTTTGGAACCTTTGGAGACTTTCCTACCATGTTTTAGGGCTGAAAAAAAATGGTTTAGGATGGTTCATTGGTTGTTTATTATTGCTAAGTACCAAGTGCATAGGTCCTTAGTTGTCTAAGGCATCTTCTTTTAATTCCAAATCAGATTTGGAGTTTTGGGGGAGAGTAGAGAGGTCCTTGGTGGGAGGTGAACGAAAATCCTAAGTGTTCTAAGTGTGGAGACTGACTTGGTCTAGCAAGGAGGAGAGGAATTGCTCTCTTTGAAGAAGAGAGATTTAAGTTAGAATTTTCTTTGAAATTGAAAGTGAAAACAAGCAAAGGTGGTGGTCTAGAGGTATCAAGAGTGAAGAATTTCTTGCAAGGAGAAGAGGTAGGGGAGCTAATCCTTTCTTGATTATGATCATGAATATGAGTATGAATGTGTTAAAATTTGGTAATGGTAGTTATATATTGACTTGTGTAAAATTTGGTTTTCATGATTATAATTTCTTATTTTCGAGTTACTGTGGTGAAAAATTTCTATTAATGGTTTTCACCGTTGGATTTAGCTAAAAGTTTAGTATGTGAATCCTAAGACCTATTACTAAACTTTGACCGTTCGGATTTGAAAATAGAAGTCTGTACTTGGAGAAATAAATACTGCAAGTTTGAGTAAATTAGTTACCCTGTAGTTCTGTTAATAAGTTGTCTCGGTAAAAATATAGATTTTGACCTATTTAACCGTTAGATCAACCTCAAAATTTGATATATGATTCTTAGGACATATTAATACAATTTGACCGATCGGATTTTGTAATTGAAGTTCTATGTTTAGAGAAAGAAATTTCGAAAGTGTGAAACAATCGGATGAACATTGTATTGCTGTTCTTAAGCTATCATGGTACAAATTTCGTATATATTTCATCTACCGTTAGATTGAGCCCAAACTTTAGTATGTAGTTCATAAGACATATTAAGTGATCTTGACCGTTCAGATTTGGAATTAGATGTTTGTGCTTAGAGGAATTCATTCCGCATTTTGAGTTTAACCGAGAACCACTTAAATTTCTGTCTCTGAGTTACCTCGGTAAAATCTCCATATCTACTTAGATAACCGTTAGATTAATCTGAACTTTTAGTATGTTGTTCCTAAGAGATAGTGGCATACTTCGACCGTTCGGATTTTAGATCGGAATTACAGATTTAGAGATATTAATTTCGTATCTTCTCAGGGATCTTAATATTGCTTAATTTATGTTTTTGGATCATTTATACATAAATTATGATTTCCGCCTCATTAACCGTTGGATTGGACTTAAAATTTTACCATATGAGTTAAACATGTTGTTTATTAGTTTGATTGGTTCAGATCTGTAATTAATGATATGAGTGAAGAGTAATATTTTCACGAAATAGTAAATTTATTTGTATTGGGTAAAAACTTGGATAATTATATTCTTAAATTGTATGTGTGGTTGTATTTTGGAGATTGGAGGATGAGTAATATAATATATTCTATATTAAAAAAATTAAATTATATTGAATATTCTGAGTTGTAATAATTATATGAGTTAAATCATGAATTGTAAATAAGTTGATGGTAAATTTGGATGGGTGGTATAGGCATTATTGCCATAATTGTAAATCTGAATTTTTATTTATTTTCCTACGACTTTGGTAAGTCGGGAGAGGAGAGGTTTGAAGTCGGACACTACTTTGGTAAGTAGGTGGGAAAATGAGAGGTGAACTTGACATAAACCGCACTGCTTTGGTAAGTAGGCGGAGTGTTCCACACTATGCTACTTTGGTAAGTAGATAATATTACATTATTGTGCTACTTTGGTAAGTAGACAATATCACCTTGTTATACTACTTTGGTAAGTAGATCACCTCGTTAGATTACTTTGGTAAGTAGTCAGTATCACATGGTTATACTACTTTGGTAAGTAGATCACCTCGTTAGATTACTTTGGTAAGTAATCAATATATCATGGTTATACTACTTTGGTAAGTAGACAGAAGGATTGTTGACTGTTGTGCTTTGGCAAGTAGGCAGATTAATAATATGTTGTATTGACTCTAGTGAATCGACTGATGATTTTTGACTGGAGAAATATTATAAAGTATCAGTGTAATAGTTGGTTTTTGAGTATGTTTGAGCTGCATGTATTTGATTGATTGCCACACTTGAGATATTAGTAAGATTGTGGATAATGTATATTTCTTGATTTGGTTAGCTCACCCTACTGCCTATTGTTTGTGTATGTGAATGCAATGATCGTATAATGTGTGGTATTGTACGGGAGCAGAAACTATTTCAGATGAATTAGCAGATGGTTCTGGACTTGCTTAGAAGATGAGAGATCTGTGGGAAAAAGGAGACATGGGGAATTTCTAAAATAAATCTATGTTTGAATTTCCGAACTGTGTGAAATTTTTAATTTCAGAAGTTTATGAACTGTGTGGAATTTTATTTTCAGAAGACTTGTGTTGTAATAAAGAACGTAATATTTTATGGGTGTTGAAATTTGTTAAAGAAAAAATTACATATGTATTGTGTGGAAAATAAATTGTAACGCCTAAATCGGGGTGTTACAGCTTGACATTCATTCTAAGTCTAAATAGCCCAGTCAAAGTGTTGTCATTCATAAAGTGTTTGGTAGTTTAGTGTGAAATGTGTATCATGTGTATAATGTTTAAATGTTCATCATTAATTATTTTTATTGTAGCTTACCCTTGCTTTTGTGTTGTTTGTCTTTTTATATATGTTTTCTTTATTGCGATGATCACCTTAATGGTGTGAGTTTAGGGGGACATTATTTACAATTATTCCAACGAGAGGTGAAGGTGAAACAATTGTTTATTGCTAATTTTAATTGACAATATTCATAAAAAAAGACATACTTTAAACACATGAGTATTTTAATAATTTTTATTTTTAATTTAAAATAAAAAAATAAAAAAATTAGAAATTATTTAAATATCTTTAATCTTAAAACTTAGAATTTATACTATAAGTCAATTAAAATTTGATACACTTTACATAAGTTAGCAAATATATATATATATTATATTTTATTTAACTTCTAAGTAATTATATAATATTTCTTTACTAAATAGTCAATACTTTTTTTTCACAAATGTGTGTCTACATGGATTAAATTATATTTTCATTTAATATTTAAAAATGACTAGTAAAGTTCCACTTTTATAAATACCTTTATATATTTAATTATATTTTTTCATGTTTAATTAAACCTCATCAGAATATCTAGGTTTGCCCCCATTCCACAAAGACCAAGAACATATGGAGCATATTGTGGTTGCACTTAATACTTTGTTTATTTCTTTGGTTTTGCAGTAATTGAATTATTATAATTTAACGTTTTTTTCACAAATATTAACAATTTCAATTAATAGATTACTTACTTTTTATCCTTTATAAGTGTCAAGTTTATAAAAATAATGTTTTTTTTATATTTTACCAATAATTATAAAGGTTTAAACAATATTAATTATTTTTCTAATTACTTGTACTCTTAAATTTTTCATCCAATAATTTTATGTTAACCTGTGTATAAATATTTATTTTGATGTAAGTAAAATAAAAAATATTTTTATAGATATTTCGTTAAGATAACTAAAGTTGTTACGTTTTTTTATTTATACAAGAAAATAAAGGATATTTTGAAAAAACGAAGGGAGTTTATTAAAATTACCTCATTATTTCATTAAATATATTGTATTTGTTTGTGCCAAAAAAAAAAAGCTATTACTAAGACTTGCTTTATTTTAAGTGATTTATATATTCATAGAAAATAGTATATGCCTATTCACGATAAAAGAATAAAAAAACATCATTTTGATTGAAAATCATTTAACTATTTTATTAAAAAACAACTTTTTAAAAAACTTAAACGTACGAATCTTAGTTAGGACAATAAAAAAACATGTTGCAATTTTTTAAATGAAAGAAAAAGGATAACTAGTGATTATCTGATCTTAATATGATTTTACCTAGTAATCAGGGCATTATAAGCTGGACAAATAGGACCAATTGCATAGCTGAAAGTTGAAAATAAATAATAAATTTGTGAGTGTTTGCTTGTGTATGTAAACTTACTTTATTTATGAATTTAGTCCATCTTCTTTTCAAATAAAAGTTGTCCCAATTTGGTTGTGTATTTAAGAATAAAAGTAGTATTTCATTAAATGAATTTAACTTTTTTTATGCAAAGAATAAGTTTGTAATGTGTAGTGTAGCTGTGATTATTGATTATTGCCATTAGTGACCCAAACACTTTGTATATTTTTATTTTATTTTTATTTAATATAGTTTTTTGCCATTAAATTGGCCATAGTCAAAGTCATGTATAGTGAACTTCGACCAACCCCATCAGAAACAAGTGGCTGCCCTTGTTCGATTACCTGTTCTTAGTCTTTTCTATTATATATTTCTTTACTGTTTTTTTATTTTATTTTCTGTTATTCAACTTCTCAACTAATCCTCTTCTTAGTTGGATTTTTTTCTCTTGTTTCTTATGCTAAATTTTTCTAAATTTTTTTCTCTTGTTCTCTCTATTTGATTAACACGAATTCTTTACTATTATAAGTACGCTTCTCTCAGGATTACCTCTAATATTTTAAAACCAAAGTAATTATTTTAATACTAAGTAAAAAGTTGCATTTAAACAAGGTCATATATATTCAACATGCTTATAAATAAATTATTTAAATGAATTTGATATATATATATATATATATATATATAAATTGATTTAGGGAATCAATTTTATTACATGTAAGGAAATAAATTGATTATATTATATTATGTGTAAATAGATTTTGTGGTAAAAAAATAATTTATCCTCACAAATCCTTTCATTTTTTTGGATCATATTGTAAATCCATTATGTCATTAACGGAAAGGACTCAATTGATATCAATTTTCAAAATTAAGGACCATTTTGATACACTTTAAAAAACGACGACCCAATTGAGACATTCGTACATAAATATGGATGTCGAAAAGGATTAAACCTAAATTTTAAATACAATTTTCATTTTAAAATTAAAAAAATAATTTTTTAAATCATCCACAATTAAATAAAATATTAATTAAAACAAATAATCAAATAAAATATTTATTGAATTATAAATTTTATAAAACAATTTTATAAAAAATTATAAAATCTTAAAAATGACATGACATATTAAAAATTACAAACAGTAAATTAACACCTCGTTTAATGATTATTGAAATATTTATTTTATAAGACTAAATATTGTAAGAAAGTATCAAACTATGATTAGAAACTAATAAAATTACATGTATGCAATAGAACCTATTTAGATTTATAATTATTTATATATTAAATTATTAATATTTTATTTAAATACATCTATTGGGAAACTGTATTTATTATGTTAATAATAAAATAAATATATAATAATATAGAAAATAGAGTATTAAAGTTGATAGGTATATTAAAATAATAAGATCGAGTATTTTATTATAAAATAATTTCATAATATCAATAGAATTTTCTAAACTCGACTCATTATCTAAAACATCGTGTATCTCTCTAAAAGACTATTATCTTAACCTCTCTATCATCTCTCTAAGATTTCTTACTCCTAAGTCATTTATTTGACGATTAGGAGGTGTCTAGGCGATCCTTGCGACAAAGACTATATATTTAACTAATCAATTGTAGTTTAGAGTAAGTAAGTTTTAATTCCTTTTCTTGGTATATTTCTTGATCCTTAATCATGCAAAGAAAATCTGTTTGCATGTGCTAAGCAGTTTTTTTCTTCAATTCTAGCTCAATTTAGGTTCTGAGGTTTGTCGCCAATCACTAATTGGTGATTTGTAGGTTTTTCTAGAGGTTCCTTGCGATGGAAGCAACGGTCGAGGATTTCTAGAACGGTGAAAATTTTCTAAAGGTAAGGGAAGTTAGAGTTTCTTTAATTGATGTTAGTTGTGCATGTTAGAAGATTTATGAGTATTGAAGTGTTTGAACGAAATTCTGCTTTATATTAGACGTAGCTTAATTAATTGGGTGTTTTTGACTTTGTGGTGATCAACTGTGACTGTGAAGTGTATTGAATGATTATTTGTCTTTTATTTGATGTTAATACATTTTCTGTTTGGATTGGGTGTTGTGAAGTTTACGAAATAAAAAATTGAAAGCTTAAGGATTTTGATAGTATTTTGAAGGAAACATGAGGTCTTAGATGATGGATTGATGAGAGAAGGTTAGTTAACTGGTTTGATGCAGTTGGAGTTTGTCATGAGAGGTTTTATGACTTATTCAAATCTTTAAAAAGGGAAGAAATATGTAATATGAGTATGTGGGGGTGGCTAGGCAGAGTTAGATGAGTTTAAAACTAGTTTTTAAGGGGTTTGGACTAGTGAAAACTTGACTTATGGGTGTTGTGCTCATTTGGCCATTTTGGTTGGTGTCAACATGTCTTTTGGGACTTGTTGGAGTCCCTAACTTGTTTAAAAACCAGCTAAAACTAGTAAAAATCAATTTAGATCCATAAAGTGAGTTTTGTTAAATTTTAGAGTAGAATCTTGTAAGTAAACACTTTAAAATGAGTTTAGGATGGTTTAGATACAATAATTTAAATCTATTTGAGTGTATAATATGATCTAGGGGTGTTAGAAGTTGGCAAAAATGTATCTAATATGTCAAGGGTGATGCATGATGCAAATTATGCAGTTTTGGTGTTGTAGAATTATACAGTTCTGGACCACTATCTTTGTGTTCGTACAACGAGCTGGATCGTTGAGCGAAAGGTTGAAGGGTTTGGACTACTTTTTTTGTATTTGCACAGCGAGTGGAGTCGTTGAGCGAGAGGGCTCTTTGGTCACCTAGCGAGCTTGGTTGCTGAGTGACTAGTTTAGGATTTTTCTTGTATTGTATTTTAGTATAGTTCTCTGATAATCATGGGTATGTTTGATTCTTTGAATGGTTTAAAAGTTCCTTTGTTATTATATACCCTGTAATATTATATGTTGGAATTCAATGTGCAAAGTATATGGTTTTAAGTATGGTTTCAAAGTTATGAAAGTATGGTTTCAAAGTTATGAAAGTAAGTTTCAAGGTGAAACTTCTTGGTGAATGTGGTAGGGTGAAACTCATTGGCAATGACTTTGCAAAGCAGTAGAGGTCACCGAAAGTGCACAACCCACCATAGCTCAACAATCATTCTAAGTCTAGAGAGTCCAGTCTAAGTCTTAACATGTTTAGGATGTTTGAAGTTGGTTGTTATATGTGAATGAATTAAGGTGTTTGAAGTTTCCTTGAAGCAGACACTTGATGGAGGAGACGCTGCCGTTTAGTTTTCTTTAGAGTATTATTGTAAATAGTTTTGATTTAGCCATTGGTATATAGAGTTTAAAATTTATAGTTGTTTTTGGATAACTATAAGTTTATACTTTATATTCTAGTTAACATTGTTCTATCATATTAGATCTGTCATGACAATTATATGGTTAAATGCTATATTTTGGGATGTTACATTTTTGGTATCGGAGCAGCTGTAGGTTATGAGTGTACTATGCTTTTGTTGTGTACATATAGTTATGTCTAGTTGGTATTCTTGTTTCTTTGAGTTAGACTGATGGTTTTTCTCTTTGGGTAAGCAAAAAATGGCACCTAGGCCTGCTCCTCCCTTACCCACAAATCCTGATGCACGAGATATGATGAGGATGATGGAAGTAGTGTTGGATGCAGTGCAACAACAAAATGTTGCTTTAGTACAGCAGAATATTGTGGCCTTACAACAGTTGAAAGCTGCTAGGGTGTCAGTTGAGACATCCTAGAGGCAGTATGTTGAGTTGATGAGCAATGGAAGGGTTGCAGTTGAACCTTCTTCTTCTTCTTCCTCTCAGCCTCAGGAGTGGAGTTTTGAGAGCTTTCTCTAGCATCATCCTGCCAAGTTTAATGGTAAAGTTGGTTCATATGAGGCAGATCAGTGGTTCCATGACATGGAGCGGATTTATAATGCAAAGTGGTGCCTTGAGGAGAATAGGTTGGCTTACATTGAGTATTTGCTGACTAGTGAGGCTAGCCATTGGTGGAGTAGCATTAGATCATTGTTGGAGAGCAGTGACATTTAGATTTCTTGGGAGTTTATCAAAAGGAAGTTTTACACTTAATAGTTTCCAGATAGTGTGAGGTTTACAAAGGAGGTTGAGTTTCTTCAGTTGGTTCAGGGATGTATGTCTGTTTCTAAGTATGCAGATCGTTTTAAGCATCTTATTTGTTTCCATACTTTGACCATGGATGAGGAGTGTTAGTGTAGGAAGTTTGAAAATAGTTTAAGAGGTGATATCAAGTTGTTGGTTGCTGGCTTATGTATTAAGGAATTTCTGGCGTTAGTGGAAAGAGCTAGAGTGATGGAAAAAACTAAGAACGAAGCAGATAGTCAATAGAGTCAACCGTTGAGGGTTGGAGGGCCATCTGAGTCCAAGAATAGCTTCAGTTCTAGGAGGACACCTTACTCTAGGCCTCATTCTCATGGGTCAAGGGGTTCCTCCTCTTAGTCATCTATATAGCTTGGCCAGTTTAGTTATTTTGGGAGTGTGAGATGTTTTGTTTGTGGAGGACCACACTCTCAGTCAGCTTGTCCACAAATGGTTGGATTTAAAAGGTGCAATGTCTGCGGAAGAGAGGGTCATTATGCTAGGGATTGTCTTGCAGTCAAGACGACAGGTTTGCAATCACACCAAGCAGGGAGACCTCAGCAAAGAGGAGGAGCTAGACCTCAAGCGTCGGGCCGTGTTTGTGCTTTGTTTGGATCAGAGGCAGTCTGTTCAGGTAACCTCATCATTAGATGTTGTTTGTTGTTTAGTAGACCATGTTGTGTGTTGTTTGACTCGGGAGCGACATTCATTTGTGTCTAAGACTTGTGTGAAGGAGTTGGGGTTGTCAGTGAGGGAACTACAGTTTGATCTAGTAGTATCTACTCCCACTTCGGGGTTGGTCAGGGCATCCACAGTGTGTGCTAGATGTCTAGTGGTAGAGGCCACCATAAGTGCACAACCCGCCATAACTCGACAATCATTCTAAATCCAGAAAGTCCATTGTAAGTCTTAACATGTTTAGGATGTTTGAAGTTGGTTTTTATATGTGAATGAGTTAAGGTGTTTAATGTATTATAATATTGTATGAATCTCTTTATATTTAGCTTATCCTTTTGTTTGTGCGTGTGTTTGTATGTGATGTGTTTCTTTTCTTGGCTATGATCATCCTCTGAGTGTGAGCAGAGGGAGATGATGTTTCCTTGGAGCAGACACATAATGGAGGAGGTGTTGTCGTTTAGTTTTCTTTCGAGTAGTATTGTAAATAGTTTTAATTTAGCCGTTGTTTTTGGATAACTGTAAGTTTATACTTTATATTATAATTAACATTGTTCTATGATATTAAATCTATGATGACTATTATATAGTTAAATGCTATATTTTTTTGGATGTTATAGAATTCGTAACGAAACTTTAAAAAAAATACATCTTTTATAACTATCAAAGTTAAACTTATCATTAAAAAAATTACAGTATAACCTTGATCATCGTAAACATGTAAAACATTATTATAATATCTTATACAAATAAAACATACCAAATTTCTTGTGAGTGTTGCACTAGTAAATATTTCTATGTAAATTGTCTCCTCATGTCAGGTCCTTCTTCTTTGGTCATTTTGTATGTATAAACTTTGAGAAAATTGTTACAATACATTATGAAATTATAAAAAAAATATTTTAAATAACAAAAGATACAGATGTGAAAAAGAAAACAATATGATATATAATTATCTGAATTACAAGAAATAATCATAATAAATTATCAAATAAATGACAGTGTATATATTTATAATTGTTTTTATAATATTTTCTTACTATTTTATCTGAATAAAGTAAGAACCAGTTTTAATCATAATAATTGCTCTTCTATTTTATTAATTTTTTTTTATTGGAGTGAAAAAGTGAACAGATATACACTTATAACTTCTTTGATTTCCTTGATAATAAAAAAAATATTATTGTTATTTGAATGTGCATAATAACATTTTAGATTGAAGAATTTTATTGATAGTGTTTATTTAGTAAATAATATTAGATATTATTTGCATGTCTCTATTTATTGAGTTATTTAAAAATAAAGAAATTATTTGACTCTTTTTTTTCGTGTCAAAAGATCAACCATTTCTCAATCTGATTAAAATGTATTAAATTAAATTAAGGGAGAATATTTTGTATGTTTATAGCTTTAAAATAAGAGATATAAATGTGTGCATTTACATTACTTATTAATTGCATGTGTCCCCCTTCTCTTTTTATTTAGTTTTAATGTTTGTCTCTTTAAAAATGAGTGGTTTACTTGAAAGATTATTTATTTTAGTTTATAGTAGTTGTTTCTAAGAAGTAGTTAACTATAAAAACTATTTATCCAAATATAACTCATAAACATGTATCAACATCTTATAAATGTACAGATATTTTAAATGTATAATTTTTAAATAATAAACTTTTATCATACAAAAGTTTTGAATATAATTTTTATTGTACAAATTATATGTTTTTATGGAATAATGACTCTAATAAAATATATAGTTTGTTATTGTTTTTTATGGAATAATAACTCTAATAAAATATATAGTTTGTTATTGTTTATGTAACGTCCCAGATTATATAGAATTATATACTATATAATCTAGTAGTCAACATTTTAATATAATAAAACAAGTAGAAGGAGACTTGTAGATAAAGTTTTTAGGTTACAGTCATCCCACAATTGTGGTAATTTAAAACTTTAACACAATAGAGTATTTCAAAATAAACAGAAGCTTATGAATCATAACTAGACTAAGCAGCGGTGTCATGGCCTGCTCCAGAAGCACCTCATCTACCTCTGCTCACATCCAAATGGATGATCATTGCAACAGAAAATACACACAAACAAAAGACAAACACAAGCAGAAGGGTGAGCTAGATATACAAAAATCATGTTCTAACAATCACACCCAACATGCAAGTTTAATTCATATATACTGGGTCACTTAACACAACTTGTTACACTTTAAACTTGACTTGTCCGAACTTAGAGTGATTGTCGAGTTATGGCGGGTCATGCACTTGTGGTGGCTTTTACTGCTTTGCAAAGCCATTGCCAATGGGTTTCACTCTACCACACTCACGAGATTAGTCCGTTATCACTCACCTTGGGCCATACTGGAAGCACCCAAGACTAGGACCTCCTGCTACTACTCACGACATGATTTAATCCTCTCTACTTAAGAATGATTGACCATTGTAGTTTCAGGATAACCCCCAAGACTGAGCTACCATGCAAATCATTCTAAACACTAAGGGCACCACCATGAATCTTCTCCTTGAAGATAATGGAATTACGTCCAATAATATAGGGCACCACCATGTAACCTCCCTTTGAGATCCATGGAATTACGTCCAATAACATAGGGCACCACCATGTAACCTCCCTTTGAGATCCATGGAATTACGTCTAATAACATAGGGCACCACCATGTAACCTCCCTTTGAGATCCATGGAATTACATCTATCAACCATACTGTCACTTTGAAACTTAACTCAAGACATGAACAACCAAATACCATAATATTATCACATTGAATCCAAACATATAACCTCACTGATCATACAATATCATAGATACTTTTACACCATTCTAATAATCAAAACATAGTTCAAAGTTATTATAAAGCAGGAATAAAAAGAATAAAAACAGGTTCTGGACAAGTCGCTCAGCGCACCAAACTTGTTGTGCGAATAACAAAAACAGTGGGTTTTACTCACTCACATTCGCTCACCGCACCAAGCCTGTGCGCTATGCTAAACTCCATTTGCACAGCGCACAAAGTTTGTGCGCTATGTTAAACTAAAAATTATGCTACACATTATCAGACCCTAAACCCTCGCATAGCGCCCTAAATTCGCTATTCGAATTAAACTAGCATTTTCCCAGGCAACTACCAGTCGCATAGTGACAGGATTCGCAAGGCGAATCTCAAGACAAAGAGCATCACCCTCCAGTCATTCGCACAGCGCACCAGATCGCACAGCGAATGACACAAACAGAGAGCACCCTCTACAGGGACTCGCTATGCGAGACAATTCGCATAACAACTCTGCATCATCTGCAGAACGCAAATTCTACAGAATTATGCACTCACACACCCCCTTACCATTTCTAGGCCTTTTCTCCAATTTCTAACACCCCTAATTGATGTTTTACACCTAATTAAACTTGTCTAGATGTTCCTAAACCCTCCTAATACAATTTTAAGGTGATTACAACTCAACTTTTACTCCTCAACATCAATTATCACCACTTGAGGATCCCAAACCCAATTTTAACACTTTACACCTATTTGGACCACTTTAGTGACTCAAACAAGTCACAATACACTTGCTGAAACTGCCCCAATAGCCCAAATACACTCTGAACATCCAAAGCTCAAAATCACTATCTCACTTCCTTTCAACAGTTTCAAAACACTAATATTTCACTATGCTTCTGCCAAAACCAGATTACAACAACCTTCTACTCGAAATACTTCTAACATGAACCATTCCACATCACCTCATAGATTCACAGATTCAACACTTCAGCACATGCAATACATATCATTCTGTCTACTAAAAACTTAACATGCAAACCAAGCAGCAGAAATAATATATAACTCAGTATATACACATACATGCAACTAATTATAGAGAAATATTTCTAGCTCCCCTTAACTCAAGATTTCACAGCTCAGCTCAAAGACTTGCCTCAACAGTACCTTGAGTTATGAGAACTCAATAAAACCCTACAGAACACCACATTGGTGATAAGAACAGCTCTTAGAGCTAGAATGGAGTGAAAAAAATGAAAAAGATGAAAGCACAAGACACATGCAACCAGAAAAGTTTGGATGTGCTAAGGCTAAAACAGCGGAAAAACGTAAAAACAACTTACCAGTCAGAATGAAGAAACTGATCGGTCAAAACGGATTCCTCTGCTCAGTGGACGCTTGAGCACCACCTGATCGGAAATCAAATGGCTCAAAAAGGAGAAATGGAAGAGAGAAGACAGAGGTGTGGTAGAGAGAAGGCAGAGAAAAAGGAAGAACTGAGTTTTAGAGAGAGAATGAGATTGGGTTAATGAATCAGGATGTATCTGAAATGTGCATTTAAAGGAATAATTTTTGGTTTCATTAACTTAATACCCTATTAACTTTCTAATTCATTTTCAGGTTCTTACCGTTTAGACTAATTAAATTATAAATTTTAAGAGTAGTTGATGTAACAAAAGAAATAAACTAATAAATTGAGTTTGTGTAAAAGAAGTAAAGTTACCGCAAGTTGACATATAACATGTGCTTAATTAAATACTTTCACTTTCAAGTATATCCAAATTATTTGATGAGAATAACTTCAATTCATTTGATAAGTGCAATTCTTTGTCTAATTTAATAAAGTTATGTACTTCAAACTCAATGATAAAATAATGACAAAGAAACTATGACTTATTTTGAATATTAAAGAGTGATTAAAATGGTGTGCGTCCTAAGACGGTGATGTGAGACTTTTGATGTGTTGAATTATTTTTAATGTATTGTTGTTGATGTATTATTTGATGAATGTTTATGTGAAAAGGTAATAGCTTGAACAAGGAGAATCCTAAATAAGATCTCTTGAATTATATTTTTCACACGATATGAGGTTAATGCTAAAATTTGATAGTGTTGTATTATACATGTTAGATCTATATGTTTTTATCATGTTTTTTTTAATAGTATAAATGAATAAAAGGTGAGTATGTTCTGAATAAGTATGTGATTAATGTTTAAATACATGATGATGTGTATACTTATATTTGTTAAATTACTTATATTCATGTATATTTGTTGGTATATATACATATTTATGGTTTGATATTGGATAAGTGAATAATTGGGGGACAAATTGACTTTGACTAGTTATGTAAGGATACTGGAAAAAAAATAAACGCGAAACTCATGCTAAGAGAATTATCCTAACTTCATTGTTGTATAATCATATAAAGAAGATTTAAGGTGATGAGAAGAGAAAATAAACTTAAATTTGTCTTAGTAGCATGTTTACATTTGGCTTGGTAGTAAATGTTTCATGTCACCTTAACAATAAAAATTTATGTCAACTAAGGTTTGATGAATTCAGAACATGTAGATATTAGTCTCTAATAAGATTTAATTATCAAGAATTTTAAATTTTTAAGACAAATGTTTCATATTTAATCATAATATAGTGTATATCTAAATAAGTATATTGTTGCAAATCTATAAGTGAATTCAAACAAACTTAAAAATGATGTGTTAGTTTTATTTTGATAATCTATAACTATAATATAATATGTTTTGAGAACTTTAATAAATACGAACTTTTTACTTATAACATGTATAATAGAGAGTATATTGTTCTATTAGCATGATAATTCGCTTAATATGAATGACATCACATTAAAAAAATTTATTTTATTTTATTGTGAAATACTACTTATAATTTTTTTTATATCTCTTAATTGGTATCATATCATATTACTATTTTTAAAGTCGATTCATTACCGAATTAATAGAACTTATGAATTCTGTGAAATATTTATTAATATAAACAAATACTGCTAACAAACAAATTGTTTATGTTTTATTTTTTATTTTTGTTTATGTGTATTGTATTAAATTAGTTTTGGCTACAACTATCCCTCGAAGTTATTGCACAATTCCAATCAGTGATTAGATTCTTTAGCCTATTTGAGAGATTATATATCTTATCACTAAAAAATTATATGGAGAAATTTAAATTATGAGATACCACGAACAGCTAACGCTGTATTAAAAAATAAAGTCAAAATACAATGTAATAGGTTGTATAAAAAATAGTAATAGGTGAAAGAAATAGAGCATACAGGGGAAAAAGAATAAAAAAATAACAGAATAAACAAATGAAGGCAAATGAAAAATAAGAAGATAGTTGTGGCTTAGGAAAAAAACAAAAAAAAACCAAAAAATTATCTTCATTTCAGGATGAATATATATATATATATATATATATATATATATATATATATATATATATATATATATATATATATATATATATATATATATATGTTGGAGTTAAGATAAATGTAGGTTTCTCTGATTTTTTAGTCAAAAGATATATACATGTTTCTGATTAAGATGTTGTGTTTTGTCTCCCAAACTTGTCTTTTGACTAGATAAAATGATGAGATAATTTAGAAGTTACAAAAAAGACTGAATAATTAAATCCATTCATATGTCTTAACACAACTTTAAATCATAATCACTCATTTTATGAGACACAACATCTTCCTCTAAAAGAATCAATTGTAGTTAACTAAAACATAAAAAATAAAAAATAAATTACTTTGAACAATTAAAGATACAAAAATTCATTACACACATTAATTATTTTTTCTGTTTTAATTAATTAATTATTTTTCCGAGTAATACTTTAAATAAATATGCTAGATTTTAATGTTCAATTAAACTAAAATTAAAAAAACAAAAGTGTGCAAGATTATATATCTAATCAAAATTACTAATTTTATAATATGTAAAGACCAACATCATCACATTTAAAAAAAAAAGTCAAAGCTTATCCAAAATGGCAGATTATGTAAAAAATAAACTAAAACGTTTTCATGAAATGGGATTATTATGTATTAATACCACAAATTGCATATGCAACATTCTGAATCATGTAATTAAGGTTTTATTTCTTAAACAGATATTGACATTGGCTGGTTTATCCGATAAGGCAGGGATGATCACATAACAACAAAAGTTAGATAGCTAGGAAAATTCATCAATCAAATGATCAATATGTTAACTAAATGTTGTTTCGTGTGGTTCTGAACATTGAAGATGAAGTACCATGTATTCTATCATTTCTATGACTTTTTACGCTTCAAGACAAAACTACATTTGTTGGGTCAAGCATTTCCTTTGGAGTATACATTCAGTTTAATTTCCTTTAGTAACAATTCGTAGCTCTGTAGATAGGTAGTTTAATTAAAAAAAATAGTAAAAGAATAAAAATTTCATAATATATGTGTTTAATATGTTATTCATATCTTCACGTTATACAAAATAATTGCAAAATTATGTTATCATTTTGGTATTAGTATTTGATTTTAATGTTTCTTGCAAATCAAGGAAGATGTCTAAATAGAATTTTAGTTTTTTTTTTATTGTATGTTTTAAAATAAATTAAAAAAATTAAATATGAAAATTAATTTATTTTGAAAGCATAAAAAAAACGTTATAAAAGATCCAGAAAAAAGTCCAGATATATGGGATAGCAAATTCTGGTATGGGAGTTGCTCCCTCCACCCCCACACATCTCTTCCTCCACCTCCCCTTTACTTTTTTGCCCCTTCCTCCACCTTTCCTTTACTATTTTGCCCCTCAGTAAAATTTTATTTTTAAAATTATTGTTTTTTAATTTTATTCATTTATAACATATTTCACTAATAACCTACGTAGTTCCTTGTATGAGTAAAATATTTTTCTGCAAAGCTTGGTGATCGTGAAAAGAATTATCAAGCAATCTTCATCTTGTTCTCGGTGCAATACGTGGTGCAGTGCGTTTATGGTGTAGTGTCCTTGTCGTGGTTCCTCTCCAGGTACGTAGTCATAATCCTTCCTATAATTCTAAACCCTAAACCCTTCCCATACTTCCAATAATCCTTTGAATATCCAAGCCTATAATCCTTGCATGAGCCGCAAAACGTAGTAAAATAAAAACGAAACCTAAAAGGAACACTGCCTGGACGGATGACATCCTTCAACGGATGTCAACATCCGTTTAAGGCGAAACGGATGTCGACATCCGTTTTGCCTTAAACGGATGTTGACATCCGTTGAAGGATGTCATCCGTCCAGAGGCAGTGTTCCTTTTACGTTTCTGCATCTGCATTACTATTTAAAATGGAGTTATCATTAACCTTTGCATCTGCATTACTATCTTCTGGCAATGAACTTTGCTTCCTCTCCAATTTCTCAAAGAGTGCAGCTGAAGAAGAAAACACAGAGACATTTCTTGAGAGCATTCTTTGAATGTCAGCAGACTTTACGGAAGCGAACTCTTGAGAGGGTTGAGGACAAACTGAAGATGGCACGAGAACAACAGAAAATACACGGTGTGCACCCACCCTGGTTTCATGGTCTGCATGGACCATTGCCAGAAGTAACTGATGAAATAATGCCTCAGGGAATGACTATAGGGTAGAGTTCCAAATTTGCAGACAAACATAAAAGGATAAAGAAAAGTCAGAAAGAAACAAGGAAATATTACAATCATGGTAAAGAAAGCAATTTAACTAATCTTGCCTTGTTCTGATATGATATATTTGGTATTGAAGCAACTATTTGAGCAGTTCTATAGACTGCAGCAATCAAGGTTCTGGCCATAACAGTAATATTAGACATGTTTTCCAACAACACGGCCATGGTATCAAGAACAGGACCTGCATCTGCAATCTGCATAACATCACAACCAGTAAGCGTAAAAGAACATTAGATCATTCAAAATTAAAAGTCCACGATTCACATCCAAATGTGCATACAGATCTATATGTTAATCAAATTTCTTACACTGTCAACTAAAATTAGTAGTGGGGAGTTTGTTTTCACCTTAATTGTTAATTGTACAAGGCATTCATCTACTTCGGTTCGGTATTTTTGGTTCCATTGTATTATTTCGGACCCCAAGTTTGAATCATCTAGAGAGCAATGTATGCTCTTTCGCAGGTGTCTCATCATATCACTCAATGCACCAATTATAGCCACAGATTGTTGAACCCTTGTTTCTTTAGCGAGATGCGTAATAACCCCAACTATGTCAAGTTGCATATTAGGATTTTTTAAGACATTCTTGTGATCGAGGTGCTTGACTAAAATGGACAGTAACAAATGTGTATTCTGTCCTGTAAATTACAATAAAACGAATTATAAATTGTGAAGATAGGGAAAAGAAATTGAGATAAAAAGCTAATGTTAAAGCACTCAAGAAAACAAATACCAGAATTTTCAATTATAGACTGCATGTTAAGCAGAACAGAAAGAGCAAGCCCATGTTCTGGAGACCACAGATTGGCACTATCAAAATAGCGGAACAAGGACTCTAGAACACGTCGAACTGTTGTACCCTCCTTAGCTAACTTTGCCATATTTTGTACGCAAATCCTTGACCAAAATCCAGGGTTTTTGGCATCGTCCCTATGGAGATGGAGAAAAAGTAGTCAATAGTGATTACAACTGATGAGCAACTCAAAACATATGTAATTATGATAAGGGGTGCAGTTACACAGGCACGTTAAGTTCTCCTTTGTCATTCACTATCGCTCTCCAAGAATAAAGCCTCATTGAGTTCTCGTTTTGAGAAACGGATGTCGACATCCGTTTTGCCTTAAACGGATGTTGACATCCGTTGAAGGATGTCATCCGTCCAGAGGCGGTGTTCCTTTTACGTTTCGTTTTTATTTTATTTGTTTATTTTATTTACAGTAATTTATATTTAAATTTATAATTTTAAATGTTATATATGGTAAGAAGAAAGAAATGGAGAAATAGAAGTGAAAGGTTGATGAAGCTTGAAGAGAAAATGATAAACGGAAATGGAGAAATGGAGAAGAAGCTTGACGGAAGAGAGAAAGGTAAACAGAAATGGAAGAGAGGAAGAGGTGCAGAGGGAAGTAAATCAGAAGTTTTAAATAAATTAAAATATTAAAATAATAAAAATAAAAAATTTTAACTTTTGAGGATATAATTGTCATTTTAGAAGGATATAATTGGCATTTTAGAAAATTGGGGAGGTGGAGGAAGAGACGTGTGGGGGTGGAGGGAGCAACTCCATTCTGGTATTCAATTAAATTATAAGTCCTGTTAAAATGAATTTATCACTGTGAGATTATTGGATCTATCGAAAGAGAGGCCCAAGACTTTCCATTCAGTTTCGAGAAAGCCCACCCAGAGCAAAACGCAGCGTTTATCTCCTTTTCAGATCTATGATATTGTTTCAAGTGATGGACTTTATTTCAATTTCCTTTGCTCTATCACTCCACAGAGCGTTTTTCTCCCTTCTGCAACTCATTCAATTCTCATCATTTTGCGTGCAATGATCTGAATCGTTTTTGTTGTTTCACCATTATTAATTTTAGTCTGTGGAAGACGTTTCTGATCATTCATGCAAAATGATGTCAATTTGTGGGTTTATTTTACAGGGACTTAGTTCAGCTTGCAAGACAAATAGTAACATGCGAGGTATGTATTTGCTTTCTTATTCTCTTTGTCTTTTATTCAATCAGATCTTTATTAGTTTTGAAAGGAATTACAATATTACTGACATGTCGCTTGAGTTTATCATAAAACCAAAAATTATTATCTGCAGTTCTAGGGTTTTGTCATAGTTAATTTGGATGGAAAGGTGAACTCTGATTGATTTTTTTCTACTAATTGGATTTTGCCTTTATGAGGATGTAATAAGACGCATTGTTTGGTTCAATTAGAAATATTTCTTTGAGCTTACTATGGATTTGTTAGAAAAATCTTATTTAGTGATTTTAGGTTTAGTCTATGGAAGAGGGAATTTTAGTTTTCACTTAAAATAAAAAACCTTTTGGATATGTTTGCTGAAGAGTTGACACCTTTTGTTAACGTGTTTGCGATTTGCTATACTTTTCCGGGATTTGAAATCATTTGGGGATTGCTCAGGTTGCTGTAAGTGTGTTGTTCTTTCCCTATTTTTTCTTTTAAAACAGTTCGGTGTCCTGTTTTTCTCTATTGTTTCATTGAGATTCAATATATTAGATCTTATCATTCTCTTGTGAGAAGAGATCTGGCGTTTATTAGGAAAACCTTCGCAAGGTTGAACGTAGACTGTTTCTCGTTGTTAGAGCTTGTTTGATCTGGAATAGAGGTTCGGATCTCCCGATGATATTTCGTAGGTAAAAAGAGTTAAGAAAATCTCACCTTACATATGCAGATATTTTTTTTGCAAGGATAATGATATTTGATAATATTTTTTTTACAACATTTTAATATTATTTGTGTCATGTGATTGGTCCAAAATTACTTCACAATCAATAATAATAATCATAAATACCAATATGGACCAATCACGGAATGACACGTCAATAAAATATTGTGAAAATATTATTATTTTTTTTAAAATTGAGTATATCATTTATTAATAATTGAAAAACTTTAAATAGCCGTGACATTTGTAATATTAGAAGAATAAAAATAAAATCCAAAAATAAAATATCAACTATTTTAGAAATAAAATTTGCTTAATTTATCATAAAATAGTATTATATCTAGATAAACAGAAAATTATAACTACTTATTAAATTATTAATAAAATTTTATAAAATTTGTAAGGTTTAATTGTTTTCTTTGTCCCTGGTTTGAGTGTAGTGTGTTAAGTTTGTCCACTCTTTTAAAAAAGTTTCAATTTCGTTCAAAAGCGGTTTAAAAGTTTCAATTTCGTCCAAACGTGTTAAAGTTTGTCTCAATCAAGTCTTTTATGTTAAATACAAACCAACGGAGTTAACTTTATTTTCTTTCTCATCTACTTTTCTGTGTAAAGCAGCTATTTGTCAGTACTTTCTTCTACACCTCTAGGTAAAGTGATACGAAACGAGTAAAAAATTGTTAAAACTTGTGAAATCATAATTTTTAATCATATAATTTATTTAAATCATATTTTTGATTTATTTAAACTTGCACTGCAGTAATCTTACTAATTATTTTATTATAGAGTACTTTAAAATTGAATTGAATTTATTAGATTTTATTATAAATACGAATGAAAATACACAATTGTAAGACCAAAAACAATCTAACATCTGCGTGATTGTAAGACGAAAAAAAAAACTGTAACCACATATTTCTACAGATAAAACCCTTAAAAAATATATTTTGTGATAGAATTTTTTTAAACTGTTTTTTAAAAGATAAAATTCATTTCAACTGATGTTTTATCATACAATTTTTTTAATTATATTTGAAAAATAATTTATAAATAAAAACTTATATATTTTTATTTTTTATTTTATATGATTTCATTTGTTATGTAAAATAGTATCATCCTAAAGTTAAATTAGAATAAAAATGTTTAATTATATAAAATCAATCATTTTAAATTAAAGTTTAATTATAATAGAATGTTCATGATTATTTTTAATTTTAATTTAATTTTTTTTAAAGGGATGAATAATGATGAGAAAGCCAAAGCCAAGGGTTTGTTGGTTCATCCGGTGCTTCGAGCTTGAAGATGATGAATGAAGATTGGATTTGAAATCAAATAAAAAAAATACAAAGTATTGTTCTTGATCGAAATCAGAAAGAAAAAATGATGAAAATGAGTGTGAGATTTGTTAGAGTGAGAGAGAGACAAGTTTTGTGAGAGTGTGAAAATATTATTAAAAATACAGGAAACATCTTTTACTTATTTTGTATCATTTTATCTAGAGGTGCAGAGAATAAAATACTGATAAAGAATTGCTTTGCATAGAAAAGTAGAGGAGAGAGAAAAAAAGTTAATCCCATTAGTTTGTATTTAACGGAAAGGATTTGATTGAATTAAATTTTACTACGTTTGGACAAAATTGAAACTTTTAAACCACATTTGAACGAAATTGAAATTTTTTTAAAAGGGTGGACTAGAGACAAAGAAAGTAATTAAACCAATTTTTAAAAATAGTTTAGTTTGATAGGAAATCATGACATGTGACATATGTGTCGAAGTGATCCAATGGCACGGATTATTTGACTTGTTAAAAAGACAAGTAATTGCATAATATAGAAAATTCTTTCACAGTCTAAGAAAGGCATTTCATTCTCAAACAAACCATACATATCAAATAGTGAATAAAATCAAACAAACTCCAAATACATACGTCATTTTCCAAATTACTTTTTCCTTGACAGCTACAATTTCACAGTAAATGATTTAACCAAATGACTCATCAACTATACACTGGTATCGATTTCGTTGCAAAAGATAACATTAAATGGCAGCACAATTTAATTGCAAAATAAATAAAAAAAGGTTTAAACCCTCTTTTAGTTCTCGTATTTGTGTGTCAATCTCAAGTGGGTCATCGTTTTTTTTTCGATCTCAATCGGGTCCATAAACTTGTAAAAATGAGTCAATTAAGTCCTCACCGTTAAATTATTACTGACGCCGTCTAACTTTGCTTACATGTTATATTACGTGGAATTTGTTATTTAACTTATTATGTTTTGTATAAGTGTTATATGACGTGGTCTTTATGGTATATTATTTAATTAGTATCTGAGATTTGCGAAGAATGGAATCTTAGCGATTTTCGTCGGCGGGGAGAATTGACAGTGAAGAATTTGGAACCCTTGTTTTTAGTGATGGGGAAAGTGAACTACATGGGAGGGAGTGGGAAAGTAATGGAGGAAATGGTACGGGCAGAGAGGGTGTTGAGAGTTGAGTTGGGGAGAAATGTGCGGCGGAAGAAGGAAGGGGAGAGAGCGGGTGGTTTCAGTTTGGGAAGTGACAGTGTGGTGGCCATGGAAACGGGCATAGAGGTGGACATCTTGCAACTTCAACGAAGAGAGAAAGAGTTCACATTTTTGTATGGACAAGAAGAAATAGTGTTGAATGGGTGGGATGAGATGAGAGTGTACCATCCTCTTTAAACTGTGAAAAACTCATAACTCACTGTTTAGATCAAAATCAACCTAAATCACTGTTTAGATCAAAACTCATAATTCATCCTCCCATAACATTGAAGGGACGTTAAAACATCTGTTGTTTCACTCTTCATAGATTTCTTTGCATTGTAAAAGCCAATCGGCACAACATATGAAGACAAATTTTCCTTCGATATATAGCTACAAACCCCATATCTTCAATCACCTGCAACCAGGAGTGTCAAAAGAGAAGGAAATTATTGAAAACAAATCAATAATAAATTGATTTCCATATAAAATCATTTCCAGGAAATCTTCCACAAATCATCAAAATCATACATTAGCCCAGGACAAGGCAATAAACACTTTTTCGTGAACCACTTTTTCTGATCGAAATCATGCCCAATTCCAACTCCAACCCAAACTCATATCCGACCCTAAATTTTAACACCCAGGATCTGAATCTAACTGCAAACCCTCATCTTTCGCTTCAGAACCTCTCTAAGGTTCGGGCAAGAATTGATTCTCTGCAGCAATTCCTATCTCAATCCATTAGCACCAGCACTCCTCTCACCACCGATCAAATTGCTATGGTTTCCACCACATCAACTCATCCATCCACCAAATCATCGTCAACGGTGCCGCCCTCGTAACTTACTCTCAACTCATCCATCCCATCAAGGGCGACGAGCCTTGTTCGTGATGGTGGAGGGCGCATCGACGGGGACGGCGAAACCTCTTTCTCGTGCGTGAAAGGGTTGAATCGCCGTGTCCAGTGTGGTTGATGGCACCGCGGACGTGCTACAGTAGTGACGGTGGCAACCCAGAAGCAAAATGGCGTAGTGGTTTCCAAATCCCTAATTCCTTTTTTAATTTCTTTTATTTAAATAAAAATTTCACGTAATGAAACATGGACGTCATCATAAACACGTCATCACAATTAGACGCTTTTAGTGAAAAATTAACGCTAAGGGCTTAATTGGCTCATTTTTGCAAGTTTATGGACCCGATTGAGACAAAAAAAACAATGACCCACTTGAGATTGACACACAAATACGAGGATCAAATGAGGATTTAAACCTAAAAAATAAATAACCCGAATGATGCATACAAAAAAAAATACTATGTTCAGAATATTCACCTATAAATATATTTATTTTTATCAAAATACTACGTTCAAACTGAACTATATTTATCAATAAGCATTGTTTATGTACAATTTTATTATTGTAGTTTTATAATACTGTAAAAGGGTTCCTAGAGTGAAGATCAATTCTTTAGAGCATCAACCATAACAGTGGGTAAATGTTCAAAATCAGCTATGTACGTTAAGGGCTACTATTAGCCATTTTCTTACTATCTTAAATTACTCTGAGATCCGAATATAAGTGAGTGAAGTGTAACTGATGTATTTGAAGGGAGCATATTCTAAACTAACATAATAATGTAATGAAATATCTTCTATCCTAGAGTTATCGGATAACATAGTAACAACAATTACACGATAAGCATAGAAAGGGAAAATAGAAACAAAAATAGGTGCAAAATGAAAAATAATGTACTTAATTAATTGAACTAGGTTTGACTGTCGAAAATTTTCAATGGAGCTGCATTTCTCACAATCGATGTCACAACAAAGTGATTAACACCCAAAACAATACGCTTAAAACGTTTCAAAAATTTAGTGCCCCTTTGGGATATGGTTTTCTATTATTTATCATATCATGTTAATGTAGTGCATTTGTTGTTCTAAATGGGAATAGAGATAGAAGGCAACAGCAGATGATACTTGGACTTCTACTGTTTCTCACTAACTCTACTTTAACCATTATCACTGCCTTTGTCATCATTGTCATTATCTATTGGTGTTATCTTTACTGTTATCATTCTTACTCTTATAAGCATTATCCTAATCATCAATTGTTGTCGACCAGCCTCTATTTTCATTATCGATATGTAAGGTTTTACCATCATTATTATTTTCAAAATATTTTTTATTATCATTATTGTTTATTATTGTTAAATATAGTGAAACTTATATATGACATTAATCTCCATTGTGTTAAATATACACATCGGATCTTCTATTTATATTAGAAGAAATATGGGTTAAGTCCAAAATACAAATAAGAAATAATAACAAATTAACCACAGATAAAAGATAAAGATAAGATAAAAATAATATATTTAACCCTCTTCACCAAGTCGATGCATACAAATCATATGAATCAAGCTTGTTATCAATATAATCAATAAAGACTTAGTAAAAATATATGTTTATGCACTTAAGTGACACAAAATTGTTAATGATTTGCGTAGACGACATAGAAGACGAAATATCAACTTAGAAGACTCTTTTAAGCAACAATTTTAGGAGGTTGCTCCATATAAATCTTTTCTTGCAAATGATTGTTGAGGAATGCATTGTTGAGATATAGTGGATAAAGATGTCATTGTTGAAGAACCACCACGACTATAAATAAACTAACAAAAAAACATCTTTGTCACGGGAGAAAAAACATATATGGACGGTTCAAACGCAATGATGACAAAAGGGAGACCAGAAAAGACAGTAACAAAAGAAGCCATTGATGAACATGAGAGAGAAACCTTAAAAATTCAAGATTTTCCAATCAAGGGACCTGAAAAGGAAAAAGAACAACCTCGATAAATACCTGTCTGAAAGGAGACGGGATGTGCCACAGTGCATGATGAAATTGAAAGAGGAAAAAGAGTGACATCGATGCTCTAAATCGCTAATTGAGAGGACACGAGACGTGTCACCACGCACGACAAAAAAGGAAGCAAATCCACAACTTCAAAAGGCGCTAAAAGCACATAGGAGCTCCGATTAAGGCATTGTTGATGACACAAAGATCACTTGGCTGAGATGATCAAAATCGTGTGATCGTCGGTCGAAACTAAAATCCCGGTAATAGCTACGGTAGACGACGACGGTAGACGATGGCGTCGCCAGCAGCGATAAATGCTGGCAACAACAGGTGTAGTGGCACGCAACATGAATTATTTTCTCAAAAGAACCTTAGGCTTTGACACCATGTTGAATATAGTGAAAACTATGTATAAGATTAATCTTCTTTGTGTTAAATATACAAATAAGATCCTGTATTTATAATAGAAGAAATATAGGCTAAGTCCAAAATACAAATAATAAATAATAACAAACTAATTAAATATAAAAGATAAAGATAATATATCTAACCATTATTATCATGTCTTTTTCATTGTAGTAAATGTCTTCACACCATTAGTGTTGTTATTTTTACTGTCATTGTCACTATTATAATTCTTAACATGTCATTCATATCCACTTCTATCATTATTATTATCATTTTCGTCACCATTGTGTTGCCAATATAATTTTATTATCACTATTAATGTCATTGTTATGCCATTAGAGGCAAGAATTCCATGAGGGCTCACTAAGTGTAAAAAGTGACTTTAATTACTCATAATATACTTTTGGGAATAAGCATGCTTCTTAAGCTAGGCATTATTTTCTTGTAAAACTAGATGACCAATATCAGTGGCTCCTAATAAAATGACATCAACTAAATTACTATAATTGAGGAAACAACTAGTAGATTTACTTGAGAAACAATTTATTTAACAAAGTATCTCTCCTTGAAAAGCTTTAGTTCTATTGGTAAAGAAGAAGGACGAGTCATCTAGTTTGTGTAATGATTATAGACAATTGAATAAGCTTACTTTAAAAGTAAGTATCTTTTGTTTATGATTGATGATTAGTTACTTCAATAGCATTTTCTTTGTAAAATTGATTTGAGATTTAAGTATTACCAAATTAGATTAAAATTTGGAGATGTGCAATGGACAACTTTTATATTCATATATGGTCATTATGAATATATGTTATGTTGTTCAGGGTGACAAATACTTCAATTAAATTCATGGATTACATAAATAAAAATTCTTAAATCGTGGTGGATATAAATGATATATTAATCTACTTTCACTCTTATGAGAGACACTTGGGACAATATTGGGTATGATGAGATAGAAACAATTATACAATAAGTTGTTTGAATGTGTTATATGAGTGATGAATGTTTGATTCTTGAAATATGTTATCTTAGGTAAATGGATTTTAGTTTATCCTTTTAAATTATTATTAGATTTTTAGTGGGAGAGTTTTAAAAAAAAAGTAGAAATTAAGAGTTTTTTTGGTTTAGTTGACTATTATTGGAGATTGATTGAGAGATTTTATAAAACAATGACTACGATTGAATTGGGAAAATCAACCTTTTTCTTAGACAAATAAATGTAAACAAAGTTTTATTTCACTAAAGTAAAGATTAACCAGTACATTGATGTTGATCATTCCTAATAGAAGTAATGTTTTGAGGTTTCTTGTGATATCTTATATCAAGGTTTTGGCTGTGTTCGTTTAGGAAAGTAAAGGAATGACCTAGACTTCTTATACGTTGAACACTTAAAAGATGAATTATCCAACTTATGACTTGAAGTTGATAGTTGTTATTTTTTATTTGAAGACTTATATTTATTTGTAGGATGTTGAGTTTGCTATATTCATTGATTACATGAATATGTAATATTAGTTTAAGGTAAACGAGATAGATAAAGTTCTTAAAATATTATGATTTCATGTTAAATTATTGTTCTATTAAGGTTGATGTAATTGTTAATGCATTGTGTCGAAATACACTTAATATGTTTTTTCCATAATGATTAAAGATGGAAGATTTATTCAAGCCTACAAGGATTTGAATTTTAGGTTGGTTTTGTTCTTTAGTTGCATAAGTAAGAGTATGTTGGTTAATTGTAACTTGGTATTTAATTGTAATTTGGTATTTAATTACTTTTATTACAACTTCAACATCTTCTTACATTACTTTGAAATTTTGACCAGTGCAAAAATTCTCGACCAATTATATATGATATTTTAAAAATTACCGACAACATTTTTTTGAAGAAAACTTTTTTCTTGTAACTATTAAAATCGATTTAGAAGACATCCTTATTACTGCTGTAAAAATACATGTGGATCAATCCAGCTCACCACGAGTTCGGACCAATTTGGATTTGAAAAAAATGAAATTTTTTTATATGGGTTAATTTTCAACTTTGCTCACTTAAAACTCGGCTCATCCAGGTTGAATCCATAGTGAGCCAATGGCTCACCAACCCACCTAGTTTAATTTAATTATTTATTATTTTGTGTTTCAATATTATTAGTTAACATTTTTATTATATTATAAATGGGAATAAAGAAAAAGATGTTTGAGAGGAATTATAAATTTATCCATTTAAGACTCTAATATTATAAATGGATAAGTAACACAAAAATTATCAATATTATAAACTTATTTATTTGCTTTTTAGGTTTGCTTTTGGATTACATTTGAGTTGTATATTAATTTTTTTTTATTTCGAATTGTTTTTAGAGTTTAATATCATTTTAGAGTGAAATTATATATATTAGAATTACAAAAAAAATTATAATATTTTTTAATTTAAAAAAAAACTTGTAATTAAGTGAGTCATGAGTTAGGTTGGATTCAAATTTTTTCACTTTGCAATAAATTAACCGGATTTAATTGACTCATTAAATGATCAACTCATTAAGCCGGATTGAGTTGGATGGTCCATTTTAAAAGCACTAACCCTTTGTAAAGGAAGTATAGTAATTTTGTACTTAATTCAAATTTTTTTACTGCCAATAGAGAATAATCATTGTTAAAAGTTTGATAAAGATTTTGACAATTTTGACAATAGTTTGATCAAGATTATTATTGCCAAGAGTTCAAAACTTGAGAAACAATCACGGTTATAGAAATCGTCATTATTTATAGAATCGTCATTATTTATAGAATTGTCATTATTTTCCTTACTATCATGGCAAATGTGAGTCTTTCTTTTATGTCCTTATTTCTTTTGTTTTCTCACCTTCTCTCTTCATTATGTCATGCAATTTTGTTTCCATCACTTAGTCGCCTTCGTTCATCTCTCGTTACTGTCCCACGCCATTGCCAAGCGAAACCTCCCTCCTTGTATCGTCTTTTTCTTCCATTGCACTACAGAGTCACCTTTCCCTGATATTATAGATACTGTTCTTGAATTTTACTTTTTCTAGTTTAACTATAAAATAAAATTGTTATGTAGTAAGGATATTTATGTAATAACATAAATATCTTAGATATTTTAGACAGTTAAAATATCAGTCAAAGCCACTAACCACACTTTTAGGTAAGGTGGTTATTTTTATTCTTTATAAATACAGTGACAGGACCCAAGTCCAGGTACGTTCTCTTTATGCTCTAGAGATCCTGAATAATACTTCAGAGCAGTATCCAATTACTCTCTTCTGAGCTTCAGCTCCATAACTCATATCTGACTTGAACGTCGGAGTATCTTTGCAGGTACCTCCCCCTCCTTCCTTTGGTGAATACGAAGGACAACAGTTGAAGAAATGCAAGCATCCCAGACATCCAGGAGCAACAGAGACACACAGGAAAATGTACACCGAAACATTTTGGCGCCCACCGTGGGGCCGAGTGCAATCCCAAAGAAGCCACAAGGGAGCCTCGGCCTCCACGAATCATTTTTTCGGATAAGCTACTCCATCAAGATGAAGCTGCCGCATCACTCCAGGATTCTCCTCCGTGAGCCATTGACGCCACCACGAGCACCTCTACGAAAACGCTGATCCTACGACAGTGGTGGAGACCACCGAACTGATACATCTCAACAGAAACAACCCACACCAGCACCTCCATTGACGCCACTCCTCAGATCCCAAAGCGCGCAATCAAACCAAACCCAGATCACGAGTTTCACAAGCTCGTTCATCATTTTCCTCGGAGACCTTCATTCATATCTGCAAAGAGGAAACGGTGCAAATCAGAACTCATTCATTTCCGCCTTCACTACGAAAAGACCATTCTTACTCCCTCACCCTTTAATCATCAGCTATTTTTTCCATAACTACTTGGAAATCCCAAATCATGCACCTATGTCGTCATCACCATCTCCATGCCTTCATCTTCGCCACTGCGAAGATCAAAACCACAATTCCTAATTTTCCAAATTCCCAGTTACACCAAAAATCGCAGAACAACGGGAACCCTAAATTCCCAAATCGCAACCCAAAACTCAATAGCGCCGCCGCTTTTTCAAATCACTGCATCGCTGTCAACGCCATCTTCACGCCTTCAAAATGGCGAATTCTTCACACAGGAATCGAAACCCCAAGGAACAGAATCGAGATTGAGCAGCGAAAACCCTAAATCCCCAAATTGAGACTAAGAACAGAAAAGCCTCCGCCGCGTCACCAGGCGCTGCTGTCACAGGGGCACCACCGAATCATCCTCCATCGCCGCCTCGGCTCAGACAAGCGCCACCTTCACCAGCGGCAACACCTGCATCTCCAATTGGCGTTGTCTCCAACCATTCCACAGTGTGATTGACTCTAGGGTTTTTTGGGGTAAAGATAGATTTTGCAGAGAGGCGGGAGGAAGACGGTTGTCACCCAGGGTAAACACTTTCGGTGTCTGGTCAAACCCATTCTCCACGTCTTCTGCAACCCCCGCGTAACCCACGCGTCATTCAGTTTTGCCTCCACGTCATCCAACCCAATTTCTATTCCTCAAATACTCCAACGTTCGACCTCGACTTTCGGCTTCGAGGACGCTCGACAATCACAATGTACGAGCGTCCAAACTGTCAGCCTCGCGTACGCCAATGACGTTCGTCCTGGAACGTCCCTAGCTCAGCCTCGCGTACGACATTGACGTTCAGCCTGGAGCGTTCGTCTCTCCGCTCAGCATCGACATTCGGTCCCTTGCGCTCGACTAGACCGCTCGACAACTCATGTGTACGAGCGTCCAAACAGCCGGACGTTCGTCCTCACCCTTCGGAAACGAACGCTCGACACTCAATGTGGACGACCGTTCAAACAAGAGCCGCTTGTCCTCGTCTTTATATCCGAACGCTCCACACTCAATGTGGACGACCGTTCAATAAGCAGACCGTTCGTCATCACCCTTCGGACTTAAACGCTCGACAGTGCCTGTGGACGAGCGTTCAGCAGACAACCGTTCGTCCTGAAGCGCCGCAAGTTCAGACTCGCGTACGTCAAGGACGTTCGTCCTGAGACGTCCCGCAATCAGCCTTGCGTTCGGCCTTTCAGTTTTGAGGACGTTCGATCTCTATCGCTCGACCAATTTTCAAGACGAGCGTTAACAAACCGCTCGACAATCAATGTGACGAGCGCTCAAACCGTCCTCTCGCCCAGCCGCTCGACTCTCCACTTGGTTTAGGCCGCTCTACAAACAACGGGACGAACATTCAAATCATCCCTGACGTTCGCCCACTCGATCACCAGCGACGTTCGTCCACTCTGTTCTCAATGATCAGCCATCCGGAGTCAGTTCGTCCTCAAAACGTCACACACACAACCTCGCTAACGTTCGGCCTCGACTTTCGTGCTCGAATGCTCGACAATAAGTGTGTACGAGCGTCCAAACAGCCAACGTTCGGACTCGACGTTCCCGTTCGCGCGCTCGACGCTCTGCCTCGACGTTCCTGCTCGCACGCTCGACAATCAGTGTGTGCGAGCGCCCAACAGCCAACGTTCGGCCTCGACGTTCCTGCTCGCACGCCAACGTTCGGCCTCGACGTTCCTGCTCGAACGCTCGACTTTCTGCCTCGACGTTACTGCTCGCACGCTCGACAATCAGTGTGTGCGAGCGCCCAACAGCCAACGTTCGGACTCGACGTTCCCGTTCGCACGCTCAACGCTCTGCCTCGACGTTACTGCTCGCACGCTCGACAATCAGTGTGTGCGAGCGCCCAACAGCCAACGTTCGGACTCGACGTTCCCGTTCGCACGCTCGACGCTCTGCCTCGACGTTACTGCTCGCACGCTCGACAATCAGTGTGTGCGAGCGCCCAACAGCCAACGTTCGGCCTCGACGTTCCTGCTCGCACGCTCGACGTTCGGCCTCGACGTTCTTGCTCGCACGCTCGACGTTCGGCCTCGACGTTCCTGCTCGCACGCTCGACAATCAGTGTGTGCGAGCGCCCAACAGCCAACGTTCGGACTCGACGTTCCCGTTCGCGCGCTCGACGTTCGTCCTCGACGTTCCTGCTCGAACGCCACAATCAGTGGTACGAGTATCCAAACGGCCAACGTTCGGCCTCGACGTTCAAGGAGTCGAACGCTCGACAATACCTGTGGACGAGCGACCAAGCATTCAGCCGTTCGTCCTCGCCTTTGGGTTCGAACGCTCGACACTCAATGTGGACGAGCGTTCAAGCAAAAGACCGTTTCTCCTCGCCCTTGAATGCGAACGCTCGACACACCACGGCTACGGACACTCCACGACGCAAGTGACGTTTGTTCTATCGGCCTCAACGTTCGGCCACCTCAACCATTCGGCCACCAGTCTCAACAACGTTCGACCATCTTTGGCCTCGACCGTGCGGCCACCAGGTTTGCAAACTTGACCAAACGGTCTCACCTATATGCTTAATATTACAGTGCAGATAAGCATACCTTGTGCGTAAAAGCGAACACCTGAGAGTCGTTCATCCTGAAGCACTCCTAAACCCAGCAGATGTTCGCCCAAGAACACCCACGTGCATAAAGGGATACACTCCCGCTGGCCGATGTTCGCCCTAGAACACCCAGCTGCATCGAGCAACACGTGCATAAAGGGATACACTCCCGCTGGCCGATGTTCGCCCTAGAACACCCAGCTGCATCGAGCAACACGTGCATAAAGGGATACACTCCCGCTGGCCGATGTTCGCCCTAGAACACCCAGCTGCATCGAGCAACACGTGCATAAAGGGATACACTCCCGCTGGCCGATGTTCGCCCTAGAACACCCAGGTGCATCGAACAAAGGGACACACTCCCGCTGGCCGATGTTCGCCCTAGAACACCCAGCTGCATCGAGCAACACGTGCATAAAGGGATACACTCCCGCTGGCCGATGTTCGCCCTAGAACACCCAGCTGCATCGAGCAACACGTGCATAAAGGGATACACTCCCGCTGGCCGATGTTCGCCCTAGAACACCCAGCTGCATCGAGCAACACGTGCATAAAGGGATACACTCCCGCTGGCCGATGTTCGCCCTAGAACACCCAGGTGCATCGAACAAAGGGACACACTCTCGCTGGTAGATGTTCGCCCCAGAACACCCAAACAATCAAACTTAGGGGACCATCCCCATAGCCTAGCTTATGTTCGCCCAAGAACATCTACTTTCAAAGAATCTGTCGTTCAACATCGAAGGCGTTCGTCATTTGGTCTCAACGCTCGACATTCAATTGTCAGCGAGCGTCCACTCAGTCAGTCGTTCGGCTTCAACGCTCGACATTCAATTGTCAGCGAGCGTCCACTCATTCAGTCGTTCGGCTTCAACGCTCAACATTCAATTGTCAGCGAGCGTCCACTCAGTCAGTCGTTCGGCTTCAACGCTCGACATTCAATTGTCAGCGAGCGTCCACTCAGTCAGTCGTTCGGCTTCAACGCTCGACATTCAATTGTCAGCGAGCGTCCACTCAGTCAGTCGTTCGGCTTCAACGCTCGACATTCAATTGTTAGCGAGCGTCCACTCAGTCAGTCGTTCGGCTTCAACGCTCGACATTCAATTGTCAGCGAGCGTCCACTCAGTCAGTCGTTTGGCTTCAACGCTCGACATTCAATTGTCAGCGAGCGTCCACTCAGTCAGTCGTTCGGCCTCAAAGCTCGACATTCAATTGTCAACGAGCGTCCACTCGGTCAGTCGTTCGGCCTCAACGCTCGACATTCGATTATCAACGAACGTCCACTCAGTCAGTCGTTCGGCTTCAACGCTCGACATTCAATTGTCAGCGAGCGTCCACTCAGTCAGTCGTTCGGCCTCAACGCTCAACATTCAATTGTCAAAGAGCGTCCTCATGATCGGCCTCGCATGCCACTCGGCCTCTACCGCTCGGTCATACGTATCCTCACGTTCGGCCTCACTTGTTCCAGCTTTTTGCCGTTTGGCTTCGCCTCCTTTTGGTCCATCAAATTCAACCACTCGGTCACGTTCAATCCACACATGAGCAATGACCAGGAACACGCTCTCTAATTACAGCAAAGACAGCCTCCCTCAAACTCATAAGTCCTATAGTTACCACGTCAACGGTTAACTCGGACTTGGGGGGCATGTTATGTAGTAAGGATATTTATGTAATAACATAAATATCTTAGATATTTTAGACAGTTAAAATATCAGTCAAAGCCACTAACCACACTTTTAGGTAAGGTGGTTATTTTTATTCTTTATAAATACAGTGACAGGACCCAAGTCCAGGTACGTTCTCTTTATGCTCTAGAGATCCTGAATAATACTTCAGAGCAGTATCCAATTACTCTCTTCTGAGCTTCAGCTCCATAACTCATATCTGACTTGAACGTCGGAGTATCTTTGCAGGTACCTCCCCCTCCTTCCTTTGGTGAATACGAAGGACAACAGTTGAAGAAATGCAAGCATCCCAGACATCCAGGAGCAACAGAGACACACAGGAAAATGTACACCGAAACAAAAATTGTATTAATATAATATATTTATTTTATTAATATAATTATTAAAAAACATCTCCAAATATGAAAATGTGTTTATCACATTAAAAAAATCATAACCTAAAAAGGTTGAAATAAAATAAAAAAAGGCTCAAACAAAAATTAACAAAATAAACAGAAAAACATAAAAATAAAAGAAACAAGAAGCTAACTCACACTCCATAATACAATTTCAGTTTTTTAAAAAAAAAACAGTGATCCTTTATAACATGATTTTAGAAAAAAGAATTATATATTTTTTATTATATTTTGAAATCATTCTTAGGTTACTTAATCATAATCTTAACAAATTTCAAATTTATCCATTTAAGCAAACTTCATGTTGTAATGTCTACCTCGTACCTCCTCTCCTTCTCTAATTCTACATTGTCTGTCTCGTATTACCATCTTTATTTTAAAACAATTTTTGAAATAATTGTTTTAAAATATTTTTAAAGCAAGTTTTCTTAAATTTCTTAGATTTTTCGGATGGAATATCTCGAATAAGATTTTCGAGATGTGATTTATGAAACAAATGAAATAATTTTTTAAGAACTAATTTTCCATAATATATTTCATAATTCATTTTTTAGAATGAACTTTTTAGATCAACTTTCCAAAATATATGAAATACATTCTTGAATGAACTTCTCAATGAAATAAATTTTTCTTTTTCACGTGTTTTCTGTCTTCTTCATCTGGAGTATTGCCTCTTTTATTCTTCCTTTGCAGCAACGCTACTAGAGTGCCAACGGTAATGATTGTAACACTCTGATTTTTCGACTTGGTAAGTTATATATAATCAACATGATTAACAAAATTAAAGTTATTTTTTTTACGTATTATCACTATCTTGTTCACGTGGAGTGTTTCCTTTTTTATTCTTCCTTTGCCACTGATAGGTTTATGATAAAGAAACATTATCTTTCACCCAACTAACACACGTAAAGAGAGTAAAAGTTATGCATAACCTCTGATTTTATTGATCTCCAAGAAAGAATACAAGAATGAAGCAATAAGGGAGTCTAATCTCCCGCCAACAAGACTAAAAAGTCTGTTCATACACTAGAATCGCTAAAAAAAATCCTTCTCCTCTCCCTTTCTCAACAATTTATACAAAGGTATATTCCCGTTCTTCCTAACTGTTAACATAGTTAGACAACTAACTCCCTCTAACTGTTAACTAACAGTTGACTAACCTTCTTCCTCCTTACATACACTCTCAACTTCCTATCATTACCCTCCCCTCCATTTTCAACCTTGTCCTCAAGGTTGAACTCCGAAAATTGGTCCTTGATTGTTGCTAAATCTTCCCACGTTGCCCCTTCTACACCCCCGGTCTACCACTCTACCAGCACCTGTTGAAACACCTCATCTCCCTGCTGTATTTGTTTGCGCTCTAGGATCTTTGTTGACCAAAAAGCAAGTCCCTTTGCCTGCAACTCCTCGGGTAAACCTTTTTCCACTATTTGATCTCCCACCGCCTTTTTTAATTGAGAAGCATGGAACACCAAGTGAATTCGCGCTGCCTCTGGAAGCTCAGCCTGAAAGCCACATTGCCAACCTGTTGTAATACTTTGAATGACCCAAAAAATCTAGCTAACAACTTTGGATGTAGTCGCACCGGCATGTGGGGCCTTATCTTCAGATATACCCAATCCCCACTTTTATATCCACTTCTCTTCTCTTTTTATTAGCTTGTTGTGTCATCAAATCCTGGGCACGGCTTAAATGATATTTCAACTGCTTGAGGGCCTCATCTCTCGTCATGAGATCTTGTGCTACAGCTTCAACCTGTGTTTCTCCTAAAATAAACCGACTGAAAGAGGGAGGGGGCCTTCCATATACGGTCTCAAATGGCGTGCATCTTGCTGCCCCTTGGTAGCTTGTGTTGTACCAAAATTCTGCCCAGGGTAACATTGGATACCAGCTCTTGGGTTGTTCAGAATAAAACACCGCAGGTAACCTTCAACTATGTGGTTCACAACCTCCGTTTGCCCATCCATTTTCGGATGGTAAGATGTACTCATTTTGAGCTGAGTCCCTTGCATTTTAAACAGCTCCCTCCAAAAAATGCTCAAGAATAAAGGATCTCTGTCACTTACCACCGATACTGGGATCCCATGCAACCTGATTACCTCCCTAGCAAATACATCAACGACTGTTTTTGCAGAATATGGGTGCTTTAATGCCAAAAAATGAGCATATTTACTCAGTTGGTCAACAACCACCATAATAGCATCATATCCTTGTGACTTAGGTAGTCTCACAATGAAGTCTAGGCTAATTTCCTCCCACACTGTCGTGAGGGGATGCCGTTATGTATTTGTGCTGTTGGCACACTGCACAACTCACCACAAATTTTGTAATCTCCTTCTTCATACCCACCCAATACAAAGATTGGGCTATCCTTCTATAAGTTCTGTAGACTCCTGAATGCCCCCCGATCTTTGTCACATGAAATTCCTCAAGTAACTTAGGGATCCAAGTTTAGTTTGCAGATATTACCAGTCGGCCTTTATAATGCAGTCTTTCGTTCTCTAAAGTGTACGCCCCATGCGAGTTGGGATCACGTTTCAGACCAGCAATCACCTTTCGTAGCTTAGAATCCTCCTCTACCTCCTTCAAGATCTCTTGGAAGTCTGGCCAAAATGGCTTAGAGATAGCTTGCAATTCCCTTTCTTCCCATTCTCCTTCATGTTTCCTCGAAAGAGCGTTGGCAGCCTTGTTCATACTACCTTTCCTATACACAATCTCAAATTCATAACCCATCAACTTCGCTAACCAGTTTTGCTGACTCTGGGTAGTGATCCTCTGCTCCAACAAATATTTCAAGCTACCCTGGTCTGTGTGCACCATGAATTTTCTTCCCACCAAGTACGGTCTCTAGTGTTGGATGGCTAACACCAAAGCCATTAACTCCTTCTCATAGATCGATTTACTTAAGGTGTTCTCCGACAAGGCCTTATTGTAGAAGGCGATGGGTCTCCTGTTTTGGGTCAGCACGACACCTCCTCCTCCTCTTGAGGCATCACACTCAATATGGAACTCCTGGTTGAAATCGGGTAACTCCAACACGGGGCCCGACGTGATAGTTGCCTTTAATTCATCCATAGCTTGCTTCCCTTGCTCATTCCACGTGAATCTTCCCTTTTTTAGTAACTCTGTCAATGGTTTTGCTATTTTTCCATAGCCTGCTACGAACCTCCGATAGTAACCGGTGAGCCCTAGGAACCCTCTCAACGCTTTTAAGTTTATGGGTTCTTCCCATTCAACCACCGCTCTAATTTTATCACCGTCTATTTCCACCCCTTGTTCGGAAATTTGATGGAGTATCTTCCTTCTTCCAAAGTCACACTTTTTCCGGTTGGCCACCCACCCATTTCGTTCCAGTAGCTACATCACCATACCCAGCTGCTTTAAAAAAACTTGATAACTTTTTGGCAAGTATACCAAATCGTTACAAGTAATACAGTGATAAGTAAAGTATCGTTCTCCTCAGGGAATTTGTGTTACTTTATTCAATTAAAATTTATTTATCAAAATCAATTGAACAGCAAAATATAAGTGAATTAATAGTTTCAAACTAGATGACAATTTAAAATTGAAATTAAAATTTAAAGAAAGCTTCATTGGAATTGACTTCATGACCCCATTACAGTAACTATTATGAGCAATATAACTTGCGTTCAAACATCAACATAACAGTATCTTGGTTTAATTCCTTAAAACAAGTTCTAAAGAATTATGTTCAATTATTAATTCCTTAAGTAATTAAACATAAACTTTGCATTAAGACTGATGTTATTGATGACCAGGAGAATTGAAACTATTCCTAGCATCTCTCCTTCTGGTTGCTTTTCTTGCGTCAATACTCAAATTTACTTCCAGTACAATTTGAATATAAAAACAAGTATATTTTACTTCCGTAAAATAAAATAAAAAGTAAACAAGAAAAGCATATGAACACAATTTATATTGAACAGGAAATATTACATCAAATGTCAGCCATTACAGTCAATTCCAACGAATGAAAGTTTAGCTTATCCTAGACATCACAAACATACTCATTTCCGCAATTCCTTGCATGATGTGCAGTCTTGATGTCTTCAGAGAGGTCTCCTCGTTCTCCAGAGCAGTTCTCCAGTCTTTTCTCCCTATTTTCGTGTGTCAGAGCATGCCTTTTGCCTTTCTGTCACGTCTTTAAAAACCAATAACTTCATTAATTCGCACAGCGCACATGTGTGTGTGCGCTATGCGAATTTCACGTAACTGCTGCCTCTCAACAGACGTTATTCGCACAGCGCACATGTGATGGTGCGCTATGCGAATTTATATATCCTGGCAGTGCGAGTTTTGGCTTGCGCTATGCGAGAACTGGCTGACAGAGTTCCAATTATACATCCTTTCCTGTACAATAATTTACAACACAATCTACTTCCTATTACGACTTTTCACTGAGTAATAACATGAATAATTACAAAATTGAGATCCTTTATAAGTGTCAAAACATCTGTTTTTTTTACACTTATCAACTCCCCCAAACTTGAACTATTTCATGCCCTCAGGAAATAACAGAAACATATGAACAACACATAACACACCTTTGACGTTTTGATAGAATGACTTTACACATCAGACAAATCACATGCATTCCTAAAGATTCAAACAGGTATGGCATAGTACAATACTCAAAAATTCACCTGTGTATAGAATATGTACAACCAGATCAACATTTATCATTCTCACCAGTGTTTGTCCTCATAGCAGAATTGTCCTAGAACTTCATCAGCTTTTGCATTTCATTTGATTCACACACTTCACACACTATTGGTTAAGTCCAAAGGTCTTTTCAGGTTAAGGCTTGGCTTGGCTAGAAAAAGAATCATGGTTTTTCTTGGATTCAAAGACACCTATTAAGAAGAGAACAACTTCAATTCCCAATCCAGTACTCAAATCCCAAATATATCATTCATCACATACCATTTTCTTTCACAGCTCAACCTTTTCTTTCATTTTGAGCTTCTTTTTTTTTATGATATTTTTTATTGATCTTTTCTTTCCACAAACCTTAACTCTTTTAAAACATAATACATGTTCTCTTCTAAGGTGTAAGGTAGGATATCATCTAATAGGCTCAAGGTGGAAGGAAAAAAAATTTCACGGCTCAAAAGGGTTCACAAATGTATCACAGTGTCTAAAGGTAGGCTATCTGGCCAAGTAGCTATATAATCAATAATAAACAGGGCCTTTTTCATCCTTAACCAAAGAGTGTGTGTACATAGAATCAAACTCATGCAAATCCAAGTCCATCCAGACAATTCTTTGTCTCTCAATCAGTATATGCGCTCAACACTCATGGTCATATTCATACACACAGATAAACTTTGAAGCAATGTACCACATACATACAAGTCATCATCCCCAAAAATCACATAATATCATCAGAACATGCATAATCATTAAATCAAAACCTCAAAGTCATTACAACCACAACCAACATCAACAAATAAACTGAGTTCCACAATAACATCTAAACTGAAACATCTAAAAACAACATAACACAAACATCAATAACATATGTCCATCAGCACTCTACCAAGACCCATCTGATCTCGATCTCCACTGGCTCTCCTGCGAATGATAACTCTGTTGTGTCCATCTGGGATCTGGCTCCTCTTCCTCCTCATCACCATCACCTACCATCATGTCCTCCTGCTCATCTAACTCTGGCTCTGGTGCTCCTGGAAAGGCACTCCCCCACCTGGACTCTGGCCTGCCCTCAGGCCATGGAATCTGCGCTGCAAACTGGTCTCCAGTCATCAGGGAATTTGGAGGAAAATCAGGGATGCCCAAGGACAAATTATACATGTTATTCTGTAAGGACACCTGACCCTGCTGCATAGTAGTGCACCAGTCGCGGATGTCGTCCTGTCTAGCCAGACTCTGCTGCATGTAGCGAGTGAAAAGATCAGGGGAAGGAACAGACGACACTACAGGTGGTCTAGCCGCTCGAACATTTCGGCGTGGAGGGGGAACTGGAGGAGGAGCATTCATAGCAGAGAACTCGTCCCTGTTGCTGCAATTCCTATCAAAGAATTTCTTATTGAGAGGGGGTTGAAGTTTCAAAGTGATATCAGAAATTCCAGGTACTCCACTGGCCTTGCACAATGCTGTCACCAGGGCAGGAAATCCAAGCTTACAGGTATCATTATCAGCAATCAGTGCCATTTCTTGAGAGATATAAGCTCCCACATCCATGTCAATCCCTGTGATAATTCCATATACCATATAAGACCTTTCCAGATTGATGTCGGAAGTATGAGAATTGGGACAAATGTTGGTGAATGTGAAGAGACTCCAGATAGTGGCTAGTGAATTCAAATGTTTCCTTAATATTCTCACTAGTGTCCCACTAGTGCCAAGCTGATAGCCATAACCGGGGAGGCATAAAGTGGAGGCAATAAAGTCATGATCAGGATAGCTAGACATAAAAGCACCTAGGGGGCACGGCTGAAACATCAGTGTATTCAGAATCCTGTTCATTGATCTGCGATCATAGCGTACTAGCTTGCCTCTCACTTTTGAAACTCTAGAGTGAGGCTGAGAGTGGTCAGGTTCCCAAGCATTTGCATAAAATTCTTTAACCAAGACTTCATCAATCTCATCTGGAAGGCTGGCTAAAACAAAATTCCATCTTCTCTTCTCCAGTTCTTCCTGGATATGGTCATACTCGCCAGGTTTCAATTCAACCCTCCGCTCAGGTAATAATGCCCTGCCCATGATGACCTGATGAAACCTATCAGAATGTGCCTCTGAAATAAAGCGGTCCTGATCATAGTTCAGGACAAGGTGCTCCTCTTGGGTTTCTGAAGGTTGGGATCTAGAAGAAGACCCTCGGGTGGTCTTCCTCTTCTTTTCTAGTGTGCTCTTGGGAGGTGCCATCTGCAAGAATTAATAGACAATGCAAACAATTGTGGAAGATGGGTCAGAGCAAGTGAATAACTCAAAACGCAATTGCTGGCAAATGGAATTCGCTATGCGCCAACGTGCGCTATGCGAATTGGCACTTTCAGTGCCTGCTGTCAAGATCAATTCGCTAGGCGAATGTGTCGCTATGCGAAAAAGGCGAAATAGGTGTCATTACTCATGGACCATTCGCTATGCGACCAGAGTCGCTATGCGAATTGCATATCAGAAATAAAACCTATAATTCGCTTTGCGACTTTCTCGCCAAGCGAATTTCGTGTTCAGAAAACCAGACCTCTAATTCGCTTTGCGAATGTGTCGCCTAGCGAGAGACAGTGCAGAGGATCCCATTAGAGATCAAATGACAGTCATGGATATGCATAAACAGATGGTGCTTGAAAGTGTATATTCACACAGTGGTTCAAGAGAGCATTCCAATCAGACCGAAACTCCTATTATACTCCTATGAACATTAAAAACAGAGAAGCAAATGGAGAGTAGAAAATGAAACCTGTGGAGTGTGACCAAGATCAGTGAACAAGATCAGAGAGTAAAGAGGCACTTGAAGCAAAGCAGAAAGGGAAATGGTGGCAATGGAGATAAAGTGGAGAAATTGGCAAAGAGGAAGGATACGTTCACTGTGCGAAAATGGAAGAGAATGGTGGCTAGGGTAAAATGAAGAATGAAGAATGGTAAAATGAGATGGGAGAAGAAGTAGGTTTTAAAAAAAATAACTGAATGAGTCAATTCGCATAGCGCACTACAGTTGTGCGCTGTGCGAATTTCTCTCGTTTTCTGCACCTTTGAATATTTTATTATTTTTTTGAATTTTTATGTTCAGTCGCATAGCGCACCTCAACTCTGCGCTGTGCGACTAATTTTTAAATATTTTTTTTTGAACATAATTCGCAGAGCGCATTTCAGCTATGCGCTATGCGAATTAAAACACAACTCAAACCACTCTCATTTAATTCGCTCTGCGCAAAATTTTGCTGTGCGAATTTTGACAGAGCTCACCCCCAACTTCGGGTAGCATAGCGCAAAGTGTGCGCTATGCGAATTAAATGCTGAAGTTGCTCTAGTGATTTTATTCGCTTTGCTTATCAAATGCGCTATGCGAATTACTTCCGCAAAGAGAAAAATTAAACTTTTAAATCGCAAAGCGAATTTAATCGCTATGCGAACTTCAATCTCAAAACAATTTCTTTTTCTCTCTCGCAGAGCGCATGAAATTCGCTGTGCGAATAATTCACTGCTTCATAAAATAATCTAGTCGCATAGCGCACCTCAGTTGTGCGCTGTGCGAATAGAGCGTCAGAACTCATTCATCAAGCATCTCAACACTTCTTCTCCACACTCAAACCTAACCATTACAGAAACACAATCAACAAACATAAATATATACAAACATGTGCTAGGGTGCCTCCTAGCAAGCGCTTCTTTAACGTCACTAGCTTGACCCAGAATCTCATGGCTCAGACAATTTAATAATTGTGGTGAGGCGTTCAACCTCACCACCCAAATAAGGTTTCAATCTCTGGCCATTAACAATCCAGCTTCGATTTGGATCCTCAGAATTTGGATCCATTAATTCAATAGCACCATAAGGCTTGACTGCCTTGATCACAAAGGGACCAGACCATTTAGATTTCAACTTACCTGGAAACAATTTGAATCTGGAATTAAACAACAATACCTGTTGTCCAGGTTGAAAATCTCTCTTGATCAGCTTTTTGTCATGGTACACCTTGATCTTTTCTTTATATTTTCTTGATGAATCATAGGCAGTCAACCTCATTTCCTCCAGCTCTTGCAATTGAAGCTTTCTTTTACCTGCACACAAAGAAACATCAAAGTTAAGAAATTTTAAAGCCCAGTATGCTTTATGTTCCATCTCAACAGGGAGATGGCATGACTTGCCGTAGACTAATTGGTAGGGTGTTAGCCCTACAGGAGTCTTTAAGGTTGTCCTATATGCCCACAGGACATCATCTAATTTTGCAGCCCAATCCTTTCTTGATGATGAAACAGTCTTTTCAAGGATTCTTTTGATTTCCCTGTTAGAAACTTCAGCTTGGCCATTGGTCTGAGGATGATACGGTGAAGCAATCTTGTGCCTCACATCATAATGTGTTAAGACCTTAGCCAATTGAGCGTTACAGAAATGTGACCCTCCATCACTTATGAGGATCCTAGGTACACCAAATCTACAGAAGATTTGCCTCTTGAGAAATTTGACAACAGTCTTGGCATCATTCTTCTGGCATGCTGCAGCTTCCACCCACTTACTGACATAATCCACTGCTACTAAAATATATTCATTGTTGTAGGAAGAATGTAGTGGTCCCATAAAGTCCATTACCCAACAATCAAATATTTCAACTTCTAAAATTGCCTGTAGTGGCATCTCATGTCTCTTTGATATGCTTCCTGTTCTTTGGCATCTGTCACACCCTCTAACATGAGCATGTGCATCTTTGAACAAGGTAGGCCAAAAGAAACCAGATTGAAGCACTTTGGCGGCGGTCCTTTCTCCATTAAAGTGACCTCCATATGGTGAATTATGACAATGCCATAGGATTCCAGCAGCTTCCTCTGCTGTAACACACCGCCTAAGTAAGTGGTCAGCACCCAGTTTGAAGAGATAAGGATCATCCCAAAGATATTCTTTGGAATCATGAATAAACTTCTTCTTCTGCTGCCAAGTCAAATCATCAGGGAGAATTCCTGCAGCCTTAAAATTAGCCATATCTGCAAACCATGGCCTCTGTTGTATGAGCATTAGACGCTCATCAATGAACTCTCCCTTTATTTCTCCCTCTTTATCAGTCACCTCAGAGTTAAGAAGGCGAGACAAATGATCAGCAATCACGTTCTCACTCCCCTTCTTATCTTTGATTTCCAAATCAAATTCCTGTAACAATAAAACCCATCTTATGAGACGTGGCTTTAAGTCAGATTTTGCCAGTAAATATTTGATGGCTGAATGGTCAGTATATATGATAACTTTAGACCCTATCAAATAAGGTCTAAACTTTTCAAGAGCATATACAATTGCCAAAAATTCCTTTTCAGTGGTGGCATAATTCAATTGTGCCCCATTCAGAACTTTGCTGGCATAATGAATAACATGAAAAATCTTGCCACGTCTCTGCCCCAAAACAGCCCCAATAGCATAATCACTAGCATCGCACATTAACTCAAAATTTTGAGTCCAGTTTGGTGCGACTACAACAGGGGCTGATATCAACTTCTCTTTCAAGACTTCAAAAGCTTTCTGGCACTCCCCACCAAATTCGAATGGAGTGTCCTTCACAAGCAGATTATAAAGGGGTTTAGCTATCTTGGAGAAATCTTTTATGAATCTCCTGTAAAAACCAACATGTCCAAGAAAGCTCCTTACCCCTTTGACATTCATAGGAGGCGGTAACTTTTTAATCACATCAACTTTTGCTTGATCTACACCTATTCCCCTGGATGAGATCTTATGTCCTAAGACAATTCCCTCACGAACCATAAAGTGACATTTTTCCCAATTTAGAATAAGGTTCGTGGCAATGCATCTCTTCAAAACTACATCCAGGTTCTCTAGGCATAAATCATATTATTTTCCAAAAACTGAGAAATCAACCATGAATACTTCAATGCAATTCTCTACCAAATCAGAAAAGATGGCTAGCACGCAACGTTGGAATGTAGCAGGAGCATTACAGAGACCAAAAGGCATCCTTCGGTATGTGAACACACCAAAGGGACAAGTGAAAGCGGTCTTTTCTTGGTCCTCTGGATTCACTACTATTTGATTGTATCCTGAATACCCATCTAGGAAACAATAGTAGGCTTGTCCTGCTAGCCTTTCCAACATTTGATCCATGAAAGGAAGAGGAAAATGATCTTTCCTGGTGGATTGATTTAATTTTCGGTAGTCAATACACATTCTCCACCCTGTGACTGTTCTTGTAGGAATTAATTCATTTTTCTCATTCTGAACAACAGTCATACCTCCTTTCTTAGGAACAACATGCACAGGACTCACCCAAGCACTATCTGAGATAGGATAAATCATTCCTGCTTCAAGCAATTTAAGCACTTCCTTTCTCACCACCTCTTTCAAAGTAGGATTCAACCTTCTCTGTGGTTGTGCTATGGGCTTATAATCCTGTTCCATCATGATCTTATGCATGCAGTAGGTTGGACTTATGCCTTTCAAATCAGAGATGTGCCAACCTATTGCCTTTTTATTCTCTTTCAAGATTTTCACTAATTTTTTCTCCTCACTGTTTGATAAAGAATTGCTTATGATCACAGGCTTCTTACAATTTTCTTCTAAAAACACATACTTGAGATGATCAGGAAGCACTTTTAATTCCATTTTTTCCTGATCATCCAAGTCAGCCTTTTCCAATTTTTCCACTCTCACATCAGTGGAATTCTCTTCTTTTAATTTTTCTAGATGTTGTGAAATCTCTTCCACTTCAGATTCTTCTTCAACAGTAAGCTCTTCACAAGCATCAACCAATACACGCTCTAAAGGGGATTTCACATACATCTGATTTTTTACAGTCTCAACTACATCATCCAGTACTTCAACTCTGAAACAGTTCCCTTTATCTTTTGGATGTTGCATAGCCTCCACAACATTAAAAGTTACTGTTTCATCATGTAGCCTCACCTTCAAATGACCATCATCAACATCAATTATGACTCTAGCAGTTTTCATGAAAGGTCTACCCAATATAAGGGGGACTTCAGTATCCTCCTCCATATCAAGAATAACAAAATCTACTGGAAAAGTAAACTTATCAACTTTCACTAGTACGTCTTCAATAACTCCATATGGGTATTTTAAAGACCTATCTGCTAATTGTAAAGTCATCCTTGTTGGTTTTACTTCCATGTCTCCTATTTTCTTTAACATAGACAAAGGCATCAAATTAATGCTTGCCCCTAAGTCTATCAATGCTTTTCCAATAGGGAGTTTTCCAATTGTACATGGAATAGTAAAACTTCCAGGGTCTTTGAATTTTGGTGGTAGAAGTTTTTGGATGATGGCACTACAATTCCCTTGCACCTCTATTGTTTCTTCCTCAATATACTTTCTCTTCTTGGTGAACAGATCTTTCATGAATCTAGCATAAGAGGGCATCTGTTGAAGTGTGTCAGAAGCGGCTGCAGCGGAATGGTTAGCGTGGAATAACAAACCAAGAGGGTTTTTAATTCAAACGTGTGCCTTTTAATTTCTACTCAATTAAACTTACTTAGCAATTAATATTGACAAATAAAGAGAGTAAGGTTGAGAGAAATTTGCACAGATGATTTTATCCTGGTTCGGATCTCACCAATCCTACGTCCAGTCGCTTATCTCAAAACAAGATAAACAGTTTCACTAACACAAAACAATTACAAACTACAATCACAAAGATACAATTTGTAAGAGTTTAGAAAACACCTCTCTTGATACCACAAGAGATGAAACTACACCTCCTTTGAGTCTTCACAAAGGATGAACACCTCCTCCGAATACTTCACGAAGGATGAACACCTCCTCCGAATACTTCACGAAGGATGATTCTCTTCCGAACACCTCCTTAGACACACCAAGGATGAACCGGCTATTTCCTCTATCACCGTAGCAGCACTTCACCAGCTCCACAGACAAGAGTTTCACAAGCCGAACAAGAACACACAAGTCTCAAGAATTTCTGAGTATTTTGAGCATAAGGGAAGAGTTTCTGTGTCACTGGATTCACTGACTTGAGAGGAAATGAGAGTCTATTTATAGACTCATCCAAAGACTCTTCCATTTTTCGTTTTCAGCCTTTCTTACTGTGTTAATCGATTAGCTACAGTGGTTAATCGATTAACACTCCAACGGATAGTCCAACGGCTCTAAAAACGGCTAGTTTTTCAAACTGTCACTGTGTTAATCGATTAACACCCTCTGTTAATCGATTAACGTTAATCGATTAACACCCTCTGTTAATCGATTAACGTTAATCGATTAACAGCCCCTATTAATCGATTAGCTACAGTGTTTTGCTACAGTACATTGCTACAGTACATTGCTACAATAATGTGCTACAGTATTTTGCTACATTAATTTTACAAAACACTTTCTTTTTCTAATCTAAGTCCTATACATATTTCTAAGAGTATTACAAAAGCTTTCCATAGCAATACAAGTCTTCATAACATCTTGAATCTTGATTTCTTCTTGACTTGATTTGGACATCATCAAAACTTCATTTTCATCATTTTACTAACAATCTCCCCCTTTTTGATGATGATCAAAAACTCCTTGATTTAAAGCTTTTGGTAATAATCTGTATTTAAAACACAACTTATGGAAGAAAGAGTGCATTAGTGAATAAGCACACATAGCACAAATAGGCAAATAAGCTTTAAACATTTTCTCCCCCTTTTTGATCATAATTAAAAAGTTGTGTTTGATGTTCTCCCCATAAGATAATACTCCCCCTTAATAAAAGCATGTATGCATATGAGCTAAAAATATTTCAAATTTAAAGATTCATTCAAACATGCACAATAGGATATTTAAAGCAAATATTTTTAGGAGAAAGAGCTTATAAAACATTGTTGAGATCTTCATCTTGAGGGTTGTTATCATTCTTTGCTTCATTTGTTGTCTTCTACAAATCTTCATCATAGCCTGTATGTAATTCAAATGACTCAAGAGGTTTCGCCTCAAGGTCTACAATTTCATCAAAGACAACATGCACACAATCTTCTATTTCAAATGTTTTCCGTTTGAAAACTATATATGCTTTGTATATAAAATAGTTCCATCTACCTTGGAATAAAAATTCTTAATTCTTCTTTTCAAATATTTAGAACAAAAACAATTTTTTTAAAAAAAAAAATTTTCTTAAATATTGTTTTAAAGAAATTCTAAATTTTAAACAATAAGTACCCAACTATTTTGCATGGGTCCTTTGGGTTAGTTTGAAAATTTGAAATCATTTTACAACCTAAATATATCTACCACTTGGAACACCATAATGCTTAATTTTACATTTGTTAGAAGTATGACCCTTTTTCATACAATAAAAGCATGATACAAAGTTTGTGTTCCTATTAGTTGTTCCTTTTTCTACCCAAGTTCTACGGGTTCTATGATTGTGTTTATTTTTAATTCTAGGAACATACTTATTTTTAACAACCTTATTTTCATTATTTTTACTACATTCTCCTAAGGTTGTTTGTTCTAGTAGTTTCTTAAAATTTTCACAAGAAGCACATTCATCACTACCAGTAAATTTACCCCTTTCAAAAAATAAAACTTTATTTTTCAAATCTTTATTTTCTTCAAAAATATTTTCAAAAATTTTAAATTCTTATTTTCATCAAGAATATTTTCAAAGTCTAATTTCAAATTTTTATTTTCTTCAGAAATATTTTCAAAATTTACTTTTAAATTTTTAAAATCCTTTTTCAATTTCTGATGGGCTTTATCTAATTTTTCAGATTCTACTATTAAAGCAGCATAAATTTCATGCAATTCATTTTCACTAATTTGACTAGAATTATCAGAATCGCTAGATGTACTTACTTGGCTTCCAGCGTCGTCGTTCACCACTAAACAGATGTTTGCTTCTTCATCTGAGTAGCTTGAATCTGAAATGGTATCATTGTCGTCTTCCCATGCGATGTACGCTCTCTTTTTCTTGAAGAATTTCTTTTCTTCACCCTTCTTTTGATTTGGGCAGTCTGCTTTTAGATGCCCCTTTTCTCCGCAACCATAGCATCGGTAATTTGAGGAAGATACTGGATTATCTTTCTTTTCGTATCTAAATTTTCCTTTGCCTTTAGACTTCATGAACCTGTTGAGCCTTTTTATCATGAGTCTCAATTCTTCTTCTTCGTCTGAGTCTTCATCTTCCGATTTACCTTTGCTTCTTTCAACCTCAGATTTCAAGGCTAGACTCTTTTTCTTAGTTTTTGCTTTTGCTTCTTCTTCATCTAGTCTTCCGAGGTCAAGTTCATGCTCTCTCAACTTTCCAAATAATGCAGCCATGGTCATTGTGTTGAGATTTTGTGACTCAGAAATTGCAGTCACTTTTGGTTGCCACGACCTGTCTAAAGATTTCAAAATTTTTATATTAAGCTCATCAGTATCGAAAGATTTACCTAGTCCAATAAGATGGTTTACGATGTTGGTGAAGCGTTTCTGAACATCTACTATTGTTTCCCCTTGCTTCACCCTGAACATTTCGTATTCCTGGATTAAGGTATTCTTTCTAGCTCTCTTTACATCATCTGTACCTTCATGGGTTACTTTTAGTACTTCCCACATTTCTTGTGCAGTTTTACAAATAGAAATCCTGTAAAACTCATCAACAGTTAAAGCAGATGAAATAATATTACGAGCTTTTACATCATTACCAAATTTTTTCTTATCTTGAGCAGTCCATTGGTCACGGGGCTTTGGTTCCTGCATATTGTTAGTTGGAACAAAAGGACCAAATGCAACAGCATCCCAAATATCTATATCAATAGATTCCATAAAAATTTGCATTTTGACCTTCCAAAATGCGTAATTTTCACCTGTGAATAGTGGTGGTCTATTGATAGAAGCACCCTCTGCAAAGGTTTGATGTGATCCTGCCATTTGAATGACTATCAAAGCAAGCTCTGATACCAATTGTCAGGAGCGGCTGCAGCGGAATGGTTAGCGTGGAATAACAAACCAAGAGGGTTTTTAATTCAAACGTGTGCCTTTTAATTTCTACTCAATTAAACTTACTTAGCAATTAATATTGACAAATAAAGAGAGTAAGGTTGAGAGAAATTTGCACAGATGATTTTATCCTGGTTCGGATCTCACCAATCCTACGTCCAGTCGCTTATCTCAAAACAAGATAAACAGTTTCACTAACACAAAACAATTACAAACTACAATCACAAAGATACAATTTGTAAGAGTTTAGAAAACACCTCTCTTGATACCACAAGAGATGAAACTACACCTCCTTTGAGTCTTCACAAAGGATGAACACCTCCTCCGAATACTTCACGAAGGATGAACACCTCCTCCGAATACTTCACGAAGGATGATTCTCTTCCGAACACCTCCTTAGACACACCAAGGATGAACCGGCTATTTCCTCTGTCACCGTAGCAGCACTTCACCAGCTCCACAGACAAGAGTTTCACAAGCCGAACAAGAACACACAAGTCTCAAGAATTTCTGAGTATTTTGAGCACAAGGGAAGAGTTTCCGTGTCACTGGATTCACTGACTTGAGAGGAAATGAGAGTCTATTTATAGACTCATCCAAAGACTCTTCCATTTTTCGTTTTCAGCCTTTCTTACTGTGTTAATCGATTAGCTACAGTGGTTAATCGATTAACACTCCAACGGATAGTCCAACGGCTCTAAAAACGGCTAGTTTTTCAAACTGTCACTGTGTTAATCGATTAACACCCTCTGTTAATCGATTAACGTTAATCGATTAACAGCCCATGTTAATCGATTAGCTACAGTGTTTTGCTACAGTACATTGCTACAGTACATTGCTACAGTAATGTGCTACAGTATTTTGCTACAGTAATTTTACAAAACACTTTCTTTTTCTAATCTAAGTCCTATACATATTTCTAAGAGTATTACAAAAGCTTTCCATAGCAATACAAGTCTTCATAACATCTTGAATCTTGATTTCTTCTTGACTTGATTTGGACATCATCAAAACTTCATTTTCATCATTTTGCTAACAAAGTGCTTCAGAAAAGGGAATTGTAATTTCCAGCTTGTTGAAGAGAGCCATAAATCTAGAAAATTGACTTTCTTTTTCCTTTCTAGAATATGTCTTTGGGTATGGTAAAGGATTCACAATCTGTTTTCCTTTTTGGCTCTCTTCAATTTTTTTATTTTTATCTTTCTGCTCTTCCACTTCTTCTTCTTTATCTTTTTGTTCCTCATTTAACTTTTCCTCTTGATCCTCTTGCCTCACAACTACACTGTCTAACACTTTACCACTCCTTGTTGTTATAGCTTTACAGTGCTCTTTTGGATTTGGTTCAGTGTTAGCTCCAAATGTATTTACAGGCTTCTCTTCCAGTTTCTTGGCCAATTGACCCATTTGAACTTCTAAATTTCTTAGAGATGCATTTGTGCTCTTTTGATTTGATATGGACATCTGCATAAATTGTTGAAGAGTTTCTTCCAGTTTTGATGTCCTATCAGAAAGAGTGGGTTGTTGTTGAAACTGTGGAGGTGGTCTACTGGAACTAGCCTGACCCATGCTAGGATGAGGTCTCCATCCTTGATTATAATTTCCATAATTGCCTTGACGGCCTTGATTTCCCATGTAATTGACCTCTTCCTTAGCATTGGTGAGAATAGCACACTGTCCATTTTGGTGCTCTCCACCACACAGTTCACACCCTTGCACAGTATGTTGTGCCTGTGATACATTTTGGATTTGTAGTTGTGATACCTTTTTCATCAGAGACTCAAGCTGTTGAGTCATAATTTTATTTTGGGCTAATAAGGCATCTTGGGATTGCAACTCAAACATTCCCTTCTTTTGATTTTGTCCTCTCTCACTTTGAACATCATTGTCACTAGATGCCATATTTTCAATAATTTCATGAGCTTCATTAGGTGTCTTCCACCTAATGTTACCTCCTGCTGAGGCATCTAACATCAATTTTGTGTGAGAGTTTAAACCTCCTAAGAACAGGTTCAATTGAGTGGGGACATCAAATCCATGTATGGGAGTCTTTCTTAACAATCCCTTAAACCTATCCCATGTCTGACTCAAAGTCTCTTCAGGTTCCTGTTGGAAAGAAGATATCTCTTGCTTGCCTTTGTTTATTTGATTGAGGGAAATACTTCTGCAAAAAATTCGACACAACGTCATCCCAGCCTGTCAGACTTCCCTCAGGAAAAGAATTTAACCATTTCTTGGCATTTCCTGCCAAGGAAAATGGAAAAAGACTAAGTCTGATTGCCTCCTCTGACACATTCAACATTTTCACAGTGTTGCAATATTCATTAAAAGTTGTCAGATGATCGTAGGGATTTTCGTGTGACAATCCTGAAAACTGATTACTTTGAACAAGGTGTATCAATGTTGGCTTCATTTCCATGTTAGCTGCGATTACCACAGGTCTGGCTATACTGTTGAAAGATGTAGGTACAGACACTGAAGCATAATCTTCCAACGTACGCCTTCCTTGTTCATTTTCCCTGTTTCCCTCCATCTTTTTACCCTCTTGGTCAGATGAAGAAAAAGCGTTTGAGGATAAGCTGGATTCTCTAGCTTCTTTTTTTCTATTTTCTCTTCTACGCCTACTATTATTTCTACGGACTGTCCTTTCAATCTCAGAATCAAACAATAAATTCTCAGATTTTGTTCTGCGTGGCATGTAGAACGAAAATCTCCAATGACCAACCCAAGAAATAACAACAGGAACAAAACACAATATATACAGATACACAGAAAACTAAAACAATGAATTTACGGAGATGGGAACAAAATTGAAATTGATAAACAACTAATTGAAATAACAAAACAATCAAATTCCCCGGCAACGGCGCCAAAAACTTGATAACTTTTTGGCAAGTATACCAAATCGTTACAAGTAATACAGTGATAAGTAAAGTATCGTTCTCCTCAGGGAATTTGTGTTACTTTATTCAATTAAAATTTATTTATCAAAATCAATTGAACAGCAAAATATAAGTGAATTAATAGTTTCAAACTAGATGACAATTTAAAATTGAAATTAAAATTTAAAGAAAGCTTCATTGGAATTGACTTCATGACCCCATTACAGTAACTATTATGAGCAATATAACTTGCGTTCAAACATCAACATAACAGTATCTTGGTTTAATTCCTTAAAACAAGTTCTAAAGAATTATGTTCAATTATTAATTCCTTAAGTAATTAAACATAAACTTTGCATTAAGACTGATGTTATTGATGACCAGGAGAATTGAAACTATTCCTAGCATCTCTCCTTCTGGTTGCTTTTCTTGCGTCAATACTCAAATTTACTTCCAGTACAATTTGAATATAAAAACAAGTATATTTTACTTCCGTAAAATAAAATAAAAAGTAAACAAGAAAAGCATATGAACACAATTTATATTGAACAGGAAATATTACATCAAATGTCAGCCATTACAGTCAATTCCAACGAATGAAAGTTTAGCTTATCCTAGACATCACAAACATACTCATTTCCGCAATTCCTTGCATGATGTGCAGTCTTGATGTCTTCAGAGAGGTCTCCTCGTTCTCCAGAGCAGTTCTCCAGTCTTTTCTCCCTATTTTCGTGTGTCAGAGCATGCCTTTTGCCTTTCTGTCACGTCTTTAAAAACCAATAACTTCATTAATTCGCACAGCGCACATGTGTGTGTGCGCTATGCGAATTTCACGTAACTGCTGCCTCTCAAATGACGTTATTCGTACAGCGCACATGTGATGATGCGCTATGCGAATTTATATATCCTGGTAGTGCGAGTTTTGGCTTGCGCTATGCGAGAACTGGCTGACAGAGTTCCAATTATACATCCTTTCCTGTACAATAATTTACAACACAATCTACTTCCTATTACGACTTTTCACTGAGTAATAACATGAATAATTACAAAATTGAGATCCTTTATAAGTGTCAAAACATCTGTTTTTTTTACACTTATCAATCCCCCAGTTTGGACTATAGACGAGAATATCGTCGAAAAACACCAGCACCCATTTCCTAAGATACGGTTGTAATAGCTGATTCATTGTACTCTAAAAAGTGGTCGGCGCATTCGTAAGTCCGAACGGTATCACGAGAAACTCGAAGTGTCCTAGGTGGGTGCGGAAGGCTGTCTTGGCTACGTCCTCTTCCTCCATCCTGATCTGGTGGTACCCTGATTTCAAATCGATCTTTGAGAAGTACCTGGCCCCTCTTAATTTGTCTAGCAACTCCTCTATTACCGGAATAGGGAATTTATCCGATACAGTGGCCTTGTTCAGGGCTCTGTAATCTACACAAAAGCGCTAACTCCCATCCTTCTTCTTCACGAGGATGACCGGGCTGGAAAACGGACTCGTGTTGTGGCGTATGATCCCGGCCTTCAACATATCATCCACCTGTTTTTCGATCTCACCTTTCAAAATATGAGGATAGCGGTATGGCGTCACATTTATAGGGTCTACACCCACTTTCAACTTTATTCGTGATGTATGTGACGTGTTGGAGGCAGCCCGTGCACATCTTGGAATAAGCGATAGTGGGTTTGCAATAGCTTTTCCAGTTCAGCCTGCTGCTGGCCTGTCACATCTGTTTCCCACTCACCGTCTTCAGTTGTCTCTATTGCACTTAGACCCCACACTAATGCTCCTGACTCAGCGTTATCTCCCAGCTTCCACAAAGATCTCGCTTTCACCAGCTGGCGCGATAGGGCTGGATCACCCTTGATCGTGATCTTTTTATCCCCCACATTATATTCCATTGTCATGCTATCCCAATTCGTCCGAACTTCGCCCAATTTAGCCAACCATGCAACCCCCAGAATAACGTCGACGCCCCCCAACTCAAAAACATGGAACTCTTTCTCCACATCCACCTCCTCCAGTCGGATAATCACCCCTTCACATCGTCCTTGGGTAATCCGTCGACACCCGTCGCCCAAACTCACTGGGTATGGTACAGTATCGATCACCGACAAGCCCAGCTCCTCCGTTGTCCTCTTACTTATATAGTTCTGGCTTGCTCCGCTGTCTATGACCACCACCACCCTCCGTTCACCAATTTTCCCCGTCAACTTCAAGGTTCCCGGGTTGGTCCAGCCTTCTGCCGAACACGCGGACAGCTCCATCACTTTCTCCTCCTGGTCGCCGTTTACCTCGCCCTCTTCCCCTTCGTCTTCGTCCTCTACTAACAATAACACCCGTAAGCTCCTCTCGGCGCATCGATGGCCTGGTGCAAATGGGCTGCCACATCGAAAGCAACGCCCCTTCTCCTTTCTCTTATGAAACTCGGGGTAAGGTAAGTTTCGAACCATTCGGCCTCGACCTTCACCCCTAATCGTAGCGCTCCCCCTCACTATACTGTTAGCCGCCGCTCCCTCTCTCCTCGCGGGTCCTCCATCCTCTGTTCTTCCAAACAGGTTCGTCATTAGTTTAGTCGATTCTGATCGTGTCACGATACTCATTGATCGCGCACTTAATGGGTTCATCTTGAATCCACTAGCCTGGCTTCCCTGCGCTTTCATCATCGCATCTTCTACGTCGCGCACAATCCTCATCGCCTTCATCAACTCCGATGGGTTCTGGATCCGCACCTGACCCCTCACGTCCTCACGTAAACCGGCTAAGAAGTAGCCCATCACCTGTTCCTCTGGAATCCCCGTCGTCTGCCCCATCAAGACTTCAAAATGACGTACGAATTCCTCGATTGTTCCTTCTTGACGCAGAGTAGCCAGTCGCTCGAATACGGTCCCCCTGAATCCACCACCGAAGCGATTAATCATGGCTTCTTTCAACCCGTTCCACGTTCGGTTTCTCGCTTTCTCTTTCCAGAAAGTGAACCAGTACGCCGCGCTGCCCTCCATGCTTACGTAGGCGACCTCCACCTTTTCTTCATTGTTCTTCACCCTTTTTATATCGAAAAACCTTTCTGGCCGATTGAGCCAACTGATTGGCTCGTCTCCATCAAAGGTGGGTAACTCAACCCTCTTCCTCCAAGGCTTTTGCGCTCCACTTCTTTCGCCGCTTCCACCGCCTCCGGTCTCCTCATTCCCTCTGTGTCGGTTATCATTCACGGAGCTATCCTCCGAACTGTTCTCCGCATGATTTCCTTGTTTTGTCAGAATTTTCATAATTTGTTGCAAATCGCGACGTACCGCTGTCGACTCCGCCTTCATTCCCTCTACCGTTATCTCAATCGCTTCTAATCTTGCCTCCGTCCTCGTCTCCATCTCTTCACCGCAGCGTCCACAAAATTTGGATCCGGCAGGTCGAACCAAATTGATAGGTTTCTGATAAAGAAACCTTATCTTTCACCTAACTAACACACGCAAACAGAGCAAAAGTTCTGCATAACCTCTGATTTTATTGATCTCCAAGAAAGAATACAAGAATGAAGCAATAAGGGAGCCTAATCTCCCCCAAACAAGACTAAACAGTCTGTTCATACACTTGAATCGCCAAAAAAAATCCCTCTCCTCTCTCCATCTCAACAATTTATACAAAGGTATATTCCCGCTCTTCCTAACTGTTAACACAGTTAGGCAACTAACTCCCCCTAACTGTTAACTAACAATTGACTAACCTATCTTCCTTCTTACATACACTCTCAACTTCCTATCATTACCCTCCCCTCCATTTTCAACCTTGTCCTCAAGGTTGAACTCCGGAAATTGGTCCTTGATTGTTGCTAAATCTTCCCACGTCGCCCCTTCTACACCCTCGGTCTACCACTCTACCAGCACCTGTTGAAACACCTCATCTCCCTGTTGTATTTGTCTACGCTCCAGGATCACTTTTTCAACCTCTGCATAATTAAGGTGTATTCTTTCCTGATCAAACTTTGTTTTACAATCAAGAGATTGTTGTTTCCCTGTATGTGTTGCCAGAAAGAAGAACGTGAGGTTCTTGGTATACTTTGAGAAGAGTCTCAAAGGGTTACTATAGTGAAGATGATTGTTCTTCTGCATTGTGTGTTTATGTTATATTAGATTGGTGAGTTAGAGAGGAGATTTACATTTTGAGAGTTGGTCTCTGTAAAGCCTTGTTGTAAAAACTCAAATCTTTATAGTGGAAAGTCTTTCAATCTAAGATTGATTGAAAGAGACTCATGTAGGCATTAAGGCCGAACCAGGATAAAAAAGATTATGTTTGTTTTCTATCCTTAATCTCTTTATTGCATTATTTTCATAATTGTATTGTGCGCTTGAAGATTATTCTAAAAATTCATGGTAAGAGAAACAAACCATAACTTTTCTTACAAGTCTCACATAGAGTCCTACAACTTTCTTAGCTAATGAAACATACTCATACGTCTAAGAGCACTCATGCATGCTTTCATTTCTCACAAACATTCGTGAAGACAAAATCATTCAGTTTTGTTATTTTTCACTAAAAATAACACTTACTCATTTAATATATATATATATATATATATATATATATATATATATTACTCTTAAAACCCTAAAGACACTTTAAGATATTTCACTTTATTTTTCTAATAACCACAAAATATCATATGTATTTTTTTCATTTTTTTTATTATTAGTTTTTTAAAAAATCTTTTTAAATCTCTTTTATATAACCAAAATCACACTAATTTTTTTTATCTTTTAATAAATTTGTTTAAAAGTAAACATCATATATAACCCATTTATGTATAATAATCTTTATATATCTTTTAAAAAAATTATTTCATATTTTATTAATAATTATTCACTGTTTTTTTATTTCTTAGATTTTTTTTAAAATATTGTTAAAAAAAATAATTAATAAATAATTATATCTCCTATCATAATTTTTGAAATAAAATAAATAACAATAAATGATTTGTAAACGCTTAATTTTGTCCAAATAATAAAAAAATGACAAATTAAAATTAACTTGAAATACAAAACATAAAAAAAATGTATTATTTAAAAAATATATAAATACATCTTGTATTTAATTTGATGAAATAGAATTTTAGATTATATCATGCTAAATAATTTAAAAAAAAATAAAAAATATGTAATAATAAAAAATGAAAAAAAGAAGAAGAATAGGAATGGATTCAGAATTTTGATGTTTGCCCTTTCTCCCGCCTTTTTTTCATTCTTTCCTCGTCCATGCAAAGAAAAGAGTAGTCAATCTGTGTATTGGGTCTGCTATTGGTTTGCAACTAAAAGTAGAAAACGTAAAGCACACCCAAATGTACTCCAGATTGCAGTGCTGACCGAGTGGGTAACAGGCAGGGTCACAATCCACACGCTTCACTAATCTTCGTCTTCTTCCCCTTTAACTTCATCCTCCTTCTTCATTTTCGGCAGACACCACAGAACACACTTCATTCTTTCCCACTGCATCTCTCTAGACATATGTCAAACTGTATAATAGGATTTGGTTATAGTTGATGTGAGTTGGGACCAAAAATCTCATAGGACAAAAAATATTTATTGGAAAAACTTACAAAATCAAATATTTTCAAAGTCTTATAAATTAGGATTAATATGAGTTTTCCTTTTTTAGAATTGTGAAATATAATTATATTAACATCATTAATATTAATTTAACAAAAGAATTTAAAAAATATAAAAATCACACAAAACAATAAATAAATAAAAAATAATTTAATACTTATTTTACTCTCTCGAATGAGGATATTTGTTCAAAGTGATCATACATTTTAAAAAAATTTTACTAATGTCCCAATTTTTGTAAAAACTTTTCAAGTGAGTCCTTTTTGAAGTTGCTACCTGGTCAAAACTTAATGAGTTGTCCACTTCTGAATTTTTAAAATTAAAGTTAATGATGTAGAAATGTTTTAACATAAGGTTAAAACACTAGTGCAATTTTGACTTTTAAACTCGCACATTATACTTCATTTGACACCAAACCGTTGTCTATCACAAGGCGGTGGCAGGTTTGTAATAAAGCCGATCTTATATAATTCGGTTGCACAAAAAATCGAAGCATAATCGGTGCCTAAAAGCTGACAACTTCATGAAAAGGTGATACGAGTTCAGGATTTGGGCTTACAACTTTACAAAAAGGTGATACTACCTCGGTTGCCTACAGACCCGAGGCAGAAAGCCTGAGCTACCACCTCGGTCAACTTAGACCCGAGGCATAAAGCCTGAACAAAACGATCTTCGACTTCGGTTCATTCCTAATCGAAGCATATAGGCTTCAGATTTTCTCAGTTTAAGCATTTGTTTCGTTTATAACCGATGCTGTAGAGCGCTACTACTTCGGTTATTCTAGACAACCGAGGTAGTCTCTTTTATTAGCTTCAAAATTCTCAAACTTTGTTCATTTCTTCTCACGCTTGGTTCTGTTTCTTCTTCTTTGTCTTCGTGTTGCCACTGCTGTTCATTTCTTCATTGCTTTTTTGTGTTCATTGCTTCATCTTTCACTTAAAGCTTGGTTGAGTTCATTGCTTCTTCGGTTCTTCTTCTTCGCGTTGTTGCTTCGTCTTTGCCGCCACCACCGGTGTTCTCCCTAAGGGTTGCCTCCACCAGCGTCGCCGTTGCGAGTCCTTCGTCGGTGTCGTTCGCTTCGTCCTTCGTCGCTGTCGCTCTCACCTTTGTAGTCGTTGCTGTCGTCGCCCACTGTCATCGTCGTTGGTGCCACCAGAATCGCACCATGGAACCCTAAATCAGAAAATCCCAATTGGTCGTTGTTCAATCGAATCAGATGCACGAGTGGGTCGCCAATCGCGCGAGTTCGTCTCCTCGGCCACCATCGCGCGTTTCTCCCCCAATGGCGAGTGGGTTGCCTCCGCCTCGGCCACCATCGCGCGTTTCTCCCCCAACAGCGAGTGGGTCGCCTCCGCCTCGGCCACCATCGCGCGTTTCTCCCCCAACGACGAGTGGGTCACCTCCGCCTCGACCACCATCACGCGTTTCTCCCCTAACGACGAGTGGGTCGCCTCCGCCGATGCCTCCGGTACCGCAGGACCTGGGGCACGCCGATGCCTCCGAAGCTTCTCTTTTTGTTGATGATGTTGTATACTGTGCAATGAACGTGCGATGAAGCTTCTCTGGGTGTTGTGTATTGCTTTGTTGTGTATTGCTTTGTGGTGTATTGCTTTGTGGTGTATGTTGGAATTTCTCAAATGTTGTTGTGTGTTGTTGTTCTTCCTGTGCGATGAAACAGGCTTGGCTGAGGATGGTTGAGGATGGTTGAGGATGGCTGTTTACCAGCTCTTGAGCAAGATCATTCCACAGTGAATCAACATCCTAAAGGTTGAAAAAATTAAAAAAAAAACACGTTACTGCCTCGGTTATCTAAAAACCGAGGCATAATCCTATTTATTTTTACTCGGTTCATAACCGAGGCATAAAACTTACCATTTTTTACCTCATCTGTATATGCACCGGTTGTAGAACCAGTGCCTATAAGCAAATTTAACCGGTGCCATTTCGTCTTACTGCACTAGTGAAAGAAAAGAGATTCAGGTTAGAATTAATTCGTGATTTGGGGTTGAAGAATATGGTGAAAGTGGTGTTGAAATTGGGATCGTGGTGGTTCGTTGAAGGTGCAATTTCAAGAGCTTATATGAGGTTAGTGTTTTTCTTGGTATACTTTTGTGATTCCTATCTCGCCAAAACCACTTTCCTCGACTTAATGGTGGTGCACCAAGCAAACGACCATGACTAGGGGTTTCAAGATCCACGCGAGAGAAGAACCAGCGAGAAATGGATGCCAAAAACAAATTGGGGATTTCCCAATTTAGGGGTTTTTCCAATTTAGAATAAGGGTTTTTTTATTGAGGTTCTCCACGGCGGCACCAGAAAAGAAGAAGGACACTAGAAAATTGGGGATTTTCCTTAGGATTCCAAAATTGGGGTTTTTTCCAAATTAGAGTTTCTTAACAAATGTAATTAGGATTTTCAAATATTACAAAAGGAAATACTTTATTGGATTTTAATTTCTTTTCTTAATCCAACTATAATAATTCTTCCTGTTGTTTGCTTCCTGCTTGTATCATTCAACCTGTGTAAACCACTCTTTCAAGTAAAGAAAATGGTACCACTTTCATAAGCCACAGTCAATCACTGTCTGTAATAAGAGCTAAAGGACTATGAACCTTAAGCACGAACAAGAGAACAATGGATCGAAATTGACTACAAATATAATATTCATAATCAATTAAAGCAAACCCAAATTTGGTTCATGCTATCTTGCCCCTAGGAAGAAGTCATTCATATCTCAGCCACAACCACTTTCCTCACCTCAAGGACGAAGTTGCACGAGCCCAAACCCTAATCCTTTTCTTTTAACCCTCTGTCAAAACATTGCATCTTAATCATTTTTTTTAAATTCAAAATTTACACCGTCATTTAACCTCACACTACTACATAATGACAAGAATTGGACATGTCATTATATTTTGGCCAAGAGGGCATCTACACCATTAGATTTTTGACGTTGCAAAAAAGATTAACTTGAACCATTTTTACACAACTTGGGACCTTTGTGAACTTTTTTTTTAAAACGTAGGACCACTTTGAACAAACGTCCTCCTTCGAATGACCAAAAGAGATAGTAAGCCATAAAAAACCATTGAACCAATTGTTATAAATAAATAATTAACAAAAAAGTGTTTTCAATCTAAAACAAATATAATAAATAATTACATAGAAAATTCTAAAATTTCAAATATCTCTTGTGATTTTATTATATTATTTTTTTTCTTTTTATATCTAATCACAATATTTATTTTAATCCTAATTCAGAAAATGAAAGTGTTTTATACTATATATTTTGCGATAAAAACAAAAAGAAAACTATATCGTTGTGAACATGAAAACAATTTTAAGATCATATTTACTAATTAGTTAACTCTACATAGAAACATTTTGTACTTATTTTAAAAAAGTTTATTTTACATAATGAGAAAATTTACTCTCTTCTCAATATTTCTTTGTAATATTCTCAGTTGTTTCTAACCATTTCCAATATGAAGATACATTTAATAATAATTTGAATTAACTGATATATATATATATATAATGAAATGATAGATATTTAGTTATTAATTTAATCTCATATTTATCTTTCTATGTTTTAGATATTTTTATATATATGTAAAAGTTTATAAATACATATGATTTTTATAAAACAAATATTAACTCAATTATCTAATTTTTATAATTGTTAATATATAATTTTGATTTTTTTTTAATTTTATAAAATTATGTGTATTTTTTTTCAATTTAATGTATAAAAATGTTTATGTTATATTAATATTTTTTTATAACAATAATAAATTATTTAATTTATTTTATGCTTGATTTTTTTGGGAAAAAAAATTTTCTTTTAAATTGAAATGCGTTTATTATATTTTAGATGTTAAAATTAAATATAAGTTAAAATTTTATTTATATATAATATTTTTTAAATAGTTTATGAAAATAAATTTATAAAATAATTTCAAAACAATAAAAAATTAAAATTTGTTTTATAATTATTTTCAAATATAAGTAATTTCTAGACTTACAAAAATAACTTTTTGAACATTTTTTTAAAATTATCTTACTTTTAAGTTTAAATAAACTCAGCATATATTATATCTTTAATTTTTCAAAATAATGAAATTATGTATTTAAAATATGATTATAATTAAAAATTTATTTTGAATAAATTTTTATAAAATCAATATTTATATATTTATGTTTTAGAAAAAGATATTAGTAAAAAATTATTTTATTTTTAACCTTAAACAAACTCAACCTATATATTTTAAACTTTTCAAAACAATAAAATTATTTATCTAAGATATGATTAAAATTAAAAAATCATTTTAAATAGTTTTTTATAAACCTACATTTATATATTTATATTGAAAGAAAAATAATATTAGTAAAAAATTACATTATTTAAACTTAAACAAACTCAATATATATTATATTTTTAACTTTTCAAAATAATGAAATTATATATATATATATATATAATATAATTATGATAAAAAACTTATTTTAAATAGTTTTTGATAAAATCAATATTTATATATTTGTATTTAATTAAAATAATATTAGTAAAACTTATAAAGCAAATAAAAAAATAATTAAAAATGCATTAATAATAAATTAATTTAGTTTGGGGCTAGTTTCATCCTAACCCTGTCCCAATCCACTTTAAGTGGAGCTTTGGATTAGGGTTTTTAAAAAACTCCTCCTTAAGTGAAGTAGAAAAATGAGACTTGATTTTAGAAGAAAGGGTATTTCACCCTACATCTCCAATATCTCATTATGTGTCTCTAACTTCTTAAAACATTTTATTTTTAACTTTATTAAAGTTATTCTACACTCCTTAATAATAATCTAATTTAATTTAATATTTTAATATTATTTAATATATATTTATATCTTAATAATTATAAAAATATAATTTCTATTATTATAAGTTATATTAAAAAATAAAAATAAAAATAATAAAAATAAAAGTAATAATAATGAAAATAATAATAAAAATAATATAAAATCTGATTTAATATATTTAAATATATTAAATTATATTAAAATATAAAATTAAATTAAATAATTATTAAAATTTAAATAAAAAAATTAACAAAAATTATCTATCGGATATCTATGTCCGTTACTTTAGTTAACGGATTTCTCAATTAACAATTTTTTTAAAATTTTATTTTTTATTTAAATTTTAATAATTATTTAATTTAATATAATATTTAATATAATTAAAATTCTTTTGTAATTAGGTTTAAGTATTTGTTTCTTAGTTTTTTCTGTTGCTGCCTTTTTGTTTTGTGTTGTCATAATTTCAGTTTTATTCATGTACTAGTTAGTTATTATTCGGTGCTATGTACTCTGTGGTTAGTATCTGTTAGTATTTTTTATTTAATAGCCTTTCAACGTTCAATTAAAATAACACAGTGAGTTTAACAGTGTGTGTCGTATTCTGTTTTACATTCATTCCCTCACGCCGTCGTCTTCTATTTTACATTCACTCCCACCCGCCGCCCGGAGGAGAAACTAAAACCCTCTGCCTTTGTAACTATCTCGATAGGAAAATCAGAATGGAAATTTAGTGAGATGATTCACCACGGCTGCGAAGGTTTCTCTTTTCATGTTTCTTTGTTATTGTGATCATCCCATCTTATGCTCATGCATACTTTATCTAATTATTTTTTCCCTTTCATGTATTATTTTATTGCTTTTATCATCATACTGATTTCATATAACTTGTAGCGTTGTTCTAGCTCAATATCCAATTATCGAAACATCTTTTTAAGAAAGTGTTAAACAAAAGGAAAATGACACTTGAACAACCATTTTTGACAACATTTAGACACGCGCACACGTGTCAAAATATGAGTGGTCCATTTTCATTTAATTTTTCCAACTGGACCACTCAGATTTTGACACGTATGCGCGTGTCTAAATGTTGTCAAAAACGGTTGTTCAAGTATCATTACCCTAAACAAAATTATCAAAAGTTTATTTTATTTTGTTTTGCTATTTTACAATCATAATAATTAAGTTTATTATTATAGTGTCGGATTCCCCTTGATAATTCAAATTTTCATTTTCAGTTATATAACATTTTAAAAATTTCTTACACTCCAAACCATTATGAAGAATGAATATTTATCTTTCATCTATCTCCTTCTTGGTCTCATCTAATAAAGATGGTAATTATCACATAAAGATGGTAATTATCACATAAAGATGGTAATTATCACATCCCTCTTAAATATATATTTATAAAATCTTATTATAATTAACTTACAATTAGGTATGAACTATGAATTATCAATAAATAATTTTTATTATTTTTTTAATTCTTAAAAATTAGGTTTGACTTATTAACCATTATTCTTATTAATTCTTAATTAATAATTATTATTTTTATTAATTATTCATTAATAATGGTTATTGTTCAAATTAATTCTCAATTATTGATTGGGATTTGAGTTGTAACATCATTATATCTCTTATAATAAAATTTTAAAATAATTAATTTTCAGTTATCATATTTAATAATATTTAACATCTTTTTAATTAAATGATGACTAAAGCCTCTCATCTTTTATTTATCTAGTATGTTAGAGACAGATTCATATATTCATGTGATAAAATTCAATTTCTACACTCTTATAATCATTTTTTTCTAAGAATTTATTTAATATATTTTTAATTAAATAATTATATACCAAATCTCATCTCTAATAAGAATTTTTAAATAAGATGAATATTTTAAATTAAATATTTAATAAATCGTTTTATCTGTTATTTAAAATATATAATTTTTAATTGTTACAGTTTTTCTGAATCTTAGATTTATTATTTAGTAATAATGAGAATGGAAGAAAAAAAATCAAAATTTATTAAAATATTATAATTAATGTTTAGCGCATCTTGGATTGAAAAAAAAAAGTAGAAATTTTGAATTTTTTTCAAGGATTTTACTATTTATGTGTATCCATTTGACTAAAAATGAAAAAGATTATTTATTTATTTATCTTTTTGTCTTTTACCAAGATGGAACTTACTGCACAAGGATGCAAATAATGAGCTTTTATAATTTAACTTATGGCTTGTCGCTTCATTAGCCCACTCCACTCTCAGCGTAACTCCCAAGTAACTGTTAGTCTCTTCGGTATTTTCCGATTCCGGTGTTTTCTACTCGCCAGTAAGTTAGTTTATCTTTTGGTTTTGTCATCGCTGCTGTGTAAGTTGTTTCAGATTTCTGTTTCCCTGATCATTTTTTAAGAGCTCGTGTTGTGTGTTTCATATTTTCTTTTGAGTTCATCGCATTTTGTGTGTATTTGTATTTTGTATTTTGGAAGTTGAACGGTGTGCATGTGAGTTTGGGGGTTTCATGACCTTAAGATGATTGCAGTGGTTGTCCCCACTGTGTGATAGGGAAATTTGTTTTGCACAGAGAGGTGCATTTGTTTATTGATATTTTGGTTTTTTTAAAAGGATATTTTGCAGTATGGCTTTTTTTATGGTCACTATTGTTAATTTATTTATTTTATTGACATTTATGCAGATGGTCATGTTCCTTGTTCTGAAGAAAGATAAAAAAATGATATGCACCACGAGGTGCCTAGACCCGCCGATCGATTTGTATGGATTTTCTTCTTCTTAAGTTGTATTCTATTTATTAATTTTAAAAATACTTCGGAAAATTTGTTGCTAGCTGTTACTTTGATGATAAGGTAAATGAAGTTTATGGTGTGATAGTTTGACCTAAAAATATTTGCAGGCCACAGGAATTGAGCTTAACATGTGAAATTTCCAAAAATAAGATACATAGTCTTTCTGAATTTCCCCAATTTTCACTAACTCCGGTCCCAAATAATTTACACGAGATGTCTGAGTGGGGGAACTTTTTGAATTACCTGTGTAAAAAAGACAAGGTATGATGCTTATCTGAACTTGTTTTATTAACGCTCTAGCATATTTATGTTTCTGATGGATTTGTGTAATTGTATTGGTTGTTCACTTGCTTCGATACTAAGGATATGTATGGGCCAATCTATTTTTTACTTTTTTCTCCTTCAAAATGGAAGGTGGGTCAATCAGTTTTTGATATAAGTTCTTAAAAATATAAGTAGTTTATTTAACGAGAAAAAAGCTAAAAGATACGGAGCTTTTTAAAAATCATAATGAGAAATTTAGTTCTAGCTTAAGCAAAACTTTTGACACTGAACTATCTCTCTAAATCCTAGTACATGACATTTAATATTTGTATCTTTTGGTAAACAACAATGAAATTTATGACACTTTAATAAATATTATATTAGTCACAAATTTATTTGGTTTAATCCAACAATAAAATTATATTTTTGCACCTTTGCTGGAAAACTCTAGGGGGGAAAACAACAAGGGGATACTCAGTAGTGGGCCACAAGTCAACTAAATAAAAAGACTATGACATCACACTCAATTCAAAACCTTAGGACAATAGGTTTGTAGGTCTTTCTCACTTGTACATTGCTCAACTTGTCCATTTCTATGCAATGTGAGAATTCAACTCGTACATGAACTCTAACAAATCCCTCCTTCAAGTGTGAGTCCCATCTAAAGGAAGCTCTTGCTTGTCCATGAGTATTTAATGGTGACTCTTATTTACATTGTTGTTCACCTCAACAACACCCTGGTTGGATTAGTTGCCAAGATGATATATGGGATTATCTGCACACCAGGATCCACCATTGACACCATAATATTTGTTTAAGTTGATCACATGAACTATTGACTTTGATACCACTTGTTAGAACACACACTAAACATACTCACAAGCAAAAACGAAGAATGGGAAGAGAACAAGAGATATGGGTTCTGAATGTAAAATTTATATCTCACAGACATATGTGTATCACAATACATCATTACAATTTATAGTACCATTAGGAGCAATTCGTTGACAGCCCACTGACTACCTTACTAACATACAAGGCTAAGGGAATTATCTACAACACTCTACCTTAATTTAAATTAGCAATATACTGCATTCTTATCATTTTCCTAATAATCTTGAATTTGTCAACCTTAGGAGGCTTTGTTAACTCCAACTTCCCTTTACTAACTTGATCCCTTACGAAATGCTCCTTTCTATGCTAAGTATGGGGTAAGGTCATTGAAAAGTCTTACCCTTGCATATGAAAAGAGATTGTTTCAAGATTGGAAGCCATGACCATCCAGTCACTTAGCCACAACTAAATTGTTGTGCCAGACTTAATATCTTAAAAGATATTTTAATTTTATATTATAAAGGAGTGTGGTTGATCTTTAGGTTTTCTTATTAATTTTATTTTCTTTCTTTGCAGTACCTTTTTCTCTAAGTGATTAAGGCCCTGTACTAAGTTTCCTGTAACATTTATGACATATCCAGTATCAATGAATTGAGAAAAAAAAAAGTATATTTTCTGTCATTATTTAGCTATGCTATTTTGAGCATTTAAATTAAAAATCACAATCACGCTATTTTTTTTGCAGGTTGCTCTTATAAACTTTGAGCAGTACCAATTTTACATTCTACCTCCTGCATTAGTTTCAACATCAAGCTCAGTCAATGTTGCATATAATATAGATAATACAGGTTCTGTAGATACTCGTCCAAGGGATAGTGAATCAGGTGTTCCTTCTTTGGAGGACTGTTTTTTTGTTGTCAGCAGTTAATGATTAATTGTACAAAAACATTGCATCCAATTGTTATGCAATGTGCATACACAAAATAACACTAATGGATAGAAATAACTGATGCACACATTATTTAGGATTAGGACATTAAGTATCTCCTATCTTTTGCCTTTGAAATAGAGAATCATATTTGTATCTCTGGGTTATCTAGCTTGGAATTTGGAATTGTTTTACACATAGGAACAAAGACAATGGAGTTTTTTATTTAGTTACTACCTTTTATGACACGGTTGAACATAACTTGTAGTAGATATTTCCTTAGCAGGTTCACAGTTAGAGGAATGCGGTGGACCAAATACAGCTGAAGGTCTTAAGTTTTCTCGAGCTGAAGAAACTTGCAACGAATATCAATCTAGAGTCCCTCTAAAAAATTTCATACGGGCAGACCCAAGTTACCTTAAAACTCTTGGCCAGGCTCATTCTGGATGGATTTTTGGTGCAATTGCTGAGCTTGTTGATAATTCCAAGGATGCCAAAGCAACTAAGTAGGTTTTATGTTTTCTTTTCTGAGCTGTTATATCATGCGTTACCAGCCAGTAAACATACTATTTGAGATCTTTAATTTACTCTATTTTCCCTTGTTTATTTAATTTCTTCAAATAGATATAATTACTTAATGTGAATAGGCAATATAGGAATTCAAGATTCTATTGCTGCTTTTGGTTTAATGTGTGAGATGCTAAGAAAGACTAATGCTTTCCTGAATTTTCAAACGGTTAAGGGGATAGAAAATTATCTTATCTAGCTTATTTGGTGTTTGGCCTGGGGTTTGTCCTTTGTTTCTTTCTTTTTCCTTGGGTGAAGTTATTAATGCCAAAAACATATAGTACAAGTAATCAAGACTGTGGATTCGGCAATTCTTTATTTCTCACCCTTTTGAAGAACATATTGAGTGCTTGCTTCAAATGTTTTGGTAAAAGGTAAATGCCATATATATAGTTACTTATGTTTATCTACGTTTCTTAACTTTCTGTAGAAAGTAAAAAGGTGTAGACGTCAGCTAACCCTTTTTGTTTGTTTTTACTTTGACTCATTTAGAATGGAGGATTGGAGAAGTGAATAAGTTGATGCTAGAGATTTATTAAAAAACATAAGCTGAGTTATTTATCCTCCTTGTTAGAATAGGTCTTAAATAGCTTTTATTTGAAAAACTGATATGGGTTATACCTATGAGTTGTACCTATCTATATACCTTAGCTTTATAAGGAGGGGGTGTCTAGGGACATACATGTTTTTGTTGTATCTTAGAGACAGGACCATTGCATCCTGTGTGAACGGAGAGGGCTTAGTGTTGAATAGTCGAAGATTTGGTTCCTTGGCAAAGATTTCCATGATCATCTTGAACAAGGCAGGAGCAATGTACTGTCTAATCAAGTTGAATAGTCGAAGAAAGCTTATTTTTAGCTTTGTGCTTTATTGTTACAATCTATGGAACCCAAATTATTAGATACTCTTAGATTGTTAAGAACATGCAACTCTTTCTGGAAAAATAGCTCATCATATTTTTTGCACATGATATTTAGTGCTTTTATGACTTTGCCAATGGGCTTGCATCTCTCAAACAAACAAATCATAACATGATATCTTTCATGAGTGAAATTCAATCTGCTATTTGAAAATTAAAGATGTTCTTGGAGGTTGAGTCAATAAACAAGATTAAGAGAAAGTAGCACATTTTTATAGTTGTGCCATGCAATAAAATTTGGAACATGTTAGAGATAAACTTTTTATTGATCACAAATTCTTATCCATGGAAAGCTTGAGCCACGTCTCTTTCGGGTTCCAACTCTTCAAAGCAAGAATGTTCAGTAAATTGTGAAATCTTGGTGTCTACATGTAGAAGAGGAGAATGTAGTAATGGAGAAGGACGTGGTGGAAAGAGATATCCTCAATGCATGTAGTCTATGAGAATCAGTCATATCCAGTAGAGTTGCTTCTCTTTGCATGACTCTCTTGATAAGACATCCAAAATCTTTAAAGTTGAAACTATGGAGCCCAAAATCTTGATAAAATTTGTTCTTTTGGTTTCTGTTTGTCCTTTCAAACGTATTTCTTTAAGTGAATTGGCAAAGTCTTTAAATTGTTCACCAATCTTTGATGTCAATTATTTTGATACTATTGAATATAGTAAAACTAGGTATAAGATTAATCTCTTGTGTCAAAAATAAACATAGGGTCATACATTTATATTCAAGTTACCACCAATAAAGACACAATACTCGGAGGTAGATCTTCTATCAGAAGAAGATATTGCCTAATCAACATCTGAATAGCAAACAACTTTTGTATGGTTATTGGAGTCATATAACAAACCTTTTCCAGGAGATCCTTTGATGTACTTTAATATACGGATGACTGCATTCCAATGATCTATACATGGGGAATTGAGAAATTGACTCACCACATTGACGACAAAGGAAATGTCAGGACGAGTAACTGTAAGGTAATTTAATTCCCAGCCAATCTTCTATATTGCTCAGGATTTGAAATAGGCTCCCCTTGATTTGTAGGAGTTTGGTATTAGGATCCATGGATGTGTCAACAAGTTTTGAATTAATCTAGATTCCTCCAAAACATCTAATGCATACTTCCTTTAAGATATAAAAATACCATCATTGGATTGTGCTACCTCAATACCCAAAAAGTATATAAGTTTGTCAAGATCTTTGGTCTAAAAATGATGGCAAAGGTGTTCTTTCATATGTGAGTTGCCATGGTGGTCACTGCTTAGAAGAACAATGTCATCAACATATATCAAATAGACACAACCAACATTTGAGTGACAATAAAAGACTAAATGATATGCCTAAATTTGTCAAACCAGGGCTTAGGAGACTGTTTTAGGCCATATAAAGATTTGCGAAGATGACATACCAATTCAAATGGTATGTCAAAAGACTCCCCTGAGCCACAAATCCCGGAGGTTGCTCCATATAAATTTCTTTCTATAGAGACACATCAAAAGAAGACGAATCCATGAAGTAAAAAGAAAACTCATTGAAGGTGAAATCTGTAGAAATAAAATAGCGATTAAGAGATGTAGAAACACACTTGTATCCTTTTTGGGATTGAGTAAATCCTAAAACACGCATTTGTGTGATTTATGAGATAATTTATCAAGACCAGGACCAAAATTATGAGCAAAATGTGTAGACCCAAAAACTTTCAAAGGCAAGGGATGGAGAAGTTCACGAGGAAATAAAATAGAATGAGGAATTTTGTTATTTAAAACTGAAAATGGCATATGATTAATAATATAACATGCAGTAAGAATATCATCACCTAAAAAATGTTGAGGAACCTCACCATGAATTAAAACGGTACAAGTTGTTTTAATTAGATGTCTATTCTTGTGCTCAACCACCCCATTTTGTTGAGGTGTATAAGCACATGAAGTTTGATGGAGAATTCCATGAGAAGCCATAAATTGTTTAAAAGAATTTGAAAGATAATTACTGCCATTAAAACTTCACAATGTTTGAATAGAAATATCAAACTGAGTTTTAATTTCATTATTAAAGGTTTGAAAGATAAGATAAATCAGAATGATTTTGCATTAAAAATAACCAAGTATATATGGAATAATCAGCAATAAAAGTAACAAAATATTGAAAACCAAAATTAGACTTAAGAGGACTAAGATCCCAAATGTCAGATTGAACTAAGGCAAAAGGGGATGAAGCACGTTTTGAGACACTACTATGAAAGGAACTATGACCAAGTTAGAGTTGTTGCATTTTGATCAAATTAGGATGACCTAGTTGAACAAGAAGGAGAGATGGAGACTCCATAATTGTTCCAAGATACAATGTTAGAGAATGGAGAGTTTATGTGAGAAGAGGAAAGCATTAATAGTCTTGCCTAGGCAGTTAGGAGAGGCGGGAAAGAGGGAATGTATAAATAGAATTCTTGTATTGTTTTAGTTACATTTTGACAGTTGTTGATTTGACAGGAGTTTTAACCCTGTGGGGAAGGTTAGGCTCCCAATTGAGATTGTACAAAGTATTCTTTCCACTGTGAATACAAGATCAGCATTCTTTGGTCTTCTGTGTGTGCGATTGTTCGTTTGGTTAGGTTTAACCCATAGAATACGTCCAAGACTTTGAGATATTGGTGGGGCAAACCCGTGGAGTTTCGGAGGAGCAGATGCTCTGGTATTTCCTTGCTGGACTGTGCATGACATTAAGGGTCAGGTTAGAACCCACGATCCCCAAGAGCTGATGGTGGCGATGAGAATCGCGAGAGACGTGGAGGATGCTACGCGGGGAGCGAGATGGGGAAGTTGGAATGGGACCAAGAATTCACAATCTTGGTAGCGCGTGACAAGTGTTGTGATACGAAACGAGCCCAGTCATTGGGTCCTAATCTGAGTCGACCTGGAGGGCCGGAGAGTACAGGGTCGGTGAGAAGAGAAGGAGTCGCAACGAGTACCAACGCGAGACCGAGCGGTATTGGCGGAAGCGATAATAGGGGCCAAACGGTGAGGAACCTGCCCTATCCTGAGTTCCTTAAGAGAAAGGAAGAGAGGCGATGTTTTCGATGTGGGGGACCTTTCGCGCCCGGCCACCATTGCCCCAAAAGAAGCCTGCGTGTGGTAATCCTAGCAAAGGTTGAAGAGGGAGACGAGGATGAGGGAATGACCGAATGGGATCAGCGGCAGATGGAACTATCGGCCTTCTCAGCCAAAGGTTTAACCCAGCCAAAGACCATGAAGTTATAGGGAAGGATTTGGGAGAGAAAAGTGTTGGTGTTGATAGACAATGGCGCAAGCCACAATTTTATTGATAGGGGCTGGCGGCAGAGCTGGGTTTGGGCATTAGAGAGACACCCCCTTATCCGGTGAGCCTGGGAGATGGGCAACAGAAGAGAACCAGTGGGTGCTGTGAGAAAGTTCTGATAACTTTAGAAGAGGCCACCATAGAGGAGAACTTCCATTTGTTCGAGTTGGGAGGCGTGGACATCATATTGGGGGTAGAATGGTTGGCAAAATTGGGGGAAGTAATGTTGAACTGGGGAGAAATGACAATGGTTTACAGCCAGGGAGGGAAGAAGGTGAAGATCAGAGGACATCCGACCATGGCTAGGCGGTTGATAGAGCCTAAAGCTCTTTTGAAGTTGACAGAGGTGGAAGTTTGGACCCTGGTGTGGGATTTGGATCAGGTCGGCAAGGTGGAAGTCAGAGAAGGGCATACAGAGTTGACAGAGGAGCAAGAAAGGGAGCTGGAAGAGATTCTGAAGTTACACCCAGTGAGATTCCAGCAGCGAGAAGGCAGCACGTGAGGAACATGCACCAAGGATAGCAGCGGTTGAGGCGTTAACCACCAGAGATGAGTTGAGCTTCTCGAGGCACACCTAACCTTGACTTTGCCGGAGAAGAAGCGACAATGGATGGCAAAAGTATATCAGCGCCAATGACAGATAGTGAAAACGCAATTGTCTGGCTCTGGATGCCAACTTGGAGAGCTTAGAATAGCTAAAAATTGTTTTATTTCACTTAAACCACTAATACAACTTACTATTGTATTTATAGAGTACAATAGTGCAGAATACAAAAGTTCAGGAAACCCCTAAAACCTAAAAGTTGAGTTCCCCTACATAAGTATTAATAATAATAAAGAACATTACATTTCAACAAGACTCAAGTTATGTCTCATATTTTCCTTTTCGATATTTTGTTACTTTCATTGATAAGTATTCCATATCTACTTGGATTTATCTAATGAAACATGTTTTGAACAATTGTTTATCTTTATATCCTTTTTATAATGAAACAAAAAATCAACATGACCAAGTAATTAAAATTTTAAGAAGTAACAATGCGAAAGATTACTTGTCTAATTTTTTTATTGTTTTAAGTTCACATGACATTTACACCTGTTTACTTATCCTCACACACCTCAACAAAACAGTATAGTAGAAAGAAAAGTAGACACATGGTTGAATTTTTTCATACCGTGTTGCTTGGTGCTAATGTACTGATTCGTCATTAGAGCAATGTTACCTTAATTACTTGTTTTCTTATTAACAGAATGCGATCCTTTCTCAACAGTAAGGTTCATTATTTCATTCTATCTCCATGTTATCATTTGTATCCTAAGATACCTCAAAAAGGTTCCAGGATGCCAATGTCATCTCTTACTAGTGAACTTCTGTCAAGAACTAAACATTTGTGATATGTCTTACTATTACTAGACTTGATTTATCTGATGCAGTTTGTTGTTAGTCAGTTCATATAGATTCCTTGTATTAATCATTGGTATGTTATCATTTGTATCCTAAGATACCTCAAATCAAAAAGGTTCTAGGGGCCCAACGTCATCTCTTGTGAACTTGTATGGTAAAACAGTTCTATCAACAACTAAATGTTTGTGAGATTCAACAAACGAAGATGTATTGTGATAATCAAATTGCTATCCATGCCGCTTCCAATCTAGTATTCAAAGATATGACTGAATACATAAAAATTGACCTTGTTATTTGGGTAAAGTTGATGTTGTTGATCAAGGAAATTTGTAATGAGTTTTTCAGATCCAATGATGAACTTGCAGATGCATTAACAAAATCCTTGGGAGGATCTTGTGTTTAATTTATTTGTTCTAAGCTTGGTACATGCAATTTGTATAGAGCTTGAAGGAGAGCATTAGAATAGGTCTTATTTACCTACGAATCTACTTTTGGCTTTTCATATTTACTCTTCCATGTACTCATTGTACAAGAAAAATATTAATATAGATATGAGAACTATTGAATACAGCTGAATTTACCAAACCAGGCCCGAGGAGATTGTTTTAGGCCATATAAGGATTTGCGAAGACGACATACCAATCCAGATGACTCCCCCTGAGCAACAAAGCTAGGCAGTTGCTCCATATAAATTTCTTCATGCAAATCACCATTTAGGAAAGCATTTTTGACATCAAGTTGGTAAAGAGGCCATTGTCGAAGAGCGGCCATGGCAATGAATAGGCGAACAGAGGTCATTTTTGCCACAGGAGAAAAAGTATCAACATAATCCAAACCAAAAATCTGTGTGTAGCCTTTGGCAACCAGTCGAGCTTTCAGACGATCAATTGTGCCATCAGGGCCAACCTTGATAGCATACACCCACCTGCAACCAACAACAGACTTTTCAGATGGTAATTGGACAAGCTCCCAAGTTCCACTTTTCTGTAAAACACTTAATTCATCCAGCATAGCTTGACGCCAGCCAGGATGAGTTAAGGCATCACCCACAAATTTAGGAATTGACACAGAAGAAATAGATGAGAGACAAGTGTAAAAAGATGGAGATAATCTGTGGTAACTAAGAACAGTATAATGAGGGGAAGGGTTACGGGTAGAGCGTATGCCTTTACGGAGGGCAATAGGCAAGTCAGACTCATTTGCTGGAGCCGGAGGAGACACGGGAGGCGGCACTGAAAGTGAGTCATGAGGGAGACAATTGCGGCGACTATAAACCTGAAGGGGTGGTGGTGAAGGACGATCCTGTGGTGAATGAGAGTCTAAAGAAGGAGGAGACAAAATGGGTGGAGCATCACCAGGAGGATCACAGATAAAAGGAATATCAACAGTAACAGGTACAGAACTAGAAGATAGATGTGTAAAGTAAAAAGAAGATTCATCAAAAGTGACATCAGCAGAGATAAAATGACGATTGAGGGAAGGGGAAAACACTTATAGCCCTTTTGTGACCGTGGAAATCCTAAGAAGACACATTTGTGAGACCTAGGAGATAACTTATCAAGACCAGGACTAAAATCATGAACAAAACATGCAGATCCAAAAACTCTAAGAGGTAATGGATGTAGAGGGTCTTAAGGAAATAAGATAGAATGAGGGATTTTGTTCGCTAGGACGGAAGATGGCATGCGGTTGATAAGATAACATGCCGTGAGAACAACATCACCCCAAAAACGTGAGGGTACTTGACCATGAATGAGAAGGGTACGAGTTGTTTCAATAAGGTGTCTATTCTTGCGCTCAGCCACCCCATTTTGTTGAGGGGTATAAGCACATGAGGTTTGGTGAAGAATGCCATGAGAAGTCATAAAATGTTTAAACTGTTGAGAAAGGTATTCACGGCCATTATCACTGCCTAAAGTGCGAATAGAAACCCCAAACTGAGTTTTTATTTCATTGAAAAAAGTTTGAAAAATAGAAAACAACTCAGAACGATTCTTCATGAGAAACAACCAAGTACATCTGGAATAGTCATCAATAAAGGTAACAAAATATTGAAATCCTAAAGTTGACTTAACACGACTAGGTCCCCAAATATCAGAATGTACCAATGAAAATGGGGATGACGCTCGTTGTGAAACACTACGAGGAAAGGAACTACAAGTATGTTTACCTAACTGACAAGACTCACACGACAAACTTGATAATTTGGACAGACTCGGAACAAGTTGCTGCAATTTGGCAAGACTGGGATGATCTAACTGAGCATGAAAAGGGATGGTGACTCCATGATTACGCCAGCATGTGGAGAAGGGCTGAGATGATATAGGCCATGAGACTCACATCCTGTGTCAATCATGTGGTTCGAACTCCAGTCCTGCAACCAAACAGAATCTTTGGTAAATGAAATAACACAATTAAGGGAACGAGTTAGATGACTTACGAACAATAAGTTAAAAGGAGACCCAGGGACATAAAGTACATTATCAATGGATATGGACGGAAAAATATGAACAGTACCAATACCATGAGATGAGACTCTAGACCCATCAGCCATCGTTACCGAGGATAAATTAACCGGACATGACAAGGAAGAAAACAAGGACTTGTTACCAGTGATATGATCGATGGCGCCTGAGTCAAGGACCCAAGATCCGAGAGAGTGAGTCAGACCGACAAAAGGAGTACCTGTGCGTATAACAGAAGCAGATGTTGTGGAACTAGAGTGCTGACGGTTCTCATACCATCTGAGAAATTCCTGAAAGAGTAAAGGGTTATTTATGGTATTTGATGAAGTAGGATGGTCTGCAGACGGTGATCGGGGAGGTGGATCAGAATTAGCCATTGCTATAGGTCGAGGAGGACGTCCATGAAGTGCATAACATCTATCAATTTTGTGGCCTAGCTTGCCACAGTGGTCACATTTTGGACGTCCTTTACCTGGTTGGCGAGACCGATTCCGATCATCAAGTTGGGCAGCCATGGAGAGGGAGAAACCCTAAAAAAATCCAAAGTGCTCCGATTGACGCAACGACCACAGATCCAGAAAGAGGGCGAGGAGACGATCACAGCGGTTCTGATCGGCGGCGGAACTCTCCGACGACGCGCCGGCACACGAGGCGGGAAGCGGCGGCAGCGGTGATTGTTGCGGCGGCGCGTGGAGGCCCGTGGGTGGTCCGTTCGCCGCGATCTTTGTTCCACGGTGGTCGCCCGGCCGAGACGATTCCGATGGTGTGGTCGTTGGTCGATTCCAGAACTCCGGCGGCGGCGGCGACTACGGCGGTGATGGGTACCGGAGACCGTGGAGTTGGCGGGAACTATTCCTGTGCTCTAGATACCATATTGAATATAGTGAAGAAGATTAGGAGAAATCTCCCTTATGTGTTTAGCATACACATAGGGTAGTTTATTTATAATGTAAGATAAGGGTTAAACTCTAAATACATAATGGGCTAAGTCCAATTAACAGAAACACACAACTTAACATCTAACAAGAACGTATAAGAGGCGATTAAAGTTCTCTTAAATATATTTTATTTATCTTTAGTCTCCTCAAATTGTACTTATTATTTTTATTTATCTTTCAGAATGGACATTTTTGTAGATATCATCCAGTTGAAGAAATCTCGGAAGGATGTTCCGATGCTGTGTCTTATTGATGATGGACAAGGGATGAACCATGATGAGGTTATGAAAATGGTATCTTTTGGGCACAAGCAATCTCATAAAGTTGACACGGACCGCATTGGCAAATTTGGTGTTGGATTCAAAGTAGTTTTCTCTCTTATCTTTTTCCTCTCTGCCTCCTATGAACTCTAACTTATAGCTGGTTTTTTACGATACAAGATTGGATAAATGGCTTCTTTCTTTAATGTTTGGGCTTAACTAGGTTAGCTAATGGTCTTTTAGGATGGGATTGGATAAATTGCTGCTATCTTTTATATCTGGGGTTTATGTACTAGGTTAACTACTGTGGTTTAACTTTGATGCATTCTATTGGATGGACTTTCATGCTTTTGGTTCCATGCTAATTTGGAATAAAATATAAATTATAATGTCTTTTTCAAACTCAGTTATCTGTTCTTGCCTCGGTGAATTCTGAAGTGTTGTTCTTTTTGCCTTTCTTCCATAGACAGGAGCAATGAGGCTTGGGAGAGATGTTCTGGTTCTAACACAAACAACTACTTCCAGATCTCTAGCTTTTCTTTCACAATCATTGAATGAAGGCAAAGATGTAAGTTACACCATATTAAAAAAGTTGACCCTTTAAATATTCCCTATGTTGATTGGAATTAATTGACTACTCCAGAAGTTAATTGAATTCTTTTAATTTTTATTCTGCTTAAATATTTTATTTGAGTGCAGAATATTGAAATTCCCATAGTCAGCTATTGCCGACAAGGACAACTTATGGAAATTGACCTAAGTATGCAGTCTGAAGCTTTGGCAAAATACAATTTGAAAGCTATTAAGGATTTTTCACCATTTAACAAGTATCTTATTGGTGAAAAGGCAGCCCTGTTTGGTACTGGTACAGGAACACAAATATACATATGGAACTTGGATGAATGGGGATCAAAGTATTGTTTAGAATGGCATGATGGACTAAAAGGTGGGAGTTCTTTTCACCAAGGTGACATTCTTATCCGAAGCAAGAGGACTCGTTCTCGTCCAGGCCAGATTAGTCAAAAGGTTTGGCATCTCTTTCACTAAAGATATTGTCAGTTGAAAATATGTTGCATTTGTAATATTTTGTATTGTCTGCAGGTACCATTGGATTACTCACTACGAGCTTATTTAGAAATTATATTTTTAGTTCCTCGAATGAAGATAAGTGTACAAAGAACATTGGTAATAGCATTCTTGTGTTTCAATTTGTTTGTTAGGGGAGGAGCCTTCCAAGTCTATTATTTAATTGTTTTTCTTTTTGTTTTTGATCAGGTTAAAAGTCGACCATTATCAAAATTCCTTACTCAAACTATTGTTGAAACTGGTGACATCTTGAGAAGGCCAGTTGAATTAATTCTTGGATTTAGTCAATTAGAGTGGGAGCGGGCCAACTGTGGAATGTTTTTGTATTGGCATGGTCGCCTAATTGAGGTGAGGAGTTGGCTTGTTTGCTAATGTTGATTAATAGCCACTAAAATAGTCATGGAATACCCTGAAATATGGAGGTTTTGGATTTTCAGGTATTTTACGTATGCTTAACTTGAATACATTTTGTAAAAGCCTAAATTTGTTTGTTTTTCTCAGGCTTACAAGAGAGTTGGTGGAATGACTCATAGTGCAGATGTTGGCCGGGGTGTAATTGGTGTTGTTGATGTGACCAATTTAATGGTATTTATTTCCCGTTTTCATTTTGTTAATGTATGTCTTTTTCTTATTGGTTTGCCTGTATTCCATAGTGTAACCTTGTTGGACTAATAAGTGTATGCTTGCTTCTTGGTTTGATTCATTCATTTGAGGTGTTGGCAAAACACTCTTACAAACATTACTATTTGGTGGAATTCAATTTCTACATGAATTTTACTTAATGAAAGTGTTTAGAAAGATATGTTTGAACTTTTTGTTGTTCTCCATTTAATTTGACAAACATATTTGTGTTTGTACAATCTGCCATATGATATGACTGAGTGCTTTACAATTTCTTGAGTTGCAGTTCAAAATGTTAGAGTTGGTCACTTCTGATCCTAACTTGGAAAGCTAATGGGGTGACCAATTTGGGGAAGAAATTTTTTGAGAATTCATGCTTTTGGGCTAGAGCTTTTATATGCACTAGTATAATATTGCTAAAATACAATTATTCTTTTTGTTTCAACTGTGGATAAGGTGAGTTGCTTCACCACTTGTGGTTTCTTCCAGAAAGCGAGACAAGTTAAATTTATGTGCTCGTTAGCTTTAACAATGTTGTGCATCTTTTCTTATGGATGATTAAAAATTAGCTTGTCTTTTCACATTTTGAATGGTCCTTTGATAATTAGGCAAGCCATGTTTTCCTATGGAACTTTTTCTGATGGTTTGTTTCCAAATTTTGATTAAACTTATGTCATTGCAATCAATTCTTCAACAAATTATTTATTTTCAGTAGAATTTTTCTCGCTCTTTGCAACACCTAAATTCTTGTACATTTTTCTTTCTTTTTCATAGGATGACGAGGATGGCCGGGTGTGGGTACACAATAACAAGCAGGGATTCCAAGACTCAGAACAATATGCATGTCTTGAGCAGTGGCTGAGTAGAAAAGTAGATGAATACTGGGACAACAATTTTGACGCCCTTGAGTTGGTAAAGACACTTCTTTTAAATTCTACCAAAACTATGGTTCTTTTTTGAAGTTCTGGTTATTATTCTATCAAAATAAGCCATCATCTGAGGTTGTTTCGTTTAATTGAATTTGGTACACGTATTCAATTTAAATTTTACAATGTCTGCTTTACTCGAGGTATGTCGTAAGAATGGCATTTACTTGTTTCTCTTTGTAAGACGTTGATTCCTGTATAGTTACGTGTGATTAAACAGGATATTAGATAAAGTAGATTTACACTTCTGTACTTGCATGACAAAAATCAGAACTTTGACATGCGTATCTTCATACCCTGGGTCTTATACTAACTGTTACTTTTATTACTTATGCAGAACAAAGATAATTGTGTCTTCAAACCTGATCATGAGTGGGTTCAATGTGACAAGTGCAGAAAGTGGAGAATATTACCTACAGACTTTGATAGCAGAAAATTGCCTTTGGAATGGTATGTTAAAAGATATTTCACACAAAAATTCTGATGTTACTTGTAAATTGGAGTGAAATAAAAAGAGTTTGTTTGCATTTGCTGTGTTATAATCATTTGTGATTTCTGCTTGCTATTTCAGGTTTTGTTATATGAAGCCTTTCAAAGGTCATTGTTCAGATTCTGAACAGAAGATGGCGCCGGGCATAGTTAATGTTTCCACAAAGAGGTCGGGTTATGCTTGCTTGTTGAAGGATTCCAACGATAAAAAGGTGGAAGGTGTTGGGAAAACCTCTGGCGCAGGTTAGACTATCTATCAGAATAAAGAACGAAATCATACTCCCCCATTAGTCCTAAAGAACTTTTCTCTTTTTTTTTGCTGCAATCAGGTAAAAAATAACGAAGCATAAATATTTATCACTTTTTATCTGATCTTGATTTTAGTTTTACTGAAATCTGATTCGAAACAGATATATTAACATACGATAATGATTTAACATATAAATTTGGAAATAATTGCTACAGTAGAAATTGGTATGTTGTGCGAAGTAACTCTAACAACTTAGAAGGATAATTGTTACCAAATATATATATATATATATATATATATATATATATATATATATATATATATATATATATATATATCTGTTAATTTGTCTAAAATTTCAAGTCGCATGCTTAAATGAACTTATGTTAGTTATTATTTAATATACTTGTTTGACTAGGAAAAAGGTTTTTATGTTACTATTGGGATAAAATTTAACATGCAAGTCTTTTGGTCACAGTTTGTTCAAAATGATTAATTGAAGCTATATGCATGAATTTATATTATTCAATATAATTATTCTTTAGGTTATATGCACGTAATCTGATAGGTTTCTGATCAAGAAACCCTAACTAATACCACAAATGCACTAGCAGAACACTGTATAACCTCTCATTTTATTATCAACAGAAAGAATACAAGTATAAGGCCACTATGAGAGCCTAACCTCCCCCTACAGGATTAACAATTCCTGTACAGATTACCCACAGTCTAAAGTCCCCCAACAACTAACAAAGCCTATCTATTTATACAGACCCATTCTTGCCTTTCCTAACTGTCAGGACAGTTAGGCTAACTAATGCTTCCTTCTCCTTTCATATACTCTCAATCTCCTATCATAATCCATATTTATTTAACTACATACTCGAGGTTATTTTGAGATATGATTCAACCTGTGATTCTTTTTGTTCATTGTTATATAACTTGTTAAGCGTGGTCCAAATTTGACCCCATCTTGTACTTAGGTCTCAATGTGACACATCCCACTTATAAAGAGAATCTTCTTGTTAGATTTAAAAGGGTTAAACCACTTCCGTAGTCCCTATTTATATTGGGTTTTCCTAAATAGATCTCTTTCTTAATTTTTTCTCCAATTGGGTCCTTAAAAGTGAAAATTTGATTCAATTGGCTCTATGCCGTTAAATTAGGTTTGTTGAAGTATAATGTCTTTATTTTATTATTAATATTTAGGCTTAATTACCTACTTAGTCCCCATGTTCAGAGGTAATTTGCTGTTTAGTACCCGGTTTTAAAAATGTAAGCATTTGATACCTATGTTTTGAAATTTGTATCAATTGAATCCTACCCACTTAACGCCGTTATAAATCTAACGTTTTTCTGACTGTGTATGTGATTTGTGGACGAGCGGTTATGGACGAGCGTTCGCTTCGTTGGACGAGCGTCCTCTTCTGCCTGACTGGGCGTTCGCTTCGCTGGACGAGCAATTGATAACGCTCGCCCTGTGGACGCAAGTACGTTCAGTGGACGCTCGTCCAGCGAAGCGAACGCCCAGTCAGGCAGAAGAGGACGCTCGTCCAGCGAAGCGAACGCCCAGTCAGGCAGAAGAGGACGCTCGTCCAGCGAAGCGAACGCCCAGTCAGGCAGAAGAGGACGGTCGTCCAGCGAAGCATACGCCCAGTCAGGCAGAAGAGGACGCTCGTCCAACGAAGCGAACGCTCGTCCATAACCGCTCGTCCACAAATCACATACACAGTCAGAAAAACGTTAGATTTATAACGGCGTTAAGTGGGTAGGATTCAATTGATACAAATTTCAAAACATAGGTATCAAATGCCTACATTTTTAAAACCGGGTACTAAACAGCAAATTACCTCCGAACATGGGAACTAAGTAGGTAATTAAGCCTAATATTTATGTTAGGGTTTTGTTAGGGGCTTCTCGCCCTTTTATCTTTCAGAACTACTGTCTTCTATAAATACAGTAGTAAGTTGTATCAGACTTTTCAATTTCTCTCAACTTTAAGTTGGTATCAAGAGCCAGACCCTTGTGTCTTCTTCGTCTATCATCGGCGACATCGTCTCTCTGTCATTTTCGCCATTCGCTCCGCTGTTCGCCGCTGCCGCCCAACGTTGCTTTCTCCGGCGAAGTCAAGGGTTAGGTGTGCCTTGAGAAGCGCAACCCAACCCTGGTGGTCCCGTCCTCCGAAGCCTTCGCACCAGACGCCACATGCCGCTTCTTTCCGGCCCGTCCATCGCCCAACATCGTTTTCTCCGGCGAAGTCAAGGGTTAGGTGCGCCTTGAGAAGCGCAACCCAACCCTGGTGGTCCCGTCCTCCAAAGCCTCCGCACCAGGCGCCACACGCCGCTTCTTTCCAGCCAGTCTCGACTGCATGTTCTGCACGCGCCGCCTTCCCGGTGCCGGAGTTACACCGCGTCACTGCAGATCGTCTCGTCGGGGCTTCTTGAGTGTGTTTTGGTTTTTTTTTTCTCTGTTTCGTTGGCTTGGGCTCATACCTAGGGTTTTCTTCCTCACGTTTTTGAAACCCTAAGTCCCATTTCTTCTCATAGTTTTAAAATGGCTTCTTCTACTAGAAGTAATTCCTCTTTATCTGCTACCCCTATGATTACATCTGCAAAACTGAATTGGAAAATTTTTTTATCATGGTCCTCTGTTGTGGAATTGTGGTTTCTTGGTCAAGGACACCATAATCACCTTGAACAAGATATTTCTATGGTCCCAGATGAAGAAAAATCCCAGTGGCAGAAATTAGACTTTTAGTTATGTGCTATTTTGTGGCAATCGGTTGAGCAAGAGGTTCTAGATATCTTGAGACCTTATAAGACATGCTCCTTTTTTTGGAAAAGGGCCCAAGATATTTTTGTTAATGATGTACAACGTCTTTTCGATGCAACCCAAAGAGCAACTTCTCTCAAACAAGTCAACCATGATATGGTTTCCCATGTAGCAAAAGCTCAGGCTGCGGTAGAAGAGTTAAAGAACTTCTTTGTAGTTGATTCATTAGAAAATCTCAACAAAAAGCTTGACAAGTTTTACGTAGTCCTAATTTTGAAAAGTTTACACTCGAATTTTGATCATGGACGTGATCAAGTTTTAGCTGGTGATCAAATCCCGTCGATGGATGGCTTAGTTACTCGCCTCCTTCGGGTACCTATATTGGTAAAAGACGAGAATTTAAGTGATGCTATTGAAACATCAGCAATGGTGACACCACGAGGAAGAGGAGGTAGGAGCAATCGAGGAGGACGTGGTGGTCGAAGTGGACGTCCTCAATGCTCATATTGTAAGAGAATGGGTCATACCCAAGATAAATGTTATTCCTTGCATGGCTTTCCAGACAAAGTTGCTCATGTGTCTAAATCTGATAATTCAGAATCTATAATTTCTGATGAAGAGTACCAAGAGTTTTTGAGGTAAGTCTGAAAAATCTTCTAATCTTGGCCAATCCTCCTCAATGCCAAATGTATCAACTGCCCGCATCTCTCAATCTATGGAAGGTCATAGTCCATGGATTCTTGACTCAGCTGCCTCAGATCATATCTCTGGTAACATCCCTTCATTTTCTTCCATGTCCTCTCCGAAAACTCCTCATTTCATTACTGTTGTCAATGGATCCAAAGTTGCATCTAAGGGGATTCACAAAGTTTCCCTATCTCCTTCACTAAAATTGAATTCTGTTTTGTATATTCCTCATTGTCCTTACAATTTAATCTCTTTAAGTCAATTGACTCGTTCCTTAAATTGTTCTGTAACCTTTTCTGCTAATTCCTTTGTTATACAGCAACATGGTACGGGTCGTCTGATTGGAGAAGGACACGAGTCACGAGGACTTTATTTCTTAAAACCTAACTCCTCAGTTTCCTGTTTTGCAACTTCATCCCCAAAACTTTTGCATGATCGGTTGGGCCACCCAAGCTTATCTAAGTTGAAGATGATGGTTCCAAGTCTCAAACACATTCAAGTCTTAGATTGTGAGTCTTGCCAGTTAGGAAAACATGTTAGATCTTCTTATCCTAAAAAGTCTGAGACGCAATGTAATTTTTCCTTTTCAACTATTCACTCTGATATTTGGGGACCAATTCCTGTTACTTCTTATGGTTTTAATTATTTTGTAACCTTCATTGATGAATTTTCTCGGTGTACTTGGGTTTATTTAATGAAAGTGAGATCTAAACTTTTGGCAATATTTGTGTCTTTTTTTAATGTAATTAAGAACCAATTTGGGAAGACAATTAAAATCCTCAGAAGTGATAATGCTAAGGAATACATTTCTGCAACATTTTCTTCATTCTTATCTTCCCAAGGAATTTTACACCAGTCAACATGTCCCCACACTTCTCAACAAAATGGCATTGCATAGAGAAAGAATAGACATCTCATTGAAACTGCACGCTCCCTGATGTTGAATACTAATGTTCCTGTTCATCATTGGGGTGATGCAGTCCTTACTGTCTGTTTTCTGATCAATAGGATGCCTTCTTCCTCTCTTGAGAATAAATTCCCTCACTCTTCATTTTTCCAAATGACCCTCCTTTCCATGTCGCTCCTCGTATATTTAGGTGTACTTGTTTTGTTCATAATGTTTCTCTAGGTCTTGATAAACTCTCTGCAAAAGATATTAAGTGTGTCTTTTTGGGATACTCTAGCCTTTAAAAAGGGTATAAATGTTATTCTCCCTCAACCAAGAGGTATTATATGTCTGCTGATGTCATATTCTTTGAAGATACACCTTTTTTCTTGTCCTCCATGGAGGACCGTTTATTTGTTCAACAAATGTTTCCTCTACCATCATGTGATCCCTTGGTTACTCCTGCTTCTTTACCTCAAACTCAAAATGCAAATGACATTGTTCCTCCACCTCTTCTGACATATCAGCGTCGGACACAATCTCAAACTCGGAACACTGAAGATCCTCGAGACTCAGATCCTCCTTCATCAGATTCTCAAACCATGGATCCTTCATCCTCTTCACCCTCTCTTGACTCAGATAATAATTGGCCTATTGCCCTTCGGAAAGGTATTCGCTCTACTCGTAATCCTTATCCTGTTTATAATTTTTTGAGTTATCATCGTTTGTCTCCTCTATATTTCTCCTTTGTTTCTTCCTTATCTTCCATTACGGTTCCTAATAATGTTCATGAGGCACTTGATCATCCTGGATGGCAACAAGCCATGATTGATGAAATGCAGGCACTTGAACACTTGTTCCTCTTCCTCCTGGTAAGAAGCTTGTTGGTTGTAGATGGGTCTATGCTATTAAGGTTGGTCCTACTGGTGCAATCGATCGTCTCAAAGCTCGTCTAGTAGCTAAGGGATATACATTTTCTCCTGTGGCTAAACCCAGTACTGTTAGTATTTTGCTTGCTATGGCTGCCATTCGTCATTGGCCCCTTTACCAGTTGGACATTAAAAATGCCTTTCTTCATGGTGATCTAGAAGAAGAGATATACATGGAGCAACCTCCTAGGTTTGTGGCTCAGGGGGAGTCTGGGTTAGTTTGTAAATTACACCGTTCCCTCTATGGCTTGAAGCAATCACCTCGAGCTTGGTTTGGTAAATTTAGTCGGGTTGTGCAGAATTTTGGATTGAAATGATGTGAGGCGGATCATTCAGTATTTTATAGTCACTCTTCTCCTGATAAATGTGTTTATCTTATGGTCTATGTTGATGATATTGTCATTACAGGAAATGACGTCACTAGAATTGCTCAATTAAAGAATCATGTGCACTTTCGAACCAAAGATCTAGGTTGGCTAAAATATTTCCTTGGTATTAAAGTGGCACAATCAAAGGAAGGTGTCATCATTTCACAAAGAAAATATGCTCTTGATATTTTGGAGGAAACATGCCTAACAAATTGCAAGCCCATTGATAGTCCTATGGACTCAAATCAAAAGTTAATGAAAGACCAATGTGAACTTTTCTCAGACCTAGAGAGATATAAAAGGCTTGTTGAAAAACTCATCTATCTTACCATAACAAGACCTGATCTTTCTTATCCGGTGGGAGTTGAGTCAATTTATGCAAAATCCACATGTTGATCATTGGAATGCAGTGATTCGCATTCTCAAATATGTAAAAAGGAACCCAGGACAGGGATTGTTGTATGAGGACAAGGGAAGCACTTGAGTTGAGGGATATTGCGATGCAGATTGGGCTGGTTGTCCAAGTGACAGAAGATCTACCACAAGATATTGTGTTTTACTTGGAGGGAACCTTGTATCTGAGAAAAGTAAGAAACAAAGTGTTGTTACTCGATCTAGTGCTGGATTATCGATCTGTGGCTCTAACTACATGTGAACTTGTGTGGATTAGACAACTCCTTCAAGAGTTGAAATTTTGTGAAAAATGAGCAGATGAAGTTGTACGGTGACAATCAAGCCGCCCTTCACATTGCCTCCAATCCAGTGTTTCATCAAAGAACAAAACACATAGAGATTGATTGTCATTTTATCAGAGAAAGTTATTGTCAAAGGATCTTGTTACTGAGTTTGTCAACTCTAATGAACAACTCGCAGACATTTTGACCAAATCTCTAAGGGGGCCTAGAATTCAATTTATATGTTCCAAGCTTGGTGCATATGATCTATATGCTCTAGCTTGAGGGGGAGTGTTGAAGTATAATGTCTTTATTTTATTATTAATATTTATGTTCGAGTTTTATTAGGGGCTTCCCGCCCTTTTATCTTTCAGAACTACTGTCTTCCATAAATACAGTAGTAAGTTGTATTAGACTTTCTTAAACAAAATATAAGACTTTTCATTTTCTCTCAACTTCAAGTAGGTCAACGGGTTAAGTTTTGCTGACGTGTCAGTGTGAAATGGATTAATTTAATGACGTGGCCTCTTAGGTGGAAATTGTGTAACTAAATAATTAAAAGAAGGATTTCTAAAATCTGAACAAGAACAGGCGCATCTCTTATAGCATTATTGGAAGCGGTGGAGTTGGTTGACTTGGCCACCGCCACCCATGCTGGAGAGGACATTGAACATGCTGGGACAACAAAAGCATACCAACCCAATAAGAACGATCTAAATGATCGGTGAATTGTACCTGAAAAGATTAAAACATTTTTCGTCTTCAAGGATCTGGGTGTTTGAATCTCCATTTCCAGGGTTACTCATTTAAGAAGGATAATTGATTTGGCAGAAAGTGAAAGAGGGGTAGAAGAAAAAAATGATGATTGTTTGAGGGAATAGAAGAGTTTAAGTAGAAGAGTTTAAGTAAAAGAGTAATGGAAGAAGAAACTGGGGTCCATAGTAGGACAAATTTAGAGTAAATTTCCCCCTTTTGTAGTTTGCAATTGAAGGGTTGCCACAGGGTAGTGAAAGAGGCAAGCACTTTCGTTCTTTATTCCCCTTCTCCTTTTTCTCCATGTTGTAGCAGTAGCATATGGAGTAGGAAACAACTTTTGGGAATTAGGAAATTTGATTATTGCTGCAGAATTTAGGATGAAGAAGAATGGAACGGCGGACAAAACCCGCAACCACTGGCGAACCCTGACAAAACCCGCCACCAAACACCATGGCGTCGTTGCCGCAACCACAAATCATCATCTTTGCAAAACACCTGCAAAATCAGAAAATCCCAAATCAAACGCAGATTAACCCTAAATCACGTTTTCACTTAGGCTGCCGCGGAATCTCCTTCAAGCCGCCATCAACATCTCGTCATCTACCATTTTCGAACCTTAACCGCAGACTAGAGTCTTGGCCAAATTGCGAGCAAATTCTGTTCTCTCGCAAGAATCGCAAAACATAGCAAACCTCCAATAGCAACTTCTTCATCACAAATTGCCGCCGTCAGCAGCCATAACAATTCGCCGCAGCAAAACCCAGAAACCAAAAACCCCAACTCGCGAGCGCTGCCGCAAATCATGAACCCTTCTTCGCAAACCCCATTTGAACCTTCAAATCGTGTCACAAAGCCATGTCCATCACCATCTGCTAGAAACCAAATCGAGAACACACAAGAATCGCCTAAAACTCCACGTAATGACCTGTGCTAATGCCACGTATTAAAATTTTACCACATGTCATAAAAAACTTAACCGGTAACCCAATTGGCAGGGAGTCAATTGAATCAAATTTTCACTTTTAAGGACCCAATTAAGAAAGGGATTTATTTGAGAAAACTCATCATAAATAGGGACTGCAAAAGTGGTTTAACCATTTCCATTTCCAAGAATTTTTAAAAATTTAAAATATTGCATTACATGTAAGCAAAACCTGATTCATTATCTGTGACATTAAAGTGAACTATTATTATATATTGATAACATATAAATTAAAGGGTTAAATATGTTTTTCGTCCCTTAAGTATCACACGTTTTTGGTTTTAGTCCCTACTCAAAACTTTGATGGTTTTTAGTCCTTATAGTTTTGAAACTCTGAGTTTTAGTCCTTCAAATTGAACGGTGTTAAGTTTTAGTAGAGGTGGCAAACGGCGTTGTCACGTGAAATATCAGCTGCCCTCTTCTCTTTCTATCACGTTCTTGATTGAAATCAAATTAACAATTAGGGTTCTTAATTGGGCAATTAGGGTTCTTAATTGGGCAATTAGGGTTCTTAATTGGGGCAAAGTTAATTAGGGTTCTTAATTGGGGCAAAGTAAATTTTTTCAATTGGAGAAAATTTCACGACCACCGGAACGACCACCGCAAGGAAACCTCGTTTCATCAAACGCCACATTTGAGCTGGGCTTCTTTTCTCCTAGCGAAAAAAGTGGAGGGAAATATCTGGGGATTTGGTATCACTGCTTGAAACAACAAACAGTGGTGTGGGTTGCCAACAGAGAAGATCCTGTTGCCAATTCCAGTGGAGTTTTTCGAATTGCGGAGGATGGAAATCTGGTGGTAGAAGATGCATTCAAAAGTCGCTGGTCTTCTGAACTTGGACCATCCATGTCCTCAAACAGAACACTGCAGCTCCTAGATTCGGGGAATCTAGTACTAATACAAGATGACTCTGAAATGACATACCTGTGGCAAAGCATTCAAAACCCAATGGACACTTTCTTCTCTTCTTCTAATTTCCTTTTCAACTTGTTGTTCTTAATATGTTGGGAAAATGATATTGAAAAGAACACCAACTCCAACCTTCAGTGTACCCAAGTTCTTTGCCCCCAGCTGCAGCCATGAAGAAGAACCCAACTTCTTCAAATCTCATTTATAAAAGATGACGAAGTGCTCTTGACTTAATCTCAGTTCAACACTTAAACATCCAACGTGGCAGAGAGTGAACAGAGCAGATCAGTGATCACGTGGCATCGTCATTTGCTACATCCACTAAAACTTAACACCGTCCAATTTTAAGGACTAATAGTCAGAGTTTCAAAACAATAAGGACTAAAAACCATCAAAGTTCTGAGTAGGGACTAAAAACAAAATCGTCTGATACTTAAGGGACTAAAAACATATTTAACCCTAAGTTAAATTCGCTCAACACATGAAATGATACAATTTTAATAAAGATGATTCATTATCTTGTTAAAATTAATTACCTCTATCATTATTTTGTTAGACTCAATTCTGTGTTTCTAATCTACAGCAGTTTAAGTGACCAATGGTATTTCTTTTTTGTTGCCTTGTTCGTGTTACATGTCAAGTGCTGATCTTCTATATATTTTTCTGTATAAAATATATGTATTAGGCAATTTAAATTATGATCACAACATTAGTGCATATTTAGTTAGTTTGTTACTTTTACAACCTTTTTCCTGTAACCTTCAGTATCTTGACCAGGTATGCTGGTCTTATGTGTTACTTCAGAGGATATATATTTTCGTTTCTGATCCCAGTTATACCCTTCACTGCAGATGATAAATCAATCAAATATGAGGATGCCAAATTTCCAGCATTAAAGCGGTTGAGAAAGGGGCAATGGAAACAATAGGATTTTGTTTTGGGTGAATACGAAAACAGTAGGATGTTAGAACTCCAACTAACCTTAGATTGGGATAAGCTCACAACACAATCTTCTTTCTTTTTTTTGTGGAGGGAGGGTATCACAACATTTGGGATTAGAACTTCCTCAGGTTTTTGATGGAGGGACATAGCCTCCATTCAGCCCAAGTTCAAGTTTTGACGTCTGACATTTTCAGGAAACAGGGATGCAGTATCTTCTCAAGTTTTTTGAATTTCTGCTGAATGGGTCATGTAAATAACTTTACCAGCATGTAAATCTGTATCACAAGAAAACATCAAGTTGGAAATATTTACCAATATTTGGGATATGTTCAGCAAATTGTTTTCATAAATACTTCTAAGAGGAAACTAAAAAGTTAATCATAAATTAATTTTTTAAACTTTTTTCATTTGAATTCTTTTTTAATTTCTTAGTTTTAACTAGTTCATAAATTCTTCTCCTCCATCATATTTTTCTTCTGCTACCGATGCCTCCACTCTTCTTCCAGGTACCTCTCTTTTTCTCCTTCATCTTCTTCTGCACTCAACGCCATCCACGATTTCTCTTTGGTCGGTCACCTTTTATTATTGAATTTCTGATTACACTTTCCTAATCTTATTTTTTGTTTTATTTTGGCGAAGACCCAAGAAATAAAGCAAAAAAAATTTGAACTTTTCAATTCTCTCTGTTTCTCTCTTTTTGAATTATGTAACATCTAACACTCGTGAATGTACACGAGAAAAATATATTAATATAATAATAATAATATAAGTTTTTATATCATGAGACTTGCCAAGAGGAATGGAAACCTGATAAATACTAACTCGCTCTTTCATATTCATGATGGAAACTGAGGATTTATACTTGTGAGAGAAAACTATCTCAAAATGATTTTGAATTTTAAAACTAAAACCCGGCACTTCAGAGACCCTGCGTTGTTTTTTCATTGGTGTTTTTCTCCTTCTATCTCCATTGGGTTTTTCCCGTGATGTTGTTTGGTTTCGGGGAAGATGAAAATGGTGGATGGAAAAGATGAAGATGGTGATTTGTTTTGTGTGAGGCACTGAAAATGGAGGTTGAAGCATTTGTTGGAATAAAACAAAGAAGGGACCCATCCACCATATTTTAAGGATGAATGTTTTCCACTCCACCAATAATGCCACTATCCAAAAGTTGCTAAAATTTTCCACTCCTGGCTGGTTTTACGGAAAATGAGTGTCTCTTGTTTTGGACTCATGCACTTGCTCAATTAATAAATTGAGATGCAGCTTGCAACTAAACATAGGAAGTGAAGCCACGTACTAGAGAAGAAGAATATCATTGTGAAGAAGTGAAGCCACGGTGTAAGAAAATAGAGATGGTTGTGTGAGAGATTTATATAGAGAGAGTTTGTTAGTGTGAGTGTGAGTGTGAGTGTGAGTGTGAGTGTGAGTGTGAGTGAAAAGTGAGAGTTTTGTATACCATACGAGAGGGTGAGATTTACATAGAAAGATTCTCAGAGAGTGTGATTTACATAGAGAGATTCTCAGAGAGTGTGAGAAATATTATAATCCTACTTAGTGGAGATAATTTTTTGTACTAAGTCATGTGATTTTTTTTTAGAGGATTTTCCACGTTAAAATTTGTGGTGTTATTTTTCTTATGTATACACTTATATTTTTACGCTTCCGCATATTGCCCATTTTAAAATTCACAGGACCAACAGTCTTAAGAAAGATGAACCAAAGAGAATTTTCTATTCTCTATCAGAACCGAAGGCTTAGAAGAAAGACTAGATAGTTGTACATGAAAAGAGAAACAAAAAGGATTACAATTTTGACTTTTGATAAGACAAGATAACATAATCGGTACTAGCTTCCTTCTAGAATCCTTGCATCCATATCCTTTGATACCCCGCAAGCTCGGGAGCAAATATTGATAAGATCCAGCTTAGAACAAATACTATTGAAAGATAATTTAGTCATTAAAGTTTACATGTAATAATGGCCAATGTCATATATTCAGTTTCACACGACTCTTTGATATTGTTTCTTGTATTTTTTTATTTCCAAGATCTACGAGAATTTCCAAAATACACACTAAAACTAGTCACTGACTTGAATCAATGCAGGTGCCTCAATCACTATCACAAAAGCTTTTAGATCAGAGGAAGTGTTGGATGAGAAAAATAAACAAGGCTTGAAGCTTTGGGAAGCAACCGTACTTATTTCCTTATATGTGAACACAATATAGACACTACACGAAAGAGTTAGGAAAAGAAAGAATATTCATTTAAGTTTATGGATAAATTGTTCACTACTAGATTTTAAGGAATCATGTTTCCTACACTTTGCTAAAGTTTCTCAACTATTTGATGCACAATCGAAAATTGCAATGCATTTTGGTTTTGTTTGTTCTCTTAGTCAAAGCAATGTGTGAAACTCATCTATAAAGAAGTAGAGAGAAGAAGACCTAGAAACACGGTAAAGTGAAGAACCAAGATTGTGAGAAAAAACTGAGTGTGTGAAAAAAAATTAACAGAGAAATTATTTTTATATATCATCTAAGACCGTGAAATTTATAGAGATCCTGCTGATAAAAACACTTTATAATCCTATTTTTATAATGAAGATATTTTTACTTAATAAGATCCCGTGATTTTTTTTATACCACGATAAAAAAAATTTGGTGTCATCATCTTCATCTCTATTATTTTATGTTTTGTTTTCGTATAATGCCTATTTTGCGTTCGCACAAGGGAGTAAGTACCATTATTTCTTCAAATGAGAATTCTAATTGAAGTATTATAGCAATATATATAGGATTGACAAGAATATGAGAAAGTTTTTTTACAAAAAAATTTAGTATCAAGTCGAGTATTATACACTATTTGTTTGAGTCTATTCTCATATAGACGGAGATTTGAGAAGATGGAAATAAGAAATTTTTTGTGTTCGTTTGACATGACATGTGGGTGATGTTGCGGATAGAATATCGGAATTATTCATATATTCTCATCTATCGTATTAAGAGAGATTTGAAAGGAATTGATTAATTTTATCATATTACCCATGCAATTTTAATAATAATAATAATAATAATGGAATTTTAAAAATTAATTTTTTTTTCTTCTTATAATAATTTTTACAATTATATATAATATTAACAATTACTATTTTATATTATTTTTACTACTAAGGGTATTTTGGTAATCTTCGATTTTTATTAATTAAACTATATTTTTTATTTGTCTCATCGGTCAAATCTTAAACTAATTTTTACAAATTTTACTTCCAAATTCATTCTCACTCACTTTCGATTCCCCTAAAAAACAATAATCAATTCATTTTCAAATCCACTCACTCACTTTTCCCCAAATCAATCCTCTAAAGTGAACATATAATGAGATACAAGTCTTCCAAACAATCTTCTATAGACTTTAAAATATGTGAAATGTACACCTTCAATAAAAGACAATTTAACACCATTATCAATATGAGTCACTTTACACTACATATTTCCTTTTATTCACCATTGTCTCTTTTTACTTCTTGCTACTTCAAGAAAAAGAAATTATCTTAAATCTCTAAGATACTTTATCTTGAATGTCTTATTCAAAGGTTTATTTTATTCAATTATCACTTCTTGCCAATATTATATTATTTACATATATACTAACAATGTTGTAAAAGATTCTTCAAAAGAATAAATGAACACGGAATGATAATTGTAGAAAGCAAAAAAGATGGCAATTTGGCAGCTCATTTTCAACTCGCTTGTTTAATACCATATAAAAACCTTTTTTAATTTACAAACTTGTCCTAGAGTAATAGAAGAGAATACAAGAAGGGCATGTATACATCTTTTAACTCTTCATGTAAGAAAGCATTGTTATGTCTAATTGTTTCAAGAAATAAGTTATGGAAAGAATTAACCTAACAGTTGTCATATTTGCTGTTCGAAAGAAAATATCAAAGTAGTCAATATCTTTTGTTCCTGTGTATCTCTTTGCCATTACCCTTGCTTTATATCTTTCAATAGTCCTATTAACCTTACATTTTATTTTGAACACCCACTAACTATGACAATTTTTTTCTTAGGTAGAAAAGAACCTCCTGTAAGACCCTTGAAAATATTTGTAATTTAGATACTAGATAAAAAAAAATGAATAGTAAAATGTGAATAGTAAAATGTGAATAGTAAAAAGTGAATAGTAAAAAAAATTAATTTGTAAAAGGGATAAGTATTCTACGTATTCTTGAGTCATAAGAGATCAGAATTCATCAAATTGTAAATAAAAAAATTATTTTTGTAATAGTAAAATGAATAGAAAAATGAATAGTAAAAATGAATAGTAAATTTTTTTGCTATAAATAGCCAAGGGGGGGAGGCTGAAAATTTACACCAAAAACTTAGAAAAATTTTGAGAGAAGAGAGTTGGAAGAATTTCTAGTTGCAAAGGGGAGATTCTGGAAGTTTTTGGGGAACGAGGAGATTCTGGAAGTTTTTGGGGAACGAGGAGATTAAGTCTATAATAGAGGTAAGGGAAGCCACTCTTATATTTTGCTTTTGTCTAATCCTAAATCTTGAATATGGAGTATTTTGTTTCTGTATGGTCTTGAATTTTGAATGAGAACAGGCTTCTGTGATGAGACCCAAGTTTGATGGTTGTAAAATGTGATGTTGATTCTGTTATGCTAATTGTACGTTATTATTACTTAGAACATTTAGTTAATTCTTTTGCAATTTTGGAAGGATGAGAAGTTGTCTAACCGGCTCTGCCAGATTCAACTTCTTGTTTCCCCATACCTTTTATTGTTTCTTATCTCTTTATATTGTATTTTTGGAAGGATGAGAAGTTGTCTAACCAGCTCTGCCAGATTCAACTTCTTGTTTCCCCAGAAATTTTATTGTTTATCTATTTTTTTATTGCATCTTTCTGAAAGGATGAGAAGTTGTCTAACCGGCTCTGCCAGATTCAACTTCTTGTTTCCCCTGAATTTTTTATATTAAGATTATTTTGATGGAAGGGGAGCTAATCCTTTCTTACATATAATATTTAAACATGTTATGATCATGAATATGAGTTATGAACATGTTAAAATTTTGGTAATGGTAGTTATCTATTCACTTGTGTAAATTTAGTTTCATGATTATATTTTTTTTTATTTTCGAGTTACTGTGATAAAACATTTCTTTTAATTGTTTTTACCGTTGGATTTAGCTAAAATTTTAATATATGAATCCTAAGACCTTTTGCTTCACTTTGACCGTTCGGATCATTAATTAAGAGTCATTACTTAGAGAAATAAGTTATGCATGTTTGAGTAAATTAATTACCCCTGTTATTGTGTTACTGAGTCCTCTCGGTAAAATATAGATTTTGTTCTATTTGACCGTTAGATTAACCTGAAAATTTGATATATGATTCCTAAGATATATTTCTATAATTTGACCGTCCGGATCATTAATTAAGAGTTTGTACTTGGAGAAATAAGTTCTGCATGTTTGAGTAAATTAATTACCCCTGTTATTGTGTTACTGAGTCCTCTCGGTAAAATATATATTTTTGTTCTATTTGACCGTTAGATTAACCTGAACATTTTATATATGATTCCTAAGATATATTTCTATAATTTGACCGTTTGGATTTGTAATTAGAAGTCTATGTGTTGAGAAATAAATTTCGAAATTTTGAAAAGTATGATGAACACTATATTTTTGTTCTTGAGTTAACATGGTAAAAACTTCATATATATTTCATTTACCGTTACATTGAGCCCAAACTTTAATATGTAGTTCCTAAGATATGTTGATGTATTTTGGCTGATCTATGACCTTTGATTGGTGAAAATCTGTTGAGTTATACTCGTTATGGGAAAAATGAGTTTATGATATGAAGTATGATATCTCGCAATATGTTTAATTTATTGACACCAAAATGGGTTATTGTCAATTTATGATTAAAGAATGAACATGATTGAGTTAGGTGGATAAGAGGGTATGAATTGTTGATTTTATGAAATGTTGGAGTGGATATAAGAAATCATTACTTGTGAAATGACGTTTACTACTGGGAGTAGTATGTTTGGTTTATACCATGAGAGCTTGATATGAGCAAAGTAACACCCGAGGTTTATGAAAGCAGACAGAAAGTGGTCTGACCAGAAGGTGTTGAAATAAACATATGATTCGTAAGTTTTATGAAAGCAGGCAGAAAGTGGTCTGACCATAAGGCTTTGACATAAACATATGATTCGTAAGTTTTATAGAAGCAGGCAGAGAGAGGTCTGACCATAAGACTTCAGAAAGTAAGACATAGTATACAAGTAAGGCTTAAGGAAGCAGGCAGAGAGCGGTCTGACCATAAGACTTCGTGAGTAAGCATGGTATACTTGTAAAGTCTATGAAAATGAGAAAGATGATTTTGAAGAAGTTAAAAAAAATGAATTAATAACATCAGGATAATGGTATTTATAAATTGCAGAAATACATGATTGAAACATTTATATTATAAGTAAGTTTAATGATTGTATGATATGGTTGGCTTACTCTTATTTGTTTGTGCTATGATCATATAACTCATGTTATATGTGAGCAGATAATGTTGCAGATGCGGTTGAAAAAGTTTAGAGATGTTGAGAGAGATGCGGGGAAAAACTTTCAGGGCTTTTTATAAAAAGAATAAATTTGCATTGGAAAAATATGTTGTGTAAGACTTATAAGTTTAATGTCGAATTTATGTTAAGTGGTGAAGACTATATTGTTTAAAGTTTGTAAGTTTGGAATTGTACTTTGGAAGAATTGAAATAAAGTTTGATTGTTTATATTAGATATCAAATTAATTTAGTCTTTACTACCAGTAATACCCTTTAAATTATTTGGGGTGTTACACCTCCCATGTTTGATTTGACTATCTCACATTGTATAGCCTTTTTCCAACAGTATTGCTTCATAGCTTAAGTGGAATGACAGAACATGTGAAGAAATATACATAACAAAATACGTGTAATAAGATGACAATTTGATGTAAGACAAAACAAATTCAATGGATACTTATTTCTTGAAGATGTATTTGAAACATGAAGGCTATAATGATAATCTCTTGGATACTCAAGTGGTCTTTTTGTTTTAGTATTCAATTAAGTTGATTGATGAGATTCAAAATCATGATTTTCGCTAAGGTTTTGGTCTATTTGCGAACACACATATCCTAGACCCTCAATGCTTGAATCATAGTCATTATTACCATTATTATCACTATTATCACGATATATAAGAATGACTTATGGTCGCTCTCTTTAATCTTCTTTTGATTTGAAAAAACATGTTCATAGAAAACAACATCCTATATACAAATTTCTTTAGATTAAGTAATTATAATGAAACATATCTTTTGTTCCCTTTTAAAATCAATAAAAAATAGATTTTAATGTCATTGGATCAAATTTTATTATATTTTTTTGATAAAGTGCTAGCATAGCACAAGGATCCAAACATGTTTAATTGATTGAATTCTCTTGTAGTTTTGTAAAGCATTTCATAAGGAGAAAAATAATCTAAAATAGGTGTGTGAAACATGTTTATAATATGAGCAGCATGCATGTACCAATAAATTTTTTATAAATGTGATTGTATCATGAGTGTTCTTGTTACATTTAACAAATGTCCATGTTTCCTTTGAACTTATCATGGAGTATTCACACATGTTTCTCTTTGTTTGACAAATAAATTAAGAAAAATGATACTATGATATAAATACATTTTTATATTTATTTTACTATATTGTTTCTTGAAAAATATAAAAAATTATTTTTTACGATCATTTTATCTTTATAATACATGTCAAATAAATATAAAAATGTGTCACTATACCATTATTTAATAAATTAATCATAAAAAAATCAGTTACATTGTCACATCTAGTTACTTTTATTATTGTCTAAAATTATGTTTGAACAAAAGCAATAACGTTGTGTTCCTTTGCGTGGATACTCTTGTTCACGCTGATTTGTGAAGATTGATTTGCGAAGAAAGTCATGTTCGCTTGCCACGATTTGCACGGAGGAAAAAGCGAGGATTTGCGAGATTCGGATACAAGGAGCATCCCGCTAATCTGAGAAGATTTGCGATGATTTGGGTGGAAAAGACTGCTTTGCCCCGTCCTATTTTAGAAATTCCAAGCAAACCATTCAACCATGTTTAACGACGGAGTTGAAGAAATGATGTGTATTCGGTTACAAAGAACGGCGTAACCGATGATGAAGAAGAGTTGCACAGTGAGGCGTATTCGGTTATACGTGAAGCGTAACCGGTTACACCTTGGAGTTATGGTTGGAAATCATGCGTACTCGGTTACAGAGTAGGAAATCCGGTTCCAACGCTGCATTGGTGTCGTCTTTACTAAGGCTATGGTTGGGTCCAGCATGAAAGGGAGGACGGAGAGGAGGGAGATGAGGGAGATTTCTGGAGGATGAAGGTTTGTGCGTTGGAGGAAAAGCAGCGGTGGTGAGTGCAGTAAAGTTCAACGATGAAGAGTTTGAGGATTCTGGTGAACAAGTAATTGATCCTTGTATCCTTCTCGAGGGTGTCGAGGAATTGGGTGACACGGGAAGCACGAGCAAGTCTGATCAAGAGCAGAGAGCGGAGGAGGTCGTTGTTGTTGGTGTGCTTGTAGATGAAATCCCATGGGAGACATGCGAGGAAGTCGAAGATGAAGCTAGACTTGAGGTACCTGACGGCGATCTTGTAGTGGTCGAGGACCAAGGAGAGTGAGTTGGAGTGAACTTCGTGATAGCCCACCAAGAACTGCACCACCATGTCCATCAGAAACACCAATTGCCCCGCTATGTCCAGGAGAAATATGTTGTTAGGTAAGCCTATGAAGAAACCGAACTCCATGGGAGTGAAGAATGAAGAGTAAATCGCCCATATCAGAATGAAGTGCTTCCACAACAGATGCCACCTGCATGCACCAATGCATGCATCATTCATATTTCAGAATTTCACACATTATAAAACTCATAATAAGCCTTATGCTATTTTTATCAAACAGGACCAAGACAACAAATTAATGTAGAAAGAAGCTGGATCAACCATAGTGGATATTAAGATGTTCTTTGTTTTCTTCGATATATGAGAGAATTAATTATTACAAATATATTTATATGTTTAAATGTTGTCACTTTTTTTAGCTAATGTAATATTATAACAAGCTTATATTATTTGTTTGTTTAAAATTAATTAATCTTACTTCTGTAACAAATATATTTTTATTATTTGGTAGTAAATTATATTACAAATAAATACTATATATAAAAATAATTTCATTTTACTATAATATAATTTTTATAAATTAATTTTAAAAATTATTTATAATTTTTTCTCTTTATAAACATTTTTACAATTAATTTTAATATTAATAAACCATATTTAATATTTGGTTTCATGTTGTGGTATTCGATTACACCGGAGAGAAGAAGTGGAGGCAATGAGTGTATTCGTTCTCCTCAGAGCTGTATTTCGTTACTCTCTCATATTAACATGTTTCTCTCGCAACAGTTTTTTAGGGTGGACTATCACCACCAACCAGCCATATACCTACAACCAAACCATTACCTTGTTTTACTATCGAGTAGGATTGATCAACCGGGAGTGTTCAGATAATACCGAGCAGGTGGGTACAAGTCTAGTATGTCCGATCGGGCCTTTCCAGCTATTTGCTGGAGACAGCGTTTGAATGCTCATGAATGCGTGATTAATGAGGTAACGGTCATTGTCGAGTAGTTAAGGTAAGCAATGAACGCCATTAAGAGGTAAATTAATGAGTATTATTCTCTGAAATCATATAAATAACAATTAATGAAGAAGGTAAACTCTGTTTTGTACACAATTCGATAGACTTGCAAAGACTAATTTTGACTTGAGCGTTGGAGTGTCTCCTGCAGGTCATCCCATTTCGAGTGAGAGCAAGTGTAAGGAAGGCGGAGGTGCGAATGACCGATCGGTAGAGGAAGAGTGTTTCCAAGCGGAGACAATAAGAGTTTTCCCCGGTCCCATTCGACAGAAACACCTTGTGAGTAAAAATCGAAAACAGAGTGGCCAGAAGTGATAGCCATGAACTATTATTTCCAAATTGAGTAGCACAAACCTTGACTTTATGATGTTCTCACCTTTTTTTATATCGTAAACTTCTTTGCTAGCTTTTTTCAACTTTTTTTTTATTTGGTAATATTGTTAGCTGAATTTTGATTAATTATTTTTTTATAAATATTAAATTTCACTTCAATAATAAATAAAATCATACAACTTAGTAATAAATTGTATTAAAAAATATTATATTTTAAAAAAATTATTTCATTTTACTAAATTACATTTTTTTTACATTTTTCAAACTAATTTTAATAATTAATTTCAATTTTTTATTCTTTATAAACACTTTTACAATTAAATATAACATTAACAATTATTATTTTATATTACTTTTATAACTAAGGGCAGTTTAGTAATATTTAATTTCTACCAATTAAACTAATTTTTAAAATCTATCACAACAATCAAATTCTATACTAATTCTCCTAAACTTTACTTCTAAATCAACTCTCAATTATCCACAAATTCACTCAAAAAAATAACTAAAAAATTATTCTCAAATTCATTCAAATCATCTCTCCCAAATCACCTCCCCCAAATACAACCAAAATTACAAAGCCTAAAATTTTCTAGAGTCTTAACAATTTCAGATTTGTAAAAGAAAACTCCACTTGTAGTTTTTTAGTGAATGTTGACGTGAGAGTTTATTCCTCTTATACCATATTATAATTATTATGAAAGATGAATGGATATTCTCTCTCATAATCAAGGGCTTAGGAAAGAAATATATAATATTAAATAGGCCTAACTATTATAGTTGTATATGGGAAGAGAAAAAAAAAAGATTATAATTTTGACTTCTGTCAGATAAGATAATCATTTCGCATGTCAATAATCGAGGAATAAACTTTTTGTTAAGTAATTCTCAATTATTTTTAAACCAAAAAATTGGATCTAAATTTGTTACTGTAATAATGTAGATTGGTATTTAATATCTGATTTTCTTTTTCTCTTCTAATAAAATGAAGAGAAATAAATATGAATCATTCTATGTGTGTATAAAGATTGAATTATGACTTTTTTTTATATAATTTATATATTTTTAATCATAATTAATTAATTTCAGATTATTTTAAGAAACTAGTTAACAAAATGTAATGAGTTTAACGTATTTAATAATGAATTAAAGAAATATAGAGATTGATGAAGAATATGAATTTTGGAGTTTGGATGAATGATTGAAGGTGTTAAGTGTAGGTAAGAGATGATTGGTCTGAAGCTACAAAATATGAATGTGGACCTTTATTGTGGGGATGGTCCTTTGGACATTAGGACAAAAAAAATTAATGCTTGGTCCATTAAAGTTTCCTCTAGTTGGAAAAACTCATTAAAATAATACAAACAAAATAATTGTTCAAATGTTGAGAATAGAAATTATGATTTTTTTTTCAAAAGTTTTACTATTTTTTTTGTATCTCTTGACATCTAATGTTGTCTTGACAAACAAAACTTATTCCTGAAAGATAAAAATATAAGTGTTTAATTAACTTTAAAAAATAAAAAAATAAAAAAAGTCAAATTTAATAATGCTATCCCAATCAAAAAATATTATTAAATTATAATAATTCAAATATATTAACATAATAACCAACAAAATAAAAAGAATAAATTAATAAATTGTCTTTCAGTAAATACGAAATTAACTTTTATAAATACTGTGCAAAATGTTAATAAAATAAAATATATATAACAAAAATAAGATAAATAATAATTAAATATCAAAATAATCAATTAAACAAAAAATTAAATAATAAAAAATAAAAATAAATAAAAACAATAATAAAATAATAGATTAATTATCCAGATATGATTCATGATTCATTATCTAAATATTATTATTTTATATTTTCAAATTAATTAATATATATAGCCTTAATTAATTTATTAGTTTTATGCATATTAACTAAAATACAGTCTCAACAATTAAAATATAATTTTTTAAATTATTTATAATAAATCTAATCAAAGTACAATTTTATTTCTAATAATGTTCTCTCTCTTTACCAAATAAAATCCAATTAACCAAAATAAAGTATTAATTAATTTTAGTTAAAATATTACTTCTAATAAAAATAAAATCACAATTATTGATAAACTCATTTAACCATGTCAAAGCTTCTAAATTAAATAAAAATATACTCTTAATTAAATTTAAAAACTATTAAACTCATACCATCATTATACATATGTATCAAAATATCACAGTAATTAACTACAAAGTAAATATAATTATTTTTTACTTAGTTTGTAGTCAAAATAAATAAACTAAAACTGCACCAATAATAAGAAAAGTAGAAATTATTTTATTCTAAAATCAAAATCCGAAATTAGAGTTGAATCAATATTTAATATTTTATGAAATGTAAAAATAATATAAAAATAGAAAATACACAGTGATGGTCAAAAAATAAAAATAAAGTTAAACGTTGAATTACAAAGACAAAACAATTAAAAATAAATAAAAAAAGTGAACTCAATCCATTACCGAGTTTTTTTTAACACTTCCATATTTCATTTTTCTAAATCTTATTTTTCTAAATCCTCCGCTCTAATTTTTGGCAATTTTTTTTCTACTTTTCCCGCCTACTCTTTCTCTTTTATTATTATATTCCGTGATTTTCTAGTTTCAAATTCTTCACCAACTTTTTATTTTTTTTATTTTTTTCTCCACTAGCTTACTTTTTCTGTATATTTGTTTTTTCCATGTACATCTGCATCCCACTCACAGCCATCTTCTTTGTCCATGGGCTGCACACCAAATCTGTAACACGGAGAGCACTTTCTCTCTGTAAAAGTGTGGGAAACAACAAGAAGGTAAGGAGAAACAAAATACAGGCAGAGAATAATCAAGAAGAGGGCTACCCGCAACACAGAGAGAGGAGGAGAAGCGTTTTTGTAACTGAGTTCTCTTGAAGGTAAAATTTCTCTTGAAGGAACATGGTGTGTCTTTGCCTTTCTTTTTTACTGTTTTGCGCTGAAAACATAGACTAAAGTGTACTGGTGCTGAATTCATTTTAAACTTCAAGTTGCCATGGCTTTGGGTTTTTAGGTGTGAGATATACATTTTATTTATTTATTTATTTAACTAAACCACCATAATCATTCTTTTTGTGTGTTTACGGAAACGGAAACTGCACAATAATTCAAATAAAGTGGTTTCCACTCTCACTCTAACTCTTAGGTAACCGCTAGTCTCTTTCGTATTCCTGTTTTTCTCTACCTTGCTGATTATCTTTTGGTTTTGCAATTGCTACATGTGTAACTTGTTTTAGTTTTTTGTTGCCCTGATTTCAATTATTTTAGAGTTCATGTTGTGTGTTGCATATTTTCGTTCTAGTTCATCGCATTTTTTGTGTATTTGTTATTTGTATTTTGGAAGTTGATCGGAGGTGTGAATGTGAGTTTGCGGGTTTCATGACCTAAGACGATTGCAGTGGTTGTTTGTTAGTATTTTGGATGGAGAAAACGACCGGTTATAATCCTTGCCTTTTGAGATTTTGGTGTTTTAAAAGCATATTTTGCAGTATGGCTTATTTATTGTAATTATTGTAAATTTATTTTTATTTTATTGACATTTATGCAGATGGTCACGTTCCTTGTTCTGAAGAAAGATAAAAAAATGATATGCACCACCAGGTGCATAGATCCGCCGATCCAACTGTATGAATTTTATTCTTCTTAACTTGAATTCTATTTATCACTTTTAAAAATACTTAGGAACACGTTTTGTTAGGTGTTATTTTGATAAGGCAAATGAAGTTTATGGTGTGATAGTTTGACCTAAAAATATCTGCAGGCCTCAGGAATTGAGCTTGACATGTGAAATTTCAAAACAGAAGATACGCAGTCTTTCTGAACTTCCCCAATTTTTACTAACCCCGGTCCCAAATAATTTACAAGAGAAGTCTGAGTGGGGGAACTTTTTGAATTACCTATGTAAAAATGACAAGGTATGATGCTCTCTATTTCTTCTTTGCCAAAATCTTTCTATTTTATCTGTACTTGTTTTATTAATGCTCTAGTATATTTATGTTTGTGATGGATTTGTGTAATTGTATTGGTTGTTCACTTGTTTCGATACTAAGGATATGTTTGGCCCAATCTATTTTTTACCTTTTTTCTCCTCCAAAATGGAAAATGGGTCAAGCAGTTTTTGATTTAAGTTCTTAAAAATATAGTGGTTTATTTAAGGAGAAAAAAGCTAAAAGATAACCCAGCTTTTTAAAACTCATGATGAGAAGTTTAGTTATAGCTTAAGCAAAACTTTTGACACTGAACTATCTTTCTAAATCCGAGTACATGACATTTGATATTTGTATCTTTTAGTGAACAACAATGAAATTTATGGCACTTTGATTTTCTGTCCTGTTTTGTACCCAATTCTTGTTCATGAGTTGCCTTCATTCCATAAGTTAAGTTTTTTTTTAATTGCCTATTGAATGTAGTACAAGAACAATGTTAAATGGGAATAACTTTACAATTCAAATTAGACTCTAACATCATGATTTATTGAATTTATAATCTTTCATTAAAAGAAAAAGAGTGAGCTTTTAATTTGACAAAAATATAACAATGATATAATTAAAAATAGGTTTAATCAGTTTGGAGGTCTTTATTTATGCATATTCATCTCAATTAGGTCTCTGTATTTTGAAAGAGTTCAATTTGGTCTCTTTTTATGTAAAATTGAATCAATAAAGCTCTTGTCGTTAAATTTTGTGGATGGCGTTAAATGTGTTGCCTGGTGGCATGGTGAAGTGGCATTTCATAACAACGTGGCACATAAAGAGGTCCACATAATGATCAGATGGATGTGTCCAATGAGGCCTTGCCATGTGTCAGCCCCTTCCCTACCCAAAATTAGGGTTTCAGATTGGAGGGAAGGGGGAAGGCTTCCTGCGCCGTCATGAGCGAGAATTTTGTGCCGTGAGCTGCTTTCAAATGAAGGATTTAGGATTCTGGCTTACAGGAAGTTGACCCTGTGATTTGATACACTGTTTCTGCGTTTGATTTGCAAGCAATGGAGAAGAAAAGAACTCGTGAGTTTTGTTTCTGGTGCATCAATAGAGTAGACGAAGATATGTGGGTCGCTCTTGGGTTAAACTGCAGGCGATTCGCGCTATTGGAGTTGTGCGAGGTGGAAGAAGACGTTCATAATCTGCAACAACAACAACATTTAGGGTGTGGTCGGATCTTGGTTTTCTGCAGATTTGTTTGTGGTTTTTTTGGTTATTGATGGTGAAGATGATCTCGTTGCTGTAAATGGTGCAACGTCAACGTCAAAGTGGTTCTCGTGGTGCGGCTTGGTGCGAGTAGTGGCGGAGGCGGCTTGTTGAGGACTGATGGTGAGGATGGTGGCGATGCTAGGGTTTGGCGTTTGCAGTGATGGTTGAAGATGACGGTGATTTGTGGTTTTGATGGTGGTGGCCATGGAGGCTCGCGACTGACGGTGAGGTTGAGGTGGTGGAGATAGGGTTTGGTGGTGCTAAGATGGACGTTACGACAGCTTTGCAGTGCGAATTAGGGTTAGGTGGCGGCTTTGCGGCAGCGCAGGACGGTGATGGTGGCGACACAGTTGCAGCATGGCGACAAGGGTCAGGGAATTAGGGTTTTTGCAAAGAGGATGATGATGTGGCAGTTGACGTGGCAGGGATGATGATGTGTCAAAATTTAATGGTTCATTATGGTGTGTTAGGATCTGGGACACTTGGCAAAATCTGGTCCAATCTGATTTATGTGCCACGTGGTTATGAAATGCCACTTCACCATGCCACCAGGCAACACATTTAACGTCGTCCACATAATTTAACGGCAGGAGCTTTATTGATTTAATTTTACATAAAAAGGGACCCAATTGAGCTCTTTCAAAATACGGGGACCTAATTGACACGAATATGCACAAATAGGGACCTCCAAAATGATTAAACCGTACAAATATTGTATTAGTCACTAATTTATTTGTTTTCATAACAATTACTTTTATTATTTGTTACCTCTACAAGCAATTACATATATGTGCACAGAAATACATATTAGGAACCACTCATTATGTAAAAAAAATCCTTTTTATATATGTCAAAATAAAATTAATCCAACAATAAAATTATATTTTTGCTCCTTTGTTGGAAAACTCAAGGGGGGAGAAGAACAACGAGATATTCAGTAGTGGGCCACAAGTCAACTAAATTAGAGAATATGACATCACACTTAATTAAATTTGTGGGTCTTTCTCACTAGTACATTACCTAACTTGTCCATTTTTACGCATTTAATGGTGACTGTTATTTGCACTGTTGTTCACCTCAACAACACCCTACTTGGATTAATTGCCTTGATGATATAAGGGATTATTTGCACACTAGGATCCACCATTGACAACATCATATTTGTTTAAGTCGATCACCATGAACTATTGACTCTAATACTATTTGGTTGAAACACATACTAAACACACTCACAAAAGAAAAAAAGAAGAATGGGAATTGAACAAGAGATATGGTTTCTGAATATGAAATTTATATCTCACAAACATATGTGTATCACAATACATATTACTATTTATAGTACCATTAGGAGCAATTAGTTGACAACCCACTAACTACCGTACTGACATACAACGCTATGGGAATTATCTACAACACTCTTCCTTAATTCAAATTAGCAATGGACTACATTCTTATCATCTTCCTAATGAGCTTGAATTTGTCAACCTTAAGAGATTTTGTTAACTCCAACTTCCCTTTGCTAACTTGACCCCTTACCCTTGCATATGAAAAGAGATTGTTTCAAGATTGGAAGCCATGACATCCAGTCACTTGGCCACGACTTTATTGTTGTGCCAGCCTTACTGTCTTAAAAGATATTTTAATCTTATACTATAAAAGAGTGTGGTTGGTCTTTCAGTTTTCTTATTGATTTTATTTTCTTTCTTTGCAGTACCTTTTCTCTAAGTGATTATTCCTCTACTAAGTTTCCTGTAACATTTATGACATCCAGGATGAGCAAAAGAAAACAGAATATTTTCTGTCATTATTTAGCAATGTTATTTTGGGCAGTCAAAGGAAAATCACAAACTTCTATTTTTTTTGCAGGTTGCTCTTATAAACTTTGAGCAGCATCAGTTTTACATTCTACCTCCTGCATTAGTTTCAACATCAAGTGCAGTCAATGTTGCATATAATATAGATTGTACAAGTTCTGTACCTACTCATCCAAGGGATAGTGAATCAGGTGTTCCTTCTTTGGAGGACTGCTTGTTTGTTCTCAGCAGTCAATGCTTAATGTACAAAAACATTGCATCCAATTGTTATGCGATGTGCATACACAAAATAACACTAATGGATAGAAATAACTAATGCACACATTATTCAGGTTTAGGACATCAAGTTATCTCCTATCTTTTGCCTTTGAAATGGAGAATCATATTTGTATCTCTAGGTTATCTAGCTTGGAATTGTTTTACACACAGGAACGAAGAGAAAGGTTTGCTTTATTTTGGTTCCTACCTCTTATGACACGATTGAACATAACTTGTAGATATTTCCATAGCAGGTTCGCAATTAGAGGAATGTGGTGAACCAAATACAGCTGAAGGTCTTAAGTTTTCTCAAGCTGAAGAAACTTGCAACGAATTTCAATCCAAAGGCCCTCTAAGAAATTTCATACGAGCAGACCCAAGTTACCTTAAAACTCTTGGCCAGGCTCATTCTGGATGGATTTTTGGTGGAATAGCTGAGCTTGTTGATAATTCCAAGGATGCCAAGGCAACTAAGTAGGTTTTATGTTTTGTTTCTTGTGCTGTTATATCACGCTTTACCTGCCAGTCAACATACTATTTGAGATCTTTATACTCTATTTTCCCTGGTTTATTTAATTTTTTGAAATAGGTATAATTACTGGAATTGGAACAGGCAACATAGGAATTTAAGATTCTATTGCTGCTTTTGGTTTGATGTGTAAGATGCTAAGAAAGACTAATGTTTTTTGAATTTCCAAACAATTAAGTTAAGGCAAAAGAAAATTATGTTATATAGCTTATTTGGTGTTTGGCCTCGGGTTTGTCTTTTGTTTCTTTCTTTTTCCTTGGTGGAAGTTATTAATACCAAAAACATGTAGTACAAGTAACTGAGACTGTGGATTCTGCATTTCTTTATTTCTCACCCTTTTGAAGAAGATATTGTGTGCCTACTTCAAAATGTTTTGGTAAAAGATGAATGCCATGTATATAGTTGCTTATGTTTATCTATTTTTTTTTAACTTTATGTAGAAAGTAAAAAGGTGTAGACATCAGCTAACCCTTTTTGTTTGCTTTTACATTGACTCATTTGGAATGAAGGATTGGGGATGTGAATAAGTTGATGCTTGAGATTTAAAAAACAAAATCAGCTGAATTATTTATCCTCCCTTTTAGAATAGGTCTTAAATAGTTTTATTTGAAAAACTGTTTTGGGTTGTACCCAAGAGTTGTACCTGTCTCTATACTTAGAACTCTAGTTCTGTCTTTTCATTTTTACTTTTCACTCTACTCATTAATTCTTAAGTGAAACTCATCATACCAAAAAGCATCATCGACTCCGTATAATGGTATATTGTGATAAAGGTGGTTTTAACTCCTTTTTTCATCATGCGAGCATTTTTGGGCCTCAAAAGTGGTTCTGTTGTGCTCGTCGAGACGAAATGAGAAACATAGGAGATGTGATTCAAATTCTCTAAAATATATTGTTCTTTTCATCTATCTCAAGTTGGTAATAGAGAGGGTCGATCCCATTTTGCTAGTGATAGGAAACCATAGGAAAAGTAATAAAATAAGAGGAAAAGAGAATAAAGACTTGTTTCATTGAAATCAAGGTAAAAACAGAAGGAATAACCCTACTGCCCAGAGCTAGGCTCCTTAAGAGACCAAAACGGTACTCTCCACTCTTAATTTTGTTCAAAACAGAATGTCCACCCCCACACACTCCCCTGACACTATAAAGGTAATAACGAAAAGGGAAATCTTCTAGGATCCTCCGATTTCTCTCTAACTAATTCTGTCCACCTCAGCCCTTTTACTTTTTTTCCTAATATAAACTTGTCCCCATTTCCTTTGCTCTTTTGTTTCTTTGTCCAATATATTGTTTGGCCCAACAGATATTTGGGTTGTATCAATACCGCCCTCTTGAATGATAGTCTTGTCCACAAGACTAAAGGTTGGAAATTGGACCTTCATTCACATCTCATCCTCCCACGTCTTCTTCTGCTGTTTTTCCCAGCCAATGCACCAGCCATTGGTTAACCCTTTCTCCCTCCTTGACTATGCTTCTAGTAGCCAACACGTTCTGGGGTAACCACATCTCTGATTGGTCCTCTTCTAGCCCTATTGGCAGTCTTTCTGCTGTTTTATACTTCCCAATGGCCTTCTTGAGCAACGAAACAAGAAACACAAGGTGTATTTTTGAATTGGGTGGTAACTGCAACCGATAAGCTACTTCTCCAACCCTTTTCAATGACTTCAAAAGGTCCGTAGTACCTTGCACTAAGCTTAGAATTGATGTGAGAAATAACAGAGTGTTGCCTGTGAGGTTTCATTTTAAGAAACACCATGTCCCCTATCTCAAAACTTATCTCCTTTCGATGTTTGTTTGCTTGTGCCTTCATACGATCTTGGGAATGCACCAAGTGTCCCTTCAACTGACGAATAGCTTCATCTCTATCAATTAATTCATGCTGAACTGCCTCTACTTTCACCTCTCCTCTTACAACTGGGATAATTCTTGGAGGAGGTCTTCCATAAACTGCCTCAAAGGGTGTAGTTCCTATAGATTCATGGTAAGTGGTGTTAAACCACAATTCTGCCCACGACAGCCAATTAATTGACACTTTCGGTTGATCAGTGATGAAACAACGTAGGTATGTCTCCAAGCATCAATTGGTCACTTCTGTTTGACCATCTGTTTGTGGGTGCTGAACTCATCCTTAACTTGGTCCCCTGCAGCCTGAAAAATTCCCTCCAAAAAGCACTTATAAATGTAGGATCTCTGTCATTGACCACTGATTTAAGTACCCCATGTAAACGAATCACTTCTCTGATAAAAATCTTAGCAATACTCTTAGCAGTAAAAGGATGTTTTACTGGAATGAAATGACTATATTTTGTAAGTCTATCAACCACCACCAATACCGTATCAAAACCCTTAGATTTTGGTAAGCTTGTAATAAAATCTAAGCTTATGTCCTCCCATACTTCTTCCGGAATTGGCATCGGCGGTAACAATCCTCGTGGGGCAGCAGTTACATATTTCTTACGTTGACATGTGTCACATTCTTGAACAAATTTCATGATATCCCCCTTCATCCCCTTCCAGTATAAGTTCGCAGTAGCCCTTCTATAGGTTCGGTAGAAGCCATAATGTCCTGATCGGGGAGATGCATGCAACTCTTTCAACAATTCAGGAGTCCGAGGTGATTGAGATGAAATAACTAACCTGCCTTTATATTGCAGTACACCTTGTTGATAGCTAAATCCTGCATACTTACCCCCAAGTTTTCCCTCTTTCAGTGCTGTAATGATCTCCACCAACCCCCCATCCTTATGTGCCTCATCAACTATCTTAAGATAATCCATCCAAATTGGCTCTGTGATCACTTTTCTTAAATCTGCAGCATCCTTACTTCGAGACAGTGCATAAGAGGGAATGATTTGGCTAGAATATCTGAACTAAAGGAATACTTTTGCAAACATTTTCAAACTAAGAATCTTGGAGTTTTCAAACAAAATATCTTGGAAGTTTCAAATATTTCTTGGGTATTGAAGTAAACAATCAAAAATAGGTTTTGTAATCTCTGAACAAAAATATATTCTAGATATCTTAAAAGGGACAAGTATGATTGATTGTAGATCAATGGATAGTCCCATGGACCCAATCAGAAATTAATTGCAGAACAACATGAATCTTTCTCTGTTTCAGAAATATATACAAGGTTGGTTGGGAAACTTATTTAACTTACTATTACTAGACTTGTTTTGTCTTTTGCATTTTGTTGTTAGTCAATTCATGTAGATTCCTTGTATTAATCATTGGAATGTTATCATTTGCATCTTAAGATGCCTCAAGAAGGTTCCAGGGGGCCAATGACATCTCTTGTGAACTTGTATGGTAAAACAGTTCTGTCAAGAACAAAATGTTTGAGATTCAACAAATGAAGATGTATTGTGATAATCAAATTGTTATCCACGTTGCTTCCAATCTAGTATTCCATGAGAGGACTGAATACATAAAAATTGACTGTCATGTTATTTGCATAAAGTTGATTTTGTTGATCAAGGAAATTTGTAATGAGTTTGTCAGATGCATTAACAAAATCCTTGGGAGTATCTTGAGTTTAATTTATTTGTTTTAAACTTGGTACATGAAATTTGTATAATCTAGCTTGAAGGAGAGTATTAGAATAGGTCTTGAATAGTTTTTATTGGAAAACTGTTGTGTTATACCGATCTCTGCACCTAGGACTCTACTTGTGTCTTTTCATATTTACTCTTCCATTGACTCATTGTACAAGAAAACTATCAATATAAATATGAGAATATATGAGATGCGACTCAAGTTCTCGAAAATATATTTTATTTATCATAATTCTCCTCAAATTGTACTTATTATTTTTTATTTATCTTTGGTGGTACAGAATGGACATTTTTGTAGATATCATCCAGTTGAAGAAATCACGGAAGGATGTTCCGATGCTGTGTCTTATTGATGATGGTCAAGGGATGAACCATGATGAGGTTATGAAAATGGTATCTTTTGGACATAAGCAATCTGATAAAGTTGACACGGACCACATTGGCAAATTTGGTGTTGGATTCAAAGTAGTTTTCTCTCTTATCTTTTTCCTCTCTGCCTCTTATGAACTCTAACTTATATCTGGTCTTACACAAGATTGGATAAATAGCTTCTTTCTTTCATGTTTGGGCGTAACTAGGTTAGCCGGTCTTTTAGGATGGGATTGGATAAATTGCTGCTATCTTTAATATCTGGGATAACTATTGGGGTTTAACTTTGATTCATTCAATTGGATGGACTCACATGCTTTCGGTTCCATTCTAATTTGGAATAAAATATAAATTATAATATCTTTTCAAACTCAGTTATTTGTTCTGGCTTCAGTGAATTTTGAAGTGTTGTTCTTTTTTCCTTTCTTCCATAGACAGGAGCAATGAGGCTTGGGAGAGATGTTCTGGTTCTAACACAAACAACTACTTCTAGATCTCTAGCTTTTCTTTCACAATCATTGAATGAAGGCAAAGATGTAAGTTACACTATATTAAAAAAGCTGACCCTTCAAATATACCCTATGTTGATTGGAATCAATTGACTACACCAGAAGTTAATTCAATTCTTTTAATTTTTATTCTGCTTAAATATTTTATGAGGCAGAATATTGAAATTCCCATTGTCAGCTATTGTCGACAAGGACAACGTATGGAGGTTGACCTAAGTATGCAGTCTGAAGCTTTGGCAAAATACAATTTGAAAGCTATTAAGGATTTTTCACCATTTAACAAGTATCTTATTGGTGAAAAGGCAGCCTTGTTTGGTACCGGTACAGGAACACAAATATACATATGGAACTTGGATGAATGGGGATCAAAGTATTGTTTAGAATGGCATGATGGACTGAAAGGTGGGAGTTCTTTTCACCAAGGTGACATTCTTATCCGAAGCAAGAGGATTCGTTCTCGTCCTGGCCATATTAGTCAAAAGGTTTGGAATCTCTTCTACTAATGATACTGTCAGTGGATAATATGTTGCTTTTGTAATATTTTATATTGTCTGCAGGTACCATTGGATTACTCACTTCGAGCTTATTTAGAAATTATATTTTTAGTTCCTCGAATGAAGATAAGTGTACAAAGATCATTGGTAATAGCATTCTTGTGTTTCCAATTTGTTTGTTAGGGGTGGAGCCTTCCAAGTCTATTATCCAATTCTTTTTCATTTATTTTTGCTCAGGTTAAAAGTCGACCATTATCAAAATTCCTTACTCAAACTGTTATTGAAACTGGTGAAATCTTGAGAAGGCCAGTTGAATTAATTATTGGATTTAATCAATTAGAGTGGGAGCGGGCAAACTGTGGAATGTTTTTGTATTGGCATGGTCGCTTGATTGAGGTGAGGAGTTAACCCCATACCTAATCTCATTATTTTCAAAGTTGGTTAATAGCCACTAAAAAAGTCATGGAATACCCTCAAATATGGAGGTCTTGGACTCTCGGGTATTTTATGTCCTTGTACTGCTAGGAATTTCAATTTTACGAATCTGAGACGGTGGAGAGAGTTACATGCTATTGTCCTAAAATACTCTTGTAGTCAATACTTTCTTTGTATTCTTTCCCTCATGGGTTTCAGATGTTCATATTCATTACTGGTCATCGTGTAGACATCTAAGTACAAACTTGCGATATAATGTGGGTTTGCTTGGTCTTTGTATCGTATATAATTGTCATCATATAGAACTTTTAGTCATTATATTTGGTTCTGCGTTGTGCTTGAGAAATCCATTGTAAGAGCTTTGCGTGCAATGCACTCTTAGTTTTAGTACTCAAGGAGTGCAGCTAAATTATGGAGTTAACTGTGTATGCTTAACCCGAATACTTTTCATAAGTAAGCTAATTTTTTTTTTTCTCAGGCTTACAAAAGAGTTGGTGGAATGATTCATAGTGCAGATGTTGGCCGGGGTGTAATTGGTGTTGTTGATGTGACCAATTTAATGGTATTTATTTTCCGATTTCATTTCGTTAAAGATTGTCTTTTTTTCTTGTTGGTTTGCTTGTATTCCTTTGTTGGACTAATAAGTGTATGCCTGGTTCTTGGTTTGTTTCATTCATTTGAGGAGTTGGCAACACACTCTTGCAAACATTACTGGTCAAAATGTTAGAGTTGGTCACTTCTCATCCTAACATGAAAAGCATGTGGGGTGACCAATTTAGCGAAAAAATGTTTTTGAGAATTCATGCTTTTGGGCTAGGACCTTTATATGCACTAATGTAATATTTGCTAAAATACAATTACTCTTTGTTTCAACTGTGGATAAGGTGAATTGCTTCACCACTTGCGGTTTCTTCCCGGAAAGCGTGACAGGTTAAATTTATGTGTTCGTTAACTTTATCGGTGATGTGCATCTTTTCTAATGAATGATTAAAAATTTGCTTGTCTTTTCACATTTTGAATGCTCCTTTGATAATTAAACAAGCCAAGTTTCCTATGGAACTTTTTCTGATGACGTTTCAAATTTTGATAGAACTTGTTATGTCACTGCAATCAATTATACAAAAAATATTTATTCAGTAAAATTTTTCTTGCTCTGTACAACATCTAAATTCTTGTACTATTTTCCTTCTTTTTTTATAGGATGACGAGGATGGTCGGGTGTGGGTACATAATAACAAGCAGGGATTCCAAGACTCAGAACATTATGCATGTCTTGAGCAGTGGCTGGGTAGAAAAGCAGATGAATATTGGGACAAAAATTTTGACGCCCTTGAGTTGGTAAAACTCTTCTTTTAAATTCTAGCAAAGCTACAGTTCTTTTTTTTTAAGTTCTTGTTATTATTCTATCAAAATAAGCCATCATACGAGGTTGTTTCATTTAATTGAATTTGGTACAAGTATTCAGTTTAAATTTTAATATGTCCACTTTACATGAGATGTGTTAAAAGAATGGCGTTTACTTACTCAAAGAGTTGAGAGAAACTAAAATGTTTTTTACTCACTTCTCTAAACCCTAGTACACCATACTACCCTATTTATATGGGATAGAAGTTCACATACAAGGAAAATATGGAAGCTCCTAAAAACCTAATAGAAATACATTACATTTCTTATACAACAATCCTTGTCCTTGGTTTCCTTTTATGTACCTGAGAATGTGAATCACTACATTCCTATGATCAACATGTTGATTTTACATAAATTGACTTAACTCCCACTGGATAAGAAAATCAGGTCATGTTATGGTAAGATAGATGAGTTTTCTAACCAATCTCTATATCTCTTTGGGTCTAAGAAAGGCTTACTTTGATCTCTCATTAACTTTTTGTTAAGAGGTGGACTCTAAGCCTAACTCAACTCCACAAAACTGGCTTTTAAGGTGAGGTTTGTACCCACTTATATACTTTAAATTGACCTTATCTCTAGTCGATGTGAGACTTTCAACACACCCTTCTCAAGCCCAAGGTATATTCATCTCGAGCGTAAGAGTAGACATTAATGGGTGGTCTGATAATGGTCTGATAGCGGGTGGAACAATATGCCCAACAAACAACATATATTGTTAGGATAGGCTTTAACCATAGCTTTGATACCATGTTAAGAAGTAGACTTTAAGTCTAACTTAATCTCACAAAACCGACTTTTAAGATGAGGTTTGCAACCACTTATATACTTTAAATTGGTCTTATCTCTAATCGAGGTGAGACTTTCAACACTTTTGATTTGAGTCCATAGGACTATCAATGGACTTACAATTTGTCAGGCATGTTTCCTCCAAAATATCAAGAGCATATTTTCTTAATGAAATGATGACACCTTTTGACTGTGCCACTTCGATACCAATAAAATATTTTAGACAACCCTGATCTTTGGTCTGAAAGTGGTTGAACAAATGATTCTCTAATTGAGTAGTTCTAGTGATGTCATTCCCTGTAATAACAATATCAGCAACATACACCATAAGATAAACACATTTGTTAGTTTCAATCCAAAATTCTGCACAACCTGACTAAATTGACCAAACCAAGCTCGAGGTGATTGCTTCAAGCAATAGAGGGAACAATGTAATTTACAAACTAATCGAGACTCCTCCTGAGCAGCAAATTCAGGAGGTTGCTCCATGTATATCTCCTCTTCTAAATAACCATGAAGAAAGACATTTTTAATGTCCAATTGGTAAAGGCAGCCATTGCGAGCAAAATACGAACCATACTAGTTTTAGCCATAGGAGAAAAAGTATTACAATAGTTGTGACATAAACTTGAGTTTATCCCTTAGCTACTAGACGAGCTGAGACGATCAATTGCTCCAGTAGGACCAACTTTAATAGCATAGATCTTTCTACTACCAACCGACTTCTTACCAGGAGGAAGAGAGACAAGGTCCCAAGTTTATATTTGTTCAAGTGCCTGTATTTCATCAGCCATAGCTTGTCACCATCCAAGATGACCAAGTGGAAACATCTTGTTCAAGGTGATCATGGTATCCTTGACCAAGAAACCATAATTCCATGGAAGAAGACTAAGATAAATAGTTTTTTCCAGTTGAGTATTGTAGAAGTAATGGTAGGAGTAGCAGATAGAGAAGGTGTTCCAAAACCGGAAGCCATTCCAAAGCCAAACAAATTAAGGAAAATATGATTTTGAGAGTAAAAACCCTAGATATGAGTTATTGCCAAAGAAACATTAAAACAGGGACCACAACACACTCAGGGGATTGCGGAAAAATGACTGAAAGTAGCATGGTGATGTTCCAAAAAGGAGAAGGTGGCGTGTGTCACGCGTCTGAGGCTAGCTAGAGATAGGCAACACATGACGACGCGTGTGAAGGCGAATGAGGTGGAGATTACTAGGGGTGAGTCGTACTTCTCAAGGCGCACCTAACCCTTGACTTCGTCGGAGAAAAAATGACGGCGGTGGCAGGAATGGACAGTGATGGCAGACGGTAGCGACAACGACAGGAACTGAAAGCCCATGCGGTTGGCTCTAGATACCAACTTACATAGTTGAGAGAAACTAAATATTTTATTACTCACTTCTCTATACCCTAATACACCATACTACCTAGGGATAGGAGTTTAGCATACAAGGAAAATAAGGAAGCTCCTAAAAGCCTACTAGAAATACATTACATTGTAACATACTTGTTTCTTTTTGTAAGACGTTGATTCCAATATTGTTTCGTGTGATTAAACAGGATATTAGATGAAGTGGATTTTCACTTCAGTACTTGCATGAGAAAAATCAGAACTTTGACATGCGTATCTTCATACCCTGGGTCTTATACTAACTGTTAGTTTTATTACTTCTGCAGAACATAGATAATTGTGTCTTCAAACCTGATCATGAGTGGGTTCAATGTGACAAGTGCAGAAAGTGGAGAATATTACCTACAGATTTTGATAGCAGAAATTTGCCTTTACAATGGTATGTTATCGTATATTTCACGCAAAAAGTCTGATGTTACTTGTAAATTGGAGTGAAATAAAAAAAAAGAGTTTGTTTGGATTTGCTTGTGTTATAATCATTTGTGATTTCTGCTTGCTGTTTCAGGTTTTGTTTTATGGAGCCTTTCAAAGGTCAATGTTCAGATTCTGAACAGAAGATGGCGCTGGGCATAGTTAATGTTTCCACAAAGAGGTCGGGTTATGATTGCTTGTTGAAGGATTCCAACGACAAAAAGGTGGAAGGTGATAGGAAAACCTCTGGCACAGGTTAGACTATCAATCAGAATAAAGAACGAAATCATACGCCCATTAGTCCTAAAGATTTATTTTTGCTATAATCAGTGGTAAAAATCACGAAGCATAAATATTCTATCATTTTTTATCTGATCATGAATTTAGTTTTATTGAAATCTTATTCGAAACAGATAAATTAACATACGATAATGAATTAACATATAAATTTGGAAATAATCGATGGAAATAATTCCTACAATAGAAATTGATATGTTGTGCGAAGTAACTCTAATAACATAGAAGGATAATTATGACCAAATGTGTATATTTGTTAATTTGTCTAAAATTTCTGATTGAAGTCGCATGCATTAATGAACTTTGTTATTTTATTATTTAATATACTTGTTTGACTAGGGCAAAGGTTTTTATGTTATTGTTGGGATAAAATTTAACATGCAAGTCTTTTGGTCACAGTTTGTTCAAAATGATTAATTGAAGTTATATGCTTGAATTTATATTATTCATTATACTTATTCTTTAGGTTATATGCACGTATACAGATTTATTTAACTACTTCCAGGTTATGTGGAGATATGATTCAACCTATGATTCTTTTTGTTCATTGTTATATAACTTGTTAAGCGTGGTCCATAATTGATCACATCTTGTATTTAGGTCTGGATGTGACACATCCCACGTATAAAAAGAATCTTCTTCTTAGGTTTAAAATAATTACACAATTATATACAAATCTATCAAATTTTAAAAAAATTACAATATTGCATTACATGTAACCAAAACTTGGTTCATTTTCTGTGACGTTAAAGTGAACTTTTATTATAGATTTATAGCGTATGAATTAAATTCGTTCAACACTTGAAATGATACAATTTTAATAAAGTTGTTCCGTTATCTTATTGTTAAAATTAATTACCTCTTATTTTATTAGACTTAATTCTGTGTTTCTAATCTACAAAAGTTTAAGTGCGCAATGATATTTATTTTGTTGTCTTGTTTGCGTTACATGTCAATTGCTGATCTTCTATATTGGCTGTGTAAAAATTTATGTATATAGCAATTTAAAATATGATCACAACATTAATGCATATTTAGTTAGTTTGTTACTTTTACAACCGTTTTTTGTTAACCTTCAGTATCTTGACCTGGTACTCTGGTCTTATGTGTTACTTCAGAGGGTAACACTCCTTTATTTTCGTCTCTAATTCCTGCTATACCCTCCACTCGCAGATGAGAAATTAATCCATTATGAGGATGTCAAATTTCCAGCATTAAAGCGGTTGAGAAAGGGGCCAAGAAAACGGTAGGATTTTGTTTTGGGTGAATACGAAAACTGTAGGATGTTACAACTCCAACTAACCTTAGATTGATAAGCTCACAACACAATCTTCTTTCTTTTTTTGTGGGGCGGAGGGTATCACAGCATTTGGGATTAGAATTCCCTCAGGTTTTGATGGAAGGACACAGTCTCCATTCTGCCCAAGTTCAAGTTTTAATGTCTGAAATATTCAGGAAACAAGGATGAAGAATCTTCTCAAGTTTTCTGCCAAGTTAAAGTTTTTACGCTATTTCAGTTTTAATCCCTATTTCAAAAGTCTCCATACTTAAAAAATTCATGGATTTAGTGCTCAATGTCTAATTATTATTTTTGTCTGTTAGGTATCATTCATACAGCTTAAGCACACAATTAAAATAGAGAAGAGAAAATATTGATAATAGACAAAAATGAGCAAAAATGAAATTTTATACTAGTGGAAGAAATTTACAGCACCTTCCTCTTTTAATACAAAACTTTTTTAAATTATGAGAATACAAGAAGTGAGAGAACAAAGGAGAGAATGAGATATATAACAAAGGGGGCAAGAAGTTTCTTTTATAGTCATCAAACCATATCCCTTTACAAGTTCCCACCAATGTGAGACTTTATTCTTCACAATCTCTCACTTGAAGATTTTGATGAAACTAATCAAATCTTTACACCATCTTTTCCTTCGTTGATAAACTTCAATAGAATCAAATTAACGTAAATATACTAATAACCTTTGACACCTAATTCTGATTCTTCGAAACGCAATGCATATCTAAAATCTTGTTTGTCGGTTCTAAGTCCTTCATATCAAACTCCCTAGCCAATTGTGCCTTCAGTTCTTGGATTAGAGCTTTGTTGGGGTCTATCACCAACATGTCATCCACATATAACAACAAAATGATAAATCATTTTCATTAAACCTATTGTAATAAGTACAATAGTCTGAACTTAGTCTGTTGTATTTGAGGCTAATGATGACAGAATCAAATCTCTTATACTAACACTTTGGTGTCTGCTTTAGACCGGATAGAGATTTGTTCAACCTACAAACCAAGTTTTGTTGCTCTTCAAAGCCTTCTGGTTGGAACATCATTTTATTCTTGCTTAACAATAATCTTGTGAGCGGTGGAACTCACAGGCAATACTCTTTCACATTGTTAGCACAGTCTAAGCACTTCATTCTTTCCTAGTTTCAAGCCCTACTTGTGCTTTGATTTTCTTGAACTAGTAATAACAATACATTTGACTTTCTTTTGATGTAATACACCCACAAACTTCTGGAATAAACTTTCCTTTTCCTAGGAATAACTTTGGTGATTCCTTTACCTCAGAATGAACCAAGTCTTCTTGTGTTTTCTTTTCTGGTAGTCAAACTTGCAAACTTCGATCTATGTTGTTGGCTTATCACATAGTGCTCGCATAAAGGTAAAACAATCTTCTTAAGCTCGAGTACAAATTACGTTCCGCCTTACAAACTTCATTTTGACATATGTCCAAGTACGATGTCACGTCAACTCTGTTTCTTCTTGACTTGTCAATGCAACCATTGCATTAGCTTTCTACAACGTATCTCCCATAAGCACATGTCATGATCTTCTGAGCTTTTATGACTTACTAGATCTCCCCTCTTTTTCACAAAATATCTTCATCCTTTGATGTATTTGCCATACAACCTTGTGAGGTTGATACATCAGAGTTCTTTCTTCCACTCTTCTCGTGCCAACATTCTTTCTTGACATGCCCCCTTTTGCCACAATTGTAGCATTTGAGATGCTTCTTACTTTGAGATCTATCATGGGACTGACTCCTACCAAACCCATATTTCGTTGATCTTCTTCTCATCATCACCAAAGCTTGTGTTTCCTTCGAACTTTCCAGTATGTCTTCTTTGTTCCTCCGCCTAGAATCTTCAAGAATTGCTCTGGCAACATCCTCAAAGCGTAGACAGCCTTCAATATTATTATTCGTAATATTGATGATGGGTTGATCATATGAGTCTGGTAAACTCTGCAGTAGAAGCTTCGCGCGTTCATTTTCAACTATGTTGAAATCTGTTGCTGATAGTTGGGCAAACAAAGTGTTCAGATGGTTGATGTGGTCCGTCATCGTTGTGGACTCACTCATCCGAAGAGTGTAGAGTTTCCTCTTCAAGAATATTCTTGTGTGAAGAGACTTCACCTCATATAATTTTATGAGGGCATCCCAAATCTCTCTTGCTGTTTCTTTCTCCGCCACACTGGATAACATTGAATCTGCCATTAATAGGTGCAAATTCGCGATGGCGTTATTGTCAATTTCTTTCCACTTTTGCTCTGTCATTTTTGTGGGTTTTCCTTCAATTGTAGCTATGCAATTGTCCTTTCTCAAAATTGCCTTTATCTTCAATTTCCACAACGAGAAATTGTTCCCGTTGAACCTCTCTATCTAGTATTTTGTTGTCAAAATTTCTAAAATATCAGTTTATGCACTTCTCACTATGAATAGTATTGTCTACTGGAACAACACAGGTAAACCGTGAAGTAACACAGTAAGAAGTTCCTAGGAAAGAGAGGTGGGTCACAAATGGACACTCTTAAATACCAAATCTTTTTTCTAGCCAGAACTTTTCCAAACAGTACTTTTACACCACCAGATCGGATTAAACCGTAATCACAGTGCATACTCAGAATTTTACCAACACTATTCTAATGACAATAGCAGTGAAATACAAACCTATAGCTCTGATACTATTGTTGGGTATATCATTCATACAGCACAAGCACACACAACTAAAATAAAGAAGAGAAAATACTGATAATAGGCAAAAATGAAATTTTATACTACTGGAAGAAATTTACAGCAGATCTCTCTTTCAATACAAAACTTCTCTAAATTATGAGAATACAAGAAAGGAGAGAACAAAGGAGAGAATGAGATATATAACAAAGGGGGCAAGGGGTTTCTTTTATAGCCATCAAGTCATACCCTTTTACAAGTTTCCATCAATGTGGGACTTCTTTCCTCACAAACAATATGCCTTGTCATCATCCCTCGGTTATTGGACACATGACTGGTTTTTAATTACACGTGTGAATTGAAGAAGACAACTTGGATGCATTATGTTTATGAAGGAAATTTCATCATTAAGGAATGGAGGAAGGAGAAGATAAATTTGAATTGAAGTGCTTTCTTAATTTGAAAGCAAGAGTTGCTAAGGAATGTTGATGGCATTGAGGAGTTGGTTGTGGTTTACAACAATAAGTGAATTCGTTTGTGTCTAGGTAGGGTTAATAAATTAGGGATTTTTTTTATCTAGGGTTTTACATTATTCTGGGTTGGGGTGAACTATGGTGGTGATAGGTAGGGTTTGTGTCTAGGTAGGGTTAATAAGTGAATTCGTTTGTGTCTAGGTAGGGTTGTGTGATGAAATATGAAAGAGAGACATGGGGTTCTACGTGGAGGAGTACTGCATCCCAATTTTCAGATACACCTTGCTCATGTTCATAATTGGGATCAAAACTATGTTTATGGGAAAGATTGTTGCTTATGAAAGCAACTATATTGAAGAACAAATGATTTTTTTTTATAGATGTAGAAATTGGAAAGTATGTCACAAATTATGGTAATTATATTCAAGTATGGTGGTATTTTTTATTTCCTCTTTGTATATTGTTCTCTTTGAATATAAGTCATACATATATTGAGAACATAGATTTAACTAAGATGACATGTCATTTTAAATAATAAATCACATGTGTCAAATATAATGTGTCCATGTAATTTATTCTGTAATACAATTCATAGAAAATTTAACACGGTTTAAAATAGAGGATGCATTCTGTAAGACCTCGAAAATTTAACTCAAAAACCTACCTGTCAAATCTCATTAATTACTCCCAAAAAAAATCTTGCTCAGACCATTTAAAACGCACTCCCAAACTCTGCAAACTGGCGCCAGGTGTCAAGAATGGAACGTTCTAAAATCAGTAGTGGAAGACATGTGTCCGTATGAGAGTGCACGTCCGTTTTACCTTGGGAAGAAAAATGATTTTTCTGAAAACCTTCTTCCCACTCTCTGCATGCACCTTTCTTCCTCCTGAAAAACTGATTTTTCATTTCCTTCTCCTTCTCTCTAGAAACCTCTTCCTTCTCTCTACTAAAACTTACCCTTTCTCTTCTTCGTTCATCATTCAGAAACCATAGAAGTACTCCCGATGTTGTAAGCTTCAATTTGGACCGAACAGATCCAGATTCTGAAACTGGTAAGTTCTCGACCTTAACCGTTCGTTTCTGGGTTACATGCAAAACCAAGTTTTTGGCTGCATGTAAGGGTGTAGTCTAAGTACTTTGGTTTTCTTGTGGTTAGATTTGATTGGAAGAGTTAAGTGACCGTTGAGGGTAGAAAACGTTAGTTGGGCGAGCCACAAATCTTGTGTTTAGGACAATTTGCTCACAAATCCAGGTAAAGGAAGCTTATTTGATTTAATTCATATGCTGTGCTTTGTATGAACGTTCGTTTAAGTTGATTGCATGAATATGATGCATGTTGGTTGATATGTATGATGATGTTTGAAATGTATAAATGTGAATATGAGTTATCACTATGAAGTATGAATTATTAATGTGGAATTCTGTAAAGTATGTAAATTGGTGCTTGATATGAAGTTATAAGATATGAACTGTTATGTTGAAATGTGAGTTGAAAAATAGATGAAAAATCTGAATATGACATTCTCACTATGACAATGTACGTTCGTTATCGAACGGTCATTTACCGTTTGGTTTTCTAGTAAACTGTTAAAAATGGAATTCTTTCATTTGGAAAGAACTCTAGTCGAGAACGAGCGTCCTCCTATAAAATACTAGGTTTGAACGATCGGCTCAGCCTAGTGGTATCCGGATGTCTGAAATAAAATAATAATATATTTATACCCTCGTACTTTAAAAGAAGAATTTGTAACGCTCGGTCTTATACTTAGCATTCGAAATAAGTAGCGCTCGGTCTTATACCTAGCGTTCGTTCTAAGTAGTGCTCGGTCTTATACCAAACGCTCGTATTATTGTATAATCAACCTTGATAAAATAGCGTTCGTTCAACTGTAATAATATATTTTTCCATGTTCGGTCATTTACTGGCATTGGATTTCCGTGGGTGAATTAATTGAAACATAGTCTTTAATCCATTGTTTTCTCTCTGCATTGGATATGGTCTAAGACCTTCTTACTCGACTTCTTTCTTAAGAATTGATTTAACTCAAGAGAGTTAGTTCATTTAACTAACTCATGTGGTAATTACCGTTCGTCACAGATTACTCTAGTTTACTCAGTTCACTTCTTAAATTTAAAAGATATTCTCTTAGTCTTCTTCTGTACCGAACGGGAGAATTGTTGGTCTCACTATTATCATTCGTCCTCGTTCTTCAGAGGGCTGAACGTTCGTTATTTCGTGTCCTTGTAACTAATGATGAAAATAGTAATAAAGTAAAGGATTACAAAGGGTGAACATTATATGGAAAGAATATACGATTATGGAATTTGAACGAGCGTTCCGGGGAGGAACGACTCATGTATTGAATATTGGAATTGGTAAAGTATGACTGTGGTTATGCTAATGTTGGCAGTTCATCCTGATGTTCTGTGAGTACTCGTCCTCACGTAGAGGGGGTAGGTCATGTGTGGGAACGGTAGGAGGTCCTAGTCCTTAGGGGTACTTTGGATAGGGCTAACCTCGAGTGGCAGCTGTTGAGTGTATCCCAGTTACTACATCACTCGGGTGCAAGAACGCCTGTAGCTACACAGATTCATACAGTCCGGACGGTCCGTCTAGTGATAGATTTCGTATGATTATAAATGTTAAACTATATGCTTGTGTGTTGTTTGGAATGTTTAATTTAAATGTTGATGTATGAATTAAATTACATAAGCTTACCCTTCGTTTTTCCTTGTGTTGTCTCTCGTCCCTGTACGTCCGTCCTGTCATTGCAATGATCATCCGTGTGGATGTGAGTAGAAGGTGAGGCATTGCTAGAAGACGTTATTGAAGAAGAAAACCTGGTAAAAGTGGAGGTCAAAGCCGAGCCCTAGAGTGTTCGTTTATTTTAGATATTAGTTGGTTAGTTTTTGAACGTTCGGTTATTTGGTTTTGTAAAAGGTTTAATAGGTTCGGAGGTCCCTATATTTGTGGGTTCGTTTCAATTGAGTCCTCCAATTTTGAAAGTGATCAATTTGGTCCCTAATTTAACAAAATTGAGTCAATAATACCCTTTCCGTTAAATGCAATGGACATCATTAACTTTTTAAACATGTGGTATGTTGAAGCATCCTTCAAATAAAACTGTGCCACCTGCAAATAAAAGGATGCCTCAACATGCCACATGTTTAAAAAGTTAACATCGTCCATTATATTTAACGGAAAGGGTATTATTGACTCAATTTTGTTAAATTAGGGACCAAATTGATCACTTTCAAAATTGGAGGACCCAATTGAAACGAACCCACAAATATAAGGACCTCCGAACCTATTAAACCTTTTGTAAAACCGTTCGTCCTTGACTCTTATTATTTATGTAGTATTGTTTTTAGTTTTGTATTTTAAGTCGTTCGGCTTGTGAACTCTAATTTTAGTGTAAGACTGCATTGTTTTACTGTTAAATGTAATTAATTCTATTATATGGTGATTACTGTATTTTGGGATGTTACACATTCCATACATTTTCAAAATATTGGAATAGATTTTATATGTAATAGTAATAAAATATAAATAGAAGGGGAACGAAGTCGATAATATAGTGATTAAAAACATTTTTAATCATAATAAAATAATAAATTAGGTAATTAATAATTCACATTATACAAATAAAAAAAGAAGTAAAAAATATTTAAGAAACCAAAATAACAATAAAAGAGTGTCCCAGTTGGGATTTTGTTATTATAACAAAAAGGAGTAGTTTTTCGATTTTTATTTTTTTTATCATAAGAGAAAATAAGAATTATAGAACTAAATAAAGAAATTTTAAACTTTTTATTACATAGATCTATTTTTCCCGATCAATATTTTGGTATTTTTTTTGGGCCGTGCAAGATGAAGATGAAATTCATGATTGATTAGAACGTCCTAAAATTAGACTATGGTTGATTAGATAACTAGTAAATATAATTAGAAAGTCTGGTGTCATTAAAGATAATAAATAAATCGAGTTTAAAGTAAATTTCTTAATTAAAGTTATAGGTTATTTGTTTATATTAGACCACCATAATCTTACATTGGATTTGTAGGTGACTTAATATTCAGTTTCATAAAGTTGAGTTAAAGGTAAAATATGCTTTTTAATTATTTTAAAGTAAATGTTGGAGATTGATAAGTACATATTAAGAATAAATTAAAAAAATTGTTTTCATTTAATTTTTTTATTTCAAATTTCACTATACCAAATACTGTCTTCACTTTTCTTTCTCTACTCTTTACAAATACCCATTTTATGCTGTTTTCTACATTATTTGACTGTTCCAATGAAATGAAAGATTTAAGAAAGATTAGCAGTGGTGATTAACATTTTAACATACACTTGAGCTGCAACTTCTGTGTAGGCTCCTTTTCTTTTTCTATGACGTGATTGTGTCCTAACAACACGTTGAATTTGACTTCATCAATCACCAATACACATGCAAAGTGATGGTCGGATTCGAGGAGAACCTGTGAGAACCTTAATCGCAAAATCTCCTATTAAGGTTTGTACACAACATGTTTACTTCTGATAAACGTTAATGAGAAAGATTATAAAAATGAAGTTGCAGGTGATGCTTAGCACAAGGAATAAAAATGTTATAGAGGAGATGGCGTGTAAAGAATAGGAGAAGGAAAATTAAGTTTCATGCTTTATTTCATGGCTACGTTGAAGGAGCTGAATGAAACGAACTACCTATTTCATCTTTTCATGCTTTATTTCATTACTGCACACAAATCTTACCGATACATGTATCATTTTCATTTCCTCATTTCGTAATAAAAGGGAAAATTTTAAAATTTTGTAACACATTGCATCATGTCTTTCTAATAATAATATTACCGAGTGTGTAGATGGGAAATTTTGAAGTAATTAATTTTTTAGAGAATTTAAAATTTAGAGTTGCGAAATATATTATCTGAATATGAAATTTTAAAAAAAACTGAAATTTTAAAGTTTATGAAAGTAATTAGATTCTTCAAATTTAAAACTTTCAAATTTTAGTAAAAAATTTATACTTTTTTTTTGTAGTTTCTTCTTAATTTTAATTTTAGTTGTATCTATTTGACTAAGATGAAAACATTACAGGAATTATTATTTTTCAACTAATATTAATAAAACAATTTTTTATTGATATTAATAAAAGTCTTTTGTGATTTAAGTTATTAATTGCTTTTCGTAAATAACTATTATTTCTTGATATTTAGTTAAAATTTTCATTATGAGAAGGTTATCTTTTTATGAATGTAAATTTTATTTTTAGGGTGTGTTCGCATGAACGGATAATACTGTTCATGCTGAAATGCGAGCGATGAATTTACTAGGTTGTCATATTCGTTTCAGCGGATAAAGATGGATGAGCGAAGACAGATTTGTGGGATTGAGCTGATTTTCGTCACTCGCATGAACGAAAAGATTTGCGTGGATTGTTACGGAAATTTTATGTGTGCCCTCCACTTATTAGTTAAATTCCAGCTGTGTACATCATGTATAACTAAATCCTAACACAGTGCAAACACAGTCGCACATAACCGATTCCAAAGAGTGCATTAAAATAAATTTCATAACAGTTGTATGGTGGTGGTAAGCTTTTACTTTAATACTGTTCATACACGGGTATGCTTGGCGTTGGCGTGGTGGCGTGGTTACAGAAATATTCCTGTGCTTTCCTCAGTTGATGTTACCTTGCTTGATAAAGCCATTGAACAACAAAGATTCCTACACATAAACACGGTGAAAGTGCAGTGTGGATATGAATGCACCTTTGACCAGAACACGGACTTCATATGCGGTTGATAGTGTGTAGATGGTTTTATTTATTGAGGGACCAGAAGCATAATAAATTGGTTGTTGTTGAAAGCCGTGTGCGAAGAGAGAGTGGTGGATTGTTGCGCTGAGACGAGGAACAGAAACTGGTGAGGTTAGTAGAAGGTATATTGATGTATGTGCAACCATTGGTTTTGATTTGCAGGTTTGTAGATTGGGAGGAAGAATGACGTTGTGCGTGTTGATGGCATGAAGAAGCAAAGGATTGAAGAAGAAGATGAATCTGCGTGTGTGATAGCCGAAGAAGACAATGAACAGTGATGGAGGAGTTTGACGTAATCGGTTACAAGGGAATGAATTATTTTCTGCACATGTGTAATCGGTTACCGCAAACTTGTATCTGGTTACAGGCCAATGTGTATTCGGTTCCCAAACGGTTGTTGGGTTGAAGAAGGATCTCCGGAGCAGCTGCAAGCGTTGGACCACGGTTGTTGTTGGACGACACTATGGAGGAGATCATTAACCGGAGTGGAGAGGTATGGTAGGGGTGAGTAGTTGTGAGTGCTGAAGACAAGCATTGGAATCATTGGATGTCCAAACATTGTTCATCTCATAAACATTGTTCCTTTCCTCAATCATGGGGTGCCCAAACATGACTTTCCAGCCTCTACTTACACTTAAACACTAAAATCAAGTGAAAACCATTGGATTTATGCCAAAAAATTAAAAATTTTGACTATGGTCACCTAGGTTACCATAACTAACTCCTCTAGTACAAGTTTCTGTACAAATCTTGGATTTTGTTCGTGTAATCGTTTACCAAGCATCTGTAAACGATTACAAGTGTATTTTTTGGTGCAGAAGTTTCAAGACTTCATCTAAGTTGTTCATCTCATAAACATTGTTCCTTTCCTCAATCATGGGGTGCCCAAACATGACTTTCCAGATTTTACTCACACTTAAACACTAAAATCAAGTGAAAACCATTGGATTTATGTCAAAAAATTAAAAATTTTGACTATGGTCACCTAGGTTACCACAGCTGACTCTCCAAGTACAAGTTTCTGTACAAATCCTGGTAAATGCTACGATTCAATCATCTAATCCAACTACAAAACAAATTCAAAACTTGTTACGGACTATGAACATTCAAGACCATGATTTAATCATACAGTGCTTCGATTTTTTATCTTCGCATCCATCCCATACAAGACGTCTAATAGGGATGCCAATACAATATTGTTTCAATGCATTGCAACGATACCTTGGTGAATCAACGTCATGATGAACTATTAAAATGATATTTTATGTTGAATTTTTGAATCTTTTTTTTAGGTCATGTAATATTATAACTTGCTACTTAATTGTGGTTGTTTGATTAGTGTTAATCATTCTCACTTCAATGACTTATAAATTCATATCATTTCGTATTAAATTATATTACAATTTAAAATTACATTTTAAAATACATTCATTTTACTACATTATAACTTTTATAATTTTTAAACATTAATTTTAACAATTATTCATAATTTTTTCATCTTCATAAACATTTTTACAATTAAATATAACATTACAAAATAACATTTTATAATACTTTTATAACTATGGGCAATTTGGTCATCTTCATTTTTTACCAATTAAACTAATATTTAAAATCTATCACATTAATCAAATCCTATACTAGTTCTCATAAACTTTACTTCTAAATCTACTCTCAATTACCCACAAATCTACTAAAAAAACAATTAAAAAATTATCCTCAAATTCACTCAAATCTATTCAAATCATCTCTCCCAATATACCCCAAAAGAACACACCCTTAATGTTAATCAGAAAAACAAATTTATCTATGCAACCTCCTCAATCGAAATTAAATTTATTTTATCAAATATCAATTAAAAATTTGTTAAAAAAAGTCAATAGAAAAAACTCCCACTATCAACATTATAAAAATCACCTCAATCAATATCAGACTAAATAATTCTAACTGAAAATAATCTCAAGTTGTTTGAAATATACTTTTATATTTCTGAAACACCCATCTTTTCTCTCTCCTTCACATCTTCACCTTTTCATCATCTTACATAAGTAACTTTTCTTAATATAGTTATGTTCTAGAATTTGCTAGTTTTTGTGGTCCTCTTTTCTGTTTCTTTACCTTCATTTTTTCTTTTAAGCTTTTAAGACACAGAAGATCAAAAGTGACGTGTGATAAAAAAATGGCGTAGGTCGGTTCACGATGAAGGATTTCTTCTGGAAGGTTTGGATCCGTTGGAAGGAATTGCAAGTTTGGTATTTTAAATGTACTTTCAAACAAATAACCTTAAATTCCTCAAATTTTAATCCTTTAGCAGCATCCATCTTTTGCAACTGTTGATGTCTTATCACAACTTGTTCCAAAAATTAAAAACATGTATGAGTTTCATTTTATGAGCTGATTTCACCCTACCCAGTTAAACATGCTTTAAAAATATTTACTCACTTTTTCATGAGTTAAATAGTTATTGTTCTTGCAAACCTGTGGATTGAGCTGGTTTAAGGCATTTAAAATATATATATATATATATATATACTATTTATTTAAATTTCTAAATTAGGTTAACCAGTTGGTAAGTCAACAAACTTAACTCAATAATAGATTAAGCGAAGTCGTGTATTCTGTTAGTTGATTCATAAGAGGGTAAATCAGATTAATTTTACCCATAAAGAATGAAAATGAGTTGCGAGTCACAAATCCAAAAATACACTAACAGTGCTTAAGCTTCACTACAAATAACGTGCGTGTTCGGGGAAGATTCCATCTTTACTAAGAAAAAAAACTGAACTAATTAAAAAGCATGTCGCTTTCACCAACACTGCAAATGCGCGTTTAATACACACTGTTTTGGTAAATAAGTATATTGTGGGTATTTTGAAGCAAGTATGATAGAAGTTGAATGGAAAAAAAAATGTAAACTTTGAATAGTGTTGAACAGGTAAATTTATGTTTGATTACGTATGGGATGGAAAGGTGAAAAATTGGAGAAGAAAGGGAATATATTTAGAGAAAGGGTAAAAGAGAAGAGTGGATGAGGATGATGATGATGATGATGATGATGATGATGGTGGTTGGTTGGTTATGTAGATACTAAAATAGGTGTAGGAGGAAGATGGTAACATGTACACGGGGTTCGCCTGAAGTTAAGGGGACAGGTAATGGCAGAGCACGTGAGGGTGAATCAGAGATCCATGGAGATCATGGGACGACTATCATATCACATCATGTCAAGCATTGATCCAGAGTTTGAAAGAGGCCCATGAACACAACCCTGGTAACACTAACAAACAAGGATAATAAGGGAAGAGGGGTTGGAAAAAAGTGACCGAGTCCATAAATCCAGTGTTGTATCTACCTGTTCCGTGATGAGTTGCAGTCTTGTGTTGGGTTAGCCGCAGAAAAGGGTTATGGCATTGCCAGTGCCAGCTGGATACACCTTTCGACGTGTCCCCCCTCTTCCCTTTCCTACAAACTTATTTATTCTTATTATTATTTTTTATTATATGCTAAATTTTGTTTCTATCTCATAACTGGGTGTCACTGTTACGTGGGATAACTCAGGAAATTATGATGAATTTATTTGAATTTGTTGGGTATAAATAGGTGGGAATCAACAAAATAATAGAGCCTGAGGCTGGTTTGACGAAGGCGTTAATAAAACAGCGGGCCGGGGAAAACAAAGTTAACGGGGACAGAGGGTGTGGTCGTCCTGTTATTTAAGGAAAGGGAGGAGGGTAAAGGGGGAAACTAAAAAAAGTGGCGCATAAGACAAAAGAGAGAGGGAAGTAGAACAAGTAGTAGAAGAATAAGAAGTAGTAGAAGAAGTTGAAGAAGGAAGAAGAAGAAGAATAAGAGAGGAGAACCGTAGGAGATGTTTTGTTTATACTGAAAGCACAATCCTTTTCCTTGTGGGATTTCAGATCTCTCTCTGGAATGAGGTGGGGAGGTTTGTGAAAATTTGGGGTGGTTCGGAAGATGGAAAGTTGGACATCGGTGGATGGTGTGGTGGAGGAGATTATGAGGATTCACAGATCTCTGCCGCCGCGTCCTTCGATTGAAGAGGTGGAGGTGGCCAGAGGTTTGATCGTCAATGTCGAGAAGGAAGACCAGGCCAGGCTTGAGGCCATAGTGCGACAGAGCAAGGGTGTGGATGTGCCCGAAGAGCTCTTTATGGTGCTCCAAGAGATGCAGAGGAACGTCGTGTATTACCAGAGCAAGGAGCAGAAGAGGGAGGCTCTCAAACTTCTCGATCTCGACAACGTTCATTCTCTGTTCGATGAATTGATTCAGAGAGCTTCCAAGTGCGTTTCATCTCCCTCTGCACCTGCTTCTCGCAAAACATCCTACTCTAACGGTCCCGTTTCCTCGGTTTCCTCGAATTTGTCCATGAATTCTGTTTCTGCTTCGGTTTCCGTTGGTGGTTTTGATAAGCCCCCACCTGTACCTGCTGCCACTGCTGCTACTTCTAAAATGTTCCACGCGGATAAAGAACGTCCTGAATTGGTCACGCGGGATGACAGTTACGTCAAGAAGGTCAAGTCCTCGTTTTACTCCAATGGGTATGGAGTTGAACCCACTATCCCTTCCAAAGCCAGTATATTGAATCCATCGTTAAAGCCCACAGCTCCCGCAGGTAATCAATCGTATATGATATGCTTCTCAACGTTCAATTTTGTTTTTATTGGCTTTGGTGTTTAGTTACTGAGTGGTGGAATTAGGTTTTGTCGTTGTTATTTGGTATTTTGTTGCTTGTATTGGACGTTGGAAGTGAAAGTGTGGGAAATCGTGTTTGTTAATGTTGTTTTGCAGGTCAAGATGGGGATAAGTTGAGTTTGATAAAGCTTGCTAGCTTAATTGAAGTGTCTGCGAAGAAAGGGACTCGTGATCTCAATCTGCAGAACAAGTTGGCGGACCAGGTTGATTGGCTGCCTGATTCGATAGGGAAGTTGTCGAGTTTGGTTACTCTTGATTTGTCAGAGAATCGGATTATGGCCCTACCTGCTACGATTGGAGGGCTTTCATCATTGACCAGATTGGACTTGCATTCCAATAAAATCTCTGAGCTTCCTGATTCTGTTGGAAATCTTCTCAGTCTGGTTTATCTTGATCTGCGGGGAAACCAGTTAACTCTTCTGCCTGCTTCTTTTACCAGGTTGATACGTCTGGAGGAGCTTGATTTGAGTTCAAATCAGATTTCAGCGCTTCCCGACACTCTAGGGTCGCTTGTTAGACTAAAAGTATTGAATGTGGAAACGAATGATGTAGAGGAACTTCCTCACTCTGTTGGTAATTGTTCTTCCCTCAGGGAGCTTCGTCTTGACTATAACCGACTCAAGGCCCTGCCTGAAGCTGTTGGAAAGATTCAGAGCCTCGAGATTTTGTCTGTGCGGTACAATAACATCAAACAACTACCTACGACAATGTCATCTCTAACAAACCTCAAGGAACTTAATTTGAGTTTCAATGAGCTCGAGTCTGTGCCCGAGAGCTTGTGTTTTGCCACCTCGCTTGTCAAGATGAACATAGGCAACAATTTTGCTGACATGAGATACTTACCGAGATCCATTGGGAATCTTGAAATGCTTGAGGAATTGGATATCAGCAATAATCAGATACGTGTGCTTCCTGACTCGTTTAGGATGCTCACTCGACTGCGCATCCTGCGAGCAGAAGAGAATCCTCTTGAAGTTCCACCAAGAGATATAGCTGAGAAGGGAGCTCAGGTAACTTCCTTTTTTGTTTTTCTTGTTTAATATTGTTCCCTTGATATTTCAATCTGTGTCATTTACCTCAATTTCCATGTGTTGGTTCATCCTAGGCTGTTGTTCAATACATGGCTGAGCTTGTTGAGAAAAGTGAAAAGAAGGATATTAAATCACAGCCTCTTAAGCAGAAAAAGAGTTGGGCTCAGATGTGCTTCTTTTCAAAATCTAACAAGAGAAAGCGTGACGGGGTTGATTATGTGAAAACCTGATTTCATTCGGCGACACCGATGTTGGCAAGCAACAGATTCCATGTGTAAGTTGATTTGTTTTCTAGTTCTGTATACATCTACTGCAAAATTGATATTTGGGTATTAATCATGAAATATTTGTTCTAGGCTTAATTCTGGGTGAATGTTCCCACTTACTGATTATTTAAGGGTGCATTTGGGTAAAAACAGTTTAATTAAGCATTTATTCAATCTGTTCGTATCATATGAGAGCTCATCTCGTAAATTTAACCCAGAAACTTGTTGAAATAATCTGAAAATAACTTATTTGATAAGCTTACTCATGAAGATGATTAAAATGAGCTTGTATAGAGAGTGATATGAGCTTATTTTCATCAGTTCAAGCTTCAAAGAGGCTCATCTAAACACCCTGTTCAGTGATCAATACTTGTTGCATGGTTGGATTTCTGTGGAGGGGACGATAGCAAAGAGGGAAGTAATGGCTGCTGATGTTTATTATTTTCCTATGTGACAGGGATATGCATTTAAAAATAGAGACAAATATATCCCTCAGTGTGCGGTCAATAATATGCAGAGATATGGATCGTGCGTGCATGAATTGACAGCCTTCGTAGGCAGTTATAATTTGCTTTGACTTGACGGCACAAATTGTAGATTTCTTGTTCAATATTTTCTGATTTTCTTTCCCTGTATAATTTGAATTTTCTATTTATTTCATTTGTATTCTGTTGTCTTGAAAGAAGAAAGAAGTGTACACAATCCAAAAGGCAAACAGCGATGGATAGTGGGAGAGGAACCGAAGATGAATATGTACTATCTATCGTTATGTATGTACAATTGTAACTTCACTCTATTGTTAAATGAATTACAGGTTACCCTTTGTACCACGTTCACAAAATCTCTTCTTTCACTGAATTTTACCATTTCCTTAGCTTTGTTACTGTTGCTAATGCGCTCTGATATGGATTAAAAATTACATTGGTAGAACTTTTAAATGGGAAGAAAATGAAAATATTGAAAGCACTGATAATAACACTGAAAAAGAGGTAGTAAATACCAAACCACGATCACTATGTTTTCAGATTTAATCACTTGGCAGCCATTATGGTTCGTTTAATCACGTGGGCAGCTGGATACTACTCACACATGTTTCATAGATAATCTTTGTAGGAGATAAACTAATGAGGGTTAAAGTCAGAAAACCAGGTCAATATAATTTATAAAGACCGAGGTGGCCAAGTCTTAGATCTTTTGCCAGTTGTGTTAACCTACTGCTAACTACACTTTTGCTCTGGAAGCTATTATTTTGGTTGCAATCTGTGGCTGCTACAGACGTTCATGATGGAAAAGTTATAACCAAAGGTCAGAACAAAAGAATTCCTCATACAAACCAGTGTTTTATGAACACTCATTAATATTAAAAAGCTATCAATGTCTAATAGAAAAGTTAGATCAATAGTTTTATAGAATGCAGAAATTGGGTCAGATTAATCACTGTTTAAAGGTTTACCTCGCATCACGTCGTTAATAATGATTCAATAACCATACAAAAATGAATTTAAATCATTTTTATTTTTTTAATCAAGAATTTTTCTGAGCCCATGAATTAAAAATATCTCTTTCAAAAGATTGAAAATCAGCCAAATAAACAATGTCTCTTTTAATATGGTATTGGTATCTGAGACCACCTAATTAGCATATTTAAGTGTTGAGACAATTTGTCAACTGTGTCAAGTTTCATTAGCACGTATTTACGTAAATCTTGAACATAATCTCTTAGTTCCCTGAAGTTTCTTCCACCTACGAGTTTATGAAAAGGGTCCACAAGTTGATGTAATATGGAACATAATACCAAAGATTGAAAACAAGTTTTTCTCTAATACTAACAGGTGCCACTAATTCTTTCTTGGAACCACATAATTGACAAACTGGTGGGGCAAACCTCAGATTCAACTAAGCCTTCTTTGACTTAATTCTCACCCTTGAGAGTTACAACATTGCTTGCAAAGGGGTGGCAGAATTAGATATTCCAGTATTGCTTTCTGCATCTTTAATTATGGGATAATGACTGAAGCTACCTTCAAATCCAGGATCACACATGATATACTTATTATGGGTTTTCCATCAACCCTTTGATGCAAATTATACAATTCTTTTTTTTTTTTATGTCTCAATGGTGTATGTTTTTTTTACTTTATTTTCAGTCAATTTGAAAATTTTGATCCACTTTTGTTTTGTCAAGACGTATTCATCTTATACGTTACATTATATATTTTTATATAATTTTATATAATTTTATATAGGTTAGATAATACCAATGAGTTACATTATTGTCTTTATTTAATATAAGACTTAAACTCAAATTTAAAATTTTAACAATTTTTTCTTTAAATGTGAGTCTCTTCGCATTCACATTCTCGTTTAAACTAACCACAAACACTTTTTCTTTGTATAGAAATTTGTCTTAATAGAACAACAATAAATTTTTCAAATTTCATTAAGATAAAGTCTAATATTATGTTAGAAATTAAATTTAAATATAACTCATTTTCATATAATCTACTTATAAAATAAAAATTCTCTTCATTTATATACTATAAACTATCTTTACATTTAATTAATGTGAGATCTTGATGACTTTAACAAGTAATATCCAATGCTGTTTTGACAATAATAAATGAAAATGTTAATTGGCCTAATTATTATTATTATTATTATTATTATCTATGACAGATTAACTTTTGTTCCATTAAAAAAAAGATTTTTTTTAAATAGTTCTTTTTCAACCAGATCTGTTTAGGGATTATATATTTTTTATAATTTACTGTTTTTAATGAATAATTTAATTAAAGCAAGGAACATAATTACCTCACTGATGGATGAAAATAGGACTTGCAATTCGATTTAATAAAAATAAATACAGTTTATAATTTTTTTTGTTCATTTAGACAAAATGTTTTAAAAGCTTTTAATTTGAGTGAAATGAAAATTTTATAAACTTAAACTTAAGAAAGTAGTAAGTTTTAATGAAATAATTAGGTTCTAGAAAAAAGTTTTATTGTTCATGTTCGTAGAGGTTTATTTTCTGGATAAACATAGAAATAAAACTTATTCATATTTTTTGTTTTTCTTTATATTCAGAAAAAAAATGTATGAAAAAAAATGTAATAATTGAATTAAAACGACTTTCATATATGTTCAGATAAAAAAAACTGAGTATCTTTTACCAAAAATAAATACAAAGAATAAGAATTCTCTTTACCTAAAATACTTAGGTCAAAATAGTTATGAGTCTTGAACATCAGAGTTAATATTTTATTTATAGGTAAAATAATCACAAATCACCATTTTCATTTTTCAAAAACATAAGAATAACTAAAATAAAAAATTATAAAATTCCTAAAATAAAATCAAAACAAAGATTAAAAAGATAGAAATCACATGTGACACCTGAAATATAATGGTATTTATCAATAACATTTAAACTGAGAAGGACTGAAATTAAGTCCGATTCATGAATTCATAACTTTAAATTGGTTTTTAAATGTTTAATATTTATCTTTGAATATAAATTCAAGTTCACAACTAGTGAAACTGTAAACACTTTTTAAATTAATTAATTTTAAAAAGTAGAAATATGACTAAAAAAGAATATGCGAATAATCTCTGAATATTCAATAAATAATAAGAAAACAATATAAAACAATTTACTTTCGATAACATTTAGTATAAGTAAAAAATTTAAAATAATTCAATAAGAATAAACAAATTTGTGAATTCTTTTTGTTTTCACAAAATTTTTTAAAACGTTTTCAATTCAAATGGAATAAAATAACAGACCAAATACCAAATATTTTCTTGTGTTTAGTATAACTTAATACAAAACTGGAGATATCAATAAAACAAGTTAATTCTGATAATATTATGTAACATCCCAAAATACAGTAATTACCATAGTCCGGAATTAATTACAATTAACAGTAACATAAACAGTCTTTGCATTAAAAATAGGATTTAAAAGCCGAACGGCTACAGTACAAAAGAAGGCGCATAAACGCAGGCCATGAGAATCTGAAACGACGTTCCCAATCTGTATAAAACAACGCACGACAAAACCTAACTTAGCAGCTTAAGTCGAACGACCTTACAAAATACTTGGTCGAACGTTTAACTACATTAACGTTTACAGATCTATTCTAACGAGCGCTCTAAGGCTCGGCCTTCACATCAACTTCCACCAGATTTGTTTCATCCAAATTTTCTTCTTCCAGCATTTGCTCAAGGGATGCTCCACCATCTGCTCACATCCACAACGGATGATCATTGCATTTTGACAAAACGGATTATACATGGACAGTAGACAACACAATGGAAAAGCAAGGGTAAGCTTATAATATTTAATTTATACAATCAACACATACATTTACATTTCAAAACACACATACAGCAAGTGATTCATCAAATAATAAACATACAAAGACGTATAATAAGACAGACCGTCCGGACTGTATGAATCTGTGTAGTTACAAGCGTCCTTGCACCCGAGTGATGTAGTAACTGGGATACACCAAACAGCTGCCACTCGAGGTAAGTCCGTTCTTACGTCGCCCATGTTAACTTACGGACTAAGGACCTCCTGCCGTTCCCACACATGAATACCCCCTTCTACTTGAAGAGGCGTATCACGGAACATCAGGATGGACAGCGAGTCTTAACTTATCCACAGTCATACTTTACCAAATTTCATATCCAATATAGAAACCAGAGTCGTTCCTCCTTGAAACGCTCGTTCAAATATCAATATTACAACTTCATTTCTTAAATAGTTCGCACACTTTAACTTTTTCAATAATTCACATTTTCATTCTATGTTCCACTTTTATAAAAAGACGAACATTAATTAACTGTATGGACAACGCTATTTGATATCAGAAAATCACTCAATTGTTCGAGCACTTGATAGGAGACCTTACACGATTTAGAACGAACATTGGATAAGAGGTCGGACATATTCAAGAACGAATGCTCGACATGAGGTCGAACGAAATCAAAGCCGAACGCTCGACATGAGGTCGAACACTATTAAAGACAACCGCTCGACAGAAGGTCGAACGCCAATCAAGGATGAACGCTCGACATGAGGTCGAACGCCATCAAAGGAAATCGCTCGACATGAGGTCGAACGTAATCAACTACTAACGCTCGACATGAGGTCGAACGCTATCAAAGACAACCGCTCGACAGAAGGTCGAACGCCATCAAAGGAAATCGCTCGACATGAGGTCGAACGCCATCAAAGGAAATCGCTCGACATGAGGTCGAACGCCATCAAAGGAAATCGCTCGACATGAGGTCGAACGCTATCAAAGACAACCGCTCGACAGAAGGTCGAACGCCAATCAAGGATGAACGCTCGACATGAGGTCGAACGCCATCAAAGGAAATCGCTCGACATGAGGTCGAACGCTATCAAAGACAACCGCTCGACAGAAGGTCGAACGTCAATCAAGGACGAATGCTCGACATGAGGTCGAACACTATCAAAGACAACCTTAGAAGAATTTTCCAGATTTCAAATTTATAAACTTTACAACTTTCATTCTAGATTTATTTCCCATTATCATCACCATACAGATCTCAACATTTTAAACATTCCTATTATTCAATAACTAAACTCCTTTCATACATCATCATATCAATATACATTTAAATCAAATTCAACAACAACGTATATAATATATACATGCAGTACTCGTTCATGACAGATCAATCAAAAACCAGAATCATATCAGATATCAGTGAACAATCCATAACAGCTCAAACTTCACACAGTTCATACATGCAACTCAGAGCATACAACCTACAGAATAAATTAAACATATAAGCTTCCCTTACCTGGATAGCAGTGTACTTCCAACAGCAAGATTTTTGGGTTTCCTCTAACCACGTCTTACACCCAGGTTTCTCTCGACAGTTCTTACGTGAAACTAAGACACCAAAATCAACGTACTTCAGACCGAGAACTCATGCATGCAACCAGAGTTTGGTTCGCAGAAACCAGAGAGGACGACGTGTAGAAAGGAAAACTTACCAGTTCCGATCCAAGTTCTGTTCGGTCCAAATGAAAGATCACAGCTGGACGAACGCTCCTATGGTTCTGGAAAGTGAATCGGAGGAGAAAAAGATGAGTTACAGAAGAGAGAAAGGCAACTGGTTTTAGAGAGAGATCAGAGAAAATGGAAGGTTCGGTTCTGAGGAAGAAGACGAGTGATGCAGGTGAGCGGAAAGGTTTTCGAAAATTACTTTTGTTTCTTCCAATTCCAGACGAGCGAGCGTCTCATTTTCGGACACCTGCAACCCTCATGCTGATTTCAGAACTTCCAAAGTGACAAGTGGCATGCGTGCATGCAGCGCTTGGTGCGTTTTTAATGCACTGAGTGTATGACGTGCGCGTGTTTCAGAGAATGATGGGCGTGGTTCTTCGTGCACGACAGAGAAGAAATGGGATCAGAATAGAGAGTGGGTTTTAAATGGTTGGGGATGACGTGGAGTGTATTAAGGGTGAGGTGTCAGAATTAAAGGAGGCTAATTATCAAGGGTCTCACATTCTCCCTATCTACAAAAATTTTCGTCCTCGAAAATTTAGAACTTACCCGTGAATAGTTGCGGATACAAGTCCCTCATTGCACTCTCCACTTCCCACGTTGAATCTCCAGTCTTAGCGTCCCACACCATCTTCACCAAACGAACGTCCTTGCCCTTGTAGTACTTGGTGCGGCTATCTTCAACACGGACTGGATGCAGTTCTAACGTTCGGTCTGGACGTAGTTGAATGTCTTCTAACTCCAGTACGTGTGACGGATTTGCTATATACTTTCGAAGTTGAGAGACGTGGAAAACAGGATGAAGGTTGGATAGTTGAGGTGGCAACGCAAGCTCGTACGCCACTGGTCCGATCTTCCTCAATATCTGGTAGGGTCCAATAAACTTGGGAGACAGCTTCTTTGGACGAATGGCTCGTCCTACACCAGTGACTGGATTTAGTCGAAGGAACACATGCTCTCCTGCAGTAAACTCCAATGGTCTTCTTCTTCTATCCGCATAGGATTTCTGCCTGCTCAAGGACGTCCTCAATCTATCTTGGATCAACTTAACCTTCTCGGTTGTTTGCTGGATGAGTTCGGGTCCAGTCAGCACGTGTTCTCCTTCCTTGAACCAACAAAGTGGCGTTCTGCACTTCCTTCCATAGAGAGCTTCAAATGGCGCCATTCCAATGCTCGACTGATAGCTATTGTTATACGTGAACTCCACCAGTGGCAAGACTTCATCCCATGCGCCCAAGTGGTCTAGGACGCACGTCCTCAGTAAATCTTCCAGCGTCTGGATGGTACGTTCAGACTGGCCGTCCGTTTGTGGATGATATGCTGAACTCATCTGCAACTTGCTCCCCAACTCGCCTTGTAATGATTGCCAAAACCGAGATGTGAATCTTGTGTCTCGGTCAGAAATGATGCTTGAAGGCACTCCATGAAGACGAACGATCTCCTTGATATACAACTTGGCCAAACTTGTCATGGACATCTTCAGATTCACGGCCAAGAAGTGAGCGCTTTTAGTCAATCTATCCACGATCACCCAAATTGAATCATGATTCCTAACCGTTCGTGGTAGATGAGTCACAAAGTCCATGGAGATGCTATCCCACTTCCATTCGGGAATTTCCAACTGTTGAAGTAATCCGCCAGGTCTTTGATATTCTGCCTTCGCTCGTTGACAGGTTAGACATGATGCCACGAAACGAGCGACATCACCCTTCATTCCAGGCCACCAAAACGATTTCCGGAGGTCTTGATACATCTTAGTCATGCCAGGGTGCATGCTAAGACGGCTATGATGAGCTTCCTCCAGTATGATTCGCTTCAGCTCGCCATCATTCGGAACGCACGTTCTGCCCATGTAACGCAACATGTCGTCCGTTCCCGTATTGAACCACTTGGCTCGATCCGTACCGAGTGCGTTTAAGACCTTCACCAGCTCTTCATCCTCGCGTTGCTTCATCCTAATCCGATCAAACACGTCGCTAGATATGCTAAGGGTACAACACTTGATACTGCTTGATTCTAACTCAAATTGTAGCCTTAGATCTCTGAAACTCTCTACCAAGCTCAGCTCGCGTACCAACATAGACGACATATGCACCACTTTTCTGCTTAGAGCGTCCGCTACCACGTTTGCTTTTCCGGGATGATAGAGCAGCTCGAAATCATAGTCCTTCAAGAACTCAAGCCACCTCCTCTGTCTCATATTCAACTCCTTCTGATCAAAGAGGTACTTGAGACTCTTGTGATCACTGAAGACTTGGAACGTGGATCCATACAAGAAATGCCTCCAGATCTTCAGTGCAAAAACGACCGCTGCCAACTCCAGGTCGTGCGTTGGGTAATTCCTCTCGTGAATCCTCAGCTGCCGAGATGCATACGCTACCGCTCGCCTCTCTTGCATCAAAACACATCCCAGACCTTGATGAGAAGCGTCGCAATAGACTTCAAACGGTTTAGACGTATCCGGAATAACCAGCACCGGGGCGCTCGTCAGCTTCACCTTCAACTCCTGAAAACTGGCTTCACAACGATCGGTCCAAGCGAAAGGCTGATCTTTACGGGTCAATTGAGTTAGCGGCGCTACTATCTTAGCAAAACCTTCAATGAAACGTCTGTAATAGCCCGCCAGTCCAACAAAACTGCGTACTTCCGTGACCGAACTCGGACTCTCCCAATCTAGTACCGCTCGCACTTTCGCTGGATCCACTGAGATGCCTCCAGCCGACACCACGTGACCCAAAAACTGAATCTCCTTCATCCAGAATTCGCATTTAGACAACTTGGCATATAGTTCTTTCTCTCGCAACACTCCAAGTACCAGTCTAAGGTGTTCTTCATGCTCGTCTTCGGTCTTGGAATAGATGAGAATATCATCTATAAAGACAACCACAAACTCGTCCAAATAAGGCTTGAATATGCGGTTCATGTACTCCATGAACACGGCTGGAGCGTTCGTTACCCCAAAAGGCATCACCACATATTCATAGTGCCCATAACGTGACCTGAAAGCAGTCTTCTGGATGTCGTCCTCCTTCACTCTGATTTGGTGATATCCCGAACGCAAATCAATCTTAGAGAACACCGTTGCCCCATGCAGTTGATCCAACAAGTCATCAATCCTTGGCAACGGGTATTTGTTCTTGATGGTCAGCTTATTCAACTGCCTGTAGTCAATACATAACCGAGAGCTGCCATCCTTCTTTCTCACTAACAGCACGGGCGCTCCCCACGGTGAAACGCTCGGCCTAATGAATTTCTTCTCTATCAACTCCTCAATCTGCTCCTTTAGCTCAGCTAACTCCGCAGGCGACATCCTATACGGCTGAACCGAGATGGGAGCCGCTGTGGTCACCAAATCAATTGTGAACTCCACTTCACGCTGAGGGGGAAGTCCAGGGATCTCTTCCGGAAAAACGTCCGCAAACTCGTCTACAACCGACCGTCCATTACCGTTTCTAGTGGATGATCGTCCTTCCACCATTTCTCTGGATCCTTGATCCTCGTGAGTCATAATCAGGAAACAGCTGGCGCCTTCCATAATATCTTCTTTCAGCTGACCGAGCGTCACTGAAAGAACTTCTTCTTCTTCACCAGGGAAGACCAACTCCTTCGCTCCACAATCAATAAGAATGCGATTGGCAGCCAACCAATCCATTCCTAAGATCACCTCCAAACCTTGAAGAGGTAGGCAGATGAGGCTAACCTTAAACTTACGTCCCTCTACTTCTATAGGACACTTGACGCACATAGTGGACGTCCTAACCTCACCAGCTGCTGGGGTCGACACCACCAGATCAAACTGCATCTCGTTCACTTCTAATCCCAGCTTTTCAACACACGCCTTCGAGATGAAGGAGTGCGTTGCCCCCGAATCATACAAAGCACAGCAGGGTTTACCATACAGCATGCATTCACCAATTATAAGGTTACCTGAGCTCGCTGCCTCCGCGCTCGTTATAGCATATACTCGCCCAATTGCTTGGGCTCGTCCTCCTCTCGCCTGATTCCTTCCAGCATTGGGTGGCCTCATCACCGCACGCCCACTCATATTGCACTCGTGATCCAAGTGCCCGTTTCTTCCGCAACGATTACACTGCTTTACTCCCACCAATTGAGGACAGGAAGACCTATAATGAGGCCCTCCACAACGGAAACAAACTACACCTCCCTGTCCAGACTGTCCGACAGGAACCACTACTTGAGATCCGCTCGTCTGGGAAGACTGATTCGGACGAGCGTAAGGAGGTCTCCTCTGTACAGCACCTCCCCTGGACACGATTGGTCCTCGACTCACTTGTTGCGACCTCTTCTGACGTTCCGCTTCTGCCATGTTCCTCTCCAGGACCTTGGCTCTCTCAACCATAGCAGGGAACGTTCGGATACACAAACTGGATATCAACACTTTCAAGTCGCTCCGCAATCCGTTTTCAAACTTTCTACACTGCCATACTTCACTTGTGGCCATGGTATTGAATCTGACGAGATGTTTGAACTTATTGGTATATTCGGAAACAGACATACCTCCTTGAACCAGTTGTAGAAATTCTACTTCCTTCGCAAACCGAACGCTGTCCGGAAAATATTCTTCATAAAATTTGGCCCTAAACACTTCCCAAGTGACCGGTTGTCGTGCGTCTGCGAGAATGGCTCTCGCGCTCGTCCACCAATGACTTGCTTCTCCCGTCAATAAATACTCCGCGTACGATAATCTATTCTCATCTGGGCATCTCTTGGCATTGAAAATCTTCTCGATATCCCTTAACCACTGATCTGCTTCATCTGGGAGACCTTTCCCACTGAACTTAGCCGGATGGTGTTGGAGAAAACTCTCCAAGCTCCATTCAGCTGCAGGCGGGGCAGCGTTGGAAGAAGACGCTCCCGCAGTGTGCCTTGTTGTTGCTAGAATCTCCATCAGCTGACGTTGAGTTGTTTCCGAGCTAGCACGTGAAGCTTCCAAACCTTGCATGGCTGTTTGGTTTTGCTGCACTAACGCGGCATTTTGTTCCATCAATGTGGTATTTTGTTGTTGGAGTCTCTCAATGATGTTCTCCAACAATCTAGAGTTGTTGGAAGCATCAGGTTCACTCGGCTGAGGAGGGGGAGGCAATCTAGGTGCCATTGATTCTCTGGATACAGAGAAAAACGAGCGTTAGTTATGTCCAAGAGTTAAACAACAATAACTCATTAAACATGCAACAAGTACACAGCAAAAACACAGTGCACTCATAACCCTACAACGTCCTTAAGAGAACAAAACTGCTCTGATACCACTAATGTAACATCCCAAAATACAGTAATTACCATAATCCGGAATTAATTACAATTAACAGTAACATAAACAGTCTTTGCATTAAAAATAGGATTTAAAAGCCGAACGACTACAGTACAAAAGAAGGCGCATAAACGCAGGCCATGAGAATCTGAAACGACGTTCCCAATCTGTATAAAACAACGCACGACAAAACCTAACTTAGCAGCTTAAGTCGAACGACCTTACAAAATACTTGGTCGAACGTTTAACTACATTAACGTTTACAGATCTATTCTAACGAGCGCTCTAAGGCTCGACCTTCACATCAACTTCCACCAGATTTGTTTCATCCAAATTTTCTTCTTCCAGCATTTGCTCAAGGGATGCTCCACCATCTGCTCACATCCACAACGGATGATCATTGCATTTTGACAAAACGGATTATACATGGACAGTAGACAACACAATGGAAAAGCAAGGGTAAGCTTATAATATTTAATTTATACAATCAACACATACATTTACATTTCAAAACACACATACAGCAAGTGATTCATCAAATAATAAACATACAAAGACGTATAATAAGACAGACCGTCCGGACTGTATGAATCTGTGTAGTTACAAGCGTCCTTGCACCCGAGTGATGTAGTAACTGGGATACACCAAACAGCTGCCACTCGAGGTAAGTCCGTTCTTACGTCGCCCATGTTAACTTACGGACTAAGGACCTCCTGCCGTTCCCACACATGAATACCCCCTTCTACTTGAAGAGGCGTATCACGGAACATCAGGATGGACAGCGAGTCTTAACTTATCCACAGTCATACTTTACCAAATTTCATATCCAATATAGAAACCAGAGTCGTTCCTCCTTGAAACGCTCGTTCAAATATCAATATTACAACTTCATTTCTTAAATAGTTCGCACACTTTAACTTTTTCAATAATTCACATTTTCATTCTATGTTCCACTTTTATAAAAAGACGAACATTAATTAACTGTATGGACAACGCTATTTGATATCAGAAAATCACTCAATTGTTCGAGCGCTTGATAGGAGACCTTACACGATTTAGAACGAACATTGGATAAGAGGTCGGACATATTCAAGAACGAATGCTCGACATGAGGTCGAACGAAATCAAAGCCGAACGCTCGACATGAGGTCGAACACTATTAAAGACAACCGCTCGACAGAAGGTCGAACGCCAATCAAGGATGAACGCTCGACATGAGGTCGAACGCCATCAAAGGAAATCGCTCGACATGAGGTCGAACGTAATCAACTACTAACGCTCGACATGAGGTCGAACGCTATCAAAGACAACCGCTCGACAGAAGGTCGAACGCCATCAAAGGAAATCGCTCGACATGAGGTCGAACGCCATCAAAGGAAATCGCTCGACATGAGGTCGAACGCCATCAAAGGAAATCGCTCGACATGAGGTCGAACGCTATCAAAGACAACCGCTCGACAGAAGGTCGAACGCCAATCAAGGATGAACGCTCGACATGAGGTCGAACGCCATCAAAGGAAATCGCTCGACATGAGGTCGAACGCTATCAAAGACAACCGCTCGACAGAAGGTCGAACGTCAATCAAGGACGAATGCTCGACATGAGGTCGAACACTATCAAAGACAACCTTAGAAGAATTTTCCAGATTTCAAATTTATAAACTTTACAACTTTCATTCTAGATTTATTTCCCATTATCATCACCATACAGATCTCAACATTTTAAACATTCCTATTATTCAATAACTAAACTCCTTTCATACATCATCATATCAATATACATTTAAATCAAATTCAACAACAACGTATATAATATATACATGCAGTACTCGTTCATGACAGATCAATCAAAAACCAGAATCATATCAGATATCAGTGAACAATCCATAACAGCTCAAACTTCACACAGTTCATACATGCAACTCAGAGCATACAACCTACAGAATAAATTAAACATATAAGCTTCCCTTACCTGGATAGCAGTGTACTTCCAACAGCAAGATTTTTGGGTTTCCTCTAACCACGTCTTACACCCAGGTTTCTCTCGACAGTTCTTACGTGAAACTAAGACACCAAAATCAACGTACTTCAGACCGAGAACTCATGCATGCAACCAGAGTTTGGTTCGCAGAAACCAGAGAGGACGACGTGTAGAAAGGAAAACTTACCAGTTCCGATCCAAGTTCTGTTCGGTCCAAATGAAAGATCACAGCTGGACGAACGCTCCTATGGTTCTGGAAAGTGAATCGGAGGAGAAAAAGATGAGTTACAGAAGAGAGAAAGGCAACTGGTTTTAGAGAGAGATCAGAGAAAATGGAAGGTTCGGTTCTGAGGAAGAAGACGAGTGATGCAGGTGAGCGGAAAGGTTTTCGAAAATTACTTTTGTTTCTTCCAATTCCAGACGAGCGAGCGTCTCATTTTCGGACACCTGCAACCCTCATGCTGATTTCAGAACTTCCAAAGTGACAAGTGGCATGCGTGCATGCAGCGCTTGGTGCGTTTTTAATGCACTGAGTGTATGACGTGCGCGTGTTTCAGAGAATGATGGGCGTGGTTCTTCGTGCACGACAGAGAAGAAATGGGATCAGAATAGAGAGTGGGTTTTAAATGGTTGGGGATGACGTGGAGTGTATTAAGGGTGAGGTGTCAGAATTAAAGGAGGCTAATTATCAAGGGTCTCACATATTACCTTATATACTTGTATAAAAATGTTCAATTTTAAAATAAAAATATAAATAATAAACTCATATATTATATTAAAGAATTTTTATAATGTAATTTAAAATATAAAAACGCTGGTTACGAAAATAAATTATTAAATAAAATAAATACTGACATTGAAACTCAAAAGTAACTAGGTGAAAAAGTTTAATATAATTTAAAAAAAAGCATAAAATAAGAATACAACTCTATCCAACCATAAACCTTACTTTCACTTAATTTAAATTTCTTTAATCTTAGCTTCGAACGACCCTTCTTCTAGTCATAGTCATTTAAAAACACTTAGGTGGCGACTCCATCCGACACTAATTGAATTACATTTATTTTCAATGCAAGATGAAAAAAAAAATGATTAAAGAGAGATTTGATATTAATGATAGTTATTTGTAAAGACTTAAAGTTAACGAAGCAGCAGATCATAAAAACAAAATGATTTTATAAAATGTAATAGGAAACATTGAGATCTAGAAGCTTGTGGATAACATTATTTAGTTTGAAGTTTGAAGATTAGGTCTGCTTAAGTCTTAATTAATTAAGTTGCAGGTGGATTATTTCTTCAACCTGCATCTTCCCAGTTGGTTGCCAGAAGATTATGTGCAAATGTATAACTGTTAATCACTTTTTTATTCCCTATCACTCAATCACTTTCTACAATATGCTTATTTAATGAATAAAGCCACAATACTAACAAGTACTTTTCTGACATTAATTAACAAACTAAAAGTAGGAGTAATATGTTTATGGAAAACTGTTATTCATACACTTTATTATATCATTAATATTTTTATATGACGAAATTATTATGTTCGTGTCCTTAATCTAAGAGTGACAACGTGGTAAGATAGTGGTCTGTTTGGTTGTGTTTTCACAGAAGAATAATCGGCCTTTGGATATTGTGTTATTATGCTTCTATCTATAGAAAGTTGCCGTGATTCAAGAACAACCCTGATACGGATTCATAACTGTTTTGTTGTAGCAATTTCGTGAAAAAGCTATTAAAGTAAAGTAAAAACAGAAACAACTTTACGATGAATCCCGTGAATTCTTCCTTCAGAATCGAATACCTGACTGAATGGCTAAAGAATAAAGTAATCTATCAATTGTTGTTGACACACTACATAACACTATCCTGCTTGTGTTAGTTGTTCAACAACCTTAAAAATGATCCCCTTTGTTGTGTGATCATGAAGTCATCCTCTGTTCATTCACATCACACGAACCAGTTCACCTTAACAGTTTCACTAAGCAATCATGTTACTACTGTTCTTGGGCCACAGTAGAATACTACATAAAGTTTGTACAGTTATTTGTTATTGTCTGAAGAGTTGAGAATGACAGCGTTTGAAACCATCATCCGATGTTCTGCTACTGCATGGCAGGACATTATGACGAATCTAGAGTTACAAAAATATGGTAGCTAAGTGGGGCTAACCCAACGTGTTGTTGAAGGTGAACGTGACAGTGACATAACAGTGAAAGTACATGTCCACACAGCAGATAGTGAGACTGCCCCTTCAATAACAAACCATATCATGCTGAGCTTTGAAGGACATCTGATGAATGGTGACTATACAAAGCGCTTCCTCATTTCTGGTTCTCATTTATCAGATAGCTACTGCTTACGCTGCTCGTGAGCATTGAGCTTGCTGTTTCCTACCCCTTCAATAATAGTTCATTTATGATTCAGTTGCTCATAGTTTCACAGACAAATTCGACAGTTGTATTAAAAGATTGTGATTGATGATTCTTCTCTCCTTAGATGTAAAAACATGAAAACAATCAAATCTTATAATTTGAACTATCTCTAACTCAACTCAGCAAGTTAACTCATACAGTTGCCTCTCTTACTTCTGGAACTACACATCTCAATTAAGTATACATGATTAAACTTCTCCAGATAATTCAATAAATTTGGATAAAGGTGGTGTGATAAATTTAACAACCACAAGGATTAACTGATATAACATCTTAGAATTGGTTGTTTGGTCTTAAATCCAAATACTAGCTCATGGGATCAGAATTGTCCCCTCCAGCACTAAATACCAAAACATAATAGAAAAGATTTGGAACCACTTACAAGAAAATGTTGATATGTAGTTAATAGAATCCAAGGTTGGATAAAATGGTGTCAGTAAAAATAAAACCTTAAATGGTAAATTGGCAGCACAAGTATTGTATTAAATCTGTGTTTTCTCTTTTTATTACACAACTCTCAGTATGCTAAGTAGACTTAACGACATAAACGAGCTCCTCGTTCTTTTAGAAAGGCAAATATCAAAGACATCAATGAAAACCTATGATGAAAAATTAAAAGAGACTACATGGTGACAGTAAGCTAAAGCTACCGCAAAAATAATCCTATACATAGTATAAAATGACTTGCAATCATCCAAGTCAGCCTGAAAATGTGACTGCAAATTTCTGTTTTTTTCTTAATCTTAGGCTCTCCCACCTCCTTTCGTATCAGTTGTAACTTCACCACTAGTTGGCCTGCAATGATAGACAAAAACAAATTTCAGAAAATAGAGAATTGAAGTTAACGTTTAGTTCAGAACATCATTGCTTTCAGATCCTCAAGATGCATTAACATACTTGTAGACAGCTAAAGTCTTAAGTGCGTGGGTTGGTTCTGATCTTATGAAACAGAACAACATAAAAACCACTACTGAACAGAATAAAAGCAAGGATTAAGTTAGAAAATCTCTATAATATTAAAGCATAGCAGTTGATGACTTGCAAACTTATCATCAGATGACAGTCTTCTCGATTATGCAGCATCAGCTAAGGCCAGTGCAGAAATCTGCAAGACATGCTTTTCATTCTCAACAATTCTGTTTGCTACCATATCTTATCTACAATATTATTACTTTCTTACTACAGCAACTTTGGCACATCAACCTGCTTAATTATCACACAGCCTTTTTATATTTTTCAATGCTAAATGGTAAGTCATACACAGATCAGGTGATTTAAACACTTATTCACTCTCTACACCAATATTAAATGTTAGTAACCCAGGTTAACAATGAAGAATTTACGGAAACTGAGAATTGAAAAAGAAAGTTTTCTGTTATTGATTTTCTTAAATCTCTCAAGAACAGAGTTCAAGTATTTATAGTACAATGATTAGAAGTAGTTTGTGTAACTGCCTATAACAAAATAACAGCTAGGACAACATAACTATAGCTGGCATAGCTAACTAAAGATGGCAAAACTAATCTGTTTCTTAAAAACAGAAGCTAAAACACTTGAGCTAATATACAATCACGTATACACTAGTAGCAAATAGAAGAAAGAATTTAGTTTTTCCTAGCAAAGAATGGGGAATAGGAGAGATGACTCCCATCCAAAGTTTCCCCTTCACTTTCAACAAGAGATGTTCAATCCAAAAATGATTCAAATCTGAATTAATTTCCTTTTCTTCAGTCCTACAATTCCACCCTTCCTAAAAACCAACCTTGTTCTCAATCAGTTATCCCTCTTCCCAGTTCCTTTGAAATATGCTATCTTTCTTTTCTTTCTACCAATATTTTAACTTTCCTTCTTTATTATTCTTATAACTTCATCATCAGAGAATAATATTTTGTATTGTTATCCATTAAAAGCCACTTCATGACGTGCCCATTATTTTTATTTTTAAAGCATTTTTTTAAAAAACTTTTGCTTTATGTTTTTCACACTACATTTAGACACTTGTATTCAGGTATCTACTGGTGTTAAGATGATGTTTACTTCTCTCTGAAGCAAAAACATTAACGCAATAATTCAATCATTCTGACAAAATAGCACGACCATGTGGTTATGTCAAAACCAAAAGGCATAGAAAACAAAATATAGGTTGATACAAATATAGATGTAAATAATGAAATACAAATGCATGCACAAGCAAGAACATGATTCCCCATAACAAATGAGAACAATTCCTTGGTGACAACTGAAATTTCATACAGTCAAACCTCCCCTAAGTTGGACTCAAATACCAGGTGCAAGCAAAGGAAATTATGGTTTGTGTAACAATATCAAGATCCAAACTTTTAAGGCTTTCTTATATTTTGACTATCTTGAACAAAAGAATCAAAATCTGAAATTTGGGCTTTGTAATCAGTAATTATTTAGAGATACTTAAGACAAATTTGCTTCCTTGAGTGAAAAATAGCACTTCCCGTTAATTTATTGATTATATATATCTTTCTCCGATTTGCTCTTTTCATTTTCTTCTGCCCAGATAGAGAGTAAATTGTAAAATACTAAAATATAAACATGATTTAAAATGCAAAATTGGCAGATTCAAAATGACATCACAAAAACAGAAGAAACTACAGTATAAACGACTGAATATTAAAAGTACAGGGAGTAATAAACTTACAATCCACCTAAAATTTTGATGGTGTCGTAGAAAAACCATTGCAAAGTTATAGAAGGACCAACCAGCAACATTCTAATGGGAAGACTCCTGGTGAATAGATTGGCTAGCCCAATATTTCTGATGGCCTGCACACCGAATAAGTGACGCGAATTAAGTTTGATCTATCCTATCTTTGAAGGAAGTATCATAAACTTAATTGAAAAGAAACAAATACCAGTGCAAGACTATCAGCCTTTCTGTTATAAAGAGAAGATACAATATTGTCAGCAGGATTAGAAATGAAGCTACCAACAGACCCAGCTGCGTACCCAGCTAAACATGTCACACCAAGTTGTTGACCTATTGAACAGTCCTCCTTTTTTCTTTTAACCATATTTCGATACAAAAAATCAACAGAATGCTCGAATGTTGAGAACATAACCATGGAAACTGCTCAAAAGAAAAGGAAGCAGAATACTTAATATTCAGTTCATTTATGAACAAGAGAACAAGATTAATCAATACATATTTCATTGTCGTGCTACTCCAAGAGAACAAAATTAATCATTACAAGATCATGGCTGCAATGCATATTTGAATACTCGGCATGGTTAGCTTGAAAGAAGTCAGTTATTTTTTTTGATCAACAATGCATCTCTCATACACTATTAATCAACCCGCAACAATGCATATAGCCAGTCCAGTCAAATAGTTACTTGAACCTTGTTGTACGTAATAGCATGATTTAACAAAAGAAAAGGAAATATTTTTTATGCTAGAACTGAATGATAAAGATACAGGAACGTACACCACTGAGAAAAGCAAGGTCTTAAAATTTCAGTAATTTCCTGGAAGATAGCTATATGCTAGAAGACTACACAAGACAGAATGGCATCCAAAATATCAATGTGAAAATATTACTGATGTCTCTTTAATTTCAAAATATAGTTAAACTACCCTAACTAGTGTAGAATTAACCAACAAGAGATTATGAAAATTACATGGAATGTTTCGACCCAAAAGTGGAATTAGTCCACGGTAGAATCTGCAAGTAGTAGATAGAATAGAAGATAAATAATCATAATCATCTCCTAAATCCAGTGTCCAGCAGGTAAAAACTAAGTATAGAATTTTTCTTTACCCTCGTGTGCCTTCTGACGCATATAACTTTGGAAAGCCATCAAACAAGCCCTTAGCAAAACATGGTTGTGCTTGAACCCTCACTTTAACAGCTTCAAATGGACATAGAGCTACATTGGCAAACACTTCAGCGGACGCGCTACTGAGAAAGAAAACAAAATTCTTGTTCTGGTCTACCAATACGTTTGAATAAACCCCTTTAAAATACTCATAGAGACCAAATCTGCACCCTCCTTGAGCCCCATAGCCAAAGAACTTGCCGGTCCAACCTTTCCAAAGGACTGCAGGCCCTTGTTCCCTCAATAAGGTATTAAAGCAAGAGGAAATACTGTAATACTTAATTGGGTGCACCTACATTTAACAAAATAATTTCCCATCAACAAATATGATCAAATCAACAACTATTATTCCACACACTATAATGAGAAAACAATCCACAACTCATTCCACTATCATCCCAAAAGGGCAGCCAAAAAATTCAACCTTTCAGTATTTCGTTTTCTATGATGTAACAAAAGTGATACAAAACGGTAAAGTGGTTCCCACTTCAACTTCCCAAATTTCCCCATTTGTTTTGTGTGCTAAGTATGTGACAAGAATCGGAGGCCAATTTATTGAGATATCTGTGAGCATAAAACGTAAGATACTAATCACTTCACTAATTTCAATGCCCTAATAAAACATGGCAAAACATGAGTTGTGGCATAAAGTGAGTGAACAAAACGATTTGAAAAGCACCTGCATGTTCACTTTCAATACATCAAGAGGAGTGATGGCAAGGTGGGTGGTGCCAGCACTGAGCATTCCTCCAATGGCACAAAGGGCATAATACCTGGGCGTTAAATCCTCACTGGCTCTTCCCTCCATGACCATGACACTCTCTCAAAGCCCCCCAAAACGACGAAAGTTGGTAACTTCAGTATAAAACCCGCACCCCAACCCCATTTTTTCTTCTACACGTGTTTCGAAAACCAGCCACTAAGGAGAAAAAGGGCAGCCAATTCGACCCTTCATGCGTTTCTGGCAGAGAAAGACACAAAACTTAAGGTTGTCAGAGGGACACGCAGCAGTTTGAATCTGATTCCAATGAGATGTAAAACCCAATACAAAACCTTATACCCTGTTTAGTTGGAATTTCATTGGCCTTTCCGAAGAAGCTAGTCCATCTCGCAAATACCCCCCAAAATTGGAATTTTTTAAAAGTCGAATTTAATTCTTAATCATATAATTCTGTAGCTTCTTTTTATTAAATTGTTTCTTGTTCTTGTATTAATAAAGTTTTAAAATAATATTACCTTATCATATCCTTAATTTAATTGACATAAAAGAAAAACTTAACAAGGATAAAAAGTATAATATTAATGTCTTCAGTATAAATAAATTTTAAGTGTTGTTATTGATCTTCATTTAGATGACTTAATAAATAATATTTATATTAGAAACACTTAATAAATTAAATATTTTAATTTAAATATTTCCTATTTTATGTATATCAATTATAATTATCACATATCTGTTAGACAGTTGAAGAATGAAATATTAAGTTTCTTTTACTATTAGGAAATTTCTCTGTATGATAAAAAACATATAAATTGTTATAGAATAAAAAATAAAAATTAATAAAAATAATCAACCTAATAACATAGATATAATGAAAATAAATATTTTTTACAATTTGAGACAAAATTTTCTAATTTAATAAATACCCAATTCATAAAAATATTTTATTAAATACTTAAAATAAAAATAAATTACATATTGGAGAATCAAAATAATTTTAATATTAAGTATATAAGAATAAAAGTATATCCTTATTTCATAAATAGAGTTAAATTGAGCAGTGTCCTTATCATGGAACCTCAACAATTGTATAATAATTTTAGCAATAACTTAAAGACTATTATAACTATAATTGTTTCAGACAATTTTATAATTAGTTTTGACAAATCCTGCGAGATGTGTGGTCTATATCGTCAATTAAATGGTTAAAGAATGAGCTAGAAGCATGAACAAGTCTCTTCTTGTGTCTCCTAACAGTGCACAACAATAAAGTGGGTCCACGATATTAATGTTTGGAAATCAACTTTTGTTTACTTATTTCATTTTTATACATCAATTATCTTTAAATAAACACATGCTAAATCTCACTAATGTTGTGTTTGCATGAAGGATTTAACTCTTGAGTAAGTTTTGCAAACAAATATTTGAGTTGATTTGTGTGTTTGTTTTAAAACATATATGTAGCCTGATTTGAAGAGTGAAAAACTTTTTCATTATCTATCAATGTGTTGAGATTTAGAGGAATTGTGTTTAAAAAGTCTTGTTTGTCTTTGACTTATCTTATAATATCACGTTTAAAAAGTCTTGTTTGTCTTTGACTTATCTTATAATACCACATTCAAATATCACATGCAAATAACATATTTGAGATTGTAGGGATGTTCATTAGAGATGAGGACCAAGAACGAGGCTGGTCTATGGTAGATGGGTCGAGGTTGATGACCATATTGAAGATGAAGATAAAGAACAAAGTCCTTGAACACGGAGAAGATGAAGAGGAGTGGTTGAAGATGAAGAATAACATAGGCGTATTCGATTACACGACAATCGTATTCGGTTCCAACAATACAAATAAATACAAAGGGGCTGTATTTGGTTCCCCTATGTATGTATTCGGTTTCCCAGGAGTAAAAACATGGTGTATTCGGTTCCATTTTTCTGTATTCGGTTCCCATGTAGTTTGGCTTCACATTGCATGTTGTATTTGGTTCCAGCGTGTGTGTATTTGGTTTCTTTGGAGTACATTTTGTTAGGATACAAACAAAGTCCTACATAGAATAAAACAAAAGATGGATATGAGTTTATATACATATAAGACACTTTCCTTAGTAAAAGGCCTTTTGAAGTGATATCAAAAGCAAATTCGTGAGGGCTTGACCCAAAGAGGATAATATCAAGCAAGTGTGGAGATCTATGTGTGTATTGTCCCTCCCTACATCTGGTGACAGATAGACAGATGAATCATGGGTTGCACTATTTGTAAGTATTACCTTGTTTATTTTAAAATTCTCTTCAATTCAATTTTTTGAATAATTTTGTACTAACCTTTTTAGGTTTGAGAGTGTGGAATCCTACTTTGGTTCCAAGGACACCAAAGAAAATAAGTTATAACTTCCTAAGTTCTGTAAGAAAATTTTTTGTTGTTACGTGATTATGAATACATAATTTCAAGTTTCCTTCCGAATATCTAATGCCAATTTTCACTCTACAGTTTGAGAAGTGGTTATCTTTTGATACCAATCCACTCTATGCTCTTATGCATGAATCCATCTATTGTCAGATATTATTATTTTTGGTTCCTTGTTTATGCATTATCTATGCTTCTCCTTCAACTTTGGTCCCTCGATCTCTCTGTAGGGTTATGCTAGTAAATGGTATGCCAATAGTATAAGGAGTGAAGTTGAAGACATGTTTGATGCAATTAGAGCTACCAAAGAAGGACTCCCTGTGCTTTTTTTACAGAAGAGGTAGGGTGTAAAGAATCTCTCTTTTTTTATCTTTAATTACTTAACTAATATTGAACTGATGTTATTGAGAGACTAATGCTGATGTATATTAGAGATTTCACAATGACCAGTGATATGATTAAAATGATATTGTGCATCTTGTTTTGATTCTTCCATGAAAGAAAAAACTCTAGGATAAGGCTAAAAAATTTAGAGACATATAACCAAATATAGGATTATGTAAGTTGTGAGGTCTTGAAAACTTAAACAGCTTCCACCTGTCAAAGCATGTCCTTAATGCCTAAAAACCCTATTCAGATTTTTATTAAGAAACGCACCCAAACCCCCACATTCTGAGCACCATTAAATGCACCGCGCCACACGTGCAGTGTCATTAAAACGCACTCACACCCACTCTGCATGCAAACGCCAAGTGTCACTTTGGAACATTCGAAAACGTTAGTGGAATCCAAGTGGCAGCAGGCGAATGGACGCTCGTCCTACGTGGGGAGAGAAATTGATTTTCTGAAAAACACTCTTCCCACTCTTCTGTATGCTTCGTCTTCTTCCCCAAACTCTTGATTCCCAAATTCTCTACCTTCTCTCTAGAACCTCCATCTTCTCTCTATCATAACTCACTTTCTTCTTCTCCGATCCAATTTCAGAAACCGTAGAAGTAATCCAGACGTCCTAAGCTTTCCGTCAAACCGAACAAGTTCAAGTTTTGAATCTGGTAAGTTCGTCCCTTAGTTGTTCATTATTAGGTTTCATGCAAAACCACATCTGGTTACATGCATTCTCTTTATCTGAATCAAATTTTGATTCTGTAAATGGTTTTAGTTCGCAAGAGTTGAGTGGTCTGAGGATAGAAGTGATAGTGGGCGAATCCAGATTTGCACGTTAGGACGTTCGTTCACTACTGATCCAGGTAAGGGAAGCTTATTAAGTTTAATTCATGTGTATGTGTTGTACTGTATGATATTATATGAGTTATGAAGCATGAAATCTGTGTTAATTGATCTTTGGTATATGATCTGGATGATGAGATGATATATGGAATTTATGAAATGTGCCATGATATGAGTAGTTAAATGTATGAAAGTTTATACTGAAAAATGAGTTTACTGTAAGTGAGATTTGAAATATGAAAAGCTATGAAAATGAACGTTCGTTATCGAACGGTCTTTGACCGTTTGGTATTTAGTACTTCCCTTGAAAAACAGAATTCTTTCATTTGGAAAGAATACTGAGTTAGGACGAACGCCCTCTTATATTAGTCTTACGTTTGAGCATTCGGCCAAACGTAGGTGCTCTGAGTGTTATGTGAGAGATTGAGAAACTTTGAAAAATACACATTTATATACTTAGTCAATTCTAAATAATTCTCTTCCCTATGGTTATCTTATAAATTTCTATTTCTATTAATATTCCGAGTCAGCGATGGGTCTCGACTCAAAGCGTTCGTTAAGAATGGCGCTCGGTCTTATACCGAACGCTCGTCCTTACACTTGATTACCACATGTATGTAAATAGCGTTCGTCCAAATATTTAATGAATATCTATTACCGCGTTCGGTCATTGACTGGCGGTTAGTCTCTTTTATTAAATCGTACTCGGTATCAGCATCTAAACGCCTTGCGGTGTATTTATCAATTTGGATTCGATCTATAGTTATTGTACTTAAATTATTCCAAGTATAATTTGAATCGTTCTAGAATCAGTTCATTTAACTGATTCAAGTGGTCATAACGTCCGTTCTTGGAAGGACGTTCGTTTCCTTTCCTTCAGAAACGAGAACTTCTCTGTATCATGTTAACGTTCGTCCTCATTATGAAGGGGGCTGAACGCTCGTCTTTTTATGAAACTAAAATGGGATAGGAAAATGATGTTAAGTGGGAAAGTTATTGAGAATGAACAGTATTTGAGGTGGAACTATGGTTGTGGAATTTGGACGAGCGTTCCGTGGAGGAACGACTCTTGTATTGAATATTGGGAATTGTATAGTATGACTATGGTAAAGCTACTGATGGCAGTTCATCCTGATGTTCCGTGAGTGCTCGTCCTCACATAGAGGAGGGCAGGTCATGTGTGGGAACGACAGGAGGTCCTAGTCCTTTTGAGTACTTTGGACTGATAGGACTAACCTCGGGTGGCAGCTGATGGACGTTTCCAGTTACTACATCACCTGGGTGCAAGAACGCCTGTAGATACATAGAATCATACAGTCCGGACGGTCTGTCTTATGAGAGTTTTGAATGATAGTATGTATTGTGATATTATTATAAATGTTGATATGTTGATGTGTATGTATGACTTGTGAATTAAATTCAATAAGCTTACCCTGTGTTCTTTCCTTGTGTTGTCGTTCGTACCTGTACGTCTGCCTTGTCTATGCAATGATCATCCGTGTGGATGTGAGCAGACGGAGAGGCGTTGCTTGAAGAAACACTGGAAGAAGAAAATTTGGAGGACGCCAATCTGGTCGAAGTAGAGGTTAAAGCCGAGCCCTAGAGCGCTCGTTAAGTTTTAGTCTTTAGTATTTTCTGTTTAGCTTTTTGGACGCTCGGTTAATGTTTGTAAAACCGTTCGTTTTTAAATTTTGAAATACTGCTGTATGGTATTTATCTCTGTACTTAAGCACGTTTGTTTTGGAAAATTATTAGTAGTAGTGTAAGACTGCATGGTTTAACTGTTAATTGTAATCAATTCTAAATTATGGTTATTACTGTATTTTGGGATGTTACATAAGTTCATTGATGTCTGATGTGAATAATTCAAGCCTTTAGTTCATCTGTAATTATCAATTGCCACCAATATATATGCATTCTTAACATTCATTGAATGAAAAGATTTGGTTAGAATTAGAATTATATTTGGATGTGGAACATCGTGCATGACATTGCATTTCCTTCATAAGTAAATTGAATGTTAATCTACTCATTATGTTTGCTTTCCTATTACAAGGAGAAGATGCTTACCATGTTCTTTTTGCTTTTATAGATGATTTTCCTATGGATGTTTAATGAGATTCATGCATTGAAGCCATTCAAAGATGCAGCTCATATATTGGCAGAGAAGAAAGACTGGCCCCCTCTATATGACGTTCAGGTTTTGAATAAAAATGTGAAATCCCTAACCAGGGTCCAAACAATTTTTGTAAAAAAGTGAAAACTAGAGCATAAGTCATCCACCCAGTAGGGTCTAGGGTGAACACTTGCATACAACCTTAACCCCACTAGCAGAGAGGTTGCTTATAGGATTTGAACCTATGACCTTTATGTAACAAGGTACTAGCCTTGTCACCACAAAGATCCAAAAAAATGTATACACATGATAAAATTAAAAGGACAAATTTTAGTCACATAATGAGGAAGACCAAGTTCAATAATACAAGGTATTCCATATTAGTACTTGGATAAGACGCTATACCTCTCCTGGTTGATGGCCTTTACCATGCATAAGTATACAGCATGACATTTACATATAAGTTCAGATAAATAAATAGTGGTAATTGGAAAAGAAGACATAGGAAAACAAAAAGGTTAAAAGAAGGATATATAATTTATGATATGAAACAAATTGTAGGTCATCAGTTAAGAATATTTAATATAAAAGAAACATGATTTGAAGTGGTTTCATTTCTTGGTGCAGTATGTGGTTATCCATTTCATCTTACGTGGTTTATTGTGACAATCGTTATGTACAACAAGAAAATGCTTAAGAAGGATATAAGTGGTCAGATTTATTGGTGCAATAATTAGTTTTTCACTTCACATTCTTCTATTTCTTAAGGTGTTTGGCTAAGATATAAAAACATTACTAAACAGTATAATCTACATTTGTATAGTGAGGACATATTACTAATTTTCCATCAATGAAGTCCATTGACATAATTTATGTTCCCATGCACTAAAAGAAAGCTTAATAGCACCACTTCCTTCACTTACTATTGGTTTTTTTAGTCAGATTTGGAAAATAGTTCTCCCAAAATGCCACCACAAGGAAAGGTGCAAAAAAGGAAAAAAGAAGCCAACTGCGTGAAAAAGGCAAAATAAATAGAATATGTTTTCAAAAAGGCACTTGTCCGTGAAAATTAATGCTTCCCTCTACAAATACATTTTTCAAGAACATGCTCTCTTAAGCCTACCTTTTTGTTCATTTTCATTATAAAAGATAGTAATTACTAATATAGTAATTGAGGTTATTAAACAACTCCATAAAGTGTTTGAATTGATCTCATTAAACCAAAAATAAGATCAACCAACATTTCTTAAAGTATTTCATAGTTGTTTTCTGTTTGGCTTTATTCATGACCTTGGTTTAGGAATTAATTATGCAATTCGTTCAGATGACAGAACTCTTAGGAGAGCCATTGATGGTTGAGAGTGAAATTGGAAGACTAGAAAGCCAAATAAGCCAACTTCAAGCTGGTTTGAAACATGAACAAGAAGTGACCAAGGAATCAAAAGTCTAAAACATGGAATCAAGGGAATTTCAGTAATTCTAACAATCACTTATCAACTTCTCTAGTTCCAAATCCTAGTCCTATTCCCAAAAGTCTTCAAGAAAGGATGACCTTTGCTAAAGTCATCGCATCTTAAAACTCACTAAAGTCAACACATCTCAAAACTCAAATTATTTACAAATTATTCGTTAAAGACGTAGTATTAATATAACAACTAAATGTGGCAAACAATAGTATATTCATAACCCTAAGAGAAACATATGTTTATAGATTCATCAAATATTAACACAACTTAAACAAACCAGTTCAAGTTAGCTTCCCCCATACCTGGAATTGGACCTTCTTCATGATCCTTGCCACAATACCAAAAATCTCCTTTTTTTTCCTTCACCTACGGTTTGTGCTTCTTTAACGAAAAGAATGAATAATCAGAGACGAAGAAGAAAATAATGGATAACCTTCACCGAAGAAAGGAAACATGCACAACTACCATGATCGAAAACCTTCACACATAAGCACTCACTAAAAGTAGTGTCTGCAAAAGAACTATGGGAAAAAGAGAAAACCTTCGAAACAAATTAAATGTTTCAAATAAGGAAGTTTACGAATTTAACCTCCAATGTCAAATAATCACACTGCACCATTTTAAAATTTAATGACATGAGAATGTCAAATGAATGTATTTGTTGTAAGCAATTCTTTAATTTTCAATTGAATGAAAAATACAGGATCTTGAATTTTCATATACTCACTATTGTCTCATACACAATAGAAAAGAATTTACGTAGAAATGTTCTCTTCTCTTACTCCTCTTTAATGTTTTCTTGATGATATAGAAATTCTCAAGGATGTTTTTCTCTGTCAAAGTCACAATTTCTTTTTTTCTTCAGAGAACATAACTTGTCTTTCTCTCTTTTCATAAACTTAATCGGTCAACAGTTGTAAAACATTTTTTCCTCTTTTATGATATTTAATCAACTTTAATAAAATACCAAAATGCCCTTTATTGAAGTGAGAAAAGAGGGATTAATTTTAATAATTCTAAAATAATCCCTATAACTTTAATACTTTATATTCTAATAATCATCACATTAGAATATGTACATCAAAGTTATACTTTAAATTACATGAACCAATCTTAAATTAATATAATTTTACATTCTCCCACTTGGTTCATGTGATGACTTGAAGATCTAAAACTAAACTTTAAGTGTGCATCATTCATTAGAATTATCAAGTCATCATTCTTATATGAATTGAAATGATCGGATTATGATGGGCAAAAGTCATAAACGACAAGATTCCTTCCATGTATCACATAATCAAAACAACTCAACATAACTTTAATCAATCTTATAACTTTCATGTCTCTAAAAGAGATATAACATGTTATCACAATCAATAATACATGTATATAACTTAATGTGGATAACAATAGAATAAAGAGAAACATAACTTTAATTGAATTCACAGGTGTCATGACAGTACAAGCATATAACTATACATATCCATATAGATAGATAACATCATCATGTTAATATTGACTTATCCATAATGCCCATACTTTCAACATGGCCAATAAAAGTTTTGGGCAGTAGTCCTTTAGTTAACGGATATGTTATCATCAAATTCGTACTAATATGCTCAATTAACACTCTATGTTTCTGCACTTCTTCTTTGACCGACAAGTATTTCAAATCCATGTGTTTAGCACCCTTTGAGTACTTGTCATTTTTAGAGAAGAAGACGGCTGCGAAATTATCACAATAAATCCTTATTGGTTTAGCAATACTGTCAATAATGCCAAGCCTTGATACAAAGTTCCACAACCACAAAGCATGAACCGTGGCCTCAAAGCATGCCACGAATTCAGCCTCCATGGTGGAAGTAGCAATGACTGATTGTTTTGCACTTTTTCTAAGAAATTGCTCCTCCAGCTAATAGATAAACATACCCAAATGTGGATTTTCTTGAATCCACACATCCAACATAGTCTGAATCCGAGTAGCCAATAACCTCAAGATGATCTGACCTTCTGTAGGTGAGCATGTATTCTTTGGTACCTTGTAAGTACCTAAGAACTTTCTTTGCAGCTTTCCAGTGATCCATTTCGGGATTACTTTGATATCGGCCTAACATTCCAACAACAAAACTGATATCTGACCGAGTACAAGTTTGAGCATACATCAAACTCGCAACCACTGACGCATAAGGAATGAGCTCCATGGCCTTTCGTTCCAAATCATTCTTGGGACATTGGATTTGACTAAACTTGTCCCCTTTTTGAATTGGAACTACTCCAGGAGAGCATTTTTCCATTCTGAATCTCTCTAACACTTTTTTAATATAGTCTTTTTGAGACAAACTTAACAATCCTTGTGATCTATCACAAAATATTTCTATTCCTATCATATAAGATGTCTCATTCATATCTTTCATTTCAAAGTTGCTAGAGATAAACTTCTTTACATCATGTAACATACCAACATCATTAGCAGCAAGAAGAATGTCATCAACATATAGAACTAATATAACAAACTTACTCCCACTGATCTTTATATATATACACCGGTCAACGGTGTTCTCTACAAAACCATATGAAGTTATGGTATCATTAAATTTTAGATACCATTGTCGGGAAGCTTGTTTCAGTCCATATATTGATTTCTTCAATTTACACACCAAATTTTCTTTTCCTGTTATTGTGAAACCTTCTGGTTGGTCCATATAAACTTCCTCTTCTAAGTCATCATTCAGAAAAGCGGTCTTTACATCCATTTGGTGAAGCTCTAAATCATAATGAGCCACCAAAGCCAAAACAATTCTCAAAGAATCCTTCTTAGAAACAGGAGAGAAGGTCTCTTTGTAGTCAATTCCATCCTTTTGAGTGAAATCTTTGGCGGCTAATCTAGATTTATACCTTTCAATATTGCCTTTTGAGTCATGTTTAGTATTAAAGACCCATTTACAACCGACTCTTTTTGAACCCTTAGGCAATTCAACTAGATCTCATACTTTATTGTCATCCATTGATTTCAATTCTTCTTTCATTGTATTCAACCAATTCTCTGAATTATTACTTTCCATGGCTTGTTTGAAAGAGACTGGATCCTTATCAATGCTTAAGTCACATTCATGTTCAATAGAGTAAACCACATAATCATTCGAAATAGCAGGTCTTTTCTCCCTTATAGACCTTCTTAATGTTGTTTCTTGTGGTTCCTCTATCAATTGCTCATTTATTACTTGCTCATTTGTGACTTGCTCATTGTCAATTGGCTCAACATTTATATATTCATTTTGTGGGATTGAAACATTAACTTGTTGTGTGACTGTGATACAACAAGAGGGATAACAACTTCATAAGAGACATTAAATATAGAAACATTACCAGTATGCTCTTGAATATCCACTATTCGTGATTCCTCACTCCCACTAAATTGACAATTTTTAATGAACCGAGCATTTCCAGACTCAATTATTCTTGTACTATGGTTAGGGCAATAAAATCTATATCCCTTTGATTTTTCAGGATAACCGATGAAGTAACCACTAATGGTTCTTGCATCAAGCTTCTTTTCATGTGGATTGTATAACCTTACTTCTGCCGGACAACTCCAAACATGAAGATGTCTTAAATTGGGTTTCCTTCCAGTTCATAAGGAGTTTTAGAAACTGTTTTGCTAGGAACCCTGTTAAGCAGATATACAACATTCTTTAATGAATACATCCACAAAGATAAAGGAATATTATTATGACTTAACATACTCCTAACTAGGGATAGCAATTTTACCCACGAGCACGGGTATCCGTGGGTAAAATCCGCGGCAAGTAGTTACTATTCGCGGGTTTATCCGCGGTTATTTACTACCCGCGGATAACGGATAGCGGGTATTAAACGGGTCGGGTACGGGTAGTATACTACTCGCCCCGCGAGTACCCGTTACCCGCAAAAAATTAAAAAAGTTTAATAATTTATATATCTTTTAATTAAATTTAATTAAAAATAAAATAATATTTTATTAGGTTAAATTTAATTTAATTAAAATTTAATTTATATTTAATTTAATTTATATTATATTATATATTTTTTTGTAATTTTATTTTAAAAATGTATTAAATATTTTTTTTTATTTTTTGCGGGTATCCGCGAGTACCCGCGGGTTTTAAAATACCCGCGGGTATTTTTTAAATGGGTACCTGTGTGGATAATGGGTCGGGTAGCGGGTACAGTTTTATCCGGCGGGTCGGTTTGCGGGTAGGCACTACCCGTGCCCGACCCGCCCCGTTGCCATCCCTACTCCTAACCATATCCATAAGAATACGATTCTGCCTTTCTGCTACACCATTTTATTGTGGTGTACCGGGCATTGTATACTGTGCACATATACCCCGACTTTCAAGAAACTTTGCAAATGGACCTGGACATTGTCCGCTCTCATCAGGTTTACCATAATATTCACCACCTCTATCAGATCTCACCACTTTTACTTTTCTATCTAATTGCCTTTCCACCTCATTTATGAACACCTCAAGGACGTTCACTGATTGAGATTTTTCATGCAATAGATATATAGAACAATAACGTGAGAAGTCATCAATAAAGGAGATAAAATATTTTTCACCACTCCAAGATTTAATGTCAAAAGGACCACAAATATCAGTGTGTATTAACTCAAGAAGTTGACTGCTTCTTGTGGCAGGATATTTTGATATGTGTTTTGTTTGTTTACCCTTAATACAATCAATACATACATCCCAGTCATCAAAATTCAATTGAGGTAAAATTTCATTTTTCACTAACCTCAACATCCTTTCTTTGGATATGTGACCCAATCTTTTATGCCATAAGAAAGCAGAACATTCTTTTCCTGCACCACAATTTCTATCAACAACATGTTCAACATTAAACAGGGATTCAGAAAAATTAACATCAAGATTTAAACGATATAATCCATCCAATAATTTACCAGAACCATAATAGTACGAAAGTTTATACAAATGAAAAATACAATTTTCAATCTTAAAGTGAAAACCTAAATAATCCAACTTTGCAACAGAAATTAAATTCCTAGCACAACCAGGAACATAGAGACACTTTTCAAGATTCAGACAATAACCAGTGTCTAAAATCAATCTGTAAGTCTCAATTCCTTCTATTTGTGCCTTCATTTTGTTCCCCATATGTAAATACTTTTCAGTTCCTTTTATGGGCTAGATTGAAACAAATCCCTTTCTTTTCGAACCAAGATTTTCTTTTCGGACAATCTTTCTTGAAGCTACCTACTTTCTTGCAAAAGAAACATTTTTGGTCCTTTTGGATATTACCCTTATTCACTTTCATTGGGGCTTTGTCCTTCTTGTTCTTCTTTCCTGATTTAACTTTACTGAAACTAGCACGTTCATGAGTTGTGAGATGGATAGAATGATCTTTCATTTTCTTCAATCTCCCTTCCTCTTGTACCAACATGGCTTTGATTTCTTGAAAGTTCCATTTATCCTTAAGAGTGTTATAGTTCACTTGGAACTGGCCAAATTCAGGAGGAAGAGAGTTCATGATAAACTGTACTAGAAAAGACTCATTCACCGCCATTCCCATTGACTTCAATCTTGCTGCTATATTAGCCATTCCAGTTACATGTTCATGTATGGGTTGTGACCAGTCAAACTTTTTGGTAGTCAACTCACTCATAAGAGTTCCCACAATAGACTTGTCAGTTATGTCTGATTGTGAGTATTCCTTGATAATTTTCATGAATTTCTTTGCGTTTTCCGTTTTAGGCATAGAAGGCTTTACATTTTCTACCATAGACATGCACATCAAGTTTAGTGACAGCCTGTTAGACCTATGTCAAGCCTCATAAAGAGACTTTTCATCACTTGTACTGGTCTCTGTAATGGCTGCGGGCATTTCATCCATCATAATTGCCATATCCAAGTCTAACACACCCAGTTGGAACTGAATTTGTTCTGACCAATCAGCACAATTGAGCCCATTAAACTTGACCACATTGTTGCTCAAACCTGATAAATTCATGTAAGCTGGAAATAATACACAAGCTCATACATTAATGCTTTGATAAAATTAATGGATTCAAACAAATTACTACACTAGTCATACATTCAAGTTCACCTTTGGGTGACACTTAAATTGATAGGTAATCATTTAAGTCATTAATTTAAGTTCACCTTTGTGTGATTCTTAAACTGACAAATTCCATATATACTTTAATAAACAATAAATCATACTTAAGTCTATATGTATGCTATATTTGGATATACAAACATATTTACTAAGTACATGAAATGTCTCACTTTAATGTCATCAATTATAAACAATGGTTCACCTTTGGATAATCCATAACATCCTTATAACAATGACTAATTACTATATATATTCATAATTTAACATTCTTTATATTATGAATAATTTTCACAATACCATGAGCAATTTAAATGAACAGCGGAATTGCTAAAGTTTTAATTTTGATTAGAATTATAACTCACCCAAAATTCAACTTAATTGAATTTCCTTCATCCAAGATTAACAAATAATTACATATAATTCATAAAACAAATTATACCATACATGTCAATACATACACTTTTCAAATTAAAAACATTTTAAACCTTTAAACTTTTAATTCACATTTGAATTTCCATTCATTGCACAACAATGTTAAAAATTTAACATAAACACATCAGTAAAAGTACTTTACTGTGACAACAGGTGCGCAACCATAAAATTGCTTTATGGCAAAATATAAAAATTCGCGACTGGAGTTATTAAACATTAAAGTTGCTTTAATGCAACAATGAATTAAAAAAAATTGCGGCTTCTAAGGTGAATGAAATTCTAGTGAATTCAAAAACAATCATGCAACAGTAAAAAAATTTGCTTTACTTTGACATGCGCAACAATCAAAATTTAAAATTTTCGACTTTGAGATTCACATCAGAGTGAATCTAATTTTCTTTCATGCCAATAAAAATAATTAAACATCTGCAAATTAAAATCCCTAAATTTTATAATTCAAAAAATTAGGGTTTCACAAAATTGAAAAAATTACCATTTATGGAGAATCATAAAATTCAAACGAACTTGACTCTGATACTACTTGTAAGCAATTCTTTAATTTTCAATTGAACGAAAAACATAGGATCTTGAATTTTCATGATACTCACTATTCTCTCATACATAGTAGAAAATAACTTACCTGGATCCATTGTATAGTTACTTCCCGTCAAATGTTCTCCCTTCTCTTACTCATCTTTAATGTTTTCTTGATGATATAGAAATTGTCAAAGTCAGAGTTTTTTTTTTTTTCAGAGAACGTAACTTGTCTTTCTCTCTTTTCAAAAACTTAACCTATCAACAGTGTTAAAACTTTTTTCCTCTTTTATGATATTTAATCAACTTTAATAAAATGTCAAAATGTCTTTATTTAAGTGAGAAGAGAGAGATTAATTTTAATAACTCTAAAATAATCCTTATAACTTTAATACTTTATATTCTAATAATCATTAAATTAGAATCTGCAAAGTTATACGAATCAATCTTAAATTATTAAATTAATATAATTTAGCATTTGTCACATGTGAAGGTACCAGTACTGTTTGCACGTTTAGAATCGTCAAATGAAAAACATGTAGTTCGAAGTCCTATCTCCATAATGTTTCACACCACACAAAACTCCAAGAACCTTCGTTAAACTCTCTTCACCAACTTCATGATTATGTATTACCTCTTCATTCGCCAGAGTTAATGACTGTTATATAATAAATTGAAAGTACCAATATACTGCATTTATGTAAAATATATCTACAAATATAAGTAAATGCATTTAATATATATATCGAACAACTTAGTCAATGTATTAATGTATACTCTTCTGTGCTGTGCTGTATTAATATTATAAGTATAGGTGTTAATAAACTAATTAACGCTAGGTATATATAAATAAAACAATATGTATATTATTTTTCATTATGGTGCTAATACCTTGTATGTTATATTAATTAAATATGAAAGATCCTAATTAATGCTAATTAACTACTCATTAAAAATTAAAATGTTAACATATTAATATAGTATTCATTAATTATATGTTTAATATTTATATTAAAAATTTCATTATAAATATTAAACATTATTTACTAGTTAATTACTACATATGTGTGTTTGGATTGGAGAATAGATTTAAAAGAATGAAAAATAAAATATCATTTTATTTATTTTATTATAACTAATAAAAAAATTCTCTATTTAATTATTTTTTTATTATGATGATAAAAAGTATTTTTTTATCATAATTATTAAAGATAACATCTAAGATAAATAAATTTTATAATTTTATTACAATTAGTTTTTATATATATTTAATTGAATTTATAAATATAAATATTAGATGTAAAATATAAAATAATAAAATGATTATTGTTGATGAGGTTTAGTTCCATAATGAAATAGTATATCAAAATACAATAGTAAAACCGTTATAAAACCAAACATCTTTATTAGTAGGAAATAGGTTGTGTGATAACACCTGACTCTAAGAGTGAACAATTAATAAAATGAAGGTTATAAAGATTATAATCAATCAAGAATATAAAACATAAATACAAATATTATATTATAGTCATCACGTAACATATACTCATTATATAGAAAGTTATACATAAACACTCCAACATACATCATCAATTTTCAAAATAAAAAGAATTATACAAGACAAAACAAATCCAAAGGAGAAGCATCTTTCAAATTGGTTCATGTGTTCAAACCTGTCAAGTGATCATAGCAAATAAGAAAGACAAACAAACAACAAAGATGAAAGGGTAATCTAATGTACCAAAAGATTTAATCTAAATATTTATAAAACATAACTCATATTAATGCATATAAACAGTTGACTTTAGACTCAATTATCCGGATCCATGCTTTGGCATATGTATTCAATGTAGGTGTGCACACGTAATAATATTTATACTCTACAAAGTCCTAAACAAAGAGGATTATCACCCTACTACTCACGATAAACTATGACATTTTGCGACTCTCACCACATAACATTCTATTTTATTTGAGAGTGGATAGTTATTAGAGTTCAAGATACCCCACTTTAGGAACTCCCATATGTCAAAACATACACTAACTTTATCACATCACAAAATTTTAAATTGAAATTCTCTCAAAAACATCACAAGTATCCATAGAAACAACATCACACATATCAAGCATGCATAAGCATCATAATTCATCTCAAATATATAATAATCATGCACATAATCTAAAATAAACTACTTCAAACCTACAAAGAATTAAAAAACACAAAAAATCACACTAGGGCTTAGACTGGCACTCAGCGCTAGAGCTCTCGCATTATCTTTCGCTTAGAGCAAACAACATGTTGCTTAACGAAAAACATTAAAAGGGTTCTAGACCTATAATGGTAACTAACACTCAGTGGTAGAAAACCACCACTCAACGTCAGACCATTCGCAAAAATGGTTGCTCATCGTGAAAGAGTAGCACTCAACGTTCTAGAGCGAAAATGCTTTCGGACCTTCATAGCCAAGCTTATGCTCATTGTCATACTAGTATCTCTCTTTATCAAAAACCTACACATTCAATTATGTGATTTGGGGAACTAAAGACCTATTCAAATAATCAAATTGGTATTCCTTACATGATTCAAAAACAAATTCAGATGTTATAATAATTAACAATTTACTCAAATGACTATATTCTCAATTTCTGAACTCAATATTAAAACAACCAAAATACAAGAAACATATAATAATTTCAACATGTGAAACAACCAATTTCAAACCAGTATAATTTATCACAACATTAACCGCATGAAAAAAAATTGTAGTTAGCTTTTGTTTACCTTATAGATAACTAAAATATTCTAAAAAACCTATAACAAAAAACACTTAAACCTCTGTACGCTCCTATGTTTTCATTTTAAAATTTAGTTATTGGGTAGATTCATTTTCATTAATATAATTTATTTTAGATTTTGTTATATTGACGCTGTTACTATTTTAATATTTTATTAGTATTGTTTTATTTTATTTAAAAATATTTATTTATGTTAAGTGTAGCATAACATATTAAGTCAATAAATATGTTTTTACTTTAATTTTAATTTTTAAGTTAAATTTGTTTACGGAAAATTTGATTGTGAGAATTAAATTTTTGACTGAAACAGCCTGCCTCTTCTTTTTTGCCTGAACGGTTTCCCAACGTGGAAGATCAAATTGTCAATAGAGGCTTAAGGGAAAAAGGTAATTAGTTTTTGAATTATTTTTTTTAATTTTGTATTTAGAATCTCGGCTTTTGTTTTTGTTTTTACGAAGGATATTAATATTCTGACTTTAAATTTGTTGAAATAATATTATTATTATTCTAAATATGTGACTTTAAATATCTTGAGATAATATTATTATTCTAAATATGTAGAGATAATATTACTATATTAGAAATATTGTTCATTTTAAAATTGGTTTCTATCAATTTTATTTTTAAAAAGTGTCTTAAAGGATTAAAAAAATTCTTGACTTTACTTTTAAGTGAAATTATTAAGTATACCATAATATCTCCAATATATTTATAGATAATATTTAATGATACAATAATTTATTATTTAATATTTTAAAATTATACATAATATCTTATAATGTAATAATTAATTATTTAATATTTTGAATATGTATAAATTGTCAGAGTCATTAAATTCAGCAGCAAAGTGGGATCATGGTGGGTGCACGGATTGGACCAAGTGGATTTTGACGGTAGGATATAATTAACTTTTTCAAAACAAAAACCTCGAGTCATTTCCTGCATGCACCTTCTTTTCCAAAAGTTTCTGAATTTCAGTGCTTTTCTCCTTCTCTCTAAACTTCTTCTCCTTCTCTCTGCAAATTCTTACTTTTTCCTTCTTTCGATCATCACTCAGGCAGCACCTACGTATTCTTGGTGTCAAGCTCTCTCTTTTAAACCGATCAAGTTGTTGTTTTGGAGTTGGTAAGTTAAATTTCTTCGTTCTTTTAGGATTTATGCATTTACTGTTACATGCAAGCACTATTCAACTTGCATGTATTCATCAATCTCCCCCTCTAAATCTATCTTCTGTCTTTGGTTCTATGATTGGTTCATTTTCACCAATCAGAAGTTTGTAGGAGATTATAGAAGTTACTAGTAGTGTAGGCAATATTGTGGAAGCATAGAAGTTTTCTGGGTTTCGAGGTAAGGGAAGCTTGTAATTTAATTATGATTCTTTGTTTTGAATGGTTGCATGTTTGAATGATGTTTTGTTTAGTTATTTGGTTGATATGAACTATCGATGTTATTGTATGTTCGTCTATATGTGTTGATGATTAATAAATGATGATTAATAAATGGTGTGAACTGGGTAGGAATAGAACTTGATCATGATTCTGCAGTATTTGTGCATAATTCATTAATTGTCGCCGAGAGTCATTTGTGATCGTTCGGTTTCTCTTGGTGTGTTCGGTCTTAATTGAATTCTCATTCTATGGAGAATTTCAGTTAATGACTGATCGGTCTTCTATTAGTATATTTGAAAATAAGCGTTCGGTCTAAGTATAGTTTTCTATTTCTACTTAGTAATAAGCCTAGTTAAGGTACTCAATATAACTTAAGTCTTAGATACTATATTTATCCTCAGTTGTAATAAGTGTTTTGTAGTTGTGAGGTAGAATCTATTTATTCATTTTTGTATAAGCTCAGTAGTGCTCGGTCTTGCACTAAGCACTCGGTCTCAGTAGTGCTCGGTGATAATGCTAATTTTTACCACTATCTAAGCATCAATTTAGTAGCAAAATCAACTCCTTTATAACTTATAACTTGTTAAATCCTCTTCTTTTGTCTTGTTTTCTAAATAATTGTATCTTTGGCTACTTTGATGTGCTTTCATCAATAATCCCTTATTTTGTAGCTAATAATGAGCTTGGAAGAGTCTCCAATAATGTCTAAAGCTGAACCAAGCATGAGAAGCAAGCAGATCTGCAAAAAAAGTGAAAATGATGCAGTGCTGAAAAGTCAGGCCCAAGCCCCCCCTGGCTGAGGGGCGCCCAAGCGCGACTGCACCAGGGTCAGTTTCTGCACAGAAAAGTGACCAGGTGCCAGTTTTGTGTGCTGGTCGCGCCCGGGCGTGAAAAAGGGGCGCCCGGGCGCGACTTTTTGTGAGAAGCTTGCGCCCGGGCGTGAGAAATGGGGCGCCCAAGCGCGACTTTTTCCGAGAGGCTCGCGCCCGGGCGCGACTGAGAGGGCGCTCGGGCGCGACTTTTGCTGATGTGTCAGATCTAGCTTATTTAACCCTAAAACGCGAAGGGGTTGGGATCTTTTGCTGCCCAAACACGATTTCTCTCAATTGGAGCTCTTGGAGGCGAGCTAGGAGCTGTGGAAACAGTCCTTCTTCAACCTTGGGTCTTCCTCCTTCTTCCATTTCCACCATTGTTGTAAGCTTGAGCTCTCCATTCATGGAGAGCTAGTTTCATTATTGTTGGGGGATTGATGTAGCCACTGAAATCTTATGTAAACCACTATGTTTTGAATGAATTTATGCCTCTTTCATTGATTGTTAGTGTTTAATTCCTTTTCTTAATGCTTGTTGTGAAATTGCTACCCATTACATGATTTTAGGGTTTGCTTGATATTGGAAAATGTTGGGTAAATCTGGACTTGGATTAAACACCTAAAGGAAATAGTATCTAGGAATAGAGCTAGGACCTTTGGTTGTCTTAAGATCTCAATTCTTAATGCAGAAATAATTGTTTAGTTTTCCAAGGAATTGGAGTCTAATAAGGAAGTCTAGGCTCTCTCTACCAAGGGATTGGATTTGAGTAATTTAGTAGATTGACATTGGCATATTAATGAAGAGGAAGTGATTTTCTATACATAAGAGTGAAGTAGGTGAAATCATACCCCCAACAATACCATTCCAAATCATTTCTAATCTTTCCATTTCCAAGTGTTTGAGTATCTAAGATCACTTTTATTAATTATGTTTCATGTTTACTTTATTTACACAAAAACACAAATTATGAAGCATTCTTTAGTCTAAGTTAGTTGGAAATTATACGATTGTTTGGTGACACGAGTCTCTTGGGAAACGATATCCGGTCTTACCGGTTTTATTACTTAGAACGATTTGGTACACTTGCCAAAAAGTTATCAAGTTTTTGGCGCCGTTGCCGGGGATTCGTGGTTAATACTATACTTTTGTGTTTTTCTAACCAACTTAGGCTTTATTCTTATATTCTTTTTACTGTGAATAATTTTTGTTTTCTTTTATTTTCAGATAACTTGGTGCTCTAGTATTGTTGTCTCTAGTGTATGCAGGGCACAATCCGTATTAGGAGCACAACATCATCTGAACCCCTCCCTTTTGACCCTGAAGTTGAGAAAACTGCCCGTAGAAACAAAAGTAGAAGGAGAAGATATGGCCGCCAATCCAAATGGTCATGGTGATGGCCAAGCTAGACGCACCTTGGAGGATTATTCTACATTCTCAGGGCCTCTTCACTTTAACAGCATTTCTAAGCCAAGAGTTAATGCCGCCAACATGGAGATAAAGCCTGCTCTCATCCATTTGGTGCAGAACAATCAGTTCCAGGGCCTTTCTCATGAGAATCCGTACAATCATTTGGCCACCTTCATTGAGATATGTAATACTGTGAAGATTCATGATGTTCCTGATGAAGCTATAAGGCTGAGCCTGTTTCCATTCTCGTTGGTAGGAAACGCCAAGGTGTGGTTGAATTCTTTTCCTGAGAATAGCTTCACGGCATGGGAGGACGTGGTTGCCAAGTTCCTCAACAAATACTTCCCACAGTCAAAAGTAAATAAAGGAAAGCAGGAAATCTCATCTTTTCAGCAAGATGGTAGTGAAACTTTGAGTCAAGCATGGGATAGGTTCAAGGGCTTACTACGAAAGACGCCCACTCATGGGTTTGATGAGCCTACCGTCCTGAATATGTTTTTGGGGGGCCTTAAATCCCAAACCAAATTAATGTTGGATGCCTCAGCTGGAGGAAACATCAGATGGAAGACACTTGAAGAAGCACATGAGCTGATAGAGAATATGGCTTCTAATGACAATGAAGTGCAAAATGAAAGGGCTCAACTCCAACAAAAAGGTGTTTTTCAACTACAATCTCAGGACACCTTGTTAGCTCAAAACAAAATAATGACCCAACAACTCGAAGCTCTCATGACCAAGCTCTCTCAACTCCCTAAAGAGCTCCAGAATGTTTCGCAAGCTCAACATCAAGGTTGTGAGCTATGTGGTGGAGATCATATAAATGGTCAGTGTGCCATGCAAGCCAATTTCCAAGAGGTGAATTATATGGGTAATCAAGACCGCCAAGGTAACTACAACCAAGGATGGAGACCTCACCCAAGCATGGGCCAAGGACAAGTTGGGCCATCAAACATACCACCTCAACAACAATATCAACCACATCCCTCCTTATCTGACAGGACCTCAAAGTTAGAGGACACTCTTCAGCAGTTTATGCAAGTGTCCATCTCCAACCACAAGAGCACTGAAGCTTCCATTAGAAATCTGGAGATACAAGTGGGTCAACTTGCTAAGAAGCTCGAGGAAAAACCTGAAAAGAATTTTATGGCCAACAATGAAGTTAACCCTAAGGAGGAATGTAATGTCATTACAACAAGAAGTGGAAAAGAGGTTGGGGTTGATTACAAGAAACAACTGCCAAATAAAGAAAACAGAAGCAATGAAGATGAGATCCAAGCAAGCAAGGAAATAGATCAAGAGATTGTTGGGAGAGAAGAAGAAAATAAAGGAAAAGAAAAAGAGAAAAAGCAAAAAGAGAAAGAAATAGTGAAACACCTCCCTTACCCAAAAATCCCATCTACTAAAGGGAAAGAGAAACAGTTGGCTCGGTTCAAGCAAATATTTGATCAACTTGAGATCACCATGCCATTGACCGAAGCACTGCAACAAATTCCTGCTTATGCGAAGTACATGAAGCAAATCCTCAGCAAGAAGAAATATTTAGATGAGGAAACAATTGAAGTACAGGGAAATTGCAGTGCCATCATGCAGAAGACTCTTCCTCCAAAATTTAAAGATCCGGGGAGTTTCACCATCCCGTGCACCATTGGAGACCATGATATAGGGAAGGCTCTCGTTGACTTGGGGGCTAGTATCAATCTGATGCCCCTATCTATGCTTAAGAAGATTGGTGGTCTTGAAGTCAAGCCTACAAAAATGATGTTGCAGCTGGTGGACAGATCCATCAAGTATCCGTATGGTGTCGTGGAAGATGTGGTGGTCAAAATAGATAAACTCCAATTCCCGGTGGATTTTGTAGTTATGGACATGGAAGAAGATGCAGAGATACAACTCATACTTGGAAGACCTTTCATGAAGACAGCAAAGGTTGTCATTCATGTAGAAGAAGGAACAGTGAAATTAAAGGACCAAGATGAGGAAGTAACTTTCAACGTCTTTGGAGTTGAGCAGCAAAATCATGAAAAAGAGACTAGTATTGAAGCCACTGATGAAATTTTAACAATTACTAGTCTAACAGAGAAAGCTGCCAAGTTGGTCAAGAGGAGCCTCAGTTGTTTATCCCCAAGAGTAAAGGGAGAGGAAGAAGAAAAGGAAGAAGAACTAGTTCACCAAAATTTTGTGAAAGCAAGCGATAAGCCCAAACATGGCAAACCAGTGAAATTCAAGAATAGGTTATGGGTCATCAAGAACATCAAGATAAATGGAGTACTTGAGATCGAGGCTCCATATTCTAGGAGAGTCAAGTTGGTGACTAGGAAATTACTGAGAGGATGTTGGTGTCATGACAAGAAGAGGCACTGCAACATCAAGAATCAAACTTGAGCTTAATGATGTCAAGCTAATGACGTTAAACAAGCGCTTACTAGGAGGCAACCCAGCTTTCTAACCCTCTCTCTTTGTGTGATTTTGTTATTTGAGTGTGTTTTTATTGTTTGAATTTGCTTTAGAATGTTTTGATTTGATTTTGTTATTTTGGAGCATGTTAGTTTCAATTGTAGTTTTTGTGTTGTTAATGGTTAACTAGTGTAATGTTGAGTTTTATTGTGTACTGATGTGTTTTAGAATTGTTCAATCTGTTTTTATGTGTTCTAGTGTGATTGTGTATGTTGTGAATGGTTATGTTGAGTTTAGGTATGTTTAAAGTGTAAAATTTGAAGCCTTGAGTTGTAGAAGAAAGCTTTGGAAGTGTGCACCTAAATTGGCATTCTTGCACTCAAATTCAATCCTTATGGATTTGATCAAGTTTGTATAGTGAAACCATGTTAATCTGGGCTGAATTGAGCATCAAGAAGTGCCAAATTCCAAAAATCGTAGGTGTAGTTGTGAAATTCTGCAAATCTGCAATCTGGTATGGCGCTCCAGCGCCCTCTGCTCAGGGCCGCTCCAGCGCGCTCAGCACGAATCCAGTTTTCTGGCATTCTGACCCATAGCTAGCTCCAGCGCCCTCTGCTTAGGGGCGCTCCAGCTAGCTCCAACCAGACCAGATTTTTCAGCAACTCTATTTTTCTCTTCTGCTTCAAATTTTTCATGCTCCAGGCTGTGTTGTGTGATTTTTCTTGTGTATTCAGTGTGCGTTTGACCTTGTGAACTCATGATCTTGTGATCTAATGATTGTTTGTTACAAATACATACATTGTGAGCTCACATTTGCAAACTTTATTTTCAATCTTTTGTGCAGAAATGACTTCTTCATCCAACTCCAAGAGAATAAAAACAAACGCCGCCACAAAGTAGCATGGCTTGGGGACCAACCCAATTTATTGGGGGAGGTGGTGCAGAAAATGAAGGAGTCTGACAATGAGCTACAAATCATGAGTCACACGACCTTTTCCAAAAGTTTCTGAATTTCAGTGCTTTTCTCCTTCTCTCTAAACTTCTTCTCCTTCTCTCTGCAAATTCTTACTTTTTCCTTCTTTCGATCATCACTCAGGCAGCACCTACGTATTCTTGGTGTCAAGCTCTCTCTTTTAAACCGATCAAGTTGTTGTTTTGGAGTTGGTAAGTTAAATTTCTTCGTTCTTTTAGGATTTATGCATTTACTGTTACATGCAAGCACTATTCAACTTGCATGTATTCATCAATCTCCCCCTCTAAATCTATCTTCTGTCTTTGGTTCTATGATTGGTTCATTTTCACCAATCAGAAGTTTGTAGGAGATTATAGAAGTTACTAGTAGTGTAGGCAATATTGTGGAAGCATAGAAGTTTTCTGGGTTTCGAGGTAAGGGAAGCTTGTAATTTAATTATGATTCTTTGTTTTGAATGGTTGCATGTTTGAATGATGTTTTGTTTAGTTATTTGGTTGATATGAACTATCGATGTTATTGTATGTTCGTCTATATGTGTTGATGATTAATAAATGATGATTAATAAATGGTGTGAACTGGGTAGGAATAGAACTTGATCATGATTCTGCAGTATTTGTGCATAATTCATTAATTGTCGCCGAGAGTCATTTGTGATCGTTCGGTTTCTCTTGGTGTGTTCGGTCTTAATTGAATTCTCATTCTATGGAGAATTTCAGTTAATGACTGATCGGTCTTCTATTAGTATATTTGAAAATAAGCGTTCGGTCTAAGTATAGTTTTCTATTTCTACTTAGTAATAAGCCTAGTTAAGGTACTCAATATAACTTAAGTCTTAGATACTATATTTATCCTCAGTTGTAATAAGTGTTTTGTAGTTGTGAGGTAGAATCTATTTATTCATTTTTGTATAAGCTCAGTAGTGCTCGGTCTTGCACTAAGCACTCGGTCTCAGTAGTGCTCGGTGATAATGCTAATTTTTACCACTATCTAAGCATCAATTTAGTAGCAAAATCAACTCCTTTATAACTTATAACTTGTTAAATCCTCTTCTTTTGTCTTGTTTTCTAAATAATTGTATCTTTGGCTACTTTGATGTGCTTTCATCAATAATCCCTTATTTTGTAGCTAATAATGAGCTTGGAAGAGTCTCCAATAATGTCTAAAGCTGAACCAAGCATGAGAAGCAAGCAGATCTGCAAAAAAAGTGAAAATGATGCAGTGCTGAAAAGTCAGGCCCAAGCCCCCCCTGGCTGAGGGGCGCCCAAGCGCGACTGCACCAGGGTCAGTTTCTGCACAGAAAAGTGACCAGGTGCCAGTTTTGTGTGCTGGTCGCGCCCGGGCGTGAAAAAGGGGCGCCCGGGCGCGACTTTTTGCGAGAAGCTTGCGCCCGGGCGTGAGAAATGGGGCGCCCAAGCGCGACTTTTTCCGAGAGGCTCGCGCCCGGGCGCGACTGAGAGGGCGCTCGGGCGCGACTTTTGCTGATGTGTCAGATCTAGCTTATTTAACCCTAAAACGCGAAGGGGTTGGGATCTTTTGCTGCCCAAACACGATTTCTCTCAATTGGAGCTCTTGGAGGCGAGCTAGGAGCTGTGGAAACAGTCCTTCTTCAACCTTGGGTCTTCCTCCTTCTTCCATTTCCACCATTGTTGTAAGCTTGAGCTCTCCATTCATGGAGAGCTAGTTTCATTATTGTTGGGGGATTGATGTAGCCACTGAAATCTTATGTAAACCACTATGTTTTGAATGAATTTATGCCTCTTTCATTGATTGTTAGTGTTTAATTCCTTTTCTTAATGCTTGTTGTGAAATTGCTACCCATTACATGATTTTAGGGTTTGCTTGATATTGGAAAATGTTGGGTAAATCTGGACTTGGATTAAACACCTAAAGGAAATAGTATCTAGGAATAGAGCTAGGACCTTTGGTTGTCTTAAGATCTCAATTCTTAATGCAGAAATAATTGTTTAGTTTTCCAAGGAATTGGAGTCTAATAAGGAAGTCTAGGCTCTCTCTACCAAGGGATTGGATTTGAGTAATTTAGTAGATTGACATTGGCATATTAATGAAGAGGAAGTGATTTTCTATACATAAGAGTGAAGTAGGTGAAATCATACCCCCAACAATACCATTCCAAATCATTTCTAATCTTTCCATTTCCAAGTGTTTGAGTATCTAAGATCACTTTTATTAATTATGTTTCATGTTTACTTTATTTACACAAAAACACAAATTATGAAGCATTCTTTAGTCTAAGTTAGTTGGAAATTATACGATTGTTTGGTGACACGAGTCTCTTGGGAAACGATATCCGGTCTTACCGGTTTTATTACTTAGAACGATTTGGTACACTTGCCAAAAAGTTATCACTCGGTCTTGTACTAAGCACTTGGTCTCAGTAGTGCTCGGTCTTGTACTAGCACTCGGTCTCAGTAGTGCTCGGTCTTGTACTAGGACTCGGTCTCAGTAGTGCTCGGTCTTGCACTAAGCACTCGGTCTCGTCATAGTACCCAATTATGTACTTGTATTTGAAACTAAGAGTGTTCGGCCTAAGCTTGTAGTGTTCGGTCTAAGCTCTTAGGTTTCGGTTAAAAGCTTTTAGTATTCGGTCATGTCTAATTATAAGTGTTCTATAGTGTTTAGTCAATTCTTCAGGTTCTGTCTAAGTAAAGACCGTTCGGATATAGCCTTTGAGTAGCGAGAAAACGTTCAGTCTCACAATAAGTATTCAGTTCAACTAAAGTGTTTAGCCTGATTATAGCATTCGGTCATGTTAGTCACTAAGAAGTGTTCTCCCGTTCAGTCTTGTTCATAGGTATGATGATATCTCTTTCGGTTTTGTTCAAGGATGGGATCTTATTTTATTTTTCAGATTGACTGTATTGATGGTTAAGTATGATGGTATTTAAAGTATGATATGAATTGAATAATATGGATATGAAAGAGTATTCCAAGGAGGAATATCTCGTGGTTGGTTATGAATTGTAAAGTATGAATGTGGTTATGCTTAGCTGACGTTTACTCTGATATTCTGTGATTACTCATTCTCACGTAGAGAGGAGTAACTCATGTGTGAGAATGGCAGGAGGCCCTAGTCAATAAGGTTAACTTGGGCGAGGTATAACGGACTAACCTCGGGTGGCAACTGTTGAGGGCATCCCAGCTACTACACCACCGGGTGCATAAACATCGCAGCTACATAATTCATACAATTTGGATAAGTCAAGTCAAGTGGTCGGTTATTGCCTGTATATGTTCGGTCTTTACTTGGAAATATATGTATGATGATTGTATGCTATAATTTTGTATGAATTCATTTATACTATTACGATTAATTAAATTACCCAAGCTTATCCTACTCTCTTGTCTTGTCTATATTGTCCGTTCGGTCATCCTTCCTGTTGCAATGATCATCCTGTGGATGTGAGTAGAAGGGGATGAGGGTTTCCTGGAAGAAGCTTTGGAGGGAGAGAATATTGAAGCTGGACCTTAGGACCGTTCGGTCAATAGGATTAGTATCATTTTGTACCACCGTTTGGTTTAAATGTAGTTTTGGAACCGTTCGGCTTGTTCTTCTAATCTGTATAAGACTTTAGTAGTTATTATAAAGTTCTAAATGCTCGTCATTTTTTTTGTTTATCTAGAACTCTTATTGTAAATCTGATAACTGTCCTATCATATTATTATATGTTAACTCTTTCGTATAGTTTTAAGCTATATTTTGTGGGATGTTACATAAATGACATCTTATGATATAATAATAAAGGTTTAATAGGTTCGGAGGTCCCTATATTTGTGGGTTCGTTTCAATTGGGTCCTCCAATTTTGAAAGTTATCAATTTGGTCCCTAATTTAACAAAATTGAGTCAATAATACCCTTTCCGTTAAATGCAATTGACGTCATTAACTTTTTAAACATGTGGTATGTTGAAGCATCCTTCAAATAAAACTGTGCCACCTGCAAATAAAAGGATGCCTCAACATGCCACATGTTTAAAAAGTTAACGCCGTCCATTACATTTAACGGAAAGGGTATTATTGACTCAATTGTGTTAAATTAGGGACCAAATTGATCACTTTCAAAATTGGAGGACCCAATTGAAACGAACCCACAAATATAGGGACCTTCGAACCTATTAAACCAATAATAAATTATCTTTATAAAAATATCAAGTAAAAGTCTACTTAACATATTTATATATATTGACAGAGATCGAGTAAGTTTATAAATATAAGATCCAATCAGAAAGGAAAGTCATCCAATTTTGAAAACTCAATTATTTCATACTTATAAGGTGTCATAAATTGTTTGAAAAGTCTTTTACGGCTAAATATTTGTATTGTTTCTTGAAAGTCTAGAATCAATTACAGAGATATCTGGAGGTAAGAAACTATACTTTGATAACTAAAGTAAAAAAGTGTTTATTGAATGTTTTTCAAATGGATACAAAAGAAATTCAAAAACATATATCCGTGAATAACCTTTCTTCACATAAGAATAAAGTCATCGTCTTTCATTTCATGGTCAAAATGCTAAAATACTAAAATATTTGCAGTTATGATGTTTCAGTACTATAATTTTGGTTTAATACATCATTTGGTCCCTACTTTTGGAGGTTTGGTTCAAAATGGTCATACCTTTTGAGGAAGTTCAGTAAGGTCTCATATTTTGTTTTAAAATATTCAATTCGGTCTTTTTCTTAGACGTCGTTAAAAATATTACGGTGCCAAATCTGAGTGAGATGTTATGCTGGATGATTACGTGACACTGTGAAGTGAAGTGAGTTGGTGCAAGCAACCCCACCGGATTTGGATGATTATGTGGCCAAATCAGAACAACGAAGGCCACTATACCCAAAAACAGATTTGTTCATCAGGATCTCCATCACTTTGTTGCAAGCAACCCCACCAAATCTTGAGAAGAAAGATGCATTTGAGTCGTTCTCGCTCACGAGCTTCACTATCGCGACTCTATCGTAAATCAGAATCAAAACCAGAGTGCCTCGCCAGACCTGTAAGAAAATCAGAATCAAAATCACCATCACTTCGAACGCAACCAAAAATCATTATGTTTCCAATGATCACCACTGCTTGCGAGAGCTCCACGATAGAAAACATGGCGGCGCACCAGAAAATGGATCAAGATTGGGGTTTTATGAAACCCACGATAGAGAAAGGAAAAACCCATGGATCACTGGGTTAAAAGTGTGAAAGGATTAGCCATATTCGATGTACGACACACTGTTGGTGAAGAAGGAAAGAAGGCAAAAATGCAAAAAAAGATTGGGGATTTTTCCCCAATTTAGGGTTTCTGATTCTAATTTCCACTTTAGAGTTCTTAAAACATTAAGATTTTAGATTGAAATTTTCTTTGATTTTAATAAAAGAACTCCCACTTCACTTCACAGTGCCACGTAATCATCCAACATAACACCTCACTTAGATTTGGCCACAGTGACATTAGTACCGTTATGTTTTTAACGGCATCCACGAAAAGAACCGAAATGAACATTTTTAAACAAAATATGGGGCCTTACTAAATTTTTTCAAAAGGTAAGACTATTTTAAACCAAACCCCCCAAAATAGGACCAAATGATGTATTAAACTTATAATTTTTAGTTTTTGGTGTGGACTTTTTTCTTCTTTAGTAATAATGCTAAACATAGAGAGATGATTTATAAACCGTTCTTAAAATAATGTTTTAGAAAGAGTAATTATGGATTATTTCAGTAGTTTAAAATATAGTAAAAAAATATTTTTTAATTTAAATATCACCGTGCTTAATCAGCTTATGAATTTATAAATGAGATATTATTTTAACTTAATTAATAATTTGGTTCTATGTTTAGATTGTTGATTCGTTTTTTTATTTTTGTATTTCTATCTTTTTCGATTAAATTTTTATTTTTTAAAGATTTAACAAGTCTATTAGCGTGAAAACCATTGGAAAATATCTAGTTCTGTCATATTTCAAAATTTAAATTTGTTATGTTTTAAAATTTAGATATATCAAGTATCAAAATCTAATTGTCAAAATCTAAATAGAAAATGATTCAGATTTTAACATTGGACTAATCTAAATTTTGACATTGAACATTTCAAAATTATTTTAAAGTCAATTTAAAATAAATAAGTTAATTAAATTTTTTTATTATAAAATTAAAGACTTAATGAAGTCCTACTTAAAAAATAAGACTTAATTAAAAAAAAGTATAAGACAAAAAATACAATCAAATGCCAAAACATAAGAATAGAATTATTAATTAATTTTATTTTTTTTAGTCTGTGATCCATGTTCACCACTGTCAATAAGATTATTTTGTGTTTGTACCTCTATATATATATATATATATTAAAAAGATTTAATCCTTTTCGACATCCTTATTTGTGCAGGTTTGTCTCACATAGGTTCTCGTTTTCTAAAGTGTGTCAAAATGGTCCTTAATTTTGAAAATTGCAATCAATTGAGTTTTTCCCGTTAAGTTGGCTGGACAGCGTTAAAAAAATTGATGCGTGGGCTGCTGAGATGATCAAATGGTACTGACGTGGCATAGTACTGTTGTTGACGTGAGTTTTTATATTTAAAAAGTGAAATTTTTAAATCAAAACGCAATGTTTTGATTTTTAACAGAATAAATGAACGTTTTAACTGAAGGAATCCCTAAATTGAAGAAATGAATGTTTAAATAAAAAACATTAACAAATGATTAAACCAGAGAACCCTAAATTAGTTATCAATTTTCTAGGTTTCTTTCTTCTATGTGTGGGAGAACCACATCGAGAAGCTTCTTCTTTTCCCAGGTTCAGCTCGTGCAGATTGGCAAAACCCTTTCACTCGCAGATCTGGTATCGCGTTCACATTGCAAAAACCATTTGTTCACGCTGCAAAATATTTTGTTTCCTTTTTTTTTCTGACTAATATCTCTTCAAAATCAAGCACGTCAGTCAAATTCAAACCGTCATGCTCTTCAGCGTTCATAAGTGGTGCTCCATGAAATTCCTTTTTCTGGTTGCTTTCTTTCTTCTCCGGTGCTTCCATGGAGGAGCGACTTCCTTTGGTTCTCGCTAGTGGAGATGTGAAAGCTTCTTTCGTTCTTGCTCTCCTCAGGCAGACGTTTCATTTATGAGATTTCAGTCTTCCAATTTAGGGTTTTATTCAAATCCCTTTTAATTTTCCAAATTCCCCCAAATAATTAAAACGTTCTTCATTCAATTAAAAAATACATTTTTTGTAGACAAAACGTTGCGTTTTGATTAAAGTTAATTTTTTTTAAATGAATAAATAAATAAAAAAGCCAACTCAGATAACCAATATGTGCCACATCAACAGCACTCAATCAAGTCACTAAGTCACAAATCAATTTTTTTGACGCCGTCTATCTAATTTAACGGCAAGGTTTAATTTGATTCAAATTTTAACAATTAAGGACCTAACCAAGAGACTTTAAAATATGAGGACCTGTTTGAGACGATCCTACAAAAATAGGGATATCGAAAAGGATTAAACCTATTAAAAATAAAGCCTTGTCTTATTAGAACTAGAAATCAAATTTTTAAATCTTATCATAACCTATTTCAAAACTTTTTAAGCTTAGAAAAATCTATACTGAACTTTAAATATTATAGGAATTGAAATTAAACTTTTTAAAAGGATTAAACTGAATTTTCAAACCTAAGAATCAAAGTAAATCTATTTGTCTTAAGATCATTTGAAATGTGTCGTATTGGTAAGAAATTGATGTTACGTGACCAACAATTTCTATCTTTTTGTTTTTAGGAAAAGCAATTTTTAGGCAAGAAAGTAAGAACAAACATATTTGAAGACTTTTTTGAACTTATTAAAGAAATCTAAATATAATTTTTGTTTAATTTTAATGAAACGTTGGGTTTGAAACTCCAACTTAATTATGACAGATTGAGAATTTGACTAAAACAACTAAATAAAAATAAATGTTAGTGCCAAACGGGAAATAAAGATCCATACGTATCCCAAACGTGCTTATCATGACATCTAAATAATGCTTGAAAAGGGAAAACAAAACAAAATCCATATTTTTCTTTTTTTTTCTCTTCTTAATTTGAAAATTTATAAATTTCTGTCAGATAATGCATTCGGCTGATTTTTCTTGTACAATTGTAAGACGCGTGGTTGGCTAATATTACCGTTTGAAACAGACTCATCTATTTTCAACTTTCAATGCCATCGTAACTACTGATATAATATCTTCCATTTTTAGCTGTCCTTTTCAAATTATAAAAACAATCCAAACTAAATCTTTTTATTCACCGGCCATATAATTAATAATTTAAACAAAAATGACCACGTAAATAGTAATTTAAACTAAAACACATCAAATCATCACCAATAATGATTCATTACAAAAACGTGGGGAAGAAGCAATGGACATTCATACACTGATTGGTATTATGAAATTTTAAACAGAAATATATTAATTTTTTTCTCTTATTTTTTCTTTATCAACTTATTTCCACTCAACACAACCTTAATTTTGGATCTGAAACATCAGAAAGATGATATAATTAATATATTCTTTGAGATACTTCATTGTGCATCAGTGGCAGAGAGATCCAATGTGCCTGTCACGAAGTTCATAATATAAAATTTAGGTTTCTTCATTCTATTTGACTTTATAATTAATAATTTATAGTCGATTGTCACTTTTAAGATATTATCAAATAACATTTTTTAAATCATTAATAATGATGGTTTTCTTTATACACGAACAATATTATTTTAAAATTCATAAATATTAATTATTAATTATAAGAATAAAAAAAAAACAGTGTTTCCCTCGTACAGCTAAGTCTTAGTTAGATACGCAGTGATTTTGAAAAATCAAAAGCAATGTTCCCGACAGGTTGATGAAAACCGTACTCATCAGCAACCAACTGTCCAACGTGTGCAGTCCCATTCTTTGAACTCCACTCTTTAAAACATTCAGTGTCAATCAGCTCTGAAATTTCACATTCTGAATGAAGATCTGAAAAGAGTGACTATAAAGCTTTCAGCTTGAGTTCGAGTGTTTGAGTTTCGATTTTGGATTTTTTTTTTCTCAGACAAGGAGATTAAAAATGATGGAAGTTGTGATTGTTGCACTTGCGGCCACACTTGGGAATCTTCTGATGGGATGGGATAATTCAACTGTTGCAGGTTTATATTTGACTCTATATTTATGCATTTCTTCTTTCTCTCTAATTGTGTTGTGTATAGTGTGATTTTTCGATAGTGCATGGGCGTTTTTGCTGAAAGTCTCAATGTCATGTATGGATTATGATAATAATTCATGGCAATACTGTGTTCTCTCTATCATGGGGAGGATGGAGCTAAAATTGATTACCCTAATTGTAAAATAACTAGAATAGGAATTGTGAAAGGGTGTGTTAGATCTCATTACTTAAATTGAACAAACATGTTGGTACTCTTTTGCAGCTGGTATGACCTACATCAAGAAGGAGTTCGTAGTGGACGCGACAATTGAAGGGATAATTGTGTCCATGTCGTTTATAACCGGTACTATTGTGACAATATTCTCCGGGGCAGTGTCCGATATGGTTGGAAGACGTCCTATGCTGATAACATCTTCTGTAATGTATTTCCTGAGTGGTCTGGTAATGTTTTTTGCTCCTAATGTTGCCGTTATTCTGGTAGCGAGGATAGTGGATGGGGTTGCCATTGCTCTGGCTGTTACTCTTAATCCTCTCTACATATCTGAGGTAGCACCGGCCGATATCAGAGGCCAATTGAACACTTTCACTCAGTTTGCTTGTTCTGGTGGAATGTTTTTGGCTTACGTTATGGTGTTCTTTATGTCCTTGACTGACTCACCAAGTTGGAGACTCATGCTTGGAGTTATTTCAATTCCTGCTGTTGCCTACTTTTTACTGACTGTCTTTTACCTGCCCGAGTCTCCAAGATGGCTTGTGAGTAAAGGCCGGCTACTTGAGGCTGAAAAGGTTCTGAAAAGGCTTCGTGGCACTGATGATGTTTCAGGTGACACAGAATTTGCGCTTAGTGTTAGTTTTTTCTTCGCTGAACTGAATCATCATTTTGCTTGTATTGATTAGAGTTGACTTTGATGTGTAGGGGAATTGGCGTTGCTGGCTGAGGGTCTCAGCCCTGGGGGTGAAGCCACTTCCATAGAAGAGTATGTAGTTGCCCCAGCTAGCGAGATTCTTGTTAACCAGGAAGCTGGAAAAGATTATATAAAGTTATATGGTCCCAATGAGGGGGTTACAATGGTTGCTCAGCCGGTGAATGGACAGGGTAGCTTGATATCCCGTAGTATGTTGTCTCAGCAAGGAAGCTTTGGGGGTCTATCTAGTACTGGTCTTAAGGATCCTATTGTCAATCTCTTCGGAAGTTTGCATGAGAGTAATCTCCCTGAGAGTGGAGGTTCACGCAGCATGCTAATTCATAATGCCAACAGTATCTTTAGCATGGGAGAGCCAGATTCTCCCTTTGGTACCAATGACAACCTGCATGCGCCACTAATGTCATTTCAAGGGGGTGCTGGTGAAAGGGCTCATGGATCCAAGGACATGTTGGGTATGAGGAGCACAAGCAGCTTGAGAAGTAATAGTAGTTTAGCTCATGGGAATGCGGTTGAAACTCCTAAAAATACAAACATTGGTGGAGGTTGGCAGTTGGTTTATAAATCAGCTGATGGTGTTGGGGGTGGGAAAAGAGAAGGGCTCCAAAGGGTTTATTTGCATGCGGAACCTACTGCAGTGTCTCACTCTCAGCATGTTTCATCATTTGTTTCAACTTCTGGCTATGACATACCAATAGATGGCGGTGAAGCGTATCAAGCTGCTGCTCTTGTTAGTCAGTCAGTTCTAGGAACTCATGATTTGTTGCATCTGCCAGAAGTTGCGGCAAAAGGCTCAAAATGGAGAGCTCTGCTAGAACCAGGAGTCAAGCGTGCATTAGTTGTTGGCATAGGACTTCAAATTCTTCAACAGGTACAATAAGTAAGAATTGTAGTGGTATTACTTTACTTGACTATATTGTGTCGTTTAACATACTAAATCCATTCTTACTTTGAAGTTGCTCTACTCAATAATGTCTTGAGGATCTTAGGAGTAGTTCAGTTTAAGAAAACCTTTCCTGCTATCATTTTGTGTTGCAAATCTTTTTGAAAACATAAACAAAATGAATTCACTATTGAATCTTTTGCTAAATAATATTGCAAGCAGGACATAGAAATAGAAAACGTCTTCTCAAACTAAGCAAGCTATTAGCATTCTCTCCATTCCTTTTCCTCATCTCATCTTTCTGACAATTTTGATGAAATTCATGGCTATATTGGCAAGTATATAATGCGTCTAGGAGTTATTTACCTAGCAATTTCAAATTAGTTGAAGCGAATGATATTTACTATGAAAACCTGCACATACACTTTGGCTTCTTTTGTGATTTTGAAAATATAATATGCATTGCAGGCTGCTGGCATAAATGGCTTTCTGTACTATGCTCCCCAGATTCTTGAACAGGCAGAAATAGGAGCTCTTTTATCAAATTTGGGCCTTAGTTCTGCATCTGCTTCTTTTCTTGTAACTATCATTACAACATTCTGTATGCTTCCTTGTATAGCTCTTGCAATAAGACTCATGGATATTTCTGGCAGGAGGTATGCTTAATCTATGATTTCGCTTAAGTTTCATGTTGATCTTGTCTCTGTTTCAGGTGTTTCCGTAGCAATATTATTCAATTTCTAGATTCTTCTTTTTGCTACATTGTCGTATTACTGTCATTGATATTCGACAGGATTGCTTTTTTTAATGTAGACACTGTCCTATCAGTGCAATATTTACTTAAATGTTGGTCTGTGCGAAATTCTCTCATGAACTTGTCTATACATAGCTGTTTATCTCATAAAACAAAAGATGGAGTGAAATGCAGAAATTGGTGACAATAACATTATGTGTTTTCTCATGGCAGGTCTATCATGCTGTACACAATACCCATTTTGATAGTTTGCCTCCTGGCACTAATAATCAAGCAGTTCTTGGAACTAAATTCTGTGATCAATGCTGCAATCACTTGTATCAGTGTTGTGGTTTATGAAAGCGTCTTCTGCATGGGCTTTGGCGTTATTCCAAACATCATATGTGCTGAAATCTTCCCAACAAGTGTTCGTGGAATCTGCATTTCCCTGACTTCTCTTACATTTTGGGGTTGTACCTTGATTGTGACCTTAGTATTCCCCACCTTGCTCCAGCTTCTCGGCCCCCCTGGTGTCTTTGGGTTATTTGTCCTTGGCTGCATCATTTCATGGACATTTGTCTACCTCAAAGTTCCTGAAACAAAAGGCATGCCTTTAGAAGTTATTATTGAATTTTTTGCTCTTGGTGCAAAACCTGGTACTGATCCTGCAGCAATTGGAATCAAATAGCTGATCCCTTCATGCATATGGAGATGATCATCATCATAAGAAGCAGCAGCATAAGTTTATAAGTTCAGTTGGTTTTGATTTCTTCTAAAACGAATTGAAAAAGATTTGGTTGAAAATTGGAATTATTTGGCTTTAGGATATGCCAACATTGCTTTTGGGAGAAAAAGATGAGTATTATGTGTAATTTATTTATACATATTATGATTGATATTTAGAGTATTGTATTCTTTTATCCTTTCTTTCCTTAGCATTTGCCATGTGCCATTAACTAACCTAAAGTATATTTAGCCATAAAAAGAGGACAGTCATTTAACCTATGTATGTATTTCTCATATAAAAAATGATTTCATATTAGCTTTTTCAAAAGACTGTAATGCATATTACAGAGCAATTTTTGTTTTCTATTTTCCATATTTTCTTTGTCTGATAGGTGTTTATAATGAAATTAGTCAACAAATCCTTAATCATTGCAACAAGCAATAGGTGAAAACAAAATGAAGTCACTATCACCATTGAAATATCACAAACTTAACCGACACAAACTCTTGAAATTAAATGTCAGTAATCTCCACAAGACAACATGGCTATAACTTGTTGAATTTTCTGGGTGAGACAACATCACTGTCTGAGGTGTTGATCACGTGAGTCGGCACTCATGTCTCCTTCCATCATGCTCTACATTTACCCTAATTCTTGCAAGTTTTAATCAAGACCAGTTCAACAGTGCAGTGCATTCATCATAATGTTGCAAGCCAACTGGACTGGAACTGTTGCCACTCTATTTATAAAAATTCTTTCCAGATAACTTACTTTGCTTAAAGTAAATTATAAATCCAATTCAATTCTACAAAATTGATCGATTAAATTTATATTTATTTATGTATTATAAATTTGTTTTACTAGTAAAATAATATTTTTAATACATTTTCCCTCGTATTAAGTTATATACATTACTAAGAAAATCTAACGAATTTCATCTGTGAGAATACTTCACACCTTTTGCACCCTAACACAAATTCATTATCTAAAGAAAGGGATTAAGGTGGACGGACTTTGATTCCAGATGTCTACATCGTGTTTTAAATTTTGTGTTTGTTTCACCAACACTCAATGACTTTGTTTCTTCCTTTGATTAAAATTGGACACACGTTTACACCGATATCAATATTATGAAAAAAAAAACTTTACTTTCTAGTAATTTAGTTGCTTCACGTATCTCCTTTATTGTTTTTTCCAATTTTGCTTTAAATTATAATTTTACTTTCATGACACATGACAAATATAAGTATCCACGGATAAATTTTCATACGAACAGAGAATTTCACTTTATGAGGTTTGATTTTTCCTGAAAATGTAAGTTGGTAGAATGAATTTTAACAATAAATAAATGATAAAAATAAAGTCATATATTCATACCGATAGATAACATATTTTGGTTTATATTTTTTTCTAAAATTTTTAATATCAATTAATTATGTGTTTTTTTTAGAAAATATAGAGTATTAGGACCAGTAAGGCTGCTGAAAGAGGAATTTTACAACCAACCGAAGGGGCCCAATAGGCAATTGGGTGGCCTGCTTTGTGTACTTTCTTGAACAGCATTTGTGTACCCTATTTATTCAGGAATTTACTTTTCAGAATAAACTAAAAAAATTAAAAAAAAAATTGTCTGGACAATCATCCCATTTCTATTAAGGAAATAGTTTTGGGTGTTGCTTCCTCCACCACCACCGTATACTTCCTCCATCTCCCCATATTATTTTAATTCCAATTATATCCTTAAGTTAAAAGTTTTTTACTTTTATCCTATTTTAAATAATTTGAAACTCTAATTTTACTTTCCCAGCACCCATCCACGGAACTCTCTTCCCCATTTTCCATTTCCGCTTCACCTCCCCACCTTCCCGCTTTCATTCTTTTCTTTGTTTCTTTCCAGTTTTTCTTTTGGTTTGAAAGCTTCAATTGTCGTCGTGGTGTGAAGGAGCGTCGCCGCCGTGGTGTGGAGGAGCGTCTAGAGTGTCGACCAGCGTGGAGGAGGAGGAGTTCTTTGCAGCTTGTTTTCGTTTCTTCAGGTTGGTTTTCTTCACCATTCTCTTCATTTTTTATGTTAGGTAGTTTAGTTTAGGGTTTATTATTGTTTGTGTGGTTTGAATATGTGTTGTTTTGTCACTGTTAATGGTTTGTTGTCGCCGTTGGTTCGATTGTGTGCCTTCTGAACAGTCCCCGCGAAGGCCAAAACGGATGTAGGATAACCGTTTGGTCTTCAACGGATATCTAACTTCCGTCGACAGATGTGGGAGATCCATTGAAGGCCAAACAGATATCCCACATCCGTTTCGGCCTTTTGGGTTTTTTTTTTCAATATTAAATATAGAATGTAATAAGCACAAACGGACGCTACAATCACTCTCGCAACTTAATTTTCAAAGTTAAAAGCTCAATCCAATATCAATACGTATACGTGATTGTTCTTCCATCTATTAGCCAAGTGGATTCAAAACACATTTTAATTGTAATGATGCATGAACTCTGGCTCATAGCCTCTTGCACCTCTTTAGAATAAAAATCAATTTTGATTTTTGACGATTCAGAGGTTTTTTAAATGAAACAATTATATTTTTGTTAGAAATGGCAAGAACACGCGGTGCATCTTTTAGTTCTCGAGGAGAGAGTTCGGCGCAGGGCGAAAGTCGGAGAAGATCTACCTCTTCCGCTCAAAGAAGGCGTGCAACTCCTATTGAGGATGACCCCTATGCTGAGGAGCGAGCCTTTGAGAAGCAGACATATGAGGTGTATGAGACTCATGGTCAGGAGGATGCATTTCAGGCCCCTGACGACGATGACGATGAGGAGGAGCATGCGAATGTTCATAACATACAAGAGGATATCAGTGGATTTTTTGGAGGTCCACGTGATGGTTCATTGCTGATGTACTATGTTCAGCATGTAGCTTATGCTATTTCACAGGGTCGGGTGAGTGCAAAAGTAAAATTTATTTTATTGTTTTTTTTAATAGAAATTTTATTAAATATTGATGTGTAGGATCGAGGGCCCATACTGAAGTTAATCTCTCACGGAAAAAAAGTAAATAAGTTAGGACCATGCCACGAGGGAATTCAACACATTGTGTTGAATTACAGTTTGATGCCTCTCACAGAGATTTGTTGTGATTACGTTGACATCCGCTGAAGGATGTTCATATCCGTTTAAAGTTTACCTTTTTTTTTAATTTTAGGGTTTATTCACGCACCTGGGGAACGCACCACTGCACGCACCAATGAGACCCGACAAAACCAACACAGCTTGATCAATTCTTTCCACCACCACCAACCTTTGCAACTTTTCACGTATACCACCGAACAAAGTATATTCTCATAGTGAAAGAAATAGAGGAAGAGAGGAAGAAGTCTAACGTTAGAATGAAAGAAAAGTTTGGACTAATAATCGGTCATTAGTGGGATGGGTTGGGAGTGGGTAAAAATTCAAAAATAATAACCCTAAAAATAAAATTTTACTGAAGGGCAAAATAGTAAAGGGGAGGTGGAGGGAGCAAGAGATGGTGGTAGAGGGAGCAACACTTAATAGTTTTTAAGAGATTTTTGACGGGGTGCAACAAGAAATTTGTTAGGGTGTAGACGTTCTTGGTATGTTCTACAAATTTTCTTGGCTAATTACCTTTTGCACCCTATTGTTTTCTCTTACATTTTCAAGGGCTTGAAAATATTTAAAATGTACATGCTTGAAAAATGTTTCATATTTATTTTCCAGATTTATTTAAAATACGGATTACATGATATTGTTTTTACCGTTTGTTTTTATTTTGTATGTTTACGCATGTGTGAGCTTGAATGGACGTACCATTCACAAACTAATTTTTGTAATATCCCATTTTAATAATATAAAACTACTAAAATAAGATGTACACAGATGAGAACTTGGAACTTGAAACTATTAGGACAAAAGTTCCTATTCTTGACGAACCAAACATTATCTATCTTATTGCTTCTCTCTCATCCTCACGCTAAAACGATTGACGTCCTCCCTAAGCTTATACAATTTAGGTGATCATTGCAAAAGAAAAAACATACACAAAGACATACAACAAAAAAACAAAGGTAAACTAATGGTAAAACAAATCATCATAATACAATAATAATTTATTATACATTATATTACACACATAATAAACATACATCATAATCATATCACATTAGACTTGACTCATTCGGATATAGTATGAATGTCGAACTGGAGTAATTTATTCTAGGTTAATTTATGTCGAAGTTTCACGCAAAATCATACAAGTCCACCAACAATCATGTCATCAAACAAAATTACACAACCATCATTCATCTTCTAAAACACTTCAAAAATCAATAACAAACATTTTACAGAATTCAACAATATACATCAATTTTATAAACTAACAAACAATCATTTCATCAAAAATATAACACTAGCTTCCCTTAGCTTACACCAAAGTTACGAAACTTTAAGAATGAACACCTTTGCTTCCTGCACAAGGAATTCTAGAAACACCTGCGAATAACCAAATTGTGATAGAAAAAAGTCCTTAGGACCAAAAATTGACAGAGAATCAAGAAATGAACACCAATGATACATGTGTCGGGGTTTTCTAACTATGATCATAAACAGAGAACAAAAAAGAAAAAAAGATAGAAACTTACCTGCTTTGAACGAAGAACTAATCATTTAGAAATAGATATTACTCAATTGTGATTCCATAAGAACTTTATGATCGTTAAAAAATGATTGAGGAATAAGATTATTTAAAAAAAAGATAAAGAACTTCAGAAAAGTAGTTTCTAAAGATGATTTTATAACAAAATTATTTATAATAAAATCATTGAATATTAAAATAACTGAGTTTAACGATTTTTAGACTATCACTACATCTAAAATATAATTTTCTTGAGTTTTACAATTCTAAGTATCCCTCAGTGAAAAAACATCTGCATATCTTTTTTATGTTTTTCTATAATAACAAAAAATAATAAAATTATAATTATAAAAATAAATACAAATAATATTACATTTTGATTATAGATATTTATTTTGATAATAAATAATATTTATTTAAAAAATAGTTACATTTAAAAAATGTTTAGATAAAAAAATGTTAAATTTGAAAGAGTACTCTTTAATAATAAATTATTATTATTATTATAATTATAAAAATAAATTAAATACTTTTGAGAATTTTATTGTAAATAATTATTTTAGTTTAAAAGTATTAAATTTTAAAAAAATTATTAAATAAAAAATTATTACATTTTCAAAAAAGATGATTTAAAAGTAAAAATTAATAAATAATTATTTTAATTTAAATAAACATTTATTTTAATGATAAGAGTGAAAAAAAAGTATGAATATGAAAAGTGAAATCCTCTTTATAATAATAATAATATAATAATAATAATAGTATACTATAGATATATTCTAATAATTGTGAAACTGTTATGTGCTTCTTAAAAATCTTATAAATGTTTTAGTCTTTTAACCTTTAAAATAATAATCTGTTTTTACTTTATTTGTATTTATGAGATCAAAACTAAAATGACAGCGTTTTATATTTTAATTGAGAAAAAAAATCATAATATCTTTATATTAACTATTTTAGATTAAAATAATATTATTAGAAGGGAGGATCATGCAGTGAAAAACACTTAAAATTATATTCATTACAAGGGTAATTTTATGAGTTATTATTTTTATTTTTTTATCATATAATTTTTAAAATATTTTTCCAATTTTTACTTAAATGAAAAGGTTTTAAATTTCATTCTAAATATTTTATTTGATTGTCGATAACATTATATGTTTCTAAGATAAAAGTAAGTATTTTCTATTTTTTATTTTTTATTTTTATGATCTAAAGCTTTAAATTTTATATTATACAAGCATATTTATGAGATATGTATAACACATAATAGACATGCCTATAAAATGAAATTATTAATGATAAAGCCACTTGGAAAAAATAATTATGAATTCATGGCTCCAATTGCAGCAATCTATTTTAAAACGAAGTTAAGTCAAATCAAATATTAAATCTCATGAAATTATATTTATTTTAAAGGTTATTTTATTGTATGATTATATTATACTTTAGAGTTATATATTTATCTTTTGATAACAACTTTATATTATGCTTTTAATAATAAAACGTTTAAATTATGAATATAACAATAACTATAAACAAAATCATATCATATCTTTTTATTGGAGCCTTTTTCATTATAAAATATTTAACAGTTTTTAATTTTTTTAATTTTTAAATAGAAAAAAATTACAAAAGCTACATTTAAACTGAACTGTTAAAATTTTTTTAGTTTAATTAAAATTTATTTTAAATTAAAGTTAAATTATATTTATCTTTTATATTTTATTTCGGTAGTTTCTAATAAAAATTGAATCAAACTAATTAAAAAAAAACAGTATATATTATGAGAGACAAATATCTCTAACAATCTAGTGATTTCTAGTTACATCTAGGAAGATATTTTTCATCTTACAAATGTTGATATATTATTATTTTGAGATAGAGAGGTATAGATATTTAAATATTAATTAATTATTGTTGTTTGGACCATGCTTCTCTCAATGACGTAGAAAGCGTTAGTTTGGGTTTATCTTATCTTTGTTCCGAATTATCTCTAGAAGGCTCTCGCTATGATTTCGACAATGAATTTTTATTATGAAGACGAAGGAGTGCCTAAATATAAAATAGTTGACTAAGACCATAAACATATATTTTATTATCAACTAAAATTATTTATAAAATTTAAAATTTAATTTAAAGGTCATAAACCTATGAAAATTTAAGAGGATTGATGATACAAGTTCGTCTGTTTTGATAAAATCATTTGACTTTTTCCTATGTCTGACTTCAAAACATAACATAAGAGGTTATAAGACCATTATAATTTCCTCGTTTGAAACTAAACCTTTTAGGAAACTTAGTTTCAATAGTTATTTTTTATATAAATAATACTTATATGAGTTATTGTAATTATATGTCAGATGTGAACATTTATAATATCTAAAATTATCTTATTTAAAACTATTATACAACTTAAAGTCAAGAGTTTAATGTAAGAGAAAGTTTTGAGTTTTGAGTTAGTTAGTTTAGCACTTTAAGTGAACCATGTGACTGCTTTTTATGTTTTTTTGGTTGCTCTTTTCTATTTAACTGTCTGACTATTTAAAGGATTCTTTATTATCATGCATTACTCGTGTGTATGGTAGATGATACAGTGAATTTGTCAACTATTTCCTTATGTGTTATATTTCATTAAGTATAACATAAAATCTATGTTTTATTACATTCAAAACCATATTCGAGAAGAAGAAGAAAAGTAAACAACAAACTTATTTGGAATATCAATTCACTAATGACAGACTTTTTCCTTTATATAACTTGATATAGATCAATATAATAATAATTATAGATTCTATATTTTAAACACGTTATAATGCAGAGATATTTACTTAATATATTTTTCTTAAATTAGCATTTAGGAAATTTTTTAGTTTTAAAAATTAGTTATTTACTTAATATATTTTTCTTAATAACAAACAACAATAACCAACAACAAATAAGTTCAATCAAACAACAAACAAGTTCAACCAAACAACAAACAAGTTCAACCAAACAACAAGTTCAACCAAACAACAAGTTCAACAAAAAACAACAAATAAGTTCAACAAATAAGTTTTTCAAAACGAAAACGAAAACTAATCTTTTGTCAGAATCAAGTGTCGCCACCGGTGTCAGAGAAAGCATAATGTGCCTATGAAGAAAAAAATCACAAAAATAATCGGTCAAAATAAACAATCATACATAAAATGCATTTGTATCAAATGAAAGAAAGATTACATATGATAGTCCTAAAACTTTGTTCAGAAAAGTCTGAGAAGAGAAGAGGGTCTCGCGCGCTAAAATAAAGTGAATGAATTCACTAACCTTTCGACGTCTAAGAGTGGGGCATTCGACATTTTATATCCTTTTACGTCAAATTACAATTTTAAACAACATTTAATAATTGTATTTATTTACAAAAATGTCACCGATCATTTTTAACCTTATTCAATGGTTGGACGTTGAACGCGTGACGTTATACGCTGTTTTTGTACTAGTGGATGAAAGAAAATTCTCATTTGTTATCTCATTTGTCAACAATGACAATTATAATTTATGGTTGATAATAATGCAAACTTATCTTAAGATTTATGACAAGTAGTAGAGGAATATGATGTTCCTTTGTTGAAAATTTTAATGTGGCTCAAATCAAAATACACAAAAAAAAATAAGGAAGGAAAAAACAAACTCATGCTTGTTTGCAAATATTTCACAAATTATCCTTAACAGGATCCTAAAATTTCTCAAAAGAATTTAGAGAAAATTTTAGGCATAGAAGATTTAAATTTGATAAAAAAAAGTTTGAGACAATTAAAGAATACTAAAACAAATTGTTAGGTGTTGTTAACAAGGTAAAATTGTTAGGAAAAAAGTTTCTAAATTCTACACCTACCTACTGAGATAATTCTCGAGACGATGTTGGAGAAATATGAAGCATTTATTACTTTGACTGAAAACATAAAAGATCTATACATAATTGTACATGTGTTGCAAGCACAAGAACAACAAAGATTAATGAAACAAGATCATGTAGTTGAAGGTATTTTACTTCATACTAAAGAGAATGCTCTCATTTATAATCAAGAACAACCGAAGGAGCAAATACAACAACCCAACCGGTCTTGGTCGAAGCCAAATATAAAATGTCATAAATGTTGTCAATTAAGATATGTGAAAAAAGTATGCAAATCCTAAAGATGTGTCAATTCAACATCATGTGCTACAACAAAAAAATCAACAAAAGATTGGATTATAGATAATGGTTGTACAAACCACATGACTCATGATCGATAACTTTTCAAAGAGCTCAACAAATTTGATATTTTCAAATTAAATATTGAGAACGAAAAACAACTTATTGTGAAAGGTACAAGAATAATTTCAATTAAAACTCATTTTGGCATCAATTTAATTTTTTATGTCTTATATGTTTCTAAGATTACTCAAAATCTATTAAGTGTTGTTCAAACCTTAGAAAAAGGTTATTAAGGTCTCATTTGAAATCAAACTTTATGTGATCAAATATGCTAACAACTTAGAAGTATTCAAATTTTATATCAAAAACAAAATATTTACTTTGAATATGATGAGTGAGGAATCGACTACAAATGAAGAAAATATAAAACAAGAATCAAAATAAAAAAAAAGATGAATATCTCTTAAAGAAGTTTGACTTTCAAGTAGAAAAAGTAGACGAAGGTTCGTGTTCTAACTTTCATCAAAGATCCAATGTCACTGTGAAATTCACAATTGACAAAGAAGATGATGATGATAGAAGAAGAAATACAACAATTTCAAATCCATAGGAGAAAGAGAAAATTAAAATTTACAAGCACAAAAAGAAGAGAAAATCAAGCACAAAAATAGAAGGAAAATCAAATTTGAATATTTCAACTTCAAACAAACCAATATTAAGCAAAAAATATTAAATAAAGAAGAATGTTGAAAATATTTATTTAATATAATTTTTATTTGAAATAATTTTTCGAAAATATTTCAATTTTAAAAATATTTTTCAGTTATATATATATATATATATATATGGTTTGCTAATTTATGTAAAGTCTTTTTCTAGTGGATACATTTTAACAAAGTATCAAGTTTTAGGTTACTCCTTATTAAAAAAACATACTTTAAATTCAAGGGTATTTTAATAATTTTAAAATTTAATTTAAAATTAAAAAAATGAAAGATAGTTATTTATCATTCATTACTTTATAATTGTTGTCACATGTATTAGTTATTTTTTAAAATAAAAAATAAAATTAAAAGTAGTTGTTTTTCATCCATAACTTTATGAATATTTTTAATTATAATATTTTTAGGAATATATAATTTTCAGAAAGGAATGTGATTGCATAAAATAAATAAAAAATTTTATTATAATTTTTTACATATAGCATTCGTGTAGTAGGTGATTTAATGTAAAATCTTATTAAAATGTAGGATTTTAGAATATTAACTATAAAATTCTCCCTGAATTAACCATATTTCAATAAAATAATCATTATGCTAATATAGTTGTCAAACAACAAAAGACACTGCATTAACATATATTCCAAGATTTGTTCTCCTAAAGCTTCATACATTAGAGAGGAAAAAAACGTTTTTAATCCATGAGCCCACCATTAGCTTTCCTACCATATGCACTTATTTTTCTTTCAACAATATTGGGTTATAAAACACCGTAAAGAACCTAAAAAACATGGCAACAATAACACACAAAACCACACGAGCAGCACCTTACCGTTCATAACACCCATTCAAAGAGAAAAAAAAATATTAAACAAATGCATGAAAAGTTTTAACCTATAATGGTTGCACCATATATATTTATATATTCAAAAATATGAATGAACAAAATAAACAAATGAAGAAAAGTTGATCGACCATTTTGTTTTATTTTTTAGAACATGATAGTTATAAGATTTAGCACTAATGCGTCATAGAAAATATAAGAGATTCAAAACTATACCAAAACATATAGATTTGTATACTACTTTTTTTAATAAAATAAAGTTGACATTTATAATTATCCATGAGAGTATAAAAATTAGTTGAAATAATCACATATATATGTCAACTGATTTATGCGAAATTATTTAATTCAATTATGACAAAAATATGTTTAAAAATTATATATATGTATATATTCACACATCAGATATTAGTAATTAACTTTTTGGAGAAGATTCATAAAATAATAACCATTTTGGAGAAGATTCATAAAATAATAATCATTTATGTTATTAAAAATATAAATACAAATTGTAAAAGAAATCTCTTATCAAGATATTGCCTAGAGATGACATTAATGATTCACTGATCATTTTTTAAAAAACAACTAATACACGTGTAGCTATAAAAATTATATATTCCTAAAATATTATAATTAAAAATATTCTATGAATGAAAAATAATTACCTTTTATTTTTTTTATTTCAAAAAACAACTAATACATATGGCAACAACTATAAACTCATGATAATAAATAACTATCTTTTATTTTTTATTTTAAATTAAATTTTAAAATTATTAAAATGACCTTGGATTTAAAGTATGTTTTTCGAGAATTTTTTTTAACCTAAAACTTGGTATACTTTGTTAAAATGTACCAACTAGAAAACGACCTTACATAAATTAGCAAACCCCATATATATATATATATATATATATATATATATATATATATATATATATATATATATATATATATATATATATATGGGTTTGCTAACGCGTGTACGCCTGTTTTTCAGTTGGTACATTTTAACAATGTGTATCGGGTTTTAGTAGACAAAAATACCCTTATATATCATGGATTCCTAGTTTTAAGGTTAAGGGTATTTTAATAATTTTTATTCTCAAAAAAAAAAAGAGAAATCCCCAAACCCTTACTCACCCCTCTCATTCCTCTCAACCATTTCTCTTTCATCTCTCTCACTGCAACCTTTTCTCTATCATCCCTACTCTAGTCCCAATTTAAAAAATCAGAAACACTTGTCGTTAAACAATTTGCCTTTGTAAAGAGTTGAGTTATTAACATATTCACCTTTAGGCAAAGGTTCATTCAAGATCTATTCAATTTCATCATCTTCACTAACCTTTCTAATTTCATCATTTGCATATGTTGAAACATCATCTCTAAAAAAAATCCTCCAGGCCAATTACCAATTCCTTTGGATGTCATTATGCTTTTGAAAATTAGATAAAATTATATACGGCAAAAATTATAAAATGAAAACTCATTATAAAATCATTTTTTGTAAGAAATTGCTTAACAACGAGTGTTTCTGATTTTCCAGGCCAATTACCAATTCCTTTGATGTCATTATGCTTGTGAAAATTAGATAAAATTAGATAAGACAAAAATTATAAAATGAAAACTCATTATAAAATCATTTTTGGTAAGAAATTGTTTAACAACAAGTATTCTTGATTTTTTCCAGGTCAATTACCAATTCCTTTATGCTTGTGAAAATTGGATAAAATCAGATAAGACAAAAATTATAAAATGAAAACTCATTATAAAATCATTTTTTTGCAAGATTGTTTAACAGTGTTTCTGATTTTTTTCAGTTGGGGTTACATAGGATGACAAAGAAAATGTTGGAGTGAGAGAGATGAAAGAGAAAAGGGTTGAGAGGAATGAGGGACGTGAGCAAGGGTTTGGAGATTTCTTTTTTTTTTTTAAGTTTTGAGAATGAAAATTATTAAAATACCCTTAACTTTAAAATTTAGAATCCATAATATATAGGGATATTTTTGTCTACTAAAACCCGGTACTGACACGCGTTAACAAACACACACACACACACATATATATATATATATATATATATATATATATATATATATATATGATAAAATATTACAAGTTAATTCCTACAACATATCTTTCGTAGATCTTTCATATATCTCATATTTTTCATAACTTTTAAAATTTCCAACATAAACTAATCATATTGTGCTAAAACTTGTAAGCACTAGTGAAAAAACAACGTATGATGTCACACGTTCAATGTTCAACCACTGAATAGCCAACGTTAAAAATGACCAGTGACATTCTTGTAAGTAAATGCAATTATTAGACGTAATTTAGAATTGTAATTCGACGTCAATTTGTTATATTGTGTAAATTTTACAAAAATGCTTGGCGTAAAGGTGAAAATGTACTTTCATATAACATCGAATTCCCTAAAATTAGATGTCAAAAAGTATATAAAACGTTGAATGCCCCAGCGTTAGACATTAAAATGTTAGTGAATTCAATAAAAATTTGAGCAGAAGATTGAAAATTCATTCACTTTATCTTAGCGCGCGATACCCTCTTCTTTGCTCAAATTTTTCTAGAACGAAGTTTGACGACCATCACATGTAATCTTTCTTTCCTTTGTTACAAAAGCATGTTAATTAACTACTTTAGGTATGATTTTTTTGTTTGTTTTGACCGATTATTTTCATGTTCTTGTCATTCATAGGCACATTCTGGTTTCTCTCTCATTGATGGCAACACTTTATTCTGACGAACCCACCTTTTGAAGGTTAATTTTTGTTTTCATTTTGAAGAACTTATTTGTTGAACATATTTGTTGTTGTTTTTTTGTTGAACTTGTTTGTTGTTGTTGTTTGATTGAACATGTTTGATGTTCTTTGATTGAACATGTTTGTTGTTGTTGTTTGATTGAACTTGTTTGTTGTTTGTTATTGTTGTTTGTTGTTGATACTACACTAGACGTTCATAGTTTGTTCATGTTGTGTAAAATACCAAAAATTGAAATTTGTTTGTTTTTCTGCTTTTCAAGTATTGTAGAGTTATAAAAAATGATCACAATTAATTAAAAAAAACAAAAAACAATTTATTAACATTGAATATTGACAAAATTCGATGTTAATTTGTTTGACGTCGAGTTGTTCTATGTTCGACGTCAATTTAACGTCTGCAGATATGACGTCAACCTCGAATTCGACGTGAAAGGTCAAAAAACACCGATGTTATACGATGTTTTTGTATTAGTGAATGTTAACGAGAAGACAAACAAAGTGAATCATTCTTTGTATAGCATTAAAAAACTTGAAATAGAAAAAAGAAAGGTGATACTTAACTCATGAGAAGAAAACATCCCAATATTTTATTGCTCATAACCACCAAACCAAACGTAGTATTGCACATAGTTAATTTATATGTTTACGAAAAATAGGACAAAGTGAGAAACACATTCGATCTAATCTGGTTCTTATTGACACGAAAGTTGGTTAACTCATGTTTAACCTAGTTAGGGTCTTGACTTTTGTAAATTGAAGTGGTCTAAATTTCTAACAAAGTTAATCTTTAAAAAGATAACAGGAAAGAACAATTTGTAGGAGCAGGGAAGTACTCAGGTATAGTTACCTTATTCATTGTCCATACATATGGTTAGAAGTGTAGAGCCACTATTGCAAGGATCCACAATTTTAACTGACTCATGTTAGACACTTAAAAGGGATAAAGTAGTTTGAAATTTTTGACGCATTTTTAGGTCGTCGTTGGAGAAAATATAGGTAGTAATTGCTTTCACCAATACAATAGAAACCAACAAGTTTCCTATAAAGATGTCACCTTCTCCTAAGTCACCTTCATGTACCAAGCTAAAGCTTTCAAAGGTAGAAAAGAAATGAAAACAAAAGTAGGAAAAATAGTTAGTTATTAAGAGTTATTGAGTCCTCATCACTTCTCGATTACAAAAAAGTAAAAGTAGTTAGGTATATTTTTCATCCTTAGCTATATTAATAGATCACAAATATATTGTTTTTTAGCTTAAAAATAATGTTAAAATATTTTATATTACTAAAAAATAAACTTTAAACCAAACTTAATTTTATAAAATAGGTAAGATTAACACTCATTTTATTTATATATATATATATATTATAAATTAATTTTATTTTAAATAAATATGAGACTTTCAACCTATCTCTTTGTGTCAAAACATATACCTCTTAAGCATAAGATTATATATTGATTGATAGTTTTATAACAATATACCTTACCATCAACAAATTTTATTGAAATAGACTTGAATTGATGATTTCATATTTTGTTAAAGAAATATATTTTAAATCTAACTTAACTCCATAGAATTGATTTATAAAATAAAATTTATACTTATATATATTATAAATTAAATTTATCTTTAATAACTATATATATATATATATATATATATATATATATATATATATATATATATATATATATATATATATATAAAAGATCTTGAAACTCTTTAAAATCCCAACTTTCAAGTTAGATAAAGACTCCTTAATACATGGACTCGATAAAGCTAATGGTGTAATATGTAGGACCTTTGTGCTTTCAAATCTGGAGGATTGAGGGGAGATTGAGTTGGGTATGCTTTTCCCAAGTTTCGTTAACTTTGAGCATTTGTGGTGAGGTGTGAATGGGCAAGAAGAAGAGAGGAGAGGATAACCTAGTAAGAAAAACAGTGTGTGGGGCCCAGTAAGGAGTCACACATGGCCCACCAAAATAAAATTGAAAAAAAAGAGAGCGGAAGATGGCATCAATAGAGTGTTATAGTCCCTCTCATTAGAAGATGCGAATTGGGAAATATGCGAAGAGGACCATCTTGTTGCGAAAGGGCATCTCACTTTATTTTATTTGAAGGCCATAACTAAAATAAAATAACACCTTTATGTCACCCTTTTGTCTTATCTTCCCTTTACATGTATGTATATTTATTTTGCCGCCATCCATGAAAGAAAGTGTGATTTGTTGTTCCTTTTGCTGTTAAAAATGGAGATCCGAGAGATAGTGGAAATGAAGGAAGGTTGATGTGGAAGTAGAACCTCACCACTTGTTTCTTTCTTCAAACCAAACACCAAAATCATTAATACCATTGATTTTCCTATGTCACCGATGATGGGCATAAATGCTATGGCTCTTTGATTTCTTACTAGCTAATGCTCACTAGCCAACAAAAAGGGAAAAGTGTATTAGGGTTTTCATGTGTAATAAAAGAAAGGAAAGAGAGACACTCTTGGATCTGTCAGAAGCAGATTTATTACGAAGACACAATGAAATATGAGTTAATTACGATGATCAATATTATTCTTTATCCAAAACCTGAAGATAATAAGTTAATAAATTTTTAACCTTTCATTATACCATACATTTTCATTTCTGTTCAAGGTGAAATATACACCTACATTTTAAATCCTAACATACATATACATGGAGACAAAGAATAGAATATAAGAAATAGAGAAGAGAAAACGGTGTTATCAGATACCAGCTTTCCTTTTCGTAACTTGTTTCTCAACTTCTTCACTCACCAATTCTAATTACTCTTCAGACGTGACTCATTTAAATGCTATATTCACGTCACTTTTCAACACCCAAAATATCATCTATTCTTTCATCACACTTACCTTTAGATCACAGCATAACACATCCTTTTCACCCCAAAAAAAAAACAAGTTTTATGACTAATTTATGTGGTTATTAGTACACAAAAGTTATAATTAACTAAAAGTGTAGCAAAGATATAACTTATAATTTATCATCAACTTTATTGATTTTTTTACTGTACCATACTTGGTTTTAATAAACAATAGGAAAATTCATTCAGCAAATAGAATTAGTTTATATTAGAATTGTTATCTCTAAATTTTTTCAAACTTTTCTATTTAATGGGCAGGTTAATTTATTATATCACTTTTGAATTAAACGTCTCAGCAAGTTAATTTTTGAAAGTAATGTATATTAATAATCATTTTTAACTACAGAAATTACAAGAATTCACACCATTAAAATAAAACTTGTAAGTATTGGTTAGATCATTTTGGCGCAAGTATTACATATGTGTATCTATTCCTTGTAGGTCTTACATAGAGGTTCATTTTTTGGTGATTTTTGTTCAAAGTGAACAAATTTTCGTCCAAACTAAATTAAAAAAGGGTCACGCTTTGTAGAGTTGTTTATTTAATTAAATGAGTTGTTACACGAATGCATGTGTTAATTTTCTGAGTTTTTGTATAGAGGATACAATTTAAAATGGTTTATTGATAAAAAAAATATTAATAATACATGACATATATAGTTTTTTTTTTATGAAAACATGACACACTTATTTCATTTGAATTACTAGAAATATAATTTAAATTCATAATTAAAATAGGCTTACTCTTATTTCAAAATTTAAACCCAAATTGATATAGAATAAAATTGGATTAGTAGATAAAATGGAATTTGCATATCTTTTGTTAACATGATAATGAAAGAACATATACCCATCAAACGTACTAAGTTTTAGTTCATTGTTAATCACACATAAGTATGTACGCACACCTACTTCAATTATAAATAATTTATACGATCTTTTTATTTCACTACTGTAATTATTTTGCAAACTAGAGTATAATATAATAAAGCTAATAAAAAAAACAAGCTTTTATCTCTAAATTTAAATTGAAGTATTAATCGTCCTCACTCACTACTAAATAAGCAAAACATAACGACATAAAAATCGTGTTAAAACGTAGCACCCTTAAAATCCATATCTTAGCGTTGAAATTATAATGCTAATATTACATATTTTTTTATTAATTTTAATAAAATATAACTTTATTAGAAGTAAAAACAGTATGTGAAATCCTGAAAATGACATATGGAAAGGAGTGACAGATATAAGAATTGAGAAATTATCAAGGTTTGAAGTGTGCAGGTGTGTGAGAATAATGGAACCGAATATTTTTGTAATAAAATAATATTATTATATGATGAAAGATGTAAATATTGATTCCATTTTCTGATACCACTCTTTCTCTCATAAACTTCTTCTCTCTTCTTTTATACTCCATCTCTCTACAATTCTCTTCATTCTCTCTATACAAATTCTCACCTTATTCTTCACCTGATCAACAATCAGGCTCTGCCTAAGCTTTTCTGGTGACAAAAGCCTCTCTTTTCACCCATCAAGTTATTGTTTTGGAATTGGTAAGTTAAATTCCTTTGTCCTTTGAAGTTCTACATTTCCTGTTACATGCAAGCATTATAACTTGCATGTGTCCATCAACTACTCTTCTAGGTCTAATTCTTAGTTCTGGGGTGGGTGAATGTTGTTTTCTCAACCATCCAAAGATTTGTAGGCGGTGATTGTGCGTGTGGGATAGCCATTTCAGTGAGAGGTCTTCCTTCGATCCGGTTAAGAGGTAAGGGAAGCTAGTAATTTAATTACGTTTTCTGTATTGGAATTGGTTGTTTAAATGTATGCATGTATGATTGAATGATTTTGTTGCTGATTTGTGTGTATGATCGAGATCTGTGAACCGTTTGGTTTCTGCTGATATAATGTTCGGTATGTTCTTGGTTGGAGAAAGTGAATGAGTGAAATTGAGAAGTTGAAGCTAAAAATGAAATTAGGTAATGAATTGTGTCTGAGCATGTTTAGTTAGACTTGTTAGAGCCTTTAAGTTCTTCTGTAGGGTATGAAAAGTGAGAAATATGACTTTGGGTCCTTGGGTTCTTATTTTGTGTAAATTGAGGTGAAATCTCTCATGAAACTCTTTAGTTTGGTGTTTTTGAAGTTTAAGTATATCTGCTTAGGTGTGAATTGATATATGATTCAAGTTTTGAGGATTTGAAGTTAGCCAAAGTGTTTAGAAATAGTCATGTTGGGTGTTGTTCATAATTCTGCAGAAGTTCTGCAGAATGCTGAAATGGTTAGTGTTGACCGTTCGGCCTTGTTTTGCTCTCGGTCATAACTAGGTCAGTCTCTTTAGAGACTCTCTAGTTCATGACTGTTCAGGTTCTTAAAGAGTGTTCGGTCTTAGACTGGTACTCGGTTTCTTAAAGAGTGCTCGGTTTGTACTGACACTCGAACTTCTGAAGAGTGCTCGGTCTGTACTGACACTCGGTATCTCGAAGAGTGTTCGGTTGGTACTGACACTCGGCTTCTTGAAGAGTGTTCGGTTTGTACCAGCACTCGATCTTAATAGTGCTCGGTCTTGTACTAGCACTCGGTCTGTATTGGTGTTCGGTTTAAATTCTATAGTGTTCGGCATAAGCCGATAGTGTTCGACCTAGGCCAATAGTGATCGATCTAAGGCAATAGTATTCGTTCTAAATCATAAGGGTTCGGTCTAAGATTTAAGTGCTCGGGTTTTGGCTTTAGTATTTGGTTGTTTAGTATTCGACCCTAAATTCGTGTGCGGCTTATGCTTGAGTCTTGCTCTTTAAATGACCGTTCGGTCATGATCATATGGGTAGTGATTTTTCCGTCCGGTCTTGTTCATAAAGATTTGTGGATCTTTCTGTTCGGTCGTTCTCAAGGGTGGTGTTGTTTTACTATTCAATTTGTATTATATGGAAATGAAGAAGTATCATGGCATTACAGTATGACGTGATTTGTATTATATGGATATGAAGAAGTATGATGGCATTACAGTATGATGTGATTGTATTATATGGATATGAGCGAGTGTTTCAAGGAGGAATATCTCAGAAATGGTTATGAAATTGTAAAGTATGAATATGGTCAGACTAAACTGTCATTCATCCTGACATTCTAATGGTCACCGAGTCTCAAGTAGAGAATGATGGCGCATGTGGTGAGAATAGTAGGAGGCCTGGTTGCGTATAGCTTGGGGTTCCAGCTATCGGGCTAAACTCATGTGTAGGCTTGGTTTTCCAGCTACAGTGAGGGATGAAGGGCTAACCTCGTGTGGCGGCTTGGGTTTCCATCTATGGTAATTCTGATGGTTTTCCAGATTACCTTTCCACGAGTGCAAGAACGTCGTAGCTACATAATTCATACAGTTCAAACAGTCTTAGTGAAAAGTGGTCAGGTATAAGATGCTTATATGAGTTTGGTAGATGTATGATTGTTTATATGTTGGTATGAATTGTATGCTTACATAGTTAATTAAATTACACTAGCTTACCCTTATTTTCATGTCTTGTCATGTTGTCTGTTCGGTCGTCTTTGTCCTTGCAATGATCACCCTTTTGGTTGTGAGCAGAGTGTGAATAAGATATTCTGGAGCAGGCGCTGACAGGAGATTAGGGTTTTCGCTAAGAATAAGACTGTTCGGTCTTGTACTTGTTTTTACTTTTAGTATAGGACCGTTCGGTATAATACACTGTTTGTATGACAGTTCGGTTGATACACCTCTTGTATAACCGATTGATCTGTTCTTATGATTTGTATTAGTATAGGTTTATGTAAAAATTTTAATTTATAGTTATTTTAAGATAACTGTAAGTTAACTTTATTTCATGTAACTATTTTATTTTATTGTAAATGTAAGAACTCTTACTTATAGTTTAGATTTATATTTTTAGATAGGATGTTACACAGTGATGAAAATTTTAAAAAATTTACCTGATAGTCTTAAGTTTAAATTTCACTGTTTTTATTGTATATTAAAAACGTATTACTATTGTTATTGTGTACTTGATAAGACATCTACAGTATTTTGTACCTTCAACTTTGTTTCGTCAAAACGACAAAATCAATGCTCTGCCTTACATTGCGCACCATTGCAACTCGAAGATTCTGGACATTGTCAAAATGGACACCATCATGTCATCAATGGAACAATTTAATTCATTTTCATGGTACACCAATTAATTATAAATGGGTAAACTTTTGTAACAAAAAGTTCATCTCACTTTTTCAACTCTAGAAAGAGAAAAAAACTTACACATGGGTAATATCTGTAACTAGTAAGAACGATAATTCTTCCTAATGAATAAACATCCCAAGGAAGATAGAATTAGATAAATTGATACCCATTTGGTAAAAATATCTTCATCTAACTCTGAAAAATATCACTCAATTAATGCGTGAATAGTGAATGTTCATAAAATCTAATTTGATTCCTTTAGTAAAAATATCTAAATTCAACTGTAGAAAAAAGATCTTCTTGTTGTCCAAAATTGATAAATGCTCTTACTAATGACAATTACAACATTAAATTCTTAGATAAGATAATAATCCTTCCTAAAAGGAATAAAATAACACTAATAGTAAGTTTTGGATAAAATATTTAATTTAACCAACTTTTTCCTACTAAACTTATCCTTGTCAGAAAAAAGTAACACTCACTGATAAATAAAAAAGGGCGCAAAAAAAAAAAACACTCAACGAGGAAAACCATCTTTTTCCCTACACATTTTTTTAACTTTGTTCTCTGAAATTATTAAAAAGACTGAACTCCAATCATTTCCATATTAAAAAGATCAGGGTTTCACTTTTCATTCTTACACAATCTTGCATTTCTGTCTTATAATATAGTTTAAAATGGGTATTAAAAAAACAGTATTTTTATGCCATCACATTATAAAAACAAAATGACTGTAATTTTAGACACCAACACAGAATCTAAGTTCCACCTAAGAGTGATGCAATGTTAATTTTTAGAAAACAGTGTTTCCCTTTCACACTTTCAACTTTTTCCATCTGGTTAATTACGTCGTGTCTCACATGATTATCTTACGCCAGCCAATCTAATCTGTGCAAGATACACAAGAAGAAGAAGAGAGAAAAATTGCCAGAATTCCGATCTCTTTGATCCACTAACTTGAAGGGATTAAAAGGTACAAAAGTAAAAAGAAAAACTAATAAATACAGAAATTATGTTCACGGCAAGAACCCACTGTCAGAGTGGTGGCTATGGTGATGATTCGCGTGATTACCACTTCCACCGCCATCACCGTTGTTATTACTGCAATTACTTATCGAAGCAGCATTGCTGTCTTCTCTGGACTTTAATTCGGGCTCGCTGGCGCCGCTTCTTGAGGCGGTGGCCGGAAAGCGGCCGCACTTCTGACACCTGGCGACGGCGAGGACCTGGCGGCAGGAAGGGCAGGAGGAGTGGGACCCCAGCCACCTGTCGATGCAGGACACGTGGAAGCCGTGGCCGCACTGCGGAAGAACACGAATCTCGTCGCCGGGGGCGAAATCACCGAGGCAAATCGCGCATTCCGTCGTCGCCACCCACTTGCTCGGGTTGCTGTCCACGTACGCGAACCTCGGCAGCGACTGCAGCACCTTCTTCTTCAACCCCTTGTTCACCACCGCTTGCCGCGGCGAGTTTCCTCCACCCGGCCCTCGCCGTAGCCACGCGCACCGCGCCACGGCTACTAGTCCCACCACGCAGATTAAAGCGCACAGGAGAGCCGCCAGAATCACCACGAAATCGGACTCCAGGGCCACCGCCTCCGGCGGCGGAGCCGCCCCTGCAACAGCCGTGGCGTTGTCGGCAGATTTGAGAATTCTGAGCATGCGCGTCATTTGGGTTAAGAAGAAAGGTTTTGAATTGAAAGAATAAGAGTGAGAGAGAAAAAGAAGAGAAAGAGAGAGTGAAGTTTTGGGTTTTGGGTTTGGTGAGGAATTGGGAGGGTTAAATAATTGAGGTAGGTATTAATAGGTTGCATTGATGGAGGGTTTGGGGTTGATAGTGGAAAATATTGGGGTTAGTGCGGTTGAGGATAAGGGATTAAGGGTTGCAAGAAGACTTGAGTCAAGATCATGACTAGAAAGAAGGAAGATAGAAAGAGAAAGATGAAGTGAAGGACTTCTTTCTTTCTTTGGTAGGTACAACAATGTGGCCCCTTCTGCAAGTGGCCGAGGAGCTAAGGGACAAAACTCCACATAACTTAACCCTTTCCCAATTCTTCTTCCCTTATCCCTTAAGCCCTATGTTTTCAAAAACAATATTACTTCTTTTCCCTTTTTATCTCATCTAATTATCACTATAATTGTACTGTACCAGATCACTGCGAGTCCCCGCATCGAAGCACGTGACTACAAGTAAAACCATTTAGTGGTATTTAATATTTGAATTGAAGAATAAAGTAAGATATTATTTATGATAAAAAGGGGGAAAAGTTAATTTTAAAGGCATGGAGGAAATATATTCGAATCTGGAGTTGGGGCATTTAAAATTGGTGCAGCCCAATTAAGGAAGAGAAAGATTAATTTTTAGCCAATTGCGGCAAAAGGTTTAAAAGGTGGGAGTTTGCAGCTGTATCTTGGCATCCTGATTGTGTGATCAACTTGTGGGCGTTCAAAACCACAAGTTTACCTTAGTTTAGAGTTCTTAAAAAGAGTGCTGATAATGTAAAATAAGCAATAGTTGTAAGTAGCAAGTGGCCCTTTCTCACTCTCTTTTCGTGTTTCTTGGAACAAAACATAAACTACTCAGTACACAACACAACACTCTTCTTTCTGCCCACTTGACACTGCACATTTACGCTGCAGGTACACACTCAACAAAACCTATTTTTACGTATCTATTCCTTATTCCTCAAGCTTTCTGTCCCTTGTAGTTTCCTCACTCTGTTTCATTATTATTTCATGAATTTACCCCTAAAACCAAATCCAATAATTAAAAATTTATAGGTTTTTGTGATTTGTTTTATGTATGTGAAATATGTGTACATGTTAACATCAGAAGAAGATCATAGATTCTGAATACAGGTAGAAAGTATTGCGCTTTAGAGAAAGTTGATGTAAATGTGACCTGAAATACAGGGTGTTGTTTTAACGAGTAGAGAGATGTCTAATCCCAACACTAATCCACCCCATCTCTTCAGCCAAATTCGGTTTCTCATACAAGGAATTTTTTTTGCCCCTTTTTGCTGGGAGAAAAAGAAAGACACTTTAAAAGATGGGTGGAATTGATTGGACATAAAAAAAATGTTCCCCTAATGGGTTGTGTATGTTTGGCAAAAATTATAAACCTATGGGTATATGGTAACTTAACATAATGTAACATGAAGTTGGAGCCCTGACAAGAAAGAAAGTGGGAAGGAGGTGAGAATTTGAAGCAGTGCGTCTTTTGAAGGGTTTGTTTTTTAGTAGGCTTTTGTTTTTTGGTACTTTGGTTATGGCACTAAGACTCGTTAAACATGTGCAAGTGTCTGCGAGGGTGGGGAGGGTGGGGGCAAGGTCGGAACAACCTTTTACTTCTTCACAACATTTGTTGCAGAAGAATAATAATTATTTGAATAGTTAATGATGTTGGAACTCCAAATCAATGATTGACAGGGAGTGAAGTAATGTGAGTCCCATTATTTGTTTCTGAATTGGGCAGTGGATGCGTGACAGTGCAGAAAAAGCAGCATCGTTTCCTCTTTCACCATGTGTCCTTCGGTACGAAAAATACGAATAATAAAAAAGATGTTTGAATATATATATATTTGTTGGAGTTAATAGTTCCATTGCATGATGGAGGGAAGTCATTGGTGAAGGAAAAGGGTTGGCGCTTTCTCAGGAATGGGCAAACAGAGATCCATGAAGGAAGAAGCACCAAGGAAGATGCAGCAGAGCAGAGGGTGTAAGTAAATAAGAAACAAACAATGTTTAGTCATAATAGGTCAAATTCAATATTTATTTAATTTCTTCTTTTTAACTAACAATAAATATATAATGGATTTGTGGATTTAAAATTAATTAGTAGTGAAGTGAGGAGATACTTTTTGAAGTTAAACTATGTTTAAGTATAATATACTGTGGTATAGTAAAGAAGGTGGAGCTTAAAATTAGGATTTCGAATCATAGTCTATACTACATATAATGCTATAAATCATGAAAATTTCATGAATCATAATTATATATTTTGAAGGTTTTTTTAAGTTCAGTGTAAACTTGTAATATGCAAGTTTGTTTAGAGTTTTGTTTGTTTGTTTCCAAACTAGGTTTTTTAAATTGAAACTTCTCCATTTGATTTCCTTTTTTATTTTTTCATTACTATTTTTTTTGTATGTTTATGTCTAAACGTTTGTCACTTCTTTTCTATGCATCTAACAAATTTATTCTCTTGTCTTCATCCTGATTTTTCATCAGTGATTTGATCTTTTTCTTCTAGTCTTCTCGTCCGACCACTGATGCAAATATGTATTCCAAAGTAAATTTTGTTAGCATTTGTATTATCACGGTAGACATTGTCTATTTTCATTTCAATTTGCCAGTTTAGACAATACGTCGATCCTGACACTTTCTTTCGAGGTATATGTTGGGTGTCGACTGCTTCAAAGTCTTTTATTAGCTGAGTAGCTTTATGATGATATAGGAAGAATTCGTCATCTTCCAATTGAAATGTTCCCTTCATCTTTCTGACAACAAATTGGGAGTCAATCTTACAATCAATGTTACAAGCTCCCATATCCTTTGCTAAGGCTAGACCGACTATCAAGGCTTCATATTTCACCTGGTTGTTAGATATATTAAACTTGAATACTAGGGAATCATCTGCCCTTCTTATCAGACAATCTGTCAACATAAAGTTTCCATGTTTGATTTTGATGGTCGCCTTGACTTGCAATTCAATAGGAAAATCTGCCAAGTGTTTGACCTTTGACCAAGCTGCGGGTTTAAAACGAGTGTCAAACTCTGACAACTCCATGAACCAGCTGACTATCGACCGGCTAAGTCAAGTTTTCTCAAGATCTTTGCAATTGGGTGGTTTGTTCGAAAAAGCACTTGATACCTCTAAAAGTATGGCCTTAACCGTCTTGTCGTTGTTAACAGTGTCAACGCTACCTTTTCAATTTGTTGGTAACACGTCTTAGCATCCTGCAAGACCCTACTAAAGAAATAAAGAAGCTTTTGTTCAAAAATTTCTTGAATCAAGGTGCACTTATGGCTTCCTCCGTTATCACCAAGTATACTTGTAGTTCATGTGTAGTGACCAGTCAACACATTACAAGATGGCTAGCCAATATGGTCTTTACTTTAGTGAAGATAGGTCGCACCGATCGTCCCACTTTTCAGAGGTTTGTTTCTTCATTATTTTTAGGATCAGTTTGAACTTCCCTACTAATCTAGAAATTAACCTTGAAAGGGACGTTAGTCGACCAACAAGCCTTTGCACTTCCTTTAAAATTTGTGTGCTTCTCATCTTCAAAATGGTGTTGTAGTGTTAATCTCTTTGGCAAGTGCACCAAATCGTTCAAGTAATAAACCGTGGTAAGACCAGGTATCGTTTTCCCAAGAGACTCGTAATACTAGAAAATTGTGCGATTAACAACTCATCTAGACTCAAGAACAACTCATCATTTAAGAATATGTGCAAAAAGATAAATTCACAAGTAATTACAAGGTTGGACTTTGGTATTGAAGGCACTTGGAAATGGAAAAGACTAGAAATGGTATGAAATGACATTGTTAAGGTTAGTTTTCACCAATGCACTCTTGTGTTTAACCAATTTCATCTCCTCTCTATCAATTTACTAAAGTCAATCCACTAAAACACTCTAGCCCTAATCCCTTAGGTGAAAGAGCCTAGGTTTTCCTTATCAAACTCCAATCCCTTGGACAATCTAACAAGCAAACCCGCATTAAGAACTAGGATCTAAGACAACATGTGAATCATATCCCATCCCTGGCTCAATGACCCACAAGGACTCTTGTTTCAGTTCAAGATTTCATATCCCATCCCTGGCTCAATGAAACCCCAAAATCAAGTCATGAACGTCCCCATTACATGCAAGCTTTAAGATCGGAAACAAGAATACTAGTAATAGATAGAAAATGCATTTATAAATACGAAACAATCATTCATTACACAAGAGTTCATAGGCTACATCTAACCCTAACAAGATGAATCTGGTTCTCCATTTCCATGGAGAATCCTAAAGCTTACAAACATGGAAGATGGAAGAAGAAGGAGACCCAAAGGAAGAGGAGGAGATGTTCCCACAAGCTCCTCGCGCCCTCCATGAGCTCTAGACGTGAAATCGCGCCTCCAAAGAACCAAAGACCCTTTTTTCTTTCTGCCTCGTGAGTATATATATTGCCCGAATTCTCGCTTAAGCTAAATTATTCTCGCTTAAGCGAGAATTCTTCTTGGAGAAGATAGTCATTCTCGCTTAAGCTAAATTATTCTCGCTTAAGCGAAAATGACTGTTAAATCAATGACTTCCTGGATCATCGAGGCTCTTCAATGTAATGGAGGATCTTCCTAACATCAAAATAGATCAAAGAAAACAAGGGATTAGAGTATTATTTACGTAATGTAGCCCAAAATATAGATAAATACTAAAACTAAATAAAAGAGAGGATTTAAGCAAGTAATAAGCTAAAGAAGAGTTGATTTTGCTACTAAAATGATGCTTAGATAATGGTAAGAATTAGCATTATCAAACTCCCCCAAACTTACAACTTTGCTTGTCCTCAAGCAAAAGTACTTCACGTAGTAAACAATTCAATCACGATAGTCTAGCAACTCAAGCATAGTTTCAATCAAATAAACAAAATCAATCATGCTTGCTCAACTTGGAAATTACATTCAAGAGATAAAATGGCCTTAGCAAGCTAAACTTCAATCATGGTGCTCACAATTTAAAATCACAAGATAGATGTAATTGATAGATCAACAAACGTGGCAAGATGTTTTCATTGAATGCATGGAACCATCCTTCACCAAGAAAAGTGTTTCACTCAAGCACAATGGTGTATAAGGATGTGTGTCTAACTCTCAACTATCACAGTGTTACACAAATTAAACTTGCCGTTCATTTCACAATATCAAACACATTCACAAGCAAGTTAGCATCACAAGGACTTTTTAAGGCTTGTAATGTGGCTGGGCTAAGAAGAAAAATTAGTTTTTCTAGACAACAAAGCACCTTGAGCTAAGAGATAAAACAATTTACTTCATGATATAGCATCAGTCTCTCTCTTTGCTTCACAATTGGATAAACCACTTCTCAACTTATTTCCCAATTCTTTTTCAATGAATTCATTTTTCTTTCTCTTCTTCTTCTTTCTTCTTTTTCTTTCTTTTTGACTCATTTTGCTATTTTTTCAATGCTCCCTTATTTCAAAAACTCCCCCAAACTTAAACCATTCTCCTTATCCTAACATATATGTTCATCTCAACTCAAGGTAAGGAGGTTAAGGATTTTTCAATAAGCTTAAGGTTCCAGGGGTGAGAAAGTTTTTCTTCAAGGTTCAAGTGTTTTGCATTGGCTTTTAGGCTCAAAAATGTAGAAGAGGTTGAAGAACAAGATGGCCTTGATCATTTGTAACAAGCAAGCAAATAGTTCAAATAGAGAAACTCAGGCAAAATCAACTGTGATTTCAAAGTGATAGCACTCAACAATAAACTCTGGGCACAACATCTCACAGGTTTACTCAGGGTTCCAAAGTTTGATAAACATCATGCCAAGAATATTGATCACAATTAAAACCAAGCATCCATCTAAACATATACAAGCAACCACAACCTCTATTCAACAAACTTAACCACATAATCTCAATTAAATTTTCAAAGAAATTTTCATAGATAAAGAGCAAGCACAAAAGATTTGTATTCAATTCAAGGATAACATATGATTCACTCGAATCACCAAACCAATTGCAAAAGAACTATCTACTAGGCAAGTCAAAAAGAAATCAAAAACAAAAAAACTGAAAGTAAATAAGAACTGGAAATTAAAACTGAAAAACCGATCAAAATGGACTCTTTGCAGCTCCAACAGTGTAGAACACTAGCTTCACTTTTCATATGTAACATCTTCCTCCTCCAGTAGCTTATACTCCGCAACTGCTCCACCTCCCCCATCAGTAGGGGCCTGGCCCCCAGGCCATGCTGCACGAGCAGCAAAATCTTCAAGTCATATGTTTCTTAGCTCAGGCATGCCTCAAAGGTTGACCAATGGTGGTTTTGAACTCTTTAATTCCTAAGGAAGATCTTATCCTGTAACAAGAAAGCTCAAAGTAAAATTAGTATCTCATAGTCAACAATTGAAGAGAAAGGTCCAAAAACATACTAAAAGAAATGTGCAAAAGAAAGCAAAGAAACAAAACAATGAAAGTCAAAACAAACAAAGACAAAAGTACATGAACATAGAGGGAAGTCTTAAAATTAAGCTTCCCAAAGGTACAACAACACAAAAAGGTTTAAAAACACATCAAAAGAAGTGTGTGAAAGAGTGCAAAGCAAGAGAAAACTCAAAATCAATCAACAAAAATTAGGTGCAGAACCAGTTTTTTAAGGTGTTGGGCGTCATATCAGTTTTTCGCTTAAGCTAAAAACTTTTAGCTTAAGCTAAATTCACAGAAGAATTTTTCGCCCAGGCTAGAAAGTTTTAGCTTAAGCAAAAATGTTCCAGTAGCACCCCAACTTTCAGCCTAAATCTCGCCCAAGCGACTCAGTTTTAGCTTAAGCGAAAATATTCCAGTGGCACCCCAACTTTCAGTCTAAATCTCGCCCAAGCGACTTAGTTTCAGCTTAAGCGAAAATATCAGCAAAACTTATTTTTCAGTTTTCTGCATATCTCGCCCAAGCGAGAAAGTTTAGCCTAAGCGAAAATAATGCAGATTCTTGCGAGATTGGCCACTCACCCTATGATTTTTTTTTTCTACACCTTCATTCAATGCACTTACACACAAACCAAGCTAAAACTAACATAATACACTTATACAAACCACAAAAACAACATTACAACTCAAAAATCACGAAAATGCAACCAAACACAACATACATAACATAAACCAATAATGCAAATGACACAAAAATGACACAAACATAAGTAAAAAGGGTAAGAAAATTGGGTTTCCTCCCAAAAGCGCTTGTTTAACGTCATTAGCTTGACGGTTTACTCAATGAAGTGCAAATGTTGTTGTTGGTGTGCTCCTTTCACCAACTCTTCTTGAATCACTTTCTAGTCACCAAATCAATTCTCATAGCATAAGAATCTTCATTTTTGCCCTTCCACTACCTTGAAATCTTAAAACACTCAATCCTCTTGATCAACTTTGGCTTGCTAGGCTTGAGTTCCTTGCCTCTCATCAAAGGGTGGTGGTGACTAGTCTTTCTCTTTTTCTTCTCCCTTTCTTGTTTATCTTTTACTTAGCACTTGGAGCATCTTCAAGGGAGGAAGAATTTGGGGCAGCTTGTGATGCTCAACATAGTTGTCTCCTTGTGTCCTATAATTCCTTCAATCTCAGGGTCTTCATGATGCTTTTGAGGCTGCAGTCCTCCTTATGTGAACATCTCCCTGCATACACTTAGACACAACTAGGCTAAAGCCACAAATTAGCCCAAATAAAAGTGAAAATCTATTTACAACAAAAGAGTTAGTTCTATATACAAAATCAAGTCTACATAAGTTAGAAACCTCACAAAAGTCTAGTATTGACACGAATCCCCGGCAACGGCGCCAAAAACTTGTTAATCTCTTTGGCAAGTGCACCAAATCGTTCAAGTAATAAACCGTGGTAAGACCAGGTATCGTTTTCCCAAGAGACTCGTAATACTAGAAAATTGTGCGATTAACAACTCATCTAGACTCAAGAACAACTCATCATTTAAGAATATGTGCAAAAAGATAAATTCACAAGTAATTACAAGGTTGGACTTTGGTATTGAAGGCACTTGGAAATGGAAAAGACTAGAAATGGTATGAAATGACATTGTTAAGGTTAGTTTTCACCAATGCACTCTTGTGTTTAACCAATTTCATCTCCTCTCTATCAATTTACTAAAGTCAATCCACTAAAACACTCTAGCCCTAATCCCTTAGGTGAAAGAGCCTAGGTTTTCCTTATCAAACTCCAATCCCTTGGACAATCTAACAAGCAAACCCGCATTAAGAACTAGGATCTAAGACAACATGTGAATCATATCCCATCCCTGGCTCAATGACCCACAAGGACTCTTGTTTCAGTTCAAGATTTCATATCCCATCCCTGGCTCAATGAAACCCCAAAATCAAGTCATGAACGTCCCCATTACATGCAAGCTTTAAGATCGGAAATAAGAATACTAGTAATAGATAGAAAATGCATTTATAAATACGAAACAATCATTCATTACACAAGAGTTCATAGGCTACATCTAACCCTAACAAGATGAATCTGGTTCTCCATTTCCATGGAGAACCCTAAAGCTTACAAACATGGAAGATGGAAGAAGAAGGAGACCCAAAGGAAGAGGAGGAGATGTTCCCACAAGCTCCTCGCGCCCTCCATGAGCTCTAGACGTGAAATCGCGCCTCCAAAGAACCAAAGACCCTTTTTTCTTTCTGCCTCGTGAGTATATATACTGCCCGAATTCTCGCTTAAGCTAAATTATTCTCGCTTAAGCGAGAATTCTTCTTGGAGAAGATAGTCATTCTCGCTTAAGCTAAATTATTCTCACTTAAGCGAAAATGACTGTTAAATCAATGACTTCCTGGATCATCGAGGCTCTTCAATGTAATGGAGGATCTTCCTAACATCAAAATAGATCAAAGAAAACAAGGGATTAGAGTATTATTTACGTAATGTAGCCCAAAATATAGATAAATACTAAAACTAAATAAAAGAGAGGATTTAAGCAAGTAATAAGCTAAAGAAGAGTTGATTTTGCTACTAAAATGATGCTTAGATAATGGTAAGAATTAGCATTATCATGTAGTTATTTGAATTTGATTATATGCACTAAGCGGTGAGCATGAAGCCTAAAAATTTACCTGTTCCTACCCCAAAGATGCAGTTGTAGGGGCTTAACTACATGTTATACCGCCACATTTGTCCAAATACCTTCTATAAATTATTCTCATGCTTATTGACCGACTGAGATCTCACAGTAATTTCATTGATATAAGCTTTCATGCAGCTCCCATCTAGTGATGAAAAATCTTATCCATGAGGCATTGATAGGTTGTCCTATTACGTTTTTGACACCGACATAACCTCATAACAAAAGTTAGAACGTTTAGTGATAAACGCAGTTTTGTTCTTTTGTTTGTTCTTTTTGATGAATAAATTTGTTTATTCTTTTTTATTCTTGTTATGATTTATTTTTATTTATGTCTTTTGCTTCTTAATAAAGTAAAAATAATGATTTTTATATTATAACAAGTTAGCATGATGTTAAATCTATATAACATATCAATCATATGAGTCCAAGAATTTTTATTTTCAATTGAGAATTACTCTCATTAAAGTTAGAAACTTTCATGTGATTGAATGAGTTTTTGCCAATAATTGAGAATGTACTTTGATTAGTGGTAAAAGCTTTAATAAGAATTAATCAAGAATGTACTTTGGTTAATTAGTTTTTTACTTGATATAAGAGGTAAAAAGAATTAATCAAGAATGTACTTTGGTTAATTAGTTTTTTACTTGATATAAGAGGTAAAAGAATAAACATGATTAGGCGTAGTAATATTTAATTGAGAATGTACTTTGGTTAAATTTACTATGATTAATCTACTAAGTTCTTGCTTTTAATTAAGAATAATGTACTTTGGTTAAGAGCGAGAACCCCAACAAATTAATTGAGAATTTACATTGATTAATTTAAAAATCTAAGACAATAATTAATTGAACAATAGTATTTAGATAACCAATGATGAATCCTATTTTGAAAAGGAGTGAAATCAACCTATTTTCTTTATCATTGTTTTTCTCTTTTTAAATATTTTTATAAATTTATTTTTTTATCTATATTTTGTTATTTTGTTCTTTAATCTTTTAGATCTTTATATTCTTTATTGTTTTTGTTTTATTAAGCCTTTTGTATAGTTTTTGTAAGAACTAATATGTTAAGAATTATTTTCGTGTTCGTTAGGAGATGACTTAAGGTTGAATTTATTCTTTTTATTTTGTTGGCTACTATCTTAGCAATACTGAAGTTGCTATAGTTTAGTAGTACTAATTTGATTGCGTCAACGACAACGTTATCACTCTTACGAGCGATTGTTGAGGATTCGCCTCCCACAAATTCCCAAGAGATTATACTTATATGCGCCTTGAGCAATCGATCTTTGCTTTGACTTCGACTTTTGCATCGGGATGGTTCTCTACGGCAGTATGTTCTCGACTCCCATCGAAAAACTTCATTTAGGGTTATGCATACGAGGGGGGCTCGATTATACCCACTTGGTTTTGACAAACTGCTTCAAGTTCCCCACATCGAATCAACTCTTCAATCTTTTCACGTAGGGTTGTGCATTCTTCTGTTGTATGCCCGAAGTTCTTATGGTATAGGGAATGCTTATTCCCATCAACATTTGGAGAAGTGGGCTTCCTCCTGCAAATAGGTATTATCTCAACGCTAAGAGATTTTTCAAGTATATTCGCTCGGAGTGTGTTGAGAGAAGTATACTAGTAAAATCATGGCCCTTAGACTGCATCCTTGGATCGTGCATCACTCTCTTTACCATGTGGTTTTTTTCTAGCTTTCTTATCACTAAACGAGGCTTTTGCTCACATTGTTTTATGAAATTATGCATTTCTTCCACTTGCATGAACTCGGTGGCCCTTTGCCTCAGCTCATCCACATTCTCTACAGGTTTCATGCAAAGACTATCAATGAATGATCCTAACAATAAGACCGTAATCATGTGATGCATAGTCACTTCACGACTAATATTTCCTATTTTTCTTGCCACATTTCCAAACCTCTCCATAAATGCTTGGAGTGATTTGTCCTTTTCTTGCCTAACATTCACCAAGGCAGTGATTGTTAGATAACGTGGTCAGTTAGTCACAAACTGCACCTTAAACTTATAATGGATGATGGCAATGCTATCTATGGAGTTTGACATTAGCAAGGGGAACTAAGCCAAAGTATCTCCCTTTTGGCAAGATGGAGAAGACTTTACACTAGAAGAGATAATGAAATTTCTAAGATGTTCATCAAGATTGGTAGAACCATCGTACTTATAAGAAACGGGCATCGTCCACTTGTTTAGTAAAGGCTTCTCTATTATTCCTGGTGTGAATGGAAGCATCACAATCATATTCATAGTTGCGATAGACGTTATCCTTGCTAGCCCCTGAATTGCCCTCATGGAAAATGTGGCATTATTCTTCGAGCTACCTAGTTTGCACGAACTAAGTTGGTCCAGGAGGCATAGGATTCTTAGCACTCTACTCTTAGGGAATGACTATGTTTTCGACACAAAGGGTCCTCAACTCTTCTTCATACTTTCTTTGCATCTCCTCCATTTATCTTTGCAAGTTTCTCATCATCTTTATCATATTAGGTTGGCTATCCATTACTTCCACAATTATGTTGCTCGTGATGTTTCTTGTAGTTACCATGAGATTAACAAGTTGTTCTCTCAACTCCACGGTGGATGCCAAAACTTTTCAGGTATGGAGTCGAGTGTTCATATCCAATTAGTCTCACAAATCAAAGTCATGTCCTTCAAAAACCGATTAGTAATAACTATCAAAGCTTCTCCAATGCCAAAGTAGTTCAGATTATAAGAATAACAAATACATAATTAATATGATTGGATATTTGATAATAAAAGGAATTTTCAATCATATTTAATTTGACTTTCAAAATCCTTACTTATAGAAATTAATCAATAACATAATTTTGCTAAATAACCAAATTTTATTTATTTAATTACACGTATTTTAAAGGATGGCTGTGAATGTTTTCTTGAGATTAAATAAAAAAAGCTTTTCTAAATAAACTTTTTATTCGAAAATACATTTTCTTTTTCACTTTTATTCTATTATTTGAAATAATAAAGTAGTATGATTTTTTATAACTTAAGTGTTTTTTTTTATTTCTATCCCGTTTCTCTCGAATGAAATGGGACCTTTTAAAAATTATATAATTCCAACAAGATCAAATAAGGATATCCAACCTATCTCTCGCTTATTTTATTTAATATAATTTCAAAAATTAGGAACTATCAATTTATAACGACTGAAAATGATTATTATTAAAAGCTTATTGTCAGAACCACTCAAATCCACGTACGTGCCGTTTTAGTGGATTCCATGTGTCAAGCGAAGGGTTCGACACTCAGATGAGCGAAGGCAGGTGTTGGCAGATGAGCGGACGCTCGTTTTGACGTTGGAAGGAAAACTTGATTTTTCAGAAATTCACGCCACTCTCTCTGCATGCACCCTTCTTCCCCAGATTCTGAAAAATCTCATTTTCTCCTCCTTCTCACTACATCTCCTTCATCTTCTCTCTAAGAAAGCCTCACTATTTCTTACTTCGATCATCACTCAGGCACCATTTCCACTCTCCCGGTGTCAAGAGCTTTTGATTGAACCGATCAGTTTGTGAAGCTGAGCTGGTAAGTTCTTCTCTTCACTCATCCGTGCGGTTTTCTGGACATGCAAACCAAGTTCTGGTTTCATGTGTTGTTTACTTTCTAAATTTTGTAGTTCTGATAGTGTTTTGATTTTACTTGGTTTAGTTTTGCAGAATTGTTGAGCGTTGAGGGTAGAAGGACTTGTAGTGGTGTGAATTGCATTCTGTCTCTGTGAACGTTCGGTCACGCTCAGAGGTAAGAGAAGCTTATATAATTTGATTTGTATGTTTGTTTGGATTGTTTGTACGTTCGTTGAATTGACTGAATTAATATGAAATATGATTGTTGCTATGTTTTGATTGTATGAAGTATGGAAATTTACTATGATATGAATGTATGAAATTATGAAAATAAATGTTGAGAAATGAGTTTAGATAAATAATTCTAAGTATGAAATTCCCTATGATAATGTACGTTCGTTACTAAATGGTCTTTGACCGTTCGGTTTTTCTCGGGGACTCGTTTAGAACTGGATTCTTTCATTTGGAAGGAATTTATGTTGAGGACGAGCGTCTTCGTCTAGTACAGTTTGTGTACAGGCATTCCACCAAGGATATTCTTTTCTTGGCATTTTGATATAAATTTAAGTATGTCCATAGGTAGTAGTATAGTCGTTCGTTCTTGAATATTAATTAAATAATATCTTATATTCCAAGCGTTCGTACGATTTAGTGCTGGGTCTTACACCAAGCGCTCAGTCTCTTTTCTATAATTTATCTGGATGAAAATAGCGTTTGTCCAACCTCAATGGTGTTCACCTCTACCGTGATCGGTCTTTGACTAGTATTCGATTTTCTTGAGGATAAATTTATAAGTAATCTAAGTATTTATAAGCGTTCGATTTCTTCATATGAGTCTTCTATGTACTATTATTTGAATGTCTTGCGGTGTCTGTCTCCATTGGTTTCTGCCTAGAGTCTTAGTACTCGGTCTAGGCTTTAAGCTGTTCAGTTTAAACGCTCATGGGTCAGTTCATCAAATTGACTCACCTTGTAAATAACATTCGATCCTTTTAAATCTTGAGAAATGTTTTGGATTATGGACGAGCGTTCCGGGGAAGAATAGCTCATGAATGTATATTGGAATTTGTAAAGTATGAATGTGGGCATGCTAAGCTGGCGGTTCATCTTGATGTTCCGTGATTACTCGTCCTCACGTAGAGGAGGGTAAGTCATGTGTGGGAACGGCAGGAGGTCCTAGTCCTTATGGTTAATTTGGACAGATAGGACTAACCTCGGGTGGTAGCTGTTGAGGGTATCCCAGTTACTACATCACCCGTGTGCACGAACGTCGTAGCTACACAGAATTCATACAGTCCGGACAGTCTAGTATTAGGCTTTGCATGAGCGAGTGATGAATTATCTTGTTTGGTTGATTATGTGATATATATATATATATATATATATATATATATATATATATATATACATGAATTGAATTACATAAGCTTACCCTATGTCTTTCTGTCTTGTCTGTTTTGTACGTTCGGTTGTCTTTCTGTTGCAATAATCATCCATGTGAATGTGAGCAGAAGGAGACGAGCTGCTGGAAGAAGCGCTGGAAGAAGAAAACTTAGTCGAGGTAGAAGTTAAGACCGAACAGTAGAACCGTTCGGTCAGTAGTATAGTCTGATAGTAAGGTAATCGCTCGATCACTTTTTTCCTTTGCTTTTGTATGACCGTTCGGTATGGGCTTTTGTAAACCGTTCGGTCAGAATTGCACCCCTGTGCAGCTTTAAATTTCTTGTCTTTCTTTGGAAGGTCGTTCGGCCACAAGTGTACTTCTCTTTTAATGTAAGACTGATCTGTAATATTATTCAATGTAATTATTCTATCATATAGTTTTAAACTGTATTTTTGGGATGTTACATAAACATATGTAATTTAATTTTGCTTATGAAAATTATATACATTTTCTTATTATTAATTTCTATGTATGATTTGTATTAATACCTAACCTTTGAAGTGTGACACATAAACGGGTAAAAAGACGAAGACTTTTTCTAAAGAAAGGTCTCACCAAACTACACAGTTCTGACTGTGTAGTTCACCTCCCGCCGTGTTTCTTTGACTAAAATTTCGCCACTTGGAACATTTTATCAGATTCATATCTCACAGTGCGAATATAAGAAGCTGCAAAAAACATTTAGCATTAGGTAAAGCTACTTTATATTTTATCAGATCGCATATTTTTTATACAACATAACTATGTCCAACAATAAAAACATCTATAATATGACCGTAGGACTAGAATTTTGTTCACAGATTGGGAACATTTTCTTTACAGAAAACGTCGACGTTTAATCTGAATATGCATTCTTAACCTATCATTTTGGCTTCAAATTCAACGCACATTGAAATGGTCATTTTCTCTACGGTTTCCTTTCTTTTTCTTTCTGCTTTATCCCATCAATCCCACCAATGTCCAAGATATTTAAGTGATCATTACACTTCATTGGAAACCATCCACTTACCTTCCATTCTAATATGGTATTAAAGTGACTCAACTTGATTTATAAGACTTAGTCAATTATGGATTAAATTTAAAATGAGGAAGTTTAATTCGATTCACTCTAGTTATAAATTTTTTAACTCAACTTATCCATTATATATTAATGAATTGACTCATCAAAGATGTTTAATTTTCAAAACTTATTTTATATAATTAATGTAGTGTAATTAAGATAGATCTACTCGATTCATTTATTTGTATTAGTGTAATTAGACTGTTTAACTATTTTAATAAATATTATTGTAAAATTATAGTTAAGTAAAGTGATATGTAATTAAATAAATATATAAATTAGACGTCAAAATTATTTTATTCTTACAAAAACATTCTAATCTTTAATAAAATTAAATAAACATCATCAATTTCACTTAAAATCTTTTTCAAGAATAAATATATTTACTCTATTTTATCTATATAATTGACACTCTGCTTCTGAATCTCAACACATCTTATGACTCATCATAAACTCATTAGCCCATTCTATGTCTATTTCTCAACTAACTTTTGTCGTCTAGAATCCCATAACTATTATCATCCGATTCTATCTCAAACACTCTAACCTAACATGTACCAAACTGTCTCACTGTACTCTGTAGACTAGGATCTAGCAATTGTTTCCTCCTCGATCACACTTAGAAAATCATTAGATATAGTTGGGCTACTACATCTAATGAAATAAACCTCAAACTCAATCCACAACTTCATAACACAGGACATCTCAACTAATTCCAACTCTCTGATCATTCTTGCTTACCACTTCATCAGCTTGTACAATAAATGCGCTTTTTCATCTATTTCAAGGCCTTTCTTTTCCCTTCCTCATTCGTCGTACTCTTAATTACATAACCTTACCTTTTCTACAACAATAGCTTTCTGATGTACCTCTTCATTCTGTGCTTGAAATATTTCACCTCACCTAAGGTCAAACCTTTCCTTATGTGCAAACCACTGATATTGAAACATCCCTCTAAACTTGACTTTGATGCATCCACTTTTTGAGAAAATTTAACCATCTCCTTTCAATCATTTTACTTAGCTTAAGATCCTTAAAATACTTAATTCTTCTCCAAAGACCTCATGTTCTCTCAACTTGGAAATTATTCCTTTTACCAAACTCTCCCTCAATCCACTTTATTGTCTTATACAAACTGCTCCTCAAACTTTTCTTCGCCTTATAATTCTTTTCTAAAGATTGATTTTGCCTTATATTCCCTTTTTAACTTCAACTTCAAACTTTCCACCATTTTTCTTCTTCAAATCTTCAAGCATCACTGATATGCACAACCATGTTGTCTTCTCAAACGTTGTTACACTAGTGCACACTAACACCTTATGTTTTATTCTAGACTCTGAATCCAACTTCTCTTGCAAAACTTGTGATATCTGATCCTCTAACTTGGTTCTTGAAACACCTTCCAACGAAAACAGTGCTTCTAAACTCCAACATCTTTCCTCATCCATTGCAAACTCAAAAACTCTTATCTTCTAACTCCTAAGTTCCAACACACCACACACCTCCCTATCTTTGAGGGGGGAAAATTGTCTCAAAGGCTTTAACCAAAGTTAATAAAGGTAGGTCAAATTTTCGTTGATTTTGCATCCCTCTATCATTATATAGTATAAAACACTCCCACAAAGGCAAGAACAAGACAAGAATCACTATAGACAACAACACTGAAACTGCAACCCTTTCTTTCCCCAAACCTTCAAAATTAAGAAAGGAAAAACATCTCTGATATCGAGTCATGAGTGTGCACCCTTATTACCTATCAAGACGTTTTCTGTTCTCAAAACTTTCAGTTAGATACACCAACTCTACGATTAAAACTTAGAAATCCATGAAAACTCATGTCACCTAGACTCAACTCTTCACAGGAAAGGCACGACAAACCCACAACCCGCAGGTCATCCTAAGGACAAATTGCTCTGATACCATTTTTGGGGTTTCACATTTATGTAATATCTCATTTTAATAGTGTAAAACTACTAAAATAAATTGTACATACATGATAACTTACAAGGAACCTGATACTACTAGAGTAGAAGCTTCTACCCTTGAAGACAAAAAACTATTTATCATGTCGCTTCTCTCTCAACCAACTGCTAAGTCAACTGAAAAGATGTCTCCTTCCTAACCGGTTAAGGTGATCATTGCAAAAGAAAAAACAACACATAGACTAACAAACACAAAAAGCAAGGGTAAGCTAGTGATACAAAATATTTCATAATATACTTAAATATTTTAAACATTCCACACATGATACATATAACACAATTTAACCAACCAAACACTTTACGCATGACCATACTTTAACTGGACTGTCTGGACTTAGAATGAATGTCGAGCTATGGCAGGTTATGCACTTGTGGTGGCTTCTACTGCTTTGCAAAGTCATTGCCAATGAATTTCACCCTACTATACTCACAAGGTTAGTTTGTTCCATGCCTTGAATTATACTAAAAGCACCTAAGACTAAGACCTCCTGCTACTCTCACCTCACCACATGTGTCAATCGTCTCTTTTTTAGAATGCATGACCATTAGAGTGTCAGGATAAGCCCCAAGACTGAGCTCCCTACATTCAGACTCATGATACTTGAAACCACACCACGAAGTTCCACCTTTGAACTAACTTTCATAACTTTGAATCCACTTGATAATTTATACACATTTCCTTTCACTTTTACATAGTATACCAATACATGAAACTATTGATCATACATTAAAGAACTAGAAGCACTCTTAAAAGCTATCCAAAATCACACAATAACACAAATTTTCTTCATAGTAGCTTGATACCCATACTAGGCACGAAAAATGGCTTGGAAGCTGCAACAGGTTGAAAAACTCTCTTATTCTGACTTTGATGACTCTCTGTATTAAATGATTTCTATACAACCTTTTAGGCGCTGAGAAACATCTAAGAACAAACCTCTAACTCAAATGAACACTCCAAACCTCAACCAACTATTCTAGACTACCTAAACTCAATTATATCACTCCATACAACAAAATAGCAAACTAAAGGCTCATACAAGTTCTAATTGACTTAATTATAAGCCCCAAACTTGTTCCAACACTTTACTTCATAATTTCACCATCTTAACCTCTCATTTACATTAAAAATCACTCAAACACCAACCATGAACCATCCTCTTTAGTTCTAAAATAGTTTCCACACTAACCATGCTTTTAACAGATTATAATTGGCCCCATAACAGACCTAAAAGAGCCATATTTACCAAGCCAACCTTTGTCTCACCAATTTGACTATTAAAACCCCATTTTTAGCTACTAAAACCATAACTTTGGTCACTCCTCAATTCAAAAACGTTACCATCAACTACAAACATCAATATCATTCCATGTATTGCAATTTATGACCACATTAACAACCAAATTGCATCCCATCATATTTCAATCATACAATACCAAAACATATACATTATTTCATTGAATTAATATAGCATAACATTGAAATTAGTACTCTACCAAGTAATTAAACATACAACCACCAAACTTAAAACAATATTAATTTAGACTTAGATATTTAGTTTCCCTTACCTTAAAAGAATACTATCAAACTCTAAAGACATCTCACTGATTGCTTAAAACGCAAGAAATTTCTAGAAACACATACAAGATAACTAAAAACACATGCGACAAATATCATTATGCATGATCTCAAACTAAGAACGAAAGGGAAAAGGAGTCAAAACTTACTTGCTCTATTGAAGAAACTAATTGTGTAGAAACGTAGACCTCGTTGCCATGGTTGATTAGGTACTTCCTGATCTTCAAAGAGATGACTCGGGAGTTAGAACTCTTAGAGATAAGGTACAGAACTCTATAAAAGTGTTTTCTAGAGAGATGGTACGTGTTAAAATAATAAAACTCGTTTATAACAAAACTATTTATAAATAAACCATTTAATATTAAAATAACTGAATCTCACTATTTTTAAACTACCACCATTTCTAAAATGTCATGATGTGAAGTTTAAAAAAAACATATTTAAAATAATTAAATTCAATGTGAAATAACCTAACACAATTTAGTTAAAAAAAATTAAATTCATATTTTCTAAAGTTAAAAAATTAAATTAGATCAAAATTTAAAAAATAATAATAATTCCAATTTTTAATTAAAGAATAAAAACACATTTAACTCTAACAAAGATTCAATATAACAGCAATATATCATTTTACTCTTACACATGTATAATATAAGATACACATATAATATAAGAGATGAAATATTACAATTGCAATTCCCCATAAATAAAAAATACAATTAAGCTTAATACTTTTTTACCCTTATTTAAAAGATCCATTCTTTAATTCTTAGAGCATTATATATGAGAAATGTACCTTATCATATCTAAATTTTTTGTATTCAATTGATATTAATTTTTTTATTTTTTAAAAATATAAAAATTTATTATTTTATGACTATTTGATCTTTATAATATGTATTAAAATAAATATAGAAGTGTGTCAATTATTTTCGAAAACACAGATGTATAATGCAAGAGCGAACAGGGGAAAGTGAATTACGCAGAAGAAGAATGTACAAAATCCGCGTATGACGTATCTAAATATAAATCAAACAATAAAAGATGAATATATGATTATAAGCTATGTGGTGGTTTTTCCACAAGATCACTAGGTTTGAAAGAGAATTCAGCTTCTTCACTAGAGTTGGTTTCTTCATCAGAATGTTCATGTTCATGTTCTTGTAGTTGTTGGTGATCAGCATGATCCATTCTCACAATGAAGCTGGCTGTTTGGGACAACTCAGGAGACAACTCAACATCGGACTCGTATTCATGATCTTGATCCTCGTACGACTGGGAGCGGGTGGAGTGGCCGGTGGTTTTGAAACGGTGAAGTGTAGGCCCAGAAGGGTGCACTGCTGAAGTTGAAGCAGCGGGGCTTCCATCAACAGATTCTGCATTGAACTTTCCTAGCTTCACCACCCTTTGCTTCTTTTTCACAGCCATGTGCCAGTTCCTTAGAGCCTTGTTTGTTTGCTCGTCAAAGATCGCTTTTTTCATCCTTGAACCCATCTGCGTGTGTATGTCCATGTATGTTTACTGTCATCAACAGCATGTATATTATTTAATGAAACAAAAACGTGTAGGTATACCTGAGTTACAAGAGCATATAATGGGAGGGTGATGTAGCTGCAGAGGAATAGCATCACAATCCTGAATAAAACCCATCAGAATTAATCAAATTAACTATGATTCTGCCCGATATTTTCAAAAGCAAAGAGAATTTCAGAAGAAAAGGTTTACCCTAAAGCTACTTTCATTATTGCAAGCTTGTAATCATTACGGAAACAGTTTCTCACCCCGAATGAATACTGCAAGTAAAGAAAGTGTTCTTTGATTATTCAAGAAAATAGACAACAAAAACACATAAGCCAATAGTCAATATAGTGTCGTCAGCTTCGTTACCCATATCCACAAGATATATGTTACTTGGAACGCATTCTGCAAGTGTAAGAAAATCAGTTAGCGGTTAACTTTTCTAAAACATGAAATAAAGCTCCTTCAAATATACATTTGAATTTGAATTTGCAAATTCAAACAACTGGAAAATGTCATTGCTCCTATGCTGCTTCATAGTTTATCAGAAAAGAATATGATTTTCCTGAACTTGATAAGGTTGCATTCAACTACAAGTGAAGGCTTATTTGAGAGCCTCTATGTGAAAATATGGTTTTTTTCTTTTGTTTCAGTAAAATGGTTTTCAAAAATTCTTCTAGTTTCTAATACTAACAGGAAATCCATTGAATACCTGGAACAAAGCAAAATGGATAAGGTGAAGGACTAACTGTGGCTGACCAAACCAAAAGTATTTGTCTGAGCCTTGGACAAGAGGTATTCCTTGGACAACTGCATGTCTGTCGGTGATTTCAATCGCCATCTTTGCCAATATGGCTTGAAGTTTTGTTCCAACTGCCAAAATTATCTGCAACCAATCAAATGACTTGTAACTGTAGATCCCTGCCAGCCAAGTTCAGAATTTAATACACAGAGAATAGAATGCTCACAACAACAGGAATTGCGGCTGCCCAAAGTGTAGTACGCCATCCTGGAAATTATTTTATTGAACTTAGTTGAATTTTCAGTTAAAAAATCAACAAATTCCATAGAACACCAAAGACAAACAAGTTACTCACCATTAACATTGACGAGAAGGTAAACTACAACTGACGCCCAGAGAACAGGACTGTCAACAACATAGTTAGCTCACATGTCAAATCTACAAGAAAAAAATAACCTTACATAATAATAATATAAGGCTGCATGTAAATTTTACCGTTGTTAGTGTTACCTGACTCCCACTACCACCTTGAAGTCATCTTCAAATGATCTTTTGATATACTTTTGGAAATTAAATTTACTTCCAGGAGCCAGGTGCACCTATGTATATTTATATATAATTCATCGTCAATATAGAAGAAAAGGTAAATCCACAACGAAAAGAACATCCTCTTCTACAAGAAGTGTTGACTCACAGTGATAAACCCGTTCCGCAAAGTCTGGTAATCAGTCTTAGTTACAGACCTATAGAACTGCCTAAAGAAGCATCTCTGAAATTGGAAAATGAAAGATGGGTTACATCATACAAGGTATACATCATTTGACATGCAAAATTGGCGACCAATTTGATTTTCTAATTTGTCTGTTTCTTTAATAAATATTAAATGCCTATGATGGTGCCTAATGTTGTTAGAAAAATTAGACTAGAGATTAGTAAGATTGACCCTACAATATAGAAGAAAATGGGAATCCTTGTCCATAAATCTGCATGAGCTCTCACGAATGATGTTTCATGAGTAAGCCTAAATCTTGAAGCAGCTGCACACATAAACAGGAAATGCTCAAATATATGCATGAGGTTTTTTCATAATGGTATTTACAAGATTAAACTTGCAAGTAAAATCGAAGGTAAACATACACAGTGTTGTAACCATACCATTCGCGAACTCAAAATTATTAGTTGAAGTCTCTGCCTCCCATGCTTTCCATCCACGTATCTGCAGAAAGAAAACTCTGATGTTTGGAACTTTTACAGAACTATAACGGCATTTAGTTTCATCGAAAATTCAAAATTAAATCAATTTCAGCCATAAATATATAAATCTTTTAGACTAAAATTTCGAAAGCAAGAACAAAAGGCAAAAGGTTGAGTAAATCCGACTTAATATCCTTGCACAGGAATGGAAGAAACATGAATTAGTCTAAAAGATATAAAGTAACAATCAGACCTTCAGTCTTCCAAGAAGCATTGTGATAGCACTGTAAAGCACATGAAAGACTGCTAAGAAGAATATGAGGATGTGTAACTGGTGCAAACCATTCACGGATAATAGTGGCTCATGTCCCTGTAACCATCAACAATTATACAAACAGCTATTTTAGGGAACAAAGAATAAGGGAACATACTTATACCTCATTGCTGCATTTAAACGAGGTAGTATCAGCAGCTAAATATCTACGTTCATAAGACAAAAGTTTTCTACGATGTTTCTCTCCATCGTCTGATGCCTTTTCAGCATCCTTATATTTATATGGACATGGTAACATCTTGTCTGCCAGCTTTTCAGGAACACATATTTTGACAATGTAACTCTGCCCGAAAGTCAAAAGCAGTGAAATGAAACCCAAAATCATCAACTCTGCAGGAAAAAAAAAAGAATGAATAAAATATACTAAAATATGACAAGTGAAATTATTGTTTCACATAAATAAAGCTTGAAAATAAGCCTTTGACTTTAATCATTACCAGCCTTGACCTTCTCCAGAGCTTCGAGCAAAGCCTTCTTTTGCTTTTTTCCAAGCCACTGAACAAATTTTCAGAAGGTGAGAGACAGAATACCACAACTAGAGAATTCCAAAGCACACCCATCATAATCATTGATCACAACAAGGAAAGTGGGAAAAGAGACAAATAGAAAAATTCACTCCTATTAAAACAAAAAACAGAACCCTAACGAACAAAAACATCTACTTAAAATTGTGTAACAACAAACTTGCATGAATTATTATAACAATAAATTGAATAAGAAAACTCTTAATTTTGAGTAAATCAATTATCTGTACGGAAGAAGACAAAATTTCAACTCAGATTCTTGTTTTGAAAATTTCTCACAGATAAAAATCAAGGGAGCCACAAAAACGTGATAAGGCACATAATGTCACAGCTAACTACTAATCATTGATCTAAGAAATAAATAAAAAATAAAGAAAAAAAAACATTGATATAAGAAATTAAGTTGAAGGAGACAAATTGAAGGCAAGAGGTACAGTATTTTTTATTTCTGAAACGGATTGAAGAGACGAAGAAAAGACAGTTGAATTCAATAGCAAACGCACAGCGAGAGAATTAATGAAAGCCATAACTAAAAAAAGAGAGATACAGAGTTTCATTCATTAATTAATTGCGTACCGTCCCAACTTTGTGGAGACTTTTTTCGAGTGCTATGGAAATCAAAATGAAAACAGTGCAAACGACAGCAACGGCCCACGTTGGTGTCTGGTCGAGCTCTCTGGAACTGCTGCCACTTTCACTCGCTGCCATGGCCGAACCTCCAAACCATAATAACCACAAAGGCAGCACCCCCACCACACAAGAAAACAGCTTTCTAAACTCTGAACAATTCATGGAAAATATTAGAACTAGGGGAAAAGTGGGTTGCGAAAAAAAAGAATTTTTTTTAATGTTTCACGTGGGAATTAGGTGTCGGTGTTCCTAAGGGAAAGGATGTAAAGAAAGAGGCTTTATGCAGGGATTATAAGTGTCTGTTAAAAGGATGAAAGTAACACGAGAGGCGCGTAAAAGGGTAGCGGAGATCGGAGAAGAAGCATGTGCCGTTAGTAGTAGCGGGCTCCTCCGCCAGCTTCAGATGGTTTATAGAATTTAAGGAGAGAGAGTACAAATTATGTCTCTCTCTCTTCTTTAGTAGAGACATCACCTTAAATAATAAATATAAACACAAGTTGGTCTTTTCTAATATTTAAAATTAAATTAAATCGTAAAAAAATTAAATTAAATTCGGTGCTCTTGCTAAAACAAATTCTGCTCTGATTTATTATTTTATATGCAATTTTTTTTTTTTGAAAAATAAGTAAATTTCTTGGTTTAAACTTGAAAGAACATAACTAAGTTGACAAGAACAATTTAATTTATCAATAAAATAAAACAGTCAAATGAACTTTATTCTTATTTTTATGAAAAATGATATACATACAAATTATGAATATTTATTTGATATTATTTTTTTATTTTTTTATTTTTTCTTCTAAAAATACAAAAAAAAATTATCTTTTATAATTATTTTTTTTATAATATGTATTAAATAAATGTAAATATATATCATCTATCATTATTCTACTTTATTAAAAAAAGTTCAAGCGATTGATTAAGTATAAACAAAAGTTCTTGGAACAATTCCATGTTTATTATAAGTTCCAAAAGTTGACTGAATTAATTATCTTTGTCTCCTGAAATTGATATAATTTTTAGTGTCTTTCTTTTTACACGTTCTGTATATGCATGGGTTTTGATGTGAGAATTAAATAATATGATCAAGTGGGGTTATGCTCGTATGATGTTATTATAGATAAAAAAATACGTTACACCATTTGTTTACATAAAATTTTCCTCTTTGAAAATGTATGCAACCATTTTTTTATGATCAATGTTTTCATATAGTGTTTTAATAGTGATTAAAAACAAGAAAGTCAGAAAATAGTTTATGCCGAGGGTACGTGTTCAATAGTATTTTGCAAAACGACACACTAAAGGGCCAAAAACGCTGAATCGTTATCTTGATTTCATGTTTCACAGTTTGCATCATAATAATGGAGCCAACTTTGATCATGACAGTTATTACAGGCAACAGAAATAATGATTTTGACACAAAAAAAAAAGTTTTACACGACTCTTGATTTCATTGTTTTATTTTAGTAATAAAACACCCCAAAATATAAAACATCTCACACCCAAATTTATTTCATTAATAAAGAAAACATCGTACAATATTACAATCCTCCTTTTAGGAGTAACATAGTTCACACTAGAAATACATTATATTTTCACACATAAATAAAACACTCTTAATTTTATTTTATTTTATTTTTCTTCTTCTTAAAATATTCTTCATTTTTCTGCTGCTTCCTCCTTCACTTGAATTGGTTCAGACGTCTTTCTCTCATCTACTCCCGTATAACAAAAACATTATACGATCATCGCAAAAAGAAGATTTTTCCGGCACAAACAAACAAGTAAGGGTGAGTTACCATGCAACATTCAAAGGAAAACATTACACTATTATTATACGTAATACATTCACCATAATTTCATGCAAGATGCAATTATCATACTAGACTCTATTATCCGGATATAATGTTGATGGAAGTCTCGGGTGGTCATGCACTTGTGGTGATTTCAACAACAAAATTTTTGGCCAAATAGAATATATCATATCACCCACAAGGTTAATCCATTAATGTCTATAAACATAGACTAGGACCTCCTACTACTCTCACCACATAACACATCCTTCTCTAATTGAGACTGGAAAATTATTAGAGTTTTAGGATCACCACCAACAACAGGACCCTCAACATCAACATATACACTAATACCATGTCATTATAGAGTCTCTCCCCGAGACTCATACTATATTTCAAATGCATAATTTCATATCAAACATCACAATAAACATTCATAATAGAATTCATACAAGATAATTATAAACAATTAATAATAATAAAATATTACTATAAATGGTCATAGAAGAATACAATATTTGACAATCATAAAAATAATCTTAATATAAAAATTCATGGGGAAACAAGAAGTTGAATCTGGCAGAGCCGGTTAGACAACTTCTAATCCATCCAAAAATACAATATAATTAAATAACAAGAACAATACATGTCTGGGGAAATAAGAAGTTGAATCTGGCAGAGCCGGTTAGACAACTTCTAATACATCCAAAAATACAATATAATTAAATAACAAGAACAATACATGTCTGGGGAAATAAGAAGTTGAATCTGGCAGAGCCGGTTAGACAACTTCTAATCCTTCCAAAGATGCGATAAAATAAATAAGTAAAGCAATAAATAGTTTGAGGAAACAAGAAGTTGAATCTGGCAGAGCCGGTTAGACAACTTCTAATCCTTCCAGGAATACAACGTAATTAAATAATAAGAATAATGACAGGTTTGGGGAAATAAGAAGTTGAATCTGGCAGAGCCGGTTAGACAACTTCTAATCCATCCATAAACAATTAATAGCATACATATGACATAACATAATCAACATCTCATTTTACAACTATCACATTTGGATCTAAACACAGAAGCATGTTCTCATCCAAATTCAAAATCATACAGAAACAAAATACTTCACACTCAAGATTTAAGATCAACCAAAAACAACATATACAAGACTCAAAATAATACCAAACAAAATATAACTCCCCTTACCTCTATTTCAGACTTAGGTTCCTCTTCTCAAACCGTTCTCCAGAAACTTCCAGAATTTCCCCTCTTCAACTATAATTTCCTCCAACTCTCTTCTCTCACAATTTCTCTAGAATTTTGGTGCAAATTTTCAGCCTCCCCCCTTGGCTATTTATAGCCAAAAAAATTACTATTCATTTTTACTATTCATTTTTACTATTCACTTTTACTATTCATTTTTACTATTCAAAAAATTATTTTTTTATTCACCATTCTTATCTCTGAATCATTCATTCTACGTGGAGTGTTTTCTTCCACAATTTATTTTAATATATTTTTTTTTAACTATTTACTATTCACTATTCACTATTCACTATTCACTATTCACTATTTACTATTTACTATTCACTATTCACTTTTCTTAAAAAATCCTAAATAAGTTATCAAAAATTTGAAGCTCTTCCTCTAGAATTACTATAATTTTATATCCAAAAATCTACATTTTTCTATCCATTAAAATTATTATTACTAATAAAATGCTAAAATTTACTATTATAAATATTTTTTTTATGGGTCCTACAAATTAAGTTACCAAAATTTCTTATTAATCTTTCCACATTTTATAAACTTATATATTTTCCATTCACAAAGAAATTTATTACTACTAGTAATAAAATTATTATTATTAAAGTAAATATTTTTCATGGGTCTTACAATTTTGGTTATAAATTTTTACAAATGAATAATATATTTAAATTAGGAATAAATTTAAGGTTTAATTTTTAATTGATTGTAAGATAATATTAGTAATTTTTTATATTATCACATTTATGTGAAATGATATGAAACTCATTTTAAGTTTTTTTTTTGTATTTATTTTATTGTGGTTCATAAAATATTGTAAGTGTTTGTGTTGTCATTTATTTTCTTTTCTCCTTGTCTGTTAAGAAATATGTTTTCATTTTGTCGTACCAAATAATAACTTATTTTCTCTATATTCTAAAAAACCAAAAGGAAAAAGATAAGCCAAAGAGAAAAATTAAAGTAAAAAAATGTCAATTGATGTGAAATAGAAAAAAAAGAAAAACTAAGTTAATATATCTTTTTGCACAATTTAATTTATTTTCATGTTTAAAAAAGAAGAAAAGATGACATTAGTCCTACTCTAATGTATCCATGACATTCTTTCTTTGAGGATTTTTAATGTAAGATGTTATTATATGTTATATGTAAATATATTTTAGTTGAATAACCTTTATACCTCGAGTATCAACATATATTTATCTTTGTCGTTAAAAAATTAATTTTAATTTAATTTCAGGTAAATGTTTAACTTTTTATTTCTATTTGAAAATAAAGAAAAACGGAAAATGTGAAAAGAAAACTTTTGACTATTTATAATTATTGAAAAACATAAGAGAAAGAAGTCTAATTTGTAAATTTTCCCAAATGTCAATAATAATTGTCAGAAAAATGTGAAAAAAAATAAGTTTAGCTTGTTCTGATGACTGCCTCTTTCAAGATTCAAATATTTTAAATGAAGATTTAAGATCTTTCGAAGGAAATTTATTTAATAAAATTTGTGGTAAGCTGGTAAAACTATTCTGTTAAATCTGCAAAGATTCAACTCAGTTATTTTAATGATGATCATAAATGTTTTTTAAAATTGGACCCACTATATTCAAATTAGTTTGTAGTCTCTTTCTTCAACTCATGTGCTATATAATAGAATTAAATTAAAAATATAAAATATATTCAAAATTACAGTCTTAGTGCTGATAAAAAAACCAGTATTAATTGTGTAACATTTAAAAAACGTGCCATTACAAATAAAATTTCATTAAATATAGAAAGTATATCTTGAAGTCACTACTTTTCAAATGACTTTTATATTTATATTTGTTACACTTGATCCAATGAATTGCTACTGCAACATTATTTGAATTGTTTTGTTTAACTAAACATGGTAAATGATCTGCTGTAAATTAATATTATATAACATTTATAATTAATATTGTTTGGGATGCAAACTTCACCAAATGAGATCTGTAACTGTGCCGTGACATGGTGGAGAAGAATTCATCACATTATTAATTTTTCTTAATATCTAACTCAAACTATTTTAACACATTTTTTTCTATTCACTACAAAATAAAAATTGTAAAACGACACGAGATTCGTTGAATGGTATATGATATCTATAAAAAATATATTTTAAATAGATTTCAATTAAAAAATTGTTTCTAAATATATAGTGGAGTGTATTTTTTTTTTCATTTCCTATTCTTTAATAATCTAATAATTCTGGGTAAAGCCAAGAAAACGTGAGTTTCACGACGATCGAAAATGGTGAGAACTAACTCAGAACCATCAATTAAATATAGGATAACAAATTGAGATTCGGCTAAGCAATATGCATTAAAATATTCTATAAAATATGTTAAAATGTGATTACACTTAGGTCTTTTGATAAATAATGTATGCTAAATACCTTTGGCCCACGCAGACAGATCAATATATTAATGGATTGATCACTCTCTTCGATATTTTTGTTGGTTATATTTGTCAATCACATTGGTAGATCATTATGATAAATAAAATTTTCGATCATTTTGGTTAATCATTTTTTGATTGATTGGTAAATCAACTAATGGTAATCACAAATACCTAACTATTGATTAAGGTAAAATTTATAATAATTACTATAAATAAATGTTTAATGTATAGTTGTTGACATATGCATTATAACATTTAATATTATAGTGATTGGTTACCTACTGACTTTAAAATCAGAGTACGGTATCATTTGAGTAGTTTTGAAAATATGGGAGATTTTAGACACCAAACAAACAAGAGATAGAAGAGATTCAAGACAAACAATTAAGAGTACTCAACAGATCCTACATAAATATTTTGGTGCTCAACATTGGGCTTAGTGAGCATTTTTTTTTAATCTCCGACTAATCACAAGGAACATCACAAATCATGTAGTAGTGGAAGACGTCACCGAGCAACATATCAACAATTTAGCCTTATCCATTCAACCTTAATCATTCAGACTTAATTATTTGGCTCGACTATTCAACCTTAACCATTCAGCTTGAATTTATTTGTCAAATTTTCAATCTTGACAATTTAGCCTTTCGGCTTTAACCTCTCAACCTCGATTTTTCTGTCGACTTTTTATTTTTGACAGATAGAATTTGCCATGACCATTCGGCCTTATTCAGTCGACCTCAACCAACCAGTCTATTCAGACATTTAGCCTCAACCAACCGGTCTATTCATACATTTAGCCTCAACCATTCGGCTCAATCATTCGACCTCAACCATTCGACTCGGCCATTCGACCTTGATAATTCAGCTCGGCCATTTGACCCCTATCATTTGGTCTTAACCTCTCGACATTGATTTCTTTATCGACTTTTCAATCTTGAAATGTTGGTTCAATAATTCGATCTCATTCAGCCTCAATTATTCGGTCTCACCCATTCAACCTCAACTATTCGTGTAAAATTCAGGAAAAATATTTACATGAGATAGAATATATAATAACTACCAATATGTATTTAAATTATTATTGTTGTTATTATTTATTATTGTTCTTGTTATCATCATTATTATTATATTAAAGGTTTAATAGGTTCGGAGGTCCTTATATTTGTGGGTTCGTTTCAATTGGGTCCTCCAATTTTGAAAGTGATCAATTTGGTCCCTAATTTAACAAAATTGAGTCAATAATACCCTTTCCGTTAAATGTAATGTACGACGTTAACTTTTTAAACATGTGGTATGTTGAGGCATCCTTTTATTTGCAGGTTGCACAGTTTTATTTGAAGGATGCTTCAACATACCACATGTTTAAAAAGTTAATGTCGTCCATTGCATTTAACGGAAAGGGTATTATTGACTCAATTTTGTTAAATTAGGGACCAAATTGATCACTTTCAAAATTGGAGGACCCAATTGAAACGAACTCACAAATATAGGGACCTCCGAACCTATTAAACCTATATTAAAATATTATGATGGTTTGTTAGAAGCCTTATGTTGGAAAGTGAAGTATGTAACTTAAGTCTTACCTATAATGTTTTTATTTAGATTTATTTCTTTAGTTATGTCTATAAACTCTAAAATTATAATGGTTTTTTAATATTATTATGTAAAATAGCAATAGGATGCTTTCAACGTATGTTTTTTATTTGCTAAGTTTCGGTGGCTAAAGTGTGTGAAATGTTGTGTTTGGTGATGGGAATGTAATTTTAGCTTTTTGTGCTCTGATTGATCTTGTTAGTAATGACACTTTTGGGCTGAGTGGAGGCATGTGTCTCAACAAGAGGTGAGGAGCTTTGGGAGCTGACTCTGAGAATTCCATTTGTGGTCTTTGGGATAGCAGCAAGGAATGAAGGCATGTGCCTTAGCAAAAAGTGAAGGGGCTTTGAGAGCTAACCTTGAGAGGTCTTTGGGAGCTGACCTTGAGGACTTCAACTATGGTCTCTAGGAGAGTAGTTGGGAGTGGTGGACTTGATATATCGTTACTAGAGGTGAATTTTGTCGATGAAGCTCTTTGGAAGAGTGGTGAGAAGTGACACCTGTGTGATTTGCCCGTAAGGTTCAAGGAAAAGCAACATAAGTAAGCTCTATTTGAAGACTCCTAGGTAGTAGGAAGGAAGAATGGCTTTAACTTTAGAGGTAAGATGGTTTTGGATGGTAAGCTACATGCAAGGGTTATGTTGATTATTGACACTCTTGGGCCGAGTCTACATGCATATTCATTGTTGTTGGATGATACAATAGTAATTATTATTTTATTATGTGTTATTGTATGAATTAATGAAATATTGAATGAGGCGTGTTAAGACATGTTACTATATATATGTATATATATATATATATATATATATATATATATATATATATATATATATATATATATATATATATATATATATATATATATATATATATATATATAAGTTTAATTATTATGTTTTCTTTTAAGTTAGCCCATGCTTATATGTTTGTGATTATAATTGTCGTTTGTAATGATCGTATGACTTGTGTTATACTTGAGCAAAAAATAATGTTGTAGATGATGGTGTTGATGCATATCAGTTAGGGGCTTAAGGATTGTTTCAAGAATGCATTTTCTTTTATTTTGTATAAATTTTAATTATTAAATATTTTTAAATGTTTTCTTATTGTTTGAAATAAATTTTATTAAATGAAACATTTATTTGATGAAATAAATGAATGTTTTTAATTTTATTTTATGATGCAAAATAAATACATTTAAAATCATTCTCATTCATTCGGGTTCAACCATTCAACCTGAATTTATATGTTGACTTTTTCAATTTTGACATTTCGACCTCAACCTATTGGCCTTGATTTCTTTGTGAACTTTTCAGTCTTGACAACTCAGTTTAGTTAATCGGTCTTATTCTTACGATTTAGTCGGTTGACCTCAACCATTTGGTCCGTTTTACTTATTTATTAATCTTCTCACTCACTTTTACCCAATACGAGAGATTATACTTATTGAAACCTAAAAACCTTTTTTTATTAGGTTTCTGAGTCTTTTTACTTGAATATTTGCCATCTTACTTATTTTTATATTGAATTCATACCTTCCTTGAACCCTTCTAATCTTAAATCATTCTCCTTATATAATAGTCATATTATACTAAAGATTTTATAATTATTATGAAAGACTTTAGATACACATTGAATCTTAACAATTTTATCCTATTTATATATTCATTTTACTATTTTTACCCTAAACCTTCCTCCTATCCCTTTTACTTATATACTAGTATAATAAGTTATACATTTTTGTGCTAAGGAAATAATCAATCATAAAAAAAAATATAATAAGTAATATAAACCATAAATTTTATATTTATAAACTATATTTTTTGTAATTTAACTATCAAATTCGTCTCCGCGGAAAAAAAGATGACAAGATAACTGGGTAAGATTTTGGTTAAAAATTGAAAAGCATCTCGATACTCTAAAAAGAAAAAAAAGTACTCTTTTAAAATAAAAATAACTTAAGATTTTTTAAATTTTAATCTATGACAATTTCATTTGACTGACTAGTTACAGTCGAAGTCAACTATTATTAAATCATCATGTCAACACCAGCATATTAAAAAAAAAATTTAAAAGTAAATTATTTTTAGTATATTAAGATTAATTTGTGTCCATATTGAAGATAATTCTTTTCAAAATTGAATGAGAATTTTTTTATTACCTACATATATACATGAAACTCTTGTTTTTTTTTCTCTTCAAAATATTTACAGAAAAATAAACAGAATTTATTGGATTTCAGGTTTACTTTTACGAATGAAAAATGGTCCACGAAACTTTCAACACCAGTCAGTTCGTTCAGGTTTTAACGTTTCATTCTAATTATAGCAATCAGTGTGCGGTAACGTATGGCAAGTGCTTTTTTATCCGTTAATTCACCATGTAAATAAAACAAATAAATAATTAGGTTTTGAATGGTATTTTCAAAACAATACCAATGTTATTGTAGTGAAGAAGATGATTTGATTTGGTTTGAAGTAGATAGAAATACCCTCTTCTTTTCTTATTTAATTAAGGTTATATTTAACCAATTCTCTATAAATACTTTAAAAATTTTAAAAAAATATAAACTAAACGAAAGTTATGTATAGGGTAAAATGATATTTTGAAATAAATTAATAAAATATCATTTTTATAATTGGTATAAGTTAATTTTTACTTTTTTTAAGAAAAAAAAACTTTACTTTTTTGTATTTTATTTGTATAAAATTTGAAATGTAAATATTAGTTTAACAACGACAAAAAAGATAGATGTCCATAAAACAGAATAAAAGTAAACTAATGGGCCATGGCAGAGAGAAACGAGCCCAAAGCCCAACTTCTTTAACGGTCTTGTTAATAACGAAAGTAAAACGAGATCTAGCGACAATATCGAAGCGCAACACTAGAAGTAGTAGGATCTGTTGTTGTCCCTATTGGTTTCTACGACAAGCAAATCAACACTAACAGAGGAAAGGAGGGAAGAAAGAAAATCAGAGTTTTATTTTGGCTTTGCAGAAATGGCTACTCTATCAAGCTTCATCGCTTTGCCGAAGAATCCTAAGACCCACTTTCTCTCAGGTGATCACTTCCATCACTCTCATCATTACCATTTCCATACCAAAAGGGCACCACTCTAAACTGAAAAAGCTGTTCCCTTTTTTCTTGCATTTTTTTTCTCAGTTGCACTTTCCACTGTTTTCCTTTAGATTTTTCTGAGGTTGTTCACTATATCAAGTTTGCCACTTTTATTTATGTGTGCCTGTGTATTTTGTAATTCTCGGATATTCCGTGAGTCCCTGTTTTTTTTTTTGGGTTCAATGAAAATGGAGGTGATAAGTGTTTTTGGAATGGTTTTAGTTGTGTGTGAATTTGGTGTTTGGTTCCCAAATTATGGGAAAGTTTGATTAGATTCATTTAGTTGGATTGTGTTGAGAGATTCCTCTTTCGTTAGTCTATGTTTGTTTTGGGGGTGAAATGAAATTGTGGAAGATGAGAATGTGAACTAAACTTTATTATTGTGTATATTGCTAATGTACATTGCTAATTTTTTCATTCTAACCTACTATAGCATACTGAAAATATATTTCATTTCGAGGAGGTGGATGATACATGCATGCTGCCTTCTTTTATGTTTTGTTTTAGAGAAATATATAATTCGTCTGCAAAACATGCTATTGTGTGATGTGTTGTTCTGGTCCCCAAAAGTTTCCATAAGTAGAAATTGATCCCCATAGATGTGAACTTGTTAGAAAGTTTATAGGACATTGGTAGAGTGAACTTTTTAGCAAGCCAACATTTTGACGACCAATTTGTGCATAAGAAAATCTTCGAAGACCAAAAAATACAAGTAACCTCTTTCGAAGATCAGTTTATATTTGCTCTTTGTTTTATTTTGCCTTTTGTAATTGTGTTGAAGTCTGTTTATATGTTAATATAATTTTGGAGAACATAATTGTGATGCCAGGGGATGCAGTGATTATATGGGTCTTTTTATCATTACAGGTTTTAGAGATTTTTATATATCTGTTCGTGTGACAAATATCTTAATGAAAAACCTTTAAGCAAAATTCATGGAATAAAGAATGGTGTTTGATCCTTGCTACTGTAATTATAATGGTAACTTATTAAAGTTCAACATATCCAACAACACCCCCTTTTTAATGATTTTCCAGAAATCTAATACTCAGATTAATGTCAGGTTCCTCATTGATGCCGATGGACAAATGCTTCTTGAAAATCAGCTCTGGTGAACAATTTCCAGGCTCCTCTTTCAGAGCTAAAACATCACGTAACCAACCACTTGTTATTCGAGCTGGGTAGGATGAGTTAACCTTCTTGTGCATTCTTTCTCTGGGGTTGGAGTTACATGACTGTTTGGTATAAATTTAGAGGATGATTTGGGATGTTAAAATAAAACAAGTGACATGCAGATTTTCAAAGAGAATGCTATTTCTAAATACTGAAAAAGTACAGCAGTTGTCTTAATAACCTACAGTACATGAAGCAGAAAACAATATCTGAGCCACCTTATCATGGATGACTAATTGATAAAAAGAAACTGACTCCTATTTTCCCGTCCTTAGCTAACAGAATAATGAACCAAGTAAAAAGCACAAATAGTAAAAGCAGATGACTTTATCGGGTATCACAAATATTATTAAGCTACAGCTATTCTCGTTGTTTCATTTTGTGTTTCTAGTTAAACAGTGCCGTGATCATCAACTGTACCTTACATTTAACTCATTTGGTTGTCTAAAATATTGGCTTGAGCATAATTTAAACAAGTTGGTATACCTTTTGGCATTGTGTAACTTTATAGTGTTTCTAATCTCTCTGCTAGAACAGTGGTGATGGTGGAAGATCAATAAGTGGAAGTATTTTTGTTGGTGGTTTTGTATTGGGAGGACTAATTGTTGGAGCATTGGGTTGTATTTATGCACCTCAGGTATGTCTGCAGAACCAACATTTTCCCTTTTTAACTCTTCTTATTTCTTTTGATTTATCATTATCCATATCGTGTAATATTGTCTGCTTAACTCGTGAAGAATGTACTTTACTTCACTTAGGTCAAAGTTTAGTTTTGCTCAAATCAGATGTGAATATAATCGTAACATCATTTACACATTGAATTCTGTATTACTTAATTTCCATCATTCTTTTCTTGTAAAGTTGCAAGATAGTAGTACCCTTCATTATTAATAGGTGTATCAAATTTCAATATGCATCTATTTATGTCAGCTTTCTTTGGAATCATCAAATCTATCTTGCTTTTCAACAATTTTTTGCAATGGTCTTTTATATATATATATATATATATATGTCGATTTTTAACTTGAAAGATTGTTTACTGAATGTAAGGTCAGGAAAGAGATTATCTTTGACTTCTGTGATATTAACTTTGCAGATAAGCATGGCAATAGCTGGAGCAGACCGTAAAGACTTGATGAGGAAACTTCCAAAATTTGTGTACGATGAAGATAAAGCTTTAGAGGTCAGCAAATTTCACTGCTGTTACTCTGTACTTGAAAGTTGAACATTTTTCTCATTGAGTGTGTCTGAATGTTTATTATTGAAAAGGAAGAACCTAGTTATATTTATTATACTAAATTCACTCCCCCCCCCCCCCCCCCCCCCCCCCCCCCCGTCAACACAAAAAGGAAAAAGGAAAAACATTACCAAAAATTAGTGCCTTGTATAGGCTCACGAGTATATCCGACAACTGAAATCAATGACCAAAATATGAATTGTGATGAAATCAGAAAATCTGCATGACCGAGGACAATACTTACACATAAGTAACTTTTATTAAAACTATCACATTGACATAAAAAGCACGATATAATAAGCTAAATTCATTGTTAATATAACTTATTTACATTGATATATTTGTATTATGAAGGTAGTGAAGGTAAATCCTTATAAATTATGAAATATATCAGAAACTAAAAGTAACTATGAAACCACATCAGGGAAAAAGATGGGGGGCGAGGGATGTGCATTTCTGAGATACAATATAAGTGTTTCTATAGTGGTTGTGGAGTGTTAAACATCTTTTGGGGAAGAAAATGACTCAGTAACATATCTGCGAGTTTATGGTGTGTGGTTGGATATTGTTTTTCCTTAAAAAGAGTGACATGATATATCATTATTGATTGATACGCATTTGTTGATGAAAAAGAACCTGTGACAATTGTACTTATCTATTAACTTGTCATCTCATTTGGTCTTACAAACTAATATAGTTAAATTACTGTTTTTTTTCTTTTGTGTGTGATGAAAACAGAAGACTCGCAAGGTGCTGACTGAGAAAATAGCGCAGCTAAATTCTGCCATAGATGGTGTTTCTGCACAGTTGAGGTCAGACGTAAGCCCAAACGAAGACCCAGATGAATTGGCAGTGAACTCAGAGGAAATGGAAGCTTCAGTACAATGAAATCATTTGATGATATTTGAGCTCAAAATATCATCATCTCTCCTTTTCTTAGTCAAGAAAATATGAACTTTGGTTATTGGTTTTAAGTTTTAGGAGTTAAATTTGGTTATCTCATTTAACTATTTCATCTTATAATGGTTCATTGTTTACGTACAGGATATATCTACTGGAAACTTTTGTTTATTGTGAGAGAAATAAGAATTATAAAGTATAAACACATTGTGGTTGTGAAGTTGATGATCATAACTTGCTTTTTCATAATTGAATATATTAATGTATGCAGTTGTCACAAGTTGATTATAGCAAACGTATTTATTGGATGGGGTCATATGCCAGAATCTTGGATTTATTTTAATGTTCACATCTCAGGTTGTGACATTGACAAATTTATACCAATAATTCATTTTGGTCGAAAACTTGTATTGTTACTAACATTTCAAGCAGATACCTCGTATTCATGAATCTAACAATTGAAAGAATATGATGATTATGATTTTCTTCTTTTATAGTCACCAATAATATTGTCCCACGTTTATATGCTTGTCTGCTTCACTCTTGACCATTTGACAGTATCTATGGGTATTTTTATGAAACTAATATGAAGTCTTTTAAATGCTTTTTTAATAATCCAATGAAAATTTTAATATACACTTTTAACAAATACAAGAAAAATAAAATAGTTTTTCATTAGTTAAAATTAAGATACACACAAACTGAAAATAAGATTTTAAAAAAGTAATATGAAGACTTATCTTACAAATTAACTTATATATAAATTAATTTTATTTATGATTTTTTTCTCAAATTTCATAGAAATTTTTTTCTAATGGAATCCTATTTATCAATCTATATCAGTATTTTATTATAAAATAAAAAATAAAAGAATGAAAAAAATAATAAGTTATATATATGTCTGCGAATTTCTTCATCAGAAAAATATATATAAATAAAAAATATATATTAACTTAGGAGTGTTCCAATCCATTTACAACATTTACAAAACAGCTGAAAAACTGTTATAAAAGGAATATTAGCACTTAGATTTGGGGCCATTCTTCCTGCATGTCTATAGTTTTTCCTTGCACCTCCATAGTTTCTTCTTGCACCCCCATAGCTCAAGTAAAAAGATTATTTTACCTCTATCTTCTTCCTATAATCTTCTTTCTTCTAGTAAAGCAATTACCGAAATAATTATTGAACATAAATTAGGAAATTCTATTATACATTATGTTGTTATAAATAAATTAACATGAAATCGCGTGGTGTAAAATAAGAAACGTGGGACTTTGTATGTTTGTTAATGCCACTTTATAAAGTATACAATCAAAATGTATTTTTTTATTTTACATCCAAATTACATAATCCGAAGTATAAAATTTGTACTCTAGCTTGTATAGTTTAAATTATTTCCAAATTAAACATTCTAAAACTCAAAATGATAAAAGGGTAAAATTGAAATTTTCAAATATATGGAATTATTGTGCTGGAAGAAAGTACGAAAGGGAAGTAAGAAACGCCCTTCGATTTGATGATTTACCATCAATGATAACCCAAGAAGAAAATTTGTCTCCGAAACAGCCTATTATACTACATTAACATAACATTAAACTTTTTAGATTACTCTTAGTTCTATAAAATTTTATAAGGTTAAATATGTTTTTCGTCTTTTTAAGTATCACACGATTTTGGTTTTAGTTCCTATTCGAAACTTTGATGGTTTTTAATCCTCATAGTTTTGAAACTCTTACTATTAGTCCTTAAAATTGGACGGCGTTAACTTTTAGTAGATGTGGTAAACGGCGAGACCACGTTTTATCCAAGCTGTCCTCTCCCCTATCTGCTACGTTGGTTTTCTTTTTATTTATTGTACTTTTTGATATTTGCAGGATGCGCTTAATTGGTTGGATCCACACTTGCCAACTTTATTATATTCAATGCAAGAATGACCATTTTGCAGGAATACTCCTCTCTGGTTCTGACTTGAAATCTTTGGCCCCGTTGCTCCCAAACAAATATGGGTTCCAGGTTCAGCAAATGCGAAGGAAGGTGAAGGAGGGATGTCGGGGAAGAAATAAATAGAGGAGAAGTCATGTCCTCTCTGCTATCTATCTTTTCCCCAATCTAATTTATCTCTATCTCTTTCCTCGTTCGTTTCCGATTATCATGGCTGAAAACGTGGTGGCCAATAGGAAGCATTGCAACACCAACGATGTAGTTTCGGACGGCGGTGCCAAGAGGAAGAACGCGACATGGGTCCAGCCACTGCATTGGCCCTCACGCGTCACGAGTTTGGGGAGCACGGCGGCGTCAACCTGTCCATCGAGGCCTCCGCCGCGTTCACAGACATGGAGCCGGAAATCCTTCGCCGAAATCTTCGACTAAAACTACTTTTCCCCAATTGAAAAAAAAAATCTCCCTTATTCAAGATGGTTAGGAATTTCGCTATTCAACGCTTAATCATCTCCCTTAATGTTAGGATTTTCTTTCCTTTTTTTATTTTTTTAAATTTATTTTTATACTTCCTTTCAATTTTCATTGTCGGGTTTGCAAAAGTTGTACAGTTAGGGTTGGGGGTGTGTTTGAAGGAAAGAGCAGATTTTGAATCTGGGTTTTTGTTGGATGGTGGAGAATATGGATATAAAAAAGGGTCTCTGATTCCGCTTTTGGTGACGACCACTGTTAGGTTTGGTCTTGGTGAAACCACTGCTTCTACAGTTGCCAATGCAGCTGTTGGCTTGGATGAAAATGGAGACTCAAAGAGGGAACAGTGGTGGGTGTGAAAGAGATGAGAAACCTCAAACGTGACACACACCTGGCTCACTGTTAGCCACCTCATACAAAAATTTAACGCCGTTTAATTTTAAGGACTAATTATAATAGTTTCAAAACTAAAAGGACTAAAAACCATCAAAGTTTCGAGTAGGGACTAAAACCAAAATCGTGTGATACTTAAGGGACGAAAAACATATTTAACCCAATTTTATATCTACATAATTATCATATTATGTTGTTTGAGGGTGTATGAGATTGAGTGTTTATTTCAAATAGTTTTTTTTTATTTTTTAGTTTTCTTATTTATTCAGATACTTCAATCAATTGAACGTACGTTGTTTAGATACTTCAATCGATTGGATGTACTTACTAAAAATATTATGATGCTCAAGTTAATTCGATACTCAATCAATTTAGAAACTATGATAAATACGTGGTAAAAATCCCAACAATCATACTTTAACTTGTATTTATAAGTTTCTCAGTAACTTTTTCATTAGAGTCAATCTAATTACAGTCTAATTTTGTTAAACATAATTATTGACTTGTTTAGTTTACTTAAATGATTAACTAAATCTAATCCACACTGAATAATTTCTTTTCAGAGATTGGGGTAGTATAATCAGTATGCACCCACCAGTACACATATAGTACATGTATAAATCAATTTTTGATAGCAAATTTTTTAAAATTGTATTTGTTGTTCGATCTTTCCGATGCTTTAAGTTCGTGTAGGTAATCTCCATTACATGTGTGCAATTTCTACTGAAATTAATTCACATATTATTTTCTTCACTAATATTTATATATATATATATATGGGGTTTGCTAACGTGCGTACGCCTGTTTTTCAGTTGGTACGTTTTAGCAATGTGTACCGGATTTTAGTAGACAAAAATATCCTTATATATCATTGATTCTAAGTTTTAAGGTTAAGGGTATTTTAATAATTTTCATTCTCAAAACTAAAAAAAAAGAAACCCCCCAAACCCTTACTCACCTCTCTCATTTCTCTCAATCCTTTCTCTTTCATCTCTCTCACTCCAACCTTTTCTCTTTTCTCTGTCATCCCTACCTTTTCTCTTTTCTCTGTCATCCCTACTGTAGTTCCAATTGAAAAAATCAGAAACATTTGCCTTTAAACAATTTGCCTTTGTAAAGAGTTGAGTCATTGACATATTCACCTTCAGGCAAAGGTTCACTCAAGATCTCTTCAATTTCACCATCTTCACTAACCCTCATCATCTGCATATGTTGAATCATCATCTCTAAAAAGACCCTCCAGGCCAATTACCAATTCTTTTGGATGTCATTATGCTTGTGAAAATTAGATAAAATTATATACGACAAAAATTATAAAATGAAAACTCATTATAAAGTCATTTTTTGTAAGAAATTGTTTAACATTGAGTATTTCTGATTTTTTTCCAGGCCAATTACCAATTCCTTTGATGTCTGCTTGTGAAAATTGGATAAGACAAAAATTATAAAATAAAAACTCATTATAAAATCATTTTTTGTAAGAAATTGTTTAACAACGAGTATTTCTGATTTTTTCCAAGTCAATTACCAATTCCTTTATGCTTGTGAAAATTGGATAAAATTAGATAAGACAAAAATTATAAGATGAAAACTCATTATAAAATCATTTTTTTTGTAAGATTGTTTAACGACAAGTGTTTTTTATTTTTTCAATAGGGGCTACAGTAGGGATGACAAAGAAAAGATTGGAGTGAGAAAAATGAAAGAGAAATGGTTGAGAGAAATTTTTGATTTTTTCAATTGGGGCTACAGTAGGGATGATAGAGAAAAGATTGGAGTGAGAAAGATGAAAGAGAAAGGGTTGAGAGGAATGAGAGAGGTGAGTAAGGGTTTGGGGTTTTTTTTTTTTTTTTTTAGTTTTCAGAATGAAAATTATTAAAATACCCTTAACCTTAAAACTTAGAATCCATGATATATAAGGATATTTTTGTCTAATAAAATCCGGTACACATTGCTAAAACGTACCAACTGAAAAATAGGCGTGCGCGCGTTAGCAAACTTCTATATATATATATATATATAATATGTGTTATATAATTATATAATTATATAATTTTTTACATTTAAATATGCTTTTAATTTTTTAAGATGCCAAACTTGAATTTATTCATTTTTAAAACTTTAATACATTTTAGTTTTTAAACTTTAAAAATGATTAAACTTTAATCTAATTACTTTAATTTTGTTTTACATATGTTTCATGTTAGTATTGTTTAATACGTTTAAAAACGTATTTAATACGTGAAAAAATGTAAAGTAATTGATTTGAAAGAAATACAGTTATTTATTTGTAAAATTTGAGATTAAAATGTATTAAAACTTTATATAAAAATAAATTGTAATTAAATTTCTTTTTTAAAGGAAAATACTAAAAAAGATCCATTGGTGAATCTTACTTTTTCTTATTTGATTATTATAGCTGCATAGAAGTGAGATCCAGTAAAATACAAAATTTTTAGATATTTTAAAGAAGAAAATTTTAGAAAAAAGAAGTATGATGTTGATGAAACACTTAAAGAATTCAGAAAAGAAGTGTATATTAGAAAAAAAAATGAACGTCAGCATAAGATTGAAAGAGAATAAGTTGATGAACTAATGTCAACGGCCATCGATATTTACTGAGAAAACAAGTAGGAAAACCCAATCTCAAAACAGCAACCTCACTTATTGGAAGGAAGATAGTGACAGATACACTGAAACATCCCAATAGCAACAAAATTTAGCCTAAACACATGCAACTCTTCCTGTTCATTCCAAATTTTCTTCTTTCATGTCTATATATAAAATACGTTTCATAAGTTCTCATGGAAACAATCATTATATTTAATTAATCATATTTAAAAATATATTTTAACTGAAGGTAACACCAGTTTATTCTATATTAATAGTTACAAACTTTACAAGTCAATTTTATAAAATTAAATTAAATTTAAAATTTATTTTTAAGATGATATTAAAATTATTCAAAACTTATTTACAATATTTGTTCAATTTATTATATTATCAACTATCGAGAGATTTTATTATTTATTGGATGCCACTTCTTATAAAGGATCATTCAATATCTAGTTTTATATTTAAGAAGTATACATCTCAGTATGAATAGATGTGTTGAATTATCACTTCGACTATGAATAAAACAATTTTACAATACAATATAAACAAGGGAATGCAATATCATTTTACAAATTAATTTTGTAATACTCATAGTAACTTATACAACAACAAAAATTAATAATAAAGAAAATACAATTTAAGTTTTACTAGAATTCACATCAGTAAAATTTGCATATACTCATATTATTATTTTATATATTTTTAATTGATGTAAAATATTCAATATTCAATTATAACTAAAAATATTTATACACTTAACAAAAGTAAAAATTATTATTATATTTATATATATAGTTTATTTTGCATGGAAATATCATTTTAACATGTAAAACAATTTTATATTTTATGGATTCCTAACAAGCTAAAAAAAAACTATTGGCTCTCTTTTAAGCATTACTTCATGCTTCTTTGTAAAACTAATTCATAAATTTATTCAAAATAAACAACTTTGCTTTGAATGGTCCTTTATTTGACATAATTTGGTCTATACAAAATTGAAATATTGATAAAAATATTAACAATTTACATTTATTGTATTGATTAAATAGTTTTTAATATAAATTAGTATATACATTTACATATCATGTAAAATGTAATATCAGTATGTATTTCACTATTAGTATAGACAAATAATATTTTTATCAACTGTTTAATATTTTCGGCTATTCTAATAAGTGAAATCTTCTTGCTTAATATCTTTTGTCATCAATAAATAATAATATTTTTTTGAACTTAAATAAGTTGTTGGCAACTTCAAAATTGATTTGTATTGATATCTTAAAAAAAATATCTCTTATATCCAACATCTGATAAATATGTTTATTCTAATATTTACTTTATTACTTAAAATTTTGAATACTGTTAAAATGTTAATTTTGACAATGTTATGCTAACATATATATATATATATATATATATATATACTTATATTTATATCCTTATATGTTAATGCAAAAAATAACGAAATTATTGTATGGAACAAATTAAACGTATTTATTAAATGTTGAATACTAAAATATTTTAAATATGTGAATTTTAATACGAGAAAATTTTAAAGAGCAAAAGACTTATTTAACCTTAAATTGTTCAAGTAACTCTTAAGTTTGTTTATAGAATAATATTAAATCTGTTCTTAAGTTATATGACGATGACAGATGAAATTTATGTTGACATATCGATCATGACAAGTTATGATAATAGATATGCACCATGTCATAATTAATATTGATTTATATATATTTAAAAAGAACCCAGGAGTAATAATTGACCATTTTGAATTAAAATAGTAAAAATAGTTAGATAATTAAAAAAAAGATAAAACCAAATAAATTTGTTTGCATAACTTTTCTCTCGAAACTTTTATATAAGAAAAAAAAACAGAATTAATTAATTCTAAAATTAAAATTATAATTCAAAATTATTATATATAATAATTTTTGTTTTTTAATTTATATTTTAATCTAAAATACTTATTTTATTTTATTGTGAGAGTTGTTATATAAAAAAGATTTTTATTTATGCTCTAATAAAGTTTTCTCTTGAAAATCAATGTGATGAGCTTGATTATAACGTAGCAAAGTTTGGTTGCTCAATAATATAATACCAGCTGAATGTTGTGTTTCTCATTATAAGCTATTCTTTCCTAATTGTTAAAAGTTGTATTTATTAGATAGCAAGTTACGTTGAATACGGAAGCTAATAAGGACTCGGTCTTCAACAAAAGCAATCATAAGTGAAATGAAACTATAAAAATAAATAAATGTTTTTCTTTCCTTGAGTGAAAAATTATTATAAAACAATAGGAAAAATATACACATTTTTCAGACACTTTTAGGTAATTTCATTCGACAGCATAGAATTAGATTAGATGATAAAAATATCTGTATATAAAATTTGCGGTGAATAATTAATATCTATAAGTATTTCTTAATTATAAATAATTGATATTTTAATATTTATTTATAAAGGGATTGGTGTGAGTATTATATTATCTATATTTACAGATATTATCATTTAAAAAATTAAATTAAAGTTTAATTTATATTCTATTAAATTAAATTTAATTAAAATTAAAAAATTAATTTATATTTTATTAAATTAAATTTTAATTTATACTTAATTTAATTTATATTTTTTATTTTGTAATTTTATTTTAAAAAAAATTTATAAAAACTTTTTTTTAATATCTGGAGTATTTACATATATAAGCTGATTTTAAAATATTAACAAATATTTTTTAAACAGATATATATTATAAATAAAAAAATAAACAATTAATAAAAAAATTTGTTAGAGATGAAATATTGGATAAACATTATTGAAAACCGATGCGATCCATTGTCATCGGTACCTGGAATTCTATGATTACAGATAATAGAAGTCACCTAACAACACAATTAAAATCAATTAGCAAAAAGTAGAAAAATAGTAATATAACTAGAGGTCCTATTTCGGTAGGTCTTATCTGGAGGTTGATATGATTAGATTAGATTAGATACAGTAATCTTAATTAACACAAATAATAATTATTAGTTGGAAGGTAGCATAAAATGAAAGGAAAGAAAACATTACCATATAGATAATCTGAGTTCTAATGTATTTGGTAAATTTTAAAATAATTAATATATTAATAAAAGTGTAGTTTCTTTTTTATAGAAAAAAATAAATAAGTAAAGAAAATGACTTAAGCGTAGGTGTACATTACCATGTCTCCAAAATAATTCATATAATAACATTGAACTTGCACCTATTTGCTTATTGACTCCTCAACTTTGGTCAAACTTGGAGGAGAGAAAAGAACAATCTCTCTTCCTCTCTCTCTCACTATATATATATATATATATATATATATACACGAAACTCATTCTTCTGAGGCAACTATCTTCTCTCTCTCCTTCCAACTAACTTCTTCGTAGCAGTTCTTTTGCAGAAAATTTCTGTGACTCCAGGTTTCCATTTCTTCTTTCTTCTTTCATTTCAACTGTAATTTTCCATTCACAAAGCATGTTTTCGTTTCATATACATTAATCACTGTTTAGAAATCTTAATTTATTTCTTTTCCCTTCTCACTTTCAAAGCCTTTCTTTTTCGGATGCTTTCTGTAATCATCATATACGTAAAAGATAATCCGTTTCGTCGGAAACTTTTTCCCTGCTGAGATCTTCTTAATTTGGGGACGCTCGTGTGTTGCATTTTTACCTGTATGCATGTTTCCGACGCTTGTGTGTTATATACGTATAAATGTACGTATGTAGAATTATAACCTTCTAGATACTGTAGATTTACTGCTTCTTATGTACTTTAGTGTTGTTCATATTTGTTATTAGGATGTGAATTATTATGCAGTTTTTCATCAGATTGCCACTGATATCATTAAAACTCTAACTTATAATTAAGAAAAAACAACACCAATATTGGAAATACCAAAAAATATACCTAATTTTTTTCACGTATATGTCTATGAATAAAAAGTTTTAAGTTGTCCAATAGAAATAAATAGAATAGACAGAAATAGTAAATGAGACTCCCCCATTTTTAAAACCCATAATTATTTTTTATCTTTATCAAAATAACAGCAGAAGTATACTTTGGAGACCACGCTGTATAAAGAAAGTAGGTATTGAAATTTCGATATATACGGCAGCAAAAGTGTAAGTACACATACCAAGCCTCTGATGATAGAATATAGCAGAACTTTCTTTAATATTCTGATAGAGTTATATTTCAATTTTACAACTACTGCAGACACGTGGTATCTAAGAAAATAAGTTTTCTGAAACAGTTTTATAAGCTTTTTTTAGATGTATTTTGCTTATTTTCTTTTGACACCACATCTAATGACTCGGCATTTTTGTATATTTGATCAAGTACCATCATATATCAGATCTAGTTTTTTCACCAAAAAGGAATGTTTGTTACTCTTATTCAGAAAACTAATTAAAAAACATTGTAAAAATCTCACCCTTCCATGCATTCATGTTCATATAAAACCTACTTGTCTTATAGAAGATTTATTGAATATATAATCATATGAAACCCTAATATATAATTGATTCCTAGCGTGAACTTTTTCTTTGGTACAATTTATATTCATAATTACTAATTAAAAAAACACATCTTGCCTTTTTTGGATGGAGGGATATCAACCTTTTATTTTTTGGCTTTTTTGTTGAGTTTGTCTTCATATTTTTTCTTTTATTCAAACAGTACAAGTATGAGATGTACACTTATGGTACCCAGCTAAAAACAAATAAACCGAAATCAGAAAAGATATGTGATCCCATCTATAAATAAATTGAAAAACTAAATTATTTTCAAAATAGATTATGGGTCTGGTATTTTGTTGTGTTGCCATCAATCATTCACCTTTTGAGATAACACTGCAATAAACAGTGGTGGGCTGAAGTTTGAACGTGAAGGCCAAACACGGAACAAAACCACCACTTGGGGAAGGTAGATCTGGGAACGTGCCAAAAACTCTAAAAAGTGAACTATATTCAAACTGTACCATTATATTCTTTCTTGTCGTTATTCACATGGAGAGATTTTAAAAATTTAATAAAGCAATTACCGAAATTAGGAAGTTGGACATTATGGTACATTATGTTGTTATAAATAAATTACTATGAAATCGCGCGGTGTAAAATTAGAAATGTGGGACTTGTATGTTTGTTAATGTCACTTTATAAAGTACACTTTACAGCTTCTTTCTGTGCATGTTTAAGATGTACTCGTAAGTTGGAGAGGAATCTGTCACAACGTTATACGTCCGTATAAAAGATTTCATTTGATTTCAGAAACCCTGTTGTCTCAGGAATCAACGCCTAACGTAACACTGCACCATCTACTCCGACGAATTTGAGGATATTGTCGTGATCTTTGGCTTTGTCTCTAGGAACTGATTTGAAATAATTCACTAGTTTTTTAATTAAAATTTGTTAACACGTTTAAAAACTGATTTGGTGATAAACCACGGCCAGTTGCAGTTTTCGAAACTAAACTCACTAGTTAGTCCGGTAAATATATTGAATATGATACTCACCAATTGGCTGTGACCCCACTTGAAAACACTAGTCAATCATTGGTTACTGTGACACTTTATCACTTTTTTTTTCTGTTCTGGATTCGAATGATTTATGGCTGTTCTTTCCTGTTTATATAGAGGAAAATAAAGCTGGAAAAAAGAGTCCAGTAGTAATATTAAGCAAAGAAAAGAAGTAGATCAGCACAAGAACATCAAAGGAAGATGGGTTTTGTGGAACTGTTGGAGGTGGCTTCTATGCCAATTATTCAAGTCCTTCTTGTCAGTGCATTGGGAGCTTTGATGGCAACTCGGTATTTCGATAATCTTCTTTCGCCTGATATCCGGAAAGCTTTGAACAAGGTAAGATATATGCACGTCATGTAAAACTTGTATGTAATGTTTATTGTGCTAATATACGCCTGTTAAATGTTCCTCCATTATCAGACAACAAATGCAACACAGATTCTGCATGGTTCTTATCAAACATAGTAACCTTTTTTTTGTCGTGTTTTTCTTTCCCTGTTTTGCAGATTGTCTTCCTTATATTCACTCCTTCACTTATATTTTCCAGTTTCGCCAAGAGTGTTTCACTTGAAGATATGATATCATGGTACGAACCGAGAGATTTAGTTTCAACTCTCAAATACTTCGTATGATTTTGAGTCAGTTTTAGAGAAACGCTGATCAGAATGAAAACAGTTTTTGTCAAACATGTAAGAACTATATTTTCAGTCAAAGTTTCTTTATGAACCAATTTTCGTATAAAAGAGATGAGCCAATCCGTCAAATCCTGTGTTATATATTACTAGTTTTATCCATCTATATACTTATTTTTATAAAAGTGACGTTCACTTTTCGTGCCTCCGCCAGCAATGTACTAAAATCTTCACTCATTTTCAAAAAAGGAAACGGATCATATGACCATGTTTGCATTGTTTATTTCTGTCAGAATATAATAACCTCTGTTAGGGGCAGAGAAGATGAGAAATCTCACTCGCTGGCACTGCAGACTACGGAGACATAAGCTTCATTAATTATAACGCAGACTTTGATGTTGTAACATATTTTTGTCACTGATAGTACTGTTGTATTTTTCTGTGCATGTTTGATGATTGAGAGTAGAGTATAAGTAACATATTATTTTTGTATTAATTGGTTGTTTTCGGCCTAACTTTCCATGCAGGTGGTTTATGCCAGTTAACGTTGGACTTACCTTCTTAATTGGAGGAATCATCGGATGGATACTTGTGAAATTACTGAAGCCTAATCTGAAAGTGGAAGGTCTTATTATTGCTGCGTGTTCATCAGGTATGTCATGGCATAGTATGTTCAGAAAGAGTAAAATTTGAAGGAATAAGAAGCTGAAGGTGGAAAAATTGACTATGTATTTAGACATGGATGCATATCTTGATACACTGTAAAATTTATGTCACCATCCCCAATACTTCTTTTTTCATTCCTTCTAAGCCGTGTCTCAATAATTTTATGAGATAAACTTCATCTAATATGTTCTTGTTTCATGAATCCTTCTTTTATCAGGAAACTTGGGGAACCTTCCTCTTGTTATTATCCCTGCTATCTGTGACGAGAAGGGAGGACCATTTGGTGAGCGTGATGTTTGCCGCAGTAATGGACTCTCTTATGCATCTTTCTCTATGGCGGTGAGGCCTCTACTTTCTTACAGTTAAAATTTTGCTAATAGCATATTGTGTTGTGTATCTTATTATCTCGTCTTGTTTTGTTAATTGTACGTAGCTTGGTGGCATCTTCATCTGGACCTACACTTTACAGACTATAAAAAGCAGATCATTGAAATTTAAGGCACTCGAGGCTGCTGAGATCATGAAGGTTCCCAACAAAGAGTTTGATGCTAATGCAGAAACTCTCCTTCTCAAGGATAATGACATCCAAAACACCATAGAAGTGCCCACATCTACCTATTATGGTGACACTGAAAACCAAATTGTAAGACCAACAACTCATGCACTCTCATAGCTATACTTGTTTCAGTAGGAGGGAAGATTTTGAAAATGAAAACTAGTTTACATTTATTCGGCATCAGTTTAATAAAGAATGTGAGAATCTATCTAACTATATGAAAGTGATTATCCACACAGTTCATTTAGTATAATCCTATTTATTCTTTTTTGATACCTGCTCAAAGTATGCATATATCACATATCTGTATCAAACATCCTCGAATACAACTAGTTAATAAAAGGGATGTGAATTCTCAGCCTGTAGACCAAGATCAGTCCAGTGGATCAGAGAAGACCGAATCGCTATGGCATAGAATAGTGGAAGTTATTAGTCAGTTTCTGGAAGAACTCATGTCACCACCAGCAATTGCAACAGTGAGTTTCCTTTTTCTTCTGCTTTCCTTTCTGTTTACTTTGTTAGATTCTTTTCTGGATTTTGGTCTGTAGTTTGTACTACTTCAATGTAATATGGCATTCACCTACTTCCTTATTTGCACTATCAGTTTCTTGGTTTTCTCTTTGGTGGGGTTGCATGGCTAAGGAACCTAATAATCGGAGACAGTGCTCCACTGCGTGTCATCCAAGACTCTCTCCAATTACTAGGGTACGTGACTTTGCTCACAAGACCAAATTGTTCTGCAGTGCAAGTTCTTTTCCAACCAAGCTGTTATCTGATTGAACTCATTGTTTTTCAGGAATGGAACCATTCCTTGCATCACCCTTTTGCTTGGTGGTAACCTCACTCAAGGTATAAAAAAACTAGCCACCATATATATCATATAGCATACTCTTTAACCAATTGCATGGTCCAAAACCTGACTTATCTAAACTTTGTCTTGAAATTACAGTAGGCTTGAAATCGTCTGCTATCAAACCATTGACCCTCATCAGCATCATCATAGGCCGACTTTTCCTGCTACCTTTGATTGGACTGTTCATTGTAAAAGCAGCAGCAAATTTTGGCTTACTCCCGGTTGATCCTTTGTTTCAGTATGTGCTGGTGATGCAGTATGCCATGCCACCGGCTATGAATATCAGTAAGTCAAAAATTGCATTCCACGTACACATGCTTTTAATTGAAGTATCTTTTCTTGATCTTTCATATGCTATAGATTTCTCATTGACAAAATTCAATGCATTCATTACGCAGGTACCATGGCTCAGCTGTTTGATGTAGGAAATGAAGAGTGTTCAGTTATACTGTTATGGACATATAGTGCTGCAGCCATAGCACTCACTGCTTGGTCAACATTCCTCTTGTGGGTATTATCTTAAGGTGTCTTTGGTTCCTGATGACTTTACTAAAACAAAAAAGAGAAAAAAAAAATACAGAAACTCTTCAGAAGATCAAACTCTTGTACATACTATGGCTGTGTGACTGACTCTGTTATACAGCAGTTTTCTTTCACCCCTTCTGTTCTGTTCGAGGTCACATGAAGAAAGAGGAATTTTTAGTGTAATTTTGGCTTTGGTTGTTCTTGTATCAACCTCTGCTACACAACAAGGAAGTTAGATGACTGAAGAGTCAGTCTTCTATGATTAGGTTTTTAGTGTTTTTCTATTTATATAGTTCTCGTTTGGAAAAAGAATAGAAGGTCCAATTTTTCTCATTCTTTGTATTTTATTCATTTTTGTTTCAATTCTTGCAGTTGTAATTTAGTAACGAGTCTATGTTTAATAATAATAAATTGTTATAAAAGTTTCAGTAACTAGTCTTAATTATTGTTTGATAAAAGTTTGTTAAATAATATTTAAGATATTAAAAAACTTTTGGTCGGATTCTATTTTATTTGAATGTTCATATCTTGCAATATAAGAAAGTTATTATTTATAGATTTTCATGGGACAAAGAGCTAATACAAGAATATTAAAGAGTAATTCAGATTTAGGATTTACAGAACTTTTGATAACCAAATTCTTAAAAATCTCATACCTTACAATATTTTATTTTTATACATTTCAAATGCTTATTATTTCTCGATTATAAAAACATACAAAAAAAAAAAATTCGTCCAAGACATGCTTAAATTACAAGAAAATTGATAGGGAAATGCATCTTCTTCCTACGACGTCTTGCGTTTTCATAAATATTTTCTGGAATTTAATTTTTTTATATAAAAATACACAATTTAAAATATATTTTGTATTTTTTATTTTAAATATATGCTTTAAAATATTTTTTGTATTTTAAAATAGAAAAATTATATTTTAATTTGTACAATACAAAATATATTTATATTTTAGATTATATAATTAAAAATGTAAAAAGTTATATTATAAATTCTAAAATCTAAAATATAAAATATGTATGGAGTTACAGGTTGGAATTATAGAGGTGCTAAAAGAAATGGCCGTTGTGAAATGATAAAATGAAATTTTGATTCATTGTCATAAGTTGAATAGAAGGTGTCAGAAATTTACACTTTTATTCTTCACATGGTGCAATTGAATGTATGTTGAAGTAATTGAATTCTTTAATATATTTGATTTTGATGTTGTTTGAGTCATGGAATGAAAGTAAGAATTCTTTATTAGTCTCTTTTAATATTATTGACTATGTTAGTAAATGCAGTTAAGAAATACAAAGTTATTAAGTTAAGAATGTTTAAAAGTAATACATATTTACTTTGAATTTAAAAAAAACGAAAAATTAAATTAAAATTAAATAAAGTTAAATTTATTTTTAATTTTAAAATTTTAACATACAAAATTAAAACTTATATTTTTTTAAAATTTTAATTTAATTTAATTTAATATTTAAATTTAAAAATAAATAAATATATTCAATGACATTAACTTCTATTATTATATGACATGTTAGTATTTGAGTGAAAGATAATTTCATAGTTAAAATAAAATTAACGTACATGACTATATTTAAATTATATCAAAATTTAAGAAAAAATAAATTTTAATTTTACGTTTAAATTTAGAGATTAAAAATAAATTTAAACAGATAAATTTTAATTTTACATTTAAATTTAAAAATTAAAAACAAATTTAATCAAATTAAATATTAAATTTTATTAAATTTGTGTGTTCTATTAAATCTTTGAAATTAAAAATAAATTTAATAAACTAAAATTTAATTAAAAATAAATTTAATTAAATTTTTACTACAAATTTCTATTAAAAAGAAATTAAATTAAATTAAAAAGAAATTTTATTAATTTTGTGTGTTCTATTAAATTTAATTAAATTTTTCTGTTATATTTTTTCATTACATGAAATGGTATAAGTTATTCCTAATAAATTTTCATTTCATTTATTTAAAATTAAAATAAATTATTTAGATATTAATTTGATATTGTAACACCCAAACGGAATGTGAAGTGTATAATAATAAAGTACAAATTATATAACATTTTTGTTAAATTTATTTATTTATTTACTTTTAACAATGCAGAAACAAAACCTATGTTCGTACATTACGCAAAACAAATGTTAATTATCTTTTACAATCATTAAATTAAGTACACTTAAATAAAAATAATATAAAATCCCAACAAATATTATATCCGGTCTTTCTTGTCGAGCTACTTCAAAACCATTTACTCTCGTACAATAATTGCAAATTAAATCACAACTACAACATACAAAGATGAACAACCAGAAATATCATATAATATAACAGAGTATAAACATATTAAAACAGACTAACAAACCATAACATCATATATTGACACAAGATATCATCACAACGTTTCACAAAATTAATGTTGTTCCCTTGTAATTCGCCATCACAACATGTCCTCATTAAAAGGTGATTTGAGTCATCTTTCATCGCAACTTCAAATATATTCCCCTGACTCTTCAAGGACTAACGAATCAAAATACAGATACTATATGCATTAGCACACTATACTCAACACAAGCCAAAGTCATTAGACGAGACATCTACCCTTTTTATTTCCTTGCGCAAAAGAAAAAGTGACACTCAAATCTCTGTCTCATACAAAACATAAACTTATATTATAACGATATGCTCACACATTCGACGAAATTACAAACAAATAACATAATTTACGTGCACAACAAAAACTCATACATATTCTCAACAACATATATTAAAACCAAGCAAAAAATAGACCAAACAACATAACCCAAAGATCTCAATGATTGACTAAGAGAATTTGTTTTACTTAAGCACCCCCCCTGAAATTACCAACTTCACACCCTTGTCCATTAAAACAAAATTTTTGATGCACCCCATGTAATTACTAAGTTCACATCCCTATCCACTAAAACAAAATTTCTTATACACCCCCTCCCCTTTTTACTAAATACAATTTTTTTCAAGTTTTTATTTAATTTTTCTCTCACTCTTATGGTAGGCTCTACGTGGTATACCAATTACTCAACTTTGTCACCTTTTACTCCCTCCCTTTCACGTAAAACACACCCGCCTCTTCCTATTCTCTTCTCTTTTACTTTCATTTTCATTTTTCTTCACACATAAGAGACACTTCATCCTCTCTTCTTATTTTATTTTTCAACTACCCCAACATTTAACTCCATTCCTTCATTTCTCTCTAAACTCTAGTAAGGCACACATTTCTTTCTACTCTTTTATTTTACTTCTTCATACAACCCCAAAACTCAACAACTCACAACTCTAACCACACTTTTAACACTCACTTATTCACTCATCTCTTTTATTAAAAGGAAGAGAAAATTCACCCCTTCACACTCCACATACTCTAAATTTAGAGTGTAGGATGTATGTCACATGCAAACCATAAAAACATAATAAGAAGACTTTCAAATATAACAAAGAAACACAATATATATATATATACACACACACAACTATGAAACACAACAAGAAACCAAAACATGCATTCTTTCACATCCACCACAAGCTTTGAAATATCCATGATACCCATTTTGCACATGCACATGGTTACACCCTTTATATGCAACATCAAAATACAACCCATGCAAGCATCCCATCTTTCATATATAGCATGACAACGAAAATCCCACCCTTTACAAAATATAGATATATCTATGGTTCTCCCTTCACATACAACAACAAAGCATATACCCATGCAAACCCCATCAAGTAACCATGCAAGTTAGAGATTGAAACTAACCCCAACTCCATGCAAAACATATTTCATAGTTGTACCCCTTACATGCAACAACCAAACATATTTCATGGTCACTCCCTTTACCTTTAGTTTTCCATAAAATCTTCAAGAGTTCTTTGATGTCCTAACTCCTCTCCTCTTGTTGCAACACCAAGGTCACTCCAGCTCTTGGCTCCTCTCCAACACACTACTTTGGGTAGCAAAAACATAAACCTTTTTCACCACTCACAAACACTCAGTTTTTTGTGTAGGAACAAAAGTAGTGTTTTCCCTCTAACTTTAACTTACATTCCAACTGACCCTCCTAAATATAACTTGTTTTTGAAGTAAATTGAAACACTCTGCCAAGGAGTCACATGCCCCCAAAAACATACCATACAAAAACAAAGTAATAAAGTTAGGAAGAGACAAAACCCAATACTCTCTTTTGCCAACAAAACAGTGACATCCTTTGCAAAAAAAAAAAAAATCTTCATCAATCTGTAGAGTTTATTTAGAGTTTAAAATTTAGGATTTAGTACTGACATTAATTGATTAATGTTATTAATGTAATTGATTAAAAAGATAGTTTTTGCAATTTTTTCTTTTAAATTTGATTCATTGCGCCAAAACTAACTATAATTAAAATGAGATTAAAATTGATTTTATGAATATTCTAAGTTTTACTATCAATTTAAACGTACACATACTCTATTAAGATCTACTTATTCTATACCATTCACTGCATATGACATTATAAAAAATAATAACTTAATCTTCTTTTTGACACAGTAACAAAAGGATTTAGAAAGACTCATTCTAATGGGTTATGAATTTCACCCAAGTCTAATCATATACTATAACTAGATTATGTCATTTAACATTGACAAATGCGATTTTTGTCACCAGAAGTCAATATGTTCAAGTGGTGGTCTTTGTATGAAATACTATTCGTTTGTACTTTTGAAGAAAATTTTATCATATTTGTCTTCTATACATGCATAAGGGAGAAAATTGTCTTTAAATAATAAGATTGACAAATTTGAACATGATACAAGAAGGAATTATACTACTATTAATAACTTGTTTACTTCACCGGTTGATTTGATTAAAAGGAAAGATTGTTTTCTTCAAACTATTATTAATATTGCACAACGGAAAGATTTAGAAGAGCGTGTTACGGTTAATAACCAAGAAGAGAGAGGTGAATTGATTCTTTTAAAAATTGTGATTTTCTTATAGAACTTTTATCAAATAGTTGGTAAAATAAAAGTGCAAAGATGGGGAAAATCACACAATATTTTATCCTGATTCGAATCATAAGATTTTACGTATAGTCGTTAATCACTATAAATAGTGATTAACTTTTTCACTAAAATAGTATCGTTGTAGATTATAATAAGATTATATAAATATTAAAGGACAGAGAAAACCTTCCTTCAACACACAATGGAAGAACCTGCTCAATCAACTTGAAGAGAACCGCTTCAACCTTAGACCCACTAAGCGCAAGCTTCTCCTATTCACCAGACTTGATTTGAGTATACTAACACTTGAGAACTTCATCAAACTTTTCTTTATTCTTAAATGACTTAGTTAACCTCTTAGAGGTTTAAGAAGGTGTATATAAAGCCCAGGACTCTGGAACTGAAAGGTCTGTTCCTAACTGTCAATGATAATCGATTATCATAAGTGATAATCGATTATTTACTGCCGTTATGGGATTTTCAAAAAAGTGATAATCGATTATTCTAAGAGATAATAGATTATTTACGCATCCTGGACAATATTAAATCAAACAGTGATAAACGATTATTCTGTGTAATAATTGATTATTTACCTAAGTAACTTTTTTCTAAATTGACTCGTGATAATTGATTATCACATGAAATAATTGATTATCTGTGTAATGAATCCCTAAGAAAGGAAACTTTTAAGTATTTTTACATCATCAAAACTAATCCTATACAATTTGTTTCTACAAAAATGCTTTAAACATAGATGCACCAAAAGTCTTCAATTCTTCCGCTTTTAACATCATCAAAACTTCATAATAACTTCAAGATACCAATGTTCCTCATTGGTAACACAAACCTTTTCTTTTTCACAAATAAGAGATATAATTTCTGATCTCGCTCTTTTATTTAATGTAGTTTTGCTAATATAGCTTATTGTGATTCAGATGTAAGCACCTATCAATTCATACTTCCTAACTTTGTTGCTTCTATATTTGTGTCAACACTCAATTTTGTCCGGGTTGTAAAAAATGTGTTTTTATTGGTTTTTTTATTATTTTTCTTTATTTCACCTTCTTGTTTTATTCTATTTTTATGTATTCAGATTTTTGCTTTTAATTCAATTTCTTTTTTTTTTCTTATCCGCAATTTGTTTTAATAGAGTTAATTAATCAAAATAATTAAAAAATTGAAAAATAAAATTAAAACTGAAAATAATAAAAAAAAAATAAAATAAAATTGAAAAAAAAATAGAAAACGTGGAAAAGGGCGCGTATGGAAGGCGTGTCTGAGGGGAGGGGACAAGGTGGTTAAGGAGAATTTTTCCAAGATTTTTGGAAAAAGGGGGACCAGGTAGTTAGAAGGGGATTTTGCCAAGATTTTGGGGAGCAGAATTTTGTTGGATCAGAGAGAGAAAAAAAGGAAAAAGGGTGCACACGAGAAACCATCATCTGGGATCATCACCCAGAATCATCATCGGCACTGGCACCGGCAAGAGGAGGTCACCGGATACACAGCTAGCAGTAGCAGCAGCCATAGCAGCAGGTAGGTCTTTTGTTCACCTGTATGTTCAAATTCATCATGTATGCTTACTGCATAAGCTCCATGCACCCTTGTCTCGCCAGCCCATGCACCATTGTCACAGAATCATCTATCCCACTCATGCTCATATGCACACTACACACTCATCGTTTCCAATACCAAATGGACAAGATTCAACCAACATTAAACCCATCAGTAAACATTAAAAAATTAGGGGAGGCAGAGAGGGAAAAATGGTGTTGCAGGGGGGCATTAGGCCTTCGAGAAAATCCTCGAATGGGGAGGAAGAGGGTGGCTGATTGTTTCGTGGTTGGCGGTTTGGAAGTAGTAGTCTGCTGTGTGGTGGTGGCAGTGGCGTCGCTTAGGTCGTCCTGGTAGGTGATGGTGACCGTGTGGGTGGCCGAGAAGGTGGACGAGTATAGGCACGGGGGGGGGGGGAACATTATCGTGACAGTGGTCGTGTTCGTCGTGGAGGTTTTAGCAATGGTGAAGTTGATGTTGATGGATGATGATAGCACGAGCGGATCGGAGATGAAGACGGAGGAAAACCATCCCTGAGAATCTCTGGTTTTCGAAGAGAGAGAAGTGGAGACGGTGGTGTCTTGGCTGACGGTGGTTCTGGTGGTGCGAGGGGTAGCCGGAGAGGCCAAGGCGCGTTTTGTTTGAGGTGACGGTGGCCGGCTATGGCAGAGGTGGTGATCAGTTGTGGTGCTGAACAAGAGACCTTGAATCTCTGGAGAAGGTGCGAACTGGCGTGAAGGAGTGGGAATGAGGATGAATCTCTGAACCCCTAGGAAATTCTAGGTTAGAAAGCATTGGACTGTGCCAGGCCCAGAAATGACCGTACGTCCGGGAGCCTTGGGCCTCTTTTGGAACGCTCGTTATATAGCGTCCGTTCGCCATCTCCCCAACACGAACGCTCGTTATCAAAATGAACGAGCGCTCGTTAACCTTAAGCCTTTACGTCCGTTCGCCATTCAATAACGAACGTTCGTCCTTAAGCTTCCATTTTTGACCGTCCGTTCGTCGTTTCAAACAACGAGCGTTCGTCCTTAAGCTTCCATATCTCAACGTCCGTTCGTCATGTCAATAACGAACGTTCGTCCTTAAGCTTCCATTTTTGAACGTCCGTTCGTCATGTCAGTAACGAACGTTCGTTCTTAAGCTTCCATTGTTGAACGTTCGTTCGTCATTTCAATAACGAGCGTTCGTCACTCAGCCTCAATTTCTCAACGTCCGTTCGTCATCTCTTCAACGAGCGTTCGTTATTCAGCCTTCGTTCCCAACGTCCGTCCGTTATATCTCTCGACGAACGCTCGTCATTCAGCTCACATTTCTAAACGTCCGTCCGTTATATCCCCCAACGGACGTTCGTCCTCTCCCCAACGAACGCTCGCTATCCTTAATATTATCCCCCAACGGACGTTCGTCCTCTCCCCAACGAACGCTCGCTATCCTTAATATTGTCCCCAACGTCCGTTCAGTCTCTCCAATTTCTTTTGTTTATTTATTTTTCTTTATTGTCTTATTTTATTTTGTTCTATTTATTTATTTTAGACATTTACTTATCCTAAAATATATATTTAATAATACAATATTGATAGTTTAAATAAAAAGAATTTACAAGAAAAGCTTTAAAGGTTTAAAGCGCACGTGTGACCGCTCGCGTCGTCCTTGTGCTAAAAACCTTTTCTTCTTTTCTTAAATAAAATTTCAAAAATACGTTTTAAAGGTTTAAGCACATGTGTGACCGCTCGCGTCGTCCTTGTGCTAAAAACCTCTTCTTCTTCCTTAAATAAATTTACAAGAAAAGTTTTAAAGGTTTAAGCGCACGTGTGACCGCTCGCATCGTCCTTGTGCTAAAAACTTTTCTTCTTTTCTTAAATAAAATTTCAAAAATATGTTTTAAAGGTTTAAACACACGTGTGACCGCTCGCGTCCTCCTTGTGTTAAAAACCTTTTCTTCTTTTCTTAAATAAAATTTCAAAAATATGTTTTAAAGGTTTAAACACACGTGTGATCGCTCGCGTCCTCCTTGTGTTAAAAACCTTTTCTTCTTTTCTTAAATAAAATTTCAAAAATACGTTTTGAAGGTTAAGCACACGTGTGACCGCTCGCGTCGTCCTTGTGCTAAAAACCTTTTCTTCTTTTCTTAAATAAAATTTCCAAAAATATGTTTTAAAGGTTGAACACTCGTGTGATCGCTCGCATCGTCCTAGTGTTCAATACCTTTCTCTCTTATTTACGTAATATTAAACGAGGGTATGAGTGCTCGTGCGATCGTCCGCATCAGCCTAGCACTCAATACTCTCAAGTCTTCCTAAATAAGTAGATAACGGTATGAGTGCTCGTGTGATCGTTCACATCGTCCTAGTGCTTAATATCGTTATCTATCTTTTAAAAAAATAATAATAATTAAAAATATTTAAATATCATTTTAAAGGTATGAGTACTCGTGCGACCGTTCGCGTCGGCCTAGTACTCATTACCTTTTTTTTCTCGAAAATATAAAAAAACATAAAATCCTCAAAAATTAAAAACATCTGGTTTCAAACAACAAACAGTCTTTCAACCTAGAACTACGTAACCCTGATTTCTCATTTTGAATGAGAATACGTAGGAGCAAGGTCAATCCTTGTCGGGCCCACAAAACTAAAAAATATATTTTGTTTATTTAGAATTTTATTTTAAGGGATAGTTAAGCATTTTGAAAACCACATTATATTCGCGTATTTAGTTAAAGGTACTGCCTTATGGGCAGGCGTTGTAGGGTGCTAATACCTTCCTTACACGTAACCGACTCCCGAACCCAGAATCTGGTTTTCGCGGAACGTGTCTTATCATTTTATTGTTTTTTCGTAGTTTTCCAGAATAAACTATGGTGGCGACTCCAAAATCTCTTTTCAAAACCCGTTTCTTTTTGGATCGTCGTCCCGTCGCGATTCCGGTTGCGACAGATGGCGACTCCACTGGGGACTGTTAGAGAGTCGAGCCATTTAATTAAATGCGCGAATTCGATGTGGTTTTGCTTATGTGTTTTTCTTTCCCTTTTCTCTATTATTTGGAATAACTGCAATAATTTTTGAATATTGAACCCTAGGGTAAACAATATGTTTATATCTGCCTGGGAATTTTTTCGGTTGTTTTGCAGGTGAGGGTTTGGGTGTGCATAATTTTCTCCCTTCACACACACACTTCTAGCATATCATGAGTGGGGCCCTATACCCGGGTCTGAGCGTAGCTTAGAATTAGAGGAGTTGTGTAGCGGTGTCACTCTGGGATGTACTTCCTGTTTGGCTATCGTGAGAACTCCAGCTAGAGTCTGTTCTCTTCATATGTGTTTCCACACCTAGTTGATTACTCGACTGTTGTGGAGATGCTATGAAGGGGGCCATAGCTTTAGTGACCTTTGACCTTTAGGTTCAGGGAATCATCCTTGTAAGATTGCATATACTTGACCTTGAACTCTAAGCAGTGAACCTTTGGTAGGGCACGATGGGAGGAATATGTACTTCTGTAACCCTCACGCTGTTCATTTTTTTTATGACATTACATTTCATACCATGCATGTGCTTTGTTTCGTCATTTTATCGTGCATCATATTCATACATCATTTAGTAACATGTTAATTTTAAAGGAAATCACAGGTACCTACTTGACTTCATACGAGATGGATGTTAACACAAGATCCGATGCTACACGACACACCAACTCTTCCGATTTAAGAAAGAAGTATAGTCTAAGGACCCATGTTGGAAATTTGACCGGGCTAATAAACTTGGGCAAGAGGCTTAAAACTATGAAGAGGGAAACCTTTCAGAGAAGATATGGAAATTTGTTGAATTTAATGGAGGTTGAAGTACAAATACCCGCTATCACAGCCTTGGCACAATATTATGATTCTCCGTTTCGATGTTTCACATTTCAAGACTTTCAGTTGGCGCCAACCATAGAGGAGTTCGAGCATATCTTGGGTTTGCCATTGGAAGGCACCACTCCCTATCAACATTTAGAGCATCATGCCTCTATACCCACCATTGCTGCCATTATGAAATTACATCCCAAGGAGCTTGAAGACAGGATGATGATGAGGAATCAAGTGCATGGGTTATCACAGGGATATCTAGAGCAATATTTACATCATCTGGCTGATAAAGAGGATTGGGAAACTTTCATGGATGTATTAGCCCTCACCATATATGGAATTGTCTTGTTTCCCAAAATAGAAGAATTCGTGGATTACACTGCGATAGATGTCTTCGTGGCGAATAAAACCAGATCAGAAAATCCTGTAACAGCAGTTCTTGCGGATGTTTATGGGACCTTGAGTTTTTGCCATGAGAGAAAGGGTAAGAAGATTCTTTGTTGCTTACCGGCGTTGTATACATGGATGACAACTCGCGTGTTTAAGGAGATGGTCGATGTCAAGAGGCTATCGGAGACTTTGTCACACCAAGGGCTTAAAGGTAAAGGAGGAAACGATTGGGCCCGATTCCTTGCTGGCTTGAGCGAAAGAAGTATAAAATGGCGCCTTCCTTGGCTCAGAAATAAACTGGCTATCCAGCATTGTGGTAGTTTTCCTAATGTGCCTCTCATAGGTGCCCGGTACTGTATAAATTACAACCCTCTTTTGGTGCAAAGACAATTTGGGCATCCCATGAAAGGGGCACCTTCATCAGATTACCTTGCTACCCTACTCATTTATTACGAAGATGGGCATTTCATCGAACTGTTGAGAAAAATTAAAAGCGCCTGGGAAAATGTTGTTCGAGCAGAGAAGGACTTGAGGGATGGAGTAGTGGATAGCAGGGTTAGTTATCACACCTGGATTCTGGAGAGAGTGAAAGTAGTCAAGCTGCCTTTCAAGTCAATCAAGGATCAATCAGCTAGTGAAGGACCATCCCAAGCTCCAGAAAGTGAAGAGGTGCAACAACTAAAAACTGAGATGGAGAAATTGAAAATTAGGAATGCTAGGTTGGAAAACGAATTACAAAGGGCGCGTAATGATCTTGTGGATATGAAAAATGATAATGAAGAAAAGTCGCGGGCTTATGAAAATCTTGTCAAAAGCCAGAAGGCTGAGAGGGATTACACATTTCGAGTGAAACAGGATCTAGCTGCCGCGAGTAAGGAATTATCCATGAGGGTAAATGTAAGACCCTTGTAAACTCAAAATTTTACCAAGTTGTAAAAATTTCAAGTTGTAGTGTAAAATAGAATGCTGTCAAAATTTGACATGGTTTACTATTTTATGTATAACTTTTTTTACAATTAGTATTTTGGGTTGATTCGTTTTCCATTGGAAAGTAGACTCAAAGAGCTTCGATTCGGGTACTCATACGCCTAATTCCGACTTCGGGAAGGGGTTCAACCGAACTGTCAAAGTTGTGACAGATGTGCTGTTTGAGTTTTTCTTTGCTGGAATAATCGATTAACAGCTGTAGTTAATCGATTATTACAGAGAAATTTCGTGTTTTAGCCTCTGGACTCGTGTTAATCGATTAGCTACGTCAGTTATGGAAACATAACAGCCTGGAACACGTTTTTTTTGAGCGTGCAAGGTTGGGGAATCTTCCCACAAACCATTCTTTCCGGATTTTGGGGCTGGAAAATGGATTAGGATGGCCAGATGTTGGTCTTTTATTGCTAAATTACAATATCTTGGGTCCTTGCTTGTCTTGGAGCCATTTCTTTAAATCCAAATCAGATTTGGAAATTTGGGGAGAGTGGAGAGCTTTTTGGTGTGAGGAGAACAAAACTCTAAGTGTGCAGAGGTGTTGGAGCTTGCTTGGTCTACCAAGGAAAGGAGGAGTTACTCTCTTGGAAGAAGAAGTTAAGATCTTCAAAAGGTAAGGGGAGCTAATCTATGTATTTTACTTTGTGGAAAATTTGTATGAATTGGATGAAATGTTTTAAGCATATGGAGATGATGTTAGATTGATCCTTGATCTTTGGTTTTCTGTTTGAATCTATGGACTTGTTATTATCAATATGATAAGGTGAGATAATTAAATGATGGATTGAGAATTCTGAATATGAAAGAAGCTTGAAGGTAAAGTTGTAAGGGAAGTTAGATTTAATCTATGAATTCTGCATAAGTTGGATGATGAAATAATTGTGTAAAGTGATGAATATATGTGAATTGGATGATGGAAATTCGTTCTAGCATGTTGGTATATGCGTAAATGAAGTTTTGATGGATTTGGGTGTGAATTAGGGTGGTAAACAAGGAAGTTTTAACTCACTTTTCATGGAATACGAAAATTGTGTGTTTTGCTTAGTTAATGAATTTTTGGTTGGATGAATTGATGGAAGTATGAGATGATTATTGGAATTGTGTATGTTGGATCTGTGTTGACATGAAAATTCGGTGGTAGTGCTGTTAGAAAGGAAATCAAGTGTCTTTATGGTCAATTTGGGCTATTTTAGAGGAAGTGAGGTAGGGATTTTGAGTAAATAAGATCTGCAGTGTTCCTGGACTGTTTGGGGAGTCTAGACAAGTCTATTGTGACTTGTTAGAAACATAAAAGTGGTCTAAAACATGTTCCAAGTAGTAGAATCAAATTTGGGTCCCTAAGTTGTTGAAGTTAGTGTTTTGGAGCTGAAAGTGAACTTTAATCACTTAAAAATGGTAGTAGAAATGCTTAGAATCATTTGGACAAGTTTAATTAAGTCTAAAACGAGAATTAAGAGTCTAAGAAGTTGAGAAAAGTGGTTAGAAATGGTCAAGGGAGGTTCTGCTACCATTCTGCAGAATTCTGCAGAATTCTGCATGATGCGAAAACTGACCGTTCGTCCATTTCGGATTTGGACGATCGGTCATGCCATGTGCTGAGTGGAGTTCGATCAAATGTTGGTTTGGTTAACGTTCGTTCTTGGTAGTAGCGTTCGGTCATAATCATGCTTTGGCTTAGGCATTTAGCGTTCGTCCTTGTCTGGAGAGCGTTCGGTTTTAGGGGATGATATTAATAGCGTTCGGTCATTGGTTTAAATAACGATCACTCAAGTTATGGTTTAGTAACGATCGCTCAGGTGTTGGTTAGTAGCGTTCGTTCATTCGCTGGTTTAGTAGTGTTCGGTCAGTTGATGGTTTAATTAGTGTTCGGTCTTCATAAGGTTTGATCGTGGAGCGCTCGTTCAATCAGTGTTGAATTCAATATGGTGTTCTGTTTTGAGCGTTCGGCCTAGTGTTTGATCTCACAGTGTTCGTCCATGAAGCGCTAGCATTAACAGCGTTCGTCCCAATAGTGCTCGACTAAGAGTAACAACGCTCGTCCCAATAGTGCCGACTAAGAGTAACAGCGTTCGTCCAAACGGTGTCCGTCCAATGGTTTATGACGTTCGTCCAAATAGTTAACTCGCACCTGCACCTTGCAGAATTTGTTTTCGATAGTTTTGGGGGTTCCAGATGTCCGTTTTGGATGTTCTCTAGGTCGTTTTGGGGGTTTTTGACCCTTCCGGAACTGTTGGTGATGGTTTCAAAGCTGTTTGAGTTACCTAAATATGGGTATTAAAAGGATATAAAGAAAATGTGTTATGTGTACATTGTTTTGAGTTGTTAGATATATCTATTTGATATGGAAATGTTGTGTGATCGGTTTGACATTGCATATTGATATGAGAATGATGTTTGGATGGTTAAGTACTGTTGAAATCATGGTTGTATATGATTTGATTATGAGTTTCATGTTAAATGAAGAATTGAGGTTATTAATGATATGGTATTGTGATAATCTCACTTATGCATTTGAATATAGGTTTAATCATTCACTAAGTCCCTATTTTCGCATGGAATCTCAATTTCGTCCCTTTCTTTCTAAAAATATCAATTGGGTCCCAATTTTATGAAAATTGCAACAAATCGATCCTTGCCGTTAAATAGTGTCAAACGGCGTTAAAAAAATTGATGAGTGAATGCTGAGATGACGAACGAGCGCTCGTCCAGCAGCGAACGAGCGCTCGTCCAACAGCGAACGAGCGCTCGTCTAGCAACGAACGAGCGCTCGTCCAGCAGCGAACGAACGCTCGTCGACCACCGAACGAACGGTCGTCTAGTGTGGAACGAACGGTTGTCCAACAGTAAGAGGTCGACGAGCGTCCGTTCTCTGGTGGACGAGCGTTCGTTCGCTGCTGGACGAGCGCTCGTTCGCTGCTGGACGAGCGCTCGTTCGCTGCTGGACGAGCGCTCGTTCGCTGCTGGACGAGCGCTCGTTCGCTGCTGGACGAGCGCTCGTTCGCTGCTGGACGAGCGCTCGTTCGCTGCTGGACGAGCGCTCGTTCGCTGCTGGACGAGCGCTCGTTCGCTGCTGGACGAGCGCTCGTTCGTCATCTCAGCATTCACTCATCAATTTTTTTAACGCCGTTTGGCCAAATTAACGGAAAGGATCGATTTGTTGCAATTTTCATAAAATTGGGACCCAATTGATATTTTCAGAAAGAAAGGGACGAAATTGAGATTCCATGCGAAAATAGGGACTTAGTGAATGATTAAACCTTGAATATATTGAATATATGTTAAGTTCATGGTTGGCGAATATGTGATGATGATATGATATGGGCGTTATGGTATGGTTGGATTGGTATTGTAAGGATTATTGTATATGGGTATTTTGGTCAGATGATGTTATTAAACGAGTGGTGGATAGTAAGCGTTGTGCGTGTTGTCCCGGGGAATCTCTTTAGGTGAGTGATGGGGGGTATACTTGCACTTGTCCGGGGAAGCTCTTGTTCAGAGTGATGGAGGGTGACATTGTGTACTTGCCCGGGGAATCTCCCTATAGAGTGATGGGAAGCAGCACTACACATTGGGGTAATGTGTAACCGCTCGGGGAATCTCTTACATTTATGTAAGAGTGATGGGGGTGACGTGGGGTACTAGTCCGGTGAAGCTCGAGATAATTAAATTGGCGTTGTGCTTGCGGGCCCGGGGAATCTCTTTAGGCGAGTGATGAGGGGTATACTTGCACTTGTCCGGGGAAGCTCTTGATTAGAGTGATGGAGGGTGACTTGTGTACTTGCTCAGGGAATCTCCCTATAGAGTGATGGGAAGCAGCACTACACATTAGGGTAATGTGTAACGGCCCGGGGAAGCTCTGAAAAGAGTGATGGGAGTGACGCTAGTACATATTGGTGTATGTATTTTGATTGATCTGTAATAGTGGTGTATGCATTTTAAATTGATATTTTGATACATATTGGTATATGCATACGGTTAGAGCATAATTCGTACTTGGGTATATAGTTTGATCTGGTTAAGGTGTGGATGATAGCATGTTATTATGAGTATGTTTATGATGTATAAGAATTGTATTTTTGTTAGCTCACCCTTGCTTGTTTGTGCATGTGAATGCGATGATCGTATAATGTGTGATGTTATACGGGAGCAGATGTTATTACAGATGTGATGGCTGATGCTTCTGAACATGCATAAAGGATGAAAGAGAGATGGGATAGATGACTTGGGAATGTATTTTAATATTTTATTCGATCCTGACTATTTGAACATTTTATTTTCGGAATAATCGGTTTGTAATAAATAACGTACTATTTTTCCGTTGACGTTGAATATTAAAATTTGAATTTTTACTTACGTGTTTTACGAAAAAAATTAGTCGACGTAACACCAAATTTCGGGGTGTTACAGTAAATGAGAAGAAGGTGGCTTTAGAAGAGGGAAAGGAGTGGAAGCACCTCTACGAAGAAGCCAAAAGAGATAAACGAGAAGCCCTGAAGAGATTAAGAGAAGCGCAGATTCAGATAGAAAAAGCGGGGCATGAGATGAAAGAGATGGCCATGTCGTTTGAGGCGGATATGAATAGGGAGCGTTGGAAGCTAACAGAAGCAGAGGAAGAGCATCGAACTCTGATAAAACAAATGGAGGAATATATCGAGGAACAGGAGGAGCAATGGAGGTCGATAGAATTTGAAGAAAGGCATCAGGCCTTGATAAAGCGAATGGAAGAGCACATCGCCGAGCAAGAAATGGCTGTAAAGCACTGGAAGGAAAGATTCTCTCAGTTGGCTGCTTTGGCAAACAGGGCAATTGAAGACATCCCCAGGATGGTGTCGAATGCTGAAGCAAGCACTCATTTTTGTAACTCACCAGCGGAAATAGAATTGTTTATTAATCATTGTAAATGGTTGGTGGGAGAGATGAAATCTTTCATTGCCCGGGCGCGGGATTGATGTACATCAGAATCGTGTGTTTTGTTCCTTAGACGATGTAATGGATCAAATTTTCTTTAAATGAAAGATAGGGGATGTTTGGTATCGGCTTGTGTTAATTTTCCATCAGTATTGTCATTATTATCCTGTGATTTCCATTTATCACTAGCATGCATCATGTTTTCTTTTTGCATTTTTCATCCTTATCTAATTTAATTTAATAAAAATAATCAGCAGTACAAGTGAGAGAACAACGACAAGTTTTCCAAGACATCCGTACAGGACCAGAGCTAACTCAAAGGTCATGGAAGATTGGGAGCAGTCACACGAATCTATTAAGGCTGATGTCAGCCAGTTAAAGGATCAGATGGCTTAGATTTTGGCGGCTCTCGAAGCCCTGAAGACTACGGGAGGGGTGACCCCTGCGCAAGTTGAGGGAAGTGCTCAATATTACCCTCCGTTGTTCAATGCTGGGAGCCAATCTGTTTCATTCCCAATGTATGGATTGCCTCCAGGTTACACCCCACCTGTGGGAGAATACACAGAGGGGGAGCAGACTTCATTCTCTTTCCCTACCACTGCTAACGTACCGCTAATCAGTACTCAAGGGCCTGTTGTAATGTCTGCACCTATGGTAAATGAAGGGATGCATGCAAGCATGACTGATGGAATACGAGTAACCCCGGTGCCACCTGTGATTACCGGAGAGGGCTTTTCTACAAGGGCTGCGCCATATACTTTGTTTCAGGGGGTAACTAGTAATGTTGATGGGGCAAAGGATAAACTGGAGAGCCTAGAGGCAAGATTGAGGGCTGTTGAGGGGTATGAAAGTTATGGATTTGGGGATGTTTCTAGATTGAGCTTGGTTCCTGGCGTCAAAATACCACATAAGTTCAAAGCGCCAGATTTTGAGAAGTATAAGGGAAATACATGCCCAAAGAGCCATCTAACCATGTTTTGCAGAAAGATGGCTGCATATGCTTATGACGAGCAGCTGCTCATCCATGTTTTTCAAGATAGTTTGGCTGGAGTGGCGTTAAACTGGTATACCCATTTGGAGCCGACTCGAATTCGTTGTTGGGCGGACTTGGCTGATGCTTTTGTGAAGCAGTATATATACAATACACATGTTGCGCCAGATCGTTTACAGCTGCAAAACATGTCGAAGAAAGACAACAAAAGTTTTAAGGAGTATGCTCAGCGGTGGAGGGAATTGGCTGCACAAGTTGAGCCACCTTTGTATGATAGAGAAATGGTGGCAATGTTTGTAAATACGCTCCAACCACCATTTTATGAACATATGGTGGGAAATGTATCTTCAAATTTTGCCGATATCATCGTGATAGGTGAGCGGATAGAGATCGGGTTGAAAAATGGGAAGATTGCATATGGCTCGTCGGTGGTTGCAAATTCCAAAAAACCCAATTTCAACTCAGGGAAAAGAAAAGAGGGAGATGTGCATGCAACATCTGCAACCCCCGTGTGGAGAGGTCAGGCTCCCACTCATAACTATCGACCATACTGGGATCAACATCCACATGCAGCTAACGCGTCATTTGGTCATCAAATTAGGCCTCAACAACAACCAGGGTACTATCAACCACAATACATTCCGACGAATGATTGGAGGGGAGGGGCAAACGTAGGTTCCAATATGAATGTGGGTCCAAATACTTATCCAAGAAGGAACCAAGAAAGAAATTATGTTAACTTTACCCCAATTCCTACAACTTATACAGAATTATTGCCTCATCTTATCAAACAAGGGCTAGTTGTCGTTTGTCCCCTGAAGCCTTTGCAGCCTCCGTACCCAAGAGGTTATGATGCAGATGCAAAGTGTAGTTATCATGGAGGGGCTGCTGGTCATTCCACTGAGAGGTGTCTGGCTTTCAAGCATAAAGTGCAGACTCTAATTGATTCTGGGTGGTTAAAGTTCCAAGAGGATAAGCCTAATGTCGAGGCTAATCCTTTATCTGGGCATGGAAGTGCTTCGACGAATGCTGTCGAAGTGAAAGAACATGAGCTGGTGAGAAATGTGAAAGAAGTCAGGAGCTCTAGGAGGTTTATTTTGGAGGCGTTGCTGAAAGTGGGTATCTTGAAGGGTGATTATGATGAGAGTATGGCATGCGCGCTCCACCCAGAGGCTGAGCACTCTATTGAGGAGTGTGTTGAGTTTGAAGAAATTATGCAAGACCTGCTAGATCATGGCCTGATGCAGGTATGCTACAAGAATGAGGAGGGAGATGTATTTGCACAAACTGGTGATGAATCCGACATGATTTTACCAAAACCATTGGTGATTCATTTCACTAAGACTACCTCTATCCCACCAACTCAAGGAAGGTCGCCTGTGGTTATCCATGTACCAGCCCCTTTTCCTTACAAGAACGAAAAAGCCGTCCCATGGAGGTATGGGACGCATGCGTCAGGCGAAACGCAAAGCGTTAACCCTGTCGTCAAAAACATATCAGGGATAGGGGGAATGACTAGGAGTGGTCGAATTTTCACATCACCAGAGTTGGCACGAGAAAGGGTTAATGATAAGGAAGCAACGATGGCCGCGAAGGCAAAAGAATTCTTAAAGGGGAAGGGTGCACAGACAGAGGAGATCCCCGACAAGGAAGAGAGGAGAGAAGTTTCTGAAGAGGAGGCTTGTGAATTTTTAAAATTCATACAACAAAGTGAGTATAAGGTGGTGGAACAGTTAAACCATATGTCTGCTCGTATATCCTTGTTAGACTTGCTCATGCATTCGGCATCACACAGAAAGTTGCTAATGAAGATACTCAGTGAGGCTCACGTGGAGCAAGGTATTTCGTTGAATAAATTCGAGGGTATTGTTGGCAATATTGTTGCTAATAATTATCTCACATTTACGGATGAAGAGATACCAGCTGAGGGAAGAGGGCATAACAAGGCTCTTCACGTCTCGGTGAAATGCCTGGATCATGTTATTGCGCGTGTTTTAGTGGACAATGGGTCCTCTTTGAATGTTATGCCGAAAGCAACCTTGGAAAAGCTACCTTGCGAAGGAATGCATATGAGACCGAGTTCAATGATTGTGAGGGCGTTTGATGGTAGCAAACGAGAGGTGATGGGAGAGGTGGATTTACCAATGCAAGTTGGCCCTTGTGTCTTTCAAATAACGTTCCAGGTTATGGATATCCTGCCAGCTTATAGTTGTCTGTTGGGGCGCCCATGGATTCATTCGGCTGGAGTTGTGCCTTCTACACTACACCAGAAGTTGAAGTATGTGATGGGAGATAAGCTGGTGATAGTATCAGGTGTTACCAATAAGGAGTATTGGTAAATCTTGAAGAAATTTGTTTTGATGATGCTACAAGAAGTTTTAGTTGAAGAAGATATTAGAATTAGTTAAAAGCAATTTGTAGAAATTAAATGTAGTAGGAAATTCTTGTAAACCTTGTAAACTTGCATTTTTAACTGCAATAATCGATTATGGAATGGCAATAATCGATTATCACAAAGTCATACAGGAATAATCGATTATCTCTTCATATAATCGATTATCACATTTTGAAAACCCTGTAACGGACTTGAATAATCGATTATCACTTACAATAATCGATTATTCATGGCAGTTGGGAGCTGACCTTTGGCATTCAGTGTACTTGGCTATATATTTTGATTTGGAGAAATCAGAATAAAATGTTGTTGAACAGAAGCTCTTGCAGAATACTGTTTGTCAGAGGAAGTTCTCAGAAGCTATAGTTCAAGTTCCCTTGCTTGGTCTCGTGAACAGGAGAGGCTCGTGTGTCGTGTGTCGATAGTCGGAGCAAGCTCTCTTCGAGTTAGCAAGGTGCTTTGCCTGGTCTCGTGAATAGGAGAAGCTCGCGTTTCGTTTGTCGATAGTCGGAGCGGTTCTCTTCGAGTTGGCAGAGTGTTCTTCTTCCGGTTCGTTCGTCGAAGGAAGGTTTATTTATCTGCTTTATTCACTATTTGTTGTAATCTGTGAAACCATTTTTAGTGAAAAAGGTTAATCACTATTTATAGTGATTAACGACTGGACGTAGAATCTTTTGATTCGAACCAGGATAAAAATTATGTGTTGATCTTCTTATTCCCTACACTCATTTTATTGTACGTACATCAACTGTTTGATAAATTTTCTCTAAGAAAATTGTTTTTCTAAAACGGACCATTAAACTTGATTTGTGACCGTAACACGCTTTCTAAGCATTTTATTCCGCTGCGCGACTCTATAACGGTACCGATTGTTCCAACATCAGGAGAAGAGGATCTTCTTGTGAGTGGGCCATCATCCACACGCTACATTGAGGCAGCTGAAGAAGCTCTCGAGACAGCCTTCCAATCGTTGGAGATTGTGGGAAATGCTTGTGTGGAACCGTTTTCAGTAAATCCTCGTCTATCATGTGCTTCTATTATGATGGCCAAGATTATGATAAAAGAGGGCTATGTATATGGGGAAGGTTTGGGCAAATATCGGCAAGGGCGAGCATTCCCTCTTGAAATCGTTGAAAACAAGAACAGATATGGCTTAGGGTACAAACCTACCAAGGAAGACCGGAAAAGGATGATTGAAGAAAGAAAAGAGCGCAGTCTGGCCCGTGTAGAAAGACGAGGGCCCAGAGAGAGCAAAATTCACATTGTTGACATCAAGGAAAGCTTCCGCAGTGTTGGGTGGATCAATGCTGACCAGATAGCAGCTGTGGAGGATGAAGAAGGGCCTCAAAGTTTGAGCTTTGTGTGGGCTTGCTCCCTTGATACTCAACTCAACAATTGGGAAACACTTGATTTACCTGTGATGCTTAATGTGAACAAAATGTAATAGTTTTAATTAAGCTTATAGTTTCGATTGGGGCTTTAGAACTAAAGTTTTGCGGATAGACTTTTTTCTTTTCACTCAGCGTGACAATAAAGTTGCATTTCATCATCATTTGGCATTTTTCTTTGTTTATCTTATTTATTTATACTTTTTCATAAATTTAAATGATGCAGATGTGACAATGATTGTTTTGAAAATAACGATGTCAATGTTCCTAATTTTGAGCACCCTATCAATAATACGGAAGATGATTTCGAAGATAATGTGGAACCCTCTCCGGAATTGTTGAGATCAGTGGAACAAGAATCTAAGGAGATAAAACCCCATCAGGAGGAGATTGAAATACTCAACTTGGGAGAGAAGGATGAGATAAAGGAGGTGAAAATCGGTACTAGTATGCAAACGGAAGTGAGGGAAAGATTGCGTGTCCTGTTGAAGGAGTTTAAAGATGTGTTCGCGTGGTCTTACAATGACATGCCGGGTCTAGATACCAATATTGTGCAGCATAAGCTCGCACTCAAGCCGGAATGCCCTCCAGTTAAGCAAAAACTGAGAAGAATGAAGCCGGAAATGTCCCTAAAAATTAAAGAAGAAGTCCAAAAGCAATTTGACGCAGGATTTTTGGCTGTGGCAAGATACCCACAATGGGTAGCGAATGTTGTACCAGTGCCTAAGAAGGATGGGAAGGTTCGAATGTGTGTTGACTATCGTGATTTGAATCGTGCAAGTCCGAAAGATAATTTCCCGTTACCACACATCGATACTCTGGTTGATAATACGGCCAAATTTTCGTTGTTTTCGTTCATGGACGGATTCTCAGGATATAATCAAATTAAAATGGCACCGGAAGATATGGAGAAAACGACCTTTATCACGTTATGGGGAACATTCTGTTATAAGGTGATGTCTTTCGGACTCAAAAATGCTGGAGCAACATACCAAAGGGCAATGGTGACACTTTTTCATGATATGATGCATAAGGAAATTGAAGTTTATGTGGATGACATGATTGCAAAGTCGGAATCAGAAGAGGAGCATATTTTCAATCTAAGGAAATTATTTGAGAGACTGAGAAAGTACAAACTCAGGTTAAATCCTACCAAATGCACGTTTGGAGTAAAGTCTGGAAAATTGTTGGGCTTTATTGTCAGCCAAAGAGGGATAGAAGTTGATCCTGACAAAGTAAGAGCGATAACGGAAATGCCTGCGCCCAGAACAGAAAAGGAGGTTCGAGGTTTTTTGGGAAGATTGAACTACATTGCTAGGTTCATCTCCCAATTAACTGCTACTTGTGAACCAATGTTCAAGTTACTACGGAAAAATCAGGCCGTAGTCTGGAATGAAGATTGTCAAGTTGCTTTTGAAAAGGTCAAACAATACCTGCAAGACCCTCCTGTATTGCGTCCACCTATGCCAGGAAGACCGCTCATTTTGTATTTGACCGTATTGGACAATTCAATGGGTTGTGTATTGGGTCAGCATGATGAAGACGGAAAAAGAAAGCATGCTATATATTACTTGAGCAAGAGATTCACAGATTGCGAACAACGATATTCGTCGTTAGAGCGAACTTGTTGTGCACTGGCATGGGCTGCTCATCGTTTAAGGCAATACATGTTGAGTCACTCTACTTGGTTGATATCTAAAATGGATCCTATCAAGTATATTTTCGAGAAGCCCGCTCTCACTAGAAGGATAGCTCGATGGCAGATGCTACTATCGGAGTACGACATTGTATATGTTACTCAGAAATCTATCAAGGGTAGCGCTTTAGCGGAATATTTAGCCCATCAGCCCATTAATGATTATCAGCCAATGCAACCTGAATTTCCTGATGAAGATATCATGGCTTTATTTGCTGAGAACAAAGAGGACAAAAATGAAAAAGCTTGGACGGTATTATTCGATGGGGCCTCGAATGTAATGGGGCATGGAATAGGGGCAGTGCTTATCTCTCCTAAGAATCAATACATTCCAATGACGGCAAGGTTGTGTTTTAATTGCACGAATAATATCGCAGAATATGAAGCCTGTGCTTTGGGTATCCGAGCAGCAATAGAGTCTAAAGCAAAAATTCTGGATGTATATGGAGATTCAGCTTTGGTCATCCATCAATTGAAGGGAGAATGGGAGACTAGGGATACAAAATTAATTCCATACCAAGCTTACATCAGGGGATTAATTGAGTATTTCGATTCTATCACTTTTAATCATATACCGCGAGAAGATAATCAATTAGCAGACGCGTTGGCTACTTTGTCATTGATGTTTGAAGTTGATCAGGATGCAGAATTGCCAATGATTGAAATGAAGAGTCATGCGGAGCCAGCGTATTGTCATTTCATCGAGGAGGAGGTAGATGGTAAACCTTGGTACTTTGATATCAAGCATTATCTTAAGACTCGAGAATATCCAGAGAAGGCATCCGAAAACGATAAAAGGGCGCTAAGGAGGTTGGTTGGCAGCTTCATTTTGAGTGGGGATATTTTATATAAGAGGAATCATGACATGGTTCTCCTTAGATGTGTAGATGCAAAAGAAGCCGAACTGATACTAAAAGAAGTGCACGAGGGTACATTTGGCACGCACATGAATGGGCATTCAATGGCTAGGAAGATACTGAGAGCAGGGTATTTTTGGTTGACTATGGAAAATGATTGCTGTACACATGTGAGAAAGTGTGAGAAATGCCAGGTGTACGCAAATAATATCAATATGCCACCCACGACCTTGAACGTGTTGTCTGCACCGTGGCCCTTTTCGATGTGGGGAATAGATGTCATCGGAGCTATAGAGCCAAAGGCGTCAAATGGACACCGTTTCATATTAGTCGCAATCGACTACTTCACCAAGTGGGTTGAGGCTGCTTCTTATGCTAATGTGACTAGAAAGGTGGTGACCAAGTTCATTAAAAAGGAGTTGATTTGCAGATACGGGCTCCCTAACAGGATCATCACCGATAATGCCACTAACTTGAATAACCAGATGATGACGGAGTTATGTGAGGAGTTCAAAATTCATCATCTTAATTCTTCTCCTTATCGCCCAAAGATGAATGGGGCAGTGGAGGCTGCTAACAAAAATATCAAGAAGATTGTGCAGAAGATGGTGATCACATATAAGGATTGGCATGAAATGCTTCCTTTTGCTTTACATGGTTATCGCACTTCGGTACGAACATCGACTGGGGCAACGCCTTTCTCGCTTGTATATGGAATGGAGGCAGTACTTCCGTTTGAAGTGGAAATTCCGTCCTTACGAGTTTTAATGGAAACCCAATTAGAAGAGGCGGAATGGGTTCAAGCTCGTTTCGACCAGCTCAATCTCATCGACGAAAAAAGATTAACAGTAGTATGTCATGGAAAATTGTACCAAAGAAGAATGAAGAAGGCATTTGACAAAAAGGTACACCCAAGAGAATTTCATGAAGGTGAGCTGGTGTTGAAGAAGATTCTACCCATACAAAAGGATCATAGAGGCAAATGGACTCCAAATTATGAAGGGCCATTTGTAGTGAAGAAAGCATTTTCTGGTGGGGCACTAATTCTCACAAGAATGGACGGAGAGGAGTTACCATTGCCAGTTAATTCTGATGCAGTAAAAAAGTTTTACGCATGATGATTCCGTGATAGTGGTTGCTATTAAGGGGATGTTGATATTATCGTTAAAGATTATTGTACTCTGTGTTTTTTTTAATAAATGAAGTTCGCGTAGTTCATTCATATTTTGGTTGTTTGCATTCCATCTGAAATATTGCATGTCACGCTGAGCTGTTAAGTAGTCAAAGGAAAATGAAAATGAAAATAAATAAGCGCTTGTTGATAAAAGCATCACAGGTATATCAGGTTGGTGAGCTTGGTCCTGGAGGATGTCGAAAAAGGAAAACGAAAAAAAGAAGGTCACATGTTGAGTTTGTTGTTAATAAAGTTGTCAAGGACATAGTATTTTCGAAAAAGGAGTTTTGAAAAAATATCGTTGGTGAGCCTTTTCCTGATTCAAGGTTTTGGGTGTAACCGGTGTTCTTTTCTTGATAAAGCATCTGCATTCACATTACTTGAACCCTAATTTTTTCGTTTCCCACAAGACGAAGGATTTCGCCATATGCCTAATATTGGGGCAGTTTTCATCATGTTACATATCACCGATAATCCGTTGATTAGGGAGATATTAAAAAAAAACAAAAAAAAAAAGGAAAAATGAAGTTGATGTGTCAAGCACTACATAGTTTAGTTTCAGGGTTAAATTCAAGAGAAAGTCAGACAAACAAGATTCGGAGTGACGTGTGGCCGTTTTTCGTTATCCAATCGTCAAAAAACAGTTCATCCAATTGCACCCCTTTTGAGCCAAAATGCATAATTGTTTTCATCACCCTAGACAAGAATCATTAACAGGTCGACGTCAATTTAAAAGGGTACATCATAAGCATCCAAAGATGAGAAAAAATGAATGAAAAGGAAAGTATCATAAAGGATCACAACAGGGGCAACGATAAGAATGATCCAAAAGGGAAAGAAAGAAAAAACAACAATAAATATGCCTGAAGTTCAAATCCCTAAAGACAGTTGACGGGACACCTTGCAAATGATTCTTGTCTAAAGACTTTAACCGTCAAACAATTATTTGGGCCTTCATTATCCTTTCTTTCAAAACCCTTTGACCTTTAACCACGGTACAAGCCCATAAAAGTCCACGCTGACTGAAGACTGTTGATCCTAATCTTTCTCACGAATTTAACTTTGAAACAAAATGATGTGGTGAACGACACAATTCAGTGTTATTTTCAAAAAAAAAAAAAAAAAAAAAAAAAAAAGAGGTCTCCCTGTCAATCGAAGATCATCCAATTTGGGGGGAATCCTTTATACTCAAATCTTTTCACTTTTCCATTGTGCAAAATTGGGGCAGTATGGGAGCACAATATGTTAATATCACTTTTCCCCAAATGAGGGGCACACATACGTTAATTTTTGCTCACAGAAAATCATTATTCATTTGTTTTTCATAGCCATTCTTCCACATCATACAGGGTTCAAGTTAATTTGGATTGCAAAAAGCGATAAAAAGAATTTTAACTCAGGGTTACACTTTCTTCCTGCTCATTAAAGGGTTCTATACCAATCAACGTTGTTTTAAGGAATGCGTTTTGAACATACATTGTGTTTGATGACAATATTAACAATGGATTCCAAGCATGGAATTTTAAAAAAATAAATAAATAAATAAATAAAAAATAATAAAAAAAAAAATGATGAAAAGCGAGAGTAAAAGAAAAGACCAAAATGAAGGTCTCATGTGTCCATGCATCCATGCATCATCATGAGATAACATCATCTTAGAGGAAGCGAGGAGAATTGTTTGCAAAATCTTCATGTTTTACTTGGCATTTATCAACTTTTCAAAGTTACAAATCATGGTTTTAGTTTTCTGTTATCGACCCTCTGCATGGCAATGGTCAGATTTAAATTTCTGTTCTGTGAGTTTGGCCCTCTGCGAGGCAATGGTCAAATCCAGGTTTTAATTTTCTGTTATCGACCCTCTGCATGGCAATGGTCGGATTTAAATTTCTGTTCTGTGAGTTTGGCCCTCTGCGAGGCAATGGTCAAATCCAGGTTTTAATTTTTTGTTATCGACCCTCTGCATGGCAATGGTCGGATTTAAATTTTTGTTTTGTGAGTTTGGCCCTCTGCGAGGCACTGGTCAAATCCAGGTTTTAATTTTCTGTTATCGACCCTCTGCATGGCAATGGTCGGGTTTAAATTTCTGTTCTGTGAGTTTGGCCCTCTGCGAGGCAATGGTCAAGTCCAGGTTTTAATTTTCTGTTATCGACCCTCTGCATGGCAATGGTCGGATTTAAATTTCTGTTCTGTGAGTTTGGCCCTCTGCGAGGCAATGGTCAAATCCAGGTTTTAATTTTCTGTTATCGACCCTCTGCATGGCAATGGTCGGATTTAAATTTCTGTTCTGTGAGTTTGGCCCTCTGCGAGGCAATGGTCAAATCCAGGTTTTAATTTTCTGTTATCGACCCTCTGCATGGCAATGGTCGGATTTAGATTTCTGTTCTGTGAGTTTGGCCCTCTGCGAGGCAATGGTCAAATCCAGGTGTTAGTTTTCTGTTATCGGCCCTCTGCATGGCAATGGTCGGATTTAAATTTTTGTTCTGTGAGTTTGGCCCTCTGCGAGGCAATGGTCAAATCCAGGTTTTAGTTTTTTGTTACTGATACTTTAATTGACATTGGTCATTTGGCATCGTGACTTGAATTATTTTGTTCGTTTTCTTTCATGATTGAAACCCGGACAAAATTAGTGTCTTTATCTTTACTTAGCTTTACTTAAATAATACGAAAAGATTAAATTTTCATATTATTTAGTAATATCTAAGTAAAGAGGGGCAGCTTTCAACACTCAATTTTGTCTGGGTTGTAAAAAATGTGTTTTTATTGGTTTTTTTATTATTTTTCTTTATTTCACCTTCTTGTTTTATTCTATTTTTATGTATTCAGATTTTTGCTTTTAATTCAATTTCTTTTTTTTTTCTTATCCGCAATTTGTTTTAATAGAGTTAATTAATCAAAATAATTAAAAAATTGAAAAATAAAATTAAAACTGAAAATAAAAAAAAAATAAAATAAAATTGAAAAAAAAAATAGAAAACGTGGAAAAGGGCGTGTATGGAAGGCGTGTCTGAGGGGAGGGGACAAGGTGGTTAAGGAGAATTTTTCCAAGATTTTTGGAAAAAGGGGGACCAGGTAGTTAGAAGGGGATTTTGCCAAGATTTTGGGGAGCAGAATTTTGTTGGATCAGAGAGAGAAAAAAAGGAAAAAGGGTGCACACGAGAAACCATCATCTGGGATCATCACCCAGAATCATCATCGGCACTGGCACCGGCAAGAGGAGGTCACCGGATACACAGCTAGCAGTAGCAGCAGCCATAGCAGCAGGTAGGTCTTTTGTTCACCTGTATGTTCAAATTCATCATGTATGCTTACTGCATAAGCTCCATGCACCCCTGTCTCGCCAGCCCATGCACCATTGTCACAGAATCATCTATCCCACTCATGCTCATATGCACACTACACACTCATCGTTTCCAATACCAAATGGACAAGATTCAACCAACATTAAACCCATCAGTAAACATTAAAAAATTAGGGGAGGCAGAGAGGGAAAAATGGTGTTGTAGGGGGGCATTAGGCCTTCGAGAAAATCCTCGAATGGGGAGGAAGAGGGTGGCTGATTGTTTCGTGGTTGGCGGTTTGGAAGTAGTAGTCTGCTGTGTGGTGGTGGCAGTGGCGTCGCTTAGGTCGTCCTGGTAGGTGATGGTGACCGTGTGGGTGGCCGAGGAGGTGGACGAGTATAGGCACGGGGGGGGAACATTATCGTGACAGTGGTCGTGTTCGTCGTGGAGGTTTTAGCAATGGTGAAGTTGATGTTGATGGATGATGATAGCACGAGCGGATCGGAGATGAAGACGGAGGAAAACCATCCCTGAGAATCTCTGGTTTTCGAAGAGAGAGAAGTGGAGACGGTGGTGTCTTGGCTGACGGTGGTTCTGGTGGTGCGAGGGGTAGCCGGAGAGGCCAAGGCGCGTTTTGTTTGAGGTGACGGTGGCCGGCTATGGCAGAGGTGGTGATCAGTTGTGGTGCTGAACAAGAGACCTTGAATCTCTGGAGAAGGTGCGAACTGGCGTGAAGGAGTGGGAATGAGGATGAATCTCTGAACCCCTAGGAAATTCTAGGTTAGAAAGCATTGGACTGGGCCAGGCCCAGAAATGACCGTACGTTCGGGAGCCTTGGGCCTCTTTTGGAACGCTCGTTATATAGCGTCCGTTCGTCATCTCCCCAACACGAACGCTCGTTATCAAAATGAACGAGCGCTCGTTAACCTTAAGCCTTTACGTCCGTTCGCCATTCAATAACGAACGTTCGTCCTTAAGCTTCCATTTTTGACTGTTCGTTCGTCGTTTCAAACAACGAGCGTTCGTCCTTAAGCTTCCATATCTCAACGTCCGTTCGTCATGTCAGTAACGAACGTTCGTTCTTAAGCTTCCATTGTTGAACGTTCGTTCGTCATTTCAATAACGAGCGTTCGTCACTCAGCCTCAATTTCTCAACGTCCGTTCGTCATCTCTTCAACGAGCGTTTATTATTCAGCCTTCGTTCCCAACGTCCGTCCGTTATATCTCTCGACGAACGCTCGTCATTCAGCTCACATTTCTAAACGTCCGTCCGTTATATCCCCCAACGGACGTTCGTCCTCTCCCCAACGAACGCTCGCTATCCTTAATATTATCCCCCAACGGACGTTCGTCATCTCCCCAACGAACGCTCGCTATCCTTAATATTGTCCCCAACGTCCATTCAGTCTCTCCAATTTCTTTTGTTTATTTATTTTTCTTTATTGTCTTATTTTATTTTGTTCTATTTATTTATTTTAGACATTTACTTATCCTAAAATATATATTTAATAATACAATATTGATAGTTTAAATAAAAAGAATTTACAAGAAAAGCTTTAAAGGTTTAAAGCGCACGTGTGACCGCTCGCGTCGTCCTTGTGCTAAAAACCTTTTCTTCTTTTCTTAAATAAAATTTCAAAAATACGTTTTAAAGGTTTAAGCACATGTGTGACCGCTCGCGTCGTCCTTGTGCTAAAAACCTCTTCTTCTTCCTTAAATAAATTTACAAGAAAAGTTTTAAAGGTTTAAGCGCACGTGTGACCGCTCGCATCGTCCTTGTGCTAAAAACTTTTCTTCTTTTCTTAAATAAAATTTCAAAAATATGTTTTAAAGGTTTAAACACACGTGTGACCGCTCGCGTCCTCCTTGTGTTAAAAACCTTTTCTTCTTTTCTTAAATAAAATTTCAAAAATATGTTTTAAAGGTTTAAACACACGTGTGACCGCTCGCGTCCTCCTTGTGTTAAAAACCTTTTCTTCTTTTCTTAAATAAAATTTCAAAAATACGTTTTGAAGGTTAAGCACACGTGTGACCGCTCGCGTCGTCCTTGTGCTAAAAACCTTTTCTTCTTTTCTTAAATAAAATTTCCAAAAATATGTTTTAAAGGTTGAACACTCGTGTGATCGCTCGCATCGTCCTAGTGTTCAATACCTTTCTCTCTTATTTACGTAATATTAAACGAGGGTATGAGTGCTCGTGCGATCGTCCGCATCAGCCTAGCACTCAATACTCTCAAGTCTTCCTAAATAAGTAGATAACGGTATGAGTGCTCGTGTGATTGTTCGCATCGTCCTAGTGCTTAATATCGTTATCTATCTTTTTAAAAAATAATAATAATTAAAAATATTTAAATATCATTTTAAAGGTATGAGTACTCGTGCGACCGTTCGCGTCGGCCTAGTACTCATTACCTTCTTTTTTCTCGAAAATATAAAAAAACATAAAATCCTCAAAAATTAAAAACATCTGGTTTCAAACAACAAACAGTCTTTCAACCTAGAACTACGTAACCCTGATTTCTCATTTTGAATGAGAATACGTAGGAGCAAGGTCAATCCTTGTCGGGCCCACAAAACTAAAAAATATATTTTGTTTATTTAGAATTTTATTTTAAGGGATAGTTAAGCATTTTGAAAACCACATTATATTCGCGTATTTAGTTAAAGGTACTGTCTTATGGGCAGGCGTTGTAGGGTGCTAATACCTTCCTTACACGTAACCGACTCCCGAACCCAGAATCTGGTTTTCGCGGACCGTGTCTTATCATTTTATGGTTTTTTCGTAGTTTTCCAGAATAAACTATGGTGGCGACTCCAAAATCTCTTTTCAGAACCCGTTTCTTTTTGGATCGTCGTCCCGTCGCGATTCCGGTTGCGACAATTTGGTTATAAATGAAACACGTTTTCCATGATGGGTACCTTATGTAATTAAATAAATGAAGTCGTAATCGCCTACATAAAATTATTTTCTAGAAGATAAAAAATCAATATGATACCAACAATGTTTCAAAGTCTGTTATTTTTTCTTTCGACATTCTGTTTTTCAGTATGAAACAAGATGAAAATCCAAAAAGAAACTCTTATTGTCAATCTTCATCTTCTATGAATTTAATTGTTAAATAAGAAAGGGTATAACAATAACAGGGAATGCAAACCATATATTCATCACATCGATATTTTTTTTTACTTCAAAAAAAAGTGTTACACTGAGTTGCAGATTTAGTTACTTGACATATGTCGACATAACATAAACTCAATATAAAAATTTTATAAGGAACTAGCCTGAAACATATTTACTAGGATGGCATAAGTCTTAATTCTTACCAATACAAATTTAAGGGCTGGTATCCAAAATTTCGTATAAGTTTGTTCTTAACAGACACAACCAACCCCATCTCTCTGTATCTATATAACAAAGTACCCCCATGTCAACTCCACAGATTTCCTACAACAAGGCTGTACTCATGGGATTGGCAAAGAAATGCTCTCGGCAAATTAACTTTGGTTGGCTGGATGTGCTTCCAATAAGACCTTGAAGTACAGTGGGTCCCCCATCAAATACATTTTGAAGCATCTTCCTCACAATTAGATGTTTATCTAGAACCATCATTTCCAAGAGAGTTCTACAGTTCTGTCAGAAACCCGAATTAGCATATACACTTAAAACCAACATACAAACACGGTAGCATAAGCAATGACAACATAAAAAATCATATCAACGTTGCTCAAAATCACAAAATGAAAAACAAAAGGGCGTAGTTACAACTACACTGAGATTTGTTTTCATTACACTTACATATTGTTTTCACCACAACACACAACTTTGTTGGATCTCGGCGTAGTTACAACCACACCGAGATTTGTTTTCATTACACTTACATATTGTTTTCACCATAACACATAACTTTGTTGGATCTATAGAGAAGGAGATGCATCGGAAAGACACAATACCAATGAAATCTGAGTCCAACCACATAAGGGATTGACACCACATTCTACCCAAAACCTTAATACAATGAGTTAATAGGTCTTTCATCTTTATATAGTGCTCTACTTTCTTATTTCTATCCAATGCGGGACTTAGACTCACACTTGGATTCCCAACAATCTTCCCCTCAAGGGTGAGTCCCTTCCACATAGGTACACTCCCCCTCCAGCAGAAACATTCCCAACCAACCACAACCACGAGTAGCCCTTCGTACCGCCATTCATCTTAACGGGACTTGCTTACCTGAATACCCTTTGTCGGGAATACTTTCGGTATAGGGACCATTATACTCGTCTGAGCCGGTCATCAAGACTAACCATCGGCTCTAATACCACTATTGGGTCTATCAAGGAAGAGGTTCATCAGGAAGACACAAACACCAATGAGATACGAGCTCAACTATACAAGGGATTGACACCACTCTCTACCCAAAACCTTAAGGTAATGAGTTAATGCGTTTTTCATCTTTATATAGTGCTCTACTTTCTCATTTCTATCCAATATAGGACTTAGACTCACACTTGGATTCCCAACAAACTCCTTTATCAAGGTCTACCATGAATGCAATTGTAATACTTTTAAAATTTAAGGTGGTAATGTATAATGTGAAAATGGCCGACAATGTAACTTTTAAAAACTAAAGGAAGGTTTATGTAGAATTTACAGTAAACAAAAAAAAAACTGAAGTTCGAAATTTAAAAAAAAAAAGAGAAAAAACTGAAGTTCCAATGTAATTGAAGAAAACCACAAGGGGTGTTAGTGTAATTTAGTCAAAAAAAAGAAAAAAATAGTATAAAGCCTTATATTATGTTTATGATCTTTCCTATTATATTTATATAGCTCTATTTGATAAATGACATTGTAATTGTTGTACAAATTAATTAGGTTTAATACCTATTTTGGTCCCTAGGTTTGTACAAAGTAGTCCTACCTTTTTTCAGATGTTCACAGTTGTCTCATTTTGTAAAAATGGTTCAAATTGATCCGTTTTGCTCACAGTTGCCACGTATTTATGCCATTAGCGTTTTTAACGTTGTAAGCAAAAAGAATCAAGTTGAACCATTTTTATAAAATATGGGACAATTGTGAACATCTGAAAAAAGGTAAGACCACTTTGAACAAACCTACCAAACTTAAGGGACACAAATAGGTATTAAACCAATTGATTACAATATATAGGGAGATAAAAAATAGGAAAATATCATACCAACTATTTTTTATATTAGATATTGGCTTTGTTCACTACGTGCCTCTTCTTCATTATAAATAAGAATATTCATCTGTCTCCAATGGACACAACCCATTATATTCCTTGATTTCTCTCTCTTCAACATGGTACATGTGCATCCTATATAGTTTGACTATATTTCTAGTCAATGTAAGATCTTCAACATACTCCTCTATTCTAAGGGCTAGACATTTCAAACATGAGATTTGATATTTGTAAATGGTAGGTGACATGATGATTCCAACAAACCTTACTAGGTTAATCTTATTAGGTTAGACTCTGATATGCTGTTGAAAGGATTAGTGTCAAATCAGATTAGTGCCAAAACAGCTCATACAGGATTGTCCTGGTATAGTACACCATATTGAGAATAGAGAAACCTAAAGAAATATAATGAAGAAGCAATACAATAATAATGAACAGAATCAATATCTAATAGTGAAAAATATTTGGTAAAATATTTCCTTATCTGATCATAACATAATCAGCTTTTTTCTCTAACATTCCACCTTAAGCTAAAAAATAACACAAGCTTGTTATAAATATCATCAACATAAGACCTATTGGGAGACTTAGTAAACATGTCAAAGCTAATAATAGCAAAGCTAATAGATATTTTCTAGAAATGAATTTCTCTAAGTCAAAGTAGCCATCAATCTTCAATATATTTTATCCTTTCAAATCATATATCTTTAACAGTAATAAATTTGAGCTATACATCAAGAAACTTCTCTAGTTTTATAGTATACCTAGATCATCCCTCGTTAGCTTCTTTTCAGGTAGGATGGAAGGATAAAAACTGTGATTGCAAAATACGCATGCGCATACACTGGGTGCCATGTAGAAATAGATTTTGTATGCCACTGAAGTTTATAGTACAATTTTAATCTAGAGGAGTGGAGGCATAATTCAATAATACCTTGGGAAAAGGATTATTGACTCCAACTTAAAATTATTCTTTAAGGAGAAAATGAAAATAAGACTGTAACTAGACTGCTAACTAGCAATTTCAGAATAAAAGCGCAGAATTTTGAAAGTTTAGTAGAGTACCTGTGGATTCAACACGTGCATGTGACGTAGAATATCATCCTAATACATACAAATGACATTGTCAGTATATTTTTCCCTTTACTAATGAAGAATTAAAAATTGTAAAACTTGATTTCCATTGCATCTCAAGTTATTATGTAATCACTTATTTTTAATACATGTACTGCCATCAATCTTTTTTCATATTTTTCATTATAATATTTATGTAACGATTGTTTCAAACTGGTGGTTTCCTCTGTTATTATTACATTACTGTTTTTCTTCTCATTTTCCATTTTGCAGGTAATGGTACATGATTTAGAGGAATAATAAAGAAAACAATTAGCAGCATATATCAATAAATGTGACAAACAATTTAACACTAGATACACTATAGTTTGATGCAGGCCCCCAAACATTCAGAATGAACTAAATCAAAAGGATGGACACTATTTGTATTACTAGGAGGATATGTGACGCGATGGTGTTTTGCAAGTTGACATACATCACATTTAAATGACTCAACAAACTCTTTTGAAAATAAGGAAAGGAACATGGACTTCAGAACAAAAAAGGAGGGATGTTCTAGACGACAGCGGGGAAGCCAAATACTGAGAGGACTCGAAGGCAGTGCAAGATTGTAGACTAGAGGTACCTCATTGTGTAGTAATACTATCTTTAGTTTCTAAGTTGTTAAAATAATACAACCCTCCCTATTCCTTAACAGTTCCAATTGTCTTCCCTGTGACAAGATCTTGGAAAACACAATGAGTGGGAAAGAACGTTACAAAGCACTCAGGTCATGGGTAAGTATTTGAACGGAAATAGGATTATTAGAAAGGTTTCGAACATAAAGAACATTTTGAAGGTTGAGAAATGGCAAAAGAGAAACATTATTACATCCAGTTGTTGGAATACGAGTCTCATTGGCAACAATAAAGTGGTTACTGAAAAGAGAAACAAGTGATGTTAAAAGAGATGAATGAGGGGTCATATGGTCTATGGCACCAGAGTCGAGAATCCAAGAGTCCTTACAAAATTTTTTAGAAACATTACTTGAGATCTAAAAGAGAGAAAAAATGTTTCTCAAAGACTTATTTCATTTCTACTCTTAAGCTTACATTTATAGAACTAGAGAGAGTGCTCTCTAGTTGTAATCCACTTAATACAACTCACACACAACTCATACACACTCATACACACTCACACACAGCTCATACACACTCACCCATAAACCAATATTCTAACACTCCCCCTCAAGCTGGAGCATACAAATTGTATGTGCCAAGCTTGGAACAAATAAACTCAATCCGAGGTCCCCTTAATGACTTAGTCAACATATCTGCAAGTTGGTCATTTGATCCAACAAACTCAGTACATATTTCTTTTGACAATAATTTTTCCCGAACAAAATGACAGTCAATTTCTATATGTTTGGTTCTCTCGTGAAACACTGGATTTGATGCAATGTGAAGAGCAGCTTGGTTATCACAATACATCTTCATACTCTGGATGTCACAGAAGTTAAGTTCTTGAAGGAACTGCTTCACCCATATAAGTTCACATGTTAATGAAGCCATTGCCCTATATTCAGCTTCAGCTGTTGATCGAGCCACTACATTTTGTTTCTTACTTTTCCATGAGATAATGTTTCCTCCAAGGAAAACACAATATCCAGTAGTAGATCGTCTATCAATAGGAGAACCTGCCCAATCAGCATCACAATATCCTGATACCTGAAGGCTTCCTTTTTCTTCGTATAACAGCCCTTGCCCAGGAGCCTTTTTTAGATACCTTAGAATGCGAATGATAGCATTCCAATGGCCAACACATGGAGCTTGCATGAACTGACTAACCACTCCAACTGCAAAAGATAGATCCGGCCTTGTAATAGTAAGATAGATTAGTTTTCCAACTAGCCTCCTATATCTCTCTGGGTCGGAGAATAACTCACCTTCTTCTGTTGTTAATTTTTGATTTGGATCCATAGGGCTATCAACCGGTCTACAATCAATCATGCCTGTTTCTTGCAAAATATCCAGAGCATACTTCCTTTGGGAGATTACAACTCCATCTTTTGACTGAGCTACTTCAATGCCTAGGAAGTATTTGAGGCTCCCAAGATCCTTGGTTTGGAAATGTCTACACAAATACTCTTTCAATTGAGATATTCCAGCAGTATCATTTCCTGTAATAACTATATCATCAACATATACTATCAAGTAAACACATTTCCCTGGAGACGAATGATAATAAAAGACTGAATGATCTGCTTCACTGCGTTTTAGCCCAAATTTTTGAACAATGGAGCTAAACTTTCCAAACCATGCACGTGGTGATTGCTTGAGCCCATATAGAGATCGGTTCAATTTACAAACCATACCAGACTCCCCCTGAGCAACAAACCCAGGAGGTTGCTCCATATAAACTTCTTCCTCAAGATCACCATGGAGAAAGGCATTTTTGATATCCAATTGATGAAGTTGCCAATGACGAATGGCTGCCATTGCAAAGAACAATCGAATGGTAGTCATCTTTGCCACGGGAGAAAAGGTATCACAATAATCAAGACCATAAACCTGAGTGTACCCTTTTGCAACCAGTCGAGCTTTGAGTCTATCAATGTCACCATTAGGACCGACTTTAATTGCATATACCCATCGACAACCAACAGCCTTTTTGCCTGGGGGAAGTGGCACAAGCTCCCAAGTATGACTGTGGTCAAGAGCCTGCATTTCTTCAATCATTGCTTGTCGCCATCCAGGATGATCAAGTGCTTCTTTCACACTTTTAGGAATAACCACAGAAGATACTGAGGATAAAAGTGAATAAAAAGAGGGCGACACTCTGTGATAACTAAGAAAATTATAAATGGGATGAGGGTTTCGAGTGGAACGAGTACCTTTTCTGAGAGCAATGGGTCAACCAGAATCATCTTCACCAGGAGGCGTGACAGGAGATGGTGATGGAGAAGAATCTGAAGAAGGAGATCCACCATTTTCTGGAAGAGGATTATCCATCGGGGTACTGTGTCCAAGGATATCAGTATGTGGAGAGGAAGGTTCGGGAGGACCTTGGGTATGACTTGGATTGACAGAGGTATTGGAGATATTAGACTCAACCACTGGAAGAGGGAGTACTTGGTGGAGGATGTGAACATCTTGAACAGATGGAGAGAAGAAAGGTGTCTGTTCAAAGAAGGTAACATTAGCAGACATGTAGTACTTTTTGGTTTCAGGAGAGTAACATCGATACCCTTTTTGAAGTCGAGAATAGCCCAAAAAGACACATTTGATCGCACGAGCCGAGAGCTTGTCGAGCCCCGGAGACATGTCGTGAACAAAACAAACACAACCAAAGACTCGAGGAGAGGTGTGAAAGAGAGGGTCATTGGGAAAGAGAATGGAGAAAGGAACTTTATTATTGAGAGAGGAGGAGGGCATCCTATTAATAAGAAAACATGCAGTTAAGATGGCATCCCCCCAGTGATGAACAGGAATATGAGCACCAAGCAAAAGGGTACGAGCCGTTTCAACCAAGTGTCTATTTTTTCTTTCGGCTATACCATTTTGTTGGGGTGTATGAGGACAAGTGGACTGATGTAAAATACCATGGGAGCTAAGAAGTGAAGAAAAAGTTGATGAGAAATACTCTTTAGCGTTATCACTTCTTAAGACTTTAATTACTTGACCAAATTGGTTCTTGATTTCATTCAAAAAGGATGTGAAAATGGGTAACAATTCAGAGCGATCTTTCATCAGATAAACCCAAGTACATCTAGAATACTCATCAATAAAGGTAACAAAATACCGAAAACCAAAAGAAGAGACGCGACTAGGTCCCCAGACATCAGAATGAATAATAGAAAAACTAGAAGTACACATTGATTGAGATCTTTTAGGGAAGACAGATCTAACATGTTTTCCTAGTTGACAGGACTCACATTCTAAGGTCTGAAGACCACTAAGTTCAGGACACATCTTTTTTAATTTTGACAAGTTAGGATGGCCAAACCGATCATGTAACACTTTAGGGGGAAGAGCAGCAACACAAGATACCCGTGGACGAAATCCAAAATGGTATAAACCTCCAGCTTCATATCCTTCTCCAATCTGTCTCCCCGAGCCACGCTCCTGTATAACAAAAGATTTTGAATCAAACGTTATTGAACAATTTAGTATTTTGGTTAACTGACTTAGGGAAATTAAATTGAATGGACAGTTAGGTACAAAAAGAACGGATTTCAGAGTTAGAGAAGGAGACAGGGAAACTTGACCGACTCCCTTTGAACAAGTTTTAGAGCCATTTGCAAGGGTAATGAAATGAGGTTTTTCTTGAAGGGAAAGATTTGAGAACAATGAGGTATTACCAGAAATGTGATCAGAAGCACCCGAGTCAATTACCCATGAATTTGGACCTGCCATGGATTGAGAAATGCAAGCTGTGGACGTACTTGAGGACTGAGATGATTGTGCCAAGCTGTTAGACTTTAAGCGCAGATACTCTTGATACTCTTCCTCAGTAAACTTGGAGTTGGAAATGGAAGTTTCAGCCTGAGATATATTGGCAGTTTTTGAAGGAAAGCCATGCAAGGAGTAGCAGTTTTCTCGGATGTGACCCATCCTCTTACAGTAAGAGCACTGTTGATTTCCCCGACCTCCACGTCCTCCTCCTCTAGTTCCACGTCCTCCTCTTCCTCGCGTGGCAACCATGAGAGATGGTGCTATTGTTTCATGAGCTTCCTGAGACTGAGGCACAGGAACACGAAGAAGACGTGTGGTTAAGGCTTCCATAGAAGGGACTTCATGACTTGTCAGAAGTTGATCTCTGATGTGATTCAAATCTGGATGCAAAGCACGGAGGATCATCACCATATAATACTTGTCAAGCTTCTTTTTGATATCTTCCGAAGATTCCACTTCCAAGAACATTCTCAATTCTTCCACAGCTGCTTGGGCTTCAGTCATGAAGGAGACCATATCATGGTCTGTCATTTTGAGACAGGCGAGCTTGTTTGCGGTATCATAGAGACGTTGAATATCATTAGCATAAATGCTTTGAGCTTTCTTCCAAAAAGTGTGACATGTCTTGAAGGCTCTAAGAGATATCAAAAGTCGGGGTTCCACAGATTGCCACAAGAGGGCACACAATTGAAAATCAGCTTGTTTCCATTGTTCAGCTATGTCAGAAGGTACTTGACTCCCATCCTGCTCAAGGTGGTCATAACGTCCTTGACCAAGGAACCACATTTCTACAGCAGCAGACCAAGACATATAATTCTTTCCATTTAGCTTTTCGGAAGTGATTGAGGGACTTCCAGAGAAAGAAAGAACACTTCCAAATGCCATTCTTTGATAAAAACAGGAGAGGAAATCAGAAAATCCGTGAAGGACCAGAAAACCCTAGAGGGTTTCTTAAGGTTTTCTTAAAAGGGAGCTTCTGGACCCACCAAAGTAAGATTTTGAGGGTCAAAATGGATAGAGGAGCTGAGGGCGACGGCTATGGAGGTGGTGCGTAAACTTTCTGGTGAGCAGAGGGCGGCGCGTGGACAGCACACGCCTATTCGCAGCGCGCAAAGAGGTGGCGCGTGACGGAGCGTGGAGGAGAATCAGGCGAACCCACCGGCATGGTTGGCTGTCGCGTGAAGAGGCGAACCAGATCCAGTGGTCGCCGGGCGGAACAGTGGCGGCGGTCGGCGGCGGTCGGCGGCGGTCGGCGGATAGCGGCAGACGGTAGCGGACAGATACCAGGATGGCGGCCAAGTTGAAAAATTTGAAATTGCAGTTGACAGCTGCAAATAGTGGCGAGACAGCCGCAGACAACGACGAACGGCACCGGACAGGTGCAACCAGCAGTGACCGTGCTGGTGAACAACACACGGAAACCAGAGCAGGATGAACCCGCTCTGATACCAACTTGAGATCTAAAAGAGAGAAAAAATGTTTCTCAAAGACTTATTTCATTTCTACTCTTAAGCTTACATTTATAGAACTAGAGAGAGTGCTCTCTAGTTGTAATCCACTTAATACAACTCACACACAACTCATACACACTCATACACACTCACACACAGCTCATACACACTCACCCATAAACCAATATTCTAACAACATTAAAAGAGGAATTGAAGTTTTTATCAATATGGCTAAAGAGTAAGTACTAGATGGTGACTTACATATACACTTCATGAGAGATTTTAAATGTTCAATTTCAACACGTAGTACATGTATCTAAAGTTAGAGGATCAACATTGCTAAATGGAGCTACCATGCTTAAGTAAATAATAAGGATTCTTGTAGGTTTCTTGAAACCAGAAATCAGAAAACACACACTTGGCAGCACCAAACACACAGAAACACTGAAACAGTCTTGTATTATTATTCTTGTAAGAAAAGAATACAATTCCTCAAGGGAGTTGTCTCCCCTCACACAGGAAAACCACTGTCCTGTCACTAAGGTACAATCAACTCAACATAACATCCCTAGACACCCCTTTCCCTATTTAAAGACTCCTCCTAATCTGCACATAACACCCCACCAAGACAGTTATCCTACCCCTGCTTCCTAACTGTCCTAACAGACCCCAACCGTTTATGCTTTACTTTGTCCTTTCCTCCTTTCCTAAACCCTCCAAATCCTACCAGTTAAGGAAGGAATTGAAGTTTTAAACATAGAGAGAAAAAGTATATTTTAGTTTCACTAAAACAGAACCCATATCAATATGATAAAAATGCTAAGATGACACTATTCGAATTATTGCAACTAAAGAAATGGAATAAGTCTCAATCCATACAAATTGAGTTAATAGTAGAAAGAAAGTATCCAGGGAAAAGTGTTAAGACCTAAGAAGTTGCTAGTGTTCCATGCCAATAAAATAAAGTCCAATATTTGCTGAATAAGTTAACCTAATTCGTTTCTAAAGGATATAAACTCAGGTTGCAAAACAAGGATAAGATAAAAACAAATCATTTTTCATTATTCCTTTACGCCCCTCTTAATAATTAGAGGCAAGAGCACTCACAGCAGAGCTGATCACATTTCAAAGTTTTATGAAATTTTAAATACATTAAATAAAAAAGACATTGTAAAGTTTGCGTACCTCCAACATCCCTGGGTTTTGCATCACTATCCCAAGAACACGACGTCGAAGTCCTCTATAAACAACGTTGTTGATGGTTCCATCTCCATTGATCCATGGCAATATTGGTACACATGACTCACACGAAGAAAATTTGAGAGTTTCTTTCTCGTGATCGACTCTGGATAAGCCTAGTCTGTCTTGCTTGCAGCTTTCATTCCTGTCACTGGCTTGATTTTCAGGATCCACATCCTCACGTGGAAGATTGAGTATTGTCACTCTATGCGCATTATCAATAGTCCTTTCGCTTGGAGTATGAATAGATGAAGTATCCCTTTTATCTGATTTGTAAATCTCAGATGTATGATCACTTTCCTCAATAGCTTTTGTTGAGGAAGGTTGTACAAGATGATGAAAAGCAGACCCAGATATCAAAAAGTACTTGTGACGGTACACGACATCAACGACACGGATAGTATCATAAGCATTGACCTATGCAGTAAAGAGAATCTTGTTATAGAAAGTGGTGGGAAAGAAACAAATAAGAAAAATAAAAATGAAGCATTTTAATCCAGCTTGAGAATAAGTTGTTATGAATTTCTGCAAAAATCTTTCAATTTCTTCAGAGGGAAAACAGCTATTGTAAACCACTTCAGCAATATAAATGTGTCTGTGTAAATACATGTGTATGTATGTATATATATGTGCACATGAGCATGAGGGCGGGGAATCTGGTAGAAGAATACATCTACATTGATTTTATCAGTTTTAGAGCAATAAATCTGAATTAATCAAGTTCATATGCATTCAGAATTAGGTTCATTTATTTCTATTATAGGAGATTCGTTTTTCTGCTTATTTCCATACTCGTAGCAGAATCAGTATTTTAACTCAGCATAAGTATCCTTATGTACTAGGACTCAGAATATTGAGAAGAATAAAAAGTATTTTCTCTATTCATATATGGTATCAGATATGACTCTGACACTTTCAACCATGTTGAAGATGGCAATGCAAATGCATCTAGAACCTCGAAAGAGGTTATAAGGAATGTTTAGTCATGGTCTTCCACAACAGTGATGATGGTTTCCAAAGGTGGTCATGCTTTCCAAACCAGTCCAGAGGAGATTATATGAGCTTCCATCTACTTCAAAGATAAGCCTGCCTGTTGTGACCATGAAGCCGAATTTTAAGAGCATACAACGACCAGATTCGGTATGGGAGATGACTTCAGAGAAGGATCAAGCATTGCCTCCATTATATCATTATCTGTCAAAGATGGATTTTGTATTGGAATATCAATAGGTTGTGAAAAACGTTGAATTACCTGAAGTGTAGGAGAAACATCCCAGACTTTGGCAGTTAAGAGGTATTGATGAAGGAATATTGACGATGGTGGGAAGGTTACCACTATGTCGTCATTTGAATGAAAAATTGTATAATATGGGACTGACTTGAAAAGAGAGGTCTACAGACACAAAATACCTATGAAGATCAGGAGAGAAACATTGATACCGAATTTGAGAGTGATGATATCTCACAAGGACACACTCAAATGACTAAGAAGAAAGTTTATCTCAACTAGGTGTGAGGTTATGTATAAAGCATGCGGAAGAAGAATGTATAGAGGGGAATGAGGAAAAAGGATAGAGTGGGGTATCCAATCTATAAGGACAAATGTTGGCATCCGGTTAATGAGATAAGATATTGTAAGGACAACATCTCCCCAAAAATGGCAAGGAAAATGACTGAAGATGATAGGATACTGGGTGATAGGATAGAAGGCAAGGGAGCCGAATGGTAGGAGGCAAACGGAAGCAAGCCGAACGGTAGATGGCGGTGAAGAGCTAGAGCCGAACGGTAGGAGGTAGGGGGAAGCAAGCCGACCGGTGGAAGGTGGTAAAGAGTTGGAGCCAAACGGTAGGAGACAGGGGGAAGCAAGCCGAACGGAAGGCGGTGAAGAGTTAGAGCCGATCGGTTGAAGAGTGACTATCCTAACTGGGACAACATTTAGGATGGGCGGGAAATAATTATAGTAAATAAGGCCACATCCTAGGGAAATATTCAGTATAAGTTAATTATAGTAAATAGAGCTATATCCTAGGGAAATATTCAGTATAAGTTAATTATAGTAAATAGAATTATATCCTAGGAAAATATTCAGTATAAGTTAATTATAGTAAATAGAATTATATTCTAGGGAAATATTTAATATAAATAAAGCTAGATGCTATTGTTTAGGGCATGCTTTTGATTATTGATTATTGAGTCTTATGACAGGCGACTATGCTCCTATGAGGGAGGTTATGCTTCCAAGTAATTGAAGGAGGTTATGCTCCCAATTACCCTTGTTTACTTTTGTTTATTCAGATATTACCATCAATAAAAGAAATTCATTCGTTTATTATCATTCGTTCATTGTTTTGTTTCGTGTTGTGAGAGGTTGTTCTGGTTAGGTTTCGTACTCAAGTACGTAACAGAAGAGGAAGTGTATATGTAGTTTCAATGATGTCTGTTTGTGACTAAAAGGGCGATTAAGGCCATAAAGAACAAAGTCAATAAAAGTAAGGGATGAGAGGGGTTGGGTAGTACCAATGTTCCAAGCTTGTTTTTTTAAACCATTGATCACAGTTATAAAAAGAAAATTGACAGCTTTAGTAAAAGAAGAAACAAAAGAACGATTATAGATATGTGATCGATTGCACAAGACCCAATAACTCAGGGATCAAGAGAAGGTGATTCAGAGAGACGAGCAGAAGAATTACCAGTGTGTCACTAAAGTAACGTTACTACTTAATTGGTGTGTCACATACCATTTGATAAAGTCTTAAAATGTTGTTGGAGATGGATCAGTCGGGTATACAAGAGCAACAAATGACTCAGTGGTGGAAGTGGAATAGTTAGCCGTCCTTCTTCTCAATACTAACAATATAGTTTGGAAAAGGGGGGGAATCTATTTTGGAGGTTGATGTGGTGTTGGAAGACATTATTTTCCTGAAAAAGCTAGAGGAAAAAAATCCTTAATGGTTTGCTAAAGTTCATAAATACAGGTGTTTAAATTGACTTGGGACATAGATCATACACCCAAATCCTAGTTCCGGTGTTTAAATTGACTTTGATCTATGTGAGAAATAGAGAAGATTGGGAGAGAATATCCCTTGTGTGTTTAGCCTACACATAGGGTAGTTTATTTATATTGTAAGATATGGGCCAATGCCCTTAATACAGAATAGACTAAGCCCAAATAACAGAAACACACATCTTAACATCTAACACTCCCCCTCAAGCTGGAGCATATAAATCATATGTTCCAAGCTTGTCACAAAGATAATCAATTCTAGGTCCTCGTAAGGACTTAGTGAATATTCTGCCAACTGGTTGCTTGAGTTAACAAACTCAGTCTTGATATCTCCGGATATGATTTTTTCTCGAATAAAATGACAATCAACTTCTATGTGTTTGGTTCTCTCATGGAAGACAGGGTTAGAGCTAATATGGAGAGCAGCTTGATTATCACATATAAGTATCATGTGAGTGACATCTCCAAATTTCAATTCACTAAGCAATTGTTTAAGCCACACAAGCTCGCAAGTAGCTGATGCCATAGCTCTATATTCTGCTTCTGCACTCGACCTTGCCACAACACTTTGCTTCTTACTTTTCCAAGATATCAAGTTGCTACCAATAGAGACACAATATCCAGAAGTAGACCTCCTATCAGAAGGGAAACCAGCCCAATCAGCATCTGAATAGCAAACGATTTTTGTATCGTTGTTAGGGCCATATAGCAAACCTTTTCCAGGTGATCTTTTAATATACTTCAGTATACGAACAACTGCATCCCAATGGTCTTCACATGGGGAGTTTAGAAATTGACTCACCACACTAACTGCGAAGGAAATGTCAGGACGTGTAACAGTAAGATAGTTTAATTTACCAACTAGTCTTCTGTACCGTTCAGGATCTGAGAAAGGCTCCCCCTGATTTGGTAGGAGTTTGATGTTAGGGTCCATAGGTGTCTCAACAGATTTACAGTTCATTAACCCTGTTTCCTCCAAGATGTCTAACGCATACTTCCTCTGAGATATGACAATACCATCATTGGATTGTGCTACTTCAATACCCAAAAAGTACCGGAGTTTGCCAAGTTCTTTGGTTTGAAAATGATGACAAAGGTGTTGTTTCATCTGAGAGATGCCAAGATAGTCGCTTCCTGTGAGAACAATATCATCGACATACACTATTAAGTAGATACATCCAGCACTCGAGTGGCGATAGAACACTGAATGATCCGCTTCACTGCGAGACATACCAAATTGTTGAACAACACAACTGAATTTACCAAACCAGGCCCGAGGAGACTGTTTTAGGCCATATAAGGATTTGCGAAGACGACATACCAATCCAGATGACTCCCCCTGAGCAACAAAGCCAGGCGGTTGTTCCATATAAATTTCTTCCTGCAAATCACCATTGAGGAAAGCATTTTTGACATCAAGTTAGTAAAGAGGCCATTGTCGAAGAGCGGTCATGGCAATGAAAAGGCGAACAGAGGTCATTTTTGACACTGGAGAAAAAGTATCACCATAATCCAAACCAAAAATCTGTGTATAGCCTTTGGCAACCAGTCGAGCTTTCAGACGATCAATTGTGCCATCAGGACCAACCTTGATAGCATACACTCACCTGCAACCAACAACAGACTTTCCAGATGGTAATTGGACAAGCTCCCAAGTTCCACTTTCCTGTAAAGCACTTAATTCATCTATCATAGCTTGACGCCAACCAGGATGAGTTAAGGCATCACCCACAGATTTGGGAGAGAATAGAGAAGATTGGGAGAGAATATCTCTTGTGTGTTTAGCCTACACATAGGGTAGTTTATTTATATTGTAAGATATGGGCCAATGCCCTTAATACAGAATAGACTAAGCCCAAATAACAGAAACACACATCTTAACATCTAACAATCTACAAATCACAAGTTACTTAAAATAATGGTTTGGTAAACTGGTTGTGTTTGAACATATGATTTTGGGTCTCAAACCATTGTTTGAGTAGAAGAAGGGGGAAATAGATGCTTTCCATTGGGTCAAACCATGGGTTGAAATCAGACACTCTATAAATTATAGAAAAAAGAAAAGAGGGAGAAACCTTTAATGTTAGCCCAAATGCTTGAAGAGCATCAACAATCGAGCCATGTACCTCAACTCCTGAACCACACCGGAAGAAAAATAATCAATCTCAAGTTTAAATAAATGAAAAACTGCATACATTAGTCAATGTTATACATTGTTAAATCACCGCATCTATACCTGGAAGGTTTATAACCTTGGAAATTTCTCCCATGCTTAATCCTTGGTCACCAGCCTTTTGGATGGCAGCATAAACAACCCTAAAGACCTCAGCACAAATGCCATATGCATGTTCTGGATTGGAATACTCTGACAACAATAGTCGCGCATAACCTGCCATAGCTTCCCAGGGTGATTCAGTATGATTTTCTTCTAGTGGCATAGGTTCACAAGATTTACCGGTTTCAAATATATGGTCAGAAACAGAATAGTCACCAGTTTGGCTAATGCTTAATTGTAAATCACCCCCAAAAGGTTGGCCATTGTTATCATTATCCTTGAACAAATTTAAAATATCAACTTTTGATATTGTTGTTCGGTATGCAGAAACAGCAATACCAGGAAAACCTTTTTCCCGACGAGAAATAATTTCACCTTCTACTCCGAAAAAGGATTTTGGTTTCTTAACTTTATCACCATATGAAGATTCAGTAACATCATATTTACGCTTTGCATTTCTCAAATCTTCAGCCTCTCCAATACCGTTGTCTGGTAGGCATGGCAAAATTGAAATGTCACCTGATGAAACTAAAGCAAACAAATGAAAAATGTCTCCACATTGTAAATCTCCAGAAATATTGGCACCCACTTCTGTGAGGTCTTTGCCTCTTTCCTCCAGCCATGCAGAAAATTTAACAGCCTGCTTTCCAGTATTAAATGGAAATGGTGACTTCAAAACGCTCTGCAAGAACTGTTGTGAAAGTTCAAAACGTTCACTGCCAGTGCCCCCAACCTGTCAAATGTTAATGTAATTAAACCCTTAGTAAAACACACTTGGGCACACACACAAACTAAAAGAACTCTATATCAAAAAAGTTGAGTCAGAAATTTTATGAAAACTATAACTTGTGTGTTTATTTCTTGTCATTCTCAACCTAACAAAATCATGATACATAAATCAATGAAGCTTGCAATGAAAGATAACCTAACAACCGACTAATAGAAGACCAATACTAATCAGCTAATAGAAAACCACTTGTCTAACAAACTGTGCTAGCAAAAAATTTAACAGAATAGCTAACGAACATGCTGTAGTGACAAAGGCCACTCAGGTTACAAACAAAAGACCAGTTGTCTAACAAACTATGCTAACAGAAAATATAATAATAGCTAACTAACTAGCTGATGTGGCAAAGACCACCCAGTTTACAGACAAGATTTTTACTCTTCTCTATTATTCTATTACTCCATCGACAAACTCAGATTTGAGAGGATTTCAAAACCTTTACTTTGCCCCTAATGAAAATAATCAGACTTAGGTAGAGGATTTGTAAGAAAACAGACAATTTGAACTGAGATAGACACATAAACAATATGTACACCCACTGGTCTCACATTGTTAGGAGTCAGGACCAAGGGAAGTTCAAATACTTCTTCCTCCTTCAACCTTCCGTGATGCCTTTTAAAGAAAAAACCATTACGAAACTCCAAACTTCAAAGCAAACAATGCCCGGATGCAGTGTATCTCATCAGACTTGTTGTCGAAACATTGGCGGCATCTGTAGGGAACGAAAATGATTTCCCTTAGTCATCCATTGGGAGATGAACCCCCCTTCCCCTTAGACCTCAATTGGGGGGCTTATGTTTTAGTATACCCAATAGTCTCACATTGCTTATGAGTCGAGGTCAAGGAAAGTTTAAATACCCCTTACTCCTTCAACCCTCTGGTGATAAGGTTTGGAACCAATGTTGAGCGTTTGGCGGCATCGAAACAGACGGGGACGGTGGATGAGTATGTACAAGACTTCAAAGTCATACCCCAATAACTTTGCTATCTAGTGGTTTTGTGTAGTTATTCTCTGCTCCAACAAATATTTCAAGCTACACTGATTTGTATGCACTATAAATTTTTGTCCCAACAAGTAGGGTCTCCAATGTTGGATCGCCAAGACTAAAGCCATCAACTCTTTTTCATATATTGACTTATTTAAAGATCCCTCCGACAATGCCTTACTAAAGAAAGCAATGGGCTTCTTCTCTTGCGTCAACATTGCCCCTATTCCTCCCCCTCAAGCATCACATTCTATATGAAAAGTCTGGTTAAAGTCTAGCAGCGTTAAAACTGGTGTCGAGGTCACCGCCTCCTTCAACCGAGTCATCGCAACTCTGGCCCGTTCGGTCCAGGCAAATTTCCCCTTTTTCAACAATTATGTTAGGGGTTTGGCTATCTTGCCGTAGTCCTTCACGAACCTCCTATAATATCCAGTCAAACCCAAAAACCTTCTCAAGCCCTTCAAGGTTCTCAGCTCCTCCCACTCCCGAACGGCCTTGGTCTTATCCGGTTCCATCTCTACACCCTTCGCTGAAATCTTATGTCCTAGATATCGAATCTATGTCCGCCCGAAGTCACACTTCTTCTTATTAGCCACCCACTTACTCTGCTCCAACACTTGTAATACTAGTTTGACATGGTCCATGTGTTCTCCCCACGTCAAACTGTACACTAATATATCGTCAAAGAAAACCAGCACAAACTTCCACAAATATGGTTGCAATAGGACGTTCATGGCGCTCTAAAAAGTGGTCGGCACGTTGGTGAGGCCGAACGGCATAACCAGAAACTCATAATGACCCTGATGAGTCCTGAAAGCGGTCTTATGAATATCCCCCTCGCCCATCCGAATTTGATGGTATTCGGCCTTTAAGTCGATCTTGGAGAAGTATCTAGCCCCCCGTAATTCATCTAGCAGCTCCTCTATCACCGGAATCGGAAATTTGTCCGGTATAGTCGCACGGTTCAGAGCTCTATAATCTACACAGAACCGCCGGCTTCCATCCTTCTTCTTGACCAAGATGACCGAGCTGGAATAAGGGCTGGTACTTGGCCGAATGACCCCTGCTTTCAACATGTCTGCAACCTGTTTTTCTATTTCTCCCTTCATTAAGTGCAGATATCTATAGGGTCGAAAGTTCACTAGCTCAACCCCTTCCTTGAGGGAAATTTGATGTACCATTCCCCGTTCGGGAGGCAACCCATTCACCTCCTGAAAAACCCCCGAGTGTAACTTCAAAATCTCTTCCAACTCCCTTTTTTTCTCCTCTGACAACTCTCTATGCCCTTTCTTATCTTCCACCTTGTCGGCCTGACTCAAATCCCACACCAGGGTCCAAATTTCCACCTCTGTCAGCTTCAATAAAGCTTTAGGTTCAATCACCCGCCTAGCCAAGGTAGGATCCTCTCTGATCTTCACCTTCTTCCCTTCCTGACTATAGACCATTGTCATTTCTCCCCAATTCATCATCACTTCGCCCAGTTTTGCTAACCACTCCACTCCTAGAATGACGTCCACTCCTCCCAATTCGAACAAATGAAATCTCTCCTCCACTACGGCTTCTTCTAAGGTGATTAGAACCTTCTCACAACATCCACGGGTCGTCTTCCTTTGACCATCCCCCAGACTCACCTGATAAGGGGATGTCTCCTTAACTTGCAAACCCAGATCGGCTGCCAAACCCTTATCAATAAAATTGTGGTTGGCACCACTATCTATCAGCACCAACACCTTTCTCTCCCCAATCTTTCCCTGCAACTTCATGGTCTTTGGCTGGGTTAAGCCTTTGGCCGAAAAGGCCAACAATTCCATTTGCCTCTGTTCCCGTTCGGTTACTTCCTCCTCCTGTTGGTCATTCCCTCATCTCGTTCGGTCATTCCCTCTTCATCGCCCTCTTCATCCTCTACTAATAGTACCACTTGCAGGCTCCTTTCTGGACAATGGTGACCGGGTGCGAATGGTCCCCCACACCAAAAACATCACCCCTCTTCTCTTCTCTTCAGGAACTCAGGATAGGGCAGGTTCCTCACTGTTCGGCTTCTATTGTCGCTCATACCGTTCGGTCTAGTGTTACCGTTCATTGCGACTCCTTCTCTTCTCACCGATCCTACGCTTTCTGCCCCGCTCGGTCGACTCGGATTAGGGCGACTGATTTTGTTTCTTGTTACTGCCCCGATTGCTCGTCCCAAAGATTGCGAATTCTTGGTCGCATTCCAACTTCCCCCTCTCGCTCCACGCATGGCGTCCTCCACGTCTCTCGCGATCCTCATTGCCATTGTCAGTTGTTGCAGAGCGTGGATCGAACCTTCCCCTTAATATCCTCGTGCAGTCCGGCGAGGAAATATCCCAACACCTGCTCCTCCAATACGCCACGAGCTTGCCCCACCAATATTTCAGACTGTCGGACATAATCTTCCACGGTGTCCTCCTATCGCAGCGTCGCCAGTCGTTCAAACACCGTCCCACGAAATCCACCTCCAAACCGGCTAATCATGGCTACTTTAAGGCCCTCCCAAGAACGATTCTTGGCCTTTTCTTTCCAAAACTTGAACCAATACCCAACACTGCCCTCCATGCTTATGTATTCGAGTTCCACCTTCTCTTCCTCCGCCACTTTCTGAATATCGAAAAACCGTTCCGCCCAATTGATCCAATTGAGTGGTTCCAGCCCTTCGAACGTGGGTAAGTCCACCCTTTTCCTCCAATTACTTTGTACCTCCTGGTGATCGCCGCTGTGATCGTGGGTTCAGGTCCCACCATGATCCCCACCCACTCTCCCTTCAATATCTTCCTCGCACCGTCGCTGGTTCCCGTTTACGGAAGCCTATCGTTGGTTCCCGTTTACGGAAGCCTGACTTCCCCCTGATGGTCCTTCGTTGTTGTGAGCCCGCGCCCCCATCATCCTCATTAGTTCTTGCAAGTCCCGACGCACTGCGGCAGATTCTACCTTCATCACTTCCATCGTAATCTCCAGAGCCTCCAATCGTCCCTCTGCGCTTCCCTCCATTCTTCGCTTCGCACCCAATTTGGATCTGGCAGGTCGGACCAAATTGATAGGTTTCTACTCAAGAAACCTTCTCAATCAACAATAAACGTACCAAAAACACACACCAACTACTGAAATGCCTCTTCTTGTATTAACAGTAACCAGAATGAAATGTACAAAGAACACTGAGAGCCTAACCTCCCCCTTACAGGATAACAATTCCTGTTAGAAACTACAATCAATCAAAGACCCCTCCAACCGTTATTCAAAAGCTATTTATACCAAGTCAATTCCCGTTTTTCCTAACTGCCAAGGCAGTTAGGCTATTAATATTTCTTTCTTCTCTCATACACTCTCAACCTGCTAACATGGGTAACCCTAGACACAATATAATCATGATAAATAGGGTAACCCTAGACACAATATAATCATAATCATGATAATTAGGATAACCCTAGACACAATATAATCATGATAAATAGGATAACCCTAGACACAGTATAATCATGATAATTAGAGTAAATATCCTAACAATGTGTATATTTATAATCTGTACTGCATTCAATAGAATGGAATCCAATTCTAAGTTTAACATACAGGAATTAATTTCTTAATTAGCTAAAATTCAGTAAGAGTTAATAAGAGGTATACTTGTTTTTATCTCTCATTTCATGGGCTTAATTTTAATACTAACAACAAGAGTACAAACATTTTCTCACCAAATTAAGTTAACACTGACACAAGATTTTATTAGAAGCCACCTTGAAAAATATAACCACGTTACATTTCATTTTTAACAGGTTAAGCTGCAACTTTTTAGTAAAATAAAGATCACTTCTTTACAACAGGTTTTAGAGTTTGGTTATGTCAGTTTACACACCTACAAACATTTTATGATGAAGCGTTCAGAATATAATTTGTAAAATATGGGCAAAATTATAGGGAAAGATAATAATCAGTATATGCATTACCAGGCTTATGTCTATTTCACAAGATGACCGATGTAAAGATGACTACATTAACTAACAGCACAAAGACAAGTACATAAACATCAAATTTATATATGATGCATTTAATAAAACCAATGAGATTTAGAACACCTTACCATAATTTTTTTCTCTCTAAGATAGTTAAAAGCAGCAAATAGATCATGTTCTGAATATCGCCGAAGAATGTCTGCTAGTAAATTTGGTGGCTGAGGACCACTTGAGGTGCTTAAGAAAACAAGTTTAAATAACTCTACAGCATTTGAAATAGCCAATGATTCATTTACTTGTCCATAAACATTAGCCATATTATTCAGAAACCTAGTAAATTTTTTATCAAGTCGACGACGACGATGTGATCTTTGGGAGGAAAGCAAATGGGCCTTCCCATCATGACTCTGAACAATTTCACAAGGAATAGCTGATGTACTTTCTTCATTTTCTTGAGATTCCTGTCCAAAAAAGATTTTTTAGTTGGTGTGTCAGACAGATTTCAGAATACCTGATGACTGTAAACCATAAATTATTAAAAGAAGGGAAAAAGATTCATCCAAGAAGGATAAAGAGAAGAAAGCAAAAGGAAAATAATGAAATTAAAACTTAAATACAAGATTCAGCAAGAAATATGTTAAGTCTTTTTTAGATACTCAGAATCAATGACTTGACCCAACTGTTGTTAAAGTCTTAGAGAATTACATGGCCATCAGCGTTCACATTTATATCTGAGCACCCTTCATATTGCAATTGGCCCTTTTGGGAAGAGGCATCCAGCTTAGCCATCATCTTGCAGTGAAGAATCTCCTCAAGGGCTTTCTTGATATTTTTGTTCTCAAAGTCATCCCAAGCTTCTCTATTTAGACTTCTCATTTGAATTTCAACATCTGGACTAGAATTATTTGAGATACCTCTACAGGATTGAGAACGCACAAACTCTTTGCATTCATCTGAGTTTAAGGACATGTTCTGGGACTTCTGCAGATGTTTTGCATATCGTTCACTAAGTATGTTACAGAGTTTATTCACTGCTTTCCTAAATCCCAAGTTAGCATTCAACAAATTCATTCTTCTCATACAAGCACTTGGAGAAGTTGGTAGATCAGAAATCAACGTCCAATCTACACGATGATATTTGGCACCAAGAACAGCACGGTGTTTAACATATTGGATCACCAACTGCCTGAAATGACATAAAATCATACATAATCAGACCACAAGTATGATAATGATATATTTATAGCCTTACAGGAGAGACAGACAACTAATAATCTGAAATACAGTAAATATGCCAAACTTACAGAATAATAGAATGGACACAGACAGGGTTGAAAAGTACTTGTTATATTATTAAATACTAATCCTTGACACTTTGATGCTATTTATACATTATAGTTGAAGCCATTTTTTTTAGAAAATGTTCTGGTTAATAAAAAATTGTTTCATAAAATCAGTACTAATATCAATTATAAATAATTTCTTTAGTTTTTATCCTTTGCAAGTTAATCACAATTCTTAAAATAACTATTCCACATCAATTAGAGTCACAATAGTTTTTGTAAGAAGTTATCACAAAAATACACACGACAAAGAACTCTCTTTTGATTTAAGTTTGCATGTTTGCATTACGGTTCCACTAATAATGCTAATAAAGTAAGACCATACAGACATCATATTTATAAATTCAGAACAAACTAAAAAGTTAAGCAAGAAAAAGAGCTGACTTATTTCATTCAATTTGGCTATAATATATAAATGGTCCAACTTCAGAGAGCCATTATTTCCACACCTAATCTAAACTAAAATAAATGTCACTTAGATTTAGCAAGGTCCCTAAAATTTCTCTTACCTATCTGTTTTGTCTGACCAAATGAATCTTCTATGACGTGTTAGCTTCACTTTGTTGACAAACTGGTTAATGAAGGGGGTACAGCCTTCAGGCACACTTTCCTCAAATTCTTGCATATCTGTGGCACAGTCTCCTAAGTTCACGTCCAAATTAGGTGATTCTTCAATGTGCATGTCCACAACATCAGTTAATGCATCAATTCTGGCATGTTTTGTGGGCCTGAGATCAGTGGATTTGACTTTCCTACGACAAGAAGAATTACCCATGCCTTCAGGTGAAGTATCCTCTTTCTCATCATCTTTAAACTGATTAACAAAATGGCGACGACGCTTGCTTGAAAACATGCTATGTACCTATAAGTGGTAGTAATAGGAAAGATTTTCAAGAGTCACTCATATTGAAACAGTGGTAACAATACAATGAGTTGAAATTTTACCATAAAATACAAATAAAAATCAATTTTCTCTTTTGAAAAGTTTTAAATTCTGAGAGTTCATTTCTATTTACAGTTTTCAGCATAATACCAGACTGTCTCAAACTATAAGCAGAAACAAAATCAAGAAACGAAGTGTTTAAGAAATTTCATCCAGTTAATTTCCTGCAGGTTTCTAGTCAACTACAACTACACAATCTTGCTTCCTTAGATAAATGAAAAATAATACTATTTTGGGAGAAACGTATTAAAGTGATAAACACATTAAGGAAAGCGCAAAATGATATTATATCCTCAAGGATATACTCACCTATAATACTGAATTTTTATAAGGGGGGAGTGGGGGGGAGATTGAAACTGATTGCATTTGCCTTTCCAAAAGGGATAAACAACAAAACCAAGTCTACAACTTGAAACAAACTAACCTGCTCCATGGTAAGATTCAAATCTTTAGCAATCTTCTCGGAGTCCCTATATGAAATTTTTTCACTGAAATTATCCTTCGTTACATGCTTTAAAAGCTCAGCACGTTGTTCTGCTGTCATAACATGAGTAGATGCCCATGAACGGAAGCGGAAAAGCTAACAATAAACAAGTCCTATATTCAGAGTTTGAACTGATACCATGATATCAAAATATAATATTGGTTAAGAAATAAGGCATTAAAATTGAGAAATATTGAAATTGTGCACCGAAGATAAACTTGTAGGTTACCTCATGGACCACAGATCCAGGAAATGCATATAAAGCAGCTTTTCGATCAGCAGTAGCATAGTGATACTCCAATGTTTTCCAATATTCATTGACTGCATCTCTATTAGACAAAGTAAAATCATGTCTGACTCTTGGTCGAAGATCAAGAGATATAAAATTTAAGGATGCTGCATCATTTGAAATGGGTTCCTCAATATAAGGCCTAAGCTCCATGGTGTGAGTATGAGGGGTTTTGATTCCATCTCTAGATTTCAAATCAGTTACCATGTGAATCAACTACACAAACAAATTCACATCAAGCATGCATCAATAAAATTTTAAATTAAATGGCAATCTTACTTATTTCTGTTAACTTTTTCCTCTAATTGGTAATTAGCAACTCTTCATCTTTCAGAAAATTAATTGAACGTGGGAGAAAAGAAGAACAAACTTATTCTACATACAGTAAGTAGATTATGACATAAAACAAGATGAACAAAACTAAGTTGCAGCATCAACAGCCAACCACTCAAATAAAAGTGAAAAGTACAAATAACTTAGCAGGGATGAAAAACAAGTAAAATAACCATGTTGAGAATAAATCAGATACATAAAAGTTTTACGAGCCATGAGAAGGAATACAGAGTAAGTTTGAGTTAATCAGTTTGTGACAAACATGCACTGCCTAACCAACTGGTTAAGTAAAATGGTTTTGTTTTACTTCAGAATTTGTAAGTATTTCATTAACATTTTTAACACTAGTGCAGCCAATCAAGTGAATAAAATAGTAATCTGGTTGGCTTCTATTCGTATGTGTGATTTTAGAGTAATAAAAATAGGAGGAAGAACAATTCTTCTGTATAATATTGAGTAATAAAAAATGTAAAAGTATAGGCATGGCTGCCAATTACATAATAAATGCAGAAGGGAAAGTAAATTAAAAAGGAATAGAACGAAATAAGAGAGATTTTATTTTAACCCAAAACCAACCAAATCAGAATAATATTGTTAATTATTCAATCTTTTAGAAAATAAAATCCAGTTGTCTAATTACTTCCTAATATCTATATACAACTGTAAACATTATGCATAAGTACTTCAAATCATACCTGATTAACCACTGGTTACCCATCAATCTATCTAGTTTCTTCCCCTTCCTTTCACTCTTAATAAAAACACAAATCATAGGACATAACATAAAACATAATTGAGTAAAAAGCTCTTTAGACTTTTGTCAGGAAAACATTTGTAGTAAAGGAAATTCACAAACTCAAAATCAGCATGCTAAATGTGACAAATTATGCACTGACATCACTGGTTGAGTAGCTCTCCCAACTCCCTACCACAGCAACATAGGGTAGGGATGAATGGAACTAACTGAGCACGGAGATAGAAAACAGAGAGAAAAAAGACAATCCTTAACTTTGACTGGAAAAAAAAAGTTTCCAGTCACAATCTTTCCCTAAGAGAGATAAAAGAAAGTAGTTTTGTCCACCAATGATGACTGCAACATGTCAAGGAATTGATAATTTTTATTTGGTGAAGTTGACTCTAGACCCTAGCATGTTAAGTGATTGAATACTCCACCAACCTCAGTCGGAGACAGTAATAGATGGAACCAGGAAAATAAAAATAATTGCTAAAGATATAAACTTTCCAATTAAATACAAAGACTTCAATTTAACTCAATAGGCATACCTTTAATCGCCGTAAAATGTCAATAACTAATGACAGCCTTCCCTTTGCTTGACCATCCATCAAACACTTGTACTCCTCAAGAGGGAGATCAGCCAGACGTAAACCCATCTTGCACATTTCAATCATTTCTTCATATTTTCTAGTAGACCCAACCACTTGTAAGAATAGTTCAATTGGCATTTCTTTAATAACTTCTTCTAGAGAAAATAGTTTTCTGCTACTGAGAGGAGTATCAGTTAGCTCATTTTCACATATTTTAGATGATAAAGCATCAACATGGCCAGTTGACCTATGCAGACAATCCCAAATATAACTATGCAGCAGCTTAGCACGAATCATTTTTGCTAATACAAATCCATTTACGCGCATGGCCTCTGCTTTATTAACCTGCCCATCTGCAACCATAACACTTTGACTTTTCTGAATATCCTCCATTACAGGTATCAATTCATCATTTTTCTGATGCGAAATACTTTTCCTGCGAATATAATTATTAAATGATCGTACTCTATCTTGAATTTCATCAAATAACTCTGGAGATAGACTCATGGATGGATGCACAACTACCACACAATCTTTTGTCCTGGAATATTCAGAAATAACAGGCGAATGTACTGTTATGCATTTGACCTGCTCTTGTTCTTGAAGTTTGCTTAATATTCGGTCCATAGTCTTGCGATCCACTTTTGTAGACTTATCCTTCTCAAAGCTATTAAGCCACCTATTTAGTTCAGGTTTCAAAATGAATCTTTCATCCTGCATGAGGAAAAATGCAAAAATGACTTAGGAACTATGGATATAAATTTTAAGGAAAAAAATATTTACTTTATGTGCAATAGTAATAGGAAGGGGAAGAAAGACAAACCTTTAGCCTTTCAAGTATCCTGTTTGCCCTTCTAGTGTTATCCACACTTAAAGATAAACTTGCATGTCTTTTGTATGATCCAGTAGAAAATGGTTTCAACACATCAGATGGAAATGCCCCTGATGGTGCATTGTCTGCATCCACTGATGAACAGACCAATTCGCAGTGAGAAATCGTACCTCTTTGATCAAGGACCAAATCTTGCAAGTCTGTTGACGTTTCTACAATGTTTGACTCAGTATTTCTAGGAGATACACTTGATAATTTTGAACCAACTAATATATCTTCCAATTTTGCTTGATCAGCAAGTTCTGTACTGGCAGTCGAAGCCACAAATTCAGATATTATTTTTGAATTGTCAGGCACATGATTTAAAATCTTATTTTCATCAAGCTTGCAAATAAGTTCAACTTCTGGTTCAAGGTTGAAATTTTTAGAAGTCCAAACTCGAATTGTCTTAGATTTTAGGCATTGTTCCTCCTTCACTTTCATTCCAAATCTATAGCACAAATTTACAAGTCGAATGTGGTTCTTTTTCAGTTCAATCCCAAGCCTCTCACAAATCTGTTACAAAAAACACGCAATATATTTAGTGAAAAGGCAACAATATTCAAATTTAAGGAATCACCACAAAGAAGCCGCAATGATAAAAAAATCTTCACTTGAAGCCAGAAAGATGAAAAGAACAAGGAGCTCATTTCAGTCAAAAGTGTTCACAAGTGAATTGCAGTCGACAGACAAAAAGAGAAAGGTGGTCCAGCAGTAGATATTATATGTTAAATGTAAAACATTTGTGGTATAGAAGATTTAAATCCCACGCGTATAACTTTTGCTTATTCTTTCTCTTTTTCAGCAATTACCAAATAGGATAATATAAGAATAAAAATTGTACCTCCTTCAAAGTGATACCACAAGATCCTGCAGCATCAATAATATCAAAAATTTGATGCTCAATGGGAAGCTCCACATGCTGATCAATACATGTTTTTCCGGAGTTCAACTTTTTATCTTCATTTCCAGATCCAGCAGTTATTGGATCAAGTAGCCGCAGGCAAGCCTCAATCTGCAAACACTTAAAGACTTACATTTAGATTACCCCCAGAATATAAAGTTAAGCCTAAAAGGGGAGATGGAAAGAATTGCCTGATCCACTGAAGGTATAAAGTACAAAATGTTCAATTGATATGAAGAGTATCATTTCACTGTGTAACCATTAGGCATAAAACATATCAATCTACAGTAATCTAAAAGACTGAAGAATAAGTGAAAAAAGAGATTTGGTTACTCAGACAATCAATAATATTAACTCACGACAAGAATAGGGAGAATTTGTCATCACAGCCATGTTTATATGAAAGGATTGTATTAAAGAACAGACCACCACTTAACCCCATCTTATGTTTTCAGGAAATTAACCAATTAGGTTCATTCTTGTCTTGCAACAGTAAAAATGTCATACTTAAAAATCTATTGCAAACTCTAACCATTTGTTTTTACCCTTAATAATACGTTTTTACTGTTTTTATCCTTAATGATACAGATTGTTAAAGCACAGAACCACAACTTAACCAAATTTTATGTTTTCAGGCAATGAATTAATCAAATTCATCCTTGTATTGCAATAGTAAAAATATTTCCTACTTAGAATTATAGGGCAAAAAGGACACATTGCAAATTCTAACAATCTGTTTTTACCCTTAATGAGACTTTTTATTCATTATTTATTTTTTCACATAATAATGTGACTAATAAGTTGAGTTTCCTTCCTAGAAGAAGAAGAAGAAGAAGATTTGTAATGCTTGCCAGGAAAGACATCGCAGAGACAATTGTAATCTACAGCAGAGACTAACAATTCATCAAAATAAGACATAAAAGTAATGATACAGTGTGTAAACTAACCAACCTTGCCATTCACCTTGGCATCAAACTGCTCCAAAATACCATCTGCTTTCAACCTTTGTGAAATCTGGTCACACAAGAGCAATAAGGCAATCTGGAAATAGCAGAAGACATAATTATAATTTGGTAAGTCCAAAGTCAAGAAAAACATACTTGTCTCCAAGCCCTTTGTTTTTGACGCGATCCACAGTAATCAAGATCCTTCTTAATATCCGACACGAGAAGAACCTTGAAGAAATATATCACAATAAAAATATGAGCATAGATGATGATATGAAGTGGTCTGGTTGGTAACTATAAAGAGAATTGAACGAAAAATAACCTTGCCATTGGCTTTTTCAAGTTTGTCACATATAGCTTTCATTTGAGGTGAATAATCCTTTAGATGAACATCTGTTTGAAACGTTGTTCCATCTGCATCCTCCTCTTCATCATCTGGGGAGTTGAATTTAGTAATTTCAAACTCAAACCTCTGATGACAGGAAAGTTGTTTCGCATAGCGACGTAAGTATACTAAATGGGTAGTTACACACGGGTAATTTTTGGATTCACCGAAACTGGAGATTTGTTTCTTTTTCTCAATCGCAGAGCGCTTAACAATCAAACCTTGGCACTCAAGACTCCTCAACACATAGTGGAAGTTATTGGCATCAATGTGCAACTGTTTAGCAAGCTGAGCTTGAGTGATACCATTGCCTCTAGCATTAGCAAGAAGGTGAAGGACACGCGTTTGGGCATGTTGGAGTGATTGTGACTCGTACAGACCAACAAAGTTGTCAACAAGGCTTGATTGAGGAAAGATCTTTAAATTGAGCTTCTCAGCATCCTCTAATTCCGAAGAAGATGGTTGTGGTTCAAAACGGAGACCCGGAATGCGTACTAGGTTCGTCCATATGGCTCTTTTGACGATGCGATTTAGATGGAGATTGGTGGATGAAAGAGTGGGTGAGCCTTGCAGTTTGACCCATAAGGCTGCAAGAGTGATCCCATCTTCAATCCCACCACATATCTCTTCCACTGCTGCATTGACAACGGAGTCCATTCTCTTCTCTACACTTTAGTAAGTAGTTTGATAAGATGAAACCAATCAATAATGCTCAAAAACTGGACAAAGCTGTCTAATCCCTAAATTCATTCTTCATTTGCTCAATGTGACTTTCATTTAGGGTTGGCTGTAACGTCCCAATTTCGGGAGTCACTTAAGTGCATCAAAGTCCAAGAATTCGCAAAGATAAAGTTTTAAAATTTCAAAGGAACTTAATTTATTATAACTTTAAAACATACTTGTCCATAATCTCAAATTAATTAAAGAAAACATCAACATTTTTCTGGCAGCAACAGCATACAACAGCAACATTTTTCTGGTTTTAAAACTTGTTTCTAAGTACTTCAATCAATACCAATTTACACTACACCCATAACTTCCCTAATAATATTCTTTCCTATTTATTCCTTACTACTCAAATTCCAACCGCATCAAACCTATCACTTTGTTTTTCATCAAAATGTAATCATACAAATAAAATTATTATACCATCCACATTTCAGAATATACATAAACTTACTGATTCAACCACCTACTCAATTACTCTCCCCTAGAACACTTCCTATCATACAAATTTCGCATCTTCAGACTATAACAAAACCATTTATAATTCAATAATAACTATTCAAAGCAAATGATTACCCCATGCTCCCTTCAATTCACGTCTTACCTTTTCCAGATCACACACCCAGTTTTAATTCAACCATATATCCTACTTTATCCCTTTGTAAACCATCTCCAAGGTATATATAAATTATTTCAACTCATAACAAACCCCCAATTCATTTCCACAGAACATATATGAATTTCAGATTGAGACTACTCAATTTCAATACCATTGAGGCCAAACAAGAATTCATACAATCAAGCATAACACCATCAATTTAAATAACTAAATTCCAATTAATTCATTTCAAAAGTTCCAGTGCAGTAAACAAACACTTCCATTCATACTTTCACCTAACATATAACCATAAATCTCTATTTCCTTATTTCAGATTTAATAAGTGAACAAAACATCCAATGTACATTCCTCCATAATTCAAAAACCACGCACGTACAACTTTCATTCCAACAACTTAGTTTCATTTCCATTAAACATAATACTATAACTATAAACTTACTTCTTAACCCAATCTTTTCTATAATACCTAAACCTCTAAATTGATAAAACCACTTCTACCCTATACACTTGTTTAATTAAGATTACTAATCTCATACGTTCCAAACTCCTAATGCCATTCCAATTCAGAATAACAAAACGCCACGATGCGTACACAATTTTCCAACACATTCTTAATTCTACTATAATTACCAACTTCCAAAGATAACCCATTATATACCCATATCCATCAACAACTATCCTATTCTTCTTTCCATTTAAGAGAAGCTATACATATATAATATTACCATATTACATTAATCCCATAAACAGATACGAAACAGGAGACACATGTATCATTATATTTTACTACTATTCAAACAGAAAATAAAGGAGAACTATCATCTTCTCGTACCCTATAACAGTCCAAACATCAAATTACCTATTTTTCACCCCCAATTTGTATATTCCGTAAACACAAAAACACATGCCAATATTCATACAATATTCCACAATCTAGTGTATCATAATATACTCAATTACCCAAAACGATTCAACATCAATTTAACAATTATTTCATACTCAAATCATCAATACCCATATGACCATAAAGGAATAGCGAGAAACATACCATTCAACCCACACACAATTAAACATACTAAATAGCTCCCCGTACCTGGAAACTTTGTTCGTCCTCACTACTCAACTCTTTCCACCAAGTTCCGCGTTTCGCACTTCACTCGAACAACTTCCTAAATTGCAACCCGTGCCTTGTAATCTCTCTCTCTCACTCTTAAGTTCTAAACGTTTGCTTTGGTGTGTTTAAACCCCCAATTTATTGCCCTATTTATAAGCTCTCACCATCACTCTGAATTAAAAATTGATGATTGTGATATGGGATTCGTCTCTTGAATTGAGAGTGTTGTTTTGTTAACTGATGTTTGGGTCTTCTTTGGTTGCGCGAGTTGTGTCCATGAAGGGCTGGTGGATGCCGCGGTGGCCGGCGGTGGCAGGAGAGGATTTTGGGGGAATTGTGATGGATTTGGGGATTTGAAAGTGAATCATTGATTGGTTTGATAAATAAAAAATTTATTTAATAAGTAAAAATTAAAAAATATTAAAATAACTATAATTATTAGAGTAATATAAAATAATAATTATTAATGCTATATTTAATTCTAAAAATATTTATAATAAAAAAAATCGTAATTGAATATAAAAGATACTTTTAAAGTTTATAAATATAATTTAAAAGAAACTAATAAAATATTTTTTGATGAAAATAATTTTAAATAATAAAATAAAAAAACATATATTTTAAAAAATAATTTTAAATTATATTTTAATAATTATTAAGATAAAAATATCTATTATATAATATTAATATTTTAAATTAAATTAGATTATTATTAAATTTTAAATCTAAAAAAAAAATTAAAAAAATATGAATAAATATAATTATTAAAGTTAAAAATACTATAAATTATATTAGAATTTTAAATTAAATTAAATAATTATTAAATTTTAAATAAAAAGAAAAATTTTAAAAAATTTGTTTCTCGAAATCTCTTAACATATTTTAAGGATATCAGTAATTTTTAAAATTTAGCTTTTTATATAAAATTTGATAATTATTTGATTTAATTTAATATTTTAATATAATTTAATATATCTAAATATATTAAATCAAATTTTATATAATTATTTTTTTATTACTCTTTTGATTTTAATCATTTATTTTTATTCTTTTAATATAATTATTATTAATATAAAATCATATTTTAATAATTAATAAAATATAAAAATATATTAAATAATATTAGAATTTTAATTAAATTAAATAATTATAAAGTTTTAGTTAAAAAATAAAATTTTAAAAAATATTTATCGATATCCGTTAACATATTTTAATAGATTTTGATATTCGATAAACAAATGTTTTTTATAATTGGTTATGTTCACTATTTTTGAAGGGTGTAGAAAGTTTGTGTAGTTTACAAAGGGGTAAGAAGGGTGTAGTAAGAATGTAAAATGTACAAAAAATGTGTGTAGGGTGTAGAACCTTCCTACACTCATTTAATAGCTTTCTTATATACTCTTTACACCCTTTTGACACATTTTTTTCATCATTCTTACACATTTCTTACATCCTTTCTACATCTTTCATACACCCTACATTTTACACTCGTTTTACACTTTTCCCACACTATTTATAATCCTTTTTCCCACACCTTTGTTGCATCCTTCTTACATATCTCTTATACCCTTACACCACTTTTACATCCGTTTTACACCATTCCTACAGTGTTTTCTACACCCTTCTTACTCTTTTTTAAAATCTCATTACACCCTTCCAACATCTTACATCATACATTTTTACTACACCCTTCGTACATCCTCCCCACTCCCTTCCTGTACCCTTTTCTACATCTCTTCCTACACCCTATACCTTGCACCCTACACACTTCCTACACCATTTTTATTCTTTTCCCATACCTTGTCCACACCCTTTATGCATCCTTCCTACACCCTATTTACAACTTACACCGTACACCCTTCTTATACTCTTTGTTCACCATTTTTACACCTTTGTTAAGTCATTCCTACATTCATTCTACATATTTCATATACCTTCTCTACACTCTTATTACGCTTTATACCCTAAACATTTTCTACACTCTTTCTACACTTTATCTTCACCTTTCCCACTCCATTTATATACCCTTTCTACACCCCCTATACCATTCCTACACTTTACACGCTACACCCTTCTTACAAAATTTCTACATCGTTTCTACACCCTTCCTACACCTTTCTTTCACAATTCCTACATCGTTCCTATGTCTTTTCTACATCTTTCCTGCACTTCTTTTACACACTTACTACATTTTTTCTACACCATTCCTATGCCCTAACTAAACACTACACACTACACCTTTTCCACACCATTCTGACACCATTTGTACACCCTTCACATATCCTTCCTATACTCTTCCTACACCATTCTTGCACCTTTCTACACCCTTACATTCTACTTGCATCCTCCACACTCCTACACCTTTTCTACACCCTTATGACTTCCTTTACATACCCTTTCTACATCTTTTCTACACTCCTTCTACATCCTTTCTATAAACTTTCTACACTTACATCTTACACCCATTTAACAACTTTCCTACACCCTTCATACATCTTAACAAACCAGGTATCAAGTTTTGGGTGCCCAAACCAAAACAAATCGTAAGCAAAGATATTAAAAATACAAACAAATGATGCAAAAGACACATAAATTACACACACTCACCCACACACACACACACATAAACACACATGTACAGACACACATATTACACACAAACACATAAATAAATTACACACACATACATATATTGCACACACGAACACACATACACACACACAAAAACACATACGCAAACACACCCAAATGTCTTTACACATAAACAAACAAACATCCACCTGTTACCAATGAGGAGCATTGGTGTCTTGAAGATATTATGGTTTTGATGATGCTACAAGATGAAGAACTTGAAGACTTTTGTTTTACTTATTTTAAAATCATTTTGTAGAATTAATTGTATAGGAATTACTTTGTTGATGTAAGAACACTTAGAAGTTTTCCTGTTTAGAGAGTCTTTGCGCAGATAATCGATTATTGGGTGTGATAATCGATTATCATGAACCTGTTTGGAAAATAATTGCTCGCGCAAATAATCGATTATTGCTCAGGATAATCGATTACTCCAGTCCGAGTCAGTATTGCCCAAGTCGCGCAAATAATCGATTATTTCCAGGATAATCGATTATCTCTTTTTTGAAAACCCCATAACGGACATAAATAATCGATTATCACTTATGATAATCGATTATCACTGGCAGCTGAGAGATGTCTTTTCAGTTTCTGACCCTACACGAACCTAGGCTTATAAATAGAGATCTTCACAACTCTTAGAATTTAACTTTTCATTTTGAGAGTATTAGAGTTGTGTGCCTAAGGGAAGTTCTCTGTGAGTGAAAAGGGAATCTATGCCATTTTGAGAATACAGTTTGTTTGAGGAAGTTCTAAAAGTGATAGTGTGCTCTTGCCAAGTCTTGTGAAAATGAAAAGCTTGCGCTTTGTGTATCAAAGGTCGGAGCGGTTCTCTTCAAGTTGGCTGAGTTGTCGCTTTCGGTTCGTTTGTCGAACGAAAGGTGTTCTCGTTTCTTAATCTTTACTTCATATTTTGTAATCTGTACAAACATTATTTTAGTGAAAAGGTTAATCACTATTCATAGTGATTAACAACTGGACGTAGAATCTTTTGATTCGAACCAGGATTAAATTTTTGTGTTGATTTTCTTGAACTCTACGCTCTTTAAACTCTTATCAGATCAACTGTTTGATAAAACGTTAAAGAGAAAATTAAAGGAACCATTTTTAAAATTGACCGAACAAGTTATTTGCTTTTAACAATTTGTATCATACTCTGAGTTTTATTATTTCCGCTGTGCAATATCGGTATTGATTGTTACGACAATTGGTTCAGAGCTTGCTTTGATAGTTTTTCAAATTTTTCGAAAATGGGCGGTCATAACCAAGTTTATGCTGAGAGTGCTTCTATTGATAAACCTCCTTTGTTTACGGGGGAAAATTATGCGTTTTGGAAAATAAGAATGCAAAGGTTACTGTGATAACTGAGTCTCAGGACTTGACGTCCATGTTTATGGCTGTGCTTTTTGGAAAGTTGAGAGAGCACGAGCTCGAGTTGAATAGACTGAGTGTTGAGGAAGCCCAAGGAAAGAAGAAAACACTGGCCTTCAAATCTGAACATTCAAAAATTAACAGTTTAGAAAAGGATGAGGAATATAAAGATGGAGACTCAGACGACGAAGATATGATTCACATGTTTAGAAAATTCAACAAGTTCATGAAATCTAAAGGCAAGGAACAAATTAGAAAGGACCGGAACAAGAAACAAAGATCTTCTTCAAATTACAGGTGTTATGATTGCGGAGAAAAGGGGCACGTTAATGCAGATTGTCCAAACCTCAAAAAGGGTGAAGAAAAGAAGTCTTTCAAGAATAAGAATGCTTATGTTGCTTGGAAGGATAATGCATCAAGCACTTATAGTCCAAGTGTCTTCAATGAACAAGCCAACTTGTGTTTGACGGTTACTATTGATGACACTACAAGCCAAGTAAGTTGCTCTAGCCTTGACACTAGTAAATTTGATGTACAAAAGGCTTTTCTTGAATTGCTTGATGAATCTGAAAAATTGAATGCTGCTCATAAAAATTTGAAAAAGGAATTTAAAGAATTTCAAATTAAATATGAGAAGGCATTAGATGAGGAAGTAAGTTTGAGAAATAAAATTTGCAACTTGGAAATGACAGAGTCTTCAAATGTTGAACATCCTGTTGAATGTCTTTCATGTAAGAGTCATATGGTTGATATTGATATTATTGAAAATCTTCTTAAAGTTGCAACTGGAAATAATAATGTTGAAATGTCTATAACTGTTAAAAAGATTTATTAAAACAAAAGTGTTTTTAAAAGTAAGAACCAAATTAAAAGAACCTGTAGGGTATGGGTTGAAAAAGGAACTGTCTGTTATAGAAATTCAAATGTTGTCACATGTTTCTACTGTATGAAAAAGGGGCACACTTCAAATAAATGTAGAATAAAACATTTTGATGTTCCTAATAGAAAATATGTTTAGATTCCTGTTATAAAGTAATTTGTCTCTAACCTCTAAGGACCCAAATGAGATTATGGGGACCAAAACTCTATTGTTTTGTTTTGCAGGTTAATTTTTCAAAAGGAAAAGAAGGCTCTATGGTATCCTGGTAATTTTTAATACCTTTGAAAATAATTTATGAATGCTAGATGTGTCTTGGGTTGAAAACTTGACCTAAATTTGCATTTTTCAAAAATTAACGTAAATAATCGATTACCAAGGGATGATAATCGATTATCAAGGGCATTTTCACTCTAACGTACAAATTTGTCTCGCAAATAATTGATTATTTAAAGTAATAATCGATTATCTTAAGTTAAAACGTAAAAAAAAATTAATTTTTTTTTCAAGGAATCTGTTCTTGGTTTTAAGGAGAATATTACTTTTAGGGGTAGCATAAAGATTAGATGTTTGTCTGATTATGATAAAAAAAGGGGGGAAATCTATTTTTGATTAACATCTTATGTCATAATTCTTGTGATAACTAGTACCTATTTAAGGGGGAGATATATGAGTTTGTTTGATATCTTGTTATTTATCTATACTCTACATCAATTACTCTTTTTTCCTTATAATATTTGAATGACATCTGGTACTCAACAGTTTTATAATATTTGAATTGCATCTATTCTTTTGTTGGGGGGGGGGGGGGGGGGACAACATTTGAGGGGGAGTATTTATTTTTACTTTTTGCTTATGATCATAAGGGGGGAGAAAAATTTCAATTAGTACAGTTATTACTAACATGTTTATTTGTTTGTAAGTCTAAAATCTATGCAGGAAATTAGAAATCCTTTTAATCAAGAGATTTTTTATCATCATCAAAAAGGGGGAGATTGTTACCAATGAGGAGCATTGATGTCTTGAAGATATTATGGTTTTGATGATGCTACAAGATGAAGAACTTGAAGACTTTTGTTTTACTTATTTTAAAAGCATTTTGTTGATGTAAGAACACTTAGAAGTAATTGTATAGGAATTACTTTGTTGATGTAAGAACACTTAGAAGTTTTCCTGTTTATAAAGTCTTTGCGCAGATAATCGATTATTGGGTGTGATAATCGATTATCATGAGCCTGTTTGGAAAATAATTGCTCGCACAAATAATTGATTATTGCTCAGGATAATCGATTATTCCAATCCGAGTCAGTATTGCCCAAGTCGCGCAAATAATCGATTATTCCCCGGGGTAATCAATTATCACTTTTTTGAAAACCTCATAACGGACATAAATAATCGATTCTCACTTATGGTAATCGATTATCACTGGCAGTTGGGAGATATCTTTTCAGTTTCTGACCCTGCACAAACCTAGGCTTATAAATAGAGGTCTTCACAACTCTTAGAATTTAACTTTTCATTTTGAGAGTATTAGAGTTCTGTGCCTAAGGGAAGCTCTCTATGAGTGAAAAGAGAATTTATGCCATTTTGAGAATACAGTTTGTCTGAGGAAGTTCTCAAAGTGATAGTGTACTCTTGCAAGGTCTTGTGAAAAGGAGAAGCTGTCAGAGCGGTTGTAGCGGAATTGTTAGCGTGGGATAACAAACCAAGAGGGTTCTTAATACGAACGTATGCCTTTTAATTTCTACTAAATTAAACTTACCAAGCAAATAATAAAGACAAATAAAGAGAGTAAGGTTGAGAGGATTTTGCACAGATGATTTTATCCTGGTTCGGATCTTACCAATCCTACGTCCAGTCGCTTATCTCAAAACAAGATAAACAGTTTACTACTCACAAAACAATTACAAATTACAATCACAAAGAAACAATTTGTAAAAGTTTAGAAACCACATCTCTTGATACCACAAGAGATGAACCTGCACCTCCTTTGAGTCTTCACAAAGGATGAACACCTCTTCCGAATACTTCACGAAAGATGAACTTCCTCTTCCGAACACCTCCTCAGACACACCAAGGATGAACCCTCTATTTCTTCTGTCACCGTAGCAGCACTTCACCAGCTCCACAGACACGAGTTTCACAAGCCAAACAAGAGCACACAAGTCTCAATGATTTCAAAGATCTAGAGCACAAGGGAAGAGTTGTTGTTGATGGAAAATGAGAGCCTATTTATAGACTCACGCAAATACTCTTTTGTTCTTCGTAATTAGCCATTTAACGCTTTTAATCGATTAATATTACTGTTAATCGATTAAAATGAGTGCAACGACTAGTTTTCAAAAGCAGGAAAACTCCAACGGTTAGCTTTAATCGATTATTCTCAGGATTAATCGATCATCTAATCGATTAAAACTTGCTTTAATCGATTATTCCTGATCTGATTGGGTTTTCAGCACCTGCACCGTTTTAATCGATTAATACTTGATTTAATCGATTAAAACCGTGTGTATTTGATTCTGAACAGCAAATACAAAGTATGAAAGTACAAGAATCAAAACCTACTACAAATCTAAGTCCTAAACATTAAACTACAATTATTACAAAAGCTTTTAATAGCAAAACAAGTCTTCAAAGGATCTTCTTGAATCTTGATATATCTTGACTTGATTTGGACATCATCAAAACTTCATCTTCATCATTTTGCTAACAGAAGCTCGCGCTTTGTGTGTCAAAGGTCGGAGCGGTTCTCTTCAAGTTGGCTGAGTTGTCTCTTCCGGTTCGTTTGTCGAAGGAAGGTTCTTCCGTTCGTTTGTCGAAGAAAGGTTCTTTCGTTCGTTTGTCGAACGAAAGGTGTTCTCATTTCTTAATCTTTACTTCATATCTTGTAATCTGTACAAACATTATTTTAGTGAAAAAGGTTAATCACTATTCATAGTGATTAACAACTAGACGTAGAATCTTTTGATTCGAACCAGGATAAAATTTCTGTGTTGATTTTCTTGAACTCTATACTCTTTAAACTCTTAGCACATCAACTGTTTGATAAAACGTTTAAGAGAAAATTAAAGGAACCATTTTCAAAATTGACCGAACAAGTTCTTTGCTTTTAACAATCTGTATCGTACTCTGAGTTTTATTATTTCCGCTGCGCAATATCGGTACTGATTGTTATGACACCACCCACTCACACAAACACACACATACACAAACACGAACACACATACACAAATAAATCTACAAACACACACATGCACAAACATACACACACATATATTACACCCAAACAATCACACAAACACATACACACACCTTTATTACACACATACACACATTTATTACACACATTTATTACACACACTCACACACACACAGTAGCTGTAACAGTTACTGTAATGGTAACAATAACGGTAACGATAACGATAATGGTAGCATAAAGGGTAGCGATATTGATAACGATATCGATAAAGCTAACGATAACGATAACAGTAACGATAACGGTAAAAATTACTATAACGATAACTGTAGTTGTATCGGTAACGTTAAAAGTAACAATAACGGTAATCATAACGGTAAAGGTAATGGTAACGGTATCGATAACAGTAACTGTAACGGTAGTGGTAACGATAATTGTAACGGTAGCGATAACGATAACGGTAACAATAGCAACAACCATTCATCATGGACATAAAACAAATTCAAAGAGTTCGTCAATAAAAATTCAATTCATACTATGTAGAAACGAAACAATTTCAAATAACAAGTAATAAACAATCAAACATAACACCACAATATAATTAAACCACCACAAGATCATAAAAGTTCATAATTTTCCAGCCAACATCAAACCCAACTAAATTTTTTGTGACATAAATTCAATTACATAATACCGACATTCATAAAAGTTCCTAAATTTTTTGCGACGTTAATTAAAATAATAATACCATTCCAGAAATCCAATTATATAATACCGAAATTAATAAAATAAACAACAAAATAAAGTAAATTCAATTACATTATTTCTAAAATTTATAGCACAAACTCTTTTTCCATTCTCGCGTCTCTCTATCATGCATCTGGAGCATCTGTAACATCTCTTGCTCCCGTATAACCAAAAGTTATACCATTATCGCAAGACACACACACAACCACAAACACAAATAAATATGGGTAAGTTATCATAGCATAACAAATAACGATAAAATTTGTACATAGGAAGTAAGTACAACTTAATAACAAATCAGTCATCTACAACACTATCATACTAACATAATCAATTCTACATCATGATCATCATCAACATCCTCATTAATTATAACAAGATTATACCATCAACATCCTTATCCATATCGTTTCCAAACACATCGTCACTACGAATCATCTTCACATGTACCTCCATTAGAACTAACCTCATCATGAATAACACTATGAGCCTTCACCATACCATAACTTCATAGTGAAAAGAATCAGTCACACTCATGTATCCTACCTCACAACCCTGTAGCCTCCCCTACAAGCCCCGTATAGCCTCCCCTACAAGTTTGCTCGAGTAGTCCCACCATCCTAGCTAAGGAACATGTTTCCTGCCACACAAGGACAAGACAAACACCATCACCCCCATATAAAGAAGGCTTGGTACCTGAGCACCCCCTTTTCGCACACAAGGCCAAAGGAAGTCGTTATCTCGCATAAGATGATCGATAGTCATAGACTTTACTAGGTATAGTAAGTAGACCTATCCCTCACTCTTATGCTCATCAACCACACACTCAGGTGTAACTCCAACACTTACCCATTTCAATCATCAGTCAAAGTTCATCATATACCAAAATAAAACAACTATTCGCATTCTTTGTCTAACCTTGTTCATTATCTAAAGTCTTATTCAAAACCCAATGTACTCAACATGAACCTCTCATGAGTTCCACTTCAACAGTAGATTACAAAACAAATAAATAAATACCATTCAATATCAAACAAAAAATAATAAATCATTTATTATTTTAATTAATCATTAAAATCTCATTAATCTCCTTTTTGAACCAAATTAATTTCTATTTCTAATTTTACTTTTAATTAATTTGATTCCCAGTTGATTTAAAATCTTATTACTTTCCTTTTAAAATCAAATAAATTTCTATTTCCAATTTTATTTCCATCATTTTAATTTTATTTTCAATTCTATTTCAACTTCCATTTCTCATATTACTTTATACTTATTTATGGACTTAAATTTCATTTTTACTTTTATCATTATCATTATTATTTTTATTTATTATGTCTTCATCATTTTTTTCTAAATCAAGACCTCCCATGTAGGCAAAACCAAGCCCAAGGCCCAAAAAGTTCAAACTCGGAACCTGCAGCCTAAATAGGTTCAAACTGAACCAACCACGACCCAACACTAGTAGCCACCACGAGCCCCTGGCCGCAACCCATTAATGCTCATTGGTCCATCTTACACCATCATCATCAAAGGTCCCCAATTACAAATAACAGAGAACCCTAGAAATCTAAATCAAATATCCCAATTTCAAGATCGAAATACAAGAACAAAAAACCCCAAAAAAAAATTTCTAAATCATAACTCAAAACTATACAACCACTCTTCACGAATCATCCTATAATACCCCAAGACAAAATGCATACACCAAATCATTGCAAGAACGAGGACAATACACTCTCATCACCATTTATGTAAAGAATCAATTAAACAGAAAAGAACCCACTCAAAATTAAAAAGGAGGAGGGAAGTAAACTTACATAGAATCATACGCTTATTTATAATTTTTGCACCTCGGTAAAATACCATGAAACCTCTATTCCTAGGATTTAAACTCACAAGAAATGTCTTGAGTAGGAATTAAATCAATCACCTCTGACACTTTTCTACGTGCACTCACCATTACATCATTTTCCTTTTGTTGATAATAAACAATATTACTTAAGCCTTATTTTACGTTTTTTCGAAAAATAAAATAAAAACTAATATTAATTATTTTTTTATTCATTTTCTTAATGCTTTCTACATACCAATACACATCATAATTAAATATTTAAGACCACCAACTATAAAAATAAAATAGCAAATACTTTTATTTTCTACAGATCTTACATATACTAGTGATTTTAATTTTATTTTATTTTTAAAGAAATAAATTAAATGTATATAAAATATAAAATTATATTAATATTTTTAAATATGTAATTTTATTAAGAGTCTTTAATAAAACAAACTTAAATATTATTTTCAGTTTTAAAATTAATTACTTTATAATTAATAATTTTAAAGTTTTAATTCATATTTAATTTTATTAAAATGAAATCAAAGCATTATTATAACTTGTTGTATTACTTAATTATTTTTTCTCGTTAATTAAATATTGATTTAATTAAATTTTAAATTTTAATCTATTTATATATTTTCGATTATTTTCTCTTCACATAGTACTTAAAATGTTTTTCAATTGAGACTCATCTATTTTTTGTGAATTAATGAGGTGAGTGTTACTTATCATATTACTTATTTTATGTTTTAAGTATTAAAAAATTATAAAATTTTATAATTATTTTAAATAATATTACACAGTAATAATACTTTATATTAACCATAAAAATAATACATATTTTTCATAAAATGACAGAATAAAATAACAGGTAAAATACTAATCAGATCGTACCAAATATTTAAATAAAAATATAAAATTTTTAAATATTAATCTTACGATAAAATTTAATATCAACTCGTTAAAAATACACAATATAAACTGAGTTAAATCGTAGATATTACATACATTTTCGTCGTTGTTGCATTTAATGTTTCATTTTTCATCCTGATTTTCTTCATTTCCTTAACTTTGCGCTCGGATGGTAATCTAAACACGAGAGGAAATTGACTCAGCTGAATATTGTTTTCAACGCATAATTTTGAATTCTTGTGCCTGGGTTTTACAATTCCTGCGTTTGACGAAAGACAACAGTATTTTGATGTCGTTGATCTTGTTTCCCGACATCGCAGATGATTGCTTCCGTTCTAAGCTCTCCGTTTTCCCTATTTCTTCTCATTTTTCTCTTCTTCAGCCTTTCCACCTCACAATCCCAACTTTTGCTGCCTTCTTCTCCGCCCTCAGTTAAACCGGCCACCGCACTCGTCGCCGCCCTGGATGGTACCGTGTATTTGTTGGATAGTGATTCTGGAAGGGTTTTTTGGTCTTTTTCAACTGGATCTCCAATCTACTATTCCTATCATGCTCCCATCAATAATCCTAACCACAACTTCACCGCCTTCGTTGAATGTGGAGATGATTGGGAATTAATCGTCCACGACGCTCACTTGGGTAAAAAGGTATTGCCCTTTAACATGTCAAATACTTCATTGCTTTTTTCTGCACTCCCTGTTACTCTAATTTCCTCTCATATAACTGAGAAGCATTAGGTTTGTGATGATTTATAATTTATTTCTTGTAATTGCAAATTCACGAGTCTAGTTTGTGTGTCTACTTGGATTATCATCTGGATTCAATTAGAAATTGTATTTAGGACCTTCTTCATGCGTGCAGAGACTATCGAAATCGATTGAAGAGTATGTTGCTTCTACCCCTATCAAGACAAAGGATGGAGCATCTGTATTTGGTCACAAGAGAACCACTATGTATGTAGTTAATGCTAAAACTGGAGGGCTATACCGAACCTACTCTGAACATGATCATGCTTCTAATGCGGTGTCGAGTTATGATGACCGGCTGCATGTTGCAAGTACGAAGGATAATGTTCTTGTTGATCCTGTACAGTTGAATCCACCTGAGTACTTGCTTGAGATAACTAGGACGGATTATACTTTGCAATCCGTTGTTCCTGGTTCTGGAATAGTTTTGTGGACTATGAAAGTGGCTGAATTTAAGGCTGCATTGGTTTGTTCACATACTGAAAATCCTTCTGGAAGGATTTCATTAGATGCAGAGGATGGGTATGTTTTGGACGGTGGCTTAGATTTTGCCATGCCCTATGCATGTTGGGACATGAAACTGAATGAAGTATACCGCCAACGCAAGAAATTTTTGATAGAACCTGCTGACCCTGAGAGATTATCTGAGGTTTATGAAGAGGTTGATATGCTTCCGTTTCATAGTTCAGAGCTCATGCTTCCATCACAACCAGCTACTGATAAATTTGTTCTAGGTCGGGAGGGAATGCCGATGCTATCTTTGCCTATGCCAAATCCTTTGTCTTCTTTGCAACACAAAATTGGCTTCTATGAGGGCAATGATAATGTTCCTATGCTCCCTCGCTCTCTTATGGAGACCACTACAGAAGAAGTTGATCCAGGCAGGGTGATTAAATGGTCAAAAACAATACCTCTTGTATTATTTACCATCTTTCTTGGTTCTTTTATTATATATCATTCTCTTGTCTTTACCAATAAAGACCAGAACAGGGAGACAAATTCAAAAAGTCCACCTCCTAAGAAGAAGAAAGCTCGCAAGTCAATAAAGAACAACATTATTTCTGTCACACAGAATAAGCAATCGTTGTTGGCCCAGGAGGAGGGCACATTCAAACTTAACGAAACAAACTCCAGTACACAGGTGCAACTTGATGGACGCAGGATTGGTAAACTATTTGTATCTAATAAAGAAATTGCCAAGGGAAGCAATGGTACTGTTGTCCTTGAGGGGACATACGAAGGTCGGACAGTTGCTGTCAAACGTCTTGTTCAAAGTCATCATGATGTGGCCCATAAAGAAATCCAAAATCTCATTGCATCTGACAGGCATCCAAACATTGTCCGATGGTATGGGGTGGAATGCGATCATGATTTTGTTTACCTTGCTCTGGAACGCTGTACTTGCAACTTGGACGATTTGATTCATTCGCACTCTGATATATCAGAAAATCCAGCAGTTAGAACTTCTCAAATGAAGACAGAGGAGAATGATATGCACTATCTTTGGAAAACAAACGGTTTTCCATCACCTCTGTTACTGAAACTGATGAGGTGAGTGAAAATATTAAAAACACTTGTTGATTGTTATGGATGTGATGTACACAAGGTGACAATGAATACATTTTCCTAGGTTAGGGAAATATTATATTTCTCTTGGCTTATGTGTAAAAATGGTGAGAGTTGCTAGAATTCTACCTGAAATTGAAGGTAAAGAGATATCTTTGTGCATAGATGTTGGAAGTCCCACATCTACTAGAGATAAGGCCAAATTATAATATATAAGTGATGTGCAAACCTCATCCTACAAGCCGGTTTTGTGGGGTTGAGTTAGGCTTAAAACCCACTTCTAACATGGGATCAGAACCAGGTTAGAGCCTATCCTAGCGAGTTCTAAGTGAGCATTCTATTCTTCTATTTCACCCGCTATCGGGCCGTTATCGGACCACCCAATTTCTACTATCACGCACGAGATGTCTATACCTCGGCGTGAAGGGGGTGTGTTGGAAGTCCCACATCGACTAAAGATAAGGCTAAATTATAATATATAAGTGAGGTGCAAACCTTACCCTACAAGCCGGTTTTGTGGGGTTGAATTAGGCTTAAAACCCACTTCTAACAAAGGTAAAAAGATATCTTTGTGCATGGATGAGTGTCATAGTAGCCAACTAGGTTAGCAACTTCTGCAATTGGCATGCACTTAATGTTTTGCTATTAGAAATGGAACTACGATAACATTTTTTCAATAGACTACACAAGCTAAAGTTTGACATGGTAGTTTAGTTCTCAGCTAAAGAGATCTATCTTGTTAAGGTCAAGTGGAGGAGCATTTCTACAACTAGGGAGAAAATGGAAGGATCTATTGTCAATGGGGATCTAAAGATGGTAGCTTTCATAAAGAGAGTATGAAATAATTGACTAGAATAACTTGGGAATTAATTTGTCATAAGAGAATCCAATAGGATAAGAAAACATGAGTACTACATATGAATAAAAAAGATAAGATAGCAAAGATTGGTGGAAATGGTAGACATGACAAAAAGAGATAAGAATATGCAGGGAGGGTCCTGTTTAATTTTCATTTAGGATGTCTCGCAGTTGATTCAAGTCAATGGAGGCTGATAGTTGTTATGACTTAGTAATTACTCAACCACGACATTCATTTTGATAAGTCTTGTTTATTTTCTCAAGACATCATCTTGACTTTCACGTTATTGAAACACAGGGATATAGTTTCTGGGCTTGTTCATTTGCATGAACTAGGGATAATCCATCGGGATTTGAAACCTCAAAATGTTTTGATATTAAAAGAAAGATTATTGGTTGCAAAGCTTTCTGACATGGGAATTAGCAAACGTCTTCTCGAAGATATGTCTTCTCTAGGTGAAAGTGTTACAGGTGAGTAGAAGAATTTATTTGTGTTTTTTAAGCATTGACTATATGAACGACTAATGTTGTCTAATGAGATGGCTGTCATTGTATGATTTTAGTGATGTACAAGTGTCTTTCACATGTTAGTTTTGCTTTATTTTTACACAAACTTTTCAGGAATTTCTTTAGTTTTGTTCATATTTTTTGCTGAACTCAAAATATGTTAATCCAAACATACATAGTCTTATGCTGCATTAATTTACAAGTCTTAGTCAATTATTTGTTCTTATTCTTAATCTTACAATAAGGTTTAATGTGTTAATTGCATGTAGGCTGTGGCAGTTCAGGCTGGCAAGCACCAGAGCAACTTGTTCAAGGGCGTCAAACACGAGCTGTGGATTTATTTAGTTTAGGTTGTGTTCTCTTTTTCTGCATGACTGCGGGAAGGCATCCATTTGGAGAGCGGCTTGAGCGTGATGTCAATATTGTTAAAAATCAAAAAGATCTTTTCTTAGTGGAGTTTATTCCTGAAGCTGAGGATCTTATTTCTTGTTTGTTAAACCCTAATCCTGATCTTAGGTATATCATTCTCATCCAAAATCAGTTTTAGGAAAATAGAGTTTATACCTTTCATATTTATTAATAATAATTGGCATCTCTTTCTGAATGACTTGATTGTTGTGTAGCATAAATTCTAATACACTATCACCTCTCTGGAAAATTCAGCTTTTGATTTTGCTACATGTTGTCCATGTATGAAATGTCAATATAAATAATAAAACAGGAGCTTTATTCTATTTTGATAAATCTGTAGAAATCTGTGTATATATGCTTGATATTTGTCAGACTGCCTTTAAGTTGAGCCCAAGATTGGTGAAAATGGGTTGGATGAAAAGGATGTGATTTATAATGTAGTTATTCATCTCAACTATGATGCAAAAAACTGTCTTTCAGTTTGCGACGGACCTAATGCAATAATTGTCAGGGGTACTTAATTACGTTGATCTCTAATGTATGTTACAAAAAAATCTGAATTTAATGGCATTAGCCGGGCAACTTCAACTGGCTTTTTAATTCCAATAGCAGTTTGGAAATTGCCAGATATTTCTTAATGTGTGGATACTCATTTTGATGTTGTGGCCATTGATGAAGTTCAAAGCAAGAAGCTTGTTGGAAAGTATCTCTTATTTAAGAAAATTAAATCTCTTCAGTGAAAATATAATCTATTTAGGATCTATACTATTCTGATGTGTAATCTGGATGAACAGTTATGTTTCTTTGTTCTCTTATTTACTGTATATCTATATAAGTGCAAATTGTGAGGAAAGGTGGTTGCCATTCACATGCATGCTGATACATGGCTGCAGCAAAAATATTATCCTGGAAGGTTATCACAGGGGATGATTATGTTGCATACAATTGCTAAATTTACATGAGATTTGATTGCCTAAATTATGATAAGATTTAGTGGGATTGTCTGATAACTTTCAATGATTAGAGAGACTGAACTTGTGCATTTTTGTGTTTGTTTTTGTCTTGTTATAAGCATACAATTCATTGACGAAATTATTTCATTTGTTGTCAGGCCAATGGCGATTGAAGTATTGCAACATCCTCTCTTTTGGAGCTCTGAGATGAGACTTTCATTTTTGCGTGATGTAAGTGATAGGGTGGAACTTGAAGATAGAGAATCCGCATCTGATCTTTTGAAGTCGTTAGAAAGCATTGCTTCACTGGCTTTAGGTGCAAAATGGGATGAGAAGTTAGATCCTGATTTCATCACTAACATTGGTCGATACCGGAGATATAAATTTGACAGCGTGCGGGACTTGTTGAGGGTCATGAGAAATAAGCTAAATCATTACAGGGAACTGCCTCAAGAAATCCAGGTTTTTTTCTTGAACTACATTTTCTCGTAATAATTTTTTACTCCAGCTGAAGTCAATGAAACTATTTGTTCACTTATGAGTCTCAGTATCCAGAATTTTATTAAATAGTACAATGCTGTTTTTAACAAATGTAGAAATTAGCTAAAGTGAAAAAAAAATGTAGCTCTTGTATCAAAATCAGCTCCAGATGTTGTGGTGAGCTTCATTTTTAAAATACATTCCTGATACCAGTTTTGTCAGTTGATTCTGAATATCTTGTGACTGTATTTTAGTAACTGTTCGCTTTAATAATATTTTTTTCTTTTAATAATATCCACAATTTTTTGTTCTAATAAACCCTTGTAACTCCTCCCAATATCCAAACCATGTCGTACAAAATTTATTTTCAGCTAAAACCATATCTGAATGCTGATGTTTTATCATAATGGCAATTGTCACTTAAACAGCATATTCATTTGATAAAATATAGCAGTAAAGCATATTTATTAGAGAGAATGTAACACAGTAAAGCAATTATTTACATTATGAAGTATATCGTGCATTGAATCTTAAACCCAGTACTTCGACCCTTACTGCACATTATCACAGTGATAATTCTGATCATTGGTAGCCATGACAGTATTGTGAGTTTGTGGTTACTGATGTTGTTATCGTGTGTGATGGTTGGGAACTGCAGCAATGTTGGTTATTCTTAGAAATCCTGCTCTTTGTTGATTGAATTAGTGAATAGCAATTGCATTTTTGTTTGATTGTGCTTCAGTTTAAGTTTTAAATTTTCGCAATGAATTTCATTAAAATCAATCAATTGAATCTCCATTAACATATGGTACAATCCTTCAGATCTTTAACATATATGAGGTTTATTCCTTATTCTTATTCTCGGTAAAAGACAAATTATACTTACACTCTTTAAGGTTTAATGAAATTATGCTCACTAAGAAATTATACTCAATATATAAAGCAAATTATACTTGATATTCCTTCTTTTTTAACCACTCTTGGACCTCCGTATATAATGTACCCTTTCTGGTTAGAAAACATTCCAATACAACTCAGAAAAGATGAAGGAGAAGCAGAAGTATACTATTGCCATTTTCGGGAAGGATTTAGTATTTGTACTCTTTTCCAGCATAATGTCATATTTTTCCCAATTTTATGGTTCTTTTATAACTCACTGATTTCTTTATAAATTGAGGGAGGTCAGTGTGAGATTAAAAATGAGAGGCTCTTCAGTGTAATTTCATTAACTTGAGGGAATGTGAGTGTAATGTGTTGTAATACATACTAACCAATGCTGATGACCCATGAATTATTTGCTCATCTGTATGTGTGGCTTCTAATTTATTTCTTCTTTCTTATTAGGAACTGATTGGACCTGTCCCGGAAGGATTCAATGACTACTTTGCAAGTCGATTCCCAAGGCTCTTGATTGAAGTGTACAAAGTTATATACAGAAATTGCAAGAACGACGAATGCTTTCAAAGATATTTTAGATACATTAACTAGTGCCTTCGCTTTTGTCAGTCGGAAAAGATAGGTCGGTCTGAAGCGAAATGTATTTAGATTTACAGAACGGAGGAAGATTTGTAATGTACATATGTTGTCACTCTTCATAGATTAGCTAACCCAAAGTTACAGTGGAATTCCATCTGTATTGTCCCTAGTGCTTAGAGGATTCAGCTAAATGTACATTAATGTATTCTTCAATGGTTACTTTTTTACTGTAACGGAGTCATACAAAATTAAGAATTATAAAAACTTTAAAATCTTTCACAATTTCACACATTGGAGACCTAGTTTTGGAGGTCTATACAAACAGGAATTGGAAGCAAGCAGTTAGTTTGCCCATTAGTTCATGTAAAATTGTTTATTATTATTATTAAGACATCTCAAACATCCCGGATTGAAAATTTAAACTAATTTCGCTCTACATTGAGTATTCTACATTGAAAGTCTTGTGTCTACTTCCAAACTGACATTATATACAGGTTCAGCTTTTGGTCTCGGATTTTCTTTTTAAACTTTATTTATTTTAGAATATGTTAATAAAATAGTTTGTATGAAACTACGTTAACTCTTATGGTCTATATATTTATGATGAATTCTTATATTCAACTCGTGCGTGGCTCACAAATTATGAATTGGTGTTTGTTTGTATAAGATTTGTTTCTGGTTTTTTATTTGACCCTCGTCATCGGTCCTTTACATTCGTTATGTGGTTGTGGTGCACAATGAACTGCACAGCTAATTCAATTCTATTCACCAATAAAAAAAAACGAGAGAAATAAACAATGTCACATAACTAAATAGATTAAAACATTAACTAAAAGCAGTTAGTCAAATATAAACTGATGTAATGTTATAATCCATTGGCCACATACGCTATTATAAATGACACTTTTATTGTGATTACAATCAGCAAGAAATTGAAAATGATTAATAAATATATAGTATCTGGTATAAACTGAAAACCCTTTTTTCTGCATATATAAAGAATATAAACCAAGTTAAAAGAAGAAGTGTTACATATAGCTACCAAAAGTTTTAATTTATCCTACATATATTTACTTAAAAAAGAAAAAAAATCAAAACAAAAACTATGTACTAGTAGTCCACTAGTTGCAGTAGGAATGAATAGTGTTGCTGATCCATGTAGACATGTTGGTCATAATAGTTCACTAGCATATTCACTTCTGCGTGAAGCATTTTCCTTATTCGAGTTGATGGATGAGCTTCCTGTAGAGCTTCGGTATGAGATCCTCTCCATTTTCCTTCTCTTGGACCGGCTCTTCACAGTCTCTTCTTTCTCATCTGCAAATGAAAGGAAAGTCTTGAGACGTGAAGATCTTGATGATGATCCTATGCTTTGGCCACCAATGGACTCAGGTTCCTCTAAGTAGTGCTTCTGGTATTGCCTCAAAATCTGTATAAGATACATGAAGAGTGCAAACAAGCACGCAACTCCACAGATCGCATAGAGCCCCCAAAAGCTTTTAAGTTGGAGTCTTTCCACTTCAAGCTTTGACCCTTGTGATAAGCAAGCACTACTCAAAAGCCATTTGTCATGGATCCTTTGCAAATCTCCATTATCTATCATTTGCAATATGGCAGTTGACAGGTCAACTGCTAATGGCGAGTCCCGTGGGAAGGCCTAAAGAAAAATGAACCAAAACAAGCCATGTTACCAAAGCTGGCAAATTCAAATATGGGAACCAACAACTAAGGATTGATTCCAAGGACTAGCACTGAGCATGTTGCACTCAAAATGTAAAAGAACTACCGAAAAGTTGTTCTACACATTCATCCAATCACAAACTAGTGTGTATGGCAAATTTGTTGATTTTTACTATGATTGCCTTGAAAATCTCATCAACAGTGAAAGTTGATCAAGTAAAGCTAATAATAATAATATATAAAGTCCATTGACAGTAGCAGGTATGTATACAACATGAGCTATCATATTATTAAGAAAGTGAATTTTATACTTAACTCAACTTCATAAAAATAGCTTGTAAGGTGAGGTTTACACTCATTTATATACTATGAAATCACCTTATTTCTAGTAAATGTGCAATCTCTAACACTCCCTCACGCCTAGGCATATACATCTCGAGTATGAGATTAACATTAATAGATGATCTGATAGTAGATGGTATAATAAACTCAACAAATAACAAATTTTTAAATAACGGGTGACACAATAAGCCTAACAAACATAATAAATCTCACTAGGATAGGCTTGAAACCATGACTTTGATATCCTGTTAAAAAGTAGATTTAGCACCTAACTCAACTTTACAAAATCAGTTTGCATCCACTTATATACTATGAAATCGTCTTATCTCTAGTAAATATGAGATTTTCAATACATGTAGTTACACTTGCTTCTTGGAAGAAAGAAAAAAACCATGGCAAATAGTAAAGGTGAGTGATACTTACAAATCCCCAACCATTTCTCGTGAACTCCTGACCTACGACACTTAAATCACAACGGCTGGAGAGGAAGATGTCAGTGTAGGCACGCTCATCAATGTAAGCAGCAACACCGCCATTTTCGGGACCATTTTTCAGTGCTTTAGCAATTTCTTCTGGTGTTGTCAGAGGAACTAGCCTGGACTCCTCAATATGAATTTCCTGAACTAAGTAGTTTTTTGCAAAAGAACCCTGCGTGTAGCCTATAGGCACTTTGCTGTTTACTAGACTTTCAATGCCTTTAATGGGAGAATAAAGTTGTTGCACTGTGAGGATTGAGGTCAGACTTGCCGTATAACTTGAGTTAATTATAAGAACTACAAATAACCATATAATCAACACCACACGACCAAGTGTACTCACTGTATTTTCCCCTGCATGGTATCCAGAAAACCAGATTCATTAATCCAAGGGAAGCTATCCCTTTGACAATATATGTTAGAAAAGACAAAATCTGGCACTTACTGTGGGAAAAGAACATTGTTGAAAAACTAAACCTGCCAAAAGAAAATCAAACCAGTTACAAACATAACAATCAAAGCTGTATACACATAGATATAATAGGGAAATTGAGACTTCTTCATAATTACAGTATGTATCATTAACATAGGATGAGTTTTAAAATAGGTTCAAAAAGGAAAAGTACCAGATTTCCTTACCATAAAACGGTAATTACTTGTTTTTTGGGTGGTCCTCTAAATTCATCATTCACCCTATGCTCCAAAATCCAAACAACAGCTCCTACTAGTATGAAAAAGGCAGCTGTCACAAACCACATCTTTGGTGTAAAAGGGGCCAAAAAGGCCAAAGCATTGGATTCTGCCTTCCCAATGGGTGCTACTACCACTAGACCAGACTCAATATATGGCTGAGTAAAATCCACCATCCTTGTTCTTTCTGTAGTAATTGCAATGTCTCCTACTGCACCATCAAATTCCTGCATGAGATGAAGAAAATTGGTCTTAGAAGATTGCCATAAAACATCCAAACTGCACAAAAGGTTATCGGCATGACACTCACACCCGTTGTGATCAGACGGACAAGCTCAGTCATACTAGGATTGTTCTTACCATCCCCGTATGAGATGAACCTGTAGGGGACAGCATAAGGCAAGAGATTCACTGCAGCAAGAAATACATCAATGCAGAATCCCTCAAACATGTCAGAGCCTTTTATCTGTGAGACAAACTCGTGGTAACTAACACCTCTTGGTACTCCAATCTTTAAGAGCCTTCCATTGTTTGGGAAAACCCAACCACGAGGTTTCTCATCTGTGTTTCCAGGCCAAATCACAGGAAACAGCTTTTGATTTTTCCTGGGCAGATTGACTGGTTTGGAATAAAGAGTTTCTGGAGGAACAACTGATAAACCAGAGTGATTAGACCAATAACCGATCCGTCGAGTTCCTGTTCCAATCACATTAATGATTTCATATGCAGGATTAGCAAGGTTTCTATCGGATGTATACTTGAATGGACCTGATACACCAGTCATGTTTACCTCATAGATCTTTCTACGTAACAGATTTCCTTCATTAAAGATTTTCAAGGCCTCAAGATTCAAGTTGTTTCCATGTATGTTAGACAGCTTTGAATCCGTTGAGAATGTAATTTGGTTACCTTCTTTGAAAAATGCATCAAGAGCATGAGCAAGTGCATAAACAGTGTCATATGCATAGATAGGTAAAAAACTCAATCCAAGCTTGACATTGGCAGTATTTGCCCTGGTCAAGTTTTTCCACCTAGAAACAAAACTTCTTCTGCGCTGTGAATTTAGCGTGTAGATACGTGGTGTAAGAACTCCTTGAATTTCATCCATTGAATCAGGAGAGAGAGGATAGTTAATATCAAGCAGAGCAGAGAGGAAAGAAGTGGCTATCCAGACATAACCAGTTCCCATCATCCCAAGATTCTTTGCAACTGTGAGCACCTGGGGGCCAAGTTGAGTATTGCCATGAACAACTATTATCCGTGATTCTGCCAGAGCCACCTGAACAAGCACATTACTAATCTCTTCCATAGATGCTTGGGGCCTCAAAGCTGCTTTATATGATATCTTGCAACGCCTCTCCGCAAGCTTATCTCCTAATGTGCTAATTCCATTTCTCCCATTATCATCATCAGGAAAGACAGCGATAACATCTTTCCAGCCATAGTAGTCAACAAGGTCTGCTATTGCAGTCATTTGATAAAGATCACTATGGCAAGTTCTAATGAAGAATGGGAATTGAAGCGAAGAAAGAGTAGGGTCAAGAGCTGAAAATGACAGAAGAGGAACTTGGAGCTCATTTGCAATATGAGTTATGACATGAGCTGTTACAGAACTATGGGGGCCTATTATCGCCACTGTCTGTCTTGCCATGACCTGCAAAACTGTTATCAAGCAGAGCTATAATTTGACAGAGTTGAAGTAACTTCATCTGTGGCTGAGAAAGATTATTTTTAAGGCTTTAACACATAACAAGGGTGATACTGTGAAAGACATACCCTCGGCAATGCTCAGGAAACCTCTGTACTTAGAATCTTCTTGCAGTGAGAGGTTTAGCTTGGTTCTACCAAGAATATTTGGATCGGAATTTATATCTTCAAACGCAGCTTCTAATGCAACTTTTATAGTTCTACCAACACTGGTATTGTAAGAGAAGAGAGCCCCAATATTTACAACTTCTGGTACTGTAGAATTTTGCCTGCCACTCCCATTTGAAAAGCATCCAATGGACAGAACCATGAAAACCAAGGGCCAAACTTTACTCATGTTGGACAAGGAACCTGTAAAACAATAGCTACCAATGAACAACCTCCTCCACAAACAACTGAAGCATATCCCCAATTTTGTTTTATTTTCAAAAAGAAAGCACAGCTACTAAACTAAGATCTTTAAAAGAGGTAGTGACAAAACCCCCCCAATATAGTATAGCTCACAAACTCAAAAGCCAAATCTTAAACACGCATCAAATATAAAGAAATCTTAGAAAAACATTCGATGGAAAAGAAGAAAACAGTAAAGTGCCCAAACAAATACAGGATTGCAACACAGCAAAAAAGAAAAAGAACTTTACTCAAAAGGGTCATACATACCTGGTAGATTCACAAAAAGGGAGGTGGCACCTATGCATAGTACACCAAAAAGACAAACTTTAACCAGTGGCCAATACTTACACAGGGAGATGAAGCAAAAAGTAAAAGCAAAGAGAGACCATGAAAAGCATAGTGGGTTATGGAGAATCTGGGCACTGATGAAAAGTAAAGAAAATGGAGGGAGTAAATTGGCAATAAGGCTAATAAGGTTGATGATGATAGATATACTCCATGAAAACTAATGCCACTGGGCATAACTTGTTCTTCTTGTTTTTTATTTGAGTGATGATGTGCAATAATGACCCTTGGCACCACATTGAATTTTAACCTCAAAGTGTGAAATTGCTTGGAAACAGTTGGAGATAATTGTCGTGTTCACAAACAGCACAAGATTTAAACCCCTTCCACACTTTAAGGACAGTCCTCTCCCAAAGGACTGCACTCTTATGAAGCCGTGTCAATGACGTGTACTTTTCTTCACCGGAATATAAAATTTCCACATAATCATAATTCGTATATTTACTATAAAATAATAATAATAATAATAATAATAATAATAAAAATAAAGTTGATTTTTCATGTGAAACACATGGCATGGCAGCATCTTTGGCTCAAATTGTTAAGTTATTGGTGAGTGGGGCGTGTAGTGTAATAATTATATAATGTACCATTAAAGTGATGTAAGAATGCTTCGGGACCAATGGATTTTAAACTATACAAAATATATATTATTATCACATGAATATGATATTATATTACTAAATAAGTATAAGAAAAAAGTGGTTAGGAAAAGATATTTCTGGAATATTGCGTTGACTGGGTGGAGAGGACGGAGAGAGTGTTTCATTCATAGTAGAATGTCGTGTCGTTCTCAACCAACAAAATGAAGTGAAAAGAAAAAAGAGAATAAGAGAATAAAACAAAAGTGATTAGATATAGTTTATTATCTTTTATGCTGTTTTTGTTACTAATAATTTAATGACTGATTTTATGAACTTTTCTTGTTTATTTTTTTTTTCATAATTAATCTAATGATTCTTCAATACACCTTTTAAATCGAGCTTGAAAATCAAACTAGATCCAATAGTATATGATATCGTAAATTTAAATTTCGATGGCATATTAGTATAATGAAGTTTATCTTTAGTTATATGTTATAAATTGATTTATTTTTAATCGATGTTAACGTACACCTTCCTAATAAAAATATTGTATGTTCATATCAACATTACATGTTCAAATATTTATTAGTATTAATCATTGTTTTTAATAATAAATAAAAGAGTTATAAACATCCTCGAATGATGCAAAAGTCAATAAAAGAATAGAAAAATGGGAAATCGTGGAACTAACTAAATCCAGCAGAAACTTTGTAAAAAAAATTGGCAACTTGATAAACACTCTGAATATGCGCACATGTTCACTCTATGCATGCATTAACTTCAGACCTATTTCACCCCTAAAATATTTAAAAGGATTTTTTATTTAGAAAATAACATAAATAATTAACTTAAACTTATATTAAAGCAATAAATATACTATTTAGTTTGACATGATAATCCGTGAACTTGTTCTTTTGAGTGGATTTGAGCAGATTTAAAGATAAATTTTTTTGTCGTTTATTTGAGTGAATTTGGAGGTAAATGAGAGTAAATTTGAAAATAAATTTTTTTAATTTGTCACGTCAATACAATTCTATATTAATTCTCACAAATTTTATTTCCAAATTCATTCTCATTTACCTCCAAATTCACTCAAATAAACGACAAAAAATTTTATCTTCAAATTCTCTCAAATCCACTCAAAAGAACAAAGCTGTAGTGTTGTTTGAGTTTCTGATACATATCGTAATAGTCATTTTTACAAGAATGGATCTTCAATAAAAATAGGATTAGATCATGAGTCCACCTTAAAAATCATTTAATAAATATATAAGTCTCCAAATTTATATCAATATTTATATTTGTATGTTTTTCAAAACAAATTAAAGATACAATAAAAATATATTTAAATGTTAATTTCATGTGTCACAAGTAACAGTTTAGTTATAAAATCGACATATAACCATAACTTCTTATAAACAAATTCTATTAATTGAGTTATAAGGAATTATTCCGCTAATGAGATGTAATTTTCCCCATACTAATTATCTTTTTAAAATAAGTTAATTATCATTAAAAAATGATTTTTTTATAATATCAAAAAGAAAAGAAGAGAAATTGTGTCGTGACAATGGTCATGGTTTAGAAAAACAAATTTTTATGAGTTACTCTAAATTGATCACATTTTCTCTCTAATTTTTTATTATTTTTTATATTTTTTTTGGTAAAATAGTTTCTTGATTTCTAACACAGATAATACTCTAACACTTAACGTAATGTTTATTTAAAAAGATTTTTGACACATAATTAACCAGATATTTGAAAACTAACATTATCAATACCATTACTTGTATTTACAGAAATGGTTGGACATTCAACATATTATCAATACCATTATTTGTATTTACATGGTTGTTAGACTCGACATTGTTTATGAATTAATCATGGTCTAAGTATATCTTAACGATCATGCTTAACATTAATTACTTCTAATTATTTGGGTACTTGTTTTCTGTGGTTGTCGAACTAGTCCTGAAACTCAAGTTAGGGTTAGCTGATGAAGAGCCTAGAAAGTATGGGTTTCCATAAATGTTTTAAAGAAAATATCATTTTCTTCGGTGTCTGGGCCATGCTCGAGCGTGTGCTCAAAGTTGGAAATTTTCATTTAACCCTGTATAATTCATAGATAAACCTTTCAAGAACAAACAACCATGAGAGAGAGAAAACAATCTACGACAAATAATGTTAGAAAAATAAAAATTGTTTGTTCGTGTATAATTAAAGCTTAAGCTGTGAATCCTTGTATAAAGTTTAAAGTTGATCCTTTTTTTTCAAATATTGATAAAAACCATCTTTGATTCTTAAAAATTTAAGTAAATTAATATTGATGATAAACTAATAAAGTCATTAATTACAAATATAATTATAATTATAATTTATAATAGTTAAAAAATAAAACAAAATATTAAAAAAATATGAATAAAGTAAATGATGTTGAAATAACTTATTTAATTAGAGGAGGAAAAAGGCCAGGTTATTAAGGTAAGACAATGTGCTAACGTTGTTAAAAAGTTTTTGTTAGCTGAATTTTGATAGAAAATTGTTAAAGAAAAAATGCATAGAAGGATGGAGATTGATATGATATGAAATGATAATAGAAAATTGATGATAGATTGCAAGAGGTTGGAGTAGCACAAGGCCATGTATCCGGTCAACTGGTAACACAAATGGCAGCAGAAGAAGCCACATGTCACTTCCTTTCAAGCGCTACAATGGCGACCGCAAAACTTGCATTTGCCAATCACTTTATATATACTCATCTCAACGGTTTCCCCTTCTCTCTCATATCCATTTATAACTATATTGGTCTTCGTTTTTCTACTCTTAATCTTCTCTCTTTGCCACAACCATTTCTTCCTTTCTCTGCACGCTACCCCTTCACTTGAGTTTTTCTTTTTTGCTTCGATCAAGTGTCTGCCACGTTTCCAATAGCTGTCTCTGCCTGTCTGATCTTCTGGGGTCGTTTAAAAATGGCTTCTTTCTCGTGTGTGGCGTTTGTTTGAATGGTTTTGCAGAAGCTTCTGGTATAAGGGATAAATAACATAAATAAATGAAAAATCAAATTTTTAAGCTTTTTGTTTGGTTGTGGTTGTGATTGATTGGTGGATCGTGATATGGGACAAGGACATGTTGCACGTGTGAGGCAGATACAATGAGTGGTGTTGGTGGTGGATGCCCCTGCCCCAGGGGTATTAGTGATGGTGCCATGGAGGATCTGAATGGGGATACGGTGGGGAATTTGAATCAGAATGCAGCGAAGCCTCCGAGAGACCATTCTGTTATGCGACATTTCAGCAGCTCTTCTTGGTCTGCAGAGCCGGTTAGTGTAATCAAATTGAAATTTCATGTTTCTGTTCTTGTTGGTTGGATATCATCAAGATTCAACACCTCTGTAGCATTTTGATGGCTTCACACAATTTGGTTGAAAGAAAACCAGGATTTAGGAAAACTTGGAACATATTGGTTCCTCTCATATATTGTTTTGATATTATACTAGGACTTGTTGGTAGAGTAGTTGTATTATTACAAAAGAGGCTTTTGGCGTGTTTGGTTCCACCTTTGAGATGTAGTTTTATGCGTTTATTGAGAAGCTAATAGTTATAACTTCCGTATCCCAGATATGTTTTTCCTATTTCTCAAACATTTTTTTCAGAGGTGCATGTGGATCCGATTGAATCTGCAGCTAATTGCAAAAGGGTCGATAAAGTTTCTGGTGATTTATAAAACCTGCAATCCTTAGGATGTTTTTTCTTGAAATTTAAAATGGCATTTTACTATTAAACTTTTGAGCAATTTGTTGATTCATGTCCTTGTTTTGATCAGTTTGTTTCAAGTATAGTGAAAGCATAGAAAGAGAATTCCATGGAAAGAAAATGGATTGTTTATATGTTCAAGCTGCTGCTATACATATATTTTGACGTGGTCCTGGCTAGTAATTATGCCCTATCTTCTTCTGTCCAGGAATCAAATATTAATATTATTGGACTTAAATCAAGCACAGAAAAAAAATCAGACTTTCCACTTGAAATTCGATCTGGAAGCTATTCCGATAAAGGACCAAAGCAGTACATGGAGGATGAATTCATATGCATTGATACTCTTAGTGAAGGTGACGGTCTAGGAGCAAACCTTCCTTCTCCTGCAGCATTTTATGGGGTATGTTTCTTGTGTTGAGTTAGATCGATCCTATTATTCACCTAATGAAGTGGGCAAATTCTCTTCATAAGCGGAACAATCTATAAGATATGAATGAATTCCCCATCACTGATTAACCACAGTGACCTAAAAGATTTACAAATATTAATACATCATAGAGATTATTTCTTTGATTACCATGTTTTGATTGGTATTCCAATCTGGTTGCCTTTTGCATGTCCCTTAGATTAGGCATTCATGGGGATTGATGATATACAGGTATTTGATGGACATGGTGGCGTTGATGCAGCAGCATTCACGAGAAAGAACATCCTCAAGTTTATAGTTGAAGATGCTCATTTCCCATCTAGCATTAAGAAAGCAATTAAGAGTGCATTTGTGAAGGCTGATCTTGCTTTTAGAGATGCCAGTTCTCTTGATAGCTCTTCAGGCACCACCGCTCTGATAGCCCTTATGCTGGGAAGGTAGGGACTGACAACCATATGATTAGAACAATGATTTTTAGACACTGTTGGTAGTTGCATACATGAATTTGAATGCATGCTGCTATTACATGCTAATTCTACTAGTAATCTATTTTGCAGTTCCATGCTGATTGCCAATGCAGGAGATTCTCGTGCTGTGTTGGGCAAACGGGGCAGAGCAGTTGAACTTTCCAAAGACCATAAACCAAATTGCACTTCTGAAAGATTAAGAATTGAAAAACTTGGTGGAGTGATCTACGATGGATACCTCAACGGCCAACTATCAGTGGCTCGGGCTCTTGGAGATTGGCACATAAAAGGCAGCAAAGGTTCTAAGAGTCCTCTAAGCTCGGAGCCGGAGCTGGAGGAGATCGTGCTGACCGAAGAAGATGAGTTTTTGATAATGGGCTGTGATGGATTGTGGGATGTGATGAGCAGCCAGTGCGCTGTGACAATGGTGAGGAGGGAGATGATGCAGCATAATGATCCCAACAAATGTGCAAAAGTACTTGTTACTGAGGCCCTCCAACGCAACACTTGTGACAACCTCACAGTTGTGATTGTGAGTTTCTCCAAAGATCCACCTCCTAAAATTGAAATTCCTAGATCATGTAGGAGGAGGAGTATTTCTGCTGAGGGCCTTGATCTTCTCAAGGGTGTTTTGAATGGTAGATGAATAAATGAAGTTGCTGATTTGTACAGATTATTGAGTAGGGTGTTCTTCAGTGGGGATTTTTCTGAGTAACTGCTACCCCTGCTGCACTTGAACATTGTTGTTTGCTTAAATGTCAATAATAATGATTTGTATTTTCCGCCCTTAGTTTATCTTTTACAACATTTTCAAGTCATTGTAAATTTGTTAAGAACATTCACTGTGTTTTCTTATTGTTGACCTGTCTTTGCCTTTACACATGCAAATTAAAGGAAAAACTGACAATCACTTCTCAAGTTGAAAATGATTCTGTTCAAAAGACAAATGGACAGAATACTTAGAAGGATTGATAGTGTTAAACAAGGGTGTTCATGTGCACCATCATTGCTACAATCTTGTCAGTGATATTTTCTCCATCACTACTAATTCCCTGGAATCCTTGTTGTGCAATCACATTTTCATAGAAGCTAATGCTCCAGCGCCAAAGAATTTTTCATGCTATTCCTATTTGGCTATTTCTTCTTCCTAAGTTCCGATAATATCAACACACACTTTTGTTTTGGAATGAAAGGAAACACTTTCTTAAAAACTTAAGAGTGATTTGTCAAGAATCTAAGTATAAGTTAAAAGGCGCAATAATAAAAATGAAAAAGTTAAGTAATATAAAAAAATATAAAGGAAAAAGCCAAAAACATTAAGATTTTGTGTGAAAAGTGGTGTCAGCTATTATAGATGTAAAGATTCTCAAGAAGGATAGACAAAAAAGACTCCTTTTTTTCTTCAACGGGAGCACTTTTGCATTGAGAAGGGCGATTTGTTCAGCGGGAAAGATCATTGCTTGGAGCAAGATTTTTTACTCTTAATAGTATTTGTACTTAACCTCGGTTGATGAAATGCATAAACTTTGGAAAGCATTGGCATATCGTGGATCCTCCTCAACCCCTTATCAAAGGCGTTTTCAATTCCAAACGAGTTCATCTACATCTTCATACTCTTCTTCTGTACCAAGCGAGGAGCATGTTTCACAGCTGATACTGGACCAGAAATCTGCTACCCAAGCACTGGAATGCTTCAGGTGGGCGTCCACCGTCCCCAACTTCGCCCATTCTCAATCCACGTACCGCGCCGTGATTCACAAGCTCTGCACCTTCCGCCGTTTCGACACTGTCAAGCAACTGCTCGACGAAATGCCCCAATCACTCGGTGCGCCACCCAATGATGCTATTTTTGTCACCATCATCCGCGGCCTCGGCCGAGCGCGGATGATTAGAACGGTAATCAAAGTGCTTGACTTGGCGTACAAGTTCCACGGCAGCCCCTCCCTCAAGATTTTCAATTCAATTTTGGATGTGCTTGTGAAGGAGGATATTGACATGGCTAGGGAGTTTTATAGGAAGAGCATGATGGCGAGTGGAGTTGAGGGGGATGATTACACTTTTGGGATTTTAATGAAAGGGCTGTGCCTAACTAATAGGATAGGTGAAGGTTTTAAGCTCTTGCAGCTTATTAAGTCTAGAGGGGTTACTCCAAACACTGTGGTTTACAACACTTTGCTGCATGCACTTTGTAGGAATGGGAAGGTTGGGAGGGCTAGGAGCTTGATGAGTGAGATGGAGGAGCCTAATGATGTTACCTTTAATATTTTGATATCTGGGTACTGTAAGGAAGGGAATTCAGTTCAGTCTCTTGTCCTGCTGGAGAAGAGTTTTAGCCTGGGATTTGTGCCTGATGTTGTCACTGTTACTAAGGTGCTGGAAATTCTATGCAATGCTGGCCGCGCCACAGAGGCCGCTGACGTTTTAGAGAGAGTTGAGAGCATGGGAGGTTCGCTAGATGTTGTGGCTTACAACACCTTGATCAAGGGGTTTTGTGGAGTGGGGAAGGTGAAGGTTGGGCTTCATTTTTTGAAGCAGATGGAGAGCAAAGGCTGTCTTCCAAATGTGGATACCTATAATGCACTGATATCTAGCTTTTGTGAGTCTGGGATGTTGGATTTGGCTCTTGATCTTTTTAATGATATGAAAATAGATGGGATCAAATGGAACTTTGTTACATTTGACTCAGTAATTAGGGGTCTGTGCTCAGAAGGAAGAATTGAAGAAGGTTTTTCTATTTTGGAGCTAATGGAGGAAAGCAAAGAAGGCTCTAAAGGGCACATCAGTCCTTACAATAGCATAATATATGGCCTGTTTAAGCAAAATCGATTTGATGAGGCAGCTGGGTTTCTAACAAAGATGGGGAACTTGTTCCCTAGAGCTGTTGACAGAAGCATGAAGATTTTAGAGCACTGCCAGAAGGGGTCTATTGAGGATGCAAAGAGGGTATATGATCAGATGACTGATGAAGGTGGAATTCCAAGTATTTTAGTTTATAACTGCCTTGTTCATGGATTTTCCAAACAAGGTAGTGTCCGAGAGGCAGTTGAGCTGATGAATGAAATGATTGCTAACAACTGTTTTCCTATGCCATCTACATTTAATGCTGTCATCACAGAGTTTTGCAGACAGGGAAAAGTTGAGAATGCCTTGAAGTTGGTGGAAGACATCACCGCAAGAGGTTGTGCACCCAATACAGAAACATACAGTCCTCTGATTGATGTCTTATGTAGGAAAGGGGACCTTCAAAAAGCCATGCAAGTCTTTAGAGAAATGGTAGACAAGGGCATCCTTCCTGACCCTTTTATTTGGAATTCACTACTACACTGTCCGAATCAAGAAAGAAGTGTCAATAAGAATATATTCAACATAGATGACATACTCTAGTACTCAGGTGGATATTGCAAACTCTGTCCCACAATCAATTTCTTACCTTCGTACTCTTAATACTCCACACATAAGTATTCAGGAATTGTTTATTTGGTGGAAATCGGTTGACTTCCACCAATGGTTTTTAAATCTAACACCAAGTGTTTTGGTCGTTTACTCCGAGTTAATTGCTACAAACCTTATCTCAATGAATATGGGTGTACATACCTTCTTGAATTGTCTTACATAAAGCTCTCCATTTCTAGTTGTGGAGTGTAGACTAAATTTCTCTTGGTTATCCGTGTACTAATGAAATTCTGTATTTGTGTACGTGCATTGTTAGCAAAAAACTTCACGTTTTCTTCTGGTTAAACGACAAAATTATGAATGGGTACACCGACACATGACCAATTAGTTGGCAATGGGTAGGCTATTAGTTAGCTTGTCACTATCACAGACGAGGGATATTTGAGTTTTTTATTTGATCTTCATCTTTAAGATTTACATCAAATGAATTATTTCCACTCCCTATCACACTTGACATGACTTTTTTGTACAAAATTTAGACGCCTGAAAAAAAGATGAACGAAAGAGAAACAAAGTTGTGTCCTTTCTCTAATGGGGACCAACAAAAAAAGCCTTGGCTTTTAGTGAATAAATAGAATAGTAATGATGAAAGTAAGTTCCCTTATAAATATCTCTGAGTTCACTGTACGATATTCATATTATATAGCTAGCAAGTACCTACCAGACAACGATATTTCTAAATTGAAAATGTTAATAAAAAGGATAAGAAGAATAACAAATGTCTTTTTAATAATCGGTTTCTTGAAAATATTAGGAACATATAAAAGATTGGATTAGAGTAATCGGATTTTATTGGAAGGAAAAGAAAGAAAAGTTGAACCAATATGTAAGATAGGCATACCACTATTTCACTGTTTCATCACTTGTATAAGTTGCCTTTGATGCGAAATTGTAACTATATGAGGTGAGAAGCATCGCTACCAGGCTACCACAAGGATCATTAACAGTGGAAGGATACAACAGAGGTCTGTCGGTATTTTCTGAACATGCACATTTCCAAGCATTCTTCTTGAGACAGTAGCAAGAACTCAATTTCTTCCACCATATAAGAGCTTACAAAGAAGTTATGAAGCTGTCATATTCATTGATAACTTATAAGTGTCTAATTTATTTAATTTTATACACGTTTTAGACACTTAAAATTGTACGTAAATTATTTAATTTGAGCCAATCCTCTTTTACATAGAAATTACAAAATGAGAGATTGAGAATCAGATAAATTAAAAACTAATATAACTTTTTGAAAAAATTGAAGAAATGGTAGCTTCGTAAAATATTGTCCGTTTTGGATCAAGTACTCATATATTTACTTTTGGTACCACTCTAAAATGCCTCTTACCAATGGATGTATCTTATGTATATATAAACTCATGTTCATCTCTTATTTTATCCGATGCAGGACTTTATTTGTACCCAACACACAATTCAAGAGTGATGTTGGCGCTAAAGTCACATGAGAAAACGTTCACAACAAGGAAACCTTGAACACAAGAATTATGAATTAAACCATGAACGAAATTCTTCCATCATAGAAACCTCTGGTCACTAGTACAAAAACAGCTTATAACGTCACGCGTTCAACGTCCAACCACTGAATAACCAAAGTTAAAAATGAGCGGTGACATTTTTGTAAATAAATGCAATTATTAAACGTCGTTCAGAATTGTAATTCGAAGTAAAAGGATATAAAATGTCAAATGACTTTTAAATTCGATGTCAAAAGGTTAGTGAATTTAATAAAAATTTGAGCGGGAGATTGAAAATTCATTCACTTTATCTTAGCGCGCGATACCCTCTTCTCTTCTCAAACTTTTTTCGAACGAAGTTTGACAAGCATCACATGTAATTTTTTTTTCATTTGATACAAATGCATTTTAATTAATTACTTTTTGTATGTTAAAGAGTGGTGTCGATTTCTTGTATAGTTGACTCAGATGTTATTGATATTTGTGTAACTCATAGGGAACCTCCTCCTCGATAGACCCAACAAATTAATTACTCTATATATAATTTTTTTTTGTTTTAACCGATTATTTTTGTGCTCTTATCCTTCATAGGCGCATTCTGTTTTCTCTCTCACTATGACAAAACTTTATTCTAACGAACTCACCTTTTGGGGTTAGTTTTCATTTTCGTTTTGAAGAACTTATTTGTTGAACTTGTTTGTTGTTGTTGTTTAGTTGAACTTGTTTGTTGTTGTTTTTGTTTAGTTGAACTTGTTTGTTGTTGTTGTTTGATTGAACTTGTTTGTTGTTGGTTATTATTGTTTGTTGTTGATACTACACTACACGTATATAGTTCATCCTTTATAAAATACCAAAAACTGAAATTTGTTGATTTTTTAAAAAAATTGATTAACGTCATAATATTGACAAAATTCGAAGTTAATTTAATGTCGAATTTTTTAAACTCGGCGTAAATTTAACGTCTTCTAATATGATGTTGTTCACGAATTTGTCATTAAAAGCCCAAAATATTCAATGTTGTACGCGATTTTTGTACTAGTGAGTGTTAACCATCAAAGAATGAGTTTGAGCTAGAAGAAAACCACAATGAAAGGAAACCCAAATGTTGATCACCATGACATGAGCTGAAGCCAAACTTTAAAAGTCTATAAAAACATAGTCATGTTATATTTATTGTAATTAGATTTAGCTTCTTTCTAGGATTCTTTTAGAACACATTTTTATACATTGTAAAATCTTTCCGAGAGATAGGAAGAGGGATATCAACTCTTAGTTCTTACACTCAAATTCATCATAAATAACTGAACTCTTTTGTGTTGGGATTAGATGTAGCCTCTTTGATTTTCTATATGATAATGATTTCTATATATATATTCAAAATGTTTTACTCAATATTAATAATTTGATTTTATTTATTTGTTTGGATGAACTCATCATTCATCTTACTTGTTATTATTATATACTAGGAATATATCTAACTATTTTAACTAAGTCTAAAATTTTGATCTTAATGCAGTGATTTATTCAATCAGGGGTTGAGGAGTTGCATTGAGTCTTGACGCTTGTAGTTGAGAAACTCTTGATTGATTTTATTGTTTAAAAGATTTCAAAATTTGGAAATTGTGATAGTATATCACGATTTTCCAAAAATTTCATGACTTTGAAATTCTTAAGGTAGCAAGAGTCAAAATGTTGTCATCATCCAATTTGAGAGAAATAGGTATGTTGAATGTGTGAAGAAGAAGAAAAAAGAAAGGTTTAAAAATATTTTATAAAATGTATAGCGAGAGATAAAAGATTAAAAATTAAAAAGTTTTTTCGTACTATGTAAGGTATTAAAAAGAATATAAAAAAATTATATATATTAACTAAGAAAGATTCCATATAATATATGTATAATGGAGAAATAGATATAACAAAAATATAGATTGTTATATTTGTTTATTTATAACATTAATAACTAGCATAAGAGTACCTCCTCTTATGTGTTATTTCTATTTCTACAATACTCTTACTATACTACTCTAAATAATCTTAATTTGATATAATTTGCAAATATGGCAACCTCTCATAAAAAGCTATTGAAATTATAACTACAAAGAAAAAATAAAAACAATAAAATACCTAAAATATATTAAGCTTTTCTTTTAATTTAGTATCTAATCAAATGCTGAAAAATTTATTATTGATCTTTTCAAACATTTTGGTTGACCTATCAGTGAGATGAGATGAAAACTTCATTCTTTTTTAAATATTGAGTAAAAAATTATAACATGTTTCATTTAAATTAAAATAGAGCATAGTTCATTTTTAAATAGAACATACGATTTCATGGGAGTGGAAGATCTCATTTTCTTATAATAAGATCCAAGTAATGAATATATTCAAATACAATGAGAAGGTTGACTATAAGAAGCTAAAGCCCTCCTTAAATTCAATAGTCTTTTTAATATTAGAATAGAAGTTGCACGTGTGAATTAATTTGCTATTAAAAAAACGTGTATATTAATTTAGATTTTTTTTTACCTTTTACAGTTTAAAAGAGTTAGATCTGCCTTGACTCTGAAGAAAATGAGGTCAAATAATTATTTAAAAGGAAACAGACGCTTATACTATTTTAAGAGCTCATGCAGCATGCACGTTATCATCATCATATATTAAACATAAAATAATAGAATAAGAACCACTAACCTGGACTCTTCTACTGTTGAGATTGAATTTCCTTTATTTATTAAAAATTGAGAAAAATAAAGAAAAAAATACCCATCTTTTGAAGAATGACTAGAAGATTACATAAAATCCACAAAAAATGAATTAAAAAAATAAATAAAATAAAAGGTAGAGAGAAGCCTAACATCATTCCAGTCATAGAAAAGCATAGCCGCCACAAAACTTTATTCAACAACCCTACTTGTTATCATGTATATAATGGCGGATAGACATTGAAACTGAAACAAGAAAATATCATAACTTGAGCATCAGATTCAAGTCCCTCTGCAGCAATATTCCAAAATTCTGACAAGGAAACAGCAGCGATTGACGTTAATTTGTTGTGATAGAACAGAGTTGAGAATTGAGAAGTGTGGAGTAACAGAAAGAAGCAATGGTGTTCTCCAAGGAAGCTGGATCGTCTTCCTACTCCCTTCCACCATACCCCAGAGAAGACACCCCTCTCCTCGGGAAGGCTCCGCCTTTGTCCTCCAATCCCAAGACCTTCGCTAACATCTTCATCTCCATCGTCGGCGCCGGCGTGTTGGGCCTCCCTTACAGCTTCAAGCAAACGGGCTGGCTCATGGGTCTGCTCATGCTCTTCTCCGTCGCTTTCCTCACCTACCACTGCATGATGCTCCTCGTCCACACGCGCCGCAAACTCGAATCTTTAACGGGCTTCACCAAAATCGCCTCCTTTGGCGACCTGGGTTTTACGATCTGCGGCCCAGTGGGCCGCTTCGCCGTCGACGCCATGATCGTCCTCTCCCAATCCGGCTTTTGCGTCAGCTACCTCATCTTCATTTCCTCCACCCTCGCGTTCCTCACCAACAACGAAACGACGCCGGTTTTCCTAGGTTTCACCCCCAAGGTTCTGTTCCTCTGGGCCTGCTTCCCCTTCCAGTTAGGACTGATTTCGGTTCGCACTTTGACTCATTTGGCTCCGCTGAGTATCTTCGCCGACGTGGTTGATCTTGTTGCGAAGAGTGTTGTCATGGTCGAGGATGTTTTTGTTTCCGTTAAGAATAGGCCAGATTTGAAAGTTTTCGGGGGTTTGTCTGTGTTTTTGTACGGTATAGGTGTGGCTGTGTATGCTTTTGAGGGAATCGGGATGGTTCTGCCGTTGGAAAGTGAAGCGAAGGATAAGGAGAAGTTCGGTAGGATTTTGGGTTTGGGGATGGGATCGATTTCAGTGTTGTTTGGTTTGTTTGGGGGTTTAGGTTACTTTGCGTTTGGGGAAGAAACTAAGGGTATTATCACAACCAATTTGGGTCCTGGGGTGATTAGTTTTTTGGTTCAGTTAGGGCTTTGTATCAATTTGTTTTTCACTTTTCCGATTATGATGAATCCTGTGAATGAGGTGATGGAAAGAAGATTCTGTGGGTCTAGGTACAGCTTGTGGTTGAGATGGCTCATGGTGTTGGTGATTAGTTTGGTGGCGCTTTTGGTGCCTAATTTTGCAGATTTTCTGTCCCTGGTCGGAAGCAGTGTGTGTGTGGTATTGAGTTTTGTGTTGCCTGCAATGTTTCATCTTATTGTTTTTAAGCAGGAGTTGGGTTGGAAGTGTTTTGTTTGGGATGGAGCAATTGTGGTTTTTGGGTTTGTGATTGCAGTTACTGGGACTTACACTTCTGTGATGGAGATTCTTTCACCCACATCTTAATCATTCGGTTCAAAACTTGTTAGAACATGTCTGGATAACTCTTTTGGAGGAAGATAAAGATACCCTTCTGTATCTTTTTTTCTTCTGAATCTGTTAATGAATAGAGAGTAATGCTAATCCAAAGATGTCTTTGATTATTTGAATATATTGGAGAAACTAAGCTTATACATGTTTTAAGTATATGCTTGATGTTTGATTCCGTGACAGTGATTGTTGTCGAAAGATGCTGAAGGAATTCTTGTTGGAAATGATGCTCCTGAATAAAGTGTTCAGTTTGCTGAGTGATTTGTTGATCACCAGCTAGAATAAAGCCGTGCCAATTCTTTGTTGCTGGTTCACTTTTTGTGAAAGTTGTAGCATATGGATGTGAAAGGTTTTTTTAGAAGAAATTAAGATTCTTATATATCTCAAACTTTAATATATTTTTGTTCGCATATATTTTTCTTAAACTAAGTGAACTAATATTTGTGTTTAGCATTATAAATTGTTCAAAAGGTTGACTTTAAATATTGTAAATTAAATATTTTTTTCTTTAATTTTTAATAAAACTGGAATTTTTTTTTTCAAAATTTTGATTTAATTTAATTTCTTAATTTTAAAAATATAAATATATGAATTTAGTTTTTTAACTAAATTTTATTAAATTTATTTTATGTTTTAGAAACATTTTTTAATAATATTTAAATTTTTTATCTTGTTTAACACTTTTTTTCAATATTAAATTGAGAAATATGTTTAAAATTTTAAATAAACTTAATAAAATTTAGTTAAAAAATTAAATTTATATCATTATAACTAAATTAGTTTAAAATTTTTAAAAAATTAATTTCAATTTTTACTTAAAATTAAACAATCAAAAAAATATACTTAACTCAATATTATTCCAAATATCAATAAAAATTTCGTTCTATTAAATTAGAAAAATTATATTTATTAATAATAAAAGTTCTGGATAAATTAAAAAATTATATTTAATTGAAGACAAATTATAATTAATAAATTTCAATCTTAGATTTAAATTAAAAGCATATTTAATCAAAAAGAAAAAATTAATGAAAGTGGGCATTTGTTTCTTTATGTCATCCAATTCAATGAAGCAATGCAAGCATATGGGTCTAGAATGGCGGCCATGTCGATTGTCTCTTACTTGTAAAACCTGAATTTGAGCAAAAAATGTCACTGTTTTTGAGTTAGATTTAGCACAATTAATTGTTTCATAGTATTAAATTTTTATAGTACCGAATTTATGGTTCTAAATCATTGCAAAAGAAATGTGGATCAACGTGTAATGAGGGCAATTAAGAAAGACAGCAACCCATGATCTTTTTTTCTAAATGAACATTGAATCGAAACTTTATGGAAACTGTGACCATTGAAAATTAAAGAAAAAAATAACTTAGATCCTAAATCCGACAACATTAAGGTAGTTCGTCCATTTAACACAGGAAAAAATTGCACGTATGAAAGACTCGTTTTTAAAGTTTAAAATTGACACAAGTTTGTTTTATATGTTTAATAAAATAACACGACAATATTTCTACTTTTACATAAATATTCATATTTTTTCATACTTTTAATAAACTAGTAGTATTCAATAAAATTATATATCAACTTGTAAAATGTAATAATTAATCTATACATAATTGATCGTTAATGAGTAATAATTTATGTTATGTTTTATAAAATTTAAAATAATAAGTTTATATATATATATATATATATATATATATATATATATATATATATATATATATATATATATATATATATATATATATATATATATAAATGAAACAATTTTAAAAACTGGTATAACTGTCTAAGATTAACGAATGAATTTTTAAATTTATCGCAATACAACTTTTACTAAAAGCATATTGAAAGAATCCATATTAATCAAATCGGGGAATTTCAAAGGAAGTCATATTTACTTATATTTTAAGGGGTTTAGAACATAAATCATATATATTGATTTATATTTCAATAAATAAAGTTTATCCGATCAAAAATTTTATCGTGTAAGTTTTAACTAAAACAAAGGAAGTATTAACTAAAAGAAAACATTTTAACTTAAAAAAAATCATATTACATAATTATCTTTTTATAAGATATATTTGATGAGACAAATTGTTAATAGCTTATTTCATTATAGTTTAGGAAGTTTTTGTAAGAACTTTCAACTAAGCTTATTTTAAGATTTTTTTTAGTTTTTAAATTACAAACTATTTTATTTAACTTGTAGTTTGTCATTAGTTTAATTTTTTTAATGTTAGCACGTAACAGATATAACATTTTACACACAATACAATTTGTAATAATTTAAATTAAAAAAAGAAGCATTTAAATTAAAAATAATAATTTAAATAAAATTACTTAACTAAATAAAAAGGTTAATAAAAATTATAAAAATATAATTATGTAATAATTTATTCCTTCTAAAGATGTAACATCCCAAAAATGGCAAAAAAATTTGCACCCGTGGATATCCGTGGATAAAACCCGCGAGGGATAGTTAATATCCGCAGATATTTACTACTTACGGGTTGCGGGTAGCAGATATTTTAATACCCGTTTATAAACGGGTCGAGTGCGGGTATTATATTATCCGTACCTGCAGATATTTGTTACTTGCAAAAAATAAAAATAAAAATTTAATTTATATTTTATTAAGTTAAATTTAATTAAAATTAACATTAATTTATATTTTATAAAGTTAAATTTAATTAAAATTAAATTTTAATTTATATTTAATTTAATTTAATTTATGTTATATTTTATATAATTTTTGTAATTTTATTTAAATTTTATTTTAATATTTTATAAAAATATATTTTTTCAAATATTTGTAGGTATTCGAGGGCATCCACGGGTCTCCGCGGGTTTTAAAATATTCGCGGATATTTTTTAAGCGGATATCTATGCGGATATCGGGTGGACTTTTTTTGTCGGGTCGGGTTGCGGGTAGGTACTATCTGTGCCCAACCCGACACATTGTCATCCCTAGTTTAACTATATAATAGTCATCACAAATTTAATATGATAGATCAGTTGTAGACAAAAATATAAAGTAGGATTTTAAGTCATCAAAAAACAACAATAAAGTGAAATTTTATATACAAACGAGTTAACTAAAAATATAAACATAATAGCTAACTATAAAAACCAAACATCCGCAATCGCTCCATCTAACGTCTGCTCAAGAGTAAACTCATCACCCTTTACTCACACCCATCAGACGATCATAGCCAAGAAAGAATCAAGTAACATACACACAATCACAAAGAAAAGGGTAAGCTAGATTCAAAGACAATTGATATAAACTTAACACATTTCATGTAAGGATCAATTGTAATATAATTCAAGTTAAACATATTAACATACAACGACTTAGACTAGACTGTCCAGACTTAGAATAATGTTGAGCTATGGCGAATTATGCACTTGTGGTGACCTCTGCTGCTTTGCAAAGCCCTTGCCAAATGAGTTTCACCCTACCACACGTCACAAGGTTACTATATTGCGTTGTAGGTCATACTGGAAGCACTTGACTAAAACCTCCTGCTACTCTCACCACATGTATTTAAGAATGTATTACCATTAAAGTGTTAGGGAAACCCCCAAGACTAGGCTACCTGCATTCATTCTAACAACGCTTGAACCACACCAAGAAGTTCCACCTTGGAACCAACTTTCCAAACTTGGAAATCATTTGAAACCATATACATATCCATTTACTTTCGAATTTGCAATATCTTAACATATAACATCATTGATTATACTTCCAAGAACCATAAACAATCCAACAAATTATCAAAAATCACTTAAAACATCATTATAGAAGAATACAGGGTGACGCTTAGGTGTCCCAAAATTGGTGCTCAACACCCAAAAACAGAAAGATAGTGCCTAGGCGCTGGAAAGCTGATGCTCAGTGCCTGAAACCAGACAGATAGCGCCCAGGCGCCAGGACCCCAGCGCTTAACGCCATGATAGATGCACAAACACAAATTTTCTGACTTTGAACACTTTACTCCGAACTCCTAAAGACCCCTAGGACCTTCCAAACACTGAGAAACTTCATAAAACACCAATGTAACTCAAATTGATCCCTTTGAAACCAAAATCACTCCTCTAAGCTACCCAAACTCAATTTTATGCTTTCTAATCCTCATATTAGTCCACCAACTGCATAACCAAATCTAAATACACTTGATAGCACACCCCAACACCTCAGTTTCCTTCCTGCCATCCTACTTCCATTTTCCAACACTTAAAACCTTCAAAATGTTCTAAGAAACTCAACTTATGAACCAATTATCACTTCCATGACAAATTTTACTTATTTTAGTACTAGACAAGTTCTAATTGGTCTAATAATAGAGTCCCAACTCTCCCAAAATAGTTCACACCCTTTACCTCAATATCTCACTACTGAAAACCCTATTTTTTCACTGAAACACTCAAAAACTTCAACAATGAAACACCTCTTAGTTACATATCAGATTTTTTCTCACAAAACACTTATAACAAGTCTCAAATTACCTCATGACAACTCCTAGGCAGTTGCTTTCTCACCTCAACCCCTCTTTCTTGAACTCATCATTAAACCTCCCTTTTTAGCCTTAAAACTCAAGAATTTGACTACTACTCACCCTCCAAACACTTTGAATTCAGTTTCAAACACCAAAACAACTTTATCACACACAATCATGACAATATTAAACATCAAAATCATGTCATTCCTAATATTCAAACAACATATTATCATTTATCATCATTTAAATGCAAATATTACTAAAAAAATCATTCAAATAGACAATAAATTCACACCATAAACATAATCTAAACAAGATCTAGTTTCCTTTACCTTACAAAGAACCGTCCAACTCTAAAATGCCTCACATGTTACTTGAAACACAAGAAAATTTCTAGAAAGACTACAAAAAACTGAATTGAAAACAAATTGAGTCTTTAGGACTCCAAATTAACCAAGAACAAAGGAGTCTTTAGGACAAAAGAGAAAAGGGAAAAGGGAGTCGAAAAACTTACTTGCTCCATGACAGATCCTAATCAGTTAGAAGTGAAGATAACTTAGTTGTGATCTCCTAAGAACTTTTTGATCATTAAACAAATGATCAAAGGATGAAAAATCTTATAGAGAAGTAAAAGAAGATTAAGAAAAAAGAATTTTAAAAATATAGACAGTATTTTAAATAATGAGACAAATTTAAGAAATTTTATTTATATTATTGAATTTATTTTAAAACACCTACCAACTTTAATTCTCTATTTTCTAAATTTTTAGAAAAAACACAATGATATAATAAAATTTACAATGTCACTTATCTCATTCTACATTTTTCAACAAATTTATAAATTAATTTCATTAGATATTTCTAGTTTAATAAATTAAGGTTAGAACATAAATTAACAACTTATAATGCAATAGTCAACTTATCAATTATAAATTAATTTATCACTTATAAAAAAAGTTATAAATTAGTTTTACGAGAAATGCTGCAAATAAAAGTCTATAATGCATAACATAACATGTTCTCTAACACTGACAACAAAACATATTCTCTCTGCACTCATGATGTTACTTATGCATTTAGCTTTTCATGCCATTTTCAGCTTTTAGGTCCATCAATTTAAAAAAAAACTACAAATGATTTTATTTTTAACCATACCAATCTGCTTCCAATTTATTCCACTACATTTTACTGTCACATTAATTGCCAGCTTCATAGGTATATGAGATCTTAAAAGGGAAAAAGAATGACTGATAAAGTTTAAGAACTTAGCATCAGTGAATCAATTCAGCTACAAAGACCACAACATTAAAATGGAAAAGTTAATGAAACACTTTGAATGGAGTAGCTGTTTTTCTGAGACAGTCATGCCATGTGCTAGTGTGATCCTCCTCAGTCATATCTAGAGATGCTTTATGTTAGAGAGGAAGTATAGTAGAGAGGTTTTAAATTAATGCTTGAAAGGTGTTTGAATAAATTCATAAATGAGAAGAATAATAAGCACAAGATACACTTTCTAAGTAAGTAGCATTACAAAAAGTAAGAAAATACATGAATTTTTAGTTCAACATATTGATGGCACATTAGACTAACAAGTCAAATCAAATCTACGCAAAATAAAACCGAATAAATAAACCGAGACTTTTAAGATTTACTACTAAATTAACTCATGAAATTATTAGTTGTAGGAGTGATTAAGCAGGTCATTACCTAGGAACCCTAGAAAAACAAAGAAAGAAACAAACCATAAAGACATACATTAAAAAAAAAAGGTGCATGATGTTGGAAATGACAGAAGCCCACAAAGCTGTTTCAGAGTATGATTGCTCCACCTCACTTGGAAACAGACAGTTGAAATTATGGAATCCCGAAAATAGTCAATGACAGAGGTAAACCAACCAAGGAAAACGAAGGGCATAGAGGGAATGATAAAGACGATGGGCTATGAAATTGGAGTAGGAAAAATGGAAGACCCACACATCACATGAAGAAAGAAAGAGAAAAAAGTGGAGGAATAAGGAATAGGAATTGCATCCTCCTAAACAAAAGCCTCACACACCGCAAATATAATAACGCTTCATCCTCCTAAACAAAGACTTCGCGTCCAAGCAATTTCCGAGTTAAAGAAGATATATCAAAAGGGGAAAGCAGAGCGAATCACTGGAGAATTTTCAAGAAAGAATCAGATTTTGAGTTTCTTTTGGTGAATCTGAATAGATCAGAAGGTGATGTCGTGTTCGTCGTCGTCGGGGTCGGAGGAAGACGATGAGGGATTCGACTCTTACCGGAAAGGAGGTTACCACGCCGTCAGAGTCGGCGATCAGTTCGGCGGCGGCAGGTACATAGCGCAGAGGAAACTGGGTTGGGGTCAGTTCTCCACCGTCTGGCTTGCTTACGATACTAAAACTTCCGTATGTTTCTTACCCATCTTTTTTCCCCCTTTATTATGTCGTTTTTTTTCTTTGTTTTCTGCAAAAAGGCGTCGTTTTGAGACCACCCTTTTTGGGTTTGGATTTTGAGCTGTGATGAGTGTACTGGGTTTGAAAATTTTCATTGTGCTTTGTTGGTTGGAAATTTGCGTCCTTTGAATTTTGTGGAGGTTCCGGGATCTTCGGTTCTTGTTTGGGCACCTTTATGTCGTTTTGTGTCTGAGATTATTTGGCTTCTTGATGTTGATTGCTTGCCACTTTGGAAATACGAATCCATGATTCCTCCTTTTGTTCAACTTGTGTCATAAAAAGGAATCTATGCATGTTGGTTTAACGGGAAATGGTGAATGGTCCTCACAGAATGTGACCACCTGGTTTACATGGGTGATAGATTTGTCTGTACATAGAGGGGCAATAAATGTGCCCCTGCTCCTTCTGTTTGAACAGCTTGATTCTGATTTGGTGACGATTTTGTGTATTAAGCACCTCGGTAACCGTGACACTGGTGTTTCAATTTTAATATAAGGGTAAACGTGAGCTGTATATGGAATGGTAGTTAGTTATTGCGGTTCTGAAGTTAAATTCTGATTCAGCAGAGGTGAAGGTTAGGACTAAGGAATGAGTCTTTTATGTGTATAACTGCCATCTAGATGGATCCAACACTTCTGCCACCATAAATCGCATAACTTGTAATTGTAGGTTCTTGCTAGTGCTTGAATTTAGAAAGCAGAAAATGGTGCAAATCCTAAGAAGAAAATAAGTTTAAGCTATACAGCATATGCACAATGACACTCTTCAGTGGTACAGGTGGGGTTGTTCCACGGTGAACCATGTCCAACTTCATCCTTTGTTCATTTATGTGTGTTTTTGATTCAGAAACCTTATATGAAGGTTAAACATGTATGTACGGTTGTTTATTTATTCTCAGAGTTTACCTTTACCCCCAAACATGGTATTTTCTTGTTATTTTTGTGCACCAGCTTTCATTTTCTTTTCCAATTTTATCTAATTTTTAGATTGTGGTTTTCAGTCATTTGTTGCTCTCAAGATCCAGAAAAGTGCCGCCGAGTTTGTTCAGGCTGCCCTTCATGAGATTGATATTCTTTCATCCATTGCTGACCATGACCCATCAAATTCAAAATTTGTGATTCAATTGATTGACAACTTTAAGCACACTGGTCCAAATGGGCAGCATCTTTGCATGGTCCTGGGGTTTCTTGGCGATAGTTTGCTTCGCTTGATCAAATATAACCGTTACAAAGGCCTTCCATTGAATAAAGTTAGAGAGATTTGCAAATGCGTTTTAATTGGTTTGAACTACTTGCATACTGATCTTGGTATAATCCACTCTGACCTAAAACCTGAAAACATTCTTCTATGTTCAACCATTGATCCTGCCAAAGACCCTTTAAGATCTGGACTCTCTCCAATTCTAGAGCGACCTGAGGGAAACACAAATGGTGGAGTATCAAGTCTTATTGAGAAAAGGTTGAAAAGGAGAGCAAGGTCGGCAGTTGCTAAGATATCCGGAAGGAGAGGGTCAATGGGAGGAACAGAAGATGTTGCAAAGACCGGTAGAAACATTAATGGGATTGATGTGAGATGCAAGATAGTAGATTTTGGAAATGCTTGTTGGGCTGAGAAGCAGTTTGCAGAAGAAATACAGACAAGACAGTACAGAGCACCTGAAGTTGTACTGATATCTGGCTATTCTTTCCCTGTTGACATGTGGTCTTTTGCTTGCATAGCTTTTGAACTAGCCACTGGAGATATGTTGTTTACACCAAAGGGTGGACAAGGTTTTAGTGAGGATGAGGTATGGTGATTTCATTAATACTATAATGGTTAATTACACTTTTAAATCTAACGCAATTATAATTAATTATAAATGGTCTTGCATAGACTGTTTAGCTTAGATTTCTTTGGCATAAATTATAGATAAAAGCATGTTTTCATAATTCAATAATTCGATTAACTAGTTTGAGAGGAGGTTTAGGTGTGGAGTTGGTGCTGGAAATCACTCTTGATTATTGGCTTTAAAGGGTGCTGGAAATCACTCTTGATTATGCTACACTTTGGTGCATCTGGTTGGATCATAATTCCATATTTTTTAAGGAGGTGCTTTAATTTTGTGTAAAGCATGTGATCTTTTTGAAAGTAGCAAGACTATCAGAAACGATTTGAAAAAAATGGTTGAATCTTGTTATCTTTTGTCGCTAATACTTACAAATACACTTATATTGCTTTTATTGTGGAATATGTGAAAGGTAACATAATACAAAAGAATAGAATTCATTGAATCACCTTGTTAAACCAGTAAGCCAGATGTCAGTTTGACAAAATTTCTGTGCTATTTTACTAAAGCATTTTTTGCATCGTTCATGACAAAATAGTTGACAGTAATTGTATAATCAGTCTCGAGTGCCAAGATTATTTTAGAATATCTCTTCTGTTGTAATAAATTATCTGTAAGTATTCATGTTTTCATCTTTTTATGATCCTTTTACAAGCTACAGGCCTGATGTGAGTGGAACTAAAAATGTTTTTTCTGGTTGCGTTTTTATTTCTGAAAATGAGTTCTTACAATCATAGGATGAAATTGAAAGTTCCACGATTCTGATCTGTGATCAACAACTCTTGAAATAGCTACAGTAAGAAATCTATCAAATTGTAGTTTCCAAAGCTGAAGCTTTTAATCTTGGCTGATATTGTTGCCAAAAAAGAGGGTCAAGATTGAGTTTTTGCTTCATGGATTGGAGTCAGAACTATTCTTTGATCTGTTCATCAACAAAAAGGAAGGAAAAAATCACCACGGTCATTAATGTTAGGTCACATGTGATTGATTGCCTGAACTTGTTGAACACAAGTCTACCCTAAAGATTTTTTTAGCAGAATACTAAACTCTGCATTTTTGTTGATTTTAGGATCACCTCGCCCTGATGATGGAACTCCTTGGAAAGATGCCCCGGAAGGTGAGTACACTCTTGAACACTTTGTTCATATAGTTTATTGAAGGGCTACTCTGTCATATCTAATGCTTGTGAGTTGCAGATTGCTATTGGTGGAGCTCAGTCCAAGGATTACTTTGACAGGCATGGGGATCTAAAAAGGATTCGAAGGCTAAAATTCTGTCCACTAGACAAATTGCTGACTGATAAATATAAATTTTCAGTTAATGATGCTCAAGAGTTTTCAGAATTTCTTCTACCACTCTTTGATTTTGCCCCTGAGAAGCGACCAACTGCGAGACAGTGCCTGGAACATCCATGGCTGAAGTGCATGGAGTCCCCTCCAAATCAAACTGCTGAGGAAAAAGTGCATGTTGGAATGAGCAACCTTAAAATCTCACAGTCCAAGGCATAGTCACATCACATCTTTAAGCCCCTCCTTCCACATGAACTATTGATTGTGATATTATTATTTTTTGTTAAACTTCAATAAGATTCTTTCTATTGGATTATTAACTTCAAAGATGTAAATCAGTAAAGAATTTTGTTCCTCCACAGATATCTGACACCAGAATTTGCCTGTATACTGTTCATATATGTTGTAAGTCATGACATCATATGACTTTAATTCAAGTCTTAGCTTTTCCTTTAATCTGAATTTGGAGTTCAAGTTTCCTAAATGAAAACAAAGAATCTATTCATAGTAATTAACCAATGCTGTGCCTAAAGAAAATTGAATTTTCTTATGAGGATTAGTCATGATAAATCTTTCACAAAGCATAAGCATTTATCATTTTTTGGACTGTTCTAGCTTTGCTTAAATGGTCCTGAATTGAAATGATGTTAGGAGCCTGGAAGCAATGATGGGTGGGCCCAATAAGGTCTAACGGCCCATTACAGTATCTTTTCACTCAAGAAAATTCAGATCAAATTAAAAGCACCTCTTTCTTGGAGATTTGTGTTGAGTTATCCTTCAACTTCTATACCTGTGATTTCCACTGCATGAACAAACTTAAACACTTTCTACTGTTTTTCTTACATTCACAGCAGATAATATATTATATCATTTTAGTAATTGCCTGAAAAGGTTTTACGTTCCATGTAATTATTTATAATGATTACATAAGATACATTTACATTAATATCCTCCTTTCTGGTTTTATTATAAAATATGTTATAAAAAATTATATTTATAAGATATTTCATAGTTTTTATGCATAGATTTTTTTTATTTGCCAGTATTAAATATTACGAGTATATTATTTAGCAATAAATAATAACAATAATAATAAAATAATAAAGGTATTTCTAATAGTGTGTAAAGATATTAAGAAAAAGAAATTTATATCAAAGTAAGATCAACAGTATAAAATGATTATATACCGTGGATGATTAGTATACTCTGTTCAGAATGAACTTTACGATTATTTATATATAAAATATAAATATGTTTATTTCCATTCCATCATTTATTTCATGGGAATTTCTATTTGTATAATAATTTAATAGAATAAAAATAAAATATAATTCATGATATGATTAAAAACTAACAAGAGAATTGTTTTAAATTTGATTTAATTAGTAATTTAGTTTTATATTTATACTTTTTATTTATTTTAGTCTTTATATTTGTTTTCTACTAAATTGAATATTTGTTTTTAAAAAAAGAAAGTTCAATGTAAATTAATGTTAACACCCATTTGAAAATATTACATGTTAAAATTTAAATCATTCAAATGTCAAAATATGAATAATTTTTTATCTTGAAATCTCTCCAATTTTGACATATAATATCTTTTAAGTAAAAGATAATCTAAATTTTAACACATAATAAACTTAAATTTTGACACACACAATATTAGGAACATAAAAATTTCAAAGCAAAAGATAAACTTCCTACTTTTAATTGACTAAATTTGTAAGAAAAAAATGAATTAGACTTAAAAAATAAAAAGAGATAATAGAAGAGAGAGAAAATAAAAAAAAATATATATTACAAAATAAAAGCTAACCTAGGAAAAAAAAAAGCTTTGCATTTATTAATTTTAAATATCTCTTGACATTTTTATTACAACATAACTGATTCGTATTGATATAATTTTTTTAGTTATATGTAATGCATATTTTAATTTAATACTTCCGAAAACCTTTTACTTAACTATATAAAATGCATACATTTATTCATTTTATTTATACATCAAATTACCCAATTTTATGTTTATCCATCAATTTAGTTACAAGTATTAAATAGAAGTTTCGATGGAATAGAAAAAACAAAAGCTAAATCCAAACGAAATGTTAGGTAAATTAAACAAGTTTTAACATCATAATCATGGATAAATAATCTAATGAAAAAGAAAAAAAAATTAAAAATAAAACATTCAATATCCAATAGTTGTGCATTACTTTACAAATCTGTGAAGTAACATAATTAAGGATCAATTACCAAACATATAAATTTTTTATATATGATCTACTTTAAAATCTAATATATCATAACTTTATCTTTAAAAACACATTATAGATGAAGGAATATAGAAATATTTAAAGCACTTTAAATCTTAATTTGTAATCAATGGACTATTAAGTGTAGTTGCACAATAAATAAAAGGCAAAACAGTTAAAATAAGAACTTTTACACAATCACATAATATAATTTCCCTTTATATATCAATTAAAAAAATTGTCAATATTTTATCATCAATGTCACCAAGTACTCAATTCTTCCGTAGCTGTCAGAAGAATGAAATTTGTATATATTGTATATATTTATATTGTGTACTGTATACCCTCATGGAATAGTCAATATCAGTTGGTGGATCATATATTATTGTAAATGCAAGTTTTTACGTAACTGCATCGTAACATAGCCTTTTTCTTTTTTTGAAAAATTATATTTTGACATTCAACTTTTCTCTTACTTCATTTGACTCTTTTTTTTATTAATAAAATATTATATTTAATAAATAAAAATAAATATAAACAAAATTTTTGAAATAAAATAATAATTAATGTTCAAATGGGATAATTATCATGCTGGAATTAAATATAGGTTCACCAATAAGAAGGAATAAAATTCCTTAAAAAACTATTACACAGGATTAGAATAGTACTTCCTTAAAATTGAACCTTTTTTTATTAAATTCAAAGTAAATATTAAATACAAAAGAAAATAATATTTATCATAACTAATAATATAGATTGTAAAATATTAATTATAAGGAATTAAAACTAGTATTAAAACCTGTAGAAGTTTATTCACAGAAAATCTCAACAATAATAACTGATCAAGAGGAGAACATCATAAGGTTCTCTTTTTATTCTCCATACAAATGCGGAATGCAATAAACAGCACAATGGTAAAGCTGTTGAATTCATTGCATCTTCCTAACTAAACTCGAACTTTGCCGTAAATTATCCTGAAATACAACTTTTAAACCGAAAGAACTAATGCAAACGGCTAAAAATCTAAATTTACATGATGGTGTTCAAATTCATTACAAAACCAAAGATGAAGAAAAAAGGCCATATATGTGAGGAAAAAAAACATGATGGTTTCTACCATAGCTATCAACTTGTAATTTTAGTTTCTAACTCCCAGTTATCTCAATTTAATATGAATATTATGATTGCACAGCTTTACTCTGTTTGATACAAGCAGGTGTCTTGAACTCCTGGCATTTGCATGTTGATGTAGCCTCGATTGGCATCACTCTGTCAGCAGATGACTCCATTGGAAACAAAGCTTTATTGCCAACATGATTACCAGCATTCATTTCAGTCAATGGAGCACTTCTAGCTCTCACACCTTCCTTTGGCTGTGCCCTGTCTTTGGAAGTGCAAATGCTTAAGGGTAACTTCTTTAGTTTCACCCTTCCTCTCTTCTTACCCACTGAAGACAAATCTTCTGATTTTTTCTCCTTTGTACTTGACTCTGCTTCCCCATTATCTATTACCTCTACTTGGCTAGATCCATCGTTTCTGAATCCCTTCTTATCTTCCTTGCTTGAACATGCTTCTTGAACGGAGCCTTCAGAATCAACCTTACTCACCACTGCATGCCCATTGTTCATAGATAACAAATCCTGTCCAGTTACCATGTGGGAATCCGAAACCTCGGTCATTTCAAAGCTCGAAAAGTTCTTGGGTTTTTTGTATTTCCTGCCTCTTGAGTCTGAATTTGGAGAATTCTTTGAGATTCTTGGAGAACTGTTCATAGCCCGATGCAACTTCCGGGCCAATTCTTCATCCGTCCCACAATTTTCAATTTGTTGGTACTTTTTGTACAAGAAATGAACTGGGAGATGCTTCTTGAGCTTGCTCTTCTTCGGATTTCTTTCCTTGCTACCCATTGCCTCTTCGGAGAAAGAGGCAATCAAATCCAAAGCTCTCTTGGCAGCTGCAACTGCTTTTGCGGCAATCTCGGCCTTTACCTCAGCTGCAGCTCTAGCAGCCTTTGCAGCTTTCACCGCAGCCACTGCTTCAGTCTTCGAAGCCTCCACGACCTCCTCAGGGGTAAGGTTAGGGTTAGTGGGATGAGAACTCAACAAATTCTTAAGCCTGGCTTCAAATTCAACGGAATAGGAAGAAGGTGAAGAGGAAACAGCCTTGGAAACTGTAGCACAGGAAGCAACAACCCGCGATGGAGATGCTGCAGCATCACCATCCGAGCTCTGTTTTTTCAATCCAGCAAGAAGACGCTTACGAGGAGGCAAAAGAACATCAGCATCCAAGTGATTAACATCACACACATTCTCCATACTCCTCTGCTAAAATTTAATTCAATTCAATTCTTCTCAGAAAACAGCGAACAAATCTTCACACACATTCCAAATCCATTCAGAGTGAAATGATTTCCTCTTATCTGTCGATCTAACTTACAAATCCAACTCCACATCAGCGATCAAAAGAAGAATTAAAAAAACTACAAGATTCTCAACAAACCCTACAAGAACCTAGCTAAGATGGTCGCGCTTTGGAAATGAAAATTCAATTCATCATCCATTCCAGCGCTCCAGTTCCTAACCAAAAAAAAAAAAGAAGCAAAATCAAAATCTAGCACAACCGATTCAACCTATCTGAATTACGAAAACGGAAAGCAGAACAACAAAACAAAAAGCCGTTAATAAACGAAAAAGCTGGCACGTGGATTCTGCAAATAGCAAAAGCAATTAGAATTCATAGAGGAGAGATAAATTGAAAGCAGCAAGGTCAGCAGAGTTTCGTATCGTATTCATTCACATACATACATTTAATTAATTCCATAAGTTTCCACTTAAATTGAGAAAACAAATGAATCAAGAGTTGAATCTGGATTAAACGAATTACAAGGAATCGGCCAGAATTCGGCGAGATTAAGGATCGAATTTGGAACCATGGAGAAACAAAGAAGCAGGTCCACAAGTACCTGATCCTATGGAGCACTCCGAGAAAACGGCGACGTATGGATTAGGGTTTTGGAGAAGAGAAAAATAACAGGTGGTCAGGATGGTGGTGAAGGCGTTGAGGAAGAAAATCCAGAACCTGAGCTAGCAAAAATAAAACCAAAGATTTTTATTTTTATTTTTTTTCATTTTTCTTTCAATCGTTAGTTTCGTGTTTGCATTTATTTTTTAATTTTTACTCGAAATGTCAGAAAGTGAAAGAATTTGGATGAGTTCTGTTTTGACATACAAGCACGCAAGCCACTCACAACAACTACGTCACATTCAACGTTATAACTCTCTTCTGTACTTCCTTTTTTTCTCCGTTTTTTCAATAACTGTAACTAATTTTTCAACCTTACTTCCAAACTACCATGCTGTCTTCTTTTCCGTTACATACTATTAATTCTTCCTTTTATAGTATTTGTTTCAACACATTTACATTTTATAAATCAAACATTAAACATTAATTATTATTATTATTATTATTATTATAATGATTTTATTCAAATTCAATAAAAACAGTAATATTACTATAATTTTTTTATCACGGGTTTATTCTATTTAAAAAATAGTTTTGAAAACTTATTAAAAATATTATAAAATGTATATATTTTTATTATGTTCGTTTGAATATTTACTCTAAATACACATTTAAAACTTAAAAAACAATATATAATTAATATCTTATTATTTTTAAAAATGAATACACAAAATATTTTATCAATTTCATTATAAAAATGCATAGAATAAAATCCATTTTCAGTGTTTTATTTTCAAAAAATATAAAATAAAAAATTAAAACAAACACATTCTAAATCTATCATGTATGGCTTCAAGGTCTCAATAATATTATTTATTATTTTTCATGATGAATAATTCGTACTGTAATTAAAAAAAAAAACAACTTCACAAACAAATTTGTTTATTACTCGTGTTAAAACATGTGTTTGGTTCTTTAATTTTTAAGTGAAAAATATGACAATTTGGTTTTATCTATTTTCTTAACTTTAAATATATATATATATATATATATATATATATATATATATATATATATATATAGATTTAGTTTTTTTAATTAAAATTTGTTAAATTTATTTGACGTATTTTTTAATTAACATTAAAACAAAATTATGTCAAAATATATAAACAATTTAAATATTATCATAAAATACATAACAAACTTTAGTTAAAAAAACTAAATCTATACAATTTTAAAGTTAGAAAACTAAATTAATTTAAAATTTTAAAAATTGACTAGGATCAATTTTCGCTAAAAAGTTGATTATTTTCAATTTTTACTAAAAAATTAACAAATAAAAAGTATATTTAAATTTTTAATTTTTTTACTTATATTGTTCTTTTGTATGAACTTTTAACCGTTAATATAAATATAAACTTTAAATAAATTTAAAGTAGTTATTTTGTTTTGAGAATGATATAATTAAATATTAAATTAATATAATTTGACAAGTGTGTCTTGTAGAAAAAAGTTATAGTTAATCAAATGTGTATTTTTTTAATTGTAATAAATACGTAATTGAACTAAATACATAGGCAAAATAAGGCATGTGTTTACTTCTTTTCATAATCATTTATAAGAGTGTGTTCACATTGTATGATGGATTTGAGGGATAGGGAATCAATGAATTTGAAAGTAAGTTGATTGTTGTTTTTTTTAAGGGATTTAAAAGTAAGTGAGAGTAAATTTGAAAGTAAAATTTATAAAATAATACTATAAAATGATAATTGTTAATAGTATCTTTAATGGTAAAAATTATTATAAGGAGGACAAAATATAAAAATTATCTTTTAAAATGAAATAATTATGTTTAAAAATTGTTAGAAGTGCTGTTATTGACAATAAAAGAGAAGTTTAACAAGTTTTATATAATAAAATATAATTAAAATTAATATAATATAATTAACTCAATTGATAAATTCATGTAATACAATCATCTAATTATAAAGAAATGAAAGTTTCACATTCGTAAACTTATGTGAAAACATTTGTGAGGTGTTAGCGTCTTGTCAAACCACGTTTTGGTGTGAAATTACATGTATATATTCACTACACAATCGATGTTATATAATTGGATAATGATACTTTGATAATATTTTTTTGACAACATTTTAACTTCATATACGTGTCATTCTGTGATTGGTCTATGTTGGTATTTATGATTATTATTATTATTGATTATGAAGTAATTTTGAACCAATCATAGAATGATACGTAAATGATATTAAAATGTTGTCAAAAAAAAATATTGTCAAAGTATCATTATCCTACATAATTAAGCGTACTGCAACGCTACGTTGAGAAGGAAGAAAGTGAGGATTTGAAGGAAATTAAAATGGCTAAAGCACAACGGTAAGACTAGTATAACAATCCTGTTGGGGCAAAAGAGAGATTTTCCTTTCATTAGTTCCAAATCGCAACGCATTAGAAAGGATGTAAAAAATCAACATCCGCAATTATTCGCTTTCAAATTAGTGAGATTGAACATGAATTTAATTCACAATCCGTCTAAAAAAATTTACGTAAACAATAAATTATTTCCAAACCAACCTAGCATAAGAGAGAAAAATACTTATAATTTTGTTATTTTTAATTTGTACATAAATAGTTTATACATATTTTCTTTCTTGTTTATTTCTGATATAATAAATATTTTTTAAAAAATGAAACAAATCTGATGTGATATATATATATATATATATATATATATATATATATATATATATATATATATATATATATATATACGTGTGTGAGAGAGAAATGCACCTCAAAAAGAAAAAAAAAAAGGAGAGAATCGAGAATCTATAATTAAGAAATCGGGAATGCGATGCTTTGCCCCCACTTTGTTTAGAAAAAGAGAATGAGAATGTAACTCTTTTTAAGGTATGCATGTGTTTGATGCAAAAAATAAATAAAAGACAAAAAAACACATGTTAACATTATGACTACAGCATCAGCCAAAAGACTATGATGAAGCTAACATTAATGCATGGATTTGATGCAATTCACACCTTTTAGCTAATAATTTTCTCACACCATTTCCTTGTCTCCTCTAAGTTAAGCATTTTGGTTCATAACAAAAGGTGAACTTTTTTTTTTTTAAGTTTTGTAACGTCCCAAAATATCATAATTACCATAAATCAGGATTAATTACAATTAACAGTACAGTAAAAAAGTCTTTAAGATTTAACAGAGTTCAAAGGACAAAGCCGAACGGCTACAGTACAAAAATAACGAGCGTTTCAGAGAAACAGGAAAATAAATCAGAACGAACGGTTTTACAAAAAAAAAAATAACCGAACGTCCAAAAAGGAGCTAACATCTACAACCTAACATCTACGAGCGCTCTAAGGCTCGGCCTTTACTTCAACTTCCACCAGATTGGCATCGTCCAAATTTTCTTCTTCCAGCATTTCTTCAAGGGATGCACCACCATCTGCTCACATCCACAACGGATGATCATTGCAAGACAGGACGAACGTACATGGACAGTAGACAACACAATGGAAAAACGAAAGGGTAAGCTTACGTAATTTAAATTCATACTTCAACATTTTTATTCAAACCATCATACAATCAACTCATATACGCATAACATCAATCAAACATAAATATACTAATGCTAGACCGACCGTCCGGACTGTATGAATCTGTGTAGTTACAAGCGTCCTTGCACCCGAGTGATGTAGTAACTGGGATACACCAAACAGCTGCCACTCGAGGTAAGTTCGTTCTTACGTCGCCCATGTTAACTTATGGACTAAGGACCTCCTGCCGTTCCCACACATGAATACCCCCTTCTACTTGAAGAGGCGTATCACGGAACATCAGGATGGACAGCGAGTCTTAACTTATCCACAGTCATACTTTACCAAATTTAATATCCAATAGAAATCAGAGTCGTTCCTCCTTGGAACGCTCGTTCAAATATCAATATCATAACTTCACCTCATATATGATTCGCCCATTTTATAATTTCCTCAACATCACATTTTCATTCTCAATTACACTTCTCTAAAAGACGAACGTTAATTAACTGTATAGACGAACGCTATTTGAGATCAGGACGAACGCTATTTCAAATTCAGGACGAACGCTGTTTAAAATCAAATACTTATTCAGTTGTACGAGCGCTTGATAGGAGACCTTGCGCGATTTAGAACGATCGTTCGATATAAGGCCGAACGATATTAAAGACGAACGCTCGACATAAGGCCGAACGCTCTCAAGGACGAACGCTCGACGTGAGGTCGAACGCTATTAAAGACGAACGCTCGACATGAGGTCGAACGCTATCAAAGACGAACGCTCGACATGAGGTCGAACGCTATCAAAGACGAACGCTCGACATGAGGTCGAACGCTATAAAAGACGAACGCTCGACATGAGGTCGAACGCTATTAAAGACGAACGCTCGACATGAGGCCGAACGCTATCAAAGACGAACGCTCGACATGAGGTCGAACGCTATAAAAGACGAACGCTCGACATGAGGTCGAACGCTATCAAAGATTTAAATAGGGACGCTCGTTCACGAGCAGAATTCTTTCCAAATGAAGGAATCCCATTCTAAGTTATTTTAAGAGGAAACCGAACGGTTTAAGACCGTACAGTGACGAGCGTCATTTATCAAAGGCATGATTTTAGTGCAGATTTCTCAACCTTAACAAATTCCAGATTTCAACAATTTAACCTATACTTTATACTTCAAATGAATCTCAAATTGATGAACTTTATACTTTCACTTCCAGATTAATTCATATTCAATAATCAACATATTAACAATTCATACATTATAGTATTCATCCATCACTCATACGTTTCAACCAGCATGCAGTTCAACCACCCAGAAATCATATCAGTAAACATTCATAACAGCACAACAGAGTTCGTTCATGCAGATCCAGAAAAACACGTATACAGAAATTTCATACAGACGACCCACATCATGCTTTCATACAATCATACACGTATAAATTTAAATATATGTAAGCTTCCCTTACCTGGATAGCAGTGTACGCCCTAAAATATGACTTCCACACGTTCAACTACAGCTCTTCTATACGTAACAGCCACTTAAGTTCCTTCCACTCAATCTAACCACTTGATCTAACACCCAAAACCAGAAATTTCTCAGATACAGTCCATGCATGAACCGAGAGTATGGTTTCGCATGAAACCCTAATGGACAGCTACTAGGGAAAGGAACTTACCATCTTAGATTCCAGTTCAGTTCGGTTCCAAAGGAAGACCACAGCCGGATGAACGTTCCTACGGTTCTGAAATTGAAATCGGAGAAGAAAATGAGGAGTTGCAGTAGAGAGAAGTTTACTGGTTTTAGAGAGAGGTTGGAGAAGTTGAAAGGGTGAGTTCTGAGGAAGAGGATGAATGGTGCAGGTGAGCGGAAGGGTTTTCGAAAATTACTTTTGTTCCTTCCAATTCCAGACGAGCGAGCGTCTCATTTTCGGACACCTGCAACCCCCATTCTGATTTCAGAAACTTCCAAAGTGACAAGTGGCATGCTTGCATGCAGAGTTTAGTGCGTTTTAAATGGTTCAGAGAAATGATGGGCGTGGTTCTTCGTGCACATCTGAGAGGAATGGAATCAGATTAGAGAGTGGATTTTTAATGGCTGGAAATGACGTGGCGTGCATTAATGGTGAGGTGTCAGGATTAATTGAGGCTAATTATTATGGGTCTCACAAGTTTCATATAATATGAAACTATGTCTTCACTTTAATAAAAGTTTGGAATAAATTTTCAACACAGCAATATAAAAAGTATAATATTTGAAAAAAAATAATAATAAATCTTTTATATTATAAATATTGCTTAAATATTTATTTATTCCATAACATAATCAATCCTCAAATAATAAGAATGTATCTAGATGACAATTTAAGTATTGTATTTATAAATAAAGTTTGAATGGTCATAGTCAAAACTTTATAAAAAGGTATTCATACGAATTTTGTAATTTATTTTAAAATATTCATATAAAATGTGTTTTGAAAAGAGTTCTTGTGTCTTTTATTGACTAAAATAATTTTATGAGGGCTTTATTTTATTTTTCTTGGTGAGTCATATCTTAATTGATTTTTTTTTTTACTTTTTTTTTAGATATATATAAGAAAAATAAATATTTTCTTCTCCTTAAATAGGCAAGTCTTACCCTTTAAAATCAGAAAATTTTATTAAGCTTATTTTTGTAAGTTTACTTTAATGTGCTCATCATTTTTTTAGAAAATTAAAGTAATTTCAATTTTTATAATTTTTATTCAATTTGGTCCTTTTCTTTGATGGCATCTAAATTCTTAAAGACACAGTGTTCACGTGAATCATTAGTGAATGAAATGTTATATTGTTGTTTACGTGGTCGTCCTGCATAGTTGCTTATGTGATCATGCGTCGTTGCTTCATTCCTTAACCATCGTAAATGCAACCACCATTAGAGCCATAATCGTGAATGCAACACTAGTAAAGAGGAATCACGAACCACCTCACGCCTTCAACGCAAAATGCGAATCCATATCGTCAAAACCCTTAATCGCAACCACACCTAGCACAAATCCAAAATCACTCCCAAAATTAAGGTTTATGTGATGGTGGTGTTGTTATTTGTGTTTGCCATTTCCAAGTATTTGTTTTGATTTGGGTGGTATGATTTAAGGCTTTCATTATACGATTTAGGGTTTATTGGTTTTTTCCTCATTCTCATGGTGGTTCATTCCTCGTTCTCTAAACACCAGTAAAAAAGGTAAGAAAGGAGAAAAAAGAGGAATGGAGGTGATACAAAATGGAGTCCGACGTCCCTATGCAAATATGTGTTTCACTGCTAGAAGAAAACCAAAATCAAACAGTTGCCATACAATCGAAAATAGACTTGCATGTGAAGTTGTCCCCTTTTGGCTACAAGCAACAATTTGAGTATAAAAATGTTTCAAGAATCTTGGACGTGTCGTTTGAGCTCCATAACCTAGTGCAATTCTCAATGCAGCACGACTCGTTTGTGTGGGGGAAATCCCGTAAAAGTCTTTGTGGAATACGCATTGCATTGATGTTCGTGGATTATACTCTATGAGAAGGAACATGACATTTCTTATGTCAGGTTTGCAAATGCAGTTGAAACAATATGTAGAATGTCGTAGTGGATCCCAACTTGTGCGTTTTGGTGAGAAAGGTGATGATGAGGAATGAAGGTGCACTGATGGTGATGAAGAAAGGAAAAGAATAGAGGACGAAGAAAGGGAAAGAAAAAAAAAATTTAAAAGAAAAAGAAAAGCAAAAATAAACTCGATTTTCTTTTTAAATTACACGTGTCAATTATGTGTTAGGCACAATTCATACATTTTAATCCACTCAGCATGGTCGTTAGATGTGTCAACTAAAAGTTAATGTCATTGACTTTAGAGGATGTATTTTATTCATTAATATATGGAGATCGATTTTATATGAACTTTTTGAGAAGGAGAATTTTCTACAAATGTTTATATGATCATTCCACAAAGATACACACACCTAATTTCTTTGTTATTATCCTATTTACCTTTATGCATTTAACACAAACCTCAAGGTTTGTGAAGATGGAATCTAAGATTCCATTTAACACAAGTCATTCAATCCTATTTTTACATGTGACATAAACGTTTTTACCATAATGCTTTTGAGTTAGTATTGTCAATTTTAGTATTGACCTTAAAACAAACTAGACTAAGAAACATACATTTATTTGCACGTCAAACGTGATATTTGGTACATTTCTTCTTCACATGTTCAGGCCTATTGTAAAGAAATAATTGCACCTTGATTTTGTTTCTTTTATGTTGGATCCTTAGCAACTTCATTATTTGAATCGTTAGTTTTCTTTCTTTTTTCTTTGTCTCTAAAGGTGCTTACAAAATGAACATTTTTCTCTCTCTTGCTTCAACATTTCATCTTTTTATACACAATATGAAATAAGCTCATTCAAAAACTATTTCTCTTTTCAACAGTTATAAGACATCTTACACCAAACTTCCAGTGTAATTTTTGTGGACAAAATTATAGATCTTTATTATACAATTTTTTGTGAACAAAATTACAACTTTAGTTTCCTAAGTTTTGAAGCAATGTTTGACATTTTCATAATGTATTCTCTCACATTTTCTTTGCCATGCTATTTCATGAAAATCATGCTATGAAAAAGAGCACTCATTTTCGTTTTGTCGCTTTTTGCAAAAAGAAAATTATTTTCTACAAGGAAATTTTTGACATTTTTTTTATCTCTTTAGAGATAGTACCCCCAAAGACCTTTGGAATTTAGCTCTTGATGATCACAAGACTTATGCAATTTGAGCAATCACATTTTTGGTAATCTTTCTTCTCTTCCAAGGTATTGGAGTCCATAAGAGGGGGTGTTCCTCAACCTTAATGCAAGATCAAGATTCATGTGACCAAGAACAATTTTTATGTTCTCTTTCTTGTGCTTAAAATTTGTTCCATTAAGAATCATAATCAAATTCAAATTAACAAATATTGAAGTAAATGAAAAGATAACAAAACAAATAATGTAATTGTGCTCACATCATAAACAAAATTCAATCATCAATATGATAAATAATGACAAAACTCATCGTAAGATGCCTATTGTACCGTCAATATTAAGTCTTTTGACATTGATGTTAATTTTTAGTGATATTTTTTATTAGTGTAGGAAAACCTTTTTATATCGATTAAAAGAACGAGTATAGAAATAACATGTACAGAAGTATTGAATTTTTTTTATACTAATTTCATGTCATAAAAAGTTTCTTTCCTTATGATGGTAAAATTCTGCATTTAAAAATCACTTTTTATAGTAATTATAGTGTCTATATTTAAATAAGTAATTAATAAATTAAATGAAGCTATAGAACATTAGGAGACTCTGATGAAAATTTTACTACTTAATAAACCTTTAATGTAAAAATCAAAGAACCGATCAATAATAATGACAACTTGTGCTCCCTATGTAAATAACTCAAGTAAACTCATTCACAATTTGACAGTCCCACGCAAAAATCATCCGCGGTGATATTATCATAACCTCAAGGTATATAAAACGTTCAAACCGCCGTTCACTACAGAATTCGAAAATAGCAAGACAGTGAGGCATTTTCTCTCCGAGAGGTTTTTCCCGATCAAACGTCACCGTCCGATCATAAACCCTAGGAGCCGGTGAAGCGATCGACTATGCATGTTCTTCGTAATGGCAGCGGCAGAGTATGATGGCCAGCATAAAGCCTTTGCAGGAAGCAGTACGTAGTTCACTGCGTTCTGGCATTTTCCTGTTCGACTTCACGCGCGTTGTCGAGGAACTGGTTTTCAATAGCCTCGATGCTCGTGCCACAAAGGTAACACCCGAGAGAGAAGTGAAAAGTGCATTAACTTCGAGAATTCGGGGTATACCGATTGAGCTGTGTTTTTTTTACAGGTATCAGTGTTTGTTGGTGTTGGGAGATCCTATTTGAAAGTAGTTGATAATGGTAATTTTTTATTAGTTTTATTTGCAGAAATGAACGTCTGTTTATTTTTCGTGCTCAAAATTCGGAGCTACATGGCACGTTTAGGCTTCGTTGTATCTTTATGGTTTCGATAAATGTGTTTGTAGGAAGTGGAATTACTCGAGATGGTCTTGAGTTGGTGGGAGAAAGATATGGTATGCATTTCTTCGTTTTTATTTCTTTTTTTATTTGCCTGGATGCTCCATTTTTTGGTGGTCGTTTCCTGAACGCAGGACTATCATGATATGTCTATACGTTCATTAAAAGTAAAAAAAAAATGTCGTGATTAGAAAGCCGCCAATAGACGTTTTATTGTTTTAAGATTCTCATGGTAATAATGCGTAGTTTACTTTCAAGATAAAATCTTCTTTAGGTATTGACGTTGCCGGTTGTGTGCTAAAATTTCTTTTCTGGAGGTAATTGTAGGTTGTTAAATTATTTAATTTCCATTTAATTTGTATACGCAGCTTTCCTTGGGGTCAGTGTTGGGAATTTTGTATTAAAATGAGCTTTTAGTTCCTTGTTCTAAAAGTATTAGTTAACAAAGGTAACTAGAGCGATCAGACCATTGTAGTCTGTTGCAATGTATCTAACACAAGATCTAAGAAGCTATCATGAGTGACCTTTTGTTAGGTTATATTACACGCAGAGGAAAAGGGGAGCCTCCTTTTTATTTATTCTTCCATGAATTTGAGTTTCCTTGCTGCCTTTGATAATGTTATGCATATACTGAACAAACAGCAACATCAAAATTTCTTAATTTGGTTGACCTGAATGTTACGAGTGAGAATTTTGGTTTCCGTGGGGAGGCTTTGGCTTCCATTTCTGATGTCTCTGTGCTGGAAATTGTGACAAGAACACATGGAAGGCCAAATGGATATCAAAAAGTGTTGAAGGTAACTAATGGCAGAACTTCCGATGCTTTATTCAGGGAGACATGAATCATATTATAGCTGCTATTAACGTACGTTTTGTTTAAGTTTACATTTCTAAATTGACTGCAGGGTTGCAAGTGTTTATATCTTGGCATTGATGATGATAGAAAGGAAGTGGGCACCACAGGTAGTAATTTTGGTGAATCTGACGGTTGCTTTTTTCCTTTTATGTCCGAGAATGGCACTTACTAATACTTGGATGACATTCATTTTCCCTGATTTTAATGGGTTCTTACATGGTATTCTAGGATTTAGAGTCGTGAAAATCCGTGTATCTAATTCTTTTTGGCTTTGCATTCTCAATTTAAGCTAATTAAGATCCGAGGTCACTATTCTATGGTTTATAGCTCTCTCGTTTTTCTGTTGGTTCATATATATGTACATGTATAAGATAAGATTTTTCTTATCCTTTAGCATATATTTCCATAAACTTGTGGTTAGTTGTTAAAGGTGTATTAGTTTTACTTAATGCTATTTGTTAGCTAGGGTTTATGGGATTCTTCAATCTTCTTTTGCTTCCTCTTTTCTTTCCCAAAAGATAGTTGCCATTTGAATTTCAACCTACTAAATTTTATAATCAATTGTTTATCGTGTCATCTTTGATAGTTGGTTGGTTGATAATGCATGTTTTGACAGGTTGATATTGCTACTAATTATAACTTTGAAGCTACGTTCAAGATCTATGAAATATAGACTTTGACATCGATTCTTTCTAGATGCAACCTGGCTGAAGACTCCAACGTGATTAATTTCCAAAATATAGGACACTGGGACATTGCACTCACACACATACACTGCTATGATCGTAGTTTGTTAGATCATGTCCATTGAATGAAATGGTTGTTAATTTGACCATTTGTTGGCCCTATAGGGAAATCTTTTACTTGGTGATTGCTAGATTAGACAACTTTTAATTTGTCTTACTTCCCCCACTTGAAAAAAATCTTTCCCTTTGCTTGTAATTTAAGTTGGTTGCTCTTATAATTTCTCACCAAGAAATCTTTAATTTCTGTCCATATCCATTACATTTATCTGGATAGAAAGTTTTTTCCCGATGATGAAATTTGTTTCCAATTCTTCTAGCACAATGACTTGATTGCTAATTGAGGCCTTGTATCTTTTAGTTGTCGTCCGTGATTTATTTTACAATCAACCAGTTCGGAGAAAATGCATACAGTCCAGGTTCTTTTTCTCTTGTCCTACCACAAAAGTGATATGTATTCTGAAGTTGTAGTGACCTTGTATGAACTCTATGACTATGTTTCAAATTTTTGGATTGACTGGTGAATTCCATCTCTAAATTGGAAGTCCCAATAAGGTACTGCAATCAATCAAGAAGTGTGTAATGCGACTTGCACTTGTGCGTCCAAATATTTCCTTCAAAGTTGTTGATATTGAAAGGTATATTATATCCGTCAGAACAATTTGCATCTTTTTTCTAGTTGACTAACATTCTCTTATACCTTACATTCAGAGAGGATGAACTCTTCTGCACACATTCTGCTTCTTCTCCTCTGTCACTTATAACCAGTGGCTTCGGGGTAGAGGTCACAAGCTCTCTTCACTATTTAGAAGTTGAGAATGATATCATAAAGCTTTCTGGATACGTATCCAGTCCTTGCAATACTTCAAACATTGAGGTGGTTCATGTTTCTAATATAAAAAGTCAATTGTCTATTTCATGTTACCCTTGTGTGTAGATTCTTTCTGGGACCTCTCCCCTAAATTTTGATGCATTTTTGCAGGTCCTGCAGTATGTCTGTATCCTTGTGACTGTCCTATTTTAAATATTGTATAATTGGTAGAGTGGACATCTTGATATCTGAAAAGAATCAAATGCTTTAAACATTTTCATTGTTGACCTTAATGTGGTAAGATGTTAACTCGCAATTTGTTTGCAAGGGCCCAATTCATAAGCTTCTGAGTCAACTGGCGGTCAGGTTTGAACATCTGAACTCATGGACTACTGATAATGAGTTCCGAAACAAGAAGAGAAGCAGGTGTCACCTGGGTATCGCTTATCTCTTGGATTTAAGTTGCCCCCGATCTATGTATGATTTGGCCTTTGAGCCATCAAAAACGTATGTTAAATTTAAGGTATAGCTTTTCTTAGCTTCCCTTTTCATTTTTCATTTTATCTTGTTAGTGCTTCAATGCGTGAGAATGCATTCTTTTTTCCATAAATGATTTTTGAGGTTCTAGTCTAGATTCATGCTTTATATTATACATTGTGTACTTTGGGTTAACTCCACCAAGGAACAATGACTAGAAGATTTGAACTTTCTTTTTCTCATCATATTCGAATTTTGCTACGAATTATTTTAACACAACCATGCACGCTTCATAAATGTGATTGTCTCTTTTTTTCCTCACATTTTAAGGATTGGACACCTATTCTAAACTTCATTGAGAAGGTCGTCAAACAATTCTGGGAGGAAAACATAGCTTCTGGTATACCCTCTCACTGCATCATGTTGATATATAGTTCAATGAATTAATAATTTTAATGCTTCTATTATTTGAGATTCTTGTAGTAGAGCCCTCCAATCAATTTGCATACATGGTAGAAGATCAACAAGAGAAAGCATATGTCAGTGTCATTTCAGACGTACCAGGTAAAGTTTGTAACTTTCATTATCAAATAGTTTCCTTTACAGTTGCACTAATTTAGTCTGATCATTTTAACCATTTACATTTGTGATTTGTTCTTCATCTTCTATACTTTTTATGATAGAAATAGGGTCCTTATTTTTGCAGAAAAACATTGCTTGAATGATTTATATGCTACAATGTTTGCTTTCTCTTTTAACATCTGAAGACTGTTGTCATATATCTTTGATGCAGATATGTCAAGGTTTAGAAACCAAAATCGTAAGGATTGCCTAGATCTATTCTTTTCTACTTCAGACAAGCTAATTGAAGATGACTATCATCAATCTAACAGGGAAGATGTTAGAACCTCCATTGATTACTTGGAGACCGCGATGTTCAAAGAGAAACAAAGTATAGGAGACTCTCTTTTTCAGACTGGTTATTCTGGCAACCTATTGGATGATTCACATGCCAAGTGCATATCCACTGTGACAAGAAGGCAGAAAAGTTTGCTGATGCATGATAGCAGCAGTTCGTTGAAAGGAGATAACTTTTTCTATAGTGAAATACCTGCTATAGAAAGTTTAAATGATTGTGTAGCTTTTGATGCACCGAGTTGTTCACATGGAAGAAAATTCCATAAAGAAGCTGATGCGATCAGTGAAGCATTTCAAGATGATTTACATTATGACTGCAATGGGCACAGTTTTGATGTAAATATTAATGGGGATTTGCAGAAACCTTTTCTAAAGGGATGCTCTACTCCAGGAAGTATCCTGCTTAAGAAAGATTTCTTTATAAATGATGGATATGAAATCCAAAAGGATAGCTTTATTAGCAAGCAAAATACAGGGGGTGGTAAGGATTTAAATGATGTACCTTTCGATGAACCAAGTTCTTCACATGGAAGAAAATTTGATAAAGAAGCTGATGTGATCAGTGAGTCATTTCAAGATGATTTATGTTATAACTACAATGGGTACAGATATGATGTAAATATTAATGGGGAGTTGCAGAAACCATTTCTAAAGGGATGCTCTGCACTAGGAAGTATCCTGTCAAAGAAAGATTTCTCTGGAAATGATAATCATGAACTCCAAACCGACAGCTTTTGTAGCAAGCAGAATACAGGGGAGGATTATAGAAGTGGTAAGGATTTATATGTCCATCCCTTTCCAGAAGTAAAAAAGAAATTGAAGATGTCTAAAAATTTCGATTTTCTTGAAAGACCATTGGCTGAAGAAAACATTCTCCCTTCAGATTTATGCTACTCAGCATCACAAATAGGAAGCTCTGACTCAGATGATCGGTCATTAAATTTTGAATGGCATCCTCTTTACCTAAAACCATCATCTCAAGGACATGCACTGGGTTTTTATCGTACAACTGATATCAAAGATGATATTCGAGGAGTATCTAGGTGCCTTAAATGGATCCATCATAAAAATCGTTTTGATGAAAGAGAAAATGAGTGCAATTTCAGCTACAATACGACATGGAATACCAACCAGCATCACTGTGCATCAAGTTATGCAAACATTGGATTTAATTTTGATGTTGCTGGTGATTCTGGTGAAATATTCAACAAATTAGGTGACTGCCATGATTTCAGTGACATACATTCTACAAAAAGGTCAGATATGTTAAACAAGAAGCTAGACTGGCTGTTGCCTGAGTTATGTGTTAAAAGATGCAAGATGCCTAACAAGGACAAAGGCAAAACAGATAAATTTAGAAATTCAACTGTGGAGGAAAATCATGAAAGATCTAGAAGAAGCATTTCAGCTCCTCCTTTTTATAGAAGCAAAAGGAGGTTTTTCTCTTTAAATCATCCCTCAGAAATAAAAGCTAAAAGACAGATTGACCGAGTGTATAACCCTGGCTTCAATCATGAAGGTTTTACATTTTCTTCCTTTTATTTTTCTCCTTTGTTCCCTTTTGTTATGTAGCAACATTTCCCAACAGCACAAATTGGAACCAATGGTTTTGAATATGCAGAAGCTAGTAATTCTAAAGATCCTCAACAGCCTCCTGTTGCTCGTCACGAAAGCTCTAAAGATCTCTTATTGCAAGAATTCAAGTAGGATTATATTATATTGATTCATAAAAGCTGCTTAAATGTTGGGAATTAAATTCTTACTGATCCTTGTGGTTTTGCATTGATTGTAGAATCAATGTGAAACAAACTTCAAAGGTTCTGGGTGCTATGCAGGTTAATGACATAACAGAGATTGAAGAACTTGACAGTTTCAACATTCAAAACTGTGCTCCATTTGGGGGTAAGTTCAATGTGTTGGTAAAAGTGAAGCCTGATATGACAAGATGAGCTCCTTTGAAATACCTTAGTTATGGCTCGGAATCATATTCAGATTGTCCAGCCTTGAAATTTGGCCTGAGGAAGAAGTCTATTTGCTTTGTAGCCTACTTATCTTTACAGATTATTTTGAGCTACTTATTTAATTCTAAAAATGTTAAGTTTCTTTACAATTAATTTCATGAGGCTTCGTAAAGCTGGGCGTGTCTATTATTTTCTGCCCAAATGAAAAGGCCAATATTTTATTTTATTTGCACTGTCTTCTACATAAAAAAGTTAGTTGTTATTTATTTGGGTTATGCTTGAATTTGTTTCATGTTTATATGATCAACAGTTGAATATTTTCGTGCTTGCTATTCATTTAATGTTAATAGAATCAATAGTTGAATATTTTAAAAGGTCCGTATTGTCATTTAACTGTTACCTGCTATTAAACCCTTACTGTCTGGTATTTCAGAATTGCTCTCTAAGGATGTCCAAGATCCCATAGATTATGGGACTAAGTGGAGGAATTGCTCACCTGATTTTACAGTTATGTTGTAAATATTTAGAGGCCTATTATGTTACATAGACGACAATTATTAGTATGGAGGATGTCTATTTGATCTGACTATGAGTATGATCTTTGCACAGAAGAATGATAGACCGGCGGCTAATACTCAATGTCGGAACAATATACTTGACATTTCTTCCGGATTGCATCTTGCTGGAGATTCATTGATTCCAGAAACTATCAGTAAGAAATGTCTTGAGGATGCTAAAGTTTTGCATCAGGTGGATAAAAAATTCATTCCAGTTGTGGCTGGCAGAACCCTTGTTGTTATTGATCAGGTCTGTCTATTGCATATTATAGCGGAATGGTTTAATTTCATTTTTAGGTGCACCAAGTCCTTTATGGAACGATGCTAAACCGAGGATAACAATAGTGCAATAGCCTCTGTGAATGAAAGTGTCGATAGCCTGAAGGTCTATTAGAAATCATGCAATTCCTTGTATCTCAAAGTTTCGCTGCCTATCATCCTGCAAACTGGCAAATATACTTTTACTCAGGAACACTTGTTATATTTCCCTACATGCATATAATTTCATCTTGGCACATAGAATAAACCAGTATTCGTATATTAATTTTGCAACATTGGAAGAGAATACTCTTGAATATCTTTGTATAAGTGTATGCATCTGTACAATTTAACAATAGTAACATCTTTCTGTTAGTTCTCTCACTTTAATGCCAATCTGCATGTTTAGTTTATCTGCATTTTGCCCTTGGGGTGTATAGAAGGGTGATGATTTGATGAGCCATGAGGAAGACCACGCTTAGGTAGCTTAGGGATTCCCGTTGTTCCTATATGTCCCATCATTACAGACAGTTACATAATTTTTAAGCCCAAAGATTTGAGGACCAGATAGACCTAGGAGAAACAGATAATTTAATAGAATTGAATCCAGGTAACCCATGAGCATGTAACCCACAACTATTTATTAAACTCTGAATTACACTATCCTTTCAGACAGGTAGACTCACTTTAGCAGCACCCAAATATCTCTCCTCAACATCCTTTTCCTCTTCTATATAGTCCCATTGCTCCTCTCTCTCTTCTTAATGCCTTCTGTTGGACCTCTCAGCTTGACTTGAGTTTATTACTATAAATAATGAATAAAGCTTCAGAAATGCCTGCTAACAGATATAATAAATGCACGATTTTCTAATCGGTAAGAACCTAAGAAGGAAACTTGGGGTAACATTAATAGTAGTACTCCTTTTACAGCATGCAGCAGATGAAAGAATCAGACTGGAAGAATTGCGTCAAAAGGTAAACTTGTTCATACTGAGTCTATCGGAAATATTCTCCAGTATTACTTATGAAACTAGTCAAATACTTAGGTATTGTCGGGAGAAGCAAAAACAGTAACCTATCTGCATACTGAACTGGAACTGGTATGTATTCTATGAATTAGAGAATTTAATGTCCAGATTATGATATTTTTCCAAATCTTAAAATTCGTACACTGCTAGTAAGATCCATGATACAGGTACTGCCAGAGATTGGTTATCAACTACTTCATAGTTATAGCGAACAGATCAAAGATTGGGGCTGGATCTGCAACATCCATGCTAATAATTCCGAGACCTTTAGAAGGTATACCTCTCTGGCTCCCCAGTAGAGTTTTTATATATTTACCTTGACCGAGTATGTTACAACATATATAGTTTTGTGATGTCTGTTATTTATTTGTTCATGGCTTGCATCACATAAAATTTCTCTACCTACCAATTAAACTATTGTTTGGATTCAAAATTGAACAATGGGATAATTTGCTAAGTCTTCTTTCAATTTGTTATTCAGGTTTTTTTAATTTATAATTTTGATTGCCTTTGCAGGAATCTGGATGTTATAAAAAGACAAGAAACAAGGATCACACTTATTGCGGTCAACACTTGTTTTTTCCACCCTTCAATTCTTCTTTTAACTAGCTGAAAATATTAAATTTTTTATTTTCTGCATTTAGTTTTTTAATTTTAAATGCATGTTTTGCATATTACTGACTGTAATCACAACTTGTAGGTACCGTGTATTTTAGGGGTCAAATTAAATGATGTTGATCTTTTAGAATTTCTTCAGCAGGTTATAAACATCCTGATCAAATTCCTTTCTACGTTCTCTTGTCTCCCTTAAAAGGTTGGACATTTTATGTTTTTCTAACTTCCAATATATCATTACCTTCCAGCTTGCTGATACTGATGGATCATCAACAATGCCACCCTCTGTCATACGATTGTTAAATTCGAAAGCATGCAGAGGTATGTGCGTAACCGCAGAAATCCCTGCAATCACATGGTCAATGCATTTGGAAATCGTTCTTGTGCTTACATGTTTCCTTGTACAAAACTAGGGTCATTTCTTCAGTTAGGAAAGTAAGCTCTGTTCATAATTATGTGCAAGAGCTGTATTGATGATATGTTTATTTTATCTACCTATTTGATGAGTAAACAGAGGTGGACCCTTCTGATATTTTGGTTGAAGAAGAATATTGACGTTATAAGTTATAAATGAGAAGATAAATAAGTTATAGGTTTGATCGTCTTATGCAGTTATAAGAAGAACTCAATTTTGTGAGGATAACATGTGACAATTAACTCTCTAATTTACCATTCACTTGTCACTTTTCTTGAGTGTAGCCTCAATTTTATGAGGATAACATGTGACAATTAACTCTATAACTCATCATTCACTTGTCACTTTTCTTGAGTGTAGCATAATATTCTTCGCTAGTCAGAAACTGAATATCATAATGTCTTCCTAGTTTCTGAAATTATAAATATATGATATGATATCTTTCCTTCATTTTATCTCAATAGCATGCAATAAAACTCCCATCTGTTCCTCTCATCTTGTGAGAGAATATTGCAGTCATCGGTAATATTCCTTTAATTTTACCGATAATGCTGGCGTTTTTGAAGGTGCAATTATGTTTGGGGATTCATTGCTACCATCAGAATGTTCCCTTCTAGTTGAAGAGCTAAAGCATACATCGCTTTGTTTCCAAGTAAGATATACGTTTCCGTTAATGTGGATCTAAGAGGGGAAAGACAGTGTTCATGACAATTTGGAATTTTCTTTTCAGTGTGCTCATGGGCGACCAACAACTGTTCCTCTGGTCAACTTGGAGGCACTGCATAGTCAGATAGCCAAGCTTCGACTGATGAACGACTCTTCAAGTAAAAAGTGGCATGGATTACGTAAACATAAACTATGCGTTGAACGTGTAGCACAACGTTTAAATTCTGCTATGGAAGATTAGTTTGACACAGTTCGTATACTACACTTCGAAACCATTCTTTTCTAATTTAGTGTACAGAAAACATTGAGGAACTAAACAAATAATGAAGCCATAGGGCTACAGTGCTTGTATAGATATTACTGTATAACACCATTTCCACTGAATCTTGTGTTCGTGTCGTTGAATTTTATCAAGTTTTACATTAATAATAGATTGAATTTGAACGCAAGGAGAGATGTCAATTTATATTTCTTTTGGTTTCCTTCCAATAAATTCACTCTGTACATGTGAAACTAAAAATGCTGATAAAAAAAATATGAAACTAAAAATCAATTCATAATTTATCTTCTACATGTTATTCTGAACTCATCATTATTAGAAAGAGTATATATATATATATATATGTCAAAATTAGAGATGACAACGGGTCGGGCATGGATAGTGTCTATCCGTAACCCAACTTGATAAAAAGAAATTTACCCGTTATTCGACCTGTTATCTGTTTAAAAAATACTCGCGGATATTTTAAAATTCGCGGATATTCGTGAATATTTGCGGATACTTACAAATATTTAAAAAAATATATTTTTATAAAATATTATAATAAAACTTAAATAAAATTACAAAAAATATATATTTTGGTCCCACTTTTCGTAGGGTCTGTTCAAATTGGTCCTACTTTTTTTCAAAAGTTCACTAAGATCCCACTTTTCGCAAAAACGGTGCAAGTTAGTCCTTTTTGGTTACGGCGTTAAAAAACTAACGGCACAGCTGCCCAGCTGGAAGAAAACTGATGAGGTGTACATTTTTTTGTTGACGTGGCACTCTACATGGCAATCACCTTGCAATTGCAACCTTCAACCTCTGCCCCAACTCTCTTCCTCCCATATGCCCATGGCGTTCCTTCTCATCACCACCTTCTCCTTCTCCTCCTTCTCTTCCTCCTTCTTCCACCCTTTCAATTCCACCTTCCGTTTTTTCCCAATCTCTCTCTGCCTTCTCAATTCTAACCCTAACCTCACCTCTTTCGAAATCTCCAAACTTCAAAAACCGCAAAATATAGTCTGAGAGAACCATCACCCCTGTTCAAACCCATCAATTATTTTCCACTGGGTCACGCTTTCACTCCCAAATTTCCGATTTTTCTATCTGTTTATCGCCTTATTCGCCGTCTCTTCCTGCCATTGCCATCGCCTTATTCTGATATGCTATTTTCCCTGCATAATCACACACATTTTGTGGGACCTATATTTCTTAGTTAGATATAAATTATCTCTCTAACAATTCCTCCAATTTCTCACCTAAAACTACTCTACACTCCGAACCACATTCGCACATTCAAGTTATAGGAATACTTTATTCAGAACCAAAATTTTTAAAAGTGTTTTTAAATAGTTGTAAAAAATATGCTTTATTACAATTTAATTACTATAAAACAATATACTCATTGTTAATTATTATACTCAAAGTTGTGTCTTGCCAAAATTGCCTAGTGAAAATCTTAACTCTATTAGAGACGACTGATATCCTAATCTATATTATCAACAAAAGTATTCATCTTCTGATTCAACCAGTGTCAAGCTTAGCAATAAACGCATAATTGCATACATTAACTGTTATTGTACCATAACTTTGTGAATTTATAGCAAACGTATTATTATCATTATCAGGTAGAGTAAATATCCACACAACACAAGTAGAAATCTACTCTCAATTCATGCTGCATCATCTTAAAGAAGCCTTTCATGTTGAGGCCCTACGTAAGAAAAAATTAGAGACATGGACACCATGATTCTAGGTTTTGAACAGACAGTTGCAATAGCACAGAATGCAATCATTGCACCACATCAGTGAACTTCCAGCTGAGATGTATAAAACAATAAGATGTATAAAACAGACTGAGACATTCCAAATCACCTTCATGATAGTAACATTTTTCTGCAACACCATAAATTCTCAAGAGTTGTCATCTTGTTTTTTCCTGCGGTTGCCTGTTAGATGCACCAGAACAAACGATCAAGGGAAATGACTTGAAATGGAAAGCAATAAGTTACACATAAATCATAGTCAGCACCTCAAACAAAAAGAAAATAGCAACCATTTAATCACTTGCTTAAAGTTGTTTATTTGAGAGGAAAATAGCAACCATTTAATCTTTCCATAAACGCAAGAAGTGTGGAGTGACCCGTGATGAGTAGAGGGACGAAGTAGTGCAAGGGATGAGTCAGAGTGTTGAAAAAATGGTCTGGTAATCGTTTACAGAATCCTGGTAAACGATTACCCGAGAGAAAATTGGATTTTGTACATAAAGTCCAACATAGGTAGTCAGCCAGGTGAACAGGGGTCACCATTGGAAAAAAAGCTTAGTTTTAGGCAGTTGTGCACCTGTCTGAGGCTGGTCCAGGTGTTTCAGTGGTGGGAGAGGGTGGTTGGTGATGTGATGTGAGTCCAATGAGTGTGGGGTGACCCCTCATTAGTTGGAGGAGCAAGCTCTGCAAGGGATGACTAAGAGTGTTCAAAAAAGGGCTTGGTAATCGTTTACAGCATCCGTGTAAACGATTACCCGAGAGAAAACTGGATTTTGTACAGAAAGTCCAACACAGGTACTCAGTCAGGTGAACTGGGGTCACCATTGGCCAAAAAGGTGAGTTTTAAGCACTTTTGCACTTTTCTTAGGGTGGTCCTGGTGTTTCAATGGTGGGAAGTGATGTTTTGGCACCCCATGATGGAGGAAAAAAACAATGTTTATGAGATGAGCAACTTGGGTGAGATAACATGCTGTCAACTTTGACCTTTGCTGGCTATTTTACTGATAACTTTTCCCACCGACCTCCAAATGATGTGATTCTTTTTTTATTAGAAACTAGACTAAAAAATCTTTCCAATGACTACTAATTTGTATTTTTTGGACATCTGAGTTGGTACAGTTTATTCATTCAAGTTAGCGTTTCATATATTTTTACCAACTCTGACCTTTGCTTGTTCTTTTGCTCATAACTTTTTCCACCGAACTCCAAATGAGTTGATTCTTGTTTTGTTGGAATCTATACTCAAAGACCTTTCGAATTATGCCTTAGAAATCAAGTTTACACCTTTTTTGACACTGTAATCGATTACAAGGACACTGTAAACGATTACCCGAGAGAAAACTGGATTTTGTACAGAAAGTCCAACATAGGTACTCAGTCAGGTGAACTGGGGTCACCATTGGCCAAAAAGGTGAGTTTTAAGCACTTTTGCACTTTTCTTAGGGTGGTCCTGGTGTTTCAATGGTGGGAAGTGATGTTTTGGCACCCCATGATGGAGGAAAAAAACAATGTTTATGAGATGAGCAACTTGGGTGAGATAACATGGTGTCAACTTTGACCTTTGCTGACTATTTTACTGATAACTTTTCCCACCGACCTCCAAATGATGTGATTCTTTTTTTATTAGAAACTAGACTCAAAAATCTTTCCAATGACTACTAATTTGTATTTTTTGGACATCTGAGTTGGTACAGTTTATTCTTTCAAGTTAGCGTTTCATATATTTTTGCCAACTCTGACCTTTGCTTGTTCTTTTGCTCATAACTTTTTCCACCGAACTCCAAATGAGTTGATTCTTGTTTTGTTGGAATCTATACTCAAAGACCTTTCGAATTATGCCTTAGAAATCAAGTTTACACCTTTTTTGACACTGTAATCGATTACAAGGACACTGTAAACGATTACCCGAGAGAAAACTGGATTTTGTACAGAAAGTCCAACATAGGTACTCAGTCAGGTGAACTGGGGTCACCATTGGCCAAAAAGGTGAGTTTTAAGCACTTTTGCACTTTTCTTAGGGTGGTCCTGGTGTTTCAATGGTGGGAAGTGATGTTTTGGCACCCCATGATGGAGGAAAAAAACAATGTTTATGAGATGAGCAACTTGGGTGAGATAACATGGTGTCAACTTTGACCTTTGCTGACTATTTTACTGATAACTTTTCCCACCGACCTCCAAATGATGTGATTCTTTTTTTATTAGAAACTAGACTCAAAAATCTTTCCAATGACTACTAATTTGTATTTTTTGGACATCTGAGTTGGTACAGTTTATTCTTTCAAGTTAGCGTTTCATATATTTTTGCCAACTCTGACCTTTGCTTGTTCTTTTGCTCATAACTTTTTCCACCGAACTCCAAATGAGTTGATTCTTGTTTTGTTGGAATCTATACTCAAAGACCTTTCGAATTATGCCTTAGAAATCAAGTTTACACCTTTTTTGACACTGTAATCGATTACAAGGACACTGTAAACGATTACCCGAGAGAAAACTGGATTTTGTACAGAAAGTCCAACATAGGTACTCAGTCAGGTGAACTGGGGTCACCATTGGCCAAAAAGGTGAGTTTTAAGCACTTTTGCACTTTTCTTAGGGTGGTCCTGGTGTTTCAATGGTGGGAAGTGATGTTTTGGCACCCCATGATGGAGGAAAAAAACAATGTTTATGAGATGAGCAACTTGGGTGAGATAACATGGTGTCAACTTTGACCTTTGCTGACTATTTTACTGATAACTTTTCCCACCGACCTCCAAATGATGTGATTCTTTTTTTATTAGAAACTAGACTCAAAAATCTTTCCAATGACTACTAATTTGTATTTTTTGGACATCTGAGTTGGTACAGTTTATTCTTTCAAGTTAGCGTTTCATATATTTTTGTCAACTCTGACCTTTGCTTGTTCTTTTGCTCATAACTTTCTCCACCGAACTCCAAATGAGTTGATTCTTGTTTTGTTGGAATCTATACTCAAAGACCTTTCGAATTATGCCTTAGAAATCAAGTTTACACCTTTTTTGACACTGTAATCGATTACAAGGACACTGTAAACGATTACCCGAGAGAAAATTGGATTTTGTACAGAAAGTCCAACACAGGTACTCAGTCAGGTGAACTGGGGTCACCATTGGCCAAAAAGGTGAGTTTTAAGCACTTTTTGCACTTTTCTTAGGCTGGTCCTGGTGTTTCAATGGTGGGAAGTGATGTTTTGGCACCCCATGATGAAGGAAAAAATAAGGGTTATGGATGTAATATGAGTGAACAATCTGAGTTCGTGTAATGAAGTTCGTTTTAGTCCCCCCTTTGATTTAAAAATGTTAATTGTGGTCCCCCTTTGCTTTTGAATTTGTTCACGATGGTCCCTTTTTCCTTTAAAAATTGTTCAAATTGGTCCCTTACTATATTACTATAATACATATTAAGGATACCTGGCAAAAAACATATATAATGACATAATATCACTACTTCCAAATATCACAACATAATATCAGTGCAACATATTTAATTAAAGTGCTTAATAAGAATTCAACATACAGAATGAAAGTGTTTGATAAGAATTCAACACAGACAATGAAAGTGCTTAATACATCCACAATTAAAGTAGTTAAGAAGAGTACATATTAATACATCCAAATTTTCAACTAAATCTATGGATCTTTTCTTCTAATGTTTAACTTCTGCCTTTGTATTGGCTCACTTAAATCTCGGATGGAATCTTGACTTGGTTGTGGTGGTTGAGGAGATTGGGGACTTGATGGCTGTGAAGGTGCAATGGGTTGTGAACTTTGTGCCTGTGTTGATTGTGTTGGTTGGATGATGGCTGGATTTAAAGGGCACATTTTTTTGTTGTGCCCCAGTTCACGGCAGATACTACATCTCTTTCGCTGCCCACCAACACTCATCTTGTAATGGCGACATCCCCAAAATTTCCTCCCAGCATTCCTTGAAGTTCTAGCAACTTTCATTACAGCAATATCACCACAGTGGCAAATAGGGGTTATCCCAACTCTCCTGGAAACAACACCGTGTGAGGATTGCGAAAATCCTTTGGAGGTTGCCTTCGAACAGGAAGAACAACTCTGTGATGAATTCATCCCTAACCCTAAACCTCTGCTTTTAAATTTCAGAACCCTAACTTTGCTGAAACCTCCTGCTTTTAGATTTCAGAACCCTAACTTTGCTTTTCAATTTGGGTAAAACAGCCATGAATCCTCTGCTCTCAGGATGAATCACCAATTCACAGTGCCACGTCAACAAAAAAATGTACACCTCATCAGTTTTCTTCCAGCTGGGCAGCTGTGCCGTTAGTTTTTTAACGCCGTAACCAAAAAGGACTAACTTGCACCGTTTTTGCGAAAAGTGGGATCTTAGTGAACTTTTGAAAAAAAGTAGGACCAATTTGAACAGACCCTACGAAAAGTGGGACCAAAATAGGAATTAAACCTAAAATATAATATATATTAAATTAAATATAAATTAAAATTTAATTTTAATTATATTTAATCTTATAAAATATAAATTAATGTTAATTTTAATTAAATTTAACTTAATAAAATATAAATTAAATTTTTATTTTTATTTTTTGCGGGTAACGGATGTCTGCGAGTAGGGATAGTATAATACCCATACCCGACCCGTTTATAAGCGGATATTAAAAGATTCGCTACACGTAATCCACGAGTAGTAAATATTTGCAGGTACCAACTATCCGTCACAGATTTTATCTGCGGATATCCGCGGGTGTGAATTTTTTTGTCATCCCTAGTCGAAATCAATTAAGATATAACAAAATAAAAAGATAATATGAAAATAGTACGATAAATTATAATTCTTATCTTTGTCACAATAATTACAAATAATATCACATGTTAAACAAAGCAATGTCGATGTATGTTGAGCTGTACTAACTTCTACTGTACACTAATATACAGCAGACATATGCTGTAATCCCTCTATATAATATATTATTCAACATTTGAACATTACCTTCCCAAAACTCTATATACAGGTTTAGTAAAATTTTTATATATATATATATATATATATATATATATATATAAATTAATCATTATTATATAGTACAAATAAACAAGGTAAACTAATTTAAAAGAAATATCATATAACATATTGTATACAACTTCTTTGTATATGTATATTACATCACAACCGAAATTATAGTATATATACACAATAAATTAAAACTGAATTACTTTCGATCAAAATGTAAAAGTATTTAATCATATTTCAATCTAACAATATAATTTATCGGACTCAATATTTTTGGAAAGATTCTAAAGCATATTTCACTATAAATTCATATTTGATCTATACAAAATATCACCTTCAATTCTTATAGAAGAACTTTTTATTTATAGGTGATAACTTGCACTTATTATAAAAAAAATGATGATACAAGAACTTTTTTCAAATTGACCACTTGAAGTCTCTTATATGGTTAAATTATCAGTAAAAATATATGATATATCATTTCTTTAATAAAGTTCCTGTTTAATATATTTATAAGCTAATATATTACAGACAATAATATTTTTATGAAGAGAAAAATCAAGTGAGAATTATCTTAAATCTATATAGCACCATCACATGAACTTGAAAATAAGGCAATTCAGCCTAAATTTCACCATATCAATATTTTTAGAAGTTATTAAACAATCAATTACATTAGCTATTTATAGTAATAAAGCTTTATTAGTATTCGATCTGAGACAAACATAGGTAGGAGAAACCAAATATATAAAAACATAAAAAATAAACCCTAAATTTATTTTATAAAATAAATACTATTTACTATCTATCTTAAAATAAATGTTTGAAATAAAAGAATAATGATATCAAATTTTAGAGGAATGAAAAAAAATAACATATGTGAAACAACTACATTCGTTTTATTTTACAAGGACGAATACAATAATTTCAAATTAAAAAAAAAAGAAGTGAAATCGATTGGAACAAAATTAATAATATTTCATTTATTTTAGGGGAAGTAAAATTATATTTAAGTTTAAAATAAAATAATATTTAATTATGACATTATGTCATGTTTGTGTTGAACATCGAAACACTCTGTACAAAGCTTTCTCCGTTGTTTTGCTTCCTGGAGAGCATATCAAAAGGTAAGTCTCATGAGCTGTTTTTGCTTTTTTCGTTCTCTTAATCTAAGTTTCGAACTCCTTGTTAGTTTTGTGTTTGATGCATGAAATAGGGTGTCTACATGAAATTCCTTCAATTTCACTTTTTTTCTGTTCTGTTATTAATTAAGGATTTAGGTAGTTTTATTAAGCATTCTGTATGATATTAGTTGTTAGGACATTGCTGATTGTTATGTATTAGATTTAACAGTGTTTAACATCCAGAAACAGAAGGAGGCAATGAAGATTAATTTCCCACATTTTATTTGATTTTTTTTTTTACTGGAATTGGCTTTTATGGGTTTTAGGGTTACTCACAGGGATATGAATTATTGACCATGCTATATGCTATCCTCCAACGTTGTATTTCAGGAACTTTTGCGTTGTCATTGTTGCCAACATGGCGTAAATCCAAAGCATTGGAAGAACTTAATGGCCTTATGAAGACTGTAGGAGTAAGCTCCTGTTAAGTCACATTGTCTCTATAACAAAATTATTCTGGAAAGTAAGAATCCATCCTCTCTATGAGTCTATACTCTGTGAAGTGACATTGTCTCTATAAAAAAGATATTTTCATTTCCTGTTTTTCCCTCTTTTTTCTTTTTTCTTTTTTCATCTATGACCTAGTGAGTTTTGGTAATCCAGTCGCAGTTCCTTTTTTTTTTTCATTCTTCGTTGTTTTGTTTAAACCTATGGCTTTTGATTATTAACTATAAATATGTCTTTAGTTTTGTAGTTTTATTTTATTTTTTTCAGTTATATATGTCTAGTATAAGTTATTTAACTTGTATTCATAATCTTTAAAGCAATGGTTATCTTCCTGTGCGCTGCTGGAGCTAGCTGCTCCTCACTGCTGTTTGGAATTGATAACCATGGGTGCTGAGTATAGAAAAGAAAAATTGTTTTTCTTGTCAGGATGATCGAATTCTCAAAAAGCAATGTCAGATATACTTATGTCCATGATCAGAAATATTCCTCTGAAGTTGTTGACATACACCATATAATTTCGAGGAGGAGTAATGCAAAATATTTTTTTGTGTATACCACAACACTTCTTGTATTAGCATGTGCCTTGTATCTGTATGCTTATAAGGTATGTCTTCCAACTGTTTTGTTTTCCAATGACTCAAGGATTTTAAATATTGTGGTTTTTACCTTTACTTCATTACATTTCTTCTATTAACAGGAAAAATCAATTAGTCTTGTGTATTGCAGCTTTCTTTTTGACATATTTCTTGTGAAGTCATTACTTGGAAACCCAATTAAGAAAGGTGAGGACCTTCCTAGCAGGGTTTTGTATTTGAAAGATTAACTGTTATTTTTATTTTAACTTGGAATGGAAAATATATTCATTTCCATGTTTTAATTTGTAAACTTTATTTTGCCATTTTCACAATGTTTGTAATTTTGCTTGCAGAATCTGTTGTGATTATGCCCGCTTTTGGAGTACAGCTTGAGACTCATTATGTGAGGTAATGCGTTTGTTGATTGATTTTCAGCCAATATTCAGCATGAATTGAGAGACCCTGTAAAGCCTAATGCATGAATACATTCTGTTCTGCAAAAGGATTGTGTGCTCTGTAACTGTTATCTTTCAAAGAAAAGGTTGGGATATTGAAAAGCTTGTGGCCAGTTTAGAGATCTTTTGGTTGTTCATACTTGAGAAACAAATTATAATTTGATTGTTTCTTATCTGCCATGGGTATTTGAATTTTGAATCACAATTTTCATGATGAAAGTATCTTACTTCAAAGTCTTTGGTTTTAGCTGACAGATTATGTCCAAGTTGTTTTCAACTCATTTAACTGGTATCTTGGTGTCCTTTATATTAACCCTAACATGATTTTAACATATTTGATACCATTAAATACTTATTTTATCTTTGGATACTTTGCTGTAGTGGAAAAGTCATCCGATACTTCGTTCCCATTGACAAGATTCTGAAACCTGTTCTAATAGAATGTGTGACTCCAGTGACTTGTTATTGGACTCTTTCATTGATTATTCGTGGAGAATCAGAAATGGTGTTAGTTTTCAAGGTAAGTTACTTTCCATCTAACAAGTTTTCAAGTTCTCAATTTTTTTCACTATTAAAGATGGAAGGATTACTGCTTGATTGTTGAAAACTAAAATCATGAGAAGAATGATTAGCTTATGAAAGCATTTAACTTCATCATTTTGACGATTTTTTTGAGGTCTTTTACCCACTAAAGAAGTTTTTTAAATCTGTTTTGCTAGAACTTACGCCCTCCAGTGAAAATATTGGTCCATGTGTGGAAGGCCCTGTGTGCTGCAACTGGTAGTAATGAAGAGACTTGTGCTCATGCAGAATGAATAATTGACTGCAATGCTTTTCATACTATACCCATCAGTTTAGGCTGTGTTTGAATGAGTGGTCTGTCTATTTTTAATTTTCTTCTGAAATTTTGGTACTGATTTGTAGTTTCAAAATATATTGATTTTGATATTTTAAAATATATTTTTAATATATCAAAATTAGTATATTTTGAAAACATAGTAGAAGAATAGCATACAAAAATCCACTGACTCTATTCTGTCATATGGTAGGAGAGAAGATTAGGTTCAACATTGATTAATCCTTTCAGTATATTTTTCCTTCTAAACCAATAAAAAACAATAATCTATACATTAAAAAGCACGTAATAAAGAAGCTTAGAAATATTATATTTTAATGATATTTTAAGTTTGCCGTAGTCGTATCATTTTGTAAATTTGATCATCCAAATTTTTCATACATTGATTATCATATTTTATTTTAATATTTCACACATTCTACTATATTGATTTCTACTCGTCCATATCGTTAATAAAAAATAAAAAATTGTAAACAATATTGGAACAATTTCATTTTTCAGAAAGAAAAGTTTTAACTCATTTCAATTTTATAACCTTTTTTTGCTAGTTGGTATGATACCTTGTTATATATTTAACTATTAAGTAATCTGGAAATACAGAATGATTATATCTTTATGCACATGATTGTATGTGTTTATACGTTTTATTGTTGGTAAAATATGTAAAAATGAACAAATATATTAGTAAAATGTGAAAAAAAATCCTAACTAGTAAAATTCATGAAATGATGATAATTAAATAGAAAACATGTAATAAAGTTTTTATAATTGTAGACATTCAACAAAACTAATACGTTTTACAAGTTTTTGACATTCAAAATGTTCTTTTAGTTTATGATTGAACCGTACCTAATAATATTCTTTAAAAATAATAAGTTTTTTTAAAAGTGATAAATAGTTTACATTTTTTATTTTTTGAATAAAATAAAAATACCTTGTATTAATATTTTTCTATTATTTTAATTTTAAGAATGTCGTTAATTCGTATGAAATATATTTTGTTAAGAACATTCACCTATAAGATATATTTTATAGTTATTTTAAATACAATATGTTATACAACTAAACCAATTAGTTTTTTTTTAAAAAAAACTATTACTTATTTTAGGATTAAATATATTTTAGTTTCTTAAAAAAATTAGATATGAAATTAAATTTTTATCTATTCCAAACTTTAACATGACTATTATTTCCAAACTTTAAAAATAAATAAATATAATTTTTAATCCAACTGTATTAATTATTTTTGTCAAACATCATAAAAGTATTATTGATATTTCAAAAAGTTCTAAAATTACTAAAATAATAAATAAATAAAAAATATTTCTTCAAGATAAACCATAAAAAATGCTAATTTGATTCTATGAATCATCACCAATAAACTAATAACCCACCTTTCAACTTAAGTTATTATTAGTTTAAAGTTTACTTAAATTTTTTAACGAATATAAGTATATTTAAGTTTAATTGTCACATTAAATAATTTATTCTAATTAAAATGAGAAGTTTAGCCATCTATCATCAATTGTTAAGACTTTCCAACAACAAGAAAGTTATCAAAAAAGTATTAGTTCATTAAAGATTCAAACTTTTCATTCTTAGCATTATTTGTTTCAACAGGGATAGCTTATCTGATAGAAATGCACCCTTAATGAGTAATTATCATGCGTTTTGAGACAACTGCAACAAGAAATTACCCCTCTTCTCATTTTTCAGTTTTGGGTCTTGCATAGATAAAATCTAAAAAAAGAAGATAGTTTGACATTTATGGCACATGCATTAGAACATGAAATCATCCGCAAATTATGGAAAACTTTTGTTGATTATGCAGCATATCCACTCTATGGATTTTCACATATAGAATGTCTGCCAGAAGGACAAAGAAAGTGGCATGTTAAACATTTTCAAGCCTGAACATCCAGATAAGTCTGTTTCAATGTAGCACGTTATAGCACACAAATTTATCAAGTTTTTAGTAATAATGTCAAAGAGCTGTTACCATGTTGTATCAAAACTGAATCACGTTTGACTTTCATTCATGATACATGGCAGAGGCAGATGCCTTTCACATAATTCATTATTGGTATTTGACTCAAGAATAATAACTTCTAACATATTTCCCAAGTTAAAAAAGATATATCATAACTACAACCATCAATCAGTTTTCTACTTAACAAAAAATAAACCTAGAAACTCATGCCACTCTTGTACAGTATGTATTACCGCAACTCAATGCCCTCTGTATAACAAGCACTCACACCAACTACTATATATATACACACATCAATATCAATTAAGTGGTTATCTTCCAATTTCAGTAATCATGTATAAACCTTGCTCCATGTGCAGGATTCTTTATTGTCACAATGATAATGTAAAATGCTACTTCTCACTTCATCTTAGAACATATATCCTTTGTGAGTTCTTCAACCAGATCATCAGTTATTAGACATTCTATATCTCTTTCCAAAATATTGATCTCATCGGTTATTAATTCAGACCAGGGGATGGATCCTAGGTGTTGAGCCACCAAATCATCAAGTGAATAAGTAGATATGTCAGATGGAGGATATATAGAAACACGGATAATGTCCCACACTAAGTTCAATAGTTCCTTTCCAGAAGGTAGCAACATGGAAGAGTTACTTAGTTTTTTTCTGAATCTGGACAATGTCAATGGAGGTCCGAGAACAACTGAAAGTGCCTCATTTAACAGATCAAGCAAAACTTTGTGGCCTGGTTTATTCTTATTGTGATCCTTGATGCAGCTCTCATCATCTTTCTTGACCCATTTCCTGCGAGATTCTTCCACTTCTTCATAAACTGAGTTGCCAATAGGCTTTGCAAATGTGTCCCCTCTTAATAAAGACTTATCCCATGAACCAAAGTATAGTCCAGAAGCAACAAGTAGGTCTCTTATGTATGATTCCGCTGGATCCTCTAGTTGGTCCAAGTCAGACTCAGAGGCCTCATGTTTCATAGTGAAGTCCTCGGGACCATCTGATTCAAGTTGATTGAGTTGCCTCCTTAGTTCTGTCACATCATTAACAAGCAAAGAGATCTATTAGAAAGAACTTGATATCTAAGCAAAGGGGGAATGATATTCACCTAGCATTGAGAAAATAGGTATAAGGAAAAATCATACATTTTTCCTGGCACTAACGTTTCATACCGGGAACACTTTTCTCATCTCTTATACAGCAACACCAAAAACAAATCAAATCAAAGGTTGATCCCTCTGATATCTGAATCTGTCTATAATATTCACGACATTCAAATCAAATTCCATGACATTAACAAAGTCTTTTACTAAGCTAATTGTTGCCATACTGAAGCAAAGAAATTTCACTTCTTTTGTTGACCCCATCCCTGTAGTTATAACAACTAACCAACTTAAACAGTTAACACATACTCTTAGGAGATGGTGAGTTTATGAGAGAAGGAATAAAACATTAAATGCCTAACGGCCTTAACTGCCTTAGCAGTTAGGAGGAGCGGGGTTATTGGTTGTATAAATAGCAAATAAACAATTGTAGTTGTGTGATTGGTTTTGTTTTGTAGTTCTAACAGGGTTATCATCCTGAGGGGGGAGGTTAGGCTTTCTAGAGGGAGGTTATGCTCCCAAACCCAGTCCTCGTAAAGAGATTCTTTTACGGTGAATGATAGAAAAACACATTCTTCCATTACTATTTCTATCTTTTGAGTGTGTTCTTGTTAGGTTCCAAACCCAGGAACCTAACACATAGCCAGTTTATAAAAATTTTTGTTTTTATAAGATGTATCAAAAGGATCCATGTGGTGAATCAAATAAAAAGTTTGAAAAGAAACAAAAAAAAAAAGAGCCCAAGTTTTGACTGGTGGCAACAATAGAAGTTATATGGCCCTTAAAGCAACTTATACTAGGATGTAAAGCTGAGGTGATCATGTAAACCAAAACTCCGATCTTGCAACCTAGTTCACTAGTCATTTGAAAAAGAATAAAGGTTGTTGTTGATATAACTTCATATTGCACATGCAGTAAAACCATAGTAAAGTATCTTGTCATGAATCAAGTCTATGATATCATTTCTCATGCATGAAAGTTAGAATTATATCATACCATTCAAACCAGAGCTGATATCTCTGAAAACCTGTGGCACAGCTGTATCATCTCTTGAAGACACATCAGGAGTTGATATTGGACTTAAATATTCAGTCCGCCTCCAAAAGTCTTCATGAATGCTGCTGCATACAGATGCAGGACTCGGAGGTACCTCAGTGGAGTTTTCCTAAAGACCACGTAACAGAAAATCTGTGATTAGATAACTATATATGAAATATAATAAGAGAAAAACAAAGTTCATCACTGAGAATGGTAAGAAAAATATAAGGCAAACTTACATGGCGCTCACCGCAGTTCATGAGAACTGTTGGTCCACTTGTGACATCTCTCACCATGGGACCATACTCATTGGCACGTGATTCCACCGTTGATTGAACCCTTCTGCCAAAAAGCCTCCCTCTTAAAGCAATATTATATTTAAAATTGGAGACTCGTTCCTTAATATTAAATCTATCCTTTTTCCGTTTCTTGACATCAACGGACATAGTTTCAACAGCTTCAAGCTTCCTCCGAATCTGAGCACCAGTTAAAAGGTGGCGGTCCTCCAGAAGAAGCTTCCCAAATGATGTTCCTGATCGTGATACAGGAGCAGACAAGGATCTTACAAGATTCCTTGGAGACAACTCTCTGTGCAGAAATATATTTTCATCCAGTTCATGTCTGAAAGAACCTGTTTGTATTTCTACGTCCTCTTTGGAAATTTCCCAGTTACTTGCGTACTTCATAATATCCCCCCCTTGCTGTAGTCCATCTTTATGACTATCTAATGCAAGTGACCTTGATTTTCCCTCGGGAAAACCAGCACGTGCTTCACTTCTCACAACATTTCTTAGCCTATCTGACAAGAACTTCCGGGTATCTCTGCTGATAACTTCAGGGGAAGTTGCTCCATTGAATTGCATTTCACTCTTGAACGACCCTGTTGATTCAGAATGGAGTAAATTTGTGTCAGCATCTCTGGTAGCACTTTCTCTGACTTGCTTTACTATATGTCGAGCTATTAGTTTAGGATCAGATGGTTTTTCATTGTAAGGTGTTTCAATTCCACTCCCTCGAACCACAGAAATCTTTTTAACAATTTTCCCTTGCAGTTCACATTTCAAACGCTCTTTCACCTCTTCAAGAAAATCTTCTATACTATTTCTCCCTTGTATAGTTCCTGTTGAAATGGTCCAATTCTCTTCATGGTTGCTAATGCTCTCAGGACCAGGCTTCAAGATAACTATCCTGGTGGGAGAAGCAGACGTGTCTAATCTGTTGCAGGATTTCATCATTAAGGACTCCTCAAAGTCTCTACTTAATGTTCTGCTCCTAGGAGGAAAGGTTTTCCTTTGAGTAGCTGGGACTAACTCCATCATGTCACCACGATATTCTGAACCATAACTTTCAGGTGGTGGTGTTTTGAATGAATGGCTATCAAGATCTGCAGATTTCCCTGCTGCTGCTCTTTGTAAAACTAAATCACTATGAATCACCTTTTCTTTGTTCGAGTTTTCTTGAGCTAGCAACCGTTTAGGAACACTATCAATTTCAGCAACCTTCGAACACTCTTGAAACCTTGCTGCTTGATATGCTTCAAACTCTTTCTTGAATTTCTGTAGTTCCTCTTCCTGAGGATGATCCCGCCGCCTTGGTTCTCCAAAACTCTTGTTCCACCCATCATCGTTGTCATCAACATCCATGTCTTCGTATAATGACTCAAAATCCATCTGGCTCGAAGAATTAAAGTTAGAAGAACCCCAACTAACTGAACCCCTTCGACTCAATCCTTTCTCTGAAGACTTCTTCCCCACGTTTTCACTCATTCTCTTATCTGATGGGACAACATATTTAGTGTCTAATGGCATCGTATCTATCCCCATCAACCTTGCCACAAGGCTTGGCGCATTTTGCCTGGTGCTTGATTGTTTGGATAGCTCTTCATTGATCAGTTTTTTCATTGAACCCACGTTTGAATAACGATTATTCTCAGGCCTGCCCTCTTCTTCCACTTGATAATTGCACTGGAAATTCAAATAAGAGACTAAGTGAAGGAAGGATGAGAAAAGACAGAGAGAAATAGATGAAGTTAACTTTGCTGCTCTATAGATGGGAGTGGAAAATGCAACATTTTGAGTTTACCACCACGTATTAGATTAAAAAGTACGATGAAGAGTGGTATGACAAAATCAGAACTATGCTCCACATTATTCAATCAGTCAATTAAATGAAGGGAAAATCAATCAAATTCATGAAACCATTGAGGGGTCATTCTCAAAACTTAAATCGGAAAGGTCATTGTTAACAAGGACACAGAATAGAGATAGGGAATATACTGATAATTCTCCTTGTGGGCAGTAGTGCTGAGGGGTTTGTACTTGCAGATCTAGACTATTTCGAGGAGCTTCGAGGCCTACATGACACAACATAATAACACAATAAGCCACCAAATTCTAAAAAAAGGCAACTTTCAAGTATTCATGAATATCTCCAAATAACAAAGTAATCAGCATTTACAATTATATTTCATCTCAAAACCAATTTGCATTAATTGGAATTATCTAACGAATATATAACCTGCACATTGGGAATTGAGAAAGGCTACATGTTACTTTCCAACTGTTTCATCATATCAATAACATTTCTAATATTGTAAAAATAGAAATTTGACTGGCGAATTAGTTATTGGCAGTCCTCCACTTGCAAGAATGAATCATAAGAAACTAGTGCACAATCGATCTTCCTTATAGTGTGCCTTCCCTCAGTGGAATATGCCAGGGCATAAACCTAAGACGGTTATTCTTAGCATGAGTGAAGTTTTTCATAAATACAACGAACAACACCTACCACCATGATGTCTCTTCCGAGCAAGGACTTTCTTGGCCATCCTCCCCTGATTGAATTCAAAGAAGTGTAATAAGCCTCCCATACAAATAGAGTCTACCAAAAGACTCCCATGTCCTCAATTTCATCTTCCATATCTTACTTCATTAAACTCTTCGTAGTTTGCACCCTACAATGCCATATCTTCATCAGATACCAGTTTAAGGAAATTCAGCAATTATAGAACAACCATCGAAGATCATAGCATCTAAACATAAGTATAAGATTTCATTTAAAGCCAAAAAAGAAAAAAGATATATGAAATATGAACCAATCTATATATAGAAAAGAAAAGGCAGATGTATAGTAATGAGGACTCTGAAATGTGATAACAAGTCAACAATCCTGGTTAATATCAGAACATGTAAGCTTTCATGCCAATTCAGATAATATGAGCACACATATTCAACCACTGAACTTCTGCATTCAGAATGAAGGATCATTAATCGGCTATCTTTGGGCCTTTTAGATAGTAATAATTGTACCCTATGTAAGGAAAAATTAGCATGAAAAGTGGAAATCAATCAATGAAAGAAATTTAGTCTGGGTAAAGCATTCAGATTAATATCTTTCAGCGTTGTCCAAAACAATTAATTGTTTGAAGAATCGAGTGAAAAGGACAAGTCTGAAAAATGTGAAAACTGCTTTCATGCTGATCCAAAAGACAGATAAGCATTCGAGTCGTACAAGCATCCCCAATGACTCAAAACAGTTTTATCTCCAGAGCTCACTCATAAAAATTCAATCAGAGAAACTCAATTGCAGGTTCTGAGAAATTGCATGAACCCGACAAGTCCCACAAGGCCACAACTTTGGTCAATAAACATTGCTGAGCTAAATAAATTATTCACTGACTCAAATTCCCACAGTTTTTCTAAGCAACACAAACACATCAATGCACAGATGAGAAAACCACAGAACAAATCAATATACCAGTTAGTGGTTTGAAAACTCAGGACTAAGAACCTATGAAGAGGCAAAGCATAAAGTCTGAATCAACGAAAAGGAGAAGATGGGTGTGGTTGAAAAGCAAGAAAGTTTCAAATTTGGTGAAAAAAATGAAATGGGTAAGAAAGAAAAGGTAGAAAAAATGAAAATGGACGAATGGTGTGTAGTGAAGAAGACAGGTAGAGATTAAAAGTTTTATGAATTATAAGAAGAATGATGATGACAGAGGGAAAAGGCTGCGAGGTTCATTGCCGGAAATAAATAATAATAATAATAATAAATAGATGAGAAAAAAAAAACTGAGTTTCTCTCTCTGCAGTTTTTCTTTACTGTTACCTAATCATTTCATTTTCATGTACAAATTCTTTTATTTGTTCTTCATAGGAATCATGCTGCTACTCCACATAGCCCCATGGCTTTGTCTTTTTTATTTTATTTTTTGTTGGCTGAGATGAAGATACCTCCTTTTAAAATGTCAGACATACCCCATTAACACATCTAAAGGGAGACATATATTACCATCATTGTTTTCATTTTTAAAGCACCAATTATAGAATTTTAATATGACTAACCTATAAGATATTTGTAATTAGCATAAGAAAATAATAATAGTGAATTTTAACTAAATTGAATGAACAGAAAGGAGACAAGGATGCACAATGTTTTTCAACTTTTTACTATTACTTTCTGGAAATTCAGGTCTGGCAAGAAACAATTGTCAAAATTTCTCCATTAATAAGATTTGACATGTTGTTCTTGTGTCGGAAGAAAATTTTACTACATATATATGATTCAGAAACTCTCCCCCATACTATAGAGTATGGAGAGAAATACTAGCATACTAAAAATATTCACAAATTATCATTTGATTATAAAGTACGATGTGATAAAAATGTTATTTTTGGAAAAATCAATTTAAAATTTATGTCAAAAATAATTTAAAAATTGAAGTCTATTTCAGAAAGTATAATTATCGAATTTTTAAGAAACTTTGAAACTTTAAAAATAGATTCCTTTATTGAAAGAGAGGATGATTTGGGATATTTTAAGTTTTAAAAAGAAAGGTGTAAAAATGTTGTTGAAATAAATAATGAAAGAGTGTAAAGTAAGAGAATCTGCATCTCTGAGCTGTTGTGTTGCTTGTGTGCGTGTTGCTCTGCATTGCATTGCGTGCAGTCACTAATTCCACCAATTATTATTTTGTACCATCCAACTTCTGTAACAGTACTATCAATTTATGCCGTCAGAACATAATTATATTATTTATATTAATAGGTAAAAATTGTGATGGATAATTTCCTATATTGATATTTATTAATGTAAACAGTGGATAGTAGTATTTTGATATTTATTCATAAATATATCGAATTATATTATTTATATATATGAGTATTTATTATTAAAAAATTAAAATAAAAAATTAATTTATATTATATTAAATTAAATTAAATTTATATTTTATTGGATTAAATTTAATTAAAATTAAATTTTAGTTTATATTTAATTTAATTTATATTATATTTTATTATTTATATTTTATTTTAAAATTTATCAAATATTTTTTTAATATCTAAAATTTAAAAAAATCGACAGATATATTTTAAAAAGATATATAACGGATAGCGGATTAGATGTTTTTATTATGGTTCAATTATGATTTTATATAATTTATTACTAAATTGTAACAAATATCCATAAAATTTTAATCCGTTATTCAAACTTAACTATAATTATTTATTTTATTCAATTTTATTTATCTGTTATCGGTTTATCCAATCAAACCCTGTTCAAATTTATGTTGAATTTCTTTAAATCAGGTCAAATACAATTTTTTTTCACAAAAACCAGTTCTAAAATTGCTCTTGAAGAGTTATTTCTTTATAAATAGTTTACATTATATCCACATATAGATACATTATTCAAATTTAAACTTATTATGTAATCACATACTTTTCTTCCTTAATTAGACTTTAAACATAATTTAAATTTAAAATTATCTTAACTTTTGTTTTAATTTTATATATATTCTAGCAAAAATTTAAAAGATGTTTAAGTTAAAAACATTTAAATGAGAAGTTATATTTATAGGAAAAAAACAAAAAAGTGTTATGCAATTATAAGAAGTAGTGGGTTAGGTAAGATGAAATAAAATTAGAATTTCTTAGACTATCTCATAACCTAATTTTGAAGTTTAAATATATTAAACTTTTAATCCTAAGACCAAAATCATTATGCAGACAGACTAATAAATATATATTAATTAGGGAAAATAGTTAAAAGTTGAAATTAAGTTATTAATTAAGATTGATCTATTTATGCACTTTAAATTAATTATATCTATATTGAATATGAAATATTCAATACCTTATATAATGAACAACCCAAGTTAAACACCTGAAAAGACTTATACACTAACTAAGGAAGAATACCGTCATGCTATCTTATATAATTTTATTTATATTTTGTCCATTGAATCTTTTCAATTACTCTCTTTAAAAAATCTAAATCTAATGATGTACATTTCCTAAAATATGACATCATAAAAATTTAAAGACATAAAACATGACATTTGTTTTTTTATTTTAGGATTAAATATATTTTTTTCTTTTAATAAAAATTAAAATTAGTTTTCTAACTTTTATATTTAAAATTACATGTTATTTTAACTAAATTTTATTAAATTTATTTAAAATTTTAAATATATTTTTTTAATTAATATTAAAAAAATATCAACAATAAATCACTCAAATATATTATTAGATATATGTTAAAACTTCAAATAAACTTAATAAAATTTTGATTAGAAAAACCTAAATCTGTATATTCCTAAAATTAAAAAACTAAATTAAACTAAAATTAGAAAAAAGATTAATTTTAATTTTCATCTAAAATATGAATAAAAATATTTAATCTTTTACTTTATTATATTTTGTCATTATTTCTTAGGACAAACTTTATCGATAGTATTTTTATTTAATTTTAGAAAAGTGTACCTTAAAGGGATTAAGTTTTTTATTCTGGGAATCTGCATGGTCCATGTGCAAATGTAAGCCTTTTTGCAGGTTCCGTTTGGTTGAACTCTTTCTACAGTTCAACTTTTTGACTTTTCTTTTTACCTTTTCTTTTACTGAGAAGATGCCATGATTGAGTAAATAATAATGTTAATGCTGCCATACTTCACAATTCACACCATTCAATCTATAAATATTATCATTATTATCTTTATTATTATTGTTTTGAAAAGTTTTCTCATCATTTTTAATCGTACTTCGATCTTATTCACCACTGTTGCTTTAATAATGCAACAAATTTCCTTCAACTTACAATATTGCTAATTTAGAAATAATAATTTGCCACTGAGATACGTAAAAATAATGTTCCTTATTAAATTTATTCTTACTTTTTGCTAATTTCTGATTTCATTTTATTATTCATATATATATATATAATGAGATTTATGTAATTTTTTGTTCAGTTGATACATTCTAATAAATCTATCGAGTTTTAATAGACAAAACTACTTTCATATATTATAAGTTTTATTTTAATAGACAAAACTACTTTTATATATTATAAGTTTTAAGTTATAAGATTAAGAGTATTTTAAATAATTTTTATTTTTAAAACTAAAAAAAAACATCAAATCTTTACTCACCTTTTCCTCGTCTCTTTCAACTCTATCTCTTTCATCACTATCTTTTTCATCTCTCTCAATCTAACATTCTCTGTCATCCTACCATAACCTCAACTGAAAAAAATCAGAAACACTCACCTACCTTAACCCTAATCTATTTTCCTCACTTATTTAATTTGTTTATCTTTGATTTTCATTTTCTCTCTCAACCACACACATTAACCTGCCACACCACAATTTATTACTCTTACTTTATTCATTTATTTTTCACCTTGCTAAAATGTACCAACTGAAAAAAAAAACCTACAGTGTTAGTATATATATATATATAAAGGGTCGGTTGATGACCCACTACACTAAACTATGCCGGCATATTACTTAATATTTAATTTTACTATTTGAAATAATATATTTATATATTTCCACTACGTCTTTTTTCAATAACATTAATATTTAATAAAAATATATTTTTCAAGTTTTCAAAATATATATATATATATATATATATATATATATATATATATATATTCAAAAACACATTTAATTATCTTAATATTATTTAAGTATTTTTTTAATATTTTTATTAAATAATTAATAATTATAACTTAATTTATAATAGTTTTATACTTTTAAAACTTATGTATTTTTACTTCTTATCTAAATTAACATAATTATTTGTTATCGTATGGAAAATATTAAAAAAAATAATAACAAAAAGTATTGGGACTAGATCAAATTCATATGTAAAAATCTATAACAAATCTTCTTACAAAAGAGTTAAACAACATTAAACATAAAAAATATTATGTCTATTATGAAAATAATCAAGAACAGTGATATTATTTATAATGAATTTTATATTGTTAATCTTATCGAAGGAAGAAAACAACTAATCCACATAATATGTAAAAATATGAGAACACTTAAATCATTTATAATTATTTATGTATAATATTGTTATCCTTAAAGCAATAGTGTTTATCGGTTTCAAAGATTCTTCTTAAGAAAGAAACACATTATGTAATGGTATTATCTATTCTCTCTAAAAATATATGAGAATACTTAACCTATTTATAATGATTTTAGGTTATTATATTATTACATTTTTTGTATCCTTAAAAAGTATAATATAAAAATAACCCTTTAACTTTTTAATCTTAATTTTTAACTAAGAAATATCATCAAACAAGAAAAAGATGAATTAGAAGGAACTATAATGGTCAATCCTCTAAATCAAATTAGTACTAAATGGACCTGTCATGTTTAACACATTTTGTTGATCCTAAGTTTTTTTTTAGAAAGAAAACGAATTATAAATTATTATGATTCACGATAATGATGTCATAACCAAGAAAATGTTAGCTTGACGTGAACATTAATGATAAAAAAAAGTCAAATTTGAAGTAACTTTGTAAACCAAGTTACTCAACAGCTAATAACTACGTTATTTGTACACCTTGATTCATCTTCAAAACTACCCAAACTCAAGTTGATTTACATTATTAAATAAATCAACATATAAATAAATAAACAAATAGAAACATAAAAAAAGTCTTATGAAGAGTTGTTCTTGAATACATTATCTATAGTATTAGAGAAATAGTACACTTTTAAGGATGATTAATAAAAAAATTATACTTTTAAATTTATAAAAAGAAATAGATGATAAAGGATAAGATAAATATATAGAATAAGTATAAAAAAATGTTAAGTGTGAAGATATTATATTCCTAATATCAACAAATTAAGAAAGCTAATACTAGCTCTTTGTTCTGTTCCCGCCTTCTAACATTTGATTCAGAGATAGCTAAGACTAGTCCTTTGTTCTGCTTACATCATTAAGATGATCATTGCAACCCAAGAAATGAACAAGCACAAACACAGAGAAAATGGTAAGCTAGTTTATCCAAGAACACACATAAACATTATTTAATAATTAAACTATCAATCATCAAACAATATTCACACACATTTCATCATCTAACTCTATATTGACCATCTGAATTCATGTATTAATATGGAACTATAGAGAGTCTGATTTTGAGGTGGAACAACAACAATATTCTCATTAACAAATCACTACACTCCAAGGTTAATCCTTTCAAGCATTTATGGCCAAACAATTAACCAATAGACTAGGGACCTCCTGCTACTCTTCACCACATAACCATCATTCTCTTCCTGAGACTAGAGATTATTGAGATCGTCAATGTAAGCTCTAATTACTAATTTCCTATATCAATACATATACTTACACACATAACCATTTAAAGGACTTCTCCTTAAAATCCTTATAACCATCATTCATATGTCATCACATCTTTCAATCATAACAAATTAAACACAATGGAGAAAAACAATTAAAATAACCAAGGAAATATAGAGTTACTCGCCCAATAAGTAGTCTTCACTCGCCCAATGAGAGAAAAACCAGTGAGCTCTCACAACCCATCGAGCTGGCTCGTTCAACCCCTGTAACTATAACCCAAACACCCTACAAAACTCGCCCAATGAACCAATTCACTCGCCCAGTGAGAGCGAAACAAAGAATTCCATAGACCAGTTAGGGAAGCTCACCCAGTCCCTGAAACTCACTGCCCGAACCCTTATTTACTCACCCAACGAGCAGTTTGCTCCCTTAGTGCCTTTACATAATTCAATAGCACTTCAAATCTGCAAAATTAACACCACCAAACCTCACCTATCCTCTCCCATTCACTTCCACCAACTTCTAACACTTCTAAATGGTAATCAAAGCTACAACCATCCTGTCTATACATATATAATCCAATCTAAACCAGTATTGACATCTTCTACTATGGAATTTCTACTTAAAATCAACTCAATGTTTACTTTATGGATCAAAACTCAATTCTACTAATTCTTACTCTTGATCAAGCAACTTAGGGAGTCTAAACAAGTCTAAATTGACTCAAAAGCAAACCCCAAACTCTCAATTTTACCTAAAACCTTCTATTTCTAAAATTCACTACATAAAACCTCAAAATACACCAAAAATCCATGAAAAACACAACATATCATCTACTATACAAATCTAGACCATCTACATGTTCAATCATCATCGAAACCAGTGCCAAATGACACTACCATAGATCCCAAGTTCCCGTTTATTCCATTTTACCATTTCTTCCAAAAGTCAACTACCAACACCACCCCTTTTATCCAAAAATGATCCAAAATTCTACAAATGCAATTCCATTGAATAATCCAACCAAATATAACACCACCATGTTGAGATTGTTGATAGGGGGAGCACTGGTTTAACTGAACCTACAATCTCAGAGTTTCTGGTTTTTTATGATGACAACACATAATTAATAACACATGTGTTTATGTGTTACATGTTCTATTGCTTACATGTTATATGTTTTAATCATTGTGCAAATCTGTTTAAAGCATTGAGGACATGATTGTGTTGATACATTGCATTTCACTATGCTATATAATTGATTTTATTGGTGAATGCATGTCTGGTGTTTTATAGAAGGAAAACCACAAGAACTTTTGTTGAACTTATAATATGTGGCAAAACAACAGTTTTAAGTCGACTTCATTATGAAGTAAGTCGATTAAAACTCGTGGCTTTGCACAAACTTTTTCAAAGTATGCTGTGAGAATTTTTGAAGAGAAAGTTTTTCAAAACTTTGTTTAACTCTGTTGTATAGTCGATTACATGCAACCTGCATTCGACTAAGTCTGTTACAGTTTTGAAATTCTGTTAATGCTTGAATTAAATGTTACAACGGCTATATTTTTAAATATGTTGACCAAGCATTTATTGTGATTCGACTGCATTAATTGTACATTCAATTAACTGCATTTATTGTTGTTAATTGCTTTGACTGAAGTGTTGTATTCGACTGTATTAGTAGTTAAGTCGACTTGAGAGCGTCAGAATTGTGAAAAACTATAAATAGACGCAAAATTGAATTCTGTAAGAACTCTCTTCAATTCTAACATTTTCATATTCATTACAAATTAGTGTTATCTTACAGAACGTGGAAAAGCTCCAAGAATCAAAGAAGAAGATCGTGGTGATCATCTCTTGTGATTTCTTGAAGAGCAAGATTGTTGTGCTTTGAAAGAGCCGATCAAATCTGCACAGAGAGGTGTTTACTGAAAGATCATAGTTGACAATCTATTGAAGATTGGGTTGATTCCCTGTTGTGATTACAGGAAGAAGAGCGTGCGATGTTCTTGACTTTGAGGGGTTTCTCAAAGGGTGTAGATAGTAGAAGAGGGGATTCTTGCTGCTGGTCTTTTTGTTGTATGCCTATATTTTGATTAGAGGGTTAGAGAGGTGTTTTATATTTTTGACGTGGAGGTCTCTATAAAAGCCTTGTTGTAAAAACCTTGATCATTATAGTGCATTTGCTTCTTGTGGTGGGAGGACACTGGATGTAGGCTTGGCCGAACCAATATAGAAACTCAGGGTTTGATCTTTCTATCCCTACTCTGTTACATTCAATCGACTTTATTTTTCACGCATTCGATTATATTTCGCTGCACTACAAAGTCCTTTTCCTTACGTTTCAAGAAAGCTTTTAAAGACATCTACTTTGCGAAAAAGATTTAAAAAAAACATTGTTTTTGTGTTTCACCAATTCACCCCCTCTTGGTGTTGAAAACTAAGTCATTCTATTTTAACACACCATTTCACCAAAACATCATTAACACCAATTAAAGACATACTTATACAAGGTGTCGCAACCGGAATCGCGACGGGACGACGATCCAATAAAAAGAAGAATAAATATTTGAAAAATAAAGAGATTTTGGAGTCGCCACCATAGTTTATTCTGGAAAACTACGGAAAAACCATAAAATGATAAGGCATGGTCAAATTGAACCAGATTCTTGGTTCGGGAGTCGGTTACGTGTAGGGAAGGTATTAGCACCCTACAACGCCTGCCCTAAGGCAGTACCTTTAACTAAATGTGCGAATGTGGATGTGGTTTTCAAAGTGTTTAACTTTCCCTTAAAATAAAACTCGAAAGAAACAAACAATATTTTTTAGCTTTTTGGGCCCGACAAGGATTGACCTTGCTCCTACGTATTCTCATGTGAGAAATCAGGGTTACGTAGTTCTTTTAGAAACTGTTGAGAAATTTGTTTGAGAATTGTTTGAAAATTTGTTTGGAAAATGATTTGGATTTTTGGGAAAGTGAGCCTGACAAGGACTGGCCTTGCTCCTACGTATCTCCACTTTTGATGGAGAATCAAGGATCACGTAGTTCTGGCAAGGCGATATTGTTTGTTGTTTGAAAATGTTGATGTTTTTGGTTTTTGAAGACTTTTATATTTTTTGGTATTTTTGTTGTAATATTTATATTTTTTTTGCGTAATGAGTACTAGGCTGATGCGTACGATCGCACGAGCACTCACACGGCTTTCTCTTTTTATTGTTTTGCGTAATGAGTACTAGGCTGATGCGTACGATCGCACGAGCACTCACACGGCTTTCTCTTTTTATTGTTTTGCGTAATGAGTACTAGGCTGATGCGTACGACCGCACGAGCACTCACACAGCTTTCTCTTTTATTGTTTTGCGTAATGAGTACTAGGCTGATGCGTACGATCGCACGAGCACTCACACGGCTTTCTCTTTTTATTGTTTTGCGTAATGAGTACTAGGCTGATGCGTACGATCGCACGAGCACTCACACGGCTTTTTATTCATTTTATATTTGGGCAATGAGTACTAGGCTGATGCGTACGATCGCACGAGTACTCATACCGATTTATTACATTAAATGTTTTTTTTAACGTTTTATATATATTTTTTATTATTTACAATTTTATAATTTTTTATACAAAAACAAAATAAACAAGTTACTAAACATAAATAAAATAAAGGGGTGATGGTTATTGTACAAGGAGTCGAACGTTCGTTAGGGAAGACGAACGTTCATTAAAAAAAAGTTGGAGATCCGCTGAGGACGAACGTTCATTGGGAAGACGAGCGTTCATTGGAAAATTGTTGAGATCCGCTGAGGACGAACGTCCATTGGGAAGACGAGCGTTCATTGGAAAATTAGGGACGGACACTTGGGTGAGAGGTAGATGACGAACGCTCGTTTGGGCGAGCGTTCGTTGGGAAATTGGGCTGAATGATGAGCGCTCGTTGGGGACGAGCGTTCGTTGGGGACGAACGTTCGTTGGGATTTGACGAACGTACGCTGGAAAAGGAGTGAAATGACGAGCGCTCGTTGGGACGAGCGTTCGTTGGGCGATGAAGGACGGATGCTGAGAAATGAGGTGAATGACGAGCGCTCGTTGGGGACGAGCGTTCGTTGAGGACGAGCGTTCGTTTGGGGACGAACGTTCGTTGGGGAAAGATCACCAAATGGTTCGTCCAAGAGGGGACGAACGGACGCTGGGAAACTGGCTGAATGACGAGCGCTCGTTTAGGGACGAGCGTTCGTTGGGGTGACGAACGGACGCTGGGATACGAGCTGAATGATGAGCGCTCGTTGAGGACGAGCGTTCGTCGGGGTGATGGTCACCAAACGGTCTGTCCAAGAAGTGGCCGGACGGACGTTCGGTGAGGAGATAGATGACGAACGTTCGAAAAAAGGCTTAACGTGCGTTTATTTATGGACAGTGAGTGTGAATATGGGGGATGGGTATTTGGCCGTGAGGTGCTTTGGGAGGTTGATGATGACCAGTGAAAATGGGGAGAAGAATAGAGGTCCATGGCAACCAAAACGGCTGAGGATGTCGCAATGAAGATGGAGAAGAGCTTGGGGTGGTGGTCCGTGGTTTGAAGATGACGGTAGTTGGAGGTTGTGACAGGTGCAGTACTGGTTCTGTGATTTTTTCTTGTAGGTTCGGTGGTTCACAGTGGTCAGAGGTGAACGTTGAGGACGGAAAGGATAATGATGGTGGGTGCCGATGACGCAAAGGAATCAGAGGAAGAAGATGGTTTTCTGTGATGTGCGTGATAGAGGGAATTAGTTTTGGAGAGTGTGATGTGAGAGTGAATGGAATATCTGAAGAGTGGATGAAGGCATCAATGGCATTTTTGAACGATGATAGTTGTAGTGGATGATATATTATGGTTGAAGATGGGTGAATTCATGGGTGTTTGGACGACGGAGTGACGTGTCGAGGGGTGGCCAGTGAATGAAGTAGGAGAGGAGAAATGATGGGTCCTGTGTTGAGAGGTTAGGAATGAATGGGGTAAAATGGTTGGGATGGTTACAGATAAGAGGAGAGAAGGGTGGAGTCAGTGCAGTGGCTGGGAGTAGTGAGGCAAGGTGATAGTGCGGCGGTGACTTGGATGACAGTGGCGGCTGAAGAATGATGGCAGTGAGGTTGAAGATGGACGTTGGCCCTCATAGCCGTGGGTGCAGTAAGAACAGACATATACAAATATTCATAACACATCTATTTAACAACAATACATGCAAACTCAAACCATGCAAACTTAGCAACAACATGGCAGAGAGACAACGTTCAGAGGCAACGTAACCAACATATTCAAAGACAAGTAACCAAACTCAGTAGAACAAGGAGTGGGAAACATTACTAACCTCTTGAAGCTTGGTTCACTCTTTGCTAATCCCGTGTGTCCGATGTCTTCTCCTTCCTCGTGACTGGCCTTCCTTCTTCGATAAGGTGCCCCTCCCCAGCTTTTGGAGTGATGCCCCTTGTTCCTCCAGATCCTCTCCACCCTCTGAATATAGAGTGTTGTAGCGGTCTCTCAGATATTAGAAATGATGGTGATCTGGGTGAGGATGAAGATGCTGACCGCAGGGTAAGGGTGAAGATGGTGGTCGGGATATGGGCGCCGGAGATGGTTGTGGGGTAATAATGGGTACGGCCGAAAGGAGTTTTCGGGTGTTCCAGATGGTGTATGGATGGTGAAAAAGATATGGCCGGTCCTGTGATGTTTTTTTTTTTGGTCCCTATTCCCCGTATCAGGAGTTAGTGATGGGAATGAAAAAGAAAAGGGAGAAAATAATATTCCCACTGCGACCTCTTTTCAGAAGTGGAATCGCACCAGATATTCTCCCCATGTGCTGACCAAAATTCTGCATCCCATGAAGAATATGGCATCCTTTTGGTGCTTGCTTCCCACGTGAAGACTGCACCAAGCATGGGTTAGCTGTATGGTTCCTACGCGTTAGCTGTGTGCTTTCGCCATTGCTCTGTAGCGTATGGGTACTGAACTGGCATAATGGCTGCCACCACTTGGAGTGCATGCATCTAAAGATAGCGTGGGAAGCAACCAGGCTGCCATGGGGAGGTGGAAAGCACAATGCAAGTGGCTGCCGTGGAGGGAAACATGTGCCATCCAAAGACTGGAAAGCCATTGTCGGTCATCCCTCCTTTTTTCATTTTTATATTCCCTTTTTTTTTTACTTTTCTACTTTATGTATTTTTTTTTGTATTTCGTATATACATAATTTTTTTGATTTTATAAAAATGAAACTAAAGTAAAATAAAGTTAATTAAAAACAAAAAAGAAAATAAAAGATGAAATAAAGATAAAATTAAATTTAAAACAGAAAAGATTTATTACTTTTTTATTTGATTTTTTTTTTGTATGAAAATAAACTAAAAATGAAGATAAAATAAAAAGGCAATAAAGAGATAAAGATACAAATTCTAACACATTTTTTTTATTTAACGTACCCGGACAAAATTGGGTGTTGACAGCTGCCCCTCTTTACTTAGATTTTACTAGATCATATGACAAACAATGTTTTCATATTATCAAAGTAAAAGATAAGTAAAGATAGAAATACTAATTTTGTCTGGGTTTCAAGATAAAGGAGAAACAAACAGAGAATAAAACAAACAAGCAAAGCTGAGAGAAATGAAGTGTGACAACCTCGTGGAAGGTGTACCAACGATACAGATGAACTGAACGAGGAAAGAACAAAGCTTCTTTTTTTTTTTTTTTTTTTTTTTTTTGATTGCATAAATAAAATGAACTGGATTAAATGAATGAGAAAATTGAAATTGATCGGTTTGACCATTGCCATGCAGAGGGTCGTTTGAAAAAGTAAAAAATGGGCTCGACCATTGTCTTACAGAGGGCCGAGATACCAATGACAGAAATTAAAATTGGGCTCGACCATTGTCTTACAGAGGGCCGAGATACCAATGACAAAAAGCAAAATTGGGCTCGACCATTGTCTTACAGAGGGCCGAGACACCAGTGACAAAAAGCAAAATTGGGCTCGACCATTGTCTTACAGAGGGCCGAGACACCAGGATCCAAAAGTCCTTTCGACCATTATCTAGCAGATGGCCGAGATAAAAACAAAAGAAAAGGTGCTTTCGACCATTATCTAGCAGATGGCCGAAATAAAAAAGGCAGAGACAAATGTTTGATTGCTTTGAATTTGAAAATTGGAATTGGTTGAAATTTTGAGAAGATTTTTTTGGTTTTGATTTTTTTGATTTTTTTTTTTTTGATTTTTTTTTTTTGATTTTTTTTTTTTTTTTTGAAAATTTTGAAATTAAAAAACAAGGTGTTGCATTTTTGTACAAGTATATGGAATCTTGATATGCAAGAGAAACTTGGTTGATGAAAATTTTGAAATTTGGAGAAGAAAAGTTTGATGAATGTTGATTTTTTTCTTTGAAAGAAGGAAAATTGATGAATATACATGGAGGCAAATTCAAGGTTGACGAAAATATGTACATGATGTATTGGAAGATTATGAACCTATGACATTTTTTTTTTTTTTGAGAGTCAATTTGTTTCCTTTGAAATCATCCAATTTACGACGATCCAGACTTCCAATTTCTTTCAATGGATGTCCGATCCTAAAGTTAACTGTGCAAAATGAAGCTTGTGTGCTACACATTTCCTGACGAGATACTAGTGTGTACATGCTTGATATCAGGGGTTGGTTAAAATATGTGGAGGATGATTGGAAGGATTTGGAGAGTACCGGGATGGTTACTTGGGCCTCTTACTCCTTAAAACGGCTACAAAGGCCATTGTGAAGTAGTAAATACCCAGAAGCTGCCCCAGTTTGGAGCATGGTAAAAGTATTTCCATGTATAAATGCATCCGTGAATTGTGAGGGAACAAGTCATGAATCAGGGAGTGAGAATATCATGTGGGATTTGCAAATTGCCCCAAATTTGGTTGTGATGGATTTTTGAAGTTCGGGGCGAACCAAGATCATGCAAGGCCCAACAAGGGATGCCCCAGTCTTTGTATGAGCTTTGAATGTTCAGATGAAAATTTTTGAGATTTAACAAAGTTGCTCAATACTCTGAATGGGTCGAAACATTTGAAAGTCAAAAAGTTGCCTTGGTTTTGGGTATGAGTCAATTAATCGAGGTTCAACAAAAGGTTGCCCCCCCCCATTTTGGGTTTACGAATGATAAGACGGACTCAAAATCATACAAAGCCCCAAAGTGTCTGCCCCTGTTTTGAGGGTAGATCCATGAATTTCAGTACGGACAAATCTGAGAGGCCCAACAAGGGATGTCCCGGTCTTGGTACGAACTGAATACAGATGTAACAAATCTGAGACAAACAAAGTTGCCCCAATTTTGGGATCCGAGGGAAGAGTTTGAATTGGATTAGAATGTGCTCAGGAATTTATGATGGATATGGAAAGGGTTGGCTTGAAAAGATTGCCCCAAACGGTTTGATTTTCCTTTGTAAAATCTTAATCAAAAGGGAGTTCCCTTCATCCGAGGACATATATTTTTTATTTTTTTTTCGACTGCATTGTGCGTCATTTTTGTCTTGTCTCGAAATTAAGCTTCATGAAAAAATTAAACAACCATCATTCAATCTGTGTGGACTTTTATTGGGCTTGTAATGTGGCTTGGGCTAAAGGGTGTTGAAAGAAAGGATATAAAGGCTCAAATAAATTTTTGTGGGTAATTTGAAACAAGAGTTACCATCTGCACTTTGTATCAGTCATTTGTCAACAGTGTTGACTTTCCTTGCTAATTTACAAATTTCACTCTTTGTTCACCATCACTTTGTGATTCTTTGTGTTTTTTTTTTTTCTTCACTTTTTGAAAAAAAAAATTTTTCATTTGATCACTAAGCGTGTTCCTTTGCAATTTGAGTCGACTTCTACTGTGATGGTAACCCTTGCTTGGGTAAAATTTTGAAAAGAAATTTCTTATTGGCTCAAATTGGGTATCAAAGGATGTATTATTTTTTTTTGGATGAAGAAGGATGGCCACACATCATTTCAAATTTTGATTGCCTTATTTTCAAAAGATTAATTAGGAGACAAAGACTAACTGATCTTAATAGAGTCATTTTTTTTATTCATTTTTTTTTCTTGTTTTTGTTTTGTCCTAACGGATTCAGGAATCTCCCAAATGAACGCTAGTGAAGGTAAAGGAAAATCTGCCCCAGTGTAAAACTAGGTGTTTATCAATTGGGCTCAAGAACATGATTGGGTCAATTTTGGTTTAATGAAGGCTGAAAGACGATGATTCCAAGCAATGCACACACAAATACCTCTTAAGAATATGTGATTTGATCATTTGACTCCAGGAGATTATGACATCCATTACATTTTTTTTTAATCTCATAAAATGGATGATTTGCATTGAAAACAAATGACTCAAGCTTTCGCATATTTTTTTTTTTATGCATGAAGAAAAGTAAAATGAAAATGATGATACTAGTTGAAAAACATGTTTTTTTTTTTTTTTTTTTTTTTTTTTAAGAGAAAATTACGTATGGTGGCCAGTGTGAAAACTGGGCTTGGGGGCCAGTGTGAGCTGGGCTCGGGGGGCCAGTGCGAGCTGGGCTTAGGGGGCCAGTGTGAGTTGGGCTTAGGGGGCCCGTGTGAGAACTGGGCTTAGGGGGCCAGTGTGAGCTGGGCTTACGGGCCAGTGTGAGCTGGGCTTTTGAATTTTGAGAGTTTTTGAAACTTGTGATTTGAAAAATATTCGCCAGTGTGAAGACTGGGCTTAATGGGCCAGTATGGAAACTGGGCTTGGGGGCCAGTGTGAAAACTGGGCTTTTGGGGCCAGTGAGAGCTGGGCTTAGGGGGCCAGTGTGAGCTGGGCTTAGGGGGCCAGTGTGAAAACTGGGCTTGGGGGCCAGTGTGAGAACTGGGCTTAGAGGGCCAGTGTGAGCTGGGCTTAGGGGGCCAGTGTGAGAACTGGGCTTAGAGGGCCAGTGTGAGAACTGGGCTTAGAGGGCCAGTGTGAGCTGGGCTTAGGGGGCCAGTGTGAGCTGGGCTTAGGGGGCCAGTGTGAGCTGGGCTTAAGGGGCCAGTGTAGGAACTGGACTTTTATGGGCCAGTGTGAGCTGGGCTTAGGGGGCCAGTGTGAGAACTGGGCTTAGAGGGCCAGTGTGAGAACTGGGCTTAGAGGGCCAGTGTGAGCTGGGCTTAGGGGGCCAGTGTGAGCTGGGCTTAGGGGGCCAGTGTGAGCTGGGCTTAAGGGGCCAGTGTAGGAAATAAAGGCTTGGGAATCAGTGCAGAAACTAGGCTTGGTGAGCAATGCAGGAAATGATATGAGAAAATATGATTTAGAAAAAACGTTTGAAAAATGTTTTTTTTTTTCAACTTTCTGACACAGGAAAATCCAGATCGGATCAGCCCTGAGGAGAAGTAACAAAGAAGGAAGTTGGACTTACCAGGCACATTGACCCAATGGATCAGATGACCTGAGCCGTGTGAACTTGTCACAAGAAGATGACAAAGAAAACACACATTTTTTTTTTGTTTTTCAAAGTTTATGGAACAAGCTAAAAGAAAATCATTTTTTTTGTTATGAGAAGATTTCACAAGATTGAACTAAAGAAAATTTTGCAACACCACCAGACTCAATGAGTCCAACACAATTCTTGTTACAACCATGACAAAATCTTCAGACAAGGATCTGAATTCCTTTATTTTTATTTTTTTGCACAAATACTTGTTCACACAAATGAAAAGAGAAATTATGAATTGAAAACACAAAATCTGCATAATCATGTATTTTTTCAGAAATTCAGATGCACCAGTTCAAGAGAAACCATATATGACAAAAGGGCCGAATGGGCTCAAAAACTGTTCATCTTTCATTCTCAGATTTTTTTTTTTTTTTTTTTTTTTTTTTTGCAAATTCAAAGAAAATCACACAAGATAATTTGAACAAATGCACAAAACATCATTCAACAGCAAAAATGTGAAAACAAAGTATTTTTGACACATTTTCAAAAGAAGTAGACTCGAGAGAAAACCACGAAGGCCATTGGGCCTAATGGGCTCGAGCACTATTCCCTCTCAATCTGAGATTTATTCAAAATGTAGAAGAATAAGGAATAAAAAACAAACAAAATGGTGTGATGTAAAATTACAAACATGCCAAAATAATTCTTCACTCAAATTTATATTTCAGAAAGAATTGGGTTCAAAGAAAGCTAACATGGTAATGAGGCCCAATGAACCTGAAAAATGTCCTTTGTCATGCAAATGAAAAACAATTTTGAACACTTCAAATTTTACATCAATCCAATTATTATTTTTTTTGAAAATTTTCTATTTATCATATTTTTTATTTTTGTTTTATTATTTTTTGTGAAATCGGGTCATCCAAGAAGTATTGAATTGGGCCGGATCGACCCAACAAAACCCTACCCGTTTCAGATTTTAAATTTTTTTTTTTTTTTGTTGAGACTCAGAAAGATCAGACCGACACCAGACGGTTGCAGCGACCGGAACTGTAGCCACAGTGGATTTGCTTGGCTATAAGTCGAGAACTCCTCCGCGTTGGGCGACATTTTCTGATCTTACTCTCTGTCTATCCTTCTCTTTCTCACTTCCTCTTTGAGCGTCTGGATCTGCTAGGAGCCTCTGCCCCCGTGTGCTGTCGGAGGCGTCCCAGTGCTGCGACAAGCTTTTATAAGCCCTTCCACTTCCAGGTAAGTCTTCTGAGCTCTAAATCCTCTTCCTTTCCTGCCTTTCCTCTCTTAAGCTTTCTGCTCTTCTGATCTTTCCTTCTCTTGCTCTTCTTGTCTCTCTTTTTACGTTTTCTTTGCTTTTCTTTCCTTCACGCTTTCTGCTCTTGCTCTTTACTCTTTAGCTTCTTGCTTCTGCTTTTCTTTTATGCTTTCGCTTTTCATTCTTGCTTTACTTCCCCTCTCCCCTTTATGTTTTTTCTTTTCGTACTTTCCTTTCTGCAAGCTCTTTATTTTCTTCTGCCTTCCGCTTTGTCTGCTTTTATTTCCATCTTGCCCTTCTCTGCATTTCTTTCTGAGTCCTCTTTTCTCTTTTTCTCTTTTTTTTAATTTAAAAAAAACTTAAAACACTTAAAAACACAACTGTCTTAAACTTAAGGGGTATATAGGCTGGAAACCAGACGTTCATCTCCCTTCGTTTGAAGGTATGGCAGAGACAATCGGGTAGAACAACGCCACGTACCCCATAAAATCAGAAAACTTAAAAAGATAAATTTAAATGATGAACCGGACATGGACAATATGGACAAGGATAAAAGGACATAGATCCGTTTAGGAACCTTTGCGAGGACCGTGAAACAGATCCGAGACCGGACACTGAAATAACAAAGACCAACTGGACAAAACAAACTAAAAGGAAATAAAAACGAAAAAAGAAAACACTGAAAATACTTTTTTTTTTTTTGTTTTATGCTTCTGTTTTGTTTTTTGTTCTTTTTATTTTCATATTTTTTTTTGTTTCAGAAAACTTAGAGAGGAAAGATGAACGAGATGGAGATGGAGAGGTACACCAGTCAGCGGTGGAGACCTACTGAAGATCAGGTCAAAATGATGACCCATATCTACAATTACGGGGTCACACATCCCAGCAGAGCCCAAGTTGTCGAGATTGCGTCTCGACTAAGAGTTTTCGCAGACGCTACTGAATACAATGTGCACTGCTGGTTTAACAACCACGGCAATCGGGTCAGGCGCTGGCAAGCGGAGATAGACCCTACTGGCACTCAGTTTTCACAACTGCCGCTATACATGTATGGTAAGTATCCTGATCACCTCCATCTTTTTCTTTTTTTTTGAAAATTTTCTCCTCATCTTATTATTGACAATTTTTTTGTTTTTTTTTTTGGAAAGAAAACGACTGGGTGATCATGAGGGCGCCGAGGCTGCTGAACTTGTTCCCGGTTCCGATCATCATTGACGACGATAGGGACGGACGACAAATCGCTCCACCCATGCTTCTCACATTCCGGACCAGAGCTCCCTCGACGGAGCTCTCCCTCAGACCACCGCAACCAGCTCGGGAATACTTTCGCTAAAATTTCCTCTTTTACTTATTTTCATGGTTTGTAATATTAACGATCACTAGTGATCGAACCCTGAACAATCTTTTATTTGCTTTTGTTTTATTTGCCTCTTTTTTTTTGTTTTTTCTTTTTTTTTGCTGTTTTTTTTTAATTGTGACTTTGCACCTTTTCTGTTATATCTGTTTTTTTCTCTTTTTTATGCATTTTTATTAAATGTTAAGATCGTATGAGTGTATTTAAATTGATGTCTTTGTTCAAAAATATCTCCGACCTTACTGTAATTCTGCTCCAATGAATGAAATGAAAAAAATATTTTTATGGTTTTTCTTTGATTTCAGTCTAAACAAAATTTCTAATCTGAACGAAATAAAAGGAAAACCGGGCTCAACAGAAAATAAATTATTTACAAAGAAAATACGAAAAAAGATTTCGAAAGAAATGAAAACCAAAGTGAACGCCATGAGTATGAAAAACAAAATTTTGAAAACATTATGCATATGAGACAATGCAGAAATGGGAAGAGAGGAACAATGAACTCGTAAACAAAATTTGCACAATCTGAATTTTTGACAAACCTTTTTTTTTATTATCATCATTTTTTTTCGCGACACCCTATTAGGACATGATTTCCAGTAAACCTTGGAGATACCAAGTAACGAAATTTCACATTAAAATTCATGGATGAAAACGTGATATCAATGGGCATAAACCTCATAGCGAGGCAAATTAAAGCTCGAGCAAAACAACATCAGTTCCAACTTATGCTTTCCCAAATAACCCGCGAGTCCTCTTTCCTCGTCATGGCTTTTGTAGAGGCGAACTCACGCCTTGTCACGACACTCAATTGACATTCTTCAAACTTTTAAAAAAAATCCTGAATTGATCAAAGATTGCATTTTATGTTTGAAAGCCTTGCATGCTTCTGTTGAGTGTCCACGCGCTCCTCGATGATAATCACACCTCGCATTTATGTATTGGGTACGGAGGTCGTGTAGGCCTAGTTGGACAAACCTCTATGAGGTTGCTGCGGAGAAGATTTAGCAGTAACTCTGCATAGGTCATAGGGATTGGAGTGAAGTTGGCAACCTCCTCAATACGACATTTGAGGATAGGCAGTAAAATGTGAATTAGCTCTTCTCTTTATCTTTCTCATGAAATTTGCGCCTCTAATGAACCAAAAGACCCGTTTTTCCTTCGCGTTTTGAGGTTAAATAGATACATCTGCAAACGTCGTGCCTGACACCTTCTCATTCGCGCCCGGGCTTGAAGCTCTCTGGAAAATCGCGCACGAGAATTCACTGAAATCTTAACAGACCGATATCTTGACGAGCGTCAATTGAGCGCTTCTCTCGAGGAACATCATCTTCTCATTGGAGAACGAGCGTCCTCTTCCATCTCGTCAATGAGAGTTCTCTTCTAAAGGCAGGCGGAGCGTCCACTTCTGTTCGGATGGACGAGCGCGTTTGAGGCGAGTCAAAATTCAGCTTGGACGAGCGTCTACTTGTGCTCGAGCGAGCGTCCGTTTCAGCATAGACGAGCGTCCGTTTCAGCCTGAAGGACGAGCGTCCACTTATAGGACGAACGCTCTGGACGATCACGTGCAGGACGAGCGTCTAGTTCCATTATGGACGAGCGTTAACTTCTTGGACGGGCGTTCTACTCAGTTTTACGGACGATCGTCCAATTGTGTGTGCTGGACGAGCGTCCATTTCTTCAGTTTGTGGACGAACGTCCACTTGAGCGTCCAATTCTCTGTATTGGACGAGCGTTCACGAGCGTCATCTACTAGCTGAAGGACGAGCGTTCGTTTTCATTGGTTGGACGAGCGGCTGCCTCATTTTGGACGAGCGTCCACTTCTAGCTGAAGGACGAGCGTCCACTTCACAGGACGAACGTCCACTTCTTCTTTGTGGACGAGCGTCCTCTTCTGTTCACTGGACGAACGTCCACTTGTGCTCTTAGTGAAGTACTCTCTGTCGTCCATAGGGTGATTGTCCGTGTGCTTGTGTCGAGCGTTTCTGTACTTTGGTTCAGCTCCGCACCCTGTCAGAGACTCTTCCTCCTTCAACCTCTCATTGCTTATCATGTGTTCATGATGGTTGTAGAGTACAGTAGTGACCTTCTTGTTGCTCAGAGGTGGTTCTACTTGAGAAGAAAATTTCTCTCTACCTTGGGCATATTCTTTGAATAATTCACACTCCTTCTCTATCATGCTCTATGAGATGTTTCATCCATGTTATATTTGCACTGTCTCAAGAAAACCATCCACCGGATTCTCCCTAGGCCGATGCATCAAGGTTCGAGATGAGTACTCCCATTAGAGGCAATGCCAGCTCATCTCTCAGAACAGAAGAATTAATAACTTTCCATCACATGCATGAACCATTATTTTCTTGCCATAGATGGCTTTGGGGATAATCTCTTTCCCGATATTTCTCAAACTCTGGAAACTTGAATTTTGGAAGTACCATCAGATCTGAGCCTATTCAAACTTTGCAACATTTTCAAACTTGGCATTTCATCCACCTTCTATGGCTTTCACAATTTTTACAGTTCTTCAAATTTGTGCCTGACAACCTCAACATTGATGTGATGACATGGTGACCAGATTTATTCAACTCAGGTGGCTTTGTCCTCCTAGTGCTTACAATAATTCTCCTAAGGACCATCCAAATGGTTGCCCCCCAAACTCGTTTCCTACTTCAACTGCGTCCCCTTTGACGTTTTTTTTTTTTTTTGAGCGTCAAGATGTCTCAAGTCCATTTCTGAGGGTGGAGTATAATTCGGGGGAAGACCACAGGAAGGGAAAGTTTGTGTCTTCTGGAACTCCTTGTTGTGATCGTTGTGTGCATAAACATCCAGGACTTTGTAAGGCATCCAGGGTCTTTAAGACCTGTCTCATTTGTTCCTTCAGTTGTCGGATATTGGCTTTCATTCCCTCTTGAACTTCTACTTGGTTCTCCATGATTTTGCCACTGGTTCGTGTCCTTTAGGGTGTCTTAGATGTTTAACTGTATTTTTTTTTGTGAAACAAATTAAGAAAAAAATAAAAATAAAAATAAAAAAGAAAAGAAAACCAAGTTCAAATTCTCTAGTCAGAAACTATAAAGCTGTGAAAATATTTGGCCCGGTATAATTTTGGAAATTAACACGAAACAGAGTCAATAAGGTGATTCATCATTCAGAAGTTCCCAAAATGCGAGACATAGGAATTCTTGGTCAACCATCGCAGGCTTTGGTCATCACATTCTTCATTTGTCTGATCAATTTCTTGCAGCAATTGAGGAAAGTTTCAGTCCCCTCAAGCGGGTTGATGATTGACATTACAAACTCAATATCAGCTAAGAACTTAGGGACGTTTTCAATAACTCCATAGGCAAGGGAAGCTAGCTATGAGAGACTTCTCTTCCAATTCTTTTAACTTGTCCTTGTTCAACAACATATTCTTTTTCATCTGACTCATCAATCCTTTATGTTCCCTCTTAGCTAAACGCCGACATTCCTTCTAGTTTTGTCATTGTTGCTTCTATCCACTGCTCATCATTTTGAAATTTCTTCTCATAATTTGGGTAGGGGAAATTAATCTGCATTACAACTTGATTGTCTTAACCCTTTCTGTGATTCATTGGCTAAGGGAAACTTTCATTAACAGTTCATGATCTCGGGCCTTTCATTGAAGCGAACAACATTGCCCCCAATTGTCTTTAACTTGATGGAACATTTCAGCGAAGATTCATTCCTCATATGATCTGCAATGTGGCGAGAGATGCAGGTGTTAGCGATCCTCTCAGGATACTCAAATTATTTTTTTTTTGCGCTAACACAGGATAATACCCATGAGGGTGCATTAGGATACCTCCCGGAATGATATGTAATCTGCGATCTATGCTCCCAAGGGACACACCATTTAACTTGTTCTTGATTTAAACTGCACAAAGTTGCGCCCATTCATTTACTCTTTTCACATGTGGTTCACAAGGAACAGCCTAAGACAAGCGCAAAAATGCCTAAAAGTCACTTCTTTTTCCAATGGTGACCCATGTTCACCTGACTGAGTACCTGTGATGGACTTTTTGTACAAAATCCAACTTTCTCTCGGGTAATCGTTTACAATGCCCTTGTAATCGATTATATACTACAATAATTCGTCCATGGGGTACAGGGAATTTAAGGCGTCTCCAGTCTCACGGGAAATGAACCACAAATACACCACTGGTAGACAACATAACATCTTTCCCTCTTTAAGTTCGTAACAACGATTAGGGGTCCCATAAACTTCAGCCAGGATGGCACTGACTAGATTCTCACAGCGCTCTTTATCTCCCACAAATGCATTCATAGCGGCATAATCGACGAGGTTCTTAACATTTTAGGAGAAAGCATGACACCATAGAGGAGAAGGGCTAATACATCTGTAAACATTTCCCAATTTTCCTCTTAAGCCAAGCGATGTAGGTATTCCTATAAGTATCTTTGAGGAAGGCCCCTCACTTTGCCCTTGATTGTGAACTCGCTTTCCAACTTCATTGGGTGTACTTTCCTGATCCTCGCTAACTGCAAGACAAGGATATACTGCTCAAGGTAGTTGTATGGAGTCTTTTCCATATTTAAGACTTGCTCGAATTCTTCCACTGGTGGTACTAGTTGGAAATCTTGGAAATTGAAGCACTTTAGTGGTGGATCATAGTACTGGGCTAAAGTAGTAATTGCTGATGTTTGAACCTCCACCTCTAACAGACTCAACAAATTCTTAAACCCCACCAATATTATCCTCCTTTACTCGACGTGCATCTTTTCGTCAAAATGTATGAACTCGAATATCTCTTGACTCAAAATTCCATGTTAATTCCCCTTTTTTAGCTTAAGGCCTTAATCACAACTTTATAATTTTTGACTAGAATCCACAAAACGTGACAAGACTATGAAGAAAAACAATGAGCGAAGAAAAAGGAAAAAGCAAAAGAAAGAAAGAAGATAAAGAGATATGAGGATATGTACAAGGTGCGTGATTTTTATTAAGCGAACATGAGGGTTATAAGAATACACATTTCTCCCTTTTGTGCCTTATCAAAGGTTGGATGACTGAAGTTCTAAGGCCAAATATATGCACTCACAAGGATAGCTTCCTAATGCTTAAATCAGGCCACCAGAGCTATGGCTCTTTTCACTGTTTCTCCACAACAGTCAGAGTAATCAACTAGATGTGGAGACACAAATGAAGAGAACAGACTCTGGCTGGGGTTCTCACGATAGCCAAACAGGAAGTATGTCCCAAATGACACCGCTACACAACCCCTCTATTTCTAAGTTGCGCTCAGACCCGGGTATAGGGCCCCACTCATGATATGCATATTGTGTGTGTGTGAAGGGAGAATGCAATTATACACCCCAAACCCTCACCTGCAAAACAACCAGAAAAATCCCAGGCAGATATAACATGTTTTCTACCCTAGGGTTCAATATAAACAAAACAAACACACATACAATTATGACAAAAATCAAACAAAGATAAAGAAAAAGAAAGGGAAGAAAAACACAAAGAAAAACCACACATACAATTTTATAATTTTTTATACAAAAACAAAATAAACAAGTTACTAAACATAAATAAAATAAAGGGGTGATGGTTATTGTACAAGGAGTCGAACGTTCGTTAGGGAAGACGAACGTTCATTAAAAAAAAGTTGGAGATCCGCTGAGGACGAACGTTCATTGGGAAGACGAGCGTTCATTGGAAAATTGTTGAGATCCGCTGAGGACGAACGTCCATTGGGAAGACGAGCGTTCATTGGAAAATTAGGGACGGACACTTGGGTGAGAGGTAGATGACGAACGCTCGTTTGGGCGAGCGTTCGTTGGGAAATTGGGCTGAATGATGAGCGCTCGTTGGGGACGAGCGTTCGTTGGGGACGAACGTTCGTTGGGATTTGACGAACGTACGCTGGAAAAGGAGTGAAATGACGAGCGCTCGTTGGGACGAGCGTTCGTTGGGCGATGAAGGACGGATGCTGAGAAATGAGGTGAATGACGAGCGCTCGTTGGGGACGAGCGTTCGTTGAGGACGAGCGTTCGTTTGGGGACGAACGTTCGTTGGGGAAAGATCACCAAATGGTTCGTCCAAGAGGGGACGAACGGACGCTGGGAAACTGGCTGAATGACGAGCGCTCGTTTAGGGACGAGCGTTCGTTGGGGTGACGAACGGACGCTGGGATACGAGCTGAATGATGAGCGCTCGTTGAGGACGAGCGTTCGTCGGGGTGATGGTCACCAAACGGTCTGTCCAAGAAGTGGCCGGACGGACGTTCGGTGAGGAGATAGATGACGAACGTTCGAAAAAAGGCTTAACGTGCGTTTATTTATGGACAGTGAGTGTGAATATGGGGGATGGGTATTTGGCCGTGAGGTGCTTTGGGAGGTTGATGATGACCAGTGAAAATGGGGAGAAGAATAGAGGTCCATGGCAACCAAAACGGCTGAGGATGTCGCAATGAAGATGGAGAAGAGCTTGGGGTGGTGGTCCGTGGTTTGAAGATGACGGTAGTTGGAGGTTGTGACAGGTGCAGTACTGGTTCTGTGATTTTTTCTTGTAGGTTCGGTGGTTCACAGTGGTCAGAGGTGAACGTTGAGGACGGAAAGGATAATGATGGTGGGTGCCGATGACGCAAAGGAATCAGAGGAAGAAGATGGTTTTCTGTGATGTGCGTGATAGAGGGAATTAGTTTTGGAGAGTGTGATGTGAGAGTGAATGGAATATCTGAAGAGTGGATGAAGGCATCAATGGCATTTTTGAACGATGATAGTTGTAGTGGATGATATATTATGGTTGAAGATGGGTGAATTCATGGGTGTTTGGACGACGGAGTGACGTGTCGAGGGGTGGCCAGTGAATGAAGTAGGAGAGGAGAAATGATGGGTCCTGTGTTGAGAGGTTAGGAATGAATGGGGTAAAATGGTTGGGATGGTTACAGATAAGAGGAGAGAAGGGTGGAGTCAGTGCAGTGGCTGGGAGTAGTGAGGCAAGGTGATAGTGCGGCGGTGACTTGGATGACAGTGGCGGCTGAAGAATGATGGCAGTGAGGTTGAAGATGGACGTTGGCCCTCATAGCCGTGGGTGCAGTAAGAACAGACATATACAAATATTCATAACACATCTATTTAACAACAATACATGCAAACTCAAACCATGCAAACTTAGCAACAACATGGCAGAGAGACAACGTTCAGAGGCAACGTAACCAACATATTCAAAGACAAGTAACCAAACTCAGTAGAACAAGGAGTGGGAAACATTACTAACCTCTTGAAGCTTGGTTCACTCTTTGCTAATCCCGTGTGTCCGATGTCTTCTCCTTCCTCGTGACTGGCCTTCCTTCTTCGATAAGGTGCCCCTCCCCAGCTTTTGGAGTGATGCCCCTTGTTCCTCCAGATCCTCTCCACCCTCTGAATATAGAGTGTTGTAGCGGTCTCTCAGATATTAGAAATGATGGTGATCTGGGTGAGGATGAAGATGCTGACCGCAGGGTAAGGGTGAAGATGGTGGTCGGGATATGGGCGCCGGAGATGGTTGTGGGGTAATAATGGGTACGGCCGAAAGGAGTTTTCGGGTGTTCCAGATGGTGTATGGATGGTGAAAAAGATATGGTCGGTCCTGTGATGTTTTTTTTTTTGGTCCCTATTCCCCGTATCAGGAGTTAGTGATGGGAATGAAAAAGAAAAGGGAGAAAATAATATTCCCACTGCGACCTCTTTTCAGAAGTGGAATCGCACCAGATATTCTCCCCATGTGCTGACCAAAATTCTGCATCCCATGAAGAATATGGCATCCTTTTGGTGCTTGCTTCCCACGTGAAGACTGCACCAAGCATGGGTTAGCTGTATGGTTCCTGCGCGTTAGCTGTGTGCTTTCGCCATTGCTCTGTAGCGTATGGGTACTGAACTGGCATAATGGCTGCCACCACTTGGAGTGCATGCATCTAAAGATAGCGTGGGAAGCAACCAGGCTGCCATGGGGAGGTGGAAAGCACAATGCAAGTGGCTGCCGTGGAGGGAAACATGTGCCATCCAAAGACTGGAAAGCCATTGTCGTCATCCCTCCTTTTTTCATTTTTATATTCCCTTTTTTTTTACTTTTCTACTTTATGTATTTTTTTTGTATTTCGTATATACATAATTTTTTTGATTTTATAAAAATGAAACTAAAGTAAAATAAAGTTAATTAAAAACAAAAAAGAAAATAAAAGATGAAATAAAGATAAAATTAAATTTAAAACAGAAAAGATTTATTACTTTTTTATTTGATTTTTTTTTTTGTATGAAAATAAACTAAAAATGAAGATAAAATAAAAAGGCAATAAAGAGATAAAGATACAAATTCTAACACATTTTTTTTATTTAACGTACCCGGACAAAATTGGGTGTTGACACAAGGCATCAAACATCATACAACTAATTTCACTCAATGAAAACAACATTTTCACCAATCATTAATCTCTAACATAAATAAATCATATAATCATTATAGAAATTTATCAATCATACTTGATATTAAACACTTAAATCATAAAACTAGCATCCCTTACCTTAAAAGAAGCTACCACAGTTGTACACAACTCATTGCTCTTGCTTCGAACCCAAGGAACTCTAAAGAAACCTACAAACCACAAGAACATAATCAAAGCAAGTCCTTAGGACCTCTGATCAACAAAGAGATGGGTAGAAAACTAATTTAACACATGTCAATACCATGAATTTGACAAAAATTTAAAGGAAAAAGAAGCAGAAACTTACTTACTCTATAAGAAAAAGTGATTGGATAAGAAAGAAGGATTATCTACCGTGATCTCAAACACATTCTAATCGTCAAACAGATGATCTAGACATTAGAAATTGTAGAAAAAATGCAGAGAGAATTAAGAGAAATATTTCTATTATAAGTGTTTTTAATAATGAAATGTAACATCCCAAAATACCGTAATTACCATAAATCAGGATTAATTACAATTAACAGTAACATAAACAGTCTTTGGCATTAAACAGAATTACAAGAAGAAGCCGAACGGCGTCAGTACAGAAGAACGTACGCTCAAGATATAAATCAGTGATAACCAGGACGAACGGTTTTACAAAACTTAACTGCACGTCCAACTACTCTACCATTACATCCCTACTCTAACGAGCGTTCTAAGGCTCGGCCTTGACTTCTACCTCAACCAGATTTGTCTCCTCCAAATTTTCTTCTTCCAGCATTTGCTCAGGGGATGCACCACCATCTGCTCACACCCACAACGGATGATCATTGCATTTTGACAAGACGGAATATACATGGACAGCAGACAACACAATGGAAAAGCAAGGGTAAGCTTATAATATTTAGTTTATACAATCAACACATACATTTACAGCTAAATCCACACATACAACATGTAACTCATACATCAGCAATCATAGAAATACGTATATAAGACAGACCGTCCGGACTGTATGAACCATGTAGTTACAAGCGTCCTTGCACCCGAGTGATGTAGTAACTGGGATACACCAAACAGCTGCCACTCGAGGTTAACCCTATCTGTCCAAAATACTCAATAGGACTAGGGTCTCCTGCCATTCCCACACATGACTACCCCCTTCTACTTGAAGATAAGTATCACGGAATATCAGGATGGACAGCGAGGCTTAACTTATCCATGTTCATACTTTACCAAAGTTTAACATTTAACACATCTGAGACGTTCCTCCTTGGAACGCTCGTTCAAATTCCATAATCATAAAATCACTTGGTATAACGTTCGCACTGTAATTTATCATAATTCATAATCAATTTCATCTTTAACTTTAAGAGTACAAAAGAACGAACGTTCAGTCCTTTGAAGAAATAGGACGAACGTTCAAATATAGTACTGGATGGACAGACGTGACTCTCTGTTTGACCAGTTAAATGCACTGACTCAATTTGAAGTGTATTGGTACTTAGAAGATTTCAAAATAATTACCTTGGACCAGATTCAATATAAGAAGAATACTCAATAAGACTTAGAAATTTTCTTTGTAAAATTTGGTATATACTGAACTGATGTCAGTATTTGAACGAACGTAAGAGAATGAATATGGAATTATTTGGACTAACGCTATTTACGTTCGTTAAGGAATTAAGAATAAGGACGAACGTTCGACATGAGGCCGAACGATATTTAGGACGAACGTTCGACATGAGGCCGAACGCTATTAAGAACGAACGCTCGACATAAGGCCGAACGCTATCAAAGACGAACGCTCGACATAAGGCCGAACGCTATCAAAGACGAACGCTCGACATAAGGCCGAACGCTATCAAAGACGAACGCTCGACATAAGGCCGAACGCTATCAAAGACGAACGCTCGACATAAGGCCGAACGCTCAAACATTCAAATGGGGACGCTCGTTCACGAGCAGAATTCTTTCCAAATGAAGGAATCCCATTCTAAGTTATTTTAAGGGGAAACCGAACGGTTTAAGACCGTACAGTGACGAGCGTCATTTATCAAAGGGGATGAATAAAATTTCGGATTTCTCAACCTTCGAAAATTCTTCCAGATTTCAAATTTATAAACTTTATAACTTTCATTCCAGATTTAATTCACCTTAAATATCATCATCATATAGATCTCATCATTTTAATCATTCCAACTATACAATAACCATACTCCATTCATACGTAATCAAATCAACATGCATTTCAATCAAAGTCCACAACGTATTCAATACATACAGGCAGTGCTCGTTCATGACAGATCAATCAAAACCAGAATTCATACCAGATATCAGTAAACGTCCCTAACAGCTCAAACTTCATACTTTTCATACATGCAATCCAGATTACTCAACATGCAAGTATAAATTAAACATATAAGCTTCCCTTACCCGGATTGGCAACCGAACTTGTCCTAGATGCAAAAGTGGCTTCGCCCAACTACGCTTTTCTTACGCTCTTGACTCTTCCAAAACAAATCTAACCACAGAATACAGAACACTGAGACTACAAGCTTGCATGCAACTATGAACCCTAGTTTTTCCAGAAACCTAAGGACGAGCTATGGAAGGGGACTTACCAGTTTCAGTCCTTGAAGCTGTTCGGTCCAGTGGATAGCTCTCAGTGCAACGGTGCTGGAAATAGGATCGGAGGAGAAACGTGAGGATTACAGTAGAGAGAAGTTTAGGGTTTCTAGAGAGAAGTTGGAGAAAATGGAGGTTTTAGGTTGTGGGGAAGACGAAGTGTGCGCACAAGTGAGAGAGAGAGTTTCTAAAAACTCAGATTTTGTGGATTCCACGTCAAAACGGACGAGCGTCTCCCAGCCCGCCACCTGCACACCAAATCCTGCTTTGGAAGCTTCTCCCGCGACACGTGGCGTGCGTGCATGCAAAGATTGGTGCGTTTTTAATGTTTCCAGAGAAATTGATTTTTGGCTCAGCTTTCCGTGCACAGCAGAGATGAAATCAGAGTTGGGAGTGGGTTTTTAAGGGAATTAAACATTGATTGTGGGGTGCATTAATGATGATATGATATGTAATTTACAGAGTTAATTTTCAGGGTCTCACATAAAACAAGTTTAAAAATTTCTATTTATATTATTCAATTATTTTAAATAAAAAAAATACTCAATTTTATTATTTTAAAACATATATAACTTTAATATTCGATTTTATAGATATTAGCGTAATACTTATACAAATTCATTTTAGCAACAATGTAAAAGGTAAACAAACTAATTCTTATACATTTAATCAATTACATTTTTAATTAAAATATATTAACATATTGCACAATGAAATTATAATTTGAATTTTTTTCAATCAATATTTATAATGAGACGGTTTCTTTTTTAACTTATACAGTGCCTATTTCAACGTAAAAGGTAAACAAAGTAATTTACTTTGGTTTTTATTTTACCAACATAAAGAATTATAAGCATTCCCATTTTGAAAATATGATTCATATAATTAATGACATTATTTAACTTTAATTAACTAATAAGAAAAAGACAACTTTATTTCGTTTTTAACTGTCTAATATAGATATTTTCAGATAAGGTAGGAACCTAAAAAGTTGGCTACCACCCTAATGTTTTCTTTCTAGGAAGGTCAATAAGTAAATTCTTTTTATTTAAGGGATCATAAACTATTAGAATTTAAGTAGGTTAAGTTATCATTTTTCTTCAGATTCTTATGGAAGAGCCGTGTGTGAAGGAATTTTAAAATAAATAAATGCAAATAATGCAATAAAATCTGGAGTCAAGATGGTTATATCACCTGAATATGACTGGTGAAGAAATGAAGAGGAGGGTGTTTCAATCATTCCTTGTGCAACTTCATAACAAACGGCGCAACACATGATAAGGAATTAAACATTTACTTTTAATACTCTTTATTCAAACTTTTCACATGCAAGCTTACCCAAGACCTATACCTTAAAAGAAAGAATAATAAGTTTAGGAAAATCAGATTAAGAGTAGGAAAATGATCACAAATTAATTAATATAAATTATTTGATAGTTTTTTGATATTGCATTTCAAATACATTAATTTTGGTATATTAATATAGATTAATTATATTTAGATTTATAATTTACTTTTACTTTTATATTTATATTTTTTATTTAATTAAGTCTTTATGTTTAGAGTTAATTAGATCCTTAAATTTAGAGCTGTCAAAACGGGTAATCTGACTCGACCCGATCCAGTCCATCACGGGTTAGTCACTTAGTGAATCAATCCAATCCGACTCATTTATTATCGAGCTAAAAAAATTTGAATCCGGTCCGACCCACCACGGGTTGGTGGGTTAAACGGGTTGACTCACTGGCTCACTTAATTATAAGTTTTTTTTTAAATAAAAAATTTTAATTTTTTTAATTCAAATTTAAATAAATTTCACTCTAAACTGATGTTAAACTCAAAAAACAATTTAAAATAAAAATAAATATCATACAATCCAAACGTATTGTATCACTTGTCGTATTGTATCACTTGTCAATGTATAATATTTGTCTGAAATATCTTTTTTTATCTCATATACAATATAATAAAGGAATGCTAACTAATACTATTGAAACACAAAATAATAAATAATTAAATTAAATTAAGTGAGTCAAACCGGCTCATCACGAGTTCAATCTGGATGAGTCGGATTGAAAATTAACCTACATAAAAAAATTATATTTTTTCCAAACTCAACCCGGGTTATGTGGTAGACCGGGTTGGCTTGCGAGTTAAAACCTATTTTGACAGCACTACTTAAATTTATATTTATATTTGTTTAAAAAATATTAAAAACTAATTTACCTTTCACATTTTTTTTCTCATTATTTTATAGAAAAATGATAAAAAATAGTAAAAAGCAGAGAAAAATAATAAAAATAAAAATAAAAAATAACCAAATTTAAGCACTAATAAAATAAAAGAAATTCAAATTTACTTGGTTAAAAAGACATCAAAATCATGCAAAAAAAAGAAATCTTAATTTTAAATTTATTTTTAGAATTAAGAAATTAAAAATAAAATAAAATCTTCTATATATATTACTTGGTGATATATTAAATAAAAAAACTTTTCAGTTATGAGAGAGTGTTCCTCGAAATGTATGTTTATAGAAGGCAACAATGGAAGAGGAAGTAGATGGAATCGATGTGGGGCAAAAAGAGGTTTGGTTGTATGTTAAAAAAAAAGGGTAAAGTTGGGAGGAACATGGTGGGTTGGGAGATTCCCCATGAAAAGGCGAAACGAAAAGAGAGCCAAAATTGTTACAACTCAGAGGATAATGGTGGGAATAGGACCTCTCTTTTTCTGCTAACTAATCATGTTCAAAACCTCCTTCATGTGAGTTACAACCTAAACATATTAAAACTATCACATAACACAATCCATCAACATGAATCATTTCTTAGGGACCATTTCAATTTATTCTATCCACCTAACTTTACCCACTCTCACGTGCTTCCATAACACCTTTTTCCTCTTACATGGGCCATACGCCTCTTTCCGCTCCCTCCCCTGGCCCGTTTGTAGGTCCATCAATATTCCTCAATTATTAGCAGATCACCAACACTTTCCCTTTCTCATTTCTATTGGGCTTTTGGCCCGTTTCACCCTTTCTCTGGGCTGCTTTTTCTTTACGAGGCCCACCAAAAGTATACTTTGCTGTTGAGATCTCACTTCCTACACTCTGCAAATCACTGATGTCACCTCTCATTTATTCTGAAATGGATAGAAGATGATATACAAAAATATCAGAATATCCCAACGAGCTTTCATGTATTATACAAATTGAAACTGATGTTGTATTATGTTATCATTAGCCAAACCATAAAAATAAAATAGTTACAACAAAATCTATTTAAATATCTTCCATTCATTAAAATATTAGTTCAAATAAATTGTTTATAGAGTTTCTTTACTTTTATTTTATCTCTTTTTTCTTTTCTTTCTTTGTTCTAATTCCTTACAGGTCAACATCAATTCGTATTTTGCTTAGAATTTGAGTTTGGAAATTTTGTACACACATATGAGATATTTAAATTTCATCTTATAATGTTTTACATAATTAGTTAGCTAACAAACAAAAAATAAAACAAAACAAACATCATAGTCTAATTACAACAATATAATATATAATAACATATAACAAATAAAAAAACTAATTTATATTATTTCAAATATTACCTCAAAAAATAAAAATTGTCATTAAAGCCCAAAAATTTCTTTACTAAACTCACTCGTTGGAAGGAGAAATGCTTAAACTTATTTTCAATAGTTATTTTTTTCACTCGTTATATTATTTTTCACTTATTAATTTGAGTGTTGAAGTGACTTTTTTTTATGTGATATTAGATCCACTCTTCATTATTGTACATAATCTAATTTATAGAGTATACTACGGAACTTCATCCAAACGTATTCATTTTTTTTTATTACAACATGAATAAATGTTCAAGAATAATCTTATACACTTCCTGTTTGATGTTCTTTTAACATTTATTGAGTTTTAACTAATACATATAATAAAAAGAGTCAATGCATAATTAAAAAGATTTGACTTCAATCATTTATGAGTCTAATTTATACAAATTTTGATTCAATGAGTGTTAATTAATGTAATAAATATAATGACATCTCCAAGTTAAAATTCAATATTATGATTGTTTTTTATATATATTATTAATTTTTGCTCGATTCTTAATTTCATATTTAAAATTTTCAGAACATCAATATACTTAATTTTGTATCCATAATTTATATCAAAATTTATTATTGAAAATAAAAAGCATTAAAGTTTTATTTGATTTAAAAATAAGTTAACAAATTCTGACCAAAGTGAATAATCCGGATATGCTGTTTTGTTATGTTTTATCTGCTGCCATTTTATTATGGACATCTCTTAATTTATATTTAATATTACAATTCCCTTCCTATCTGGGAAGGTGCACTGTTTACACACATATATTGACTAAAAATTAAAAAATAATTTTATCATTGCAGAAAAATTAATGATAATATTATTTATATGTAAAAAAATAATCATAGAAGAAAATTATGATTGTTAATACATAGAAGAAAAGAAGCAAACTCGTCTGGGTGGTGCCACGTACCAATGGGACCCACATGGAAATCTTCTCCTGCCACGTGTACGTCAACCTGTCTGATGAAAACGGTAACCTTTTCGAACAAACAACGTCATCGTTTGTTTCGTTAATTCGTAGTTTTTGTCTTTTGTTTGACGGAAAGGGTAACGAACGAAGGACTAAGTCCAACATTTTTCATTAGCAATCACATTCAGAGTAAGATCCTAACCGTTGGTTATTTTGTCGTACTATATTTTATTCATTGTCTTCTGCTAACAAGTGTTTTCCTTTGGTCCAATATTCTGTAAGAGAGAGAAAGCACAATAAATAAATAAACAAAACAAATTGCTGTGTGCTCATTGCTCAAACACTCTCTGTTTTCGGTTATCACAAAGAACATTTTAACAGCACTCACTTTCTCTCTCTGTTTGCTTCGATTTATTCTCTGTTTTCACTCTCAGATTCTTCAACCATGTTCGTGAAGAAACTCGTGGAGAAAGCATCCATAAAGAAGGTAACTCAATTTATATGCCTCTACTTCGTTTCATCAAACCGGTTTACTTTGCTTCATGCACTCATCACTTTTCTTTTTCTTCTTTTCCTCTGTCTCCGATTAGTTTCTCTGTTGAAATCTGACAACTGTTGTTTGAAAAAGTTGTTAGAAACAACGAGGAACCAAGCATAAACGATTTTGGTTTTGCTTAAATGATTGAAATTCACCATCGGATTAAAATGACTGTCCTCAATGTGTGCTCTGTTTCTTTGTGAATGAAATTGGTATTGTTTTTACAGTAGAATAAAACTGAAATGGAAATAAAAAGATACCGTGAACGTATGATAACATTGTTTGGGTGTTATCTTTTCATTAATACAATGCAAGCATAAATTGTTTAAGACAGTGGGAAGTAGAGTTAGGCTTAAAATCCATTTTTTAACATGATATTAGAATTATGATTAGAGTACAAGTATATTTGATGTTTGTCGGGTATATTGTTCCAGTTATTATCAGATGATCCATTAATGTTTAGTATCACGCTTGAGATGTATATATTTCGATGTGAGGAGAGTGTGTTAGAATTCTTACATCCATTATAAATAAAGTTAATTTAAAATATATAAATGGATGCAAATTATACTTTACAAACCAGTTTAATGAATTGAGTAACACTTACCAACCCAAGGCTAAATGTTAATTTTAGTACATATTTAAAATTTTGAAAACAAGAAAAAACAGCAAGAATCCAAAGCCCGAGGGTGGAGGGAATCTCAGAATTCAGAAGACAGAATAACTGTGGCCGTTAAGCACTACGCATGCTGTGCAAGTTCTTGCATGAGCTAATTTAATGCTTGGTCTTTTTTTTTACCAAACTATTTCAGTTTGAATTTGAAACACATCCAAGAGCCAAAGACAAACACGATTTCATTTTTCCTTGCGTGTTCATCATAATCTCTACACTTCCCACAGCACGTTCACGTAAACCTTAACATTTGCGCGTTTAATTTTAATTTTATAGTAAATGATAATATTTTGTTATATAATTATTATTAGAGAAATGAACCTGTAGCAACAAAGACATGCACCAAGAAAAATTTGTGAACTTCATGTAAGAGGAGTATGACATGAATGCAACTAGAAAACTAAAAATACCAGTTGTAAATTTGCGTCGCAGGCTGTTGGAAATTCAGTGGATGGGTTAAAAGCTAGTGATGTAGAACCACGTTTGGTGTTTCATCAAGGGGTACCATCTGGTGGTACCAAGTTTGCCTATGACAATATTCAGAAGATTCTTGCTCTTTCCACCAAGTATGTTCACCCTTTTTCAATTTTGTGATGTACGCTGTTTTTTCTGACATTTAATTAACAGAGAAATATGTCACAACTCAAATTTTTGTTGAATTCCTGTTTAAAACTGATTTTTTTTTTAAGGGATGGTCGGATTAAACTATTTGGAAAAGATAATGCCCAAGTCCTGCTTGAATCTAGAGAGCCGGTGCCTAGCAAATTTTTACAGGTTATATTTCCGTTCTTTTTCCTAACCAATTTTTTGGTCTTGCCATTTCAAATGGCTCGTTGCCGTCTTTGATGCAGTGAAAGATTTTATTTTTCTATGACATTTACACTACTAATGTAATTAATATTTGTATGCAGTTCATTCAGAACCAAGGCATCCTTATAAATGTCTCTTTCAATAATCATATTGAGGCAAGTGTATCAATGGACTAGCTTAAATTTGTTATATATTTCAACTTTCAAGTTACCTCTGCAATTCTATACTATACAGTGTTCGACTATTAGGCTTCGTTCACTTGAATGGATTTGAGAGAGAGTGATTGAGAGGATTTGAGAGGATTTTAAGATAAAATTTTGTTGTTGTTTATTTGAGTGGATTTAAAGGTAAGTGAGAGTGAATTTGAAAGTAAAATTTACAAAAATTAATGTAGAATTTAATTGATGTGACAGATTAAAAAAATGTACTTCCAAATTCACTCTTACTTACCTTCAAATCCACTCAAATAAACAATAAAAAAATTTACCTTCAAATCCTCTCAATCACTCTTCCTCGAATCCATTCAAGTGAACAAAGCGTTAAGGTTCATCATGTCAATATTTCATTCAAATATGTTCAGAAAATATATTGCAATAAAGATATTTCACATATAGGTTTGGGACATAGACAAGAAACTGCTCATTGACGTGTTCATTGTCAAAGAAGAAATAACCTGTTTTTCGGTTCTTCAACATAGCCTATTCATGTAAGTTTTTCAGTGTACTTGGAAATAAGCTGTCGATAAAATAAACTTTGTATAAGCCGCAGAAGTTATGAGCATGTGTGTGCATTGGCAGGTACATTGGATTTTCTAATGGTAATATTGCAGTTTTAAGTCTTGATCAACAACCATGGCATGTGGTTAGGATGAAATACTCCATACCCGTTTCAGCTTCCTATGGTGAGATTTGGTGTAATTTTTTGTCTTTGTTCTTGTTAGATGATATTTTTTTTTTTAAATTGTTGAATTTCCAAAACAACAGTTCGATTGGAAAAACAATTAAATAAATAACGAGTACCTTCTTCGACATAGCTTCTTTTCCTCTTTTTAGGAAATTCAACAGAAGAATCTGATGATACTGTTGTCACACACGTACTGCCTCAACCAGCAGCTGAGAGTCAGAGGTGATTAGCAGAAAACAAGCCTGCTTTTTTGACATTTATATATAACTAATTTGGTGCTAGCTTCACTTGATCAATTTATTTATTTATTTAAATATACTTTAATTTCTAAAATTTAATGTGAAATTAGAATTAGTTTCTATCTCAAATTTTCATATAATTTGGTCTCAAAGATTTAAAAAATAAATAGATATGATCCTCTTAATCTAATTAAATTATGTATCTTTGACGTGTCAAACAAAGTTTCAGGCTCATGTTTGAACTGTTTACCGCATCTACTCGACACTTTCCAGTTCAAATATAATTCTGAAATGTGTCGTAAAAAAATTTAATCACTTATTAGGAGTAATATATCCATTTATTTTTGAAGTAAGGAATTAAAGAACATACCTAAGGAGTATAACCATATTTAACCAATTTATTTTGATCTAAAAACTTTCCAACTTTTGTCCTCTTGTTTGTTCAATGCAGAGTTCTCATAATCTTTAGAAATGGGCAAATAATATTGTGGGATATTCGAGAAAGCAGGTCCATCTTTAGAACTGGAGGAAGAATGTTACAAGCACGGTATAATGAAACAAAGAAAGTGTCTTCTGCATGTTGGGTATGTCCTTTCGGAAGTAAGGTGGTTGTGGGGTACAACAATGGAGAGCTCTTCATTTGGAGCATTCCTTCTCTAAACACAGGAAATAGTTTAGCAGCTGATTATAGCAGTCAAAATACTCCAATGTTCAAGTTTAACTTAGGATATAAATCAGACAAAACTTCAATAAGATCAGTAAAATGGATTTATGCAGAAGGAAGAGCTAGTCGACTATACGTTATGGGAGGTTCTGATTATGCCCCTTCAAACTTGTTGCAGGTATTTGAATACTTTGCCTACATTCTTGAAAAGACTCAACATTTCTATACTTTCCTTGACACCTTTTCTTTTTATTGGGAAAAAAATCACAAATTGAAGTTCATCTGTTACAAGTTACAACAAATTTGAGATTTTGGATGGTTTACTTTGCATTGAATTGGTTTAATGAACTTGAGCTAAGTTTAATTTGGTGATTTAAAATAACTACCACCAATCTGCATTAAATGAAACAGGTAGTGTTGTTGAATGAGCATACAGAATCTCGCACAATTAAGATGGGGCTTCATTTGTTAGAAGGTTCTGTTGACATGCAGATCATATCAACCTCAAGCAAGCAGAGACAAAATTATTTCATTTTGCTTGGGAAATCAGGAAACGTATATCTGTATGATGATAATTTGATTGAGAGATATCTGTTGCAGAGCCAGTCTAAGTCCACTCCTTCACTGCCAAAGGAAGTGGTTGTGAAGTTACCACTGTCAGATTCAAGCATCACTACAGCAAAATTCATCTCCAACAATCCCAGTGCGTTTAGTTCTGAAGACGAGGTAATGGGATAATGAAACTGTTCCGTTACGGTTACTGTTTAAAATATATTTTAATTATATTGACAATCTAATTATGGTATATTTTACATTTTTTTGGTCACATAGTATTACAGCCAGCTGATCAAGAATTATCCACCGCTTATTCCCATTGAAACAAATTTCAAAGATGGGATTAACTTCAGTGCTGCCAATTTCACTGGATTTTCGAACTTAAGAAACTTGTACATAACTGGACACAGCAATGGAGCCATAACTTTTTGGGATGCGTCATGTCCCTTTTTCACCCCAATTTTGCAATTAAAGCAACAGGTGCTAATTTTATCCAAAGCAATTAGCTTGTGTCCAAATGTTAGCTTTATTTGTTTTTGGAAAAACATCCTTATAAAGTGGACACTTTTTCCCTTTAATGAATACGATAGCATGAGTAAGAGTTTGTTTCACATTCAGAAAGAAGACAGTTTTCATGTTTGTATAAGTAATCTTGATTGCTAGCATTTCTCTTGGTTTTGTTAGTTCGTCTGTTTTCTTTATAATGTATTAGCAACAGTAGAAAGTGATAACTTTCTCTTTTACACATAATTATTGTTTGATCTGCTTCGTTCATCTCAATGCAGGCTGAAAATGATGTTTCTTTAAGTGGTGTTCCCTTGACAGAATTATATTTTGATAGCAACTCTCCACTCCTAATTTCTGGTGATCAAAGTGGGATGGTGAGTTTCATTCAATTGTGAATTTTGTGAAAGTGATATTTTCCCTTTTCGATTCTAGTCACCCATGCTTATTTTATAGTAAGTATGATATGATGATCTGCAGGTTCGTATCTATAGATTCAAACCTGAACCATATGCATCCAGCAGCTTCATGTCTCTTACTGGTATTGTATGGAATGTTGCTTAATTTTCTACGAAATCCTTAGTTATTAGACAAGCACAGACTTCTCATTTTAGTTGATTGTGACTTGCATTTCCATTCCTCTTTTACAGGAAATACAAAGAAAGGGACTGATCATGTAATCCACAGTATGAAACTCGTAAAAACTAGTGGTGCTGTAATTTGCATGAACATAGATCATAACTCAAGGCACCTTGCTGTTGGTTCTGACCAAGGAAACGTGAGATGTTTTTCTAGTTTTTCTTCCTTGGCTTTTTAAATTTGGAGATGTGTTGTTCTCACTGTTCCACAGAAACAAGTTTAGTTTGCCATTCAACACCAATCCTCCTTGCACAGTAGATTGTCCTTCAATGTGATGGAAGTTTTTCAAATGCACTTTTAATTATATGGAATGCATTGATTAATGCGAGTTAACTGTCTTATAACTTTTGGATCCATTGGAGTCAACAAGGATCAATTCAGCATATTAGCATTAAAATAGACAACACTTTTTGTCACTGCTTTAAGCAACTTAGGAAACCTAGAATATTAATTCTATGGCTGTTAGGAGGAACCCAAGTACGATTTTAAGTCTCACAAGTAGAAATGAAAAAGTTAAATATCATATAATAAATTACTTTAAAGTTTTAGGTTGAAGGTGATGTCAATTTTTTTATGTGGATTTGGCTGATGTCACTTTGGTATTAGATGGATGGTTTGTCTTTTTAAGTCTTATTGGTGTTGAATCATCTATTAATGTGAAGCTTTTCTATTTTAGGATCTTTGATTTGAGTGTACATTTGTTTTAATATATTCACAGTGCTAAGTTATGTGATAATGAATCATTTTATTACAGGTTTCAGTCATTAACATAGATGATCCATCTTTGTTATACCGGAAAAATATTTCAAGTGAAATTTCCTCCAGTATCGTCTCTTTGCAGTTTAAAGCCTGCAGTTTGCGTGGTTTTGAGAAAAACATTTTACTAGTTGGAACAAAGGACTCATCTGTTCTAGCACTAGATAGTGAAACTGGAAATCCATTCAACACTGAAGCTATTCACCCTAAGAAGCCCTCTAAAGCCATATATATGCAAGTGTTGGGTAAGGGTTTGCACACTTGAAACAATGATCAGATGTCACAGTACGTTGATTTAAGTTATCAATGATCCAAAATAGCAGTGAATGATCTGATTAAAAAAAAGAAGAGTAAAACTTTGTACTATGTAATACAGATGGAGTAGGAGAACCAATCACAGGATCGGTTACAAAAGATGGCTTAGACTCAAGAGAAGGGAATCGTACTGATGATGCAACAGCAAAGCAATTGTACATTTTGCTGTGTTCTGAGAAAGCTTTGTATGTCTATTCTTTTGTGCATGCTGTACAGGTGACATGTTCTTTACTTCTGTCCCTACTCATGAGTTATGAATGACCCAAGTATTTGATGATGCTCGCAGTTACTTACTCACTCTCATACGTTTCAGGGAGTTAAAAAGGTGCTTTACAAGAAGAAATTTCATTCCTCTTCATGTTGCTGGGCATCAACAATTTACAACCTCTCTGATATCAGTCTTCTTCTCCTTTTCACCAATGGGAAAGTGGAATTAAGGTGGTGGTTAAGTCTGCATATACTTTTTAGAAGAATTGATGGGTATATCACATGGGATAAGACTTACCAACTATTTAGTGTTAAAATTCAATTCCCATTTTTAGGATTTTCTTCTGTAAGAAAAATTCTATAACCAACCCTTATTCACTAAGTGCACCAAGTGGGTTTGGCTTTGTGGATTCTATCATATTTTAATGCTGAATCTTGGCTAATGTTTTCGAGCAATCTCATACATCTTAAATCTTCTTAATAGTCTCCCATCATGTCAACTTCATGTAACATTCTATTTTTATCAGTGAATTAACAACACATATGCAACTATCTTAGGTCTTTGCCAGCTTTATCTCTGATAGCGGAGACTTCAATTAGAGGTTTCACTTATTCACCACCAAAATTGAAATCATATTCTGATAGCCAGATATGTTGTTCACGCAAAGGAGATCTTGTTTTGGTATGACTGTATCTTTGACTAGTACATCGGGTTTTTATTAACATACATTTTAGACATCTGTTTAACTCAATGTCAGTGTACAGGTGAATGGTGATCAGGAAATTTTTGTTGTCTCATTGTTGGCCCAGAGGAATATTTTCAGGTATATATCCTAGACAATGGCATTTTGAATGTTATAAATATTTACCAATAACCACATATAACTTCTGTCTGGCTATAGCCTTTTATCTTCTTTACCATTTCTCTTTAGAACTGGTAGATATTAGTCTCATAGTGCATAATGCACGACTTTGTTTTAGGCTTTTGGACTCTGTTAGCTGCGTCTACAGAAAGGAAAGAATGCTATCAGAAGAAGAGCATGGTCCTAGCCCTGTAATCGATAAGGAAAAGAAAAAGGTAAACAGTAGCATTTTAATAAGTAACACAACTGTATTTATGACTGAAGGTATTTGGTACTTATTTCCGGCATTCCAGGGTATATTCAGCTTCGTTATAAAAGATTTTACAAGTAGTGAAGAAAAGCATGGACCCCTCATGGGTAAAGAAGATCCCAAAGAAAACATACGGGAACTTTCAGCAGTATTCTCAAATGCGAACTTTGCATGTTACGATAATGATGATAAACCAACAGTGGATGAAAGTGAGCTTGAATTAAACATAGTTATAACAATGTAACATATATGTGATACTAAATATTTGCTTAAAAGAAAGATGAAACTCTTTTATGCCAATGAACTCACGTTGTCTTTTTTTATTGGTGATCTGAATCTGCTTGCCTAAAAGCTGTATGTTACAAACATGACTAAATTACATTACTAGATTAATTTGATTCCTAAGACAGTACTGAGTACTTTCTAACATACGGATCCTCGAGTTTAAAGTAACCAATTTGAGGTGTCTCTTTTCTTCCCTTGCAGATGACATTGACTTAGAGGATCATGAAGAAAAACGCAAAGAACAAAGCATATTAGGAGCTCTTAATAAGAAGAAATTGGTTGGAAAATTTCAGTCTCTGAAAGGTATGTGACAATGAGTTACATTTTAGGCATCTTGAAAGATTACTACGACGTTTTCATTATCGCTAGCCAATTTAATCGAGCATTCAATATACAGGAAGGTTGAAAGAAATGAAGGGAAACTACCAGAAGGCATCAGATAAGGAAGGGCACCAGGAGGAAAAAGATGGTGCGCTGGATCAAATTAAGAAGAAATATGGATTTTCTTCTTCTTCCAATGTAAGAATATAATCATCATATGCATTCTAATTATGCTTGACTTTCTGCCAAAACAATTCACAAGCATCGCATGATATGTGTGCTGATTTGCTAGTAAAAGGTGTTTTGTCTAGACCCTATTATTAATTTCTTATTTGGAGGTGTTAAGTGCATTTATTAGTGTAAGCGGTAGTTGGAGGGTCGAGATTAATCATTACCAGAACCTTTAATCTACAATTTATTACCTACCAATTAGAGATTTCTAATCAGTTGCAAATTTCAATCTAGTAAGACGGGCCCAACAGCAGTGGATTATAGTTTCAAGAATCAAACTGAATTAGTATTCGTCATTACTTCTTATCCGCAGTATATAGATTTGATAAAATCTTCAACTTGAATGCTAAAAGTTGAGAGAGTAGTTATCTTCCAGCACTTTTGTAACTTGAAGTTCTGGGATTTGGGAAAAGTTTTAAATCTTCATTGTAAAAGCATTGTAAACTCTCGCACGCTAAACAATGTAAAAACTTCAAAATAGTCTCAAATTTGAGTGTTACAGAGGTTTCTAGTATGACACCTTCGTTTAAATTTTGAGACCATCTTTGGTTATTATGAACATCGTTTGATCCTGCATGCTTAATAAAAAATTTATCAATGAACTCATTTGTTTCGGGTGTGGATTAGAGATGACAATTAAAACACTCATTCACACTTCTCTCTAAACCTCCTAACGTCGTCTTCAGTTTCGATTATTAAGTTCTTCTAAGTCCTTAATATTTCGTCTCCAAGTCATGCAGAGTGTATCTGTCAAAAGTACTCTGACGCTTAAGTCATTATCATGACCGTCTCAGTAAAATTTTAAATTAGTAATAAATGCAATTATCTACCTCATTATCTCATACTTATATTTATAGGTTTCGAGACGTACTTATAATTAGTATAAACTTAATCATGACTCAATATCTGTCAAACATACTTAACGTATAAACTTGATTATGGGTAATACTTAAAGTATTTGAACGTTTATAACTGTTTGGTCATCTTTGACGCCTAGCCGAATGGTTGCTTGATTCGAAACCCTAGTGCGTTGCTGTCGTTGCCCACTCGATCAATAGCTTATTACATAATTGAATATTGTAAGTTATATTTCTATCAAAATATTAGGGGACCTAATGGCCCACAGACACAATACATTCTTTAGTTTCAACAGAAAAGGTTTCTCGATACATGCAATTTTGATCATTGCATAATTAGGCAGTTTCTCCGTATATTTTAAAGCTTCGTTTTTCTTAATGCTCAAATATGAGTGCAAAATTAATCAAACATTAATCTGGTGCTACAGGAAACAACCGCTGCTAAACAGGCACAAATCAAGCTTCATGAAAACACATGGAAATTGCAGGTATCTTTTACCTTGACAAAAAACTATAAAACAGTTAGAATTCCTTAGTCCTATGCCAATGCACCCAAGAAAATTTGGGAAAAGAATCTAGATCTCAATATTTGTTTACTCATCTTCTAACTTGGTGGCAGGGTACCAACCTTCGTTCCAGAGAGATGCAAGATACAGCAAAATCATTTTCATCATTGGCAAAACAAGTGCTCCGAACTGCTGAGCAGGATAGACAAAGTTGACAAGATCTATTAGTTATTCGATTATACTTAGGTCATACATTATTTATTTTTTTAATTACACATACATACATATATATATATATATATTAAATTTTTTTACGACAGTTTGCTCACCATTATATTGAGTTCATGCTTCATTTTACAGTGAGAGCAGCACTTTTATGCTATCCGAATACTTTTCTGTTAGACTGATCATGTATTAAATGGATTTAAATTGACTTTCACTATCTTTACCCGGGAAAGAAATTGTCCGCAATACAGTCAAGAGGTGGCAAAACTGAAGATAAGTCATCTAATTTATTCATTATATAGTCACATATGGATGGGTCGTTACAAAAAAACATCAAGGTAAGTCATGCATAACTCTAGTAAATCTCAAACCACTAAATACCTCCTCCATGCCTTGGTTAAGGCTTAACAAACTCACCACCAACTTATTTAAGACTCAACTAAGAATTGCAATTTTTTCCCCTACACTTAATAGTGCTAACCCATCATAATTGATTTGAAACTGAAAATCTACATGTTGAGTTCAGACCACAAACTTGCAATGACTAGTGTTTAATCAACAGATCTTCCAATAGTGATCGTATCTGTTCTCTGACAGCATCTCTGTTACCAACGTTCAATGTAAAACAAGTTGCCCCTGCATGATTCCTCAACCTTGCAACTTCAGAAATTGACAACATCAGTCATTCACAAGTTCAGCAAAGAAAATTTAGGCAGAGAATTGCAACAAATCCTCGTCTATATCTTACAGATCTTTGAGCTTCATGCCTATAAGACCTAGTGACAGGTTTTACCCTATCTTGCTTATTTTAAGAATCAAACAAAGGAAATCTGTTCCTAGTACTGTTCAGAAAGAAACAAGATACTGCTTGAGAAATGGGGACTTGAAAATATGGAAAAAAGATTACCTTCTGGTATGTCTCTGCCAAATTTTGGAATTGGAATTGAAGCCAAAACTGGGATATTTGACTCCAAAACTCTTAGAACTGCAGGGAAAAATGACGAACTGAATAACTCCATCTTACCAACTTCGTCAATGATGAAGAGGCTGGTGTCTTCTCTAACCTAGTCATTGCATGCAAGTCTTAAAAGCTCAAAAACTGATATAATACATGGGATATGGGGGAATAATACATTCAACACCAATAGTTTAAAAATGAAAGAGAACAGTTGATGAGTATTATACCACAATTGGAAGATACACATAAGAATGGTCGTATAGTTGGCAAAATATCCAGTAACCTAATCTGCTGCAAAGAAAAAAAAATGAACACCGAAAAGATATTAAAGAAAGTAAGCATACCTGTAACTCGGGCAGTGCTAGTGATTCGAAAGATGCTACATCAACTTTATACTTGCCAACACTAGGCCATCCGACAGACTCAGGGCTGCAAATCCAATGCCATCAAAGAAAACCATTGAATCATATAGACAGAGTTGTATAGTGACAAATACTGGACAATCTAGTCAATTCCGTGTTATGTTAGTTCAAGTAGGATTAAGAAAAAGAATCTAATAACATACTCTCTAGAACATAATATTTGTTACACCTTAAAATGTATTTCACGGATTCTTGCAGATGCTATAGTTTTCAACAAATTTTAAACATCAAGAGAGTCTGCTAGTAGAAAGGGTGTACTAAGGATGCATTTTTTGTTAGCCCTCATCTTCACACGAAAACTTTTCCTTCAAAAATGAACGAAGACCCAGCAGCAGCGTGACCAAGAAACACAAATTTCGAAATAATGGGTCCACAGACAAAAAAAGAAAGAAAGATGGGATGCTAATGTTGTGGAGCTAAGAAGAGGAAGAATAAAAACTGTACCTTGAAAAGTGGAGGGACGCAAGTGGGGCAGTGCGATCATCAAGAGTGACCACTTCGAAACCAACCCTTTGACCCGCGCGCCTAACTTCCCCTACAAAACCATCATATCATGTCATATGTTACAGTGAAAGAAGAGGAAGGGATCATATCAAATGCTTACGTACGAGTGTAGAAGCCCTGAAGCTTGATGGAGGAATTGAGTCTGAGGGACTCCAACACTCTCATAATCAGAGTGCTTTTTCCCACACCCTGATAAATCAATCAAACAAATCGAAACCGATTAGCAGAGAATGAAGAGAGGGAAAAAAATGGCGGAGTTGGGTTTCTCACCGGAGGACCGGTGACGAGGAAGCATTTTCCGGTACCAGCCATGGTTTCTTTCTGTTTCTGCCTATTCTATTTTCTATCTACCTGGGACTGGGATGAGACACACATGTTTTTGTCTCTCCAAATCATCGTCATGGTTAAAATTATCAAAAGTAATCAATAATTCCATGTTCAAATTCTTTATAAAATTTAAATATTGAAATCAATTCCACTAATTGTTTACAATTTTAGATAAATTTAGGTTTAAACCAGTTGGTCATCAATTTTGTATGGTAATCTCAGTTGGGTTCTCATTTTTGCAACTGTCTCAATTGGGTCATATTTTTTATAAAAATGAGCAAATTTTACCCTATCCATTAAGTGCACGGCGTTAAATTTAGCTGAGCTGTATTTTATGTTTTGATGGCGTGGCATTATGCATTAAATTGAATGGGTGATGTGTTTTATAATCATCAAATCCACGTGGCAATGGTGCTTCTTCTTCCCTCCAACCACTGATCACCTTTGACCTCTTCAGCTCCTCCGCCCAAACTGTTTCCTTCCAACTTCCACCCTCAAACCCTCACTCTCCAACTGAAGGTAAAATTCTTCAGATTAAAACATTTTCACTGAAATAAGATTAGAGAAAGAGAATTAGGGATTTGGCCAGTGGGAGAAGAGGAATTGGAATCCTAGAGAAGACGAAGACAATCAACTACATTCTACCAGTCCGAAACCCATTAGGGTTTTTCGCCTATCCTACCAGACCAATTGGAATCTGCATCCTCCACTTGAAACCAAAAGGGAACTAGAGGAACCCAGAAGCGCTCATCTCCTCCGCTCATGTGTGTCCGCCTCAGCCTCCACCCAATCAGTCGTCGCGAGTCGTGGTCCAAGGCGTCGCCAGCACCGCTGTTCACCATCGGAGGCATCGCCGACCATGGCGTCAGGTCCTCCATTCTCCTTCTTCTCTTCGCGCGTGAGAGAGAAGCTCTCTCGTTCCTCCTTCAATCGCCTCTTGTGCGAGCTCGGCCGCCGCGAGGCGTGAGCCAGGGTGCCACCAGCGCCACCGGTCGCCGCCAAGCTCGCCGCCGGTCACCGCGCAACATCACCAACGATGAAGGTGATTGGTCTTCGCGATGTTCTGATTCGAACTCAGGTTTGGGGCTTTCTGTTTCTAATTTGGGATGAGGCGCGATGATGTTGAAGGAGATGGTTGATGAAGGCGCTGATGAAAACTGGGTTTTGTGGTGTTTCGCAAGTGATTGCGATTTCAATTCGGACCAACCACTACCTGAAGGGAGAGGCATCGTGGAATGTTACATGGGACATGCGGTTGGCGCGGTGGCTCCGTCGTCCTGATTCTGCGTGGCTCCTCTTCGGAGCTTTTGGGAGTAAATATTGTTCTTATTATTGATGGTCTGGCGGTAGACGATTAAAAAGGATGAAGTGTTTTGTGTTTGTGATAATTTTCTAAGAAACTCAATATTGAGATTGATACTGTCGAGTTACATTTTTTTTAGCATTTTTGTGTTGTTGATAATAGAAAATCTGAACTTCGGAGAGAGAAAGAGAGAGACAGAGAAAGATTGTCGCCAGCGAAGACCGGCGGCCGGCAGGGAGGCCCATGACCTGACTTGATGATGAACGTTCGGTGGTTAATGTTCAGATCCCTGATTCCCTTCTCAATTCACTCTTTCATTTTCTGACCCTTTTCAATCCCTAACATAATATTTTAAAATAAACCAAAAATTTTGCCACGTTATAATTTTTTAATTTAAATAAAAATTCCATCTAATCAAACAATCCACATCAGCATAAACACATCACATCAGCTAAATTTAACGCCGTTTGAGAGTACTTAATGGTTAGGGTAAAATTTGCTTATTTTTACAAAAAATATGACCCAATGGAGACAGTTGCAGAAATGAGGACCCAACTGAGATTACCATACAAAATTGAGGACCAACGGAGAGTTTAAACCATAAATTTAATGGAAATAGTGACAAATCTTTGTTATATTATTATTATTATTCAATCATAAATTAGTTACACAGAATTCAAAATGAAAAAACAAAAGTGATTTTTTCACCCCCGAATTTCTAACTATACCTTATAGCTTTTAAAATGATTGTTGTATCTCAAAAATTACTTTAAGATTATCTGTCTCAGAAATCTTTGAGAGTAAATTTTTCAAAACATAATCTTCAAAAGAGAATTTTTAGAATAAAATTTCCATTATAAAATTTTTGGAATACATTAAATACATTTTGGAATAGAATTTTTAGAAGAAGTTTTTCAGTCGTGGAGTGGTGTAGTGAGGGGCACTCTAGTATTTTTCTCTTGTAGTGTGAGTGTAGTTAGTAATAATGTGATTGTATGAAGAAAAGACAATAAAGTTAATGGCCGAATCAATACAGGAAAAGCCGATATGTTGGCCCATTTTTGTATTCCCCGCGGGTGAACCAGAAAGCAGAAAAGAAACTATCAGAAAACAGAACGCAGGCATTGGAATCTAACGAGGGAAGCGAGTGAATTATGGAAGACGAAGGAAGCCATGAACGTGAAGGGTCATTGGCAGCACCTCTCATATTTCTGATCGTTGCTTCTTTTCAATTTGCATACTATTGCCTCGATCAGGTTGCCAAGGTATCATTCTAATTTTTGTTATTTAATTGAAATTTGAAACAAAAACAATGTTATACCCATTCTCACGATTAAGCTTATAAATTCAAATGTCGCATACCGTTCATTCTCGTTATAAACTAATCAAAGGATGGATTGATGTTGAAGTTTCGTTACTTTACCAAATAAGATACTTTATTGTTAATGAGAAACAAAACCTTGTGGCATTAACATCTAGGCGTATGATTTTCCAGCAGAGTGGATCTGATAGAGAAAAAGAAGCTCAGTTGCGTGGAGAAATAAAACGACTTTTGAAGGAGGCAAGTTTAATGTCGCAGTAAGTAAGGCTTTATAACAATGTTTCCTGTGCTGAAAAGAAAGGAGGTTCTCTTTTGGAACCCTTTTTCTGTTTTGAGTTGGTTTTATCGTTTGCATTGGTAAAATATTTTGCAATATTTTTGGGGTTGATAATTTGAAATTAAAGGAGGAATCTACAAATTTGTTTAAAGTCTATTTTGACGAGTGTTACAGATTTATGGCAGTAAAATTACATGCTAAATAAAAGAGAATAAGGAATGAGAAAAATTGATTGATCTTCGACAGAGAAGTATCGATACTCACTAAAATATTGAAGTTCATTTCAATTTGGAAAAAAGATAGTAAGAAATACTTGGCATTATTTAAACTAGTTGAACAAAGGAGGAAAGACAATGACAACTATGAAACTAGAGGTAGATTCAAATAGAGAAATCAGGCGGATAGGAGGAAGAAAAATTAAGTAGCATGCATGAATACAAATCACTGAAAAGGGAGATGACTGTAAGATATGATTGCAAAATTTATGGTGTGGTTCGTGTCTCTCTTTATCCTCTCAGGCCATCAACATTTGCACAAGCAGCAAAACTCAAAAGGATGGCAACTGCCAAGGAGAAGGAACTTTCAAAGTGTGAGTTTATTTCTTGTTGCAAGTTTTTTACTTTTCCTATTTTATCCCGTGCAATAGTGCAATGAAGAGGAATTAAGAAAAACCAATCATTGTTATCTCTCTTATTAATAAAAAATTCCCGACAGCACTGCATAGCTGTTTAATATAGCTGCAATTAAGTCGCAACTTTTATCCCATCATCGCTCCATCTTTCCAATCCATGCCTCTCTTAGTTTACTTAGTCTAATGAGTTTTGTAATAGTTTAATTAGGAGAATTTATTTATAAAAGCACATTGCTTGGTGTGTATCAATTGAATTAGAATCAATTCTAAAGTTTTTTTTCTACTTTCTGATATGAGTGTATGACTGAAACTGAAATATTTAGTTTATTGTTCCTACAGTGTAGACTAACACATTGCAAAGTTCAAATTTAAATTGACAAGAATTGTATGTGTATCAGTTTATGTGGTCTTTACAAGCACCATATAAAACCAAAGTTGATGAACCGATCAACAATGCAAGGTTATCTCTATTTTAGTAGTAAATAGTGAATATACCTTCCGGCGAAGAATCTGATTTGTAAGAATCTCCTTAAAACTACAACAATAGCAAAAAAAATTAATCATGAAATTTGGTGGTGATTGAAGAACAAGTGTGATTAAAAGTATTATAGGAGTGTGTATTATGTACCTATAAAGAAAGTTTGAATCACATCCTTATATTTCCTACACGTTAGGCCATAAGTTTAGGCAACCTGATTCTCATTCTTAATTGTACATTTTTTGTGCTAAAAATATTACTTCATGACATTTCCCCCCACACGAATATGGTTTTCATCTACATTTTAAACCTTTATTGCTTAGTTAGTTTAAATTCATTTTCTTACCTTCGAGTTTGTTAAGTTATAGTTCAAGATATTATGCAGACCGAAATTCAAGTCACAAAGATTATGCTGTATATTCAAAAGTGGTGCTCGTATTTAAGGTATCTTAAGATGTATGTGTATGTATATATGAATATAATTTTTGTTAACAGAATTTCTAGGTAAAGATTTATAATACACTTCTTTTTGGCTTTGCCATGTAGTATTTAACATATGCATTGCTGCTTATCTGGTTTTGGCGTGTTCCTGTGGCTAGCGTACATCGGCAACTTGTGCAACCATTTGGTAATGCAATAATGATTGAATAATACTTTAATTTTACTAAGTTGCATAATTAACCCTTTCACTCATTTGAACAAGATCTGCAGACTTTCTAGCTTGCGATACAAAAATCAGCTTTTTATTTTTAAGTTCTGAATTTCTAATCCATTCAAATGATGAGCCTACAAATATTCGTAAGCGTAATTGCTATTTCTTTTTTGAGAAATAAGGAGATTTTGCTTTGACTTCTGAACATATTTTGTAGGGAGCTGGTTATCTTGGAAGTCCGGAGGAGTTCAAAGTAACAGTGTCCCGGTAACTATTGCTTGGAACTTTTTCCCTTTCTTGGTGATTTTTTTTTGTCTTTTATTTATTTAACTTTGAGGAATCTTTCGGTTGGGAAAGGTATCTCTTGGTAAGGTCTCTTAATGTGCATCGTTGCCATCATTTTTGCAGTGCCGAGTTCGGTTACTACCACTATCAGCCCTAGTATTTAATTGAAAGAAACTAGTTTTTAAAGCTTAAAATGGTGCTTTTTGTGTTGATTACCCAAAATTACTTTTTGAAAATCTTGTTTAGCTTATCTTACGATTTAAATACGTATTTATATGTTTAGGATAATGCAGGGAAATATCGTAATATGATTATCTGTTGTTTTGCTAAATTTCCAGAATAACCTGTAAAAGAATTTAGTTTAGAGCTTATATTTTTGGTAAATATTACAATTTATATGCAATTAGTTTAAATTTATTTATTTTATATTATACAAAATGAGTCATAATAAGTGATTACTTAATGAGAATTTATTCAATGATTATCGAATGAAGTTATTTACCAATAATTATTGAATGAAGTTATTTACCCAAATAGTAAAAGAAAATAGTTATTTTTTAAATATATTTAGTTACGGTTAACATAAAATCGACGTATGAAATGAACTCTTGATAACAGAAAAATGACTAAACTTTTTGGCAAAATTCGAATATCATTTGAATTCAAGAACATTTTTGGGTCTATTAGTAGTAAAATATGATAACTATTCTATCTTAGTAATAGGGAATTAGTGGTTTGGTGTATTAATAAGATATAATTACGTTATTGTATTGTTTATTCTATTTTATTGATTCAATATAGGGAGCAAATTACTAAAAAATGTGATAAGACAGTCTCCTCATTGTTGGGAACTAATTTTATTCGTTTCGCTATTTGTAAGATTATAAGATTTCACTCATTATAAGTATGTAGTGTAAAAAAATCTTCTATGTATTTTAAAACTAATAAAGTATAAAAAATATCAAATTTATAGTTGAAGTTATAAAAACATTAGATTTAAGTATTATTTATGATATTAATCATTAATTTTTCAATCATTAAGCATTACCATCTTCTATTCTCCAAAGCATTCCGCATACTAAAGGATTCAAGTGTAATACATTAGTCACACTCCACTAAGTTCAGCTAATTGTCTGCAGAGTTCATTTTTTTTTTAATTTAGAGTTGTTTCTAATGGTGTCTTTTTATCATTGCAGGTTGGGATAATATCGTGGTTAGTAGTATCCGCTAGAGTTTGCAGATTTGTCCGTCGAGCTTATAGCAAATAAAGAATACCTTTTTGGATCCCTTTTACAGTGTTTTCACTTAAAAGTAAAAGAACCATGAGCTGCTTCAAATCTTGGTTTTGAAGTAGAATGAAGATGTTTGCGTTAAATAGATGTCACAATTGTAAGAAATTTGGTTTTGTATTTCTCTTCCCAGTCTGCTGGATCATTGACTTGGTTGTAAGTAGCTTGTAGGTTTTTCAGTCTGTTTTAGTGTATAGATGTTCACTCCGATTGGAATGTGTCTGTAATCCTTTATTCATACATATATAATAATACTTTTGCATGATATCTTGAGTGATATAGTTTAACTAATTATGACAGTCGTTAAACATAAAGTTATAGTGTACCAATATATAAACATAACAGTTGGGGCTTTTAACATAGGAAATGTAAACCTTTTCTTCTTTGAACTTCTGAAGTCTATTTTCGATACAGTAATTTTCTGAAATATTGTTTTAAAAATTGATTATTTAAATAGATTTATTATTTTCGCAAGAAATAACATTAATTAAATATAAATTATAAAATAATATTATACCTTTTAAATTTAAAAACAACAATATATCGAAATAATGTTCAAACAAAACTTAATGTACTGAAGGATAAACATAATCCGTACTAAAACCTTAGCGATCTCAACCACAGTCAAACTAAAACCATTCTTGTACTAATTCAAACGATACACACTAAACCACTTTTTCTCGCACGACACATACGCAATTAACCTGCACGCGCCGTCGTAGTCGCTATGAGTGAATCCCAAGACCCGTTATCCTACCCTCCCATAGACCCCGTCAACTTCGATCTCATCATCGTCGGCACCGGCCTATCTGAATCCGTCGTCGCCGCCGCCGCATCTGCCGCCGGCAAAACTATCCTCCACCTCGATCCCAACTCCTTTTACGGCAGCCACTTCGCCTCTCTTTCCTTCCTCGACTTCACTTCCTACCTCACTTCCCCCAACCCTCTCCCCACAGCCGTCACAACCACCGACTCCGAAGACGTTGTTGTCGATCTCCTCCACCAACCCATATGCTCCGACGTGGAAATCTCATGCTACGATGAATACTCGTTCCTCTGCGAAAATTCGAGAAAATTCAACATCGATTTGGGAGGTCCGAGGGCGCTGTTCAGCGCGGACAGGACGATCGATCTGCTGTTGAAATCTGGCGCGGCGCAGTATTTGGAGTTCAAAGGAATCGATGAAAGCTTCGTGTACGAACCGAATGGGGGTTTGGCGAACGTGCCGGATTCTCGCGGAGCGATTTTCAGAGACAAGAAGCTTTCGCTGAAGGAGAAGAACCAGTTGATGAGGTTCTTCAAGTTGGTTCAACAGCACTTGGATGATAATCAGGAGGAGAAAATTTCGGAGGAGGATATGGAGATTCCTTTTGTTAATTTCTTGGAGAAAATGAAGTTGCCGCCTAAGATAAAATCGTATTCACCATTTCTGTTTCTAGTGAGATTTGATTTTCATTCATTTCTGCATGGCATAATCATATTTCTTCAGCTTAGCAATTTGTTTATTTAGCCTTTCATTTTGTGTGTCCTGTCTGATTTACAGCACTTTCAAGTTGCTATATATGATATTATTAAAAGTATGTACATTATTGTAAAATGTACGTCTTCAGACCTGTAGATAAAGGTGTTTTATTAGCCTATAAGTACCACCATTCTGCAGATGAAAGTTTCTTCACTTCTAGATTACACTCACCACCGGTTCTTTATCATTTTTAACCCTAGTCAGGAAGAAAGTAAGAGAAACTATTGCTCCGCCTGCAGTTTCTTGTTTGTTATTTTATCGTGTACCTTTATGTTTCATGGTTATTCATAGGCGGAAATAGTACTGGGAAATTTAGGTGTTCTGCTATATGAAAATCAACATTGAATCACAAGCGAAGTGGCTTACACTAAAGAATGATGTAATAGATTCTTTTGTACAGTTTTGATATAGTTTGCTTAGGAATTGATGCAGTGATGCTTTATTAGTGTCTGGATTATATTTATTGTCTCTCTCCATGAAGCTGTTGATTTGTATGCTCCATGTAAGTGAAATCTGGACATTGGATAATAGCACATGAAATCTTTAGTGCTCAGTTTGTTTGTCTGCTTGAAGCCTTATTTTACTTTTGGAAAACTGAAGTTGATCATCTTCTCCTGTGATGAAGAGAACTACTATTTATTCATATTTCATTGATGGTTTTTAGTAAAGTATGTCAACTCAAAGAATGCACGCATAACCTGTTGACCTGCTTTAAGTACGCTAAGGTAAAGTCTTTTTATCTTCCACAGGATACTTTTGTATGCTATAGCTCTGGTAGATTATGATCAAGACAGTAACGAGGTTTGTAAAGATTTGCTAAAAACAAAAGTTGGAATAGATTGTTTAGCTCAATACAGCTCATCTGTTGGAAGGTATTTCATATTCTTGTACTTTCATGTATTACATTTTCCTTTTTTTGTTTTCATTTAATGGATGCTGTTTAATTTTTGTTTTTGAGATACTTATAATTTTTCACTCAGGTTTCCTAATGCTCCTGGTGCGTTGCTTTATCCTATTTATGGTGAAGGAGAACTACCACAAGCCTTTTGTCGCCGTGCTGCTGTCAAAGGTTGCATTTATGTAAGTTACAATGGATGACTATTACAGAAATTTTCTAGTTGCTGTGACTTCTCTAGAGGTTGCATTTTTGTTTGAAAACTTGTTTAATAAATAAAAAATAGAAACATTGGTTTATAAATTGATTCTAGATGCTAAGTGCATATTGCCTGTTTTTCTTTCTTCTGTTTTTTGCCCTGTTACATAAGTGGCATCTTACCTTATATATGGTAGAAGGAAACATGGTTTGGCTATCATGTTGTCAAGGAATGTGGCATGTTTGGTTTTTTCTGGCTCTTTCTTTCTGAATGACAGGATTGAGGTTGCCGTAGAAGGGATGGATTCTGTTAGAATAATTACTATTTTATATCATCATTAAGGCTAGTCTGTTAGACCAGTAATGAGTAGTACCTAGTTCTGTACCTAGAAGCCTAGTGCAGACTCTTGGTGTTCCATGTACTCTTGCTTTTTCAATATATATAGAAGAGAATGAGAGGGATCTGTTAAGCCCTCAGAATATATTTTTATCAGTTTTTAATCTCAAGTGATTCAAATTTTACTACACAAGGATATTTGTTATATTATTCCATTTAATGAAACTACTATCTCTGTGCTTTATTGTCATAACGATTTACTTGTTTAGGGTTGGGATGAAACTCCTATATCTTTGTTCTCTTGATATTAATATTTGGATGTTTTAGGATGTTTTATTGGCAAACTAAATACCTTGTTAAGTATGTATCTGCTTACATGTTTTCAAAATTATTTTTGTTTATAGTTTTGTTGACCATATCTGCTTATTTACATTTTATACTTCTGTGATTCAGGTTCTAAGAATGCCAGTTGTTTCGCTGTTTATGGATAAGGTGCTACTATATATATATATATATATATATATATATATATATCTTAGTTTTTTGTTATCTAGCACTTTTTTGTGTGAGAAAAGATGAGGTTGAAGCCAAGTGCAAAAGGAATTTCATCTTTTTAATTTTTTAACTGACATTGCAGGCTACTGGGCTTTATAAAGGTGTTAGGTTAGCTTCAGGTCAAGATTTATATAGCCAACAACTGATTCTGGATCCATCCTTCACTATTCCGTCACCATTATCTTTGTCTCCAAGAGATTTTCCATGTGAAAGGCTCCAAATGCTGAGTCAGAGAGATATTAAAGGAATGGTGGCTAGGGGAATATGCATCACAAGAAGTTCAATAAAGCCAGATGTATCTAATTGCTCAGTGGTGTATCCTCCTAGATGTAAGAGAAATCTAAACTATGCATTTATAATTAGAGGCATATTAACATATGAGAAAGAAATTAATTTTTTTCTCCATTGCCTGTAGCTTTGTATCCCGATCAGATGACATCAATCAAATCTCTTCAGATAGGATCAAATCTTGCTGTTTGTCCTGAGGGAACGTAAGTTTCTTGCCAAATAGAAATTGAAATGTTCATTTTAAATATAATCTTTTATTTCTGCTTATCTTAACTTCTAACAAATCAGATTCTACATATAAAAATCTGAGTTAATTAACTTCTATCCATGATTGAACCTCCCCAAAGCTCTGCCTGAACAAAAGAGTAAACTCGATTTCGTTGTCAAACCCCCACAATAAAATCTTCATAGTAAATTTTGAAAATTCCTTTTGAAGTAGCTTGCATTTTATTTTATCAAAAGGATGCATCCAACACTTAAAAGAGGAAAATGCATTTTTCTTAAGAAAATGAAGGACCCAAGAAACAAGCATGGGCTCCACGTTTCTATTGGTTGGGTTTTTTAAATTGCGCCTATTCTTCGATGGGATTAAGCTGCAGAGCATTAAAAAATAAAGAAGCATTATACAAATATTTTTATAATTTAATTGCTTCCATTTAGAAACATTTTTTTACTGATAATTCGCAGGCTTCTTCCATAGTCATCTTTTACATTCTTCCTTGGCCCCAGGATAGTGACTGTTACTCCCATAATTTACGTTTAAAGTTCTGCTCCGTGTTACCATATTCATATTCAACTTCTAGTTATTATATTTATATTTCCCGTGTGAACTTCTGAACTTAAACTGACATGTCTTTGTTTTCTTCGTCAGTTTCATTTTATATTTTTCCACTTTGTGCAATAATGCCGATGAAGGAAAGAATCTACTAAAAGCAGCCATGAATGCTCTTCTCACACTGCCTGTATCCGGAAACACTGAAAGTATTTCAAGTGTTCAAAGTGATAGTGAGGATACTAAACCGATTGTGCTCTGGAGTGCATTGTATATTCAGAAATTAATTGTGGTGTGCTTCTAATCCATATTCACAGATTTATTTCTTCAATAGTATTTTCTTTTACCTGCATGTTGTTGCATGTGCACTTGTTTCCTTTACTGTAACACTCATTAATTTATTTTTATTATTATGGAGACTGTATCCTGATAACCCTGTCTATTTTTTTAAAATGTTTTTATTTTTTATATCTAGTAAGTATTAGGGCCCTACGACCACATATCTTATATTTTTCAAAGAACAAAAGCACGGTTAACTAACTAGGCAGTGCTTTTTAATTTTGTCATGAATGTGTTTCAAAATTGTAACCTGAGTAAACATTGACATGGACATCATTTTCTGACTATGGATATACTGTGATCACCTTTTCAGAGTAATTTTGAATTGATCAGCTCCACTTCTACACCGGATGGAAATCTGAACTACAATGACCTTTTACATGCAGCTGAGGAGGTTTGTCCGATCATTCTTCATTTTGAAAAAAATATTTTTTCTCATTATCGCTGTTGACTTCTTCTTGTTGTCACTCAAGTAGCTAGCTACAAACCTTATTTTGGGCTAGTTGCTTGTCATTTTTGTTTGCCAATGAAAATTAGGGAAATGAACTAGAAAATATTTATGCACGTGTACATTTGCTTTGACAAGTGATTGCGTTAAGATAAAATTTACAAACCTTGATTAATAATTCATAGCTCTGTAACTGAGCTTACTATTTTGGTGGTGGTATTCTCGCAGCTATTTCGTCAGATGTACCCCAATGAAGAATTCTTTCCAAAGGCAACACCACCCGAAGATCCTACAGATGAGGATGATAATGGGTTAACTCTGGATAGCTAAATAAGGTAAAAATTAGCTGATCATTTCATGTCAGAACAGTAGGAGAAAGGAACTCGTGAAAAATACACACGCCCAAAAAATTGAGGATGGGGATTAAAATTTGTAATTATAGAGGTAAAAAGTTTACATATCTTAATTTTTAGATGAACAAAATCAAAAAGAAGTCTTCAAGGCTAGGAAAAGTATTGATCAATTATTCTGAATTTTTTTGGTAAAGCATAGACATACTCATTTGATTCCAAATATCCACTTATGAGCACTGTTGGACCAAGTTATCACTTGTTATTGATTCGGAAATGTGGAAATTCCATGGGGGGCTGAATTACAGCGGTATCGTTCCTGTATCTTCATCTGCAATTTGTATTTTAGAACAATTCGATTGTATAATATTTGTATGAGCATTGGATGATTTGAATTTGCTTCAACTGTGACCGACATGAATATTGTATGTTGGACGAGTGCGCTTAATTTTGCCATAAGATTGACTTAATACAGAACAGAACAATCAAATGTCCTTTCACTTGATAACATTTCATGTTTATACATGTCTGATGTGTGTTCAGTTACACGAAATAAACTACACATTAGTTGGTGGGTCTTGCATTCCAATATAGTGGAAGAAGTTCTATGGTTAGCCACGTGTATTTCCAACTTCTATATTATTTTAGGCTTAAGATGTTTTTCCATACTTGAATGATATTTTTTTTCCTGGTTCTCAATCAAATTTTTACTTTTCTTAATCTCTCCCACTAACTGACTTCAGTTTAGTGATGACATGCTTTTAAGTGATATCTTAGTAATTGAGTAAGATTAACACATCTTTCTGCTTTTGGTCTTTAATAAAGCAATTTATATTTTGGTCTTTCCTGAATTTTTATTCTTCGTTTTGATCTTTGATGTCGATTGAATAAAGTGATGAATTGTTTACTACTAATCATGGCATTTGATTGAGTGGAACTTATACGTATTGTAAAATTTATTGTTAGGAAGAGAAAATGTCAAGATACAAAAAAATATTATTTCTGCTTTTGTTAATGTTTACATATCTTCTCTCTTTCAATATTTTTTAATATTTCTTATTTAACGGTGAGATCTATAGAAAATGGAGAATTTAGAAGAAAAAAATATCTTGCACGACCCATCAATCACCCATCTTTACACCCTTTCGTAAGTTTTATCGTTAAACATATATTAAAAAAATTATCATTTTCATCATATCAATTAACTTTTTTAAACAAAATTAAAAAAAATACAAGTGCCTTCGTAATTAATAACTGATATGATCATTTAACAAATAACTCATTATTTATCAGAGATTAATATATTAGGACGAAAAATAAAATGTAAAATATTATTAGAAATGGAAAGAAAAATATAAAAAAACTACATATGTCAAACCAGAAAAAAATTTATCAGCTCAATATGTAAAAATGCATTAATTTATGAGAGCAAATAGTTATTTAGATTATTTTATTAACTTTTTTTAAAAAAAATAAAATAAAATTGCACTGTAATTACGTTAGTATAAATCACATCTAAGCGATCCTCAAATCAACCAACTACTGCCTGGGTCTTTCTTCAGACGAATTTTAGCCATTTTCTCCCTACATTTAAGAGCTTCTTCCCATTTTCCCTCTCCAGTGTAAATGTTTGAGAGAAGAATGTACGAAGCATGATCACTGGGATTCAATTCTATCATCCTCATTGCACATTTTTCTCCAATTTCTGTGTTATTATGATTCCTACAAGCACTTAGTAATGTTCTCCATGCTGATTCACTTCCATCCTTCTGCACTATTTGATAAGCTTCCTCTAACCTTCCTGCCCGGCCAAAGGCATCAACTAAGCATGCATAATGCTCAGATTCTGGCTTAATTTTGTATTTGTTAAGCATCAATGTAAAGAAATACAAAGTATCTTCCAGATAACCCGAATGGCTACAAGCTGATAGCACAGCTAAGAAAGTTACGTGATTGGGAGTCAAACCATTCTTCTCTAACTTATTAAATACTTCTATGGCTTCTTGTGCCTTTCCATGATGAGCATATCCACACATCACAGCATTATAAATTACTTCATTCGGCTTTACTTGTTCACCAAAAACCTTCTCCGACTCCTCCATGGTTCCACATTTAGCATACATATCTATGATGGAACTTGCAACATACACATGACGGTTGTAACCAGACTTGATAGAGAAAACATGGAGTTGTTTACCCACTTGTATAGTTGAAAGTTGTGAGCAAGCTGAAATACACAATGGAAGGCTATAAACGGTAAAAGTGATTCCATCAGCCAACATCTCTTTGCATAGCTCCAAAGCTTCTGATTCCAGCCCATTTTGTTTATAAGTTCCAATAATAGAACTCCAAGAACCATCATCTTTTTGGACAATGTCAATAAAAGCTTTAAATGCATCACCAATTTGTCCACACTCCGAGTACATGTGAACTAATGCATTGCCAACCAAAGTACGATGGCTAACACTCGATTTTACTATAAGTGAATGAATATGTCTACCTACAGGAAAATCTAGTTCATTCTCACAAGACTTTAGAACAATAACTAGGGTGGCAGCTTGAATTTGCAACGAGGTGGTTCTGCGAAGTTCTTGTAATAGTTTCATAGAGGGACTAGATCCTCGCCCTGGTTGAGCATGAGCCATGATCATCGAGTTCCACGCTACAATATCTTTATCAATAATTCTTCTAAACACCTTGTCCACATCCACAAGTTCACCAAAACTGGCATAGAGAGTCAATAACACACTTGCTACAAAACAATCCTTTTGATACCCAGCTTTTATCATTTGGCCATGCACTTGAACTCCAGTGTTAAAGTCCTCCAGTTCAACACAAGCTTTCAAAGTACTCGAAAACACATGCTGATCTGGTCTAATCCTTTGTCTACACATGTCCTTGAAAAAATGCACAGCTTCCTCGCCTCTACCATTCATGGTATAGCCTGAAATGATAGAACTCCAAACAAAAATATTCTTCTCCTCCATGGAGTCAAAGACTTTCCTGCAAGAACTTACATCCCCACATTTGGCATACAAGTCAACCATAGCACTGCCCACCACAACATCAGCTTCGGCACCAAACTTAGATGCAAGCCCATGGATTTGCTTTACCTGTTCTAAATAAGAACAGCACTTGAGTAAGCTAACAAAAGTCCTATCATCGGGTTTCAATCCTTGGACCTCCCACATCTCAGAAAACAACCTATGAACCATGCTAAAGTCACCAACATGAGCAAACCCAGAAATCATAACATTCCATGCAACAAGGTCTTTCGTCAACAAGTCATGAAAAGCACGACATGCACCCTCGAGATTATTGCCACAGTTAAAGTACATATGCACAATAGAGCTCCCAGCAAACTTGTCTCTCTCAAGCCCAGATCGAACTAGCAGACCATGAATCTGCAAACCCACTCCCCACAATGAAGGAGTGGCACAAGCTCGAAGCAGAACAGAGAACGTGTACTCATTGGGCCTCTCATTCGTTTCACGCATCTGATTGAACATCTCAAAGGCTTTTGGGAGTGACCCAGTTCGGAGATGGGAGGAAATTAAGGTTGTCCAGGTGACAACATTCTTATTAGGCATATGGTCGAACAGGATATGGGCATGGCGAAGGTGACCAAATTTGGCATACATATTCAAGAGAGTATTGGTTAAGTGGGTTTGTGAAATACATTGGGAGAGAATGAGCTTTGCGTGGATTTGGCTGCATTGTCTCAGCGTTACGGGATTCGAAGACTTTGCCAGTGACAGCAAAAACGGTTCAAGCACACCACATACTTTGTTTGTAATATCTGGGTCCAACGCCGTGTGCCGGATCATTCCAACTCTTTTATCAGTAAAATTTACACAGTACTCGTATCGTATTGTAACTAAACTCAAATCCTACTCCCACACTTTCTTTCCTTTCACACTCTTTTAATTCTTCAATTCTCTAAAATTCCTCTCTCTCTCTCTCTCTAAGGCATCTGTTTGGCGAAACCGGCGGTTCCGGGAAGAGAACCGGGCGGTTCAGTCAGGTGACGATCCCCAAACCGAAAGCGGTGGAGGCAGAAGGCACGAACGTGGTGTTGCAGTCACCGCTGGGTCCTCCTACGGTTCGGATCCCGTGGACATGATCAAGAGTCGGAAGGAGAACGGCAAATCACATATGAATAATTAATGATTAGTAACTACTTATAGAAATCATGACTGTTTTACTTAAGTTAATTATTTTTCTTAAGTTTTAAAATTTTAATTTAATTTCTCAAACATTAAAATAATATTTATAATCTCTATCCAATAAATCTTTTATGAAATATATACTTTAGTGAGTCATATTTAATTAATTTGATCACTTAAATAAATTAGCTAATAAAATGTATAAATAAATGATTCAAATTGTTAATAATTTTTTATTGGTTAAAAATATGTTTAACTACATGATATTATTTTTTGTGATTTTTTTCAAATACGTTTTTCAATTCGTTTTCTTTTTAATTGAGTTTTTATTTTTTGAAAAATTGAAGTAATTAGGTCAGTTTTTATTTTTATTTTTAATTACCACGTGTTAAACTGATATTGTGCCACATGACAATAATAGTGTCACATGTTAATGTTAGGCCACATATAATTACATTAATCTCAATTTAGTCACTATATTTTTATTTTGTCTCAATTTAATTTTATTTTTTTTAAAAATTAAACAATTTTGTCCATCTCCAAAATTCAAACAAAATTTAATTTATATATAAATATTTACAAAATACTTTTATTAAAATTGATATTTTATTAAATATTTTTAACAAGATTAAGTTTATTTATATTTATATTTAGTTAATTATATTATTAGAATAGTTGTGAATAAGAATGAATCGAGAGATCACAGTTGTATATGATCAAATCAGTTGTGTAGTACTTCAAAGAGGATATAAGATTATGTGAAACGATATCAGGATGGCTTTAGTTTGAAGTCTAGGCTAGCTAAAGTTTTAAGAGTTAGTGAAAGACATTTGGGAGGTGAGTTTAGTTTGGTAGGTACAAATTGTTTGATCAGGCACAAAAAGGATCCTTACAAGAGTAAGTTTGGAGGTTGAGAAGTTGTTTTAAAAGTAGTGAGTAGACCAATCTACACTATTAAACACTAGAAAATTTAGCGCAAAGGCAATGTTTTCAATTAGTTAAGTGTTGGGGATAATATATCGATCAAGTTGGGTGTTTGTGATAAGAAAAAATGAAGAGAGCATACATTTCTTTCTATTTGATGAGTGAATTTTTTAGGACAAAATTTGTTCTTGTTGGGAAGAATGTAAAGACCTAGACTATGACATTTTAGAGGTGGTAGTGGTTTAAAAATAATGAAACTCAATTATTTTTAATATTAAATGGTTTTAATATAAATAGTTTCATTATGAACGAGTTTCATTATTTTAAAACACATTATCTCTCTAAAAACCCCTTTTTTAGAGTTATTTGACTTCTCTCTAAGATTTCTCGCTCTTTGTTCATGTGTTTGAAGACCAGAGACCGTTAGAGTGATCCTCGCGGTAAGATCTTCAAGTCTAACTGATAAGCTTCTCAAATAGAGTAAGTTTGTTTCTTGTTCCTCTTTTTGGGTATGTTGCTTCTTCTTTACATGTTAGTCCTTTTTGTTTTGCATATGAAGTTTGAGTCTTTTATAAGACTCTCATATGATTAGTGGTCCTAACGGTGTACACTGATCGTGCTTTTGTGGTTCGTAACAACATATAGAACTTTTTGTGCATTTGGAGTTATTTTAGGCTTTCTATAGTGGTTTAGTCATCTATTAAGTAAGGGAGGCTAAATTACCCTTATTTAAGTGTATGATGTGTTGAGAATCTAAGTTGCATGTTTGAGTTGCCTAAAATTGATTGAAATGCTGGTATTGGTGTTTGTGCTGATGAAATATGACATGTTGAGTCGAGGTAAGGGCTTTGAATCGTTTTTAGTAATTGAATGTTGAAATGTTGGTATATTATGTTATTGAGATTACATCTGAGGTGAATTGAGTCATTGATTCGTGTTTAATTTGATGGTTGTTTATTTTGGGCATATAGGGTTAGTGTTAGACTGTTTTATAAGGTTGAAATGACATAAATCTACAGAATTTTGTTCTGCAAAATTATGGAAACTCGTTGGACAAGCATATACTCGTTGAGCGAGGTCAAAGTCAGAGAGCTACTCGACGATAACACTCGATGGTAGGACATGGTGGGTCTCGTAGGCTCTCAAGCATCTCATGGGCTTTCTTAACCCTTGATACTCCTTTTTAGCTTCTTTGTATGCTTGAACTTATATCTCTTTCAACTTGTCTCGAGTCTCTTAGCATGATTTTAGAGCTATGAATGTCATCATTGTTCTTGCATCTTGTCTTCTATCATTGTCCCAACACCAAAATCATCTTACAACACTAAGTTAGTGAGATAAAGAAAAATCAGATTGATAAAATGTGAAGTATATTAAAACTGATATTACCCTTTTGCACTCTGCCTTTATGAAACTTAAGATTATACTCAACTCATACTTATTTCTCTCTTAAGCCTAGTATAGTATAGTTTAGAATATTTTTGTTTTAGTTAACGTAGTTCTTTTAACAATTTTTGTTTTACAATTTCTAGCAAACAAGTTTGTTTTTCCTTTTAATATGAGTTTTTATAGTTAGTATAGTTTTTAGCAAATCGGTTCAGTTCGATTTTATTCGACTCGATTCAGTTTGGTTCGGTTTGGTTCAATTCGATTAAGTTCGGTTGGTTCAGTTTGATTCGGTTCAGTTTGGTTCAGTTCATTCTAGTTATGTTCGGTTCAGTTCGATTCGGCTCGACTCGGCTCGTTTCGGTTCAATTTGATTATGTTTTGTTCGATTCGGTTCGGTTCACCTTGACTCAGTTCGGCTCGACTCGGTTTGGCTTAGTTTGGTTTGGTTCAATTCGATTCGGCTTGGCTCGACTCGTTTTGCTTTGTTTGACTGAGAATGGTTCGATTCGGTTGTTTGTTTCGATTCAGTTTGGATTGGTTCGACTCTACTCGATTCAATTTGATTCGGTTCGGCTTAGTTTGGTTTGGTTCAATTCAGCACGACTTGGTTTGGTTCAGTTCAATTCCGTTTGGTTCAGTTCGGTTTAAAGCGGCTCAGTTTGGTTCAGTTCTGTTTAGATCGACTCGACTCAGTTCAGTTTAGTTTGGTTTGGTTGGATTTGGTTCAGTTTGATTCAATTTGGCTCAGCTCTGCTCGACTCGACTCGTTCGGCTAGGTTCGGCTCAGCTCGGTTCGATTCGGTTAAGTTTGACTCAATTCGGTTTGGTTTGATTTGATTCGGCTCACCTTGGTTCGGCTCCTTCGGCTCGGTTTAGGTTGGCTTAGTTCAGTTCCATTTATTTTGGTTCGTTTCGGTTTGGTTCAGTTCAGTTCGACTTAATTGGACTCGACTCGTCTTGGTTCGGTTCAGTTCGGCTTTGTTAAGTTCGGTTCGGTTCACACTGTCTTTGTCACATGACACTGTTAGTTTGACACATGACAATTTTTTTTTTTTAAAAATAATTTAAAAAATAAAAAGTAAAAATAATTAAAAAATATTAAAAAAAACAGAAACTAACACGTGACACAATCTTTAAAGCTTTTAGTACATGACTAACGACAATGACTTAATTACTTCAATTTTTCAAAAATAGAAATTCAATTGAGACAAAAAAAGTGAGAGACCTATTTGAAAAAAGTCATAAAAATAAAGATGATTAAACCTTTATATATATATATATATATATATATATATATATATATATATATATATATATATATATATATATATATATATTCTTGTAAATGTTTAGACTTTATGAGTTCAAAATTGTCATTATAAGCTTTCAGCATATTCAAAAGATCTCATCCATTGATTATATCCGCATGTAGAACCAAATCAATTTTCATTGCATCCATCGCAACCAAACCTGATAATGATCATTAATACTGACAAAATCAAATGACAGATTTATCATGAAATGTGTACCATAAAAATTACGTGAATGTGATTTATACATGTCTATTTTCAATGAGTCATTACTTTATTTAAATGAGATCAATATAATAAGCTTAATATACGAAGTGTAATTTCTGAATAATAAACCATATATTTATTAAACCATATATATTCAAAAGACAATATATGTAAACATGAAAACAAACTGAACAAAAAATAGAAAAAAATGACTAACTCCCACCAAACCAAAGACTTCTCAAAAATTAAAACACCCATATGAGCAACATGCTCATGAAAAACTTTAGGTGTAAATCCCTTATAAGAGAATCTACTATCATAGAGTTTGTCCCTAAGTGTATTATGAAAAATCATCCATTTTATACAATTTCTTTAACAAATAGGAACTTGGTATCAATGTGTTTTGACTTGCTCTAACTCCTTTTGTTGATAGAATACAATACAATTGATTTGTTGTCATAATATAACTTAAGTGGTTTTTTTGTTCCTTTTACAATTTGTAGCCCTATGGTAACAAATCAGTCATATTCATTGATTTGATGCCTCATAGAATGTAGTCCCTAATATGGGAAAATGATTGAATACTATATTTCCTTTTAAGTTGTCACGTATATATAAAAATCACTCTTAAATACTACATTTCCTCTTAAGTTGCCACATATATATAAAAACTAAAAACTCATTCATTGGTGGTTGACTTGAATATTGTGTCATTGATGATTTAGACACCCTGAGAGAAAAGAACCAAATTGAACAAAAATTACAAAATTAGGAACTACATTGAACATTTGAAAAAAATGAGTCCCACGTTGAACAAAGTTGACGAACATAGGGACCAAAAATGATATTGAGCCTTCTCTTTTTAGTTCTTAAAATTTTTACAGTTGGAGACCGAAACTAAATTTATGTTAGCAGATATTAAAGCAACCATAGTTGTATTTAGTACAAGAGAAACAAAGGAAATAAGCTCATAATCTAAAAAATAATAATAATTATAAAAATATATTCAAATAATGGTTTATCCCATATCAAAATACCTAATGGTCCACCAATATCAAGTCTTTGGACAATAATATTAATTGCTAGGGTATTTTGGTGCAATGATCAAACACTAATAATAAAACATTAAAAAACAAACCTATCTTTGGTTTGATTTATTATTGACACGTAAAACTTTATAATTATCACACATTTACTATCACATGTGCGTATGCAATCCAACCAAAAATTAATCTTCCTTTGGATCGATCAATACTCACATGGATATATATATATATATATATATATATATATATATATATATATATATATATATAAACACAAATATTCATAATTCCTTTATGAACTACCCAGATAAAGAAGATTCACTTTGGTGATTTTTTAATTCAAATAGTTAATTCGAAATTATAAACAAGATCAAAGTTGAATCTTTATAATTTATTCCAAACCCCAATTTAAATATTAATGTTATTTTAATCATAAAATTAATTCTTTATCTTGATCACACAATCCTAACGCATAAATGATGGTCCTAACCTAAACTATGAAGCAACTATATGGACCAACACTACAACAATGCTCTGCCCAACCTAGAATGGCCCACCATGGTGTGATGCGTGTCCATTGTGCCTGTGTTAACATCCATTTTTACTTACTTTTGTATGTCTATTGTCATCAATAAATCAACTCTTTTCTAGTTTTAACCTTGTTTTATCCTCATATATGAATGACTCAAATTGCTAACATGACAATGATGTGTCACAGTTTTGTGAGAAATATATGTATCATGTCAACAATAAATAACATGGTCTAGTAAGAAAGAAAAATGTGAATCTTAAGCTTTGTTGTACTCGTGTAAGAGTTGTTTCTTAAAACTTTTTTTTAGACTAATATTTTTACTTCTTTCGATCTCAAATCAGTCTAGTAGTATCATTTTGATTAATTACCATGTATTCAAAATATTGTTTATTTTGAAAAATCAAATTCCAATCTTATCTCTAAAAGACATCTCATATGAAACAATAAGAAATAAATATTTAAATTGTTTTATACTTAATTCTTAAGAAATATGAGACTAAGTGTAGTAGAAATAAAGATAAAAACAATGTTAAATTAACAAATATCACAATAATTAAAATTTTAGTCGTTTGTTTTCAATCTTAAAACAACAATTTGAGAGATCTTAATATTTCATCTTTGTCATTAATAATTTGTAAGAGTTAGTAAATGCTGATAAGATAGTTAAATTTGAATTGTTTTAAAATATCCCGTGGTGTTGTTTTCTTTTTCTTATAGTTTAATTACACTTTTTTTTTTCTATTTCACAAATAAGAAAATGTGTTTAAGTCGCGTTAACTTATGATTTAAGAAGTTGTCACGTTATTTACGTGCCAAGTTGAACATTTAACATCCAATTAATAAAATCTTAATTGAAGAACCAAACATAATTATAATTTGGTTCATCGATATTATATATATATATATAGTTATATTGAGAATACATGTATAAATAATTTTTTATTAATTTTATTATAAATAGATTTTATTTATTTTATAAGTAATTTAAGTTTAAAAGCGATAAAATAAAAAGAAGATTAAATTAAAAAAATAGTTATTCAAAAAATTTATTTAAAATATAAAATTAGAAAATAAATACAGATAAAATTTAGAGTATTTTTATCTACTAAAATTCGATACATTTATTAAAGTATATTCATTTAAAAAAGAGCTTAGGAATGTCAGTTAACCTATATAAATATATATTAAATGTTAATTTTATTGAAAATTTTGTCATCTGAAATAAAATTTTCATTTTGCATTGATTATTTGGAGAAAAAATCTTTTGATGTGAAGGATGAGACAAAGAAAAATCAATTAATGAAAATGAAATTTTCAACTACGAATATTAATGAAAACAAGTACAACTGTAGGAAAAAAATATGTCTGAATTGAAACGGAATTGACTTAATTACAATGTATTACTACTTGTTACGGAACTGATGTGATTTTAACGCATGCGTTAATCAAGTTAATGCCACTAATTTATTTTAATATAGTATTTTATTTATTCATATTTTTGTAAGCTACATTATTCTTTAATATAATCAAAATAAAAAAAATAATTTATGTAAAAATATCATATTATTCTTTTTATCTGTATATTTATGAATAAACTTTGTAATGAAATAATTTTAAAAAGCTAAACACAAAAAACTGATAAATTTGAATAATTTTTATAGGATGTGAAAATAGGTTTTGAAGAGGATTTAACTTGAAATTTTATAAAAACCGGAAAAAAAGCGAAAACAGTTTATTCATATATATATATATATATATATATATATATATATATATATATATATATATATATATATATATATAAATTAAAAATTTTAATATTTCATTTAAATATTTTCTTTTATTAAAGAAGATCATATAATTTTAAATCATTATTTTATTTATATAATTGGATGTAATTAATATTTAGTTCAAGAATAATTTTTTCCGTTTAGCATTTAAATAATAAATTATCGATAACTTTTACACAACAAATAATTATGGACAACTGATGAAATTAATTTTGAAGAAGAAACTTATATAATTATTGCATTGTCTTAATTAGTATTATTTTCTTAAGTTTATTTTTATTTGAAATATAAATATTGTCAGTTCTTATATTGATTTTAAACTTAATCCTTATCTTCATCCATTTGATTTCTTGTAATTATAATATCGCTAAGAACTAATATTCAGTTTAAGTACATAGGGATTAACGTTAAATAATTTTGAATTTATAAATATTTAAGAAAATTAAGTATAGTTATAGTCAAAAGTTGAATTTATTATGAATAGTAATTTAAAATAATAAATAAAATATTTATTTCTCCGCTAAAATATTGTTTTATTCTTTCTGTGGACATAAATTTTCTAAATTTTCTAAATTATTTTGTTTTTTTTAATTATGTAAAATGATTAAGAATGACATATAAATAATTACATTTAAATATTATTTCATTTAATTCATAATCATTTATTTATAGTTTTATATTATTATAATATAGTTGTAAAATAATTATTTTAATGCTGAAATTATTATTTTTCTTATTTAAAATGAAAGAAACGTACTTATTTAAAACAATCTTCAAACAAGTTAGATATGTGGGATTCACTAAAATACTGTTTTAATGTTAAATAACTTGTATAAATATCTTTAACAGAAAATGTTTTTTTTAATATTTTAAAATCATAATATCATGAAAATAAAAATAAAAATAAACTATATTTTAGATGTTTCAAATTCTTTAATAAAAAATAGTCTTGATCTATTTATTTTATAAAAACAATTGTATTCTTTATTCTAATTATGGTTAATGAGTTTTATTTCTTATCTTATTTAATTCAAAATTTCAAAATAAATTAGATTTATAAATAATGTTACTATGATGAAATATTTTTTAATACATTTATTATGCAGATTACACTTAATACATGAATTAGATATTCATTAATTCTTTTAAGAATTTTAGAATAAATTATATTACAAATTTAGGAAAGAAATCTTAAACTTAACCCTATCCCATAAAAGTAACTTATGAAATTATACTTGTATCTGTTTTTATATTATAATTAGACTTAGTTGATGCGAAACCGTCAATGATCATAGTATTCTAAGATAAAAAAAAATTACTAATCATATAAAATATAAAAATATATATTTTTCAAATATAAATATTGAAAATAATACTTGAAGTATTTTATTCTTAAAATAAATATAAATTTTCAGAAATGAAAAAAGAAAAAGAAAAAAGGTATTACCATTGAGCGGTTAGACAATAAATTTACTTCTAAAAGGAGAGAACAAAAAAGGTGAAGAAAAATAAATGAAGAGAAAAAGAAGAGTGAGGAAGTGACAAAAGAAAAAGACTAAAGAGAAAAAAAGTACCTTATTTTAGCTGGGCATGATTCTAAACTGATCCGAAACCAACGAAAAAAGCGGAAGATCATGCAACCTTGCACTTAAAAAGCTGGTTTTTGCATCCTTCTATCAGTCCACGCTTCATGCTTCTTCTTACCCATTACTCATTTCACATTCTCATGCCATCTTCCATCTCTTCATGGATTCCTCGCCGACCAACAATACCACTTTGCTCACCAACTTACTACTCTTCAATAACACCGTCCAACCAGGTCATATCACAAGCCATCAGATTTTTCTTACTTGTTATTTTCATCACATGTTTTGTTTTTTATACAAAGAAATGATTTTTCTTTGTGGGGTGCTGAAATTTCGTTATTTATTTGTCTATTTCTGTTGTGGGGGTGTGTGGATTGCAGAGTTGATGAGGAGCCTGCATGTGTACCGGCAAGGGGATGAAGAGGAAAGGGCAGTTGAGAGGGAGTTTTTGTTTTCAGAGTGTGGATCCTATGTGGAAATGCAGGCTACCCCAATTCTTAAATTTGTGAAATCCCATGTTTCTCAAGTGTTCCAAGGGTACAAGAATGGAGTGTGGCTTTGTATCTTTGCATTTCATGATGATCACACTCCTCGATTTTGCCGCATTCCTCCGCTTTTGTTGGTCTCAAGGTATATCTTCTTAGCCCATGTTTGTCTTTGACATTAGTCCTGAGGTTCAAAAAAAGGTCTGCAGCAGAAATCAGCAAGTTTTGGAGTCAATGTGGTCACAATTCCGGCTGCATGCCATATTTGTCTGCAATTTCGCATTAATCCCTAGGTTTTGAGAAAGGGTGTGCAGCAGAAATTGGCTAGTTTTGGAGTCATTTTCATCACAATTGTGTTAGCGTTCAGCAATTTGACATTAGTCCCAAGGTTTTGAAAAACAGTCTGGGGCAGAAATGGGCAAGTTTTTGATCCATTAAGATCATGATCGCAGCTGGTGTGGCCGATTTTTGTCACATCAAGGATTCCCAACAAAAATTGTATCCCCGAATCGTAGTCTAAAGCCTTGCATAAGTCCTACATAGTTAGCCTTGTTTGGTCCTTTGAATAATAGAACACTTCCATCTAGTGAATTGGAATTGGTCCCTTTGAATAGATGATTATGTACTAAGCTCTTAGAGAGCTCAACAAGATTTCCCCACCTTAAATCAATCACATTTGAAAATCGAGAGTCAAAATTTTGTAATGTGTTAAATTGGATTGATACATGCATTCTAACCAAAGGCTACTTTTGGGTTGTAAACTTATAAATGATAAAGGAGAGGGATGTGAATTCTCTGTTTTTCTTCACTAGATGTTCTCTTCACTTGTTAGAGTGAAAGGTATTAAACTCTTTGACATATAACTGGCAGACCTCTTCACAAGAAATGGTGGGTCACTTCCTAGTAACAGTTTTTTTCCTTCTCATGACACATCCTTTCTTAAAAGATCCAATTTCATTTACAAGTCCAGTTTATTGGAGTAGAAAACTCTGGTAGTGTCCCCAAATTTCTTTATGTATGTATGTGGCAGTTAGTCGCTAATTATTCTAGAGCAGGAAAAGTTGAAATAGCAGGAAGTGAAATGCCCATGGACTGATATTAAATTTAGAAAATATATTCCCCTAGCTTTTTATAGTCCCTATGAGTGATGGTATTTTCATTTATAATTCTCACAACAAAAGGAGATACAGGGAAAGAAGATAGAGAAGTGTGAGACTTTGCGAATGATGTTATAAAGTGTTCTGAGAGTCTTAAGTGGGAATGGCATTAATGCTATTTTACTGGTTAGATGCATAACAAACAGAACAAATCTAATGCTTCATACTAGAATAAGCAAAGTTTAGTAAGTGACAGCATCTTTGGATGAAGCAACTGATGTTTGCTTTTACTGAAAAAGAAACGTAGATGGGTTTTAAAGGTGAAAACTGGGGATGCCCTTTCCTCCAACCACCCAAAAATTGGAGATGCATGCACAGATCTTCTTGTAGAATTTTCTTTTCCATCTATCAGAATTTTCTTTTCCATCTATCAGAATTTTCTTGTCTTCCTGTGGTAAGACAATGTGATATGTTCACTTAACCATTTTCTAATATGGCATTCAGATTTATCTTTCCTTTGGAAATATTATATTTATATAACTGGTTTACTGGGACATAAAAGAATAACTAATACTTCCTTGTTTACACTTTGAGGAGGAAAGGGAATCAAGAATAAAGTTGATACTTTATGTATGAAGCTGAAATACTTGAATATATGCTTTGCATTTTATTTAAATTTTAAAGAAAAGGAATGGAATAGAGTAGACCAATGCCTCTCCAATCTCCATCCCCCTCACAAAAAGTTTATTTTTTACCCTTCAAATTGAAGAGGACAAGGTGATATCGAAACATGTACTGTATGTTCTTAGAAAAAGGGTATTTTTCATAACTTTCTCTATAATATCAATTTGAGGGGAAGGTATCCCTTAGTACCTTTAATTTCTGGAAACAGGTAACTTCATATTTTAACTCTCCTTAACTTTTCTTTTCGCTCTAAAATACTCTAAGACTTATCTCCTATTTTTTTAATATGAACTTCCAAATATCCATGTTTTATACTGTTTTCCCTTACTGGGTTTTAAACATCATTTATTCATTGTCTTCATATTCATAGTTGAGTAAAAAGCCTATTGGATTTTCTGGATTTCATTGAAATACCACAGTCCAATTCTTTTTTGTCTGGAATGACATTATCTGCAAATTGCATAATTATGCATGCATTTTGAGCACTGTTGTTGTGTTTGATATGAAATCCCTATTTTCTTAACAGCCTTATCTTGAAATCCCTATTTCACTGTATCATAAACTTCAGGTGATCACAACCTTGACAATTGTATGACTCCAAAATATCTCTCTACACAACTGCGGCACCACATTTACAAATTTAAAATTTTCTAGGCTTCTCCATTTTGTTTTTGAGTACTTCTACGAAGTAACTTATCATTTATCTAACTCACTCTTATTATTCATTTTGAGTTTTCAGAAACCCAAAGCTTCAGATGGTTCCAAACTTGCTCCATGATCTCCACGTGATATACAAGTTGGACAGGAAGGAGGAAGACAAAGATACAACTCTAGGATCTACAGGGGAAGAATGTCAAGGGAACAGCAACAATTTCCAACCATCAGAAAAAGTCTTTCCCGTTCTTGATCAGGATCTCAATTATCTTCCTTACGAAGAAGATGAGTCTGAGTTACTAGACAATGAGACAGATGTTGAAAGTTCACCAGGTTCCGTCAACACTCTTGCAGTTTTTTCTGCAGCTTTGCTACTATATGGACATATTGAATCTTTAGATTCGCTTGGTGAAACCTAAGTGTTACAGTATATTGAAGTTCAAGTGTTTACTATCATGACTATATTGTTGTCATAAGTTGTAACTTAAATCTACGGTTCTGAATTGCTAATAAAATATATGAATCCTCTCAGATGATTGCACTGATGGAGTGTATACCATGTTGCTCCCAATTTTGATGCCATTCCCTTTGTTCCAGCAGCTCATTATTTGTATGCACTTCATCTATTAAAAAGGAATTTTGGATACTATATATTTTAGTGCAGCACGTACTTTGCAAAGTGACATTTGCTTCACCTCCTTAAATGAAATCACTGAGCTTGACTAGGATTAGTTGGGCACCAAAAATAAAAAAAAGTTTCCTATGTGAAGCTTTCTAATGTTGAGTTAATAATGCGATGCATAATGATTTATATCTAACAGATGAGGAGTGAGTTTGCAGGTTTGCTAGGGAAAAAAAAGAGGGCACCCAGTGACCTGGTAGCAAAAATTTCCTTATCAGATTTGGTCCAGTACTTTGGTATGCCAATCGTAGAAGCATCAAGAAATCTAAATGTTGGGCTTACTGTTCTCAAGAGAAAGTGCAGAGAATTTGGTATTCCCCGCTGGCCTCATAGGAAGATCAAGTCACTTGATAGTCTCATTCATGATCTTCAGGTCCTTCCTTCTTGCTTCGCCTTTCTAATTTGATGAACTTTAACACTCTGTATTCTGATTGCTTACTCATTTCAAGAAATATTTTATTCATTTACAGCCCCTACTTGAACTTTATTTATTTGAACATCAGCGTAATTTCGTTGAAGTGCATGCAACCTACTTGTTCAACTAATCTTATTATTTGAAATATAACTAATCGTATTTTGAACTGATATTATTATAATGAGGGAGTGAGTGGAGATCGGTAGCCAACATGATTGATCTTATTTGATTCAATATCAGTTGATATCTTGTTTAAGGTTCAATCCACAATGTTAGTTTTCACATTTTGAAGACATGGAATGGGTGAAACTGAAAGCATGCTGAAGTGCACTTTGAAGCATTATTCTGCAAAATTTTGTTATAGTTTTGGTCAAATCTATCACATTCAATATATCGAGTTCATTTGAAATTAAGTATTATATGTATAGTCTTCGGTAGATAGGTGAACTTTGACATTAGCGCATAATTTTGTTGATTAGTTTTATGTTCCCATTTGATCTATAAATCTTTGCGTTCTGTTTCGTCTACTTTTGTGCTTCCCTTTTGAGTAAAATACTTAAATTTTGCCAACGTTGTAATCTCGAGTTCTATTGAATTTTGAACTCCTCCAACACAGATAATAAAAAATGGTTTGTATTTAGGCAACATTGACTGATTGACAAAGGTGGAACACATGCAGGAAGAGGCAAAGAGCCAAGAATTGGAGGACATGGAAGCAGCAATGGCAGTGGCCAAGAGACAAAGGATGTTGGAGTGTGAAAAGGAAAACATAGAGAAGAAGCCCTTCATGGACATTCAAACCGAAACAAAGAGGTTCAGGCAAGATGTTTTCAAGAGAAGACACAGAGCAAGAGCTGTTGGAAAACATAATTCTACAGTATCCAACACATAGCACAATGTAAAGAATGAAAGAGCAACATAAACCATAGTTCTCACGTTGTAGAATGAGATGAAAGTTGAAACCTCTACACCCCTTCTAACAGGGCATTTTGACCCTCAGAAATTTACTTTTGACTTATATATAGATTTCAATATCCAAAGGAAGTGTTCAATTCCCTTTTGTCTTTTTTTCCCCTCTTAATCATTGCTTCTACAGTTCTGATTGTATAATTATAAGATTTATTACTCTAACGTTGACCCGGAAAGCATTAAAATTTGATGAACGTGGATCATACTTAAGCAGTTTTGGAAAACAGGCAACTAGGAGTTGTTTTGGGTTGAAAGCACTTTGTTTAGCCAATCTCATCGCTTCAGGTGTTAGGTGATGTATAAAGCAAAACACTCATGAAAGGTTCCATTTGATTGAGTTGGGTCTTATACATGAATGATGATATTCTTAATTTCCACGAAGCTGTCATAGGTACGTGCGCTTGCTTACATTGCATTGCAGCAAAAACTGATAGCCACTTTGATTGGTTAAATTCAAAGTTAAGGATAATGCTATGCGGGCGTGTCGTATTTGATGTGTCTCTGTCCACTAACTTGATTTGTTTTTTGTAGATGTTTATGCAGCACTTTCCGCGACGATGATTTGGATCTACGAATAAACAAATATAGTGAGACAAAACACGTTATTTGGAGTCCATGTTTTGTTCCGCGGAAGACCACATTCTAGTTAACTTCCTCCTTCGACGAAAAAAACCCCAATGATGTTAACCTTTTGCGTTGTTCGCTCTCTCAAGTTGTTGTGCTGCTTGTAGTGTGTGCGGTGCAGCTGTTTTTTTTTCTTTTTTCTTTTTAGAATCAAGTAAAATTTCCATATATCAAACAAAAGTTCCAATTATATTTATAAATATAATTGTGATGAACTCAAGCAATTAGGAAAATAGTCGAGCTAAACAAGATATATGAATTCAATAATATTAGCATTTTCATTCTAACAATTAGAAATTAATAATAATATTAAAAATTATTTTATATTAATTCAAAAATAGGTTTCTTTGTAAAATCATTAAATAAAGTTTATTATTTATTAATTTAAATCAACAATATTTGGATGTTTTTTTAATATAATATGATACATTTAGATAATTAGGAGTCACAGGAAATAATTCAAAAGGTCTTCTAAACAAGATAATAAATAGGACATAACTCAATGGGTATTTTTTTTAACCCTTAGTTAAATTATTATATATAAATTAAGAATGCCACTGCTTGATTTGTCGTAATATATACATTCAATTCCCCAAATGAGTTTCGTCCCCTCAAGAAGGAGAACAAATGTTTATGGAATATTATAACTAATTAAGAACAGCAAAAGTGAGACCACATAATGATGCTATAAATATCTTAGAAATTTGTGGTTGTGTTGTTTTGTGGTCCCAAGGAAATAAGATAAGCTCCATGATTACATGTTCTTGATTTTGATCAAAACATGCATGCAAGTTGAGGTTTCTGAAAATAAGACTACAAATCGAATTCAGACACTTGTCAAATTTTCTATGTAAACTATCCACCACCGTCTACAGAATGAAGATAATAGAATGTGTCTCATAGTAATGATAAAGACAACAGAATGTGATTTAAAAGGATGATTAAATATTTTTATTATTTAACATATCAAAAGACTTGTCTCTTTATACATCAAATATTTTAATTTATATATCATTTTTACTTCTACTTTTTTTAATGAAAGTTTCATAAAATTTTCCATAATTTATTGAACACATACTATCATCCTCACAAATGAAACTATAATAATTAATATCATTAAATTACAAGCTTATCCCATTTTAAAAATATGTAACATCGTATAATATATAACACTTATAGCATAAAATATGAATTATATATATATATATATATATTCATAAATAAAGAAATAAAAACATTACATTTAATCTGTCAAAAAAGAACTAACAAATCACAGTCATAACGAAATAATACACAAAATTAGATTAAAGTATTAAATAATGAGTAAAATGAAGGTCTTGCGTTGCGTGTATTATTGTATTGGGTCAGCTAAATGCTTCCGAAAACGCAGACTTTGCATAGTGTGTGTAAAAGGTTGAGTTAACGCGTGCTCAACACGGAAAACTCGAATATAAATTTGTCAACTCACCAGTATCTTCAATGTCAAAGTTACGTGACTGTTGCTGCTGCTACTTCTTCTTCTTCTCTCTTATAATCTTCTAATCCTCAACATTATTCTTCCTTTCTAATTCAATAAACATGGGTGTCTGTTTTTCGTCCCCCGGTGCCCACCGTTCGCCCAACTCCACATCCCCTCAAGGTTTTCATTTTTTTTCTCATTACACAGAACACTGTCTATAGTATAGTCTATAAATACTCTTTATTTTTTGTATATATACACCAAAACCGAAACGAAAAGCACGATTTTTGACATGATTCAGGTTCAGCGCGTGGGAGTAGGGACTTGACAGTATCCTTGGGGAGCCTGGAAGGAAAGCGTGAAGTTTCGGAGGAGTCTGGGGTTGTCGGAAGCAGCAGTGGTTGGAGTAATAGCAACAGTAATAGCATTGTTTTTCCGAGTTTGGAAATGAGGAAGTTGAAGGAGTTTAGTTTCGCAGAGCTGAAAGCAGCTACAAAGGGTTTCAAGTCAGATGCGTTGCTTGGAGAAGGAGGTTTTGGGAAAGTTTACAAAGGATGGTTGCATAAGAAAACTCTGACACCAACCAAAGCTGGTTCTGGAATCATGGTAGCTATCAAAAAGTTGAATCCCGAAAGTATGCAGGGCCTCCAGGAGTGGCAGGTTGGTTTCTTTTCCACTCTCTTCCACCTTTTCCATTGCTTTTTCATTTGTTAAATATATCTTCCACAGAGTTTGGCCTGATTTCACTTAAACAGAAACCTCAGTAAATTATCTGCAACATTAGTTTTTACAAACTGGTTTAAATGCTCTTATATATTTATAAGATTATATGAAAACTAGGTCTTGGTCTTAGGCGTGAATAAAGGGCTAAAAAAGTACTCACTTTCATTGTTTTCTGATAGCGATACCATGCCCAAAAGTCAACCCTTCACAGTTAACCAAACTACCCTATACACTTCTCTTTCAAGGTTGAAATTGATAATAACTTTTATCCATATTCACGTACTTTCTTTAACCAAAAACTAATTTTGTAAATTATAACATTTTTTCTATCTTATTTTCTATTATTATAAATTAAGTAAACAAGAAGAATCTAAGCACTAGTTCTTGTAAGATTCCAATATCTGACACTGCAGCATCTTGGTCTGGTTATATATGATAATGCAGTCAGAAATCACGTTTTTGGGAACAGTTTCTCACCCAAACCTGGTGAAGCTTTTGGGTTACTGCTGTGACGACGTGGAATTTCTCCTTGTGTACGAATTCATGCCAAAGGGAAGCTTGGAGACTCATCTATTTTGGAGTATGAACTTTAGACGATTGAAATATGTTAATATTAAATCAAATTTGTTTGCCATGGATTTTGTTTGAGTTTTTAGCTCATTTTCTTTGTTTTTGTTTCTTTTTCCAAAAATAGGAAATACTAACACAGAACCTTTGTCTTGGGACACTCGACTGAAAATAGCTATTGGTGCAGCTCGGGGTTTGGCTTACTTGCACACCTCAGATAAGCAAATCATATACAGAGATTTCAAAGCCTCCAATATATTACTTGATGAGGTTTGTTTTTCCAATCTTTCGTCTTGTTCCGCATTTCTCCTTATCATGAGAAATCAAAATCAATTTATATATATACAGTGTGTTTTTTGCTTTCTCATTTAAGATCCAGGTTTAAGATATATGATCACGTTAAACATAATGTAAAAGTAACTGTTAATCGCGTTATGCTCCTAAACTTACTGCCTTTTGTTGGGATAAATGGCAACTTTATGAATTTGGATATATATTATATTAAAGACTTATTCACTGTTCTCCTTTTTGATAGAAAAGATTTAAGTTGTTTTTTTTTTAAATATCAATTATATCTTAATTTTTGAAAAAAATATCTTAATTAAATTTCGCTTTTAAAAAAATTGCTAACAATGTTAATTCTATAGTTTTTTTTTATTGAAATATTTTTATTGTCACATGTATATTTAGTATGACACACAATGTTTAAAGTGACAAAATTTCTGATATATCTTTTAATACTGACAAATATTTATCGTGCATGTACCTCAGAACAATCAACATCATATTTCCTTATATATTCATTCATTTAACCTTCTTCCTATGTTTCCTTTCATGAACTTGGATACAGTTCTTTAAACCCTTTAAAGCAACTTTTTGCTACGTGCATAGGAAAACTCTATCTCTTATGAAAAACACAAACATTAAAAAGTTACATCTATGTTTTATATTCTGTATAATTTATATTATTATTAATTCTACACACAATTAAGGAATGTATCGACAACATTATATTATGTTTTACCGTTACCCTTAAAAAGAGAGTAAAAGTATAAGTTTTGTGGTTGCAGGAATTCAACGCGAAAATATCAGATTTTGGTTTGGCGAAACTAGGCCCTTCTGCGGGAGATTCACACGTGACAACGAGAATCATAGGAACATATGGTTATGCTGCTCCAGAATACATTGCAACAGGTGATTATTGAAAGATAAGAAGCAGTTAATTTGATGTTACTGTGATTATATATATATGAAGGGTGTTTGTTTGGTTAAACAGGTCACCTATATGTGAAAAGTGATGTTTATGGATTTGGTGTGGTGCTGCTTGAAATGCTGAAAGGGATGAGAGCACTTGATCAAAAGCGGCCTTCAGGGCAGCAGAATCTGGTTGAATGGATTAAGCCTTATCTGTCTGATAAAAGTAAGTTGAAAAGTGATATTATGGATGAGAAGATTGTAGGTCAGTATTCAACAAATGCAGCACTCAAAGCAGCACGGCTTACTCTAAAATGCCTTCAAACTGACCCTAAACTACGTCCTTCTATGCAACAAGTTCTACACACATTGGAAACCATCCAAGCTATCAAACTTAGAACGAGGAAAAGAACCAAACATTTCCCAACTATCAACAATTTCCATTAGTTTTCATATACTAACACTTAGTCGCATTCTCTTTTCTGAATGGATAATTAGGTTAGATGCTTGTACAAACAGTTACAAAACAACACTATTTTTCAGATTATTTTTACTGTTTTATGGATCATAAGGGCCAAATTAATATGTACTTTTGCCCTCCATTCTTTTTAATTATGTGAGATCTCTAAGATATTCATATAATGAAAAAAACTTTCTTCATTCTCTTATTATTTTAAATTTTAATAAAATAATTTTGAAAAATAAAAATCACAATAAAACAAAGATCAAGAATGATAAGAATAATAATAATATTAAGTATTTTAATTTTAACAACACCAATATCAAGAATGGAGTAAGAACTCAACTACATTCATAACAAACAAACAATGATAAATATCAATTCTCTTTTTTAACAGAATTGAATGTCTAAGATATGTAAACACAGTTAAAGGTCTCAAATGTAAAATAAAGAAGGACTAAAAATACGGCAAGGCGAAACTGGTTGAAAAAGTTCTTTATATATTTCAAAGAAAATTATGTTTAAAAGTATTGATGATAGGAGAATTTCAGTACAATAATTAACGAGCAAAAAAACCAACAAAAAGTAGAGACAATAAATAAAAATAAAATCAAGAACACAAAATAGTTTTAAAATTTTTAAACTAGTTTCATCTTATAAAATCTACACCTAGTTAATTAAGACAACTCAAATTGATTTTTTTACTACAATATTGATTTATAATCAATTATTCATTGTTTATAAATAATCATATATAAAAAAATTGAATTTAACAAATAATTATTCACTATTGATAATTTTTTATATATATTAAACTGGATAAAATTCAAGTTTAAGCTAGTTTTAGATAAATGTTTTAAACAAAAATAATCTCACTTTAATTTTCTTATAATCCATAAATTCACAAAAACAAACAAAGCATAAGATAATTCAAACAAAAGAAGCCACACTGACAATGGCTTTCGACAGCCATGAAAGGTTACTCTGCATTGTAGAGGATGGCCTTTATGGAGAAGAAATGCAGGCGAGAATTCCAATATTAATCATTATGAGTCAAATCTATATAATAAATTTACGGATATTTTAATTTTAAATTTTAAAATGATAAATTTACGAATCTTTATTAAAATTTTGATTGTTCAAATTTAAGTTTATTTAAATAATATTTGTAAAATAATATCGTTAGATTAATCACAATATACTATTATTTATTTTAAAACTTTATTTTTTATGATTTTATCCTTAAGAATATTTAAATAATTAAAATAAATATTTAAATTATGTTTGACTTCATTTTTAAACAAAATAATAAAAGCAAAATAATAAAAACAAAATATTTAATTTTTTTATTTTTATTCAATATAAAGTTAAAGTTAGAGTCAAATTTAAATTAATTTTATTAAGTGTAAATCCAATTGCCCTTGTCGTTGATTTCAGACCATAACAAAAACAGTAAATAAAGAGCACATACGCCAAAAGTTAAAAAAATAGTGAACGAAGCAGCGATGGAGCTTCTTATGTTTCAAGGATAATGATAGTTACACCTTCTTATGTTTCATGGATAATGATAGTTACACCGTTTTTTTTACAAACTTTTGACTCCATGTGTCACGTTTTGATTGGCCCACGTGGTAGAGATTTGAAAAAAATAAAAAATGATATGAAAATGCAAAAATGCTGCTCTGCCACTGGTAACCGCGTCAATGGTCAAATTTGGTTACAACGTGTTCTATCGTCCTCTTTTCCGAGAACGTACACTTGTAAACTGTTAACCTCACTTTTTGCCAATTAAAGATAAAAAAAACGTATCACACTTAAATATATTTTATTTAATTATTCCCTGCAATCAACTGCCTTAAATATTTTCAAGGTTTAATAGTTTCGGAGGTCTTTATATTTGCGGGTTCGTTTCAATTGGGTCTTCCAATTTTGGAAGTGATCAATTGGATCCCTAATTTAACAAAATTGAGTCAATAATACCCTTTCCGTTAAATGCAATAGACGACGTTAAATTTTTAAACAGGTGACATGCTGAGCATCTTTTTATTTCCAGGTGGCATAGTTTGAACTTAATACGTGACATAGCAGAAAAGTAATCTCTTATTTGATTGTTGAGATTTTAGGGAAAAAAGAGATAGATTTTGCGTTGTTACTATTAATGTAGATGAAATGCCAGATCCAACGTTAACAACCAATTTCTGCAATTTTTAATTTGCATTCAGATTTCCTTTTCCTTTCTAATCCTAAACCCTAATTTTCTTTTTTCACCTTCCAGCGTTGTCGAAATCCCTAATTTCAGTACATCCTTCATAGATCCATTCTTGGACGAGAGGGAGAAGGCGTGGCGATTGAGGAGGTCGATGTAGAGGGCGTAGGCGGCGGGGTGGAGGTGGCGGTGGGGGAGGACGCGAGTGGAGAGGAGGGAGAGGGCGAGCAAGGGAGGGAGGATTCTGACGGCCATGGCTTTCTCGAGAAGCTTCCAGGCGAGGGGGACGTGGTTGTCGAAGCAGATGTAGGAGATGAGACAGTGTGTGAGGTCGACGGAAGGGAGGGAGACGCCGGCGGAGTTGAGGGCGGCGCTGACCTGAATTGACCACAAAAGAGGGTCGGTCTTCTTCTCCTGCGCCCACTTGGTGAGTTCCATGACTCCCTCCCACACCATCGCTTCCATTCATCGATCGATCTCTCCACTTTGCAATTCCTTCGATTCTCAATTCAGACTTCACTCACCATCTTCATCGTCTTCTTCTTCTTCTTCAAATTTTGAAAAGTCTGCTTCCACTCACTCTGATGTTTTTTGTTGAAATGAAAAAAATGTAGCAGTTCTGATTTATTATTTTTATTTGTATGAGATAACGTTGAGACATTTAAAAACGAAGCAAACTTGGACGGGACTTTTGTTCAGCATTCAAAGTTCTCACATAAAGTGAGTCTCAGCATTTCAAACCATCGAATGGAATCATTCACAATCGTCAACATCTTCGTCTCTTTCCACTCTTTTCATGCATTCCACCACTCAAATAATTCAAAATTCAAACCACCAGATTGCTTCTTACTTACAATTTAAAATGATATAAAATACACGTATTCAGCTCAAACTGTGCCAGCTGCAAATAAAATGATGCCTCAGCATGCCACTTGTTTAAAAAGTTAACGCCGTCCATTGCATTTAACGGAAAGTATATTATTAACTCAATTTTGTTAAATTAGGGACCCAATTGATCACTTCCAAATTTGGAGGACCCAATTGAAACCAACCCGCAAATATAGGGACCTCCGAACCTATTAAACCTATTTTCAATGAAAGCTTTAATTAATTTTTACAGATAACTTTTAATTGTGTTCACTTTTTAATTTATGTCTTAAAGATAATTATTGGCAAAAGCTAAACTCAGAGGTAATAGTTTGAGTTTAACTAAGTTACGATGTTTTAAATACGGTCTCACATTTCAGACCTCCAAATAAAATAAATGTGAAAAATGTTATATATATACTTTATTGGCTTTCACACTTAGTCTTTCTCTAATAATAAGTTTTCTATGTAGTTAAACAACTTTCACTTCATGTCTCCCGTTCCTTATTAGTGCTATAAACTTTCTATCTCAACCCTTTATTTTATTTTTCTTGATATAAAGCTTACTATTTTTTTCTTCATCACTACAAATTCATTAAAAGCACACAAACTTTTCTGAGTTTGTCTAGTTTTTTTCTTCAAAATAATATAATTATTTGGTCATGGAGTTCACATTATTTTTTAGGATTAAATACAATTTTGTCCCTTAATTTTATGTAAAAATTGAAATTATTTTATTTTCAATTTTTTTTTAATTTAGTATCTAAAGTTTAGAAATCGGTGGATTTAATTTTTTTTTATTAAGTTTATTTAGTGATATGTTTCATATAATAACTTTTGAGTTCTTTATACCTTTTAATACATTTTTTATTTAATGTTAATTAATAAATATTTTTGAAGCGTTAAATAAACTTAATAAAATTTGGTTAAAAAAATTAAATTCATGCATTTTTAAAGATGATGACTAAATTGATAAAAACATTAAATAAACTTAACAAAATTTACTTAAAAGGTTTACATCAACGCAATTTTAATGATGAAGACTAAATTGGTTTAAAATTTCGAAATGAGATTAATTCTAATTTTCATTGAAAGTTAAAAGAGAAAAAAAAACATACTTAATCTTATTTTTTTATGATAATTATATCTACCAGAATTCACAAAGTGTTACGGAAGATAAATCAAACTTCTCTTCATTCAATACTTTCACATGAAAATAAGATTGATGAAAATAGTTTCTGTTATATTTTATATTATTTATGAAGATTACTGTATCTATCATTCTTCCTTCCCCGCATCACCAATAAAGAGAAATTATTTGTGAAGATTTCATATCAATTAAAAATAAGATAGATAGATTATGTAAATGGATGTCATCTCATTTTACAAATCAATTTTACAAAAAGTTAAATTAGATTTAAAATCTACTTTTTAAAATCAGACCTATCTAAAATTTATCATAACGAAATTTATTATTTATTAAGTTTATTATATCTCTTATACTATAATAAAATTTATTGTTTTTTAAGTTATTATATTACGATACATTAATATTTAGTTTTACGTCCAAAATATATATCCATACATATAAAAATACGTGTTGGAGTTCTATTTTGGAGTTCTATATATAAATAAATGAGTGCAAGTTCTATATATAAATAAATGAGTGCAAACATTATTTTAACTTAATGTATTAAAACTTTTACATGTACCATATTATTCCCAATATTTATTTAAATAATAAATATTATTTGGAAAATTTCTTTTCAAAATCGTGCATTTATCTTGATAATCAGGACCAGTCTTATTAGTATGCTAAAAGAAGACAAACTGAATACTTCTTACTTTAAGCTTCCAACTATGTAAAGAAGGAATTGACAAAGTTTGAAAGGTCCTAGATCTTCAAAGAACAACACTTAATAAAAAAACCTATTCAACCTAACAATAATAAATTTGGAAAAAAATATTTTGACAGTCTATATTTGTTCTTATCTCCATCTGAGAACCTATATAATGTTAATTCAGTTATTTAATTAAAGTATAAATCAAATTATTAAATAAAAATTAATAAAAGTAGTGGTACGATAATAATATATAAGTTTATAAGGGTATCAACATATGACGTTTCTTTTTAAATAAGTTTTTAAGGATATTAACACATGCGTCCACTGTTATGTAACAAGTAATCGATAGTGATCATTTTCCTATTGCTTTTTGAAAGGCAAAAACGTGATTATAATATAAAAAGGTTTCAATATTTAAAAGGGAATTCGGAGAGTGAAGCTAAACGCGAAACAAACACGCCAAACAAGGCCTTATAAATACCACCCAATTCAACAACATCCATTCATTACTAACGAAACGACCCATCTTATGTAGTCATCCTCAATCCTAGGCACCCATAAGTCCTTGTTTGGTTTCTCAATTAATTCATTCTCCATTTAACTAATTAACACTCAACATGGGTCTCTGCTTTTCTTCCTGCGCTCCTCGCCAAACACCCTCTAATTCTCTTCACTATTCTGGCAAGTAACCACTGCTTCATATTTCTATAGCTTCATATAAAAACTGAGAGAGAATCAGTGATTTGATGTGATTTGTTGGCACAAGCAGGTTCAGGGCGTGAAGGCGAAAGTGTTAATGGAGGAAGCAGTAGCATTAGCAGTATCAGTGGGAACAACGTTGTGTTTCCGAGTGTGGAAACAAGGAACTTGAAGCAGTTCAATTTTGCAGAGCTGAAAGCTGCAACCAAGGGTTTCAGATCTGATACACTGCTTGGAGAAGGGGGTTTTGGGAAAGTTTACAAAGGGTGGTTGCATGAGGAGACATTGACACCAGCCAAAGCTGGATCTGGAATGGTGGTTGCTGTTAAGAAATTGAACTCAGAGAGCGTGCAGGGATTTCGAGAGTGGCAGGTTAGTTTAATTTTCTATTCTGCTGGTTTTTCAAGCTATTCACATGTGCTGTGTTCTGTGATTCTTGTGCAGACTATGTTAAATTTTGATTAATATAATGCTGCATTGTGGTAACGGAGTTGCATCTAATGTTTGTGACAGCAAAAACAGCACTTTGTTGTTGAGGTTTTGATTAATGAAACATGATGATTCATCGAAAAATTTAGTATAAAGGTCAATTATGATCAACAACAGCATAATTTTTTAATGACACCATTATATTTTTATTCATCTTTTTATAACCTAACCAACTCATGTTTCTAATCTAATCATTTTAATAACTTTTTTGAGGAATCTCATGTTTGAATTAATAAAAGGCTAAAACATGGTCAATAAATTGGGATAGACACTGCTGCCTAGTAAGAAAGCATTAGACACATCTTATTAAATACTGCTTTTAAAACATTTTTATTAATTATTGTCATGATAATGGTTAAAGAATAGCAAAAATATTATTTTTTGCTCTTTTATTTTATCTGTACACTTAGAAAGATGACAAGTATTAAATAAAGAAATTAAGCTATTTGTTTATATTAATATTATTTTGAACTGATTTATATTATTTACATTGTTATTTCTCTTTTCTTTATTATTGATGTGTACAATACTTCAGAATTTCATATCGATAATAGCAGTTTTAAAAATAAATTAGAAGCTATTTAGTCAATTTTAATTTCTCATGTTAATGAGGGAAAAAGAAGTCATAATCTGTCTTACTTTCAAAAGTTACTTCAGCTTTTTTTTTTTTAACTTTTTCCCTTTTCTTTCCATAAAAATTAACCTCCTTATAGAAACAATGTGATACAGATAATAGAAAAAGTACGTGAATAAAAATTATTAATTTTATTCTATAAGCAACATTAATCTATTAAAAACTAACAACCATTTATATCATATTTTTTTATTAGTTTACGATTCATCTTTTATGTTTGATTGGATATTTTGTAAGTACTCACTTATCTACAAAAGCTTAAAATTTTGAGTTTGCACAAATTCCATTCCAACCAGGCTATATGATTTTGTAACATGTTGCTCTGTTTTACATGACAATGCAGTCTGAAATCAATTTTTTAGGAAGAGTTTCTCACCAAAACCTGGTGAAGCTTTTGGGTTACTGTTGTGACGATGTGGAATTTCTACTTGTGTACGAGTTCATGCCAAAGGGAAGCTTGGAGGATCATCTCTTTAGAAGTATGAGCTTGAGACCATTAACGTAATAAAATTTGTTGGTCATGGATTTGTTTTGAATTTAGCTCATTATGTTTGTGTTTTTGTTTCCAATTAGGAAATACGAACACAGAACCACTGTCTTGGGACACCAGACTCAAAATAGCTATTGGTGCAGCTAGAGGCTTGGCTTTCTTACACACCTCAGAAAAGCAAATCATATACAGAGATTTCAAAGCCTCAAATATACTACTTGATGAGGTTTCTTATTTTTACCTTCTTCCTCTCTTGCATTTCTCTTATATATGCTACTTTTTTCATTACCATGAGAAATAGAAGCCAAAATAAATTAAGTCTGACTTCTGGCTTGGATGCATACCAAGTTTATGAGTTAATGCTATCTTGGAATAAATTTTTCTAAAAGACTTCTAAATGCACGAATCTGATTTTTAACCAAATGTTTGTTCATCTTTTGTAGGATTACAATGCAAAAATTTCAGATTTTGGTTTGGCCAAATTAGGCCCTTCTGGGGGAGTTTCACACGTGACTACCAGGATCATGGGCACATATGGCTATGCTGCTCCAGAATACATTGCAACAGGTGATTATCATATCTACACACATAGTTAATTGGTTAGTTTGTGAAGATACTTCTTTGTTGAAACATAAGAAACAGATGATGATCCTATGTTTCTGATATGTTGTGTTGTGATGGAACAGGACACTTGTATGTGAAGAGTGATGTTTATGGTTTTGGTGTAGTGCTGCTTGAAATTCTTACAGGGTTGCGGGCACTTGATAGAAACCGACCCTTGGAGCAGCAGAATCTAATTGAATGGGCTAAGCCTTCTCTGTCTGATAAAAGAAAGTTGAAAAGCATAATGGATGAGAGAATAGAGGGTCAGTATTCAACCAAGGCAACAATGAAAGCAGCACATTTAACTCTTAAATGCCTTCAACGTGACCATAGAAAACGTCCTCCCATGAAAGATGTTCTGGAAACATTGGAACGCATAGAACTTATAAAGGATAGAAGGAAATAACCAAAGAAACAATGTTCTATGCTTCCAACTTTGTTCAGTTCTCATTACCCAATTTATCCTCCTTCTGTTTGGCCCTTCATCAGAAAGATATTGCTTCAACATGTGTACTCAGCATGCAGTTAAATACCAATTCTTGTGTAGTTAACTTTGTTTAAGTTAGTGTAGGTGGTACACCTGTTGCTGCATGAGTGTTTGTTGATGTAGAGCTTGGTCCACTTGTATGTAAATGTATCTAGTTTCTTCTCATATATTATCATCATTTCATTTAAATATGTTAGATAGCATGCAATTAGATATTTACTAAAAGCATAAGGGGCGAGTAGGCGGAAGCGTCTTTCTGAAATCAGTCGAGTTTTAGTTGAGCTAGATTTAACCGAATCAGGCTAAAACAAAATGGAGATCCATTTAGTTGAAATTTAGTTGAGACCAACTCTATCGAATTTAGTCAAATTTTAATCAAGATAAACTTCTTAAAAATTTGTCAGGATTGACTCGATAGAATTAAGCAAAATTTTGGTTTGAATCGACTTGACCAAATTCGATCAGAGTTGACTCAATGGATTTGGTTAATCTCGACTTTCAGTTTGAGTAGACTTGTCTCGATCTTTGACCTAGATTAATACGTCTCGATTTTCGACTTTAGTTGGTCCGTTTTGATCTTCGGTCCATCACAACATTCATTTTGGGACAGTCAAAGATGACCCTTCTCGTCCTTTGATTGAGGCTTATCGATCTCGACCTTCGATTCGAGCCAATCAATCTTGATCTTCGGCCTTCACTAGCCCGTCCCAAACTTCGACTAAGATTTACCATTCCTGACCTTCAGTTTGAGAGAAATTGTCTAAAATTTCTGTCAAAAATGGTTTATCTCAACCATTAACTTAAATCGATCCGTTTTGGTCATCAACCGAATAGATATATGATTCAGTCCAAGGTATATTTTTTAAGAATTAATTGAAGTTTTATAATGTGATCGAACCTATCTTAATTATAGTCCTAACTCACTTAAAAAAAATTCAAGGCATGAAGCTGTTTTAAGTATAAGTTAGAATTGACTTATATCTAACCACATTTCTAATTAGAAAAAATATACAATTAAATATTTATGAAATAACAATGTTAGAATTTTTTAAAAATATTTATGCAATGACAAAATAAGTATGTTATAATTTTTTTCTAGAAAAGACAAAAAGATTTAACATATTTAATATATATATATATATATATATATATATATATATACGAAGATCAACATATTTAAAATGTAAGTGAAATATGTTTAAAGTATAAATGGAACATATTTAAAATATGAATTATTTATATAAAAAAATTGTACATAAAATATGCGGGTATCTTTTCCTATACATTATTTAGTTTTTTTTTTAATTTATACTTAAATTTTTAATAAAATTATCAAATTTTATGTATATTCCAATATTATTTTAAGAAAATAATATTTAAATTTAAATTAATTTTTAAAACTAATATAAAAAACAAGATTGTATTAATATAATTTAATTTTAGTACTTAAATCTCCCCTTCACAAGTATTTTTTTAAATCACTTATAAACATTAAAAAGTATAATATTTCATATTTTTAATGTATATGAAATATTATATTTACTTAAAAATATGAAATATTATACTTTTTTTATGTACTTTTGTTCTATTATATCGGGTAGGACTGCTGGGAATTCGAGTTGCCCAATAACATTTTAAATTTTCATTGAAAATCAAAATAGTTAAATAATTGTTAGTATAATTTACACTAGTTAAAGTAAAATTAACATAAAAAAAGTAGTTATCAAAATAATTTTTTTATTAATAGTCACATATAGTGTATATTAAAAGATAAATTAAGCAGTATCAATTAATTTTCATCTCCATCAAATTATTTCATTTATTATTTGAATTAACCTTTTTTTTAACTTCATCTTAACCTTCTAACTATAGTGAACTATAGTATAAATAGCGAGGAGAAAGAAGTACAATATAAACCCTAAAATCCATTAGGGTTTCGTAAACCTCGCTCATGGCGTGCACAATCGACTTTCGCTGCCTCGACGAGGGTTTTGGCGGCAAAACCTACAAGCGCAAGAGGGAGCAGCAGTCCCAAACGCAAACGGATGACGTCATCACCGGTAAATATGGCGTTTCTCTCATGGACACCGACGAGACCGTCCCGCCTCCGGCGAAGCGATCGGCGCTAACGTCGTCTGAGAATCCGGACAAACCTGTTTACGGTCAGCCGAGCTACGACGGCGTGATTGCCGGTAAGGTATCCGGTCGGAAGTGGAAACAGGTGCGAGAGAGGAGGGCTTCGGCGACGCAGGTGAGCCGGAAAGGGACGACTTTCGAGCAGAGAGAAAAGGAGAAGATGATTAAGAAGGCGTACAAAGAGAGGATGATGGAGCTGAAGGAGGAGATTCGGTTGAACAAGGTGGAGAAGCGGAAGAAGAGAGAGGAAAGGGAGAAGAAGAAACAGGAGAATATTCTTAAATCTGGAACGAAGTTCCAAAAGATTACCAACCCTAACACCTTGAAGAAGATTGCCAAATCGAAAAAGCGGAAGCAGCTTAGGGTGGTTCCTGATGAATTGCTCAAGAAATAAATATCTGTATTTGTTTTTTTTGTTTTAAATTCAGTTTTAATATATTGCGTTTTGGTGGAAAATGATTTAGTATTAAAATTTGAATTAATGCGTCTGAAGTATTATAGTATTTTCAAATTGAGGTGTGATGAATTATGAGTTTCTGTTCTACGATTGCATTTTTTTAGGAGATGCTCTACGAGTTTCTGCATGTTTGAACAGAATGTACTTTATTCAATACTATTTTGATGAGTTGAATAAATTAATTATGCACTCTTATTCGTTACCAGGAGAATCAATTTCGGCTGGACAAAATCCAAGAGAAGCATTTGAAATTTCCCTCGAATTGAGAGTAAGCTGATAAAATCATAACAAAATTTACATTAAAAACTTAAACCATAATCAGATTGACAATTTTCAAGCTGTTACTTAGAATAGAAGTAAAGCATGTGAGTCTTATTGCGAACCCGGATAATAAGAAGCTATTAGCTTCTAATTCTGTAGTTTAGAACATAAGATAGAGAAATTTCTTGCCGTGAATATGATGGATCAGCTAGGATCTCTGTGGCAACTTCTATTACGATCTCCTCACATACAACTGAAATTGGTTGTTCTTCTGAGAATGGATAGCTGTCCATCATAGTACCCTATTTAGTCTATGGAGACAATTTTCTAGGAATGTTAAAGTAAATGTTTCCAGTCGGAAGCTCTTGTGTGCTTTGCATGCTTCCAGAGCCATGATTGCTTTTCTGAGGTTCTGCTTAGATTTTGTAGCAATCTTCGTAGCAAAGTTCATGGACAGATCAAATTTCTCATTCTTTGCTATCTGCATAAGAACCTCAACAACCTGTATAGTTGAAGGTTCATGAGTTTTAATTAATTATGCTTTTCTTGACATTAAGTTAGTTCCTTCTCAGAAGTTATATGATCATTAGTATTAATCGAAGGAAAGTTTGATCTTTTCCAAAGTTGGAATTAAGACAACAAAATAAATGGTCTAGGAAATAAGTACACATTGAAGTGAAAAAAAAATAAAAAAATCTATGATTTGATATGTTGTAGATCGATGTTAACTTTTACATATTCCAAAATTTATTCTTACTTGGTGAGCTTGAGGAGCATCAACTCGTACAGTTTTGAACCGATTTTTCACAGCTTCAATGATGTCTGCATCATCTTCACAGCAGAGTACTAATTTGCATATATCAGAATAGCGGCTACCCATTTGATAATGTGCTGAATGTTATCTACAGCTTTGTGGACATCATAAAGAACTATTACTGAAATCCAGAGAAACCAGCCACATTAACTAGACTCACATAAAGGATAAATCTATTTAGGAGGCTAGTTAAACAAGTAATTAAGCTACTAACCTTTAAAATCTGACTTGAAATTAATATTGCTTACTTCAGGGGCAATAGCATATATATTGCTTATTTCTTTGATTAATCCCATTAAAGCATATTTGTCATTTGGTTCTGAATTTACATCTAGCTCCATGTGATGAGGACTGGATGTTATGGGTACAGAGACTTTCTTAAGCCTTTGGTCCTGTCAATTTGGGGAAAATACTGTGACTTAAGGGATAGGAGATGCTACTTTTTGAAATAATACCATAAGCGGTTTTTTAGTTTGTACCTATTACATATCAAAAGCTATGGTAGGAAAGCGAGAAATCTCTACCTGAATAGGGAAGTGTCTTAAATCATGAGACAGCTGCAAAAGGGTCTAATAAAGTCAGTTTAGAAACACAAAACACGTCTGAAAGGAAAATTATGGGAAGAAACATACATAATAACATGCATCACCATATATTTCTCTAAGAAGAGCCATTGCTAGCTCTCTTTTCCCGGAACCAGAGGGTCCTTTGAGCAAAATATGAGGGCAAGAGCCATGAGAAACCTGAAAAGTAAGATAGCTTGAGTCATAGTTATAAAATTTACAAGTACAGTATAAGAAAAGGACTAAACTATGCAATTCTGCAGGTGTTTTTGTTATTATTTTTCACTCAGAACTAGAATTTCACACCAATAAAGTAATATGCGTATTGAAAATCTGTACTGCAAGTTAGCTTAAGTTACTTAACAAATTTCCAATTCTAATTGAAGAACATCAACAGAAAAAAAAAACACTTTTTTAACTCTATGTCTAAGCTTTGTTCACATGGAAACTAAGATGTTTTGACTAGACATAAGAAGTTGAGTACATTAGAAAATTTGTGAGGCACGAAAACCATCAATGACAGAGTGGAAGGCATATGAGAAGATTTGGAAACATACCAATTCCTTGAGAAGTTGAGCTTCTTGTCTGTTGCAAATAAAGGCATTAAGTGAAGCAGGTTGGTGCTTGTCTGCCAAGAATTGTGGGAGGCTTTCCACTACCACTGCTCTCTCAATGTAAGAAGATTCGTCAATAGGTGGGAAACCAAGGTGAAGGGAAACCATTGATCCTTTTATGAAATCGGTCAAGGGAAACCAAGGTGAAGAAAATAGTTTATATGACCATGGATATTGATGGACATTGATGTTGTAGCTTCCTAATGAAAATTTGCAAACAAATTCAGTCGATGAGACTGTTTTCAGGAACTAGAGATGTTGTATTTAGGAATTAATTAAACTTTTGTAAGGAAATCAAACTTACTTTGATTCTGACTCTAATATATTATTAAAGAAGACTATGAGAGTTAGTATCTTTTTTTAGTCTACTCATTTGATTATCCATTAAAATGAGACTTTTTAAGAGTGAATTGAGACTTACCGTTGGCACTTAATTATAATAGTGTCATGTTTCACTTACCATTACGAATCAATAATGTGTTTTCACTATTTTGAAAGACACCTTCTACCTAAGTTCCTTTTATCAATCATATGCTCTTAATTGTGCAAACATTACGAAAATCAAGATGAGTTGGATCAAGTAATTTGACTCTTCCTACATTGTTTCTAGACACAACAACAAAAGGTCTTCCGTGATTCACACAAATTTTAAGGTTGAAGAATAAGGATAAAGTTTGATGCAGAGTATGTGATTCTTCCAAACACTGAAAAAGGAAAAAGAGAAATTTAAATAGGATGGATAATGGAAAAAAGATTGAATAAAAACATATATTTTTCTCTGTTTGTTACTATGAAACATATATAATTTAAAGAAAATGTTAAACATTTTATAATTTGTACATTTTTAAAGAAATTCAAAATGATCACCGTAATAAACATGAATATAGTGCTTGATATAGGATTAATGATTGTAATTTTTATGTTAATAGCTTTCATTCAGGATGTTTTTTTCAGCAACTTTAATCTTCACATTTTAAAATTTTTACCATATTTATTCCATTCTTATTTTTGCCGTAATTTGTTTTTCAGTCCAATTAAATAGTCTCGTATATCTTTTAAGCACCATCCAGAAAAAATAATAATAATTAAAATATAAAAATAAACATTTGGAATAAAACTACGAATTTTTAAAATTTGCTTAAACCATAAAATAAAGAACACACCTAGTTACAAAAATAAGACTTAAGTTGTATTTTAACTAAATCTAAAACAATCATTATATAATTTAACGTCATTATCATTAATGATGAGCTTATAAAAGTTTAGAAGAGTCTTGCTTCCAACTCCATCATTTACTCTCTTTTTTTAAATAAATGACATTAACGCATATTTTTTTAAAATATTTTAATATAATATACATGTTACTTTTTTTATTAGATTTAGAGTAGGTTAGTATAATAACAAATAAATAATAAATCAATAAAAAAATATATGTATATTTTGTCAAAATATTTTAAAAAAATATTGTCAATTATTTTTTATTTTTTTAAAAGTTGAATATATATATATATATATATATATATATATAATTTCTTTTTGAGAGTAGAATCAGGAATAATAATGTTGATGATTATGATGATGCATATGTTCCATATTTTATTCAGGTCCAAACTAGCTTGTGATAGGTAAAGAATGAAGTTTAACAATTCTCTATGAATTACAGATTAAAAGTATGCATCCTGATATTTTAACAACAAATTTTAATAATTTTTTGATAATGGGCTACATGTCATTGTTTTATTGGTCTGTTTGAATTTGTTTTCAGAAAAATATTTGAAACCAACCCATCATAAACCACCACGTCAGTTGTCAAAAAATTGTTAAAAAAGAGTTGTTAAAAAAGACATTTTCTAAAAGTATACACTTATTTTCAATATATTATTTTTTCTTTAAAATTATTGATGATGATGATATTATTATGACAGGATATAACACAATTCAGTTTATCACAAGTAATTATTAGTTGTTAGTTTACTTATCCATCATTTTCATTGATGATGCCATCACACTATATATACTGCAACACATAGAATATATATTACAAACCCAGTTTTCTTCTGAGAAAAAACAAACCTAACAATGGCATTTGCTTTCCATAACTACGCTGTTCCAGTTTTCCTTTCACTTTTGGCCGTAATCCCATTTGAGGGCACCGGTGGCTCCCATCTCAGCCACAACAACCGCCGTGAGCGTGGCAACCCTACTCCAAAATCCCTTCACTTCACCTTGTTCCAACACGAAAGCAGAAACAAAACAGGTTTTGTGATAGTGAATGGCGTGGAAGGAAGTGAAGGAAAGGGTGAAAGCTCAAGCCTTTTTGGCAGTCTTTTGGTCTTTCAGGACCCTTTGACTGCAAAAGCAAACAGATCCTCCAAACAACTGGGAACTGCAGAAGGAACTTCCATCACCTCTGGTCTTGATGGACTCAGCAGCATTTCTGTTGCAAAGTTAACTCTTCGGGTGAAGAATCACAAAGGCTCCATTTCCATTGTTGGAGGCACTAATACCTTCGAGCGTTCGGATTATCCAGTTGTAGGAGGCACGGAAGATTTCTTGTTTGTTAATGGCTATGTTACCTCTTCTCCCCTTCAGGCAAAGTCTTCAACACTTGTCTACGAGATTGGTTTTCATCTTTACTGGCCTCCATATCCATCTCCACCTTCTTATTAAAACCTTAAATCATCAAATCTCTTCATTACTATGTAACCCAGTGAGGTTGAGTTAAGGTTTGTTGCTGTTGTTTTTGGTTTTGTTTCTGAAAATTTTCTTTTTCTTCTAGTCATAATAATGTGTTCATTTCTGGGGTGTATGGATTTATTAGAATTTTGCTTGTCTGTTTTTTCTGCCTTTATTTTTTTGTGTTGTAATTAAAACATGTTCTAAGTTGAATGATATATAATGTACTACAAAGCTGCCCTGCTAATAAAAGTGTTTTCTTTCGGTGTTATTCTGTGTTTATTTTGCATAAATATTGTTAAAAATCCAATTTCTGATTTTATTTTTCTTTGCGGATGATGAGGGTAATCCAAAACTTTGAACATGCCACCTGATTCATTGATAGGTGATTGAAACATTACCTTATTTTATGGTCAAGAGTCAAAACATGTTACGAGATTCATTGTATATATAAGAAAGGTTTAATTAGGTGATATGAAGATTAGCTTATACTTTCAGAGTTAAGAGGCAGAACATTTTACAACACTAATTGGGTTTATTCTGCCTACAGATAGCAACACCCTTTTATGTTGACGATGTGAGATCCTATCAATTTCACCGACTAGTTATAATATATACTGTATTTGAAAACAACATTATATCAAAATTTAACATGTTTGAGACTTTTTAATCTTGGATTTTAAAATCTAATTTAAAAAATTGTTTTACTAGAGTTAATAATGTTTTTTACTCAATTTCAAATCACTCACATCAGTTTTCTAAACAAAAAGTATATGTATCATGATTAAATGAATAACTTTGATGTGATCAAATTTTCTAACAATTTTAATTAACAAATTTATTTGTAGATGAACTCAAAAGAATATGTTTGCATATATTATTATGGATCAAGAGCTCAGAGGATATTTGAGCTCCATTGGGCTCCAACATCCTTATTGGGCCTAAGATCCTCTCTGAAGAGGTGTATTTGGAACTAAAATAAATTTGGGTTTGTTTAGGTAAGAGAAACCTACCTACTTATGGTTCCAATTGGACTACCTATGTTTAAGAGAAACCATAGGCCGATCATCCAAGACTAAGAGACGTGCACACTCTTCTCATTTAACACATGGTGTCGTAATTTTAGAAGAACATGAGAGAATATTTGAATTTGAATTTCCCTTTATTTGTGCAGTTTTAAGTCAAATTTGACCCTATAAATTAAGGTATTCACACCCCTTTATAAAATCATTCATGAATGTTAATCAAACTCTGCAAAGATTTTTTTCTCAACTTCTTAAGAAAAATATTCTACACTTCCATTCTAGTCCTCTGAATCACCATTGTCACTCAAGCTTCCGCAAACATCCATCACTTTATTTTTTCCATTGCAAACAAGCTCAACAAGGAGTCATCACAATCATATGACAATATATCATTAAATGGTAGAAATATGTTTTTAAATTTTTAGTTACACAATTAAAAAATTTATTATAAATTAATCCATAATAATATATGCAAACATATTCTAAAATAATGTATTTTCGAATTATAGATTCTAGAAACATATTCTAGTTTATACAATTTAGAGACATATCCTGTAATGTACTATCTGAACTACATTTTTAAATTTTAGATTCTACAACTAAGAATGTATTTTTAAAAATTTAGAATATATTTTTAAATGATGCACTAGACAATTTAATCTTTCTTCCCATATGTGAAGGTGCAAAAAGAAATTTACAGAGATGCTGAATATTTCGACTCTAAGTCTATGATGAAATTTAAATCTGGGTTTTTAAACAAAAATTTAATTTAGGAACGTATTTCATCTGGGTAACAAAATATGATATGAAAGAAAGTTTTCTGAAAAAAAAAACACAGTAAGTTTGGAGCAGCGGGGCGCCAAAGTAAAAGTTAAACAAATCCATGGTGGCTGACTTTTACATTTATTTTGTATAGATGTTTCTTGACCTTTTTATCTTTCCTTCCTTCCAATTTTAATTTGTTTAGTTATTTATTTCCGTATGTTTTTAAACATATAAATTACCAGTACATGTTTTTAATTAATAATTAAAAACCATATTTTGTTGGTAAAAAAAGTAATAAATCTAATTTAAACGTAAAAAAAATGAAAGTATATTCATATAATATTTATTAATTATTTTAATTTATTATAAATTCTTTTATCTTCTAAGGTTTTCCCTATTATAATTGAATTCATCTCTTAAATTTTGTATGTTATTACTAAGTCTCTAAGTTTTGTGAGTTAACAAATAAATAATAAACTATCGAAGTAACAAAGATCATGTTCAGCTACTTGAAAGATGCTTCCGTTGGATATAGCACATACAACTGCTAATGTTATTTTACGGACTTTCTCCCTTCCTTTTATCAATAATTTATAACTATTCTAGAAAACCCGGTCTGGTAAACATAGAATGCACATCCTACACTACAGCAAACATGCAGTAGCCTTGATTTTTGAAATAAAAATATAAAATAACTGCAGAAATAAATACTTTGCTTAAAATAATAGTAGATAATGAAATCAGTGTGTTTCCTAAGAACCTTAAAATGTCTCCATAATCTTATAAAGAAGGCACAAATACAAACTTAAATATACAGGGAACAGCCGGTGCATAAGAAAACACCAGTAAAGTAGCGATCAGTCAAATGGGAGATGAATGGACTATGATATGAATATATATCTGGAAGCTACAATGATTACAAATTAGCAAGAATAAATATAATAAGCTGCAAGAAGGAGCCTCACATAAATATTGATCTAGATGTAGAACTAAGTCTTCTGCCGGTGATTCCTGCTGCAGAAGCTGGACCTTCACATAAAAAATTAAATTGTTCAAACTGATCTGTATACGAGTTATCACCGGGGATTGTGTAGGCGAGGTCTGTTGCAGAAAACACGGCCGTTGGCCCTCACAAATGCTGCTATACCCACACTAATGCCCGCCCACATTAGTGAAAAGAAGAAGTGCCGAAAATCGTATTGCACTGTTGGAACAATGAACAAAAGATTATCTCTTTTAAAGTCCATATATCACACCACATGAAGAAAAAAGTGAATTAATCAGACACTTGTGAGAGTCCTTAACCTTAACCTAGGCTAGTAAAAGTCAACATATAGCATAAGTATCTGGTACAAAAACAACGGACAAAATTTCCTTGGAAGCCAACCAAACTTCAAAAACAACTTAAAAATAATATATCAAGTACAGGCATATGCCATTCTTTTTACAATATCTCAACAAAAAGGTAAGCACTAAATCCTAACAAATTTCATCTCACGTTTTTGCTCAAATATCTAGAAACCCTAGGCATGAAAATTTCACACCATCAGGTGCAAGACATCTGACCACTTTAATTGAAATTTATATTGAGGAAATGTAATGTGGAATAGAAGTTATAACGAAAAATGCTAAATTGTACGAAATTGGATCACATGAAAATTGGATGGCATCATGCTTTCTGATAAAGACTCGGTCTCTTTTATTTTTAAATTTTTACCCAACTACAGAAAGTTACATGTCTCATTAAATGTTGGGAATGTTGCTTCTTGTATCATCCAACATGAGATTATATATATATTGAGATTATTGTTTCTAAATAGATCAGGACAATGAGTGTCAAGAAGGGTTTGTCATTTTGTATGTATTAACTAATTAGTCATTAGCCTCTCTGCTGTCATCCCTCCTATTTTCATATTCTCTGCCGTCATCCTTTCAAATATATTTGTATCTTCAACTTAAACTAAAGTGAACTCACCTTGCCTCAAAGACATGGTTGCAAAGAGAAATCCAGTCAAAACCAGAGCAAAAGCCATGGGAAATGACTGCAAAGATAAAATGGAGTAACATTAATATCAATTGGCATTTAATGCAGATTGACTACCTTGAAACATTTTTTATTAATGAACTGTATACAGCAAAAAATGCAAAAAAAATATCATTAGTACTTAAATCCAGCAACTTAATTACTCAAATATTTCCTTGACTGAATAATCCGGCCGTTTTTGAGAAAATAAATAAAACATGGGTGACTTGGCCTATTTAACATGGACGCTGCAACATTTATAATCTCCAAAATGAGTATATATATCTATATATATCATGAATTATTTTAATTGACAATTAAGATTTATATATTTAAAATCATATATAAAAAAATTAATCAAATATAATTATCTATTTGTAAAAATGAATCTAATCCATCTATCCAAAAAAGTGAAAAAAAATCTAATTCATTTAAGATATTTTATCTCCTTTTTTATCGTTATAATTATTGGAAAATAACATTCTAGTTAGATTCATTAAAAGATAAATTAACAAGTTCAAAAAATTTTGCATTACTAAAAACTTATACAATAAGTTTTTAACTAAACAACCCCACTAAGTATCTCTATATTAATATTGTGTCAGAGCCTATCAGAACTGTCTTAAAGATTAAAAAAAAAAACATTTTTTTAATTAAACACTGCACAGAACATGTGTCGTCGAAATTCATACATATGTCGTGTCCTACATTTGTTGAACACAAAGACACATTACTACAGAGGCGTGTCAGAGTTTCATAGGACTTGGTTTCTTGTCTTTTGTGCCCATGGCCCATTGCAACCCACCACTTTCATGTAGTATTAGGACCAACTTTCCTAAGCCTTGAGAACAAAACATGTCTAACCAAACACTAAATAAATAAATGAGGAGAACATACAAGTACTCATGTAATTATTTTTTTCCTACACCAGACATACACCATATCCATAAAAATTAGTTTTCATATAATTCAAAGTATAACCAGAATGAATTTAGCCATGCCTTACAGAAAGTTAAAATATATTTATAAAATTGTAAGGTTTCTAAAAACTGTTCTCAGACCAAAATAGATGTCTCGAGCTTATTCAGGACAAGACTTAGAAATGTACTTACAGCTATAGCTTCAAGGCCTCCTTTCTGAGAACTGGCAGCTGTATCTCGGCTGACAGAAACTATATAATGTCCTTGTATGAGATCAATTGCATCCTTCGCATGATGAAAAGACATCAAAAGCAAAAATCAATTACTAATATATCAATAAACTCTTTAAACTAATTTTAAAAAGATTAATTTACACAAGATCTATTCAGCTGGCGCTAAAGCATAGAACAAACAATATAATAAGATAATTATCCACATTGAAACATTACATGAAAACTCAATATCTCCAAAAGCATAAATGCTAATCATTACTGAGTAGAAAAAACTCAGAAATCAAATATACAAAGGACAAAACCCTAGATATGATAATAAGCAATGATCAGTAGTAGACAACCTAAATATTCTACATAATAGCTATACTGCGCAATTCGCCTCACAAACCTGCTTTGTTCCATCACGAAAGTTATTGTAATAATATCGTAGAAGAGCATTACAACCATCTTGTACTATCCCTTGAACTGTGCGGTGCCCAAACCTGAATCCCAACTCAATTTAATTAGAGAAGGTACAGTGATTAAACTAAAAATCATAATAGCAACCTAATTACAACTAGAAATGATGACTCTTATCAGTGCCGGTAAGTTATTAAACCTTGAAAGTACAAAACATTTGCATAATTATTTTAGTTGTCATTGATAAGATTTGTGATTCTAGTTGAATAGTCAATAAAATTAAACAGTATAAAAAAAGAGCAAAGACGAACATGGTAAAAACATTCAGCACAAAAATACAGAATTCCCACAATGGGGAAATGATGAACCGTGAAGCGATAAAACTTTATTATTAGTTAAAAGAGTCTACACTGCTACTGCTTTAGACAATACAATAATAGCCCGCAGTATATAATACAAGACACTCTCGTGACGATTTCAAATTAATCTATGTTAATTTAACTTCAACATAGAACTTCACCAAAAAGAAATCAGTATAGAAGAACCTTCATGGAATCATAATTTCTCAATCTTCTTTTTATTTGAGGAAAATGAAATGCTTTAGAAAAGTTCATCAATAAATACCTGACAAAGTCTCCTTTAAGGGCAGGAGTTCCTGAGTATTGAATGCTTATATCATCCCCATGATTAGCCCACACTGACCAAAGAGAATCAGTCAGAAATCTAGTTTCAAGTGCTTTGAAACAATGAAATTTGAAAACAACAAAATACAACATATATCTATATTTTAAATAACATAATCTGAAAATTAATAATCACTTACAGATCTTAAAGCTTTCATCCAGATTTGGATGTGAACTAATGGTTTCTTCCGCACCAAAGACACCGAGTCTTCTAAGTTGATATTCCAACATATTTCGACCTATCATGCTCTGCATAGATATTTCAACATGAGTAAGCAGGAAAATTGTCATAAACACAGATACTTACATTTAGCCAACCGAATCAACCAACCTGAGTTACATTTGTACGGTCTAGACAATCAATACAATTGGTCCTAACAACTCCAAGCTGTTCCTTCATTTTCTCTCCCTTTTCATTCAGCAGAAGATATCTATAATTTCAAAATAAAAATTCAACCCAGGGTCAGATTTTTATTTCTAAATGTATCAGTTAGAACTAAACACAAAAAGGAGCTTCATATATAGTAATATAAACTGTTGGTATTTTTTCAAATATAAGTAGTTCATAAAAAGTTCCCTGCACGAAACCAGTCAATGTAAAAGCATGAATCAAAGATAAATAAAATAAACTACGGTATTTTTTCAAAGATAAGTAGTTCATAAATGCTCCCTGCATGAAACCAATCAATGTAAAAACATGAATCAAATTGTAACTAATCCTCAAGAAAGTCAATATCTAATAGCTTAACCAATAAAATTGTCCATACCCGTTTCTTTCCAGAAAATCTGAAATTTGTTCATAAAGGATTGAGAGACGATCGAAATGAACATGCCCACAGATATGGTGAAAATCAAAGTGCAGATATCTTCACACAAAAAAAAAAATCAAATTTACCGGGTAAACCAAAAGAGCCATAAGAATTGGTAAATATTGACCTAAAAGTCAACTGAAAGAGACTTCTACCTTACATCATTGCTAGCCACATGCTGCATTGTTTCACCAAATTTTTCACATAGTCGCCCTTCTCCTCCGTGCTGAAAAATACCAAGGGAAAAGAAGAAAGCTCAAATCTGATACATAAAAATTTCACGCTCATCATCACACATTCTCTGGAACATATACATGATACATATATATAGTATTTTTGTTGGTGCAAACAGGTTGCACACATTCTTTTCAGTGATATAAAAAATTTACAATGCAATTACTTACACCAGCAGGTGAAATTGTCAACCATCATATCTATTCTCAACTCATTGAGCAGTGAAAGAATAATTACCGTGTTAACAAGATCAACAACCAATACAGCCCCGTATTTTTTCCTTAAATCTAAGAAATGCCTCTCTAGGACTCGTGGCTGTGTATTGAGAAAAGAAATATAAGTGAAAGGCACATAGAATAATATATGTACACCTTAGAAATACAAACACTTACAGCCTCCTCAAGTTTCAACAACTCAAACTTTGGTTTATAAGTTAAATCAACAATTTGCTGCCAGAGGAGTGGGATTGAACCACGCACCTGCAAAAGCTCAACCAAAATGACTGTGATATCAAATGAAGAACATGTTTAATTGACATAATGTTGGTGGTACACCAGCAGTTAGCATTTATCTCACAAAACTAAAAGCAAACATCCAAGCTCTTCTTGCTTTGCTTTCACAGTCATGTAATTTTGGATCATACAATGGCAAAAATCACCCATTCTAATATAACATAGTTGCAGAGATCTCCATGACAAACCTGCTAATACTAGTTTACATCCAATATTCCAACTATGAATATCACTACACGTAAGTGTCAAGCTCCTTATATCCTTAAATCCGACAACATACAAATCTTGTTAGAGGGACCATATATTTATTTACAAAAATACCCAAGCATAGTTATGTTGTAATGCTACTTTCTATTATTTTAAAAGCCACTAGTCACTGCATGAGGTAATACGGCCTAGCAGTATATATTAATCTTTTCAATTCAATACCAGCCCATCTTGAAATTAGAAAAATAAATTTGCAACAAATGAGCTTCTAAAAAATGTAAATGAACATGGAATTCTAAGCAAAACTATGGATTTATCCCTTTATAAAAAATATATTATTGAGAGATTGCTTTGTAATTCTCCCCACTGAAAAGACTGAATACAATAGTTTTTGGCACCAGTATTTTTCAAATCTATAAAAAGAAACAATTATCATGTTTGGTAGATTGTGTCAAGGTGAAAATGGAACAGCAAATACAATAGAAGAGAGAACTGTACGAAAGTTATTTTAGGCCTAGTTTGGGTTTGCTTGTAACTTATAGGTGTTTTTTCAATAGTAAACGCTATTGTTGAACTTTATTAAGATAAGAATCATGAGCTCTATTAATTTTGTAGGTGCTTGTGGAGAAGATACCGGATAAAACTTCTAAAGAAATGCATGAGTTAATTTTAGCTTATACGAGAACTTTGATTCATCTGACCTCCTTGAAACATTTCATTTAGTTCTTCTGTGTAAGGGTTTGTTGAGAATTTGATCTAAAATGACTCTTAGAATAGATAGAACCAAAACTATGATTCTCCACTGGAAAACTCTAGTGAAAGAAAAACACATGTTTTTTGCTCATTATTCAGAAACCTGCTCAGAGTATCCTTGGGAACAGAAACAGAGATGTAATTCTATGAGCTGCTTTGGTATCACTAGCTTTACGAAACTTAAGGTTACTTTTAAGCACCAACTACCCAAGAAGCTGGCTTCTTGAAAGTTCGAGACCATTAATTTGAAGGGAAAATAAATACAAAATACTAATTTGGATAGACAATAAAGAATTTTTGAAATATACTGAACATGAAAAAAGAGAGTATAAGATATAAATTGTTTACTAATTATGTTGCTGTTAACTTGCCTATCACTAGAAAAGGGTTGTGTTCAACTTATTTCAAAACAAATTAAATACTTTAATAAAGGATCACCAATCTGAATTAAGTCATCAAAACATTCATATCATGAATGCCAAACCCACCATAGAACTGGTTCACTACATAGTCATAGAAAGCAATACCTGAACAAATGACGCAGTATACCCATTAAACTGCATAATCTGTTCTGTTTCCACAAAATTAGCAACATAACCATCAGGATCAGCTCCTCTTCTCCACATCCGAGTTCCTTTCAAGAAACAAAATTATATTTTTACTATCAGTCAACCACCAATAAACATCTATCTTAAAGTGTTAAAACAGCCTAGATGGTACAAAGTATTTGGTATTTGTTTCTCATACAAAATATTTCATGATGCCTAAAATAATTCTGAATTATAGTATTAAATTAATATGTTCAATACATAATTTTCATGAGGATCTTCATCTAGAATGAAATGTTTTTCGTTTCTCCATATAATTGTGATTAGCAATTCATCCAAAGCAGCAGACCTATTGTTTCAGCTATATAAATTTTAACTAATTGACATACTACTATTTGTTCTCTATTGCTCATTACTGGTACCCACTAAAACATTGCTTTCGTGGCCTAGTTAATATAATTAGTGTAATGTGGGGGCATCTTTTCATTGTATCAATCTCTACTCTATGGTCAAATATCAAAATAGTTATCATTTTTATTGAGAGATGGAGTAGCAGAAAAATCTCTAATATCGGGCATGGTCTGTCTTGGTTAAATCCCAGCCTAAATTGTCATTAACTAAAACATATTCTTTACCCTCTACCATCCATTTTTAGTGCAACCAAAAGGAGAACAATAAAGAAGTGCAACTGCAAAAGAATTTCATAATAGCTTTCAATATCACTACCACATTAGCTGTTAAACTTATTTTACGGCCTCAGATTTTGATTTTATAAACGGTCAGGAACATAAATACATATGATATTTCAAGTGCAAAGTCTATCTAGAAACAACATATTATTTGTTTTGGTGCATGAAAATAAATAGAAATGCATATAAAAGATTTAAATACCATTTCTTCTTGTGCATCTCCTAGCAATCAAAGTGACATCAATAATATCTTTCCCAATGGCTGCTTGATAGTGATGAAAGCCTATTTACTTGTTAAGGATAACCTTGAAAAGAAACAGTTCCATGATCGCAAAATAGCATTGCAAACAGTTAATGAAATAAGGATACTGCCTTGGACTACAGGGAGCAAGTATGGTTCAAGCTGAAAAGCACAGGATTGCACACTTGTTGGTTAGTAATATAAAGAACTCATGAGTACTGAAAACATGGAACAGAGAAAAATAAAATTGCCACAAACCTACCTTGTTATCTATGAGCACTTCTAACATATAATTGTTCCATAAGAATCGAGGCTCTGCCTGTGATCAATAATTTAATATCAGAAAAATAGGAAAAACCAAAAGGTGCGGAAAAAAAATCAGTTCAGAGAGGACATTTTGCATAGACACAAGGAGTGTCAATCACACCATATTACATAGGAATAATATTGAGAATAAAGTATGCTGGACCAGGGAGGATTCTACCATGGTATCAACACCAGTTTTCAAAAAATAAATAAATATCTCTAATGCTATCAGGCTTGTGACAAAGAAAAAAATAAATAAATACCTGTCTCCAAAGTGGAAGCAATCTAGACTCGTCACCCAAGTCATTCAATCGCTGTGCACTGCAGAACATAATATAATAAAGTTTCATAATTTATTTTAACTGGGATAATAATCATTTTACTAAGATTAATATTATTAAAGCAACACCAAGCATTGTTTAAATAACACCAAAATGACTTAAATCTTTAAAAATGTTTCTTTTATCAGAAATGTTTCTTTAAAAATCTTTAAATAACACCAAGCAATGTTTCTTTTACATTTATTTATCAGAAAATTTGCTAGAACTAGGTAGTCCATGATAGGATATAATGTGTATGATAGGAGGAAACATATTAAGAAGTAGTAGTGTTAGTTAGGTTGTTAGGATGAGTGAGGTTTCCTTTATATAGTTAGAGGGCCCTGATGTGGAGGGGGATTTTTGGATAATTTTGTAGATTGAGCTTTAGCTCTTTGTGAAGGGGAAACCCTTGGAGGAGAGAGTGCTCTCCTATTTTGTGTTCTTTTCAGTCTATATAGTAAACAAAAATTACTCTTCTTTCTCTTTTCAATTCTGGATTCCTGACAAATTGGTCCGACTTGCCGGATCAAGAAGTGCTGGAAGCATAGAAGGAAGAGTCAATACTTTGGAGAGGTGGGCCAGCGAACAAAAAATGGTGATAGCAGAATGGAGAAGAAGTTGCCAAGAATTTAAAGAAATGATATTGGAATACCAGAATCAAAAAAAGGAATCACAAGGAAGGGAGAAATCTCTTGGCAGAGCAAGAAGGGGAGGGAAAGAGGAATTTCTTCATGACAACAAGAAAGGAAAGAAAGAAGTAAAGAAGGGTAGGGTTGTTGGGCAAGATAGTCTGCTAGACATCAAGAAAGCCAAGAAACCCTCATATGGAGGAGAAAATTCAACCAATTGGGAGAAGAAAAGAGAAACGGATATTAGTGAAGAGAACAGGGTTGACCAAGGCCGTGAGGGGAATGTTGTTACCATTACATCAGGGAGTAGAGCGTCAGAAGCTGCTGTTTTGAGTGTTGATTGTTTTGTAGGAATTAGAGGGCAAGATAGGAGAGAAGAAAATATATGTGAAGAGGAAGGCAAAGACAAAAACTGTGATGGAGACATTGTTGTTGCTGCTGAGCAAGTGATAGAAGCTGCTGCTGTAAGGGTGGGTAACGTGACAAATGTTAGTAGGGAAAATAAATCAGGTGAAGACCGTGATGGGAATATTGTGACTCTTGCTTCTCCAAGTAAAGCTGCAAAAGTTGCTATTTTTAGTGGAGATAGTGTGGTAGGTCGTGGTGTGTATGTCAAAACAGTGAAGAAGGGTGAAGACAAAGGAAAGAAAAGAGAATGTGGTGGGAACATTGTGACTATTATGTCTGGGAATAGAGTAAAAGATGCAGCTGTTTTGAGTGGGGGAAAATTCATCCAAGAATTCAAGATATTGGTGTCACAAACATATAAAACACTAGAAGACCAATGGCAAGGATATTTCTTTGCAGGGCTGCAATCTAACATTCAAAAACAGTTGCCACAACAGGAACCACAAGACTGGATTAGAGATATGCAAATTGCTCTAGAGATAGGAGAAGGGTCAACAATGAAGAATCACACCCTCTATTAGGAAGAAAAAAACAAAACAGAAGGGAGATTTGTAATAGAAAAATATAGTATAATGGAGGAGGAAGGGGATGCGACAATAAAGAGAGTTGAAGGTGGAGATGCAACCAAGCAACAATTTTTCCCAAAATTAGATTTACATAATATTAATAAGAGTTCATGGTTGAACTTAGATGGGATAATGATTGGAACATCAATGACATTGGAATTTTGGGATTCCAGATTACTGGGTTCAGAATCTTGTATACACAAACCACTCTCATATAGACCAGATTCCTAACAGTCCATGATTTCAAGACTCATTAGATAAGTCAAGTAATTATACACCATAAATATGTTATTCACAAAGAAGGAAATTCTATTGGATAATCATTTTTGGCATAATCCAAAATTGTACTTTCTTCTCATACTGGAATGTGTACTCAATTTTATTTCAAGATTAAAAGTACTTGCCCACCTTCATAACTTAGAAGTAACACAGTATTACCACTAAAACTTTAATCAAGATTGTAATGACTAATAGTTTTAATATTAAAATAAGTACCTACCCCTAAAATACATGCTCTGGAGGTTTATAAACAATATGGGCATACATATTTTCATTAAATCTTTTCAGATTCACACTTCCACTGTAATGATATCTTTCAAATTGTACTATGGAATGCAACTACACAAGTAGAAGTCTTCGTCTTGAACATGACTAAACTAATACCATGCAAAAAACTTTACATATTTCATATGAAAGAAGGGCATTTTCTATAGGTTTAGATGTTGCATGGTTGTGCCTCCTAATCAAAAGAAGAATGTATGGGTACTTTCATTTTTGTTGATATTTATACATGTGTAGGGCAGCACATTCTAGAATCAAAATAAATCCATATCATATTTCAGTCATAAATACGAACGCAAGACTGCGACAAAAATATTCAAAGATACCTCAGAGTTAAATTAGTTTCGTATGAGAAGAACAGACCAGAGCTCTTCTCAGCAACATTAAGCAGTGCAGAAAATTCCGTCTCTATTTTCTTCTGCGAGATTTGATACAGCAGTTATTAGTTTCAAACTGGTAGTGGACATAGAATGAAATAGGAAATAAGTCAATCTGTAGCAAACATACCTGTTCAGCAGGAGTGTTTTTAAGAGAGTTATCACATGGGAAAACCTTCAATGAAGAAATTTTGAAAATCGGATGCCCCAAGTAAGATCCAACAGACTCACGCTCAGTTATAACCAGCAAATATGATCCTAATTGTACAATTAAATTTAGTACCAAAATGATTGCCCAAACTGGAGTCTATCATTTAATATTAAGTTCTGAAGAGAAGTCAGGTATGTAAACCAGATCAACAAAATCAGATTTCATATCAATATCAAAATCACAAGTACAAGCACTGAATACGGAGGCAGGGAGTAGGAACTTGCTTATAGCAAAAGCCACAATGATAAATTAACTAAAAGGAACTCATAAAGTTGAAGACTGTAGAGCTACCATGATTTCTAAACCCATAGTTTTTGTCAAAACGATAAATATGAAAAATGCATAATTTACTTTTTCGCTGGCTTTGTATTCAAATATTGCTTTCACTTGTGTTCCAAAACCAATTATCATTAATCATCAGTCAAATATCCCAATTTCCCAGTCATAATCTGTCTCCCCAAAGAACTCACTAGTCTAATTACTTGATTTACTTAGCTTTAATGAAGCAAATAGATAAGGATGAACACCAACAAGAAATCCTTTCAACACATAAGAAATAAAAACTTAAGCAATATACAATACTCAATTATATCTATAATATCCATCATCAAATATGGCCAAGTGATTGCTAACCAGCCAATAGCCTCAACATCCCTACAACACCAAAAATTGTATATATCTTAGGAACACGAAGCGAGCTGCATTCCGGAACCTCATCTGTCAAAGCAAGACAATAAAGAGAAAAACACATTAAAAAGGACATCAATCAGTAACGAATAACTGAAAATCACCAAAGTAAGACCAATACGATAACATAAGCACGAAGAGAAGTAACAAAAGAACCTACCGATGAGCTTCATGGAGCCATCGACTCGACTAACAGCCAAAGAAGAACCAGAAGATCCATCCGTAGGCTCAATCACAAACTGATCCGGAAATGCCCAGAGCCGCATGCGCGTATACAGCTTCTGCACAGAATCTGCCTTCTCCATCATTATTGAAACTCGAACTCGCTGAAAACAACACATTCGAATAAGCAACTAACTACTACATTCACGAGGAATCATCAATTATCAGCGATTCAAATCTTAATTTATAGTTTGAGCTTCCTACGGCTTGACGGATCAATCGGAGCGAAAAAAAAAAACTATACTCGAACCACTCAGAACAGAGAACTAGTTGAGTTCGATCCAATCTAAATATAAAAAAAAAACTAGTTTCCCGCTAAGAGTAGATAGCGTGATTTGGTTCCTGGAATTTTCTGGCGCTTTCTGGGTGAAGAAAATGAAGGAGGGATTGATGAATAAGTTTACCTGGTTGGCAAGATCGAAGAAGGAGGTGAAGATTAAGACCCAAATTCGAATTAGCGTTGGGCTCTTAATACGTGAAGTGCGGGACTGCAACGAAAAAGGAATTATGCTCCAACGTGCAATATTCCTTTTTCCTTTTTAAAGCTAACGGCGTGTTTGGAAGCTTCGGAACGGGACACAATTGCGATGGGCAAAATCCTTGTTGGATTTGGTGTTGTCCAAATGCGTCTTTAGGACTGAAAGTTGGACTGGTTCCGCGGAAACGGAGCCAGGGGAAGTGTGTGCTCCTTACACGTGGTGGTTGATTAGATGTCTGTGAGAGCGTAGCCAAATACTGCGGAGAACCCTATGATGTGGTCAATAGACGAGGGTGAATGGCTATGACATGAGATCATAATCGTCGTTCGATCTGATGAATACTTCACTCTGACTCAATGGTTGACTTTTGCATTAATGGTTATTATTCGACTCGCTTTTTTCTTAGATACATTTTTCTTCTTTTGGAGAAATCAAAATCAAAAGAAAGGACACAGTTCCTTTAAAAGGAGAAAATATACTTTACGGAATAAAGTGCATCATAATTAAAGATAATCGGTTAAAAATTATGTCAATCAAAATATATATATAGCATTGAGTGTTGCGTACGTTACCTATTAGTTTGGTAGTTTATTTATTCATTAATTAATATGTTGATAAATAAGTTGATGATGAATATTTTACCGGTCTTTGTTACTTTTATATTATTTATAGAAATATAGATTGAAGTTTCTTAAAAACATTAATTAATTTTGAAGTTTCTATTTTACCAATGGTCCATATATTGTAATTTTTTCGGTTAAAATATGATTTCGAATATAGGCAGAGTTCTTGATTCATGGCCTATACACTAATTCTAACTCATTTTTAAAAAAATTCTTTTTAAGCAATCCTCAAAACTTCCTCTTAAGTGAGTGAGAACTAATGTTAAGTGAGTTTAACCTATTATAAAATTTTAATTAACTTTTAAAAACAATATCAATTAGAAAAAAAATTCATCTCCCTATATTCCCATGATTATAAAAAAAATTGTTTTATCTTTTTCAGATTATATAATTTTTAAATAATAAATGATTTTCAAATTATATAATTTCAAAATTATTTATTTAAAAAAAATAATTTTGAATTGCATAAAGTAAAAAACGATTTACTATTCTAAATATATGGCTCTAAAAATATATTTAACTTAAATATAAAATTATATATATATATTATACTATGCGTGAGTGAATTTTATTTTAATTCTATTATTATAAAGATACTCTTATCTATAATCATAAATATCATTTTCAATTTATGAACACAAAATATACTAAAGAAAACTTAATTATGGTGAAAGCACTTCTGAGATAAAATTGACCAAGGGAGAGCATGTGTAAACTTAGTCAATAAAATATACCTATAAATATAATACTATTTGTATTTTTACTTATGTAATGTTACGAAGTAAATGTGCGGGGATAGCTCAGTTGGGAGAGCGTCAGACTGAAGATCTGAAGGTCACGTGTTCGATCCACGTTCACCGCATTTTTTAATTTTATTTTTCCTTTATTTAGGCTTGGGCCTATGAATGATTCATTACGTTGGCAGAACACGAGATTTTAAAGTACTCCCTCTAACTAACAAGTTTTAAATTTTCATTACTTTGTAGTTTTATCGTTTAATAATTGTAAAAGTGGTACAGTTTCTTGTGTAAAGTTATTTATTAATTAGTTATAGATGAAGTAATACGTAGAAAAATATGAAGTAACGGCGGAGCCTTTTTAAATTTTTATCAAGTTTAGGTTTTCAATAATTCATTATTTCTTTTCAATGAGCATGAACACTAATAAGTTGAACTAATGCTTCAAATCAATTTGAAGATGGACAAGAGAAACACAATAAATAAAAGTTAAAATCACACATTAATGTATATACTAATTGTAATAAGGTAAAAAAATTCTAATAGATACTTAAATAAGACAAACGAAACTCAATGAGATATGAAATAAAATATATCCTCCAAACTAGTTTCTTTGCACATATTTGTAAATGATATACTAATTGTTTTTTTCTTCTTCATTTTCTTTGATGAGTTCTCATTACTTTTGTTTTTCTCACAATATGTACTCATAACTATTGTCTTTTTTTAACTCAATAAAAATATATCTCTTTTTCTTAATTAAATATGTGAATCTAATAAATTAGTAACTCATCTAACAAATTTCTCATTTACCAATTAATTGAGTCATATTAAATTTAATGAGCATTTTCTTTGGAGATATAAGTTTTCTTGGAAGTAAAATCTTTATTATCATATTCGATTCATTTTCGTTAATGTTGATTTTTCTAATGATAATTATTCCATCTCTAATACATCTCGCATGCAATAATATTTTTACTTCAATATGCTTTGATCTTGAATACAAGGTTGAGTTCTTGTTGAGATGGATTGCTAATGAAAAATACAAAAAATCTTGAAATTACCGACAGATTTTTATCGACAAACATATTTTTGTTAGTAAATTAAACTCATCGGCCGATTTCAATTTTTTCTTACCGATGGACTTTAGTGACGGAATCATTATCGACAAATTTTATCAACAAATTATTTCGTTAGTAATGCATATTATATTTATTGACGGATTTTTCCATCGATAAATGAGACATGCATTACCCATGTGAGAATTTTCTGACATATTTTTCCATCGATAAATTCGTCGGTAACATGGGATAGAATTTTCTCGCCATTTTTTTATTTACCGACGTAATTACCGATAAAAAAATTTCGTCAATAATTACTGACGACACTATCGACAATTTGATCGTTAGTAATTTACTGGCGGAACAAAAAATATGTCGATAAATCTATCGATATTTAAGTACATCCTAAAAGCTCAATTGAGATCCCTCTAAGGATAATCAACTTAAGCTTGGGCTAGGAGAATGGAAGAAGAAGAAAGACTTCAAGGACTTGTACTCCATTAGAAGATGTATTTTCAAACTTGTTGTTACTTTCTCTTAAGCCTTGTAAATGTGTAATATAGGTCATTATGTCTTGTATTTGACCAAGAACTTTGTTTAGGTTTGTTTAGAATACTTGATGCCCTTAAGAGTAGCTTAGAGCATCATTAGTGTCTTAATAAAGTAGTTAACGCCTAAATGAGATTTATTTTGAGTTTGGAAGGGGTTAGTTATAAGGAGCCTCTTCATTTAATGCTTTGACCAAGTTAGTTAAAGCATCCTCATTTAATGCTTTGACTACAAGACTTCCCTTTTAATAATATAGAATGTTTGACTAAGTTAGTTATAAGCATACACATTTAATGTTTTGGCTCCTCCATGAAATGCTTTAGGCTCCTTTTTGTACTTTAGCCTTCTCTTCATCTATACAAGGAGAGACACCCTATGTATAATTCTTAGAACTTGATTGAATGTAAAGATACCTTACCAAATTTACAAATCTTCTCTTCTTGAATTCTCACTTAAGATAGGTATTCTATTAGGGTGTGTTTACTTTGGAGAAATGATTTGGAGGAGAGTGAGTGAATGAATTTGAGGATAAATTAATGATTATTTATTTAAGTGGATTTGGAGGTGAGTGAGAGTGTATCTGAAAGTAAAGTTTGTAAGAATTAATATACGACTTGACCGATGTGACACATAAAAAAATTGTTTAATTAATAAAAAGTAAAGATTATCAAAATACTTAGTTATTAAAGTAATATAAAATAATAATTATTAATATTATATTTAATTGTAAAAATGTTTATAAAGAGAAAAAAAATAAAAATTAATTTTTATAGATTATATCTATATTTTAATTTGAAGTTTACTATTTAAGAAAATGTTTTCTATTTGCTAATCAATAAAGTGAAATAATATTAATTATTTTTGTAATCATTTTTTTTATAACCTGAGTTATTATAATTTTTAAAAAATAATAATCAGTTTATTAAAAAGTTAAAGTTAAAATTAATTTTAATATATGTAAAAAATTAATTATATGTTTTAAAGTTATCTTAAATAATTAAATCAAAAGAAATATGGTTGTTGATATAAAAATTGTTATAGAATAAGAAACTGTTAAATTTAACTAAATGACATTAAATTATGTAATATGAAAATTAAAAAAAATAACGAAGGAAAGATATACTTTAACTATTTATGATGTAAAAATAAAACAATTTTGATGTGTAGGGAGAAGTAATTGTGCTTTGTTATTTGGGATTGAATGTTTGGCTTGTTAACAGGAGTAGAAGAGGGTTTTCATCATAATTACCCTCAAATCTCATTGCATTTTCGGAGATGAAAAAAACGTTTCATCTTGCAAATCAGCGCTAATTATTTGTTCCAAATCCCTTGATATAAACATAATTAATCTTTCAAATTCATCTCCTCTTAACTGTACTTTCTCTTTAAACAAACACAGTGATAGACTTCTTCATCCTTTCTCCTTCAAGGTTAGCTCAACTTCCTTAGAGGAACTACACTAAGAGTATTTAAGTATTCCATGTCTCATAGAGTTTCCTTTATTGTTTATTTAAGTATTCATTAGAATTTTCTTACATTGTTATCCATTAAAAAGAGAAATTTTCTATTGATCTTTGGAAGCCACAAGAGAACTTGTGATATACTCATAATTATTAGATTTAATCATACATATGGTTACTTTGTGGTGACTTTTCTCAAATAGGTCCTCGTTTATTTTTATCTTAATTAGGTTTAATTTTCACAAATTGAACTAATTATGTCTTTAAAAAATGATCTTTTAAAAAAAAATTTAAATATTTTTTAATCACTTTTACTTTATTTTTATTTTTTTAAAAATAAAAAATTGTCATGTGCCAAATTGACATGGTGTCACATGACAATCACAGTGTGAACCGAACCGAAACGAACTGAGCCGAACTAAACCGAGCCGAGACGAGCCAAACCTAGCCAAGTTGAATCGAGTTGAGTTGAACCAAACCGAGCCGAGTCAAACCAAGTCGAACCGCATCGAACCAAATCGAACAGAAGTGAACTAAGCCGAACAAAGCCCAATAGAGTTGACCTAAGTCGAGCCAAGCCAAGCGGAACTAAGCCGAGCCGATCCCATCCGAGCCGAGCCAAACCGAATAGAGCCAAATAGAATCAAGTCGAACAGAACCTAACCGAAACAAATTGAACCGAAGTGAACCAAACACAACCGAGCCAAGTCGAGCACAACCGAGCCGAGGCGAGCCAAGCCGAACAAAAGCCAACTGAATTGAATGAAATAGAACATAAGCGAACAAATCGAATCAAACCGAGTCGAACTGAACCAAACCAAACTGAGTTGTAATGAACCGAACCCAACCGAGCAGAGCCGAGACGAGCCAAACAGAACAAAGCTGAATCGAGTTGAGTCGAGTCGAACCGAATCAAACCAAATCGATCCAAACAAAACCGAACTAAGTTGAACGGAGCGAAACCGAACCGAACCAAATGGAGCCGAACCGAGCAAGCTGCGCCGAACCGAACCAAACCAAACTAAACCAGGCCGAGCTAAACTGAACTGAGTCGGGTAAAACCGAGCTGAGTCGGGTAAAACCTAGCCAACCTTAATCGAACCAAACCGAACCGAACCGGCCCAGGCCAAAACGAACTGAACCCAGACAAACTGAACACCGAACCGAGCCGAGTCGGGCCAAACCAAGCTGAGGCAAACTGAGCCGAACCGAACGTAGTCGAGACGAGCTGAGCCGGGTCGAGTCGAACCGAGTAGAGTCAAGCCGAATTGCGCCAAGCCGAGTCGTGTCATGCTGAGCCGAGCTGCACAGAACCGACCCAGGATGAACCGAGCCGAGCTGAGTCGAGCCAAGCTTAGCCGAGCCGAGCTTAGTCGAGCCGAGGTGAGTCGAGTTTAGCCGATCCTAACAAAACGAACCAAATTGAACCGAACTATGATGAACCAAACCGAACTGAGATGAACAACCCGAGTCGAGCCTATGTCGAATGAGCCAAGCCGAATTGACTTGAGCCGAACCAAACCAAAATGAGTCAAAACGAATTGACCCGAAGCAAACAAAATCAAACGAACCAAAGCAAACCAAATTGAATCGAAACGACTCGAGCCGAGCTGTACCAAACCAAGTTGATTGGAACCGATTTGCTAGAAACTATACTAACTCATATTAAAAGAAAAAACAAAATAATTTGGTAGAAATTGTAAACAAAAATTGTTAAAAGAACTATGCTAACTAAAACAAAGATATTCTAAATTAGACTATATTAGGCTTAAGAGGGAAATAAGTATGAACTAGGTATAATATGACGCTTCATAAAGACAGAGCACAAAAGGGTAATATTAGTTTAAATTTACTTCACATTTCATCGATCTAGTTTTTCTTTTTCTGATTGATTTAATGTTGTGTAAGATAATTTTAATCTTAAAATAGTGATAGAAGACAAGATACAAGAACTTTGATGGCAGCCACAACCCTAAAATCATGCTAAAAGACTTTAGACAAGTTCAAAGAGATGCAAGCTTAAGCATACAAAGAAACTAAAAAAGAGTATCAAAGAATTAAGAAAGTCCTTGTTTTAGATCCTAAGAAACCCACCATGTCTTGTCATCAAGTAGTGCCGTTGAGTTCAATCATGTACTATTGTATTTTGTCAACATTTGACAAACAACTCGGCAAGTCAGTAACAATACAGTTACAACTTTAACAAACACATTACGATGATCTTACATCATCTTCTTGAAGTATTTCTTGAAGCATGTTTTATTTCTTTATTAACTAGCTTATTGGTAGTTTTGTGACATAATGAAGAAACATTTCAATAAAACTGATAAGATGTGAATGACAAATTATAAGAAAAAAAATGCCTAAAGAATAATACTGTAAGTGGTGAACTTTCTTTCGTTTTGAATGTATACACTAAGGCCTTGTTCACTTGAATGAATTTGAGGAAGAGTGATTGAGGGAATTTGAAAGTAAATTTTTTTGTTGTTTATTTAAGTGGATTTGGAGGTAAGTGAGAATGAATTTGGAAGTAAAGTTTGTAAGAATTAATGTAGGATTTGATTGACGTGAAAAATTAAAAGAATTTACTTCTAAATCCACTCTCATTTATCTCTAAATTCATTTAAATAAACAATAAAAAAATTTACTTTCAAATCTTTTGAGAAATGAAAGATAAACGTATATTTTAAGAGAACAGAGAGGTGTTGAACCGCTAAATGTTCAAATGCTTTTGGGTAATAAAAGTGTGTTTTCTTAAGGAGAAATTGTCTGAATAAGTGGATAAGTAGGTAAATAATTTTTATAAAAATAAAAATTAGAAAATGCGGTGAACGTGGATCGAACACGTGACCTTCAGATCTTCAGTCTGACGCTCTCCCAACTGAGCTATCCCTGCACGTTGACTTTATCAACATTATTTTTAGTAAAAAACAAAATAATGTTATATTTATAGGTATAATTTATTAACTAAGTTTATACATGCTATCCCTTTCTCGATATTATCTCAGAAGTGCTTTCACCATAATCAAGTTTTCTTTAGTATTTTTTGTTTTCATAAATTGAAAAGAGTATTTATGATTATATAAGAATATCTTTATAGTAGTAATATGATTAAAATAAAATTTACTCACATATAATATATATGCGTTAAAACAATATTGTTGTAAGTGTTTGCAATTTAGATGCAGATTAAATCTCTTGCATTGAACTATTAAGAGTGTACTCGAGTTCGTTTGAGGAAGACACAAACTTCATATCCTTTATATATGTGTTGGGAGTGGTGACAAACTTATTCTAACTTTCTGTGTTCACTCATTACAAACAACATTAAGAAACAATGAGACTTCGTACTTACAACTTATATCAAATGGTGTTAACATTCAAATTTTTGTTTGACAACATATACAAATGTGAGCCTCATAAACAATAACACTATTAGTTGTTAATGACTTCTATTGGTGGAAGGGAGAAGCAAATGGACTATTATGCCTTGTTTTTGTTCTCTCTTCTCTCATTCTTGTTCTTTCATTTCTTTGTTTCGGCATTAACCGTGAAGACCCTTATAGATTTTTCACTTCAAAGCATACACCAATACGTTCTTTTCTTTTCCTATATCCATCTATAATTTTTTTCACCAATTACAACTTTCATTCTTCCCTTATTCATCTCTTGCAGGAAGCAAATGTATTATTTTCTTATTGGAAAATGATAATTTGACAACCTCCTCACACGAAATATCTTCCCTCACTTTCGTTTCGAAAGTTCTTTGCCTTTTCTCTTCTGCAGTGGTGTTCGAATTGATGTGCATATTAATTTACTCACTTTGATAGATAGAGATGTGACGGCGGGCACTTATAGCATTAAATGTCTTCCCTACGTATCAATAATAAAGAAAATATATCCTCAGCTCTTGAAAATCTATTTTATCATAAATGAGATTTTGAACTTGCAGACATGAAAATCTTCTAGAACCTTACGTGGTGTAAACTATAGATATCTAAAAAACCTCACTTTTATTTGTTTCATTATCCTTCTGAATTTTTCTCTACCCAAATAAAAGTTTATATGTATCCTCTTGAATCACCCTCCTAGTTTTTTTCCTTCTAAATTCACCCAATCTAAACAAAAAAGTGTAACTCTTTAAGGTACTTTCATCGAGTATTCCTTATACTATCATTACTATTATTTAACACATAAAAGAACACATCTTTCACATCTAACAAACACGGATGAGAAAACGGGTGATGTTAAAACAAGTTGACTATATGAAAATACTCATTCATTTTGAAAATTCATATATTAGTCAAATAAAAAATAAAGGATGAGAAAACGGGTGAAGATGTTAAAACAAGTTGACTTTATGAAAATACTCATTCATTTTGAAAATTCATATATTAGTCAAATAAAAAATAAAGGGATACAAATTCTCCAAGAATGCTCAATTAAACAAATACCAATGCGAAATTTGCCTTCAACGTCACGCGTTTGTCGTAAGACTATAAAACAACCAACATTGAGGAATCCTTGAGTCAAAAGATGTTGAGGAAGATGGAGCTCCAAATAGAAGAAAGACTCAATCAACACATGACTGTTATGGAGCAACGATTCATGGAACGCCTCCAACAACAACATAAATTACAAAGAACACTTGAAGAGAAACTTCAGTCCATGACCCAATAAAATGTTGATTTTCCCACTTCCAACAAGATGTCGTGGAGCATAAAAGGCTCACGCTCTCCTGCAAATCATATTGACTACACTTGTCAGTATGAGTTATTGGTTGATGGAGATCCCTACGCATAGTAGTCATAGGAAGACAACTTGAAAGAGGGAAAACTGTTCACGGTGCTCCTCAATTACCACACACGTTTGACGATTGATGAAGTTCGAGATCCCATCTCAAGTGTTTGTGATAACTTCAAAAATCTAATTCGTGGGAGACCTTAAACACATTTATAGTTTACCATATTTTGGCCCACCATAGGTATTATATTATTATTCTTAGTATTTTTATATCAACTTTAAAAATAAATTATTCATAATTTTTAAAATCTTTATTTCAGTTCTCCTGTCTTGAGAACCAACTCATACGTCCCACATGTGATCCACGAAGATGATGACATAACAAAAGCAGATGATGATTTTCTAACAAAGCTAATGAATAAATTTTACAGGTTAAATAGATGACCGATAGAGATGGCGTGAGATTTAAGAATAATTGGCCTCGAGTGTTATGTGCTAGTGTATGTATGATTTTTGATTGTCTTTCATACTTAAATATTCAAATTGTTACTTTTTAATATATACTTAACTTTCTTGTTATATGATACCATCATTGTGGACCAAGGTCGGATAACAATGTATGAATTTATTAAACCTAAGACCATTCAACCTTCTAGAAATACAATTTATCATAAGCAAACATATTTGTAAACATGAATATCTGAGTCAAAAAGAGATATGTATCTTGTGTCATACATTGGTAAGTATTTGTTATTGATTGCAAAATTTTATGAAAGTTTACTTAATTAATCAATTAACTATTTGTGATTCATGATAAGGCGTATTGTCAACTAATAGTCCCAAGACAATGTAAAGTTGTATGATTTTGTTCCTTACATAAGAAGATGAAACCTAACTTGAAATCCTTGTTACAAACGTAACTGTTGCATTTTTTCATATCAATTAATTAGTTATATTAATATTAACTTATGTTTTAAATATTTCAAATATAATTAGAGTTATTAATAGGTAAAGAACACAACAAATTCAAATATTATATCCAAAGGCTAGAACTCATTGATCTTTAAGTTATAATGTTTGTATGTCAACTTATGACTTGGATATCTCTTTATTTTATTTGTCATGTTTAATGTAACAAATAGTCATCAGATTCATAGGCATATGATGAGTGTGTCATGTCTTGGATCAAAATCATCATTTGAGAAGAATTTATAGATGATTGGAGTGGGATAATAATACACATTTTTCATATATTATAAATCACATTCAACTTTAAACAATAGAATGCAAACATAATAAAATTGTGTTATTTTTACAGTGCTTAAAAAATCTATTGTCAATAACGAAGGACACAATCAAGAAAATACGATAGGAGTGAACATCTTTTGGAGCGGTGGAGTTAAGATATAACCACCATAGCAACAATTGTTTTTTCTTGAAGACATTCACTAATTTAGCTTTAATAATTTAAGTTTTGATAGCTTTAGTTTTTAAAACTTGAAAATGTGTTTTGGAAATATTCAATATCTAAATTGTGTTCGTTTCATACTTTTCAACTTTAGTAAAATTGTAAAAATAAATAAATTATATTAAAAAAGTCCTATAAGTAACATGTGTTAATGCATTAACATATCAATTGACGTGAGTCCTTACCATAGTCAACATCAACTCCTCTCCCTCTTTCATTTGCAAAAATTTGAATTTAGTGATGCAAATTGTATTGTTTAGCGCACTTGAATGTGAAATTCTCTTATAGTCATCGAACGTCAAATTCTCTTATAGTCATCAAACGTAAAATTATCTTATAGTCATCGCCAACGGGCGTCGATGGGCATGAAGACGAACATCATTCAATGTCATTTTTTTTAATCCAACATCAAATTAACATTTTCCCAACTAAAACGTGGGAGTTTGGATTGACATTAAATGTCGAATGTTAAAAATAATTTTTTGTAAATAAAAGGTTAGAAAGTTGGTAACAATCAAAGGTTTGGACAATGCAACCTAACAAGTTTGATGTCTATAATCTTTGTACTCTCTTTACGTTCATCTTCATGTACAACTGGGTTTGGACAAGGATGTATTTTGGATTCTTCATCTGGGTTGGAGTAGCAATATATTTTGATTTATCCAAAAAAATAAACAACAAACTCTATTTTCTTTCTAAAATATAACAGTTCACCAAAAGGGTACTATATTATTTTGTATACATGTATAACATATCCGCTTGTAAGGTATATATGAAGCTGAATCAACAGCATTCAACTACATGTATCCCAAACTTCTAATTAGGGCATAATTTTTTTCTGAGGCACTGCTCCTCAAAACCCTTAAAATGAAAACAACAGAGACAATAATATTAACCAGCAGCATTATAGTACTTACAACAAACCAAAACGACCACCATCATTTTATTGAAATAGCCCGACAATTTTTAGGTATTACATAGATAATTGCCGATCTTCATCCCTCATTCTTCAGCCAAGGGCATCTCGTTCAAGTCAAATCCAAAAACAGTTCCCTCAGCATTCAAGTCAAATCCAAAAATCTTTCCATTCTCAGCACTCTTTTCTGTAACAGCCTCACCAGCATTCTCCACTGCAGTTGCTGGTTCATTCAGATCAAACATCAGCACTTGAATAGGCAGCGATGTTGACCCTTTCTCTCCACGGTTAACCTCACCAGTACTCTTGTTTTCACCATCACCACCTGCCATTTAAGAACCACGTAGATACACATCAAAATCATTCAAACGTTGTTGGAGTCGCATAAAAAAACCTTAGTTTGTTTTATTTTTCTTACTCTGTGAGGTGTTACCCTTGTTAAGGGTATGGTGTTGGGTTGAGGATGGGGATCCAAACACAGGAGGTTTGAAGAAACCACGATAATCACGATCAGGGTGTGCCCGCATGTGGCCAAACGCACCCTTCCATGTTGGAAACTGTTTGAGGCAAAGAGGACAAGTAGGTTTCCCAGAGGGAGGGTCCCTCACTATAGAAGTCTTTCTCTTTTTCCCCATCACTCCCTCCTTCACAACACCACTCTCCACCAGCTCCACCTTACCACCACCACCACCCACTGCCACAGCCACCGCCACAGCCACAGGAGGAATCCCATTACCATTCTCACCACCATTACCATTCTCACCACCAATCCGGCCACGAACTCCATTGTTATTATGGTCACCACTTCCACCACCAACACCACTCTTCCCTCTTCTGTGATTACCACTCCCACCACCAACGTCATTTTCACCGTCATCACTACTTTCATCACGCAGTTCATCCAACACTTGCCAAGGGGTTTTCATGGTGCTTTCACCCTGCCGATTGATGATTAGAGTGAGGGTGTCACCAGAGGGAGCAGATAGAGATTTCTTGAAGAATGGACCCAAAGAAGGGTTCTCCTTTTCCATGTTTGCGTGGTTATAAACCCTAAACCTGAGAATGATGAAGTTTGAGATAAGTATTTATGTCGGTTCGTGTGCCATGTTTAGAATTAAAGCAAATCGCTAAGGTTTGGAGTGAAGGATATATATAATTGAGTAACCTAGAGTGGTTTTGTTGACGCTGTTTATGCACCCATTTCTGAAACGATGCAACTTTTGCAGAACAGTGACTTTTGAGGAACAAAGGTGCTACGGGGAATGTATGTGTCTGTACATCTTGGTTGCCCTAAAAACACATTAAATGAAACAATCAATGGAAGTATTTCTAAAAAGTCACTTTAATTATTTTCCAGAATTTACTATATTAGTTCAAATCAGCATACTGGCACACAGAAAAACAAAAGCATATTCATGCCTGAATTTTTTTCAAATTTAAGGTAACTTTTTTTGGGGGGAAATTTAAGCAAAGAGATACCAAATAAAAAAAATGAGTTTAAAATTAATTATTAAACTGCTGAAAAAATTTGGATAAATAATGTTAAGTTGTGTATGTGTGTATATATAGAGAGGCATAAATACATGCACATAATGATAAAAATGACATCTATTGCTAATGAGATGTAAATTTAGCAAAAGGGAATAATCCTTCATTACAGTGAACGAATATTATCATTATTATAAATAAAAATGTGTGCATTTTGTGCAACAGTACGTTTAACAAGATTATATTTGAAAAGGATGTCTATATATAACAAATAAATAAAAAAAACAAGAAAATTGGTCTAATATGTTTGTGACAAGATGCAGACACGAGTCCTCTCACTCATCCATGTTGAGAAGAGACAAAGACATATACGAATTTATGTAAATATTATTTCAATTCCACTGATTTGGACTTAATAATTCCTCTTCATCTTGGAAATTTTCACTTAAAAATATTGATTTTATATAAAAGTAATTACAATTAAGATTAAATAATAAATAATAGTGCTTTTCACTGTTCTCGTACTTTCATTTCATTTGTTTATAAAGTTAAAAATATATTAAAGGAATGTAAGAGACACTCTGAACAAAGATCTATGTATCAAATCCAAGAGCTTAATAAAACATAGGTGTTAATTGATTTGAATAAATTTCATCTATATGAGAATTTAAACAAAATCAATCAATTTGATATAGATTTTAATTGTATTAAATTTAACTCGAACTAAATCAATCAAACCAAAATAATCTGTTTCCATATTGAATTTGTGATTTACAGTTAATTATATAAAAATATGCTGTTTGCCCTTTTCATTACAATATTATTTCAAAATATCTTGATAATTTTTGTTGTTCGCGAATTCTTTTTTCACATTTCCATGACACAGTTAACCCAATTCATTTGAGTCGAAGAACAGTTTTAGAATTTTGTAAGAACTAAAACATCCAAAATCATTGAAATTTTCATTTTCCTCAAAATTCAATCGGAAACCATCAACACCCCTAATAAAATCAAAGCAATCGGGTCTGAAAATAATAGCATTCCTCGATCACATTCTTGTACTTTAACTTGATGCATTTTATATATAATCACAGAAAAATTGAAAAAAAAAATCTAAAACTACAAAATAGAATTTTTTTTTGTGTTTTTCTCATTATTTTATATAAATAATTACCAATCTGGATCCAAATACGATTAGACGCATGAGAGTTTAGGCAACTTCAGTGAGTGAAAAAATTAACATAAAATAAATTATTGAATATATACAATTACATTTATCTATTTGCAAGATTAAATAAAAAAAATAGTGGACACCATAAGAACAACCACAATTAAACAAAAGTGAAAGATATACATAACAACACTTGAAGAATTTAACTTTCGAGTGTAAAAATATTAATGCTTTTCAGAAATTGAATTTCAAAAGTGTTTAAGATTTTGTCACCTTTGATATGAAAACATGTTTTTAAAAAGTGAGTTTCAAAAAATAGTTTTCAGAAAATAGTGTCAAATTTGTAAGATAATTTATAATCTAGTTTTCTAGATTAACCTGTGAAATTGAAGAAAAAAAATATTAAAAGATTGAAAACTAACCGATGAAGGTGGTGGTGCAAAACTAGGGCAACAGAGAGGGAGAAACCAGAAAAGGGAAAACTTGGTGCCAAAGGTGGAAGGAGAGAAAGAGAGGGTGAAGGATGCAAAGTGAAGGGTTAGAGGTACCTATTAAATAATACTATGAAAAAAAAGGTGTAGTGAGAGAAAAGATGGTGCAAATAGAATTGTCCTTAAATGAAATATAAGATATCTTAAAATTAAACAACTTGGTTTATTTAAATAAATACAGATATAAACAATATTTTTTATGAATACTATATTTTGATATTTCTCAATTTATTAAAATGAGTTTAGAAAAACCCATATTTATTGTCGTACTTAGTATGTATTAAATGTGTTGATTGACATGAAGACTGAAACCAATAAATATGTTAAAATTATATGTGCTTTTTTGTTTTCTTTTTCTAAGTTTTTAAGAATGTTAATTTATATAAAAAGTCAAACCTTTAAATTTACTTAAGACTAAAGTTATGCTCTATTTCAAAGTCTCACTATAAAATAGATTTTAAATAAATTTCGGTAAAGGTTAGATTATATATATTTTAAATTATATTATATAAAAATGTTACAGTGTCTCTCATAAAATCTAGTTTTCCTTCTTCTTCTTTTTTTGAGTTTTTTATTTTATAAGGATTTTATATTTATAGATTATAGTTTGCATAAAATTCAATTGTCTTAAGAGCCAGTTAGAATAAGTAACCTACATAAAAGTTTTAATATAAAATATTTAGACCTTTAACTTGGCTAACTGAAGAAGCAAAGAGTTTCAATTAAATTAAGTCAAACCTTAAAAATAAGTAACGCCAAACTCAAACTTCAAAATTTTGAAAATAAATGAGATCTGTCTAAATAAAGTTTTATTCATAAATTAAAATTAATTTTTCATAAATTAAAATTAATTTATACATAAGCTAGTTTGTTAAAAAATATAATTTTTTTAAATAACTTAGGTCTGTCTAAATAAAGTTTCATTCGAAATGAATTTTTTTCCTAAAATTTCAAAGAAAATAAATAAATAAATAAATTTTTTCATAAGTTATATATATATATATATATATATATATATATATATTTAAATTTTTAATTTTTAAATTATTCATAAATTAATTTAATTTATAAAAAATCTTTTTTTTTATTTTAAAATTTTTAGGGGAAAAGTTTACCAAACATATATCCCTTAACTTATTTTTGTTACTTAAAATTTGGTTTTGACTACAAATTATGCACCCTTGACTTTATAATTAAAAAATTAAAATATAATAAAGACATGAAATGACAATAAGCTACCTCTCTTTTAAGGAGCATTAGTTATTTAATATTTAAATAATTAAAATAAATAAATAAATAAATAAAATTTAATAATTAAATTAATGTTCAATTTAAAAATATTAAAGTCAATAAGATTTTGAATATCCAGTAATTAGTTTATATTAATTTTATTTATATATTTAAGGTATTACTCTAAATATTTACCTAACATTATTTGTTCTCCATTCCAACATTCATCCTTATCAAGCTAACTTAGAAGAGTCCAGAAAAAATGAAGTGGAATTAGGACCCACCAAGATTCATCCTAATTCATGCACACTTTTCGTGGCTAATAAATACATCATATCCTAAATAATTTTACAATAATTAGGAACAATTTATTACTTTTTATTCATAACTCCAATTTAATATTTTTCACATAAATTAACAACAATAATGAATGTATCATTTATATAATAAAAAGAATGCATTAGCTCAATAAATGTATTACTTTAAGATATTTTTGCTCATTTATATTAATTTTCAATTCAATCCATTTAAAATTAATTGGTTTGGTTAAATTTGTTTTTTAGTTAAGCAATTCACCCTTATCGTGATTAAATTAATTTAGGTTATTGTGTGAATTGAAAGAATAAATTTGATTTGATGAATAAAAAAAGAAGAAAAGGTTTGCTTTAAATTCTCATGCTAACAAAATTCAATATAATAAATGATAAATTTAAAATTTATCGATAGATTTTTTTATTAAAGTAAGTAATTTGAAAAATTATAACCTCTTATTCAATAAAAAAAATAAAACCAATATTTTCAGTGCTTTTCAATGGTTACCAACATACATTAACAATAATTCTCAAAAGATTGAAAATTAAAAAAACAGTTATAAATATGTTTTATAACCTAGTCGATGAAACCGTGATAGAGGTTAGATAATAGTTCATTATTATTTAGCTGTAACTAATGTGGTATAAAATATTTAAATAAATTTTATTTTAATAATAAGATTATTAAATATTCATTATGTTTATGTTATGATATAAAAATATTTCCATTTGAGTTATTTGAGTCATGTATTTGTATCCTGGACGTATATGTATTTGTGTCTTGTACGTATTTGATATTTTAAGACACTTTATTAATTATGAAGTATATAATTTATAAATTAATAATATTTTTATTATGATAATTTATAATTATTTTTACAACGTTTAATATATGTGATTTTAATTTAGATTCACACAATAATAATCATATATTTATCATATTTTTAAGAATTTTTTATACATTTTTTAATTGTTTATATCACATATTCTATTATTTTTAAAATAAATATATCGACATTCACGTACTATCTGTATTCAATACAGTATCATATCTGTGAATCATAGTTTTTATGATATATTTATTATGTAATTAATTTGTATTAGGTGTATTGAATTTGAAATTAAAATAAAATATATCATTTAATTAATTTATTTTTAATTATATTTACTCTAATATTCAATTAGATCCAACTATATTAGTCCATATATAATATTAAATAAAATAACATATATGTATATATCACAGATAACATAAATAATTTTTAGTATGTCTTTATATATACATATATAAATTAGTGAAAGTTAATTAATTTAAAAAGAATTAATATTTAACATAAAGCACATAACACATAACAGTATTCGTTGTTAACTATTTTTTCTATAGGTATATGGTTTCATTATACTATTTTTTAACTTTTTAGCAATGCTAAACTAAACCTCAAGTGTACAATATTATCTAAACATAGTATAGACACGATTTTATATGTTCAACTTAAAAAATTTCATAAACAACGGTTTGTAAGACGTTGATATTTTATGTCATGTTTATCTAGATGTTCCTTTTAGAATGTGTGGGCTAAACAACTACAATGTGTCCTAAACTACACTTAAAAGAACAAGTTATCTTTGTGAAGAAAACTTTCTTATTCCCTTCCTTCCATTATTAAAAAAACATAAAAAGAAAAAAAAAACATTCTTTCCTCTCCTAAAAACTGCTCTTCTCCTAACAAACACTCTCCCTCCATTTATCTTCAGTTTGAACATGTTTTGATAGAGGATTATTCCAAAGGTTAAACCTAAAACGATGCTAGAAAAAACTTATGTCATGTAAATGTGACATTGTTTTATCATTCAACTAATTATATGGAATGGAAACATTGATAATGAGTTTTTCCAATTTGGTAAAAAAAATCTTATATGTGATATAAATGAAATGAATCTATTTGATTTCATACATTGTCCTTTTTATCCATCTTTGTATGTTTGATTAGATATATAGTTATCTTAAATTTTAGTTTAGAAAGCTTCTACAGTACCATCTGTTTAAAAACTTGGTCTTTCATGTGATACATAAATATTGAATAAAAAAAATAGACGAACATGAATTTATATAAACAAAAGATATCTTCATTGGTAAATAGACTTTTAGGAGTAGTACCAAAAATAAATCCATGAGGGCTTTACATAGAGCAAACAATACCTTACTAGTGTGAAGATCTATGTGTGTGTTGAACTTATCTACTAGTATCAGAGTTGATCGTTCAGGTCTGGTGACCGGACTCAAACGAATATATGTCCCTCCATGGTAAGGTGAAATCTTGGCAGGTGGTCGGTGACAAGCAGCCAAATAAATCATGAGAAGTGGAGAGCAAGAGATGCTCAGTACTGTGACCATGGGTCTACAGACCATAATGTACTCGAGGATAAGAAAAGGTTTCCGCTGTAGGGGAGGTGGAGAATCATATTCCTTTGTTTGAGGGAAAGATTGTTAGGATACAAACAAAGTCTCATATTAGATAAAACAAGAGATGGACACAAGTTTATATATACATAAGATACCTCTATTGGTAAGAGGCATTTCGGAGTGGTACCAAAAGCAAATTCGTAAGCTCTTGACCTAGAACGGGTGTGTGTTGAATCTCTCTACAATTTTTACTTATTCAAATAATTATTATCATTCACTATTACTCATTTTTATTGACTTACTTATGTGAAAGTCTATATTAATTAAAGATAAAATCAATTCAAAATATATATATTTGATACAACATTTTTTTACGGATTAATATTTTAAGATTGAGATAAATTTAAAATTCACTTTTTAATGATTTTTTTTTAATTATCATTGTTGTTGTTGCTCTTATAGAAATTGTTTTGCAGTAATACTAAATCACAGTATTAGATAGTCTAAGTATTTTAGACTACCAAACCAGAATAATCAACTCCTGTATCATGTTCAACATCTCATTGTACATATTCTTGTTTTTAAGTGTAAATAGATTGACAATGATGTGAAAATTGACTAATGAAGTTGTGGTAATTTTGATAGTTATTTGAAAATTTTGTATTTAAACATTATTTTAAAATGTGTACTTACTTTTCTTTAAACATAAATATGATTATTCTTGTTTTTAAGTGTAAATAGATTGACAATGATGTGAAAATTGACTAATGAAATTGTGTTAATTTTGATAGCTATTTGAAAATTTTGCATTTAAACGTTATTTCAAAAGATGGTACTTACTTTTTTTAACATAAATATGATTGATGACTACGAAACATTGGATATGACTTCAACAAAATTTATCAGAAAATCTACTGGATTGAGGTCTTCTCAAATATTTCGGTGATAAAAAGACATTACTAACAATTAACATTCTCAAATGTCACCTCATAACACCTCTTTCTCTCTCTATATGTATATAGACAGATAAATATAGAAAGATGAGTATATTCATGCAAATATTTCTTTTAATATATTTTACTTATTAAAAAAAATCCCTTTTACATATTTAAGAAAATATATATAATTTCAAATTCAATGTACTTTATGGAATACATTTAGATTTATTTTTATCGAGTTGAACCCTTGCCCTCTCTTCCAATTTTACTTAAGGCCACCTCCATGGTATACATTTAGATTGGTTTGAAAGATTAGTTTATATATGGTTTTAAACCTAGTTGTTTTATTAGATTGATTTTAAATTCAATTTTAAATCATAAACAAAATTTAAATTCTGAAATTATATATAGTCAATTAAAAAAATATGTTGGTCGAAGCTATACAAATAATAGCATGATCAATGTCTCATTAACCGAGTTGATTATTCGATTACAATCAACTGGATAACATTTGTTACATGATAAGAATAAAATGTTTAAGTCAAAACCAACCCAAAAAAAGGTTCTTAAATAAATATATCTTATGATGAATTCTGATTTTGAATTATTTAAAATATATAAAAATTCAATAAATTACATTAATTTAAAATCTAAAAAATAAAATTTGACCTATTTAAATGCACTTAATTAAAGTGATTTAGTGTTTGATAAAAGAGTGAAATTCAATAGTTGGATTTTTTTTTTCTTTTGCACCTTAATACTAATTTAAGTATGGATATATACTCATTCCCACACAATAAATTATCCAATAATTAATAATAACCATTTACATAAAAAAAAAATCTCTTCAGCATGATAGTTAATCATACCCTATTTTATAAGCATTTACTTAGATCTGAGCATGCGCAAATAATTATTTTTCTTACTTAGTTGACTGAGATATACATGTAATGTACAAGAATTTAAGATTTGAGAGCAATATATAACCAATTAATTAGAATCCAGTTTGTACGTGATGTAAAATTGTACTATCTTATCTTGATTGACGAAAATATCTCTACAATAATTTTATAATGATAGATATAGAACAGAAGTTGACAATTCTACAATCTTCTCTCTTTGCCAAATTTATAATTTACAAAAGACTGTGTTTTCTCTCCATTAATATGTCTAACTATACCAACCCTAATTAAAAAGAAAAAGCTATCAATATAAATAACTTTCACTCAGAAATATATAAGGTAAAGTCACTCTAGTACTTCAGAGAATCTACCCAGTAGTTATACTATATGCTAAAGGGTTGAAAAAAAAAACATGTGAAGGTAGAGAACAATGCGAATACTAAAGTGATGAAATTCAAGAAAGGGTGATAAATAGGCTAATTAAGTATTTTATTTGACAAGTGAGATGTAAGGGAAAAGGTTCTGAGACAACATTAAACTCTCTTTAGACCATGAAATATTGAACTAAATATCTGGGTTGTTTTTTATGTTAGAGTTTTGATATTCAAAATGTTGTAAAGGATTGAAACAACTCAAGTATTTCATGTTATTAATAAAAAATAATGATAAAGACACTCTTTTTTTATCATTTTATGTTTACCTTTTAAAAGAACTTCTAAAAGCAACCATTTCATGAATTTTGAAACATATTTCAACTTCAAAATAATTATAACCGAGCTGGACAAGAACATTCTGTATGTATAAAACCAAACTATATATGGTAATACACTAGCAGAACTAGTTAATTAATATATACTACATCTTATTGCTTATAAGAAAAGGAACACAAACCCAAAGGGTTCACTGTGCTTTGTTAAAACAAAACTACTTTGAAAATGAACTGCTTTGTTTTTTAAAATTAAAAATACAAAACCATCTAGAATTGCTGTTTCTCACTATATGTCCCACTCTAAGCTAGCTTTTAGAAAGTCTTGTACGGAATAAAACTGAATCAAATTCAGCTATAGTTGATTTCTCTGGTGTATTTTTTAATCGTCCTCCATGGAAGGAAGTTCATTGAGGTCAAGGTCAAAATCCAGTGGGTCACGCAATAACCCTACTTTCACAGGAGAAGATGTCTCCACTTCATTTTCTCCTGTGGTTGAATGCCCTTCTTCTTGTTTCTCTGTGCAAAGCTGACCTCCAACTTTCTCAACATCATCAAGCTCCACTTCATTTTTCATCTTCTCCTGATCCACAGCATCATGAGGTAAAACATCAACTTTCTCAGCAGCATGAGTCTCCATTTCTTCATTCTTCTTCTCCGGAACCACATCATAAGACTCAACTTCCATTTTATCAGCAACCTCCACTTCATTCTTGTCTGCAGCGTGAGTCTCAGCAGGCACAGCAGAAGTCGTGGATTCCACATCATCATCAGAAAAAGGGTCGCACTCTTTGTTCAATTCGCAAGTAAGCTCCATTTGATATATTTCATCAATCAAGGAAGCAGGCTCCTCTTGTTTATTCTCAGAAGCAGCTTCTGTGTTCTCAACAACTACACAACTCTCCCCTTCAATTGCAGAAGATCCTATTTCCACGTTTTCTGCAACATAGGGCACAACCTCTTTGCTTTCTATAGAATCAGTCTCCACTGCTGTTTCTTTTCCAACATTCACTGTTTCTTCTCCGAGGTCTGTGTCCATCTTGGAAAGCCCCTCATCAGGCTTCACATCAGGGTTCTCCATCTTAGTATCACTAGTTTCCACTTTTTCTTTTTCCCGATCCTTGTTTGAGTGGATCACTCCTCCCTCTTGGTTTAGGTCAAAATCCGAAAGTTCTCCCTTCTCGCCTTCAGGCTTCACTGCAATGTTGTCCTCAGCAACAGTTTCCACTTTTTCCACTTTTTCTTTGAACACATCGTCATAAAGATAGGCATCCATTTCTTCTAGGCCTTGGTTCAGGTCTACCAAAATCCCTCTCTGAGGCACGTTCTTGTCATCTTCCACTTTCTCCTTCTCTCCACCTTCTCAAAACACAGCATATAATCATCTATGTAAATACCCATCCAATATTTACTTTCTCAATGAATTTAACACCAGAAAAGTGCTAACAACACACTCACACAGTTATCACTCTATATCTTACACAGATGCCACTCGTTCAATAACCAAATCTATAAAATTTACTATACTTTCTGTCAAAATTCAATTCTAAATGTTGTGCTTCGGAATGTATTACCAGCATTTCTCTCTACTACATAGATCCGACTCATTGAATAATAACAAGTGAGATCTACAAAATTTAATACTCTCTAACAAAATTCAGCAAAAGATTAACAAGAATTGAAAACGGTTCTCTTTGGAGTGTGGATATTATTAGCATTTATCAGAAAACCAACTAAGCATTACAAAATGGTATTAGATCAAGAAATTCATGTATGAAAAAACATATAGACTGATTTTTGTTTATACCTTGAGGAGGCACCATTTCAGCATGCTGTTCAGCAGTTGGGGATGATAGAGGATCAGAAGAGTTGACACGATGAGGATCGATCTCTGATGAAGCCTTCCTCTTGTGACCAGCCAAAGCCAAGGGATTCGGATCCAGTGAATGCGCTTCAGTGACATCATCAGCGCCAACCTTAAGCTCCATTGTTTGAGAGGAACAAGCAATTCCCTTTTCTCCGTCTCCCTGAGACCCTTCTCTACCTTGAATTGGAGCAGCAGCGGCGGTCATGGTGGTGGTGGCCTCCATTTTCACTGACTCAGAGCTCTGCATGGTTAAGGAACTGAAACTGAGAGCAACGTTAAACTGCGAAAACAAGAAGAAAACGAATACAGAATAATAATAATAATAATAGCTTAATGTTGTGGGTAGGGTTCTTGCACTGGAAAAAGGTTCTTCTATATATAGGCTACGTAAGTTGACATAATGTTTAGGTGGCGAAGATTATATGAATAAAACGGCGCCGTGTTCCGCGCTATATTTTTTTTTTCACTATTCTTCAATTTTATAATTTTTGAAAATAACTTTAGTGGACAAAAATTTGGAAATCCTCGCTAAATTTACTTAAAATAAATGTCTGTCTTTTGTTTCAGATCTCAAGTGGATTGTGAAATTTACCTCAATCAGAAACTAAGACCGTGTTTGGTTGTTCAGATTGCAAACCACCAAATTTACCATCACAACAAAAAGCTATATTTTATTACTCATTTCAACTTAATATTTCTTTTTCTAAACGCGCTTAAACCCTTTAAGTGACGGAACATGTCACTTTAACAACTTTTGTTAACGATGTGTTAATGTTTCGTATATTTAAAACCAACCAATCCAAATTATCACATAAACGATGATAAAAAAAATTGTCAAATAAACATTTTTCTTAAACGGAACACAGGAAACGTACTTTTTACCTTCCTTTAACGTATGTTTTTTCTTCTTTATATATGCTCTCTGCCAGGTAAGAGAATAAACGCAAATGCATACACAAAAAATGTATATATATATATATATATATATATATATATATATATATATATATATATATATATATATATATATATATAAATTAATAATTCACATTGGAAATCTTCTTTTAACACTTTTTTATAACTAGTGATAATTTGTGATTTGCCAATTTCAAATATAGAGACAAATAAAGAATAATACATAATCTATTGTCAAAAAAATTGTTAAAACAAATTATTAAAATATCGGAACCATTCACATGATATTTTTTTCCTTCATCATTTATTACATTTTCAACTTATCTCTTTTCCCTTTTTCTCACTCCGTTGTAGAACTAGTATTTGTCATAAAAGTATTTATGATGTCTTTAATGATACAATTAAAGATAATCATTTTAAATACAGAAATTAATGTTTTATGTCTTTTTCTGGTTTTGTAATAACCATTGCCAGAAGTCAAATGTCTTTTTCTGAAATTCAAATTTCAAGACGCGCTCAAAGATATCTCTCCGATAAATATTTAGTATTTTTCATTTTTCATCGATGTGTAATAAATTAAACGGTTAAATATGTTTTTGGTCCCTTAACTTTTAGCGAAAATTAGAATTAGTCCCTCTTCAAAACTTTGATATAATTTAGTCTCCAAACTTTCGAAATGTGTGAATTTAGTCCTTTTAACTAAATTTTGTTAGGTTTATTTGATGTTTCAAGTGCATTTCATGATACCATTTGAATTGTTTACACCGTTTGACACATTTTTGTTTCAATGTTCATTAAGAAATGCGTTTGAAACATCAAATAAAGTTAATAAAATTTGGTTAAAAGGACTAAATTCACACATTTCTAAAGTTTGTGGACTAAATTAGTCCAAAATTTTGAAAAGAGACTAATTCCAATTTTCGCTGAAAGTTAAGGGACAAAAACATATTTAACCCTAAATTAAATTATAAATACTTCTTTCACATTCCCACCTTAAGTGGAATTTTAGTCTTTTATAATAAATTTCAAACTGATTAATGGTCTTAATATTCAACAAAGTATCGATTTTTTCTATTTAATTTATTCTTAAATTAATCACTCTAGTTTTCTCAATTAAAGGAATGTATTTATTAAGAAAATAAAGTTAATTTATTAAACTAGTTTTAAAAAGTGGCTTATTTATTATTTTCTAAAAACATGCTAAATGACCTTAAACCATGTTAGAGTGAGGGAGTACACATTATTTTGTATTAGAAAATGAAAAGTCTTAAATAATATCGATTAACTTTGTGTTATAATTGTAGTTTAAGGTAAGAACAATAATAGATGCTAATTTTTAAATCTACAATTGCATTAGTTTTATTCAGATAATAATTTATTTGGAAATCGATAATAATATTTCTTCGAAAATTGAGAACTGTAAATTCAAGAGACTAAAAATAATATAATTTTGGAAAGGAATGAGTGGTTTAAAGACTTTAGTTTCTAAAATAAAAAAAATTATCAGTTGTGTTTAAAATTTTATTTAGCTTTAAATATGTTTTAATTGATCAAATTTTATTTTAATCCTGTAAACTTTATTTTTTCTCAAACTTTACAAAATGTTATTGGCCTATCATCACTGACAACTTGCACTTCTTGTTAATGTAACTAATAACATTCGTAATAATGACATGTATAATTAAAATAATAATATAAAAAAATTCTTTCTGGTTTAAATATCTTTCAAGTTCTTAAATTTTTGTAAAAGTTACTTTAGCTTCTTAAATAAAAAACTTATTGTTTCCTTTAATTTTTAAATTACTTTTTTAGTCTCTTAAATTTAAAAATATTTTTCATAGTCCTATTATTAAAATGTGTTGTTGTAGCAATCATAATTTCAAAGGGATGCTTTAATCCCGTCAAATTTCAATATGAATTTTCATTCTTTCAATTTGAAAATGACTTCTTAAAGTAGACAAAGTTTTCGCTGCTAAAAGTTTACTTTACTAACAATATATTTTCTAACAACGTTAGAAATAAGATTAATACAATTTTTAATTCCCAAAATTTTAGATTACCAGTAATGTTTTAAGATAAGTTAATTCACCAAAATATAGTAAAATGAAATGGAATAATGTGTTCCTACTCCCTCAATAAAAATATTTAAGAAAATTATCTAATAAGATCTATTATGTCTCTTGTTATATAACAATCCAAAACAATGTTTATTGAAATAATATCCACGTATTATAACTAATTTTGGAAGTTTAGTATTATGGTTATTATTTATGATGAAACATAATTATATATTTGAGGTAGATATTATTCTAATGAGAACATAGATCCATGACCCAAGTTAATCCTATAAATACAGCTAATATTTCTCAAAGAATACTTACTTAATAATGACTCATACTTATATTCATAAAGATTCAAACTTTCTTATTAACTTGAACGTCAGAGAGTCTTTAGCGGATAGATCTCCTCATTCCCTAAGCAACAAGAAATTTCATTCTGACCAGCAAGAGCCTTCAAGTAATTGTATGATCTTGTCACTTGTATTTTGAGTTTTATTCTTGTGCAATGAGAAAAATCATACAATAATGTGTCCAATGAAGGAAACCACAAGTATCTACCAATAACATTTGAATTAAAAATAATCATTGCAAAAACTGAAAATGATGGATTATAATTAGAATACAACAAATTGCACTCCTTCATGAATATACGGGGTGAAATATTTTTTTTTTCCTATTCTAAACAATTGGTGATGTGCGCTTGGATGTTAATCATTTTATTGCCCGATGTATAAAGGATTTTGGGTCAATGAATCCATACACATTACTCAATCTTGGATTTTGAGAAACTTCAAGCATATACCTAAAAGAAAAACATTTACTCAACATACACAAGTAACTAGATACTCAACATACATAAGTAACTAGATATGATAATTAATTATAAAGAATGATTCAAAGACTCACATCATCCATACTGAACAAGTGCAATATTCAATTATTGGTCCCTGCTCAACTTCTAACACATCTTGCATGTGTAAGTAAAGTGGGATCTCATTGTTCCTATAATAGAATCATACAAAACCACCATTAGGTCTTCACGTAGGATGTTAGCAAGTTGTGTTAGTGCACTGTCATCCTTAGATAAATAGGGATTTTTTTTTCTTTTTTGTATAGGATTATCTTTGCGATGAAATTGTTGTTACATGCAAAACAAGTTAAGTAAGTTTGAATTAAAAATATGGAATCCTTAAAGTATAGTAGGTTTACGAAATAATGAGGGATCTGAAATAGCACTATAACAATGTGTCTTGGTCAAGCTATGACAGATTAAAATACACGTGTCACAATATATACTTCATCTATTGAAACATAAACTAAAACATTAGCTCGAATAACTTACTTTATTGTGACTTTCACAACATTAAGGAATAACTAGACATTATGTCATATTGTGACTGTGAGATCTTGGAAAATTAGTCCATAATTATACTGCCTAATCTGTCATTAATGCACTGCTGAGTCACCTGGCTGCTTCCATAAGTGCACCGCGCTACATGTTCAGTGCATTAAAAACGCACTTTGCACTGCATGCACGAGCGCCATGTGTCACGTAGAAGCTTCGGAAGTCAGAAGTGGGAGTGCAGGTGTCAGCAGAGGAGACGCTCGTTCGTTTGGGCGTGGGATTTGACAAAACTGAGTTTCGAAAAAAACTCTCTCTCACCTGCACGCACTCTTCTTCTTCCTCAGAACCAAAACCCTTCTTTTTCTCTAACTTCTCTCTAGAACCAGTTCACCTTCTCTCTACTGTAACTCACTATCTCCTTCTCCGATCTCGATTCAGAACCGTAGAAACGTTCCTGGAGACGTGAGCTTTATTCTGGACCGAACAGAAATTGGATCGGAACTGGTAAGTTCTCATTTCTAAGCGTTCGTCCTTTTGGTTTCATGCGAACCCTAGTTCTGGTTGCATGCATGGGTTATAGGTCTGAGTTGTTTATTATTTCTGGTATTTAGATTGAGTGTAAGTTGTTGAGCGAAACCTGAGGGTATGACGCTGTTAGAGGTCGCGCTGAATCTTGCTTTTTGGGAGTACACTGCTATCCAGGTAAGGGAAGCTTAATAATTTAGTTTATACGTAGATGATTGTGTGCAAGTATGATAGAAATAGAATGCATGAACTGTATGCTGACTAAACTATTATGAACGATCGCTGTTGTGATGAATATGATTTTGTTGGTTTAACTGCATGTTGATTTGGATACGTATGGAGTGAAAGATGTATGATTGTTGTATAGTTTAATTTGTTAATATGATGAACTTTATAAAGTATGTGAATTAACGATGGATATGAAATTATAAGATTATGAATCGTATGAGAAATGTTGAGTTAGATGAAGATGAAAATCTGAATATAATGATTCTATCATATGATAAAATACGTTCGTCATCGTACGGTCTTATACCGTTCGGTTTCTCTGAAAATGACTTAGAGTGGAATTCTTTCATTTGGGAAGAATTCTGTTTGAGAACGAGCGTCCTCATTTGAAATACTATGTTTGAGCGTTCGACTCAGCATAGTGATACCGGATACCTTAACTTAAAATAATTTCAAAGTATACCCTTACACTTTAAATAGCGCTCGGTCTTATACCAAGCGTTCATCTTAAGTAGCGCTCGGTCTTATACCAAGCGTTCGTCTTAAGTAGCGCTCGGTCTTACACTGAGCATTCGTTCTATATAGCGCTCGATCTTATATCTAGCGTTCGTCCTAAGAAGTGTACGGTCTTATACCGAACGCTCGTCCATACTTTTGATTTCAGAACGTACGTAGATAGCGTTCGTCTCAAATTATCAGTAAACGAATATTCGCTTTCGGTCATTGACTAATAGTCGATCCTGTTAAACAAATTGTCCTCAGGATAACTAAATAATCATCTTTTTGTATCTCTATCCATTTGAAATGGGTCTAAAGTCTTTGAACCTCAATTATTTTGAACAATATGTTATATCTCTAAGAGTCGGTTCATTCAACTGATTCTAGTAGTAATCACGTACGTCATGTAAAAGGTGTCAGCTTTATGTTTTCTGAACAGTAGATCTCTCGGTCTCACTCTTGATGTTCGTCCTCATTATGTAGAGGATTGAACGCTCGTCTTTTTATGGAAGTGGAACATAGAATGAAAATGTAAATAAAAGGAAGTATTAAGATGTGCGAACACTATAAGAATGGAAATTATGATTGTGGTATTTGAACGAGCGTTCCATGGAGGAACAACTCTTATATATATATTGAATATTAAATATTTGGTAAAGTATGACTGTGGATAAGTTAAGACTCGCTGTCCATCCTGATGTTCCGTGAATACTATCTTCATGTAGAGGAAGTATGTCATGTGTGGGAACGGCAGGAGGTCCTTAGTCCATAAGTTAACATGGGCGACGTAAGAACGGACTGACCTCGAGTGGCATTTGTTTGGTGTATCCCAGTTACTACATCACTCGGGTGCAAGGACGCTTGTAACTACACAGATTCATACAGTCCGGACGGTCGGTCTATATATATATATATATATATATATATATATATATATATATATATATAAATGTATGTTGGATGATGTTATATGTTGAGTTATGTGTTTGAATGATCTGAATTGTTAGTATATATGTTGACGTATGAATTAAATTACTTAAGCTTACCCTTTCGTTTTTCCTTGTGTTGTCTACTGTTATGTACGTTCGTCCTGTCCTTGCAATGATCATCCGTGTGGATGTGAGCAGAAGGCGAGGCCACTCTGGAAGACGTCATTGAAGAAGAAAATCTTGTCGAGGTGGAAGTCAAGGCCGAGCCCTAGAGCGCTCGTTAATGATAGGAGTGTAGATGATTAGCTTTTATTTTAACGTTCGGTGCATTATTTTGTAAAACCGTTCGTTCTAGAATCACCCTGTTTCCGTTTCGTGCACGTTAATTCTGTATTCAAGCCGTTCGGCTTTTGAACTCGTTTTATTAATGGAAAGACTGCATTGATTTACTGTTAATTGTAATTAATTATGGATTATGGTAATTACTGTATTTTGGGATGTTACAGTGACCCCTTTAAATATTTTTCCAAAGGCCACTAATGTTATCCCTTAAGCATTTTGAACATATGGCTGACATTGCATCCTTTAAGCAATGTACTTAAACAACTCCCTTTTGTGTTAATTCTACCTATTAAAGTCAATGTCAATGTCATTCTAATAAAAACAATTGTTCAATATATAACCTAACATAAAAGTATTATTAATTTTACCTGTCAAGGACACAACAAGTTTTGTTGAAAAAGTTATTGGAGCCCATAACTATCCAACTACAACTAGAACTCTCACATAAGCCTCTAGGTGACCTCCTTTGTCACTCTCTGAGTGACCTTATCTGTCAGCCTTTGAGTGATCTCATTTATTACCCTATGAGTAACCTCGTTTGTCACCTTATAGGTGATTGACTCAATTATGTTCTATATGACCCTATGAGTGATCTACTCCGTCAATATTTTCATAGTCTTGACACTAGGTGTGATAAAGAATTGGTGGGAAGAGGCTCCAAAATATTGGCAAATGTCTAGAGCTAGCAACATGCACACGTTCAGGGTGCTCAAGTTGTCCAATTACAACAAGAAGAATGTCTTAACGACCATGAGCTGTGAAAGTACCTTGGAAGCTTTGCTCAACCAAGGAGTCCTTCAACATACAAAATAAATGTAACATCTAATTCATATAAAATTATAATATTGTTTTAAGAGAAGTTTAAAGAGAAAGTTAACATCTTACAATTCTTTCTAGAACTTGTCATGGGGTCTTAGATGTGTAAGAACCCAATTATCTTACACGGGGTTGCTTCCTTTTTTCACGATGAGTTGATAATGAAGAAGGTTAAACAACACTAGTGTCATCCTCAAAAGGCCGAGACCTTGATTTCTTCTTTTCCTTCATCATCAATTTCTCAAGTTTTCTATATCCACCACGAGACAATATGTATAGGTGATAATGAGTTGGGCTTTTATCTTGACATCCTATAACATATGAGACCAAATATATGAATTAGTTTATTTTGTAACAATTATCAATTAATATATGTATAATTTAATGTAAACTAAACCATCAACCTTCAGCTAGACGACTTTGAACAAACGAATGTCAAGTTTTTTCGTCAATTGTTGTGTGTTTGTTACAAGGATTTGCATCCTTCTTTTTACAATTTATAGTTATCAAGTTGAAGATTTCTACATTTTAAACCGAACTGAGGGAATTCATGATCAATGTTTTTCCACTGCATAGAATTAGATGGATGACAAAGCAATGTGTCACATCTCCCCTCATTTGCATGTCATCTAACGTTTCTAACGCCTTTTGGGTTCACATACAAATGCTTCAACCTTGGTATGATTGGAAGGTACCCAATAACTTTCATAGGGGAACCATCCTTTGCTATCTCTTGATTATTATCTTCACCATTTTCTTTCTGCTTGTATCGTGATAACCCACACTTCAAACATTTTTTCAACCCTTCAAATTCTTTTATAATAAATTCCTATCGTGCAAATAATTTTTTTCGCCTCATAATTACGATAATGTAGTAAATCTCTATTTGTAAGCATGTCCTTCAACAAAATGAGCAATTATTTAAAACTTTTATTGATCCAACCATTCGTTGCCTTCAAATTCATCAGCCTTATCATTGTTGAAAACCATGCGAACCTACTTGAACCGACATAGTCTTTGCATCAGTAAACACAATCACATACAAATGTGCTTGAGCAAAAGCTTTTGAACTAATATTGTGAATATCCTTTAATTGGTCTTCCATCAATTACTTTTCCATGGTAGAACTGACAACATCTTCAATTTGAAAGACAATTGGAAAATTTATTAATTCATCATGTCATGTTCAAGTTGTATAACTTCGAAGGAAACCTTCATTAAGTTGCATAAATTATATAAATGTTCTTAATCCTCTCTTATACTCAACACTAATGTGTGATTAATTAATCCAATCTCGATCAATATATGTGTTATAAAATTCTTCATAAAATTTCAGCATTGTCTAAATGAATGATCATCTCACTTTTTCAATCAAAAGTGTGATTCTATCTCATTCAAGCATATTAACTTTTTTGTAGTTCATTGGTACATATCAATTTTAAACCACATACCTTAAATTTCATAAAATTTTGTTAGTATTTTGCATTGGTCTTTAGGTTACACGAAATGAAAGTGATTATCAACCACAATCAAATATGTACCTAAAGACCAATACAAAATATGATTAACAAAAAGTCATGAAATTTAATATATATATATATATATATACTAATAAATTATTAAAATGTGATTAATGTTCTTAAATTGTCTAACAAGACAATTCAAGATTCAATTAATATATATTATTAGTACTGTCTCCTTTTATTTTATTTTAAAAAATATACAATTTTTTTAAAAATGAAAGATAATACATAATTTTTTGTATTAAATCTAAAAAAACTAGGTTCACTCAATGCAACGAAAAATTATCAATAACAAAATAAAATTACACTAAAAATACCTTTTCAAAAAATAAATAACAAATTTCTATAGTAAAAAACTACTAAAAACCATAAAACTAAGATAATAAAAATCATTTACGAAATTTTTAAGAGAACAAAAGTTCTAACTTGGGAATGTGTTTGAAATCAATAGAATGATCCTTGCAATGTTTCTTACAACTCCTATACCAACCATGGATGGAAAGATTGTCATTGCAACAACACAATATATTCGTGGAAGCAAACAAGCAAGGAGTCGAAAAAATGCAAAAAAACAAGAATAAGAATATAGTGAGGATTAGAACTCAAAATTGAAAAAAAAAAAACTAGATAAGGTATGATGTAACATCCCAGAATTATACAGTCAGCAACTATATAATAGAATATTTACATGTATTAATATAACAAAACAGTCTTACAATTAAAGAGATAAATCTCGCAAGTGGCAGAACGGCCTTACATAGTTACATAAAATTTTACGAGCGTTCACAAAATAATAAGAACGAACAGTTTACAAAAACAAATACCTAACGTTCAAGTATTTAACATAAAGCAAAAAGGCGCTCGCTCTGAACGATAAGCTATCCTAACTAAACTAATCAACTAACCGAACGTCCTACTGTTCGGCCTTCACTTCAATTTCCACTAAGTTCTCCTCAGCTAGGATTCCTTCTTCAAGCGTTTCTTCCAGAGAAGCATCTCCCTCTGCTCACATCCACACGGATGATCATTGCAAGGACAAGACGGACGTACAGATACAGACAACACAATGGAAAGACGAAGGGTAAGCTTATTGAATTTAATTCAAGTAAAACATACATTTCATACTTATCAAATACATCAAATAAGTTACAACACATACATTCAATTCATTCATTAACTTAATCAAAATCCTGATACAAGACTGACTGTCCGGACTGTATGAATTCTGTGTAGCTAAGGCGTTCGTGCACACAGGTGGGATAACTGGAATTCTCATCAGCGGCCACCTGAGGTTAGTCCGTTCTGTCCAAGTTACAGTTATGGACTAAGACCTCCTGCCATTCCCACACATGACATACTCTTCTCTACTTGAGAACGAGCACTGACGGAATATCAGGATGAACCACCATCTAAGCTTACCACATTCATACTTTACCATTCCAACTTTCATTACATATGAGTCGTTCCTCCTTGGAACGCTCGTTCAAATTCCACAATCATAATTCCATCTCTTATACTGTTCTCACATTATAATTTCTCCTCTTAATAACATTTTCATTCTTAGTTCCACTTTCATAAAATAACGAGCGTTCACCCTTCTTAAAAATGAGGGCGAACGTTAAGACTGAGACCGCGAAACACTGGTTTCGGAATAGAATAAAACCAACACATTTTATTTGACGAACGTCATTACCGATTGAATCAGTTGAATAAACTGACTCTAAGAAGATCCGATAAGTACTCAGAATAAATTAAGTACCAAAGCTCGAGGCCGTTTCCAGATGGATAGAATTACCACTAGACGAGTGAACGACCATACGGAGAACAATGCACTTATAGAAACCGACCGCCAGTAAATGACCGAACGCGGTAATATGTATTTAATAAAATTTTAGACGAACGCTACTGAAGTCTTGGACGAACGCTATGAAAATTTTGGACGAACGTTATTTCTACTCAATTGGTAATTACGGAAAGAACGAGCGTTCGGTATAAGACCGAGCGCTACTTATAACGTATGCTTTGGGACGAGCGTTCGGTATAAGACCGAGCGCCACTTAGGACGTACGCTTTTGGGTCGAGACCATTCGCTGATTCAAATTCATAGAAATTGGGATTTATATAAGATGGGATACTTAAAGTTATGTTTTTAACAAATTGACTAAGTGTCCGAATTTAGATTTTCAAGCTTCTCAATTTCTCACACCACACTCATGATATCTACGTTTGGCCGAACGCTAAAACGTAAAACTATATATAAGAGGGCGTTCGTCCTCAACGAGTATTCTTTCCAAATGAAAGAACTCATTTTTCAAAGAGAGTTTAATAACAATACCGAACGGTCAAGGACCGTTCGATGACGAACGTACTATATCATAGGAAATTCATATTCTCAGATTCAATTCCAGTTACTCATTTTTCAGCATAACTTTCATACTTTCAAATACTTACATCATAGTACATTTCATACTTCTCATGCATCAAATCATAATCATAATCATATACAAAAATCAATTAATACAGATCATACTTCATTCAACACACAGAACGTTCATACAGTACAATACAATCATACGAATTAAATTGAATAAGCTTCCCTTACCTATAGAAGTGTGCGTACGTTCTTCAGACAGAAAATCAGTTTTCAGTAAAAATCTCTTCTACCCTTAACGCTCAACCAAACTCTTCAAGCTAAAATTACAGAAAACCAAGATTGGTTCAGATAAGGTGCATGCAATCCAGAGTTAGGCTTGCATGTTGATAAGGAAGAACAGTTAAGAACGTGAAACTTACCCGTTTCAGAATCCAAAACCGTTCGGTTCAAAATGTAGCTTATGACTCCAGAACTGCTTCCACGGTGCCTGAATGTTGATCGGAGTAGGAAATGGTAAGTTGCAGAAGAGAGAAGGAGAAGGGTTCTAGAGAGAAGACGGAGGAAGATGAAAAAAAATCAAGTTTTTGGAAAGAAGGTGCATGCATAGGAGAATGAAGGGTTTTTCTGAAAAACTTAGTTTTTCTCCACAGTTGAAAACGAACGTCCCCTCTCCAATTGACACCTGTTTTCCACTTACTAATTTCGAACCTTCCGAATTGACACTTGTCAATCGTTCGTCAGAGAATGTGAGTGCGTTTTAATTGCACTGAACGTGTGGCGTGGGTGCATTTATGGAAGCAACTAGGTGACTCAGCAGTGAAATTAATGAGACGTGACAATCCCCCTAACTACAAAAATTTTCGTCCTCGAAAATTAAGTCTTACCAGGAAATAGATGAGGGTATAAATCCTTCATAGCATCCTCTACTTCCCATGTAGCGTCGCCTGTCTTTTCGTCCCACACTACTTTCACCAACCAAACGTCTTTTCCTTTATAATACTTGATGCGGACGTCTTCAACACGAACCGGCTTCATCTCCAGCGTTCGGTCTTGACGAAGACGAACGTCCTCTAGCTCCAATATGTGCGAGGGATCTGCTATGTATTTCCAGAGTTGAGAAACATGAAACACCGGATGAAGGTTGGACAGTTGAGGAGGCAAGGTTAGCTCGTATGCTACTGGTCCAATCTTCCTCATAATCTGATACGACCCCACGAACTTGGGAGATAATTTCTTTGATCGCATAGCTCTGCCTACTCCAGTGGTTGGATTTAACCTAAGGAATACATGATCGCCAGCTTTGAACTCTAAGGGCCGTCTTCTCTTATCTGCATATGCCAGGATGCATGCTAAGACGGCTGTGATGCCCTTCTTCCAATATGATTCTCTTCAGATCTCCATCATTTGGAAGTCGTAGTCCTTCAAGAACTCAAGCCACCTCCTCTGCCTCATATTCAACTCCTTCTGATCAAAGAGGTACTTGAGACTCTTATGATCGCTGAAGACTTGAAAAACTGATCCATACAAGTAGTGCCTCCAAATCTTCAGAGCAAAAACGACCGCTGCCAACTCCAGGTCGTGCGTTGGGTAATTCCTCTCATGAACTTTCAACTGTCGTGAAGCGTACGCCACTGCCTTCTTTTCTTGCATAAGAACGCAACCCAAACCTTGGTGGGATGCGTCACAGTAAACTTCGAAAGGTTTGGCAGTGTCCGAAATTACTAACACTGGAGCGCTCGTCAATTTCTGCTTCAGTTCTTGGAAGCTGGATTCACACGGATCGGTCCAAGCGAACGGGTGATCTTTCCTGGTCAGTTGTGTTAACGGTGCTACTATCTTAGAGAATCCTTCTATGAAACGCCTCTAGTAGCCCGCGAGTCCCACAAAACTCCGTACTTCTGTGACCGAACGAGGACTCTCCCACTCCAATACCGCTCGCACCTTGGCCGGATCAACTGAAATTCCACCAGCGGATACAACGTGTCCCAAGAACTGTACTTCCTTCATCCAAAATTCACACTTGGATAACTTAGCGTACAGTTCTTTTTCTCTCAAAACTCCTAGTACCAACCTCAAGTGCTCTTCATGCTCTTCACAGCTCTTGGAGTAGATGAGAATGTCATCAATGAATACCACCACGAATTTATCCAAATACGGTCTGAAGATGCGATTTATGTAGTCCATAAAAACTGCTGGAGCGTTCGTAACACCGAACGACATCACCACGTACTCGTAATGTCCATAACGTGAACGGAAGGCCGTCTTCTGAATATCTCCTTCCTTAACCCGAATTTGGTGATAGCCTGATCTCAAGTCTATCTTAGAGAACACGCTCGCTCCATGCAATTGGTCCAATAGATCGTCAATCCGAGGCAGTGGATATTTGTTCTTGATGGTCAGCTTATTCAATTGTCGGTAATCAATGCAAAGCCGAGAGCTACCATCCTTCTTCTTCACTAACAGTACAGGCGCTCCCCAGGGTGACACGCTTGGCCGGATGAACTTTTTATCCATCAAATCTTCAATTTGCTTTTTAAGTTCAACCAATTCAGCGGGTGCCATTCTATATGGTTGAACGGATATGGGTGCTGCGGTCGTTACCAGATCAATGGTAAACTCAACCTCACGAACGGGAGGCAATTCAGGCACTTCATCCGGAAAGACGTCCGGGAATTCGTCTACAACTGATTGTCCTCCACTGTGCTTGTTGTTGGACGATCGTTCAAAACTTATAGCTTCCGCCTCCCTGTCTTCGTGTGTCATAATCAGAAAACAACTCGCGCCCTCCATAATATCTTCTTTCAACTGGCCGAGTGTCACACCCAAGTCTTCTTCATCTTCTTCAGGAAAAATTAATTCCTTAGCTCCACAATCTGTGAGAATGCGATTGGTATTCAGCCAATCCATTCCCAAAATTACTTCTAAGTCTTTGAGAGGCAAACATATGAGGTTCACCTTGTATTTATGCCCTTCTACCTCAATAGGACATCTAACGCACACAGTAGATGTCCTAATCTCACCAGCTGCTGGGGTTGACACCACCAAGTCAAACTGCATCTCGCTCTCAGCTATTCCCAATTTATCAACGCACGCCTTCGAGATGAAGGAGTGTGTCGCCCCTGAATCAAACAGCACACAACATTGCTTTCCATGAACTAAACAGGTACCAATGATGAGCGTACCTGAGCTTGCTGCTTCCGACCCCGTAATTGCATATACACGCCCAACTGCCTGGGCTCGTCCACCTCTCCCTTGCTGGTTCCTTCCAGCGTTCGGCAGCCTCATCACAGCACGTCCGCCCATATTGCATTCGCTCTCCAGGTGGCCATTTCTTCTACACCGATTACAATACTTTCCTCCGACCAACTGAGGGCATGATGATCTAAAATGAGGCCCCTCACATTGAAAACACCTGACCGTTCCCGGTTGTCCTGATTGTCCCGCTACCACCAACGCTTGAGACCCACTAGACTGTGTTGGACGAGCGTATGGAGTCCTGTTCCGATTCAGATTGGGTCTCGACAGAATTGGTCCCCGTGACGCCTGTTGTTTCTTCTGTTGTTCTGCCTCAGCCATATTTTTCTCTAACACTTTAGCCCTCTCAACCATTGCAGGGAACGACCGAATGCATAGGCTGGAGATTAACACCTTCAGATCACTTCTCAGCCCATTTTCAAACTTTCTACACTGCCACTCCTCACTGGTCGCCATTGTATTGAAACGAACCAAGTGCTTAAACTTGTTCGTGTATTCAGAAACCGACATTCGCCTTTGCACCAGTTGCAAAAACCCCACTTCCTTAGCAAAACGGACGCTATCCGGGAAGTACTCCTCATAGAATTTGTTTCTAAAAACTTCTCAAGTAATAGGACGATGAGCGTCCGTCAGTATAGCCTTCACGCTCGCCCACCAGTGGCTCGCTTCTCCAGTTAGAAGATATTCTGAAAAAGCCAAACGATTTTCATCCAGACACCTCTTTGCATCATAAATCCTCTCCATGTCACGCAGCCATTGATCTGCCTCATCAGGAAGGCACGTCCCACTAAACTTGGTTGGGTGATGTTTAAGGAAGCTTTCCAAGCTCCACTCAGTATTTGGTGTGGCGTTCGAAGAGGACGCTCCTGGCGTGCCTCTGGTAGCAGCAATTATCTCCATTAGTTGCCGCTGGGTCGCCTCAGAGTTGGCGCGAGTGTTGATACCTCGGCAAGCGTACCGGATCGTTCAAGTAATAAATCAGTAAGTCCGAATATCGTTTCCCAAGAGATTTGTTATGTTTCACTAATTGTTAAAGTTTACTAATTTAGCGATTAATAAACATAATTTAGTAACACAGATGAATTTTAGCATGCAGATGAAAGTAAAGTGGTAAAAACAGTCTACTTAAAGTTCACTGGGGTTGAAATTCAAGTTCATCACTCTGGTAATTTTCTACTAACACAATTCCTCAAAATTAAGCATCGACATCCTAGGCGCATGCAGTCCTGATCCCTCAGAGACAGTTCTTAATCATTCAAACTAAATTGCTAATCCCTTAGCTAATTCAATTATCAGATTTGCCTTAAACACAGTGTCACAGATGACTAAAAATTCCAACCTATGTCTAGGACTTGAAATCCTTTAGCAGTTCTATCCTAGGTCCGCGGTCTCATACATTTCCCAATGATTCAACCGTTCAAATAGCTCAGATTCCCATCAAAAGCATGAATAATAAAGATAGAACACATAATTCAAACAAGTTCATGCATTAATAGAGAAATTACATATAAGTTCAGAACTTTACTCTCAACCCCAGTGAAATGGAGTTTTAGCTACACATATACATCATAGAAGAGAGAAATGATGGATTGGATGGTGGAAATTGGTAGTTTTCCACCATGGAAGCACTTGGAGTAGCTGCTGCAGTGTCCCTGGTTTCCTCCCCGTCCAGATCTCCCCGTCCCGATCTCCGCAACTTCTCTGAATCAGTTTTTAAAGAGAAGGGTTCAATGAGTCACGGGCCATTTTCTGGACGAGCGTCCAATTTTCTGGACGAGCGTCCACTTTCTGGACGAGCGTCCAATTTCGGGACGAGCGTCCACTTGGTGGACGAACGTGCTTCTCTGCTGGACGAATGTGGACGAGCGTCCTCTGCTGGACGAGCTTCCTATTCTGGACGAGCGTCCTCTTCTTGTCGACAAACGTCTGGACGAGCGTCCTCTGCTGCGCTGGACGAGCGTCCTCTGCGCTCTTGTTCGATGGCCGTTCGTTCTCTGTCAACGAGCGTCCGCTTGCTATGTAACGAGCATGCGCTCGCTATGTGACGAGCGTCCGCTCACTTGGCGACGAGCGTCCAATTTTCTTCTAAGTCGCGCCCGGCGCCCCTTTTCTCGCGCCCGGGCGCAAACCTCTCTGTACATTCGCGCCCGGGCGCCCTTTTCTTGCGCCCGGGCGTGAAACTCTCTGTAAATGCGCGCCCGGCGCCCTTTTCTCGCGCCCGGGCGCGAACCTCTCGGCAGAACTGCGCCCATGAGTGTGGTCCAAGTCTTTGATGGTATCCAATCCTTATTTATCATCAAAATAAACAACAAAAACATCAAAAACATTTAAACAGTCAAAATTATACTTATATCAACAATTATATATTTTTTATGAGAATTAACACTAAAATTTACTCAAAAGCACAACAATTTAAGCAACAAAAACAAGTAAAGTTTACACCTATCAAACTCCCCCAAACTTATATATTTTCATGTCCTCATGAAAATAAACAAAAACAATAGAAAAACGAACCCAACAAAACAGTTAATATTCCATCACATAATATCTGTCACAAAAGTAAAGATTGTACCTACACCTCCAAATATTCAGATCAAATGTTATAACTTCTATATTGACAAGTTCTTGAATCCAAAATGATAAGATAACCAGAAAAAGAATAAAACCACAATGCTCAATCTGTGTTTATCTCAACCTGCAAGTGTTTACAACTCCAATTCATACTCAGATTGTCATCAACTACTTCATCAACTTTTGCAAGTCATCTCATATACACTTCAAACATTCTGATTTAAATCAAAAGGACTTTCTCAGGTTATAACTTGGCTTGGCTAGAAGAAACATGGTTTTACAGGGAAACAAAACAACACTAAAGAAGAGGAGAACAAGAACATAACAATATTGAAACTTATTTATCAACTTCCTCTTCATTCATCACATAACACATTTTTTTGAATTTTTCTCTAACTTTGATACTTTTTTTTTTCAATTGTTTTTCATCAGTTTAAGACTCAACTGATTATGATTTCCCCCAAACTTAATTTCTACCTATCTCTTGACAATTATGTTTCATGTTCTCTTCTTCTAGAGTGTTGGATAAGGTAGATTGTTCTGTAATATGCTGAGGGTACACAAAAATATATATAAGGCTCAAACAGGATAACAAAGGATTAATATTCACATATGGGTAGTCATCTGGCCAAGTAGCTAATTTCATCAAACAAAACTGCCTTTCTCATTTCTAAACCAGAATGTATCTGTGTTAATAAGAATTATGCAAAAACTAAATTCATAGCAATAACAACTTCTCACTTGCTCTCAAAGCTTTCTCAGTACACTCAGATATTCAACTTCTGGGTCACAATCAATCAATCAGATTCAAGAACAAATCATATATAATCATAACACAAGTTCTAAAACTCAGATTTTTCAATAACAATCTCACAATCATGCCAGTTATCATGGACAAAATTCAAAATTCAAATTCAAACTTCAAACACACAATTCACAATCAAATCATTGCAGAAACATAATTCAATCCACACAACCAGACATATTCAGAGTCAATCCACACAACCAAAAGAACTGAAAACATAAATAGATAGAGTTAGAAAGCTGGGTTGCCTCCCAGTAAGCGCTTGTTTAATGTCTTTAGCTTGACACTAAGAAGCACTCTGTGGTTGATCCAAGGGTTTGACATCATTCAGAAGTGAAGGTAGCAACTTCAAGTGCAACTTCTGTTCTCTTTTCTCTTCTTCCTCAGATGGAATCTCCTTTAAAACATCCAGATTAAGAGGTGAGGATATATGCTTCATCTTCTGTGCAATCATGCAAACTTCCTCAAGTTCATCAATTTGAAAGCATGTATCTTCATCATTTGGGTGAGACATTGCTTCAAAGACATTGAAATTCACTTCTTCATCCTCAACTCTCACTTTGAGCTTTCCCTCATCAACATCAATCAACACTCGAGCAGTCTTCATGAATGGCCTTCCCAGAATCAGAGGAATTTCTATATCTTCTTTCATTTCCATGACAACAAAATCCACCGGAAATAAGAATTTATCTACCTTTACCAGAACATCTTCTACTACTCCCTGCGGATATTTGATCGATCTGTCTGCTAATTGTAGAGTCATGCGTGTGGGCTTCAACTCTAATTCTCCAATCTTCTTAAACATTGACAGAGGCATAAGATTGATACTGGCTCCAAGATCAATTAACGCATTCCCAATAGCCAGTTCACCAATGGTGCATGGAATTGTAAAACTACCTGGATCTTTAAACTTTGGAGGAAGCAACTTCTGAATGATAGCACTGCACTGGCCCTGTACTTCTATAGTTTCTTCCTCAATATACTTCTTCTTCTTCTTAGTGAGCAAATCTTTCATGAATCTTGAATAAGCAGGTATTTGTTTCAGTGCTTCTGAGAAAGGCATCTTGATTTCCAATTTCTTGAAAATATCAATGAAACTCTGGAACTGTCTTTCCTTATCCTTTCTAGAGACAACCATTGGATATGGAAGAGGTTTCTCGTACACATGTTCTTTCTTTTTCTCTCCCTCTCTCTCTTTTTCTTCATCTCCCTGTTTACTCATCTCATCTTTTTCTTCACTCACTTTTTTCTCAATCCCTCTTTCTTCCAGAATTCTTCCTGATCTTGTAGTAATAACATTGCAGTCTGCCTTTGGATTTACTTCAGTGTTTGCCCCAAAGTCCTTCTCTGGTTTTTCTTCCAACTTTTTAGCTAATTGACCCACCTGAATCTCCAAATTCCTAAGTGAGGCTTCTGTACTTTTATGGTTGGAAATTGATACCTGCATAAACTGCTGAAGAGTTTCTTCCAGTTTTGAAGTTCTTTCTGTCAGAGAAGGTTGTTGCTGAAAGTTCTGTGGAGGTGGTCTATTGAAAGGAACAACTTGTCCCATACTCGGATGAGGTTTCCATCCTTGATTAAAACTTTGACGTTGATCATAATTCGTCTGAAGACCTTGATTTCCCATATAGTGTACTTCTTCATGAGACATGCTTTGCACTACACATTGACCATTATTATGATTTCCTCCACACAATTGACAACTCTGAACCATCTGATGTTGAAATTGAGAAACATTCTGCAGTTCTTTAGGTAGCTGAGATAACTTCTTCATTAATGTCTCAAGTTGCTGAGTCATAATCTTGTTCTGAGCTAGTAAAGCATCTTGAGTTTGAAGTTGAAGAACACCTTTTTGTTGAAATTGAGCTCTCTCACTCTGAACTTCATTATCATTTGCAGCCATATTTTCAATCAGATCATGTGCATCTTCAGGTGTCTTCCATCTGATATTACCTCCAGCTGATGCATCTAACATTAATTTTGTTTGAGATTTCAGCCCTCCAAGAAATAGATTTAATTTTGTAGGCTCATCAAATCCATGAGTAGGGGTTTTTCTCAATAGGCCTTTGAATCTATCCCATGCTTGACCTAGAGTTTCATCAGCATCTTGTTGGAAAGACGATATCTCCTGCTTTCCCTTATTGACTTTGGACTAAGGGAAGAACTTGTTCAGGAATTTGGCAACCACATCATCCTAGACTGTCAGACTATTCTCTGGAAAAGAATTCAACCACATTTTTGCATTACCAGCCAATGAGAATGGAAATAAGCTGAGTCGGATTGCTTCATCTGGAACCTGGTGAATCCTCACTATATTACAGATCTCCATGAAAGTAGCCAAGTGAGTGTATGGATTCTCGTGAGATAATCCATGAAATTGATTGTTCTGCACCAGATGAATAAGAGCTGGCTACATCTCCATGTTAGCAGCATTCACCACTGGTCTTGCAATAATGTTGAAGTGCAGAGGTCCTGAGAAAGTATTATAATCTGCAAGAGTACGTCTTCCTTGCCCAGAACCTTCTCCAGTGCGATTATCTTCCATTTCTTCTTTTTCTTGCCCGGATGAAAAGTCCAGAATTTCTTCAGAGATAGCAGATGATTCTCTGGATTCTCTACTTTGTCGCCTCCTTCTACTGTTGTTCCTTCGAGCAGTTCTTTCAATTTCCGGATCGAAAAGTAGATTTTCAACCTGTTCTCTGCTTCTCATACAAAACACAAACTAAAAGAAAACAATCCAAAAATACACAATCTCTACAGATGATAACAAATATGTACAAGAATTCAAATATAATCACAATACACACTTAAACAACAGATATCTAAAATCAACTAAACCAGATAAACAACAAACAATCAACGAAAACAAAAACAAATCCCCGGCAGCGGCGCCAAAAACTTGTTGATACCTCGGCAAGCGTACCGGATCGTTCAAGTAATAAATCAGTAAGTCCGAATATCGTTTCCCAAGAGATTTGTTATGTTTCACTAATTGTTAAAGTTTACTAATTTAGCGATTAATAAACATAATTTAGTAACACAGATGAATTTTAGCATGCAGATGAAAGTAAAGTGGTAAAAACAGTCTACTTAAAGTTCACTGGGGTTGAAATTCAAGTTCATCACTATGGTAATTTTCTACTAACACAATTCCTCAAAATTAAGCATCGACATCCTAGGCGCATGCAGTCCTGATCCCTCAGAGACAGTTCTTAATCATTCAAACTAAATTGCTAATCCCTTAGCTAATTCAATTATCAGATTTGCCTTAAACACAGTGTCACAGATGACTAAAAATTCCAACCTATGTCTAGGACTTGAAATCCTTTAGCAGTTCTATCCTAGGTCCGCGGTCTCATACATTTCCCAATGATTCAACCGTTCAAATAGCTCAGATTCCCATCAAAAGAATGAATAATAAAGATAGAACACATAATTCAAACAAGTTCATGCATTAATAGAGAAATTACATAGAAGTTCAGAACTTTACTCTCAACCCCAGTGAAATGGAGTTTTAGCTACACATATACATCATAGAAGAGAGAAATGATGGATTGGATGGTGGAAATTGGTAGTTTTCCACCATGGAAGCACTTGGAGCAGCTGCTGCAGCGTCCCTGGTTTCCTCCCCGTCCCGATCTCCGCAACTTCTCTGAATCAGCTTTTAAAGAGAAGGGTTCAATAATTGAGTCACGGGCCATTTTCTGGACGAGCGTCCAATTTTCTGGACGAGCGTCCACTTTCTGGACGAGCGTCCAATTTCGGGACGAGCGTCCAATTTCGGGACGAGCGTCCACTTGGTGGACGAACGTGCTTCTCTGCTGGACGAATGTGGACGAGCGTCCTCTGCTGGACGAGCTTCCTATTCTGGACGAGCGTCCTCTGCTGGACGAGCGTCCTCTTCTTGTCGACAAACGTCTGGACGAGCGTCCTCTGCTGCGCTGGACGAGCGTCCTCATCGCTCTTGTTCGATGGTCGTTCGTTCTCTGTCAACGAGCGTCCGCTTGCTATGTAACGAGCATGCGCTCGCTATGTGACGAGCGTCCGCTCACTTGGCGACGAGCGTCCAATTTTCTTCTAAGTCGCGCCCGGCGCCCCTTTTCTCGCGGCCGGGCGCGAACCTCTCTGTAAATTCGCGCCCGGGCGCTCTTTCTTGCGCCCGGGCGTGAAACTCTCTGTAAATGCGCGCCCGGCGCCCTTTTCTCGCGCCCGGGCGCGAACCTCTCGGCAGAACTGCGCCCATGAGTGTGGTCCAAGTCTTTGATGGTATCCAATCCTTATTTTTCATCAAAACAAACAACAAAAACATTTAAACAGTCAAAATTATACTTATATCAACAATTATATATTTTTCATGAGAATTAACACTAAAATTTACTCAAAAGCACAACAATTTAAGCAACAAAAACAAGTAAAGTTTACACCTATCAGCGAGCAGCCTCCAAACTCTGCAAGGCAGCAACATTCTGTTCCATTAGGATGGTATTTTGTATTTGCAACCTCTCAATCATCGTTTCCAACAACCTAGCGTTGTTGGGCGCGTCAGGCTCATTAAGCTGTGGTGGAGGAGGGAGTCTAGGCGCCATTGTTCTCTGGACCAGAGAAAACGAACGTTAGTAATGTGCAAGAGTTAAAACAATAACTCATTCAACACACAATAGGCACACAGCAAAAACACAGTGCACTCATAACCTACATCGTCCTTAGAAGAACAAAACTGCTCTGATACCAATAATGTAACATCCCAAAATTATACAGTCATCAACTATATAATAGAATATTTACATGTATAAATATAACAAAACAGTCTTACAAATTAAAGGGATAAAGGTTCGCAAATGGCCGAACGGCCTTACATAGATACACAATTTTACGAGCGTTAGCAAATCAATAAGGACGAACGGTTTACAAAATAAATACCGAACGTCCGAATACTAAAACACAAATCAAAAGGGCGCTCGTTCTAAAGCGGCCCGCTGTCCTAACTAAACTATCAATTAACCGAACGTATTACTGTTCGGCCTTCACTTCAACATCTACCAAATTCTCTTCAGCAATGATTCCCTCTTCAAGCGTTTCCTCCAAAGAAGCATCTCCCTCTGCTCACATCCACACGGATGATCATTGCAAGGACAAGACGGACGTACAGATACAGACAACACAAAGGAAAATGCAAGGGTAAGCTTATTGAATTTAATCCAAGTAAAACATACATTTAATACATATCAAACACATCCAATAATTTACAACACATAAAATCAATTCATTCATTAACTCAATCAAATTTCCTGATACTAGACTGACTGTCCGGACTGTATGAATCCTGTGTAGCTAAGGCGTCCGTGCACACAGGTGGAATAACTGGAATACTCATCAGTCGTCACCTGTGGTTAGTCCGTTCTGTCCAAGTTACAGTTATGGACTAAGACCTCCTGCCATTCCCACACAGGACATACTCCTCTCTACTTGAGAACGAGCACTCACGGAATATCAGGATGAACCACCATCTAAGCTTACCACGTTCATACTTTACCAATCTCAATTTCCATTCAAGAGTCGTTCCTCCCTGGAACACTCGTTCAAAATTCACAATCATAATTTCAGTTCTTATACTGTTCGCACATCATAATACTTCCTCTTAATAACATTTTCATTCTTTGTTCCACTTTCATAAAAAGACGAGCGTTCAATCCTCTTCATAACGAGGACGAACGTCAAAAGCGAGACCGAAAGATCTTCTTTTCCGGAGGGATAAAACTGACATATTTTTCATGACGAACGTTATTACAATTTGAATCAGTTAAATGAACTGACTCTAGAACAATTCAACTTATACTTAGAATAATTCACTTGCCAAGATTTCAGAGTCAATTCAACTGAATGAAGATACAAAAGATGAGTACTAAATGTACTAAGTACAATTTAGTTAGAATAACCGACTTCCAGTAAATGACCGAACGCGGTATGCGAATTTACTGAAATTTAGGACGAACGCTATTTAAGTTTTGGACGAACGCTATGAAAGTTCAGGACGAACGCTACTGAATTTCGGACGTTCGTCCTCAGATAAAATTCTTTCCAATTGACAGGATTCAGCTATTTCAAAGAAGTTACTGAGAATACCGAACGGTCAAAGACCGTTCGATAACGAACGTTCATTATCATAGAATTTCATATTCAAATTCAACTTACAGCAAACACATTTTTTTCAGTATAAACTTTCATACATTAAATTACTCATATCATAGTACAATCCATACTTTTCATGCATCATCTCATCATCAAAATCATATAGTAAAATCTGATACCATGGATCATACTTAACAAAATTCATAGAACATGCATCCAACACAGTATAACTCACAGAACAGTCATGCAACACAATATAACTCAAGAATTAAATTTAATAAGCTTCCCTTACCTATAGAAGTGTGCGTACGTTCTCCAGACAGAGAATTAGTTTTCAGTGAAAATCTCTTCTACCCTTAACGCCCAACCCAAAACTCTTCAAGCTAAAATTACAGAAACCAAGATTGGTTCAGATAAGGTGCATGCAAATTCAGAGTGAGGCTTGCATGTTGATAAGGAAGAACAGTTAAGAACGTGAAACTTACCCGTTTCAGAATCCAAAACCGTTCGGTTCAAAACGTAGCTTATGACTCCGGGACTGCTTCTACGGTGCCTGAAGGTTGATCGGAGTAGGAAATGGTAAGTTGCAGAAGAGAGAAGGAGAATGGTTTTTAGAGAGAAGATGGAGGAAAATGAAAAGTCAAGTTTTTGGAAAGAAGGTGCATGCAGAGGAGAATGAAGGGTTTTTCTGAAAAACTTAGTTTTGCTCCTCGGTTGAAAACGAACGTCCCCCTCTCCAATTGACACCTGGTTTCCACTTACTGTTTTCGAACCTTCCGAATTGACACATGGCAGACGTGAGTCAGAGAATGTGAGTGCGTTTTAATGGCACTGCACGTGTGACGTGGGTGCATTAATGGAAGCTAGTAGGTGACTCAGCACAGTAATAAATGAGACGTGACACTAATCATTTCCATATCCATCACACATTTTTGAACACATTCATATCCATTCGAACTCCTTCCCCGATTCCTAAACTAGGGGGCAACTTTGTAGGTTTTACATAACCTTTTTCACCCGTTCTCCAAAACTAGGGCCACTTTGAGAGTTTCATATGTTTTGGCCCATTCAAAATATTGAGCAACTTTGTTAATCTCAAATTTCTTCATCTTTATATTCAAAGCTCATACCAAGACTGGGGCATCCCTTGTTGGGCCTCGCATGATCTTGGATCTATTACCACCAAAATTGGGGCAATTTTTTTTGCAAAGCTCAATCCCTGATTTATAACTTATCACCCTACATTCCTTTTCACAAACGCCAAACCGGGGTAACCTTTTGGTATATCATATTTCACATTGACATCCACATATTACATCTTCATTGATGATTGTATGAGGAATGATATGCCTAAAAAGTCATCTCAGTTCCCTCTAAACCCTGCCAAAAATCTTTCTTATCATTTTAACCAACCTCTCATATCAAGCATGTATACACACGTGTTTCATCAGAAAATGTCCAGCACACAAGCTTCATTTTGAACATTTGACTTTAGAATTTGGATATCCATTGTAAAAAGAAAGTGAAAGTCTAAATCATCATAAATTTGATGATTTCAAAGAAAACAAATTGACTCAGTAAAAAAGGTGTCATAGTTTCATAATCCTCCATCACGGATCAAAAGTCAACATCAGGTACATATTTTCATGAATGTTTATCAAATCTTCTTCTTTCAAAAAGACAAAAAAATCAACATGCATCAAAGTTTTCTCCTCCGATTTCAAAATTTACATCAACCATGTTTCTCTTACATATCGAGGTTTCAAAATCCTTGTACAAAAATGCAATGCCTTGTTTAATGATAATTTCAACCTTGTGAAAAAATTTTAAAACCTTGTTTCTCGTTTCAAAAAAAAATGGACACTCAGTTCTATCTCAAAAAAAAAAATCAATCAAAAATAAAAAATTCAACATCTCAAAATTTCAAAACAAATGAACAAATTCAAAAGTTTCCAATTCAAAACAATCACACAAATTTTACTTTTTTTCCTCTGCGATCTTGACCCTCTGCAAGGCAATGGTCAAGTCCAGATTGTCAAACGACCCTCTGCATGGCAATGGTCGAATTTAAGTTTTCCTCTACGATCTTGACCCTCTACAAGGCAATGGTCAAGTCCGTATTGTCAAACGGCCCTCTGCATGGCAATGGTCGAATTTAAATTTTCCTCTGTCATCTTGTCCCTCTGCAAGGCAATGGTCAAGTCCAGATTGTCAAACGGCCCTCTGCATGGCAATGTTCGAATTTAAGTTTTCCTCTGTGATCTTGACCCTCTACAAGGCAATGGTCAAGTCCAGATTGTCAAACGACCCTCTGCATGGCAATGGTCGAATTTAAATTTTCCTCTGCGATCTTGGCCCTCTACAAGGCAATGATCAAGTCCAGATTGTCAAACGACCCTCTGCATGGCAATGGTCGAATTTAAATTTTCCTCTGCGATCTTGGCCCCCTGCAAGGCAATGGTCAAGTCCAGATTGTCAAACGGCCCTCTGCATGGCAATGGCCGAATTTAAGTTTTCTTTTGTGATATTGACCCTCTGCAAGGCAATGGTCAAATCCAGGTTCTTCTGTTATTGGTATCTCGGCCCTCTGCAAGGCAATGGTCGAGCCCAATTTTACTTTTCTTCTATTGGTATCTTGGCTCTCTGCAAGGCAATGGTCGAGCCCAATTTTACTTTCTGCCATTGGTATCTCGTCCCTTTGCAAGGCAATGGTCGAGCCCAAATTTACTTTCTGCCATTGGTATCTCGGCCCTCTACAAGGCAATGGTCGAACCCAATTTTACTTTCTGTCATTGGTATCTCGGCCCTCTGCAAAGCAATGGTTGAACCCAATAATCAAACTCAAAATCCTCATTCACTTCCATAGGGTTGTGTCAACACTCAATTTCGTCCGGATTGACTAAATAATTTGTTTTATTATTTTATCCTCATAAAAGGAAAAATTAAAAAAATGTGTGTATAAAAAAAATATATATATATATATATATAATAAAAAATTAAAAAAAAAAAAAAAAAAAAAGGGATCAGACGTTCGTCCCTTTTGATCTCGCGCTCGTCCAAACAAAGACCGTTCGTCCTTCCCCATTGTTGCTGTGGCGGCTCGTCCAAACAGTGACTGTTCTTCCTTTGCACTGTTCAACCGTTCGGCATTTCCTCTGGACGTTCGTTATCAACCGTTCGGCCATTTGTTCATTTTGGACGTTCGTCCTCGCTCTCAACTGTTCGGCCTCTCATATGAACGTTCGGTCTTCTCAGTTGAACGTTCGGTCTTAAAATGTAAGCGTTCGGGAAACAGTTTGTTGAGGCGCTCGTCCAACTCTTACCCTTTCTGCCGCTCGTCCATAAGTGACTACTCGACCGTTCGACCATTCATGCTTTTAAGCGTTCGGCAATTCTGATGTTCAACCGTTCGGTCATCCTGGGCCTCAAGTGTTAAAGACGTTCGGTCATGCCGAGAGTCAACCGCTCGTCCATCAAACGTTGTTGGACCTTCGGCCTTTTAGTCTTAACCGTTCGGCTATTTGCAAACAAGAAGCGTTCGTCCTATGACGTTCGTCTCCTACCCTACATGCCACCGTTCAGTTTTGGTTTAATCTGGTACCGCATGGTCAATTTTGTTAACGTTCGGTTATGTGCGAGTTTCATACCGTTCGGTTTTTCGTTAAAAGCTAATTTGGTACCGTTCGGTCTTGCTTTGGAGCGATCGTCCATAATGCTAAGTGTTCGGCAAGGTCTCTAGGTGTTCGACCAAGATTCAAAACGTTCGTCCTTAATCTTTTTATTCTCGGAAATTGAGTTTTAACGTTCGATCTTGGTTCTGTATTGTGAGCGTTCGATTTAGACTGCGAGCGTTCGGTTCATTGTTTTGGTTAGCGTTAGACCTGGACCAGTTGTTTTACCTTGTGAACGTTCGGTCTCCACTATTTGAACGTTCGTTCTTAATGTGGTTGGTTCTCGGTTTAGCGAGCGTCCATGCCGAGCGTTCGGTCTGTATCAGTTTCTAAGCGTTCGGTCATGTAATATGAGCGTTCGTTCATCTTTGTAATAGTCGTTCGTTTTGGTAGCTGGCCCCGTATTTGACCGTGCGTCCAAACGTTTTTATTGGTCTGACAGCAGAGGTTCCCACCTATCATCATTAACCTCCATGCTCCAACTCTTTCACGTCCAGAGCAACAGCTCTAAGACACACACAGCAGTAAGCAGATTTTCCCAGGAACACATGTGTAAGTGGATGCAGTTTGGTTAGCACAAGCACGTGAAGGTGGAGGGACATGGAAGAAGGAGAATAAAATGGTGTTTTGATGACATGGAAGAACCACTTGACAAGAAGGCAGTCAATGAGCACATATTGGAGTGTCCCACATGCAGCAATAATGAAGTAAAAAAATGAAGAAATCAGAAATAATGCAAAGGGAAGCAACCACACGCACAGGGTGTCCACCGTATGAAGAAGAAGACAAGATTGGGAGGCCCTCACCCTATTTTCTCACGGCCAAAAAACTGTAGCTCAGCATGCAAAGAAAAGAGGATCACGGGAAGAATTCTGAACAGATTGGGAGGCTCACGGGTTCTGAGATTTGGCTATAAAAGAAAGCAAGCAGCAGAGGAAAAAGGGGGCGCAGGAAAACATCTTTTTTTGGGCTCTTGATCACTCCACAGATTCAGAGAATCCTTCTATTTTCCGGTGTTTCCTTCTCACTCATCAAAATCCAGCTCAAACTTCCAGTTCGACCTCACTTTGCTCCTAAAGGAACCATCCCATAGAACCCCTCACCATCGTCCTTTCCCTCATCATTCCGCAACAACATCTTCATCCCTTCAAAAGGGACCTCGCAGCCAACGTCCATCATCTTAACACCTGCGATCACAAAAAGTAAAGGAAAAGGGGAGGTCAATCCAAAAGAGGAGGAGGCACATCACTTGAAGAACTGGGGAAGGAACTCGTTGAAAAAAAAAAAGAAAGCCAGAGAGAGAGGAGGAGACCATCGGAAAGGAGCCTCAAGAGGTAAGTGATGCCTTACACCAGGTTTTAGTGAATTGGTTATTTTTGCCTCGAGATGTCTCTGTTGCGTATGTCTATGTTATGTGGTTACTAAGTCTGCATGTGTTAAGTATGTCTCTGTTGTGTGATTACTATGTTTGCATGTGTTATGTTAGCATGTGTTGCTTTTGAATAGATGTTGTTGTAAATATCTCTACGTGTATATTACTACCGAACCATCCTCACATCCAACCATCTTGACATCCACGGCCATTGTTAACACTTCACGGCCTCCAACACACCATCTTCCACCTCTCGGCTCACCACTCCCGACATGTTCCATTACATTCATCCCTTCCATCTCAAACACCATCTCCAGCATCATCAACACGCCCACTGATCCCTTCCCTCTTTCCCTCACGACCATTTTACTATTCATTCATCATCCACCTCTGACTAGGTCCTTTGCCTCTCACGACGATCCCTTCATGGCACCACTGACCCCTCTCTGATCATTTTCATCCTTATATCCCCATCAACACCAACTCCTTGTACACGACCAACATCATCATCTTCAAACCTGTCTTCCTCACGGGTCCGCCACCAAAGCCATCCTCATCTCCATTCCAACATCCCTTTCTTCCTCATTTTCAACCCCAACATCCCAAACCCCATGCCACGATCAACCTTATCCCACAGCCTAACACCCATATTCACCAGTGCCACAACCAGGGCCTTTGCCCCTCACGACCATCATCACTCATACACGGCCAAACGCCCACTGCCATAGCCATCTCCAACACATTATTTCCACTCCAGCCATCACTATGCTCCTGAAACCTATCCCATAGAACCCATCATCATTGGTCCTTTTCCTCTCCATTCAACATCAACATCTTCATCCTTATACCACCTCAGGACCAACTCTCATTCCATCTCCCAACCTGTGACCAATCAACCACACCTCACGGCCACCACCCAATCTTCAATCTTCATCCATTTCCAACAACCCAAATACAGAGATAAAAGATTGGACAGTCATCTTCACACACCAGTGACGGTGGTCGGGAGTTGCACCGGCGGAAGTTAGCGTCGAACACGGGAGACACCGGTGGCGGCTAGACTTGGTCGTAGTGGTTCTTCTTTCCCACACGCAGAGATGAGTATGGGGAGGAGCTAGACACCGCGGCTAGCGCTGCGGTTGTACCTGTTGTCGTCGGCGTTTTCAGAGCTGGTAGGAGGCAGTGTCACGGTGGCCAATTCGTAGTGTAGCGGCGGCGAATCTTCGGAGGAAAAGAGACCTTGGGTCTCTGGAGGAGTAAGTTGAAGTGTTGGAATGGAGGGGATGACCCTTAAGGGATTCTGATTAAGTTTGAAAGGGGCTTCGAACCCTAAAACAAATAAAAAAGGAGAACTTTCTCTGCACCCCTTTGTTTCATACTTCGCACTCCATTTTCATTTGGGTTTAAGCCCACTCTTCCTAACAAAGTAAAAGAATAAGGAGAAGAAAAAGAATTGGACCTGACAAGTGTATACTCAATGCACCCCCAATTTTCATCTATGCACCCCTGGCAGATATAAAAGTTGAAAAAAGGAGTTTTGGGCCCAAACAAGGAACTTCAATTTTTATTCCGCACGCAACACTGGTTTTTATCTCTGTACCCCTATTCTTGTTGGTTGTTTTTGCTCTTATTTTCTTAGTTGGTTTTTATTGTCTGTATTTTCCCTTTGTATAGTTTCCCCATCCTTTTGTTTTAACTTGTTTGTTTCGTTTTACATAAAAAATTACAAAATATATAAAAAAATATATAAAAATTAAAGATAAAAAGAAAAATACAAAATAAAAAATTTAAAAATTACAAAAATATGTTTTAAAGGTTTAGGCACATGTGTGATCGCACGCATCCTCCTTGTGCCAAAAACCTTTTCTTTTTCTTCAAAATATGTCAAAAATACGTTTTAAAGGTTTAGGCACATGTGTGATCGCACGCATCGTCCTTGTGCCAAAAACCTTTTCTTTTTCTTCAAAAAATGCCAAAAATACGATTCAAAGGTTTAAGCACATGTGTGATCGCACACATCGTCCTTGTGCTAAAAACCTTTTCTCTCTTTTAAATAAAATTACAAAAATATGTTTTAAAGGTTTAGGCACATGTGTGATCGCACGCATCGTCCTTGTGCTAAAAACCTTTTCATTCTCCTAAATAAAAAATATCAAAAAAAATATAAAATCATCAAAAACTAATAACATCAACAATTTCAAACAACAAACAATATTGCTTGCAGAACTACGTGATCCTTGATTCTCCATCAAAAGTGGAGATACGTAGGAGCAAGGCCAGTCCTTGTCAGGCTCACTCTCCCAAAAAATCCAAATCATTTTCCAAACAATTTCTCAAACAAATTTTCAAACATTTTCCAAACAAATTTCAAGCAGTTTTCTAAAAGAACTACGTAACCCTGATTTCTCACATGAGAATACGTAGGAGCAAGGTCAATCCTTGTCGGGCCCAAAAAAAGCTAAAAATATTGTTTGTTTCTTTTGAGTTTTATTTTAATGGAAAGTTAAACATTTTGAAAACCACATCCACATTCGCGCATTTAGTTAAAGGTACTGCCTTAGGGCAGGCGTTGTAGGGTGCTAATACCTTCCCTACACGTAACCGACTCCCGAACCAAGAATCTGGTTCAATTTGACCATGCCTTATCATTTTATGGTTTTTCCGTAGTTTTCCAGAATAAACTATGGTGGCGACTCCAAAATCTCTTTTTCAATATATTATTCTTCCTTTTATTGGATCGTCGTCCCGTCGCGATTCCGGTTGCGACAGGTTGGTACATCCTCCACGAGGTTGCTACACCTCATTCACTTTATCCATAGGGTTGGTACACCCTCCACGAGGTTGCTACACCTCAGTCACTTCATCCATAGGGTTGGTATACCCTCCACGAGGTTCGTACACCTCATTCACTATTCCACAGGGTTGGTACACCCTCCACGAGGTTCGTACACCTCATTCACTCATCCATAGGGTTGGTACACCCTCCACGAGGTTGCTACACCTTATTCACTTCATCCATAGGGTTGGTATACCCTCCACGAGGTTTGAACACCTCATTCACTATTCCATAGGGTTGGTACACCCTCCACGAGGTTGCTACACCTCAGTCACTTCATCCATAGGGTTGGTACACCCTCCACGAGGTTGCTACACCTCATGCACTTCATCCATAGGGTTGGTACACCCTCCACGAGGTTGCTACACCTCATTCACTTCATCCATAGGGTTGGTACACCCTCCACGAGGTTTGTTACACCTCACCCACTTCATCCATGGGGTTGGTACACCCTCCACGAGGTTGCTACACCTCATTCACTTCATCCATAGGGTTGGTACACCCTCCACGAGGTTTGTACACCTCATTCACTATCCATAGGGTTGGTACACCCTCCACGAGGTTTATACACCTCATCAACTTCATCCATAGGGTTGTTACACCCTTCACAATGTCTACACGCCTCAATTCTCTTAGTCATGTTCAGTGTTGTTTAACTTTCCCTTTTTGTTCCTTTTTCATTTTGAAAATCCACACGAAATTAGTGTCTCTTTCTTTACTTAGCTTTTACTCTAATAATACAAAAATATCAAATTTTCATATTATCCAGTAATATCTAAGTAAAGAGGGGCAGCTGTCAACACCCAATTTCGTCCGAATTGACTAATAGATTTATTTTCACAAAGAATAAAAGAAAAAAAAAAACGTTCGGCCTTTCGCTGTATATATACGACCGTCCATCTTGTATACTATGAGACCGTTCGTCCTCCACACTGCGAGACCGTTCGTCCTGTACCATGGGCTTCTCATCTCCATATCCTTTTGACGTTCGGCTCCTTCTCCTTGGTCAACCGTTTTTTTATTGACCTGATCGGTTCCAGCAGTTCCCTCACGTTCGGTTCTGGTCCTCTCGTTCAGATCCAGCGGCCGTCTACCGTGCGCTTCTCTTATCCATATCTATACGACCGTTCGGTCACTCAGCCACTACCATTCAACGTCAATGACGTTCGGTGGCTCGTCCTCAACTGATCAACCATTCGGTCTCATTGACGTTCGGCATTCTTTACCATCTAGCGTTCCACCTTTAGATCGTTCGTCCTCTACCGTTCGGCCATCCCTAACCATAAGCGTTCGTCCTCTATCCTACGTGACCGTTCGTCCTATACTGTGCATTCAACCGTTCGTTCTTACCGTTCGGTCATCCTTGGACCCATGTGTTCGGACGTTCGACCATTCAGCCTCTCAGGTTTACCGCTCGTCAACGTGATATCTGTTCGCGTTCGGTCATATTATTTGTTAGGGAACGTTCGTTCTTGAAGTTGTTGATTCTCAGTTGAACGTTCAGTTTTGGTTTAGTAGTGATGATTAGCGTTCGATGTTGAGCGTTCGGCCTAGGTTTGATTTCGTAGTGTTCGACTTCAATAACGTCCGGTCGCTCGTCCTAGTCTACCGCTCGTCCTGACGCTCGCCCTCATCTACCAAACGCCCACCATCTTCCACCCCTCGGCTCATCACTCCCAACACACTCCCATCACAATACCTTCTTCATCGTTTTGATCTCCAACACCCGTCCAACACTAACCACGGCCTAACCTCAGACTCCTAGAGTACCCTCCCCAAATTTGATCACCTTCATTAACAGAATCTAATCAAAATAGAGAAAAGAGATGTTGTCGTTGACACATACTCCACTAGTAAGCCCAGTGGTAGCCATGGGTGGCGACTAGGGTTCAACGGAGGCTGGGTCGCGGTGGCTGGGCGGTAGAGGCGACGGCCGGCTGGGTCGTCATGTTCGAAGTGAGACGAGAGAGGGAAGCCCTGGCCGGCGCGGTGGCGCCTGGGTCGCCGTTGACGCCGAGCTCGGTAAAGGGTGGAGGCACAAGTGGCTGGTTCGAAGTAGTAGCAGCATGGTGGTTGGTCCAAAGAAGCCGGCGCGGTGGCGCTTGAGGTCGCCGTTAATGTCGTGCTCGGCAGAGGCTGTGGCGTGGGTGTGCATCAGAGTTGGGTTTCATCAAATGGAGAGAATTTCTGAAACAAAGCAAACCCTTGGTCCTATTTGCTATTCCTTTTCTAAAATAAATACAAAACAATAAAACAAAAAAAATAATAATAACCTTTCCTGCTTGCCACACCCATTTTCCATCCACACCCCCTTTCATTTGGGCTTAAACCTTTCTGCCAATAAAAAAAAGAAGAATAATCGGATTTGGGCATACATTTCAGGATGCACTTCTGTTTTCATCTTTACACCCTTGACAGACACAAGTTGAAGAAAAGAGTATTGGTCCAAACGAAGGAGTTCAATTTTATTCTCTGCACTCCTGGTTTTTATCTCTGCACCCCTATTCTTATTGGTCTCTCGCTTTATTTTTAAAGTTTTTATTTCTTTATTTCTTTTACTGTATGTAGCCCTTTGTGTGATAACTACACTCTTGTATATTGTATCTTATATTTTATCGGGTTTGTTCATAAAAAATAAAAAAAAATATAAAACTAAAAAATGAAAAATAAAAAATATATAAAATAAACAAACAAAGCCGTGTGAGTGCTCGTGCGATCGTACGCATCAGCCTAGTACTCGTTACCCAAAATATAAAACAAAACAATGAAAAAGCCGTATGAGTGCTCGTGCGATCGTACGCATCAGCCTAGTACTCATTACGCAAAACAATAAAAAACAATGAAAAAGCTGTGTGAGTACTCGTGCGATCGTACGCATCAGCCTAGTACTCATTACGCAAAACAATAAAAAAAAACAAGGAAAAAGTCGTGTGAGTGCTCGTGCGATCGTACGCATCAGCCTAGTACTCATTACGCAAAAAATCTAAATATTACATCAAAAAAAATAATATAAAATCTTCAAAAAAAACCAAAAACATCAACAATTTCAAAACAACAAACAATCTTCCTGGCCAGAACTACGTGATCCTTGATTCTCCATCAAAAGTGGAGATACGTAGGAGCAAGGCCAGTCCTTGTCAGGTTCACATTCCCAAAAAAATCCAAATTTATTTATAATCAATTTCTTGAACAAATTCCTCAAACAAACTTTTCAAGCAGTTTTCTAAAAGAACTATGGAACCCTGATTTCTCATTCTTAATGAGAATACCTAGGAGCAAGGTCAATCCTTGTCGGGCACAAAAAACTAAAAAAATATATTTTGTTTCTTTAAAGTTTTATTTTAGGGGATAGTTAAACATTTTGAAAACCACATCATATTCGCGTATTTGGTTAAAGGTACTGCCTTAGGGCAGGCGTTGTAGGGTGCTAATACCTTCCCTACACATAACCGACTCTCGAATTTAGAATCTCATTTTCGCAGACCATGCCTTATCATTTTATGGTTTTTCCGTAGTTTTCCAGAATAAACTATGGTGGCGACTCCAAAATCTCTTTTTCAAAAAGTTTTTTCTCTTCGGATCGTCGTCCCGTCGCGATTCCAGTTGCGACACCTTGCATAGTGTTGGGGAGTGCCAGCAGAACTATGCTAGTGTAAAGATGAGTTGTGTGTCGTGGATTTACCTTGCATAGTGTTGGGAAGTGCCAGCAGAACTATGCAAGCGTAAAGATGTGTGAGTTGTGGTTTAACGAGCATGTTTTAATTGTTCCTTTATATGTATCTATGTATGATGACATGAATTAACTGTGATATATGTATAACATGCTTTTTATATCTAGCTCACCCTTGCATTGTTTATGTTGTGTGCCGTTTGGGTATGTTTCGGTGGCTATGATCATCCACTTGGATGGGAGCAAACGTTGTCGAGGAGATCCCCTTGGAGCAAGAGCTAGAGGTTGGTGATGTTGTGGAGTAGTCTTCTTAGAAATTTCCTGATTGAACAGTCGTAGTGATCAATCCTTTCAACTGTTTAAGTTTAAATTTTCACTCCTTTTATTTGGATGACTGTAATTTCGCACTTAAATTACACGTCATATTCTGACTGTTCTCTATATTTGAATGCTGACGTCTTTATTATATAATATTCGTTATTATATAATCGGGATGTTACATAGTTAGTGGAGGAAGTAGATCATATGATACTCATTTGTAAAATCATATCTTAATATAAGATCATATGATACTCATTTATAAGATCATATGATACTCATTAATGAGGATTAACTACCTCTCACACATGAATTCTTCATATAAGAGATTAGTAGCTACTTGTAATATAAATCCTTTAAGACTCAATATTTGTAGATTTTGTTTTTCTTATATTTATATATCATTCATTTTTTATTTTATTTTTACAAACTTTCAACTTATACTTGGATTTTTAATGTGTTATTCTGTTTTCTTATTTTATTGAAATATCTTACCATGAACCAAATTGGATTACTATCATATATCCTTTAATTTTCTATTTCTTTCTATAATATTTTCTTAAAACGAACATGAGAAATATACATTAAAACGAACAAAATTATTATCACATCATGAACGCATTAACTCCATTTCTTAATAGTTAAGAAAATGACAAAATTGACACTGTGAGGCCCTAGATAATTAACGCTGCAAATATATGTCAAATCACAATCAATGCACACCACGTCAATGGTTCAGAGCCATTAAAAACCCACTAAGCACTGCATGCACGAGCGCCACTTGTCACGTTAGAAGCTTCCAAAGTCAGAAGTGGGTGTACAGGTGTCGGCAGAGGAGACGTTCGTCCAAACGGACGTGGATTGAACAAAACTGGATTTTCGAAAAACTCTCCCACCCACCTGCACGCACTCTTCTTCTTCCTCAGAACCCAACCTTTCATTTTCTCCATCTTCTCTCTAGAAACCTCCACCTTCTCTCTACTGTAACTCTCACATTTCTTCTCCGATCACGTTTCAGAAACCATAGGAGCATTCCCGGAGTTGTGAGCTTCAATCTGAACCGAACAACTTCCGATTCTGAAACCGGTAAGTCTCTTAACTCTAGACGCTCGTTTCTGGAGTTCATGCGAACCCAGATTTAGATGCATGCAAGGGTGTAATCTCAATTCTTCTACGTTTCTTTTGATTAGATTTAGTGAAGGACTTAAGGAAGTCGTTGAGCGTAGAAAAGCCATAGTTGGACGAGTCAAAAATCACTCTCTTAGGACGTTCACTACTGAACCAGGTAAGGGAAGCTTAGTAATTTAATTGATACTTGTATGTAATGGGAAAGCATGATGTGAACTGGATGTATGAGATGTATGTTTTGTGATTATGCATGAACGAACACTGTGTTTGAATGAATATGGGTTATATTGGTTGAACTGCATGTTGATGATGATACGTGTGAATTGGAAAATGGATGTTACAGACACAAATTTAAATAATTTTGGACATATTAAAAACACTTTAAAAAAAGCGAGTTTTTTATGAGTACTTATTGTCAACACCCAATTTCGTCACTAATAGGTTTGCTGTATTTTATTTTCATCATGAGTGTAAAATAAAAAAAAATACAAATAAAAAATGAATAATAATAATAATAATAATAATAATAATAATAATAATAATAATAATAATAATAATAAAAAAGGCGTTCGGCCTTGTGCTGTAGCTGTATCCAGCACGCCCGTTCGTCCTCTACCACCTGTGCAACAACGTTCGTCCTCAACACTGTGTAAACGTTCGTCCTCTAGCCTGGGTAACCGTTCGTCCTCTAGCCTTCACGATCGTTCAAAACCGTTCGTCCTCCAACAGTGTGTAACCTTCATCATCCTTCACACCATCTTCAACATCCTAAACTCACGGCCAACATCCAACATCAATCATTATCCATTCTCCTCCACAGGACCTCAGGCCACCATCCTTGACAGCCACCACTGCTTATCCTCAAAACCACCATCACCCACCTCATTGCCTTCATCCAATCCAAAACATCTTCAAGACCCGTGATCATCTCCAACACCTCACGGTCAACATCATCATCTTCATCCTTATACTCCATTCTCTGTCACCCAATCTTCAATCATCATCCATCCCCTAAAACCTACCATTCCTAAAAACCTAAACACATGTATAAAGGAAATATATAGAACAATCATCTGCCCACGCCGGCGACAGTGGCTGGGAGTTGCGCCGGCGTGAGTTAGAGTCGAACAAAGGGAGTGCCGGTGGCGGCGTTTCTATCCCAGGCGTGAAAGGAAGACCCGTGAGGAGACTTGTGAGCACCGAAGGCGTTTCCAACATTAGCGTCTGCCGACCGGTGATGTCTCAGGTCCAGCTGTAGGACGCGGCAGTGTGGCATCGGAGGCAGCGGTAGCCGCGAACGGGGGTAGCGTCGGTGCGTGTGGTGGAGACGAACCCCTCCCTGGCCTGCCGGTGTCGGAGAAAGCAGCTGGGTTCAACGACGCAGCGGCGAGGAGACTGGCAGAGTGGTGGCGGTTTCGTCGCGGTGGTTGGTTGGGCGGCGTCTGGCTGCAGCTGGCGGTGGCCGCTGAAACAGTGGTGTGTATGCGTGACTGGGTGGAGAACCTCCGTTGGTTGCCTTGGAAGAGAGACTCTAGGTTTTGTGTTTGAATGAGAAGGTGAGAGCCCTAAAGTGTTCTGAAAAACAAAAGAAACGGACCTTGGGCTGGTATGGGCTGCCCCTTTCCTTCTATTGCCACACACGCAACTCCATTCACACCCCTTCCATTTGGGCCGAAGCCCATTTGTTTCTACAAGTAAAAAATTAAAAAAAGGGAATTGAGCCTCACAAGCAAATATTCAATGATACCTCCAAATTTCATCATACCAAGACAAAATGAGAGGTTTTGGCCCAAACAAAGGAGCTTCAATTTTACTGCGTTATTTCTGCATCCCTTTTATTTTTTATGCTTTTATTATTTGTTTTGCCTTTATTTCATTTTTATATACTTTTAATATTTTTTAGGTTTAATCCTTTTCGACATCCCTATTTGTGTACGAATGTCTCAGATGGAGAGCGTTTGTTCGCTGGTGGACGAGCGTTCGTTCGCTGGTGGACGAGCGTTCATTCGTCATCTCAACATCCACTCATCAATTTTTTTAACGCCGTCCAGCCAACTTAACGGAAAGGACTCAATTGATATCAATTTTGAAAATTAAGGACCATTTTGATACACTTTAGAAAACAAGGACCCATCTGAGACATTCGTACACAAATAGGGATGTCGAAAAGGATTAAACCTATTTTTTACTAGTAGTTTTCTTTATTGCATGTAAAACCCTCATTGTGTGATGGTTCCCCATTCCTTTGTTTTATTTATACCTATTGAATTTGTTTGTTTCGTTTTACATAAAAATTACAAAATAAAAAAAATGAGGAAGAAATATAAAATATTATAAATTTTAAAAAATATCAAAAAATATATTTTAAAGGTTTAGGCACATGTATGATCGCTCGCATTGTTCTTGTGTTGAAAACCTTTTCTTTTTCCTAAATAAAATCATAAAAAAATATGTTTTAAAGGTTTAGGCGCATGTGTGATCGCTCGCATCGTCCTTGTGCTGAAAACCTTTTCTTTTTCTTAAATAAAATCATAAAAGAATATGTTTTAAAGGTTTAGGCGCATGTGTGATCGCTCGCATCGTCCTTGTGCTGAAAACCTTTTCTCTTTCTTAAATAAAATTATAAAAAATATGTTTTAAAGGGTTAGACACATGTGTGATCGCTTGCATCGTCCTTGTGTTAAAAACCTTTTCTCTTTCTTAAATAAAATTACAAAAAATATATTTTAAAGGTTTAGGCACATGTGTGATGGCTCGCATCGTCCTTGTGCTAAAAACTTTCTCTCTGTCTTTTATAAAAATACCAAAAAAATATAAAATCTTCAAAAAAAAAACCAAAAACATTAACATTTCAAACAACAAACAGTCTTGCTAGCCAGAACTACGTGATCCTTGATTCTCGATCAAAAGTGGAGATACGTAGGAGCAAGGCTAGACCTTGTCAGGTTCACTTTCCCAAAAATCCAAATTTATCCATAATCAATTTCTCAAATCTGTCCAAAATCATTTCAAAACAAATTTCCAAACAAACTTTTCAAGCAGTTTCTAAAAGAACTACGTAACCCTGATTTCTCATTCAATTGAGAATACGTAGGAGCGGGGTCAATCCTTGTCGGGCTCAAAAAACTAAAAAATACATTTTATTTCTTTAAAGTTTTATTTTAGGGGATAGTTAAACATTTTGAAAACCACATCATATTCGTGCATTTAGTTAAAGGTACTGCCTTAGGGCAGACATTGTAGGGTGCTAATACCTTCCCTACACATAACCGACTCCCGAACTTAGAATCTCAGTTTTGCGGACCATGCCTTATCATTTTATGGTTTTTCCGTAGTTTTCCAGAATAAACTATGGTGGCGATTCCAAATCTCTTTTATAAAACCCGTTTCTTTTTGGATCGTCGTCCCGTCGCGATTCCGGTTGCGACACTTATGAATGATTTTTTAAAAAAAAAATAGGATAGTATATTGGCCTTTAAAATGCGATCCCTGTGATACATCCAAGGGTTGAAATTAATGGTGGATAGAGAGAGGTTTGGTAGATTATCAGTAGAGATTCTCTGCAGCAACATAAACAGCGAAACAGGGGTTTTGGTTAGGGTTACGTTCTTGCAAATCGCAAATCGCAAGGAAGAGAAGGAACAGTGAAATTCTGCATTCACATTCAATTAGGGTTTTTCTTTTCGTTATCGGAAATGGCTTGAAACGAGGAGAAGGCGCAGTCGATGCTGAACCGCTTCATCACGATGAAGGCGGAGGAGAAGAAGAAGCCGAAGGAACGCCGTCTGTTCCTTGCTTCGGAGTGCCGCGACCTGTCGGAGGCCGACAAGTGGCGCCAGCAGATCATGCGCGAGATCGGGCGGAAGGTGGCGGAGATTTAGAACGAGGGTCTGGGCGAACACCGCCTGCGTGACCTCAACGACAAGATCAACAAGCTCATTCGGGAGAAGTCTCATTGGGAGCGACGAATCGGGGAGCTCGGCGGGCCCAATTACGCCAAGCACTCGGCCAAAATGATGGACCTCGACGGCAACATTGTTGACGTTCCCAACCCGGGCGGGCGCGGCCCCGGTTACCGATACTTCGGCGCGGTGAAGAAGCTTCCCAGCGTCAAGGAGCTCTTCGAGAAGCCCCCGGAGCTCCGCAAGCGGCGCACACTGTATGACATTTATAAGCGGATTGATGCAAGTTATTACGGTTACCGTGATGACGAGGATGGCGTGCTGGAGCGGCTGGAGGGCCCAACGGAGGATGCGATGCGGCGAGAGGCAGCAGAGGAGTGGAGGAGATTGCATGAAGTGAGGAGGGAGGCGAGGAAGGGGGTGAAAAGTGGGGAGGTGGCAGAGGTGTCGGCGGTGGCTAGGGAGATGCTGAGGGAGGAGGAGGAGGATGAGGTGGTGGAGGAGGAGAGGCAAAGAGAGAAAGAGGAGGAGAAGGAGAAGAGGGAGTTTATTGTGCACGTGCCGCTGCCGGATGAAAAGGAGATTGAAAGGAGGGTGCTGGAGAAGAAGAAGATGGAGCTGTTGAATAAGTATGTGAGTGAGGGGCTTATGGAGGAGCAGACCGAGGCCAAGGACATGCTCAATATTCAGCGTTAGCGGGGACTGTGCCAATATTTTAAAATGTTGTTGTAGTTGTAGCTCTGGAGCGGGAAATTGCAGATAGATTTGATTGTGGACAAATGCGCAATGGTGGTGATGACTTCAAAAATCTTGCCCAAAATTGTGGTTCGTAAACTGCATTTTGGTTTAATCTTTTTATCTTGTGGCTTGAGTTTTGGTAAGCAAGTAGGTTGGATATAACTTAATACATGTTTCGATTGAATTAGTGTAAAACGTAGAGGAATGAACATGTTGCTCTAGTGATACTCTTTGAGAAATTTTATCAATGCGCAATTCGTGATCATGCACTTAAAACTCAAGACATACTCTTCACCGTCCCAATCCTCCGCACATTTTCACTATAAATTCACCACTGCCACTTTCTTTTTCTCACTTTTTTAATTGAAGGGTCCTCATCGTATCATGTTCAGCCCCTCTAATTTTTAGCTGACTATACTCTTTGATTTCACTCGCTATCAACCAGTTATTATATTTATATTCATTTCTACCTTCCCTCCCCTTTATGTATGAACTTCTTGACTGCGACCAACGTCCCCGCACCAAAAGTATATAATTCTTACCACAAAGTCGAAGGGCTCTTTTTGGATTCACGTAAGCAATGAAATTGGCTTTCTCATGGAGAAAGGCCAATAGCCTCGCAATAGACAAGGCTTAACTGAACCCAATGAAAAGCTTGTGGAATATGGTATAGGAGGGAACTGCAATTCTTGTGATGATAATTCCACTGACTGTATCTGATAGGCACATGGACAGTGATAGGAAATGGAATGTATATTATAGGAAAAAACTTATTAATAAAAAGTAGTTTGACTTGTTAGAGCAATTCGTCATAGTAGGTAGGTACTCTTACATGGCTAACAACTCATTATGAAAAATGTTTTTTTTTTTTTTGCATTTGCATATTAATGTTCTTTACATTGGCCTGCACATTCTAAATTCATTTTTCTTTCATACAAAAATGCAGTTTGGCACATTAACAATGCATCTATCTGATGTTAGGTAGATTCTGCACTTGGGACAATTTGTATCTGGCTAAAGTCCGAACTTATTGACATCATTAGAACATCATTAGAAGGCACGCAGCTGCCGAAGATGTTAGTGTGAGATTCGGTAATCTGGCTATAGCTTTTCTGAATAAACATCTATCAAGGAACGAGTGAGAGATAGAATTTAAACTTTTTTGCTCACAATTTACACTGCCTTCTACAATTAAGTATGTACTATCATTCAAACTGAGTCTTGTATTTGGGGCGTCCTCTTAGTATGTCTGTGAACAAACGCAATTATTCCCTTGGGCTGGGTTGAATTTGGGTATTGGTATCATTGTATATTTGGATGATGTTGTACAATTTAATTGATGAACATGATATCAAAATAGGATTGTCTAATTTGAATTATTTAAGTTATTTATTTGCATTAGTGATTGCAAGGAAAATTTTGGAAATACCATTTGGGACATTTGAAGGTTTAATAAGAAATGGTAATTGGATCTAAGGGTGGAGATTTATTGAGGTGCAAACACAAGAATCTATTTTGGAAAATATACTCAGATTTTTCTTTAGAGGCAACATCCACACCGTGTTGGTCATGGCTGGATTAATTTTCGGCCTATTAAGAGTAGTACATTCAATTATGAAGAAATAACACACATTCTATGTCCTTGAAAGAAGCTGCCATGTGAAATAAGAGAGGGCCCATGAGAAGGGAGTTTTGGACAGCAGCACATGGAAATGAATCACATCCACACGTTTCCTTTCTTTTTCTTTTGGAAAACAGCAAAGCAAAGAAGGAGCCTATCACCGTCCAACACCTGATTCAGCTGTTTCAGCAACACGACCCACACCTTCTTCCATCCAGCAAATCGCGTCAGCAGCTAAGGGGTGCACATCCAGCATCCAGCACGTAAGAGCAGTGGGCGTTCATTCTTCATGAGGGGTGCACGCAGAGTAGAGGTCCAGGAGAAACGGAGCAGCTGCACCAACACGCATCCAGCATTTTCCAGCAGGCTTAGCTGCACGGTGATAGTCCAGTAGAGAAGATGCACAATGATGGCTGGTGTGCTGGAATGGAGAAGATTGTCACGGCCCTGGTCCAGTGTTGGAAAAGGAAGAGAAGATGGAAGCTTGGAGAACCTTCACGGTGGGCAGCAGCGTTCTTCACGTGAGCAACAACAAAACACCCGTCCAGCACATCCAAGATAGAGCATCCACGTCCAGCCTTAGAGGAGAAGCCGCATCCAGCTTGGAGACTCCAATCCAGCCACCACCATGAAGAAGTGAGGAGCACATCCGTCCTCCACCAGCAAGCCACGTCCAGGAGCATCTGGTCCAGCAAGGCATTCAGCAAAGAGAAGACCAGGTGGAGTCCCAGCATGGGCAGCAATGGTGTGCAGAACATGTGCGGAAGAGGGATGGGCGTGTTCTCAGTCTCAGCAGAGCGGGAGTAAAAAATTGCAGAAACCACCTTATTTTATTTGGAGCAGTGAGTGTGCATGGAGAAGAATGGAGCCCACGCAAGAAGGAAGGAGTCGAGTCCAGCACATGTGGCACATAAAAATTAAATAAAGAAGAAGAAAAGAATGAGGGGCACGTTGGAGGAAGCACGAGATACACACCCACGACAGCAATCCCTGCCAGATACAGACACAGGCAAAGTGCACTATCACGTCTGGCTTCCATTAAATGAAGTGTTGGATGGTATTTAAAAAGAGAGTCCCAGTTCGGTAGGGGGGGTTACAATCGGGGGGAGAGAACTTCTCTTCCAGGAGTTCTAGTGGTGCTCCATTTCTTCCGGTGACTCTCGTTCTAGTAGTGTAGGAAGCTTCATGGTTTTAATTTTCAGAAAATGTAATACTAGTGGAGTGTAGAGTGGCATTGGAACCCGAAGAAGACGTGTGGTCAAGGATTCCATGGAGGGAACTTCATGACTGGTTAGAAGTTGATTTCGGATATGAGCAAGGTCGGGATGCAGAGCTCGTAGAATCATTACCATATAATACTTGTCTAACCTTGTTTTGATATCTTCAGAAGATCCTGCTTCTAAAAACATCTGTAATTCTTCAGTAGCTGATTGGGCTTCAGCCATAAAAGATACCATATCATGATTTTCCATTTTAAGAGATGCAAGTTTATTCGTCGTGTCATACAGACGTTGAATGTCATTGGCATAAATGCTTTGAGCTTTCTTCCAAAAAGAGTGACATGTCTTGAAAGCTCTAAGGGATATGAAAATTTGTGGTTCTACAGATTGCCACAACAAAGCACACAGTTGGAAATCTGCTTGTTTCCATTGATCTGCTTTTTCAGTTGGTACGTGTGTTCCATCTTGCTCAAGATGATCATAACATCCATGGCCAAGAAACCACATTTCAACAGCAGCGGACCAAGATAAATAACTTTTCCCATTCAGTTTTTCAGAAGTGATATTGGGACTTCCTGACAATGAGATAATGCTGCCAGTTGCCATTGCACATTGTCTATGAATCCTAAAACTCAGAAATGGCTGCAATGGCTGCTATGGAGGGATAGATCAGAGAGAGGAAGGTCCGGCGAGTCGACCGAAAGCAGCGCGAAGTGATTCCGACGTCGGAACGACGGCGCGTGAACAGTACGTGCCCAAGCTCAGCTGGAGAAAGGTGGCGCGTGGAGAAGATTCTTGGACTGATTCCGGCGGGGTTATCTGTCGCTCGGAGAGGCGCTCCAGATCCGCTGGTCGCCGGACGAAACTGGGTTGACCGGCGGCGGACGGCGGCAGACGACGGCGGATGGAAAAACAGCGGCGAAAGGTGGAAATATGTGGTGATGGGTGTGCCAAACAGTGAATAAAGTTTGAAAAACAAAAATAGATTGATATATGATTATGGTAGATGATGAGTGATAATGGTGGAGCTATATCTGATAGCTCAACTGAGAAAAAAAACCAGAGCGGGATCGACCCGCTTTGATACCATATTGAATGAACATAGAAATCATAGAAACATATTATTGAATGAGAGGGCTTACCTCTCCTCTTACATTAGCATTACATTTATAGGGAAAGAAAGTAACTACCCATTTCCTTTCCAACTCACACACACACATCTTCTTCACCAAAAACCCATGTAGCTTCGTGTAACGAGGACACCACCGACCCACCCCTTTCTCCATCATTCTCACGCAACAACCTCCATTGTGAAACCTTCATCAGCCTAAATCGCGCCGCTTTTCAAGCCAAACACACCATCCCCAATCTTTTGTGTGAACCAGATGCACTATCAAAGTCATGCGCCTCGCAGCTACAAGAAGAGAAACCAAACAATCTAGATCCAAAATCACACAACCATCAAAAACGCGAATCATCATCTCTACAATAGGGCAAGCAAGTCGTGTCCTCATGACAACCCAAGAGAAACCCTTTCTTTCTTTTAACTTTGATTTAGGAATTGAGAGACTTTGTTGATGATGGAAGTGGTTGACTCAAAAAGTAATGTGAAGTTTATGGAGAGTTTGGAATTTTGATTTAGTAGGGATTGAAATATGGACATGGATATTGGAATTGAAAAATTATAATGAATTGGTTGAATTAATGGTTGGGGTTGAATTTTTCAGAAAGATTCTTTGAGTGATAAATATACAAAGTAGGATCAAAAGAACCTTGGGATTGAATGTTTCAGGAAAAGATGACAATAACAGTAAAGGAAAGAGAAAAAAATACAATCAGATTAACAAATAAAAAGGTATACATTGATTATATTTTCATGTTTAAATTATTTCCCTTTCTCCCTTCCTTATAAGTTGTTGCAACAAATAAAAAAAAACTGTTTGCTATTTTTTTTCCAATTCAAATTAACTTTAGAGCCTAATTTAAAAAGAATTTACTCATTCTATAAATAACTTTTAGAAAATCAAAGTGTTCAATAATATTGACCATATTTCATAATTTCTGAAACAGAATAACCATTTTACTTTGTTACAGTAAATTCTAAGTTAAATTCACTATATTTACAAAAATGGTGATATTTATACTGTTTTACTTATAGTTTCACAATAATTGAATTATTTAATTTTGTTCTTAATAAATGGTTGAACATACATGCTACAACGCTTGCTCCAATTGAGATACACAGTCAAATAAGGTTAAATATGGAATACAAATTGTTTCTGTTCTCTATTCATCACATCAAAATATTATTAATAGTGTTATATAATAATAATTTAATCTCAATAAACATTAATATAATAATCACACAATTGAAATTATGCAGTAAAAAGAAAAAAACACAGTAGAATAAGAATAATTTCTCTCTTCCACCACTGAAACCATAAAAACTGAAAATAGAATAGATCAAATATCTTCTGCTTCTCCAAGTAATTTCTAAATTTATTATCTATGCATGTTACAGTTAGGTATTAAACTGTTATTTTGGAAGGTAAGTTTATTCCATGTTTCCTTATAAGATTTATGTTCAACATCTCTATGAGAGACCGATGTTTTAACGAATTAATTTTGATTGAATAATAATAATAACAAATAAAGAATAATGTATATTTTAATGTTATAATATCATAATTTTATAATACATGTTTAATAAACCATTTTTAGATGAGATACTGTGTCGTTCATATCCTCTTTGAAGCAATGAATAATTCATTTAAATAGCAAGAGAAATGATACTTAGACACAAAAATTTTACATTTATTTGATATTATCTTTCTTTATTTTTTACATTTTTTCTTTACTAAAAATACAAAATTTTACTCTTTTATTCTTTTATAACCGTTTTAGGTTTATAATTTGTATCAAATGAATATAAATATATGTTACCCTACCATTATTTCAATACCAATGGTCATAAAATAGTAAAATAATACACATTTATATTTATTTAACACATGTTATAAGAGTAAAATTGTGAGACCCTAGATAATTAACACTGCAACTTAAGTCAAATCAAATTTAAAAGCATTAAAACCTACCTGTAGTGCAGTCCACGTCACTGCTCAGGCAATTTAAAACCCACTTACATACTCTCTGCATGCACTGAAAAACGCACGCACACACACTGACACACGCCTGCCAAGTGTCATTTTAGAACCTTCGTAAATCTGTAGTGGGGGAACAGGTGGCAGTATGAGGGTGTATGACCGTTTGACGTGGGGGAGAAAATGATTTCTCTGAAAACCACTTCCTCTCACTCTCTGCATTCACCTTCTTCCTCACGAAACTCAACCCTTCATCTTCTCCAACTTCTCTCTAGAACTCCCAACTTCTTTCTACTGTAAATCTCACGCCTCTCCTCCGATCACATTTCAGAACCGTAGGAACGTTCCCGGAGACGCGGACGTTATTTTGGACCGAACAGAATTAGAATCTAAGCTGGTAAGTCCTCTTCTCTAGTAGTTCGTCCATTAGGGTTTCATGCGAAACCAAGTTCTGGGTTCATGCATGGATTATATCTGAGTCATCTCTGATTTTGGTGTTTAGATCAAGTGAAAGTGTTTAGTAAAACTGAGGGTAGAACGCTGTTAGAGGATGCACCATACCCTTGCTTTAGGACGTTCGCATACTGATCCGGGTAAGGGAAGCTTATATATTTAATTTATACTTGCATGTTGTATGATTTGATTTGGATGTATGAAAAGTATGCCGATTTAGCTGTTATGAACGATCATTGATATTGAATATGTTTTCTGTTGTTTGAAATGCATGTTGATTTGGATACGTATGAAAGGTGTATGATTATAGTATAGTTTGATTTATTAATATAATGAAATCTGTATAGTATGAGAATTGATAATGGATATGAATTTTCAAAGTAGGAATCACATGAGAAAGGTTGAGTTAACTTAGTTGAAAATCTGGATATGATAATTTCCCTATGATAAATTACGATCGTTATCGTACGGTCTTATACCGTTCGGTTTCCCTAAAAATGACTTAGAGTAGGATTCTTTCATTTGGGAAGAATTCGGTTTTTGAACGAGCGTCCTTATTCGAATTACTATGTTTGAGCGTTCGGCTCAGCATAGAGATGTCGTACACCTTAAATTGAATAAAACTGAAATAAGTAACGTTCGGTCTTATACCGAACGTTCGTCCTAAATAGCGCTCGGTCTTATACCAAGCGTTCGTCCTAAATAGCGCTCGGTCTTATACCAAGCGTTCGTCCTAAATAGCGCTCGGTCTTATACCAAGCGTTCGTCATAATTGATGCTCGGTCATCTACCTAGCGTTCGTCATAATCGGTGCTCGGTCACATACCAAGCGCTCGTAATATTGAATAACCACTTGGATAAAACAGCGTTCGTTCAAGTATTAAAATATTCATCTTCTTACGTTCGTTCAAATACTAGTATCGGTCTTTCATATGCAAACTTCTTCAAAGAAAATTTCTAAGTATTATTGACCATCCTTCTTATATTAAATCTGGTCCAAGATCTTTATTATGAAATTTTTCTAAGTATCAGTACACCTTCAATTGAGTCAGTTCATTTAACTGACCAAATAGATAGTCACGTTCGTCCATCCAGTGCCTTATTTGGACGTTCGTCCTAATCCTTCAAAGGACGGAACGTTTGTCTTTTTATACTCTTAAATCTAAAGATGAGAATGATGATAATTTATAAGAAATTACAGTGTGAACACTATATTAAATGATTATACGATTATGGAATTTGAACGAGCGTTCCAAGGAGGAACGTCTCAGATATGTTAAATATTAAATTTGGTAAAGTATGACTGTGGATAAGTTAGGACTCGCTGTCCATCCTGATGTTCCGTGATACTCATCTTCATGTAGAGGAGGGTAGTCATGTGTGGGAACGGCAGGAGGTCCTTAGTCCATAAGTTAACATGGGCGACGTAAGAACGGACTAACCTCGAGTGGCAGCTGTTGAGTGTATCCCAGTTACTACACCACTCGGGTGCAAGGACGCTTGTAACTACACAGATTCATACAGTCCGAACGGTCTGTCTTATATATATATATTTCTATGTTATTCTATGTTAAGTTACTTGCTGTATGTGTGAATTGAAATGTTAAAATGTATGTGTTGATTTTATGAATTAAATTATATAAGTTTACCCTTTCGTTTTTCCTTGTGTTGTCTACTGTTATGTACGTTCGTCCTGTCCTTGCAATGATCATCCGTGTGGATGTGAGCAGAAGGCGAGGCCACTCTGGAAAACGTCATTGAAGAAGAAAATCTTGTCGAGGTGGAAGTCAAGGCCGAGCCCTAGAGCGCTCGTTAATGATAGGAGTGTAGATGATTAGCTTTTATTTTAACGTTCGGTTCATTATTTTGTAAAACCGTTCGTTCTAGAATCACCCTGTTTCCGTTTCGTGCACGTTAATTCTGTATTCAAGCCGTTCGGCTTTTAAACTCATTTTATTAATGGAAAGACTGCATTGATTTACTGTTAATTGTAATTAATTCTGGATTATGGTAATTACTGTATTTTGGGATGTTACAAAAATGGTCATTAAAAAGTAAATTTTGGTCATTAAAAAGTAAATTTTTGTATAATGTGTCAAAATATCATTTCTAATATCAATACCATGCTTCAAAAACGCTAGTATGAAAATTTGAATATTATTACTGAATCAACAACTGTACAACAATTAGAAATCTTAAGACAAGTTTAAGTGGAAGTTCATCATGATATACATACACGTACAATTACGAACTCCAGCAATCAGATAACTTGAAACCAACATGCACTTTCACTTCTTTGTTGTTTCATGTTGTTTACCTCTATGTTGTCTGTAGCCACTGCTTCTTGAGCTATGATCACTCCTCCCAGTTTGATGATGACGATGGCTTCCCACCCCTGCAACAGTTTTTTCACTAGAATCCTGAAGTTCCTCCAATGCTCTCACCACTTCATCCATTTTTGGTCTAAATCTTGGCTCCACAGAGAGGCATTGAATGGCAAGGTTGGCTACTTTCATGGCTTCGCGCGTCGAGTATTGGCCTTCGATGCGAGCATCCATGACTTGGAAGATCCTGCGTTTGTTGCTGAGGTATGGTTTGGCCCATTCAATTAAATTGTGCTCCCCACTTGGCCTGTTGCTGTCAAGGGCACGTTTGCCAGACATGATTTCAAGCAGAACAACCCCAAAACTGTAGACATCACTCTTCTTTGTCAAGTGACCTTCACAAAAACACAAGAGCAAGGTCTCAACTTTGATTCTATTTAAACACTTCAAGAGACTTCAAATGTAGTGTTTCATCATGCATGACGTTATAGTGTAATTATGACACTACCTCCAATCCAAAACCTTACAACAATAGGTTTCTGGATCTTTTTATTTATATGTTATTTATCTTTCTCATTTATGCTCGATGTAAAAACTCAAACTTACACTTGAACTCCAGACATAGCATTGAGACCTCAAAATAATAATAGTAACAGATTCAACTTTGATACTTCAAAACACTTTGAATACTTTGAAATAATAATTGAGTTCCTGGCATACTTATGTGAGATGGTATTCGTCAGACAATTTATGGACACTTAGAAGTCACAAAACTTCTACCTGCAGTTTGAATACTTCAAAATGACAAGAACTGGAGTCAACACTAATCCTTAAAAGAACTTTGAATACTTCAAAATAATAATCATGTTAATGTCATAGTTGTTTGTGAGAATTTATGGACATTTTGACTGCATTTTATAATTTTATTCACTTGTTTTAAACTTCTATAGTAACACAGATGAGATTATCTGTAGATGTATTATGCAATTCTACTGAGCTTAGAATGACACATGCTCATCTTTAAATCAGTTCTATCATTTAAGATTTGAGCTTTATCAATTAATACTATTAGTATTGCATACTGGTCGCATTGTGTACTATGCTTTTAAAATTTGCTATGTGGCCATATCACATCATATCCACATAACCATGAGCTATACCTTATTCATGCCTTTTAGTCACAGAAGTCTTTGTGTTTGTGAAAGTGAATGGATTGTACAGTGTATCTTTGGGAGATGTCTGAATTTCAGTTAGCATAGCAAAATGCCCTAGTCAATTTCACCCTGCTATGTTTGTAAACAAGTTAACTGCTTTTAGGACATGACTTGCACTAAACTTTTGATGGTATATCATTTTCTAACGAGTTTACCAAAAATTCTAAGAGCCTTGAAGCATAGAACCTCTAGGCCCAAATTCTAATTCAGTAGTAATATGAAAGATGTGATTGGGAAATGAAATGTGCTGCAGTGTGAGATTGTTGCTTACTAATGAAGGGTGAAAAAGAAGCTTAAAAGCTCCACCATAGTTTGAAACAGAACAAATAAGGGGGTTTCTTCTTTCTGGTAATTATTACATGATTGGTGCAGAATAATTTAGAAGACATGATTATATTATATCTAAAGAAGTTTGTATGACCAATTAAAGTGCTCATAAACTGAGTACTCAACAAATGAGGTACCTGTGGCAATATATTCAGGAGCAGCATAGCCATAAGTGCCCATTACCCTTGTAGAGACATGGCTTTCATCACCTGCTGGTCCATCCTTTGCCAAGCCAAAATCAGAAAGTTTTGCATTGTAATTCTGTCATCAACAAAAAGGAATGTTAGAAAATAGTGTGTTATGATTAGTAAAATATAAGTTCAATGAGATTGGCTTACCGAATCAAGTAAGATATTAGAAGCTTTGAAGTCTCGATATATCACTTTTGCTTCATCGCTATGAAGATATGCAAGACCCTTAGCAGCATCAAGAGCAACCTTCATTCGGATGTTCCAAGAAAGTGGTTGAAAGTAAGAACCTCCTGTTCCAAAAAGAGCACATTATTGAGAGACTGAGATGTTTAAGGAAATAAACAATGTCACACATTGGATAAACAATGGATAACTTACTCCTAAATAAATGATTATCCAAACTTCCCTTTGTCAAAAACTCATACACCAAAAGCCTTTGGTGATCCTCTAAGCAGTAACCAATCAGTTTCACAAGATTAGGATGATGCAGCTGCCCCAGGTAGTTGATTTCTGTCTATAGCACAAGGCTAATTAATTACAAACAAAGAAAATCATCCAAAATACTAATGTTTGCTACATGTATCCAATAAAGGAATTCCTCAAAGACAAAGAAAAACCCATCGAAACTAATTTTGGCATTTCCCAGAGCATTAAAACTGCATCTTAAATTCTGAGGATTCAAGCAAAGTTCCAAATTGTAAACAAGCCCTACTAAGTGACACTCACCAACCATTCACTGTGTCCCTGCAGACCTTCTTGGTTAAGCATCTTCACAGCAATGACCAATCCAGTCCCTGGTCTAACTGGTGCAAGTGATTGCTCATCAATCCACCCCTTAAAAACACGACCAAACCCCCCTTCACCCACCACACTATCTGGACGAAAGTTCCTTGTAGCAGTTTTTAGCTGAACAAAGGTGAAGCTTTTCATATTTGAGGACTTCAAGATCTCACCCTCTGTCCTTGGTGTTGGAGGCACGGAGGGAGTGGAGATCTTGCCGCTTAAGCCATCCTCTTCTGTGTTACCATCCTTTGAGCTCAAACCTGCCCATTTCAAAAGAAAAACAAAGTTCACTTTTCAGACCATAAAATAAGCATTTTAAACTATAGTAACAAATCAAGCTTAGGCTTGAATAGAAATATCACGATCAGGGTTACATAGAGAAGACAACAACTTTCCTACCAATTATACATTGCAATGTTTGGTTAGAGCATTAAAACATCCGACACTTCAAAAATTACATGACTTATTTCACAAAGCACGCCAAGGGTTGAAGATTTTCAATTCTAATTCTCGCCCTGGGTTTCGTCTTAACAACTGAAAAAGGCAAGTTAAATCGAAGACAGTGGGAAAATCCTGACACGAGGATTGACTCATTCAATGTTCCAATCCAAACTAAATAAATCAAAAATTCAATTTTTTACTGTTTCCAAAATCTTTTGCAAGAAGCCAACAATAGGGTTCCACTTATTATTTATCTTCATCATAAACTCTTGCACCTTCACCAAATCCTACACGACAGCAAAAAGCTACCAAGCAAGCACAAAAAACCAATTAAAGCAAGTCACCCTCGTGTTGCGATCAGTGAATCATACTTCGAAAGCACAAAAAAGTCCAAAAATAGCTTTCCTCTTCCACGCATGAATCTGCCAAAACTAACATAACATCCATGTTTCAAGTACCCAAAAACCGTATTTTATCAGAAAGAACAGCAAAAACACAAACGCAGCAGTTAGTTAAGTCATTCAAACTCTAGGAATTTAAACAAGCTGATCAATCTAAAAAGTTAAAGCAAAAGGGGGCAGAGAAGAGTGAAAACAACACATGCAAGAATGTTTATTACCGTTGCGTGGAGGGCTCTCAGCTTTGATTTGGGCACTGAAGCAGCACCCCATGAAGAGAGAACTGAAGAAAATATTCCAGAACTGAAGAAAATATTCCATAACAACTTCTTCCATCCAAAACTTACACTTAGACAGCTTGGCATACAATATTCTCTCTCAATATTCCAAGCACTGCACTAAAGTTGACCTTCATGCTCACATGGAGGAGGTAAACCAGAAACTTCTTCAGGAAAACATCTAAGAAGTCGTTCACCACTACGAGGTTTAGACTTTGACTCTCCTGCGCCGCATGATCTGAAATTTGAGTAGCTTCTATATGTGATAATACTAAGAAGCAACTAGCACCTTCCAGGAGGTCTTGTCTCAAGACGTCGATCGACAACGACAATTATTCGTCTTCATCAGGAAACAACATCTCCTTATTACCGCAGTCAACCAGGATGCGATCGGTAGATAACCAATCTATTTCCAAGATTACTTCTAATCTTGGCAAAGATAAACAGACAAGGTTTACCTTGAATCGACGTCCCTCTACAACAATCGCACACACAGAATACATCCTGATTAACCCTGATGTTGGTGTAGACACCACCAGATCAACGCCTAACTCTTCTACAGACATACCCAACTTTTCAACACATGCCTTAGCTCTGAAGGAGTGTGCTGTCCCCGAATTAAAAAGCACAACACAAGGCACACCAAGAAGTAAACAAATGCAGATGATGAGGTTACCTGAGCTGACTGCCTCTGACCCTACCAGGGCGTACACTCTGCCCATTGTCGGAGGTCTGCCACCTTCCCTTGGTGAAGGCAAATTAGTCTTCTGTGCTTGAGAACCTAATCCTACTGCAGAAGTACACTCATCGGCAAAGTGCCCCTCTTTCCCGCACTTGAAACACTTCACTGCTCTTCTTCCCATAGGGCAGTTGCTCGGATAATGAGGTCCTCCACATTTAAAACATTTAACGGTGCCGGATGGCCCGGCTGATCCTGACTGCACAGATGGTTGATAGGATGAACCCTTAGACCCAGAAGAAAAGGATGGTCTAGCATACGGGGTCTTCTTGGTGCTAAACCCACCACGAGATCCAGATGATCCCCCATTCCTAGCAGGCTGACTCTGCTGTCCTTCAGATTCCCCCTTCGTCTTATTGCCGAACACTATGCTATCTGGACGGACGCTACGAACGAACGCTATTTTCTAATCACCAGGCCGAACACAATTAGGACGGACGTTAAAGATCAAGCATAATCAGGCCGAACGCTACAAAACGAGCACCATATTAGATTGAGCACTATTTGACCTAACGCCAAAACCGAGCGTCATTGAACACTATTCGGCCGAACGTTCAAGATGGAAACCTAAGAATACCAATTCAAGACTGAACACTCAAGATGAAAGAAACACTATTAAACCGGACACCATTAGGACGAACGTTTGGACTATTGATCGAACACCTAGGACTATGTCGAACACCTAAAGAAGTTGGACGATCGTCTACACTCCTGACCGAATCAACACTTAACCGAACAGTAATAAATCATAGACTGACCGAACGGTACTAAATCCGATTCTTAACTGAACGGTTCTAAACATTCCAGGCCGAACAGTAACAGTTCGATACTTAACAGAAAACTATTCAATCAAATATCAACCGAACAGTATAAAATAAACCTCGACCGAGCAACACAAATTACCACCTAACCGAACGGTACCAAAATCATGATTTAACCTATTCTAACAACTGAACGCTATTATCACTTAATACACGATCAGGGCCGAACGCTGATATCACTAGCGCAGGACGAACGTTTACGCTCGCTATCTGAGAGTACAAGACCGAACGCTCGTTCTATTTTTGGCCGACCACTGTTGGTCGAGCACTATACGGACGTGCGCTCGACAGCCAACCAGTATTTGGTCGAGCACTGTTAGGACGAACGTTAAAACCCGAACATCATATTCAATTAAACACTATTGGGCCGAACGCTATGATCGTGTACTTACTATTTGGACGAACGCTTGAGATCAAATAAGACGAAACCGAACACTATCATGTTGAATATTGTTTGGACGAACGTCTAATATATTATTGACTTTTAGCCAGAGAGAAACGCTGAGGTTCGTAGAACATAAGACCGAACGCTCCAATATTTTGGCCGAACGTGTGCCCCCTCCACTTCAACCGAACGTGCAGCTGCTCCCTTTCCCACTTTCCTTCAAACGTGCAGCCCTTCCCCACCACTTTAATTAAAAAGGACGCTCGGTCCTTACAAGAGTCACACTAAGTGAAAATTTTTTATGTTAAACCTATCTAAAATCATGTTGAAATAGGTATTTTGAGAAAGTTTATCTCAAGATTTTTTTTTACGTTTTTATAATTTTCTAATTGTTCCAAAATTTATAAATTGAATTAATTAATTTAAAATAGTCATTCACAGGAAATCATTAACTAAAATGAATTTAATACTTAATAGAAAATACTAATCAAATAAAAACAGAATTAATTTTTTCATATAGATATTTTATCTATAACTTTTGTGAAAATTTTCTTAATCGTATTTACAAACACATTAGAGATAATTTTATAAACATAACCTACCAAAGAAAATGAGCCTATACTCCTTCAATTTGTTGGTGTCTTATTTACTTTGGGAAATAATAGTGATTAATGAATTAATATCCTAAACTTTTACTCCCTCACACTCTTTCACTGTATCATAAATTTCTCTTTCTTTTTTTGTAAAATCATATCTTAATATAAGATCATATGATACTCATGAGGATTAACTACCTCTCACACATGAATTCTTCATATAAGAGATTAGCAGCTACTTGTAATATAAATCCCTTAAGACGCAATATTTGTAGATTTTGTTTTTCTTATATATATATATATATATATATATATATATATATATATATATATATATATATATATATATATATATATATATATATATATATATATATATATATATATATCATTCATTTTTTATTTTATTTTTACAAACTTTCAGCTTATACTTGGATTTTTAATGTGTTATTCTGTTTTCTTATTTTATTGAAATATCTTACCATGAACCAAATTGGATTACTATCATATATCCTTTAATTTTTTATTTCTTTTTATAATATTTTCTTAAAACAAACATGAGAAATATACATTAAAACGAACAAAATTATTATCACATGAAGGCATTAACTCCATTTCTTAATAGTTAACAGAAGGATAAAATTGACACAAATTTAAATAATTTTGAACATATTAAAAACACTTTAAAAAAAAAGCTGAGTTTTTTATGAGTACTTATGAATGATTTTTTTTAAAAAAAAATAGGATAGTATATTGGCCTTTAAAATGCTATCCCTGTGATACATCCAAGGGTTGAAATTAATGGTGGATAGAGAGAGGTTTGGTAGATTATCAGTAGAGATTCTCTGCAGCAACATAAACAGCGAAACAGGGGTTTTGGTTAGGGTTACGTTCTTGCAAATCGCAAATCGCAAGGAAGAGAAGGAACAGTGAAATTCTGCATTCACATTCAATTAGGTTTTTCTTTTCGTTATCGGAAATGGCTCGAAACGAGGAGAAGGCGCAGTCGATGCTGAACCGCTTCATCACGATGAAGGCGGAGGAGAAGAAGAAGCCGAAGGAACGCCGTCCGTTCCTTGCTTCGGAGTGCCGCGACCTGTCGGAGGCCGACAAGTGGCGCCAGCAGATCATGCGCGAGATCGGGCGGAAGGTGGCGGAGATTCAGAACGAGGGTCTGGGCGAACACCGCCTGCGTGACCTCAACGACGAGATCAACAAGCTCATTCGGGAGAAGTCTCATTGGGAGCGACGAATCGTGGAGCTCGGCGGGCCCAATTACGCCAAGCACTCGGCCAAAATGACGGACCTCGACGGCAACATTGTTGACGTTCCCAACCCGGGCGGGCGCGGCCCCGGTTACCGATACTTCGGCGCGGCGAAGAAGCTTCCCGGCGTCAAGGAGCTCTTCGAGAAGCCCCCGGAGCTCCGCAAGCGGCGCACGCGGTATGACATTTATAAGCGGATTGATGCGAGTTATTACGGTTACCGTGATGACGAGGATGGCGTACTGGAACGGCTGGAGGGCCCAGCGGAGGATGCGATGCGGCGGGAGGCGGCAGAGGAGTGGAGGAGATTGGATGAAGTGAGGAGGGAGGCGAGGAAGGGGGTGAAAAGTGGGGAGGTGGCAGAGGTGTCGGCGGTGGCTAGGGAGATGCTGAGGGAGGAGGAGGAGGTGGTGGAGGAGAGGCAAAGAGAGAAAGAGGAGGAGAAGGAGAAGAGGGAGTTTATTGTGCACGTGCTTCTGCCGGATGAGAAGGAGATTGAGAGGAGGGTGCTGGAGAAGAAGAAGATGGAGCTGTTGAATAAGTATGTGAGTGAGGGGCTTATGGAGGAGCAGACCGAGGCCAAGGACATGCTCAATATTCAGCGTTAGCGGGGACTGTGCCAATATTTTAAAATGCTGTTGTAGTTGTAGCTCTGGAGCGGGAAATTGCAGATAGATTTGATTGTGGACAAATGCGCAATGGTGGTGATGACTTCAAAAATCTTGCCCAAAATTGTGGTTAGTAAACTGCATTTTGGTTTAATCTTTTTATCTTGTGGCTTGAGTTGTGGTTCGTAAACTTCATTCTATACCATGAAGGTCAAAATAGAGTAATTGCTACGTTATTGTTATCATTCCTTTTCTAGATTCATTACCTGCACTGTCACTGTTTGTATATTACCATTCCCAGCTCAAATTAAAGATATGAAAGCATTTTGGAGTGGATGATTCATAAATTAGGGAATGCTTCAGCAGTTGGAAACCAAGAATATAAATATGTAATATCAGGGTGTTTCTCTATCAAATAGAAAATACTAGCTTAAAGTTGCACTTAAAGTATTTAATGTACACAATTTTCCAATCAGCAATATGAAAAGTAATTCAGGAAAGATAGAAAGATATTCTGTTATGTGCTTTAATACCTGGCTGTAAGATTTAAAGCTCTTAATAGAGCCACTGATAATGCTGCAATCTGCAATTTAAAAAAAAAAATACTTGCCCTTGTAAATGTTCTGCAAGGCACTAAGCAATTATATAAAGTATACAAGATAACAGAATCAACCCAGTCACCCTCAAGAAACTTTATTTTACTACTGATTTAGGTTAGTGAATAATAATCAGATGAAGACCATCATCAGATCCTTTTTTCAAGTAATGAAAGAATTAGTAGTAACATATCCTGCACTTTCAAGTTCCGACCTTAGAACTAGAGCATTTGTTATATGCCTGGGTAATCATATGACAGAGAATGGAAGCTTTATTAAAAGACAAACTCAAAATCTTTGAAGCATATTAGCAAAAATGCTATTAAAAATGAACCGGGCCAAACTTGCATCCAAAAGCCGGCTCAAGGAACAAGCATTATCGAAGCCTTATAAAATGTATAGACCATATTCTTAATCAATATGGGTTATCTTAAGCACACAACCCCTCAAGATTGGACATCTAGAGCCTAAATTTTGCGGAGCTGAACATCTACAGATAGCCCAACATTGATATCAAAGAGGCTTACATACCATATTAGAGAACAACACAACTAAGCATAACTCGCTCCCAAAATACTACATTGGGAGAGCAGGACTGCACAAGTCCTATAAGCAGTATCTAGCCATATTCCTATGCAGTTTGAGACATCTTAAAAAAGGCCATAATAAAAGTAGATGTACCTCTTCAGGACTGCCCTCATGTAATTCTAAAGCTGATGTCAAACCAAAGCATGGTGAAGTTTCTCGACTCGTACAGTTTTTAACATGGAAATTATTGTGGAACTGCATGTGTTTCACACAAGGAATCAAACAAGATATAACAAGTGATATAGCATGGATTTACATAAAACAGCACATTAAATGTAACCAAATAGTATATATCCTTCTTTGAATTCCTCTGACCGTGATATGCTCTCAAGGCATCAAAAAGTGGGCCATAGCTCTCTCCCAAACATTTTCTGGACTTGTATATCTTTCACATGGATAAGAAGCCAATAGATAAGAACCGTGAGTTGCACTTCCTTTAACAACGTGGCCCCCTCTTCTCCATTTGATTTAATTCCAAGCATGGCCGTGACTCCACTTTCTTTAATAATTTTAGCACTTCATTTTGGAGCTTCTTTTGCTTGGTGTTTTCCATCCAACACATCCAATGCTTGCTGCAAAAATAAATGAATGGCCGTGGAATGTGTTCCAATTTGCTACGTGAATTTAGCTATCAAGTGGGCCAATATTTCACTTCAAATTTTCCATTTCAACACACAAAATAAATCAATGCATTAGCTTCTTCCAATTGTCCTAAAATGTAATTCAAAATTTTCCTGCAATCATTAATGAAAATAATAAGCTCAGATAATTCAAATTGATTAAAATAAGAATTTCCAATCAAATTAAGCACAATTAACAAAAATGGAAAAATACCGGACATTTAAGAACAATTCCCTGATTAATTCTAGTACAATAAACTAAATGGAGTGAATAAAATATCGACTCATCAACCATATTCCACAAGCTTTTCATTGGGTTCAGATAAGCCTTGTCTATTGCGAGGCTATTGGCCTTTCTCCATGAGAAAGCCAATTTCATTGCTTACGTGAATCCAAAAAGAGCCCTTCGACTTTGTGGTAAGAATTATATACTTTTGGTGCGGGGACGTTGGTCGCAGTCAAGAAGTTCATACATAAAGGGGAGGGAAGATAGAAATGAATATAAATATAATAACTGGTTGATAGCGAGTGAAATCAAAGAGTATAGTCAGCTAAAAATTAGAGGGGCTGAACATGATACGATGAGGACCCTTCAATTAAAAAAGTGAGAAAAAGAAAGTGGCAGTGGTGAATTTATAGTGAAAATGTGCGGTGGATTGGTACGGTGAAGAGTATGTCTTGAGTTTTAAGTGCATGATCACGAATTGCGCATTCCTCTACGTTTTACACTAATTCAATCGAAACATGTATTAAGTTATATCCAACCTACTTGCTTACCAAAACTCAAGCCACAAGATAAAAAGATTAAACCAAAATGCAGTTTACGAACCACAATTTTGGACAAGATTTTTGAAGTCATCACCACCTTTGCGCATTTGTCCACAATCAAATCTATTTGCAATTTCCCGCTTCAGAGCTACAACTACAACAGCATTTTAAAATATTGGCACAGTCCCCGCTAACGCTGAATATTGAGCATGTCCTTGGCCTCGGTCTGCTCCTCCATAAGCCCCTCACTCACATACTTATTCAACAACTCCATCTTCTTCTTCTCCAGCACCCTCCTTTCAATCTCCTTCTCATCCGGCAGCGGCACGTGCACAATAAACTCCCTCTTCTCCTTCTCCTCCTCTTTCTCTCTTTGCCTCTCCTTCTCCACCACCTCCTCCTCCTCCCTCAGCATCTCCCTAGCCACCGCCGACACCTCTGCCACCTCCCCACTTTTCACCCCCTTCCTCGCCTCCCTCCTCACTTCATGCAATCTCCTCCACTCCTCTGCCGCCTCTCGCCGCATCGCATCCTCCGCTGGGCCCTCCAGCCGCTCCAGCATGCCATCCTCGTCATCACGGTAACCGTAATAACTGGCATCAATCTGCTTATAAATGTCATACCGCGTGCGCCGCTTGCGGAGCTCCGGGGGCTTCTCGAAGAGCTCCTTGACGCCAGGAAGCTTCTTCACCGCGTCGAAGTATCAGTAACCGGGGTCGTGCCTGCCCAGATTGGGAACGTCAACAATGTTGCCGTTGAGGTCCGTCATTTTGGCCGAGTGCTTGGCATAATTGGGCCCGCTGATGAATCATTATTTTCTTCAGGGAATTGTGCTTAATTGTCTAGTATTTTTCCGTTTTTGCTAATTGTGCTTAATTTGATTAGAAATTCTTATTTTAATTAATATTGAATTATCTGAGCTAATTATGTGCATTAGTAATTGCAGTAGTAATTGCAGAGAAAATTTTGGAAATACAAATTTGGACATTTGGAAGAATATTCAATTACACAGAGTTATTTAATTGGAAGAAGCTATGCATTAATTTACTTTGTGTTTGAAAAGGAAAAAATGAAAATAAGATGTTTAGTTCACGAAGTTCTAAGAGGTTTCGGTCATCAATGTCATGTCCAAGAGCAGCGTGATTGTGTGTGTATGATTATGTAAGCACGGTTTCTTTCATCCAAAACAAATTTTACACAGAGTTGGAATCAGCCGTGCAAAGGATGGCTAGAAGAATATGTTTTTAGTTTTGCTAGAGAATCTTTGTACTTGGAGCATTGGAAGACATGGAGTTGGTTTAAGTCAAATTCATAAGAAGATGGGGTGCTTTTCGCGGATAAAAAGAGAGAATGAAAGAAGAAGTGGATGGTGATGTCATCCAGCAAGCAACAGGGCTACCACTTAGAAAAGAAAATATTATTCTTAAATTGAAAAGTCTGCCAATGGGTCATTTAGAAGAGGGTCACGGACAGCACATGCACTACCGAATTCTTTTTATCCAGAGGCCTTCATCCCCATAAAGATTGGTGAATCTCAGACAGCAGCAAAAGCTCTTGGTTATCACGGCCTCCAAAGACAAAATAGAAAAATCTTTTATTCTTTTTGGAAGGAAGTGGAGACACCAAATTAAAGAATGGGGCCACCACTTTGAAGGTCACGTTCACGGGACTCCACAATGCTAAGTGTCATTGCTGAAAATGTGAATTAGAAATGAGAGATGTACATGGATGGTGGGGATTCTCGGTTCTTCATTGCAGCAGCAGTCCAGCCACGTAGAGAAGTTTCACTCACGGCCTTGGTCTTGGAAGAAGAACACCTTGCAGCTTGGACGGAAGATGGCAGCAGCAACACCAGCCACCACTCCACGCATGCAGCTTTGTCACGTCCATGAAAAGAGAGTACAACAGCTGGTTCAGAGAAGCAAGGGAAGAAGCACATCCAGCTGCCACCGAGAGGAAGATCTTCATCCAGCAGCAAACTTGTTCCAGCAAGAAGAAGAACTCACGGCCTCCACGGTCCAGAAGAGAAAGAAGGTGTCACGGTGCAGCAAAGTGAAAGGAGAAGATGAGAGCAGCTGCCACTTGCAATTGTTATGGAGAATGAAGGTGCTGCATGATGATAAATGGAGCAAAAGACAGCAGCTTAGAGCTGGAGTAGCCACCACCGAGAAAAATTCTTCACCTTCTTGTTGATAACACACACATCTTGGGAAAGCTCTCGGTCACACACCAAAGGAGGCCAGCAAGACACGTCCAGCAGAGGGGAAGCGAGAAAGCTTTGTCACGGCTGGCTGGAGCAGAGGCACTCACGGTCTTCACGTCCAAACTCCACCCGTCCAGCACATTGGCAGCAGCTCACACCCAGCACACACGTGAAAGAAGAAGGAATGGAGAAGAGAGCCCACTGGAATGGTATTGAAGATGAAGACAAGGTTAGTTGGTAAAATGGAGGGCCCTCACCTTCTTTTCCCACGTCCAAGGAGTACAATTTGCTGATGAAGAAATTAATGCAAAGAGACAAAATGAATAGCGTAAAAGTCTCAAAGCTGGAAGCCACTTGTCCAAAATTTAGGCTATAAGAGAACTTCAAGCAGCAGGGAGAAGGGACACGTCTGGAGGCCTGGAAGAAGCTCTATCTTTTGATTTTCATTTTTCCAATGCAATGAAGAATTTTTCTTCAGTGTTATAGTAATTAAAACAGTTTCGTCATTTCAGTTTGTATATTTTATTTTAACTGTTCAGTAATTTTATTTCAAGTGTTAAAACTTTATTGAATTCTATTTTCAGGTAAGTGTTTTATTTTTGTTATCTGTTTTATTTTACTGTATATTATTTTCTGAACCGTTAAATTCAGTCAATGTATTTTACTGATGCTTTGGGTAAATTTTATTTACACGACTGTTACATTTTTCTTCATGTTTACTGTTACAATGTTTTCATTTCAAGTATTGATGAATTTTACATTTTCTGGTTTTACCATTCATTTTTTACCACCGTTAAAATTTATTTCAGTGTTTTTAAATTAAGTTGTGTTTAAATCCCAGATTTAATTTATTTTTATTTTTTTAGTGTCAAACCAAAAATCACAAAACCCCCCACTTAAGTGTAAAAAATCTGAGATTGAACCGAGACAAATTGGTCCTTGAGAGACGACCTAGGAGTCACATCCTAGCTATACTGCATCATTATCTGCAATCAAATTTGTATGACCGCGACAGTCGTATCAAATTTTGGCGCCGCTGCCGGGGACCAATAACGGTTCGGTTTTAGATTTTTGTTGTGTAAATTTTTGTTCTGTTAATATGTGTGTTTTGTGTATTTTGTCTTTTGTATTTTTGTAGGCGACAACGACACCTTCAGCAAATTTTGGCGGCGTTGTCACTTCAGTTCCAGGTTCTTGTTTTATATATTTTTTTTTATTTACGTGCTGGTAATATATGTTTTGTCTTTTATATTTTTGTTGTGTTGTATTTTGTATTTAGCTGTTGTTTAAAAAAAAATTGTCTTGTTTGTGCGTGTAACATGTTTAATTGTGTTGTGTTTTATCTTGTGTTGTGATGTGATGTTCTATTTTCTGTGTGTGTCGCATGTCTTTTATCTGTTAAATGAAAAAAAAATATTATAATTATGTTCTGTCTTTTGTGTGCGTGTAACATGTACAAATGTGTCGTGATTTATTTCTTTTGTAATTTTTAGTATTTAGTTTTTATTTGTTTTATTTTTATTTTTTCATGTCTACCTATTCTGGCTATGTGAATACTAAAACAAAAGTATAAAAATAAAAAAAAAACTGTAAATATTAGTTTTACTCCATGTTATGCTTCTGTATATTTTTTATAATCCTTGCTTGAAGTGAAAGTCCAGGTCTGGGATAGGTTTTGAACTAGAATAGAGAAAATGACAGATTCTCAAGACTGGATGTATGAGCTAGTCAAGAGTCTTCCCAAATTCCTTGGGTTGGCACATGAAGATCCATACAGGCACCTCAAGGAGTTTAGTTTGGTGTGTTTATCTATGAGGCCTGCTGGTGTTTCAAAGGAGACAGTGTTGATAAAAATGTTTCCCATGTCCCTTCAAGATGAAGCAAGAGACTGGTTCATATACCAGTATCCTTTTAATAGTTGGCAGGAAACACAACAAAAATTCTTCAACAAGTTCTTTCCAGCAGCAAAGGTGACCAGCATTAGGATGAAGATCACTGCCATTGAGCAGTTTCAAGAAGAAAGCCTGGCAGAATATTGGGAGAGGTTTAACAGGCTCTGCACAACTTGTCCAAACCACCAAATTCCAGAGCATTTACTCTTGATTTATTTTTATGAAGGGCTCCTGGACAATGAAAGGATACTTGTGGATGCAGCTGCTGGTGGATGTTGGATGGATATAACCCCAACAGAAGCGAGGAAGTTGCTCTGCAAGCTGGCTGGTGAAAGTCCAATTGAGGTAGCAAAGGAAGAACCTGAGCAACTTGTTCTGGATTCTGACACTGGTAGCCCTGAGGATGCAGCTGATAACTTGGAGTTTGATAAGAAACTTGTCAGTGAGCAAAAACAGGTTTATTCTGAACCTGAGATTCCAATTTTACCTAATTTGCCTACACATTCAAATGCATGTGATTTGACGCACATTGATTCTATAGGGTTTATGACTGATACTGATACAAATTCGATTGACCATTCTAAAATTTTTAATTCAGTGTCAGCCATTGAACCCATTGGTCAAAGTCGCGTCAATATTGATTTTGAAAGAGAAACTGTGAAATCTGATGATTTTATAGAGTTAGGACTAAACTTTGATTTAACACAGTTTTCTGAAAATTTTGAATGTGATTGCGAATCTGGTTCTTGCTCCATTTGTGCTGAAATTGATTATGCATTACAGCCAAACTCTAAGTTTATTACAGATGCTATTAATCGTGAGTTTGATGACAAGGATGCAGAGTTCAAAAAGAATACAGGTGCTAACATTAAGGAATACATGATTAATGAAGAAGAGATATTGCTGCAACAGTTTGCTGTGAGAAGAAAGAAGAAACATCTTGCTATGGATGATAAAGCTATACTGATGAAGCAGTTCCTCTTAAAATTTTCTCTGCTGAATCATGTGATGGAAAGCTTATCCCTGATTGTCCAAATTTGGCAACTGCCACCATAACGAGGGGAGTTTTCCTATTCCTTCTTCCCTTAATTTTCTTAATTTGCGAATTAGGGGAGAATTCTGATTTTCTTAGTTTACAAATTATTATTATTATTTAAAAAATATATATATAAAAAAAAAATTGTGTTCTGTTTCAAGTCTGTTATTTTGTTAATGTATGTTTTGTAAATATGTGTTTTGTTTGCTGTTTTTGACATATATGTTTTATCTGCTTTGATATTTTGATTCGGTATTAGGTCTTTTGTTTCGTTAATATGTGTTCTGTTTTTATTTATTTATTTAGTTTTTGTTAAAAAAAAAAATTGTGTTTTGTGTTTTAGTTGCTTCGTGATTTTTAATGTTTTACTAAAAAGAAAAAAAAAATTTCGAAAAAAAAAAATTAAATTTTGTTTTGCATAGTCATTGATTTTTTTTCGACCCTCAGTTTAATTAGAGGCTCACCTTCAGCCCAATTTTTTTACAAATAATTCATAGAAAGTTTTGTTTATCATTTTCGCTTTTGATCTCATTTTTTTCCTTCACTGTAAATAAAATTTCTTAGTTGTTTCATACTCATAATTGATTGAAAATTTTTAGACTAAGAAAATATTTCATTCATAATAGCAAAATTACAGTAATGGAGAAATGGAGATCTGAAAATAAAATTGCAGTAGATATATGAAAATAAAGTTGTTCGAGGGTCGATCATTTTTGATCGTTAATATTACACACCATAATAAAAATAAAAATAAAACATAAAAAAAAAATTATTAATTGTCCATATTACATGCCTTATTCAAATTATGGCCACACTCGGCCAATAAAACATTAAAAAAAAAAACAGAAAACATTAAAATTGAAAGTTGTTGCTGGGTGGAGATCTTAGGGTAAGCTCCGTCGAGGGATCTCTAGTGCGGAATGCAGAGGGCTTAGGTGGAGGGATCTGTCGTTCATCTCTATCGTCGTCAATGATGATCGGAATGGGGAACAGATCCAGCAGCCTCGGTGCCCTCATAATTACCCAGTCATATTCTTTCAAAAAAAAAAATTGTGTTAATAATAGAAGAGGAAAGGAAAATTCATTAGAGATATGATCAGAGTCTTACCGTACATATATCGCGGCAGCATTGAAAAGATAGTGCCAGTGGGGTCTATCTCCGCTTGCAAGCGCCTGACCCGATTGCCGTGGTTGTTGAACCAGCAGTGCACGTTGTATTCAGTGGCTTCTCCAAAAGCCCTTAGTCGAGACGCAATCTCGACGACTTGAGCTCTGCTTGGATGTGTGACCCTGTAGTTGTAGATGTTGGTCATCATCTTGACCTGATCTTCGGTAGGACGCCACCGCTGACTGGTGTATCTCTCGATTTCCATCTCACTCATCATGCCTCTCTAGTATTCTAAAACATAAAAAAAAAAAAAAGAACAAAGCATAACTCATAAAAAGCATAACTCATAAAAAGCATAAAAAAAATATTAGATTCTTAGTTAAGTGTTTTTTATTTGTTCTTGTTTCCTTTTAGATTTATTTTGTCCTGACGGTTTTGGTGTTTCTGTGTCTGGTCTCAGATCTGTTTCACGGTCCTTGCAAAAGGTTCCTAAACGGATCTATGTCCTGTTGTCCTTGTTGTTCTTGTAAATTAAGTTTCTGTGTTTATTTTGTTTTTAGTGGGGTACGTGGCGTTGTTCTACCCGATTGTCTCTGAAATACCTTCAATCGAAGGGAGATTAACGTCTGGTTTCCAGCCTATATACCCCTTATGTTTTAAGACAGTTGTGTTTTAAGTTTTTTTTTTAAGTTTAAAAAAAAAATGGAAACGAAGAAAAGAGGAAAGCAGAGAAGAAAAATAAAGGAAAGCAGGAAAGGAGAAGAAAAAATACAGGAAAGCAGGAAAAGGGAGAGGGTGAGAAAAGCTGAGAAAGCGCAAGAAGAAAGGCAAGCAGAAAGAAAGGGAGATCCAGGTGCAGAGGACTTACCTGGAGAAGTAGGCTTGCAGAGGCTCCTCGTCGATCTCAGACTCTTCAGAAGGCACGGTGGCAGAGGCTCCGCGCAGACTCCAGATGCTCAGAAGAGAGAGGAGTAGAGAGAAGAGAGGAGTAGAGAGAAGAGAGGAGTAGAGAGAGAGCAGGGAAGTCAGAAATGCCGCTCAGACGCCGAGAATGGCTTATTTATAGGCAAATTGATGTTTTTTTGATGTAATATTTAGATTTTTTGCGTAATGAGTACTAGGCTGATGCGTACGATCGCACGAGCACTCACATGGCTTTTTCCTTGTTTTTTTATTGTTTTGCGTAATGAGTACTAGGCTGATGCGTACGATCGCACGAGTACTCACACAGCTTTTTCATTGTTTTTTATTGTTTTGCGTAATGAGTACTAGGCTGATGCGTACGATCGCACGAGCACTCATACGGCTTTTTCATTGTTTTGTTTTATATTTTGGGTAACGAGTACTAAGCTGATGCGTACGATCGCACGAGCACTCATACGGCTTTGTTTGTTTATTTTATATATTTTTTATTTTTCATTTTTTAATTTTATATTTTTTTTTATTTTTTATGAACAAACCCGACAAAATATAAGATACAATATACAAGAGTGTAGTTATCATACAAAGGGCTACAGTAAAAGAAATAAAGAAATAAAAACTTTAAAAATAAAGCGAGACCAATAAGAATAGGGGTGCAGAGATAAAAACCAGGGGTGCAGAGAATAAAATTGAACTCCTTCGTTTGGACCAATACTTTTTCTTCAACTTGTGTCTGTCAAGGGTGTAAAGATGAAAACAGAAGTGCATCCTGAAATGTATGCCCAAATCTGATTATTCTTCTTTTTTTTATTGGCAGAAAGGTTTAAGCCCAAATGAAAGGGGGTGTGGATGGAAAATGGGTGTGGCAAGCAGGAAAGGTTATTATTATTTTTTTTGTTTTATTGTTTTGTATTTATTTTAGAAAAGGAATAGCAAATAGGACCAAGGGTTTGCTTTGTTTCAGAAATTCTCTCCATTTGATGAAACCCAACTCTGATGCACACCCACGCCACAGCCTCTACCGAGCACAGCGTTAACGGCGACCTCAGGTGTAACACCCCGAAATTTGGTGTGTACGCCGACTAATTTTTCCGTAAAACACGTAAGTAAAAATTCAAATTTTTAATATTCAACCTCAACAGAAAAATAGTACGTTATTTATTACAAACCGATTATTCCGAAAATAAAACGTTTAAATAGTAAGGATCGAATATAAACAAATACATTCCCAGTCATCTATCCCATCTCTATTTCATCCTTTATGCATGTTCAGAAACATCAGCCATCACATCTGCAATAACATCTGCTCCCGTATAACATCACACATTACACGATCATCGCATTCACATGCACAAACAAGCAAGGGTGAGCTAACAAAAATACAATTCATATACATCATAAATATACTCATAATAACATACTATCATCCACACCTTAACCAGATCAAACTATATACCCAAGTACGAATTATGCTTCAATCATATGTATATACCAATATGTATCAAAATATCAAATTAGAATGCATACACCAATATGTACTAGCGTCACTCCCATCACTCTTTTCAGAGCTTCCCCAGGCTGTTACACATTACCCTAATGTGTAGTGCTGCTTCCCATCACTCTATAGGGAGATTCCTCGAGCAAGTACACAAGTCACCCTCCATCACTCTAATCAAGAGCTTCCCCGGACAAGTGCAAGTATACCCCTCATCACTTGCCTAAAGAGATTCCCCGGGCCCGCAAGCACAACGCCAATCAAATTTGTAATGAGCTTCACCGGACTAGTACCCCACGTCACCCCCATCACTCTTACATAAATGTAAGAGATTCCCCGGGCGGTTACACACGTCACCCGTGTATAGGGTTACTTCCCATTAGTCTATAGAGCTTCCCCGGGCCAGCAACCACAACACTTACTATCCACCACTCATTTAATGACACCAACCAGCCAAAAATACACATATCCAATAATCCTCACAATACCAATCCAACCATACCATAACGCACATATCATATCATCATCACATAATCATCACAATACCAAATTGTAAACAATTCAAGTTCTTCATTTAACATGAAACTCATAATAAAATCATATACAACCATGATTTCAACAGTACTTAACCATCCAAACACCATTCTCGTATCAATTTGCAATCTCAAACAGATCACCCAACATTTCCATATTGAATAGATATATCAATAACTCAAAACAGTGTACACATAACACATTTTCTTTATATCCTTTTAATACCCATATTTAGGTAACTCAAACAGCTTTGAAACCATCACCAAAATTGGACACTCGCTATGGACGATCGTTAATTGCAAACACTAACACGACCGAACGTTCACTAACACATAATACGTATGAACACATTAGATTGAAGCCTGAGACTATCAGATCCTACAATTTCATGCCGAACGCTATTTATTTAAACACTCTCGGGCTGACCGCTGTAACCGAACGCCTCACTAGATTACACACTATTTGACCGAACGCTCACTAATACCCAAAACCGATCGTTCGAGACCGAAAACTTAAGAATAAGCAACTTAAGGCCGAAGGCTATTTATCCACCAAAACCGAACGCTAAAGATCTACACTTAATAGTATCAACTTAAGGCCGAACGTTCAAAATCAAAGTTTTGAATATCAATTTAACAACGATCGCTCAAAATAATAATACATCCAGACGAACGCTCGAGATCACCATTAGAAACTACCTAATTAAAACCGAACGCTACAATCACTAATACATCAAAACCGACCGTTTAGTATCCAAACCTCAGATTAATACCGAACGCTCATGATTGAAACCTTAGGATACTACGCGAAGACCGAACGCTCAGAATTGAAACCTGAGAATATAAATTTAAGAACGAACACTCAAGATTGAAACCTAAAAATACCAACTTGAGAACGAACGCTCACATCACAATAAAACCAAAACCGAACGCTAAAGATCACCTTATAGAATACCGTTTTAAGGACGAACGCCTACTACCACTATTTCACAAGATCGAACGCTCAGGATTGAAATTTAATTATACCCATTTAAGAACGAACATTCAAGATTTAAAACCTTAAATACCAAATTGAGAACGAACGTTCACACTAATCTACCAAGACCGAACGCTCGGGATAACTTCATCAGAATACAAATTAAGGACGAACGTCTAAATTACTAACATCACTTAAGGACGAACGCGAACGCTCGTTACCTTAGAACACCATAACCGAACGCTCATACCATTTCTGCCGACCACTAATTGGTCGAGCAACTTGGACGAACGTCCAATTTTGACTCATCAAAATTGGACGTACGCGCGTTCTGCAGAATTCTGCAAAGTCGCGACATCCAGAAACCCAGAAAACCAGAAACCCAATATTCATCCCCAAATTTCCAGATTTGCATTAATACAGTATGAATCATCAATCAAACAAAAGATCTAACTCCCCTTACAACTTTACCTTCAAGCTTCTTTCATATTCAGAATTCTCAATCTATCGTTTGATTATCTCACCTTATCATATTGATAATAACAAATCCATAGATTCAAACAGAGAACCAAAGATTAAGGATCAATCTAACATCATCTCCATATGCTTAAAACATTTCATCCAATTCATACCAATTTTCCACAAGGTAAAATACATAGATTAGCTCCCCTTACCTCTTGAAGATCTTAACTTCTTCTACCAAGAGAGTAACTCTTCCCTTCCTTGGTAGACCAAGCAAGCTCCAACACCTCTGCACACTTAGAGTTTCGTTCTCCTCACACCAAAAAGCTCTCCATTCTCCCCAAACTTCCAAGTCTGATTTGGATTTTAAAGAAATGGCTCCAAGACAAGCAAGGACCCAAGATATTGTAATTTAGCAATAAAAGACCAACATCTGGCCATCCTAATCCATTTTCCAGCCCCAAAATCCGGAAAGAATGGTTTGTGGGAAGATTCCCTAACCTTGCACGCTAAAAAAAAAACGTGTTCCAGGCTGTTATGTTTCCATAACTGATGTAGCTAATCGATTAACTCAAGTGCTAATCGATTAACTCAAGTCTAGAGGCTAAAACACGAATTTTCTCTGTACTAATCGATTAACTACAGCAGTTAATCGATTAACCAGCAGAAAACCCAAAATAACGTTTTTTTTGTGACTTGTTTGATTTGGTTGAGGCCCTTCGCGATGTTGAAAAAAAACGTATGAGTACTCAAATCGAAGCTCTTTGAGTCTACTTTCTAATGGAAAAAGAATCAACCCAAAATATTAATTGTATAAAAAGTTATACATAAAATAGTAAATCATGTCAAAATTTTGACAACATTCTATTTTACATTACAACTTGAAATTTTTACAACTTGGTAAAATTTTGAGTTTACAAGGGTCTTACATCAGGCGCCACCGCGCCAGCTTCTCTGGACCAACCACCATGCTGCTACTGCTTCGAACCAGCCACTTGTGCCTCCACCCTCTACCGAGCTCGGCGTCAACGGCGACCTCAGGCGCCACCGCGCCGGCCAGGGCTTCCCTCTCTCGTCTCACTTCGAACATGACGACCCAGCCGGCCGTCGCCTCCACCGCCCAGCCATCGTGACCCAGCCTCCGTTGAACCCTAGTCGCCACCCATGGCTACCAGTGGGCTTACCAGTGGAGTATGTGTCAACGACAACATCTCTTTTCTCTATTTCGATTAGATTCTGTTAATGAAGGTGATCAAATTTGGGGAGGGTACTCTAGGAGTCTGAGGTTAGGTCGTGGTTAGTGTTGGACGGGTGTTGGAGATCAAAACGATGAAGAAGGTATTGTGATGGGAGTGTGTTGGGAGTGATGAGCCGAGGGGTGGAAGATGGTGGGCGTTTGGTAGATGAGGGCGAGCATCAGGACGAGCGGTAGACTAGAACGAGCGACCGGACGTTATTGAAGTCGAACACTACGAAATTAAACCTAGGCCGAACGCTCAACATCGAACGCTAATCATCACTACTAAACCAAAACTGAACGTTCAACTGAGAATCAACAACTTCAAGAACGAACGTTCCCTAACAAATAATATGACCGAACGCGAACAGATATCACGTTGATGAGCGGTAAACCTGAGAGGCTGAAGGGTCGAACGTCCGAACACATGGGTCCAAGGATGACCGAATGGTAAGAACGAACAGTTGAATGCACAGTATAGGACGAACGGTCAAGTAGGATAGAGGACGAACGCTTATGGTTAGGGATGACCGAACGGTAGAGGACGAACGATCTAAAGGTGGAACGCTAGATGGTAAAGAATGCCGAACGTCAATGAGACCGAATGGTTGATCAGTTGAGGACGAGCCACCGAACGTCATTGACGTCGAATGGTAGTGGCTGAGTGACCGAACGGTCGTATAGATATGGATAAGAGAAGCGCACGGTAGACGGCCGCTGGATCTGAACGAGAGGACCAGAACCGAACGTGAGGGAATTGCTGGAACCGATCAGGTCAATAAAAAAACGGTTGACCATGGAGAAGGAGCCGAACGTCAAAAGGATATGGAGATGAGAAGCCCATGGTAGAGGACGAATAGTCTCGCAGTATACAAGACGGACGGTCGTATATATACAGCGAAAGGCCGAACGTGTTTTTATTTTTTATTTTTTATTATTTTTCTTTATTTCACCTTTTTGTTTTATTCTATTTCTATGTATTCAGATTTGTTTGCTTGTAATTCAATTTCTATTTTATTTCTTATTTTCAATTTGTTTTAATAGAGTTAATTAATTAAAATAATTAAAAAATTGAAAAATAAAAAAAAATAAATAAAAAAAATGAAATAAAATCAAATAATAATAATAAAATAAAATTGAAACAAAAAAAAAATAAAAAAAAAATCAAAACGTGGGAAATGGGTATGTGAGACGTGTCCGAAGGAGGGAGACCGGGGTTGTTAAGGAGAATTTTTCCAAGATTTTTGGAAGGAAGGGGACCAGGGAGTTAGAGGGTGATTTTGGGTCAAGATTTTGGGGAGCAGAATTCTGTTGGATCAGAGAGAGAAAAAAGGAAAAAGGGTGCACACGAGAAACCATCATCTGGGATCATCACCCAGAATCATCATCGGCACTGGTACTGGCAAGAGGAGGTCACCGGATACACAACTAGCAGTAGCAGCAGCCCCGGCAGCAGGTAGGTTTTTGCTCACTTGTACATTCAAATTCATCATATATGCTTACTGCATAAGCTCCTTGCACCCCTGTCTCGCCAGCCCATTCACCATTGTCACAGAATCACCTATCCCACTCGTGCTCATATGCACACTACACACTCATCGTTTCCAATACCAAATGGACAAGATTCAACCAACATTAAACCCATCAGTAAACATTAAAAAATTAGGGGAAGCAGAGAGGTAAAAATGGTGTTGCAGGGGGGCATTAGGCCTTCGAGAAAATCCTCGAATGGGGAGGAAGAGGGTGGCTGATTGTTTCGTGGTTGGCGGTTTGGAAGTAGTAGTCTGCTGTGTGGTGGTGGCAGTGGCGTCGCTAAGGTCATCCTAGTAGGTGATGGTGATCGTGTAGGTGGCCGAGAAGGTGGACGAGTATAGGCACGGGGGGAACATTATCGTGACAGTGGTCATGTTTGTCGTGGAGGCTTTAGCAATGGTGAAGTTGATGTTGATGGGTGATGATGGCACGAGCGGATCGGAGATGAAGACGGAGGAAAACCATCCCTGAGAATCGCTGGTTTTCGAAGAGAGAGGAGTGGAGACGGTGGTTTCTTGGCTGACGATGGTTCTGGTGGTGCGAGGGGTCGCCGGCGAGGCCAAGGCGCGTTCTGTTTGAGGCGACGGTGGCCGGCTATGGCAGAGGGGGCGATGAACTTGTGGTGTCGAGCAGGAGACCTTGGGTCTCTAGAGAGGCCGTGAGCTAGAGAGTGGGAAGGAGGATGAACCTCCTGAACCCCTAGAAAATTCTAGGTTAGAAATTGACCATGTGGGCCGGGCCCAGAAATGAGCGTACGTCCGGGAGCCTTGGGCCTCTTTTGGAACGCTCGTTATATAGCGTTCGTTCGCCATCTCCCCAACACGAACGCTCGTTATGAAAACCAACGAGTGCTAGTTATCCAAACGAGCGAACGCTCGTTATCCTTAAGCCTTTTTGACCGTTCGTTCAACATTCTCACCAATGAGCGCTCGTTCGCCATCTCCCCACAACGAACGCTCGTTACTTAGCGCTCGTTCGCCACTTCCAATGCGAACGATCGTTACTTAGCGCTCATTCGCCACTTCCACGGAGAACGCTCGTTACTTAGCGCTCGTTCGCCACTTCCACAGCGAACGCTCGTTACTTAGCGCTCGTTTGCCACTTCCACAGCGAGCGCTCGTTACTTAGCGCTCGTTCGCCACTTCCACAGCGAACGCTCGTTACTGAGCGCCCGTTCGCCACTCCCACAACGAACGCTCGTTACTTAGCGCTCGTTCGCCACTTCCACAGCAAACGCTCGTTACTTAGCGCTCGTTCGCCACTTCCACAGCGAACGATCGTTACCTAGCGCTCGTTCGCCACTTCCACAGCGAACGCTCGTTACTTAGCGCTCGTTCGCCACTTCCACAGCGAACGCTCGTTACTTAGCGCTCGTTCGCCACTTCCACAGCGAACGCTCGTTACTTAGCGCTCGTTCGCCACTTCCATAGCGAACGCTCGTTACTTAGCGCTCGTTCGCCACTTCCACAGCGAACGCTCGTTACCTAGCGCTCGTTCGCCACTTCCACAGCGAACGCTCGTATTTTAGCGTCCGTTCACCATCTGCCCAATGAACGCTCGTCATTCAGCTCACATTTCTAAACGTCCGTCCGTTATGTTCCCCAATGGACGTTCGTCCTCTCCCCCAACGAACGTTCGTTGTTCTGAATCTCTTCCCAGTGTCCGTTCGGCATTTCCATTTCTTTTGTTTGTTCATTTTATTTTCTTTTATTTTTTTATTTTATTTTGTTTTATCTATTTATTTTAGACATTTACTTATCCTAAAATATATATTTAATAATACAATATTGATAGTTTAAATAAAAAGAATTTACAAGAATATTTTGAAAAGGTTTAAGCACACGTGCGACCGCTCGCGTAGGCCTTGTGCTGAAAATCTTTTCCTTTTCTTTTATAAAAATTAAAAATCAAATAAAAATATTTTGAAAAGGTTTAAGCACACGTGCGACCGCTCGCGTAGGCCTTGTGCTGAAAATCTTTTCCTTTTATTTTATAAAAATTAAAAATCAAATAAAAATATATTGAAAAGGTTTAAGCACACGTGCGACCGCTCGCGTAGGCCTTGTGCTGAAAATCTTTTCCTTTTCTTTTATAAAAATTAAAAATCAAATAAAAATATTTTGAAAAGGTTTAAGCACACGTGCGACCGCTCGCGTAGGCCTTGTGCTGAAAATCTTTTCCTTTTATTTTATAAAAATTAAAAATAAAATAAAAATATTTTGAAAAGGTTTAAGCACACGTGCGACCGCTCACGTAGGCCTTGTGCTGAAAATCTTTTCCTTTTCTTTTATAAAAATTAAAAATCAAATAAAAATATTTTGAAAAGGTTTAAGCACACGTGCGACCGCTCGCGTAGGCCTTGTGCTGAAAATCTTTTCCTTTTCTTTTATAAAAATTAAAAATCAAATAAAAATATTTTGAAAAGGTTTAAGCACACGTGCGACCGCTCGCGTAGGCCTTGTGCTGAAAATCTTTTCCTTTTCTTTTATAAAAATTAAAAATCAAATAAAAATATTTTGAAAAGGTTTAAGCACACGTGCGACCGCTGTAACATCCCAAAAAAAAAAAAAAACACCCTAAAACAAATAAATTTTTCAAAAACTTAAATGTTGTAATAATACATAACATCCCGAGCATAAACTAAAATCTATACATCAGTCTTAAGCTCAAACGCAACAACAAAGATAACCTTGAATCCTTCTAATTCGATCTTCCATCTCTTCCTCCATTTTCACAAGATTACGCGACAATCCTTCAACTGCTCCCGTATAACATCACACATTATACGATCATCGCATTCACATGCACAAACAAGCAAAGTAAGGGTGAGCTAACCTGAAACACATCATTTATAAAACATGCATAGTTATTTCAATACAAATATCATATAATAATTAAGTCCGACATCCTCAAACCAATGTACCACAATAATACCTAATACACAATAAACTCTCATCCGGATGATACGTTGATGAGCAAATCAACGGAAGGTGCCCCACTTGTGATTTCATTCTTAGTCTCCTCAATATGCCCACAATCAACCACAGATCAAACATCCTACTACAGTACCCTCAACCTCAATACATACCCAGATATCATAACATTACTGAATCAAACGATAAAACAACGAACTTATATTACATCGGATACTGTTTACACGAACATTAAGATTGATCACTTAAGCTAGAAACTGAGCATCAAACGCTATTATACCGAATACCATTAGGTCGAATACCAAAAGATCAAACGCTAATTAAGATCGAGTACATAGACTTCACGTTAAGACAGTGTACTCTACTAAAACAATTACTATTATTTCGAACACTATTCGAACGATTGCTCAAAGATCAAATCTCGCACACCACAGATTAAGTACCATTCGGACGAACACTTAATTGATCACTTTACTGAATTTAATTCTATCTGAGAGTAACCTCATCGAGACCGAATGTTCCCTACGTACAACCACTAACTATTAATGATCTTTACCCGAGACAGGCATCATCCGTGTAACATCCCGATTATATAATAACTAATATTATATAATAAAGACATCAACATTTAAATATAGAGAACAGTCGGAGTACGACATGTAATTAAATGTAGTAAATTACAGTCATTCACCAATAACAGACACTGAATTTAAATTAAACAGTGGAAAGGATTAAACACTACAAGTGTTTAATCAGGAAACTATAAGAAGACAACTCCGCAACATCAGCAACTTCTAGCTCTTGCTTCGAGGGAAACTCCGCGACAACATCTGCTCCCATCCAAGTGGATGATCATCGCCAAAGAAACATACCCAGACAGCACATAACAAAAACAATGCAAGGGTGAGCTAGATATAAAAAGCATGTTATACAGATAGCACAGTTAATTCCAATATTATCATACTTAGATTCGTATAAAAGAGCAATTATAGCATGTTCATTAAACCATAATTCCACCCACTCATACAACATGCAAAAGTCATCCAAACAAGGTAAATTGACATCTAAAGACTTGTTACTTTATACCCCGACTTGTTACTTCATAGACCGACTCGTCCGGACTAGAATGTATGTAGAGCTGGGGCGGGTTGTGCACTTGTGATGGCCTCTACTGCTTTGCAAAGCCATTGCCGAGGGGTTTCACCCGACCATACACAAGGTTAGTCCGTTACCGCGGAATAGACCTCCAGTGATAGCGCCTACCCTGGGACCTCCCTCTACTCCCACCACACGCGTCAATCCTCTCTAAGTGAGAATGAAAGACCGTTGGAGTGTAGGGATAACCCCCCATATGGAAGCCTCTTACATTCATTCAATACACCAACTGATCCCACCGAGGGATCTAAATTTCCGATTCAATCCGACCATTTTAAATCTCATGATATTTCTTTTGGAACCATGCACATCATAAACCACTTATAACCATACACTTTCCACCAATCTGGATCACATGAAGATGCATTCATAAATTGCAACCGAAATATAATTAAATAACATAACTACTTCCATCCATCTCTCCCTGAGATTTCCGAATCATACTCAAATTTATCATTTACATCATATAATCACAGTAATTTATCATATTTCATACATTCTCATATTTTCACATACGTCACATCACAGCATATATTACACAGAATCCCATTTAAGAGGAAATAGCACTTAAAATCCAACATATTTGTAAAATACTATTTGGAAGATCACTATTCACTTAACCCATTCTGGAACGAACGTTACTTGGACGAACGTCGTTTTCTAAGCATTTAAACCGAACCCTAATTTGGACGTACGTCAAATCCGTACACCAGGACGAACACAATTCCACCGAACGTCACAAAATTGTTTTGGACGAACGCTACAGGACGAACGCTCAACAACAGGCCTAACTGGACGAACGCTTAACAACAAGCAGAACACTTCTCTGGACGACCGCTGTGGGACGAGCGCTATAGAACAGGCCGAACGCTCATTTCAATACTGAAGAACGAACGCTCACCACCAGAATAAAATTAAAGGTCGAACGCTATACTCAATTTAAGGACGAACGCTCACTTCTATATCCAGGACGAACGCTCAAATCAATGTGTTAAGGACGAACGCTCACTATTTGGACGAACGCTCCACTATTTGGACGAACGCTCACTCACTGTTTGGACGAACGCTCCACTATTTGGACGAACGCTCACTCACTGTTTGGACGAACGCTCATTTATTTGGACGAACGCTCACTCACTGTTTGGACGAATGCTCTCTGAATGATTTGGACGAACGCTAATTTTAAACGAACGCGAAGTCAGGACGAACGCCAACTCATGTGTAGGACGAACGCTCACTTCCTAGCTGAAGCACGGACGCTCATAATCTACAACTTGGACGAACGCGCGACGAGCCTTTGCGGACGAACGCTCACACGTACAGAACGAATCACTCAATGTCGAACACTTGGATTTAAGGACGGACGCGCATAGCGAATGGGACGAACGTCCCCTTTTCACTTCACCAACTTTGAACGAGCGTCCACAAACGAACGCTCTCCAACGACTACCGATTAATTTAGACGAACGTCCAAATTCACCTTGACGAACGTTCAACCATTTTGGACGAACGTTAGTTATTTAGGACGAACGTTAGTTATTTAGGACGAACGTTAGTTATTTAGGACGAACGTTAGTTATTTAGGACGAACGTCCAATTTGAAATCAAATTGGACGAACGGTATTTCTGCAGAAATTCTGCAAGTTTTCCAGAAACCCAGAAACTAAACCAGTACCCAAATATTCATCCCATTCATCCCAGATTTGCATTAAATACAACATACATCATCAACTAAACAAAAAATCTAGCTCCCCTTACCTCTTGAAGACTTCCTTTGCTAAATCTTTAAATCTATCTTCTCCAAGATTTCCATTGCCAAGGTTTCTTTCCCCCTCCAGCAACTCTGAACTTCACCTCCTTCACCAACCTTGCAGCAAGGGTTTCCTCTCTCATTTCAGAACCTAGCATCCCCTTATATCTTCCACGTTTGCAACCTCCTGAATCATGCCAAACATGAGGGAAATCACGGACTTCTTTACTCTCCAAAACCAATTCCCGTGACTCCCTTAATTGCTTCCCACACCCCTTCAACAGCTGCCTCCCCGTGAAGCCATTCCCTACCACACCACTCATCACAGGAAGCCCCCCACCACATCAATTACCAACATATCCTTGTCCATACACCACCCCCAAATTATTTAGGTCCTTACATTCTCCCCAACACAAAAATTTTCGTCCCCGAAAATTAAGCTTACCAAAACAAGTTGAGATACGTCTCTCTCATCTTGTCCTCTAACTCTTAGGTAGAGTTGCCATACCACAACTCATATAACAAACTTATCCGGGCAGTTCCCACCGCTCAAAGAGCTTATCAGAGCAACTCCCACCACTACTCTAGTGAGCTTATCAGGGCAGTTCCCACTGCTCAAAGAGCTTATCAGGGCAACTCCCACCACTCAAAAGTTTATCAGGGCAACTCCCACTACTCATCTAGTGAGCTTATCAGGGCAGTTCCCACCACTCAAAAGTTTATCAGGGCAACTCCCACTACTCATCTAGTGAGCTTATCAGGGCAGTTCCCACTGCTCAAAGAGCTTATCAGGGCAACTCCCACCACTCAAAAGTTTATCAAGGCAACTCCCACTACTCATCTAGTGAGCTTATCAGGGCAGTTCCCACCACTCAAAAGTTTATCAGGGCAACTCCCACTACTCATCTAGTGAGCTTATCAGGGCAGTTCCCACCGCTCAGCCAAGGTGACAATTCTATGCCAACATACATATCACATCTCACACCAAAATCAGGTCATTTTTCACTTACTCACATAGCAAGAGATCTTCTCTAATTGAATGTCTCATACTCTCACAATGTGGCAAAAATCGCAAGCTTAAATTTTTTTTTTTTTTTTTTTTTTTTTTTTTTTTTTTTTTTTTAACCGATACTATTGAAGACTCCGGTATGCATGACCGGAACTGTGGACACAGTGAGGTTCCTTGGCTATAAAACGAGGTGCTAGCCGCGTTGGGCGACACTTCGAAACGTTGAGATCTGAGAGCATCTGAGAGAGCGATCTGGGCACTGAGAGTTCTGAGTGTGAAAACTTTGTGAGATCTGAACGACTGAGTGTGGTAGATCGGAGAGTCTCCCGGCAAGTTTCAAATCTGCAAGTTCCAAGGCTCCGCTCCGCCTCGAGTAAGTATTTCTCTTCTCTTATCTCTTCCTTTCCTTTACCCAGCTTCTCCTCTTTCTTTACTTCTCGCTTCTTTTCTTCCCTTTCTTCTTTCTGCTTCCTTTCATGTACTTTTCTTTTTTCTTTTCTGAGCTTTTATTTCCCGCAATTTTATTCTGCTTTCTTCTTTATTTTCCGTTTTGTTATTTCGCTTCTGCTCCTGCATTTACTTTCTTCTTCTTCTTCTATTTTCCTTTTATTAACAAAAACTAAGAACACACCGCATTAACTAAGATAAGGGGTATATCGGCTGGAAACCAGACGTTAATCTCCCCTCGATTGAGGGTATGGCAGAGACAATCGGGTAGAACAACGCCACGTACCCCATAAAAACAGAAAACTTAAAAAGAGGAAGTTTATTTGTATGTACGAAATGGACATAAACAAACTTGGACGTAGATCCGTTTAGGAACATTTGCGAGGACCATGAAACAGACCAGAGACTAGACACCAAAACAACAAAGACCGCCTGGACGAAGTAAACTTAAAAGGAACCAAAACAAATAAAGAAAACACTAAAGATTTTTGTTTTGTTCTTTTTATTTCATTTCACTATTTTATGCTTTAGAAATACTCAGAGAAGGAGGATGAGTGATATGGAGATGGAGAGGTTCAGCAGTCAGCGGTGGAAACCTACTGATGACCAGGTCAAAATGATGACCAATATCTTCAACCACGGGGTCACACATCCCAGCAGAGCCCAAGTCGCCGAGATTACATCTCGACTCAGGGCCTTCGGAGAAGTCAGTGAATATAATGTACACTGCTGGTTCAACAATCACGGTAACCGGGTTAGGCGCTGGCAAGCGGAATTAGATCCCACTGGCACCGTATTTTCTCAGTTGCCGCTGTATATGTATGGTAAGAACCCTAATTACCACTATTTTTATTTTTATTTACTTTATTTTATTCTTCTCCTTCTATTATTAACACAAATTTTTGTTTGAAGAATATGGCTGGGTGATTATGAAGGCGCCAAGGCTGCTGGATTTGTTCCCTGTTCCTATCATCATCGACGATGACAGGGACGAACGACAAATCCCTCAACCCATGCCTCTCGCATTCCGAATCAGAGCTCCCTCGACGGAGCTCTCCCTTAGGCCACCACAACCAGCTCGAGAATATTTTCGTTAAATTTTTATTTTTATCTGTAACTTAATGATCACGAGTGATCGAATCCCGAACATCCTTTATTTGCTTTTTGTTTATTTACCTTATCTGCGTATTTTATGGACTGTAATATTTAACGATCACTTATGATCGACTCTAGAACATCTTTATTTTAATTATGCATTGTAATATTTATCTGCCATGCTAGTTATATATTTTTCTAACGATTTATTTACAGGTTAACGTCTTACTAAACTCAAGAGTATCAGAAGAGAAAAACCTCACAGCAACTCAACCACCTGTTTGAAATCTTTATTGTATTTATTTGAAATATATATATATGTACTTGTTCACAAATTCAGATAAATTAATTTATTACGAAATTTTGAAATTTGACTCAGAGTTATTCTCAACTATTTTTATTTTTATTTGGCCCAAAAGAAGAACATAATAAGTTATCAATGAGTTTGAAACGCGTGAAAATTATGTCTAAAAATTTATCAAAATTTTAACGATACTTCAATACTCGATAAGGTAAACAGAACATGAATTTACCCCAATCTTAAAACAACCTTTGTGTTTGCAGACTCAAAAATAACCAATAGGATTTCACATTAAGGCAAATATAACAAAGTATTAATGAACTTTGAAAACACAGAATACATACGTTTGACACAACCTGAACGGGAGCCGAAATCTGGTTTAGACACATAGAGGTTGATAACCCAAAAATGATACATGTTAATGAAATGAATGAATGTTTAAGGTTGAACACGACAGGATTAAAGCATTAACTTGACGACAAAAACGGTTTAAACAGTGTTTAGGCTTAAACACGAGCAAAAGACCAAAACATGGCGCATCAAGGTTAAGACAGGGAGAATTAAACTCATAATGATAACAAATTTTTTTTTTTTTTATAACCGTAGTCATGGTGTACAATCGGAGCAAGTGCTCGAACCTGCCCGCATACTCAGTCACGACATATTTCCCGGTATTAACTGAAGGAATTCAATCTCCAGGTCATACCTTACACTGTAAGGCAAGTACTCAGTATATGCTAGCTCTTTTTCATCTGGACATCTCTTAGAACTATAAATTTTCTCAAATGTTACTCTCGCGTTCTCGGTAAATACCCTTTCGGCTTCTTGATTGTGCAGGATTATGGTATTTTACTCCACCAATGCAGCATTCTGTTCTTGCAACGCTTGGAACACCGCATTCAGCATCTGATTAGAGTCAGACGGATCAACTCCTTGGGACGAAGGAGGAGAAGAAGTAGGTACCATCTTCTGTTCATACAGAAAGAAAGACCATTAGTCTGACTCAAACCAACACAATTTCCAACCCGAGACCAAAGTACATAATCACAAACGAAGCGCACCCACACCTACAGGTTTTTAAGGAAGAACTGCTCTGATACCATTAATGTAACATCCCGATTATATAATAACTAATATTATATAATAAAGACATCAACATTTAAATATAGAGAACAGTCGGAGTACGACATGTAATTAAATGTAGTAAATTACAGTCATTCACCAATAACAGACACTGAATTTAAATTAAACAGTGGAAAGGATTAAACACTACAAGTGTTTAATCAGGAAACTATAAGAAGACAACTCCGCAACATCAGCAACTTCTAGCTCTTGCTTCGAGGGAAACTCCGCGACAACATCTGCTCCCATCCAAGTGGATGATCATCGCCAAAGAAACATACCCAGACAGCACATAACAAAAACAATGCAAGGGTGAGCTAGATATAAAAAGCATGTTATACAGATAGCACAGTTAATTCCAATATTATCATACTTAGATTCGTATAAAAGAGCAATTATAGCATGTTCAGTCAAAATTGGACGTTCGTCCCAACAGTGCTCGACCAATTAGTGGTCGGCCTAACGTTCGTCCAATTCTGGTGAAATTGGACGTTCGTCCAAATTGCTCTGTGGTGAACGTTCGGTTCTAAACGAACGTCCTTGTAGTGAGCGTTCGTCCTTGTAGTGAGCGTTCGTCCTTGTAGTGAGCGTTCGTCCTTGTAGTGAGCGTTCGTCCTTGTAGTGAGCGTTCGTCCTTGGTGTGAGCGTTCGTCCTTGGTGTAGTGAGCGTTCGTCCTTGGTGTAGTGAGCGTTCGTCCTTGGCGTAGTGAGCGTTCGTCCTTGGCGTAGTGAGCGTTCGTCCTTGGCGTAGTGAGCGTTCGTCCTTGGCGTAGTGAGCGTTCGTCCTTGGCGTAGTGAGCGTTCGTCCTTGGCGTAGTGAGCGTTCGTCCTTGGCGTAGTGAGCGTTCGTCCTTGGCGTAGTGAGCGTTCGTCCTTGGCGTAGTGAGCGTTCGTCCTTGGCGTAGTGAGCGTTCGTCCTTGTAGTGAGCGTTCGTCCTTGTAGTGAGCGTTCGTCCTTGTAGTGAGCGTTCGTCCTTGTAGTGAGCGTTCGTCCTTGTAGTGAGCGTTCGTCCTTGGTGTAGTGAGCGTTCGTCCTTGGCGTAGTGAGCGTTCGTCCTTGGCGTAGTGAGCGTTCGTCCTTGGCGTAGTGAGCGTTCGTCCTTGGCGTAGTGAGTGTTCGTCCTTGGCGTTGTGAGCGTTCGTCCTTGGTATTGTGAGCGTTCGTCCTTGGTGTTGTGAGCGTTCGTCCTTGGTGTTGTGAGCGTTCGGCCTTGGTTTGTGAGCGTTCGGCCTGTGATGAAGATTGATTTCAGAACGTTCGTTCAGACAGCATCAGAGTTGGAAATAGCGTTCGGCAATAATGCATAATCCGTGGGTGTATTTTGAAGTAATTATTGAGAATTGTTGGTTATTTCCTTGATCCAATATTGGTTTAGTTATACATATTATTGAGAATATGTATGACTTCGTGATTGAGCACGTTTATTCTATTGGTTTAGTTATACATATTATTGAGAATATGTATGACTTCGTGATTGAGCACGTTTATTCTATTGGTTTAGTTATACATATTATTGAGAATATGTATGACTTCGTGATTGAGCACGTTTATTCTATTGGTTTAGTTATACATATTATTGAGAATATGTATGACTTCGTGATTGAGCACGTTTATTCTATTGGTTTAGTTATACATATTATTGGGAATATGTATGACTTCGTGATTGAGCACGTTTATTCTGTTAGAGGTGGTACATACACTATGTTATTTACTTATAACTTTGTCTGTCTTTTGAGCATTTTTGCTAGTCTCACGCGTGAGACTGAGATTCGAGTGTCACCTTCTTCTGCGCGAGGAGGTGAATGTCTCGCCCAATGACTTCGGCTCGTGTTGAGTATAGTGCATCGTTACGCGTAGTATCGATGTTTTTACTCGTTAGTCCTTGAGGAGTCGGGGAGATAGGTCTGAAGTCGCGATGGATGACGGCTCGGGTCGCCTGTTATTGAGAGCAGGTTATGACGACGAATTACAAGTAAACGACATCAGTTTATGAAAGACTAGTGTGCAGTGTCATGTGAGTCGATTTATCATGGGAATTGTTATAGTATTTGTAGTGGGTTTATAGTGTGATAATTCTGGTTATTCATCTTGCATGTTGTGGCTGTGGTTTCTAACCGTGATGGTCGTACGGATACGAGAGAGATGGTAGTGTAGATAAAGTTGGATTTGGAGTACTTCTGCGAAAGAGACGGGGAGTAAAACTTGTTGAGTCTATAGGTAGTAACGAGCGTTCTTATTAGTGACGTTCGGTCTTGGTGTTAATTATTTTCAGGTAGCGAGCGTTATTAGATAACAGTTGATCTTGATGTTAGTGGATCTGAGGTAGCTAGCGTCCGATCTTAATTTGGTAACCTGAGGTTTAGTTTGATTACGTTCAGTCAATACTGAGGTGTTCAACAGAGTACTCTAGGCGTTTAACCCAGACTCAAGCGTTCCTTATTATAGTGTTCTGTCTAGTAGCGATGGTTCTCAGGGAATGATCTTTATTGGTGATGTTGCTTTGAGGTTGTAATCATTTATAGGGAGTGACCGGCTTTGATAGTCGTTGAAGTATCGATCGATTGATAAATAGTGATTAGTCGTGATGATACATGATTCAGGAAATGATCATTCATAGGTAGTGCTCGGGTCGGATGATGCCTGTCTCGGGTAAAGATCATTAATAGTTAGTGGTTGTACGTAGGGAACATTCGGTCTCGATGAGGTTACTCTCAGATAGAATTAAATTCAGTAAAGTGATCAATTAAGTGTTCGTCCGAATGGTACTTAATCTGTGGTGTGCGAGATTTGATCTTTGAGCAATCGTTCGAATAGTGTTCGAAATAATAGTAATTGTTTTAGTAGAGTACACTGTCTTAACGTGAAGTCTATGTACTCGATCTTAATTAGCGTTTGATCTTTTGGTATTCGACCTAATGGTATTCGGTATAATAGCGTTTGATGCTCAGTTTCTAGCTTAAGTGATCAATCTTAATGTTCGTGTAAACAGTATCCGATGTAATATAAGTTCGTTGTTTTATCGTTTGATTCAGTAATGTTATGATATCTGGGTATGTATTGAGGTTGAGGGTACTGTAGTAGGATGTTTGATCTGTGGTTGATTGTGGGCATATTGAGGAGACTAAGAATGAAATCACAAGTGGGGCACCTTCCGTTGATTTGCTCATCAACGTATCATCCGGATGAGAGTTTATTGTGTATTAGGTATTATTGTGGTACATTGGTTTGAGGATGTCGGACTTAATTATTATATGATATTTGTATTGAAATAACTATGCATGTTTTATAAATGATGTGTTTCAGGTTAGCTCACCCTTACTTTGCTTGTTTGTGCATGTGAATGCGATGATCGTATAATGTGTGATGTTATACGGGAGCAGTTGAAGGATTGTCGCGTAATCTTGTGAAAATGGAGGAAGAGATGGAAGATCGAATTAGAAGGATTCAAGGTTATCTTTGTTGTTGCGTTTGAGCTTAAGACTGATGTATAGATTTTAGTTTATGCTCGGGATGTTATGTATTATTACAACATTTAAGTTTTTGAAAAATTTATTTGTTTTAGGGTGTTTTTTTTTTTTTTGGGATGTTACAATAATGGTATCAGAGCAGTTCATCCTTAGGATGACCTCTGTGTTGTGGGTTTGCTGTGTCTTCGCTGTGAAGAATTTAGTGTAAATGGTATGATTTACCACTTCCTCCGTGTCTTTATAGTAAGGTGTGTATCTAACTAGATGTTTTGAGAACAGAAAACGTCTTGATAAGAGTAATGAGGGTGCACACTCATGACTTTTACCATAGATGGTTTTCCTTTCTTAATTCTGAAGGTTAGAGTTAAGAAAGAGTTAGAGTTTTAGTGGTGTTTCCTGTAGTAATTCATGTCTTGTTCTTGCTTTTGTGGTAGTGTAGTGTGCTCGATAGTAGGAGAGGAATGCATATTAAAGGACAACTTGAGTTGTATACCTTTATTAGGATTGGTTGAAGCCTTTGAGACAAGTTCTTGCCGCGAAGATAGGAGTTAGAAGACTTAAAGTTAAGCTTCGGAGGGCGAGTGAAGATATTGGAGTTTAGGAATAAGGTTATGAGTGATGAAAATTTCCAGAAATCAAGTCATAAGGTCATATGTTGTACGTTCGCAAGAATTTCAGAGGCTAGATTAAGAGAAGCTTTGGATAAATATGGTTGTAACAAGGTTGGAGAAATGAGTTGGGTTTAGAATATCAGTAACGTTAACAGTCAGAAGAAAAGGACGTGTTGGCGAGAAACGGGGTGACGCTGTGAGAGTTTGGTAACATGAACCTAGGTATTAGTGATGGTTGGAATCTGAATAAGAAAATGGAGGATGACCTAAAATTTAAGTTAAGAAAGGAATAGAAAATTCTATAGCAGACTAGGGGAAATAAGTATCAAGAAAGGAAGTAGAAGGAGAAAATTTCGAGAGGTAGTTAGAAAGGCAGGACATGAGGTATTTGAGAGAGAATGAAGTATTGTTAGGATCTTTTAGTTAAGTGAAAAATTTGAAGGATGAGATGAGAGAAACTTACCTCGACTAGTTCCGATAAGCTTAATTTTCGAGGACGAAAATTTTTGTTGTTGGGGAGAATGTAAGACCCGTATTTTGGATGATAGGGGACATGGTGGGGACATGGTGGCCACCCACCTCTTTGACTATTGGGAGTGCATTATTGGAGGTGCAATTACGGGGAAGCTTAGCAAGGGAGGGAATTCATTTTTGGTGGGCATGTGAGAAAGAAAGAGAGAGAGAACAGCCAAGGGAGGAAACCTTCCTTCCTTCCTTCCATTTCCAGCCGTCCGAAGAGCACCCATGGAAACTGTACCAACTTCAGAAGGGCTGAGAGGTAGATCTGGGTTGGGCATCTGGTGAGGGTGGAGTTCTTCCAGCAAGATCGGAAGAGAAAGTGGAGAGCTGATGAATTTGCTAGGAGATCTAGAGCTGCATGTATAGGAGGAGATAGATCCCAAAGCTTGCAAGGAAGTCTTCAAGAGGTAAGGGGAGTTTGATTTATTTCATTAATTGTTGGTATAATCTGTATTTTGATGCAAATTTGGGAAGAAGGGGTTGAAAATGGGGTTTTCTGGGTTTCTCTGGAAAATGTGCGATTCTGCAGAATTCTGCAGAATGCGCGTTCGTCCAATTTTGATGAGTCAAAATTGGACGTTCGTCCCAACAGTGCTCGACCAATTAGTGGTCGGCCTAACGTTCGTCCAATTCTGGTGAAATTGGACGTTCGTCCAAATTGCTATGTGGTGAACGTTCGGTTCTAAACGAACGTCCTTGTAGTGAGCGTTCGTCCTTGTAGTGAGCGTTCGTCCTTGTAGTGAGCGTTCGTCCTTGTAGTGAGCGTTCGTCCTTGTAGTGAGCGTTCGTCCTTGTAGTGAGCGTTCGTCCTTGGTGTAGTGAGCGTTCGTCCTTGGTGTAGTGAGCGTTCGTCCTTGGCGTAGTGAGCGTTCGTCCTTGGCGTAGTGAGCGTTCGTCCTTGGCGTAGTGAGCGTTCGTCCTTGGCGTAGTGAGCGTTCGTCCTTGGCGTAGTGAGCGTTCGTCCTTGGCGTAGTGAGCGTTCGTCCTTGGCGTAGTGAGCGTTCGTCCTTGGCGTAATCAAACTAAACCTCAGGTTACCAAATTAAGATCGGACGCTAGCTACCTCAGATCCACTAACATCAAGATCAACTGTTATCTAATAACGCTCGCTACCTGAAAATAATTAACACCAAGACCGAACGTCACTAATAAGAACGCTCGTTACTACCTATAGACTCAACAAGTTTTACTCCCCGTCTCTTTCGCAGAAGTACTCCAAATCCAACTTTATCTACACTACCATCTCTCTCGTATCCGTACGACCATCACGGTTAGAAACCACAGCCACAACATGCAAGATGAATAACCAGAATTATCACACTATAAACCCACTACAAATACTATAACAATTCCCATGATAAATCGACTCACATGACACTGCACACTAGTCTTTCATAAACTGATGTCGTTTACTTGTAATTCGTCGTCATAACCTGCTCTCAATAACAGGCGACCCGAGCCGTCATCCATCGCGACTTCAGACCTATCTCCCCGACTCCTCAAGGACTAACGAGTAAAAACATCGATACTACGCGTAACGATGCACTATACTCAACACGAGCCGAAGTCATTGGGCGAGACATTCACCTCCTCGCGCAGAAGAAGGTGACACTCGAATCTCAGTCTCACGCGTGAGACTAGCAAAAATGCTCAAAAGACAGACAAAGTTATAAGTAAATAACATAGTGTATGTACCACCTCTAACAGAATAAACGTGCTCAATCACGAAGTCATACATATTCCCAATAATATGTATAACTAAACCAATAGAATAAACGTGCTCAATCCCGAAGTCATACATATTCTCAATAATATGTATAACTAAACCAATAGAATAAACGTGCTCAATCACGAAGTCATACATATTCTCAATAATATGTATAACTAAACCAATAGAATAAACGTGCTCAATCACGAAGTCATACATATTCTCAATAATATGTATAACTAAACCAATAGAATAAACGTGCTCAATCACGAAGTCATACATATTCTCAATAATATGTATAACTAAACCAATATTGGATCAAGGAAATAACCAACAATTCTCAATAATTACTTCAAAATACACCCACGGATTATGCATTATTGCCGAACGCTATTTCCAACTCTGATGCTGTCTGAACGAACGTTCTGAAATCAATCTTCATCACAGGCCGAACGCTCACAAACCAAGGCCGAACGCTCACAACACCAAGGACGAACGCTCACAACACCAAGGACGAACGCTCACAATACCAAGGACGAACGCTCACAACGCCAAGGACGAACACTCACTACGCCAAGGACGAACGCTCACTACGCCAAGGACGAACGCTCACTACGCCAAAGACGAACGCTCACTACGCCAAGGACGAACGCTCACTACGCCAAGGACGAACGCTCACTACGCCAAGGACGAACGCTCACTACGCCAAGGACGAACGCTCACTACACCAAGGACGAACGCTCACTACAAGGACGAACGCTCACTACAAGGACGAACGCTCACTACAAGGACGAACGCTCACTACAAGGACGAACGCTCACTACAAGGACGAACGCTCACTACGCCAAGGACGAACGCTCACTACGCCAAGGACGAACGCTCACTACGCCAAGGACGAACGCTCACTACGCCAAGGACGAACGCTCACTACGCCAAGGACGAACGCTCACTACGCCAAGGACGAACGCTCACTACGCCAAGGACGAACGCTCACTACGCCAAGGACGAACGCTCACTACGCCAAGGACGAACGCTCACTACGCCAAGGACGAACGCTCACTACACCAAGGACGAACGCTCACTACACCAAGGACGAACGCTCACTACAAGGACGAACGCTCACTACAAGGACGAACGCTCACTACAAGGACGAACGCTCACTACAAGGACGAACGCTCACTACAAGGACGTTCGTTTAGAACCGAACGTTCACCACAGAGCAATTTGGACGAACGTCCAATTTCACCAGAATTGGACGAACGTTAGGCCGACCACTAATTGGTCGAGCACTGTTGGGACGAACGTCCAATTTTGACTCATCAAAATTGGACGAACGCGCATTCTGCAGAATTCTGCAGAATCGCACATTTTCCAGAGAAACCCAGAAAACCCCATTTTCAACCCCTTCTTCCCAAATTTGCATCAAAATACAGATTATACCAACAATTAATGAAATAAATCAAACTCCCCTTACCTCTTGAAGACTTCCTTGCAAGCTTTGGGATCTATCTCCTCCTATACATGCAGCTCTAGATCTCCTAGCAAATTCATCAGCTCTCCACTTTCTCTTCCGATCTTGCTGGAAGAACTCCACCCTCACCAGATGCCCAACCCAGATCTACCTCTCAGCCCTTCTGAAGTTGGTACAGTTTCCATGGGTGCTCTTCGGACGGCTGGAAATGGAAGGAAGGAAGGAAGGTTTCCTCCCTTGGCTGTTCTCTCTCTCTTTCTTTCTCACATGCCCACCAAAAATGAATTCCCTCCCTTGCTAAGCTTCCCCGTAATTGCACCTCCAATAATGCACTCCCAATAGTCAAAGAGGTGGGTGGCCACCATGTCCCCACCATGTCCCCTATCATCCAAAATACGGGTCTTACAACCGCTCGCGTAGGCCTTGTGCTGAAAATCTTTTCCTTTTCTTTTATAAAAATTAAAAATCAAATAAAAATATTTTGAAAAGGTTTAAGCACACGTGCGACCGCTCGCGTAGGCCTTGTGTTGAAAATCTTTTCCTTTTCTTTTACAAAAGTTAAAAATCAAATAAAAATATTTGAAAAGGTTTTAAGCACACGTGCGACCGCTCGCGTAGGCCTTGTGCTAGAAAACCTTTTCCTTCTTTATTAAAAGTACTAAAATATTCCCGGCTACAAGTAATCTCTCAGCTAGAACTACGTTACCCTTGATTCTTCACCAAAAATGGAGATACGTAGGAGCAAGGCCAGTCCTTGTCAGGTTCATTTCCCAAAAATACAAAATCATTTCCAAACAAATTTCTCAAACAGTTTCAGAAAGAACTACGTAACCCTGATTTCTCATTTTGAATGAGAATACGTAGGAGCAAGGTCAATCCTTGTCGGGCCCAAAAAAACTAAAAAATATATTTTGTTTATTTAGAGTTTTATTTTAGGGACAATTAAACATTTTGAAAACCACATCATATTCGCGTATTTAGTTAAAGGTACTGCCTTTGGGCAGGCGTTGTAGGGTGCTAACACCTTCCCTACGCGTAACCGACTCCCGAACCTAGAATATGGTTTTCGCGGACTGTGTCTTATTATTTTATGGTTTTTCCGTAGTTTTCCAGAATAAACTATGGTGGCGACTCCAAAATCTCTTTTCGAAACCCGTTTCTTTTTTGGATCGTCGTCCCGTCGCGATTCCGGTTGCGACAGATGGCGACTCCGCTGGGGAAGTTTAGAGAGTCGAGCCATTTAATTAAATGCGCGAATTCGATGTGGTTTTGCTTATGTGTTTTTCTTTCCCTTTTCTCTATTTGTGCTTGATATTTAGAATAACTGCAATAACTGTTGAATATTGAACCCTAGGGTAGACAATATGTTCATATCTGCCTGGGAATTTTTCTGGTTGTTTTGCAGGTGAGGGTTTGGGTGTGCATAATTTCCTCCCTTCACACACACACTTCTAGCATATCATGAGTGGGGCCCTATACCCGGGTCTGAGCGTAGCTTAGAATTAGAGGAGTTGTGTAGTGGTGTCACTCTGGGATGTACTTCCTGTTTGGCTATCGTGAGAACTCCAGCTAGAGTCTGTTCTCTTCATATGTGTTTCCACACCTAGTTGATTACTCGACTGTTGTGGAGATGCTATGAAGGGGGCCATAGCTCTAGTGACCTTTGACCTTTAGGTTCAGGGAATCATCCTTGTGAGATTGCATATACTTGACCTTGAACTCCAAGCAGTGAACCTTTGGTAGGGCACGATGGGAGGAATATGTACTTCTGTAACCCTCACGCTGTTCATTTTTTTTTTTTGTTGTGATATTACATTTCATACCATGCATGTGCTTTGTTTCGTCATGTTGTTTTATTTTCATGCATCATATTCATACATCATTTAGTAACATGTTAATTTTAAAGGAAATCACAGGTACCTACTTGACTTCATACAAGATGGATGTTAACACAAGATCCGATGCTACACGACACACCGATTCTTCCGATTTAAGAAAGAAGTATAGTCTAAGAATCTGTGTTGGAAACTTGACCGGGCTGATAAACTTGGGCAAAAAGCTTAAGACTATAAAGAGAGAAACCTTTCAAAGAAGATATGGAAATTTGTTGAATTTAATGGAGGTTGAAGTACAAATACCCGCTATCACAGCCTTGGCACAATATTATGATTCTCCGCTTCGATGTTTCACATTTCAAGATTTTCAGTTGGCGCCAACCATAGAGGAGTTCGAGCATATCTTGGGTTTGCCACTGGAGGACACCACTCCCTATCAACATTTAGAGCATCATGCCTCTATACCCACCATTGCTACCATTATGAAATTACATCCCAAGGAGCTGGAAGACAGGATGATGATGAGGAATCAATTGCATGGGTTATCACAGGGATATCTAGAGCAGTATTTACATCACCTGGCTGATAAAGAGGATTGGGAAACTTTCATGGATGTATTAGCCCTCACCATATATGGCATTGTCTTGTTTCCCAAAATAGAAGAATTCGTGGATTACACCGCGATAGACGTCTTCGTGGCGAGTAAAACCAGATCAGAGAATCCTGTAACAGCAGTCCTTGCGGATGTTTATGGGTCCTTAAGTTTTTGCCATGAGAGAAAGGGAAAGAAGATTCTTTGTTGCTTACCGGCGTTGTATATATGGATGACAGCGCGCGTGTTTAAGGAGATGGTCGATGTCAAGAGTCTATCGGAGACTTTGTCACACCAAGGGCTTAAAGGTAAAGGAGGAAACGATTGGGCCCGATTCCTTGCTGGTTTGAGCGAAAGAAGTATAAAATGGCGCCTTCCTTGGCTCGGAAATAAACTGGCTATCCAACATTGTGGTAGTTTTCCTAACGTGCCTCTCATAGGTGCCCGGTACTGTATAAATTACAACCCTCTTTTGGTGCAAAGACAATTTGGGCATCCCATGAAAGGGGCACCTTCATCAGATTACCTTGCTACCCTATTCATTTATTACGAAGACGGGCATTTCATCGAACTGTTAAGAAAGGTTAAAAGTGCATGGGAAAATGTTGTTCGAGCAGAGAAGGACTTGAGGGATGGAGTAGTGGATAGCAGGGTTAGTTATTACACCTGGATTCTGGAGAGAGTGAAAGTAGTCAAGCTGCCTTTCAAGCCAATCAAGGATCAATCAGTTAGTGAAGGACCATCCCAAGCTCCAGAAAGTGAAGAGGTGCAACAATTAAAAGCTGAGATGGAGAAATTGAAAATGAGGAATGCTAGGTTGGAAAACGAATTACAAAGGGCGCGTAATGATCTTGTGGATATGAAAAATGATAATGAAGAAAAGTCGCGGGCTTATGAAAACCTTGTCAAAAGCCAGAAGGCTGAGAGGGATTACACATTTCGAGTGAAACAGGATCTAGCTGCCGCGAGTAAGGAATTATCCATGAGGGTAAATGAGAAGAAGGTGGCTTTAGAAGAGGGAAAGGAGTGGAAGCACCTCTACGAAGAAGCCAAAAGAGATAAGCGAGAAGCCCTGAAGAGATTAAGAGAAGCGCAGATTCAGATAGAAAAAGCGGGGCATGAGATGAAAGATATGGCCATGTCGTTTGAGGCGGATATGAATCGGGAGCGTTGGAAGCTAACAGAAGCAGAGGAAGAGCATCGAACTCTGATAAAACAAATGAAGGAATATATCGAGGAACAGGAGGAGCGATGGAGGTCGATAGAATTTGAAGAAAGGCATCAGGCCTTGATAAAGCGAATGGAAGAGCACATCGCCGAACAAGAAATGGATGTAAAGCACTGGAAGGAAAGATTCTCTCAGTTGGCTGCTTTGGCAAACGGGGCAATTGAAGACATCCCCAGGATGGTGTCGAATGCTGAAGCAAGCACTCATTTTTGTAACTCATCAGCGGAAATAGAATTGTTTATTAATCATTGTAAATGGTTAGTGCGAGAGATGAAATCTTTCATTGCTCGGGCGCGGGATTGATGTACATCAGAGTTATGTGTTTTGTTCCTTAGACGATGTAATGGATCAAATTTCTTGAAATGAAAGATAGGGGATGTTTGTTTGGTATCGACTTGTGTTAATTTTCCATCAGTATTGTCATTGTTATCTTGTGATTTCCACTTATCACTAGCATGCATCATGTTTTCTTTTTGCATTTTTCATCCTTATCTAATTTAATTTAATAAAAAATAATCATCAGTACAAGTGAGAAAACAACGGCAAGTTTTCCAAGACATCCGTACAGGACCAGAGCTAATTCGAAGGTCATGGAGAATTGGGAGCAGTCACACGAATCTATTAAGGCCGATGTCAGCCAGTTGAAGGATCAGATGGCCCAGATTTTGGCGGCTCTCGAAGCCCTGAAGACTACGGGAGGGGTGACCCCTGCGCAAGTTGAGGGAAGTGCTCAATATTACCCTCCGTTGTTCAGTGCTGGGAGCCAATCTGTTTCATTCCCAATGTATGGATTGCCTCCAGGTTACACCCCACCTGTGGGAGAATACACAGAAGGGGAGCAGACTTCATTCTCTTTCCCTACCACTACTAACGTACCGCCAATCAGTACTCAGGGACCTGTTGTAATGTCTGCACCTATGGTAAATGAAGGGATGTATGCAAGCATGACTGATGGAATACGAGTAACCCCGGTGCCACCTGTGATTACCGGAGAGGGCTTTTCTACAAGGGCTGCGCCATATACTTCGTTTCAGGGGATAACTAGTAATGTTGATGGGGCGAAGGATAAACTGGAGAGCCTAGAGGCAAGATTGAGGGCTGTTGAGGGGTATGAAAGTTATGGATTTGGGGATGTTTCTAGATTGAGCTTGGTTCCTGGCGTCAAAATACCACATAAGTTCAAAGCGCCAGATTTTGAGAAGTATAAGGGAAATACATGCCCAAAGAGCCATCTAACCATGTTTTGCAGAAAGATGGCTGCTTATGCTTATGACGAGCAGCTGCTCATCCCTGTTTTTCAAGATAGTTTGGCTGGAGTGGCGTTAAACTGGTATACCCATTTAGAGCCGACTCAAATTCGTTGTTGGGCGGACTTGGCTGATGCTTTTGTGAAGCAGTATATATATAATACACATGTTGCGCCAGATCGTTTACAGCTGCAAAACATGTCAAAGAAAGACAACGAAACTTTTAAGGAGTATGCTCAGCGGTGGAGGGAATTGGCTGCACAAGTTGAGCCACCTTTGTATGATAGAGAAATGGGGGCAATGTTTGTTAATACGCTCCAACCACCATTCTATGAACATATGGTGGGAAATGTATCTTCAAATTTTGCCGAAATCATCGTGATAGGCGAGCGGATAGAGATCGGGTTGAAGAATGGGAAGATTGCATATGGCTCATCGGTGGTTGCACATTCCAAAAAACCCAATTTCAACTCAGGAAAAAGAAAGGAAGGAGATGTGCATGCAACATCTGCAACCCCGGTGTGGAGAGGTCAAGTTCCCACTCATAACTATCGACCATACTGGGGTCAACATCCACATGCAGCTAATGCGTCATTTGGTCATCAAATTAGGCCTCAACAGCAACCAGGGTACTATCAACCACAATACATTCCGACGAATAATTGGAGGGGAGGGGCGAACGTAGGTTCCAATATGAATGTGGGTCCAAATACTTATCCAAGAAGGAACCAAGAAAGAAATTATGTTAACTTTACCCCAATTCCTACTACTTATACGGAATTATTACCTCATCTTATCAAACAAGGTCTGGTTGTCGTTTGTCCCCTGAAGCCTTTGCAGCCTCCATACCCAAGAGGTTATGATGCAGATGCAAAGTGTAGCTATCATGGAGGGGCCGCTGGTCATTCCACTGAGAGGTGTCTGGCTTTCAAGCATAAAGTGCAGACTCTAATTGATTCTGGGTGGTTAAAGTTCCAAGAGGATAAGCCTAATATTGAGGCCAATCCTTTATCTGGGCATGGAAGTGCTTCGACGAATGCTGTCGAAGTAAAAGAGCATGAGCTGGTGAAGAATGTGAAAGAAGTCAGGAGCTCTAGGAGGTTTATTTTGGAGGCGTTGCTGAAAGTGGGTATCTTGAAGGGTGATTATAATGAGAGTATGGCATGCGCGCTCCACCCAGATGCTGAGCACTCTATTGAGGAGTGTGTTAAGTTTGAAGAAATTCTGCAAGACCTGTTAGATCGTGGCCTGATGCAGGTATGCTACAAGAAGGAGGAGGGAAATGTATTTGCACAAACTGGTGATGAATCCGGCATGAGTTTACCAGAACCATTGGTGATTCGTTTCACTAAGACTACCTCTATCCCACCAACTCAAGGAAGGTCGCCCGTTGTTATCCGTGTACCAGCTCCTTTTCCTTACAAGAACGAAAAAGCCGTCCCATGGAGATATGGGACGCATGCGTCAAGCGAAGAACAAAGCGTTGACCCTGTCGTCAAAAACATATCAGGGATAGGTGGAATGACTAGGAGTGGTCGAATTTTCACATCACCAGAGTTGGCACGAGAAAGAGTCAATGATAAGGAAGCAACGATGGCCGCGAAGGCAAAAGAATTCTTAAAGGGGAAGGGTGCACAGACGGAGGAGATCCCCGACAAGGAAGAGAGGAGAGAAGTTTCTGAAGAGGAGGCTTGTGAATTTTTAAAATTCATACAACAAAGTGAATATAAGGTGGTAGAACAGTTAAACCGTATGCCTGCTCGTATATCCTTGTTAGACCTTCTCATGCATTCAGCATCACATAGAAAGTTGCTAATGAAGATACTCAGTGAGGCTCACGTAGAGCAAGGTATTTCGTTGAATAAATTCGAGGGTATTGTTGGCAATATTGTTGCTAATAATTATCTCACCTTTACGGATGAAGAGATACCAGCTGAGGGAAGAGGGCATAACAAGGCTCTTCACGTCTCTGTGAAATGCCTGGATCATGTTATAGCACGTGTTTTAGTGGACAATGGGTCCTCTTTGAATGTCATGCCGAAAGCAACCTTGGAAAAGCTACCTTGCGAAGGAATGCATATGAGACCGAGTTCAATGATTGTGAGGGCGTTTGATGGTAGCAAACGAGAGGTGATGGGAGAGGTGGATTTACCAATGCAAGTTGGCCCTTGTGTCTTTCAAATAACGTTCCAGGTTATGGATATCCTGCCAGCTTATAGTTGTCTGTTGGGGCGCCCATGGATCCATTCGGCTGGGGTTGTGCCTTCTACACTACACCAGAAGTTGAAGTATGTGATGGGAGATAAGCTGGTGATAGTATCAGGAGAAGAAGATCTTCTTGTGAGTGGGCCATCATCCACACGCTACATCGAGGCGGCTGAAGAAGCTCTCGAAACAGCCTTCCAGTCGTTGGAGATTGTGGGAAATGCTTGTGTGGAACCGTTTCCAGTAAATCCTCGTCTATCATGTGCTTCTATTATGATGGCCAAGATTATGATAAAAGGGGGCTATGTATATGGGGAAGGTTTGGGCAAATATCGGCAGGGGCGAGCATTCCCTATAGAAATCGTTGAAAACAAGAACAGATATGGCTTGGGATACAAACCTACCAAGGAAGACAGGAAAAGGATGATTGAAGAAAGAAAAGAACGCAGTTTGGCCCGTGCAGAAAGACGAGGGCCCAAAGAGAGCAAAATTCACATTGTTGACATCAAGGAAAGCTTCCGCAGTGCAGGGTGGATCAACACTGGCCAGATAGCAGCTGTGGAGGATGAAGAAAGGACTCAAAGTTTGAGCTTTGTGTGGGCTTGCTCCCCTGATACTCAACTCAACAATTGGGAAACACTGGATTTACCTGTGATGCTTAATGTGAACAAAATGTAATAGTTTTAATTAAGCTTATAGTTTCGATTGGGGCTTTAGAACTGAGATTTTGCGGATTGATTCTTTTTTACTTTTCACTCAGCGTGATAATAAAGATGCATTTCATCATCATTTGGCATTTTTCTTTGTTTATCTTATTTATTTATACTTTTTCATAAATTTAAATGATGCAGATGTGACAATGATTGTTTTGAAAATAACGATATCAATGTTCCTAATTTTGAGCACCCTATCAATAATACGGAAGATGATTTCGAAGATGATGTGGAACCCTCTCCAGAATTGTTGAGATTAGTGGAACAAGAATCTAAGGAGATTAAACCCCATCAGGAGGAGATTGAAATACTCAACTTGGGAGAGAAGGATGAGATAAAGGAGGTGAAAATCGGTACTAGTATGAAAACGGAAGTGAGGGAAAGATTGCGTGTACTGTTGAAGGAATTTAAAGATGTGTTCGCGTGGTCTTACAATGACATGCCGGGTCTAGATACCGATATTGTGCAGCATAGGCTCCCACTCAAGCCGGAATGCCCTCCAGTCAAGCAAAAATTGAGAAGAATGAAGCCGGAAATGTCCTTAAAAATTAAAGAAGAGGTCCAAAAGCAATTTGACGCAGGATTTTTGGCTGTGGCAAGATACCCACAATGGGTAGCGAATGTTGTACCAGTGCCTAAGAAGGATGGGAAGGTTCGAATGTGTGTTGACTATCGTGATTTAAATCGTGCAAGTCCGAAAGATAATTTCCCGTTACCACACATCGATACTCTGGTTGATAATACGGCCAAATTTTCGTTATTTTCGTTCATGGACGGATTCTCGGGGTATAATCAAATTAAAATGGCACCGGAAGATATGGAAAAAACGACCTTTATCACGTTATGGGGAACATTCTGTTATAAGGTGATGTCTTTTGGACTCAAGAATGCTGGGGCAACATACCAAAGGGCAATGGTGACACTCTTTCATGATATGATGCATAAGGAAATTGAAGTTTATGTGGATGACATGATTGCAAAGTCGAAGTCAGAAGAGGAGCATATTTTCAATCTAAGGAAATTATTTGAGAGACTGAGAAAATACAAGCTCAGGTTAAATCCCACCAAATGCACGTTTGGAGTAAAGTCTGGAAAATTGTTGGGCTTTATTGTCAGCCAAAGAGGGGTAGAAGTTGATCCTGACAAAGTAAGAGCGATAACGGAAATGCCTGCGCCCAGAACAGAAAAAGAGGTTCGAGGTTTTCTGGGAAGGCTGAACTACATTGCTAGGTTCATCTCCCAATTAACTGCTACTTGTGAACCAATGTTCAAGTTGCTACGAAAAAATCAGGCTGTAGTCTGGAATGAAGATTGTCAAGTTGCTTTCGAAAAGATCAAACAATACCTGCAGGACCCTCCTGTATTGCGTCCACCTATGCCAGGAAGACCGCTCATTTTGTATTTGACCGTACTGGATAATTCAATGGGTTGTGTATTGGGTCAGCATGATGAAGACGGGAAAAGAGAGCATGCCATATATTACTTGAGCAAGAGGTTCACAGATTGCGAACAACGATATTCGTCGTTAGAGCGAACTTGTTGTGCACTGGCGTGGGCTGCTCATCGTTTAAGGCAATATATGTTGAGTCACTCTACTTGGTTGATATCTAAAATGGATCCTATCAAGTACATATTCGAAAAGCCCGCTCTCACTGGAAGGATAGCTCGATGGCAGATGCTATTATCGGAGTACGACATTGTATATGTTACTCAGAAATCTATCAAGGGTAGCTCTTTAGCAGAATTTTTAGCCCATCAACCCATTAGTGATTATCAGCCGATGCAACCTGAGTTTCCTGATGAAGATATCATGGCTTTATTTGCTGAGAGCAGAGATGACAAAAATGAAAATGCTTGGACAGTGTTATTCGATGGGGCATCGAATGTAATGGGGCATGGAATAGGGGCAGTGCTTATCTCTCCTAAGAATCAATACATTCCAATGACGGCAAGGTTGTGTTTTAATTGCACAAATAATATCGCAGAATACGAAGCCTGTGCTATGGGTATTCGAGCAGCAATAGAGTCTAAAGCAAAAATTCTGGATGTATACGGAGATTCAGCTTTGGTTATCCATCAATTGAAGGGAGAGTGGGAGACTAGGGATACTAAATTAATTCCATACCAAGCTTACATCAGGGGATTAATTGAGTATTTCGATTCCATCACGTTTAATCATATACCGCGAGAAGATAATCAATTAGCAGACGCGTTGGCTACCTTGTCGTCGATGTTTGAAGTTGATCAAGATGCAGAATTGCCAATGATTGAAATGAAGAGTCATGCGGGGCTAGTGTATTGTCATTTCATCGAGGAGGAAGTAGATGGTAAACCTTGGTACTTTGATATCAAGCATTATCTTAAGACTCGAGAATATCCAGAGAAGGCATCCGAAAACGATAAAAGGGCGTTAAGGAGGTTGGTTGGCAGTTTCATTTTGAGTGGGGATATTCTATATAAGAGGAATCATGACATGGTTCTCCTCAGATGCGTAGATGCAAAAGAAGCCGAGCTGATACTAAAAGAAGTGCATGAGGGTACATTTGGCACGCACATGAATGGGCACTCAATGGCCAGGAAGATACTGAGAGCGGGGTATTTTTGGTTGACTATGGAAAATGATTGTTGTACACATGTGAGAAAGTGTGAGAAATGCCAGGTATACGCAAGTAATATCAATATGCCACCCACGACCTTGAACGTGTTGTCTGCACCGTGGCCCTTTTCGATGTGGGGAATAGATGTCATCGGAGCTATAGAGCCAAAAGCGTCAAATGGACACCGTTTCATATTAGTCGCAATCGACTACTTCACCAAGTGGGTTGAGGCTGCTTCTTATGCTAATGTGACTAGAAAGGTGGTGACCAAGTTCATAAAAAAGGAGTTGATTTGCAGATACGGGCTCCCTAACAGGATCATCACCGATAATGCCACTAACTTGAATAACCAGATGATGACAGAGTTATGTGAGGAGTTCAAAATTCATCATCTTAATTCTTCTCCTTATCGTCCAAAGATGAATGGGGCAGTAGAGGCTGCTAACAAAAATATCAAGAAGATTGTGCAGAAGATGGTGGTCACATATAAGGATTGGCATGAAATGCTTCCTTTTGCTTTACATGGTTATCGCACTTCGGTACGAACATCGACTGGGGCAACGCCTTTCTCGCTTGTATATGGAATGGAAGCAGTACTTCCGTTTGAAGTGGAAATTCCGTCCTTACGAGTTTTAATGGAAACCCAATTAGAAGAGGCTGAGTGGGTTCAAGCTCGTTTCGACCAGCTCAATCTCATCGATGAAAAAAGATTAACAGCAGTATGCCATGGACAATTGTACCAAAGAAGAATGAAGAAGGCATTTGATAAAAAGGTACACACAAGAGAATTTCATGAAGGTGAGCTGGTGTTGAAGAAGATTCTACCTATACAAAAGGATCATAGAGGCAAATGGACTCCAAATTATGAAGGGCCATTTGTAGTGAAAAAAGCATTTTCTAGTGGGGAACTAATTCTCACGAGAATGGACGGAGAGGAGTTACCATTGCCAGTTAATTCTGATGCAGTAAAAAAGTTTTACGCATGATGATTCCGTGATAGTGGTTGCTATTAAGGGGATGTTGATATTATCGTTAAAGATTATTGTACTCTGTGTTTTTTTTAATAAAGGAAGTTTGCGTAGTTCATTCATATTTTGGTTGTTTGCATCCCATCTGAAATATTGCATGTCACGCTGAGCTGTTAAGTAATCAAGGAAAAATGAAAATGAAAATAAGTAAACGCATGTCGATAAAAGCATCACAGGTATATCAGGTTGGTGAGCTCGGTCCTGGAGGATGTCGAAAAAGGAAAACGAAAAAAAAGAAGGTCACATGTTGAGTTTGTTGTTAATAAAGTTGTCAAGGACATAGTATTTTCACACACAAAAAAAAAAAAAAACAAAAAAAAGAAGAAGAGGGTTTTGAAAAAATACCGTTGGAGAGCCCTTTCTTGATTCAAGGTTTTGGGTGTAACCGGTGTTCTTATCTTGATAAAGCATCTGCATTCACATTACTTGAACCCTATTTTTTCCGTTTCCCACAAGACGAAGGATTTCGCCATATGCCTAATATTGGGGCAGTTTTCATCATGTTACATATCACCGATAATCCGTTGATTAGGGAGATGAGATAAAATAAAAAAAAATAAAAAAAAAGAGAAGAAGAAGGAGAAAACAAAGGAAACAAAACAAAGGAAAAATGAAGTTGATGTGTCAAGTACTACATAGTTTAGTTTCAGGGTTAAACTCAAGAGAAAGTCAGACAAACAAGATTCGGAGTGACGTGTGGCCGTTTTTCGTTACCCAATCGTCAAAAGCAGTTCAACCAATTGCACCCCTTTTGAGCCAAAATGCATAATTGTTTTCATCACCCTAGACAAGAATCATTAGCAGGTCGACGTCAATTTAAAAGGGTACATCATAAGCATCCAAAGAAAAAGGAAAAAATGAATGAAAAGGAAAGTATCATAAAAGATCACAACAGGGGCAACGAAAAGAATGATCCAAAGGGAAAGAAAGAAAAAACAACAATAAATATGCCTGAAGTTCAAATCCCTAAGGACAGTTGACTGGGCACCTTGCAAATGATTCTTGTCTAAAGATTTTAACCGTCAAACAATTATTTGGGCCTTCATTATCCTTTCTTTCAAAACCCTTTGACCTTTAACCACGGTACAAGCCCATAAAAGTCCACGCTGACTGAAGACTGTTGGTCCTAATCTTTCTCACGAATTTAACTTTGAAACAAAATGATGTGGTGAACGACACAATTCAGTGTTATTTTCAAAAAAAAAAAAAAAAAAAAAAAAAAAAAAAAGAGGTCTCCCTGTCAATCGAAGATCATCCAATTTGGGGGAATCCTTTATACTCAAATCTTTTCACTTTTCCATTGTGCAAAATTGGGGCAGTATGGGAGCACAATATGTTAATATCACTTTTCCCCAAATGAGGGGCACACATACGTTAATTTTTGCTCACAGAAAATCATTATTCATTTGTTTTTCATAGCCATTCTTCCACATCATACAGGGTTCAAGTTAATTTGGATTGCAAAAAGCGATAAAAAGAATTTTAACTTAGGGTTACACTTTCTTCCTGCTCATTAAAGGGTTCTATACCAATCAACGTTGTTTTAAGGAATGCGTTTTGAACATACATTGTGTTTGATGACAATTTTAACAATGGATTCCAAGCATGGAATTTTCAAAGAAAACAAAAAAAAAAAAATAAATAAATAAATAAATAAATAAAATAATAATAAAAAAAATGATGATGAAAAGCGAGAGTAAGAGAAAAGACCAAAATGAAGGTCTCATGTGTCCATGCATCCATGCATCATCATGACATAACATCATCTTAGAGGAAGCGAGGAGAATTGTTTGCAAAATCTTCATGTTTTACTTGGCATTTATCAACTTTTCAAAGTTACAAATCATGGTTTTAGTTTTCTGTTATCGACCCTCTGCATGGCAATGGTCAGATTTAAATTTCTGTTCTGTGAGTTTGGCCCTCTGCGAGGCAATGGTCAAATCCAGGTTTTAGTTTTCTGTTATCGACCCTCTGCATGGCAATGGTCGGATTTAAATTTCTGTTCTGTGAGTTTGGCCCTCTGCGAGGCAATGGTCAAATCCAGGTTTTAGTTTTCTGTTATCGACCCTCTGCATGGCAATGGTCGGATTTAAATTTCTGTTCTGTGAGTTTGGCCCTCTGCGAGGCAATGGTCAAATCCAGGTTTTAGTTTTCTGTTATCGACCCTCTGCATGGCAATGGTCGGATTTAAATTTCTGTTCTGTGAGTTTGGCCCTCTGCGAGGCAATGGTCGAATCCAGGTTTTAATTTTTTGTTATCGACCCTCTGCATGGCAATGGTCGGATTTAAATTTCTGTTCTGTGAGTTTGGCCCTCTGCGAGGCAATGGTCAAATCCAGGTTTTAATTTTTTTGTTATCGACCCTCTGCGTGGCAATGGTCGGATTTAAATTTCTGTTCTGTGAGTTTGGCCCTCTGCGAGGCAATGGCCGAATCCAGGTTTTAATTTTTTGTTATCGGCCCTCTGCATGGCAATGGTCGGATTTAAATTTTTGTTCTGTGAGTTTGGCCCTCTGCGAGGCAATGATCAAATCCAGGTTTTAGTTTTTTTTTTTATACTTTAATTGACATTGGTCATTTGGCATCGTGACTTGAATTATTTTGTTCGTTTTCTTTCATGATTGAAACCCGGACAAAATTAGTGTCTTTATCTTTACTTAGCTTTACTTAAATAATACGAAAAGATTAAATTTTCATATTATTTAGTAATATCTAAGTAAAGAGGGGCAGCTGTCAACACTCAATTTTGTCCGGGTTGTAAAAAATGTGTTTTTATTTTTTATTTTTTATTATTTTTCTTTATTTCACCTTTTTGTTTTATTCTATTTCTATGTATTCAGATTTGTTTGCTTGTAATTCAATTTCTATTTTATTTCTTATTTTCAATTTGTTTTAATAGAGTTAATTAATTAAAATAATTAAAAAATTGAAAAATAAAAAAAAATAAATAAAAAAAATGAAATAAAATCAAATAATAATAATAAAATAAAATTGAAACAAAAAAATAAATAAAAAGAAAAATCAAAACGTGGGAAATGGGTATGTGAGACGTGTCCGAAGGAGGGAGACCGGGGTTGTTAAGGAGAATTTTTCCAAGATTTTTGGAAGGAAGGGGACCAGGGAGTTAGAGGGTGATTTTGGGTCAAGATTTTGGGGAGCAGAATTCTGTTGGATCAGAGAGAGAAAAAAGGAAAAAGGGTGCACACGAGAAACCATCATCTGGGATCATCACCCAGAATCATCATCGGCACTGGTACTGGCAAGAGGAGGTCACCGGATACACAACTAGCAGTAGCAGCAGCCCCAGCAGCAGGTAGGTTTTTGCTCACTTGTACATTCAAATTCATCATATATGCTTACTGCATAAGCTCCTTGCACCCCTGTCTCGCCAGCCCATTCACCATTGTCACAGAATCACCTATCCCACTCATGCTCATATGCACACTACACACTCATCGTTTCCAATACCAAATGGACAAGATTCAACCAACATTAAACCCATCAGTAAACATTAAAAAATTAGGGGAAGCAGAGAGGTAAAAATGGTGTTGCAGGGGGGCATTAGGCCTTCGAGAAAATCCTCGAATGGGGAGGAAGAGGGTGGCTGATTGTTTCATGGTTGGCGGTTTGGAAGTAGTAGTCTGCTGTGTGGTGGTGGCAGTGGCGTCGCTAAGGTCATCCTAGTAGGTGATGGTGATCGTGTAGGTGGCCGAGAAGGTGGACGAGTATAGGCACGGGGGGAACATTATCGTGACAGTGGTCATGTTTGTCGTGGAGGCTTTAGCAATGGTGAAGTTGATGTTGATGGGTGATGATGGCACGAGCGGATCGGAGATGAAGACGGAGGAAAACCATCCCTGAGAATCGCTGGTTTTCGAAGAGAGAGGAGTGGAGACGGTGGTTTCTTGGCTGACGGTGGTTCTGGTTGTGCGAGGGGTCGTCGGCGAGGCCAAGGCGCGTTCTGTTTGAGGCGACGGTGGCCGGCTATGGCAGAGCGGGCGATGAACTTGTGGTGTCGAGCAGGAGACCTTGGGTCTCTAGAGAGGCCGTGAGCTAGAGAGTGGGAAGGAGGATGAACCTCCTGAACCCCTAGAAAATTCTAGGTTAGAAATTGACCATGTGGGCCGGGCCCAGAAATGAGCGTACGTCCGGGAGCCTTGGGCCTCTTTTGGAACGCTCGTTATATAGCGTTCGTTCGCCATCTCCCCAACACGAACGCTTGTTATGAAAACCAACGAGTGCTAGTTATCCAAACGAGCGAACGCTCGTTATCCTTAAGCCTTTTTGACCGTTCGTTCAACATTCTCACCAATGAGCGCTCGTTCGCCATCTCCCCACAACGAACGCTCGTTACTTAGCGCTCGTTCGCTACTTCCACAGCGAACGCTCGTTACTTAGCGCACGTTCGCCACTTCCACGGAGAACGCTCGTTACTTAGCGCTCGTTCGTCACTTCCACAGCGAACGCTCCTTACTTAGCGCTCGTTTGCCACTTCCACAGCGAGCGCTCGTTACTTAGCGCTCGTTCGCCACTTCCACAGCGAACGCTCGTTACTGAGCGCCCGTTCGCCACTCCCACAACGAACGCTCGTTACTTAGCGCTCGTTCGCCACTTCCACAGCGAACGCTCGTTACTTAGCGCTCGTTCGCCACTTCCACAGCGAACGATCGTTACTTAGCGCTCGTTCGCCACTTCCACAGCGAACGCTCGTTACTTAGCGCTCGTTCGCCACTTCCACAGCGAACGCTCGTTACTTAGCGCTCGTTCGCCACTTCCACAGCGAACGCTCGTTACTTAGCGCTCGTTCGCCACTTCCATAGCGAACGCTCGTTACTTAGCGCTCGTTCGCCACTTCCACAGCGAACGCTCGTTACCTAGCGCTCGTTCGCCACTTCCACAGCGAACGCTCGTATTTTAGCGTCCGTTCACCATCTGCCCAACGAACGCTCGTCATTCAGCTCACATATCTAAACGTCCGTCCGTTATGTTCCCCAATGGACGTTCGTCCTCTCCCCCAACGAACGTTCGTTGTTCTGAATCTCTTCCCAGCGTCCGTTCGGCATTTCCATTTCTTTTGTTTGTTCATTTTATTTTCTTTTATTTTTTTATTTTATTTTGTTTTATCTATTTATTTTAGACATTTACTTATCCTAAAATATATATTTAATAATACAATATTGATAGTTTAAATAAAAAGAATTTACAAGAATATTTTGAAAAGGTTTAAGCACACGTGCGACCGCTCGCGTAGGCCTTGTGCTGAAAATCTTTTCCTTTTCTTTTATAAAAATTAAAAATCAAATAAAAATATTTTGAAAAGGTTTAAGCACACGTGCGACCGCTCGCGTAGGCCTTGTGCTGAAAATCTTTTCCTTTTATTTTATAAAAATTAAAAATCAAATAAAAATATTTTGAAAAGGTTTAAGCACACGTGCGACCGCTCGCGTAGGCCTTGTGCTGAAAATCTTTTCCTTTTCTTTTATAAAAATTAAAAATCAAATAAAAATATTTTGAAAAGGTTTAAGCACACGTGCGACCGCTCGCGTAGGCCTTGTGCTGAAAATCTTTTCCTTTTATTTTATAAAAATTAAAATTCAAATAAAAATATTTTGAAAAGGTTTAAGCACACGTGCGACCGCTCGCGTAGGCCTTGTGCTGAAAATCTTTTCCTTTTCTTTTATAAAAATTAAAAATCAAATAAAACTATTTTGAAAAGGTTTAAGCACACGTGCGACCGCTCGCGTAGGCCTTGTGCTGAAAATCTTTTCCTTTTCTTTTACAAAAATTAAAAATCAAATAAAAATATTTTGAAAAGGTTTAAGCACACGTGCGACCGCTCGCGTAGGCCTTGTGCTAAAAATCTTTTCCTTTTCTTTTATAAAAATTAAAAATCAAATAAAAATATTTTGAAAAGGTTTAAGCACACGTGCGACCGCTCGCGTAGGCCTTGTGCTGAAAATCTTTTCCTTTTCTTTTATAAAAATTAAAAATCAAATAAAAATATTTTGAAAAGGTTTAAGCACACGTGCGACCGCTCGCGTAGGCCTTGTGTTGAAAATCTTTTCCTTTTCTTTTACAAAAGTTAAAAATCAAATAAAAATATTTGAAAAGGTTTTAAGCACACGTGCGACCGCTCGCGTAGGCCTTGTGCTAGAAAACCTTTTCCTTCTTTATTAAAAGTACTAAAATATTCCCGGCTACAAGTAATCTCTCAGCTAGAACTACGTTACCCTTGATTCTTCACCAAAAATGGAGATACGTAGGAGCAAGGCCAGTCCTTGTCAGGTTCATTTCCCAAAAATACAAAATCATTTCCAAACAAATTTCTCAAACAGTTTCAGAAAGAACTACGTAACCCTGATTTCTCATTTTGAATGAGAATACGTAGGAGCAAGGTCAATCCTTGTCGGGCCCAAAAAAACTAAAAAATATATTTTGTTTATTTAGAGTTTTATTTTAGGGACAGTTAAACATGTTGAAAACCACATCATATTCGCGTATTTAGTTAAAGGTACTGCCTTTGGGCAGGCGTTGTAGGGTGCTAACACCTTCCCTACGCGTAACCGACTCCCGAACCTAGAATATGGTTTTCGCGGACTGTGTCTTATTATTTTATGGTTTTTCCGTAGTTTTCCAGAATAAACTATGGTGGCGACTCCAAAATCTCTTTTCGAAACCCGTTTCTTTTTTGGATCGTCGTCCCGTCGCGATTCCGGTTGCGACAGAAGGTATACCAACCCTATGGATGAAGTGACTGAGGTGTAGCAACCTCGTGGAGGGTGTACCAACCCTATGGATAAAGTGAATGAGGTGTAGCAACCTCGTGGATGGTGTACCAACCCTATGGATAAAGTGAATGAGGTGTAGCAACCTCGTGGAGGGTGTACCAACCCTATGGAAGTGAATGAGGATTTTGAGTTTGATTATTGGGTTCGACCATTGCCATGCAGAGGGTCGTTTGACAATCTGGACTTGACCATTGCCTTGCAGAGGGTCAAGATCGCAGAGGAAAAAAAGTAAAATTTGTGTGATTGTTTTGAATTGGAAACTTTTGAATTTGTTCATTTGTTTTGAAATTTTGAGATGTTGAATTTTTTATTTTTGAGTGATTTTTTTTTTGAGATAGAACTGAGTGTCCATTTTTTTTTTTTGAAACGAGAAACAAGGTTTTAAAATTTTTTCACATGGTTGACATTATCATTAAACAAGGCATTGCATTTTTGTACATGGATTTTGAAACCTCGATATGTAAGAGAAACATGGTTGATGTAAATTTTGAAATCGGAGGAGAAAACTTTGATGCATGTTGATTTTTTTGTCTTTTTGAAAGAAGAAGATTTGATAAACATTCATGAAAATATGTACCTGATGTTGACTTTTGATCCATGATGGAAGATTATGAAACTATGACACCTTTTTTACTGAGTCAATTTGTTTTCTTTGAAATCATCAAATTTATGACGATTTAGACTTTCACTTTCTTTTTACAATGGATATCCAAATTCTAAAGTCAAATGTTCAAAATGAAGCTTGTGTGCTGGACATTTTCTGATGAAACACCTGTGTATACATGCTTGATATGAGAGGTTGGTTAAAATGATAAGAAAGATTTTTGGCAGGGTTTAGAGGGGACTGAGATGACTTTTTGGGCATATCATTCCTCATACAATCATCAATGAAGATGTAATATGTGGATGTCAATGTGAAATATGATATACCAAAAGGTTACCCCGGTTTGGCGTTTGTGAAAAGGAATGTGGGGGGATAAGTTATAAATCAGGGATTGAGCTTTGCAAAAAAAATTGCCCAAATTTTGGTGGTAATAGATCCAAGATCATGCGAGGCCCAACAAGGGATGCCCTAGTCTTGGTATGAGCTTTGAATATAAAGATGAAGAAATTTGAGATTAACAAAGTTGCTCAATATTTTGAATGGGCCAAAACATATGAAACTCTCAAAGTGGCCCTAGTTTTGGAGAACGGGTGAAAAAGGTTATGTAAAACCTACAAAGTTGCCCCCTAGTTTAGGAATCGAGGAAGGAGTTCGAATGGGATATGAATGTGTTCAAAAATGTGTGATGGATATGGAAATGATTAGCTTGAAAAGATTGCCCCAATTGGCTTGATTTTCCTTCCTATAATTCTGAACAATAGGAACAAACCTTTCTTTTTTTTTCTTTTTTTTCTTTTTTTTTTCTTTTATTCTTGATGAAAATAAATCAATTAGTCAATCTGGACGAAATTGGGTGTTCACACAAGGTAATCCACACACTCACTCATCTTTACACTCGCATAGTCTACTGGCACTCCCCAACACTATGCAAGGTAAATCCACACACACGACTCATCTTTACACTCGCATAGTCTGCTGGCACTCCCCAACACTAGGCAAGGTAAATCCACACACACAACTCATCCGGATTTGTATAACTGTCAAACCAACAGTCGTCTTTGCACTTGCATAGTTCTGCTGGCACTTCCCAACACTATGCAAGGTAAATCCCCAACCTGCCTATATCTGCCATTAAAGGCTATAGACGAGGACCTCCCTCTACTCTCACCACTGACACTGTTCTTCTCTATGTGAGCATGAACAATGCTTTAAGTGTAGGGATAGACAGACCGATCCTAAGTTCACTACAGTTATACCGAACAACCACAACATCACATAACCACTTATAGCCATCTCTCCCTGAGATGCCTACTTCATACTCCATACCACATTTGCATTTACAATTGTATCACATTTCATACATTCTCATTCCACATACATCACATCACATTATACATCCCAAATATTTGCACACTTAATCCAACCCAAGAGTAAAGGAACTTAGAATTCAACATATTTGTAGAATACAATATAACCGAGCACTATTCACCGAACACTGTGGAACGAACGCTACTGGACGAACGCCATTTTCCAAACAACAGGCCGAACACTATTTGGACGGACGTCATTCACCAAAATGATCTGGACGAACGTGCCGACAGCTATATTGCCGAACACTATATTATTTGGACGAACGCTATGAGAATCAGGCCGAACGTTCAAGATGGAAATCTAAGAATACTAACTCAAGGCCGAACGCTCACAAACAAAACAATACCAAGGCCGAACGCTCTCATCACAACCATACCCAGGCCGAACGTTCAAGATTGAATCCTTAGAATACCAATTCAAGACTGAACATTCAAGATGAAAGAAACACTATTAAACCGGACACCATTAGTACGAACGTTTGGACTATTGATCGAACACCAAGAGGACTATGTCGAACACCTAAAGAAGTAGACGATCGTCTAGAATCCGGACCAAATCAACACTTAATCGAACAGTAAGTATTAAATCAAAACCTAACCGAACGGTACTAAATCCAATTCTTAACCGAACGGTGCTAAGCATGCAAGACCGAACGGTAACAGATCAATACTTAACAGAAAACTAACCAATCAAATATCAACCGAACGGTATAAAATAAACCTTGACCGAACCAGACAAATTACTACCTAACCGAACGGTACCAAAAATCATGTTTAACCTATTCTAACGACCGAACGCTATTATCACTTAATACAGTATTAGGACCGAACGTTAATTAATCATTAGCACATATCAAGGACGAACGCCGACGCTCGTATCTGAGAATACAAGACCGAACGCTCATTATATTTTGGCCGACCACTAATTGGTCGAGCCATTTGGACGAACGTCCCATTTTGACTGACCAAAATTGGACGTACGCGCGTTTTGCAGAATTGCACCAGAGTTTCCAGAAAACCCATGCAGTTGATCCAACAAATCATCTATCCTTGGCAACGGGTATTTGTTCTTGATGGTCAGCTTATTTAATTGCCTGTAGTCAATACACAATCGAGAGCTGCCATCTTTCTTCTTTACCAAGAGAACAGGCGCTCCTCAGGGTGATACGCTCGGCCTGATGAACTGCTTGTCCATCAACTCTTCAATTTGCTTCTTGAGTTCAGATAACTCCGCAGGCGACATTCGATAAGGTTGAACAGAGATGGGTGTTGCCGTCGTCACTAAATCAATGGTGAATTCAACTTCTCGAGGAGGGGGAAGTCCAGGTATTTCTTTCGGAAAGACGTCCGGGAATTCATCCACAATCAATCGTCCGTTACTGTTACTGCTGGACGATCGTTCTAAGTTCACTTCTCCCATCTCTTTGTCTGCGTGCGTCATGATCAGGAAACAACTGGCACCTTCCATGATGTCTTCCTTCAATTGACCGAGCGTTACTGACAACTCTTCTTGGTCTTCATCAGGAAATACCAATTCCTTCTTACCACAATCTATGAGAATGTGATTGGTAGCCAACCAATCCATTCCTAAAATCACCTCCAAACCTTGAAGAGGTAAGCAGATGAGATTGACTTTATACTTACGCCCTTCCACTTCTATAGGGCATCTGACGCACATAGTGGACGTCCTAACCTCGCCAGCCGCTGGGGTTGACACCACTAGATCGAACTGCATCTCTCTCACTTCTAAACCCAGTTTTCCAACGCACACCTTCGAGATGAAGGAATGTGTTGCTCCCGAATCATACAATACACAGCAAGATCTACCATATACTAAGCAGGTACTGATGGTGAGTGTACCTGAGCTTGCTGCCTCAGCGCCCGTTATCGCATATACACGCCCAACCGCTTGGGCTCGTCTACCTCTTGGCTGATTCCTTCCAGCGTTCGGTGGTCTCATCACTGCGCGTCTCCCCATGTTGCACTCATTTTCCAGATGTCCACTTCTTCTACAACGAGCGTAGAATTTTCCTCCCATCAGTTGAGGACATGACGAACGGTAGTGTGGTCCTCCACACTGGAAACAAGTGACGTTTCCTTGCTGCCCAGACTGTCCGGCAGTGACTAGCGCTTCAGATCCACTTGTATTTGGTGGTTGATTTGGACGAGTGTAGGGGGTCCTTCTCAGATTAGCATTGTTTCTAGATACGATCGGTCCCCTACCCACCTGTTGTTGCTTCTTATGTTGTTCCGCTTCTGCCATATTCTTCTCCAATACTTTGGCCCTCTCAACCATTGCCGGAAATGAGCGAATACACAGGCTAGAAATTAACACCTTCAAATCACTCCTCAGCCCATTTTCAAACTTTCTGCATTGCCACTCCTCACTGGTAGCCATAGTGTTGAAACGAACCAAGTGCTTGAACTTGTTCGTATATTCAGAAACGGACATTCTACCTTGAACCAGTTGCAGGAAACTCCACCTCCTTGGCAAAACGAACGCTGTCTGGAAAGTATTCCTCATAAAACTTGCTTATGAATACTTCCCATGTGATGGGGCTTTGGGCGTCCATCAAGATGGCTCTCATGCTCGCCCACCAGTGGCTCGCTTCCCTGGTTAGTAGGTATTCAGTGAACGCCAACCTGTTCTCATCCGGACATCTCTTGGCGTTGTAAATCCTCTCCATGTCCCGCAGCCACTGATCTGCCTCATCAGGGAGGCACTTCCACTGAACTTGGCTGGGTGGTGTTGAAGGAAGCTCTCCAAGCTCCATTCAGCCTGATGAGTAGCGTTGGAAGAGGACGCTCCTGGTGTGCCTCTAGTAGCAGCAATGATCTCCATTAACTGCCTTTGAGTAGCTTCAGAGTTGGCGCGTGCGGCCTCCAAACTCTGTAGAGCAGCTGCATTCTGCTCCATTAGGGTAGTGTTTTGTTGTTGTAGTCTATCAATTACTGATTCCAACAACCTAGTGTTGTTGGGCGCATCAGGTTCATTGGCCTGTGGTGGAGGAGGGAGTCTAGGTGCCATTTGTTCTCTGGGAAACAGAGAAAACGAGCGTTAGTCATGTTCAAAGAGTTGAAAAGTAACTCATTAACCTGTTAAGCGAACATGTAACCGGTTACGCGTTTCCACCAATCTCGTGCGTTTCTTAACCGAGGGCACACACGACATTTCGCTCACAATCCGCGCAAATCTCTTCACAATCGCGGGTGACTGAACAGTGCAACCATCCCGCATTTCACCGCAAATCCGTCCGCGCATTTCACTCCAACCGAACGCATAACGAGCTTAATTCCTCGCTCGCAAAACTGTGTGAACAGTTAAATCGCTTCAAACGAACACAAGGTTATAGTATCTGCGATGAATTAAGTTATTCCTTTCTTATCATATATATATATATATATATATATATATATATATATATATATATATATATATATATATATATATGAACTTATCCATGATGCTACCAAATGTGACTATAGTGGCCAGCTACGAAGCAAACAAAGACATAATGAATAATGAATTACATACCTTCTAAATTTTCACCACGTGAAAACATTTTTTTAGGTAAAAGTTTTATTAGATCTTTTCATATTAAGTTTTATTATATTTAAGTAATTTTCCTCATGTTACATGATTTGTAAGATAGTTTTAAAATTTTGATTGTAAGTTGTTATAGATTCTACAAAATTCATTTTTTTAATCTTTTATACCATTTAAAATGTAATTTTATTATATAATTAAACACTTGTTTATGCTTAAAAAGAGTGTTTCGGTGTGGATATTTTCCTGTGTGTCTTTGTTGCTCCTGCTGTCTGGGACGCGTGCTTTTCTCCAATTGTTGTTGTTCATATTCTCCAAAGGAGGGGGAAGTACCTGCAAAGATACTCCGACGCTCAAGTCAGATGTGAGCTATGGAGCCTCAGCTCTCAAGAGAGTGATTATGATACTGCTCTGAAATATTATTTAGGGTCTCTAGAGCATAAAGAGAACGTACCTGGACTTTTGCCCTCTCATTGTATTTATAAGTCGAATAAAAATAACCACCTTACCTAAAAATGTGGTTAGTTACTTAACCGTCTAAGATATTTTATGTAAATATCTTACTACATAACATAACATGCCCCCCAAGTCCGAGTTAACCGTTCTGTTTTATGGACGTGGTAACTATAGGACTTATGGGTTTGAGGGAGGCTGTATTCGCTGTGTTGGGGAGCGTGTTTCTGGTTGTCGTTCATGTGTGAATTGAACGTTTTAAATCAAGGATGAACGAGCAGTGGAGTTTGATGGATCAAGAAGAGGTGGAGACTAACGGCAAAAAGCTAGAATGAGTGAGGCCGAACGTGAGGATATGTATGGCCGAGCGGTAGAAACCGAAGGGAGGCCGGACGACTGTTTGAACGTTCGTACTCATTGATAAAGGGCGAGGCCGAGCGGTCGACTTTTTGAACACTCGTATTTGTCGAGCGTTCGAATCCAAAGGGCGAGGTCGAACGGTCGACTGATTGAACGCTCGTACACATTGATTGTCGAGCGTTCCAAAGGGCGAGGCCGAGCGGTCGACTGTTTGAACGCTCGTTTTCATTGATTGTCGAGCGTTCGAATCCAAAGGCCGAGGTCGAACGGTCGACTGATTGAACGCTCGTACAAATTGACTGTCGAGCGCTCGAATCCAATGGGCGAGGCCGAACGGCCGATTGTTTGAACGCTCGCACATATGGGTTGTCGAGCGGTTGAAACCAACTGACGAACGCTTTTGAGGCTGAACGGCCGACACTATGAACGTTCGTTGACACTGATGGTCGAGCAGTGAAACCAAATGACGAACGCTTTGAGGTCGAACGGCCGACACTATGAACGTTCGTTGACACTGATGGTCGAGCAGTGAAACCAAACGACGAACGCTTTTGACGCCGAACGGCGGAATGTTTGAAAATTTGATGTTCTTGGGCGAACATAAGCTAGGCCAGAGGATGGTCCCCTAGGTGTGATGGGTGTTCTAGGGCGAACATCTACCAGCGGGAGTGTAGCCTTTTGTTCAATGCACCTGGGTGTTCTAGGGCGAACATCTACCAGCGGGAGTGTATCCCTTTATTCAATGTGCCTGGGTGTTCTAGGGCGAACATCTACCAGCGGGAGTGTATCCCTTTATTCAACGTGCCTGGGTGTTCTAGGGCGAACATCTACCAGGTCTAGGAGCGTCTTTCTCGGTTTTGAGTGCTTCAGCACGGACGAGTCTGGTGTTTGCCTATGCATGTAAGGTGTGCTTATCTGTGCTGTAACATTTAGAGAAAAAACAAACCAATGCATTTACAAGGTTTGGAAAATTTAACATAAAAAACAGATGTTGTAAGGCCGTTCGGTTTAGATAGTAGAATTCTCGGTTTTCGGTTGACCGTTTACTGTGACCTGCATAAGATATATATAAAATGCATAAATGAGACCGTTCGGTCGAGTTGTAAACCTGGCGGCCGAACGTCAGTTAGGCCGAACGTTGGACGCTTGAGGCCGCACGTCAAAGAGATCGAGTGACCGAACGCTTCCTGCGGAAATTGCCGAACGTTAATGGAGCGATTGGCCGAACGGTTGAAGCCAAGATGCCGAACGTTAATGAGGCTGAGGTGCCGATCAGGAGGCCGAAGAAGAGTATGGCCGAATGCGGGAGCGCTCGTGTTGAAGAATGGTCGAGCGGTAGAGACTGAACGTGAGGACGAGCGGTTGAAACCGAATGGATGCCGAATGACCGATTGTTTGAACGCTCATATACATAGGTTGTCGAGCGTTTGAACAAAAGGTCGAACATCTTCGAGGTCGAACGGCCGACAGCAAGGACGCTCGTACACAGGGATTGTCGAGCGTTCGAATCCGAAGGGCGAGGCCGAACGGCCGACTGTTTGGACGCTCGTACACACTGATGGTCGAGCGTTCGAGTGGTACGCGAGGCCGAGCGCTAGAGACCGAACGTTGATGATGAACGAAGTGACGAACGCTCTAGGCCGAACGTCAAAGAAATCTAATGGCCGAACGTTAATGCCGAGAGAACGAACGTCATTGGATGTTGGAGCGCTCGTAACCGTGGATTGTCGAGCGTCCTCGAGGCCGGATGGCTGTTCATCAGTTGGGTCGAAGCCGAACGTCCGTGAGATCTAACGGCCGAATGATTGAGTGTTGTGAGATCATGCATGACCGAGCGCTGGAGGCCGAACGTCAATAAGAAAGGCCGAACGGTCAAGGCCAAGCTGCCGAACGTTGATTAGACGGATGGTTGAACAGTTGTCGACAAAGTGGACGATCGGTTTGACGGTCGTAGGCCGTCTATCATCAGTGGTCGACAATTGGGCGATCGGTCACGGACGACCGTATGCTGTATATCACCAATGGTCGACAAATTAGGCGATCGGTCACGGACGACCGTATGCTGGAACGTTTGAGGTTAAGGAGACTGAACGCTGGACGCTGCCGAACGTCAGTGAGACCAAGGTGTCGAACGGTTAAGTGCCGAACGTGAAGAGGCCGATCATGAGTATCAGCGCTCGTGTTGATGTATGGTCGAGCGGTAGAGACCGAACGACATGTGAGGCCGAACGTGAGGACTGTTTGTACGCTCAACACATAGGTTGTCGAGCGGCCGAGTGGCACGTGAGGCAGAGCGCTAGAGACCGAACGTCAATCAGAAAGGTCGAACGATAGAGGCCAAGCTTTAAGAACGTCATTAAGAGGGGTGCCGAACGGTTGAGACTAAGACACTGAATGTCATTGAGGACCAATGGGCGAGCATCAGGTTAGTCGAATGGGCGAACGCTTGTGGATCCGACTGACCGAATGCTGAAGTGTTCGAGGCCATGGATGACCGAACGATTTGAGGGCGAGCGGACGAACGTTATTGAGGCGGGTGGCCCGTTACTGAGGCGGATGGCCGAATGGTTGAGGCTACGAGTGGCCGAACGTTGTGGACCGAGTGGACGAACGTCAGGGGACGCTCAATAACCGAGCATCATTTTGGTCGAATGACCGAACGCTGATTGAGCCGAGCGTCCGCATGCTGGAGTATTTGAGGATGAAGAACCGACAAAAGGTGTGCGGCTCGCTCTTGATGGTCGATCTGGACATTGTCGAACGGTGATGAAGAAGGTTTTGTCGATCGGTCACGGTCGACACTCGGTCTTGTCGGTCGACCAAGGTGGACGACCTTGATGTGCGGCTCGTTCTTGGTGGTCGACCTGGACATGGTCGAAGGTCGTTCGGAGTTTGAGGTTTGGGGAATAGTTGGATGATGTGGAGGCAGAACCGAACGAGGCGTGGATGGCGCGAGTGTTGCGGAAGACGTGGAGAATGGGTCTGACAATGCGGCGTACTTGGAGGCGCCGAAAGGGCTTGTCTCTAAGTTTGGGAATTTAGGGTTTTCGGTTTGCGGATTGTGCGATCGTGGAGATGATAGGGATGACCTAATGGTGCTCCTGTGACAGCAGTGCCTGGTGGCGCGACGGAGGCTGATGGGTGGACCCGATTTGGGGATTGTCTTTGGAACACGTTGGGTGCAGTTTTCAGAAGAGATGTTGCCATTGAAGACGAAGAATGAGAACCTGAGCTCAATTTGGGGATTTAGGGTTTTCCGTTCTCAGTCTCGATTCTGATCTTGGGGGTTTCGATTCCTGTGTGAAGAGCTCGCAATTTTGAATGCATGAAGATGGAGAGGGCAGCGACGCAGTGATTTGAAAAAGCGGCGGCGCCATTGAGCTTTGGGTTTTCATTGATTGGAATTGATTGGAATTGTGGTTTTGATCTTCGCAGTGGCGACGATGAAGGCGGCAGCCCTTTCCGACGAGGATTTCCCGTGTTTACCAACAAAGGAGACGGTGAAACTAGATATTGTTCCGAAGCGTCACGGTCCCTGCAGCAATCTTCAACTCTTTCTTGAATAATTGGATCGTGACATTGTTGTTTCCTCCAAATGGAAGGAAAAACTGGGGTGACGACGTCGAGATTAAAAGAGGCAGTGAAAGAAGTTTTCTCTCATTTGTCCACCATAGTTGAGGGAGGTGAATGATGAGTTTAAGCATGTTTTTGCGCTGGATCTGACCCACAAAGGGGTGTGATTTCAAGGGGCGTGATTTCGCTGATGTGCTCACTGGCGCGATTTTGCAGAGGTGCACGTGCTGGCGTCAATGGCTCGCGGAGGAGACTTCTGGCGGTGATGGAGTAGCTTTATCCGAAGAAATGATTCATCGAGGCCGAGTGCTCCTCTTGTGGTTTTTGTGAGATGACACTCGGCCCCACGGTGGGCGCCAAAATGTTTCTGTGTAAATGTTGTCTGGTGTGTCTTTGTTGCTCCTGGCTGCCTGGGACGCTTGCTCTTCTCCAATTGTTGTTGTTCATGCTTGCCAAAGGAGGGGGAGGTACCTGCAAAGATACTCCGACGCTCAAGTCAGATGTGAGTTATGGAGCCTCAGCTCTCAAGGGAGTGATTATGATACTGCTCTGAAATATATTCAGGGTATTTAGAACATAAAGAGAACGTACCTGGACTTTTGCCCTGTCATTGTATTTATAAGTCAAATAAAAATAACCACCTTACCTAAAAATGTGGTTAGTTACTTAACCGTCTAAGATATTTTATGTAAATATCTTACTACATAACAAAGAGTCTTATATAAGACCCATAATAATTACAGTGAGTACAATATCGCTTAAACATTTTACTTTATTTTTTATTTCCATTTCAAATTTTTTTTGCAATTTAAAAATTAATTTAATTATATAATTGAATAGTTTTTTAAGATATGTCGCAACCGGAATCGCGATGGGACGACGATCCGAGGAATACAACGCGGGGTTTTGAAAAAGAAATTTGGAGTCGCCACCATAGTTTATTCTGGAAAACTACGGAAAAACCATAAAATGATAAGGCATAGTCTGCGAAACTGAGATTCTTGGTTCGGGAGTCGGTTACGTGTAGGGAAGGTATTAGCACCCTACAACGCCTGCCCTAAGGTAGTACCTTTAACTAAATACGCGAATATGATGTGGTTTTCAAAATGCTTAACTTTCCCTTAAAATAAAATTCTAAAGAAACAAAATGTATTTTTTAGTTTTTTGGGCCCGACAAGGATTGACCTTGCTCCTACGTATTCTCATTAAGAATGAGAAATCAGGGTTCCGTAGTTCTTTTAGAAAACTGCTTGAAAATTTGTTTGAAAATTGTTGAGAAAATTTGTTTGGAAAATGATTATGGATAAATTTGGATTTTTGGGAAAGTGAACCTGACAAGGACTGGCCTTGCTTCTACGTATCTCCACTTTTGATGGAGAACCAAGGATCACGTAGTTCTGGCCAGAAAGATTGTTTGTTTGCTTGAAAGTGTTGCTGTTTTTGGTTTTTGAAGATTTTATTTTTTTTTTGGTATTTTTTGTATAAAAAGAGTAAAGGTTTTTAGCACAAGGACGATGTGAGCGATCACACATGTGCTTAACCTTTAAAACATATTTTTGTATTTTTATATAAGGAATAGAAAAGATTTTAGCACAAGGACGATGCGTGCGATCACACATGTGCCTAAACCTTTAAAACATATTTTTGTATTTTTTGAGAAGAAAAAGTTTAGCACAAGGACGATGCGTGCGATCACACATGTGCCTAACCTTTAAAACATATTTTTGTAATTTTATTTTAGGAAGAGAAAAGGTTTTTAGCACAAGGACGATGCGTGCGATCACACATGTGCCTAAACCTTTGAAATATATTTTGTAATTTTATTTAAGGAAGAGAAAAGGTTTTTAGCACAAGGACGATGCGTGCGATCACATGTGTTCTTAAACCTTTAAAACATATTTTTGTAATTTTATTTAAGGAAGAGAAAAGGTTTTTAGCACAAGGACGATGCGTGCGATCACACATGTGCTTAAACCTTTAAAACATATTTTTGTAATTTTATTTAAGGAAGAGAAAAGGTTTTTAGCACAAGGACGATGCGTGCGATCACACATGTGCCTAAACCTTTGAAATATATTTTTGTAATTTTATTTAAGGAAGAGAAAAGGTTTTTAGCACAAGGACGATGCGTGCGATCACACATGTGCCTAAACCTTTGAAATATATTTTTGTAATTTTATTTAAGGAAGAGAAAAGGTTTTTAGCACAAGGACGATGCGTGCGATCACGATCACACACGTGCTTAAACCTTTAAAACATATTTTTGTAATTTTATTTAAGGAAGAGAAAAGGTTTTTAGCACAAGGACGATGCGTGCGATCACACATGTGCTTAAACCTTTAAAACATATTTTTGTATTATTTGAGAAAGGGAAAAGGTTTTTAGCACAAGGACGATGCGTGCAACCACACGTGTGTCTAAACCTTTAAAACATATTTTTTATATTTTTAATTTTATTTTATTTGTAAATTTTATGTAAAACGAAACAAAGAAGCCAATAGACAAAAATAAAACGAAACAGGTGGGGAAACTATACAAGGGGTTACGTACAATACAGACCAAATAATCAAATAAAGAGACAAGCATAAGAAATAAAACAAAAGAAAAAGCCCAACAGGAATAGGGGTACAAAGATAAAAACCAGGGGTGCCGAGTGAAATTGAAGCTCCTTTGTTTGGGCCAATACTCTTCTTCTCCAACTTTGGATCTGCTGGGGTGTAAACATGAAAAATGGAGGTGCATCTCGAAATGTGTGTCAGGTCCAATTCCTTCTTTATTTTGTATTTTGCTGGCAGAAAAACACACCACAGTCTCTTGATTCCAACGTTGACAGCCACTTCCCACCTCATGTTCTTGCCGCTGGCGATGCGGGTTGGCGGACGGACGTCGCGGTAGCAGGCGAGGCAGAGCGAGGCGGTGTCGGCCTTGCAAGTGACATTCGCGGGCGCCCACTCGCAGACCTCACAGAGTGTAACGCGTGGATGGCGCGAGGCGAAGGTAATGAGGTGGATGATGGTGGTTCGGTGATTGCGGACAAGAGTAGCAGAGGGAGCCAGCGTCCCTAGGCCGTGGGCATGAGGTGTTGGCCGTGTGTAAGGATGATGATGTTGGGTGAGGTAATAAGGAAGAAGATGATGAAGTTGGTCGTGAGGTTCCAGATGAAGGTGATAGTGGGTGCTCGAGGGTGGCTATGACAGTGGGTGAGTATGGATGAAGATGACGACTGGGTGAGGATAGGTGGTGGCCGTGAGGTGTTGGTAGTGGCTAAGTATAAGGTGTAGAAAGTATGTTCTAGATGATGGTGATCATGTTGGCTGTGTGAATGATGATGGTCCTCCAGTAGCCGTGGGTGTTTGACCGTGTCAAGATGGCTATGGTAGTGAGTGAATATAGAGGATGGGCAGTTACTAGTAGCAGTGGGCGTAGGGATGAAGAGATGGATGTTGGAGGTGATGGGTGCTCCTAGTAGCCGTGAGCGGTGGAGATGAAGGGAGGCTTGAAAGCTTGGTTCTCTGGTCTGAAAAGTGGTAGTGGAAGGAAAAGGTGGCTGGAAGGGTGTCGCGGGGGAGCCAGTGCCCCCCCCCCCCCTAGCCGTGGTCACCAGGTGTTCCAGATGAATGAAGAGTAAGATGAAGACGATGTGATGAAGATGATGATGTTCGAGAGAATAAGGATGGTGACGGGAAATGTAGTGGAGGTAGTAAGTGAGTTGTGAAGAAGAAATGGTTGGGATGGTTACGGATGAGAGGAGCAGAGGGGTTGGAGAGTGGTCCGAGAAGTGTCTGATAGATGATGGATGTTGGCAGTGTATAAGGTGTTGGCCGTGAGGTGTGTTCCAGATGAGGAACTTCCCCGTAGCCGTGAGTGTTGGAGGTTCAGTGTTGGAGCAGTGTTGGAGATGATAGTGATGTTGTTGGTCGAATGGTAAGGATGAAGATGGTGGGCTGGAGTGGGTGAATATAGGTGTTTGGCCGTGCGTGTTAGCAGTGGCCGTGGGTGTCAAGATGGTTGGGTATGATGATTGTTCGGTAACAACAGACATGTACAAATATTCACAACACTATGCATCTATTTAACAGCACCACATGCAAACTTAACACATGCAAACTTAGCAACAACATAACATAGACATGTTCAAGGGCAACGCAACAGAGATATGTTTAAGGGCAACGTAAAAGAGACATGAGGGCAAGTAACCAATTCAGTAAAACATGGAGTGCAAGGAATTACTTACCTTTTTGAAGCTTGGTTCGGATGGATTCTTTCTCCTTGTGGCTGACCTTCTTTTTCCAGTAACCAGTCCCTGTTTCTCCTCCCTCTTTGGATTGATCTCTCTTTTTCAATAAGATGCTCCTTCCCCAATTCTCGGAGTAATGTCTCTTGTTCCTCTCCCGATGAATCCTCTCCTTTGCCCTTTTCTCTTTCGTAATCTCCTCCTCCCTTTTTTCGTCACCTCTGTCCCATGAGAATCCCCTAGTCTTAACGGTGTAAAAGGCAACTGTAGCAGGGAGAGCCGATCGCCGTACGGAAGGACGCCCACGTAAAGGACCGTCCGCCCATGTAGATGCCCACGTCATCCGAACTACAAAGGACCGTCCGCCAATTTAGATGCCCACGTCATCCGAACTACAAAGGGCCGTCCGCCCATTTCGATGTCCACGGCACATGGGCGGACGCCCATACCTCGGAGCCGGCCAAGTCAGTAATCATCGTGGCTTAAGGTAAATTAACCTGGTTCGAAGGTAAGTAGAGATTAGAAGCTATTGGGCTATGTTGGGCCGTGATTAACTTTTCACTAATCCCAAGCCCATAGCAAAAACTATAAATACAGGTCCACGGTGAGTGGTAGATAGGTTACATTGAATGCACATTTATTACTATCCCTGAGAAAAGCCATTGCTCTAAGACTGACTTTGGCATCGGAGAATCTTTTGCAGGTCTCCACCCCTCAGGATCAAGAAGAGAATCAAGACTTAAAGAGAAGATCAGCCACTAGAACAGGAAAGCAGGAGAATTTGGAGATTTAGTATAGCACAGCCCTACACATCCGAAACAGCAACTTTACAGAGTTGCCAAGATGGGCTTCGTGGAAGACAACGTGAAAGTGTCAGAAAAATGATTCCCTTCTTCCCTTTTTAATTTGTGAAACCCATACTGCGAGTGGCTTTCACTTTGGCCGCGTGGTGTGCTTGATCATGTGCTCCCAGCAATTACTGTGATGTGGTCTGCTCCTCTTCCAGCCAGGCCTTGAGTATGGAGCTGCCCATGCTGCCAACGTGTTGCTCGCGTGTCTATTTCCAGCCATGCACCCACCTTTCTCCAAATTAAAATCCAAAAGTGAAAGTCTGCCAAAAATATTCTCTTGCAGAAACTGTGACATCCCAAAAATACAACCAAAAGTATATATTCAGAAAAATCACTTTTAACAATAATCCAAAACAGTTTTTCCACTAAGAATTTAAAATTTTAGAAACGAACGAGCGCTCAAGGACGAACGTCCTTGAGTACAGTTACGACATAACGAACGAACGCGCCAAGCCACACGTCTTACAATAAGAGTTACAAATGAAGTCGAACGCACAAATAAAAACCTGACCGAACGGTTTACATGGTAAAAATACCGAACGGTCAAACTTAAAAGAAAACGAATGAGTAGGTCGAACGACCACTCAGTTCAACAACTACACTACTAGCCGAGCGTCTCACTGCTCGGTCTTCACTTCCACATCAACCAGGTTCTCTTCGTTCAGCGCCTCCTCCAAACGCTCGTCTCCCTCTGCTCACATCCACATGGATGATCATTGCAATGACAAGACGGACGTACATGACGAGACAACACAAGGAAAAACGCAGGGTAAGCTTATGTAATTTAACTCATGCATCAACATATAAATTCCAGCAAACAGTTCATTTCACACATACATATCAACGTACGCATTCATCACACATCAATATATTTTAACGCACGTACGAAATAAAACTCAACACAACTGATTGTCCGGACTGTATGAATTTCCCGTGTAGCTACGACGATCGCGCACCCGGGTGGTGTGGTAACTGGCATTCTCATCAGCTGCCACCCGAGGTTAGTCCGTTCCGTCCAAATTACAGTTATGTGACGAGGACCTCCTGCCGTTCCCACGCATGACATACCCCCTCTATGTGAGGACGAGTACTCACGGAACATCAGGATCAGATCGTCCGCTAAGTCTGGCCACGGTCACACTTTACAAATTCTCATAATCATAAGAGTGGTTCCTCCCCGGAACGCTCGTTCAACCTTCATACTTTCATTTCATCTCATATACTGTTCATCATTCACTATTCATCATACATTCATACTTTCATTTCATCTCATATACTGTTCATCATTCACCATATGTCAATCCATAATCATTTTCATCATTCATAAGTAAAACACCAAAAACCGAACGTTCTGCCCCCAATAAGACCGAGGACGAACGCTGGGAGTAAGACCAAAGGACGCTCGTTCGAATAAGAGTACGAACGGCAGAATTTCAATGACGTACAAGAATAGATGCATAATACACTGTTCATTGGACGAACGTTGTTTACCCTGAGAATCAGTTTAAGGAACTGACGCTCGTGAATATTCCAGAAATAATTTAAGTGTAGAGGCCCTAGGCCGAATACATCACACGCGAACGTTTCAAGACTTCAAAGGAACGTCTATAAGACTTCTCAATCTGGAAATCCACTTCCAGTCAATGACCGAACGTAGCAAATATGAAGTTGGACGTACGCTAATTTGCAATAAGAGTACGAGCGCTCAAAACAATAGCGAGCGTCATTTAGGACGAACGCTCAGCATAAGACCGAGCCTCATTTTGAGCGAGCAGTCGGTATAAGACCGAGCGTCAATCTGAGCGTACGTTCAGTGCAAGACCGAACACCATTTAGCGCGAGCGCTCAGTATAAGACCGAGCCCCATTTTAGGACGAACGCTCATTACAAAACCGAGCACCATTAGAACGAACGTTCAGTATAAAATAGAACACCATTTAGGACGAACGCTCAGTTCAAACCGAGCACCATTTGGACGAACGCTCAATGTGAGACCGAGCACCAATTAGAGCGAGAGTTCATTATGAACCGAACACAAAACAGAACGAGCGTTCAGTATAAGACTGAACACCAACTAGGACGAACGCTCAGTTCAAAACCGAGCACCCTAAAGGACGAACGCTCAGTTCAATTCGAGCACCATTTGGACGAGCGTTCGGTATAAGACCGAACACTCCTAAGTACGAACGTCAAGAGTGAGACCGAACGTTTAATCACTAAGTAACAGAATTGATAAATTTACTAATGGATTTTTGAAGAAGTGTTTACAAACGGGAAATGTACTGTTACATATACATATACAATTACCAAAGAAGGGAGTTTATCCAAAAATACCAGATTCAACAGTACTTGACCGAACGCTCAAACAGAGCATTTTAGAACGAGGACGTTCGTCCTCTACCAGAATTCTATTCAGATGAGAGAATCCCATTTCTATTATGTTTGCCTAGAAAACCGAACGGTCAATGACCGTCCAGAACGAACGTACAACTTTTCATGGGAAAGTTCATTTTCAATTCCAGATGCATTCCAGTTCATCCCTCATCAAAATCACATAATTTCATTCGTCCATATCAACCCAAAATCTCAGATTTCATATATCTCATTTCATCCAATATCTCATACATCATAGGTAACTTAGTCATATATCATTTTCATTCCATAAATAACGAACGTCCATGCAAGTCAATCACAGTAACATCATGCATTATTTCCATACAATTGAATAACGAACGTTCACACAACATACATCAACCCAGTTAAATTAAATAAGCTTCCCTTACCTGGAAATGAACGAACGTCCACAACACAAGGACACGACCTCTCAACACTGATTTTCCTACTCTCAACGCTCGTCACTCCAACAGCTCAGTCTTCACGAAACGAACGTTCTTCTCTGGAAGTCCTTGACGCCGAGCGTCCTTCAACAGTACCGGAAAATAGAACGGAGGGGATGCTACGGTGGTTCCTTAGAGAGAGAAAGAGGTGCAGAGGTGTAGAGAGAAGGAGGAGAGAATTGAGTCTCAGAAACTGAAGGAAAGAGGTGCGTGACGGGGGAGTGGAGAATAAGTTCAAACTCTCAGATTTGCTTTCCACTCCGCCAGCGCACGTCCGCACTCGCCAGCGCACGCCACTACGCCTCTGAAAGCCCATGCCGGACGGTCGTCCATTCTGAGTCGGACACGTGTAATCCACTCCCGCGAACGCACGTTCACTCTGACTGTAGATGCCGGACGTCCACTCCCAGGCGGACACGTGTACTCCACTACTGTCGGGCGTACGTTCACAGCCTGGCAGACGGCGCTCCACTTTGACTCACCCGAACGTGCGGCAGCTGGCGTCCGTCAGTGGATGTCGGGCACTGCTGTCGGCCATGTGCGCTGCTGAGGTGGCGCGCTCTCCTGCCGCCACGTGGACTCCACTGTGCACGCTATTTTCTGAAGCCTGACAGAAACCCATACTGCAAATAGCTTTTCAGACGGTTAATGGCGGACAGCGGCAGCTGGAGGTGGGAAATCTTCGCTGTAATGCTCAGACCAATTAAAAACGCAGCCACCCCTACTTTTTGGACGCTCGGTCAATACGGGAAATGGACGACCATTCACAAAAATGACCGAACGCTGGGACCGAACGTTCACTACTATGACCGAACGCTAACAACATGAACAGAAAAGACGAACGTCCGTGAAGAGAGAAATGTCGAACGTCAACGAGACCGAATGGTTAACAGATGAGGACGAACGACCAAACGTATTTGAGGTCGAAAGGTTTGAGGCCGAACGGCCGAAAAGGCGGAGCTACCTGGGCGAGCGCTAGAAGAGGGAGAACGAGCGGTAGAAGAGGGAGGACGACCATGGCGAGCGATAGATGAGGGGAGCGACCTTGACGAGCGGTATAAGGCATAGGACGAGCGTTCCAAACCGAACGCTGTAAGAAAATAAGCACTAATAGTATGAACGCTGAAGACAAACATTATGGAGACCGAACGTTCAAATAAAGACCGAACGTTTATCAAAACACTATGACCGAACGGGAAGCTGCGATGACGAACGGTCGAATGTTTGAACTGAAAATAGCCGAACGTCAGAAAGACCAAATGGCCGAACGATTGAGGACGAGCGGTGGACTCTCTTCATGACCGAACGTCCTAAAGGTATGAATGGCCGAACGGTCGAGTAGTGGCTTGGGGATGACCGAACGGTTGAAGCTGAGAATAGGTGAGGACGAACGTCAATAGAGGACGGACGGTTGCATAGTGGAAGAAACTGAACGGTCGGTCAGGGAAGAGGACGAACGGTTGCCCCATGCAGAGGACGAACGATCCTCGAAAACGATCACGAACGCTCGTTCTGAAGCTACAGTAGAGGACGAACGCTGTTTTTATTTTATTATTATTATTATTATTTTATTTTATTTATTTATTTATTTATTTATTTTATTTTATTTTATTTTATTTTTATTTTTATTTTTTTTAATTTATTTGTTTTTATTTTATTTTATGAGGAAAATACAATAAAATAAACTGATTAGTCAATCCGAACGAAATTGGGTGTTGACAAGATAATAGCTTTATATTAGAACAAGGTCTTCAATTTAATCTTTATATGTTATATAATCATATTTTAATGATATTCTTATAAAAATTAAATGTTAATTTAATATTCTTATAAAATCTAAAGTGTTGCTAAGTTTTTAAACAACAATAATTAAATTAGTATATAGGAATACCATTCAAATGTTTTTTCCTTATTGAGATTCTCCGTGCATATAAAATAGTTAATGAAAGAAAATAACAGGAACCAAAACTAATATGTTGATAAAATTCAAAAAAATTTAAAAATAATAAAGGACCGATTTTAAATGTAATTGTTGTTGCTTTATGATCAAAGAATCCAACCAATTTAATTGATCAATTCAAAAAATTATCGTGTTTACATCCATCATAAAAAAAAAAGTTATATCTTTATGGACGTAACATTTAATGAGCATGAATCTTTTTTATATTGATTTTTAACTTCGGCAGGTCATGTGAAGTGTATAATCATGATGTTAGTATGTTTGATATCTTCAATCTAAAATTATATTGTAAAAATAAATTATCGTGTAAGGATCATTTTGTAGAAAGTGAGTCAATCTTAAATATGAACACTTCTTTTTCGAATAATACAATGTTTTTTTTATCATAACCAATTGGTTCAATCTTTTTCACAAGTTCGGCTTGACTCTTCAGAGGTACTATTTGATCTTATCTTTGATAATACTAATTTAGATGAAACTGATCATAGAATTGATTTTTGTCTGTGTGAGACCACCAATACATCAAACACTGAGTCTACTACTGTTCAATATATTATTCCACCTTGTTTTAACCGTAGTCAACCTCCAGCTAAATATGAATCAGACCTCCAAGTCAAAGTTAAATATCCCATTAGTAAATATGTGTCATGTCATAGGTTATCTCAGTCATATGCATAATTTATATCTCCATTATACAGGAAGCTTTGACAGATCCTAAATGGACCAAAGCAATGGTTGAGGAGATGACAACTTTAGTAAAAAACAACACTTTGGGATCTTGTGTCCTTACCAAGAGGAAAGAATATCGCGGGCTGCAAATGGACATTTACAATTAAGCATAAAGTTGATGGAACTATTGAGAGATATAAAGCACGACTTGTGCTAAAGGTTACATCCAACCTAACCTTATGGTGTAGATTACCAAGTTACGTTCGCACTAGTAGCCAAACTCAATACCGTGAGAATACTTTTGACGCTAGCAATAAACTAAGATTGACCTCCTCTACAATTTGATGTGAAAAATGTTTTCCTACATGGAGAAATTTTAGAAGAAATTTATATGGATTCTCCACCAGGAATGACAGATTCAATTGGAACGAAGGTTTGCAAAATAAAGAAGGCTCTATATGGATTAAAACAATCCCCAAGAGGATGGTTTGGAAGGTTTACCAAATCTATGAAGGCTTTTGGCTATAAAGCAAGTAACTTTGATCACACCTTATTTTTGAAGAGAGGAAAAGGAAAAATTTATAGCTTTGATTATATATGTAAATGACATGATTGTTACAAGAAATGACCAATATGAGATTTCTAGTTTACAACAATATCTTGCATCTGAAATTGAGATGAAACAACTTGAAAACCTCAAATATTTTTTGGGTATTGAAATAGCTAGATCAAAACACGGTATTCTCCTATGTCAAATACTATTAATCTACCTCTGGATACATTACTTTTGTAGGAGGGAATCTTGTAACTTGGAGGAGTAAAAAACAGTCTTTAGTAGCAAGATCTAGTGCTAAAGCAGAATTAAGAGACATGACACTAGGTGTATGTGAACTTTTGTGGATTAAAAATGTGTTATCAGGAACCAAATGAAACTATGAATTTGTACTGTGACAATACGTCAGCTATAACAATTGTTCACAATCATGTGCAACATGATAGAACAAAGCATGTGGAGATTGATAGACATTTCATCAAAGAGAAGCTTGAAGTTGGAATAATTTTCTTTCCCTTTGCAAGATTAGAATTGTAGTTGGCTGATGTTCTCACCAAAAGAGTGTCAAATAGAGTGTTTAGTGAGTCTCTATTCAAGTTGGGAATATGTGATATTCATGTACCAACTTGAGTAGGGGTGTTAAGAGATGTCAAATATTTTATTACCTAATGTTAGACAATCAAATATTGTGTTAATTATAATTTAGATATTATTATGTTTTGTCTAGATTTATGCAGATGTCATTCCTTTAATAGGTGAGAAATTATAGGATCTTGTACATTTATATATATATATATATATATATATATATATATATATATATATATATATATATATATATATATATATATATATATATATATATATATATATATATGGTACACTACTCTTTGAAATAACACATCAAAATTATTCTTTAAACTTCTTTATAATCTAATATAATAAAAAATATTATTTAAATTCTAAAGAAATCGATTAAGAACAATTGTATTTTTCAATGAAAACAAATAAAAAGAATGTAGAAATCAAATTTTAAATTTGAATAGAATTGTCAATTTGGTCTCATTCACATTGTTTAATCCTAACTCATATAAGTTAGAGTCAGGAAAATTTACGAGTCAAAAGGCCACATTGAAAAAGTTCATGAAGTCAAAATATCCATAAAAATTTTATGGGCTTCGATCATCATATGGACTTTTTTTTAGAAAAAAATATTCATTTTGAATACAATAAAACCATGCAATTAATTCTTAATCTATTGCAAATATAACTATTTTTAATTTGTCAAAGAACTATATAAAAATATTTTAATCAAATTAACATAGATTCTGTAAGAGGTTTTAATAAACTTGGTTAGTGGCTTGTATAGGAAAATAACAAAGCAACATAAGATGTTGAACTCCTTGACTCACTAAATATATTTAATTTATTTTAAAAGATGGTAATTTAATTTTGTTGTGCAAAAAAAGTATCAATCAAAACTAAATAACAATCTTAATTTGAAAGTTTAAAATAATGAATTTATGAAGTTTATAATTTTTCTTATTATATTTTTTCTTTTTTTCTTTTTTGTAATGTATGATTTAAATTTGTACTTAAATTCTATCCATTATTTTATCTTTAATAATCAATGTATATACATATAATAAATATATTTAGTAATTATAAAAAAAGTTTAGTATGAATTTATTAGAATTAATCTAATATTTTTACATTTTGGTTAGACTTTATGTTTTTTCTATCGTATTTGGAACTTTATCTTAATGCATGCTACTTTATTAAATGTTATAAGTTTTCTTCTAATTAATAAAATTAATAAATAGATTATAGTTAGTATTAAATTATATATTATATATTTTATTTAAGGTTTAATGTCTTTATAGGTTCTTATTTTTGTCCAGAATTTTAAATAACATTTTTTTTTCGGCGTCTCAATTAGGTTCTTATTTTTGTAAAATTGAATGAAATAGAGATTGTCCGTCAAATTGAGAAGACATCGTTAAGGAGGATGTTACCTAGCATGTTGATAGTATAGTTTTAAATGACGTAGTCGTTAACACCCTTGACACATCATCATCTCCTCCAAACACAGTAGAAACCCTAATTTCATCACCTCACCATGTCGCGCCGCCGCACCACTGCCAAAAAGTTGTCGCCATAGAGTCGCACAGTCACACTCCACGGCCAGTCACCATTTGAGTCATCTTCATCGCAGCCACACTCCACGGCCTGCCACCATCATCCTCACGCATCTCCTTCGCACAACCTGCAGAGAAGAAGAATTCTAAAACAAAAATAGGGAAAACCCACAATCTCATCGCAACCACACACCATGGCCTGCCACCATCATCCTCACGCATCTTCTTCCGCAACCTGCAGAGAAGAAGAATTACAAAGCATAAATAGGGAAAACCCACAATCTCATCGCAGCCACACTCCACGGCCTGCCACCATCATCCTCACGCATCTCCTTCGCGCAACCTGTAGAGAAGAAGAATTCCAAAACAGAAATAGGGAAAGCCCACAATCTTGCGAGTTTCATCTTCTTCACACTGCCACCCAGAGCTTCCTTTTCGCGTCGCAGCAGCGCCGTTTAAATTACCACCGTGAGGGCAGCATGTAAACCATGGAAGTATCTGCATTCTCGCATCTTCATCGTCAACCTGAAACAGAAATTGCGTCAAGGTGGTTTAATGCCATGTGTGCTTAGTGAATACACTGACCATGTCACGTAACTCATACTTAAACAGTCGTTTATCCAATTTGACGATATACCTCTAATTGCTTCAATTTTACAAAAACAAGAACCCTATTGATACGCCGAAAAGAAAGAGGACCTATTTGAGATTCCAGACCAAAATAGAGACCTACCAAGACCTTAAAACTTTATTTAACAACATAATTGTTTCAGTAGGGATGTGGAGACCAAGACTCGAACCAAATAACTCGGGACCACTTTTCTTTGTACTGCTCTCACTGTGCTATTTCTCTATGTCTTCTCTGCTTCTCTGAGTAAAGATGGGATGGGTACCTGCAAAGGCACTCCGACGCTCAAGTCAGAAAGGGAGGTGATTAATTAGATCAAGAGCAAATATTTCTTCTTAGGGGAAAAACCTACCTTTTCTCTGATGTGTTTCGTATATTTAAAACAGTAAAATAAACTGTTACCTGAAAATCCGGGCAGTTATCGAGTTGGACTATGTAGAAGTTGTAACTGCTAGGTTGTGTATTGACACTGAGTCAATTACTTCCGTGATTCACGGCGCTGGTTAGCTAATATGCGTAACCGCTTATCTGTAACCGCTAAACCGTATGCTACGATATCGCGCGCTGTATGTCGATCGTTCTGTGTGTCGACCCGGATAGACGACTTGGATTAAAAAGAATCCTACGGCGCTGGGCGATTAAACGTTTTGCCTTCTTCAATACGATTCAGAAAGGGGTTTGTCATTTGTGTGGAGGAACAGAGTTTGCCAGTATTCATCGTGAGCGAGATTGTTTCCTCTCCATCACCGTTGCTTACGCTGCTACGAGATTGTTCCAGGTAACCCTAAAATTTCCTTCTTCTTAGTGTGTTTAGTGCTGATCATGAAAGGAAGGGGGCAGAACACCGGTGGCGATACGCCGGGGCCGTCATCGACGGCGGAATGCCCTGAAGTTACCACTATACCTTATGGTGACGAGGCTTTTGTATATGGAAATGTGTGCGGTGAGGGTCCCGGGGGACGTATAATATCTCCGATTAGCGGAGATGAGTATGCCTGGGCGGCGCGTGAGGTGAAAGAACTTAGAAGTCAATTTAGGAGTAGGGCTGTGATAACAAACTGGATTGAGAATAGTTGTGTGTTGAGAACCCTAGGGTACCAAACCTGTATAAAGTTAATAGCTTGCCGAGATGATGAGAGGGTATGCCACGGTCGGGAGAATGCTTCTGATGAATTTTTTTATTGTTACGCTGCGTTGTTCTACGATTTGTATTTGAGATTGTCGTTTACCACTTTTCAAATGGATGTTTTGCGCACCCTGAACGTTGCTCCTAGCCAGTTACATCCCAACAGTTGGGGGTATGTGCAGGCTTTCGGGGTGTTGTGTCGGGCGTTAGCAATTAGGCCCACTGTAGGATTGTTTCTATATTTCTTTAGATGTCGACCGGTGGCCACGAAGGGATGGGTGTCATTGATATCTGAGCCAGGTAATGCGCTATTAGAGCTTTACCTGCAGTCATATAGGAATTTTAAAGAGAAATTCTTTAAGGTGTCGATCACCGATGTCGGTCGGCGGTATTTTTTCGATGGTGAGGGGAACCCCCGATTCCCCCTGTACTGGACACAGGACCCATTGAGGTTCACTTCTTGGCCGGAAGATAAGATGACGATTGAAGAGCTAGAGGCGTTGAATGTGTTGGCTGCGTTGCCACGCCCCTTTTCTTCCCGTCAGCTTATAGATTGCCTTGAGTTCGACGACGCGGAGGCGAGGGTGTTTGGTATGTGTTTTGCTTATTGTTGTTGTAGATTGCATTGTTGCTATTGACTGTTCTGGGTGGATTGTGGTTTTTGCAGAGATAATGGGGAGAAAAGGAAGTAACAAAAGTTGGTTTCAATCAATCGGCAATGAGAGGGCTGAAGTTAACCGCCCGGGGCCGTCTGCCGGACATGCCGTTGGTCAAGTACGCCCACAAGTGCCATCAACCGGGCCAGTACCAGTGATACTGTCGGCGTCGACTGACGAGACAACAGCTGCTGAAGTTCCGCTAGTGCGCAAAAGGAAAACGAAGGCGGTCGACACCAGTCGCGAAGCCTCAAAGAAGAGGAAGGAGGTAGTCGATGAAACTGAGCGTCCCCTCCCACAAGGGGTATGGGATCCCGCTTTCACGTTGGGTCATAAGGTGGATCTGAACATGGATGCCTCGGAGAAGAAGGTTTTCGAAAACATGAGTGAGCAAGAAATTGCCGATACCATGTTGGAGATGACAACACGGGCACAGGCATTGGCTTGGCATCTGGCCTACGCTTCTGATAGAGGTATGGTTCGGGTCGAGTTGGAAAAGGTGCGGACTCAGCTGAAAGAACTCACCGAGGTTCATACTGCTTGTGAAACCAAGCAGAAGCGCGCGGAGCAACTTCTGAAAGAGGCCGAGATATTGTTGAACGATACACGGGAAGCTGGCTCGACCCTCCGAAAGGAATGCGATCAGATGGCGAGCGAGCTGGAGCAAGCCAAGAGGGCAATGGTGGTATTGGCCAAAGAGAGAAATGAATTGAAGGCAGAGGCCTCGGAAAGGAATGAGCTGGTAGAAGAGTTGAAGGATGCAATTATGATTGAACATACTAGAGGTTTTCGGAAGGCTTTAAGGCAGGTCGGTCACTTGCTCCAGGTGTCGACCGAGGGAGTGGAATTTGACGTTCAGAAGGACGTGTATGAGGGCCAACTGAAACCCTTAAATGAAATACCTGAAGATGTTGTCCTGGAAGGTGAAGAGGATGAAGAGGTGGTCGACAACACTGAACATAATGGAGCGGTCGACGGGGGTGAACCTGCCGCGGAGACTGTCTAAGAGGTTGCGGGCGACCCACCTAACATTGTAATAGATTAGGGTTTGCGACGTACATGTAGATATAAACACATTTGAACTTGGATTAGTTGAAATTTTTAATGACTGTGAATGTTTGAACTGTATTGAGTTTTGAATGTTTGACGCTAAGTAGAACTTGTTGAACTTCTGTGCATGTTGAGCGTTTAACTTGGCCGATTTCGCAATTTGTTTGCCGTAGCGATCGCTAAGTATCAATGTCGAGTGTATTGATAGCGCGATGTGTGACCGTCGAGAGTGATGGTCGAGTGAGGGGAATACTGGGTGTTCCAGGGGGAACATCTACCAGGGGGAGTGTATCCCACGCGGATTGGGTGTTCACGGGTGAACATCTACCAATGGGAGTGTATCCCGACTGGGCTGGGTGTTCAGGGAAGAACATCTACCAGGTGGTTTGTCCCCAATTCATTTGTGTGTGGAAATGTTCGAGATGACGACCCTGGACTCGACATTAAAGAAGTGTTAAATGGCACTAATTATGAATCATAATGAAAAGTACTGTTTATTTGGAAACGGAATTGGAAAACGTTGTAGAAATAATCAACAAGAAATGAATGCTAACTAAAGTAGTATTTAAGGTGGGTGGCATTCTAGGTGTTGGGAACTGGTTGCCCATCAAGAAGCTGGAGGCGATATGCACCGTTCGACATGTCCTCTACTATTCGAAATGGTCCTTCCCAGTTGGCTGCCAGCTTACCGTGTGCTCGATTCCTCCTAGCCTCTCCCCGCTTTCGCCATACCAGATCTCCACTTTTGAAGGTTCTGGGTTTGACTTTGGTGTTGTATCGGCGAGATAGCATTCGCTTCTGTGCCTCTGCACGGATGGCGGCGACTTCGCGACGTTCAGGAAGGACGTCGAGATTCATCCGCAACTGTTCCTCATTAAGGGACATATCCGTGATATTGCGCCTCAACGAAGGTTCGCCAAGTTCGACTGGGAGCATTGCATCAGTGCCATAAGTCAGGTTGAATGGCGTGTCCCCTGTGGATCCATGAGGAGTGCACCTGTATGCCCATAAAACCTCAGGTAGTTCCTCCACCCATAAACCTTTGGCTTCACCGAGTCGCTTCTTTAACTCTGTCAGTATGGCTTTGTTCGCGGCTTCTGCTTGGCCGTTTGTTTGAGGATGCTCAACTGACGAGGTGACATGTTTGATGCCCAACTTGCTAAGGAAATCTTCTAGCTTGCGCTCAACGAATTGGCGACCGTTGTCGGTGATGATCTTCTTAGGGAGGCCGAACCGACAGATGAGACGCCAGATGAACTTCTGCACTCGTTGGGCATTGATAACGGACAACGGCTTGGCTTCTATCCATTTTGTGAAGTAGTCGACCGCCACTAGGAGGAACTTGTTTTGCGCTTTGGCGATCGACAGCAGTCCAACTATGTCGAGACCCCACTGAGCGAAGGGCCAAGGAGAGACAATATTGTGCAGATCTTCGGGAGGGGCGTGGATGTCGTGACCATGGGCCTGACAAGGGATACACCTCTTGACGAATGTTTCACAGTCGTGGTCGAGCGTAGGCCAATAGTACCCTGCGCGGAGAACACGCGCTCTCAGGGTCCGTTTGCCAGAGTGCAATCCGCATATCCCGGTGTGTAACTCGCGCAGTATGTAGTCTGCCTCTTCCTCTAATATGCATTTCAACAGAGGAGTGCTATAGCCGCGACGGTATAGGTCGTCACCTATGCATACAAAACGTGCAATGCGTTTGGAATCAACCACAGAAATGTTATCTCCTTTGTCTTGTTTGTCCATAAGATCCTTGACCTTCTGACGCCAGTCTGTTGTAGGTGTCGATATACTGGTGGCGAATGCTTCCACCACAGGGCGATCGAGCGTCATCTTAATGATTGAGGATAGCTGAGCTCGCTCCTTGGAATGAGTTAATTTAGACAAGAGATCAGCTCTTGCGTTTTGTTCCCTGGGTACATGGATGACGCTAACCTCGATGAAATTTCGGAGTAAGGTTTGAGCCTTGTGGAAATAACGCAATAGCTGATTATCTTTGACCTGAGAGGTTTCGTTTACGTGTCCGACTACCAACTTTGAGTCCATCCGACACTCTACACGATCAACCGTGAACTCCCTGGCCAGGGATAGGCCAGCAATCAAGGCTTCGTATTCGGCCTGGTTATTGCTAGCTGGGAATTTGAAGGTGATGGCTTGCTCGATGACAAAATCATCCGGTCCTTCTAGAACGACACCGGCTCCTCCCCCCCTTTTGTCAGAGGAACCATCTACACTGAGTAGCCATTTTGTGATGGAGTCCTCTGATGTGGGTAGCAACTCAGTCGCAAAGTCTGCTAAGTGTTGACCCTTGACGGACCCACGCGGCTCGTAGCGGAGTCCGAATTCTGACAGTTCTACGGACCAGGAGACCATCCTTCCTGCCAAGTCTGGTTTGCGAAGGATCTTGGCTATGGGATGGTCTGTGCGGACTATCACTTGATGACTTTGAAAATACGGGCGGAGGCGTCGAGAAGCGGTGAGCAATGCCAGGGCAATTTTCTCAATTCGAGAATAGCGCTCTTCGGCCCCCTGCAGCGTACGACTGATGAAGTATATCAGTTTAAGGGAGGGTGCCTCCTGTATCAAGGCAGCACTAACAGCGTGGTGGGATGCCGCAATGTACAGCTGCAAGTCAGATCCATCATCCGGCCGAGCCATAATCGGAGGACTGGTGAGAATGTGTTTGACAGTGTCGAATGCTGCTTCACAATCATCGTCCCAGTGTCGAGTGGTGCCCTTTTTCAAATTCTTCAGGATGGGCTTAATGTGCTCAGCGAGCTTCGGGATGAATCGGGACAAAGCTGTGAGTCGCCCCACTAGACGTTGTACATCCCTTAAAGTTTGCGGAGCAGTCATGTCGAGTACAGCTCTGCACTTGTCCGGATTAGCTTCAATGCCTCGACGTGTGAGCATGAAGCCCAAGAACTTACCTGCGGGAACGCCGAAAGTGCACTTGGAATGGTTAAGGCGCAGGCTGTACCGTCGAAGTTGGCCAAAAACTTCCTTCAAATCCTGCAGGTGTTGCTCCATAGAATTGCTGCGAATAACCATGTCGTCGACATATACATCCATGCATCGTCCTATTTGATGATGGAATACTTTATCCATGAGGCGCTGGTAAGTGGCCCCGGCATTCTTCAATCCAAACGGCATTACCTCATAACAGTAATTAGCGCGTTCGGTAATGAAGGCCGTCTTGCTTTGATCGGGCTTGTACATTGGGATCTGGTTGTATCCTGAATAAGCGTCGAGAAAACTCAGTATAACATGACCTGAAGCTCCATCTACCAAGCGATCGATGCTAGGTAGGGGATATGAATCTTTGGGACATGCCTTGTTGAGATTTGTGAAGTCGACACACATTCTCCACTGGCCATTCGACTTCTTAACCATGACTACGTTTGACAGCCACGTAGTGTAAGTTAACTCCCTGATAAACTGGGCGTTCATCAACTTCTCGACCTCCGCTTGAATGGCTTTGCGCTTCTCCTCCCCGAACCATCACTTTTTCTGGGCGACAGGCCGTGCCTCCCGGAAGATGGATAATTTGTGGGCCATGACCCCAGGGTGAATTCCTGGCATGTCGGCGGTCGTCCATGCAAATAAATCGGCATGGTTCCGTAGTATATGCTCCAGATCGCGTTCTTCGCTTGAGGTGAGGTCCCCGCCAATGGTGGTGGTTTTAGATGCGTCACTTGTCAAGGATAGGAGTTTAACTTCGCCTTGCGGAAGAAGACGCTCGTCTACATTGGTTCGGGGGTCCAAGTCGACTGCCGCTGCCTCGGCTCCCTTTGCCCTTCTAGTTGGAATGAAAGGGGTTACTTTCAGCCCAGCCACATAACACTGTCGGGCTGTTCGTTGATCTGCCCTTACGGTACAAATGTCACCATGCTCTGTCGGAAATTTCATGGCGAGGTGAGGAGTGGATACAATTGCCCCGAACGCATTCAGGCAAGGGCGTCCTAGTAGGGCGTTATACGATGTATTCGCCTCGACCAGCAGGAACCGAATTCAAAGTTCAGGTGCTTCCCGACTTGTTCCGAGCTGAGTTCGCAGGTCCAGGTATCCTCTGGTATCCACCCTTTCTCCTGAGAATCCTACGATTTGTTCGTTAAACGGGGCGATGAGATCCTCAGATAGGTCCATTTTCTGAAAGGTGGACTAGTACAAAATGTTGACCGAACTCCCTTGGTCGACGAGGACCTTGCTGACATCATACCGAGCGATACTAGCTGTGATGACCATAGGGTCATCATGATCAGGGTCGGGTGCATGGAAGTCGGCGTTCGTAAAGGTGATGTCAGGAATCGATCGACATTTGCGTTCGACCATGTGAACCGACTTCAATTGTCTCAAATGTCGCTTCCTTGCTGAAGCTGACACGCCCCCCCCCCCCCCCCCCCCCCCCCCCCCCCCCCCCCCCCCCCCCCCCCCCTCCCCCGGCGAAACCGCCAGATATGGTGTCAATGCGGCCTCGGACTGAGCGCTCTCTCTCTGTCCGTCGAGGCGGACTACGTGATCGTCTGCGGGGTCGATCATCTCTAGGGTGTGATCGTTGGGGGCTTCGCCTAGAAGGATCTCCACAGCGAGGAGTGGCAGCTCTAGTGGAGACTCTATCCTTAATGTAATTCTGGAGATAACCTGCACGGATGAGTCTCTCTAGTTCGTCTTTCACCATGTTGCATTCTTCTGTGTCGTGTCCCTGGTTCATATGGAACCGGCAGGTTTTGTTACTGTCTGCGTTTTTCGGGGTGGCCTTTCGTCGCACGGTCAAGAGTTCGGCGTGCAAGGCCTCTTCAAGCACCCTCGCCCGTGGTGCATTGAGGGTCGTGTAACGATCGTACTTAGACATCCACCCTGCCTCCTTCCGAGGTGGTCGGTCCGGTTTGTAGTCGTTAGTGGATCGCTTCACTGGTTTCCTTGCCTCCTGGCTGGAGATATCCTGGTGCTGTTTCTTTCTGGAGTTACGGTGGTCTTCGATGCGGATGAATTTTGCAATAGTGGATTGCAATTCTTCCATGGAGGCGGGAGGATCAGCATACAACTGTTCCGCAAACTGCCTCGGCCTTAAGCAGGACGATAAATTGCTGATAATGAAAGCGGGAGTGATATCCTTTACGCGCCGGGCCGTCTCGATATACCGTTGCATAAAAGCTTTCAAGGTCTCATCCTTCTCCTGCTTGGTATGGACAAGCTCCGCAGCAGTCACCGCCGGTTTTTTGTTGGCCGCATACTGCTTTCGGAATAAGGATTCGATTGTGGCGAAACAATCTACTGAATTCCGTGGAAGATTATGGAACCACTCCAGAGCTTCGCCCTTAAGAGATAAAGAAAAAGCTCTGCATATTACCGGGTCGTTGTCAGTATAGAATGCCATGGCATCTATAAAATTACGTAGATGGTTGTCGGGGTCATCAGAACCATTGTAACGTTCTAAGGTTGGGGGAGGTTTGTCTGGCATGTTTGCTTGCACAATGGCCTCTGTGAACGGAAGCAGGTTGGTGAGGCGGACGGGAGTAGGCCCCTTTCTTCCCCCGCCAGCGGGATCAGAAGCTTCTCCATGATGACTTACCTCGTTCTCCTCCTGTCTGTTCGAGGCAGAAAATTCTGGTGGCGGGAGCTGTGCCCTCAACGCCGCCATCTCCTCCGCCTGTTTGCGTTGGACCTCTTGCTGCTCCTTTATGGTTTGTGTTTGTGTCTCAATCTGTGCCTGCAGCTGCCTGATCAAATCACGCGTGTTGAAATCGTCCATTGCTCCGGTGGCGTTGTTGGGATAGTAAATCTCGGGCCCCACGGTGGGCGCCAAAATGTTTCAGTAGGGATGTGGAGACCAAGACTCGAACCAAACAACTCGGGACCACTTCTCTTTGTACTGCTCTCACTGTGCTATTTCTCTATGTCTTCTCTGCTTCTCTGAGTAAAGATGGGATGGGTACCTGCAAAGGCACTCCGACGCTCAAGTCAGAAAGGGAGGTGATTAATTAGATCAAGAGCAAATATTTCTTCTTAGGGGAAAAACCTACCTTTTCTCTGATGTGTTTCGTATATTTAAAACAGTAAAATAAACTGTTACCTGAAAATCCGGGCAGTTATCGAGTTGGACTATGTAGAAGTTGTAACTGCTAGGTTGTGTATTGACACTGAGTTAATTACTTCCGTGATTCACGGCGCTGGTTAGCTAATATGCGTAACCGCTTATCTGTAACCGCTAAACCGTATGCTACGATATCGCGCGCTGTATGTCGATCGTTCTGTGTGTCGACCCGGATAGGCGACTTGTCGTATGAACGTCACATGTCGCGACATTACTGTTTGGTTGTCGAGCACCAAGTGGTCGACAACAATGTGCGAGCATACGATATTATGACGTCTGTCGTCAGGTCGCCCGGATTACCGATCGACCGTTGGAAGATCAGGTATCCTATAGTACAATAATAATAAGTACGATATAAGAATGTTGATTTAAATATAATAAAATTACAACATATTAGATTATATAATAAAATATATACTTTTATGTATATATAAATAATATTGTTTCTAAGAATTAATTAGGTTTAATATCACTTTTGGTTCCTATTTTTATTCACTTTGTTATTTCACTCTTTTTAGTGTTTAATGATTTTTATAATTTTTGTTTAATTTAGTCTTCTTTTCCCTTATCAAGTTTAAATCGTTAACAACACCGTGTTTGTACGAGCAATCAATGAATGAGTTGTTCTTTTTGGCATGTGTGCCTTGTCCAACATAGTTATTCATATTTCCACATCATATTCAACCTCAAAACACATAAACTTTAACCACCACACAATACCGACGACGTGCCAAAATGAAACACCTGCATGCATATATCAAAAACCAAAATACGGTTTCTTAAATAAATCCCTAAATCGTAAATTCCTAAATTGTAAATCCTTAAATAAATCCCTAAATCATAATAAGTAAATCCTCAAATTGTTCCCATGTTGCCTTCTATTTCTTACATAATCAAAACCAAAGTCAAACATTCTACTCAAACAACCAAAAACAAAAAAACAAAGCACACATTTATTATATCTATTTTCAAAACAAAATACCTTAAATGCAATTCTACTAAATTCGAGCTATAAACCCAAATTATAGAAAGAAAGTGAAAATAAAATACATGAATTAAGACAAATAAAATATAGAAGGTGAGAGAAAAGAAAGAAAAAGTAAAAGTTTGAAACCCTAATATAGGTGACAATGTGTAGAATGAAAAAGGAAATTGAAAGTTTGAAACCCTAGTATGGATAGGCCTTGCCAAAAACAGACATCTCATTCACTGATTGTTTACATTGAGATTGTGTTGTTAATGATTTAGACACTGCTAGAAAAAAAAATCGAGTCTCACACTGAACAAAATGGACAAAAATAGAAAATAAAAGTGATATTAAATCAGTTAATTAAAATTTTATTCTATGATCAAACTTATGTTAACCCTAACCCTAATTCACTTGAAAAAAGTTTGGGACTATGACTTTTTATTTACTCTCACTTGCTAAAAGAAAACCTTTTAAAGGGCAAACTAGGACTAGCCCATGTAGCATGGTCATGTTAGACAACTCTAAATTTGGACTTTTAGCATCATTAAAAATCAAACAATGGTTGCATCTGCCATTTGAACAAATTGAAATAGTCAGCCATGAAGTATCAAATTTTTTTAACTATGAATATTTTCATATATTTTAGGGTTTACTTTAGGGCGACGCTTACTTTATTTGACCAACAGATCCTATTGAACCAGTGACTTGAAACTTAGGTTTAACAAATCTGAAAGACATTTTAAAATTGACGAGTGATTGCGATGTAACTACAACTATAAATCATAAAACTCCAAATAACATATTGCAGAGCTTTCTTTTCCATCTAGAAAACCAAGGCATATTAGAGTAGCTCATAAAAATTGTAGTTCTAAAATTTTCAAAATGTTCTGGTGAACATATTGTTTTGTTGTTTATGTAGAACTATACTTTGAAATTACATTTTGAAATAAAAGATTGATCTCTAACAACTCTTTCGCCACTTTGCCATTAATATCGTTGTGGAATTTAAAGCAGGATTAACAAGTAAAATGACAAACATAAGTTCATAATTATATATTTAAATTCATGTTCCCACATAAATCCCTTCATTGGAGAGTACCTATGAATCCTTGCTTGCAAACAGGCAAGTTAGAATTACATGTATATGGTATTGTTTATGTAGAACTATACTTTGAAATAAAAGATTGATCTCTAACAACTCTTTCGCCACTTTGCCATTAATATCGTTGTGGGATTTAAAGCAGGATTAACAAGTAAAATGACAAACAGAAGTTCATAATTATATATTTAAATTTATGTTCCAATATAAACCCCTTCATTGGAGAGTACCTATGAATCCAACCCTTGCTTGCAAACAGGCAAGTTAGAATTACATGTATATGGTACAAAATGCCTTGTACTTTCTTGTAGCTGAAGGTATAATTAATCATTGGACATTGTAGTATTGGATTTAATACTAAATTCTGGATATCATGTAAACGAAAAAAATCAACAGATTTGTTTAAACACAATTCCATGACGAAAATCGAAGCTAAATGGATAAATATCTCACACCAGATTCTAGCGTTTGAGATTTAATTGCTAGTCCTGTGTCCCTTACCACCTGCCAAATCAGTAATTATAAGTTATTAAAGTGTGAGAGAAAAAACTACACTAACATTGTAAAATAATTTTATACTATAACTCAAGCAAATCACCATATATTAACATTTACAAAAATTACCTTCAAAGTCACACCAATGATGATTTATGATTTAATGATAACGTAAAATTGTATTACATAGTCAACATTAAACTATTCCAGATACTCGTATAACCAAAAGAATATTAATACAATACATCCACAGTTTTGAAATAAATTCAGTTGAAAATATTTAAGCAATGCTGCCAAGTGTCTGACACTTGTTTTGATATATGTACATGTACATGAAGAAAATAACTGCCATTAGAACTCGAAAGGAGGGAATTGATGATCAGAGTTGGTCGAACGAATAACCTACATCACCATGTCAGTTTGGAGTTCAGACCATTTTAATTTGGATAGATTTATGATTTTACTTAAATACCAAACAAGACGCTCGAAAACAACAGAATTCGAAGGGACCAAACTCAGCAGTACACACATACGGACCTCCATGAAAGGAAATCAACCAACATTACCTGCTACTGTCCGGAGTTCCCCAAAAGCCGCTCAACTGCTGCGTGAACGTTCCCTGATGTGGCAATAAGAGCCCTTATGTTCTCTTGCGTGTCAAAGAACCCCATCTCTTGAAGCTGAGAAAGTTGGGTGGCATACAATTGCTCTGGTGGCTCTGATTAACAACAAAGAAACACAAGTTAGGGAGAACGTATAGAAACCATTTGAGCAGAAGACAACAACAATGTCAAAATCTATTTAAAAAATTACAAAACTATTCCTAACCATTTGATCTGTTAGGAACAGCAAGGCTACCAGCTCCAAGTCCACCAAACATGCTCGATAACATCTCCAGTCCCATGTTGTTCAACGGTCCTACCATTAAAACAATTCAATAGCAATTACTTAAAATAAACAATTAACTTATGCATGCACTCAAATGGCAATTGCATCATCCAGCCGCAACCTTAGAACCTAAAAGCTCCCCCTTTGTTACTCTATAGATGCATGGGGCCCTTAAAGAGTTCACAAAGAATAAGTACAAAGAGAACACCTGATCACATATTCCACATTCCACCGATTCAAAAAATTATAATCCAAACTAAATCAAGTACTAGCAGGCTGCATATGATCTTAATGATAGCCAAGCGATTCAAATTTCCAATGCAAAACCACAGCCACAAAAAAATCCAAAAATCCTACTACCAGAGCGTAGTTTCTAGAACTAAACAGAAACAAAGAAAAATCAGAGTTCTCTTGCATACCAGTGCCTCCTCCTGTTTGACCTGGTTCCCTGCAAACGTATTCAGTTTAGAAGATTAGGCTAGCAACAACCATGAAACAATAAAGTAAATAAAATTCAAGCGATAACTACTTATTTTGCCTCCAAGAAAACTTTCATTTCAAGGGCGTTGTGCACACTAAGTGAAAGTTTAAGGTGAAGGAAGGCTCTCCACAACTCAAATCACCAACCTCAGAGCAATGATTTTCATGGGGATTCAAATTCTATTTGGTGGAACCCTGGCCTCAAACCCAAGTCATGCAATTGTTATGAACAAAAAGTCAACCATGTAGGCTTAAACCCCAACTGGCTGTGTTGAACGCAGGTTTTGTTAGATACATGAATCATAAAAATGAATGACTGTGTTTAGTAAGAAAATTTGCATCTATTAATGGAAATTAAGCAAATGGTTTGGATAAGTTAATTGAATAATTAGTAGGATGATTAGCTTACGTTAGAGAGAAGATGATTCATTCCATTTTGCTATGAGAACTGAGCATTAGCTCTGTTATAAGACAGGGAAAACCTTTCATGACGGGAACTACTCGAAAGGAGGAATCTGTCCTTATAGATCCTTCATTATTCAATGAACGTTATCATAGCCCTACAGGCACTTGCTATGGTACAGAAAGTTTAGAGTAGGAGAAGGTTGTCCCATTCTCAGGAGCGTTTTGATAGAAATCTCAATCTTATATTTCAAGTGTAGGATCAGACAGTAATAACTAGAAAAAGTAAAAACAAACACGTTAAAATTTTCCTCTTTAAAGAGATTGTAGTTGGACAAATGCTAGCATGGGAGACGAACAAAAGTTTCAAACCATGAGAAAGACATTAATTTTAATATAAGTGGGTGGGATTTTTTTAACTTTTTTTCTTATTCTTTCTATCTCAAGGAGAAACTGCACAACACAATGCTGGCATGAAAGCTTCCAATGCCTCCAACTACGACACTAAAGCCACAATCACCCTCATTTGCAATCCTTCTTGTCTCTGGCGTACACAAATATTCCAAAACCCCTCTATTTATTTCAATGTCTCAGAACCCAAATCTGGGAGCTCAGATTCTAGAGGGAATGAACGCATCATGGCTTAAAGAAGATTCAAGAGATCTAAAAAAATTGACATTATTTAAACACGCCTACAAATCAGTATTCATATCCAGCCTTCTACTTTAAACATGTGCAACAATGGAAAGAACAGTGGCGCCGCAAAAGAAAGCAAGGAAAATCTGGTAGCAGAGTCTTCTCTCCCTCATCCATCTTCTCTCACCATTGTCTCAAACTTCCTCAATCATTAACTGAGACAACCTCTCAAAGCTTCTCACACATTCCACACTTGTTGATGAAGGAGGAAAGGTATCAGATGGGGCTCAAAGTGGGAGGTGACATCGTAGGTTTTGGGCATGTGGGGGAATAGGAGGAGCCCAGGGACAAATTGGGAAAGTGAACCAAAAAACAAATAGTATATCTACTGGACTACAACTGTTTCCCATGGTGGATACATCTCTGTTATCCTACCCTAGGCATCTTGTTACCGGCCAGGAATCCAAAACTCTGGTATTTCAAGCATAGCTTCAGCCAGTAACATTCAGCAAAACTAAAAAGCAACAACAATGACTACATATCCAGAATTATAGAACAATTATGCGAACAGCATCTGCCAATAATGATCATCAAAAATAAAAAAAGTAACAACAAAGAGAAAATGATAGGACAGTCTATGAGTAGTACGGCAGTTATGTGTGTTTAGTAGTAATTCATAGGACAGTTTTGTTGTTTAGAAACCCTTCTACAGTCATGCATGTCTTTCTTGCATATGATGTGTCAGGTACATTGTATTTTGGGAGTATTTGAAGGAGCAAGACTCTGCTAAGGTTAGGCCAGTGTATTGTGTACTAAAAGAAGTTTACTGTGAGGAACTCTTTCCTTTTATTCTTTTGCTGTCTGATGTCCGTTGAAACTTTTCTGGTTAAATTTACAAAAAATATAAATAACATTACCAGAATTGTTTGTAACTCTCATGTCAGATTCTGTCCAGGCCTAAGCTAAGTTGCAACAGGTGTACTAGGGATAAACAAATAACTAATTCATCAAGCTAGAGGATTGAAGCACTGGCACATTATAGTACAAATCCAGTTAGCAGAACTAAAAGGACTCAGTAAAAAACATAAGGTACGTAAAAATAGAAATACAATGATTTCTTCATTTCTTACTGTGTTGATTGTTGCTGACCAATCTGAGACAGAAGAGCTTGCTGGAAAGACAAGAGTTGCTGCCATTGAACATAGGACCACGTCATTGTGAGAAAATTACTTAAAAGAAGTATCAATTATATAGAAAAATATAATAATAAAACATCTTTTTCATATTAAAACACGTTTTATGCAACCTAATTTTTCAATGCAATATATACACACACACACTTAATCATGGATGTAAAACTCATTTTTCCCCAAATCCTTAGCTAGGAGGCCATTATGCAACTCTCAGTCAAGCTAGATCATATGCTCGTTTATTAGAATTTTCCACAGAAGAAACAAAAACAAAATAGCAGTAGAAAACAATCATAACTACCATTCTTCATGCACTGTATATTAGCATGGCTAAAAGTCCTAATATTTAAACACATAAAGTACACAAAGACATGTATACAACCGTACAATTGAAAATATTGACTCAATAAAAACTTATTAAGAGACTCAAAATTTTGAATCTTTCTACCTGCAGTGTCTCGGGTGAGGAAAACAGTCGTAAAAACTCTGGGTTTTGCATAACCTCCCTTAGAGAATTTATATCAGGCATGCCACGCTGCTCAGAATTGACCCCAAGAATCTAAGAGTAAAAAATGTCAGAAATAAGTTCAAAACAAGAGCTCATTGGAACAGGCAACGAGTAATTACCTGATTCATAGTCTGTGGATTGGAAAGGATACTTTGCATCATTTGTGAAATAGCTGGATTTTGCATTAACTGGGTCAACATAGCAGCATCCGGCATTCCACCCAACATGCCTTCAAGATCAGGCAGTCCAAGCCCTCCTAATCCAGTGGGTGCCTGCTGTCGAGCATCCCCACCAGCAGGAGTTGACCTTCTGGTGTTATTTTGACCACCTCCAGCTGCAAATACAACATCAAACAGATCAGCAAAATTCACAATCCAGTGAACAACATAGCTACCAGCTAGAAAATAGACCAAAAAAGGGGCATTCAGTCACTATCTGAGGAGAAAATTGTGGTAAGAAAACTTACTTCCAGTAGAGGACCATGGATTAGGAAGTGGGTTCGTATTGGGTACAGGGGAAGTTGCTTCAGAATTAGCAGTGGAGGGATTAGTTGATTGGTTCCTAGCCGCTGCACCGTCATTTCCGGCATTACCAGCCATTGTCGTGGCATTTAAAAATGGTTCTTGAACATTTTCATACATGCGTCTCAGCATGTTAAATCCCTCAGGAGAAGATTCGATGTTGCTCATTGCTCTGTCTGTATTCCTCATCATTTCGCGCATGATCTCAGGGTTCCTTGTAGCTTCAAGTGTCTGACGAAGAGTGCTGGGATCATTAAGTATGTGAGCCAGCTCAGGGTTTCTATCCATTAACTCTTGCATCTGCGGATTATTCATTATAAGATTCCGCACTATCTCTGGATTATTTATTAAATTCTGCATAGCAGGTGTGTTCATTATATCTCTCACTAAATTGGGGTTTGACAAAAACGGTTGCTGCATTTGTTCAAGGTCCGGAAAGCCCGCTCCAAATAAGCCATTGAGGCCACTGCCCCCCATCCCATTGTTACCACTAAGTCCAGGAAAGAGTGAAGCCCCAAATCCTGGCCCTCCTAAACCCCCACCCTCATTAGCACCAGCACCTCTCGTGGTATTGGCTGTGGTGGTATTGGCACCACCACTATTAGCCCCACCAGTGTTGTTGTTAGGAGCAAAGCCACGAACCAAATGGACAGTGTGATCAGCCTCCAAACCTATAAATACGAAATGGAAAGTGAGTCATATTCAATCAATAAAAATAACCACTCTCCAAAATACTAGAGTCTTCAACTAAAGAATTATTGACTGCATTAAAAATTATTTCCCATTCCCAACTCTAATGTAATATTCTCACTAAAACAAATCATCCCATATAGCTTATAAAATTCCTGTTACGCCTTTCCCTGTACACAACTCAGACAAATTTCTCAACAAGTTAATCCCACATTACGGCTAACATTAAGCCACACAAATGGAAAAAAGAGTTGAGTATATTAAAATCTCTGGAGCAAAATAAACAGATTACAAGAGACTTGAGTATATGAAATCAATAAAATCATAGCATATTAAAAAGAAAAAAATCAACAGACCAATATAAAAATACATAATACATATATTTAACAGCAAAAAAACCAGGATCCAAAATTTGCCACAAAAACATAAAAGTCAATACCAAGGGAAAATACACAAATAATAACAAGATCAAGCGGATACCGTAGCTTTGGAGTGTCTGATCATCCTTAAGGATCCGACCCTTGTAAATCAGACGCTGTTGATCAGCGGGGATGTCACAGCTGCGAGCCACGACGTCTTTGAAAGATCTGACCACGGAATCGAGACTAATCTGAACAGAAAACTTTGAGCCATTTGAACAACGAATATTGATGTTGACTTCCGCGGCGTTCAACTCCGATGTGGCACTCTCAGTTGTTGTTGCGTCACCTCCCATGGCGTCCTGCGTCCAAAGCACGACGGGAGGGGAATCAGGGGTGCCGCAGTCCTTGATAATAATTAAATCGAGGGAGAAAGGATCGAAACCCTAACCCTAGAACGATTGAAGCAAAATCCAAATTAGGGAGGAGAAATAGGAAGCTGAGGATTGGAGAGATAACAGGAGAAATTCGTGAAGAAAAAATAATTAGAAAAAAATGAAAATAGGGAGTGTTGTTGGGCTATGAAATCGGAAAATTAAAATCAAAATTAAATTTAAAATAAAATAAAATAAACAAAATAAAAAGGGAGAGAGAGAAGCCAGAGTGACCCCACACTTCTTAACCCACCTAAGCCGGGAAAGAATTGATGTTCTTCTTTTCAGGAAACTTGGATCCACTTGCTCTGCGTGCGCGTGACTAAAGATGGCAACCGCCTCCATCCACTGTTGTGCTTTCCCAGTTCCTAAGAAGTTTATTAAAACAAACACGCTCTTTAACTAGCGCGTGATGATTTTTAAATAGGAATCAATAGCCAGATCATCAATTTTTTTCTAAAGTTTTAATAAATTACGTAAAATATCACACTGCGGTTATTTAATTTAAGGTATATTTTTAGATATAGTTTTAATACATTTCTATTAATATTAGTAAACTAAAATTTAATCATGCCAAAAGAATATCTCACACCCATTGTCCTCATGTTCTTGCAAAGAAGTACTTCTCATTTTGGAAGATACTCATGCTAATTTAAGTCATTCTCTTAAGGAAGGAGCAATAGGCACTAGTTTCATTTGTGTCTGCTTTTGTTTTTTATTTTTTTTGTTTTTGTTTTTACATCCTTCTCTACCAAAGTATATTTAGAACTAGTTTTAATTATACAATTTAATATTATTTATACATTACTTATTAAGATATAATAAATACAATTAAATATATTCCATTGAAAATGATATAGTCTTTCTTTCTTTTTATAATTAGATCTATGTTTAAATTATTTTTTATGCTTACATGCAATACTTATGAGTGAAAAATAAACAAAATTTTGATTTGTGAACTTTTTATTGCACAATGTTGTTTAATAATGTTTTTTAAAAATCTCATATCAAATATAAAGTCAAAGTATAATATATAATTGAGGTAATTCTCATCTTACAAATTATAGCTATGTCTATAACATGGGATTTAACCACATTGAAAATCAAACTATTACACTCTTCCTACATATAAGTAAGAATGTATGAATTTAAGCTTGTCCAAGATTTCTTGAAATTATATAATGTCTTTTATATAAATAAAATAAAATAAATTGTTTATCATCAACTAGTTAATTTGTTATTCCCATATTAATTTACTGAGTGATTATTTGTTTTGTAACTTAACAAATAACATCAAGTTTGAATTTTAGTATACCATCACATTAATTTTTAAGAATAGTGTCTGTGTTTAATAGTAATTGATGATGTATGTACTTTTTTATCATAATTATTAAAAAAATTATATAAAAAATATACAATTATTATAATTTTATTTTAAGTGGTGACTTAAATCTTAAAACATTATGTAAAACTTTATTATTTAATAGTGAAACAAAATTATAAGGTACAAATAAAACATGAAAATGTAATTTACTTATAGTGACTGATAAAAGAAGGCTGGATGTAAAACTTAATATTATTCAGAGTCACCACAAATGAAAAGAAAAAACTCAAGCTGAGATATTTGGAATGAAGAAAAAAGATTAAAAAGTTTGTTGTAGTTTTGATTAATACTATAAAAAAATAACTATATGATATAATTAATTACAAAAATACTTTGATTGTATTTTAGTAAAAATGAGAATAACTAAAATTGAAAGGTGATTAATTATAAAATAATTAATTTATGAAATGAAAATAGTATTAAAAAACTATTTAATTTTTAAAATTGAATTTATAAATAATTAATTGTAAATTAAGTTTAAATTTGTAACAAATAAAATAATAATGTCATTAAAAGTAAGATAATAATATGTCATTGAAATTAATATACAAACAACTATTTATGTACATAATTTCTAAACTCTAAAAATATTATTTAAAAATTATATTTATTGTACTTTATTATGGTAAAATTATTCTATTTCCAAATAATTTCAAGCCAACTCCATTTGAAATAGAAATTATGAAATTTGTGTAAGACAGTGAGTAGAGAAATAAACAAGAGGGAAATATAGCCTACACAATTATCCCATCCTCTGTTCTAAGTTTGATTAATTGTAATGTAAAGGTAATCATTGAAAAATAATTTGTAAACCCTACTATTCATGACCAATTTTTTAGATAATTTTAATGAAAATACACAAAATTTATATTATTTGAAACTCCCTTTACATTTGTTAGCTTTGACTTCATTTCCAACACCTTTAGGAAAAATTAATGATTTAAAATAACAAAATATTACAATATCTAATATTTATAGATATAATTTTTCAAACCATATTATTCATTCTTTATTGATTGATAATTGTAAAAGAAAAGAAGAAAGGAATATCGATTACCTACCTATGTGTGTGTTTTCATTTTTGTGTATTACTTTTTATTAAAATAATATAATTTTAAAACTATAAAAATAAATAAATTTGGAAAGAAGAATTTGAATTTTTTATTTTTGAATCAAGAGTTATGTAGTTATTTGTGAGAAGAAATGATAAGAATATCTATTTGACAATATAATAAAATTATTTTAATTTAATAGAAAATATAAATTTATATAATGATATAGATGCATTATAGCGATAATAAGGTGATAACAAAACAGTAAAAACATAAGGTGGATAAATAATATAAAAACAAAGACACTGTTGAAAAATGTAGTAAGGTATAGAAGGGCTATTGTTGTAAGAAACTTGAAAGATCTTTTGGCGCTAGAAATGAAGTAAGGTGAGATTCAGCTAGCGGTGAAGTGGTTGATTCATGTTCCAATGGCGGTTCCATTCAGAATGAACCATAACAAACATGGCATGCTTGTTCGTTTGAAGATTTTCGTCAACTCTCAGGTGCACAAATATCGCACCACTCTTTTACTTTGGTTGAGGCATTTTCTCAAACACATTGCCATATGTGACATCTCTCTCTAAATCCTTTAATTTTTCTTGGATTCTTTGGTTAGAATTTTCACTCACATGCTCCCAAACCGGCCAAACAACCAAAACAAGATAGTCAGTCTCCAAAAGAAGAATTGGACTACTCTATTTGCGGAGGTAAAATTACTTTTTTGTTTTTTACTTTGCTCAGCTTAGCACGGTTATTGGAAAATTTTTGTGACCTACTGCTGCTGTGGCTTTCATGTTATCTGAATTTATTTTTCTAATCGAGCCACTATGATACTATCAAACAGAATGCACATAAAAACATATGAAAGTCTCTGATACTGAGTGCAAGTGGTTACCTAAAGTCAGTTTCAGACCTTTTTTTGTATGTGTAGAAACCCATATTAAGTCATTGATTGTGTGCATTTGATACATAGTTACAATTTGAAGCTATTATTCAGATCGCATAGGCATCTCAGAATGGAGCACTTTGGATGCAGAGAAGCTTGGTGTAACTAGTTCTATGATTTCACACTCATCTATGTTTGTCCTGAAACTTCTTCGGAGAAAAGGTGAGAATATCCTTATACCCGATGAAATCCTAAGACTGTTGTGTGCCACGTACAGGCTGGTAAAATTTTGGTATTAACAAATAATGATAAAAAAAATATATTGCCTTCCTTTCCAGTTTATTTTCTTTGTATCTTGATTTTGAAAGTCTGATCTTAGTATTTAGTTATTGAGTATCCTTTCTGGTTACTCCTAAGAATGTAGATACCTCAAAGGATAATTTACAGGGGAGCATTCTTGCAGCTTTGAGCTGGTGGAAATTGCTAGTCAACAAGGTTAAAGTATAATTCTACTGAATTACAGTGCATTGGTAAGGACTAGAAAGAAAGAATAATCACTATGAGAAGTTTATATTGATGTGATATGTAAAATGATACAAAATACTGACATAGCAGTTCCATTTATGCTAGTAATTAGGTACTACAGTTGTCCTACCAGTATAAGCACAAACCATCCACGCTTCCATTCTCCTTCAAATCCGTCGATTGGAACATGAGAAATCTCTCATATCTGTCTATGTGAATTGTTCTCTACAGTGCAATCTGCAATCTGTACAAACGAATAGAGCCTAACCCTATTTATGCAAAGGTATGGGGGAGGTTCATTGTATGTAGGCTCGCCCTTGCAATGCAAAGAAGTTTTCGGATTTGAACCCATACCAAGGCACAACTATACGTTGTGCCATTGTAGCAACCTTATTTTGCACATGCAAGAGGCTGTTTTTGGATTCAAACTCATGATCAACGGATCATCATGACCCAACTGTATCACTGCTAGGACTCGCTCTCCAATAAGAGAAGAAAGCATACAATAATAACTAGGAAGCAAATAAAGACATTATGAGATATTAAGAATATAACTTTGCAAAGATGTGCTAATTCATTTTAAAACACTCTCTAGACAATTTTGGATATACTCCGTGGTTTATGTGATCTTTCCACCTTCTTTTGAAAAGGATGCTCAGTTATATGATACCTTGTTTGTGGTAGAAGTGAAGTGGAAAGAAATAGGACAGAAATACTAAATTTCTATTGTTTACCAGAAAACACTTCCCCTCCCCTAAGTAAAATTGGCATAGAGTGGGAGGGAAACGATCTCTCCCTTTTTCATTTTTATGTTTTAATATCTTAAAAGTTAAACATTTTTTTATAACAATTATTTAGATAATAAATAAGATTATGTTAAGAAAAAGTATTGGTGAAAAAATATTTTTTAATTAATATGAGGATATTTTTCATTTGTTTGTTTCTTTGAATTCTATTTTTCACTCATCCAAACAAAAACATAGAGAAATTCTTGTACTTTTTTCTTTCTTATTTCTATCCATGCAAACAACACATATTTTCCACTCTATTTCTATCATTCCTAATTCTTTCCTTTATATTTTATCCATAATCCAAATAAAATGTTAACGCATTTGTACTATACATGTTTATATATTGGTACAAATTTTCATTTACCTTGAACTTTTTTGTATTTCGTTATACCCATATTTTCTTTTATAATGACTACATTCTTTCACCTTTTATGAATTGCAGGATTTGAGTCCTACTTAGTAGGTGGGTGCGTGAGAGATCTAATACTGAATAGAACTCCAAAAGATTTTGATGTTATCACCACAGCAAAACTTATGCAGGTTTTATGACAATGGCTCAATTTGTGAACTACATTGGAAGCATACGATACTATCACTTTTAATACACTTTTTTTCTTCAACGATATCTAACAGGTGAAAAATCATTTTCGTCGTTCAGTTCATGCCCAAATTGTTGGCCGTCGTTTTCCAATATGCTTGGTTCATATTAAAGGTGCTGTAGTTGAGGTTTGTCCATTTAAGTAGTTATACAAGATTACCTTTGCTTTTTTTTTTAATCTACAAACTACATGTATTATTAATCTGCACTCATTTACAGGTTCTGCTTTCAATAATGTAATGTCAAAATATTGATCAACTTATACATTTATATTGTATCAGGTAACTAGTTTTGAGACAGTGGCACGAACTTCCAATGCGAAGGAACAATTTTTGTACTCTCAGCTGCCCAAATGCAGTAATAAAAAAGACTTATTTCGGTGCAAAAACTCCTTGCGTAGAGACTTCACAATTAATAGGTATCATTGGAGTTTTTTTTCCCTTTAAAATTTCTAGAGCTTGTATGCAATCTATTTGCTTTTGTGCATAGTTTCTGTTCTTACTTGCTCTTTAAAACGGGTTTTTGGATTATATGTTGCAATGTAGGAAGTTGAAGTAACAGTATCTGTTTTAATCTTCAGCATATAATATTTATTTCTGTGTTATTAATCCGTTTCTGATTGTGGAATCAGTTTATTTTATGACCCCTTTGCCAATAAAATCTACGATTATACCAATGGAATGGCAGATTTGAGGACTTTAAAGGTAACTCTCTATTCAATGTGTCAATGCATTTTTACAACCCCAAGCATGAGTGCAACTTGTAATTATGATTGGTGATGTGGATTCAGCTAGAAACTGTTATCCCTGCTCAGTTGTCCTTCAAAGAAGATCCTGGTAGGTAGCATCATACTTTCATCAGCATCTTGAAATAAGGCATTCTGAATCACATTGATTTGCATCTACTATGAAAATGAATTTGTTTGCAGGAAGAATTTTGCGTGGCTTCAGACTTGCAGCTCGGCTAGGTTTATCATTATCAAGGGAGATTGAGGCTGCAATTTGGGCATATTCTTCACTAGTTATGAACTTGGACAAGGTACATCAATTGAAATTTTATGATGGTGGTGTGCTGCTCTGATTTTGGCATAAATGATAATTCTGCTCGTGATATCTGTTGCCCATGGGTTGTATAGAAATGCTCATTTTTTGTTGCACTTTATTATTGACATCTGGAAAAAGTAAATTGGTTCGTTGCATAGAATACTCAAGGTTTTATTTTTGGATATCAAATTAATTATAGTTCTAGTCTCAGTACTCATCTTGCTTTTTATATATATATTTCAGAATAAAATTATGATTGAATTGAACTATATGATATCTTATGGAGCTGCTGAACCATCTTTGCGTCTACTTTGGAAATTCAAATTGCTTAAATTTTTACTTCCTTTACATGTAAGTGAATTTGAGTTACAGATTTTAGTCTTTTAATAATATGCCTATCAGCCAAATACAGTGTTTACTAATTGATTGGTTACAGGCAGCATATCTAGATGAACAGGCTATTGAAGAAGATGACCGAGCTTCCAATCTGTTGTTAGTAAGTTAGCTTTGCAAATAATTGGTTACAGGCAGCATCTTTCTTATGATATTATTTTGATTTAATGAATGCAAATGCTAAAGTCATTACAAGCTGAAGGAAAATATTACAATAAGTTTTAGTTCACTGTTAACTGGATCATTATTTGAATGCTTTGAAGTGTATTGTTACGTACCTGAGTACGTAAACTAGCCAAATACAACCTTTCACACTTTCACACACGTAATGGCACCATAAACGAATGATAATAGATGAATGAATCTCTTTTATTAATGGTAATATCTGGGTAAACACAAGTAAATAATAACTGGGAGCATAACCTCCTTCAGTCACCCAATAATTGGGAGCATAACCTCCGTCAATTATCCTGGAGCATAACCTCCTTTACAAAACTCAATAATTAAAAGCATATCTTTAACCTAGACCCTAACTTTATTTATACTAATTATTTCCCGCCCATCTCTTATTAAATATTTTCCTAGAATATATCTGCATTTAATATAAATATCCCTATGTTTAATATAAATATCTCCCCATAAATTATCCTAGCATATATCCTTAATTATAAATATCTTATATTGAATATTTTCCTGAATATATATTTATTTACTCTAATTAACTTATACTATATTTATTTACTCTGATTAACTTATACTGAATATTCTCTCTGCTTCCCACCGTTCGGCCTGGTCGCTCCCCGTTGTCCACCGTTCGGCCTAACCTCTTCATGCCTTCAACCGTTCGGCCTTTACAGTCAATACCGTTCGGCCTCACTTCCCCTTTTGTCCACCGTTCGGCCTAACCTCTCCATGCCTTCCACTTTTCGGCCTCACTTCCCTCCTACCTTTCTTCTCCTTCTCATTACCTCCCACCTTATACCCTAACATGTATAGTCAAATATTGCTTGCTATTTATATAAGATTTATTATCACTCAAAATTGATCAGCGAACTTGATTGAGTAATCCTATATTATTTGCACACGTATCTAACTGAAATTCCATGTAGAAACCATGAATCCTAAGGACAGAAGAATATTATTACTACTCCTGATTATAAGATTTTTATTTTTGTAACTAAAGACAAACTGGATAGTAGTTTACATGAGGTTAATATAAATCTAAAAATGCAGTATGACTATGAAGAGATTCTCACATATTCTGATGAATGCTTGTGTGAGTGGGCAAAAATTTGGATATGTAAGGTCACATTTATGTCTATAAAAAAAGTCAAGGTATGAGGTCTTTAGTATCCAAATACTGATTACCTTTATGCCTTCCATCTCCACCTACTTGAACGAGTGTGGCCATAGTCACAATCACACTCATAAAGGTTTACATTTGTTATACAACTTGCATGCTTTCACTTCTTATGGTTCTGATTTTATTTTTGCAGAAGTTATTCTTTCATCTGGATAAGTTGCTTGCTTGCGATCGACCTTGTGATTGTACTCTCTGGTGAGTGATTGTAAGTTTCGTTTGCTACAATAGTCCCCTTTCCAATAAAGAAAAAATTGTTATCAGCCTCAAGAATTTAGGCTTAGTTTGTCTGTCAACCTGGTTTTGGGAACAATTTTAGGGTTTAGGTTTTAGTGCTAACAAATATATATTTGAACATTTATGCTTGTATAAAAAAGTAAAAAATGTTATTAGCCTCAAGAATTTAGGCTTAGTTTGTCTATCAACCAGGTTTTGGGAACAATTTTAGGGTTTAGGTTTTAGTGCGTAAATATATATTTGAACATTTATGCTTGTATATATCTTCTGAACCCTTACTCTCAGATTGAGGGAGATGAAAAATTATTATTGAATCTAAGTTTCAAATATTAGATGCTCTTATTGTGTAACTTAGTTTTAAGTGTTTAAGACCCACATATTGTAGACATTTTTATCTTCTTAAAACTATTTGTGTTACAGAAATCATGCCATTTTTAGTCAACTATTTAGCTGAGCTGACCTGGTTCTGATATGGAAAATCAGCATCCATATCAATAATTACTTTTATAATAAAGCTATCTACTTTGACAAATAAAATCCAGCATAATGGTGGACTTAATTTTCATGGTTTTACGGACAGAAGTGGAGAGGGAGAAGAACTGGTTTATAGAACCTTATTTTCTGCTGTAGCTGGAGTTTACTTGGCTAAGGCTTGGATGGATGTTGTTTGTGAATTTGTGTTTGTCTAAGTGATGGGTGTTTGTGTTTGACACCATTGTATATTTGTATATGTTACAGGATTGGATTGCTTGCATTTCACCTGGCATTAGTAAATGATCCTCAAGATGCTGTAGTGGTGTGGACTTTTGCATCTGTTCTACATCATGGAGAGTGGAAAGAAGGTGTTAAATTTGCTAAAGAACAGGCCAGAATGAGTGTTAATTTTGTACCTGAAATAAGAAAGTCTAATATATACAAATCAGATGATGAAATTGCAATAGCAGTTACTAAATTGGCATCTTTGGTGATGCACTCGATACATGCATTGGTTGATAAAAGTAGTCTTCGTCACTTCATGTGCAAGCCTAGATACCCATCTTCTCCACAATCTGACATGGTAAGTAAATCAATATCATAAAGTTGCAATGGGATCAGGTTCTATTCTAATTGGTTAGGCTATTCAAACATGCATTAGTTAGGGTTTATGGTCCTTCCTTGTTTCTACATAGACCTTGTCAACTATTATAACCATTTTGGGCTCTCAAATTGAAGTATCGCTGCTGTCTTGTAAAGAAACTGTTCCTAATTAAGTTTTTGGAATTTGGACTTGAAGCCTAATAAAATCCTGCAAAACTGACCATAAAGTTATTGGCGTGGAGCGTGGCAAATAGGAGGCTCAATAATGGATTTAGGATTGACTCTCATACCATTTTAAAATTTCGGTTTAACTGCAAAAACTAGCTTAAAAGGTGAGTGTTACCCCACTTATTTTGACTTTATTACTAATCATTGTTCTAACATCCCATTTCTGCCAATGACCACATATTTTGACAATATTGTACATGCATACGTGCACTTTTAATCATTCAAGCAGTTATCCATTGCCCAGGACTCCTTCTGAGATGAACGCCAATCCGAATTTGAAATCATTGATCAATAGACTTAACGTAGCTTACTGGAAATTGGTACATGTCAGTAGATCATTTTGTATTTTTTACTGGGATGTTTATCCTTTCTGCCCTTGTACCAAACTGGTATAGTTCCTGATTATAAAGTTATTCCAGAGAGTCAAGCCATCTTTTATCCCTTGTAATTTGTAAATGGATCATTGTGTCCATTTGAAGATGTTATTTTGTGTTAATTCATAAGGCTCCGATCCAACTGAATCGTTGTGGATTTCAGGTATTTGTATCCGGGAAAGCAGGGAAACGTGCTCATACAATTTTCCAAATGCTGGCCAATGATGGTATATTTTACAAGAGTGGAAGAAAAAAAAATTTGAAGATAAATTATGACATGCTTGGGAAGGGTGAACTTTCAGAGACTGGATTTGTTTTGGGCAAAATTGTACTTGAAACTATGAGTAGTGGAATTATTGGGGATGGGGAGGATTCTGAAGCTGGACAATGTCACCTAAAGACCAAGGGCACTGAAGAAATTGATCCATCGCCACATCCAGATCTGGTAAACCATCAAGTGGCGTCAATGGATGGTGAAGGACAACTTTTATCAATACCAAATTCAGAGTGCGGGAAAGGAGAAAACAAGAAACGGAAACTGGTTGAGGATAGTTGTATTGCGAGGAAGAAAATGGGTTCGGGGAACCATGAATTGTCTGAGGAATTTGAACGCAAGGAAAATAAAAAAGAGCAGCAGAAGCTAGTTAAGTTAAGCCAGAAGGTTGATCCATCCATGGCGAAGTACTCCGCAGAAAAGAATATTTATCACAGAAAACAACTGATAAATAATAGGAAGAAAATAACCAGTGCCAATAAATGTCTAGACCAAGCTATGCAAATGAAGACGGATGAACACAGCACATGTACGGCATCACAATCTGCAGAATCTGATAATCATCAGGTGATAGCTCACAACTTGGACATGGATGCAAAAACAACAGATAATAACAACTTGGACGTGGATGCAAAAACGCCAAATGAGTCGGACTTTAAGAAGAAAAAAAATATGCGTTTATCAATGATTAAACTCTTTCAAGTGAAGTAACACTGAAACAGAACATTACACAAGCTAAGTCTCCACTCCCAGTCTCTTCAACCGATGAATGAAAATTTTTGGTGGCAGTAGATTTTTGATTTCCTCCTGCCTGACCAGCATAGTTGAGAGACAAAAAACGAAGCAGATAATTCTAGCTATGCCTTTTGCCAGAAAGAGTTTAGCTTCCTACTTCCTTTTTCCCCTCAAGTTTGGTGGTTTAAAACTGCATCCAATTCCTCTATTTTGTTCTTATCTTATATTTTTAAGGCTCTACTGGGTCTGTATTTTGTTACCATTGGGAGATATCTCTTTCCTCCACTTTTTACTGTGGCAGAGAACTGAGAGAAGCTTGGTTTGTATGAGATACAGAGCCCTAGGATAGGAGTTTAACAAAACAAAACCGTATGGTTGATCATATGATTCATTAGTAACTTAACTCAAAAGGATATTAGCGTAAGAAAATGAAACTGGCGTACTAATCTATCATCACTCGAGCAAGGACGAATGAAAATCATATAGTATTTTGTAGTTTGATGGCATGAACAGAGAGTAATACTAGCACTTAAATTAGGAATCAACTATTTAATTATTTTAGGATCAAAACTTCGTGTCCAAGCAAATATTATTCACGGAAAATTCCTTGGATGTTTTCTTTTGTGATAATGGATTTGAAAAAAAAAATGATCGAACAAATTTGAAAATTTGAGTAGATTTAAAAATAAAATTTGTGTTGTTATTTTTTAAAAGATTTAAAGATTAAAGTGAATAAATTTGAAGCAAAATTTGTAAATGATTCAACTGATCTAATAGATAAAGAAATTAATATATAGTAAAGTAAAATTATCAAATTACCTTTAATAATAATTGTAATATGAAATGATTTTCGAAAACTATTTATTTTAAAAACTATTTTTCAATAAATTTGAAAAAAAAATAATAGTAATAAATAAATGATACATCTTATGACACATTTTTTACATTAATAATAATTTTAAAAGTTTTTTTTAAATAACAATTAGAAAGAAATGTTAAACTAAAATTAAATAAAAGTATTTAAAACAAAAGCAACATAATAATAAAAGAGAAAACAGTGCTGCACGTGATACAAAGCTATTGTTTTAAAAACTTGTCTATCACCCATAAATCTCTTCACGTTAGACAAGATAGAACGAACGAGTAGTCATCGCCTTCAAATGATTGCAAACGAAAACAAAAACAAGAGCAAATCCACGCTTCCTATTACCTGTCAACAGTAAATGTCCGTAAAAGAACACATTCTAAAGTTTTGTTAACACCACGGGCTTTAGTTTTTCTTGAACTTAATAACTAACTTGATATGAAGTATGGACAATTAATATATATATTACAAAGAATATTTTCTTTTTAGTATTTACATTTACTTTTTTCAATTTTATTCTTCAAGTGATTTTTTTAATTTAATATTTTTAATACTAAATAAATAAAAATTATTTACAAAATTAAAAAACTACTATCGATCATTAAAATGAAAAATTACTTATATTTTTTTTATAATTACAATTTTATTCTTTTAGTTATTATAAAAAAGTAAATATATATGTGCGTAGTTCATGTCTATATATATATATATATATATATATATATATATATATATATATATATATATATATATATATATATATATATATATATATATATATATATATATATATATATATATATATATTAAATTCTCTCGTTATATGAAAAAATATTATAATTTCAGGTGTAGGGTTAAACAATTTCACAAAACACACATTCACATTCTAATGTTTAAGTAAATAATTAATTCGGATGAGTATAAAGTCTTAAATTTACAATAAATGTGATCATTTACTTTTTTTACCTTTGATCTCTATTTATAATTTTTGAGATAGGTCTAAGATTGGTGAGACCCTAATGAGCACAATCCCAGTTCATTATACACTAATTAGTTACTTTTAACCTTGATTTGCAATATCTTATAGGTTTTGTTCACTTGAATGAACTTAGGGGAGAGTGATTGAATAAATTTGAGATAATTTGAAGGTAAATTTTTTGTTATTTATTTGAGTGGATTTAGAGGTAAGCGAGAGTGAATTTGAAAGTAAGTTTTTTTAATCTGTCACACCAATCAAATCCTACACTAATTCTCACAAACTTTACTTTTAAATTTATTCTCATTTATTTCCAAATTTACTCAAATAAACAACAAAAAATTTACTTTCAAATCCATTCAATGATTCTTTCCTAAATTCATTCAAGTAAACAAAGTCTTAAAAGAATACTTTGCTGTTGGAACTGTCCGTTCGATCTCTAACTTTGTTCAACTGAATGATCATTGTCATATCTTATCCAAATTCAAAGGTTCCAACATACGTGACCGTCCACGCCTCTTTATTAATGTGGCTTCCTGATCATACAGTATAATTACGATTCCAGCACTAATTTATGCGTGTAATATATCGACTTAAAAGTGAAGCAATTAATAATTTTATTTAACTAGGTAGGTTTTGAAATAATTACTTATTTCAGAAACTAGAAAAAAAAGAGTCTCTGCATATGCCCTAAACCATAATAGGAATAGAATTAAAAATAAGGCACAAAGTTTCTAACGTGCATATATCAAATTTTAGAATATAATTTTATATTACAAATTATACAATCTAAAACATAATTTGTATTATGAATTATCTTTCAAATTAGCATTACAAATTATACATTTCAAAATATAATTTTACAATACGAACTATGTAATTCGAAACGTAATTTGCATTACAAATTGACTTCTAAATTATAAATGATAAGTTTATGATTTTTTCTTATAAATTATACAATCCGAAATATTTACTAATTACACAATCTCAAATTATAATTATAGAAGAAATATCATTTAAATTTTAAAAGATATGAGATATAGAAAGAAAATACGAGGGTGCATGAAGAAATTCCCAACATTGTGTTATGTAGCTCAATGATATATTAAACAAGAAAAATTATATAATTAGAATTTGGGTATTGCTCTCTCCACCACCATAGACTTTTTTCCAGCACCTTCCCAAATTATTTTTTTTCCAAAAATATCATTAGGTTAAATCTTTTTTATTTTTACCATTAAATTTTTATATTTTTAATTAAATATCCTAATTCAACATTTCATTTCAGCGCACACCGCCTCCCTCTTCCCTCCTCTTTTTGTTCTCATCCTACCCTCCTCCTCTTCTCCGTCACCCACTACCTCTCCTCCCTTCTTCTCCTTCTCCTTCTCTTTTCCATTTCCATCACTCATCCCTCCTTCCCTTCTTTTCCTTCTCTTTTACATTTCTATCACTTACTCTCACACTTTTATCTCCCTAATTCTAGTAATCAGAACATTCTCAGACTTAATATCCCTGTAAATGACACTCATAATCATAACAATATTTAACCACCATCATTACCTCCTTCAGTATCCCAGCGACCACGTATTTTGAATCAACCAACCTTTTCCTGGAGCACAGCTCCATCACAAGGTACCAACACTCCGCATCCTCATAAATCCAGGGTGTCTCGACACGTGCTGCATTATCTCCACCTCGTGGTGCATCGTCTCCTCCCCTTCTTTCAACGAATGTCCATATCCGTTAACGGACGTTAATGTCCGTCAAATATTCATTTTCCATTTTTGTTTATATTTTTTAACGCGGTAATTCAATATTTAGAGAAGAACAATTGTAGAATGGGATGGTGCAGGAAAGAATACATGGTGGTCCAGGGAGCAACACCCTTAGTATTTTCAGTGGTCTCATAGTCTTTTATAATACCCAACTCAATTAGACCATTACTTCTATATTTGACAAATAAGAAAATTATAAATCAATAAACATTAAAGTGAAAAAATATTATTGCATGAAAAGTTAAATCATCAGTTCCATTTCCAGATACCTAATTTTAAGGATAACTTTCAATGATTTCTATCTACCAAATACAAAGGAACCAATGTTGTTGAAAGAAAATAAAAATAAGAGAAGGTTTAATAATAATTAATTTTATAAAAATCGATTTATAAATTGAGGTTTGTATTTTATTTATATATTATGATTAGTGAAAGTAAGATTTTTATTATATTTTTTAATTAAGGAAATATTTTTTTTTTTGAGTGTTTGATAGAATATTTATGGATAATTTAAAACAAGTTTAACAGTGGACTACACAATGCATGACTTTAATATTATTATTATAATAAGTAAGTTTAACAAAAATAATCTTGTAAGATGGTATTTACATTTCACTTACGAATTGATAATCGATACAAAGTTTTGAATAGTAAACTTAGACTAAAATTTATTTTGATAAAATTAACTAAAGTAAATTGAAAAAAACAAAGAGAGAAACCTCTCATAATTTAATATGAAAAACATAAGTTTAAACAATTATAAATGTTATTGAAAAAAATTAATGAAAAAGAAGATAATTTTGTGTAATTGGGATATGAAATTAGTAAATTTTTTGTAAGCACGAGATACTTATTTGCAAGTAGCTTGAATGGGAACTCAATTTTTTTTATAAAATAATGTTGAGTTTCAAAACAATTTCATTAGTATGTGTAACATCCCAAAAATACAGTAATAACCATATAATAGAATTAATTACATTTCACAATAAACAGTGCAGTCTTACACTAATAACAACGTTCAAAAGCCAAACGACGTGGACTACAGAGTTAATTACAATTTAACAGAAATAAGAAGAGTCACGATCGAACGGTTTTACAAAACCAATTACCGAACGATAAAAAAGAAACAACTAACATCTAAATTAACCGAACGACCTAAGGCTCGGCCTTAACTTCAATGTCCACCAGATTCTCCTCTTTAATTACATCTTCCAACAATGCATATCCTTCTACTCACATCCACACGGATGATCATTGCAATTGACAAGACGGACAAACAAGGACAAAACAACACAATGAAACAAAGGGTAAGCTTATGTAATTTAATTCATACACCAACATATAAAATAAACATTCCAACACATAAAAGTAATTCCACAATTATATCAGTACGAAGCCTATCACTAGACTGACCGTCCGGACTATATGAATCTGTGTAGCTACGACGTTCGTGCACCCGGGTGATGTAGTAACTAGGATACCCTCAACAGCTGCCACCCGAGGTTAGCCCTATCAGTCCAAAGTACCCTTAAGGACTAGGACCTCCTGCCGTTCCCACACATGACGTACCCCCTCTACGTGAGGACGAGTACTCACGGAACATCAGGATCGAATCGCCAGCTAAGCATGACCACGTTCATACTTTACAATTCCAATAGTCATCCAAGAGTCGTTCCTCCTCGGAACACTCGTTCAAAAGTCACAACGTTCTTTTCATCTCATATACTCTTCATCATTTATTATCCATCATTCTATATTCATTTTTATCATCAATAGGAAGACCATCAAATACCGAACGTTCTGTCCTCACTAAGAACGAGGACGAACGCTGTGGACGGGACCAGGAAGACGCCCGTTCCAGATCAGAATACAACCGATAGAGTTACAATTACGTTTGGGAATAACCGAGTAATGTTCTGTTTCATTGGACGAACGTTATTTATCATGTGAATCAGTTGAATGAACCGACTCTCGTGAATTCAAACCAATACTCCGAGAATAATTTAAGTGTGGAGGCTCTTAGGCCGAATACATCGAATGCAGACATCTCAAGACGTTAACGAAGCATATTTAGAATAGTTCTCATACTGAAATCCACTGTCAGTCAATGACCGAACGTGGTAAAAGAATGTTCTTCTGAAGTTGGACGTACGCTATTTCATTAAGACTAATTTTACAAGAATGAGTACGAGCGCTCAGTATAAGACCGAGCACCACTTAAAGCAAGCGCTAGATGTAAGACCGAGCACTTATTCGTATGAGCGCTAGGTATAAGACCGAGCACTACTCAGTACGAGCGCTTGGTATAAGACCGAGCACCAATAACCTTAAAATAACAGACTGTTGAAGTAACGTTTACGAACGGCGAAAGTATACTATTACATATATATACATATATATATATACATATATATATATATATACATATATATATATACATATATATATATATATACATATATATATATATACATATATATATATATATATATAAAAGAATTGAGTTTATCAAAGGATACCCAGATACGACTGTGCTTGGCCGAACGCTCAAGCATAGTATTTTAACACGAGGACGCTCGCCCTCGACTAGGGTTCTATCCAAATGAAAGAATCCCATTTTAACTATGTTCACCAGGAAAACCGAACGGTCAATGACCGTTCAGCAACGAACGTACATTATCATAGGGAAAGTTCTTATTCAAATCCATTTACATTCCAGTTCATTTCTCATCATAACTTCATAGTTCCATTCGTTCATATCAAAATCAACTTTCCCATTTCATACAATCCATAACATGTAAATTCATATATTTCATTCATACTCATTACTCAACGAACGTTCATGCAATTCAGTCACATCAACCATCATGCATCAAAATCATGCAGGCAAATAACGAACGTTCATACAAAACAACAACATACAAATTAAATTAAATAAGCTTCCCTTACCTCTTAAAGTGAACGGACGTACTAAAACACTCTTCGTCTGACTGAGTTCCCTTCTACCCTTACATTCCACTCCTCTTTAAACTAATTTTAAACAACCAATAAACCAACAGAGACTCAGACAGGATAACATCATGCAACCGAAGCTGGGTTTGCATGTATCAGAAAAACGGACGGATAGGCATAAGGAAACTTACCAGTTTCAGAACTCAGATTTGTTCGGTTCAAAGTGAAGCTTGAGACGCCGGGAGTGCTTATGCGGTCTCTAAATGATGATCGGAGAAGAAAAAGAGTGAGTTTGCTTAGAGAGAAGATAGGATTTCTAGTGAGAAGGAGGAGAAATGAAAGATCAGATTTTTGGAAGACTAAGGGTGCATGCAGAGAGAGTAGGGGAGGAAGGTTTCAGAAAAATCATTTTTCTTCCCACGTAAAACGAGCGTCCGCTCTCTTGCTGACACCTGCATTCCACTATCTGATTTCAGATCCTCGTTTCTTGACATCTGGCTTCAATGCAGAGGGATTTGGGTGCATTTTGACTCTGACAGAGGTTTTGGGTGCACTTTTACTAAGATAAGACAGGTGGGTTTTCCGAGGTCTCACACTATGTATCTTGTATGAATGTTATTGTTGATAAAAATAAACTTAACAAGACAAAAGTGTTGGTTAGTAACTTGATGTGTGTGTGGAAAAGAGAAAGAAAGAGTGAAACATCTAGTTTTCACTTAGAAATTTTTAATCCAAGATAAATATATATTTTAGTTGTATATGAAAAATAATTTTAAAAATCATTAATAATAAATATTAATTTAATGCTTTAGTAATATTTTTTCTTAAATTCATTTAAATTTGTTGGTATGTGAATAATTATGTTATAAATTATATATATATATATATAATTTATGTATATAATATATATTTTAATAAAATTAATTAAATAATATCTTAATATTAACATGATCACCACTCGCTTTAAAATCTGAATTTTACAAAAAGTTATTTTAATTTTTCACAAATCAAATATACAAACTCTCATTTTTACCTAAATTTAATCCAGTCAATTAAGAATAATGAAATAAATTATTATGTTAAAACAAATTTCGTATATTCTATTTTAAATATATTTTATAAGACAAATATGTAATGTGTACACATAAGTATGCATTAAATTTGTTCTAATTAATTTTATTTAATAATAATAGTGATATTTTACTTTAGATTTTAAAACATATATTTAATACACATACATTATCATTACATTTAAATTTAATAAACACATCATATTTAGTAATAAATAATATTATATAAGAAATTTGTTATGCAAATATTACTGAATAAATAAAATTGATTAAAATTATATTTTAATACTTGTTTTGTCATAATAGACGTTAAAGTTAAAAGTCAATTTATAACGATAGTTCTTTAATCTTATATATAACAATCCAAACTTAAAACCTACAATATTTTGAACTGTCAAATAAAAATAAATTATTATTATTATTATTATTTTATATTATAACAAAGAGTTATAAAATCTCTAACAATAATTTTAAGAGATATTTTTACTTTTTATATTTTAAATTAAATTTAATTCAATGAAATAAAAAATATAATAATAATAACAACAAAAATAAAATAATAATAATAATAATAACAAAAAAAATAATAATAATAATAATAGTAGTAATAATAATAATAGTAATAATAATGTTCATATAATTAAGAGAGTGTAAGCAACTTTTCATAAATTAAAAAAATATAAAAATTTAAGTTAAATATTTAAAATGCTTTAAAGTTGTATATAATATTAAATTATTTTATTTTTCTATTTGTTTCAAATATTTTTCTATACAAATATGATTTTTTTAAATTATTTTTTATATCTTTTTCTTTTCAAGACATATGAATTAGAAGATGGTGATACATAGGAGTAAGGATGAGAAGAGATCAAGTCTACCCATAACCCGATTAAAAAAAAAAAATCTATTTGTTACTCACCTGCTATTCGCACCATTTAAAAGATATCCGAACGTATTTTTAAAATAGTGGATATCGAAGAAACTCGCAAATATTTAAAAACATATGTTTTTAAAAATTATTAAAATAAAACTTGAATAAAATTACAAAAAATATATAAAATATAATATAATATAAATTAAAATTTAATTTTACTTAAATTTAAGTTTATAAAATATAAATTAATTTTAATTTTTATTAAATTTAAATTAATAAAATATAAATTAAATTTTTATTTTTATATTTTCGGATAGTGGATATACAAGGTATGAATATATAATATCCACACCCGACCCATTTATAATTGAGTATTAAAATAACTGATACTTACAACCCGTAAGTAGTATATATTCGCAAATACCAATTATTCGTCCCGAATTTTATTCGTAATGAAGATTTTTTTTTCATTCCTAAAGATATATTCTTTTGTCATTCCTAATTATATAAAAGATAATTTGATCCGATCGTATTCTTTTTGTTTATAAACAATTTTTTTTTTAGATTTCAAATTCTTTATATTTAGAATATTACGTTGGAGATAATAAGAAATCTTAGTTTGGTCATACATTTTCATTTATATAATATAAAAGTGAGATTTAATGTTAGTTTGTATAATTCAAAAATCACAATTTAATAATTATATATATATATATATATATATATATATATATATATATATATATATATATATATATATATATATATATATATATGTTTCAGTAGGGATGTGGAGGCCGAGATATAAACCGAACAACTCCGAACTGCTTCCTCCTGTGACGCTGTTATTGTGGTGTTTCTCTTCCAGTGCTATGTTCTCCGAGGGGAAAATGGGCTGGGTACCTGCAAAGGCACTCCGACGCTCAAGTCAGAAGAGGGAATTTCCTGAATATTTTCAGTTCAAAGTGATCAAGAAGAAGAAGAATAATTTCTCTCTCTTAATTTTCTAAGGGGAAAAATGTACCTTTTTTCTCATATGCTTTGTGTATTTAAAACAGTAAAATAAACCATTTACCTGAAAGTTCGGTCAGTTACCGAAGTTGACTACTTGGGAGTTGTAACTGTTAGATCGTGTTTGATACTGGATCAGTTATTCCCATGATTCGTGGTATTTGACTAATATTCGAAACTGTCCGTTTGTATGCACTAAACCGCTTTGTTGTCGTGCGAGCACTATGTGTCGCGACATCACTGGCTGTCGACTGCCAGATGATCGACATCATCCTGCGAATGCAACTGACTGTTGATCACCAGGTAATCGACATCAACATGCGAATGTCACTGACTGTCGATTACCAGGTGTTCGACATCAGACAGTAAACACTTATGATGTTAAAGGTCGACCGCTGGTGAGGTCGACCGCTGGTGAATTCAGGTATCCTATGGTACATGCCCCCCGAGTCCAAGTAAACGAGCGCAGAGTTGTGGCTGTGAGTTTACTAATGGACGCTGAGTGGGTTGTGATGAGGGAAATAATACGCACCGTTTTGGGGTTTAGGAGTTTTAGGGTTTTCCCGCTTTTTTGAGGAAGCGAAGAGACAGGAAATTAGAGCCGTTGGACCGAAATTGATCTGACGACGCAGAATGCGTTTGTGTTTTTAGCCTCTTAAATACGAAAAGAAGATGAAAAGAATTGATCTTTTCTTCGTCTTGGTGTGGTTTGTTTTTGATCGAAAATGGAAGAAAAGGGGCAACGTGCCGGTAGGGACCTACCGGAGCCGTCGTCAGCGGCGGAGAGTCCTGATATCACCACTATTCCCTGTGGTGAGAATGCGTTTTGTTATGGAAACGTAGGGAGTGAAGGCCCAGAGGTGTGTGGAACATCTTTAGCCCGCGATTATGATTGGGCGGCGCGAGAAGTAGGAGAAATTAGTAGCTTGTTTAGGAGTAGGGCCATGCTAGCGGATTGGGTAGAAAATAGTTGTATTCTGAGAACCCTTGGGTATAGCGCGTGTGTGAGGTTGGTATCCTGCAGGGAAGACGAGAGGGTGTTCCATGGCAGGGAGAATAGCTCCCGAGATTTCTTTTACTGTTATGCGTCGCCATTTTATGATTTGTATCTGAGAGTACCCTTCACAACCTTCCAAATGGATGTGTTGAAGACCCTAAATGTCGCGCCTAGTCAACTGCATCCCAATAGATGGGGATATATGTAGGCATTTACTGTTCTGTGTCGGGCCTTAGATATCAGGCCGACTGTGGCGCTGTTTCTGTATTTCTTTAGGTGTCGACCGGCTGCGAGAAGGGGTTGGGTGTCGTTGATATCCGAGCCGGGTAATGCCCTTCTAGAGCTTTACTTGCAATCGTATAGGGGTTTTAAAAATAAATTTTTCAAAGTGTCGATCCTTGATGCTGGGCGGAGGCATTTTTTTGATGGTGAGGGAAACCCTAAGTTCCCATTGTACTGGACGAATGAACCATTGAAGTTTACCTCGTGGGCCGAGGATAAAATGACTATCGAGGAGTTAGAGGCTCTGAACGTGTTGACGGCACTGCCACGGCCCTTTTCTTCCCGTCGGCTTGTAAACTGCCTTGAGCACGACGATGCTGACTCGAGGCTATTTGGTATGATTCTCTTCTTGTTATTTTTATTTGTTGCCTAGTTGTGGCTGACTGTTGTAGGGTAATTGTTGTTTAACAGAGATAATGGGGAGAAAGGGAAGTGGTCGAAACTGGTTCCAAGCTATCAACGATGAGAGGACTGTGGGTAACCGTCCAGGGTCCTCCTCTCAACGTATGCCAGTGCCAACAACCGGTCCAGTGGTGATAGCGGTCTCTGTTGATGAGACAGTGGCGGTCGAAGAGCAACCCTTGGTCCGAAAAAGGAAAGGGAACGTGGTCGACACTAGCGGGGTTGCGTCAAAGAAGAAGAAGGACACTGTGGATGAAACAGCGCGTCCCCTCCCACTCGGCGTATGGGACCCTTCTTTTACGCTGAGCCATAAGGTCGACCTCAACCTGGATGATTCGGAGAAGAAGGTTGTGGAGAACATGACCGAGCAGCAAATTGCTGACGCCATGTTAGAGATGACCACGCGGGCTCAAATGTTGGCCTGGCATATGGCCTATGCCTCCGACAGAGGTATGCTTCGGGTTGAGTTAGAGAAAGCGCAGACTCAACTTAAAGATCTGACTGAGGCTCATGCTGCCTGTGAGTCGAAACAGAAGCGATCAGAGCAACTGCTGAAAGAGGCTGAAGTCTTGCTGAACGACGCTCGGGATTCGGGCCGGACTTTCAAAAAGGAGCGTGATCAATTGTCGAGCGAGCTGGAACAGGCCAAGAGGGCAATGGTGGTGTTGGCCAAAGAGAGGAACGACTTGCGGGCGGAGGCCTTGGAAAAGAACGAGCTGGTAGAAGAGCTGAAGGATGCGATAATGGTAGAACATACCAGGGGCTTCCGGAAGGCTCTGAGGCAGGTTGGCCACTTGCTCAATGTGGCGACTGAGGGAGTGGAGTTTGACGTTCGGAAGGAAGTGTATGAGGGTCAGTTGAGACCTCTTAACGAAATTCCTGAAGATGCCTACATGGAAGCAGAAGAGGGTGAAGAGGTGGCCGCAACGATGTGCATGAAAAAGCTGCCGCCGTGGAAGAACTGGCTGTGGAGACTGCAAAAGATGTTGGTGGCGATGCGCCGGATATTGTAATAGATTAGGATTTTATTTGGGTATGTAAACGTAAACATAGATGTTTGTTGAACTTGATTTGATTGGAATCTTGACGACTATGAAGGGTGAATTTTGAAATGTGTTTAAGCATTCTTGGATGTTGAATTTTCTTCGTAAAGACTCATGCGTTGAGTATTTGTCTGAATAAATAACTGTCGAATACGATGGTCGACCAAGAAGATGACATCTTTAATGTTGATATCTAGTATGTAAATAACGTCGTGTGTGACCGGTGCCGGTCGAGTAGGGGAATAGTGGGTGTTCAAGGGTGAACAGTTACCCGTGGGAGTGTATCCCGATTGGAATGGGTGTTCAAGGGTGAACAGTTACCAGTTGGAGTACCTCCAAGTTGTGCGGAAATGAGCGATGACCCTGGGACTCGACACGCGAGAAATTATATATGAACTGCAATGATAATAATAATGAAGTATACTTCTTATTTAAAACTATAATGAATAATGTTCCAGCAAAAAATAAATGCTAACTGAAATAATATTTAAGATGAGTAGCATTTCACGTGTTGGGAATGGGCTGCCCGTCGAGGAGTTGGAGGCGGTATGCGCCGTTCATCATGTCTTCGGCGATGCGGAATGGGCCTTCCCAGTTGGCAGCTAGTTTGCCGTGCATTCGATTCTTCCTAGCCTCTCCTCGTTTTCTCCAAACCAGATTGCCACTTTTGAACGCTCTAGGTTTAACTTTGGTGTTGTAACGGCGAGAGAGCATTCGCTTTTGTGCTTCTGCGCGGATGGTAGCAACCTCCCGACGTTCAGGAAGAATGTCGAGATTCGCCCGTATTTGTTCGTCATTCAGCGTCATATCAGTGATATGTCGTCTTAACGAGGGTTCGCGGACCTCGACCGGGAGCATGGCGTCCGTGCCATAAGTCAGGTTGAATGGTGTGTCCCCTGTAGATCCGTGTGAAGTGCACCGATATGCCCATAAGACCTCGGGCAGCTCTTCTACCCACAAACCTTTGGCTTCGCCGAGTCGCTTTTTTAACTCAGTAAGTATGGCTTTGTTTGCGGCTTCGGCTTGGCCGTTCGTTTGAGGATGCTCGACCGAGGAGGTGACATGTTTGATGCCCAAACTGCTGAGGAATGCCTCTAGTTTGCGCTCGACGAACTGGCGACCATTGTCGGTAATGATCTTCTGTGGTAGTCCGAATCGACAGATCAGGTGCCAGATGAACTTCTGTACTCGCTGAGCACTGATGACGGACAACGGCTCAGCCTCTATCCATTTTGTGAAATAGTCGACCGCCACGAGGAGGAACTTGTTTTTTGCTTTAGCAAGAGGTAAAGGTCCCACTATGTCGAGACCCCATTGAGCGAAAGGCCAGGGAGAAATGATACCATGTAAGTCCTCGGGAGGTGCGTGGATGTCGTGACCATGGGCTTGACAGGAGATACACTTCTTGACGAACGTCTCACAATCTTGGTCGAGTGTAGGCCAGTAGTATCCGGCACGGAGTACGCGTGCTCTGAGCGTTCGCTTACTCGAATGGAATCCGCATACGCCTGTGTGCAGCTCGTGCAAGACGTAGTCGGCTTCTTCCTCTAATATGCACTTCAATAGAGGAGTATTGTGGCCGCGGTGGTATAAGTCGTCGCCTATGCACAAGAAACGTGCAATTCGCTTTGAATCAGCCAAACTAATGCTCTCTCCCTGTTCCTGTCGCACCATTAGATCCTTGATCTTCTGTCGCCAGTCTGTTGCAGGAGTCGACAAGTCGGTGACGAAAGCTTCCAAGACAGGATGGTCGAGCGTTATCTTGATGATTGACGACAGTTGTGCTCTCTCCTTAGAGTGAGTTAACTTGGACAGGAGATCTGCTCTCGTGTTTTTCTCCCTGGGCACATGGACGATGTTGACTTCGGCGAAATTTTGAAGCGGAGTCTGAGCTTTGTGGAAATAGCGCAGTAACTGATTATCTTTAACCTGATAAGTTCCGTTCACGTGGCCGACCACCAACTTTGAATCCATCCGACATTCTAGACGAGTAATCGTGAACTCTTTGGCTAAGGATAGGCCAGCAATGAAGGCTTCGTACTCGACCTGGTTGTTGCTAGCAGAAAATTTGAATGTGATGGCTTGTTCTAGAATGAAACCATCTGGTCCTTCTAGGACAACCCCGGCTCCTCCCCCCCTTTTGTCGGAGGATCCATCTACGCTGAGGAGCCACTTTGGTGTCGAGTCATCGTGTGTGGGTATCAACTCAGCTGCAAAATCCGCCAAATGTTGACCCTTGACAGAACCCCGCGGCTTATAACGTAAACCGAACTCGGAAAGCTCTACTGACCAAGAAACCATCCTTCCTGCTAAGTCGGGCTTGCGGAGGATCTTGGCAATCGGGTGATCGGTACGAACCACTACTTGGTGGCTCTGAAAATAGGGTCGGAGTCGACGCGAAGCCGTGAGTAGAGCCAGTGCGATTTTCTCAATGCGAGAATATCTTTCTTCCGCCCCCTGCAGCGTACGGTTGATGAAGTATATTAACTTGAGGGATGGTGTTTCTTGTATTAGGGCAGCACTGACGGCGTGGTGGGACGCGGCGATATACAGTTGTAAGTCAGACCCAGTGTCCAGTCTAGCCATAATTGGAGGACTAGTGAGAATGTGCTTGATAGTGTTGAATGTTGTTTCACAGTCATCATCCCAGTGTCGTGTGGTGCCCTTCTTCATGTTTTTCAGGATGGGTTTGATGTGTTCGGCTAACTTCGGAATGAAGCGAGAGAGGGCCGTGAGTCTACCAACCAGTCGTTGTACCTCCCTGAGAGTTGTTGGGGCTGTCATGTCGAGTACAACTTTGCATTTATCTGGGTTGGCTTCGATGCCTCGACGAGTGAGCATGAAAACCAAAAACTTACCCGCAGGGACTCCGAAGGTACACTTAGAAGGGTTAAGGCGCATGCTGTACCGTCTGATTTGGCCAAACACCTCTTCTAAATCTTGTAAATGTTGCTCTATAGAATGGCTTCGAATGACCATGTCGTCAACGTAAACATCCATGCATCGACCTATTTGATGATAGAAAATTTTATCCATGAGGCGCTGGTATGTCGCCCCGGCATTCTTCAAACCGAACGGCATTACTTCATAACAATAATTGGCACGCTCGGTAATGAAAGTTGTCTTGCTTTGATCAGGTGCATACATGGGGATTTGGTTGTAGCCTGAGTATGCGTCGAGGAAGCTGAGCACGACATGGCCGGAAGCCCCATCTACCAATCGATCAATGCTAGGCAAGGGATATGAATCTTTAGGGCATGCTTTGTTGAGGTCGGTGAAGTCGACACACATTCTCCACTGGCCGTTCGACTTCTTGACCATGACTACGTTCGACAACCACGTAGTGTAGTTTAAGTCTCTGATGAACTGGGCGTTCATCAACTTCTCGACCTCGATCTGAATGGCCTTGCGCTTCTCTTCTCCGAATCTTCGCTTCTTTTGCGCGACAGGGCGTGCCTCTCTGAAGATTGACAACTTATGGGCCATGACTCCGGGGTGGATTCCTGGCATGTCGGAGGCCGCCCATGCGAACAAATCCGCGTTGGCCCGGAGCATATGTCCCAGATCCTGCTCATCCTTCAAAGCGAGGTCCGCGCCAATGTTTGTGTTTTTGGAGGCATCGACTGACAATGAAAGGAATTTGACATCGCCTTGTGGATGGAGACGCTCATCTATATTGGTTCGGGGGTCCAAGTCGACCGCCGCGGTCTCAACTCCTCTCGCCCTTTTGGTTGGGACAAAAGGGGTGACCTTAAGCCCGGCCACATAACATTGTCGAGCCGTTCGCTGATCGGCTCTGACGGTGCAAATGGTGCCGCGTTCCGTGGGAAACTTCATGGCCAGGTGAGGGGTGGAAACAATGGCTCCAAATGCATTCAAACAGGGTCACCCTAACAAGGCGTTGTACGATGTGTTGGCCTCGACCAACAGGAAGCGAATTCTCAGTTCCGGTGCTTCCCGACTAGTTCCAAGTCGCGTTCGTAGGTCGAGATACCCCCGGGTGTCAACTCTTTCCCCTACAAAGCCGACAATTTGCTCGTTGAAAGGGGCAATAAGGTCCTTGGACAGATCCATCTTTTTGAAGGTGGACCAGTATAAGATGTTGACCGAACTCCCCTGATCGACGAGTACCTTGCTGACGTCGTACCGAGCTATTTCAACCGTGATGACCATGGAATCATCGTGATCGGGGTCGGGCGCATGGAAATCTGCATTAGTGAATGTAATATCAGGAATCGACCGAGGTTGTCGATCCACCATGTGTACTGACTTTAACTGTCTTAGATGCCTTTTCCTGGCAGAGGATGACACTCCCCCCGGCGAATCCACCCGAAATAGTGTCAATTCGACCTCGGACTGAACGTTCTCTCTCCGTCCGTCGGGGTGGGCTGCGCGACCGCCTGCGGCGTCGGTCATCCCTGGGAGGCGATCGCTTAGGGCTCCGTTGGGAGGGATCCTTACGGTGAGGAGTTGTGGCTCGGGTAGAAATTATGTCCTTAACGTAGTTCTGGAGGTAGCCTGCTCGGATGAGTCGCTCCAACTCGTCCTTCACCAAGTTGCATTCTTCTGTGTCATGCCCACGATTCATGTGGAGACGGCAGGCCTTGCTGCTATCCGCGTTCTTGGGAGTAGCTCGTCGCCGCACAGTTAGGAGTTCGGCGTGCAGAGCCTCCTCAAGCACCTTTGCTCTGGGTGCGTTGAGGATCGCGTAGCGATCGTACTTAGGCGTCCACCCTGACTCTTTTCGGGGCGGTCGGTCTGTTTTATAGTCGTTGGTCGATCGCTTTGCGGTTTTCTTTATTTCATGGCTGGAGGTATCCTGCTGCTGTTTCTTCCGAGAATTGCGGAGATCCTCGATGCGGATGAACTTTGCCATTGTGGATTGCAGTTCTTCCATGGATGCTGGAGGGTCAGCGTATAATTGTTCTGCAAAATATCATGGCCTTAAGCACGAGGGTAGATTGCTGATGATAAAGGTGTGATTAATATCTTTCACACGCCGGGCCGTCTCGTTGTATCGTTGCATGAACGCTCGTAGTGTTTCATCTTTTTCCTGCTTGGTATTTACAAGCTCAGCCGCAGTCATCTCCGGTTTTCTGTTGGTCGCGTATTGTTTTCTGAATAGAGTCTCAATTGTCGCAAAACAATCTACCGAATTCCGTGGAAGAGTGTGAAACCACTCCAAGGCCTCATCCCCTAGGGATAAGGAGAAAGCTCTGCAGATGACAGGGTCATTATCTGTGTAGAACGCCATGGCGTCTACAAAGTTGCGCAAGTGATTGTCGGGATCGGCGGAGCCATCATAACGTTCCAACGCTGGGGGAGGTTTATCCGGCATGTGCGCCTGCATGATGGCCTCTGTGAATGGGAGGAGGTTAGTGAGGCGCAGGGAAGTGGGCCCCTTCCTTCCTCCGCCAAAGGGGTCAGATGGTCCTCCATGGTGGCTCGCTTCATTGTTATCTTGCCGATTAGAGGCAAATACTTTTGGCGGTGGGCGTTGCGCCCTCAGTGCCGCCAGCTCCTCCGCCTGCTTGCGCTGGAGTTCTTGCTGCTCCCGTATAGTTTATGCTTGTGCCTCGATCTGGGTCTGCAGTTGCTAGATCAAATCACGAGTGTTGAAGTCTTCCATAGCTCCGGTGGTCGTCGTTGGGATGTCAAATCTCGGCCCCACGGTGGGCGCCAAAATGTTTCAGTAGGGATGTGGAGGCCGAGATATAAACCGAACAACTCCGAACTGCTTCCTCCTGTGACGCTGTTACTGTGGTGTTTCTCTTCCAGTGCTATGTTCTCCGAGGGGAAAATGGACTGGGTACCTGCAAAGGCACTCCGACGCTCAAGTCAGAAGAGGGAATTTCCTGAATATTTTCAGTTCAAAGTGATCAAGAAGAAGAAGAATAATTTCTCTCTCTTAATTTTCTAAGGGGAAAAACGTACCTTTTTTCTCATATGCTTTGTGTATTTAAAACAGTAAAATAAACCGTTTACCTGAAAGTTCGATCAGTTACCGAAGTTGACTACTTGGGAGTTGTAACTGTTAGATCGTGTTTGATACTGGGTCAGTTATTCCCATGATTCGTGGTATTTGACTAATATTCGAAACTGTCCGTTTGTATGCGCTAAACCGCTTTGTTGTCGTGCGAGCACTATGTGTCGCGACATCACTGGCTGTCGACTGCCAGATGATCGACATCATCCTGCGAATGCAACTGACTGCCGATCACCAGGTAATCGACATCAACATGTGAATGTCACTGACTGTCGATTACCAGGTGTTTGACATCAGACCGTAAACACTTAAAATGTTAAAGGTCGACCGCTGGTGAGGTCGACCGCTGGTGAATTCAGGTATCCTATGGTACAAAATATATATATATATATATATTATTCCATAGAAACATCCCTTTTATATTCTAACCTAACATCTTATTTATGCTTTTCATCACACATTTTTTTTATAAATAATTGAACAATTTGCATATTTTTCATCGAAGTCTAAATAGGTAAGGAAATTATTAACCATTTATCACCATTTTAGTTTAATTTGTATTCTCAATGTAAAAGTATAAATAAATCAGAAAGAATCAAAAGCTTGGATGATACTAAATTGAATCCTATCTGATTACAGTGAATGTTTATATCTCTGCCTAATAAAATAAACAAATATTAGTTATCGAGTTTTTACTATATTTTACATGTTCTAATTTTAATGTAAATTTTAAAAAATATTTAATAGAAAAAAAAATAAGAACAAAAAAACTTTATAAATTTATTTTAAAAATTTGAAAACCAAAATATTTTAAAGCTTAAAACATAATTTTTAATTTTATATCTAAATTTAGTTACTACAAATATATTTAACTTTAAAATTTGACCTAAAAAGATGATATTAATTTTTTTGTATTATATAAGTAAAAATAAGCTTTACCTCACAACTTATTTTATAAAAAACGAAATTTAAACTCAACTTTGTAATATTATATTAATTCTATCCAATTCAAGATCTATCGTGATGTTGCTCATTATGAAATTGTTATAAATCTATTTACAAATATTTTAACTTTATGTAATGTTGAATCATAAATATTTTAACTGTATGCAACGTTGAATCATGACATGAGAGGTTCAAAATCAACTACAAATAATGCATACACTATGTCTACATGAGACAGTTATATTCAAGATCGATCTTAATTTATATTACATAAATGAGGGCATATAAACTTAATAGTGTTATTGGAAAATGCATATTTTTCATCTGTTTGTTTCATTCTCATATTAAAAAAAAGAGAGAAAAACTTAATTCTAGAAGTGCGGTAGAGCGCAGTAAGGAGCGGACATGAACGACCGTTAGAAAAAATAGAAGAAGAAAGGAGGGCAACAGAAAATGACAAATTCAACATTCAATCATGTCTAGTTTTTTTGTCTTTTTTATTTTTAGATACAAAAATAAATTTTACTAAAAAGGTCAAAATAAATGTTAATCAAACACTAATAATAAAAAAAATAAACATATAAATAAAAACGTCAAAATTATTATTTAATATGAAAATATTTTTATATAACTATATAAATATGACTAAAATTTGGAAATATACTATATCTTTTAATAAATTGTCTCCTATCACTTTTAAATTTTTGTCTATTTGGAGTCGTACCTTATAAATTTCAATGGAAAGCCAATATAAAAGTCATAATTTTTTTAATGTATGAACTAAATCCAATTTCAACTTTAAGAATAATTTTATAAGGCTCTTAATATATTAAACTATAAAAATACGATATTTTGAACCTAATTAAAATATTTACTAAAATGCAATCTTTTCTTCTCATGTTCATATGGAAATTCTTTAATGTTCTCTTAAATTAGAAACAATTAAATAGAAAAAAACTGTTAATTAACCATAATTGTTGTATAAATACAAACATAAACATTGAACAGAATTAATCAATATGTTAATCATAATTATTACAATTTTAATATAAATAACATTATTTATTTACTTTATAAAGTAAAAGAGAAAAAAAGGTAGAATAGTAAAGTGTAATTGTAAATATGTTTTGAAAAAAAAAATGAAGGGTTTGCTACGGCTACACGCTTCTCCACATGGGAGGCATATTATTACCGTTATTAGAATTTAGGACAGAGAGACAACGTAGAAAAAATAGAAAAAAAAAATAAAGTAATGGTGTTGCCAGCCAAACGATCCAACGGTCATTAGTGACTAGCCGTTGAGTTTTGAAAAGTGGTCTCACCAGACAAATACCCCATGGTTTCAGTCCTGCAGTGTAGTGTTTGTAGTGTCACTGTTAATTAGTGTAAAAGATTACCCATCCACTTCCATTTCCTCCTGCATTACATGCCCTTCTCCCTGTAATTATAGTCTTGTGGGTGGTTCTTTGTTTCTGTGTGTTCATCCACAATGGTCATATCAGATGAGAACAGATCTAAATCAGTGAACCCCACAAGTTTTCAAGGTATTAAGTGAAGGTTTCGGTTTCAATGTTGATGCAAGATTCAAGATTTAATGATAAAAACAACACGGCTAATGAGGGTTTTTATTTATTAATTTTTTGTGTGGATGTTGTGATAGGAGGGATGAATTGTGGGGGAAACAGAAAGGTGGGGCAAAACAGAAGGGCGTTGAGCGTGATCAATCAGGATCTGGTGGCGGAAGGGAGACCTTACCCTTGTGTTGTTAACAAGAGAACATTGGCAGAGTAATTTTCTTTTTTTAATCTTTTTCGGTTGGGACAAGCTGTTTTTTTTTCTATTGAGATTCTTCAGTTTTTTTTTGTCTGTGATGTTGATGGTGTGGTTTTCACTTTCAGAAAACAAGATGTGTGTGAGAAGAAGCAGGCGGATCCGGTGCATCGACCCATCACAAGGTTAGAGGATATAACCTTTAGTGTGATTTTGAGTTTTGTTTGGGTGGATGAAAAAAGTGAAAATAAGTATTTGAATTTTGAAATTGAAGTGTGTTTCAATGAGTGTAGTGTATAGACCCCTTCGGTTTTTCACTAGAGGGAAAAAAAATCGATTAATGAGACTTTTCTGTTCTTTAATTTTAGACACAAGTTTCAATGTAACAGATAGTTGATTTTGGTTTACTTTTAGGAGGTTTGCTGCACAGATTGCCAGCACACAGCAAAATCGTGCTGAGGTACTTTTATGATGAAATTTTATGCTTTGCACATTGCACATATCCTTTGACAATTTGAAAGTTGAAACTGAGATTTGAGTGGTGGGATCAATTTGAATGAATGAACAGGGAACCAAGAAGTCAAACTTGGGAAATTCAAATTCGAATGGATTTGGAGAGGTTATATTTGTTGATGATGAACACAAGCCAACGGATGACCAACCAGTGCCAATGACTTTAGAGCAGACAGAGCCAGTGAATAATGAATTAGATCAGATGGAGGAAGTTGAGATGGAGGATATAATTGATGAGACAGTTTTGGACATTGATATATGTGACGCAAATAATCCCCTTGCAGTGGTGGACTATATAGAAGATCTTTACGCCTACTACAGAAAAATGGAGGTAAATTTGGAATTGAATAGTTTGAATTCATTACACTTTTCTGACGGTTTCAAAACAGTTTAACTTTAAATGGGGATACTGTCTGAATTCTAATTTGTCAGTTGAACTTTTTTGAGTACTGCATTCAAAAGTTGCATTTTCTGCTAAAGAAAATTCATTATATTGTATTTATATAGCTTTTTACTTTTGAAAATTTTCTCTGTAGAGTTTAATTCACTTTGATAGTTTTAGAAATCAAAAGGGATTCCAGAATGGCAGCTAAACTAACATGGGAATGCCTTTGTATTGAATTTTGGTTATGATAACTAAACAACATCGCTACAATGCAGGGTTCTAGCTGTGTCTCATCCGATTATATGACACAGCAGTTTGACATTAATGAAAGGATGAGGGCTATACTTATTGACTGGCTTATTGAGGTAAACCAACTGTGCTACAATGATCCTTGTGGATTTTGTTTTGTTTTCAGTGAATTCTAAACTCCCTATGTTTGTTTTGATCCTTCAGGTGCACGACAAATTTGACCTCATGCACGAGACATTGTTTCTCACAGTTAATCTCATAGATAGATTTTTGGCAAAGCAGACAGTTGTAAGAAAGAAGCTTCAGTTGGTTGGACTAGTTGCAATGCTTCTGGCATGCAAGTATGAAGAAGTTTCAGTTCCTGTGGTGGGGGATCTAATTCTCATATCAGACAAAGCATACACAAGGAAGGAAGTTCTGGAGATGGTAGATTTGTTTGCCTCGTGACACAGCAGATTAACTGTTTGACAGATTCGTGTGGCTGAACTAACTGATTTTGTTCATTGTGAACTATGCAGGAGAAGTTGATGGTCAACACATTGCAGTTTAACATGTCTGTGCCAACAGCATATGTTTTTATGAAAAGATTCCTAAAGGCAGCTCAAGCAGACAGGAAGGTCAGTATTATTCTTCATGTAGTTCTGCCAAAGATTCTGAGTTTAGAAGCATCTAACTTTTTGACTCTATTATTCCTCAACAGCTTGAGCTATTGGCTTTCTTCCTAGTAGAGCTATCTCTAGTGGAATATGAGATGCTGAAGTTCCCTCCATCCTTGCTAGCAGCAGCTGCTATTTATACAGCTCAATGCTCCATTTATGGCTTGAAACAATGGAGTAAAACATGTGAATGGCACTCCAATTACTCAGAAGATCAGCTATTGTAAGTGGTGCATAATTTAATGTTCCAATTACCCAATGGTGTTGTGTAGATAATACTAATGTGCTTGATTGTGACTGGCAGAGAGTGCTCTACCTCGATGGTTGATTTTCATCAGAAGGCTGGAAAAGGGAAACTTACTGGGGTACATAGGAAGTACTGTTCATCTAAATTTAACTACACTGCAAAATGTGAACCCGCACATTTTCTTCTGGAGGACTCGTTGTAGCAGGCGGCCATGTATAAAGCCACTAACATAACATCATCATGATGATATGATATGATACACTTGACTTTGATAATTGGGGGGCCATTTGGTTAATGGATGCAGGCGGACACATGAATTTGAGCAACTTGGGTTGCACTTATATGTTGTATCTCAAGTGTCGGGTTTGTCTTATGTATTTTGTTGTTCTACTCATGTTATTTTTCCTTCCTTTTACTTTCTGTTATGTTCCAAGTGAACAGAACATACTTGAGTCGTGTAATTTCTCTTTGTTCCCATTGAACAAAATAATGGAAACCATGACATAAAAACAACTTCATTCATTTAACAAGTATTTGTGACTTGTCTATTCATGTTTTATCTGTGAATTTGATATTTATAACAACTTGATAGATTTTGATGATATGCAAACTTAAAATACTCAATACCCCATAACTTCAAGAAGATCAACCAGTAATTATTATATGTGTTGTTGTTTGAGTCACAAAAACAAATAACTAAGTGGTTCATAATAATTCTTGTCTGGATATTAAACCAGGTTGAGTCTAATTAGAATTATGGTTCCCACTCATACTAATATTTCAAATTTATAATACAATACTTTGTATATAATTTGTTAATCACGTCAATATTAAGTAATATAAATATTTTATTATGACATTTCTAAAACATATTATTATATAGGTAAAACTTCAAATTACTATTTAATAATATAAGAATAGTCACAGATTAAAAATAAATAAATGAAAAGAAACTTTAGAATATACAAAAATAAGAAGAAATAAGAGTTAACTCTAGATTTAAAATATAAATAAAAACTAAAAAAAAGTGTTAGACTAGGAGAGAAATATGTAGGATAGAAGAGTAAAAACATATGACTAAGGTAGATAGAAGTTATTTATAGTTATTTACTTGTTTTATAAGTATAATTATTTGGTAGGATATCTCTAATTTTATAGTGTTTGATTTATGTTATTTATAACTATAAGAATGAGATGTCTCTAATTTGATTATGTTCGGTTACGTTATGTTATTTATGATTATAATTATTTGGTGGGCATCAGTTTATTTAATTATTTTATGTTAATTATAACTATAATTGTTTAGTCACAAAATCTTATTTTATCCTATTATATTATGTTATTTATGATTATAAATGTTTGATAAATGTCTTTTACCTTATTTTATGTAATTTATCATTGTTTAATGAACATCTTTAACGTTGTTTTTGTTGAATGATTCTATGTTATTAAATTGATAATAATATAACATTTAATTATTTTTTATTATACATATTTTTTAATTTAATTTTAAAATATAATACTTTGTTCGAGAAATAAATATAAACTAGTGCATAATATACTTATAAATGTAATAAAAATTCATTAAAAATATTGTAATCATAATTAATCTCTTATGATGGTGACACTCTGAAAAATGATAATAAAATATTAAATAAATAAATAAATAGATGAATAAAATAAAGATCTAAACTATTTATAATGGGATTTTTTTAAAATTTAAATAGGTAAATTCAAGTTTGATTAGATGATTTTGTATATTTTTTATTTATTTATATTATGAGTTAGATAAGGAAGTGGAAGTTCATTTTTTTACTATATATGCTGCAACTTTCATTGTGCAAACTGACCCTGAAATAAATGCTTTATTTAATGTTTCATTGACCTCTGTGCTCCTCACAAGGACAAAGTCCATCCACATTCTTCAATCAATCCTTTTCTAAAAGGAAAATGATACTTGAACAATCATTTTTGACAACATTTAGACACGCCACACGTGTCTAAATTTGAGTGGTCCAGTTGAAAAAATTAAATGAAAATGAAATATGACATGGAAAGAGAGTGGTCAGGGTTTGCAGGTCCGCGTTTCAAATTTGAAATTGAATTTGGAACAATTTTAGAGAGAGAAGCACGAAGGTTCAGAGATAGAGAGTGTAACCTAGAGAGGCCGAACGACTTGGAGAAAGGGAGTTGGAGAGAGAGACGTCCGGCGGAGTGCTTGCCGGAGTGTCGCCGGACAACGTTGAAGGCTGTCTGGGAGCTATCGAACCCCTCGAGGCGATTCCGATTCACGGCCGCCACAGGTCCGACGTTGGCGAAGGAAGGGAAGACGCCATCGTCTTCCGTCCGGTCTGGCCCAGCGAACTAGGGGCGCGTTGAAGGTCTCGCGTCGTCCCACTTGCTTCCGTCCCTGTCCCGGAGTGCCGCCGGAGCATCGCCGGAGTGTGGACTGTTCGGTGGACCAAAAAGAGGGGTTTTCCGGGTTGTCAGTCCCACCCACACCTTTATCTTCGTCTGTGTTCCAACCGCCGCACCTCGTGCTGAGTGAAGGTTCGTTTTTTTTTTTTATTTCAGTGGAATGAAGGTTTCATTCATGCATGATGTTGTTTGTGGATGGTTTTGCTTATGTATGAAATGTCTCCCAAGTGCATTTTGTTGTGTTACTGATTTGTATACTTGTTGTTTGCTTAATCTTACATTGTTGTTGTAATTTTTTTCGATTGGTAGTCATGGACCGCGTTGGCCTTGCTGTGAAAAAAAACAAGCCACCTCAAAATGAGAGTGGTGAACCTAGTTGGCCTTGCTGTGAAAAAACTTGAACCCAATTACCCAGTTCATTCGGCTTTGGTACGAGTTATGTTGGTGAACCCAGGGTCCTAGAAAATGTATTTTTATGTGACACGAATGTTAAGAAATTGTTCCCAGATTACTTAGAAGTAGCTGAAACGAGGGAAAACAAACAAGGCACCCCAAAATGAGAGTGGTGGACGTAGTTGGCCTTGGTGTGCAAAAATTGGAACCCAGGTACCCACATATTCTGCCTAAGGTACCAGTTATGTTCCTGTTCCATAAGTGTTAGAAAATGTATTTTTATGTGGCACGAATTTGTTAAAAAAATGTTAAGAAATTGTTCCCAGATAACGTAGAAGTAGATCAAATGAGGGAAAATAAAGAAGGCACCCCAAAATTAGTGTGGTGGTCGTTGTTGGCCTCGGTGTGCTAAAACTTGAACCCAGGTACCCAGTTAATTTGCCTTAGGTACCAGTTCTGTTCCTGTACCACGAGTCTTACAAAATGTATTTTTATGTGGCACGAATGATATGAATTAATAAATTAGTATCATTTTTTTGTTCTCTTTGTGGTTGTCTTTTAACAAATGCTGACAATGTTTGTTATCATTTCCATTTTGTTCTTTTACTTGATTGTGTTGGTGTAATGTAATTTAACTTTTTGTGTTGGTGTAGTGTCATGGAGAAACTTGGTGAACAAAGTAAAGGACGTGATAGAAGGAAGAAGGTACGCATGATGATTTTGGTTATGTATGATTCGTTGTGTGTAAGCTGTAATAATATGACTTGTTGGATAAATTAAATGTGTGTTGATTGATACTATGGACATGAGAACATAAACATTATTCCTTTGACGATACTAAAATGTTTATGGAAAAAGTGGGAAAATTTATGGAATAAATTTAACTTTTTGTGGAGTGTGTTGTTTTTCAGGCACATAATCTTGCATTGCTTTTTGGACATTTTGATATATATTTCGGAAGACACGAAATCATCATTGGAGGTACAACACTTGCATACTCCAATCCAACCAAACAAGTATGTTTGTTGATTTTTGTAAATATAATATTTTGACGTATAATTGATATGTTAAATATCATACTTGCGTTGTTGGACTTGTTTTGTTGTAGATTTGATTGTGGAGTAATTGTTCTGAAAATTATGGAGTTGTGGGATGACATTGAAAAATATGAAAGAAACACAATGCCTAGTTACACAACTGTAAGCTGTAAAAATTTATATGTTCTGCATCTTTCATACAAATGTTGCATTTGATTCATGTTTTGTGCATTACTGTCTTTGCAGGAAGAACTACAACAAGTTAGGGAGCAATATGTTTGTCAATGGATTTTGGATGTGGACAACGTGCGGAGGAATCAAGTGTTGGAAGATTTATGCATTTTGTAGAATGTTGGAGATTATTGATGAAAGAAAACTTGTTACTTTTCATATTTATGTATTGGTTGGACATCAAATCTGATTTCAGAAATTGTTGAGAAATATATTTGGCAGTTGAAATTCAGTTTGTTGAACTTAATTGACTTTCATGTGCAAAACGTTTTACCCAATTACGTAGTTGGCCTTTATGTGCAAAAAGTTATACCCAGGTACCCACTTATTCAGCCTTTGGTACCAGTTCTGGTCCAGCACCTGCACCGTTACCAATTTTGCTTTGTGTGCCACGAATTTGTTAATTAATTCCTAAATAATTGTTTCCAAATTACTCAGAAATAGATGAAATGAGCTACAACACATGAGGCACTCCAAAATGAGTGTGGTGGACAAAGATGGCCTTTATGTGCAAAAAGTTATACCCAGGTACCCACTTATTTAGCCTTTGGTACCAGTTCTGGTCCTGCACCTGGAGCGTTACCCATTGTGCTTTCTGTGCCAGGAATTTGTTAATAAATTCCAAATAAGTGTTTCCAAATGACTTCTCACCAAATACTTATACACACCTTTAACCCATGCACTGTGGGAATAAACTTCTTTTTTAGGGTATGTATGTTGTTCAATATTATGTGTATCCTTTCATTCAAATAAATAACATTAAGAAAAGGAATTAAATACTAACAATCAATGAAAGAGGCATAAATTCATTCAAAACATAGTAGTTTACATAAGATTTCAGTGGCTACATCAATCCCCCAACAATAATGAAACTAACTCTCCATGAATGGAGAGCTCAAGCTTACAACAATGGTGGAAATGGAAGAAGGAAAAACAACAAAAGTCGCGCCGGCGCCCTCTCAGTCGCGCGCCCGGGCGTGAAACTCTCTGGAAAAACAGCTTCCACTAACCGTGGACGAGCGTCCACTTCTCGCTGCCGAGCGTCCACTGACCGCCAATCTGGACGAGCGTCCTCTTAGCGCGCTGGACGAGTGTCCATTGCGTGTCCTCGCTGGACGAGCGTCCACTGCGAGTCTTCGCTGGACGAGCGTCCACTGCGCGTCTTCGCTGGACGAGCGTCCACTGCGCGTCTTCGTTGGACGTATTTGCTGGACGAGCGTCCACTTCTCTCTGGGCGAGCGTTCTCTCGTGCGTCCACATGGCGAGCGTCCTCTTCTCGCTGGACGTGCGTCCTCTAGTGCGTCCATACTGGACGAGCGTTCGTTCTCCTGGGCGAGCGAGCGTCCCTTTGTCACGCCCGGGCGCGAGAGTCTCTGGAATGTCGCGCCCGGCGCCCCTTTGTCACGCCCAGGCGCGAGGTGCCTTCCTTACTCCTTTAGCCTCCTGCTTTTGTATCTTTTCCTTGGTTCCCCCTCTTAGTAGTTAAGTACTTCTCCAATACACGCAAATTGCCTACAAATTTGAGGAATTAATGATGAAAACTTATATGTAAAGTATACACTAAACTTATTCACAAACGTAGATAAAAAGGGAGGATTAAACATGTTTCAAGCTTCAAAAGGATCAATTTGGTACGAAAATTGGTTCAAAGATAATGGTAAAAATTACCGTTATCACTTGTTTCTTTTCCCTCATTTGATCTACTTATAAGTAATTTGGGAACAATTTCTTAACATTTTATTAACAAATTCCTGCCACATAAAAATACATTTTGTGAGACTCATGGTTCAGCAAAATAACTGGTACCAAAGCCAAATTAAGTGGGTAATTGGGTTGAAGTTTTTTCACAGCAAGGCCAACTAGGTCTACCACTCTCATTTTGGGGAAGCTTTTTTTTTTTCACAGCAAGGTCAACTAGGTCCATGACTACCAATCCAACAAAATTACAAAAACAATGTAAGATTAACCAAACAACATCTATAAAAATCATTAACATAACAAAATCCATTACATTTCAATTATATTTGGATTTCTCTTCAAATTCTTATTCCAATCATTATATTTTACAATAAAAATGTCAATTTCTTTACAAAACCAATTGTCATCTAAAAATTCTTCATACAGAAACGCAATCGAGTTTTCAAACGTGAATAATACACACTTTAAATAAAGATAGCATCAACAAAGCAGGTGCACATGCAGTCATCCATGGTGCACCAGGCATAGGTAATTTATTATGGCCAGATACAACATTTTCCGAAATACTAAATAGTGTGCTAACAAACTAAATCATGTCCTTTTACTCTGAACTATAATGAATATCAGTGATGCATCAGTAAAAAGTATGTGGAAAGGATTATGAATCTTGGAAAACTTTTTTACGAATCTTAATATGTATGGATGATAATTTAGATTTTTCAATTTACCTCATTCAAATTGAATACGGGCTAAAAATATACGGTATCATCTTGATAAGAACACGATAAGGATCATGTAGTTCAAAATTAGAATAAACTATCAAATGTTATTATATTGTTCAGCCTTGAAACATGCTTCAACAACATCTATAAAAATCATTAACACAAGAAAATCCATTACACTTCAATTATATGTCAATTTATAAAGGATAAACATGAAATGGACAACCACACACACATTATCATTAATTATATCAAAGGACCTTCTAAAATCCCAAGTCATCCCACCACATTTATTTCATCTAATAACTTGTCAAATATCTAGATTACGGGTAAAGCACAAAAATTTTCTCACTTCAGAGACACATTTTCATCTAAAAAGTGAAATTACATTACTTTTGGAGGTCCTGTATTCCATAAATTTTCCCACTTCGGAGACACATTTTCAGTATCGTCAAAGGAATAATGTTTATGTTCTCATGTCCATGGTATCAATCACCACACATTTAATTCATCCAACAAATACTATTAACAAACCACCTCCATCATACATAAACAACATTTCACCGCCATCGAACAAGTCATATTTTTACAGCTTACAAACAATGTATCATACATAACCAAAATCATCCACAAACAACATCATACATAGATTAAAGCTTCATTCCACTGAAATAAAAAAAAAACGAACCTTCAATGAACACGTGTGCCGGTTCGAACACACAGGAAGAAAAATGTGTGGGTGGGACTAACAACTCGGAAAACCCCTCTTTTTCGTCCACCGAACAGTCCACACTCCGGCGATGCTTCGGCGACGCTCCGGCGGCGCTCCGACACAGGGATGGAAGCAGGTGGGACGAAGTGAGACCTTGAACGCGCCCCTACTTCGCTGGGCCGGACGGAACACGATCCCGTCTTCACTTCGTTGGCCAACGTCGGAGCTGCGGCGGCCGTCAATCGGTACCGGCTGGAGGGCTTGAATAGCTCCGACAGGCCTTCAACGTTGTCCGGCGGCACTCCGGCAAGCACTCCGTCGGACCTCTCTCTCTCGAATGCCCTTTCTCCAACTCTCTCGGCCTCTCTCTAGGTCACACTCTCCCTCTCAACCTTCGCGCTTCTCTCTCTACAATTCTTCCAAAAATGAATTTCAAATTTGAAAGGCACGTCTTGAAAACCCTGCCCACCCCCTTTCCACGTCAGATTTCATTTTCAAATTAATTTTCTATGTGGACCACTCAAATTTAGACACGTGTGACGTGTCTAAATGTTGTCAAAAATGGTTGTTCAAGTATCATTTTCCTTTTCTAAAATAATTTTTAAATTTAGAGTACCAAGATAACCCAAGAAGGACAATGTTATATTTTAATATTGTGTGTATTATGCACAATAAAGTTTAAGATAAATAAGATTTACAAGTGGTAAAATGAGTTTGTCCCGAGATCAGACTTTTAACACATCAAAATCGGATGGATGGGTTAAAATTTTCAATGTATGAGACCGTTTTAATCCAGTCCCTCTGATCCCACAAATTGACGGGTAAGTCTGTCTGAAATCGTTTATTTTTACTTTAAACTAAAAATAATTTAAAAAGATTAAATTTGTATATTATATTTTTGTGAAAATATAAGTATGTAATATTATTTATATTATATTTTTAGTTTTTAAACTTTCACACGATTTAAAATTCATCTTTTTTTTTTCCAAAATTTTAAAATATTTTAGTTTATAAACTTTAAAAATTCATAGTTCTTTTAATTCATTTATATATATTTTATATTGAAATGCTTTTTAACTAACATTAAAACAAAAATATATTAAATAATATAAACAATTAACGTATTAGCATAAAACACATTGAATACCTAAAAAATTTAATATAATTAAGTTAAAAAAAATATTTTTATTCATTTTTAATACTTATAAAAAAATTTACCAAAATTTTAAATAAAAATGAATTTCAGTTTTACATCAAAGTTTAAATACTAAAATCATATTTAATTTTAATTTAAATTATTATTACTAACTATAGTAAAATAATCTAACATATAAATATAATAATTATTTTAATTTATCAAATTAAAATATTAATTAATCAATAAAAAAATTTAAAAATATTTGTATGATTAAATATGTTTTGTATTATTTATTTATAAGTATATATAAATAAGTTTTAAAAATTAAAAATTATAAATAATTTTTTTATTTATATGAGAACTATTTAATTTTAAAAAATAAAAAATAGTATAGGATGAATTATTTTTATTTAATTAAATTGATACAAATATTTTTTTTTTTAGAATTTTATAGATTTGATCTAACAAAAACGTAATAAAGAATCACTGAAGAAAGTAACATCATTAAACATTTGTGTTAAAATAACATTTTTAGCTATTACAACTATTATATCAATATGATTTGATACAATTCTTTTTTATTAATCACGAGACTAAATTTTAATATTTATTAAATAAAATCAAATTTAAATTACTAACACACGCAAAAAGAAAATACTGTATAACGTCACTTGTTTGATGTTAGAATTACAAAAAATCAACATAAAAACGACATATATTTGTGTAATTAAAATCACAATTATAACATCCGTTTTAAACATATGTTTAAATCAAATTTATGATAATATTTTATTTAACAAATGTGAATTGATATTAATATACAGTGAAACTAATATTAAAAGATTTTACTACATTTACACATGTCTCGATCCATCATCAAATTTGTTCTAAAAACATAAAAGAAATAATGAAAGATCATTTGTGTAAAATATATTTACTTCTTTTTTCTCTTTCTCGTTTATGTGAAAGCTCTCCCAACGATGAAACTTCATCTTTAACATCATATTTAACCCATTTTACTTTATGTTAAAGTTGTAGTGGTCGTTTGAGTTCAAACTCTCATTCTCTCTACTTGTATTTCATAGGAATTAGTGTTTTCTTATCTTCTTTCCCACTTCTAGGATTTTGTAAAATAGTTAGAGTATTCACATGTTACATGTTAATCTCAAATTTAGAGTTATAGTAGTAAAAAATTTCAAAAGGTCATAACTTTTTATAGACATTGGATGAAGTCATGTAAAAAAAAATAAAAGTTATTGGAAATGGATGACGAACATGACCAATACCCAAAAGGAATTGGAGTTCTTGAATTTTCAAAAAATCATCGTTTAAAATATGTTTTTATTTTCATAGTATTTTTTTTCTTAATTTTTTCATATTTTACAACTTTATTTAAGATATTTGAAAATTCTAAATTTTTTTGTAAATGCATCTTAAATTATATATTTATTTTTCATGAATTCTGGAGTAAATATTAATATTTTTTTAAAAACTCACAAAGAAGTTATTTCAGAAACAATAAACAACAATTTAACGTTATTCACTAATTCACTATGATGTTGAAGTTTCAAAAGACTTCAAAAAGCCTAAAATACCATCTCTTAAAAGTTTTTCTTTTATGTTAGTAAATGTTTTTTTATATCATAAATATTTTAATGAAACTAGTTAAGTAATTATGAAGTATTAAGAGTTATTATGAAATATTTTATACTCCCTACATATCTTTATCGTAACATCCAAAAGAAATACTAAAAACCAACATAATAATTAACTTAACACTTATTATAAATTAATCTGTTGAACACAATCAACACCTCCAATCTCTTTAATTTTAGCCTTTAATATACTCTTTTGGATTAATCAATATTGCGCCTAATGCTATAAGAGAAGAAACAGTCCTATGTGAAAGAGATGTGTGTACGAAGTCGTCTTTTGCTTCTAAATATGTAAATCATAAATATAATAATTTTCTTATTAATACCAAATGTTTTATCAATTTTATTATCTAGTTTTCTTAAAACACTTGTTTTTAACAAAAATAGTTATTATTCAAGTTTTTATGTAGTTATGTGGTTTGAGGGACATACTAATCATACAAATTAGTTTATTTTTCAATTGCTTTCGTTTTAGTTATAAATATTTATTTTTCAATACAAATCAAAATATCATATCTCTATCCAATTGCCTTCAAAAGAATCAATTATTCAACAACAATATATACATTATTATATAATAACCATTAATTCAAATAATTTTAGCCGGGTTCAAGGAGTTATACAAAACCTTATAACCGCGTATAAAAATCTAACTCGTACTTAATTCCCAATTTTAAAATTTCAACTTTCACAATTTAACAATAATACAAAAATCAAGGTTTTAAAATACATGTATGTTAATCAAAATTCAACATCCTAAGAAAAGCATTTGCTATCATAATAATTCACTGAAATGCCTAACCTAAGGTTTTCAAAATTTCATACCAATATTATTTTGGTTAAATGTATCTATCTTCCCATAACAATTTAGAGATTTCACTTAGAATAGAAGTAAAACTAAATTACAATTGTATAAATCTCATCTACAAATTAATTTTGTGAAATTAAATTAAATTTAAATATATCTAGGATTCACTTTTAATATAATATCAAAATTATCCCAAATCTTTCATATTGTTTGATAGTTAGACGTATTTAAAGTTAATTATTAAAAAATAAAGAAGTGTTTAAAAAGTCATAGTTTAATTTTGTAAAAGTTGATTGAAAAATAAATACATTATTAAACCTTAAATTAAATTTTTTTTCCATCATATTACATGTACAAGAACAAACCTCCGTACACATGAAAAAGTAAAACAAATGAGATCTAAAAAAAGTGTTAAATATGTGGTTGATCTTTTACTTAGAAAATTGAAATTAGTTTTTCTTTAAAACTTTACACTAATTTAGTTCTTTATCTTTAAAAATACATGAATTTAATCCTTTTAATTAAATTTATTTGATGTTTGTAAGGACCTTAATTTTTTATTATTATAAGGGGTGGGGGAGCAATCAGTGCAGAGAAGCACTATTGCCATAAAATGAGGAAAACTTTGTTTTATTTGGAAAATAGGGGAGACAAGCGTCCAAGTTTTACTCTCATGTTTGGCACCATTCAACAAAAGCTACAGACGTAGGAGATAAAAGGGGATACTGGGTTCTGAAATGGGGGAGAAGTTCTTGCTGCAAATTTTGTGAAAGAGGTGAAACTCAAAGTTGCTGGAGTTGCTTGGTGTTGCACATCTTGAGGGGGATAGATTCAAAGAATTCACAAAGGAAGTCTTCAAGAGGTAAGGGGAGTTAGATTTTGTTCGTTTAATTGTTGGATTTTACTGTCTTTGAAGCAAATCTGGGAATTTTGGGGATGAAAAATGGGTTCTGCAATTTCTGGAAAACCTGCTTGTGATTCTGCAGAATTCTGCAGAAACGCCGCTCGTCCAAAACGGGGTACGACCATTTGGTCGACCAATTTCTGAACGTTCGGTATTTCCTTCTGAACGTTCGCCCAAAGCAGCCAAAATAGTACGTTCGTCCAAAAGGCTCGACCAATTAGTGGCTCGACCAAAATATGCTGAGCGTTCGGTTTTCAGTTTGACGAGCGTTCGCGTTCGTCCTGTGTAGCGTTCGGTTGACGAGCGTTCGCGTTCGTCCTTCATATGAGTGTAGCGTTCGTGATATGAGTGTAGCGTTCGCTCTTAATAATGATAGCGTTCGGTTTTAATTGGGTAATCTCTAATAGTAATTAAGAGCGTTCGTCTGAGTGAATAATGGACTTTTAGCGTTCGTTGTTATATTGGTAACTATAGCGTTTGGCATAATTTAGTAGTATCAGGCTTGAATCTGGAACGTTCGTTTTTGGGTATTAATATAATGTGACATTCTTAGTTTAAGAGCTCGAACGTTCGTTTTAGTGAATTAGTTATCATAGTGTTCGGTTTTAAATTTGATATTTTCTGTTTAAATATTGAACGTTCGGTTTTGATGAGATATTCTAATTGTGAGCGTTCGGTCTTGGCTTAATTCTGATTATGAACGTTCGGCCTTTGTTTGATTTTGATGTTGAACGTTCGGTCTCGATTTTGTGTGAGCGTTAGGCCTTAAGTAAGTATTCTTAGGTAGTTTGTAGCGTTCGGTTATAATTTGATATTATAAGTTTGAAGTCTTTAACGATCGGCCTTAGTATATTAGAAAGTATGAGCGTTCGGTCTTGTTCTGTTGAGCGTTCGGTCTTTGATGGAGTATTCTCGCTGGAGAGCGTTCGTTTTAATTTGGATTCTTAAGTTTCAATCATATGCGTTCGTCCATATCGTTTTGTTGACGTTCGCCCAATAGTGTTTGGCCTGGTGTTCAATCCAGTATGGTGCTCGGTTTTTAGTGTTCGGCCTAGGTACTTGATATTAGCGTTCGGCTCAGTAGTGTTGAATCCAACATTGTGTTCGTGTTCGAACGTTCGGCCAGCCAGTATCGGATTTTAGTGAGGCGTTCGATTATATCATTCGGCATGATTTGATGGCGTCCGTCTAGATAGTGTTCGGCTTGATGTTTGGAAAATGACGTTCGTCCTGTAGCGTTCGTTCAGTGACGTTCGGTGAATAGTATTCCATGAATAGTGTTCTGTATAGTGTTGGGTTCTAAGTTGGATTTCCCTATAATTGAATTATGTGTACAAATATTTGAAATATATGCTGTGATGTAATGTATGTGAATGCATGAGATATACTAAAATTATTGAGATATTATGATTATGAATGTGAATAATGAATTTGAGTATGATTTGGACATCTCGGGGAGAGATGGACGAAAGTGTTATGTGGGGTGTTGTTGTTGTTCTGTATAACTGTAGTGAACTTTGTATTTTGGTCTGTCTATCCCTACACTCAAAGCATTGTTAATACTCAAGTAGAGAAGAACAATGTAAGTGGTGAGAGTAGAGGGAGGTCCTCGTCTATAGTCTTTGAATTTAGACATAGACAGATTGGGGGATTCACCTTGCTAGTGTTGGAGAAAGACCAGCTGAACTATGCAAGTGCAAAGACGACTGATAGTTCGACAGTTATACAAATCCGGATGAGTCGTGGGTGTGGATTTACCTTGTATAGTGTTGGGGAGTGCCAGCAAACTATGCGAGTGTAAAGATGAGTCGTGTGAATATGTGAATTGTGGTTTAATGAGCATGCCTAAATTATTCTTTATATAAATCTATGTATGATAACATGCTTTTTATATCTAGTTCACCCTTGCATTGTTTTTGTTATGTGCTGTTTGGGTATGTTTCTTTGGCGATGATCATCCACTTGGATGGGAGCAGATGTTGTGGCGGAGATTCCCTTGGAGCAAGAGCTGGAGGTTGCTGATATTGCGGAGTAGTCTTCTTAGAGTTTCCTGATTGAACACTTGTAGTGATCAATCCCTTCAACTGTTAAAGTTTAAATTTTTACTCCTTTTATTTGGATGACTGTAATTTCATACTTAAATTACACGTCAAAATTCCGACTGTTCTCTATATTTGGATGTTAACGTCCTTATTATATAATATTGATTATTATATAATCGGGATGTTACAACGTTTCAAACACGTTTCTTAACTAATATTGAAGCAAAAATGTGTCAAACAGTGTAAACAACTCAAATAAAACTACGTGAATTTAATCGTTTCATTAAAAATTTATTAAGTTTATTTGATATTTCAAACGCATTTCTTAGCTAACAGTGAAACAAAAGTGTGTCAAACAGTATAAACAACTCATAGCTAACATGAAAAGTGTTTTGTACTATATGTGACCGAAGACCCCTCGACATTGTCAACTACATCCTTTGGGTTACTTAAGACAAAGACATGATATTGTTTACTGAGTACCTAGTCCAAGATAACTTATATCCAATAAGACGGCTACTAAATACTCCGTGAATGGATCACTTAGTCGAACACCAATACCGAGTGCCAAGTACTATGTTTTATACACCAAAGACATCTACTTTGATAACAATGTCACTCATTAAATCAGGATATCGCAGGTCAAAGACATCCTTTTGTGAGATAACTTAGCTAAAAATTATTTCAATTTCTTACAAGTAAATTGGTTATTGAGCCTTTGGACCAATGGACCTATAATTGTAACCCATTTAAGTGGGGGCTCATGGTCAACTAAGTAAACCAATAAATAATATTATAACTGTAGTTTGATTTTTATTTTTGCATTTAATTCAGATTTCACCAAAATCACCAAGTACTCATATTGGCATCTCATCATTTAATAATGGATTAAAAGGTGATTTTATAGAATAAATTTAATTTTACATTAACATGTGAAACATCAAATAAATTCAACAAAATCTTGTCAAAATAACTAAATTTATGCATGACTAAAATATTAAATTTGGTTAAAATTTAGTAAAAAAACTAATTCCAATTTTTGAATAAAATATATTTAACAAAAAAAAACTCGCTTAATCTTATCTTAAAATTAATAATCATACAAATAGATAAGTCACGTCTAGAATCAGAATAGTAGTTTTATTAGAATTTAAGATAGAAGTAAGAGATAACGAGTTTCAAATATTTTTAAGAAGTAATAGAAAAAAAATATTTAGTTTTCTAATCATAACCTTTTTAAATAATATACTCATTCTTCATATTTCTTAAATCCTTCTTTCTAAATTTTTAAAAATTGTTCCTTACATTAAAAGTATTTAATATAATTAGTTAAACATTTTACAGTTTAAATAATAAATATTTCTGATTCGTATTACATAAAACATTTTACATTTATTTTTAACATTATGATCAAACCATTACTGTAACTATTGGATACAGAATAATAAAGACTAAATTTTTTATATTTGGAAAAGAGTAGGGCATAAAATCGAAAGTATAAAAAATATGATCAGTGATCACTTTCGTGATTCTTAACGTAATTTCAACAATATATTTCTTATTTATTAAATTTTAAACTGTGTTTTGATGGAAAAACATGAATACAACAACTAAAAATATCAAAATATACTGTGAAATAATTATCTCCAAACTTGTAAAAATATATAAGAAACATATAATAACAATAAAAAATAACAACAATAATTATAAAAAATATCAATATTTTTAATATTGATTTTTTAATAAAAAAAATAAAAATTTATGAAAAAAATCAGTCAATCAAATATTAATAAGATTAAATATGATAAAAAAAATCAAACAAAAGTGCAAAAAAAATCTAAAAGTGATTGCTTTCAAATATGAAAAAACCTAAAATAAAATAATTGTGCGTGGCTGATTTTTCTAACCACAAATTTCTGATAAATGATTTTAATAATCAAAATGAAAATTCATATATTCTAAATCAGTTAATAAATTTCGTCTAATCATTATATAAATAAAATAAGAATCGCAATTTTCTTGACACAATCGTATAATTTTTTTCTCCTTTTCCTCTTCACTTAGATTAAAATGAAACAAAATGAATTTAATTTAATAGACATCCCTTGGTAAAATGTTATATAAACTTTTGCATTTAAAAAATATTTTTCTTGTGACTAAAACAATGGTTTGAGTGAGATGTTTGGGTAGTGACCCGTCAACCAACCATCTTGCATATGCATACGATATAACATCAGTTTCGATCTTTCTTGGAAAGTCGCATATTTTTAAAAGTGAAGAATACAAAATTGAATTGAATTGAAAAAGGTCCAACAAAAAAAGTAGAAAAATTATGTTATGAACTGAAAATAAAATATCTACGAGTGTTAATTGGATGGATTAGTACAAAATTTTGATTACATCAATTTAACTAAGCTTAATCTAAAAAGATGCAAAGATAAAATATCTATTTATTTAATTTATTAATACTTAATGTTATGACTAAATGTTACCTATTTTTTTTTTACCATATTAAGTTTTAAAATTTTACTGCTTCATATTCTTAAAAACATTTATTGGTCATTTTTAATAAAAAAAATGTTAAATAGTTCATCAAGGCTGACTTACATATATTATTAATCTATTTAACATTTTAATTAAAAATAAAAAAATATTTTTCAAAGCATAAAATACCAAATTAAAATATGCAAAATAAATATTTTTAAAAACATAGTACTTCATTTGAAAGTAGAGTAATAAGAAACATATATGAATTTTATTAACTTTTTACAATTTCAATTTGGTGATTACAACCTTACATTACATATGGATATGTAACAAATATAATGACATTATTTTCAAAAAAGAATGATAAATTATTAAACACAAAATAACTATACATAAATAAATATTATAAACTGATTATATGTTTATGACTATAAATAAAAACTATAATTTAATATGAATTCATATTTTAACTGGCATTTGATTTAATTTACACTTTTAATCTATAAATAAATCGCAAAATTGTGATCGACCGTTTATGATTCGTTTGATGTCGACCACTGATGATAGACCGTCTACGATTCATATGTCGATCACTTGGCGACCGATCGTTTATGATTGGAAGTCGAGCACTTGGCAACAACCGACTTCCACTGGCATTCGCATGTTTACGTCGATCATCTGATGATTGACAATTCATAGCGATCGACCGTTTATGGTTTGATGTCTGATGTACGTCGATCACCTGATGATCGACAATTCATGGCGATCGACCATTTATGGTTTGATGTCTGATGTCGCGACACAAAGCGCTCTCACGGTAGTCAAGCAGTTTAGCAGATACAAACAAACAGATACTCTTTTAATCAAAGACCACGAATCAGGGAAATAATTGGATCCGGTATCAGACAAGGTAATGATAAAATTCCTAATAATGGCTGGAGCACTAGAGGTGGAGGGACCCACCACTCATATTTGCTGCCCACTTCCGATAGATCCAGGTAATCAGTCACGGTCAGTGACTGGACATTCAGGTAATGCGCTTTTAGTTATTTTAAATACAAAAGACACAGGAGAAAGAGGGGTTTTTTTCCCTGAAAGCACGAAAAAATTATTCTGATCAAGATTAAAAGAGATCCTTGTCTAACTTGAGCGTCGGAGTGCCTTTTTCAGGTGCCCAGCCCATTTTTCCCGGAGAGTTCACAGCGTCAAAGGCAAGATAGCATGGAGACAGCCTCATCAGAAGAAGTAATCCAGAATCGTTAGGTTGGTATCTCGGTCCCCACACCCCTACCGAAACAATAAATAAATATTATAAACTGATTATATGTTTATGACTATAAATAAAAACTATAATTTAATATGAATTCATATTTTAACTTGCATTTGATTTAATTTACACTTTTAATCTATAAATAAATCGCAAAATTGTGAATTAAAGTAAGTTTAAAACATCCAATCTTAAACACATATTTTGGGTGTACAATACATTTTTTATTAGTTTCTCATCATCCTAAGTCTTAATCTACGTTATTAAGACATGACACTCAATGAAAATATAATATATTTCTTAATTATGTATCATTTATTTAATGCATAACTACGAATAATATACCATCCTAAATACATAACTTCAAGTAAACTCATATCATTCATTCAATATAAATTCTTTATAATAATTCAGTTACAATCTAAATATTATAATTTAACTTTAACTTGTATCATTTCCTTGCATAATTAAACTAAACAATTACTTAAACTTTTAAAAATATTACTTGACCAATTTACAATCAAAATAATATCATCGAAGATCTTGTTAAAGATATAGATTGTCACTTAAGAAAAAAATTGTATTTACTTTAGTTTCACTATAATAATTGAGAATATATATATATATATATATATATATATATATATATATATATATATATATATATATATATATAATTACTTAATAAACTATAAATACTTTCATAATTTAAATAAATATAAAAATGATAATACAGGTGACGAAACAAATATGTATATACATATTCATATTTCTATACTCAATTAAAAATATTAAATATTATTCAAATAGTGTGACATCTCATTTTAATAAAATATTTTTACTAAAATAAAATATTAATAATTAACATTGAAAAACACATGATGTATAATTAGAGGGTTATTATTCTTAACATAACGACAAGACAAGTATATGAATATATACAACCCGAGAAAACAAAAAACTAAGTAAAGAAAACATTTAATTTTTCAAAAGAACCTATAAAACTAGAATTATTATCCTAGAATTATACCATCGTCTCACCATCTCCCTCTATATGTAGCTTAATTTCTACTTCATTATCAACTCACACTAATAAAAGTGATCACTACATAAGAAAAACACAACACAAAACAAGCTAACAAAAAGAATAGAGTAAGCTAATATAGAAAAAATATAGGTTTAATACATCATTTGGTCCTAACTTTTGGGGGTTTGGTTCAAAATGGTTCCACCTTTTGAAAAAGTTCAGTACCGCCTTATATTTTGTTTAAAAATTTTCAATTCGGTCCTTTTCGTGGACGCTGTTAAAAACTTAACGGTGCTGATACCACTGTGGCCAAATCTGAGTGAGGTGTTATGTTGGATGATTACGTGGCACTCTGAAGTGAAGTGAGTTGGTGGAAATATTTTAAAAAAATAAAATGACTTAATTTGGGTGGTAGGTTTAAGTGTGGGTTAAACCAAAATTACCTTTATCTAAGATTGATTTAGGGATTTCTGGGTAAAACATTGTGTTGCAAGTGGTTCCAGATAATTAGGGTTGGGGATTTGGGGATTTCTTTTAATTATAATTAATTAGGGTTGAGATTTCCTTTTAATCACTTTTAGTTATCAATTTCTATTAATTTCTGAATTCTAATTGGATGCATTAGGTTTGAACCCTAAATTTAATTCCCAAATGCTTGTTTAACACCTAAAGAACTCTAATAACAACTTTTTTCCCAAATCCTTTTCTTGTCTCGAACAAACCCAACTTGGGAGGGTGTTCTTCGGTCACGCGCGAGAGAAGCTTGCTACGGGGAGGCGCTCTTCTTTTTCGTTTCTGGTTCTGTTGTGGCTTCGTAGGAAGGGGGAGATATCATTCTTTGTCTTCCCTTTCTTCTCTGTTTCTGGTTGGTTTTTCGCAGGAAGGAGAAGCAAGTTTCGGTGGCAGAATCATCGTCAATCAAACAAAATATAATTAAACCCTAATCCCAAATACAACAACATCAACTTATTAGCCTTGATTAGGATCACTTATCTCATGCATGCACGTACGCTGTTCATATTTCATTTTGAAGGAATCACCAGCCAAATGCAACACAATGTTTTACCCAGAAATGCCTAAATCAGTCTTAGATATGGGTAATTTTGCTTTAACCCACACTTAAACCTACCACCTAAATTAAGCCATTTTATTTTTTTAAAATATTTTCACCAACTCACTTCACTTCACAATGCCACGTAATCATCCAACATAACACCTCACTTAGATTTGGCCACAGTGGCATCAGTACCCTTAAGTTTTTAACGGCGTCCACGAAAAGGACCGAATTGAACATTTTTAAACAAAATATGGGGCCTTACTGAACTTTTTCAAAAGGTGGGACCATTTTGAACCAAACCCCCAAAAGTTGGGACCAAATGATGTATTAAACCAAAAATATATCATTTAAACATGTAGTATTGATAATCCTAAAGCTTCTAAAATTTAATTAATTATTTTGGCACCCAAGATATTGATTGGTGTCTAGGAACATCAAGTCAGCGAGTTCTCTAACTTTGGTGTTGTCTAGCAAGAAAAACCCTCATTCAACAACAACCAAATTAGAGAAGTAAATATATAAGTGGCGTCCAACACCATCTCAATTTGTAGAAAAATCCCTTGTTGAGTTTAACTTGTGAAATTTGACATTCCTTTAACTAATTCATAGTATCAAACATTTTAAAGATCACAAAATCATAGTTTTTAACTCAACTAGTGCCATATTACCCAATTCAAATCTCCAAGAGACACTCAAATCAACAACTAAACCAAATTTCATACTTCCTACATTTCACACTTGAACCAAAACACAACAACGTATCATTCACAAGTTATGCAACCAGATTCACCAATTCATAACTCAATTGCACAAAACATGATTTCTCACCGTTTTATCGCACCACATGTGTTCAATCATAGCTCTAAACATTTAATTCAATCATCTACACATGATCAAACATATCAATTAAATCATAATAGTACCAATTCATATTATGCACTAAAATCAATTGAAGACAATCACTTAAGAACAAAAATTAGCTTCTCTCACCTTACCAAATTGTTCAAAATGTTTTAAGACAACTCAACACCTCAAATATCATAGAACAGTCTATCGACGCATAGAAACATTAAGAATATAATCAAATCATACCGTTATGATTATAGATTAATAGAGAATCTCATTGAATATTTTAGCACCATATGCTAGCCAGAAGGACTCGAATGCAAGAAGAATAACGATAAACTAAGAAAAAGACAAAAAAACTTTACTTACTCAAATTAAATATTGACTGATTAAATTTGAAGAACTTGTCGCGATGATCACTCTAGCAATTTCATATATTTAAATGGAATAATAAAAGTGAAATAATCTAGATAGAAGAAAAATATTTTAAAAAATGATTTCTAAAAAAATATCAAGTTTTTAAAATAAAAAAACTCATTTTTTGTAGTTTTTTTTATATTAAAATATTTTGAAAATATCATCAATCCTAAAATACTATTTTATAAGTATTTACATCTAATCAAACGGAAAATTTTCAATTAAAACACATAGTTAAAAAGAAAACAACTATATTTGTCGTCCCTAGTTATCGACACAAATGATACCTCTCACTCCCTCTCCTTGTCTCTAATTACATAATTACACCAACTTTTCGCCACCAACCCAAAGCATCTTGCGCAAATTGCATTGCACTGGTGGATACGATTGTGACATTTTCTTTATCACCGATGTTATGAGCAACAAACTTGCTTATTTTAATGGTTAAAAAAAGAGAGTAAAAACAAAATACAAAAAAAATAGTAAGATAAACGTTAAAAGAGATGAAAAGATTATTATAAATAAATATTATAGAAAAGAAGATAACGTATGCATTAACAGTGACATGAATTTTTACACTGAATTTACCCAAAGTTGGATGTATTAAAAAAATACATTTAATAATGTAATAATATATTCATGATATTTTTGTATTTTTATAAAAATTAATTTTTTAAATTATTTATTTTAGTCTTTTAACTCTGAAATTTGATTTATTATTGTCTTTTTGAAACAGTACTTATTTTCAATTTGGAGCATTTTTTTTGTTTTACTTATTTTAAAGACATACAAATTGTCTCATTATATTATTTATATAAATTTTAAGAAACCACAGCAATGTTGAATAAAAATGACCAAAAATATAGTAGATATCATAAGAAACGTAGACATACAAACACTAAAAAAAATAAAAATATGCATTGAAATTTTTAAGTTTAATAAACACACAAGAACATGAATCAAAAAGATGTCTTAGGCAACTAATTTAAAACGTATCTAATGCATAAAGTTCACCGTGTTCCCAATTCTATGATAAAATTTAAAACATAAGAAATTAAAATTGCATCTTACATATTTTTCCATGCATTTATATATCCGAAAATAAAAATAATGATGAGGAAAAAAATGAATAATTTTTATTAAATAAAAGAAATTTAATGTTATACACTCTTTTTGTCAAGTTAAAAAAGAAAAAGAAAATCAAATACTGAATGAAATCTAACAAATACATGCCCAATGTGGGACTCACTATAAATGCTCGCTTCTCCTTCTTTAGATCTTTGCCTCAAACACCATTCTCCGTTTCCAAGAACACCAAACTCAAAACACTAATTTTCTTCTTCGTCATCACCGTAACCATGTCAATGGCAACTTCTCCTCACACCGCTCTCTTCCAAACCCGCACCACCCCTTTCCGCCTCTCTTCCCCTCGCCCCACCTCCTTCAAACCAACAACAGTCAAATGCACCACCCAGCTCCACACCCAACCCCCACCCCTCACCCACGCCCAAGATCGCGTCTTCAACTTCGCCGCCGGCCCTGCCACCCTCCCGGAAAAGGTCCTCCTCCGTGCCCAATCCGAGCTCTACAACTGGGGCGGATCCGGCATGAGCGTTATGGAAATGAGCCACCGCGGCAAGGAGTTTCTCTCCATAATCCAAAAGGCCGAATCGGATCTCCGCACCCTCCTCCAGATCCCGCCGGAGTATTCCGTCCTCTTCCTCCAGGGCGGCGCCACAACCCAATTCGCAGCCGTGCCTCTCAACCTCTGCTCCCCTGACGACGCCGTCGACTACATCGTCACTGGCTCCTGGAGCGACAAGGCGGCCAAGGAGGCGCAGAAGTACTGCAAACCCAACGTGATCTGGTCTGGGAAATCCGAAAAGTACACAAAGGTTCCGTCTTTTGGCGATTTGCAGCAGAATCGGGGTTCCAGGTATTTGCATATTTGTGCCAATGAGACTATTCACGGGGTTGAGTACAAGGAGTACCCTGTTCCTCAGAGTGGTGTTTTGGTTGCTGATATGTCATCAAATTTCTGCTCGAAGCCTGTGGATGTGTCAAAGTTCGGAGTTATCTATGCCGGCGTCCAGAAGAATGTGGGGCCCTCTGGTGTGACCATTGTGATCATCAGGAAGGACCTCATTGGGAATGCTCAGGGTCTCACTCCTGTGATGCTTGATTTCAAGATCCACGATGATAACAATTCACTCTACAACACCCCTCCCTGTTACGGGATCTACATGTGTGGGTTGGTGTTTGAGCATTTGTTGGAGCAAGGGGGGTTGGTGGAGGTTGAAAAGAATAATAAGAAGAAGGCTGATATTCTGTACACTACAATTGATGAGAGCAAAGGGTTCTATAGGTGCCCTGTTGAGAAGTCTGTGAGGTCATTGATGAATGTGCCATTCACTTTGGAGAAATCAGAGTTGGAGGGTGAGTTCATCAAGGAGGCTGCTAAGGAGAAGATGGTTCAGCTGAAGGGACACAGGTCAGTGGGAGGAATAAGGGCTTCCATTTACAATGCCATGCCCTTGGCTGGGGTTGAGAAGTTGGTAGCTTTCATGAAGGATTTTCAGGCCAAGCATGCTTGAAGGAAGCTCAGTCAGATGTTTGAATTGCATAATCATAATCATACAAACCATTGCATCCAAGTTTGGGTGTGATGCTCTAAATTCTACTTTTTGTGCACTAGCTTTTATCTAAATATTTGTCTGGTATACGCAGAAAGGGTCGAATATGTTGTCAGGTTTTTGCTCTCTGTAGTTTGTTAGGTACCTTACATTCTCTTCCTTCGCTTTCTTCTGCCATGTTTGATATTCAAATTTGTGTCGGCTAGGTAATGTTTTCATTGCACTTTACCGTTGTTTACTTCTGAATAAAAAATCAAATGAGGATGAAAATTGAGACATATATTGAACTGATTTACTGCAACAAAGGTTGATGGAAGGAAAAGTTATTGTCTGTATGTGTAGTGTTGGTGTATTGCAGGCATTGAATTTGAATGAATCAGAATTTTCAATGGGCTTTTTTAAATTCTATTCTGTAATAAGTTTTGAATTGTATTTGTTGTTTGATTTTATAATTTTAGTGTACAGATTCGAATTCCCAACTTTTAGAGTGTGTTTTAGCTGCTACTTCACGCAATAATTCTGTACTTATTAGTTTATTAAAGGATAATGATACTTTTGATAATATTTAATATTTTGACACGATTAATCCACATAGAAATGAAAATAGAAAATGAGAAGTGAAATGGAAACAAAATTGGGGCAAGAGTTTGAAATTGGAGTTTCATTTTGTCATTTCAAAACCTTAGAGAAAAGTTCTTCCATTCCATCCACCTACTCATTTTTGTATCCATTCTCAACGGCCGAAGCTTATGAGAAGAGACACGAAAATGAGTGAGTTTCGTGAACGACAGTATTCTTGAGAATGGACAGAAAAACGAGTGGGTCGGTGGATGAGAGAGAAAACTTTTTTTCAGGATTTTCTCTTAAAGGTTCTCTCATATTGCAATTTTGAAATGACAAAATGAATTCTGCAACTTCAAATCCTGTCCCAATTTTGTTTTCACATCATTTTCTGTTTTTTATTTTCATTTCCATGTAGACCAGTTAGATTTTGACACGTTATCCGTATCAAAATATTGTGAAACTATGTTGTTAAAATATCTAAAAATGAAAGATCTAAAAATGGAAAAACTTTAAAGAACACTACTTTTTGTGGTAAAAAGCATGGTTCTGAAAAAAAAAAACCGAAGCGAATTTGACTCTTCGAACTCATGAAATTAATCCCAATCAGTGAGAATCTTGTCAAATCAGTAAAAACTGGTTTATCTAAATATATGCTGTAAGAACTTATAGAATTATTTGAATCGTCTTTGTTATGATTTATTTTACTTTTAGCATCACAAAATTAATTGTTTTCTTATGTAATTTTAACTATTAAAAGTAATTTTATAATTATCGAAAATAATTCCGGTTCGAGCCATTGATGTACCTAAGATTATAAAATAATGGTAAAAACATAATTGTAGCTAAGATACTTCAATCACTTATGCAAATTATTTAAATCAAATTCTAGGTTTAATTAAAAAAATACTAAAGAAAATAATGCCAGAAATAGACTTCACTATGTTTTGTGTAATATCTCACTGTTTGATTTCTTCTAACTCTTAATTATAAGCCCGTAAAGCATTTATCCTTTGTTCCAATGCCATGAATTAGAAAGATGGAAAATGAAATTAAATGGATGAAAAATAGTAGAGATACTTAATTTGATTTCAAGTATATTGAATGACATTACGTGTGAAATTTTGCTATGATTTTATTTTTAAAAGATATTTTGAAAAAATCAACTCTAAATGTCAATATTCTAATTACAATTCCGTCAAGTGATACATTTAAGATTAATCATTATGTATTTAACTCTGTCACAATATCTTTAAAAATTATCTTAAAAATGAAAAAAAATTAAATTGTCTTATATCTCAATTTCTAACCATATAAGACTATTATATTATATATATATATATATATATATATATTTTAAAAAATATACTAATCTCATTTACTCCTATATAAAAAGAGTATACTTTTACAGGACGTGTTTATTCTTTTACAATTGTATTAAAGTTAAAAGAAAAACAATTATAAACTACTCTGTCAAATAAGTCCAATAATGATTGGACCAAAGCTTTATGGGTTTAGTCTGTTCATTTGGTCTCGGACAGTTTTTTCTTGTACTTCATAATTTTAACCTGTCATTCTTGTAAATTTAAAATTTTCAAATTTATTTTCTAGTTTAGAGTTTTCATTTTCAGTTTTAGATTATTACGAAATGTATTGTCCAAAATACAAATTCATATTTTGGGTTATATATTTAAAATGAGAATTTATTGTATAATTTGAAATGTATTTTTCAATAAACATGTACATTGGCCAAAATCTGGATTGTATAATTATTACTCCTTCAATCACCAGTGCTTTTATTCTAATTATTACCATTTTTAATTCACTCACATCAATATAATATTATCATCATAAGTATTGTAATAATGATTATTGACATCACCATTTTCTCCATTTATGTAATTTTTATAGTTGTCATTAAACTTATCAAAAATTAGTGAATTGAACTAAATTATGTTATATATTAATTTAATATTTAAAAATTAAATTACTCATGGAAAACTAAACTTATGCAAATTACGAAATTAGAAATATACTCTAAAATAAAGTATTTATCGGTAATAATTCAAATAATTGAAATAGTTTAATCAGTTTGAAAATACTTTAGAGTCTTTTAATTTGATTGAATTTGCTCAAACAGTGATGAGTTAAATTTAATTTATTTAAACTATATTATAAGTTGTTCAATTTTCTTAAATTTCTTCCAAATTTAGTTTTAGAACATTTAATTCCAATTCATGCATTTTATAAAATCCTTATTGTGATTCCTATCCCTCTATTACTATTATTTTCATAATCTCTAGTGTTATATTTATCAAACAAATTATATTTAAAAGATATGGTAGTAAATTTAACATTATAAAATATCTGGCATTTATTAAATAATGTACAAAATGTGTCCTATAACTTAAATATTTATTCTATCTCCATATATCTACAACTTTGTAAACTAACATTTTTTTTATATAAATATTAGAACTCAGTTACTTTCGAAATGCATAATTGAGTTCTAATATTTAATACTAACATCCTTTTATATATTATATGGAATATCTGCTTAAAAAAATTATTGATTTTATATAGCTCAAATTCTATTCATATATTATCTTATGTTAAAATTTGTACAACAATTTTATATATATGGTATATTTAATCTTCATATTTTTCATATAAATTTTCATGAAATAATTCAATTTAAGTAGTATTCAACGTATAGGTTCACAAAGGAGTGATAAGAACTTTTATCTTATTTCCGTCCCTTAATACATTCTTATTTAAGATTTAAATTATTAATAAAGCCTACGTAACTAACTCGATATTTATATTATATTAAAAATAACAATATTCGCTTTGTATTGATACTCTCATACCAATAAATAACATTACATTCTCAATAACTACTATATTATAACATTCTCATCTCATCTTATTTGAATATTATAGTAATTACATATAAACTTTTTAATGTATATTTATTTACATTTCTTAATTATTAACATGTTAGTGTACATAAACATCAAATTTACAGTTTATAACTTGTTAAAGAACTTTAAAAAAATTTGGTTTTGAAATAAATAATCCCTAATAATAATAATAGTAATAATAATATGAGGTGACCTCACACAAAAACTTATTTATAATCTATAATAAATAATAGATAATGTATGTATTAACCCAGCTCATATTTTATATCTACAGTTTATAAATTTATAACCATCCACCGTAAATATTTCATATTTTTCTTTTTTCTTCAATTTATTTTAAAATAAAAAATATACAAATTACACCTATAAATATTCTTTTCTCTAACTACATTTTAAATTAAACATATAAATAACGCATATAATAAAAAACTAGCTGCAAATATATTAACTGTATAACACTACAAATCACACCGTATTTCTTATGTAATTATAAAGTAAATAAAATTCAAATAAATCTAAAACAGAGACTATAAAATAAGTATTTAAAATCATGAAAATCTTCAACTGGATTTAAGATAACTTTAATATTATAAAAATCTTATAAGAATACATCGATATCTAACAAAATATTTTAAATATAATCTTTTAAGTTATATTAAATGCTAAAATGATGAATCACATTAGTATAACAGATAAAAGATAAAATATATTAAAAATAAACCATTAACTTTCCTTTATTTCCAACCAACAAAGAAATCATTATATAAAGAGAATTTCCACATAAAAAGTTAATTTGCTGAGAATATTGAGGAAGAGAAAAGATCATATACTTAGCTTTTCCTGTACATAAACGAAGGATCAGTCATGGATTTGTCATTAGAAAGCATAATCACGAGCTTATCATCAGAAATACCAAGTAAGTTTCAGAAGTAGCAGTTTATGTTCATGTATATTGATTTCAATAATGTCATAGTTTAAGATTCCATATTTTTTATGCTATATTCAGGACCACTTCACTGCTATAGCATGACAACACTGGGGATGGATCGACATTTCTCCTACAGCATATCTCTGTCCGGAGAAAATGACATCAATGTTCTGATGCCTGGAGCTCTTTTCAGATTCACCATTAGAGTTTTTTATGAAAATACTTCAATTCCAGAACTAGGTCGCTCTTCTACTCTTATATCGATCCAAACCTTTTTCCAAGAAGGTCCAGATTTCTTGCGGACACTGTTACGGCCACTGTCATCATCGCTCACACATTTTGGCAGACATCATTGAAACAATAGTAAACGTGACTGCTGATGAAATTCTTGAAATCTTCCAAATTAATAATGCTGCTCCTTCTTCTTCGGAATCTCAACCCCTAGAAGTTCCTCTCTGGATTGTGATCAATATTACTCATAACAGCATGCATGCAGCAATACAAGATCCTCTAAGAACGGTTACAGCATCCGAAGAAGCCATTGACACGTTGTTGAAGAAGTCTACAGTGTTACAGACTGAGTGTTGTTGTTGCATATGCTTGGATGAATTCGATCTCAATGCTGAGTGCTACACACTTCCATGTCAACATTTCTTTCATAAAAAATGTATTACTCGCTGGCTACACACCAGTCTGACATGTCCCATGTGTCGCCAACCTATGCGAACCCTAAAAGATTAGCAACAAAAGTTTTATGATTAGTTTTTTTTGTTTTGTTTTGGTTAGTATACTATTTCAAGAATTTAAAATAGAGAAGATTTTATACGTCGAAGATCACATTGAGAAATTAGTATAATTTCTAATGAAAACTTTCTAGTTTGAAGTGTAACATTCATGTAAAAGGTGTTTTCACTATCTATAAATATTATGGTGGATTATTTGTTTTGTAACATTACATTTGTTTTCACACTTAATATTTCATAGTTAATATATTTCATCATTAATACAATCGTTCACAAGGAAATATAAAGAAGTTCACACATAAAATGTATACTTTTTTTTATATCTCAAATAAAACACACATAAAAATAACTCGAACTTTTTTCTACTATTCTTATACTTCTCTCTTCACTTGTACGGGATCAAATACTATTTCCTCATTTACTCTGGTATAACACACATTATACGTACAAACATAATTGTCAACATAAACATAAACAAGTAAGGATGAGCTAATATACACAAGATCATTCATAAAATATTCATAAATATTTACACATAAAAATAATTATATTATCATGCAATAATCATATTAGACTCAATCATTCTATCATAATATAATCATATTAGACTCGACCATCCAAATGAAACATTGATGCAAAATCATGGGAGGTCTTGCACTTATGGGGTCCATACTACTTTTTACAGAGAAATCACCAATACATACACCATGCCCTCTACAAGGTTATCCCGTTAACGCTTATGTCCAAAACCGGCCTATAGACTAGGACCTTCTAGCCCTCCCACCATATAACTTATCATTATCTACTTTAGACTGGATGACTATTAGAGTATTAGGATAACCTTCAACGATAGAACTCCCAACATCAACGTGTACACTAATACAATGTCACTACACAGTCTCTCCACGAGACTCATACCATATTCAGATTCATTCATCGATTTATAGCCAATAAAATGAATTAATCACAAATTTTCATATCAGTTTATTAAGTATATTGCATAACAACTTAACAATGTATGTATAATTTGTTCAAGACCTAGAAAAGCAATCTCATTGTAATTTAACAGTAAATAAAGTGAAATTGGAGATTTTGCCGATGAAATAAGTGTAAAGCTTGTTGAATAGAATTCTAGGAAAGAGAGATGCATCTCAATGGGCAACTTAAGTACCAGGTCTTTCCTTAGTCAAAGTGTTCCTCAACTAGTTTTCATAAATTTCCTATTCACAGATTCAATGCAAGATCACAAAAGATTTTTCATTAACAATGTTTACACAGAAATTCAAATGCATGATAATTATACAACAATATTATATCATCAATATAAAAACCTATAAAGGTTAGCTTCCCTTATCTCTATTCCAAAATTCTTTTCTTGGTCGAAGATGGTTCCTAGTAACCTTTCAGAATATCTACTCTTTTTGCAAACTAAAAACTAAAATTTTCTTTCTTTTCTCCTTTCTTTCCTAATTTTCTTCTCTCCTTTTCTAACTTGGTTTTTGAGGCACTTTCCCCTTGGCTATTTATAAGCCATAAATGGCATTTTTTTTAATTATTATTTTTATTACTTAATTATTTTAGTTTTTTAATCCATCACAATCGAAAGTTGTTTTGGCCATCTACTTTTTCAATCATCGAAAGCTTCTTTGTCCACTTGTGTTATTTATTTATTTATTTAAAGAAAATCATTTTGTGGAAGAAGTACTATTATTCCTTAAGGTAAATATTTTAAATATAACCTTTTAAATATAACCTTTTAAGTTATATTAAATGCGAAAATGATGAATCACATTATTATAAAAGATAAAAAGTAAAAGATAAAAGATATTAGATATTAAGAATAAACAACTAACTTTCCTTTATTTCCAACCAACAAAGAAATCTTATATAAAGACAATTTCCACATAGAAAGCTAATTTGTTGAGAATATTGAGAAAGAGAAAAGATCATACTTAGCTTTTCCGGTTCAGAAACGAAGATCAGTCATGGATTTCTCATCAATAGAAAGCATACTCACAGGCTTAGCATCAGAAATACCAAGTAAGTTTCAGAAGTACATTTATATTGATTTCAATAATCTCATAATTTAAGATTTCATATGGTTTTATGCTATATTCAGGACCACGTCACTGCTACAGCATGATAACATTGAGGATGAATCGACGTTTTTCTCACAACATATCTCTGTTTGGAGAAAATGATATCAGTGTTCTGATGCCTGGAGCTCTTTTCAGATTCAACATTAGAGTTTTTTATGAAAGTACTTCACTTCCAGTAAGTCTCTCTTCTACTCTTATAACGAGCCAAACCTTCTTCCAAGAAGGTTCAGATTTCTTGAGGACACTGTTATCGCCACTGTTATCGTTTAGACCTTTCTGCACTCACATAATTCAAACAATAGTAAACGTCACTGCTAATCAAATTCGAGAAATCTTCCAAATCGATGCTGCTGCTGCGGCTTCTTCTTCGGAATCTCAACACCAAGAAGTTTCTCTATGGATTGTGATCAATGTTACTGATAACAACATGCATGCAGCAACACAAGATCCTTTAAGAACGGTTGTGGCATCCGAAGAAGCCATTGACACGTTGTTGAAGAAATCTACGGTATCACGGACTGAGTGTTGTTGTTGCATATGTTTGGATGAATTCGATCTTAATGCGGAGTGCTACACACTTCCATGTCAACACTTCTTTCATCAAAAATGTATCACGCCCTGGCTACGCACCAATCAGACCTGCCCCATGTGTCGTCAAAATCTGCGAACCCTAAAAGACTAGTAAGAAGAGTTTCATAATTAGATTTTTTTTTTGTTTAGTATACTATTTCAAGAATTTAAAATAGGGAACATTTTATTGAAATTTTATAAGTCAGTGAAAAATAAATCAGTGTGATGAAAACTTTGTATTTTGAAGTGTAACATTATTGTAAAGGTGTTTTGACTATCAATAAATACTATGATGAATTATTTGTTTGGTGAATGACTATGTTAACAAAATTATACGCAATGTTCTTGATTGTTTTATTGAATGTGTATCTGCAGTAGTATTAGTTACGGGTTAGATTTCAGCCTAAAAAAGAAAGATCTAATCAAGATGGTGTTTTTATAATCAAGGATCATTTATGCTTATTCATATAGGCTTAATGATAGTTTCAGTTTTTTTTTTAAGAGTTTAGAAAATCATGTTTTAGATTTAACAGTGTATTCAAAACAATGAGGCTTGATTATTTTATTAAATGGATAAATTAATTAATCTTTTTCTCTAAGTTGTTTCTTTTTTTATAATGATTATTTTAATGGTGTAAAAATATATAATCTTTAAGTCAATCATGAGATGAAAACACTCATAAATCATAACAAAATTATAAAAAATTCAATTGAAAATCTTTAAATTCGTTATTCCAGCCCATGTTTTATATTTATAATTTATACATTTATAAATTTATAACAATTTGCCGTAAAAAATTTATATTTTTATTTTTATCTTCAATTGTATTTTAAAATAAAATAATAAAAAATAATATAGAAGTATTCTTATTCATCTTTAGCTATATTTTAAAATATAAAAAAAGACATACAAACTATTAATATAATAAAAAAAGTAACTGCAAATATATTTACAGCCTACAAATTTTCTTTCAAATTATACATTATCTTTTATATAAAGTAAATCGAATTTAAATAAATTTAAAACAGATATTATAAAGTAATATAAAAAGTAAATCGAATTCAAATAAATTTAAAATAGATATTATAAAGTAATATATAAAGTAAATTGAATTCAAATAAATTTAAAACAGATATTATAAAATAAGTTAGTTAAAATTATAAAAAAATCTTCAATAGATTTGATTGAAGGGAATTTTAATATTTTAAATAATTTATAATAAAACATCTGTACTAGAAAAAGATAATATTTTAATAAAAAAGATAAAAGTTATATAAAATAAACCATCAATCTTTCTTTATTTTCAATTTCCCATCAACAACAAATAAATCAAATCTTAATGATAAAAGAAAAAAAATTTATAAGAAACTTAATTAAAAATTTTCAAATTTATCCTGAATTCAAAACCTAATTAACTTTTAAATTATATATATATATATATTTATATTTATATTTATATTTATTGATGTTATAATTATATTTAGAATAACGGTATTATATATTTTTTATATGGGATATATGATGATTATTATAATAATTAATTATTATAAAAAAATGAATGTTACAATTATTTTAGTTAAGATCTTTTATTCTTTAAATTTTTTAATTTAATTGTGTGTTAAGAGAAAATCAGTTTAGAGTTATCTCAGTTAATAATTCAATCATAATATTTATTTATTCATTATAAAATAATGTTTTTTTAAAATATTTTCAACATACATGTTTTTAAATCGATCTCAATTAAATTAATTTGATATATAGGTTAAAGTTCTTAACCAATATGTATACGGTCTGCCACACTGGTGTATATAGAATGTTCTGTTTTGGAACAATGTATCACCTAGGTCAAACATCCAAGTTGATTACCCAGGCTATTCATCAGGTTGTCTTCTCAAGTCGTCCTTCTAGACTGTCACCTAGGCCATTCGTTTAGGTCGTCGTCCCAAGTTGTCTTTTGAGACCGTCCACCTAGGCCGAACACCTGAGTCGTCCACCTAGTATGACCTAACAATATGATTAGATTATTAGTGGTAATAGTTCATTAAGCTCCTAATACAGATTAAGGTGTGATTGGACCGTCATTAGACTAGCGAAAGGTAAAAGCCTATCACAACTAGTATAATTAAAGGTTTCATGTATGACTTTAGGATTATTATACACATTATATACATCACTTGTTGTGTTAGTCGTTCGGTCATATTACTGACTTGAGTGTCGGATTGGCAGGTACCCACTCACACGGATTCGACAAGAAGGAAGGAGAGCGAACAATATAACTTGGATGATGGAGGACCACTAATGTGTAAGTGGTGCTTTAAAGGACCTCAATTGCCCAACCATTCAGGCTCAATATTTATGTTCAGTATCAACTTGCTCAGACTCTCGGCCAAATTGGGCTCAACTACTCGGCCTCAACTATTTGGCCTCAACCGATCGGCCAAACCTTGGCATCAACTGTTCGGCCATACCTTGGCCTCACAGATACTCGGTCATACCTTTGCCTCAACTGCTCGACCACTCATGGCTTCATAGGTACTCAGCCAAACGTGGCCTCAACCGTTCGACCATACATTGGCCTCAACTGCTCGGCCAAACTTGGCCTCAACCGTTCGACCATACTATGACCTAACCTGCTCGACCACCCATGGCCTCACCAGTACTCAGCCAAACTTGCCTTCAAGTGATTGGCATCAACCGCTCGACCTACACTCTTCGACCTTAGCCATTCGGGCATACCTTGGCCTCAACTACTTGGCCACCCATGACCTCACAAGTACTTGGCCAAACTTGGCCTCAAGTGTTTAGCCTTAACCGTTCGGCCATACCTTGGCCTCAACTACTCAGTCAACCATGGCCTTACAAGTACTCGGCCGTACCTTGGCCACAATTGCTTGACCACTCATGGCCTCATAAGTACTCGACAAAACTTGGCCTCCACTACTCGGTCATCCATGGCCTCACAGGTACTCGACCAAACTTGGCCTCAACCGTTCGGCCATACCTTGGCCTCAACTACTCGGCCACCCATGGCCTAACAGGTACTCGGTCAAACTTGACCTCAACCGTTTAGTCATACATTGGCCTCAACTACTCAGCCACCTATGACCTCACTTGTACTCGGCCAAACATTGCCTCAACCGTTTGCTCATACGTTGGACTCAATTGCTCGACCTCCCATGGCCTCACTTGTACTCGGCCAAACTTGGCCTCAATCGTTCGGCCATACATTGGCCTCAACTGCTCAACAACCCATGGCCTCACAAGTACTTGGCCAAACTTGACCTCAAGTGTTTGGCTTCAACCGTTCAAGCATACCTTGTCCTCAACTAGTCGACCACCCACGACCTCATAGTCACTCGGGAAAACTTGGCCTCAAGTGTTCGACCTCAACCGTTTGGCCATAGGCGTCAACTTCTCGGGCAACCATGGCCTCACAGGTACTCGGCCATACCTTGGCCTCAACTGCTTGGCCACCCATGACCTCACAAGTACTCGACCAAACTTGGCATCAACTGTTCGGCTAGACCTTGGCCTTAACTGCTCGGTTACTCATGGCTTCATAGGTACTCAGCCAAACTTGACCTCAAGTGTTTGGCCTTAACCGCTCGACCTCAATTGTTCGGCTTTAGCCATTAGACCATACATTGGCCTCAATTCCTCGGCCAACTATGGCCTCACAAGTACTCGACCAAACTTGGCCTTAATCGTTCGGCCACCCAAGGTCTCAAAGGAATCCTGACCAACCTCACCGAAGGTCGGTGACCATGGATTGTCACCAAAGGAATCTCGGTCGATCTCACCGAAGGTCAATGATCGTGGATCTTCACCAAAGGAATCCCGACTGGCCTCATCGAAGGTCATTGACCATGGATCTTCACCAAAGGAATTTCGACTTGTCTCAACTCAGGTCGACGACTGTGGATCTTTACCAAAGGAATCCCGATCGGTCTCACCGAAGGTCGGTGACCACGGATCTTCACCATAGAAGTCCCGACCGGCCCATTGAAATTTGATGCCCGTAGATCTCCACGACGTGGCACTTAAGCAAGATCGGTAGCATATCCGGCTCGACAGGCACGACCCATTTTAGTCTTCCAACCACTAATTTTAATCAACGAATAAAGAGGACACAAAAACAAAGCCAATCGGAGAACCCGTCCTTATAAAAAATGACACGTACAAAACCCCTTCGTAGAATACCATCATGCTCGGGCTTGGGGGGCTTGTGTACAATACGGTCTTCCACACCGGTGTGTATCGAATAGTCTGCCACACCGGTGTGTACCGGACGGTCTGCCACACCGGTGTGTACCGGATGGTCTACCACACTAGTGTGTACTGGACGGTCTGCCTTGAGACAAAGCACCACCCAAGTCGTCTACCAAGGTCGTCCATCCAGGTCGTCCTCCCAAGCCGTCCTCCAAAGCCGTCCACCCAGGTCGTTCACCTAGGTCATCCATCTAGGTAGTCCTCCCAAGCCGTCTGCCCAGCCCGTCTGCCTAAGCCTTCAACCTATGTCGTCCAGCCAAGTCGTCTTTCCAGGCAGTTCACCTAGGTCGTCCTCCCAAGCCGACCACCCAGGCCGAACACCTAGGCAATCCACCTTGTATGACCTAACAATATGGTCAAATTATCAGTGGTAATGACTCATTAAGCCTCTAATGCAGATTAAGGTATGATTGAACCGTCATTAGGCCAACGAAAGGTAAAGGCCCATCACAACTAGTATAAATAAATGTCTTAGATTTGACTTTAGGATTATTATGCACATTACATGCATCACTTATTGTGCTAGTCGTTCGATCATATTACTAACTAAGCGTCAGAGTGTTTTCGGCTGATACCCACTCACACGACTTCGACAAGAAGGAAGGAGAACGAATAACGTAACTTGGATGATAGAGGACCACTAAATAGTCCATTCGTTCTTCAGGAGAACTTATAATGCTTTGAGTAAGAGACCTCAACCTCATACCCGAAACACAATATTATTTTGTTTACCTTGTATGGCTAATTGAAACTAGAATCATGTTAAATTTAGTTTCACTGTATATCTTATATACATTATATCAAGAATTTCAAGTGATATTTTCTGCATGATACACTGGAGAGTGAAAAAATCATATAAAGTTTATGACATTTTCTTCATCACGAATGTCATGAGCAACAAACTTGTTAATATTAATCATTTTTAATTATTAAGAAAAATAAAAACAAAATAAAATAATAATAAGATAAACGTGGAAATAGATGAAAAGATGTATTAAAGGTAAATATTATAGAAAAGAAGATAACCTATGCATTAATAGTAGTGACATGAATTTTTACATTGTATTTAGCAAAAGTTGTGTAACACTTCCTCTAGGAATGTCCTAAGTAACTTAATATTCAAAAAACTCCATAACTTAGAATTTTGAAAAATAGATGAAACAAAATAAGAACTTAGTTTTTCTGAAAATCCAAATAAACAAATATTTAGTCCAAAACTATTACATCAAATTAAGTAAAATATTTAAAATTTAAACCAAAGAATTTCTTTGAGCTCTCCTTAGCATCTTACCCAACTACTCATTTGAAATATTTATAACAACATGTGCTCCCGTATAACATCACGAGTTATAGAATCATTACAACACACAAAAAGTAAGGATGAGCTAGTAGAATAGTCATCAAATACAATAATATAACAACAACTATAGTCAAAGAGTTTACTATGGTCAACATGATACACCCAGCAAAGTCAGCTCAAAAGTAAAGCACCCAATCAACAAGCCGTAGCCAAACAATTCCAAAACAAGTGTCATTCTTCCATATTTTACCATACCAAAACATGTTCACCAAAACAGGACATATGTTCACCAAAACAGGACATATGTTCACCAAAATAGGACAGTTCGAGTCGTCCTCCACTATAACTTTAGACCTATCTCCCTTGCCCTTTACAGACTTAACTGTAAAAACTCCGCAACTACTCACAACGGACACTATACTTAGTCTAATCGAAAACCTACGAATGAGACATTATCCCTTTCTACGGTCTCGAAAGACAAAAGAGTAGCACTCAAACCTAGTTTCTTCTACCGCCCCTTAGAGGCAAAGAGACTTATCACTTCTACCTTTTGTTGAAAACGAAGAGATCCACCTATCTACCCTATCGGAAGAGGAAAGATACAATCTCAGACCAACAAAATACAGTAAAATGAAATAGCACCCAAAACCACATAACAAGAATCTGGAATTCACACCAAAACCACATAACATTAATTCCAAAACATATTTAATCAACATTCATAACATAAAATCAAATTTACGTAATATACACATACATCACTCACACACACATATATATATATATATATACATATATATATATATATATATTAATAGTTTATTTTGTCCCCAGTTTCATTCAAACATGTCAAGTTGTCCATTTAAAAAAAATGTCAATTGCGTGTGTACTTGGTAAAATTTACCTCAACGAAGTCCCCTCAGTTAAACACGCAGAACGACTTTAAATTTTTTTTTCTCTCTTCCGCTTTTATGTGCAACACAGTATAAAGTGATACAAAATAAGTAATATTCTTTCTACAATTTTGGAGCACGACAGTAATTATCAAAAACATCCTATGTTAGTTAAAGAGAAAAAGTTTCAAAAAATCATTTTAAATTTGTTCAATGTATAAGTATAGCATTCCAGGGGGTCACTCTGACCTGGTGCACTTTGTTACTTCCACACGTTAAACTTCTGAAGCAAATGAGGAATGTATCTAAGCCATATAGATATTTCAAGATTATTGACATTGTGTTCCAGTAAGCCTTAATAAAAAATAGAGATTTATTTGAAACCAGGGAAGAAGAACAAGTTTTTAAGCTCAAGGATCAACCAAGAGTCAAAACTAAGTAACTGGAACGGGAATTCAAAATTCTACTAACAAAAATAATCCATAATAAAAATAGATATCCTACAATCAGCTAATCAAATAGAACAAATATGGGCAATTAAAACAATTAAGGATGGTTTGGCATTGCCATAACTCATCATAACTAATAGAGCCCTTGCCACATTATATAAACAACATTGAAAGAAAAGAAACAAACAAACAGAACCCTCCCACAGACCACCCTTCACCCCACCTTGATTGCACGATTCTCCTATCACAGTTCAACGAATCCTTCAAATAAAACACACAGTATCTCACATTATGTAAACATTCAAGCTCAGTAGTTAACAATATCCTAACAAAACAACTAACTCCACAAACACAGCCAATTATCCTCGACTAAAAAGCAACACACGGCATCAAACATTCACACACTATTATTAGTATCCACAAACAACGAAAGAAACACCACAAATTCCGAAGAAAAAGGAACTCACGAGAGTTATCCTGGGCGGGCGAACGCCAAGCCTGGGTTGGGAGCGAATCCGATCGAGTCTGTTGCCAGAGAGGAACCCCTGCGAAACCCTCCCAGGCACGAAGCGGAGCGTGGTCCCGAAGCGAAGCCCTTCCAGGCGGTAACGGCCTCGCTCGGCGCGCTGGCGGAAGACGAAGGTGATGGAGTTCTGCATAACCATGGAGGCGAACGCGAAGAGGAACACGGCGACAATAATGAGGGCATACAATCCGGACTTGGACTTGGAGAAGGGGAAGAGCCAAACCAACAAGCCCTTGCGCGTGAGGCGGCTGTGCAGGTGAGATCGGCTGCTGCTATTGCTACTGCTGTTGCTCGTCCGCAGCAATTGCCGATCGAACGACCCCGATACCGGTAGTGGTTAGGGTTTCTCTTCAAGGGGAATTCGCCGCGGATCGCGTGGAATCCAACACCATCTAAGAACGAATCTCGAAAAGAATTAAAAAACGCTATTCAGTTTTTGCCGCGAGAATTTATTGTGATTTGGAGAAGAGGAGTGAGAATTGAAGTGTAGGCAATGGTTTTATTAATATTGGAATTGTTACTATCCTTGTTATTCTGTCATCATTTTTTATACTGGATGAACTTTAGAAACCGACTCTCTCTCTGTCTCTCTCAATTTCCTTTCTCTGTGTGCTTTCCTTTGTCTTTCTCTCTCTTTCTACAATTTTTATTCATTTACTTTTTTATAAGGTTTAATGTCTCCGTAGATCCCTATTTTGGTCATGAATTTCAAATAGGTCCTCTTCATTTTCGGCGTATCAATTGAGTCCTTTTTTTTGTAAAATTGAATCAATTACAGGCCTGCCGTTAATTTGGACAAACGGCCGTTACAGTAATCAGACGTGGCATTTAAAACGATTTTTGTATTAAATAATTCAGTTTTGGATAAGGGCAAAGTCGGAAATTTGAAAAAAATTAAAGGGCAACTGAGATTGAGATTGGGGAAAGAATTTGAGGGTTTTTTTCTGAAGGTTCATAAATTGTCTGTAGCAGATTGAGGTTGGTGTATGAAATTCCTTGTTCTTAGAGGCATCTGAGAAAGCAAGAAAGAAAGTAACAAAAGGTAAAAACACAAAGAAACCCACTCAAGAAGAAGAAGATAAGATCAAATCACAGCAGTCGATAGGAAAGAAAGTGGAAAACTTGCATCAGAAAAGGACACATCCCACACCTTCCTTTTCCTCCGCTTGCGCCATCTTCTCTCTCACTCACTCTTCAAATACCAGCAATGCCTCTGACTCGATTTCAATTCCCATTCTCTTCCCTTCACTGAGACTCTCGTTGCTATCGCCACACCAATGGAGGACTCTCCCTGTCACCTTCAGAGACTCCGTTGCTCCGTCAAAAACTACGATTGGGGTCTCCCTGGTCGCGTCTCGGAGGTTGCCAGACTCCACGCGCTCAATTCCAACACTCCATTTCACACGGAGGATCCTTATGCCGAGCTTTGGATTGGTACCCACGATCACATACAACCATCACATACAAAACCACAACCATCACATACAACCACGTACTCCATTCGTAAGCCCAGTGGTAGCCATGGGTGGCGACTAGGGTCCAACGGAGGCGCTGGCAGAACCTCTGGTGGTGGCTGTCTCGAGGTGGAAGCCTTGGCCGGCACGGGGGCCGAGCTCATCCAGGAGGCGATTCATGAAGGAGGAAGGAGGAGACTCGTAAGGAGACCCGTGAAGGGCGACGGCGCCTCCAACATTAGCGTTTGTCGCCGTTGATGTTTCTGGTCCAGCCTTGGGATGCGACGGTGTGGCATCGGAGGCAATGGTAGCTACGAATAGAGAGGGAGAGTCTGGAGTCGTGACCGGTGATAGCTCCGGCGGCGAGCCTCGGCCTTGGTGACGCCATGGATCGCGGTTAGCGGTGGCCGATTTCAAAGAGAGACGAGAGAGGGAAGGCAGTGATTCCGGTGGCGCCTGAGGTCGCCGTTGACGTCGAGATCGGTAGAGGGTGGAGGCACGAGTGGCTGGTATGAAGAAGCATTGGTCTACGGTGACCGGTTGGGAGAAGGTTGAGGCGTAGTCGTGGGTGGCAGAGGTGAATGTCTCTATTTCAGAAAAAAAAAACCCTCAAATTCTTTCCCCAATCTCAATCTCAGTTGCCCTTTAATTTTTTTCAAATTTCCGACTTTACCCTTATCCAAAACTGAATTATTTAATACAAAAATCGTTTTAAATGCCACGTCTGATTACTGTAACGGCCGTTTGTCCAAATTAACGGCAGGCCTGTAATTGATTCAATTTTACAAAAAAAAGGACTCAATTGATACGCCGAAAATGAAGAGGACCTATTTGAAATTCATGACCAAAATAGGGACCTACGGAGACATTAAACCTTTTTATAATTTCACTATGTCTTGCACTAACAAAAGATAGGAGAAAAAAAAAAGTTAATACCATTTTTAAGTATTTAACGAACGAATTGAAGGACGATATCAACACAAAATTTATTACACAAAGACTAATTTAACAATACTTTGAAAAAGAAAAACCTAATTAACAAAATTAAATAAAACTGAAGACTAAAGATATTAAACCTATTAAGCCTAAGACCTGTTCACATAATATATAATATACTATAATATATTATTTATAAGCACGTATGACATATTATACGTAATAGCATATATATATATATATATATATATATATATTATAGTATATATATATGTAGCATGCAAATTTTCTAACGGGTCCTCATAGATGCATCTCATTATAACTTGTTTCTGTATAAATGTTGTCCGGTGTGTCTTTGTTGCTCCTGGCTGTCTGGTGTAACATCCCGATTATATAATAACAAATATTACATAATAAAGACGTCATCATTCAAATATAGAGAACAGTCAGAATACGACGTGTATGAAATTACAGTCATTCAGGAACAACAGAAACTGAAAAATTTAAATTAAACAGTGGAAAGGATTAAACACTACAAGTGTTTAATCAGGAAACTATAAGAAGACAACTCCGCAACATCAGCAACTTCTAGCTCTTGCTTCAAGGGAAACCTCTTCGACAACGTCTGCTCCCATCCAAGTGGATGATCATCGCCAAAGAAACATACCCAAACAGCACATAGCAAAAACAATGCAAGGGTGAGCTAGATATAAAAGCATGTTATACATATAACATAGGTAATTCATATAATCATACTTAGATTCGTATAAAAGAACAATTAGAGCATATTCATTAAACCATAATTCCATCCACTCATACAACATGCAAAAGTCATCCAAACATGGTAAATTGACGTCTACAGACTTGTTACTTTATAGACCGACTCGTTACTTCATAGACAGACTCGTCCGGACTAGAATGAATTCTGTGTAGCTTCGATGTTCGTGCACCCAGGTGATGTAGTAACTGGAACTCTCATCAGCTGCCACCCGAGGTTAGTCCTATCTGTCCAGATACCCTAGGACTAGGACCTCCTGCCGTTCCCACACATGACGTACCCCCTCTACGTGAGGACGAGTACTCACGGAACATCAGGATGAACAACCGGCTAAGCTTCCCACATTCATTCTTTACACCAACTGATCCCACCGAGAGATCTAAATTTCCGATTCAATCCCACCATTTTAAATCTCATGATATTTCTTTTGGATCAACAATGTACATCATAAACCACTTATAACCATACCCTTTCAACCAATCTGGATTACATGAACATGCATTCATAAATTGCAACCGAAATATTTAGATAACATAACTTACTCTTACTTTTAACCTCAATTATGAATAATCAGATACCACCATATTATCCCAACAATTCCAACATATTTCATACATTCACATAATTCATGTCATAGATAATATTCCAAACATTAGTACATATAATTCAACTCAAAATAACAATAAGCTTAGATAACATACTGAGTAGAATACTATTTACACGAGCCAAACATTAATTGGACGAACACCATTTCCGTACACCTGGACGACCACGATTTTGGACGAACGTCATATTCAGAACGGACGAACGCTCCTTGAAGAACTTTGGACGAACGTTCAATCAACAGGCCGAACACTTCTTTGGACGAACGCTCACTTGTCCATTGAAGGACGAACGCTACTCATGACGAACATGAACGATCGTCAAACTACGGGACGAACGCTCAACATTGGGCCGAACGCTTAACAGGTCGAACGCTCAACAGGCCGAACGATCAGCAGGCCGAACGCTACACTCACAAGTAGGACGAACGCTCTACCCTTATACGCGAACGCTCGCTCAACAACGTGGACGAACGTCGCTATTCGGACGAACGCTCATCAAAATACATATAAAAACCGAACGTTCAGAAAATACCGAACGTTCACAAGGTCAAGCTGGACGAGCGTCCCAAAAACTGGACGAACGCTCAGTTAAATTGGCTGGACGAACGTTCAACAAATAACCGAACGTTCAAAAATTGGCTAAGCCACTTTGGGACGAACGTCCAATTCGAAACCAAATTGGACGAACGGTTCTGCAGAATTTATGCAGAATTGCAGATTTCCAGAAACATCAAATTCAACCCTTTCTTTCCAGATTTTACCCAGATTTGTATCATACAAAGCATATACAATCAATCAAACAAAAGATCGAGCTCCCCTTACCTCTTGAAGACCTCCTTGAATCATTTCCAGAGAGTTTGATCTTCTTCCAATCTTTAAGAGTTCTTCACTTCTTCTCCCTGCAAGGACTCCCCTATCACCAGATGTACATCCCAGCTCCTCCTCTCAGCCCTTCTGAATTTGGTGCAAATCTGGGAATTTTGGGGATGAAAATGGGTTTCTGCGTTTTCTGGAAAACTGTTTGCGATTCTGCAGAATTCTGCAGAAACGCGCGTTTGTCCAAGTTGATGAGCCCAATTGGACGCTCGTCCAAATGGCTCCACCAAATTTCTGAACGTTCGGTATTTTCTGAACGTTCGCCTAACCAAACTCTGAACGTTCGGTATTTTCTGAATGTTCGTCCAAAATAACCAAATTCTGAACGTTCGGTTTTTGTTCTGAGCATTCGTCCGGATCGGCCAATTTGAGACGTTCGTCCACAAAGCTCGGCCATAATATGCTGAGCGTTCGCCTTTCAGTTTGACGAGCGTTCGCGTTTGTCCTGAGTGTCGCGTTCGGTCTTCAGTTTGACGAGCGTTGGCGTTCGTCCTTTAGTGCAGCGTTCGTCCTTCTATTTGAGTGTAGCGTTCGTCCTTCAAACTGAGTGAGCGTTCGTCCCAGTGAACGTTCGTCCCAACAGTGCTCGACCAAATAGTGGTCGGCCTAACGTTCGTGGTGAAACTGGACGTTCGTCCAAATTGTGAGCGTTCGTCCTTAAGTAGTAATGTGAGCGTTCGTCCTTGGTTTGGTGAGCGTTCGTCCTTGGTTTGGTGAGCGTTCGTCCTTGGTTTGGTGAGTGTTCGTTCAAACAGTGTTCGTCCAAAATGCGTTCGTCCAAACAGTGTTCGTCCAAACAGCGTTCGTCCAAACAGTGTTCGTCCAACAGTGTTCGTCCAAACAGTGTTCGTCCAAACAGTGTTCGTCCAAACAGTGTTCGTCCAAATAGTATTCGGTAAATAGGGTTCGGTTCCATGGATATTTTGCTCTTATTTTAAGTGTGCATTGTGTTTTGTATATATATATATATATACTCTGAGGTAAATTCATTTTGCTCCATCACTGCCAAAACGACCATCGCGCCACTGATCCAGCCACCTCGACCCAGCCTCCGATCTGTCTGCTCCCCTCGGCGTCTCTGCACTGTGTCCGGCTAACTGGCTGTTGCTCACCACTGCGATCCCGCCTCCGCGTCACTGCTTCTTCGATTCATCCATGGGCAACCCAGGGAGGGTTTTCGCCTCCGCCGCACCTGCATATGGGCCACTCTTGAAGACTTCCTTTGTGAATTTTGAGCCTAGAAATACAAGTGTCTGGATCTCCTTCCAACTCCAAAGCTCTTCACTTCTTCTCTCCCAGCAACTTTGAACTTCACGTTCTTCACGTTCTTCACTTCGTCCAATTTGTGCTCGACCAAATAGTGGTCAGCCAAAGTATATGAGCGTTCAGTTTGGTGCTCTCAAATAACGAACGTTCGCGTTCGTCCATTGTTAAAGTTAGAAATCTTAAACGTTCGTCCTTTGTCAAGTTACCTCAGCAATGACGAGCGTCCTGTCTGAACGAGCGTCCTCTGGCTGAACGAGCGTCCCATGGCTGAACGAGCGTCCCATGGCTGAACGAGCGTCTCATGGTTGAACGAGCGTCCTGGACGAACGAGCGTCTCCTGGACGAACGAGCGTCTCCTGCCGAACGAGCGTCTTGGCTGTCGAGCGTCCCCTGGCCGAACGAGCGTCCCCTGGCCGAACGAGCGTCTCCTGCCGAACGAGCGTCCTGGTTGTCGAGCGTCCTCCACTATTTGTCGGTTACAGTTGTCAGGAAGGAAGTGTTCTTTTAAGTAAATTGATGAGTAAGAAAGTATATCGATCAGAGTAGCGCAGCAGATGATGGTGAGCATGTTATTGAAAAAGTAATCGGTATGCATGAAGAGCTTTCAAAATTGTGGATTGTGTCGGAACAATCGGTATCGTTATAGAGTCGCGCAGCGGAATAAAATACTTAGAAAGCGTGTTACGGTCACAAATCAAGTTTAATGGTTCGTTTTAGAAATTTAATTTTCTTAGAGACAAATTTCCAAACGGTTGATGTACGTACAATAAAATAAGTATAGGGAATAAGAAGAACAACACAGAATTTTTATCCTGGTTCGAATCAAAAGATTCTACGTCCAGTCGTTAATCACTATAAATAGTGATTAACCTTTTTCACTAAAAATTGTTTAACAGATTACAAGATAATGAACAATAAAAATGAATGGAACTACTCTACCAACTTGAAGAGAACCACTTCAGCAATCGACCAACGATTCACAAGCTTCTCCTTTCACAAGACCAGGCAGAGCACCTTGCTAACTTGAAGAGAGTCTGCTCCGACTATCGACACACGATACGCGAGCCTCTCCTTTCACAAGACCAAGCAAGGGAACAATGAACAAAAAGCTTTCTGAGAACGTTCCTCTGACACACAGTGTTCTAAGCTTTCTCAGTTCAAAAACAACGTTTTTTTTTCTAATTTCTCCAAAACAAAATATATAGCCAAGTACACTGAATGCCAAAGGTCAGCTCCCAACTGCCATGAATAATCGATTATTGTAAGTGATAATCGATTATTCAAAGTCCGTTATAGGTTTTCAAAGATGTGATAATCGATTATATGAAGTGATAATCGATTATTCAAGTATGACTTGTGATAATCGATTATTGCTTCATCATAATCGATTATTGTAGTTAAAAATGTAAGTTTACAGGGTTTACAAGAATTTCCTACTACATTTAATTTCTACAAATTGCTTTTAACTAATTCTAATATCTTCTGCAACTAAAACTTCTTGTAACATCATCAAAACAAATTTCTTCAAGATTTACCAATACTCCTTATTGGTAACAATCTCCCCCTTTTTGATGATGATCAAAAATTCAATTTTAAAAGCAAATTTGGCTTATCTGCAAAACATACATCATTTTACAGTTTTAACCCATGCATATTTACCATTTGGAACACCAAAGTGTTTGATGCTGCATTTGTTTGAGGTGTGACCAAGTTTCATGCAGTAAAAACAACAAGCCTTATACACTTTATTTTTCACAAAAGTCCCTTTTTCTACCCAAACTCTACGGGTTCTTATCACTTTAGATTTTTTGTGTAGATGTGTGTTTCCACTTCTTGCATTGCTTTTCTCAAAGTTTGTTTTGGCATATGATTTAGACTTAGTTGCCTTTGCAAGTAAGTGCTCAAGAATGTCAATATCAAATAGATGACTTTTACATGATAGACATTCAATAGGATGTACAATAGTATCAGATTCAGATAATTTAGTTTCCAAATTACTAACTTTGTTTCTTAAAACAACTTCGTCATCTAGAACTTTTTCATATCTCAATTTCAATTCATTATGCTCTTTCTTTAGCTTTTTATGAGCAACATCAAGTTTTTCAGATTCATTTAACAAATCAAGAAATGCCTTTTGTAAGTCAAACTCATTACTTGACTCTAAGCTAGAATCACTTACTTGGCTTCCTGCATCTTCTAGGTCTGCCATTAAGCACAAATTTGCTTCTTCATCTGAAACGCTTGAGCTTGAAGAACTAGAAGCATTCTCTTCCCAAGCTATGTAAGCTTTCTTCTTCTTTGGAAACTTTCTTTCTTTCTTTTCTTCACTTTTCTTATTTTTTGGACAGTCAGTCTTCACATGACCTCTTTCTCCACATCCATAACATTTAATGCTTGAAGAAGATCCATGATTTTCTTTCCTTTCTTCACGGTATTTGTCTTTTCCCTTGGCTTTCATAAATTTTGCAAACTTCTTAATCATAAGACTCATGTTTTCTTCATCATCATCGGAGTCATCATCTTCAATCCTTTTAGAGTTCTTTCCTTTGGAGATCTCGGACTTGAAGGCTAGTGTCTTTCTTTTGCCTTGATCTTCTTCAGCCGTCAATCTTCTCAACTCAAGCTCATGCTCACGAAGCTTTCCAAAGAGAATCGTCGTTGACATCTGAGTGAGGTTTTGAGACTCCGAGATGGCAGTCACCTTTGGTTGCCAAGACCTGTCTAATGATTTCAAAATTTTCACATTCAATTCATCAGTGTCAAAATTCTTACCTAAACCTGTTAGGTGGTTCACAATGTGAGTGAAACGCTTCTGGACATCAGAAATTGGTTCTCCAGGTTGCATTCTGAACATCTCATACTCCTGGATGAGTGTATTCTTCCTTGCACGTTTCACGTCGTCTGTACCCTCATGTGTGACTCTGAGGACCTCCCACATTTCCTGTGCTGTCTTACATACTGAAATTCTATAAAATTCATCAAGTACAACAGCAGATGAAATAATATTACGAGCCTTAATATCAAATTGGGCTCTTCTATTTTCCTCAGGAGTCCAGCTAAAGTATGGTTTTTCTACTTCTACACCATCAACAGTTCTTTTAGGAATATAGGGACCATTTAGTACAGCTTCCCAGATGCCTCTGTCAACAGACCCCATAAAAATTTCCATTCTGACTTTCCAGAATGCATAGTTATCACCAGTAAAGAGTGGTGGTCTGTTGATGGAAGCACCCTCGGCATATACTTGAGTTTGATGACCGGCCATTTTCGAAAAGATTTGAAAGAATATCAAAGCAAGCTCTGATACCAATTGTCGGAACAATCGGTATCGTTATAGAGTCGCGCAGCGGAATAAAATACTTAGAAAGCGTGTTACGGTCACAAATCAAGTTTAATGGTTCGTTTTAGAAATTTAATTTTCTTAGAGACAAATTTCCAAACGGTTGATGTACGTACAATAAAATAAGTATAGGGAATAAGAAGAACAACACAGAATTTTTATCCTGGTTCGAATCAAAAGATTCTACGTCCAGTCGTTAATCACTATAAATAGTGATTAACCTTTTTCACTAAAAATTGTTTAACAGATTACAAGATAATGAACAATAAAAATGAATGGAACTACTCTACCAACTTGAAGAGAACCACTTCAGCAATCGACCAACGATTCACAAGCTTCTCCTTTCACAAGACCAGGCAGAGCACCTTGCTAACTTGAAGAGAGTCTGCTCCGACTATCGACACACGATACGCGAGCCTCTCCTTTCACAAGACCAAGCAAGGGAACAATGAACAAAAAGCTTTCTGAGAACGTTCCTCTGACACACAGTGTTCTAAGCTTTCTCAGTTCAAAAACAACGTTTTTTTTTCTAATTTCTCCAAAACAAAATATATAGCCAAGTACACTGAATGCCAAAGGTCAGCTCCCAACTGCCATGAATAATCGATTATTGTAAGTGATAATCGATTATTCAAAGTCCGTTATAGGTTTTCAAAGATGTGATAATCGATTATATGAAGTGATAATCGATTATTCAAGTATGACTTGTGATAATCGATTATTGCTTCATCATAATCGATTATTGTAGTTAAAAATGTAAGTTTACAGGGTTTACAAGAATTTCCTACTACATTTAATTTCTACAAATTGCTTTTAACTAATTCTAATATCTTCTGCAACTAAAACTTCTTGTAACATCATCAAAACAAATTTCTTCAAGATTTACCAATACTCCTTATTGGTAACAGATTGGGGGTTTGTGAGGGACGAGTTCTTTGAAACAGTATTGGTGTTGTTTTATGAGCATGAGTTAGGAGTATTTGGTAATCTTCAAGAGTCAGAAGTGAGTTTAGGTGTGAAAGAAACATGTATCAGGCAAGGATGAGATAAAAGAAACTTACTTGTTCTCGTTAACTCTGAGCTTTAACTCATGTATAGATTTAACTCAAGTGAGGACAAAGCACACTGGAAAGCCTGGTGGTGATCTGTGGGGGCAGTCGATGGTCCCTGTGAGTTGCCGGGACGTTACAGATGGTATCAGAGCCTAGCCTCTCCCAGTACGGTGTGGTTCGAGGACGAACCAAGCGGAAGCTGGTGGGCATGTGACACCCGGGCACGGAGACGAGGGCGGGGAGTGACGCCGGTGCAAGAAGCATGGTGCAGGGGGCACAGACAAGGAGCGGCTCCTGGCAGCTTCGGGTGGAAGGGGTACATGGACGAATCGAACATACACCGGAATGAGAGGGATCTGGAGACTGTATAGGTATGGGACTATACGGTTGAAGGATAGCTTAAAGGAATTGATTTGACTACTCATATCACCAAAAATGCATTTGCTTTTCGGTAGCCTGACTCATAAGAACTCCATAGTTAAGCGTGCTTAGCGCGGGGAGTGACGCCGGTGCAAGAAGCATGGTGCAGGGGGCACAGACAAGGAGCGGCTCCTGGCAGCTTCGGGTGGAAGGGGTACATGGACGAATCGAACATACACCGGAATGAGAGGGATCTGGAGACTGTATAGGTATGGGACTATACGGTTGAAGGATAGCTTAAAGGAATTGATTTGACTACTCATATCACCAAATGCATTTGCTTTTCAGTAGCCTAACTCATAAGAACTCCATAGTTAAGCGTGCTTAGCTTGGAGTAATTCTGGGATGGGTGACCTTCTGGGAAGTTTTCCTGGAAAGTGTGCGAGTGAGGACAAAGCACACTGGAAAGCCTGGTGGTGATCTGTGGGGGCAGTCGATGGACCCTACGAGTTGCCGGGACGTTACAGATGGTATCAGAGCCTAGCCTCTCCCAGTACGGTGTGGTTCGAGGACGAACCAGAGCAAAAGCTGGTGGGCATGTGACACCCGGGCACGGAGACGAGGGCGGGGAGTGACGCCGGTGCAAGAAGCATGGTGTAGGGGGCACAGACAAGGAGCGGCTCCTGGCAGCTTCGGGTGGAAGGGGTACATGGACGAATCGAACATACACCGGAATGAGAGGGATCTGGAGACTGTATAGGTATGGGACTATACGATTGAAGGATAGCTTAAAGGAATTGATTTGACTACTCATATCACCAAAATGCATTTGCTTTTCGGTAGCCTAGCCCATAAGAACTCCATGGTTAAGCGTGCTTAGCTTGGAGCAATTCTGGGATGGGTGACCTTCTGGGAAGTTTTCCCGGAAAGTGTGCGAGTGAGGACAAAGCACACTGGAAAGCCTGGTGGTGATCTGTGGGGGCAGTCGATGGTCCCTGTGAGTTGCCGGGGCGTTACATCTGGGACGCTTGCTCTTCTCCAATTGTTGTTGTTCATACTCGTCAAAGGAGGGGGAGGTACCTGCAAAGATACTCCGACGCTCAAGACAGATGTAAGTTATGGAGCCTCAGCTCTCAAGAGAGTGATTATGATACTGCTCTGAAATATTATTTAGGTTCTCTAGACATAAAGAGAAAGTACCTGAACTTATAAATAACCACCTTACCTAAAAATGTGGTTAGTTACTTATAAATATCTTAACTGTTTAAAATATCTAAGATATTTTATGTAATAAATATAATATTTAAGATATTTTATGTAATAAATATCTTACTACATAACATGCCCCCCAAGTCCGAGTTAACCGTTCCGTTTTACGGACGTGGTAACTATAGGACTTATGAGTTTGATGGAGGTTGTATTCGCTGTGGTCTGAACGTTTCAAACCAAGGATGACCGCGCGGTTGAGTTTGAAGGACTGAAAAGATGTGAAGTCGAACGACAAAAGAGCGGGAATGAGTGAGGCCGAACGTGAGGACCTGGATGGCCGAGCGGTAGAGGTTGTATAGTCGAAGGTCATAGGAGCTGAATGCTTGAGGCCACGGACGGTAGAGGTCGAGTGGCATGTGAGGCCGAATGATTGAAGCCAAGCGGACATAGGAGCTGAATGCTTGAGGCCACGGACGGTAGAGGTCGAGTGGCATGTGAGGCCGAATGGACAACATTAATGGCGTCGAACGGCCGAATACTTGAACGCTCGTGGCTATGTATGGCCAAGCGGTTTAAATCAAAGTGCGAATACCTTTGATGCCGAACCGCCGACTGTTTGAACGCTCGTACACATGAGTTGTCGAGCGGTTGAAACCAAAGGGAGGCCGAATGGTCGACTGCTTGAACGCTCGTACATATGAGTTGTCAAGCGGTTGAAACCAAAGGGAGGCCGAACGGCCGACTGCTTGAACGCTCGTACACATGGATGGTCGAGCGGTTGAAACCAAAGGGCGAACACCTTTGAGGCCGAACGGCCGACTGCTTGAACGCTCGTACACATGGATGGTCGAGCGGTTGAAACCAAAGGGCGAACACCTTTTGAGGCCGAACGACCGACTGCTTGAACGCTCGTACACATGGATGGTCGAGCGGTTGAAACCAAAGGGCGAGCACCTTTGAGGCCGAACGGCCGACTGTTTGAACGCTCGTACATGGATTGTCGAGCGGTTGATGTTCTGGGTGTTCTTGGGCGAACAACTACCAGAGGGAGTGTATCCCGTAGAACGCTCGTGGACATGGATTGTCGAGCGGTTGATGTTCTGGGTGTTCTTGGGCGAACCACGACCAGAGGGAGTGTATTCCGATGTTCTGGGTGTTCTTGGGCGAACAACGGCCAGAGGGAGTGTATCCCGATGTTCTGGGTGTTCTTGGGCGAACAACTACCAGAGGGAGTGTATCCCGTAGAACGGTCGTGGACATGGATTGTCGAGCGGTTGATGTTCTGGGTGTTCTTGGGCGAACAACTTCCAGAGGGAGTGGATCCCTTAGAACGCTCGGTTTTCGGTTGACCGTCTACTGTGACCTGCATAAGATATACAATATATAAAAATATAGAGCGTTTTAAACCTGGCGGTCGAACGTCAATAGGATCGAATGGTGGAGCGGGCGTGCCGATAGATGGTCGAGCCGTAGAGGTCGAGTTGTCGAACGTCAGGGAGGCTGAGTGTTGGACGCTTTAGGCCGAGCGTTCGTGAAAACGAATGCTGGAATGCTTGAGACGCAAATCGCCGAACGACTGAGGCGAAAGGGTGGAGGCCAGGCGGCCGAACGTCATTGAGACCTACAGCTGAACGACTGAGGCAAGCCGACGAACGTTATTGAGTCCGACTGGCTGATCATCAGTGGGGTCGAATGGCCCAATGCTTGAGTGCTCGTGTAGATGTATGGTCGAGCGGTAGAGACCGAACGTCAATGGTGAGCGAAATGCCGAACGCTTTAGGCCGAACGGCCGTCAGAACGAATGCTGAAACGCTTCATCCTGATTTTTTCCGAACATCAATGAAAGTTGTTGGCCGAACGGTTGAGGCCAAGACGCCGAACGTCATTGAGGACCAATGTGCGAGCATCAGGTTGAGTCGAATGGGCGAACGCTTGTGGATCCAAGTGGACGAACGTTATTGAGGCGGGTGGCCGAACTGTTGAGGCCACGGGTGGCCGAACGTTGGGGTCCGAGTGGATGAACATCAGGGATGCTCAATAACTGAGCATCATTTTGGTCGAATGACCAAATGCTGATTGAGCCGAGTGTCCGCATGCTGGAGTATTTGAGGATGAAGAACCGACAAAAGGTGAGGCCGGACGGACGAGTAGTGGAACGCTTGTGGCCACGGAATGGTCAATCTGGACATTGTCAAACGGTGATGAGGAAGGTTTTGTCGATCGGTCACGGTCGACACTCGGTCTTGCTGTCGACCAAGGTGGACGACCTAGGTGGCGGCTTATTCGTGATGGTCGACTAGGAAATGGCCGAACGACAATGAAGAAGTTTTTGTCGATCAGTCACGATCGACACTCTGTCTTGTCGGTCGACCAAGGTGGACGACTTTGGAGTGCGCCGAATGGTTGATCGCCAAGGAGGCCGAATGGTGCGGTCGGATGACCAAAATATTTGTGGGGGCGAATAGCGAGAATTTCGGTCATCCGGCCTCACTGTCGTTCGGTTGAGTGCTGCAGCGCTTATGGTCACTGATGGCCTCGCTGTCGATCCGAGTGGACAAACGTTATTGAGGTCGAATGACCGAATGCTTCCTGCGGGAATTGCCGAATGTTAATGAAGCGATTGGCCGAAAGGTTGAAGCCAAGATGCCGAACGTCAGGACCAATGGGCGAGCATCAGTTTAGTCGAATGGCAGTGAGCCCGAACGTTAGTTGCACCGAATGACGGACCATCAGTAGGGTCGAACGTCTGTGAGATCGAATTCTGGAACGTTAGAAATCAAGGAGACTGAGTGTCGGACGCTGGAGGCCAAGCTGCCGAACGTTAGTGACGCCGAGGTGTCGAACATCAGGAAGCCGAACAAAAGTATGGACGAATGTTGGAGCGCTCGTGTCGATGTATGGTCGAGCGGTAAAGGCCGAGTGACATGTGAGGCCGATCGTGAGGACTGTTTGTACGCTCGACACATAGGTTGTCGAGCGGCCGTGTGGCACGTGAGGCCGAGCGCTAGAGACCGAACATCAATAAGGAAGGTCGAACGGTTGAGGCCAAGACGCCGAACATCAATGAGACGAATGTCGAACGGTTGAGTCCAAGCGTCCGAACGTCGTTGAGACGGGTGGACGAACGTTGTTGAAGTTTGGGGAATAGAAATTGGGTTGGATGACGTGGAGGCAGAACCGAACGACGCGTGGATTGCGCGAGGGTTGCGGAAGACGTGGAGAATGGGTCTGACAAGACACCGAAAGGGTTTACCCTGGGTAACAACCGTCTTCTTCTCGCCTCTCTGTAAAATCCCTTTCTGCTCCAAAAAACCCTAGAATCAGCCACACTGCAGAACGGCCGATCCTGAGGTTGTCATCGACGGAAGCCGCGATCCAAGGTGATCGAAGACCATGGAGTCCCCAGGCTTGGGATGGACTGGCGGATTTGATGGCGATGGCCCTGGTGTGGTTGTCGCTTGAGCTGCACTTGATGGAGTTTGGAGATGATGGAGGATGGAACCAACGCTACGACACTGAAGAGGATAAGCGCGACAGCGGCTCTTAAATCACGACGGCGATGGGCGGTCAGGACAGGGCCCGGTTTGGGGTTGTCTTTGGAGCACGTTGGGTGTAGTTTTCAGAAAAGAGTTTGCCATTGAAGACGAAGAGTCAGAACCTGAGCTCAATTTGGGGATTTAAGGTTCCACTTTTTCCTGCGCCTGCTGAGAAACGATCCTCTGCAGTTAGGGATTTCACTAAACGGAAGAGAAGATCATCTAGCCGTTAATCACGCTCTGATCACAGAGTCTTTGTTCATCCACCAGATTTCAGTTCCTGTCTCCTTAGAACTTAAGGATACAGGGGTACGAGCCTATAGAACAGATATGTTTTTGCGCTGGATCTGACCCGCAAAGGGGTGTGATTTCGCAAAGGGGTGTGATTTCGCTGAGGTGCCCACTGGCGCGATTTCGCAGAGGTGCTTAAGGTGGCGTCAATGGCTCGCGGAGGAGATTCTTGGCGGTGATGCGGCGGCTTCACCTTGATGGAGTAGCTTTATCCGAAGAAGTGATTCGTCGAGGCCGAGGCTCCACTTGTGGCTTCTTTGGGATTGCACTCGACCCCACGGTGGGCGCCAAAATGTTTCTGTGTAAATGTTGTCCGGTGTGTCTTTGTTGCTCCTGGCTGTCTGGGACGCTTGGTCTTCTCCAATTGTTGTTGTTCATACTCGCCAAAGGAGGGGGAGGTACCTGCAAAGATACTCTGACGCTCAAGTCAGATGTGAGTTATGGAGCCTCAGCTCTCAAGAGAGTGATTATGATACTGCTCTGAAATATTATTTAGGGTCTCTAGACATAAAGAGAACGTACCTGAACTTTTGCCCTGTTACTGTATTTATAAGCAAGATAAAAATAACCACCTTACCTAAAAATGTGGTTAGTTACTTATAAATATCTTAACTGTTTAAAATATCTAAGATATTTTATATAATAAATATAATATTTAAGATATTTTATGTAATAAATATCTTACTACATAACATAACTTAAGAAAAAGTTAATTAGCACATCCAAATGTATGTAATTATGAAAAGGAGTCAACGAAGTAAAATGAATGAAATATATTAATCACTAAGCACTATGAAGAATAAATATATCACTGACATGTTAATTCAAAGAGAAAAATCAAAGCTACACCGCATGGTAAATTATAGGTTTAATAGGTTCGGAGGTCCTTATATTTGTGGGTTCGTTTCAATTGGGTCCTCCAATTTTGAAAGTGATCAATTTGGTCCCTAATTTAATAAAATTGAGTCAATAATACCCTTTCCGTTAAATGCAATGGACGTCATTAACTTTTTAAACATGTGGTATGTTGAAGCATCCTTCAAATAAAACTGTGCCACCTGCAAATAAAAGGATGCCTCAACATGCCACATGTTTAAAAAGTTAACGTCGTCCATTATATTTAACGGAAAGGGTATTATTGACTCAATTTTATTAAATTAGGGACCAAATTGATCACTTTCAAAATTGGAGGACCCAATTGAAACGAACCCACAAATATAAGGACCTCCGAACCTATTAAACCTAAATTATACTCAGAAGAAAAAACCACTCTATAATCAATTTCTCATTTATGCTTTCACCAATAATTCACCCCAACAGCTAAACATGATTCACTCCTAATCATGTAGCTTTCTTCCAGTTTTATGTTAAGCCATGTTCACCTTCTAATACCTATAGTACTACCATTATGTACAACAGTACTTAAAATCAAATTAATTCTTCTAACCAAAGACAAACAATTATCAAGCCACATAGCCAACAACCAACTACGATCAACAGAACATGTTTTACATATAACATCACCCAACGTTAACACAAGCATCAGGTGCATAACACACTAACCAAGGTTTGAACCTCGTTCTCTTTGAGTATCCAACAACCATATCAACCATCAAACTATCAACATTCAATTCATTATATCATTTACCATTAACATATAAACATATAAGCATAGAGTTAACTGTTAAACTCTTACGAGTTTATGTTTCCAAACATAGCTTCCGAGTCTCGGAAGTAAACTCGTTTTCTACGTAAACTCAATAAAATCGACTGTAAAATCAGTAGAATCGTGTTCGAGCTTAAAAGTTATATATTTAATGAAATGCATAAAAAAAAAACAATAATTCAAATATTTATATTTTATAATATTTATTTTTATGAACAATATAACTATAAACTTTATTTATTTAAAGTTATATAATTTTGTAAACTTATTTGAATTAAAATATTATTTATATAATTTTCTTCATCTGAAATAAACTCTTACGAATTTACGAGTCAAATTTACGAACTGAATTTACTCGACTCTCACAATGAGTTTACGTAAATTCTCTAATTTGATAATCTTACATATAAGTACTTCTCGTCAATAATAATATAATTAAAACAACCAAAACATTTTATGCACTAGGTAAGACTTAATCCATTGACCACTAGTCCAAAAATAATGTTCATCAACTGAGTCACACAACCTTGCTGAAAACAAAAACTTGATGTAACAGAATCATATCATCCTATCATTCCATCGATTTTTTTTCTTCTGTTTTTTTATCATACACGTTGCATAAGAAAAATACATTTAATAACATAATAATGCGTGCATTCATGATATTCATGTTTTTATAAAAAAATACTTTTTTAAAATTACTTTTTTTTTTGTCTTTTAATTCTAACATTTGATTTATTTCTCCCAAACACATTTTCATTTAATATTGAAACAAAAACATATTAAAAAACATAAACAACTCAAACATTAAATGAAAGGTGTTTAATTCGAAAAACAAATAATCTGATTGAATTAAAATGCTTATTAAAATTTAAAAGTAAAAATATAATAAAATTTTGGAGAAAAACGAATTCGTATTTACCATGACTAAATACATATATTTAATTGTATTATAATTCTATAATTTTATAAAATAAAAAAAATTATGAAAATCATAAATTTTTAATATTGTAATTTTATTGGTGACAACATTAGTAGAAGGTGACAGACAAGAAAACAGTAATATCACCCAATTAAGAGCCATATAGTTACATTAATTAAAAAAGAATTAAATAATATAAATTCAATTAAAAATGTAATTTTATTTAATGAACCATAAAAATTTATAAGAAATTAAATTAAAAAATTTCAAATTTATCGTAAATTCAAACTTAATTAAACCTATACATATATATATATATATATATATATATATATATATATATATATATATTTGTAATTTGCGTAAACATTTTATATTTTTATTTTATATTCAATTATATTTTAAAATAAAAAATACAATTAAATATATAAGTATTCTTATTTTATCTTTAACTATATTTTAAAATATAAAAAAAAACATATAAACTACTAATATAACAAAAAAAAAAAACCGCAAATATATTTACAGCTAATATAAATTTTCTTTTAACCGTTACACACTACAAATTATACATTATCTTTTATATAACCATAAATATATAAAGTAAATCGAATTCAAATAAATTTAAAAAGATTATAAAATAAATTACTTAAAATCATAAAAAATATCTTCAGTATATTTGATTTAAGAGAATTTTAATATTTTAAATAACTTATAATAAAATATATGTCCTAAAAAAAACTTTAAACTTAAAATTTTAATCAAACGATATAAAATCAAACTATAAAAATACCATTTTAATAAAAAAAAAGGATAAAAGATATATAAATAAACCATCAATCTTCCTTTATTTTGAATTTGCAATCAACAACAAATAAATCAAATCCTAATGATATATTACATTATCCAATAAAAGATAAAAGATATGAAAAAAAGATAAACAATACCTTTATCTTTAATCTCCAATCAAGAAACAAATAAATTTCCCTCTATATAAAGACAATTAGATAATGAGGAGAATAGTGAGAAGAATACTTAAAAGAGTAAAGATCATATAATTCTGCAGCCAAAAAGTATAAGGACTTATCATGAGCGTGATCATGTCAGCACCATCACAAACAAGTAAGTTTCAGAAGTAGTGATTTATGTTCATGTATATTGATTTCAATAATCTCATAATTTAAGATTTCATATTTTTTTAATGCTATATTCAGGACCACTTCACTACGGCATGAGAATGTTTGGGATGAATCAACATTTGTATAGCATATGCATCATGGGCACCGGGCTCACTACTCTCATGCCTGCAGCTATTTTCAGACTCCGCATGGGAGCTTTTTTTCAATGTTTTCCGGTTCAACTACAAGGTCCTCCTTTTACTCTTATACCCTGCCAAACCTTGTTCCAAGAGGGTTCAGATTTCTTGCGGACACTGATATCGTCATTGTCGTCACCGTTTTCGCTATTATCATCACTTAGAATCTTGGACACTGACATTATTGAAACACTGGTAAACATGGGTGCTGATGAAATTCGAAGAATCTTCCACATTGATGATCATGCTGCTACTTCTTCGGAATCTCAACCCTCAGAAATTCCTTTGTTGATTGTAATCAATGTTACCGATACCAGCATTCTTGCAGCAACACAATATCCTTTAAGAACGATTCTAGCAGTCGAAAAACCCGTTAACACATTGTTGAAAGCAGTCGAAAGCCCCGTTAAGAAATCTGTGTTACAGACTGAGTGTTGTTGCATATGCTTAGATGAATTCGATCTCAATGCTGAGCGCTACACACTTCCATGTCAACACTTCTTTCATAAAAAATGTATCACGCGCTGGCTACAAACGAGTCAGACATGTCCCATGTGTCGCCAATCTCTGCGAACCTTAAAAGACTAGCAACAAAATTTTCATGATTAAGGTTTTTTTGTTTAGTATTTTATTTCAATAATTTAAAATGGAGAAGATTTTATTGAAATTTTATACGTTAGTGTAATGAAAACTTTCTAGTTTGAAGTGTAACATTCGTGTTTTGACTATCAATAAATACTATGATGGATTATTTGTTTGATGGATGTCTTTGTTAGCAAAACTACGTAATGTTCTTGGTTGTTTTATTGAATCTGTATCTGCATTACTTACTGGTTATATTTCAGAAGAAAAAAAAGATAAAAACCTAGGTTATTGCTGATCCCTTATATACACATATTCAACAGTCAAATGCTCGTGCATATACTCGGAGGTTAAGCATTTAGCTGCCTTTTTTCTTTATAGTACTCCTACTTCTTCAGATATATGTATATATAGTAGCGTACAACAATATAATTTATATACCTCAGTGTTAGTTCTGATACTTCTTCATAAAACCTTTCAAATCATGTGGAGAATTTGTGATGAGCTTTCAATTAATTAGGCCTTGCTTGTTGGTTCAAAGTTTCTGAGACAAAAGGAAAGAGTATGGATTCATGACTGTTGAATTTGTTAATTGAAGGTGAAATGCTTGGCCTTGGCCCTCTCTTTCCTATGGATATTCATATGACCCCCCAAAGCTTGAGCGTTTGTGAAACTCTTTTGCAGAATGTGGACTCATAAGAGCGTTTTGTTCCACCAGTGTCGTCTTGTGCTTCTTCTTGATCATTTTCATCACTTAAATTCTCAGGGCTGACTGGCGTCAATGGGACTGATTCTCGGTTAGTCACAACAATTCTATTCTTAACAACAATATTATGAAGAAACTTATCACTTTTTAGTGTTTCCCACTTTATTCATAGCTGTCAATTAACTTACTATATTTGATTCAAAATGCAAACAGAATGCGCAAGAAAATGCGATATACTTTTTCCTTGTTTAACAAATGCACTAGGAAAACGTTTCTTTCAAAATCCAGAGTTGCCAACTTTTTTGAAAACGTAGCTTTTTTTTATTGGTTAGTTTCTAATATTTTAGGATCCTAATATTTTGACAACTATATTTTAATAACTTTTCTACAACGCGACATATTAGCGTCTCATTGACCCGGAATAAAATTTAAATATGAAAATGTGACATGGAAAAGGTCACAGGGTTAAAAGATTGCTCCTTCCAAAATTACCCCTTACCGTATTTGATCTCTTCATCCTCTCATTTCCCAATTTCCGTTCTCTCTCTTTATTCTGGTTCTCTCTCCTCATTTTCGTTTATCTTTAATCTCCAATCAACAAACAAATAAATTTCCCTCTATATAAAGACCATTAGATACTGAGGAGAATAGTGAGAAGAATACTTAGAAGAGTAAAGATCATATAATTCTGCAGCCAGAAAGTATAAGGACTTATTATGAGCGTAATCATGTCAGCACCATCACAAACAGGTAAGTTTCAGAAGTATATATTGATTTCAATAATCTCATAATTTAAGATTTCATATGTTTTTAATGCTATTATTCAGGACCATTCTACGGCATGAGAATGTTTGGGATGAATCAAAGTTTGTACAGCATAACCATCATGGGCACTGGCCTCACTACTCTCATGCCTGCAGCTATTTTCAGATTCAGCATGAGAGTTTTTTCTCAATTAGTTCCACTTCAACTACAAGGTCCTCCTTTTACTCTTATACCGAGCCAAACCTTGTTCCAAGAGGGTCCAGATTTCTTGCGGACACTGTTTTCGCCACTGTTATCACTGTCATCACCGTTATCGCCACCCTCATCGCTTAGACTCTTCGACACTGACATTATTGAAACACTGGTAAACATGGGTGCTGATGAAATTCGAAGAATCTTTCACATTGATGATCATGCCGTTACTTCTTCAGAATCTCAACCCCCAGAAATTCCTCTCTGGATTGTAATTAATGTTACTGAAAACAGCATTCATGCAACAACACAATATCTTTTAAGAATGGTTCCAGCAGCCGAAAAACTCGTTGACACGTTGTTGAAGAAATCTACGATGTTACGGACTGAGTGTTGTTGCATATGCTTGGATGAATTTGATCTCAATGTTGAATGCTACACACTTCCATGTCGACACTTCTTTCATCAAAACTGTATTACGCGCTGGCTACAAACCCATCAGACCTGTCCCATGTGTCGCCAACCTTTGCGAATCCTAAAAGACTAGCAACAAAAGTTTCACGATTAGGGTTTTTTTTGTTTAGTATACTATTTCAATAATTTAAAATAGAGAAGATTTTATTTAAATTTTATACGTTTGTGAGAAATAAATTAGTGTAACGAAACTTTATAGGTTGAAGTGTAACATTCATGTAAAGGTGTTTTTGACTATTAATAAATACTATGATGGATTATTTGTTTGGTGGATGTCTTTGTTAACAAACTAGTCGTCAAAATGGGTTGAAATTTGTAAGTCAATCCGGCTCACCACGGGTTTGAGCCAAGTTGGGTTAGAAAAAAATGCAAATTTTTTTATGCGAGTCAATTTTGACCCGACTCACTAAGAACCCGGCTCACACGGGTTGAACCCGTGGTGAGTTGGATTGACTCACCAATTCACCTATTTTTTTTAATTTAATTAAATTAATTATTCAAATTCTATATTTTTATTGAAATCAAATTAATTAAATTAATTATTCAAAATGCACAACCTTTACTTAGCAATAGAGTCTTTCGCGCTGTTGTCTTTCCAAAAGTTCCCTATGCAAATAAAACCCTAAGATTATAGATTGGATAATATTATAGATGAAGATAAAGAAGAATATGCTTCAAGAGAGCATAATAATGTGAATTTATCCATTCAAGACTCCAATTTAATAGATGGATAATATTATAGATTGCATAATTCAGAAATATATCATTTGTTTGATTTTGTTTTTAGACCTATTTACAAGCATGACAGTTTTATCTTGTGCTATATATTTTTGTTAACGGCTATATCTAGTTTCTTGGTCAAACGGTTGCGTATGTCTCATTAAATTAAATTGGCAAAATTTTATGCTTGATAACTTATAATATATATAACAATATATTTCTTTTGTTTCATTTTCTTTTATATCAATTGGTTCAATTATTACGGTTTCAATTTGATCGATCAAAGTAACATGTTAAGAATTTGAGAAGAAGAGGGTGAAAAAAAAGTTAATTGAGTCAATGAGCCAACCCGTGGTGGGTCGGGTCGGATTGGGCCGGGTTACCTGTTTTGACAGCTCTACTAACTATAATGTTCTTAGTTGTTTTATTGAATGTGTATATGCAGTAGTGTTACTTACTGGTTATATTTAAGCAGAAAAAAGAAAGGTCTAATCAAGATGGTGTTTTTTTAATCAAGGATCATTTATGGTTATTCATATAAGCCTAATTATAGTTTCAGTGATTTATCTTTTCACTTATGTTTATCGGTTAATAATTCAAACATAATTACTGTTTGAATTAGTTACAAAATAAAGTTTTTTTATAAAATATTTTCATTATATACAGTGATGGCTTTTTAAATGGATCTCAACTAAATTACTTTGATATATAGGTTAAAGTTCCTTACCAATGTGCTGATGTTAGTATTGTTTTGTTTACCTTTTATGGCTAACTTAAACTAGAGTCATGTTAAATTTAGTTTCATTATGTACCTTATATGATATCAAGAATTTCAAGTGATATAAAGTATAAACTTAAATATTGTAAGATTCAATCAATGACTTAGATATTGATAGGATAAATGTAGAGATTACTTCGTCCTAATTTCTTAGAAGATTTCTGATTATCAAATGATTGAGAAATTATAATTTTTAGAGAAAAGCAAGAAAGATTAAGAGAAAGAGTTGTAGAGAGATCATTGAGACGAGTTTAAAAAATTCTATTTATTTTATTGAATTATTTTAACTTTAAAACATTTGTTCTAATTATTTTAAACACCTATCAATTCTAATACTTTATTATCTAGATTCTTACATTATTTATAGAGCTATCAAAACGGGTAACCCGGCTCGATCCGACGCGGTCCACCACAGGTTGGTCACTCAAGAAGTTAACCCAACTCAGCTCATTGGTTGGTGGATTAAACGGGTTGACTCATAATAGTTCACTTAATTATAAGTTTCTTTTTAAAAAAAATTATAATATTTTTTAATTTAAACCTAAATAAATTTCATCCTAAAATGATATTCAACTTCAAAGAATTAAACAAAAGTGTCATAGAATCTAAGCGTAATATAAAAACAAGCACAAAAGATGAACAAATAAGTTTTTAACATTGATAAATTTTGTATCACTTGTTTATTTATAATATTAGAGTCTTTAATAGATAAATCTATAATATTTTTCTCTCTTAAAACATCTTCTTTATCCTCATCAACACTTTAATAAAAAAAAGATGCTAACTAATAATATAATATTGAAAATAATAAATAATTAAATTAAATTAGTTGGGTTTGGTGAACCAATCCGGCTCACCACGGGTTCAATCCCGATGAACCGAGTTTTAAGTGAGCCGGGTTGAAAACTAGCCCATATAAAAAAATTACATTTTTTTCAAATCCAACCAAGTTTGAAATCGTGGTAGGTCGGGTTGGCTCGTGAGTTACAATCCATTTTGATAGCACTAATTTATCTTTTTTATAATTTTATTATTTTAGCATTTTATAATTTTATAAAATTATAAAAATCATAAAATTTTAATATTTTAATTTTATATGTGAAACCAAATATGCAAGGTGTGGACAACAAAACACTGATATCATCAAATTAACAGCCACACACTAACATTAGTTAACACATAAATTAAATAATATAATTCAATCAAAAAATATAGTTTTTGTTGACTACTAAAAATTTACATAAAACTCAATTGAAAATCTTCAAATTTATCATTCCAGCCCAACTTTTATAATAATTTGTCGTAAACATTTTATATTTTTATTATCTTCAATTATATTTTAAAATAAAATAATAAAAATTAAATATATACGTATTCTTAATAAAAAAAAGTAACTGCAAATATATTTACTTTATACCCTAATACAAATTTTCTTTTAACAGCATAAAATCCTACAAACTATACCTTATCTTTTATATAACCAGTAATATATAAAGTAAATCGAATTCAAATAAATTTAAAACAGAGATTATAAAATAAATTACTTACAATTATAAAAAAATCTTTAATATATTTGATTTAAGATAATTTTAATATTTTAAATAACTTATAATAAATATCTGTACTAAAAAACCTTTAAAGATAACATTTTAATAAAAAGGATAAAAGATATATAGAATAAACCATCGATCTTCCTTTATTTTCAACAAAAAAATCAATTCCTAATGATAAGAGATAAGAGATAAAAAAAACTTATAAGAAACTTAAGTAAAAATTTTCAAATTTATCCTGAATTCAAAACTTTATTAAATTTAAATTATATATATATATATATATATATATATATATTGATGTTATAATTATATTTAGAATAACGGTAATAGTATTATATATTTTTTTGAATTAATTGCTTTTTTATATGGGATATATGAAATAATTAAATATTATGAAAAAAATGAATGTTATTTACTTATGTTAAGATCTTTTATTCTTTAAAAATTTCAATTTATTTGTGTTTTAAGAGAAAATCAGTTTAGAGTTATTTCAGTTAATAATTGAAACATAATATTTATTTGAATTCATCATAAAATAATGTTTTTTTTTTAATATTTTCAACATACAGTGGAGGCTTTTTAAACCGATCTAAATAATTAATTTGATATATAGGTTAAAGTTTCTTAACAAGTATTATTTTGTTTACCTTTTATGGCTAATTGAAACTAGAGTCATGTTAAATTTAGTATATATCTTATATATACATGATATCAAATAGATAATGTATATATTAACCCAGCCCATCTTTTATATCTATAATTTATAAATTTATAACAATTCAATCTAAACATTTCATGTTTTTATTTTATCTTCAATTGTATTTTAAAATTAAAAAAATATACATATTACACATATCAATATTCTCATCTTTAACTACATTTTAAATTAACATTCAAATTAAGCATACAATAAAAAACTAACATGTAGAACATAACAAATCACGCCTTATTTTTTATGTAATCAATACTATAAAGTAAATCAAATTCAAATAAATCTAAAATAGAGATTATAAAATATGTATTTAAAATCACGAAAATCTTAAACAGAATTTAAGATAATTTTAATATTTTGAAAATCTCATAAGAATATATCAATATCTAACAAAATATTTTAAATATAATATTTTAAGTTATATTAAATGCTAAAATGATCAATCACATTATTATAGAAGATAAAAGATAAAAGATAATAAGAATAAACAATTAACTTTCCCTTTTTTCCGACCAACAAAAAATCATTATATAAAGACAATTTTCACATAAAAAGTTAATTTGGTCAGAATATTGAAAAACAGAAAAGATCATATACTTAGCTTTTTCCTGTGCATAAACAAGGATCATTCATGGATTTGCCATTAGAAAGCATAATAACGAGCTTATCATCAGAAATACCAAGTAAGAGAAGTAGCAATTTATGTTCATCATGATTGATTTCAATAATCTCATAATTTAAGATTCCATATTTTTCTATACTATATTCAGGATCACTTCAATGCTACAGCATGACAGTATTGGGGATGAATCGACGTTTTTCCTACAATATATCTCTGTCCGGAGAAAATGACATCAATGATCTGATGCCGACAGCTCTTTTCAGATTCAAAATTAGAGTTTTTTATGAAAGTACTTCAGTTCCAGTAAGTCGCTCTTCTACTCTTATAACGAGCCAAACCTTCTTCCAAGAGGGTTCACATTTCTTGAGGACACTGTTATCGCCGCTGTCATCGTTTAGACCTTTCTGCACTCACATGATTCAAGCAATAGTAAACGTCATTGCTGACGAAATGCGAGAAATCTTCCAAATTGATGTTGATGCTTCTTCTTCGGAATCTCAACCCCTAGAAGTTCCTCTGTGGATAGTGATCAATGTTACTGATACCAGCATGCATGCAGCAACACAAGATCCTTTTCCAACATCTGAAGAACCCATTGACACGTTGTTGAAGAAATCTACGGTGTTACAGACTAAGTGTTGTTGTTGCATATGTTTGGATGAATTTGATCTCAATGCAGAGTGCTACACACTTCCATGTCAACACTTCTTTCATCAAAAATGTATTGAGCGCTGGTTACACACCAGTCAAACATGCCCCATGTGTCGACAATCTCTGCAAACACTAACTAGCAATATAACAAAAGTTTTATGATTAGGGTTTTTTTGTTTTGTTTAGTATACTATTTCAAGAATTTAAAATAGACAAGATTTTATACTTTCAATATCACATTTAGAAATAAATTAGTACAACTTCTTGAATGAATTTTTTGAAAATATATATATTGAGGTTATAATTATATGTAGAATAACGGTAATGGTATTATATATTTTTTGAATGAATTGTTTTTTATATGGGATATATGATGATTATTATAATAATTAAATATTATAAAAAAATGAATGTTACATTTTTTTTTACTTATGTTAAGCTCTTTAATTCTTTAAAAATTCTAATTTACTTGTGTTTTAAGAGAAAATCATTTGAGTTATCTCAGTTAATAATTCAAACAAAATATTTATTTTTGAATTCATTGTAAAATAATGTTTTTTAAAATATTTTCAACATATACAGTGAAGGTTTTCTAAATCGATCTCAATTAAATTACTTTAATATATAGGTTAAAGTTTCTTAACCAGTATTATTTTGTTTATCTTATATGGCTAATTGAAACTAGAGTCATGTTAAATTTAGTTTCACTATATATCTTATATACAATATATCAAGAATTTCAAGTGATATTTTCTACATGATACTGAGGAGTGAAAAAATCATATAAAGTTTGTGACATTTTCTTCATCACATGAGCAATAAACTTGTTTATATTAATCACTTTTAATTATTAAAGAAAAGAGTAAAAACAAAATAAAATAATAATAAGATAAATGTGGAAATAGATGAAAAGATGTATTATAGGTAAATATTATAGAAAAGAAGATAACATATGCATTAATAGTGACCTAAATTTTTACATTGTATTTTAACGTAAGTTGTGTAACACCCTATTTAGGAATTTTTGAGTAACTTAATATTCATAAAAATTCAGAATTTAGAATTCTGAAAATAGATGAAACAAAATAAAAACATAATTTTTTTTAAATCTAAATAAACAAATATTTAGTCCAAAACTATTACATCAAATTGAGTAAAATATTTAAAATTTAAGCCAAAGAATTTTCTCGAGCTCTTCCTAACATCTCACCGCACTACTTATCAGTTGAAGCATATTTAATAACATTTGTTCCCTTCTCCTTACGGACTTAAGAGTAAAAATTTCACAATTGTTCACAACGGACACTATACTTAGTCTAACCAAAAACCTATGAACGAGACATCATCTCTTTTTACCGTCTCGAAAGATGAAAAGGTAGCACTCAAATCTAGTCTCTCCTATTATTCCTTGGAGGCGAAAAGAGTCATTTCTTCTATCTTTTCTTGAAGAGGAAAAGATCCACACATCTACCCTTTCACAAGAAGAATTTCATACCAACAATAGGATAAAAAGACATAGCACCCAAAATCACATAACAACAAACCGAAATTCAAACCTAAGCCACATAACATTAATCTCAAAACATGCTTAATCAACATTCATAACATAAAATGTCATTTACGTAATATAAATATATATATATATATATATATATATATATATATATATATATATATATATATACACACACTAGTACAATAAAAAGTAAAGGCACCGGTTGTATATGTTTATAGGCATCGGTTCTACAACCGAGGCATATGCGGGCGAGGTAAAAAGGTTAAGCTTTATGCTTCAGTTACAGACCGAGATAAAACGAAATAGGAATATGTCTCGGTTCTTAGATAACTGAGGCAATAGCGTGTGTGTGTTTTTTTTCATACTTTAGACTCGGTTCATTCATTATGTCATGCCAAATGAACTTAAGATTTCCCAATTTCAGCTCAAGAATCTAAAACAAACAAGAAAACCATAACAGGAATCAAACAAGACACAGTATTACAATAATCAATATCAAAAATCTGTATAGAGAAGCGTCAAATGAGCTCATACATATAAACAACCAATGTCAAAATTACAACCCACAAAACCAAAGTGATAATAGCAATGAGAAGAAACTCAGAAGCAGAAACTCAGAAGCAGAGATGAAGATGGACTTAAGCTGAAGCATTTTAGATCAAATTTCTTCCTCTTCGCACATGGGTTTCTCTATTCTTCCTCCAACAGAAGCATCTCCGACCACCACCATCTCCCCCACGAAGCTTGCCAGCATCCACCATCACTGACTTCCTCTACTTCCCCTCCGCCATCCCCACGAAGCTTGCCAGCATATCCTCCGCCGTCCCCACCCTCCTCGCCACCGTCACTGACTTCCTTTGCTCCCCCTCCGCCGTCCCCTCGGGTTGTTCTCCGCTCGTTACAGATCTGCCCTCTGCCCTTCCATGTGCCCAAATCTGACATCCGCCCCTCCATGCGCCCAGATCTGATCTTCGCCCCTCCATGAGCCCAGATCTGCCCTCTATCACCTCCCTTCGTCACCTTCCTCCGTCACCGCTATGTCCTCGTCGCCGTTGCGTCCTCGCCGCCCCTGCGTCCTCGTCGCTGTTGCGTCCTCGTCGCCGCGTCCTCGCTACCCCTACGTCCACCGTCGGTGCTGCCTCGCCGCGTCCACCATCGTCGCACATCGCATGAGAAGAGGAGGAGAAGAGGAGGTCGTCGCACATCGCACATCGCAGGAGAAGATCGCAGGAGAAGAGGCGGAGAAGAGGAGAGGTGTTTTGGGGAAATGATTTAGCTACCCAGCTTTTTCTCGATTTAAGTCCAGTCCAATATGTCTCGGGTTCTATGTCAACCGATGTCGTATCTTTGCTACGTGAAGGTTATGCCTCGGTTCACTCTGGTAACCGAACCAGTATTTTTTTTAAACATCAGTTGCTTAACAACCGAGGCATATAATGCTTTTAAAGTTACGAGACTGTCACCGCGTTTTGATATGTTTCGGTTCAATAAAAACCGAGTCATAATGTACGAGTTAAAAACATCATTTTTTACTAGATATATATATATATATATATATATATATATATATATATATATATATATATATATATATATATATATATATATATATATATATATATATATATATATATATATATATATATATATATGTAGCATGCAAAATTTCTAGCGGGTCCTAACTTAAGAAAAAGTTAATTAGCACATCCAAATGTATGTAATTATGAAAAGCAGTCAACGAAGTAAAATGAATGAAATATATTAATCACTGAGAACTATGAAGAATAAATATATCACTGACATGTTAAATTAGATTTAAAACAAAAGCACTACATCTATTAATTCAAAGAGAAAAATCAAAGCTACACCGAATGGTAAAATTATACTCATAAGAAAAGACCACTCCATCATCAATTTCTCATTTATGCTTTCACCAATAACTCACCCCAACAGCTAAACATGATTCACTCCTAATCATGTGGCTTTCTTCCAATTTTATGATTAAGCCTTGTTCACCTTCTAAAATTTAATTTATTTCTCTCAAACATATTTTTCATTTAATATTGAAGCAAAAACATATTAAAAAAATAAACAACTCAAACATTAAATGAAACGAAAGGTAGTTAATTCGTAAAAGATAATATGATTGAATTAAAATGATTATTAAAGTTTAAAAATATAAATATATTAAAATTTTGAAGAAAAACGAATTCGTATTTAGTATGAATAAATACATATATTTAATTGTATCATAATTCTATAATTTTATAAAATTAAAAAATTATGAAAATCATAAGTTTTTCATATTGTAATTTTATTCGTGACAACATTAGTAGAAGGTGACCGATAGGAAAAACAGTAATGTCATCCTAGCTATTAAGAGCCACATAGTTACATTCACTAGTGTAGTCAAGAGAAATGACAACGATTCTTTTCGTTCATAGGCAGTGATTTTCGAACCGAGGCATATTCAGTCGAGGCAAGGTTCTGAATCGAGGCATAAAAGTGTAAAATTTTGCCTCGATTCAAAGGCAACCGATGTAGTATGTTTTTTGTTTTTAATTTTTTTTTGCAGGACTTTATGTCTCTGTTCCCTTTGAACCGAGATAGTATGTCCAACTCTACTGCCTCAGTTCGGACATGAACCGAGGCAGTAGGGTCTTTTTTTTATTTTTTTTTTCTTCTTTCGCAAGCCTTTATGTCTTGGTTGGGGTCTGAATCAATGCCATAGGTGGATTTTTTGCTTCGGTTATGGTCATACCCGAGACATATTTCTCTGCTTTTTTTTAAGAATAGGTATGTTTCTGCAACAGTCCCAACTGCAAAAACAAACTTGCATATAATTTTACAACCAGAACAGTCCATAACAATCCAAAAGCATATCTTTTGAATAAAAATTATATTAAAACATAAATACATTCAATGTAATCATAAACCAACTTCTTAAAACATAAATCAATCAAATGTAATAATAAATCAACTTTGAAACATAAATCAATCCAATTTACAAAGTTAAACTAATAATAATGTATAAAAGCATAAAACAACTTAGAAGCATAAACTTAGAACATACTATATCCTAATATCTATTACATACTATTATATAAGTGAATTATATATTTAGCTTGTGCTTTCCTCACGAGTTTAAGTGACTTATCTAGAGTTGGAGCAGTCATATTTAATTTCTGCATAAAAAACAATGATTTTAATTAGTGAATATGAAATCTAAACTATAGAGAAGATAAAATTCAAACCTAAATATTACTGTGTGCAATCCACTTGAGTAATCTGCACAAATATTAATTAAAAAATAAATTTAATAATATAAATTAAATTAAAAATATAATTTTATTTAATGATCCATAAAAATATATAAGGAATTAAATTAAAAAATTTCAAATTTATCGTGAATTCAAATTTAATTAAACCTATATATATATATATATATATATATATATATATATATATATATATATATATATATATATATATATATATATATATATATATAAATTTATAACAATTTACGTAAACATTTTATAGTTTTATTTTATCTTCAATTATATTTTAAAATAAAAAATACAAATAAATCTATAAGTATTCTGATTTTATCTCTAACTATATTTTAAAATATAAAAAAACATATAAACTACTAATATAATAAAAAAAATAACCGCAAATATATCTACAGCATACTAATATAAATATATACATTATCTTTTATATAACCACAAATATATAAAGTAAATCGAATTCAAATAAATTTAAAACAGAAATTATAAAATAAATTACTTAAAATCATAAAAAAAAATGTTCAATATATTTGATTTAATAGAATTTTAGTATTTTAAATAACTTATAATAAAATATCTCTAACTAAAAAAACTTTAAAGTTAAAATTTTAATCAAACGATATAAAATCAAATAGCATTCGAATAAAAAAAGATAAAAGATATATAAATAAACAATCAATCTACATTTATTTTAAATTTTCAATCAACAACAAATAAATCAAATCCTAATAATATATTACATTATCCAAAAAAAGATAAGAGATATTAAAAAAGATATACAATAATTTTCCTTTATCTTTAATCTCCATTCAACAAATAAATAAATCTCCCCCTATATAAAGACCACTAGATACTGAGGAGAATACTGAGAAGAGTAAGAAAATCATATAATTCTGTAGGCAGAAAGTATCAAAGAGTGTAATCATGTCAGCACCAGCACAACCACGTAAGTTTTAGAAGTAGCGATTTATGTTAATGTACAGTGATTTTCAGTAATCTCATAATTTAAGATTTCATATTATTTTTATGCTATATTCAGGACCATTTCGTTACAGCACATCCCTCATGGGCGCTGGGCTCACTACTCTTACGTCTGCAGCTATTTTCAGACTCAGCATCAGAGTTTTTTTTCAATCTTTTCCACTTCAACTACAAGGTCATCCTTTTATACTTATACCGAGCCAAACCTTTTGCCAAGAGGGGCCAGATTTATTGCAGGCACTGTTATCGTCACTGTTATCACTGTCATCGCCACTGTCATCACGCAGACTCTTCGACACTACCATTATTGACAGACTAGTAAACACGGTTGCTAATGAAATTCGAGGAATCTTTCATATTGATGATCATGCTACTACTTCTTCGGAATCTCAACCCTCAGAAATTCCTCTGTGGATTGTAATCAATGTTACAGATAGCAGCATGCATACAGCAACACAATATCCTTTAAGAACGGTTCCAGCAGCCAAAGAACCCATTGACACGTTGTTGAAGAAATCTACGGTGTTACAGACTAAGTGTTGTTGTTGCATATGCTTGGATGAATTCGATCTCAATGCTGAGTGCTACACACTTCCATGTCAACACTTTTTTCATCAAAAATGTATTACGCGCTGGCTACACACCAGTCAGACCTGTCCCATGTGTCGTCAACCTCTGCAAACTCTAAAAGACTAGCAACAAAAGTTTTATGATTAGGGTTTTTTGTTTTTGTTTAATATACTATTTCAAGAATTTAAAATACAGAAGATTTTATACGTTGAAGATCACGTTGAGAAATAAATTAGTATAATTTCTAATGAAAACTTTGTAATTTGAAGTGTAACATTCATGTATAGGTGTTTTGACTATCAATAAATGCTATGATGGATTTCTTTTTTTTTTGTAACACTCCATTTTCCTCACACCTAATATTTTATTGTTAATATATTACATGATTAATACAATCGTTCACAAAAAGAAATATAAAGAACTTTACACAGAAGATACATATATTTATTTCAGTCCATTTTTTATATTTATAATTTATAAATAATGTAAGTTGACTTTAATATATATATATATATATATATATATATATATATATATATAAAATGATTTTATAATTATATTTAGAATAACGGTAATGGTATTATATATTTTTTGAACGAATTTTTTTTTATATGGAATATATTATGATTATTATAATAATTAAATATTAAAAAAATGAATCTTACATTTTTTTTACTTTTGTTAAGCTCTTTAATTCTTTAAAAAATTTAATTTACTTGTGTGTTAAGAGAAAATCAGTTTAGAGCTATCTAAGTTAATAATTCAAAAATAATATTTATTTTTGAATTCATTATAAAATAATGTTTTTTTAAAATATTTTCAACCTACAGTGAAGGTTTTTTAAATCGATCTCAATTAAATTACTTTGATATATAGGTTAAAGTTTCTTAACAAGTATTATTTTGTATGGCTAATTGGAACTAGAGTCATTTTAAATTTAGTTTCACTATATATCTTATATACAATATAATCAAGAATTTGAAGTTTACAGGAAAAGAAGATAAATAGTGACATGAATTTTTACATTGTATTTAGTGAAAGTTGGGTAATACATGCAGTATAAAAATCTACAATTTTTTCTGGAGTTATTTTTAATGTTATTGACAGTTTTAATATCTGGAAAGCACATTTCCTGCAATTGGAAAAACTATTGGGAAAATCTGCATTGCTAAGTAGTGATGGTTTTTTTTCTAAACCGCCGTAATTTTCTGGGGTTTTTGCAGAACTACTGGTATTAGTGGAGGTTTCCAAAGACCGCCGGTATATATTAGCTGGAGTTTCAAGAAATCGTCAGAATTTTCAGAAGTTTTGTGAAAAACTGCTGGTATTAGTGGGGTTACTCAAAAATCAACGGAAATGAGATTCTCTCGAAATCGTCCCTATTTTGCATGGTTTAGTTAACCGGATTTTAAAATCGTAGGAAATGTATACAATTCATTTTTTTCATTTTTGATTGTAATAAAATTGGATTATGATAAAAATGACTTTATTGACAAAACAAACAATAAATTAATATGAACTAAAATTGAATAATATTGTATAAAATAAACTACATTGTTCAACCTAATATTATTCATACAACTAATTGTTCATACATAAAAATTAAAAGGAAAGATGATTATTTCATATGTTCAATATAGATGTTTAATACATATATTCAATACAAATGTTCAATACTAAAAATATGGCTCATAAAGATATTCAATAACAATATCTAATTTTCTTCTTCTTCATTACATTCATTGTTTGGAACACTCCCTTGATTAAATACCTACAATATAACATAATAGTTAGTAGATAATATATTTTTTTAAAAAAAATCATACAAATAAATTTAACATTTATTACCGATGATCGTTGAAATACTGTAAACTGTGAAGGCAATGGGCCTTGATGATTTTGTAACAAAAGTGTCATCATTGCCTTCATTTCATTGACTTGTGATGTCAATGAATATACCTATAACAGAAAAAATTATTTAGAAAGTGAGAAATATGATACCTAACATGTTAATCATAAAATGAACAAACCAAGTAAATATTTATTAAATATTCATTAACCTAAGATTGTAATTCAACATTAGAAGAAGTCAATGAAGATACATATAACAGAAAAAATTATTTAAAAAGTGAGAAATATGATACCATGTTAATCTTAAAAGGAAGAAACCAGGTAAATATTTATTAAATGTTCATTAACTTGAGATTGTAATTCAATATTAGAAGGAGTAGATGAAAATGATCCACTATGAGAACGAGCATGGACTCCAAAGACTGTAGACAGACAAGGACCTAAACCTAGACCACGAACACATCCACAATGCTCTTGGTTTCCTAAAACATGAGCCAATGAATCTGAACTTGATATTTCTTTTGATTGAGACGATGTTGTCACTAGTACAGTAAAGAAAAACGACAACGGTTATTTTTACCTATCTGCACTAGTTCTACAACCGAGGCATATACAGGCGAGGTAAAAAGTCTATCACTTTTTGCCTCGAGTCTGAAATGAGGCAAAAAAGTGTATGCTTTTGCCTCGGTTCAAATGCAACCGAGGCAATAGAGGGTTCTTTACCAGGCAGCAAAGGGGGTCTTATGCCTCAATTTACAGTTGAACGAGGCATTTTTTTTTATTTTTTAAAGTTGAACTGAGGTCTCGTCCTTCACTCCTTCCTTCGCTTATGTTGCTAATTCAGATCATTGTCCTTAATTTTCTCTAGGACCTTATCACCAGAATCAGAAGTGTACTATATGAAATATACCGATCGGAGTTAATGGTCATTCATGGGCAATTATCAGGTATTAATAGGTCAGATTACCTTACGCTCTACAAATATACGATATTAATTATTGATTATTGGGTTTGATTCCCTAAAATTATACTGCATTGATTACTAATCAATGGACTTGACTGCCACAAACTCTATAAATAATACAACTAATGTCAGGTACAATCATCTTCTTCTATCCTAATAAAAAATAGACCTCTTTATGAAACATATCTGACTTGAGCGTCAGAGTGTCGTCTGCAGGTCAACCACCAATCGGGAAGGATTACTTGAAGAGTTGGTCGATCGGAGCACAGCAAAGAAGGACGACCGACCCTCGGAAAAATGTTATCGAAACATTTTGGCGCCCACCGTAGGACCGAGCGACATTCCCATGAAACCACGAGAAACCAGACGCGTCCTCGGTCTCGATATCGTTACTTCGGATCAACACCAGGAAATTTCGTTATACGATGAGCACTTGTCAAATTCCACCAACGAGACACGTGTCAGAGGTCCCCTCAGCTTTTGCAGGGAAGCCCTTGAAAAGATAAGCACTTTCTTCTCAAACTATGAATAAGATTTTCATTATAAAAATATATTATAAAATATTGAATATTATAAAATATTGAATATTGAAAAGATAAACTTTTTTGTTGTTTATTTGAGTAAATTTGAAGGTAAATGAAAGTGGATTTGAAAGTAAATTTTTTTAATCTGTCACGTCAATCAAATCCTACACTAATTCTCACAAACTTTACTTCCAAATTCATTCTCACAAACTTTACTTCCAAATTCATTCTCACTTACCTCCAAATTCACTCAAATAAACAACAAAAAAATTTATCTTCAAATCCCCTCAATTACTCTCCTCCAAATTCATTCAAGTAAACAAGACCTGAATGAAAAGAGATAGTTTTTCGTCCCATGACGTGGCTTCTGTGCGGAGGTTAAACATGTTGATTAATTAAAAATATCATGGTTGATTTTATTTCTTAATTCGTTTTACGACAATATGTGATTTTCTATGAAAGGTTTTACAACAAGAGTAAAAGATTATAAAAATAACTTCTAAATATATGCCTTTTTAATTAAGAAACTTTCAGGAAAGTTCATAATGATAAAGAAAAGAACTATTTCCTCTTTCAAGCATTTATTGAGATATGACAATTTTTGGTTTCAAGCATTAACCTGTAGCATAGTTTGGTTCATAATCCAATACCATTAGAAATGCCATAATTTCTTCATAATCAACAATTGCGGCAATTAGCCGACCAACCTGTCTCGGATGGTTTTGGTTATACAAGTTCTCTTTTCTTATTTATCAATTAATTCTGAAGATAATAATATATAATATTTTGAAGAAATAGAACTTTCAGAAAAATATGGAAATTTCTTACTTACTTTCATGTAAGCATGTATCATCATTTTACTGACTCGCCATTTGGAAAGTCCCTTCAGTGAATTAATTGCACTGGCCAAGCATTAATGGTTTTTATAGGACCGCCGTATCCAACAAACGTCTCTCGAGGAAGCGTAAGGTAATGAGAAAATTCACCAGGAGTGCGGCATTGTAAGCATCAACGGCGACCTCACCATCGGCCACGTCCGCTACTCTATCGTCGGACAGTCCATACTCAAGCACCTAACCTTTCATCACTGATGGCAGATTCCGCTCCGTTGGGGTTGTGCATAGCGGTAACCTTGTCAAACGATCGCACCGTTCGGATACAAAATACAAAACACAACTCTTCTGGGTGAGACTTACCATCACCATGGCAGCCATTGATGCCACCGCTAACACCTGATCGGAATTAATGGTCATTTATGAGTAATTATCAAATATTCATAGGTCAGATTATCTTACGCTCTACAAATATACGGTATTAATTATTGGTTATTGGGTTTGATTCCCTAAAATTATATTGCAGTGATTACTAATCAATGGACTTGACTGCCACAAACTCTATAAATAATACAACTGATGTCAGGTACAATCATCTTCTTCTATCCTAATAAAATATACACCTCTTTATGAAACATATCTGACTTGAGCGTCAAAGTGTCTTCTGCAGGTCAACCACCAATCGGGAAGGATTACTTGAAGAGTTGGCCGATCGGAGCACAGCAAGGAAAGACGACCGACCCTCGGACAAATGTTACCGAAACAAGAAGGTTTTGAAACCTCGGCTGCATCAGCCATACTTTCATCATTTTCGTAATTTTCATTTGACTCCTCAGGGTTTTCATCTTCAGGCTTCTTCCCCATGATTCTATCAAAGTCATCATTTCTCTATTAATCTGTAATAAAATAATAGAAATGACAAAACAAAACTGAGATCAAACAAAAATAAAAATCTGGATCGGGTGAGTTAACAATTGTATAATACTCCAACCTAAGAAGCATAATCACACAAAGAGAAAGCTTCTGGAATGTCGGGGAAGGAATGCGGATTTGGGTCGCTTGGTGGAGCAGTTACGGCAGGCAGAGCAAAAAGACTAGCACCGAAAACCACCGATCTCGCGGCTATGCTGGCTATGTGGGTGTCGTGACCGTCATCGTCGCGAGGGGATCTAGACTCGAGGACGGTTGGGGTCGTTGTCTCCCGTCGGAGGTCTCGTCCATGGAGTGGGACTCGAGGATGAGGCCGCACTCGGACCAGAGGATGTCGCCGGTGGAGTGGTATGGGACGAGGTCGCACTCGGAGCAAACGATGTCGCCAGTGGAGTGGTCGGGGACGAGGCCACACTCAGAGCAGAGGATGTCGTCGGTGGAGTGGTCGGGGACGAGGCCGCACTCGGAGCAGATGATGCCGCCAGTGGAGTGGTCGGGGACGAGGCTGGACGACGCGAGAAAGAAGGCACTCAGTCTCACTAGGTTTTCCTTGGTTGAACATTTGGGGGAAAATTTCATCCTTCGCATTAAAGAAAGGCGTTTATGCCTCGGTCCTTCTTGCCTCGAGGCAGTAAAGGCTTGTATGCCTCGGTCCTTCCTACCAACCGAGGCAATATCTCTGCTACCACTGTCGTACCAGATGAAAGGTTTAATTAATATAATATCTGTGAGGTTTATGCCTCGGTTCACCCTGCTAACCGAGGCAGTATTCCCTTTAGACATTGGTTGTTTGATAATCGAGGCATATAGTGTTCTAAATATTACGAAACTGTCACCGTGTTTTGATACGCTTCGGTTTTACTGGAACCGAAGCATAATATGCAAGTTAAAAATACGATTTTTTACTAGTGTGTAGATTCATATGTTTGAATTTTTTTCCTATATACAACGTAATCAATGATGCCAACACTAAAAACATTGCATTTGTATAAAGAGACAAACTATCATGATTTGAAGAAAATACAAAATGAAAAGAAGTTTGATGTGTGCAAGAAGAAAAGAAATGACAGAGAAAAGTCATTGGGGAAGGGAAAGACTGTGGGATGAGCATTGGTTGTTATAACAGCAGAGTATCCTGAGACAAAATTGACTAGTGAGCAACAGTATGCGTCTTTGGGAGAATCCTATATTGAGTTAGTTCATATATTGAGTTGGCAGCAGTATACTTATATTTAAACTTAAGAGGTGTGCAAAAATAGTAGCAATAACTGAAGCTATAACGTATAGTAAAATCTGGCCTAAAGTCCATCTATGCATGCTTTGGAGGGAAGGAAATTTACTTTAAGATCAAGGTATTCTGGAATGTCACATTATTTTACTTTAAGTTATGAAAAATTGGGTCTGAAAAGCCTAGCATAAGATCACTAAAGAGATACACCATGAATTGCCAACTAAGTCTACAGTTAAGCTCACGGTTAACCACCTTAATCACACATACCATGCATGAACCACTTATATGAACTTATTTTGATTTATCATGTTAATTTAGATCAGTGCTAGGTTAAGTCTTTCTCAAGTTTCAATTAAAAACTAATGTGGATTCCAATTAAACACAAAAGAACTCTAAAAGGGAAAAATCTGTAGTTTCTAATATGGTGTTATATATTGACTAAAGTGAAATTACACTTCACAGTCAAGTTTGGAACTTTTCTAAAATAAAAGCAAGCAATAGTAAAAGAAAACAATGTCACATTTATAGTGAGAAAAATGATTTCAGAATGTGATAGTTTCTAAGGTAAGTTGTGTTTGAGTTTGGGTCCAATTTCAGAAGGAAGAAGTTGGGCTATAAAAACGAACACAGAAGAGTGACACTTTGAAAGCAGTCGTAATGTTTCCTATTTTGAGAATATTTCTATAGCTGCTACACAATATTTCTTCCAAAGCAAAGTAGGGGAACAAGTAATCCTAAATTGTGAGGAGTGGTAAATATTCTGGAAAGCAAGGGTCCAAATTTGGCATTCTGAAATGAAAAGCTAAGGTCCAAAATTCTCACTTCCAAACAAAACCTATGATAATGGGATCAATAGAGTTTCTGACCTCGTGAACAACATCATCCTCACCATTAACACACTCTCTCATAGGAGAGTGAGATTATCTCGGTAGCAAATACATGGTTACTTATTTTCATGCTATGATTCATGCTCCGTTGACCAAAAATTTAAATGCAACTCGGCTATTAAAAATAAAAAATAAAAACCTCTACAAATTTAGGACCCACTGATCCAAGATTAAAGGCACTTCTATACAAATATTAACTAAAATATCTTAGATGAAACAAACAATTTGTTAGAGAGAAAAACATGCAAAGCTATAACCGCGAAGCCAGCACACATTTTGGAACCAGAGAGATAGGGAGAGAAATCTAAATTGAATAATTCATCAATCTATTCTAAAGCATTTCGCACAACTACAATTTTGGCTAAAAGAGATCCAATAACATAACTATGAAGGCTATCTTCATAGTACCCAAAGTAGTAATTATTAAACAAAAATCAAAAAGTTCGGCAACAAAAATAAAAAATCAAGCACACTTTTCAATCAGAACCATGTCACAAAAATGTCAGATCTCCAAATTAAACATCAGACAACGCTTTGCTTCCTAACTATTTTTTTAGAAGAAAAGTTATATATATAACTCAAGCACACTTTTCAATCAGTCAAGACTCCCTCCAACTGAACTAAAACACTACTTTCACCAAATGGAATAACAGAATGCAACATTCTCCCCCATTTTGAGAATAGTAGGGAAAAAAGGGAAAAAGAGGGTGGGAGTAGAAATCGATTGGAAAATAAATTAAAAAGAAGAGAAACTTTTTTCTATGCATACCTTGGTAAGAGATGAAAGGTTTAACTGGAAAAATCCACGGATCGAGCAGAAAGGTTGAAATTGAAGATGAAGATGAACACCTCACTCAGCCCAGGAAGAGGAAGACCGACATGAAGCCAAACGAGCTCAACCAACAATGAAACTTGTGGTGCAGCAAAATGAAGATTGTCGTTTAGGAGAAAATGAAGGTAGGAGGAAAACGAAGATTGTCGTTTGGGAGAAAATCAAGATTAACCCACCACTTTTTTTAATATCAATAAAAGTCTATCTACTTAATAACTCAAACAACAAAGACAACCATTTCTAAACCAAACTTCTACACCTTATAACAACGCATATTTCTATTAACCATCTTATCAAGCATTTCAACTCTCGAATTTTCACCCGTTAACACGACCATTCAATTGCAAGAAGATTAAGATTATAATGTCTGAAACCAAACACCCAATTTACCTACTTGGACTTGTTTTTCCTATATAACATTACCCAACGTTAACACAGGTACATAACACACTAACCAAGGTTTGAATCTCGTTCTCTTTGAGTATCAAACAACCATATCAATTGTTTCAGTTAAAAGGGTTCGAGAGTCTATTGTCCTTTTTGACTTAACTATGATCTGATCTTTCAATTCTCTGTAATCCACATCAATCGATTGTTGTCTCATATACATTTTGACACTCAAGTCATATGTATTTTTCAAAAAAATCTCAATATAATTAGAATGAAAAAATGTCTTTGCCTCAATATTAATAACATGTTATAACCTACTTGCGAGGTGATTCACTGTAACCTTGAACAGTGGGATCCGACCGGTACATCCCGTATAGCAGCACATCAACCATCAAAATTCAATTACCACTAACATATAAACATATAAGTACTTTTCTCATGATGAATAATAGTATAATTAAAACAACCAAAACATCTTATATGTTAGAAGTGGACTTGAGGCCTAACTCATCCTCACAAAACCGGCTTGTAAGGTGAGGTCTGCACCCACTTATATACTTTAATTTGGCCTTATCTCTAGTCGATGTGGGACTTCCAACACATTATACACTAGGTAAGACTTAATCACATGACCACTAGTCCAAAAATAATGTTCTTATGAATCAATTGAGTTATACAACCTTTCTGAAAACAAAGACTTGATGTCATATCATCGTCCTATTATTCCATCGAATTTTTATTTTTATTTTTCTTCTGTTTTTTGTATCTTACACGTTGCATAGAAAAAAAAATACATTTAATAACATAATAATGCGTTCATTCATGATATTCATGTTTTTATAAAAAATACTTTTTAAATTTTTTTTTATCTTTTAATTCTAAAATTTGATTTATTTCTGTCAAATACATTTTCATTTAATATTGAAACAAAAACATATTAAAAAACATAAACAACTCAAACATTAAATGAAAGGTGTTTAATTCGAAAAAAAATCTGATTGAATTAAAATGATTATTAAAATTTAAAAATAAAAATATAATAAAATTTTGGAGAAAAACGAATTCGTATTTATATGACTAAATACATATATTTAATTGTATTATAATTCTATAATTTTATTACATAAAAAAATATTATTAAAATCATAAATTTTTAATATTGTAATTTTATTGGTGACATTAGTAGAAGGTAAGAGAGGGTTACTCCTACACCATCAAATGTTTTGAAAATTCTAAAACTAGCATTTATATTTTAAAAATTTCTACATATTTCTTTTCTTCAACAAATGTGACATCTGTTACAAGAAAAAAATTCTTCAATGAATATGTCATATCCGTTAACTGATCTACATCGTTTAAACTTTAAGTTTTTTTTAGTTTTTAGTAAATTAATTTATTGTATTAATAATAATTATTTAATAAAATAAAATAAAATTAATTTACTAATATATTATAATAATTTATAAATTAATTAAAATATATTATTTAAATAAACTAAAATTTAAAAGAAAAACTTAGTGACACATCCGTTAATTATAATTAATTAAAAGAATTTATAATTTAATTAAATTAATAATTATTATTTAATTAAATAAAATAAATTTATTTATTACGTAATTATATATAATTTAATTTAATTTAATAAGATAATTATTATTAATTTAATTTTTTTATTATTATTTAATTATTTATTTAATATTTTTTATATAATTACTTAAACGAATGTGGTCAGTTTTCTTTATTTTTATTTAGTTTTAAGTTTATTAATTTATTGTATTTTAAATTACTATATAAATATTATTTAATTTCCTTTAAATTTATTACATAATTATATATAAATTAATTTTATTTTATTTAATAAAATAATTATTATTAATTTAATTTATGTATTATTATTTAATTAATTATTTAAATAATTTTTATATAATTACTTAAACGGATGTAGGCATCCGTTAAGGTTTTTTTTTTTGAGTTTTTAGTTTATTAATTTATTGTATTTAAAATTAATATCTTAATATTATTTAAATTTTTTAATATTTTAATTAATTTATAAAGTTTTTAAATATTTTATTTTTTATAATATATTATGTAAATAAAAAATATTATTAAAATAAAATCTAAAATAAAAACAATAAATTAAAATATAAAAAAAAATTAAAATAGGTAAACGAATGATTCGTTCATGGATGTCAACATCCGTTGAAAGTAAAATGAATGTTAACATCCATTTTATAACAAGGGTAAATTGAGTATGGTGTAATATATGGAGCATTTGGTGGTGGTGCAGGGAACAACATTCTTAAGAGCCACATAATTACATTAATTAAAAAATAAATTAAATAATATAAATTCAATTAAAAATGTAATTTTATTTAATGAACCATTAAAATTTATAAGAAATTAAAATTTCAAATTTATCGTAAATTCAAACTTAATTAAACCTATACATACATACATATATATATTATACATATATATATATATATATATATATATATATATATATATATATATATACATTTGTAACAATTTGCGTAAACATTTTCTATTTTTATTTTATATTCAATTATATTTTAAAATAAAAAATACAAATAAATATATAAGTATCTTAATTTATCTTTAAGTATATTTTAAAATATATAAAAAAACATATAAACTACTAATATAATAAAAAAAATAACCGCAAATATATTTACAGCATACGCTAATATAAATTTTCTTTTAACCGTTACACCCTACAAATTATACATTATCTTTTATATAACCACAAATATATAAAGTAAATCGAATTCAAATAAATTTAAAAAGATTATAAAATAAATTACTCAAAATCATAAAAAAAAATCAGCAGTATATTTGATTTAAGAGAATTTTAATATTTTAAATAACTTATAATAAAATATATGTACCAAACAAACGATATAAAATCAAACTATAAAAATAGCATTTTAATAATAAAAAGATAAAAAAATATAGAAATAAACCATCAATCTTCCTTTATTTTGAATTTCCAATCAACAACAAATAAATCAAATCCTAATGATATATTACATTATCCAATAAAAGATAAAAGATATAAAAAAAAAGATAAACAATAACTTTCCTTTATCTTTAATCTCCAATCAACAAACAAATAAATTTCCCTCTATATAAAGAGCATTAGATACTGAGGAGAATAGTGAGAAGAATACTTAGAAGAGTAAAGATCATATAATTCTGCAGCCAGAAAGTATAAGGACTTATTATGAGCGTAATCATGTCAGCACCATCACAAACAGGTAAGTTTCAGAAGTATATATTGATTTCAATAATCTCATAATTTAAGATTTCATATGTTTTTAATGCTATTATTCAGGACCATTCTACGGCATGAGAATGTTTGGGATGAATCAAAGTTTGTACAGCATAACCATCATGGGCACTGGCCTCACTACTCTCATGCCTGCAGCTATTTTCAGATTCAGCATGAGAGTTTTTTCTCAATTAGTTCCACTTCAACTACAAGGTCCTCCTTTTACTCTTATACCGAGCCAAACCTTGTTCCAAGAGGGTCCAGATTTCTTGCGGACACTGTTTTCGCCACTGTTATCACTGTCATCACCGTTATCGCCACCCTCATCGCTTAGACTCTTCGACACTGACATTATTGAAACACTGGTAAACATGGGTGCTGATGAAATTCGAAGAATCTTTCACATTGATGATCATGCCGCTACTTCTTCAGAATCTCAACCCCCAGAAATTCCTCTCTGGATTGTAATCAATGTTACTGAAAACAGCCTTCATGCAACAACACAATATCTTTTAAGAATGGTTCCAGCAGTCGAAAAACTCGTTGACACGTTGTTGAAGAAATATACGATGTTACAGACTGAGTGTTGTTGCATATGCTTGGATGAATTTGATCTCAATGTTGAATGCTACACACTTCCATGTCGACACTTCTTTCATCAAAACTGTATTACGCGCTGGCTACAAACCCATCAGACCTGTCCCATGTGTCGCCAACCTCTGCGAACCCTAAAAGACTAGCAACAAAAGTTTCACGATTAGGGTTTTTTTTCTTTAGTATACTATTCCAATAATTTAAAATATAGAAGATTTTATTTAAATTTTATGCGTTAGTGAGAAATAAATTAGTGTAATGAAATTTTCTAGTTTGAAGAGTAACATTCATGTAAAGGTGTTTTTGACTATTCATAAATACTATGATGGATTATTTGTTTGGTGGATGTCTTTGTTAACAAACTACAATGTTTTTGGTTGTTTTATTGAATGTGTATCTGCAGTAGTGTTACTTACAGGTTATATTTAAGCAGAAAAAAGAAAGATCTAATCAAGCTGGTGTTTTTTTAATCAAGGATATCATTTACTTCCAGTGATTTATCTTTTCACTTATGTTTATCGGTTAATAATTCAAACATAATTACTGTTTGAATTAGTTACAAAATAAAGTTTTTTTATAAAATATTTTCATTATATATAGTAATGGCTTTTTAAATGGATCTCAATTAAATTACTTTGATATATAGGTTAAAGTTCCTTACCAATGTGTTGATGTTAGTATTGTTTTGTTTACCTTTTATGGCTAACTTAAACTAGAGTCATGTTAAATTTAGTTTCATTATGTACCTTATATGATATCAAGAATTTCAAGTGATATAAAGTATAAACTTAAATATTGTAAGATTCAATCAATGACTTATATATAGAATTCACCATCATATACGTGATGGACAAAACCAGTCACCAGTGTACTCTTATATGCTTTTGCATAAAGATCTCATTTAGCTCTTAATACGTCTTCTGTTTATTTTTCATTCTTTTTGAACAGTGCTCTTCAAGCTTTTGTTTTATGAATAAAAATAAATTGGAGGAAGAAAAAGGGGTTGGGGAATTTTCAAAACCAAGGAATCTGAATCCTGAACATGAATGATATGTTCTCTAAGTTCTCACGACTGAACTATACAAATAAACATCTTATATTTGATTGAGCATTTTCGTTATCATTGTCATGTAGCATCCATCTTGTGTGAGAGTTTGACTGCTTACTTACGGAAAAACTTAGCATGAACACAGAAAGATACTTCTCATTCCTTTGGCATTGCAAATTGAAAAATCATACAAAGACATCATACAGTTATCTAATGATACTTTTTATAACATTCAACGGTAAAAAAAGAACTACATGGTTGCCCCTTGAGCCAAATAATAGGCAGAACATACGAGAGTTCTCCCTCCCTGTTGTGATATCCGTTGTATACTACCCTTAATGATTCTTTACAGCTTGTCAGCCTCCAAACGCCTGAATGGAACAGTTGCTGCTGTAACCATGTTCCCCCCTCTTCTTTAATTTACAGATACAAAACCTGCTTGGTCAGTAAGAATGAGTAAATAAACATTTTCCTTGAACTGGATGGCAGACGCAGACATTCTAACGGCAGCAAAAACAATTCTCCAGCACTCCATTTACACCTTAAGAAAATGTGAATCTTGAGAAAAGTGATAGGCCAGATCCTGAAGTATCACTTGCAGGAGTAGGTGGAACTTCCGTTGAGGTGTGATATGCCTGTTGACACTTCTGCATCTGCACTCAGGATGCAGAAAATTGTTTCATTTTCAGCCACCAAAAAGACAGAACTTTTGATTTTAAGAAAAAAGTTACTTATATTCTGTTGGCCATTAAAAGAAATTGCTGTAACATAAAAAAATTAATAAAAATAACTTTTGACTTCTCTAAGAGAGTTATATCAGAAAATTTATAAGGTTAATTTATGGATCAGCCTTTGTTTCAGTGGAACATATTCAGTCTTGTCGTAAAAGAACTTGGAAGTTATTTCAGAGCGATTTCCAATGAAAAAACCCTTAATTTTAATTTTTTATATGTAATAACATTGTACAGAGTGCACCCCTTTACTTGGCGCAAGTTCATTCCTAGTAACCATGAAGTCTTATCCTAAGATGCAAAGTAGAAGATGACAAAATTACCTCTTCTGGACTAAACTGAAGCAGCATTCCAATAACCGGAAGCAATACCTCAACTTCACCTGGTAAAATAGAATAGTCACGTTAATAGCTTCTCAATCTAGTTAATGAGTATAAAGGAGATAAAAGAAGGATTACTTTATTTTTTTTAAAAAAATAATACCAGTCTCAAGCAGCTTTAATATAACATTCTTCAAATATGTCATATCTACACCTTCCCTTTTCTTAGATCTTTCCATGTTGCGAAGCTCAGTCTTTAACATTGCCTCCTACAGTTAGAATATTTGGAAATTCATAAGCCTAGATTCTCATAAACAAAAACAACAAAAGTGTTATCCTACTTGGGGGGTCGATTGCATGGATCATTCAACACCATTCGACTAGGTTTCTATAAAGGTGTAATTAAAATAAAATAGTTCTAACGAATGCTCCTTTATCTGTTTATTTTTCAAGTCACAAATTAAAAAAATGTAGCAACAGAAAATTCCCCTACCAAAAAATTGCAAGCAATACATACAAGTACTATCTGAGAGACTTTTCCCTCAAAAAAGAACCTACTAAAATTATGGGATATCAGAGACAGAGTGAGGAAATGAAAAACAGAGACTAAATGCTCTGAATTTGATATTAACTTGATATATTACAATGCATATAATGTGATACCAAAATAAAAGTAATAATTTTTGTTTATTCTAATATTAGAACATAATCCTTAAGAAATCTGAAAACTAATCCTATGAGTTGGTCTAAGATACTCTAAATTATTCTTATGACATAAGCAAGATACTAAATTATATTTTTTTTCATATATCTTAACACTCCCCCACCAAGCTATAGCCTACTAAGACTTAAGGTTGCTACAAATAAGGCCTTTAAACACAACCTCAGCCCCGCCAAACATGCTGTTGGTTTAGACCAAGACTATCTGATGACAATCATTCCAGTGACTTCTTTTCACCAGTGATTCATACAACGATGAATTTGTTGTGCTGCATATTGGACTCGATAGGAATTGTACTAATGATGATTTCTCCTATCACATTGATATAGTAACGATTCATGAGGTGATGAATTTCTGCCTTTGTCATGTAACATTCCAACCAGCTCTCTAGGATGATATCAGATCCACCAAAACAATGAGAATAGGTGGGTTTTTGGGACTGAAGACTGGATGGGCAATAGTGTCTAGGACCAGAGAACACGGCTGAAGCCATGTCTAGGGCAAACACTGGTCAGGTTGCATTTAGGACAAGAATCAATGAGATTAGATTGTGTTCGAGATTAGTTATCAAAAAAATTGGTAAATATCTAGTTCCAATAACATGGTTATCAAAAAACAATATTGCACGTGAGATCAAGACCAAGGACAATAAAGATAAGGCCAGAATGCAACTGGATATGACAACAGAGAGAAGATGACACCAAACAGCACTGAAAATGTAAAGAGGATATATAGGGGACAACAATGGCACTATTGCAGGTTGACTCAATTATCCCATGACAGAGATCAAGTGGACTAAGTTACCCTCTTTTGTAGAAAGACATACCTTCTTACTTTAACTATAGTTTTTTGCTTAGTGGTAAGCATTTGATCCAACAATTAGTATCAAAGCTAAGGTCACGAATTAAATTTCAAGTGGGGCAATTATTAAGGGGGAGATTATTATAGGTTGCATCAATTGTCCTGGGATGAAGACAAAGTGGACCAAGCCACAATTAAACAGTTAGCTTCCTAACAAAACAATTGTTGAGGGAAAGATTTTTACAGGGTACATCAATTGTCCTGCGACAGAGACTAAGTAAAGGTCACAATTGAATCTAGTATTTGGATTGTTACACTCTTCAATATAAAAGTTGCACCTTGACTATTAGATATAATTTTTAGCCTAGTAGTATGCGCCCAATTTAACAGAGACAAGGTCAGCACTGCAAAAAGTAAGGAAAACAGTGACTGGATGCACTGTTACATGGAAAATAGTGACAATGCAGATGGAAATTGTGTTGGAGTAATTGCATGAGCATATGAGGTATCCAAGTTCAGATGAGATGAAACCAGCGGGGTTTGGCCAGAGTTTGGGGAGTGAATCTGATCTTGTGGTCAGCAACCTGAACTGGTGATGGCCAGTGGAAGAGCTGGAAAAGCAGCAAAAGGTGACCAGAAATGTGACAGAATAAAAAAAGTCAGCATGATATAAGCAAAAAGGGGCCATAAATGATGGCAGTCTTGGCGATACAATACTGGCAATGACCAAATGGGAGGTTCCAAAATGAGGCATGATAGGAAAGATGACTAATTTGAAGAAAGAATCATGAAATAAAGGCCTCAGAATTTTAGGAAACTCAACAGTGTAGTTGTTAGGATATAGGGTATTTGGGATATAAGGGTATAATGGGAAATGGGATTAGGATAGAAGGTAGAGGAATTGTATAAATAGATTGTTTGGATAGTTAGAAGGCAGTTTTTGGGTAGTTGATTTGTTAACAGGTTTAGTCCTGTGAAAGGGGTTATGCCCTTGTTTCTGTAAGTGTCCAGAGTATTCTTTTGTGAATAATATACAGTTTTGTTCCCATTCTTGTTATCTTTTTGTTCTGAGAGGTGGTTTAGAGGGTTCTTGACTAGGTTTCTTAATCGGAAACCTATCAATTGGTCCGACCTGCCGGATCCCAATTGGAGGAGTGAAGTACGTGCGTGATGGAGAGCAGAGTGTTGGCGGTAGAAGGTCAGCTGGAGGCGGTAGAGATTACGCTGGTCGAAACGAAGGCGAATATGGTCTTCTTGCGGCAGAACCAGGAGGCAATGTGCCGAGACATCCAAGCGATTCTAAAATTGTTGGGAGATCGCAAACAAGACCCACACGGGCCGCGCCGTGAGGGTAGTGAATCCTCCGTAAATGATAACGACGGCGGACCGGAAGGGGAAAGAGGAAGACGGGGAGTAGAGCGACAAGACGGATAAATTAATTGGAGAAAACGGGTAGAGTTACCCGTGTTCGAAGGTGGCAAACCGTGGAACTGGATCAGTAGGGCGGAAAAGTTCTTCGAGGTGCAGAGAGTGGACGAAGACGAGAAATTACAACTGGCTTTCATTAGTATGGAGGGGTATGCAGGGAGCTGGTTTTGATTTTGGAGAGAGAAAACCAAGAACCATTCTTGGGAAGGGTTGAAGAGAGCTTTGGGGATTAGGTTCGGGGGAGGAACGAGGGGAACCGTTTACGAGAAATTGTCGACCATCAAGCAGGTCGGAACGGTGGAGGATTATGTCAGAGAGTTCGAGACGCTGGTGGGACAGACATCCAAGATTCCAGAGGAGCAAATTATGGGTTACTTCATGGCGGGACTCCAGGAAGAGGTGGGAGACCATGTCAGGCCGCACGACCCACCAGACCTGATGACGGCGGTGCGGGTGGCGCGAGATGTGGAGAGATTTACAGTCTCGAGAAAGGAAGGAGGATCGACGCCCAAGAATCAAGGTGCGTGGGGACGATCGGCGGGGGCTGTTACGCGAGTAAAGTTCCAACACGATACGCAGAGTCAAGGAGGGCCACGGAAAGTGTCGGTTCTGTGAAGAAAGAGGCGACCCCCGAAGGCGGCGCCGAAAGAACCACTGAGAACTGGAGGGAAAGGAATACCCGCAACCTACCATATTCGGAGTACGTGAAAAGGAGAGAAGAGGGAAGATGCTTTCGGTGCGGAGGGCCTTTCAGCCCAGGTCATCGATGTCCAGAGCGGGGATTGCGAATGCTGATCTTGGCCGAAGAAGAGGAAAATGTGCCACCGCCCAAGCCCCCTGATTCGAATTGAAGGGCAAAGCCAGTGGGTAATCCAATGAGGAAGAAGAACCATGAGACCAAGCCTCCCCATTCCAACCTTGAGGACAAGGTTGTTCTGAAGAGGGGTGTAATGTTAGGATATAGGGTATTTGGGATATAAGGGTATAATGGGAAATGGAATTAGGATAGAAGGTAGAGGAATTGTATAAATAGATTGTTTGGATGGTTAGAAGGCAGTTTTTGGGTAGTTGATTTGTTAACAGGTTTAGTCCTGTGAAAGGGGTTATGCCCTTGTTTCTGTAAGTGTCCAGAGTATTCTTTTGTGAATAATACACAGTTTTGTTCCCATTCTTGTTATCTTTCTGTTCTGAGAGGTGGTTTAGAAGGTTCTTGACTAGGTTTCTTAATCGGAAACCTATCAGTAGTAGTGATAAAATAAGTCATGGAGGATGCTATTGCTCTAATACCAAGTAAAAGTTAACAGTTTTTAGGTACAGGGGGAGGAAAAAGATAGGGACAACACAAAGGAATGTTTTGATTTCTATTACCAAAAACTGTCATAATTTTTAAAAACTAAAAATATGAAAATTTGTTTGGTATTTTGCTTTTGAAAAACAGGGACACGACGTACAGAACTACAGGCCAAAATACAGGAAGGATGTACGATGCCTTTCAAAAGCCAATCCAGTCTATGCGTACATTTCAAATTGGGTCTATTTTTAAGTTTCACGGGTTATAAACAAATTATGTTGACACAGTATTCGATCTGACCTTGCTGAGAATTAGCTCAGAGACTCCATCGATAATGAGAAAACAGAGGAAGAGGAAGAAGATGAGAAAACATATCCCGGATGTTCTGTTTTTTTAGTTTTTAAAACACCTGTTTTGAAAACACATTTGAAAACTTAATAGACTTAATGTGAAAAATGTGTTGAGACAAGTACAATTGTTCTAGAAATAATATAAAACTACAAAGTGATAGGAGAATAGAAAAGACTATACATATTCTGAGATTGGTCTTAACTTGATAAGATGCTGTAACGTATTACGATATGGTACAAAAACAAAATGTACCAACCCTTACATATATCATAATCCTAACTAAGCAAGGAAATAAATCATGAGATAACAAGGAAATACAAAAACCAAGCTTAGGCAATAATAAGTAAATATGGAAACTAATACAGACATAACCAAAGATGCTCTAAATCATCCCTAACAAATAATCAAAATATTATTAGACATTTTTCTTATGTCATATCAAACAATTGCAAACAGCAAAAATTTCTATGAAAGGCTACAAGTTTTTCAGCTAAAGTGCCTAGGATTGTTGGATCAGTTGCGGAAAACTGAATTCAGTCAATGAACAATTCAGTCTGTTCCACTTATCAACCTTATGTTTTTAATTATAAAACAGTGACCCTTTAACTTGCTTAACGTATCTATATTCAATACCAGCAATAGTGAATACTTCAATACATATATGTGAAGTATCAAGTGTCCATGCCTTTAAAAGAAGTTACGTAAAGCAAAAACAACTACATAGGAGATATATAAGCATGTATAATATAGAAGTATATCTCTCGATGAACCAAAAAGGGTAATTGTTTTTGTGAATGATTACAAGACAGGAATGAGATTGATATCATTCCCATTTTAAGACATAAAAAACTTATATATGATGACAGTGATTTATAAATGCAATTTTGATTTTAGTAATGTCCAAGTATATTCTTAATTTGAATTTGTAGAACTGCAATTATATATTTATCTCTTTACGGATTCACACACCTGCATATGTGTAGACGTGTACGGTACATGTATTGTATCATACATAATTTTAGAATAATTGTATAGGCATATGCGATACGCATAACACACTCATGCATAGTAAAGCATGCCATTAGCAGCATCACTTGTCTGCCCTTTAGCACTCTAAAAGGTAAAGTTTTCGTTTTTCAAGTCTTTAGGGAATCTATGATGTAAAATCAAAATAGAACTTCAGTTTTAAATAAACATAGAAAACTACTAGTCCAGCAATTAAAGAAACCTTTTAAGGGACATTTATGAAATATTTTCATATGGAAATACAATTACAAAACTTTGGCACATATAAATACCTGTTGGTTGTGGAGACGATTCTCATGTTCAAGCTCTTCAATTTCTTCCTAAAACACCAACAGTATATCATGTAGTATTGCAAATGAAAGAGAGAAGACCAGATGGGTGATGAAATAGATGTTCCAAAAATGTCAACACATACTTGAAGAGCTAAAATATGACGCTGTGACTGTGCTAACTCCTCCTCTCTTTGCGCTTGTTGTCTAGCCAAAAGCTGAAATTATGACAGAATATTTATTGAAAAAAAGATGAAATGATAGAATCTAAAAAAAAATACGGAATACATGCAATAGAATCTGAAAGAAATAGTTTTGTATATTTTGAATTAAAAACCTCTCCTCAAGTTCCAGAACATTCCCCCCTCAAAAAACTAACAGAGAGATGGTGAGATCACTAAAACAGTTGTTTTTTTCTCTCAAATCTGACCAAAGTGCTACGCACTACTTCCAAAATAGAGGAAAAAAACAACAAAACATTACAGATAAATGATTTAAACTGAAAAGTGAGAATGAAAAGAGCTATACCAGAATTTGCTGTTCTGCAGCAGAGGGGCTTAAATTTGTTGAATCCAATTTATGTGAGGCTGTAAATAACAGTTGAAGAAAGAAATGTCACTACCACCCCTAAATGTTTGATTTGTGAAAGAATTTAACAACAGTATGATAAAATATCCGTAACATTGAAGAGATGCTTAAAATAAACTTTGCAAATGGAACAACTTCTGTCGTAATAAATAATTTAATACCTGTTGTGTAAGAATCATTTTGATCGACCTGACATCATTTGACAGCATTGTGAAAGCAGCAAAATGAAAATACCAGACCATGAAATGAATACAGGATCAATCTCTTAAATCTCATGATATTGAAAAAGCTGATAAAGAAACATACTAGTGGTCTTGATTGAAGAGACTGGCGAAGGTTTTTATTTTCATCTAAAAGTCTGGATATTTCATAATCTTTCTCCTCAATCGTCCTATCAGCAAGATCATGAAATGAAGTGTGCTCTTCCTAAAAGTTAAAGATTCAATTAGCTCAACAGACAGGAATGGGGAGGCCATACACAGGTTTAATGATATGCAGATTACCTTCAGTTTTTTAAATCGTTGTTTGAGCTCTTCCAATTCCTTTTGCTTATCTTTTGTGGCAGTTGCTTCATTTTCAGCCTTAATTGCCTCACATTTGACTGCAAAGTTTGATCTCAGTTAACATCCTATACAAAACTCATAGACAGGAGAATCAAAGAAGGTATAGGTAACTATTTAACAAAGTAGCAGAGTGCACTACTTCTCCATGTTTCTTCTACATTTTGAAGACTTAGTCCCCATTCCTCTTTCTCTTTTAGGTGCTGAGCATTAACTGAGTCAAGCTTTATTTCCAAGCTCCTTATCTGTTGCTTGACATTTTCAAGGGTTGTGTCTCTGAAAATCATAAAATGAGAGGTTGTGATTGCTCCACACTCAACAGTAAGAAGGGAATTACTATAGTGTATCCAACTTTTTACCCAAACCATAAGCACAAATCAATGACATATGCAATTTTTTCACAAAATCAGTTACTTCCGAGTCATCTTTTCCTTCCAACTATATGCTCGTAATTATCTAGTATTCAAAATCAGGTGAACAAACCATAAAGATTTGTCAATATATATGACACCTTTCTGCAAGTTCCTTCTCATGATTAGCCATAGCAGATTGAAGATCTTGAAGAACTTTATCCCTTTCTTCTGTTATTGATAAGACTTCATTTTCAACCTCCTGAAGAAAATTAAGAATGTAATTGGTGATTAATTTACATACGCTACTTGAACAATGTCTTCTACAAAAGACTGAAAATGTACTTTCAGAGTTTCCTCTAGAGCTCTGAGTTGTTCAGAATCTTTAGCAGCCACCAGTTCAGCATCTTTCTTTTGAAGAAGTGCATGTGCACGAACTTTGTATGAAGAAAATTCCTTTTCTAGAGAGCGGATCTGCAGAGACACAAAAACCCACGTCAAACATCAGACATGTAGTTTTGTAAATGATTTGTCTTGTCTTTGTATGTCTGCTGACAAGGGACTAATCAGCAACCATTCAAGGGATAGCACTATCTTGTCAATTATAGGCTGCATTGTTAAGAAATATAAAGAGATGAAAATATCAGATTCTTTAAAGTAATAACTATCTTGCCATCCTAGTAGTGTCAATTCTATGACAAATCATTACAACAAAAAACTCAAATTGCACCAATTTACTATTACTCAACAATACCAGATACAACTTAGAAACAGGATTGTCTCCTAGAACAAGGATTCTATATGACAACTGTTAGTAGTGGACTTTAAGCCTAACTCAACCCCACAAAACCGGCTTGTAAGGTGAGGTTTGCACCTCACTTATATATTATAATTTAGCCTTATCTCTAGTCGATGTGGGACTTCCAACAACAACAAATTATTACATAAAATACTTTCTAATTTACGTAAGAAAATATGCTGAAGCTCAATAAAACTCTTTAAGCTACAAGAACAAGCTATAGATCAACATTGATTTAGTTTGTTTAATTTACTCCAAGTTTATTACTAATGGAAGTATAAGTAGAACCTCTTCTTTAGCAGCCAACAATTCCACATCTCTCATATTGAGGATCCTTGTTTGGGCAGATACCTCTGATTCTAGCTGACCTGACAATTGTCAAAAGCATAAATAAGCATATTAAAATGAATGAGAAATCTTATAGAAATAGAAGGATCAAAATGTACTTCTTATTTTGGCTACTTCAACTTCTGCATGTATGCAGTTGCTCTGTGCAATGTCGAGTTTTGCTTTGAGTGCTTGCGAAGCAGTCTCCCAGCTTTCCCTTTCTTTTTCCTGAACACACCACAAATAAAGATTAAAGCACCCAAATTACAAAAACAGTTAAGTATTAAATTTAGAAACAAAAAGACCTCCAAATTTCCAAACATTCCCATTTCTCTTCAAACACTCCTCCTTTATGCCTATGCAAAAGTGAGTTCCAGTAAAAGGCACCCCATAGGGTAAAAACCACAAATTTCTTCCACTTGCGAAGGGATAGAACATTTGTGACAAGTAAATTAACATATGTAAAAATTAAAGACCATTCTCTGAAAGATAAATCATAGAGGAATTTAATTAAGTGATTAAACATCTAAAATAAGTGTTTCAGTTAACTAACTTCTGAGAAGTCAATGCCCCATGGACAACTTCATTCCTGATCGTACAAGCATAATTTTAGGGGAAAGCTCAACCCAAATTATTAGTTAAGGAAATCATTTATCCGTTTCAACAAATGCACCTAGAAATAAATGCATCGTTTAAATTTGCATAAAAATTAAGTGATCAATAAATTACAATTCTAGATGCTTCCATGTCTACGAGACACCAAAATTGATGAGTAGAATAAGTGACAAAATGTCCCTATATAGTTATTTAGTCAGTTACTGAGTGGATTCAAGTTCAAGTTATATATAGTGACATACACAATAGTTAATGAGACATTACACACAATGATGTAATTTTGCATGCTTTATTTTCTATTAATTTTAAAATTGAATTTATGCATTATTGAACTGATTTTGTACGTTGCTTAAATGTAAAGGTAAAAAAAATGCCAGATATATGCAAATATCATAACAAACACTCTTTTTTAAGGAAAAGGGAGAAAAGGAAGAGAAATCAACACAAAGTGGAACACTAATTTACTCATTCAGAAGTCAGGAGGACCATACATGCTCCTCTTTTAGGTGAGAAAGCTCCCCTTTCACACTTTCCACCACCGCTCTGAGTCGTGCTGCTTCCCCGGTTGATGCTGCTTCCATCTCTGCAATTCTGGATTCTTTTTCTGCAACTAGAACCTGGAGGCATTAGTGAATGGAGCAAGGTTAGGTCATCAGCTAGAAACTTCTGGCATGTTCAGGAGCACATTTACTTATAGATGAAATGAGTGGCACCACTTAATCAATGCAGAAAATAAATTTTATTGTCTATTACGACTCTTAATTATCTATAAAACTAGCCCATAACTTAATATTCCTGAGAGAATTTAACTTGTTAAATATGTAAGACACTATCTGCTACAAATACACACAATTTTATATGAATTGTTGAATTTAAATTCAAGTTAAATATTCAAGAAAAGAATACATGCTAGACAATAACAAACTTGTATGAAATGCCCAAGAATAAGAAACCCATCAGCTGCTGCAGCTCATCCTCAAATGTGTCCAATTCAGATTAATTCAAGGCCTAGTAACAGCTCAAAGGAAAAAGCTTGAACCTTAACAAAATTAGATTGGTTGGTGGTTTCTGATCCCAAACTCACCTACAACCTTGAGCCCTAACAGGCATTTATTCAAAAGAAGCTGCTCACTAAAATAGCCAACCATAAACAGCTCTATATGAATAAATCATAAAAATTTGCAAATCAGCACTCCTTCAACCAGCTCATGGAACAAAATTTTCAACTCAGAAAAGCATCCTTTTTTCCCCATCTTGAAACACAACAAGTATGGAAAGAGCTCATGACCAACGAACTAACCTGCAGTGAAGAAATAGACTCAGCTGCCTTACTTCTGTCAGACAATGCATCATTAAGTTGAGCCTCCAAACTCTCTATATTCTGCACAAATAAATATCAAGTTGAAGTCAAAGCACAACTAGATTCTAAATACAAAGAACAGATTATATAATTTAACCTTTTATTCAGAAAAAGAAGAAATTTGGCGAGGGCTAAAAGAATGTATAAGGATATGGTGTCCTCTTAAAAGATAAAGTATGAAAACAGTCAGCCAAAAATGCTAGAGCACATGTACCTTTTGGTGCTTAGCAGAGAGCTCAACTAGTGCAGCTTGCCTTTTTTCTTCAGCAGCCTGAAGCAACACTCTCATATCCTCCAACATCTGAGTTACCAATTTTATTCAAGGAACATAGTTATATATAACTACTTTTAAATTATGTGGTACCAAATGAACATACCCAAAAGTTTCATGACAGTTATTGCTGCAGACAAAAGTGGAAAAAATAGGACTCAGTCCAGAACACCACTCAAAGTAACGGGGTAGACACATGATCCAATGAAAAGGCAAATATGAATATATTTTGGCCCACACGTAATTTTGTACTTGAGAAACAATTTGGGTATACAATTCAGTTTGCTTAGTTTGAACAAGTCAAACGCAAATCATTTTGTTTATTTAGTTTACAACCATAAATAGATAATGCAGTTAAGTTACATACACAAACATCCACATGAGACAGTTGCCATAATCAGACATCATCAAGAAAGAGCACGAATAAATGTACAGGAGATCTTATATAGAATTGTGTTTATATATACATATCGAGACCTAAAAGAAATAAACCACTTCAATAATGAAAATGAAAAAAGTGTGTACCTGTTCCTTTTCTGCAAGTGATTGTTGCAATGCTTCAAGAGCACTCTCTTTAGGTTGCAATGAACGCTTTAAATCTTCAATGGTATCTCGAAGACTATGCAACATACATTTTTACATCAATAATTATAAATGGGTGTTAGAGTGAGTATATACATAGGGTCTGATTGGAAAAGTTTCTCTATAAGGATTTCTGAGAGAAAAATACAAAGAAAAAAATGAAATTGTTTTCTCTGTAAGTTAAAATCAGTTATGCACAAACTAATTTGTAGAAGCTCTTATATAACTTCTCCATATTTTTATTTAAACTTGTGCATAAACTAATTTTAACTAATGGAAAAGTCAATTTCATTTTTTCTTTATATTTTTCTCTCTAAGAAAAGTCAATTTGTAGAAACCCAACCAAACAGGTCCATAGTCTATAGTGGAGTCTAGTCACATACATTAGTTATGACATATTATAGCATATTTATAACAAACATTCTTAGGAAATCACTAATCAATATGGAACAATGAACCCAACAAATATGACAAAAAACACTACCTCTCATGCATGTGTGCCTTTCTTTGCAAGTCATAATTAAAATTTAAAATGAAAAGAAGTAAAACCAGCAATGCATGAATAAAAAATCGGTTGAAATGAAAGCTGGTAGAAGTTGTTGCAATTAGACCATTGCAGCACAAATAACCTTTAAATGAGGTGTGGATGAACTATTACTTGCACCATTTATTATTTCTCATATCAGTCTTACAGAGAAAGATAATTGAGAAAATAACTTCACATGAAACAAAACTAAAGAGGCACAAGTTTCCAACTAATGGATGTACTCATTAATCATCATGGTGAAAAGTAAATTGGTGTCCTTACTTGTTGTTTGCACTTCTTAGTTGTTGTCTATCACCATCCATGGCTTTCAATGCCTCATTTGCTTGCTTCCTGGTACGCTCTAATTCTTGTTGCATTGCTAACTGTTGGGATGATGCTCGCTCTGCAATTTCATTCACCTCAGAGAAACGGGCCTCAATATCATCTTTTTCCTGTGAATGAAATTTCCCAAGTAAGACTAAACACATAAATTAATTCAATGAAGTTCCGTTAGAGTGTAAGTTGTTTCAATGGATTTTGCTGAAGTACTAAACAAGAACTTCCTGACTTATTGTGCTTACATAAGAATTCCAGGGTCCAGAGTTCATCATTAAAAGACAGCCAATGTACTCTCTTTACAAAATTTCTATCATAAGACAGTAATACGATTTACAAAGACCATTAATTAGGCTGCATTGCACAAATTTTAGAGGGAGGAATGGAAGAGCTTAAGTATGGCAACTAGATCAGCAGTTTGTGAAAAAAGATTGTATAAGTAGTACCGCTTCTAGAAAATATACACAATATCAGCACAAAAAAATTAAAAGGAAATAATGTAGAATCACCTTTTGAATTTCTTGAATACGCTGTTTTGCTCGCTTGTGAAGCCTATTAAACTTGGAGTCAAGTTCAGAATACTTCTCATCACGCTCTTTTATTTCTTGGTCCAACTTCGTTTGAGCTACACAAGAAAAGATAATGCAATGCATTCATTCCTTCTACGAAAGATAAAGCCGTTTGGAGCAATGTTAATTTTCTTTAGCATGTATGATATCAGGAGCCACTACACATTTTGTTTATATTTATACATTCTTAAACTGCAAGAAGAAAAATAATTCAATCTGTAGGTGAAGGAATCGGTCTTAGAGGCAAAACTGGCTTCCGAGCAAGTAATAATACAAACAGTAACATTTAATGTAAGTCAAGTTGGTTTATTTATAATTGATGAATCACTCTCACTGTTTAACACAATCATAACCATACCTTCTGCAAGCTTTTCAGAGAGCTCCTGGCCCTTTGCTTCTGCCTCTGAGTATGCCACTTGAAGATGCTTCAAAGCCTCCTCTGATGCAATTCTTGTTTGCTTTTCTTCCAGAAATTCTTTATTCAACAATAGTATTTTTTCCTTTAGTTCTTTCACAATGTCAGAATCCCCATCTTCTAAGCCACCAACTCCTTTCTGTATACTAGAATCACTATGTACACTGTTTACAATTTTCAATCCCTCAAACTGGGACTTTAAGTAGTCATTCTGAAACCTGAGGTCCATAACCATTTCTAGAAGCTGATCGTCAGTATCAGCAGGACCTTGATTACCATCAGACAATCCATTTTCCAATACAATATTTCCATTGCTTCCATCTTCGTAATGATGATCCTCATCAGGAAAATGCTCCTCAGGTCTAACAGAATCTTCCGCGTGAGTGTCCATCATTCCACCAGTATCCCCTTCACCCGATGCAATCGACCTCTTGCAGCACAGGTCTTACCAGCATAAGCTGCAATTGGACAGTCATTAACCATGATGAACACACTGTGTTACGAAATACAGACACAAACTTACAACCGCGCATTGATTCATAATCACTTAAAGATTTGCAAATTAAAGAGCATAACATCCACACGCACGTATTATTTAAAAATTCAATCACAAATCCGAAAGGCAAATGGAACATTAAAATATTTCAATTACTTCCACTTGACCATTGAAATGCTCCACACATGAAAACCCATACAGTCGAATCAATCACGATTTTTCACCATAAGAAATAAGCAGGTTACCAAATCAGCTAGAGAGAACGTAAAACAGAGCTAATTCTGGTGGCATTTGATTCTCCTCCTAAAATACTTTGTGATGCGTGCAACAGAATTGGAATTCAATGCGAAACAAGTAACGTCGTTGAATTAGAATAGATATCCAAGAATGAAGGTTCCACAATTGAATGTACCTGAGTGTAGCGAACCTGTGTTACAGAATGAATGATAGACAGAATTTGGCAAATAAAAGACGCAGAATCGATTTGAAGGCGAGAAGCGCCGGTGGAGGTGAGATCGCCGGTGGCAAAACGGATCTCACGCCGGCGTGCAAGCGAAGGAGAGCAGAAAACGTTGCCGTTTCAGAATGTCCCTGACACTGACTAATACAAACTTGGGAAGAGGATTTGGATCCAGAATAAGGATGTAATATTTTCATTCCACAAGGGTATTTGAGTAATCTGCTCGTACTGATTTTCGGCTTTTAGAAATTTAAAATTTAGATTAAAATGTACTTATCACGCTTCCATATTTGTAAGAAATAAATATTTAATAAAAAATTATTACACTTAACTACTCAAAGTACATTTACAAGGAAAAACTAGGCCAAAATAAAAGGTTAATAATGGGAGGAGTATAATTCAAATACTATGAGTTTATTTTGAAAAATGTATTGACTTAAACAAAATATAAAGACAAACACACAAAAATAAAATAATTATAATACTTTATTTAAATTTCTAAATAAGTTCATGTCAAAAATATTTATATTATGGGTAGATTTTATTTAAAAACTACAAAATAAAAATATAAGAACCGTAGTATATTAGGTTTTCTTGTAGTATTTGTAATATTTTATTTAAAAAGAACTGTATTTTATCTTTGTATTACATTGAATAAATATTCTTAATGACTATAAATTATAATAAAATATGTAAATTACATTATAATTAAAACATATAAGACATAGAAAATATCATTTTAATTATAATAAATAATTTATATTGTTATTTTTAATAAGTGATGTTTTCTTAAAAAATATTAAAACTGATAAAATAGAAAAAAAAATTACATTAAACTATTCAGATAACGTTAAACAAAGCATATGCATGTTAATAAGAAAACAAATCATATGTATATTCAGGGTATAGTTACATCTAGTTATATCACTTATTAAATTATTTATTTGGTGTCAAGAAACAAGAGGATATATTATATGTGAAATTCTCCTCTCCATTAAGCATAATATTTTGTTGGAGTTGAATGTGTTAGAGTGAAGAAATGCCAGATGTGAGAAATAAACAGTGTTATAACTTTCATACAGGTTTAACAGTTTTTTTTTCTGTTTCATCTTTGTTTTTCTTTTCTCACTAATTTTAATTTTTTAGGTTTAGTGTTATAAGAGGTTAAATATGTTCTAATTTTAAAATAAAATTAAAAATTATTTTTATATCAAATTTGAATAGTATTGAATAATTTTGTTATAAGCTTATTTAAATAGTATTTTCTTAAAATTAATTTTAGTTAAAATTAAATAAATAACGCATAATCATTGCCAAATTATATAATACATGAAAAATGATTTTTTTTCTTAAGTGAGGGAAGAAAATACAAATAAAACGTCCTCTACATTAACAAGGAGTTTTGATTTTTAACTGCATGGGAAAAATCTAATTAACTAAATATATTTGAAGAGCTAAATAGGAGATGGAACAGGACAAAAAAAAGTAAAGTTAAAAGGCAGAAACTTAGATTAAATAGCATCTGCTTTGTCTATAGATATTTGTTATACTGGTGCAACAACTACGGCACTCAGCATCACAATCTGACATTATGAAAAGTATAAAGTACTATTGATACACAGATTCCACGTTATCATTTTCAACTGATCCTGATTCTAATATTATTTATAATATAATATCATCCCTCCTTTGAAGGTAATCAATGTCAAATGAGATCTACGCTGCCGAACCTCTCAATTGTTCACTTCATTTCTATCTGGATTTTGAGCTCCTGGAACATTTTATGATATTCAGCTTTTAGATAGACAAGAAGGGGGAACTGAAAAAGCTTCGTAAACAACATAAACGACGTAACAAGTACACCAACAAGTGGAATTTGAATCAGTGAAATTTTTTAGTCTAGTGGAAATTTGTTCTCATATTCAAACAGTATTATAAGACAAGAAAGCTAACCATTGGGCTTTTCATCTCTGAAGTTAGTAGCTACTTGTGTGAAAAAATCTTTAGTAGCATCTGCAGAATCACAATCATGCCAAATAAGGATCACTTGACATGCACACTGAAATATTGTGATGGCAATAACAGTTTTTATACAAAAATTGGCTAGCTCATAAGAAACAAGTTAAAATGGCTGTAGAAACCAAAGCAGGATATTCAACAAGTACTAAACATGAAACCAAACATGCACTAAATAAGGATAAGGGGGTTCTTTATTGGTAAATTTCTTATCATACAAATGAATTTTTTTTTCAAATATATTTTCAATTTTTCATAGTAACAAAGGCACGTTACACTATAATCATAATATACCAGCAACTTTAGGCCAACTAATTATAATAGAAATGGTCCTAGCAGAGTGATAGATTGAATCACAGGACAAAAGAGATGGGATGGGACACTTTGAGCCGAAGACCTTTATCTTTAACAAGAGAGAGAGAGAGAGAAGTCATTCTCAAGGATAAGTCATGCTCCAAGTGTTGCTTACCATGCTTCATGGTTAAAGATGGATCATGGTCCTCTAGACCACTAATAACTTTAGCTGGTATTCCTGCCGCAATGCTACAAAATAAAGCAAACGAAACTGTTAGATATTCCCCATTCAGTTTATCATATTTCTGTTATTAAAGCTATTAGATGTAACTGACTTAGTAGCATCTCATGGTATTTTCCTACTTATAAATACATAACTCCATGTGCTCCATACACATTAAGGGTTCAACCTATGCCTCTTTCTTTTCTATTTCAACAAAAACAATAAAAGAGACATATTTCATTACATAAAAGAATCCAGGTAGAAGATGCAAGTACTAAACATTGTGTGAAAGATATATTCACTGGTACCTGTGGGGAGGAACATCTTTTAACACGAGGGAACCTGCGGCTATCATCGCACCTTCACCAATCTTTATATTCCCAAGTATGGTTGCACTAGCTCCAATTAGTGCCCCTTCACCTACTTTGGGATGGCGATCACCAATTTCCTTTCCTGTGCCTCCTAACGTTACACCCTGTCAAAATGAGATATATCATGCAAAGAGCATAATGAATAGACGGGTAAAAAAACCATTGTTTAAAAAAAAGGCTTAATTCAAAATAATAATAAATATTATAAATCAAATTTTTAAAATTTTCTCTTCTTAGAGGTTAAGAAAACAGAAGAGTCGAAAAATAGAATAAGATTAGCTTTTCAGAAACTGTCCTGAGGATAGTTGTATTGGATCAGTGGAGGGTTGAACAGGGAACATAAAAAAAGCTGTTAACTATTTTTACTGCCAGTCTCTATTTGTAGAAAATATGAAGCTGTTAAGAACATGTATATTAAAATAACTCATAACCTTTTCCTGTTATGCAAGAATCAATATGTTAAAATGACATCATTTAGGAAATAATAGAAAAACTAATTAATTTGGGATTATTAAAATTTGTATAAGAGCTACCAAAACATAATCATAAAAGAAATTAATGAAGAATCACAACTCACGTGCATCAATGAAACTCTGTTTCCAATAATAGCAGTTTCACCAATAACCACACCTGTCCCATGATCTAATAAAATTCCCTCCCCAATTTTCGCAGCTATGTAGAAAAACCATAGAAACACAAAGTTCAATAATAATATTCAAAACCAAAGGGCTTCCAATATCTTCAATAGAGAGGCAAACGTCCTTCAAGACAAGAATCAAGATTATTATCTTGTAAAAAATGAAAAGTAAAGAAATCAACTATGTAAGTGCCACAAGATTTAAAGATTGAACCCTCATGGATACATTCTGCTTTCATAATCTCTTTTTCCTTATTCAGAAAATAACTTGGCCAGCATAACACTAATCTGTCTGCTACATTACATTGTTTTCTTCTAATTGAAATTTATAACTGTTAGTTAATTGCTTTCCTGACATTTCCTAAAGAAAAATTATCGCATACAAACATAAAGAAAGCAAACTTTTTTGGTAATTTGTCATACATTATTTACATGGAAAAACTAAACAAATATACCTGGATGAATGTCCACTCCAAAAACCTGGGGTAAAAGACAAGGGCATGGATGATCAGAACTTCCTTGTATTTATGAGATTCATTAATGTTAAACAACTAGAAATTACCTCACTAACACGGCTTTGCAAAGCCAGGGCCAAGACTTTGCGTCCCTGGTGCCACAATGCATGGGCTACTCGATGTACTTGCAGAGCATGATAACCCTGTGGGCATAGCACAGCATTAAACGTCAAAAGGAATTCTATAAATTTCAATGTAGTATTTTTGAAATTAAAAAGCGATTATGAAGTTAGTCAAACTTTACTATCACGCTTAATTATATAAACAGTGCATTAGGACAGCTGCAATGTATCAGGACTGGAAACTGGAAGAGAACAGAGACTTGCCTTCATGTATAAAAGTGCGGAGCAATAGGACAAACATGCAGGGTCCCGATCTTTAAATGCCTGTTCAGAAAACGGCCAACAGAAAATTGAAATAACTCCAGCACGCACTATCCAAAACACTTTAAACAACAAGCGTTACATCAAAGACTTAATTTCATTTTTATTTCGGATTTAATTAACCAATGTCTAAAAGAAATTTAAAAAATATAAATTATGGGAGAACTAACCTAGTAAAAACTCATTACGAAGTTGGTTTTTATGCTTCCCAATTAAAAAAAAAAATCACTTTTAATTTCTTGATCAGTATCTGGCATAGAGTGCCGTTTATCTTTAATTTTTAGTCTGTCTGATATTAATGATGTGTGATTTTGGTTTCTCATTTTAATAGTTGTAATTTGAATCTTTGAAGTTGGTCAAGTCCCTCCATCTAAATTCTGTCCATTATTTAATTGAGCATACCATGACGGTGAGGAGGTACGAAAGTACAGTGCACTAGATGAGAAACATAGAACATTTGATAAGGAAAACTAAAAATGTAAGTAATAAGGTGTGTGTGTGTGTGTGTGTGTGTGTGTGTGTGAGAGAGAGAGAGAGAGAGAGAGAGAGAGACCTGAACATCAAGGCGAATGGATCGTTGGATAGGTTTGTCATACAGAATGACATTGCAGAAAATATCCATGAGCTGAGTGGCCAAGAGAGTAGCGTTTTGGAGACGGTTGGCGACGACAAAGGCCAATGATTGTTCGAAGCAATCGTGCGCCAAAATACTAGCGTACAGGAAGCTACTCAAAATCGGCTCCTTCTCGGCCTGCACGTCCATCCACGGTGCTTACACAATTTCACAAACACAATAAATGCAGTTGAAACAAAAATGAAAGAGTGAGTTTATTGAATTCACCTCGAGCTTTGCCTCCTCTCTGACAGCGTTCCAAATAGGGTCGGGTCCGTCCAATTCGGGTTCGGTTGTGGGGTCGAGGGCGCCCATGGCGTAGACGGGGAAGAGACGGTAGGCGGAGGAGAGAGAGGGGACGTTAATGGGGTTTGAGTCGGCGTCATCGTGGAGACGACGTTGGTGAGCGGAGAGAGGGCAGCGTTGGAGCATGTCTTGGGTAGTGAGCCAGGCGCGGTGGTGGTGGCGGCTGAGACAAGCCATGGCTAGGGTTGAAATAGGAGAAAAGAAAAGGGAGAGAAAGATAAACCGTCGTGAGATTGAGGTGATCCTCTCCTCGTGCTCTGCTTTAGATTGTGCCGTTTGCACCTCTACCCGCCCTAACTGTTCTTACATAGTGATGCTACATAAATTAAATTTAATTCTTGTGATGGTTAACTATTTAGTAACATACTAAGATTTTCATGGTCCTCAAAATAATAATAAAAAATAATTAAAAAAAAAAAAAGATGATATTGAAAGGATTACTATGTGATGATGATAAAGGAGAGGTGGTGATGAAAAAAACATGAAAGCAACTAGCTTAAAAAAAATGTGGCATTATGAATGGCTGAGGATGTTCAACATGCCCAGACAGACAACTTTCAAAATCATAAATGAAAAAAAAAAGTAAGGTTGCCTCATGCGCATGTCCTGTCCCTACATGTTAACTCTCATTTTTTTTTTTGCATATAGAATATACAGTGTTATTCTTTTTATGAATAGTTTTAAACTATATTGTAATATTGTTTTACTGTTAATCTTGTTTACTTAATTAAACATAGAATCATCATTAGCAAAATACTAATCTCTAAATCATTTGACAAATACATTGAATTAGTTAAAATAATTTACTTTAGAAAGTCATACATCACTTGGTAATAGTAATTATATAATAAACTTAAATTCCACAATATTTAAACATTTTAATAAAAATACTTTAGGCTGTTATTTAATTTTTTTATATATTTTTTTATAATAGAATATTATGAGATTTGATTTAAATTATTGAAAATGGCGTCAATCGTTTTATAAGTTGATATTTTATAAATTGGATTCATGTTTCATCAGTTTTTAAGTGAATATCTAAATATTATTAAAATTATTTGGTTTTAATAACTAATTTAACCGATTGTCAGATAATATTAAATATAAATAAGAAAGATTGAGTAAAAAAATCCGTAAATTATTTATTTTAAGATTTTTTCATTAAAGATAGTATAATTCTCTTATATGTTATGATGTATCTTTAATGAATTCTTAAAAAAATCTATTAATTGATATTCTAGTTTTGATACTCATAAATATATAAATAATGTGAATTCTTTATATTTGAATTAAATTCATTTCTCATTAACATTATATTTTTTATTTTTTTAATGTGAGGAGACTTATCACTTATTACCTCTAATTTTAGCTGAGATGATTGAAAAATACAAGAAATGAAAATTTACGTGGCATTAATAAAATTGATAGCGAAAGTGAGTGTGAATAGTACGGAAAGAAAGTAAAATATACAACACATGATTGAGTTGATAGTGGAGAAACCCATGGTGCAAAAAAACGACAAAGAAACCCAACGTGAGTGGAAGTTGAGTTTGGCAAAAGCAGAGAATGATTGAGCACGATAAAATATTATATGACAAAGTAATTATTAGGAAATGAAGTTGTCTTGTCCTCTAGCTGGGTCAAGTAGTGGAAGAGGCACCGTCAATTTTCCACAACTCACTTTTCTTTCATAATTTGTTGTGTTCGATGCAAATCTTCATGAAGTGCTTCCTTTTTATTCTTTATGTCTCTCTATGTTATGATATACACAGTAAAAGCTGAACATCATTTGCTTCTGTTGTATGTGGTCTTATAAACGTCCAAAGACACTACCGAACTCATTGTCATTTTTATAGATAAGTAGTTAGTGTAAACATTATTCTTTTATGTACATATTTATTTTTAGAATGAATATTAATAACCCTCAAATTGTTGAATTATATTATACGAAATAAAAGCATTTTTTGTGCTATATAGCCTTTGGGTCATTGTTATAATTGTTAAAACGAATTTGACTCAATTAACTTATTTAAAAATTTGTACAGTAGATATAAGGTTAAGTGAAAATAATTATGATCTAAATGTATAAGTTTATGGATAAACTTCTTTTAGAAAGTAATAATTATATTTAAAATAGTAAAAAAAATACTGTTTTACTAAAAACATACACATGAATAATGAATTATACTTTATAAATAAAATAATAGTAATTTAATTTTAGTAAAATGACATTCATTTAAAAAATATATATTTTTAAAAATAGAAAAAAATAACAATTGATTCAATATACGATTCAACTAAATAAAAAAGTTAATATATTTAAGGTTTAATATTTTTTTTGTCGTGCATTCAAATTATCAAACACTTAAAGTCGTTTGTTTTTATTTAACGGAAAGGGCTAATTTAACTCAAAATATTAAAAATGATGATCAATTTCAAACACTTTTAAAACAAGGGACTAAATTAAGATTTATGAACGAAACTGGGAAAAAAATTGACTATTAAACCTTAAAAAAATCTACAAGTTCATAAAATAAGAAAAAAATTATAAAACTAAAATGCCAACAAAAACTATATAGATTAAGGTAAGTACATAGACCATTTTTAAAGTAGAAAAGTTAATTAAAAATAAAAAATAAAATAATATATTTACTTAAAAAATTCTTTATACACATGAAATATATATTTACTTAGTTCAAAACTAAAGCACTAGTGCAAAAATAACATTTAACACCACGGGTTTAACGTCTAATGAAAAGAATGTAAAAAATGATCGGTGACTTTACGATTTAAACGTCAGCTCCCTCTCCACAAACCTAAAAGAGGTGCGAAATTACCTTATTTGGGCGTCAATATTAATTTTTTTACGACTTAGACGTCAACTCTCTCCCCACAGATGTCAAAAAGGTATGAAATTACCTCATTTGGGCACCAATATTAATTTTTTTGTCACTTAGATGTCAGGCCCCCTCTCCACAGAAGTAAAAAAATGTACGGAATTACCTCATTTTGGGCGTCAATATTAATTTTTTTTACCACTTAGGCGTCGGCTAGGAAGGGGGACCGAAGTCTTAGACCACTTAAACGTCATTTGGGAACGAGGGTCGACGTCAAATACCCTACATTTTCACCCACTCTAGAACGCGAGCACCAATTACATGTTTTCTCGTTGCATTCAACTTCTTCCTCTGCTTTCTCTTGTTCCTCATTAACATACAGGTAAGTTTTCTTTCACTTTGCACCGTTTAAAATCATTTTGCACCGATTATATTACGTTTTGAACCATTATCTTTCATTTACACCGATTAAAATTCGTTTTCATTGGTTTTTGGTGTAGTTCTTGGGTGCATTCTAGGACAACTACGGTGGCGATTTTCAGACCGTTATTGTGTGTGTTTTTCTCCTCACCCTCACAGCAGCACTTGTCTACTCATTCACCTTCACGGTTAGTTTCATTTTTGGTTTTTTATATTAGTTGTTTCATTTTCATTGGCTGTTACACTTTTTATTGGCTATTACTACTTCTAAAATTCTAGAAATTTTTGTGGTGTATTCTTGTGTTATATATTGATTTTTCAAGGTTTCAGTGGAAGAAAATATTGACGAATTTTTTTTAAAGAAAAAGCCCATAAATTGACGTATGTTGTTCATACAACAAACGTCAATTAACGTTTGTTATATGACAACATACGTCAATTAATGTCTACTCAAGGACAACATATGTCAATTTAACGTCTTTCGCTATGACGTCAAACATTTAATAGACGTCAAAAACCTAAAATAACAAACGTTAAAAGCTATTTTTGTGTTAGTGATATAATCAACATCGAATTGAACATAGGGTAACTTGGGACAAGCTAATATCATTTTAAGTTTATCAACACAAGCCTATGTTAAGTCAGAACTAATCATATTCAAGTCAAACTAATATAAGTCTAATTCAAGTCAGGTTCAACACAAGTTAGGACAAATTAAGTTAGACTAAGTCTTGGTTAAAGAAAGTATAGATTTGAACAAGTTAAATAAAGCTAAGATGACTCATATCGGTTGGACCCATGTTGGCTAAGTTAAATCGTACTTAAGTCAAGTTGATTAAGTTAGAGAGCATGTCTATTTAAGTCAGTCTCAAGTGAAGATAAATAGGGTTAAGTTAGGCTCAAAATAGGTCATTCGAATTAAGCTTATGCAAGGTTGAGTTTAAGTCATGTCATTGTTGTTAGGGTTCTCATCATGTTGAGTTGAATTAAGTCCACATAGTCGAGTTGGGCCCATTCAAACCAAGTTAAACCTTGCCCATGATGGCCTAGTTAAATCTTTCCCACAAAGGGTTGAGTTAAGTCAAACCCACACAGGGTTGAGTCGCGTTAGACACACTTAAAGACAAGTTGAGCAAAACCCACGTGGTCCATGACAAACCAATCAGAGTCGGATCCACATTTAATCCATTTAAGTTAGGCCCACATTAGGCCCACGAAAAACCTAGTTAAGACAAATTCCCTTGGATAAACTCATTTTGTCTAACCTCATATTGAGTTGAGTTAGATTTACTTTAAGTTGAGCTAATATAGGTGTCCTCCTTAGTCTCAATTGAATTGGACCCCCTCAATCAACTCATTTTAGGCCCACCTTTGGTTGAGTTGAGTTAGGTCTACCTCAAACTAAGTTGATTTGGGATCACCTTAGGCTTAATTGAATCAGATTACCTCAAGACGAGTTGATTTAGGCCCATATCAAGCTATGGTAAGTATGGTTTGTGTCAAGCTCAGATAAAATTGACTCAAACCCACTTCGGGCCGAGATTAGACAAATTCACATCAGGTTAAGTCTGGTTGGGCCACCTTGAGTTTAGAGTCCATACCATTTTAGGTAGATTTAAGTTTGTTTCACCTCATATCGAATCGATTCAAACCCATTTAAGTCGAGTTAAGTTGAGCTCACATTAAATTGATTAAAGTTGTGTACATGTTAGGTCGAGTAAAGTTGGGTCATGTTGAATTGAGTCAAGTTAAACTGATGTTGGATCGAGTCCATTTAGGCTAAATTAAGCCTTGTAAAAATCGGTCCACCATAGACTGAGAGTAGTTTTGGTCTAATTAAGTCAAGTCGAAACTACTTTTGGTAGAGTCGAGTTGAACCCATCTTCTGATGAGTGGAGTTGGACCTAATCAAGTCCAATTGGGTCTTAAATGAGTTGAGTTAAGTCATATAAGATAAAGTCTTGTGAACCTACATCGAGTTGATGTTGGGTCGAGTTCAAATCATGCCATTTTAATTCAAGTTGAGACAAAATTGACTAAAGTTAGACTCATTTTGAACAACATCTGGTCGAGCAAAACCCAAATTAGGTTGAGTTGGTATAGTCAGACAAGTTGAGTTGGATAAAAATTAATTTATAATTAATGTAGAATATTTGAGACAAATTTGCAATATAACATTTTAAAAACTTGTGCAATTATGAAAAATATATAAAATTAATTAAAGTTTTTGTAGTAGAATCTTCTCATCCTAATCACTTTAAGTGGAGTTATTTAGGCTCAAACTTGTTCAAATAAGTTATATGGTTGGACAATGAAATAAGACTTATTCGACTTTTACTTCATGCACAATCGCAATTTTTTCGTGCAGCCCTTCAAAAATTCAAAATGATGATTTTACCTTATGTGACCATGACTTTCAAAATACATATTATGAAAACTTTTTGAGCGAAGCTTTATGAAAATTTTGAAATGACATTTTCAAAACAAAATTTTTAAAATAGAATTTTCAAAATTTAATAAATGCATTTTGGAATATGCTTTTCATAATAGAATTTCCAAAATGTATATAATTTATTTCACAACAAGTTTTTCGTAACACTCTTCATGAAACGCACATGGAATATATGCTAAACCAGTTTTTTTTTTTCACATTTTTTTGTTTTTATTTTTTTTCTAGTTTTCTTCCTTTTTTTTTTCTTTTTCTATATCAATGGACAATAATAATAACGTTGATGATAAAAGTGATAGTAACAATAACAACGGATACAAAAGTGGAGGGTGTTTGAGTCTATTCCATAATTGTGGGATTGCAAGAAGCAATAACCAACTTATGTTAGAAATACTTTAAGATTGAGCCATGGACCATGTCATTCTCAAAGGCCCAAGTAAAAAATTTATGAGATAACAGTTTCTAAATGTCAATAAATTGAAATTATTACGCATTTATTATTATATTAATGTTTTGTGGTATGTTGACTTGACTGTGGATTCACGCAAGCTTAACTCTGGACCGATTGCTTTAAATATAATAAAAGACTATCAAACTCCTGGAAACTATAGAATTATAAGAAGAAGGATACAACTTGATTTTAGAGAAATTATCCAAACTTTGCAAAATATATTAATATCTCTAACATCAAATGAATAGAAAAAGATAAATTAAAACTCATCTTAATTAATTTTATAATTTTTATGACTTTTTCATTATAATATTTAGTGGTAACAATTTCTTTTCTTCTAATTTTACAAAATACAAATCACCTTTTAAGAGTTGCATGCTTTCCCAGTAACATACAAAGAAAGTGAAAAAAAATTAGTGAGACAATAAGCTTTGCAGTGATTAAGGAAATAAAATGGTGATCGAACACAGTTTCCGTGCAACTAAATTTTTTAAAAATTAATTATATTTTTAGTCCTGAATTTTAATTAAAACTAAAGTTTATTTTTATATAAAATTTTGATATATTTTAATTTTTAAATTTAAAAATTAAATATATTAAAATTTCATTCACGAACTAATTCTAATTTTACTAAAAAAACTAAAAGTATATTTAATCTAAATTTTAACTAAAAATACTGTGATTCGGCTTTTTTATATTGTAAAATTACAAATGTTTTATACCTTCTTATTTTTTTTCTTATGTAGTTTTTACAAATTATTAGAAGATTCTTCAATTACTTTCTTCTATGTATTTATTTTTTAAAATGTCGTTTTTTAGTTAGTAGTAATAAAAGTAAAGTGTAATAATATATCATCCATGTTTTATAGATTTATTTATGTTTAAAATCATAAATTTTAGTTATAAATATATTATTTTAATTCATTTTCATTAAAGAAATGAAACAAATAAATTAAACCTATAAAAAAATCGAGTAAAATTTCCCTCCTTTATTCCTTCGTTTTCGCGCAGTGCTTTTTTACCTTTCCATGGCTTTTCGAATCACATAGTCTAGTCATACCACCCAAAAACACACCAAATACTCAACAACCCTAGCACGCCACCGTATATGGCGACGACACGATCCGCGCCACTCCTCAAACACCTCCTGGCCCGCCTGAATCCGGCCCGATCCGTCACATACATGCCTCGGCCCGGCGACGGCACCCCGCGGGCGGTGACGCTGATCCCGGGCGACGGGATCGGTCCGCTGGTGACCGGCGCAGTGGAGCAGGTTATGGATGCGATGCATGCGCCAGTGTACTTCGAGAAGTATGAGGTGTACGGCGACATGAAGGCGGTGCCGGCGGAGGTGCTGGATTCGATTAGGAAGAATAAGGTGTGTTTGAAGGGAGGGCTGGCAACGCCTATGGGCGGCGGTGTGAGCTCGCTGAACGTGCAGCTGAGGAAGGAGCTTGATCTCTACGCTTCGCTTGTTAACTGCTTCAACCTCCCTGGCCTTCCCACGCGCCACGAGAACGTTGACATCGTTGTCATCAGAGAAAACACAGAGGGCGAGTACTCCGGCCTCGAACACGAGGTTGTTCCCGGCGTCGTCGAAAGCCTCAAGGTACTCTAGTTTGAGCACCTTCGTTTCGTTTTGTTTCTCTGTGCTCTAAGAAAACAGTAGGCTGAATAATTAGCTTTTATCCCAATTCATTGAATTTGAGATAATGGAAAAAATGGAAGTGAGCTTTTGCCTATCGATTAATTAAATTATAAGCTGTTGTCTGTTGTTTGCCGCGTTGAATTGCGATAATTAGCAGAGTTTCAATTCGTGAATGGCTTAACCAAGCCGCGAGTGATTTGTTATTCGTGAATGTTGATAAGTGAAAACGTTAGTGCATTGCTTGCCATTGTAATTGGAGATTTATTTTGGCATACTCTGTACTTTTTTTTGGTTGAATGGTTTCTATTTGGTTCATAATGTAGAGAAGGTGGAATGAAATTGAAAGAACTGATAAAGGAGATCGCAGTTTGTTACAGATTCTTGATGCTTTGGTTGTGGTTTGTGGATGGCAGGGTACTCAATATTCGCGTAGACGTAAGGAATTTATTTAACTTGATCTGGGACTTGTTTTGACTTGCTGTAGACCTGGGGTTTGAAATTTTTATATCAAGAAATTAATTAGGAATTCCTGGGGTTGTTTGAAAAGATTTCAGGTGCCAAGTTTAGTTCTGATCACCTCAGAAACAGCAAAGAGAATGCTGCTTGGGAATTAACATAGTATAGTTAACTTATTTGTTTTAAGAGATAGGTCACCTTAGCTAAGCACCTTAAATAATAAATCTGTACTGCATCCAAGGGCATACATACATACATACATATATATATATATATATATATATATATATATATATATATATATATATATATATATATATATATCTTGGATTAATATCCACGGCAATTGTTAGTCATTTGTTGAATGCCTCGAAAAGTCCTAACAAAGAGGAGATCATTAGTGCTGTAGTTGAGTTAGTGGAGAATGGTAATAATTTTATGTCTTTGTTTCATTTCAGTCCTTTGTATGAGTTGTGTACATGTTGTCCCACTGTTAACATTTTCTTCACGTTCTTAGCCTGAAGATTTTTGTAATTTGTGAATGTGATCCAGATATTTCTTGATTTCTTATGGGATTATTGTTGTTATAGACAAGTCATTTCTCTTCTATTCTCTCAGGATTTTTTTTTTCATGTTAATATTTCAGTGTATATTTCATGAAGTTAGCACATTGGCATCATGAACTATGAGTTTTATGTTTGAGCCTCATACTATTATTTTGCTAGGTAATAACAAAGTTCTGTTCAGAGCGCATTGCCAAATATGCTTTCGAGTATGCTTACCTAAATAATAGAAAGAAGGTGACTGCTGTGCACAAAGCAAACATTATGAAACTTGCAGATGGTTTATTCTTGGAATCTTGTCGAGAGGTTGCCACAAGGTATCCCGGTATCAAGTATAATGAAATCATTGTAGACAACTGCTGCATGCAGCTTGTTTCAAAGCCTGAGCAGTTTGATGTCATGGTAAGCAAATTTACTATTTAATCCCGATTCTCAATTATTTATCAGCTTTTGATTAATTCATGGTGTAATTACGAGGGATCAACGCTTGTTTTTTTCTAATAATGCACTCATAATACTGAAGAAGGGTTTTGAAGTTCACGAGTTCTGTTTTTCCACATGCTAGGTAACCCCCAATCTTTATGGGAATCTTGTCGCAAATACAGCGGCAGGTATTGCTGGAGGTACCGGAGTCATGCCGGGAGGTATGGTTCTTAGTTACTAGTATATTATTTGTTGTAGCTCTAGAGTTCTAATTTTATGATGCTATTTTTCTATTTTTCTTATTAAATAACTCATTGTCATTGTTGTTGTGAGATGTGCCTATGACTAATGTTTAGAGTTGTCGAGTCTAGGTTCAGAGTTCACGAACTGTGTCACTGGAAAGAAAAAAATTAGAGGTCAAAGTTCAAACTGGCAGTTTATTTGCTTATCACAACATTCGGTTGCAGCACTAGGGGCAACTGCTGCCATTGTGATTTGAGTAATGGAGTTGTCAAATGGTAGTCACAACTAATAGTAGAGAGTCAGTGAATGGAGATGATCAGGGATGTGATAGATAGGGCTAGTGCGGCTGTTAGGAAGGGGACTTAAATTAGAGATCTGTGCTCAATGAAAAGAAAATTAACCCGAACCAAATTAAGAAATGGCTGTGGATGGCCACACGAGACAACTTGGAGTAATGTAGTTACCAAATGATAGTAACACCGAAAGTAACAGTAGTGAAGTCAGTAGATGGAGACTGTCATTTGTGAGGGCAGTGGTGGTGGCAATGATGCTGAAAGATGGGGAAGTTTTAACGAAAATAGCAGATAGAGTTCCCTCTCCCTCGCCCTCCCTATTGAGTAAAATTCATACTCAACCTACTTATATTAAGATCGAAATCGAATATTTCAAGAAATGAATGGCACGGCTTTTGCAGGTAATGTGGGGGCTGATCACGCTGTGTTTGAACAAGGTGCTTCAGCAGGAAATGTTGGTAATGAGAAAGTAGTAGAACAACAGAAAGCCAACCCAGTGGCACTCCTTCTTTCGTCGGCCATGATGCTTCGACATCTTCAGTTTCCTGCATTTGCTGACCGATTGGAAACTGCCGTTAAAAAGGTGATTTTGGAGGGTAAATATCGGACGAAGGACCTTGGAGGCACAAGCACCACACAAGAGGTAGTTGAAGCAGTGATAAATGCTTTAGATTGATTCATTTATTCGCTCATCTTCCAAATCAAGCCAGCCTCGTATATTTTTGGCTAACTAATTTTAGCAGCATTTATTTGGCACCCTTTAAACTCGAAGTTGCCAAATTTTTGGTCTTGAATAATGATAATTACTCAACACAGAAAACGATACGATAAGAATTTAATTATAGAATGTGATAACTGATGTCTGTTCACATTCCATTTTAAACATTAATTTTATGTATGCTCTTATTTGAAAGATGTCTAAAATGAGTCATTACTCAAGTTGAAAGATATTTTTGTTACTTTTTGTTGATAAAAAAATTCTTTATTTGTTCTTAAAAAGCTATTTATTATTTACAGTGAATTACTTGCAAACCTATATTTTAGGTCCCCGGTAGTTTGCCAATGTTTTAAAATTTAACACAGTTATAATATTTTACATGTGCGATACACTAAAAATACTGTTATTTTTTATCCTACAATATGCAGTTTCCTGATAGCAATATGAACTTCATATCATTATTATTTTTAGGCTTAAATGCTTATTTCGTTCTCATGTGAATTTTTATTTAGTATCCGGTTTTAAAAATGAAGACATTGGGTTCCTATGTTATGAAAAGTGTATGAATAAAGTCATTTCCGTTAAGTTGACAGCAACAACGTTAAGTTCATGCTGATGTGACTGTATTTTTTCTTTTCTCTCTTCCGCTGTTCAACTTTTTTTTTCTCTTCAGCTTTTTCTTTGATGATTTGTTGAACTTGTTCTTTCTTGTTGGATTTTATTCATATATTTTTCATAACATCCCCTAATGTTTTCATTTTTAAAATCAGATACTAAACAGAAATTCATCTCTTAATATAGGGACGAAGTAAGCATTTAAGTCTTATTATTATTATTATTATTATTATTAATGTTATTATGTGGTTTAGCAAGTAAATTCTCATAACTTTTAGGAACATAAATATTAAAGAATTTATATAGTACTTCTAAAAGTACGTTTAAAGTATTACAAATAAAAATGAACGTAAATGTTTAGAAGGTTAAATTGATTTTAAGTACATATTTTAAAATATTTGAATTAATTTACGTGAGATTAACTCTACCTGCATATCTGTAGGTCATGATAACTTTATTAACCATATATGCGTAGCTAATTTTGAATTATTTCTAATGCAATTATTATTTTAATTAACTTTTACTACTTAATTTCATGACTATTAGATTTTTTTTCTTTTTAGATTTATAATTTAAATTAACGACTATTAATTTAAATTTTAGTTGATTTATTAATATTAATATTCCTTCATTCAATTTCCATTCAATGAAATAATTGAAAAAAACAAACAAAATTTTATGGGTTCAATACTTATTTTGGTTGATATGTTTGTTTAAAGTGGTCTTATCTTCTTTTATTGTTATTTTGTAAAAACGTGACATAAATATGTGACAACCAATTGACATAACAATGTTAAAAATCTTTGGCCTTAATTAAACTTTCTCTATTACAATTAAATTTACTTTTACTTAATTAAACTTGAATTCACTATCATGAAACTCTAATTGAAAACTTCTTCCCTCCCCTCTTTGTTTTCACACGTTCTCCTTCTCTCGAACACACCTAACATTGGGGTGTCCCTGTGGATTTCGTAGGATTTTCTTCTTTTCTTTTGTCTTAGGTTAGGAGTCGTCTTCTCCTTTTCTAGTTAGGGAGTAATTGGCTGGGTTGAATTTAGGTTATGTTATTTGAGATTTCTTTTCTATAGGTTTTGATCTTGCGATTTCGGACTAGGATTTTTTATTTGGCTTATGTTATTTGAGGTTTTTATTCTTGATTCTTGTTTACAAGTTTTGATCTTGTGATTTGAGGCTAGGATTTTGATTTGGGTTTAGTTATTTGAGGTTTCTGTTCTTGATTCTTGTTTACAAGTTTTGATCTCACGATTTGAAGCTAGTGGTTTGATTTTGCTTATATTATTTGAAACTTTTGTTCTTGATTCTTCTTTTCATGTTTTGAACTCCTAATTTGGAACTAGGGTTTTTATTTGAAATTTTGTAATTTTTTTCGTTTGGAGGGTGATAGTTGTAGTTTGGGGTTTCTAGTGGTGGTTGGGTCTTCTAGGTTTAGCAAGAAGAAAAAGATGAGAATCTATTAAGAATAACTTTTGCACAAGATTAACTTTTATTTTTTAATTTTATATCTCAATTGACATCAATCACACAATCAATAATGCTCATTCAATTTTGGTTAGGAACAATTATATCATTAATGTTTTTAACACCATAAACAAAAAAGACCAACGTGAATCGTTTTTACAAAATATAAAACAATTGTGAATATCTAAAATAAAGGTAGGACCACACTTTCAACAAACCTACCAAACTAGGGACCAAAATAAGTATTAAACCAAATTTTATATTTTCTTACTAGGAATGATATATTTTCAAAATATTATGTATTTATAAAAAAAAATGTATGTTTGATAGTAAAACTGAAATATATTAACAAGAACAAACACTGAATAAATAAATCAAACGAAATGAATATTTAAATTTTTTCTTAAAACTTATGAGTTCGAAATTACTTTATGCCAATATCTTACTTATATAAAAAAGTAAATAGCTTTAAATATATTGAATTAAATATAAAATATTCTAAATATTCTTTTTATCCAGATTTGTAAGCATAATTTTTTTATTAACAAACGACTTATTAAATGACTATTTGGTGAATGTATATTTGTACTTTTTTCATATCTGTAAATAATAAAATTTTCGATTCTACTATTCTATTCTAACTATTATTTGTTTGATTTATTGTTTTCAAAAATAGCCATAAACAATTTTTTTGAAGCATAATGTATAACAATTTTAGATGTGGTATGCTATTTGTAGATTGGTATAGGGTATTTCCCTGAGTTTGGATTGGATTCGAGAGAAAATAAAATATCAACGAATTAATTTTCATTTAATTTATTTTTGGGTTTTGCTTCCTTCACCACCACCCCTTCTCCCTCCATCTCCACTTTACTGTTTTGCCATTCACTAAAATTTTATTTTTAAGGTTATTATTTTTAAATTTTTACCCACTCTCAACTCATTCCACTAAGGATCTATTATCAGTCCTAGTAAAAAACTTTTCTTTCATTTTAACGTTAGTGAGAAGTTACAAAGGTTGGTGGTGGTGGAAAGAACTGATCAAGCCTGTCGGGTCTCAGTGGTGGAGTGGTGCATTCAGTGGTGGTGCTTCCTCCAGGTGTGTAATAAAATAAACCCTAAAATAATGAACATCCTTCAGCGGATGTCAACATCCGTTTAAGGTGAAGATATCCGTCGACGGAAGTCGGATATTCGTTGAAGGCCAAACGGATATCCCACATCCGTTTTGGCCTTCGCGGGGACTGTTAGGCGGCACACAATCGAACCAGCGGCGACAACAAACCATTAACAGTGACAAAATAACACATATTCAAACCACACAAATAGTAATAAACCCTAAACTAAACTACCTAACATAAAAAATGAAGAGAATAGTGAAGAAAACCAACCTGAAAAAACGAAAACAAGCTGCAAAGAACTTGATCCAGGCTGCTCCTCCACGCTCGTCGACGCTCTGGACGCTCCTCGACGCTCTGAACGCTCCTCGACGCTCCTCCACACCACGACGGCGACGCTCCTCCACACCACGACGACAATGGAAGATTTCAAACCAAAAGAAAAACTGGGAAGAAACAAAGAAAGGAATGAAAGCGGGGAGGTGGGGAGGTGAAATAGAAATGGGGAAAGGGGAAAAGAGTTTCGTGGGTGGGTGGTGGGAAAGTAAATTAGGGTTTCAAATGATTTAAAATAGGGTAAAAGTAAAAAGACTTTTAACTTAAGGATATAATTAGAATTAAAATAATGTGGGGAGGTGGAGGAAGTGTACAGTGGTGGTGGAGGGAGCAACAACCTTTATTTTTTCAAGATTAGAATCAACCCAACTCAATGATAAAAATGTGGGTGTTACTCCCTCCACCACCACCACACACTGCTCCCTGCACCTTCCCATCTCTCTTTTGTCCTTCAGTAATATTTAAACGGATGTAAACATGCGTTGGATTCTTAAACAGATGTCAACATCCGTAGACGGATATCAACCTCTGTTGAAAGACAAACGAATGTCGATATCCGTCCAGAGATGTTAATATCCATTTAAGAATTGAGGGTCCACGGATCTTGACATCTGTCCAACCATATTCAAGAAATATGCAAACAAGAAGGAGTGTTAAGAGTAATAATAGCAGTAAAAGTAGCAGTTTTTTTTACATTCTACATGAGCATGGGTTCTGCACCAACGTGAGTGCTGCACATGAATCCATCAAACAAGGACTGACCCTAAACATGAGAATGCAGAACTTCATTTGACTAAGAGCACCATCTCCGTCCAAATCACCCTCCATTAGCATGCCCACGACCTCATCGTCTCTTACGTCTAAACCTAGCAAGTAATTGCTGATCTTCAAGCTCTCGAAGGTGACGAGACCCTTGTTCACGTCCATGAGCAAGCGAAAGTCGTTGCAGAGTTCTCCAATGAACCCTTCTACCCCCATGTGCGCAATCACGGAGGGGAAGTAGTCCTCGAAGTCCATAAGGTAGTCCAGTTCCATCTCCCGAGGAATATCCACCAACCCACATATCATCAATCATTTCACCACAATGTAACATATTTTACTTATTTTATTCCTTGGCTTGGCTGGAAAGAGGATCACGAGCATCCAAACTGAAGAACCACGAGCTACACAGACTCATTTTGGCAACTTGATTAAAATAAAAAACTAAGAGAACAAATGGGAAGGGGAATCAGAAATCGGAGGAGAAAAGGAAAAAGGAAGCATTGGCACAATGATGGCAACAATAAGAAAAGGGAAGAGAAGAAGCTATAGAAAAAGCAAATAAAAAGAAAGAGCAAAGCAAAGAAAGAATTTAGAATGAGGGAGGAGGAAAACACGAGTCTGGCAGAAAGAAACCTTCCTGAAACAGAGAATTTGGAATGCATGATGTCTACCTTTTTCTAATTTATCACGTGAATTAAATCTTACATTAATTCTCACAAATTTTACTTCCAAATTCAATCTCATTTACCTCCAAATTCACTCAAATAAACAAAAAAATTTACTTTCAAATTCTCTCAATCACTTTTTTCCAAATCCATTCAAATGAACAAGACCTTAAAGACGCAGGAGGTGCAAAGACACATCCGTATCTGTCACACTTTTTCAATTCACTTTTCTTCCAATGATTTAGGATGGAGGTGTAGGGATGTAAGAAAATTTAGGGTTTTAAAAAAGGTAAATAAAATTAAATAGTAAAAGTTAAATTAATTTAGGATATTTTTGAAATAAAAAAATAATAATGAAGAGGTGTAAAGAGTATTGGGATGGTGGAGGGAGCAATTCCCTAAAAATGGTAGTTCGTTTTATATCAATTGGATTCAGTTATATATAAATATAAAAAGATATATTTAAAAAAAAGTTATCCAAAAATCCGCACATAAATAATTCTATCAACAAAAATGCTTTCTTAGCGTAATTGATTAATATACATCAAATAAAAAAAATTCTATAAAAAATCTCCATAGTTTTAAATATTCATATACAATAATAAATAATAAGGGAAATATGTTATTATTATTATGGTTGGTGTGATTCTTCAAATTTTAGATTAAATTTGATTGATTTAGATCTAATTACATTAAAGATGTCACTCAATTTATTTAATTTAATTTAGATTATCGAATTGTTTTTAAGGAATAAATGTGAGATCTCGGAAATTTAAACCATGATTACTGTCAAATCTGTCATTTATTGTACTGCTGAGTCACCTGGCTGCTTCCATAAATGCACCGCGCCACACGTCCAGTGCATTAAAAACGCACTTTGCACTGCATGCACGAGCGCCATGTGTCGCGTAGAAGTTTCGGAAGTCAGAAGTGAGAGTGCAGGTGTCAGCAGAGGAGACGCTCGTTCGTTTGGGCGTGGAAATTAACAAAACTGAGTTTCGAAAAACGCTCTCTCACCTGCACGCACTCTTCTTCTTCCTCAGAACCAAACCTTTCATTTTCTCCAACTTCTCTCTAGAACCAGTTTACCTTCTTTCTTCTGTAACTCATCATCTTCTTCTCCGATCACGTTTCAGAACCGTAGAAACGTTCCTGGAGACGTGAGCATCATTCTGGACCGAACAGAATTTGGATCGGTACTGGTAAGTTCTCATTTCTAAGCGTTCGTCCTTTAGTTTCGTGCGAACCCTAGTTCTGGTTGCATGCATGAGTTTTAGGTCTGAGTCGTTTATGATTTTTGGTGTTTTAGATTAAGTGAAAGTTGTTGAACGAAACCTGAGGGTAGGACGCTGTTAGAGGTCGCACTAAATTTTGCTCTATGTGGAGTACACTGCTATCCAGGTAAGGGAAGCTTAATAATTTAGTTTATACGTATATGATTGTGTGCGAGCATGATAGAAATAGAATGTATGAGATGTATGCTGTGGTTGAATATGCCTGAACGATCGCTGTTATGCCTGAGTGAATATGGTATGTGTGGATTGATATGTATGAATTAGATACTGGTTGATTATAGTATAGTATGAGTGGTTAATATGAATTCTATAAAGTATGTGAATTAAATGATGAATCGGAAATTATAAGATCATGAATTGTATGAGAAATGTTGAGTTAGAATAGATGAAAAATCTGAATCTGATAAGTCCTTCTATGATAAAATACGTTCGTCATCGTACGGTCTTATACCGTTCGGTTTCTAGTCAATTACTTAAAAGGAATTCTTTTATTTGAAAAGAGTTCTGAAATTTAACGAGCGTTCCGTGAAACACCAAGTTGAGCGTTCGGCTCAGCCCAGTGGTAATCTTGTAAATTAAATTAAGTCATTATCCCTTATATTTATAAAACGGTAGCGCTCGGTCTTACACTGAGCGTTCGTCCTAAATAGCGCTCGGTTTTACACCAAGCGTTCGTCTTAAGTAGCACTCGGTCTTACACTGAGCGTTCGTCCTAAATAACGCTCGGTCTTATATTTAGCGTTCGTCCTGAGAAGTGTACGGTCTTATACCGAACGCTCGTCCATACCTTTGAATTGCAGAACGTACGTAAATAGCGTTCGTCTCAAATTATCAGTAAATGAATATTCGCTTTCGGTCATTGACTGGCGGTCGATCCTGTTAAACACTTGTTCTCAGAGTACTAAATATTCGTCTTGTTGTATCTTTATTCTTTTGAATTTAGTCCAAAGTCTTTAAATCCAAATTATTCTGAATCATTTATATTATATCGCTAAGAGTCGGTTCATTTAACTGATTCTCGCGAAAGTCACGTTCGTCATGTTCAAAACATCAACTTGATTATTTTTGAAAATAAGATCTCTCGGTCTCACTCTGGACGTTCGTCCTCGTTGTGTAGAGGATTGAACGCTCGTCTTTTTATGGAAGTGGAACATAGAATGAAAATGTAAATAAAAGGAAGTATTAAGATGTGCGAACCCTATAAGAAGGGAAATTATGATTTTGGTATTTGAACGAGCGTCCCATGGAGGGACGACTCATATATTGGATATTAAATTTGGTAAAGTATGACTGTGGATAAGTTAAGACTCGCTGTCCATCCTGATGTTCCGTGAATACTATCTTCATGTAGAGGAAGTATGTCATGTGTGGGAACGGCAGGAGGTCCTTAGTCCATAAGTTAACATGGGCGACGTAAGAACGGACTGACCTCGAGTGACAGCTGTTTGGTGTATCCCAGTTACTACACCACTCGGGTGCAAGGACGCTTATAACTACACAAATTCATACAGTCCGGACGGTCGGTCTAGTATTTATATATATATATATATATATATATATATATATATATATATATATATATATTGGATGATGTTGTGTATTGAAGTTATGTGTTTGTTTGAATTGAAATGTTGATGAATATGTTGAAGTATGAATTAAATTACTTAAGCTTACCCTTTCGTTTTCCTTGTGTTGTCGTCTTGTATATGTACGTTCGTCCTGTCCTTGCAATGATCATCCGTGTGGATGTGAGCAGATGGAGGTGCGTCACTTGAAGAAGTGCTAGAAGAAGAAAATTTGGAAGACGCTAACCTGGTGGATATGGAAGTTAAAGCCGAGCCTTAGAGCGCTCGCATGTTTATTTAGTTTTATTAAGTTTAATTGTGGACGTTCGGTCATAGTTTTGTAAGACCGTTCGTCTCTGAACTTCTGTCTTTATCGCGTTCGTTATTTCTGTATGTTATGCCGTTCGACTTTTAACGCTCGTTCGGTTTTGTAAGACTGCACTGTTTTATTAGTTTAATGTAATTAATTCTGATTATGATAATTACTATATTTTGGGATGTTACAATAAACATATATACAGTCTTCTTATCTTAATTTCTTTAAATTTTTTTGTGCATTTTATTAAAACATTCCACTATTTCATGAATAATTGAGTTCAACTGATCAGGATTAATATTGGCATTTGAGGTTGGGTATCGTTGCTCAAATTGTAATATTATACGAAGAAATTTATTGTTATATAACTACTATTTTTGTTTGAACTCTTTATATGTTTTTTTATTTAATTAACTTTTAATTTAATGAATTTTTTGTTTTCACTTTTTTTGTATTTAATATTTAAAAACTTTATATTTTTAATTGAATTTTTACTGTTTAACTTTACATTAATTATGGTGGCATGATTCTTACTTTATATAATCCTGTGTTTATAAATAAAGACATAAAAAATGATTTTACGAATGATATTCGAATATTTAATATTAAAAGGTGTATAAATAATTTTTTATTAAAACGAGTTTTATTTTATAAAAACTTTTAATTTTTTAAAATTGTTCTTTTTAAACTTTTTCTGATATTTTTTTAAGATTTTGATTCTATCATTCACCGTTTTAAAGATCCAAGTACACTTTAGCAATTTTTGGTGTAAAAGGCAACTCAATCAATCAATTATGTGAAGTTCATTTTTTGCTCTTTTAATTAAGTTTTTTTTTTTGCATGTAATGTTTAAGGGGTTTGTGTGTCGCCTTAAGTACTTCTATGTGAATCTATATTCTTTTATGATAATGAGAGTATGTTTAGATAATTAATATGATTTTTTTTGTTTAGCTAAAGCTACCTATATGAGTTGACGTGTGTGTGGAGCCACCGTGGAACTGTAATTTGCTTTTCAGGCAAGGGAAACTAATAAGTTATAATTGTTAAATTTGTATTTGTTGTTTAGAATGAGATATAACTGCTGAACTATTAATTAGATATGCTAAAATTTGAAATATTTATTTAAAGATAGATTTGTTATAGTTTTTAAAAAAATTGGAATATGAATTATAGTTTTTGAGTCAAATTATACTTATTATCATGTTCGAGAAAAGTAAAAATAGCTCACATGTACCATTAGACAAATTTGATATGCATTATTAAACTCTGAATTCTAATATGGTGATGGGCGAGATCTCAAAACCACCTTGTCCTAAGAGAAAAAATTGGATTTTAGATATTTCCATTTGTTTAAGTGCAAGTTGATTTCTCCATGTGTGGTTGGGCTGACTTGGTCGAGGTGGTGTTAATGATGAATTTTCCTTGAGTATCAATAAGTTGTTAGTGACAATGACGTAAAAGTTATTGTCAACGAGTCTAATGTACAAAGTGACAATGGTTGATGATAAAGAAAGATTGTTATTGTCAGATGTTTGTTTTAGAGTATGTGAGACTTTTGGTGAAGGGAGGATACGTTGATTTTCAAGTGAGTATTCATCAAAGTCCCACATCAAGTAATATGAAGAAGATAACAATAAGAATAATTAAAGATTAGAAGAAATTTTTTATTAAAACAAGAACAAAGATTTTGCTAACAATAAGAATAACTAAAGACTACAAATAACTCAAATTAAATTAAATGTATTTGTGTTAAATAAAAAAACAAATAAAGATACTACTTTTCAAGTCAACTTCAGTATTACCAAATTAGTAGTTAAGAAAGTAGATAGGGTTTAAAGTAACTGTGAGTCGTCTCCCAACGAATACAAAATTGTTTTTCAATATTTAACTCTTATGAATGCTATGCAATGTTCAAGAATAAAAGTGAGAAACTATGCTAATGAAATTAATGTTTAAAGAATGTTGATTATCAAATAGGAAACTTAGAAACAAATATGATAAAATAGGCTAATTCCACTGCTTTCCAAGATAAATTCATTATTGGTTATCCACAAATCATTATTCATTTGATTATTGTTTGAGTTTCAAATTAATTAAGGTACATTCTTAATTAACTTGAGGGTGATCATACAATCAACCAAAGTAGATTCTCAATCAAATGCAAGATCTTTCTAGATTATTCACAATGAATTAAATCAAAGTACATTCTCAATTAAATTCTATTGTGTTTAATCATGTATATTCTTAAATCATGCTTTATTTTTGCAACCTTGGACCAATAAAGCTTTAATGTCAGCGGCACAAATAAACATTAGAACATCCAAAAATAATTTATGCACTAAAACTCACGTTTTACCTCTCTTTAATTTCGAAACTCAACAATTCCAATCGTCACAGATTTACTTTAAATCATCTATTTAAGCACATGAATCTTACTAAAATTTTGAATTTCGAAGCATAAATGTGGGAATAAATATGTAGTATAGTCAAATTTCTATCATATCTTTAAGTTTCACAAAAACTATTCATAACGAGGATGAATCAACAACAAAGAAATGTCTTGCTTTTGTGAACTTGAAAGAGTTAATAGAAATCCAAAGATAAAAAGTTAACAAAATGATTGTTGGTTATGAAAGCTCTGTAGGGAAGCAAAACTTTGGTGAATGGAGGAATAGGGGTTTCAAAGGATTCAAAATTCTTATGAGAGTGAAATTATGGAGAATATAAGGAGCTTTTCGTATTCATTTATTTTAGTATGAACGTCTTTTGTTTCCTAAGCAGACGTTACATGTTTACTCAAGATACATTTTAACGTCGCTTATGTGTGTGGTCAAATGTCTTTTAATTATTAACATCGCATATAGGTGTAATAGACATCTAAATTATTGCATTTATTTACAACAATGTCACCGGTCATTTTTGATATTGACTATTTAGTGGTTGAACGTTTAACATTACAAAATTTTTAATAATGCGTCTAAGAAATTCATAAAAACAGTGTTATCATCTTTCCTTTCACACAATTTGAAACAACCTAATAATAGACTTGCACGCAGAGAATAAAGTTTGCATATTTACAGAGAGATATAGTGACAAATTCCTATCATTTCCATTTTTTCAAACATTCAAACTAAACAATGTTCTATGTAGTCCAAAGTGAACTAGACTCGGGTACAAGAACTACTCCAGAAAATTTTAAGTTTGAAGTTGGTAAGAGCAAGCAAGCTCTTAGTCACTTGAGATGAACGTGTGTATGATGTTAATCACCTCCTAAGGACATGTCTGTGCGACTTTTTCTTCTACGTTCATTATGCTCAGCCAATGTTTTCCTGCAACTTCTTTTCGTCTCATCAAATTCTGCAAGTTCATGGAACCTGCGTGCCATTCGATCCAAAACAAAAACATATTATCAAAGGAGATCTCATTTTCATTAAATAAAAAGCCAATTATAACATGAATCAATCTTCACTTCAAATGTTTAAACTCATTTTCTAATATAATATTAAAAATCCATTCCAACAAGATTCCATACTAATCTATCCAGAATAAACTGGTGTACACCAAAGATAGACCGATGCACACCAGAAATAAACCGATTGACTTAACTCAAAGTCTAACTACAAACTTTTTAATCACAACTTAAGTTATTGGAGTTAAAATTACTGGATGAGACTTACCTCTAATGAGTGATAGTTAAGAGATTTAGATTGATTTATTAAATTTATTATACCATTTATTATGGGAACATTGTGAAATCCCTTAAGAATATCTAATCTCGTACATAACATTGAAAATTTTTTATCATTTAAATAGAAGACAAATTAGTTTATTTATATTATTTAAGAGAAATGTGTTATAATACTTATCTTAGAAACTGAATTTACAAGAATGAATTAGGATTATCTGGTAATTATAATTCATCCCTCCTTAACCTAATGTCTCCAAAACCCTCCCCAAATCTCACATTATACCCTTAAGGACACATAATATTGAAAGCATACATTAACATGAAAAAAAGGTAAAATCTGTGCTGAGAAAGAATGTTGAGTGAGAAAAGTAAAGACATGAAAATAAAGAGTAGACAATGTTGATGTTATATGAGATGATACATACTTGCTACATTGTTGGCAGAACCTCTGACGAATGCTAGAAAGTAAAACAACAGGAACCTTAGAATGTCTGTCACAAACCTTGTGACGGCGGTTGTAACTCTTGGCCATGTTCAAGTTCACACCACATTCATCTGCCTGACAAAAAATAGAAGATGATGATGACCCTCTTTTTGAACCCTTCCAAACCACACACTAACTTTATTGTTATCTTCTTCACCATTTCACCCTCTTTCACTGCTTCCCCTTCATCCTTCTCATTTCCATTTTCCATGCTTCTCTTCTGATCTTCTTTTCTCCCACTACACTTGACTTCTCAGTTTTATCTTGTGTACCCTACTGAAAAAAAAAAAACTGTTTTATATTGTAATGAGATCTCAAAACATTATAACAATTTTCTTGCCTTCTTAATTTTCATCTTCATAATTATAGCAATCACTACTTTTTATAATTCTGACCATACACCATCATTAAATACTTACTACTGTATATTTATCTTTCAAATTTTGCCACTTTTTTTTCACTCGTTACAAATTCGGTGGACATATAAGAAAGGATAACAAAATTATGTTATTTCTCTTTTTAAAATATTTCACGACACACCGTTATACATGTAATGAATGGTTAAACTACAGACAAATTAAAAAAATATTTTGATAAATTTATGAAAAAATTTGAATAATAAAGTTATTACATAATTATAATTGCATAGTAAAACACACGTTAAATATATTATATAATCCGTTTAATCTATATTAATTATAAAACATGTACAACAAGGTTACCTGTATGAATACAAATAACCGAGTTACTCTTAATGATATTCGGATTGTACTTCTATTAATCATCGTTAAAATGTAGTAGATGATATAAAGATATTAAAATCCGAAAATATAATGCATCACAATCAATAAAACAAATAAAAATAACCATCTATGTATTTTAGTAGATACTTTATATATATTAATTAAGAATAAACAGAAATTTTTACTTTCTCTTGTATTTTATGTTAACTCACTTTCCCTTTTTTTCTAAGGTTTTACGACATCATTTATTATATCTATTTATTCTTTCATGTTTTGTGGTACATTGAAAAAGTAGGTTAATATGAAATTTTGCACGTGAAATATGAAATAAGTTAGGAGAATAGGATTGTTATTTTCTTAGAAAAATATGTTTTTATACCACTGTTTATTAAAACAATTTACTTTACATCTATTTTTCAATAAAATATTATATTACAATAAAATAATAATGTATATCAAGAGGATCTAGAAGGGTCTATCCAATCAAAGACAGAAACAGAAAAGTAGTACTTGTACGGATCATAATTGGGGGGCACATGTAATGAAATATTGGGTGCCGTACCATCTGTTTCCCTATTGAATCTTCACCCTTCATTCTTCTATGCGCTGTGTAATTCCTTACCATTCGATCTCCACTGCTCCCCAATGTACTCGCAGTCGCTGTTTTTCGATCAGAACTTACGTAGTTAAGATTCAATATGTGAAAAATTCATACCAAACAGTGACGGTCAGATACGGTTTGCTGTCTGCTACTGAAATGTGATCTACCGTTGGATCTAGTCTTCTGGGCAAAGAATAGTCATCAATCGGCAACACCGTCCTCGCCAACATCTGCATTCCATGCGTGTTATTGCACCCAATAAATTTCACGGGTGTAGAAAAAATACTCTCATCTCATTTATTAAAAATATTTTTTTTTCTTAATTATAAAAAATAACTTTGTATTTTTTACTTTATTTGATGATATTTTCTTAACCAATTTTACACAATGATCTAATTTTATAATTATTTTTGTTTTAATATGTAAATAAGAGACTCGTTTTTCTTTTAAATGAAGCTTACATTTAAAGCTTTTCTTACATGATTCTCCGTATCCCATGGACAGATGACAACTTGATTTTTAAAGTTGGTATATCTTTTTTTGTCTTCATAAATCTATCTTTTGAATGTGAGATAGATTTAAACAAATACTTAAATAAAGTAAAGTTTCCGTAAAAAAGGAAAAACTCAAGTAAAGATATTTTAAATAATGTAATACACTTGCAAAAAATATATCATGTGAATTACCGTTCTATGTATATCGTTTTGTTTTCGTTACAGATGCTAATACACCAAATAAATAAATAAATAAAAGAATTAAAATGTAAAGCTTTTTGTACGTTTATTTGATGATAAATAATGAAGTATACTTATCTATTGTATAGTTAAAATGAATAGATATTAAATTTTGAATTTAATATTAATAGCACATTAATTATTTATAGAAAATACTAAATATTTAGGTGTTGCTTCCTTCATCACCACCTCTTGCTCCCTCCACCTTTTCAATTTATTTTATTTTTAAAACTACCCTTATGTTTTAACCTTTTTACTTTTACCTTTTGGGATTTTTAACATATTTCAAAACCCTAGTTTTACCACTCACTTCTTCACTCGCGCGGTTGCACCCCACCACCACATCTTTCACGAATTCTCTCTCACTTGCCATTTTCGTTTAAGCTTTTCTTCTTTCTTCTCTTTCTTTTTCTTTCGACCTTCTATTCCCCACTTTCCTTTCCCTTTTCTGTTTGCTTCCTTCCATTGTTGGTGTTGATTCCTGGTGCGGAGGAGCGTAGATCTAGCGGGATTTGGTTTTTCATCTCCATCCCAAGTTAGTTTAAATCTGTAAATCTGTTTGGTTTTAACATATGTTGCTGCTGTTTGTTCATCGCCCGCCGCGAAGGCCAAAACGGATGTGAGACATCCGTTTTACCTTCAACGGATATGGGACATTCATTTTACCTTCAACGGATGTTGACATCCGTTGACGTATGCTCACATCTGTTTAATGTTAAAATGTTTATTTTAGGGTTTATCACGCACCTGGGAGGGGAGGAACACCGCACCTTCACCTTCAAGCACGACCACCACCAACACCGAACTCTCGCAACGCTGGATTCTCACACCACCAAATGAAAGTCCGCCAAACTCTCACAGCACACACGGTAAAACAATGAAAGAGAGGAAGAAGTCAACATTAAAGAGATGAAGAAGAGCTTGTCTGCGAATAAGAGCTTTTGATATTGTCGTGCTGCATGCATTCATCCGGGGACCAGAAATAGGTTATTGTTGGAGTGGGTAGAAGGTAACAAATATTAACCCTAAAAATAAAATTTTACTAAAGGACAAATTAGGAACGGAGAGGTGCTGGGAGCAAGGGGTGGTGCTGTAGGGAGCAACACCCTAAATATTTTAGTGTTGGTGATTGGACTTGACGGTCCATTAACATTGGGCAATGAGTGGATTCAGACTTGGTTTGTGTCTGTTTTTTTTTCTATAGCAGCAATCATAGTGTAACTTTCAATTTTTTTTATGCATTCTTTTGTTTGAAAATTTTCTAAACATGTAATTAACTAATTAACTTGTTGCATAACATACTCTAAATTGGTTTTGATATAATAGAACATTGCTTCTGTGTAGGATATTCCATAGTTGATAAGTTTGATACAATTATTGTTCAAAAGAGAAAGAATGAAAGTTCATAAATAACAAACAATTATTCACCAATCCTATAAATAGACAAAAAAAAAACGACGAGACAGTAACCAAGGACGAAGATAGAAAATGATTTTGAAAGCATCGTCACACAAGTTTGCTTCTTTGTTCATCTTTTTGAAAGTTTGAAATTGATGAATTTTTTTAGGAATGATCAATGAAAAAATATAATACAAATGAAACATGAATATATAGTAAAACAAATTTTATTTTTATTTAATATGAAAATTAGACTCGCATTTGAATTTCCAATAATCTCTTTTTTGAGTATGAATCCTTTCACATTAACATTTCCTCATTGAGCTAATCACGAGTATCCACCTTTATACTGATGTTCATCTCAATGAGACATGTTTGTCTGACCTCCTATCAAGAAGACTTTCAATATAAGGACTCGTTTGAACTGGCCAACAAGATTAATCACCGGCTCTTATATCATTGATGGTTTTTTGAGGGAGGATCACTAAAGAGATACAACACAAATGAGACATGAATTTAACCCACACATCAGAGATTGACATGCTATTTCCAACCCAATATGGGTCTTCATCTCTCCTTAAGTGTGAGCCCCTTTTCATTGTCAGTTCCCCTCGAAGTAACCATGAGTCGACTACTAAGACTAATTATCGACTCTGATACTACTAATTGCTGGGAGGATCATTAGAGATATATAACACAATTGAGACATGAGTCTAACCCACACATAAAGAATAGAGAGCTAAACCTAATGTTGAGATTAGATGTATAAATTGAATCTTGTGTATTTTGTGATGTTAATACATATGTTTTTCCATTTATATGTTAGTATTTGATTTTTATGTTTAATGGTTGTTGTGTTTGATCATCCATGGCTTGATTTCTGGTTCTTGAGGTTTTGAGATATGACTTTTGAGCCTATAATTGAAATTGACATAATAGAACTTGTATCTAGAGATATAACATGGTTCATTAGTATTTAAGACAGTTGACCTTAATGTATGGTTGTTCGTTGATGATCTAAGGGATTGGACTTTAATTAGTTATCATAAACTCAAAGTCACTAAGAATAGGATTTGAGTAAATTTGTTTGTTGATTTTTACTTAAATATGAAATTGAGATGATTTTGAATGCACAAGAATCAAATTAATAAAATATAGTCTTAATAATGGTAAATACTCTATATTAATTTCCTATTGTACACCAACTGTTTGATAAAAATACAAAAATAAAAGTTTCTTTCTATTTTGCATATTTGTTGTATAATTTGTTGTGAATTATAAGAATTATCATGTGTTGCACAAATCATTGTGGAGACAACAATATTTGTTACGAGAATTATCGGACCATTATCCACCACTTATTAATATTTAGTTTCATATTTGAAATTATATGTCTTGATAAAAAAATGTATGTTAGTGATCTTAATCAATTAAAATTAAGATAAGTTTTACAATTTGGCTTAAAGAATATTAGAAATTATTCATCAACTAAAAATAAGAGAATTTAAACTATATAAATAAGTGGACCTTCTGTTTGAATTAAACTTAAATTTCACATATAAAGAAAAATAAATAAAACCTTCATAACATGTGTCCCTTTTTGTTGTGTAAGAATTGAACATAAAACTTACAACAATTCACAGGCTACTCAACCTTCTTAGTAATAATGTACCTGGAATAAAGCAAGAAATGTGATCAAATTAATAGATTTATAACATTTGTCAATCTTCACTCAACTCTTTATTTATAATCATACAAAGTGCATCCTCTTTCATTGAGTAACACCACTCTCAGTATTGATCTTCTCTCTGATGCGAAATTTCTGAACCTTCCCAGTTGAATTAACAGGTAAATCTCCAAATACCACACTCCTAGGAACCATATGACTCGCCAAATGATCTTCACAGAACTTGATGATTTCTTCAACAGTGGCTCTGCATCCTTCTCTCAATTCAACAATTGCAAATGGTGATTCCACCAAATATTCATCACATCTCCCCACAACAGCAGCTTTCAAAACCTTTGGATGATTCAACAGCACTGCTTCCACCTCTAGTGAGCTCACAGCTCCTCCCTCACAATACATCATATCCTTTGCTCTATCCTTCATTGTTATAGAACCATTTGGTTGTCTAACACCAAGGTCCCCAGTCATATACCATCCACCCCTAATAGCCTCTTCAGTTGCTTGTGGATTTTTAAGGTACCCCATCATCAAAGCTTCCCCTTTGAACACAATTTCACCTATGGTTTTACCATCAGGAGGAGTACTTTCATTAGTCTTTGGATCCTTCACATCAACATTCTGCATAACCTCTGACATACCATAATTCAGCTTTGTATGTTCACCATCTGAAGTGGGGTTCCATGGTCTTATAGTGAAAGGACCATAAGTCTCTGTCATACCATATCCTATGTTCACATCAAATCCAAGCTGTGATACCTTGTTGAGAACATGGGTAGGTGGTAGCACACCAGCAACTGTGACATTCACCCTATGAGGCAGAGGCCTCTGGTCAGTTGGTGATGCATTTGCAATCATGTCCAAAAGGGTAGGTGCACCACAAAAATGAGTTACCTTGTAACGGTGAATTGCATCAAATATACCTTTTGCTGAGACATTCCTTAGGCAAATATTGGTGCCACCAATAAGAGGCATGACCCATGGAAAGCACCATCCATTGCAACGAAACATGTCAACTGTCCATAGAAACACTGCCATTTGTTTCATCTCAAAACGAGCAATTACTGCAAGTGAATTAAGACAAGTACCTTTATGACTATAAACAACCCCTTTTGGAAGAATCCCTGTGGTGCCTGAGGTGTAGTTCACTGATATGGGATTGCATTCATTGCTTGGTTTTAAAGGCTCAAAATCATTTTGTCCAGTTGCAAGAAGCTCATTGTAGTTTAAGGTACCTGGGGGGATTTCCTTAACTGAGAAAGATGGTTCTTGGTCATAACATGGCATTAGAACAATATGGGGTGGCTTGCATTTTCTCTGGGAGAGAATTTCAAACGCCTTGAGGGCAGAATCAATTAACTGGTAGTCCACAAACATGATTTTGCATGGCTCTAATTGTTCCAATATCAGAGCCAATACTGTCACATCCAATTGAGTATTCAGTGCAGAAAGAACACCCCCTGCCATGGGAACACCAAAATGAAGCTCGTACAGTGCTGGAATATTTGGTGCCAAAGCTGCAACCTGCTTATATTTATGGAAGAAAATCAAGGTCTAAAGAGCATAACATCTTTTGCTATAAAATATAAGAGAAAATATTTATATATAAAAATGTTGATCTATGTAAAATGTGAAGTTTGCACAGAATAAAAACGAGTTTCATGAACAGTGTGACAATATTAAACTAACACAACTGCAAGTTGACATAGAAAATGAAACAATAATCATATGAAACAATACATTATTTTATGTTTTTTCTTAATCAATAATATGTTTCAGTTATTATTTTTTAAAGGTGTGGAAACCATGATCGCACTTTCTATGGATTGAAAATGTAAAAATTTACATAAGGGTTTAATTTTAACATATCAGCGTAAATTTACACTAAACTGTTAGGATATAATAAGCTCTAAACAGAACATAGTTAGCTTGATATGATAGTTTATCTGTCTTATATTTATTAGTATATAAAATTGTAGTGTATGATTTTCCGGTTAACTCTAGACTAAACAGTCCAAACTGTTATTTATGTAATGAGCATGATCGCAAATTACTTTTGAGATCATAGACCATGACTAACCGACCGAATAATTAATTTACGAAAAAAATTATTTTTAATTTTATCCATTTAAAATAAAGTATGATTATTATCAATTAGACTGTAATTAGATTATTACTAATAAAAAATTTATTTCAAATTTTATAAATACAAATTTAAGTTAAAAAATACATGACATTTAATACGTATTAATTACTTTAACTATTAAATTTTTATTAATTTTACCATGAAAGTATCTTTTTTGCTGCTAACTTCCAAATTCCAAATTTAATGAATGAACGTTAGAACCATGAGGACAAATATTCATACCACTAATAACTCAGAACATACTAGACAGTTGATATCAACCCCACATCCAAAACACAAATGTTTTACTAAGAAATCTCATTTTTTTTTACTTTAAGCATACTTCTCATAATACTAACAATCCATTAAAAATGATCTCAAATACAAGTTTCAGAACAAATATTTTTAATTATATAATAATTTGTTAATAAATGAAAGTGTTTTTTTTAATAATATTTTAGTATATTTCAATTAAATAGCAACTATAATTAACAATAATTTTTCATTTATATGATTGTGTGGAAACATAATTTTATTTTCAACATACAATTTTAAAGCTATATAAGAACGTGATTAAATTAAAAATGTTTTTAGTGGGAGATTGTGTAATTTTTAAAAGAATAAAATTATTGGAAAGTAAACTATAAATAAAAATAAAGTGAAAACAACAATAACAATGTGAAGATATAACAATTAATTATTGTTGTTACAATTTGAAATACTAACATAAAGACAACGATAAGTAAAATTTGAGCGAACAAAATCTAAATTATTAACTTCCTATTTATATAAATTATCTGCTAGATGTGAAATGAATAATAATCAGCAAAAACATAACTATATCAATAGTATTTTTGTATCATTTGTAAAAATGTTAAATAAATATTTTCTGGTCTTTTAAATTTGGATTTAGTTATGTTGTTTTGTCAAATTTAAAGATTATTATTTTGGCCTTTTTAATTTAAAATCAATCAAATTTAATTTTTAAGAGTTTTTGTTTGGAATTGTATTTTTTGTGTAAGATGTTTATAAAAATAGTTTTGTGTTATATGTGATATGGATTTGGTTGTCCTTTTACTTTGAATGAGAATTTAAGATTTTAGTTGAGAACAAATGTAGACAGAATAAATGTTTAAACATTTGAATTAGAAATTTATTTTCAACCTTGTAGATGAATGAGAAACCAAGAGTTTTAAAATATACTTTTCATTTATTTTCTGTACTTTTAAAATATAATGTTTATTTTGGAGAAAAAAAGAGTTTGGATGACTTTAAGCTCCACTTTATGATTTGAATTTTTTTCATACAGTATAAAGTTTGAACATTCTTAATTGAATCATTACTTCTTGACACTCTCATATATAGAATCAATTTTTGGAATTAGAATAATATACATTTTTTTATATTCATTTTTCTTTGTATATAAAAGTTAAAATAGCAATTAGTATTTACATATTTATGGCCTTCCATATTTTTTTTCACTATAAGGATAAAACTAGTTTAATTTCAAAGAAATAATCATTTTTAAACTAAAAAAAACTATATTCATATCTAAAAAGTAAAAATGTCTTTCTTAAAACATTTATGGTCTATTTGTTTCAGCGAATAGAAATTCATCCGTTTATTGTATATGAAAAAAAATACAAAACAAAACAAATATAACTACATAAATCGAAAAAAATTCTTTCGATAACTTTCTCTTATTCGTTGAAGACATTTGCAAGAAAAGTATGATAATTTTATTTTTAATATAAAGAATAATAATAATTTAAATAATCATCTTTCATTTTCACAAATTAAAATATTTTTTTAACTTAATTATTAAATTCATCATATCACTCATCAATTTTCATCTATATTTTCTTTATTTCTTATCATATTTCTCTTAATAAAAAAACCCACTTTGAACTCTTTTTTTCCCTTTTACATCTATTCAAATTCACTTCTCACATCTATCTTAAAAAACAAACACACTATTTCAAGTGAAAAACATAAGATAACCTGACAAACAGAGGCATTGTCTCCTAGTTATAGAGATAATATAAAATACAAAATAGTACATATTCTTTAAGAATATAGGTTAGACATTCAAAATAAACTTCCACTATTTAACTATAAATTATTATGCATGATATCAAAAGTAATAGTATGTATAATATTTAAAAACTATACTAATGATTTTTTCTTATTCATTACTAGAGTAAAATTTTATATTAACAACAGATAAAAAATAAACTCTAATATATTTTTTATAATAATTCTGTTAAATTTTAAAAATAGTATGAAGATAAATGAAAGAAATACGAGATACAATAAATATCGTAGTAAAAGTAAAATATAAAATATAAAACAAATTGTGTATCTAATAGTAAAGTTTGAAGTTAGAAACATGTACTAATTATTTTAAACTTATTATTATTTGGTCAGCCTTTATATATATATGGTAGTTATATTTCACAAAGTTCTTGATAAACATCTATTCACAAGATAAAGAATTATATATAAATTAATTAATTTGATAAAATATGAAGAAAGACAGAATAATTGAAAAAGTGAAAGATAAGATAATTTAATCCTCTCTTTTTAATTATTTCTTCTTCTTTTTTTATCTTTCCACTAGACACATGTTTTTTCTCTCAATATCTCCTTCTCTCTTTCTAATTTAAAGTTGGAAGAGTATGAAAATGATATTAATGATTAATTTAACAGAAGAATATCTGAAATGTGGAAGTTGATTTAGTGAATTAAAAGAAAAAATGATTGTGACTTTTTCTCAAGAAAAAAGGTATACGTGAGAGGAGACTTTATATAGACAGAATTTTCATGCATTCTTTTTTTGTCGTATTTACTCTAACAACCATCGAATGTAATAAACGTGGTCAAGTCAACATACTAACTAAGGTCACTCTTTTCATATTATATTAAAAGACAAATTATACTTTAACTTATACAAATTTTCTATATTCATTTAATATTTTTTTTATAATGTATATTAAGTAAATGTGGATATATGTCACCTTACCGTTATTTTATATTAAATAATCTAACAATATTTTTCTAATATAATATTCTAAATATATTAAGATATGATGAGTTTATCGTCAAATAATTAAGCAGAGTAGATATAGGCATACTTAAATAAAATATTTAACGTGAAGGTTTTTAAAGTGTAATACAATTCTCAGCATTATTAAACTTTATGGTGTAACAACTAGCTTATTTTTGTTTGTTGGATTAATTAATTGCACACTTAATTATATAGGAAATATTTCATATATTTTTTTCTAACTAGAAACACTTAAAAAATTTATAAAAAAATAGAATATTTGGAGCAGTATATAAGACTAGACCATTGACTCTCGACATTGATGATGATTGGCGTAATATTCGGGGTATGGAAAAATAATGTCAATGGAAATGTGAAGACATGAATAGCATATATAGCGTGTTTATATGGTCAATTTTTCCATCAACACGCGTTTAATAAATAAAGTGATATCAAAATTATATAAGAACGAATCCTTCTTCAAAATCTTTTCCTTTTTTAAGAATGTCCTAATAATACCATTTGCTAAAAAAACACTGCAAATGTTTCATTCGAAAATATTTTAATAAACATTAGAATTCTAAGTTTAATTTGTAAATTTTAAAAAAGTAAGTTTCATAATCTTATTATTCTAAATGATTAGTATTTTAAAAAATGTTTCATTGAAATCCTTACTCCAAAAGATTTGTTTAAAAATAATATAAGTATAACCCAAGCTTTCAAAACTTCTTTCTAAAATATATATATATATTATATAAACTAATTTTATTGATGTGAAATTTTTAACACACTTCATTTATACTAAAAAAATATATATCTTAAATGTGAAACTAGACATTTCTTAAAATGGATAAAACAATAAATTTAATAAATAGTAAATGTTGTTAAGATAAACTTTAATAAATAGTTATGATATCATATTAAGAAAAGTAAGCTTTTAAGATTAACTTAATCTTAAAAAATGAATTTATAAAATGAGATTCTTACTTTATATATATATATATATATATATATATATATATATATATATTAAACTACCTTTATTTTCCATTACTTTCAATACCTTACATCTAAATTTTTTATTTAATTTGTATTCATATGAACCGATCATCAAAACAATAAACGTGATAGCATTCATGAATTTTTTTCCTTATATGTTATTGAAATTTTTCATTTTAAACACTTATAAATTTCCAATATTTTAATAAAGATAAATATTAAAACTTTAAGAATTTATTAAAATATTCTCAAATTATAAAAATAAAAAATAAAAATTCCTCATGTATATCTTTTACTTCCATTCTATCTAGAGATACATGCATCTAAAGATACATTACTACAAGAGGCTATTCTAGAAAACTAAGAAAATAGATATAATTATAAAGATGATATCATTGTTTATATATATATATATATATATATATATATATATATATATATATATATATATATATATATATATATATATATATATATATATATATATATATATATATATATATATATATATATATATATATATATATATATGTTTTACCCTGGTTCCTGAATTAAAATTGCAGAAAACATTTAGTCAAGATGGAGCTTGATTCTATATTTGTGATCACTGTGTATTTCCAAAGCCCTAATACTGTATACACTACATGTATATATATATATATATATATATATATATATATATATATATATATATATATATATATATATATATATATATATATATATATATAGTGTATACAGTATTAGGGCTTATATATATATATATATATATATATATATATATAATTACAAATTGAAAAGGCTAGCAAGGGATCATATTTTGAAATCAATATTCCATACATGCAATTTGTTATGTATATATGTGATCTAGAGATATAAGAAATATTGATTAAAGCATGAGGGAGAATTGAATCTGAAGAAATGCAGAGAAAAAGAAGAAGCAAAGAATGGAAATGAAATGAACTTACATTATCGTTGTGAGAAAGTCCTAAGTTCACCAAAGCAGAAGCAAGTTTGAGGCATCTGTGATGGGTTTGTCTCCAAGAAAAGCTGACACTACGATCGAAGATGATGGAGAGCTTGTCTCCATAGACAGTAGAAGCTTGTTCCAAGAAAGTGATAGGTGACAATGGCATCGTCTTTCTCAAAGAGCACTCAACCAAGTCTTCTTCACTCAACGTGTAAAATGGATCTAAAACTATTTTAATTTCTTAGTGCATCATATTTTTATACTATATATCAGTATATATATATATATATATATATATATATCAGTATATATATATATATATATATATATATATATATATATATATATATCAGTATATATATATATATATATGAATTTTGGGTTCCTAGTCAGACTCATCATCTTCGGCACAATTTTATTTATTATTTGTTATTTATTATTATTATTATTACTTTAAATAAGGTTGTTAAAAAAAGAAATTTTTAAAAATGAAATTAATTGGATGAACGTGTGAAAGGGCTTGAGAGAACTCCAGATAAAGACGGATGTTTGATAATGGAGATTCATGCATCAGCAGTGATGATCACACTAATATTCTTCCTTCTCTGCAAATTCATCTGCACCAGTATCTGACTTCAATTCCTTTCGTGTTCTCAATTTTAATTTTTACCTAATTGCTATCTGACGTATGGGCACGTATATATATTTATATATAAGGGAATAATCACAGTTCAGCAAAAAAGTTGTTTGAATTAAATATACACCAAATATCTGACAGGGTTTCCTTAGTTTTAAATGTCCTATTAAATTTAAAGTCAACAGAATTTGATCTAGATTCTTATTTGGTTTACTTGATTCTTGAATTTCTTCCATATCTTTACATCGGACTCTTAAACTCTAATTTTACTATTTAGATTAATTATTTAAATTCATGAATTTTTAAATTTCTTAAATATCTTAGGCTTTTAAAATAATTTTTAATTTAATGATTGATAAATTAAACCTTGCATTTAAATTCTAATATAAAATTATGTTTACTGCCAGTTAATTAGTGTAGTTTTACATTTTTAAATTGTTTGATTTTGAAAAGAATAAAATAATGCGGTAATAATTTATGTTGTGATTCATTATCGAAGCTAAAAACTCATTACCTTTTATTTTATGAAAATAAATTGAAACTTAATATCTTAAATAAAATAATACTTCTTTCTACTTTTATTATTTTCCACTAATATATTAAGTTAATTAATTTATATATATTATTAATTTATAATATAATATAAATATTTAAAAAATATAGACAGATAGGCACTACTGGTGCACATGTGTTTATGCTAATAGATATACAAAAATAATAACTTTTAGTAGATAAAAGAAAGTATGAACTTTTTTTTATAAATCAGGCAATAGCTAATTATAATTCATACAATTTTCTTTCTTTTGCATAAATTGGTAGGAAAAAAAATCTTAAAATCCCTAATGAGAGAAAAAGACTTTTTGTTAATAAAATATGTGATTAACAATGCGTTCTTGAGTCTAACTTCATTCGATATAGAATTTCGAATTTATGCATATTAGAGACATGATTTTAATATAAATTATCGATAAAAACATTTTAAAAAAAACATTATAAACAGATGAAAAATAATCTATTTTTTTATTTCAAGTAACTTTTTCTTAAATAGTTAAACCTATATTCTTGTGTGACTATCAAAACAAACAATTATAATAATCTTGATTAGCTAAGTTGTGGTCCCACCACAGTTTATTTTATCCTTGTTTTCTTTTCTTTGAGATTGAGAAATTGTACTTGTTGTGTCTTAAGTAATTGAGAATTGAGAGTGTAATACTAATATAAATTATGGGAGTTGGACTTTTGGAAGTCTAAAAAGCTTATTTAGCAGGTTTTACTGTAAATGTTGTGGATTAAAGTTTAAATTATTTTTACTTTGAATTGGATAGAGTTATAGTTTATTAGAATATATCTATGTTGAATTGGTTGGGAGTTTTGGAAGTCAAAGTCCTGGTCATGTTTGGATTTATGTTAATTGCATTTTGATGGTTTAACATGTCCTACAAAAAAAATTATTAAATAAAAAACAACTTTAAAGATAAAAAATAATTATTTATTATAATAATTAATTTAAATACTAATTTATAAACTAAAAATTTTTGTTATTTAAAATAATAGTATAAATTAAATTAGAGTTTAACCTAATCTCTATCATTGACAATAAAGGTTTAAGTCATCAAATAGTGTCTAAACTAATTTCTATAGTGATTAGTTATTTACAATTAAAGACTAATTTAGACATTAATTTTTTTATGGCTAAAATATTTATAGCTAAAATATTAATAGCTAATGTTATAGACTAATTTAAACTCTAATTCACAGATAAATTTTAATTTTGTATGTATAATAAAAAATATTTTAGATACCAATTATTTTTTGTTTACAAATTGATGTATAAATTAATCATTATAATAATTAATTATTTGTTGTCTCTAAAATTTGTTGCTATTTTTTTCCAGTTATGTCACTCAACAAAAATGTAATATTTGAATGAAAGATAATTAATGTTAATTATATCTTTTTGTTCATGAAAGTTTATATAACTAAGGTAACTTTAATTTTTTAAGAGATATAATTGGTTAGTAAAGTGTTGGTTTCATAAGTTAAACCATTAGTATTTTCTTCATTATTGAAGTTAAGCCGGTTAAGCGAAATCATCTTACTGAAATTCCTACTTATTAAAATACGTTGTATTTAAAATTATGATTTTTATAATTTATGTATATATAAATGCGTAGATGGTATGCATATGAAATTTATGTCGCTGTATAAAATATGATGAAATAGTGATATTTTGTAGGTGCTATAGTATTGTAACGGTACTAGTACTAAGTAAAAAAAGTTATTAAGAAAATAAGATATTTTAAAAGGACAAATCTAAACGATAAAGTTAAAATATTAAATGAAAAAAAAATTAAGAAGATTCTTACATTAAGTTTTATATAAATGCAATAATTTTACAAATGAGAAGTGAAACTGGATTATCAATATTATTTAGAGTGAAATATATATACTTCATATAAAAGAGATGTTGAGTGTTAGAAATATTGTTACCCTATTTTTTTCCCTTCAATTAAGCATGTTATTTAATCTTTTGTGTATTTTTTTATCATACTTAATTGTTCTTCTTATATTTTTTATCTAAGTATTTTTAATATTTCATATAATTTTTTTAGATTCATATTTATTGATTATTATAAGTTTTAGATAAGTTAAAAAATTTATATTAAATAAAATGAATAATACATAATTAAAAGTTTTCGTATAGAAATTTTTCCGTAATGATTTACTCAATATTGTTATTTTAAATTATTAATAATTATTCAATGTTAATTAAGTTTTTAATTTAGGTATATATACGTACGTGTACGTGTGACCAGACAAGACTGTGTATGCATGTTTTATATATACGTGTGTGTCGGAATGGACACAAACATAAGTGATGTATGTACGTGTGTCTATGTGATAGTTGAATTTATCTTTTCTAAACTGTATCAATTTGCTATTAATTAGATTAATTTTATTTAACTCAACTAAAAATTAAAAAAAAAATTAAATAAAGTATAGTTAATAAAAAATTGTCATCTTATAAATTCGATCTAGACTCACCGTTGAATTCAGACATTCCAAAACATAAAAAGCTGAATGTATTTTGCTTCTTATTCCGTGACGTGAAAAATCAGGCTTCGGCCAATATACCAAATAGAGTCTAGACTCTTTTGTTGTATTTTTATCTATTTAATGTATTAATTTTTTTAATATATTTTAAAATATTAAAATTATTATATATTAATTTATTTTAAGTGTGTAGCAGATAATGAATAAAAAAAATCGAAAATAAAATCCAAATTAATTCCCAAAAACACATTTTAAGGATACCAAACACCAATTAAGGGGTAGATGAGAATTCAAAACGCTAATTAGTTCTTAGTTTTGGTCCATGATAATGTGAACACTTGGAAGTGGCGTGATCAGCGTGTTGTGTAGGATAAGTTAATAAAAATGCTTCCAGGTTCAACCTTTCAGACACAGAGGTCAATGCATAACTACAATCACAAAAATAATGTTAAGAAAAACTGTTGAGAAAATATTTTATAGAATTTAATTTTCGTATATTCATTAGTATATTTTTTGCTATTAATTAAATAAACCACTAAGAAAATAATCATTATAAAAAAATAATTTGAATCTTAATTATGTATTCCTATATTATTATCCTAGTAAAAAAACACATCATTTTATAGCCTTAAAAATAAATAATTCAATTAACTTTAATTATACAAAAAATAAATAGTTAATTTTAATTTATATATTAATTAAAATAAATATTGAAAATAAATAAAGTTAATAATTAGAGATTACAAAATTTATATTAAAATAAAATTATAAATCTCAAATATAAAAATTGATATCGTTTTTTATTATTTTATTTCTCTTATAAAAATAAAAAATAAAATATTTATTTTATAATTTAATTGTTGATTAAATAAATATAATCATAATATAAGATAAAAAAATTATATTTTATAACAATATTTATTAAAATAAGACAAATATTCTTAACACTAGTAAAAGTATATATTCAATCAAAAGATAATGTTAGTGTTTTTTTTCATCTTTTTATAATAATATCAAATTAACTTTATTATATCTGTTTTTTCTTTTAACAAGTTTGTCTTAAAAATTGAAAAATAAAAAAAAATCTAAATGCTTAATAATAAGTTTAGAATTTTATCTTAAATTTTGATGTATAGTTTATAATACAAATTCATTACAAATTAATAAATAAACTATAGTAAATATTACATTATATATTATATATTTTATTTAATAATATAATGATATATATGATATAAAAATATTAAAAATTATAATATATTAAATTATGTATTAAAATATATAATTTTATATATACATATAGATGATATTGTTTTTAAAAATTAATTAAATTTTAATAGTAGAGTCAAACTCACTTTAATTTTAATCTTAACTCACTTAGAAGGAGTTTTGGGAATTAAGATTTTTTTTCACCTTCACTTAGTTAGGTTTTTTAAAAAGGAACTTTTTGGATAATGTGTTAAGTTGACCTCTAATTTTAATTAATTATTTTATTATATTTAGAGTTTAATTAATATTATTTAATTTTAAAAATTTATATATTTTTTTATTGATTTCAAGTATCACCAATAGATATTTGTAATTTGTACTGTGTTACAACAGTAGGGAAACAGGTGTGCACAAGTCAAATTACACCGATTTAGCATTTCTTGCCTCAACACTTTCTCCTTTTTTTTTCTGATTTCTCTGGCCTCCTCAAATTGGATATTTGGAATCCCTTTTGGATGTTTTATGAAAAAAGCTTCCTCTATCCTATCAAATTTCTCCCTCCACCATAAAAATTTCCTATATTTTTTTTTTTTCATGATGATAGTGGTCTAATTGTCTTTTGAAAAAAAAAATCTCCAAATTTATTTTTAAGTGTTCTGAAATATAAAATCCGAAATGATAGGATTATGAGAAAAATATCTCTAACTTTTTTTAAGTGTTATAAAAATAAAATCTGAAATGATAGGATTATGAGAAAAAATTGATAAGGTGCAAAAACTAATAATAATTCGTTTTTATTCAGATAATTTTTAATAAGTGATGAGATTATTGTGACACCCGGGCACTGACGAGGGCGGGGAGTGATCGCCGGTGCAAGAGGCATGGTGCAGGAGGCACAAACAAGGAGCAACTCCTGGCAGGCTTCCAGTGGAAGGGACACATGGATGAATCGAACATACACCGGAATGAGAGGGATTCAGAGACTGTGTAGGTATGGGACTATACAGTTGAAGGATAGCTTAAAGGGATTGATTAGACTACTCATATCACCAAATGCATTTGCTTTTCGGTAGCTTGACTCGTAAGAACTCCATAGTTAAGCGTGAAAGTGTGCGAGTGAGGACAAAGCACACTGAAAAGCCTGGTGGTGATCTGTGGAGGCAGTCGATGATTTAATTATTTTTTTTACAACAAACTATCTGACATTTAAGTGAGTAAGAGAATTTGAATTTTTTAAAATAGGGTGAGAATAATAATTTATGAAGTGATTATTTATTGAAAAATACAAGTCACGTCTATGTTTTTATTATAATAATATTTACTTTAAGTGTATAATAACAATATAATAAATAATAACATAATAATTAATAATAAGTAAATATGACTTAAATAAGTTAAGTTGTTTTATAATAAAGATGTTTTTATTTGATTATGCTCTTTATTATGTTTATTGAATAGTAGTCCAAAATTATACAATTTGAGAAAATATTGATAAAGTGTAGAAATGAATAATCCTTCTTTTATTTTAAGTTTGTGGACCAATCTTTTTATGAAGGGAGCAAGATAAACAACTTTGGGCTATTTTTTTGAGAAAAAATTATTAATATAATAGATGAAATGTTTTTATTTTGTGACTCTTTATTTCTCCTTCTTTTTCTCCTTGAAAATGTAAGAAATTGACATATTTTTTAGTATTTTCTCTTTCCTTTTAGCATATGTAGAAGAGTTTCAGAACGTGAAATAGACCTCTTTTGTCCTAAAATTTCACAAACACAACTGAATCCTACAAACTTATCAAAATACAATCAAACTCTAGTTTCCCCCATACCTCTTCGCCCCTCTCCTTTCCATTCTTTAACATGTTTTTTTTTTTTATTTAATGGATGAAATAAGGGTTGAAAGGAAAAAAAGACCCGCATACTTTCACAACCATTATTTTCTTTTCACCCAAATCACAACATTCACTACTATAATTTTAGTGATTTTTATAACATTTAATTGCAAACATACCTTTTATTATTTATTATTATTATTATTAAAATATTCAAATCAAGAGTTATAGACAACTCTTCCACGTCAAAATACCATTTCTGAAAAAAAAAAACAAATAGCACCGAAGAAGTCCCTTTCACCTAAAGTTCCACACGCACCACTAAACCTCACAAACTAACGAAAACACAACCAGCTCAATTTTACTCCATATGTCTCTGTATTTCACTCTTTCTTTTCTTGAAAATGCAAGTGGGTTGAGTATTTTTTAATCCTTTTTTCATGCACAAAAAGAGACGAAAAACAGTGTATACCGATAAAATCCACCGCTACTTTTCCAAAGAGATCATCATATTAAGGGAAAGAACCTGAAATTTTATACTATATATACCCTTCAGCCTCATCAACTCAAACACACACTTCATTCATAGCATAAAACAAAGGAAAATATGAAGTTACACACTTTTTCCTTTGCATTAGCCTACATCCTAGTAATAACCTCATCGTATTTTCGTAGTGCTGTTGGTGATGATGTTGGAAGTGTAATCAGTGCTTCCCTATTCGAGCAACTACTGAAACACCGAAATGATCAAGCTTGTGAGGGCAAGGGTTTCTACAGTTACAACGCTTTCATCACCGCTGCTAGATCCTTCGGTGGTTTTGGAACCACTGGTGATTCCAACACTCGCAAGAGAGAGGTTGCAGCTTTCCTAGCTCAAACCTCTCATGAAACCACAGGTTTATTTTTACCATTCATTTTTCACTTCCTTAGTTATAACTATTGTCTCATGTTACAACAACATTATACATTAAACATGTTTGATGCATGTGATGTAGGAGGAGCACCAACTTCCCCAGATGGACCATATGCGTGGGGTTACTGCTTTGTAACAGAAAGAGATAAATCCAACAGATATTGTGATGGGAATGCACCATGTCCCGCAGGAAAATCGTACCATGGTCGAGGGCCGATTCAACTGACCCAGTAAGTACATTGAAACATGATATAACAGTTTTCATTTGAAGCAATAGAATTAATTAATGTGGTACTCATGATTTTTGATGTTTTTGAGGAACAGCAACTACAACTATAATCAAGCTGGAAGAGCCCTGGGAGTGGACTTGATAAACAACCCAGACTTGGTGGCAAGAGATGCAGTGGTATCATTCAAGACAGCTCTATGGTTCTGGATGACTCCACAGGGGAATAAACCCTCATGCCATGATGTGATCACTAACAGGTGGACCCCATCTGCTGCTGACAGGGCAGCTAATAGAGTCCCAGGTTTTGGTGTGATCACGAACATCATCAATGGTGGACTTGAATGTGGGAAAGGTCCTACTCCAGCTTCAGGTGATAGGATAGGGTTTTACAAGAGATACTGTGACGTTTTTGGGCTCTCATATGGTCCTAACTTGAATTGCAGAGACCAAAGACCTTTTGGTTAATCACTTCCATCTTTTCTTTCTTTGCTTCGGTTGTAACAACTGATAATAATAAATAAGAATATCAATGAAAATGGTGTCTCTGTCTCATTTTCAATAATTTCTCCAAGTTTTCTTGAGCATATATCACATCATTTTCTGCACAAATTGGATCTAACTTAAAGAGATGAGAATAACTTGAATTGCAGAGACCAAAGACCTTTTGATCAAGTAAAATGTTTTTTAACAACTTTTTTCACTATCTTTTTATGTTTATAAGCTAATAGTTTGTGATTGGTCCTTTTAAATATACGGATAAAATAGTATAGTCTCTTGTTAAAAAAATTTTAAAATATCATGGTATGTTAGTTAATCACTTTCATCTTTTCTTTCTTTGCTAGTTGTAACAACTAATAATAATAATAATAATAAAAAAGATGAAAATGATATCTCTGCCTCATTTTCAATAATTTCCACATGTTTTCTTGAGCATATATTGAAAAAATCACATTTTTTTCATTGGATCTAACTTAAAGGGATCAGAATAAGTTAATGAAAAAATATTATTTTACATGCCTAAAATTTTTACATTTATTTAATATTATCTTTACTTATTTTTTTTATTTTTTTTAAATATAAAATTTTACATTTTAGGATATTTTTATCATTACTTTTTATTTTATCATTATTTTTTATATCAAATAAATGTAAAAATGTGTTATGATACCATTACTCTAAATTAAAACTTCTAGATATAACCTCCAGATGCAACATTAGTTGTTGAATAAAAAAATATTATTTGGTATGTGAGAGTTATTATATTATTTAATATTCAAGTCATAAATACGTTGTTTCATTATTAAATTTAATGGTGAAGAAATGAGTTAATATATGGAGTAACAACAATAATATCATGACAACTTTTACATTTACTTGACATAAAGTATAAGAGTAAAATAGTCATAAAATATAAATTTTTATATTTTTTCTAAAAAAAAGAAAAAAGTAAATAAAAGTAAAATAAATGTAAAAAATATAAGTGTGAAAAAAAATCATTTTTTTATATTTTTTGTTATAAATAGATGTTCTAAACTTGAATTTTATTTTAATTTTTTAAAATTTTATTGACACATTAAAAATTAATGTATGCCAATTAATCTTTACTTTTTTAAGAAGGTATCTATAATTTTTATTAATACTAAAAAAATCATCAATTTTAAATATTTTTTTCTATCGTGTTTAAGTTAAATTATTTACATTATTATCAATAATTCATTGATTGTTCTTCTTTTTTTTTTACAATTAATTTTGTATCCATCGAAACATACTAAAATAAATATTTTAAAAATAAATCAACACAGTACATTTATATATGTTAACTAATAAATAGTATTTATTTATTTATATATAAAATCTTATTTTTAGAAATTAATTCACTTCAATTATACGTAAAACTTGTTCTCACTTATTTGAAATCCGACTCAACTATATTGATTTACGAGTTGGAGGTTTGGATATTTATTAGTTCATAAATAAATAAATAAATCACTAAGCCTCTCTTGATTTATACAAACGTTTTATGTACTACCACTAATCAAAATTGAAAAAATACACCACACTGTCAATATAAATTTGGCAGCGTAAAAATACATGAACATCCCTTACATACACAACCCACTTTGCTTGTTTCTAACGTTCAATTTTGCGTTTGTTTGGTCCATTAAAACCATAAAGATAATAAAATAAAATCAGTTGTCAAGTGAGATTATAATTTTTGAAGGGTGTGAAAGAATAATCCCCTGAAAATAGCGACTTTTTCATGAATCCCTCCATGGGAAATAGGCCAGAGCAGTTTGGATTGTACAACTTTTTAAACACTTTCATAGATTTTTTTACTTTGAGTAAATTTTTAAGTTATCTTATATCTTGTATTTAGATAAGATATTTTAATAGGGATAATTTATCTTTTAAATTCTTTAAAATGTTTTATGATAAAATTATATTAATCATGTTAGGAATTTTGCAATTAAATCACTTAAAATTCTTTATTTAGTATTTGAATGACTCAACTTAATTAAGGATAAATTTAACTTAGTTTGACATTGTCTTGATTTGATGTCTAGACTCAACACGAACGGAACTCCACTTTGTCAAATGTGACTTAATTTGACTCGACTTTATTACAAGCTAACTTGACTTAACTTGGTTCATCAAGACAACTCAACTTGACTAAAACCGAGTAACATTGACTTAACCTAGGTTTGCACAAATTCAACTTGACTTGGACTTGATCAAGATAGGCCCAAACTGGTCTTGATCAAATTAAATTTGACCTAGGCCTAGCTCAACTCAGAACGTAGATCAACCTCAACTTAGATGAATTTGGACCCATCGCAACTTGATTGAATATGGGCTTGTCCCACCTTATCTCGACCTAATTTACTAATATTTACCTTAGTTAGAATTGACTTCGTTAGACTTAGCTCACCAACATTAAACATGGGTTGGCCCCAGGTTGGATGAATGTGTACTCATCCTAACTCGATTAAATGTAAGTTTTTCTTATTTGGTTCAATTTAAACTCAGACTGATTTGTTTGACCTAGACTTTCACAACCTTAGTTTGACATAGGCTCTGACCGAATCATCCAAACCTTGTATAAACTAGACCTAGAGGTTTGACAAGATCTAACATTTTATAACTTAAAAATAATTTAATTAAATTTGAAAATATAAAATAAAAAAATATTGAAAAACCTTTACCAATAAATAATAGCAATCAATATCAACTACAAAACATTGCCAATGTCCTTGTTTTTTTTTATTTTAATAATTTTAATTATTTGATATTTAAATAATTTTTGAAATTTCGATGATAACTGGAATATTTTATTCAAATCAAAAAATCACTAATTTAAATGGTTTTATAAAAAAAATTAAAAATGAAACAACTTAAAATAAAATTAATTCAAATTTAGTGTATTTAAATATTTTAAAAAATGTGAAAATTTCCATCTAAATTAAATAATATTGTAAATTACACAAACTCAAAATGAATTAAATAGTACAAAAACATTTGTAAATTTCCCATCATCTGAAAGTAAATTTTAAATTATATAATTTTAAAATATATTTCAGACTATGTAATTTGAAAATATATTTTGAATTGTATAATATAAAATTATATTAACCCCAACTTCAGAAATGTATTTTGACATCCATGTACAATAAAAATATATATTTTAAATTATGAAATTCGGAATATCCTTCAACATGAGTCAATGGAGACTTCAAAACTCAATTAATTGCCAAGAGAATATAGCATTGAAGGAAATGACAAGTGATTATTTACTCAGCCACTTCATCCTCTGCCACAGAGTGATAGCACAGTAATTAGAGACGACAGAGAACGTACAGCATGGGTTAGAATTTAGATGGAGGAAAAGTTACACGCAACTCCTTTCATAAATCTCTCCCTTTCCTTCCTCAAAACGACAACTCATTCACCCATTTCTTAATTTGTTTCCTTTCGACATGTGTGTGAAATCATGACCAAAATCAAATATCTTAGCCCATGAAACAAGTTTCATGCTAAGTTTCCACAAACCCAATCAAACTCCATTGACTAATCAAATCTAAGGTAGATATTAGTTTCCATGATGATGTCGTATAACAACCTTATATATTACTCTCACTTACCAGGACATACACGCACACTTTCAGTCATAATTCATAAAACAAAACCACTTATGAAGTTACACACTGTCTTCAGCTTTACCTTAGTTTATATTTTGCTGGTAAACTCACTGGAGTTTCCTAGTGTTGCTGCAGATGTTGGCAGTGTCATCAGTGAATATCTATTTGAACAACTGCTGAAACACAGAAACGATGCTGTTTGTGAGGGTAAAGGGTTCTACACCTACAATGCTTTTCTCACAGCAGCAAGTTCCTTTGGTGCTTTTGGCAACACTGGTGATTTGGACCTTCGTAAGAGGGAGCTTGTGGCTTTCCTAGCCCAAACCTCTCATGAGACCACAGGTTTTATATATATTCATCACTCGTGTAATTGGTAGAACATGTTATTAAACCAATGACTTGCTGATTAATTAAATAACTCGTTTTGAGTGTGATAGGAGGAGCACCAACTTTACCAGATGGATCATATGCATGGGGTTATTGCTTTGTGACAGAAAGAGATAAATCCAACAGCTATTGTGATGGGAATGCACCATGTCCCGCAGGAAAATCGTACTATGGTCGAGGGCCAATTCAACTGACTCAGTAAGTGCATATATAGATATCCCTCACATCATATTTTTTCAAAAATTACTTTGTTTTTGTTGTGGTGAGTCTATGTTGTCGATCTATGTTGTCGGTTATTGATTTTTTTTGTGTTTGAAAAAATAGCAATTACAACTATGATCTAGCTGGAAAAGCCTTGAAGTTGGACTTGATAAACAATCCAGATTTGGTAGCCCAAAATGCAGTGATATCATTCAAGACAGCTATATGGTATTGGATGACACCACAAGGTAATAAACCTTCATGCCACGCCGTGATAACTAAAGGGTGGATACCATCTGCTGTTGACAGAGCAGCTAACAGAGTTCCAGGTTATGGTGTGATTACCAACATCATCAATGGAAAATATGAATGTGGGAAAGGTCCCATTGCAAGCTCAGATGACAGGATCGGATTTTATAAGAGATACTGTGGCATTATGGGACTCGCGCTTGATGCCAACTTGGACTGTAGTAACCAAATGCCCTTCGGTTAACTAGTAAAAAGAATAAGAAACTATAGTCCTTCGGTGATTCTGAATAAATTTTCCTTTGTAAGCTCAAGTGTATGAGTTTAGCAAAAAGAATTGCTCTGGTCTGTGTTTTCTCCATACTTAAGTTCAAATTAAGTTGATTATAAGTCTGTTTTTCTACGCACCTTCAAGGACTTCTTCCTCCACCATTAGAATTGATCTTTCCGTTGAACTTAGTAGAGTCCAATGTTTGCCCCAATTCAAATCAAATCATGTTAAATTAGGCTTAGATATAATGAAAGGAAGTATGGTGAGGTCTAATTGGAGATGATAAAAATACTTATGTTTGTGGATATTTAGGAATAAAATTTACATGGTATATGCTAATATCTATTACAGGTGGATAGCACATAAGAAAATATTTTAATACTTGTTTTGTAAACGGGTCGAATGTGGATATCATACTATCCACACTCGCAAGCACTAATTACTCGTAAAAAATTAAAATTAAAATTTATTTTATATTTTACTTGGTTAAATTTAATTAAAGTTAAATTTTAATTTATATTATATTTTGTATTTTAAATGAGTGTTAGCAAATAACGGAAGGAGTAATAGATAGATTTTTTTACGGAATAGACATTATTCGTGTTTAACCCGATCCGACTGATTATCATTCATAGACCTAACCTTTTAGTTAAACTACAAATAGTAATGTAAAATATTTATAGATTAATTTACAAAATACTTTTATCTTGTGTTTGGATAAGGTAATTTAAAATGATAATTCATTTATCTAAAAATTGTAACGTTCTTTACACTAAAATGACTTTTTTGAATAAAGTAATTAGAAATAAATTGAGATTTTAAAAACATGAAAGGTATTTTAGATTGATAAAATAGAACGATCTTAAAAACACTAAAAAAATATTAAAAAAATGAAATTATACTCCATTTCACTTCGGTCACCAAGGTCGAATCAAGTCGATTTTAACTGAAGGCTAATCAAATCAGTTCGGATTAAAAGCTCAACCAAGTTAACCTGAACAAAAAATCGAGTCTATTTAATGTTAGATATATTATTTTTATCTTATATTTATTTTTTTTATCATTAATTAGTTTGTTATTATTTTTTATTTGTATTTTAAACTTAATTCATATTTTTTTTATTATAAATAGAATACTCTGTATGTTTAACACAAATGAAATTATTTTAAAAAAATACAAAATTTTAAAGATATTAAAAAATAATAAAGAGATAAAATTAAAAAAATATAAAATATATCTTTTTATACATTTTTCTTACAAAATATTTAAAGCTTGCAATAAGTTGTGTTTGTTTCTTTTATTCCTATTAAAATTCAATGCTTTAAACAAATATATATATATATATATATATATATATATATATATATATATATATATATATATATATATATATATATATATATATATATATATATATATATATATGAGGTTTGTTAACGCACGCCTGTTTTTGAGTTGATATATTTTAACAATGTGTACCGGGTTTTAGTAGACAAAAATACCCTTATATATCATGTATTCTAAGTTTTAAGGTTGAAGGTATTTTAATAATTTTCATTCTCAAAACTAAAAAAAAAATCCCTAAACCCTTGCTCACCTCGCTCATTCCTTTCAATCCTTCTTAGTCCAACATTTTCTCTGTCATCCTATGGTAGCCCCAACTGAAAAAAATGATTTTATAATGAGTTTTCATTTTATAATTTTTTTCTTATGAGATTTTATCCAATTTAAGCATAAACGAATTGGCAATTGACTTGGAAAAAATCAGAAATATTCGCTGTTAAACAATTTCTTACAAAAAATGATTTTATAATGAGTTTTCAGTTTATAATTTTTGTCTTATGTAATTTTGTCTAATTTTCAGAAGCGTAATGACATCAAAGGAATTGGTAATTGGCTTGGAAAAATCAGAAACACTCGTTGTTAAACAACTTCTTATAAAAAATGATAATGAATTTTCATTTTATAATTTTTGTCGTATATAATTTTATCTAATTTTCACACGCATAATGACATCCGAAAGAATTGGTAATTGACTTGGAGGGTTTTTTTAGAGATGATGATTCAACATATGCAAATGATGAAATTAGAGAGGTTAGTGAAGATGGTGAAATTGAAGAGATCATGAACCTTTGCATGAAGGTGAATATGTCAATGACTCAACTCTTTACAAAGACAAATTGTTTAACGGCAAGTATTTCTGATTTTTTCAATTAGAGCTACAATAGGGATGACAGAGGAAATGTTAGATTGAGAGAGATAAAAAAGAAAGGGTTGAGAGGAATGAGAGAGGTGAGTAAAGGTTTACGAGATTTTTTTTTAGTTTTGAGAATGAAAATTATTAAAATACTCTTAACCTTAAAACTTAAAATTCATGATATATAAAGACATTTTTGTCTACTAAAACCCGGTGTATCAACCGAAAAACAGACGTACGTTACTAAACCCCCATACATATATATATATATATATATATATATATATATATATATATATATATATATATATATATATATATATATATATATATATATATATATATATATTTTGCATGAAATAAATAATTATGTTATACTTTTGTCAAAAAATAATAAATAAGTAAAATAAATGCTTCTCATTCAAACAACAATCCATTAATTTAGTTTTACCCTTATATTTTTAACCTAAACTACAAAGTATCAACTCTGAATAATATTGTTTCTTTTCTAATTTTGCATAAGAAAGCTTTGAGGTATTCTCTCCTCCTAGCCACTTCCGCAAATATGTTGCAGAGAATATGTGTAAGCTTGTGGCCCATTCATGGTGTTGGAAATGAGGTGGTGTTTGATTTCGTTGTATACCTATTTTTCAATCTATCATGTTTCTCGCTTGGGCTGTGTATGTTCTATTTCAGGTTCTCACCCAATAATGGGTTTCACTGTGCTCACTAGGAATGATCGGAGATGGTTTGCCTAATGCTAAGTCTCAATAATTTGGACTCAATAGATTATTAAATGTTAAAAATTAAGCGTATGATATTTTATAACTAACCTTAACACTGATCAATTTATTTTGCTTGAATTGTCTGGAATCTTCCAGCACATGGAATACAACATTTACAATTTAATGTCAAAAGCACAACATATGTATTTGCATTATTGATGTTTGACGGAATAACCCTATACCTCCTCACACCAAAACCTAGATTCTCACCCTACATTTCCTGCTAGATCCTGCTTTCTTTGTCATTTTCGTTTTACCTTTTCTAATCCTCTTTCGTGTTACATTATCATAATTAAAAACAACACAATCATACATTGCCAGCTTGTGGATTTCATGAGCAAATGCCACTGCTTCACTTGAATCTTTCAGGGAGATCCTTCTGCCAATTACTGGGGAGACAACAAGGAATGTTATTCCTCCAATTAACACATGTCTGCTCTTACAGGTACCTAAACAATTTGTTATGCACCATATGTTGCCACTGGAATGACCAGGAGACTAAACAAAACATTCTGTACTAAAGATTGCTGGCTGAAATGCCAAAAAATTCTTCAATATTGGTAAGGGGGTATACTTACTTGTACAACATGAATAAAAGATATTGCTTGGCATAGAGGGTCCATGGTGGTCTCATCCTATGTTTATGAACTTTCTATATATATATGTATGTCTTGTTCCAAGCCTAAGCAATTCATTAGAGCAATTAGCAACATAGGAAAAGAAATGGCTGTCTCACACATAGCCAAGGAATTTCACTACCATGTTAGATCCATTAGCTTGCCTTGTAGAATACACTCTTCATTACCCAATATCGAAAAAGTGCAGAAGACGATGAAGGAAGCCCCATCACAGTCACAAAGTGAGGCTACTATCAAACAAGGTCTAAAAGGGCTAGTAGAGTTGTATAACTGTGTAGAGGAACTTGTTGGTTGTGCACTCACTCAGCAAGCTCTTCTACGCTATGAAGGAAAGCATGTAGAGAAGGAGCTTGACATGTCAGTTCATTTGCTTGACACGTGTGGATCAGCAAGAGAATTGTTGACACTGATGAAGGAACATGTGCTAGACCTTCAATCAGCTCTGCGGAGAAAGGGTGTGGATTCAAGTGTCAATGGCCAGATATGTGCTTACATTTGTTTTAGGAAGAGGGCAAGAAAAGACATCACAAAAAGGCTCAAAGCATTAAAGACAATGGAGAATGGTTTTAAATCAAGTTCATACCCTGTTTTAGACTTAGACCACCATCTACTAATGCTGATCAATGTGTTAAGAGAAATAAGCAAAAACACAATCACATTTTTCAAGAAACTCTTACTTTTCATGTGTGCACCAGTGCTGAAGAAAAACAGTGGTAGGTTGTCTGTGTTGACCAGAATAGTGTCCACCAGTTTTGATAAGGAAAATATGGACATCAATGAGATGAGAGACATTGACGTTGCTCTCTGCTCTTTCACTAAGCGTTGTAAGAAAATTGATGCTAAAACAGAAGTGCAAATTGTAAAGAGGGGATTAGGGGAAGTAGAAGGGAGCATTAGAGAATTGGAGGCAGGACTAGATTGCCTCTTTAGGTGCATGGTACAACAAAGGGTGTCACTTCTTAATCTTCTCACACCATAAAGATTTTGAACTTTTGTACCTGTAACTGTTAGAATGTTGTACTTTTGGCGACTTTGAAATCTCATTTTCTGTATCTTTTGGAGTACAATATTTTCTAAAAATATGCATACTCTTACCAGGGTATATTTTATACACTACACTGTTTAATGGGTTTTAATTTGGGGTTTCTGTACGTGAAACAATGGCACTAGATTTTTAGCTTTTTCCCAACAATAGTAACTTATGCTTTGATTATTGAGCTTAGGCTTGGATAAGAGGATAGATTTAACAGAGTAGAAATAAGTATATTTGAGAGAAAAATAAGATGAAAGTATAGTTATTTAAGTTATGAGAAAGATTGTGACAAATGAAAAGAAAATTTATGAATGATTTTACAGATGAGATAAATAAAATAATATTATAATAGATAAACTAATTATGACTCAAAATAATAGTATACTGAAATAAATTATTGAAATTTAAATAAAATAATTTATTTTTTTATTTTAATATAAAATTTATACTAATATTTTATATTTTTTACTCATTCTCCCTTCTCTCTCAGCGTAATAGGAGAGAAAAGTTACAAATTCATTTTTTATTTTCGTGCACTCCAGCTTTCAAAATCTAACTTCCATCCATTTCTCAGTTGACGATATTTTTTTTTTCATAACGGATGGGTTGGTATGTCATAAAAAACACAGGTTAAAAATGGGGGTTCACCCAACATTTCCAAGGGTTTCATCCTACACCTCAAAGTTCTAGATTTGTTCTCTCGTTAATGAGTTTTTATGAAAATTAAATAAAGTTAAATAAGGTGATTGACCAACTTATTTAATAACCTGACCATGTTTTATAGTTACTCGTGATTTGGTGAAAAATAAATGAAGTTAAATGGGATGGTTCACCAACTTATTTAATAACCTGACCAAGTTTTATAGTTACTTGTCCTTGCATCTTTTCACCTCTTGGTCTTCCATTCTCATTAAAAGAATTTTGACAGACATTTGAGTTGTTGTGGTGGAGGTATTATTGTGGTGTAGTTGTTTTCGTGGTTGACATTGGAGTTGAGAGAGTGATTTTGTTTGAAGTTTCTCGTGTCAAACAGGTGCATGAGTCTATTTGAAAGCTTCAGGTCTTAATCAGATTTGGTAATCCGACGCATACCCCTTGGGTATTGAAATCCGATCAGATATCAAAATCTAAAAACATGTACATCAGATGTCGAAATTCGATGAAAGCCAAACCGGTTTTCGAAATCTGATTTGTGTTATCTCGCGTTTCCAGATCCGATTCACTGTTTTCACAACTTGTATATACAAATCCCTCTCCTTTCTCTTGTACAAACCTTCTACATACAAATCCTAATATAGAAACGAAGTTCAACGAAGAAGAAGCTGAACAGATGCAATATCACCCAACAACCAGAACGTGATCTTCAACAAGAAGAATAAGTTGATCTCGAACAAGCACAACATGATTTGTGGATTTGTGGAGAAAGATGGAGAAAACGAAGAAAATGAGAGAAAACAAGAGAAAGCTTGGTGTAGAGAAGAGATAGTTTGAGATGTGAGAGAAAGCCATCTGGTCAAAAGATTCTATTGCATTTATTACAAATTAATTACATCTAAATAGAGGACATTACAGGTATTTTAGAAAATTTTGGAGATGCAAGATGAAATCTTTAGAGGTGTAGGGTGAAACCCCCTAAAAATTGTAACCGACTCATTAAAGGACGAGTGATGAGTTAACGAGATTAGTCCGTTATGTTTTTAAATTTTTTAAATTTTTGAAGTTTTATTTTATTTTTTAAATCTTTTATTTTTTAAATTTGTTTGTACATATATTTATAAACAAATATTTAATTATAAATCTTTTCTAAATTTTTAATTGATTAATTATTATTTTTAATTAAATAAATCAAAAAAATTATTATATGTTAAATTATTTTATTATAATTAATAGGTATAATTTAATTTATAAGTGTTAATAATTTAAATAGGATTAAATATGTTTTTGTTCTCTTAACTTTCATTGAAATTTGAAATTAGTCTCTCTTTGAAACTTTGGACCAATTTAGTCCCCAAACTTTAGAAATGTGTGAATTTAGTCCTTTTAACTAAATTTTTTTAACTTTATTTGATGTTTCAAACCCATTTCTCAGTTAACATTGAAGAAAAAATGTGTCAAACAATGTAAACAACTCAAATGTTATCATGAAACGCACTTGAAACATCAAATAAACCTAACAAAATTTATCTAAAGGGACTAAATTCACACATTTTTAAAGTTTAGGGACTAAATTAGGCCAAAGTTTTGAAGAGGGACTAATTCCAATTTTCACTGAAAGTTAAAGGACCAAAAACATATTTAACCCTTTAAATTATTATAATATTATATATTTACATGTATATTTTTTTATTTTTAATTTTTAAAAAATATATAAAAACAAAATTGGTTAAGGGATCAAGAATAGACTGATCAATTTTGGTTTGTTAATTTAATAGACTAGATGGGTCACACAAAAAAAAATTGACAAATTGAAAATTTTAACCTAATTCATTTTAGAGAGATTCTCCTAGTATCATCTCAAGTCCTCTCTAAACCCCAATTTTTTTTATTTTACTAAAATACCCTTTGTTAATTATTTTTTTTTACTTTTACTTTTAATTTTTACGTTTTTTAAAACTCTAATCCGTTTTTCCTTCCCTTTTTACTTAAGCGTCGCAACACTCCACCTTCACCCCTACATTTCTTTATAATTTCCTCTCTTCCTCTCTTTCTCTTTGTTTCTCTTCCTCTCTGTTTTCTAGTTCTCTCCTTTTCAGTCTCTCAATGCTTCCACTCTTGCATGTTTGGTTCTCATCTTTGCTTCGTTCGTTTGGTCTTCAAATCCAAGTTGGTTCATCTCTCTGTTTTAGTCTTTTGGTGTTTTCATTTAGTTGTTTCATATTGTTAATGTTTATTTGATGTTAGGCTGCATGTGATGTTTTGGTTTGGATGTATATATATTTGTTGTATGAAACTGTGAACATGTATATGATTATTTTATTGTGATCTATCGTGGTTATTTTGTAAAAGAAAGCGAAAAAAGGCTTCAACGGATATGGAAAATATGTTGCGACCTTCAACGGATATCGAAATTTGTTTCGTATATAATTACATACGAATCTATCCATGGTAATTACATATAGATAAATTCGTATGTAAGATTACCTACGAACACATTACATACAAATTTTGATTTGTAGGTAATCAATATATATAACACATCATTACATATGGATTTTGAGAGTTATATGCGAATTTTGATTGTATGTAACTGCACTTTTTTTGTAGTGCAAAGATATAATAAATGCATGAAAAAAAAACCTTAAGAAATATGTCATTAATTTCAAGGAACATTTTCCAAATGTCTTCAAGTTGAAATTTGTCACTTTAGTGTATTTTGTAATGTAATAACATATTGCATATTGTTATACAAAGTCATAGGCATTATTATCTTTAATAAAATTATGCTCAATTATCAAAAGTTTGAAATTTTAAAACATCACTGCTTTAGGGATTTTGTACCTCCATTTACTACATTATCTTGTAATCTTTTTTTTTTATCTTTTATTCAAGTAATTGGTTATGTTCTTCTACTTCCATTAAGTCTTAAAACAACCTAGGGAGTTCCATTCTATAGTGGCCAACCTTTCCAAAACAGTGGAGAACAATGTGCACAATTCCGGATATGAAACATTATATAATTATTACATAACATAATGAATTCTGAAACTGTAAATGATTAATGTGTTCATGATAATTTGAATTATTCTTTGCCAACAACCATAAAAGAGATTGATAATAAAGGCAAGGATCTTGAGAGCGAAAGTAAGAGACCCTGGGTTAAATAGTACAAAAACTTAGGATCATTTTACGGAAAGTGGTATTGAAGATGGTAAAGAAAAGGAAAAATGCAATGCATTTGGTGCAGAGTATGTTGTTGATGTTATAAAAATATGGACCTCAATATTGTTGCATAGTTTGTCAAAGGTTTCGGTCCTAAAGAAATTAAAAGACAATGATGGAAGAAAAATGATAATTGATTATGTTGGGAATTAATATTTAGGAAAATTGACCAAAAAGTTGTAGATGATCTTATTTTAATGGCTATTATTCAACATGGACTTCCATATAACTTTGTTGAATATAAGTGGATTAAATAATTACTTGTATAACTAAATCTATAAGTACGAGTTCCAAGTAGGAGTACATTTATGTGTAATACTTCAAAGAAGTTTCATAAACACAAAGAAAGGGTAAAACTTGTAGTGCATAAATTTCATAGTAAAATTTGTTTGACATTTGATTGCTGGACTTCTATAAATCAATAAGGGTTTATCTATTTGACTACTTATTTTGTTGATGCTAGTTGGAGGTTGAATAGTAAGATTGTTGTCTTCTGTAAAATGAAACCTCCACATATTGGTCATGATTTGGTACAACATTTTTTTGCTTTATTATTTGATTGGGAAATAGATAGGAAGATTTTTTATATCATATTAGACAATGATAGTGCCAACGAGGTGTTGCAAAACAAAATTGAGTGAGTAATTAAAATTGCAAAATAGTTTGATATGTAATGGTGATTACTTTCATATGAGGTGTAGTACACATGTCTTAAATATTATCATGCAAAAGGGATTAAGGGTGGCTTCTTATGCTTTGAAAAAGATTAGAAAGAGTATACAATATGTGAGAGGATCAGATGCAAGAAAAATTGCATTTAAAGAATGTGTTATTCAAGTAAAGGGTATTGATACCAAAGTAGATTTGAAAATGGATGTCCCTACTAGATAAAATTCTACCTATCTTATGCTCAAGAGTGCAATTAGATATCGATGTGCCTTTGGAATTTTGACTGTCTATGATAGAAATTATGTTCATTGCCCATCAAATGACAAGGGAAAAAATGTTGAAAAAATGTGAGTTCTTGAAGTCATTTTATGTAAGTTTGGAAAATTGAATGACTCTTGCGGTAAAATTTCAAAAGGGATGATCCAACAATTAAAGATATGTCATTCAGTGTGATGAACAAGTTTAGTAAGTATTGGGATCAATATTGTGACATTCTTGTTATTGGGGCTATTCTTGATCCACATATGAAGTTTGAAGCAATTCGATTTTGCTATAGAGAGATTAATCCTTCTACTTATGGAGATAAGATTAATGTTTTAAGGGATAAATTGTTTGAAGAATATGTGAAATTAAATTCAAATGAGTCAAATACTTTAAGTTCTCAAGTTTCCCATACAAGACAACAATCTTCATTTACTTTAATGATGAACCAATGTTGGGTGCATTTGATGTTGTAAGCTTTTAATTCTCAACTTACTTTATTTTGTTATGAAGATTGTATTTCTTACTTACGATGAATAACACTAAATTTGTTTCATGATGTCTTAGGAATATGTTGATTATTTGAGCCAACATGTTAATAAAAAAAGTAATGTCTAAATTAGATCTTTATTTAGATGAAGGGAATCCTTATCCAAAGTTTTTTTATAAGTTGGGTGTATTGAATGGTTGGAGGGATTGTCGAGTGTTGAGACCTCGGCAAGCGTACCGAATCGTACAAGTAATAAATCAGTAAGTCCGAAAATCGTTTCCCAAGAGATTTGTTATGTTTCACTAATTGTTAAAGTTTACTAATTTAGCGATTAATAAACAAAATTTAGTAACACAGATGAATTTTAGCATGCAGATGAAAGTAAAGTGGTAAAAACAGTCTACTAAAAGTTCACTGGGGTTGAAATTCAAATTCATCACTCCGGTAATTTTCTACTAACACAATTTCTCAAAATTAAGCATCGACATCCTAGGCGCATGCAGTCCTGATTCCTCAGAGACAGTTCTTAATCATTCAAACTAAATTGCTAATTCCTTAGCTAATTCAATTATCAGATTTGCCTTAAACACAATGCCACAGATGACTAAAACTTCCCTCCTATGTCTAGGACTCGAAATCCTTTAGCAGTTCAATCCTAGGTCCGCGGTCTCATACATTTTCCAATGATTTAACCGTTCAAATAGCTCAGATTTCCATCAAAAGCATGAAAAATAAGGATAGAACACATAATTCAAACAAGATCATGCATTAATAGAGAAATTACAAAGAGTTCAGAAATTTACTCTCAACCCCAGTGAAATGGAGTTTTAGCTACACATATACAACATAAAAGAGAGAAATGATGGATTGGATGGTGGAAATTGGTGAATTTCCACCATGGAAGCCCCTTGGAGCAGCTGCAGCAGCGTCAGGTCTCCTCCCCGTTCCAGATCTGGTTTTTCCAACTCTGAATCAGCTTTTAACAAAATAATTGAGTCACGGGTTCATTTCTGGACGAACGTCCAATTTCCTGGACGAGCGTCCAACTTCTGGACGAGCGTCCCAATTCTGGACGAACGGCCCAATTCTGGACGAGCGTCCTCTCTTGGTGACGAGCGTCCAAATGCTTCTGCTGGACGAACGAGCGTCCTCTCCAATTCTGGACGAGCGTCCTCTGCTGGACGAGCGTCCCATGCTGGACGAGCGTCCCCTGCTGGACGAGCGGCCTCACTCTGGATGAGCGTCCCCTTCTTCGCGCTGGACGAGCGTCCTCTGCATGCTGGACGAGCGTCCTCTGCAAGCTGGACGAACGTTGGACGAGCGCTGGACGAGCGTTCTCACTCTGGACGAGCGCTGGACGAGCGTTCTCACTCTGGACGAGCGTCCTATGCCGAGCGTCGCTGCATGCTGGACGAGCGTCCTCTGCATGCTGGACGAGCGTCCCTTTTCTTCTAAGTGGCGCCCAGGCGCCCCTTTTTATATCGCGCCCGGGCGCGAAACTCTCTGTAAACGCGCGCCCGGGCGCCCTTTTTCTCACGCCCGGGCGCGACCCTCTCGGTAAAATCGCGCCCAGAGTCCTTTTTCTCACGCCCGGGCGCGAAACTTTCGGCAAAACATCATCCATTAAGCCTGGTCCAAGTCTTTTATGATATCCAATCCTTATTTTTCATCAAAATAAACAACAAAAGCATCAAAAACATTTAAACAATCAAAATTATACTAATATCAACAATTATACACTTTTCATGAGAATTAACACTAAAACTTACTCAAAAGCCCCACAATATAATCAACAAAAACAAGTAAACTTTTCACCTATCAAACTCCCCCAAACTTATATATTTTCGTGTCCTCATGAAAATAGACAATAACAACACAATCGAACCCAACAAAGCAGTTAATATTCCATCACATAATATCTGACACAACAGTAAGGATTGTATCTACACCTCCAAATATTCAGATCAAATGTTATACTTCTATATTGACAAGTTCTTGAATCCAAAATGATAAGACAACCAGAAAAAGAATACAACCACAATGCTCAATCTGTGTTTATCTCAACCTGCAAGTGTTTACAACTCCAATTCATACTCAAATTGTCATCAACTATTTCATCAACTTTTGCAAGTCATCTCATATACACTTCAAACATTCTGATTTAAATCAAAAGGACTTTCTCAGGTTATAACTTGGCTTGGCTAGAAGAAACATGGTTTTACAGGGAAACAAAACAACACTAAAGAAGAGGAGAACAAGAACATAACAACAGTGAAACTTTATTCATCAACTACCTCTTCATTCATCACATAACACATTTTTTTGAATTTTTCTCTAATTTTGATACTTTTTTTTTTTCAATTTTTTCATCAGTTTAAGACTCAACTGATTATGATTTCCCCCAAACTTAATTTCTACCTATCATCTTGACAAATATGTTTCTCGTTCTCTTCTCCAAGAGTGTTGGATAAGGTAGATTGTTCTGTAAGAAGCTGAGGGTTCACAAAAATATATATAAGGCTCAAAGAGGATAACAAAGGATGAATATTCACATAAGGGTGGTCATCTGGCCAAGTAGTTAATTTCAAAAACAACAACTGCCTTTATCATTTCTAAACCAGAATGTATCGGTGTTAATAAGAATTATGCAAAAACCAAATTCATAGCAATAACAACTTCTCACTTGCTCTGAAAGCTTTCTCAGTATACTCAGATATTCAACTTCTGGGTCACCATCAATCAGATTCAAGAATAAATCATATATAATCATAACACAAGTTCTAAAACTCAGATTCTGCAATAACAATCTCACAATCATGCCAGTTATCATGGACAAAATTCCAAATTCAAATTCAAACTTCAAACACACAATTCACAATCAAATCATTGCAGAAACATAATTCAATCCACACAACCAGACATATTCAGATTCAATCCACACAACCAAAAGAACTGAAAACATAAATAGAGCGAGTTAGAAAGCTGGGTTGCCTCCCAGTAAGCGCTTGTTTAACGTCGTTAGCTTGACACTAAGAAGCACTCCGTGGTTGATCCAGGGGTTTGACATCATTCAGAAGTGAAGGTAGCAACTTCAAGTGCAACTTCTGTTCTCTTTTCTCTTCTTCCTCAGATGGAATCTCCTTTAAAACATCCAGATTAAGAGGTGAGGATATATGCTTCCTCTTCTGTGTAATCATGCAGACTTCCTCAAGTTCATCAATTTGAAAGCATGTATCTTCATCATTTGGGTGAGACATTGCTTCAAAGACATTGAAATTTACTTCTTCATCCTCAACTCTCACTTTGAGCTTTCCCTCATCAACATCAATCAACACTCGAGCAGTCTTCATGAATGGCCTTCCCAGAATCAGAGGAATTTCTATATCTTCTTTCATTTCCATGACAACAAAATCCACCGGAAATAAGAATTTATCTACCTTTACCAGAACATCTTCTACTACTCCCTGCGGATATTTGATCGATCTGTCTGCTAATTGTAGAGTCATGCGTGTGGGCTTCAACTCTAATTCTCCAATCTTCTTAAACATTGACAGAGGCATAAGATTGATGCTGGCTCCAAGATCAATTAACGCATTCCCAATAGCCAGTTCACCAATGGTGCATGGAATTGTAAAACTACCTGGATCTTTAAACTTTGGAGGAAGCAACTTCTGAATGATAGCACTGCATTGGCCCTGTACTTCTATAGTTTCTTCCTCAATATACTTCTTCTTCTTCTTAGTGAGCAAATCTTTCATGAATCTTGAATAAGCAGGTATTTGTTTCAGTGCTTCTGAGAAAGGCATCTTGATTTCCAATTTCTTGAAAATATCAATAAAACTCTGGAACTGTCTTTCCTTATCCTTTCTACAGACAACCATTGGATATGGAAGAGGTTTCTCATACACATGTTCTTTCTTTTTCTCTCCCTCTCTCTCTTTTTCTTCATCTCCCTGTTTACTCATCTCATCTTTTTCTTCACTCACTTTTTTCTCAATCCCTCTTTCTTCCAGAATTCTTCCTGATCTTGTAGTAATAACATTGCAGTCTGCCTTTGGATTTACTTCAGTGTTTGCCCCAAAGTCTTTCTCTGGTTTTTCTTCCAACTTCTTAGCTAATTGACCCACCTGAATCTCCAAATTCCTAAGTGAGGCTTCTGTACTTTTATGGTTGGAAATTGATACCTGCATAAACTGCTGAAGAGTTTCTTCCAGTTTAGAAGTTCTTTCTGTCAGAGAAGGTTGTTGTTGAAAGTTCTGTGGAGGTGGTCTGTTGAAAGGAGCAGCTTGTCCCATACTCGGATGAGGTCTCCATCCTTGATTAAAACTTTGACGTTGATCATAGTTTGTCTGAAGACCTTGATTTCCCATATAGTGTACTTCTTCATGAGACATGCTTTGCACTACACATTGACCATTATTATGATCTCCTCCACACAATTGACAACTCTGAACCATCTGATGTTGAAATTGAGAAACATTTTGCAGTTCTTTAGGTAGCTGAGATAACTTCTTCATTAATGTCTCAAGTTGCTGAGTCATAATCTTGTTCTAAGCTAGTAAAGCATCTTGAGTTTGAAGTTGAAGAACACCTTTTTGTTGAAATTGAGCTCTCTCACTCTGAACTTCATTATCATTTGCAGCCATGTTTTCAATCAGTTCATGTGCATCTTCAGGTGTCTTCCATCTGATATTACCTCCAGCTGATGCATCTAACATTAACTTTGTTTGAGATTTCAGCCCTCCAAGAAACAGATTTAACATTGTAGGCTCATCAAATCCATGAGTAGGGGTTTTTCTTAGTAGGCCTTTGAATCTATCCCATGCTTGACCTAGAGTTTCATCAGCATCTTGTTGGAAAGAAGAGATCTCCTGCTTTCCCTTATTGACTTTGGACTGAGGGAAGAACTTGTTCAGGAATTTGGCAACCACATCATCCCAGACTGTCAGACTATTCTCTGGAAAAGAATTCAGCCACATTTTTGCATTACCAGCCAATGAGAATGGAAATAAGCTGAGTCGGATTGCTTCATCTGGAACCTGGTGAATCCTCACTGTATTACAGATCTCCATGAAAGTAGCCAAGTGAGTGTATGGATTCTCGTGAGATAATCCATGAAACTAATTATTCTGCACCAGATGAATAAGAGCTGGCTTCATCTCCATGTTAGCAGCATTCACCACTGGTCTTGCAATACTGTTGAAGTGCAGAGGTCCTGAGAAAGTGTTATAATCTGCAAGAGTACGTCTTCCTTGCCCAGAACCTTCTCCAGTGCGATTATCTTCCATTTCTTCTTTTTCTTGCCCAAATGAAAAGTCCAGAATTTCCTCAGAGATAGCAGATGATTCTCTAGATTCTCTACTTTGTCTCCTTCTTCTGCTGTTGTTCCTTCGAGCAGTTCTTTCAATTTCCGGATCGAAAAGTAGATTTTCAACCTGTTCTCTGCTTCTCATACAAAACACAAACTAAAAGAAAACAATCCAAAAATACACAATCTCTACAGATGATAACAAATATGTAAAAGAATTCAAATATAATCACAATACACACTTAGACAATAGATAGCTAAAATCAACTAAACCAGATAAACAACAAACAATCAACGAAAACAAAAACAAATCCCCGGCAACGGCGCCAAAAACTTGTTGAGACCTCGGCAAGCGTACCGAATCGTACAAGTAATAAATCAGTAAGTCCAAAAATCGTTTCCCAAGAGATTTGTTATGTTTCACTAATTGTTAAAGTTTACTAATTTAGCGATTAATAAACAAAATTTAGTAACACAGATGAATTTTAGCATGCAGATGAAAGTAAAGTGGTAAAAACAGTCTACTAAAAGTTCACTGGGGTTGAAATTCAAATTCATCACTCCGGTAATTTTCTACTAACACAATTTCTCAAAATTAAGCATCGACATCCTAGGCGCATGCAGTCCTGATTCCTCAGAGACAGTTCTTAATCATTCAAACTAAATTGCTAATTCCTTAGCTAATTCAATTATCAGATTTGCCTTAAACACAATGCCACAGATGACTAAAAATTCCCTCCTATGTCTAGGACTCGAAATCCTTTAGCAGTTCAATCCTAGGTTCGCGGTCTCATACATTTTCCAATGATTTAACCGTTCAAATAGCTCAGATTTCCATCAAAAGCATGAAAAATAAGGATAGAACACATAATTCAAACAAGATCATGCATTAATAGAGAAATTACAAAGAGTTCAGAAATTTACTCTCAACCCCAGTGAAATGGAGTTTTAGCTACACATATACAACATAAAAGAGAGAAATGATGGATTGGATGGTGGAAATTGGTGAATTTCCACCATGGAAGCCCCTTGGAGCAGCTGCAGCAGCGTCAGGTCTCCTCCCCGTTCCAGATCTGGTTTTTCCAACTCTGAATCAGCTTTTAACAAAATAATTGAGTCACGGGTTCATTTCTGGACGAACGTCCAATTTCCTGGACGAGCGTCCAACTTCTGGACGAGCGTCCCAATTCTGGACGAACGGCCCAATTCTGGACGAGCGTCCTCTCTTGGTGACGAGCGTCCAAATGCTTCTGCTGGACGAACGAGCGTCCTCTCCAATTCTGGACGAGCGTCCTCTGCTGGACGAGCGTCCCATGCTGGACGAGCGTCCCCTGCTGGACGAGCGGCCTCACTCTGGACGAGCGTCCCCTTCTTCGCGCTGGACGAGCGTCCTCTGCATGCTGGACGAGCGTCCTCTGCAAGCTGGACGAACGTTGGACGAGCGCTGGACGAGCGTTCTCACTCTGGACGAGCGTCCTATGCCGAGCGTCGCTGCATGCTGGACGAGCGTCCTCTGCATGCTGGACGAGCGTCCCTTTTCTTCTAAGTGGCGCCCAGGCGCCCCTTTTTATATCGCGCCCGGGCGCGAAACTCTCTGTAAACGCGCGCCCGGGCGCCCTTTTTCTCACGCCCGGGCGCGACCCTCTCGGTAAAATCGCGCCCAGAGTCCTTTTTCTCACGCCCGGGCGCGAAACTTTCGGCAAAACATCATCCATTAAGCCTGGTCCAAGTCTTTTATGATATCCAATCCTTATTTTTCATCAAAATAAACAACAAAAGCATCAAAAACATTTAAACAATCAAAATTATACTAATATCAACAATTATACACTTTTCATGAGAATTAACACTAAAACTTACTCAAAAGCCCCACAATATAAGCAACAAAAACAAGTAAACTTTTCACCTATCATCGAGATCCTTATCAAAGATTTTCTAAGATGACTTGTGAAGTTCTTAGCATTCCAATCACTACAGTTATTAGTGAGTTTACCTTTAGTCTTGGTTCTCGTGTGCTAACCAAATATCGTTTCTCTAGAGAATGTTGAGACACTCATTTTAACTCAAAATTAGTTGCATGGTTTTGAACTAACAAGTAACATTGTTGTTAGTATTATGAAATTAATTTAATTATTTATTACTCTATGTTTAAATATTATTATTTAACATTGTTTTTTATTGTATTGTAGATGGGATAAATAAGAAGATTCTTCAAAACAACAAAATATTGTGAATTTATTCAGTTAAGACTCTAATCTTATAGATAAATAAGTGATACAAAAATAATCAATGTTAGATACTTATTTCTTTTATGTTTTGTGGTATTTTTAGATTTATTTGGAACTTAAGATGATTTTGAATTGTATTGTATTTTTTTATTTTGAATTATTTTTGGAGTTTAAAATCATTTTGGACTTAATTTTATTTAGATTTGAATTAGAAAACAATTGCTATTTTTTTTAAATTGAAAAAAAAAAGCTCGTAATTATGTAAGTTAACTATCCAACCTATTTAACCCACTAGGCTGGGTTCAAATCTTTTTGGCTCGCTAGTAAGTGGCCAACTCGGTGGGCCGGGCCGAGTGACCCATTTTGACAACACTAATTGTAACATTATGTCCTCATCATTTTTGTGTTGTTCCTAGGTATAGATAGGACGTCTTATGAGCTTGGAGGGATTTGAGATTTCTTAAAAAAGTTCATCTTCGTCTCAGGTAAAAGAAACTAATTGTATTATTTTTAACTGATAGATACTTTATAATTATTAATTTTATGCTTGTAAAACGTTTTATTTGTGTGATTGAGTTGTTTGATGAAATAAGATATATGCAATGGAATTAGGGTTTTAACTTGGCTTTAGTGATTTGCATTAAGAAATTGAGTATGTTGTTTGATTGGTATTGCATATGATATTGTTGAATCATTGAATGTGGTGTAATATGAATTTGACATTTGTGTTAGTTGTTGGACTAAATTTCATGGGTTGAAATGAGATAAATATTTATAATTATATTCTTGCAAAATTATGCAAACTCGTTGAGCGAAGTCAAAGTCAAAAAACTCCTTGGTGATTTTGGGCAAGAATATACTCGCTAAACGAAACCAAAGTCTAAGAACTCATTGAAATGACAACAACTAAGCGAGACAAGTCTCGCTAAACGACTTTATAATAAAATTTAATCCCGAAAGTTTCAATGATAATCTTATTGGAGAACTATCTAGTTGTTAGGAGAGTGTGCCTTCAAGTACTACTTACTAAGCGAGTAAATATTCTCATTGGACGAAATTAATAAAGTCTAACTGTATTTTTATATGTTTTTTTTGGTGTGTTTAATATGTGATTTTGCGAATGTAAAAATGATGGAACTTATGTATGTGTATAATATTGATTGTTATTAATTGAGGTGATGATCATGATTGTGGATATGTATGGTGATGGTGTTAAGAGAATTTCAAAGAGAATTTATTTGTGATGATGATCTTAATGTATGTGTAGAAATGGATTGGCCTAGTTTCTCAACCAAGAAGGGGTGAATTGGTTTTGCTTTATAAAAATTGTTCTTTGAATAATATTTTCAAAATCTTTAAACCTTTCTTGGAATGCAAGCAAATAAAGAATGTAAAGAAATATAAGAGAGAAAGGATAAAAATATCAACACCAAGGTTTATATTGGTTCGACCTTAATGCCTACATCTTGTCTCTTTCAATCAACCCGAGATTGAGAGTAATCCACTATATAGATCGAGTTTTACAGCAAGCAATACAGAGACACCCTCTCAATGTATCCTCCTCTCTAACTCCAAATCTACTATAGTAAAACACAAAAAGAACACTCCTCTTTTTGTAACCCCTTTAAGATACCACACTCAAAGTAACCAGAACTCCAAAGTTCTCTTCCTGGCCAGCAGCAACAGGGAAACCACAATCTCACAAGATTGTAAACTATTATGATCTTCCAGCAGTACACCTATCCGTGCATATTGATAATACTTTGAAAATTCAGCAACTCTTCAAGAATCTTTGCTTTGATTTCTTTCCAAATGAAATGCTTCTTGATTCTTGTAGAATAGACACTATTGCAATTTTAAAACTCAACAAACTTTATTAGATATGAAAGATATTATTCAAAACTTGTTTAATTCATATAGCTATGTGTCGATTTATATTAGTGTTGTCAAAATTAGTTGTAACCTGCGAGCCAACCCAGCTCACCCGGGTTGAACCTGTGGTGAGCCGGGTTGGCTCACCAACCCAGCTCACCCGGGTTGAACCCGTGGTGAGCCGGGTTGGCTCACCAACCCACCTAATTTAATTTAATTATTTATTATTTTGTGTTTCAATATTATTAATTAGCATTTTTTTTATTATATTGTAGAAGGGGATAAAAAAAAGATGTTTCAAGAGAGAAATATATTATAGATTTATGTATTCAAGACTCTAATATTATAAATATAATCAAGTGATACAAAAATTATCAATATTAAAAACTTATTTGTTCGTCTTTTCTACTTGTTTTTGGATTACGATTGGATTGTATGATATTTTTTTTATTATTATGAATTGTATTTGGAGTTTAACATCATTTTAGAGTGAAATTTATTTAGATTTGAATTAAAAAAATTATATATTTTTTATTTTAAAAAAACTTATAATTAAGTGAACCAATGAGCCAACTCGTTTAACTTACCAACCCGTGGTGGGTCGAGCCATGTTCAAATTTTTTCAGCTCGCTAATAAATGAGCTAGGTTGGGTTGGCTCACTAAGTGACCAACCTGTGGTGGGTCTGGCCGGATTACCAGTTTTGACAGCTCTAATCTATATAAATAGCAACTCTGACGCAAATTAATCGATTATGTTATTAATGTAATCAGTTAAGCAATTAATATTGATGTAACAGAATTACATTTAACATATTAAGCATAGCATGTAATCGATTAAGCAATGAATGCAAGTCGTAACATTTACAAATATGACCGTTAAGGTAGTTATGACTTATCAAGAAAACCGTTTTCAACTAATGAACATTTTAACCGATTAAGAAAAGAGTGTAATCGGTTAAGTATAACACTTAAACAAATTTGAAAAAATTTTCAATCCAAAACTCATCAATGCACTCAACAATCAAGTATATCTATATGCACAAGTTTTAATCAATTATCCATATAATGTAATCGGTTAAAACTAACAGTTTGTCACTGTTAAGCAAATGCTGATATGTGATGAATCTAATATATTACATAAACATTGTAATCGATTAACTCATACAGATATGCAATGTGCATAGAGTTTTATCAATATTAACCAATAAATATGCATATCACATATATAATCAGATATCACAAATATAAACATGATGAATATGCATAACATATAGTTCAAGCACAATCAAATATATAAACAACAATTTTGCTTAATGTGTACAAGAAACTATTAAAACATTTTTGTTGTTGTCATAATCAAAAACACATATGAGATATGTGGGTTTAGCTTTCACATAGTGTTGGTTGCGAATTATTTCGGCAAGTGTACCGAATCGCTTCAAATAACATAAAATAGTAAGTCCAAGTATCATTTTTCCAAGAGACTCGAATACTAAAAAATTTTACGATTAACAACTCATTTTGATTTAAGAACATCATATCAATTTACAAATAAGTACATAAAAGATAAATTCACAAATAATTACAAGGTTGGACTTTGGTATTGAAGGCACTTAAGAATGGATAAAGGTCAGAAATGATATGGATCGACATCGCTTAGATTAGATTTAACCATTTTCACTCTTGTGCATAAAAAGTTTCATCTCCTCTCCATTAATTACTAATGTCAACCCACGAAATTACTCTAGCCCTAGTCCCTTATGTGAAAAAGCTTTCCTTTATTAAACTCCAATGCCTTAGAACATTTAATAAGAAAACCCATATTAAGAACTAGGGTCTTAAGACAACCAACGATTCAATGTTCCATTCGTAGAATCCATATCCCCATCAAGTTACTTGTTTCAGATCTACATCACAAGATGCGTTCCCATACCCCATGAACCCCAAATCAAATCGTGAATGTCCCCATTACATGCAAGCATCAAAGATTGGAAACAATAAACTAGAAATTAACAGACTATACATATATATAATCAAATCCTTCAACAAATACACAAAAATCCAATAGTTACATCTATTCTTAACAAGTTGAATTCAGTTCTCCATTTCCATGAAAGAACCTCAAGCTTACAAACATGGATGAAAGAAGAAGGAGACCTAAGGAGGAAAAAATTATGCTTCCACATGCCCCAAGCGGCCTCCATGAGCTCCTGAAGTGAAGTCGTGCCTCCACACCTTCATCCACGAGCTCTAGTAGCGTTTTCCTCTTCTAGAACTGCCTTTGAACTTTAATTTTTGCATTTTTAAAGAGTTTTGGCTTCGTGTACCACTCGCTGGGCGAGTGGTTGCAACTCGTTGGGCGAGTGGTTGCAACTCACTAGGTGAGCGAAATCAAGTCGTTGGGCGAGTGACAAAAAGTTGCCACTCGCTGGGCGAGCACGTCCTGGTCGCTAGGCGAGCTCCTCTTGCTCGCTGGGTGAATGACGTGCTCCAAGTGGCTGCTCTTGCGCTGACTGAGCGAATTGGTGCTGAATAGGAACTCTTCCAAGCCTTATTCTACTGCAAAATAACACACAAAAACACTCATATGGATATAAAATCAAGTATATACATTTTATACAATTTTTCATGAGATTTTACTTCATAAACACATAATAAAAAAAAATTTCAATAAGTGCTCAAAATATGTAATTTTTGACACTTATCACATAGCTCCCCTATCAACAATATGCATTCACACTTGGGACCAGTAAAGAGGAGTTTGAACTCTAATAACTATTCATGCTCAAATAAAGGATAATGAGTTATGTGGTGAGTATCACAAGAGGTCTTAACCACTCGATGATTATGTCTGAGGCGCGAATGAAACTAATCTTGTAAATAGTATGACGATAATCCTTTTGTTTATGACTCTATAGAACATAAATACTTCTAGAGTTGCACGCCTACAATAAAGTCCAGTGTCAAACATATGCATTTGGATAATTAAGTATAATGTCATCTGTTTGTATATATCTATATGATTTATTGTAATTAAGTATAATTCATGTTTAGCTCATATTTGATATGATTTAATTGTTTTAAAATAATATTTTTGTACACTAACTTACTCTGCTGTCTCTTTTTTGTTTAGTTGTCTCTTTTACCACAATCACTTTACCATGTAAACATATAAGAATTACGTGTTGATGTGTTTTTTTAGAATATAATGACACAAAAATAGTTTTTCTTTTAATTTATAATAATTATTTTGTACAAAAATTTTAAGTAATATTTAATTGTTTTATGTACATTTTATTTTTATTTGAATAGTTATTATTTATAAATATAACTTTATTATATATATATATATATATAAATATATTTAAACAATTTTTTTATCATATCAATATTATAATATCTGTGGCTAAAAAAATAAAGTATTACACCTTTTATTATATTTTGTCATGTAATCACTTCAATCAACTAATACAAATATTCTGTTAGTTTTTTGTTATTGATTTTCTTTCCTTCCAACTATTGTTTTAAAAAAAACATAAATGAGAGCAATTTCATTATAAAAATAGATATTTTTTTCTATATTAAAAAGAAAAAAAAAACTTTTCCCTTTCACATGATACATAAATACAAACTAATAAAACCAAATAAATGTAGTTCATTTCTGTTCGTTCTTGTTTTTTTTTATGTTATTTATTGCATCGATCATTCAAATAAAATATCTCTTTATATATTTAGATGCAATTAAGTGTTTTTTTTTTAATTTGTGTATTCCTAATTAGGATTTTATTAATTTATTTTAGTATTAAATATTTAAATTTTTTATATAAGTCAATTCAGTTTATTTTATTTATTTATTTTTTAATTAATTGATGTAATTATGATCTTATCATCTTGTTCCGTTATCTTAATATCACATAAACATAAATTTTGTAATCAATTAAACAATATTATATTTAATGTAAATTTTAAGTCACATTTATTTTAATTTAATAGTAACATAGTTAAGTAAGTATTTATTAATTGTATCCACAATCATAATAATTGTTAAACTATTTTGATATATAAAACAAATAAATACTATCCATCTCAAAATATTATAATGTTTTGTAAAATAGAAGAGGAAAAACTAATATTGATAAAAATTATGACTTTAAAAATTTTAGAGATTTTGACACTGAATTTGATTAGATATGACAATCATAAATGTGACTAAATTGCAAATCAATCAAATTTTCTCACAATCTTTATAAGTATTCATTTTTAATATCACTAAACAAAAAATTTATTAGATACTTAATAAAAAAATTTAAATTTATGAAAATTTTAAAACTTAATTAAACTTTTATTATTTCATTTCCTTGATTAAAGTAAAAAAAGAAAAAACATAAATGAAATAATTTTCATTAATTAAATAATTAATATTTTTTCTAACCCAACAAAAAAATAATACTTATTCATTGTAACTGGCATACAATAATACAAACTAATAAATCCAAATAAATGCAACCCAAATATTTTATCTTGGTGAATTGTTTTTGTTTCATTTTATTAGATTTTCAAGGGGGAAATTACTCTTCAAAACAAAAGTTTCCCGCCATTGCAGCCTTTTAAAACTCTCGGTTACCGCATTGTTCTCTCACCTTTTTATTGGCAAATTTTCATCCTATCTCAGTGTATCTTTAATCTTCTTTCTCTTTCCCGATATTCCAAGCGCCACCATGCCTAAACGCCGAGCATCAACCCCACCTGTAGCAGAAAACGACGCCGTCTCGCTGCTTCCTTCCCAACGCAAGAAGGCAAAGGACTCTTCCCATAAGCCGGCCGTTTGCTTTATCGGGAAGCCAATTCCAGTCACGGAGGCCTGCGCCAAGTGGCCCCACCGTTATCCTTCCCAGGTCTTATTCTTAATCTCTTCTTTTCGTAATTCTTCATTATAATCAATTCTGTTTATTCTCTTGGCTCAACTTTTTTGTATATAAATAATCAGGGAAAAAAGAAGAATTCAGCTCATAACAACTCAAAAGAGTTAGTATTATTTCATTTTGTTTTTTGTTTTTTTCTATTTGGTTTGTTATAGAGCTTCAGTTCTGACGCATATAGTTGCCTTTGCATGTGTAGGGTTACCAATGAGAACAATGAGGTTATGTTGGCCAAATGTCATTATCGTCAGGCTGAAATAGATGGGACTGTGTTTAACCTAGATGATGATGCTTATGTCAAGGTATTTAGTTTTTTTTCTGAAATTCTCTTTCTGTTGTGGTTGGTGAAGCAGAGCATGTTGAAAAAATGACGTTGTTGAATTGTTTCAGGCTGAGGATGGTAAACCTGATTATATTGCACGAATTGTTGAGATGTTTGAAACCGATGATGATGAGCCTTATTTTATGGCTCGATGGTTTTATAGAGCCGAGGACACAGTGAGATTAGCTTTTTTTTTTCACTGATTCCTTTTTGTTTGGTTCTAATTATTTCATATCTGTTAACTGGTTTAACTCATTTTGAAGTTTTTAATGAGTGCAGGTTATAAAAAGTCATGGTGATCTTGTGGACAAGAAACGATTGTTTTTGTCTGATGTAAAAGATGAAAATCCGCTTGACTGCATTGTTTCAAAAGTCAGAATTGTTAAATTAACTTCAAATGTAAGTGCTTTGCTGTTGTATTGTTTTGTGCAAATATCTGTCTTTTTTGTGAATTTCTTGTAGGTGTTTCAAAATTATTATATCATCTTTTATATACTTTCTAGGTTATTAAAATCCATATTTTGAAGGCTCCGTTCAAGACGAGGTCCTTTAATCTTATATCAACCAACATTATAAAGTCTATGAATGTGCTATTATCTGATCAGAATTTACTGAATAAATAGTTGATTGTACAAGATATGTGCTATACCTTTATAGTTGGGTTAGAATTTGAAGTTTGCATACTACAGGTAGGTTTGACTACGGAGAAAAGGAAGATTCCCCCTTGTGATTATTATTACGACATGAACTACACTTTGCCATACCTAACTTTCTCGAATCTTGTCGATGGTAAGAATGTTACGATGTTTTGTATAAAATTAACACACTGCTCATTGTCTCCGTTGTTTTTGCTCTATACATTGCTGGTTTTTGCCTTTTGATGTGTTTTCATCTGATAATCCAGAAACAGATAAAAGCGAGAGTGATGCATCATCCACAGTTTCTAGTGAACGTGGATCTAGTGACTGCTCTAATGATAACCAAATTAGTGGAAAGACTATTAAAAAGAACAGTTCCAATTCGTCGGAGTGGACTTTGCTTGACCTTTATTCAGGGTGTGGGGCAATGTCCACGGGGCTTTGTTTGGGTGCAACCTTGGCTGAAGTAAAGCTTGTCACTGTATGTAGAGCTGTTTTCTTTTTTTTTTTGACAAATTTGGTTTATTTGGCTGTTTTTTTGGGAGCAATTTATAATGATTTTATATTTCACTTTATAGAGGTGGGCTGTAGACATTAATTCCTATGCATGTAAAAGTCTGAAGCAGAACCATCCGGAAACCCAGGTAGGTTTTTGTTAACATGCTTTAATTGACAATTTTTATTATATGTTCCGTCTTGTTCTGATATTACTTTCAAAAATCATCGTTCAGGTTAGAAATGAACCTGCTGAAAACTTTTTGGAGCTAATAAAAGCCTGGGCCAAACTTTGTGAAGAATTTGGTTTGCTAGGATCAGAACGTTCGGAGTCTGGTTCAGATATGGAGGAAGATGAAATCGACGAGGAAACTATGGATGTAAAAAAAGAAGAGTCAGAAGAAGATCATTCCGACTCTGAGGATTTTGAGGTTGAAAAGTTGCTCGCTATTTGTCATGGCGATCCGAACAACGTCAAGAAACCAGGACTATATTTTAAAGTATGTTGCCTTCAAGCTTGCACAATACGTTAATTAGTTTACATATTTAATTGAATGTTAGTTTTATTAGGATTGACTTGCTCACGCCGGAGTTCTTTGCTCGTCCTGTTATTCTTTAAAATTTAATTGGTGTCTAGTTTTTGGGAAATGCATATGAAAGTGGGTATAAATTTATGTTGTAACACACGCGTACAGAATCCAACACAATCATCCTGGAGTTTATGGCTTTGGTTTTTCCATACGTTGAAGGGTAATTGTTTGGTGACTTGAATTTTTAATTTCATCAAGGCATGCATGGAGACCTATGTCTGTATTAATGCATATATCAGTTCTTAAACTGGTGAGCTTGTGTTTCATAAATCTGATTATGATTACTATACTTGATATTGAAATATATATAGACAGAAATTAATACTAATCTAGAACATGGATATGACGAACTGCTATGATGGAAATTTAGTACAGTTTGATATTAATGTTAAAATCTTTCAATAGCTTATACTCATTTTTAAAATCACATTCAACTAATTATAGTTAATTGAATTTACTATAAGTATTTTACTAATTAACTTAATGAATTACCTGACTTTTGATAATTAAACTGGGGTTCTCATCTTATGGGCCGATGTAGCAACAACACCTTAGAAGTGAACTAACAATTGGTTGTTAAGGAAGGTGACTTTAGGTTTGACAGTATGGATTTGATTTTAATGGAATACTAAGTGCTAGTTTATCGTTTTTTTAATCTTTTTTCCTGTGCAATGAAGAAGTCTCTGTTAATGATCTATCGTTCTGACATCTGTTAAATCACTCAGGTGCGTTGGATGGGTTATGATTCGAGTTACGACACATGGGAGCCAATGGATGGATTGAGGTAAATCCCTTGTCTGCTAGGTTTTTTACATAACACTTTTCGCTAAAGCTCTGCAAAATCATGACTATGATATCGTTTCTGCCAGCGATTGCAAGGATGCTTTGAAGGATTTTGTGACAAAAGGGTACAAGAAGAAGTTATTGCCTCTTCCTGTAAGTTTCTCCATTTTTGGCCTAGAGGCTACTGGTTCACTTTCGACGATTTTCAATCGATTTTGTATCAACCTTTTGGCAGGGTGATGCTCATTTTATTTGCGGGGGACCGCCGTGTCAAGGCGTAAGCGGTTTTAACCGCTTCAGGAACGCAGCAGCTCCATTAGAGGATATAAAAAACAAGCAGTTGATTGTTTACATGGATATTATTGATTTTCTGAAGCCAAAATATGTCCTTATGGAGAATGTCGTTGACATTTTGAAGTTTTCTGGTGGTTATCTGGGCCGATATGCCATTGGCCGACTTGTAGCTATGAATTATCAAGCAAGAATGGGCATGATGGCAGCAGGGTCTTATGGCGTTCCACAATTTCGTATGCGCGTCTTCCTTTGGGGTGCTCGTCCTACCGAGGTAAAATTATTATTGCTTATGAACCATTTTTGTTTTTCATGTCATAACTTTAATGTTGTAAATGGAAGTTAACTGATTTGATTGCACTTTTTTCCTCTTTCGTTGGGTAGAAATTGCCTCCATATCCGTTACCAACTCATGAGGTCGTGTCAAGAGGATTCGTACCGACTGAGTTTGAAGTAAGGACCAATAAATTAATATATCTTTTCTCCATCTTCCTTGAACAGTGTTCTCTTTGATTTTAATCTAAGTTTAAAGTGGAAGGGTTAATAGTTGTTGTCACAATGCAGGAAATTACTGTAGCTTATGATAATAAGGACACCTGTAAGCTGGGTGACGCCCTTTTACTTGAGGATGCACTATCAGATCTCCCACCTGTATGTTTGTATGCTTATTTTTATCTTAAGTACATTAGTTAGTTGGTTCGATTGATGTGAGTTTTTATTCTTAATGACATTTTTCTTTTTAATTTTCAACTCAACCAGGTTACAAACGATGAGAAGCAGGATGAAAGGAATTATGGAACAGCCGCTCGTACTGAGTTTCAAAAGTATATCAGATTGAAGAAAAGCGGTTCGTTTCTATATTTGCATTGCATTTTAAAGCATGCTAATGTTTTATGTACTTTGCTTTAAGTGATCTTTATCTGCATGAGAAACTAAATATCTATTATCTTCTTTAAGACAGTTAAATATTTTTTGCTTTGTATTTGTGATGGTTTACTGATTGACTGTAATTTAGTGTGGTAATATGTCACATCGCTTTCATGTGCATAATCCCACTGTACAATATGAATACCAACATTGTATAATTTTTTTGTTTTGAAGAGATGGTGGGTGGAAATAAGAGTAGTACTCAAAGCACTGCACGTAGAATATTGTATGATCATCGTCCTCTGCAACTGAATCAAGATGATTATGATAGAGTTTGCCGGATTCCACAAAAGAAGGTTCTATAACTTGACCTTATGTCGTTCTAGAATATTAGTTTGGTTTATTCTAATTTTGATGAACTTTGGTAACTTTAATAGGGTGCAAACTTTAGAGATCTACCTGGAGTAGTTGTGAAGGACAACAAAGTTGAATGGGATCCTTTGATTGAGAGAGTGATGCTAGACTCTGGGAAGCCTTTGGTACTTGACTGCTATCACCTTTGCTTACGGACAGTATTTTGAGACTGATCCTTTGTTGAATACCATTATGTATTTCTAATTTAAATATATTTATGTTCATGCGTAGGTTCCTGATTATGCAATGTCATTTGTCCGTGGGACCTCTTCTAAGTAAGCACATACAAATCACTTAATTCTGTTATGTTTTTAATACAGTTTGTATCAGAATTTTTTATGTAACTTGTTGGTCAAAACACAGACCCTTTGGCCGTTTGTGGTGGGACGAGATTGTGCCAACAGTCGTTACAAGGGCTGAGCCTCACAACCAGGTTATTATTTTCACTTTCGATATTATTTGGTTTGATTTCGTAAACAAAAGCAACATAAATTCTTTTGATTGATAATATTGCATGTGAAGTGATAATCAAAATCATGATTCCATTTTAGCCATTTAGAATGGTTGAGTAGTAGTTTTTTAAGTTCTTGTATGCATTATCCGAATTCGAATGTTAATTTATTGTCAGGTCATTCTACATCCTAACCAAAACCGAGTACTAACAATCAGAGAGAACGCAAGACTACAAGGATTTCCTGATTGTTATAAACTTTGTGGGCCTACAAAAGAGAGGTACGTTTAGTAGGCTTCAAAATCCATTTGATATATACTTGATATCGTCGACAATCTAAAATGAGTCCAAGTTTTATATTGGATGAAAAGGAGAAAGTAATAATTCATTAACCTGTTACCAAGTTTTATATTGGATGAAAAGGAGAAAGTAATAATTCATTAACCTGTTACTTTAAGATTTTGAATAAAAAGTGGTATATGTAATTTGGTTTAAATTTCATTGATGTTTGCATTTTTCAAGTAAATTTTGTCCTTGATAGATCCAACAAATAGAACAGTATAATGGCTCATATGTTATAACTAAATTGCTTACAGGTACATGCAAGTTGGAAATGCTGTTGCTGTTCCTGTAGCTCTTGCAATGGGATATACGTTCGGTTTGGCTTGTCAGGGCTTGTCTGATGATAAGCCCTTAATAACCCTTCCCTTTAAGTATCCAAGTTGTCTTGCCGGTGCAACTTATGCGGAGACTGAGAATGATGACCAATCAAGTTGAGAGATTGTTTCTTCCCCAACGTAAGACTCAGCCAACAACGGAGACTGAGAATGATGCCCAATCAAATTGAGATTGTTTCTTCCCGACATAAGGCTCAGCCTACACCGGAAAAACACCCGAAATTTGTATCACTTGTATGTTGTACTTTCATTTGTGTCTATCTATATTCATATAACATTTGCTATATTTACTATAGCAATAGAGAGCTGAGTCGCATCCCAACGGCTTTTATTTAATACTTTAATTTATATTTTTATTAAATATCTTAATTTAATATATTATTATTATTATTTGGTGTTGTTTAAAGATGGTAGAAAAAAGGAAAAAATGTCACCAGAAGATTTTACCACCTCACTATGTTTTGAACTAATGAAACTGGATCATTTAATCTGCTGTCTACTTTATTAAATGTGGTATACTTTTGCACTGTAGCTCCTATTCACATCTAGTTACATAGTTACAGTATATTAAGTGTGTACATTTTGTATGAATAAAATATTTAATATTATAAGATTGAACTAATAAGTAAAATGTGACGAATATAGTAGTAAATTAATATAGTTTTAAAAAGGTAAAGTAATTAGTACCACAATAATGATATAACAGCCTGAAGTTTATAAAATGAAAAGAAAATATAATCAATAAGTAAATTATAGCAAAAAAATATTAAAACAGCTTTATAAAATACTTATTTCAAAAATAACTTGAATATTATGTTGCTTTTAAGTTGAAGTAAATTTTTTAAAAATAATTAAAATAAATTTCATTGCCTTTATTATATAATATTTGAAAAATTAAATGTCCAATTTGTTAAATTAAGATTAATAACAATTCAAACCACCTAAAAATTCAAATTACTGTAAACGTAATTATCTTTAAATAATAGTAAAATGAAATTATTATTAATAATTAAATGAAATAAACATATTTAAGGTAATAAAAAAATGTTAATTAAAATTTATAATATAAAATGATATTATTATAATATTTAAATGCCATAAACATATTTTAAGAAATAATAAAAAATTAAATAAATTTTATATTATCAAATGGTACTATAATTAGTTTTTAAATGTCATAGACATATTTAAAATATTAATAAAATGTTAATTAAAATTTACAATACTATATATGTTCTTTTAGTTTTCAAATGTAAGTAAATTAAAATAATACAAATAAAAGTATTTAATACTCTAAAATATAAAATAGTAGTGATTTATTACCAAGTAGAGTAAGATATTATAATGTAAGATCTAAAATAGTAATGTTTAAGAGAAGAAGAAACTTATATGATAGAAAATATAAATAGTAATGATAATAAATTTAATTTAAAAAATAAATTAATATTATACATACAAAAACATAAATCTTTATAAAGACTTAGAAAATAATATTTTAAAATTAATAGTAGTTTAAAAATATCGAGACTCGATTATTTTAATAATAAGATGATTAGTATAAATAATTTTGTTATAAACTAGTTTTATTATTTTAAAAGACATAATGTCTCAATAAAATACTTTTCTAAGCTTTTCTGACTTCTTCTAGGAGTCCTCCCTCTCCATTCATGTGACATTTATGTGAAGATCTGAGATTGCTAAAGTGATATTCGCAACAAGCTCTTCATTTTGGATTATAATTTTCTACTTTTTTTTTTCAATCAAATCTATTTTGTCTTTACATGTACGTGTCGTTTAAGTCATTAATACAAATATCTGCTGATTAGTAATCATAATGATATGTCTTGATCATTCTTATGATGTTTCTAAGAGTAGATAGAACATCTTGTAGAGTTATATGAGTTTTTTGTATTTTTAGTGTCGGTTGAGCAAGTTCGAATTTCTGCTTGGTTGAGTTTGTATTGTAATTCGGTTTCTATGAATCTATGATGATGATTTAGAACATATGAGGAATGATAAACTATGAAACTTGTTTTGTGTGTTGAATTGTGATGTTAACTGATTTTGTTGGATTTGTCTTTGTGAGGCTTGAATTGGGTAATCTAACATTGGTTGAGCCAAGAACCAAGAATTTTATGATTATAGAGGTGTTTAATATTGAGAATTGGCTCAAGGAACGTCAAATTACACACATAAAGCTTAAAAAGTGAAGTTGAGATTTTCTGATTTTGTTGGGCACAATTGATAATGCTGGGCGCCACTTGGAAAGTGGTTTCTCTGAGTTAGTTGTCGTTGGACGAGAGTTTTTATTGGTAGGTGATGCTAAAGTGTGAGAGCTCACTGATTTTGTGTCACTCGGTACCACAAAATCCAAATAAATATTGGGGGCTCTAAGGGTCCTCTCGTTGATCGGCCATTGAACGCCGCTTGTTACTGCTGGACGCCACTCTTCTAAAGACATCTCTACTTGAGTTGCACTAAACAATAACTAGTGGCGCTGAGCGACAACTTGGTGACTTGAAATATGTTTTCTAAATTCCTTAATGGATTGTTTGATGTAAATATATAAATGGATGGTTGTGTATTGATGATGTGAATGTTGGAAATATGTCAAGTATGGATGGAGAGACTCAATGAATTTCTAAGGGGGAAAATCCTTATGAATTATGTTTCTTATGTATTGAAGTAGGGAGACAAAATGAGAATTATCTTGAAACTCTACTAATCATTCATACTCATGTGGAGAACGATGATTAAGCAGTGAGAGTAGTAGAATGTCATTATCTAAAGAGCAATGTAGTTCTTATGGCAGTAAAAAGATTAACCTTGTCAATTGAAAGATTGTCCATCACAAGTGCATGATTTTCAATTTGTCTAACATCAATGTTTTTTATCCAGATTATTAAGTCTAGAAGAGTTATTATTGATGTGGCTTGTGTTTCAAAAACTGTTTGTATTGCTTAGTTAGTCAATACTATATATTTTAATTGGCTTAATACCCTATTTTGTCCCCAGTTTCGCTAGAAAATGTCAAATTAGTCCATCTTTTAAAAAGTGCGTCAATTACGTCCTTACTTAATAAAATTTATATCAATGAAATACCTTCCGTTAAATCCGTACAAACGACGTTAATTATTAAAGTAGAAGAGAGAGAAAAATAATTAACGCACTTTTTAAAGGATGGACTAATTTGACATTTTCGAGCGAAACTGGGGACAAAATAGGGTATTAAGCCTATTTTAATTCATATATGATAAATCATTTTTATGTTAACTTACCTTCTATTCTTTGTTGGTCTATTTTATATTTGTGTTATTTTTTTTAGCAATGAACATACAAGTTTAGAATTTTTCTCTAAGAGATAAACTAGTTGTTTAAGTGGTGAGACGATATTGGATTTGTTAATTATATATTTAGAACAAAATAATAGTTTAGAAGTTTCGGTGTACATATCTTATATGATGTTTGTACTAAAATAAGATATAATTTAGATAAATTGTTTTCTGAATATTTGTAATGATATGTTTTATTTCAGTAGTATGAGATGTTATATGGATAAATCTTTAATGATGTTAATCTAATAAGAAATTCTGTGAAGATTGATAAGAAGTACTAAGATTTAAAATTCTATATCTTAATGAAATAACATGAGTTATACTTAGTGGGCGGTTGATCAAATTGGCATTATAGTATAAACTACTCACATATAATAAGGGTGACAGAAATGACTTGCCATTATGTAGAAATATAAAAACGACAATAATGTTTTCAGTTTTGGGTTTGATTGATTAGGTTAAGGTTAGTTCATACAAATCAAAGTCACATGTTAGTGAATGGGTCATTACATTTTGGATAATAATTGATGTGAACGGTTAGTTACATCACATGCTGCAGCAGCTCAAGTATTCTATAATGAAATGAATGTTCTCATAAAGAGTATGCTAATTAAAATGTTTTCTATGTTACACCGTTTAAAAACATATTAAAACTAAAGAAATATCTGTATACTGCAAGACAAAAACAATAACATTTTATTCAAAACAATTGAGTAAGGTGACACGAACAGATGAATATTTTATCCAACATTTTATTGGGAAGAGGTTTAAGTTTAACAAACTAAAGTTTGCCAGAGAATACGATTCTCAGATACATTGCTCTTAAAACATAATGTTGTTTAAGTTGGAAATGCCTGCAGAAGAAAAAACCAACAAAGAGAATCAACTTCTCTCAGGTCTTGTGACTCCTATTCTTGAAATGCCCACACCAAACATTTCCAAGTACCAGAAATTATTATTGCTGTGATGCTTTTCATGATAATAACACCTCAATTTCCAAGGTAGAAGAAGTGTCATTGTTGAGTGCCCCCCTTTTGTCTCCCAGTAACAGTAAATGCAGACTTCACAACAACTCATAGCCACAAAAACAATGATTATGCCAACTTGAACAAAACATTACTCATATGTCTCCCCAATGACCAAGATTCCAGTGCTATGGTGTAAACTTTAGGCTACATGAATTGACAAGATAGGATAACAGTATAACACAAGTTCAATAATACACATGATAATTTCAAAATATCTTATATTATTGAAGTTTCACAGGGGAACACACACCAGCAATTCACTGTACTCATTGCTTAGTTTTGCATTGTGTTTATCACAGTTACAAAGTTCTACGTTGCTCATCTCATGACCATGAAATTAAAAAATGGACAGAGCTGCCAAATTTCTGACCCATAATGTCAGAAAGCCATATGGAAGTTTGCATGACCCACATTGGCATCACATGTACACATCACATAATTAGCCCCATAGTCCATGTTCATAAACATGGTACCATGTTTAGGTTCCACAAACCAAGTCCTTTAAATAGATTCAAAAAGACTAGTTATCATTCAAGCAATCAAGCAATCAAGCAATCAAGCACCCTTTTGTGTTACACTATTCTGGCAAACACTACAAAGAAAATATGGAAGACAGTTCTAAACATTCCCATGCACATCAACCTGTGAGATCCATTAGTTTTCCCACTAGAGTTCATCCTGTTTCTCAGAGAGTTGAAGCACTTCTAAACCACCTAAACCATCATCATTCTCAACCTGTCTCAAGCACTGTAAATTTGGAAGCAGAAACAATTCAGAGTGACTTAGTTGTGCTTGCTGAGTTGTATAACTCCATGGAGGAACTCTTCCATTCTCCACAGTCACAACAAGATCTTCTACGCTACCAAGATGGGAAAATCGTTGAAGAAACGTTATGTGGTTCAGTCACATTGCTAGACACATGTGAGTCTGCAAGGGATTTGTTATTGGTTCTGAAGGAACACATGCAAACCCTTCATTCAGCCTTACGTAGAAGAAAGGGAGATTCAAACATCGAAAGCAGCGTTTCTTCTTTTGACATCTTCAAGAAGATGGCAAAGAAGACAACTTCCAAACAAATTGGACAGCTAAAGAGAATGCAGAATAAGGTTAATTCCTTTTGTTTACTGAATCAACACCAACAGCTAGCATTTTTTGCCAGAGTTCTAAGAGAATCAAACACCATCACCATCTCTATAATACATTCTCTGTTAGTATTTTTGTCCATGCCATCATTCGGAACAAAAGGGTCCTCCTCCTTGATCTCAAAGTTGAAGACCACTGTTTTGTTCTCTTCCCAGAAAGAACAGAAGAACACAAATGGGATTGCAGATCTTAACTGGGTTCTGTGCTCCCTCTTTGGAAGAGAAAAAAATGGTGATTCTTGTGGTGAGTTTCAAAGGGTACTAGGAGAGTTGGAGACATTAAATGTTAATATTGAGGCTCTTGAGAGTGGATTAGATTGCATATTTAGATGTTTAGTGAAAAATAGAGTGTTGTTTTTGAATATGCTAGCTCATTAAAGAGTATTAATGGCTGAAAGTATCTATTTGTAAATATAGAATCTGCACAAATCCATGTTTAAATAAGAGCATCATGATGAGTTCATAATTCTATTTCATCTTCTCAGCATTTCCCCATTCCAGTATTAGAATTGACAGGGGAAGGTCTTTCACCAAACAATTGGAGTTCAAAATTTAATTTTTGAATATAATTTTTCACCAAAAACGTTGCCATTTCTTCCTGAACTTTGCTGTTTCTTCATTCCCTTCGATAATTTCTTTATGCGCTCTCTAGTTTCTATAAGAAGAACATGTTATTCCTGTAGCTTTAATGTTTTGAGAAAAATGTGTAAGAGTTTTTTTTTTTTTTTTCAGATTTTGTTATTTGGAAGTCGTTTTGACTCAATAATTCGTAATATATTTTAAAATTTTATTGTTGTTATGGATTATATATTTTAAAAGATAAATACTGTATCATGGATAATACAATATAAAGCGAATGTTCATACTAGCATAAAAAACGCTAAAATATCCTTTACTGTATCACACCACAACTTCATTAAAAGTTATGGGAGTGCATAAAGAAAAAGTCTTTCTATAATTCTGAATTATGAACTTAAAAAGGTGCTACGTATTTATTAGGGGTTTTACTTTCTGCATCCCATTCGTTCTGGAATGGGCTTTCAAGAGTCCGTTTTCGAATGTATCAAAAGTGATCCAAAAACTTGTGGGACTTCTTCCTTAACCCCAAAATTTTCACATATCCCTAAATCACCCCTAACAGCTTCTAGGCTTTGGCTTAGGGATTAAAACCCTATGACACCTTGCCACAACTTCATCTGTGTCTCATCTTTCTCACCTGCACCTTTTTCTTCTCATTTACATTCACAAAAATCGGATTTTAAAATCTAGTAAATAAAAAAAATTCAACACATAACCAGCTTTTAAAATTCAAAAAACATAAAAATTCACACGAAATAGGATTTTAAAATCTAGTTTATAAAAATCCAAAACCAAATTTCAAAATTATGGAAAATCCATAATCAAATTTTCAAATCTAAAAAATATATATTAAGAATTGGATATCAAAATCAGATTTATGAAAATCCAAAACTAGATTTCAAAATACAAGAAAATCCATAATCATATTTTGAAATCCAAAAAAATTCAGAATTGAGTTTCGAAATTTTGTTTCTAAAAGTCTTGTACTGGATTTTGGAATCAGAAATAATTTAGAAGTAGTTTTCAAAAACTGAAGAAAATTCATAACTGAATTTCGAAAACTAAAAATATTAGAACCAGATTTCAAAATTTGAAAATCTAGAAACAGATTTCGAAATCTGAAATCCAAAACTTAATCTCGAGAGTCCGATTCTAAAAAGGAGGAACCAAATTTCGAAACATGGGAAAATTCAGAACTATATTTGAAAATCTAGTTTCTGAAAATCTATAACCAAATTTCAAAGGAAAATCCAAAATCAAATTTTCAAATCTAAAAAATTCAAAATCAAATTTATGTGACATCCCAATTTAGTAATACAAACTACTAAAATGAACCTTACATTAATAATGATATAACAAAGCTATAGATCTTTCGAAGAATAAAATTATTCACCTGAAAAATAAGAGTAAAACCTACTCTACAAGCTTCACTCCCAACCTCCGGCTGAGTCAACTGAAAGATTGTATCCCTAAGCTCACACCATTAAGGTGATCATCGCAATAGAGAAACCACAAACAAAGACAAACCACAGAAAATGCAAGGGTATGCTAGTTTACAATTGAGAAACGATATATATATATATATATGTATATATATATATGTATGTATATATATATATATATGTATGTATATATATATATATATATATGTATGTATACATATATATATATATACATACATATATATATATATATATGTATGTATGTATATATATATTATATACAACCAACATATCACTATACAATCATCAAACCCTTTATGCAGAACACTTATTATGAATGGACTCTCCGGCTTAGAATGATTGTCGAGCTATGGCGAGTCGTGCACTCGTGGTGGTTTCTACTGCTTTGCTTTGCAAAGTCATTACCAATGGGTTTCACCCTACCACACTCATGAGGTTAGTCCGTTATCACTCACCTTGGATCATACTGGAAGCACCAAGGACTAGGACCTCGTGCTACTCCTCACGACATGGATCAATCCTCTCTACTTGAGAATGAAAGACCATTGGAGTTTCAGGATAACCCCCAAGACTGAGCTCCTGCATTCATTCTAAACATACTTGAATCTCAACAAGAGAATTCACTTTGGATCACAACATAGGACACCACCATGTAACCTCTCCGTGAGGATCATGGAATTACGTCCATCAACCATACTTTGAAATCACATACTTTCACTTTATAACATAACTCGTGACAATAACCAATTATGTAATGTAAGACAAACTTAAACATACTTCATATTGCACTCAACAATTCATTTAAGACAATTAAGACTAAAAGAAAAGAGTGAACTAAACCTGGACCATTCGCACAGCGCACACATTCACAGAGCGAATCTAGAAGTTTCTCGCACAACAACCCAACTCGTTGTGCAAATCCTCAAACAGAGACCCACTCCTCATAACCATTCGCACATCGATTAAACTTGCTATGCGAATAAACTCCTAATTGAATCAGACCTTAAACCCCTCGCATAGCGCCCCAATTCGCCATGCGGATCATCAAACAAAGAGCAACCCTCTCAAACCATTCGCACAGCGCGTCTATTCGCTGTGCGAATGCCCTGGCAGAAAGCATCTCGCTAGGGTGACTCGCTATGCGAATGGATTCGCACAGCGAGTCTACATAATCTGCAGAACGATCTGCAAAATTATACAACTCAAACCCCAATTACCAATTCTATCTATTTTTCCCAACTTCTAACACCTCTAGATTGTTTTATATACCTAATTAGACTTGACTAAGTGATTCTAAACCTTCATAACATCAATCTAAAGTGTTTATGAACCAATTTCTACCCCAAAACTTACAATTCAACAACCTAAGGACTCAATTCATGATTTATCACTTTTGACACTTTTTTCAGCAAGGTAAGACTTCAAACAAGTCACAATTGACTTAACTAAACTATTACAACTGATCATTTGAACCTTTACCCCCTAATTCTCATTTTCAGTACTCTACTTCCTCAAAATGAACTCTAAACCAAGTATATCTCTACCTTATCTATCATTACACCTTCTCCCCACAAATTCATCCATTTTAAACATCTTAATCACTCACCACACACTCAAAACAGACTTCACATACTTTAAACCTGTTCACAAGACTTCTCTCACAGTTTTCACTTCCTAAGACCTCATTTTAAACCAAAAACCTATAACCAAAATTAACACTTGCTTCCAAATAATTCCATCATTAAACTTCACTTTATCAATACCCAATCCAACATCAAAACACATATAAGAGATTCCACATAGCATACATCAATCATCATCACACAAAACATCCACCACATTATTGATTTCTATACTTCCAAATCATAGAAGATAATTTTACTCAAATATTTCAATATTCATACCTTTTCTAACATATATATATATAAATCCTCAATTACATCCAGAAATTTAAAAGTAATTTTATCAAAAACAATTCACCGAAAATTAAAAAGGAAGAAACTTAATACAAAACTGAAGCTGAATAAAATACCATTTCCTTGTTCAACCACGATTCCCAACCCAATAGGGCAGAGACACAAAATAGCAGCATCTTTAGAGAAAATTGTATTTTGAATGATGAAAAATCCCTTCAGAATAACCTACAACAAACGCAAAAATTAAATAAAATTCGTGTTGTATTCGAGATGTATTTGGTTGAGTTGATGTATCAAGGCTTGGGGTATGAAAATGTTGAAGAATCTGCGTCGAAGAGATGGACAAAATGTGTTCTGATTCTACTTTATTGTCTGCTATGTTTTTGTTTCTCCCCAACAATTAACATTGACAATGGGACCGTAGGATACTCGTCCTTTGTATGTACCACAATTCCACAAAATTTCTTAACAAAAGAAGATACAGGAATGATATTCTTCTTGTTTAAAACAGAATGAAATAATAAGTGCATTGCTAATATCAACGAATGAGACATAAAGGTTGCAAGCCATTCATGCACACACAAAATAGCCCATCATTTTGTTCTCGAAATTGTAAACAATATCATATTATGTATAACTCAAATTGTTGTCTATTTGTTAAATCCAACAAGATCTGTACATTTTTGACCCAAGAGCCATTTATTGCATCATTTTTTAGTTTTGTGTCTTCTGCGTTGAGACACGTCCAAGAGGCAATGTGGCAGCAAAGGAGGCAAACTGGGTGAAGTTTTCTGATTGCCAACACTAAGAGGACATGCCAGTTATGCAACAGAAACCTATTTGAATACTATTTTGGCCTGTATTATGTCACAAATAATAGTGCACAATGTTTGGTAGAGATGTGACAAACTCACCTAATGAGTAGGAAACACATGCTACAACCACATGCTCACGTTCATCATCAGTGCTGCCTATTTTCTTCACCAATAGGAATGGATCATGAATTGTGCCTATATATAGAGTTAAGGACTTGGTTAGACCACCAAAACATTGAGCTTCCTTTGGAAAAGTACACAACATAAAAAGGGTAATAACCATGGCAAACAAGTTCCATATTCGCTCAAACAGTTTCCCTACTGGATCTCATCCTAGCATCAGTAGAGTAGAGGAAGAGCTGAACAAGCTCAAAACTTGGGAAGCCACTTCCACATCCACATCAAAGTCAATCGGCACTGGCTTGTCCTTGTTATCAGATTTGCATATTTGCTTGGAAGATATTCTCAACATGGCTTCAACCCAGAAGCTGATTTCTAACCATCAGGGTGAGAAATGCATAGAAGAGCTTCTGGATGGTTCAGTGAGAATTTTGGACATCTGTGACATCACAAGGGACACCTTGTTACAGATTAAAGAAAATGTTGAATCCCTTCATTCTGCTCTCAGAAGGAGAAAGGGGGATTCGAGCATTGAAAGAATTGTAGCCGAATATACATTGTTCTCAAAGAAGATGAAGAAGAATGCGAAGAAGTTGATGACAACTTTAAAACAGATGGAGAACAAATTTGGAGTATCCCCGGTGTTGGATGAAGACCAACAACTTGTTTCTTTGATTAGAGTGGTTAGGGAAGTCATTGGAACGAACATGTCTGTCTTCCAATCCCTGTTAGCTTTCTTGGTTGTGCCTGCTTCAAAGTCAAAGGCAACCAAATGGGTATTGGTAGCAAAATTAATGCACAAGGGAGTGATAGCATGTGAAGAGAAGCAGAAGAATTTGAACGAGTTGCAGTGTGTGGAAGCATCTTTAAGCAGCCTTCTGAGTGAAGGAACCAATGTTGCAAACATGGAAGCTGCTAATGAAAGATTGGAAGCTTTGGAGAATGGAATTGAAAGCATAGAAAATGGTTTGGAGAGCGTATTTAGGCGCATGGTTAGAACAAGAGCCTGCCTTTTGAACATCATGACTCAATAGAGTTTAGACAGTGTTGAATCTTGATTTTCTCTCCAAATCCTCCAAAGTATCCAAGTTTTAGGGATCAGTTGAGGGTTGAAAAGTTTTGCCCCATTAATTTGTACATGTATACAATTCAAAAGTCTAACGATGAAATACAACTGAATGTTTATACTCTATGTTTCGATATATTTTTTCTTCAGGTCACCTTTTTCCTTGAGAGAATATTGTTTTACACTTATCATGTTTCTGTGACTAAGCATATAATTTACTTGTTAGAGAATGTTGGGTAAGTCAACGTCCTTATCAGTTAAAAGTTCATATTTATAGTTATCTTTTAAAAGCTACAAAACAGCCAAACTCACACCATACATTGACAAGTAATTACATATTTATCAGAATAATGAAAATGTATTGTTTGGATTCAACTGCATAAAAATATGCTTATTTCTATTGAGCTGCTGTATCAAGCAGAGGATAGTGGCTGCAGATCACAATATAAGTAAAATGGTTATAAAAGAGAAAACTTTTGTATTATTCAAAAGAAAAAAGAGAATAAAAAGTAAGAAAAGAAAAATAACAAATTTATGTGTGTCAAAGTATTATTTTTCATATATTATATCCAATTCTAATAAACTGGGAAGTTAGTTAATCCACGGAGTACAAAAAATAACAAAAGAGAGTGGTGAGATTGAAGATTATTTTCTTTCAGAGAGGAGATCTTTTACTCAAATAAAGATGCCAAAATTTTCTGCAATAGTCACATACTAAACAAAAATGATGTGTGCATACAAAACCTTTAACAATAACATCAACCCATTGAAACTGGGACGGTGGATACTCGTCCTTTAACGTGTACTACAATACAAAATTCTTCATTGGTTTAAAACATAATGAAAAGGAGTTGGTAAAATAAAAAAAGGGAGACACAAGGGTTACAAGTCACTCGTGCACACACCAAATAACTCATCTTTTTGTTCTCGAAATCTGTACTCAATTAAAAAATAACTCATTGTTGTCTATTTGTCAATGACAACCAGATTTGGATCTCAAAGATCCAAAAGCCATTTTTAACACTATTTTGCAGTTATAGCTTCTTATCATTGAGACAAGCCAGGTAATGTATATCCTTGAAGCTGACACAACACATTTTATAATTTAAAGCGAAGAGGCAATGTGGCAGCAAAGGAGGCAAATTAATTGATGACTAATGAAGTTTTCTGATTGCCAGCACTTGGAGAACATGCCAGTTATGCACAACCAATGTGGCTTGTATTATATCACAAATAATAGTGCACAATGTTTGGCAGAGATGTGACAAACTCACCAGATTCTTAGGAAACACATGCTGCTACCACATGTTCACATTGATCATGAGAGGTTAACTGTGCTGCCTGTTTTCTTGACCGATAGGAATCAATCATGAATTTCTCCTATATATATAGAGTTAAGCACTTGGTGAGAGCACAAAAACATTGAGCTTCTTTCGAAAAAGAACATAAACAAAAAGAGTAGCCATGGCAAACAAGTTCCATGTTCGCTCTAACAGTTTTCCTTCTGGATCTCATCCTAACATCAGTAGAGTAGAGGAAGAGCTGAACAAGCTCAAAACTTGGGAAGCCACTAAAACATCCACATCAAACTCAATTGGCACTGGCTTGTCCTTGTTATCAGATTTGCTTATTTGCTTGGAAAATATTCTCAACATGGCTTCAACCCAAAAGCTGATTTCTAATCATCAAGGTGAGAAATGCATGGAAGAGATAATGGATGGTTCAATGAGAATTTTGGATATCTGTGGCATCACAAGAGACACCATGTTACAGATGAAGGAAAATGTTCTAGCCCTTCATTCTGCTCTTAGAAGGAGAAAGGGGGATTCAAGCATTGAAAGAATTGTAGCCGAATATAATTTATTCTCTAAGAAGATGAAGAAGAATGCCAAGAAGTTGATGACATCTTTGAAGCAGATGGAGAGCAAATTTGGAGTATCCCCAGTCTTGGATCACGATCAACAACTTGTTTCTTTGGTTAGAGTGATCAGGGAAGTCATTGTAATGAACATATCTGTCTTCCAATCCCTGTTAGATTTCTTGGCCGTGCCTGCTTCAAAGTCAAAGGCAACCAAATGGGTATTGGTAGCAAAATTAATGCACAAGGGAGTGACAGCATGTGAAGAGAAGCAGAAGAATTTGAACGAGTTGCAGTGTGTGGAAGCATCTTTAAGCAGCCTTCTGAGTGAAGGAACCAATGTTGCAAAGATGGAAGCTGCAAATGAAAGATTGGAAGCTTTGGAGAATGGCATTGAAAGCATAGAAAATGGTTTGGAGAGCGTATTTAGGCGCATGGTTAGAACAAGAGCCTGCCTTTTGAACATCATGACTCAATAGAAACTACACACTCTTCAGTCATCATTTTCTCTCCAAATTTTATGGATCCGTTGAGGATTGAAATTTTTTGTCTTGTACATGTACACAACTCAATAGTTACACTATCAATCAAATACAACGAAATGTTTATACTCTATATTTCGATTTTTTTTTGCAGTCTGGTTTTTCCTAATTCCTTTACATTGATATTGTTTTTATGACTGAACATTATAATTTACTTGTTCGAGAATACTGGATAAAAAATAGCAGTAACATCATTTTATACAATATCCAAAGGACAAAAAAGCATTTTAAAATTTTCTGGTCTAGCAATTGTGAGACCCCTAATAATTAGCAGTAGTAAATTCTGTCACATCACCATTAATACACTCCACTTCCACACTCACACATTAAAACCACTCACCAATCCCATACACCACTCTGCTGTGCACTGTGAACCGAGCCTCATCATTACTCTGAAAGCATTAAAAACGCACCCTGCATCACATGCACACACGCCACCTGTCGCGGGAGAAGCTTCCAATTCAGAGTTTGGTGTGCAGGTGTCGACTTGGGAGGCGTTCGTTCAAACGAACGTAAGCTTAACAAAATTAGATTTTTGAAAACTCTCTCTCACCTGCACCACTCATCTTCTACCTCACAAAACTCAAACCTTCATCTTCTCCAACTTCTCTCTAGAACCTTCCAACTTCTCTCTTCTGTAACTCACCGTTTCCTTCTCCGATCACGTTTCAGAACCGTAGGGACGTTCGTCCAGCTGTGATCTTCCTTTTGGACCGAACAGAATTTGGATCGGAACTGGTAAGTTCTCGTAGTCAACCGTTATATTTTCTGGTTTCATGCGAACCCTAGTTTTGGTGGCATGCATGGATTCTAGGTCTGAGTTATTCTGATTTTTGGTATTTTAGACTAAGTGGAAGCTGTTGAGTGAACCTGGGTGTAGAACGCTGTTAGAGGTCGAACCAAAAATCTTGCTTTTGGGAGTACACTGCTAACCATGTAAGGGAAGCTTATTAAATTTAATTCGTATGTGTGTCTTGTACTGTATGAATGTTATGTGTGTCGCATGAAGTATGAACTGTGTTATCTGATTTTTGGTATATGATCATAAGTATGAGGTGTATATTGGTTGAGTATGCATGATCGAACGTTGCTGTACCACATGAACATGATATATGTTGGTTGAAATATATGATATGGGTGATACATGTGAATATGAAATATGCATGCTTAGAAGTAGTGAACATAAGTGAAACTTGAATATCAACTTCCCTATGATAACGTATGTCCGACATTAAACGGTTCTCGACCATTTGATGTTCCAGTAAACTTCCTTGAATTGGAATACTTTCATTTGGGAAGGATTCTGGTCGAGTATGAGCTATGTAGGTCTTTTACTTAGAGCTCATAATGAGCAGTGTCGATCTTACACATAGTAATCGTATTGGACAGTGCTCGGTCTTACACCAAACGCTCTCACTCTTTTCTGGAAAAGTCCTTGATAATACAGATCATCCATCTGTGTCGCCGACAGTTTTGAGTACCATTGTTAATGTAGGTCGACTATCTGTGTCGACCGATAGTGTCGAATACCTTTGTTAATGCAGATCATCCATCTGTATCGACCGACAGTGTCGAGTACCTTTGTTAATGCAGATCATCCATCTGTATCGACCGACAGTGTCGAGTACCTTTGTTAATACAGATCATCCATCTGTATCGACCGACAGTGTCGAGTACCTTTGTTAATACAGATCATCCATCTGTATCGACCGACAGTGTCGAGTACCTTTGTTAATACAGATCATCCATCTGTGTCGACCGATAGTGTCGAATACCTTTGTTAATGCAGATCATCCATCTGTGTCGACCGACAGTGTCGAGTACCTTTGTTAATACAGATCATCCATCTGTGTCGATCGACAGTGTTGAGTACCTTTGTTAATACAGATCATCCATCTGTGTCGACCGACAGTGTCGAGTACCTTTGTTAATACAGATCATCCATCTGTGTCGAGCACCCTTCTTGATGTAGGTCGTCCAACCGGGTCGACCGACCGTGTCGAGCCATCTTGTAAAATAGGTCGTCCATTTATCTTGAAGCCAGTATTACTTTATTTTGGAACGGGGCAAGTCCTTCAGTCTCGTTCCTCACATTCGTTCTTGTTATAAAGAGGTCGTGATTTTTATGTACTTTGACAGAAAGACAAAAATGAAAATAAAAGTGAAAGATTATAAATGATGAACATTGTATGAGGTGAACTATAGTTGTAAATTTTGGACGAGCGTTCCAGGGAGGAACGACTCATGGTTGAATATGGAATTTTTGTAAAGTATGACTGTGGGCATGCTAGTGCTGGCTTGGTCCATCCTGATATTCCGTGATACTCATCTTCATGTAGAGGAGAGTAGTTCATGTGTGGGAATGGCAGGAGGTCCTTAGTCCATAAGTTAACATGGGCGACGTAAGAACGGACTAACCTCGAGTGGCAGCTGATTAGGTATATCCTGGCTACTACACCACTCGGGTGCAAGGACGCCTGTAGCTACACGATTCATACAGTCCGGACGGTCGGTCTTATATATATATATATATATATATATATATATATATATATTCTATGTTACATTGTGTTAAATAGTATGTTGTATGTGTGAGCTGAAATGTTGAGCGTATATGTTAAGCGTATGAATTAAATATTATAAGCTTACCCTGTGTTCTCTTCCTTGTGTTGTCGATCGTCTCTGTACGTTCGTCCTGTCCTTGCAATGATCATCCGTGTGGGTGCGAGCAGATGGAGGTGCGTCACTTGAGGAAATGCTAGAAGAAGAAAATTTGGTGGACGCAAATCTGGTGGAGGTTGAAGTTAAAGCCGAGCCTTAGAGCGCTCGCTCGGGTGTTTTAATTTTATTACGTTTATTTGTAGACGTTCGGTCATAGTTTTGTAAGACCGTTCGTCCCTAAACTCTCGACTGTTTAAGCGTTCGTTATTTCTGTATTTTATGCCGTTCGGCTTTTAAACGCTCGTTCGGATTTTGTAAGACTGCACTGTTCTATTAGCTTAATGTAATTAATTCTGATTATGGTAATTACTATATTTTGGGATGTTACAGCAATGATTTCAAGGGATGTATGAATGTATGGAGTTCAGGCTAATAAACTTCAATGTTTCAAATGAAAATCCCAGAAAGAAGTGATTTATGTACGTCTATTTTCAAATATATAGATTTTTGTCGAAGATTATCGAGCAAAATTCCATAATTTAATCAATTAAACAGAAAAAAATTCTCAAAAATCAAGATAGAAAAAGTGGAATGTTCAACTACATATTCACCTTTTCCTTTGACGATGGATTCAAGGAGCATTTCTATCTTGCAGAATTAACCTCAATTAGTCTACAATGCACTGATGGCATATAACTAATACCAGAAAACATATTTTTTTGTCTCCTGCTTGCTAGTTTTACAAAGTTTGTTCTTAGGAACAATGTTTCACATGATAATCATAAGAAATAATACTCCTACCTACAACTGAGCTAACACCTCAAGAATTAAGAAATAATGTTCCCTACAAAGAAAAAGCCGGTGACAAAGTACATGAACATAAAAAATTAAGAATCCTGTAGAATAAAGTTAGTAAGTATCTTTATCAATTACAAACCATATTTATAGTAGTTTGTTAAAAAACTACAAAACAGCCAAGCTCATATCATACCTTGACAAATAGTTGAATGGTTATCAGAACAATGAAAATGTGACAACTTCTGAAGACTCAAATGGATAAACATATGTTTCTTTTCCAATTAGCTACTTTATCAAGCAGGGGATACAAACTGAAGATCAGAATAGTTTCTTTGAACTGATCTACGGTAATAAACAAGGGTGATGTCAGCACTACAATACATAACATGATAAAATATCATGTCAAAGAAAAAAGACACTGCACAAATACATCTCTATTCAACAATATTCTCCAAAATTCTAACCGCAATTTTTTAACTAGAGGAATTGATGAAATTGAAGATTTAAAAATTCTCTATTTAGTTTATCATATTTTCAGTTCACTGCTTTAAAATTTTCCACCTTTTCAAACACTCCTGTCTTCAGAAAAAAGGATTTTCAAGTATAAATTATACAACAAGGTCAATAATTCCAAATCAATTTTGTTATGGAGTAATGAAAGAGTTGGTAACACAACAAGGGAGACATAAGGGTTGCAAGCCACTCGTGCTCACACCAGATAATCCAATAATTTGTTCTCGAAATCTGTAATCAAAATTTTATACAACCAAAATCATAAACAACTCGAAATTGTTGTCCATGTGTGATATCCCTCGAGATCCGAATCTCATCTACCAAAAGCCATTTATTACACCATTTTGCAGTTTTAGCTTCTTATCCTTGAGACAAGCCAGGTAATGAATACTGAAACAGCATTTTTATAATTTGAAGTCAAGATGCAATGCGGCACAAAAGGAGGCAAACTGGTTGATGACTAATGAGGTTTTCCGATTGCCAACACTAGGAGAACATGCCAGTTATGCACACCAAACGAATTTCATTATCAACTTGTTCTGTATTATATCACAAATAATAGTGCACAATGTTTGGCAGAGATGTGGCAAACTCACCAAATTAGTAGGAAAACACATGCAGGTACCACATGCTCACATTGATTATCAAAGGTTAATCATGAATTGCATTATACCTATATAGATAGAGTTAAGTGCTTGGTGAAAGCACAAAAACATCGAGCTTCCTTTGAGAAAGAGAAAAACAGAAAAAGAGTTACCATGGCAAACAAGTTCCATGTTCGCTCAAACAGTTTCCCTACTGGATCTCATCCTAGCATCAGTAGAATAGAGGAAGAGCTGAACAAGCTCAAAACTTGGGAAGCCAGTTCCACATCCACATCAAACTCAATTGGCACTGGCTTGTCCTTGTTATCACATTTGCATATTTTCTTGGAAGATATTCTCAACATGGCTTCAACCCAGCAGCTGATTTCTAACCATCAGGGTGAGAAATGCATAGAAGAGCTTCTGGATGGTTCAGTGAGAATTTTGGACATCTGTGACATCACAAGGGACACCTTGTTACAGATTAAAGAAAATGTTGAATCCCTTCATTCTGCTCTCAGAAGGAGAAAGGGGGATTCGAGCATTGAAAGAATTGTAGTCGAATATACATTGTTCTCAAAGAAGATGAAGAAGAATGCGAAGAAGTTGATGACAACTTTAAAGCAGATGGAGAACAAATTTGGAATATCCCCGGTGTTGGATGAAGACCAACAACTTGTTTCTTTGATTAGAGTGGTTAGGGAAGTCATTGGAATGAACATGTCTGTCTTCCAATCCCTGTTAGCTTTCTTGGCCGTGCCTGCTTCAAAGTCAAAGGCAACCAAATGGGTATTGGTAGCAAAATTAATGCACAAGGGAGTGACAGCATGTGAAGAGAAGCAGAAGAATTTGAACGAGTTGCAGTGTGTGGAAGCATCTTTAAGCAGCCTTCTGAGTGAAGGAACCAATGTTGGAAAGATGGAAGCTGCAAATGAAAGATTGGAAGCTTTGGAGAATGGCATTGAAAGCATAGAAAATGGTTTGGAGAGCGTATTTAGGCGCATGGTTAGAACAAGAGCCTGCCTTTTGAACATCATGACTCAATAGAAACTACACACTCTTCAGTCATCATTTTCTCTCCAAATCCTCCATAGCATCCAAGTTTTAGGGATCAACGAGGATTGAAATTTTTTTACCTCATCCAATTGTACATGTATAGAATTCAAAAGATATAGAATCGAATGCAACTAGTGTTTATATTGTATATAACAAAAGTGTGAGCATTTCACTTTTTCTCTTACCTGAGTTCTAATAGAGATATAAACTAGTCCCGAGTAAATGTTACAATCGATCATATCTAATCTGCATTTTACAATTCTATGTGTTGAAAAGTCAAAAAGTGTGGCTGAAATCCTGCAAGAAATGGAGCAAAGTATGGCCATAGGACATGGAGCAAAACATGGGGAAAGTTGCGGAAAGTAAGTGGCTGCAATTTTTATTCAAAAGGCCTTTGGAATAGTGCCCATCCTTCAAGTATAAAAGGGGCATTTTGCAGCATGCATTTGAATCATCACATAACACAACACTTCAAAGCATTCTCGGCAGAGTTTGCAAATTATCACCAGCGAGAGGTAGAAAAACTAAGAGAGAATTAGTTTAGCTTCTGGGTGTAATTGGGTTGTGGGTTTTAAGTGACTGTGAGAGAGTTTTGTAAGCATCAGTGTACTTTTATTATCTCCTATTAAAAGATCTGCAGTAGTCTGGAGACGTAGGCATTATTGGCCGAACTCCGTTATCAATTTTGGTGTGTCCAATTATTCTACTTTTATTTCACTTTCACAGATCCGACTTTATGGGAAAGCTCTGCGTATTTTTCCCAACAACTGGTATCAGAGCTGGTTGTTAGTTCTACAATTTTTGTGGTGTTACTATTCATATGAATAGTAAAGTACTATTCCGTGAATAGTGCAAAATTTGTCGGCGTTACAAATTTGTCTACAGACGTGTTTTGAAACACGGTAGTTCACAGAAATTGTCAAAAACGATCCAATAGAAGAGTCAGATCAGAGTTGGAGTGATGGCTGCAGATGAAGGAAAAATGAAGATTGAAAAGTTCAATGGTGCAGACTTTGGCTTTTGGAAGATGCAGATAGAAGATTTTCTGTATCAGAAAAATATGTATCAACCACTCACAGGAAAGAAGCCAGAGAGTATGACGGAGGAAGATTGGAATCTCCTTGATAGACAAGCCCTTGGAACCATTAGACTGATGCTATCCCGTAATGTTGCTTTCAACATTGCAAAAGAAAAGACAACAACAGGTCTAATGAAGGCTCTTTCAAATATGTACGAGAAACCATCAGCCTCAAACAAAGTTCACTTGATGAGGCGATTGTTCAATCTACGGATGTCTGAAGGTGCTTCGGTGGCACATCATCTCAATGAACTAAACACTGTTACAACCCAGTTGAGTTCAGTTGGGATTGAGTTCGATGAGGAAGTACGGGCTTTAATACTTTTGTCTTCCCTCCCAGAAAGTTGGAATGCTACAGTCACGGCTGTGAGTAGCTCATCGGGAAGCAATAAGTTAAGATTTGATGATGTTCAAAATTTGGTTCTCAGTGAAGAGATCCGGCGGAGAGAGTCGGGTGAACCCTTAACCTCTTCAGTATTGCATACAGAGTCGAGAGGAAGAAGTTCAACCAAAGAAAGCGGACGCGGCAAATCAAAGGAGAGACGATCCAAGTCCAGAAATCATCGTAGTTCCCAAAACTCGAAGACGATCGAGTGTTGGAATTGTGGGAAGACCGGGCACTACAAAAACCAGTGCAGGAGTGCACGAAAGAGTCAAGAAGCAAAGGGCGAAGCAAACGTTGCCTCTACCTCAGAAAAGGACGAGGCGTTGATATGCTCTCTTGAAAATAAAGAGGAGTCTTGGGTGTTAGACTCTGGAGCATCTTTTCATGCTACCTCACAAAAGGAACTATTCGAGAATTATGTTCCTGGAGATCTTGGTAAGGTTTACCTTGGTAATGAACAATCATGTGAGATTGTAGGAAAAGGTGCAGTAAATATTAAGTTGAACGGGTCTGTATGGGAATTGAAAAATGTCAGACATATTCCCGACCTGACGAAGAACTTAATCTCAATGGGTCAGCTAGCCAGTGAAGGCTACACAACAATCTTCCACGGTGATGATTGGAAGATTTCAAAAGGTGCAATGACAATTGCTCGAGGCAAAAAGAGTGGTACTCTTTACAAGACAGCAGGAGCATGCCATTTGATTGCAGTTGCAACAAATGAAAGTCCCAATCTATGGCACCAAAGACTTGGACATATGAGTGAGAAGGGGATGAAGGTCATGCACTCAAAAGGAAAACTACCAGGTCTTCAGTCAGTAAAAATTGACATGTGTGAAGACTGTATACTTGGAAAGCAGAAGAGAGTGAGCTTTCAGACAAGTAGAAGAACCCCAAAGAAAGAGAAGCTTGAGCTCATCCACTCTGATGTTTGGGGACCAACGACTGTCTCATCCGTTGGTGGGAAGCAATACTTCGTGACTTTTATCGATGATCACTCCAGAAAGGTATGGGTTTACTTTCTGAAACACAAGTCTGAAGTATTTGAAGCTTTCAAAATTTGGAAAGCTATGGTGGAGAATGAGGCAGGATTGAAGATTAAGAAGCTCAGATCCGACAATGGTGGTGAGTATGTAGACACCAGATTCAAGAAGTTTTGCTATGAGCACGGAATCAGAATGGAGAGAACCGTGCCAGGTACGCCTCAACACAATGGTGTAGCTGAGCGTATGAATCGAACGTTGACTGAAAGAGCCAGAAGCATGCGTGTACAGTCAGGCTTACCAAAACAGTTTTGGGCAGAAGCAGTCAACACAGCAGCTTACTTGATTAACCGAAGTCCATCGGTACCATTGGAGCACAAGATACCGGAAGAGGTATGGAGCGGAAAAGAGGTAAAACTCTCACATCTTAGAGTTTTCGGCTGTGTAGCATATGTGCATATCAGCGATCAAGTTAGAAACAAACTTGATCCAAAATCAAAGAAGTGTACTTTTCTTGGTTACGGTGAAGATGAGTTTGGCTACCGCATATGGGATGATGAAAACAAAAAGATGATCCGCAGTAGAGATGTAATCTTCAATGAAAAAGTGATGTACAAGGACATGCATAATACTGACACCAAAAACTCAGAAACGAGTGGACCAGTTTATGCAGAGGTGGAAGATATCCTAGAAAGTCCTATATTGAGGAGTCCTCAGCCAGAGGAATCAAATGAAGAAAACAATGAACAATCAGAACCTCCTACTCCAACTCCTGTATTGAGAAGATCCTCTCGGCCCCATGTGCCTAACAGGAGATACATAGACTACATGTTACTGACTGATGGAGGGGAGCCTGAAGATTATATGGAAGCTTGTCAAACCACGGATGCCGACAAGTGGGAGCTTGCTATGAAAGACGAGATAAAGTCTTTGATATCAAATCAGACATGGGAACTAGTTGAGTTACCTATGGGAAAGAAAGCACTTCACAACAAATGGGTGTATCGAGTGAAGGAAGACCATGATGGTTCCAAGCGATACAAGGCCCGATTGGTTGTCAAAGGATTTCAGCAGAAAGAAGGAGTTGACTACACTGAAATCTTTGCTCCAGTTGTCAAGCTCAATACTATCAGGACTGTGTTAAGTATTGTGGCTAGTGAGGAGCTCTACCTAGAGCAATTAGATGTGAAGACTGCATTTCTTCATGGAGATCTAGATGAGGAGATTTATATGCACCAGCCTGAAGGTTTTTCAGAAGGAAAGAAGAAAAACATGGTGTGCAAATTGAAGAAGAGCCTGTATGGCTTGAAACAAGCTCCAAGGCAGTGGTATAGAAAGTTTGAAAGCTTCATGCACAAGGAAGGTTTCCAGAAGTGCAATGCTGATCATTGTTGTTTCATCAAGAGGTACAAGTCCAGCTATGTCATTTTGCTACTTTATGTTGATGACATGTTAGTAGCGGGATCAGATATGACAGACATCAGAAATTTGAAGATACAATTGTCAAAAGAATTTGACATGAAGGACTTAGGCCCAGCAAAGAAGATTCTTGGAATGCAAATCACGAGAGATAAGCAAAAAGGAGTTTTGCAGTTATCTCAGGCAGAGTACATCAACCGTGTTTTGCAGAGATTCAACATGGAAAAGGCCAAACCAGTCAGTACTCCTTTGGCCAGTCATTTTCGTCTATCCAAGGACCAGTCTCCTCAAACAAAAGAAGAAGAAGAGATTATGGCTAAGATTCCATATGCTTCAGCCATTGGAAGTTTGATGTACGCAATGGTCTGTACGAGGCCAGACATTGGCCATGCAGTGGGAGTTGTAAGCAGGTTTATGGCAAATCCAGGAAAAGCTCATTGGGAAGCAGTTAAATGGATTTTGAGGTATCTACAGGGCACAACAAAAAAATGTCTGTATTTTGGAAAAGTAGATCTAAAATTACAGGGCTACGTAGATGCAGACTTTGGAGGTGAAGTCGATCACCGAAGAAGTACCACCGGTTATGTTTTCACTGTCGGAACTACAGCTGTTAGTTGGATGTCGCGGATACAAAAAATTGTTGCTTTATCAACTACAGAGGCTGAGTATGTAGCAGTGACAGAAGCCAGTAAAGAATTGATATGGCTTCAGGGATTGTTGGCAGAGTTGGGATTCGCTCAAGAAAGGAGCGTTTTACACAGTGATAGTCAGAGTGCAATACATCTGGCTAAGAATTCTGCATTTCACTCCAGAACCAAGCATATTGACATACGCTATCATTTCATCAGATCTCTGCTTGAGGATGAGGTGCTAACGTTAAAGAAGATTGTGGGAAGCAAGAATCCGGCAGATATGCTAACGAAGGTGGTGACCATAGACAAACTAAAGTTGTGCTCAACTTTAGTCGGCTTACTAGAATAACAGACCGAAGAAGACTACTGTATTGATCAAGGTGTGAGAACATATTGAAATCTGTCCTCAAGTGGGAGATTGTTGAAAAGTCAAAAAGTGTGGCTGAAATCCTGCAAGAAATGGAGCAAAGTATGGCCATAGGACATGGAGCAAAACATGGGGAAAGTTGCGGAAAGTAAGTGGCTGCAATTTTTATTCAAAAGGCCTTTGGAATAGTGCCCATCCTTCAAGTATAAAAGGGGCATTTTGCAGCATGCATTTGAATCATCACATAACACAACACTTCAAAGCATTCTCGGCAGAGTTTGCAAATTATCACAGCGAGAGGTAGAAAAACTAAGAGAGAATTAGTTTAGCTTCTGGGTGTAATTGGGTTGTGGGTTTTAAGTGACTGTGAGAGAGTTTTGTAAGCATCAGTGTACTTTTATTATCTCCTATTAAAAGATCTGCAGTAGTCTGGAGACGTAGGCATTATTGGCCGAACTCCGTTATCAATTTTGGTGTGTCCAATTATTCTACTTTTATTTCACTTTCACAGATCCGACTTTATGGGAAAGCTCTGCGTATTTTTCCCAACACTATGTTATTGTAAAAATTCTATGTTATTGTATATTATTGTAAAAATTCTATGTTATAAGCTTTTTTTTCTCCAAAAATTTACAATTCAATCAAATTTTGTTTGGCGCCATCACAAATAAAGGAAGATATGATGTTTATAAAACAGAAGATATTAAATGGAAAAAAAAAAATCTTTGAGAGACCAAATGTGTTTGTTTTAACATATAAGAAAAAAATAATTTGAATTGATTTGAGAGATTTATAACTTTTTTTATTGGTGAAATTGCTTAGACTCAAGAGGATTATATTTAAAAAGTAATATTTGCCCTCGACTTATTCTATAACATCATGTTCAAATAATGTATTCAATTCTGATTAAGTTTTTGTTTTATTTTTGAGATTGCAGGGGATGTTCGTTGCAAATGAAGACTAAGAACGAGATTGGTCTATAGTTCATGCGAGGTTGATGGTCACATTGAAGATGAAGATGAGCAATAAAGTGTTTGAAGATGAAGATGAGTGGTTAAAGATAAAGAACACAACTTGAAGGAACTGGGTTCTTCAAGGAGGTATTCGATTTCATCTGGTTGAACATGAAGAAAATATCAGTCAAATCTTACACTAATTTTACAAACTTTACTTCCAAATTCACTTTTATTCACCTCCAAATCTCTTAAAAGAACAAAAATCAACTCACTCTCAAATCCATCCACTCACCCTCTCCCAACTTAATCTTCTAAAGTGAACATAACCTTAAAGTTTACCTTATAAGTTATTTTTTATATATCTATAACTATTAAATATTTTTTTGCTGAATTGGATAACATCTTTCCCAATTCATCATAAAATATTTTTGTGACTTTCTTATATATGTAAAAAAATTAATTATATTCATCTGCAATTTTAGAAGAAATTGTCCATAGAAAAAATTGTAAATATTAATTTATTAAAAAATAAATAAATCGAGAGTTGAAATTGTAATTGTATAGTTTCAAAATAAAATTATTATTCATGCTTTCTACTTATAGTTGCATAGTATCAAAATCCCACAAGCATATATACCCACTCCATATGAAAATGTTCTTTTGTTTTTCTAAATTTCATGTCTAATGTGATTTTCTCATCTAATATCCCATAAGACTACGAGGGGAAAATGTATTTTTTTTTACATCGAGTAAAAGATATGGCTAAGTTTTACTACAAAGTAATTAAGAGTAAAGTTTTCAGCATAAAATCACTTTATTTAAATAAAAAAAATTATATAAAATTTAATTCCTACAAGCTACTCAAACATCTACAGATCATATTTATAATGAAAAATTTATAATACGACGAGTATATATATATCTAAGTTCAAAGTCCACATTAAATAAAGTTAATTAATATTATATATAAGAAAATTAGAAACACATTATGTTAAAAAAATTAAATTGAAAATGGTATCTATTTTTTTGTGTATTTTTAACAAAGAAGAGGTGTCAAAATAATGACCTGATTTAGAAGATTTTATAGAATATTATGCAGAGTGAAAGCATGAAATTTTAAACTCTCTCTCTTTATATTAATCCATAAATAAAGAGACTTTTGTTTCCAAGAAGATGTTATACCTATCAGTTGGGATTTTTTTTTGGTATTGTTTAAGCAATATTATGTTAACTTTATATGTGCAAATATTCCATGCTTTAATTTAAAGATCACAGGATGTGACACATTTGAATTAATATATATTTAAAATAACTTACACTCATCTGAAGTGATAGAAAGTTCAAGTATATGTTTTATTTAATTAGAAAATGTGCCTGGCTTTCTAAGTTTGAAAATGTTCTTGCCCTTTCAAAGTAACTAAATCTTTTTTTCAAGGGAATTCAATCTTTTTTTTTCTTAATATATACATTCTTTTTTGCTTTTAAAGTTTCTTTAGAATTGGAGCAGGACTCTTAAGATATTTTCTTTATTCAAATTCAAATATAATGTTAGTAGAATTATCATTTTGCGATATAAATAATTTTAGGTTTCTTACTATATATGGTTTTTAATTTGAACAATTTTTTCTTTCAAATAGACCTATATTAAATGAACTATATTGGTTTAAGTTATTTTTACTACTACGTGCGTAAAACCTATTACTTAAGTATTTATTAAGTTGCGTTATATATATACACTAATGAAAATACAAACGTTATTTTCTATAATAACAAAAAATCTTGAAATTATAATATAAAAATAAATATAAATAATTTTATAATTTGACTATAGATATTTTTTTTATTTTATAAATAATTTTTATTTATTTAATTTTAAAAGTGATTAAATTAAAAAAAATTTAAATTTTAAAAAAATGTCACTTGATGAAAACAATTGGAAAAAAAAATGTGGATCGCAAAAAAGATGAATTGTTTTATGTAATAGTATAGATAACACAAGAGTTAAATAATGATTAATATTAAATCAACGTTCTCATGTGATATAAAAGAAATTGGTTTATTATGATAAAAGAAAACTAAAATAATTTAAAGCAAAATAATATAAATAACTATTAATTGAAGGACTAAAAGAACTTAATTTATTAGTTCTTAAATTTGAACAAGTTATATTTTTTACTTCATCATTGAATGATTATGGAATGCATATTATGGAGGTCTGTTTGTGATTTGAAAATGTTATGCAGATTTGTTTATGCAAGTTTGTGTAGTTGGATAACAAATATAAATTTAACTTAATTTTATCTGGTCCTTACCAACGGGCTTACCGACGACCTTTGAGTTTCGCCACTTACCAACAGTTTTTTATCTTCGGTAATTACTGTGTCTTGTCCTTCACTAATTACTGATGACTTTCAACATTCGATAATTACCAATGGCCTTTACCTTCGATAATTAACGACGACCATATCCTTTGGTAACTATCGAGGATTGTATTCTTTCATATTTATCGAAGGAAAAGATTACCAAAAGTTAAAAACCATAAATAATAATTACTAACAAAGGTTTTATCATAAATATATGACCGTCATTAATTCATCGATAATTAGACATTACCAACGAATTTTGGTTATTTCCTGATAGATTATGATCGTCGATAATGTTTTTTTAGTAGTATGTTCAATTAAAAAAAGTTTGTACGTAATTTATTATAAAAAAATGTATTATAATGTAAAATATCTTCCTAAACTAATAATATATAAAATGTTTTATAGGTGGCGTACATGATTCGAGAATTGATAATAAAATGTTTTTTAGGTGACATACATGATTCCAGAATTGATTATAATATAATTCTTTTTTGTTGGAGATATATAATATTTTACATTCTTCGATAAATAACAGTAATAAAAATACTTTGAGAAAAAAACATATTTAACTTAAAAAATGATATGATTCCATAACACTTAAATCTATTTTGATAGTAAGTTTCATATATTATATCCATAAATTGAAATTTAACAAGGTATTAGTAATATAAGATATGGATTTGACTTAACTCTTTTTGACATCTCTTTTTCTAACAATTGAAGGAGAAAAAGAAAAGAATTAAAAAGAGAAAAGAGTCAAATCCCAGCAAAGGAAAATAACTTGGTGAAGCCAAATGTTACAGTCATAGCCATCCAACCTCCAATGAGCACCCTAAGGCAAGATTTTGTGATTGGAGTTTTTCCAAGCACTGCTCCTAACCCACCAAACACCACCAATGTGAGACTAGCCACTGTAACAACAACACCAAGTCTTATTTTATGGTTTTTTATGAATGCAGCAGACAGCAATGGCACCACTGCACCCACAGAAAATGCTAGAGCCGATGCTACGGCAGCCTGAAATGGATTTGGCAACTTTTCCCTTTCAGCTTCTTCACTCACTCCATCACCAATACTCTTCTTTTCTCTCTCTCTTTTCATTTGAGCTATTTCTATGTCATACTGAGTGTACACAGACACAAACTCTCCAATCGCCATGCTGCATGCCCCGGCAATTAACCCTGCAAAACCAGCAAGAAGCATCGCTGTCATCTGCTCCTTAACAGCTCCAACACCCATCATCAATGATGCAACCGAGACTAAACCATCATTCGCTCCTAACACTGCTGCGCGCACCCAATTCGCCCTCTGGGAATAGTCTATGTTTCTCTCTTCAACGATTTCTCGGTTTGCTTTTGGCTCCACACCAACAGGAATCTCAACATGATTCGATGAAGTTTCATTAGTTTTCTGACCATCAAGGGAAGCCATGAAAGATATATGTATGAAGTGTATGGAAAGATTGAAAAACAGTCCAGATTTTGATTTTGAGAGTTTGTGGATTTAGAGATGTTGAAATGCAGCATATTTATAGGTGTGTGTCATTAAGCAGTGTAAATGAATCAAGTTTGAAGAATAGAGGGTGTGTATAGGGCACTAGCTAGTGGTGGTGGCTTTAACTAATGAATTTGGTTCTCGTTTTAGAATTTGTCAGAAAGAAAAAAAGGTGGATTCATTTCTGATATTCCTGATCATCAACTTAATTAATCAACAGATAATTCATGTGGTTCAATTAATTGGTTGATTATATGAACGTGAGTTTTAGCCATGTGGGTATTAAGAAAGATGAAAATTTAGAATATTTTTATAAGATATGCTGATGCCTTTCAGGTACGGGAACAGTGAAAATATTCTGAGAATTACTAAAAGTGTAAAGTTTGGTTTTGCTATTTGACAGAGTTGAGGCATTTTTGCAAATTTCAACGTAAAAGCAATAGAAGTGACTGATATGAGAAGGAAAAATATGGCATATGCAGCATAGTGTTATTTCATTTTTCATTAAATAAGATTTCATTTACTTTAACATAAGATTTGAATTAAATTAAGTTTATATTTTGTAATTTGATTTAAGTTAGTTTTACTCACTGTAAAATTGAATAATATTTTTTATAAAAGTGATTAAAGAGACGTCTTTCAATTTTTTTGAATTATTATTATGTTTATGTATAATTTTAACTTTATCTTGTACTTATCAATAAGTTACATCATTTTAGTATTTAGAAATTTGATGTAGTTCGGTTTTAAAAATCTCTTGAATTTAGTTATCTTTAATGAAGCTTTTATTAGTTTTTTTAAATATTTATTAATGGAATAATTTGACTGTCACTTTCTGTCACATTTTAATACAGTATAGTTAACTTGTTTATTTTCTTTTCGGTGATGATATGTAAACACTACATTTTCTATTATTCAACACCAACAAAAATTATTTTTATTTTAAAATATAAAATAAATCATGATGAATCAATTAGAAAAATTAAAATATTAATATTTTATTAGGTGTTAAAAAGGTGTGGAAAGATCGAAAGATTTATGTTTATATTTAAAAAAAACTAATTGACCTAAGAATTGGAGGGGATTGAAAATAGAATAAATAGTTGATGGAAAAACAAAAATAACAACTATATGATTTCACCATAAAATTGAGCTATAAAATCGTTTTTGAAAAAAAAAATAAAAATCAACACTCAATATAACAATTTGTATAATAAGAATTCAATAAAAATATCAAAATTAATTATATACTTCAATTTAATTAAACCTAAATAAAATAGTGCTTTGTTTTGAGTAAGGCTATTAGCTCCTAGTCTTTTAATTAAAACTTATAAAATGTTTAAATTTTTGTTATTTTTAACATTTTGTTATAAAGAATATTAATAATTTTTTAAACAAATAAATTATTTTTGAAAAATTAGTATTAAAAATAGTTTTTTTTTAAAGTAAATGCAAGAAGTAAACTGTAAAAATAATCAATTGCTATTTCTTCATATCAATGCCTCAGAATAAGGATGGAGATTTCATACAAATGGCATGGGTGAATTCACCAAAAAAAGAAAAAATTCTTAATCCAGCACAAAATATAAAAAGTGAAAACCTTTTTAGTCAAGCACGATAAATAAAAATGGAAATTTTCTTATTCAAGCACAATAAATGATAAATAAAAATGGAAAATTAAGTTCCTTCCCGCAAAGTTAAAGTAGTCTTAAATGACATTTACGTAACCCTTTGATATTTAATACCCATTTACTTATTTTATTACTTAAAATTTCAATAAAATAATACTAATTAAAATTTGAATAAAAATTATGTAGAAAATAAGTTTTAAAATTAAATATTTTAAAATGAATCATCATTAAAAATGAATAATTGAATTATAATAATTTTTTTTATAATTTTTAAGTAGAAATGACAAATAAATTCGTCCAGGTAGATATTGTTGGAATTCATTCTCATTCTGAAGGAAAATTTTTAAACTACAAAATACAATAAAAATATAAATAATACATGATTTTTTCAATTTAATACGAAGAAAAAGAATAATATATATATATATATATAAATATCCTTTTTATTCTCTATCAAATGATGTATTATTGTATTATCAATTAGAGTAAATCAAATAGTTTTTAAGTATCATATTCTATAATTTTTATTCTTTTTAAACATTTTTAGTTATTATTATTTTCATATAAATATGTTTGACTTCTAATTTCAACTGTTTAATTACATAAATCTTTCATTTTCTAGTGAGCTTAAAAACTTATTTTTTTTTATTTTTTTTTATTTTTAATTTTTGTTTTACTTGAATAATATATTTTGTTTAAAATAATTTTTATTATTTCTTATTCGAGCAGTCTATATTTAAGTAATTTTCTTATATATAAAAAATATAACAAAACCTAACTTTTATTAATAAACTTCTAACACATTACTGATTGAAATAAAGAAAACAAAATGTGTAAATATTGTACTTAAAAACTTGTAATAAAATAAAAAATATTTTTAAACTAAATAAAAATAATATGTTTGGACAAAGTTTATAAAGGATAATTAATTTTTATAGAAAATTTGAAATATTTATATCGAAATACATTGTTTAGAGAGAACATTTTAAAAGAAATTAACGTTTTTGAGATTTATTAGAGTAATTTTATTATTTTATATCATAAAATATTAAATTTTATCTATAATGTTAGACTAAAATTCTTGATGTTTTCATTTTTAATATTTGTCGGGATTTTTTTTTCTATATATGAGAGATTTTTTTTATGAATGTCATTCATTCCTGTTAAATTTTGTTCACTCACACAGTCAAGGGTTTTGTTTTATGTTAATGAGGTAAGTTTTTTGTCAACCTTAACTGTAATTATTTTAATTAATACAACAATTTTCAACTGACAATCAATTAAAAGGTTGACCAATGAATAATTTTAACTAACATAATATAGAAAAAGCTCTGACAATAAAACTCTTTTTAATATAGGTTTCAACTGAAAAATATTTTAAATCAACTATAAATGAAAAATATGATCTAATAATACTGTTTGAATGGTTAAATATTATTTAAAACTATTTTTCTATTTGATAATAAATCAAATTTATCTAACTAAAATATTTATATTAAAACAATTCAAATTTAATATATTTTATTTTCTTAAAATAATGAAATTTTCCTCCTTTTTCATCAAGCAGTTCCCTTGAATAGAGGGTAGCTAGAAGTTAGTACAAAGTTTGGAGGATTAATGACAAGCAATTACTTGGTTGAGTTTACTTAAAAAACAATTTTATTGATCAAGGTCCAATATGTGAAAATGGTGTTTCATCATTTTTTTAAATATGTTTTTCATCCTTCCTTATTTTTTTTAAATGTTTAATTTATTTTTCTTATTTTAAGTATTTTATTAAAAATAATAAAAAGAAAACTATTTTTTATCACTTTCATACAAACTAATGCTTGAAACAAAAACAAAGCATAAATGCAATTTTAAAACAAAAAAGGTTAGCTAGAATTGAGTTGTAGAGTGGGGAAGCAGAGTAGCTATTAAGATGGGTTGGTAGAACTTACTTTAAAATTATATTAAATTATTCCGCCCAGTAAATAAAAAAGCACTATAGTATTTTTTTTATTTGAAGAAAAAGTTTTTAGCTTTATTTATTTATTTGTTTATTCAAACACATAAAATTAATAATTTTTATTTTCTTATTTTGAATATTTGCTGAACATAATAATAAAAAACATTTATTCATCATATACAACTTAATGTTTGAAACAAAAAACAAAACGTAAATAAAATTATATTTTCATAATTGTGAATGAAATAAAAAGTATTTTTCAAACTAAACAGTACAAAATAAAGTGTGCAAATGACCCATTGTACCTCCTTTCAAAACAAATACCTTTAAAGAAGATTTAAAGGTATTATAAAAATGGTTCATTACCTATTATAAAAAGTAGGTTAAATATGTTTTTAATCCTTTAACTATCAAACGATTTTGGTTTTAGTCCCTATCCAAAAGGTTTGTTCATTTTAGTTCTCTTAGTTTTGAAACTCTTATAATTAGTCCTTAAAACTAAACGGCGTTAACTTTTATTTGATGTGGCAAACGGCGAGCTCACGTCTGATGCCAACTTCCCTTTTGACTCTCTGCCACGTTTCTTTTCTTTTTAGAAATCAGATTAAGTGATTGCCACGTTTTGATTTATGAAATCAGATTAGCATTAGGGTTCTTAAGTTACTTATTTTTCAATTGGGGAAAAGTAGTTTTACTCGAAGCATTCTACTCGAAGCATTCTACTGGAAACATTCTACTCGAAGCATTCTATCAAGGTGGTCGTTGCGGTGGTTGTGAAAGAAACAGTGGGTGTGAAAGACATGCGTAAGCAATCAAGGTAAGTTTTTGTTTTTGTTTTTTGGTTATGGTTGGTTGGTTCAATTTGGGCGTAAAATGTTGATGTCTGAATGTAGGTCTAGAAATGGTTTTCGACGTGTGTTTGCATCACATGGGCAAGTTTGTTAACAATAAGGGGCTAGATTATGTTGGAGGAGAGATACACGTGATCAAAGGAGTTGATCCGGATCGTTGGTCGTATTTTGAAGCAGTTGAAATAGTTAAAGAATTTAAGTATGATGCAGAGTTCAAGCTATGGTGGAAAGGGTCGAAACAAAGGCTGATGAATAATCTCAGAATACTGAGTGATGACAGGGAAGCACTGTACATGGCTAACTACGCAGAGGAGAATAACGAAGAGGTAGAAATATATGTTCAACATGTTCCTAGTGAGGCAGTGGAAGTTCAATTTCTTACTTATGGTGAAGAGGTAGATGAAGGACACATAGAGGAGATTTCCAAAGTGGGTAACGAAGAGGTTAATTTACATGAGGAAGAAGTGCCTGAGATTGAAGAAGAGGGTGGAATGGGTCTAGAAGAGGGTGATGATGTTGAGGAACATGATCCAGATGTTAATGTGGCTGTAGAAGAGGTTGAAATGGGTCAGGAACAAGATTCAGATTTCGATTTGGGTGTAGAAGATGATGAAATGGGTGAGGAAGAGGGTGAATCTATTGAGCAACAGGATTCACATGTTAATGTGGCTGTAGAAGAGGTTGAAATGGGTGAGGAACAAGATTCAGATTTCGGTTTGGGTGTAGAAGATGATGAAATGGGTGAGGAAGAGGGTGAATGTGTTGACCAACAGGATTCCCATGTTAATGTGGCTGTAGAAGAGGTTGAAATGGGTGAGGAAGATGAATACTGTGATGGTGGTGAGGAACAGGAAGAGGTTAATTTGGAAGAGGGTGATGGTGGTGACAAACATGATTATCTTGATGAGGAAGAGGAAGGAGGAAATGTGGTTGAGGGGGAAGTAGAAGCTTCAACTGCAGAATGTCTAGATGATAGTGAAGAAGAAAGAATGGCAAATCATGATGATGGGTTTGGTGTTGAGAATGATAGGGTGGACCAAGTTCGTAGAAACATTAATCCAGTTTTGGATAGGTGGAATATAATGAAAAAAAGAAGAAGAAAAGTGTGAGTAGAAGAAGCAATGTTGGGGAAGGTTCATTTATAATGAATGAAGAAGTTGGAGACCATGACATCAATGAAGAATACAATATTGATGAATTGGATTCAGATCTAGATAGTGATGACGGTGTGAGGTTGAAAAGGGGCAAGTTTCAAAAGTATAGACAAGAAGATATGAATAAGAACTTCAAATTCAAATTGGGGATGAAGTTCTGTTCATTAAAAGAGTTTAAAAATGCACTAATGGAGCATAATGTATTAAATGGAAAAGAGGTTAAGTTTGTTAAGAATGATCTGAACAGAGTAATGGCAGTTTGTAAAAACAAATGTGGTTTTCTTATTATGGCTAGCAAGGTAGGAGGCAAGGAAACATTTAGGGTCAAAACCTGGTTGGACATCACAAATGTGGAAGGGTTTTTGGAAACAAAAGTGCAAATGTAAACTGGATTGCACAAGTATTAGTAGACAGGTTTATAAATGTGGGTAACGTGACAGTTAACCAAATCATTGATGACATTAAGAAGTCATTTAGTGTTGGAATCACTGCTTAGAAAGCTGGAAAGGCCAAGCAAATTGCTTTGGATTCTTTGGTTGGTGATGGAGAACGACAATATGGTTGTCTATATGATTATGTAGGTGAATTGTTAAGAGTGAAGGCTGGAACCTTTAAGATTAAAGTCAATCAACCCCAACCAAGTTTGCCACCAAGGTTTGGGTCATTTTATATGTATTTAGAGGGCTGTTGATAATTCTAATTCTTACCATTATCTAAGCATCAATTTAGTAGCAAAATCAACTCCTCTCTAGCTTATAACTTGTTTAATCCTCTCTTTTATCTTAGTTTTATGAATAATTGTGTTTTGGCTATATTGATATAAATTCATCACTAATCCCCTTATTTTGTAGCTAAAAATGTGCTTGGAAGAATCTCCAACAATGTATAGAGCTGAACCAACCACAAGAAGCAAACAAATTTGCAGAGAAAGAGAAAAAGATGTAGTAAAGAAAAATCAGGCTGAGGGCCCTTGGTTAACGGGTGCTGAGCGCCACATGCACAAACTGCTAGAAGCTGATCTTTGGTGTGCTCGCGCTGAGCACCCCTTAGTAGAGGGCGCTGAGCGCTATTTTGCTGTCAGAATTTCTGCCAGGACGCCCCTTCAGGGGCGTTGAGCCCCATTTGCTTCGGAAATCTCGCGCCCGGGCGCCTTTTTAGGGGCGCTGGGCGCGACCTTCGCTGATGTGTCAATGTGAGTCTATTTAAACCTAAAACGCGAAGGGGTTTGGGTCTTTGGTGGTTTGGTGGTTTGGAGGGCTGCTAGGGTTTGTGGGAACACTCCCTTCTTCCTCTTTGGGTTCTTCTTCTTCTTCCATGGCCTTTTTGTAAGCTTAAAGGCTCTCCATGAAAATGGAGAGCCAAACCCATCTTGTTAGGGTTAGTTGTAGCCTTTGAATCTTGTGTAATTGTTGAATGATTTGAATATATATATATGCCTTTTATATCAATTGCTAGTATTCTTGTTTCCAATCTTAAAGCTTGCATGTAATGGGAACGTTTATGACTTGATTTTGGGGTTTCATGGGTTATGGGGACGTAAGATGGAACCCAGAACTGAAACAAGAGTCCTTGTGGTTCATTGATTCTAGGGATGGAAGATGATTCACATGTTGTCTTAGATCCTAGTTCTTAATGCGGGTTTTGCTTGTTAATTAATCAAGGGATTGATAGTTAATAGGTAAAAGCTAGGCTCTTTCACCTAAGGGATTAGGGCTAGAGTAATTTTGTGGATTGACTTTAGTAATTTGATGGAAAAGAGATGAAATTGTGTGTGCACAAAAGTAAATTGGTGAAACCTAACCTTAGCAATGTCATTTCATATCAATTCTAGTCTATTCCATGTCTAAGTGTCTTCAAACACCAAAGTCCAAACTTGTAAAGTTGAAATTTTATCTTCTTTGCACCTGTTTCTCAATTAATGTGATGATCTTGAGTCTATATGAGTTGTTAATAGTGCAATTAACTAGTATTACACGAGTCTCTTGTGAAACGATACTTAGTCTTACCATTTTATATTACTGGAACGATTTGGTACACTTGTCAATGAGTTAACAGTTGTAAACAGGGCTTCTTAGGTAGTTGCAGGTCCTTCATAGGGGTAGATGGTTGTCATCTGAAGACAATATATGGTGGTCAGTTGTTGGTGGTAGTAGGCAGAGATCCCAATGACCAATATTTCTCACTAGCTTTTGTTGTGGTTGAAAATGAATGCAAATAAAGCTGAAGATGGTTTTTGACACTACTTCTGGATGATATTGGAGACATTGATTGTCAACGTTGGGTTTTCATTTATGATCAACAAAAGGTATTTTCATTTTCATGATTTCCTATTTTTATTTGGTAGCAGTCACTTTATGTGTTTTGTAGGGACTAATGACAATTTGTGTTTTGCAGGGACTAATGACAGTTTTTTATGACATTTTGGATGGAGTGGAACACAGGTTGTGCTTAAGGCACTTATATAACAATTACAAGAAAAAATTTGGTAGAGTGCTGATTAGAGATCTTATGATGGGGGCTGCCAAGGCCACATTTCAACAAGGCTAGGAAAAGAAAATGGGTGAGTTGAAGAATGTTAACATTGATGCTTACAATTGGTTGCTAGTTATTCCAACTAAATGTTGGTGTAAACATTCATTTAGTAGTTATCCTAGATGTGATGTGTTGATAAATAATTTGTCTGAGTCATTTAATAGTAAAATTTTACTAGCTAGAGACAAACCTATCATAACTATAATGGAATGGATTAGAACTTACATTATGAGTAGGTTTGCAACACTTAGAGAAAAAGTAAAGACATATCCAGGAGATGTTTTGCCTAAACCAAGAAAAGGGCTTGATAGGGAAGTAGAAAAGAGTGGAAATTGGATTCCTGTTTGGGCAGGGGCTGCAAAATTTGAAGTCACTCACGACTTGACAATGGACAAGTTTGTAGTTGACCTAAGTAACCATACATGTAGTTGTTACTTTTGGGATTTGGTAGGAATACCTTGCAGACATGCTGTGGTTGCCATAAATTACAAATTAGAGAACCCTGAAGAGTATGTACATCCTTATTACAAGAATCAGGCTTATGAAATTTGTTATGGCCCTAAAATTGTTCCAATCAAGGGACAACAACTGTGGTCTACTTCTAAATTTGGTGCACTACTGCCTCCAATTTATAAAACACCCCCTAGGAGGCCTAAAAAACTAAGAAGAAGGGAGGCTGATGAATATGTGAGTCATACAAAATTGTCAAAGAAGAATATTCTTATGAAGTGTAGCAATTGCAATCAATTTGGTCATAATGTAAGAACATGTAAAAGGGGAAAGAAAAGCAAAAAGGTACAAAATCACTCTTTTACAACTTCAGTTATTTACACATTCATAATTATTTACACTATCATAATTGCAATGTGGCTTACTCCATCGACAGAACACAAGGGGCACTTCAAGTGCAGGAGGATCTGGTAGTACATCACAACCTCAACTAACATCCACAAGGGCAACTACCACTGCAGGAGGTTCTCAAGCACGAGCAGCTCCATCAACGTCACAAGGTGGAGGAACATCAATAAGGGGGACTTCTCAACCAGGAGGACCTCCAACAACATCACAACCTGGAAGAAGTGGTAGTGGAGCACGAGCTACATCAACTAACCAAGCTGGAAGAAGAACATCCTCACGACTACTAGCTGCACAACATCTAGGGTCCCAACTAGTACCAATTGAAGATTTAGTGTAGCCAAACGTTATTTTTAATGTATTTTGCAAGTCACTGTCACCCACTTAAGGAACAATAGTAGTTGGTACAGTGAGTTTTTATCTAGCAGCATATGTAATTGTAAGGGACCACTTAAGGAACAATAGTACTATTTGCACAATATTTTTTGTCAGTGGTAAGGGACCACTTAAATTACTTTTCTTATATAATAGTATGGGATCACTTCAATTACTTTTAATTTCTTGAATTCCAACTTTATTTATGCCAAGTTAACATGTGTTGTCTGTTGGTATCTGAGGTTTAAAATAAAGTATGGACATAAACATAAGAATAAACAGTTGTCCATTTCATCCTCAGCATAAAGAACAATATTAACATCATCAAGCATAATTTGGAGACAAACTCAAGTACCTCATTTTATTGAACGATAATTCTTAATTACAATTCATCTTGAACAAAAACATAATACAAAAGAAAATTGTTAGCGCCCATGACAAAACAAACAACAACAAAATCATTTTCCCAACTTTTTTTCTCTTCCTCTAATTTCCTCTTCAGCTTGTCGTTCTTCTTCCTTAGATCCAGTATAAGTTTTTCATTTTCCAAACACATTTCAACTTCTTCACGTTTTCTTCCAAAGCTTCCTTAAATTTTAGAATCTCCTTCATCAACCCATTCAAAGTAATTAATTACAACTTGAATTACTCTGCAATCAAAATAACACACCATCAATCAAAAATTCAGCACATGAACTGAAGGATTTAGTCACTTACTGCACAATTTCTACATCTGTAAAATAGTCTTCCTTTGTTCTTCAAAGTAGTTGCCTTCAAAAGCAACAATGTTTCCCCACAACCACACAATTTAGATGGTAACCGAGAAGATGATCCACAGCTTTGCGACTTTCCCGAACCAATGGTCCTTTGCGTCCAACCATTTCCTCCACTGTCACCTTTCATTTCACTACAACAAAGAAATCCCTTCATCAACTTACTTCCCACTATTCCCACCAGAACCCTAAATCCCCAATCCATATATTCCCACGAAGAAGACAAAAACAAAACGTATCAACTTACTGTTAACAAATTGGCAAGTGTACCAAATCGCACAAGTAATATAAAATAGTAAGACCAAGTATCGTATCCCAGAGGACTCTCGGCACTAAACAGTCGTGTGATAAATTAATTAATTAAGACTTAAAATAAACGAGACCATTGGTTTAAAATGCAAAGATAGAAAATTAAATATGAATGCAAATTGATCAATAGTAGAGTAACACAAAGATGAACGAATGTTGTTTAATATGAGATGAATATGTTGTTGGGGTTAGATTTCACCAAGTTCCCTCTCATGTATATAAGAATTCCTCTTTATGCATTAATGTTAACGTCACTCACTAAAGTACTTAGAACCCAATCCATTGGCACAATAAGCCTGCCTTAATTCCTAGTTCGTGCAATTCCTAGCATTCCTAGAAAATTAAGTCTGAAGATCAAGAGCTTAAGACGACCACGTACTCATACCCTCATCCCTGAGAAATATTACCCTTGGGAGAATTCAACAAGAACCTGAATTGTAAGGAACCTCCCAGCACTCATGCAATTCATAAATCATGCAACTAAATGAGTTAAATAGAGCAAGTATTGAAACAGATGAATTCCCTAACAATTAATGAATAAAACATATATGATTAAGAATCAATTCAAATACATGAGAGTTCACAAGGTTACATCATTCCCCAATAACAAATAGAGTTTAGTTCCCCATAGACATGGAGAAACTAAATGTACAATGGAAAAACATGAGATAGTAAAACCCTAAGAGTAGAAGAGGAAGCTTCCGCCTCCAGATCCGCCTTTAGAGAGTAAAAGAGTGTGCTGTTGTGTTGCTCCAGCCAGAGATACAAAACCTAGAGCACCAGGATCCTTTAAATAGAGTCGAAAAAGAGTAGAAACAAGGCCGGATTCTAAAGAGTCGAAACAGAGAAAAAAATGGGCCTAATCCATGACACTTGGGCGCTTGGGCGGTGGACGTCGATTTCTGGTCGCCCAAGCCTCCACTGGGCGCCCAAGCTTCACGGTTGACTTTTCTGCACTCTGGTTGACTTTTCTGCATTCCAACTATTTGGTACTTTAACTCTTCCTTCAAATCATTCCAATAGCCTACAAAATCAAGCGAATTTGTTGATAAAATCATCAAGTATAACCTCAACTCTCTTATTCACAAAACTAAAGCAAAAACATGAGTCAAAGCAAGTTTCTAAGTCAAAAATGATGTATTTAGTATCAAAATTACATCACAGATAACAGTATTTTAAATCGTTATCACTTACCTCCTCAACAAGACGAACTTCAACCTTCAGATGTACAACTTTATTTGAATCTTCAAATATGATGTCGTGTTTGCCCCCAACTGCATACACATCACACTTGCTTAAAATCTCATTTATAAGAGATGACGAAGTTAGGTTCAATCAAGTAATAAACAATGCACAACGTGGCAGAGAGTTAAAAGGGAAGTTGTCATCAAACGTGGGCTCCCCATTTGCCACATCAAACAAAAGTTAACGTCGTTCAATTTTAAGGACTAATTATAAGAGTTTCAAAACTAAGAGGACTAAAATGAACAAATATTTCGGATAGGGACTAAAACCAAAATCGCTTGATAGTTGAAGGACTAAAAACATATTTAACCCTAAAAAATATTTAGATGATAAGGATAATAACTGATGACTTTTTAAAAATAAATTTCAAATGAATAGGTAATAGGAAATATATAAATGAATTATAGATATTATTTTTGTATTTTGTTGTTAGATTATAAATAAATTATAGATATTATAAATAAGTTATGTTGTTATATTTCTAATAAGATAGATGATGATCAAATTTAACCAATCATTTTGAGTTGGATAAATATTTTATATTAAGGATTTCTCATCTTTTGTTATTTTTTTTTTGGTGTTATGTAAATGTGTGGTTTTTGGTGTGTTTAATATTTTGAGACTTAATAATAGTTTAATTGGACTTTTAGAAGTATATAAAAGAAAAATGGTTAAGTGGAAGGAAACACTACCTTCAAGTAAGTGGAATTAATTGTTATATATATTTAATACGATGACAGTTAGATAATTGAATGATATAAGTTCATATGTATGATCTTTATAGAAATGATCATGTTAAGGAGTGATTATGAAGGACTCAGTATAACTTGAATTGATAAAAATATGTTTTTTATTGTAAGAAATTATATTATCAAAGTAGATGATGAAATAGATAAGTTTAAAATGACTCACTATAAAAATAATTATTTTTAACTGATGTGTTATTTTTTCTCTGGGTTTTTAAATCCTGTTAAGAGCATTACTCGCAGTTTGTTATATTTCAGAAAGAGTAAGTGTTGCTAACAGCTTATTTGAGGTTTTAATAATTTCTAATTATTTGAGGTTTTAACAATTTCTAAAATGACATATGAAACCTTGGTACTGTCTGTTGTTTGAAACCTCAATTACTTTTTTGGGTTTATAAAACTCTAATTACTTCTTGAAATTTATAAAAGATCTATTAATTTAAACAAGTTTAACCATACATATTTTCTCCCTACAATCAATAATTATTACATGTTATAAATAATAATTATTATAATAAGGATCATAAAACCAATAATATATGACAAAATGATAGTGATAACTTTGGTGAAATTGAAAACAAAGTTTTAATAATGAAAATAGGAAAGTTTGCTACTAATAATTAGATAAGTCTAGCAATATACATTAAACAAGTGATTCATATGTTGATTAGACGAGTCTAACAATATACATTAAACAAGTTTTTTCATATCCAAATGAGACGAGTCTACTAATACACATTAGACGTGTATGTTCATTCACTGGTTAGATGAATCTTGCAATATACATTAGACGAGTATCTTCATATACTATAATTAAACAAGTTTATTAATACACATTAGATGAGTCTATTAATACAGTAACTAGACAACACAAAAGATAAAACAAGTCCTTTCATGCATTAATTAGATGAGTCTAACAATACACATTAGGTGAGTTTATTTATACATTGATTAAACAAGTCTTGCAACACACATTATATGTGTTTGTCCATACACTCATTAAATGAGTTTAACAATATACATTAGACGAGTTTGTTTATACACATATTATACGAGTCTATTATTACACATTAGACAACTCTGTTTATTCTCTTATTTGTGTTTTGCAATACACATTAAATAAATTTATTTATACACATTAGAGGAGTGTAACAATACACATAATATGTCCATATACTAATTAGATAAGTCTAACATTAGATATTAAATAAATCTATCATACACTGATTATACAAGTCTAACCATACACATTAGACAAAATATATGTTCATACCCAAATTTGTATTTATAACAAATATATTCAAAGTATTTTTTGCATAGTTTATATTTCCAGAGAGTTTATTCTGTATTTTTTCCCATGTTATATCTTTTTCTTTTTTCCAAAATTTACTCTTTACATTTATATGTATGAGATTTTAAACTTATGAATAATTTTTCACGTTAATTTTATTTAAAATATAATTATAAACTTAAAATTTTCATTATTATTTTCCTCAACCTCTAAATATATTTTAATATAATACATATTAAATATATTTTAATATAATACATATTAAATATATTTTAATATAATACATATTTACTAACATAAAAAAGCACAAAACATCAACCTTGCGTAAACATGAGTTTATTCAAAAACATTAAACTCAACGAGAAAAAGCATTACAGTGAAAATATGAGAGTTATAATTAAGATTGACTAAGGGGTAAAGTTTGACGGGGTGTCAGAAGTTACAGGTTCAACTTCCTTCACCAACAATTTGAAAATATAATATTGATTGATTAGTTTGGATAAAACAGTGACGATGTGATGTGTTTAATTTCTTCTACTAACAAATACCAACAAAAAAGACCAATAATATGACAAAATGATAGTGATAACTTTGGTGAAGTTGAAAACAAAGTTTTAATAATAAAAATGGGAAAGGTTGCAACTACAATAATTAGCATAAGAAATATAATACAATATAAAAAATAAAGACAAATTATAAATTATTAAAAAATTTACTTACGATTTACTATGTGACCTAATATATTAAATAGCGTTGTTATAATTTCGCCTTAAAATAGTTTTTTTAAGTCTTTATTGTAAAAGAATTATTGCTGAATTTACAATAAAAAAGAATTAGATGATTGAAAAATACATCTGATTGACATTAAATTTCTGAGCACCATATCCTTGGTGCAGTTTTTCACAGCTTAAAAACATAGTCGACAACAAAGAAAACATTATGGAAGATAGAAACTCCGCATGCACACTGTATTTATTTGAAAGTTGGAAGTTCGAAGAACACCGCTACTCATGAAGAATCAATAATTGTATTTTTGAGTCGAGATTTATCAAAAGTTTATTTTCACCAGAAACTATGTCCATGACTGCTAGGAAGCAAAAGACCAACATGCTAAATACAAATGATTCTGCATGCACAAAATCTCTTATTCACACAAAACCACTAATCCTGCATCATTGATTTTGAGATTTGGAAATCTGTGATGTTTCCTTAATCCTTTTTTTTTCTTCGAGCACTTAACAAATATATAACACCAGACAATGTGACAGTAAAATAAAGGTTCTTTTATATGTACCATACAATTTCTCAAGAAAAGCATATAAAACAATATGAGGTTACAAGCTACTCGTGCAGCACGTCAAATATCCTATCATTTTATCATAAGGTCGATGTTGGACTTTCAACACACCCTTTTCACGCCGAGATATATCTCGTGCGTGATAATAGAAATTTGAGTGGTTCTAATGGCCCCATAGCGGATGAAATAAGAAAATAAAATGTCCACTTAGAACTCGTTAAATACAGTTATGGAAATCTGTAACCAAAATTATAAAGAACTCAAATTTTTGTCCAATTGTCATATACCACGGGATCCGGATGATCCACAGAAAACCTTTTATTTTCTCAATTCTGGCTCCTTACCATTGTGACAAGCCAGATAATGGATATCCTTGAAGCTGAAGCAGCACCATTTTTTTATTCTGAAATCAAGAGGCAATGTAGCAGCAAAGGAGACAAGCTAGGTGATGAGTAATGAGGTTTTCTGATTGCCAACACTACGAGGACATGCCAGTTATGCAACAGAAACCCATTTGAATACTATTTTGGCCTGTATTATGTCACAAATAATAGTGCACAATGTTTGGTAGAGATGTGACAAACTCACCTAATGAGTAGGAAACACATGCTACAACCACATGCTCACGTTCATCATCAGTGCTGCCTATTTTCTTCACCAATAGGAATGGATCATGAATTGTGCCTATATATAGAGTTAAGGACTTGGTTAGACCACCAAAACATTGAGCTTCCTTTGGAAAAGTACACAACATAAAAAGGGTAATAACCATGGCAAACAAGTTCCATATTCGCTCAAACAGTTTCCCTACTGGATCTCATCCTAGCATCAGTAGAGTAGAGGAAGAGCTGAACAAGCTCAAAACTTGGGAAGCCACTTCCACATCCACATCAAAGTCAATCGGCACTGGCTTGTCCTTGTTATCAGATTTGCATATTTGCTTGGAAGATATTCTCAACATGGCTTCAACCCAGAAGCTGATTTCTAACCATCAGGGTGAGAAATGCATAGAAGAGCTTCTGGATGGTTCAGTGAGAATTTTGGACATCTGTGACATCACAAGGGACACCTTGTTACAGATTAAAGAAAATGTTGAATCCCTTCATTCTGCTCTCAGAAGGAGAAAGGGGGATTCGAGCATTGAAAGAATTGTAGCCGAATATACATTGTTCTCAAAGAAGATGAAGAAGAATGCGAAGAAGTTGATGACAACTTTAAAACAGATGGAGAACAAATTTGGAGTATCCCCGGTGTTGGATGAAGACCAACAACTTGTTTCTTTGATTAGAGTGGTTAGGGAAGTCATTGGAACGAACATGTCTGTCTTCCAATCCCTGTTAGCTTTCTTGGTTGTGCCTGCTTCAAAGTCAAAGGCAACCAAATGGGTATTGGTAGCAAAATTAATGCACAAGGGAGTGATAGCATGTGAAGAGAAGCAGAAGAATTTGAACGAGTTGCAGTGTGTGGAAGCATCTTTAAGCAGCCTTCTGAGTGAAGGAACCAATGTTGCAAACATGGAAGCTGCTAATGAAAGATTGGAAGCTTTGGAGAATGGAATTGAAAGCATAGAAAATGGTTTGGAGAGCGTATTTAGGCGCATGGTTAGAACAAGAGCCTGCCTTTTGAACATCATGACTCAATAGAAACTACACACTATTCAGTCATCATTTTCTCTCCAAATCCTCCATAGCATCCAAGTTTTAGGGATCAACGAGGATTGGAAATTTTTGTCCTATTAATTTGTACATGTACACAATTCAATAGTTATATACAATCAAATACAGCAAAATGTTATCTATACTCTATATTCGATATACTTTTGTTTCAAGTCACCTTTTTCCTTGAGACTATTCCTGCACTGTTATACTGTTTCTCTAGGTAAACGTGCAATGCTCCTTAACACCTGCAAAACGCAATTGAGACATAATAAGTTTATTTATTTTGTTAATAATATGGAACTCAAAATCACAATAAATTAATTTCTAATCGGTGAAAATATTCTTCTCTTACACTGAGATTAAACATCTGAAATATGAAGACAAGATTTTATAATACTACAAACAGATTAACAAGTGGTAAATTGATTTATATTTTTTAGGCTTTCACTTTCTTTTACCATAGTTATAAAATAGTCATAAACTATTCCCAAGTAAATGTTTCAAGTGACAACACAATCTGCATTTTTTATCTGTATCAGTGTCAAACATAGAACAAAACCATCAGCTCGGTAAAATCAGAAGAGGACAAACAAGCACAAATGCCACTCGTGCACACGCCAAACTAATCTAATGCAATAATTTGCGCATTATTTTGTTCTTTGAATTGTAATAAGCTTATCTGTCACTTCAATTATTGTACATTTTCTAGTATATCTCATGAGATCAAGATCTCAACCTTTCAAAAACAAATTCAATTCATTGCAGTTTTAGCTCCTTCATTTTGAGACAACTTAGTGCACATCTCTGAAGCAATAAACAGCAACAGTATATTTTATATTTGAAATCAAGAGGGTAGTGCTGAAACAGAAAACTAGTTGATGAGTAATGATGTTTTCTGATTACCAACACTCAAAGAACATGCAGTTATGCAGCAAAAACCTATTTTATTATCATTGTGTCTTACAGAATATCACAATGTTGGGAAGAGGTGTGACAATCTCACCTAATTCAAAGGGAATCCCATGAGGGCACCACATGTGTTCTATGCATGTTGATTAAGAGAAGGTACTCATCTTTTTCTAGGCATTTATTGAAATCATGGAATGATTAATGAATTGTCAATGGCCACTATATATATAATGAGGTAAAGGACTAAGTATGAGTGCACAATTCTGCAAAAATAACAAACAAAAGAGAAAGTAACAATGGCAAATATGTACCATGTTCGCTCAAATAGTTTCTCTTCTACTTCTCATCCCAGCTCCATCAGAATAGAGGAGGAGCTAAGTAAAATGAGGACATGGGAAGCCACATCCACGTCCACTTCTGAGTCAATTGGCACTGGCTTATCCTTGCTTGAAGATGTGTTCATTTGCTTGGAAGATTTTCTCAACATGGCATCAACTCAAAAAGTGATTTCGAACCATCAAGGTGAGAAATGCATGGAAGAGCTGTTGGATTGTTTGGTGAGAGTTTTAGATATCTGTGGCATTATAAGGAACACCATGTTACAAGTTAAGGAAAATGTTCAAGCCCTTCATTCTGCTCTCAGGAGGAGAAAGGGAGATTCAAGCATTGAAAAAAGTGTGGCTGAGTACAATTTATTCACAAGAAAGATGAAGAAAAGTGCCAAGAAGTTGATCTCATCTTTAAAGCAGATGAAAAGTAAATCTAGAGCATCCCCAGTGTTGAATCAAGATCAAGACCCTGATGCTCTGATGAGAGTTCTTAGGGAGGTCATTACAAAGAACATGTCCATCTTTCAAACCATTTTGTCTTACTTGGCTGTGCCAGCTTCAAAAGCAAAGCCAACTAAATGGTTGATGGTGGCAAACTTGATGCACAAAAGGGTAATATCATGTGAAGAAAAATCCCAGAATTTCAACGAGTTGCAGTTTGTGGAAGGATCTTTAGGCACCCTTGTAAGTGAATGTACTGATGTTTTGAAGGTGCAGGCTTTGCGTGAGGGATTAGGGGGTTTGGAGAATGCCATTGAAAGCATAGAAAATGGTTTGGAGAGAATGTTTAGACGCTTAGTTAGAACAAGAGCCAACCTTTTGAACATAATGACTCCATAGAGGTGCTCAGTCGTAGTTTTATCTGCAAATTTTGCCTAAAAATTTGTAAATGTATATATATATATATATATATATATATATATATATATATATATATATATATATATATATATATAGACGATTCAATAGTTACACAAACAAATACAACAAAAAGTTCATAGACAATATTTGGATCTCTTCCTTTTGAAGTTATCTTTTCTTTCTTAACTGCCAGACCAAGAATTACTTTTAATGTGTTGTTCTCTACCTAAACACTATAGTGAGTGAGATTGGTCAAATAAGTAAGTTGAATAATCATTTGTCTTTGGAGAAATTTAATAAGAAAACCTTCGATTCACTGATACTTTTGATCAGGGTTGGAAGCAAGAATAGAAATGAGTCAAGTAATCATAGGAGCTAACATGATCCCATTCATTTATTAAAAAAGTTATACTTAAACGTTTTTAAAACCCTATTTAGATAAAAAGAAATCAAAATTTTAAGCCTTAAAAAACTTAATCAACCTAACTGATTTATATATATTTAATTTGGGAATCTAATTAGACATTTTCATTTATTTATTCTGTTTTATTTGCGTCACTTCTACCGTTCATATTTAAAATAATTGTCACACAATTTATAGTGTTAGGAATAATATAGATTATGAGTTTTTTTTTTATAAGTTTATGTTTTTGTTAGAATCATGAGTTGTGTGTGCGTGTGTTCCAACCAATCTTAGCTGGTTGGAAGTGTAGCCAACATATTTTTCCTCCTATAAATGTAATTTGAATTGTTGAGATATTTCAAGTCCTCTATAAATATATTTTCTATTTTAGTTTCAAGTAGCTTATTAAATATAAGTTTACATATAAAAAAAGTTTAACATATTTAAATTAAAATATATATAAATTAATTTGTTCTTAAAGTTTAAAAATCAAAATATATCAAAATCTTTTATATATACAAATTTTACTTAATCCTAAAATAAAATTGAAGAAATATATATATTAAAATATGTTATATATATATATATATATATATATATATATATATATATATATATATATATATATATATATATATATATATATATATATATATATATATATATAGTTTGCTATCTTATGTAATTACCAAATTTTGTGACATCCCAAAATATAGTAACTACATCATATAATTTAGGAGTCAACATTCCCAATAAAGAGAACAGTTAGAGTATGACTTGCAATTAAATACGGAATTACAGTCATCCAAAATATAATACAGAATTTTAAACTTAGACAGTTTAGAATATTTAATATCCAAAAGTTTAAATATCTAAATTCTAAGTAGATTGTGCAACAACATCATTCTCCTCCAGCTCTTGCTCCAGAGGTATTTCCTCAACAACATCTGCTCTCATCCAAGTGGATCATCATCGCAAAGAAAAAAAAACATACACAAGCAGCACACAACACAGAAGCAAGGGTGAGCTAGATAAACAGGCAATAATCATACTGTTCAATCAATTAATAATCATCATGCTTAGTACATATAAAACAGTTAATACATAACACTTTAAACCATGACTCAAACACTCACGCGACTCATCCAGATTAGTATAACTGTCGAAATATTGGTCGTCTTTGCACTTGCGTAGTTCAGCTGGCACTCCCCAACACTATGCAAGGTAAATCCCCCAATCTGTCTATGTCTAAACTCTAAGACTATAGACGAGGACCTCCCTCTACTCTCACCACTTACACTGCTCTCCTCTATCTGAGTATGAACAGTGCTTCGAGTGTAGGGATAGACATACCAGTTCAAAGCTCCATACAGTTATACAGAACAACATCATCACTCCACACATCACTTTCAGTCATCTCTCCCTGAGATGTCCTCTTCATATTCATTTACATCATCATATGTAACACCCCTTTTTAGAGTATTACAGTAAATTTTTTTTTTTAAACAAAGCATTGATTCACATTTAAAGTCACAACACTTAATATTATTACACAATAATATCGTCAAAGTTTTCAAGAGTATTTATTGAAGTACAAACCAAATACTAAAACTCTTTAAAATTACAAACCACACATTTCACAATTTAAAATACATGTTCTAAAATCCCATAGAGGTTTTCACATTGCATCCTCGCACTAAACTTCTTCAACTTTACCTGAAACATCATCTACTCCCGTATAACGATACAAGTTATACGATCATCGTAGACACATAAATAGGGTGAGCTAACCAATTACAGAAGGACATAAGTTATAAATAAACTTTTTTTTCCCATTTCAAACAACAAAATAATAACATTAAATGTTATATCTTGATATTATATCGTATAAAATAAATGGACACGAGTCTCACTTTGTTTTCCATTCCTCACACATGGATATTAGACTTATCGGTTTTTTGTCCTTCACACACAACTAATGGACACTGGCCCTTCACACGCAGCTATTGGACCTATCTCGGCTCTATCCCACATATAAATTTGATAAACATATATCAACACCGGTTCCTCATATGAACCGTGGATAAGAGTCGTCCTCCACCCGCAGCTTCGGACATATCTTCCTTGTCCTTCAAGGTCTTACGAGTAAAAACTTTGGTGATCAACATCTATTCACCAAGCACAATACTCAGCACGAGAGAGAAACTTAAGGTAAGACATCCATATTCCTTCGTAAGAGGAAAATAACAGGACTCGAATCCACCTATCGCCTTTTTCAGGTAAAAGGAATTATCCTTTTAATTACCGAGATAAAACATAAATCTCTACTGGTTATACACGATAATACTAGAGAATCATCAATGGTTATTCTATCAAATCTCAATAAACTAATCTCATGCAAAAATTGCATTAAATCCAAAAATCACATTCAAGACAATTTGTTGTCAAATCTTACCTTTGCTCAGTGTTTTACTCATAAATTTTTCTACAGAACTCTGAATGAGTTGATTCTTGTTTTATTGGATTCTAAACTCAAACATCTTTCTTTAGACACCAGATTCGAAATTTTTAGACCACAGAGTCCACTGCAGTACCGATTTTAACGTTCTAATTACGTTTTTTATAGTTTTCAGTGATGACCTTTACTCACTATTTTACTCATTATTCTCTCCACAGAATTCCAAATGGGATGATTCTTATTTGGTTGAAATATAGATTCAAAATTATGTCTTTGACCACTAAATTCTAAATTTTTTTTTTATACCACTTTACTAACTGCAGTACAGTTTCCAAAAGTACAATAAAAAAAAAATCCAAATTATCAAACACTTAATAATACTGGAATACTACATATATATTTGTTATAGCTTCTGACTTCTTATTGAAAATCGGACCGGTCAAAATAAACTTATATATATCTAAAACCTGTAATAAATATTTCAGTTCGATCCAATGGTTGATGAAGTGGAACTCTTAAATTTTCCTTACGTGGTTTAAAGATAGAACTAAGCTGAAAATTCAAATACCTCAAAATGCGAAATCTATATATCCACCTTTATACATTATTTGGCTAATCCAAACGGTCGAATTCACTATTGATGTCTTACAAACCATATATCAAAATTTCAGATCAATCCAACGGTTAACTTGGCTAGAATTTACGTTTTCCCGAGGGAACTTAGTAGCAGAAAATAAGGTGATCATTAACTTATTCCATCATGCGAGATTTATTCCTCTAAGTACAGGCCTCAAAGTAACCATCCGAACGGTCAAGGCAAAATAATATATCTTTTGGTCCACATATAAAAATTTAAGGTCAATCTAACGGTTCACTAGGTGGGAATGTATGTTTTACCGTAGAGACTTAGTAGCAGAAATAAAGCAGTCATCAAATTACTCCAGCATGCGGAATTTAATTCTCTAACTACAGATGATAGAATAATAATCCGAACGGTCAAAGAAAATTAATATGTCTTATGTCCCATATATCAAATATTTGGCTATATCTAACGGTAAATGAAGTAGAATTGGACAGTGTACTAAGGTAACTCGAAAAATAGAAAACAATAGGAAACTAAGATTCACAAGAGTAGACAGATAGCTATTGTTAATAAATTCCAATATGCTCCTAATTAGATTCATGATCATGAAATATGAAATTGTAATATCTAAGAGATGGTTTAGCTTCCCTTACCTCAAGTCCAGTAAGGAATCCTTCACTCCTACTGCTTCTAGTCCACAGCTAGTTTTTCACTTAGCTTGCTCTCAAATTCACAATTTGACGAAAGTTCTTAGTTAACTCACGTTCTCCTCCTCTGCCCTTTGATATCCCCCCATTTCATTTCTTAAATAGAATTCACTTAATAATTGGTAGGAGAAGTTTTTCAAATGAATGGGTCCCAACTTTCATAAATTAAATTCCATGTCTCCCGTAGATTCATTTTTCTCATTTCATGGTTCATTTCATGTTTTGTCTTTTTTGGTGCATGAAACCAAGAAAGTCAAGATGCTATGTTGGAAAGTAAATAACTACTATTTGTGTGGGGAAACCAAAACATAATTGCACATTATGGAGGAATAGAAGAGTAAGGTACGGTTTATTAAGAAAATTATTGCATAGGGAAGCTTAGCTTAAGAAAAAATAAAATAATGTTTAGTGTTTAAATGGCTAAGTCTAACGTCCATTCAATAAGCCTCTATTACTAGTAAGATGACTTAGCACAAATAATTTTCAGAAAACACCAACAAGTGGCAATAAAAAAATGTAACCAAGCATGAACTTTGAAGAGAAAAATGTTACTGCCTATTGATGTCAATTACAATATCAGAAATTTTTTTTATTTAACATATTCCGCATTTAATTCCTGAAAAATAATTAATTCAAAATAATATCACTTAGTTTAACTTTGATTCATAAAAAAATAATTTTTAACGTAATAAATGATTTTATGAATATTGTCACTCAACAAGAGATTCTTATAAACTAAACAAAATAATATTGATCGTAATTATTTTGGGTCTTACATCATACATACACGTACACAATAATCTGTTAAGCAACCTACATCAAACAATCCAAATGTATAAACATACATGACACTTTGCCAAGCAAACAACATTAATCAATCCAATACACATTACCAGACAATAACAGTCCCAAGAGAACCACTAAACAGTACAAAACCCCGTAAAATCATACTTAGACAAGGAAACTAACTTTGAAACCATCACCAACAGTTTCGGAAAGGCCCAAAACCCCTAAGACGACCTAGAGAACGTCCAAAAATGATATTCGGAGCCCCGAAAACCACCCAAAACTGTCTTGGATGATTTTCCGACAACAATAATCTATTATCATATGTGATAATCGATTATTTGCGAGAGCTTTGAAGAGGATACAACTCTCTGACTAGAATAATCGATTATCAAGTGAGATAATCGATTATTCTTATCAGTCTGTGACAGTAACGTGATTTTTTTCTGGTTTTGGTGCATCTTAGACATATTCAAATGAACAATTTCAAATCTGTAACACTAATATTGATATGAAACATGTTTATAGATGAAAGTAAAGTATTGCATTGGTCATTTGGATAGGAATTAGATGTACTAAACCAACTCAATTTCTACTCCAAAACATCAAACTCAATAACTAGAGGACCCCAAACCCAATTTTAACACTTTGTACCTATTCTGACCAATTTGGTGACTCAAACAAGTCACAATCCACTTGCTAAGACTGCCCCAATAGCCCAATTATACCCAGAACCCCTAACTCTCAAATTCACTACCTGACTCTTCATTAAAGTCCCAATTTTATTAACTCAGGACCCAATTTCAATCCTACCATGTTGCTAATGGCTTTGCTCAATTTTATGACCCTAACCAGTTCTAATAGACTCATACCAGCCAGCCCCACTATCCAATTTCACTCAAGACTCCCTAGGCTCAAATCCTCTACCTCAATTCCTCTCAAAAGGCATAAAACATTACTCTCTTAACCCTTTACTCTTCTCACAAGACCAACTCATCAATTTCATTCCAACCACTCTTTACTACCCAGTTGGTCAACGGAGAAGAATCAGATGTCTGAACGCATCAGTCTCACTTCGACGCCAACACATATGACTAGTCACAACGTACTGGACCAGGCCAGGGCTGCTCTATGATCAGGGATGTGCCAACTCAGGTTTTTAAGATTCCTCTATCCTACCAACACAATACTCTCAACAAGTCCCAATTCAGCAACCTAAGTTATCCAAACTGCCCTATAGTGTTTTAGACTCTACTTGCCCCATTTCCCTTATCTCACTTCCCTTTACCGTAAGCTAACACAGTACCTGCACACCTATTTATTAACCCCAAGACCAACATTACATACTCCAGTCCTCTCCAACAACAGTCAGTACAACCAACAAATATATCCAGGTAAAATCAACATCAGTACAACATGATCACACAATTTCTTCACTTTCAACCAACACAATTTAAACATGTTCATCACCAAAACAGCATAACAGTAAAAAGCAAAATAAATCAGACAAGCATATCATACATCATCTAAAATTGTAACTAGCTCCCCTTACCTTGAATTTGAGCAGCACAACCCATTAGAACGCTCTAACAGTACCTCACAGCAAGGACCTAAACAGTGCCCTACAACCACCAAAAATGTGATGGAAATCGCTCTTAGAGCTGGGATGGACAGAGAAAACAAAAGGACAGGCTACCAGCTGCATGCAACCAGTAAAGTGGCATGCCCTAGGTTCCAAAAACAGTGGAGGAGAAGGGAAAACGACTTACCAGTCGGAATGAAGAAAACGTTCGGTAGAAATGGAGCTCTCTACGTCGTGGATGCTTGGGCAACACAAAAATCAAATTCCTACGGTTCTTTGAGCTGGAAATCTAGAGAGAAGGCAGAGAGAGTTTAGGGCATGAGAGTTTTAGAAAGAAGGAGAAATGAAGTTCAGGGGAAGAAAATGAGTTCTGAAGAGCCCCTCCTAAGGTCAAATTGGCTTTGGTCTGATGGGCTTGGCTGCCCCACATAAGGCCCAAAGGCCCTTTTATAAATTTACAGGCCCTTACAAATTTTACTTAAAAAAAATTTATATTCATAAGAATGACTTATTTTAAACATAAGGTATTTTAATAACTTTATTTTTAATTTAAAATAAAAAAAATCATAAATCATTTAAATACTCTTAATTTTAAAACTTAAATGAAAATATTTTTATATACTAAAATTTGATATACATAAATTAACAAACTCATGTATACATCTATATATATATATATATATATATATATATATATATATATATAAACATATTTTTCACATTTTTAAAGATAATGATTTTAATTTTATAAATATACTTTTTTTTACTGAGCAATTATTACTAAATGAAGTCTTTAAAAAGGTTACCAAAGTTTTCTTTTTCCTTTTTATATCTACAGTTGATTCTAATATTAAAAAAAGTAAAAATTGATAAACAATTATTTTGATAAATTAATATATTTTTGTTACAGCAAGAGTAAATAAAATAAATGTGATTTTATTTTCTTATATATAGTGTATCACGCCCCGTGAAGTGAAGGGAGAGTACAAAACCCTTTCCTATACTAATTCCAATCCCTATCACAGTTTCTTCACGTTCCCCTATTCGCAACCCGCAATTTCCCAAATCTAGGATTTCGGCAATTGTAGTTGTCGTCTCCGCTGCAAACCACTGCTCACACCACCGGCGGAATTGTTGCTACTATCAGGTCTGTTTTCTCTCTCTGCTCTTGTATTTGTATCGTGGAATGAATGGAATTTATTGTTTTGATTGGAAGGCGTAGAATGACAGAAGAGTGTTTTGAGTAATCGGGATCTAATCAAACTAGAATAGGATACTGAGCCAAAATGTTGGAACCGAGGTTTGGACTGAGTGTGTTTGGAAAGCCATTGATTTATCATACGCGTCCTGTCGAGAATCAAAATAATTGAGCTGAGTGTTTTGTGGTGGTTCCAATTTTTGCTGGTTTTTTAATGTTTATTGTATTCTGATCAAAATTCAGAGAATGTTTAGTTGTATCTAATTATTTGATGTCGGTGCTTGCCCCAAATTACTTTGCTCTTTGTTTTCTATTGCTTTCCAAATTTTAGTTTTGTGTTTCCCTTGAATGTAATTTCAGTTGTAAGGAGAAATGAGTTTCTTTGAAGGATTCTAATAAACATGTCATTGAAAGTAAAAATTGAAGTTGTTTATTGTATTTTGATCTAAAACTCTAAATGTATACGATAGTTATTATATCTAATGCTTTAATACTGGTCCTAAATAATTTGTTTTGCAATGCTTTACGAATTTTAGCTGTTATTACAATACTGTTATTATGGATAATGATTTATTTGTTCTAAAATATTACATCCAGATTCTTGATGGGGAAAAATGAGTTTCTCACACCAAAAGCAATTGCCAATCGAATCAAAGCAAAAGGATTGCAGAAGCTTCGGTGGTATTGCCAGATGTGCCAGAAGCAGTGCCGAGATGAGAATGGATTTAAATGCCATTGCATGAGTGAAGGGCATCAACGTCAAATGCAAATTTTTGGACAAAACCCACACCGTATAGTTGAGGGCTATTCCGAAGAGTTTGAGAGCTCTTTTCTAGAGCACATGAAGCGCAGCCATCGATTCAGCCGTGTGGCAGCCACTGTAGTTTATAACGAATACATAAATGATAGACACCATGTTCATATGAACTCCACCGAGTGGGCAACTCTTACTGAATTTGTCAAGTACTTGGGTCGAACGGGCAAATGTAAGGTGGAGGAAACACCCAAGGGATGGTTCATTACATATATAGATAGAGATTCAGAAACCCTTTTCAAGGAGAGGATGAAGAATAAGAGAATCAAGGCAGATATGGCAGATGAAGAAAAGCAAGAAAAGGAGATCAGAAAACAAATTGAAATGGCTGAGCAAATGATGCAGCAGCCTACTCCTGAGGCTGATCAGCCACAATCTGAGCCTCCAAGGGAACTAAATATGGAAGATGGAATTAAGATAGGGTTTTCTCTTGGGTCTTCATTGGTTAAACAACCTGTGACCAAGGAAAAACGTGAGGCATCAAGGGTGGTGTTTGAGGAGGCTGATGAAGAGAAATATGGGGAAAGAAATCCTGGAAACAATTTGAAGAGGAAAGAAAGTGGTGGTGGAAAATCAACTTTGGAGGAAATGATGAGGGATGAAGAGAAGAAAAAGGAAAAAATCAACCGGAAGGATTACTGGTTGCACGAGGGAATTGTTGTTAAGGTTATGAGCAAAGTTTTGGCAGAGAAGGGCTACTACAAGCAAAAGGGTGTTGTGCGGAAGGTGATTGACAAGTATGTTGGAGAAATAGAAATGCTTGAAAATAAGCATGTGCTCAAAGTTGATCAGGCAGAGCTTGAAACTGTGATTCCACAAGTTGGTGGCCGTGTAAAAATTGTCAACGGCGCGTATAGAGGATCAATTGCTAAGTTGTTGGGCGTGGATACAAATAATTTTTGTGCTAAGGTGCAGATCGAGAAAGGACCCTATGATGGCAGAGTGCTTAAAGCTATGGAATACGAGGACATTTGTAAAGTAGCCTAGTGAGTTGGATGAAATTAATAACTCAGTGCTTTATATTGCTTGTAGTGTTCGTCAGTATATATATTTGTCTGATGTGTTATCCTTATAGTGTTATATAGAAGTCCTTCCATGTCAAGTTTTTGTCTGCATACCAAATATCAAATACCCATAAAAAATATTATAGACAAGGACTTAAAACTTATGCAAATTCTAATTTTTCAATAACTCTTTCATATAAATGTTTAAATAAGGAACCTATATCCAAAATACTAATTTTTCAAGAACCCAATTAAGTATTTAATTGTTATCTTATATTGGATGAAATCTTGGATGATCATGTATTTCTAAAATTTCGGAAAAAAATTCATAAAATTCTTTCTTAATTATCTGTATGTCGTGTCGTGACTCACATTATCATCGTGAAATGTTTGTTCACATGTCTTAATAGGTAAAAGTTCATATTTTAGAAGGCTTATGTAACAAAAACATTTGTTTTAGTGTTCGGGGTACTGGTAAAGGAGACGGATTCGGTGATTTATTTTCGAAAAAATTCATGTAACTTTTTCTAATTTTTATGTGTTGATGGTCAATTTGAATTATTTAAAAAAATATATGAAAAATTAATTAAAAATTGAGTTACGTGAATATTTTTTTCATCGAATATGTCTCCACAGGACAGTACTAGTTTTAAATAGAAAAGGAAATCGATGCCCAAGTTTTCTTGAAAAAAGAAGCCTTGTTGCTGAAAAAAAAAATGCAGACAGGAATCGTGTATTTTAATAAAGAAAAATCTTGATGGAAAATTCTAAAGTTAATAGAAAATAAAGAAATGTGATATTAATGAATAAAAGACAGTTTTTTAAGCAAAAAAAAAACTGAGAACATTGTTTATTGTGTATTTACAAAAAATTATAATAAACTATGTAACCTACGTAAGTTTTTGGTTCTTTTTCAATTAGGTCCTCATAGTGTTTTATCTCTCAATTAGGTCCCTAAAGATGAAAAATTTGATCAATTAAAATCTTGCCGTTAATTTGGGTGAACAGCGTTTAAAAATGTTGTGCGTGGCAGGGTGAAATTAACAAGTTTTACTGACGTGGCAGAGTATGGTGTACTGAGTTTGATAACTTCCATAACATTAAATTTTATTGAAATAAAATTACTGAATCATTGAAAATGCAACGTTTAAACTAAAAAACATTAAATGAATGAAACGCAACATTTAATTGAGTGAGCACGTTAATTGAGTGATAACTTATTAGAAGAAAGAGAATTTTAATTTCATTGTTCAGTGGGTGCGAAATTGGGATTTTTGGGAAAGTAGGGTTTTATCGAGGCAAAAAATTGTTGACTGGGTGCGAAAATTCGTATACGTGGTGAGAAAGTAGGCTTCGTGTGAAGATTTTGGAGTGATCTATCGGTTCTAAATCGGTGAAATCAGGAAGCTCATGGCGGTGAATCACGTGGAAGGCAGTGACGAAAGTGTTTGAGGTGAATCACGTGTTCAGGTTAGTAAATGCGTTTTTCATTGAATTGTTTGATGATGTTGTCCTTTTATGGTTGTCCCACAATGTTGCATGCTCTATCCTGTTTCAATTTTGAGTGCAATGTGGTCCCCCAATATTAAAGTGTTGTTGGATTGTCTTTTTCAGTGGGTTGTGGTTTGCATATATTCTTACTAAATATTGTTGTCCTTCCTTTTTTATTACTTTAAAGGTTAAATATAAGTTTATTTTGTATGTCATGGAGGAAAATTTCCAAGTTGTTTTCCACCACGGTGGAAAGTTCATAAATGAAGGGAAACTTAACTATGAGGGGAAGAGTACAACTTTGTCGTTTGACCCAGACATGTGGAGCTATTTCCTTGTAGTGAGTGTAGTGAAAGGGCTAGGTTATGAGGGGTTTAAGGAGTTGTGGTACTGCGTAGGTGGTGGTTCTGTGTTAGAAAATAGGTTGGAGCCTTTGTTGGATGACATAGGAGCCATGCACATGATTACCTTAGCTAGGCTTAATGGTGAGGTGCATCTTTTTGTTGTTCACACAGTTTCTAAACCTGAGGTCATACATATGTTAGAATATGTTACTCAGAATACAACTGAAGTAGAAACTGTTCAGGCTGAATGTCAACAGGATATTGGGGTGAATGTCAACAGGATCGTGAAAGACAATGTGAGGTGCCTGCCAATGAAGGTGAGAGAGGTCAATATGATGGTATGACTGAAACTGTTGTTGTTTCAGAAGAAAGATGTGAGGGTGATCATGTTGTTGAAGGTGAAATTGAGTGTGAAGGGGATGTTAATGATGATGGTGGTGATGTTCATAGTTGGAGTTCTAGTGGTGAGGATGTTAATGATGATGATGGCAATGATGAGGTTAATTATGATTGTATGGAAGGTCTGGTTGATGTAAATGTTGAGTGTGATATAGAAGAGGAGGTAGGAGATGGAGTTGGTAATGTTCAATGTTATGGACCATCATGGACTCAGATATCCAATAGTGATGTTGATGATGGAATAAATAGTGATGATGATAAAGGTTTGTCTGATGATGAATGGGAATCCGATGAATTAGACAGTGCAGTAGAAAGTGATGGTGAAGATGATGAAGACGAGGGTTATGGGAAGTTTGTAACATTCTCTATGCCTAAGACAATGGTAGATTATAAATGGGATCTGGGCACTTATTTTGCTGAGAAGCAAGACTTTGTGGATGCCATAAAAACGTATGCAGTACAAAATGGCAGAAATATTAAATATGTTAAAAATGATAAGAAGAGAATTAGGGTAAAATGTATGAGTGGTAAAGGAGCATGCCCCTGAATGGCATATTGTGCTTATATGGAAGCCATTAAAACATGGCAACTAAGGACTATTATTGACAACCACAACTGTAGTAGAGAGCACAAAGTAAGATTACTTAATTCAAAATGGCTCAGTAAGAGGTTGGAAAAAACTGTTAGAGAAAATCCCAAAGTAAAAGGAGTGGAAATTCGTGAAAAGATAAATAGAAAATGGAATGTAAGTGTATCTAGATGCATGGCTTATAGGGCAAAGGTTATTGCTTCAGACAATGTTGATGGGTCTTTCAAAGACCAATATAAAAGGATTTATGATTATGCGAATGAGCTCCTAGGTCGTAATGAAGGATTCACAGTGAAAGTCAAAGTTGAAGATACTGGCAGTGAACCCATTTTTAAAAGGTTTTATACTTGTCTGAAGGCCTGCAAGGATAGTTTTGTGTCCTGCAAGCCAATTATTGGGCTGGATGGTGCTTTTTTGAAAGGAAAATATGGTGGTGATATATTAACAGCTGTTGGTAGAGACGCAAATAATCAAATGTTACCTCTTGCGTAAGTCGTGGTGGAAGTAGAGAACAAGGATACTTGGAAATGGTTCCTTGAACTTCTGGTTCAAGATCTTGGTGGGGAGGTAGTGAGTTCATCATTTACATTCATGTCTGACCAGCAAAAGGTAATGCACATGACCTTTTCCCCCATTATGTTCATTAACATTCTTATTGAAATAATATTTCTAACAACACTGTCATTATTCTGATTAAACAGGGACTACTGCAAGCTGTACAAGAAGTGGTTCCTGGAATTGATCAACATTTCTGTGTTAGGCACCTAACGCAAATTTCAGAAAAAAAAATTCCCTTGAAAACATCTCAAGCGTTTGATGTGGAAGGCAGCATCAGCAACCCATCCACAAACATGGGAATCAGAAATGAGAAATATAAAACAACTCAATGATGAGGCTTTCAAATACTTATTAAAAATTCCTCCCAGGTTTGTATTTATACTTCTTTTCTTTAATATTTGAACATGGTTATGTGACTTGGGTAGATACTGGTAGACTTAAATGTTCATTATACTTAAACAATGTAGATACTGGTCAAGATCAAGATTTAGCAGCACACCCCAATGTGATACTTTGGTCAACAACATGTCAGAGGCTTTCAACAGTGTTTTGGTGCATATAAGGTCTAAGCCAATCATAAGCATGTTGGAGGACATTCGCCTTTACTTGATGAAGAGATGGACAACTAACAGGAGTAAAATACAATCATTGTCTGGGACATTTGTCCTAAAATCAAGAGTAGGCTAAACAAGGAGTCTCAGTTAACTAAACATTGGATTCCGAGGTAACCTTTACTCAATTTTCTTTATCATTTGTGTTAGTATGTGAACTTTTTATTCTTTATTAATTTCCTTCTTTTTACTTTACAGTTGGTCAGCAAACAAGGTTTTTGAAGTTCGCCATGTGTCCCAAGCTGGGGACAAGTTTGTAGTGAATTTAGATCAAAATTTGTGTACATGCAGGAAGTGGGCTATCACTGGCGTACCATGTTGCCACTCCTTGGCTGCTATGAAATTCCTAAATCTAGATGTAGAGGACTTCATACCATGTTGCTTTAGGAAGTCAACATATGAAGAAATCTACTCTTCAATTGTCCATCCAATAAATGGTAACAAGATGTGGGAGATTACTCCATATGTTGATGTCCTCCCTCCACCAAAAAGAATATTTCCTGGGAGACCAAAGAAGAAGCGAAGGTTGGAGCAATGGGAGTTGGTCAAGGACGACAAAAGAATGAGGAAGGGTGGTTTAAAGAAAAGATGTGGCATTTGTAAGGACTTGGGCCACAACAGAACCTCTTGCACCAAAGCAACCCAGACACGTGATGTGAACTCTCTCTAAACACAAGATACTAACCCATCAACTCAACCAATGATTCCATCATCAAATCAGGATGAAGTTGTAGGTGAAGGGGATAAATGATGAATTGTAATGTTTAGACAATTGTATAAGTCCTATGACCAACATTTTGATGCGTGTGAGATAATTTTGTATAACTCAACACTTTGTTAATCTTTAGACAATGTTAGTGTTGTTTTATCACTGCTTATTGTATCCTTTGAACAAGTGCAAACTGTGGCTTGTGCCATGAAATATTTTGGATTCACTGCATATTGAATCTTTCTTGTTGCTTATGACAATGACTATTTATGTCTCAGTTGTTATTAACTATTTATGTATAGTTTGTGACTATGTACAGCTTATGACAATGATTTATTCATATTTTGGATTGATTAACCAATATGAAAGTGAGTGAAGTATAATGACAAATATGAGAAACAGGAAACCAAATATGAAAATGACTAAATCTAAAGCCTGACAAATCACAATTGCGTATTGGTGACTTTTTTAAGTTCAATTCGTAAAGTGAAACAATGTATCTAAAGCCATGTGAACATATCAGATTCTTACTCAAACACAACTCTCTTTAGTCATATCAGATTCCTACTCAAACACAACTCTCTTTAATCATATCAGATTTCATACCATATAAAACCAATATACGCACCTCTCTTTAGTGATAAAAGATTCCATAACCAGAATTCAATTTCTTACTCAAACACATCAAACAACTCTCATTTTCATTAAAATGGAATAAAGGTGCATCATTCAAAGACATCATCCCATTCTCATCATCATTGAAACTAAAACTGTGTTTATTACACATAAAACACAAACCAAAATGATGAACACCTTCATCCACTTTTCAACAATGAAGACACATTTCTGTAACTTAACTAACATTTTCCTAATATTATTCATTTCTTCACTGTTCAGCAAACTTTGTTTGTTTCCTTCACACTTCAAGCATGTCCCCATTTCATGTTCCACAACATCACTGCACCATTTGAAGTAGTTGCAACCACTGTCTTCAGTACCACTCTGTAAACACAACAATCTATTCTCAGAAACAGTTCCACATAATACATAGCTGAAATCGATCATACCTTATACTTTGAGCATCCCCAAAATTGCTTCCCACGATTCTTCATAGTTTTAGCAGTTCTCAACGCACATCTCTCTCCATAGTGACAAATCGGTGAACACACATTAAAGTTCTCCTTCCGCCACACATTGCAGCTCGACGAACAGCATGAATGATCCTTGGACATCGTCTTAGAACAAGTTCGTTCAGCACCCACCTGCGTCGCACAGAAACACCCTCCAACAATAAACTAAACAAGGTTCAAGACCAACATCGCTCTCCTCAGGCACACATTTAAATTAGGGATTTGAGTGTTCCAATTTAGGGATTTATTGAAATCCCAATTATTTTGATTTTGTTTCCCCAAATAATGTTGCGTGCTCACTTAGTTAAACGTTGCGTTTTATTCATTTAATGTTTTTTAATTTAAACATTGTGTTTTCAATGATTCAGTAATTCAATGGAAGTTATCCAACGCAGTACACCATACTATGCCACGTCAGTAAAACTTGTTAATTTTACCCTGCCACGCACAACATTTTTAAACGCCTTTCACCCAGATTAACGGCAAGGTCTTAATTGATCAAATTTTTCATCTTTAGGGACCTAATTGAGAGATAAAACACTACGATGACCTAATTGAGAAAATTCTTCAGAAATAGGGATGTTCTAAATGATTAAACCTAAGTTTTTTAGCAAAAGAAGAGAAAAATGAGGTTAAAAGAGCTAAATAAAATGATAAAAGTGTAACTTTTAATAAATTTATATCTAATTTGTAATATTTGTTTGATTAGACATGCAAAATGAGTTTAAATTCTTAACGTGATGTTCAAACTGGATTGAGGAGTAAAAGTAATTTTTTTAAAAATTGGATCAAATTAAACTTGTAGATTAAATGGCTTTGATCCGTAGGTGATTTGACCATCACCATTATTTATTAATTCTTTTATAAATTTTTATTATAATTATTTATTACTTGTAATTATACAAATCAATAATATAATTAATTTTAGAAATTAAAATGTTACTCAATAACATTTAAATAATTTGGATGTTTATTAACTTTTTTTAATTAAATTAGATAGGTTTCAATTATAATAATATTTAGTATAAAAATGAAAGTATTGATTTTAACAAATATATAAAAAAAAATTTAAAAAAAAAACATAAGTCGTATATAATTTTATGACTCACGAAAAAGTAAACTTCATTAAACTGATTCATTTTAATTTTAACTTTGAATTTGTGGTGAGATAACTTATACTAATGAACTGATATGGCTCACTTTTAACACCTGATCATATATAATTAATACAGTTATATATTTGTTATTATATATTTTATCATAAGGTTATAATAATAATAAAAATAAAAAATAAAAAATAAAAAAAATCAAAATGCTACAGTCCAACTCTGAAACAAAGTGATATTTTGGGTGCTGGTGGACTGAAGGGCATAAAATCTGAGTGACATTATCTTGAGTTTCTGAGATATTTAGATTGAATGGCCCCACCAATGTTCTTGTCTTAGAAATATCTTCCATTCAGCAGTGACTGTCTCTGCATATATTGTTGATCCTGTAATGCTTACTGCATTATCTCTTCAGCTCAAATATTGGTGAAACATTCTATTGGTAGAAATGGAGACTGAGTTGGTGAAACGCAGAATTCACATGATCGCAGCCCACTTTGCTTCCAAGGATGATACTTCAGCTACCCATGTTCTGCCAATGGTAATAATACACTCTGCTCTTTTCTTTCTTTCTTTATTTCCATTAACACTCTTTTATCTTCTTACTTTGCTCATAATAATGGAATTTTAATCTTCATGTCACTACCTTTGAATAAATTCTGAAATATCACTTACAGAATGTCTGGTTTTCTATGGTTTCATCAACCTAATATTGCATATTTTCATGTATGTTCTTTTAATAGACCACTATATTTGTTTTGTAGCTTCTGGTTTACAACTTCTGATAATCTGTATGTACTATCCTTGTTTTTCTTGAATATATATGTTCACCATCAGAACTGCAGTGGCAGTCTGAATTCTGTGCTCAGGAGATGCGATAATAAGGTGTATTTTGCACGCCAAGCATCTTCTTCTCTTGGTTATTTTATGAGGCAAACTTCAATTGAAGAGGTACTTAATGTGTTCTTATTGTTTTGAAATACTCCACAATGTTCTATTTACTTCTCTTTTTGGTGAATGATTCATTTCTCACTGGCTTCTTTGATACAAAATTTTTTCAGGGTGGCTCAACTTTTGCTCCTAAAACTCATCATGGTGTTGGTGCTACATCTGAATGCGCTTCTACTGCAAGAGCACCATGTTTTGCTAGACCTGCGGTGGCAGAATCACTCTCAAAAAATTCAGTGGTCCAATCACTGACTCCGGAGCAGGGCTTTGATACACTTGAACCACCTACATTTGCCAGGCCAAACAGACAGACTAGAGGAGATCAGTTGCCTTCTGAGAAGAAAACGTGCTATTCTGAAATTGGTGGTTAGCACTTTTGAGCTCAGAAAGTTATTTGATGTTATGTTAGATGATTAGCTATAACAAACAGAAGCATATAAATTATTTGAATTATTGGTGAAACGTCTTTTATGGTGTCTGTCAACTGCTAAATAATGATTGTCAATTGTGCAGGAATTGAGTGGTCTCCAAGGATGGATGTTGCAGAATCAGAAAGCAAATATGTGATCACAGTGGAAGTTCCAGGTGTGAGTATCAGTGACATAAGAGTGGAGGTTGATGATCTAAAGTAAGAAGCATATCTTATACTAATCATTTTAATCTTTGCAATTTATGGTACTAAGCATTTAGTTCTGCTTAATCAATAATAGTAAGGGAATGTTGAAGAAAAGGATAAGGCTTAATAAACTATTGTTGGATACTAGTTTTATTGAAAGTCATTATTGTGTTTTTTGGAATGGTTCTTCTTGGGAATCCAAATGAGTCGAAGTCCCATAGATAGAAATGAAAAGATAGAATACTATATAAAGGTGGTGAAAGTCCCATTAACTCATTACCTTAAGATTTTTGACAGATAGTGGTATCAATCCCTTTATATAGTTGGGCACCAATGTTATTGGTGTTTGTGTCTTCCCGGTTAAACTCCTCCTCCTTAAACCCAACGGTTCTTTCATTTGTTATGAATGTTTTGAAGTACATGAGCTGTTTTCATTCTGATAAAAGAATGAATATGTGAACTGTGACAGGTTGTGTGTGAAAGGTAGACGCTCTACAAGCTCTTGGACAATTTCTAGTTGTCCAAATGCTTCATTTTCTTCATACCATCGGAGGGAAATATTGTATGGACCATATGAGGTGGTGTGGCAACTTCCTTCTGGTGTGAACAAGGACAGAATATCAGCTGAATTTTTGTGAGTTATATCTGTGTTTCTTAATGTTAACTCATGAATTAAAAACTCTTCTAATTTGGTCTATTGCATTATATGATTAGTACTTGTTTTAGTAGTTTTGGTTATTGGATCACTAAATCATTATAGTAACACAAGATGGTGTGTTAAATTGTAAGCTTGAAATTCAATTAAATAACTGAGAAATCCATTGAATACCTAATGTTCTTGGCTAAAATGGCAGTTAGATCATGATGGTATTTTAAGTACAGAAAACCTGAATCTATGCCAATGTTAATGCTTTGTTTGGCATCTACAGCACTTCCATGGATTTATGATTCATAGATTTTTCAATCTCAATGCAGAAGCTATATGATTTATAACATCTACTTAGAAAATACCTTTTTATGCAGAAGTAGTATGTTATGCAGAGGTTCAAATATATGTGCTTTACATTTATACATTTGAAGCTGATGATTTGTTGTTTCTTTCTCCATTTTCAGGGATGGACTTCTACAAATCGTAGTTCCTAAAACTATAGTATGAGTGAGAAACATTGATTTATAGCACATATATGTGTAAGTAAGTATATGCATATACCTACAGAAGCAAAGGGTATTCTGCATCAGTTATGACATGCCCTATATATAATGAACAGATATTGAATTTCATATACAATTTTATTGCTAGACAGAAAATTTAATCAAATTAAGTATCTTTTTATTTATAATGAGTAGCTGGAGATTAAAAGTTAAAACTCTCTTGAAGTTAATTTTCAAGATCAAGTTATCAGTATGAATGTCAAAACAAAGAAATATTAGATTTTGGAAAAAATTTATTCATAAAAATTGAACACAGAAAAAAAATTATAATAACTTAGATACCATGCTTAACTTGCAGAACTAGATTTCCCCCACAATTTTGAAGCTTACTTTTATATTTATATACTATGTTTAACAAATAGTTTATGAATCAATAACAGTTACCTTTTATAAATATTACAATAATTACAGTGATATAACCGGCTTTTTTGGTTTGAAAATTTAATGTGGTCAAAGTTTTCTTTTTTTTCTTTTGAACAAAATAATATGGTCAAATCAAGTACATTTACTGTATTTAATGTTATTCAATATTAAACATAATGATTTTTTAAAACTCAAGCTACAAATAAAGGTGCACAATAAGGCAGTTTTATTATGAAACTGTCACTTTCATCCCTGTTTTATTAACACAATATATTATTGTTAATCTAATTACTTTCTTTATTTTTTTTATGATAATTCAAATTTTCTGAAAATTTTCCTGGGTAAATTTAATCCTATGGCCTAACGTGAATTTTCAAATTCCTTTACTATTCAGAATTTAAGTGGGCAAGTTAAATTTGAAAAAAAAAATATAGCAGAAAAAATAATTAGACTAAAAAATAAAATATATGGATAGAAAATGAGTGTTTATCAATTGAAAAATCTATCATTTTATGAGGCTATGTTTTAGTTAGCTTTTCACATCATGCAATCATCTCATTCAAATTTGATGTGGCCCATCCATCCTTTTTGTTTTCTCAATTCCAAAATTAAATACATTTTTAATGTAAGTTACATGGTACATACCACATGTAACAACATGAATTGGACTCTTTAAAGCATTCAAGAAAAAAATAAAAAACTTTAGCCATTGATAATAACTTTAACAGTTCACACTTTAATTTATATATTTAATATTTATGATAAGTTATTTTTTTGTGAGTAATAATTATTGATTTCTTTTTTTTTTTTTGCTGATTGATTTTCGATATAGTTATTTTAGACTCAAGAAGATAAATCAAATTTAAAATAAATAAAAATAGTTAGAGACTTTAAAAGTTAAAGTCTTTGATGTTCAATATAATTCCTTGTTATTTTCTTTGTTACCATCTATTTCTTCACTTTTCTATTTCTCTTTGACTCTACATAACTTTGAGTACTCATTTGAAAATCACCCATTTTTATTTTTGTACTTAATATTTTTAAAATAATATTACTCATTTGGTTTCTATATTTTAATAAATTTTACCTTTTAATCTCTATACTTATATCCTTTAATCATTATATGTTAATTTTAATATATTTAGTTTCAATAGTTTTAGATACAAAATAACTAAAAGAGACTAATTTTGTATGTATAAGAACTACAAGAAAATTAAAATTGATAACTTAGACTAAGAGGTAAAGTTTATACAACTATAGGAGCTAAATGATTAATAAATTTATATGGACTACAAAGATATTAAAATTGTATGTGTTGGGATTAAAATTTTAAGTATGATAAAGATTAAAAGGTAAAATTTGTAAAACTATAAGGACTGAATGAGTAAAACTCACTTTTAATGCATATGAAATCTCTATCTTTTCTTTCTCTTTCACTTTGGAAAATCACCTACGTTTTATATCATATTACCAACAAGGTGTGAATTTTAGAAGGTCCATAGGGAGCTTTGATCTCTCCCAATTTTTTTAATATGTAAACTAATATATAAATAAAAATTAATTTTATCAAGTATATTTTATATATTTGATATTTCTAAAAGTTTAGTACATCTATCTTATTATCTCTAAAATACTTTTTTGAAAATCCATCACTAATTGCCAACTTTTTTTTAAATAAAAAATCATAACTCTTAAATATGCATGCAAAGGCCCGTGGTTTTGTTTCTTGTAACTTGGTCCATGTGGACCTCATCCATTTTCTTGATTCTCTTATAAAATGCCAAACGAATCTATTTGATTATTAAAAAAAGTTAAATATATTTGTAGTTCATAACTTAGTTGCGAAACTGAAATTTATTATGTTCTAAATTTTGATATATTTTTATTTTTAAACTTTAAAAATGAATGCATATAGTCATTTAAAATGGTGTTCTATGATGATATTTGAGTTGAAACTTGTCAAATGGTATAAAAATTAACACAGTTGGATTATGAAAACTATATCTATTCATTTTTAAAGTTTGGAAACCAAATTGTATCAAAATTTTGAACATGGACAAATTCTAATTTTGTATCAAAATTTAGAAACTAAAAACACATTTAACCTAGTTACAAACTATCTACAAAGAAACATCAAACAAAATAATTTTATTCTTCCTCTTTTCCCTTTCCCTGACTTTATATATCCAATTCAATATCACTTTCCATTTCAAATCTCATATACATCCTCCTTTTCTACCTTAACAATGGTTCAACCAAGTAATGTAACTCCCCTATCATCCACCCCACTTTCTTCCTCTCATGACAACACCTTTGATGATGTTACAGATTCTTCCACTCATCGAAAATCTCCCTCCTCCTCATCATCATCAAAGAGGACACGCGGTAGGCCTATGGGATCCAAGAACAAACCAAAATTAACCCTTGTGATTGACCAAGACAACGAGCATAGTCAAAAACCTATTTTCATTCAAATCCCTAAAAATTCTGATGTGATTGAGGCACTAATCCAATTCGCCTATGATTACCAAATTAGCATCACGGTGCAAAGTGCATCAGGATCTATTATGAATGTCACTCTCCGTGGTAGTGAATCCATAACTTCTACTTTCATTTCTCATGGACCCTTCACATTAGTTTCCCTCATTGGCACTTGCATAAATAACAACTCTTGTACTGTTTCATCATTGTCTAATCTTGACATTGATTGTTTTTTTAACATTTCCTTTTGTTCAAATATAGGTCAAAGCTTTATTGGAGTTGTTGGAGGGAAGGTTATCGGAGGTAATGATGTTGTTGTAGCTGCTACTGTTTCTAATAACTTTTGAGAATAACAAAAGTGAAAACCAATTATGATCATGGAGAAAAAAAAAGATAACAATAGTTGTTATTCATGTAATCTAAATGATAATTAAATCGTGTTAACGCTTCATTGGTGTCACTATACATGTACTCATCTTAAAATATAAGTGCTATCATGAACAGTGATTTGTTAGTTTTTTTTTTTTTTTTCTATTATGAAACGTCAAAGATATTTGTAAAAGCATGGTAATTTGTAGATTTATTTTGATGAAGTCTAATTGACAGGAAATGCTTTGAAGCACTTGTTTTTGTATATGATTGATGTAACTTTTTTTTATTGTTGAGCTTATGTAAGTGAAGTGTTAGTTTCAATGTGCTTTTATATTTGTGATTTTGGAATTCCATGAAGAAGATTTATTTTGAAATCTAAATCTTAAAAGATACCGATAAATGAAAAAAAAACAAAGTTACCAATTCACCAATTCATATTACTTGATATGAATGATTATTCTATTTTTTTTCAATTCACAATTGATTTCACCATTGATACAAAGTTCAAATATATATGACTTACATTTATTTTTTTCATTCATAAATATTTAAATTTTGAAAGTAAATAATCTATATTTATATGGACCCTTCTATTTATATGGGTTTTTAATTCCACATAAAATTTAATGTGGTCAAATTTTTTGTAAATCAAATTAATGTGGTGAAAGGAAAATTATTTATTATATTCAATACATTCAATACAAACATTAAAAAAATTTAAAAAGTTAATGCAATGGTAATAAAGCTACAAATAAAAGTGAACTTAAAAGGTAATTTAATGGAACTGTATTGACAAATTGGTAAATAAATTTCATGATATGTTAAAGTAGCCAACACATTAACTCTAGCTTTCTTTATTAACTCTAGTTTTCTTTATCGAAAATTCAAATTGGATTGTATTTCACGTCAGTAGACTTAATCTTACAACCTAATGAATTTTTTTTAGCTTCTCTATTGTTTAGCTTTACAGTAATGTCTTATTTACTACTTAGTTTTATCATAACAAAATTTAATTTAAAATTTGGAAAAAAGAATTATAAAGGCAATATTCGACAACAGCAAATAAAAATATTGGAGAGAAAATAAATGTTTAATGTGGAAAATCAACATGCCCAGAAAAATGAAGTCATGATTTAATCCTCGGTGCTCATTTAAGTATAGTTTATCTCCAAGATGTTTTGTCCAGAGACATTGATCCTATCTTTTATGAAATATGTAATTTTATGTCTACATACAATATTAATATATTTCTTTTATAGATTTTCTTAAAAATTAAAAATATTGTATTTTCTTTAGTTGTTTTAAAATTTAAAGAAACAAAATAAAGGATGTGTTTGGAAATGTAGAAAGTCGAGAAAAACGTATGGTAAAAGATAAGTAGATAAAAATTAAATAAAGAATCGTTAATTAATATGTTTTTTTTTAAAATAAAAACTTATGGAAAGTAAATATTAATAGTAATAAAGTAAAATCATTAATATTATTTTTGACTAATCTCAAAACTTAAATTCTAAAAAACTAAAATTCACTTTTTCTTTTATATATATATATAGTTGTAAAGGGAGACGAAATCACAAACAAAATGTAATTTTTGAAGTGTATAGATTTATTATCTTTAAGAATTATCCCTAGTTTATTGTGTAAATTTCTTAAAATATAACATAAAATTTGTAAATGTTTTGAGAATATCAAATCTAGCAATTGGGAATCCAAGTGTGAGTCCAAGTCCCACGTTGGATAAAAATGAGAAAGTAGAGAAGTATATAAAGATGAAAGACCCATTAACCCATTGCTTTAAGGTTTTGGGTAAAGAGTGGTGTCGATCCCTTATATAGTTGACTCAAATGTTATTGGTGTTTGTATAACCCACATGGAACATCCTTCTCAATAGACCCAACAGTGGTATCAGAGCCGATGGTTTGTCTTGGTGACCGGCTCAGACGAGTATAATGATCCCTATACCGAAAGTCTTCCTGGCAAAGGGTATTCAGGTAAGCGAGTTCCATTAAGATGAACGGCGGTTGGAAAGGGCTACTCGTGGTTGTGGTTGGTTGGGGGCAATGCTTCCGCTGAAGATTGTTGGGAATCCAAGTGTGAGTCCAAGTCTCACATTGGATAGAAATGAGAAAGTAGAGCAGTATATAAAGATGAAAGACCCATTAACCCATTGTCTTAAGGTTTTGGGTAAAGAGTGGTGTCAATCCCTTATATAGTTGACTCATATGTTACTGGTGTTTGTGTAACACACATGGAACCTCCTCTTCGATAGATCCAACAAAAGAATAAAAGAACGAGAGAGAAGAAAAGAAGTGAGTTGTGTTTTCGGAGGAAGCAAAATGCATGTATTTGTAGACACAAGAGAGAGATATTTGTATAGAGAAAAAAATTTGTATTACTTCTGCAACTCGTGCAATGTACAAAAAGGTTTTATCTGGTGTTTATCTTATAATAACCCCCCACATATTACAAAAATAAGAAAAGAAAGATTGAATGAAGAGAATCATGAGATTCATAAAAGATGTAGTACATTAGAACTAGTATAGTAATCTATATGAATCAATACAATATAATTGATACAAGAAGTTATATGAACCAAAAATACTTTATCTGTGTTAACAATTTATCAATCACTACATATGACACACAATAGCTTTAATAGGTTTTTAATTAAAAAAACAATCATTAATATACCCTTTGTTATTAATAAAGATATGGGTAAAAAAACTTATTTTAATTTATTTCCTTAGAAACTTTTATTGATTGGTATATTAATTTAACTTAATTTGTTGTCTTATTGTGATCCTTCACTTCAATTATCACATCATTTTAGCCCTTATTTATACTTATGTAATTAATATTTTTCACATTTACGTGAATTAGAGATGTCAAAACGAGTAACCCGGCTCGTCCCGGTCCGGCTCACCACGGGTTGATCACTTAGTGAGTCAACCCAACCCGACTCATTTATTAGCGAGTTGAAAAAATTCGAACTCGGCCCGACCCACCACGTGTTAGTGGGTTAAACGGATTGACTCATTGACTCATTTAATTATAAGATTTTTTTAAAATAAAAAAATTACAATTTTTTAGTTCAAATCTAAATAAACGTCACACTAAAATGATGTTAAACACCAAAGACAATTCAAAATAAAAGAAAAAAGTATCATACAATCCAAACGTAATCCAAAAACATGTACAAAAGGTTAAAAAATAAATTTTTAATATTGATAATTTTTGTATCACTTGTCCATTTATAATATTAGAGTCTTGAATAGATAAATCTATAATATTTTTTTCTCTTGAAACATCTCCTTTTTTATCATCATCTACAATATAATAAGAAAAATGTTAACTAATGATATTGAAACACAAAACTAATAAATAATTAAATTAAATTAGGTGAATTGGTGAGCGAACTTAGCTCACCACGGGTTTAACCCGGTGAGTCGGGTTGAAAACTAACTCATATAAAAAAAATTACATTTTTTTCAAACTCAACCCGACTTAAACCCATGGTGAGTCGGGTTAGCTCGCGGATTATAACCTATCTTGACAACACTAATATGAATTATGAAAGCAATACAATTACATAACTTAGGATTACCATAAGAGAGAATAACAATAATTTCTTCGTATTATTTTATAACAGAATTTGAGACTTTAAGCCATAATAAAAATAAAATTAGTACTAAAAACTCAATTCACTAAATTATGAATATTCATGGAATAACGTGAAAAATTAAAAAATAACTAATTAAAATTTTCCAATTATAAGATATGTTATTAAATAAAAAATATTATAAAATACACAATTATCTTTCATTTAATGAAACGCAATGTAAGAAAATATTTTATTAAAAAATATTTTAAGTCTAATTTGATTTTATTGTTTTATTTATTATTGAATTGCTATCAGATCATTCTTAATATCTAGTCTTGAGATATATATGTCTTAATATTAAGAAGTTATATTGAAAGTCTCATATTAATTAAAAATAAAATCAATTTATAACAAATACAAATCTTACTTTACAATTTAATTTTATAAAATTAAAGAATTAGATGTTAAAATGACACTTTTTGCGTTGGGAAAAACAATTAATGCATGCTTTGGATGTGGAGGGTTTGGAAGAAACATCCACCTTCAAGCTTCACAAATGCTATCTCTCTTTATCCTCGTATGTTTCTCTTTTGTGTGACATTCCTCTAATATGTCCATTTATGCACGTGTCAAAATGTTAAACAATTTGCATTCATTTTTTTTCATATATGAGTTCAATTGTGTCACTGTTACTAATAAAATTCTGACAGTAAAACCCATTAAAAAGGGAAGCACATGCACCTTCTATATTAATTGTCATTTATATTAAGTTGAAGCTCCACTGTCATCTTTATTTTAAGTTTTCACATTATTAGGAATCTAAATATATGTTTAAGTCTCACATGGAATAAAAAAAGATAAAGTTAAATATAATATCAGATAAAAATTTGTAAATTCATTGTTTTAATATTTTGGTTAGAAGTGTATCAATTTTTATGTGTAGATTAAACTCATGTCTCATTTGTATTGTATCTTTTTAGTGATTCTTCTTCAAAAGACTCATTAGTAATATTAAAATCAGTAATTAATTTTGGTGACCAAGTCAAATGAACATGTCTTACTAAAATAAATGACAATACAAAAAAGAGTACCTATGATTAACTCAAAGAAGAGTGTAACTCTAAATCTTATATTCAATAAAAGTAAAAAAAAATTAAATATCATAAAAAATAAAGACTAATAAATTTATTATTTTAAGAGTTTGACTTAGAGATAATGTTAATTTCTTACCTTACCTGTGAGTATTGATGATTTATTTTCAAGAAAGATTATCAATTAATCATATCCTCTTTTTCGCAATAAATTTGAAAAAACTTTAACTTATACAATACTTGCTATTTCTTAGTTAGTTTTTCACATATTAAAATTATTTAACTGAAATTTTATGTGGACCATATACCTCCTTTTGCTTTTAACATCCAAAGTTAAATTCATATGTGGTTTTTAATATGTGGTTTGTTATATGGCACACTTCTACATGTAACAATCAAGGATTAATCTCTTTAAAGCAATCAAGAAAAAATAATAAACTTCTTGATGATAACTTTAACAGCTCACATCTTAATTCATATATTTTAATGTGTTTTGTTCTTTTTTTTGTCGTTCATTAATATAAGGTATCATCTTTTTACACTCGACAACATCGATCAAATTCAAAATCAGAAGATGTCAGGATTTTACAGTTCAAGCCTTCAATTTTCAAAATAATTCTTCATAATTTTCTTTGTTACCATTTTTTTTTCTCTTTTCTCTTTCTCTTTCACTCTATGTAAACTTTAAAGTTTAGTTGCTCATTTTATCTTTATAGTTGAAAAAACTCGTACTCACATTTAAAAATCACTCATTTTAATTTGTATACATACTACTTTTAAGATAAAATTGCTCCTTTGGATTTTATACCTTAATAAATATTACCTTTAATTTAGTCGTTATACTTAGAAATTATATCATTTAATTATTATACATACTATTTTTAACATATTTAATCCAATCATTTTAGATACAAAAGAACTAAAAAGAAATTAAATTTTATCTATTGGAATTATAAGAAAATTAAAATGGATAATTAGAGACTAAAATGTAAAGTTTGTTCACACATGAAGACTAAATGATTTATAAAATTTATTTTTAAAATTTGTAAGAAGAGGATTAAAATGGTACATTTTTTAGATTAAAAATTTAACTATAATAAAGATTAAAAGGTAAAATTTGTAAAACTACATAAGTAAAACTCACTTTTAATATGGTTGAAGTTGGTATTTTAGTCCTCAAATCCCCTGTTTCTTCCTGCTGTTTCACTTTTGAAAACCGCATATGTTTTGTATCATTGTCGATTCACTTTTTGACCAGAAATCATAACTCTCAAATATACATGCAATAGGCACACTTTATTGTAACTTGATCCTTGTGGATACCATTCATTTTCTTATCCTTTTATAAAGTTTATACCCCTCTATATATTATTACAATTATTATAATAATTTATTTTTTAGTAACAATATTTCTATTCTTTTATTTTATAATAAAAGAGGATGTGAGTTCAATTTTCTCTCTACTATTTAGGTATTATATTAAAGAATTTAAAAAATAACTCAAATAACAAAACATTAACTATTAATATTTTTTTATAAAAAAAAGAAAATTTTCGTCGGCTTTATATATCCAATTCAATATTATTTTTTCATTTCAAATCTGACATATACATCCTTTTTTTCTACATTAACAATGGTTGAATCATTCAATTATCATCATCCACCCCACTTTCTTCTTCTGATAATATCTTTGATGATGCTATTGATTCTTCCTCTCATCCAAATTCATCATCTTCCTCATCACCATTAAAGAGGGCACGAGGTAGACCTATGGGTTCTAAGAACAAACCAAAATTAACCCTCCCGATTAATCAAAACAATGAACATGTCCAAAAACCTATTTTAATCCAAATCCCTAAAAGCTCCGATGTAATTGAGACATTGATCAAATTTGCCCGTGACTACAAAATTAGCATCACAGTAAGAAGTGCATCAGGATCTATTCTGAACGCTGCTCTCCGTGACAATCAATATGGAACTTCTACTTTCATTATTCATGGACCATTCACTTTAGTTTCTCTTACTGGCACTTGCATAAATAACAACTCTTCTAGTGCTTCATTATCATCTAATGTTGATCTTGATTGTTTTTTCAACATTTCTTTTTGCTCAAATTCAGGTCAAAGCTTTATTGGAGTTGTTGGAGGAAAGGTTATGGCAGGTGACAATGTTGTTCTGACAATTACTGTTTTTAAAAACTTTTAAAATCATTGAGAAAAAGATAATATTGATCTTGAAAAATGAGATATTGACATACCCTAATCTGTTCTTTAGATGACGATTACAAGATTGGTTAAGTTTTATTTAAGTTTTGTCATGTGGTGTATTAATTTTCTCTCACTTTTTTATTCTTATTAAGTGTCATTAGAAGCATGATAATTTGTAGATTTATTTTGGTGAAATCTAAGTGGTGGCAATGTTTTAATGTACTTAATGTACTTATTTGTGTCTGTAGTTTGTGAAACTCTTTCTTTTATTGCTGAACTAATATTGTAAGTGATGATGTTAGTTTCAATGTGTTCTTCAGTTTATGATTTTAGAATTCCGTGTAGAATACTTATTTTGTTATATAAATTTTGAACAACCCCACAAATAAAAGAGATAGGTTATCAATTCATGACTGTATAAGAATTAATTATGAATGAATAATTATTCTATTTCACCATTCATTAATACAAAGTTCGAAAACCTTTCAACCTTTTAATATTTATGCAACTTACGTTTATTTTATATTTACTTTTTTTTTCATTTATAAATATTGAAATTTTAAAAAATCGATATTAATATAGACCGTTTTATTTGTTTGATTTTAAAATCTCTTATAAAATTTAATGTGGTCAAATTTTTTTATGAATCAAATTAATGTGGTAAAAGGAAAACATATTTATTATATTCTATGGCATTCAATAGCAGCATTAAAAAAATTTGAAAAATTTATTGTAGTAATAAGTCTACAATGAGAAGTGAACTAAAAGTAATTTAAATATGGAACTGTAATGACAAATTGGCAAATACTCTTGAATACTGTAATGACATTAACACTATTTCCATTCATCTAATCACTTTATTTATTATTGAAACTTCATAGTAGAGTGCATTTCTCGTGAGTAGATTTAATCTCATGACATAATAATGAAATTTAGCTTAGAGTAAGGTCTTATTCACTACTTAGTTTTATCATAAGAAAAATCAACTTAAACTTTGAAAATATGAGAGCCCATTTTCGACTATAGCAAATAAAAACATTGGAGAGAAAATCATTGTTTAATATGTGAAAATCAATATGCACAAAAAAAAATGAAGTACTAATTTAATCCTCCTAACCCGTTTAAGTATAGTTTATCTAGTGACTAATAATTTTTGGTGACTAATAATTTTAAGTTGTTAGTTTATAAATTAGTATCTAAATTAGTGTGATTAATTATTTTTTATCTCTAAAATTAATTGTTATTTAATTATTTTCTTATAGTGTGTGAAAGGTAAAAAGAAGGTACGACTGTGATGAAATATAGATAAAAATTAAATGAAGTAATAAATGTAAGACCCATGAAAAATATTTATAATTTTATTACTAGTAGAAATAAATTTCATTGTTAATGTAATAAGTTTATGTAAAAAAAAATTAAAAAAAATTTAAAATATTGATAGTGGATAAAGCACTCAAATTTTAAGACATTATTGAGGGATCAAATAGGCCAAGTGGTGATTAAAATATTAATATAATAAGATAATATTAAAATAATAAATAATATTAAAAAAATTGTTAAATAGTAAAAATTTTGGACTATAAATAGCCATGAGAGGAGAGGTTATTCTGCACAAAGAGAAGAAGAATCAAGTGAGAGCTTGAGAAATAGAGAAGAAAGAGTTAGGGAGAAATTTTTAGTTGCAAAAAGAGTAGAGGTTCTGAAGGGTTTTCGGGAAAACAAATTCGGAGCAAGAGAAGTCTGGAATAGAGGTAGGGGAGCTAACCTTTCTAAGCTTTTATATTATGATTTAGTATTGTTTTATTACTATTCATGTCTTGAAATTCTGTGTGAATACTGTTAATGCTTACTATATATCTATCTATATTGAATTTTTGTGCTAATATTATATGCTGTTGTTTTGAATCTGTAAATAAGAAATTTGTTAAAACTAGTTGAGGAACACTTTGGCTAAGGAAAGACTTGGTACTTAAGTTGTCCATTGTGACGCACCTCTCTTTCCTGAAAGTCTACTCGACAAGTTTTTAACTTAAATCTTGTTGAACAGATTATGTATTGTTAAATTATTGTGTAATATATCTTGTTGGAATGAAAATTTCTGATGAATTCATGTTATTGTGGTAGATATGAAATTATGAATTATAATTGTGATGGTAGGATAGAGGAATCTTAAAAACTGGAGTTGGTACATCCCTAATCATAGAGCAGCCCTGGTTAAATCCAATAAGTTGTGACTAGTCATATGTACTGGCGTTTATGGTGAGTTTGATTCATCAAACATTTGATTCTTCTCCGGTGACCATTTATGGTGATATTTTAGTATTGTTAATTTATTTTGTGATATATTCATTTTGTATGATTTTTGCGATGATTGGATTTTATTGGATTTGAATTTATGCATCTGAACATGATATGAGTATTATGGGGAGATTTTGTAAGGGTATAATGTGAGTTGAGGAATATGAGCATGGTATGAGTATCGTGGAGAGATTCAGTAATGATATAGTATTTGTGTATATGTTGATGTTGAGGGTCCTGTAGTTGGAGGCTATCCTGATACTCTAATAATCATCTAGTCTCAAGTAGAGAATGATGAATTATGTGGTGAGAGGGGCAGGAGGTCCTGGTCTATGTGCCGGTTTTGGACATAGTGTTAAGGATTAACCTTGTGAATGGTATGGAGTATTTTGGAAGTGTATTTGTAAGAGGAAGTAGAAGTCATCACAAGTGCATAACCTCTCATGACTGCTCATCAACATATCATCGGAATGAGTGTCTATTGAGTATTGTGGAAACGAATGTCTATTAAGTATTGTGGGATGAGTGTCTATTAGTAATTGTGGTATTCTGGGATGAATATCTATGATGCGATTGTTGTATGATGGTATGATTATCTATGATGCGATTGTTGTATGATGGTATGAGGGTGTCTGACATAATTATTATATGAGGTTTGTTGAGTGTATCAAAGTAATTATGCATGTTTTATAAATGATTGGTTGCATGTTAGCTCACCCTACTTGTTTGTGTTTGGGTATGTGCGATGATCATATAATTCGTTATACGGGAGCAGATGAAGGAATGTCGTCTGATTCAGTGCCAATGAAGAGAGAGATAGAAGGATAAAGTAGAAGAATTCAAGTTATATTTATGAGTTTGTAGTTGAAATCTGAGTTTAAAACATGTATAGATATATATATCAACTATGAATTTTCAAGTGTGAGAATTTGGAATGTTACCTTAAATGTAATGTTACAATATATAAATTATGAATTATAAATTTTACTGGAATCTTTTTATAATATTTATTGTGGATAAAAATAATTTCAATAAATAATAATAACAAAATAAAAGTATTAATATCATTTAAGTAATCACAAAATTTAAATTTTAAAAAATCATAATTATTTTTCTACATTAAAAACCTCCAAATAAATATATAATAGATGCGCCTGGTTTTAATATTTTTTTAGAAAACAAAATAGCTGTTTTCATTAGTCGTTATATTATATATGACAAATAAACTTGTAATGTTGATTGAGAATTTTTTAGTTAAATGAAAATTTATATGAATACGAATAATATTTTCTTTTTTAAAAAACTAATTACGAATGAGAATAAGTATTTGTGTATATTTGTCCACGCTTTCATATACATATTTCTTTTAAATTATCAAAATAATTTAATTTATTTTATACTGAATTATCTGTAATATTTGTGCTTTTTTAACATTTAATTTTTGACCATATTATTTGATTCCCACTTCTAAATTTTGCAAAATGAAAATTTGAAGATACTGTATATGTAACTTTTATCCAACAAAGTTGAGACATAAACATATACAAGAAGAAATACTTGTCATGAAATAAATTAATATCATTAAAAAATACAAAAAATAAAAAGCAAGACTTTGTCAAAAATGATTAAAATCAGAACATAGAAAATAAAGTTTGACATATTCTTTCCTCTTTTATTCACGTCTTCTAACTGTTATTAATTAATATTGGTCAGAAATATCATAAAAATTCCAAAAGACTAAAATGACATAATGGTGTTACAAAAACATTTCTTTTATTGGGTATTAATGTTCTGACATTTAACAAATTTTTACACATATTTTATGTTCATTACTTTATTTTTTAATTTTTTATAAATATAAAAATTAACTTTTTTTAATAACTAAAATATTCTTAAAAATGAGTTCTCACTGAGAAAAACATTTTCCTTACTTGTATTTATACAAAGAACGTTAGAGCACTAAAAGAAATAAAAACAAGAATTGTATCAAAATGTTGTGAATCCATTGTAATATACTTCTATTTCTTTATTCCTTGTTATTTAAAATGATGACCCTCAGGTTATATTATTTCTTTTTCGAAGATATATATCCCAGCAATAGGTCAATTATAGTGTTCATTCTATACTTTTTTATTCTTATGTTTTACGAAACATTAAAAGGTTTTTATATTTCTTAATTAAGTTTGAATAATTTACCTGTTTTAATTAAGTATAAATATTTATAATTCTAAGTAATCAAAGTATTTTTAAAAATTAATATTTTTTAAATTTTCATTCAATTAATTTTTTATATTGCAATTGTTTTCACATTTTATGTAATACTTTATTAAAATTTCTCATTCAAAAATAACCCCGGTCTATATGTGTATTTAAACTAAAAACATTTAATGTATGATATAATGATGATATGATGTATATTTATAAATCTAAAAACAATTATTATTTATTGTATTATTTAGAATAGTAGGTTAGTGGGTTTGTTAAACAAACTCACATAAAATTAAGGTTTTCTGCCTTAAGTAGTTCTTCAACGGACATATTAACATTATTTAACCTTTTCATTCTTATTTAATATATATATATATATATATATATATATATATATATATATATATATATATATGGAATTTGCTAACGTGCGTACATCTGTTTTTCAGTTGGTACATTTTAGCAATGTGTACTGGGTTTTAATAGACAAAAATACCCTTATATAACATGGATTCTAAGTTTTAAGGTTAAGGGTATTTTAATAATTTTCATTCTCAAAACTAAAAAAAAAGAAACCCGCAAACCCTTTCTCTTTCATCTCTCTCACTCCAACATTTTTTCTGTCATCCTAGTAGTCCCAAGTGAAAAAAATCAGAAACTCTAGCAGTTAAACAATCTTACAAAAAAATAATTTTATAATGAGTTTTCATTTTATAATTTGTCTTATCTAATTTTATCCAATTTTCACAAGCATAAAGGAATTAGTAATTGACTTGGAAAAACCAGAAATACTAGCTCTTAAACAATTTCTTACAAAAAAAAATAATTTTATAATGAGTTTTCATTTTATAATTTTTGTCTTATCTAATTTTATCTAATTTTCACAAGCATAATGACATCAAAGGAATTGGTAATTGGCCTGGAAAAAAATCAGAAACACTCGTTGTTAAACAAGTTCTTACAAAAAATGATTTTATAATGAGTTTTCATTTTATAATTTTTGTCGTATATAATTTTATCTAATTTTCACAAGCATAATGCATCCGAAGGAATTGGTAATTGGCCTGGAGGGTTTTCTTAGAGATGATGATTCAACCTATGCAGATGCTGAAATTAGAGAGGTTAGTAAAGATGGTGAAATTGAAAAGATCGTGAATGAACCTTTGCATGAAGGTGAATATGTCAATGACTCAACTATTTACAAAGGCAAATTGTTTAACGACGAGTGTTTTTGATTTTTTTTCAGTTGGAGCTACAGTAAGGATGAGAGAGAAAAGGTTGGAACGCGAGAGATGAAAGAGAAAGGATTGAGAGGAATGAGAGAGGTGAGCAAGAGTTTCGGGGTTTCTTTTTTTTTAGTTTTGAGAATGAGAATTATTAAAATACCATTAACCTTACAACTTAGAATTCATGATATATAAGAATATTTTTGTCTACTAAAATCCGGTACACATTGCTAAAAGTACTTACTGAACAGGCATAGGTGCGTTAGCAAACCCATATATATATATATATATATATATATATATATATATATATATATATATATATATATATATATATATATATATATATATATATATATATAAGAAAATAAAAATTAAAGAAATCGAGCAGCAGTGAGTCGGTAGAACTTTCAATTAATCTAATCTCCACTTATGTTATCTTGTTGTATTTTTTATAGATAAATGATAGATTTTGGGTCAAAATGGATCTCTTTCACCACTCTACTTTAATGGAATAAAATATAAATAAATAATTATTGTGATTTTTTCTATTTAAATTGACTTAATAGCTCATTTATGTAATATTGATATTAATTTTTATTTTTTATTTTTCTTATACTTATAAATTTTACATATTTTGTATTTCTATGGAAGTCGAGCTTCTTTAAACATGCAACATAATTTGAATGGTTTTGAAGTTTCTAACGTATCCTGAATGTTGAAATGCAAGAAAATATCTATTTGTAAAAGATTTTACAAAAGAGAATTTTAGGATATATAGAAATAGAATAATAAATTTAAGTGTGATTGAGTATATCTTAAAACCAGTTGTATTTACATGATTAACATAAATTATTAATTTATAATGTAATATTAAATAATATCATTAAAATAATAACAAAATGATACAATAATCTCTAAATAGGTATTTAGGTAGGATGATTAATTTTCCTATCTTCTTTTCTCTTTAATAGAAGAAATTAAAGAATAAAGAAAAACATATACATATAACTAAAAAAACTAATGAATTGATATTAGGAATTGTAAATAAATTTATCACCTTGAGTATTATTTCAAATTGTTCCAATTTTGACAAAAAAAAATTATGTATTAATTAAATAAGTAATGTCAATATTTTAAATTAAGTATAAAACAAAAATAAGAATAAGTATTTATATATTCACACTGCATTATTGCTCATCCTCGTTTTAAATTTCTAAAACATATTTGTTTTAGTAGGATTTTATGAGACTGAGAGACTAACTTTTTCTGACGCGTCTTCCTTTCTTCTGAAAGCTGGGATTGCCTGAACTGCTTGCATTTCTTCTGTCTGAACCGTTCGATTAGCTTTCGTCTGGGCCGTTCAGTTATATCAGTCTTGGCCAATCGGTTGCCTTCGTGCTTCAGGGAGAAGTACCTGCAAAAGATACTTTGACACTCAAGTTAGGCGTGAATTTGAAGAATTTTGGTTCTTAGTTGAGTATTTAGTGAAGCGTTATCACTATTGAATGTTTGGGTGTCATGAAGTGTCAGTTGATAAAATAAGATTCAATAATATCAACTGACACTTCATGACACCCAAACATTCAACAGTGATAACCCTTCACTAAATACTCAACTAAGAACCAAGGTTCTTCAAATTCACGTCTAACTTGAGCGTCGTTGGAGTATGCAGGTACTCCCCCCTGGAGCACGAAGGCAACCGATCGGCCAAGACTGACGTGTTCAGACAGAAGAAAGGCAAGCAGCTCAGGCGATCCTAACTTTCGAAAGGAAAGGAGTTGTAAGATCCTTCAAAATATTTGTAATTCAGATACTATATTAAAAAAAAAGTAAAAAGTGAATAGTAAATTGTGAATAGTAAAAAGTGAATAGTAAAAAAAAAATTATTTGTGGAAGAGATAAACACTCCACGTAGAATTGAATCATCAAAGATAAGAATTTAACAATTAGTGATTAAAATAATATTTTTGTAATAGTAAATGAATAGTAAAAATAAATAAATAAATAAAAATGAATAGTAAAAATGAATAGTAAATTTTTTTGCTATAAATAGCAAGGGAGGGAAGGCTGAAACTTACACCGAAATTCTAGAAAATTTTGTGAGAGAAGAGAGTTGGAGGAAATTCTAGAAGGGAAATTCTGGAAGTTTTCGGAGAACGGTTTCAGAGGAGGAAATTAAGTCTGGAATAGAGGTAAGGGGAGTTACATTTTTGTTTTGTATTATCTTGAGTCTTGCATATGTTGCTTTTGTTTGATCCTAAATCTTGAATATGAAGTATTTTGTTTCTGTATGATCTTGAATTTTGGAATGAGAATATGCTTCTGTGTTTAGATCCAAGTGTGATAGTTGTAAAATGTGATGTTGATTATGTTATGCCATTTGTATGTTATTAGTTATTTATTTTTGTATTTTTGGATGGATTAGAAGTTGTCTAACCGGCTCTGCCAGATTCAACTTCTTGTTTCCCCATACTCTTTATTGTTTTCCTTATTCGTTTTATTTTTGGAAGGATTAGAAGTTGTCTAACCGGCTCTGCCAGATTCAACTTCTTGTTTCCCCATACTCTTTATTGTTTTCCTTATTCGTTTTATTTTTGGAAGGATTAGAAGTTGTCTAACCGGCTCTGCCAGATTCAACTTCTTATTTCCCCAGACCTGTTATTGTTCTTATTATTTAATTACATTGTATTTTTGGAAGGATTAGAAGTTGTCTAACCGGCTCTGCCAGATTCAACTTCTTATTTCCCCTGAATTTTTATATTAAGATTATTTTGATGGCAGAGGAGCTAATCCTTTCTTACATATGATATTTATACATATTATGATCATGAATATGAGTTATGATCATGTTAAAAATTTTGGTAATGGTAGTTATCTGTTCACTTGTGTAAATTTAGTTTTCATGATTATAATTTTTCTATGTTCGAGTTACCGTGGTAAAACATTTCTTTTAATTGTTCTTACCGTTGGATTAACTTGACAATTTGATATATGATTCCTAAGATATAATACTATAATTTGACCGTTAGGATTTGTAATTAGAAGTCTATGTGTTGAGAAATAAATTTCGAAATTTTGAAAAGTATGATGAACACTATATTTTTGTTCTTAAGTTATTATGGTAAGAACTTCGTATATATTTCAATTACCGTTACATTAAGCCCAAACTTTAATATTTAGTTCCTAAGATATGTTGATGTAATTTGGCTGATATATGACCTTTGATTTGTGAAAATACGTTAGGTTATACTCGTTATGGGAAAAATGAGTTTATAATATGAAGAATGATATCTCGCAATGTGTTTAATTTGTTGACACCAAAATGAGTTATTGTCAATTTAGGAGTAAAGAATGAACATGATTGAGTTAGGTAGATAAGAGAGTATGATTCGTTGATTCTTATGAAATGTGGGAGTGGATATAAGAAATTATTACATATGAAATGATGTTTACTACTTGGAGTAGTATGTTCGGTTTATACCATGAGAGCTTGATATGAGCAAAGTAACACCGAGGTTTGTGAAAGCAGGCAGAAAGTGGTCTGACCATAAGGCTTTGACATAAATATATGGTTCGTAAGTTTTATAGAAGCAGGCAGAGAGAGGTCTGACCATAAGGCTTCAGAAAGTAAGACATAGTATACAGGTGAGGCTTAAGGAAGCAGGCAGAGAGCGGTCTGACCATAAGGCTTCGTGAGTAAGCATGGTACACTTGTAAGGTTTATGAAAATGAGAAAGATGATTTTGAAAATGATGAATTAATGACATCGGGATAATGGTATTTTATCAATTGCAGAAATACATGATTGGAATATTTTTATTACAAGTTTAATGATTTTATGATATGGTTGGCTTACCCTTATTTGTTTGTGCTATGATCATATAAATCATGTTATATGTGAATAGATAATGTTGCAGATGCGGTTGAAAAAGCTTAGAGATGAGATAGATGCGGGGAAAAACTTTCAGGGATTTTTGTAAAAAGAATAAATTTGTATTGGGAAAATTATGTTGTGTAAGACTTATAAGTTAAATTTTCAAATTTATGTTAAGTGGTGAAGACTATATTATTTAAAGTTTCTAAGTTTGGTATTGTACTTTGGAGGAATTGAAATAAAGTTTGATTGTTTATATGAGATATCAAATTAATTTAGTCTCTACTACCAGTAATACCCTTTAAATTATTTGGGTGTTACAGAAGTCGCGTCAAAAAAGGTTAGTCTCTCAGTCCTATAAAATCCTAACGAAACAATATTTATATTAAATAAGATAAAATAAAATAAAATTCTCTTTCATCCTATAACTTATTCTTTCAAGACAAATTATTTTATCACAATTACAATAACTTTTATCATAGAAGTGGAGTGGAAGAAGAAATTGTCGGTTGTTTATGTAGAATATTCTAGCAGCCCGTCCTCATTTAAGTCTGTCATACATATATCCCTGTTTAGTTTTCACATCATTCATTATCCTCTATATATACTAAAATGACCACTTTGTTTAAACTTAAAATAAATATTTAAAAGAATTTCTTATTTTTTATATAGATAGAACATTTTTTTTTAAATATTATTTTTAAAATAAACAAAAACATACTAACCCATTAGAATAAAGATAATTCTCTAACAAAGATCATTAACCTTCAAAATTATATCACTTATGTTTCGGTAGATATTTTTTGGGACAGAGAGACTAACCTCTTCTGGCGTGTCTTTCTTCCAAAAACTGGGATCACCTGAGCTGCTTGTCTTTCTTCAGTCTGAGATTTTCGGTTGACTTCCGTTTGGCCGTTCGGTCACGTCAGTCTTGACTGTTCAGTTGTCTTCTTGCTCCAGGAGGAGGTACCTGCAAAAGATACTCCGACGCTCAAGTTAGGCGTGAATTTGGAGAACCTTGGTTCGTAGTTGAGTATTTAGTGAAGGATTATATTGAATGTTTGGGTGTTATGAAGTGTAAGTTGAACGTATTTGGCTTGTGGCCCTGAATCTCTATTTATAAGTTGTCTTATAGACCTTAAGCTGACATAAGCCCAATAAAATATAAATAGAATAAAATATAAACAGATTACCTAAAAATTTGGTTTGTTGTTTATAATCTGCTTATCAATATCTTTAATTAGATATTCTTGATTATTTTATCATCTGCTGGACTATTGGCCCAATAACTTAAATGTTTGCCCAATTGCGGCTCAATCTTTGACCTGGTTGACTGTAGCGAGTGAACCGAACGGTCCTGAGTGGATGGACCGAATGGTGTCAAATGTTTACCGTTCGGTTTCCACTAGATATGATACAACTTATAAAATATCTCAATAAGCTGGCGGATAAACTCAGTGCAAGAGTAACTCTAAAAAACTTACTTATTATCTTTATTTTTATTTTTATTTTCTTTTAATATAACTGTTACGGTAACTAGTTCGTTTTTTCATCATTATATTAAATGAATAAAAAAATATTAAAAATGAGAAATAATTCTTTCTATAGTATTGTTTTACTTTAAGTGTATCGCATTATCTATTTCATCTTATTTTTCTACTGTCTTTTTGTTCAAGTATTAAACAGGGTTATATTTTGCAGGTTATTTTATATTCACATGCATTGATAATTTTGTCATTTGAGTTCAATTAAACAAAACCAGGTTTGATGAAAGATTTAGAGCCTTAATGAATTGGTTAATTAAGGTTTGAGTTTGGTTAAAAGACAGTTTCACGTTAGTGTCCGTGAGTATTTGGAAAACAATGTCCCTTTTGAAAGATACATATACACATGAGCACGTTTTAGGTGTAACAACTAATGATGATTATTGCAATCCTTAAAAGGAACTGTATGGAAGTGTTGTTCGTGCAATTCAAAATTATGATAATAATTTTTTTGTCTTCAATAACAAAAAGACAAAAGATATTCAATCTTAAATCTGTCATATATGTAATATAACTTTCATCATATTGCTCAATGCAACTTCATACAACTTTTCTAAGTTTAGTATCAGAACTTTCAAATACCTTTAAATCATTATTTTTTAAGAAACCATAAGAGAAGAAGAAAAGAAAGGAGAGAGAAAATGATAAAATAAATTAGTTTTTTTAACTAGTTGATAAATACTAGGTTTAAACCTTCCCTTTGACCTAATTTTTGTATGAAAATCTCAGTTCGGTTATCATTTTTTTATCTGTCTCAATCGGGTCATATTTTTTTGTAAAAATGAACACATTTTACCCTAACCGTTAACTGGTCTCAGATGACGTTAAATTAAGGCCACGTGGTGCAGAAAGAATGTGCTGATGTGTGTTCCTCATTTATATGACATCAATACAAACATTATCTGACCATGAAGACTCAAGTACTACACTGGAAGGTTCTTATTCAATCAAAACACTCCATGTAAATGAGGAACACACATCAGCACATTCTTTCTGCACCACGTGGCCTTAATTTAACGCTGTCTAAAACCAGTTAACGGTTAAGGTAAAATATGTTCATTTTTATAAAAAATATGACCCAATTCAAACAGATGAAAAAATAAGGACCGAAATAAGATTTTCATAAAAAAATAAGGACCAAAAGAAGGTTTAAACCTAAATATTACAAGTATTATCAACGAAATCAATGAATACTTGATGCATTAATATAATTATTGAAAATAAAATATTGAAAACAAAAGGTTTTCATTTGATTATGTTGTGATGTTTCTTTTTCAACTGTAATAACTACCACTGCTGTTGTTGCTAAATATATTGACAATTTCTGCCCCACTCTTTAATACATGATTGATTTGGTGAACTATTATCACAAATCACTGTAGCATATGATTTAATTTTCAGCCACAATTTATAATTTGGTATCAGATAATAATAATTGGTTGCTGATAACAAGAATAAAAATAATTGCTCCAATTGGTTGCAAGTGATTCTGTGTGACCAATTTAGTCACCATTCCTAGTACTTGTTATCTCAGGTGCTAATTTAACCAATCATTAAATTAGTTGCTAATTATATTATCCGTTATGATGTGAATATATAGTTGAATATAGCTAGTTTTGTTAGTTGCAAAACTATTTTTAAATAACATTCAACTTTTTTATATTTATTTCATATAAATAAGACAATTTAAGTGTTAATCTAACTTAAATAGTACTTTGATATTAAACAAAGTGATAAATTGGGATTATTAAATATATATTTGAAGTATTGTTTATTTTAAAATTTAAAACTATTTTACCGTTTTTGTTTTTTAAAAGGACAATGATATTTTAATAATTTTTTGACGATAGATTATGTGACACTGTTTTATTGGTTTGTATATTTAAAATAGACCAATCACAGAGTTGTTTAAAAAAAAGTTGTTAAAAAAATATTTTTCTTTTAAAAGATATCTTGAAAGTGAAAAATATATTTAAAATTTTTAGACTGGATATGTGAAATTATTAAGTATAGGAAGAATAGGTAAAAGTAAGAAAGTTAATTACATATATGAGATAGACCCATATATTTATTGTAAAGCTTTCACTTGAAAATAATATCTTCCTAACGAGAATTCTCTCTAAAAATAAAGAATCTCAGTAGTATATTTTCTTAATGAGAATTTGCTGAAAAAGTAAAGAATCTATGAATGAGATAATATAGATGGTTTTGAATAGAAATTGATATAATTTTTTAAAATGTGAAGTTTTAGATCATGTTCACTTGAATGGATTTGGGAGAGAGTAATTGAGGAGATTTAAGAGGATTTAGAGATAAATTTTGTTGTTGTTTATTTGAGTAAATTTGGAGGTAAGTGATAATGAATTTGAAAGTAAAGTTTGTGAGAATTAGTATAAGATTTGATTGACGTGACAAGATTAAAAAAATTTACTCCCAAATCTACTCTCGTTTACCTCCAAATTCACTAAAATAAACAATAACAAAAATTTAACTTCAAATCATCTCCATTAGTCTCTCCCAAATACATTGAAGTTAGGAAAGATAATCAGTGTTGAGTGATTCCCTTACAGAATTATGAGATAAGTGTATGGTTGTACTGTGTAGAAGGTGTTGATGCATGGGGCCTTGGTGTGCATGATTTTGTATGGAAGTTGAGTGACTCTGCATGAGGGACGGTGAGATAAAAAAAAGACATGAGGCAATTTGAGAGGACCACCTTATACCCTTTGTTACACATACATAGGCTTTCCATTTAAAACACGACAAGACCTCACAACAACATCCCAAATACCACACTGTAACCATTATTATATAACACGTACATGCTTTCTTATATATATATATATATATATATATATATATATATATATATATATATATATATATATATATATATATATATATATATATATATATATATATATATATATATATATATATATATATATATGTTATCAGAAGCACAACATCTCTAACATCCATGGCTTCTATCTTTTCACCAAAACATTCTCATGGCTATGCCATTCGATCCATAAGCTTGCCAACCAGATCACATCCAAACACACTTCGAATTGAAGAAGAGCTCAACAAGCTCAAATCATGGGAGGTTTCGTCTTCCTCGGAAGTGGAGAGAATTTTCTTTGGTCTCTCAGGCCTTGCAGAGTTGTACAAGTGCATGGAAGATCTTTTGAAATTGCCACTCACCCAACAAGCACTGTCTCTTGATCAAAACCAAAAATGGGTGGATGAGCTGCTAGATTGTCCAGTGAGATTCTTGGACATATTGGGAGAAACAAGGGATGCCATGATGCTGATGAAGGGAAATGTTAGAGATTTTCAATCAGCACTCAGAAGGAGAAAAGTTGGAGACTTGGTGATTCAGAACCATGTGTCTTCGTATTGGAGTCTGAGAAGAAACACAAGGAAACAATGTACGAAATATCTTGTTTTGTTGAAGAACACTGAAGAGTCGTCATTTGGGGCATCTCCTCCTTTGGATCTGAATCAGCATCTTTCAGCAGTTGTGAGGGTTCTGAGAGAAGCTAGCTTGATCACCAGCTGCATATTTCAGTCACTTATGTCGTTTCTTTCTTCACCAATCTTAAGGTCAAAGGTGACTAACAAGTGGAGATTTGTGTCAAGAGTGATGAGGAAAGGGAGAGTTGTTCAAAATGTGAATGAATTGGAAAAAGTGGACTTGGCACTTTGCAGAATGTTGATGGATAATCCAGCCAAAGATTTTGAAGTTGAGAATATTCAATTTGCACATAAAGGGCTTGAGGCTGTGCTCGTAGTCATTGAAGGGCTTGAAAATGGATTGGATTGCTTGTTTAAGCACCTTATTAACACTCGAGTATCTTTTCTTAATTTAGTGTCTAACTAAGGTAAAATATGATACACAAACAAGTTAACCTTATTGACTTTTTTTTATCAGCAATTTCATTTTTCTTTTTTCTGTTTTCTTCCCTCTCTTTTAGCTTTACATTATTATATTTCTTGCAATTTAAACAAGAACCATGTAAGTGGTGGTATTACTTTGCTGACAGGATTAAGAGGAATAGAGAAGTATATCAACATGTAATTAAACTTTCAAAGCAAACTCTTATAGAAGAAGTTATTAGTGTTTTTATAGAATAAGGAGCCTTCACTATAAATTGCATAGAATAATGATACTATAAAAATAAAGGAAATTCCTCTCATTATCCAGTGTTTATATCATCATTATTAAATTTGGATACGGTCTGTCTGTTAATTATCTATCATGTGGATGTGTTTTTAAACCTGAGTTTAATCTATCCGAAAGTTTTGATTAACTAGCTTAAAATAATCAATATATCATATCATCATATAAATTATTCTTTATTTTATGAAGAATAATATTTACAAAAGTAAGAAATTTTTTAAAATGATTGTATATTAAAAATGGACAAACACAACATGTACAAAAAGTTTGAATCTTTTCCTAGAATAAAAAAAGAAAAAAAAATCTTTATAACCTAAAATAATTAAGCAATAAAAAACTTATATAATAAGGGAAAATTCCTTTAAATCATGAACATTTATACCCATAGGTTGAACTATCATTCTATTAACCACTGTAAATAATCACTCTCTCTGTCCAAAAAACATAATAATTTAATCTTTAAAAATATCTAAGTAAAAAAAAATATAATAACTTAATTAGTTCAGATAAATTAAATTTATCTAATATAATATATATATATATATATATATATATATATATATATATATATATATATATATATATATATAAATCTTAAACCATTCAATCTATTTGAACTGGAGCACTTAAAATATGCTATTATGCACAGTTAATTCCTGAATATTATTTGTTTTCTCATTATACACATAATTATTAGAACAGGAGCACTGAAGAAGATGGGATGTGTGACAGTTTTGGAACTAAAGCTACTGGTTACTCAACCACATATTCAGGAAAACTGATGGATTTAGCAACAAGTACACAACAAGTGCAAGAGTGCTTGCTGAGCAAAATGTGGCAAGACTTCAAACTAATATGCATTTCATCATATAGCTGCGAACAGTTTCTTCAACTACCAACTTGGAAGACTGTGACTACAAAATATTAGTGAAGTTGGGGAGAGGATGGGAAAGGATAGTGCATTTAATGAATAAGGAGTGTTTGATATCATATATTTTTATGAATAGGGGACCAAATAGACTTAAATAGGCCTCAGTTTGGACAAGATCCATTCAAGTTGGATGCTCTAGGAATACATACGATTTGGTGTAGTACAAACTTGCATCATTTCTGTAATTATCTAATGTATTCACATTACTTTTATGGATTGCAATTGTAAATATATACTTGTAACTTACACAGTAATGCAAAAGACATCTCTATTTATAATTAGTGATTAGTGATATATCGCTTTATTTTTCACACTCCCACATATCACAATTTCAATCAGCTCAGGGCTGAAAGTGTTAGTATGCATAAAGACTGGGATTCATATTATGTTTCTACAGCAAAAATGCATATTTTACTGTTTTCTCATACTATGTTTCAGCCTTCTATAGACATCTTAAAAAAAGAAAAGATAAACTGAAGATAAAATTATATATTTTATAATTATTGACAAAAAATAGATACAAAATGAAACAATATTTTCTTAAATCATCCATGCCCATTTCTCCACTATTTTCTATCTACTTCTATTTTTTTTATAATAAAAATGGACACTAGGTTACATGATGAAAATTTAATCAACAAATGTATGGCGATGTTTACCCACGTATGTAACTAAGAATGTCAGAAATCATTCGCCGGAGGAATTCTCCTCACTATCTTCCTCGTATATGTGATATTCTTCGTCGCTACCATTTGTTTGCAGGTTGGCACCATCAACTTCATTATGCGGAAAGCTACCAAAAAGTTCCTGTAAATGAGTCCTTGAAAAATTCTCAATGTTGGTATCTGAACATTGTAAGGGAGTTCAAAAAGTGCCAGTTGAGAGCCTTGAGGAAACCTAACTTACACGATAAAAATTCATCTTCTCTTAACACGTACCAATCTATTAGCTTAACAATGAGAAACATATCTTCTATGTGCAAAATTTTAAAAAGCATAATTGCGGTAGTATGTATGAATAATATAATTATGAATTTTTAGTTCTTTAAATAACTAAATTTGGAGTTGAAATAGAAAAGGATACACGACTGAGACTGCAGAGGAATTTGAATATCTCCAGCCTACATGTGTCAACAACATAAAAGTCATCACTAACCCAATCTAATGACAAAACATAAAAGCATAAAATAGATAGAAAAAAAAATCACCAGATCAAGTTCTTCTTCCCATTCTTCTTCACTATCGTTACCCTCAGCTGCCTCCTCTTCTTCATCTTCAGCATTGTCAAGTTCTTCATGCTCTTCCAAACCTGTGTCCAAAACAAATTTTTTCATCGATAATTTCTTAGTCATATTAAACAACAAATTAAAAAAACAAAAATTTGTTCCAACAACATTAATAAAGTCTGATACAAATAGCCATTTGAGGAAACAAATTAAGAAAACTTTGGCTCGGAAATACCTGAAAATAATTCTCCCTTACAAGTTTCAATCAATAAATATTCATAAATATGTAGGGGCTTCTTAAGAAATAGAAGTGTAATAACTAATAAAAGGCTAGGAACTAGACAAAGTTTAAAAGGGGATTTAATTATTCTTCTTACATCATATTATTAGATGTGGAATTATTCCGTTGGCTCTATTAAAATACTAAAGCAATATCAATAATAAATATAAATAATTGTGGGAAAAGAAAAAGAAAAAATAAATAAAAGGAGAACCTAAATTAGGTTGTTGGCATTCTTCTTCATCGAGCTTCATGGCATGTCTGTAGCTCTCCCTCCTCAATTTTTCAAACTTTGAAATAGCAGCTTTGTGTAAACTCTCACCACCAGGTTTGGGAAATACCGATAGGAATCGCACCATAAGACGTTGTCTGATACAATTGATCATGTGTTGTGAGAACCAACCAGTTGCATACTGCAAGTGTAGCATTTTAGATCTAACTTAGTTAATGAGATTTCTCATAACTTCAAGCATGAAATATTAAATCAAGCCTTTTTTTTTGTTATCTTCTGTGGCATAAATTACACAACAATTCGATATGCACAAATTTCAGAGTAAAACAATATTATATGGAATAAATATTCTACTCCTTGATTGCTAAAGCAAAAAGGAAAAATGAACAATTCCACATCATTCATAGAGAAGCCATAAGGGACCTCTATGCTACGCAATAGGAAAAATATGAAACACGTAAATGCACAGTAGCAAGTAAAGCATGCTTGTCTATTAAAAGTCAGGCGATATCAAGTGTGTCAGCACAAAATGTGAGTATGTCTGCACAAAATGTGCAGCATAATTAGCGAGATATTAAATAAGATTTCATATAAAAGAAGTACAGTGCAAGTTGTTCGGAGTGGAGGCTTCTTTATTTCTGATTGAATATAATCATCAACAAGGTCAAAAAACTGCAAGGAAGTCTGGAACTTGTAAGGGAAGACACGAAAAGCACATATATCCTCCCATTTATGTTTTGATCTGCATGAAATAATAGCCCTTTCAAATGAGAAACAACTTAAATAGCAAGATAATAACGAATGAGAAAACAACTTAGTGGCAAAAACCAGATATGTTGTATCAACCTAGAGGTCAGCAAATAAATTTAATTGTGATTGTAGTAAATTCCAGTGATCTCTTTCTCTTCTCTTCACTTTTGTGATTCCAAATCACAGTCAACAGCTTTGTTAACATAGAAAGAGATAAAGTGAAGAAAAAGACTTACTTATTGGCTGAATGAGCATCACAGTAACTTCGTAATGGGACAGGTACTCGATAATCGATTCTTTGATAACTGCTAAACCAAAAGGCTAAATGTAGTCAACAGATTGAAAATTCAAATTTATTGAACAAAAGTACAGCAAACAAAAATTCACTGAAAAAATACTTGACGGAATGAAGATTGTGTGTTATTAAAACCTTGGTAAAAAATATATAAATTCATATTTGAAGATTCAATGTTATAGGCAAATATCATAGGAAGCTCATGGATAGTTGATCAATTATGAACCAGAACGGAATCTGAAACCAGATTAACAAATAAGCCATCCAGTTTCTTCATATCGGTGCGAGGGACTCCTAAGAAGAGGCATGGAACAAAAAATAGATAATCTATAAAAAGAATCCTCGCCCTGATCTGATATAAAATCTGAAAATAGAACTTGAAAAGGGATTAAAGCTAAATACACCAAAAGTAGCATATATTTAGCTAGAAAGCCAACTCATCTTGGTCTTACCAAAACCTGTGAAGCTCCTAAGGACAACTGATCCTAGTTCAGAGGGTACACCCCTGGAGCACATGTTTCTTACTCCTGTTGTATTTTACTGCTCTGATAGATACCAACAAGTCATTGGTCGTTGCCTCAAAAAATGAAAGAGGAAGTCAATGAGGTAGTTGCAATGATGGCTGTAATCGTGTATCTCAGCGTCGGTTCATTTTGTGCCTAGGTGTTACCAAACTAAGGTGAATTGCTGTACTGTAGGGACCAACATAATGGCTCTTAAGCAAATTACAAAGTAGTAATAAATTCTAGGTAAAAAGTAAGACTAGGTAAAAAGGCTTGAATTAAAAGGCCATGCAAGCACCTAAAGTAAAGGCACAATTTTCCACACAAAAAAAAACCCAAATTTTATGATATGCCTTTTTAAACCTAACATTGTACAATATTGAAAATTCAAAGCTAATACTCTAAACTAACTGGAAATTCCAGGTCATACTACCCTACATCGTCCATCAACCATCATTGAGAAAGTTAACGAAAAAGGATTAGGTTAAGCTAGACAGACTCAAAATGAGGAAATAGGAAACCAAATGGAATGAAAAATAATAAATTAGATTTTGTCATCATTTTGAAAGAATAATACAATATTTACCAAACACCTTTTTAGTGCAAATCCATAACTAGAATCCAAGGCATTATTTAGAATTTATAAAGTAAGTCTCACATGCGAGAATTGGGATCCTTGCGTGGATCATATCCTTTCTTGATCCAGAACCTCAGAAACGGGCCACTGGAAAAGTAATAAGAAATTCTAGATAGAAGCCTGCAAGAAAGAACAGATGGTCACTCGCAATTCAATTATTAGAATTTCCAAAAGCTAATCCCCTGAATTTACTTCAGTCACCTTCTGAGCATGCCATGCGAAAAGCTTAAGCCCTTCTTGTGCAAGCGTTCAGTAAGAGAATTTTTGGACCATATAGGTCGCTCATCAAACATTCCAGATACAACCATCTGTAACTCCCACTGATCTGAGCCTTGTGGTATGTATTCCTCCCAATTCACTTTCTTAGGAATATGTAGGATAGCTAAGGAAATATAGAAGCACAAAGTGCAAATTGCACTAAGATCTATTTATCGGAAAACTTTTTCCAAAATTTTATTCAAAAAGTGAAGAAATATCAACAAAGAGAAAAACTATAAAATTTATATAAAATTTAAAATAAAAATTAATGGGTCCAAATAGGAAAATACACTGAACATGCAGCAATAGTGAGATACTAAATAATAGTATTAATTTGCAAGTACTTTGTTGATATTGGCAATGTGCTAAAATTAATCAAGAAGGGTTCAAATGTATACTATAAAAGCAATTTAGGAAAAAAAAAATACACTAAAAGGAGCTAAAACGATAAAAATAGGCATAATATAATCAAATAGAACTTTATAACTTAAATAAGTTTGAAATACGATGATTCTACCAATTGATAAAAGGATATCTTTAATATCAAAATCAAGTGCAAGGACTGGCTCCATCTCCATGTCCATCTGCACACATCACAAGGAAAGTTTTTCTTAAAATAATGCATATGACCGATGACAGCAAAGCAAAAAATTACACAATTCATTTTAATTCTTTTTAATGTATATGTCACCTAGTATCCACAGATTTTCATTATGGATATTTTTCATTACTGCCGAAAATAAATGACAAATTAACAACTATCACCATGGAAAAAAAACTGTCATTTGATTTCAGTAACGAATTTTTTACCAGAAACAGAACAAGAGTATAAATTTTTCAAAGGAAACTTAGATCTTTCCTTTTTTTTGAAGCTTTACATACCTATTATCTCTCTATTTTGCACAAGCCAACGATAATTAATGTTCCTTTAGGTCAAGACCCTAATTTTATTTGGAATTTTAGTTTCACAGGTCACAGAAACTAGAGTGGTAAATCAGCCAGTCAATACAAACCCTTTTGATCTTATTAGATCCTATCAATTTCTCTGCTAATTTATATAGGATAGTTTGGGTTGGATTCTTCTAGTATATTTTCTTCTAAATCCTTATTTTTAGCTTCCAATGCACTCAACTGCTAACAATTGAAGGTCCCTTATTTCATTAAACCACTAACTCTAAATTCAATTCTTTTAAATGAATACTGATTCTTAACAGGACTAGTGACATGAAAGTACCACTTAAAGATTCATAAGCCTGACACTTATTTGTCCTATGACAAGAAGCATGGGTGAACAACACAAATACTAGCTGTTACAGTGGAAAATCCCAAGGGCTAATAAATCCCATATTTGAATCTCATACAACATGGGTTCATGGCCTGTACCTTACAGTTGAATCCTAACATTAAACCACACCCTACAGTCCCAGAAACTACACAGGCAGCTATATACTTATTAGCCGTTTGACCAGTCCTCAGCAAACACTGCAATGTGTTTGCAGCAGAGAGACATGGCGGAAATCTATAATACCAATTGATAAGAATATTGGAAGACCACACAACATAAGCTAGCCATTGTAATTGGAGAGCCCAAAGCCTTATGAACATCACACTACCATTATATACTAACAATGTAGGATTCAAGTCTCATACCTCGCAATTAGATCCTAAAATATTAAAAGGGTCTGTGTTGTTGAGTATGTGTGTGTGTGTTTATTTAATTTTATATTTAGTACGGTAGGTACTTCATTCACCTCTCTCTAGATATATCTAACCCTTTTACTTTAATGTAGTTATTACTGGGCCCCACAAGGAAAAGGTATTTACATGTTTATATGTATGAAATGTCAGGATGATAGAAGGTTGCACAGATAACGAATGGGTCAGACTAATTAATAAAAAATTTCAATCAATAGACTCATGAAGGATTCTGCAGAGATGTAATTGTGACAAGGAGCCAAAGAGACTCAGACAAGTCATCAACACTTACCAAATGTAACTGATATACTCCTACCTACGAAAGTGATTAAATTTTATGCCTATATCCTATTAAGAAATTTATCTGAATTATCCTTACCTCGAAATGATGTTGTTGTACAACTTCCTCTTGTTTCTTTTTTGAGCTCGGCATGGCAGCTGGTCTCAAACTGAAATAAGAAAAGGACTAAGTCGCTTCAACATAAAGTTAACACAAGATAAAATTGCCAGTCAAATCTTTACAAGGTTAACTAACAAAAGTTACAATAAGAAACTTATGATGCAGACAACTAAAAGGAAAACCAAGTATAACTGAGAACTTCATTGCCAACTCCCATTCCATCAGTGGAGAGAAAAGACACGAGAAATGAATATATTAAATACATCCATTTTAAGAATCTAGTGTGTCATATTCTCCGAAGACCGCAAACTGCAGAAATTTTTTACAGAACATACAGATATAAATTGGCAAGAAATACAGCCTCGCTGAAAGGTACCACAGAGGCAATACACTATAAATGTACACAAGATGACAAAATAATTTTAAACAAACTAATCCTGAAAACTAGAAATGAACTAGAAGAGCTAAAACAAAAAAGAATGACAGATAACACAATAAATATCCTCTCAAGCCAGTCTCTAGAGCTTTCCTCATCATGAAGATTGAGAATAATGTCCAGATCATTTTCTTTGTATTTTGAACAATTATGGTATTGCATGTTGTTCCCTGACTTCTCTATTAAATTAAGTATCTGATCACTAAACAAGAAATTTCATAGAAACTTACACTAAATTTTCTGGCACATCTTTTGGAGAAAAAATTGGAGGCACTATAATCATAACATCCTCATGATCCGGATCCATGAAAACACCTTTATCTATGACAGAACACAACACAAGCCACTAACTTTTAATAACAGCCATTAAACACACCACAGACATTATGTTGAAGTAACAGAAACATTGAAACAAAATATTCACCAAAAAGCGGCTCTTCTAGCTCTGACCAATTACGCTTCTTCCTCTTGGCAACATCAGCATGGACTGGAATCACATGCTGGTAGTCCGCCATCCCTTTATTTTTTTTAAAATACAAAAATGAAATCAACCGTATAACTCGTTTAAGAAGTTGCATAAATCTAATTAAATTCTATAAAAGAAAAAAGAAAAAGTAACACTTTCAAGTGCCTAACCGTCAAAAAAATAAGCGTCAGTAACTCGAGCAACGATGTCAGCACAAAGACTTTCCTCTTGCTTCCGCTCACTTTCCGGTTGATTTTCTTGCTCCCCATTTTTCACTCCGGAGCTGCTAGAAGCTTCTTTGGCTTCACGAACACTGGGAGACTTTCTCTTCGAAATTTTGAGAAGCAGAGTGTTGGTGGGACGTAGCTCCCCAAATGCAGGGTGCGAATACGGGTCTTCCGGACGGAAACGGAGCTCTAACTTGTTTGATTGTGAACTCCGAGCCTAAAACATCACTCCAAAAGCAAAAATTAACAGAAGCTGCAATCAGCGTGAAGGAAGTAGAAAGAAAAAGCCATAAAAAAATCATAATTTGAACAAAAATAACAGTAATAGGCAACGACATTGATTAATCAATCTAATCATACAACGAAATTAGGGTTAGCAATACCTTGAGAATGCCTTGAATTCCACCAAGAGTGTCAACAGCTCGAGAGATAGACGAAGGATACGCAGGATAGTGCACCAAAAATCCTTCAGGTTCGGGTATAACCCCTGAGATTGTTCCATCCTTTATCACTCCCATTGTAAAATTTTCAGTAACATATAATTCAAGTGATGATGCTTTCTGAAGTAATAGTTACGCTAATTCATAAAAAATGTTACTCTTGGTTTCAATTTCAACGAACCAAGAGTGAGTTCAAAGAAGTGTTACTGTCTGAATTCGTTGTCGTGATCGAACGAACAGTATCAGAGTGATGCGTGCCTCTGAAAATGTGGTTGGGCTTTTCACGGTTCGGCCCTGATATTTTATCTTCTAACAACCTCTTTCTTCTTGCACCTATAAAACCCAATTTACACCTTAACAATCCTTATTCCTGGTACTTACTAACCTCAAACATTATTGCCAGACAACCTCATAAGAAATTATGTACTTCAAAAATATAATATAGAGGGTTTAGAATAAAAAATTACACAATTCTTTAAGTTATATATGTATTCTACAATTGTAACACCCTTAATTTGGATGTTATGAAAATGCAGCAAAATTTAAAATTTCGGCGTGTCAAGAGTGACTTCTCAATTTATGTTCGATCATTTTAATTGTTACGATTCAAATATTCAATTTAAATTGTCTACAAATACATCAATATGCAAAATTTGTCAGGTCTCAAATCTGAAATTCATTTAGTATATTAAACATAAAGAATTTCGATATATAGCATAAAATTTTATAAAGAAAAAAAAAATTATATATCTTGAAATAGTCATTAAACAATTCCAATTCAATAATAATGAGTTTGGTACAATTCTTTAATCTTTTGCATAAACTAAATAAAACTTGAAGCAATATTCGCAGATGTAAATCCCCACTCTGTTAAACCGCAACTTTAAAATCATATGCATTCCCTATTTGAGGTCTCATAATATAAGTTATACTATCATTGTACACCACACACAAACAAATGTAATGATGAGTTAACGTAAAAATGACACATAACCAAACAAGCAAAACCACTCAAAAATATGATATCACCCGTATTCAAACAATGCACAATTTGACCACGACAACAAACCAATTATTTCCCTCATGGTACATTACTTCCAGTGGTCTAACAATTATCAAACCATACTCCTATCGGGGGTTGAGTAGTCCAACCCACTCTTACTGTCTCAATACAGTCGGAAGAGTGCTCCCCTTCGCTGCTACTTGCAAGCGTAAGGAAGACCCCAACCTCGGGTATCAACACCAAGCACAAACCATACCCCTATCGGGGGTTGAGTAATCCAACCCACTCTTACTGTCTCAATACAGTCGAAGAGTGCTCCCCTTCATTGCTACTTGCAAGCGAAAGGAAGACCCCAACCTCGAGTATTCTAACCAACTCTCTAAACCATTTCATAGCCCCAGGGTACACTCTAAGTCTATCCATACCAACCTTACTTGGACATTGCTAATTCTATCATTTCTCAAGTGTTCACCAAACATGACTAGACAACTTGAAAGCAAAAGATATTCCATATGACAACCAATTCAATCAAAGTGATATCAAAACAGCCATATAACATCAAGCATACAACACCCGTGAACAAAATTGTCCAAACATAATTATGATCAACACAATCACTCCATCCAACAGATATACACACTAAACCATCATATCAATGTTAACCAATTCATAAGCACAAACGCATCGCATTTAAACTACTTAAAACAGCCACCAATTTCTCTGTTACGTTCCAATATCTTTAAAGGCTCGATCATTATACTATCTCTACATCACAAGCTATCAATCTATATCCACCAGTTTCATTGATTAATCAAGATTCATAACACGACAAATCATATACAAATCTGAAATTAATTCAGCAAAATTATAATATCAAGATTGATCATACCCCTTTAACACTCCACTTTGACGTAACCAACCAACATCCACAGACAATGTATAAATCATACCATCAATTTAATTTTCTAACATCAATCCTGCAATTATTTTTCAGCAAGAACAAGACTTTATATCAATATCATAATAGCATCCAACAAGCATTTTATGCAATTTTTACAGCAATTACAGAAAATATTTTATGTTTTTAACCCAAAACAGCAAAGAATTTCTGCACCATTTTAACCAAAACAGCAAGACTTTTTGGGCAGCAAACAGCAAAGTTTTAATTGCAATAATAGCATCCAGAACAGCCCAAACAGCAAGGTATTAGGTGCAGTAACAGCAAAGGTTTTATGTAGATTTTACAGTAAAGACAGCAAAGGTTTTATGCAGATTTTACAGCAAAGACAGCAAAGGTTATGTGCAAATTTTACAGCAAAGACAGCAAAGGTTTTATGCAGATTTTACAGCAAAAACAACAAAGGTTTTATGCAGATTTTACAGCAAAGACACCAAAATTTTTTTTGGTGCACCATTTATGTAGTCTATACAGCAAAGACAACAATATATAAACAAAATTTATAGCAGCTAACAGGAAGTCTTCGTGACAGCAAACAATAAGGTTTTTTTTTATACAGAATTTTCTTTCTAAAGAAGCTTCCCAACATATCATATTAGTGTCTTTACTCATTAGTGATGATCTTACATGTATATGCCAAAGCTTCATATATACTACCCCTGCCCTACCAGTTCATACTATATCCAATTATTTAATCACTAAAAAAATTATGGTTCATCAATTATCTAACATATCCAGAGTTCTTTTCTTCCAAAACTAATTTATAATCAAGTCATACTTGGCTCTTTACTAATCATTCTAAAACCCATATATTGATTCTTTATAATTTTAACCGAACAGTACGTGAAAGCATAGCATCTCCATTCCCTAACTTGTACAAACTCAATTCATAGAATAAAGACAATTCATTCACCACTTTTAAATTCTCGTCCCAGTATTACTTATTTTATTTTCTTATGATTTTAATAGATTAAAATAAACGACACATCACCAATCAAATATCAACAATTCTTTACCTTAACCCATTTTCTGATTTTTGTTTTTAGATCTTGATTCCACCTAGTTCAAACAGTACCCATTTACACTACACCTATATTATCCCTATATTACTCTTTCCAACTCAATTATTAATTACTACCCCAAATTCCAACTGCATCAAACTTATTCCCCTGTTTTCATTCGAATGTAATATCATACAAGTTTCCCACGTTCCAAATCATGACAAGACCATTTCCAATTCAATATCAACTATTCAAAATGAATGCATACATATGTCCCCTCCAATTCGCACCTTATCTTTTCCAGACCACAAACACAGTTTTAATTCAAACATATATATCCCACTTTATCCCTTTAAAATTACTTCAAGTTATATACCTATTATTTCAACTCATAACAAATCCCCAATTCAATTCAACAGAACATATACGAGTTTCCCAATTATGAATACTCAATTTCAATACCACTGAGCCCAAAAGGAATTCATACAATCAAGCATATCACGACCATATAATTAAACCACCACAAGATACAAAAATTCCCAAATTTTCCAACCAGCATCAAACCTAACTAAAATTTCCGTACAAGTTCTTATCAACCCAAACCATCATCTTGATACATCATTTCATTCATGAGATAAGAATAAAGACAATAATAAAATCCAAACATAATCAGTTTAGCTCTCGGTTAAGTAGTGAACTTTAAACCTAACTCAACATCCACAAAACCGGCTTGTAAGATAATATCTACACCCACTTATATATTATAAATTAACTTTATCTCTAGTCAATATGGGACTTCCAACACTTCTCATAGAATTGTTTAATTAAGATTACTAATCTCATACATTCCAAACTCCAACTGCCAGTCGAATTCAGAATAACAAAACACCACGATGCATACACAATTTTCCAGCACATTCTTAATTCCACTATAATTACCAACTTTCAAACATAACCCATTATATACCCATATCCATCCACAACTATCCTATTCTTCTTTCCATTTAAGAGAAGCTTTACATATATAACATTACCATATAATACTAATCCCATAAATAGTTACGAAACAAGAGACACATTTGTATTATTAAATTTTACTACTGTTTAAACAGAAAACAGAGGAGAACTCTCATCTTCCGTTACCCCATAATAGTCCAAACATCAAATTACCTATTTGTCACCCAAGTTTGTATATTCCGTAACCACAAAAAAAAAAACACATGCTAATATTCATATAATTTTCCATAATCTAGTTCATCACGATGTACTTAATTACCCAAAACAATTCAATATCAATTTAACAAATATTGCATACTCAATTCATCAATACCCATATGAACATAAAAGAATAGCGAAAGCATGTCATTCACCGCACACACAATTAAACATACTAAACAGCTTCCCATGCCTGAAATTGGTCCTTTCTCACAGAGACTTGTCCTTCTATTGAACTTTAAACATGCGTCTCTTTCTCGCCGCAACACACCTCCTGTCCCTAGGGTTCCCCAAAAGAAAAGGGAAAAATAAAGGAAAAAGAACTCTCGCGCTTAGTGAACGAAACCAGGTCTCCCGCTTTCCCCTCTCACCTTTCCCTCTGGGCCGTTTCACTCCATATTCAATCTCTCAACCTATAATTCTAAAAATTCCTTTTTTAACTTTAATCAACCTATAATATTTTTTATTTTACACTCTTTTAATAAATTTTAAACTTTATACGAATTTTAGAATCCGCTTTATAAATTTTTTAAATTACATTTTTAAATTTAAAATTTAATAATAATTTAACTTAATTTAAAATTTTAATATTATTTAATATACATTTATATCTTAATAATTATTAAAATATAATTTCTACTATTATAATAATTATATTAAAAAACTAAAAATAAAAATAATTAAAATAAATAAAAATAAAAAATAAATACTATAAATAATATATAAAATTTTAAATTAAATTAAATAATTATTAAATTTTAAATAAAAAAATTTAAAAAAAAAATTGTTTATCGAAATTCAATAACATATTTTAGATAAACAAAGTTTTCTAAAATTTAGTTTTTTATTTAAAATTTAATAATTATTTAATTTAATTTGATATTTTAATATAATTTAATATATTTAAATAAATTAAATCAAATTTTATATAATTATTTTTTTTTATTTTAATTACTTTATTTTTATTTTTTTTATATAATTATTATTATAATATAAATCATATTTTAATAATTATTAAAATATAAAAATATATTAAATAATATTAGAATTTTAATTAAACAAAATAATTATGAAATTTTAATTAAAAAACAAACTTTTAAAAATATTTATCGGATTTTTTTAAAATTTTTTTAATTTAAAAAACAAATGATAAACAGTTTTTTTTAATTTTATTTTTTATTTAAAATTTAATAATTCTTTAATTTTAATTTAATAACTAATATAATTTAATATATTTCAGATCTTATATTATTTTTTTATTTTCATTATTACTATTTTTATTTTAATTATTTTTAGTTTTATTTTTTAATATAATTATTATAATAATAAAAATTATATTTTAATAATTATTAAAATATAAATGTATATTAGATAATATTAAAATTTTAAAATAAATTAGAGTATTATTAAATTTTAAATTTAAAAATGAAATTTAAAAAATTTATAAATCGAAGTTCAAATTCCGTGTAAATTTCTAAAGGGTGCAAAGTGAAAGAGAAAAAACTAAAGAAATATTAATTAAGATTAAAATTGAAATTTTTAAAAAGGTCAGATATGAGAAGTTGAAAGTGCAGAGGGTAAACCACTCTTTCCTCTGGGCTTCTCGGCCCAACTCTAAAACTAACTAAAAAAACATAAAATAAAATTAAAAGTTAGGGAGAGTGTAATACATAGAGTTTGAAACCCTCCCACAAAACATATGCACATACACACAACTAGGATGGGCATAATTAAGCAAATTGTAATCAACTTATCTATACTATATTATATTTAAGAAAAACTAAACCGCTTTTTATTAAAAACTAATTATAATATTTTATAGTTCAGTTTTAAAAAAATTGAACTTTTTAATAGTTTGGGTCTAGTTAACTTATGAATTGTTTCTTTCTTTACATTTCTATTTAATAGCTTTTCGGGAAAACTTATATATTCTTTCTTAAAAAGCATTACACTCAATGTATCATTTGCTATCTCAAATTTGGTTTTTAAACCTACAATTTTTTGCCCTTATAAGATCATGCATTTTGTATGCTTTTTTACTCAATAATTTCAGATGTACTAATTCTAAATGATAATGGGATCACATGAAATAGTGTAAATATTATTTCGTTGAGGGCGTTTTATACTGTAAATATTTCTGATATCATATAATTGTATGTATAATGTTCCTGCTGCTGATATTAATTCCCTATTAGTGCTGATATTTGATTTTTCTGATATTTGATTTTTCTGATATTAATTAAGCAATGAATATGTTATAGAAGAATAAAATGCATGATCATATAAGTACATCGAACTAGAAAATAATTTATTTCAATTTCTCTAAACTATTTTTTTAGTTTAGTTCAATTCAAACAAACTATTTTATAGTTAACCATAAACTTGTATAGTTAACCATTGTAACATCCTAAAATATAGTAATTACCATAAATTAGAATTAATTACAATTAACAGTTAAAACATGCAGTCTTACACTAATCACAAAATTCCAAAACCGAACGTTCTTACGTACAGAGATAAAATACCGTACAGCAGTATTTCAAAGTTTAGAGACGAACGGTTTTACAAACTTTAACCGAACGTCCAAAAGCTAACAGAAAGAACAATAAAAGTTACAACTTAACGAGCGCTCTAGGGCTCGGCTTTAACCTCTACTTCGACCAGATTGGCGTCCTCCAAATTTTCTTCTTCCAGTGTTTCTTCAAACAACGTCTCTCCGTCTGCTCCCATCCACACGGATGATCATTGCATAGACAAGACGAACGTTCATAGACGAACGACAACACAAGGAAATAACACAGGGTAAGCTTATTGAACTTAATTCACAAGTCATTCATACACATATCATTTTCATATTCATAAAATATCACAACACATAAAATCAGTTCAAACTCTCATAAGACAGACCGTCCGGACTGTATGAATCCATGTACCTACAGGCGTTCGTGCACCCGGGTGATGTGATAACTGTAAACATTCAACAGCTGCCACCCGAGGTTAGCCCTATCAGTCCAAAGTATTCATTAGGACTAGGACCTCCTGCCATTCCCACACATGACCTACTCCCCTCTACTTGAGGACGAGCACTCACGGAATATCAGGATGAACTGCCATCAGCAGATTTACCATGGTCATACTACACAACTTCTCATATTCAAATCATAGAGACGTTCCTCCTTGGAACGCTCGTTCAAATTCCATATTCATATAATCATTCCATATAGTGTTCATCTTTTCAAACTTCATAATTCATCATCATTTACATCTTTAGATTTAAGAGCATAAAATGACGAACGTTCAGTCCTCTGAAGAACTAGGACGAACGTCCAGAGAAAAGTACTGAATGAACGGAGAATTATATAACGAACGTTACTATCTATTCGACCAGTTAAATGAACTGACTCGTTTTGAAAGTGCACTGGTACTTAAAGAAATTTCATTATGAAGACCTTAGACCAGATCAAATGTAAGAAGGAGGGTCAAGAATATTTAGAACTATTTTTGTAGTACTTCGCATACGAAAAACGAAAGCCAGTAATTGAACGAACGTAAGGAAAAGTGAATATTTTAATACTTGAACGAACGCTATTTTATCCAAGTGGTTATTCAATAATACGAGAGCTTGGTATAAGACCGAGCACCGTTGATGACGAACGTTAGGTAGATGACCGAGCACCAATTATGACGAACGCTTGGTACAAGACCGAGCGCTACTTAAGACAACACTTGATATAAGACCGAGCGCTATTTAGGACGAACGCTTGGTTTAAGACCGAGCGCTATTTGGGACGAACGCTTGGTTTAAGACCGAACGTTACTTATTTTAAATGTTTAAAGTATTTATATACAGCTGAGCTGAACCAAACGCTCAGACATAGTAATTCAAATGGGGACGCTCGTTCTCGATCAGAGTTCTTTCCAAATGAAAGAATTCCATTCTAAGTCATTTTCAGGGAACCGAACGGTATAAGACCGTACGATGACGAGCGTAATTTATCATAGAGAGAATTACCTTATTCAGATTTTTCAACTATAACAGATTCCAGATTTCAACATTTCAGCTTATACTTTATACTTCATATAAATTTCAATTTATAAACTTTATAACAATCATTTTAAATAATTCATATTCAACATCATCATACAGATTTATTTCATACACCATAAATATCCATGTTCATAATCATACATCTCAACCATCATCCATCATGCATTCATACTCATACTGCATACATACATTCTTTCATTCATCAACATGCATACGTTTTCAGCAACATACAACAGCGTATGAATTAAATCAATAAGCTCCCCTTACCCGGATTCGTACTGCAACTTCTCCTAAACTTAAGATTTGTGGCTTCGTCCAACTAACGTTTTTCTACCCTCAATGGTTACTTAACTCTTCCAAATCAAATCTAGCCACAAGAAAATCGAAACACTTAGACTACACACTTGCATGCAGCCAAAACTTAACTTTTCAGGAAATCTAAGAACGAATAACTAAGGAAGACACTTACCAGCTTCAGCTTCTGAAACCGAACGGTTCTTCTTGAAGCCCTTGTCACCAAGAGTCCTTCTATGGTGTCGGAATCGTGATCGGAGGAGATGAGACGGTGGTGATCTTAGAGAAAAGGTGGGGGAATCGTGGAGAGAAGGTGGAGAGAAAAGAATTCTCCAGAATTAAGAGAGGAGTGTGCGTGTAGAGAGAGAGATGAGTTTTTCTGAGAATGCATGCTTTGTTTCCAGTGCCGAACGAACGTCTGCTCCTCGTCAGCCACGTGCATTCCACTAACGCTTTCCAGACTCCTCTCGTCGTGACACCTGGCGTTCGTTAGTGAACTGTCGCGCTCTCCGAGTGACACGCAAACTGCACTGCGTTCCCCACTCCAGACTCCATGCAACGTAACACCTGGCGTCCGCTTTTGGAATGCTTCTTCCTGCTGCTGCCACGTACGCTATTGAGGTGTCTCGTTCTCCAGCTGCCACGCGTACTCCCGCGTACGTTATTTTCCAGGGTCTTACAACCATAAACTTGTATAGTATACTGCAATTCAATACACTTTGTCTATCCTACACACAACAACCATTATTCTACAAGCCTTTAACTGAAATTGTATTTATTTTATTTTTATTTAAGTTAATCTATTTTGTCTATTATCTTATTTTCACATTTTAATTCAAATGATTAATTATTTCACACTCACATAGACATATACACTCTACTATCTAATTATCCACATGGTATTAAAATAAATGTTAACTTAATATATTTCAAAAATTTACAATTTTAACTTTCAACATTCTTATCGATTTATTTTTATTTCCATATATATATGTTGTATATGACTAAAAATGAGATTTTATCTATAACTTTTAAAGGATAAGGATTGTGATCATTAGATAAAAATAAGAGATAAACATGAGTTTATGTACATATAATATATCAATTGGTAAAAGACATCTCGGAATGATACCAAAAATAAATCCGTATAGATTTAGTCCATAACAGATAATATCTTACCATTATGAAAATATACGTGTGTTTACTATTCCTACTATAACTAAATAATTATATTATAATTTTACGATGTTATAATTTGGAAGATATTTTAAGAAAACTTTTTTTCGTGTCACATTTGAAATATTATTAAATAAAATTTCAAAATATATTTATGCTTATTCAAATACTTTAAAATAAAATAATAAAATATTTGTTTCACATTACGTTCTGTTATTATTTTTTAATGTATAATATATTTTGGTATAGAATAGATGTTTGTAAAGTGTTCTAAAATTCCTCTTTGATAATACATTTCAAAGATCGTTTTGAATATATTAGATGCAAACGTATGCATAAGGTTGGTTTAAAATTTTTGAAAAAGTGAAGTGTAAGAAGACTTTGGAAGGCTTTTTAATTTTTTTTTTTTTGTGTTGGTGCAGCTTGGTTTTGGATCTTTGTGGTTTATAATTTAACTTTGTACAATTAAAAATAATTGTAATACTTTTTCAGATTGAATTGTATTAAGAAAATTTTATAAGTTACTTTCATTATCTAATGTATTAGTTTGATCATATACTATCATTCAAATATATATTTAAGCTGACAAAGATTATTAACTTTTTTTAATAACTATTTTAGAAGTTATACCTACAATAACTTTTAAATTATTTAGAATAAATTATTTTTCTTAGTCATAGTATATAAAAGTTAAACTAAATTAATAAAAGTTAAATTTGTTTTTTTATCAATAAAATTAAGATGTTAGTTTGGGTTAGTGGAAGGAGTTAAATTTATAATCTATTTGGTTCTTTCTTTCAAACTCTTTAAATCAATCTTATATTTTTCAAAATATTACGGAGAAGAGTTAAACGCATGATTCACATTCTTTCTAACTTTTATAACTAAATTAACATTATATCTTGTAACAAAAGTATGCATTCAATATTTTACATGTTTACAAATTGTTTTTTAATCTGTTTTATAAGTTTAAAATAAGAAAAATAAATAAAAATAAGTTTTCTAATAAATTAAAATTAACTTGTACACATAAATTAGAAGCCAGATTTTGAAAGAGTTGCCAATTTTTTTTTTATCAATCTAAATTAGAAAACAAAATCCTTTTTTACTTTCTTTTTCCTTAAAGTTTGGATCCCATCACATCAACATATTTATGTCTTCTCCCATTTAATGTGGGTTTTAATAATACAATCCACCAATATGTTTTTTCTCATATATATTAATTTAGCTTGAATAGACGATAACTTGACTAAAAATTGTTTTTAATAAGGATTAAATTCGATAATGTCTTAATAAACCTAAGCTTGAGTATATTAATTACTGTTAATTAAGTAGCTCAAATGTAATTTTGTATTGAACTCAATAATTTTGTTCTTTTTTCTTTGTATCTTGTGTATATATGCACTAATTTTCAAAAGTAAGTTTGAACTTTTATTCAAATATGGGAAAAAGTGTTAGTAGCAAAAAGAATTTTTGTTCTACATAAACCATCAGCAACATGTGGACAAGTTATAGCATTTGAGTTGACTTATCTTCCTAGGTAGGTGTTAGATAATAGTTCCAAAACTATATGTGGTGTTCCATACAGGAAGAAGTTGTATAAAATTCCACCAACTCCTTTTCAATATTAATGATGCACTCTTTGCATGTCCTTGTAGATTTATTAAATTTGCTTACACTAGATGTATACATATCTCTAAACAAAGTTGAAAAGTTTACATGTATTTCAACAACAAAAAAGAATTATCAAATTCCTTTTAAAAAAATTTATGTGAAATAATTTAAGTTTAAAATATAAAGGCTTAATATCAAAATAATGTGATCTATTTCAATGTATTAACATTTAATGTAATTAAAAGATAAGGACTTGAGAGAATAATATTAATATTTTTTCTTTACACAAACATAAATGTATCACGTTGTCTAGTTATCACAATACAATTAGAACTTGTGATTCTTTATAAATTGTCAGACCATATTGAATGAAAAAAATTAAGAAAAATTGAAACAAGTATTATAAATATTGGGTCAAAAGACATATTAAGCTAAATATAAAATATTGAATTTGTTTAAATTATAAATATCACGTTTTCTTGTCATCAAAATACAGTTAGAACTCGTGAATTCTTCATAAATAGGGGAGATCACATTGAATAAAAAATTAAGAAAAATTGTTTAGTAATTACTATAAATATTGGGTCAAAAGAGATATTAAAGTAAATATACAATATTGAATTTGTTTAAAGAAATTATTAAGATGAATCGACTCTCGTATTATTTTTTAATTTTTGAAAAAATATTTATCAAGAATATCTAATACTAACAAATTTTCAAACATACAATAAATTTATATAAAAACTTATGATAACATTTATAATCTAAAAAAAAATTGTGACTGTTTAAATATATGTATTGTCAAAATTTTCTATTTCTTTTTAATGCGAGATTCAAACTCACATAAAATTTATTAACTAGAATCACATCACTCAAACGTTTATATCTTATTTGACAAGGTTAGAAAAAAAATTAGTGTCTTGATTTTTTTAATATACACTCGTAGTTTACCTTAAATAATTGAAGGTTAAATTTTGAAGGAATTCGATTCTCTTTTTTTCTTCGGTTGTTGAAATACATATAATGTTGCTTTTATGGCAACTATGTACCTACCCATCAAATCGTAAGTACATTTCATTAATCTATAGAGACATTATGGAAAGAGTGCATCCATTATTCAGTAAAGCAGTTGGTCGAATAATATACATATACAATTTGTTTACAACTATATTTGAAAGAAAATGTATTTCTAACATAAAAATCCCAACAAATATAACTTTTTTGTTTTAATAGTTAATTTTTTAAGTATATAATAAAGAAAACACACATGTATGTTAATTCTACACAATTTCTGTAAACTAAGTTTAACCAATAATTTCCTTTCACTCTTTCTTCAAAATCCATCAAACCAAAATTAAATAAATGTAATTATGTATTATTATGTAGCTGTTATATGTAGTTGTTCGGAAAAAAAAGCAAGTTGTGAACAAATAACTTTTCATATAGCTTGAAATATGACTACATGTGAAGAGATATAGGAAAAGTCAAGGCCAAAAAAACTTGTCAAGATGCCATTTTAATTATAAGAATATAGAACGTATGCCGTTACCATCATAGATTAACTAGTTTCAACTGTGTGATGTGTGATGTTCGATGAAAAATCTCAAATTGATATTCTAAATGCACAACTAAATTAAATATTAAAAAAGGAGTTTTCTCTTTCATAATCATCTTACCTAATTTAAATAACATTTTTTTATTATAGCATGCTAGTTCATACTTTCATGATGATTCATGTAATAATAAAGAAAATTTGTATATATATTTTTTAAAGACAACGGATGGAATAGAATTCTCACATAGATCTCACTAGGAAAGAGTCCAACCATAGTCATGATATCATATTAGATAGTGGTTTTAAGTCTAACTCAACCTCATAAAATTCGTTTGTAAGGTAAGGTTTGTACCCCACTTATATATTATAATTTGACCTTAGTCGATGTGGGACTTCTAATAACACTTTCATATTCGTTTGACATATGTATGTGTTTTTTAATGATACAGTGACACATTTTTATGTTAATTTGACATATAGTAAAAAGAAAAATGCTTATAAAATAATAAATATTTGTATTTTTTAATAAAGAAGATAATAAGAAATGATAGTATCAAATAAATATAAAATATTTATACATATCAAAATATCATTTTTCTATTTGTATAAAAAAATTGAGTATAATATTACTATCAGTGTGAACATTCTTGTTAAAAAATACATATGAGAAGAAGATTAGACTCAGACTTTGTTTGGTTTTGTTGATTGAAAAGCCTATCAGATTAAAAGTTAATTAATAGGTACCAGTTTTATTCAACTGATTATTATGTCTTGGTGTATGTGTGTACATTGACCACCAACACAAGCCAATAAGTTTTACCTTCCTTGCAAGAATAACCTACTTTTGAATTTGTATAAAAAAATAAAATGGTGGTTTTAATTTATATATATTTCCGAAAAAAAATCAACGAGGACGACACACACCTTGTTCAAACTCTTACTTTCAGACGGTCTTATGTAATTGCACAAACATGGTGTAACTTTCCAAAAAAAAGACATTTGACAAATTAAGATTTTACATAATTTTCCTTACAAAAAGTCTCTTAGTTTCGACATTGCTCTGAATAATCTAGATATCGGACCAAACTTTTTTTTGTCGTCTGAGCCTTCTGCTATGAAATTAATATATACATGACGCCAGTTTCGGTCTCTTCCCCCACAAAGCCACCAAAAGTCTTTTGATACCAAGGGAGACAATTTCACAGTGGTATTAAGAATTCAAAGGGGGGTTAAGAGTAAATAAAAAATATATATAAGTTTATTATTTTAAAGTTTTATGTTGAAAATAATGTTCGGATTTTTTTAAACTAATTTGTTCATGATGTGAAATATATATTTTTCTAAAATCTTTACTTTTTAAGAGAATTTTTTTTTCATTATATATAAGAGAAATAGAAATGTAAAGAAAGAAAGATAGATTTTCATGTAGATAATTAATTAATGACTAATTATGTTTTGATAATTTCATACTGTATTTAAACTAAGAGAACGTGCAAGTAAAACTTGGTTTGATACGATGAGATAAAACGAGTTATAAAAATGATTTAGTAAAAAAAATAACGGAATTTCAATTTTCTATACTAACTTATAAGATTGGTTTAATTAATTTAAAAAAATGTAAGAAATTATAACTTCAACTTTTTCTATTAACAAGATACTAATAACTAATATATATCAATCAAATTCTTTGTTTTTTTAGAAGAGTAATTAAGTCCCATTATAAATGACAAAAAAACTAATCACTATTAAAATACTGTAGTTAAGAGAGTGTTATAATATATGTGAGACTCACGTTTAAATAGGAAATTAATTTTTTTTGGTTAAAAATGATATGTTGATAGTTGTTGCATGAGGTTATTGGTGGCTCAACCTAACACATATAATACATGTAATGATGTTATGTAAAATATATTAAATTGACAGAAAGGAAATCGGTTAATGGGACAAAAAATTGTAAAGAAAACAGTTTGACGAAGATGTTTTTTCGATGTTTGTCCGGTACTGTTTGTCGTAATAATAACGATAGATAATGACGGTACTGTAACTTTGTGAAGATAACAAGAAACTTCAGGAGCAGCACAGACGGTAGTTGAGTTGAAAGTCTCATTTGACATGAGATGCATTTTGTTGACCAAGTTGTCATTTATTTGTTACATATCTTAGTGCTAACAGTTGGTTCCGACCATTTCTTTTAGAAAAATATTTTTTTAACAACAATTTACGTGAAAATTTATGATTAATCTGTTTTAAAAATACGTTTACAATAAAATAGTAATACATATATATTGTTAAAAGATCGTTAAAAAAAATTGTTAAAATATTTCTTTTTTTAATGTATTCAACAAACTAACAACTTTCTGCATAAAATTTAGAATAATTAGAGACATTTTTTGGATTTTTTTTCAACAAGAAAATGGTTTTAGACCTTCTTCGTAATCCCTTGTTTGTTTCAATCTGTACTTGTTTTTTTCTTTTAAATCAATTTTTAATATTTAAAAGAATCCAATAATAACTCAAAACAACGTTTATCATCAAATAATAATTCCTAGTGTAAACACTATGCATTTTTTAAATATACATAAATTATTTAAATTTTAAAAGTATTAATTAAAAAGGTAGTATTCAAATGTGTATAATTATAAATATAGTTATAGATAAAATGAATTTTAGTTTTTGAAATAAAAATATTATAAATATATTGTGTAAATAATTTTTTTATTATGAATAGTTATTTAAATTTGAAAGATAGTTATAATAATAAAAGAGTAAATAATTTTTTTATAATAAATAATTATTTGAATAATAAATCTGAGAAATTTTTTTTATTATAAATAATTTTTAAGTTTCAGAAGTAATAATTAAAAGGATAAAATTGGAAAAACAAAATAAGACATATAAAAGGGATTTTCCTTTCAGATATTTTATTTTCAATTTTATCCTTCAAATAATTTTTTTTTAAAATTAAAATAATTACTTTACTGATTTTATCTTGACTATTTTTTAAGTTTAATTATTTTTTCTATTTGACTTTTTTTCAATTTAACCACTTTTTTAAACTAAAATAATTATATATTATACAAAACTATTTAAAATAAAATATAAATTTGTTTATATTTATTTTTATAATAATAATAATTTTATTATTTTTATCATAAAAAAAGAAGCGAATATATCTGTGTATGTTTTTACTAGTTATAGATATGATCATTTTATATTTTAAAATACATACTTATTATATGTTTTAGTTCTAACATAATTCATATATTTAAATAATTTACTTAAATATAAAATAAGCATTCATCTTCTGTCTGTATTACAGCGCTTAATAATTACTAGATGTAAGATCATTTCACAACAGGGTTTTACAGATAGTTATTTATGTGTTACACAAGTTTAAGCTATATCAACAACAACTGTTTATTGTGTCCATTACAGTGACTAATATATATATATATATATATATATATATATATTTATTTATTTTGTGACAGTATTTTATAAGGAGGACAGATAGGCAGCAGCCATATTTGTTGATGAAATTCGTCCTTGAAAATAAAGAGGGTTGAGTTGAGGAACAACTTGGTGCTTAAACAATGCTGAAAATATTGCCGTCAAAAAAACAATACTGAAAATTCTTCGACAACCTAGGTGGCTACTTTAACATTTAAGACGGTCTCACAAAAAAGTCTCCAAAATAATGTACACTGATATTATTCCAACCACGTTTCTACATGCTTATTTTGAGCCATAATTGGCATGCTAAATGGATTGACCATATATCACTTCATTATTATTAAATTAAAATCCTACCCAAAGCTTTGTTTTATATAGATGCACAATGACTGTGCAAATGAAAATATCATATGTTGAAATCAGTCAAAAAAGTAATGTTGAATTATTATACGAACGGCCCCTCCTTTGTATTGTTCCACACCACTATATATATACATCCAAATGTTTGAGAGAAAGTGCAGCACACAGAAGGTGGAGGAGAGAACACAACATAGCACACATCAAGTGCAGAACAAAAGCTAAAAACTAGGTTGCTTGGTCTGTAAAAATGGCTGCTGAAGCTAAGGAAATATGGTCTGCACCAATAACCCCTAGAACAGCTTCTGTGATGGGAACACCTGTTGTGGCATCTCCACCTGTGTCATGTCCACCCTCTCAGCTTCATTCTCCATCTCTAACTAGGTCACCCCTTCTTCACTCAGAGAATGGAGATGCACCACGTCCTAAAACTAAGACTCCTAAGACACCAAGAACCCCAAGAACCCCACTTAGGCTCTCCAACTTAACTCCAAGGTTTATCACCCCTTTGGGTAGCCCTGTCAGAAAAGCTCTTAGGTTCACCAAGCTTGATCCTCAAGATGCTTGGCTTCCAATCACTGAGTCCAGAAATGGTAACAAGTACTATGCTGCTTTTCATACCCTCTCTTCTGGTATTGGAACTCAGGCTCTTGTTCTCCCTGTTGCCTTAACTGTTCTTGGTTGGTAAGTCTCCAATATACATAATCTTATTCACTTTCTTTGATTAACATGTGTGTGTGTTTGTTATCATTTCTGTCTGCAAAAACTCAATCATTTGACTGAAAATTACGAAAAGTTCCTTGTGTTGAATTGAAAAGTTTACTCAAATTCTATGCTAAATCTTTTTCAAGGTAAACATGTGAACATATCAAATTACAGTTAGGATACTTGGTAGGTAAGAGTTTATGTAGCTGGAATTATTATTAAAAGACAATCATAATAACAACTTGCCAACTTGTACTATATAAAATGACAACATTCTATTATAATATTAAACGATGCACGTTCCATGTAGTCTTCGTGGATGTTTCTCCTTTTCTTCTATTGTGTCATTATTCAATGTTTCTTCAGAATTATTTGGTTTCAAATACAATATTACAAAACTGATGTGTTCTATGGCCCACTGTGATTTTTATTTAAACTGTGTATAATTTTGAAGTAACATTTGATTTTTTGGCGTTTGCAGGACTTGGGGAATCATAAGTTTGACTCTGGCTTTCATATGGCAACTTTACACCCTATGGCTTCTGGTCAATCTTCACGAGTCAGTGGAGCAAGGTGTACGCTACTGTCGATACCTTCAACTTTGTGGTGCTACCTTTGGTACGAATTTTTGCATCTATCTTACTGTTCTAATTAACTTCATTAATTAACATTTTGAACTGATAAATTAAGTAAACCAGTTTCTGTGTAAGCTAAATGAGAGTTTTTGATGTTGCAGGGGAGAAAGTTGGGAAACTGCTAGCACTGTTTCCTATATTGTACCTATCAGCTGGAACATGCACGACACTGATCATCATAGGAGGATCCACAGCAAGAACATTTTATGAAGTGGTGTGTGGTGATTCCTGCACTGCCAAACCCATGACCACTGTGGAATGGTACTTGGTGTTTACATGTGCAGCTGTGGTGCTGTCTCAGTTGCCAAACTTGAATTCCATTGCTGGGATATCACTCATTGGAGCACTCACTGCTGTAGGGTACTGTACCTCCATTTGGATCACCTCTGTAGCACAGGGTGCCCTAGATGGTGTGAACTATGATCCTATAAAGGCTGGAAGCAGTGTTGAAACTGCCTTTAGTGTGCTTAATGCGTTAGGTATCGTTGCCTATGCTTTCAGGGGCCACAATCTCATCCTTGAAATTCAGGTAAAGGAACATCACATGCTCGATTTTTATACATGTTTATATATATTCCTCTCAGTTGAATTTTATGAAACTGATGAAAAATTGAACTGTAAGAACAAAGAACTGAATAACCAGTCATAGAGTTACATAAGCATAAAGAATTTGAAGTTTATATGTACATTGTTTAGTTGACATTAGAGCTGCTTTCAAAGTAGAGATCAAAGTTGTTGAAAAACTTGTATAGAACTGGTCAAGCATACATTATTGAAGTTAGCTGAAGACTTTGTTTTTCGTACTAATTAATAATCAGTCTACGATGATGTTCCAACATGGAACAAAGAAAGTCATGAAATCAGGATAAGTATTAAGTAAAATCAATCTCATTAAATATTAAATAGATAAGATAACAGTTGGTGATGGACTTAATAATTTAATTATTCTAAAGTGGCTTTCATTTCATTATCGCTGCCTGCCAATATCAATTATTATTTCAATGACTTGAGTTAAAGTTAAGAAAGTCACCATCCCTGTAGGTAAATAGACTTTTCTTCTTTGGGTTGCAAGCATATTAACCGGTCAAATAAAAAAATAATTTCTTGTTAAGCCATCAATGCAGAAATTAAAAAATTCTAATTTTTTTTTGTTCTTGCAGTCCACTATGCCTTCAAGTGAGAAGCACCCATCACACGTGCCAATGTGGAAAGGGGTGAAGGTTTCTTATGCAGTGATTGCAGCATGCTTGTTTCCCATGACCATTGGTGGCTATTGGGCTTATGGTCAATTGGTAAGAACACATAACATGTTATTATATTCAGTAAAATATTTTTCATATTTTGTATAAACTGAGATGAATGAATGAATATTTCTGATACATAAAATGTGATGAAAATTTACAGATTCCATCAAACGGAGGAATGCTGACAGCACTATACCAGTTCCATTCCCATGATGTGTCAAAATTTGTGCTGGGAATGACGAGTTTCTTTGTGGTGGTGAATGCTTTGTGTTCGTTTCAAATCTATGGCATGCCAGCATTCGATGACATGGAGTCACAGTACACTACAAGGATGAAGAAGCCATGTCCATGGTGGCTGCGTGCATTGATTCGTGTATTCTTTGGGTTTATGTGCTTCTTCATTGGAGTGGCTGTTCCGTTTTTGTCTCAGTTGGCAGGGTTGATTGGAGGAGTGGCATTGCCAGTAACGTTCGCGTACCCTTGCTTTATGTGGCTCAAGACGAAGAAGCCAAAGAAGTACAGCGCGATGTGGGGTTTGAATTGGTTCTTGGGGACATTGGGGGTGTGTTTGAGTGTGGTGTTGGTTATATCTAGTTTGTATGTTATCATTGATACTGGCGTTAATGTCAGCTTTTTCAATCCTCAGTAGTGGAAAACATAAAGGGGAAAGAAAACAAATACTAGGAAAATTATGTTGGGAGATAATTAGTAAGAGAATATTTGTGTTTTTCTTTTTTTTTTTCTTTGTTTTCTCTTTTTTTTTTTATAAATTCAAATTTGTACCCCACTTTTTGTAGTTATGGGCTCATTTGTCCTGGCAATGATGATATTTGTATAAATATCATTAACTGCATAAGGGGAGGGGAAGGTAAATCAAGGTTGTATAAATTTCTTGTTTGGAAAATGAAAAGTACTTGAAGAGGGCTTGAATTTTATTTTTGTTTACTTTTAAAAATTAATGTGATCATCACATTATAGATAGTTTTAATGACTCAAACGATGTTGTTACACTAAAAGTTGACAGTAGAAAAATTAATTGTGTTTTCAATATTATACAATGCTTTTGTTAGACAAAATAAAAAGACTATGCATTACATAATATAGTGGTGTATTCATGTTAATGAAATGTATATTGAATTTAATACAATTTTTTTTCAATAAAAGCAGGTAATGAATATGCTATACTAATTTCTTTTTTAGATAAATAGAGCCCCGCAAGACATAACAGAAGAAAAAGTAACCACTATATGCTATTATATATATAAAAAATAAAGCATGATTGCATTAGATAAGAATTTGGATATCTAAAAGTTAGGTTCTGAATCAAATCCGGATGTGTCTGCGCAAATACAGATAGCAGTTATCCCTATTTGTAGAATTAATATACAGATAACTTTTATTTGCTCATGCTAATATATATACATATATACATATATATGTATATCAAGATAGGATTGTAGTCAGTCGCTTGGTCCACCAAAATTATATTATGTATATTATCTTATTTTATGCTGTCATGAGAGTATAATTTGTTTTATACAGTGAAAAAAAAATTATTAGAAGATGATAAAGTAGTTTATTAAATTGATCTTACTTTTTATCATTTTACTTCTCTAATCATTTCACTTCTCTTACTATTGATATTACTCAAATTACTCTTACTATTGATATTACTCAAATTATCATTAATATCATCATTTATGTACTTATAATTGTTACTTTTATTATTCTCAATACCACCAGGAGTTAACAAATCACTGTTAATTATACTAATTTGTTGTCAAAACTTTTATCACCAGTTCTAATATGTTTTCATCACTTTATTTCTATTATTCTACACATCATCATCAACAACATTATAAAAATAAATAAATAAATGTTACTTTCATTATATTTAGTATTATTACTAGCCTTACCTATTAATATTCAATACTTATCATTAGATACAACAAGCATATAATAAAAACAATATATTTTATTCCAATCTTATCATATATATCTCGTTATCAAAGTAGCCCTTAAGAAATTAAATGTGAAACCAAATGTGTATGAAGACGTATGTGATATTGGCCGCCATTAGCGAAGTTAGAACGTGGACCAAGTATGACGCTGCCCCTTTGAAGTATCTCTTTTCTTTCATGTGTGGTAGCGTATTTTTCAAAATTTAATAATAACCGTTCGTTGCACAATTATACTTTTTTGAGCATGTTGTAGATTTTACAAACACTAAATTATAATATACAAATGAAAATAAATTTCACTTTATTAAACCAATTTAATAAGATTAAATTAGACATGAGTTTTACTGCTTCAATAAAATATTAGAATCATACAAATTTATACTAATAAAAAATTGTATGTTTTTAACGTGCAGCTTGAGGGAATTACAGAGTTACTGATACAGTATGATTATAATTTTTTTAGCCTTCGAATTATAAGTTTATTAATTTATGATGTTCTTTTAATGTTTAAGAAAGCATTAAATGAGTTATTCAAACCTTGGAGAATGTTTACTATCGAGAGCTTTTTAGTTTATCAATTAAACCCCACACCACAAATCTATATCAGCTTCTGTGTATAATCAGAAAGAAAAGTCATGACAAGTAGATTTCACAATAACAGAAAAAAAAGTAAAATATTGTTTTTATATAACTGACAACATTTAACAAAGCCTTGCTTAATAAAAGATATAGTAAATTTGAATACTTTTCATTAATTAAAACTCCAGTTATCATGTACCTCTGTTTAGTTAGGAAAATAGACCAAAGACAATATAACACAAAGAGGCCAGGTATGAAATTATTTTCTCTATTTTGACCTTTTCATATTTTAGGAGAGAAAAATCTTAAGTGAATTAAGCTGTCATATAATATTAACTGTTAGTGAGAAGTACATACCTTTATCAACGTTTCTTAAATTGGGTTGTTAAAAAAAACAAAATCAAACAGAACTGTTTATATATCCAAAAATTAACTAAATTGTTTAAGAACAGGTATGAACCAAACTATAAAATTTAAATTTTCTTTTAAAAGGGATAAAAAAAAATTCTCTTCCTTGCAATATCAATGAATATGATCGAATTCAGAACAGTCTAATTCAGCTCAAGAGACAGTTCGGTTTGAATTCGATAAAACAATTCATCAAACTAATAAAAAGTTTAATTTAAAACTTTTTCAATTCTTTTGGAATTTAGTTCTCAAACCATTAAAATTTGGAAATGGAAATGGAAATAGTAGCCCGAAATATTTCAAGAGATGCTCCAGAAGAGTGTTAAGTGTTAAAGACTTTGTTTTCAATCTCACGAGTATTTTGTACCTTCTAATGTAATGAAGACAACAGTGCAACATGCTGCGAATTCTAGCAACGATGGGTGAGAGGCTGGATAAGGTCAAAAGTAAGTATTTGGGGGTAAAAATAACAGAACTCAGAAGAGTATTGAACATGTGTTGAGGTTGAGGGAAGCCAACGCCCACCATGAAATCAAGGATGCCGCACCCCCTGTGCATGCAACTAAGATGAATACTGTATTTTCTCTGATGTTCCACGGCAACAGCAATAGTCAGTTTGATAATAGCTAGGTATCCAGGTCTACAAACTAACAAATAAAGATAAACAGCACACTACCACTGCAACTGTACATCAAACTTGGAACTCTACCTCCAATATTAGGCAAAGAATGAATAGCAGAAGATAAATCATAAAGCAAACTTCCCAAAGATATCACCTATCCATATACGCAGACGGGCGCCCATCGACATACTTCTGAGTTTTCCCAATTAAACTGTTGGACAAAAAGACTTTTACTTATACAAAAATCATTAGCAACATCGACATGTTAAAACATCCGAGCAAGTGTACGGCCTTGATTTTTCCTCTATCTCTTGAGTGGTAGGCAATGGTTCGAATCTGTATACCGCGCTCCTTGCACAGCAGAAGTGGTATAGATTTTTTCGAACTCCTCTACTGAATGGATGCACTCTTTCCGGAATTCCCCTGAAGATTAATTGGATGCGTTTATCATAGATATCCCAAAAACATAGTTGGCAAGTAAAAAAGATTGCCAAAATCACAGTTCAATCATTTAACACCAACATATACATGTTGCTGATGCTGATAGAAACAAACACACGCACACACATATATATATATACGATGCTAATAAATTGAACCCAGAAAGAGAATCGCATTCTAGCAAAATGTAAGGTAAAAATATGAAATCATAGAAAAGCATCAGGAAACTAACTTATCTAACCTTAGATAGTGAATCCGTCTTCTCCTTACAAGTTCAAAGGTAGTTTGATTTGTTAAAATAAGATAACTGCGAAAAATAGAAAACAACTGTCATTCTGGAATAGAATACTCAACTATACATTCAACGTAATGGAGAAAAAGGGCCAGAGTGTAAAAGACGAAGAACAAGTTAAAGATTTCATTTTACGTATGGTTATCTTGGCAAAACAGAGCTGCTAAGATTAGATTATATGCGGAATGAAAACAGTAGCAAACTCACCAAATACATACCATTAAGAAATTCCACTATGCATTATTTATTAAAGTAAATATCATAAATTGGATTCTGAGATCAATATTAGATTTAAGTTTAACTCATTAAACGAAATATTTGTCATAATGAAATCTCCAGTTAGTATTTGATGTTTCAGATACATAAATTAAATACATAAATTAAATACATAAATTAAATAAGTAGTAAAGCTAGTATTCTAACATTGAACAACGCTCCACCCAGTCCCCCCCTCCCCCCCAAATTCTCTCAACCAAAAAAACTTACAGCAAGGAACAGAAGAAAGGCCTATATAAAAAGAAATCTTAGGCTAGATGCAGAAGTTACCTATGAAATAGCAGTAGCAGGAGAAGAAAGATGAGCCAAACTGACAGAGTGATCAAGAGTAGTATCAAGATCGCATCCTGCCACCTGAGAGCATAAAAAGTAACGACCTAATGTCAGAGTACAGAAATAAAGAAAAAAAGAGCATTGGATTCTTTTCCTTTCGTTGCGGAAGACCTCAAGATAAATTTAAAGTGTAAATTGAACAATTAGCCTTAACTTTATGTCAAGAGTCACCTAATACTAGACAGGGTGATCTTTGGCATAAAAGTATAATTATTGGCATGCACAAGCTAGTAAAACCCTCACCCCCACCCAAATATTCTTATGTGCGTAACTTTCCCCAAGGGAGGATTTTGCACATGAAGGTTTTACAAATCTGGGAGCTTCATTAATCAAGATATCATACCACATCCATGTAATGTGATCTTTCAGATATGAAATATACAAGACACCAGTCCAAAGGCACAAAGCTGTCTCTTCAAAAAGGTACCACCTAAGTGTGTTTAGACAGGAAGAAAAAAAAATCACAGTGAGAGAAATATATTTAGACTAGATATATACAAAAATCATAAAGTAAGTAACTTGAACAATGCTGCATTTTATTGATTACAAGGAAAACATGGCAAAATCTTCACAAAGATGTATATATAGCACTTCCTTAAATAAACCATAAAAGTAATCCCATTCACAAATTTCACACAAGTATCCAAGCATAGTAAACTATAGTGCTTCAACTAACATATGTATAGAAGCATGTCCAATGAGAATTGTTCTCATTTGAAAAACGAATCATGATCATACAATATCAAGGGAACCTAGCTCTGTTGGGTATTATCTTAGTCTTTGCCATCTGTGTACAATTGTATGGTCAAGATTTGTTGTTCTTTTAAGTCAGAACACTTCTCACTTAATATCCCTTCTCTACATAAAGTGAGAGAAAAAAAAGTTTAAACTATCAATAATTTACTTAAAGCCATCTATAATTATTAAATCCACATAGTCCTTACTAGGACATATGACTAAATGTAAAAATAAGAGTAGATATTAAGAAAAACTAAATATATAACGTAAGGATAACAAACTAATTAAGCTTCTAAATATGTTTCTGACTTTATCCACTCATCCCTTGCCCTTAATATTGAAAAAAGAAGACTGAGTACACATTGAAACTAACAGTCTTATACAATGTCATCATAATGAAACAAACAAAAGATATTCCACTGTTAATTAGCAGTGATTGAATTTCCAGGCCACTGATCCTTCGTATGAATATCAAGACTAATTATAAATGAAATAATATCATCAAGCAAACATACCCATTATTGGTGAAGGTGGAATTTTTTCATCAAAAAAACCGATAGCTTAGATAAAGTCTAAAATACAAAATCTTCAAATGTAAATTATGAATTTCACATCCAATATAATAACTCACCAAAATTTACAGTGATTACCCTGTCCAATGCAGTTACCAAGCCAAACACAATGATGATCAAATTGAAGAACACACTTGTCACAATCATGACAATGCTTCGCTCGTGGAGGCTGCATAATGGTCACCAATAAAATAATTGACCATCAAAATCTTGATGTTAAACTATTAGAGCCAGAAAGTCATTGTGCGTAGAAGGAACTCCTAACGTGCTAAAAACCTTAAAATTCATGCATATAACAAGAGGAAAAAGTAGTTTATAAAGTGTAGCTCAACCTATCTTTTCATTATCCGTGGAAATATTTTTCTCATGCTTCAAATACAGGCATCCAATCCAGAGTGAAAAAATATATTCCACCACTTATACTGAGTATAAATTACGTTTTTTTGTCATGAACCAATAAAAAAAAGCATTCACATCATGCTGACTTCTTTCTGTCACCAGGCAAGCAGAATCTAGATCACAAATGACAACCAAAAACCCAAAAAACGCTTTTCACAGATACAAGATGTAGAGTAGCATCCGGGAAAGCCTAACAATATTATTAAAATTGTACTTAATTATTAAAAAAGATGCTTCAAGACATGGCAGCGTCAACACTTGGTTTCTTAAATCCTTACAGTGAATTCTCATGATGCTGTACAAAATTAATGTGGACAACTAAAACCATCAAGTGAATGCAAAACCACCACCTAAAGATGAACTGAAGAAGCAATACAATATGAAATAGCCCACACAAAAACATAATACAGATTATAGAATATTAGAATGTCATTTGAAATACCTGTTCCACATTGCAATAGGTGCATGTCCATGTTCTGCAGTGAGAAGTAAGCCATAAATAACAGTTTGTGAAAATTTAACCAGCACTGACAACGGTCCTATCTACCTGATTGATGATCCCAAAGGATACAAGTCCGACACTAACTTTGACCAAGATGTTGTACTGCTTCCTGAAAGATTTCTTCCTAATAGATTTTCCTCCATGGAAACAACGAAACTCCCATTTTTGCTTGAAGCTGATTGACTTTGCTTAAGCAATATAAAATTGAAAATAAATTGTTAGGCGAGACCAGAAACATAATTTTGCTTCACATCTTATTGAATCCCTTTTCCTAACAATAAATTTTATACAGGAAAAGTTGGGCTGCCTACCTGGATGTATATGGTGTCTTTTTGTATGCTACATTTCTATCGTGAACAGTCATCATGGCATCAAGAACGTAGCTGCACACAGAAAATTAGCAAAGGAAATCAAATCCATCAGGTAAACATTCAAGCGAAAATACTCCAATTCCTGATGACACTCATTATTCAGTTCATCACGGGTAAGCAAATGTTTTATTACCCTGGCGAAGAAAGTGAGGTGGCAAAGTATTGAATTAAAGTACCAACGAACAGCAGTAAGTATAAAGCAGTGTACCTGACAGGAAAACCAAGTAAAAAAACAGAAAATCAGAAACACTGCTGCAACAATCCAAAACTGCTAGGAAACACTAACTTGTATAGTGCATTAATCGTGCATAACACATGCAGAAAATGCAACTTCAATTTATATCACAAAAGACAAAACAAGACTAGGTAGAACAGCTCACCACGGTTCCTTCTTAGTCTTTTCTATCAAATCCCCGTCAAACAAGAAGAGCACGCCAGCATAAACGAGGTGAATCGTCACCAAGGACACCTTCAAGCACAACGAAGACCTTCGACCTTAAATTCAGCAACAGACATTTACAATGAGGAAAAAATTAAGCTACCACAAAAACATTTCCAGGAAAAGGAAATTAAATTCCGATAAAATACACATTCAAATTCAAAATCAACATAAATTAAAATTCCGCGTTGCTTTCTCAGGAACCAAAGAGAGCTACCAGGATCGGCGAGACATGGAAAAATTCGGAAGCAACGATCCATTGGTCGTTCCCACGTACGCATAGGGGAGCACATCCTGGCGATCGTCATGAATTAAAGCGAAACCGCGGAAGCAATCGAGCAAACGATAGACATCGGAGATTCGCGAGTGTGTTTCCCGGAAAATCAATTTTCTCACTAAATCGAGCTTTCCCGAGAAAACGACCGGTGAGAGTGGGAGAGAGCGAAAGGTGTTGGGAGTGATGAGGATTGGAATTTATAAGAAGCGTATGTTAGTTTAACTAAGCCAACTCTGAAGAAGAAGAGAGACGACAAAGGGAGGGTGCGCATCGCGCATCCTTGGTGTAACTTAGCGCGCTCTATGCCAAAGCGAAATCTGGGTGAGACTGTTAGTTGTTGTCATTATTACCCAACGAAAAAATTTGCAGCGATTTTCTTATTAATTCAAGGAATTTATTTAATCTCGATCACAACGATTCTTCAACGTGTGAAGAAGACTGAAGAAGAATGTTAAAGAAGAAGCAATTATGTTGCAATAAAACGTAAAAATAATACCAAAAACTTGTTTATCTATCTTACCACTTTTAATGTTTATTTACCCAATAAATAAGTTAGGACATAGATTTTTTTCTATGTAAATAATTACATTTTAATTTATTTTCTTGTCTAATTAGTTTGTAAATGCACTATCGATGGCTAAGCAGTAGTTTCTCCCGCATGTTTAATCTATAATTAATGAATAAAATTACAATTATTATATTAGAAAATACAGCAATTTAAACAACACATAAACTAAAATGAAAGGAGTAATATATAACTATTTTATACAGTATAATATAAATATTATTATGCTTTTTTTATTTGCTTATACCAATTGAGAGCGTGTTTCAAAATGACATCACATTTCAAATTTGGATCACTTGCGTAAAAAAAGTTATTATTACTGCTTGGGTGAAATAATTCATTATGTGTAACTCTTTACACCAAATATGCTAATCTCTATTATAATAATAATAATAATAATAATAATAATAATCTTAAAATTTTCATATTCTTAGACAACAAATTTTTAGGTCAATAAAGTTAGCTTCTTTTTCTAAAATGAATCATTTTACAAAGATGTGTTTTTATTATTGATTTAAAGCACGTGTTTCTATTTGAGGTGAGGTTAATTACATAATGTTAATAATATTTGAAGAGTAATGTAAGACAAATTAGTGACCCAAAAGTTACATTAGCAAAATCCAAATAAGTACCACAGCCTAATTTCTGGTAAAGATGTCCTTGGCACATTCAACTTTTCTTTTTATCATTTTTATTTTATTTTTAATAGAACTTGGTGAAGTTGAAAAGGTGTTGGTTTATACTATTAGCATGTATCCAAGAGATGAAAGAATATACTCAATACTAGTTTTTGTTTTTCTCCTTTTTCTTGGTCAGATCTTTCACTGTTTAATTACTGTATGTTGAGTTAGAACAATCTGATAAATAACATGAAGTTTGTTGGCATTGTTAAAAGGTTCTTTTATTCAAATTGTTGTTCCATTCGAAAAACAAATGCATTGATTCCTAAATAATGTAAGAATCTAGACAAATTTTGTTTAAACAATAAATCAAAGTCTTAATACCTCTTTTTGTCCCTCTTTATAAGGGAAATGTTCAAGTTTGTCCTACCTTTTTTAAAAAGTTCAATGTGGTCCCAAGTTGTGAAAAAAGTGTTCAATTTAATCCTTTTTGGTTACGGCGTTAAATATTTAACGATGAAACTGCTCCTCTGGACTAAACTTGATGAGTTGTTCATTTTTTCTCTTACGTGACATGGTGACGTGTCAATTTTGAATTTAAAAAAAAAAATTGCTTGACACATCATCTTCTTCTTCCACCTTCGCCAATCCTGAATTTAGGGTTTCTTCTCTCACATCCTTGGAGAGGTACCTGAGGTCCTCTGGCAAACCAATAGCAGTGAGGATTTTCTTCTTGCCTCTGATTTGAGTTCAATATCTGTTTTCTCAGTTTCTTTCAACATTTGTGCTACTTCTCGCTCGCAGTTCTGCATACATTGCGGGCAACAAATTGATACACCATCAGGATCTACGTTCTCAGAGGCACGCCTCAATGGAGAGATCGTTGTAGTTGGCAAGGTCTTTAACGGGGATAAAGACCGGTGAAACAAAATCGAAAAAAGAACAGAAACAAAACAGAGTTAACATATCAGATAAGATTCATTTACCAACTACAATCCCAAGTTTAATCAATTCCATGAAAGAAAATGCTTTATCTCCATTCCATTAAACACGAAACACTAATCTTTATCATTTAATCTGATCTTGCTATGGAATAACCAGGGAAATAAGATTTTGGAGAGAGATCATCGGAGTTGGAGTGGAAATGGAGGTGGGAGCCGGCGGAATCGGAGTGGGAGGGAGAGGCGTGCTTGGAAAGCTGGTGGGTTTTATGGGGAGGAGAGAAAGATGGGGAGGAAGAAGGAGACGGCGGCACATGACTCTGAGTGTCGTGGTGGACAAAGGAGTGGAGGGAAGAAACCCTAAATTCACGGTTGGTGGAGGTGGAAGATGAACCTGATGTGGACTTTAATGAAAATCACAAGTTTACCCCTTATGCAGCCACGTTATAAACCTAAACAACCACGTTGCACAGATCAGTCCACGCTGTCAGATGGATTGTTAAATATTTAACGCCGTGACCAAAAAAGATTAAATTGGACATTTTTTTCACAACTTGGGACCACATTGAACTTTTTAAAAAAAGGTAGGACGAACTTGAACATTTCCCTTATAAAGAGGGACAAAAAGAGGTATTAAGCCTAAATCAAACCTATTAGAAGGAATGTTGAAATAATAATCTGTTATGGTGTTTAGTCATAAATTTTATATTAAGAAAAAAAATCCATTTATTTACTAGCTTTGCAACTTAGATTTTTTTTAACTTTAAAATAAATTAATTTAATTTTTTTATCATGTTACATTTAATTTAGAGTTGCATTTTATAATAATAATGTTTTCATGTAATGATTTTAATTTAATGATTATGTGAGTTTGTAGTTCTCATATGGACTATAAATTTTCACCCCTAAAAGACGTGTGTTGTATAACATGGTGCTAGAAGAGATTGGATTTAGAAAAACTATTAAATTATTTTTACAGTTGATAGTAGGAAATTAAAATAGATGTGCAACTAAATGAATTAAGTGCATCACTAACCGCTTGTAATTTTCTACTTTTTATTCAATATTTTATTTTTATAAGTATTGATAAATCACCCAAGCTAATTCTGTAGTAAATATACATACTGAAAACAATTCCGTATTTATTTTTAAAATTTTCACTTATCCCGTGTTTGATTTTATCTACTTAATTTAGAATTCTTTACCCTGCACTTTATCTACTTTATCTTATTTATCTATTTAATACTGTAGTCATGATATGACATCTTTTAAAGTAGGAAAATGTTAACCCATCACCTTAGGATACGGTACTATAATTAATAATTAGCTATTATTAATTCCACTATATTTATTTGGAATAATTAATTTTATTATTAAAATAATATAAATTTATACAATATTTTTTTTTGAAACAAAAATATTCTTTTTTTTATCTTTATAATTATTTTCTAAGCACAAAATAAATATTTTGAAATTTGTAAAGTCTTTGTCAAGAAATAAACAAAAATATCTTTTGACACTTGAAAACAGTTTTTTAATGAGAGTTTAAAATGTGAAGATTTATAGGTGAAAGCTTGAAATATTTAAAATGTAGGGTTTTTAATTTTTGTAAAAAAAATCTCTTTAAAATTTTTACCCTTTTTAAAAAAAAGAATGCACTTTTTTATGAAAGTTTTTTTCTTTTTCTTCGTAATGCTTTATATCACTCTTTTAAATTAATTTTTCTTGATTATTTTGAATGAATTATGTAATGGTTTTTACAATTTTCTTATTTGTTATTTTAGTACACTAAGTAATATTTTTCTTTATTGTTTATATTCGCAGATGGTAAATTGCACATTGGATGGAGATAGTGGTAGAGATAAGATGAAGAATAGAGTTTATTTATAATGTTAGTGAAATTTCTAATCCTTCTTTAACTTTTCAATAGACTTATGTAACTTTAATGTGGATGCGACCTAATATTGACAGACAAAGATCCATGGATGACTGAAGCAATTCCAAAAGAGTTGCCATCAACAAAACACAGCTTCTGCATATGCCATATTACTTCCAAGTTTAGCTCTTCGTTCAATGCTATACTTCGTCACAAATATTCAAAATGGTGCCCCGATTTTTTTAAGCTCTACAAGTTACAAAAGTATAAAGAATCTGATCACCAATTGCCAGGAGTTGTCGGAAAGTATAATTTGCAGTAAAATAAGCATATGAAAGAATTCTATGAAATAAAAAATTATTGGATGTTTAATTGTTTTATTTTTATTTTTTATTTTAATAATTTTTTAATTTTTTTTAGATATTTAACACTCTAAAACACTTGTTAGTATCCTTTAAAGTACATATTTATTTCACACAATTAAATTTTTGTAGCTATTAATACGTGTGTTGTCAAGCTAATGAATGATATAAATATGCGAATCACGATACAGTGGTTTGTTTTATTCAAAATAAATGTAATATAGTTTATAGTGGACAGATTTCGGTGAGATTGAGAAGCTCCAATTGGACCAAAAAAATAATGGAAGAATGTGAAAGAGCAAAATCAAAATGAGTCGGTGGAATTCTTTTTAATATCATTGATCTCAATCATCCAAGCAAAACTGAAAATGCTATTTGATAAGTATTACCACATTAGCAAAACCTAAAAAGCGACTATTCTTTTCTTTCTTTCTTTTCTTTTTTCTACACATTATCAACATCCACATAACTATGGGCCTATTTAACTAACTGCAAGGCCCAGTCTACCTAACCCACAAAACAAGGCATCACGGATTGTTCAATCTTCTGGAGGTGGAATCCTATGAGATGCACCTCATGGAATAGGTGGTCACTGGTGAATCCATAGTGGGAGCACCACCGTACACTCTGGCGTGATCACTCTCTAACCCGTAATCCATCATCGGACGGTACTCCAAATCCTCGTCATGATCAAACACAAACTCCGGAATCTCCACCTCGTTCCTCTTCACGTGCTCCCACAGAAAATCAACCCTGCTAATGTACTTCAACTTTCCATACAGCCTATCACACGCAATCAAACTCCGCAACATCAATTTCACACGATGGAACCTCACATTCACATTCACATTCAATAATCAATTACTAACAGACACTACAATTTATTGAAACTCATCTTTGTAGTTACTGTTTCGCATTGCATAATCATACACTTAATTTTATATTATTTTTTTAAAACTTTAAACTTCAATGTAGAAATTCTTTTTAAATGTTAAATTTAACTTATCGAAAAAAATAAAAAATAATAAACAGATAAAGATAGAATCAATAATTGAAGAAATCTTTCCAAGATTCGACATGCAGCAAGTGAAAAAAATTATAAAATTGAAAAAGGATGAGACTGAAAATTTCTTTTCAGATTTACATCTTATTTCTGAAAAAAAATTGTTCTCGAGATAATAATAAAACATGTTTCCATCATAATCTGATAAAAAATCAACGGATCATTTTGATTTTTTTTCTGTAACAAAAAAAAAACTTGTATTGCATGGTGCCAGGATTTTTGATGAAGAAAAATTGACGAAAATAGGTGACAAATTAAAAATAGTGAGGGATGCATGATGCATGTGTGAAGTATTATTGAACGATGAAAATGAATCTATATACGAACAAAAGTAAAATTATTAACAAGGAGGATGACAATTGGCATACCCAGCGTTGAAGAGGAAGCGGCCCAAGGTAGCAAGGAAAAGGCGGGCCTGTAAGCCCGGATGAATAAAATAAAAAGCTTCGAGATTCTCCTTCACGTTGGCCGGAATCGCGTCGTAGATCGACCGGAGAGCGGATATTCCGGGCAAATTCTCGCTTCTCTGGACGTCGGTGTGCACGTAGAGCACTGCGAATTTTCTCTTCCCCAGCTTCGGGAAAACCCTCTCTTCCAGGTACCTCTTCAGCACCTCAACAGTGATCAACCGCGCTGAGACAAAATTGGTGAATCGTTGAAACGAATCACGATCCCGTCAGTTACAGTTAAAATCCATAAAATAAAAAGTGCGAGAAAAATTAGGAATTGAATTGACCTGGGAAGAATTTTCCGATAATGCGAAGGATCTTGCGGCCATGCTTGTCACGGCCTTTGATCTTGAAAACCTCTAGTTTTTCGAGCAGCTCTTCCTGTTCGAGTTCGGATATGGGCGCGCACATGTTTGGTTTATAGAGAAAGAGAGAAAATCGGAGTGGAAGAAGAAAAATTAGAGAATGGATAAGAGAAATTGATTGTGATGGTGTAGAAGAGAATGATGGAAGGCATTATAAGGGATGCAAGATAAGGGACAAACAGAACTTAATTATTTGATTATGGATAAAAGAAACACAAATAAGGAGTGTTAGAAAGAGAAAATAAGGGATTGGAATATTATTAATTATAAATAAAATTCAAAATAAAAATTGAAAGCAACACAAGCTTGCTGCAGTTTCGCGGCCTAGGAATATTCGAAGGTATCTTCCTTTTTCAGAGTACCATGGGCCCACACTATCCACACGCAATCTCAGCCGTAGGTTCCTTCATCATGATTCGTGGAGAAACCAGGCTTCCTCCATAATTATCGTTGCTTAATTCACTTATTATTCGTACAACGAGACGAAAATGGGAAAGTGTTGAACGTGTTTACTTTGACAAATATATTAAATTGGGTAAAATATTTTATTTCGAATAATTTAGATAAATTTATCGTTTACCATTTCTTCATTGTATAGAAAATTATTGGAAAATTTTCAAATGGATTTTTTTATCAGTGACACGAGGCGTAAAAAAAATTGATATTAAATCAGTTGTCATAGTATTCACAATAGTTTACATATAAAATATAAAACACTTATCAAACTATTGTAAAAGTAAAGAGAAAATTGTATAAAAAATATATATTAAATAAAAAATACATAGTTTCTGTTCTTGTATGATTGTATTTTATATGAAAGAAAATAAATTTTGGAAAGTAAAATGTAAATAATTTTGTAAAACTAAATTGAGGAATCAGTTATTTTTTAATGGGGAATATGCAGTTTTTTTATGTAAAAGAATTATATACTTTTCAAATATTAAAATAATTTTAATTTAGAATAAATAGTGAATCATTTAATAAAAAAATAACATGAAGAATCATTATTATAGCTTTTAAATCTATTGAGGATAGATTATGTGGTAAAATTCATTTAGTAAAATATAATAAAAATAATAGTCATTATTAAAGTCCATTAAAATGTTTTAATTAGTAACGTTATAATTAATTAAAGGTGGGTTTCGGGGAACAATTACTCTGTTAATGAAACTGTGGTCGATTGCGTAGTGGTTTTAGTGATTGCAATTATTGCACGTGATGTCATTGGGGGCGTGTAAGGAGGGTAGTTTCGTTTCGAAGGTACGTTAAACTATCTTATCCTTTTAATAGTACTATATTTAATATTCAGTTTTTGACATTTTTCTAATTAACATGTAATTTTTTAAATAAATAATGTTTAGTTCAAAAATCTTGATTCAACTAATATGTGATGTGTTTTTTTTCTTTTTTTCGTCTTTATATTTTTTTATTCACATACACTCAATTATATCTAAGAAATAAACCGTTGATGTTTCGATTTCATAATAATATCGTTATGATGAATTAATATATTTAAGATATTTTATTTCGGATTTTAAAATTTCTATACAGTTTTGTTTTTAAAAGAGATGAAAAAGTATCTTAGTCTCAATTCTAAGATCGAACTATTTGAACAATTAAGAGAACATTATTGTAATTGATTATTTTATTTTTCTTAATCTTTATTATACTTTCTTCCAAAATATCTTTTCTTTTTTAAAAATAAAAAATAAAGATAATTGTCTTTATGTTTAAAAGTTTGTTAAATAAGTATATTTTTTGCAAAATTTATTTAGTGATTTGGTACTGTACAATTAGATTATAAGTATTGGCAATGCGTCACAATAAAATATATAAATATTAAGTGAGAGAAATATACTACCTTCTAAGCTCAAAACATTTTTCTTAAAAACAGTTATATTATAAGACAAGGTATAATTTATATTTATAAATTACGAGTTATTTTAAAAGTAATAACTATTCTAATCTCATTTTGGATATCTAAAATTTTAGAATTGATTGGTTTAAGAGGAAAGAAAATCAATGTAACTAAATAGATTGAATAAGATGCATGGGTTATTTATATATGTTTAATTTATATTATTTGGGTATACTAAACCTTTCGGTTTACCTTATTTTGTTAATTACAAATTATCACAAAGAGAAAGCTGACTTAAAATATTGAATATTTTGTTTTGTTATCACAAATTATCACAAATGCTTTATTTTAAAATATTTTGTTTTGTTATAATTTTTTCACATTTAAATATTGAATTATACTTATATTATAGTTTAAATTCAATTAATATATATTTTTCATATAATTGTAAAATTATTCCTCAATTTAAAATAAAGTATTTATGATATTTCACCCCTTCCTGATTTATTTATCTATTTCTCTATTCAAATTAATTTGCTGTCAGTATCTTTGAGTTTAGAAGAAATTTATCTCTTTAAAACACACACACACAAATATATATAATATTCATCTCTTATCTTATTTAAATAATAGTTATTCTTGTGAAGATAAATTACGCTGATTATCCTTTTCAAGATAATGATTCATAATTTCTTCTACTTGAAAAATAAAATATTGTTTATTTATATATCCTTATCTTCAAAACCGAAGAGGACTTGTTCAATATCTGATATAAAGAAGTAATAACTATGGCATTATAAGTAATGTAATATTTATATGTTTTATGTAGTCCTCAACCAGTATGAATGTGAGTCAAATTTAGAAACTGTAAATTCTAGGAGGAGAGAAATGGAAGATTTTATAACCAAACAACCTTTTTCATTAGATACAAATATTTTTTTAAGATTAGGTTATCAGAGTGTTATTTTTCATTTTCAAAGCTTAAATTGAAATATTGTTTAAGAATGAAAAAATATGATCAACAAAAAGAACGAGAGTTTTTATCTGGCACGGTGGAAAGCGCAGTGTGTGTCTTTGGTTTGCAGTCTTTTTACCCACTTTAATTCTTTTGATATTTCTCATTATTAGTATATTTATTGCTGAAGTTTTAATGATTTAAACTACATAATTTTTGACATCAATATTGAAACATAGCACTAGCATGACTTAATTGAATGAGTTGGGATTCTAATAATTTTTGCCTTATGAATTCAAGAGGAAAATTTAGCTTCCTCCTAGCACTAGCATGACTTAATTGAATAAGTTGGTATTATCCGAACTCTAGATCATTTGCTTCTGATTCTCACCTTCATTGATTAATAAAATTTCATAGAAATTTGATCAATTAAAAATAAATGTCAACAAACAACTACCCACACTAAAGATTTGACCAAAAAATTGTAAATGCTAACTATTGTATTCTTACATAACTTAGAAACCAAAAATAAATAAATAAATTACTAATTTCACCATCTAAATTTTCAACAATTTTACTATCACATTTTACAATTTTCAACGTCAAAAATCATATTGATATCATAATGGACATATAGCAATTAAAAACATCTAATAATTTATAATTTATAACGTGCCAGTATTATAGTGCAATGAGATGGAATTTGTAACGAGAGATATGCCTACAAAAGGACAAACTATTCATCTATAAGCTGTACAATGTGCAACTAAGAATTCTACAATGCTACCTTTGTTACTTTTAGTCCAAGCCTTAACTAGGTTGAACAGATTCTTTATAACCAGACACTTCAGCCAGCTCCGATAATTCTTGCTCACCACTTAGAACCTGGAGGAGGAATGGCAAGTCATATGCACTTAAATTGGGGTAGAATAAATAGAGACACATAGCTCTAATCACAGTTTATGGTCTTTTTACCTGGCCATTGATAATCCACGTAGGGAAACCGTCAAGTTTGGCGTCTATGCATGCCTTGATCATTTTAGTTCCTGTACGATATCCTTCGGGAAAGCATTCCACGTAATCCAACTCCTTGGCGGCCTCACGCCCAAACATCTGTATCAGCAGGTTAAAGTGAATAGTTATGCTTAAGACATGTTAGGAAATAAACTGCAGCAAGCTAGATTTCTGAACTGTAAGTTCTGGCCATTATCAGGCATTGTTAAAAGTTGAGTTTGTTAGAATGCAGGGATAGATCCAGAGCACAGGAATCTAATAACACTAGCAAAAATAGGAAAATTGTTCATGAAGAAGAAACCATGATATTTACGAATTCATTGACGACTAATCCTAAAACCAGGGTCAAGATCTTCACGAGTAGTCATATGGTTGAGTTTTTGATTGAAAACTACATTACCGAAGTTGAATCCTACAAACTAATAAGATATTTTTCACATGTTATTCACTTCCCACTACAATGACAACAATCCACCTTTTCAAGGTAGAGAAATGCAAAGCACAGATCATGATGATTTTTGTTCCATTCAGTATGGCTAATTCCAGGTACTAAAAGGCTAGAATGGACTGCATGATGGAAATAACTTCATTCCACAAGTTACAAGCTATTTACTTGATTGAACAGCAAAGACTAAGCCCGTTCCACCTTGCATTCCTCTCGGGTCAAACATATATATATATGAATGCCACCATGCTCATATAGTGCCAGATTCTCTTTGGTATTTCTTTTGCCGTGAAAGGAGCATCCGAGCCTCTGTAGGTAGATAAATTGAGAAGGAAGCATGGCTGTCACAGACTGAACTACTGCACATGGTTGTAACGGAGGATTATCACGATCCTCCACCTTACTTTGCTTGTGTTAGGTTAATGGTACTACCCAAACCAAAAACTATATCGCTGCCACTGGATCTGTGCTTGATTTCCACCTCGTGTCACATAGGGTTTCCCACAAATATTGTCTCCTCTTTGCAAGTCACAAATGAGTCTGACTCATCTCTTTCCCTGAAATTCTTGCTTTCAAGAACTTCATTTTGCTTCTATTCTGATTATTTAATGTTGTTCGGCAGTTTGGGATTTTGTTGGGTTTCTCTAAGTTTTAGTACCTCTTGTATTAATTTCTTGCCCTTGAGCCATTAGTTCTATTCTCTCTAATTCTTCATCTTGTGCAGCCGTTCTTAATCAGCTTTTGCCCCCACTTCACCACTTCTTGGCTTTCCCCTCGAACTTCATCTCTAGAGTTGCTTTCTTGCTCCTCAGTTTCTGAATTTGGAAGCCAAACTTAAGTTTCTGGTTGGAATTTTTTGAGCACTGCCTTATGAAAAGTCAACCAGATTGCATTTAGATTGTTCTACTTCCAAGAAACCCATCATTTGAGAGCATCTCCTTCCAACGCCAAGTTGCCATCATAGCCCATGTTAGTTTAATAACTTCATGAACTTGGTTGGTGTAAAAATACTGTTTTACCTTGATAAGTGGCTGACAGTTTTCCCTTCAATCAATAATCAAATCAATGTTTCAGACTTATCCTGACAAGTCCTCCCACAGCTCCAAGATCAGAGTTTTGATAGAAACACGTATAGATAAATTTTAACAAAAACCCTAATTCACTTTCATAGAAACTGGTTTAGAAAAAACACACAAGAAATACATTTTAAGATCCCTAACCCCCAGTACTGACCCCAATGTCGTTTCATAATTAAGAATATGTAAAAGGCAATGAAATGAACACTCCTGCCCTTTTCGAGAGGTCCAAGTCTCTCCCAATTCATCTAGAATTTTCTATACAAAGAATGACTCCATCTCAAATCGCTCTTCCTGTCTATATGCATAATAAGCAACTTGATTCACTAAATATGTAATAATTAAAACTAATTATTTACTATCTAATTATGGGAGTTAGCCATCAATTTCTCAAGTTGAATTCTAAAAACTATTCTGAACTTACACACAAGACATGCACTCCACACTAAATTCACGAAAATTCAAACTTTTTAAGGTAGAGAAACGCATAACATAGATTGCGATGGTTTAGGATCCATTTAGTGTATAAAGGCTTTGAAAGGTTTATAAATGACCACATACCACTTTTTGTTCCTGACAATGTGAACACCAGAAAGCACCATACATTTTAGCTCCTATGGAATGCAAGTGCCTTGCAAGAGATAGCGCGAAAGGGCTTGACGGAGTTGTAATCTCAGTTGCATAATATGGCAGTTCAATTTCAGCCAGGCTGTTAAAATTAGTAGATAACGGAAATTTTGAGCATTTCAAATTGTACATTGCAAGCACAAACATTCACTTTGGTTTCATCTCCAGCAGGTAAAAGCAAACATAGAGCCAGGCGTAGTTTATTTGAAAGAATAAGCCTAATCTTCGCAGGAAAATTCTATCAGTAAATACATCACCCTTTCCTTACCATTCGCATTATAATCTTATAACATTATATAAATTAAAATGTCATAGACAGGGGCTCTACTTCCATTTTACTATCTATGCTTAAACCCTAATATGTGGGTTTTGGGGCAGTTGAAAAACGAAGGACAGTCAAAATTGAAACATCGAACAAAAAGAGACATCAGACAAGGAAATATAGGCCACCACGACCTAAAAACCAGACAGTAAAATTTTACGGGAAATAAAGGTATGCCCAGAACAAGAAAATGTTGGCAGACAGTAACCAAAGGCAGGAGAAAATGACAATTAGAGATTAGTTATCATCTGTTTTAAGCTTTAGACATGGGATTGATTGATATATGATAGTAAAATTGCACATTTGCACCACATGGAATAGAGAGAAATTGAAGTGACCTAAAGATCCTAAGCAAGTGACAAATTCACCTTGAGGATCCAGATTTAGAACTGTTATAGGAGGTGTTCAGCGTGAGAATCACTATGGTGGCAACAAGCAGTTGTAGACCCAGTGTTTTAGACACCTCTTGTAATCCAAGGTCCTATGATTTAAATTCCAAAACAGAAAGTAGCAATCAAGCAAAAACACAGGAAAGAAGCATAAACACATTGATTAAAGATTAACACAACGGACCTTGAGTGTAACAAAAAATAAGGTGAAGGACAAGAAAGCCGAAAGTAAGCAGTAGAAGCAAGACGAATCAGAGAATCTCGTACTTAGAGTGTACAAAAAATACGCACTAGCAGCTGCCATAGAGGTCGTGGCTCCAAGCAACACTGCTTGTGCAGTTGATTTGTTAATCCCAAAACGCAACTTATCCGAAGCCAACTGAAGACCTAGCGCAGCAACCAAGCCATACGCAGCCATCCCAATCAACGGAAGAGGAATACCTGAAAATTGAAAAACGACCATACCGTTCACAACGCAAATTCCAAAGGCATTTACTTACAATCCAGCTAGTTATGGCACATTTCACGTTAAAAAGCAATACCGAAAACAATTGCGTAATCACTGTTGAGTACGTCGGAGCAGGTGCCACCACCGACGGGACAAAAGGCATCGTCGCCGGTGAGCTTAAGGTAAGTGAGATAGGAGGTTTCGAGGAATCCGAGTCCGGCAGCCCCGGCGATGAACTTGTGAGTCCAATCGGCGGGAGACACGGAGGTTTCTGGCTCGGAAGAGGAGCATTTAAGAGGCGGCAACCTGAGGTGGTTAGGAGAACGGTGGTAGGGAATCGGAGCGCGGCGAGCGAAAGCGCGAGAAGATGAGGATAGTGACGGCGCGGCGAAGGCAAAGGTAGTAGCCATTCAGGAAGTTTTAACCGTCTCAGGCTACTTAGCTCACCATTTCTTTCCTTCGCATCTCAAAAGAGAGAGTCAAAATAAAATTGTCAACGTAATTATTATTCACTTACCTCTCTTTAGAACACGTTTGAAGGAATTTCAAGCATAAGTGATTTTTTAAGAGATAAAATAAATAAACTTTTCTTCTGTTAAAATTGATTTTTCTTCTTCTAATATTAGTCATAAAAATTACTAATATCATGAAAAGTAATTTACGAAAATGTTATTCCAAAATGAATTTCATACATTCTGCAAATTTTATTCTGAAAATTTTATTTTGAAAATCCCAAAAAGCTTGTTATCGAAAATTTTCAAAACATGTGATCCAAAAGTCAATTTTACAAAAGACAAAATTTATTTTGAAAATTTAGGAGGTGCGAAAAGAAATTGTGAAGTAAAAGAAGAAAAAGCCTCATTTTGATGAAACTGGAGGAAAGCCCATTAAAGTGTATAATGGGCCTTATTGTTGTGACAATAAGTAAGCCTAATATAGAAGGTCCATAAGATGGGTAGAGGACGTGGTGCCACGTGTAGAAGAATCTCTCCACCGAAATCCGATGGGCTTTGTGAGGTGGATACTTATCCATAGTCGTGGTGGTGGGTCAGCACTACTTTCCTTCTTTATCCAAAATACCACACATTACGTGTCATCTACCAACATTTTATCCAAAACCTCTCATTTATAATTTTGCACACAAATTTCTATATAACATTAGAAAAATCAATAATTCATACACATTATACATTCACGTAACACGTGTCACTAGATATTCAACTCCCACAACAAATCATGAACACTCACAATATCACTTCCAAATAATTCATTTCTAGTATAAAATTTTCTCCTGATGGAGATATATTGTTATGCATAATATCCAAAAAAACGAGCGAGTCCAGAGGAAAAATCAAAGAGCAATTAGTGGAGATGGATTAACCTCAAAACAAAACAAGAAGAAGAATCTTTGAGAAAACGTTAACGTGGTCGTAGATTAATGGTCGCGGCAAAATTATCATTGTCTCCTTTACGTGACATTCTAGCTCTTCTAATATTATCAAGAGATATATTCTATTTATTTATAACAAAATTTTACACTATATTTTCATGTTCATATTATATTCAATAATTTTGTACGATTTCTTTTTTTTTCATATTTTGAAATATATTTTGATTATTTTTTTTATCAGTTGACCGACTTCGGATGAGAAGAATACATTTTTTATCCTTGTTGATCCCATTGATAACTTTATTTCACACCAAAGTTCTTGATGATTTCTTGAACATTTGCAAAAGAAGAATATATCGGTTTTACAACATTATATTATAATAATATGTTAAATGTTTAATAGAAATAAATATAAAAGATGTGGGACCAGTAGTTATGAACCAGCCTTTCAAATATGTAAGTTGGAAGCGGCAAGAATTGGCATTGTATTGCATCAATATCAAAGCTAACCACTTATTTGCATTTGGTAGCAGATTCCATTCCAAAACAGTGTCAGCAAACAATGACGACGACGACAGCAACAACCTTTGATGTCTCCGCCGCTTGTTTTCGTGTTCCTCCTTCGTCTTCTCCTCGTTTCTCACGCAATCCATGCCACACCAGGTGAAATAATTTCTCCATTCTTTCATGCCAAAAGTGATAACTTTCTCTCTTTTTTTTTTCTTCTTTCTACTTTTTCAAAAACTTGAAAGTGTTGTTGCAGGTTTTCAGTTCTGAACTCCTTGAATCCTCACAGGGGACGGATTAGCGTGAACGTTCCACCCAAGTTTCCAAACTTCCGGTAAGTGTGAACTGCGAAAAACGAGTGTTTCGTTTTGTTTTGTCTTGTTTTTTCTCAGTGGAATCGAATTATTGGATGGAACGGAGTATATAAGGTGATAAAGTTTTGGTCTGAATATTTTTATGAGTGAAAAAAGGTGCAGAGTGACTTGTACCTCTCATAAATAGAAGAAAACGATGAGCAGAATATTAAATAAAATAGGATCATGTTTATATTTGGCAGATAGCGTGCTAAAGACGAAATAGAATGTAAATATTATTAAATTTCGTTTCGCTTATTTAATTTGATCTTTTCATCAAATGAAACGTGGTTTTTGGGTGATTGAAGGAGGGAAGTTGCACTGAAGGGGGATTTGGAGGCTGTTGTTCCAACTTCGGTGCCTGTGCGTGTTGCATATGAACTTCTTCTAGCTGGTCATCGATATTTGGATGTGAGGTAGATTCAATATTAATTACAACAACTAACAGTAAAAGTAAAAGTACAGAACTTTTTCTGAATGATATTGTTTAATGAACCCAAATCTTATCAATTTTTTCTCCTATTTTGTTGCAGGACCCCAGAAGAGTTTGATGAAGGACACGTTCCTGGCGCAATAAACATACCTTACATGTTCAGAGTTGGATCAGGTTCCATTCCAATTCTCAAATTCAATTCATAATAATCATCTAAGTGATGATGAACTAGTGGTAGTAACTACTTTGTTGATTCCTAAAGTTTGTTCTGAATACAAAAAGAAAAGGAGTGATATACGAAATAGCTATATAAAATATTTTTTTCACTGTATTTCCATCACAAACTAATTGCTAATTGGCTGACAGAGTAAAAGTTTATATGCAACTCAGAAAAGATAGCTACCTGATCCAATGGCTTATTGTTCTTTAGATTTGGATTCTTCGGCTTGTTCTAGAGGGCTGTCTTATGTATCTGATGAATTTAACCTGACTGATAGTTTCAAGATTATGTCAGTTATCACACTCAATTTTGTCCATTCTTGAAATGCAAACATTTTTGTTATGACTCGAAAAATTTACCCTATGATCTGAAAAGCTCTTTTTTTTTTCTTGTATTATTATATTCCATGATCTCAATATAGATTCTCCATTATGTATTCAGGGATGACGAAGAACAGCAACTTCATTAGAGAGGTATCGTCACATTTTAGGAAAGACGATGAAATTATAGTTGTGAGTGCATATCTTCTTAAAACTCTTGTTGAGTGATTAAGTTCTATGTTAGTTTTAGCACTCCTGCTTAATCCAGATTTTGACTTGCGGTTTCACAGGGCTGCCAGCTTGGTAAAAGATCTATCATGGCTGCGAGTGACTTGCTAGCTGCTGTAAGCATTTTTTTTTCTTCAACGCCTTAAATTTGAAGTTGAAAACAAGCATCCTAGTTTGGTTGAATGTCTGAATCAAGTTTTGTTTTTCCAAATCAAGGCATATTTCATGTCTACCTGCATACAAACTAGATTTATTGTGGAATAAGGTTACTCTGAAGTCAATTGGTCTATAAAGTTAATTTTGTTATTTAATGTTGTACCGCAAAAGGATCTTAAACCATTGATATTTATAGATTAGTACAACCTTGCTTCAAAGACAGACATATTTAGGAAAATTTGGTATTGGTTTTTTGTGTCATTCGGTTTTCTTAAGAATATTTTGATTGCTAACGATGTTGCAAAAATTTCTTGATTGTGCAGGGGTTCACAGGACTGACAGACATTGCTGGTGGCTTTGCAGCTTGGACACAAAATGGGCTTCCAACAGAACGATGAAGTGTTCCTGTTGGAGCTGCAGCTGTATATAGAATAAGTTGTGGGATGAGTCGCATGCATGAAAATGCGGAAACATCTCACCAAGACAGTGGGAATCTGACACAGTGAAAACAAAATGAAATCTGATACCAGAAAAGTTCATGTAAAAATGTGGAAAAAGAGGGTTTGTGAATTTGTCGATATAGACAATTAAAAAAAAAGGTTAATATTTTTCGAACTTTGCAAAGAAATTCTCGTGCCTTGACGTGATGTTCGTCTTCCTCTACTTCCAATTCAAACCATGATATATTTATTGATGAAAAATTGAGGCCAAAACTTAATACAACTTGATAACAAGTTTCGTTTTTGCTTTCCAAAAGAGAACAATATTTTGATTCCTAGTAAGTTAGAAAAATTATATTTATGGTAAGGAAAAGGTATTGGGTAAAACATTGGATTCATCCAAGATAACAGGACTGGCGCTCACTTTCACCATCTATACTTCTTATAATATAAATTAAATATGTTTTTAATTTTTAATAAAAATTAAAATTAGTTTCTTTTTAAAATTTTGATCTAATTTAGTTTTTCAAACATCTTATGGTTTTAAAGATAGAAAACTAAATTAATCTACAATTTCAAAAGACTAATTTCAATTAAGGACCAACACATATTTATCACTTGTAATTTCACAAAAGTTAGAAGCACGTGGTAAATTTTCTTAAGATCATTCCATGTGCATATAGTAAATATTGGTTAGGGACTACAGATTTGAGAATGGTGGTGATACATAGTTTTAGAAAAAATGAAAAAAGAGTTTATATTTAAGAAAAAGTTATCAATTGAGACTATAGTTTTAGTTGAATAAAAATTATTTTTATTTATCAAGATAATTTTTTTTAAATACAATTTAAAATAATGAAGAATATTGTATACCATTACGACTTTATTATTCTTATCAATTATTATAACACATTTTTTACTGCATTCATTTTTGTACATAAGGAGCTTAATGGTAGGAGAAAACTGACTATCCAAATTATGGAATTTTTCTGCAAAAGTTCTCATTCGAATTCCATCCAACCCGATACTTGGGCTTGGGGTCAATATACATTACACCTTCTGGACATTTTGACAAGGGGTGTTGCTCCCTCCACCACCACCCTATACTTCCTCCACCTTTCCACATTATTTTAAATACAATTATATAAATTAAAAAGATTTTTACTTTTACCCAATTTTAAATAATTTGAAATTCTAATTTTACTTTGTCAGCACCCACCTACGGAACTCTCTTCCTCTTTCTCCATTTTTTTTTCACCTCCCCACCTCCCACACTTCCATTCCTTTTTCTTCCCAGTTTTTTTTGTTTGAAAGCTTCCATTACCGTCGTGATGTGAAGGAGCGTCGCCGCCGTGGTGTGGAGGAACATCGAGAAACGTCCAGAGCAACAACCAGCGTGGGGAAGTATACATCAACGGAGATCTAACCTAATAAAACAAACTCTAAAATAAAAAACGTAACCTAGGTGACATCTTCAACGGATGTCAACATCCGTTTAAGGTAAAACGGAGTCGACATCCGTTTTTCCTTAAACGGATGTTGACATCCGTTGAAGGATATTGACATCCGTTGAAGGATGTTGACATCCGCTTAAAGGTTACGTTTTTTATTTTAGGTTTTATTTCAAGGTTTATTCGAATACGAGGAAACACTCCATGCACTGCACCACTCCACGCACTGCACCACGATAGGGAGACTGCTTGATAATTCTTTCCACCACCACCAACCTTTGCAACTTGTAGTATCTCACAACGACGAAAGAAAGAGAGGAAGAAATATAATGTTAAAATGAAAGAAAAGTATTTTACTCATGTACGGGACTAGAATAAGTTATTAATGAAATAGGTTGTGAATAGGTAAAATTAAAAAATAATAACCCTAAAAATAAAATTTTACTGAGGGACAAAATAGTAAAGGGGAGGTGGAGGGAGCAACACCCGAATATTTTTATTCATTTAGCTGTTTTTATTTCTTGGGTGTTGCTCCACACCATGGCGGCGACGCTCCTTCACACCACGGCGGCAATGGAAGCTTTCAAACCAAAAATAAAACTGGGAAGAAAAAGAAATGAAAGTGCTGGAGGTGGGAAGGTGAAACGAAAATGGGAAAGGGGAAGAGAGTAAAATTAGGATTTCAAATTATTTAAAATAGGGTAAAAGTAAAAATCTTTTTAACTTAAGGATATAATTGTATTTAAAATAATGTGAGGAGGTAGAGGAAGTATAGAGTGGTGGTGGAGGGAGCAACACCCTTATTTCTTTTATTTTATGCACACGATTCCAATTGCAAAAAAAAGTTCTTCATTAATTATTGGTAAATTTTTAGTTAAGTAAATTTGATAATTCATTGATAAAAAGTAACATGAGAAAAATAATACATGCAAAGTTGAACATAATTCTGTCTCCTTAAGGACCCATTTATTTTTTAAAAAGTATTCATTTTGCATATAAAAAAATTTACAACTCATACACTCCATTCAATCAAACTGATATAGACTCCATCGGCTAAAAATTAAATAAAACTAATTTCAAAGCATTAAGAAGAAAGTGATTACTCACTTACGCACGATGTAGTATAGTATAAGCCATCGATTTTAACAAATTTGTTATCTTCTCCAATACCTGATGTGAAAATCATTCACAACAACAATTGTTCTTTGAGTATGCTTGGTAGCATCAGCGCTAGAAGACTTGCGTCCATGTAAAAAGCATATAATATAAGCTTCTGTGTTGTTTGCAAAGGAAACATGTTCGAAGAAAATAATTCACGACTTCTTAGGGTGAAGAGAGAATAGCTTGAGTAAATAGTCTGTTATAGTCATCGAATCACAAACTGTTATATATATACCTGTATTTACTTTTACTATAACTGCCTTTAAAAGAACAATGCTATTTTTTATAATTATTGATTGATGATCTTAAATTACTAAACTGCCAATAAAATAATTTGACAAATCTAATACAGATTGACTAAGCACAATCTTAATACAAAAATATGTTGTCCTTAAAAGAAAATTATGACAATTCATGTTTAATATACCCTTTGAATCAAATTGCATAACATACGCCGATTTTATTACAGTTAAACTTGGTACATCTCAAGTATCAACACATAACGCCTCTGCGAGTCAACTTCGAGGGTTTGGATACAAGGGAGTGCATCGAAAAAACTCCCAGTCAAAACACATGGAATACAATTAGCAAAAAATTAATTATAAATGATACCTCGAATTTTCGACCTTCACTAATCTTGTATCCATCCTATTCACAGGAGAACAAGTTGAATAGATAAATTGGAGAAAGACGAAGATTCTAAAAGAAAATTAAGGCAAGCACAATACCACCGAATCTTTCAAGAGTAGAAACAACCAACTCAATAGATATTTGGTCAGAGTCTGGCTACTATACAGGACAAAAAGGCTATACTGTCGTGTAATCCTCCAATATCAATATCAGTGATGGACCCGTCTAAGAGCTGAGAGAAAGCCATGGGATGATTTATCCTTGTGATCATTATTACTCTGGTAGAAAAATAAAACCGTATTACTCAGCAGGTCCAACTCTACATTGGTTTTTAAACTTAAGAATTAATTTTACCTCTTTTGCTATGTGCTGAAGAATTTCTATTATTTCAGAGAAATCTGGTCTGAGAGTCGGATCTTGTTGCCAGCAGCGCTGAAGCAGTTCAGAAAGTCTTGGGTGTGTTGTTTTTGGAATTGTAGGCCTTAGGCCCTAACAGCAATTTAAGCACATAGAATCATTATGCATCAACAAGAAATTGTTTCCGATGAAATTATTTACAAAAGAAAAATAATAAAAACCTTCTGCACCACGCCGACTGCTGCTTGTAATGGGGTCAAGCAAGAATACGGTAGCTGGTTAACAAAAATAGTATATACAATGAGATAAGAGTGGTACAAGACTGATTATTTGGGAAAAAAAGAGAACAAATCACAATGCAAAACCCACTGTCTGGCATGAAAGTACTCACTTCTCCGGTTAAAAGCTCCCAGAGAGCTATTCCAAAACTGAAAACATCTGCCTTCTGGTCATATGGTTTGTGTTCAATGACCTTCAAATAAAAGTCAAATCAACGAAAGAGATCTAAGGTATACCATTAACATTAAAAAAAAAAAAAAATCAGCAAACCAGAGCACATGCCCTAAATCGTAAATGCCTTAGTCCAGGAATTAAAGCCTCCAAGTATTAAGGCATGTTATATGAAGATGAAAATAAGAATGGAACTGAGGAATAAATACCAAACCACTGCATACTTTGTAAGGAAATAGCCAAGAAAGAATAAAAACGAGGCAACCATTTCATGTATTTTTCTAATCTTCGTTTTGAAATTTCAGAGTTAAAAGATAAAATTGAAATAAAATCCTAAGTTCAATACTAAAATACAATAAATTCAATATCTATATGACAAAATATTCACATCAACAACATATAAATTCAATATTAATATCACAAATGTAAGATAATCCAAACGAATATATTTTTAGTAGTTTAAAATTCTCCTTCACTATGGGCAAAGACATTTCAATCATAACCAAGAACAATAACTCAAGTCGGTCGACTTTGCCAGAACCCGGAACTAAATTCCACCTAGGATGTTTTTCTTACACTAATGCTCACCTTGCCCTCGCCACACAACCCAAAATAAAAATAATAAAATAACACCATTTTCTTCCCTGCCCACCACCATATTTCTCACTTTTCAAGCAGGAAAAACATAAATGCCTACCACAGGATCGAAACAGGAAGTACCATGAAATCCAAGAAAATTTATACCTCAGGAGCCATCCAACGGTATGTTCCAGTTTCAGCTGTCATCACACCAGACTGAGTTTGCACTCTAGCAACCCCAAAATCAGCAACCTTTACCACCTGTTGAAGAACAACTGCTATTTTAGTGATGTTTCCATCTCAGGTCTGTGTTCGCAGCTCATATTTTGCTGTATTCTAACAAGAACCCAGCATCACACAGTTACCCATCTTAAACTTATTTCTACAAATAATAGACTATGGTGATTATTGTGAGTCAAGATAACAAACAATTTTCATTCATTGACAAATATAGGACCAAACACTAGTATGAATAAGAAAAGGGACAGATACACACAAGGCTAGTAGCCTTTTAAATTCAAGCATTTGGCTCCTCAAAGCGATGAATTAAAGTGCAGTTATGTCTGTTGATTTGGAAAACATTGATTGAGATATGTGCATGTATTTTATCACAATTTCAACCATTGATTTTTTAATCAATGACTATAGCTGTTCTTTATTCAGTAAAGTGTATTCCAATGGTAAACAAATCTCTTTTTGTTTTTTCGACAACATAAAAGTACTGAAATTATATTACAAAACCAAAATATTATGCAGAGAACATATATACATGGACCATAATAACACTGAAAATGCAACAGACAGTATCAATGCGTGCATTCAATATTCATGGAATCCTCTTACTTCATTTTCATCCATCAGAAGATTGGCAGTCTTGAGGTCCCTGTGAATTATATTATTTTGGTGCAAATAGTTCATTCCCTTGGAAACATCAATTGCTACTTTTAGCAAAGATGGAAGCTTAAATACACCTCTTTGTTTGTGCAGAAAGTCATATAAGCTTCCCCTAGACATAAACTCTGATAAAGTCATAAACATGAGCACATAAGCATTAAAATTGCATTACCAGCAGACTGAATAAGGCACCCAAACCATCTCAGAATTCCTAGATAAAACATATACAGGTAAGCACAAATATTATACCAATTCTAGAACTAGTATAAATTAAAAAAATAAAGCAGCAATATGAATATGAAAGGAAGGGATGTGCACAAGGCTTCCAGCATCAAGGGGTGTGGGGAGGATCAAAATGTATGCAGCCTCTGCCATAAGCAGAGAATTTGTTTCCACAACTAAAATTGATGATCACCACAAAGCAGTAATATTATCATTAAACCCAAGCACACCCTCTAAACAAACAAAATTCTTCAAACAGAATCATGCAACATCATAAATTCTCAGGATTCTTTCCTATTTACCCGTAACAATACAAAGATTTGGGGGCCTGGTACATGCGCCGATGAACTGAACAACATTCTTATGTCGAATCTTCCTACAACCCAAGATAAATCATAGTGAGTAAATGAAAAATGATTACTGAAGACTACAAAGATACCACACACCAATTACTAATACTCACTAACTAGGATAAAAAGACAGATTCACAAACTAGTGAAGTTGTCAGGATTGAAATATTATTAGATATTTTCAGAAGCATTTGATGTAGTGAAAATCTGAAATTGAGATATTAGTTTTTAGTTAATATATTCCTTTCCAGAATGGTCTAAGTCAGACAAATAAGGAAGTTAATGCCATAACTGTAATTCAGTCAAAGTTCATGAACCTTTGATACATGCATTTTAACAGTCTATCTATGATGCCAATTTCATGGAATTGAAATCATGTAACAGAAATGTTAGAACTTTAAGAAACAAAATAAATTACAACATGCTTCACTTTAATTGAGCAGCACTATTGGTAGCACAACTTTACATGTGTGTGCATGTGAATCAAGCTACCAGGGGTTGCTGGTTTTGAAACTGAAATAAAAATAAGACAATGAAGATCTAGCCATCAGTATAATGTCAGACCAGTTCATATTTTAAGGGAATAGTATGAAAGGCATGATCCTAAATAGAAAATAAGAAACTAATAGCACAATATATCAAAGAACATTGATTCCTCCATCCCTTCCATTCCTCTGTTGTAGTTATAGGTTGTGCAAGCCAGATTATCATGTAATTCAATACAAAATGAATAATTATAAACAAGAAAGTGAAAGCTACAGCACAAGGCAGGAAAGCATGAGAAATAAATATCTCAGTAATTGTAAATATAAGCTCCATAACTACACTCAATCATCCAAACAAACCTCATGATATAAACTTCTTGTGCAAACTCCTTCAGCATATCTGTACTTATACGCTCAGGCTTCAGAACTTTGATAGCAACATCTTGACTGCAATATGTACCTCTGTACCTAAGGAATATCAAAGAAATGCAGAGATAGACCTCAGCTACAAGGATTAGAAGAGTTCAAATATAATCTAGCAAAAATAACTTACAAGTCACCAAATGACCCAGAGCCAACTTTGTTTTCATATTTCAGCTGGTTGGTATCAAGTTCCCAGACATCAGCTCCGTCAGTTGGTATTTGAATGCAAGGAGGGGATTGCTCTATCCTTGTCTGGTAATGATCATTGGCAGCACAATGTATGCCCTGATTTGACATATTCTGCTCCTGCAAAGCAAATAAGAAAATTTATATCATTTAGTATTTAACAAAAGGAGAAATGAATTACAGTTGTCTATATGAAGTGCACGGATGTAAAGACCAATTTATTTTAACAGACGTTGTCATTACTCAAATGTAGTTCAACTTCAAATTAATATCAATCCTTTCTAATAAAATCCAAACAACAATAATCTCATCTTCCCTGCTTAATCTTGAAAACGACATTTTATAAAAAGTTCATAGCAACTATAAAAAATTAAGATATTTCCAAAAATATATAGCACTCAGTATTTTGAAATTGTCATGAGTTCTCAATCCCAAATGTTAAGGTGTTAAGTGAAGACTCGTGAAGGGTTGTTATATTACATCTCTAACAGAAAAAGTTAAAAAAGGAGAATATACCTTAACCTTGTAAATTTCCTTTTCTAACACACCTTTCAGCTCCTCAGTTTCCTAATGGCCAAAACATATATACAATAGATACAATAAGTTTGGATATAGAAAACACAATTGAAAAAGCAAATAAAATTAAATATTAGATAACAATAGAGAAATCATAAACACGTAAAGAGTAAAACAATCAATGTATAGAAAGGAAAAAGATACAAAATCCTGATAAATTACATGACGGCTCAGCTCTCTTGCAAGGAGCCATTACATTAGTAAACAAAAAGTGGAAAAGAGAAAAGCTTGCAGATAAAAAGACATCTCAACAAAATTTTATTCGTCAATTTGGATGTACACAAAAGGAGTCCCCAAACCTTCCTCTAAAATTTTATTGCTATTAAAATTCCATTATGTTGTGGAAGTCAACTGCATGATCATTAAGGAAGCTTGTGCTGAATGTGCCTATATTAGTTTTGAAATAAATTCAATTAGAACTTGAAACAGGAAGTCTCAAATTTTGTACAAAAGACACAGCTACTAAGACTTTTTAACAGAAGAAAGATCTTATAAATAGTTATCTATGATTATAAAAATTGCAGGGTGAGTCTTTCAGAAGAGTTAAAACAATAAACTGTATTTTATACAGCATGCCTAGGTATATATTTGTACTGATACTCTAGGCCACACGTATACATCAATTTGACATAGCACCTCTACTAGGTATGTACCTGTTAGCAAGTGAAACTCAGTGAATGTTTGAGGTATAATTATCTTTTTCTATGTTGATTTTATCAAGAACAATTGAAACAGAGATTTAAAATGGGCCAAAATGATCCAGACGATCCAAAAAATAATGGCAGCAATAATATTACTTATAATTGAACCATGCTCCATTTTTATCAGGGGGCCATCGATGTAATAAAATCCTCCTTCCCTGTTCTAATTAACAGGTGCCTTGTAATTTGGCTCCAACACCAACAGCAACAATCATGCTTTGGCTATTATTGGGAGGGACATCAGGTAGCAGCACCCCTCTCGTGATCAGCCCTCTTTCTCCCTCTCTTCATGTTTCTCTTTTTAATAGAGGAAGAGAAAATTTCTTCATTAGCTATGATTTAAAATTATTCTGCATCCTCCAAAATTGTTTAAATTGGAAAGTTTTAAATTTTGTTGGCTGAAGATATCGTTTGCACCAATTGTTTGTTAATAAAGAAAAAATAAATCAGGGATACAATAACATACCCCACAATGTTCTAAATTTGTCAAAAAAACCACCATATTTATTATCAATTTATATCTGTAAAACAAGTTTGCTAGAAATGCCACAGAGACAACAGAAGTAATCACTCGTTATCTACTGAAATGAAAAGGTAAACATAACACGAGGAGATGAAAAGTTAAAGGTATTATATATCCTTTTACAAAATCAAAATTGCAAATACTCATGGCAAGATGCTGATCAAGACATGCATAAAGTCTTTCTATTTCCCAAAATACTTGCTAGTTTTATGGGATCATTATTTGGCTACTTTCATCCTACCTCATTGGGCCATCCCTCAACAACAAAGACATCCAGAGAAAATCCATCAGTGGTGGAAAAAGCATGAGCTTCTTGAATATTCAGTCCCATCTCACCAAGTATTGATGTTAACTGAAACGCAAAGTAAAGGTTGACAGACAGCCATGATACAAAATACATTTGTTATATTCTATCTCACAAATGAAGAACTTAATTTTCATCCACTCTTCGTGTGAAAAAAATTACATTAACATCCAATAACCTTGTTAAATCGTGCAATGAATTTGACACCTCATGCAAGCGTTAACATTGTCAAATTCATCTATGATGTGATAAATCATCATTAGATGTCAATGAAAAACTTTTTACATTGATGAGGCATCAAAATTAAACTTGCTTAAGAACTCCAAAGATTTGTATCCTAGTGCAAGGATATCAGTTCGAGTTGGCCACAGAATTTGCAAAATCAAGTACTCCTCACACCTTTCCAAGGTCCACTTTAAACCTACTAAATCTAGTTATCCGGATAATAAAGTTTTGAGCACAAATGAAAGTTTCCCTTTTTGAAGTATAAAAGAGAAGTTATGACAGGCCAAAGTAATCACCAACACCACTCCCCCAAAAAAAAAGCAGTTAAAGTAAAACACTCCTCTCTATGAATTTTATATTACACAATAAATTATATATTTACAGGTGTGCATTCATATTAGAGTTTAAAAAGTTACCATAACAGAAAATGTTAAGAGATGATAATTGAAAAGATTATGATATGCGTTTGTGAATGATTTTCTTAGTTTTTTACCGTTGTACCTTCATAAATTCTCAATCTAATCTGAGTGAGAAAAGAATACTTGGGCAAAATTAAAACTTGTAGTACTTTACAATGAAAACTCTTAACATACAATTTTAGTTTGACAGCAATTGGCAGATAATTTGCCCATAATCAATAGAAAAGACACTACAGTCATAATTATCTCCAGAATAGAAGTACATTACAATAAGTTCCCTAACCCAATTGACGGCTCAGAAATGCGAGAGACATTGCTTGCTATCATGTCAAAAGCTGAATAATACGGTAGAAAAGAAAACATAACAAGGATTGTACGAAATAAAATAACAATGTAATTTTAAAGAACCGTTTACAAAGCATAAAAACACTTTTAAAATAAAGTCAGAATTAACCACCTGACTAAGGAGTTTAGGCTTGTCAACTGTTGAAAAGGTAATCTCGTGCATGGGCCTAAAATTTAGTAAGTAAAAGATTAGTTCTAGTTAAACTTTAAAACATTAGTACATTTATTAACTGCTATAAGCTAATGGAAACAACATGCTATCCCTAGAGAAACTCAATATGGAGAGTGTGTAATCGAGAGTGTTGGCATTGACAACCTTGGCAATACCCTAAACAACAAATACCTATTGACTGATTCTACAATTCATTTTTTTCTGTACATCATACGTCAGTGCTTATCACGTATTCATGAAAAGATGAAAATGCATGATACAAAAGTTAAATATTCTGCAACATCTCCCTCTGTCTAAAAAGTTGGTGAAAAATAATAAACCAAGAGACTTGCACTTCGAAAATATTTTATCTTCAAAGTGTGAGATTTTACCTTAGTCTGTATATCAAACTTATCATATAATACATGTTTCTACTTTATCAACATAAGACACATTTTAGCGATACTAACTAAAGCAGAAGTGAGCAATCCATTACCTGTGAAAATATGGTGTTACACTCATAGCACTTCCCCCATCTTCAATGTTATTTTTGGTTGTTTGAAGAGCAAGAGCTTCTAGATTAGAGGATGAACCAAATGTGGGTGGTGGATGAATTCTGTTTTGCCCAAGAGAGAGACAAAGAAATGACATTAAAAAAAAATAATTGGCACAAACGAAAACATAAAAACAAGTGCATAGATAATAAAAGAGGACTGCACTTATTGAGCAACGGCAAGGATGGAAATAAAACCGATAACAAAATTACACAAGCCGTACCCCTGCTTTAAAGAATAGTTAAGAGAACTCTGAGCATCCTCTATTTCAGAAGGATCTGAATGTATGGAATCAGAATAATTTGCACCACCAAAAGGATATACCTGCATTAAGGACGAAGCTTTTATAAACTAATTTGAATGTAGGACGTCTCTGTACTTGGATTCAGAGCTCATAAAGTAAATGATATAACATAGTTCCAAATTTGCTACCAGCTAACAATGCAGTCAAGGAAAAAACAATTCCATGATGTATCCTCCACAACGTTTAAAAAACTGAATTCTCCATTTGATGGGAAAACATCTAGCCTTAGTCAAAACTAGTGAAAATACATACTAAAGAACTTCAATAACCTTAATGAAATGTGTTTTAATTACCTGTACTAACCGAACTTGAAATGCAGGTCGAGATGCGGGATCCTCCGCCAACTTGAGCAATCTTTTATGAGCCAGAACATCTTCTGCCCTCTCAACATTTACATCCAACGCGTACCTATGTAGTAGCAATCATAGTGACCAACCAGGAGACTCGGACAAAAACCACTCTGGCAAATCACTTACAAAAGTAAAGTAAAAAAAGGCAACAAAAAAAAAACACTCAGCTATCTTCTTCCTTCTTCATTTTGTTTTTCTCAAATCTCATCAGAATTCAAAATAACACGAAAAACAATTGAATTGCAGGAATCACTTAAAAAAAAACACAAACAATCAGGAATATACAAAATCACTGGTCACAAATTCCCCTACCAATCATTTTCACCGCTTTACAAAAGAAAAAAAAACAATAATCAAATATAAAGGAGAACGTGAGAACAGAAGTCAGTTAGCTAGTTAGTTAATTGATAAGGAAACGGCGTGAGAGACCTAGCAGGAAGGCGATTGAAGTGAAGCCAAAGCTGATCATCGAAGCCGGGAACGTGCGCCTCCTCGCAATCGGAATCCTGAATCCGCCGCAACACCTCATTGTACACCTCCAGTTTCTGGCGGTGGTGTCGAGGGTGGTTAGCGTGCGACAACTGCACCGCTCTGCTCCCGCAGCTCTCAATGTCATGCTCGATCACCATGAACGATCAACACCACACACAAACACTTAACAAGAAGAAGAAGAAGAAGAAGAAGAGAAACCGAGAAAGAGAGAGAGAAAACGGATCGTGAAACGGAAGAAGAAGCAGCGAAGGAAAAGGCGAGAAAGGGAAGCGAAGGGGAAAGACGATGGAGATTCAGTTGACGGAAAACTCTTTTATTTTAATTTGTTGCTTGTTTGGTTGGGTTCTCTTTCCAGGTACTAATGAGTGTTTTTGCTTCGGCGCTGAGTGTTTGTTCCCAGCTATCCACGTCAGAGTGGGCCCCGCATTCCTCCCAAAGTGGGCACACACAGCAAATTGAAACTTTGCTCATTGGATAATTAAATATTTCTTTTCCGCATCTCCTCTCGGAATAAATCAAGATGCTTCTTTTCTCTTTTATTGTGGACTAAATAAAATAATAATAATAACAATAATATAACATCAAATTTAGAAAATGGGTAAAAAATAAGTAAATAAAAAATAATAATGGGCCCACAGGGACTCCGTCTATGGTTTATTCGGGAATATGGGCTTTTTTGTAATCCTCAATCCTTATCCTCTCGGATTAAAAATTCTGGGCCTACCAAACCATAGAAGTTTCTTTTTTTATTGCACTACTGCTAGACTTAGGGTCGTTGAGAGAGCACGATCTGTAATGGGAAGAATAAAAGCAAACAAAGATAAATAGCAAGAGTTTAGGAATCTGATGTAACGTACCTTTCTCGGAGGGATTTTTCTTTTAATCTACGTGTTTTTTTATATAAATAATTTTCTTTGAAAAATATAAATCAGAAAATTTATTTAAAATAATCAAATATATACCAAAGAAGTTACTATATTCCTGAAAAATAAAATCGGAAAGGATGTTTTCTTTTGGAACGAAATTGAAAAGGTTACAATTAACAATGTTTTTTATAGGTAAATTAATAATAAACATTTTTAGTGATGTTAGAGTTTAGCACTTCTGGAAAAAAAGTTAAAAATTTTAAATGATTGAAGATAATGTTTTACCTTATATGTTATTCCAACCACCACAACTCTGTTAGGGTTATTAGATGTAAAATTTTTTCTATTTTAGACCTTAAACTAATTAACCTTTTATTATAACTTTACAGTGAGATTAAACTTCATAGCACACTAACAACAGCGTGTCTGACAAAATGCTCCCTGAAGAATAAAATATATCTCTAAAAGACATTGTCAAATCAGTTAATTCACCTGCCTAAGAATAACTGCAGATAAAAAAAAATATAAGAATAACTTTTCGAAGTTTGAAATGAACATACTTTACATTCATTCCTTGATCAGAAAAAACACTTCAAACAAAACTTCTTTTCTTACCATGCTTCTTCTCGAAGGAAAGTCCACTTCCAATGAATTACTTTTTCACTGTTCTTTTACTTTCTAGTAAATTTCTAAAATATACAAATAATCTTTGGAGCCATGCTCAATCAGTTGAAATATGAGTAAAGTTAAATTATTTTAATTATAATTTCTAAATAATGTATATGCAGAAAACAACTTATATTGAAAAACAAAAGTCGTCATCACTTAGATTAGTTCTACAAAAAAACGAGAAAAGATTAAATTTATTGAAAGTCTTATCTCAACACTAAAATAAAATAAATTTATAATATATATAGATATAAAACTCGTTTTAAAGATAATTTGATAAGATTGAATTAGATTTAAAATTTATTTCTTAACAAAATTAAACCTATAGACGGAATATGATATAATTTAATTGAAATATACATTTTTATTTCTATTGAGTAAGTATTGATAATTTGTATTTAATTGAAAATGACAAAACAAGAGGTTTGAAACATATGATGATTGTTGTGCATGCAGCATGTTTGGTGGAGTAGGAGAATATTCAAGAATTTGTTGGTGAGAATTTGAATCTATGTATAGAGAGAAAGGATAGGTTTGACATGGTCAGAAATGACTCTACTCACATGCTAGGAGCCAAATTCAGATTTAGAAATGGGGGAAAACACTGAGAATAAAAGTCAGCTCTGCGTGCATGCATGCATGCTGATCGAGTTACAGGGTTGGCAAGAATAGTTTTTATACTGCAAAATTATATGAAGGTGGAACAAAAAATAATGCAGATAAGAAGAGGGAGGTGAGAATAATACCAGTAGTTATTATTGCTGTCATAATTATTTTCAACATATTACCATTTTAAAAATATGAATATCCACACAGAAGAATTGGAACGAAATTTGGAAATCAGTTGAAAATTTATAATTCTGAATCAGTTTTCTATATTGTACGGAAATCATTTTTTTAAAATTTGTTACAACTTGATTAAGTTTTACGTATTTCATAATTTGGATATTTTTAAGGCTTAATTAGGTTACAAGTATTGGATAAATTTAGGTATTTTTAATTTATATTTGTTCTTTTATTTTTCGATTTTTTTTGTGATATGTATGTAATTTTGTTCTGTTATTTCACGGCTTTCTTGTTAATATAAAATGATACTGCGATTAATATAAACTGACAGTTGAATTTTATTGTTTTTTATTACTTTCTTGTTATCCACAAGTTTTTAGTAAGAATAATAAAACTCCCTGATCTGTTTAACATTATCATATATTAATTAATAACAAAATCTCATATATTTTTTAACATATTAAAAGAAATAAGCAAAAAAAAATATTAATAATAATGTCAACCAATTAACAAGTTAATAGAAAAGATAAAAAGAAAGTACCCAACTTACAAATTTAAAGTTAAATCCTAAATTGTTAAAAAAAATAATTAATAAGAACTTTAGAATATACTTAAATTTATCTTGAAACTCAATTAAACCTATTTTTAAATTAGCCTCTATAAAAATTGTATATTCGATACTTTTAAAATTTGTATATACCTTTTAATTAAGTCTTTATTTTTTATTTAGTGATGTATATATCATTCCATCATCTTGTTTATATTTAAAGCCAATAAGTGCATAGGCACTCTAAAAATAAATAAATTTTGAAAAAGAAAAGATAAGGTGATCTTGAATTTTTTATTATAAACGTGATTGTGATCTTATCTGAAAGGTTCTGAATCAATATCCTTATACTACAATATTGGAGAAGAAACTTTATTAATTGAAAGACATGTATCATGTGTATGTCCATTTGGATGCTGGTCTCACCAACCAACAATTTCAACACCGACAACTAATGTCCACTACTAGGAACACTTACTTAGTTTAACTTTTTTAAATAAATATTATTATAGCAAATCTTTTTTATGTATGGCGTTGTTATAATTATTAATATATCATTTTATCTCTTCAAAACCTTTCAAAATAAGATCAATTTCCTCAATAGTAATTTTTATTTCTTTAACTTTCTTCGTTTCGTTTATTGGGAGGATTTAGAACCAAGTACAAAAGTTGTGTTGGGTTCAATGGGCTCTGGTCCACATTCGTAATTGACTGTTTCTTTCTGCAGCTATTTTTCTTCTTCATGCACTCCCATAAATCTCAAATTATCTTTTTCTGAAATATAATAAATACAAAAAGTAAAACTGCCCAGGCGCTTTTTTTAATGAATTTTGAATTGTTTAATCTAAAAATATTTCAAATTTGAAAATGTTCTAAAATTTATATTTTAAAATATATTTAAAAGATGTATTTTAAAATATGTATTTTCAAATTTAAAAATATATTTTAAATTGTACGGTCTAAAATTATATATGAGATTTTCCTTTTTGGGGTTTATATTTATTTTTTAATTTTACTTTTTAAATAATGTTTTTTAAAATTAAAATAATTATTTTTGTTAATTTTATCTTTTTAAGTGACTGCTCCTTTAAATTTTACTGTTTTTTTTATTTAACTGTTTTTTTAACAACTGTTTTTTTAATTATAAAACTACGTGAATAAAAAAAATACAATAAAAAATGTTCTTGCTTTTTTTTTAAGTTGTGATTTTAAAATCTATATTGCATATTGTGTATTTATGTTTTTTTTATCTTCTTTATTATCAACTTTGTTGTTGTTTTGTTGATTATAGTAAAATTATTTCTTTGATATGAAGTACTCGTGATTTTTATCCTTTTTGTGAGAAGTTTTTCACTTTAAAAATCTTAGTGTTCTTAGTTTTTCACTTTGAAGAAGACAGGACCTTGACATCCCAAAATTTACTAAAAGTCTCATATTGTTCCCTTCAGATTGCAGTTTTGTATAAGCTGATCTGACAGTGTAATTATCAGATTATATATCTTTCCATTTCAGTACTTCCTCTTACATCTTATTAAGTGTTATACACAAAATTTGTTACAATAATATATTTCGCTGAGGAACTTTCTATTAACCATTCTTTTTTCTACTTTAAATTTCATTCCTAAAGTTGAGATAAGTTATTTCCTTTTTTTAAATTATAGTATTTTGTGTGTGAACGGTGTAACATCCCAAAATTATACAGTCATCAACTATATACTTAGAATAATCACATGTATTAATATGGCAAAACAGTCCTAAAATAAGAGGGGTTAAATTCGCGAATGGCCGAACGGCCTTACATGCATACATAAGTTACGAGCGTTTACAAAACAATGAGGACGAACGGTTTACAAAATAAAATACCGAACGTCCAAGTATTTACATCAAGAAAAAGGGCGCTCGCTCACAAGCGGCCCGCTATCAAAAATGTTACCAATAAGGAGTATTGGTAAATCTTGAAGAAATTTGTTTTGATGATGTTACAAGAAGTTTTAGTTGCAGAAGATATTAGAATTAGTTAAAAGCAATTTGTAGAAATTAAATGTAGTAGGAAATTCTTGTAAACCCTGTAAACTTACATTTTTAACTACAATAATCGATTATGATGAAGCAATAATCGATTATCACAAGTCATACTTGAATAATCGATTATCACTTCATATAATCGATTATCACATCTTTGAAAACCTATAACGGACTTTGAATAATCGATTATCACTTACAATAATCGATTATTCATGGCAGTTGGGAGCTGACCTTTGGCATTCAGTGTACTTGGCTATATATTTTGTTTTGGAGAAATTAGAACGAAAACGTTGTTTTTGAACTGAGAAAGCTTAGAACACTGTGTGTCAGAGGAACGTTCTCAGAAAGCTTTTTGTTCATTGTTCCCTTGCTTGGTCTTGTGAAAGGAGAGGCTCGCGTATCGTGTGTCGATAGTCGGAGCAGACTCTCTTCAAGTTAGCAAGGTGCTCTGCCTGGTCTTGTGAAAGGAGAAGCTTGTGAATCGTTGGTCGATTGCTGAAGTGGTTCTCTTCAAGTTGGTAGAGTAGTTCCATTCATTTTTATTGTTCATTATCTTGTAATCTGTTAAACAATTTTTAGTGAAAAAGGTTAATCACTATTTATAGTGATTAACGACTGGACGTAGAATCTTTTGATTCGAACCAGGATAAAAATTTTGTGTTGTTCTTCTTATTCCCTATACTTATTTTATTGTACGTACATCAACCGTTTGGAAATTTGTCTCTAAGAAAATTAAATTTCTAAAACGAACCATTAAACTTGATTTGTGACCGTAACACGCTTTCTAAGTATTTTATTCCGCTGCGCGACTCTATAACGATACCGATTGTTCCGACAATTGGTATCAGAGCTTGCTTTGATATTCTTTCAAATCTTTTCGAAAATGGCCGGTCATCAAACTCAAGTATATGCCGAGGGTGCTTCCATCAACAGACCACCACTCTTTACTGGTGATAACTATGCATTCTGGAAAGTCAGAATGGAAATTTTTATGGGGTCTGTTGACAGAGGCATCTGGGAAGCTGTACTAAATGGTCCCTATATTCCTAAAAGAACTGTTGATGGTGTAGAAGTAGAAAAACCATACTTTAGCTGGACTCCTGAGGAAAATAGAAGAGCCCAATTTGATATTAAGGCTCGTAATATTATTTCATCTGCTGTTGTACTTGATGAATTTTATAGAATTTCAGTATGTAAGACAGCACAGGAAATGTGGGAGGTCCTCAGAGTCACACATGAGGGTACAGACGACGTGAAACGTGCAAGGAAGAATACACTCATCCAGGAGTATGAGATGTTCAGAATGCAACCTGGAGAACCAATTTCTGATGTCCAGAAGCGTTTCACTCACATTGTGAACCACCTAACAGGTTTAGGTAAGAATTTTGACACTGATGAATTGAATGTGAAAATTTTGAAATCATTAGACAGGTCTTGGCAACCAAAGGTGACTGCCATCTCGGAGTCTCAAAACCTCACTCAGATGTCAACGGCGATTCTCTTTGGAAAGCTTCGTGAGCATGAGCTTGAGTTGAGAAGATTGACGGCTGAAGAAGATCAAGGCAAAAGAAAGACACTAGCCTTCAAGTCCGAGATCTCCAAAGGAAAGAACTCTAAAAGGATTGAAGATGATGACTCCGATGATGATGAAGAAAACATGAGTCTTATGATTAAGAAGTTTGCAAAATTTATGAAAGCCAAGGGAAAAGACAAATACCGTGAAGAAAGGAAAGAAAATCATGGATCTTCTTCAAGCATTAAATGTTATGGATGTGGAGAAAGAGGTCATGTGAAGACTGACTGTCCAAAAAATAAGAAAAGTGAAGAAAAGAAAGAAAGAAAGTTTCCAAAGAAGAAGAAAGCTTACATAGCTTGGGAAGAGAATGCTTCTAGTTCTTCAAGCTCAAGCGTTTCAGATGAAGAAGCAAATTTGTGCTTAATGGCAGACCTAGAAGATGCAGGAAGCCAAGTAAGTGATTCTAGCTTAGAGTCAAGTAATGAGTTTGACTTACAAAAGGCATTTCTTGATTTGTTAAATGAATCTGAAAAACTTGATGTTGCTCATAAAAAGCTAAAGAAAGAGCATAATGAATTGAAATTGAGATATGAAAAAGTTCTAGATGACGAAGTTGTTTTAAGAAACAAAGTTAGTAATTTGGAAACTAAATTATCTGAATCTGATACTATTGTACATCCTATTGAATGTCTATCATGTAAAAGTCATCTATTTGATATTGACATTCTTGAGCACTTACTTGCAAAGGCAACTAAGTCTAAATCATATGCCAAAACAAACTTTGAGAAAAGCAATGCAAGAAGTGGAAACACACATCTACACAAAAAATCTAAAGTGATAAGAACCCGTAGAGTTTGGGTAGAAAAAGGGACTTTTGTGAAAAATAAAGTGTATAAGGCTTGTTGTTTTTACTGCATGAAACTTGGTCACACCTCAAACAAATGCAGCATCAAACACTTTGGTGTTCCAAATGGTAAATATGCATGGGTTAAAACTGTAAAATGATGTATGTTGGCATAAACAAACCCCAAGGACCCATAATAAGATTGGGGACCTAAAGTCTTGCTCAAATTTGTTTTGTAGGAACTTATTAAGTCAAAAAAGTCACTGTGGTATCTTGACAGTGGTTGTTCAAGACACATGACCGGTGACAAGAAAAAGTTCATTTCTTTTGAGAAGAAGAAGCAAGGCTTTGTGACTTATGGAGATAACAACAAAGGTAGAATCATTGGAAATGGAGACATTGGAGGAGGAAACACATTGACTATAAAGGACGTATTATGTGTTGAAGGTCTCAAACATAACCTCCTAAGCATAAGTCAATTATGTGACAAGGGTCTCAAGGTAACTTTTGAACGTGATAGATGCACCGTATATCTTAAAGATTCTACTGAAATTGCTTTGCAAGGTGTTAGGCATAATAACATTTACTTGATTGATATTGAAAATGCATCTAGTCATAATATAACATGTTTAGTTGCTAAAGAGGAAAACCCTTGGCTATGGCATAAAAGAGTTGCACATATACATATGCAACATTTGAATAAATTGATTTCAAAAAAATCTTGTGATTGGTTTGCCAAATTTAAAATTTGAGAAAAATAAACTTTGCTCTGCATGTCAAAAGGGAAAGCAAACCAAATCCTCATTCTCATCTAAAACTATGATTTCAACATCAAAACCTTTAGAACTTCTGCATATGGACTTGTTTGGTCCATCTAGAATTAAAAGTTTTGGTGGAAACTACTATGCTCTTGTGATTGTTGATGATTACACTAGATTTACTTGGACATTCTTCTTAACCCTTAAAAATGAAGCTTTTAAAGCATTCAAATCGTTTGCAAAACGTGTTCAAAATGAAAAGGAATTGAAAATCAAAACCTTGAGAAGTGATCACGGTGGTGAGTTTGAAAATGAATCTTTTGAAAAGTTTTGTGAAAAACATGGAATTGCTCATAATTTCTCTGCTCCAAGAACTCCCCAACAAAATGGTGTTGTTGAAAGGAAAAATAGGTCATTAGAAGAACTAGCTAGGACTCTTTTAAATGAATCAAATGTGCCAAAATACTTTTGGGCTGATGCAGTTAGTACTGCTTGTTACGTGTTGAACAGAATGCTAATTAGGCCTATTCTTAAGCTAACTCCCTATGAACTGTTTAACGGTAGAAAACCAAATGTATCTCACTTGAAAATCTTTGGATGTAAATGTTTTGTTTTGAATAATGGTAAAGATAATTTAGGCAAATTTGATGCTAAATCTGATGAGGCAATCTTCTTAGGATATTCTTTAACTAGCAAAGCATATAGGGTGTTTAATAGAAGAACCTTGACAATTGAAGAATCAATGCATGTTGTCTTTGATGAAATTGTGGACCTTGAGGTGAACCCTCTTGAGTCAAATAAATCAATTGCAGGTGATGAGGATTATTTGAGGGAAGCTCTTGAAGAGATGTATCTAAATGAAAACTATCCACCAGAAACTCAAAATGAACATCAAGTAGTTGATCCTAAAAGCTATCAACAACCAAGAGGACTTTCTCTGGACAACATCATCGGAGATATATTAAAAGGGGTAACTCCTAGACACAATCTTAATAATTTTTGCTTAACAGTAGCTTTTGTGTCTCAGGTAGAACCTAAGAACATAAAGGAAGCTCTTCAAGATGATAAATGGTGTGTTGCTATGCAAGAAGAACTTAATCAATTTGAAAGGAATGATGTTTGGCAACTCATTCCTAGACAAGATGATCTTCAAGTCATTGGAACAAAGTGGGTGTTTAGAAACAAGCTTGATGAAGATGGAAACATCACAAAGAACAAAGCCAGGTTAGTTGCAAAGGGCTACTGTCAAGAGGAAGGTATCGACTATGATGAAACTTACGCTCCAGTAGTCAGGTTAGAAGCAATTAGATTATTACTTGCTTATGCCTCTTTGATGAAGTTTAAATTGTACCAAATGGATGTGAAAAGCGCATTTTTGAATGGTTTTATTAAAGAAGAGGTATATGTTAGTCAACCTCCTGGTTTTGAGGATTTTAAATATCCTAATCATGTTTATAAGTTAAAAAAGGCCTTGTATGGTCTTAAACAGGCACCTAGATCTTGGTATGACAGACTTAGCACCTTCTTGATTGAAAATGATTTCTCTAGAGGAAAGGTTGATTCCACCCTATTTATTAAGAAAGTAGGAAAACATATCTTGATTGTTCAAGTATACGTAGATGACATTATTTTTGGGTCTACAAATAATTCATTATGTGAGGGATTTGCACAAATCATGCAAGGTGAATTTGAGATGTCTATGATGGGTGAGCTTACCTTCTTCTTAGGGCTGCAAATAAAGCAAATAGATGGGGGGACTTTTGTCTCTCAAACTAAATATTGTAGAGAAGTACTTAAGAAGTTTGGTATGGATACTTGTAGAGAAGCCAACACACCTATGGCAACGTCTTGCTATTTAGATAAGGATGAATCTGGTGAAGGGGTAAATGAAACCATGTTTAGAGGAATGATAGGATCCCTACTGTATCTAACTGCTAGTAGACCAGACATTATGCAAAGTGTATGTGTGTGTGCTAGGTACCAAGCTAATCCTAAAGAATCTCATCTAATTGCTGTCAAAAGAATTTTGAAATACCTTAAAGGAACCACTTCTTTTGGACTCTGGTATCCATCTGATGCTTCACTTAGTTTAATAGGTTATTCTGATGCAGACTATGGTGGCTGTAAAATTGATAGGAAAAGTACTAGTGGCACTTGTCATTTTCTGGGTTGTTCTTTAGTGTCTTGGCATTCAAAGAAACAAGCTTGTGTAGCATTATCTACTACTGAAGCTGAATACATTGCTGCTGGAAATTGTTGTGCCCAAATCTTATGGATGAAACAGCAACTGGAGGATTTTGATATCTTCCTTGATCACATTCCTTTGAAATGTGATAATACTAGTGCTATCAACCTAACTAAGAACCCCATAATGCACTCAAGAACTAAGCACATTGAAATTAGACATCATTTCTTGAGAGATCACATTCAAAAGGGAGATTGCCAAATTGAATACATTGACACGATACATCAATTAGCTGATATCTTTACTAAAGCCCTGCCTAAAGATAGATTCTATGAGCTTAGAAGAGAGTTAGGGGTATTAGACATGTCTTAGACTCCACATTTATGGTTCTTTGCAAATTTTCAAAATATCAGCGTTAATAATCGCTTATCATCAGGTCATAATCGATTATTCCAAACCTGGGATACATCCTCTACACTACCATAATCGATTATGAATCTTCAAACTCATCCCTGGAAAATCATGAGCAAATAATCGATTATCTTCATACATAATCGATTATCGCACAATTTCTGGAACGAGACCAATGAGCAGATAATCGATTATCACTTACGATAATCGATTATCACGCTACCAGTTTCAAAAATAAAGCCGTTAGAGACTCCATAACGGCTCAAAACGGTCATAAACGGCTAGTTCTTCCCTTCTTCTTATAAATAGGCCTCGATAATCGATTGTTAGCCATCTCTTTGCACCTAGAAACTACTGAAATCAAAATCTTGAGCTTCAAATCCCTCCAATTTTGCTCACTCTCTCAAACTATCACTCCCTCAACCTTTCTCCATGGCAGATTCAAGGAGACATCGCCGCAGAGCTGTTGGAGCATCCTCTTCCTCTCAACCACGTCCGGCAACGATTGATGGATGGATTTCAGATCAAGAAAGACATGCGGACTATGTTTCTTCCTGGCAAGAGAGACGCATCATGGCAGTAAAGTATATTCGCCTTGATTTTTTCGGTTTCTATGGATTTCAATTTCCAGCGCTGTTTAATGATCAAGGACTCTCAAATCTGGTGGAGCAAAACGGTTGCATTTATCCCGATCTCATCAGAGTGTTCTACTTCAACTTGCGATATCGAGATGGGATTATTTCCACCAAAGTCAAGGGTGTCCCTATAATTTTAGATGATGATGTGTGGACCAACGTTGCCCACCTACCCATCTGGGATGATGCTGTCAAAGTTCATCTCGGACTCCAAGATTTCGATCGCTTATTGACCTTCCAATCCTTCCTACGTCACCCTGAACAACAGACTAATCGAAGGCAATTGCTTGTTGGAGGTTTCAAGGTTGAAGAAAGGATGATTCACTACTTACTTGTCTGGATCCTCTGTCCTAGAGCAACCAATCATGCTCAATGCTCTGAACAGGATCTACTTCTTCTATATGGGATCCTGAATCACATCCACATCGATTGGCCTGCTCTCATTGCTGACACTATGGTAAAAGCTAAGAAATCCCATTCTTATCACCTTCCTTATGCTCTTCTTATTTCTAGAATCTTGGAGTACAAAGGGGTCAATATTGAAGGAGAACTTGTCCAAGCCACTCAAGTTGTTGGCTCGGAAATCGGCGACACTACCTTTCGTCAGATGGGATTCATTACTAGAGGCAGGGTCCTTATTCACAAAGATGATGATCATCCTGATGTAGTTGAAGATGATGACATGGACACTCATATGGCTGACCCCGTAAGTGCCGCTGCTCCGTCTGATGCTGGACCATCCAACATACCCTCCTCTTCCTCAATTTCTATGGAAGAACATTTTGCAAGGTTATCTAAACAATTGGAGGATATGAGTCTTGCACAAAAGACTCACTTTGAGGCGATTTATGATTGGCAACGATCTGTTGATGAGCACATGGTTGATCAATTTCTTGATCTTGATGTTCGCCTATCTAACATCGAGAATCATCTCAACATTCAACCTCCCGAGAGATCTCCTAGTCCTGAGTTTTAGATATAGGTTCTCTGTAAGACTGTTTTGTTGTTTACTTGCCATTTCATCTATGTTATAATTCAGTCTGTTATGTGTCCTCTTCCAATGTAATCTTTATTTTCATAAATAAAATGATCTCTTGATTATATGCATCCTTTGATTAATTAAGGGGGAGATCATATTTAGGGGGAGCCTTTAACATCTGATCTTTTTGCTTCTGATCAAAAAGGGGGAGAAGTATAAATTACTACAGGTATTGCTAACCTTGTTGTTGTTTGTTAGCTTGTATGTTTTGCAGATAAGCCAAATTTGCTTTTAAAATTGAATTTTTGATCATCATCAAAAAGGGGGAGATTGTTACCAATAAGGAGTATTGGTAAATCTTGAAGAAATTTGTTTTGATGATGTTACAAGAAGTTTTAGTTGCAGAAGATATTAGAATTAGTTAAAAGCAATTTGTAGAAATTAAATGTAGTAGGAAATTCTTGTAAACCCTGTAAACTTACATTTTTAACTACAATAATCGATTATGATGAAGCAATAATCGATTATCACAAGTCATACTTGAATAATCGATTATCACTTCATATAATCGATTATCACATCTTTGAAAACCTATAACGGACTTTGAATAATCGATTATCACTTACAATAATCGATTATTCATGGCAGTTGGGAGCTGACCTTTGGCATTCAGTGTACTTGGCTATATATTTTGTTTTGGAGAAATTAGAACGAAAACGTTGTTTTTGAACTGAGAAAGCTTAGAACACTGTGTGTCAGAGGAACGTTCTCAGAAAGCTTTTTGTTCATTGTTCCCTTGCTTGGTCTTGTGAAAGGAGAGGCTCGCGTATCGTGTGTCGATAGTCGGAGCAGACTCTCTTCAAGTTAGCAAGGTGCTCTGCCTGGTCTTGTGAAAGGAGAAGCTTGTGAATCGTTGGTCGATTGCTGAAGTGGTTCTCTTCAAGTTGGTAGAGTAGTTCCATTCATTTTTATTGTTCATTATCTTGTAATCTGTTAAACAATTTTTAGTGAAAAAGGTTAATCACTATTTATAGTGATTAACGACTGGACGTAGAATCTTTTGATTCGAACCAGGATAAAAATTCTGTGTTGTTCTTCTTATTCCCTATACTTATTTTATTGTACGTACATCAACCGTTTGGAAATTTGTCTCTAAGAAAATTAAATTTCTAAAACGAACCATTAAACTTGATTTGTGACCGTAACACGCTTTCTAAGTATTTTATTCCGCTGCGCGACTCTATAACGATACCGATTGTTCCGACAAAAAATACACTAACTAAAAACCGAACGCGCTACTGTTCGGCCTTCACTCCTACTTCTACAAGATTCTCCTCAGCTATGATTTCCTCTTCAAGCGTTTGCTCCAATGAAGCCTCTCCTTCTGCTCACATCCACACGGATGATCATCGCAAGGACAAGACGGATACACAAATACAGACAACACAATGGAAAGTGCAAGGGTAAGCTTATTGAATTTAATTCAAGTCAAACATACATTTCATACATATCAGATACATCAAATGAATCACAACACATACATTCAATTCATCCATTAACTCAATCAAAGTCATGATACTAGACCGACCGTCCGGACTGTATGAATTCTGTGTAGCTACGACGTCCGTGCACCCAGGTGGGATAGCTGGAATACTCGCCAACAGCCACCTGAGGTTAGTCCGTTCTGTCCAAGTTACAGTTATGGACTAAGACCTCCTGCCATTCCCACACATGACATACTCCTCTCTACTTGAGAACGAGCACTCACGGAATATCAGGATGACCCGCCAGCTAAGCTTACCACATTCATACTTTACAAATCTCAATTTCCATACAAGAGTCGTTCCTCCCTGGAACGCTCGTTCAAATTCAACAATCATAATTTCATCTCTTACACCATTCACACATCTTAATCTTTCCTCTTATTCACACTTTCATTCTTAGTTCCACTTTCATAAAAGAACGAACGTCCAGCCCTCTTTGTAATAGAGGACGAACGTTAATACAATACCAAGAAGGTTCGTTCACGAGTAGAATAAAACCAATACAGGTTATTAGACGGACTTCATATTAACTTGACTCAGTTAGATGAACTGAATCTAGTACGATCTGGAAAATACTTAGAATAATTTAAGTTCAATAACTCTGGAACGAATCCAATGGATAGATACGTCACAAACTGGTTTAGATAAATAAACTGGACACGAGGTAATTCAGGAGACCAACCGCCAGTCAATGACCGAGCGCGAAAATAGGCATTTAATGAAGTTTTGAACGAACGTCACTGAAGTTTTGGACGAACGTTACTAGATCTATTGGACGAACGCTATTTAAATTTATGGACGAACGCTTATGGTAATTCAGGACGAACGCTATTACAATTTCAGGACGAACGCCATTACCGCTCGTTTGATAATTACGGAAAGCACGAGCGTTCGGTATAGAACCGAGCGCTACTTATCATTTAGACTTTTAGGACGAGTGTTCGGTCTAAGACCGAGCGCCACTTAGGACGTACGCTTTTAGGTCAAGGCTATCCGCTGATTCAAAATCATAGAAAATTTGGAATTTATATAAGATGAGATACTTAAAGTTTATGTTTTAATAGTTTGACTAAGAGTTCAAAGGGATATTTTCAGGCTTCTCAAATTCTTACCCAACACTCATGATGTCTACATTTGGCCGAACGCTCAAACGTAAAACTATATTTAAGAGGGCGTTCGTCCTCAAGGATAATCCTTTCCAATTGAAAGGGTTCGACTGTTTCAAAGAATTTACTAGAAATACCGAACGGTAAAAGACCATTTCGATAATGAACGTTCATTTTCATAGGATTTAGATATTCAAACTCACATTTCAGTATACAAATATTTTCCAGTATAGGCTTTCATACATCAATTTACTCAAATCATAGTACAAATCCATACATTTTCATACATCATCTCATCATACAACTCATTTTTCAATTAAATCAAACCATAGAACATTACATCATTTCCATACATCATTTCAGAATCATTTTCATATACCAACAGTCCAATATCATGAATCGTAGTTCAAGCATCACACAAACGCACATGCAGTACAGAAAATCACATGAATTAAATCTAATAAACTTCCCTTACCCGGATCAGTAGTGATCGTTCTAAAAAGAGTGGTCTTGGCTTGTCCAAATATGGTTCTATCAACTTTTCTCTTGAGCTCTTCACTAAAACTAAAGAAACACAAAGAGCTCGGTTTTAAACCCATGCATGCAGATGGAACTGGTTTGCAGGAAATCCAGAAACGAGCGTCCAAGTGGAAACTTACCAGAACTGGAAGTTGTTCGGTCCAATATGAAGCTCACGGTGCAGGGGACGTTCTCACGGTGCTGAAACGTGAACGGAGCAAAGGATGGTAAGTTGCAGAAGAGAGAAGGGTAAGAGTTCTAGAGAGATGGAGGAGAAAAGGAAAAGTCTGAGTTTGGAAGAGAAGAAGGTGCGCGTAGAGAGTGGAAGATTTTCCAGAAAAGTTACTTTTGTTCAAAACCCACTGTCAGACGGACGAGCGTCCCTCTACACGACACCTGCACCCCACCACTGATTTCAGAAGTTTCCACTTTGACAAGTGGTGCGCATGCATGGCTCGGTGGTGGATTTTTAATGCACTGGACGCGTGGCACAGAGCATTAATGGAAGCAGAGTGGTGACTCATCACAGTAATAAATGGGACGTGACAAACGGCATGTTGTGGGACATTGTAATATTATGTTGCAAATGAAAAGAAATGTAGTTGTATATGGTGTTGTTTGCTTCATAATAGATATTTTTTAACAATGGAAGAAAAAATCATTATAAAAATTAATATATGTAAACATTACATTAATGTAAAAGAGTTGTTCTTGTAATCAATATTTTATAAACATAAACAGATATACTATATTGATTATTTAAATAAGTAATATTTCTTTTCTTAATTAAGATTTAATTTTTTTCTAAATTTGGATATTTTTAATTAAATACTTAAATTTAAATATATTTTTTGTGATTTAACTTTTCTATTAATAGAATGACATAAATATTAATTTATTATTATTTTATTTTCTCATTTTACCATTTAAATAATTTTTAAATTAAAATAATTATTTTATCAATTTTATCCTTTAATTGACCATTTATTTGAATTTAACTTTTTTTTACAATTTGACCATTTTTTTAATTATAAAACTATCTACAAAATAAATAAAATTATAAAAATTATTTATATTTAATTTTATAATTATAATAATAGCAATAATGATAATTTTACTATCATTAAAAAATAAACACACAGATATTTTTATTAAGAATAAATAATATGAAGTAATTAAATAATTATATTATTTTCATTACTTGTTGAATAACAATGTCATAAGAATAAAAATAATTTTTTAATCATTATAAAAATGACTTGTGTTATTTTTTATTATCATAGTTTTTCATTGTTACCATGATTTTGTTCAACCTCTTTAATCAGGGTAAACTGTAAAACATTGAGCAATATAACAAATTTATACAGTAATTATAATATAATTCAATTTTTTTGTAATATATAATTTATAACTTTTTGAAAGTATTTCAGAATGATTAATCTCTAATGAGGATTTGTTTTAGGTATTACAAGTCTCCGTCATTTAGGTGTATGATTTGAATTTTTTTTACTTGTTTCAATTACGTCTAGTGGGGGTATTTCATATTAAAAACTTTGACAAACACCTTGCATTTTCGTATATGACATTATCCATCATCTTACCTTAGAAAAAAAACAATTAATAACTATGTTGACTCAACAAACTAAACTAAATCAATGAAGCACCTTCTTCTTCCACCTCATAAGAGTTTCCACACACATTTTTCAATGATAAACCACCTAAATTTCAAACTTACCCCTACGTATATTTAATTTTAGAACTTTATTTATATTTTTAAGAATCTATATCAAAATATATCGTATGGTCATTCCGTCAACCTAGAATCGAATGGTTCACACAGTTAAAAATATTTATTAAATCACTTATAGAGTGAATAACTGTATCTTACAAATCCAGCATCCATCTTTAAATAACAATTAGTTTGATAGTTATTAGCTTGTATTAAAGTATGATTAATTCTAATTAAACAGTTATGAGGTTGTTAGTAATTTCAAACCCATTTCAAAATTTATAATTACAATTTTGAAGTAATGAGGTAGGTGATTGCATTTATTACACATTAACCGTTAAATTAGTCAAATTTTTATTGACTTTGTCATCAAAATACCTCTCCCAAATAACCTTCCAATTTTACGGTTTGGGATAGGTGATAAAAACAACCATTAAAACGCATACAACTAACATGTAGTCTCTCGATTTCATAACTAAAACAATACTTATTATATTTATTTTAAAATTCATTTATAAAATATAATTAAACCATATATATAAAATATAAATCAATATTAAATAAATAAATGTTCATTCTGAAAAAGAACATTATATCTTTATAATACATTTTATTACAAGAATGACACAAATCACAATAAATAAATAAATAAATAAAGAACATTATAATATTGATAAGAAAAAAGAAAAATTGTACAAATAAAAGTTAATGAGAAACTTAGAATAACAACAAAATAGAAATAACAGTTCTCTTAACAACTACTTAAGATAATTGCAATTAAACTAATACAAAGTGAAAATAAATACAATTTCAAAATATCAAAAACACATACTGAGTTTATCAGAGTATAAATATATTTTTTTACCAAACAATTATTTTAAAATACAAAAAGTACACTAAAAAAAACGTCATTACAAATAATATTCATATGATCTCAAAACAATTATCTGTACACAAATGTTCATTTTAAAATATAAAATGCATTATAAAGATATTCAGAAACAACCTATATTATTCTATAGCATTTTTATAATATTAACCAAAATTCACGGATAAAGTAATTTTCTTTTAATAAAATTGATGTGATTTCTTTTTCATTCTAAGTATAATTGAAAAAAAAATACACAATATAGTCAAATATTTGTTAAAAAAATACAAAATGAAAATCTTAAGTTTTAGGACTTGATTCCATCCTATAAATCAGTCCCACCTTTTCCCCTATTATAAAAGAAATATATGTATTACTTATACCTCTCGATAGCATTATCATACATAAATGTAACATTGCAATATGAGTTAAAAATTTTACATTTGGGCTAAACTTTCCATTGCTAACATCATAAATTGAATTTTAAATGAAAAAAATAAATTATTGCATTAAATGTTTTAGAAACATAAACGTCGAGAAGTGAGATAAGTTACATGTTAGCTTTTAATGAAATATTAATTAATTTCTTCTATTTATAAACTCAATAAAATGAATATAATAAATAACAAAAATTAAACACATAATTCTTTAATATTTTAAAAACATAAACGTCGAGAAGTGAAATAAGTATCTTAGCTTTTAATGTAATATTAATTACTTTCAATAAAATAAACAATAAATAACCATAATTATAAACAAATTAATAATGGCAAGATTAATTTTGAAAAAAAAAATATTCTTTTTCATTCATTCATTAGTTATTTTTAGCTTTTATATAATTAATCTAAAATGACATAATAAACATTGAAATGTACATATATATAAAGATGAAAAATGTTAAACTTGAAGAGTTATCTCAGTATAATGGGTGGATCACAGTATCCCAACAACAACAAACTTGTAAACATGAACGGTGGAAAATAAAATCTTTTCAAACTGATTTATTTAAAACCAAGAATAAGAAAAACAGTACAATACAAAACACAGAAAACAAAAGAAAAATACAAATCACAATTACTTTCTCCATAATAAAACATTAACATAAACAAAAATGTAAAATTAACAAAAAAGAAATGGTAGTGACCAATTAAACATATAGTTTTCCACTAAAAAATGAATCTTTCTTTTGTTTATTAAGCTAACATTGATATGTAATGGACTCATAAAAAATAAAAAATTGAAAACACTGAAAGAGAGTTAACTATGTCTGTTTGTATTGTGTTTGAGGTTGTCTGAAGCAAAGAAAAGATGAAATAGTATTGAGATATTGACGCGGCTCAATCAAAACCTCAAAAATAAAAGAAGTGTTTTGAGGTGTGAATGAACCGAATCAATAGCACAATAACTATATCATAGAAAAGTGATTATGTTTGTTTGATGAAATCGTTGATCGAAGGAGCGTTTTATACTAAAATGTGTGGGGAGAGCGTTTAAGAGAGTCTGAAAATGGCATTAAAAGAACCCGACTACCAAAGCATAAAGCAGCGACAGAGCATTTAAATGCCTTACCGTTGTTTTCCATTTCTTAACCCAAAACATAACGCTTTTAATGTTGTTTCACAACCGTGGTTTTCGACATCAGATTAAAATCTTGTTTTTATCCAAACTTTTTCTTGCACCGTCTCAACTGTTTTGTCAGAACCTAAACATTTTCTCTTTCTATCTATCTACCTTTCTCTCCTCTTAAACAACTAATATATATACTAAAGCAATATTTTTATTTAATTTCTTCATATATTTATCCTAATGCATATCCAGATAGTTTTTTTCTTCTTTTTCCTAAAATCAACCTCCAATCTAACCATTTTTAATTTATCTATAATAATTAATAATAAGATTAGAATTACTAACTACATTTTTCTTTTTTTCCTTTTTATCTTTATCTTCATTAATAAAATTTTAGTTCCGATTATTGTATTATTAGAATTATTAATAAAAAAATAAAATACTTAATTACTATTCTTTTAAATTACAAGTTTTTTATTATATAACTATAACATTATAAAAAACATTATCATTATCTTTTACATAAACAATTTTGTATAATTTTAATGTAAGTTTTAATAAAATAAAGGTTTTATTTTAATTTTAATAATTATGTTTTATTAAAACTTTTTTATGGTAAAAAATAAATAGTATTTATAGTTTATCTCAAAATACTTAATATTTAATTTCTGATATATTAGTATTAATCATTTTTAAACTTGTCTTCATATCAAATATGTCAATAGTAAATACCATGTATACTGTATTTATTGACAGAGTAAGATTAATCTTAATCAAGGTGTAAAAAACTTTAATTAAGATAGGAGTAAATACTATCATAGACAAATAAAACATTACTTCTTATAATTTTTAATATTCTTTTTAATTTTTTTAACTACAATAACAATAATGCATTTTCTTTTTATGTGTCAAATTTTCTCTTTTTCTTATAATAATGTGTATTCGCTCTTTATGATAATAATTTTTATCTTTCAATAAGTGAAAAAAAATAATGTGAGTAACATAGAGTATATAAAACATTTTTTTCTCATTTAAATAAACATAAATTCTATTTAAAAATGTTTATAGTTTCAATTTACATATATTTAAATTTTAACTTCAAAAATATTATCACTTATTTTTCGAAAATAATCTACTTAAATATTGTATAATTTTTTTTATCTCAAATTTATCACATTTTTAAAATTATTTTAAAGTCAAAATTCATTTATTTCAAACAATAAGTATATGATAATGATGAAAAAATTTAAGTGACAAAGAAGGACACTCTTATAAGTATATTAACTTTTAATTCATTATATTCATATAAATATTTTTTTTATCATTTTAATATTTAGTTAACATTAAGTAGGTGTGGACGTGAACATGGAAAACCACTTAGAAGTAACAAAAACACACTAATATTTACTTGTTTAAAATTAGTTATATTTTAGTATCTCACTTTTGTATATTCTTTTATGAAATATGAATAAAATTCCATAAAATACTCCCATTAAAGAGGTCGTATTATCAGTTATCATGTTCCATTAGAAAAAAAACTATTGATAAAGAATTATGAAGAGAAAAAATGTCAAATATGGTGATTTCATTATTTTCAGTTTCTAGATCGTATTTGGAAAAGGGAAAAAAAAAAGTGAGATGCATGATACCTAAAAGAAAGGCACAAAATTATAGATGTATAAGAACTTAGATTGATATTATTCAGTTTTGTTGTAATTTTGTTGGGTTGAAGAATAACTTTTTAATCTTTAATTTGTGTCTTTACTATAAATCCAACTTTAATGCTTAGGCTTTTTAAAATTATGAGATATATGGTGTCATTTAAATAGAATATCTCGATTAAAATATTGACTGTGAATGTTTCAAGGTTTGTTATATAATCAAACTTTGAAAAATATATATAGCATAATTCATATTAATGAAAAATGGTTTTCTATGCATTTTTTAGAATTATTATTTTCTATCATATTAAATCACTTGTATTGTATTTTTTTTAAAAGAATATATATTTTTTAAATTCTTATTTAACAACCAACTAAAAGTCGGAATTATAACTTTATTTAAAGAAAAAAAATAAAAAGTTATTTTTTAAACAAAAATATTTTAAAATATAAATTAAAATAAGATTTAGATTGTGTTTGTCTAAGTACTACAACATATGAAAGAAAAAGAAAAAGAAAGAATGAACTTATTTGAAGGGATTTGCACAAAGAGATTTGAGTAAGGTGAACTTTATTGAATTCTAGTATGAATGAAGAGATTAAAAGAATTGTATGTTTAATTATAAAAATAATTCTGTTTTTTTTTCATGGTTATGTGCAATTCCACATTTAATATAATATTGTCAATTTTAATTTTTCAATTTAAATAATAATTCACATTTAATAATAATAATAATAATAACATTTTTATTTAAATTAATCACTCACCCATAATTTATTTAAACTTAAATTTTACCAATTCTATTTTATTTCAATATAATTTTATTATCTTAATTTCTTTTTTATAATTTAAATAATAAGTCACATTTTATTTTAACATAATTTATATTTATTATATTTTAGTTTAACTTATTTTTATGACTAAGGATAGAGTGATAATCTTATAATCTTTTAACAATTAAAATATTTTTTAATTTATAATTAAACCTCTTCATTAAGAAACTTTGATAAACTTTTCTCTTATGTCTTCATTTCTTACCATCTTTTCTTATTTTATACGACTCTATTTTCGCATTTCCTTTCTCTCCAATTCACTTTCTCAAATTCATTTTTAGAAATAAATACCTCTTAGTATAATATTACTTAATTAGTATAATATTACTTAATTAGAAAGACTTTTATTCACTAACATTACAATTATGCATGATGAGAGGAGATAATGAAAAACAAATACTAATAAATATAAGATGGTTAAATACATTTTTTTATCCAATATTATCATCATTTAGTCCCATTATTTCAAATATTCTCAATTCAGTTTCAATTTTTTTATATTAATCAACATACTTTTCTTTTTCATCAAATTAATAACAATAGTGTTACAACAAATAACACTTCATAAATCAAAATTTGTTTGTCACGAAAATTTGTTTATAGACAAAAATGACATGTGACACGAGCAACAAATATCACTTAACATTATAGTAATATTATCACTATAAAATTAAATGAAATAAGTTATATTAACTAATTTAAAAATAAATAAATTGAAAACACTATAAAATATCATTATAATACTAACATCAATTAGCTTGTTTAATCATATAAAAAAAAATTCATATTAACAAGGAAAAAGAAAATTAGCTATTCAAATGAAGTGTAATATAATATTAGTATAATTTTTTTAAAATTATTTAAGTATTGATCACTGGATACTCCAGTGTGATTAGACTTAAAATATGTATGCAAATACACTTTTTTTTTTCTATTAAATCAATTATTATTATAAAAAATATATTTTTTTAAATAAATTAAACCTTATTAGTTAATAATAAATACTACAAGGAAATTATGTATTATTAACATGTACAATTCATCAATAATAACAAAAATTCGTTAGTAAATTATGTTCATCAATGAACTACTGACGTTTAAAAGTTCGTCAGTAAAATGATTATTGATAAACATTATTCATAGTTGAATAAATTTGTCAATAATTACCGACAACTACAAATTCATCGTAAGTTCTTGTTAATAAATATTTATTAGTAATTATTGACAAATATTGGTCGTTGGTAACATCTATCGATAAAATTCATGATTGACTCTCTTTCTCTTCCTCTCTTCCCTTTTCTCTCTTTTTTTCCTTTATTTCTTCCATTTTTTTCCTCTTCTTCTTCTCGTCGTTGTCACGCCACCATCGCCACCTTCAACTCATTTTCTGCCTCTTTCCCTTCCTCTTCCCCCACCTCATTCTTTAATTGTAACAATCACCGTCACCAACATCTTTCACCTCTCTGTCATTGTTGCACCTTCATGTCACCATTAAGCCACTGTTGCGTCACCACTAAGCTACCACCTAGCAATTACCACATCACATCCTCCTCCTCCACCTTTTTCTCTTCCTTATCATTCACTTATCTTCTTTTTCTTACACATTTTTCTTAAATATAAAAGAAATTCTATTAAAGGGATCCCATTGTCACACGATTTTTGACATATTTACCAAAAAAATAAGATTGTTAGTAATTATAATGACAAGTTACCCAAAAAATATTCATCAATATAATCTATCGATAAACGATGCCAACGACTTTTGTCGTTGATAATTATAATGATAAGTTACTGAAAAAATATTCTTTGATAATACTAATTGTAATTTACTAACGACTATTTTTTACGAATTTTACAAATAGATATTTTGTTGATAAATTGGTTGTGAAATTTGTAAGAAAAAATTGTCAATAGATTTAAGTTTATTAACAAATTGATTGTTATAAATAATAATCTATCAAAAATTAAAATAGTTATTGTAGTGAAAGCAACTAAACAAGTAAAAAATTATTCACTAAATAATTAATTAATACAACATGTAATTCATTTATTGATTCTATTAATTTAGTTAGACATAAACTTCAATTCATTATCATATGTATAATTAGTGAATTTACAATTGATGAAGTATACTTTAGGTGGGTTAAATATGTTTTTCTCTCTTAATTTTAAGTGAAAATTAGAATTAGTTTATTTTTTAAATTTTGAGCTAATTTAGTTCATCGACTTTAAAAATATGTGAATTTAGTCATTTTAACCAAATTTTGTTAAATTTATTTGATGTTTCAAACACATTTTATAATACCATTTGAGTTGTTTACATTGTTTAATCACATTTTTTTCTTCAATATCAATTGAGAAATGCATTTTGAAACCTCAAATAAAATTAAAAGAATTTGGTTAAAAGAACTCAATTCATGCTCTTCTAAAGATGAATGACTAAATTAGTCTAAAGTTTTGAAGGGTGACTAATTTCAATTTTCACTGAAAGTTAAGGGACTTAAAACATATTTAATCATTCGATAATTAAAGAAACAACTAAAGAGAGTAAGAAACTAATAACAAGTTACTTCTTAATTAATATGAGTTCAATTTAGCTTAACTAATATAAATAAAAATGAAAAAGGGTACACTAAGTATAAAGTGATTAAAATTGCATTAAGATTTTTTTTTTTATGTTTAGGTAAATCAACCTTAAATAACATCAAATTATTAAATAAAAAATTATATAATTAACAAACACAAAACATAAAGATACAAAATATATGACTAATTTATTACCGTGTCATCTGAAAAGATATATTGGAGTCATTCATATATACAAACCCCAAAAAGATACTAGAAAATGATAGAAAAATGAAAATTTTCACATTTTGGAGTTTTGAGTTATAAGAACTGAATTTGGATTTTATCAATGGAACTTGTGACTATCAACCTCACGATTTATCACTCACCTTCTCGTATTTCTTAAGTATAATATCAATGTAATTCTCCAAATTCATTAATGGTCTTTCTTGAATTTTTATAAGATTGGTATCAAAACTTTAACTCTTGATATTCAGTGAGTTTATTTATATATATATATATATATATTTCGAATTTGATTTATACTTTTTAGACTTATTGCATATATTCATGCTAAAAGTGTCATTCAATTTAATGTTTATGGCAAATTATTTGTTGATGAGTTTGTTTTATAGTTGGATGAAAAATTGAAAGAGAATTTTCATAAGAGAAAAAAAGAAAAAAAATAAATAACAAAGGTATAAAAATAAAGAAAAAAATGTTTGATGAATATTAAAAGAAACATGATCAAAATATTATGATCAATTAAGAAAAATAAATTAATGAAAAAGAGTTATCTGAGTGAAAAAATTAAAGAAAAAGAGTTGCGAGAGAAAAATAATTAATGAAAAGAAGTTGAAAGATGAAAAGATTAAAGAAAGATGAAGAGAAAAAGAAATTGACAAGAAGTTAAAGAGAAAAAAAAAAGGAAAAAAGGTGTTTAAAGAAAAGAAGTTGAGAGAAGCAAAAATTCAGAAAGAAAAAGAAGATAAAAAATCTAATGATGAAAATAATATTTTTTATGTAAATATTATTTTATCCATTTAATAATTTGAGGAAGATTTTTTACTAAAATTACAACAACTCACTATTTGGTCTTAATCCATTAATAATGTATGTAAAGATTGTAATTCTAAACTGGAAAACTAATTAAAGAATAATTATTGATCATGATATTGTATTTATGTGGAAAGAAATGTATTAATGATATTTTGAGTATGGAGATATATGAGAAAAGAGAAAATGATATGATTTTGAATTTGTATACGAATATATTAACCTTCTCATAACAATTACCAAATCCCGACAACAAACTCAACATCTTAATTGATGTAAAAATCAATTTTAACAACAAGCAGAGTATATATATTTTTATTTTTTTAGTTGTAAACTAAAAAAAATGTGTTTTGACAAAAAAATTTAATGATAAATGTGTAAAAAAAAAGCAATAGAAGAGATACGATGCGTAGAGTGGGTGTCTGGCAGAGAGTGTAAAGAGCAGAAACATTAAAGGAGGGAATCTAAATCCATTAATAAGCTTCCAGACGTAAAAGAGATGGTTGTACCACTCACTCCTCACACTGTCTCCTAGCTGTTACAACCATTTGACTCTCTCCATTTTCTCTTTTCCATAAATCTATTAAAAGCCCTTTGATGGTAGGTTCATTGTGTATTTATGACAACAATTAGTACTTATAATACCCACCACCTTTATTTTTCACATCGAATCTCCCATCAAATTTATGACACCAACATGGTTTTACAACACTGCATAACTCCTTATGCTAGTGGTATGTGGTAAGTTTTTTATTATTACTAAAAAATGTCATGTATTTCATTATAAATTAATTAATTTTACCTAATTATATTTAGTATTAATTTATTTTTATTATTAAGATTATAACTTCCCTAATAAATTTTAAATTTCAATTATAACGATATATAAACAGTATGAAAATACACCAATTTAGTTAAAAAAAAAAAAAGACAATGTCTGAAATTGTTTGGTGTAAAAGTTTAGTATTGCGTTTAAAATACATTGCACTGTACAATGAAGACTTGCTGGTAAAAAAATGCATAGAAGGTTCAATGACAAAAGTGTCATGGTGTCTATGGAAATGTGGGAGACATTCATATAATAGATTGTATAAAAAATTCCATCATAGGTTCGTTTACATAAATATTGCGCTTCCAAGGAAATTTGTACTATAGACGTGTGACTACATCCATATAGATTTGGGAGACACGTTTGTACAAAACATTGTATCAAAGCTTTAATCATAAAGATGTCTATTCTGTTCACATGAGTAAGTGATATATCCTCGTATCACATGAGTAAGTGTGATTTCGTTAGGGATGATAAATTAATTTCTTTTCGTGTAAAGATGAATTTTTACAGTATGTATATGAATATAGTAATATTTAATTTTTAAATCGAATATGGAAATAATATATATTCGTTTTTGTTTTTATATTTGTTTCGTTTTTTATTCTAGAATATCTGTTCTCATATTAGTTTTTGTTTTGAGTTACTACAACACTTTTAATTTATTAAATAATTCAAAAAATTCATATGATTTTTTTTTCTTTAATTTCATAACTCACTCTGAAGACTTACATGTGATATTTTATTCTTTTATATAATTATTTTATTTTTATATCTAATTGTTATTTGATATTCTAATTTAATATTTATATAATACACTTCTACTCTTGATAATGGAGATTGAAGAAAAAATTACACATTTTTTTGACATTTATAATAAATTTAATTAGTGCATTAAGGACATGTCATCGGTCAACTAATAATTTTTGTTTTTTCTATCCACAAAATTAATATTGTGTCATTTCATACTATTGGTGTAATTTGAGAGTATTATGTGTTCTTTTCAAATTGAGATAAATCTATATTTTTTTAATTTTTTAATTTTTTTAAATAGAATAATGTGTTCTTTTCAAATTGAGATCGAATCTATATTTTTTTTTATAAATGTTATACTAAAATTTTTGTTAAAATTTACATTTTTATTAAATATTTTTGAAATTCTTTTTATCTATATTAATAAATTTATTAGTTTTTATATATTTTAACTATTACAATTAAAATTGAGATCGAAGAATAATTTAACTTTAATAAAAACATGTTTAAAAGTAATTTATTTAAATGCAATATTAGTAATTCTAAAATGTTTATTTAAATCTCATTGATAAGTTTATGAGTTGACTTTGATGGAGTATTTCTAAAATATTCAGTGATAGCTACAGACTAATATATTTTATCAACACGTTTAATTTCAAAATACTTTTGAATATACATTGTTTATTTATTTTAAATGAATATTAAGAGCATAAAATAAGTAAGTAATTTTGAATAGTGGAAAAAAAAATCAAAATGTAACTTTAAAGGACAAATTTCTCACTCTAAACATTCCTCAAAACAAAGAAAATGGATTGATCCAAGTAGGTCAATTCTAGAACCAGTCCAACAACAAGTCTTATGGACAAATTTTGACTATTGAATCAACTATGTATCATACATCATACATCATTTCTTTCTGTATAACTTAAATTCTACTATTGTCATAAAATGTTAACGAGACAACTAAAGTTTGTTTGGAAATAACAATAGAAAAGACTGTACCTTTGGAAATAACAATAGGAAAGACAGTACCATAGATCAATATTAATACTATAAGCAAATATTTAAAAACATCAATATCAACAACTTAAAAAATGCTATATTCATTCATTAGAGTGCTAAGTTCAAAAGATCCCCAAGTCAAGTATCCATTTTATTTAAGAGTTTATTTTATCATGCTCAAACTTGCACTATTTAGTTATATTCAAGTTTGCACATGATAGAAAAGCCCTTGATTTAAAGGGGAGATAGAATTAATTTTGAACATTAAACATATTTGTGATTTATACAGTACCTCAACAAGTATCCGTATAAGTTAGCTTGTTCTTTTTTGGAAAGTTTGAAAATTAATTGTGAATATAAAGCAAACAGAAGCCGATTCTCATTAATAGCCATGACCCATGTCCTGGGATTGAACAGTGAATACATACAAGATGATCATGGTAATTTCTGGGTATTGGCAGATGCTTGACAATCTTCTACAAGGTATTGGCATTTCAATAATTTATGTACATAAAGTGGGGTCGAAAACTATAATACACAGCTGTACAAGATTTTGCTAGTTTCCTTCATTTCTGTAACCAATACCCCAATAAATCTCCGTCTAGAAATTAACAGGAATAACATTACTCATACATTTCCCCCACATTCTTCGTCAGAATTCACCCTGTAATCACATAAAAAATTTCAATATACAATTAGACAGTCAAACTACAAAATTCCAAATGTATAAATTTTTAAAACATCAAATTCCAAGTGTACCTAACAAGCTAATTAGTGTTCATGGGCTGATTTACGAAGATTTGCAAGTTTGTCTCTCCATATAGCTGCAAAAGCCATACTATAGTGCTTTAGGCATTCCATAACACAATCAAAACACACACATACTAAGTACAATCATATGCAAAAGATATTTCACCTGCATCTTTAAATCTTTCCTGTTTGATAGCTATATGCATATTATGCATCATACTTAGTTCTTGAGCTACCAAATCTGGACCATCTACAGGGCTGTAAAAAGCATGTAAAGTTTAGAATCGGTCTTGCAGTAACTGATACACAGAATCTATGGCAGCAAAATTGGCACATAACAAAGTAACTATGTAATACCTGTCAAGCAATACATCATAAACAGCCTTTTTATTACGTACTCTGCCCATTCCATAACCAATTCGGATAGCATCTGTGAAAACAATTTCTTTACTTACATATATCGGAGCCTGCACAAATCAACTTTAAAATCACACAACTGCATTTTCCATCACTTATGCACAGAATGCATTTTACTACGAGTTTTGCATAAGAATAGATGAACTATAGTTTTTGTTGATTCTTGCTCAACATAAGTTTTGATAACAAATATTGGCTAAGGATAACATAGAATTCATACCTTGCATCTATTTGCAACGTTGATAGCATCTGAGGGACGTGCATCCACACTGATAAGATCACTTTTCCCTGGCTGAAAGAATTAAGTTTTATAACGAAAGAACATAAAATAGAGGTGTTTTATCATTTATGAGTTAAATAGCTTTCAAAACCTGGTTAATGTACAATCTAGCAAAGTAAGTGCTGACCACTCTCTCTGTAATTCTCACCATTATCACCTGAAAGTGTAAATTGAGTTGAATTATTTATTTAATACCAAATTTGTATTTGAAAAATGAATTCAATGGAAATGGGTGTTTAATAAAAAAGAGTTCAAGATCAACGCCAAATTTTAGGCACATAGAGATACATATAATCAGGAAGAAGAATGCATAACAATGGAAAGGTCCAAGGAAAAATGACACAATGATCCTCCTACATACAGGCAGAATCTCATGAATGCAAGGCAAAATAATGAAGCTAAAAGAATGAGGTGGAATACTACTCGTTGCAGCAATCTCACTACACCTATAATGCAAGCATCAGAATAAACAAAACTTAAATGAAAAGAAAAAAAAGCAGGAATTGATAACATATCCACATGCATCAATGTAAAGTGGAAATGCTCAGCTTCATACTTCATGGTCTAATCTTCCAACTAGATTTTTCACAAACTGGAACTGATCAGGACAATCCTGTAATATCACCATATGCTAAGCATCAATCATAATAATAAATAATAATAATAAACACAACTTGAACAACCACAAGGACCAATTTTAAAATTACCTCACTTTCTCGTTGAAACTCCTCGTCCATAAGTTTCTCAATAGCAATCTTTCCTGAACCAACAAAGACACAAAGTTAATAAAAGTTGAATTTTTCAAAAAAAATCAGAAAAAGTCAAACAAACTAAAAAACACGTCTACATGTGACACCTACCTACAACAATTGGCAGTATATAGTCTCCATCGCAAGAAATCCTGAGAAAAATCGTAGGGTTCTGGAAACGCTGTAGAAAGCTATGTCTCAATAAACTACTATCCGTTCTGGACAAGGGAATTGATGGCGCAGACGATTTCCATTGAAACTCCGCTTGGAATCCTTTCTTCCACATATGATAGTGCGAGAACGTTTCTGCGCCAGTTTAAGTAATTAAAATTTCAGGCATTCATACACATGGATAGACCTAAAGGATGAAAACAACCAGAGTTACTACAAAACGCTACTGTAATACAATTAATCCATTATAATTCGTAATCAACTTTTTCACTTTTGAGAAAGCAGAAAAAGTGAACAAACACGAGGAAGCATTGCGTTTATTTCTATAATCGCTATCGATGCATGAGAGTGAGTAACCTGAGAGAAGGAGAGAAGCTTCGAGATAATCGTTGCCGAGAGAATCGTCGGAGCTGGATCTGCGGCGAGAGGAATTGCAGGAAATGAGGACGGATCGGCGGCAGCGTAAGCGGCGGGACCGGAGCGGCGGAAGGTGGAGCGGCGAGAAATCGAGGGCGACAGAGTTGGGAGCGGAGCGGGCGATGGTTGCGGCGGCATTCGTGTGATCTGCCGCGGCGGAGCCCACGCCGGCTACGGTGCGGACGCAGAATCTTGAACCCAGCATTTTGTATCGAAACGACGACGCAGATGCTGGGAGGAGGAGGAGAGAGAGAGAGAGAGAGAGAGAGAGAGAGAGAGAGAGAGAGAGAGAGAGAGAGAGAGAGAGAGAGAGAGAGAGAGAGAGGTGAAATGGATTAGGAGAGGGGACAGATTTTTGGTGAGACTGGAGTTGATGTTATTATGTTAATACTTAATTACATGCTTAGCTTTATTTAATTAAATTAAACCCCGCTTTAATTGCGTGTGCTTTATGCCCTTTGCCGTGGATGAGATTCTTCTCCTGGCAATGCTAACTATGCGTTGCTTTTATCACACTCATGCACCAACTTATGTCTGTTCTGTTCCAACTAAAATCCAAGAAACAAATTTGGGTTTAAACGGCTAATTAATAAAAAATTTAATTAAATTTAACATTTTTTATGATTTAGATATTTTTAATCAAATTTTATTAATATCATTTTTTAAATAGTACTCGATATTTTTTATATTTTTAAGTTTAACATTATAATGTGACGATTACATTATTATATTTTTTAAGTTTTACATTTTTAAGTTTAACGTTATATTTTTTATGTGACGATTACATTATTATGTTATTTTAATTATTTTTATCTATTCATGTATTTAAAAAATGAAGTTTGTGATTAAAATAAAAAATGACAATATTACATGACGAGTTAGTTTTATTATTTTAATTCAAAAAAAGTATTAGATAACAACTTATTATCTTTCTTGTTAACTTACACATCATCCTCACTTGCAACGATTAAGATATTGTTCCATTATTATTTCTGATGAGAAAACTATTTTATATTAACTATAATATTATTTACATTAATTATAAAATCTCGCAATTTTTTTAGTAACAGAAATACGTAGGACGATGAAACAAAATATAATCGAATAAATCAATTAACAAAAAATTAAACGACATATTCAATTAAAAATAAAAAAATTTAAATGCCTAACAATAGAAAAGTTAATTAAAATATCTATATTTATACGATATTTTAAACTTGAATTAAGTGTTAACTAAAAATGATTACGCTTCTTTAACTGCAAATATGTAATCTTCGTTCTTGATTAAATAATGTACGACTTACATTTTTTTTTAAAAAAAGTTATCTTGTATAATTGTTAATGTTGGATGTAGATAAGAGGTTAGACAAGGGCATTGGTTCCTCTTAAGTATTATGTTATGAATATTCTCTCTCTTTGTAACATCAATGTCTATGTTTCTATCTTTTTTTCTTTTTTTTTTCTTTATATACTTTAAAATTTAGCTGTCACCAAATTGGATCTCGTTCTAACAAGTGTCCCTTGGACAACAAAGATATTTTGACCAAGTTGTGATGCTGATATTTTTTCTCTGTTCTCATCTCACAATTTAGTAAACAGTTTCGAGAAAAAATATATTGTTTCTTTTTTTCAATTAAATTAAATAAGAACATGTGAAAAAAAAATCTTTGTTGCATTATTATCATATATTGAAAACAAATAATAATTCTGAAATTTTATATTATGTGTAACATTTCAAATTTATTGTTTTTATACTATAAAAAAAATTATCACACATTTCATAATAAAAAACATTAATCGACAAAGAAAATAAAAACATGATTATAATTATTCAAAAATATAATTATAATTTAAACATTTATATACAAGAGTTTTTAATATTAATATCATCTAAACTTTTAACTAAAAGTTCAAGAAAATATCGAAAAATTAAAAAATATACTAGGCTAAATAAATAAATAATATATATGCAGCCTCTTAACAAAAAAATTTCTACTCAACTCATCAAGTGATTATTATTACGAAGAAAGATCAAACAAAAACAAACAAAACAAAATAAGCTAATTTTAAAAGAATCATACTGTACAGAGAAAAGAGAAGAAATCTAGAAAATGAATTGTAAAGAGATAATACATATTTTAAGTAATAAAATGTATTAATAAAATTTTATTTATATTATTAAATTATTTAAACGAAATTATTCAATCTCATTATTTTAAAATAAATATTAATTCTAATAGTATATTTTATATGTTATCATAATACCAATATTATATATAAATATAACACTCTAAACGTTCCAGATTATATAGAAATATATAATATAATAATTCATATTTTAATATAACAGAACAGTTAGAAGAAGACTGTAGATAAAATATTAAGATTACAGTCATCCCAAAATAGTTATACTTTAAAACTTTAAACATCCATAAGAATATTTCAAAATACAATAACGTCTATGAATCCTAACTAGGCTAAGCAGCGGAATCATCTTCCTCCAAGACCTGTTCCAGGGGCACATCACCTACCTCTGCTCACATCCAAATGAATGATCATTGGAAAAAGGACACACCACACACAAGCAGACACAGAACAAACAGAAGGATGAGCTAGATATACAAAAATCATGTTATAACAATCACACACAACATACAAGTTTAATTCCAAGTTACTGGATCACATAACATAACTTGTTACACTTTAAAACTTGACTCGTCCGGACTAGGAATGATTGTCGAGCTATGACGGGTCATGCACTCGTGGTGGTTTCTACTGCTTTGCAAAGCCGTTGCCAATGGGTTTCACCCTACCACACTCACGAGGTTAGTCCGTTATCACTCACCTTGGGTCATACTAGAAGCACCCAAGACTAGGACCTCCTGCTACTCCTCACGACATAGATTGATCCTCTCTAAGCGAGAAGAAAGACTATTGGAGCTTCAGGATAACCCCCAAGACTGAGCTTCCATGCAAATCATTCTAAACATACTAAGGGCACCACCATGGATCCCCTCCTTGAGGATCATGGAATTACGTCCAATAACATATGGCACCACCATGTAACCTACCTTTGAGATCCATGGAATTATGTCCATCAATCATACTGTCACTTTGAAACTTAACTCAAGACATGAACAACCAAATACCATAATACTATCACATTGAATCCAAACATATAACCTCACTGATCATACACTATCATAGATACTTCTACACCATTCTAATAATCAAAACATAGTTCAAGGTTATCAGAAAACATGAATAAAAAGAATAAAAACAGGTTATGGGCAAGCCGCTCAGCGCACCAAACTCGTTGTGCGCATAACAGAAACAATGGATTTTACTCACTCACATTCGCTCAGCGCACCAAGCATATGCGCTCAACTAAAGTCCATTCGCTCAGCGCACCAAGTCTGTGCGCTTAGCTAAACTGAAAATTCTGCTACACATTATCAAACCCTAAACCCTCGCATAACGCCCCAAATTCGCTGTTCGAATTAAACTAGCATTTTCCCAGGCAACCACCATTCGCACAACGCCTAGATTCACTATGTGAATCACCAAACAGAGAGCATCACCCTTCAGTCATTCGCATAGCGCACCAGCTCGCACAGCGAATGACTCAAACAAAGAGCACCCTCGGTAGAGACTCGCTATGCGAGACCATTCGCATAGCAAGTCTGCATAATCTGCAGAACGCAAATTCTGCAGAATTATGCACTCAAACACCCCCTTACCATTTCTAGGCCTTATCTCCAATTTTTAACACCTCTAGTTCATGTTTTACACCTAATTAAACTTGTCTAGATGTTCCTAAACCTTCCTACTACAATTCTAACTTGATTACAACTCAACTTTTTTCTCCTCAACATCAATTTCCACAACTTGAGGACCCCAAACCCAATTCTAACACTTTGCACCTATTTGGACCACTTTGGTGACCCAAAACAAGTCACAATACACTTGCTAAGACTGCCCCAACAGACCACGATAGTCCCTGACCACTACTTCTCAAAATCACTACCTCACTTCCTTTATAATAACCTAAAACACTATCAAAACTCCAAATTTTCTATCTAACCAAAGTTATAACAGATTTCACACTTCAAACACTTCCAATTTGATCAATTATAGCAATTTAAACTCATCCAAATCAATTCCAAACATCACAACACAGTTTCATAGATTTCAGTTTCAGCACAAACCACACCATAAAATTTAGACCTCAAATACCACTCTAAAACATCACATTAATTCAAATTTCAGTATACATACATATCATACCACAAATTTAAAGAAGTATTATAGCTCCCCTTACCTCAAAACTTCATAGCCCAGCTCAAAGACTCGCCTCAACAGTACCTTGAGTTGTGAGAAACCTAGACAACACCCTACACACCACCACTTGGTGACCAAGAACAACTCTTAGCTAGAATCAGACAGGAAATGCAAAAGAGGAAGCATAAGACGCATGCAACCAGCAAAGATTGCATGGTTTAGGTCCAAAACAGCGGAGGAAAGGGAAAAACAACTTACCGGTCCGAATGAAGAAAGTGATCGGTCAGTTGTGGAGTTCTCTACGCTGCGGATACTTGGGCACCACCAGATCGAAAATCAAAGGGTTCAGGAGGAGGAATGGTAGAGAAAAGGCAGAGGAACTTGAAGAACTGAGTTCTAGAGAGAGATAGAAGGATTTGACTAATGAACCAGGATGTTCTAAAATTATATTTATACTGGTGAATGTGTTTTAACATTAAAATCTGGCTTCATTAACGTAATACACCTATCAGCTTTCTAATTCTAATTTTTCATGTACTCACAAACACCACCTCTTATATTTATCTTCATGATGATAATAATAATAATAATAATAATAATAATAATTATTATTATACTCATTCTCAGGAATTAAAAAACAATTAATTTAGTGCGAATTTATTTCATGACGTGAATATGCTCCAATGTTTAATTTGGTATATATTTAATTTGAGAACTCATTATGTAAACCAAATCAAGTAAGTTTTAAGGAAAAGTAATAATTATAGAATAAAGGGAAAAAAATAGAGGAAAAAGTGTGTCTAGGATTCCAAGAATAGATGTTATCTCTCGTGTTGTTCAGATATTCGTTTCGATTTGTTTCGGATCGCACGACTTGATTTTGTTCATTTTGGTTTGGTTAAGTTCGATTCAGCTCACCGCAATTTAGTTTAACTTAGCATGGTTCACTTTGGTTTCGTTTGGCTTATTCGACTCAGCTCGACTTAGTTCAGTTTGGCCGATTTGTCTCAACTCAGCTCCACTCGACTCGACTCGGCTCGACTCGGCTCGACTCGGCTCGACATGACTCAGTTCGACTTGGGTTAGGTTGGATTGGGTGAGGTTAGGTGGGGTGGGTGGGTAGGGTTGGGTTGGGTTGGGGAGGGTGGGGTTGGGTTGGGGTGGCTAGGTTGGGGTTGGGGTTGGAGTTGGGGCTAGGGTTTCATTTCGTTTCGCTTCGGTTCAGTTCGGTTCGGTTCAGTTTGGATCCAAACCCAACTAAACCAAACCAAATCATATCGAGCTGAGCAGTGCCAAGCAAAATGAGGTGAGCCAAGCTAAGCCGAGATGAACAAAACTGCGCTGAGCCGAATTGAATCAAACGCAACCGAAAGGAACGAAGTCGAGCTGATTCAAGCTGAGTTGTGCCAAGCCGACGAGCCGAGCAGAATCAAACCTAGACATGCTGAACCGAACTAAACAGAAATGATTTGTACTGAATCGAGCGGAACAGAGCCGAGTTGAGCTGACCTGAGTCGAGCCTAAGCGAACAGAACCGAAACGAATTGAATCGAACCGAACCGACTTGAACCGAATTGAAGTGAACTGAGCCAACACGAACCGAGCTGAACTGAACCGAACCAAGTCGAACCAAAACAAATCGAACTGAGTCGAGCATAGTCAAACGAGCCGAGCCCAGCAATGGCAAACTGAACCAACCAAAATCGGATGAATTGAGTTGAGCTGAACCAAATCGAACTAAGTCGACCTGATCATAACTGAATTGAACCGAGTCGAGACGAGCTGGGCTGAGCCGAGCTAAGATGAGTCGAGCCTTATTGAACCAAACCGAATCAACCAAAATCAATCTAAACTGAATCGACCCGAGCCGAACTGAAGCGAACCGAACCCAACTAAACAAAACCAAATAGAACTAAACCGAACCGAGTAGAGCTAAACTAGCCTAGTTGAACCGAACTTAGCCCAGTCGGACAGTGTCAAACCAATGCGAACCAAACTGAACTGAACAAAACCAAACCAAACTGAGCCGAATCGCGCCAAGCCAAGCCAAACCTATCCATATCAAACATAATCGAACAAAACCAAACTGAACTAAGTATATTGAGCCGAATAAGCCGTGCTAATATTTTAAATAACATTTCACACGAAAAAAAACTTAAATGCCATTTTTCTTTTTCTTTTTTCATGATAATATTCTTATAGAAGAACACCCATAATTCCCACCCAATATTCTTTAAAATGATTTGTCTAAAAAAAAGTACATTCACGATAAATTAATGAAATAAGAGTAATTTATGTTCATAGTTAAATTAGGCTTTAATCAAAACTATTAATTCTTAAAAATTTGAGCTCTTAATAACTTTTTTTTTCTCACTTGCACGGAACATAGAACAACTAATCTCTTAGTCTGATAATATAATCAACTATGCTCACGTAGGCTTTGTGCACATGAGATGATTTGTGGGAGATGATTTGGGAGAGAGTAATTGAATGGATTTGAGGGGATTTGAAGGTACTTTTTTTGTTGTTTTTTTGAGTGGATTTGTGGGTAGTTGAGAGTGGATTTGGAAGTAAAATTTGTAAAAATTAGTGTAGGATTTGATTGATGTGATAGATTTAAAAAATTTGTTTAATTGATAAAAATTAAAGATTACCAAAATGCCCCTAGTTATTAAAGTAATATAAAATGTTATTTATTAATGTTATATTTAATTGTAAAAATGTTTATAAGAGAAAAAATAAAAATTAATTTTTTAAATATAAAAAAATGATAATTTAGTAAATTGAAATAATAATAATAATAATAACTATTATTATTAATAACATTATTATTTTTATTATTATTAATATTATTATTATTATTATTAATATTATTATTATTATCATCGTTATTATTATTATTATAAAGAGAGAGAGAAAATCATTATTATGAATATTATTATTAATATTATTAATTATTATTATTATTAGTTATTATTAGTTATTATTATTATTATTAGTTATTATTTTTGTTTCTTAGTTGAAGATGTAATACATTTACACAGTGGTAATAAAATACATTTACATAATGGTAAGTACAAGGGACTAAAAAGACATTTGATTATAAATCATCTTAAATCTTCGCATAGCACCAATGATTGGAAAAATAACTGATCCCGCAAATCTTTCCTTTCAATCGCTCGCAATTCTTTTAAAGCGAACATGAAATATTTTCTAAATCCGCGCTTTCCTTTACTCGTGAATAGTAAATTCATCTCAGGCGAACAGACCGGTAATGAAGTGAATAAAAGCAAATCGTGTTCACAAGTCAACTAAATCAGAATTTTTGAAAGCTACTTTAAAGAAAAATAATTATATGTACATAAGGTCGAAGTCATAATCATCAAAAAAATTTAAAGCTACTTTAAAGAAAGATAACTAGATGTACATAAAATCTAGCACATAATCCACTATCTACAAATCTATGGTTGAGGCTTGGCAAAAACCATGGTAGGGATGATTGCAGAGGCAGAGAACATGACCGAAAGCTTCCAAAAATCCAATGAATCCATCAAGCACCTTAGACATTAAACAAGGAAAGCCAGCAGTGGGACTAATCATATAGAAACGAGTTTAATCAAATAATCAATGTAAAGACTTTCACTACCAGTAAATTTAAAATCACCTTCAAATAGTTTAAGTTTTAAGTATTCAAAGAAACGAACAATTTTATCATTCATAGAGCACACGATTAGATGATAGTATAAAGATTCTTGAACTAAAGTGTTAGAGTATTTAAATTAATTCATAAAAAAAACGTCAATGGTGGAGGTTCAAGTTTCTGTTATATATAGTTTCACTGACAGGATGAAGAATGATATCAGCTAAGACAACATGAAAGACATCTTCCTGTCATAAATTTAGTCATCATCCAGAACAAATCAGAATATGATGATGCAACTTCCATCCATAACCTATTCCTTGTATGGAATTGATCATCCTTACCTATTTTTGCTATTGAATAATCACAAACCGGGTAACAACACATTATTTTGGCACAGATAAGATAATCATTAACTTAAAATAATATCACTACGATTCCCATCAACGCGAACGAAACCAGAATCCGAGCTCAGGATAATATAGTGTATGAGACATCTGTTTCTGTACATTATCAACCCCAAAACACAGTATGCATAATTTATTTTCTTTCTTCTACTTTTATCTCCTTATAATAGGCAGTGACATGGAGTAGAAAAGGCATAGTAAAATACCAAGTACCAATCAGATTCATATTTGATCGATTTACACTGCAGTTAGCGTTTCCAAAAGTAGCTGCCGAAGTCCCTGGCATGGAATTCAACCACAATTGACCTACAATAAAATCCACCCAGTGCATCACAAAAGCGACTCAATGAACCAACCAAAAAAAAAGAATCCATAACAGCACACTGGGAATGAAATACTAACTGCTTTTGGCATCTGTTGAAATTGAACACAAGGACAACAAAATGTGATTGCCTCGTTAAGTCACATCACTTCGACTGGAAGTCTTAATCTCTAGCAACTGATTTACCCATTCAGTTCCAACATCGCAAGAATCAATGATAGAAAGTAATAATGGAAACACAAGTGATTAAAATCCTTCTTACTTGATCAGCATGAAAAGGCAAATAGATTTAACCAAGGACAAAATGGGTAGAGACACACCATTTGTCATACATGTCAAAGATACTCTCGAGGTTGCTTTAACAACTTAATTAGCACATATGTTTGGAAACTTTGACCCGAGTAAAGACAAAGGTCTAGTGGAGTTAAACCATCCTGAAATAAACAACAGAGAAATTGCAATTTGAAAATTAACATTAAAGAAATGATCAGCACTAACCAGGAAAACAAAGAAATTGAACACCCAATCACTATTCCCAAGTTTCTCTCTCTCTCTCTCTCTCTCTCTCTCTCTCTCTCTCTCTCTCTCTCTCTCTCTCTCTCTCTTTTAGTGAGCAACAGCTGATATATTAGAAGATGCAAGTATGTAAAACTCACAACTTACGTGACATTCCATACATGGAGGACATTATAATGCTGCATTTGGTTGAGGGAAGAGAAAAGTGTGGAAGCGAAAAGAAAATTGAAAGGAAATAGAGTGGAGAAAAGTGTTGTTGGTTGAAGTGGAAAAGAGAGGAAAATGGAAGGAATTTGTAAATGTTTGTGTTTAGTTTGAAAGAAAAGAAGTTGATAGTTTTTTTGTCAATCATGTATGACTTAATTCAATCCCGTTACTGGAACTTACACTTCCCGTTGCACAAAGCGCAAAACACCAATGGTTGTTTTAATTAATACATAATTTGATAAACTAACAACTGGGTTGGATAGAGTGGTTGAGGCAATTGTTAACGGGAATGTGTTGACTGAAAATATGTCACAGGTTGCACAGCGGCAAGTTGTGGCTATTGAAAAACGCAATGAATTGATGCATGAACAAGTAACAATCTTGAGGAGAAGTTCCACAATACAGTATCACAGATGTGTGGGACATGTTGGTTAAAAAGAATTTGCAAGATGAACAACTAATGTATGCTACAAGTTTTTATGCAACAACCAACCTTAAAAACGAACATTGTTTTGGAAGTGTATTTATAATGTACTGTACACTTTGAAAGACTTTTGATAGATTTGAAGTGTAATGTATATCTTGAAAGACTTTGATTAGAAGTGAAGTGTAATGAATATATTGGAAGACTCTGGTTAGGATTGTTGTAGCAGGATATTTTGGAAGACTGTGACTTCCTATTAAACTTATTACACCACTTGTAATGTATATCTTGAATGACTAGTATTCTCATTGGTATATTTTGTTGTACACCATAAAATGATTTATCATTAATTCAAATGGTGTATTGTGTAAGGAACTGATCAAGTTTTCATATGAAGGTCAAATTAATCGATCATAGAACATTTCAATTGATTATTTCGCGCATGTTGGAATTGTTGAAAGTTATAGGTGCCAATTTTATCAATTATTATAAGTGTTTAATCAATTAAATCATTCATCCTGGACTTTCATTTAATACATTATCATCACTGTTTAATCGATTAAATCTTGCATAATAGAATCGTTGTAAGTCATAGGTACGTGTTTAGTAGTTTACCAGTGTGAATATGCCCAACCATAACAATGGTATCACCAAAATTTTTTTAAAAAAATTATCCAAAATCGCTGTTTCTTTTCTTCCAAACCAAATACATATATACCTTCACAATTTCACTCCATTTGTTCTCTCTTTCCACTTTAGTTCAATTCAACCAAACATCCTTTTTTTCCCACTCTATTTCTTTCAATATTTTCTTTTCCACACTCTTCTCTATCCTCAACCAAGCTAAGCAAAAATAAGAAATCCCACAATTACATAAGCAACAGAATCATTCATGCCTTATCTTCTTAAGTCAGTTATTTAAAGGATCATGCTCAAACAAAAACCAAATTTCAAATAAAACTATATTCTATCATGTCATAAAGATTTGGAAAAACTTAATGTCCTTGACCCAGGGTTTGAAACAGCTACGTAAAATTTAGCAAACAAACATTAGATTGGAAAAGTTTAACGATCCCTCGATAAATTGTGAACCTTTTTCTTCAAAAACTGATAAATTTATAATGACTCTGGAAACGTTTCCCTGGTTTACAGAAAAATCTAGATTCAGTTTCTACATTGTGACGCAGGGTTTGGATATGAAAATGGCCTTTCTTTCAGATGACCTAACTAGTTGGTATGGCAAAGAGAAACAGTCTAAATAGCAATGACAGATACCTTTTACGGATTGTCCAGCAATAACATCCATATTCAGGTAACAGTATGCAAGCATCAAGGTCCTTTAACATTTATATATTAATGCAGGAAATCAACAATCAATACCTTGTTTCTTAATGTTTTATCTGCACCTTTAAGCAGCAGAAGCCTCACTACATTGGGTTTCTGAGTTTGAACTGCAAGATGTAATGGTGTCCAGCCATCCTGAAACAGAGTAAACAAATTAAGTTCTCAATAGCAACTGAAAAGATTACAATGTAGGTATGCTAAGTACGAGAACAATTGACCATACCTTGTCCTGAAGATTTATATCCACATTATAGAATAAGAGTAATTCAATTGTCTCGGTAGAACCTGTTTGTACAGCATAGTGCATCAAGGTGGCCCCCTCCTGTTCCCATACATAAAAAAGGTAGATGCATAAAATTATCACCAGCAAACAACTAATCCTATGATAATACTATGCTGTTAGATTAAGATGGAGCGATAAAAGTAACAATTTCTCAACGGGGGAAGGAAAGACACAATATAAAAACTTAAGGACGCAAAGGCTCACATTTGCAACAACAACAATTACGTAATTTTTTACTCACTTTATCCTGTACAAAAGGATTAGCTGAGTTTCTCAGAAGATAGCTGGTTATGGCCTGCTTTTTACCAATGGCCTTGTGAAGGACAGTCAAACCAACCTGGAAACAAAGTAAATCACTATTATTTAAATCAACGACTTCACAATGTTTATTCTGCCATATAAAAAGTTGGAATTTATCTACCTTATCGACTGCATTGATATCAACATTATGCTTCAACAAAGAATCTAAAAGGAAGCATTCTCCACATGCAGCAAATGTGTGCAGAGGAAGCCATTTATCCTGGAAATAATGTTAGCATTAGCCAAAAAAAAAACATTACTCACCAAACACTTTCCCAGTAAGAATCAGAATCCTTTCCATCAATCATGGTTCTCAAAAAAAGAAAATACAACATCCTACACCGTTATTTTAGCTCCAATTAACCCGGTCCAAAGAAGACAGATAAACGGCAACAAAACATAAACAACTACTGAAATTGCTGAACAACATCCATTCGTGGAACAAATTATCTCTAAGCATAGTAAGCCATCACAATGCAGGAGAACTATAGAATTTCATCTTAGCAATAATACATGCATAATGAGAACAAAGCACAGGTCATTGTAATTTGTTCGTCAGACACAGAAAACTCACTGAAGTAGCAGTAGCCAAGTCCGGCATTCGCTTGTTCAACAAGAACATCTCCTCCTTACTAATAACAAACAAATTCCGACAACCTATTCATTCAGGCACGAAAATATCAATACCACAATCCCAACATTCAAAAGAAGATACACATCCAATACCAAGTGATTTTATCTTCTCCAGAAAACTGATTTTGATCTTAACATAAATTATTAACTTTAACTTACTAAAAACTATAACATTCATCACCTTCACGGGTGGTGTTAGCACGAGGTTTGTAGCTCCCACTATTGAAAAACTGTAAGACATCCTCCAAATTCTTCCCCTGAACAACCCCTCTCGGATTCTTAGGCTCTACACGCTCACCATTGAAGTCAGGTTCTGGAACCTTCTCATCGACGGGAAATCTAGAAGGGTTTTTGAGAACCAGAGGATTCAGCTTTTTCAATATTTCCTTCTTAGAAGCCTTGTACTCATTCCAATTCACATCCTGGTAGGGACTCGACACTTTTCCATTTTCCTTTCTCTTCTTCTCCACCGTTCCGTTGAACTTAATTTTCTCGGAACCTCTGAATGGAACCATCTTTCTTCGATTCTTCTGCTTGCGCCTCTCGTTAATGGTGATTTTGGTCTCTGCCTGAGCCTCTCTCCACTTGTCCGGAACCAAATTCTCGCGCTTAATCGGCGTTACTTTCTTCCCAGAACCCGCTTTGGGTTTGGGGTTGTTGTTGTCGTTTAGCAAAACGGTGTCGTTTTCGAAGATGTCATCATCGAAAGCGACGCAGTTGCGGTTCTTTTGGGAGTGCTCATTCCGTTTGGCCGGAAATTGAAGGGATTGGAACCGGAGGGGAGAGATGGTTAAAGGAAAACTGATATGGTGAGAGCAGAGATTGTGAGGTTGAGCATTGAACATAACGGTGGAAAAGTTGAACATGGAGGCTTCCATTTCCAGTTGCTACTGCTGCAAATACTAAGCTAAAACAACGTTGGATCTAAACAAAATCCTTAAAATCAGTTAGATATTGATGATTCTGTACCAAATTTCATTGGATATATCATATGCTTGGTATGCCATTTCACTATCATCAACATGATAACATTGGATTTATATATACTTCTTGAGTTCTAACCTCAAATTTTGAATCACATTGAAGAAAACATGGCAACCATATTTATTCCTTTTTTTTTCTCATATGGTTTAACCAATTACTTCATAACCCAGAAAGAACTCTGGTTCAGGTTTTTGGCGAACTCCTAAAATCAAAATACTTATATTCATTTAAAAATTTACATTTCTTGATAGTTATTTCTCATACAGACAGAGAATCGATCAAACAACTAATCACGGGTTTATAATTCAAAATTATATATATATATATATATATATATATATATATATATATATATATATATATATATATAATTGTTCACCGGCAGTTTTAAGGAGAAACGTTTCAATTTTTCATAAACTAAAATTAATTTATTCATAAGGTAAAAATATAAATTTAGAGAAAAAGACAATTCGTATAAATTAACTTATGAATAAACTAATTTCATATTTTTTTCCTCCTAAAAGTGTTTATAATAAAATTTATCCAAACAAGACATCAATTATGCAATGTGTTTGGTGAAAGTTTTATACATATGGTGTGGTAGCTTACAATTTAATTTGTTCAATCCATATTTTTAGCCAAATTTAATAAACGTGGTTTCCTGGCAACAAGTTGATAGAGCAAAAACCATCACTGCCTAGATTTTCAATAAAAGATAGTTTACAGCATTTCCCGTAGGAGATGTTTATAAATAAAAATATTATCTTAATATAAGTTTAGCACAAACAAGTTATTTAGAATTAAAGCTGAGATTTTAGGTATGCTTGGTGTATTGTATGAGAATCAAATTTTAAAAAATGGCATATCATTTTTCTTTTCTTTTTCATGAAAATGTTCTTATTTTCCTATCATTTAAATACATTTTACTAATATAGTACAATGTTGTACTTGTCCTAAAATCTCCATATGTTGAAGGGTGCAAATTCTCTGCAAAACTTGTCAAGGGCTAATATTCTTTGCTGGTGAAAATCTTTCGAAAGTTGTGTTGTTTCAGGCTCCATCATCGTTTTGATACATGGCTAACTCGCCTTAGAGGCTGCTTAAACAACTTGATTAGCTCATATGTTCTGGCACTTTGTCCAGAGTAAAGGCAAAGGTCAAGTGGAGTTAAACCATCCTGCACAAACAATCATGGAAATTGCAATATAAGATCAACAAAAAAGAAATAAATTACCAGAATTAAGCACCTAGAAAAAGAAACTGAACATTCAATGCCTATTCAAAGGTTTCTCAGTTTAGTAACAGTAGAAACTTTTGAAGATACTAACAGCTGAAACAAAGTTGCATGAAACACAGGACTTCGAAGAGACATTAGGCATGAACTAACAATTCCTCAGTTACTGTAACAACAACATAAATATGATCTATCCTAAGCAGATTGGCTACTTGACACATCATGCTCAATACAAAACTAGTTTTTCCATAGAACAGTTAATCAATGTCAAAGAGATAGCACAAACTTTTTGTTACTTGTGATTGTCTAAAACAGCCATCCTCTCTGATTCAGACATTGAGCTGGATATATAAGTTTTTCAAAGAATTGTGTTATTGGCAAAGTTAAATAACTCCTCAATCATTTTTGAAAAAATATCTTCAATAACTAAAAAAGTTTATGACACGTGAGCGGTTTCTTTCGTTGAAGGGAGAATATCATGTTAATATCTCAAATTCAAAATTGTTAATCAAGATTTGGATATCAGAATAACCTTTCATTAAAATCACCTAACTACATATGACAGAGACAGACCTTCTAACTACAACAAAAGCTGATAATCGTAGCAATGACCGAAGCATCTACATTCAGCTAAATTATGCAAGACACCAAGGTTTTTTAACATTGATAGATTAAAGCAGGAAATCAATAACAAATTACCTTGTTTTTTGATGTCTTATCAGCACCTTTAATCAGCAGAAGCCTCACTAAATCTGTTCTCTGAGCTTGCACAGCAAGATGTAATGGTGTCCAGCCATACTAACAGACAGAAAATGAATTATGTTCTCAAACAGCTCAGCATAAAAAGCAAAAGGTAGATAAAATAACCAAGAGAAAAATTAATCATACATTGTCCTGAAGATTTATATCCACATTATACAGCAAGAGTAATTTAATTGATTGGGTAGAAGCTGTTAGTACCGCATAGTGCATCAATGTGGCTCCCTCCTGTTTTCAGAACATAAATAACAAAACAGTTACATATAAACATATCAGTAACAGACAACTAAGGCTTACAAGAACAATATGCTGTTAGATTAAGATGGAACAACAACACTAATGATTTTTGAATGATGGCAGAAGAGCTAAAAACATTGGAAAGTAAAGGATGCAACTACAACAGCACAGCTCAACTATTTAGTAAAATTTTACTCACTTTGTCCAGTACAAAGGGGTTAGCTGAGTTTCTCAGGAGATAATTGGTTATGGCCTGCTTTTTTCCAATTACTGCTCTCTGAAGGGCAGTCAAACCATCCTGGAAACGAAGTAAATCAGTAAAGTAAATAGAGGACTTGTGCATTCCAATTCCCATTATGAAAAGTTAGAACTGCAATACCTTATCCACAGCATTGATATCAACATTATGCTTCAACAGAGAATCTAAAAGTTCAAATTCTCCACAAGCAGCAAGAGTGTGCAGGGGTTGCCATTTATCCTGAAAATAGCGTTGAGAATATTCACCAGAGGCTATAAGTGAATCAGAACCATTTTTCCTCCTTTGACCTTTACCACAGTCAAAAAACATTGCAACAAGGTTTCTATGACCACAGAGTATCCAGTCCAACAGGACTGACAACATCATTAATGGGATGGAGTACTCAGCAACATCATTAGCCGAACAAAAAATGACAACAACTTCCATTAAAGAAGAAAAAGAGGATTTTTTTTTCAACATCAGCAAAAATATAATAACGACAGTAAAAAAAACAGTCATTTTTTTTCCTTCTAACATAAAACTTACTGAAGTAGCAGTTTCCAAGTCTGGCACCCGCTTATTCAATAAAAGCTTCTCCTCCTTGGTAAACAGCTTCCGCTTACCTATTCATGCAGGCACGGAAGAATTAGAACAACGATCCCAATACTTGATAAAATCCAGACACATGCCACAAGAATAAAATCATTAATTTGATCACAGTGCAATTTCTCAGCCCACATTGTCATTTAATAACAACCATGACATGCAGCAACAGTGCACTAACGACTAACCAGTTAGACCCTAGTAAACCTCTAAATAAATACTCATCAGAAGAAGATAAAATGAATTAAGCTTGGAAGGTAAGTTAAATTTGACTCATGGAAGCAGCTAATTTTAACCCTTCTCACGAAAGTGTTATTCGAAAACATATCCAAACCAAAGCATTAGTTTTCACTGATCAGTTCATATCCCAAAGAAGAATAAGCATATCCAACACAAGTAGCAAAACAAGAGCAAACAAAAACCAAAGACACTAGAATGTAGGCAATCGAGCAAAGCGTAGAAAAGAAAAACAACTGATTTATGTACCTTGAAGGGTTTTAGCGTCAGGGTCATAGTTTTCACTATTGAAAAACTCAGTGACATCCTCGAAACCCCTTCCATAAACAAGCCATCTAGGATTCTTGGGCTCCACACGTTCGCCTCCGTTCAATTCAGGTTCAGGGTGGCCCTCTTCACCACGATTCAATTCAGGTTCAGGTTGAGGAACATCTTCTTTCACCGGAGAACTAGAAGCGTTATCGAGAAACTTCATCTGCGCCAGTTTGGCCTCCTTATAAGCCTTATACTCATCCAAGTTCATATCCCTAAGGGGAATCAACCCCCTTCTCTTCTTTTCAACCTTGCTATTGAACTCCATTTCCCGCGCTATCTTGCGCCTATCCCTCTTCGTGATGTTTATCTCCGCCTGAACCTCTCGCCATTTACCCGGAACCAAATTCTCGCCCACGTTCTCCTCCACCTTTTTCCTCCAACCGGGCTTGGGCTTGGGCTTATCGACGGTGAGAGTGTCGGAGCTGTGGAAAAGGGGGTCATCGAAAACGCCTTCCTCGAATACGATGCAGTCGCCGATGACGTGTTCTTCGGAATCGTCGTATTGGGGAGTTGGGTGCAGCGACGGCGAGAGAGAGCGGAGAATAGAGTTTCTGGGGAAGTGGAGAGTTTGTGACAGTTTGAAGTTGCGTGAGGTGGAAACGGGTAAGGGAAAGAGGAAAGTGTGAGGTTGAGGATTGAGCACAATCGCAGAAACATGAAACATGGTCGCTTGCATTACCATACCAGGTTGTTGCTCTTCCTGAACCCTGTCTCCTCTTTAGCTCATAAATTTCCACATTCTATGTCTATCTGTCTTTAATTTCGAACTATATTTCAATTCTGAATCCTACATGCACAAAAATTGTTGGCATTGCCTCTTTCTTTCATCAAATAGTGCTATTGAATCATCATGTTGTGTGAACAACCATTCTATCCACGAATTTTATTTGTCCCTTTAACTTTATCACTTCATTTGATTTTAATATTTGAACTTAATTATTTATTATCCTTTTTTTATCTCTGAAATTAAAAAATTGCTTTTGGTAAAGTCCTTAAATTTAATCATTTACTTGTAGTTTATTTTTTAAATTTAAGCATTTACTCTTACTGATGTTTCAAATTATTTTCGGGGATTAAAATGATATTAAATGATTAATTCATACAGAACAAAAGATTATTCCTTCAAGGACTTTTTTTAATGCATTTAGGAACATAATATTTACCTTGAAATGTAATTTTATTTATTGTTATTATATATTACTTTTTTGAATTGATAAGCAAAATTTATTTTCTCATCTCTTTCTTTTTTTTTATTACTATTTTTTTTCTCTCCCCTCATTTTTTCCCTCTTTACACTTCTTCCATCAAGGATCAAAATAATGAAATTGGTCATCACCACCATGTGTTGGTTTTAACCACATCAGCTTCATACCATGGTTCTTTGTTTTTGTCAGAAGCGTTATAACATCAATAAACAACGACATAGTCTCATGATGTTGATAACGTCTCATATAAGCTTGCTTCACTTTTCTTCACATGAATGGTTTCTAAGAAAATGTGTGATATATGATAAGTAAAGGTTTGTAGCTTCAGCAGCAACTGATCCAGAAAAGAGAAAGGAAAAACGTTTATTCTTTAGACATAACATCGAGAATGCGTTTATTCTTCTCCGGACTCTTAGTAAAATTACAGACAAATACTTTACAAGTTTAATGAACCTAGATAATAATAAAAAATTAAAAAATACGTTTACCATTTAAACTATCCCCACCAAGACCCTAATTTATAAAATAATCAATTTTATTGATCTATTAAACTTTACCATTTTTCCAATATCATGGCAACTTTTTATTATACTATTAATATCTGTCGTCAAAACACCATTTGCCAACTTTACAAAATTATACTTTAATGAGCGACCATAAATTTTGTTGAAAAAGAATCCCCCATTTCTACTACTGATATTTTCACCTCTATAACTAAATCTATCTTTAAAACACCTACAATTCAAAAGATTGCTAAAACATTAACCAGAAATTTATTATAAAGCTTTCAACAAAATTAACATGGATAATGTCACATTATTTTGCAAACTCGGGATATTTCGTATGTATTTGTCTAAATAATATCTTATAAAGATCTATGTTTTTATAACTTTCAAAATTAAGTATTACATATAAAATATTGCTCATCAATTATTACTTGTGGCTAACTTATTTAAAGACCTCCATATTGAAAATGTTTAAGCAAAAAGATGTCATAAACCACAAGCTTAAAATTTTTAAAACCAAACTTCGACAATTAATAGTTTAATAAATGTCCATCAATTACTGGCATACCCAACTAATTTCCACTTGGCCACGACACACACCCCCTACTAAAAACTTAGTTAAGTTTGCGAATCTGCTTGGTGGTACGAATAACGAACCGAAAAATATCAGACAAAATGGAGCTTTACATAGTAGTGGGTCTTTTAGATTTGACCAATAAATTACGAATTATACTAACTAGTTAAGTTTAAAACAAACAGAAGTACGAAAGAAAGTATTAATAAGTGCAAACTGTTTCCAAAACATGGATACAAACTGATGTTCATAAAACAGTTTTTTCCTTTCCATCTTGAAATTTAAAGATGGAAAAAGCTTCAAAAGACATCACCTAGATCCACGAGCATACCTCCTGTCTGGGCTACCATATGGAGAGTATGGAAGTGACCTGGACCTATCCCTCCTAGTTCTTCCGCCATAAGGTGGCGGTGAATGCCTCGGAGAATAATCTCTACCACCTCGATAAGGTGAGCGCCTTGGAGACCTTCCACGCTCTCCTCGATATGCATAATCTTCACGGCCAGATCCACCTCCTCTATACCTTCCGCGGTCACCGCGATATCCTTCAGACAAACAGGTGGGGTTCAGTAAAAGTTTACATAAAGCAAAAGATGAAGACTAGACTAACCATTCAAAAGACGCTGTCTCAAACCTACCATAGTCTCGAGTACTTTTCAGACCAAGATAGTGTCCAGGTGTAGGAGTTCTTGCACGCTTTCTTCGTGACTGAAATAAAACACAGAGGCTCACAATCCCTGGAGTTTATTTGGCTAAAGACTGCATAAATATATCATCCAAGTAACACTGGAAGAAAAACACGTAGAATATCGTGATGTCCCTGTGGCCTAAGCAAAATGTACTAACACTTGCACACTATATCTATGTTTGTTCTTTAAGAGTAAGTTTCTACAACGTAAACAGGCTAGCTTATAAGGAAAAAAAATGTATATCCACACACATGATTAATGCCAGGTGTGAGATACCATAAAAGCCTGATTAGAAAGTTGTTGATAATGTCCGTTGATTAGTTGAGTTGAAAGTGAATGCTGATGTTGTAAAGTTGTTGGACAATATAGTTGCTATGTGTTTAGTGGATCAGAGGCATTTGATTAGAGCTGTTTAAGCTTGCCATTGATCAAGCTGTATCACTAAAGTTGACATGGATGAACTGATCATCTTTGATTGCTGCCAAAATAGCTGAGGCAATGTATTCTGAATACGACCACAAAACCTTCAAGTTAAGAAGAAACAAGAGCACAAGTATTCTGTAGCAACTACAAGTTAATTGAAGAACACAATACCCGCTCAACAGTGATATAGCGACCCTCTAAAACTGATTGATTGAGATATTTGATGCAGCGGTTTGCATCCTCAACATTATCCATTGTAATAAAAGCGAAACCTCGAGAAATGCGAGTACGGGGCTCCACCACAAGAAAACACGAAGCAACCTAACAAAGAAGACGACTATTAACACCCATTCCAAAATATGGGGTTCAACGGGGAGGAAAATTGTGACAATTAAGTGAAAAAGTGTAAATCAAACAACACTCACCTTTCCCTCTTTAGAGAAATGCTCCTCCAGGTCTCTCTCAGTGACCCTTGAAGATAGGCCAGTGACGTAAAGTGTATTCCCTGTATTTTTAGTCTCCATCCTGAAACATAAATTGAACATATAAGCCCTTGACACATCATTAAACCATATCAAAAAGGCACAACCGTACTTAATTCAGAAATACTTTACAATTTAATATTTATCTTCTAATGGAAGCATTATGTCCAGATACAAATAAATCGGAAAGTGACTAACCTGTCATTACTTCTTGATCTTGATCTGAACGAGACAAGATGGTTTAGTCCACAGCACAGCCACAAAAAACGAAGAAGTATTAAACACATTAACACAATAGCCATAACTCATGAAAGATAAATGCTTGGCACTAACCTTCCACGACTTCTGGAGCGAGACCTTGGCCTTTGTTTTTCAAATGATCTTGACCGGGACCTAGACCTTGGCCTAGATCTAGACCTAGATCTTGACTGAGCCCTCCATGGGGAAGGGGACCTTGAATTCCTGAAATATCCAATCATAACACAAAGGACAAACAGTTTCATTAACCAGTAATCTTAGAGTGTCCTCCACATTCATCCTTTAAACATGAGCTTAAAATTAAAATCTCACAAAATTGAACGTGTTCACCTTGGTGACACATGAATTCTAGTATTAAACTTGTTCACAATACCCGAATCAAGAAATTAATTCTGGACCCTCTAGGTTTGGGCAGATAATCAGAGCAAAACTCGGTTGAGGACCCCACTTGAAATTGGACAAAGGCAAACACTAGTAGCCAATTATGTGTAACTCAAGTTTTCTCTATAGACAGTCCTTTCATCTACGGCTTGGGAATGGCAGCGCTGTACACGCATAAACCAGCCCGAATGTGAGGGTTCATGGTGGATCTCAATTATCGTCACAGATTCTCGCCGACAGAGAGGAGATCAAATCCCAAATCAACGTCCTAGGTCAATACTAGAACAACGTTGAATACCTAAGGCAAGCCCTAAACACCGAACACGGCACAACTAAATGTTTCAGCCATAGCTATCGCCATAGCAATAACCTAGGTTCCGGACCTACCTCCTACGCTAAACTTTGTCAAGAACAAATTCGTCAACAAATAATTTTCGATGTTCTAATTCATTGTGCATTAGGGTTACAAACACAGACACATACAAACACTCGTTATCAAATGCCACGCAGTGCATGAAAATTACAGGATAATCATTATCATCATAATCTAAGAGAATTACGGAGTTTACCTTCTCGGCGGAGAATCGGCCTGCAAAATAATTGAAAAATGAAAAAAGCGTTAGAATATCTTGGGCAAGCCATAGAGAAGAATCTGAGTGATTGGAATGGATTGATAAGGGGAACATGCCATTTCAACGAGATCTTCAAGCGTAGACCTCTTGAACCGAGATGAAGAAGAATCAAGAAAGAGACCACGAAGGCTAAGGGTTTTGTTTTGTCAATCGCAGAGCAACGAATTGACCTTCGATTCATATAGCGAGCTGTTATAAGGGTCGGGTCACTGAGTCGGTCCTTTTTAATCGGACTGGACCCATTACTTTTCTGGTTAGCATTTTTTTAAAAAAAGAGCCCAAATATGGCACTACTTCCCAAGATGAGAGTTCTTAGAATCGATTATTAGGAAAATAAAAAGGTTTATAACAATACTTTTCAATGATAATCCGAAATAATTAATATTTTTATGAAAATACCAAATTTAATTAAAAATTATTTTTTATAATAATATTAAAATGAAAAATATTATTAAAATTTGTATTAAAGTTATAAAAAGTATGTAAAAAATAGTAATAAAAGTAAAGTATTTATATAAAAATGCAAAAAATAATACTACAAAGTAAGATTATAAATAAATATTAATAATCTGTCTAGGATAACTACTCTCGATCTTATGGCAAGATATTGATTTTTTTATCTTAATATTGGGCTTGACTTGAGATAAAAAGTCCTATTTTTTATTTCATTTTGTTTAATAAGATCCATTATTCCTAGATAATAGGTCGATAATAAATGTTTCCAAATTTATAAATCTACCTCTACATAATTACCAGAAAAGAGATATATACATTAAATATTTTTAATTCAAACTTCTCTATAACAATATCAAAATAACTTAAATGATAAATATGAAAAAGTTCGCCATATTTACCAATAATGTCAAAAATAGTCCAAATTAAGTGCATGATTAACAATGTTCGAATGAATCCATCATCGTCCGACCAGATTCTGCCTCCAACTTTTTCTCCTGAGCAATTGTAGTGCACAACCAAGGATTCAATAGAAAAATCCCCAATCATACATTTAAAAATAAAAACCCAAACTCTCAATTGCTTAATCTATATGACTACATTCTAACAATATCCCAATAAAAGTAACCTGGTTAAGAACCACTCTCTTATAACATTTGCCAAAGGCTATAAATTCCTTATTTGCGTATCCATTCAAAAGCATCACTCCAAATCAAGGAATTCCAAGAAATTCCAAGAAATAAGATTACACATCCAATTAATGCGGTCAAAATAGGATGAAACCCGTGAGTCAATCCGGCTCACCACGTGTTTGAGTCGGGTTGGGTTAAAAAAAATGCAAATTTTTTTATGCGAGCCAATTTTGACCCGGCTCACACGGGTTGAACCTGTGGTGGGTCGGGTTGCCTCACCAACTCACCTAGTTTTATTAATTAAATCAAATTAATTAAATTAATTATTCAAATCCTATTTTTTTATTGAAATAAAATTAATTAAATTGATTATTCGAAATCCACAACCTTTACTTAGCAATAGAGCCATCCGCGCTGCTGTCTTTCCAAAAGTTTTCCTCTGCAAATAAAACCTTAAGATTATAGATTGGATAATATTATAGATGGAGATAAACAAGAAGATGCTTCAAGAGAGCATAATACGGTGAATTTATCCATTAAGGACTCCAATTTAATAAAGATAATATTATAGATTGGATAATTCAGGAATATATCATTTGTTTTATCTTGCTTTTAGACCTATGCATGACAATTTTATCTTGTACTATATAATTTTATTAACGGTTATATATAGTTTCTTGGTCAAACGGTTGTGTATGTTTCATTAAACTAAATTGGCAAAATTTTATGCTTGATAGCTTAGAATATATATAACAATATATTTCTTTTGTTTCATTTTCTTTTATATCAATTGGTCAAATTATTATTGTTTCAATTTGATCGATCAAAGTAACATGTTATAAGAATCTCAGAAGAAATGGGTAAAAAAAATTTAATTAAATGAGCCAATGAACCAACTCGTTTAACCCACCAACCCGTGGTGGGTTGGGTCGGGTTCGAATTTTTTCGACTTACTAATAAATGAGTCGAGTTGGATTGACTCACTAAGTAGTCAACCCGTGGTGGGTCGGGCCGGGTTATCTGTTTTGACAGTTCTACATCCAATGTCTCTGAACACTTGCTAAACATTTTGTACCCTTTCACATTTTGCATAGATAGGGGCCAAGGCATTGTTGGCAAATAAATCATTCTTATAACAACTCTTCAAAATGTTTTCATGAAGTTGCTTACCTACTTTCAAAGCAAGATCCACACATGCACTTGCGGCAGATGCTAAATTTGATTGATAAGGATTTTTTCCCTTTTGCACCACATAACCAAAGTCTTAAAAAAACATTCAGAGTATAGATTATTTTGTAGGAAACATGCATTAACATAATTTTAGGAAACTAAATTCTTTCCCTCATGGCGTGAAAGACCTTTGTTACTCTATTCATATACCCAATCTTAGCATATCAATAAATAAAAGTATTTCATTAAACAACATTCTTAATCGACATTTGTTTAAATAAATAATGGTAATGGAGTTTTACATTCTAAAGCAAACAATACTTTAGATGTATAATGATTAGTCATAATTATGTTACTTGACAAATTTGAGATTGGAATAAGTATTTAAATTGTGTTTGACATAAAATATGAGATTATTGGGTGTAATAAATACATTTATTTTATGAGATCATGTTGCTCCAAATAACAATGGGTGCATGAATTTGACTAAACATTTTATTAGCCTCATCTCTATCCTTTCATTTTTTTTTATTGTCGTATTCGTTGTAATGCCTTTGCAAGGCATCTGATTCTAAACTTCTTGTGCTTCATCAAACTTACCAACTCGAATGTACCCATTTATTATTGTAGTTTCGTTGAAATGGTACTACTCCAAACCTTTTCGATTTCTTTTCCCTATTCTTTTATGTCTTTTTTTTCTTTGATTTTTTTTAAGGTGAATGATTTTAGAATTCAGTTGGTCATTTTGCTTCTTTAGACCTTTAGTAAGATTCAACAGGTTTTTGTAATTAATTTGTTTTTTCAAAGCAACAAATCGAAGAGAGGCCATTTTCATGATGTTCCTTTTGCAATGTCATAAGAAAACTCTTTTAGTACAAACCATGCAGAGCTTTCGTCTCTTTCAAATCCATGTTTAGCTTCTCATGCTCTATCTTTGTAGATTCCATGTCACGACTTATATCTCAGTTCATGACTTTCAATTCTTGTAACTCTGAGTTCATATTTTTCAAAGTAGAAAAATTCGGGTGACCAAATCTTCTTTGCCACAAATTTGAGTTGCCTGTTTTTCCAGTAAAGGTTTGGTCCTCTATTATCTTCCATTCAGCTGGGAAATTTGTATCTTTTATCAGTGTTTCAGCAGGATTTAGAACCTAATCCGAAATATTCAAAGTTGTCTGCTCCGACGTCCAGTTGTGTTGTCTTTTCTCTTCTCCTTGTCCAAGCCGCGGGGGAGGGTGCTTGCAAAAGACACTCCGACGCTCAAGTCAGTGACTTTGCGTAATAATCTTGTAATCAAGATTTAGTTATCAGAGCTCTAAGTTTGAGTTAAAGTTGAAGTTACCTGTCTCCTTTGCCAGAAATATATTTATAAATTCTAATGAGCTTACCATTATATTTGAGTCATTAACCACCAATGAATGACAATATTAATTGTCAATAAATGACAATTATTTTCATTAACTCCACGAAAGTTATTACTATTGATTACCTTAACAGCTCTTTTTACCGATCGGTTCACTGACTTGAGAGGTATCATCGGTCGGGCTGACTCTTCTGCACTTTTATCGTTCGGTCGGCTATGAGCCCATAGTAACATAAGCCTCCCAAGCCCTAGCAAAAATTTTGATGTTGCGTTGGGTTTATAAAGTTATATCGATCGGTAGAGGATTTTTACCTGAGTTTCAATTCATACTAGCATGCGTTCTTTATCGTCCGATCGGGTTTTGCGTTAAGAGTTCATTTGAAGTGTTCCTCAGTCCAAGGCGAGAGTTCACGAAAGTGCTTGCTTCGCCGCTTGATTTAGGTCTTAGGAGCTCTCTAGAAGCGTGCCCTAAGACCAAGGTGAAAGTTCACGAAAGAAATCTGCCTCACCCGCTCGGTTTAGGTCTTAAGAGCTCTCTAGAAGCGTGCCCTAAGACCAAGGTGAGAGTTCACGAAAGAAATCTGCCTCACCCGCTCGGTTTAGGTCTTAGGAGCTCTCTAGAAGCGTGCCCTAAGACCAAGGTGAGAGTTCACAAAAGAAATCTGCCTCACCCGCTCGGTTTAGGTCTTAGGAGCTCTCTAGAAGCGTGCCCTAAGACCAAGGTGAGAGCTCACAAAGAGTCTGCCTCACCGAGTTGAAAAAATGTTCCCTGCCGAACATTTGATGCCAAATTTGGCTAAGTACTTGTGAGGCCGACCAGCCGAGCAGTTGAGGCCGAAGGGCCGATCATCTGATGGCAAATTTGGCTAAGTACCTGTGAGGTCGACCGGCCGAGCAGTTGAGGCCAAAGGGCCGAACATCTGATGCCAAATTTTGGCTAAGTACCTGTGAGGCCGACCGGCCGAGCAGTTGAGGCTGAAGAGCCGGACATCTGATGCCAAATTTGGCTAAGTACCTGTGAGGCCGACCGGCCGAGCAGTTGAGGCCGACCGGCCGAGCAATTGAGGCCGAAGGGCCGAACATCTGATGGCAAATTTGGCTAAGTACCTCTGAGGCCGACTGGCTGAGCAGTTGAGGCCGAAGGGCCGAACATCTGATGCCAAATTTGGCTAAGTACCTGTGAGGCCGACCGGCCGAGCAGTTGAGGCCGAAGGGCCGAACATCTGATGGCAAATTTGGCTAAGTACCTGTGAGGCCGACCGGCCGAGCAGTTGAGGCCAAAGGGCCGAACATCTGATGCCAAATTTTGGCTAAGTACCCGTGAGGCCGACCGACCGAGCAGTTGAGGCCAAATGGCCGAACATCTGATGCCAAATTTGGCTAAGTACCTGTGAGGCCGACCGACCGAGCAGTTGAGGCCGAAGGGCCAAACATCTAATGCCAAATTTTGGCTAAGTACCTGTGAGGCCGACCGGCCGAGCAGTTGAGGCCGAAGGGCCGAACATCTGATGTCAAATTTGGTTAAGTACCTGTGAGGCCGACCGGCCGAGCAGTTGAGGCCGAAGGGCCGACATCTAATGGCAAATTTGGCTAAGTACCTGTGAGGCCGACCGGTCGAGCAGTTGAGGCCGAAGGGCCGAACATCTGATGCCAAATTTGGCTAAGTACCTGTGAGGCCGACCGGCCGAGCAGTTGAGGCCGACCGGCCGAGCAGTTGAGGCCGAAGGGTCGACATCTAATGGTAAATTTGGCTAAGTACCTGTGAGGCCGACCGGCCGAGCAGTTGAGGCCAAAGGGTCGAACATCTAATGCCAAATTTTGGCTAAGTACCTGTGAGGCCGACCGGCCGAGCAGTTGAGGCCGAAGGGCCGAACATCTGATGCCAAATTTCGCTAAGTACGTGTGAGGCCGACCGGCCGAGCAGTTGAGGTCGAAGGGCCGACATCTCATGGCAAATTTGGCTAAGTACCTGTGAGGCCGACCGGCCGAGGAGTTGAGGCCAAAGGGCCGAACATCTGATGCCAAATTTTGGCTAAGTACCTGTGAGGCCGACCGGCCGAGCAGTGTAGGCCGAAGGGCCGAACATCTGATGCCAAATTTGGCTAAGTACCTGTGAGGCCGACCGGCCGAGCAGTTGAGGCCGACCAGCCGAGCAGTTGAGGTCGACCGGCCGAGCAGTTGAGGTCGACCGGCCGAGCAGTTGAGGCCGAAGGGCCGAACATCTAATGCCAAATTTTGGCTAAGTACCTGTTGCATCTTTATCAAGAAAAGTGCACCAATTAAGGATAAATTTTGAATATTGAATAATGTAACATCCCAAAATACAGTAATAACCATAATCAGAATTAATTACATTTAATAGTAAAACAATGCAGTCTTTACACTAAGATACGAGGTTCAAAAAGCCGAACGGCTTAAAGTACAGATCCAAAATACACAAAGCGGAAACAGTGAAGCTTTAGAACGAACGGCTTAACAAAACACAATAGACCGAACGTCAAAATAAAAGCTAACGTCTAAACTTCTAATATGTACGAGCGTTCTAAGGCTCGGCTTTAACTTCCACTTCAACCAGATTAGCGTCTTCCAAATTTTCTTCTTCCAGCATTTCTTCAAGAGATGCACCTCCATCTGCTCACATCCACACGGATGATCATTGCAATGACAGGACGAACGTACAGAGACAACAGACAACACAAGGAAAACGACAGGGTAAACTTATGTAATTTAATTTATACATCAACATATAAAATAAACAATTTAATCTACACAAGCACATAATTCAATATAACATCATACGGAATAGATATACTAGACCAATCGTCCGGACTGTATGAATCTGTGTAGCTACAAGCGTCCTTGCACCCGAGTGATGTAGTAACTGGGATACACTCAATAGCTACCACTCGAGGTTAGTCCGTTCTTACGTCGCCCATGTTAACTTATGGTCTAAGGACCTCCTGCCGTTCCCACACATGACCTACCCCCTTTACGTGAGGATGAGTACTCATGGAACATCAGGATGGACAGCCAGTCTTAGCATAGCCACAGTCATACTTTACCAAATCCAATATTTAATATATATATATATATGAGTCGTTCCTCCTTGGAACGCTCGTCCAAAATCCATAATCGTATAACCACTCAATATAGTGTTCACACTTCAAAATCTTATAATTTATCATCATCTTTATCTTTAGTTTTAAAGGCATAAAATAACGAACGTTCATACTTCTGAAGAACGAAGACGAACGCTAAAGACTAGATTTAAAAAGACTCGTTGCCAATCAGAATAAGTCAACACATACTTATATGACGAACGTCATTGCTACTCGAATCAGTTGAATGAACCGACTCTTAGAGATATACAATCAATGTTCAGAATAATTTAGGTACAAAGGCTCTAGGCCGAATCCAAATGGATAAAGATACAACAAGACAAATAATTAATTATACTGAGAACAATTTGTTTAAAGGGATCGATTGTTAGTCAATGATCGAACGCGATAATATACATTTACTAATAATTTAGACGAACGCTATTTACGCCCGTTTAGAAATCAAAGGTAAGGACGAGCGTTCGGTATAAGACCGAACACTACTTAGGACGAACGCTAGATATAAGACCTATAGTTCATTAGGACGAACGCTTGGTATAAGACCGAGCACTAATGAGGACGAACGCTCAGTATAAGACCGAGCGCTACTAATTTGAAAGTATAAGGGGATAATACATTATGACTTAATTTAAAATATACGGTTACCACTAGGCTGAGCCGAACGCTCAAACATAGTATTTCACGGGACGTTCGTTCTCGATCAGAACTCTTTCCAAATGAAAGGATTCCTTTTTAAGCATTTTACTAGAAACCGAACGGTATAAGACCGTACGATGACGAACGTATTTTATCATAGTAAGGATTTCATATTTCAGATTTTCGTCTATTTCAATTATCAAGTTTCAACATATCAGTTCATACTTTATAACTTCATATCAATTTACAAACTTTATATGATTCACATTAATCATTCATACTTCCAAGTAATAACTCATCTCATATTCATACGTATCAATAATAAACATATATTTCAACCAACATATACTCTATTCATTCAGTACAACAGCGATCGTTCATGCATACCCAATCAGCATACATCTCATACATTTAGTCAACCTCAGACGTCCATACAACATACAAGTATCAATTAAATTAAATAAGCTTCCCTTACCCGGATTGATGACTGAAACGTTCAATAAGTAAGAATTGTGACTCGTCCAACTACCGTTTTCTACCAGTAACGATCGCTTACTATTCCAATCAAATCTAACCACAAGAAAATTAATATACCCAGACTACACACTTGCATGCAACCAAAACTTAGTTTTTCAGGAAACCTAAGAACGAACAACTAAAGGAAAACTTACCCGCTTCAGTTCCTAAAACTGTTCGGTTCAACTTGAAGCTCATGGCTCCGAGAACGTTCCTACGGTTTCTGAAAGTTGAACGGAGGACGGAGTGGTGAGTTACAGTAGAGAGAAGATAGGGTTTTCTAGAGAGAAGGTGGAGAAGAAGAAAGGTCAGAGTTTTGTGAGGAAGAAGGTGAATGCAGAGAGTGGGAGAAGTGTTTTCAGAAAAATTAGTTTTCTTCCCAAGGTCAAACGGACGTGCACTCTCATGCGGACACCTGTTTTCCACTACAGATTCAGAAGGTTCCAAATTGACACTTGGCGGACGTACGTCAGAGTTCGTGAGTGCGTTTTTAATGAGACTGAGTGTGTGACGTGGTGCATTTATGAGAGCAACCAGGTGACTCAGCAGTGCATTAATTTAGATTAGACAGATTGATTACGGTTTACTTTTCCAAGATCTTACAAATAACATATGCATCTCAGGTGCATCCTTAGTCCAATACTTTGTTCCTGAATAAATCTTTTGAATAATATAATTTTGAATTAAATTATTCAATAATAATAAAATAACTTTAAAATGGTTATATAGACATGTTTGAACAAAACAGAGTGCTCGCGAGTGGCGAAGTTGGTTGACGTTGTTTGCCGTCACCGATCAGGGTCAATAGATGGGGTTTTGATCGAAGTTCTGATACTGAGATCGAGCGCTCGTCTGGTTTCTAGTGGCCAAAAGGGGATGTCGTTCGGCCCCACAGTGGGCACCAAAATGTTTCGGCAGGATTTAGAACCTAATCCAAAATATTCAAAGTTGTCTGCTCCGACGTCCAGTTGTGTTGTCTTCTCTCTTCTCCTTGTCCAAGCCGCGGGGGAGGGTGCCTGCAAAAGGCACTCCGACGCTCAAGTCAGTGACTTTGCGTAATAATCTTGTAATCAAGATTTAGTTATCAGAGCTCTAAGTTTGAGTTCAAGTTGAAGTTACCTGTCTCCTTTGCCAGAAATATATTTATAAATTCTAATGAGCTTACCGTTAGATCTGAGTCATTAACCACCAATGAATGACAATATTAATTGTCAATAAATGACAATTATTTTCATTAACTCCACGATAGTTATTACTATTGATTACCTTAACGGCTCTTTTTACCGATCGGTTCACTTACTTGAGAGGTATCATCGGTCGAGCTGACTCTTCTGCATTTTTACTGTTCGGTCGGCTATGAGCCCATAGTAACAATCAGGACATATCTAACCTCCATATGGATAAAGTATTTTAAACTTTATTTTTTTAAAAACTAGAAATTATTTTTTTTAACATCTTTCCCACACTCAACCCTAACTCAGTTTAAGTACTTATAAAAAAATTTGAAATATATTTTGTACTTGAGGAAATCTAAACAGACAACTCCTCTGTCTCTCAACAGAAAACTAACTCTGGATATGTATGCATTGTGTAACTCTTTGAAGATGCTAGCATTGTGAGTTTTTGTGATTTGTTCATCCTCAGTATATCATCCAAGCTTCTTTGCTCTTTCTTGTTGAGTCACAACAACTTGTAACAAGAGTTTCTCTCTTGTCTGACATTACTGATGGAAAGTCTAAATAGTTTATCTTTGTTGGTTTTGTCTATTCTGACAATTTTTCTGTGACCAAGTTGGTTACAAACTCTACATCTTGTGTTTGGTTTAAACCAACTAAATTCTTCAGTGTGGTTTTTCTTTTTGAAGTATGAGCAAGGGGGAAACTCATTCTAACTTTTACTCTTACGTTTTTATTCTCAAACTTACTTTTACCACTAACATTTTTTTCCCATTGTTCGATTTTATCTTAGGGCACTTTCCATACTCTCCTCCATTTAGAGAGATCATCATTACTCAACGGCTTGTAACACATTCACCAATTTTGTCACTGTTATCATAGAGAAATCCTTGTTATCTTCTAAAACATATATTTGATTCGATCCTCTCAGAAAAAAAACCAAGATTTTCTCCACTACAATTTGATGACATAGTTCTTTACCAAGTAACCTTATTTATACGTGTAACCACCTTTATCAGTGAACTTTTTGACAATTTCACTGTACTTCATGACATCTTCAAACTTCTCAGATTTACAACTTCCTTCCTCTTCGATCTATCACTTCTTTGAAACTCTTCCTTTAATTGATTCCATGTTTCCTCGGCAGTTTCCAAAGTAACAATCTCGATGAAAATACCATCATGTACAACTACTAGTATGATGAGAAGTAGTTTTCCTTCCTTTACTATTTTGTCATCATGACTTTTAATGGTCTTGTTACTATTAGGTTTTCAGGTAATGAAATTTGAATATTACCATTTTCCACTGTATCCCACAACTTTTAAGCTCTTAAGTAAGTTCTCATTTTGCAACCGAAAGTGAAGAGAAAGAATTATTGAAAGTCACATTAGTTCTGGAGATTTTGTGTGCATAGTTTTTCTCTCAGACTTTTTGGCTTTTTCTTTTCTCTCAGTCCCTCAAAGCATTGATACCATGGTAAATGTTAACAATAGAGGATATTATCATATTAAATGAAAAATAAATTTAGGTAAGAGAATGTAGGATATATTATCATAAGAGAATGTTTCACAATCACACCAAACTCACTCAACACAAAATGAACCTTAAGAGTTGCTTTTACAAATCTTCTGAAAGTCCTCACGTTTACTCTAACTGCTAATAGTATCTAAGTATCATGTATTTACCACCTGAAGGAGATGTTGCTACTTAAAAAAAGTGTATTTCATTCGGGGATGCAATCTATGAATGCAGCTTAGATACACAAAACTATAACGAAACAAATGACAGGATAACGGACAAAAACTATCTATAAACAGGTGATCCTTTTCAAAATATGAATCAATACTGTGTGAAAGATTTACAAATGACCTGAACAATAAATTAAGTACAGAAAGCTACATAACTTCACCCCAACTTCTTTTTGTATAATCTTTCTCAGGAAGGGAAAGACAACAACACGTCACACAATCTTCACAACATGAATTCAGGAGTTTAAGTTGTTAGAATATCTGGGATTGCTGTGGAGTGAGCACCTAATATCTTACCGCCAGCATCGGGAAAATTCTCACAGTCGGGTAGGGATCTAATCTTTCCATCAGAATCTACCTTTACAGGATACTTAAGAAGATGTCCTTGCAATAGTGAGAAATCTTCAGAAGCGAATAATTTCCAATTGTTTTCAGCAATTTCATTCACTTTATGCACACACTCCAAACTCTCTGGCTCCTCAAAAGTTTCATCTAACATGCCAAGATGCTCTCCCCAAAGTGACATTCTGTAACCATAAATCTGCAAGAACAAAACCGTTGAATTTGATAAATATAATCTCACATAGTATATTGGGACAAAAAGCTAAGAGGTTCAAACATTAAGGCATCAGTCAATTTTCTCCAAACAGACAAGGTACTAGAGATACATAGGCAGAACAACAAGCAATGCTTTCTATCTGGTTACTTATCCATGACACCATTTAGTCATTCAATAATTTAGGAGATTTTCATTCAGTAGAAGATAAGAGTGATTTTCAGGTCTATCTATGCCTAGAAAATCCAGTAATTTGATATATTTGATTTATAATCCATTTAGGTAAAATGACACAACATGACATCTGTGGCTGGATAGAAAGATTTACAGCTAGAAAATCTGCTTCAAGAATAAAAGCTTAGGGAGAAATACAAACCTGACCATATGGATGTCTTTGCTTTGCTGACCATGTGTAATGGGGTTGATATGCACCCATAGCTATCTCAGTATCTTTAGTACCAGCCATAGATCTTTGGTTTATATTAGCAGATCCAATTATAACATACTCATCATCAACGATCATTCCCTTAGCATGCACATAAATCATAAATCTGCGATATTTATATGCTCCTGAGACCTAACAAAAAAAATATACTCAACCCATTTTCGTTCACTGTCTAATACGTAAGAGAACTTGAAATACTCCATAAGCTGAGATATTGGAGATACATAACAAAGGAAAAATGTATCCACAGTTTCTACTATCAAAATGGAATAAAAAGATATCATCTGATTAGAACAATGTACAACTGGGAAAAGAGGGATTCCAACAACAACTTTTTGCACTATTTGATCATAGAACATAAGTATATATATTAGTAGCCAATCCCATTACAAGACTGGAATATATTAATTCATATGTCAAGGATATCATATCGTATCATATAAGCATAGTGAAAGCAAACGCTAATGGCTTTTTAATTAAGAGCAAAGTGAAGAACTACAAATGCAGCCTGGGTGAACATCCACACACAACTGCATATTGCTTGCTATTTTCATTTAGAGTCCCAGTATCATGTAAAGGGATAAACTAGAAGATTATAGTGTTATGTTCACTCAAAAAATGGCCAAAGCCTTACCAAAATGTTGTATATTACAATTGACAAACAAAAGTCAACACTGATTTAGAAGATGCTGCCTATATGAGTTCTAATGGATGAAATAAAGTAACCAATGATTTTTACTATACTACGAAGCTTAGGGCAAATAAACAATAATTTAAAATACACCTTTCGTGAGTGAAGTGGTATACAGAAAATTTCATCATGGACAATAAAACCAAGGTTGTATGCTTAATATGTTAATAAACTACATTTTAAAAAAGTTTAAAAGAAAATAATTATGTTGTACGGAAGATATAAATAAGACGGATATAATATTATTTCAGAGAATCACCTGTGCACCGTTCGTGCTTGAAATTTCTTCATTGAAGTCTTCCCGATTACCAAGGCAATAAAAATTGAGGTAATCTTGTGGGTTTATATCAGAAAGTTGCATTGCTTTTAACTCCCTAGCAACTACGTTATACATTGTTTGCATTGTTTGGCCCTGTACACCAAAAACACAGAATTGACAATAAATATATATTTTTTAGGAGCACTAAGCTTTAGAAAGATCTTTTAACAGAGAGAGCACATTAGAGAGTAAAGTGAGGGTTTGGTAATGGTTGATTTATGTATTGTAGGAGTCTTCTATATTATCTTTGCTATAAGTTTATTCTTTATTACAGTAGCATCATGTCATTAGTACTAGGGTTATATATATTTATAGTCAATCCCATAATTACCGAGATTTGTTTCCTTAGATTTAGTTCTCCAAATTTCCTAAAATAACCAACAATCACATGTATTTATAGGTCCAATGACCTCATTATTATAATATAAAAGAAATATATTATTCATTCTAAATTTGAGATGATATCAAAATCATTTAAAGTCCATCCTAGGTCAAGTTTGTTGGACGTATTATGTCACCTACTGTAGGGTCCCCCTCTATTCCCATGCTCAATGTCCTCAGCATAAGGTGTGTTAGAGATCCCACATATAGTAAATATATGAGCAAATTACATTATGTAAAGGGGGCAAAGTTCACCTTTCTAAACTGGTTTTGTAAAGTTAAGCTTAAATTCCACTATCATAATATGGTATTAGAGCTCTTGATCTTTGGGAGTATCTGGCCATGTCTATCAACCCTAAAACAAAGCCTTCATTGTAACAGAAGTAGGACAAGAAGAGGTCTAAATAAGCTCATACATAACCTTAAAAGGTGTCTTTTATGTCCCTAAATTGTCCACTAATCTAATTTTTGCACAAAAACTTAAAGATCATTCACGTAATGTTGTTTTTCATAGAAAATGTTGTATTTTACAGGACAAGAACTCAGGGAGGACAATTAGACATGTTAGAGAATGGAATGACCCTTACTTCTTGGAATCAACTTATCAATAGCCACTTCCTGATATATGAATCCACCACGACTAGTAAAGAAAAAATTCAACTATACAATTGTTAGTTGGGACATCCTTAATTTCAAGGTGTTTTCCCTTCATATTTTAGGAACTCAAAGGTGGAAAGTCTCCACTACGAAGTGTGAGTTTGATAAACACAAGCGTGTAAATTTTCCGATTAACAATAAGAGGAGTCTTGTCCCTTTTTATCTTGTCCATACTAATGTATGGGGTCCTTATCTCATGTACTAAATAGTTTATAATCTTTATAGATGATTGTACTCATAATGTCAAATTTAACTACCTTGTCTCCGGCCATTACCCCAGTTTCATTTTCATATTTCCCAGCATGCAACCTTGTAGCAAGGGTTTATACCTCTGATATAGTTCTAATTCAGTATTAATGTTACTTTTGTTTTACCATTCCTTTTCTGGTTCTAATCAGAATTTGTGAGAACTCACTCCCTTGATTTGGTCGTCAACAATTAAACTGAACTCTATAAAGAAAACTTAGAGAAGCAAATCCTTAATATTCACAAATTCTAAATTTCCACCATTGGAAAATAAACTTCAAAACAATGCACACAGTCTAATACCTGCCAAAAGAGGATTTCTTGCATAGCCCCAGTTTTTGGATCACCTTCTGGCCACATTGGTAAAACAACATAGACAGCAAACCTTTCCTTAGCTCTGATTTTACTAGCAATTTTCAGTGCCAACTCCATTGGGATAAGATTATCAGCCCCTGACATCAGAATACACATGAAACATCTCATCATCATTAATTTTTTTTCTTCTTTTTCCTTTGCAGACAAAAGAAACACACCAACGATTTGAAAGTATGTCTTATGAACAAGGATAGAAACAAGTCAAATAGTTACTAAAAGCAAAAGAAATAATACCATTAGTTCATTAAGAAAATTAATAAAAAAAAATTCTTAAGTCAAAGAGAAGAAGATTGGAAAAACATGGGAGGAAGAGTTCTTTCTGACTAAATTAAAGTAATATAATCACATTTTTTTTTGCATTCAACTTTGTCTTCTTTTGCCTTCAAGATCAATAAATCAAATTTTACAGGATGTCCCTTCTCCGCATACAGAGTATACCAACTGATAAAATACATAAAATTATCCTGCTTTTAAAAACCAAGAATTTAAGCCTAACCTGCATCTTTATAAGAAGGCCATGCATACGATGATCCAATGAAGTACTGGTTTTCAATATAAATAAAGTGTTGAGCAGATCTGATTGCTTCAATGTACGCCATTTGAATGCTTTTGTCTATGACCAAACTTTTAGCACAAATAAGATTCTGCATACAAATTATGTTGATTAGAAAGTGTGGCATAAAGGTCTACTCAATTCCGTATATTACAATCTAAACTCATTATATATATATATATATATATATATATATATATATATATATATATATATATATATATATATATATATATATATATATATTTGAGTTGCAAATATGTTGTATAGAGTTTCACTTATATTTGGAAAATAGGATGAACAAGAGAGTATGTAAACCTGGGACAGAGCAACATCAACTTGTTTGGGAAATCCTTTAAGGGACCCTGAGTCAATGGAGCGGAAGATCTGTAAGAGTTGGAAAACAACATAATGAAACGAATCATATCCCAAGTCAACAAAGAATAGCAGTCAAGTAACGTTACTCAGAACTAAGCTTGCACTGTCCAACCTGAACATGCCAGTTTTCAGGATCATCTTCCCTAGAAACCCATACTAAAGGATCATCCTCTGGAACAACTGTATAATTATCCTTTGTGGTAACGGAAGGACTTAATATCCATGAGATGCGTTCTATTCTTATCAAAGCATCATCATGCCATTGAGAGGATTTTTTGAAAAGGATTGCAAATTCTTTCCACTTAGTTGCCTTTTTCCATCTCTGCTCAAAATTAATAAGAACATCATATGCAGCAGGTCCATCTATTCTGCAGTGTAAATCATGCCATGGTTGTCTAGGAGCCCTTGTTCCAGCCTACATACAATATAAGAGGGGTGAGAGCTGAGAAGTAACAACAAATCAGATAATGATTCCATTTTTTTGTTGGAAAAACATGAGAGAAAAGGCAAAGTGTAACCACATTGTAATAAAACATAAAACAATACTTCCTACAATGTAAAAATAGGAAAAGATAATTGACTTCCATACTCACCAATTCATAGGTATGAATCTACAAAAAATATTAACTTATTCTACAATTATGACCTATTCTAGATTATGGCAAAAGACAAGAAAGGCAAGAAAATAACTGTAGTGATGGCATTAAGGCATAACCTATAAGCCGATTCAAGAACCTAACATCCCTCAAAAGCCAACACACCACATATACTATACCATCTTTTCCACAAAATAATTCTTTCCTTTTTGAGTAGTGCAAATTTGCAATCAATGGTCGGGAGTAGGTGGGCATTTGGAAAGGGATCTTAAGTTTTGGTAATAAACCCCAACTATAGAAATGGTGTAGCTCTTCTGATCCCATCCTATAGGTGCTTATGAGCAATATTACAAAATACAAATTCTGTGGTGAAATTTCAGTATACTTGGTGACCACAAAACGAAATCATAGTATCTAAGCAGGAACTCACATAGAATCTGATGATGTATCTATCTAACTCAACCCTGTAACTTAGGGTTTTTGCCAAGGTATTATCAATGATAATATATAATACAATTTCCGGTCAGAAGCTACTGTGTACTTGGCGGAAATAAGGATTAATAGAGGTCCACACAACAGTCTTCATTCCCACCATGGGTTCGATCCAGACATAATGAATGATATAACAAAAAATTGTTCAGCTAAATATAGTTAAAAACTGGTCTGTCCTGATTCCTAATAAAATGAAAGAACAAGTGAAACAAACAATTGGGCTGAAACTTACAGGAAATGTAGGATTGTGGAAATCCTCAGAAAATACAGTGTCAAGATCACGAAACAGACGATGCTCGGGTGTGTCATAGCGACCATCACAAAGATCAAGACCTCCAATAAAAGCAGTTATCTTCCGATTATTCCCCGTGGCCTGTGTGTCCACAATCACACATTTTTGGTGGTGTGTGAAGACCGTTCCAACAACCTATATAATAGCATATTAAAACAACTCCATGACACTATCTCAAAACACAAGACAACTTAACAACTACTACTAAAGTTACAGGCGGAAAGGTGAGAGGAAATTGAATAAACAGAAACATATCTTGTAAATTCAAACAGTTAAATTACCATACGAAGGTATATTTCCCATGCTAAATTTTGCGTCTACAAAATACATACCCTCTGTTTAGAGCTTAGGCCACAAAACACAGGGCATTTCATATTTGACTCCACTGAAAACTAGCTCACACAGAATCCTATCTCCTGACAACATACAGGAGGGACGTATCAACTCTATGAGACAACAAAACACAAACGACAAGCGAGCAATACCATATGACAAGAATTGACTACATTATTATCATTTAACACAGCAACGATCAAATTATCATTGGCAGGTAGCCAAACTCAAAACTTGTACCACATTACTGAGGCCTAGTTAGCTTACAGTTTTGAAAAAAGAGTTTTCTGTCTCTAACGTTTGATTGTTCCCCTAGTTAGTACATTTGAAAGAGGTCGTTCCCTGAGTACGTTTTCCCAGTGTACATTTCTGTTTACAAATAGTCCGTCTCGGTGTTGGAGCACTTGAAGAAAACTGAAGAGAATGAGAGAACATTTCCCAGATGTTCCTGTTTTTGGTTTTGAAAAAACTTGTTTGGAAAACAATTTTCAGAACTTAATAGGTTTTGTATGAGAAATTGATCCCTGGGTAGTGTGGAATTGTTCTAGAGTGAAAAGTGGATCAAACCCTGAATGATCCAAACACTTGCCTGTTGCTTCAAGAAGCTCATCTTGCTGCTGGCATACCGAGGCGACAGAACACACATTACTGAAGAATGTTTAAAAAACTTCTTGGTTTCCTCATCATGAGTCTGCATCACACCAGTCTGCTCAAAAAGCATCAAAGCAATCAGCAATCAATCAATCATTATCAACGATTACAAAAAAGAAATAGTGTGAAAAGCCAATTAGAGAAAAAGACTAACCGTCTTGAGGAAAACCTTGTCGTGCGAAGTTTTATCATCCCAAACCAGCAACAGCACTCTCACCCCTTCTTCAGACTTATACTTCAGCAATTCGCCAAGCGTCAAATCGCCACCTCGTGGCAACGGCCTAGTAGGCTCTCTAACAAGCTTCACCTTATGGTAAATCGACCAGCCCACCAAATACACCATGTGATGAGCCTCAGATATGGCATAACAAATATCCTCCCAACACTTCCCGTGCCTGTAAACCTCTCCATTCTCAAGCTTAACCTCCGGTAACTTCGCTCCGCCAGTTTCAGGACATTGCGCATCCTGGTACAACCTCACCGAACTCCCCTTTCTCACCGGAAAATACGTGTTCCTCACTCCGCGTTGCTCCGGATCCGCCGCAATGCCTCGCTTGTAAAGCAAATTCTTCTCCACCGACGTGAATTTCATCTCAACGTGCAGCGCCGTGTCCCGCTTCGCCGGCTTCCCAGACGGCCCGACGACAGGGAACCAGCCGGAAATCAACTGGCCGGTGGCAATCCGCTGCGCCGGAATCTTCACGGTTCCAATTATCTGCGCACCGAAAACGTCGTCGTCCTTCACGCGGAACTCCAAATCCACAACCGGATGCGCGAGCGGGATGTGGAACCGCTCGTTCCAAAGAGGATCCGACGAGTTCTTCAGCACGCGCGTGCGCGCCACCGTCGCCTGCGGCACGGAAACCGTCACGTACGGATCACTTGTTATGATCCTCCGGTGGTGGTGCTGCCGCGTTCGCTGGCTTCCACCGTCGGCGGAGTCCTCGGAGTGGAATTTGATAGTGTCGCAGCCGGTTACGCAGCGGCGGAGACGCTCCGAGAAGATGTCCATGTTCGGCAAGTCCCTCGCCTCGATAATTTTCAAATTGAGGTCACCGTGAAGATAGGTGACGCCATTATCGTCGCCACCAGTGTCCGCCATGTTCCCGTGCGCCGAGTGTATAGTTCTGAATTTACACTCCGCAGCGAACGAGGGTTTTTAGTGTACAAGTCGAAACTATAAAATATTTTGGAATAGCTTGCAACGAAGGAAGTGAAGTCACGTGGTCGCTTGGTTTGAATTTTGAGAACGTTTTTGTTAGCTTCTGGTTTTGGATTTCCGTTGCGTAGCGGGGGGGACAGTCTGAGTGTTTCTCTGCTGGCTCATTCGCAGTATTCCATGTCATTCTCAATTTACCACCATTTTTCTTCAATAAAAAATAAAAAATTGATTTGAATTTAATCTGTTGGTAGCAGCAGTCATGCACGCATCGCACGTGGAGAGTGCACGACACCCAAATCCCGTTTAATTTTATTACTACCTACTGTATTTTCTCAACGTTGTTGTTATTTTAATTAATCACAGTGCAATAAATTATTGATTCTTGATCAGATCTTTGCACGATGTCCTGCTGGATGGTGGGATCGTGAGAAATTGAATCCTCATCACAAATCCTTTTTCTCTGCGTTGTTCGTGGGCCTCTGGATTAGGTCATGGTGGCGCGTCAGTGGGCCTTATGGGTCATATTCAACATTCGGTGGGCCCAACCTTGTTTTTAGATTGTACTGTTGACCAAATTGTGTCCCTAGTAGCGGAAAAGGTAAGCTTCATCATTCGTTATTTAAAGCTTTTTACAATTTTTTTATGAGATTAAAGAATAAAAAATTGTTCTTTTTCTTTTCTCCTTTTTTATTTTTGGCATGGGAATAGACTACCGGAATAAAGAAATATGTTGGGATTAAAGAGAAAAAGCTATTTTTTTAAAGTTATTTTTGTTGTGTGCGGTGCTTAATAGTTATGATAGGGTGAAAAACAGAGAATTAAAAAACAAGAGTTGAATAATTGCAATGGTTGGTGATGTTGGTGTCATAAGCCATTAGGGTAAATCATAGACGTGATTGAAAGTGGGTCCATCACTACAGACAAACATACCAATTGTGACTTAGTTTGGTTTCTATAATTATTGCAACATTTGATTTTTATGTGTGTTTTTTTTTTCATTGGGCATAAATGGAAATAAATGATGCGAAATAGAAAATAGTTTTCTTAGAGAGGAATAGAAAGGTTTTTGATAATGACTAAAGTTAAAGTAGTTGGTAATTTAAAGTTTGAGTTATGGTTAATTAGAAAGGAAGGGAAAAGGAGGGAGAAAATGTGTATAATAAGTTAGGAAATTATGTAATGGAATATTAAGGTGTTTGAAATTGACAAGTAGAATCGCTTTGATGTCTTGGCATGTGATATTCTCGACTCAAAGGAGGATCATGAAAACTTTCATCATGCAACCGTGAAAAGATACTAAAACCAGATTCCAAGCCTTCTATATTCATTTACTTTTGACATATTTGACAATAATAATAATAATAATAATAATAATAATAATAATAATAATAATAATAAATAAATAATGTAAGAATATCGAATCTGTCAACTCAACATCCTTCACAAAAGAAAAATAAATTATGGTATTCTCATCTGAATTGAAATGGATACATCTAATACCTAAATTTTTAAATGAGATAGAAGAAGACAATAAATTTAGGTTTTATCCATGGTAAGATATTATCAGCTTTGAGTCAAGCCCTCATGGATTTGTTTTTTGTACCATTTCAAAAGGTCTCTTACCAATAGAGGTATCTTATGTGTATATAAACTCATGTTCATCTCTTGTTTTATCTGATATGGGACTTTGTTTGTACCCAACATCCTCCAAACAAAGGAATTATCTTACATTATCATCTCTTTAACACTGTGTTCACTTGGAGGGAAGTTACTGTTAAAGCATTTTTGCGAGCAACAAATATAAGGGAAACTTGTGTTCACATGGAGAGAAATGCACAGAAGAAATCAAAGGGAATTGTGAGATTATGTATTTTTTAATCACGTGCGAAGAAGGTGAAATTTGGAGGGATCCAAGTCAAAAAATCTGATGTGTCCCTCTATGCCCATATAATTCCACTTCCAATTTTAAGTGTCTTTTTGAATGAAGCATGCTTTTAACTTCAAGATATTTGGAATTGTACTTTTACTTACTCTTTTTAAATGTAAAAAATTATTTTAAACTTAAAAGTTAAAATAAATAAGAAAACCTAGTTTAAGATTAATTAAAACCTCTCTAACAAGTTTTGTAATTTTTGATGTTTAAAAGTTTTATTAAATTTAAAAAAAAATCTTTTTACTAAATTATAATTTTTTTACATTTTTAAAATTATTTTTAATACTTATCGTTAATTTTTCATTTTTTATAAACATTTTTACAATTAAATATAACATTAACAATTATCATTTTATATTACTTTAATAACTATGGATATTTTGATAATCTTTAATTTCTATCGATTAAATAAATTTTAGTTTTCTGTTACATCAATCAAATCTTACACTATTTTTTAAGAAACTTTACTTCCAAATTCACTCTCACTTATCTTCAAATTCACTTAAATAAATAATAAAAAAATTATCCTCAAATCCTTCTAAATCCATCTATTCTCCGCCAAGTGAACAAAACATAAATGTCATGATATTTTTACAATAAATCATGAAATCTCCTTTAAAGATTTACACATAAATGATGTCTTAAAATTTTATGTTTTTGGGTATGAAGACTTGTTTTTCCATTGATGGAAGTTATATATTGCAATGGAATATCCAAGTACAAGACAGTGATATGTTGCAGTTAAAAAGTTCAAAGTACTTCATGTTTCTGAAGCATCCTATTTAATAACCTTAAATATTAAAAGTTCAAGCCAAGTAATAATTTTTATGATGGTAAAGTAACACTTCTTTAAATTACATTCTGCAGTCTCGTTTTTATAATTCACTGGATGAAGTACACCAATTGAAACATTAAATGAACTTTCACACAATAACAAAAATTTATGTACCACTCTACATGCACATTCCAGAAACTGTCTTATGATAGAAAAATATAGATGGAATCTCACATTAATTATAAATAAAATAAAATTATAATATAGAAATAAAATGTAATATAGACCACTCACAAATCTTAGAAATATCTAATCTCACTCATAAAACTACTGCCAGTGGCATTCACCAATGCTAATATTTATTTATTTTTATGATATTAAGGTTATAGGGTGGAAAAAGTTAATCATTTACTCTTTAATGTATGATTTAATATAATACGTATTAAATACAATCATTTATATTTTTAATTCAAATTTATATTTATAAACTTAAAAGTTATTGTTCAATTGCTGATAATTACATCTTACTCTAAATTAATTAATATTAATGTACATTAATTATTAATCCATTACTTTATAATTTGTCTGTATTTGTATGATTATGGAAGAATAACCTTTTGTGTGTGTTTGGAATAACATTTGTAAAATTTATTTAGGTTAACCTTTATAAATTAACGCTTTTACGTTAAGTAATGCACTATAAGTAACTTATGTGTAAGTGGTATTATTTTTATGTATTTATTTTCTATAAAAAAAACTAAATCAAATTCATTCTCTAGAAATATTTAAAATTTTAATCAATCTAAAAGAAATGAAAAGGAAAAACTTAGACTTCTGAACTCAAGATATTCCATTATTCTCGACTGCACTCCCTCTTCTTATTTGTTTTAAGCTGAAAAAAGAAAAATCATAATATTTTTTTGGTTTAATCATTCACTAAATCCCTATTTTCGCATGGAATCTCAATTTCGTTCCTTTCTTTCTGAAAATATCAATTAGGTCCCAATTTTATGAAAATTGCAACAAATGGATCCTTTCCGTTAAATAGTGTCAAACGGCGTTACGGTGTGTTTGACGTGGCACGCTGTTGTGGACGTGTTATCTGACGTGGTTTAAGAGAGCAGGAGCAGTGGGGCACGTGGAAATTGAATATTTTATAAGTAAAAAGAAAAGAATTTTTCTTCTCCTCTTTCGCCATGATTCGAGCTCGTAAAGCAGGGAAGCTTCATTCCCTTTTCTCTTTGTCTCACGTTGAACCAAGAACTCAAGCAATGGGAGTTGCGGCGTGCACGGGAAAGTTCTTTCCCTTACTCTTATGGGTTCAAGGCTCGAATCAAAATAGGGAACTTCCCTCTCTTCTTCTCTGATTCCAGCGATTTCTCTTTGGGAGTGGAGATCAGGTTTGGTGGCTCAGGCGCGGTGTTTCCGCGACGTGTGGGTTCGCCATCAACCACAACTAACTACCAACCTAAAAAGTCCAATCACAAACACAATTCACATTAACATTATAAAAGGCCCAAATAGATAGAACCCTAACACGTTAGACTATGTTTGAATTAAGTTTAAAAAGTACTTCTGCCAATTCGAATGCACCAAATGAAGAAGAAATTGTTGTCTTCAGGTTAAAAATTGATCTAAAATTGCTGCAACAGGCGCTTCTCCTCCGCCTGCCACGCGTTCCGGTGCGACGCGAAGATCTCCACCACTCGAGCGTTCGCCTTCGAGTCCTCCTGCCGCCGCGACTTCATCTGGCGCAGCTCCTCCGCCGCCTCCACCGCCCGCAGCGACAACATGCACATCTTCCCCTGAAGCGTCGGTACCAAGTTGTTTGCCAGCGTGGCCAGAAACATGGAGAAGCTGAGCCCTAAATACGAACGCAACATCTTGTGATAGTCTTCTTCTTGCTGCTGTTGTTTCTCTTTAGCCATTGCGACGAGGGCTTGGGTCTTCCTCTTGGACTTCGTCTCTGTGAGCAGCCCCTGTTCGTACAGGAAAAGGAGAAGAAGCAGAGTAATGGCGTTGGTGGTTTTGGTTGTATGGACTTTTAGAACTCAGCAAAAGGGAAACAGTGCCTTTTTGTCCTTTCTTTCTCTTCATGTGCCTGCCTTTGTTTATGATGCTTATTTAACCATCATCAATTAAAAAAATTGTTGTCTTCAGATTTGCTATTGAAATGCATCAAACGAAGATAGAACTTGTTGCATCTAAAAACCTCTTTTGAGCTCTCCCAACTGATTCAAACACAAACTTAGATCTAGGTTTTAGAAAACAGTCATCTAGGCTGCGTAGGGCAGGGGCGGTGAGCTGGTAGGGGAGGGAGGAGGAGTGGAGGAGGGGAAGGAAGTCGGGGAGGATGTGGTGGATTAGGGCTTGGTTGTAGGAGGCGATGGCGGCGGCAAAGCCGGTGAAGAAGAGGACAAGGGGTACGAGGGAGAGGACGAATTTCCACGTGCCCACTGCTCCTGCTTGAATCAACCACGTCAGATAACACGTCCACAACAGCGTGCCACGTCAAACACACCGTAACGCCGTTTGACACTATTTAACGGAAATGATCCATTTATTGCAATTTTCATAAAATTGGGACCCAATTGATATTTTCAGAAAGAAAAGGACGAAATTGAGATTCCATGCGAAAATAGGGACTTAGGGAATGATTAAACCTATTTTTTTTTAATTTGAAAAAACTTTCGGGCACTAAGATTGCACTGTAAAAAAGTTAACAATAATTTTAAATTAATAAAACGGTAATCTATATTTAAAACTACAATTACAAAAACAAAATTTGAACAAAATATATACGAACATTCTTTTATATCACCTTACATGTATGAACTATTTAATAAATAATTTGATTAAACATATCTGTATTTCAATAGATAAAGCTTTCATCATTCAACCATAAACTAACATATAAAGACAGTGAGACGAAGAAAAAAGAGATTGATAAAGAGAAACAATTTATTATGATTTTTGGTGAAAGTGAAAAGTTTACCTTTCTGCAATTGTAACATCAAAATCATACAAGGATCCTCTCCCACTGGCAAACTTCTTCATTGTATTCAACGATGGAGCTTCCACTCTCTTCTCTTCCAAAACCTTATGCTTTTGTCTCTCATCACTTCCCTTCCTAATCCGAAGCACAATCTTCTTCAATTCTCCAACAGAGTCAACGGTTTTTGTTGAATCCTTCTGGGTCTGGGCCTTTTTCTGTTTCCGGGCCTTCCTCTTCTTCTTGCCTTGAACTTGGCCCATGCATGATACTTTGGGAGAAGTGGGCTCTTTCGTGCTAAAGCTCTCGCCTCGGCGCTTCCTTCGCGCTTCCCTGGGAATTATCGAAACCATTCGTGCCGGTGATCGACAAGGACTAGGAGTTGGGTTCTGAAACGCTACTACCAAAGTGGCAGGTTGTTTTGTCAGAAACTTCAGGAAACTTCTTCTCATCTGAAACAGTTTCTCCATGATGATATTCTACACAATATATGATATCAACCACGGGGTAACTATGATACAGAGAGGGATGATGCATGGTTATAAATCATTTAATCAGCCAAAAACAAAAGCAGGGGGCCATTGAAAAAGCACTATGGTTGACATTGATATGGTGTGGCGTGCTTTTGGAGAGGAAGAAAAGTTTTGTCGCAATACGCTGTCGTTGCCGGCACATTATAAAATTACACGAAGACATATAAAATTACACGAAGATTGGATTTGGTCGTGGTTTCACAGATTGGTGCGTCATTGTGACACTGACTTTTAGTATGATTATGATTATTTGTTGCTTCTTTTCTTGTTTTCTTGTCTTTTCAGAAGTCTGTATTGTTCAGTTCTGATGTATCGTAAAGAGTAAGCTAAGAACTGATTTTAGTGATTGGGGAAAGTGATGAGGTATCAATTACTCATCCTTTATCTGAAAGTTACTGCATTTTACGTATGATCACTTTACAATATTAGGGGATGTTTTCATTTGTCGTAATTGTTGTGAAGAGAAGGCATAAGAGTAATATCTGTGGAAAATATGTATTTGGAACAAGTATTTCCAGACCGTCTCAATAATAAAAGAAAATGTTTGAACCCCTGTCGCAATTAACTATTACTTAGCCGCTTTTCAACTTTTTAATGGCAAATAAACCATGTTTCAACATATTAAACATGAAAGACGAGTTTAAAAAATTCCATTATTCAAGGGATAAAAGAAAACGAGAAATCGTTGAATAAGAAAATGATGTGATATGGAGAATATGACAAACGTTTACCGCTTGAGCAAGCAGGTTCCTGTTGCAGAATCAATATTTTCCAACCCCTTTTTATTACAAATAATCACGCTCTAGATTTAATGAGGTTTATTCGAGATTACTAAGCAAATTAATTAGATGCATTCCATTGATATCAAGTTTACCAAAATTAAAAAATTATCTTGAAGATTACATTTCTAATTTTTACAAAATTACAAAAGAATATACTAAATAATATTAAATTGTTCAATTTACGTAATGAGAAAACATTTTCGTACCAGTAAAAGGTTTAAAAAAATATAAGAAAAGAAGTACAAACATTTTCATTTTTCATACCAAAATTGATGTAATTGCACCATACCCTTAAAATAACCTAAAGCCACAGCTGAATCCACGGCATATTTAAAGAGAAAAAAAAGCATTTAAGATAAACCCAAATGTATCATTATTTTAGAAGTAGATCAGAATATCCTTTGTTCAACATATACCATACATTTTTTACAAATAAATATTTTACAGTGATTTATATCATCCTCAACTTTTGGGGCATGGGTTGAATAAATGCATTAAGAGGATGAACAATCACAGTTCACAAGCCATTCCTCAAAGAATGTTCAAACTATTAAACCACAATTTGAATTCATAGTTCGACACTACGATGCACTGTTCAGAAGTTATTGTAAACAGCGTCTGATGATATAGAGGATTAATAAAATGCAAAGAAATAGACTTCGAGCATCTCGATGTCTGATCCCTGCAGAACTCAAAGTCCTCCTCTGTCCAGCCTCAAGTTGTCCTGAACATTTTACCGGACATAGGTACTTTTTCAATAAGGCTTACATTCAAACTTGGGAGAGAATGAGAATTTGTTTTCACATATGCACAATACTTCGATGAAAATGCCAAATGCACATCACTTCTTTACAACATCCCTAGTTGTCTGTCTATATAGTCTAAAATCTAAATCAGCTTTCCCCATTCCAAAATTAACAGCAATTGTTTCCTTAAATTTGGGGATTTCTAGAAATATGATCATTAAAAACCCTTCACACTTCCAATTATCGGACATCAATTGCAAATCTTCCTAAACACCTCGTTGCCAAATTCCCTTTTTCACAATTTTGAACCAAAAGGAGAGGAAATTGCAGAACCAAGAAATTTTTACAGTCTAAGCCTCTAGTTGTAGAATTTCAGAACTATTTATATCGAAGATTCTCCACCCAATAAGATAAAAAAAATAAGTCAATATATCCGCGCTTCAGCAAAGCTGTTAGTTTACCTCAGCGAGTGCCTCTATCATCCTTATCACTAGTTTGAGGAGTGTACTGGCTGGTTGATGATGGTGAGTAACCAGGTTGACTTGGTGAGTAACCCGTACTGGGACTGCAAATGATAAAACGGAAAAAGAACAAAAACAGACCGTGCTCAGGAATATGGCTTTCTTACAATTTATAAGTTAAAGAATTTTCAGCGTACAAACGCATACCTATATTGGGGTGAACTTGGGCTATAGTCTGGGCTCCCACTAGAATTAAATGGGCTAGAAAAAAGAAAGAATGAACAAGTCATACATAGGCCTCCAAAAGTCTATTATAACAGAATCTCCAATGCTGCCACTGTCCTTATCACGGACAAGAGATAAACTGTATAAACGCTTGACACGACAACAAATGAACTTAACTTACCTGCTGGGACTGTATGTTGGGCTTGATGGTGAATAAGACGGTGATGTCGGTGAATATGATGGGGACGTGGGGCTGGAAAATGATAAATTAGACATATGCTTGGAATGCAAAATTAAGTAAAAATAAATATGCAATCAAACCCAAGTTTTTGGCTAAAAAATCAAGGGAAACCAGTGTTTGAACTTTAAAGAAGTCCAGAGAATAACTCACCTGTAGCTTGGGGATGTGGGACTATATGGACTTGATGGAGACAATCTTGGACTGCTTGGAGAATATGCTAACGAAGGACTGTACTTTGCTGACTGGGGATTGTAACTAGGGGAAGTAGGACTATACGATGGGGATGTTGGGCTATATGAGGGTGACGTAGGGCTGTATCCAGGTGAAGTGGGGCTGTAAGCAGGGGATGCAGGGCTATATGATGGGGAGGTAGGGCTGTAAGAGGGTGAAGTGGGGCTGTATGAAGGTGAGGTAGGACTATAAGAGGGTGACGTAGGACTGTAGGAAGGTGAAGTGGGACTGTAAGCAGGTGAAGTGGGGCTATAGGCAGGTGAAGTGGGGCTGTATGCAGGTGAAGTCGGGCTGTAGCTGGGAGAAGTCGGGCTATAACTGGGTGATGTGGGACTGTAGCTGGGTGATGTGGGACTGTAGCTGGGTGATGTTGGGCTATAGCTGGGTGATGTGGGAGAGTAGGATGGACTGGTTGGCGAATAAGCCGGACTTGTAGGACTATATCCTGGAGAACTAGGGCTATATGTGGGAGAGGTCGGACTGTAACCTGGTGATGTGGGACTGTAGCCCGGAGATGTGGGACTGTACCCAGGTGATGTGGGGCTATACCCAGGCGATGATGGACTATAGCCTGGAGATGATGGACTGTACCCAGGAGAGGAGGTGGGAGAAAACGCCATCCCACCAACATAAGGTGAAAACTGAGCATCCGACGTAGGAGACAGACGCAAATTTGGACTCAACAAATAACTAGGAGACATCAAGCCTTCATGATATGGAGTTCCAGATATTGGAGAGCGAGCAGGAGTCATGCCAAAATCAAGACCATCCATATAACTAGGCAGTTGGAGCTCAATGGCATTCTTCAGCATCTCATCATTAAGATACAATGCACATTCACCTGTGCCAATGGGGGCAAGCTGACCTAGCATAATGTTTTCAGTGACACCCCTTAAGTAATCAGTCTCAGCATATACTGCAGCATCAAGCAGAATATCAACTGTCTCTTCAAATGAGCATCTCATCATTGGCCCAGTATCATTCCGGTTGATACCATGACGTGTAATGGCCATCAGATGCCCCCGATAAGTCATTGTATCACAAAGAATAGCCAAATGTCTGTAATTGACATAGGAACCATCAAACGAAATGACAACACGCAATTCATCCAAAAGAGCTCGCCGAACTGCCTCAATACCAAGAACTTCAATAACTTCTATTAAGTGGTTGCTTGTGGTTCTGGTCGCATCAACATCTTCATGGCACATCACAGCCAGAAGGTTGACACCTTCAGTATCAAGCATCCATTCCTCATTAGGCTTAAAACCTTCACTCTCATCAAACTTCTGGATTTTAGTATTCTTTATAAAAACTTTGTTGATGTCAGGGATACCACGTAAGGTCATTTCAGTCAGCATGTTGCTTTCTATTTTCTTTAAGAAAACATCATCTTCAGCAGATTCATCCTGAATCTCACCCTTGGGTGCTTCATCATTCATAATTCGGATACGAAGTATAAGTTTTTCAGCATTATCATCATTAAATATACAAGTCAAATCATCATCAAATTCAAGGTTAATCTTCTCTGCAATGTCAGCCATACTCAACTTCTTATCCACCATCATTTCACGATTCAGTTCTATGCGAAGCAACCAAGGTGAGATTTTTTCAAGGGCAACTTCTTCATCGGGCATTTCATAGTAGGACTTCACGAAATCAACATCCTCTTCAATTATTGTACTCATCGGATCCGGATCATACCACACCTCTGTAGCTTGAGTCACACTCCTTAGAGTGGTATATTCTAAAGCACACTGCACACTCTTGGCTCTCTCTTTAGTCTTACCAACATCAGCATTCAAGTACACAGACAGAGAAGGTGTTTTAATTCTCTTTGCCACATTAATGATTTCCCTTAACCTAGGAACACCAAGAGTAACATTCTTTGCACTGACACCAGCATAATGGAAAGTGTTAAGAGTCATCTGAGTAGCAGGCTCACCAATTGATTGGGCAGCTACACAACCAATCATTTCTCCAGAGGCTACGAGCGACTGCAAGAACCTTGATTCTATTTCTCCCACTACCCACTCAAATGCCTCACGAGAAAGCCTGTATTCCTCCAAGACCCTTTTACTTGCAAAAGTGCTGCGAAGAAGAATGTTAAACAGGAGAGTAGCATTCTTTTGAGCTTCTTGACTTAAAAGATCTTCACCAGGAACAACCTTAAGCCGCTCCTGCAGCTTATCAATGGCTTCCACAATTTCCATTGGGTGCATATCAGAAGGCCTTCGGAAATCAACCTTAAATGTCTTCTGAGCATTCCAGATAAGCCTCTTCAAGTTAACAGGTAGTGGGAGGGAACTGTCACCACTAGGGGCTATCTCAGTTGCAAGTTGATATCTATCAGCTTCAAGTTTCTGAACCTCAGCCTCAAACACATTACGAAATTCTCGGATGGTTTTTAAGTCTTCTACAGGTTCTTCAAGCATGTAGGTAGGCTTCCAGTTTTCATCATCAAATTCATACCTAAACACCCTATCAAATTCTGTCTTTTTCATTTTAAGGGAATCCAGCTTCTGTGTTTCAATCCAAACCGCATCCATACCATCTTCCCCATAGAGAAACTGTATGACGTCTCCCAAAGAATTTCTAACAGTCCCATCATATTTAACCATGATGTCCTCCATAGCCTTCACCAGTCGCCTCTGGATATACCCAGTTTCAGAGGTCTTCACGGCAGTATCAATAAGACCTTCCCTACCACCCATGGCATGAAAAAAGAACTCTTGAGGGGTCAATCCTCGCAGATATGAGTTCTCCACAAAGCCACGACTTTCAGGCCCATAATCATCTTTTGTGAAATGAGGCAATGTCCTATCTATGAACCCATATGGAATTCGTTTACCCTCAACGTTCTGTTGGCCCACACAAGCAGTCATTTGAGATATGTTGATAAAACTTCCTTTGGAACCAGCTGTCACCATTGCTTTCAGATTGTTGCTCTCAGATAAACTTTTTTGAGCACTATTTCCAGCATCATCACGAGCTCTGTTTAGTGTCTGAAATTATCACATATGGAAGTTTGTCATATTTACCCAAAAGAAAATTTTAATATTATAACTGTTAGATGTTAAGGATTTATTTTCTGTTAGTTGGGCTTAGCCCATTCTGTATTAAGGGCATTGGCCCTTATGTTTCACTATAAATAAAACTACCCTTAGTGTATTCAAAACACAAGGGGATATTTTCTCCTAATCCTCTCCATTTCTCACATGGTATCTAGAGCATAGGATTAGGTCCAGCCAACTCTAGTTTCCGGCACAACTCATCGCCGCCGCCGCGCCACTGTGGCTGCCGCTGTCGCCGCCTCCGCCGCCTCCGCCGCCGCCGGAGTTCCAGAATTGACCGACGACCACATCATCGGCATCGTCTCGCCCGGGCGACCACCGTGGTACAAATATCACAGCCAACGGACCAGTCACGCGCCTCCACGCGCCGCCGCCAGAATCGCCGGAGCCGCCGCTTCCCACCGCGCGTGACGGCGCGTCGCCGGAGAGTTCCGTCGCCGATCTGGACCGCCGTGATCGCCTCCTCGTCCTCTTTCTGGATCTGTGATCGTTGCGTCAATCGGAGCACTTTGGATTTTTAGGGTTTCTCCTTCTCCATGGCATCTTCCTCTTCTACGAACACTTATGTTGGTGGCTCTTCTTCTGATCCTTCAATATACACCAATTATGTGAATGTACACTTGTCTATTGACAAGTTAGATGGCACAAATCATGCAACATGGGCGTCTGACATCAAACTTTGGTTGAAGAGTCAAGGGTACTTAGATCACCTTACTCAAGATGTGACTACTGCTACAACGGATGACACTTCCCGCTGGATGAAAATTGATGCTCAGCTATGCATTGTCATAAAATCCACCATTCACTCCTCGTTGAAACAAATGTTTCGATCATATGAAACATGTTCAGAAGTTTGGGCACAGGCGAAGTTGTTGTACACAAATGACACTCAACGCCTGTATGGTGTTTGTCAGGACCTATTAACTGTTATTGGTCCACGCAATCATGGTCCCATGGCCGAATATTTGGGTAAAATTCATGCCCTTCTTCATGATTTTAATGATATATTACCTCCTGCTCCCACTCCTGCTGAAGAACTGGAACAACGATCAAAGTTCTTCATGTTGTTGGCTTTATACGGACTCTCTGATGATATCTCTCATGTCCGTGATCAGATTTTGGGTTCTCCTGTCATACCCAACTTTACTTCTACTTGTTCAGCTCTTCTGCGTATACCGAGCAAACCAGTCACTGAGACATCTCCTCATATTGATGACTCCTCAGTTATGGCTATCCAACGTAATGATCGAAGTCGGCCTCGCAGGCAAAATAAAGGACGTGTTACAAAATGTGACCACTGTGGCAAGTTAGGCCACAAAATTGATCAATGTTATGCACTTCATGGACGACCTCCTCGACCTGTAGCAATGGCCAATTCTGAACCATCTGGAGACCCTCCTACTTCATCTAATACCGTAGAAAAACCTGCAATCTTTAACGAATTTCTCAGATGGTATGAGGATCGTCAGCACTCTAGTTCCACTACATCTGCATCTGTTGCACGTACAGGTACACCTTTTGTTGGTCTGACTCACTTTCACTCCCTCGGATCTTGGGTCCTTGACTCAGGCGCCACCGATCATATCACTGGTAACAAGTCCTTATTTTCTTCTTTGTCATGTCCGGATAACTTACCCTCGGTAACAATGGCTGATGGGTCTAGAGTCTCATCTCATGGTGTTGGTACTGTTGATATTTTTTCGTCCATATCCATTGATCATGTACTTTATGTTCCCGGGTCTCCTTTCAACTTATTGTCCATAAGTCGTCTAACTCGTACCCTTAATTGTGTTATCTCATTTACTAAAGATTCTGTTTGGTTGCAGGACCGGAGTTCGAAACACATGATTGGCACAGGATGTGAGTCTCATGGCCTATACCATCTCCGCCCTTCTCCACATGTTGGCGTAATCATGGAGTCACCATCCCTTCTTCATGCTCAGTTAGGTCATCCTAGTCTTGCCAAACTACAACAACTTGTCCCGAGATTGTCACAATTATCAAGTTTGTCGTGTGAGTCTTGTCAGTTAGGAAAGCATACTCGTAGTTCCTTTCCTCGTAGTGTCTCACAACGGGCATCGTCCCCTTTTTCATTGGTTCATTCTGACATTTGGGGACCTAGTCGTGTTAAGTCCAATTTAGGTTTTCAGTATTTTGTTACTTTTATTGATGACTACTCAAGATGTACTTGGTTGTTTTTAATGAAGAATCGTTCTGAGTTGTTTCCTATTTTCCAATCATTTTTCAATGAAATAAAAACACAGTTTGGGGTTTCTATTCGAACTCTACGTAGTGATAATGGTCGTGAATACCTTTCTCAATCGTTTACACATTTTATGGCTTCTCATGGCATTCTTCACCAAACCTCATGTGCTTATACCCCTCAACAAAATGGGGTGGTTGAGCGCAAGAATAGACACCTTATTGAGACAACTCGTACTCTTCTAATTCATGGTCAAGTACCCTCACGTTTTTGGGGTGACGCCGTTCTCACGGCATGTTATCTTATAAACCGCATGCCATCTTCCGTCTTAGATAACAAAATCCCTCATTCTATCTTGTTTCCTCAAGATCCTCTACATCCTTTACCTCTTAGAGTTTTTGGGTCTACTTGTTTTGTTCATGATTTTAGTCCTGGTCTTGATAAGTTATCTCCTAGGTCTCACAAATGTGTCTTCTTAGGATTTCCACGGTCACAAAAGGGCTATAAGTGTTTTTCCCCTTCCCTCAATCGTCATTTTATCTCTGCTGATGTTACTTTTGATGAATCTTCTTTCTACTTTTCACATCTATCTTCGAGTTTTGAACCTCCACCTGTTACTGTTGATATTCCTATTTTCTGTGATTCTCCTAGTGATGCTCCACCCATTTTGTCTCCTCCTTCTTTGGACTCTCATTCACCACAGGATCGTCCTTCACCACCACCCCTTCAGGTGTATAGTCGTCGCAATCGTCTCCCTCATGACTCACTTCCAGTGCCGGTTCCTGTGTCTCCTCCGGCTCCAGCAAATGAGTCTGACCTGCCCATTGCCCTTCGTAAAGGTATACGCTCTACCCGTAACACTTCTCCCCATTATACTGTTCTTAGTTACCACAGATTGTCACCATCTTTTTATACATGTCTCTCATCCATTTCTTCTGTGTCCATTCCCCACTCTGTGGGTGACGCCTTAACTCATCCTGGCTGGCGTCAAGCTATGCTGGATGAATTAAGTGCTTTACAGAAAAGTGGAACTTGGGAGCTTGTCCAATTACCATCTGGAAAGTCTGTTGTTGGTTGCAGGTGGGTGTATGCTATCAAGGTTGGTCCTGATGGCACTATTGATCGTCTCAAAGCTCGATTGGTTGCCAAAGGCTACACACAGATTTTTGGTTTGGATTATGGTGATACCTTTTCTCCAGTGGCAAAAATGACCTCTGTTCGCCTATTCATTGCCATGGCCGCTCTTCGCCAATGGCCTCTTCACCAACTTGATGTCAAAAATGCTTTCCTTAATGGTGATTTGCATGAAGAAATTTATATGGAGCAACCGCCTGGCTTTGTTGCTCAGGGGGAGTCATCTGGATTGGTATGTCGTCTTCGCAAATCCTTATATGGCTTAAAACAATCTCCTCGGGCCTGGTTTGGTAAATTTAGCTGTGTTGTTCAACAATTTGGTATGTCTCGCAGTGAAGCGGATCATTCAGTGTTCTATCGCCACTCAAATGCTGGATGTATCTACTTAATAGTGTATGTCGATGATATTGTTCTCACAGGAAGTGACTATCTTGGCATCTCTAAGATGAAACAACACCTTTGCCATCATTTTCAAACCAAAGATCTTGGCAAACTCCGGTATTTTTTGGGTATTGAAGTAGCACAATCCAACACCGGTATTGTCATATCTCAGAGGAAGTATGCGTTAGACATCTTGGAGGAAACAGGGTTAATGAACTCTAAATCTGTTGAGACACCTATGGATCCTAACATCAAACTCCTACCAAATCAGGGGGAGCCTTTCTCAGATCCTGAACGGTACAGAAGACTAGTTGGCAAATTAAACTATCTTACTGTTACACGTCCTGACATTTCCTTCGCAGTTAGCGTTGTGAGTCAATTCCTAAACTCCCCATGTGAAGACCATTGGGATGCGGTTGTTCGCATACTGAAGTATATTAAAGGATCACCTGGAAAAGGTTTGCTATATGGTCCTAACAACGATACAAAAATCGTTTGTTATTCAGATGCTGACTGGGCTGGTTCCCCGTCTGATAGGAGATCTACTTCTGGATATTGTGTCTCTGTTGGTGGCAACCTAATATCATGGAAAAGTAAGAAGCAAAGTGTTGTGGCAAGGTCCAGCGCAGAAGCAGAATATAGAGCTATGGCATCAGCTACTTGCGAGCTTGTGTGGCTTAAACAATTACTCAGTGAATTGAAATTTGGAGATGTCACTCAAATGACACTTATATGTGATAATCAAGCTGCTCTCCATATCAGCTCTAACCCTGTCTTTCATGAGAGAACCAAGCACATTGAAGTTGATTGTCACTTTATTCGAGAAAAGATCATATCCGGAGACATCAAGACTGAGTTTGTTAACTCAAGCAACCAGTTGGCAGACATATTCACTAAGTCCTTACGAGGACCTAGAATTGATTATCTTTGTAACAAGCTTGGAACATATGATTTATATACTCCAGCTTGAGGGGGAGTGTTAGATGTTAAGGATTTATTTTCTGTTAGTTGGGCTTAGCCCATTCTGTATTAAGGGCATTGGCCCTTATGTTTCACTATAAATAAAACTACCCTTAGTGTATTCAAAACACAAGGGGATATTTTCTCCTAATCCTCTCCATTTCTCACAATAACAATGTAAAAAACATTCCAAATTAAACCTGATTCACTCTGTTTTCAAATGAATCCATCATTGTCCGACCAGGCTCAGCCTCCAACTTTTTCTCTTGGGCATCCCTGATAAGTTGTTTCACTTTCTCCTTAGCTGCTGATATAGTCTGGTTTATGGTTTCCATAGTGGAAGCATCAGCAATTGTATCACCAATTCCAATGCTAAAAGCATGCTGCAAAAGCCAGTAGTTTACAAGCCACTGAGTATGCCCAAGAAATTTCCGAGCTGCATCAGGGCCAACCTCTTCCCTGTATTAAATTAGACATTCAGTGATGTAAACATAGAAAAAAGGAATCGATTGAAGTAGTTTCCAGGACAACAAAGTCACTTAAGAGTTGGAGTTTAGATCAATAGAAACAACCCCTCTCCTGAGCCTGTAGAGGTAGATTGATTATTACATAAACCAATTCATCTATTAAGCAATGTTATCAAATACCAAAAGTGGCATCTGGCTGAGCCAAAAACCCGCCTTATAAATATCACACATGTGTGGTGGCCGGAATTGTGGCCGATAAGTTATACACACTAATAAAACAATAAAACGACAAATTTATTAAAAATAGCATAATGACAATATAAAACTATAACGATAAGCTGCATACCAAATCACGTGAATGAGACTTCCAGTAGATGTTCCAAGTGTCTTTTTGCAAAGTGTTCCAGTAAGTAGTTCACCTTTCTCAATTCTGACCATGGTATCCCCAGGGGTTATGGATCCCCTTTCATTCTCACTGTGCCAACTAGAATACCTAATTAGATTTATAGGCTTAGGAATGATGAGATTGAAAACTTGTTTCCCTGTCCATAATGGTTCTGGCTTCAATATTGCAGGAGTAGGAACTTTCCCATCAAAATCTTCCCACCACATCAATATGTTCATAAAAACATCCTAGTTAAGAAAAAGAAGGAAAGTTCTGATAAGATTATAAATAAAGTCTGTACAATAACCATGCAGCTTAAATAAACTGCAACAGCAGAAAAATTCACTTTGTCTAACCTTTGGGATAAAAGTATCTCTCTTAGTGATTTTTCTGCATCCTAAAAGTGAATCTTGGACAATTCCCATCACTGGCCTGTTTGACTGTGGTGACACAATGCATTTCGGCACCATCATAAGCTCCAACACCTCAGCTCTGGTTTCAAAAGACTGAGGAACATGCATATTCATTTCATCCCCATCAAAATCAGCATTATATGGTGAAGTTACAGACAAGTTAAGTCGGAATGTAGAATATGGCATGATTTTGATTCTATGCCCCATGATGGACATTTTATGAAGACTAGGCTGACGATTGAAGAGAACAAAGTCTCCATCATTCAAATGACGCTCAACCTAAAACCACAACATCAAAAGCTATTAGAAGGCACTGAGAGAAAACCAAAATGAACAATATCGTCATTGTTTAAAAGCGGTACCTTGTAGCCAAGCTCCAAATGGTGATCACTACTTTTCTTTAAATATCTGAGATCGAGCCTTTGTCCATCATCTCGAATGATGTACTTGGCACCAGTTTTTCCAGGTGGAGGATGGGGTCCATACTCGACAAGTTCCTTCAACCTGATTTTTTTTATTTCAAATATTTTCTGTTAAAAATGGAAGAGAATGCAACAAATGGCAACAGGAAATGCATACCAAAACACAACCTTTCAATGTTGTATGGAGTCACGGTCTCAGGGTATGTTAGATTCAAAGCAATACTCCATGGCACTCCCAATTGATCAATGTTGATTGTTGGATCAGGTGTAATGACTGTTCGAGCTGAAAAATCAACTCTTTTACCCATCAAGTTACCTCTAATCCGTCCTTCTTTTGCCTTCAGCCTGCTACATATTGATTTGATAGGCCTTCCGGATCTTTGAGTAGCCTGCAAAAATAAATAGCAACTAATCAATACTTCATCAAAAATTAAAAAGCTGATGAAGATTACAGGAAGTATATATCCATAGTAAATGTTCAATTCCTATAATACCCTTGGCAGTCCAGGCAACTCATTATCAAAATATGTTGCAATGTGGAACTGCAATAATTGAGCAAACTCAGAAATAATATGTGCAGGAGATCCGTTCCTCTCCTGTCTCTTAAGATTCTCATTGTGCCTGATGATCATAGCCAGCTGATGAGTTAAATCATCCTACAAATAAGGAAGACCAAAAAAAGTCAGCAAGTAACAAGGATTAAAAGTTTTACCCCAAATGATATCAGTCAAAATGACCAGAGAAAATTATAATTAACAACATACACTTGCAAAAATTGCAACAACCAAGAAAGCATAAAAAACTTGCCTCACTCCTAGAGGATGTGTCCATCATCACAGAAGGTCTCACAGGTGGAGGAGGAATTGGAAGAACTTGTAAAATCATCCAGTCAGGACGGGCATACTTAGGGTTCAAGCCCAACAACTGACAGTCCTCGTCGCTTATCCTTTTCAGAACACCAAGAACCTTCAACAGATATAACAAGTCACCAACTACATCAATTCCTGCAAGAGTGATCGTAAAAGTGCTCATGCTAAATATCCAGAATTACGAAAAATTACCCTTTCTGCAGAAAGGGTTTGTTTCCTCTCTACAGGTTCAGGAAGCTGTTCTTGGTCATCACTTTTTTTCCTTTGAGCTTTGTACTCTGCAATCATTTTCATCCCCTCAATCGTGATCTTTGGTTGCTGAGCACCACAGCCACCGCGACTCTTTTTAACTGGTTCATCCGTATCTTGTCCAGGAATATCAATTTCATCTCCCCCTTCACACTTGCCTTTGTTTTTGCAAGCATCCAGAATCTTTTTCAGCCTGTTCTTGGGATTCCTGATCCTCAAAGCTAGCTTAAATTTGTGATCATTCTGCATAAAAGGCAATCAACTTAAAAAAATAAAAAACATTTAATTTCATTCTACTACACTTACAAAATAGAAGATTAAACAATAACTGGAACAACAAATTCCCCTCTCCTACTAAACAGACAAAAACTCCAATTGACCACAATTCACAACCAATGGAACTCAGATTCCTCTATTTTCTCATTTCCCACAACCTAAATAGCTAAGTCAATATTATGCAAAGTCCACTTGCAAAAATACCTCGTCAGCTAGAATTTTAGAGCAGTTGAAGCAAACACAACGCATTATAGTCAACACTGTCTTTAAAAACCCAATGTGAAACATTGGCTTAGCAAGCTCCAAGTGTCCAAAGTGGCCAGGACATTCAGCCATACTAGCCGTGCAAGTCTCACACTTGAGCTTTCTGTCAATAGTTCCAAGTCGAGGGTCACTCAATCCTCCAACTTTCGGCTTCCCTCTCTCCGTCGTCTCACCGTGCTCAATTTGCACCACAGACATTTGTCTCTGAAAGACACACATAAACCAATCATCAACTTCATAGAACCACAAAACTGGAAAGAAACACTCGAATCCATTTACATTCATTCGAGAAATTTCGAAACAAAGTGAAAGAATTAGATAGTAGCTTAGGGTTTATTACGATCTCATCGGGACTGAGTATTCCGAACTGAACCATCCGGACTTTGGCGACCTCCGCCGGAGAGAACGGAAATCGAATATCCATGTCAAGGATTAGAGGAAAGAATTTCTGCTCGCTGCAAAGATTAACGCAAGAGCTCTCGGAGTTAGAGGAGTAGATTTCTGCTCGCTGCAGAGGATTTTTGCTCTTTGCGTAGGGTTTCTGCAAACCCTAGTCTCTATTTTTCAATCGCAGAATGAAGTAAGAGATTATGGATTGGTTTGTTCATTTCTTCAGAAGTATTAGGGGCAGCGCAAGCCCTAGAACTTAAAACAAAGTGAGAGATTATGTATCAATTTGTTCATTGGTTTTCTTAAATACCAGGAAAAACACAGGTAACTATGCCCCTTTCCGCTTTTGCTTTACCATAAAAATAAAAAATTATTTATCATAATAATTATTAAAAAATATTGTTAAAATTTATATTAAAATTATAAAAAGTGAATACATGTAAAAAGTTATAAATGTAAAAAATTGTTGTGAATTGTTATATTTTTATTCATGGTGAAATTAATTATATTTAAAAGGATAAACAATAATATATATTTAAAAAATAATATAAAAATATAAAATTGTAAGATGATATGATATGTATATTAAAAAACTATTATTTATTAATAATATTGATCAGTGATCACCAAGTCCTAAGCTTTATATTTTAATCTTGAAACAAAGTAAACAATCACATACCCAATTAATCATGTGGTCTAATAATTTGTGTATTTACTTATTTTTTAAAATATTGGTAGATAAAGGAAACTTCTATATTTTTTAATAAATAAAATAGTTATAATAGCTACCTAAAAATGATCAATAATTGTTAGTGTTTTGTATTATTAAAAAATATAAGCAATTTGTAGTGTATTATGTTAACGAAGGGTGTACAATCACTTATGATTTATATATATATATATATATACCCTCGTTTTTTTTGTTTGAAATGATAGAAGTTTCCACCTCTTTTAAACATTCTTGGTCCAACCCAATAATCGCAGTTTCCTGGAACGTTAAACTAGACACAAAAAGATAATTAGCACAGCTAAAGTTCCAATAAGAGGCAAAATTGCATTGATAGACCAGGTATGTCATTTCTGAATTACAATAAATATATATATATATATATATATATATATATATATATATATATATATATTTTAATTATATTGAAAACAAAAACCATGATAGTCATTTTTTTCCTTTTCTTTTTCATGCACCTTAACTAATTTCTTTACTAGCCACAACTCCCATCTATGTTTTTTAGAACAATCAAGGCATCATCAAAAGCAAATAACTATTTCATCAAAAGACTAATACTCATTTAAAAAATTTATACTTCTTAATAAATATTTTTCATACAGAGAATAGATCAAACAAATAACCATCTGTTTCACAACCAAAGTTATATAACCTGCTTAAAAAATAACTTTTCCACAAACTTTTATAAGAAAACATGAAAAATAAATTTAATTTTCTCATAAACTAAAATTATTTTGTCAGAAAACAAATTCTACAAATTAATCTATGCATAAATACACTGTAGTTTTAAGAAACTAATTTTTCTTTTTCAAAATTGCTTATTCAAAAGATTGTGTAAATAAGATCTCGATTATGCATGTATTTAGTCAAAGTTTTATAAGATGGTATTCTGGCATGAAATTTAATTTTTTTTATTGTTTACTTCATAATTTTAAGAAAAATAATATTTTAACATACATAATTCTTTTATTGACATTTTTTTTATTTATTTTTTACTTTTTTTTAATTACAAAAATTCAGTAAGATTATTTTATGAATATGTTTCATACTAATATTATTTTACGAAGAATGATATTAAGACAGATTTTTATATTCATTTAATACAAAATATAAAAATAAAATAATAATAAATGTAAGGTTATATATTAAAAAAAATAAAAAATAAAGTAGTATGTAAAAAATTTAAATGTATCAAATGTAAAAGTATTTTTCTTATTTTATCTCTATCCATACTCTATTTTTAGTCAAACACAATAAATGTGGTGTGCTTTTCTATGACACACAGCAGATAGAGAGAGAGAAAAAAATCATCCTTGCCTAGAGTTTTCACTATACAGTTCTTAGCATAAAACTTAATTTCAATATAAATCCTATTCCAGTTGTTGAAAATTGAAATCAGACATTATATATGATAGGTAACATTTTTCTTTTATTTGATGGAAATGTTGTTATTTTTCTATCATTTAAATACATTTCATTGAATATAATTCAATATTGTATTTGTCCTAAAATTTCCATACACAAAAGGGATGCAAAATTTGTCAACGGCTAATCTTCTTTTCTTGGTCTAAATCTTTCAAAAGTTGGAGTTGTTTTTTGACTTCCTCTGTGTCTGAGAGACTCATCCTGAACAAACAACTACAGAAATTGCAATTTAAAATAGCTGAAGTTTTTGAAGATATATGCAAGTACTGAAACAAAGTTGCATGAAGCAGAGAACTTCCAAGAGAGATTTAGCAGAAACTAACAATTCCTCAGTTAAAGTATCAACAACACAATCAGTCATGACTTTTCTGCTTAGTTGCTTAAATCACGCTCGATCCAAAACCAAATTGTCTATAAAACACTTCATAAATTTCAGAGATAGCACTTTTTGTTACTTATGATTATCCAACACAACACAAGCACCTCTCTGATTCAAGGCTTTGAGCTCGATGTGTAAGTTTATCAAACAATTATGTGATTGGCAAAATTAAGCAACTCTGCAATCTTTTTTCAAAAAGTATATTTAGTAAATAAATACAAATTAATATAACATCTTATGTATCCTTTTAGATAAAATATAAGATGGAATGTATAATTATTTTGTAAGCGAATGATTTATCTTCTCTTCATTACTTTCCACCTACCATTGGTTAAACATGTTTATTTTGTTTATTTAATTTTCTTTCAGTTTGGTGTGGTATAGGAGGTATTAAAGTTAGTTATAAGAAAAAGGTTTTTTACATAGTTTAAAAACAGGTTTTAAGATGTTTTTTATTTTAAGTTATAAATAAAACAAGATAGAAAAATTGATTTTAAGTCATTGAATATTGTCATATATGATCTGCAAAATTTGATTTAAAAATTAAAAATAATTTCACCTTAGCAATGAAGCAGTCCCATTGTGTCCTTTTTCCACAACTACACGCTTTGGACTTTTCGCAAGCACCTTGTATTTCTACTTCTGGCACATTCAACACCCTCTCCTCACACCATTGCCGATCATGGCCTCTGAGTACACCTGCACGGCGTGCGGCTCCAACCTCAATCTCAACTCCGCCCACGCCTTCCTCCCGGACTTCTACTTTGAGGCCGGAAACAAGGACACCGTCTCTTTCTCCACCGTAGACGAAGCCAAGTTCAAGTTCGAGATGGAGGACAAGATTCGCCCCTTCTTCGAAACCCTCAACTACTGGGGAATTCATAGGAAGAGAACCAAGATCAAGTGCAACACCTGCTCCTCTCTCCTTGGCCATATCTACGACGACGGTCCACCGCTTACCAATTCTCCCGGTCAGTTTCACATGGGACCCAGCCAAGTCATCCCCCGAGCACCAAGATATAGGTTTAAGACCAAAGCCATCACAATCTCTTCTACTTAATTTCAAACTATGTCCTTTGTTATACAGACCACCGTAGCTTATAGCTTCTGTAATATTGTACTCTTCTCTTTGAATTTGTGTGTGTACATTTTTGCTGTTACTATATGTAATCTACGTTCTTGATTGGCATTTTGTGTTTAGAATCATAATAGAACACTGCTTTATACTTCGATTACAGATTGCATTGCAAATTGGATGTGGCAGGTAGTTTAGGTCTTTAGAAAGATGAGTTTTGGGTTTGATTAGAAAATGAATCAAACTTGCTTTTCAACAATCATTATCTTCACGTCTACGGTTATAGTCTAGAGTGTGCTGTTTCAGGTGAACTAATAATATAGATTTTGGATACACTATACTAACTAGAAAATAGAGAGATTTGAAAGAAGAAAACTGGAACGTAAGTTTATTTCTGATATGATGATTACAAAGTAGGGAAAAACCACTCTATATGTAAATATAGAATTCATGGCATTTCATTTAAGAATAAAAGGGTAGAGGCAACTTTAAGAGCTTAAGAATCTAATCTATCGAGTCTGAAATTAAATTGTCTATTAATTATTATAATTATATTCTACAACAACCATTGTAATTACAAAAGAATCTGTCACTAAGTTCTGCTCCTCCTAGGCTGAGGGACTGGAAGTAAAATTCTCTGCTATGGAGAGAAAAAACATAACAGTTCCTTCAAACTTGATAAAGTTTTCTTTGTGTTTTGTTTGGAGGATGTGAACTAATTTCTATAACTTTTCTGATCAGTGTCCTCTTATAACATTCTTTTTTATATTTCTTGCCAGACCCCTTCAGTTTGATGGTACTCATAAAATGGTTTGTTCTGACAAATTGGCGTTGTGCTATGGTTAACCTGGGAAGGGAAGAGTGAAGGTGGGTAATATGGGCAGGATCAGGATGTGGTTGGTAGGACGTTGATCATTCACATATTATACTAAGATAAAATTGACTATAAAGTTGTATTTCATATTTATCTTTAGAGATTAGATCAATGTTCTGTAGTGCTCTTGAGGTGCGGAAATCTTTGATGTTCAGCTTTACGTTCACCAGTTTTGTGGTAAGAGCACTTGGTTGATTATAGTACTCCATGTACATTAAAGTAGACAAAATTATTAGTATTACAATAAGAACGTATCAGTACACTTACCAGAAAACTGAGCCATCTTTGATGTCTCATTGAAATTTGTTTTCGTTCAGTCAGCTAAGCCTCAGTAATAAATTCCTCTGGTTTCTACATTGTTCTTTTCCACTGATTATTGAACTATGGGCTACTACTATTGACCAGAAAAATTAAACCAATCTTCTCCAAGCTACCAAAGCTGCTTGGTGGATGAAAGAACCTGATAGTAGTAAACCAGGATGAGTTAAATAGAATGTACATTATATTCGAGAGATATTTGGTGACTTTTGAAGTTCACAAATTGTAAGCATTTTTTAGAAGAAGATGATGATGATAACAAGCTCAAACTCCAATTTTGGATCAATCTTTCAATTGATTTTTCTTCTTCTTATGTAAGTAACCTAATATTCCGGCCACCGCAACTGATATTATACCGATTCCTACGAGTCCCCTGTGTTGATTTAGCTTCTGATATAGTCCCTTGGACTTGTTTAGATTTTGGGGATCGAAGCCCAGCTCTGAGAGTTTCTTATGTGAAATTGCATATTCTTTAAAAAAGATATCCTCATCCTGTTAAAATTAAAATATAGATCGAGATATCAATATAATAAAAAGTTAGCACAGTTGATGCGGTTATGACATCGTGATCACTGAATAAAACTCAGCATTCGTTTCAAGATTTAAATTTGATTTTCTGATATTGAAATTTGAACTATTCGATTTTATCTGATAAATGTAATTTACTAACTGCCCCAGTGTATAATTTGTAACTGCGTTAAATTTCTATTTGTCTCAAATGGAAAAAATGTATTTGATAAAAAAGGAAGCCTTTGATAGTTAGTTACCTTAGCATACCGTTCAACATAGTGATAAAATCTTTGATCCTCTACTAAAGCAGAGTCCATGGGAAGCCTCGAAAAGGATGCACCCTTACTCAGTAGTTCCCTGCTTCCCCCATTCAAAGAATATAGTTAAGTGTTGCGTGGAATTTCAATTGTATACTTTTAAATGGACAAATAATTATCATCGTGTAAATAAATATCTTACTTAAAATAGGAGTTATCAAACTTCAAAGGTTCCTTTGTCCATTTTCTTTCTTCGAACTTGCTGCGATCTTCATGCGTCTCACCCTTAGGTGTCTCTCTCTTGTCAATTGAAGTGAATAAAATGAAGTTATGCATATAAGTAGCGACTCCTGGACATATCACTCAGTTTTTCTAATGATTATGAGTATATCGTGCTTACCATTGCTACTTTTGGATGCATAGCTCTTATCAAAGCGTGGCCTCCACATAGAACTACTATGTCTTCGTCTTCACTTAGTCCCATGCGTGAAAATTTTCTCCTTAAACTCCTTGCATCTGAAAATTTTCCATATAAAAAAGAATTTTCATAATAATGGCGAGCCAAGATTACAGATACGTTGCATACCATCAACAGAATAAGAATAAGCAATTATTGTAAAGAAAACTATGTTTTTAAAATGTTTTAATAGCTAGATCCAGATTAGAGGTGGTCAGAAGGATAAAATCAAACAATTAGCAGGCATGTACGGGCAAATTATATATCAACGATTTCTATGAAAAAGTTGATTACTTCGGAAATGAAGGTCAAAATCTCATATAGGACACATGAACAACAATTTCTACAAAAGATTGTTAAACTTTATATTAGAAAAATTAAGTAAATTCTATAATCACATAATTCACAGTCTATTGCGGTTGTTCACCTTTTTGTATACATAAACATAACTAGTATTTAAACAAAGTTTCAGGTGGTGAAACGATAAACTATAACTAGTTAGCACGAGAAAACTAAATTGACTTTTTAACCATTGGTTATTGATTAAAGATGTAAAAATAAAAAAGTTATTGAGAAAATTTCATTATATACTAAAATACAAAAAGTGAGACATGTATTTTTAATTTTATAAAGTTTTTTTAATCATTGTTAACAAAATCTAATTTCAACTTTAACTGGGAAGACAACCCAAAGGGATATACATTAATAAACGGTAGGAAAAATTAGAGACTTAACAGCCAACATTACCTTCTTCACCATTTAGAAAGTGTGCTTGGACTCGTGGAGATTCATTTGAATCCTAACAAAGAATTATTAAGAACTTTCAAATCAAACAAAGCTAATACAATGAATGACATTCATATATTTCAATGATAAATCAAAGGTCAAGAGACCTCAACGAATTCCTCAAATGTGTGATATATGATAAGAAAATAATGCCACCCTCATTAAATGTGATTAAAGAAAAAAAAAATCAAAGATTCAATTGTCTTGCTATAAAGTGTTCATTCACTATTAACTACTCACACCTTTTTAAGTGTTGAATTTGAAAGACATCAGTATTCATTATGCTCAATCAATCTATTTTACTAAATAGCCCGGTAACATGCTATACTTTTCAAGAGTGTCTTATATCTAAACTTTTTTATGAACCAAAACTTTGTATATATATAGACACACACACATGAGTATACCTTTCTCCCAGGAACAAAGTCAATAATTGGACCCTGTGTAACCTCTATTGCAACAACACCAGCAAGCTGAAACGCAAATTCATCCAATTATACAAGTTAATATAATCAAACTTAAGGTGATTGAATCCACTCTAGTATAATTTTTTTTTATCATCATAAATAGTTGCAAATTGAAAACAAATAACCTGGTAAAGGTCTGCGTATGAAACCTTCTTAAGTTTAAGTCTGTGCTTCACTATATCTGTTTGGGGGAAGAAATTAACAAATTTAAATAAAATAAAAACTAAAAGAATGTCGATACAAATAAAAATGTTAAATAAAGTTTTAGTCCATAAATATAGATGCAAAATTAAAATTTATCTTTGTTCTAAATTTAGATATATTTTAGTGTCAAAACTTAAAAAATAAATAAATATAGTTTTTTTTAATTCAATGTGCATTATTTTTTTAAGTATTATTTAAGCAGAATGTGTCAAATTAGTTTGAACCAATAAACATCATTTAACATCTCAAATATTTTCATGTAATTATATTATAAAGATTATATTTATTTATTTTTAAAATTTTGATCAAATTATATTACATCTTGAAACCATAACAAATTTCAATTTTATATCAGTTAAGGGATTATCAATATATTTAATCTTAAATAAAACTAAGGAAATAAGAAAAAATTAATTTTACCACAGTATTGAACTGCTTTTTGCAGTTCCTTGATTGCTTCGTGTTTAGTGATGAATCTAATAGAACCATTGGGGCCTCCTGTTCTGCTTCTGGCATCATACGTTGCAGCATCGTTCCACCTGTGGAACATAAAGTAATCACAGACTTTTCCGATTTTAAGCTAGATTTTTAAAACCACCTTCACATATTAACCATCATCCAAACACGTTAAAAGTATGAAAATGAACAGAGATTTAGATAATAGACCTACATTTTGGATCTAAACAACAAAAATGAGTGAGTATCGTTGAATTTCGAATCATATTGGAAGAAATTAAAGCGTGAAGTTAGTAGGGAGTGACGTACGCTAGTTGAATAATGAGAGGGGCGCATTTATTGTTGGTGATGAAAGAACGAAGTTCACGTCGAGCTATCTCTATTTCCTTGAGATACTCCTCGTCAACTGCATCCATTCTGCATCAAAGTTAGTTTGAAGAAAGTGCAGCCTATAAATAAACGATGATGATGCTGATGATAGTTGCAAGTAAAGAATGGATTTCACCGCTCTGGTGCACGCAGAGGAAAAAGAGAAGAAAGTATAAAGGAATTTGTTGCCGTGTGTTTCCATCACAACCCAAGCACCAACGAGATTCACTTCAAGTATGAAAGGCGTTTCGAAACTGTTTTATTTATCATTTTTTTAAGTTTATTAAAACAATTGTTTGGTAATTGTTTTTTAAAAATGAAAAAAAAAATAGACTTGGTTGTAAAATTTATTCTAAAAAAATGTTTGTGTTTGATAGGGTAAAAATCACTTTATGTTATCATAAATTGACCTAAATATAGTAAAAATAGTTAAAATTAAAAAGGATAAAATAGGTCATATTTTGTGGCTTCAGTCCGTTCAAAATTATTTGACTAAAGTTGAAATTTTTAACCCGTTAATTGATTTTGATTCAATTTTTTAATTCGTCAAATTGGTGAGTAAAAAATGGAATAGATTAGCCTACTGATCTTATTTTATATGAAAATAAAATTAATTTAAAAAATTAATTTTATATTATATTCTTTTAAAATATAAGTATAGACGGTAAAATAAATAATTAACATTTACAAATTAAGTTTTAATTATTAGTTATAATTTAATTTAACATATGTAATAATTATTTTAATTTATTTAATTAAAAATATTAATTAATCAATTAAAAAGTTAAAAAATATTTACATAATTAAATATGCTTTATGTTGGAAGTCCCACGTCAGTTAGAGATAAGGCCAATTCAGTGTATATAAGTGGGTGCAAACCTCATCCTACAAGCTGATTTTGTGGGGTTGAGTTAAGCTTAAAGTTCACTTCTAACATGATATCAAAACTATGGTTAGAGTCTATCCTAGCGACAATTTATTGTTTGCTGGACATATTGTTCCATCCGCTATCGGCTGTTTGTTGAGCATATTGTTCCACCTGCAATCAGATCATCCATTAAAAATGTCTAATCCCGACGTGAAACCCTTTAAATCATCGTTCACCTTCTACCGTCGTGTCTTCTTCATTGCACATTCCACTTAATATCCCGTCTTCTCTTTTTTACAAACAACTCAAAATCAAAAAGTTTTACCATGAAAAAATCTCACTTATTGCGAGTTAAGTTTAAAAAACGGGATTTTATTATTTGTTTGAAATGTGAAAAGAAAAAAAATGAGGAAAAAAAATAGAAGAATAAAAAAAGAAAAAGTGTATTGGGCTTGAGGTAGAATGGAGGAACAAGAATAAAAATAAATAGGAAATGTTAAAGTATGGATGAAAAAGGGGAAAATAACGGTGAAAAGGGAAGGGAGACAGGGTAAAAGGGTGATGGATGCTACCAAAGTATGTCTTAAAATTTACAAAGAATAATCAAACCGAGTTTAAGAAAATAAAAATAGTCAATGTGGTTCAATTGAAACATTAATTATTAACTTTAATATCTAATGAGAAAAGAAGAAATTTAACATCCAACACCTGATATATTTTCTAAACATAGACACGTTAATTATAAATAATAGAATTTAAGTTTAATTTAATACTATAAAATTAATTTTTAAAGTGAAATTTATATTAATTTATATATCATAATTTAATTTTATCTTGATATGAAATTTTTAACATTATAATATTGAGTTATATATCATATTGACTATAAAATAATAAATTTTATTAAGATAAACTTTAACATTATTCTTGTTAAAAAGTGATTAAATATAATTTTAGTTTATGTATCATGGAGAATTAGAAATAATCCTATGTGAAGCTTTGAATCATTTAAATTCTCTTTTCTTTCAAAAACAATGATTTTAGTAATTGGTTTTGAATAGAGTTACAATTTCACCACATGGAAAATGATGTTCCACGTATAATGACATGTGGTTGTCACATGTTTACTTTTTATAATTAAAATTATTTTTTTATAAAATTTGTATGGGCTTTTAAGCTTGAAAAAAAAAATTCTTTATCCAATGTTTTTTCTTTCTTCTCTACCCATTATTTTCCACCACCAACCAATCTTCTACATTCCTCCACCCACCAATCTTCTTCATTCTTCCATTTCTCTATTCTTCCTAATTCTCAAACGACGCCATCATGATCATTCTCGCACATGTATAACAGATTCAAATCCATCAACATCTTTCAGTTCCAACTTTATACAAGAACCACATCATCATATCCAGTGTTCCATTACATAAACTTGATCATCATTATTTTTCTTCCTCATCTCGTCTTCATCATCCCCTATTTTCCTTCATTATCTTATTTAAATAATATCCAATCATCTCCACCTTCATTACAGTTTTCTCCCATCTACACCTTCATCCATTACCATGCAACATAGACCCACACAATCATCATAACATCCATCTTCACCTACAAAAACGACATTTGCACCATGATCACACAAACATCATCATCTTCACCTTCATATAAACACACAACAATAGGATACACATACAGACCAGAAAAATCAGGGGGTCCTCCTTCAGATACTACCAAACACACATTTCAACAACACAATAATCAATCGAAGGGAAACATGGTTAAAGTGTAGTGTCGCACGATGGAGTCTCACCAATTTGTGGCACAAATGTTGGAAGTCCTTAAGGTGAAATTATAAATTATAATATATAACTGAAGTGCAAATCTCGTCTTATAAGCTGGTTTTGTGAGGTTGAGTTAGGTTTAAAACTCACTTTCTAATATGGTATCAGGAGAATGATTGGAGTCTATTTTAATGACTCGAGATAATAATATTTCTTATTTTTTGGGCATTTTTATTTTATCCGTTGTCAGGTCGTTATCGAAAATCTTACCATATAAGCTGGTTTTATGAGGTTAAGTTAGATTTAAAACCTATTTTTCAAGGTTTCTGATGATGAACTGTGTCGATGGCAATTTCTTTATCCAGTTGTGGAAGGTGTGATCCTGAATAGGAAAAGTGTTGTTGAAATTGTACATGATAAAGGAGATAAGGGAAGAACTCTTATTTCTTAAGATTTTCTTTAGAATAAGAGTCAATGAGTATATTGAATCCAATTTTTTCATGCAACCTCCAATTTTTATTTTCACATGTTATTGTGTAGGATTTTATACAAAAATCAATTTTAGTAAAAAAAAAAGATGATGACAACCACGTGCAATTATAGGCGACAACCTAAATGGAATATCGTTTGCCATGTAATAAACAAAGTTTTAACGTTAAAAATTAGTGACTAAAACCATTATTTTTGAAAAGATATGAATCAAAATACTTAAAATTTTACGTAGAACCATTTTTAATTTTACAAACAAAAAACATATTTAACTTATAAAAAAGTAACACTAAATCAACTTTTTAAATCAATTTTATTAAATAAATTAAGTTTAAAATCCATTAATATCTGACTAAAAATTACTAAATAAAACAATCCTAAATGACCAAACAATTTTTAACTATTAAATTATATAATATTGTACTCTCAAACGGTAAGACAATCTTAAAATCTTAAAAAAGTTACTTAACTAATCTTCATATGTCATAATAATATTTTTAGTTATTGAAAATAATTATATTGTCAATATAATATTTGCTTCAATATGTTTTTAATCAATATAATATTTTTAATATAAGTGTTTAATCATTAAACTCAATTAAATAACTAATTTGGTCACGTGTTTTTTTAATGACTATACCGTACTAAGTACTTAATATTAATAAACTTTAAATTGAAGCTGTCCAAAACTATTTTAAAAAAATTAAAATAAAAAAATAAACCTATTCCGAAGGTGCTCCTGCTTAACATTTAATTTAAAATACTTACTCCAAAACCTTGAACTTTACCACCTGTACTCTGGTCAACTGTCTGAATGGACAACGGAGATCAACAAACGGAGAGAGAAAAATAATCCATAAATTAATTCTAAAACTTAATCTTTTCTTTTTCTCGTGGTGGAAAATATCTTAAGGTTTCTTGTAATATGTCCACCAGCTTCCGCTTTGGTTCGCCCTCGAACTATACCGTACTGGGAGAGGCTAGGCTCTGATACCCCCAGTGTGCTTTGTCCTCACTTGCACACTTTTCCGGAAAAGTTCTCCGAAGAGGACCCATCCCAGAATTACTCCAGACCAAGCATGCTTAACCATGGAGTTCTTATGAGTCAGGCTACCGAAAAGCAAATGCATTTTGGTGATATGAGTAGTCAAATCAATTCCTTTAAGCTATCCTTCAACTGTATAGTCTCATACCTACACAGTCTCCAGATCCCTCTCATTCCGGTGTATGTCCGATTCGTCCATGTACCCCTTCCACTCGAAGCCTGCCAGGAGCCGCTCATTGTCCGTGACGCTTTGCACCGGCGATCATTCCCCGCCCTCGCAGTGCCCGGGCGTTACATTTCTCATCCTAACAATACTTTCGTATCATTCAAACGAAATTTTAATAAAAAGCTTAATAAATTATTTTAGATGTATAAAACTCTTAATTTTAATAGTATGATAATAAATTTTTTCATTAAATAACTCGTTTTAATGAGATATTTTATTTTAATCAGAATAATAATAATAATAATAATAATAATATTAATTTAATATTATTATTATTATTAATATTAAGATTATTATTATTATTATTATTATGATGATTGAACTCAAAATCTTCTTTGTAATGAAAAGAAATGAGAAGAAGAATCCTTCCTTTTATCAATATCTCTTTATAATTACAATTGTTAAACAAACATTTTTTTATAATACATTATATTCACCTTGAAATATGATACACCTAATCTTCTTGAGTTAGTCATAAGTGCTACGAGTTGTTTTGCCTTTAAAATATTTGACAATACTAGTTTTCACCCTTTTGATTTGGGAAAGGGCCACGAGGAAGTGTCTAGTGGTTGGTACAAACAACTATTTTTATTTTTTTTGTTTTGTCAAAGGATATAAGATTCGTACAAACAACCTAGACTATAGTCTTTTTTAATTAACAGATCATTATCACCTATTAAAATTAAAAGAAATAGAACTTTGAATAACATTACGTACGTCATGGCACAATATTCCGTTAAACACGGACATGGCGAAGATTATCCTAAAATCTGTAATGGCTCAACATTCCGTTAATACTATACACAACATTTATTCAATGTATATTGAGAAAATTAACATTATTTTTATTTTAAATAAGGAAAACAATATTTAAATATTTTTTTTCATTTCTTTTTGGTTGGAAGAACAGTAAGTCCTTTGGGTGTAAAATTTATTCGTAAAAGTGGAATATTAATTACAAGGTCTTATGTTATTAATTAATCTTCGTTTAGAGTGATAATAATTGATTATTTGATGTTTAAGTTATAACAGAGAGAACCGTTGGTTACATAAAGTCCTCTTATATAAGTTGTTAAATCTAATCATCATTATCTTTCCTCTTACGAAACTATCGGTATTATTCGTGTAAAAAAATACCTAAAATTATATATAACTTAATCTTTAATTATATAAATCAAGTAATAAATTTAAACACACATTATATATAGCATAACATAAGAATAAGAAAAAGAAGGTTAATTTTTCGTATAGTGGTTTTTAACTCAGTAAACACTCGTATTTAAAATATTTATTTTTAACAAACCAATATTTTTAACCGTCACTACATAATTTTATTACAGATTATAATTTAATATTTTTTAATTATGCAGTATCTATACTAATACTGATATTTCAAGTTTTATTAAAATTACATCAACTTATTGAAATTATTATTTATATATTATTTATTATTTATGTATGTGAATATTTTAAACTTTATATTTTTATCAATATTATATGTTAAATTCAGTCCCAGATAGGTATCTAGACATTGTTTGTGTTATAATTTTTATCTTTAAGAAATAATATCAATATAACATATGACATAAAAAAAATATAAAATCTGAAATGATATATTAAACACAATAAAAACTGTTTATAAAGAAATACTATGTAAAGTAATAAAATATTTTTTATTTTTAAATATTAATATTAATAGCATATTAAATATTGTACATGTAAAACTATTGAATATTTTATTTTTATAATAAATTTAAACTATAACTTTAAAAAACTAATTTAATAAAAAAAATTAATGTGATGGTTAGAAAATCTCCGGGAGTAAAATAATTTATCTTAAATACATGTGTTTCCTACCAATAAATCAATTATAACTTTATAATACTTTTTGTATTTTAATTTTAATTTTATTTTAACTTTACTTTATTAAAACATCACTTTTTATTGTTAAAACAGTCAATCATTCAACCCGTTTCGGTTCACTACGGGTTGATCATGTGAGTCAACTTCACTTGACTCATTTGTTGACTCATTTATTAACAAGTTGAAAAAATTCAAACTTGGTTCGACCCATCACGGGTTGATGGATTGGTGGATTAAATAGGTTGACTTACTAATTCACTTAATTACAAGTTTTTTTTAATTTAAAAAATACGTTTTTTTTGTAATTAAAATATAAATTATTTCATTTTAAAATGATGTTAAACTCCAAAAACAATTTAAAATAAAAAAATTAACATACAACTCAAATGTAATATAAAAGCAAGCTCAAAAAGTAAATAAACAAGTTTACAATATTTTGCTGCCTTAAAACATTTTTTTCTTTATTCCCATTTACAATACAATAAAAAAACCAATCAGCTCATCACGGGTTCAACACTAGTAAGCCGGGTTGAAAATTGGTCCATATAAATTTTTATTTTTTTTTAAACCTAAATGGATTCGAACCCGTGGTGGACACGATTAACCTACGGATTTTAATCCATTTTGACAATACTACTTTTTACATTAAATTATTTTAAAATTATATTTTATAGATTATTCTCTAAATATACTAATATACTACCAAATTTATTTTATCAAGTAACTTTTCTCTTTCTAGTTCTCCATTTAAACAATCTCATTTCTCACTCAATTTCACATTTTTTTATCGTTTCCAACCCATTAGTCGAAACAAAATCTTAGGTTAATAATCTTAATGTAATAACCTTTAAAAAAATAAAAATAAAACTTAAAAACAGTTTCTGAAGACATTTTCAGAAACTTACATTTCATTTTCTCTCCTTCAAACATCTCTCTAATATTGTCCTCTCCAAAACCCATTCTTCTCTCTAGATTTCCCCTCCATTGAGTAACTAGATTCTCATTCCGCAGACGTCTAGGCGATCTTTGCATCAAGGGCTCCAATTTTCACCGATTGCATTTGCGATTTCGTAGGGTAAGTAACTTTCCCCTTTTTGAACTGTGATCATGTAGCAAATTTTGCTGCATGTAGTTCACTTGTGATTTTTTCCCAAAATCTTAACCCTAAGCTTATTTTAGAGACTAATTTCTATCACCATTTGGTGAAATATAGGTGCTGTCAATTTTTCTAGAGTGCCTTTGGATTTCCTCTTGAGTTTAGCTGCTGGAAATTTAAGGTAAGGGGAGCTGAGTTTTTCTTTTTATTTATGCCTTGTGAAATCCTTGTATGCATGAGATGGGTTTTGTAGAAATTGTGAAAGAATACCTATGTTTAATTATTTCTTTCTTTCACATTATTTTAATTATTGTTTCTGCACAAGAAAACCTTGCTGTTTGGATGTTGTATTGCACCTAAATCATTTCTGATTGCTGTCAAAAAGGCATGTTGTTAGCTGTTATAAATTCTACAAATTTCTTGCTGTGTTAAATTAAAATTCTGCAGAAAAAAAAAATGCTGCTGTTTTTAAAAATTCTGCACCAGAAAATGTTGTTGTTTCTGTCAAAAAAAAAAATGCTGCTGTTTTAAAATTTTTGCACCAGAAAATGTTGTTGAATCTTACTAAAAAGCAATTAGTTTAAGCTTGAATATTCTGATTGCAGCAGTCTTGGTACTGTATTTTCACTTTTGAAGATGTTGTTTCTCTTTAAAAATAAATGTTGGTTGAACCTGGATGTAATAAGTAATGTGTGGTTTTCATCTAGTTTATTTGCCTATAGAAGATGTATTGACTAAGAGATTTATTTCGGAATTTTTGATAGTTGCATAAGCATGAATATGGTTTCTTACTTTTAGAAAAGGCAGAGATAGAGATAAAGTTAAGTGGTATAGAATTTAGAGTAAAATAGTGAGGATGTAGTTAGATGCTACAGGAAATTTTCACTAGGTACGGAAATAAGAAGCTAGTGGTAGACAACCTTATATTTTTTGTTTATAAATTATTGGAAATGAGATCTCTGTATCATTCTCGTAAGTATAAATTGGTGGTTTTAAAGAATTGGATAAGTTATAAAAAGAAGGGTATGGGAGGGTCGTGAGGGTATTTGTTTTTAATAATAATTTGTTAAATATCAAATTTAGTTACTTTAATACGTTAGTCTTCTTTGTTGGAAATTGTTTACGTAAACTTAAATCATAAAAGTTTAATTAACATATTTTATTTAAGCCATGATGGTTTAAGAAAATATATTTTTGGTGTATTAGAAATTACATTCCAGAGGCCTTTTAATTTTATTGACATATGCTTTAAATATTTTAGTGTGAGCATGTAGATAGTTTCACTTTTTGTTAATTTTATTAACTTTAAATATTGAAAGGAAGAAGCTATTAGACATATGATTGTACTAGGGTCATCCTTGCTGATTAATGATAGAAGTATAAATGGTTGTAATGTAGTCTTAGGCATTCATAGAGAAATGATGAACTATTATTTATTTTGGGATTGTAGAACTATATTACTTGGTGGCAACTTTAGCGTGTATATTTTGGTTCAAAGGAATTATGAAATGATCAAAAGTCTTGATTGGTGTGAAACTTTGAGAGGAATTATTGATTCAAGAGGTATATCCTATGATTTAAAGTGGTTGGATTGAATAGGAAAGTAAGATCTCTAGGTGAGATCATTTAGTGTATTGAATGAATGTAAGAGGCTTTCATATGGGGGTTATCCCTAACACTCTAACGATCTCTCATTCTCACTTAGAGAGGATTGACGCGTGTGGTGAGAGTAGTGGGAGGTCTTAGGGTAGACGCTATCACTGGAGGTCTATTTCGCGGTAACGGACTAGCCTTGTGTGTGGTCGGGTGAAACCCCTCGGCAATGGCTTTGCAAAGCAGTAGGGGCCACCACAAGTGCACAACCCGCCTCAGCTCTACATTCATTCCAAGTCCGGACGTGTCTAGAGTCTTAACATGATAGGATGCTTGTCTTGATGAGTTTTATGAAATAAATGCTTATGTTTATGATGACTAAGGTATTTATGTGTGTATGGATATTCTGGGAAATGCTAGATTGATTGAAAATGAATTGTATGATTGTTTGAGACCTAGCTCACCCTTGCATTTGTATGTGTTGCATGTGTTTGCTTTCCCTCTTGCAATGATCATCCAATCCTTTAGATGTGAGCAGTAGGTGATGATGTACCTTTGGAGCAAGCTTTGGAAGTTGAGGAAGACCCAGCCCCTAGTGCTTAGGATTTCTACTAGCTTTTAATTTAAATAGCTCTTTATTTTGAAAGACTTCTAGCCTTCATTTTATCATGATCTGTATTTTGGAAACACTCTTTAGGTCCCATTGAACCTTTATTCAATTATGTATTTTGGAGAATTATGAACTTGTACTTAAGTTTTAAAACTTTCCAGCCAGACTTGGATAACTGTACTCCTTAATCCTATCTATTGTGTACTCTTAACTGCTTTCTATTATTATAATCGATACATTCTACATATATACATTGTTATATATTTTGGGATGTCACACTTAAACTATGAAAAATCCATATAATATTGATATTTAAGCTTACTAGATAGGTTAATAAATAAAATTTAATTTTTCAATCACTCAGAATGAAATTAGTAATACTAAAAGAGGAGTATAAAAGTCCTGTAAATATATTTATTTATACCTCTTAAATTAAAAGACGATAACTATTAGTAAAAGTAAATAATATTTTAAATATTTTATCTGAAAAAAGAAATCGCCTCTGGTTACTACACTAGTATCATTACCATAAAAAGGATGGAACAACAACGGCAAATATAGTTTATCAATTAAATAATAAATTTGAACATTTGAATAATACGATGAGTAAAATAAATAAAATGAAAAAAAAAATTAACATAATAACAATTGTTTGGACCTTCACATGTAAACTTAGGTTTTAAATTATCCACTAGACCAGTCCACTTGTCAAAGATGAATCATTACTAATAAATAATTTTTTTATTTAAATTATAAAAACAATTTACTTTGTTGAAAGTCTCGTATCAAAACCAGTTTATAATATATAAGTGGATACAAATCTCACCTTACAAATCAGGTTTGTAGGGTTAAATTAAACATAAAATTCAATCATCAGTTAGAAATAAAATCAATTTATAATATAAAAATAACTATAAATCTCACCTTATAATTTGATTCTGTGAAATTCAATTAAACTTAAAATCTAATTCTTTACAGACACATAAATACCTCTTTTTAATCGTCCCATGATACCCAATTTCTCTAACCTAAACATTTTAAATTTGCATTTAGAGAAACATATTAATTCATAAGTCCATAACCACAAATATATGCAATCATTACTCTTAAGCCAAATCAGAATAATAGTGATATAAATTATTTAACAGTAAAAAAAATATGAATTTATAAAATATCAACATGTTAATCTAGGGCCACCACAGTTACGTATTGAATATTCTTTGACAGCGATGGGAAGCTTCATTCATGATGCGGGAAAAGGAAAAGAGACTTATTTATATTGAAATAAATGAAGGTCCTTTTTATTAAAAGAAAGAGGAGTGAAATTGAGTGCATGAGGGAGATAAGAGGGTAAGTAATTATTATATATTCTTACAAGTTAAGACTGAAGACGTTTAAGTCAGTCAATTTAGAATAAGATAAAGAAACAACCAACCACCATTCCAATTTCCTTTTATCGTTTCTCACCATCCACACGCAACTATATAGCGGGGGCATTGCATATTCAATATTCTGCCTGACTCTGAAATTCAACCATCAATTCTTCTACAATTAGCGAGAGGAAAGGTAGGTTTGATGGTGAGTTAGCTAGCTCATCAAATTAATTGTCATTTTCTGTCATCTCAACTTTTTCTTTCGATCATATAACAGATCAAGCTCAGCAACAGAGCTCACAATTGAATTGGTGTCTTTGTGATTGAGGATGAAGCAGAGAAAGGAAAAATCAGAAGGTGATGTTTATGAATCTATGGCGGAGGTGGTTCCTAGGTCACCGGTTCCGCCGCCGCCACCACCTCCACTTCCAAAATTCTCAAAACGAAAGCCAGAAGAGAGTGTCACAAACCGAGAAATTGCCAGGTTTTGGAGGCAAAAGAGGATCGAGGAAGAGGACCACCTCCTTGCTGCTATCAAAGCTGCTGCTAGACTCCGTGCACGCAATCTCACGGTAATTATTAATTATCATTTATGTTTCATAATTCAGTGCTTAAATGCACAAAACTACATTCAATATGAATCAAGCATGCAGTAATTAAAATTTAGCCATTATTAATTCAATCCTCTCTCATGAATGATGTATATCTTAATTGGCCTTGTTGTTCCACAGAAAGATAACTGTTTATTCGTGGAGTTGATTAATTACTTGTTATACATGTGATATTACTGTGATTCTTCTTTTTTGCGTAATTTTGTTCTGTAATTAATGTCTTACAGGAGCAAGATTATCAGAGATTCGAGTTGTCCCTGAAGACCGATAATGACTATGCTGAAACCGAGAAAGAGAGTGTGAAATGGAAAGCAGAGACAAATGTTCATAGCAAAACTCTTGCTAAGGACCAAGAAGTGCGCGTTGGAATCAAGGATTGGTCAGTATATTTGATTTGTATTAATATTTAGAATTTAGAATACACAATGTGTAAATAATTTTTTTTTTCAGAAAAGAATAGAGTATAATGAAAATTGATTTATAACAAAAAATATATTAAACCATCAAGACTTTATTTAAGTATATTTAACTTTTTAATATTAAAAATAAATTTAATAATGTAATACAATTTTAATAACGAAAAATTATAAACATTTAACTTATTTTTTATATTATGGTTGTTTAAAGTTTTGACAATTAATCAGACTTTATTACGAAAATACTTGGATTAGTTATTCCGTAGAGGTAATTATTATTCTTTCAGAGTTTTGTTTTTTCAAAAGTAATTCATAGAAAATGAATGGTTCGACAGGGAAAAACGGAAGAAAGATTTAAGTTCACTCCATTGTACAAGAATATTTTATTCTACTAGGTTATTGGCCCTTCTATTCCAGATAGATGCAGCAAGTTGCAGTTTCTATTCAATGGTTGACGTGGGGCTGTGGGGTTAAGATGACACAAAAAAGTATTAAAACATAGACATAATTAATCATTTTGGTTGAATCTTAGGCATCTTATTATTTTAACTACGAAATATTTTTGTTTTTGTTTTTATTATTTTTAATTATTTTTCTACTAATATTTTTGTTGCAAAACTTAAATATGAAGTAATAATGTTGATTTTAGGATATATATGACTGACTGGACAAAATGATGTACATAATCGGAAATTGAGAGATGGGACGAATCATAACAATGTATCTGGACTACAAAAATTGCTTCAGACTTTTGATTTCCATTGGTAGGATCCCACCATGAAATTTATGATATTACTAGCTCTAAACAAAATCATAATTTAAATTTATGATATCACCAAGTTTTTTTTTTCCTATTTTTTAATTTTATAAATAATTTTATTACAGGATTTTTTTAATAATAAAGAATAAGATATATAATTTGTTGTGACGCGTGCAGGTGGACAAAAAGCAAATATGCGTATTTGAATCAACCAGCAATAGATTCCATGGATCTTCCTAAGAAACGAAGCTCTACCTATGTTCCCAATTTTCTCTCTTACCAGCCCAAGCCTTTGTATGCTTCTGCTATTGGTGTCTTTTAAGCCATATTGCATGCAGTTTGTCGATTAATAATTATCTGAAATTGCTGGTAGTTCTCACGTCGTCGTTTCATTCGTCATTTTTTTTTTGTGGGGGAGCACCCTTCTTCAGTGTTTGGTTTGTCATTCAAATGTGTGTCCATGTCCTTTTATGTACAGTGCTGGACATTCTAAATAACATGCCACTATTTTGTAATGTCTATGTATCATTCTATATTGCTCCGTTCTCTGTCAGTGATATATAGGATTGCTATATGAATATTAAAACTCTACTTACATATGAGTTATAGTTCACAAATGCCTTCTAAAATACTCGTTAATGAAACCACCCAGTAAAAATAATACTCAGTAAAACATATTTAATTATTATAAATTTAAATATTTCGTTTTTTTATTATGTTATGTTTTGTGCTACTTTCCACGTATATTGAGATCAAATATTTATAAATTGTTGTGTGATAGCATGATGACAGATAATATTATAGAACTAGTAAAATTTGTTAGAATAATCTATATTTAGAAATATATTTAATTAATATATGAAATATTTAACATACTTTCTAATAATTTAAAAAAATTATATATCTATATATATATATATATGCTTAAATAATTTAATCTTTTAGGATTTACTCACATATAAAAGTAGATGTCACAGAAAAAAATTTAATAACAAAAAAATAAATTAATAACTAAAAAAATTTTATGATTAAAAAAACAATAAATTATCATTAAACTCAAATTCATAATTTTTTTATAATATTGATACTAAATATCGGTTAATACATCATAACTCAAATGTTTTTCTATTTTATATCAAATGTTCGTTTGAAATTAATTTACTCTTTAGAGAAATTCGTGTTCACTTCCAATTATTTGGATGCGATTTCATGCTTTCACATTGAGAAATGTAATCAATTCTAAATTCCTTTAAAAATACAATACATAATTTATACTCAAATTCATCCACTTGTTTTTTCTCAAATTTTCTCTCTCAAATCATCTCCCTCAAGTGAACACACCCCAACTCTTGTGTCTATGATAACAATACATCCTTTTTTGTTAAATTGCAAAAGGATCAAAATCTTCAACATTTCTATTGTTATTCTTCACATAGAGAGTAACGATGTTCTCCTTTTATTCAATCTGTTCTTCCTTAGCAAATATACAAAGCTCTCTTAACAAAATATACGGTGAAGAGTAATACTACTTCAACAAACCATAGGTGTACCTTAAGTGTTTAATTTGTAAATGTGATGGTTGGGTTACCTCCCAAAAAAAACATAGCCCACATCATGTTCCATTTATGAAGTAATGTTTCCATCTTATAATTTTAGCCATGTTTTATTTGTCACATTAGCATTGTTGTCTTCCAACGGGTGAATTGGTAAAATTCGTTTAATTTTTACACTTACATGATAAATTGTATTATAATAAATTTAATAATATAATTCACGAAATGTATAAAGTTGGTAAAATGTAAAATTAAAACTAACATAAGTGTACAAGTTCTTAATATACATGTTTTAAAAAGGTAAACTCATTTAAGAAAAATAATTGCTTCATTTTACTGTAAAATAATATGTTTATTAAATTAAACTAAGTAGTACATTTTTAATATATTTTAAAATGATATATCCCTTTTTAGTCTAATAAATTCTTATATTATTTCTTATAGGTAAAATGCTTTTTTACTTAAAAAATGACCATCTTTTTATATTAACCAAATAATTAATGAACCTTTCTTTAGCACGTGTTTTATGGAATTTTAGTAGATATTTTTTTTTAAAACATGTGATAATGTTTTTGTTCTATTATTATAAAAACAAATTTAATGTAAGTTATTGATAAGGTTAATTCTTACTATTATTTAAGCATCATTTTAATAGAAAAATGAACTCTTTTCTAGCTCGTAACTTGCTTATTCCTCTAATTTATCTTAGTTTTATGAATAATGGTGTTTTGAGCTACTTTGATGTAATTTCATCTATAATCCCTTATTTTGTAGCTAATAATGTTCTTGGAAGAATCTCCAACAATGTATAAAGCTGAACCAACCACAAGAAGCAAACACATCTGCAGAAAAAGAGAAAACGATGCAGTGCAGAAAAATCAGGTCGCGCTCGGGCGCCCCAGGAGGGGGCTGAGCGCCACCTGCACAAAAGCTGATTTCTGGTGTGCTCGAGCTGGTCGCCCCAGAAAGGGGGCTGAGCGCCAGTTTCTGCGCACCAGTCGCGCCCGGGCGCCCCAAGAGGGGGGTCGGGCGCCAGTTTCTGCGCACTGGTCGCGCCCGGGCGCCCAGGAGGGGGGCTGGGCGCCATTATCACTGATGTGGCATATTTTAGCTTATTTAACCCAAAAACGCGAAGGAGTTTGGGTCTTTGGTAGTTTGGAGGTGCGATTTCACTCAGAGGAGAGCTTGAAGGGTTGCTAGGGCTTGTGGGAACACTTCCGTCTTCCTCTTTGGGTTCTTCTTCTTCTTCCATGGCCATTTTGTAAGCTTAAAGGCTATCCATGGAAATGGAGAGCCAAACCCATCTTGTTGGGGTTAGTTGTAGCCTTTGAATCTTGTGTAATTGTTGAATGATTTGAATATATATATGCCTTTTCTACCAATTACTAGTATTATTGTTTCCAATCTTAAAGCTTGCATGTAACGAGGATGTTCATGACTTGATTTTGGGGTTTCATGGGTTATGGGGATGTAAGATGAAACCCAGAACTGAAACAGGAGTCCTTGTGGTTCATTGATTCTAGGGATGGAAGATGATTCACATGTTATCTTAGATCCTAGTTCTTAATGCAGGTTTTGCTTGTTAATTAGTCAAGGGATTGATAATTAATAGGTAAAAGTTAGGCTCTTTCACCTAAGGGATTAGGGCTAGAGTAATTTTTTGGATTGACTTTAGTTAATTGATGGAAAGAAGATGAAATTATGTTTGCACAAGAGTGAATTGGTGAAACCTAACCTTAACAATGTCTTTTCATATCATTTCTAGTCTATTCATTTCTAAGTGCCTTCAACACCAAAGTCCAACCATTGTAAATACTCTATGTTAAATTTCTTGCACACCAACTGTTTGTTAAAATACCAAAAAGAGTTTCTTGTTTTATTTTGTGCACTTTGATGTCTAAGTGATTTATGAATGGAAGAATTATCATGTGTTGCACAAATCCCTTGGAAAAGAACGATATTTATCACTTGCTACGCTGCGATCGGTACACTTGTCGTTTGTTTTATAGCTAAGAGTTATCACTTCTATATGTGATTTAGAAAAGTAAAGTTAGAAGATATATTTTTCTTAATGAGTAATAATTATATTCAATGACTCAACTATAAAGGGTCTTAATACCATTCCAAATACCAAATAACTCAATGATAACATATTGTACAGAAAAACTAGAATTTGTATAATAAAACAAAACAAAAATTCTCCAAAATGATATTTGAGAACTTGAACAATTCTCCAACTTAATCAACATGAAGGTTAAAATTGTCTTTTCTGCTAAAACAAATTATTTTTTATATTTGTATATGAATAGCGTTAACATTAATGTATTTTTCACATCTATTTACTTTTTCTTACAAGGAGATAGATAACTAACTTCAAAAAAAGAAAGAAAAATCTCAACACATACAATCTTTCCACTTAAAAGGAGAAATATCCACTATGTCAATCTATACAACATCCCCACTTGTTAGATCATTAAATGATTTTTACTCCTACATATTCGAAAAAGCAAAAAAAAAAAGAAATAAACTATAAAAGACAAAACTATTATATAAATCAAGATTTTGATTAATCTATGTGATTATCTACTTAGAAATAATTTTACTGTAAAAGCGATAAACAATTAATCAAACAATCAATATTGTTTTCAAGAAAGTAAACAAGTATAGAGAGATAAAATATTAAAATAAATAAAAAGTTATTTGTTTTTAATCTACTTATAAACATTTCTTAAAATATTTCTATTCTCGATTCAATTTAAAATCATATTCCTTTAAACTAAATAACTTACATCTTACAAAAAGTTTGTCAGTATAACATTTTTTTTTACTCTCTTTCTCAACGAAAAATAATATACCTAATTTCAAGTATATCATTTTAAAAATATATATATACCTATTAACTTATTTAGGATTTCAAGTTTATGACTATAAATGTATTTACAAATAAGTTTCTAAATCTATTTTTAAAAAAGATGTTCCAACGTGAATTCTTAAAACAAATAAACTATTTAAAAGCATAAGAATAAATGTGAAAAGTACTGTCGTTAGACAAAAAGACTTAGATGATACAAAGTCTAACTCACATGTCCCATTTTCATGTAAGTCCCAGCTATAATTGTATATACATTTATCTTTTTTTTTTTACAACAATGTTAGACAATTTCTAAAATTTAATCAATATAAATAAAATACAAATTAGTCGAACTATTCATCCAAATTTGACCGAATCCACAACATACCAACTCTGAAAAAAAAAACAGATGAACTCCAATTATTAATACTCATTCCAAATTTACTCGTTTGTAAGAAGAAAAACAAAAAAAAACCAATGCCACTCTGAAACGTGAATAGTATGAAAGATTTTTACAAAGTGAGCCAAGTTTATCAGTTTTGATTTGTCAGTGATGTGGTTTTTGGCCAACTTTTATGATTGCAAGATCTTCTGTTCACCGGTCAGCTTCGCAGAAGTTCTCAAATATAGCTGGATGCAAATATGCCATTTTTTTAATAAGAAAAGATGGAACGTATACCCCATAGACATTATTTTAAGAATATTTTTACACAGATGTCAGAGTTTTTATTATATTTTCTACCTTATTATCTCTGCCAGCTAATTTTACGCTTGGAAGAGAAAAAACAGAGACTACAGTTGCGCAGCTTAACGTCAACGTATGAAATTCTTAAATTATTCTCAACGTGAGAAAAAGTGGAGGCTATTAAGTTTATATAATTAAGGTATCCTTTATACATACATGTTGCTAATTTTGGAATTTAATTAAAAATTATTGAAAAAGTGGTAAATTACATGAAATAATATAATAAAAGTGTAGGAATTGAAAAATTAAATTAAATAAAAATAAATTAAATGGCGTGAATAAATAAGTTTAGAAAGTTGCATGACGAGTGCAGTGTAGAAATAATAAAAGGAAGAGGAGAAAGAGACAAGCCCTCTTCCACCTTTTCTTCGTTCCACCTTCTCTGGTCCAAAGACAACACAATACAATACATACACACACTCTCACACGATTATTGACATAATAACAAAATAACGCACTCTGTTAAAATCCATTCCACGTGTTGAGTTTGATCGCAGTTTCAGATCTCGTGGATCCGAGCTCAAGCGTAACAAACAATGGCGAAACCGAGGTACTCTCGTCTTCAACCTCGCAAATCATCGTCTTCGTCAACGCTCATCCTCACTCTCTTCCTCGTCTTCACCTTCCTCGTCCTCATTCTCCTCGCGCTTGGTATCCTCTCCATTCCCTCATCCTCGCGCACCGATTTGCCCAAACCTAACGATCTAACTTCCATTGCTCACAGCACAACCCAAGCGTACGTTACCTCTCACCTTCCTCATTGTCTGTTATTAATCTATTGTTTAATTATTTAATTATTTCTTATTTTCTATTTTTGTGTGTTTCAGTTCCGACGTTGACGACGATAGGGGAGAGCAGTGGGTTGAAGTAGTGTCGTGGGAGCCGAGAGCTTTTGTTTATCACAATTTTCTGGTAGGTTTCGCGTTATGCCAAATTCTTCCTCGCGGTTGAAAAATCGCTGTGAGCTGATGTTGTAATTGATTTTAATCGAAGTTATTTCGTGTTGCCATTCGCCTATTCACGATATTTTGCCTTGATTTTTCTTGGTTAATTGACTTCCGTTTCCAATTTTTTTTTCTGGTCTCTCTTTTCAAAAGTTGTGGTTAATGTTGGAAAATTAAAAGGAAATGCATACTAATGTGGAATGTTGTTGGCTCGTTGAAAATTTTCTGAGAAATGAGGTTTAAAGTTAATATCGGTGGATCTTATGTTAATGATAAAGTGCAATTAGGGTTAGATTTACGAAGATTGTGCTGAAGAGGAATGGATATAGGGTTTAGTGCTAAGATTTCATCTTGATGCAGTTTTCATGGTGTTTTAGGACCTTATAGTTCTCGATTTGGAGTTTGACTTTTTTTTAATGTCTTTGTAAATGAAAGGTTATGATATCGTTGCAATTTTTTGAGTTTTCGTTGGCTGAATTATGCTTGGCATAATGTTCGAATGGTGTATTTCAATGTTTGGATGTGATTTTGGCATGGTGGGATGACATTGTGTTTTGGTTAAGGTTCTTGCTCATTTGTAGCATTAATGATTTGATATGATGCATTGCAATGTCTTCACCTTTGAAATACTAAATCTTATTCTGAATGATCTGGTAGACGAAGGAGGAATGTGATTATCTAATTGACGTAGCAAAGCCAAACATGCAAAAGTCAACGGTTGTCGACAGTGACACAGGAAAGAGTAAAGACAGCAGGTTGGACTATTTCCTATTTTGTCTCAAGTCCTTTGGTATTGATAATGATTTTTTTTTCGTTAATTAAAACTGCCAAAATGATAAATTTACCTGTATGTTTTCCTTTAACATTTAGAGTACGTACAAGCTCTGGAACTTTTCTGGCCAGAGGTCGCGATAAGATTATCAGGAAGATTGAGAAAAAACTTGCTCACTTTAGTTTCATTCCTGTTGGTAAGTATTTTACACTTTTTATCTTGTTTATAGTACCTTAAAAATATTATTATGACAAATATGTGTTGCTGTTTCTTTTTATTTTTTCCGGTTCACCTACATGTTTTAAGTTGATGATAATTCATAACTGTTCTATTTGTTCGCCATAAATTGCTTTTCTCTGGTGAACATTTTGTCTATGATCGAGATGTTTTGTGTAGTTGTACATGTTGTGCATGTGCCTTTAATGGAATACTTTCAGTCGCCTTTGGCTTCTGGTTTTCTGGTGTATGATCTAGGATAGTACACTATTTTTCATTATATACTTCACAAAGCATTACATAAGCTGTGTCTCACAATATACAGAGCATGGTGAAGGACTTCAAGTTCTGCACTATGAAGTTGGACAAAAGTATGAGCCTCACTATGACTACTTTCTGGATGATTTTAACACTAAGAATGGGGGTCAGCGAATTGCAACAGTGCTGATGTATCTGTAAGTGACATAATGTGTTTTCTTAGTTGTTAACTTCAAATGTTCTTGTATATGAGGAAGGTGTTCATACTCTGTCGCTTTTTCGATGATGCAGTACTGATGTTGAAGAAGGGGGTGAGACTGTGTTCCCAGCTGCCAAAGGGAATTTTAGTTCTGTGCCATGGTGGAATGAGCTTTCTGATTGTGGAAAAAAAGGACTTTCAATTAAGCCGAAGCGAGGCGATGCTTTACTTTTTTGGAGCATGAAGCCAGATGCAACATTAGATCCATCAAGCTTACATGGTTAGTTTCTCTAATTCTAATTATATCAGTGCTGCTACGTAAACAAGTTTTAGTAGTGAATAGAGGAGATAAATTAACAAAACTGTTTTCTTGATTATTTCCAGGAGGTTGTCCAGTGATTAAGGGTAATAAGTGGTCAAGTACCAAATGGATGCGTGTCAACGAATACAAAGCTTGAGTATACATTGATATAGGTAGTTATCTCACCTTTTCCTGTAATACTCTCGAAATGTATTATTTACACTTTACAGTTGGGGAAAGACATCCATGCTTATCTGGCGATTATTTACATTATTATGTTAACTGTTTGAGACTTGGCCAATAGATTGCTTGCACTGAATACGACTTTATATAAATGTGACCATTAGTGTTGATTTGTGTTACACTATCTTGTTCTCTAGTTTTTGGATTCAATTGATGTTAAGATAGTCGGATCATAGATGTAGTCCCAAAGTATCTGTTTATGTGAAGGTTAGTCAGAATCTTCTGCAAACCGTTCAATTCTTTAGGAATGAGACTGCTAAAATGGGAAAACTGATATACGTATGCTTCACATTTTTCACTTATTACCGAATTGTATTCACAGCTCGATGGTGTCTTGCTTAGGATTATTCCAAGTTGTTGCTTTTTGTTTGATAATGTTTAATATGCTAAGTTGTCGCTAATTATCTTTCCTGTTTATCTGTTTAGTTATCAGGTTTTTCTGAATTCGTCACGCCAGTTGTGTACGATTTGAATCTCAGCTAAAGCTTTGCGTGATAATGCTTCAGATTTGGAAGGAAATATTACAGCATGATGTGGCATTCTGTAGTTTTGGATGTTCAGTTGTAAGCTAACTCATTTTTTCCCCTACCTTTTCATTTATGATATTTGAAAATACAATAAAAAAAGATTATGTACTGGTTAATTTACAATAGGGATGTTCAAGAAAATGTATGAAACCAATAGACGGAGCAAGTATACCAGTTTTTTTCCCTCGGAACTCCTGTACCTTTGGTTGTGATCGTTGTTACATGTCTGCTCGTGTTGTTACCCTTATACCCCTATATCTCGCCTTTAATAACAGCTATAAATTTTCTGCAGAAAATTGATGTTGAGTTATTGAAATTCTTGGTTGCTATACTTAATAAATTAATGTGATGACGGTAAAGCCTATTATTAGGTAAGCCAATTGGATGGTGTAGTAATTAGATATCTTCCACTCACGTGGAAAGAATCCATGTAGCTAGGAAATTCATGTTCCATTTTTACTGAGAACTAGTTGGATCAGCGAAAGTTCTAGTAGTAATAGCAAAATTTAGTTGAGGAAACCATTTCAAGATAAAAAGAAATATTTGTATTTATGTGCAATGATATACTTTAAAAGATGTAATTCTTAGGATATAGGAGAATACTAATAGACACTTATAGAAGAAGTTTCTATAAATTTTCACTATTAATGTGAATACTGTGTTTTTGCATGTAAATTGTTTTTTTTTTGGGTGGGAAAGTTGATTAAGAAAAGGAAACTAGTAGGAAAACTTTGTTGTTATAAAGTTAAATGTCAGTATTTCTTTTATGAAAACTTATTTTTAGTCATTCTTAACTATTCTTAAAATTTAATTTCTTTTCAATAACCTATCTCTGAATTAATTTTGTATTAGGGTAAAAGGTATGCATAATGATATATAATAAACGTGTTTGCCAAACTGAACTCCGTCAATGCCATGACTGTAATATTCTATATTTGTTTATTTATTAAATAATGAGTTATATTAATCTTAAATAGATTATAAAAGCTCGTTTAATAGAAGCTAATAACTAGATTGTTTATCTCGCTTTCTTAGAGTTAAATAATTGTGACTAATTGATTTTAGTAATACAATAAGTGAGTTGACTGTGACAACTAAAGAATTTTGTTGCTGTTATTATTACCATTGACTATAGGAACAATAAATTATAATTAAAATAATAAAAATTATTTGTCGTTTAATATTAAATTTAATTTTTTTATATTAATTACAAAATAACATTAATGCTTAATGTAAGATAATAATATCATTCAAATAAAAAAATAACGTAAACTCAGTTGAAAAAATATAAATTTTTTAATCAATAAATAAAAAATAAATTAAAATATGAAAATTTACAGGAAATATAAAATATAATTAAATATATGTTGTACATTTTAAGTTATATATTATATTAAAATAAATTGTATATATATAGATAGTTGTTAAAGTAAAATATAAGTATATTGTAAAATATGATACTTTAAAAAAAACACGAAGTTAATATTAAAATTTGTAAATAAAAACATAAATAGAATCAGCTTAAAAACAGAAATATTAACATATGAATTGAGTAAAAGATGAATTAAACTTAAAATATTATAAACAAAAGTAATATGTAGAAATAATCAACTTTATAATTTCTATTAATAAAGTTTAAGTAACATAAAATTGAGATTAAATTGTTTAAAGAAAAATAAATACATATATTCTTATCAATGTAGACATAAAATTTATAATAACTAATTATTAATGCTTACGAACGTGATTTTTTTTTTGTTTGGAATGGTAATAAGGAAGATTAACTAATAATATTTGGATATTGTAAAATTTACATAATAATTTTATCAGTGATGTGTATATTAAAATGAAATGCATATAAATGGGTCACTTTTAAATAAAATATAGACATGAAAATTTGCTCATGTACAAAGTAAAAATAATACGAAGTTGATCTTAAAATTTAAGAGTAAAAACAAATGCACGTATAAACATACAAAGATATATGGAAAGATACTGATATATGAAATCAGAAAAAAATATTATTTTTTAATAACAAATATTAAGATTAATAAATAACATTTAGATATGAATTTATTTTGTACTAAATTACAAAATTGACTTAATAATTTATTAGTAGTGTGTAGTTATATGATTAAAATTTTGAATTAAACTTTTTAATTATATATTATATTAAATGAAATGTTTTAATTTGTCTTTTTTTATTTGTAAATTTATGATATAAGAATTTACTCTTACTAATAATAATGTTAATAATACTAATAATAATAAAAAAGTAATAATAATACTGATGCTAATAAAGTTAATATTAACGTTAATGTTAAAAATAATAATGTACGGTTAATAATTATAATAAATATTAATTACAAATAATAATATTATTAAAAATATTAATAGTAAGAAAATAATAATACTGTGGGGTCTCTCTTTTTAATATGTATTAAGACAATTAATATAATAATTATTATATTTAAATAAATAATTTAATCTGTATTAAGACAATTTATATAATAATTATTATATTTAAATAAATAATTTATTTACATAATTACGTTTAAATGTTTATAATTATATATTGTTATTCATAATTATATCAACTATAAAATACATTAATGTTTAATGTAAGATAATAATATCACTTAAATAAAAGTAAAAAGTTAACGTGAACTCAATTAAAAAATATAAAAATTTTACCCAATAAATAAAAAATAAAAATTTCATTATAAATTTACGAGAAACTTAAAATATAATTAAACATTTATTGCGCATTTTGACATTAATTCATTATCATTTTATATTAGATTTTGTAATTAATTAAATATATTATTCATAAATCTTATTTTATATAAAATTAGATTATTATATTTGAGTCAAATTCTATATATCTATAAATCATTTTATTAATTTACTCTTTAAAATTTATAATAATTTTTTGAAATTTAATTGCTTATAATAAAATTATAGTTATTTATTTTATATATCACTTCTTTTAATAATTATGATAAAAACTATTTTTATAGTTATCATAATAAGAAAAAGTAAATAAAGGCACATGTGTTTGCTTTAAAAATCTACAAATTAAAATTCTGTAAAAAAATATAGTGACGGGTAAGTTATTCATAATTGAAGGATAAAACCGACAAAGATGAAAATCAAATTTTAAATTTTAAATCTATCCGCTCCGCGCTACTTTTGATACAGATGGTTGAGGTAACATAAACCCACCCTTGAAGAGACTCATTTCCATTCCTAACTAAAGGTATATATCTCAGAAGTTTCCACCCTTGCTTTAAAATAGATTCAATGACAAAAAGAAAAGAATTTTTTGTTTTTTAACATTTGAGGAAAGAATGTCAAATTGCCTTTTTAGTTAAAAGGGAAAATTTGATTCAATTCAATTTAAACATGTTGTAATTAAAGAAAATATCTGCATAATCTTCTTCAAATACAGAAAATATTTGTAGAATTTTTCTAATTAAAAAAGAATGTATATGATCTTTTAGATTATTTTGTTTTTTTATTTCCATTTCTAGAAGATTAAATTGTTACAAATAAAAGTAAGAAGAATGTAATTATCATGAATGAAAATAATAAAATCATTCTCTTTTTCAAATTGGTATCAAAACTCTTGATCTTGGGAGATCCGTTTCCGCTCCAATAGTAGTCACCGCCACTGTTGTTCGACCACCGCAGTCGCTGTCGTAGCCGATTGGGTGTCGTTGATAGGGCAGAAAGGAGCACCCAACTCCACTAATCACAACACCAGAAATCCCTTCAGGAAAGCAGCCGCCACGCGCCACCATCGTCACGGCACGTGTAGCCCACGCGCCTAGTTTCGGCACGACTCGCTCGCCGCCGTCATCATAGATAGGGTCGTCGGAGCCTCCTGAGTCCGTTCCACGGGTCGGAGACGTCCCTTTTGATCCAAATTTGCGTAGATCTGAGTTTTAAGTTTTGCTCCTTTTCTTGGTGTAACCCACACGTCGTTGTCGCCTCGGATAAGGTCACCGAAGACATCTGATTGCGTTCTACGTAATGTTTGAAGTAAAAATTATTCCTTTAGATCCTAATGATCTACCTAATATGATGGGTGTCTATCGATTGGATGGTCGAAATTTCCTACAATGGAGTCAGTATATTTGAAGGATTCTCAGGGGACGTTCAAGACTAGATCACATAGATGGAGGAGGACCAGGATCAGACGATACACATTTTCCAATTTGGGACAATGAAGATTCACTAATTATGACTTGGATGTAGCAGTCAATGATTCCTAAGATAAGTAGAAATTACATGTTTCATTCTTCTGCCAAAGAAATATGGGATGATTTACAAAGTGATTTTTCAGTAAAAAAGGATTTTGCTGCCTTCTATGACATTGAAAGTAGGATATTTAATACAAAACAAGGTTCTCTTTCTGTATCAGAATATCATGGAATCCTGAATGGATTTGGATTGAATTATATCATAACCAAACAATAAAGATGTGTAAAACAAATGTTACCGCACTTGCTGAAGTCATGGAAAACAGAAGAATCTTTAAATTTCTCCATGGCCTGAATCATGAATACGACCCAATCTGGGTACAAATCTTAGGAAGAAAAAAATTATCATCCCTATCAGAAGTTTTTTTTTATGGTAAGAGGAAAAGAAACTCGGAGAACTGTCATGCTTGATGGGGGACCTCCAATTGAGGCTCTGCCATGACAATTGGAAAAGAAGTCCATAAAGGAACAAATGCTGGAGAAAAGTCGTTTGAAAAAGGTATTCATGGAAACTATTGTTCATATTGTAAAAGGTCTGGACACATCAAGGAAATATGTTTCAAAGTCCATGGAAGAAAGAATGTTCTTGAGCGCATGGGAAACAACAAAGGATTTACTCAAAAATGGGTCAATCATACTACCTTAAAACAGGAAGCCACCAATCAATCTTCACATTCTAGTTCTTCACCATCACTGGATCTTGATATGAAAGCTTATAAGGAGGAACTCGAGCGCTTGAAAGCAATTGGTGAATCAATGAGTAAGCCCTCTGGATCATATACTTTGTCCATGAAAAGTAAGATTTGTCTCAATACTCTTGGTCATGTGTTTCAAGGTATTTGGATCCTTGATTCAGGAGCAACTAATCATATGACACATTTTCATGTGTCCTTCGACTCATGGTAAAAGAAATAGAGAACAACTTATTATAGTTGCTAATGGTCAGGGTATACTTATATGCGACTCTGAGAATATAGTTTTGGACTCGTCTATTGTATTAAAGGATGTTTTACATATTTCTCAATTAGCTAATAGTCTTATCTCTGTGCAAAAACTTACAAAATATTTAAATTGTTTAGTAACATTTTTTCCAACTAATTGTATTTTTCAGGACCTTGTCATGGGGAAGACGATTTTAATTGCTAAGGAGCAAAATAGGTTGTATCTTTTAGAGTTTGATGACCAAAGCAACACAAAAATCATGAGTCAACCATTTACATTTGAGACGTGGGCAAATTCCCAACTATGGTTACATCATTAAAGGCTTGTACATCCTTCCTTTGATTTTATCGAGTCCTTATTTCCCCATTTGTTTACCAAATAGTTTGTAGACTCTTTTAATTATGATATTTGTCAGTTGTGAAAACATCATTGTGCATCTTATCCTATTAATAATAAAAAGAGTACTTCTTCATTTGATTTAATTAACTCTAATGTTTAGAGTCTTGTCATAGAATCTATTTTCGAAGCCAAATGATTCATTACCTTTATTAACGATTGTACTCATGTCACGTGACATACCTTATGAAAAATAAATCAGAAGTTTTTCAAATTTTTGTTCATTTTTTTCGTCTTGTCCAAAATTAATTTGGAAAAAATATCAAAAGAATCATATCTGATAATGTTACCAAATTGAATATGTGAATCATGAATTTCTCAATTTTTTGTCTCGTAATGGTATTATTCATGAACTAACATGTGTAAACACCCCTCAACAAAATAGGGTTAAAGAAAGAAAGAATCGTCATCTTCTTGAAGTGACTAAAGCTCTTCTTTTTCAAATGTCTCTTCCAAAAAATTAATGGGGAAAAGTTGTGTTAACTACCACATATCTCATCAACAGGTTACCCACTTGTATCTTAAATGACATTAGTCCTATAGAGTATCTATTGTCTTTTATTCCTTCTTCTCCTCTAATAACGATTTTACCTAATCGAGTCTTTGAATGTGTTGTTTTTGTTCATTCTCATCATCCTGACCGTAGTAAATTAAATCCTAGAGCTCTTAAATGTGTCTTTGTTTGGTATCTTTCTAATAAAAAATGGTACAAATATTATTATCCTCATAATCATCGCATCTTTATCACCATGGATGTCACCTTTCATGAAACACAATCCTTTTATGTTAGTCCACCACTTAGAGAGGGATAAAGCACTTAAAGTGGATGAACTCTCCTTTTTGTCATTACCATGTTTGTCTTTGTAGGATGCCCAAGATATGAGCAATGAAGCTACCATAGTCCATAGTAAAGAAAAAGAGGAAAAAGACAAATTTCTTGACAAAAAATATGAAAATAGAAAACAACCCACTTTGATTCTCGAGCAAGAAAAATTGTTTAATCCAAAGGTGAGAATCTCTGAAGATATCAATGAAGGGAAGGTAAATATTAATGAGGAATTACCCATTGCATTAAGAAAGAAAGAAAATCATGTGCTAAATATTCTATTTTTAAGTATGTTTGCACTAACAATCTCTCTAAAAATTTATTGTTTCCATTGATGCCACAAAAATTCCTTCCTCACTCTAGGAGCCATGAAACTTGAACAATGGAATCAAGCTATTTTTGTGGGATTGAGTTAAGCTTAAAGTCTATTTCTTAACATGGTATCAGAGCCAGATTAAAGCATATCCTAACGATATTTGTTGTTTGTTAAGCATATTATTTCACCCGTTATCGGGTTCCTATCGAACCACTCATTAATGTCTAGTCTCATGCTCGAGATGTATATATCTTAACATAAATATGTGTGTTGAAAGTCTACCATCAACTAAAGATAAGACCAATTTAAAATATATAGATGAATGCAAACTTTACTTCACAAGCATATTTTGTAAGGGTCAAGATCACACATCTCATTAAAGATAATCTAAATAGAAGCTTTGTAATTGTAACTTATATTCCTATAGGACTTCATATACCAGACATTTTCACAGAAAAGCTCTCTCCGAATAGATTTTAAGATGTTGTAGACAAGTTAAGAATGACTAATATTTATTTATCAACTTGAGAAAGTGTTGTAATTAGAAAAAATATTCATAGAATCTTTTTAATTAAAGAAAATATATGTATAATCTTCTAAATTATTTTGTTTCCTTATTTCCCTTTCTATTGCTACAAATAAAGATAAGAAGAATGTAATTATCATAAAGAAAAACAATAAAATTATTCTCTTTTTCAAGTTGAAACAACTTGATTTTTTTTTCACTTTTCTAGTTTTACAAGTTTTCAGTAAAAAAAATGAAACTGTTTCTAAATATATTCATAGAAAAGACAAAATGTATCATCAAAAGAGTTCCTGAAATAGAGAACATTACGGTCCAATCCTTTTTAATTTTAATAAATATTCCTGATTTCTTAATCCTCAAGTGTCAAGGGGCAGAAGGTAAATGTTTACTAGAAACTTTCCTGTAGTAAAACCAGTAAAAAAATTAAGCAGTTCTCATCCTCAATGACATAAATTTGAAAAAGAAAATCACATTTCTCCAACAAACGACAGTCATAACTCTTCCTTGCAGCAGCCACGTAGTTCCTTGGTTTATTAAGAGGATAGCATGGGTTTCCTGGTAGCAGCCATACTACCAATAAATTATTAAGAATCAGTGGCAATGGGAGCTAGCAATTCAGCCTGCATCTTTGGTTTATATCTGATTCAATGTTTAGCATTAATCAAGTTTCTGATGACATATTGCAAGATGCCTCCATGGTTGAAGTATGCTATTTCAACCTGTAATGAAGTAACCAAAACATCAGCAGGGAAAAGGAGAATGCCAAAGAATAAGAGCAAGGTACAAGAAACTCATCACTACCACCAACACCATGAGAGATTGGAAGATAAGATGTTACCTCTGTATCAAATCTCAGGATAGATACGAATGTCTTCCCGGTATCTGTCACCACTGTGACATCTTGACCAGGTCTTATTTCATTCACGTTGCTTGGTAGATCAATGGTGTAACGTTCACGACCAGTTAATCCAAGAGAATCGGCATCCTCCCCAGGCTTAAAACATAGAGGAATGATACCCATTCCCACCAAATTACTTCGGTGAATCCTTTCAAAACTTTTTGCTATGACAGCTTTCACACCCTAGAACAAAAAGTAAACGAATTCAGCATTAAACAAACCAGCAAAATATGCACAAATAAATCGGTGAGATCAAAAAAGGCCTCCAGAATGTACCAGTAGCATTGGCCCTTTTGCAGCCCAATCTCGGGAACTCCCACTCCCATACTCAGCACCGGCCAAGATAATCATATCATGCCCCTCACTCTTGTATCTCTGAAAATTAAGTAGTGTCGATACCATAAGGGACCAGTGAAGGTTGAAGAGTTAGAAATTTTATTTATAGATTGAGCATTTTGGAATCTACCTCAGACAATATGACAGCATACAAGATTAACAAGAAGCCAACTACCAATCGTTGGGACAGTTGGATGAAAAAGATATGGAATCATAAATCATTTGACTAAGGTTACTGACACTATCTTTCCCTAGTTTTTTCCCTTTTGGCTATTCGATACTTATTGAACAATGAAATGTCAGATATAGCTCACTGTTATTTTATAGATACAGCTGCAATATGAAGAATCTTACCAGCAGCAATCAAATAGAATACAGTTCCACCGAAAGTGATGGATATCAGATGGAAAGTAAAAGCATTGACTAAAACACCAACATATTACATGGTTCAGAAATATTACCTCAGCAGCATCAAAGACTGATAACTTCTCCCCGGAAGGAATATGAATAGTTTTAGGTCCAACTTCTCCATTCAAAAATTTGTTGACAATGCGAATATTGGCAAATGTTCCTCTTGCCATCACTTCATCATTACCACGACGACTTCCATAAGAGTTGAAGTCTCGTCTATCAACTCCACGTTCTATAAGATATCTGGCTGCAGGACTGTCCTTATGTATGCTACCAGCTGGAGAGATGTGGTCAGTTGTAATACTGTCTCCAAAGTTGAGTAAACAGTAAGCATTCTTCACACCATTAGAGCCTGAGGGAGACATGGTCATATTTTTGAAATAAGGTGGCTCGTGAATATAAGTTGATGTAGGGTCCCAAGCATAAAGAGTGCCCGACGGAACAGATAAATTATTCCACATGGGATTGCCTTGGGTGATCGCGTTGTATGTTTCTTTAAACATATCAGGCAGCACACTTGATTGTACGACCTGAAGATTGGAAAGATTATGAAGAATCTAAGACAATATATTTTTTATTTAAACTTGCTAGTTTGGGGGCATATAACAGGTATATCAAATTAAGGAGAAAACTAAAAATATAAATTTATAAAATGGTAAAAGTACGTCATAAGAAGGAATAAAATAAGATAAGAAATGTCCTCATTGTTTAGATAAGGTTCTATTTTGTTATAGAGTGGAAACTCAGAATTGTATGAATATTGCTCGAGTGATCCTCTCAACTTTATACAAGAAAAATCTGTACATGGAGAATCCCATCGTTTTAGAAAGAATATATACAAGAGATAGCAGAAAGAATAGGCTTACTAACTATCATGTACAGTATCAAGATAAAAAGAAAGAATGGAGATATTCTAACTAGGGGTGTTCAATACACATCCTGACCTAAACTAATTTTGACGGGTTTTGGTTTTAAATACTGTACTTGATAGCATATTGGAGACAGATTCAGGTTCAAGTCATTCCAACCCAACTAGGTCTCATTCTTTTGAAATTATATATCTTTTTGATAATTATGTAATACTTCCAGACTTAACAGATGATATCTTGCATAACATGATGTTATATTTATATTAATATCGTTTCACAATATATACTAAAAATTTTAAAGCATGCCTTAGTTTCAGGTTTACACTACTTTAATTATATAATTTAGCTTATACATAATATTAAAATTTTTTATTAAACAAATCAAGATGATCAGGTTCTCTACAATACACGATCTGTTAAATTTTGGGTCCAACAGAACGACCCTACTAAAATTTTGGGTCGGGTAGGAATCAAGCTCAGCCTATCTCCAACGAAATCCCTTATTCTAACTTGCCACAATCCAAATATCCACACCAATCATGAAAAATCTCAACATATAGGAGTGAATTAAAATAAAGAATTTTGATATTGTTAGTTATATAAGAATAAATTTTATGAGATGAGGCTTTTAGAATAGAAGAGTAAATTTTAAATATAAAAACTTTTCGTCCTAACTAGATAATTTGATATTGACTAAATTTAAACAACAGTATTTGAGGGGTTCAAATGATATGGCTGATGTCGGAGAAGTCCCAGGTTTGAAGTGTGATGGCTCAAATTTAATATAAAAGGTTTTATGACAAAGTCATTTAAATCCACAGCCACTTACATTTGCTATTTCTTCACTGGATGGCCAAATATCCCTGAAGAAGATATTGGTTCCATCCTTGCCTATCCCAATGGGTTCAGTGTCAAAGTCAATGTTCACCTACAGAGTAGTGTGTCCAAATTAGAGCGTGACAGCAAGTTTTGAAATGCATACTCACAAAATGAAATCAATTGACAAGTCACATACTGTGCCAGCAAGGGCATAGGCAACAACAAGAGGAGGAGAAGCAAGATAATTAGCTCTTGTTAAAGGGTGAACTCGGCCCTCGAAGTTCCTATTTCCAGACAATACAGCTGCAGCTACTATATCTGGAATATTTAGAAAACCAATGCTTAGGTAAAACCTTAGAGATTGTTAAGTGAGTATTAAGAAAACATCATTTACAAAAGTGTGTGTACCGTTTTCTGTAATTGCAGATGCTACAGCTTCATCAATATCACCTGAATTTCCAATGCAAGTTGTGCATCCGTACCCAACTATATGGAAACCTAGCTGATTCAAATACTTCTGCAAGCCACTGCAGGCACCAGGAGCAGTTTAGGAATCAGGACAATTCAGTACACCATGTTACAGATTCAATACACTTGACTGTATACTAAAGACTACCTCCTCTGCAAATACTTGGTTACAACACCAGAACCTGGAGCAAGACTTGTTTTAATCCAAGGCTTTACCTAATATTCAATATCAAATTGTGAAACAAATGCAAACAATTAGCAACAAACAACATTGGGAAAAAGAAAAAAAAAAATGAATATCATTGTGTTTCAAATACCTCTCTAACTAGTAGACAAAAACGAAAAGAAGCCTAAAACAAATGCTACTATAACTTCAACATTATTCATAAATGAGAAAGGAGCAAGAATATGAAGCTATACAAAGTGCTACATTAACCAAGGCAATAATGTTTAATAAATATAAGTCCAATTACCTTGCATTTCAACAATTATATAAAAATATGCAATTCCATTGCATTTTAACAATGATATAAATATATAAATGCAATCAGACACCGAAAGTAAAATTGAGATCATGTTTTTCACTACTCTATCATATTGCCCAATTACGGCACCAAAGCATATAGCAAGGGGCAAACCTTCTTGTTGGATCTATGTATATAGTGCGTGCAAGCCTATCATTATAAAGTTAAATCATAGAATTATAATGGTGAAGGCACAAAATACATAACAATCTACTAACCTGCAAACCCAATTCACAAGCTTTCTTTGCAACCAATGCAGCTCCAAGCATAACACTAGGATTGGAAGTATTTGTACAACTGGTGATAGCAGCTATAACAACATCACCATGCCTAAGATGTGCTGGTGTAGCATGGAATGTGAAGTCTGCAACCTTATTCTGAGATTCTACGGGTACAGCAAAACCCTGTAACAGTGCAGTTTTATACAATTCAAACAAAAACAACGAACCCCAAAATTCTGAAATTATTTCACTAGATAAATATATAGTCAACTGCACTATTTAACTTCCTGGAAGAGGCATTCAGGACATATCTGCAGGATTGTAAGTTCAAATTTCATCCAAAGCAGTCAAAGGTGAAGCACATTTGTGAGGTGCTAAGGGGGCTAACACGCATGAAGAGGGGTCAAACATTGCACACTTCAAACAAGATGGCTATTAAATTTAAAAAAAAAAAAGTAAAATATGAGTACTTTGTATTAATTTTCCATATGAATTGATTGAATAACTATCTCATTCATTAAAAAAAAAAATCAAATGGCTGGACTCTTTTATTTTATCACTATTTTACGGCCTTTACTGTCACAAATGTTAGATGGCTTAGCTCTTTTAATCTGTTACATATCAGTAAGGTGCTAAAGGTGTGCCTTATCTGAACCACTAAGATTGCCGAAGGTGCACACTAAAACTAAACTGTTTATCTTACTGGTGCCTTGGATTGGCACATTTCAAGGATGATTTCAAAGCAAACCCCCTCTCGCATGCACACACACAGACATGCTAGTAGTAAGAGTGCAATGCCTTTTGAAAAATCATACTAAAAACTTACGATATGAAAACTTAGACACCATAGATTGAACAGATAAGATATACAACATTACTACTATATATTTCAACAATAAAAATGAAATGAATACCTTAAATCCAACTTTGTTGTTGAGACAGGCAACCCAGTCTGCCTTCATTTCTTTCAAAGGGACACGATCATGAGGCCTGAAAATGTTTAAGCAACGGTTACACCATTAAAAAGCTGAAAATGTAATTTTACTTCTACGATTAAATGTCCTCTTCCCTTCTAATCTGTACTTACTATATAGACCCTCCATTTTAAAACCTTAACTCCCCTATATTCATTAAAATATAAAATGCAATACTCAACAATGTAATTAAACATCACATACTTGTTTACTAAGTAGCTTAAGATGTTTTGTAGTCAAAGTTAGCATCAATTGTGCTATGCGAAATGAATGTGTTCTTCCCTTTTTGTTAGAACATGTGTCTGAATAAGGGCAGGAATGATGTTTTCAATGAATTTGTAAGACCTGATAACATTTAGGATGGTAACGTTTTAATTTATCTAAAGCAAGGAAGTTCTAGTGGGAGGGCATGTGTGGTAAATGCACAATACAAGAATATAGGAGAGTAGTTTACCCTTACTTTTAAGAAGAAAGCACAAGAACTCGTTACCTTTTTGGACCTGAAACACAGGACTCTACATCCTCAAGATTGAGTTCCAAATAGGATGAGTACACTCTCTCCACTTGAGGCTGTACAAAAGCAAAATCCCACTCAGAAGAGGTTCTTCCAGACATTTATGATATATATATCCAATGGAAAAATATATGCATAGCATACCTCACTATAATCCACAAACATCTTATTTGCTCGTAAGTAGGATTCTATCATAGAAACCTGAAAGAAAGACATCTAAGCACAACTAGACAACATAAAATATCATGACAGTGACATGGATGTTTACTTACAGTCTCATCACTTCTGCCAGTCAGTCTCAAATATTGCAAAGTGACATGATCCACAGGAAAGAAGCCCATCGTTGCACCATACTCAGGGGACATGTTTGCTATGGTGGCACGATCTGCCAAAGGCAGTTCACTCATGCCTTCCCCTGTAGTAGCAAGGTAAATATCAATTATCCAAGTAAAGATTAATCAGCTAGACGTAATGGTACAAAAGGATGCATCTGCATCATTTGCATATATTGGTATTACCATAAAACTCCACAAACTTGCCAACAACCCCATGCTTTCTCAGCATTTGAGTGACAGTCAACACCAAATCAGTAGCTGTGACACCATCTCGTAGTTTTCCCAATAATTTAAACCCAACAACACCTGGAAGGACCATGCTCATGGGCTGCAAAAATATCAGAGATAAGTAAATTTATCTGAAAAAAATTTCAATTGGTCAAAACCACACAGGTCTAAATATAATATCACGAACATAATGTCAATGCAAAGAGAATTGAAATTTTCAAATACTCAATAAATTAATTCCACTCTAATTTTAAAATATTTAACCAAGAGTGCTATGACAAATTAGCATGTTAGTTTTACCTGGCCAAGCATTGCAGCTTCTGCTTCTATTCCACCAACTCCCCATCCAGCGACACCGAGGCCATCTATCATAGTTGTGTGTGAATCAGTTCCAACAACACTGTCAGGATAAAGCACGCCATGTGTGTTGAACACAACTCTACCAAGGTATTCTAAATTAACCTGCAAAAATTGAAATCATAAAACTTGATTCCGAAGACAAGTAGGAATGACTAATGAAAGAAAAAGTGTTTCTTCCATGAAAAAAATAAAAACATTCAGAAATTAAATATTACAGAATCAAATAAAATATTATGTATTGTATCCACACACATACATAGATCATCAATGGATATTGAATGAAGCAAATACCTGATGAACTATCCCTGATCCGGGAGGAACAACGAGCATATTATTGAATGCATTTGAACCCCATTTAAGGAAACTAAATCTTTCTTTGTTTCTCTGGAATTCAAGTTCCATGTTTGCCTGAACAGCATTTTCAGATCTTGCCACATCAACCTGAACAGAGTGATCAATGACAAGATCCACTGGTACCTGAAGGAAACCAATTTTAAAATCATTAAAACATAACCGCTGCATTGGAAAAAAAAATGTCATTCTAAATTCATTAATGTTGACAAACACGTGGCTTACCAAGGGGTTAATTTTATTAGAATCACCACCAAGTTTGTTCATTGCATCTCGCATGCAAGCAAGATCAACAACGGCAGGTACCCCAGTAAAATCCTGACATCACCATTCAATAAACCTCGGTCAACTGAACACCACAAATATAGCAGACACTCAAGAATTTAACAAAAAGCATTTACATTCAGCACCGACATCTTCATGTTACTCACCTGCAGAAGCACCCTAGCTGGCTTGAACGGAATCTCCACTTGTTTGGGAGAGGTATTCTCCCAATCAATAATTTTTTCAACGTCGTGTTTCTTAACTTGAAACTCATCACAGTTACGGATTGCAGATTCCAAAAGTATCCTCACAGAATAAGGAAGTTTATCTGTCGTGACAAACAAATGAATGCCGCCATCAATTCCCAGCTTCTTCAGATTCAAACTTAACTCATAAATCATCATCACAAAAAAAAAAACAGTAGCAGATCTCACCAGACACACACCGCAGCAACAGATAAAAATACAATCGCAAAACAGAGCCATCAAATCAACACAAGGAAGTAAAACTAAACAAAACTGAACGGCGCTTCCTTCAACATTTTCTCTCATCAATCATTTCAAAACAAAATCCAGTGACTCACCAATTCTAGGATCGTTGAGAGCAGGCAAGCTATAGTACTTCCCGAACTCGCCACCACCAGCAGGCTTCTCGAGCGTCCTCAGAATGCTACTGAACGGATTCTCAGTCGCTGCACGAACGAACCAAACACTTCAAAATCAAAATCAAAATGAAATCCAAACAATGAAACCGACAAAAGCGAATCAAATTGGATTGACGAATAAAGTAAGAAGTGAGAGTGAAAGAGTATGGTGTTACCCATGGTAGCTGAGAGATTGATGAGATCGATGAACAGAAAAAGAGAGAGAAAGAGAGTGGTTAGGTGAAGAGAGAGAGATAAAAGAGAGTGTGGAAAAATGTTGGTGGTGCAATAGTGCGAGTTGGTAGTATTATTTAATTGGCTCCATTTTGGTTATGGTCTTCTGAATAATGAAATATCTTTTGCCTTATGTACGATCGTTATCACATGATTCAGTGTATATCCTCACACCTCTCTTCATACAACAATTTCGGAAACGCATCTTTAACTTATTCCTCTTTGTTTTTTCTGGCCGAATGTTTTTACGTTACGCCGAGAAAGAAAAATATCTCACGCCATCCCTAGTAGTGGAAAATAAATAAACGACTACATTGTTCAATATTTTTGTCTTAGTTTCTTCTGGAATATGATTTAATTAAATTTATTTTTAAAGACTAAGTTAATTGTCTATTATAATTCTTTTTATTTTTGTTAGTCGATAGAGTAATTAAAATATTTTATGTTTACCTTTTTAGATAAAAACAATTGATTTTTTTCCGATAAATTTTATTTTAAAATACAAAATGTTAAACTTTAACTTTAAAAAAAACATTAATCAAATTTAAATTAAAAAGTATTTAATAATTTCATTTGTATATATATAAAGAGAAAATTATTTATCGTGTTTTTTTTATTTATCCTTCTTTTATTCTGACTTTTTATATTTAATTATTTTAATTATTTCAATTATATTCTAAAATTTCAATATTTTTTTTTATTTTTTATATCTAAATAACTTATTTTATTATAAAAATATATATCCATCAAATAAATTAATTGTTCTATTAAATCATCTTGTAAGACTAACTTTTGTACTTATGTAATGAAAGAAAAAGTGCTCACTGTATTTGTTTATTCGTTTAAATTTATTATAACTTACATTAATTGTTAATCCTACTTACTCTTTATCTGAACCTATAAGTAAAATTCACTAAATTTATAATTTCAACAAATTCTGTCTACTAATAGAAAGAGTGTTGGGGAAAAAAGAGTGCTAAAATTCGTTTTGTGAAATTTTTGTGTTATTTATTTATTACAGTGATATTAATCATTTGGAATTTATTAAGTATAAAACTAATTAGGATCGTATTAAATTAAATATAATTTTAATAAGAGACAATGCTATAATTTAATTAAAAATCGTTAACTTATTGATTTAATGCCATAAACATTTATTCTTTACTAATTATAATCTCATGTTTACTATATCTAACGATTTAAAAGTAGTTATTTTTCTATGTTTTCAAAATTTTAAAAAGTCTTTTGTATAGTGTAAATAACATAGTTATGTTATAATTGTTGTTAAATAGCAAGAAACTTTTTTTTATATTTTTAGAATTTATCACAGTTTAAAAAATATTATTTAAATTTGTCGGTAGGTATCGTTTATTGTCATGACGTCTGTAAAATAGTTTTTAAGAGAATCTACGTTTCCACTGAATATAAATTATTTCATTATTTATTTGACTTGTATACATTTTTTTAATCATTGTTGCTTTATTTTATTATGATTGTTATTTCTTCCTTTGCATCTTACAAGACGAGTTCTATTTTAAATAAATGTTGTTATTTGTATATTATATGGTATTATTCTATTATTTAAATAAAATACTGAAACGAGATTTATAACATATCTATCATTTTTATAACATTTTAATAGTATACTGATATTATTATATAATATTATTCTAACATTACATAATTAATTTTAATTTCCTCTTTTGATCATTTCTGTTTTTATCGTACCCCTCTATTATTTATCAATCTCGAAACAACGAACAATAAAGAAGTTTATTATATTGAATTAACCTATATGTTATATGATCATTGACTTAGTTATTAGATTAAATGTAATTCACCCCACAACTTCTTCTACATTAATGCCACTATTTGTCTCATTCTTCCTTTTTCTATAACTAAAATCCAAACAATCTAATACGCTTGTAAAAAACACTTTATCCAATTTTTTGTTATCTTTTTTTCACGTCAATATCCTTTTCGTACACAATTTAATATTATATTTTTTTATGGAAAATCTATATTGACAATTATTTCAGTTATATATTAATTATAGTTGTCAATCATAGCTGAAGAATTTAGTTACATATTTATTTCAGTTAAAATTGATAAAATACATCTATTAAGTTACAAAGGATTATTTTGTATGGACTATCTCTCAGTATGTTTGAATTAATGAAGGACTTTCCAAGCTAATAATACCATATATTTGCCAAAATTTAATGCAATATCCTGTGATATTCTTGTGAGTATATTATGACATTTTAACAATTTTTTCCATATATATATCATCCTATGTATAATTGACGATTAATTGTGTTTCGTGGGTTAAGATTTACGTCTAAAAGGAATATAATCTCTTCAATTAAGATATCATCAAAAGACATGTTATGAATGTATAAATGAAAGACGTTAAAATAAATATTATTTTATTACATTCATAAAATAAATGAAATAATCTCTTAAATGAACTCCTTCTTCACAATGAAAATAATATGGTTATTAACATATATTGGTTATCATAAGTGTTCACAAATTACGTTTTTCCTCACATACCCTAATTAAGGGTGGGGTTCCTCATCCATGCCTTTGTTTATTGTTTTATGTATCAATTTCTGAATGGGAAACTACTCTTTTGATTAAAATGTTGAAAAAATCTTTACTAACTGAAAGAACTATAACATGAAAAATAGATTTAATTCGTAAATATAGTTAATCGTAGTAACTATAATCTATAAATAATGTATATGAACCAAAATTGTTTAATTTAAAATAAGGATACTTAGTTAACTCAAAAAAGAATTTCAAAAATAAAAATTATAACGAATGTAAATTTTAAATAATACCATTAAATTAAAAAAACTCGAGATAATAACTAAAACTGCTTACTGTAACATCCCAAATATACCGTCATCAACTATATAATAGAATAATCACATATAATAATAATTCAGTACAGTCTATCCACTAATGAACGAACGCACAAGGACGAACGTCCTTACATAAGAGTTACAAAATTAAGGCCGAACATAAATAGTACCTGACCGAACGGTTTACAGGAAACAAAATACCGAACAGTCGAACATAACAAAAGAAACGGATAAGGTGGTCGAATGACCACTCTATCAAACACCTAATACTACTAACCGAACGTCTTACTGTTCGGCCTTCACTTCCACATCTACGAGGTTCGCATCTTTCAAATTTTCTTCTTCCAGCGCCTCTTCGAGTAGTGCACTTCCGCCTGCTCACATCCACACGGATGATCATTGCAAAGACAAGACGGACGTACAACACGACAACACAAGGAAACACAGGGTAAGCTTATTTAATTTAATTCAAGAAATAACATTTGTTTTCATATGTAAGCACATTCAAGTACATTAAAATAAACAATTCAATTAAACCCTGATATTAGACCGACCGTCCGGACTGTATGAATCTGTGTAGCTACAGGCGTTCGTGCACCCGGGTGATGTAGTAACTGGAATACTCTCATCAGCTGTCACCCGAGGTTAGTCCTATTCATCCAAAGTACCCCTAAGAACGGGACCTCCTGCCGTTTCCACACATGACCTACCCTCCTCTACGTGAGGACGAGCACTCACGAAACATCAGGATGAACTGCTAGCACTAGCATAACCACAGTCATACTTTACAAATCTAAATTCTCAAATCTGAGTTGTTCCTCCCTGGAACGCTCGTACAAATCCACAACATTCCATTCATCTCATATTTTCTTCATCATTCGTTATCAATCATCTCAAGTTTGTCTTTCCTTACCAATCATTTTAGTTTTATCTTTCACTTCCAACCATTTCAATTTCCTCTTTGATCAAAAACTTATAAAGACATCAGACCGAACGTCAATCCTCACTCAGAACGAGGACGAACACTTGATACGAGACCGATAGGTCTCCAGATTCAGAATAGAATCAGACCAAGAGAGTTACTTTTAGATTCAAGAAATGAACCGAGTAAAATATTGCAATATGTGACGAACGGTATCTACCACTTGAATCAGTTGGATGAACAGACTCTCTTGAATTTAAACCAATACTTAAAGAGGAAATCAAGTATGGAGGCCCTAGGCCGGATCCAATGCAAGAAGAATAAGGAAATCCAATGCCAGTAAATGACCGAACATGATAAAGGAAAATATTACTGAAGTTGGACGAACGCTATTTTATCAATATTGATTATACAATAGTACGAGCGTTAGGTGTAAGACCGAGCACTACTTAATACGAGCGCTGGGTGTAAGACCAAGCACTACTAAATACGAGCGCTTGGTATGAGACCGAGCACTGTTCAATACGAGCGCTCGGTATAAGACCGAGCACTTACGAACGACGATATTATACCATTATATATATATATATATATATATATATATATATATATATATATATATATATATATATATATATATATTACTTTATCAAGGGATATTCGGATACAACTATGCTTGGCCGAACGCTCAAACATAGTATTACCACATGAGGACGCTCGTCCTCAACTAGGGTTCTCTCCAAATGAAAGAATCCCATTTTTTACTATGTTTACCAAGAAAACCGAACGGTCAATGACCGTTCAGCGACGAACGTACTTTTTCATATGAGACTTTCATACCAGAATTATTTCTTTCCAACAATCATTTCTTAATATATATACTTTCATAACTTTATACATTCCTATCAGATTCAACTTTCATACTTCAACAATTCATATCACATAAATCTCATATAACTCATACATCATACATAACTCAACCATACCTCATTTCCACTCATTAAATAAACGAACGTTCATATCAACCATCATGTCAGTATTCATACTTGATATATATATTCACCCATTCAGCAACATGTATTCATTTTCAACAAGCGTACAATATCATACAATTAAATTAGATAAGCTTCCCTTACCTCTAGTGTGAACGTACGTCCTTCAGACTAAAACTCAGTTCGCAGAAATAAGATTTCTTCTACCTCAACGCTCAACCAAACTCTTCAAACTAAAACAAATTACAGAAAACCAAGATTGGTTCAGATAAGGTGACTTCATGCAACCAGAGCTAGGCTTGCATGTTCATACGGACGAACAGCTAAAGACGAGAAACTTACCAGTTTCAAAATCCAGAACTGTTCGGTTTAAGTAGAAGCTCGGGACGCCAGAAATGCTCCTACGGTGCCTGAATGATGATCGGAGAAGAGGAAGGGTGAGATTTCTTAGAGAGAAGATAGGGTTTCTAGAGAGAAGAAGGAGGAAGATGGAAGATCAAATTTTGGAAAGAGAGTGCATGCAGAGGAGAGTGGAGTGTTTTTCTGAAAATCCAAGTTTTGCTCCACAGTCGAGAGCGAACGTCCCCTCTTCAGTCGACACCTGTTTTCCACTAACTGATTTTCGGGTCTCCTTCGTTTGACACCTGGCGTTCGTCATCTGAGTGTCAAGCTCCCTTCTTGACACGTGAATTCCACTAATGATACGTGCTTAGATTTTACTAGTTCCTGACTTTTGATTTTTTTCTGGTTGTGACACTTACCTTCTACATGTAAAGAATTGAAATTATTATTCAATTGAATTTAAAAAGCTAATCAGTAGCAAAAATTAATTATGAAGTTAGATTTAAGTTGAGATTTTCATGAAAATACACAATTCATTATTCTACTGTTGCTTTCAAACTCTAAATGGTTTTTTTTATTAGAAGTAGAGTTGTTAACTATTGCTAAAAAATTGGCTACTAGGAAAGCATCCGAGGAGGTGACTCCACAATGCAACAAATATACATACAAGGAATATTATACAAAATATGAAACGACAACAACTAAAATACAACATCACAATACTGATAAATCACCTAATATGATAAATTTGTATAAAAGAAAAAAACACACAAGCACACATGCAGCAGCACATGCGTGCAAGGAAGAAAAGTTAATCAAGTCAAATAAAAATGTATCTTTATTCATGTCCAGTGAATACATATCAATGAATATCAATGATGACTTGACATGTGCAATTCATCTTTCATAACAAAATTGATCAGCAATAATTTTATCATAAAAAGAACATGAAATTCTTGTAACGATAGGCCTTTTACAACTTTATGTTTATAACGAGTGAATTTTAAGGTTAATTTACTCCTCCAAATCATATTCATAAGATGAGATTTCTATTGTTGAAAATATTTATTATAATTTAAAAATAATTAATGTACTCATCTTCCTTTTAATCTTGTTAACTCCTCTCGCTTCAACCGGTGCGTTTTTTAGGACTCCATTGCCCCCAAAAACAAGTTACTAATTTTCAACACATGCACCAGTTGAAGATGGCAACCATTGCAACTCATAACACACGTAGGCCAAACTTTCACCACAAATTTAACGACTACCCACTTCTAGATTAAGCTTTTTCTTTCAGACCATTAGCTTTTTCCATATCTGCTCTAGAACATTCATTCATGAAATCTGAGTTATATACTAATAAATAGCCTCTGTGTTGGAGTGAGATGGAGGAAGGGGAACCTAAAATAAATGCAAAATTATTTTTCCTTGACTTCTTTTAAATAAATAGTGAAAAATATTTTATATCAAATCAAAAGTAATGTAATATATATTTCATATCATAATAAAAAGATAATATACATATATATATATATATATATATATATATATATATATATATATAGTACTAGATAACCACCTCAATTATCTTGGGATAATACACTTTAATATGATATAAAAGACAACTTGTATTATAATCCATTATAAGGTTAAATTATTAAATTAATATAAGTTGTGCGTGGATTACAAATAAGATTAAGTTATAGTATTATAAATTGGCGTAAATTTTATTAGTTATATTTTCACTATGTTAATAAGATGGTATGTTAGTTTTTTAGAGCTTATCTTGGGTTTCACGTATCAATTAATTTCATGCTTTGGATATTTAATTCTTAGATAAGATGTATGTTGAAGCATTTACGTTTACTAGAAATAAAATTAAATTAAAATTTATAAATAGATAAAATTTATAAATAGATAAGATGTAAGGAATTGAATTTGAATTCTTTACTAAAAGCCTATAAACCAAAAATGGAGTTTATAATTTCTTTATATTTTTTATCTTATATGTTATTGCATACATAGCCAACATCTGTTGTTATATGCTTGTGTATTTTTTTAAAGTTTAATATATTTTTTTCTAATATTTGGTTTGTTTATTCAATATGATATTTTTGACTTCAATTAAGTCTTCATTTTATTTAAAAAAAAAACTATGTAGCCTTTTCGTTATATTTATGTTGATATCGTCTGGAAGGGGATTAAATTTCACTAGACTTCTTCAACTTTTCCCTTTTTTGTTTTTTATTATCACACCTCTACTACGATCGCTTACAGAAAAAATAAAAACAGGTGCAATGAGTTGAAACACAAATAATTAAAAGTTAGAGAAACTCAAAATCAATAACAAATAATCAGATATATGTAATTATCTTTTTAAAGTGTGTCAACATCAATTTAATAAAAAAATTACATTGACTTTTTATATAAAGTGGAACAAATTTTTTTTTATGAATCACATTGAATAAATTATTCAAATTTGAAAAAAAAACCTATTAAGTATTTCTTTTACTCAAAGAAACTTGAAGAAAAATATATATGAAATTATCAAAAGAAGGCATCTTTTTACAGCTTGGTTTTTGTTATCGAAGCTCTTACTTGACCTAATACACTATGGACTCTAATAACTGTGTCACTGTGCAGTGGAAAGTGGAAAAAGGATGCACCATAGACAAAACATTAGATTTGATGACACCAGAAATCTAGAAAGTTGTAGGAGTATGCATGCATGCATGGTCAATATCAGCATGCAAAATTAATTATAATTTATATATTTTATCTTCTGGGAGCCTCCCGAAGAAAAGTCAGGAAGAACATTCATAATAATAATGTATTATTTGCTGATTTCTGCATTGAATCTCATCCATAAATCATTTGCAAAATCTAAAAATTGGGTCACTCCAGAGGATGCAACCTAAGTTTACGGGAATTGGAAATATATAGAAACTGACGTTACAACTTCCCACTGTCTAGTCGTGTTCGTTTGGGAAAATTACATATTAGTGTATAGAAAACCCTCGCCTCCAACATTAGGTGCACTTGTTTTAGACTTTAATGATGCCTTAAGCAACAAGCATGTAATAAATAACATTATATTTTGCAAATTGGAGATACATATATATAGGAATCACTTGCATGCACAAGAAAAGCTTGTTTTAACCATTCAAATTGATAGTTCTGTTTTCCTACTAAATTTTTGTATGATTTAATGGAATAAATAATATTATTTACTTTGTATTATCATGCATGTGGTAAAAGATAATACATTAGAGTAAAACATAAACGAGGAATCTAATAAAGATATATTTAAAGAAATATAACATAAATTTATATAAAATATTAAAAAAATATACTTTAACACATATATATTTTATATTCATTTGATTTTATGCTATTATTTCTTACTTTTTATTTATATTTTTTCTAAAAAAATCCAAAAATTTACTATTTTATGATAAATTTACTTTATAACATGTGTTAAATAAATGTAAAGGTACGTTATTCTACCATTATCCAAAAGATTAAGATCACCTCAATTTAACGCTTTAAAATTAATATAATGTTTGTGATTTTTTTTATTATATGTTATTCAATTTTCTAGTAGACTTAATTTCGTACTTATGTTTTTAATAATATAATATATTTAAACATAATTTACATCTATCTATTCTAAATATACTATTTATACTAACTTTTTGCTCGTCTATATGTATATCTGATTTTGCTTCAAATTTGAAGTATCGACAATTTGTAAAATTTTGATATGAAACACAACACCCACATTGCAACTGATGAGGAATTTAATCACTTGTTATATTTTGAGAAAATACATTGATGTATCATTTGCTTTGAAACCAAGGTCAAACTAATTGGATAAAAACAAAAATAATGGATGACTGTTTGTACGTACGAACTAGACGAAATTAAAATTAAATAGAAAATACATAATTATATATATTAGTACTAATTTTAAGATTTATATATATCTTGTTATTTTTTTGTAAAAGAGTAATGTACAGTTAAGAGAGTGTTGGAATAGTGGTGCATTTATTAGGTCATATTTTATGTTGTTTGAGTCATTAAAAAAGATATAATGAGTTAAGTTGTACCCTAAGGAATCCATTATTACTTGAAAATTGGTTTACAGATTCTGTCTATTAGGTTGTTAAGACTACTACTGTATATATCGTCAATCTGGTAGCACCAAACTCATGTGGGACAGACTAATTAGCCCTGGAACTTTTATTCCCAAACAAAACCAACATCTAAATATACACTACAACTCTACGTAAGTTTTTCTGACCTGTAACTCAATTAACATTCTGTTATCGATTACAAAAAATCAAATCACATAAAAAAATAGTGATTACAGGCGATCGATTATTTTAAAGAGAAAAACAAATCGAGATAACTAAATTCAGTACCAATTTTTAATTCATACATAGAGACAATTTTTATCTTGTAAGTTAATTAAAAATGAATTAAACTTAAAATGTGAGACAAATAAATAATAATAAACTTTTTTAAGAGACAAATATTAAAAAAAAAATTAAGTTTAACTCAATTCTAGAAAACTAGTCTTAGTTAATGGAAATTCATTTTCTTACATTAACATATATATTTATTTATTGAAAGTAGTTATTAATAAGTACAACGTTATATATTTTGCGTGTAATACACAAAGTTAATAACATAAATAAATAACAAATTTAATAGGATAAACTCTTATATGAGATTAATACGATATCAGATTAATAAGTAAATTTTAAACACAACTCAACAATACAAAATTAATCTGTAAAATAAAATTTTCACCTACTTTTATATTATATATTAGTATTATCAACAATTCACCTTTTACTAATAAATTTTAAAGCTAGTTTAATTCCAGTGTTTTGTAAAAAGTGAAATTTTGAATAAAGTTTATTTAAAAATATTGGTTTTTATGTGTCATTTCGACGAGATCACCTACCACATTTAAAATTTCTCAGAAAATATCTTCACTGTGATTTTATGTTTTTATTTATTTATTTATTTATTATCATTTACCATTCTTGGGTTTAAACTATATGGAGGAGTGCAATAATAGTGTGTGAGAGGGATGACTATATCTTACATTATCCCAAAGGCATTGAACAAAGTCTGGTGCTACGCACCTACTGGACCCAACGGAGGAAGATATTTTCAAAAGAGAGGGACCAGACAAATAAAATAAGAATAAGTAACAGCCTTGTATAATATAGCCACCCATTATTAACTATTAAATGAGATATTGAAAAATGTGAAAAATAAGCAGTGCGGTCGTACAAGTTGCAGAGAAAACCGTAGCCAATCAAAGCCTCCAACTCCAAGTCTAAGCTTCAAACCGCGCTCTGACCCGAAACATAAACGAGTGATCGAAAAATCAAAAAACCAAACTAAATTCTCGTGACTCTTCGTGGTTGGTTTGCCACGCTCTTCTCTTTTATCACCGTCCCGTGTCATCTGAAAGCGATTTTGTTTCCTTTCATTTAAATTAATTTAGATTTAGCCCAAAAAAATTAGCCATAAAGATATAAAGAGAGGGAAAGGGTCGCGTTAAAGGCACCCAAGTTTTAAATGCGAGTTGGTTGATTGCAGCTTCTTTCAATCTTCTTTCATGCTTGTAGACTAAGCATTGCACAAGAGCGCGTCTTTTATTCTTATCGTCATTATTGTTCATGTTGTAAATGTTAACATATATATTAATTTAACTTCTCCTTAAACCCGAATCTGGTGACATCAGACCCTACCCTTTTGCTTATTTTTTCCTTTTCTGCCTTTCAATTTGCCTCCAATCTCTTCAATTTTCTCACACACCCAGATGGAGTTTATGCCAAATCCCTGTCCTTTGCGTTCGTCTTCGCTCGGGAATCTCGTCGAGAGGGTTAAGCAGCTTGGTACCCTCGCCGTCTCCGCCGTCATTGGGAACATCTTCTCTGCGATCTTGACCTTCTGCTTTGCATTAGGTTCGCTTCTTCTTTCTCTTCTGTTTATTTCCATTCTCCTTTCGTTACATTTTATAATCTAATCCGAACTCTTGATCTGCTTCTGTTTTCCTCCTATCGTCATGGGTTTTGCCTTTTCTTGTCGTGTTTTTAATCTTTTTCGGTGGATTGTTGTCATTGTCTTCTGTTGTGTGATGTTGGGGGCTTTCGATTGAGACAGAAATGCGTATTTCTTTTATAAAAATTGAAACTTGAAACATGGGGTGGAGGTGCGCCATTTCTTGGTTGGATTGTTTTGCTTGTGTTGTTTTGTTTTGTTATTTTCATCTTCAAAGACAGACAAATTTGTGTTGTGTGGTTAATGTTTTTCCAATCCTATTGGCACCATGTGCTATGCTTAAGGTACAACGAGTTTTGATGGATTGTTTTATCTGCAGTGGGCACTTTGTTGGGGGCCTTGACTGGAGCTTTGATAGGACAAGAAACTGAGAGTGGCTTCATTCGAGGGGCTGCTGTTGGAGCCATATCAGGAGCTGTATTTTCCATTGAAGTGTTTGAATCGTCTCTTGTTCTTTGGCAATCTGACGAATCTGGAATTGGCTGCGTGTTATATTTGGTGAGTTTCCTTAGCTTCCAGGGCTTTGTTGATGTACAGATTTTAAATACAACTAACTTCCTAGGTACCTTTGATGTCTTTTGTTCAAATGGAATTAGTGTTTTCCTTCATAAGTTTACATAATCATTAAATGCAAGCCTTCGTTATGTGGATTAGCCAAACGGAATTCCAGGACTGATTGTTGAACAACACAAAAACCTTTATGCTTAATTGTTTATCATTTAGAATTGCATGTGGCGTAGCCTGATCTTTTTGAGCTATGCAGATTGATGTTATCGCCAGCTTACTGAGTGGGAGACTTGTGCGTGAGAGGATAGGTCCAGCCATGTTGAGTGCTGTTCAAAATCAGGTAATTTGCTGTGCCTAAAGGAACTAGGCCATGATTGATTTACCATTTTGCCTTTGAATCATACACTCGGTTTGGTTATAATTAGCCTGAAACAAAGTTTTTCAATTGAAAGTAACAATATCAAGGTTGCTTTTGCAAACTAAGCAAGCAAAATGAAATTCATTCAAACACGAGTTTGTAAACTTTAATCCAAACATGCACTTATTGCAGTAATGAGATTGAGATTTGCTTATGAACTTATTTTCCTTCTGACACCTCTGTTCTTTCTTATCAGATGGGTGCTGTTGAAACCAGCTTTGATGAGGTTCAGAACATCTTTGACACCGGTGGTGCCAAAGGTTTGTCTGGAGATTTGGTTGAAAAAATTCCAAAAATAAAAATTACAACTGACAACAATATTGATGCATCTGGTGATAGAGTTTCTTGTTCAGTTTGCCTGCAGGTTGGTTTTTACACTTTCCCTTGTCAGTATCAGTTGATGTCTATACCTTGAATTAAATGTTTGAATGATTGTGTATTATGTTATAAACATTTATACATTTGTGCCTATGCAGGACTTTCAGCTTGGAGAAACAGTAAGAAGCTTACCTCATTGCCATCACATGTTTCACCTTCCTTGCATAGATAAGTGGCTCTTTAGACATGGTTCTTGCCCATTATGCAGAAGGGATCTGTAATTTTGTATATCATAGCACAGACCGCTAAAAAAGTCCTTTTTTTTTGTTTTTGTTTATACGCTCATTTCATTCTAGGACTTACATCTAGTAGGAGCCATTGCAGTTTGAGTGGTTTCATTGTACTAAATTAGTGTAAAGAAAATTTTGAGATAAAACACTTTCCACTTCTTGTATATGGATGAGTTATTGACCCTTTTCCAAGCCGTTGTCCACTGTTTTCCTGTTTTATTTTATCTTCAGTTTTTGGAAAACAGAACCAGACACAGTTTTTGTGTTGAAGTTCTGCATTCGTACATGGATCAAACAATTGCTTCCCTGAAATTTCCCATGCTGAAAATAAAATCCCAATATATTTTCAATCTCAATTAAACTATGATTTGAATTTAATTGTGTAAAGTGAAGATACGTGTGCACTGAAAAAGATTTACTTATTTAATGTCTTGATAAAGTATTTTTTTTCTATGATTATTGTATTGTTGTAATAAAGCACTTGAAATGTAAAGATTTTAAAAGTTATTTAAGTATATTTTGAATTATTTATTTTTTAAAATAAGATTTGCTGGCATTCATTTGATAGATTACATTTACAAATGTGAAAAACATGTAAATGAATGGAAATGTTTCACTTTGCATCAGAAATCTCGTCGGTACAACTCTGTTTTTCATTTGAGGTTCATAATTTTTGGGGTAGCCATTGGAAGGGAAAGTTAGGTTTAACATAAGTGTTACACACAAGAAAAGGACTTACAATTGGTCCAAAACCTAACAATGTTATTTTGGTGTGTTCGGGTCCAATTTTATAAATCTAACGAGAGTTTGTTCTTTTATGTTTTCACATTAATTTATATGTTTTTTAAAATGTTTGATTTTAGTCTTTTTTTTTAAATTATAAAAGCTTTCATGCCTGATTTTTTCTCTAAAATAATATATTTTTAAAGAAAAGTTCTTTAAAATTGATCCATTGGAATATTATTCTTCCAAATACACCTGCTTAGAATTGTTTTTTTTTTGTTTTTCTAAAATGGGAATGAAAAATAAAATATTAAAATTAAAATTATGAAAAGTAAATTTTGAAATAATTAACTAAAAATATTTAGTCTAAATTTTAATTATTTTAAAAGGAAAAATATATAAAAAATAATCTATACCTTTTTAATGTAATTTGAAATTAAATTTGTTAATATTGATGTTTTGAAAAATAAAATTATTATAATACAAAATATTTATGGTCAATAATAATGTTTTAAAATTTTAAATTTATTTTTCATTTGTAATTAATCTATTTTTACAAATCATTATAATAATTTTAAAATTTTAAATTATATAATAAAATTTATATTACAAAAATAAAATTTATTCACCTTTTTATTTTTTAGTTTTTCTGTCTCAAAAGAAAATTAATCTCAGTGAGTTTAATTATTTTATCTTATTTTAATTTTTAATGTTTTTTTTTAATTTTTTACCTCTTTAAAAAAATCCTTCCAAAATTGGGTCTTCGAAAAATTAAATTTCAAAAAACATTTTGATATTGGATATCAAAAATCAGTTGGAAAATTCCGCTTCTTTCGTTTGGAAAAATAATGTTGCACAGGATCCATTTGATGATTATTTTTTGACTTAATACCCTATTTTGTCCCCAATTTCCCTCGAAAATGTTAAATTAGTTCATCCTTTAAAAAATGCATCAATTACGTCCTCACTTAATAAAATTTGCATGAATGAACTCCTTTTCGTTAAATCCGTACAAACGGCGTTAATTATTTTTCTCTCTCTTCTACTTGAATAATTAACGCCGTTTGTACAGATTTAACGGAAGGATTTCATTGATGCAAATTTTATTAAGTGAGATGTAATTAACGCATTTTTTAAAGGATGAACTAATTTGACATTTTTGAACCAAACTGGGGATAAAATAGGTATTAAACCTTATTTTTTCTTAAATATCATTTAAGAAAATATTTGAAGATATTAATATTATAATGTATTTAGAATACATTTTTTTATTATTATAACGGTTTATAAAAAGGTGAATGAAAAATAAAAGATAAATTTAAAATTTTAGAACATTATTGTTATTATTAATAATTAGAGATATTTTTATTGTAATATTCATTTTCCAAAATTATATTAAAAACATCATAAATTATTTTTCATTTTATTTCTTCTTTTAATGTAATTAAAATGTAAATTTCATATTTTTGATTAATTCTTTTAAATTATTTTTCACAATTTTAATTTTAATTTTTAATTTTAGTGTTTTTATTTTCCTCTTCCTTCTAGAAAAATAAAAAATAAATCATTTTTCGAAAATGATGGAAATCTTGTTTTAAACTTGTTTTAGAATATGTCAACAACACCTAAACACTTTTTTTTGCTAAAGTATACATATTTTATTTATTTATTTAACAACCATATAATTCCAATATTTTTGTAAATTACTTAAAAGTATGTTAAACATAAAGTTTCTTATAGTCATAAAAGTCATAAAAGTGCTTTTTAGTCTAATCGTATTTTTTATCGATAAAAAATAAATACAAATTAGAAAATTATTCATATATTTTATTTTAAAAAAACTTAAATACTTAATATGCTCGATTCAATTTATGGTTTTACTCATCTCAATCTTCAATTTGAGTTAATTTGTCTTGTTCAATATTTTTGGTCATTTGACTTTAATTCGGGTAAGTTTAATTTGAATTTCAACCCAACTTATTTAACTTGACCTTTAACTTAGATTTAGTTATCTGAACTTTTGGCCCAACTAACCTATGTTGACCTTTGGTATTGACTAACTCAGTTTATCCATCATCCTATGCTAAATCAACTTGACTTTCGCTCCAAGTTCAATTTGTTCAACTTTCAACCCAAACTGACACATCTCGGCCTTTAGACCAATAAACCTGTTTTGACTTATGGCTCAGACAAATTTGTTTTCACTTTCAACTTAGATCAATTAATCTCAAACTTCAGTGTAAGACCATTAAATTTTGTTGGGTGATGTTGGAGAAAACTCTCTAAACTCCACTCAGTTTGATGATTAGAGATGGAAGAGGACAGTCCAGTTGTATTCCTAGTGGTTGATATTATTTCCATCAATTGCCTTTGGGTTGCCTCTGAGTTTGCTCTAGTAGCCTCCAAACTTTGTAATGCTGTTGTATTTTGTTGTACTAAGGTAGCGTTCTGTTGTTGTAGAGCTTCTATCATTGATTCCAACAACCTAGAGTTGTCAGGTATATCCCGATCGGTAGGTTGAGGAGGAGGTCTAGGAGCCATCTTCTCTGATTATCAGAGAAAAATAACCATTAGTTTAATTCAAAGAGTCAGAAACACTCACTAACCGAACATTGAGTACACAACAAAAGCATAGTATACTCATAACCTATAGTATTTCTAAGGAACAAAACTGCTCTGATACCATTAAATATAACATCCCAAAAATACAGTATAAAACCATATCATAGAATACTCACATATTAACAATATTACAGTTCAGTTCAGAAAGGAATGGTACGCTTATGGCCGAACGACTTTGTAGAATACCACATAAATTAAACTTTATAAAGCTAAATACTTGACCGAACGGTTCTAACAAAACAATCTTAAACCGAACGGATATACAAAATAGAACCCATCCTAATGATCGAACGGTCCTATGGCTCAGCTTTTACTTCTACAGCTTCCAGAGCCTCTTCCAGCAACTCTTCCCCTTCTACTCACATCCACAGGATGATCATTGCAACAGGACAAATCCAACCGAACGGACATTACAGATAAGACAGGAAATAGGGTAAGCTTATGTAATTTAATTAATTCAATAAAACATATATTTCACATAAATCTGATATACATCAATAAGGCAATCATACAACCATCAAATCATACATTTCCATCTAAAATTATACGCCAAAACATGCAATGACCGATCACTTGACTCTGATTGTTCGGACTGTATGAATTCTGTGTAGCTACGATGTTTTCGCACCCGGGTGATGTAATAGCTGGGATACTCTCAAAAGCTACCACCCAAGGTTAGTCCGTTCCGCCCAAGTTCACCTTATGGTCTAGGACCTCCTGCCATTCCCACACATTAGTTACTCTTTTCTACGTAAGAATGAGCAATCACGGAATATCAGGATAAACGCCAGCTAAGCTTTGTCCACATTCATACTCTACCATTTAGTAACCACTCATGAGATATTCCTCCCTTGAATACTATTTCATTTCCATACTATTCCATTCATATACCATAATACAATCAAACCGAACAATAACATCCACCCCAGAGACAAGACCGAACATTTTGAATACTTTCTAGACCAGCACAGCTGAACACTTAGTGTAAGACCGAGCGGTCTTCCACTTATACACAGAATAGAACCGAACGGTTCATCCTAGATAAGACTCATTATAAGTCGAATGCTTGTGGTAATATTTGGACGTTTACTGGTTACTCATCAGTTACTACATAAGGTGATTTTACTAGACAGAACTTGTAAGAATGTATTGAATACTAAAAAATAAGTGTATTTTAGACTTAACTAAAAATTTTGATAAATATTTGTGAAACCTAAGAACTTAAACTGAACCCTACAGGCTTAAACCGAATACTATTGAATTGGACCGAACACTCTTAGCTCAAAGATAATAAACAATGGAGTATAATAGAAATACCAAGCACTTGGTTAAAGACTAATCACTATAAAGACCGAGCGCTTGGTTCCAGACCGAGCACTGCTGAGACCGAGCGCTTGGTTCAAGACCGAACACTACTGAGATTAACTAAAAATGAAGGAATATATATATATATATATATATATATATATATATATATATATATATATATATATATATATATATACACACACACACACACACACACACAATTACACAACACTTATTTTTAATGAAGGATAAAGATAACATCTACGACTTTAAGTATTATAGAATACATTATCTAAACTGTTTATGAAACGTAAAGAAACTATACTTAGACCGAACGCTTACTTATTAGCACACTAAGAGAAAACCGATCGGTCTTTAACTGAAATTCTCCACATAAGAAGAAATCCAGTCTAGACCGAATAACCAAGGATAAACCGAACGGTCAATAATGACTCTCGGTAACAACACATAATTACATAGAATATTGTAAACTCAAAATCAAACCCTACACCAACCCAATTCATATTATTCATAAATCATCAACTCATAAACAAACATGCAATAACACCCGTACTTCATATTCATCAAATGATCAAACAAACATACAACCATTCATAATAAAGAACCATAATCAAATTATATAAGCTTCCCTTACCTCTAAACGTAGCCGAACGCTCAACGATGCAGTATGTGGCTCACCATTACCAGAAATCTTAGAATTCTACAGTCACGCTTTATGAAACTAACCAACAAAAGACCAGAAATACTCAAAATGAGATGATAAACTCATGCAACCAGAATATGGGTTTGCATGTGACAGAAAAACGAACGGTCTAAGAAGAGAAGTACTCACCCGTTTAAACCACAACTTGATCAGTTTAAATGAAAGCCCTTGACGCCGGGAGAGTTCAAACGGTGCCTGATTGGTGATCGGAATAAGAAAAAGATGATAATTCTTAGAGAGAAGGTGGAGGAAATCTAGAGAGAAGGAGGAGAAAATGGGGTTCAGCAGTTTGGAGAAGAAGGTGCATGCAGAAAGTGGGACCAAATTTCAAAATTTCAACTTATATACCTCCTGCTAAAACCAATCGGTCCACTCTCCTGTAGACACCTGTCTTCCACTTTTTGAAAATCTGAACCCTTTTATTGACACCTGGCTTCCACTACTTGGGGTTTTTAATGGGTTTTGACATTTGACATGGAATATGAATGAGATGATTCTAAATTAAGCAATTGTCCTTATTGGTATCAACTAAAGATTTATTTATAGTTGTTTGATCAAAGAAAGAAGTAGATATACCAATTAGAGTCAATTTATCAAGTTAGATCCTTCCCATTCATTTTCTAGTTTCTGTTATGGTATTAAGCGACAATAGAGGGGCATTGGGCACCAACTTCAAAATTTCAAGGTCTGAAGCCATTTTGTTCCAGAGCTTGAGCGACATAAGTGCTTTGATAATGGCTCATTAACTTGGTTTTCACTAGATGAGCTTATGCTTCGCTGAGTAAAACCAAAAATAGTAAGCTTACTGGCTTTGTACCGTTGGGCGCTACCTTGTGCTATTGAGCGCCAATATTTAAAACTTATCTAGAGGTGTTCTTGGAGCGTCAAGACTAAGCATGCCTATGATATTGTTGGACGCCCTTTGTTCTGCATCTTTAAGTAATTGTGTTCTTTGATTTTATTATACCAGTTGTGATATCAATACTTTATTTGGGTTTAAAGTGAAACAAAGGTATGAATGAAGGAGTTATAGGACAATTCTAGGGAGGAAATCCCATTGAATGTGTATCACTAGGATGTGGCTTGAGATAAAGTCTGCTTCATTTTGTGTAGTTATCCTAAACTCTATCAATCATTCATACTAATGTAAAAAAGAATGATTAGATGGTGAGAGTGGCAGTAGGTTTTGTCTTAGGGATGGACCCATGATTCTTATGACTATGACAAACACTAACCTTGTGTGTGTCAACTCGATAGAGCAGTATTCTTATCACCACAAGTACATTACTTTACTAGTATGACTCAAGGGCATGTATCTAGATAAATTAATTTCAAGAAGAGTTCAATTTTATGTATGTTTTTATGTGATAATTGAATGATTCATTGTATTATAGATGTATGCTATGTCTTTTTCCAGCTAGCTTACCCTGTTGTGTGTTTTTTGGTTGTTGTGTTGTCTTTTTTCTTTTGCAATAATCACTTTATCAATATGAGTAGATTAATATGCAGTTATAAAGATACCTCTAGTGGATGAGGAGCCAATTCTCTAAGTCGTGTGATATTATATCATGTTAAGTATAATTTGGTAATATAATCATAGTACAGAAGCTTGAAGATGTACATGTCTTATATTACTATAGTCTTATATGTTAGATGACTGTACTGATATAAGACATTTCTTGGATAACTTATTTTTTGAATATTTGTAATGAAATATTTTATTTTAGTAGTATTATGCTATTAAAATGGGATGTTAGATTCAAAATATGAGTTAAATATGTTTCTAGTTTTTATATTTAGATATGAAATTAGAATTCGTTTATGTCTAAAACTTTGATATATTATAGTCTCTAAAATTTAAGAATGAATGAATATAGTCATTTTAATATAATAATATTAGTTTTTTTTTGGATTTGTTAAACAATGTTCTAGATTGTCATTTGAGCCTAAACATGTCAAAATGATGTAAATAAATCAAACGTTATCTTGAACCGTGTTTAATATGTAAGAAAAATAATAACACAATTGAATTAAGATAATTATATCATTCATTTTTAAAAATTTAAGGATAAAAATATATCAAATTTTGAAAAAAAAGATGAATTATAATTTAACGTTAAACCTTAAAAATATTAACCATTTTGAAAAAAGAAAAAAAATTGAGAAGGTTAATTGATACAAATTTAGATGATTCTACAAAAATCTCTTTATTATTATTTTTTTTATTTAACAATTACATAAACAAAAATTACACGTTTTCAAACTTTTAAAATATTATATATTCTCACAATTCTTAGAAAAATAATCGGTTCACCCAAACAAGGAATCAACATACTAATCTAATAAATCAATTATTTGAGGGTAGATAGAATTCACTATTGGTATGTTATTTATATTTGAAAAAATAGATAAATAGTTAATTTTAAAATTATTGTTATGCACTTATTTTAAATTTTAGTGTCAAAAAAAAGGCAAAACATGAATATTTATTAGTAATAGTTTTCGATTCATTTTATGAACTCAATTTCTTTAATATTAATAAAAAAAACAAAAAAAACATGCATTCATACATCCAAAACAACCTCAATCATTATTCTATTATGCAATTATAAATATTCTATTATGCAATTATAAAGTTGTGAATTTTTAATTTTCTTAGATCTAGATATAAATTAAGAGAAAATATAAAATCAAGAAAAGTTATTGTATGATGTATATATCTTTTTGGTCACAACTAAACTAATAACATTTTGGGTCGATCACTCTTGGGTCAACCAACTCATATCGAAACATACCTTTTGAGGCTATCATCCTTGGTTTAATCATCTCTTGGGTCAATCACTTCTTGGATCTATCACCCTTGAATCGATCAACCTTGAATTGATTATTTATGGGTCGATAACTTTGATGGATCGATTGCAAAATAAATGTCAGATTAACACTCAACTAATAATAACCACGAATCAACCATCTAATGTTAATTATGGTGTGATTGAGTTGTGATTATGTCAACACAAATGTAAAAGTCCACAAGGACTAATATAAATAAAAATCTAAGGTATGGTTATTGACACACATACATCAGTACACTTAATATCCTTTCGACTGGTCACTTAGTGATTATAGTATCAGTATATTTTCTATAAGTATCATTCACACAGTATTAAACATAAACAATACATGACAAAGCTATCTAAAAATTAACAACCAACCCATATCAAAACACTTATAAATTTATTAGAATCATACTTGAGCTTAATAAACTTAATCAACCTAGACATACCTCTGTAGTTAAATTCTGAAAAGAAAGAAAGATATTAAAAAAAAGTTATTTTTTTAGAAAAAGTCATAAATAGTATAATTTAAGAGTGATAATATAAAAAAAATAAGAATAGACCTTTATCTATTTTTTTTTACTTATATATATATATATTAATTCTTCATTTATTTTAAAATATTTTCTCTAAGTCTATAAAAACATGATCTTATAGTTAATATTATATTTGGATTAAATAATAATCAAATAAAGTTTACCACAATTTTTTTCAAACGAATTATTAGATACAATTGTTATAATATTTCCTACTTTCTAACGTGTTTATCTACATATGTTTCAATTTTTATTTTATTTTATATCATATTGTTATCAGTGTTTTAGCATGTGTAAAATTAAATTTAAAAACAAACATTTATGAAGTATGTTGCTGTAAATGATAAATGTTTTCAATATAACATATTTATATATTGTATATAAAAGAATATTAGTTAAAAAAAATCATAGTACGTTGAGACATTAGTATTTAACTTTAGGTTATGAGATACATAATAAAGAAAAGAAAAACCTTGAGTACGTATGAATAATATTTGTTTAATTATAAAATTTTCTGGTCCATATAAGCCATTTTTACTTTTAGTTGGAAAGGAAGGAAGCTTGAGGGTTGAATCTGGTGAATGGAAAAAGATTGAAAGTGAGCCACAATAAAAGGTCCAAATTTTTGTTTAAAATAATTTGAATTCAGAATCCAATGGTTTGGGTTCAAAACTTTGGTTGAGATGTCTTTTTCCTTTCTATATATACTTCACTTTTCTTTTAATTTGACTTCAACTCTCACTTGCCTCAACCATAAATACACATCTCTTTATTTCTTCATCAAAATCACCTTCTGGATAATGAAAAACATTAACTTATACTCATCAATATACTCATAATTAAGTCATAATCAAATTAATCACAGCTAAACATATATTTCATATCATATATTAAATAATTAGATATATTTTTGGTTATTTAATTTTAAGTAAAAATTAAAATTATTTTATTTTTAAATTTTTATTCAATTTAGTTTATCAATTTTAAATATATCTAAATATAGTCTTTTTAATTAAATTTTATTAAATTTATTTAATATTTTAAAATTATTTCTCAATTAATATTAAAAAAATAATTTTTATTTGAAACTAAGTACAAAACATATTTAATTCTATATTATATGTCATGCAGGAGTAAAGTTATCTGAACTAAATTAAAATGATAAACATGTATTTATATATACAGACTTGTGAAATATTTGTATATTAAATTGCTACTGAACATCATATACAAGGTATGTTTATAAGGAAACTCATATATATATATATATATATAATAAATATGATTGTTTTAATTTATGTATTGGATATAGTGTTTATTGAATTACTAATTATTAATCGTTCGGTTAATATAAATTTAAAATATATAATTAAATTTAAAATATCTAATTAAAGATATTGAATATGTTGTTTATGAGAAACCGACCGAATTTTAAGGTAAATTTGTTTATATTTTATTAAGCCTGTATCATATTAAATCTATAAAACAATTTATAAATACAAGGTCAGGGTCATCAGTCAAGGATGCTCAATTCACACTCTAAAACATTCCATTCACATTCTACTCATGCTCTAGTGAGTTCATAATATTCAATTACCATAATATTCATTTGTGAGCAACAGCTCCTTCAACAGACCTCTAACTTGAGGGTCGAAGTGTTTTTGCAGGTACATCCCCTCTGCTGGTAAAAATATCCACCAAAACAATTTATATTATGAAATGATTTTGTTTTAGTTATTTAATACATGAGTATTTTATATATGAGATTTAATATTTATAAATAATTTGATAATAATTTAAATATTTCATTCTCATAAAATTAATTTTTAAAATAAAAATTGTTCTATTTATATACTATACATTAATTTATTTATAATATATATGAAACTTTTTAACGAATTTCAATATTAAATTTGACAATAAAGAGTGACAAATAAATCTTCTTAGAGTTTAAGTATCAGTGCTTAGAAAGGACGCTACAACACTATTTTTCTTCCTTCGTGTTCATACCTTATATTCAATCATAGAACTTTTATGTCAACTTCTATAGCAGCCTTTTTTGCCATTTTTTTATCTCCTTGTTTGTTAGGAGTTATATATAGTTTTTATATAAATTTAAATATGATTTCAGAGTGCGAAAATGTTTTTCTTACAGTTTCAAAAAAAAAATTGATTTTTCAGTCTTAAATATTAATTTATTTTGAAATAGATAAATATTATTTTAGTCTTCAAAATGTAAAACCATGTAACTGGTAGCATAGTCCTGGACCGATCTGCCATAGTACAAATGGTAAGTTATTTATCTTACTTCAAGTGATTACTTACTCTTTTGTCCAAAACATAAACATTTAATTAGTTCCATTTTTTATTAGGAAAAAAATTCATCTTTTAATTTTCTTAAACATAAATAAACTTTAATTACTCTTACTTAATTTATGAGTATTTTGGAAATAATTTTAATACTTAAAAAAATTAAAATCTGTCATCCATCACATTATTTTATGTCCTGTTTCATCGGAAAAAAAATTGTAGAAAGAACCTTAATTAGATCCAGAAGATGCAAAACCAAGCATCCTATAAGTATCTGAATTTTTCATCAAAATGTGGCCATTGAAAGCTACCAACTCACCTCAATTTTCCGAATAAAACAACTTTTTACATTTATTTGATATTATTTTTTTCAAATACATTTTTTTATAATATTTTATCCTTATAATATATATTAAATTAACGTAAATATATGATATCCTACCATTATTTTTTTATATATTATTTTTCGTTTTCAAACTTATGCTTGCAGGTGTCAGGATTTGTTCTATTATATTCTACCATGCTCGGCTGGTCCATTTGGTGACCTCAAAGCGTTTACATATAAACATAAACAGTAAAATAAGATAATATTGGACCATATAATAACATTCCTTCTGATTCATGAAAACCGATGGTGCTGACACAAATGATAAACAACTTTGGGAACTGTTCAACAGGTGCAGTTGCCTTTTCATAAGATTTCTTTTGAAACAAGGTGTGTGTGATAACATTTAATGTTTACAAGAAAAATTTTCAAACCCATGAAAATATTTTTAATCAATCTGAAAATGCGAATTCTAGTGGTTTTAAGGTTCAAAATTATGTACTAAATTAAGTAGAGATGGTAAATTATGAATTTTTGACATTTTTCTTAATATTGTATCTATACGTCCACTTATTTAACCATACATATCTTATATTTATAAGTGAATATTATAATATAAAAATATTAAATATGTTTTTAGTTTTAAAATTATAGCATAAAATTAAAATTTGTATTTATGTAAAACTTTGATAAATTTTGATTTTTTAACTTAAAAAAAATAAATATAATTTTCTAACAAAACTTTTTATGTAAAATACGTTTTTTAGTTAATATAGAAATAGGAGAAGCGTATCAAACAGATATAAATAATTAATATTAAATTAAAGTTAAAAATATTATATCAATTTATATTTAATATTTGAAAATTAAAATATATCAAAGTTTTAGATATGAATAAATTTTAATTTTAAATTAAAGTTCAAAATTCAGAAACTATAACATATCTAACCCATATAACAATTATTTTAATTTTGTTTAGATAATATGGCTAAAATTTACTTGTTCTGAAAGTAAAAATTTGTGATGATTTTTATCTTTAAAATAATTAAGAATATTAAAATATATATATTTAGACCTTTATTGATCTTAACTCGTAAGATTATTAGATATATGGTAACACATTCCTTAACTTACTTTTTGGATTTTAACCACATGAATGTAAATAATCATGTTAAATGGACTCTATCAATTATTCATGTTGTAATAATTAGTTATAATTTATGAAGTAAAGATAAAGTTGATGCAAGAATATGAGATGTGAAAAATGAAGAGAGAAGGTAGAAAATGAAACATTGATTAAGAAAAGGAAGAGGTGAGTTTGGGAGCAAAAGTGTGGCAATGTGAATTCCCCCGATAGCAACGAGGATGCTTAACCAAACTCAACCGACTTTTGACGTTTCTTTCTTCTCCCTTCTTCCCTTTCTATATTTTCTTTATTTTAATTCTTTCTATTTCGTGTCCACGACCAAAGTCGACAAACAAAAACACGGAACCTTATTATTTGCTTCTGTTCGGTCTCTCAACTAAGCAAAACCTCTCATATCACATTCTTTCACAAATCACCTTCGACAACTCTCATGGCTCCTTCTTTCAGTTTCAGCCATAATCACGGACACAATTTTCTTTCTGTGTCACTGCTGATGCTGGCGTTGACGACTTTAGCTTCACAGACTTCCCACGCGCTTCATTCCTTCGGCTTCGACATACACCACCGCTTTTCGGATCCGGTTAAGGAGGTTTTCGGCGTTGGTGACTTACCCGTCAAGGGAACTCGCGAGTACTATGTTGTCATGGCCCACAGAGACCGAATGTTCCGGGGCCGGCGTCTCGCCGGCGGTCATCACACTCCTCTTACTTTTGTCCCCAGCAACGAGACTTATCAGATTGGAACATTCGGATTGTACGGGTTCTTTAGCCACTTGCAAAGTTTTAGTTACTTTTTATGTTTTCTGGGTTATAGTATTTTACTAGAATTTTGAGAATACAGATCTGTGCAAAGAATAAGAAGGAGGAATAGAATATGGGTTATGATTTTGCTGCTTTAAAAGATGCAGGAAGAGAATCTAAAGGGGATATGCTTTTTTTTCTTTTTTTCAGAGACCATACATTATGAGGTTTCCAAAAGAATTCCTTTTTTTGGGTTGTGTGAAAATCTTTTGTTTGCAGCTTTTGTCCTTTCTTTTTAAGAAAAAAAAGGAAATTTTGGAATGAATTTTGTGTGGCATGCTTTGAGTGGTTTGTGTGTAGTAGTATATTCATTTAGTAATTTCTATTATTTGAATTTCAGCTTGCATTTTGCCAATGTTTCTGTTGGGACTCCACCTTTATCGTTTCTGGTGGCATTGGATACTGGTAGTGACTTGTTCTGGTTACCTTGCAATTGTACCAAATGTGTGCGTGCTATAGGTATATCAAACCAGGTATGCAATCTCATTTATCATTTTAACCGTTTTTTCTTTTAATTTATACTTTATCTGAATGCTTGCAATTTTTTAGTGCTGGTGGGAAACTTCGTCTGCATCATTATTACTTTCTGAAGGATTTCTTGATAGTTATTCTAGGGTTTTTTGTGGGTTATTGATCAGTTGTGAACAAGGGTACAAAACTGATGTAGAAGTTTGAATCAATGACACTCTCTTAATACTTTCATTTGCCAGAGAATTGATTTTAGTATCTATGATCTTAAAAGATCATCCACAAGTGAAAAGGTTTTGTGCAACAGCAGCTTATGTGAGCTACAGAAACAATGCTCTTCATCTGGTAGCGTTTGTCCTTATGAAGTAAACTATCTATCAAATGGCACTTCAACTTCTGGGTTCCTAGTGGACGATGTGCTGCACTTAATTACAGACGATGATCAAGCAAAAGATGCTGATACACGAGTTACTTTTGGGTAAACTTGTCAACATCTTACTGTGATATTTTATTGTAATACATGTACATATGAAGCATTAGAGTAGTCGAAGTACCAAAAAGTTCAGTTCTAGGAAGGCTGATGATGATATGCTCAGTAATAATCATATCCAATAAACTCATATCCTTTTTTAGCAGTAGAGGATATTAGTTTCCAATCTAATCCTTGAAGTTAAACTGTTTGACTATCGGTCTTAGTTATAATCATCTTCTTATGGGCTTACTTGTTTTTGACAATCTGCTCATTGTTGTTTGTCATTGAATATGTTGCAGTTGTGGCCAAGTTCAGACTGGTGCTTTTTTGGATGGGGCAGCCCCAAATGGTCTCCTTGGACTAGGAATGGGTGATGTATCTGTGCCAAGTATCTTAGCCAAAGAAGGGCTCACTTCAAATTCTTTTTCAATGTGTTTTGGACCTGATGGTCTTGGAAGAATCACATTTGGGGATAATAGTAGCTTTGTTCAGGGAAAAACACCATTCAACCTAAGGGCATCGCGGTAAGTAGTTACAATCCTTTTTTCTTCTTTCCCTTGAATGCACACCGAAACCTACCCAAAAAAAAATTGAATAAATGTTGGCTGAGGTAGTCTTTGGTTTTATTCTGGTTGAGTTTTTGGTAAAAGCAAAAGAAACATACAACAGAAACTATAGAAGAAAAAAATGTTGAGTATTTGAGCCTAACTTAACTAGTGCTTTTTTTAACATTCGTTCATCTTTGCAGTCCTACTTACAACATTACTGTATCCCAAATTAATTTGGGTGGAAATGTTGCTGATATTGAGTTTCATGCAATATTTGACTCTGGTACCTCGTTCACATACCTAAATGACCCAGCTTATACGCAGATTACTAACAGTGTAAGTAATGTTAAGTATAGCTGGTTAAGAAGGTAACTAGGCCTTCATGTTACATGACTTTTTAATTTTTTTCCCATTATTTTTGCAGTTTAATTCAGTAGTTAAACTACAACGGCATTCATCTTCTAGTAGTTCTGATGAGCTCCCCTTCGAGTACTGCTATGACTTAAGGTGATTTGTAGCTTCGCAAAAGCCTCTAGTCCCTTTTCATTTTAAAACCACAGGCATTGATTTTGACTTTACCTCCAGTTCAAACCAGGTTGTTGAAGTTCCCATCAATTTTACCATGAAAGGAGGAGATACTTTTACTGTCACAGATCCTATAGTAACTGTCACAGGGGAGGTGAGAACATGAAATCCAACATTTGTTTTCATTCATATTAATATCCTATGATTATTTAGCCTGTAACATGATAAATGCTTATTGTAATGAACCAGGGTATTAGCTTACTATGTTTGGGTGTGGTGAAAAGCAACAACGTCAATATCATTGGACGTGAGTATTTTAATTGAAGAAACTAAAATATGTTCTGAAAGCTTTCAATTATTTTGGTCTATTCATGCTTCTTTTTAAAAAAAACCACAACTGCTACATTCTTATCAAATCTTTTTGTGTTTCTTCTGGAATTGTGTAACATTCACAAATGCCTGTCTTCTTTATCTGTTTTTGTTTGATAAATCTTGCATCAATACTATGTATGACAAAAACATCTATATCTTCTTCCACTGTTATTGCTATGACTTGAATATTCATAGAATTTATCTTGACACAGAGAATTTCATGACTGGTTACCATATAGTGTTTGATCGCGACAACATGATTCTTGGTTGGAAAGAATCTAATTGTAAGTGAAGCTCACTCTATACTGCTTCAGTGCACTGCATGCTTTCTCCATTAGTATTGTTAATTAAACATGTTATTCACAGGTTATGATGATGAACTCTCTACTTTACCTGTTAACCGATCACATTCCTCTGCTATTCCTCCTGCCATAGCTGTGAATCCTCAAGCAACATCAAATCAGCCTAATGAGCTTTCACCTAATCTCTCATTTAAGATAAAACCCACTTCTGTCTTAATGGTGGCCCTTTTTTTGCTTTTGGCCATATTTTGAGCATACCTTAGGCTATTTAGTGTTATATCACTAATATTAGTATTTTTTTTAGCAACGCTAGAGTTATATTATTTCTATGCATTTTTTGGATTCTTAGTATCATTGATTTGATAATGAGTCTGTAAATAATGTATAAACATGTCAGTATAGTTATGAAGAAAATATATATTTCCATTCTTACATTTTGTGACTTCACTTTGTGACTCATGGAGAAGACTCAATCAAATTGTGCAGATTGTGCAAGAAAAACTGACAGATTAGTTACACATCCTCACATATAGTTGAAAATGGACTATATATTTAATTTTTAACAATAGTTAGGTCTTTTCTTTTGAAATCTTATAAAAATCAATTTGAAATGAATAATCAGCACATAGGGACACCATATTGTAAATTTTGAATCAAATCATCGTCAAGTTATTGACCCTCCACATTCAAAAGTGCATAAATGAAGAACAACTGATATAAACAAGAGTTCTCTATGGAATGCAGTCATTCAACAGTGGTAATTCTGAAAGAAAATCATGCCACCTGGAAGTACTTAAACCAGGTCAACACGTTATGAACAGATATTGACTATTAAGATTTATGACTCTTACCAGCTGCCATAGATTCAAAAGTTGAAAAGTGCCAAGTTTTTCTTTCAACATCTTACATAAATATTGGAAGCTATTTTTTTATAAGCCTGTTGAATTTTTGACAAAGGAAAACTAGGTCCTAATTCTCATTTACAATAAATGTTTGTAAGAAAAATAAGTGTTGCAGCAGACATTCATAAATTGTTAGTGGTCGATATGAATTACACAGGTTCAAAATTTGATGCCAGATGTGGACCACTAGCAGCTATTATTTGAATATTTTTTCTCTCACCAAGAGCACCTTCCCTTTTTGCCCTTGCCTCTTGACATTCTAGATAATGTATATCCCAATTCTACATTTTTTTATCAATAAAAATATATAAAATAAAGAAGTAGTTGGGGTGTTTCAATCCTTTTATACATCAACAAGCAAAGGTCAAAATCACGAAAAATTAAACCAGAAGGTATCACCCATATAACCTTTATCGTAGTTATTCTATAAGCAAAACAGAACAAAATTTCTAAAGACAAAAGAGACGAAATGTTGAAGTGCATGTTCATCAGGTCCATAAGTACACACTTTGTGTACTACAAAAAGATTATTACACATGCTCACCCCTTTTGTGATCAGATTATTACACATTACGACTTTGTTTAAGATTACTTTCCATGCAAAATGTAAGGTTGTTGACAAGGCTTTAAAATATTTTTTGATATTTTAATTATATTGATTAATATTTTTCATTCAACGACTAAAAATGACACAAAAAGCATTTTTACTAAGAATTGAAACATATAAATTTGCAGGAAATGAAAATATATTTAAATATATATTTATTATAGTAGATTAAAATAATTAAGAAAGAAAGATAGAAAAAAGCATTAATAAAAAGAAACCATTAGAAAATATCGTGAAGAAAACATTAAATTAATATTTAAAGATGAAAATATTAAATAAGGTTTTCTTTTTTGGAAAGATAGTTAGTTAGACAATTTCTCTTTTGTTAGAAAGATATCCAAAGATGTATGATAACTCTATTACATAAGAAGCTAAAGTAAAAGACATTGGAAATTGGAGTAATGAGATTAGTTTGAGTGAGAAAAACCACACGTTGCTAATTTCCTACATTAGTTGTCTGAGTGTAATGTGGATATGAACAAAGAAGATGGGTGGGTTTAGAAGGATAATCATACTAATGTTTATATTGTATCAAAAAATATTTTAATTTAAGATAGGTCTTTAGACATATAATTTATTTGAGTAATATAGTTATTATTTATTATATTGTAATTTATTTTCCTCTAATATTACATTTTACTTAATTTTGATGTTATAATATTGAATCTCATATAATGTTTCAATATATCATAAACATGAATTATATCTCTAAAGAAAAAAATATCTTTTATTTACGTTAAAGTATGAATATACTAATTAATTAAATTACATACCTAGAAATATAATTATGTTAATTTAAAATACCATTTTACCTTAATTATATTAATAGTTTTTACTGATAGTGTTAAAATAACCATAATTAAGAACAAGGGGTGATATAAGAATGTGAGGAATTTAAACTGCCAATTTTCTTTTTTGCTGGAACTAAATGCAGATGAGTCATGCTTGTAAGAATTAAAAACATAAACATTATAAATAATTTTCTCCTTAACACCATGGAAGAATTTAATTTTGAAAATTAAAACTATTTTCTTCATACATTAATTAGTCAATAATACATTAAAAAATATAATAATTTCAAACAAATTAAGTATAAACATCTTCTTTTGCATCATCTTTTGAAGGAAGATGTCATTTTCTTCTTGAGTTGCACCCTCATCAGTATCACATTTTTCATCCTTATCTGTACATACATTATTAAAAATTATCACAATGTGTCAGTGTGGGTTCATCACCAAATGATAAAAAAAAATTATAAATACGTACTGTATTGTCTGTATGTAAAAAAGAATACAAAATACCTAACAATCATATGACAACTTTATTTAATTATACGGTTTAATTAAACTTCAAGTAATTTATAAATATATTTTTTCCAACTGAATTTTTATTAAAAATTTATATATTAAATATTTAAAATATTTTCTTACTTTTATTTGAGTATTTTTGTCATTATTTTTTGTTTTTCTTTAAATTCTCAATCGACTTATATTTTTTCTCTTTAATCTTTTGTATTTTTTCAATCAACTCAGTAAAAGAAGTGTTCAGTAAAAAAATAAAAAGTAGGTTGATATATAAATTAAAGACGATAAAATAAAACTAACAATCACGATATTCTATTAACAGCGGCATAAATCTCATATAAGAATATTTAGATAAAGATGCAAAACATTTTAAATGTTCAATATATCAAATGTTTTTTAATGAAAATTGAATTGAAAATATTAAGAACTATGAGTTACTTAATTTTAATGCAAAAAATCGAGGTAAGACAAATGCTGCATTTTCTCTTATTCATGTATGAAAATTCGTCAATGCAAGGTTTTACATAAAGAAATAGAAAATTAAAATTAAAATTTTATTTTCATAGCATTTGCTTATCGTTAACGAAAATTTATATCATGCCAATAGAAGCTGTATTTCAGTTCTGTTCAGAATAAGAAAATTATTTAATTGCATACTGACAAAAACTCAAGGTGGAGGAAACATAATAGGGAATATAGGTATTGTTATAATCAACTACTCTACCAGTCTAGTTTTCCTTAAATATTACTCTTCATTCTAACTACTTTGAATTAGAATAATTAAACATACAAAATTTTAGTTTTGACTTCTTGTAATTAAGATTAAATGGTTTTTGTTTAATATGTTTTTAGTCATTTTAAACTTAATGAAAACTTGTTTGGTCTCAACTATTGGTTACTTGTCAATTACATTTGTGTTTTTTTTTGTGAAAAAGAAGAAATAAAAAAATATATAAAAAATGTGTTATTTAAATGGATAAAAATAAGTAAAAGAAAAAGTTCTATTTAGATTAGTAAAAAAATTTATTCTAAGTGAAGATGTGCAAAGTAGTAATATTGAAATAATAACAATCTTAGTATGATTTAAATTAAGCAAAATCCCTTGACCAAAAATATGATTTGACATAAGCAGCACGTCAATTAGGGACAGTTGTTTAGGACTAATCACCAATATAAGCCAAGATCACAACATAATCATCTTAAATTTTACTATCCTCTTTATATCTTTGGAAAATAAAGCTTCACAACTTTACCTTTATGAAAAGTCTTACTACATTCTTTATCCTATTAGTTGTCATCTTTTTCTTACAAACAATTCAAATAAAGTAATAACACAATAGTCAGGGTTCCTATGTAATCATTGTTCTTGGTTCGGAATAAACAAATGCCAATATAATTTAGAAACAATATATAAATTAAAGACATTATTTGACATTCATCATTTTTAGAAGTTTAATCTAACCAAAAGAATTAGTTTCAATAAAATAGTAAAAATATATTTTAACTATTAATATTTAAATGTTTGATTATTTTCGGTTTTTATATTTTTATTTTTTAATTGAACTTTTATTTTGGTAAAACAACGTAATGTATTTTTTTTTGGTCAAATTGATGTTAACACATTTTAAAAATGTCACATATCAAAATATAAAGCTATATCACATACCAGCAAGTGAGTTATCATTTATCTTAGTATCTCTTATTTTGACACATAATACAAAAATAATTCACATGTATCATTATTTCAAACTATATTAATATCAATTTAACGAAAGTGATTACATATTTACGTAATGAAGTGTCTGTAGTGCACTCTTGGCCTAAAAAAAAACTGCAAGTAAATATGCTGATTGTTTGTCCAAAGATGAATAGATGATTACATAGAATTTTTTTACAAAAACTTATACTCAATTTAAAAAAAATAAATAAAGACTCAAGTGTAAAAATATAGAAACAGAAAAAAAATCGAAGACTTATATATATATATTAAGACCAAATTACTAATTAAATCTTTAAATAAATTTTCATATTTAGTGTTAATAGTGATTTGAGTATAATGGTATTCTAGTAAAAGATTAAGAGTACAATTTCTTAGATTTATACACAGTTTCAGTAGACATAGGAACTGCACAACACGCATTACCAGCAACACCACAGCAACTCAACTCTATGTATCATCTATTCATCTTTGGACAAAAAAATCAGCTGATTTACTTGCAGTATTTTTAGGCCAAGAGTGCACTACAGACACTTCATTACGTAAATATAGCACCACTGATTGAATAAGCTACTTTTTTTCATCTTAAACATAAAAAATCTCATTTTACTATTTGCTTTTTACAAATGCTACCGGACTCTCTGGACTCAAATTAGTACTGTTAATAATTAGATTCCTCTGAACTATGATTCACATAAGCAGGAAAGCTCCCACAATAATAATTGTAGTTTTGATAAGAGCTGGCTACCATTATAACTAACAAAGACTTGCAATGCAAGCTTTGGCACAGAAAAAAAAACAAAAATTGCGATGGCTCAACCTTAACTACCGCATACATTCCTATATCTGAGGCGCAGTTTCCTTTGCTTATTATTCCTGTGTCCTGCCATTTAAAGAAAAACATAGATTTATTTTCAATTAATTCTCTATAAAGAATTCAGATAAATAATTTCTAAAGAAAAAGTTAAAACCCAGAAGAAAGAAACATTAAGTGCTTTTCTCACAAATTATGAATAATAGTTTTAGATAATCATAAATGGGTTTCACAAAAAAAAATGAAAATAAACATTACAGTGAAATAGAATAGCACAGGGACAATTGGGGCATGTGGCTGTTGTCCTCAATTTCCGTTAAAAAGTCCGAACTTGAAATCTCAAGTGCTCTATCACAAAAAGTTGCTGGGGTAAAATCAAATAGTTCACATTCGACACTAGGGCAATATGAGAAGACCAAGTGTAATTGTCATAATCGATGAATCATAATGGTGTATTATGGAGTAGGGGGTGAAATTGTGATCTTACCAACCGTACCCTTGATGAGAGGAGACCATGAAACTATAGCTTAAGCCTGGATTTAGCATGAATATGTAATTACAATATTCTGATTCAGAGTAACGTGAAAAAAGTAATAAAAGAGGACCATCACATATCATACGCCACAGAAAGCAACTAGAAAAGTTTAATAACCTTCATTTAGTCCACGGAGCATAAAGTGGATTGTCTTTTTGTAACGAGAATGCTTCAACATTACTACTCTTCATTGACAGTACTTCTTAACGAATTGATTTCTTGGGCCACGATATCTTATACAATGATTAACCTCTTGTTATCTCTATAAAAAACCATTTCCCCCATCGTTAATTTCCACAGCTAAAAGCTAAAAATCATCAAAGTACTCAAATTGGCATGGCTACCATGGTTGCTTTCTTGAACTTGGTCATCATACTTTCAGTAGTCTCTACCGGAAAGTCACTGAGCTTAAACTACTATGAAAATACATGCCCTAAAGTGGAGTGCATTGTTGCCAAGGCAGTGAAGGATGCCACTGCTAAGGACAAAACTGTTCCAGCAGCACTTCTTCGAATGCACTTCCATGATTGTTTCATTAGGGTAACAGAATTTTGACTCTCCTTTCCTCTTGACTGTCTGTTTCGGCTTCATTTGATGTGTCATTAAGCAAATCATTTTTTCTTATTTGTTCCCCTGTTTTCTTGAAGGGGTGTGATGCCTCCGTGCTGCTAAATTCAAAAGGAAACAGCAAAGCAGAAAAAGATGGGCCACCAAACGTTTCTTTGCATGCATTCTATGTCATTGATGCAGCAAAGAAAGCATTAGAAGCTGCATGCCCTGGTGTCGTCTCTTGTGCTGATATCCTATCTCTAGCAGCAAGGGACGCAGTTTTTCTGGTAAGTAATCTACTTAAAGTACCAAATTTCTCATCATTTAAATTCTAAATAACTGTTATGTCTTTGAGAATTGATAAATGCAGCTATGGTAACTTGTATTTGCAAGTCTTGACTAATGGTATAAATATATTCTACAGTCTGGAGGACCTACATGGGATGTTCCTAAAGGAAGAAAGGATGGAAGAACATCTAAGGCCAGTGAAACCATACAGTTACCAGCTCCAACCTTCAACTTATCACAATTGCGGCAGAGCTTCTCTCAAAGAGGACTGTCTGGGGAAGACTTGGTAGCTCTGTCAGGCAAGTCATCCCTAAAGTCAAAACTACCAAAACTTAACATTTTTCATTTATTCCAATTTATATCTAAATAGAGTTTAGATTAAAATATCTTTTAACTCGTGTAGGGGGGCATACTTTGGGTTTCTCTCATTGCTCATCTTTCAAGAGCAGACTTCACAGCTTTAATGCTACACATGATGTTGATCCTTCATTAAATCCGTCATTTGTAGCAAAACTGAAATCAATTTGTCCACTAAAAAATCAGGCAAAAAATGCAGGCACCACTATGGATCCTTCTTCAGTAACTTTCGACAATACATATTACAGGTTGATCCTCCAACATAAAGGCTTGTTTTCTTCTGATCAAGCTTTGCTCGATAACCCAGATACCAAGAATCTGGTTACGAAGTTTGCCACCTCACAAAAGGCATTTTATCAGGCTTTCGCAAAGTCCATGATCAAAATGAGTAACATCAACGGGGGCCAAGAGGTTAGGAAGGACTGCAGAGTGATCAATTAAAAAATTAAATCAATTTGATAGTTGATGTTCCATACAAGTTATTCAGTACGAAGTTGGTGGAAAAAAAGTTCCCAGAAGGGCAAGAATATTGCATCTTTTTCCTCCACAAAAAAGAAATTGGTATGTTTATCTCAAGTTAATAAAATATTAAGCATGTCTTGGGAAATTAATTTAGTAGTTATAAATATCAGTTTGGTAGTCTTGAGTAATGAGTCAAGCAAGGTTCAGCTCGGACAAATGAAAGTATCCCAGCTTAATCAAAGGATGAGAGTCAAGGTAACGATTAAGAACTCAACTTTTGTGAGAATCGAGCCAAACAAACTTAACTCACAAACGACTATGATTTGGAAATTGGCAGATATGATTTTCTTCTATAATAATAATGCTACGAAGTCTTATCATTAATATATCCAATGCAGCCTCAAAGAACATTATTGGCGCATATGGTAATTTTAGGCATAGTTCATGTCTGAGCGTTCACTTTCCCATTTTCCTCCCAAAACTGTTATCGGTTCGAAGATGTTGTTTCTGATGTATAGGATGAAATGTTGCGAAGAATGTGACTACCTTCATTGCAAAAGAAATTTTTCTTAAATTATCAACTCAACAATTATATGTGGTTTTCAGGCTCTAGCCACTTAACAGCACTGCAAATACCAACCTGTAAACATCCTTTTACAAATGAGTAACAAAACACCAAGTGATCTTAGAGGAAAATTAAACTAAATATACCTCAAAAACATGCTGAACTAAATAACACTAAAGTTTTCATCAACAATTGCCATCCCAGTTCCCCATCCACAAAGATTGTTGCCTTATACCATTTCTCAAGATTAAGGAACCACAAAATAAAAAGAAATAGTTTTTTCTTCACCTAATGTATAGCAGAGAAGTATGATATCCATTTTAGGAGGCATTTCTGTAGCGTGATCATGTCCTAAACAGTTTCTTGATCCTATAGATATGAGATGCAAGAAAGCAACAAGAATTTGTATAACAACAGCCGCCCGACCAAAAAAACTGCTAAATTTTTTCACAGTTTTGAGCTACCTCAAGCATTATCTTTTGAGATAGGAGCTATCTCTGCCAATTGAATGTTACCACTTAGTAGTGATGCTTTATCAGATGGAAGAAAGGAAAACCCGTCAAGAAGTTTCAAACACTTTAAGCCCCATTTTCCCATCAAAAACTCAATAAGGTGATGCCCACTGCAAATAATTAATTAGATTAATTAGCTAAATTAAATATTCTGCTTGTGAAGTAACAACGAAATTTCCTCACTAGCTCAGAGGATCATATAGACTGAAAGGTACCTTCGATTATGGTATGACGTTATAAAAATCGACCCCGGGGAATTTCGGAGCAAGAATGTCACAGTAGCAAAGAGGTCATCAAAGGCTAAACAATGTGCAAAAAACAGACATTAGTCCAATTCACAGAGGAAGGTGACCCATAAGGTAATAAGTAATGCACTCCTTTTTCATCTCACCATTTGAATCGTACAACACATCGGCCCCTAGAATAAGTGTGGGTTGTAAACTGAATAAGGGTGCATCCCAAACACCCCATGTCAATCCTAACACCTACAAATAGAAGCCAAAACATTCAGAAAACATAAATAATTAACAATATAATAAAATTTCTACTTCATGAACATCCACAAATAAGCATTAAGCTTCCACTCGTTCACCAACTTTTGGAAATTCCATGTCACACACAGACTTCCATAATATTTTACTGAAACATTAACACATTCAACAACGCACATTTTCACCACAGGCTTCGTTATTTGGAATATGTTGAAACAATCACTCTAATGATAGCTTACATTGCACTCAAGCTTGTTCAACTCACAAAGTCTTCTCATGTTGTCAAGCACCTGCAAGTCCAAAACATAACATGATGCAGTCAACGAATAGTTTATCTACTAAATTTCGGGATCCGGCCAACAGTTTAACCATTTGCTTATAATAATCATATAACAATACTGTTGATGAAGAACAGAGTCATGTTGGCAATTACTTTATTTATTTTAAAGATCACATATATCCTCAAATGAAGGACAATTTATTCAAACTGGATAAGAATCCAACGAACAACAAAGTTCTTCTTCCAAGTTTTATCAACATGGCATCTGCATATCCAACCAGACTCAAAGTCAAACACTTTTAATCGACTGGGCTTTTAGACCCGTACTTTCAACTTGAAAAATTTAATCCTTACATTAGAAATACGAGACTTTAGTTCATTCATTTGCATGCTTAAACTAAACTTAAACATTCAGTGGCATTATTTTTATCATTAAAAAGTTAAAAAAATGACCAAATTCCCATATTTTCCCAAGTTAAAGAGATTAAATTCATTGATTTGAAACTCTAGGAATCAAAATCAATATTTACCAGAAGTAAAGGGAACAAAAATACGTTTCTTTTTCGAGAACAATAACTGGACAGCATTAATGTAACACCTCTAATCTGGTGGAGTTATCGGTAAGAGTGACACGAGCACCGAGTTTTGCAGCAACCAAGCCAGGCAAGGAAGTTCCAGCACCCAGCTGCATGAATATAATAAGAAAAAACGATGATAAAGGACAAATTATCACGATTTTTTGTTATAATAAGACGTACCTCAACAACGGTGGCTCCTGAAAACCGATGCTTCTGCTGCCACACGTACTCGGCAAGAACTACACTGCAGGGCCAGACGAATAGGCCATAATCTTCCTTCATGTTCTGCGTTGAAGCCACGGAAATAACAGAAGAAGAGTAATCGTTAGTTGGTTGGGAAATTCGGGTCTGCGTAGAGATGTTGGGAAGTGAAGAACCTCGATGATGGAGATGGAGAAGCTTGGAGTTTCAGAATCGTCGCCGAAACAGTGGCGCGAAACGGTGGTCATGGTCGGAGTGTCATCGCACTCTTCATCGTCCCAATCTTTCTCTTCCATGTCCGAAAAGGAGTTAGCTTGAAACCTCCAATTTGGAGGGGGAATTTGGGGCTTCCAAACCTGTCTTACGTAAATGTCATGTTTATTTAGGTCAAATATTCACAAAAGTAAAAGAAAATTGAAAGCATAGATTATATAAAAAAACAAAAATCTTTAATTAAATTTTAAATATTTCGGAAGTATTTAATGGACTCTTTACTCTCTTTTTTATTTACTCGAAAGTTTAATATTTTTTTAAATGAGGTATGTATCATTTAAATTATTTACTCCAAAGCTTTATATATTTTAAATGAGTATGTGTAGTTTAAATTTTTTAATTAATTTAGTGATGTGAATGATATTTTGTTACATTGTCTTACTTCCTTTTATTTAGTTATTACATATGAGATTTATGATAAAACAATGATTAATGTAAAGACAAACATTATAGTGATTTTTATCGTTTTAATTATAAAATTTCACATCTTATATAAAAGAGACAAAGAAACAAAATAACCGAGAGATGATAATAATTACATCACTCAATTAAAAAAATAAATAAAGTAACAAGTATTCAATTGAAAATCATAAAAGTTTTAAGAAGTACTCAGTAAATAAATAAATAAGAAAAAACAATAGAAACTCAATTTAAAATACTTAAATTTATAAAGAATTATTAAGCCTAAAAAAACAGTGCTAATGGTTTATTACAACTACAAAAATACAATGTAAGTAGATGAGAGATGAACTTAATAACCTAATTGAAGTAAAATGTGACATTTTTCTCTTGTATTTTCTTTATTTTTTAACATTACTAAAATGTGATCTTTTTATCATAAGAACTAAACATACAAACACATGAGTAAAATGATTATTTTCTTTAATTATGGTAAAAATAGAGAGTATGTAATTACATATAATGGAACTTGTCAGTAAGGTTTGTTGGATGTGAATCAATGTTTTTAGAAGTTGATAGATTTTTAGTAAAAATATATCATAAACAAAAAAGTAGTTGATAAGTAAATATTAACTATTGAATCAAATTTATGGAATTAGATTAAACTTAAATTTTATTATCTTTTAATATAATAATCCTAGAAATTCCTATATACATTATTTTAAATTTTTTAAATTTATGTATAAATTAACTGATAAGAAAATAATTTTATTTTTTCATATGTTTTTGGAGAAGTTTCTCCAAACAGTTAATTTAAACTAAAAGAAAAAAAATAATGTACTTTAAAAATTATGGATCAGATAAAATTAGAGCAAAAAATGAATTTATTAATATTGTGATAACATTATATAAAAGATAAGTTAAATATGTTTTTGAATTTTTTAATTTTTAGTAAAAATTGAAATTAGTTTTTTTCTAAATTTTAGACTAATTTAATCTTCATATCTGCGTGATTAAATAAGCATTAAATAAATTAAATTAAATTTTAATTAAATGATTAAATTTAATCAATAAAAAACTAAATTAAATTAAAGTTTTGAAAATGAATTAATTTTAATTCTCACCGAGAAAAACATATTTAACGTAATAAAAAATAAATCACAATACAGGAGGCTATTAGGCTTAAATATTTTTTCTAAAATGGTACAGTTTATTTTTGCTTCTAAAATGGTATAGTTTATTTTTGCGCCAGTCCATTGGCTGCTTGAAGCAATTGGACAATAGAAAAAAACAAAAAAACTCACCTCTATTTTGCACTGGCCAGATCGAATTCCTTTTAAAAGAACAAAAACAAAGTTGAGAAGAAAAAATATGCATCAATCTAGGGAACTTCTTCCTGCACCTTATATGCTTCAATAGGAACAGTACAATCCAAAAGGTGTAAAAATATTATTTTTGAAAGGATAATTACAACAGGAGTATAATTGGATTTTTCAAAAATAGGAGAGTGTAGGAAGAAAATATGGGGTGCTAGAAGAAATTTTCATCTATCTAATACTGTCGCTTGTTAATTAACTGGTTTGTTTTATATGTTTTATTAAATTCTGGTCCATCATTCTGTGAGAGTATTTCTAACGTTGATTTTAGATTCAAATTTGACTGAACTCGTTTTTGTCATGAAGTTTTGGATTCAAGATTTATACATGAAAAATAAAATTAGAAATCCAAATTGTAGATAGAAATAATTCTTAAATAAAGATTACCTATGATTTCTGATTTATTAAGAAAATATACACACGATTTATTAATAGTAAAATAAAATACGGAATCTATTTGTTAAATTTTATGTCTTTTTAAATACAATTAAATGACGTAGACTTTAAAATAATTTTGAACCATTTTAACACTTCATAAAAATAAATATTCGTGTCTCACACGTACTTTACTCATTCTCCTTGCTATTGAAGTAGCCTTATGGAAAGCGGATGTTGAGTATTTAAAAGATCGGCAATTTCGTTTGAAGCAATTTCCTAAAAATCATTGACACATGAAGATTTTAGCGACGGATAATGTTGTTATTTTGACATTCAAATTTTTTTACATTTAATATTATTCTTCATTATTTTTCACTTTCTCTTTTTTTTTTTACAAATACAACCAATTATTTTTTATCATCATTTCACCTTTACAGTATGAAAAACTTATCAAATAATGTCAAATTATTATTTTTTTCTTTTAGTGACACATTCGCAAGGTGGTTTTGTTAGGTTGGTGTGCCCATATTTCAGTCTATAAAGTTAACAGTTTTTTTGGTGTTTTCATAGGACCACGTTGTGTCATAAATACTTCAAAAGTCATAGCAAAGTAAAATAAAACACAAAAGTCACGTTGAAAACACGTGTAAATTTACTATGATCTCCTTAGAAAAAAATCATTCACTTTTATACAATGACCACGAAAAACAAAATAAAAAAGTTAATTATACTAGCATGACAAAGAATGATGACAAGTTACCAGTTAATTATGTTCGTAGAATTAATTAAAATAAATAAAGAAATGAATTATTTAATTTAGTTGCACGTTACTGGGAAATTATGAGTGCAGTACCATGTTATTAGGCTTAGCTTTTTCTTCGGACTAAAGCTACGTGGAAAATGCGAACACCTTTTTCTGGCCCAAGGAAAACCCATAGTTGAAAAAAGTAACAATATTAGCTGTGTGATTAATTAATTGATTTAATGGTTATGCAAGCAAGTGGTAGCTGTGATACTAATTTTTTTTAATTAAGGCGCGCAGCTCTAATTGGGTTTGGGACAGAAAAAGACGCAGAGAGAGTGGGAAATTTAACGGCAGTCACAGTAACTGAGCTAGGACGCCAAAAGCGAAAGTCGTAACGGAAAGAGAATGGAAATAACGCGGGGGCATTTCCGTAATCTCGCGCGCTGCGGAAGAAGAAAACCTGGCATCCTAAGCGTTGCGCAACAATCTTTCGTCTGAAACGCATTCTTTTCTTCCACGCACACAAACGAACCAAAGTTTTTCTACCTTGCGATCAGATCGCAGAATTTTTGGAACCCTAATCTACTGCATTTCGCTCTGGACGTTCGTGTAAATCGCAGCCAACACTCTCCGTCAATCGAATCCTCTTCGTCACGTCGATCAACTTCTCCACTGAGATATTAACCCTAAACGTTTTTTATGGCTATGACCGGTAACCATTCCCCTCGCCATTCCTCCGATAACCACCAATCGCGCCGCACCGGGCGCCTGAGTGCTTCTTCGCCGTGGAGCCAAGTTGTGCGCGGCGAATCGGAGCCTGTTGCGGTGCCTCCGTCGTCATCTCCCGCCGCGCCGTATCAGGTGACGGAGGCTTTCCATTCCACTGTCTCGGAGGCGGACGATTTTAGCTCCGCCGCGGAGAGTTCAGACAATGGCGGCGCAGCGAAGAGGCCTGTTTGGAACAAGCCTTCTACTAATGGCGCGGCGGCTTCCGAGGCTCAGCCGGTGATTGACGCGCTTTCGTGGCCGGCGTTGTCGGTGTCAACAAGAGCTGCAATGAAATCGGAATCGGCGAAGGGTTTGTTGGATGGATCTTCTGTGCCACAGTTGCAGGTTTTGCTCTTACGCCATTCAATCTATTGTTTCTGTTATTTTAATAATCATTTTAATGATTAAAAACTTGCTGCTATTTTTAGTGTTCCATACAGTTGGAGCTAGTTTTTCTGTAGCGTTATTGAATTGATTTTTCGTGTGTTCTGATGGTGTTAAGTGGTTTGATTACACTAATATACAGAGGTAGTTTTGTGGTACAATTTGGAAAATGCATGTATGTGTTGCCTGCTTGAAGTGTGTGGAAACCGGTACTGGATTAGTTTATGTGTATTAACAACTAGATGTACTGTGAATTTTGTTGGCTTATATCGTTAGTGTGTATGTGCATCGACATTGCTATTGTTAAGTGCTGATTGCAGGTTTTGGGAAGTGCGTCTTCTTCCTCCTCTCTACAGAGGGAAGTCAGTGATAATACAAGCACCGAGAGTACCAACAGCGTGGCGTCAACTCGGCAGAAATCAGTGAAAAATCACAGTTCAAATGCTTCTTCTAATGGTGGCCACCCACAACTGTCTGTGCCCCAGGCTTCGGTAGCTGCAACTGGGTCCCATAACTCCTCTCCAAAGGACCACACACAGAGAAGTGGATTTGTGTCCAATGATCATCATCAGCAGCGTAATTCCTTTAGAAATCGTAATGGTGGCCCACATCAGCGCGGAGATGGTTCTCACCATCATAACTATGGGAACAGGCGCCAAGAATGGAATAATAATAGAAGTTTCGGCAGTAGAGATACCAATGTGCCTCCAAGAGTTGTTCCAAGATTTATACGGCCACCTCCGCCTCCTAACTCTACTCAGTTTTTTCATCCATCACCAATGCGGCCTTTTGGTGGCCATATTGGATTCCATGGTATGGTGTATTAATCTAATGGTGATTTCTTTCAACACAGAACATGCTCTGATGACTTTATTCATTTCCAGAACTGTCACCTCCGGTGGTGTTTGTTGCAGCTCCACCTCCACCCCCAGATTCACTGAGAAGTGTTCCTTTTGTGCCTCCCATGCCACATCATCCCCTGTTCTTTACAGGTCCTGACCCTCAGTTGCAGAATAAGATAGTCACCCAGATTGACTACTATTTTAGGTACTGTTTTTACTTTGGTCTTTCGGTGTTTTGCTTTTGTTAGTTTGTTGTCTTTAATCGGATTCCGAAAGCTGACTGTAGTTGTACCACAACTTGTCTATCGCAGTAATGAGAATTTAATTAAAGATACGTTCTTGCGGCAGAACATGGATGACCAGGGCTGGGTTCCCATTAAATTAATTGCAGGCTTCAACAAAGTGAGTTATGAAGGAGAAATAGATAGATTGCTTTGTTGTTTCACTGACTCATAAAATATATGCTTTAGGAAAACGTATAATGATTAACCTACTTTAGTGTAGGTGGATTAAATTCTATCTAATGACCACATGTCTTCTACTGGATTGAATGATTGGCATGTTTCTTGGCTATTATACGATCTTTCAATCCTGTAAAAGACAGCTGGAGTGCTCTCAATTTGATCAAGTTACGTCTTAGCTTAGTTGCCCATTCCATACATTCATGGGATGACAAATATTGGTAGCATGTATATGGTTGCACAGTTTGCACCATTTCTGTAGAAAGTATGTTCAACGACTAAGGAAAAACATGACTCTAAATCAAGTTTTTGCATTAAAATTATTAAAGTAACAATGTGTACATTGTAAGTGCTACGATTTTAGCACCCTACACTGTACTAGTTTGATTTTTCTGGTAGTTCTTATAGTTTTGGGGATTCAAGTTTTGGTCTTTTATTTTATTTTCAAGGCCAGTCCTACACTAATTTTTTCCCTTATGTAGTAATGATGTTCTGTTTAAGGGATATGTACTCATGTTTTGATCAATTATGTTGTGTATTAAAGAATTAACTTGGAAAAAAAGAAGTCACTTTACGGAAATTTTTAAACATATGGATAGGATCTGTTTTAAAGGTTAAGCTAGGTTCTGGTTAAATAAATAAAAGCTTATTGTTGCTCAATTAGTTTACTAAAGCCTTATTCTCTCCGTAATCCAAGTCTTTTTTCTTAACCCTTTATATCATTTTTTTAACAGCACCATTTATATCATGTGTGGACACATAAATTGTTTGCCTGTGTTGATTCTCAAATAAAAAGGGTAGTGGAAAAGAAAGCGCGAGTATGATAGTCAAATTGAAGTTATGCATAATACATCGAAAGAGTATTGATTTTTAAATCCAATAGAACAGAAAAGAGGTGAAAATTAAAATATTCAAACTTTTGTTCATCATTATTTTTCATCCTTAATGATATATGTCTAGTGGTGGGAAATGTATGTTGACTTGGAGACACTGTTACCTTACAATGGTTGTATTTTAATCGATATAATTACTTTCAATGTATATTTGGTCTAGAATTTTTTCCCGTTTGGCCAAAACTTGAAACATTTTACTCTTTGGTGTATGCAGAAGTTGATCTCACTAAACATCTAGAATCTTAATTATGACTGAAAGGTGAAATGGCAATGTGTAGTGAATGCGTGATTGTTTAGAGTATAATGACTTTTATTGTATAGTTTTCGAAGTTTGTATCGGTGACTAGTTTAGTGTTGAATATCAAATTAATTTCGTAATGCTTCAGTTCAAGTTATGCATTCATTTAAATCTCTTCTATTTGGATGTGCGTTGTGGCCTTATTTGTTACCAATGATGAATTTGTTTTTCCTCTCTGGTTTATGCATTTGACTTACAATATGCAGATTATGTTAGATGCTGTTTGAACTCCAATTTTAGTACTTTGTAATGGTCACTGTTTTAGTGTTGCAGTTCTTCAATTATCATACAAAATTTGTAATATTGTAGTTCTAGTGATGCATTGGTTTAATAATTTCTCCTACTTGAGTTGTAGCATTATTTCTGTTAGATGTTAAGGATTTATTTTCTGTTAGTTGGGCTTAGCCCATTCTGTATTAAGGGCATTGGCCCTTATATTTCACTATAAATAAAACTACCCTTAGTGTATTCAAAACACAAGGGGATATTTTCTCCCAATCCTCTCCATTTCTCACATGGTATCTAGAGCATAGGATTAGGTCCAGCCAACTCTAGTTTCCGGCACAACTCATCGCCGCCGCCGCCGCCACTGTGGCCGTCGCTGTCGCCGCCGCCGCCGCCGCCGCCGGAGTTCCAGAATTGACCGACGACCACATCATCGGCATCGTCTCGCCCGGGCGACCACCGTGGTACAAATATCGCAGCCAACGGACCAGTCACGCGCCTCCACGCGCCGCCGCCAGAATCGCCGGAGCCGCCGCTTCCCACCGCGCGTGACGGCGCGTCACCGGAGAGTTCCGTCGCCGATCTGGACCTCCGTGATCGCCTCCTCGTCCTCTTTCTGGATCTGTGATCGTTGCGGCAATCGGAGCACTTTAGATTTTGGGTTCTCCTGTCATACCCAACTTTACTTCTACTTGTTCAGCTCTTCTGCGTATACCGAGCAAACCAGTCACTGAGACATCTCCTCATATTGATGACTCCTCAGTTATGGCTATCCAACGTAATGATCGAAGTCGGCCTCGCAGGCAAAATAAAGGACGTGTTACAAAATGTGACCACTGTGGCAAGTTAGGCCACAAAATTGATCAATGTTATGCACTTCATGGACGACCTCCTCGACCTGTAGCAATGGCCAATTCTGATCCATCTGGAGACCCTCCTACTTCATCTAATACCGTAGAAAAACCTGCAATCTTTAACGAATTTCTCAGATGGTATGAGGATCGTCAGCACTCTAGTTCCACTACATCTGCATCTGTTGCACGTACAGGTACACCTTTTGTTGGTCTGACTCACTTTCACTCCCTCGGATCTTGGGTCCTTGACTCAGGCGCCACCGATCATATCACTGGTAACAAGTCCTTATTTTCTTCTTTGTCATGTCCGGATAACTTACCCTCGGTAACAATGGCTGATGGGTCTAGAGTCTCATCTCATGGTGTTGGTACTGTTGATATTTTTTCGTCCATATCCATTGATCATGTACTTTATGTTCCCGGGTCTCCTTTCAACTTATTGTCCATAAGTCGTCTAACTCGTACCCTTAATTGTGTTATCTCATTTACTAAAGATTCTGTTTGGTTGCAGGACCGGAGTTCGAAACACATGATTGGCACAGGATGTGAGTCTCATGGCCTATACCATCTCCGCCCTTCTCCACATGTTGGCGTAATCATGGAGTCACCATCCCTTCTTCATGCTCAGTTAGGTCATCCTAGTCTTGCCAAACTACAACAACTTGTCCCGAGATTGTCACAATTATCAAGTTTGTCGTGTGAGTCTTGTCAGTTAGGAAAGCATACTCGTAGTTCCTTTCCTCGTAGTGTCTCACAACGGGCATCGTCCCCTTTTTCATTGGTTCATTCTGACATTTGGGGACCTAGTCGTGTTAAGTCCAATTTAGGTTTTCAGTATTTTGTTACTTTTATTGATGACTACTCAAGATGTACTTGGTTGTTTTTAATGAAGAATCGTTCTGAGTTGTTTCCTATTTTCCAATCATTTTTCAATGAAATAAAAACACAGTTTGGGGTTTCTATTCGAACTCTACGTAGTGATAATGGTCGTGAATACCTTTCTCAATCGTTTACACATTTTATGGCTTCTCATGGCATTCTTCACCAAACCTCATGTGCTTATACCCCTCAACAAAATGGGGTGGCTGAGCGCAAGAATAGACACCTTATTGAGACAACTCGTACTCTTCTAATTCATGGTCAAGTACCCTCACGTTTTTGGGGTGACGCCGTTCTCACGGCATGTTATCTTATAAACCGCATGCCATCTTCCGTCTTAGATAACAAAATCCCCCATTCTATCTTGTTTCCTCAAGATCCTTTACATCCTTTACCTCTTAGAGTTTTTGGGTCTACTTGTTTTGTTCATGATTTTAGTCCTGGTCTTGATAAGTTATCTCCTAGGTCTCACAAATGTGTCTTCCTAGGATTTCCACGGTCACAAAAGGGCTATAAGTGTTTTTCCCCTTCCCTCAATCGTCATTTTATCTCTGCTGATGTTACTTTTGATGAATCTTCCTTCTACTTTTCACATCTATCTTCGAGTCTTGAACCTCCACCTGTTACTGTTGATATTCCTATTTTCTGTGATTCTCCTAGTGATGCTCCACCCATTTTGTCTCCTCCTTCTTTGGACTCTCATTCACCACAGGATCGTCCTTCACCACCACCCCTTCAGGTGTATAGTCGTCGCAATCGTCTTCCTCATGACTCACTTCCAGTGCCGGTTCCTGTGTCTCCTCCGGCTCCAGCAAATGAGTCTGACCTGCCCATTGCCCTTCGTAAAGGTATACGCTCTACCCGTAACACTTCTCCCCATTATACTGTTCTTAGTTACCACAGATTATCACCATCTTTTTACACATGTCTCTCATCCATTTCTTCTGTGTCCATTCCCCACTCTGTGGGTGACGCCTTAACTCATCCTGGCTGGCGTCAAGCTATGCTGGATGAATTAAGTGCTTTACAGAAAAGTGGAACTTGGGAGCTTGTCCAATTACCATCTGGAAAGTCTGTTGTTGGTTGCAGGTGGGTGTATGCTATCAAGGTTGGTCCTGATGGCACTATTGATCGTCTCAAAGCTCGATTGGTTGCCAAAGGCTACACACAGATTTTTGGTTTGGATTATGGTGATACCTTTTCTCCAGTGGCAAAAATGACCTCTGTTCGCCTATTCATTGCCATGGCCGCTCTTCGCCAATGGCCTCTTCACCAACTTGATGTCAAAAATGCTTTCCTTAATGGTGATTTGCATGAAGAAATTTATATGGAGCAACCGCCTGGCTTTGTTGCTCAGGGGGAGTCATCTGGATTGGTATGTCGTCTTCGCAAATCCTTATATGGCCTAAAACAATCTCCTCGGGCCTGGTTTGGTAAATTTAGCTGTGTTGTTCAACAATTTGGTATGTCTCGCAGTGAAGCGGATCATTCAGTGTTCTATCGCCACTCACATGCTGGATGTATCTACTTAATAGTGTATGTCGATGATATTGTTCTCACAGGAAGTGACTATCTTGGCATCTCTAAGATGAAACAACACCTTTGCCATCATTTTCAAACCAAAGATCTTGGCAAACTCCGGTATTTTTTGGGTATTGAAGTAGCACAATCCAACACCGGTATTGTCATATCTCAGAGGAAGTATGCGTTAGACATCTTGGAGGAAACAGGGTTAATGAACTCTAAATCTGTTGAGACACCTATGGATCCTAACATCAAACTCCTACCAAATCAGGGGGAGCCTTTCTCAGATCCTGGACGGTACAGAAGACTAGTTGGCAAATTAAACTATCTTACTGTTACACGTCCTGACATTTCCTTCGCAGTTAGCGTTGTGAGTCAATTCCTAAACTCCCCATGTGAAGACCATTGGGATGCGGTTGTTCGCATACTGAAGTATATTAAAGGATCACCTGGAAAAGGTTTGCTATATGGTCCTAACAACGATACAAAAATCGTTTGTTATTCAGATGCTGACTGGGCTGGTTCCCCTTCTGATAGGAGATCTACTTCTGGATATTGTGTCTCTGTTGGTGGCAACCTAATATCATGGAAAAGTAAGAAGCAAAGTGTTGTGGCAAGGTCCAGCGCAGAAGCAGAATATAGAGCTATGGCATCAGCTACTTGCGAGCTTGTGTGGCTTAAACAATTACTCAGTGAATTGAAATTTGGAGATGTCACTCAAATGACACTTATATGTGATAATCAAGCTGCTCTCCATATCAGCTCTAACCCTGTCTTTCATGAGAGAACCAAGCACATTGAAGTTGATTGTCACTTTATTCGAGAAAAGATCATATCCGGAGACATCAAGACTGAGTTTGTTAACTCAAGCAACCAGTTGGCAGACATATTCACTAAGTCCTTACGAGGACCTAGAATTGATTATCTTTGTAACAAGCTTGGAACATATGATTTATATACTCCAGCTTGAGGGGGAGTGTTAGATGTTAAGGATTTATTTTCTGTTAGTTGGGCTTAGCCCATTCTGTATTAAGGGCATTGGCCCTTATATTTCACTATAAATAAAACTACCCTTAGTGTATTCAAAACACAAGGGGATATTTTCTCCCAATCCTCTCCATTTCTCACAATTTCTTTATCCAATTACGGAATTAATTTGATAGTCACCATTCAATGATGAATATTTTCCCATAACGCTGAGTTATTTGTAGCATTAAGTTGTGGCATATTGTTTACCCAGTGATGAATATTTTTATCTGTCAGGTTATGTATTTGACTGACAATATCCAGATTATATTAGAGGCTGTTCGAAATTCATCTGCTGTTGAGGTGCAGGTATTTCTTTGAATATTGTCTCGAGATTTGAGTTTGAGTGTAGACATGATTTCATTGGTAGTATTTAGTAAAAAGTTATTTTTCTTTTTTGCTTTATTCTATCTTTTATTAAAGCTGTTTTAAAATTTCTCACTGTCATTTTATTATAGGGTGACAAAATAAGGAGACGAAATGATTGGAGGAGATGGCTCATGCCTCCTGTTCAGTTTTCTAATGTTCCAACCCCTGAAGAGTCGAATCCGGACATGCTGGCAGAACAAGTACACAATATTGCTTTGGAGACTAGTAACTATGATGGTCCAGGAGGAGTAGAGGTTCTACCTGATACTTCACAACATAGATCTACATTTGGGGATTTGAGTAGTCCATTGAAGCTCTCCACTGGTGAGGGTACTGGTCAAGTTGGAATTCAAGGTTCACATCACTCCATTCCAGCAAGAAATTAGAGTTTTAGATGTGCATTCGCACTTTGTGTGTTTCTGAAGAGCTCTTGTTAAGAGGGACACGTGAAGCAGGATTCTAAGAATGGTCTAAGTCTTTACTTATGGCACAATGGGAAATGATTGCTCGAGACATATTTAGGATAAATATGATTGAGAAACGGAAGAAAAATACATCGTATAAAACACAAAACGGTAACAGCTCCCTCTCCCCTCTCAGCAAAAGTACAGAAAAGACTTTTTCTTTTTATTTAATGTTTATTTTTGTTTGTGGAGAGCTAGTTGCACGACTCTTGTGAATACTAAATTTCTTTATGGGTATAATGTTGTCACTCTTACGGGGGAAATATTTGCTTCAATATGGGGAATTTTTGTCTGTGTTCCCGACTGCCCCCTCAGCTGCTTTTTAAAATCTCTGGGGTCAGCTTTGCCACCACCACCAGTTTTGGGAGCATGTGTTTTATCAAGTTCACTCATGACACGGGTGTTGAATGTTTTTGATAGCTACCTGCCGCCGCTGATGGAAGAGCAAATATAGCTTTCTGCCGCTGGAGCTGCTACTACCACCACTTTAAAGTGTGATTGCTTCATGTCACTTGCCATAATATCTTCCGTTACATCATATCTGCTATGACATTGGTATTTATATTTTTTGTCTGTTAAAACTCGCGAAAATTCCGAACCCGCAAGTGGTCCCTGTGGGGTCATTTAAGACTTTAATTATACAGGTCACAGCTGTATAATATATTCCTGTTTAGATTTATGATATGAACTTGCATGGATTCCGAACTTTATTTGATCATTACCGTCACGCCGCCTCTTCATTTTCCCCCTCTTCATTGAGCAATTGACACGTCGATGTGGTTAAAAAAATCTACATTCCAATATATTCGACTCCAATTTTCATACTTTAGAGAAAGCAGTTGCTGGCCATGTAGAGGAACTGGAGAAAGCGATGAAGAGGATGAGGTGTTAAGAAGTATACTCATAAATTATGGGTAAAGTCATGAAGAACTGATTAATGTGTATGTCTATATGCATTAATTGAATTTTGCATTGTTTCAAACGTGTTTATATAGAGCAGATTTCGCTAGCATATTAATAGTTGAGAAATGTTAGATATTTAGCAATTTCATAGAATGTTTTGTATTAAAGAAAAAGAAAATGGATGATAAATTTGTCATGCGTGATACAATTGAGGGAAGTGGAGAAAAGAAAGGTTATGATATGTATTGCAAAATTGCTGCGAGAACAACTTTTTGAATTGACACGCTTGAAACTGAGCTGAAGGAAATATATTGGGTTAGGTTGGCGAATGAACATGGGTTTTAGGATGAGACGAAGCTCAACGGAGTGTTGCTTCCTCCGCCACTCTAATAGTTTCCTACACCTATCTAAAATTTTTTAATCACAAAACTACCTTTTTTTACTTTAATTTTTTACTTTTCTTTTTTTATGAAAATCCTAAATCTCTACGTCTTATTTTCACTCTCACAGTCGTCCACCCCTCCAACTCTCACTTTTTCTCAATCTTTCCAAATCCGTTTAACCCCACCTCCCAACTCTCAAACTCTCACTTTCTCTTTTTCTCTCCAGATCCGTTTTTTCCAATCCATTCTTCACATCCGTTTCCACTTCTTTAATTTTTTTTCTTCTCCATTTTGGTCCATTGGTTGTGTGTTCGTACTATGGTATTGGTGCGGTGGTGGTGGTGCGGTAGTGGTGCTTTGGTGATGCTTCATTTGTGGTGCGTCTATTGTGCAATTTGGTCTACGAGAAGTTGATTTAAATTAAATTTGGTAGTATTATTTCATTTGAATGCATTTGAATATATTTTGTGTGCTGCATGTTTGATTTTGTTTAGTCTCTGTGTTTGGTCCCTGATAGCTGCGTTTTCTGTGTCTTCAAAGGAAGAAGATAACCGCCCAAGCCTCAACGGATGTGACATATCTGTTTGGCCTTGAACGGATGTCGATATTCGTCAACGGATATCCACGTTCAAGGCCAAATGAATATGGCACATTCGTTGAGGTTTGGGTGTTTTTTTTTTTAGTTTTTAGTTTATTAATGTATTGTATTTTAAATTAATATATAGATAGTATTTAAATTTAGTGTTTTTTTTAATTTGTTACAGAACTATAATCAAAATAATTTTAATTTTAATTTGTTGAGAGGAATTTCATTCAAGTAAAGAAGTGGACTATTACGGAGGTGCATTGATATAATGGCGAGGACCATTAATAAAATAGTTGGTTATTGGATAAAAAGATAAAAATGGAAATTAAATATTTCTGAAGGCTAAAAAGGAGGTAAAAGAGGGATGGAGAGGTGAAAGGATGTGGTGGTGGGAGTAATTCTCAGCACAACGGAAACAAGAGAAGGGTTGGAAAGTGAGTTGTGAAGTGCTGTCCTTGGGATTGGGACGTGACTAGGTGGATAAAAAGGAATTAAAAATTAATTAATTAAATTTATTGGAAAGGAGGAATGGCATACCTCTGTATCTGCTTCATATATTTAGTATTAATTATATCTATATTTGTATTTTTTTTCTCCTATAGTTGATCTTTTGAGTCCCACGATTGGTTGAGGGAAGAACTATCGTAAGCTCTTGCCGGGAGCAGCAATATTGAATTGGAAAAAAAAAAGCATTTTAATTATAATATAATTCTATTAAGTTAAATTAATTAAATTTACACTAATTATTTTCACTCGTTTTTTTTTACATTGTCTCAAATCCATCTTCCAATATAAATAAGAATTATTCATTTGTTTAGATATATGAATCAGACTCACCCTTCCACTTAGCCGGACGATTAATAGTAAAAAAAAAAGTTTTTCTAGACAATTAAAAAACATCAAGAAAAAGTAAAAATATTAAAGAATGAAAAAATCTTATATTAATGAAGACATGTAACATATAATAACGTTAAACAAAATTTCAAATTCGCAACACAAACAAAAACTAATAATATTTAAAAAAAAACAAAAACATTAAACAATAATTATGCAATTTCTCAAGTTAGTCTAGTATAACATTTCTACCATTATTAGTTTTCTAATATTTATAATGTTATTATTAGTTAGATTTATAAAAAAAGTAAAAAAAAGCCAAAAAATTTCCACTCATTACACTCAACTCAACGAGAACCAACAGAACTCAAAAGATAATTCCTATAAATTGATGTAAGAAAATATTGCAGGGAGAAAATTCACTAGTGTTACTAAAGTATGGATAAATAATGAACCAGTATTCATAGTTGTAGAAATATACATCGCTTTATTCACATTATTTTACATTATTAATATATTAAATATTGTCTTATGAGTATAACTAAAATAATCGTCCATATGATTAAGGGATAATGTCGTTTATCAATCATGTCACACTTTCATCGTACATCGATAGCAATTTCTTTCTTAATGGTATTGAGTTTGAGAAATTTAGATATTTAATTATATTAAATAATTAAACAAGAAAAAAAATTAGAGACAAAAATATAACTAGTAATAGTTTTTGTTATAAATAAAAAACTATAATTATCTGTGAATTAGAATTTAAATTACCAACTAATTAAGAGATTAACTATAATTATAATTTATTTAACAAATTTTTTAGTACAATAGCTTATTTTATTACTGAAAACATACCAATTCAACTATATCAGATTTATTATTTATATTTAAAAATTTAGAAAGTATGATTAAATTTGATTTTAAAAAAGTATTATAATTTAAATAAAAAAAAGTTAAGTTAAATGTACCATAAATATATTTAAATTTAATTCAATTTTGGCTTAATAGCATTGATGGTCCCTATTTTCGTCAGGTTTGTTTGAAATGGTCTTAGTTTTTTTTTTCAATGTTGTCCTAAAAAATGTAATTTATGTTTAATTTAGTCCTTTTTGCAGACAGCGTTTAACAGCGCACTGTCCAGCTGTCCACAACCCAAATGAGATGACATTTAACTGCCTACGAGGATTCCCTTCAAGCACAATGAGGTTGATTCTGAAAAAAAGGGAACCGAACGGTGAGGGAGAAGAAGAATGGAACCAAACAGCTAAAGGGGTGGGGCTACCGAACGGTGGAAGCACGGGAGCCGATCGGTTCGCCAGAGGGATTTGTGATTTAAGCTCGTGGTCATGCAGGTTTCTGGTTCTTGTGGTTTGCAGGTTTGGGGTTGGCGAGGATGATGGAAGTGTGTGCCACAGCGGCGCGTTGAAGAAGGGAGAGTGGTAGCAGTAGCGGCGGCCATGGAGATTGCGTTGTTGTTTATGAATGTTGTGCGAAACTCGCGATTTAGGTTGGTGCTAGAGGAGGAAGACTCGTGATTTGTTGCAGGTTTGATGGCGTCGCTGATGGAGATGTGGTGGTTGCAGGTTCTCGCGTTGAGTGACGCGATTCTTACGGCGGCAACGACCTTTGCTGCGCGATAGTGGTGGTGGAAGCCTAAGGTTTTGGAAGCGCGAGGAAGATGATGCGCGAAGATGGTAATATGGCGAGGTGAGACCCTAATCAAAAATACATTTTCAAAAAAATCAATAAATCCACCTCACTGTGTCTTAACGTGTCCACGTGGGCAGTTAAATGCCATCTCATTTGGATTTTGCACAGCTGGACAGTGCACCGTTAACGATTTAAACGCTGTTTGCAAAAAGGACTAAATTGAACATAAATTACATTCTTTAGGACAACATTGAACAGAAAAAAAAACACTAGGACCATTTCGAACAAACCCGACAAAAATAGGGACCATCAGTGCTATTAAGCCTTGAATTTTATAAAACTTTAAATTTAACGTCCAAAAATTTAAAACAAACTACACTCAACAATTGAAATTACATAAAGAAGAGAATGGTGAAAATCCATACTTTCTATTATACGTCTTAGTTTCACCGTTTACTAATACTTGCTCACTCTTGACATCTTTTAAACTCACACCATTAAGATGATTATTGCAAAAGAAAACACAAAACACACAAAAAGACAACACAAAAGTAATGATAAGTTAATATATCAAAAGAAATAAGTTATTAAATCAATCTCTACTTGGTGTTCACCGAAGAGACACAAACACCAATAAGATATGAGTCCAACAACATAAGAGATTGAAACCACTGTTTACCAAAAACCTTAAGGCAATGAGTCTTATATATTTATATAGTGTTCTACTTTCTCATTTCTATCCAACGTGAGACTTAGACTCACACATGATTCTCACCATAAAAAACTCCTTACTAGACGATCTATCAAACGCTTACTATTAGATAACTTTTTGTCAAACGACTCCTTACCAAATGACTCTTTATCAGGTGATTCCTTACTAGACGACTCTTACTAGACGATTCCTTAATAATAGTAATAAAATAAAATTTAAAAAATAACGAGTATTTATATTTAAAAACTTGTTTTGGCTTTTCATAAAAGATATGAATATTATAATTTGAAGAGTTTAAATTTTCTGTCATAATTTTATACTTTTAAAAAAACTTAAAATCGTAAATTGAGAGGTAGTAGAATTTGAATGAAATAAAGTGAAAATGTGTTAGGATGTAAAAAGGGTAGGTAGAAGTGGAAGCGAGGGAAAGGTGGTTTGGCCAAGTGTTGGTATTTAATGATGTTATAAGACACAGAATGGTCTTTTCGGAGTAGCCATCAGGACCTTTACTTGGAACCACGTAGGACACCATGCCCTTATTATACTTTCTATTCTCTTCCTTCAGTTACTAACCAATTCCACTTTTCATACCACTGGACAATACCACATTGCCTTGTGCTACCTGACAAATATCCATTACATGGCTGTCACAAAAGATTTGATTCTAATCCAATCTAAGGTACCATAATCAAAAATCAAAATCAACTCCATATTTTATTATTATTATTTTTTCTTTCAAAACTATGTTTTCAAATTTTACTCAAATTTTAAATTTATTTATATATGTTATAAATTGGTTATATTTTTATTTGAAGTAATACTCTTAATATATTATTCATATTTTAAAATATATGCTTATCATAAAACTAAATGATTTGATAAAAATACAATAATAAATTTAACTTAACTCATAATTCTAACTCTATAAAGTAAAACTTTAAATTTAACTATAAAATAAAATATATTATAAGTCTACCTTAGGTCTATCTTACACTCACCATAGTTCCAACAAAATTTAATATATATTTTGTTTTCATTGTAAACATAAAATAATTTTCTAAAACAAGAGCCTGTCTTTACTTCACATTGATTCTGAGCATCTGTGCATTAATAGTGGTGGCATGGCATGGGTCGAAGGGTCGATGGGTCTCAATCAATCACACCATTCTTGACGTGAAAGGTTTCGTTACTATGTATTGTTATTATTATAAGTTAGGAAGATTTCCTTGAAGTGAAACCCTAATTTTTGATAACAAATTTGGTGATCCCAAACGTTTGTAGAAAGAGAAAGAAATATGTTTGATGTTTTGGTTTGGTTTTGCAGGTTCCAAGTAAGGTGAGAAAGAAGAACAGAGAAGGGTGTTTAAAGGAAGTTGTGTCTCGTCTTCATATGGTAAGTGAATTTGAAGAAGAAAGAAGAAAAGAAGAAAGAGAAAGAGTAGAGAAGAGGTTTGGTAGTAGAAGTAGTTGTAGGTAGTAATAGCCTACAAACAACCTGACATCAACGTAAACATAGACAAACTTTTATGGGTAAATGAGGTGTGGGAACACTCATTCATTCCAGTAAAAGCAAAAGTAGGTGGGCCCTGCGATCAAACCCTTATTTAATAATATTACATTTTTTAATCCAAATAATAATACATGTGAATAATCAAATATTTAAATAATATTTTATGTCAAATAATTATATAAACAGTAAGTTTTTTCTTTAATTTTAATTTTCAGAACTCAAAGTTTATGTTGTAATTAAGATAAAGTTAAGAAATACGTTAAATTTAATTTCTCTTCGTTAATCTTGATTAATGATAAAAACTTTATACTATGATTTAAATTGTATATTATGAGTTTAATATAAAATTTAGATTTTTTAAAATTTAAATAGGTAAATAGGTTTAAAGACCTTTATCTTCTTGTTTTCTACATCTAGTAACCTATTCTAGCATTAAAGAATATTATTATGTGGTGCTTCAGTCCAATGTGGTTCCGATGACTTCTATGACCACATGTGTCGTATACAGTAAGAATCATAAAATAAATCTTCAGACAAACTTTCCAAGGGAAACTTTTATAAGAAATGGATTAAATTATATTTTAAAACAAAAATTAAAATTATATTACTTTTAATTTTTTTTAAAATAAGTGAAAAAACTACACTAAAATTTATGTACAAGTTAAGTTTTAGCTTATACATTTTTTTTATCCATTTAAGTTGTTGTTGGAAAACTCATTTAAATATATTTTACTCCATAATATTTACACTTCTAGGTAGTCATATCATAACTAGAGACTGTAAGTCTGATTTGATAGTAACGAGATGATGAAGAAAAGAAAAGAAGAGAAAAAATATGTTTTGGATTCGATTCTACTATTATTAATAAAAACTAATATGTTTATTTATTGAAAAAAAAAATTATATTATTTAATTTTTTTTGTCGTATCTAATTATTTATTATTTTCATCTCATTATATAATATTTAATAATAAATATTTCACAGTAAAAATTTAAAGAAAACGGAAAATTTAATTAACTTATTACGACTTCACTCACTATTAATTTGTAGTTTTTTCTTTCAATTTTTTATTATATTTATTGCTTTCGTTGTGCATATGAAAATAAAATAAAATTTCTTACAATATTTTTGGTTGTGCATATGAAAAAATAATAATTTTCTTAAAATATTTTGAATGCACGGTGAAGTTATTGGATTCGAAAGAATCTAACAAATAAACATGTGTGTTTCTCATGGATTTTTATTCAACTAAAAACATATTTTTTTTACTGTATAGGAGAAAAAACAAAAAATCACACTTTAAAAAATCCAAAAATCAATGATATTTTATAATATTTATTTCTTGATCATTTGATATGCCTTATATCAACGAAACTAAACTACCCACAAATTATTGTCTATTTCCACTGGATTTTGTCTTTTGTATTATTTATTATTTATTCTGTTTGTTGAGAAATAGTTGTGATGAAGGGAGTGCGAATAGTGAAAGCAGGAGTGCATTGTATAATAAGCATGGGATGTATGACATGTGTACTTGAGGGACTGCTGCACGTGTCAAATCGGCGTGTCCTTAAAACATTATGGAACGGCTCTTCCTGTGGCTCAACAAGTGGGTTAACATCAGCCTTTCTTTTCTTTTTATTTAATTTTATTTTCAACAGATAGATTCGTACAACATCATGCTATGCCTATGTGTACGGTTTTTCTTTTATCATCAGACTTACAACAAAGCCTTTCTATATCTATTTTTTTATTGAGTTATCAAATTTATTATTATATTATTATAATTTTGAATTACAAATTTTTAATTTAAATAAATTTTAAATATTTTTTCTCTGTATAAATTAGGAAGATTGTTGGTTTTGTCGCTTAAAATACTTTTCTTTAAAATTAAAATTAATTTTTTCATAATCTACTTTCAAAAGAACTATTTTAGTTATTTCTATAGTTAATTTAGTTGTATGTGAAAAAGTAGACAGAGCAAGCAAACAAGGGGATAATGTTTTAGCAACACATTCTTTAACACTCTTTGTTATAATCTGTAAAGATTTTTAAAAAATATGATTAGTAGAGATGTCTCTTATTAATTTAAAAAAAAAGAGAGTAAAAAAACAGATATTAATCTGCGTGAATAAAATTTATATAAAATATTGAAATTTTTTTAGTTAAAAATATTAATATTTTTAAAGGATCAAGATATATCTTAATTTGAGTCCATAAGTAATATACCTAAATGTTTCTTTAATTTCTTCATATAATTTGATATGTAATTCTTCAAATTCTAAGGTTGTCAGAGATGCATTAAGCAAACAAAACTTAAACCCTTAAATAGGCTAAGACTACAAAGATATTCTAATAATTAAGTTAAATAGGTGTGTAAGGTATTAATAAATAGTATAATATATACGTAATAATTATCTACTATTATTTATAGTAACTTTATAGGCTTTTAATTTGTTGAGACTAAATCACTTAGATAATTAAATTGTATAGGTTTTGTTAATCAATTTTACGTCTTAATCTCTTTATCAATCATGTTTGATCTCCAATTATGTCTTGTGCTTTTAACTATGATTATGATGCATTACTACTATGATGAAAATGTTACATAATATTGTTCTAGATTGACAAGACCATATCAATGACATATAATATATTATGAAATTACTTTAAGTTAACAAAATCATTTCGGTCACATATATACAATTAACATAATAAATTTATAAGATTTTTAATTTTTTTTAAGTATTTATTATTTATCCCACTTATTCTATTAAATTCAATGTTTCTAATCAATATTAAATTTCTAACCTAATTTTTTTTAGTTGGACAAGAAAAAACAAAAATTATTTATAGGAAAATAATAATAACAAATATAGATATTAAAAGAACAAAATATGATAAACTAAAAATATATATATTCAATTAATATTGAATACATTAATAATAGTTGTTTTTAATAGGATTATGAGAGAAAATTCCCGTTTACTTTGTTATTTTGATGCATATAAATGAATATTGAAAACCAAACTTGAATTTGACATGTAATTTTTAGTTATTTTAAAGTTTGAAAAAGTATTTCTTATTTCAACATTTACACTTGAGTTCTTCAACATCGATTAACAAATTCTTTCAAATTCACTCAATCATTCTCCCTCAAATTCATTCAAGTGAACAAATGGTTAGTGAATGTATTTTGTATTATTGTTTTTCATTGTAAAATAAAGAATTTAATTAGATTTTAAAAATTCAAATGATAAAGTATTTCTTTTTATATGATACCTATTTCCCGCTATTCACTAAATAAAGTGTATTTCCTAATTAAAGAATGTATCTTTTTATTATTATTCTTCTGGGACGTGTCAAAGATTTTATTCATGTTTATAGGGTCATATTTGTTTACAGTTCACATCAATCTTCCCCTGAATTTGGTGTGTAAAGAAAGATATATATGAAAATTTACTATTCTTTATTCTTGTGGCTTTATTATTTAATTTTTATCATCAAATATATATATATATATATATATATATATATATATATTTGTATGTATATATATATATATTTGCATGTATATATATAAAGTAAGTCCGATATAAGTTGAAAAAGAAATTTGTTTCTCCGTCTCTTATGTCATAATATGCGAAAAGTATTTAATTTGAGAAAGATGAGATCTTTTTGAAATTCTAATTTTCTCATGTATTGAAAATATTGAATTATCTGTGATATGATTTAGTTTCGACATTTTGGACTCTAAATGATAATATCTTTTCATTTTAAGAGTCATATAAATTTTGTTCTGTATTAATATACTGACTCTTATATTTTTAAATAAGTTAAGTTATTATTTGTGTTTTTAACTACAACTCAAAGTACAACTCTGACTTTTCCTCTAACAAACCATACTCTTTCTTATATATATTCTTAACAATTCCAAATCTATTTTTAACCAAATACCTCTTATTTATTATTATTTTTTCTCAAAAACTTCCAACATTAAAAAATGAAATTATTTTTATATAATTATAAGTATGCACTCTCATCATTTTATCAAGATATTATCTATTTTTAATACTTCCAATTAGATATGCAATTTTACAATCTAAACTTAAATTTTTAAACTTTACACAACATGATAAACCCATAACGCTCAAGTAATTATAATTATCTGTTTTGATACCAAAATATAACATTCCATTTTAGCATCTTACAATTAAAGATAACTTTGAGATTTTGATAAACTCCTATATTAGATAACTACTAAAAGTAAAAAAAAAAAATGTTACTCAATGGTGCTCTGTCATCACTTAAAGCCTTCACATAATACAACATTCAGCGATGTCTTTTTGTTGTTTAACGCAAAGCTTTTATTTAATACAACACTCAATGGTATATACTGGCGTTAAACAACCTAGAGATTAAATTATCCTTTATGAGTGCATAAGTTTAAAACAATTTTAAACATTAAAACTCGTACCAATTCATCCAATTGCTCATATGATAAACTATCTTAATCACACAAAACCAAACAAAAAGAATCACGCCAAAAACAATTATCCAAACTATACAAATCAAATAAGACATACACACCAATCAAATTCATCCTAATAGCCCAATTTCATTCTTAAAATAAAATCATTCATCAACATGCAAACATACCAAATTTATCAATCTCATACACACCAAAACAACTAGTTTCTCATACCTGACCCAACAACTCACAAGACGCTAACTTGCAAAATGTTCTATCCACACATAGAAATATTAATAGAACGATAAAGTCATATCGATCCGTAGATACTTGTATAAATGACTAAAAAGATAAATGCAAATGAAAGAAGATTCACTCTCAACAAATAACAGAAAAAGGGTTGAAATTCAGTTATGTGAACGAAGAACTAATATATTCAAATTGAAGAGCTCGCTACAAAGAGTAGTCTTACAATATTGATTCTTCAATAAGACAAGTAGGAAAAAATAATTCTTAAATAGAAGTCAAAAAATTCTAGAAGAGTGGTTTGTACAGAGATTATGTGTTTTAAAATAATGAAACTCGTTCGTAACAAAACTATTTATCTTAAAAAAATTTAATATTAGAATAATCGAGTCTCACTATTTTTAAACTACTATTATTTCTAAAATGTCATTTTCTAGATCAAATTTTAATAAATAAATTTTCAATGAAATGACATTCACAAAAACCATTATTTTGTGTTTTGATGGAAAATCTTATCATTTTTATGATACATAAATATATCAAATTTAAATTTAGTTTTTTTTTAATTATTTTTACATCAAAAGAATTCAAAATTGATATATTTTATTTTATTGTATTTAAATAAAGTATTTCAATTGCTACTAAATATAAAAGGTTTATTAAATAATGAATAAATGTTAAAAATTAAAAATAAAATATAAAATTTATTGATCTATGTAGTCAACTTAGGTTGATGTTATTTCAAACAAAGTTTGTTATGATTTTTAAGTGATATTTGCAAACTTTTTTCATGATTTTGAATCAAATTTATTGTTCTATGTAGTCAACTTAGGATGATGTTAATTGATAATATTGTTAGTTGATGTTAAGCTCAACTATAAAAATCTATATCTATTTTAATTAAAACAAATTAATTTGGATTTTTTCAATTGAACATAAATTAGTTTAAGTTTAGATTAATTCCACTTCATCAATTAGATTAAATTCAATGTTAGATTAACCAAATCAATTTGACGTGTGATCAATCCAATCTCAGATTGATATAATCTTAACTTGATACAGATTTGATGTCTCAATCGAACATAGTGACAAGACTTGTCCTAACCCAGTTTGGTATTTCTCGATCCTATTTAAGTTTGACTCAACCTATACACAAGATAATTTCATTCTATCCGGACTCAAGGTAACAAGGTCTTGATTAATTTTAGTATGACAATGGCTCAACACAACTTGATTGAATGTGGAGCGAAATTGACTTTTGTTCGATCTAAACTCTGACTAACTTAACTTTGTGTGTTAGTTCTGACTGACTTAACTTTGTATATTAGTGTAAATTCACACAAAAAAATATTGAAATAATTATAAATTGTTGAAAAAATAAAAAGTTTGATAATATATTGTAACGAATTATTGAAGAAACAAATACTAATATTTTATAAAAAGGTACTTAATATTAATCTTCTAAAAGCATATTTTATTATAAATAATATCAAATTATTATTGTTTTAAAAATTTGTTCGTGGATGGATTTCAATTGTGTTTTGTAAATGTAAAATTCTATAATATTAACTCACTCGTTTCGTACTAAAACATATGAAAATATTAATATGAATATAAAAAAATTATTTAGGAGTTCAGTATATTAAATATTTTCATAGAGGTGTCCTTCCACTTATTTATGAGATTAGGTTTCTTCAATAAAACTATTAAGTTGTGAATTCAATGGTAAGTGAAGTTATATATTATGTGGAAAAAAAAATTAAAATAATAATACTAGATAACTTATTATCATAATATTTTAAATTAAAAGTAATATGAATATCTTATATGAATTGCACTGATATCTCATTATTATTTATGGTGAATTCTTGAAAGATATATACAAAATTATATAAATTTATATTATATATATATATATATATATATATATATATATATATATATATATATATATATATATATATATATATATATATATATATATTATTTAGCTTTCAGTAATGAAAGCAATTTTCTTGGTATTGTAACTGCACACATCGAATCAAGATAATTAATTGTCATGCTTTGTGTTAACTATGAACACAGGGTTTTTGACATGTAACATTAAGAACTTACTTACCACAACAACATTAGACAAAGGTACGGTTCCTGTCTCATGTTAACTCTTATGTGATAGGTATCGAAATATCTCGATGTTTGGATTAAGAATTTTGTCTTCAAATAGTGGAAAATGGTTCTTAAATGTACAGATACTTTTCATGATTAAACAGGTGTTATTTTCTCTTCTCGTAACCCAAGGCCCCGATTATTAGTTTGAATCTAAATATTCCTCGGGCTTATATGAAATTCAAGATTTAATGTTTCATTTTTTTGTGCCCTCAATGTCAATTTTATTTAGAAACCTGGACACGAACAACCTCTGGAGAAAAGATGAATACAAAAATATTAATTATTGTCCTTTATTGTGCACATGAAAAGCTTTTTTGTTGGTTCGCACATGAAAAGCTTCGATGGTCCACATTGAGTTTCTTCAATTGGCAAACAGCTAACATCATCATGCATCGAAAATATGCATAGTTGCTATTGTGCATAGGATCAAGCATTAAAGTGGTCCCATTTCTCACAACATCACTTCCTTCTTCTTGTAGACCATGATATAATAATCCTAATTTGACAATCCACACTTTGTTGTTTAAGTAGTGTTTAAATTTAGAAGAAAAAAAAAGTGTAAAATAAACCTCAAGAGCTTCTAAAATAAGTGTTACTTGGAGTATATAAAATGACAAATATATATATAAATAGAGAGAGAGAGAGAGAGAAAAAAGTTGACAAATTGTTAATTAGGATCATCATGGATACATATAAAAAACCACTTAAGATAAGATGGTCTCTTAAAATCAATAATTGGGAGTTAAAATTTTAGTTAACATGTTGATAAAAATAGGTATTTTATGAAATTATGAACTGAAAAAAAAAATGTAGTTTAATTAATTTAACAGGTGAGAAAATGGAAACTGGGAGGGGAGGGTTATGATTTATCATTGGCTAGGGTTTTGGCTGGCGCATGTCACGTGTCGAGAATCCGACATGACTACTCACACAGAGTGCACAGAGATCTGCAAAATATAGAACAACCACCAAACACAAACTTGACTCACCCTCTTCTTTCTCTTTCTGTTTCTGTTTCACCTTCTCAACCATTTCTCGGTCTTTAATAAGCTAGAAAAGTTTGCAACATTGCCGAATCCTACCAAACAAGGTCATCATAAAATTCCCTAAAAATCACAATCACACTCATCACTTTCTCCTTTCAACAATGGAAGAGGTGTGGAAAGACATAAATCTTGCTACCTTAAATGACCAAGTCACACGCTCCGCAACAACGCACTCCAACTTGGGAGGAGTAATCCTCCAAGACTTTCTCGCTCGACCCTTCACCATGGATCCACCAAACACCATTCTTTCCTCTCAAACTCCCTCCCTCTACGGCGCCCCCTCCTCACCGGCACCACCACTCCTCACGGCTCTCAGCCTGAGCTCACACCCCCACCTCCATTTCGACCCTCACACTCAAAAACCCTCACATCCCCACCACCCTCCTCCACCTTCCAACCACTCTTGCTTCACCACCCCAACCACCGCCTCCTTAGGCGCCAAAAGATTCGCAGAACCCGATTGCAACCTCGGAGACAGAAGAAACAAGCGCATGATCAAGAACCGCGAGTCCGCTGCACGATCGCGAGCCAGGAAACAGGAAAAATTTAGCTTCACCTTTTCGCTCTCCTTAATTTTTCCGACCGTGGGATTTAAGTCCCACAATTCTAGGTTTAACTGAATCTAGTAGTTCCGCAAATTTAGGTCGAGGATAAAAACAAAACAAAAAAAAGTGTCATGAGGTTAAATGAAACAAATATCACTGTTGGCAAACTGGATGTATTACGCGCCTTACACCGTTTTTTTTTTTTGGTCTCTTCAGGCTTACACGAATGAATTGGAGGTAGAAGTTGAGCAATTGAAGGAAGAGAATGCAAGGCTGAAAAGACAGCAAAAACAGGTATGTTTCTGGTTGGAGAATTTCCAATTGTGTATAGGGGGTTGAATGCGTTTCACAAATAACATTAAGAAGAGAGATAAAATGACAGAATTTGGGAACATACTATAAAAAAACAGAAGTGGTGTGATTAATGTCCTACGTCATTGTATAGCTAAAAAAGTGGTTGATGGTTTGATGTTGCACTGGTAGTAGTAGAAGGTGATTGTGTCCCTATTTGACTGCATTTCAGCTGAGTGAAGTTGCAGCCAGTGAGCAAAAGAAGAAGAGTAGCCTATATCGAGCATCTACGGCTCCATTTTGAAGAGGGTCCTCGATGGTTTAACCCACTTCGCCCACATGCCCCTCAATCTTCGGTTTACCCTTTTCAGTGATAATGATGTAATGCATTTCTGGATTTGTGGTCGCCACATTTCCACCTTTAAATTCCTATTCCTTCCTTTTCTGACCTTACATAGTAATAGTATATAGTGTAGTAGTAATTTGGGGAATGTAAGAGAAGAAACAAGAATGTGGTTTTTGCTTCTTCCATTCCCTACTTATTTTCATTGCCCTTTTTATGGTATTGCCTTCCTAACTAGTTTTGAGTTTTAACGTCTTTCTCTTTAGTTTTTCCTCTTTATCGCTAAAATTTCTTCATGCGGAAAGTAATGTTCCTGTTTCTTGTTTCTTTCCTGTACTATCCATTCTTGCCCTAGCTTATCCAACATTGCTTTATATGTATGTTTTAATTATTAGTACATATGTAACCGTACCATTTCACTTTAAAACCTCTATTAATGTTTTTCTATTTTAATCTTTCTATCCCATCAACTTGTTTTATTTGCAATTTTCTTTATCTCTTTTGAGATGTCATCACTAAAACTCATCACTCATGTAGCATGCATCTAGGTACCCATTATCTTCTTTTGGAGAATCACTTTTAAACACTTTATAAGTTTTCACACATTTAATCAACCGTCTAGTCTTCCTTATAGATCTTTTTCTAGGTTTCAAAATGAGCCATTTCGAATAATCTTTAATTTGTTATCTTACAACTGCTTAATTACCATAAATGTGTTCTACGAATTAACAATTTAGTTAATTTAAACTTTTAAAACGATAGTTGAAATAGTAATCAAACTTAGAATTTATTATTGCCTTTAGCATTTTGATACTTTTTTAAACCCATTTAGTATAACATTTATTCTTTTATTTTTTTAGCAAAATATTAAGTTTAAAAAGTATAAGTGTATAAAATTAATAGAGTATAATTATGTTTTTTACAAAAGATCGAAAATATAAAAAAATGAATATAACAAGATTTTTAATTTTAATTAAAATCTTTAAAAAAAATAATTTGTTTCATGAACGATTCCGGCTAGTGGAAGAGGGGACCAGAAAAGTTTTATATGCTGGAGGATATTTTGCAGGACAAGACGTTTTGTTCTTTTCGCTACGTGGCGCCAACTATTATTATGTCCCATTAATTTGGACTTTTTTCTAAAGAAAAAAACAGTTATTTAAAAACAAATTATTTTTAAGAAATTACTTTATGCCTATATCGTGACATGGTTGACATAAGGAACTGGGCAAAAAAGGCTAGTAAAAAATATTTTTTTATGTTGTCATGTTTAATAAAGTTAATTTAGTAAATAGCCATTTAAATAATGTCTTATTATTTTTATCTGTTTAAAGTAAGTTAAACTGGTTTTTTTATTTTTTAAGTTTAAGTTATATAGATAACAATCCATGTGAAGTGTTCCATTAAAAAACTGTGCCAATTACCTTTTGATTAGTTCTCGACATTATTTATGTTGACATTGGGTGGTTTATCTCAGTAGTTTTGGTCATAAATATTTCTCAGATGTTATTATTGCAAACAAAAATCGAATAAGAATTTTGAATCATTTTCGCCGTATAAAAACCGTGGTTTCCCTAATTACTTTTGTATTTGTGAAAGAAAAAAATAATAATAAAGGAAAGTGTCAATTTTGTCTAAAAGATTGTTTTGAAAGTTAAAAATATCATTAAAAAATATGGTAATACTGGAAAATTCAGTTCTTTTATAAAGTTGTAAATTCAACCATAAGTTTTGTTTTTTTATTTCTAAGGAAGTCATACATTCAAAATTTTCTAAAAATGATAAAAAGTCGCGTTTCTGATTATAATTTATTACTTTTTTAATTTTTCTTTAATCTCAATAATGGTATAATATGTTGAAAAATTAAGATGAATAAGAGAATTTACATGAAAATAAACAAGATCACTAACGTATAAATAAAAAATTGATAAAATACATAGTCAAATAATATTATAGTTTTTTTATAGAAACGTGTTCTCAATTTATTACTATCAATTTTTTTTTTCAATAAACTTGGCATAAATGAAAACTAGAAACAAGTATGAGCATTATGGGATTTCAAAAGCAATAAGATGATGAAGGTAATGGAAATAACAACAAAATATGAAGCTATGAGGTGCCGACAGCTAGATGGTAAAAAATGTGGTATAATTTGTGAAACAAAAAACATGTTTTTTGTAGCACTTTGTGATGTGTGATTGGGCCAGTGTCTATTGTGAACCTGGGTTGTCGCAAGGTGCAACATAAAAAACAACAGATAAGTTGCTACTTCCAACATAATTTATGAATGTTGTTTTGCGGTCCCCAGTGAATGATCAGATTCAGGTCCTTCGTGTTTTTTTTCTTCCAACAAAAGCTTTATTTTTGGTTAAAAACAATTTTAAGTTTAACTTTATTTATAAAGTGAGATTGTTTATATTTACATATATATATATATATATACTATAAATTGTCTTTGTTTTTAATTAATAAATAGTTTCTAACCTACTTCCCATTGAACTGTGAACTAGATATTAGTGAATGATCTCATATTGATCCAATAAAAGATGAAATAATATGTTTATTAAAAAACTGATGTCTTGACTGTGAATAGCACAATAAGTCAAACAAACAATTTTTTTTATTAAAATAAACTTTAACACGTCACTCTAATATTATGTTAAGAAATAATTTTTTTTAAATTTAAATTTAGTTTAATTTTATAAAACTAGTTTGTAAGTTAAAATTTGCATTACATATATTCTAAATTAATTTTATTACGAGAGTCCAAACAAAAAAATAGTTTTTTTTTCTCGTTTTATGAAATAAATATTTTTATCTTGTGGTGTAATGTGAGTGAATTGTTGAGTGAAGAGTGGAGGAATTGTTTTCTCCACTTGGTGGTGTGGGAATGTTGGATGATAAGGAAATTTGTTGACGTGGGTAGAAGAAGGGTGTTATTGGTGTGAATTTTGAATGTCTGTCTCAGATAACATAAAGGCTTTTATCGAAAGATGATGTGGTACAACAAATGGGAATATTATTGTCGATGTTTCAGCTGAATGAATATCAATGGAGGCCCACTAGGTTCCTTGGTTCCTTCTCTCACAACACAACCATTGACTTCACCAAAACCACAGGATAAGCTTTTTCTTCCTTTTTATCCTAAATTCCCCCACGCCAACTCTACTCATATCATCTTCTAGCTAAAATTATCAAATTGCAACTTTTCACTTAATTTTAAGTTTTTTCCTTAGGAAATTTATGATTTTCTTATTTTCTTCTGGTTTATTTTTTATTACGTGCTTCTCTTCATCGAATAGTCATATTATATAAATTTATATAAGAAACTTTACATTTGTAGTCGTTATTGCTTTCATGCATTTCAATATGGTATGATCTATAACATGTTTAATTTGTTTAAAATTATTTATCGTAACTGATATCATTTGCAAAGTGAGTCAAGAAAAAAGTCTGTGTAAATCACGTTAAATATACATTGTAAGTTTCATGTTACAGTGATTTCAGAAAAAGCCTATACTCAATAATTAAAAGGAATATTTACGCTATAATTTCATGGTAGCACAAACTTGTAGGAAGAGCTAAACAAAATGATAAATTGTACGTTGGAATAATAAGTAATCAATAATTATGTATTAAAAATATTTAAATGTGTAAAATGTGAGTAAAATTCCGTTGTCGTCCAGCGGTTAGGATATCTGGCTTTCACCCAGGAGACCCGGGTTCGATTCCCGGCAACGGAAATTTTTTTAATGTTTTTTTTGGACTGATTATATTTGTATTTATTTTATTCATTAGTTTTATCTAATTAAAATTTTGAAACACAATTTTGGAAAAGTTGTTGAGAGTTTTCAGTGGGAAGAGACGTCAAAAATTCATCCCCAATTATTCACGAACACAATGTGACATTGTTTTCCGTGGAAAAACATCCATCTAGAAGGGTACTAATTTAAGAAACCTTGTCTCGGACTTTCGAAAACTAATCGTCGTAAGTATGATGAGATATATTCCAAAAACTATGAATGAATTAGTTGCATAATGGGACAAACTCAAATGGGGTTAAGGTTTGCACAAGAAAAGGAAATGCTAAGATAGAAAAGGAGAGAAACGTGAAAAAGGTTGCAAAAAGTAAGATAAATACGAGAAAGGATATAAAATCGGGAGAATGTGTATGTGTATAAAGAGGGTGATAAAAAGGTACTTATTAACGAAGTAATTTCCAAATGTAGTTTTCAGAATTGAACAAAAAATTCAAAAAAGAAAAATATAAAAATAAAAAAGACATTGGGCTGGATAGCTATTGCATTCACCTATTGGGCCCTGATGGTCCCGTGGTTCGGTGAATTAATTATGTATTGGTCTAATTAGCTTCTAAGGAGAGAGTTTAGCTGATATTAATTTTTAATCTATTTTTGATAATTTTAATTAATGATAAAGAAAACAGAAAGCATCACGCTGAATGAAATTGCCTAAAGAGGAGAATGAACATTTTAATCCTATTCTTATTATGTAATTCATTATCAAATATTGGCATATAGAAGAGAACCGATTCCCCAATAAAGTAAAAGAAAGTGAGAAAAGGAAGACACGATGATTTGAATTCATATATATATCAGAAAACAAAGGCAATTTGTTTGATCTTGGTTTATATGAGATTGGAAAGGCTTGCATCAAGAAAACTTGAAAGCATCACATACCAGCTATATGAAAAGAAGAAAACCATATCAACATCTCTTCAGAGAAGATTTCAGCACGATGAGACTTCTGCTCTGCTCCCAATGAGAAACGGCAAAGTGGGCATGTTTTGTGGTGACCCTTAAGCCATCTGTTTACACAAATCTTATGGAATTTGTGAGAGCAAGGAAGAACACGGATTTCATCTCTTGCCTTTAACCTTGACAGGCACACACAACACCAACAATCTTCATTCAAATTGCTGATGCAAGAAGGTAAAGGAGCATCCTTGTTCCTTTGCCCCTCGGCTAGGCCAATTAGATTGCTCACAAGTGATACCAACCCTTTAAGAGTCATCTCATTTACTCCTGGGAAAACCATGTCAATAAGAACACCCTTTTGAAGAAAAGGAGTTGCAACTAATTGTCACAGTATCATAGAAATATAAGATTCATCTAGTGATAAAAGTTAAAATAAAGGATATGAGAAGTTTTGAGTTCAACTCTCTCTACTAATATTTAAAAGATATGAAATTGATCTGAAAAGAAAATAAAAAAAGTTTCAGATTTAAATTCTTCTACTATTAAATGTTAACAATTAATATTTGTCCATAAATAAAAATAGTTCCTTAGATGTTTTGCTTGGTTTGAAAGGGTGGTTAGATAAGGATTGTGTGACAGTTTCTATCGTCCAAACATAAAAGCGGTTACACCAACATCAGAGTGTTACATTTGACCTAGTACCTCATTCCTTTGAGGTAGAATAGTGCTATAAACTACCGGATTCCTAATTCCAGTGTAATACCAAGTGTATTCCACTATCTGTTTGATTATGCTTTTTCAACATATTTTTTCTTTCTCCTCCTTGTTTCTTACTTTATTTATTGTTTTTTCTAGTTTTCTGTTGTTGATCTTTTCATACATTTGGAATGGCGTTCAGGGAAGGCATCATTAGCTTGCATGGTTAATTGAGATAGAGATGTATTTTGAGACCCCTAGCTCGTAGAGAGCACTCATGTTGAATATTTTCACCAAATCTTATACTTGTCTTAGTCAATGAAAACTCATACTCTACTACTGTTCCCAGCCCACGTTTTGCATCAGCATGCACAGTCATTGCAAATGTAAGAATCCTACACAAACAATCACCTTTACACTATGTTGTAGATGCTGTGAAAGGAATCAATGAAAGTAGAAATAAAAACTTTTGATGCTTATTAATACCTTGAAGTATCTTCTTAAAGGATTTTTTTTTTAAATAGACTACTTTCTCTGTAACTAGATTAATAAATATTAGTTGTATTGTATGATTGACAAACGAATATAGTACAAATTAAGATTTTTTTTTTATTTCTTAAAATGTTAAAAAACTTTTTATAACGAAAATTTAAAATACTTTTTTTGTTAAGAGAAAAAGTAGAAGCCTTTTTTCTAGTTTGTATAAAAATATTTTTACATGATGTACTTATTTCTTTGAGCTATTTTTTTTATTCATCAAAATAAGAAAAGAGAAAATTCTCTATTTTTTTTCTTTTATTTGTATCAATCAAAATAGTACTCCTTTTCTACTCTATTTCTTTTTATTTTTATTGGGTCCTCTTTTCTCTTCCTTTTGTTAACTCAAAATCTAAATAGATATTAATCTTTTTTCATCTAACTAGTATGTTTGAAATTATTGGGTGAGTACACACTAACTAGGTACTTTAACACTTAACTAGATACGTAATATTGTCAATTAGGGATTGTAAGGAATTACTGTTGAATTGGCTGGAGATATTTCAACATCATGTTCATGTTGATAGTTTTTGAAGTTTAATCCTTTTTAAAGAAAAATGCACTGGTTATTTTTATAATGTACAGTGCAGGTATGTAGCTTTTTATTTAAAACAATAAAACTAATGAACTTTTAGTGTAAAACACGCTTGCAAAATGCACTATGAAGGATCTATCTCCAACAAAATATAGTAGAGTTTAGAAGGAACCACTACAACATTTACTTCACGTCATATTGCAAAGAAACAGATATTTGAACAGACACATCACAAAGTGTGTCTTTCTTGATCTGATTTACACTTACTTTTTTCACTGATCTCTTTTAGATATGACAATGGATAATAACATTTATTGATATCGGTAAAAACTAAATCTTATGATGGATAACGAACGTAATAATAACATGATAAAGTTACACTTATAGGTGTCACTGCAAACTTTTATCTTTATTTCTTTATCTTCTTGTACCTACATAAAATGTGAATTACAGAGTTATAAACCAAACCAACATAGCAAAGATTTATAGACTGCCACATTAGAGGTGCATCACCAAAGACCCATTAGATACAGAAGTTTCTAATTTTGTTATTGCAGAAAGATTATATTACAATGTACTATATATTTACAATGCAGACAAGTCAAAAAGTTAAAAGAATATACAGGGAGAAGACACCAAAGAAAAAAAATTGAAAGTGCTCTCGATTTCCTACACCATGGACCAGGTTCATCTTTATGTAAAGCTATTGATTATAGATCTCCATAGCCTTATATCACTTTAACAGAGGTTAGCATCCTCAACACTTGTAATTGAACCAAACAAATTACAACTTCTGTTTACCACTACTAATTTTCACAAGAGTATAATAATAAACCTCGAATCATACAGTTAGAGAACTCTGGGAGATACAAATCAGCTATTAATACAAACAACGAAAAGGGAAGGGGGAAAGTGAGATTAAATTGTTCAAATTCTTTTCATTCAAGGAAAAGAAGAAAAACACGATTCTTCCCTCCAAGTGAAATCTCTCACACAACGTTACACTGTCAGCAGGGTCACAGAAAGTTGATCATCATAGAAAGAATAACAGCAACCAACCCTAATGAATTGAAATCCAAACATAAAAAAATCTTACAACTTAATCTCAGGCACTTCTTCCAAGACTCTCTTCATTCACGGCTGATAAATTGGTATCACTATCATGTTTTGACGCATCTTCTTCCTCAAGTATCTTCCCATCTCTTGGAACCAAGCACGGTACCCCATTTTTTATCTAACAAGTAAAAAGAAAAAAGAAACATAACTACATGAGTCAACACTCACCATTAAACAATATGCACGTTATTATTGGAGAGAGGGGTGATTTTCCCCTGTAATAAACGTTTTCATTACAAACATTTTATAATCCTTCAAGATTCCTGAATTTACAGATAGAACAAACTACAGATTCGTAGATGCTGGGAAATGGGGCTTATGCAGTAACCCTCGCGGAGAAAATTAGGATTTCGGCAGTAAAACAACACTGTCAGCTGATAAGGATCCATAAAATTCCCAAAAGGATAAAAAAGGAACAGAAAGTGAAATTGAAATGAAAGAGAAGAGGGGAATTAGAACCGACGGGAAAGGCAACGCCAATAGCATCGCTGATCAGGGAATTTGATTCCTCACAATACCTGCAAAACCAAAGAAAGATTATTAGTAAAAAAATGAAGAAAATTATGAACAGTTATGAAGAAATTGAGAGGGGAACCTCAAAGGTTGCTTAGAGAGAGGGCAAACGAGGATGTCGGATAGGGTTTTGGCTGCTTTTTGCAGAATCTCTTTACTTCCTTTCACCATTTCTGTTCAACTTCACTCTCTCTTTCACGCTAAACTGCCAGGTACCCCTTACAAATAATTTTCATAAATTGCAAAATGGCCCTCTAATGAATTTTCCTTATTTTTGGTCTCAGGCTCCATCATGTTTAAAAGAATTTTTTTTTCGGACATAATGCTTAAAAATAACTTTCCTGAAAAATAACAAAATTAGTTCTTTTTCATATTTTTGGATAAATTATATAGATAAATAGTGAATATAATTCATAAAAAATAATAAATTTTATTCTTAGTATAGGGAAAAAATATAATTTTAATTCAAAAAATTTAATTTTATTTATATTTATTAATATTTAAAATAATTAAGTAATGTTTAACTTTTAGTAATTATCATATATGTTTATTGAAAAAATTAATATAAATGTGTTAAATTTGTAAAATAAAAATGAAAGATTTTGTTATGTTTTTAAAATAAAAATTAAATAAAGTGATAAATAGTTAAAACTTTAGAAGTCAAAATTGCATAAAACAAAATATAGTAACCAAGATTATGGGTAATGAAAAATCAAGAGGCTAAAATTATAAAATTAACAAATTTCATTTAATCCATATCTTCTTTTTATTTCGGGATGGACTTCAGCCTCCTATAAAATTGTTTTTAAAAGTTTTAAAAACTTACAATTTGATAAATGTTTTTTTCTTAATTATTTAAATATCTTTGTTTTGATCCCTAATAAAATAATATTATTTGATCTCGAAGAGTCTTAATAGAGTGTTTTAACCTTGTCCATAGCATGTTAAATACAATATTGATCGTGATATTTTTAATTCAACTTAGATAATGTATGTCTTGATTGTGATATTTTTAACTTTGGTTGTGGTTAAAATAATTTAAACATTATCTTACTTAACATTTAACTCAATATTTCAAAATATTTTAAATTCTGCTCCTCTTAGAAATCTTCATTTCAACCTTAAACATAATATATTTCAGGTGATTCACCTGAAATATATTATTTTGAACTAAATCTTAATCAAATGTCTTCTTCAACTTCTTTTTTTATATATTCCATCTCAACATGGATATAACAATTTTACAATTAAATAAAATTAGTTTCAACTTTATCTTGACAAAACAAAATTAACTAAAATCAAACAAAATATTTTCAACTTGGTTTTGGACAAAGAAATTTCTTCTTAATTGTAACAGTAATATTATTTTTTCTAAAAATAATAATATTAATTTTAAAAACATTAAATTTTAAGAAATTATGTTTGGAAACCCGTATAGTGGAGGAAGAAAGAATGAAAAATTTTAATTTTTGAGAAAGCTTGACTGATAGGTCCCATTTTTCAAAATAAATAATCAAATTTATGATAAGAAGTAGATTGCTGATTTTATGTATATAAAAGTAATGTTTTTTTATATGAGAAAAGTTTTTATTTTTTTTAAACCAGCCGATTGAGAAAACGAGCTTCACATTCTTCTTTTAACCAAGAGTACTTTCATCAACATTTAGATTTGGACTAAATTTGAAGAGTACGTGATACACTTTTGAATCATTATGTTTGCTTCAAAATAATCTTACCTTTTAAAAAAGTAAAAAGTTGAGTAAGACCCATATTTCCTTAAAAAATGTTAAATATGATCCTTTCCACTCTCGTCGTTAAAAACATAACGATGTAAATGTCACCATAATATCTCGTAAGACACGTTAATAGGTGAACTTAAATAATTTTTTAATTTAAAAAAACTTTAAAAAGTCTTTGTCACGACATTATCACCACCTCCAGACAAACCCTAATTTCTCTCCAAGAAACCTTAGCTGCCGCACCATCCAGCGCCGTCCTCTCCAACACATCACGCACCCCTGTCAAAGCATCTTCTCCCTTCTGTTGCACTTTCACCACCCAACGCGATCCCTTGCTATGTCGCGACCACCAATCTTCACCATTTTCACCCTCGCACCAGCCAAATCACCGTCGCGCCAGCAACACTGCCGTCCAATCTCCACCACAGAATCGTCCACCACTAACCACCAGCCAAATTGCTAGCTAATGCAGATTACGAATTGCCACTCTTCTCCACCACTAACTGTGCCGCTGCTTGTCTTTACTTGCAACCACAATCAGACTTCCAAGCAAACTGTGGAGACCTAGGGTTTCTCGCGTTCTCGTTGCATAGCTTTGGTGGTGGAGTGTGATACGTTGGAGAAGATGGCTATCGGCGAGGATGGCGGTGACGGCGCTGAATGGTGCGGCGGCTATTAAAAAATCATTTAAGTCCACCTATTAACGTGTGTCTACCATTATGTTTTTACTGCGTGAGCGGAAAGGACCAGATTGAACATTTTGTGTTTATAAGATGTCACGGTGTCATTTGCAGCGTTATGTTTTTAAAGTCGTGAGCAGAAAGGACCCGATTGAACATTTTTTAATAGAGTCTTACTGAACTTTTTTAAAATGTATGATTACTTTGAACCAAACCCCTAAAAGTAGGGACCATGTATTAAACATTTTTTAAATTATATATAAAATTAACTAAATATTAGTTTTTATTACTTATTTTCAATTAGTACAAAATATATGTTAATAATACAGATAACTTTATGGCATCATTAAATATTTGTGTGCATAAATTATTTATAAGAAAATAAATGAAATTATTGTTTTCATAACTTCTAGTATTTAAGTTCATATTTAAAAACTCTTTTATGTAATTTTCAATTCTGTGGTATGCTTGGATGAAACGCACCGTTCAGTGTTTGCATCGTGAACACAACACAAGGCACGCACTGTGGTCTCTCCACAGAAGAGGCGAGCTGAGAAGAGAGGCATGTTGGCCGTCAATGGCGATTAAGCTTTCCTCATCGGTAAAAGACTGTGAAAACCAACCTCCAAATGAATGGCCAGATTCTCCACGCGCCAACGGTTCCCATTCCGAAGAACCTTTCTCACGCGCCCCATCACCAGCACTCGCACTTCATCTTCTTCGCTCACTGAAGCGAAAAAGCCAGGATTTTCGCTCTTCTCACAATTCGAAACGCTTCTTCGAAACTCCTGCCAAAGTGCTCGCCACCTCCTTCAAATCCAAGCTCTCCTCGTCACTTCAAGCCTCTTCCGCAACCACTTCTTGGCACGCACCGTTTTGAGTCGAGCCTCCCGCTTATGCGACGTCGCTTACACCCTTTTGATCTTTCGCCACATTAACTCCTCCGACACCTTCTGCGTCAACACCGTGATCCACGCCTATTCTGATAGCGATGCACCTCATCAAACTGTTATCTTTTACTTTCGCTCTTTGATGCGTGGGTTCTTTCCGAATAGCTACACCTTTGTTCCACTCGTTGGCTCGTGTGCGAAGATGGGTTGCATTGATTATGGGAAAAAGTGCCATGCGCAGGCCACCAAGAATGGTGTTGACTCTGTGTTGCCTGTCCAGAACTCTTTGATTCACATGTATGCTTGTTGTGGGAGTGTTCAGCTTGCTAGGGTGTTGTTTGATGGCATGTTGACAAGGGATTTGGTCTCGTGGAACTCGATCATCGATGGACACATGATGGTTGGGGAGTTGAATGCTGCACACCGACTGTTTGATGAAATGCCTGAGAGGAATTTGGTTACTTGGAACGTGATGATTAGCGGGTATTTGAAGGGTAGGAACCCTGGATATGCGATGAAGTTGTTTCGCACAATGGGTGGGTTGGGAATGAGGGGTAATGCCAGGACTATGGTTTGTCTGGCTACAGCGTGTGGTCGGTCGGGTAGACTCATGGAAGGGAGATCGGTTCATGGGAGCATTGTTAGGATGTTCGTGAGGTCAAGTTTGATTATAGATACGGCTTTGATTGATATGTACTCTAAATGCAGGAGGGTCGAGGCGGCGCGGAGAGTGTTTGAGAGGATGACAGAAAGGAATTTGATTTCATGGAATGCAATGATCTTAGGGAGCTGCATTCGGGGGAATCCTGAAGATGGACTAAGCCTGTTTGGCGTAATGGTTGGGATGGATGGAAATGACAGGGAAGAGAGTTTGAGGTTGCTCCCTGATGAAGTAACCTTCATTGGCATTCTTTGTGCCTGTGCTCGGGCGGAGCTTTTGGCTGAGGGCAGGTCTTACTTCAAACAGATGACTGAGGTGTTTGGTCTGAAGCCAAATTATGCTCATTTTTGGTGCATGGCAAACCTTCTTGCGAATGTGGGGCTTGCTGATGAGGCAGAAGAGTTTCTGCATAGCATGGCAAAATTTGATGGGCTTATGTCATGTGAGTCATTTTTATGTGCAAGTTTGCTTGGTTTGTGTCGTTTCAAGAGGGATGTGTACTTGGGGGAACGAATTGCTAAGCTTCTTGTTAACTTGGATCCTAAGAACCTGGTCTGTTACCAGTTTCTACTGATCATTTATGCCGTGTCTGGTCAATGGGAGAATGTTTCTGGAGTGCAAAAGCTGATTAAGGAAAGAAGGTTAGGGATAATACCTGGAAGCAGTCTTTTGGACTTGAAAAATATAGTTCACAATTTCAAAGTATCAAATAAAGTCCAAGAGGGAATTGAAGAAGTAAATACGATGATGGATGAAGTAGCTCATAGATTCAGGTTGCCAAGTCCGGATTTAAGTCGGTCATAAGTAGGCCGCAAGGAAAGCACAAGCTAGATTATCACAGAAACCCTTGAACAAGTAGTGTAAGAATTCAATTCACATTCTTTTATCAGGAATTTTGTTGATCGAGAGATCTACTCACTCAACAATCACTTAGGATCCCAGTTTTATAAAATGCCAGTCTGTCACTTACAGAAGTCCCAGTTTTGTGTTGAGGTTTTGGATTTATGATTAAGCTTATAATCTTACATCGCTTGTGCTGAACATACATTATAGATTTTTTTTTCTCCCCCTGCAATAGCAGGATTGGCATTCAAAATGTTTCCCCAAGGAATGTTACAAACATGAATTTATTTGAGCTTTTAAAATTTACGACAAAAGCAGTTGGGTTATGTTTAATAATTACATTCGTATTACGCTTTTAATACCCGGGCCTCGTTTATTAAAAAGATGTGCATTTTAAAATAGTAAAGAAAATGGTTTGTATAATCTCATCCCGAAGAAAAAAATTATATATAAAAATATCAAATTAGAAAAGGCAAAATTTTCTAGTGAGTGTATATAAATACGTCGAGGATACCATGACGCTAAACTATTATATATCGGCAAATACTAACCAGTGAGCCCAACACTACTTAAGAAAATTGTTATTTTTCTATATTAAAATACATAAAAATGAACTTAGGTCTGTAATTACATTGGTTGTCTAACTTCGTTCTCTATAGTTAAAAACTGAAATCATGTTTGAAACAAGAGAAACGACTGTACTTAATGGGTAAGTGGTGGTGTCTAGGTAAATTAATCTCGAGATGCTCTAGTATTTAAAAGTAGTGATCAAGAACTACAATTCGGTCATGAGTGAGTGTTTGATATTCTGAATGTCCTTTGCTGCTTTTTGGATTCAAGAATAGCAGTATAAGAAACTGTTTGGTAAGGACAATCATGAAATGGTATCCCCAAACCTTTACATATTAGTAAGCATACAGTGGTCTTAGCACTGTGGCACCATTTAGGTGCTTACACTTATTACCATGTAATATACGTGATGATAATTTAGGAGCCAAAGAATGGCTATTATTGAACTCAATAACCCTCGTGTCAGAATAATCGCTTCCCCTCATCACAACTATTAATTACAATTCAAGCGCTATTAACGTTCATGTAGGATGATAATTCTGACTCGTGAACACAGTCAACATAAATAGTCTGAAATAGAAAACAAACAAGTATATAGCATAGGTAAATCTACAAGGAAGATCTTTGAAAAACAGACAAGCATAGCATAAAACCACATGGCAGATCTTTGATTCAGATTTTATGGCTTAACAAAATCATTCAAATGCCCATTGATTTTCCCGACGAACTTCCTCTTCTTCCTCAGGGGTGAAGTCATTCTTAATGTTAAAGGTCTTGCGAATTTCCTCTGGAGTCTTCCCCTTGATCATGTCTGCTACAGTCTGGCATGTAAGATCCAGCAGGCTCTTGATGTTCAGGTAGTTCGCAGCCTAAAAGGAAAATTGTCTCATTAATACGTAACAGTGTAGACTTCGCCTAATAAATAAACAGAGTATATATTGCGACGAGATTCTTCATAAACTACTTCTATGAGATTAAAATAAAACGAAAATTTTAAACTAACTTTTTCAAAAAGCTAAAATTAACTTGATCATGCTATCTTGCGCTCAAGAAAATTTTAACAAGTTATTGTTTCACTTTTAATAGAGATAAGAGGATATGTACACTACATAGAAAATGGGAAATTTCCTATAAGGAATTGAGTGAGTGCCAAATGAATCAAAAGATTCATGTTTGGTTGGGGAAAGCATCATACACATCTTGAAATGAATGGAAAGAAAGTCTACTTTCATGAAGTGAATTATTAAAAATCAAAAACGGAAAATCTAGAGAACCATTCGAAACTCAGAAGAATTAGGGGGTAGAGGTCGTTGAACAACTTGAAAAATCACATGCGTACTCAAGGAAAGTTTATTCAGAAGCATGGGTTTCTGTGATTGGCATTGCAATTTGCAAACTATTAAAAGGTATATATTTTATTTCTCGAAAGTTTCATTTTAGAAATAAATGCAGGAGACCTCACCAATTGATGAAGAATTTACAGATGAATATGAAGTCATGCACAAGAAACTACAGCATTGAATGAATCTCAATGAAAATTCCCAAAATTTAATGGGTACACAACAATCTTAAGGAATAACGAATGCCAACAGTGCAACTCTATAAATTACAAACGCACAAATTTGGTTCCCTGATAATGTTTTAGAGAGATAAATTACTTCCAGGTAGCAAGACATATCAGTGCGGCAAGAAAAGCTAAATAAACTCGTAGAAATTCCATAAACTTGACTCTTAAATGTGGCTCCTAAACTCATTAAGAGTTTGCCTATTATAAATAGTAATATTAGTCTATTAATGACACAATAAGTATGATAGTACATTAGTGGTAACTAAGATTAAACATACATAACAACTAAATTCTTTAAATATTTTGGGTACTAATAACATTAATTTCAAACTCGTTGACTCACATCTTGAAGCGAGGGTTTAAGCAAGTTCACGAAAGTTTAGCCAAGTTCAGTCAGAAAAGGGTTTGATAAGGAGTTAACTCAGTTTTCTCTACCCAATATAGTAAACTCGCAAGAGTTCAAGAGATAATAATTACGGAATTAGACAACCTTACACACCCTTATATATAAACAATGCCTTTTCATGCGAGCCAATACAAACACAACCAAACAGCAACCCCTAACACTGCATCAAAATAATCTAAAATCTCAGATAAGGTCAATAGAAAACATCAGGTCACATAATTGGCACTTAGCAAGTTTGCAGCTACACACAACTCGAAGAACCAACTACCATCACCACGGATCACAGCATGTAATAACAAACACACGAAAAAACGAAAAATGAAAAGATTCCGAATCATTAAACAGCAGCTCCATAAATGGAAGAACACCATAGCGCATAAACGAGAAGAATAAATCATCAATCAGTTAACTAAGTATTATCCTAGCTCCTAAATAATCAAATAATAATTATTTAGTAATAAAATTGCTTTAACAGTATCCCGAATATTAAATACCAATCAATTTAGTCTTTGCATTGATATATTTTGCCAACATACAAAGGTACTAATTTGTGAGATGTGATATATTTACTAATATACAAACATACATGTAGAGCCTAAGTTGTGAGATTTTTCAACATTGAAGAGACTATCTAGTATGATTTGTAATTAAAATCGAGGGATGGAATTTAAAAGATTTTGAAAAAGATTAACTGACCAGGATGAGATCGAAGAGCGTGGCCTGGTCGACCTTGACGAAATCCGCGTCCCAGGCCTTGAGATCTTCCTCAGAAGGTTTGTCGTCGGGATTGGCGGCATCGACATGTTTTTTGCAGTACTCGATGACTTTAGCGAGGATCTTGCTGGTAACGTTGGGGAGAGGGATGCCGCTGTCGGCGCAGTCGTCCTCAATCATGTGCTTTATCGTCTGCGACTCCAGCGCCACCGCCTCGTCCACCTCGAACGCCTCCCCGTCGGAACTCTTCAGGGTGATCTTCCTCGCCGATGACATGATGATATGTCGACGATGATGATTATGATTCCGAACGAAAGAAACGAAGGAAAAGGGAAAGTCACGAACCCTAACTTTTCTCTGATTGAGATGAAAAGGCAAATAACTCACTCGGGCTTTATTTATAATGCAAGGATACCAACTCTCTCTCTCTCTGGTTACGAATAGTCTGATTTATCCGTAAGATCTATAGAAAAAATAAACGTTACACACACGACTCTTAATTTTTTTTCTATCATTATCTTCATTGAATTTTGACAGTTTCTAAATAAATGTAAATAAAATCTAAACCAAAATATAATTAAAATCTTAACGAAAATATAAATCTAAATAAAATCTTAACCAAAATATAAATCTAAATAAAATCTTACCAAAATATAAATCTAAATAAAATGTTAACCAAAATATAAATTAAATAAAATCTTAACCAAAATATAAATTAAAATAAAAATAATTATTTAACTTATCTTTATTTTATACAATAAAATAAAACAATACTATATCTAAATAAATAAAAAATAAAAACTACCTATTTCTATTTTATTTTTGTAAAATTAAATTAAATATTATTAGACTCAAACTAATAAAATAATATTTAAATAAAATTATTAATAAATCTCTAAAACTTAAATTTCTTAATAAAATCGTCCTCATATCTATCCAACAGTTATTCATCACAAATAATTATTAACAAATATATAAATAATAATTTTATTGATTCACATTATAAAATAGGGTTAGTTTGTTTAAACTGTTTAAAAAAATATTTTTAGTAAGCATTTATTACGATATTTTATCTATATATGTGAAATTATTGCAAAAAAGGTTTTGTACAAGAATCATATAAAAAAATTATTTCTTAACTCAAACAATATTCTTTATAAATATGAAGTAAACTTTATTTGATAAATTATTTTCAGATTTTTTTTATTTCTACTTTATATTGCCAGTAAATTGTTGAGTTGTTGATTTTTGCACTTTATATGGAGTTGCTTGTTTATTTTGGCCTTAGTTTTTCTTTCTTGGTTTTTATTTTGTTTTAGCTTACCCTAGAAGCCACAAGGGTTATATTACTTTTAATGAGGCAGGAATGATTCTAATATAATTGAATTGGATTTGCTTAAACAAAATCTAAATATTCCATTATTTAAATAAAGCTGATCGAATAGTTGGTTTATTTCACCATTCTTTCATTTACAAAATTTTGAGAAAAAAAAAGATATTCTCGTATTTATTTAATTATTATAAAATATATATTTAATTAGTGATTTAATTTTTTAATTGGTTGGTTTAGTTTATTTTAGTTTATTTATTGTTTTTTAATTTAATTCGGCCATTTAATTTTGAAAAAAATAGTTTAATTTGGTCGGTTAATACCATGTCCATCCATATATGTCAAATTGTGAAATTTTTTAATTTTTATTTTTATTTTTAAAAAACATAATACTGACATGTATCATTGTTACGAAATCAATCATTACTTAACATGTGATAATTTATTTTTTAAAATAAATAAATAAATAAATTTTAAAAAATCGAAATTTTTAGGAACCCTAACCTTTCTCTTATTGAAATGAAAAGACAAATAACTTACTTGGGCTTTTAATATACTATTCAAGTTTTTTTACATGAACTTTTAAACTTGTGTCTTAATTAAGGGTGTTTGATGTTTGTTTGTGTGTTTATTAAGAGAATTAGAGATTGAAGAAAAAATAATAATTATTGTTAAATTTATAATTGGGTTTTGAATATAATTAACTTTAAAAATAATTTTTAGATTTAAAAAGTCAATATCAATATCAGTATAAAAATATAAATAGTAAACTTTGTAAAATTATAAAGAATAAAACATGTACAAAAATATAATAGACTATTTAAAAGTATAAACGATATATAAAAATATCTAGAGTTGACTCGCTAAAAATATAGATTAGTATATGAATAGACTGATGTAATGTGAATTGTTAGACTCGTCTATTTAACGGATTTACAAACCATTCAATATATATTTTTAGACTCAACTAATTAGTATATGAACATATTTGTCTAATGTGTATTGTTAGACTCCTCTAATTAAGGGATTGACAAATTCATTCAATATATATTGTTAGACTCAACTAATTAGTATATGGACATAATTGTCCAATATGTATTGTTAGATTTGTTTAATTAATACATGAACAAACTTGTGTAATAGATATTACTTACTTAATCATATAATGGATAAAATCGTCTAATAAGTATTATCATATTCGTCCAAAATATATATATATAAATATATATATATATATATATATATATATATATATATATATATATATATAAAAAAAAAACTTATTTAATATATATTATTAGACTAGTGTAATTATATGTATAAATAAATTCGTTTAATATTTGTTACAAATCTATCTAACATCGATTTATGAATTATTTTTCAATATTTTCTTCTTCCATATAACATTTTATTAAAAACATAAAAAAATTTAGTTGAAATAACTTCTTCTATTAATTATTTAGAACGGGAGGATCTTTCAATTGATAAAATTTCAAATATATTGAGATGATAAACATGAAAATATAAATTTAACTTGATATGTTTGATCTATAATGTATCTAACTTACTTTAAAATATATATATAATTTTATAAATGAAATATCAAATAAATTAATCAAGATATGATAATGACAATAATGATGATTTATGTAATAAAAAAAATTAGTATATTGAATTTTAGTTTTCAAAACAGCACTTGTGGTAACGTTGTAACTTTTTCATATCTGCTGTAAGTGACTTTTGTACAGTTCTTGTTCTATCACGAACTATTCTTAGATTTACAAAAAGAGATATATTAGTTTAATTACAACTGTTTATATATGCGTTAATGATTCCAAACAAACCCTTTTGCATGTATAAATTTCTGGAATTGTGATACATTAATTGAAATTGAATTATGAAAAATATTTACTTTGTTTATAAGATAATATATGTTTTATAATGAATCAATATTAAATTACACAATTGAAAATTATAATATATTTTAGAATTAATACGTATGAAAAATTCCTTCTTTTGGTAACTCTGTCATCTGCATGACCAATGTCGTCGTTCCTTCTTTTGGTCAGTCAAAACTGTCGTCAACGGCACCTATTGTCGCCAAAGATATTGTCAGCCACTATGGTGTTTTTCCTTCCGTGTGTGTGAGGTAAGCTCTGACACTGTGAAGCATCGCCAGCGACACCGTTGCTCGCACCTCCGTTGCTCGCACCTCCGTCGCTCGTCGTCGCAACGACTTGGACTGACGAGGTTGCTGGCGCCGTCAACGATGCTCTCCCGCGCAAGTCACCATCACGACTAAGCTAGGGTCGTCACTCCTCCTCACCGACCAAGAGCGTCGCCGCAGACCACCATCTTAGTCCTCTCTCACGCAGAACCAGGCATTGTGACGATCATCAAGCTCGGCCAGAGATACTGTCACCGTCCTTTGCGGCAGTTCAAACTTTTTGTTTTCCCCTTTTTTGCGAGACAGAGGAGTTCACCTACTTCTATTCAAAGCCGAAAATCACTATCAAAGATTGCTTTTCTTCTTTTTTCGGTGTTTTTCTATATTTTGGTTGGGTTTGAATGTGCAGGTGATTATATGAAGATGATGGAGATTTTTTAAGGTATGAGTGAAGGTGGTGATATTGGGTGATGAATATGAGTGTTATTGGGAGTTTGGGAGTGATAAATGAGGTTGATGAATCTGTTTGTAATGATGTTGCTGAGAGCAAGAATGAGTAGTTTTTTTTTGGCAAAGAAAATGAAAGAAGATGAAAAGATGGAGGAATCAAGACAACGGTGCATGAAGGGTGAGTTACTTTCCATATCAACATCTAATTCACTAATACATCAGCATAAATACACTTACAAAATAACATGTTAACATTGTCTTCTGCCATATCATCAGTCCTTTAACTCCGTTTGTTTCTATTTTAGGGACTTCGTTGATACAAAATTTACGAAATGAGGACGCATTTGACACTCTTTTCAAATGTTGAACTTTATTGACACACTTGAGCAAAACTAGGGACAAAATAAGCAATGAAGTCTATTCTTTTTACATCACAACAAATAGAGATTCATAGTTAGAGGGTGAGTGTTTCTTCCTACACTGCCTCACTTTTTTTTCTTGCACCTCCCCTATTTTCTGAAAATTCTAAAACTATCATTTGTATTTCAAAAAATCTTACACTTCAGTTCTTTTCTTTAATGAATTTCAAAATACATTGAATAATTTTTCAAATCTTTAACGAATTTCAAAAATTTGTTAAAATTTTTGAAAGATTCTTCAACAGATTTTAAAATTCGTTAAAAAATTTTTTTAACAAATTTTAAAATTTGTTGAAGGATATTTTTCTTTAATAAATTTTGAAATTTATTGAAGAATTTTTCAAAAATTTCAACGGATTTGAAATTCTTGGAAAAAAGTTATTTTTGGAATGTGGAAATGAAAGGAGAAATATGGGATGGTGTAAAGAGAAGTGTTTTGGTGAATATGTTAAAGGGGTGGACATGTATAATCTTAGAATTGATAATTATCACTGACATATGTGGTTGATTTTGAAATTTGTAAGTAGTATTGAGGATTAAACTATGTTCCATTCCAGACATGACAAAAAAAAAGAGTGAAAATTGATAAGAACAATATACAGTAGAAAAAGTTGAGAAATTATGTGTAGAAATTATCTACGATGGATCATTCTGTAAATCGATTTTCACATTTCGCTTCAAATTGATGGAAACAATGCTCTTAACACATGTTTTTCATAGCTCACGCACAAAAAATCGGTTGAAGCGAATAGAACATTAATGTTATTAATTTAGTGGTGGGTCAATGAAATACTTAGTAGTATAGTTTTATTTTTCGAGTATCTCGATAAGAAGATTAAGGATTAATAAGTATTTTTTTTTTATAATAACAAATTATTTCTATTGCAATAAATTAATTTTTTAAAGGGTAAGAACTCAAATGCCATGTAAACCTTCTTGAACGGGTTTCTTTTATAAACCAATGTTAAACTTGAGCAACTGACATTGGGTTACTTTAACCTTAGAAAAATGTCAAATACGAAAATCATGGTTGAGTAGTGAAAACACATGTCCTTTCTTTTACATAATTATTCTAGTTTAAAAGATATTTATTTGAAGAATAAAAGGATAAAATAATTATTTTAATTTAAAATAGTTAAATTTAAATAAATGATCACTTAAAGGATAAAAGTGTTAAAAATTTGTGTACAGCAAAAGAAAAAGAAATCTCCTTTAATAATGTCATGGATAACTTATTTATTCGAAGTAATATTCTTTTCTACACTATTTCAACGTTAAATTATATTTGAAAAATATAAGTTTAGAAAGGTTAAAAATGTTTGGGGTTTAAAATGTTGCAAAAGTCCAATCCAAGTCACGTTCTTTAAAATTCACGAGTCTTGATGTTTTTCCAATTAGTGCATTGGAATGAGCAAATCCAAGTCTGGTGCCCTCAAATAGGTATTCAAACACACTAAAACATTCACTGGGTGAATTAGGTTGACTCATATTTTTTTGGATGGACATGGCTACGGCAACCGGATATCAATCAGGTAACACAACAAAATAACGAAATATGGAGAAATAAGAAAACTTAAAACCTGAAGAAATAAAAAAGAAATTCCCAGTGACTGAAAAGGGGTCACAAAAGCTGTTGGAGGGGTGCTAGGTTTGAATTTTAATACTAGTTGAAGACTTGAGTTGAAGTGCAATTGCCATGGGGTTACGAGATTGGAACCATGCTGCTTGTACTGTTTCATTTTCTTGGGTCAATTCAAACACAACAGAGATAAGGGATTGCAATTACCTACCACTGTCGTATAGTTATAGTATCTTGCTGTGGGGCGTTTTGGTCAGTTTGGTTTCGACGAGTTCGATATTCGAGAACTCGAGGAGTACGAGGGCAATAAGTTCGTGCACGTACTAATCTCGTCCTACACCCATTACACCTTTAGGATTGACCAGAATGTAAACTTTTCAAATTGACCAGATTAAAATTAGTAACTTTTTGGATTGGTGCAGAATAAAACGATCGAAGTACAAATGAATAAATATGGAACCGAACTCATCTTAAATGACTTGTTAAAACAGAACAAATGAATAAATATGTCAAGGCTGATCCATTTTTACTCACCACCTTAAAAAATCAACACTTCTGCATTCAACTTTATTTTTTGTTAATGTATCAAGCAAATAATAATCGATTTCAACAAAAACCAGGCTTAGCTAATCAAATGAGTAATGACATAAATAGATGAAAGGTTTCAGTTGTATGCATGACAAAACATGCCAATAAATTAACTCGGACTATATTAAACCAGGGGGAAAATTAGGTTTATGATACAGCATCAACTATATCTAGAAACAACTTTTATCAAGAACAATGAAACAAGTCACTATACATAGTTTAAACGAGGCCAGGTGCGGTGAGAATAAAAATACATAACTCCTGCCTTCCTGTGAAAATGCTAATACAGATAGCCTCTACTTTACCATGATCTTCAAGTCAACTTGAATTCGCTAACAAACCAATGATGATTTAGTTTCTTAGTTAAGATTCCATGTACTGAGATGGTGGAGGGCTTGTTTTGGTCTTCTCAGGACCTGCAAAATGGTTTAACATCAAACATTTCGTATGTGTGCAGTGATCAGAAAATGAGGCAGTAGAGAGAAATTGATAATAAGCCAGATCCAAATTCAACAGGTTTTGCTGAGAATGAAAGACGATCATGACAACTACTAGGTGAATTAGCACTTCGAACAAGATGAAGTTCCCAATATTATATATTAAAGCAATTTGAGGAATTATGAGGACATACCAATGATCCCACGGATCTCCACTTCTCTCCATTCTTGAACAAGGGCACAGCAGCAACACATCAAATGAGAGAGGAAATCATCGATAAAGCCCCCCTGGCATAGAAAGTAGCTGTGGGTAAAAAATATTCGAAGAAACCAACAAATTTATGCATCATACTAATTCCAGTGCTCAAATCTTAACAAATACATCTATATTTTTAACTCGGCTTGAAAATTGGATGAACAGAACCTACTTTGAATAATAAGAGTTGGTACAAATTGAATAAACATGGATTAATAATACCGAGTGCTATGACCATGCTTAAAAAAACAGATGGGCACTATGGAACATATCCAGTGCAATAAGAATACATTTACAATTAATATTAATGCCAAAGAAAGCATCACATGCAATGTGTATCTTAAAAGCTTATGATATCCAAAAATCCCAAACACTGGTTGCACCAAAAAAGAGGGAATGAGATGTCATATTTATTCAGAGAAGGAAGGAAGCATTACTGTGATGTTCAACATCTTCCGAAGCTTCCTCCTTACGCAGCAAGTATAGCAACAACAAGACAAAATTAATGAATATGCCATCAAGTCATTACACGCTTCTGCAGAGGCTGAAAAAAAGAAGAAGCTGAAATCATAGTAGCAAAGCCTCAATAATGCTCAAAGTATTTCAAACCAACCATATTGAAGGTAAGAATAACAAGCAAAGAGAAAGTTTTGCAACTGAGAACCCTTAGCATTAACTTTTAACCGATGGAAAAGTTCTCAATTACATAAAAGCATGTCTTTATTATATGTCAAATTAGATGAATATAGGATTATGTGGCACACGATGCCACTGATAATACTAAAAAGGCTGTCTCTTAAAACATTGTTTTAACTTTAAATTTATTAAAATTAAGGCCTTTCCAGATAGTGGGTCTGCATGGGCCTGGGTGGTCTGAATCTTTATCACCGTCAGTCTCCACAACAAAAGAAATTGCACACAAGACTTCAGCTATGAAAGGCCCATAAGAAAGATTCATCATCTCTTTAATAGTAACATTATATCATAGCTAACTTACATATGGGCCTGTTTCTTGCAACAGAAGCAATCTTTGAAAATGTTCCACAAGGATAGAAGAATGTCTTCATACCTGCAGTGCAAATGTTATACTTGTTATTAGGAATTGAAAGTATACAGGTATTGGATGCTCTCTTGCGCTAACTTATTTTTATGTATAGTATTTCCATGTTTGTTTGTTTTTTTCATTCAAAGGACCGATGTCCAGTTCTTACTATCATTTCTATTCAATCAAAACATAAGAGATTTTCAAACCTCTATGAGGCTATCCCTTGACAAACCATTGACCTCTAAAACTTTCTTAATGGTTACTCTAACTAGAGATAGTGTAACCTCTATCTAATCTATTCTCCTAATTGATGCTCCTTCAAGACACACCAACATAAGTCCAAACAACCAAAGAGAAGCTTCTACCATTTTTTCTTGAGTAGGTATGACCCCAAAGTGTCCATCTATTTCATTCATTCTAAGTCCTATCTTGTCTAGTATGGGCACTGATTAAACCCAAATTTTCTTCTATGCTACATCGAGCCTATTCTGTTGTTAGACTTTTACCACCCAATACTCAATTGTATAAAACACTAACATGCTTATAACTATACCGTAATTTTTGCCTTAAGCTTCAGTCTTATATATCCTATTTTCTAATTCTCATGCAGCTGTCTATTTCATCCAATTAGTGTTGAGCAGCATATCATGCAAAACCACATTCCTATTAGTGTAACTTGAGGGAATTAAAATTTTGTGAAAGAGAAAGAATGTCAAAGTTAAATTAAACAAGTATTTCAACTGAGTAGATCCCAAACAAAGGAAGGGGGACCACCGAATCATTTTACCTCAATAGAGACATGCTGAACGTACAATAGTTTAAAAAGTTTGAAAAATAAACCTCAATTTGATGGCAAAAGGAACAAGAATTTGTGGCTGGGATTTTGTAGCATCATGCATGATAAAGGGTTACAGACTAATAAACTAGTGGCGCTAACATATTGGAAATGAACACGAAAAGGCATTACCATTCGTTGATAAGGCTACAAAAACAGTGAACAGTAATATGCAGGTAATAAACCTCAGATGAGTAAATGGTAAACAGAACCTAAAAAAATCAAGCAAGAGGGAACATACAGAGTGAAGGCTCAGAACAACAAGCAAGTAAATCAGTGTGCCAATCTTCATCCTGATATGAACGCCCAGCTGATACTAGATCCTTTTGCGCAACTGAATATCTGTTTGGCATCAATATGAGTTAGTAATAAAAAAGGTAAAGACATCCAAATTATTAAAAATAGCTATCGTTGACAGCATGTGACTGGAATAAAGGGATGGAATGGACAAAGCAGAAACTTTTAGAGTAGTCAAAACTAAATTGACTTCCTAGATAACAAAGGGGTAAGGTTCAAAATTTACATAAATATTGTGACTTTCGGTTAACTAGCTATCCTGAGTGAACCTACAAAAACATTGAAGTCGAGGAAGAGAGAAATGAATAACCTTGATTGTGAATGCTTATCAACTTTTGCATGGTGTTTTTCATCAGATGAATGCTCGTTGTCACTGTGGTCTTTAGAATAATTGTATTCCTCTTTCTTGTGATTTTTCTCTGGTGAACACTTCTCTGGAACAGAATAAGCTGCGACTTCTGTGACATCTAGTAAACGTTGAATAACTTGACACTGATTCATATCCAAATTTGCTTGCGACCGCTGTAGCTCTAATTTAAGCTTTTCATTTTCTTTTTTAAGCGCTTCAGTGAAAGAACAGTTGGGATAAGAACAGGATAGTGTTTTTTTCAACACAGCAGTGTCATCGATGTCAGGCTCTGGTTTAAAAATAACTGTTTGTGCCTTTTGGTCATCATCATCCAATGTGTATTCACGTTGATCCATCTCAATAACTTCAAGTCTCTCCTGAATATTCCAGAGAATGAGAGAAGTAACAGATTGTTAACCATATTTTCAGACCAAATTTACAATAGCATATGCTATCATTACATTGACAGAGCAGTTCACAATCCTCATAAATATTGAGATTCGCAAAATCCATAAATAAAATGTTTTCACAACAGCCACTCATGCATACACATACATATATACATACACACTCACAAACTGGGAAGAGAAACAGGGATTTGATTAATTGGTTGATGCTTTACAACTTGGGCTAGTGCCTTATTTTATAGTGGTGCTGGTGCTGATTGAAAACTAAGGTAAAAGCAAAAGTAATGCTTGACTCGATTCACAGGATCACAATAAAGCAGGAACCAGACTATGAGTTGAACCATAATTTACAATAAATGCTTTGTTATCCTCGTACAAAATAGTAAGACACAACATCAGGGGACATAATTGTGTGGATACATGTAATGAAGAAACAGGGCCCTTTTCTGTATAAGAATGTCTTAAAGTGTGAATCTTGATATGACTTTCAACAAGAGAATTTAAGTAAATGTTAATTTAGGAGTGATCAACAATAAAAAGACCATTCACAGCTAGAGATAGCATATAATCGAACACAGCAAAAATAGCAGATACCCTGACTCTAGCATTGTCCACAAGAGTAATGAGAGGAACAAGACGCAGGTATCTATCAATTTCATTCTGAGCCTTCCTGAACTGATAAACAATGTTCCAGCCCATAGCCAGCAAATAGAGGTAGCTACGGTCCTGACAACTATTGACCAATATATAAGATCTTCTGAGGGCATCTTCCAACTGCTCCAGAGGCTCCCTAGTTTCTGGGTACCTCTTCAGCTCCGAGATCTTGAGCTGCTCCAGCAAATTCCCAATCAACTTCAGATGTTGTGCAAACTGCCTGCAGTTCTTCTTATGCATACGAGCAGTGCTTGCAGCTCTCACAATCATCCCAATCAGCTTCACAGCATCTACGCCAGTCAACTGTGCCACATTCGCAAGTTCCCCCATTTGATCCCATGACGCCATGCTCTCTGCAAGTCAACCTAAAATCCAGTCACATCAGCTCCGAACACCCATTCCAAAATGCAAATCAATCCTTAATTTCATCATGAAAATCGGAATAAATTCTTAAAAATAATATAAAAAAATGGAACAAGTTATATCAGTGATTATTAAAAAATTAGTATAAATATTCATTATTAAAAAAAAAACATGCACAAAAATTATTTATTCCTTGTAAGAGAATATACCTTTAACTAATAATAAAATTAGTTGTTCCACTCAACCAGTCCTACAGCAAAAGGCGAAGGCGAAGCGAAACAGAAAATGATCAATAACAAAATGTTTCAGACCGGATCAAGCATTCCGCAGAAATGTTCCTCAGAAATAGCATTGCCTGTGAGATCTCGACTATTCGGAGACAACCAACTGGAAAAAAATGGCAAATACAATTAACACATTCAGAAAAACAAATATACAAAAAAATCTTGACGCTGAAGAAACACGAGATATGATCACTACATTAGAGCGTAAAGCATGTAATTAAAATAGTAAACACATCCAAATCCAGTTCAATCAATTTATGTATTGATTAACACTTAAAAGAAGGGAGAAATAAAGTAACAGAGCTGAGAACCGTATTAGAATGCATTATTACACATTTTCATTTCACGGAATGCATCAACCAGAGGCAATGCAGCGACTGGTTACTGTTTTCGTTAACATTGACAGGTGAAGAGCGTTACTTACACGAAAGAGAAGAGAGGAAAAAGGAACATAGAATTCAGGTGATGACAGGCATTGCTTTGGCAAAGGAACGTTCACCCTTCTGAATCACTCTTTGTCTCTCTCTTGCTCTTATCGCTCACAGTTTCGGTTCGGTGCTGTTTTGTGCAGTGTGAAGCTTGGCCGCATGTGATGCCACCCGCACACGACCAAAGTGCCCTCCGTCTGAACCTGTTATTACGACAATGCCATTCTCGGTTTCACGGACCACGAAACTGTAACGGCGTCACAGAACAGGCTGACCTTTCCAGTAAGAGTAGAGAAAGTAAGAGTTATTTAATGGCGTGCCAGCTGGCACCGTTAAGTAGTTGAAGCAATGTGCATGAACAGTTGCAGTAAGAGTTTGCCAACAAATGAAACCCACTTACCAAAGTTTAATAGGACCTAGCTTAGGTAGGGATACAAAATTTAAGTAATATAAATTATGTTAAAAGATTCTAGAATCCTACTATAAGTATGGTAATATATCTTTTAGACTTGATTACAAGGTAATTTTGTTTTATCTTTTGATTTTATAATTTGAGTGTTTAATAAAAAAATTAAGATTTTATATTTTTTATTAAGTATATATTATTAAATTTATTTATTAACATGTAAATATTATTTATTTCTTTCACTCATTAACACACTTTTCATACTATTGCTTGTAACTATCACTTATGGTCATGGTCCCCACTATAATATAGGGGACAATTAGGATTTTTAGTATTTTATATGTTTTAGGTAAGAAATAAAAGTTATTTTTCTTAACTGTGTTTAATCTTCTTTTAAAGAGAATAAAAAGTTTTAATTTCACTTTTTTGAAGAAGAAAAAAATGTCTTGATGGATGTTGAAAGATTTATGGTTGGTTGGTTAGATTGGAAGTTGGGAGGTTGAAAAGGAAAAGAGAAAAAGAAAAAGAGAAAAAGGTTAATAACGTGATTTAAGGATAAATAAGGAGATTAATTGTTTAAAGAAAAGGCAATTAAGAATGGGAAGAAGGATATTCTGGTTTCTTCAACATTCCATGAAAACTGAACCCAAAATTTCATTGATATTAAATGATAGAAGTGCAAGATAAAAGAGGATGACACAGAAACCATGTAGTGAGGTGCACGTGGTCTCCACTCCTTTATGTCTCGCTGTTCCCAACTTCATGCTTCTAAACTGTAACCAATTACAGATGCTGCCATACTGCTTTTATATAACCTATAAATATTAATAACTCAAATTTAATTTTTTAACTGTTAAGACATCCTCATTAATTATTTATTTATTATAATTTTACTTTTCATAAATCACTATTATTATCTATTATGTTTCGACCTTACCCCACCATGCTAACCATGCTCTGGTATGTTCCATGGATATACATAGATCTTTCGTGCTCATAACATATAGTTTTATCCTTTGGATGTCATGGTTGACGTTGTTAAGTGGGTTATCAGAATGAAAATTGCTTCTACTACCAATGTTACTAAATGAAAAAAAAATTGTTACTAATCAATTATCCTTTAATAAGAAAAAAAGTATAACTAACTAATGGTAATTTGAAATATAATAAGAGTTGAGTCTATTGAGAAGGAGATTGATTTTGAAGATAAACCAATGAGAGGTTTAGTGGACGGACATAATATCAAATGAGATATAAATCCAACTACATAAGATATTATATTACTCTCTGTTCAAAATCTTTAAGACGATAAGTTAATGAGTCTTTTAACTTTATATATTGTTCAATTTTTTAATTTATATCTAGTTGAGATTTAGATTCACATTTAAATTCCTAATAACAAGATAATAATAATATTCAATAAAACTATATGTAAACTTGTATTTTTTTTTTTCATATGATATTTGAAAGTTATACCCAACTTAGAAGACATGAATTCAATAAATTTTAATATAAACTTTTGATTTTATACTTCAATTTATTTTATTTTTCATAATATTTTTAAACCCTTAATAAAAGAGTTGATACTTAAGTTGAGAAACATGAATCTATATGACACTTTTTTTCAACTCAAATTCTTAAGGAATTAGGTATATAGTCTTTTTCTTAATACAACACACATTTCATTAATATTTATTTAATTTATTTAATCTGAAACTCGTAACTTCATACCTAAATTACCATTAACATACTATAATTTAAAAGTCTATTAAAAAACTATAGTAAAAGCATGTTTCAAGACTTCATATTCACAATAAAAACATTTTTTTTATTCTCTCTTAACCAAAACCAAGTCTCACATGATATGTAATTGATAACTGTTTTCTACTAAATACGGTTGAAAATACATTTATTAGATAAACTACTACATTAATGATATATAAATTGATGAGTTTAAATAATCAACGTAGATTTCTTCAAAGTTGAATTACTTTATTGTAACTTATATTTCCTTTGAATTTTAAAACACTGTCTAATTAATATAATTAACACTTGCGTTTTTTTTGTAAATTTTTAATAATAAATTGTCTAACATGTTGAAAGTCTGAAAATAAACTCATTTTTTAATATATATAAATAAAAGTAATTACAATTTGTATATTATAAATTATTTTTATAATGTTTAAATAAACTTCAAATTCATTTCTTAATCAAGTAAGAAGATTTATTAAAATATTATACACATTTTAATTTGTAAATATATTCAATTAAAAGAAATACTATTTTACTATTAGGAAAAAAAAACACTAAAAGATATCTATTAGTTTATTTTAATTTGAGATTGTGTTTGAAGGAGAATGATGGCGCAAGAAAAAAAAAAGCGGTTTTATTAAAGTTAATTTTGTATATCCTCTCATGGGAAAAAAATTCGCGTCCGTGGATATCTGCCGATAAAATCCGCGACGGATATTTACTATCGCAACTCGCGGGTAGTGGATATTTTAATACCAGTTTATAAACGGGTCGGATGTGGGTATTATACTATCCGTACCCGCAGATACCCGCTACTCGCAAAATCTAAAAATAAAAATTTAATTTATATTTTATTAAGTTAAATTTAATTAAAATTAACATTAATTTATATTTTACAAGATTAAATTTAATTAAAATTGAATTTAAATTTATATTTAATTTATATTATATTATATTTTATATATTTTTTGTAATTCTATTTAAATTTTATTTTAATAATTTATTAAAATATATATTTTTTTAATATTTGCAGGTATCCACGGGTATCCGCAAGTTTTAAAATACTTGCGGATATTTTTTAAACGGGTATTCGTGCAGATAACGGGTTGGGTAGCGATTAGGTTTTTTTTTTGTCGGGTCGGATTGCGGGTAGACACTATCCGTGCCTGACCCGACCTGTTGTCATCCCTACTCTCACCCAACAACAACAATTATTGTCTAACTTGGCACTAATTAAAATGCAATTAAAGTGTTTTTTCCTACATATATTTCCCCACAATGTTATATTTGCAAATTTTTTATATGGCACAATGGCCTAAACCTTTAACAATATTACTTTGTTCATATAATATTTTATGAATAATTTATTGTCTATGATACTGTAAAACTTTTATGGTTGTTTGGTACAGAAAGAGTCAAATAAGCTTATCGAAAATGTTAGACAGACACAGTTATCTGTTGAGACGCCAATTATTTTAATATTCTTTTAAAGTCATTGGTAATGATGTAGGAACTAGATAAGTTTATTTACGAAACTTAATATTTATTTTAATTGCATATTTTATATTAAACTTAAAACAATTCACATCAATTAGAGGTTTCAAAATTAAACTAGATATAAAATATTTGTTTAAGAAAAGTTGGTAATAAGATTTTCTTTTAAGGGAAAATAATTGTAATTTTATATGCTGCTATTTGTATGATGGCCTACACATGAACTGTTACATTACATCCACGTCATATTAGCACATAGAAGTGCTTTACGTGGGTTTTATCTTAAAATATGGAAGGTACGAATGTTTTGTATTTTAATCTTTACACATGTTGTTCTATAATTTTATTAAAAATAAAACTATACTTTAAGTTTTTTTATTTTATATTATTTTTTAAAATGATTATAGAGAAACTTCCTCTCATGTTCTAACTTGTGACGTTTAATAATTATTGGTAACTAATTATCAGGGATGATGTTACTTGACATATAAATATTTTAAAATTTGTACGTATATCTATAAATATTTTAAAAAATTATTTTATAATATTTTAAAATAAAATATAATATATGTTTCTGATATAAGATCTTTTACTCAAAACACTTCAAGTTTTCATGAAGATTGGATGAGTTCCTTAGTGGCTCTCCATCATCAAGTTATTTTATTTGTTCTCTTTTTTTTGTTCAAGTCGTGTGTAAATACTTGTCAAAGGCACTTTAATGGAAGTGAGTAATATAACCAAAAGATTAGCACAAGTACATATATTGTGCATAATAATCCTAAAGTCATACTTGAGATATTTATTTATACTATTTGTAATAAGTTTTTACATTTCACTTATCCAATGACGACTTAATCACATTTTAATCTGCAATAAGGGTTTAACGAGTCATTACCACTAATAATCTGACTATACTGTTTGGTCATACTGCCTAGATGGACGACCTGATAAGACAACCTAGGTGGATGGTTTGAGTAGATAACCTGACATTTAGTTTAAACGCCTTAATATAACGAACTGTACCGTAGAGTGTATAATATAAATTAAATTTTAATTTTAAATTTTTATAAATAATAAATATCAATAAATTAATATAAATAATATGATATTTAGACTGACCATTTATAAATCAATATTAAAATAAAAACCTACATATACAACCGTACCAACTTTAAGCCACATATTCTGTAACACCCTACTATTTTAAAGGGTATTACTGATAGTAGAGACTAAATTAATTTGATATCTGTTATAAACATTCAAACTTTATTTCATTTAATCCAAAGTACAATACCAAACTTACAAACTTTAAACAATATAGTCTTCACCATTGAAATTTCAACTTATAAGTTTTACACAACATAATCTTCCCAATACAAATTTATTCTTTTTACAAAAATCCCTAAAAGTTTTTCCCCGCATCTATCTCATCTCTAAGCTTGTTCAACCGCATCTGCAATATTATCTAATCACATATAACATGAGTTATATGATCATAGTACAAACAAATAAGGGTAAGCCAACCTTATCATAAAATCATTAAACGTGTAATAAAAATATTATAATCATGTATTTCTGCAATTGATAAAATATCATTATTTCGATGTCATTAATTCATTATTATCAAATTCATCTTTCCCATTTCCATAAATCTTACAAGTGTACCATGCTTACTCATGAAGCCTTATGGTCAGACCGCTCTCTGCCTGCTTCCTTAAGCCTCACTTATATACTATGTCTTACTTTCTGAAGCCTTATGGTCAGACCCCTCTCTGCCTGCTTCTATATAACTTACGAATCATATGTTTATGTCAAAGCCTTATGGTCAGACCACTTTCTGCCTGCTTTCATAAACCTCAGGTGTTACTTTGCTCATACCAAACTCTTATGGTATAACTCGAACATACTACTCCCGGTAGTAAACATCATTTCATAAGTAATGATTTCTCATATCCACTCTAACATTTCATAAAACCAACAATTCGTACCCTCATATCCACCTAACTCAGTCATGTTCATTCTTTAATCAAGAATTCATAATAACCCGTTTTGGTATCAATAAATTAAACATATTACAATATATTATGCTTCATATTATAAACTCATTTTGCCCATAACGAGTATAACTCAATATATTTTCACCAAACAAAGATCATGGATCAACCAAAATATATCCACATATCGTAGGAACTACATATTAAAGTCTGGGCTCAATGTAATAATAAATAAAATATATATGAAATTTTTACCATGATAATATTATGCATTTATAATCAACTTATTTTATTTTATTTTCATCCTAGTAGAGATTTTTTCTTTTACTCCAATTGGTCACCGGAGAGGACCCAGATGTCTGAACGCATCAAACTCACCTTCGACGCCAGCACATATGACTAGTCACAACTGACTGGACCAGGCCAGGGCTGCTATATGATCAGGGATGTGCCAACTCAGGTTTTTAAGGTTCCTCTATCCTACCAACAAAGGGAGGCCGTCAATAATTAATCAATTTATTTATTTAATTTATCTACCTTGTTGTCTTATGCTCTAAATCTAAAATGCATAATTTTAATATTTTTACTTCCTCTCACAACAACCTCAAAACAGTATCTGTATATCTATTTAATACTCATATATAAGCAATTACCGAACCCTTACTCCAGACCTTCCAACAAGATCAATTTCAGCCAACAAACTCATTCAATAAATTCATCGCATCTCAACATGTACAATTTAACAGTTTCGCGAGAGAACACCAGTTCAACATTCGTATATTTATAAATTCATACAAAAATAATTAGTTGCCCTTACCATCAAAATAATATTAATATAAAAATTCAGGGGAAACAAGAAGTTGAATCTGGCAGAGCCGGTTAGACAACTTCTCCTCCTTCCACAAAGATGAAATAAAAAAAAAGATAAGACAATAAAATTTATGGGGAAACAAGAAGTTGAATCTGGCAGAGCCGGTTAGACAACTTTTAATCCATCCAAAAATACAATATAATTAAATAACACGAACATTAACATGTCTGGGGAAACAAGAAGTTGAATCTGGCAGAGCCGGTTAGACAACTTCTAATCCTTCCAAAAATGCAATAAAATAAATAAGTAAAGCAATAAATAGTTTGGGGAAACAAGAAGTTGAATTTGGCAGAGCCGGTTAGACAACTTCTAATCCTTCCAAAATACAATAAAAATAAATAAGGAAAGCAATACAATGTTTGGGGAAACAAGAAATTGAATCTGGCAGAGCCGGTTAGACAATTTCTAATCCTTCCAAGATACAAAAATAAACAACTAATAACATACAAATGACATAACATAATCAACATCACATTTTACAACTATCACACCTGGATATCAACACCAAAGCATACTCTCATTTAAAATTCAAGATCATACAGAAACAAAATACTCCATATTCAAGATTTAAGATCAGACAAAAGCAAAATATAGCATATTCAAGACTCAAGATAATACAAAAGGAAATACTCAAAGTTAGCTCCCCTTACCTCTATTCCAGACTTAGTTTCCTCTTCTCAAACCGTTCTCCGGAAACTTCCAGAATTTCCCCTCTTCAACTAGAATTTACTCCAACTCTCTTCTCTCACAATTTCTCTAGAATTTTGGTGTAAATTTCCAGCCTCCCCCCTTGGCTATTTATAGTAAAAAAATTTACTATTCATTTTTACTATTCATTTTTACTATTCACTTTTTTATTCATTTTACTATTACAAAAATAATTTTTTATTTGCAAATTGGTGAATTCTGATCTCAAAGCTACGTGTAACACTTATCCTTTCCAAAAATAATTTTGTTTTTTTTTTTTTTTTTTTTTTTACTATTCACTTTTTACTATTCACAATTTACTATTCACTAATTTTTTTTTTTTTTTTTTTTTTTAGTATCTAACTAATATTTTCAAGTATCTTACATATTCTATTTAGGAATACCTGCGAATACAGTTACTTTCGCCATCTCTACGACCGTAGTCTTTTACAAAAGACAAATTAAGATGTTGTTGGCAGGCAAAACTACATGCTATATAGCCTAATTTTTAGTCACGGGAGAAAAGCGTCTTCAGTTCATGGGAAAGAGATTCTCTCTTCTTTTTGTTTTGATAGAACACATAATTATTTATTGAAGATAATTCTATATGAATTATAGCGTACACAGATTTTTTTAAATTATTTAGGTTTGTTGATATTCAATTTATCAAAGCTTTGTATCGTTGACTGTCGTTTGGATTAACGTATAGTCTTTACACCACATATTGGAGTTATAAAAAGTATACCGTGTAACGTATGATATTAAAAACAATAATCATTATAGTAAAATAATTTTAATATATTCTGATGAAAAAATAAAACAATAACTATAAAGATATACCTATAAAAGAAATTCTTAATACTTCAAAATAAATAAACTAAAATATGAGATAAAAAGAGAAAAGAGTGTAACAGAAGAAAGCCAGAAATGGTCCTTTAGTTAAGCACTTAGTTTTTATGACATTTAATAGAAAATTACAAAGTGGTTATAACTTTATGTCTTCATCAGATATTCTTTTACACCTAAGACAATGTTTTGTGTGTGGATGACATACATTGGAAATGCAAGATGAAGATGGATTTTAACTTGTCCCATTATGGGAAGTGTCATGGGACCTCTGCATGTATTTTTTATTTTTTTATCGGAAAATAAGATACTCAATTCACAAGATAATTCTGGGTCATGTGGCTAAAACAATTGTAGAAATAATTGTAATTATCTCTACTGTTGTATTCTTTTTTCTAAAATGAATAATGCATCATTAAGAGTTTAGTTTTTTCTTTTTTAAAAAATAATAATAATAAGTCACACTGTCGTGTTAATTTACCATAAAATTGTAGAGAGTTTGTGAAAAAATAATATTAAATTAGTGGTATTATTTGTTAACTTTTTTTTTTATCTGAAATCGTTTTAAATGAATTTTTCAAGCTTCGTTATAGAATTGAGAGGTTGCTATTTTATTATGATGTCCAATAATTGCTATATGTGTTATTCAATGTTTTGTGAATTGAAAAGAAAAAGAAAAACAGAATATGGTGTTGCGCATATTTATTTAATTATAATTGGATTATGCGATAGTTTTGTAAGTTTTGAAAGTTAGTAGGCAAGGATTAAAAGTTTAAGATGTTTGAAAAAAAGTATAAACATAATAAAACTATAAGTTAAGTTAATTAATAAATAAAAAATCTTTCATGTAGTTTTTATTACATGTATTTTTTATAAAAAAAATTATGTATAACAGCAATTTATTGTTTTGTAAGTTTAAAAAAGAAGATGTCATGTGTATATTTATTTTGAAAAAAACTGGTATGATATGTAGATTAATTTAACCGAGATATTAGTAATATAAATGGGAACTTGCTACCATAATTACAAATGTGATTTTTTTAGAAAACAATAAATTGTTAGAGACAATCACTAGAAAAAAAAACTTTTAATATTTGACTTTTCCACGTTTATTAAATGTTTGACATTATAGTCGGAGATGTAAAATTAACTTTTATTGTCACTAATAATAGGTTAATTAACATACCTTGCATTGACAACGTACGTTAATTTGTGAAGTTGCTTGTTTTTTCTATTTTTCATTAAAGCTATGAAAAAAATTAATATACAATATAATAATATATCATAATTTTTATTTTTAAATCTTTAAAGTAATATGAATATCTCAAATAAAGTTGTGAAGTGTAAAAAAATGGATGAAAAATAATAAAAAAAAGAAGAAAACATATCGTAAATAATAGATTTTTTAAATTTCAAATCCATAATTCTCTTCTGGTATTGTCCAATGCATTCACTATCCCATTTTTAACAACTTAAATTTTTGGAGCATCTTTATCCAAATTTGTAACAAAAATTATTATTATTTAAAGTTTTTTACCATCAAATCTAAACCTTTGTGTTTGAAAACAACGGAATAGAAGTCATTATAAAAAATTGAGTCAAAAATAATTTTCTAATATTTTTAATAAATTTTTAAAATCTAGGGTTATGCTAGAAATGCAAAAACAAAACTTTGTGACATTTACGAAGACATGGAACACTAACTAATGAATTAAAATATTAATCTTAATACGAAATGTAATTGACGAAAGTGAAAGCTTTAGTCCAAACAAACAACACAGATAAAATAAAATAAAATAGGTTAAAGAACTTAGTCTTACGGATTTAACGTTATCATTGCATTTTGATTGAAAGTTTTGCACAAAAAAGAAAGAAAAGGAAAAAGATATTGATGCCATTTTAAAAATTTAAAAGAACAAATTGATGTGATATTCTCTCACAACATAGGTTAATTATCAATTTAACATTGCTTTTAAGATTATCTAACATTATTTAACGTTAATTGATCTTAAGATCGATATTAAATTAAAATTTAATGTATAATGTGAAATCATTTAACATTAATTTAAACAAAATATTTACAAAAATATGATTATATTTTTTTATCGTGGAATTTTGCGAGCAGACGATGTTATAAACTTTTTTTTTCCACAATGAATCTTTATAGATGAGTATGCGAATTTATCAAAATGTCAACTTTAATTGATTAAATATTGTATTATTAGTCAGAACTCCTACCACTTTCTTTTTGTTGCTTATATTACTTGGGACATATAATATAAACTACAAGCAAACATTTTGATTTTAAATTAGAAAAATGAAACTACAAGAGGAGTGAAATATGTAGAAATTATTGGTGAACAATGAAAGAAAAAGATTAATTTCTATCTATATAACACCAAACAAGATAAAAGACACAAAAGGTTACTTGCATTATATTAAGATATTTATTGGGAATTAGTCTCAACTTCAAATACGTATAATAGAAATATTAAATCTGGGTTTGAGTAATTTAGTCATGACAATAACATAATATTCCTTAGCTTTCATCATATTCTCTGAAGTTTCTATTTTCTATAATAGACAAAAATATCTTTTGTAAATACTTAAAAGCAAAGAAAGAGTGTGATGAAAGTAAATGAACTATATGATTTCTGTTTAAAACATTGGATTTTTATGGAATATTGCCATTACTTTTACGGCAGGGCACAACTAAAAAGGGCTACTATATATAGATTTATTTAATTGCATGTTTTAAAATTCTATCCATGCCCCAAAAAATGTTATTGAATGTATCTAGAAATGACATTTTTGACATTTTATATTTTAAGTAATTAAACTATTTTAAAAAGTTAAAATTTTCTTATTCAAAGAATACAACATAAATTTTAAAAAAAATGTAAAAAAGTTTGAATGGAACATGATTAAAATGGCTAATGAATTCATTGAGTGTTTGAAGTGTTATAATTAAGCCATGAGATTGTGTAATGGCAACCATTATGTTGGTACAATAGTGAACAAGAAAGGTAAACTTGAAAACCATCATTCAAAATCAATGTCAATCAATTACCAACTTTTGAACTTTTGTTCTTCTTTATTTCTTGAATGGAATCAATCATAAAGTCCAACAAACACAGATGCATAAATTTCGCAACAAACTATTCAGCAAAAACAAGAAATCTTTAAAGTACAAAATTTATGTAGGCCATGTTAATCCATAGTTGCCTTGTTTTTCTAAAAAAAAAAATTAAAAAAAAAACTAAGCAATTATATGATTTGAGCTGTAAATATAAGCAACCATGCCACCACTGAACCGTTTAACGTTTTGGATTGGTAGAGGCATATAAGAAAACTGGGCTTTCTATTTATTGCAAGTTATTGCTTCTTTGAGACTGCAACTCACACCTCCTTTTATTCTCTTCTCACCCATGATATTTAAAAAACGTGAAAAGTCACTCTTATCCTCTTCCATTACCATCAATCTTGTTTTCACCTATATTTAATAGGTTTAATCCTTTTCGACATCCCTATTTGTGCAGGATTGTCTCAGATAGGTCCTCGTTTTCTAAAGTGTGTCAAAATGGTCCTTAATTTTGAAAATTGAAATCAATTGAGACATTCCCGTTAAGTTGGCTGGACGGCGTTAAAGAAATTGATGCGTGGGTTGCTGAGATGACCAAATGGTACTGACGTGGCACAGTACTGTTGTTGACCTGGCTTAATGGTGAGTTTTTATATTTAAAAAAGTTAAATTTTTAAATCAAAACGCAATGTATTAATTTTTAAATGAATAAATGAACGTTTAAATCAAAAGTAACTTCTATTTTAAGGTTTAGTCCATAAACACTCTTCTGTAACGATTTTACACCTCCAGAAATTGTTCTCTAGGGTTAGAAATGACTAAAACTAAAAGATTTATCGTTTTCTCAGGTAAAGACTAAAACTTAGAATGAGGACAAATTCATGTAACAAATGAATAGTTCATCCATAACAATGAAACAAAGCTTGTTAACTCACAGTACTCCAGACCTTCATAGGGTCACGCAAGAATCAGAAAGTACAGAACAAAAAACTCGAACTTTATTTTCTTGATAACTTTCCCAGACTTACTCACCAATAAAGCACATTGCCAAAGGAGAAGGTCTGGCCACCTTCAAAAGGATAAAGAGTTTCATACTGCGAGCCAAGCCTCATCCTTTGCCGTGTCACGTCACTTCTAAGAATCAACCTCAAATACTCAGAGCTGTTTCTCTCAGCCCAAGATTGAAGTGCATAACCGTTGCCCCTTGAAGCCAGATGAACCTTAGCCTCTTCAGAGAAGCGGTGAACAAGCCTAGAAGAAAATGTGACCCCCATAGAACCCTCCGAGGTAAGACCCTTGGCCAGTAACAGCCAAAGAAGAAGGTTAAAAATCAAAACGTTGCGTTTTGATTTAAACGTTCATTTATTCTGATAAAAATCAAAACGTTGCGTTTTGATTTAAAAATTTAACTTTTTTAAATATAAAAACTCACCATTAAGCCAGGTCAACAACAGTATTGTGTCACGTCAGTACCATTTGATCATCTCAGCAACCCACACATCAATTTCTTTAACGCCGTCCAGCCAACTTAACGGGAAGGTCTCAATTGATTTCAATTTTCAAAATTAAGGACCATTTTGACACACTTTAGAAAACGAGGACCTATCTGAGACAATCCTGCACAAATAGGGATGTCGAAAATGATTAAACCTATTTAATAATATAAAATGTCTCCTTCCTTCGTTTTTTTAATAATAAATAAAGTTGAATTGAACTTTTTTTATTATTAGAAATAGGCTTATTTAGTGATTTAATTATATAATTGGTTTTGTTTATTTTAGTTTTCTTGTTATTTTTTGGTTCAACTTAGTGTTTCAATTTGTTAAAAAGGTTTGATTTAGTTATAATGTTAACGACGTTGAAATATTTAATGTCAGAGTTAGCTATAGTTTTTATGTGACATGAGTGTGTTAAATGATTTTGTAATACGTTAGCTCGAGTGGATTATTGGTTTGGTTATATTTGGAGTTAGGTTGAAATGGATAAGGAAGAACCTGTCACTTAAGTTTGAAACAAGAAAGGAAGATTTTGATGAAGAAGAAGAAGCATTCAATTTCATTAGCTAGATTGTTCATCGTCGAAGTGTCGAAGGCATTCATTTAAAAGATACTATGTTTTACCTTTTTGGGTATAAGTTGCAATACGTGTTATTTTTGTGGTCATTGCTATTTGATGAAGTAACTTCTCATATGTTTATACATAGGTTTTTTGTCATCTAAGGTGGTGGTCCACAATGACGATCACTTTGAAAACAACGCCTTGAAATAAAGTGGAGAAACAAGCACATGGTCTTGTGACCCAAATAGGTGGAGTTATTTTAAGATAACTAAAATTCTTAAGAAGGTAAATTATGTTGCAATCAAGGCTTTATGGTATAAAATTAATAATGATCATATGTTAGACAAAAGGCTAAAACTTTTGTGTGATGAGAACGGTGCAATGCACATGGACAATATTGCGATAAGAAATGATCAGGTGCACTTGTTTGTAATACATAAAGTTTCTGAAGTTGAAATAGTAGATAATTTCTTGTACATCATAACTTTTATATTATCTATGTTTGTAAAAAGTTGGAAAACCCAACTAATATCTATAATTTAAATATTTATTTATTGTAGATAAAAAAGAAAGGCAACTTAACTCAAAATATAATTGAATTGGATTAAATTAAAAAAATTGGTAAGTTGAATATAACCTAATTATACTTTAAGTTAAATTTTGCATGTTGTTAGATGATTAGTTTTTAAATTCAAAATTGTGTAGTTGATGCATAACATCTATAAAACCCTAAAAAATGGTATTTTAGAAGTGGTGGTAGTTTAAAATTAGTGAGATTATGTTATTTTAATATTAAATGATTTATTTATAAATAGTTTCGTTATAAACAAGTTTCATTATTTTAAAACAAATAATCTCTCTAGAAACCACTTTTTTAGAGTTCTTTACCTTTTCTTTAAGAGTTCTAACTCCCGAGTCATCTCTTTGACGATCAGGAGGTACCTAAACGATCACGGCAGAGTAATCTACACTTCTACCTGATCAATTTCTGTCATAAAGCAAGTAAGTTTCAACTGCTCTCTCGTTCCTAATTTGTTTTTAGAATAATCTTGTACTGTTGCACGTGTGATCATGCTTCTCTTAGTCGTTCTTGGTTCATCTAGAGTTCTAAGAACTTTGTCCGTTTTCAGTTTGGTGTTTCTTAGGTTAGTATAAATATTCCTTGCATTTCAAGTAATCGACGGAATGTTCATGGAGTTGGGGTTGTTTCTTGTGAGGTAAGTGAAGCTAGAATTCTTGCTTTAAGTTTGTGTTTATATCATAAATTTTGTATTGGTATGAATTATGGATGATTTTGGAGAAATTGGTATGATTGGGTGTATACTATGTATGTTTAATTGATGATTTTGATAGTATAATATGAAATATAATTGGAATGGTGTGATTGTGATGTTTCCACTGCTATGATTGTGTGTTTGGGAGTGTTATTGCGGTCTGGATCTGATTTTAAAGTATTTGGAGTAAGTAAGAGTCAATTACTTGAGTTTTAAGCTTAAAAACTAAGGTTTGATGAGTGAGTTTGAGAAATAAGTATTATAGTGAGAAGGAAACTTGTTTAACATTGTTATGAGGTTATCTGTGACTTATGACATGTGTGTTTTGATTAAGAACTGATATGTAACATTTAAGTGGTTCCTTGTTGAGGTTTTGAAGTGCTTTTAGTGTGAAAAGGGGGTTTGGAGTAATTAGGAATAAGAGATGTATACTGTTTTGAACATTTGAGAATTTATTAGGAGAACTATTATGACTTGTCTAGACTTTTGGTTAAGAGAAATATGAGGTAAAATGAATTAGTAGTTGAAATGCTTAGTTTTGTATGGTTTTAGTTTCAATTTTAGGGGTTTTAACTAGTGAGATTTCAAATTTGAAGTTCTGGATTTTAGGTGATGATTTGTAATTTGTTATTAAGTCAATTAAGACTTGTTCAGATGGTTAGGTTGAAGAAATTTGGTGCAGAAGGTGAAAATCTGAGTTTAGGTGCTTTTGGAGTGTCAAAAATAGTTTGATGCATTAATCTTGAGTCTAATGATCAAGTGGATGATTACTTCTCCTTATAAATATAATGTTTAGAGAATCCCATTGATCAATAGAATAAGTCTTAAGTGCATCAAAAGTCAATTTTGAAGTTTCCTGTGCACTGTCATGGCGCCCAAGCGGCCCTTGTTCTAGTGCGGCTCGTGCCTGGGCGCCTCCGAGTGCCCCTAAGCGCCACTGCACCAATTTTAGGAGGTTTTCAGGGTTCTGGATGTCTGTTTTGGATGTTCTTTAGGTCGTTTTGGGGGGTTTTGGACCCTTTCGGAACTGTTGGTGAGAGTTTTAAAGCTTTTTCCTTGCTTAAGTATGAATTTAAAGGGCTTTTGTGTTGTTTAGTGGTTCTTCTTGGACTGCTCTTGTGTATTAAGGTATATGGAATGGTTTCATGTTATTTTTTATGGCTTGTTGGGTTGTTTATGGTCCTTTGAAGTATAATCAGTGTTATATATGTTTGTATGCAATGTGAATGATGAAAGATTATATGTATATGGTTTCAAATGGATTCAATGTAAAGGTGAAGTGCAATGGTTTCAAAGTTGTGGAAGAGAGTTCCAAGGAGAAACTTCTTAGTGATGGTTTCAAGTGTGTTAGTATGAATACAGGGAGCTGAGTATTTGGGTTATCTTGACACTCTAATGGTCATACATTCTCAAATAAAGAGGTTTGACGCATGTGGTGAGAGTAGCAGGAGGTCCGAGCCTGAGAGACCATTAGTGAAAAAATCACATTTTATAACGTACAAAAATGACCTATTATAACGGATAAATCAGAGACATAGTTCTGGACGTTATAATAGGTTTGCGCATTTTATAACGTAGCAGAAATTTACGTTATAATAGGTTCAACATATTATAACATACTTTCTCTACTACGTTATAAAATGGGCATATACCTATTATGATGTAGATAATTTTATCAATCATAATATATGCTTTTCAGAATCAACCTATTATAACGTCCATTGTTATGTACGTTATAAAAACTTGTTTTTTTTAAAAAAAAAATTATTATTACATTTAAAATCCAATCAATTTTTTGTATTATCATCTCATCCAATCAATTTATAATCAATATAGCCTAAAATAATTTAGATTCAATTGAACTAACAAAATAAAATTTGTATGATCCATTAAATTTACAATTTCTTTTGACAAAGATGTAAAAGAGAAATGATTCTTCCTAAAGCTTGAGCATTTCAGTAAATAAAGGAGAGAATCTACAAAACATACTCTAGAGATACGTTGTTGCCTTTGGAAATGTCTTCAATAACTAAAATGTTTCAAAAACAAATATATGGGTCAGACTGGCTGCCTGCATGATAAGATTGTACAAAACTCTCTAATCTTTCCTAACAACTAAACTAATTTAAAAGATAGGATTTCAATAGCAGAGCCTCGACTATCTTGTTTTCTTCCACGAATGCAATTGAGACCTCTGCGTTGCATATAATAATCAAGTAATGACTAGGAATATTTGGTTGGGAAGTGCAAGTCATTGGAACCTGGTGGTGGAGTACTGAGTTCTTTGATAAGCTCTTGATTATTTCTGCAGAAAGTATAAAGAAAATAAAGTTACTATTCGTAAAGCTAGAGTTTTCATAAATATAGTAATAAATCATAGGAAAAGACTTACAGGTAAAGAGTAGAGTTAGCGTAAATCTCCAAAAAACCGAAAAATCTATGCCAAGTTGAGCTTCATATGAAGGATTGCTAATCTCAAGCATCCATGTTGTAGGATTATAGCCATAATTGATTCTTGGAACACCTGGAATAGCCTATAGAAAAATATTCATTTATATATTCAAATAAGAAAATATTGCCACTGAAATTAAAGCAAAGGTATTGATATCATAGCTCCATTAAAATGACAGAACAAAAATTTGAATACTTCAAAATATTCTATGAGCTGCTGTGAATGATAACCAAGAGGTCCAGCATAGATACCTTGGATTAAAAGTATACTTCTGGCAATGGTTTAGTAGCACCTTGTGCAGGCGATTCCCCTAAAATGACAATTTATCATGTTTTCAATGAAAGTAGGACAAATGAATCAATAATATGGATCCTTCTTCATCAGTAAACATCATTAGGGACTGAGCTATCACAAAATATCGTACCAATTCAGTCAGGAATGCTTGTTTGTTAAGGCCTTCTAGAGCAGTAAATGCAGATTCTAGCACACGGGAAAGATAAGCAACAACTCTGACACAGGAGACCAAGATATACTTGTTAGTTAGGAATATAAAGTTCAAAAATAAACTAAAAATTAAATGTTGATATCTATTTCAAATAAGATGCAAACTTGGTCCCTCAAATAACATTGACATCTGTAGTGTAGTGTCTAGAATCTATACAACCTTGCTTGTTTTTAAAACCTAGCAGATTAACATGGGAGATCAAGAGTTGATGTTTTGACCAGTCTGATCAACCCATTAAATAGAGAAGCTTACCAGTGAACCAGTGCTAATGATATACTTTGGCTTTTCCTCCATTATTATACTTGTTTACAAACATAAATTATATTTTTACATAATTTCATATATTCATAGGTATGTAAGCAAACAAACTCAGTTGGACCTTGAATCCTTGAACTGATCGAACGTTTGAAACCTTGCTAAATATACAAACTTAGATAATATATTTTATGTGATATAGATAGATTTAAGTACAAATTCTAGAATAAGGAAATATAGGAAAAAAAAAGAAAGAAAAAGAGGACAGAGACGTGTACATGGCTGGTTCAAAGCATTGTTCCAAATAGGTTCATAACAGTGGTTATAATAAAAACTTAACAGGACCATTAAGCATTAATGCAAACAGAGCAGCCCAATATCAGATGATTAATGAACTTGCAATATTAAAAAGCAACCATAAAAAGCATAAATTAAATTTAAAGTATTAGATCATAATACTAGTGCAGTTAAACAAATTGGCACCTGTTATTTTTTGCCATAAACCTCGGTTTGGGAACCGAGACATATATAGACGAGGTAAAAAGTCACTTCGATTCGCCTCGGTTTTTTTTAATAGAAGCAATCTAGGATTCGACTCGGTTCTCTTTGAACCGAGTCATATCAGTTCTTCCTAGTTTCATATTGGGTATCCTATCAGATTGATTCTTCCAAGAGCCTTCAGATTGGATATCTTATGTGAATGTCATCCTCTCAACAAGAAAATTGTTCACTTTCTAGTACCAATTCTCCTTTCCCCCTTCAAGCTCTTTCACTGCAAAATATAAAAATCCAAACATAAGTAAGAAAAACACACAATAACTAAAATAACAACAACCATTTCAACCTGAGAATCCGAACTCAAAAATAAGATTAAAAAATATTTTACGAAATACAAAAATAATTTTTTCATTTTAGGAAAATTAAAAACAATAATTTTACATGTAGGAAGGCAAAAACAATTTTTTATAGAAGCTAATAAAACACACTGACATAAAAATATATTCAAGTTTGAATTATATATATATATATATATATATATATATATATATATATATATATATATATATATATATATATATATATATATATATATATATATATATATATATATATATATATATATATATGTGTGCGCATTTCAATTACAAAAAGCAAAAATAAATAAATCATTCATTAACTTTTCTGAAAGAAACATTATAATAAATGAATATAATAACAATTAATTAACAGGGTAATCATTACAAGAAAACAAAAACGAACACGATTAGAAGATATCAACGATAATAACATTTGCAAGGCTCTCAAAGCCCCGCTACCATAAGAAAGAAGTCTTAAGAGACACGCAAGGAAAATTCAGAAATGAGGTTCTTCGTTCTTCAATTGGTTAAAGAAAATGTATCAAGAATGTTTAGAGTGAGAGCATGTTTGTGTTACTGATGATGAGAGTAAACAAGTTTACATATTCACCTGTGGCTTTCTGCAGTGAAGAATTTATCAAGATGAAAGAGATCTTGATGAACTGATGCACTCTTTGTCTATCATATGATTGAAATTTGTAAATGAAATTAAATAGAATTTAAGAAAAAACGTACAGATGAATTAGTGTGTTTGATGTTTAAGAAGGAATCTTGAGAAGATCTATTTTGGTTGCCTTTAGCTATATGAATTAAACACCTAAAAAAAAGTATACGTGCTATCAAAATGAATTATAATCTGCGAACCAATCCAGCTGTTTGAGCTGAATTGGGTTTATACGGATTAGTTTTCAATCTGACTTTCTTAGAACTCGGTTCACCAATCCACCTAATTTAATTAAATTATTTATTATTTTGTGTTTCAATATTGTTAGTTAATATTTTTATTTTATTATATTGTAGATGGATTACCTATTTTAACAACTCTATATATAAGTAAAGGATCACGATATTCTAACAACGTCAATTTGACAAAAATTTGACAACGCCACGTGTGAAGTTTTAATTGGTCAAATTTGAATGTTTTTTTTTTCTTAATTTAAAATCTGATTTGGAATGGGTTGAAGTTTGGATTTCGAAACTGCCCTCTTTGTTTTCAAACTCTATCTTCTCTCCTTATCAATGTCTTCTATCTCCATTTTAGGGATTTGAATTTCATTTCAACTTCTCTCTTCATAGCAGTGTTCTCCCTCCTCCATTTTTAGGGTTTCGTTTTGTTTTGAACATCTCTCTCCTGCTTCCCTGTCACCATTATTTTCCTTTGAATCTCTGTGGACATTGGGTTTGTTTCTTTGAGTTGTAGATTAGGCTTGTCTCGTTCGGTGTGGATTTGTCTCGTTCGGTGTCTCTGTGGACATTGAGTTTCTTTCTTTGAGTTAGAGATTACCCTTGTCTCGTTCAGTGTCGATTGGTGGAAGTTGTTACCTTTTTTGTGCAATGGATTCGTCCGGTGACAATGGTTCTTCGAACAAGGTATGAGCTTTTTCGTGTCTCGGTATTCGTATTTTGGGGAGTGGATTTTGGTCTTGCATATGTTCGTCATTTTTTTGGTGTGTCTTGCTTTTGGGTTGTCACTTACGTTGCTTTTGGGTTGTCACAGGACTGATGTTGTTGTAATCGATTACAGGGAGTTGGTAATCGTTTACCAGTAGAAAAATCTCCTTTTGTACCGAAAGTTGAAGAGTGCTACCCAGACGTGGCTTAAGCACTCCCCAGAAATTTTTTGGATTCGTTATGACTGTCTTTTGAAGGTTTTATGGATGGATCATTAATGGAACACTTCAAGTTGGAATACTTCAATATTAAACAAATATAAACGAAATAATGAAGAGTATTGAGTAATGAAAAATTATAACAATATTAAAAAGCACATACATTAATAAAAAAATGTAATGACATTTCACGAAACAACAAGTTTTGAAATGAAAAGATACATAACAGTATACAATGAAATGTAATCTAAGAAGATGGTTGTCGATCAAATTGATTACGGAAGTTAATAACTTCTTCCTCTACGAGTTGTACAAAAATTGTCATGAACTTGAACTACCTTGGTTCAAACACCTATAGGTGGTTTTCTCCAATTGAGGTGAGGTGCATAACCCATGCTGTCAACTTTGACCTTTGTTGACTATTTTAATCATAACTTTTTCCACAGACCTCCAAATGATGTGATTCTTTTTTTATTAGAAAGTAGACTCAAATATCTTTCCAATGACTACTAATTTATAATTTTTGGACACCTGAGTAGGTGCATTTAATTCCTTAAAGTTAACATTTTATATATTTCTACCACCTCTGACTTTTGCTGGTTGTTTTGCTCATAACTTTCTCCACGGAACTCCAAATGAGTTGATTCTTGTTTTGTTGGAAAGCTCTTTGAGTCTATATTCCAACAAAACAAGAATCAAGTCATTTGGAGTTTAGTGGAGAAAGTTAAGAACAAAACAAATAGCAAAGTTCAGAAAAATAGAGTTAGGGAGCAGTGTTCATCTAGTTGGGGAGTACAGTTGAAGTTTCTGTACAAATTACCCTTTTTCCTCGGGTAATCGATTACAAGACCCCTGTAATCGATTACCAGAGGAAAAAGGATAATTTGTACAGAAACTTCAACTGTACTCCCCAGTTAGATGAACACTGCTCTTCATTCTCTATTTTTGTTGAATTTTTCCTTTTTTGAGACGGGTGAGTGAGTTCAATGTTATTGGGTGTGCTCCCTGCACCAATAATGAGGTTAGGTCATTTATTTATTCAAAATAAAAATGTCCATTTAGGTGGTTTTCTCCAATTGAGGTGAGGTGCATAACCCATGCTGTCAACTTTGACCTTTGCTGACTATTTTAATCATAACTTTTTTCACAGACCTCCAAATGATTTGATTCTTTTTTTATTAGAAAGTGGACTAAAAACTCTTTACAATGAATACTAATTTATAATTTTTGGACATCTGAGTAGGTGCAGTTAATTCCTTAAAGTTAACGTTTTATATATTTCTACCACCTCTGACCTTTGCTGGTTGTGTTTGCTCATAACTTTCTCCACCGAACTCCAAATGAGTTGATTCTTGTTTTGTTGGAAAGCTCTTTGAGTCTAGATTCCAACAAAACAAGTATCAAGTCATTTGGCCAAAAATGCTTATGGAGCTCATCTAACTTACATGAAAGCACCTAAATGACATTTTTTCTCAACAATTCAATGACCTAACATGTTCCTACACCATACACACTAGACACATGCACCTGTAATCGTTTACAGAGAAGCTGTAATCGATTACCAGGTTAAAATTGCAGTTTTGTACTGAAAGTTGATCTACGCTACCCAAATGTGACAATTGCGCTCCCCATGATTGTTTTTTGTTTGTTGTGAGTGTTTGTTTAAGATATTGTCAATGGAGGACCCTTGTTGGTCATGGTTGATGGTTTTCACAACTTGTAGTGTGAAGTTTGGTAAGTCTTCTGTGTAGGGAAGACCCATCCTGGGTGGTCTTAGCAACGCAGGTTAGGTACTGCACCATACACACTAGAGACATGCACTTGTAATCGCTTACAGAAAAGCTGTAATCGATTACCAGGTTAAATTTGCAGTTTTGTACTGAAAGTTGATCTGTGCTACCCAGGTGTGACAACCGCGCTCCCCATGATTCTTTTTTTGTTTGTTATAAGTGTTTTTAAGATTTTATGAATGAAGGACCCTTGTTGGTCATGATTGATGGTTTCTACAACTTCTAATGTGAAGTTTGGTAATGAATCAATGTTGTGTACGAAAAAGCCCAAAATTTGGTGATACCAACCTCGATGGTGTGTGCGAAAAAACCCAAACCTTGGGAGAAATACCGCCAACCATAATGGGAGACAAAAGCCAAACACTTACACAACCACGAAAATGTCGCCAACGACAATGTATGCCAAAATCAACAAAATTCCAAAACGAGGGATATATACCGCCAACGAGCCCACAGTCACACCATCAAAAAATGGATAAAGAGAGAGACAAAATCCTCGACAGTGACCAAATGACCCAAGAAACGAAGTAAGAAAAGTCAAACTCAAACTCAAAGGGGAGAGAGAAACAACATTTCAATGGTGGACAGAGAGTGAAGAAAAGCGAGGAACGAAGAGAACCGAAACGGTGGAGAGAGATGGATGCTTCAATGGTGGAGAGAGATGGAAGCTTCAATGGTGGAGAGAGAGTTGAGAAAACCAAACTGCAAAAAGAGTGAATCTGAAAAAATAAACTGCCAAAAGGAGTTTCTATCCAAATTCATTCCAAAATTGCCCTTCTGAACAAATTCCACCTTTTTAAAAAAACCTTTTAAAACCAACCAATGAAACAACGTCACGTGGTGTTGTAAAAAAGTTGGCAAAATATAGTTGTTAAAGAAACGTTTTCCATAAGTAAAGTCGAGAGGTTATGACTTAATTTTCGTTAATTTTATTTAATTTAATTATAATTTTCGTAATTTTGTTTAAATATATTTTTAAATTAAAATCATTTATATTTTTTATAAAAGTGTTATATTAATTTTTTTATTAAAATTCACATTTTTATTAAATATTTATAAAGTTATTTTTATAAAAATTTTAAATATATTACTATAATATAATTATTAGATTTTAAATCAATTTTAATCTTATTTTTTCATGTAAAAAAAATAAAACAAATCTAATAATTATATTTTAATAACATAACTGAATTTGGTTTAAAAATCATTTCAAAAATTAAGAAAAAATAAATGGACCATATTTAAAAATAAAAAACAATGAAAAAAATCCAAAAAATCATATTCTAACCCATACACAATGTTAACTATTTAAATAGTATTAGAAAAAAAACAAAATTAATAAAAATTGAGACTTAATTAAATAAAAGAAACTAAAATCATATTAAAAAATTCAACGAAAACCATAACCAAATTAGTATTTAAATTTATTAAAAAAATAAATATAAATTTTCAATTAAAAAATTATAAACAAGTAAAATAGAAAATGTAGGTTAAAAAAATTAAATTAATAAAAGTAACTAATTTTTAAAAGTATCAAATAAAATATAAACGACTTTTTAGTAAAAATATTAATCCAATTTAAAAATAGAACCAATAACAAAGTATTACCAAATAAAATATAAATACTTTTAATAAAAAATTTAATCTAAATTTAAAAATACAACTTACTGTAAAATATACTAAATAAAGTATAAATAATTTTTAATAAAGCTTTAATCCAAAATTTAAAAATAAAAATCAATTAAATAAATGGATAAAAGGAGAATAAAATTGAACTTGACGAAAGTTTCGTATAATTTTTCTTAACGAATAAGTTAAGATTTGTATTATTAAATGTAAAATAAGAAAAGTAAAATGTACAAAAAAAAATGTGTATTCTCTTCATGTATAAATCTATAAATTTTAATCTATATGCACATCGCAAAATATTATCAAATAAAATATAAATAATTTGTAGTAAAAATTTTAAAAATAAAAATCAGTTAAATAAAAAATCTGAAATTAATGAGAATTTTATATAATTATCTTTAGTAAATAAGTTAAAAATTGTATTATTAAAGGTAAAATAGAAAAAGGTGTATATGTATAGATGAGATTAAATAATTTCTCTATATTTTTAAAACTCAATAAAATAACTTTTTTCAAAAAAGAATACGACAAGACAGGTGTCATATGAGCAGCGGTATTTATAATTTATAATTAATACTGAAAAATAAGGAAAATTAAGGTCATCGTGTTAATTATATATTTAAAATCATAAATTTAAAAAACAAAAAAGCTGAAGGGTAACATGGTAAATTGAATTACTTTCCCTCTCAAAAACCCTAATCCTTCTCATATATAAAATCGTAACAAAGGCAGCCTCCACCTTTCACTTTGCAGCAGTTCAGCTCTAGACGCCGAAGGGTTCATCTAATCTCCGAATCTCTACGCCGCGTTGCAACAAACATGGTTCGTACATCGATTGATCAATCATATAAACCCTATATTTTAGGACTCAGCGGTGTTTAGGGGTTGTTATGGTAGCTGTTCTGATAGGGTTTTTGTTGTTATTTTACAGTCGAGGAGAAAGGTTAGAGAGCCAAAAGAAGAAAATGTGACTCTAGGTCCAGCTGTTAGAGACGGTGAACACGTCTTTGGCGTCGCTCGCATCTTTGCTTCCTTCAATGACACATTCATTGTAAGTATTTGCGTTTCTTTTTATTTTTGGGATTTCAATTTTCAATTGTTTTAGTTTGATATTTTATTTTTATGGTTGCAGCATGTTACTGACTTGTCTGGGAGGGAAACACTTGTTCGCATAACTGGTATGATTGCTTTTATTCAAATTATAGGAGTGAATTGATTGTATGCTATTATTCCATTTTACTGTTACCAATTTATTGTATTGTGTAACTTCTATACTTTTTCCTTTTATTTTTATCAATTTTTAGCATGTTATAATATTCATAATGATAATGAAATTGCCCATATCCAATTTCAGTGGATGTTAAGTTAAGAGTGTTGATACATATGCTTTTTGTTTTTTAATCCCCGATCAATTTTCTTGTTAGAGTGTTAATGCACGTACTTTCATGATCCTTATCTGACACTTAAGTATTCCCATGTCTTACGATGGAGGGAGCTTTGAGATTTGACCTGCAGTTTTTACAACTCTGTCTGACTTTATCTTGGAAGAGTTTCGAGTGTTTTATTTACAGTACTTGTTGAAATTTATTTCTTTATAACCAAGCTAACATGCTTTGCCATTAGAAAATTTTGGTCAAGTCTTTTCTTTTTTAGTAGATATGGGAAAACGACTGTTCTTTACGTATTTTATGACTTAGCTTTATAATGTGCTTTACTTATAAGTTACGTATTTTTGCTTTTCAATTTCAGGTGGGATGAAGGTTAAAGCTGATAGAGATGAATCATCTCCCTATGCTGCTATGCTTGCAGCACAGGATGTTGCTGCCAGATGCAAGGTCAGTGGTATTCACATTAGTATAATCACTTTTTCTCTTCTGACCATGTTAACTTTTGTGATCGTCATGCCGCTCTTATGAATTTGTAGAATTCCTATTTGATCTCCCTGTTTGCTAAGCCAATATCACTGGTCAATTGTTTTGGCTAGCTTTTCTTTCTTTCACTGTTTTTATTCTGTTCATGCTTTGTGAATCTATAGTGAGTATGATTCTATTTTTTGTTTCTTTGAAGCTGCCAAACTTACTAATGTATTGTTTCAAATTATTTTTATCAGGAACTGGGCATAACTGCTCTTCATATCAGGCTCCGTGCCACTGGTGGAAACAAGACAAAGACACCTGGTCCGGGCGCTCAATCCGCTCTCAGAGCCCTTGCTCGTTCTGGAATGAAAATTGGTCGCATAGGTATTTGCTTTTTAAGAGAAAACCTCTAGTTCAATTTGATTGCCTCGTACTCAAATGTCTGGTTGTCCTTTTTCATTCGTTGTTTAAGTCAAATAGTAGCTAGCTGGTTTTTTTAATTTAGTTCTGTATTCATTTTTTTCCGGTTTTCTTTTCTGATTGATTTCATTTGTATGGCATTTGTATTGTATGATTGATGTTAATTATTGCTTTTTTTTTCCAGAGGATGTGACTCCCATTCCTTCCGACAGCACACGTAGAAAGAGTGGAAGGAGGGGTAGAAGGCTTTAAGCTTCTGCTATATGTCTGGAGTCGCTCTGCTTTTATTTCCATGTCAAGTAGAATTGTGCCATTTCGAAATTTTGGTTGGGTTTCATATCAAACTTTTATTGTATTTCTTCAGCTTTCTCGAACATAATTGAAGTTTACATGCTGACATTAATGTTAAAGGCTTTTGAAAGTTCTGAATGTTACTTCGTGTCTTAGAAAGCTACTAATTAACTACATGATGAAACATTCTTATTTTATTATTTCATTATTGTTTTTTTATTATTTCGTTCTCCCTTTTTATCTAGTCTTTGCGTGCAAGAATGGTTAGAAATAAGATTATTATTCATTAATTGAATCATGCTTTTTGGCATTGTCGAATTCTCAATTTTGGGAATGAAAATTGTCCGCTTAGGTAGGGTTGTGTAAATTGATGAATTAATTGTTGAGCTTTAAAATGTTTGAATTATATAAATTATCCAAATCATTAATGAAATAGTTGAGTATTTCAATCAATTCTTTTTGAGAGAAGTTTGGTTTATAAGTTTAAATTAGACTTAACTAAATTTTAAGTTCTTCCTAAATGTATTTAAATTTTAATTTAATTGAGTTTTTATTAAGTTCTTTTTATGTCATTTTATTATGTCATTTTTTAATTGTGACATCTCATTTTGTTGACATCTCCAACGTCCTCCTCCCAACAATACCACATCCATCTTCTGCAAAACTTGATTTTTTTCTCAATATTTGAAGTTGTAACCTAGTAATAATCTGCCATTTTCTTTCAGTTAAGTCCAAAATGTTCCTCCATCTATATCTGAATATAATCTCTAAGATTGGACGATCAATAGCATGAAAAGTATTTTCATTTTGATTAAATCTTCTGTGCATTTGTCTCAGCAGCTGGTGGCTATTGAATTCTGCATTTAACAATTTTTCAATGTTTTTTTCGTTGAAAATACAAATGGTCTAATAGTTCTAATAACCATTAACTACAGAAATGACAACTTGCTCAAAATTTGGATAAGTGGCCATTGATGTTAACTAGGAAAGGAAGAGAACTGATGAAAAGTATAATAGAAAAAATTAATAAAACTAGAAGAAAAAGGCCACTGCAAATAATTGAAAATATTGTACCAAATTAAAAGGCCGATACAATAAATAATTGAAAATTAAATTATTTTGGTATATCTATTGCTGCATGTTTCCCTTTCAAATAATCTATTCCTGCATTGATATATTATTGTTTTGTCTTCTCAATTGCAAAAATGTTTCTTGTATTGCTTTGCCTCTTATGCATCTTTATTGAAAAAAATTAGATACATTAGCAATAGTAACTTGATTTTCAACTTTAGCTTGTTTTCTATCCTAATTGAAATTTTTTTGTTATTTAATAATAGTTTCAATATTGTTGTGAACTTCTCTTATGGGAATACGTGGAATAAAGAAAAACATTTGTCATTCGATCATAATGCTCTTGGAGTTGCTAATTTACCAAAAGCACCCTCTTCATTTTATGAAGGGATATAATATAAGATCCCTCGTTTTCAATTCCATAAAGATCTTTCAGCCAACACTGTTTGAATTTTGAATCAGTACCATAAACAAATAAATTTCTAAGCTAATAAATGTAAAAAATATATAAAAATTAAGTATTTTTATACTCCTGGGATATTAATATCGCTTGCAAATTTCTAACTAAGTTACAAACCGCGCATGAACAAGAAAAAGAAAAACCGTAAACAATAAAATTTCATTAAAAATTTAGAATTCAAGAATGGGAATAATTAAAAAAAAAAAGAAAAAGACAGAAACTGTCTTTAGAAGAAGTCCTTGATTTTGTTATCCAACACCAGAGAACAGAGCACATTATATGCCTCTTGGGTAGGATGGAAACTATCCCAAAAAATGTAGTTTTCGGTATTTGAACATATGTGTGGCGTCAAACTGTTGCAAAGTATGCCTGCTTCAAAATTTCCCGTGCCACAGCATCCTTTGTTTGCTACTTCAAAACCTAAACCATTGTAAAACCATAAACAATGAATCAATGAAATGGAAATGTAAATACAAAACAAACTAAAAGTTTTTGAAATTATATGATGGTAATATAATAGTGTCTTATTACCATATTTAGCAGGATTTTGAATCATTTTGAGTAAAGGGTTGTAAATATCAAGGTAGACAAGTCTAGCTTCTGAAATTTTTTTACTCAGTGCATCTATTTGTGATGAGAGTTTTGTGTTGAAGAGCATTGTTGCTTGGTTCTCAGAATCTGAACAATTTCTCAGTAAGCCTCCTTTAATTGTTCTCTGCGAGGGCACGCACCCTAGAGCTGGTAAACCAATCACTCCAATCCTTCTTGCTCCAAGTCCATAAAGTTCCTGAGTTCAGTTCATTTTAAAATATCAATATTCAAACGCAGAAGATATACGTATGAATATGAACTGAGATGTCAGATAATATAGAAAAGTCTACACCAAGTTGTTCATTTGGGCATGTGGTTCACACATGAATGTGGGGGCACATATAAGTATAAACACATTCATACACACATGTTTGATATACACTCACTTTTTCCTTTGACCCAATTGTTTGTTTAGCAAACTTTTGACAAAAAGATACAAACTTGCCAACTATAGACAGAGACTAATGCCTAATAATGACAGTGTCATTTGTCAACCATATTGTTCTAATCTTTTTGAGCATTTGCTTATATGTCTGAAAATCATGTGAGGAACTTGATTTTAAGTTTAACTCATTTTTATAAAACTGATTTATAAGGTAAAATTTGTATTCATTTATATACTTACAAACAACAAATTGTACCAGCATACACAGAACATCATTTAGCATGCCATAATCAGACAGTGAGCATATGCAAAGAAATATGCTAGCTTTCTTTACTTCCAATTCTTTGGTTTTTTCAGTAAAACATATACCTGCAAGAAGTTTGTGGCTTGTGAAGTCATTAAGTCTGTGTATGCAGGAATGTCATAATGTGCTCGCCTAATTGGAGAGAAAGAGTAAGTATTGGCAATGTCATTGCTTCCTGTGCACAATATGTATATGCCTTTTGATACTATTGTTGATGTTCTATTTTCTCCAACAATTTCCTCTATCTTGCTCTTGTATTCCCTAAACTTGTTCAATTGATCTGTCAGTGATAGCACAGACTTGTGTGACACATGGCGAAGAAAGTGATGTTAGTATGTTAAGGAAAATGATTAATGGAGATGTATGAGTATATATATATAATAAGGTTTTAGAGACAGTTATTTACTGCTGATTTAGAAGTTAGAGGATCATATCCAGAACCACCAGATGCAAAGCTTACACCTGTGAGGAGATCTTGAGGTTGCAGTTTTGGATCAAGATAAGGTGGCAAAATCTTTTTCACTCCAAATTTTGCAGCTAGAAGAGGGTCAAAAGAAATATGTTAAAAATGAATATATAAGTGTTCGTTGTTATGCATAGTGCAAGAGCAAGGATTTTCATACCAATGATGTCTGATGGGATTATACCATTGCTGAACCTCCCACTTGGTTGATTCCCTCCACCAAAATCTTTACCATATGGTTGGAAATTGCATCTGAAAATGGTGTTGATGAAGTTGTTGTTACCTGTGTCTACTATAGAGTCTCCAAACACAATAACTGCTGGCACAATTTCATTGTTTGGAAGACTCAACACAACACTGGTATGCTGAGTAACAATGGCAAAAGACCAAAGAATGATTAAAGGAAGATGAGAAAGAAGGTTTTGGAAGAGAAACTTCATGTTTCTATGATTGGCAAGTGCCTTGTTTTTCATTAAATAACCTAATGATCTTTGTTAATGGATATTTCTGGTTTTGGTTCAAGCTACTTATAATACACATTTTTGTGTGTTTGAACAACTTTTTGTTGTTGTCAATCTCCATTTATTTCTTTGCTGTGATACCAAGTCTCGGTCAAAATTACTATTGACATTGATATTGATTGTTAGAACTTAGAAGGTAGTCGACTTAATGTGAAACAAGATCCAATAATCAATTAGGTTTGCACACCACAAAAATAAAACTATGAAACTTATTAATCAATTCATATCCTTCCATTATTTATATATTTGGACTAAATTGAGTTATAATAAAAGTGCCATAAATAATTAACATTTTTCATTTTTTTTTCTCTTCTTTCATGTGGGTGTCGTGTGAGCTTTCCCACCATGCAATCTTCTTGAACCCAACAAATGTGAACTTTGCATGAGTACTTATTTTGATTTCATACTAATTATGGAACAAGTAGAATGTTCACCGTCAGATGATTGAAGTACTCACAGATGGAACACTTTCGGCTGACTCAATAAGATATTATTTTTAGAGTAATAATACAGTGATATATATTTATATTTATTTGATAAATGTTATAGAAATAAAATAATTATAAAAAAATAAATTTTTAATATCTAAAAAAATAAAAAAATAATATCAAATTAAGGTAAAAAATTTGTGTGTCAAAATAACATTTATTTTATTTTTAATATAAATTTTCTGTTTAGTTTAAATAAATGTGATCTTTCCGTTTTAATTATTTTGTTATTCAAATCCTCTCTCTCATGCACACCTTAAAATTGGAGGTGTCAATTTATGGTCCATGCGCCACTAATTTTAGGGTTAAGATTTAAATTAGGGTTTAAATGTTACGTCTAGAGTTTATAGGTTAAGGGTTTATGGGTTAATTTTAAGATTTAAGGTTAAGTTTATTATGGTTATGGTTAGTGTTAAAGTTATGGTTAAGATTCAGAGCTCAGGATTTATGATTAAGAATAAGAGCTCAGGGTTTATGATTAAGAATAAGGTTAGGATTAGGATTTATGGGTTTAAGATTAAGGTTTTGAGTTAGGGTTAGAGTTAAGTTTATGATTAGGGTTAGAATTTAGAATTAAAGTTAAGAATGAGGTGATGGTTAGGTTTTAGGGTTAAGTTTAGGATTATGATTATTTTTAGGATTAAGATTTTAGGTTTAAAGTTTGGGGGTTAGGATTATGGTTAACCTTTAGGATCTAAGTCATCTAAAAGTAAAACATCAATTGGTTAAACGATGAGGAAAATTCTTTAATGTTCGTGACCCATGCAGTGAAAAAGTTATCTAGTTATCTTCATGCTCTAGGATTCAATGATAATTTAAGTCTTTAAATTATGTTATAAGGTGTTAGTATATGATAAAACATATTTAATATAAAAACGTTTCTTATTTCCTTATATTAACATATACTTATTGTTTATCTTCAATGTTAATTATTTAATGTAATGCGTTATAATATATCGTCCTTCCTCGTACACGAACATGACAATCATGCAATTTAAATTTTAGCAATTATTTTGATTTCTAATCACTTTTATTTATAATATACTTTCATATTATCTTTTATTTGAATTTTCCTTTTATATTAATGTTTCAGTTACGTGATTAATGCTCCTGAGAACATTATTTTGTCTTCTAGAGTTTTTAGATTAGGGTTTTTTTGTTTCAGTTAGAGACTCTGACTATTTTATATTTTGTTTTTACTTACCGAAACCCTATATAAACAGGGTTCCAGTGTGTTGTTTCAGATCAGTGAAATATACTCAATAATACAATTTTTCTTTCTATCAACAAAGAGATATTCAAGGTTTTCTTACCTCTGTTCTTCTTTGCTATCCTCTGTTTCACTTCTACTTCATAATCGTTGCTGCAAGCTTCGCTGGAGTGCTGACCAGAGTTCTCCCTCTTTCTTTTCTCTCTTTCGCGAGCCACACACACGAAGCCAGACCTCACCAACTTTCTGACTTGAGGAAGCTTCTAGCGAAGCTTTACTTTCTCACTTTTGGGCCTAAGCCAGTTGGGCTTCTGACCATTTCAGTTTCGGGCTTATATTTTAATATGGTACCAAAGCAGGTCCTGGACCTGTTCTGCCCCTGTTTCTACTACGCTTAAATCTTTCTTGCTCTTCTTGGTGCTAATCTTTAAGCTTTTCTTGCTATTATGGAAAATATGGATCAATCCAACAACCCTTCCAGCCCCTTTTATCTTCATCTAGGAGAGAATTCAGGTACCTCTCTAATTTCTAAGATTCTTAATGAATCCAACTACACTTCTTGGAGCAGAAATATGAGAAGAGCACTCATCTCCAAGAACAAGCTAAAATTCATAGATGGAGGGATCAAGAAACCCCAAAGAGATGATCCCCTTTTTGACTCATGGGAAAGAAGCAACATGATGGTGTTGTCTTGGATCATCAAGACTCTTTCTGCCCAAATAGCAGAAAGTGTTATATATGTGTAAGATGCCCAAGAACTCTGGGAAGAATTGAAAGAAAGGTTCTCCAAGGGAGATTACTTTAAGTTTTCAGACTTGCTCCAAGAAATTCACTCCATTAAACAAGGAGAAAGGAGTGTAAGTCAGTATTTTATTGACTTGAAAATCTTATGGGAAGAACTGGAGTTTCTTAGACCCATCCCAAGCTGTAGCTGCAAGATTCCCTACAGCTATGAACTATCTAAGATTTCTCATAAATATAGAGAAATGGAACACGTGATCTGCTTCTTAAAGGGCTTAAATGATGGTTACAATACTGTGAGGACACAAATACTGTTGATGGAGCCTTTACCCAGCATCAACTGTGTGTTTTCTCTCATTATACAACAAGAAAGACAGGAAATACATGACTCTGGTCTCACCAACCACAATGATATTAAGGTTCTTGCCAACACCACTGAAAAACAGAGTCAGTGGAGGAGTGACCAGAGTTGGAAAGGTCATGGACGTGGAACTGCCCCTTGTAGTCAAGGAAGAGGGAGAGGAAGAAACCCAAATTATGGGAAACAATGTTCTCATTGCAACAAAATGAACCATACAGTAGATGAATGTTATTCTAAACATGGATATCCACCATGGTACAAGAAAAATGACAATACTAGTCAGAATAATGGGGGACAAAGTGAATGAGGTTCTGCCAATGCTTGCTCTACTTTTACTGCCTCACAGATCAGCCAACAGGATTCTGTTCAGAGTTCTTTCACTCCATAAAAGATGCAAAAATTATTGCAAATACTTGAAAAGGTGGACAACCCTTCTCATAGTATAATCAAATACGTAAAGACACTGCAGAGGACAAACAAGGTATGTTCTCATGGATTATTGACACAGGGGCCACTGATCATGTGACCCATGACAAGAATCAATTCATAACTTTCACTAAAATAAAGCTAATATCTGTTAAATTGCCAAACAATTCTATTATTACATCCCACTATGCAGGAACTATACAATTTTCCAGTGAATTCATAATTTTTAATGTTTTATATATACCTGAATTCACTTTCAATCTTATATCTGTCCAAAGTTTAACTAGGGATATAAACTGTACTCTAACTTTTTCCTCTAAGATGTGTCAAATTCAGGACAGCTCTACATTGAGATGATTGGATGTGCTAATGTGTACAAGGGACTCTACTACTTGCAACCTTTCAAAAGGAACCCAACATCTAGTTTTGTTTTCTAATATGAGCATGTAAACATAAATTTGTGGCACTATAGGCTAGGCCATCCTGGACACAAAACTGTTGAAAGAATATGCAATTTTTTTCCCTATGTTCAAACTACTTCTGATAATACTTGTGACATCTGCCATTATGTTAAGCAACACAGATTGCCTTTTCCTAAGAGTAATTTTATATCTGCCAATTGCTTTGATATAATACATTGTGATATATGGGGACCTATCTCTATTCCATCTGCACATGGGCATAGATAATTCCTAACTATTGTTGATGATTGCAGTAGGCATACTTGAGCCTTTCTCATGCATAATAAGAGTCAGACTAGGGAACTTCTACAAGGCTTTATCATTAAAATTAAGACCCAGTTTAATAAAACTGTCAAAACTGTCAGAACCGACAATGGGCCTGAGTTCAATTGTGATAACATATATAATTCCTATGGGATTGAACACCAAAGAAGTTGTGTTGAAACTCCACAATAAAACTATGTTGTGGAACGTAAGCACCAACACATATTGAATGTTACCCGTAGTTTGATTTTTCAGTCTAATATTCCCTATGCTTATTGGTCTTATGCGTTGTCTCATGCTATATACCTGATAAATAGACTTCCTTCTTCTGTTATTAAAGATAAAACCCCATATGATGTGCTGCATAATAATTCCCCTACTTATCTTGACCTAAAGGTTTTTGGTTGCTTGTGTTTTGCTTCTACTTTGAAAAATAACAGAAATAAACTTGACTTTAGGGCTAGAAAGGGTATATTTTTAGGCTACAAAAATGGTGTTAAAGGATATATTGTTCTTGACATCAATACTAGAGAGATCTTCATTAGTAGAAATGTTGTCTTTTATGAAGACATTTTTCCCTATAAGAATGGACAAAGTAATAAAAATGACAGCAATAACAGTGAAGACAATATGTTTCACCTTGACAGTTTGCCCTGCAGCTATAGAAGGAACTCAGTTGAAGAGAGAAGAAACAGTTAGAGGCCAGTTGAAAGTACTGATATCACTACTGAGGACACTGGTCTCGTAGAAGGAGCACAAGGAATCAATCAGAGAAAATCTAATAGAGTAAGGAAGACCCCTGAGTACTTAAAGGACTACATACACCAAACTGATCAGCCCTCATTTGCATCCTTGTGTGTCAAAAACGGCTTAAAAACTCCTTATCCTATCACTGATGTTTTATCCTATGAGTCTTTGTCTAAGAAACATTTAAGATACACCCTTGCTATGAATACTGCAAAAGAACCAAACTCCTATGAGGAGGCTAAAGATAGCCCTGAATGGGCAGATGCTATGCGAAAGGAAATCAAGGCGCTACAAGACAATTGTACCTGATTTTTGACCCAACTTCCCCCTAGAAAGAAACCCATTGGATGTAGATGGGTTTATAAGGTTAAGCACAAAGCTGATGGTACTGTGGAAAAGTATAAAGCCCGGTTGGTAGCCAAGGGTTACACCCAACAAGAAGGGATAGATTTCTTGGACACTTTTTCCCCTGTTGCAAAGCTTACTTCTGTCAGACTTTTACTTGCCCTTGCTGCCTCAAGAAACTGGTTTTTACATCAACTTGATGTAGACAATGCTTTCTTACATGGAGATTTAAAGAAGGATGTTTATATGGAACTCCCACCTGGATTGGACACTAATACAGAGGGACAAGTGTGCAAGCTGACTAAGTCTCTATATGGCTAAAACAGGCTAGCAGACAATGGTTTGAAAAGCTATCTAACTTTCTTATTTCTGCTAACTATGTTAAGTCCAAATCTGATCATTCTCTTTTTGTCAAAAAAGACTCCACAACTTTCACTCACATAAAGGCTCTTTTACATCGCTAATTCCATATTAAAGATTTGGGAGAACTTAAGTACTTTCTAGGTTTTGAGGTTGCTAGATCTAAGAAAGGGATACACCTTTGTCAGAGAAAGTATGCCCTCGACATCCTTGAAGAAACAGGAATGCTGGGAAGCAAACCATGTTCTACCCCCTTTTTGAGCAACACAAACTCCTTATATAAAACAGAAAATTATCTAGACAATCCCAGTGCTTATCGCAGATTAATAAGGAAGCTTTTTTATCTAACTAATACTAGGCCTGACTTATGTTTTACTGTTAACTTATTAAGTCAGTTTATGCAAGAGCCTACTAGCTATCAATATCAAGCCTTGCAGCATATTCTAAGATATGTCAAGTCCAGCCCTTCAGAAGGACTTTTCTTTGCAGTTGATTCTGACATACATATTAAAGGGTTCAGTGATTCGGATTTGGCCACTTGTCCTAACACAAGAAGGTCAACTATAGGTTATTGTGTGTTTCTAGGATCCTCGTTGGTTTCATGGAAGTCAAAGAAACAAACCACTGTGTTAAGATCCTCTATTGAGGCAGAATATCGTGCCCTTGGTGCCACTGTTTGTGAGATGCAATGGCTTCACTACCTCCTTCAAGATCTTCAAATTCAGCCCACTGCTACTGTTGTCCTTTACTGCGACAACAACTCCGCCAGACACATTGCCTACAATCAGAGTTTCCATGAGCGGACCAAACACATTGAGCTGGACTGCCACGTGGTTCGTGAGAAGATTCAATCCAAATTTTTACGTCTTCTTCCCATCCAGTCAGAAGAGCAACTTGTTGATGTGTTTACCAAATTTCCTCACCGAACTCATTTCAAATCTATCATCCCTAAGCTTGGATTAGTGAATATCCACCATCCAGCTTGAGGGGAGAGTATTAATGTTTCAGTTATGTGATTAATGCTCTTGAGAACATTATTTTATCTTCTAGGGTTTTTAGATTAGGGATTTTCAGTTTCAGTTAGAGACTCTAACTGTTTTATATTTTTTTTGTACTTACCGGAACCCTATATAAACAGGGTTCCAATGTGTTGTTTCATATCAGTGAAATATACTCAATAATACAATTTTTCATTCTATCAACAAAGAAATATTCAAGCTTTTCTTACCTCTGTTCTTCTCTGTTATCCTTTGTTTCACTTCTACTTCATCATCGTTGCTGCAAGCTTCACTAGAGTGCTGACCAGAGTTCTCCCTCCTTCTTTTCTCTCTTTCGCGAGTCACGCACACGAAACCAGACCTCCCTAACTTTCTGACTTGAGGAAGCTTCTAGCGAAGCTTTACTTTCTTACTTTTGGGCCTAAGCCAGTTGGGCCTCTGACCATTTCAGTTTCGGGCTTATATTTTAATATTTTAAAATATTATTTTTCAGTAACATTATTTAAAATTTATAAAAAAATATTAATAAATACCATTGATATTCGAAATTATAAAAAAATCATAAGGGATAAGAAGAAAACTTTTTTTTTATAAAACAAGTAATATATATATATATATATATATATATATATATATATATATATATATATATATATATATATATATATATATATATATATATTATTTTTATAAAAATATTTAATATATATTATTTTTGGGATTTGCAATTTTATGATTCAAGATACATATGGTGCTAATAAGTTGTTTGAATAAATTAGGATCACCTTTTTTTGAGTTCTAAGTTGGTGTATCAAGTTGTTTGAATAAATCTATGTTGAATGCCAAGGTTTTATTAGTTAAGCATGCAACTCTTTCCCCTCTCTATTAATTAATAAGCACAACTTTTGATAAGAGTTATTTTTCCAATGAATTTAAAATTTGTATGATAGTATCTATATCAACAAATATTACCATATTTGGTTACTTATACCATCTTTGGTTTAAAAAGAGATTTACATTAACATACTTCTTACACTCTCAAAATGATCAAAAAATTAAATATTATTATGTATACGAATCTTATTTTGAAAGCTATATATATGGACAACTTAGAATAATTTACTATAAAGTTAAATACATTTTAAAATATCATTTTAAAAAATAAAGAAGAATACATTTTGGATTTGTACTTTATTCTACTCATTATTTTTATATTATGGATATATATTTTAAAGTTTTTGATAATACATTGACAATTGATTTATGTTGGGAGTGATTATAATTCGTGATCACCATGTGTTAAGTTATTGGTACTTTGTATTTTTATGGATAAACCTCACAAAATTGTAATTGCAGTGGAAATTATTAACTTAACATATGTTTAGATTAAAACCTTTAAATATTATAGAATTGATTTGTGAAATAGGAGTATTAAATTGAGAGATGTTTTGGAATTAATTGCAATGTTGTTGAAGAAACGTCTATCTATATAGATAATCAGACAATTATTCTATTCTTACACTATATAATATACCTAGTTACAGTATTCATTAGAAAGATATCTTTGAATTTTATTGTATAAAATATAAGATTTTGAGACAAAATTTTAGTTATAAATTTAAATTTTGTCGCGATTTATATATTATTTGTGATTAATTTTTAATTTATCATAAATACTATTTATGATAGTGACAAAATTAAAATATGATACAATAGTTCTATTAAAAAAAATAACAATATATATTATAAATAATTATTCAAAAAAGTTTGATGATAAAATAATAAAAATATGTATTATAAATAATTATTCACAAATACTATTTATAATTAACATCAATGCTAATCATGTGCAAGATCCAAAAACATTTAATTCCTCATACCGAAGGCTGCATAATACAAAACTAATCAACTAAGTGTCTCTGCAAATTAAATATCCTTCATATTTAAGGACTAGTTTATTTAGACAAAAAATATAATTTTTTTAAAAGCGTTTTTTTTAAAGTATATTTTTTTCTGCTTATTTTTTTTATGTATCTACTTATTTAGATAAACAGTTTAAAGTAACTTATAAACATAAACAGGTTTTAATTTCTACTTATTTAAAAAAAGAGAGATTAATCACTATCATCTTTTATTTACTAAAACATATTTTAAATACACAATATATATATATATATATATATATATATATATATATATATATATATATATATATATATATATATATATATATATATATATATATATATATATATATTAAAACCTTAAAATATTCGATTAATTTGTGAAACGGAAGTTTTAAATGTTACTTTACCAAAACACCAAACATGTTACATATATATTCTTCAAATAGTCAAAAGAAAAAGAAAAAACAATTAACATTATGTACATAATTTCTCATAACAAAAATATTTAATAATCATATGTTTCTCAAAAATCACAAACAATAATAACAAGTTTGAAAAAAAAAATGAAAGAAAAAAATATATAAAACAGTAAATATTGATATAAACATTTAACCAAATTTATTAAGTGTAATTATATAAGAAACATATAAATTAGTAAGATGAAATACATGTTTCACATAATATTGCAAGAATTTGTGTTCTCGTCATTGAACATGTGTTCATAACGACAATCTGGAGATTTATTGAATTCAATTGCTTCGGGTTGATGTTCATAAGTCACTACTTCTTCATTCATATCGGCTTTTGCCTCTTTTCCGCATGCACATCCCATCTTTATATATTTTCTTCTCCCTGTAATATATCCTAATCATATTTTCATTCATTACAATAATAATTAGTTAAAAAAAACATTTAATAATAAGTATATTTATAAATAACCTAAATAACAGTTAACAAAATAATGAAATTGAAAACCAACATATAAACTCACCCTATTTGACAAAAACCTAGTTAACCAAACAAACTCGAATGAATAAATGAATATTCTTCGACACTGATAGACTATTTATAGACAGATGTTTAGAGTTTAATAATAATGGAGAATCTGTCTATATTTTTTATTACTATTACAGTATTAATGGAAAATCTTTCAATTTTTTATTACTATTACAGTACTAATCACGAGGATGTATGAGAATTTTCTTGTATTAAAGATTAATTCACTATCATCTTTTATTTACTAAAATATAGTATATATATAAATACTATAACTCTTTATCAAGCACATGCACTATCATTAAAGTTAATTAATTAGTGTAATATAATATAGAAATAAAGCAATTATTTTTGTAAATTATAGATTTGGTTTGTATTACATTTTTTTTTCATGTTTCTGCCTGATTTTTAATGTACATCTTCTTACAAAATTGTATAAAATGAATGTTTTGCAATTTTTTATATGAATTTTGCAAAGTTTATGCAAAATATTTGTAAAAACAATTATGAAATATGAAAATTATAACAATGAATAATATAAAGGTAAAAGTATTTTAAAGGATTAAATATAAGAAGTAATTAAAATTTTGTATTAACTTCTATTCAGTAAGAAAACTTGTATAATAGTTTTCAAAATATCCATGACAAACAAAATCAATTTTACCAGCATTTTAGGAAATGAACAAATTTATACATCAATGTTGACTATGTTTTCTACAAAATTGTTTCTTTGAGAATTAAGAATGTAATATTTATATTTAAATCAATCAAATTGTTGTCATTTATAAATATTATAATTACCAAGATTCACTATGACAAATGAATCATGTTTATTATGAAACTTTTTCTTTTCTATACTATAGTGTTGTACATTAAAAAATAAAAAATATTGAAAATTGATTGTTGTGATAACTTAATATATTCATTACCCAAATTAAATCCCTTACATGTTTTATATTTATCAAATAAAAGTTGATAAATTCATTTGCTAAGTATCGGAAAAAAATATAAGATAACAAAACAACATAAAAAAAACTACGTAATTGTTCAATTAATATAAGACCTTTTGAAAAAAAATATATAACCAAATATAATTTATCTCAATGTTGTGAAGACGTGCTTAGTCATTTAAGACATTATCTTAACCAATGATTACGGTATTAAATCACTATTTGAACTAAGAACATCAAAGAAATATATACACAACATTTTGATAACATGAATTTTAATTATCTAAGTGAAAATGTGCAAGTATAAGCATATTGATTTGTATCAAAACTTATTTTGATGGTCTTTTAATAATCAAGTCATATAACAAAGGAAAAATAAATAATAATTGAATATTTATATGAATTTCAATTTTTAGATTTATGTTTTTACTTAAATTATAAGGTTTAAGCCCTCGGTTAGTCCTTATTTTTGTATGGTAATCTCAGTGGGTCCTCATTTTTGCAATTGTCTCAATTGGGTCATATTTTTTTGTAAAAATGAGTCAATTTTACCCTAACTGTTAAGTTGTCCCAAACGACGTTAATATTTGGTGACGTGGTGCAGAGATAATATGTTGATGTATATTCTTTGATTACGTGGACTTTCTTATTTAAATAAAGAGTCTTTTACGTGGCAGAAATCTAATTGTTTACTTTAGGGAATTAGGGATTTTTGTTTCGTGTTTGTTTTTCTGGGTTTGGCTGAGGTTGCTGGTGAAGGCGCGACGAGGAGATGTCGGGGTTGGTTTCTTTGGTTTTGTGATTTTGCGTTTTTTCTTTGGGTTTTTTGCAAGTTGGTGCTGATTTTCCCAAATTGGGGTTGCGCGATTCTAGGGTTTCCTCCTTGTGATTGAGGTTTTGAATCTGTGTACATCCTCTACGGTGATTCTTCCACCTTCAATTCCATGATACTACTCCCTCTTAGTCCAGACACTTGATGACAATCAACTTGCCGTCTTTAAGTACGCCTCTGAAAACAGTGCCAGAGCCGTCTTTGCCATTGGTGGCCTGCTTAAATCTTTGATGCATTTTACTTTTGTCATCAGTAAAATGACGAAGGAACCTCATATTTGAATGGTTGTTCCTGTTTCCATTTTATAAGGGTGAATTGGGTGTTAAAAAATGTATGGTCTGAAGTATTTTACAAAGTAAAGTCAAAAACTGGTTTTTATGGTGTTCTTTGGGGGAAAAACCATGGGAGAACAAATGAAGAGAGTGAAGATCATACGTTGGAATCATCCTCGTCTGTTGCCCCTCTTTTGCAGAATAAGAGAATAGAAGAATAGAATTATCCCAGAGATAATGATGATTTCGATGATGTGTGAGGTGTGGGAACAGCGGCAGGGCACACCCATCAATCAAAACATCAACAACGACGAGAGAGACTCAATTCCAACATAGAGTGGAAGAGAGCATCTGAACACGGAGAGAGAGAAAGAGAAAGACAGAGAGAGAGACTGCCACTGGGAAAGGTACGACCACGATCAGCGGCGGGTGGGGAGGCCCATGGTCGGACTTGATGAAGAACGCTCGGTGGTTAATATCCAAATCCCTAATTCCCTTTTCGATTCACTCTTTCCTTTCCTGAACATTTTCAATCCCTAATATATTATTTTAATATAAACCAATTCAATTTTGCCACATCATAATTTTTTAATTTAAATAAAAATTCCATCTAATCAAACAGCATAAACACATCAGCTCAATTTAACGTTGTCTGAGAGCACTTAACGGTTAGGGTAAAATTGACTCATTTTTACAAAAAATATGACCCAATTGAGACAGTTGCAAAAATGAGGACCCAATTGAGATTACCATACAAAAATGAGGACGAACCGAGGGTTTAAACCAAATTATAAATTTAAAATTATTTTCAATGTTATACTTTATTATGCAACTTGTGAAAACTCTTGGGCTTTAACCCAATTCCTTCTTCCTTATCTTAATTTTTTTTATAAAAAAATATTATATTAAAACTATTTTTATTATATATGTTGGGGCTATTTCATTATATGTTTTTATTTTAACCATAATCGTAATTTTTTTGGTTAAATATGTTTTTCATCCCTTAAGTATCACACGATTTTGGGTTTCGTCCATACTCGAAACTTTGATTGCTTTCAGTCCTTATAGTTTTCAAACTATTACTATTAGTCCTTAAAATTGAATGGCGTTAACTTTTGTTTCATGTGGCAAAAAGCGAGGCCACGTCTTATGCCAGCTTGCCTCTTCACTCTCTGTCACGTTGCTTTTCTTTTTATCTGACCAATAAGAATCTGACACGTGTCAGTCCCCTTCCACCCCAAATTAGGGTTTGCCAGATTGGGGGAACTTGCCCCTGCACCTATGCCACGCTTTTGCTCTTCTATCTTACGCCGTCATGCGCCAAGAACGCGAGAAGGGAAGGGTTGCTCTTTTATAGGTGGCGAATGGAGTTTCTGTTGTGTTTTTGGATTTGCAGGTCTGTTGCAGGTGATGGCGCATCTGGATGACGGTGATGATGTGAGGGAGGATGTCGCGGCTTGCAAGGATTTTGCGCGTTGAAGGTGGCGTTGATGGAGGATGGCGTCGTTGCAGGGGAGCTTGCGAGATGAAGGCGCGACGGTTGAGAGGCTTAGGGGATTTAGGGTTCGTCGCAGCACTCGCGATTTGGGATTTCGCTTGGCCGTGGTTCTTGATTGGTCGGAGCAAACTCGGTGTACATCTTCCGACACTGTGCGATTTGCGATTGGGGTTGCTCGCCTTTTTTGGATTTGTCTGAGTTTCAGGTGATTTTAGGAATGCATTAGATGACTTTCGAGGAAGAAGAAAGGGCTCCGCTGTTTGGATCCTTTGCAGGTGAAGAATGGAGATGTTTGCTTGATCTGCGGCTTGGGCTGTTGCGCGATTGGGGTAATGGTGCATGAGAAGCGAAACCATGGTTGCTCTGCCGGAGAAGATGAACGAAGTTCTCAAGCACAAGCAACGTGGCAGAGAGTGAAGAGGGAAGCTGGCATAAGACGTGACCTCGTCGTTTGCCACATCAAACAAAAGTTAACGTCGTTCAATTTTAGGGACTAATAATAATAGTTTCAAAAGGACTAAAAGTAATCAAAGTTTCGAGTAGAGACTAAACCCAAAATTGTTTAATTGTAAGACCCATGAAAAATATTTACCTTAATAGTAATAATTTTATTACTAGTAGTAATAAATTTCTTTGTGAATGGAAAATATAATTAATAAGTTTATGTAAAAATAAAATGTGAAAAACTAAATAACGAATTTTGGTAGCTTAAATGGTAGAAAATTGTGGTGATTTCAAGAACATGGGTTCAAATTCTTTTCTACCTTTTTGTTTTAAAAAAAAATTTAAAATAATGATAGTGGATAAGCACACCGTGTTTGAAGTCATTATTGAGGGATCAGATATGTCAAGTGGTGATTAAAATATTAATATAATAAAATAATATTAAAATAATAAATAATATTAAAAAAATTGTTAAATAGTAAAATTTTTTGGACTATAAATAGCCATGAGAGGGGATGTTATTTTGCACAAAGAGACGAAAAATCAAGTGAGAAATCTTGGAAAATAGAGAAGAAAGAGTTAGGAAGAAATTTTTAGTTGCAAGAAGAGTAGAAGTTTTAAAGGATTTTCGGGGAAGCAAGAGATTAAGTGTGGAATAGAAGTAGGCGATGTCAATACCCAATTTGATAGATAAAGAACATCAAGAATTAAGAAAAAAAAAAAAAGATTTCTGTTGTTATTTTCTTTTCCTTTTTCGGTTTTTTTTATTTATTACTTTTATTATTATTTATTTATTATGTTTTAATTTTATCCTTTAATTTTATCTTTTGTTTTTATTTTATCGTGTTTATCTTTATCATTTTTTATCTATATGTATATTTACTTATTTGTTTTAATTATCAAAGTTTTCATTTTTTTTATTTTTTTTTCCTTTTTATTTGTTTCTTAGGTTCAGGAATATTTTATATATGTATATGTATTGTTTTAAAAAAAAAAAAGTTCATGGGATGTGTCCAAAGCAAAACAAAGAGAATCCCGAAATTCGGGGATATGCTTGAAAGAAGAGAATCATTTTTTGGCCTTCACCTTCACTTTTTGGTTGTCATCCACGAACGGCAGTGCCCATCTTGCACCTCTGTAAAGGTCCTTCTATACTACAAGACTCTCCATTCTCACCAAACATCCTTCACAGACACGTTACTGGAAAAAAGAGAGTCAGTCACAAGGAGAAAGGATCCATTTGACGCACGGGGCTAACAAAGACCGAACCAAGCTTTCAAAAGGTAAGTAATGCCTTGCACTTCATGTTTTACTGAGTTGGTTGGTTATTTGTCCTTGAACATGTCTCTGTTACGTTGTTGCTAAGTTTACATATGATTGTTGTTAAATACATTCCTAGTGTTGTGGATAGTTGTATATGTCTATTGTTACCGAACATCATCGTTACCCTTCCCACACCCACTTCTATCCACTTCTATGGTCCTATTTCTCTCCTCCGAGCGAGTCCATCTTCTCAACTAACAGCCAAGCGAGATTTGTTAATAGACAACAAAGCTACGCCCCCGCGCCTCTGTCCACCTCCAACCATCAAGAATGAACTTGAATCATTAAACTGATATTCACCAGAGAAATATAGCAGAAAGAAAAATAACAAAACAATATTTTCATATCATTCCATTCACCTACTGGAAATTCCTCAGCCCCAACACCCGTGAACTCACCCCCATCTTCATCCATATACCATTTCCAACATCATCATCTTCACCTTACCTCACGGCCAACACCTTTCTTCTTCATTTTCATCACCAAACACCCATCATCATCTTGCCTCCACCGTAACCCAATCACGCCTCACCTTCTTCCTCCATTTTCATCATCCAACTTCAAATTCAAATTCAAATTCATCTCTTCAACCTGCACACAGAAACCACAACACAACCAAACACCAGTTCCACCATCTTCATCTCAATCAAATTTTCATTCCCATCCTTCTCATCATATTTCTCTCCTATTCCCCCTGCATTCAAATAAAAACAGAGAAGCCCAAATCAACATCCAGTTCGACTTCACCCATTAATCACCAAACCCCAAGAGTCACACCCAATACAGCACAACACAAATGAAAAAAAAAGAAGATCGCTGGCAGCAAGTGTGGACGCCGAATGGAGGTGACCCAATAACAACGACTGGGCTTCATCTCTGATTCGCGTATCAGGAGAACGAAAAGGTTGAACCGCCGCGAAGGACGGCGACGCTGCTGGTCTGGTTTGGTGCCGGCGACGTTGCAGGACGACAGGCGAGTTACTCCCTCGCACGCGAAAAATGAAGAAGAGAAGAGCTGGAGCGACGGCCGTCGAGGGTCTCGACGGTTTGGACGGCGACTAGCAGGGGGCGGCTTCGATGGAGGCGGCAGCCCGTGCGCGTAAGCTGGCGGAGGCGAACCCCTCCCTGGATTGCCAGCGTCGGAGAGAGCAGACAAGAGAGAGAATGGCAGTGGCGCAGTGGCGCGGAGACTGGCAGAGGGTGGTGGCGCGGTGGCTGGTTCTGGCTGGAGTGGCGGCGAACCTCCGTGAGGGGAAAGAGAGCTTGGGTCTCTGAAGCGCTGAGCGTTGGGAATGAAGGGGGAGATGCTGAACCCCTAAAGATTTCTGGATAGAAATTGGGGACAAACCTTTAAAAAAAAATAATAATAAACAAAAGAAAAGAGAACTTTTTATGCACCCTGGTTTCATGTTTCGCACCCCTTCTATTTGGGCTTAAGTCCATTATGTTTCTGCCAACAATAAAAAAAATAAGAATTGGGCCTGACAAGCAAATATTCAGTGGCACCCCCAAATTTCATCTTTACACCTTGACAGATACAAAGTTGGAGAAAAGGGGATTTTGACCCAAACTAAAGGAGCCTCAATTTTACTCCGCACGCACCTCTGGTGTTTTATCTTTGCACCCCTGTTTTTGTTGGTTTGTTTCTCTTGCTTTATTTTTAGGTTTTTGTTTCTCTATTTTTATTATTTGTTTGGTTATTAGTTTTTTTTACTGTATGTAACCCTTTGTATGATAACTCCCACTCCTAAATCTTGTCTTTTATTTTTATTTGCTTCACTTTAAAAAAAAAAAGACGATCAAAAAATAAATAAAAATAATAATAATAATAAAAAGTATTTTAAAGGTTAAGCACATGTGTGATCGTTCGCATCGTCCTTGTGCTGAAAGCCTTTTCTCTTCCTTGCAAAATTAAAAATAACAAAAAAATGTTTTAAAGGTTAAGCACACGTGTGATCGTTCGCATCATCCTTGTGCTAAAAACATTTTCTCTTTCTTAAATAAAAATTACAAAAATATATTTTAAAGGTTAAGTACATGTGTGATCGCACGCATCGTCCTTGTGCTAAAAACCTTTTACTTTATAAAAATACCAAACAATTTTAAAGGTTAAGCACACGTGTGATCGTTCGCATCGTCCTTGTGCTAAAAACGTTCTCTTTGTCTTTTATAAAAATATCCAAAAAAAATATAAATTCTTCAAAAAAACTAAAAATATCAACACTTTCAAGCAAACAAACAATATTTCTAGCCAGAACTACGTGATCCTTGATTCTTCATCAAAAGTGGAGATATGTAGGAGCAAGGCTAGTCCTTGTCAGGTTCACTTCCCCAAAAATTCAAATTTATCCATAATCAATTTCACAAACAAATCTCTCAAACAATTCCTCAAACAAAATTTTCAAGCAGTTTCTAAAAGAACTACGTAATCCTGATTTCTCAATTTGAATGAGAATACATAGGAACAAGGTCTATCCTTGTCGGGCCCAAAAAACTAAAAAATATATTTTGTTTCTTTAGAGTTTTATTTTAGGGGATATTTAAACATTTTGAAAACTACATCATATTCGCGTATTTAGTTAAAGGTACTGCCTTAGAGCAGGCGTTGTAGGGTGCTAATACCTTCCCTACACGTAACCGACTCCCGAACCTAGAATTTGGTTCTTGTAGACCATTGCCTTATCATTTTATGGTTTTTCCGTAGTTTTCCAAAATAAACTATGATGGCGACTCCAAATCTCTTTTTTTTTCCAAAACTTTTCGTTCCATTTTTTCGGGTCGTGTCGCGATTATGGTTGCGACATGAGAGTTAACCTTTCTAAGCTTTTATATTATGATTGGTAGTAAAGACTAAATTAATTTGATATTTGATATAAACAATCAAACTTTATTTCAATTCTTCCAAAGTACAATTCCAAACTTACAAACTTTAAACAATATAGTCTTCACCACTTAACATAAATTCGAAATTAAACTTATAAATCTTACACAACATATTTTTTCAATGCAAAATTATTTTTTTTACAAAAATCCCTGAAAGTTTTTCCCCGCATCTCTCTCATCATTTCTAAGGTTTTTCAACCGCATCTGCAACATTATCTGCTCACATATAACATGAGTTATATGATCATAGCACAAACAAATAAGGGTAAGTCAACCATATCATACAATGATTAAACTTACTTATAATATAAATGTTTCAATCATGTAATTCTGCAATTTATAAATACCATTATCTCGATGTCATTAATTCATTTTTTTTTCTTAACTTCTTCAAAATCATCTTTCTCATTTTCATAAACCTTACAAGTATACCATGCTTACTCACGAAGCCTTATGGTCAGACCGCTCTCTGTTTGCTTCCTTAAGCCTTACCTGTATACTATGTCTTACTTTCTGAAGCCTTATGGTCAGATATCTCTCTGCCTACTTCTATAAAACTTACGAATCATATGTTTATGTCAAAACCTTATGGTCAGACCACTTTCTGCCTGCTTTCATAAAACTTACGAATCATATGTTTATGTCAAAGCCTTATGGTCAGATCACTTTTTGTCCGCTTTCATAAAACTTACGAATCATATGTTTATGTCAAAGCCTTATGGTCAGACCACTTTCTGCCTGCTTTCATAAAACTCGGGTGTCACTTTGCTCATATCAAGCTCTCATGGTATAAACCGAACATACTACTCCCAATAGTAAACATCATTTCATAAGTTTTGTCAACACTCAATTTCGTCCGGATTGACTAAATAATTTTGTTTTATTGTATTCTCCTCATAAAAAGAAAAATAGAAAAAAAAATAAATATAAAAAAGGAAAGAAAACGTTCGTCCTCCCCCACTGCGAACGTTCGGTTCCATCCTTTGCATGAAACCGATCGTCCATTCTCATTGACGTTCGGCTCCTACACTGCTCTGTTCGACCGTTCGACCTCTCAAGTTTACCCTTCGTGTAATGTTCGGTCATTTTTGCTTTGATGAACGTTCGGTCTTGGTGATGTTGTTCTTATTTGAACGTTCGGTCTTGGTGATGTTATTTGAACGTTCAGTACAGTCTTCCAAATTATCATGCATGATTTTCTTGGAATTTGTTGTCAAAAAAAAAATTAATTAAGAATTAAAGAGGCCCAGTTTCCACAATGGCCGAAAAATCTCAATTTCCACATTGGCCCAGAAAGCCCATTTCCCATACTGGCTTGCAAAGCTCAGTTTCCATACTGATCCGCAAGGCCCAGATTCCACAAAGGCCAAAAATCTCAATTTCCACAATAGCTCATAAAGCCCATTTTCCATACTGACTTGCAAAGCTCAGTTTCCATACTGACCCGCAAGGCCCAGATTCCACAAAGGCCAAAAATCTCAATTTCCACAATAGCTCATAAAGCCCATTTCCCATACTGGCTTGCAAAGCCCAGCTTCCATGCTGGCCCACAAAAGCCCGGTTCCTACACTGGCCCACAAAAGCCCAGTTCCATGTTGGCCCACAAAAGCCCGATTCCTACACTGGCCCACAAAAGCCCAGTTCCTACACTGGCCCACAAAAGCCCAGTTCCTACACTGGCCCACAAAAGCCCAGTTCCTACACTGGCCCACAAAAGCCCAGTTCCTACACTGGCCCACAAAAGCCCAGTTCCTACACTGGCCCACAAAAGCCCAAGTCCTACACTGGCCCACAAAAGCCCAGTTCCTGCACTGCCCCACAAAAGCCCAGTTCCTACACTGGCCCACAAAAGCCCAGTTTTCACAATGGCGAACATTTCTCAAATCACAAGTTTCGAAAATCCTCAAAATTCAAAAGCCTACCTCACACTGGCCTCTAAGCCCAGTTCTCACACTGGCCTCTAAGCCCAGTTCTCACACTGGCCCCTAAGCCCAGTTCTCACACTGGCCCTCTAAGCCCAGCTCACACTGGCCCTCTAAGCCCAGTTCTCACACTGGCCCCCTAAGCCCAGCTCACACTGGTCCCCTAAGCCGAGCTCACACTGGCCTCTAAGCCCAGTTCTCACACTGGCCCCCTAAGCCCAGCTCACACTGGCCCCTAAGCCCAGCTCACACTGGCCCTCTAAGCCCAGTTCTCACACTGGCCCCTAAGCCCAGTTCTCACACTGGCCCCTAAGCCCAATTCTCACACTGGCCCCCTAAGCCCAGTTCTCACACTGGCCCCTAAGCCCAGTTCTCACACTGGCCCCCTAAGCCCAGTTCTCACACTGGCCCCTAAGCCCAAAACTCACACTGGCCCCTAAGCCCAGTTCTCACACTGGCCCCCTATGCCCAGCTCACACTGGCCCCCTAAGCCCAGTTCTCACACTGGCCCCCTAAGCCCAGCTCACACTGGCCCCCTAAGCCCAGTTCTCACATTGGCCCGTAAGCCCAGTTTTCACACTGGCTCCCAAGCCTAGTTTTCATACTGGCCACCAGACCTAATTTTCTCTAAAACGGAAAATTTGTTTTCATCATTTTCATTTCATATTACTTTTCTCCATGCATAAAACCAAAAAAATATGCAAAAGTTGAGTCAATTGTTTTCGATGCAAATCATCCATTTTATGAGATTTCAAAAAATGTAATGGATGTCATAATCTCCTATAGTCACATATTCTTAAGAGATATCTGTGTGTGCATTGCTTGAAAACATCATCCTTCAGTCCTCGCTATACCAAGAGATTGGCCCAATCATGTTCTTGAGCCCAAATAATAAACACAAAGTTTTACACTGGGGCAGATTTTCCATTACCTCCACTGGCTTTCATTTGGGAGATCCTGGAATCCGTTAGGACAAAAAAAAAAGAGAAAAATAAAAAATGAAAAATGACTCTTGTTGAGATCATTTAGTCTTGTCTCCTAATTAATCTTTTGAAAATGAAACCAACCAAAATTTGAAATGATGTGTGGCCATCTTTCTTCATCCAAAAAAAAACAAAAAATATATCCATTGATACCAAATTTGAGCCAATAAGAAATTTCTTTTCAAAATTTTTCCCAAACAAGGGTTACCACCACGGTAGAAGTCGACTCAAATTAAAGGAAGAACACACTTAGTGATCAAATGAAGATAATTCCTCAAAAGTGAAGCAAAAATACAAAGAATCACAAAGTGATGGCAAACAAAGAATGAAATTTGAGAAATGGCAAGAAAGTCAAAACAGATTTGACAAATAATTGATGCAAGGAGTAGATGATAACTTTTGTTTCAAATAACCCAAAATTTTATTTGAGCCTTTATATCCTTTCTTTCAATACCCTTCAGCCCAAGCCACATTACAAGCCTAATAAAGGTCCACACAGATTGAATAATGGTTGCTTAAATTTTCATAAAGTTTAATTTTTGAGACAAGACAAAATGACTAATAATGCAGTTGTGAAAAAAAATGATGAATAATAAGTGTCCTCGAATGAAGGGAACTCCCTTTTGATTGAGATTATACAAAGGAAAATCAAGCCAATTTGGGTAATCCTTTCAAGCCAATCATTTCTATATCCATCACAAATTCCTGAACACATTCAAATCCCTTTCAAACTCTTCCCCTGATTCCCAAACTAGGGGGCAATTTTGGGCAACTTTATTTCATATGTTTTGGCCCTTTCAAAATATGGTGCAACTTTGTTAGTCTCACATTTGTTTCATCTGTATATTCAAAGTTCGTACCAAGACCGGGGCATCCCTTGTTGGGCCTCTCAGATTTGTCTGCACTGAAATTCATGGATCTACCCTCAAAACAGGGGCAGACACTTTGGGGTTTTGTATGATTTTGAACCTCGCTTAATTGACTCATACCCAAAACCAAGGCAACTTTGTAACTTTCATATGTTTCGACCCATTCAGAGTATTGAGCAACTTTGTTAAATCTCAAATTTTTTCATCTGAATATTCAAAGCTCATACAAAGATTGGGGCATCCCTTGTTGGGCCTTGCATGATCTTGGTTCACCCCGAACTTCAAAAATCTAAAACCACCAAAATTGGGGCAATTTGCAAATCCCACATGATATTCTCACTCCCTGATTCATGACTTATTCCCTCTCAATTCACAGATACATTTGTCCATACCAATACTTTTACCATGTTCCAGAGCAGCTTCTGGGTATCTACTACCTCACATTGGCCTTTGTAGCCGTTTTAAGGAGTAAGAGGCTCAAGTAGCCAACCCAGTACTCTCCAAATCCTTCCAATCATCCTCCACATACCAAGCATGTATGCACTAGTATCTCATCAAGAAATATGTGGCACACAAGCTTCATTTTGAACAATTGACTTTAGAATTGGACATCCATTGAAAGGAAATTGGAAGTCTAGATCGTCGTAAATTTGATGATTTCAAAGAAAGCAAATTGACTCAGTGAAAAAATATCATAATTTCATAATCTTCCAATACATTATGTACATATTTTCATCAACTTTGAATTTGTCTCCATGTACATTACATCAAATTTTCTTCCTTCAAAAAGACAAAAAAAAATGCATCAAAGTTTTCTTATCCAATTTCATAAATCTACATCAACCATATTTCAATCTTATGCAAAACCTCGTTTCAAAAAAAAAAGGATGGATACTCATTTCTATCGAAAAAAATTAAAAAAAAAATCAAAATAAAAAATTTCAACATCTCAAAATTTCAACCAATTCCAATTTTCAAATTCAAAGCAATCAAACATTTTTCTCTCTGCTATTTTATCTCGGCCATCTGCAAGATAATGGTCGAAAGCACTTTTTAGTTTTATTTTATCTCGGCCATCTGCAAGATAATGGTCGAAAGCACTTTTGTTTTGTTTTATCTCGGCCATCTGCAAGTTAATGGTCGAGCGCACTTTTCAGTTTTGTTTTATTTCGGCCATCTGCAAGATAATGGTCGAAAGCACTTTTTTGTTTTATTTTATCTCGGACATCTGCAAGATAATGGTCGAAAGCAGTTTTCAGCTTTATTTTATCTCGGCCATCTGCAAGATAATGGTCGAACCCAATCAAAGTCAAATTTCTCATTCACTTAATCTCTTTCAAAAAAAAAATAAATAAATAAAAAATTTTAATTAATTCAAAAGATGAAAAAAAATTCCCTGTTTGTTCCTCGTTCCTTTTCATTGAAAATTCTCTGTTTTTTCCTTGTGTATTTTGAAATCCGAACGAAATTAATATTTCTATCTTTACTTATCTTTTACTCTGATAATATGAAAACATTGTTTATCATATGATCTAGTAAAATCTAAGTAAAGAGGGGCAATACTCAATTTCGTCCGGGTTGATTAATAAATTTTGTTTTATTGTATTCTCCTCATAAAAAGAAAAATAGAAAAAAAAAATAAAACTCAAAAGAAACAAACAATATTTTTTAGCTTTTTGGGCCCGACAAGGATCGACCTTGCTCCTACGTATTCCTATTCAGAATGAGAAATCAGGGTTCCGTAGTTCATTTAGAAAACTGCTTGAAAATTTGTTTGAAAATTGTTGAGAAAATTTGTTTGGAAAATGATTATGGATAAATTTGGATTTTTGGGAGAGTGAGCCTGACAAGGACTAGCCTTGCTCCTACGTATCTCCACTTTTGAAGGAGAATCAAGGATCACGTAGTTCTGGCAAAGCGATATTGAATGTTGTTTTGAAAAGTAGATGTTTTTTAGTTTTTACAGATTTTATATGTTTTTGGTATTTTCATTGTAATATTTATATTTTTTGCGTAATGAGTACTAGGCTGATGCGTACGATCGCACGAGCACTCACACGGCTTTTTCCTCTTATTGTTTTGCGTAATGAGTACTAGGCTGATGCGTACGATCGCACGAGCACCCACACGGCTTTTTCCTCTTATTGTTTTGCATAATTAGTACTAGACTGATGCGTACGATCGCACGAGCACTCACACGGCTTTTTATTTATTTTATATTTAGGCAATAAATACTAGGCTGATGCGTACGATCGCACGAGTACTCATACCGATATTTATTACATTAAATGTTTTTTAAAGTTTTATATATTTTTTATTATTTATATTTTTTTCCTTTTTCGAAATAAAACGAAACGAACCAAATCACTAAAACAAAGGGGTGGGGGTTATCTTACAAGGGGGTTACATGCAATAAAAAAACAATAAAAGAAAAAAAGAAAGCGTAAAAAATAAAACAAGAAAAACTTAACAAAATTAAGGGTACAGAGATAAAAAACCAGGGGTGCCGAGAAGTTTCTTCGTTTAAGGATGAAAAATGGAGGTGCATCCCGAAATTTGTGCCCAGGTCCAATTCTTCATCTTTTTTTTTGTTTGCACAGAGTGGGCTTAAGCCCAAATGAAAAGGGGTGCAAATATGAGTTGTGCCTCAACAGAAAGAAAGGTGGCAGACCACGCTAGGCCCAAAGCCTTTTTGTTCAGAAAGGCATTAGGGGTTCAAATGAATCCTCCATTTTTTCCATTAACGTCCAAAACCCAGGGTCTCTTTCTTCTTCCCTTCCACTAAAATCAAATAGAATGGAGCTCCTCCTCCGTGAAGTAGGAATCCTAGAGAGGCATCGGTCTCCTCTCGGACGCGTCGCACCGGCAAACCAGGACGTCGCCCGTTGCCGCGCCAAGCTTCTCTCCGTTACTTCTCGACTTCTTCCCGCGCGTCCTCGTCGCCTGTACACACGTGCCGCCGATTCAGCCGCCGCGAGTCGCGGACCAAGACACCACCAGTGCGCCGATCGCCGACGCAGATACCACTGGTTGCTGCGCCGAGCTTCTCCCCTCATTCTCTTCTCCGCTTCACACTGTTATCTTAGTCTAGGATTCAAGATGGGTCTGGAGGTGGTTGCGATGAAGGAATGGGTTTCGTTGTCTGTTACATTTCTTGCAGGTTTGGTGTGGTTCATGGTGGTCGGAGGCTGAGTTACATGGTAGCTTGCTGGGGAGGAATTGGATTTTGCAGTTAATCGTATCGGTTGTGGATGATCAAGGGGTTCTTAGGCTTGGAGTGTGTTGAAGGAATATGAGATTTTTTTTGCGCGTGAGGGGGATATGGGTTATTGGTCACGCCATGGTATAAGGTGTTGAGAATGAAGAAGGTAAGGGATGAAAATGATGGATTGGTCGTGAGGTGTTTATAGTAGTGTTGGAAATGGAAAGTGTAGTTGGGATGGTTACGGGTGAGGGGGTGAGGAGATGGATGTTGGAATGGAGATGAGGGTGGCTTTTGGTGGCTGACCTGTGAGGAAGACAGGTTTGAAGATTATGATGTTGGCCGTGTATAAGGTGTTGGCCGTGAGGTGTGTTCCAGAGTAAGACGAAGATGATGTGATGAAGATGATGGATTCCAGTAGTCGTGGGTCTCTGGTCGTGGTCATGAAGTGTCGGCTGTGAGGTGTAAGGATGATGTAATGAGCAGAGAGGGAATTAGTGCCCTCCAGGAACGGAGATTGATGGAAAGGTGTTTTTATATTTTGGGTGTTAAGATGGGTGTTAGTCATGCGGTGTTGGAGTTGAAGGTCGTGGTGTTCGGTGTTGTGGTAAGTGAATATGGATGATGGTTGCAGGTAATGGAGTTGGGAAAGAAAAAAAAGGAAAAGTGGTAGAGGTGGTTACGGGTGAAGGGAGTCAAGGAGTTTGAGGTTGATAGCCATGGGTGTTCCTAGTAGCCGTGAGTGTTGAAGATGAAGGGAGGTTTGAAGGCTTGGTTTCCTGTTCTATGAAAAGTGGTAGTGGAAGGAAAAGGTGGCTGGAAGGGTGTCACGGGGGAGCTAGGTTTATGAAAAGGAAAGGGATGAAGATCATGGGTTGTTTGGAGGTTTTGGTTCAGAGATGAATATGGAAAAGAGAGGGATGAAGACGAAGGTGATGGCCATGAGTGAATATGGAGGATGGGTGTTTAGCCGTGAAAACGAAGAGGGAAGGGCTCCCCATTGATCAGAGGTGTAGGCCCTTTAAATTACCAGAAGGAGATCAGTGTCGGCAAGACTTGATTGGTAGGTGTACTTTGTGGGCAGTTTTAGTGGGAGATTTGAAGTGGGATGGTGGAAGTGAAAGTGGAATTATTAGTGGAAGCGGAGGTGGAATATTGGAAGTGGGATGGTGGAAGTTGTTACGGTGGTGATGAGTGGAGCACTTAGTGGGAGGTTGGTGATGGTGAGTGGAGCACCGCTTGTAGGAATAATCTGTTAAAGTGGGGGAATCATTAGTGGAAGTTTGGAAGTGGAGAATCATTAGTGGAAGTTGATGATGGTGAGGAATAGTGGAAATCATTACTGGGGTCTAAAACAAAGGGGAGCAACAAGACGAAAGGGGGATGAGGAGTGTCGGTAACTGAAGAGAAGTGATTAGGACGAGCGGTAGTTGGGGGAAGCAACCTGGACGAGCGGCACCAATGTAAAAAGACGAACGTCTGTGATATTCGGTTCTTGCAATGAACGAACGCCTCAGACTGTTTGGACGAACGCTAAGACATCATGCAGGAGCCGAACGTCAATGAGAATGGATGATCGGTTTCATGCAGAGGATGGAACCGAACGTTAGCAGTGGGGGAGGACGAACATTTTCTTTCCTTTTTTTTATATTTATTTTTTTTTCTATTTTTCTTTTTATGAGGAGAATACAATAAAACAAAATTATTTAGTCAATCTGGGCGAAATTGGGTGTTGACAGCTGCCCCTCTTTACTTAGATTTTACTAGATCATATGACAAACAATGTTTTCATATTATCAGAGTAAAAGATAAGTAAAGATAGAAATACTAATTTCGTCTGGATTTCAAGATAAACAAGAAACAAACAGAGAATAAAACAAGTGAACAAAGCTGAGAGAATTGAAGTGTGACAACCTCGTGGAGGGTGTACCAACGCTATGGAAGTGAATGAGGTGTAATAACCTCGTGGAGGGTGTACCAACCCTATGGATGAAGTTGATGAGGTGTAGAAACCTCGTGGAGGGTGTACCAACCCTATGGATGAAGTTGATGAGGTGTAGAAACCTCGTGAAGGGTGTACAAACCCTATGGAAGTGAATGAATGAGTTTGATTGTTGGGCTCGACCATTGCCTTGCAGAGGGCCGAGATAAAAACAAAGCTGAAACTGCTTTCGACCATTATCTAGCAGATGGCCGAGATAAACAAAACTGAAAAGTTCTTTCGACCATTATCTAGCAGATGGCCGAGATAAAACAAAACTGAAAAGTGCGCTCGACCATTATCTTGCAGATGACCGAGATAAAACAAAACTGAAAACTGCTTTCGACTATTATCTAGCAGATGGCCGAGATAAAACAAAACTGAAAAAAAAAAGACTAAAAAAAAAATTTCCTCATTCACTTTATCTGTAGCGTTGGTACACCCTCCACGAGGTTGTAATACTTCAATTCTCTCAGCTTAGTTCGTTTGTTTTATTCTTTGTTTGTTGCTTGCTTATCTTGAAATCCAGACGAAATTAATATTTCTATCTTTACTTATCTTTTACTCTGATAATATGAAAACATTGTTTATCATATGATCTAGTAAAATCTAAGTAAAGAGAGGCAGCTGTCAACACTCAATTTCGTCCGGATTGACTAAATAATTTTGTTTTATTGTATTCTCCTCATAAAAAGAAAAATAGAAAAAAAGATAAATATAAAAAAAAAGGAAAGAAAACGTTCGTCCTCCCCCACTGCGAACGTTTGGTTCCATCCTCTGCATGAAACCGATCGTCCATTCTCATTGACGTTCGGCTCCTACACTGCTCTGTTCGACCGTTCGGCCTCTCAAGTTTACCCTTCGTGTAATGTTCGGTCATTTTTGCTTTGATGAACGTTCGGTCTTGGTGATGTTATTCTTATTTGAACGTTCGGTCTTGGTGATGTTATTTGAACGTTCGTTCTGGATGTGGTTTTGTTCTCAATTAGGCGAGCGTTTAGAGTTTAGCGTTCGGTTCTATTGATTTGGTAATATAGATTTCAACGCTCGGTTTTGTCGTTTCGGTAACACTTTAGCGGTCGGCCTGCATGATGTCTTAGCGTTCGTCCAAACAGTCTGAGGCGTTCGTTCATTGCAAGAACCGGATATCACACACGTTCGTCTTTTTACATTGGTGCCGCTCGTCCAGGTTGCTTCCCCCAACTACCGCTCGTCCTGATCACTTCTCTTCAGTTACCGACACTCCTCATCCCCCTTTCGTCTTGTTGCTCCCCTTTGTTTTGGACCCCAGTAATGATTTCCACTATTCCTCACAATCATCAACTTCCACTAATGATTCTCCACTTCCAAACTTCCACTAATGATTCTCCACTTCCAAACTTCCTCTAATGATTCCCCCACTTTAACAGATTATTCCCACAAGCGGTGCTCCACTCACCATCACCAACCTCTCACTAAGTGCTCCACTCATCACCACCGTAACAACTTCCACCATCCCACTTCCAATATTCCACCTCCGCTTCCACTAATAATTCCACTAATAATTCCACTTTCACTTCCACCATCCCACTTCAAATCTCCCACTGAAACTGCCCACAAAGTACACCTACCAATCAAGTCTTGCCGACACTGATCTCCTTCTGGTAATTTAAAGGGCCTACACCTCTGATCAATGGGGAGCCCTTCCCTCTTCGTTTTCACGGCTAAACACCCATCCTCCATATTCACTCATGGCCATCACCTTCGTCTTCATCCCTCTCTTTTCCATATTCATCTCTAAACCAAAACCTCCAAACAACCCATGATCTTCATCCCTTTCCTCTTCATAAACCTGGCTCCCTCGTGATATCCTTCCAGCCACCTTTTCCTTCCACTACCACTTTTCATAGAACAGGAAACCAAGCCTTCAAACCTCCCTTCATCTTCAACACTCACGGCTACTAGGAACACCCATGGCTATCAACCTCAAACTCCTTGACTCCCTTCACCCGTAACCACCTCTACCACTTTTCCTTTTTTTTCTTTCCCAACTCCATTGCCTGCAACCATCATCCATATTCACTTACCACAACACCGAACACCACGACCTTCAACTCCAACACCGCATGATCAATACCCATCTTAACACCCAAAATATAAAAACACCTTTCCATCAATCTCCGTTGCTAGAGGACACTGATTCCCTCTCTGCTCATTACATCATCCTTACACCTCACAGCCGACACTTCATGACCACGACCAGAGACCCACGACTACTGGAATCCATCATCTTCATCACATCATCTTCGTCTTACTCTGGAACACACCTCACGGCCAACACCTTATACACGGCCAACATCATCATCTTCAAACCTGTCTTCCTCACAGGTCAGCCACCAAAAGCCACCCTCATCTCCATTCCAACATCCATCTCCTCACCCCCTCACCCGTAACCATCCCAACTACACTTTCCATTTCCAACACTACTATAAACACCTCACGACCAATCCATCATTTTCATCCCTTACCTTCTTCATTCTCAACACCTTATACCATGGCGTGACCAATAACCCATATCCCCCTCACGCGCAAAAAAAATCTCATATTCCTTCAGCACACTCCAAGCCTAAGAACCCCTTGATCATCCACAACCGATACGATTAACTGCAAAATCCAATTCCTCCCCAGCAAGCTACCATGTAACTCAGCCTCCGACCACCATGAACCACACCAAACCTGCAAGAAATGTAACAGACAACGAAACCCATTCCTTCATCGCAACCACCTCCAGACCCATCTTGAATCCTAGACTAAGATAACAGTGTGAAGCGGAGAAGAGAAGGAGGGGAGAAGCTCGGCGTGGCAACCAGTGGTATCTGCGTCGGCGATCGGCGCACTGGTGATGTCCTGGTCCGCGACTCGCGGCGGCTGAATCGGCGGCACGTGTGTACAGGCGGCGATGACGCGCGGGAAGAAGTCGAGAAGTAACGGAGAGAAGCTTGGCGCGGCAACGGGCGGCGTCCTGGTTTGCCGGTGCGACGCGTTCGAGAGGAGACCGATGCCTCTCTAGGATTCCTACTTCACGGAGGAGGAGCTCCATTCTGTTTGATTTCAGTGGAAGGGAAGAAGAAAGAGACCTTGGGTTTTGGACGTTAATGGAAAAAATGGAGGATTCATTTGAACCCCTAATGCCTTTCTGAACAAAAAGGCTTTGGGCCTAGCGTGGTCTGCCACCTTTCTTTCTGTTGAGGCACAACTCATATTTGCACCCCTTTTCATTTGGGCTTAAGCCCACTCTGTGCAAACAAAAAAAAAGATGAAGAATTGGACCTGGGCACAAATTTCGGGATGCACCTCCATTTTTCATCCTTAAACGAAGAAACTTCTCGGCACACCTGGTTTTTTATCTATGTACCCTTAATTTTGTTAAGTTTTTCTTGTTTTATTTTTTACGCTTTCTTCCTTTCTTTTATTGTTTTTTTTATTGCATGTAACCCCCACCCCTTTGTTTTAGTGATTTTGTTCGTTTCGTTTTATTTCGAAAAAGGAAAAAAATATAAATAATAAAAAATATATAAAACTTTAAAAAACATTTAATGTAATAAATATCGGTATGAGTATTCGTGCGATCGTACGCATCAGCCTAGTATTTATTGCCTAAATATAAAATAAATAAAAAGTCGTGTGAGTGCTCGTGCGATCGTACGCATCAGCCTAGTACTCATTATGCAAAACAATAAGAGGAAAAAGCCGTGTGGGTGCTCGTGCGATCGTACGCATCAGCCTAGTACTCATTACGCAAAACAATAAGAGGAAAAAGCTGTGTGAGTGCTCGTGCGATCGTACGCATCATCCTAGTACTCATTACGCAAAAAATATAAATATTGCAATGAAAATACCAAAAACATATAAAATCTGCAAAAACTAAAAAACATCTACTTTTCAAAACAACAATCAATATCGCCTCGCCAGAACTACGTGATCCTTGATTCTCCACCAAAAGTGGAGATACGTAGGAGCAAGGCTAGACCTTGTCAGGTTCACTCTCCCAAAAATCCAAATTATCCATAACAAATTCTCAAACAATTTTTAAGACACTTTTCTCAAGCACTTTTCAAACGAACTACGGAACCCTGATTTCTCATTCTGAATGAGAATACGTAGGAGCAAGGTCAATCCTTGTCGGGCCCAAAAAACTAAAAAAATATTGTTTGTTTCTTTAGAGTTTTTATTTCAAGGGAAAGTTAAACATTTTGAAAACCACATCATATTCGGATATTTAATTAAAGGTACTGCCTTAAGGCAGGCATTGTAGGGTGCTAATACCTTCCCTACACGTAACCGACTCCCGAACCAAGAATCTGCTTCTAATAGACCATGCCTTATCATTTTATGATTTTTCCGTAGTTTTCCAGAAAAAACTATGGTGGCGACTCCCAAATCTCTTTTCGAAATGTGATATTCTATTTTTCGGATCGTCGTCCCGTCGCGATTTTTTCCGGTTGCGACAGTAATGATTTCTTATATCCACTCCAACATTTCATAAAATCAACAATTCATACCCTCTTATCCACCTAACTTAATCATGTTCATTCTTTAATCATAAATTGACAATAACCCGTTTTTGTGTCAATAAATTAAACATATTGCAAGATATCATACTTCATATTATAAACTCATTTTTCCCATAACGAGTATAACTCAACATATTTTCACCAATCAAAGGTCATAAATAAGCCAAAATACATCAACATATCTTAGGAACTACATATTAAAGTTTGGGCTCAATATAACGGTAAATGAAATATATATGAAGTTTTTACCATGATAACTTAAGAACAAAAATATAGTGCTCATCATACTTTTCAAAATTTCGAAATTTATTTCTCAACACATAGACTTCTAATTACAAATCCGAACGGTCACATTATAGTAATATATCTTAGGAATCATACATCAAATTTTCAGGTTGATCTAACGGTCAAATAGAACATAATCTATATTTTACCGAGAGGACTCAGTAACACAATAACAGGAGTAATTAATTTACTCAAACATGCAGAACTTATTTCTCCAAGTACAGAGTCTTAATTAATGATCCGAACGGTTAAAGTGAAGAAATAGGTCTTAGGATTCATATATTAAAATTTTAGCTAAATCCAACGGTAAAAACAATTAAAAGGAATGTTTTACCACAGTAACTCGAAAATAAGAAAAAATATACTCATGAAAACTAAATTTACACAAGTGAATAGATAACTAGCATTACCAAAATTTTAACATGTTCATAAGTCATATTCATGATCATAACATGTATAAATATCATATGTAAGAAATGATTAGCTCCCCTACCATCAAAATAATCTTAATATAAAAATTCAGGGGAAACAAGAAGTTGAATCTGGTAGAGCCAGTTAGACAACTTCCCATCCTTCCAGAAAGTTGCAATAAAAAAAATAGATAAATCAATAAAATTTCTGGGGAAACAAGAAGTTGAATCTGGCAGAGCCGGTTAGACAACTTCTCATCCTTCCAAAAATACAATATAAATAAGAAATAAAAGGTCTGGGGAAACAAGAAGTTGAATCTGGCAGAGCTGGTTAGACAACTTCTCGTCCTTCCAAAAATACAATATAAAGAGATAAGAAACAACAAAAGCTCTGGGAAACAAGAAGTTGAATCTGTCATAGCCGGTTAGACAACTTCTCGTCCTTCCAAAACTACAAAAGAAACAAATAAATGTTCTAAGTAACAATAACGTACAATTAGCATAACATAATCAATATCACGTTTTACAACTATCAAACTTGGTCTCATCACATAAACATGTTCTCATTCAAAATTCAAGATCATCTAGAAATAAAATACTCCATATTCAAGATTTAGGATTAGACAAAAGTAAAGTATTGTATATTCACGATTCAAGAGTAGTTTCCCTTACCTCTATTATAGACTTAATCTACTCGTTCTCCGAAAACTTCCAGAATGTCCCCTTTTGCAACTAGGAATTCTTCCAACTCTCTTCTGTCATAATTTTTCTAAGTTTTTGGTGTAAATTTTCAACCTCCCTCCCTTGGCTATTTATAGTAAAAAACTTTACTATTCATTTTTACTATTCATTTTGCTATTCATTTTACTATTACAAAAATAATTTTTTATTCACAATTTGATGAATTCTGATCTCTTATGACTCAAGACAACGTGGAATACTTATCCCTTCCACAATTTTTTTTTATTCACTATTCACTTTTTACTATTTTTTTTTATATCATAAGTTTTATTATTAATTATATTTTCTACCTTTAAAATTATTACTAAAAAAAATTGATACTAATTATTAAAATAGATATATATATATATATATATATATATATATATATATATATATATATATATATATATATATATATATTAATCTAGTATCTGAATTACAAATATTTTCAAGGGTCTTACAATCTCCCCAACAACAAAAATTTTCGCCCTCGAAAATTATCTATTTCAGCAAAAGACTATTTAACAAAAGAGATATGGATATTCTTTTATCATAAATTCTTCTAATTCCCAAGTCATTTCCTGTGTGTCTTCATTCCAAAGTACCTTTACCGTGCGAATATCCTTTCCTCTTAACTTTTTCATTTGAACATCTAGTATACGTACTGGTCCAACCTCCATTGTTAAGTTCTCCCTGACCTGAATTTCATCAACTTCCAACACATGCTTTGGATCTGGAATATATTTCCTCAGTTGGGATACATGAAAAACGTTATGCAAATTTGCCAATCGAGGTGGTAATGCTATCTCATAAGCCACTGGCCCAATCTTTTTGAGAATTTGATACGGTCCAAGAAATTTTGGTGTCAGTTCTCTCATCTTGATAGCTCTCCCGACTCCTGTAATAGGTGTTACTTGTAAGAATACATGATCTCCTACCTCAAATTCTAACGGTCTTCTCCTTGCATCAGAACGCACCTCAATCCTTGGTATGACGCATCACAGTACACCTCAAAAGATTTGCTAGAGTCTGGAATGATTAATACTGGTGCTGACGTTAATGGTTGCTTCATATCTTCGAAACTGGCTTCACATTTGTTAGTCCACACAAATTGTTGATCCTTGCGAGTTAACTGAGTTAGAGGACCCACAGTCTTGGAAAACCCTTCGACAAACCGTCGATAATAACCGGCTAATCCTACAAAGCTTCGTACTTCAGTTACAGTTTTCGGTCGCTCCCACTTTAACACAGCTTCCACTTTTGCTGGATCCACTGAGATTCCTTAAGCAGAAATCACATGACCCAAAAATTGTACTTTCTCCAACCAGAACTCACACTTTGACAATTTCCCATAGAGTTGATGTTTTCTCAAAATTTCCAACGCCACCCTCAAGTGTTCTGAATGCTCTTCCCTAGAATAGATAAGAATATCGTCTATAAATACTACCACGAACTTATCTAAACATGACCGAAATATTCTGTTCATGTAGTCCATAAAAATTGCTGGAGCATTCGTCACACCAAACGGCATTACTATGTACTCAAAGTGTCTGTAGCGAGATCTGAAAGTCATTTTTTGTACATCTTCCGCCTTGACAAGAATCTGATGGTAATCTGATCTGAGATCAACTTTTGAAAACACCCATGCTCCTCTTAACTGATCTAATAAATCATCGATTCTTGGTAAAGGATACATGTTCTTAATTGTAACCTTGTTCAACTGTCGATAGTCTACGCACAACCTTGAACTTCCATCCTTCTTCTTTACTAGCAAGACAAGAGCTCCCCATGGAGACGCACTTGGACGGATAAACTTCTTCTCCAAGAGACTAGCAAGACAAGAGCTCCCCATGGAGATGCACTTGGACGGATAAACTTCTTCTCCAAGAGATCTTCTATTTGCCTTTTCAACTCCGTTAGTTCGGCAGGAGCCATTATGTACGGAGCCATAGACACTGGACCAGCTCCTGGCATTAGATCTATTGTGAAATCCATCTCTCGACTAGGTGGTAAGCCTGATACTTCTTCTGGAAAAACATCAACAAATTCTTCTACTACTGGTATCCTGATGATTTGTTCTTTAGTAGTCTCTCTTTTCTCCTAAGCTAATATTACATAAGAGGTAGCTCCATCTTTGATATCCCTCGAAACGACTCGAGTTGGGCTTAGTTCTAAATCATTCAAATTTAGAAACTCTATCTTTTGTTTCCCGCAGTCCATAAGAACGTGATTTGCAGTCATCCAATCCTAAAATAATGTCTAGATTTTGAAGGGGTAAGCAGATCAAGTTCACTTTGAACTTACGTCCTGCAATTTGTGTCGTGATTTGCAGTCAATCAATCCATTCCTAAAATAATCTGAGTCTTTTCAAACATGCAAGGAATATAAAGAAGTGTGTCGGGAAAACTTCCCGGAAGGTCACCCATCCCCAAATTACTCCAGGATAAGCGCGCTTAACCATGGAATTCTTATGAGTTAGGCTACCGAAAAGCAAATGTATTTGGTGATATAAGTAGCCAAATCAATCCCTCTAAGCTATCCTTCAACTGTATAGTCCCATACCTATACAGTCTCTAGATCCCTCTCATTCTGTTGTATGTTCGATTCATCCATGTGTCTCTTCCACTCGAAGCTTGCCAGGAGTCGCTCCTTGTCTGTGCCCCTTGCACTTCATGCCTCTTGCACCGGCGATCACTCGTCGCCTTCGTCAGTGCCCGGGTGTCACATGCCCACCAGCTTCCGTATGGTTCGTCCTCGAACCACACCGTACTGGGAGAGGCTAGGCTTTGATACCACAGTGTAACACCCCAAATAATTTAAAGGGTATTATTGGTAGTAAAGACTAAATTAATTTGATATCTGATATAAACAATCAAACTTTATTTCAATTCTTCCAAAGTACAATTTTTGGGTCATGTGATTTCTGCTCAAGGAATCTCAATGGATCCAGCAAAAGTGGAAGTTGTGTTAAAGTGGGAGCGACCGAAAACTATAACTGAAGTACGAAGCTTTGTAGGATTAGCCGGTTATTACCGACGGTTTGTCGAAGGGTTTTCCAAGATTGTGGGTCCTCTAACTCAGTTAACTCGTAAGGATCAACCATTTGTGTGGACTGACAAATGTGAAGCCAGTTTCGAAGATATGAAGCAACGACTAACGTCAGCACCAATATTGATCATTCCAGACTCCAACAAACCTTTTGAGGTGTACTGTGATGCGTCATACCAAGGATTAGAGTACGTTCTAATGCAATGAGAAGACCGTTAGAATTTGAGGCAGGAGATCATGTATTCTTACATGTAACACCTACTATAGGAGTCGGGAGAGCTATCAAGATGAGGAAATTGACACCAAAATTTCTCGGACCATATCAAATTCTTAAAAAAGATTGGGCCAGTGGCTTATGAGATAGCATTACCACCTCGATTGGCAAATTTGCATGACGTTTTTCATGTATCCCAACTGAGGAAGTATATTTCAGATCCAAAGCATGTGTTGGAAGTTGATGAAATTCAGGTCAGGGAGAACTTAAAAATGGAGGTTAGACCAGTACGTATACTAGATGTTCAAATGAAAAAGTTAAGAGGAAAGGATATTCGCACGGTAAAGGTACTTTGGAATGAAGACACACAGGAAATGACTTGGGAATTAGAAGAATTTATGATAAAAGAATATCCATAACTCTTTTGTTAAATAGTCTTTTGTTAAATAGATAATTTTCGAGAGCGAAAATTTTTGTTGTTGGGGAAATTGTAAGACCCTTGAAAATATTTGTAATTTAGATACTAGATTATAAAAAAAATAGTAAAAAGTGGATAGTAAAATGTGAATAGTAAAAAGTGAATAAAAAAAAAATAATTTGTGGAAGAGCGTTGTCTTGAGTCATAAGAGATCAGAATTCATCAAATTGTGAATAAAAAATTATTTTTGTAATAGTAAAATGAATAAAAAAATGAATAGTAAAAATGAATAGTAAATTTTTTTGCTATAAATAGCCAAGGGGGGAGGCTGAAAATTTACACCAAAAACTTAGAAAAATTTTGAGAGAAGAGAGTTGGAAGAATTTCTAGTTGCAAATGGGACATTCTAGAAGTTTTCGGGGAACGAGGAGATTAAGTCTATAATAGAGGTAAGGGAAGCCACTCTTGAATCTTGAGTATACAATACTTTGCTTTTGTCTAATCCTAAATCTTGAATATGAAGTATTTTGTTTTTCGATGATATTGAATTTTGAATGAGAACATGTTTCTGTGATGAGACCCAAGTTTGATGGTTGTAAAACGTGATATTGATTCTGTTATGCTAATTGTACGTTATTATTACTTAGAACATTTAGTTATTTCTTTTGCAATTTTGGAAGGATAAGAAGTTGTCTAACCGGCTCTACCAGATTCAACTTCTTGTTTCCCCAAACCTTTTATTGTTTCTTATCTCTTTATATTGTATTTTTGGAAGGACTAGAAGCTGTCTAACCGGCTCTGCCAGATTCAACTTCTTATTTCCCCAGACCTTTTATTTCTTATTTATTTATATTGTACTTTTGGAAGGATGAGAAGTTGTCTAACCGGCTATGCCAGATTCAACTTCTTGTTTTCCCAGAAATTTTATTGTTTTATCTATTTTTTTATTGCATCTTTCTGGAAAGATGTGAAATTGTCTAACCGGCTCTGCCAGATTCAACTTCTTATTTCCCCTGAATTTTTATATTAAGATTATTTTGATGGTAGGGGAGCTAATCCTTTCTTACATATGATATTTATACATGTTATGATCATGAATATGACTTATGAACATGTTAAAATTTTGGTAATGGTAGTTATCTATTCACTTGTGTAAATTTAGTTTTCATGATTATATTTTTTCTTACTTTCGAGTTACTGTGGTAAAACATTCCTTTTAATTGTTTTTACCGTTTGATTTAACTAAAATTTTAATATATGAATCCTAAGACCTATTTGTTCACTTTGACCGTTCGGATCATTAATTAAGAGTCTGTACTTCGAGAAATAAGTTCTGCATGTTTGAGTAAATTAATTACCCCTGTTATTGTGTTACTGAGTCCTCTCGGTAAAATATAGATTCTGTTCTATTTGACCGTTAGATCAACCTGAAAATTTGATATATGATTCCTAAGATATATTACTATAATGTGACCGTTCGGATTTGTAATTAGAAGTCTATGTGTTGAGAAATAAATTTCGAAATTTTGAAAAGTATGATGAGCACTATATTTTTGTTCTTAAGTTATCATGGTAAAAACTTCATATATATTTCATTTACCGTTACATTTAGCCCAAACTTTAATATGTAGTTCCTAAGATATGTTGATGTATTTTGGCTGATCTATGACCTTTGATTGGTGAAAATATGTTGAGTTATACTCGTTGTGGGGAAAATGAGTTTATAATATGAAGTATGATATCTGGCAATATGTTTAATTTATTGACACCAAAACGGGTTATTGTCAATTTATGATTAAAGAATGGACATGATTGAGTTAGGTGGATAAGAGGGTATGATTTGTTGATTTTATGAAATGTTGGAGTGCATATAAGAAATCATTACATATGAAATGATGTTTACTACTGGAGTAGTATGTTTCGGTTTATACCATGAAAGCTTAATATGAGCAAAGTAACACCCGAGGTTTATGAAAGCAGGCAGAAAGTGGTCTGACCATAAGGCTTTGACATAAACATATGATTCGTAAGTTTTATGAAAGCAGGCAGAAAGTGGTCTGACCATAAGGTTTTGACATAAACATATGATTCGCAAGTTTTATAAAAGCAGACAGAGAGCGGTCTGACCATAAGGCTTTGACATAAACATATGATTCGTAAGTTTTATGAAAGCAGGCAGAAAGTGATTTGACCATAAGGCTTTGACATAAACATATGATTCGTAAGTTTTATAGAAGCAGGCAGAGAGCGGTCTTACCATAAGACTTTGACATAAACATATGATTCGTAAGTTTTATAGAAGCAGGCAGAAAGCGGTCTAACCATAAGGCTTCGTGAGTAAGCATGGTATACTTGTAAGGTTTATGAAAATGAGAAAGATGATTTTGAAGAAGTTAAAAAAAATTGAATTAATGACATCGGGATAATGGTATTTATAAATTGCAAAAATACATGATTGAAACATTTATATTATAAGTAAGTTTAATGATTGTATGATATGGTTGGCTTACCCTTATTTGTTTGTGCTATGATCATATAACTCATGTTATATGTGAGCAGATAATGTTGCAAATGCGGTTGAAAAAGCTTAGAGATGATGAGAAAGATGCGGGAAAAAACTTTCAGGGATTTTTTTAAAAAGAATAAATTTGCATTAAAAAAATATGTTGTGTAAGATTTATAAGTTTAATTTCGAATTTATGTTAAGTGGTGAAGACTATATTGTTTAAAGTTTGTAAGTTTGGAATTGTACTTTGGAAGAATTGAAATAAAGTTTGATTGTTTATATCACATATCAAATTAATTTAGTCTTTACTACCAGTAATACCCTTTTAATTATTTGGGGTGTTACACTGAAGGATGACACGCACAAATCGAGAAATGGTCCAAATTTTTCATGTGACACTCGGACACTGTGACGAGGGTGGGGAGTGACGCCGATGTAAGAGGCATGAAGTGCAGGGGGCATAGACAAGGAGTGACTCCTGGCAGGCTTCGAGTGGAAGGGACACATGGATGAATCGAACATACACCGGAATAAGAGGGATTTAGAGATTGTATAGGTATGAGACTATACAGTTGAAAGATAGCTTAAAGGGATTGATTTGGCTACTCATATCACCAAAATGCATTTGCTTTTCGGTAGCCTGACCAATAAGAACTCCGTGGTTAATTTGATTTGGCTACTCATATCAGCAAAATGCATTTGCTTTTCGGTAGCCTCACCCATAAGAACTCCATGGTTAAGCGTACTGGGCCTGGAGCAATTTAGGGATGAGTGACCTTCTGGGAAGTTTTCCCAGAAAGTGTGCGAGTAAGGACAAAGCACATTGGAAAGCCTCGTGGTGATGTGTGGGGGCAGTCGATATTCCCTGTAGGTTGCTGGGGCGTTACACCCACCACGAACCATCATCAACTGTTGCATACTTTCCCACCAGTATTCAGCCTCACCCACCAAAAGAAATGATGCATAAGTTAATTTCTGTTCTTATGAGCAAGTTATTACTCGAAAAATCTTCTCATTCAACCTTAGCCATGAGTTTGCCTCATTCCCACAGCCCCAAAAGATTTTCGAAAACCAGGCTCTGATACCACAATGTAACACCCCAAATAATTTAAAAGGTATTATTGGTAGTAAAAACTAAATTAATTTGATATCTGATATAAACAATCAAACTTTATTTCAATTCTTCCAAAGTACAATTCCAAACTTACAAACTTTAAATAATATAGTCTTCACCACTTAACATAAATTTGAAATTAAACTTATAAATCTTACACAACATATTTTTCCAATGCAAATTTATTCTTTTTACAAAAATCCCTGAAAGTTTTTCCCCGCATTTCTCTCATCATCTCTAAGCTTTTTCAACCGCATCTGCAACATTATCTGCTCACATATAACATGAGTTATATGATCATAGCACAAACAAATAAGGATAAGCCAACCATATCATACAATCATTAAACTTACTTATAATATAAATGTTTCAATCATGTATTTCTGCAATTTATAAATACCATTATCCCGATGTCATTAATTCATTTTTTTTTCTTAACTTCTTCAAAATCATCTTTCTCATTTTCATAAACCTTACAAGTATACCATTCTTACTCACGAAGCCTTATGGTCAGATCGCTCTCTGCCTACTTCCTTAAGCCTTACCTGTATACTATGTCTTACTTTCTGAAGCCTTATTGTCAGACCTCTCTCTGCCTGCTTCCTTAAGCCTTACCTGTATACCAAGTCTCACTTTCTGAAGCCTTATGGTCAGACCTCTCTCTGCCTGCTTCTATAAAACTTACGAATCATATGTTTATGTCAAAGCCTTATGGTCAGACCACTTTCTGCCTGCTTTCATAAAACTTACAAATCATATGTTTATGTCAAAGCCTTATGGTCAGACCACTTTCTGCCTGCTTTCATAAAACTCGGGTGTCACTTTGCTCATAGCAAGCTCTCATGGTATAAACCGAACATACTACTCCCAGTAGTAAACATCATTTCATAAGTAATGATTTCTTATATCCACTCCAACATTTCATAAAATCAACAATTCATACCCTCTTATCCACCTAACTTAATCATGTTCATTCTTTAATCATAAATTGAAAATAACCCTTTTTGGTGTCAATAAATTATAAACATATTGCCAGATATCATACTTCATATTATAAACTCATTTTTCCCATAATGAGTATAACTCAACATATGTTCACCAATCAAAGGTCATAAATCAGTCAAAATACATCAACATATTTTAGGAACTACATATTAAAGTTTGGGCTCAATATAACGGTAAATGAAATATATATGAAGTTTTTACCATGATAACTTAAGAACAAAAATATAGTGTTCATCATACTTTTCAAAATTTTGAAATTTATTTCTCAACACATAAACTTCTAATTACAAATCCGAACGGTCACATTATAGTAATATATCTTAGAAATCATATATCAAATTTTCAGGTTGATCTAACGGTCAAATAGAACAGAATCTATATTTTACCGAGAGGACTCAGTAACACAATAACAAGGATAATTAATTTACTCAAACATGCAGAACTTATTTCTCCAAGTACAGACTCTTAATTAATGATCCGAACGATCAAAGTGAAGAAATAGGTCTTAGGATTCATATATTAAAATTTTAGCTAAATCCAACGGTAAAAACAATTAAAATGAATGTTTTACCACACAGTAACTCGAAAATAAGAAAAAATATACTCATGAAAACTAAATTTACACAAGTGAATAGATAACTACCATTACCAAAATTTTAACATGTTCATAAGTCATATTCATGATCATAACATGTATAAATATCATATGTAAGAAATGATTAGCTCCCCTACCATCAAAATAATCTTAATATAAAAATTCAGGGGAAACAAGAAGTTGAATCTGGTAGAGCCAGTTAGACAACTTCCCATCCTTCCAGAAAGATGCAATAAAAAAAATAGATAAAACAATAAAATTTCTGGGGAAACAAGAAGTTGAATCTGGCAGAGCCGGTTAGACAACTTCTCATCCTTCCAAAAATACAATATAAATAAGAAATAAAAGGTCTGGGGAAACAAGAAGTTGAATCTGGCAGAGCCGGTTAGACAACTTCTCGTCCTTCCAAAAATACAATATATAGAGATAAGAAACCACAAAAGCTCTGGGAAACAAGAAGTTGAATCTGTCAGAGCCGGTTAGACAACTTCTCGTCCTTCCAAAAATACAAAAGAAACAAATAAATGTTCTAAGTAACAATAACATACAATTAACATAACATAATCAATATCACGTTTTACAACTATCAAACTTGGTCTCATCACAGAAACATGTTCTCATTCAAAATTCAAGATCATCCAGAAATAAAATACTCCATATTCAAGATTTAGGATTAGACAAAAGCAAAGTATTGTATACTCAAGATTCAAGAGTAGTTTCCCTTACCTCTATTACATACTTAATCTCCTCGTTCCCTGAAAACTTCCAGAATGTCCCCTTTTGCAACTAGAAATTCTTTCAACTCTCTTCTCTCAAAATTTTTCTAAGTTTTTGGTGTAAATTTTCAGCCTCCCCCCTTGGCTATTTATAGTAAAAAAATTTAGGTTTAATTGCTTCCTTTGTCCCCAGTTTGGTTGAATTGTGTCAAATTCATCCTCATTTTTAAAAAAGTTTCATTGTCGTCCTCACGTGGTGTAAAAGTGTCAATTGAATCCAAACATAGAAAAAATTTGTGTCAATGTAGTCATCTCCGTTAAATACACACTAACGGTGTTAAGTGGCTGATTATTTGGCACTAGAGAATTAAAACGTGGCAAATGAGTCACAGTAGTGGTAATGATGTGTCAATGACGTGGTAGTCCTTAGGAAGGAAGAACTCGACGATTGAGATTTCAGATTAACCTTAATTAAATTCAATTTGAAAATTTCAATTCTAGAAGTCCAAATCTTTCCTCAATCCTCGTTTCTGTTCTTGAATAACCCAACTTAGGGTTTGTTTTCTTCTTCTCCTCCCTGTCGCGGCTTCATAAGAAGATGGAGGCACCCATTTTCTTTTTTTTTTTTGTCGCTTTGTTCGTTCCGCGGTGAGGGAGGCGCGAACCTCCTTTTCCTCTTCCCAATTTCTGGTTCGTGCTTCGCAGGGAGGGAAGACTCCCTTTCGCTTCTCCGTGGCCGGTTCGTTCCTGCAGGGAGGGAGGCGATTTTGAATGGCTCAGGCGCGTCTTTCATTTTATCGCGGCGTGGTGGATGTTGAAGCCGCGACGCCTTTGCAGCAGCGGCGCCTCCGCGCTAGGTTCGTGTTCCGGCGTATTCGCAGTGAAGGGAAGTCGCGTCTGACTCGAAGTTTGGGGTTCCTTATTGTCGCGACTTGGAAATTTGGGGGTTTCTGATTTTGCGATTTGAGTGGGTTTCTTGTTTTCCTCTCTGTAGATTGGTGTTCTTCATCTTGTAATTTCGGAATATTTTTTTCCTTTCTTGGCAATTTTGGGCAGGTTGAGTCGCGCGGAAGAAGACCCTGTCGCATTTTGTTCTTGATTATTGTTAAGAAGCTGCGGGCAATAGTTGATGGTGTCGCAAGGAGGCGTTAGAATCTGGATGACTCATTACCACTACTGTGACTCATTTGCCACGTTTTAATTCTCTAGTGCCAAATAATCAGCCACTTAACACCGTTAGTGTGTATTTAACGGAGATGACTACATTGACACAAATTTTTTCTATGTTTGGATTCAATTGACACTTTTACACCACGTGAGGACGACAATGAAACTTTTTTAAAAATGAGGATGAATTTGACACAATTCAACCAAACTGGGGACAAAGGAAGCAATTAAACCAAAAATTTACTATTCATTTTTACTATTCATTTTACTATTACAAAAATAATTTTTTATTCACAATTTGATGAATTCTGATCTCTTGGCAATTTTGGGCAGGTTGAGTCGCGCGGAAGAAGACCCTGTCGCATTTTGTTCTTGATTATTGTTAAGAAGCTGCGGGCAATAGTTGATGGTGTCGCAAGGAGGCGTTAGAATCTGGATGACTCATTACCACTACTGTGACTCATTTGCCACGTTTTAATTCTCTAGTGCCAAATAATCAGCCACTTAACACCGTTAGTGTGTATTTAACGGAGATGACTACATTGACACAAATTTTTTCTATGTTTGGATTCAATTGACACTTTTACACCACGTGAGGACGACAATGAAACTTTTTTAAAAATGAGGATGAATTTGACACAATTCAACCAAACTGGGGACAAAGGAAGCAATTAAACCAAAAATTTACTATTCATTTTTACTATTCATTTTACTATTACAAAAATAATTTTTTATTCACAATTTGATGAATTCTGATCTCTTGGCAATTTTGGGCAGGTTGAGTCGCGCGGAAGAAGACCCTGTCGCATTTTGTTCTTGATTATTGTTAAGAAGCTGCGGGCAATAGTTGATGGTGTCGCAAGGAGGCGTTAGAATTCTGATCTCTTATGACTAAAGACAACGTGGAATACTTATCCCTTCCACAATTTTTTTTTATTCACTATTCACTTTTTACTATTCACATTTTACTATTCACATTTTACTATTCACTTTTTACTATTTTTTTATATCACAAGTTTTATTATTAATTATATTTTCTACCTTTAAAATTATTATTAAAAAAAATTGATACTAATTATTAAAATAGATATATATATATATATATTTTAATCTAGTATCTGAATTACAAATGTTTTCAAGGGTCTTACATATTGTGGGATGAGTGTCTATTGGGTATTGTGGGATGAGTGTCTATTAGGGATTGTAGTATGATGGGATGAGTATCTATGGTACGATTGTTGTATGATGGTATGAGGGTGTCTGACATAATTATTATATGAGGTTTGTTTAGTGTATCAAAGTAATTATGCATGTTTTATAAATGATTTGTTGCATGTTAGCTCACCCTACTTGTTTGTGTTTGTGTATGTGCGATGATCATATAATTCGTTATACGGGAACAGATGAAGGAATGTCGTCTGATTCAGTGTCCATGAAAAAAGAGATAAAAGAATAAATTAGAAGAATTCGAGTGAGATTATGGGATATTACCTTAAATGTAATGCTACAATATATAAATTATGAATTATGAGATTATGAGATGTTATACTAATACTTAAGAAACGAAAAACATATTTAACCCTAATTTTTTTCAAGATCATTTCATATCGTATAAAGGATACCATTTAAAATTTAGAGAAGTTGTATAGTTTTGGTACGATCCATTCTATAAGAAACAAATGGGACTAAGGGGAGGTAATTAGGGTAAATTCATATCAAAATAATAAAACAAATGAAACACACATCCATTTGGAATTTTCTAATTATTAATCTTTTTATTTTTAAATTTAAAATGAAAATGAACTAATTTTTAATTTTTGAAATAAAGTGTAATTACAAATTGGGTATTGACAGATCGGACATTTTGTGCACTATTCCCAAAGATTTTGAAATATACAAGTAAGAACTAATTATGTCTGGATGACTAATGAAATTATTAAACGTGAAGGAACTCTCAAACCGGAGGATGTTGGAAATAAAGTGTGAAAAAAAATTATATAATATATGATTTTTTCAAGAAGCAAAGTGTATGATTTTGGTATGATCACACTTATTTTAGTTTTATAATAAAATCCTATTTAAATTCCTTTTAGAGTTATTTTAGTTTTATAATGAAATAGACAATTTCATTTCCTAAATATCTGGAAAAATATAAGATAACAAAAAACATGAAAAAACTGACATACGTAATTAATAAACTGATATTAAACCTTTTGAAAAAAAATAGTATAACGAAATGTAATTTATCTCCATTATAGCCATATTATTAAATAACTGTTTGAATAAATACTAATAGTTGGTTGAAAGAATATATATGACCGGGTTTATGATGTTAAATTGACTTACATAATTGCATATTTGGTTAATATGTTATGATTGATTTATTACATTGATTTGATTATGATGTTGAAAATGTTATATACTATGGTATAAAAAAATTGTCTTTTTTTTCGGTGTATAACATTTTTCTTCTAATTTCACCTTTTTAAATATTGGTTCTTTTAAATTAAAATAAATTTCCTACTATTTTTATTATTTAGTTGCTTTTTTACTACTTCACCCCTTTAAATAATTGTTTGTTTAAAATTTGATATTTTTTAATATTAAATTAATTATTTATTGTAAAAAAAATAACATATGTTACGTTTACGTGTTTTCACTAGTACTTATAATGATAATGATATTTTTATGATTCTTGGATAAATATCGAATTAAGTTAAAAATTTGCATATTAAAATAAAAAATAACTTTTGTCGAAGTGAAAAATTTAATAAAAGACTTAAGATTATGGTTAATTTGAGTGGGATACATTTTGACCTATGAATCCAATGTAATTATATACATCACATCCCAATATGCTGGTTTGAATTTTGAGATAAAAATTATTGAGTATTGTGATAAACATTTCTTTTTTCTAGTTGTGATAGTTTATTTGGCTATAAGATGATATATGTTACCTTTGAGACCTTGTTTTATATTTATTGCTTTTAGATATCTTGTTCAAGCCTTGACACTTCTCACGTGAGGATTTCACTATTTGATGAAAAAATTGTTACTTGACCAAAAGTAATTTACTTCAACGAAAATTCTAATCACTCAATATGAAAATTTAAGCAAGATAGATATAATTATTATTTCTTTTGCTTAGCTAAAATTGAGAGTAGTAAAATGATGAAAACCTAACTGGAAAAAATTCGTTTTTGTTTAGTTTGGTAGACCAGTTTCACAATATATCCAAATAAGTTATAAATTATTTAATACATAAATTTTTTTGATATTTAATGAAAAATTCAAATATAAAAAGGAAAATTATATTTAAATAAATGATAAATTATTCCAAGTTTGACAACCTAACTAGTCTATTGGTCCATTAATGATAAACGTTAATCAATTAATAAATAACGGCCTAACTCAATCCAACATATTTTTAATAGAACAAAATCTAAAGTCAAATGAGTTAATTTGATTTGTTTTTTGTCACTTTTAATTAAAGTCATTTTACTTGAATAAGAAAATATACTATAACATTTGATTTGTTTTTTTGTCACTTTTAATTAAAGTCATTTAACTTGAATAAGAAAATATACTATTGATTAGTATATTTTCGAGACATGTATTTTTTTTTTCACTTTTGGTATTTCCATAATACTTTTATTTTTGTTTTGGTCCATAACTTATTGACGCTTTTTAAATGTGAAATATTGGTTAAGGGGTCATATGAGTTAAATAGGATAACACGTGTACTTTTAAGATTTATTTTATTTTAAAACATAATTAATATAATGAAAACAATGTCATTTGATATTTGATTAGAATTTATATATAATGTGTTTTTATATCTTTTCTAATTTAACATTTAGGTTTTCGGTTGTTGTTATTTATTTGAGTGTATTTGGAGGTAAGTGAGAGTAGATATGGAAGTAACGTTTGTGAAAATTAGTGTAAGATTTAATTGATGTGATAAATTAAAAAAATTTACTTCCAACCCTACTCTCACTTGTCTCAAAATCCACCCAATTAAACAACAAAAAAATTTACTTTCAAATCACTCTTCCCAAATCCATTCAAGTGAACAAAGTGTTAAACACAAAGATGATACATATTAACAAATTTTCATTTCCTTTCCGTATATATATGGGAAAAAAAAATATAACCCTTAATTAAATAGAGACAACATAGTTTACATCATATTATTACTTCAGTCAAACACACAAAATTAAATAATAGCATGTATAGATAAGGTAAATAAATGAAACATTATATTCGATCATAATTTGTATTTAAATTTCAGTACTAAAATATTTTAGACTTATTTTATTTTTAAATAGGAATTTGATGATCTACAAATTAAGCTATGATAGATCCTCAACAAAAAGAACTCATGGTTCTGTACAGTGTATGATATATGGCTGTAAATTGTTTGATACGTCAAAAAAAACAAAAACAAAAACTCTAATAAATGTATAGTTATAAGAAATAAATGAAAAAAATTAGGTTTAATCCTTTTCTACATCCCTATTTATGTACGAATGTCTCAATTGGGTCCTCGTTTTTTAAAGTGTATCAAAATGGTCCCTAATTTTGGAAATTGATATCAATTGAGTCCTTCCCGTTAAGTTGGCTGGACGACGTTAAAAAAAATGATGAGTGGGATGCTGAGATGACGAAATGTTACTGACGTGGCATTGACCTGGCTTAATGGTGAGTTTTTTAGATTTAAAAAACGTGAAATTTGTAAATCAAAACGCAACGTTTTGATTTTTAACATAAACAACGAAAGCTTTTTGAGAAGGAGGAATCCCTAAATTGAAGAAATCCCCAAATCGGTTGACGCAGGTGGGTGGGTTTAAGAACGTCGTTGTTCGACGCAGGTAGGTGGGTTTAAGAACGTAGTTGTTCGTCGCAGGTGGGTGGGTTTAAGAACGTCGTTGTTCGACGCAAGTAGGTGGGTTTAAGAACGTGGTTGTTCGTCGCAGGTGGGTGGGTTTAAGAACGTAGTTGTTCGAAGACGATGTCGAAGGAGCATTCTTGTTGTTCGTCGACATGCAGTGTGTGGCGGAAGGAAAACCGTAATTTGTGTTCACCGATTTGCCATTGTGGACTGAGATGCGCGCTGAGAACTGCTAAAACTTTGAAGAATCGTGGCAAGCAATTTTGGGGATGCTCGAAGTATAAGGTATGATTTATTTGACGTTTGTATTATGTGGAAGTGTTTTTGAGAATCGATTGTTGTTTATACAGAGTGGTGCTGAAGAGGGTGGTTGCAACTACTTCAAATGGTTCAATGATGTTGTGGAAGAGGAAAGGGGGAAATGCTTGAAGTGTGAAGGAAACAAAGAAAGTTCGGTGCACAGTGAAGAAATGGATAGTTATAAGAAAATTTTAGTTAAGTTTGAGAAATATTTGTTGGTTGTTCAGAACTGGATGAAGGTGTTGATATTTTTGGTTTTTCTTTTATGTGTAATAAATACAATTTGCGTATCAATGTTGATGAGAATGGGCTGATGGGTTGTAACCGTGTTGTACTTTTCTTCCATTTCAATGAAAGTCAGACTTCTTACTAGTTAAAACTTTATTTTTGTTATGAAATGTGATGAGTCTAAAAAAATGTTTGCATATCTGAGGTGTTTTTAGGAGTCTGTGGACGAGCGTCTTTTTTGTCGCTGAGGGAGCGTTCTCTAATGCGTACACAGTGGACGAGCGTCTTTTTTGTCGCTGAGGGAGCGTTCTCTAATGCGTACACAGTGGACGAGCGTCCACAGTCGACGAGCGTGCTCTTATCACTTGGCCAGCGTCCTCTCGAGTGTCCATAGTGGACGAGCGTCTTTTTTGTCGCTGAGGGAGCGTTCTCTAATGCGTACACAGTGGACAAGCGTCCACAGTGGACGAGCGTCCACAGTGGACGAGCGTGCTCTTATCGCTTGGCCAGCGTCCTCTCGAGTGTCCACAGTGGACGAGCGTCTTTTTTGTCGCTGAGGGAGCGTTCTTTAATGCGTACACAGTGGACGAGCGTCCACAGTGGACGAGCGTGCTCTTATTTACAAAACAAGACATAAAAATTATTTACAAAAGAAGACAAAAAAAGAGGATTTAACATCAAAATTAGCATTATCAGCTGTGTAATTAACATAAGATAACCAAAGTACTGTCTAATACAAAAAGAGCACGAAGTTGCTGTCTAATACAAAGAGACATTAAAAAATACATTAAAGTTGTTCATTTATCCCCTTAAACTGCAGCTTCTTCTTCATTTGATGATGGGATGTTTGGTTGAGTTGATGGGGTACTTTGTTGTGTTTGTTGTGCTTTGGTGCAAGAAGTCCTGTTGTGGCCGAGTTCCTTACAAATGCCACATCTTTTCTTTAAACCACCCTTCCTCATTCTTTTGTCATCCTTCACCAACTCCCATTGCTCCAACCTTCGCTTCTTCTTTGGTCTTCCAGGCAAAGTTCTTTTTGGTGGAGGGAGAACATCTTCATATGTGGTAATCTCCCACATATTGTTACCATTTATTGGATAGATAATTGAAGAGTATGTTTCTTCATATGTTGACTTCCTAAAGCAACATGGAATGAATTCCTCTGCATCAAGATTTAGGAATTTCATAGCAGCTAACGAGTGGCAACATGGTATGGCAGTGATTTCCCACTTCTTGCATGTACACAAATTTTCATCTAAATTGACTACAAATTTGTCACCGGCTTGGGACACATGGCGAACTTCAAAAATCTTGTTTGCTGACCAGCTGTAAAATCAAAACAAGAAACACATTATAATCATAAACCACTAACACATTTTAAAACAAATCATAAGTGAACAAACCTCATTCTTACCACGGTATCCAATATTTAGTTAACTGAGACTCCTTCTTTAGTCTACTCTTGATTTTTGGACAAATGTTCCCAGAAAGTGATTGACTTTTTGTCCTGTTAGTTGCCCATCTCTTCATCAAGTAAAGCCGGATTTCCTCCATCATGGTTACGATTGGCTTAGACCTTGTATGCACCATTACACTATTGAAAGCCTCCGACAAGTTGTTAACCAAAGTATCACACTGAGCCTTGCTGCTAAATCTTGATCTTGACCAGTACCTACAACATATATATGTTCATCAATGTTACTGTGAATATTTGGCAGATTTTTAAGAATAGAAATTTAAATACAAACCTGGGAGGGATTTTTAACAAGTATTTGAAAGCCTCATCGTTAAGCTGTTTAATATTTCTCATTTCTGCTTCCCATGCTTGTGGATGGGTTGCTGTAGCTGCCTTCCACATCAAACGCTTGAGTTGTTTTCCAGGGAATTTCTTTCTAAAATTAGCGTATAAGTGCCTAACACAGAAACGTTGATAAACTCCAGGCACTACTTCTTGTACAGCTTGTAGTAGTCCCTGTTGAATCAAATTATGACAGTGTTGTTAGAGATATGATTTCAACCTCAAAGATAATTAACATAATCGGGGAATAGGTCATGTGCATTACCTTTTGCTGGTCCGACATGAATGTAAATGATGAACTTACTTCCTCCCCACCGAGATCTTCAACCAGAAATTGGAGGAACCATTTCCAAGTATCCTTGTTCTCTACTTCGACCACGGCATACGCAAGAGGTAACATTTGATCATTTGCGTCTCTACCAACAGCAGTTAACATTTCACCACCATACTTTCCTTTCAGAAAAGCACCATCCAACCCAATTATTGGCCTGCAGGACACAAAACTATCCTTGCAGGCCTTTAGACATGTATAAAACCTCATAAAACTGATTCCATCCACATTCTCTTGAACTTTGACTTTTACTGTGGATCCTGGATTACGAGCTAAAACCTCATTGGCATAATCATAAATCCTTCTATATTGGTCTTTGAAAGACCCATCAACATTGTCTGAAGCAATGGCCTTTGCCCTATAAGCCATACATCTAGATACACCTACATTCCATTTTCGATTTATCTTCTCACGAATTTCCTTTCCCTTTACTTGTGGATTTTCTCTAACAGTTTTTTCCAACCTTTTACTGAGCCATTTTGCATTAACTAATCTTAATTTGTGCTCTCTACTACATCTGTGGTCATCAACAATAGTCCTTAATTGCCACGTATGAATGGCTTCCATATAAGCACAATATGCCATCCAGGGGCACTCTCCTTTAGCACCCATACATTTTACCCTCATTCTCTTCTTATCATTTTTAATATATTTAATATTTCTGCCATTTTCTATTGCATATGTTTTAATGGCATCCACAAAGTCTTCCTTCTTAGCAAAATAAGTTCCCACATCCCATTTATAATCTACCATTGTCTTAGGCATGCAGAAGGTTACAAACTTCCCATAACCCTCCTCTTCATCATCTTCTGCTTCACTTTCTGCTCCACTGTCTAATTCATCAGATTTCCATTCATCATCGGACAAACTGTCAGAGCGGCTGCAGCGGAATGGTTAGCGTGGGATAACAAACCAAGAGGGGGGTGAATTGGTTCTTACTAAAATCGTGTGCCTTAAAAATTTCTACTCAATTAAACTTACTTAGCAAATAATAAAGACAATAAAATAGAGTAAGGTTGAGAGAAATTTGCACAGTTGATTTTATCCTGGTTCGGATCTTACCAATCCTACGTCCAGTCGCTTATCTCAAAAACAAGATAAACACTTCACTAATCACAAAACTATTACAAACTACAATCACACAGATACAATTTGTAAAAGTTTAGAAAACACCTCTCTTGAAGCCACAAGAGATGAAACAACACCTCCTTTGAATCTTCACAAAGGATGAAACACTTCCTCCGAATACTTCACGAAGGATGAATTCCTCTTCCAAACACTTCCTTAGATGCACCAAGGATGAACCAGCTATTCCTCTATCACCGTAGCAGTATTTCACCAACTCTACAGACAGAGTTTCCTTAGCTGAGCAAGAGCACACAATTTCTCAAGAGTTTCAGAGTATTTGAGCACAAGGGAAGAGTCTTTTTTTGAGAGAAAATGAGAGTCTATTTATAGACTCATCCAAAGGCTCCTCCATTTTCGCTTTTAGACTTTCTGACTGTGTTAATCGATTAGCTACAGTGGTTAATCGATTAACAACCCAACGGATACTTCAACGGCTCTAAAAACGGCTAGTTTTTCAAACGTTCACCTTGTTAATCGATTAACAGCCCTTGTTAATCGATTAACGCTAATCGATTAACACCCTCTGTTAATCGATTAACACTGCATTGCTGGGCTTCTCCATGGCGCACTGGAACAATCGATTAATAGCCCTTGTTAATCGATTAACGTTAATCGATTAACACCCTCAGTTAATCGATTAACACTGCACAAAATTTTGCTTATGATTTATTTTTACATCACTTTTGAATACATACATGAAACTACTAATTTTCCTATGTTCATACAATTATACCAAAATATTTCAAGTCTACAAAGATCATTCTTCATGAGTCTTGATTGTTCTTGACTTGATTTGGACATCATCAAAACTTCATCTTCATCATTTTGCTAACAATCTCCCCCTTTTTGATGATGATCAAAACCTTCTTGTTTTAAAGCTTTTGGTAATAATCTGTATTTGAAATACAACTTAAGGAAGAAATAATTTGTTAGTGAACATAGAGATAATTTGAAGACTTTAAATATTTCTCCCCCTTTTTGATCATTATTAAAAAGTGATGTAGAAGTGCTCCCCCTAATTTGATTAGAAATTATACTCCCCCTTAATAAAAGCATGTATGCATAGAAAGAATAAGAAAAGACAACATACATTTTATTGAATATTAAGATGCAAGCATACAAGGAAATATAAAGGGCACACACTAATAAAAGCATAGAAACATAAATTTCCTAGGGCTCATCATCGCTATCGGGTACATAGAGTTTTGCCAGTTTGTCATCAATCTCCTTAAGATGATTATCAATTGCATCATATCTAAGAGCATGATAAGCCATCATATCATCCATCCGTGATTGCTGCATAGAAGCCATATCTGCAATTTGTCTAGATATAATCTCTAGGCTATATTCTTGGGGAGGATGGGATGGTCCAGCAACATTGGTTGGATGAGGCATAGGTATATCTTCATCTTCTTCAGCTGATGCATCATCTTCTGGTGCAATATCATCTTCAGCACGGACAAACATATTTCCTTGGCGTATAAATCCCATTTGATGCAAAGCTGATTCCTCAATTTCATGACTTCTTAAGACGGAGAGATGTTTCTCTCTGGTAACATCAACTCCTTTATACACACATATTAAGGAAATAAGGAGGGGATATGGAAGATGACTTCTATCATACCTCTTTGCCCGGACAATAGTGTCGGAGATAAGATCTACCCAATTGATTTTGATATTTTGAGTAATGGCAGACATGATCATGAGATCAATTTCAAAGCATTGGGCTAGGTTTGAGCCTCTTGGACACAACAACCATACAATAAGATAATGAAGAACCCTTTCCTCCATTCTAAGATTTCCTACAAGAAGATATCGCCTATTTGGTAGAGGTTGTTGAGGGTTGCGCATGAAAGAATGATATGCCAAAATTTTGTTAAAATCACCAAAGTCATTTGGCACATGCATGGTATTTTCTAAGATGGGAAGATGAGCAACATTGGTCCAAATGTCATTATCCAGAATGATATCTATCCCTTTTACACGAGTGTAAATAATACCGTTTTGGGATTTTAGATTGTAGTAGAATACTCTTACCAAATCTGGATAGTAACTCCCTTGAAGTTGTAGTAGATGCTGGACACCTTGCTCAATCAATTGCTGAGAAAATTGAAATTGATGTGTGGTAAACCAATTGAGATCTACAAATTTTTGACGAAGAATCTTGCGTTCTTTCCACATTTGTAGATATTCTTCATGCTTTCCATCATCGGAAATCCACCCTTGAATATTTGGACCACGTGCAATAGGTGTGCTTTCCGATCCATAGCTTCTTCTTCTTCTTCTTCTTGATGGTTCAGCCATGAGAACAAGAGATTTGGATTTTGAGAGAAGAAATGAAGTGAATTTGAGTTGTAGAGGGATGGGTAAAGTGAGTGAGTAAAAATGAGGGATGGTATGGGTTTAAATAGGCTGAAAAAGGACCCCCCTAACGTTCAAATTTAAAAAATGACCGTTTATAGCCGTTACAACGGCTATTTTTGGGCAGAATTTACTGCCTGTAACGTATGCTAATCGATTAACAGGACCTGTTAATCGATTAACGTTAATCGATTAACACCCTCTGTTAATCGATTAACTGACGCTGATTTCCGAAAATCAGCAAATTGTGCTTAGTTTCAATTTTTAACATGTTTTCAATATCCCTAAGTCTCTTCTAAGCTCATAGAATCTATCTTTAGGCAATGCTTTGGTGAAAATATCAGCTAATTGATGTTGGGTATCAATATATTCTATTTCACAATCTCCTTTTTGCACATGATCTCTAAGAAAGTGATGCCTAATCTCAATGTGCTTGGTTCTAGAGTGCATTATGGGATTCTTTGTAAGGTTTATTGCACTTGTATTATCACACTTAAGTGGTATATGATCTAAATGAATGTCATAATCTTCTAATTGCTATTTCATCCATAAAATTTGCGCACAACAATTTCCCGCAGCAATATATTCAGCCTCAGTGGTAGATAAGGCTACACAGGCTTGTTTCTTAGAATGCCAAGAAACTAATGAACTACCTAGAAGATGACATGTTCCACTAGTGCTTTTCCTATCTATCTTACAACCTCCATAATCAGCATCTGAAAATCCTACAAGACTAGGTTCCGTTCCAGATGGATACCATAAACCAAAGGATGCAGTTCCCTTAAGATATTTCAATATTCTTTTAACTGCAGTAAGGTGAGATTCTCTAGGACTAGATTGATACCTAGCACACACACAGACACTTTGCATAATATCTGGTCTACTAGCAGTGAGATATAACAGAGAACCTATCATACATCTATATTTAGTTTGATTTACCTCTTTACCTGACTCATCTTTGTCAAGATAGCAAGAGGTTCCCATAGGTGTAGATGCTTCCTTTGCATTGTCCATTTCAAACTTCTTAAGAATTTCTTTACAATACTTAGTTTGAGAAATGAACGTACCTTCTTTCATTTGCTTAATTTGAAGACCAAGGAAGAATGTTAATTCTCCCATCATAGACATTTCAAATTCACCCTGCATAGTCTTAGCAAATTCCTCACAAAGAGATTTATTAGTTGATCCAAAAATAATATCATCAACATATACTTGAATAATCAAAATATGTTTTCCGACTCTTTTAATAAACAAAGTGGAATCAACTTTTCCTCTATTAAAGTCATTTTCTAAAAGAAAATTGCTAAGTCTTTCATACCAAGATCTAGGTGCTTGTTTTAAACCATAAAGTGCTTTTTTTAATTTATAGATGTGATTTGGAAATTTAAAATCTTCAAAACCGGGTGGTTGTTCAACATACACATCTTCTTTTATAAAACCATTTAGAAATGCACTTTTAACATCCATTTGAAATAATTTAAATTTCATTATAGATGCATAAGCAAGAAGTAGGCGTATTGCCTCTAACCTGGCAACTGGAGCATATGTCTCATCATAATCTATACCTTCTTCTTGACTATATCCTTGAGCCACAAGCCTAGCTTTATTCTTGGTGATGTTTCCATCTTCATCCAGTTTGTTTCTAAATACCCATTTTGTTCCAATTACTTGATGAGTATCTTCTCTAGGAATCAATTCCCAAACTTGATTTCTTTCAAACTGGTTGAGTTCTTCTTGCATTGCTATACACCATTGTTCATCTTGAAGAGCTTCCTTAATGTTTTTAGGTTCAATCTGTGACATAAAAGCTACATTCATACAAAAATTAACTAAATTTCTTCTAGTGTTTACCCCTTTTGATATGTCGCCAATGATGTTGTCCAATGATAATCCTCTAGGTTGTTGCCATATTTTGTTTAGATCTTCATCATCTTGAGGATTATTTATTTTCTCTTCATTGGTTGTCTTTTGCAAGTCTTCATTTTCACCTGCATCTGATTCATCTGACTCAAGAGGTTTTACCTCAAGGTCCACAATTTCATCAAAGACAACATGCACAGATTCTTCTATTTCAAGTGTTTTCCGATTAAAAACTCTATAAGCTTTGCTAGTTAGAGAATATCCTAGAAAAATAGCTTCATCGGATTTGGAATCAAATTTTCCTAAATTTTGTTTTCCATTATTTAAGACAAAACATTTGCATCCAAAAATTCTTAAATGTGAAACATTTGGTTTTCTACCTTTAAAAAGTTCATAAGGAGTACATTTCAAAATTGGCCTAATAAGCATTCTATTCAATACATAACATGCAGTACTCACAGCATCAGCCCAAAATTGTTTAGGAACACTATATTCATTTAACATAGTTCTAGCAAGTTCCTCTAAGGATCTATTCTTTCTTTCTACGGCTCCATTTTGTTGAGGAGTTCTAGGTGCAGAAAAATTATGAGAAATGCCATATTCTTCACAAAAAGTTTCAAAAGATTCATTTTGAAATTCACCTCCATGGTCACTTCTAATAGCCTTTATTTTCAAGTCCTTTTCATTTTGAACTAAATTTGCAAACTTTTTAAATTCTTTGAAAGCTTCACTTTTAAGAGTAAGAAAGAAAGTCCAAGTATATCTTGAATAATCATCCACAATAACTAAAACATAATAATTTCCTCCAAAACTTTTTATCCTAGAGGGACCAAATAAATCCATGTGCAAAAGTTCTAAGGGTTTTAAACTAGAAACAACATTTTTCGAATGGAAAGATGATTTCACTTGTTTTCCCTTTTGACATGCATCACACAATTTATTTTTCACATATTTTAGTTTTGGTAAACCAATTACTAAGTCTTTAGAAATGAGTTTATTCAATTGTTGCATATGAATATGTGCAGCTCTTTTATGCCATAACCATGGATTTTCTTCTTTTACTACTAAACATGAAATATTCCTATTTGATGCATTTTCTAAATCAATCAAATAAATATTGTTATGCCTAATTCCTTTCAAAGCAATTTCAGAAGAATCATTTTTATAAATAGTGCAAGAATTTTGTTCGAAGGTTACCTTGAATCCTTTATCGCATAATTGACTAATGCTAATTAAGTTATGCTTTAATCCTTCCACATATAGCACGTCTTTGATCATTAAGGTATCTTCACTTCCAATATCTCCAATTCCAAGGATTTTTCCTTTGTTGTTATCACCATAGGTGACAAAGCCTCGTTCCTTTTTCCGGAAGGTTGTAAATTTCTTTTTATCTCCGGTCATGTGTTTTGAACATCCATTGTCAAGACACCACATATACTTCCTTGGTTTTGATAATTCCTACAACATAAAAAGAACAAGCTATTTAGGTACCCAACTACTTTGTATGGGTCCTTTGGGTTAGATTTAAAAGATTAAAATCATTTTACAACCCAAGCATATCTACCACTTGGAACACCATAATGCTTAATTTTACATTTGTTAGATGTATGACCCTTTTTCATACAATAAAAGCATGATGCAACATTTGTGTTCCTATAAGTTGTTCCTTTTTGTACCCAAGTTCTACGGGTTCTATGATTATGTTTAATTTTAGGAACATACTTATTTTTAACAACCTTATTTTCATTAGTTTTACTACATTCTCCAGTGGTTGTATTTTCAGAAAAATATTTGAATTTTATGCAAGATTCACATTCATTTTTAGCAACATATTTTTCTTTTTCATAATATAAAACTTTACTTTTTAAATTTCTAATTTCTTCCGCTTGATATAAAAATTTATTTTTCAAACTTCTGTTTTCTTCAGATAAATTTGTAAATTCAGTTTTCAAATTATCATTTATTTTAGAGAAGTTTTCAGAAGTAATTTTCAAATTTTCATTTTCTTCAAGAATATTTTCAAAATTCAATTTTAACTTTTTGAAGTCCTTTTTCAATTTCTTATGAGCTATATCTAATTTTTCAGATTCTACTAATAAAGCAGCATAAGTATCATGCAGTTCATCTTCATCCATATGACTATCATTATCAGAATAGTGTGAACTACTTACTTGGCTGACGTTATCATCATCTGCCATCAAACAGATGTTTGCTTCTTCATCTGAGTCGCTTGAATCTGAAATGGTCTCATTGTCGTCTTCCCAGGCAATGTAGGCCTTCTTTTTCTTGAAGAATCTTTTCTCCTTCTTGTCTTCACCCTTCTTTTGATTTGGGCAGTCTGCTTTTAGATGCCCCTTTTCTCCACAGCCATAACATCGGTAATTTGAGGAAGATGCTTGATTATCTTTCTTTTCGTATCTAAATCTTCCTTTACCTTTAGACTTCATGAACCTGTTTAACCTTTTGATCATGAGACTTAAATTTTCTTCTTCGTCTGAGTCTTCATCTTCTGATTTACCTTTGTTTCTTTCAACCTCCGACTTTAATGCCAAACTTTTCTTGTTGTTTTTGGCTTTTGCTTCTTCTTCATCAAGTCTTCCAAGATCTAGTTCATGTTCCCTCAACTTTCCAAATAATGCAGCCATGGTCATTGTGTTGAGATTTTGTGACTCAGAAATTGCAGTCACTTTTGGTTGCCAAGACCTGTCTAAAGATTTCAAGATTTTAATGTTAAGTTCATCAGTATCAAATGACTTACCCAGTCCAATGAGATGATTAACAATGTTGGTGAAGCGTTTTTGAACATCAACTATTGTTTCCCCTTGCTTCATTCTGAACATCTCGTATTCCTGGATTAAGGTATTCTTTCTAGCTCTCTTTACATCATCTGTACCTTCATGGGTTACTCTAAGTACTTCCCACATATCTTGTGCAGTTTTACAAATAGAAATCCTGTAAAACTCGTCAACAGTTAGAGCAGATGAAATAATATTACGAGCTTTTACATCATTACCAAATTTTCTCTTATCTTCAGCAGTCCATTGGTCACGGGGCTTTGGTTCCTGCATATTGTTAATTGGAACAAAAGGACCAGATACAACAGCATCCCAAATATCTATATCAATAGATTCCATAAAAATTTGCATTCTAACCTTCCAGAATGCGTAATTTTCACCTGTGAATAGTGGTGGTCTATTGATAGAAGCACCCTCTGCAAATGTTTGATGCGATCCCGCCATTTGAATGACTATCAAAGCAAGCTCTGATACCAATTGTCAGAGCGGCTGCAGCGGAATGGTTAGCGTGGGATAACAAACCAAGAGGGGGGGTGAATTGGTTCTTACTAAAATCGTGTGCCTTAAAAATTTCTACTCAATTAAACTTACTTAGCAAATAATAAAGACAATAAAATAGAGTAAGGTTGAGAGAAATTTGCACAGTTGATTTTATCCTGGTTCGGATCTTACCAATCCTACGTCCAGTCGCTTATCTCAAAAACAAGATAAACACTTCACTAATCACAAAACTATTACAAACTACAATCACACAGATACAATTTGTAAAAGTTTAGAAAACACCTCTCTTGAAGCCACAAGAGATGAAACAACACCTCCTTTGAATCTTCACAAAGGATGAAACACTTCCTCCGAATACTTCACGAAGGATGAATTCCTCTTCCAAACACTTCCTTAGATGCACCAAGGATGAACCAGCTATTCCTCTATCACCGTAGCAGTATTTCACCAACTCTACAGACAGAGTTTCCTTAGCTGAGCAAGAGCACACAATTTCTCAAGAGTTTCAGAGTATTTGAGCACAAGGGAAGAGTCTTTTTTTGAGAGAAAATGAGAGTCTATTTATAGACTCATCCAAAGGCTCCTCCATTTTCGCTTTTAGACTTTCTGACTGTGTTAATCGATTAGCTACAGTGGTTAATCGATTAACAACCCAACGGATACTTCAACGGCTCTAAAAACGGCTAGTTTTTCAAACGTTCACCTTGTTAATCGATTAACAGCCCTTGTTAATCGATTAACGCTAATCGATTAACACCCTCTGTTAATCGATTAGCACTGCATTGCTGGGCTTCTCCATGGCGCACTGGAACAATCGATTAACAGCCCTTGTTAATCGATTAACGTTAATCGATTAACACCCTCAGTTAATCGATTAACACTGCACAGAATTTTGCTTATGATTTATTTTTACATCACTTTTGAATACATACATGAAACTACTAATTTTCCTATGTTCATACAATTATACCAAAATATTTCAAGTCTACAAAGATCATTCTTCATGAGTCTTGATTGTTCTTGACTTGATTTGGACATCATCAAAACTTCATCTTCATCATTTTGCTAACACAAACCTCTATGATGATCACTATTGATTCCATCATCCACATCACTATCATCAGATTGCACATCAACTTCAACATTACCAAACCAATCTGCCACTCTGTCTCCTACCTCCTCTTCTAAATCACACTCAACATTAACATCAACCAGACCTTCCATACAGTAGTAATTAACCTCCTCATTGCCATCATCATGACCACTACTGGTCCAGCTTCGAACATCACAACCATCCTCTTCAACCTCACCCACACCAACATGTGTTTCAATTTGTCCTTCAACAACATCATCATCCTCACCTCTCTCACCTTCATTAACAGCCACCTCAAATTGACTTTCACTGTGTTGTTCACATTCTGTTTGAATTTCTCCTTCAACAACATCATCAGCCTCAACTCTTTCTTCTGACACCACAACACTTTCATTGATTCCATCACACTGGCCTCTCTCACCTTCATTAACAGCCACCTCAAATTGTCTTTCACTATGTTGTTCACATTCACCCCCACCAACCTCTGTTTCAATTTCTCCTTCAACAACATCATCAGCCTCAATTCTTTCTTCTAAAACAGGTTCAACAACCATACCCCCGCCTTCCTCTTCACCTTCACCCATAACCATACCTACAGGTTCAACTTCTACTTCATCTGTATTTTGAGGAATATATTCTAACATATTTATCACCTCAGGTTCAGAGACATTGTGAACAACAAATAGATGAACCTCACCATTAAGCCTGGCTAAGGTAATCATGTGCATGGCTCCTATGTCATCCAACAAAGGTTCCAACCTATTTTCCAAAACAGAACCACCACCAACGCAGTACAACAACTCCTTAAACCCATCATAACCTAGACCTTTTACTATACTGACTACAAGGAAATAGCTCCACATGTCTGGGTCAAAGGATAAACTTGTACTCTCCCCCTCGTACTTAAGTTTTCCTTCATTTATGAACTTTCCACCATGGTGAAAAACAACTTCAAAATTTCCTTCCATTACGTACAACTCAACAATTATATTTTAACCTATAAAGTAAGAAAAGACTTTAACAATGGGGGACCACAAAAAAAAAGCATTAACAATATATTCAAACAACGCTTTAATAATGAGGGACCACATTGCAATCGAAAACGAAACAATATACAACATACAACAGGTTACGACAACCATAAAGGACAAATTCATCACAAAATTCAATCAAAAGCACATTTACTAACCTGAACACGTGGTTCACTTCGAACACTTTCGCCACTGCTTTCCACGTGCTTCACCGCCAACACCTTCCTGATTCTACCGAAATATCACCGATAGATCACTCGCAAATCTAGAAACGATACCTATTGTCCGCCAAATTGGAACCACAAAAGACAACTCTCGACAAAACCCTCTTCAATTTAGGGATTCATCCTTCTCATAAAGCGTTCGTTGTTTATGTTAAAAATCAAAACGTTGCGTTTTGGTTTACAAATTTCACGTTTTTTAAATATATTTAAACTCACCATTAAGCCAGGTCAATGCCACGTCAGTAACATTTCGTCATCTCAGCATCCCACTCATCAATTTTTTTAACGCCGTCCAGCCAACTTAACGGGAAGGACTCAATTGATATCAATTTCCAAAATTAAGGACCATTTTGATACACTTTAAAAAACGAGGACCCAATTGAGACATTCGTACATAAATAGGGATGTAGAAAAGGATTAAACCAAAAAATTAAACTGGTTCTTTATTTACATTTTGGTAAACATTAACAAAAGAAAAAGTTACTTTTTTGGTAGGTAAAAATATAAAAAGTGACTGATAAAGTTTTAGGGGCAAATGAAATGAAACATGGACGAAATGCGTGAGAACGAAATCGGTGAGTGAAAGCATAGGTAGTAAGGGTGAAATAGGAATAGGGGAGGTCAAGAGGAGGCATATTGTCCATTCTGAACGTAAATCCCAAGCAGAGACCAGCACGAAGAGCAAAGCAAGTTCGTTGGACCGGTAGTTAGATAGAGGAATCAAGGCGAAGTTACACGGAGAGAGAGAGAAGGAAAGTGAGAGAAAATGATGTTAGATGGAACCGAAGATGAAGAGAAGTTTCTCGCTGCCGGAATCGCCGGTCTTCAGCAGAACTCCTTCTACATGCACCGTGCACTGGTAACTCCTCCGTAAAACCCTAATCTCTATCTTCTTCTGTTCCACCGCGCACGATCACGCTAATTCTGATTCGATGTCCAAATTCCTAATTCATTCCGATCCAATTTCGATTCGTCGCAGGATTCCAACAATCTCCGAGACGCTTTGAAGTATTCGGCTCAGATGCTCTCCGAGCTCAGGACTTCCAAGCTTTCTCCTCACAAGTACTACGAACTATGTGCGTTCTTCTCGGATCCACCGTTACCTTGTTTTTGTTTTCCGTTGGATCCTTTACCTAACTGCTTCTGTCCTTGCGATAGCTAATTTGCATCTCTTTTTCTCTGAATTCGGTGTTTTAGATATGCGCGCCTTTGATCAGTTACGGAAACTTGAGATGTTCTTCGAGGAAGAGACTCGTCGCGGTTGTTCCATTATTGATCTTTATGAACTCGTCCAGCATGCCGGAAACATTTTGCCGCGATTGTGAGTGAGAGTGTCGCGGAATCCATTTTTTCTTCTTATATTATTTTTTATTATACACCGTTTATGATAGGAAAATATTCTCGAATGTTTCGTGTTAATCTTGCTTATAAAATGTAATTGTAAATTATTTTATCTTATGTTTTGTATGTGGAACAATGCATTCTCATGCTGATATTTTTAACTCCTGCTAATTGAGTGTAATTGAGATTGACGTTTATTAGTTCATCACGCGACTCGTGGGGAAGGTTTTTTGGATTGTTTAAAAATCAATTGTGTAACTTTGCTCATTGATAACTTGGTGGTTTTGAACCTCATGGTTTGCTCCAATTTTTAGTGGGAAACATTTATTGTTTTGAGCTTTTGCAGTGGTTATGTGTTCACTCTTCTGAGTTTAACATGCTTCTTACTTGCGAGCTGTTAATTTTATGATCACAATCAGGTATCTCCTCTGTACAGTAGGATCAGTATACATCAAGTCCAAGGAAGCTCCTGCAAAGGATGTTCTCAAGGATCTTGTGGAGATGTGTCGTGGTATTCAACACCCTGTTCGTGGACTCTTTCTAAGGAGTTACCTTTCTCAAGTTAGTAGGGATAAATTGCCAGATATTGGTTCAGAGTACGAAGGGTAAGTAAAGCAAGATTTTTTGCCCTCCGCTTCTTTCATAGGCAGGATTATTCCGCGGAGGTTTCTTAATTGAGTTAGATTTGAAGTTTCAAGGAACTGAGCCAGTAACAGTGAACATTTGGAACGTAATTGATGGCAGCCTGAGTATCGCCTTTTCTCTATTAGTGCTGCCAACGTTACCATTATTCCATTTTACTTTTGCAGTGTTGATGCATGATGTCAACTCATGGAGTCTTTAGAATAATTGAGCTTCCTTTTTTGTTAACACTTGTTTTTATTATTCATCTTTTTATTTCTGTGTCCTTTTCTGATTCACCTTGTGTCTTGTGTCTTCCCTGTTATGTGGCAGTCACAATAATCTTAAAGCTGCTCCAATTTCAAATTGAGCTTGACAACGAATGCCTAATTTGACAACTGCAGGGATGCGGATACTGTAGCGGATGCTGTAGAATTTGTACTTCAAAATTTCACTGAAATGAACAAACTTTGGGTGCGGATGCAACATCAGGTTGGTTGAATTGCCTGTTGCACATTACGAGGGTAAAATATATCACGTGGGCATGATTTCTGGTCATGCAGGTGTAGTAATGCATGTGAATCTTTCATACTCTTAGCTGACCTTGAGTTGAGGCTTGCTGTCGGGCTTTCTGGTCTGCAGGGGCCTGCCCGGGAGAAGGAGAAACGAGAAAAGGAAAGGAGCGAGTTGCGTGATCTTGTAATACCTGAAGCCTGTAACTGTTTTGCTTCACTGCAGTGGGGTTGTATACACAATGAAATGCTTATAGAAGGCTTCTATTGCTTTTTTGTCCTTGATATATTATTAGGTTGGGAAGAATCTTCATGTTCTCAGTCAGATTGAGGGTGTTGACCTAGATATGTACAAAGATGCCGTGCTTCCCAGAGTACTGGAGCAGGTATAATTGGTCTATTGTTTCTGTTTCTGGTAATCAAAAGCATTGTTTGCTTTCTAACCCGAAGATATGATTGTTTTTCTTCAATTATCTTGGACAGGTTGTGAATTGCAAAGATGAATTGGCTCAGTTCTACTTGATGGATTGCATAATTCAAGTCTTCCCTGATGAGTATCACTTGCAAACTCTTGATGTGTTATTGGGTGCTTACCCTCAACTTCAGGTTAGTGAACTTGTACATTTATTTGTATTAGTTCTGGAGGATTCCTTGTTTATATGTTTTCTCTCCTTCCAAAACATGAAAGTTCAGATTAGTGAACTTGCACTAATATATAATATTATTTTATTGTGAAGAAGCACCAGTAGAACATGAAGATATTAATCAAAGAATTCTGAAAAATAGTGAAAGTAAATATCTATATAGTGATTACAGTTAGCACATCATCTGAGTTGTCAAACTGTTGCACAAATTTCTGCCAGGTGTAATACTTGTAAAGTTAGAATTCAAGAAAGGAGCTTTATTTGTTGTCTCCAAAATTTCCCTATAGAATATGATTTTAATTACAAACTTGTCTTAGTTCTAAGTTTGTGTTAGTTCTAAGTTTGTGTATGTCTCTCTCTCTGTGTGTGTATATATATATATATATATATATATATATATATATATATATATATATATATATGTATATTTATATTGTCGGTATTTATTTACTAATAATGTTACAGTCACCAGTGCATTTTAAAATATATTTATTTTGAGATCTGTAATTTTCTGATTCAAGGTACAAAGTTACCAAGAAGTTGTTTCAATAAATTAGCATCTCCTTTTTTTGAGTTTTAGTTGGTGTATCATACGTTGAACAATAAAGTGAGCATGCGTATCAGGGAAATCAATCTATGTTGAATGCAAGGTTTATTAGTAAAGTCAGCATGTGTGTCAGGAAAATCAATCTATGTTGAATGCCAAGGTTTTATTAGCTAAGCATACAACTGTTTCCACTCTGGATTAATTGATAAGTACACACTCGAAAGTGTCTATTGTATCTTTTGCTTAACTATAAAAATTGCATCCAAAATATCCATGACAGTTTTGTGCTGCAAATACTCAGCTATCACCACGCATTAGCTTTCTGTTTTTACCCCCATTGTATCTTTCAGGCGTCAGTTGATATCAAGACAGTGCTGTCTCAGTTGATGGAGAGGCTTTCAAATTATGCAGCTTCAAGTGCAGAGGTGTTGCCAGAGTTTTTGCAAGTTGAAGCATTTTCGAAATTGAGCAATGCCATTGGCAAGGTATTCTTTCCCATTCCTTTTATCTTGGATATTTTAGCTATTTAGTGCAAATATATATATATATATATCTCAAACTCAATACTGTTTTGCTCCCATAAAGTCACGGTTTGTCCAATATTTGCAACCGACATGATTTAGTGCACAGTAGTCAAGTGCACTATAGGGGATTAGCTTTGGACAGATATGGAATTCAAATAGCGGATTGGGTTTCAGTAGTAGCCACTGCAGTTGCAGTTTCTTTTTGTTATGTTATAGTGGTGCTACCAGGATATGGCCCTTCAATTCCCGTTTTTTCTTGGTGTCAGTTTTGATTTTTACAGTCTGTAGTAGTATACATAAATTCTGAAAAATGATATAAATTTCTCTAAATTTGTGATATTCATAATCAACAATAGAACGTTGGTGTTTTGAAAAACAAAGGCCAAATACAAGTTTCCTAGATAGGAATCAATCACCAATCACCATCTTCAAAATCCTAGTCTTTATCAATTTCACTATTATTACAATTATAGATTTCATTTGGAAATTGAAATTCCAGAAATAGTTGCCCCCAAAGCTCCAATGTCTATGTTCACGGGGCTTTTTTTTTTGGATAAATGAATAGTTCTTCCATCCATCCGCTATGGCTGCTATTTGGTCAGCTACACCCCCAAAAGCCACTCTACTACTGCAGCCCCTGTAGTGCTTGGGGATGGGGATGCCTGCTTTGCTACGCATCTATAGTGGTACTATTTAAACCTTGTTTTCGCTCCTGGAACACTGTTGTTCAGGTTTTTCAAGTAAATATTCCACACAAGTTCCTGAGTTTTGACCTCCATTCTTTTCACAGATTATCTTTTATTTTTATGCATTCTGTTCTTTATTCTTTCTTTCTACTTCCCTGATGACATTCTACCAATTTTTATCTAATTTGTTACGTTCTTTTTTTAATAGTCTCATCAATCATCTTTTGACTTCATAACTTAGTTATTATTGCCCCTAGGTTGGTGGTGATTGTGTGTCAGATGTGACTTATTATTTATCATCCATTTCTTTAATTTTCGGTATTTTTGTTTTATTTTAAGTATTTATATGTGTAGTATAACTATTTAGTTTGCATTATAACTACTTTGATATTTATACATGTAGTATGACTATTTTTAGCTTCCCCCTACCTTGCCGTTGTGTTTTCCATAGTTGGACTCCACATGCTACTGTTTGAGATTCATAACTATGATTTGACCACAGTACTTGGTATAAAGTTGACATTAGATTTTTTTTTATTTTTTTATTATCATCTCCTATCTGTGGTTAAGTAATGAATGATAAAGTTCTTAACACAGACCAAATCTCTGACAGGAAGAATATATTTGAAAGGATTTAGCTGATTATATAGCATTTAAAATAATGTCAATCGCACTTCCCTCTATCCTTCTGTGCTATTTTCTAGAGTTGACTGCTACACGCCACTATTTGAGATTCATAACTGTGATTTAATCACCGCTGACTGTAAGCTAATTGATAGACTTGATATAAAGTAGACATTAAGTTTTAAGGTTCATAACTAAGATTTAACCAGACTTCAGGATAATTGATACACTTGATATAAAGTAAACATTAAGTTTTTTGTTTTTATTATTATTATCTCTGTATCTGGGATTCATAAGTGATGAATGATAACGGTATTAGTGAGGTAGCCAAGTCTCCAAAAGGCAAAATAAATTTGAAAGGATTAATGCAAATACAGTGTCACTTGTTAATGATATTTAAACATTGTTGAAATTATACAGAAGTAGAGATGAAGGAAAAGAGAGAACAAACTCTAAATAACAATGTAACTTTAGTATATTTGAATTTCAATGGTTTTATGCAAAAGTAATGTACTAACCCTTAAATTACTAATAGTAGACTCATTTATCCTAACTAATTAAGGAAAAAGAACATAAGATATAATAAAATATGGAATCTAATCCTAGGAGGTTATATAAAACATGTTAGCATATTTTATGACGTAATAATGATAGGATGAGATGTTTTTCTTGATATTCTAAACAGTATATAAGTGGTGGTAGGTGATAATGTTTGTGAATGGGGATGGAATCAGAGCATTTGTGTTTAGAGGTGAGTTGAGTTGAGAGTTGGTTAACTAACAATATCATGGGGTCAGGCTGTGTCCAGGACTAGAGATGGTGGGTTAGTCCATGTCTAGAATTGGACCCAGATCACTTTAGGTAAAATAATAGGGGGCTAATACAAGAGCCTAAAGCAATGCAAGAACATAGATAACCATCCCAAAGACTACCAAGAAACAATGCCAAATTGTCATTGTCAAACTTGATAGGGGGTGGGAGAGAGTGTTCAATTTAATCGTTGACCACTAAGCTGCAGCCAAGGTAGCCAAACAGCCATGGGAAGGGTGAAAATAGGTTCAGGGGGATCTATAAAGTAGAGTGGATTGTGAGGCAGGACACTGAAGACAATTAGGGATGACAAAGTGGGCCAAACCTGGCTGGCCAGGTTGGTATTTTCAGCCCGCTTTGGCCAGTTGGCCCATTTATTTTTAATTAAAAATTAAAATGAAAATGCCATATTTTTCATTTTCCACTTGAACATTGAAACTGTCTTATTTTTCATACTTCCGATTTTGATGGTTTTGACTAGAAAAGTGTATTTTACATCCTTCTCATATTTTTTTTATAAAATATTTTTGTTTTTATGCTATGGGTTTTGAAATATGATGTCTTGATTTGTTATGTAGGTAATAGAGGCACAACCTGACATGCCCACTGTTGGAGTTGTAACTTTGTATTCATCACTTCTCACCTTCACGCTTCATGTTCACCCTGATCGCCTTGATTATGCAGATCAAGTCTTGGTATGTTTCATTTCATACTGTTTGCACACATTCATGTTTTCTTTTCAATTCATAAATTATTCTTACCCGAATGTACCCGTTGGCATTATTTATTTTATAATTCATGGTAATGCACTAATACTTTAAAAGAAAAATACAATTTCGGTTGAATTTATGATAAAATAATTGCATTTAGTGTGTATATATTCGATTGAATTTGTGGCAACATTAGTTCTTTTCATTTAAGGAAGCAAACTTTTTCCTGTGTTTTGTAATATCTATGCACTGACTGTATATATACTTGTTAGGGAGCATGTGTGAAAAAACTATCTGGCAAAGGGAAAATTGAGGACAACAAGGCAACTAAGCAGATTGTTGCTCTGTTAAGTGCTCCACTAGAGAAATATAACGATGTTATGACTGCATTGAAGCTTTCAAATTATCCTCGTGTAATGGAATACCTTGATATTCCAACTACTAAGGTCATGGCAACTGTTATTATTCAAAGCATTATGAAAAATGGAACACACATTTCTACATCAGAAAAGGTATGTTGTATTTTTCTTATCTGCTTTTTTGGTGCGAGTTCTTGTTATAACATACTTGATTTGCTTGTAGGTTGATGCATTGTTTGGACTGATAAAGGGGCTCATCAAGGATTCTGACGGGGTTCCTAAAGATGAGGTCGCTTTAGTACCATGACTAGTCTCAGTTTTCTATTTTTTTTACAATGCCTATTTGACCTCTCCTATTAAGGTTGCCTTTTATAATACATTTATATGTTCCCATAAATGTAAAATGCTAAAATAATCCTTACTTTTGTGAACTTACTCCTTACTTATTTCCTTCATTCCCTTAGCTTGATGAAGACGATTTCAAAGAGGAGCAGAATTCTGTTGCCCGCCTTATCCAAATGCTTTATAATGAGGATCAAGAAGAAATGTTTAAGGTTAATTATATTCATGTGTTCTGATGATCATAATTTTTTTTGTACTTGTTTTTCTACTGGAAATTTTAGCTTTCAAACTCCAGTTAGTAATTTTAGGCGGCTCTACTTTTTACTTACCAGTACTTCCCATACTGAAGCTGCACATGAATATTACCCAAGCAGATATTAAAAAATAAATCTTTGTCAAGCACTAAACTGAACTTGTTATCTTGGGATATTGCTTTATCATTTTAATTGGTCATGTACTCCTTTAAATATGAAAATTAAGTGATGTTCTGACTCCAAATCCATGTTAGACCTATTTATGTAAACATTTGAAAGTATTTTCTGTCTTAGAAATCTCCTAGAACTCACATTTTTGTTCTGAAGACGGCTTAGTACATTAAGAAAGAGCACTATTTATAAACTAGTTAGCAATTGTAGATTTTTTAGTGTATTAGGATAGAATAGATGTATAAACTTATTTTGACTTATGAAAATCCAATGTATTTTATCTTTTTGTTTTGTTTATCTAAAAATATTTATAAAAAAAGGGTATAAATAAAACTGAATATATTGATAAAGCACTAACTGGCTATAGGAACTTATGAGTCTTAAGACATGTTTTCCTTCTAAACTTATCTGTGATTTTAATATATCTAACATGAGCAAATATTGTTTGATATTTTTCCTGTGACTGCAAACTACATTTTTGACCCCTATATAGATGATAGGAGTTTGTGTTTATTTTATGAGTTCAGTCTTTAATTTATCTAACAATTTTTGTGCACTAAATCGCAGATCATTGATACTGTGAGGAAGCACATACTGACTGGAGGACCAACACGTCTGCCTTTCACTGTTCCACCTCTTGTTTTTTCTTCTTTAAAGGTTTGTGTGACCTTTTTTTATCAGTTGCTGGCTTTTATTTGTGCTGCTTTGCTTACACAATGATGAATTCATAGTGCTGGACATCGAAGCCAAAATGACAAGACTTGCTTATCTTTTACTTCATGCTTTCTTGATGTTGCTGTTGTTCCGTGTTTTATCTTCAATGCAAATGACAATTGCTGTCTGCCACTGCGCTATTTCCTGCTTATATTTTTAGTAAAGAAAAAATAGTAGAATTTATGCAGTGTATGTTATTTCACTGTCTACAGTTGGTCAGGCAGTTGCAAGGTCAAGAAGAAAATCCTTTTGGAGATGATGCCTCAGTAACACCAAAGAAAATCTTTCAGCTTTTAAATCAGGTAACGCATTTTTTTCCTTACAAAAAGGACGTGGGTTTTTATTTTCCTTTTAATGGTGATTTATGCCATTTTTTTTTGTTAATGATGATTTAATATTTAATAATATAGAGATAGTGACTATTTGTTGTTGAAGCAACCTATAATCGTAACAGTTTGTATTTGCAAGATATCTCTGTTTTCAATGTGTTCAATACTTTCAATGTATTTTTAAAGGTTATGAACAGTTAACTGGTAAATTTATTTGATGATACATTTATCTTTCCTCAGACCATCGAGACCTTGTCAGGTGTTCTGGCACCAGAATTAGCACTGCAGTTGTACTTGCAATGTGCTGAGGTAATGGAATGTATTTCGTTGTTATCAAAATGATATGACAAACTCTATTTGCTAATTTCTTGCTTCTGTTCTTTCATTGAGGCTGCAAATGACTGTGATTTGGAACCTGTTGCTTATGAATTTTTTACCCAAGCTTATATTCTATACGAAGAAGAAATTTCTGTAAGTACCCTCTTCTAGTTTTGTGCTTACTTCCCTTCCTAAATAGAAATCCTGTTATTTTCATGGCATCAGGTGGAGGAGTGAATATGTTGACAAAATGTATTGGTTAGCCGTTCTCAACTATGTGTTTGTTTTTTCAATATTAGGATTCCAGAGCACAGGTCACGGCTATCCATTTAATAATAGGAACTCTTCAAAGGATGCATGTCTTTGGTGTTGAAAACAGGGATACTTTAACTCACAAGGCCACAGGGGTAATTAGTCAATTCCATTATGCACACTCGTGCTCTGTATATACTTTTATACCAAATCCTCTTTTTTTGGTGCCTTCTCATTGGACAGTATTCTGCAAAGCTTTTAAAGAAGCCAGATCAATGCAGAGCTGTATATGCATGCTCACATCTGTTTTGGGTTGATGATCATGATAACATGAAAGATGGAGAGAGGTTTGTTTTATAAACATGAGATTTTAGACTTCTAATGAATGCGTATTTCTTTGCTTGAACAGAAATAGCTGGTGAATTTTAATTGTTTGCATGTCCAAATAATGAATCCTGTTGTAGGATAACTATTCAGTATCCAGGACGTTGTAGATGTTTGTAAATACGCTAGAAAAAGAGAAAAATGCAAATTTTAAAAATATTTTAGATTGTTATATCGGTTCTAAAGTAAACTTTTAGATTTGGAAATAGTTTAGTTAATGAATTATTATTGTAACGGTGATTTGCAAATATTTTTCTGTACTTATTGTTGGTAGAGGAAAATTTAGGATAGATAGACTATAAACTAGTCGAGAAACTAAAAGTCATCTTTGATTGGATAACTAGTTAAAGAGAAAAGAAATATATGGATTTGATATAAAAGATCAAAACGTATTACAAAATGAAGACAGAGTGTAGCTGCATAAGATAGTAAGTATAAAGGATATCTGTGTTCAAGATTAAACCCTTTATAATATAGGAGTGTATTAAAGGAGAGTGAGAATGCTTTTGTCCTCCTATGCTGTGCTCTCTTACGGGAGTGAACATATTTACATTGACCCCGCAGAGCATTATAAGTGGGAAAAGTATCTTGGGGAGAGAAAATAGATGTAGGAGGATATTTTGAAAAAGGGTTTTGGGAATTTATTTCTTAATTTATTTTATCATGATTCTTACTGCTTTTGTTATATTCGAATTTATTTTTGAACCAGGGTCCTATTATGTCTTAAACGGGCTTTACGAATTGCAAATGCTGCCCAACAAATGTCAAATGCAGCTCGAGGTAACACGGGATCAGTAATGCTCTTCATCGAGATATTAAACAAGTAAGTTAACGTGCATAATCTCTAGTCAGCATGGCTTTTGTTTGGTTCGCAACATATAAAATGGAATAATGACGATGTGTTTGTATTTTTTAGGTATCTTTACTTCTTTGAGAAGGGAAACCTACAAGTCACCGTTGCTGCTATACAGGGCCTAATCGAGTTAATTATGAACGAAATGCAGAGTGATACCACGACTTCAGATCCAGCTGCCGATGCTTTCTTAGCCAGTACTATGCGATATATAGAGTTCCAGAAACAAAAAGGTGGTACCGTAGGCGAGAAGTATGAAGCCCTCAAGGTTTCACACGCTGGATGACCGATACCCTTCATCTTGTCATGTTAGCTTTTGAAGCAACCTGTTTTTGTGCTGCTCAAGCAACTGTTTCAATTCTCTTTGGATTTCATCTCCACAACCACAAGTTTGTGTCTTCCTCATCTGTGCTTGACAGCAAAACTACTTGGTCATTGAGTTAGAACACCGATTCACCGTGTAACTAATCAGACTGAACCACTATTGCTAGATCGATCTTTCTTCTTTTATCAAATTTTACAATAGCTAAGAGAAATTATTTGTAGTACAGTTCCTATTTAAATTCATAAAGTGTGCGCAAAGGTTTACTCGGTCGGACTTGTTGATTTGCAATGCCAGACGAAATCTCCATAGATGATTTATGTTTTTTAATTTTAAAAATAGTAAAAAATAACATTTTTCAAATAATTGTTAGATGTTATTATCAAACAAACGAGTTTCGATTTTTAAAAGGAAACAATAATTCCTTAGTGAATTGTTAGGCCGGAATGGAGTGTTCGATGTTTTTCGATGCCCTGTAGATGTAATGTAACCATGTAATATCGGTACTTACCCCTTAATCATATAATTTTTAATATTTATGAATTTGAAGTTAAATTTCCCTAAACTTTGTGGGGGTAATATACATGCTGACATATGTATACGTTTGAAACATAAGAAACCCTTACAGCTGAAATTATGAATGTTACTTGTGCAAAAGCTAAATATCGGGCTAGGTATTGAGTACCACAGCTGTGCATGTTTTAAAAACGGATTATTAGTAAAGGATAAAACATGATTAGGAATTTAATATTTCTATCTTTTAATGCTTCGCCTCACATGCTATCTTAGTAGTGTAATGTACAAGTGTATTTGATCGCTTTACGTTTTACTTCATAATTTTTATTTAGAGTTTCTATTACTAACAGCACAAGACTTTATTGTTTTGGCGAAAACAATCGTCACGAGTCCCACTTGCAATTCTAGGGGGAAATTATAGTTCTTTACATGCCCATTAGCAAAATCCATTCTCAATGACTTAAAAAGTCATTATTATGAAAGATGTTAACAATAAACTCCCATAAAACATTCTTTTAACACTATTATTATTATTGACTGAAATTTAGTGAAAATTACAAAAAGTTATAAGTCTAATTTATTGTATTCAACAAATCTCATTTATAATTTTAACACATTTCACTCCTCTCGTTAATATATACAAAAAAGCAACAAATATTTGACTTTTCGTAACGAATCATTTTTCTTTTTCGTGAAGTGGATAAAAAAGTCACGAGGTTGACTGTAATCTGAGTTTTATGCAAATTGATTTGCTATATTCATAACCTACTAAAACAACTTATAGTTAAGGTCAGGTCAACGCCCAGCAATTTGCACTAACAAAAAAATGTGCAGGAACTCGTGTCTACCCAAAAAAAAAGTAACAAAAAATTAAGTAAACGAACAAAAAACTATTACTATTTGACGTTTTTTTTCGCAGAACTTAGAATTTGTCATGGAGACAACGTCCATTAAATATAACGTGAGGAAACTGGTTGAGTCAAAGTATTTAATCCAACCAAATGACTACTACTAAGAATCAACTAAAAACCTGAATGAAGCCTTGAATCAAAATATATTATAATTTAAATATATATGAAACAAACAAAGTCGTTATCCTAACTGGGATATTCCAGTCTATTAATACATAAATAAAAACGGAAGTTATAAGAAAAAGGCGGGAACCACGAAATGCAAATTTGACTATTAGAGTTGACAATAATTGAAAGAAAGTAAAGCATTAAAGCACCTTATGCTTCAAGGAGATCTAGAGTATTTGTCTGAGGAACACGAACACCCACATAAACTGCAACTTCTTTAATAGCAAAGAAATGATAAAAAGAAAGAAGGGGAGGGTAATACAGGTAGGTAGGTAGAACAAAGGGCAGTCAAATGTTAACACCTAGTGAATCACAATATCGAACAAGCCTTTTGTCCTTTACCCTTCTTTTTCTTCTGCTTAGGTGGTTGAAGGACAACTCTTATGGCCGCATCAAACACTGCCTTCACGTTCTACAATACATGCCACAGATAAATTTAGATAACAAAAAAAAAAAGAAAAAGTAATGCACTCAACTCAACCATTTACCTCCTGTGTTTTTGAACTGCATTCAATGTAAGCTGGTGCATTGATCAGCTTCCTAAGCTCTTCCCCCTTTAAGGGAATGCACATGTCAGATTTAAATTAATTGAAATCACTAAACAAGATTCCAGTGCACCAGAATCAATATTCACCTGAACTGCGGTAATAGGCACGGCACCAGGATGGTCTTGGCAGAACTGCTTATCATCCCGAAGATCTATCCCATTACAAACCAAAAATTAACAATCAACGGACTCTTAGTTGACAAAAAACCATCAATACAACATGCAACAACACTGAAGAAACTAAAACACAACCATTTGTCACCTCAATAGAACAAATTAGGCATTGAACCGAACTGGAAGATTATTTGAAAATTGTAATACATATTTATAGGCAGGGCATGCCTTTCAAAGTATACAATGAATGAATAAAACTAACAACCTACCGGAAACATCAACAAAAATTTGATCCTAATGGCAGTATCAACTACGTTGGGAAAACTGTGAAGATGAAAATCTAAAGAAAAATGAGAATAAAATGCACCAGAACTCCAGCCGCTTCTGGCCAAAAAGACAAAAGAAATCTGATTCAGCAGTTCACTAAGATCATGGAGAATTTCAAAGATGATGTACTAGTATCTAAAGTCAATATTTATCAAACATGTAATCCATTGGGTTAAGTTTATATATTTCATTGTAACACAAACCAGAATAAATGAAATCAATGGATAAAACAGATGGAAGCATCTAATGAATGACAATAGCAGTATCAAGTTATACACAAACAAACATACCAAGCTTTGTGCCAACCAGAATTATGGGGACACCTGGTGCATAATGCTTCAACTCTGGAATCCACTGAAAATGATACCAACACATTCATTTTATCATCCATTTTTTATAAAATGATACATAGATCACTGGCCATACAGAAACCTTGTAATATTCTCAAAATAAATGACAAGAAATACACCCAAAACACAGGAGACCACAACAAAGTACCTTTTTAGAGACATTTTCATAACTGGCCTTGCTTATGAGAGAGAAGGCCAGAATGAAAACATCGGCCCCACGGTAACTCAAAGGTCTTAATCTGTTGTAGTCCTCTTGTCCTGCTCCACAAATAACCCAATAAATCCAGAGAAAACTTTCTACAACATCACGAATGTCATAGAAACATAATCACACAACAGCATTACCGGCAGTATCCCACAAACCCAGATTCACAATGCTACCATTGACAACCACATTTGCACTGAAATTGTCGAAAACAGTCGGCACATAATCCTGTTTCCACATAGAAAGAACCAAGTTGAAAAAAAAGGAGACATTAAATGCCTCGCCCTCCCAGAAAATACAACAATATCAATTTCCTAACCAAACTTCGTAATAAAGGACCCATTCTAACTTCGAAAATGCTGTTTGCAGGCTTATGAAACATATCCCATCACTTCCCGAAATGTAGATGACAAGAAAAATGCAACTGAATTTCTTCAATTAGCGGAACTGAACAATCACCCAGACCCCAAAAATTAACGTTTGAAAAACGAAAAAGAGAAAGGAGAAAGAAACTAACGGTGGGGAAAGTGTTGCTGGTGTAGGAAATAAGCAAACAGGTTTTGCCCACGGCACCATCCCCAACAGTGACGCACTTGATGAACCTAGAAGCGCTCATCTTTTTAACTCGGAGAAAAGAAAAGAGACACGAAAAGCCTCAGATCTTCACCTGAGGACCCGATGACACACCCCCTCCAATTTCTTCTTCTTCTTTTGCTTCTTCTGTCTCAATTACACATCTGCGCCAACAAAAAAATAAATGAAAAAAAAAAACACAGAAGAAGAAGCCAAAGAATGAGGAGAAGAAGCGAAAACCGAGAAAGAACAAACCCTAATTGCGAAAATGCGGAAAGAGATAGAGAGGTAGAAAGCAGGGAATGGAAAAAGGAGAAATGAGGAAACCCTAAGAAAGAGACAGACCCTGTTGTGAGAGTGAGAGGAGAAGGCATTGACGAAGGGGAGAGAGAGAGAAAGGAGAAACCTTTTTGGCCCGCAAGATTTTCCTGTTGAACCGTTCATGCAACACTACACAGCACAACACTACACAACAAACAAACTCTATTCTTATTAACCCCTCTTTTCTATTCCTTTGTTTAAAAATAAATTATCACTCTCTTTTTATCGCAGACAATTTCGGATCCTTACTGCATCAATTCATCCTCACCCATTCATGCTTCTTCATCACCTTTTCTCTCTTTTTCTTTTCCTTACTCTCACATCTTCAATTTCACTCTCTTTTTACGCAATTTCGGGGCTTCATTATTCCAATAAAAGCATCTCCATTCACCTTAGGACACTCCAAAATTATACACATTTTTAAACATTCAAAGCTTCAAATTTTTTTTACATATTCAGATTATTCACAGAGTAACTTTCTGTAAGAGAAATATCACCAAAACAACTTGAACTGTTAAATTATGAACTGCCATATATTATACTAATCATCATCGACCATTGCGGGTCCAACCCATCTAATTATTTATAAACTGCATAAAATTTTATGTACAGACAAGATAAATGTGTATCAAAGGATAAACAGATGAAAAAAAAGGTAGTTACCAAGCAAATCTTTGTTTTGTAGTGTGAGAAAAATGTAATGATAATATAATATTGTTTATTTTATCTGTGAGATTAAAAGCTATGGTAGCACGTTCTCCTTTTTCAAACACTGTTTTCAAGAAAAATGTAAGAAGATACAGGCACACCTAATTTGTTCTTTTTTCTTTTTCAACAATGTGAATATATCTATTTTTTGGTGTAACATACCCAGCATGCTCTGAAACTCTACACTCAAACCAAACATTTTGGGATGATTAGGATGTGATGAATATGAAGTGTCAACCAACAAATTGATCTTTGTCATTAATTGATAATTGACACCACACTTGTATTTCCAAATTTTCTTGTTTTCTCTGTTGGGGTTTCTAATACTTTCAAAATCAGATAAGGGACCTTTCATGGTGATTCCTCCACCTCAAAATATATCATTCTCAGAATTTCTTCTTAAATATTTCAAGTGGCCTTAATTCTATTTGCACATGCATAGATAAGTTAGCCAAAATGATCATCACAATGAATCGGAAATATTTTCCTCTCAAGGAGTTACCATTAACAAAGTAAAACCAGTGTTGCTTTATCCATTCCTTTTCTTAATTTTTCAATCTTTTCTTTTAAAAGGTGCATTGTGTTTAGTGTCACACAAATATCTTTATCAATAATATTTTTTTTATCAAAATAATATACTAAACTTAATTTAATTTTAATGTCTAAATTTTATGTAAATAGTTAATTTTTTACTGGTTACAATTTACTTTGCATGTGAACAAATTATGGATAAATATATTCCTTAATCAGCAACAATATTGAGCCTAATTTTATGACAGGGTTAGAAGAACTAAAGTTTCCTCGCATATCTTAGAGGTCTGATAATGCCTAGCATTAAGCTAAACTTAAGAAGATCTTATGAAGCAATATGACATATACCATGGAAGACTTATAATAAAATATTAAAATCAGATAAATGAAAGTTTAAAACTCAATGTACAAGTGAGTTAAGCAAGTTATGATTCTAAATTCAACGAAGAAAAAGATAGGATATTTTAAGAATTTAATTGGAATGCAATATTAGGCTTCGCACTCTCACTTAAACATAAATTATCATGTATAATCAGAACGTTGAACATTTTTCAACCAGAACAGATGAAGAATGTTTCAAGATTACTTTTGTAATATTTATTTAAAAAGACATGTTTACAATCATTTATAATTCATTAATTTTATGTATAGTTTATAATTTATTTGCTTATTTAACAAGCCTACAAGATTATTGGACTAGAACATAATCATTTAATAAATAAATTTATTTTGCTAAATTTCAACCATTTTCGACCAAGGTTTAAAATAGTGTTTGACCCTATCGTTAGTATTTTTTCATATATATATATATATATATGAGTTTGCTAACGCTTGTGTTTTTCAATTGATACATTTTAGTAATGTGTACCGGATTTTAGTAGACAAAAAAACCCTTATATATAATAATGGATTTTAAGTTTAAGGTTAAGGGTATTTTAATAATTTTCATTCTCAAAACTAAAAAAAAGATACTCTTGTTCATTTGTTTTCCACTTTAATAACAAAATAATTCATGATGTTGATGTTGATTTTTGATTGGAGGAATGTGTTATATATTTTTCCTTCTTCTTATTATTAAATTTCATTTTTAAATTTTAGAATTAATAGTTTATTTTGAGGGGATTTGATATTTTGACTATTAAGTTGTTTGAAAATATTGCATATCACATAAATAAAGAAACTACATATTTATTCATTTGCAAAACACACTGTTACTTTTTAAATTGATAACCATTTTTTTATTATAAACCCTAAATTTAATTGTATGCACTATTACTCAGGTTATAAGAAAATATTATAGAAAAATATTGGCGTTTGTGTGAGACTGAGAAGAAGGGTTGCATTTTCGGATCATTCAGAGGAGGAGAGGCTGAGTTTCTGGAAGGTTCCTGGTGCGAAGGAGGTCGTCGAGAATGGATGAAATATTAAAATTAAAAAAAAATGATATAAAATTTATGCATAGTTAAACACATATAGCAAAATCTTCTTATTATTGGAAGTAGCAAAACATGGTTGTCATCGGTGCCACTCCAAATGGATTATTATGGTCGGTGTATGAAGGGTGCATTTCTGGCTACGATAATTGCGTTAAATGGTGTTAGTAATTTCAAAATGTTGAGAAAATGTTATAGGATGATAGAGAAAATGTTGGAGTGAGAGAGATGAAAGAGAAATGGTTGAGAGAAATGAGGGAGGTGAGCAAGGGTTCGGGGTTTCTTGTTTTTTTAGAATGAAACTTATTAAAATATCTTTAACCTTAAAACTTAGAATCCATGATATATAAGGGTATTTTTGTCTACTAAAACCCGATACACATTGTTAAAATATACCAATTGAAAAATAAGCTTAGCAAACCCGCACACACACATATATATATATATATATATATATATATATATATATATATATATATATATATATATATATATATATATATATATATATATATATATATTTCACATTTGGTTTAATAATTGATACTGCAAAGCAATGTAATAAACATTTAATTAATTTATTAGGTAAATATCAAGAATATGAATGTGTGTGCACGTTTGTGATTAACATGAGTACAAGAACGTACACATTAAACTCGATTTTTCATAATGATGATGAAAGTAATTGTGATATTATTTTAGTTTAATCTTTGATGATGTTCGTGTTTGTTGGGGAATCTTAAGTGAGTTTTATTGTTAAAAACAGTTTCAATTAAGTCTTCAATTTTATAAAATTGTAGCAATTAAATTAAATCCTTTTCGTTAATTGACCAGAAACGTCATGAGATGCTGACGTGATATGTAAATGTTAATGATTTTATTATGTGAAATTATTATTTAAATTAAGAAGGTATATTAGTTTTTGACATAACAAAATGTAATTGGTCATTGCAGTTAAAATAATAGATTAGGAATTTTCTTAACTTCAGATTAGGGATTTCTGAGAAGAGTTGGATTTAGAGAAAGAAGAATTTCAAAAGGGAATTAGGGATTTGAATGCGATTAGGGATTTATGAGAAGAGTTGAGTTTAGAGAAAGAGGATTTCAAAAGGGAATCAGGGATTTGAATGCCGCTAGGGATTTCTGAGAAGAGTTGGGAAATTTAAATTTTAACTTGTAATTCTCCATCCAAATTAGGGTTCTGGATGACTTGTAATTCAAATATCCAACTTTCAAGATCGAAATACAAGAACAAAACTAAATCATAACTCAAATCGATACAACCACTCTTCTTGGCTCATCTTGCAATGGATGAAAAATCTAGATATCAAGCCCCAAGACGAAATGCGAACTCTCCAAATAACTGCAAGAACGAAGACAACACACTCCCACCACCACTCCTACAACCACTCCTACATAGAAACAATCAAACATAAAACAACCCAATCAAAATAAGGAAAGGACGAGAGAATGAAGCTTTCTCCTTTGTTGTGAATCAGAACGAAGAGAAGAACAAGAACAACCATCGCGCCCTTGCACTCTGTCGCGCCTCCGTTGTGCCATTAATGATCCCTTCGGGTTGGTTGTCTGCGCGCAAATGAGAGGAAAGAAACTTAAAGCTTATGGGTTTCCTTGAGATAAAAGGAAAAGGGAAAAGAAGAAGGGTGTTATCCTAATCACCTCTTACGCGACGAAGAAAACCCTAGGCTAGGTTGGATGCGTGAACCTGAAGCAAAGAAGAGGAAGAAGAATAGTTCCTTGCTAGTAAACCAAAAACGGAAAAGAGGAAGGAGGAGAATGTTGTCCTTGTGCGAGACGAGGAACCCTTTGATGTTAGGATTTGTCTGCGAAGAAGAGGAAGCCAAATTTTGGGAATAGGTGTTTTTGAGTAGGGTTATTAGGTGAATTAGTGTTTTTGAAAGCTAATTGGGATGGTTAGGATTAAGGAGATTTAATACTTAATTAGAATTAGAAACCTAATTTAAAATTATTATTACAAGTGAAATTTAAAATTTCCACGTAATAAAATCATCCAAATCATCCAGCATCACCACATCAACATACTTTCACGTCGTTTCTGATCACTTAACATAAAAAAAACTTTTATTATTACGATTTTATCAAATTTAGGATCCAATAAAAAACGTTTTCAAGAAGATAACTTACTTGAGATTTTTCAATAATATGAGAATCATATCAGGATTTAAACCTATTATTTTTATTATATTATTCATGTTTTACATTCTATAACATTTTTTGAATTATTGAAAACAATTACGGAATCTACAATTGGAATCACACACCCACTCCTAAATTTTCCCCAACTACATTTTTCAATTGTTGCTTATACAACCTGACCTAAGTGAAATAGATTTTGTTTAACTTGTCTCACATACTCTTTAAGAGAGGTAATCAAATTTTAGTTTCTTGACAATTTTTAAATTTTAGCTCTTATCTTTAATTATAGAAATATTGGTTTGCATATAGATCTATTTTAGATATCGAAACATTAAATCTTATGTTGGAAGGAAAATTTTAAGATTAAGAAACATTCCAAGATAGTTAAACCATTAAAAATTGCATGTATACATTCTTTACAATTTAGGCAGACTTAGACTGTATTGTTTGCATCCTTTTAGCTTTTGAGTATCTAAATTCACATTTGGATTTTGTACACACTATTTGGTTCACCAGGCAATAAATTTTACATGAACTAGACAGACTTTATTTTTATTTATTTGGCGACAATATGCAATTATAGTTGTGAAGAATGATAAAAAGAATATTATGCCTCTGTTTTTACCATTTTACATTTGCATACATCATAATTCTTTACTTTAAATATTATTGGGTTTATTCATCTATAGACGCATGAAAATTGTAACTGTATATTTCTAAGCTCGATGGAGAATATGCAACTGTAACAGTGGAACTATTTTGCACTACCATTGTTCTGAGCAATGAAAATGATGAGAAAAATATGATATGCTCAAATAACAATCGTTGATCATGCCTCAATTTCTAATAATAACTTCGTATTAAACTCTTGCTTACATGATATATTCTACCATTGTTCTGGGCAACAAAAATGATGAGAAAAAAATGATATGCTCAAATAATAATTATTGATCATGCCTCAATTTCTAATAATACAACTTCATGATAAACTCTTGCTTACATGGTGGGGAACAAGGTCGGAATCCAAAGTACACAACAAACATACAAAAGGACTTGGGTTGTATAAAGCAGCCATAGAAACATGGAACAAAAACATCAGGATTTACAGAATGCACGAAGCGTATCATCTAGGACCTTTCTGTCATAATCCCCTGTGAATACACAATTACCAAGAGGACCCTTTAGAAGAATAAGCCTGAGCAACCCATCTGCTACCTTCTTATCAACCTGATATACCAAAATAAATTAAGTAAAAAGCTCTCTGATAAGAAAAAATTGAATGTTAAAAGGGTAGCCACCATCAGCTCTTACCGCCATGACAGATTTAAACATGTCCACAGTCATTATCTCAGGAGGGGCCGTGGGTAACTTAGACTGTTTTAAAATGTCTCCAACTCGTTTTACAAGAGATTCATCAATCCAACCAAGGCGATATGACATGTCAACAGCCATTACCTGTGTGCATTCGAATACAGATTCCTCAATATAAACCTCCTTTGGTATTAATCACGAATATAAGTAAAATTCATGATATTATTTTGTCAAAAAAAAAAAACAAAAAATACCGTGCCGGCTGCAACAGCCTCTCCATGAAGCCACTGCCCATAGCCAACCCCATTTTCTATAGCCTAAAATAAGAATGGGAAAGATAGTTAAAATCAGAGGTTACAGAAACAACATTTTGGGAATAGAAAATAAACATAGTTATGTTTTAACCATTATATTTTAAAATCTATAGTGTGTAACATTCTTCATGTTCTATCCTTAGTGTGTAACATTTAATGTCATGATTGCACAGAAAATAAACATAGTTATGTTTTAACCATTATATTTTAAAATCTATATAGTGTGTAACATTCTTCATGTTCTATCCTTAGTAAAAACTTAAATTCCTTGTTTGAAACAACTGGACTTATCGATTTGGAACATTGTACACCATCTGAATAGGTAAAATTTTCCCAAAGAACACGTGTTCATTTATTTATTCTTTTCTCACTATTTTTACAGTTTTAGAATTGCTTATCAACACATTAATTTATAACCCCGGTCATAAATATTGTCAGGAGTGTAAAAAACCTACGGAAAATTTTTACAACCTAAAATAAAGATAATATCAGTCACAGAAGTCACTCACATGACCAAATGTATGACCCAAGTTCAATGTTGCCCTCAGTCCACTTTCCTTCTCATCTAAGGACACAACCTCAGCCTTGTTTTCACAAGATCGCTTTATAGCATATGCCAATGCACTAGGATCTCTGCAGTGGATGACATTAACTTGTAAAAAATGGAATAAAAGAAGGGCACTATGAAAGCAGTCACACAACATTTAGATGAAAGAAATAGACCAACGCAACAAGAAAATATGAGACACCAATAAGCTATGATGCACAGGTAATCCAAAAACAGTATAATAAGACTAGTATAAGGAGGTAAGGCCTGGACAACAGTAGTGGGCAGGACTGCACGTTTAAGGAGAGATACATGAAAAACCAGATGGATTCTGCTATGAGCAGGTAGAACCAATTTGTATGCTACTGATCCCATTCACGCCATGATTTTGTAAGGTCCATAGAACCTAGGACTGAGCTTCTCATTAGGCTTTCTTGCCAAGGATTTCAATCTTATGGCTGTAACTTTAGATACACCCAATCCCCTATCTGATACTCCACATCTCTCCTGTGTTTGTTAGCTTTCACCCTATTCCAACTCTGGGCTTTACACAAATTCAGTTCAACTCCTGTAATATTGCATCCTGTTCCTGCTGAAGTTGATTAATACTTTCCACTTTAGATGGAATAGTATTACCCTTCAAAAGTAATGGATGATCATGGCCATATAGAGCTTTAAAAGGAGACATTTTTGTAGAAGCACTATAGTTGGTATTAAACCAAAATTCTGCCCATGACAACCATTGTGGCCATTTTCGAGGCTGAGATCCTGTCATACAGTGTAAATAGGTCTCCAAACAGTGGTTCACCACCTTTGTTTGGCCATCCAATTGAGGGTGATTCACCAAACAAGGCTTGGCTCTAAAAAGGCAAGGGGTCTACCCTCCTGTAGCAACACAATCCCCAATCCCTTGCTAGATGCATCAGTTTCCAAGGTAAAAGGTTTAGTAAAATCTGGTACTGCTAACACAGGTAGTTGAGAAACAACCCCCTTAACAGCCTCAAATGCCTACTGCACCTCTACAGACCACAAAAAACCCTCCTTATTCAGCAACTATGTAAGAGGTTTGGCAATCTTACCATACTCCTGTACAAATCTTGTATAATACCTAGTTAATCCCAAGAATCCCCTCAAAGCCTTTGCATCTTTGGGAACCGGCCAATTCCACATAACTTCTATCTTTTTTGGGTCTGTAGCCACCCCATCCATCAAGATTATATGACCCCGATACTCCAAACGTGGCTGCCCGAAACTACAGTTCTTTTGGTTAAGTTTCAAATTATTCTGTGGCAGCACCTGTAAAACTTGCTTCAGATATTCCACATGTGTAGCCATAGTGGGACTGTACACCAATGTCATCAAAGAAGACAAGCACCAACTTCCTTAAAAATGGCTTCAAAATATCATTCATTAATGACTAAAAAGTGGCTGGAGTATTAGTCAACCCAAATGGGACGACTAAAAACTCATAATGGCCATCATGGGTTTTAAAAGCAGTCTTCTCAACCTCACTTTCTTTCATGAGAATCTGATGATATCTTGACTTTTAATCCAGCTTGGAAAACATAGCTGCTCCCGATAACTCATCCAGTAGTTCTTCTATTACAGGAATAGGAAACTTGTTGGGAATGGTTATCTTATTGAGAGCCCGATAGTCCACACAAAATTGCCATCCTTCATCTTTCTTTTTGACCAATATGATAGGACTTGAGTAGGGGCTGATGCTGGGCCTTATAATTCCAGCTTGTAACATCTCATTAACTAGACTCTCTATTTCATTTGTCTGTTGACGAGAGTACTTGCAGGGCCTAATATTAGGAATGGCAACCCCTTCGTGAAGATGGATTGCATGATCATAATTGCATCTGGGAGCTAGTCCCACTGGATCCTGAAAAACGTCATCATTCATCTTCAAAGCCTCCAAAATTGCTGTAGGCACATGACTACAATCTGTCTCTTTCTCTGGACCCCATTTTATCAAAAACATGATCCTTCTTGTTTCAATTCATGCAATACCCCTTTCAGAGAAGACTCTGATTTAGATAGAGTGGGATCACCTACTAAAATTTGCTCCTTTCCATCCTTACCAATGATCAGCCTTAACTTTCCAAAATCAGCCCTGACTTCCCCAAGGCTTGTTAACCAGTCCAGCCCCAGAACAATATCAGCACCACCAACAGTCAAAACAAAAAATTCCTGTTGAATTTTCGGGCCCTATTAATCCAAAATGAACCCGTGATGCTTCCCTTGGGATACTTTTTTCCAGCAAAAAAAGAAAACATATTTTAACATAAATTCCCCAGAAAATTAGCTATTATAACCTATGAGATGTTTCACGTATCATTACAAGCTTCATAATGAAAATAGAATAGAACACAGTACTTAGTTAAAAATTTACCTAGCCAGTAATGCCTGCATATTTTTCTCTTGCCACTCAAAAAACTCTGCATCCCTAATGAGGCCATACTTTATGACCTCAGCAAGCCCTGATGCCAGTTCCCTATCTGGTAATGTATTCAACGTGTCTGTGTCTATAAGCACACACTGAGGTTGGTAAAAAGCACCGATCAGATTCTTTCCAAGGCGATGATTTATCCCAGTTTTGCCACCAACTGAAGAATCAACCTGGAAACATAATACACAACCCAGTGAACAAGGGAATGAGATAACATAGATAGTGGAGATTAGAACCCATCAACATTAAAGAAATTTCAAGTGCAGCAAAAGACCTGAGCCATCACTGTGGTAGGAATCTGAATAAAATTAACACCACGTAGGAATGCAGAGGCAGCAAAGCCACACATATCACCAATAACACCACCACCAAGGGCAACAAATGTACACCGTCGATCGAGTCGTGACTCAATGGCCTTGTCAAAGACTTTCATAAGAGTATCCTATCAGTTGAACACAACAACATTTCTTATGCAATTACCAAAATTGGCAACAAACACCACAGCCAATTCTTACGCACTAGACTTACCATGTCTTTGTACTGCTCACCATCAGGTAAAATTACACTCTCCACAGAAACATTTGGGTTTCCCCTTGTCAAAGCATCAACAACCTTGTCTAAATAAAGTGGTGCAACCGTTTTGTTGGTTACAACTAGGACCCTCTTTCCATGCACATGCCTAATACAACAGTGGGAAAAGAACACTTCAGAATATATTAAACAAGAAAAAAAATCCACGTCTTATTCGACACTTCAAGGTTTAATTAGCCATTTCGTCCTTTACATTTCAGTCTCTATAAAAAAAATTCTAAATTTTAATCTCTACACAATCAATTTTTTCTTTTTATGTTTAAGTCCCTGTTAGTATTCTGGAGGTGTAAGACCATCACAACATAACGGTATAAACACTAAAACAAACTAATAGTTGAAATAGAGAAATGGAAAAGTAAAGGAAAAAAAATGATTAAATAGACCGAAGACCGAACTTTCATTGTTGGAAGTAAGACACAACACAATATATTACACATTGCACAATTAATTGAAAATTGAGAAAGTGAAAAACAAAACACACACATACACGTACTGGAAACACTTTAGGAAAAATTAAACAGAAAGTGAATTGACTAAGGAAGTATTACAATTACCTCTGAAGATAGTCGGGTTGGTCTAGTAACCCGGATCCGATGTAAATGGGATAGCTCCGATTACCCAAATCAACTTCGACGGTGGTGGGAAGGGTGGGTTCGGATTTCGCAGCGGAGGGATCCATGACTCGGGACGAGGTGGCGCATATCCTTGAGTTGCGAGCGGTCGAAACAGAGTGTGAAGGAAAATTATTAGATTTGAAGCGCAAATGGTTGTTCTTGCTGGTGGAATAGAAGAAGAAGGAGGGCTTAGAGATTGGAATTTGCTGTTTGGTGCGGAGAGAAGGAGAGAAATTGGTGGCTGCTGAAGCCATTTGGGAATGAGGAATTGAATGGGTTGGTGAGTGAAGAAGACAACAACAATAACATGCTTTCTCTTCAACACAAACACCATTTCAGGGGTAGGTGAAACCTTTTCAAGTGCTTGTTTGGTAGAGATCAAAATAAAGTATATTGTTTTTTTTTTTAAATAAATAAATTAAGCCAAAAACTTCTTAAATCATAATTAGGAGAATGGTAATTTTATAATATTTTTTTATAATATTTTAACATTATGTATTATTACATTATTGTTCCAAAATTATTTCACGATAAATAATAATAATAATAATAAAATGAATCAATTATATAATAACACGTAAATAATATTAAAATATTATCAAAATATTATTATTTTAATAATTAATAATTCATAATTCATTTATTAATTGAGAAAAAAATATGTGTTAATATTCATTTTGGCCTCACGATGAATACAAAACATATTTTGCTATACAAAGATATATGTGCTTATATCTTTAAATTTTCGTTTTGTGAAACAGTATTAAAAATTATGTGAAATTATTTTTAAAAATTATTTAATTCTTTTAAAATAAAAGAACTATTCAATTATTAATTTTATTAAATAAATAAATTATTCTGTTTACTTATTGAAAGGTAAAACTGTTCATAGTCACAAAGGGTATCATGGAGTTTTGGATATAAGTTATTAATTTAGATTTACTAATTTTATACAATAAACATTTTAATGAATTGTAACTTCAGTTAAAAAAAATGTGAAATGGATAATCTAAAATATTTTTTATAAGTAAAAGTAATCAACAAGCGTTTACTTTGGCAAACCTTGATTAAAATTTTGTTCTTAGGCAGACTAGGTTGTTCTCAGTATTCTCTGTTCTTCTTCCCCTGTTTCAAGGATTAAAATAGTGTAATCTCATCGAAGGATCAACCTTCTCTGGAGAGATCTGGTTTTTTCAAGGTAAATTTTCCTTCTCTCCTCTGCTTTAGGGTTTTCAAAAAGGTTTAACAAAATTCAATTACAGAATCTACAATTGAATCGCAACATAAAAGGCCTAAACTGAGATACATCTGTTTTTCTGATTCTGAATGAAATAAATTTTATACCTGTACCCTTTTATGCTGTTTGGCAAGCTTGCTATCGCACAGTGGATCGTACTTATTTTTGGGTCTTCTAGGATTTGTGTCCTCCTCTTACCAAAATGTGTGCTTACAATGCTGCCCATTTCATCAGTACAAACCATTCTCAATCGTAATTGGGTTGGTTATGCATTTTCTTTATTATGCATTTTTAATTATTGCTAGTTATATTCAACTAAAATCTTAAGTCCAGAAGATATAATTCACATTTTGTTTGGAATTGTGTCAAAGACCCACATTTCCGCTAAAATTACAGTGTGTTTACTGCGTTGCATCGGGTTACATGAATCTCATAAATTCAATGTCAAAACAATGAAAGAAGCTTCTTCCATTTGCTACAGAATTGACTCATGTCCTTCGCTTGAGGAGGGAAATCAAACGGGAACAATGTGTGGCGTATGATTGGATGTCCTTTCTTGCAGTGTGAATGCAGTTCTAAATACCTACTCACTCTTGTTATGTGTACTGTGTTGTCACTTTATCAAACACTTATGTACAGTAAACTACAGATGGCAGGCCAATTTACGAGATCAAGAAGACTAGAAACTCAGCAGCAGGAACAGTCGAGGGCTAGGTGGACAACATCACTAACAAAGATACTTGCCACACTTATGGTTGACCAAGTACATAAAGGGAATAAACATAACAATTTATTCAATAAGAAAGCATGGAAATATATTTGTGATGAGTTTTACAGCAAAACAGGTCTGAAATGGGACAAGGAACAGCTCAAAAACCGATATTCCGTCTTGAGGCGGCAGTATTCTATTGTAAAGTCCATTCTTGATCAAAGTGACTTTAGTTGGGATGAATCCACAGGATCTATAACAGCTAATGATGAAATTTGGGCGGAATACATCAAGGTATTTTCCTTCATCTTTTGTTTTGTTATTGACAAACATCAAAATATGGTGGTGCTGCTAAAAGAAGAAACTTTGAACATAGGTTCATTTTGTATACTGTTTGGTTTAAAGAAAGGGAGTAGAGGGGTGGGATTTATTGTATGGTCTAGGACCATGTGCCATGGTTTTGATCAATCTTCATGTGACACATTTGAGTTTTATTAATTCTTTCGTAAATTGAAAAACTTGGCTGCATGTTATAGAGAGATTGGCTGAGACAATGGATACGTGGCAGTTTTAAACTATAGAGTAATTTCTCGTGGAGGAACAACTTTTTTGATTTATAAGAGAAGGAGAGGGAAACTAAAATAATTTACTATTATGATGGTTCAAAATGGATGGAAAGTTCTTTGAATTGAGACAAACACACTACTCACTATTAGATCCTTTTCTGACAGCTCAATTGTTCCTTGGAGGCTAAGAAACAGATGGAACAATGCTTTAGAGTATATTAAGAATATGCGTTTCAGACTTTTGCTCAATTTTAGGAAGGGAAATAGGTTTGCTGATAACCTAGCTAATTATAGTGTACCTCCATGTATTGCGTATTACTTTTGTTGTGATAGATGCAGTCTTCCACATTTTATATTTTTTTAGTGGTTTTGGTTTGGTCCCCCACTTTTGTATTTCTTCCTTTTTTTAATGTATTAAAATGCTGTAAATGATTGATATACTAACTTAGATAGGATTGCAATCTATATACTGATGCAATAGCATTCTTTTCTTTGATTAAAAAGAAGTACTCTTATGGTAGATAAATAAAGTAATTAATATCAAGTATTCACCGAGATGGTTTAGCTCAATTGGTTGAGTAGTGTGAGTTCCTGTAAACCTCTTGGTATTCAAATTTCTATGGATAGAAAAGAACTGTAACTGAAATGTTCATGTTAAGGATAATTTAATTAGCATGGTTTATAAACATTAGAGGGGTGACAAAAACAAGGAGGTGAGGGGATTTTCCTTCTCTTATCCCTTCCAGTTATTTGAACCAAACACGCTCTTAATGAGTTTCAACATTCAATAATGCTTTGTATGAAAAATCTGTTTCCGATTTTTTTTTCCTACCAAGGTGAAGATAGAGTTTTGTATGGATAGCTCATCTGAATTAATTTTAAATTCTCCGAAAGTTTGATATTCATTGTAATGATAAAATATGGAATAAGTAATGTTAACAACTTGAAAATGTTGTGGCATAATTTCTCTCTCAATTGAAACCCGGTTGCTTTTTTATGAATGCTAACAATGCATTCTTTATTGTAGGGTGAAATATTAAAATCCATGTGGAATTCACAAATCATGTTTGGTGAAAAAAAAAACATTAGTTTTCTAAAATAAGTTTAACTAAATACACAATAATAGAAAATGAGGCTAACTTGGATTTCATGAGGATGTTTAAAAGAATGTGTTTATATTGCCATCATTTTTTGTAGTTTCTATTATAGCCTGCAGCATCTTTTCTCTGCATAGAGGTTCCATGAACACAGGCATGTGTTCTATAAAATAATATTTGATTAACTCTTAGAGATTGCAGAAACATCCAGATGCTGAGACTGTCAAAACCGGTGGGTGCCCAATCTTTAAAGAACTTTGCACAATATTCTCTGAGCCAGCAACCAATGGCAAACATGAATATGTAGCTGCATCTGAGGGTGAACATACTTCTGTAACTCCTTGTCTAGAGCCATTGAACACACACCACGAAGAATCCTCATCAGAATCCCAGGACGAGGAGGAGGCTAATGATCCTCAAACAGTTCAACCTACTACACCTACTGGAATTTCTAAGCGCAAAAGAGGGCGTAAAGGAATTGATGAAGCTATTGCAGATGCCATATTTGAGATGGCGTCTGCTTCAAAGATGAGGGCAGCTGCCATAGAGCAACAAATTGCTAGATTTAGCATGGCTGACTGTATTAGGGACTTAGATCTGATGGAAGGTGTTGATCAACATCTATATTTTGCTGCTGTTGATCTGTTCAACAAACCTAATGCTAGGGAGATATTTTTGTCCCTCAAAAAGGATAAACGTTTAACTTGGTTGCGTGGTAAGTGTTCTGTTGCATCCAATTTATCTTGTGCAGAATGAAAAAAGAGAAGAAAAAAATCTCTTTTAGTCAGCGTTTGACTAATAATCTCATTCATACCACTTTACTTCCGGAATTGTTAATGTTAAAACCAGTATTAATGTTTGCACGATACGTATGATGTTTTCAAAACTTTTAAATTGGACCATTGAACTTGAAAAAAGTTGTTCATAATTATTTCATTTCCAAAACCAATGTATATTTCTCATCTACAAGTCTTTTTACAAATTATAACTTTATTTTTGAAATTGTAGTTTGTATAAGTTGGGAAATATAATAATTAAAAATGTATTTAATATATCAAGTCTCATCAAAATTATTTAAAAGTTTAGATGAGTGTGCTAAGATATCTTACATTATTTGAACAGATTTTATCTTGGTGAATTGATTTTGATGGTTTCTTAATAGTTTGATGGGTCAAACGTTGGTAGTACAATTTTAAATGTATGTCACCAAATCCACAGTATCAGCTGAACAACATATTAAGCACAGTTCAGATTAAATCTGACAAGCGCAGAACTAACTACCACATCCACTAACAAACGGAACATTACATTCAGCATTTCCTAAATATAATTATTAAAAAACCCTTATGAATATAATTCAAATTTTCGGTGATTCCAATGTAGAAGGATTCTATGAGAAGGAGAAAAAAAATATAGAAGTGTTTTATACTATAGAGTTTAGTCTGCAGTCCTCGTACCAAATTAAATTCAATTCCGCACATAATTGTTGCAGGAAACGTGACAGGAGCAGTGATTCTGTTTTTTTGTTGAATGCATAGACAAGACACTTTCCCAAAGTTAAAGAAGAAGAATCAAACCTTAAAAAAAAGGTACAACTTGGCAACAAAATTCTGGGTGTTCAAATCCTCAAATTTTCGGGACTATATATATTATCATATTAACAGTACACAATGAAACCAAGTAAAACCCATCGTAATAAATGCTTGCGGAATGAGGAATCTACACCAAAGTATGAGGTATCATGATTCATGATATCAGCTGGTGTAAACGCAATGTGATGATACGGGCAAGGGTGATAATCACATTCACTGTACACGACATATGAGCTAGAATTCTCCTACGGCAATATTCTCTTCACGTCATGCTCCTGTTCAGCAACTTTGGCTTTGTTGTATACAGACTCAAAAACCTCCATGCACACACTTGAAAACCCCACAATCCCTTGAAACACATGCGGGCAACCCATTTGCAAGTTGTTCAGCGTCATTGCCCTAGTTACACTCACTGCCTTCTCGTATTTGTTCTTCTCTTCTTCTGCCTTTGCTCTCAAAGCTTCCACCTTGCCACGCTTCTCGCTCACCGAGTCCTTGTTTCGCATGGAAATAGAGGATTCTGGCATGGAGTATGGACCATACTTGCACTCCAAAGACCGAAGCTGAACCACCTTCTTCTCCAGCTCTTTGAACGCACAATCTGACTTCTTCTTTTGTTTATACTCTTCTGCCTGTTGCTCTACTATGGCATGAATAACCGTTAACAAGCTTTTTATTCCTTCGGATGCTACATTGTCTGGGATGCGATCAACAGCAAGGTGCCATTCTTCACACAGGGAGTATATCTTTGACTCCTCCGGGGTTCTGCTTAGAGGGTTTTTGCTGAACTGGAAAAGGGTGAGCCTTAGCCAACCTGTGAGGGATTGGATGTAATCGCGGTGAGCCTTGAAGAGGTTGCAGAAAGATTGGTGCCATTGCTGTACTTCAAGCTCCAGCTGAAGAGTTGATTGCCTGTGAATCTCAGAAGTGGGGTTGTTTGATGGTACGGTGTTGAGGTACTCTAGCTGCTGAACTATGTGCTTTTGAACTTGATGACACTCGTACATGCTTCGCCACATGCACATTAATCTGCCAACATAGCAAACACAATGCTGAGAAAGGCTTCTTATTCTGATAAACTTCACTAGTAACAATCATAGGCGAAGATAATTTTAGTTTCTACAGCAATTAAAAAGAGAGTTTCGATAAAAATGAAGTACATACTTTTTTCTCTAATACATGTTTTTGATTGTTGAATGTTGCATTGTAATGTCAGTTATGTCACTGTTGATAGAAATCCTAGCAGGCAGAGATAGTGCTACACATTCTGTTGGCAAATCAGAACCAACAGTGTTTGTGCCAGGTCAACAACCATTCAGTAATGAAAGCAAACAAAATGGCGATGGATGATTTGTATTTTGGATCGTTTGACAAGGGTTAACAGTTTTGCCAGTTCCCAGCAGAGAGTATACCTCAATTTCAACCTATCCCGAATTTGTGTTGTTTGTACAAGTTGCCAAAGTAAAAAGGATATCATGATTTATGAACAGAAAACCCAGAAGAATCATCATGCGGGGACCATAACATCCCATCCAGTGGTACATAATCATTCCAATTGAAAGTCATGTGAGAAATTATATGGTACAAAGTACGCCACAATAATGTCTAGTCCAAGATATGTATAGGGGGTTTTGGAAGCGATAAGCACCGATCCAAAGGAAACACCCAGGATAAAAATGAGATTTTGGGTCGTACGAATTGTACTCGTCTCAGTCAAGGGCAAAACTACATCAGTGAAAACTATAAAGCAGTCAAAAGCAATATTTTCTACTGTCACTGATGCTACGCCTACGTATGTATATATTCTGACTCAATTTGTACCCGAGTCCCTTGAGGGAAAAGGGTTCTCCCATGGCTTAAGCATGCCTCTTCGCTTTTCCCATTCCCACCGGCAAGCTAAGACCCCAAAAGGGTCCCTCCCAACAGAACAAAATTGCTTCCCTTGCTTTAAGATTCAGTATCTTATTTGCTACTATGCTACTATACTACTGTTTTTTACTATTGCAGGATAGCTTTTTCCTTTAGCTCGTAACCAATTCATTTGTGACACGAAGTTATGCATAAAAATAAAGAGGATTCTCAAATGAGAGACTTACCCTTTGAGAAGCTCAATGAGTTGAGGGTACAGCTCCATCTCCCTCAGTTTGATTATTTCAGCAGATGTACTATCAATGGCCTGAGAAGCAACCATCATTTGTGATTCTAACTTCTCCACTTCTTTCTTTGTCTTTTCTGCCTTCACATAGTCAGCTCTCTTCATCTCCACCTTCCTTAGCAGTGCCAGTTTCTTCTCATGCTCCATCTTTATAGTCTTAGCATTCTTTAACCAACCAAAGCAAATATTAAAAAAGTTAAACAACGATTAATGGGAATTGTCAAATTATCTATGAATCTGATGAAAAAGTCGGATTCCTCCTCAAGTGATTTGGAGGTACTACAAACGGGAGAGAAGGAAAATGAAATATTGAACAATAACCAAGCACATGAACACATGACCACCAGTGGAAAACCATAGCATCAATAGAATATTAGTTGTAAAGAACAAGATTTCTTCACCAGACCCGCATCAAATCTTATGTCCACAAAAGGAAATAACCTATAACCTTTCCCTTTTCTTTTTCTTTTATTATTACCATCAAAGGGGAAGCTCAGCAAAAAAGTAACACACCTTGACCTCTTGATACAACTTCTTCTCCCATGCATATAGCCTCTCCACAGTGGACCCATGCCCAACACTTCCACCTCCATTAGCCCCAAAAGTACCAACAGAAACGGGAGTTCCCTCAGCCAGTTTTCCAAACCCATTCAGCTTCGGACTCGAACCCCAAGTCCACAAGGACGGACTCAAATTCCACCCATAGCTGTGCACTTTACCTACCACCACCAAGTGAAAACATAACCCTTCAGAATCCAAAATGCTGAAGAAAAACAAAAACTTGAACTACATAGAGAAGTCAAACTAAAACCATAAACAAGGGGTTAATTCAACATGCAAGGGGTTCATTTCCAGTTACCACAAGCAAATCTCAAGAGATTCACACTCCAGAAAAGGAGTTAACACTTAAGACTCCTAAAATTGTCACATGCAATGATGAAAATGAGGCTTACACGCTTTACTGTTATCAGAAAATCCAGAGTTTGAAACTTCAAGGATCAAAGAAACATGAGAACCAGCATCAGCAGCTTTGAGAAAATAATCATCGAGCTCTTTGATAACTTCGACAAGATCCTTGGTACTATTCCTTGAAACAACCATTGCAAGCTCACTAGGTGTCTCCTTGGAAAACCCGCTCACCACTGACGGCGGTGCCGTCACGCTCGCCGCCGCCATCACTACCACTTCTGATCCGGTGGTTGTTGTAGCCTCCCACTCCTCCTCCGTCACTGACCGGGAAGCCATCGCCGGCGCAGCCGGCATAAACGGGTCCCAGAAGTCCCAGGCGGAGGAAGGAACCGGAGGCGGCGGTGGAGGCGGCGGGGGAAGAGCCGGGGAGGAGGTAGAGTCCGAAGTCCACGTGTAAGAGCTCAGACTCATCGGCGGCGGAGGAGGTGGCGGCGGCATCGGGGTGGGAGTTCGCGGCGGCGGCGGCGGGAGAATGGGCTGAGGGCGCGGCGGAAGGTGGTGATGGTGATGGTTGAGGTGGTGGAGAACCGTGGTTTCAGCATTTGCGAACTGAAAGAGTGCTGAACCAGTGGCACGAAGCGAACGAATGTACATAGCATGTGCCGCAGAAAAAGCATGTCTGGCTTGCACGAACTGCTTCATGTAACGCTTCCTGGATTTGCAACGCGACACCGTTTCTTCCCTTTCTATCCTCGACTGGCAGCAACCCATCTCCTCCTTTTGCTCTTCAGTGAAGGGAACGAGTAAAGGTTGGTTTGTGTGTGGTCAAAAAATTGGGGTGGTGGTGGTGCTTCTGCAAAAGTTGGCTATTTTAATGGCTGCAACTCTGGCTTTGGGTGGGAAGTGCCAAAGGTACTTTATTTTTGGGTCAAAACTAAAGAACCTCCATTTAAAGGCATTCCTCTCTGGGACACTTGAACTTGCTTCAGAATCTAAAGTAGAGAAGAGAGATAATGCAGTTTAGGAATGTGGTTGTGTTCAGAATGCTGCATTGGGTTTTCTCTCTCTATACTATAGTGGGCTGGAGGAGGAGCAACAATGGACAGAAAGAGAAGTAGCACACACACAGACAAAGGCGTTGGGCAGAGAGCCTGCGATTAAAATAAAAAATAATGGTAAATTCATTGATATTTACATTTACAGGATAAAATAATCATAAATATTAACTTTTATACTTAGAAAAAAATATCATTTAAAAAAAAACAACAAAATTTTGTTTGGTTTTTGAATTTTGGTGGACCAAAATGTCCCCTCCCATGGCCTATAGGGTAAATTTTCTTTTCACTTTGCATAATAACATAACATGAAGTAACATGCATGATGCACAGCACGACATACCAAAGGGCCACATGCATGATCAGATCAGATGGACTTCTGGGATATCCTTAAACAATTTTAAACTCTGGGCTTTTAAGATTCCAGAATACTGATATACCAACATTACTTCTACCAATATTTTTAAAATTATGTAAATTTATAAACGAATCTAGTTAAAGAAAAAGTTTTATATTTTAAAATCAATAAATAAACAAGTTCAAAGTATAAAAGTGTATGAATAACATTTATATTAGATCGAAAAGTCATTTTAGTAAATATAATATACTTGTATTTTAACGTATACTCCTTTCATTGAAATATGAAGATTGATTTTAATTCAGGAAATTAATGTTATTGGTTGTTAGAAGTGAATGTTCTGGTTGTGAAGGAAACAAAATAAATTCTTTTTCTCTAGCAGCAGCAAAGTAATCCCTTCCTTGGAATGGCAGCATCAGCTTCTTGTTCATCAGGTTCATATAAAAACCCTTCACATGCAAAAGTCATTCTGCACTTTGCACCTTCCATTTCATATAATCCTCTCTCTCAAACCAAAGCGCACGAAGTTGCATTGCTTCTGAAATTTAACGGTGCAATGGCAAAGGCTATAGCTGATGCTGAGTATGTGAAGGAAATTGAGAAGGCTCGTCGTGACCTTCGTACTCTTATCTCCAGCAGAAACTGTGCCCCTCTCATGCTTCGATTAGCGTATGCATGTTAATTATAATTTGTAGCTCCTTTCATTTCTTTACAGCAAACTTTTCAGTAACTTTTATATCTTATTTGTAGGTGGCATGATGCTGGTACCTATGATGTTAAGACAAGAACAGGAGGCCCCAATGGTTCTATCAGGAATGCACGAGAGTTGAATCACGCAGCAAACAAAGGGCTGGAAACAGCAGTTCTGTTCTGTGGTGAGTTTTTCCCCATCTGAAATTAGGTTTTTTATTTATTTTTTATGTTTGGAGCAAATTTCTTCATAAATTACTAGTAATTATTTTTTAACTTGTCTGTTTTTGTAATTTTTGGACAAATTTGATCCAGATATGTAAAAAAATCCTAAAATCACCAAATCATCTTTTTTCTATCACTTTATAGTTCTCACTGCTTTTGGTTTCTTTGTTCAACAGAGGACGTGAAGGCCAAACATCCAAAAGTTTCATATGCTGACCTTTACCAGGTTACAATTTTAGTTTTGGCATGTAGTTTCACTCATAAAAAGCACATTTTTTACCATATTTTATAACACATTAATATCAGTTAAGTAAAAAATCATAAAAATTCTGTAAGTTCTCACATGTAACAGATTAATTAACTTGCATGCATTCGATTATTTTGTATTTCAGCTAGCTGGTGTTGTTGCAGTAGAGATCACCGGGGGACCAACTATTGACTTTGTTCCAGGAAGAAAAGTATATATATAATTCACCAATTTTGTTTAGTCTCATGCATGTGTTTCGATTTTCTATGTTTTAATTTTCTATTTACTGTACAATATGCTACTTTCTTTACTAGGATTCATTGGAATCTCCAGCAGAAGGCCGTCTTCCAGATGCCAAACAAGGTAAATCACTGTGTTGTTTATTTTTTCTGCAGTTTTCTGTCATTTAGCAGATAAAAATATTTTGAAGACATCATTTCTAATATGTCTCCATGCATGTTTATCTTCGATTATTTTTTCATCTGATTCATGTAGAAAGTAAAAACATTCGTTAATTAAATCACTGTGTTGTGTAGTGAATTTTGAGTTCTAGTTATTAAGAATATATATGGAAGATTTTCAGGTGCATCGCATATAAGGGAAATCTTCTATCGCATGGGGCTAAGTGACAGAGACATAGTGGCTCTATCTGGAGGTCACACTTTGGTAAAAACTATGTTACATATATCCAAGAGTTCTTTAATCAGTCAATAGTTAAAGTGTAAATTTAATCTTTTTCATTAATATTATTAACTGATAAGGGAAAGGCACATAGAGATCGTTCTGACTTTGAAGGGCAGTGGACAAAGGACCCTTTCAAATTTGATAACTCATATTTTGTGTAAGATTTTTACTACCATGATCTACTGATATATTTATTTACTGCTAATTTATTAAAAATGTAAAAAAAGAAGAAGTTGAAATTGCTGATACATAACTCTGACAGAGAATTACTGAAAGGGGAATCAAAAGATTTATTGAAACTTCCCACAGACAAGGCTCTAGTTGAGGATCCTATGTTTCGGAAGTATGTTGAACTGTATGCAAAGGTAACAGACAAATCAAAGAGTTGGAAATTAACATATTACTGTCATTATACAGAGTGAACTTTTGCTAAAAAAATAGTTTTGAATTGTACTAGGATGAGGATGCCTTCTTCAAAGATTATGCTACCTCACACAAAAAACTCTCAGAGCTTGGTTTCAGTTTGAAGAATCATCGTTCCATATTGGCGAAGGGAGTTATAGGATTTGGTATTGCCTTAACTGCAGTGATCTTGGGTTACTTACATGAACTGAACAAAAGAACCAATTGAAGAATACTATATATATATATATATATATATATATATATATATTAACTTAAATTAATGTTTGATATACTGTATAGGACACTTGGCTGGTTTTCTATGTCTCGAAAATAAAAATGTTTGTATTGTATTGAGAAATGTGTGCTGTATTGTTATAACTAAACTATAAATTTGGTATTGAAGAGTCATATATATATATATATATATATATATATATATATATATATATATATATATATATATATAATAATAATAATTCATAATTAATTATTAATGTTTTTTTTTTGTCAATTACAACGATGGTATGGTACCAAGAGTTTAATGTAAAATTTTATGTAAATTACATAAAATTTATATTATTTGGTAAACCTTAGTGGGTTATAAAATAATAATGTGTAACTCAACTATAAATTGCAAGATCTTTAACAAAATAATTGGTACTAAGGAGAAATAAATCATCTTAGTAGACAGCATGGTACATAGTCTCCCTACCAATAAAACTTTTTAAATCAAACTACAAAAGAGAGTAATTAATTAAGTTTAATCAAGGCATTTAAAGTTTAGGTTTTATTTAGGTTTAATTGTAATAAGAATATTATTTAAATTTGACTTGTTTGAGGCTAATTTTAAGCTAACCTTCATTGTTATAGATTTTGAAACCCCAACTTTCAAGCACTCAGCTTGTTTTTGTTTTTCATTTTTTTTTTTAAATTCAGTTTTAGTAATTATTTTGTTTATTTAATAATCAAGAAATGTATTCATGCTTAAAAATGTAAAATAAAATGGTATTACATATAACTTTACATTTATGTTCTAAGAATTATTTAAGATGAACAGTGAATTTTTTTTATGATAATGATACTATTTTTTTATAAAAGAATTATTTGACCTTTATGCTTTCTAATTTGAAATTCTTTCTATTTAGGTTTTGCCTTTTTTTTGTTTTTTTTTTGTTTTTGATAAGATTAGCTCGTTCTATTTTAATTTGTCTCAAATCAAGTTTGTTAAAAATAGGTGGTATGGGTTGGTCTGCATAAAATCTGTGAGTCTGGATTTGTCCAATTTTTTTAAAATTGAAAAATAAATAAATTTATTATTAACCCATAAAAAAATAAATATTTACTATAGTTAAATAAAAAAAACTTAAATGATATATTATTTATTATAAATAAATAAAAATATTAAAAATAAAACGTAAAAAAAATTCATATTTATAAATATACAATACTAGTAAAAGTAATGAGCTTGTGGGAACTCATGATCTTAAATATTAACTCACCTCATGCTTTGTTTAATTAGTTATTAACTTGTTTACCTGACTTTTTGCATAGTCATTAATACTTACTTAGTATCTATATTATTATATATTATTATATAGAGAGGTTCTTTCTTTTGATGTATTTTTTTAAATCAAAATAATGATTTTAAAAATTTTATTCTTTGACTATTTTTTAATTTAACTTTTTTCAAATTAAAATAACTATTATAATAAATAATTATTTTAAAAAATAAAAATTATTTATAATAAAATTATAAGATTATTTAAATTTATTTTTATAATTATAATAGTTTTATTACTTTCTATTATCTTAACAAAAAAACAGTTTTCACTAGTGAAATATAAATGGGATTTATTATTTAATGAAGCACAATTTAAATAGATTAAGCGTGTACTGTTTGTCCATAAAGATCAACCTTTATTTATATTTATATATAAAGAGATTTTTTTTATATATTTGTTTTTCAATTTTAAATTTTAAATATTTTTTTTTAAATTAAATAATTATTTTATCAATTTTACTTTCAACCATTTCTTTAAATTTAACCGTTTTTTTATTTTTTTGTTTATCTAAATTTAACTATTTTTTTAATTATAAAACTATCTTCTAAACAAATAAAAAATATTTATAATAAAGCTATAAAAATTATTTATACTTAATTTTATAATTATAAATAATAATAAAATAATAATAATAATTTTATTATTTTTTATTATTATAAAGTGAATATACATGTAAGAATTGTATGTGTTTTTACTAGTCATTTTTAGTCAGAATATATATATATATATATATATAAAGTGATAATATTTACATATAAAATTTATTTTATCTTAATACAAATTTATAGTCATTGTTAACTACATTCAAACTTTTTTATTCTCCAAAAACACAGGTGATTGTTCTCACTTTGAGATCACATTACATACTCATATTGAAACAAAATTATCAGCTGTTTGAACTTCTCCTTGGGATGGAAACACACGACAATGAATTTCTTTTCCTTTGTTCACCAAATGAACAGTTTTTGTTCTTGTCCTGCAGCAAAACAACAAATCAGCATCAACATCATTCTGTTCTCTCTCAATCTTTTATTTATCCCTTCAGAAATCCTTCACGAGCATGCAAAAATAAGCACTGATTACTCTTCCCCAAATTAAACAATTCAAAGCCTTGCATGCATTTCCATCATCACCATTAAATGCGTCTCTCTCATGCTTCGCTTACAGTAAGCGTCACTGCTTTACTGCTTTCATTTCTTTCTAATTCTCTCTTCCTCATAAATCACTATATATATATATATATATATAGTTGTAGTCTAGAATTAGGGCTCAATATATAGTGTCAGAATGCAAGTTTTTGGAAAAGAAAATCAATATTAGCATTCAATTATACCTGTCATGAAAATTAGTTGGAAGTATAATAAATTCATAATAATTTCTTTGGTCTGTCTCCATTAATTCTGAAACTTTTAATTTAATTACTCAATGGTGCACAGTTGGAACTATGCAGAAAGAAGAACAGGAGGCTAAACAAGAGTTGAAACAAGACACAGATAAGGGATAAAACAGTTAAGTTATGTGGTTAATTTTCTTCTCCTTCCTTTTACTGGTGAGGGATTGGAAGAAACTTTAAATGAAAGAAAGTGTTACTTTACTCTTTAGATGTATCAACATAGTTTATAGTTAATATATAAGTTATATTATGTCCAGTATAAAATTGACAAATGATTTTTATTTTTTTATAGTTTTTACGTAATCATTTATAATAATCAAGATATTATCTCTATCACCATTTTATATGGAGTCGATATGTTTTGATGACTTTATATTGTCATTTAGAGTGATTAAGGAAGTCATTACCATCAATATAATATTTTCAATATTTAACACATTTTAAATGAAAATAGATTTTATATTAATTATAATATCATTTTTATATTAATCTTACATTTCTTAAAATCCTAGACAAAAAATAAATAGATAAAATAACAAATTATAATAATAGTAACATCACCAAGTTAATAAAAATATTGAGTAATAAGTAAAAAATTTAATAAATTCTCAACTCAAAAACACCCAAATTTACTATACAAATGAAACAATCTTAATTTCTTTTTAGTTTAATCACTTCGGAGGTTCCTATTTCTCGTATAAATTGGGTCCTCATATTTTGAAAGCTCTCAATAAAGTCTATGCCGTTAATTATGTAGGCAACGTTAAAAGTGTTGCCTAATGACTAGGTGAGGTGACATCTCATAAGCACGTGACACGCAAAGACATTAATAGGTTGACTTAAATGATTTTTTAATTTAAAAAAATTAAAATAAGGTATGCTACGAGAACGCAATAAACCCTAGGTCTCCACGGTGTTATGCGACGACGCTTGAACTTGGCTTCTGGTTTGCTTGCAGGTCTGATTGTGGTTGCAGGTGGAGGCAAGTAGCGGCACAGTTAGTGGTGGAGAAGAGTGGCGATTCGCGATCTACAACAGCGGCGTATGGTGGACGATTTTGTGGTGGAGATTAGACGGCAGTGCTGCTGGCGCGACGACGATTTTGCAGGTGCGAGGTTGAAAATGGTGAAGATTGGTGGTTGCGGCATAGCAAGGGATCGCGTTGGGTGGTGGCCCGAGAACAAAGGTCGAATCGCGATGGCTTGTGATTTCCATGGTGGTGGTGCTGCGGTGTAGAGCTTGCCTCAACGGAGGGCTTCGCGATTTGGATTTTGGGTTCTGTTTTCTGGGAATTATTAGTAGGTCCGGTGAGATGCGAAGGTGATGAAGGTGCAACAAAAGGGAGAAGACACTTTGGTGGTGGTGCGTGATGCGTTGGAGAGGACGACTGCCGGCGAGGATGGCGGTGACGGTGCTGGATGGTGCGGCGGCTAGGGTTTCTTGGAGAGAAACTAGAGTTTGTCTGGAAATGGTGATGATGATGTGTCAGGGTGATGATCTGCAAAGACTTTTTTAAACTTTTTTAAATTAAAAAATCATTTAAGTTCACCTATTAAGTCTTTGCGTGCCACGTGCTTATGAGATGACACCTCACCTAGCCACCAGACAACACTTTTAACACCATCCACATAATTTAACGGCATGAACTTTATTGATTCAATTTTTCATAAATAGAAATCCAATTGAGAACTTTCAAAATATGAGGACCCAATTGATACGAATCTGCATAAACTCCGAAATGATTAAATTTTTTTTACATATAATCTTTTGCTTTATTTATAGGTGATCATATTGAAAGTAACACTTGTAATCACATTACTTAAAATTCTTATGAAAGTTCTATATGGACAATTTTTATATGCACAGTATTTAAGAAATACCTTTTAAGTGACTATAAGGACATGGTGGCTGTAAGTGGAGGCATAAGAACGATATCATACCCAAAAGGGCTTTTGGTAAGATCAATGTGTACCAAAGACTCTCTGTTTATATACTTCATAGGACACATTTAATTTCTTAGTGTTCACTTTAATTAAGATTGTTCTGACATTGAAGGTCAATGGACAAAGGAGGCTTTGAAGTTTTGATAACTCCTATTTTGTGTAAGATGTTTAATTGGGTCATCACAATTGTTTGTTTATTTAAAAAAAAAACTATAAAAAGTTGAAATTTCTCGTAACACCAAACAGGGAACTATTGAGTGAGGATGCATCATCCTGCAATCAAAGAAATGATATTCACAATTTGGGTTCGTTTTCTTCTGCATCATATTTTAATAGATATAATTTGCTTCAACATATAATCATTTTTTCATTCCTTTTGACCCATCTACTTAACTCGCTAGGTTTTCCTTTAATGACAATAAAAGAACTTAACAATCGCTTTTGCTGAACCATATAAAAAAGTTAAATAAAACAATAACAAGTAGAGTTAAATAAAATACAGTATCAATCCTCTTATACATAGGTCATATTTCTAAATTCTTTAACATATTTCAACTGGCCTATTAGCTCAGTTGGTTAGAGCGTCGTGCTAATAACGCGAAGGTCGCAGGTTCGAGACCTGCATGGGCCAATTTAAGTATTTTTTTCCTTTTATGCCAAAAATATTGGAATTTTGGTGCATTTATAAACTGAAAGTATCAAAGTTCTGTACTAAAATTGAAAATTGATCCCACATTGCTTTCTTCATTCAATCTGAAAGTACGTAAATAGTAGTTGATAATTGATTAAACATAATGTTTTTCCTTCCGCATAGTGCAGACCTCTATGCACACACCATAGAATAATAAGAGCAGGGAAAATTGGATTACATGTCAAACTATGATTTTTTTTTATGTTTCTACGAGGTAAAGTTCTATACATTTGTAGACTGTCTGAGCCAATTCTTTTGTTAGTTTGGACCTTATGAGAGAGTTCAAGATGTTGTTTTAGTGAGTGAAAGAATGGTGGACACCATCATTTTGAAATCAATTGGCTTTGTTAAGTAAGCATCCATGCCCACCTCCAGGCATTTGGCTTCATCACAGGACATTGCATGTGCTGTCAGAGCAACAATCGGAATGTGAAAGCTTGTTCCCACTTCTGATTTCCTGATTTCTTTTGTTGCCTCATAGCCATCCATCTTTGGCATCTGTTTCCACAAAGAACCACAGAATCAGAATATCAGTGCTCATATTAACTAGCTGTAGAAAGAAGAAAAATGTTATCATTACATATATATTAACATTTGGTTTGATTGCTCTTTCAATTTTCTTACTATCATTGTTTTGTGTAATTTTTGTTCATCATATATACCTGACAATCCATCAGGATCAAGTCATAGGGACGGCTAGACAAAATCTCTGTTTGAGATCTTTTGTTTCTATCCTTCTGGAGTGATTCCCTTCTGCAATCTTCAGCAGTGAACATGCAATTGAGAGCTTCTACTGCCTGTTGTCCATCACCTACAGCAACTACAGCAGCTCCCATTTTCTCAAGCATTATAGTTGCAACCCTTTGAAGCACTGGTGTATCTTCTGCAAGCAAAATCTTTAGGCCCTCAAGAGATTTCTTTCCATCTACTGATTTACTTGTGCTGGTCACCCTGTGTGTTTCACCACATTCAGAATCTCCATCCTGATCTCCTGTTGAAATGGATGGTGATTCTTTGGTGGACAGTGATTTAGGTTGGTTTTCTTCAGTGGCATAATCTGGGCCGGGACTAGAAGATTCTTCTTTCCTCAAATCATTTTCCTCCAAATATTCATTTTCATTGGTTAATCTAACTAGGCAATTATTCATATGATATGGTGATGATGGATGAGATCTGTCTAGCTTCTCAACTGGTTTATCTCCATCAGCACTAGCAGGATTTGAACCAGCTATATCAGATATGTCAGAATCATCAGAACTAGCAGCATCAAAATGAGTGGAATCAATCTCAAGAAATTCGTGTAAATCTCCCTCTTTCATTGTGGTCCTTGGAACAATCATGCTTTTCTTTTGTAGCTCAAAATTTCTCTCCTTTATAACAGATTCCAAAATATGGATCATTTTTCCCTTGTAAAGGGGTTTGTTGACCATCAGTAAATGCCCTTTCCTACGGAGCTCCATCTTTATGTTATTGGAAGTGTCATGATTCAGCATCCATAGGAACTTTGCTCTACCAAAGTACCTGTGAAGGAAGTTAAGTTGATCCTTCCATATATCTGTGCTCAAGTCAAGTAATCCAATGTCAACAACAATGACAAAAACTGGGTTCCTCATATCTCGTATGCTGAGTAGTTTAGACTTCAATTCCTCTTTTGCTGGATAGTGTGCATCAAAGTCAGTATTATGGACTGAACTTCGTACATGAAATAGTTCCCTCAAAATTTGAGTTAGTCCATTCCAGTCAGATGCTTCCATTGTGCACACCCCGTTTTTCTGAAGCCACTTGGATGTAATTAATCTACCCATGTTGCCATGTAAGCCAATCAGTACCTACATTAGCACTTCTTATTAGGTTCTGCAGCCACTTGAAACCTGTTTTTATTCCTTTCTGTTATTGTAGGAATAGATTCTGACTAACATGACCAAATGATACGTATCCATTTGCTTCACACACAGACACACAAAAAGGCATTACATGATAACAATGTATTCTTAAATTGAATGACTTTTATTAAATCAAAAGTCAACTGTGCAATTTTTTCCCCTTTTAGAGTCTCACTAGTGCATAGTCTATAACAGAATCATGCACACAAATATATAATATTTCTTTTTTCAAATTATTGACCCAGAAGAGTGATTCTACTCACCACTAAGCCATTGTCTGTCAAATCTACTGCACACTGTTGTTCTGTGACATCCATGGGCGCGCTGAGAAGCAAGCATAATCGCATCAGTGTTCCTGCGCCCTCCTTTTTTACTACTTTTATGTCCCCACCCATCTTGTTAACCTGCCACACCACAATAGTAACGAGATCAAAGGAAATTATATTCAAGTCTCAATTTATTTTTGAAGAGAAAAGGACAAATACCAAGGCATTTTCCTTTTGCTTTCAGTGGACTCATTCATTATGATTTACAAATGATAACTGTACTTAACTGATATGAAACTTTACACATCAGGGTAAGACTTACCAAGTTTCTGACGATGCAAAGACCAAGACCAGTGCCTCCATGCCTGAAATGAGTAAAGGTTTCAGAACTCCATAAATCTTGACGCCATACCATTCAAAAGGTTTTCAAACCTTTGGATAAAAGTTTCAAGTTAATTTTAGTTTAATGACAATCTCGTTATAATATCATTTGCTAGATAAAAGGTAAATTTTTATTCTTGTCTTTGTTGAAAATTTGAACTCCTTACAGTCGAGTAGTTGATGGATCAGCTTGCTCAAAGCTTTCAAACACGGAATCCCACTTGCTTGGGTCAATACCTATATCACACAGAGAAAGAAAATCAGAGTGATTTATTTATCCTTAAATCGATTTTACTATTACACCAAAGAGACGGTTCTGTGTAGACAGGTTCATACCACAGCCTGTGTCCTCAACTTCAAACCAAAGTATCACTTTGTTGTCTTTCATAGATGCTTTTTTTGAATGATTTGCATTTGGTTTCTCTCTGCACTTCTGTAAACTCCATAATTTCTTCTGGTCAAGAGGAACATTTGGACTTCCAACGGAAGAATTTGGGCTTTCACTCCATCCCCGCAGAACAATATGACCCGCTGCAACACATTTGAAAGAGTTAAGATTAGTCTTCTAACACAGCTTTATTGGTTCGTAGCAATAGACTCATTTAAAAGTCTTCTGAATTTTGGGGTGAAATGCTAATGAATGTGGTCAAAACTTTAATATCTCAACTCAAACTAAAAGTTTATCAGTGAATAAAATCTAAAGATCTTCTCTCAATACTTAGTTAAAGAAATTTAAATAAAATTCAGTATAGAAGGAAGGAAGGAATAGAGTTCACATAACCCTCAAATGATTGACAACTTACATAATGAAGGAGCTAACTACAAAACAACTAAAACTAACTCTCATTGTAGTCCAGTCATTATGTAGTACTCCTCATAAGAGAAACACGCCTGAAAAGAAGAAGCCTTTCATCACCTTCAAACCTTATGCTTCAGGAAAAACAATGGAACTGACCAATGTTCAAGTTTGACACAAAATTTTAGGGGTTAAAATGGAGATCCATTCCAATAAACCAATTTTAATGTTTTGTGAGACCTTTTATTTCATGCTGCTAAACCTTTTTATATTTTTTTTCATTACCACTTCGTAACAAAACTAGAACATTAAATTGTTGACTTACATGGAGTGAACTTGATTGAATTGTTGATCAGATTTGCAAATATTTGAACCACCCTTGCAGAATCACCCCGAACGATCTTTGGCATATCATCTGCAGGGTAATAGTTATTTGCTAGATGCTTTAAAACCTTGCTAAAAGAACTTCTTATCAATTACTTTCCACTAAACTAAAATCTCTCGTACTACCAAAATGATAATCATACCAGACAAGTCTAAAACAGTCTCCACATTGTGGTTAATGCACTGGACAGAAAACATATCTACAAGCCCTTCAAGTTCCCTTCCTAAATCAAATTCTGCATCTTCTAGGACCAGTTTTCCAGATTCCACCTAAAGTATTTATAGTGTTAGGAAACTTTTGGCTGCAGTGCAGAGGTAAAGGGTTGAACAAGAATGTTTGGCTAATGTGTCACCTTACTCAGATCCAAGATGTTGTTAAGAAGACGGAGCAGAGCAGTTGAGCATTTTCTTATTTGAGTCACGGTTGAATATTGTTCATTTGTGAGACAGTCATCAGATATGAGAATGTCAAGCAACCCGATTACTGCTGCCATAGGTGTCCTCAGTTCGTGACTGTTATTCACCAAAATATAGCAACCATGAAGCACTTTTTGAATCCTCAATGGAAAGATAATCTCAGACTTGTAAACCAAATCAAAGGATAGGTCATTTGAATAGCTTGAGTACAGTATCATAAATAGAAAGGATCAAATTTATAGTAGTAACCAATCAACATGTTTCAGAACACAATAAGTTTTAGCAATACATGAAATATATGAATTTAGTGGTCTCAGATTCCTTATTGACTATTTGTTGATAAAATTGTTTCTTTTTTCTCTAAAACATAAACTTAGATCATATATTGGATAAAGAAAGCTTTTCTTTTATGTTTTTCAGAACTTTACTTGAAAAACAAACCTCATGTTTGCAAGGAATTGACTTTTGTAATTACTTGATGCCTCTGCTTTTCTTCTTGCTTCCAGTTGACTTATCAGTTCTGCTCTTAGATTCATTTCCTTGGATACTCCGTTTGTCAATATCAGAATGCAAACACACCCAATGACTAAAATACATAATGATGCAGATATCAGAATAACCAGCGTTTTGAAGGCTCTTTCATCAACCTGTCCCATGATATACTTTCTTGGTATGATAATCACACCAACCTGTACAAAGTTTAAATCACATTCCGTAGACATTCAGAAAGTATAATAGGATAGTTGGTTACTCAAAACAGAAATGAAATTAAGGCAGAAACTTTTCCTACAATGTTTCACTTCACCTTATCATGAAAAGTAATGTTATTTGCAAGATAAAATGTAAGGAATAGGTGAAGTATCTTCAAACTTACCAAAGGAAGTCTCTTCAAATTTAGGAAGAACGAGTCAATGTAATATCTTTGGTGGCCAAGCTTGACGTTTTCAACATGAATCTCGTGACTTGGAGGAAAATTGTTCCCATAAGTTCTCTGTAACCACTCAGCTCCCTGTCGAATTACGTAGTCTTCACAGTCAACGGCCATCTTAAGCTTAGGAGGCTTTGTTGAATTTGCCAGAAGAGGTGCACTTGTGGAAGTTGCAAGCAAATAACCCTCTTGGGAAGTCAAGTACATATGGCCACTGTGCAACTCAACAAGCTCTCTCATTAACTGTCCTACACTGTAAAATGCAGTTGTGACCCCCACAACTGCCATAATGGTCTCATTAGAAGAGTCCCAAACTGGCAATGCTGCTGAAAGCAGTGGTGAATCTGTGAACTTGCTCACGGCAACATGCCATGAAGCTACACCATCAGGTACTTGGGAAAGGCCAGCTATGTTGATCAAGTCTTCGGGAGCAATTTTCATAGCTTTTCCAATCTTTTCACCACTCACAGGGTCAAGTGGCTCACGGTACCATATTGCAGAATAGTTTCCACGAGGGGTTTTATCATCCCATGCTTGATGTGTTGAAACGGAATTGGCCTCATTGGAGTTGCTGACTCCCATAGAATAATTTGAAAGATCAGAATAGATGTAAAATGTGTTGTTGTCCTTCAGATCTCTGTGGAATGCTTGCACAAATCCATTCTTATAGTTGATAGTTATAGAGTTTAGAGCTTTCCGACTTGCAAATAAAGCCCATGTTACAGCCCTCATCGCTTCATACAGCTGCTAGAGTTGCAACATAACAAATAACCAAAACATAATTGGTTAATATGGTAAGTGTTAATATAGTATCGAACACAACAACACAAAAAAGAAAAACGGATACAAGAATCAACTCAATAAATCCTGTGTCAAACTGTCAGATTGAAAGTTGTGGTCTAGTAAATCAGCTACTCATATCTAAAATATTTCTTGAAACTTTATTATAAAGCTTCATTGTTTAACAAATAGCTTTGTTATTAATATTGATTTGGAACTTGATATGCAGTAATCATCAGAATAACAGTACATGGTTCAGCTATTGAATATAACTTTGTGTTTATTAAACCGTAAGTGTCTTAGAGTCGACCTCAACTTGTTCTGCTTGAGTTGCAGGGTTGCTGTGACGTCTGATCACATACTGAGACAGTTTGACCTGAGCAGTAGTAATTTCAGAAGTAGAGTTCAAAATATTCCACATCCTCAAAACCGGGCGTTGCAGAAGTTCATAACGCAAACCATATGCCAAACTGTTAAGTGATTTTGCTGTGTAAATCTTCGTGAAATGCCATGTCAGTATAGTGAGAAGGCCTATCAAGATGGCTAGCATGACCTGCATGAAAACAAAATCGTTGTTGGTTAGTCAAAAAATAGAAATCGATCTTATGTTTTAGTTATCAGCAACAAGGGTGTCTAATCTAGCAGCTGTTTTCTACACAACCAGTTCCTTGGCTTCACTTATGTAATTTCAAACATACGTAAGAAACAAACAAGAGTAAGTTTCTACATATAAATCATTGAGTTACTAGCAAAACTAGAGACCAAAACTTGAAGGACAAAAAACACTGACCATGATTGCTAGTCGAACCACAAAGACACTATAGTACGATGAGAGACAGTGACTGCTAGCATACTGGAATTCTTCTTTTTCCACATCTCTGTGGAAAAGTCTTCGACCTTTTGGGGTGGTGCTTTTGTTCCATGAATCGGTAGAACCGCATAATCTATTAAACAAGCATCTGCACCTGCTAGCCATTGGCATGGTTAAAGCTGATGAACATTCAGAAGTTTCAGAATAGGCTTCGTCTTTGTTTTCTGCCATAACTAAACTCCCTCTTCCTGCACAAGCCATGAGCATATAAAGTCACACATCGGAGAGATTCCAACCTGATTGTGTTTATGTTGGTCTGTGTGTGAGACAGAGAAGCCTCTCTGCGTGTTGTTTAGTCTCCAATATATAGAGTATGAGTAACCACAATACCTTGATGATTTATTAATAACATAATAACACAACGTTTAATTTAGCATTAAGATTAAGCATTGTTTTATATATCTTCGTAATAATGCATTCATATTAGACATACATTCAGAATTTTATAGCATTCCATTAGTAAACTGTACAAGGAAAAGGTGCTAAGAGATCCAACTTCTTCCAAACAAAAAACAAATATATACATTTTCAATTAAAGTGAAAATTTGATCTCATCTTATTTCATAACAAACTTTATAAACGTATGATTAATTTTAAATCTCAACAATTGATTAATTTTTGTACTTAAAAAATTATATTTTTCTCATAATTTTAATTTCTTAGATAATAAAATTATTAATTTGAAAAAGACTAAAGTTTAGACAAGTGTATACACTCTTATATATATTTTTTCGTGATAATAAAAGCAACTTGACAAAACTGTTTGCTATCAAATTGACTTCTTTTTTTTATTAACAAATCTAAAATTCATGCCTTCCAACACACTCGCACTGACCAACTCTTAAAAAACACTGCACTCAGTTGTTTCCACCAATTATGCGACTAAGTATCCAAAATATGAAACACTTGCATTGTCTAAGTAATAGTTAATGATTTTATAATAAAACCATTTTTGAAAATGTTATCTTGCTAATAAAACCACTAAAATAAATTGTTATTAATTAATCGTGACAAGTACTTGAGAAAAAAAATGTAAGAAGAAAGACAGTAAAATGAGGATGTTGAAGACATTAAAAAGACGAGGTTCTTAAGTTGCAGAACCAGGTAGAATATAAACTTAACTACCAAGTGGAAAATTGTGGTTAGTTCTTTAAGCACCTAGTAGAAATAATTTAAAGATATTTAACCATAACTAAAGGCTATAATACGTTTTTAATCATCATAAAGTTGTCAATATTGTCAATGGAAAAGGTAAAAATCATCATTTATGGGAAATGCATAAGCAAATCAATGTTAGTAACCATTAGAAGTAGAAGCTCACTTCATCAATGCTTAATCACTAAGGATTAAAAAATTAATATTTTTTAGGTGATTAACTGTACTTATAAAAAATAACGATAGACACGTATAGCAATAACATAGTTATCTAAAAAAATCTTAGGTAGAAAATATATTGATCTCATAATGTTAACCATAAAAAAAATGATATGAATCAAGAAATATAAAGGTTAAAGATGAATTGTGACACGTCTATAAGATAGCATAAATGTTATAATTACATCTTAATATACAACTCGAAAATAAAGTAAAAGTATCTTAAAGAAGAGAACGAAAGGAATAAAATTTAATAACTCCATGTAGGAAACTAAAAAGCTTTCTCATGTCTTTTCGTGATAGGTAACAACTCACTCACACTACTTTAACCTGAGTTTAGGGTCTTATTTAATTGTGTGTACTTTAAACTTTGAGTTCAGGGTCTTGTTTAAATTCATAAAATTAATTTATAACATAATGAGTTTTCAAAACTTATAATAATTACATTAATCATTTTTTAGTGGAGGTAAAAAAAATTTACAGTTAAGAATATGATTATATTTACAATATATATATATATATATATATATATATATATATATATATAGGCAAAGCAAATTCTTTTTCTAAACCCTTAATATATATATATATATATATATATATATATATATATATATAATCCAAATTATAACAAAAAGAACATATAAATTTAAAATTTATGAGAACTTAATAATTCTAGTAGAGGTTTACAATTTAATTTAATTAGAATGTGTAACCAATAGGGTAAAAGTATTTTATATTATTACCAAATCTTACCTACAATAAGTTTATTTAAATTTTATAATAACTATATTAAAAGAAAGATTTAAGATATTTTTTTATTGATTAAGATTGTAAAAGCTCATTAATCTGAAACACGAGTTAGATTTGAACTAAGTTTCATAGTTATTAATTGAACTAAAGAGTGATTAAATAAATTATTTTTTTAACCTTAATTAAATAGATTATTTTCTTAAGTTTAATTAAATAGATTATTTTTTAAGCTTAATTAAATAGATTATTTTTTAAGCTTAATTAAATAGATTATTTTTTAAGCTTAATTAAAAACATGTGATTAATATAAAAATAATATTATTGTTAATGTAAAAGGATAATAACAGTCTCACTAATAATGCTGACGAGAATAATCTATTAATCACATTAAATGATAACATAAAAAGGAAAACATAAGATTTTTTATAAAATACATAGATTTTCTATCAAGAGATTTTTGTTTCAATAGAGTAAAATTTCTATAAATACAATTATTTTTGAAATATTTAATATTAATGTACTCCGGACTTACTTCTCATATTAAATTAGATGTTCTCGCGTTAATTAATCTACGTGATTAGAACTAGTTGTTTCATCTATTAGACGATTTTATTACAAGAAATTGAGATGAGAAGGCAACCTTAATGTTAAACCACATAACCTGTGGCAATGCAATTAGAATGAAAACTAATGAAGAAAAAGTCATTAACGTTAATTATAGATACTTTTGGTTGTGTTGTGTCATTACGCACTTGTGTAACAATGCCACACCCACCTCTTTGCCTTTCACCAATAGATGCCAACCACAAAGATCAACAAATTTCCTCATTTGGATTATATCATATTCGTATTTTGACATAATTTGGTGAGTTTTAACTTTTTACATATCGACGATCAATAATCATAAGCTCTTTGATTCAAACCCTAAGATCAATAATACTTTTCGTTAACTATTTTAGATTGAATTATTTTGGGTCGAGTTTTTCTTAATAGATTATTCTGGATCGAACTTCTTTGAACCAATTTCATTTGGATCGACTACTTGTAATTGACTACTTTTGACTAAGCTCCTTTGGGCGGCTATTCTGGATAAATCTCTTGGACATATTATCCATGACTGACTACCTTGACTGAACGACATGGCTTCATCAGTTAGAAAATGATTAGATTAACAATGATATAATGAATCAACCTGTTAATGCCGATTAAGATATGAATGAGTCGTTATTATGCCGACAAAAAAGTAAAAGTCAATAACAATCACAAAAAATAAATCTCTAAGGTGTGGCTTTCATATACATTAATGCATTAATACTTTACCAATTAGTCATCTACTGACTTTAACATCGAAATACCTTCTGCAGGTATCATCTAATTGAACTAGAAGACTCAACCCAGTACTTATTCGGCCACAAAACGTGGCACGAGCAGTCGAACAACATGAGTAAGAAACCCGGGAATCGATAATACTCAGTATTGGAGACTGATCACAAGTCTAACCCAAACATATCGAAACAACATATAAAAAAAATGTCATTTTCTATTTTAAAAAATAAGTATTATTATTTGCATGTATTTTTTGTAATTTAACTTTTTATAATTAAATGGATTAGAATTCATTAGCAAAATTAAATATTGTTGAAAAAGACAAATTATCCATAACTTCTATGTTAGATATTTGTATTTTTTTTAAGGAATGTTATGTCTTTCTACTAGCGTACCAAAACACTTGTTTTTAGAATGTGCTTCCAAGACAAATTCTTTTCAATTAGAGTATCTTTGAAAAGTTATTTTAATTAGTTTAAACTATATATGACTAATTTTAGGTTTAATATCATTTTTAGTCTCTATTTTCGTTTACTTTGTTAAATGTGAGACTCAATGTTTTCAAGTGTTTAATATGGTCCTCATTTTCTTAATTTTTATTCAATTTGGTCCTTTTTCCTGATTGTGTATTAATCGTTAATAACACAGTGTCTATGTGAACAATCAATGAATGAAGTGTTCGTTTTTGGCATACGCGACTTGTCCATCATAGTATTCACATTGTCACATCATCATCTTCAACCCCCTAACACAAAAACCCTAATCACCACCGTTAGCCACCACGCACCTCCACCGCATAGTGCCGACGACTCACCACAATGAAACACATGCACACATATCAAAAACCAAGATGTAGTTCCCTAAATCATTACTTCATAAACAACATAAAATCATAAACAAAGATGTAGTTTCCATGTTTCCTTCTATTTCCCACATAATAAAAAATAAAACCAAACATTCCACCCAAACAACCAAAAACAAAAAACAGAGCACACATTATATCTATTTTCAAAACAAAATACCCCAAATGCAATTCTACTAAATTCGAGCTCCAAACCCAAATTGTAGAAAGAAAGCGAAAATAAAAGGCATGAATTAAAAGGCAAATGAGACATGGAAGGTGAAAGGAAAGAAAGGAAAAGTGAAAGTTTGAAACCCTAGTATGGATGGCAACATGTAGAGTGGAAAGGGAGAGTGAAAGTTTGAAACCCTAGTATGGACAAACCGTTTAGGTCAAACACGAATATCTCATTCATTGATTGCTCACGTGTACAGTGTGTCATTAACGATTTAAATGTTGTCTGGAAAATAAATCAACTTGAACAAACATTACAAAAATTGGGACTATATTAAACACTCAAAAAAGTTGAATCTCACATCGAATAAAATGAACGAAAATAGGGACCAAAAAGTAATATTAAACCTTAATTTTACAACCGTGTTTTTAATAAAACTTCTCATTAGTATTACATTATGTTAGAAGTGGACTTTAAGCCTAACTCAACCCCACAAAATCGGCTTGTAGGGTGTAGGGTGAAGTTTGCACCCACCGAATTGGCCCCTCACACCAAGGTATATACATCTCGAGCGTGGGATTAGACATTTTTAATGGGTGTAGGCTCTAACCATGACTCTGATACCATATTAGAAGTGAACTTTAAGCCTAACTCAACCCCACAAAACCGGCTTGTAGGGTGAAGTTTGCACCCACTTATAAACTATGAATTGGCCTTATCTCTAGTTGATGTGGGACTTCCAACGTATTATTTATTATAATGAAATTTAAGGTAATTATGCAAACTTTACTCCGAACCTTTTTTTGAATAATAGTAAATTCAGAAATTAAGTTTTAGAGTGCAACATAAAGTATTGGACCATGAAAGTAGATTATTTTTTTTTATGAGTAAAAACATTTTATTGATTTTATGTTATTGGAAGTTTCACATAAACTAGATATAAAGTCACTTTAAAATATATAAGTGGTGTAAATCTCTCCTTGCAAATAAATTTTATGAAGTTGAGATAAATTTAAAGTCAATTTCTTAATATAGCAACTATGAGTTAAAATCTATTTTTGCAAGATTTTTTGTTTTTTTAACTTATTATACCATTTCTTACAAATCAATTTTTGTAGAGTTGAATTCGACTTAAAATCTACCTCTTAACCCATATATATATATATATATATATATATATATATATATATATATATATATATATATATATATATATATATATATATATATATATGTATATATATATATATATATATATATATATATATATATATATATGTATGCAATTATTCTTAACCCATGCATATGCAATGATGAAAGAAATAATATTATTATTTAAATAGATTTGGTGAAATAACATTAGAGATCATCGTGGAAAAGATGGTCCCAAAAGATTTTAAGTAGCCTCCAAGGGTTTCAAAGACACACTTAGGTAGAAAGTTAAGTAATAGTTTTCACTTCGAATATAATAATCAAAGTTAAGTAGACTAACTTGTTCTTACTAAAACACGTTGAAAGTGCAAATCACCGACTATTGACCATGTGAAGCTCCTATCCATGATCATGTAAAAAATAAATAAAAAAGTCATGCAGATAAAGCAATGAATTAATTATGCCAACATAGCCCCCCAACAAAGGTTAGCACCATAATTATCTTTTAGCTAAATTAATTAGTAACTCAGGTTTGATGTTTGGTACTATTTTTTTATCCCTATATTTACATTAATTTTCATGTTCTTACAATTAGAATATTAACCCATATGTGTAATCAATACTACCTATTATATCCTAGTTCAACCTAATAGATAAGGTTTATAAGATTTATTCTTTAAACTTACTATTAAAAAGATAACTTATTATTATTAACTTTTATAAATACGTCGACAAAAAATTCTTATAGCTTTTCACACTTTTAAATAAAATATTTCTTAATGTTTATTTTAGCTTTTTCATGTAACATATTATGGTAAGGATAGCTGTCAGTTTGAAGATAATCATCCCTATGTTACTTTAATACGTTAGCAATTTTCTATATAAGAAGAATTTACTTTTTATTGTAAGATATTTTTTCAATACAATAAGATTCACTAATGTTTTTGTTCATTACATCTTTTTCTTCCTTTTGTTCTTTTTTATTATAGCAAAACAAATTTTGATAGGGCTAATTTTTCAGAATATTTTGGCAAGTCGAATTGGTATTTTTAAATAAAGTTTAAAATTATGTAGTTTTAAATAATCAAATTAGGATAATAAATTTTTATAATTTCAATTCTTTATATAAAAATATTTGATGATTTCAAATACTTTATAAAAACACACCTTAAATAATACAATGTTAGTTTTAAAATGACTACACTTATAGAGTTGAGATAATTAAACATAGTAAGACATAAAAGGAGTTTAAGAAAAAGTGTTTGATAGTCTCATATAGGAAGAAAATGTGTTGTATAAGCATGAAGCATTTTTTCTAGAAGCCATGATTGTTGTTTCCATTTGAGTTGGTTGTTATGAGAAATGCAAACTTTTGCGGCACGTCAACCCAAAATCTCACAAAAAATTATACATACATAAAAAAAAATAACAAATTAAAGCAGCCATACATTTTCCTGAGAATAATTATACTTTGACAATATTTTTTTACAATATTTTAATATAATCTACGTGTCAGTGATTAATTCATGTTGGTGTTTATGATTATTATTATTGATTGTGAAGTAATTTTGAACCAATCACAGAATGACACGTAAATGATGTTAAAATGTTATAAAAATAATGTTGTCAAAGTATCGTTATCTTTTTCACAATCACACTCAATTCTTTAAACAATTTTATTCTTAGAGTTAAATCGTTTTGATTAAGCCAAATTTCTATAATTTCAGTTCCTTTTGGGCTATCCAAGTTCACACCAGAACATATGATATCAATTAAAATAAGTGCTTCAAATCACCAATGCCTAAATATGGCGTACTCTGTCAGAATTAAATATGTCATTCTTTATTGATATTTTATCTAACATTTGATATAAGTTAAAAATGATTTTTTTTTATTAGGTTTCTAATAACATTCTTTTCGCCATTTTTTTTTCTAAATTAACATTAAGTTTACCACACAATGAAACATTAGCTATGAGCAAGTATATGAAAGAAAAATTCAACAGTACTTGACCATTCATTGAGAAATCCACTTAAAGAGAAGAAGTATGCTGAGATAAAAAAAGGAAAGAAGAACAATTATTTCTAAATGTGAGTGTAAATTTTATATTAAGTTAAATTAATAAAGTTGAATAATAAATAAGAAAAAACTCATGAACCAATAGTAAATTTTTGGTTGAAATCTTTTATATAAATTGAATTTATGTCATATATTCATTTGAATGTTCCTAATAAACTTTTTTTTAAATTATTAAAAATATCAAAACTGAATTGTCTTGATAATATGTTCATATAATATATTGTGTATAGTATATTGAAAAATTAAATATATTTTTTATTTTTTAACTTTAAGTAAAAGTTAAAATTAATTTATATATGTAAATTTTATTTTCTTAAGTAAATTTTGTTATGTTTATTTAACGTTGTAAAATTTGAATTTTTTATACGTATTTCTACGTTAATTGAGAAACATATTTAAAATGTTATATGAATTTAATAAATTTTAGTTAAAAAAATTAAATTAATATATTTCTAAAGTTAAAAAATTAAATTGAAAGAGAAATTAATTTTAATTTTTACAAAAAGAATTATGTAATTGAAAGTCTTCCGTTTATACAGTATATACAAGTGTCTTTTATAAATGCATGTGAGTGGGCATTAAAAAAAATGAAAGTGATAAAATGTGGGCCTATAAGGCGTGCACTTGTACATTTGACTTGGTTGAAGGCTCTAGAACACACTTTTGTGCTCCAACTCACTAATCCACATCAATTTCATTCTTGGTGTATCTTCCTCAATTTCAATAATTAGATTAGGGTTAATTAACCTCTTTTTAATGCTCAATTACGCCAAATTAAACTACGTGCCAAAACTCTTCACAGTATTTCATTTCCATTGCATGGATAAAAGATCATCGACCTAACAACAATCTCATACCATCAATAAAATACTAAAACCAAGTGCCGCACCTTCTTTTATTTATTATTATTTTTTTTGTTTTCACTGTACGAATATTTCAAAATAGGAAATAAAGTATAAATAATTCGATTCTTTTGTAATTCTTTATGAAAATGATAATAAAATAAAATAGTTTTTTAAAACCTAACTTATCCACTCTGTCTGAGTATGACCCACAGGAATGGTAAAAGATCCTTGAAAATTTAGTTTATGAACAACTAAGAATAAAACTTCTAAACATCTTCGTCAATGGAAAATAAAACTGTTCTATGATATTAATTATAAAATTACTCGGTTTTCTCATAAATAAGTGGCCGCAAATAAATTTGACTTCGAAAGTAAAATAATAACTAAGAACATTTTATATTTTATTTTTCAAAAATCCTATTTCTAACAGTACCCCATTAAACATTTCCCCTACTGATTTAAGAGATAATATTCTTCTTCTTCTTTTTCATTTTGATCATAAAAATATTAAATAATATCTTTTTATCACATTTAATATTTCATTATATTTTGTTTTACCTACTCTGATATTTCACTATAATTAACCTAAGGGAATCCAGGAGAGAATTTGATTTTTTATTTATTTATGAAAATTGTCCAATTCACATCCACTATTGTGGAAATGGACAAAATTAAAAACATTTTACACTTGTACAAATTAAAGTTGTGCTTTAAAACATGTTTTTTCTTAAAAAAGGAATCGTATTTAGAAAATAATTTTTCTTTAGTCGTGCTTAAAACCACGAAATTTTAAAAAAAAATTGTGATTCTAAGCGTATTTTTGTGTATAGTTTATTTTTTAAAAAAATTGTGCTTACAAGCCTGTTTTTGTTTTATTTCAATTGTTTAATTTTTAATATAATTTGTTGACTTTTGGTTTCTGGTTATAGAAGCAAGTGTTTACTGAGTTTTTTTTATATTAAATTCACATTTTATTTTTTTAATAAATTTATATGTTTTTTTATTTATTATTTTGATTTATATTTTTTGAAAAATTAAATATTAGCATAAAGGTTTTTAATTTTAAACTAATATTGCTAATTAATGTAATTTGAAAAGTAAAAAAGTAATAAAATTTTAATTGGAAATTGATAATGTTGAATATTCATGATGGAGAAAGAGAAATTTAATAAAGTAGGGGTTAATTTTGAACAAAAATACTTTATATGCAATTATTAATTAGAGTTGGTTGTTGAGTTTATCAAGAAGGAGGTTCACCGGAGAAAGACAAACACCACTGGGATATGAGCCTAATTGTATAAGGAATTGATACCATTGTTGGGTCTATTAAGGAAGAAATTCACTATGGAGATAAAAACACCAATGAGATACGAGTCCAACCATATAAGGGAAGAAATTGACACTACTATCTATCCAAAATCTTAAAGCAATTGGTTAATGCATTTTTTACATTTATATAGTATTATACTCTTTTATTTCTATCCAATGTAAGACCTGAATTCACACTTAGATTTGTAACATTGGTGTAATATTATCTTTTAAGTTTTTGTTATCTTAGTTAAACTCGTGTAAGAATTTATATTTTAATATTTTAATTATTATTATTATCTTCATTTTTCATTCCATGATATGTGAAGACATTATAGGTCTATTATGAATTGCATAAAAATCACACAAATGTGTTATGACAATTATCAATGTATCTAAACATTAGAAATGATTGAATTAAATAAATTGACCTACACATTATCAAAAATGAATATTTAAAGATGAGATATAGCATGATAAGAAGATTATGATGGAGACTGGTGTATCTCCTATCATTTATCTAACTGTTGAAAAAATAAACGATAATTGAAAGTGAATAAAAAATCTTGACTAAATGTATTTGAAAATCAAATTTATATCGCCATTAAAAGTTGATTATGTTGATATGATATATATTAGATACTATTTTAAATATATCTTTGCATACAAACTGTTGCATCAAATAAGTCAGCATTTTCATTAAATTAATCTTCTTCAATTAAACGTTTATGTCAATCATTATACATTGTTATTTCCTTTTATAGTATATCTCACTATAAATTAAGTAACTTTATAGAATTGTCGAAAGAGGATATATAAGATTTTTAAAAAGAAATATATAACTGATATTATTATGTGACTAACTTATCAAATCACATTAATAAAGTGATAAAAAGTGGAGTGTCATGTCTCGCAAGAATATATTCAACACTTGATAAAATTATAAAATCCTACTATCTAAACTAAGAACAACGGATTTAAGTAAACAAAATTTAAGGGGAAAAAAATATATCATTTAGATGCTTTTTTTTTTTCTAGAATTTTTTTGTTGAATCATAAGACGAATTCCACGTTTATACAATAACTTTTTTCTTTCAATTTTTAACTTAATTAAATTAATTTAAATATTATAAAATCATTTTATCTCTAATTAAGGGTGTTAATATGAAACTAGTCAAACGAACTGATTTACAAATCGTTGTTAAAAACACAAGATAGGTTAGGGTTCTAAGCCTACTAGTCCACATAAGTCTCACATGCATAACGCGTAACCCGTGTGGACATGCAACTAGACAGGAGAATAACCCCTTGATCCACAAACAATTCTAAATCTTATTTTATTTCCCCAAAACACGTCTCACTTACTCATCCCGTGTTCTGCATTTTTTATTTGTTTTTCATTCTTCTTTCTCTCTCATGAAGCAGAACACAAAGTGTCTCATTCGTCACCTATTCTCATTTCACAGCAACACACTCATATAGTAGTCTCAGCCATTTCATGCATGACTATTAAGTTTGATGAGAGTGTAATAATATACAGTAACTGCTTCATTTTTCTAAAGTTGTTGAACCATGTATAAAATTTATGAAAATTGTTCAACCATTACATACATGTGAATTTTTTTTTTATAAAGTATGAAATTTATCATTAATTAAGAAAAAAAATTCATTTAAGTATGCATACTAGTCTGAGAGTCAATTCCAATGTCGTGCAGGCCAATCCGACCTAAATATTGCAGGCCAAGTGCGAGTCGAATCTAAACAAACCGGATTAATCCACATTGTCATCTTTATCTCTGGTCAATATGAGACTTATAACAATTTAATTCAATAAATTCAATGTTAGAAGAGGTTTATAAGAAATATATTTTGTTAATTAAAACAAGGTGACACTTACTGGATAACACACCTAGTTATACAATGTTAAGATTGATCAAAACTATATAAACACCAAATTGTACGATTAATTTTTCATAATAAAATTAGTATAATTTTCCGAGAAGGGGAATTAGCATCGATATCATCAAACAAAAGACTTCAGAAAAAGTTTTACCTCTTAGTGCATATATAGCAAATTTTTGGTGTTATAGCCGACAACATATAGCAAATTGTAGAGCAAAAGCTTGATATGCAAAATCTTAGGACACCAATAAAGTGAAAAGAAAAAGTATATTAAAATTGTGAATTGTTTGAGTGACATATACTTAAAACTAGTTTTATATATTCCATGGAGGCAGAAAGAGAAGGAATTGAATTCGATCTAATTTATGGTCTTTCTTGAAAAGGGAATAAGATAAGGATAATTTTTTTCCTAATTTGAAGTGATACATTAATAATTTTAAATGACAATAACAGAAGCCGTCTTCATGGTGTGATCAGAATGTCAAAATATGAAACAAATCATGGAGATTATGTTCAATGAAGGGAATCAAGTGGAATCATATCTTTTTGACCCACACACTTCTTTGTCCTTATTCATTGGATGCCTTAACCATTTCATTTATTCTCCGGGAATAATGAAGATTAATAATACCACTACTAATGATAATCCTCTCATAATAAACAAGTTTTTTTTTAACTATAATAATTTTATGAATTAAATATTGATTTTATTTACAATGCTATTAATAATAAGTCAGTTTTTTTTTTCTAATCACAAGAAGGGTGATCAAACTTATAAAATGTGGCTTATGTTTAATTTCCTCAAGAGCACAAATTGAAGATTGGATAATAGTGGAATAATAAAACTATGATATAGGCGATTTGATTCGCTGCAAAGAGTTGTAGAATTTTATGGGCATCAATATTTAGAGAGCTTGGCATACACATTTTAAAATAAAACATCACTGTCGTAACTTAAGTTGGTGCTTAGCCTGCCATGCCGCCAAAGAAAAATATTAAGTTTATGCAAAAGCTCATGATTCCATAACCCACTACTCTTTTTATTCTCTCTCCAAATTTATGTTTCAGAAGCTGACACTTGGAGATTGTTAATTAAATACTCATAAACAACTCAAACATGGCTTGCAAACGTACGTAATATAATAAGAATAATGATAAGGATAAATATTTGAGTTACTATTTTTCGACCGAGTTAATAAATAAACATAAATACAGTATAAACTACAAATTGGAGAAAAACCATACCTATTATTTAAAGGCAATTAAAAAATAACAATGTGAAAATGTGTACAATATATAAAATACTTATACTACTTTTAAATTCTTTGATCATGATACTAGATACATCCATATTCTCTAAAACAAAAATTTAACTACACCTCGTAATACTTTACTACAAAAATATAAGAAAAGCTTAACACTAGCTTAAAGTGTCTTTATCTTGATACAAGAAAAATTATGGAATTAGAATCTATTATATATTTTCAAACACTCACTCTTTTGCTTATACTAAGAGATGTGAAACTTTACAAAATGTATATTTTCATCACATTCAACAAAATTCACCATGAGTAAAATAGATTATATTTCACCATAAAAGAGTATATTTACTTAGAATTAATCATTCAAACAATTTTCATACACTCTACATCAAAGTTAACCAATGATCGTGTATAAATTAAAGCTAAAAAAGACTCATCTTAGCACTCACAAATTTGCCCAACAAGGAGCCACCATATGTCATAATTCTTTACTTTCAAAATCTGACCAACCAGGAGATATGTCAATGTCACAATCCTCCACTCACATATCTGACTAACAAGGAGCTGTTACTTCATGTTCTTCTTCCTCAAGAAAATATGAAAAATATACAGTCTTTATCTTTGTCTTCATCACAAGTCACTGTTGAACACCACTACCAATCGTAACTTAATTAGCTCCATAGTTCGACACTCACTCGAAATGAAACCTTATTGTCGCCATGTCGCAACCATGACACAAACCACCACACGAACCTTGCGAAATAAATCACATTTCAAACACCTACATCTTGCAAATACCACACCTCACACCTTCACCATGCATATTGACAAACATGCACCAAACACGTGACAAAAACTGCTCAGACCACCATCAATCTTTGTGCGCAACCACCGTAGCTTCCTTTGAAATGATTATAGATTATGACTCCATCGCTCGCACATGGTCAGGGTAAATAACTCCACTTGCCAAAGCTCTACCTCTGCCACGTGTACCCCACCTCAAGTTTAGGTCGCCTCTTTACGACCCACATAAGCCAATGTGAAGCATATTGGATGAACAAGCAACAACCACTATGATGAGACCCTTACGCGGTGTTCTTTTGGAGGTGATTATTATTGAGGGAGAAGAGGAAGCGATGATTTGAATGTTTTTTTATGTTATTTTAAGAGATGAGAAAACGATGATTTGCGAGATACATAATAATTTTGCACTTCGCTACCACAAAGCGATTTACGAGTGAATATATCGTTTTAATGTAAATATCCTTACTTTATTTTCACGTGTCCACTGTTTTTTTAGGTTGCTTTATTTTCACTATTATTTTTTCATATGCACCACCATTGTTATTTTCACATGCACATGTGAGATTCCTAAAGAATACAGGAGAGATTCCTCACTTCAAAATTAGTGTGGCAAGTGTGTGTGCATGGTTCATGTTCATGGTTTGTGGTAAAAAATTTTAAGAAGTGTAGTTAAGCTTGAAAACATAGGGACAAGCAAGCTCGGTTTTAAGAATCCATAGTAGGGGTTAATGTAGGATTTGTAAAGACTTTTAATCGGATATGTGAAAACTTAGAACAAATATGGAAAACTTGGAACTGGATCTAGAAAACTTGGAATTTGATATAGAAAACTTGGAATCGGATCTAGAAAACTTAGAACTGGATTTTGGAAAACTTGGAACCGATTACAAATATGTTCTCTTTTGTTTGGAACTTATTCCATGGTATTGGAATTTATTCTCTGATGCTTGGAACCGATTCCAAAGCTTTGGTTTGTTATAAAAAAAATGAGTTTGGCTGCAAGAAGTGTTGGACAAGTTGAACAAATATATATTGTATTCTTTATTTATTTCAATTAATACTTTTTCCATAAAAAAGTTATTCATTTAAAAAAAAGAGAAAATAATTTTAACTCATTTAAATATCATTTTATATTACTTTTAACATAAAGGGAAATTTAGGAATTTACTTTTTAATTTATTAAAAAATCATTTAATTTATCATATAAGTTAAATCTTTCACAAATTTTCATAAACTTTATTCCCAGATTCATTCCACCATCAGCTTCAAATCCTTTAAAAGACACAAAATTTCACCTTCAAATCCATCGAAGTTCATCCTTTCCATCTCCCTCATATCCTTTCTTCCAAAAGAACATAATCTTATAGATTCATCCTTTCCATCTCCCTCAAATCCATCGTACATGATTCACTGCGCCAATATAACACTGACAGTGATCCTTCCATCAAATTTCTCATTGCGATTTCAACAAACAAAGATGATACTCCAGTAACAAGGATTCATCTTTTTCGATGTTAAAGATCAGACTAAGCTACAATCACAGGACATACTAAAAAAATCCTACTGAATCATAAGCTCTGATACCACTTATTGGAAAAGAAATGCATTGTCTTTACCTTTGAGAATCATCCTACTAACATATAAACACAAGAATACACAAATAATATAATGTGGAACGCCAAATCTAGAGAAAAACCATGAACGTTGTCTAAAGACAACTAAAGAATAACATTGTGAAAATTTATACAACACATAGACCACTCTTTGACCCTAAGTACACCCACACTCTCTAGAGAAAAAATTTAACTACACCTCACAACACTCTACTACAAAAGTATAAGAAAAGTCAAACACTAACTCAAAGTGTCTTAAACTTGGGGCAAGAAACATCATGGACATATAATCGATTATATAGTCATCAACATCCATTCATTTGCTTATCTTAAGATTTCTTATTCTAGAAGATGTAAGACTTTACTAGATACATATTTTCATCATACACAACATGTCTTACTTCATCCTTTTACTAAAAGTGATATATCAAATATCTATAATATTTTTTTAATTGCTACCAAATTCATCCACTAAGAAAAGAATCATAATTAAAATTGTTGGGATAAACTTAAATTTCAGGGGTTATTAATAATTTTGTTTAAATCTTATTTTATTAATTTGGGTCTAGTAATATTTAGTTTGATTTCGATAGAAATTAAATATAGATTGGTAGTTTTGATTTTTCATTTATTTAGGTGCAATATTATTTTATTTTATTTTGTTAATATAAGATAGAGATAGATCAAATATATTTTATTTTGAGTCTCTTGATATTTTATCTTTAGCTTTTATTATTTGTACTCGGTCCAATGTCCTATTTACACTTAAAGGTTGTCAATTTCAATGAAAATAACTATAGTGAATTGAAGAGTTGAATTATTTGTGTGAGTCACATTTTTTTTATAACAAAAACAACCTTTTATCATTATTAAACTCATAAAATAGTTTTAGTGTAGTAAATTCATTTTCCATGTGATAAACCATATAGATGGTAAACTATTCACCATGTTTCTTGTCCATAGATTCTAGGTGTCTTTACAAAATTCTCTTTTTGCTCTTTCTTCCCTTTTTTGTTTGAGATTATCACCTTTTCTTTAGCCAAGATATTGAGGTGGTGCTTGCAAAGACATTGTAAGCTCAAGTGAATAATTTGTATGAAGTAAAATAAATATTGTAATAAACAAATCTACCTTACTTCATGGACAATGTCTCTTTTATATCATTTTCATGGATTTTTACCTAAGTGAACTTATGTAACATCCCAAAATATAGTAATTACCATAAATTAGAATTAATTACAATTAACAGTTAAAACATGCAGTTTTATACTAAGCGCAAACGGCTGTCATCCGGACATCTCTTAGCATTGTAAATCCGCTCCATATCCCTGAGCCACTGATCCGCTTCATCCGGAAGACCTTTCCCACTAAACTTGGCCGGATGGTGTTGGAGAAAGCTTTCTAAACTCCATTCAGCAGTAGGCGGGGCAGCGTTAGAAGAGGACGCTCCTGCCGCGCCCCTAGTTGCAGCCAATATCTCCATTAACTGCCGTTGTGTCGCCTCAGAGTTGGATCGAGAGGCTTCCAGACTCTGCATAGCTGCCTGATTTTGCTGCATCAATGTAGCGTTCTGCTCCATAAGGGTGGTATTTTGCTGTTGAAGTCTGTCGATCACCGTCTCCAACAACCTAGCGCTGTTGGACGTATCCAGTTCATTGGGTTGAGGTGGCGGAGGAAGTCTAGGCGCCATTCGTTCTCTGGTTCAGAGAAAAACGAACGTTAGTAATGTTCAAAGAGTTGAGAATTAACTCATTCAAACACATATTAAGCACACAGCAAAAACGTAGTGCACTCATAATCCTACAGTGTCCTTCAAAAGAACAAAACTGCTCTGATACCACTAATGTAACATCCCAAAATATAGTAATTACCATAGATTAGAATTAATTACAATTAACAGTTAAAACATGCAGTTTTATACTAAGCGCAAAGTGTAACACCCCTTTTTAGAGTATTACAGTAATTTTTTTTTTTTTTTTAAAACAAAGCATTAATTCGCATTTGAAATCACAACACTTAATATTATTACACAATAATATCGTCAAAGTTTCAAGAGTATTTATTGAAGTACAAACTAAATATTAAAACTCTTGAAAATTACAAACCACACATTTCACAATTTAAAATACATGTTCTAAAATCCCATAGAGGTTTTCCCATCGCATCCTCGCACTAAACTTCTTCAACTTTACCTGAAACATCATCTACTCTCGTATAACGTTACGAGTTATACGATCATCGTAGACACATAAATAGGGTGAGCTAACCAATTACAAATAGATATACATTATAAATAAACTTATTTTCATAGCTTAAATATCAATAGTAACATTAAATGTTAACTCCTGATATTATATCGTATACAATTAAATGTACACAAGTCTCACTTCTTTTTCCATTCCTTACACATGAATAATAGACTTATTATCCTTCACACAAAGTTAATGGACATTGGCCCTTCACACGCAGCTATTGAACCTATCTCGGCTCTATCCTTCATATATCAACACCGGTTCCTCATATGAACCGCGGATAAGAGTTGTCCTTCATCCGCAACTTCGGACATATTTTCCTTGTTCTTCAAGGTCTTACGAATAAAAACTTTGGTGATTAACATCTATTCACCAAGCACAATACTCAGCACGAGAGAGAAACTTAAGGTAAGACATCCATATTCCCTCGTAAGAGGAAAATAACAGGACTCGAATCCTCCTATTGCCTTACTCAGGCAAAAAGGAAATTTCCTTTCTTTTAATTACCGAGAATAAGCATAAATCTTCCCCATATGAAACTAAATAATCATCCAAGACTATTTTAAATACCTTAAGAAACTATCCAAAATGACAATTCAAAATAAATCCCAAAAATCTTGTTCAAGACTGTTTGCTGTAAATTCTGACCTTTGCTCAGTGTTTTACTCATAACTCTTTCTACAGAACTCTAAATGAGTTGATTCTTGTTTTGTTGGATTCTATATTCAAATATCTTTCATAGGACACAAAAATCGAAATTTTTGGATTTTAAGGTTAGCTGCAGTAAAATATTTAACATCAACATTTTAATTACGTTTTTCTGTAATTTCAGCAATGACCTTGGCTGACTATTTTGGTAATAACTCTATTTACATAACTCCAAATGAGATGATTCTTTTCAGTTTGGAATCTAGATTGAAAGAACTTTCATTGGACACCAAATTCATAATTTTTTGGACCATTGTACTAACTGCAGTGAAATTTTCAAAATTGATGTTTCTCTAATCTTCTCAGGTGAGTTTACTTTCAATCTCTCTTTAGTTCAAGTTTCTAATTAAGATTGAACATATGGTTTACGTTACAGAATGAGTTAGCAACTCAATTCTATTTTTTACTAATTGAATGAGTATTATACTCTACACTTAAGGACCCACATCTTTTGATAACTTACAAAATTTTCTACATTGAGAGATAAGGTTGGACATGTTTGATTAAAAAGGGAATTAAAAATTCATTCCCATGCCTATCTTCTTCTGAACATTTACGTAATGTTTGGTCATCCAAAGTTAGAAAGGTCGAATTTTAAAGAAAAACACAATCAAGTTTTATAAGGAAATAATTTGAAATTAAGATATGACTCATTGAAAAGGAGATGATCAATAATTCAAAGGAAAACAATTTCCTTCACTTATTTTTTTTTTTAAGCTTGCCGTGAGTATCCAACAACACCTCAATTACAGAGAGAAAAAGGAATTTGCAGCATACAACATATTGAGAATCAAGATCTCTTTCTTCTTTCACATTTTGAAGTCAACAACACTTCTATCAAGCTATATCATTCATTCAATATAATCTAGTTCACACTTTCAAAGTCAAGATGTGTATTTCAACCAAGTTCATGAGGTAAACTATAATTACATGTGAAGAAATTACACTATCATGCATGTTGAAGTAAAGAAAATGGTTTAGCTTCCCTACCTGTACATGTCTAAAACCTATAGTAAAAATTTCAAATCAATCTCACGGTTGATGGGATGAAACTCTTAATTTCTCCTTAGTTGGTCCAGGCATAAAACCATGCTGGAAAATTGGCTACTTCAAAATGCGAAATCTATATCTATTATTTTATAACTTTAATTGATAATCTAAACGGTCAAATTCAAAATCTATGTCTTAGGAACCTCATATCAAAATTTCAGATCCATCCGACGGTTAAATTGACAAGAATTTATGTTTTCCTGAGGGAACTTAGTAACAGAAAATAAGGTGATTATTAACTTATTCCATCATCCGAGACTTATTCCTTTAAATACAGGCCTCAAAATAACAATCCGAACGGTCAAGGCAAAATAATATATCTTATGGTCTATATATCAAAATTTAAGGTCGATCTAACGGTTCACTAGGTGGGAATGTATGTTTTACCGTGGAGACTTAGTAGCAGAAATAAAGCAGTCATCAAATTGATCCAACATGCGGAAATTTAATTCTCTAACTACAGATGATAAAATAATAATCCGAACGGTCAAAGCAATTTAATATGTCTTATGTCCCATATATCAAATATTTAGCTACATCTAACGGTAAATGAAGTAGAATTGGACAGTTTACTGAGGTAACTCGAAAAATAGAAAACAATAGGAAACTAAGATTCACAAAAGTAGACAGCTAGCTATTGTTAATAAATTCTAATATGCTTAGATTCATGATCATGAAATATGAAATTGTAATATCTAAGAGATGGTTTAGCTGCCCCTACCTCTTTTCCAGCAAAGATCTTGAAATTTCAGAGTGTTCTAAGTCCCCAACTATTCTCCTTTCTTCTTCAACCAAGAAACCCTACTCACCCTCACGATTCTCTCTGATTTACTTAGTACTTTTGTTATGATTTCAGTGAAGAGGAGGATAGGTTTTTATGCTTGTCCTCAGCAGCCTACGATGTCGGATGGTTTCAAAAGAGGGAACCTATTGAAGTAGCTTCTTTATAGCCTCGAAGAAAATTTGATAATGAAGCCAAAAGACATTTCAATTCCTACGATGGAAAGTAGACTACCTACTGTGTGTGGGGAAAGGAGAAATTGTTTTGCATCAATAATGAAAGTTTATAAGTTTGGATGTCTCTGTGTTATGTCTTATTTGACTATTCAATAAAAAAAATCAAATTTTTAGATATTCAATCAAGTGGTATAAATTATTCGGATGTCATTGTGAACTTTGAACATTACTATGTAATATAGCCGAATAATTAAACTAATATAATCCTATAATAACACACGATTTTATGAATATTGTCACACAACAAGAGATTCTTACAACTAAATTATATATAAACAAAATAATATTGATCGTAATTATTTTGGGTCTTACACAAAGATTCCAAAACCGAACATTCACACGTACAGAAGGTAAAATACCATGCAGCAGTGTTCCAAAGTTAAAAGACGAACGGTTTTACAAACTTTAACCGAACGTCCAAAAGCTAACAGAAAACGAAAGCTACAACTAACGAGCGCTCTAGGGCTCGGCTATAACCTCTACTTCAACCAGATTGGCGTCCTCCAAATTTTCTTCTTCCAGCGCTTCATCAAGCAACGCCTCCCCGTCTGCTCACATCCACACGGATGATCATTGCATAGACAAGACGAACGTTCAAGGACGAACGACAACACAAGGAAAGAGACACAGGGTAAGCTTAAGTAGTTTAATTCATACAACCCATATAACAATTTAACATAAGCAATTAACATACGAAACATATAACAATACATCAAGGCATAAAATAAATCATCCAAACTCTCATAAGACCGACCGTCCGGACTGTATGAATCCATGTAACTACAGGCGTTCTTGCACTCGGGTGGTGTGGTAACTGGAAACACTCATCAGCTGTCACCCGAGGTTAACCCTATCAGTCCAAAGTACTCAAGAGGACTAGGGCCTCCTGCCATTCCCACACATGACCTACTCTCCTCTACTTGAGGACGAGCACTCACGGAATATCAGGATGAACAGCCATCAGTAATTTTACCATGGTCATACTATACAACTCATCATATTCAAATCAGAGAGACGTTCCTCCTTGGAACGCTCGTTCAAATTCCAAACTCATAGTTTCATCTCATATATGGTTCGCACATTATACACTTCCCTCAACATCACATTTTCATTCTTAGTTCCACTTCCCTAAAAAGACGAGCGTTCAGACCCCTTCATAATGAGGACGAACGTCATCATGATACCGAGAGACACTCGTTTTTGACAGAAGAAAAACGAACGTCCTTCCGAGGACGAACGTTGTGACCACTTGAATCAACTAAATGGACTGACTCTAGAACAATTTAACTGATACTTAGAATAATTTAATTTCAAGGACATTAGATTGAATCCAAGTGGATAAGACATCATAAAACTTTTAGATATTAAAACGGACACGAATTTATAAAAGGTATTACCCGCCAGTCAATGACCGAACGCGGTAGCGGATATAAAGTTACTGTTTGGACGAACGCTAATTAGCTTTATGGACGAACGCTATTTTCATTCAGGACGAACGCTATTATCGCTCGTTGAAATTTTACGAAAAGGACGATCGTTCGGTCTGAGACCGAGCGCCACTTAGGACGAACGCTCGATACAAGACCGAGAGCCCATTTGGACGAACGCTCAGTAGATGACCGAACACTAATTAGAACGAACGCTCGATATAAGACCGAGCGTTACGAATCTGAGTTCAATTATTTAAAACATTGGACACCACTAGGATGAGCCGAACGCTCAAACCTAGACTTTCACTAGAGGACGCTCGTTCTTAAGCCGAATCCTTTCCAAATGAAAGAACTCTTATTCTAAATCAATTTCCAGGAAAAGCCGAACGGTAGAAGACCGTTCGATGACGAGCGTGCATTAACAAAGTAAGGACTCTTATATTTTACAGATTTTTCATCTACAATAACTTCACATTTTACATACGATTCATATCTTATAATTTATTCCCACCATAAATCTCATACATTACAGAATTCATATTATCATACATAACTTACAGAAATCATCCATTTTCCAATTCATACGGTTCAGTCTCAACATACAGTTCATACAATATCACTCATACACAACCAGTACAACAGGGTTCGTTCAATCACAGTAAACATCATGCATTTCATACATTCAGTACACTTCATGCTTTCACACACATTATACAGTATCAATTAAATTACTAAAGCTTCCCTTACCTGGATCAGTAGTGAACGAACGTCCTAACGTGAAAATCCGTGTTCGCCCAACTATCACTTCTATCCTCAGACTACTCAACTCTTGGAACTAAAATCAAACCAGAAATCAACATTTGATTCAGAGACAGAGAATGCATGTAACCATACTTGGTTTTTGCATGAACCCTAATAATGAACAGCTAAGGGACGAACGTACCAGAATTCAAAACTGGAACTTGTTCGGTTTGATGGAAAGCTTACGGCGTCTGGATTGCTTCTATGGTCTCTGAAATTGGATCGGAGAAGAAGAAGGTAAGATATGGTAGAGAGAAGATGGAGGTTCTAGAGAGAAGGCAGAGAATTTGGAAGCAAAAGTTCGGGGAAGAAGATGAAGCATGCAGAGAAATGGGAGAGGGTTTTCCAGAAAAGTAATTTCTCTCCCCACGTAGGACGAACGTCCATTCGCCTGGTGCCACTTGGATTCCACTAACGTTTTCGAACGTTCTAAAGTGACACTTGGCAGCTGCATGCAGAATGAGTGTGAGTGCGTTTTAATTGCACTGCACGTGTGACGAGGGTGCATTAAATGGCGTCAAGAACGAGAGGTGGGGGGTTCGTTTCTTAATTAAAATTTCTGGACAGGATTTGAGAGTAATAATTACGTGATTTGACAGGTGGCAGTGGTTAAATTTTCGAGACCTCACAACTTATGTCAAATAAACTAGGTCTAGTTTAGAGATGTTTAAGACATACTATTCTTTGTATTAATCTTCGTATCATTATAATGTAATTCTTAATTATAGATTGAAATAATGTCTACCACTATGGTATGGTCCTCTCTTGAACAATAAGTTTTTAAATAGATAATATAATTTTTTAAAAGATTAATAACATAACCTCTCAGTTTGATATTTTGAAAATTTCCAATAAAATATTGCATATAACTTCAAGAATCTAAATAATAATGTAAGATTATTTAAAACGGAGGATATATAATTTTCACTCCATTTTAAATAAAGTAGACATAAGACCTATAAGATTGACGTAATGACAAAAAGTTAAAAGGAAAGATGAGCGAAGTTGTAGATTCAATTCTTTCCCTAACATTTAAGAGATAAAGTTAGTTTAAAGGATTTTGATAAAGAAAATGAGAAAGGTTGTGAGTTAAAGGATTTTGATAAAGAAAATGAGAAAGTTAACCACTAACATTTACCAATAAATGAAAGAAAAAGAGAGTACATACAACAATGAGAATTAAGATATTGTATATGGGTTCGTTTTCAACATAGAAAAGTTGGCTGAATCTCATTCGTTAGTCCCTGGAACTAATGGTTTGACAATTAATATTGTCAGCCACCGAGAAGTGGTGAAATGTCATAGCAGATAAGCCGACGGTGTTAGGAAAGAACCAGTGAGAAGCTTGTGAGTAGCATGTAAAAGGAAAAAATATATAACGTATATCTCATTCTATTGATCCACAAAAGTAACGTCAGAAGAGAACTTATCATGGCAGCTTTTTCTCAAGCACTGAGTCTTTAAAAACTTCCAATTACCTACACACATTTAAAATTTGTCTGTACCGAAGTGGCACAGTCCACAAAGAGTGAAAGTGATATGTGATTACAATCGCACTTCCCAAACAACTGCTGCCAACAATGAACACACTTCACGGACACCACAACTAAAACCTTATTTTAATTTCCAACATTCATCACCACATATATTTGAAGTCCTTGCAGCCCACACCATAGATACACTTCCTATACACAGGCACATCATATATATATATATATATACACACACACATATTTGGATCCCAACATGCTCTCCAATATTGAGTTTTGGTCTAAATAGAGAGAGATTATTTTTCTAATAGAACTAGTTAGATGCAGAGAGAAAATAGAAAACTTTATAAAAGTAATTTATAAAAAAATAATATATTTTAAAATTTGTTTATAATAAAATTATTTATAAATAAATTATTTAATATTAAAATAACTTAATTTTAGAGTATCGCAACTTCTAAAATATTTTATTTTTAAGTTTTATAAAATTTCAAGAGTTTTACAAAAATTCATGAGTTTTACAAAATTTCATGTGGTTGATAATGTAAAACCTCTGTATCAAATTAACCTTAATAATACATTCAATCAAATTCTGGGAATTCAAAAGTAAATTACGAATTTTAACAAGATTAACCCGAAACCTCCTTCACCACGCTCCCATCCAGAGCCTCCCCTTTCTTCTTTGCATTCCCCGTAATCCTCTACACAGATAAGCAGCTGCAGCTCTCCAAAACGGCGTCAAGCTCCTTCAGAAGCCCCTCATACTCCTTCAACGCGATCGTTAACCCATAGCTAAGTAAGCACATTCTCTTCCATCTCCTCGGGATCAGAGCCCTTGGGAAATCGGAAAGAAAAGTACGGCAAACCATCGATGTTCACACCGGCTTCATCCTTCGCCAGCGGCCATTGGATCTCTTCGGCGACGCGCGCGTATACGGCAACGGTGGTGTCTCACAGTCTTAGAAGTGTGAGAAGAAAATATGAAGGTGCAGATAATAATAGCCAATAACTGATTGGGGCGCAGAAAGCTAACAATACCATTCCTTTAAAGCCCATTTAGGCAGTTATTGGGCTCTGGTGATTCGGCCCCGATCTTAAAAGTTTCTAGGCTGCTTCTTCATGCACCTCCTTTTGTTTTCCTGCACTCCCTGAAATCTATAAACCTAAGTTACTAAATTGCAATCTACGTAGGCGCGTCAGCTATATATTACTCGCATAGCCAAAACCCTAGCTTCCCCATCCATCCTTCTTCCATCTGCGCGGCGGATACACACACAGGTGAATCGGAATGGGAAGGGTAATTCGCGCCCAGCGTAAGGGTGCGGGGTCTGTTTTCAAGTCCCACACCCACCACCGCAAGGGTCCGGCGAGGTTTCGCAGCCTCGATTTCGGCGAACGCAACGGCTACCTGAAGGGAGTGGTCACCGACATTATCCACGATCCCGGTCGTGGCGCTCCACTTGCCAAGGTTACATTCCGCCATCCCTTCCGCTACAAGAAGCAGACGGAACTCTTCGTCGCCGCGGAAGGTCTCTACACTGGGCAGTTCCTCTACTGCGGCAAGAAGGCCACCCTCGTTGTTGGCAACGTCTTGCCCCTCCGATCTATCCCCGAGGGTGCCGTCATCTGCAACGTTGAACACCATGTCGGCGACCGTGGCGTCTTCGCCAGGGCCTCCGGCGACTACGCCATTGTTATCAGCCACAACCCGGATAACGACACATCTAGGTTACCATTCGTGCCTTTTTATTTTACTCCGGATTACTGTTTTTGGATTGGTTTGATTGTTTGTGATTCATAATTCGTGTTTGAGGCTTGCGTCTATTGGTTTGCGTGGTGTTTTATTTTCTTTTACTGTTAACTAAAGTGAATTATATTTGTTAATATTGTAGGAAATTAGGGAACTGAAAGCTCGGCATTTAGTTAGGGATTCTGGATGAATAAGTTGAGAGTAAAGTGAGATATAATTAGGGGCCCTGTTTGGATGACTTCCATCGATTGACTGTATTTGTAACAGAAAATAGTATTTGTATTATCAAATACGAAAAAAATGAAGTAAACTTGTCCATGAGTTATGGTTAGGTTATGGATAATTAGATTTTAGTGATGTTAATTAATTGAATTTGCACAAATTAGGTAATAGATCAAATGGTTTCTTTTTTAGTTATTTTTTGTTCTATATTACGAAGATGGTTAACGGCCTATCAGGTTCTTGTTGTAAAGCATGTTATATTCGCAATGCCAAATTAGGAGTTGATAATTCGGCAGATATACTATGTTCTATATTTTTATCTTTTTAGAGTAGTTTGTAAGGTGGAAGTTTACTCTCTGGACAAAATGTGCAAGCGTTTGAATGCATCTTTGCACTCTTTTGGCAGGATCAAGCTTCCTTCTGGAGCGAAGAAGATTGTGCCGAGTGCATGTAGGGCAATGATTGGGCAAGTTGCGGGTGGAGGGAGAACTGAGAAGCCTCTTCTTAAGGCTGGTAATGCTTACCACAAGTTTAGAGTGAAGAGGAACTGCTGGCCTAAGGTGCGTGGTGTGGCTATGAACCCAGTTGAGCATCCTCACGGAGGAGGTAACCACCAGCACATTGGGCATGCTAGTACTGTCAGACGTGATGCTCCTCCTGGCCAGAAGGTTGGTCTCATTGCCGCCAGGAGAACTGGTCGTCTTAGGGGGCAAGCTGCCGCCACTGCTTCTAAAGCTGACAAGACTACTTAAGGAGATTGTTAAAGATATGCTTAATTACAAATTTTCAAATTTTGTTTCTTTGATAGTTTTTGTTCAACTTTTGGCTACTATTTTGAGTACCATTTTCACCATTAATATGAAAGCTTGTATTGTGCGGTGTTTTATATTTTCAGTACCATCCAATCCTACTGTTTGTCAATCATTTGGTGATTTCAACTAGTTGTAACTTTTAACGTTCCTGTATGGTTACCCTCTGTTTTTGAACCACTACCGATCCCTATTTTTTTTATAGGTCAATTTGGTTTTGCTTGCCAGTATTTTAGTGCAGTTCTGCCATCCGTAGTTTTTCTACTCTAGGTGTTTTGCTCAACTGTTATTCAGATGAGCTGTGTTGTTAGTTCGACTTTGAAAGGGAATGTTGCTTGAGAGTTAGGGGACCTTGTTTTTGTACAATAAGCCGACGGTGTTAGGAAAAAACCAGTGAGAAGCTTGTGAGTAGCTTGTGAAGTGATAAAATATATAACGCTTGTCTCATTCTATGATCGGTTGATCCACAAAATTAATGTCAGAAGAAAACTATGTATAATTAACTCAAGTCACCATGAATAGTACCCGTTATCATGGCAGCTTATCTGAAGAACTAGTCTTTGAAACCTTCCAATCGCCTGCAGATATGTACAATCTCACTTTTCAAACAACTGTTTCGAACAATGAAACACATTTCACGGAGACCAGAACTAAAAGGCTATTTTAATTTCGAACATTCATCCCCATATGTATTTGAAGTTCTTGCAGCCCACGCCATAAATACAGTTGCTATACAGGTACATCAAGTATATATCTTTGGATCATACCACGCTCTCCAGTATCGATATATGGTCTTCTTAAAGAGAGATTTTTCTTTTCTTTTTCAATAAAACTAGTGGATCTCATGACAAATCATGGTGGGTTCTCACATGGTAACTATCTTTCTCTATATTATAGAAAAAAAAGAGGATCCAAATCCCATTCACACAGTGAAAACAGGAAGGATAACATCAACAACAACAAATCACGCGTTGATGTTGGGAAATGAAAAGCCAAAGTGGCAGTTTCTGATAGTAGGATGGACAGCCTAAATTGAAGTCCAGGCATAAATTACTTGGAACTTTTAGCCTTAAATTCAGAAGCTGCAGCTTTAGCACCAGCTTTGGCGATGGATGTAGGTTTAAGAACACTCTTAGGGTTGATAGCCTTCCTGATCTTAAAGGCAGCCCAGGCAGTACCCAAAGCATGGCCAGCAGCAGTAAAGCCTTCACTCGTCGCTTCAGCTGCTTGTTCTCCATACCTGCAGTATACATACAGATTGCCAAATGCACTTCTGATTTGTTAGAGAAGCATGATGGCATCCCACTCGTGCTATATTTTATGCTTATATTATGAAAGTATGTCGTAAAAAATGATACAGTTTCCTAAAGGCTATGGTTAAGGGATCAAATTGAATATTATTTAAAAGTGTAACTAGCTTTTAATGTTTACTAACACATCCTCTACGTGATATCCAATAATAGCATTTCAGAGCACATTGAACAAAATCATTCAAATAAATAGAATTTAGATTACTTGCCCTTAAGAGCAAAGGTTAAGAAACGAACACGATGTACATTACTAATTCCTAATCACCCAAGGAATAAAGTATTGAAAGATTTAGGATTTCAAGATATTACATGCTAATACTTCCAATTTAATAATTGTAACTCTCTTACTAGAGTCCGCAGTTTGGATGGAATCATTGGGATATTATATACTAGAGAAGTCAAGATCTCCTCATTTTTGGTGATTATACATGGAACAAAATTTTAATTCACACTCCCAAGTATGCGAATCTAGAACTCTTGGTATGTAGTGGGTATTTTATAGACCAGTGCAAAATTACTTGTATGCCGTAGTCTCCCATAGTATCATGAGTTAATCACATCACATCAAGAGATATTGATCAATAGTTTAAGAAAGTAAATATTATATTATCACCAGACTCATTCCCTAATGCATAGGTATTTTACACTCTAGATAATGCATACATCAAGCTTTACCTGTGATTCACAAGCTCGGTTGTCACAGTCGATGACGTTGACATAACATTCTTTCCAGCCACTTCAACAGCATCACACACTTTACCTATTTACAAGAAATTTGAAACTTAAGAGGGTATGCAAAATAGAAAATTCAAACTTTTACTGGACAGACAGACTATTAAGTAATAACTAGCTAGGTAAACGATAAAAAACCAACGAAATAATGTTTTGCGAATCTTAACAGTTCAAATATAAGGGTCTTGATCAATAAATATAACTGACTAAAAAATGGTCATGGACCAAGATGGAGGGTCCTAACAATATTTACATGACGAATCAAGGAGATCTGATGAGAGGTAAATCACCTTGAGTTGCTAAATTTGACACAAACATTTAAGCACTGAAACACTTGCCGAGTCCACCCTAAAACTAGCTATCAAGAAGAACGAACAAAACACTTAAATACTCCACCAAGTATCTCATATTACCTTAATGTGGGACTTAAGCACCCTATAATACTCAAATCCCTATCACAGTCATATCAAACAGCATATAATCTTGCTACACTGATTCAAGAAATCTCAGACTCGCAGATCAAAGTGAAAAGTAAATCACTACGTTTATATGTATCTCCACAATCAGGTAAGGATGCTATTATTGAAGACGATAACTTTATCTGAGTGAAAAAGGAGTGACAAATCACATACACATGAATCTCCCGTGTGAAAATACAATGCCCACATCATCTATCATCACCATACCCAATTTCTAACAATGTACGCCAGGTCTTCACTTAAATGTTCTTCAATCCTATCCAACTCCAGAATTATTAAAGTGTATAGAACATAAAACAACATATTAGGATAACTAATCATTATCCTTGAATTTTTTTTTTCAGCATACAATAGTAACTGGTGGTAAGGTGAAAATGTTGATAAAAAATCATTGCGTTACAACCAGACCAAATAGATTGTAGCAGCAGGCGGAAATAATTGACATTAAGTTAACCATAACGATACATGCTAATTTATCTATTAAGAAACTTTTAACCTATTATGTTTTAGAGAACATTTTCTGTCTACTATAGTTTTCATAAATAATTAAAAATTTCACATTTTACTCTAATTTCAGTTCTTGAGAATTTGTACGGAAAATACAAAAAGCGGCAAATGTTGTTTTAACTAGTTCATGCATACGTTTTTAAAAACAAGATGACATTTCTTATATTATTTTGGAAAAGGAAAACAAGAAATGAAAACTGAAAATGTTCTATCAAACCAAACAAATTCTTACATGTTGTGAACATTGAAACAAAAAATGAAACAAACTAATTAAGAAAGGTTTTGAACACACTAAACACACTCATAAAAACAGAGTTGAAAAGGGAAAGAGAACAAGGAATAATACTGAATCTGAAATTATATATTTCGCACACATGTATCACAATAGATCATTACTATTTATAGAACTATTATAAGTAGTTAATTAACAGCCCACTAACTACCTAAGATACAACACTAACTGAATTATCTACTACACTAGACAATGCCAACCAACTCTGGTATAAGCATAAAATTCGCATGTTTTCTAGATGGACAAGATTTCTAATTCTTGAATTACAATTTTGATCAACAAAAATAATATTAAACTATCATAAAATCATTTGAGTAAGTGAGCCGATATTTTTCTTAGAATTTGGATTTAGGACCAAACTTAACCCCACAAATTGACAAAGGTCCAAATTCTAGGAATTACCTTGTGCTAAATTTTCAAGTTAAAACACCCCTATCGAGTTGATAATAAGGTTCAATATCATCCATGTGAATGATACGAAATCCCACAGGTTTATTCATGCGTCACAAAATTCAAAGTCGTCTGAAAGTCATGTTACAAGCAACTACCTAAACAATTGTGCGAGTCAAATCACAAATCAATGGGTTATCTCAATCTTCCTGTCATTTTATTTGAAAGATATTTAATATAAAACTATTGGTTAAAACGAGGAACGCAAGCATTTCAGTAGTAATAATATAGCTGACATACTGAATCCATCCAACGATGCAAGTAGAACTTCCCCCGGTAGAAAGCTGAAAAATTTCTTTCCAGCTTTTGAGTTTACCACTGAACCGGTGAAAAATCCAGACACTTTAACGACCCCAGAGAGGAAACCATTTGCTACTTTCTCTGTCATTTTAGTAACTCTCTTAACCCTGTAAAAGAAACGCATATCAAACCAAAGGTCGAAATTGTCAATTAAATGATCACTTGAACTGATAACACAAAAAGAGATACTAACTAAAACAACATAAAAAAGTAAGTGATTCTATCTTCCTCATTTAATAAAACATTTGTAATAGACATGACATGAAATATACTGGCAGAGCTAGATTTTTGGTAAATTATTATTTACCATTTTTAGTAAAACACATTAGCAACGTAACAAGTTTGTTGATTATATAATAAGTAGTTTAAAATTCAATGGTGATTTCTAATTAGTTGAAATCTTAAAAACAATTGCCACAGAAATGCATATAAATTAAATTCATTGCACATTCTGGGCACAGACGTATTACCATACTATTTGAAGCTTAATTGCAAAACCAAGTACTTAAAATAAGAATTCTTAACAAATTTAGTAACATATGAGGCAGACCATTCTATAATAAAAAATTTCACCAACCATCGGTAAATTAACATTTAATTGTAATACATAAAAAATGTAAAAGGCTTTTTTACACAATCATCCCACTATAGATTGACATATACTCATTCGAAAAATCTTAGTCTCTGTATTTAAAAGTTATATCGAAAGCGAATTCTAATTATTTAACCAATAGTATAAAAGATTTTCAGGTTGCTTCCAATTACAAACTATTTTTAGCACAACTTCCTTACAAACCATAGTGATAATTTCTGATCAAATTGATGACTTCAAATTTTATAATCTAACAATGTATATAAATTAAACTCCTAGTTGTTGATAATGTAAAATCTTTATAACAAATAAATCCTAACAATACATTTAATCAAATTCCAGAAATTCAAAAGTAAATTACCAAATTTTAACAAGATTAACCCGAAAAATCTGTCACACAACTGCCCATGTAGAATTAAGCACAGAAATCACAATGACATCAACAATAACAAGATTATGCATAACTAATAGCCCACCTCTTAATCCGCTTCAAGGTCTGAGGACTAACCTCAGCATTGGAACCAGGAGTGATCTTCTTTTTCATAACCTGATTCCCCCATTCCAACCTGTCCATGGTCACATCCCCACACCACAAGATCCCCTTAACCACATGTCCAGATCCTGCAGCGATCATCCTCGCAGCAGTTCCACTATAATCTTCCACATTGGGCGCCAAAGTCGTCCAATACGCAGCGCACCGCTCCTCCATCATCTCCTTCTTCTTCCCCGACTTCAAATCTTTCGGCGAAACCTCCTTCGCCACGCTCCCATCCAGAGCCTCCCCTTTCTTCTTCGCATTCTCCGAAACCCTCTGCACGGAGAAGCAACTACAGCTCTCCAAAACCGCGTCAAGCTCCTTCAGAAGCTCCTTCTGCCCCTTCGAAGCGATCGTTAACCCGTAGCTTAGAACATCCTCTTCCTCCTCCCCGGGATCGGAGCCCTTGGGGACGCGGAACGAGAAGAAGTAGTGCGAATCGTCGACTTTCACGGCGGTCTCATCCTTCGCCAGTGGCCATTGGATCTCTTCGGCGACGCGCGCGTACACGGCGACGGCGTTTTCTCCCTGCCGGAGGCGGATGACGGAAAAGTCACCGCACGCAAGCTCGACGCTGTAGTCCTTATCGACGAGGTTGAGGATCGCGCCGGGGATGCGGAGGAGGACCTCCTCGGTGGCCTCAAGCGGCGCGGAGGGGGAGCTAGCAGCGGAGGCATCCTCGGGAAAGAGGTTTTGAACGAGGTCGTTGTAGTCAATGGAGGGGTAAAGTGTGGTTTGCGAAGAGGATGAGGGATTGGTATTGAGGAGAGGCGAGGGAGGATCGGGGTTAGAATCAATTACCTGAGGATAGAGAGAATTTCTTTGATTAGGGTTTTGAGAAGCCATTGCTGAAGACTGAATTGCTGAAGAGTGAACTTAGTTGCAGTAATGGAGCGTTGAGTTTTGAAAGCGCGAGAGAGAAAGGAATGGCCAATAAAGAAGAGACGCGTGGGAATGAGACAGATTATAACTTCCACTTCAAGATTCCCGCGCGAATACCCGTAAGATTTCATATTAAACTTACTGCATTCTTAGTAATTTAATCTAAATTCCAAAGAGTACCTTAGCAGTGTCTATTTCTTTTTTACTTTTTTTTGTTACAATTATATATATATATATATATATATATATATATGTATAAGTTCAAAATTAATATTTTGAAATTTTTTATAAGAGAATTTTGAAAATTCTTCCAACATTCGAAATATTATTTTGTTTTTTAAAAGTATTTATAAATAAATTGTTTAAACAAATATTTGATTCGATATTATGTTTAACAAATGTGTTTCGGTAGAGATTTTGTTAGATCGAGACACTAACCTTTAACTTGTATGCTTCCAGTTTAGACTGCTCGGTTGGTTTCGGTATTGGTAGTTCGATGGACTTCAGTTTTAACTGTTTGGTCGATTTCGTGAAAACAAAAAAGAGGAGGCAGTTGCAAAAAGCACTCCGACGCTCAAGTTAGGCATAAGTTATGGAATCTTAGCTCTTAAGAGAGTCATTGTAGAGCTTTACTTCAAACCTAAAACCTTATTTATAGGATTTAAAGAAATCTGACCAATTATTTACTTCTTAATGGTTATTAAGGAAAATTTTAACTGTTTAACGGTAGTCGTTGTCACATTTATTGTGTCTTAACTCTGCTCAACGTTTGTCAGGACCGCACGATTGAGAAGTTTTTTCCTGCATGCTGACCGTTCAGTCCCTTAGGGTTGTATGTCGCCCTAACCGATCAGTAATTAATACATGAGCAAGTAACATAGAAACTCTCCTGCACCTTTACTATTCGGCCAACTATAAGCCTATAGTAACAAAATATGGAATGAGAATATTACATAAAAAAAATTGTTTGTTTATATATGTATATGAACATTTTTAAATATACTTTTAGTCTTTTAAACCTATAATATAATAAGTTTGCTTTTTTCTAAAATTTAAAATTATTTTTATGATCATATAATCAAAAAGTTATTTTCATCCCTCCTGTTCAAATGCTGCCAAAATGAATATTTATAAAACAAATACAACGATATTTCATTTATTTAGATATAATTTTGCTACTTTACTTCAATTTATGCTTTGGTCTTTTTAATCACAAATAGGGATGTTTGCTTTTCCTATTTTATAGAGTTCTCGCAATTTTCATCCAATTATTGATTTTGTATATATTTATTTCTAACATTTTAATTAATTTATTGTTTTTATGGTGCCTAGATGAATATATTAGGTTTATGTTTAATTGAACAAAATAAATAAGAACAAGGTATATTTTTTTGTAATTCAAACTTATTTGATAATAATGCTAAATCTATAATGAGAATGGATAGTGACTAAAAGTATATTCTTATGAGATTAGAAAGATTAAAAAAAATCAATTTAAAACTCATAAACAATTAAACAACTTTTTATTTTAGATTTAAGCACCTTAAAAAATTATTATATTTTATATGTTCCATGTACCTCCTCAAATTATTTTATTTTTAAATTATTTTATTTTCAAAACTATCTTTAGGTTAAAGGTTAAAACTTTTTTATTTTTATTACGAATTTTTAATTTATTTCTCAAATCCTAATTTTACTTCATTTATATTCCCTGAATGTAATAGTTACACCCCCACCCCATGTCAACTTAATCTTCTTCTACCTATTTGTACTTAATTTGATAGATCCGTTAGTCATCATGTTATCGGTTGAGTATCTGAAAAAATATTGTACTATATTTTTTTATATCACTGGATACTCACATATATATTTTATATTTTTAAATTTTTAAAAATAAAATATAAACTTATATTAGATTAAAAAAGGATTAAATATGTTTTTAGTCCCTAAACTATCAAGCAAATTTGTTTTTTATCCCTCTTTCAAACTAAACTACATTTTGGTCCTTCTCCTCAAGGAAATCATAATTTTTCGACTTTCAAAACTGACGACGTTAAAAATAAGCTGAGGTGGCTAATGGTGATGTGTGACGTCATTTTTTTCTGACTAGTCAACGTTTCCCACCTCCTCTCCCTCCCTCTCCCTTGACTCTACCACAGCCATCTCCGGCGCCACCTCCGGTGCCACCTCGATCACCTCCGTCGTGATCGCGAGCCGTCCCTTCTTTTCCACAACCGTCCCCTGGACTCGGATCTTGAAGTCTTTCATCTCTGCCACCGTGAAACTCAGCCCCTGGCCGTGGTGCCTCCTGCAGGTCCCTTCTGGAATTCCCCACGATCTGAAATCAAGAAAACAAAGAAGCAATGGTCACTGAGAGTCTAACAATAAAGTTTTCAACCATTGGGATAGGATAAAATCTCATTCAATATAATAATAAGTTTCTAGTGATAATGATTTTCACTTCACTTTCATTTCGTCCATCATTATCATAAAAACTTTCAAATTAGAAGTAGCTGAATGTTCGCACATCTTAATATTTTAAGATTTTATTTGCTTAATGTAGGAAATCTAAAATTTAACGTAACTACTTAAAACATGGAAAATATAATGAGGAAACTGAAACAAAGACATGTTAAAAACATAAAAGCACTGACTAGATTCTAAACTATGGTTTGAGAAACTCCATTTCTAGCAATAATAGAATTAGTCCCAATTTTATAAACTTAAAGTGAATGCAAGGAGCATATTTTAAACCGAAAAAAATTGGAGTGTGTAAGGTCAACTTCCAATATAGATCTCACAAATTATCAGTTCAAATGTTAGCTTTCTTATGAAATGCATTTACACTAACAATTTCCATATCCTAACAAATCAAGATGTATTCCAATGTCTTTTAGCTCGTGCAACAAAATTGAACGATGCAAATATCTCATCGAAATATCGGCCTCAGATATTTTAAAAAGTAATTAGCCACTCATAATTTGTGCTTTTAGAATTGGTCAGGGAAGTAATTAGTAATAAGTAATTAGCTCGCGATCAAGAGTGAATGAAATAAGTATAAGATCTGGAAGGGTGAATTCAAATTAGCTATTATAAAGTAAGAAATAATCATACTACGTATCAGTAAGCTAAACTAAAAGGCTCTAATAGAACAAAAATCCATCAAAGCATTAGATGACCCACACAACACCAAATCCAAAAACGAGAAAAACAAAAATTGCAAAGGAGGAAAACGTGGCCAGGGGACGATCGTGGCAAGGAAGGGGCGGTTCGCGATCACGACAGAGGTGTTCGAGGTGACGCCGGAGGTAGCGCCGGAGGTGGCGTCGGAGGTGGTTGTGGTAGAGTCGGAGGGAGAGGGAGGGGGAGGAGCTGGGAAAAGTTGACTAGTGTTAGAAAAAAAAAATGACGTGACACACCACCGTTAGCCACCTCAGCTTATTTTTAACCCATTAAAAAAACTTAAGTACAATTCAAATCAAATTATATGAAAAATTAATGCAAATAAATTTAACTTTTTTAGAAATTAAATTTAAATGAATTGCAACAAAAATATAAATTCTAAAAATTTAATCTCTTACAAAATAAATTCAATTTTATAAGTTTAAATAAAAAAATAGAAATATGTGAACACAAATTTTAAATTATTCTTAAATGATTAATAGGTTTTATTATTAATTTTATTTTCGTCATTCAAATTTAAAAGATTAATTAACTAAAATTTAATAATAATTATTAGATATAATCGAATACATGACAGTTTTATGTATTTCATCAACAAAAAATAATTAAATATCTATATTTGTTATTAATATAGTTAGGTAGAAGAAGATTGAGTTAACATGTAGATAGAGATGCAGCTCTCGCATAAATATAAATAAGATAAAATTAGAGTTTAAAAAATAAATTAAAAATCCGTGATAAAAGTAAAAGAAAATATAAATTTTAACTTAAGGATAGTTTTAAAAATAAAAGAATATGTAGTAAACGGTGGTGGAGGGTTCTACACTCCTAGGAATATTTTATCATGAAAAGATTAATATCCTTTGAGATCGTGAAAATATATTTAAATTAAATCATATAAATAATACTGTTTGCAACTGTAAAAGAGGGTTCGCATGTGCCATTGCTAAGTTTCTAAAGATCCGATTTCTCCTCTTTAAATCAGCTTTTCCTTTCTATATTTATTTTCTTTCTTCTTCCATTTTTGAATAGCTTTGTTTCTGAAACGAAATTGGTTTGGGAAGCTAATGGGAAGGAACGTAAGCCAGAAGACAGAGGAATTTCAGGTAAGTCCGTTTTTATTTTTCTTTCAAAAGCATTCTCGCAGGTGTTGATTTCATAAAGATAGCGTGTTATTTTATCTGAATTATGTGTAGTGCCATGCCATTCATATTAACAGTAAGTTTAATTTGCATAATTAATTGTCTAACAGGATTCTACAATAAGATACAGAAGATTGCAATGAACATGTTTTATGATAAAATATTCATATTGACTTTGCCATTTTTAGAATTTCAGTAGGAAAGTGCGAATTTCCATTGGACCAAGTTCAACTACAAGAGTGATTTGGCTGACAGGACCACCCCTAACTGCATTTGATTCTTGTCCTTTGTCCCCTTCAACCTTCCATGTTTTCTTCATCATTTTTGACCTCTCTTGGTTAGCTGATAAACTGACCTCAGTCAACTGCTTTATCTGCATAAAATAAAACACCAAACAGTAATTATTCCACACAGACAGTAGCCTCAAAAAATATCTAAATAATGATTCTCTAAAGAAGTTTGAGCTTCACATATAAAAACTTCAACAAATTGGAAATGTATATTTATTCAGTGGACGTTGAAGCTAGGGAGAGTTTTATGTACCGTTTTTGTGATAAACATTTTCTTCAATTCAACTTTGGTTAAAGTTGAAAGCTGGGCGTCTTCACCAGACTAATCACATTTAAAACAAGAAAAAAATTGATGAGTAGATTTCACATATGACGAATAATGATATATAGATATTGGTACTGGCTAATTCATATTATCCATTTATTATTATCATATTGTTCATCATATTTATACTTCTTTCTCATCACATTTGTGTTGTTCATGCATTATTTTCCTGAGAAGAGAGTATGTATAAAACAAAATGTGAAGTGGAAAATGATATTTGATATTGATTAAATTATTATACCTCATATAGATGTGCCAAACGGAGAAGCACCATTCCATCATCCAACTCCTGCAAAACTACCTAAGTTAGAGAGAAAGAATGACAGAGTAGAGTCAAGTGTGCTCTAGCAAGTAGTTCTGTCGGCGTAAGTGTACCTCAAGAGTTATAAGAGCTACATTGGGAGGTAAGCTGTAATTAGGGTCAATGAGAGTTCCTTTGGTCTCATGGAAGGCCTTCCAATTTCCCATGTTCTGATCAATAAATATCTTAAGAATATGTAATATGGCGATGATTAATCCATGAAATAGTTACCATTAAGTCATACCTCATGTGAAAACGCCAATAACAGTGGTGAATAAATTTCCTGACCAGTTGTACGGCGCCATTGTGAACCAGATCTAAGGTTGTGGATGGCCACATGATAATTTCCTCTTACCTGATACAAAGAACAAAATATTACAAAAAGGGGATAGAATTTCATAGACACTATGCGGAGAGCATTGTAAGTTTGATTATGGCTTCCTTAGAACTGGGTATCATTTTCCCTACAACTAGGAGACAGTTTTATATACAACAACCACTCAAACACAGTAGTTTTTTTATACAACAAGCACTCAAAAAAACAAGTTCTTGAACTGGAAATTAAAGCACAAGCCCATTTTTGAATTATACAAGATGTCGGATTCTAAAATTTCGAAAATGATTTATAATTATTTTCACTCATTTTCTGTAATTTTGATCAGCATGCATACATGCACATGCAGAAAAGGGGAGCATAAAACTAAATTTTCACTCAATCAATTATATGCGTTTGAACATGAACTAATTTGGGACATTGTTGTCATACTGTTAGTCCTTGACAATTATTATTTTGGCACACTTGTTCGTCAAGAGCTTCCGCTACTCCTTTGCCATCATCAGAAAGCAGTCGCCTGGAGTGGTAAAAATCAGTAATTAGTACTTGGTATACAACCTAAAAGTATCTCGTAGTTTAGTTTTGTACCTATGAAGCATAAGTTCCACCTGACCATCTTTTATACTGCCTCCTCCAGTTGCCCGATCAACTAAGATTGATAATTCAGATTTATTATCCTTAATATAAATTCCAAGATTGAGCTGAATGGGAGAAAAATAAGTTAGAAAAGTAGAAGTTAATTGTTCTTCTTTTCTTCAATTGGATATTGATTATTAGCAACCAAAACAAAAACTCCAGAAGAAATTAACCGAGCAAAGAAGTTTACTGGATAGTAGTTGCCTGCTACTGGCTCATTAACTTGAAGGGACCAATCTTCCCTATAATCTCGTACCTGCATAATTTTTATTAAAGTTAATTTTGTATTTTTTGTTAACCTCTGGAATACTGCAAGATAAACCGAAGAAAATTTGTAGAAGAGACTTACCCGTTTCAAAAAATCTCTTCCATTAGAATCAGTATAAAACTCTTTGTTTGTCAGCATACTTGTTGTCAATTGTGTGATTACCTCTTTCCCAACTCCATCCTCCTCCATAGGAATTGAACCAATCTTCAAAAATATGTCAGAATACCCTTATGTTATATTTCTTTTTACAACTTCACAATCAACATTATTAGACCACCTAACAGCCTCGGTATTTATTTAGTAGCTACACCTTCAAAATTAGTTATCTTTCACTAGGCTAGATGATGCGACTTACAGTGTATTCAATCTCAGCATGCTCTTTGTCTTTGTAAACCCTGGTAATCTAAACAAAATAAACAATAAACCAGTAAGTTCCTCACGCACTAAAAAAACTATGTAAGCAATTAAAGAGAATACCCATTATAAATGGATGAGTTTTAGCTCTAAAACTTCCTCCACTACAATGGTCTTTATGTGTTTATCTTTTGATTTCAAAATCCTTGTTATTTCTAATCTATGTAATGCAAATTGAAGACTGCAAATTAAAATGACCATTGTGAGATATCCTAGACAACGTTATATGCCTTATTGTTTCTCCTCTTGCAAGAATCCAATTCTTTTTCGACATATGTATTCCACATTATCACTTATCCAACTCAAGAAATAGGTTTTAAGTTCACCTCCACTAACTCGGGAATAAAAAACACCCATGGTCATATAGAGCAATTAAGAGTCTATCAGTTTCACTAACCTGGTAAATCCATGAACTAAAATTCTGATGAACCTCATCCACTAATGGTCCGCGGATTATCTTGAAGGGAACCTGCATTGCATCAAATAAATCAAAATGCATCTGTGGAAGCACAATATTTTGCTAGGAAGTACGTTCGTGCTTTCAGATTGTTGTTGTGTCGGACCTTTTCCGATATTAACATCTTCACGACACACTAGTTGAACACTCTTTGCTAGCTAGGTGTCTAATTAGAACATTATTTTTTGTCAATTCAAACAGTTGAACCTATACTTTAATCAGTCGAATACTTGAGTTTACATCTGACAGCAACATACGGATAAACACACTACTTTAATGTAATACTTTTCTACCACTTAAGAGGTTAAAGTATAAATGAACGTTGAAAAACATTGCCCCACATTGTGAGGAAAAACTTGTAAACACAGCAGGTGGGTTTCAAAATTTCAGAATAACTTCTTATTTTGTGATTCTTTTTTGATGAAACCAAGTGTTTCTATTGAGAAAAAATGTCTGTAATATTCTTTGGGAAACTCGTCATCATAAAAACAAATGTGAATACACATATAAAGAAGGCAAAATACCAGGAAATATTTATCGATGAACCACGATCTAGGTGAAATTAATAGCATATTCAACTCAGAAGTTAAAACATGCTTTTATAGGGAAATTTAGAAACTAAAACACTTCAATATTTGAGTTAACCAGTTAGAGGTAGAAACTTACTGATTTTGAAACAATATTTGGAGGGGAATCGGGACGAAAAGTATATGCACCAGAATCCTGGAGGAATAACAAAGCTGATATTGTAGCATACTTCGAACAATAGTAAGTGTTGTTCTTAAAATACAAAATCATAGACCTACACTTACACTAGAATTATACCAGAGATAGCTTTGCTGAATTGGTACATCTACCTGAAAAAATATTTGAAAAAACATGAAAATTCTTCGGTAAAAATCTGCACCCTTCAAAATATATCTCGAAATAGTGTTAATTAACTGAATATATGAAGAAACACATTCATATAATTAGCCCTTTTTGGAATATTAATCTTCTGGGCGAATTAGGTTTCAAAATTACTTACTCCAGTTCTGGAATTATGCATGCGTATGAGTTGTCCAGACTTTGAAGAAAAAGACAGCTTCAAATTTCCAGGTCCTACTTCAATTGTATCGTTTCTCTGACTGGTGGTGAGGTGCGAAAGAAATCCCTTTCTGCTTTCAACTAATTAAATTGAAACACAAGTAAAGGATATGAAATATGAAAGTGCTGAAAATTAACATTTACATAATGTTGGTATAAAAATTGAATTCAATTAGAGTTAAGTATTGTTTTTAGAAACTTTGGAGAAAAGATGAAAAGAAAAATAGAAAATTACGAGTATGGCAATCAAATGTGTATCCAGTTAGCATTCTGAGCATGGTATTAGACTTTGAAGTTAGAAAAAGGAAAAGGGCAAAGCTTAACAATACCTTTTCTTTCTGTTTTAGAAATGAAATACGTACTCCATCCAAGTGGAGGTACTGAAGCCTGAAACATAAGCCAGTACTTTGGGGCTTGTTTTGGTGACACCCCAAGATAGGCTTTGACGTAGATTTCTCTTAAATTTGCTGTAACACTATCCACTTCTATGTATTGTGTTTGAACTTGATTTCCCAATGAATCTTTGACAACAAGGTTTGCGTCATTAACCTAATGCAAACGATAATACCCTTCAGATGTAAGTTGGATGAAGTACAGAAAATTTAATGAAACAATTAAGAGAAGCATTGCATTTGAGCACAGTGAAAAATGCAGAAAGTGAGCATTACAGTATAACGCCACTTAAATATGGTAAACTTAGAAGAAAGTCCAATAAGTTATGACGTGAAATAGCACTTGGTTTATTTTATGATACCAAAAGCAAGCAAATTAATAGATACTCACTGGAATTCTTACAATGTCTGAACGATTCCATCCAAGTGGGTTATACACCACTAGTACCTGGCAGCAATCGTTAGCACGTTATAAGCAAAAATGTTAACCAAAAATTCTAAACAAAATATGGTAACATACCAAACTATTCGCTTGTGTAATACTGTCTTCTGTTGGTGGACAGTAACTAATGTTGAGTAATTGACACTGTCAAATCAAACAATATATGGAAAAACATATTAAAATTCATAATCTACAAGGACAAGGCTTACAGAAGCCGCAAAAGAAAAGAACAGTCCTAAAATTAAACCAGTAGCTCCCATGGTACCAGAACCTTCTTCAACAAGTTAATATGATTTTGTAGGTTACGTGAACCATGGCATTTGAGTCCAATGTTTAAAGCATTCTACTAGGAATAGAGACATAATAGAATGTTAAGTTTGTTGTATAAATATTACCTGGGAAAATGCCGATGTGGGTGCTGTGCATTTCTTGCTAGTAAGGCAATACAAAGAGGAACTAACAACTTCCTCAGCCTACAAGAAATCATTGATTTTATAATATTTGACTGACACAAAAATACCAAAATAGGACATCAAATACAGTATGGAGAGTTAAATTTTGAAAGAGTTAATCTCCTGACCCTTGAGGCTCCAATGGCAAGTCGTTTTGCATAGTCATCAGTTGTGTGTTGCTTGGCAGTGCCAGAGACAGCATCATGATGCTGTGCAATGGCCAGAGCATCTCCAAGGTCTGAAGTGTAGTTTACAGTGGATTTCTTTCCCGCAAAAAATTCAAGTTGGCGTGCTGCCTATATATAAATATTAACATTTAGCAAAGGTTTCAGGTTTGCTTAGAATTGCTGAAGAGAAGCAAGCATGATATTTATATAATCCACCCTAGTTCATTTGATTAGAAAATCTAACTAACAACATGTGAAGCCAATGTTAATTATACCAAATAGTATCCACTTAGGATCCTAACATATCGCTTAAAGGCTGGGCGACTGCTGTAATAGCCTGTCCAATAACCATGTGGATCATCTGCATACCTATGATAAAAATCATCATCAATCATCAACAATCAATCTTTTGTTTGTACATAAGCATATATCAGATTATAAGCTACTTCATTAACAAAACAAGTCGATCCATACGGGAAGTAATCATCAATTTTGAGTGGCCATTGTTGATTTGCAGCATTTTTTGCATCAGTGTAAATAGATGGGGTAGAATATAAAGCATTCACTCTGCCATCCTGACAACATCAAAACAAGCAGAAACATGTGTTTATTGCCTGATCATGATACAAAACAACGTACAGAAGTGGGTTGTTTTGTGTCCTTCTCAAACACAAACCTTGTTAACATGGTGAACTAGTTTATCCATTTGCTTGAACCAACTCTCTGCATATTGGTACTGGAAATCATCGCCCATTGTCCACATGATATGGTTCGTCCTAGTCACATTTGCCTATTATTGACGCAATCAAATTAAGAACAGGAAATCGTTTTCTTTTTCTTTTATTTCTAATGAAACTACAGTGTGTAATAGCAGAAGATACTGTAGTGAAGGAGCCTACTTGTGTGATAGCAGCAGCGATGAAGTCCTGGACTCGCTGTTCCACATTGTAATCAGATAGAAGGGGATCATCCTGCAGTCGTCAATTGTAACATACAGTGAGCAATGTGCTTTAACCAAATAAATATGCAGCACAACATTCGCAATGATCAGGTTTTAGTGGTAAAATGTAAGAACCTGTATGGGAACAAAGTCGTCATTGACTTCAAAATGGAAGTTTTTCGGTGGACCGTAATGAACAGGAAAAGTGTTGGAAAAAATCTGTTGAAGATGCAAAAGGTAAATTAAAAAGTTGAAGTAGTTTTGTTAATGAGAAAATATGACTTAACACAACCAAACCTGGGCTGAAGAGCCAAATGTCTTGGAGCCACGCCACACAGCTTCAAGAGTTTTATCAACTTTGCGTTTTTCTCTGTCCTGATAATCAATCCTAGCGAAGTGCACTGAATCAAAACCAAGCTGCAGGGATAGTTGAAAGCATATTAGTCATTTGGGGTGTTATTACGATATCAATTCATAAAAAGGAAAATGTGAATTGACATGACACGGCAAGGCATTGATCAGTATAATTATTTTAGCGAAAATGAAGTGACAGAAAGTGAAGAGAGGAACCTCAGCACCAAGCAAATAAGCTTGAACAGCAGAATGTCCAAAGGGATCAATCTGCCACCCTGAACGAGGGACCTTGTTGAATTGGTTTTTGATGAAGCGGTGACCTAGAGTGGTTTGATCAATCATGTCTACGTAGTGAGTAGTTGCTTCATCATGCATGCACCAACCACCATTTCTACATCACAGTAACACATCACACTCACTTCAACTTACTATATGTAATTGAATGACTCAGATTTATATTCTTCTCAGTTCCACACAACTACGTGTTCTTAGTTCATAGAACCTTTTTTCACAAACAGATAGATAAACAATTAGAGGTAACACATCATATCTTTCACTCATAACTCAGATCAGAATCAACGTACACAAATTCTAGCTGGCCAGCATCCACTAGCTTTGTCACTTGCGCTTGTGTTTCTGGAGTTTGTTCCACCCACCATCTATGGAAAAATGCCTGTCATTCACATGGAATTCAGTTTATTCTTTCAATCCAATAAGAAAAGAGTTCCATGTAAAGATAGTGATTTTGACATCATTTTAACATGGTTTTATGTAATTTTGTCAGTAAAAGGTACAAAATCTCCAAAAACTGAACTGAAACATTATAGTAGACACCAACTCCAATGTTTTACCATCTCAGCGAATACGAACTTTCTGTTTTGGTCACGCTGCAGGGACATAACCACCGAATCCAGCACATTCTCCACACATGCCCCCTGAAAATAAATTAACCATAAAAAAACATACACACACATAATTTCAACAAAATGCAACACACAATTGATTATATGACTCCAACCTGAATTGTATGGTTGGACCCAACATAGTATTGATCAACAGTCTTGAGCCAGCCAACATCATCATGGGAATGAGGAACGAGATGAACATTCAATTTGCCTGGCACAATACTTGCTCCAGTGTTGTATTTGACACAAACTACGGAGCCACATGAATAAAGCAGGAGAATAACACAGAAACACTCTGAAACTATAGTCATTCTCTCTGACATTTTTCACCTCTGAATGGATAGGCTTGAGAAGGATTGGATTGTGAAGTGCATGAATTTTCAGCCTTCACACTTCAATGAATAAGTAGAGACTGCAAAAATAAGTCTGCATATTAAATTTGACTATCTCATCATTTTGAGTATTTTTCAATTCCTATTTGGAATATGTTCATTTAAGAATTTCTTTAACTATCCCCACCTTTTAATTTTCTGTCATAATTATAATAAGATGACAGTTATTTTGCACACAGAAAGAAAAAGTTGGTCAATGAATTAGAGGAACGATATAATTAATAGTAGTCTCATTTTGTTGATAAATTAAATAGATAGTATTTAGATAACTTAAAAGAAATTAAGTATTTAATAGAGACATATTTTTATAATATTAATTAAAAATATTTAAATTAATAATATACTTAAAACTTGATTAAGTTTCTAGAATTTACTACATTTTTTTTATAAAACTTATGTTAGACGTACTTTGACATATCAGCCATCTTCACGTACCAAAGAACTTATATCATTTCTTATCATATAAAATCATTGATTACAATTAAAGATAACTACTAGTATAAACATTACAAGCAAAACTCAAGAAAAATTCATTAAAAAAATAATATATTTAAAATAACTGAGGATTTATGAGGGTTATAAAAGATGTTATAATAAATAAGTAACTGATGAATAGTCTTAAATGCTCTTAAATATTACACCATTAAATATTCAGAAAAATTTTCATAAAAGTTTAAAATATTTTAATATATTAAAAATAATCATATGAAAGGAAAATATCTTATTAACAAGATATAAGTAATGATTTTTTTTAATAAAATACGGAGATAAGGACAGATATATACATAATTGTCGTGTTTTGTTCTCATATTTATTATTTATATTCCTTTAGTATTTTTATTTATTAATTATTTTTTTACATGAAAATGTCTGATTTGTAGAGTTTTAAGGATTGAATAGCATAAACATTTTTTTTATTAGATAATGTAAAAACTTTTATTTTTTATATTCTCTTTCATTTTTAAATTTTGTTTTATTTAAAGAACTTTGTGTTCGGTCAAACAAATTTCATTATCTTTTTATTGAATAATTAATTTGATATTTAAAAAGTTTTTCTTATTTTTTATCTTATGTAAATTTAGTTTCATATGGTGGACGAAATAGTTTTTAAAACACATTTGATCATTTTAAATTTCTTTTTAATATTTTTATTTTATTTTTTTCATATAAAATATTGTTTTAATGATTTTTTATATAATTATTCTATTTTCTAACTCATCTCATAAATTTAATTTTACCACTTGTACAAATATAATATAATAATTTAATGTTATTTTGATGAAGTTAAAAAAAATGAAAGATTTATTTCTAAATTTAAATTATTATTTGTCTCATTTTTTATGTGGGATTTCATTTAAATAATGTATTATAACCTTTATTAATGTATAAAAAATAATTAATTATAATTTAGAGAAAAGAAGTAAATATTTGAAATATTTTTAAACTCTAATATTTTTTATTTAATTTTTTTTACTTTATCAACCTTATCTTATTAAGGTTTTCCAAATTAATGAATATTTGGATTGTTATAAAATATTATTAATATGTAATTATGAATATTTTTATAATTTTTACACTTTTATCTTATTATTATTTAATACTTTTATCTATGAATTATAATTTTTTTCTAAATATTTTACATTAAATATGTTTTTTATATTTAATATTTGATAATATTATATTATTTTAATATTTTTTAATAAATAATTAATTAATATTAAAACAATAAAAAAATACTAATACATGTATACCGGTTATCCGATAAAATAAATGAGATCCAACTATATTTTAAATTTTAATACGAAAAAAAAACACCACGAGGAGGAAGTAAGACACTATACGTTTTATCCTAATTCTAAATGCTCTTAAAAATCCTATCATTAAATATTGAAATAAGGATATTAAATAAAGTTCGATTTTTTTGGTAGAGAAAAAAAAAATGAAGTTTTAGTATGTGCGGAAATAAATCAATAACATATTTAGAAACAATTTAATCTTGAAATTATTATATTTTTCCAAAAGCTACTTATTTGTACCGTTTGTGCAAAATTTGGTCTGTCTAAAAATATAAATTTAAACTTGAGCATTTCGAAAAAATAATCTTACTTTTTTTAAAACAGTAAGAAATCATTTATAAATGGGTTCTTTTTTTTATTTATTAACATGGTATCTGTAGTTTATCACTAGGACTAATATGAACATAGTTTTTTAATATTGTCAAATCAATCTCGGCGGAAAGAATATTAAAGGATTTAACCCAAAAAAAAAATATCAAAAATGAATTTTTTAACTGACCCGTGGTTCAAAGAAGAAATTACAGCCACTAGAAATCCTCCCTATCAAAATTATGCATGAATAACAAAATTTTAAAGTCACACATCACTAAAATTTGTCTTAGCTATAGAGTTTATTACTCAATATTTATTTCTATAGCATAAAAAACAATGCGGTCACTCAATTCTTCCTTAACGGCACAGGATAACCTAAGAATATTTGTATACAAATAAAAAAAATGTAACATTAAAGTGAAACGGATTACCATAAACATCGAGATAAGATTGAAAAATACATTTAAACGTAGGAACTTCCTTCAGTATAAAAATAGTTCTTTGAAGCACTTCTCACATGATATGCACCAACCAAAGAATAAGACATGAGAATGAAGACCATTTTTAACCATACACTATTCAACAATACATGCATTGAGTTCCAATTAGCTGCGGATAGACACAAAAACTGGAACATGCTAAAAATAGTTTCCGATTACTAACAGCCGCGAAAATGCTACCAACAAAATAAAACCATACATAGCAAAGAGGCTGTAAGAGATTACTTCTTTTCTTCCTCCTCTGATGGCTTGTCATCGTTCTTCTGTTGAGGCTGGATAAACAATACGATCAGAAAACTGATAGCAGCATAGGATATATAAATAGAGCAAAATACCATGTGCCCCACCCCAAAAGCAAAGAAAAAGTTCAAATTTGAGATAGTAATTAGCACTATGCATAAAATATCAGAAGCTTAGTACCAATTAATCTATGTATAAAAATCTTGTTATCCATTCAAAAAAGCACATCTAAAAATATACTATTACAGCAAATACTTGTCACGGAACTTCAAGTACAATATTAACCCTGAAATTACATTAAAAAATAAAAATAAAAAGAAAGCACACAGCCACAGATAAGGGTGAGATAATTTCAAAACTTGGGCTGTTAAGAACATTCATTTTCTAACTCCACCTAATAATCAACGTTGTGCTGTCTTATTGTGTTTCAATATTAAAAAGTAAAGCCCACGACTGTCCTCATGGCCTTCAATGGGCAGACATCATAAACGCTTCCCATAGTATTTCCATTATTAGTGGGATACTACCAAGCAAATTCAACTATTTTCGAATAATGAAAAAAATATATCAATCAAAGGAGGAGAGAGTGGAAAGGTTACAATAGGCCAAAAACTGTAACTATGCCTGCACAGAAATTCTCTAATATGATTTCTTTCAAATCGAATGTATCTTTTTCCATGTAGAAAGACTAACCTCGGACTGATTTTGCATGGACGCCAGTAAATCCTTGACAGAAGGATCATTTGGGTCAACCCCAGGAAGCTGCGGAAGCAATGAATTATTACTTAGTGCAAAAAGTACACTGCAAGAATACACCGTGTTCAAAGAACAAAATAAATAAATATTGGATTTATGGACATACAGATGCAAGGATAGAAGATACAAAGGATTGATCAGCCAACAATTTGCTCATGTCCGACTGACTTGTTTGATCCTTTGCACTATCTGCTATTGACAACTGGAGAGCTGCAAGCAACAAATGACCAAAAACCGGAAAATATCATAAACACCACTGAAGCTTAATTGACTTAGAGATCGTAAGATAAAAACTAACATGTTAACCCTGTGTACAGGTCATAGTAAGCTTATCAAAATCCTCAAAACAAGTAGAAGCTAACTGAGAAAGTATGTAAATGCAGACAAAACAAACACTATTCATTGGAATCTATATAATAAAATCTATCTACTTCACCAAATCCACACATGTGAAGAAATCTTCTCTGCACCATGATGTTTGAGAAGTAGATTAAATAACAATATTTGATAACTAGTTCAATCAAGATATATATAAATAAGGCATTTCTCCAAATGCAAAAAATTAGATTCACAATATGCAAAACAATTATCCATGTTTAATGGAAGAACTATGATCCACTCGGACACTTTAAAAGGAATTGTGTGTGTTTTCCTACAGGAAAAATTACAGTCATCATGTTCAATGCCTCATGGGACACTTAAGTTTTACCGTCTTCAATAGTATCCATGCCTATATCTGTGTTTCTTATATCAAGACTTTATAAACATAAAAACTCACCTAGAGCCAACTCGGGATCACTTGCAGATGCTTCTGACATATCTGTATCCTTTACATCATGGCTAATGGCAGGATCGTCCATTGACATTGCTAGTGCCTGCTGTAGAAGGGCATTTTCATCGTCCTGTTTCCATTAGAAGGTCAATACAAATAACAAAAATACTGCTGTAGTAGGGCATTCTCATACCCTAAGATTCTCATAACCGACCATCAAATCACTTGTCATGTTCTCAACTTCAGACATTGCTGCACTGGCATGCTCAGTCATCGTTGCATCCTGTGAGCTGGCTTGCTGGTCACCTCCCTTCTCTTGATTGGCAGCATCTTCTGCTGCCTTCTTTGCAGCTGCTTCCTGCCTGGCTCTCTCTTCTTCCATTGAAACTCTTAGAGCAAGAGCCAATTCTGGATCCAAGTTTGGATCCACACCAAATTCAAATCCAGACACACCACCAGCTGCAGCAGCAGCTGCAGCAAAACCACTTCCACCTTCCCCATCACCGGTAAAAATAGGTGTACTGCCACAAACAACATAATATGAATATCTTCATGTTAGATAAAAAGAATGGGAGAAACAAGAGATAAAAAAACAAAAGTAAAACATGAAAGTGAACCCATAAACCTTATAAGTACATCAGAAAGGGCATTTGGACCAGATGGAACGTGTACGATGTGGCTGGTATCATTATTGTTAACAGCTGCAATGAGTGCTTCCAGCTTTTCTGACTTCCCCTCGTCTTCTTCACCAAAATTAACAATATCAAGGGCAACACTGTTCTTTTTCAACTTTCTCCCTATCATCTCCAACATCTTCTTTTCATGCTTTATAGGACTGAAAAACATTGAGAGATAATTAAGACGAATAACTACATAAGATACAACTTCAACAAGGAAAAAACCTAGATACACGTACCTTCCAGCAAAGACAATAATTCTCTGCTGTTGCTTTTTATTTTGCCGATGCTTAAGAGCCAGCTGTGCCACCTGAATGCCAGCAGCTAGGTTCATCTCACCACCAGTTTCTAGTCCTAAATAAGGGGAAAATGAAATCATATTTCAACAAAAGCAGAATCCACCATGACACACTGTGGTAGAAAAATGTACATCAGACATGTTTGATTATGCGATCAGAATCCACTTCCCACCAAATTTGTTGGATAGCTACAATTAAAATAGTATTAACTTTTGTTTGGATATTATGATAGTATTTTAATTATTAAATTCTTCATTGCATACTCTTAAGAGTTTACAAGTTGAGTCATTGAGTCTACATGTCAAGTTCATGAAAGTTCTGAGTTTGCGTAGACTAAAGTTTGACAAACCTGTTATCTCCTATATATTAACGAGAGAGTGACTTAAAAAAAATACAAGAACATCAGAATTAAATCATGAAGAAATTGCAGGTAGTTATGCAACAATCCTCACATCATAATTTTAATTATTTGGTCAATATTGTTATGGAACCAACATTAAAAAACAACTCCGTCACACACTTAATTTTTTTTGTAGAGAAAGTACAGAATGATTTCTGGATTTCCAAGATATGTGATGCTTGTACTAGTCATTTTCCAAGATATGTGATGCTTCTACTAGTCATTTTAGTTACTACTCATTGTTTTAACCTAAGTAATTTTATAAGCGCACAACCTAACAAAACACAAATTTTAATAATAAAACTACAATAAGAATTTTAACCAATTCATAAAGAGGCTAGATTGACCAACAGGACATGGTCTAAACAACAATCTAGAGCAGTAACACAATAATAAAAGGCAAAAAAAAATATATGAAGTACTGACCATGCATGCAGGCTAAGATCTTGCCCAGATCACTGGTAGGGGTGACCAAAACTCGAACGCCTTTCCCTGCCATTGTGAGAACTCCCACTGTATTTTCTGGATTAGACTGTAGGCATTATTAAAATCAAAACAATTTGTCAGCACAAGTGAACCTACACAATTAGTTGAACCTTGAATTTGAAAACCTAATCTGAATCACAACATCAACAAAAAAAAACGCTTAGTTCACCCTATCTCTAGCCAGCTTTAACATTTCCGATTTCCTAGTCTTATCCAATTCTAACTAATTTTCGAAACTAAATAAATTAATGAAACGATAACAAATATAAAAGAGGGGGGAAATGTGAAAGCAGAAACTGTACGGTTTAGCATAACCTAACCTGAGTCTTTGCACCACAAATAAGATTAACAGCGTCTGCTTGAGCTTGAAATCGAGAAGGAGCGTAATCCCCGTTACGCATCCATTCCGAATTGTCGATACAGATCATCGTTGCCTGTTGAAGAAAGAAGCACGATGAAACTAGTGCTACCGTAAAATCAAGGAAAAACCCAAAAATTAATTGCTAGGGTTGGTAAAATCAAAGCGAGAGGGGAAATCGGGAATTACCTCGAGCACCATTGTTGAAGATTCAGAAACTAAAGACTGAAAGAACTTTGCTGTTAAACCAAAACCGACTGCTAAATTCTCTGAAGCTACTAATCTGGTACAGCGTACTACAGAGGGGGACGGAGCTTGTTGGGCCTACTAAAACAGGCCTGTCTGAATTTATTAGGGGTTTTCCTTCCTGCACCCTATCAGTGAAAAAGACTAAAGTATCCTCATTCATTTTACTATATCATTTATGCTGGAGGAATGAGAGAGAATAGAATGCTGTAAAGGAAAAAGAAAAATACACACACACAGAAGTAGCTTGTTAATGCAACTCATTTCGTGTGTTGAGAAAGATTTTGTTAAAATGCATCTTATGTGTTCAAGAAGCTTAATTTGAAAATCTTATTCTATAAAATATTATATATATTTCATAAAATTTGTTTAGAAATTTTATTTTAAAAGTCCTGTCCTGTTCTAGAAATATTAATTTTTAAAAATACCTTAAGCTTGTATTTGTTTCTAAAACTAGAAAAAGTAAGAGTAAGGAAAGAGCGGGAAAGCCCGAAAATTAAAACTTAGAAATAACAAAATTCAAGACGTGAAACTTTCTATGAGATGCGAATAAAGTTGAGTTTACATATTTAATTAAAAAAAACGTGATCTATCAATTAATAAAATATTTAATTTTTATTATAACATAATAAATCATTCAACCTATATAAACATAAACAATTAATGAATACAAATATAAATTTATTGTGAAATATTTTTATTTATTTATTAAAGTTGTACAATAATCTTTATTTAATCTAAAGTTTATTTTATCTTTAATTCATATTTTGAAAATTTATTTTTAAACTAACTTATTTTTAAAATTTGTTTTATAAAATACAATCTAAATATATTAATATACAATTAAATTTATTAACAACTTTGTATCCACTTTCTCTTAATCTAAACAATTTTACTTTTTATTCTCTTTTTTTTTTCTTTTTTTCCCTTTAATCCAAACAAATAAACGAACAAATGTGCTATTCAATAAAGAAAGAAAACATTATTTTGCATTTCACCTTCAAAATATGGCTGAAAAGTATGAAAATCAATTTCATTATAATTTTTATTTAAACTTCCTTTGTTAATCTGCATCTAATGATGTTTACCTGAAGTAGCTTTGGAAGATAATATTTTATGTTCTATACATGTCTCAAAAAGTTGCATTGCATGTCTCAGGTTGTCCTTTAGAGTTTCTAGTCATGGAATGACTCTATAAAAATCACGTTGCATTTTCATTTTGTTATGCTTGAACAAGGAAAGAACAAAAATAAAAGATGGATTACATAAAGTATTTGGATTTAACCCATCACAGTAAGCAATCTCAAGACAATGGAGGAGATGAATCATGGATTATATCATGAGGATCATTTTCATAGCTTGGAAATGATGCATCTGCTTGAGTCCTTGACACATGATCAAGATAAGAGAGACAAATATCTTTAGTCCCTGAGGAGCTTCCTTCCTCACTGATTAAGCCACGCTCGTTTCCACTGATAAAAGAACTTATCGATGCTGCTGATGTTGCTGTAAGGAGTGCAGAAGAATAACTTTGTCTCTCCTTCACTCTTCTCTGCCATTTAGAGAGTGATTTTCTCACATTTTCAGAGACCACGGTCTTCTTGAACCTTGAGCCCATCTGTATTCACATAACAAAGATTTTAAGAGGGATTACAGATGTGAGAGTGCAATTATACATTAGCTGATAAAGGAAGCTGTGTAAATTTACCTGTGTTATGATAACGTACAGAGGAAACGTTATAAAGCTACACCAGACTTGGGAGATGACCCTGTGGCAACAAAAGAGCAAAAGTACATAGTAATTTTGGTGGATTTGTGATTCAATTTAATTTGTAAAAAGTGTAAGAACATTGACAAAAAGTAACGCATACCCGAATGACAAGCGTATCACAATAAAGGTTCGGTTGTTCATGAAGCAAGAAGGATCTTTAATTTCCCACTGAACCCAAAATAAAGGCAACAATTCAAGATAATGCAAGTTTACCATTTTTGCCAAGTTCTCACTTTAATCCAAAACCAAGAAAAACTATGGCAATATGGTTAGTTCATAAAGATACAAACCGAGATGTGGCAGGACAGAATATTATGTACTGTAATATGAACAAAATGTCAGTTTCTTACCAAAGACCATAGGAATGTAGCCATTTCAAATGCATTCTGAAATATTACAACAGGGAGAAAGAATGTAAGTGTATCGGCAATGAAAAAGCAAAATGGAAACACAATATTACTTACCAAGAAGGAAATCAATTGAATTAACCGTAATAGGAACCTGGGCTTTCCAAACCAAAAGAGCTCATCTCTTAAGTTAAATTGGTGAGGTTTCATATTTGGGCAACGATTTATTATTTCGACAGCCAACTTTACTACCACTCGATGCAATTTAGTACCAATAATAAGGATCAACTAGAATGCAAGTCAATAACAGGAAAATTATTAGTGAAATGTAACTAATAGTATATGGTAAGTGGAAAAGAAAAGCCCTAGCAAACAATATATCAGGACTTACTATTGCTGGAACGAAGGAAAGCCAAAAGTAAAAGTTGCTACCTGAATGAAAATTATCAAGTTTAGTTTCAAACTAGGTCCATCAGAAAACTAGCATAATATATAAAAAAAACATTAGACTATGCCAATTTTAAGCACGATCATAAACATGCTTAACAGTCTAAAATAAAGTAATAGTCTTCATCGTCACAACACCCTGAAATATATGGCTGACGTTGCTATGATGTTGCATATAGTTTCTGCATGTCACTGTTCTCATAATAAAAGAACATCTACTGTTGCATCTAAGGGTTGTTCATGCCATCCACTAAATTTCTATCGTCTATACAATATGATTTGTCAAATCAGTACTACTGTTTCAGATATTTTGAGTTTCTGTTAGTTGAATTCACTGAAGATAAAACAAACTACTCTGCCAGTATCACGCCTGAGCAACATGATTTTAAGGTAAAGCTTACCATGAAAATTTAGGAAAATACAGCAGATGGCATATACCCAGAGAAGTACGCTGCAAAACAAGTTCAGAAACTGTCAAATTTGTTTCACGAGCCAGAACAACATACAACACAAAGAAAAGAGTTACAAAATGTAGCTAATCATAGAACAAAAATCCCCCTATTCAATTAAGCTATCCTTCTTAAAAATCTAAATAGTATGACAATAGCAAATTTAGCATGAAAAAAAAAAAAACCACTATTCATCTGAATTGAGGAACAGTACCTAACTCCAACTATGTCACGAAATTCCTCATCCATGCTTCGAAGCATATAGTTGTGGAAATCGTATGTTGTGGGAAGATCATGGTTCTATAGAACACCAGAACAAAGAAGAAAAAGAAGAAATATTAGCTAGTAAACTTAAATTCTCAATTCAGTTATTCATTTCCACCTTTTTTAGCACAATGAGAAGAACAGGAAAAAAAGGTAACAACAGTTCACTTATGAGTCATGCATGACTAATTAACTTTCCTTTTTTGTTTTCAGTTAGGTGTATTGTACAGAAATCTATAACATGTACTACAGCAAAAAAAATCAATATCTCCATCAGTTTCCTCCATCAACTTGGTGTTGTTATTCATTCAGTTCAAAACTATGGACTTATTATGGCTTATCTAACCTTTTTTATTTGATGGAAGATACTGGTATGCTGTGACAAAATATTTACTCACAGTAATGAAGCCTAAGCGCAATGCCATGTAATCAGCTCGGTGAATAGAACTCCAAAATTGGCGGCTGAAGCATAGCTGCAATACAGGTTCATCAGTATTCTAAGCCAAGGAAACTGCTACTGAAAGTGTCAAATCATGGCAACTAACAAACACAGCATATTGGCACAATTCTCTTATTGGAAACTATCTTTGGACTGATTTTTTTTCCTTTTGGAATTCATATATAATTAACCAGATGGATCCATTCCATCAACTTTTGGATCAAACAATGAAATAAGAACAAAATGTAGTAGTAAACCATGAGTAGATGCAAACTTTCTTGCAGATGCAAATATTTTTACATTGTCCAATATCTAATTGCCTAAAGAGAATAATAAGATAGAACAGAATGACTGTATAAAGTACCAGCCAAACAAGAATTTTGTGATGACTCCAAGGATGTGATGTATGGTGAAAGATGAATGTATTAAGCCGCCTCAATCTTATGCTTGATGTACTTTGTGAAGTATCTAAACTAAGACAATTTGATCAAAAGGGATTATGTTGTAAAGAATATCAAGCTTAATGTACTGCAAAAATAATTCTTGTCTCATTGCAAATTTGCAATTATCGGATGCTTAGAAGTCAGAACCTTGAATGCTTTGTACAGCAATAGTCTTTGCTTCGTTTTCCCATGTTCTCCAGCTATATATCTGAATATCCTCTAAAATAAGATAATCAGTGCCTAACCAACAAAAATAGAAATGGGAGAAGGTTTCTTCATGACTATTTGAACCTTGATCATGGCCAGGGCAACAGCAAGAAAGCTATAGGTAACATGGGTGACCCCAAGAACAAACACAAAGCGATGAAGCTGCTCAAGACTTTCATAAGAAGCCAATGATTCGTGACCCTACATAGAAAGTGATGATTTTTCAGTGAAATTGGCCTCTGTGGATTCCACTTTTTAATTGAATTGAACTATTTATCAGAATAGAGTCACTGAGAATGATTAGTTTGCTTGCAACTTGCATTACAATTGAAACGTCACTGGAAGGGATAGCAGAACTACCTCAGGGCAATAATTTCGCAAGCCATTGTTCACTTGCCCTTTGACAACTGTTCTATTTGAATATTCTGAACTCAACCAGACCACACGTTTCACAGAATTCTTTTCCAATGGGCACGGAAAAAATCTGCTGCTTATTACCGATGACTTAACGCAAATCTTTGCCACAAAAATAATCCAATGACCCATCAGCAATGACAGAAGCCCAAAAAGCATCAATTCTGCTTAAAAAAACATTCAAAAAACATGTAACAGTAAGTTCCATTATTATATATAACAAAAGAAAAATACTAATGAAATCTTTTGAGGTTACAACTCCCTACCTTCTTTGATCTTTTCCAGAGCAGAAAGCAGAGATTTTCTCTTGGTTCTGTCCAACCACTGTGACATTATTCAATATGAAACACACCTATAAAAATGAGACCCTGGAAGAACAGACAAACCAATCATAAACTACGTACCTTCACCAGTTTTTTTAACGTGCCCTGAAACAAGAAACTAAAAGAAACAAGGACAGTGATCACAGTTGCCACGGCATAGGTGGGGGTGTCAGCTAAGGATCTTCCTTCGCCATTTTCTTCCCCCATGTCTGGTATTCGTCCTCAAAACAGCACGCACTGTCATGAAAATTATGTCCTTCAACGGGGCTTATAACGAAAAAAAAAATATCAGAAAAGAACAAACAACTCTACAGTGTGCATTGTCTCTTCAATGCATTACATAGTTTGGGCCATTGATGCGGAGATAGAGTTGGTGGTAGCTTTGCTGTGGCAAAATGTCGAGACTTTGTCTTTAGAAAATTAATATGCACATGCTTGTGCTGCCACGAACTAGTTGAGAATAATGGTCCCATTTACTGATCTCATAACCATGTCAGGTTCGGTTAACCACTTACTTCAAGTGGGATCTGTCGCATGGCCACGTTTGAACAACGACACAACGTTATGGTCACTTGTTCACCAATAAGAATAGGCAGATCCAACATCTTCAGAATTGGATCAGGATCTTCAAGTGGAAAATAAATGAATAAACAAATAACTATTCTTAACAAACCATAATGCATCACCAAATCATACATATCTACGTGCGTTTAAAGCTGAACAACGTATTTATTATTTTCATATTCATTGCCCCTGCTTTCCATCACGTAGTAGCGGTTGGTGTGAATATTAATATTGAATGATTGAACTCGTCCACCATGTCATGTCATTCCAACTCCAAATAGTGCCAAAAGATCTTTTTTTTTTTTGTAAGAAACGTTGTTAATAATAGTAGAATTTACTAGTAAGTTGAGTTAAGAAAAAATCTGTGATCAAGAAAGTGAAAAACATTAGCAAGGCAAAGTTAAAACAAAGGACACAACACATGAAACCAATTTAGTTTTCTTCAATTCAAATACCAAGATAATCATCAGATCATGAGTCCATCTTTGTATGCACACAACAAAAAGACTAACGAAATTTAAGAAGTTGTACATTTACAAGAAAGAATTAAGCTCCAATTTTTTCATATTATAACTCCTCTTTGGCTGCTGGTATCTTCACTGGGAACTTGTTTATAACCCATTCCTTATAACCTCCTCCCATGTCCTTCACATTCTTAAAACCCTGCATTTCAAATCAAACCAATACAAGTTAGTATCATCAGCCATTGTAAAATGAAGTAAACAAAGGAAAATTTTAGCTGAGTGAGGTTCAGATATTTTACAGCCACAACTATATTTTCTATTCGAAATTAAATTGAGATGAATATGCAGACCGATGTTGACATGAACTAACTTAACTTACATCTGACAGAAGAGCAGCAGTTGCATAGAAAGATCTCCCCCCAATTTGACAACCCTGAAATGCAGATTCATACAAAATATAAACAGATGTTGACTTTAACTAACATTAACCAGTTGAAATTGAAGCTTGCATTTTGAATGAAAAATAATGAATTAAAAGGAGCAAGAAAAAAGGACAGTTACCACAATGATATGATCTTCTTTGTTACAAGCCAAGGAAACCTCTTTCACAAAATCTGGATTCATTACCTTGCCTGCCCTTCAAAATCACAAAAGTTGTTAACGGTAGAAAAATTGTAACCTAACAGACTCGCAAACTGGTTTTAATATTAGGGGTTGAAAAGTCTCTTACCCTTGGGTGTATTCAACATGTATGGAATGTTAACGATATTAACTGCATCTACATAACCTTTCGAGAACTCTTCCACCGTCCTATATATTGTTTACCAAAAGATTTAGCTTCTTTTAAAAGAAACAAACAAACATTATCCAACACTGAAAAAACCAATTAGGAAAAGGAAAACAAAAGAACTCCTTAAAATATACTACGTATTACGTCTGTTACCTAACATCAAGATAAATGGAACCAGTCTGGATAAGATCCTTGGCTGCACGCACATCAATGGTGACAACCTTTGCTCCTGTGCTACAAAAGAAAAGAAGCATGAGAAGAAACACCGACCAACGAGGTAACAGGGCCACCCAAAATGCCATATTCAAGTTCTATAGAAGCTGAGCACAAACACGTTATTTATGTGTACTCAGCACGTGGATATGACTGATAAAATCTCGGTATCAGGGTGCTCTGTTGCATGGTTTAACCCTTTGAAATCAAACATTCCAGGAAATAGAACACAACGCCGTTGAATTATGATACGAGGAGACATACTATGCTGCTGGTACTCGGTTGCTGCAGCAGCTGTTTCTGTTTCGCTTTCTGTGGGCGTGGCGTCGCCAAATTTCACCACATGAAATTATTCTTTATATGACACTTGGATCGTATCTAACATAAATCACATGATGACTCCTGGTTTTCACCAATTCAAGTATCGGATTCATACTTTTTAAAATTACATCAAAATAAAATTAAATTCAGTTATCTATAAATAAATATTCTAGAATGTTATATTTTTTATTTCACAAATATATTTTAACTAGTATTATTAAATTAATGCCATTTTTTAATGACATATTAATATGAAAATAGCCAAAACATTAGAATACAAAAGTGAAAATAAGAATGAAATGATGAAATAAGTAATAGAAATGGAAATATCGCTTCCTATTATTGTGCATTCTGTTTATGCCATTTTTGCACAAATGCATCCTTCCATTCAGGTCCAGACAGAACAGCCTTTTTGAAGCCCTTTACCAGCCCAACCCAGTTAAGGCCTGTGAAAAGATATTGGAACAAAGAATAACGAAACTTCGGCTGCTACTTCCTGCACCCCTAAAATTTTTAATACCCATTCTATCCCTGGGTAAATAGTAAAAAGGTAACCCTAATATATATATATATGAACAACTCATAAAGGTGGTATATATTTTAAATTTTTCTAAGTAAAAAAATATCCAATAATGAATGGTTTCAACTCATACCTGCAAATGACAATCCAGACATAAGAAGCAGTGTTGTGGTGTTACATCATACAAGTTGCTCAAACGAATGTAGCATATTTGAGGGTTCACCTTAATGGAATAAATTTGACTCCAAATGAAAGTGGTACACCAGGATTTACAACACGAATCCTTTTTAATCCACTTCATCATTTCATCAAAGAAAAAAGAAAGGAAAGTAAAAGCTCTTTTATACAGTTTTCGTTTTTCTATTGGTTTCAACATTCAAAACTCTGAAAGAAAAAGCTTCAAAGTAACAAATGAGAAGCTTGTATATAGCTGTCCATGAGTTTAGATAAAGCCAAACTGCTAGTGTAACGAAGCCAAAAACCATTTTCGTTTGAAACAATGAGTAATAATTTTGGAATGTGAACTTAAGTAAGACATTAATAATATTGTTAACATGAATTTATTTCAAAATATTTTGTTCAGATTTTGTACCTGTTATGCAGCCTTTTTAATGAACTAGTTGCATTTTGCCTTTGGCGTGAAGAAACATTTGAGAAAAAGTTGAAATTAGAAAGAAAAGAAGCACTGAGAGAGATAGACATAAGTGATGTTCATATCTTGGGGCCAAAAGATTACTTGGTTGTTTTCTTTGTGTTAGTAGTCATGTGGGTTTTTATCTCAAAGGGCAAAAGATCCTATTTGGTGAAAGGATGAGTGGCACTCTCAACCACTCTGTTCTTGAAAGCTTGAAATGGAATCTGGTGTGATGAAAAGGGAGTCCTGACAATTCGATTCCATAGTTTTAGTAAGAGTAATAATATAATCACACATATTTATATAAAATAAATATAATCTTATATGATCTTATATCTAAATATTTAAATAAATATTTTCTGCCTAGTAATTTTTAATTTATGATTTTAATAAATTATAGTAAACAACTAAAAAGAATTTGGTAAAGCTTCATCTCAAATCAACGATTAAATGTGTGACACCTTTGTTTCATGGTGCACAAAAGCGCCATGGATCTTTCAATTCATTTTTTTTTTCACTTTCTCTATCCTTTTCATGGTCTTTCATTTGTATAGAAAGAACGAAAGGTAGCTTCCTTCAACATGACACTTGAAAAAGGGTTCGAAAATACAAGTTATAAATTTCTTAGCTGTTTATGATATTCTTTTCTGTCTGCCAATTAAATCATGATAGATAGTTTAAGCTTTTTCTGGACGATAACGCAACGTTCATCCCAAAGTTCCATTCATTATCTTTTTTCAGATTCCTCACAAATATCTTCCCCAAATATCTCCCATACCTCTTAGATTCAAATTATTTAATTTAATACTACTTTCTTCTTTCTTTTATTTCTTAATCTCTTTTCGTTATCTTATTTATTAATATATTTTTTTTCTCCATAAAAATCGTTTTCTTACTAAACAAAAATAAATTTTAAAAAAATTATATGCTACCTAATTTTATGAAACCTTAAAGAAAAGGATGCCTATGTAGTATTTCTTTTAATGAAAAGAAGAAGAAAATTAAATACAAGTTTATAACGTAGTGTCGCGAAAGTTAAACCGCATATTTATTTGTTTTTTTGTTTTTTTGTTTTAATTCATTTTGGTCTGATAAAGAATATTTCTTTGGTGTGCTTGTAAAGTTCAGAAGCAAAATTCTTATTCCATTTTGTTTTTTCAATTAAAGGACGCCAACTTTTAGTTTTATGGTGTCTTATATGTTTAGTTTCTTTTTAGAATGTCTGCTATATGTATAAAGGATATAAATTAAAAGAAACCAAAAATTTAAATATGGTGTTATTTAAAAGCTTAATACACTTTTAATCTATTTTTATAATCAATATTTAGTTGGCATGTACAGTTATAAATCTCTCAGTTTAACAATCCATCAAAATTCGTCGGTCGTGTATGGAATAAGTACTATCACGTTAGAAAAACATAAGTGATATAATTGACACTTTATAGTATAATTTGTTTTTAATGTTATGTTATAATTATGTTGTGGCTATATATCCTCATTTTTACTACATTTTAAAATTAGTACCATGAACAAAATAGTATGCAATATCATTTATGTTATTTTTCATTTAGTATGTTTAACCAATGCATATTTATATGAACTATTTTTCGCCGTTTTGTCCCTCAACAAAATATTAAAAAAAATTATATTCAGAAAAATAAGAAAACTTAGAATACACACTTTGGACACGTTATTGGGATTGAGCACAAGAGAGGAGTCAAGAGAAGAGCTCTTGTTTTTTATTGAAGAAATGTTAAGAAGTGAGTTGAATCTAATTTTGGCACACATCCCCCAATTTTAGTTTTCACACTCCCCTGAGTTCACTGTGCTAGATTTTATATAAAAATAATAATTTTAATTAAAAAAATTAAACATATGATAGCCATGTTTTGTTATGCGTGACAGCCTAAGTGGAGTGTCGTTTGTTTTTATCGTCATTGTTTTTAAAACGATGAGAATCAAAATTCTTTAAAATTTCATACAATAACCATTTCCAATTTTACGTAATAATATAAAAGAACATATTTAACACTTTATAATTTATAATAATATTGATTGTACATTAAACAAATGTTGAGATGAAAAATAATAAAAAAACTGGCTTAATTAATTTTTATTTATGACTTTCTTATTTAAATAACAATATAGTTATCTTTTAAATATCATCGAGATTATCTTGAATATGTTTTTATATCAAATGTCGTTGATCCCGAACAAACTTACATTTTAGAAGGGTTCTTAATGAATTATCTAGTGACTTAAAGAACTTATGTTGCAAGAGATTTATTGCAATATCTATATATTCCGTGAAAAGATTGGATTCATATGTGGTGGTAGCATTTGAAATAAATAAGTGAACCAATTTTGTTTGTTCTTATATTTATTTAGTTATCTTGGGTGGTATGGTTGATTAGATTTTTGTTGTATTCTTATTTAAAAGTTGACGATGGGCCTCAAAATCCACTAACTTGACTTGAGTGACACCACGGTTTTCATCATTAATTCTCTCTATACCCTACCCTCCAATTTTAAAGGTCCAAGATAAAAGAAATTAGAGGAACCTAACCAACGCAATAATAAATAACCCCCAAGAAATGATTGAAACGCTTCTTATACCATTACTTTTCAATTTACACAAATAGAATTTAGCCATCATCATAGTACTCTCTTCTGATAAATGTGTATGGATGGAGTTTCTGTGAAAGGGAAGGAAGAAAGATCACTGGGAGAGAGATGGACCCACCAAAAGACAAAGAATGAAAACAACAACCACCAAAAAAGACACCTTTGAAGTCACAAAAGGCCGTGCTCGCGTCGAAGCCCCTGTCGCCGTTGCCATGTCGGCTAACCACGAAGTAGAAGCCAATTCCGATTGTTCCACCGACGAACCTGTCCCCGTCACACTCCCAGACCCAGAATCCGTTCCCTTTGGACTAGAATCTGTTGAAGACTTCAAACTGCAAAAACAGCAAAACGAATCTCAATCATCATCCATCTTACTCTTACATGAATTCAAATCAACAAGTAAGAAGCATAAAACATAGGACTAAACGAAACTAAGGTTGTTTTTGTTACTTTGTTTACCTAGGAGAAGAGGGGCAAAATGTTATTGTGTAGTCGGCGCCAGAACACGTGAACGTGCTAGTGGCATCATCATACGCGTAACTATAGGCTTTGGGACATACTGACTTGAAAATTTCAGAGTAAGTAGAAGGCTTGCAAGTCGAAGGGTTACCAAACGCGCCGTCGCAGCAATACTCCGGTTTCCCAAACGCGCCGCACGCGCTCTGACACGCGTCGCCGCCCTCCACCCTCAGTTCCGATGGGCAACGCCGATTGAGGTCCTCGCCGCACCCCGTGGTGGCGCAGGACCCCGACCCGCCTCTCGCCGCCACCATCATGGGCAGATTATAGCCGTCGACGAGGCTCACGTCGTAGTAGTCCATGGAACCGGTGCCGAGAGTGAACTCGGCGAGAGTAGCCGGCGGGGAGGCTCCGGCACCGTTGCAGTTGACCTCTCCGGAACCGCAGTCGGCGGTGGCGCACGTCCCGCGGCCGGAATTGTCGAACTGGCAACCGGTTCTGCCCCAGAATCTACCGGACCAACCGGTCGGAGCCTGGAAGCTTTTGGAACCCCCCTTCGCGAGTTCAAAGCCCGTGCTTGCGAGTTCCGGCGTGCCTAAAATCCCTGGCCACACCGTGTAATCGCACTTGTTGACGAAAGTAAAGGTTGCCCCTGAAACCCCTGCATTTGAAAACACGACGGCATAGTTTCGTTATTCCCATGTATGATTCTCCAACACCCATTTTGTTAATTTGATAAAAGAAATTAAATTTACCTCTGAAGACGAGGAAGAGTGCGATGGCCAAGAGCGCTTGAGAAGGGTGTGGGGTATATGAGAGCTGAGCCATTGTTTGTTAGCTGTGGGTTATGGAATTGAATGAAAATGGAAAACAGATACTGGTATTGTGATATGATATGTGTTGTTTACGATAACAGGGGATAAAGAATTGGGATGATGAGAGTTGAAGCAGAATCTCTGCTTTATGAAGTGCTGCTACTGATAACTTACATATAATTACAAGTCTAGCACTCTCTTTCTAGGAAGAAAAAGAGTGAAGAAGATGAAGAGAATTTGGGGAATCTGAATGCTAACCTCTGCATTCTTATTTATAAAGAAGGTAGCAAAAGACTGAAACAGCCACGCTTTTGTTTACTGTAACTGGAGCAGTGAGTGTGAGAGAGAGACAGAGTGGGGGAAAGAGGGGTGAATCCAGTTTCCACCTCCAATGTTTTTTTTTTTCGTTTTTTTAGTGAGTGCAGGGGAAAAAAAATATTGGTGGTGTCGGTCAAAAAATCTAGTGCAGCGAAATGATTTTTCTTCTGTTGCAACCGGGTGATGTGGCGCAATACTCATGGCTCTCTTGATTTCCACATCCACATTTTTCACCGGTGCAAGTAAACCAACCCGTACTGTATTTATTATATACCATTTTATAAACCAAACCCTTTTTATTTTTATATGTTTATATAATCATTAATTTCGATTGCAGCCCTATTATTATGATCATAATTTCTATGCTTGTTTTACATGGATTTCTCGTGCTTGTTTTCTTTATCATTCAAAAATAAAGCAATACAAATAACATCTTAAAAACTTTTATTTTAATATAATTTATTCTATATTCAAAATGAATTTTATAATGAGTTCTGAATTATTTATAGGTTTAATAGGTTCGGAGGTCCCTATATTTGCGGGTTCGTTTCAATTGGATCCTCTAATTTTAGAAGTGATCAATTAGGTCCCTTATTGTGAAAAATTGAATCAATTAAGGCCTCGCCGTTAGTTTCATACTAACATCGTTAAAGGGGGTGACACGTGTCAGTTCATGATTTTTTTGAATTTTTGAATTATATTTTTATTATTTTTATTTTTTATTTTTATTTTTTTTTATTTTTTTTAAAGTAAAATTTTTAAATGCCACGTGTCAAACGGATAGTGTGCCACGTGGCAATGGTAGTGTGACATGGCACTGACAGTGCCACGTGTCATTGTCAGGCCACGTGTTATTGCATTAGTCTCAATTTGGTCCCTGTATTTTTATTATGTTGCAATTTGATCCCTATATTTTTATTTTGTCTCAATTTAGTCTTAATTTTCAAAATTAAACAATTTTTTCCCTCCTCAAATTCAAACAAAATTTAAATTGTATATAAATCTTAACAAATATTTTTATGAAAATTGATATTTTTAATAAATATTTTTAACAAGATTAAAATTAAGTTTAATTATATTTATATTTACTTATAGGTATATTTTTAATGAAAATTCACACCAATATGTTATGTCACTGTTTTATTAAACCCTTATAGGTATATTTAAATAACATAATTAACATTTATATGATTAAGTAAATATAAATATAATTAAACTTAATCTTAATCTTGTTAAAAATATTTATTAAAAATATCAATTTTCATAAAAATATTTGTTAAGATTTATATACAATTTAAATTTTGTTTGAATTTGAGGAGGGAAAAAATTGTTTAATTTTTAAAATTAAGACTAAATTGAGACAAAATACAAATATAGGGATCAAATTGCAACATAATAAAAATACAGGGACCAAATTGAGACTAATGCAATGACACGTGGCCTGACAATGACACGTGGCACTGTCAGTGCCATGTCACACTGTCATTGCCACGTGGCACACTATCCGTTTGACACGTGGCATTTAAAAATTTTACTTTTAAAAAAAAAATAATAAAAAAAAATAATAATAATAAAAATATAATTCAAAAATTCAAAAAAATCATGAACTGACACGTGTCACCCCCTTTAATGGTGTTAGTATGAAACTAACGGCGAGGCCTTAATTGATTCAATTTTTCACAATAAGGGACCTAATTGATCACTTCTAAAATTAGAGGACCCAATTGAAACGAACCTGCAAATATAGTGACCTCCGAACCTATTAAACCTTATTTATAAATTAAAAGACGCAACAGTCGTCAATATTGTTTCAAAATCGACATTCTTATCTCTCACACACACTTTTATATATATATATATATATATATATATATATATATATATATATATATATATATATATATATATATATTCAATATGTTTTAAATAAATTATTTTATTACATGTGTTACTTTATATTTCATTATGCGTTCCTCTATGTCTAACAATTTGCATGTCTAACGACTTAAGTATTTATGATTTATTTTGCATTTAAAAAATAAATAATAAAACATCATATACAATATAAATTATTTTATAGTATAATTTAGTCCTAATTAAACTTACATAATGAATTTATTGTTTTTGAAACAGCTTGGATATTATGAGTGTATGAGAAGGAAGGATAACGTAACGTAACATGTGTAACTAAACTTTATATCCAAAAACTCTATGCAAATTTGGTACCGACAACCAGCACCGCTCTGTTGATTTTTCCCTAATTAGTTTGCCAATTTGGAGTATACTGACGTCATGTTCAATAAGAGAGTGAAGAAGCTGTTCAGGATCAGGATGAGAGGAAGATGTCAAATTCTCTTCCTTCTTATTCTTATTATTTGAAATTTAGAATATCTAAAATATTATTTTTAAAAATCTTTATGGTACATCTTCTCAATTGATCTATTTTTATTATTGATGAATAAAATATTATATATGATAAGAAAATATTGTAAATGGAATACTTACATCTATACCAATATAAAAAAGAAAATAATTTATTGTGTACAAAATTTTTATTTTTATTTTTATTTTTATAAATATAATTATTAACTAACTTGTTTGGATGTTTTGATCACTTTTTTCTTGACTTTTATTTTGTTTATGAATTTCCTTTTTTATTTTTCTCAATAATTTTGCAGCACAAAAACATAACCACTACAATGTGTTTTCAATATATATATGCTCCACTTGAACAAGAAGCAACTCAAAAAGAAAAAAAAAATCTACTATAATAATAAAAAGATAAAATATGAAACCCAATAAAACATAATAAAAACCTAACTCAATTAAGTTATTAATGAACTAATAACAAACATGAATTCAAAAGTATAATATACAAGTTAAACTAAATAATGACGTATAAAGGATTAGAAAAGATTCTAGATAACATGAATGGATTAAAAGTAAAAATTTACTCAATAAAATGTATTGACCAAATGAAATATGAATAAACACTCAAAAAAAGTAAAAGCTCATGTAAACATGTTATCCAACACATTTAGGAGTATTTAGAAAATACAAAACTACTAAAATAGAATCTAGAAAACGCTAATGTCAACATTTTGACAACTTTAACTTGACTATTTTGCTCATAACTTTCTTCACATAATTCCAATTGGGTTGATTTTTTTTTTAACTAGACTCAAAGGTTTTTCATTTGACTACAAGCACATGACTTTTGGACCTCTAAACTAGATGCAGTTTAATTTTACAAATCATAGACTTTTAATGTCATCATTTTTGTGTGTGTAAGGAATGTTGATTTAGAACATTCCAAGATAACTACAACAAGATAAGGTTAGGAAAACACAGACAAACAAAATAACCTAAGCTTTTGTTACCAAATGATGTGATAAGTTCCTCCAAGCTATACAATTCAAGCCAAGGAAGACTTTCAAATGGGCGGTGGTTTGTAGAAGATTGATGGTTGATGTACATTTGACAAGTGTACCAATCGTTATTGTAGTAATAAAATATCGTCCTCTGATATTGAATGAGTTGAATACTAGATTCCTAATTTACGTAATTTTGAGCAACAAAAAATATCAAGTAAAATGATGAACATAAACAAGTGATTGGAATTCAAATAATATAAACAATGTTAGAGAATTGATTTCATACATTTTCATATAAATTCCTACCATTTCCCATTGATGTGTGAATTATAATTATCCACTTGAGTTTATTAAGAGGTTGTTTACCCCTAATTCCTTAGATAGATAAACTTATCTATTGAATTCGAACCCCCAATCCCTTAGGTCAGTTACAAAATTCAATAAAATCATGAAGAACAATTATTATCTTAATTGCAAACTAATTAGTTGTTCCCAATTTCCCAATTGTGACAACATCTAATCTAATCTATTTATAATCATAAACAATCCCCAATTTCTCAATTGTGAAATTGTTCATAGAATATACATTAGAACATAAATAGAACACTGAGACAATTAAAATGAACAAAACATCAATTGAAAAGGTTCATAAATTATAATCAAAATACTACATCAATCCTCTAACAAAAGGGAATTTAGTTCTGCATAATGTAAAAATTCAAAATGCAAACCAAAAGAAGAAGAAGTCTTGAAGCTTTTTCCTCCGTCTCCGTGCGTTTTTTTCCTTCTTTACGTTTTCAATCCTCCCTCTTTTAATCCCCTCATTCCTTTTTTTAAGAAAGTGGTTACTCTCTCTCAGTAACTGTCCTTTAATTTCTATTTAATTTAAATTTCTTTAAATCTACGTCATAAAAGAGGTTAGTAACTGCTCTGAAAAATTCCACAGCTCATGGAAAAATCCACAATCTACTTGTACTCTTCTCTGGATTCAATTTTGTACTTCCTGAAGCATAATCTACAAGTTATGGAACTTTCCACAGCCTGGTTGTGGAACTCTCTGTTTTGTATCTGTATTTTGGAGCAAAATCCACAGGTTGTGGAACTGTCCACAGCCAGGTTGTGGAACTCTTTGTTTTGCATCTGCATTTTGTACCTCAATTCATCCCAAGTTGTGATTTTGACACTTAGAATCACCAATCTACAAGAAAAACACAAAATCCCCATGTATTATCCGAAACCAACAAGGATAATGTATGATGAAATCATTCAATTAATGCAATTATGTATGCAAATGGCCTAACTAAGATATGAATGCAATTACATTTTATTCACACATCAATGGTGGTGAAAATATGGTGCACATGTGGTGGTTTTGATGTGATGAGATGATGACTCTTCATCTAAACTATAAGACTCAAGCAAGGGAGATAAACTATGATGGTGTTTGGATGCTCTTAAGAGAGATGTTGTGCCAACTCTTAAGGAAACTGCATAGAATGAAACCTAAAAGTGGTGCTCTAACTTTTGTGACCTAAGTTGAATAGTATGACACAAATTTGACAACATAATAATACTCATTTCAATGGTGAGTTTACATGGGGGACACATCTATTAATAAACTTAGGTAATCCTAAATGTGTCTCCAAATTGTAAAAGTAAAATTCTAATACTTTAACTTAGAGACCAAGATAAAACCCTATCTATTAGGAGGATAACACATGACCATTATTAAAGAAAAATCATCTCTATTAGGAACATAAAACATGACCATTATTAAGGAGATACCATCTCCATTAGGAACATGTCATATGACCACTACCTTTTAAAAGAATATGACCTTCCACGTCGTTTATCTTAGAAGACAAGGCTTTTCATGTTGACTTTAAGTCAACTCTCTCTAAAAACACTACACTACATAAACCATGTTACAAGATTCAAATAGAAATCTTAAACGTTCATCATACAAAACCCAAAAGAAAATCCTATAATAATAGATACATAATACAAAACCCAAAATAAACTTTCTGTATTAAGAACTTATTGATGACACATAACTATAAGAGCTTAGATCACCTTCTATATATATATATATATAACTCCAAATCTTCTTGAGTAAGTTTGACCAATACTAAGTGTATATCATGACATGTTTTCAATCTTACCTATATGTCACAGATCAAAGCTTTTAATTATCAAATCAATATGTCGTTGTTCTTGTTAAATTTTTTTCATATTAATAATTCATAGTGTTTTAACTCATTTCAAATTATTTTTAATTTGTTGTCTCCATGAGATAATTTGATTGAAGGATTAATCAACACATAAACATAGGTTGGTTTGTGGTGTTAAAATATAATTCCTGTTCGTATTTTACATGTGTTTTTTTAAGTCCACGGTTTCAACTCCAAATCTATTTGTATATGACCCAACCTGATTTCAAACACATAATTCAATTAAGAAATATTTTTTCATGACATTATACTGGAAAACTTCTTAATCAAACTTCGAAAAGTTAAAATCAGAAAGGAAAATGAAATTAATTTTTAATTAAAATTTACACAAGTCATTTTTATATTTTTTAATTTCTTTTACTTTGGTTTTAACTGTTCTTTAAATTTATTTTAGTCCTGGAACAAACAGATTTATCTTCTTATACTTCTCTCCTATAAATATTATAGAGAAAGATAAATTAACGTAGACAAAACTCTTTATCTTACAATCATTTCCTTGAATATCCATTTTCATTGATTTCTTGATAATTAATTAGACAACAAATTTAATAACCAGTTTAAATTCGAGGCCTCTTATTTAAAATAATTTGGGTTACATGATCTATATCTAGCCATCAACATCAACATCAAAATAAAAAAACACAAATATACATTATTTAATGAATGCTAATGTTGTGTTTATTTCAATGAAGTTGATACACTAGTTCATGATGAGGAAATGACATCGGTTAATTTTGTTTATGGGCATTGGTTCTGCAACCGAGCCATATTCGGACGATGTAAAAGAGGGTGACTTTATGCCTCGGTTCTGAACCGGGTTAAAAAGAGATCGGATGATGTCTCGGTTCTTAGATAACCGAGGCAATTGCGTGTTTTTTTTTTCAAAACAATCCACTTCTCCCTCTTCGTTGCACAGTCCAAGCAAGCAAAGGGTTATTGAATTTTTTTCTCTTTCACAGAACCAAATCTCAGAAGATACAGAACCAAATATCAGAATAACACAGAAAAATCAACTACACCAACCTTAACAAAATCGCTCCCAAAATAACAGAGAAAAAAGTATGGGTTTTGATACAATGAGCATTTGGGGAAGAAGAAAAGATTTGGGGAAGAAGGGAGGTTGCTCGCCACCGTTGCAGGACGCCTCGCCGCCACCTCTTCGTTGCTCGCCAACGCCCCCGCTGCAGGACGCCCTCGCCGCGACCTCGCCGCAACCTCGATGCAACCTCGCCACGACCTCGTCACCACCTCGCCACGACCTCGCCGCCACCTCGCCAAGGAACTCCGTTCAACTCTTAGATCGGTGAACCTCCCATCATCTCCAAGGCACCATCTTCTCTGCTCGCCAAACGCCTTAGATCGGCGAGTCTCCCATCATCGTCGCCGCGGTACTCGTCTCCACCATCGCGCCTCCCCTCTGCTTTCGACGCCGGCCACCATCGCGTCTCGTCCTCGCACCATGGCTATCAAGTGGGAGAGGAGAAGAGAGATCGCGCCCTCTTTGTTTCTGCCAGATGAAAGTAAAATGAAAAAGGGGAGATGAGAGTGCCAGAGGAAAGAACCGCTTCGTGTAAAATGAAAAAGCGGAGATGAGAGTAGGTCAGGTGTGACTGATTTGACCGGGGTAATAGGTCTCGGTTCTACCTTTAACCGAGTCAATACGCCAAAATACAGCATCGGTTCCACCTTTAACCGAGTTAATAGCCCAAAACACAGTTTATATGCTTCGGTCCTTACTAAACCGAGGCATATAAATTCATGAAAACTACAAAATTGCCACCGCTCTCTCATAGACTTCGGTTTTCCTTAAACCGAAGTCTATTGGACGAGTTAAAAAGTATAATTTTTACTAGTGATATGATTTGCGGTGACAATTTAAGAAAGAAGAACAAAGCATCCACACATGAAGTATGATGTGTGGGGATCAAATATTCATATACGAGTAAATGATTAAAACATTCTTCACTTTAATTTGAAATAACATTGTGCTCGTGAAATAGGTTCCATGCTTTTCATCTTGGAGGGTGGAATCGATTCTTTTGTTTGTGGAATCAGTTCCTTGTGTACGTGCAAAAGGCTAAATTTTATTTTAGTATGATGGTGAATTGATTCCTCGTTTAATATGTATATGTATACTTGTTTTTTTTTCTTTTTAACTTGCTTCATGCACATCCAACACAAATACACATGTTCTTTACGATTGAATCTACGATAGGGACACGTAGTTTGACACCAATAAAACCATTATTATAAATAACAATTTCATTTTAATGTTAATATCATTTTAATTTTAGGTACAATTCCCTTTTAATTTCAATTTTATCTTTCCAATTTTAACTTTTTTTAATTATAAATAACAATTTCAAATTAATATGATTTTCACTATTTACATTTAAATTTACATCACATTTGTCCTCAAAGGTAAAATGATAATAATATAATTTTATCTATTAAAACATTTTTTAATCTATCGTACCAATCATATTATATATAAACTTTCTTTTCAAATATACTCAAATCACACAATCTTTTCCTTAATTCAAACATCACAATCTCCTCTTCATCCCCTCAAATCCATCTATTTTCTCTCCCTCAAATCCTCTTCCCACTCCAAACACAACAAATTGTTCAAACTTAACCATTTATAATTAGATATACTTATTTTAAGTTCAGTGTTTCTAGTTAATTTGATACAAGGATCCAAATTCTGGTAAAGAATCAATTGAAAAAAAACTAATTCAAGAACCAAATCGTTAATAGACAAATGGAGTAATTTATATTTTAAACAAATATTATATAAATAAATTAATAATTTAAAATTAATTCCAAGTAACTAATTGGACATAAATAATCCAACCCGGGAGCCCATGAAGAACGGCCCAGTTCAAGCATGGTTGAGGTCTTGGGCCATAAACAGAAACCTAGATTTGAAAACTCACCTTAACCCAAATCTTAAAATAATAATCAGTAGTTAATGCCATGACTTTCATATTAATCCTATTATTGCTTGATAAAGTAGTATTATATATAAAAAAGCATTGTTTTAGTAGATCACATCATGGTAGATATAGAATTCCGAATTCATACATGTAGTTGACATGTGACCGAAGTTGGAAATGTCAGAGTCCCTTTCTGTCTGAAACATATCATACGTGGACAAGACAAGTGAGTGAATAGGATTTGCGTTTAAAGGGCAACAATCTCACATGGTTGATACTCATTCACGTCTTCTCATGTCCACACCACATTCTATCATTGCCAAACTTTTACTTCAATATCGTTTGGCTAAGGTTTTTCTCTGCATCAAACTTAACCACTTTAGTCACGCTGCTTCATTTTTCTCGTACGGATCTTTCTTTCACCATCTGAGAATCTTCAATTCAGTTCATTCGTTTTCTCATCTTCGTGGGACTGCCATGTCAAGCTTAGCTGGTAAAAGTGCCATGTTATGGACTCGAAGCAAAAAAGGTTGTTTCTTATGTTGCTTGGTTATAAATTTTGATTATTTTTTCAAACACCCACTTCACTTATGCTATACAAGTGTATGCCCTCGTATGATTTTCAACGTCAAAAAGCAAACTTTGACAATTTTAAGAACACTAACACCAAATTTTACCTGCAGTCGGCACCTTATTATAAACAAAGTGGTCAATAAACACGTGAAATTCAGTGGGTTGATGTGTGCAAAACGCCAAAAACTGACGTGGTTAATTTGAAAAACGCGTGGATAATGATCGAGACAGGAGTAACCTAACACTATTAGATAATGAAACCATGACCTAGCTAGATCATGATTTGTAACTATAACTAAAATACACTACCAACATTGTTAAAGTGCTTCTTCTGCTAGAATCTAAAGCATAATTGTGACTGTTGTTCGATGTCAAAATACATAAAACCATGTTCTTGTTTTAAGCTCTAAAATGGAAACACAATGGTTTCGATCAAGCTCTTAGCCATAATGCGGTCCACATTGATGGGTTAAAAGTCATCTGAAAGAGGAATAGTTAATAATCTCCCGTGTGAACAAATGAAATTTCTGAATTTTATTTTCCACTGTTGATGCTTTATTTTAAAAGTTGACAGATTAATATAAATCTAATAATGCTATATACACAGGATAACTTGGAAAAGCTTATCAGGAAAATTAGTATAAGACGACTTGGGTGCTTTTTCCTGGGTTTGCTATAGTTGAATATATTTTAAATTTGTTATACTGTTATCAGCAAATTGGTTTTTTATTCGCTTACATGCGGTGTAAAGTGTGGATAAGATTTCTTTCTACTTTTCAACTTTTTCCCTTTGCATGCACCCTTCATTCTGTGATAAAGATTTGAATCAGCATCTGATCAGCATGTTTGTTGGGGAAAGTGATTAAGTATAATAATAGTACATATAAGAAAAATTCAATGGTTCTATTTTATATCTATATTTTTGTTTATGAGAAAAGAGAACTCCAACAATGAAGATGGAGTCATGGTAAACCCAGAGGAATATATGTAATGTAAGTGTAAGAAAATGGTATACTACAAAATATTTAAAAAAATGGTTTTTGCAGAAAAAAAAAAAGAAAACAAACAAGATATATAAAAGCAGAACCAACTAAGGAAATAAAAGATGAAAAAGTAACCAGACATAGAAAAAGTAGAATCCATCGAATTGCTTTTACAACCTTGGAAAATATGCTTGATATCACCGATTCTTTTAAAGTTTCTTTTACATCTCAGTTTTTTTAATTTATTATAAGTTTTTATTTTAAATAATATTTTAGTTTTTATAATTTTTGAATTGTATTTCGATCTTATATATATATATATATATATATATATATTTTATTTGATCGACTAGTACTTTTGTTTAAATTTAGATCTTTCCCTTTAGACCTCAGCCTATATATTGTTATTCATTTGAATTTTAGTGTTCGTAATTTTTGTTTAGCAAAACAATAATCTTTATTTCTGAATCATTGATTCCAACACCGGGTTTGAAATAAGCTCTCCACTTAATCAACCCAAGTTAATTGAGTTATTTGAATTCTATATCAATTATCTGTAAGAAAATTATGTTTTGATTCAACTAATGATACATTGTAATACAATAATGAATCATTCATAAAATGATTTCTTCCCTTTAAAATATGGCAAAGAGGTTGATATATCTGACGAAAAAAGTGAATCAGTCAAAGTTTTCATAAAAGAATCAGACCTAGATGAACAATTTACTGGTTTAAAAACATGCCAATGAAATGCATGCATTATAAACTTTAATAACAGTAATTCCATTTATATGCAGAATCCTGCAAATAAAGAAAAAGCTTATTATAGAGAAAAAAGAGCTCCGGATTAGCATTGTATAAGCTTTTTTACATGGGGGTACGTACAATTAATCTTAGCATTTGAGGTGCAGGATCCATGAAGGATGATGTATATCGTGATAAGATAGAGATTGACAGATTGTGGTCGTGAGAAACTTCGGACTCAGCCAATAATAGCAAGTAAAATAAAAGACAGTAACATGAGAGAAAGAAGAAAAATTTCAGGCAGTGATGTAAGCACAGCAATAAGCTTTTGTTATATATATATATTTTTTATTTGCATGAAAATGAAAAGCCTAGGAAACAAGTTGGGGAATGGGGAATGGGGATGACCCTGAGTAGTTGGAATTGGAACAGAACATTGTCAACTACTTAGGATAAAAATGAGGATTTGTGTGGTGGGGTTGATCATAGCACTCATATTTTAGGAAAAATTGTGGGCTTGTTTGTTTCAGAACATGTTTCGGAGACCAAGTCGATGTGGCAAAACAACCTTTTTCATTCAGCCCATAATTAAATGCGAAAAGCCCATACACTGAAAACATAGGAGCTTTTGGAAAGTTGATGATTTGGCTAATGATCTTATCCATTTATAACCACACTGTCAAATTTTGATTAAACCTCTTTGAACTGCACTGTAAGGATAAGTCAAACGTGGAAAGTGTTCGTTTGAAAATGGACCAGAGAAATACCAAAGATAAAACAAGAACTTTCCACAACTTCACAAGCCAAAATAATAACTTCAACCAGACACAGGCAATGAAAATTCTTCCAGCTAGGTTAAAAGTGTTGCCTCAAAGCAACTTTTGTATTGTTGTTTTTTTCCCACAAAAACTTAAAACTTATCCGATTGTAATGTTTAAAATCAACTGTTTTGATTGTAGATTCCAAATTATTTGTTTTCTTAAGTTTCGTTATTGTCACTAGATTTTGTGCTTCAGGGATAGTAATGAATCAGGTCGGATACGGAAGTCTTTGTCGTAATCTGACCTGCAAAATGAAACTCCATCCGTAACCTGTTTGTTCCATCCAAGTATTTGTTTCAAAAAAACGTGTAGATATTCTAAAATTTTGCAAGTATCCGTGGATAATCCCAAATATTAAAAAATAAATTTTATACATTTAAAAAAAATATAAATAAAATAACAAAAAAAAATATAAATGAAATAAAATTAAAATTAAAATTTAATTAAATTTAATATAATAAAATATAAATTAATTTTATTTTAAGTTAAATTTAATTAAATAAAATATAAATTAAATTATTATTTTTATTTTTTGCGGATAACGGATATCGCGGGTCGGGTAATATAATACCGTATTTGACCTGTTTATAAGCGGATATTAAAATACTCGCTATCAACTACCTACAATCCGTAAATATCCGCGAAAGTATATTTTTTTTGTTATTCCTTATTCCAATGCTAAAGTTAATATAAACTAGGTGAGTTCAACCATTAATGCATAATAATTAAAATTATTTATCTCTTTATCTCCGTATTTATAAATTTTAAAATGAGTTTTGAATTATTAATTATCTAATCATTGCTCATTTGGTATTAATTATATTTTATCGTAAACTAATCTTTGTCAAGTCTAATTATTTGTTTAAAGGTGACTATTTGATCGATATGATACAACGTTTGATTCTTGAATGATTGTTTTGATGTTCTTATTATATGAACAGTTGAGTCCTAAGTTAATTGCACCACCACACAATACACCTATAATAAGAATTATAAATTCTTGATTTGATAATTACTTATTAAAAGTACATGTATTAAACAAATTTTGGAGTATTTTTAGTTGTTATCGAAAACCTTAACATGCTGAAAGATTGGACATGTTGATCCTGCTTTCCGCAAAAGATGAAAGTGATAAAAAAGCAAAAACAACAGTACATGGCATACGTATGTATGTATGGTCTCGAAACTTGAAAAAATGATGGTTGAACTGAACTGAGTAGAAGGGAGGGAAAAGTAGACATAGATGCTGACACTGAAGAAACGCTTTGTTATGTTATGCAGACCCCATAAAGCTCTGTGCCTCCCATTATATACATTCCTTATATCTATCATAGCTTTGATTCTGAAATTATAGGTAACGCGCAAATTGGGGAGGCAATATCTTACCCCCTAAATTATCAATATATCCGTTCATTATTGGATTGCATTGTTCTTTTCACCACAATCCAATCAATTGCTAGACATTTCCTATGACAGATGACTAAATACTGTTTCTTTTTTTAATTTTTCTAAACACTTCCACATTATTATGTTCTGATGGAGAGATTTGATGAGTTCATGAACATAGTATATTTTGAAAAGTCTCAAATAATTTGAGATAAGTAGAAGATTGAAGAGTAGTAATTATATAATAAACTTTAAGTTCACAATTTTAAAACTTTCAACTCAAAAATCTTATTTAATTTTTTTTACATTCTTATAGTATAATGTTATGAAATTTAGGTTAAATTTTTATTTTTAAGGATGTATATATATTTATTAAAAAGTATGGAAGGATTGTCTTGTAAAAAATTTCATAATATATATATATATATATATTAGATAAATCATTGTATCTTAGGCACAAACCATTGTAAGTGGTAATAATGAGTTTCTAAATTTGGAAGAGAAGATGAGATGGAGCTGGTTGAATTAGTATTTGATACAAAATCCCTCATTAGTGTGAAAGGTTGACAAGAGAGATTTGGATGGCTAAAACCAATGACTAAGTGTTGTATTTTCACATCCTCACCCTCCCGTGGTACTATATATCCAAAATCTATTAGTATCTAACTTTTAAAAGATTGAAAGTGCAACTTCATCATCATAATTAATAAAAGCAACTTTCCTAAATCTACATACTTGCTACTACTTGAAGTGAATCGATGTACAAGGAAGTTACTTTTTCTTTTTCACGTTGCGTTGCAAGTTGCAAGTTGCATTAATGCATATTATTTGTTTATTGTGAGGAGAAGGTGACGAGAGGGTGATCAACAAACATGGCAGCTGATGCAATAAAGTCCAGTAGATGAGTGTGACGGCAAAGTCTCCAACCTGGAAATCACAGCTACAATATTACTTTCTTATACTCAATTATTTGGATATATATACTTGATATTCAATCTTATAAATCATAAAGTTAAAAGAATAAAGTCAAAATTGATAATATATTCGTCGCTGTTGTAACATCAAATCTGTTCAAACTCATTTTATTTTGATGAATGATATCAATGTTTCGAGTTCAAGTTTCTCGAGATAATATTATTTTATTACCTTTTTGTCTTTAGAAAAATAAAAAATAAATATTTAAATTGTTTCTAGTTTTAATCTCCATGCAACACTCTTGAAGATACCGAAACCATATTCAAACACAATCTAGTTTGAATTGTTTTCTAAAATAAACTTAAAAAGTCAAATTTATTTAATAAGTTAAAATCAAATTACATACTTTTTTTTTAAAAAAAAGGAAAAATCTAACTTTAACAACAATTATAGAGGGTCATAAGAGAATTTTAATTTATTTTCTCTGTTCATCGGATGTAATAATGCGACATCAGCATCGACGAGATCTTGAACCTGCTCAATATCACGGCGAACGGAGGGGTTAATTCTCGTTGTCTGCAACTGATAATGCCAATTGGAATGGCCAAAATTTTGGGACGGATGTAAAGCTATTCATAAGCCATTCGCCAGTGTTACAAAAATATGTTTGAGCAAGTAAATTAATTGTCATAGTCGTTCATATATTATACAAGGAACATTACATCAAAAACATCATGAAGATGTTGGTGTTTGTTCTTATTCATTATTTTATCTTCAATTATTTTGTAATTGTAAAGCAACCCTTTTTATACAAACTAAATAAACAAACTATAAAAAAGTAGTATTTGGTGACGAGGGACCATTTATTATATATATTGTTTTGCTGTTATATTTAGTTAAAACCTCATTTTTCTTTTACTTTTTGTGTTTTAAAATTTGCAGAAGAATATGACATTTTTAGTTGTTTCGGTTGAAAGGAGTTTAAGGATAGACCGTTTCTTCTCACTCTGTTCACGTTGGATCGTCCACCTTTCTTGTCTTTTTACCGTTTGATCGTTTAACTTCGAACATACTCCATTCCAGCTAGTTGTTGACCTACAGAAGATACTTTGACGCTCAAGTCAAATATGTTTAGTTTCAACTCAATTAGTTGAGAAAAAAATGTCATAAACATTAATCACCTGTTTATAGGTTTTGAGTCAAACTCATTGATTAACCATTAATATAATATATTTTTAGACAATTATATCTTATATTTGCAAAGTATCAGACAATCTGACCCATTAATTGACTATTAATACTGGTTTGACATTCTTGATAACTTCCATAAATAACTTGCCTTGTCTAGCTGGTCTAACGATTACTCAATTCATGAGATCTTATTTACTGTAACGCTGACCGATATATATTTTATAGGAAATGTCTTTTTTAACAACTCTTTTTTAACAATTTTTTGACAACACTGAGGTGGTGGCTTATGATAGGTTGGTTTCAAATATTTTTCTGAAAACAAATTCAAACAGACAAATAAAACAATGACATGTGGTCCATTGTCAAAAAATTGTTAAAATTTGTTGTTAAAATATCATGATCCTATTTTATATAGTACACATCATTTTTGATACAGTGACAATCGGTATATTTCATTGGTATTCCAATTATTTTTCAATTACAAAACTTGTGTGGCTAAGAATTGAAATGCACAACCCAACGGCCAATTAACTGAAAGCCGAACGAACATATTAAATACTTGAAGAAAGAAAGAGATAAAAATTTAAAGTAGTTAGCCTGTAGATGTTGAAGCACCGTTCCAATTCTTAAATCAATTAAGAAGCGAAAAAAGTAGGTCAAACGCACATCAAAATAACACGTCGAGCAAAAAATAATTGAAGCAATCCTTGTTGGTGTTCATATTTACACTGGGATGACGGGGTTTGGATATTTTAATAATAAAATGTGACAGTGTTCCGAGAATGTCCTCTTTTGTGTTAGTCCGTGGAGAAAGAAGAGGATGTAAATGCCAGCTATCTAATTCCGTGTGTGGAAATGAACCTTCCTACTCCAAACAAGTGCTCGGTTAAGACAGAACCAAATAATGTTTGGTTGGACAAGTTGAGAAGTGTAAATCTTTGCATAGATTCTCATTGCGCATCTCTTAAAGCGCAAGTTGGCACCTTAGATTCCGTAGAATATCATCATGGAAGTGCCCATTCGCATAGAGAAATAGAAAATCATTGCGCACCAAATTCACCACCCATTTATAGCGACACCGCCAGTGAAAGACCACCAAACTCGGTTGTTGATACAAACGCCACCAAAACAGAAACAACCACCGCCATAACACGGTTGTACCTTCCGTCTAAATCAGCTCCAGAGGTTTCCACCGCCATTGGGTTCCCCGATTTTATCGAACTGCGTTCAAATTCAAACACCCAGTCAGTAATCAAACATTACATCGCCAAATTTCACAAGATACCACCCGCCGAAATTATTGTCGATGCTCCATCTGGACGGTGCAATTAAATCAAAACACGACATTTCAAAATAGGGAAAAAACGTGACAACCATGTTTTTGGTGACACCGCACCCAAAACTGGTCCCCTAATTGACATTCCGCAAAACTTCATTTTCCTCGGAACAATTTCAACGCCAATAATCAATACTTCTCTGTTCTAAAACACGTTTTAACAGCTACCAGTTTTCGTGGATTAGTTAATTAATCATTATCGATTTTTAATAAAATTTACGTCAGCTGTGGGAAAAGCGAGAAATAAAAAGTGATTCTAATAATAATAGAATAAAATTACCTTGTGGAGGGTTGCGGGCAGAAAGTGATGGTATAATCCGCAGAGGCGCAAGTGAAGGTGCTGGTGCCATCGTCGTAAGCGTAGCTGTAAGCGCGTGGGCACGCGCTCTTGAAGAACTGCGAGTAGGAACTGGGTTTGCATGTGTCGGGCGTCGCGTAAGCGCCACTGCAGCAGTACTGTGGATCATTGAAAGCTTCGCACGCGCTTCTACACGCCACGCCCTCGCCGCTGCTCGTCACCTTGAGCTCCGTGGGGCACGGCGTGTTCAGGTCCACCACGCACCCCGTCGCGGTGCAGTTTCTGCCGCCGGTTCCGCCCTGGGGCTCCACGATCATCGGGAGGTTGTAACCGTCAACCAGGCTCACGTCGAAGAAATCCAGCCCGCCGGCTCCGTTCAGAGTGAACTCTGCTAGTGTGGCCGGCGGGGCGGCGTTACCTCCGGCGCATTCCACGGTTGAGGAGCCACAATCTCCGGTGACGCAGGAGAATTTTCCGGCGTCGTCTTGGGAGCAGAGGGTACGTCCCCAGAGGCGCCCGGACCAGGCGGGTGGCACACTGACAACGTTGGACTCGCCGGACTGCAAAGCAAAGCCGGTGATGGAGAGCGGCGAGGTTCCGGCACCGGATAAAATGCCGGGCCACACTGTGTAGCTGCACTTGTTCACAATGGTGAATGTCGTCGAGTAGGAACCTGTCCAACATTAAATCCAACAATCATAAAAAAATAGAAGTAGTAACGATATTTAATGTGCTCATGTGCTCCAAATACAACATTTGGATAACATGAAAAATGTAACTTTAGCATGAACGTTACCTGTTAGAAATTGGAAGAGACATAGTGTGAGAAAAGAGGTGGAGAGTCGAGATGAAGGAGCCATGGTATACAAAGTGGGAGAATGAATGTAGGAAAAGATGGAAGTGAAAAATAGAAGAATTAATATTCGATTTTCCTTGGTGAAGGGTTTTGGAGAGAAGTCGTTTATATAGAGAAGGTTCGATGTGGGGCCTTTGGGTTTAGTGTAATGGGTGTGGGACCATGTATAGCAGTGCACATGCATGCATAAACCGCCAATGTGAAGGTCGGCGATGTCTGGTTTATTGGTGACGATTTCACATAGGCCCTAGATTGAAGGAACCTTAATATAAGTATATAAAATGACAAAAACTATAATAATGGAGGGTTTGGGTTTGGGAAGGAATAAAAAACAGTGCTTGAATTGGAGCTGAAAAAGGACGGCTAGGCAAAAATGTGAATAATTATAGAAAGAACCTTTGATACTCGTGCACTTGAAGCCATTGTCATTTCATTTCAAGTAACGTGGGATTGAGGTTGGTTCAGTGGAGGTCAAGTGGAGGGCTCAAAGGTCAAATAAAAGACAGTAGAAGTACTTATTCCATGTGATTTTTGTCCCTTCATCAATCTCATTCACATCACATGGACCATCCATCATATGCTCACATGCATTCTGCTTTCTATTTTAACACTCACTACATTCTTCAATAACTTCTACTTTCTATTGCTTCCTTGTTTCTTGTGATATATCATATATGCCATAATTGTTGGTTTACATGTTAAAGACACTTTCTTTCTCTTAAACAATTGCCGTTTGCAATCTCAAAACCAAACCCGTACAAATCAATCTATTATAAATCTCACCGTCTTTTTTGAATGAATAATATTAAATTATTATAGAATTTTGTTATAAAAATTTGTAAGTAATTTGTCTCTTCTGGCCTCTTCTATCAGCATTGGACACCCACTGGAACACGTCCCAAAAATATCTGAAAAGTTAGCTGAAGAACATCACAGTGTAACAACTAACCAAGTAAACCATTGGAACGTGGCCTTGAAGCAGCCCGCTTCATTCAAAACGAAAACAAAGTATGATCCATGCAGCAGCAAAGTAATTTGACCAAATATATCTAACCAATAATCTCGTTTGGCAAAGCCGAAAATACTGAAATTTTGAAATTTGTGTCTCAATCAAAAGAAGAAAAAATATCTCACCAGTGTGTCAGAACACTGACAGCATATAATTCTTGTTGCATTTTATGTTAGAACAAACTAAAACAAAAATGGAAATGTAACATTCGGAAATACGCAAGTAACCAAGTTGGTTGCATGTTAATTGGAGTAACTACTCAACAGTTATGTGTCCTGCGAATTCATGAAAGGTCAACAACCTTAACGGTCCAGTATTACGGCCTTTGCTGTGTCTTGGGGATGTGACGTAAGCTCTTCAGTGATGACGTAAGAAATATATTTCACAGTCTTTTTGGTTTTTTTGTTAGTTGCTTCATTTCATCTCTAAATATACTACCAGTTGGTAAGAGATCGATCTATCACCACATTTATATTCATATAATTGAACTTACTATATTTTTTAATGAATCAATTCTAATTGTCCATTCTTTTTTAGTCTACTTGCATATTTAGACTGTCACAAGTTGTTAATACGAGATAACGAATTTCATAACTATGTGCAATGAACTTTTGTTTTTATAAGCCCTACAATGTTTTTTCGAAATTATGATAATCAGCGTCAACAAAGCATTATCATTAATGAAAAGCCAATCAATGTATCATATATTTCGTATTCGACTTATCAGGAAAATTTTATCTGAAAAGTATTAGTGATATTTTAGTTGTTTTTGTAGATTCAAAGAAGTAAATTAGTGTAGGCATATAAAGTGAACGGCTAAATTAGGCATAACTTTTAGAACCATCACATGCGAACCAAATCATATCATAGGCTTTATGACTCAAATTCTTATCAGCGACGGTGATTCTATTATGATTTGTTTTAGTTATACACAACTTTTTGGTTTTCTTCAGTTTGTTTTGATTTTTGAGAAAAAAAATGAAGAGAGAAAAACATTTTAATAAAAGTTTGTCAGCCAAAATTAAAAAACTCATTTTAATATCACCGAAGTCCACAATCCATCTAAGTCCCGGACAAAACAACAAATTAATAGCCCATGATATGCTACTATTTACACCCACTCCTTTTCCCCTTCCCACCTTATCCCAGATATTTCTTTTATTTTTTTTATGTAAATACCATTTGTCCCCATATGATTATTATTCCCAGTTTGCTAGTGAGAAATAAAATTATATTTTAATTAATTCATAAATTTCATAACTACACCTACAAAGGATGTACAAATATCGCAAATCTTACTAATAGTCCATCGTTTACTCATCAGTACAATCAATTTATTCATTTCACTTTGCAATTCTGTATAAAACTTGCATAATTGATCAAGTTAGTAAAACTTCGAATGTGACTTTAAAATAATTATCACAAAGGTTACTAATGTTTAATAATATCATAGATTTTAACATGTTAAAATAATTCGATTTACAAAAACAGTATTAAAAATAATTCATCTTCAAAAACTCTACTCCAAAGTTATCAATTAAACTAAAATAAGATCTTAGCCATCAATAATCTATACACCTAACCATGAGTGTATTGAAACATGGCATCATAATCTGCATAATTAGATAATATTTCGTTAAAAACTAAGAACTAGAAAAATCTTGACAAAAGAAAGATTTAGGAAATTCGTAAAACGAAGTCGATTTCATCTATATTGCATGATCCTCAAAATTATTTCATGCAATGAAGCTTGTTCATAAACATGGTAACAACTCCATGATCCTCAAATTATCTACAGAACAGAGAACAGCAAAATAAATCTGCTGCTGCTCAAAGAGGGACATCATATCCATGCAAGTGCAACTGAACACAGATTGTTCAGTATACTTCCACATTCCATTGTTCTGCCTTCTTCAATTGCTTCTTGTAATCAATCCAATCGATACCTACATCAACAAAACCAACTCAACATGAAAGAAATTTCTCTAATTATGTGCCAGGACTAGAACAATCAAACTGAACAGTGATTTTCAATACAGTTCGTCATCATGTTTCAGTTCAGTCCAGTCTCAACTGAATGAAATTATGATGAGACTTAACTATAACCAAAAGGAAAGTGTTATATTTTACCATCTCTTGCTGCCAATGACACCATTATGTCATCGATTCCCTGTTCCATTCCTTTCAATCCACACATGTAGACAAAAGTGTTATCTTTCTTCAGCAATTCCCATAACTCTTCTGCATATTGAGCCATTCTAGTTTGGATGTACATCTTTTCTCCCTTCTCGTTTGTCTGCTCTCTGCTCACAGCAAAGTCTAGTCTGAAGTTGTCGGGTGCTTTCTCCTTCATCTTTTCAAATTCCTGTTCCACACATCACCATACATGTGCAACAAAGATCTATAAGCCTTCAGATTCAACACACCAAAATGGTGGAAGATGTTCCTCAATAAAAACAGTACTTTGATTCATCTCACCTCCTTATAAAGTAGTGAGCTGCTTGTGGGAACACCCAAGAAGAGCCATGCCAAACCATTGAACTACACAGACCCCATTAGTCGTCAAACATTCATTTCGTACAAATACAATTTTTACAATACTAAAAACTCTTAACTAGTTTCTTATGCAGCAAATACGAGGCTAAGAGTTTTCCTCCTTTGAAAGATGAACTTTTCTGGATTTCTATGGTAACTCTTCCCTTCAATCTTTCAATATATAAATACTTAACTAACTAACCCCTTTTACTTTGGAGTGTATTTTTTGGATGATCGTAAAGTAATAGAGGAAATTGAAATGATTAATTATACACATTGTCATATTCATTGAATCAAGAACCATATAAGTCTCCGGGTACACTTACCTTGTAGTCATCATACTTCTCGAAGAACATTTTCCATAAAAATGAGCGAAATGGGGCAATTCCAGTTCCAGTGGCCAACTAAGAAAAAACAATTCATAGAGATCAATGGTAATGGTAATAAAAAATCAATGCAAATATTTGGATAAAAAAATAAACTTGTCTTCTATGTAGTTCTTTTCAAAATTTTCAAATATTTCTTTTTCTATTAAGATGAAGAGGGTTAGGTATGTGTACCATGATGACTGTGGCATTGGGATCTTTTGGCATAAGCATCTCTTTACCAACAGGTCCAGTGATTTTTACATCGGCTCCTGGTTTTAAGTCGCCTGAATAAGCATGACAACAGGTGAGTAAATATAATTTCAACTAAAAATGAAAAAAAAATAAAAAAAAGTCACATTTGCTTGATGAAGTACATCTATTGACAACTATAAACAATAATTACATGCACTTCTTAATTTTGTATACACAGTTTAAAAGGAGAAAAAAAATAAGACCGCTATAATTTATTTTAACATTACTGAGTGAATTCTTTGGATAACATGAAAATGCACCTATTATTTTATAAATACTTTTGAATAAAAATTAAGTTTTGCATTGGATTTCCGTCCTTTGACCCTATATTATATACACACAAACACACAAAAACTAAAGCCAGTAATCCTTACACAAGAAATTTGAGCAAACTCCCTTGACAAGTTCTCCGTTTTCATTTGTGTACACAAGACGTTTCACGCATAAAGAAACCTGTTTTGGAGGCATCATGTACATCAGATGGTAAATAAGTTTGAAGTCTTAAGTAAGTGATAAATAATTGAGCAAATTTAACTGCTATGATGTCTATCCTTGCAGAATATACATGTTGTTGAATATATAAATAGAGGATTCTAATCTCAAATTCTTTAAGGTGGAAAATTTGTAAGAGTCTGGAACACAGTTCAACATTGACAAAAGCTTGATAAAAACTCACAGTTTTGGAATCTCCAAAATCACCAAGGGCACTGCTGGCAATAGAATACAATCTCAGTTTGTGAGGTTTGCCATTCTTGTCGACCCCATCAGCAATTACCCCAATTGATTGTCCTTCTCTGTAAGGAACTTCTCCTGAAACAGCGGAATTTATACATATTTTGAATAAAAACGGTGGTTTTTCTACAGCAACATCCATGTTATGAAAAAAAAGGTAAAAATTGAGAGAAAAACTACCCTCGGTGCTGAAGACCATGTGCCAAGTTTCTCCAGGTGCATCATCCCCAGTGATCTTTGTGTTGAGAAGACACCTACCAACATATGGGTCCTTGGGTCTGAACTTGTTCACGACCACACCTTCATCTTGTTTCTTGGATTCCTTTTCAACCTTTGCAGGTGCCTCCGTGGTGACCTGGGCTCTTACTGAAACCACCCTTCCACTCACTGAGACATCTCTGTATTGCAACGAAACCTGTGAAGGAAAACAACGGGATCATACCCCAATTACACTGCAGTGGTAAATTTGCAACCTTTTTCTTGAATACATGTGAATGGAAGCTACCTTCTTGAAGAGGACTCTATCTGGGGCAGTGATGGAGGTTCTGGTCGGAAGAGATGTGGACTTAGAAGCAGGAAAGGAAACTGCAGCAGTAACCGCAGTAGCCATGTTGTAAAAACTAGAGACAGAGAAAGAGAGAGTAACGTTTGATGAAACGATGATACGATGTTTGTGCAGTGAAGCATGAAAGGAAAAAGAATGAGTGAGGAAGATTTTAAGATTGGGTGGATGAGATTTCTAAGGCAATGCAGTGGCAGATGTGAGGATAAGTTTATTTGTGTTGTTATGCAATGTGTCACCACTCATATTATTTACAAAGAACACGTGACCAAAACATTCAAAGGTACAATTTTTATCTTCTATTTTTTTTTTACTTTTTTTTTTAATTTTAAAATTTTTATTTAGTTTTCGTTTTTTGAAAATTCACAAATCTTAATTTCTAATTTTCTCTATGTTACAGTAAAAAGAAATGGAAAGAAAATAAGAAAAAAAAAATTCGGCTCGTATACTCATCCTTTTTTCATGCTTTTACTTTTTGGACCTTTATAATTTCTAATTGCACTCCGGTAATTTTTTAAAATGTCAAATTCATTTATTCTTAAAGTGATTTTTGAATTATTTGTTATGGAAATTTTCAAGAACAAATTTTTTAGAATTTCTGAAATGTGACTTTCAAAACAGATTTTTAGGAATAGGATTTCCATAATAGAATTTTCAAAAGAAATTTTTTATAACACTTGAAAATATTAACTTTCGAAATATATTTTTTTGAAAAATAAGATTTCTGAAACTTATATATAATGTTTTCTTAGAATGAATTTCCTATAACAAACTTTCAATAAGACATGAAATTCTACAACAATATTTCAATAAGACATGAAATAGGTTTTGTAACGAGCACTTCTCTAACTACATTAATAACGTAACAACAATAATGGTGTGGTGCAGTAAATTAAGATATTTTAGTATTTTTTTATTAATACCCGAGCGAAAGAAGAAAAAAATTCTTATTTCTTGAGGATTCTTTCAACCTCCACCTCAAAGATTTCCTCTTATATTTCCAAAGTTTTCTAAAATAATGTTCTTTATTAATATTTGATAATTTTTAATAAAAGTAGAAAACTTTTTTGACCAAATTTTTTATGCAGATTCTCAATCTCTATTAAAATATTTTGTTTTGATAATTTTAAGATATATAGTTATTTTTTAATGAATATTAGAATTTTATAAATATATAAATATTTGAATTAATTAAATTAATTATGAATTAAATAATTTTGTTTTGTAAATATTTAATACTTATTTTAAATTATTTTAATGAATTAATAATATTAACTCTACCTAAAAATATTTTAAAATTTTCATATCATTTTCAAATAAATTTATCAATTTTAAATAAATTTATTTTTTTCATAAATTAAATTAATTCATACAAATTACCTAATTAAACATTTACAAATAATATAATTGAAAAAAATTATCAAAACACTATATCGGATATGAAAATTTGAAAAAAAACACCTAATCTAGACATTGATTTAAGGAATCTGAAAATTTCGAGATTTGATGCTTTTCCTTTTCGGATTTTCCCGTATTTTTGGTAATATATCCTTTCATTTATAAAGATTAAACATACATTTTATTAGTTTAATTTGTCATTAAATTTTTGGTTTAGTGTCTCTTTAGGTCCTTATTTTCGTCCATAATGTCAAATAGGTCCCTTTCTTTTTTGGCGTCTCAATTGGATCCTTATTTTTGTAAAATTGAATCAAATAAAAGTTTTCTGTCAAATTCATCAAACATTAAAGAGGGTGTGACGTGACATCCTCACAGTGTAATTTTTTATTATGTGACATTAAAAACGTGACTGAATTGTATTTTTTTAATTTTTGAATTAAAAAATGAAGTGTACATAGTGGAAATAAAATTTAAGTAAGGGCAAAATTGGAAAATTAAATTAAGTGCTGAATTGAAAAATCAAATTAAATTGGAAAATCTTCAACCAATCGGCTCCCTTCTTCTTCTCCCTCATCGCTCGGCGTCTTCCTACATTTTGTCGTTCGGTTGACTACTAATAATATCCTATAACAGGCTGCCGCCAAACCTTAAATCCTTAACCTAGCCAATGTCACTGTCAGCCACGTTGTGTCGCCAACCTCCATGGTCGCCGCACATTCATCTTCATCACCTGCAAACCCAGAAATCAGAAAATCCCAATTGTCATGTAATCCTAAATCGCAGATCTCTTTCTTCTTCATTGCGAGCTTCGCTACAACCACCAATTAGCGACATCATCTCCTCCATCATCGCATCAGAAATCAAATCCAAGATAGAAAACGCAGAGAAATCCAAGTCGCCGCGACAAAACCCCATCACAAATCGAACTCAAAATTTCCTTCGCGAGAAACCACCAGTCAACGCGAGAACCTGCTCCACCGCCATTCGCGCTTCCACCATCGATTTCCCCTATGAAATTCAAGTTTGCACTACCTAATCGCGTCTTCTACACAAAACTGTGAAGCAACCTTGCTTTATCTTCTCTGAATCACGCCTCCAAGAGTTGCAATGAGACATTCTCAGTTAGTGCCCCCATGTTATCTCGCAGTGCATGAAGTTTTTCCGCGTTCCTTCAATCTTAAACCCTAATTTTGGATGGGGAAGGGGCGACACAAGTGATAGCCGTCAAATTAATTTAATTTGATTTTCCAATTTTGCCCTTACTTATATTATATTTCCACTCTGTACACTTCATTTTTTAATTCAAAAATTAAAAGAATACAATTCAGTCACGTTTTTAATGTAATAAAAAATTACACTGTGAGCATGTCACGTCACTCCTTCCTTAACGGCGTTTGATCAATTTGACGGAAAATTGTTATTTGATTCAATTTTACAAAAATAACGACACAATTGAGACGCCGAAAAAGAAATGGACCTATTTGAGATTCTGGACGAAAATAAAGACCTAAAGAGACATTAAACCTAAAATTTTTAATTTTTTTAACATAAATCAAAATAATAAATATAATAAAAATGCTAACTTTAATATATAATAATAAAGTCATAACAAATTAATAATAATAATAATCAATAATACAGTTATTACGATAATGTTCACCAAACATCATTAATTAGAAGATAAATATGAAATTTGGAAGAACAAAACGAAAACCTTAGAAGTAAAGAGTGAAAAAACCTTGAGAGTTATTCCCTCCACCACCACATAGTGTTCAGGGCACCTCCCCATTCTCTTTTTTTCCTTTAGTAATGTTTAATTTCTGTTTTTATTTTTTTATCAATCAACCACTTCATTAATGGTTCCCACCATATCAATGCACCTCCACAACAGTCCACTTCTTCCTCTTGAATGAAATTCCTATGAACAAATTAAAAATAAAATTATTTTAGATATAATTATGTAACAAATTATAAAAAAATACTAAATTTAAACACTATTTATATACCACCGCACCACCACTACAACATCATCGTACCACGAACATGTAACTAAGGAACTAAAATGAAAAAGAAAAAATTAAAGAAAGGGAAATAGATATAAAAAATGGGTTGGAAAAAATGGATCTGGATAGAAAAAGAGAAAGTGACAGTTGACTTCAACTAGACGAATCTGGAGAGAAAAAGAGAAAGTGAGAGTTGGTAGGGAGGGGGTGGACAGCTTTGAGAGTGAAAATGAGAGATAGAAATTTAAGTTTTCATAAAAAAGTAAAAAGTTAAAGTAAAAAAATGTAGTTTTGTAATTAAAATTTTTTTAGGAGGTGTAGGAAGATGTTGGAGTGGTGGAGATAGCAACTCGACAACCTTTCTTGATGTAAACGGGGCAGGCCCAATCCAACAGGAAATGAAGCTTAAGTTTCTCATCCCAATGTAATTTAATTCTTCCCAAAACTGATTATATTTAAATTTTTAAAATATAATTTGAAAAAGGGTAAATTCATTATTATATAAGGAAAAAGTACATTTTTAAAATATATAAGAAATTTAACTACCTTCACTTCATTTAAAGATGTTTTTTTTCCTAAATTACCCAAACTTTATTAAATGTTAGACTGAACTGTTGTCATAATTACTTTTTGATTTGAGATTGTGTTTTTTTTTTAAATGAGAAAACTGACAAAAAATTTAGACGATTTACCTCGAAACCACCGTACTCTTAACAGCGAGAAACGACACGCTAAAATAAAATATATTAAAAACATTGAGAAATTAAAAATAAAATAAATAAATAAATAATTAAAATAATTTCCTAATGAGATATTAGAGTAGATAGGTGTTTTAAAATATTGAGACCGACTATTTTATTTTAAAATAGTAAATAAGTCGATATTATAAATAAAACCTACATACAATCGTTTTATTACTTAAAAACACTTCATCTCTCTATAATTCATTCTCTAAACTCTCTTTATCTTTTCTCTACATTTTCTTCGTCTATGATCATCTGTTTGACAATCAGGAAATTCCTATGTAATAACTGTTGAGTTGTTTTCATTATCCATTGATCAATTTGTGTAATAGAGCAAGTAAGTTTCTATCTCTTTTTCTCGGTCTATCTTGGTCTTTGATCATATGTATCACATATGTCCCGCATGTATAAAGTGTGTTTGTTCTTTGATTCTTGGTTAATTATGGATCCTAAGATTTCAACTCAACTATCATTTCATCAATTGTAGGCGTTTACCTAAAATTCTTCGTGAGAGCATCGGTCGAGTAATTTTTGGACTGTCCTAGTTTTCCCTAAGGTAGGCAAGCTAGTTTGCTTTTAATAATTGTAGTAAGATGTTTTTAATCTGTCATTTGGTGTGCATGTGATTAATGATTGTTAATGGTGTAAAATTTGGAAAAATATGAGTAATTACCTTTTATGATGTTTTTGAAAATTGTGAATGTATGATTGTTGTATAACTTATATTATGATGAAATCGGGATGCTGTTGATATAAAACTGTGTTATTATTAACAGTTGGAAGAATTGAGGATTTGATGTAAAAATTGGAGATTTAAAGTGATGGGTGTTAGCATGTCCAATTTTGGACTAGTGAGTTTAAAGGTAATTATGTAGTTTGGTAAAGGTCTTTGGATCTATTATATTTGGTTTAAATCCTAAAATAGTTATAGTACGAAGTTGAAATTGAGAAGTAACACTTGAGTGCATTCTATACCATTTTAAAGTGAAATTTGGGGGTTTTGAGAGGTGAATTTTAGAGTAATGATGATTTAATAGCAATAGCAATTTGGGGACTGTTTGAGTTATTTTATACTTGTTGGAACTCTTAAAACAGTAAAATATAATCTATATTGGAGTAGAGGTCTTGTAAGGGTGTATGTGTATGATTTTTAGTCAAAAAGGTATTGAGTAGTGAAATGGTGAGGTAAGAGGTCTACACTATTTTGGAAGGTTAGGGATATGTTATCACACCTATTAAGACTTGTCTAGATGATTAAACCAGTAAAATTTGTTCTTAAATGAAAAATGGCTTCATAGATTGAGTTTTTAGTCCATTTTAGGGGTTTTAATTAGGTAAAGTCTAGGGAAGGAGTATGAACTAAAATAAACATTTGGGTCTGTCTTTGGGGTGATTTGTAACTATTTTGGAGTGGCGAGAATGGTATATAACTGATACAAGAATAGTTAATGGTTCATAGGTGAGGTTAACTTGATTTTAGGCTAGATTTAGGGGTTCTGATAAGTGATATTTTGAATCAGGTGTTATGGGTTATAGGTGATGATTTGCAATCTGTTATTGAGTCAATCAAGAGATATTCAAATGGTTAGGTTGTAGAAATTTTGTGGAGAAGATGAAAATCCGCATTTAATTGCTTTTGGAGTGTCAAAAAATGGTTTGATACACCTAGTCTTGGGTTTAATGATCAAATGAATGCTTACTTCTATTTATAAATGTGTTTTCCCATCAATTCTAATGTTTAGAAAATCTCTTTGATCATTAGAACAAGTTCCAAGTGCATCAAAAGCCAATTTCGAAGTTGCTGTCAACTAGTATGGGGCTCGGGTGCCCTTGGGTGCGCCTAAGCACCCTCGTTTCTGTGCAGCTTGCGCCGAAGTGCCACTACAACATTTTTTGGGTTCTGGATGTTTGTTTTTGACGTTCTTTATATCATTTTGGGGGTTTTGGACCCTTCCGAAACTGTTGGTGAGGGTTTCAGAGTTGTTTTCCTTACCTAAATATGATTATCAATATGCCATGAAGAAATTGTGTTATTGTATGATTTCTGATGACTTGTATGATTGTTTTTATTTATTTGATGTATGATCAGTAGTATCATGTATTGGTATACTATTTGAATGTGAAGTGATATCATTGGTTTCAAGGTTGGAAAGGTTGGTTCCAAGGTGGAACTTCTTGGTGTGGTTCACGTGTGTTAGAATGAATGCAGGTAGCTCAGTTTTAGGAGTTTTTCTGACACTCTAATGGTCATACATTCTCATATAGAGAGGTTTGACGCATGTGGTGAGAGTAGCAGGAGGTCTTAATCTAAGTGCTTTCAGTATGGCCTATGACGCGGTACAGACTAACCTTGTGATATGTGGTAGGGTGAAACCCAATTGGCAAGAGCTTTGCAAAGCAGTAGTGGCCATCACAAGTGCATATAACTCGTCATAGCTCGACATTCATTTTAAGTTCGGACAGTCGGTCTAGGTCTTTTACACTAAGATGTTTGAGTTGATCCATGTTATTTGTATGTTTATTATGTGACATATTTTAATTGATATGATGTAATGTTTTGAATCTAGCTTACCCTTTTATTTTGTTTGTATTGTTGTTATGTTTTCTTTGTTTGGTTTCGATGATCATCTCGTGGGTGTGAGTAGAGCGTGATGATTTGTCGTTGGAGCAAGCTATTGAGGGAGATGTTTCTGATGCTCCGTTGCAGTAGTAGTAGATTTATATGGTTTTTTAGCTTTCTTCTATTTTGTGGTTGAGATGACCATTCTTGTATATAGTTTTGTATAACTATGTTGTATATAAAGTTTTAAATTTATGGATATTTTGGATGATTGTAAATTTTAGTTTATAATTATTTTTCCAAATGATCTTTTATACGAAACGTGTGATGACTATTATATAGTTTATGCTATATTTTGAGATGTTACATATATAATAATAAAATAAATATAAATTAAAAATGTTTTAAAACAATATTAAATTATTAAAATATTAATTTATGAAATATTTGTTAAATAAAATAAAATAGATAATAAAATAAATTTGTCAGTACATGCAACATTAAAATGAATATAAATAAAAAAGTTTAAAGTGTTACATAACTAAAAAATTTAGAAACACTTATCAATCAAATAAAATAAATTTTGTATGTCTTTTTCTACGACAAACTTCACGAGTTTCGTGGGTCACAATGGTGGAGAATGGAGTTACAGTGAATTTCGAGATCTGGTGAAAACCTCGACAGATTTTGAGATTCGTTGAAAACCTCGACGAATTTCGAGATTCGTTGAAGACCTTAGTGGATTTTGAAATCGATTGAAAATCTCAGTGAATTTCGAGATTCATTGAAAACCTCAACAGATTTCGAGGATCCGTTGAAGACCTCAACGAATTTCGAGATCCGTTAAAGACCTCAACAAATTTTGTGATTTGTTGAAGACGTCAACGGATTTTGAAATCCGTTGAAGATCTCAACGGATTTTGAAATACATAATTTTTTTTAATTAATTTTTGTTTAATTTCTAGATACATTTACAATTTATTTAATTTATGGTGTTGTTCAATATCTTAATTGTGTTTTATTTCATGAATGAATTTTTGATAAATATAGAAAAATTTCAACATGCATCTATTATCGAAAGTAGAGTTTTCATAAGATGAAGGGAAGAAAAGACCTCCATTTAGAGGTGTGAAGAAGCTAACACTAATATTCATTGAGCATTATATTAAGGAGGATGAGCATGAGAATCTTTCTCAAGTTGGTGAAAATAATGACTCATTATGTTGAGGATATTGCTTTATATCTTGGCATGGAAAAGCTTGAATTTTAACTTCAAGACAAAACTTTAGCCGGCTATGAGCCAAACCATCTACACTTTTTTTCTCTTTTTCGTTTTTCTTTTAGAATAATAGTATCATAACACACTTTTAGATTCATTTAACACAGAGTTCAAGGGTAAAATGGTTTTAAAAGTGTAAAGTTTTGTATTTTTTCAAGAAAGAAGAAAGTAAAAAGTAAATAAGGAGAGTGTCAAATGAATGTAAAAAATTTAGATGTATCAAAGAATCATATTCCTTTCTTTTATCCTACCTTTTCTTAGATCACCTTTGTAGATTGAGCAAGGGTAGCATAAAACACATTAATTAACATTATTTTACTAACACCACTTTTTAAATAATTAATGAAAAGTGAATATACATTAGTTCGTGATTTTTTAAGTCTTTTTTTAGTTTTTTAAGTTTTTAATCTTCTTTAAAATTTTAATTTTTTTTTTAAAAAACATTATCATGTCAAATTAGTATTGGGTAAGTAACACTTGTTAGAGTCCATGTTTTATATTCCATTTGATCCTTATATATTTATTTTTGTTAAATTTGTACTTTTTTTTAAATTAAACAATTTTGTTAATTTTTAAATTGAGATTAAATTTAATTTTTATATAATTATTATATTGATATTTTTGTTAAAATTTACATTTTTATTAAATATTTTTAACTTTATAGTTATAATTGATTTAAATTTATAAAAATTTTAGAAATGAAAAATAACATCATTAGTTCAAAATTTTAAGAGGGTAAAAATAAAAGGAATATCTGAAACGAGAGATCAAATACCTAAAAGCAAAAAAAAAAAAATAGTTCTCTCACATTTGAGGATATTTTAGACTACGAAGAAAAAATATCATTAGTTTTAGTTCTTAATATTATAAAAATAATTTGGTTTTTGGTTTTTCAACGTTTTAAATCTGTTGACCATGCGTTAGAGTATGAAGTTTGGCGAAATTAAATCGTGCCCGTAATATGATGAATAGTAATCCTTTAATAAAACGACGGTAATCTTACGTCACATTCTTACTTTATTTACGCCGTATTCGTTTGATCAATATTGTTTCAATAAAAAACAAACACATCCCAAGTCAACAGACTAACTCTAAGAATATGAGAAAAATTGAAATCATAAAGTAATACAAGAAAAATAAATTACACACAATAAAAAACATACAACAAGAATCGCTCGTTGATCTTCAACAATTATGCGTTGGGTGCTATTGCAGTGTCAGCTCTAGTTCCTGCGCTCAAGCTGATTTCCCATTCTCTGTTTGTTAAACGTAATCTTATTCGGAATATTACCAAGCCAGAAATCACGCTCATAACAGCTAACACGCCTGTGTATTTTACTACGTTTTTCCCTGAAGAAGGCTCTTTTTTGTTCTCTACCTTCCTCCCACTGCACAAAATTCAAAACCAATGTCTAAAGATACAAACGCTTTTATTTTATTTATAAATTAAATTACATTATAATTTTCTATCACCCTAAGAATTTTTTACTTTAAATTATGATCAATCTTCAAGTATATTTACTGCAGAGATTTAACAAGAATAAAACTCAAATTCAATCCATACAAAACAAGATAAAATCTTCAATCAAAAACTTACCATAAATTTATCACCAACTAAACTTTCTTATTTGTATGCATAAACTCGCAATTCCCAACAAATTAATATAACTTATTTTGTATAAAACACTTATTTTGTTAATATCTTGAAAAACATTCGTCACTTCCACACACAATATAGTATTTTACATGTTTCTGATACAACAGGCCTTGGATGATGAAATCTTTCCCAGAATTGCCTCAGCATCCACATCTAAGATGGCGTGGGATATACGTAACTAAAAATACAGTATCTCCGTTGTTTTCGACGAATAGTATATTTGGTCTCATAAATGCCTTTAAGAATTATTTCAATTCCAATACTATAAAAAAAGAACTACAAATATTATCAAAAAGAGTTTATCTTTGGTCATGAAATTGTGAAAAAAAGTTACCTTTTGGAGGTGGGACAGAAAGTGACGGTATAATTAGGAGATGAACAATTGAAGAAAGCATGATCATGAGAGTAGACGTGAGCGTCGGAACATGCGGTCTTAAAAAACAGTGAACTGAGGCATGCTTCAGTTTTGCACGTGTTTTTGCAAGCAACTGCCTCTCCATCCCTAATCACCTTAAGTTCCGTGGGACAAGCCGCGTTCAAGTCCGCCAAGCAACCCGTCGCCAAACACTTTCCACCTGTGGGAGCCACTCTCACCGGAAGGTTGAAACCTTCCACAAGGCTGATGTCATACAACTTCATCTGGGACGTTCTATTAAAATCAAACTCCACCAGAGTAACTGGTGGGAAGGGGTTCGCGCTGGCGCATTCTACCGTTGACGTCCCGCAGTCACCGGTGACACATGAGAACTTGCCGGTGATGTCGATGGAGCAAAGGGTCCGACCCCACAATCGGCCGGACCAAGCGGGAGGCACAGGGAGAGTGTTGGAGTCACCTGGTAGGAGGGCGAAGCCGGTGGTAGGAAGCGGCGAGCTTCCGGCTCCGGATAAAACTGCTGGCCACACTGTGTAGGTGCAGTTGTTGGTGATAGTGAAAGTCTTTGAATATAATCCTGTAGCACAATTAAGCAATTTTAGAAGAAAAGAAACTATGATTATATATAAGATATAGGTATATGTATCGATATGCACCTGATGGCAATAGGAAGAGAAAACCAATGAACAATATGGAAAAGGTTTTAGTTGAAGAAACCATAGTTGATGAAGCGCAAACAAAAATATACCCAGGATAGAGAGATGTGGTATAACAGATTGGAAGATTGAAAGGTATATATAGTGTTAATGTATAATTCTTTCACCATATATATATATATATATATAATAAGACTACTATACCATCAAGTATATATACGGTGAAAGAATTATACGTAAGGTGTAATAGTTTTATTCTATAGATTATATTACCAGTTTGTTTTTAAATTCATTCCTTGAATTCTTCCTTTTTCAATGATGTCACAAAGCTTTGCACCGTGTATATATATATATATATATATATATACGGTGAAAGAATTATACGTAAGGTGTAATAGTTTTATTCTATAGATTATATTACCAGTTTGTTTTTAAATTCATTTCTTGAATTCTTCCTTTTTCAATGATGTCACAAAGCTTTGCACGTGTAATAGTTTTATTCTATAGATTATTACCAGTTTGGTCAAACTTGTTTCTAAATTATTTAAACATCGTTCCTTGAATTCTTCCTTTTTCAATGATGTCACAAAGCTTTGCACTTATAGTTGTCATATACTCATTTTGTGTAATGGGCAGCAGCCACATCAGCAAATGATGCAAAATATTGGACGTGACAATTGCAAAATTTAAAAAAAAAAAAGAAAAAGTTTAATAATTTCGAAAGTATATGCAGAATCGTCTTAAATATGTATCATATTGTTTTTTATTCTAATTAGTTTCCTTTTTATGTAAAATAAGTTGATTTTGACCTTATCATTAAATTCAGTGGACGACGTTAAAATTTGTGTGTCTTGACTTGCTGACTGCATAACTTTTAATAACGTACACAGTCTGATGGTATCAGAGCCTAGTCTCTCCCAGTACGGTGTGGTTCGAGGACGAACCAAAGCGGAAGTTGGTGGGCATGTGACTTCCGGGCACTGACGAGGGCGGGGAGTGACGCCGGTGCAAGAGGCATGGTGCAGGGGGCACAGACAAGGAGCGACTCCTGGCAGGCTTCAAGTGGAAGGGGTACATGGACGAATCGAACATACACCGGAATGAGAGGGATCTGGAGACTGTGTAGGTATGGGACTATACAGTTGAAGGATAGCTTAAAGGGATTGATTTGCCTACTCATATCACCAAATGCATTTGCTTTTCGGTAGCCTAATTCATAAGAACTCCATGGTTAAGCGTGCTTAGCCTGGAGTAATTTTCGGAAAGTGTGCGAGTGAGGACAAAAGCCTGGTGGTGAGTTGCCGGGACGTTACAGAGAACACTTCTATGAAGAGAGAAGTTGAAATGAAACGACCAATGTTCCCTGTGGCTATTTGAAAAGCAATTTTATTAAGATTGATAACTTTTCTTATAGATATATTTTTTTAATCATACACAAACATTCAATACTCTTTTAACACCAATAATAAAATAATGTTTTTATTTTAAAATATAAAATAATTTAAGATGAATTAATTAAAAATATAAATATTACTTTTTTATAAAGTATTGGATGTCGCAACCGGAATCGCGACGGGACGACGATCCAAAAAAGAAACGAGTTTTAGAAAAAGAGATTTGGAGTCGCCACCATAGTTTATTATGGAAAACTACGGAAAAACCATAAAATGATAAGACACGGTCCACAAAAACCAGATTCTAGGTTCGGGAGTCGGTTACGTGTAGGGAATGTATTAACACCCTACAACGCCTGCCCTAAGGCAGTATCTTTAACTAAATACGCGAATATGATGTGGTTTTCAAAATGTTTAACTGTCCCCTAAAATAAAACTCTAAAGAAACAAAATATATTTTTTAGATTTTTGGGCCCGACAAGGATTGACCTTGCTCCTACGTATTCTCATTCAGAATGAGAAATCAGGGTTACATAGTTCTTTTGAATCTATTTGACAAATTTGTTTGGAAATTGTTTGAAAATTTGTTTCAAATGATTTTGGATAATAGGGAAGTGAAAGAGAAGAGGTTTTTAGCACAAGGACAATGCGTACGATCACACATGTGCCTAAACCTTTAAAATATTTTTTATCATTATTATTTTTTAGAAAAGGAGAAGAAAAGGTTTTAGCACAAGGACAATGCGTGCGATCACACATGTGCCTAAACCCTAAAAACATTTTTATTATTTTTTTTAGAAGAGAAGGAGAAAAGGTTTTAGCACAAAGAGGATGCGTGCGATCACACATGTGCTTAAACCTTAAAAACATTTTTACTATTTTTTAGAAGAGAAGAAGAAAAGGTTTCAACACAAGAACAATGCGTGCGATCACACATGTGCCTAAACCTTTAAAATATATTTTATTATTATTATTTTTTTAGCAAAGGAGAAGAAAATGTTTTAACACAAGGACGATGCGTGCGATCACACATGTGCCTAAACCTTAAAAACATTTTTATTATTTTTTTTAGAAGAGAAGGAGAAAAAGTTTTAGCACAAGGACGATGCGTGCGATCACACATGTGCTTAAACCTTAAAAACATTTTTACTATTTTTTAGAAGAGAAGAAGAAAAGGTTTCAGCACAAGGACAATGCGTGCGATCACACATGTGCCTAAACCTTTAAAATATATTTTATTATTATTATTTTTTTAGCAAAGGAGAAGAAAAAGTTTTAACACAAGGATGATGCGTGCGGTCACACATGTGCCTAAACCTTAAAAATATTTTTATTATTTTTTAGAAGAGAAGGAGAAAAGGTTTTAGCACAAGGACGATGCGTGCGATCACACATGTGCTTAAACCTTAAAAACATTTTTACTATTTTTTAGAAGAGAAGAAGAAAATGTTTTAGCACAAGAACGATGCGTGCAATCACACATGTGCCTAAACCTTTAAAATATATTGTATTAGTATTATTTTATAAAAGTGCATTTAAAAAGTGGATGAATATTTAAATGGAAACAAAAGAGAGAGAATAAAAATAAAAAATAAAAATAAAAGGATAAATAAAATAAATAATGAAAATAAAGTAAAAAGTAAAAGGATAAAATAAAATAATAAGTAAATAAAAAAAAAGGTGCGGAGGTGCTAAATAAGAAACAGGGGTGCCTAAACAAAAAAAAATGAACTGGGCCAAAGCCTAGGCGGAGGGGGGTGCGAAAATGAGAATAAGGGGGCGCAGAGAAGAAATTCGTTTTATTGGACGTAGGGGTGAGAAATGGGGGGTGCGCGTAGAGAGAAAAGGTTTTAATATATTTTTTTTTGTAAGCTGGATCAGAAGGCCCAAGGCCCTTTTCGCTTCTCAAATCTGGAAAACCCTAGGGGTTCTCACATTCTAACTCACTTCAGACGCTGATGCACTCCAGAGACTCAAATTTCCCATGGACGAGAAACCCTAGAGGCACTCACCACTCACTCTGCCTCGGCCTCCGTTCAAACGACCGGCCACCGTGACGGATCCCCGCCCAGTCCAAGGCGTCACCGGCGACCAGGCGCCATCGGAGCCGCCGCCAACTCTTTCCCTCTTCCTCTTCGCGCACGGGAAGTTCTCCCCCTTCTTCGTCGAACACCGCCTGAGCGAGCCCAGACGTCTCGGACCAAGACACCACCGGCGTCGCACGTCACAGCCAAGGTTGCCACCGGATATCGCCTCCACTGGAACTGGCCGCCGCCACCTCCGAATCGCGAACCAGGGTCACACCGGTGACGCAACTCGCTGCCGGCGTACGTAACTCTTTTCTCCCTCTTCTCCTACCGTAGTCGCCGCCACCACAGAGGCGGAAACTGCCGCCACCAAGGCCACCACTAGTGGGGTTCCACAGTTTGTATACCATACGAAACGGCGGGGTCCGGGATTTTTGTTCTGATGCTGTGATTCGTATGTGATTGGCGGGTGAATATGGACTGTAAAGGATGGGTTACTGGGATTTGGGTCGCGATGCAAAACATTGATTTGCAGGTTCGGGTTTGTGGTTAAAGGCGTGAAGATTTCTTGCACCGCAAAACTGGGAATTGGGGGAAATGGTCGATGGTTATCCCAAGAAGTCGAATGGTGGCGGTTTGCTCGAGAGGACAAATTGTGAATAAAATGGCAGGGAATTTGTAATTAACGTATATCGGTATACTCAGATTGAGAGGAACCTATGGAGGAACCTATGGTCAACTAGAAGAACAAAACCGCTTCTATTCTTTTAGTTTTTTATAAGAACTGATACGGAAATGTATCAGTTTTTGCTTTGCTTTTTGTTATGTGTTTTCTGGGTAATGGACATTAAAGTCATGCTAGGGAATATATACCTATATCCTATTATCATTCATATCTGATGTTGCAGGCATTGAAATTACATATTGGGTGTATTGTGATTAACAGGTGAAGTCACAAAAGAGGCAAACGACTATGTACTAATCAAACATCCTTCATACATATCCAGACAGCATCATTCATTTATACCCAACATCATTCATTTATATCCAACATCATTCATTCATATCTAGACATATAACAGAGGGCATGCATTCACATAAGACAAGGCCAGGAGTTTAGACAGAGAAACTTACCTTCGCAGCTTCAAACGGAACTCGTCCTTTTGGTTCTAGCTCCCTCTGCCCTCTTCGAGTGATCTTCCTTTTTTGTTGTCCCACCTTCTTCCAAGCGTAAGAAGGTTGAAGGCAAAACCGGGTTCGGATGACCGTGAGGTCTCCTCTTGATTACCAAGTCGCGGTGATAGACGATGAGGGTAAATCTCTAATGTTCTCTGATGGTGAGTCTCTCTCCTTTTTTTTTCCGTTCTTCCTCCCCTACTTTTTTATTAACTGTGATGAAGCCCCCCAAAAACCAAAGCACACTCCTTCCTGTTGTACTGCTTCATGGGAACTCTCGGATATCCTCTGGCGCGGGATTTTCTTTTGTCTCTTTTCTTTCTTCATGTTTCCATGTTTCCACTTAAGAATTTTCAAGAAGAAAAACAAGTAACTTTTGCACGCTATCACCGTGTAAACACATTCTAAGTATTCACTGCAACTGATGGCTTCAGGAGGAGGGAACAGAGTTGACCTTGGGATTTTACTTTTCCCTTTTCCTTTTCTTTCACTTCCTTTTTTTTATGTCAGTATTGTAATGCAAATGTTTTTTTTTATATAAAAAAGTAATCTTTTCTTAAATTTAAAAATAAAAATAAAAGCAAATAAAAAGGAAAACAACAAAATAAAATAAAGGCTTAATATCCTATTTTGTCTCCAGTTCGTTCGAAAATGTCAAATTAGTCCATCCTTTAAAAAATGTGTCAATTACATCCTCACTTAATAAAATTTACATGAGTGAAATCCCTTGCGTTAATTCTGCGTTAATTATTTTGCATCAAGATAATTAATAATTAACGCCGTTTGTACGGATTTAACAGAAGGGATTTAATTGATACAAATTTTATTAAGTAAGGACGTAATTGACGCATTTTTTAAAGGATGGATTAATTTGACATTTTCGAGCGAAACTGAGGACAATATAGGGTATTAAGCCTAAAATAAAAAGTATAAAAGTAAAATATAAACTAACAAAAAAAAATAAAAAATAAAAAATATAATAAAATGAAATAACATAAAGCAAAATGAAATAACATAAAATAAAATAAAGATACAACAAAAAAATAAGATAAAATAAAACAAAATGAAGTAAAAATGAAAATAAGAATAAGAATAAAATAAAATATAAACACGAGAGGAAATAAATAAAAACGAAACAAAGTAAAAACAGAGGATAAAAATAGTAAAAAAAGGAAAACAAAACAAAATCATTATTTTTTTTTGAGGCTTCGTATCATATTTATCTTTGTCCGATTATTTTATTTTATTACCCCTTTCTAACTCTAGATATTTTTTAACTACCCAGACGAAATTGGATATTAACATAGGGAAAAGTAGAAAATGAAGAATTATACTAGTAAAAAAAATTCTGCTTCTTGCTGTACCTAATATCCTTCCTTGATTGGTTTAATATAGATTATTACCAAGGAAAATGTTTTGTTGACAACCCATATTTGCATTTTCATTGGGTTATTTGTTTAAGTTTTTTAAAAGGTTTAATAGCCAATTTAGTCCTCACTTTGGTTGAAAAATCTCAATTTAGTCCCTCGTTATAAAAGTGTTTTGAATTAGTCCTAACTTTTAAAATAGTGGGTCAGATTGGTCCTTTCTGTTAAATATAAGTTAACAAAATTAATGGATGATGACGTGACACAACTTAAAGCTAACGAGGAACCAATCTAACACATCAGCTTTAAGATGTGTCACATCATCATCCATTAATTTCGTTAACTTATATTTAACGAAAGGGACCAATCTGACCCACTATTTTAAAAGTTAGGACTAATGTAAAACACTTTTATAACGAGGGACTAAATTGAGATTTTTCAACCAAAGTGGGGACTAAATTGGCTATTAAACCTTTTTAAAAAGGAGGACTTTCTCTTCAAGGACGTTTTTGAAAGGAAAATTTTATTTGGTGGTTTCATTTCATCGTTCGTCTCTCCTTCTCAGTGTTCCGCTCATCATCGCCGTTGAAGTTGGTCTGATAATCACATTCTCCCTTTCAAACTCTCTTTTTCTGTTCTTGTTAGCATTCGCTCTCTGTTTTTGTTGGCGTCATTGTCGCGTTCTCTCCCTATTGCATTGCACTTCTTTGTCGTTGTCCCATTGTCCATCAAGGAGTAAAAAGGTGTGTTTTTTGTCAAAGGTTTTGGGTTTTGGCAGTGTTGAGGTTGGTATACTTTGACCATCAAAGTTGTGTAATTGAACCATAATACACTTCATTGTTAACAATGAATGGTACAGAATACTAAATATTATTAATAAACTCAGTCATCCATATAAGAAAATGGACTAAATAACGTCAATAACCCCTTGAAGCACGCTTGAGGATAGCAAACTGACTCTGGGGAGCCACGTTATTTAAACCTTTTCTGGAGAGAGAAATAAATGCTAAAAATTGAAGACACCATGGGCCTAAAAAAAGATTGGACCCTCGTGCTATATTTTATCTAAGAGTGTTGCTCCCTCTACCACCACCAAATGCTCCATACACCACCCGATACATAATTTGTTCTTGCACGGATGTTGACATCCGTTTACATATTTTACATAATTTGTTCTTGCAAATTTACATACTTTTTTAGAAATGTTTCGAAAATTTTGTGAAGTTATTTCCAAAAGTAATTTGCATACTATTTAATCTTTTTCTTCTATTTCATTTTAATTTCGCTTTTACTTGTATGGGACATCAAACATCATGTAATAAGATGTTTGAAAAGGACAATAAATTGGTCATTTATGCAAATTAACTTTTAAAAAAAGAAAGTAGATAGAAAAAGAAACAACCTTATATTCTATCTGTTCTAGATGATCAAATACACTAGCGTGAGAAATCCCTTGTTGAACTATGCCCAACAACTACCAATTCTAGTTGTGTTTTGGCTGCCATCTAATTCTGGTTTCATCTTCATCATATTCACAACTTCCTATGTCATCGGAAATTAAATCACAGATATTTTTCCGACGGGAGAAAGAAAGATTTAGTATATGCATTTGAAATAGCCTCTAATTAACTTCCATTATGGTGTTTTTGTTGAGAAGCTGCTCGCTACTTGCAGTGCTCTCTGGCAATGCCCTAATTCTTGGTTCAACCTTCCAAAGTACGGTCCATCATTAACAATATTTTGGTCTTGTCAAAAGCAATACAGCGGTTTGGATTGAACAGGTCCAACTTTAGCTTTCCACGATCTATTTATTCCCTACTTTGTATTCACCCAGAAAGCCGACGAATCATTCAAACTAATAAATTATTCTATCTTCACTCTTTTTTCTATACAAGAATACTAAACTACCATGGCCAACAAAACCTGCAACACTTTTCAATCTACTCTCAGGTAAAAATTACCTCAAGATAAAAAGTGAATTACAGTAGTAAAAAAGAAAAAAACTTAATTATCAAAAATTTAAGAGAGACCGTAAGGATAATAATTCAAAACCACTCGTTAATTTCTCTTACGTGACACCCTTAGATTACAGTTATGTTCAGCTTACGATTGAACCCAGATAGACCTCTATGGGGTCTGAGTAACAGTGGGAAAGGTGGAAGAGATGGATGAGAAGTATGTGAGTATGTGTACAGAATGAAGAGAATGATGGAAAAAAAAAAAGAATGAGTGAATGGGTGAAAAATCTTTACAAATTGCAATGAAAGCAAGGCAGCATTGGTGTTTTTGGTGCTAGTGATGTTTTTGTGATTGATGGGATCCTCTGGGGCCTCTGGACTGGTAAAGCTCCAACTTGCTCTTAGAATCGAGCAAAAGGGCCTCCAGAGTTTGGTTATGGGCGACGGAGGATTGCTTGGAGGCCCATTCGATGACTCCGAGGACTTCAGCCTGAGCAAGTTCGTCGCTGTCGGGGACGTGCATTGCAATGTAGGAGAGAAGAAGAAGCGCCGGAATCTGCACCATCTCTTCCCCAAAATAGACCAGCTGAATCAAGTGTTTAGCCCCGCCGGCGCTTATAATGGCCTTGGCGTGATCCACGTGCAGGTAATTCTCGGTGCAGGCGAATTTTGCCAGTGCAATCGACGCCTCTCTTGTCACCTCCGCTTCCCTTTCGTCCAGAAGCTTCACCAACGGTCCGATCATCCTTGTCTCAGTAGCCTTGAACGTTCTCGCCAAATTCCCAATCGTCTTGATGCACGGAATCAGAAGGATTGAATCCGAATCCGCTTTCTCGATTATCTTAACCACTTGATCAACCACGGCTTTGCAAGCGGGAGAGTTCGGCTTGAACGCCGATTTCCTCAATTCCGGATCTTTCTCTGCCACAGCCGTAATCTCCATCACCGCCATCGCCGAATTGTACTGCACAGCCTCTGTTCCTTTCTCAAGGAGAACAGCGAAACACAACAAGGCTCGTGATTCGGTGATGCTACGACAAATTGGGGAATTATCTTTGGCAAGTTGCCAGAGAGCCCTGGCTGCCATTTCCTTCATGTAAGCTTTAGTCCCAGGATCCTCCAGATCCCTCCCTTTCATGTTAATCCCCGAATGTGAATAGTTTCGCTGGTGATTCTGATTGTTGTTCCCCAGTTTACCGTCATTAGCAACTCCATTACTCTTGCTCTGATTCTGACTGGTTTCGTTTCCTTGCTTGTTGGCAGCGTGCATTGCAATTGTGCTGGTGATTACTCTGTGGAGATTTCGTGGTCCTTCACCGAAGGGATGCGGGATGCGTGTGGGAATTTCAGCTTCGGGGTGGTGATTTTGATTTCGAAGATTAGTGTTGTTGGTGTTGCTACTGGCGACGACGAGGGCGTGGATGGAAGTGGGTTTCTTGCTGACAATAGCGTACTTACTGTGTTCCTCCACGGTTTCGAAAGCGAGGTGGCCAACCAGCAAGGTCACCATCTTGTGCTGAGCGAAAAGGTCCTGAGACTTAGGGTAATTCGCAGCGAGCTCCGACACGGCCCACGCCACCACACCTTGCACCTTCATAGGACCTTCCTTCAGGATCTTTGCCAGCACCGAGCACGCCCCAACGTGGATCATATGCTCCACGCTCTCAGGATCACGCCCCAACAGACCCACGGCACGTGCCGCGTTCTCTTGCCCTTCGCTTTTCCCTTCCTTCAAAAGCTTCAGCAGGGGGCCCACCCCGCCCTCCTCGATTATCAGCTTCCCGTAGCGCGGATTGTCACTCGCCAGAGACACCAGCGACGCCGCGGCGTCCGACCGCTCCTCTGGGGCCCCCGTGTGGAGGGCGGCGATCTGCTCCCAGATGAAGCAGAGGATCGGCTCGTTCGCGGCTATGGGAGGGAGCCCCCCGAGGTACTCACCGCCGGCTTCGCCAGCCGAGACGCGGAGGAGCCAGGAGACGTCGCCGACGGAGTTTTCAAGGTGGGAGGAGACCTTGCGGAAGGCGGCGCTAGGGTTGAGTGTAAACACGCGGTTCATGAGAGCGTTGCCGCGACACTTGAGGACCAGGGCAAGAGCCTTGTCGAGGACCTGTTCGGTCTCTTCGATGATGCGGCGCGTGGGACGCTCGTAGAGTTCGGAACTGGCACGCGCCGCCTGACGGAGCAGCGCCGCCAGCTTTTCCGTCTTGGACTTGAGCTCGGCGCATTCCTGTTTGAAGGAAGTGGCCTCGTCGGCGGCTTTGGTGACTTGGTCGGCGAGCTGGATGGGTTTGGCCAATATTTTCTTGACTATGTCTCCCATGGGAGCAAATCAAGATGAAAATGAAAAGACTCTGAAGAAATGAATGGGATGAATGGTTTTTTATGGTTGGGATTTGATGAGAAGCAGACGCAGACTCTGAAGAAGCACAAGTTATTTTACGAGGTCAAACGCAAACCTTCTTCCCATCTCACTCCTCTTTTTATAAACAAACGGTAAGCTGTGACAACCAGACACGTCCTTTTCTTTATTTATTTCTGTACTAAAAAACTATTTTTTATTTTTTCGTGCTTTTGAAGTTTGATCTTAACCTACAAAGGAATCTACCTTAGCAATCAGAGAGATTCACAGCTGCCTTTTTCCCACAAAATCTGAACAACCACAGCACGTACCAACATGCACTTTCCCTTTTTTTTAATTTCTGTTTGGTCTCATTTGAGGTTGTAGTATCATTCACCCTTCACTTATCTCTTGTTAATTTATGGCAACGGGTAATTCTGATTCACATGGAGCTTCAATCCAACTACTACTTCACATACGTTATACATTTTATATCATAATCTAACTTATTTCATTCATCCTAGCATTTTCTAAAACACCAATTTTTTATCCCTTACTTCATCAATCATTTAAAAACATAAATTAATAACTTAATTCATTCATTTATTATCATTTTTAAGATATTAGTAGGGATAGCAAAGAAAGTGAAAGAATGTTTTTTATGTGAGGCAGATGTGTTTTGTCTCTCTATTGTGTGACTTCAACTTTTGTTACGACGTAGTTTATGTTACTAGTTTTTAAATTCTTTTTAAGTTTTAAATCTTTTACAACAATCTAATTCTCTTCCTACACTATTGTTGGGCTTTAGCAATCTGGTAGCCTGACCGCTCAACCTTCATTCCAACATGTTTTCATGTAAATTTCTATGTATAATATAATAGACTTTATGACAAAAAAAATCAAAACTAATGACCTAGCCTGAAAGCCTAGCAACTCGTGGGTCAGGTTAAAAATTTTCATCCATTTTCACTTAACAAAACAAATTATATTGTGTCTAGTTTAAACGATTGGATTGACCTATTTTGTCATCCCTAACTAATTATTAGTACACATTATCTATTAAAATATTCTTATCGTTCACATTTTCGTATTTCAATGCTTCCATACTCTTCTTGGCAATTAAAAATATTAAAAAAAACTAATTTAATAATTTATGGACCATTTTATCATTTAAAATAATAATATAAGCAGTTAAATATATCCTTGGTCTTCGTATAATTTATATATAGTTGTATTTTTAATTTGTTAGCCATTGATAAGTTTAAACCTTGTGATTATAAAACACTTATTATAATATTATAGTTCAAGAAAAAAATGTTTAAAAATTAAGAGTAAATCAATGTTAACAACTATTATTCTAGTTAATATTGTCATATGTCAATTAGATATATGACTAAAATTATAAATCTAAATTTGTGTAAATTCAATTTTAGTGAATCAATTTTGTAAGTTGAAATTAGATCTAAAGTGAATTATTTTAAGATAGTATCATATTCAATAAGTCTATCATAATAAAGTTTATTAAACCTATAATATAATTCATTATCAAGTTTTCTTTGTTTCACAATATTTCATCCTCAATGCAAAAGAAAATATATTAAAAATCTCACATGAATAAAAAATTGGATATTGATGAGTTAGTTTTTAACTACACAAGATATGAAATTTTAATTATTTTACATTTAGTCAATTGATATATTTAAATGTATATGATATAGAACATATTCATAGCATGATTAAGGAATTTTGTTAACTTTGGTTTTAGGACAAACAAATGTATTATATTATAACCTAGTATTGATGATGACAGTGTTGGAGATAATGACATGACATGACATAACCATACTTTTCGAGTAATTTTTTTTTGTTTCAATATACTTTTTCTTATCAAATACATTAGAGATCTTAGGAGAAAACTTTCATTCCATATATATTTATCATATAACTATTGGTAGTATAAGTCATACTTTTATTTAAGATTTAATCATTATTTTAAACATTGATTCATTTTAATTTTAATATTTCTTTTTGGTTAATCAAATTTCATTATATGTTAAATTAATTCAATATGATAATTTTTAATAAATTGACATTAACATTATTGAAAATATAATTACATATTAATCTAATAAAATGTTTGATTAATAACTTAATTTTACGTTTTTTTTCTAACTCAATTGAGTCTTTATGTTTTTTATATAAATACGAAAATCTTATAATTGAGTTAAAAAAATCTATTTATCTACTAATTATGAGAAAACCCAAAAGACATTATATCTCATCGTATTTGTTCAGATATATTCACAAACTAAGTGTAAAATAAGAAAAGTATAAAATATTTAAATTTATTTAACCACATTTTATTCTCAATCACAAATTTATAAATTCAAAATATTTGCAGACATTAATGAATGATTAAAAAAAGGTATATTTTACTTCATACATTGATTTGAAAAAGTTGTTATTTTAGAATCATGCTTATATGTTTCACAAACATATATACCAAATGATCAATAAATTTAATACATATTATGACACCGTTAATGTGAGGATTTAGTATCAATATCTCATTCATTAGAAACTATCTCAGTTAAGGTGATGATAGTTAAATTCATAAAATGATAAAAACATTAATTAATGTTATTTGGCTTGTTTATTTTTTATTTTTTATTTTTTTTTACTTTTAATTTGTTTGAGTTGTTGATGATAAAGAAAACCATTTATTAATGTTATTTGGATTGTTTTTACTCTTGGTTTATTTGTAAAGTTTGTTTGAGTTGATACTTATTGATATAATTATTTAAGTTTTGTTATATATCATGTGTTTTAGATGTATTGTTATGAGTATCTCGAATAGCTAAAAATTCTTTTGCTCAATTAGTGTAACATATATATAATGTTAATTTTATAATTTAGCTGGCATAGTGTTTTAAAATAAATTCATTTTTAACAATAACGACTAAAATTATTAGCAGTAATAGCTTTTGACAAATAGGTTTTGACCAATTAATAACCAAAATGTATATTAATTTTTTAATCATAAAATAAAATTTGTGATAAAACTTTAAATATTTTTCTTTTAAAAATAAAAACTGTAACTCAAAATAGCTACTCTTTTGGTTACTTACTACATCTCTAATGCATACACATATTGTAAATTTAGGTCCACGAGTCTCATAAAATATCTCAAAACAAGTATTGGGATAACATATAATTTAAGACATTAAATTATAAGAGTAAAAAGATATTTTTCCTATATTAAAAAACATATCTTCTTCCAACTAATAAATAAATAATTATTAAAAAAGACATAAAAAACTGTGACGTAAAAGAATAACTTAAATAAAACCAATTTTAGAAATAGATAAATACATTTTTTTATAATATAAAATTTCTGTGTCAGGGTAATATAATATCACCCATATGAATTCAAATAGTTATTTTGATTTGCCTTAAAATATCAACCATTTAAAAAGTAAAGAAGAATTAAATGTCTTCATTTATTGATATTTGACTCAAATATTTAATTAGTAATAATTACATTCAAACTATTTTACTGAAATATTTTATTTTAATACTTTGTAAAATTTAGTAATGATATATACAGACACAGTCAATATAGAATAACTTTGTTCCAGGTCAACTATGATCTGGTCAGAAAATTTAGATTAAATAGTTAGTGTAAAGGTTTTTCAAACTACTGCTAAAACAAAGGAAACATATGGAACGGAATTTTACCAGTTATTTAAGAATTTATTTGACCTTTTCAACGTTATTAAAAGAACTTGGACAGTGTGTCCAACCAAATTAAAAGACAAGTAGAGAATGAATAATAAATGTTATAACTATTATTATTATATTATTAGTTTTCTTATTTTCTATACTCTTTTTAATTTGGTCCATCTGCTCATAAAAAAATTCACTAATGTGACATTTAATTGTAAGTTATATTATGAGTAAAATGACATTATCAATATTTTTTTAATAATTTAATACCAATTTATGACGTAGATTACATTAATTTTCGTATAATTAGTACGCCATGATAGAATAATGATATTTGAGTGGTTAACTCTCAAGTGTATAAAATTACTTCATAACTATTGACGATGATACGTAATTTTATAATAACTGATGATTAACCCGATAATAATTTGTGATTTCGTAACAAGTAAATAATCCAACAATTTAGTAAAGAGGTAATCATATTGCTATTTTTCAAAATTAAATTACTTCATTAAATCTTATATTGATAATGAAGTGATGTTGAATAAAGGAATAACTAATGAGTACGAGATTAAAAAAAGACAATTGAGCCAAAATAAAAAAGTTTTAGAATACTTTTTGTATCGTATGAAATATGCATCGAGCGATTATTAATAAAGTCGACCGGTTTATCCGTAATTGGGCCAACGCTTATTATTATTGGGCCAGTAATCTAGTAGATAATAAAATAATAAAGAATATTTGATTGAAGATCTGATGAAGAAAAGTGGTTAAGATACTGATAAGTAGTAAATCTGTTTATATTTTATTGGGCTTATGTCAGCTTAAAGTCCATGAGACAACTTCTAAATATAGAGTCAGGGCCACAAGCCATGTATGTTTTTACTTGCGCATTATACACTCTACGTTACTCTCAAATACTAAACATTGATAATCATTCACTTAATATTCAACCAAGAGTCGGAGTGCTTTTTGCAGATACGTCCCCCCTCGTCAAGAAGGAGACCGATCGGTTCGTGCTAATACCGATCGGCCAACAACAGGAGATTGAAGGCGATCCAAGCGTTTGGAAGCAGGAAGGATACGTTAGAAGGTCAGCCTCTCGGTCCCGAAAATATTTGTAGAAACATTTGGCGCCCACCGTGGGGCCGGGGGGCATCCTATTGAAATCGCAAGGAACCAGACAAGGACGTAGCCTCAACATCAATGTTAGCGTCAACAAGCTTCTATGGCTTTACAGATAATTATTTCGATATAAATTCATTTTATTATATGATTTAATTTAAATATCTTAATTCAATATTATAATATTGTTCAAAGATTTAATGACGCACATACCACCTAGCCAAATTTGACATCAAGTGTTCAACCGTGCAACATCTCGGTCATTCGGCCTCACTGGTATTCAGCCGTTTGGCTTCACAGTGCAGGTGTCACGACCATACAGACCACTCGTCCAAGAGGAGGGCAAGAACCGAGAGGTAAATCCCTCTCGTCCATTAGGAAATTCTCCAACGATTCCTAGCTCAAAGACCGAGCGATAAATCCCTCTCGGCAAAGAGGTAAAGTCCTCTCAAAACCGAACGGTAAAGCCCGTTCACTAGGAAGCACTCCTAGCTCAAAGACCGAGCGGTAAATCCCTCTCGGCAAAGAGGTAAAGCCCTCTCAAAGCCGAACGGTAAAGCCCGTTCCCTAGGAAGCACTCCTAGCTCAAAGACCGAGCTGTAAATCCCTCTCGGCAAAGAGGTAAAGCCCTCTCAAAGTCGAACGGTAAATCCTGTTCACTAGGAAGCACTCATAGCTCAAAGAACGAGTGGTAAATCCCTCTCGACAAAGAGGTAAAGCCCTCTCAAAGCCGAACAGTAAAGCCCGTTCCCTAGGAAGCACTCCTAGCTCAAAGACTGAGCGGTAAATCCCTCTCGGCAAAGAGGTAAAGCCCTCTCAAAGTCGAACGGTAAAGCCTGTTCACTAGGAAGCACTCCTAGCTCAAAGAACGAGTGGTAAATCCCTCTCGACAAAGAGGTAAAGCCCTCTCAAAGCCGAACGGTAAAGCCCGTTCCCTAGGAAGCACTCCTAGCTCAAAGACTGAGCGGTAAATCCCTCTCGGCAAAGAGGTAAAGCCCTCTCAAAGCCGAACGGTAAAGCCCGTTCACTAGGAAGCACTCCTAGCTCAAAGATCGAGCGGTAAATCTCTCTCGGCAAAGAGGTAAAGTCCTCCCATTAGGAAGTTTTCCAGGAACTCCTAGTGTAAAGCCGAACGGTAAAACCCGTTCATTAGGACGCACTCTTAGCTCAAAGACCGATAGGTAAATCCCTCTCCAGCCAACTGAAGATATACACTGCACGGTGAAGACAGTCCCCCGTGTACTATAAATCGAACGGTAAAACCCGCCCCCTAGGAGCAACTCCTAGGTCAAAGTCAAAAACCGAGAGGTAAAACCCTCTCGGTTCATCTTGAAGGCCGAGAGGTAAAACCCTCTCGGTTCATCCTGAAGGTCGAGAGGTAAAACCCTCTCGGTTTATCTTGAAGGCCGAGAGGTAAATCCCTCTCGGTTAATGTTGAAGACCGAGAGGTAATTCCCTATCGGTTCATGTTGAAGGCCGAGAGGTAAATCCCTTTCGGTTCATGTTGAAGGCCGAGAGGTAAATCCCTCTCGATTCATGTTGAAGGTCGAGAGGTAAATCCTTCTCGGTTCATGTTTACATGGAAAGCAAACTCCTCACTACAGAAAAAACAGTCTCCCTCAAACTCATAAGTCCTATAGTTAACCACAACTAATGCCGAACGCTTAACTCGGACTTTGTGGGCATAATGTATCGTATGAAATATGGATCGAGCGGTTATTAATAAAGCCGACCGGTCTATCTGCAATTGGGCCAACGCTTAAGCTATTATTGGTCAGTGGTCCAGTAGATAATAAAATAACGAAGAATATCTGAATGAAGATCTGATGAAGATAAGCGGTTAAGATACTGATAAATGGTAAATCTGTTTATATTTTATTGGGCTTATGTCAGCTTAAAGTCCATGAGACAACTTATAAATATAGAGTCAGGGCCACAAGCCAGGTACGTTTTCACTTACGTATTATACACTCTACGTTACTCTCAAATACTAAACATTGATAATCATTCACTAAATATTCAACCAAGAACCGAGGTTTTTCAACAACACGCCTAAGCGTCAGAGTGCCTTTTGCAGGTACATCCCCTTTGTCAAAAAGGAGATCGATCGCTTTGTGCCAATACCGATCGACCAACAACAAGAGATTGAAGACGATTTAGGCGTTTAGAAACAGGAAGGATATGTCATAAGGTCAATCTCTCAGTCGCGAAAATATTTGTTGAAACACTTTTTTTTTACTTAAAATGTTTAATTTAGTATTATATTTTTAAAATATTTAATCTTTTATCATTTCAATAAAAAGTTGACGTCTCCCTTTTATCCAAACGGATACTGACAACCTTGATGAATGATTAAAATTAAAATATATTTATGGAAATAAATTCAATTATATCAAGAAGATAAGCTCAAACACCATTTAGCATTTGTAGACCATACAAAATATAAGAAAAAAAAAAGGCAAAAATGATTTATCTTATAAAAGAAAATAAAAAGTAGATAAAAAATACAAATTTATCCAAAATAAATTAGTCAAATAAAAAAATAATGTATAGAGGTTAAATTTTTCTTTTGTAATTTTAAGTTGTTCAATTTTACTACTTTATTTGAAAATGTTTGTTACTGTCTTTCTGTTTAAAATAATACTAACATGTTCATGAAATGGAATAAGAAGACAACTTTGAAAGATTAAAAAATTTAGAAGATCAAAGTAGATGTTTTTAAAATAAGGAATCAGCCCAATTTTTTTAAGCAAGAACCAAAGTCTAGTTTAGCACTTGGAATGCACGTCAATATTAAATTCATTTTTCAAAATATTGAAATGTTAGTTACAAAAGAGATTGGAATAATTATCTTAAACGAGTAAAATTTAAATTTTAAATAAAAAGATTTAAAAAAATAATACATATCTATAACATCTTAAAATATATTAAACTATACAAGATCCATTACATATTTAATAAAAACAAGAACAATTACAAAAGTAAAAAAATATAAAGTTATTAGGATTATTTTATATACAAGCTAACAAAACAAAACTATATAAAAGATAACTAATTAAAGCTATTATGCAGTTCCTCCATCTAATGCTTGTTTTAGGAAAACCTTATCACCTTTTACTTACATTCACCGGATGATCATAGCCAAAAAGAGAAACAAAGACATACAAACAAAAGGATAAACTAGATTCAAATTTAATATCACAAGTATCATACTTAAAACACATAGAACAATTAAATCAAGCATCATAAACATGTCAAGACTTAGACTGCACTATCCGAATTTAGAATGAATGTCGAACTATGGCGGGTTATGCACTTATGATGGTCTCTACTGTTTTGCAAAGTCATTGTTAGCAGGTTTCACCCTACCACACTCACAAGTTAATTTGTTCCACGTTTTGGATCACACTAAAAGCACCCAAGACTAAAACCTCATACTACTTTCACCACATGTGTTAATCTTCTTTACTTGAGAATGAAAGAACATTAGAATGTCAAAATAACTTCCAATAATTTCTTAAAAAATAACGCAGTAAAATACGAATAATTTTGAAAAATAAAAATATTTGACACATTAAAGCTTTAAAATATGTAATACAAAATTATTCCACTAAAATATACTATCAAAGTATATTGATATAATTTTAATGAGTTGAATTTAGAGTTTGGCTAGTCCAAATATGGACACACATAAAATACTAATATTTATTAGATATTGGTTTTTCCCAATCACGAATATTATTTCCCAAATGTTTTCACTACCATCTATCATCATGTATGTATGAGTCATTCTCCCCTGGCCCACTGAAACATCAAAGTCGAAATACAATGATTAATTTGGAGCAATAATTGGGAAAACATCATAAGCAGTCTATCATGTTCATCACAAATTCAATCTTTCACGTGGTATGTCAACCATTGCCTTTCTTTGCATGTATATGTCTTATATTATTTTTCAATATTTTATATATATAAAAAAACAGTTTTGAAAAAAATTCTTTTTTTTTAAATAAAACCTTACGACAGATAAATTATTGCAGTAAATGAAATAAAAAAGATTCAATAGTTTTCTAAATTTACATAACACAATAAGTAGATTATATGGATACATATTAAATTGTATTCAATTTTTAATGATTTTTTGGTAAAAATTAAGATTGAGGACTTAAGAATAATTAAAATGAATCGATGCACAAATTCAATCAATCAAACAACCCAAAAGTTATAGTTCTCTCAAAATTAAATTCAAATTTAAACAATGAATTAATTTAATAATTGATTATATAAATTAAATCTCAATATCTTAATCTAACTTATATTTAATTATCAAATTAAAATTCAATTAATTCCTAATATGAATTTTAATATCATAAATAGCAAAATTGAAATCAGGAAAAAGAAAAATAAATTCAAATTGAGGAGCGATTGATACAAAGGTCAACTCCGTGAATTGATCATAGAAAATTTACTTCTATAAACTAAAATCCTAAAAGTTGTTTTACTAATTAGAACTAACCTTTAAAATAGATTGGAAACCTAAACTATCATGTTACAAATTCTAAAAAATAATGGACGTAATTAGGTTTAGCAAGTAAAAATATGTAACTATCGTAATGTCTTTACATCTAATTTGTTTGAACATTTAAAAATCATAAAAAAAATGTTCAAAGAGTTGAAATCTAGCTATCCATTCATCAATTTTGAAGTTCTAAAAGTATAGAATAGAATCAACAAAAACTGATGTCAACATGAAATATTATATCCGAAACAGTAAACAAAGTTAAATAAACTAAAAATTAAAAATAAAAGCTAATATATAATAAAACTATATATGTGTATAATATATTTACTATCAAATGCTCAAACCCTATTTCTATACAACACTTAGAAAAAGAGATACTTTGTAAAAACAAAAGAAATCCTAGTAAACTCAAATGCCCATAAAAAATCATTATAAGAAAAAAAAAGTCTGAAAAGGAAAATGAAAAGCTAAACTTTTAAAGGCAAAAGCTGATGGCTTTTGGGATGACCAAAAGGTTAACACGATCTGAACTTTATAAGGCCATTATTATTTATTCCATATGAGCAAGGATCACCCAATCCCAACCTTTCGTCCCAAACACACGACATATACGAAACTCGAGTACATATTACTGACATTCGGGTCCCATTGCCTTCCAGATTGTAAACAACAAGTTCCATAGATAAAGTAGCTTGAACTCTATATATGTCCTAATTCTATGTTGTTTTATATATGTGGATAACGATGTTTTTTTTTCTTTTTTCTTTTTATCAAAAATATTCCTTCAACAGAGATCTGAGCTAATAAAATATTTTGTTTTTTTCTAATCAAAGTTTTCTTCATTTACATAACTCACTCATCTTGAATATTACTGGTAGTGGACCAAATATTGCATGCACGCTATTCCGTAACTCGTACAATCGCTAACCCCTTTTATAATACTTGACTTTAAAGGGAAATCTGCACATCAATGGTCAAAAAGGACTAATTTAGTGGCATTAGGAACGAAACAAAGTAGGAAACAGGACAAGGGTAATTGCCAGAGAATGTGGTGACAAATCAACATTAGTGTTTGAATGTTGCATGCAGGCACAGGATTGGTTCCTTAGTATTTAGCTGAGGACCATGCATTAGTTTCCTATTTGTAAGTATCAGTGAGACACAGCATTACACGTCTAAATCGTATATTTATAATGCATGTTCTGTTATATTTCCTCATTTGGGAAGTCCTTCTTCTCATTGGTACAACTTTCGTGGAAGCAACATCGTCTGGATTATCTACCTAAAACCACCAAACAACAGTGTCTGTCCATATCGGGTCGTTTTCCCAAAATGTGATCATTTTCGCACGTTAAACTCTATGTTACCAAACTACAAAAGTGATACGATCCTAAATATATAAGCTACTCGTCGTGGAAAGTTTTGGATCTTCACTTATCATTCTCTCCATTACTGCAAACCAGTGAAGGAGCTTGATGAAATAATTAACACTGTTATGTTCTTCTGAACCTAAATATAAACTAAAAACAATAGTTTTAAGTAGCTAGAAAGTAAATATAATTATAAGGAGAAATTACAATTACTCTATCTCTATGGTAGTCAGTCACCCTAAACTGTTTGTTTCCATGTGCATTTAATTTTAAATATTTAATTATGTTATTTAAACATTAAATTGTTTTCGTGATATGTACATTAATTAATAGTATCCATATTATTTGAATATTTAATTAACTTATTGATCTAAGAAGTTGGTTTAATTTACTTTCTTTCCCTATAAATAACTTTAAACTCACTGTCGAAAGACACTTGTTTTGAATATTTATGGATTAAGAGCAATAAATATCTTTTTCTTCTAGAACAAATATGAATGTCAGATATATATATATATATATATATATATATATATATATATATATATATATATATATATATATATATATATATATATATATATATATATTTTATTTGAGTTGTTAAAATTTGGTTTATATATGACGTTTCTTCCACTTTCTACGTGTAGTTCTCGGTGAGTCCGTTAAATAATGATTTGAGCAACCAATAATGTTATTAGAGACTATATGGTGACAAGAGCTGTTAGCAAAAATTCAACAAAAATATATGGCAATCGCTTTGCTTTTTGTTTTTAGTGATAAGAAAATGGAAAATGGACCTATTTAAGTTTCTCACTCAACTGCAAAGTAGGTCATGGCATACTCTATTTTCTTCTCCATCAGATATTGTATCATTATTCTGTCTAGTGTATTATTTAAAAGATTAAGATCTTTCATTTTATTGGATGCTCACAGTGCTTCAAAAAGTTGTATATTTGTGTGTGTGGCTTTTTTTAGAATGGATAAGCTCAGGCAATTCTACATTTTTAAAGGCAAAATTATTTTGAACTTTAATATACGTGAATAAATCATACCTATAACAGAAATTACTCTCAATCTCAACCAAAAATACTTTCACTACCTGAAAATTTTGATACAATATGACTACCAAAATTTTAATGGAGAGATCCAAAGTCAAAGTTGTAACATCCCAAAAATACAGCAATAAACTATATAATAGAATAATTACATTTAATAATATTTCAGTTCAGTCTTACACTAAGAAAAGCGTACTGTTCTGGCCAAACGGCCTTACAGATTACAACTAAAACTGTACCGGATAAGCAAACCTGACCGAAGGGTTTACAAAAGTTTATACCGAACGGGCAAATAAAATCAAAAGAGGAGGTGATCAAACGACCACCTTACTATAACTAGACTACTGACCGAACGTCCTACTGTTCGGTCTTAACTTCAACTTCTACCAAATTTTCTTCTTCCAGCGTATCTTCCAACAGCGCGTCCCCTTCTGCTCACATCCACACGGACGATCATTGCAACGACAAGACGAACGCACAAAACAAGACAACACAAGAAAAACACAAGGTAAGCTTATGTAATTTAATTCATGCATAAACATACATTTCAAACAATCCAACACACAAGATACATTTCATCATGCATATCATACAAAGCCTATTACTAGACTGACTGTCCGGACTGTATGAAATCTGTGTAGCTACAGGCGTTCGTGCACCCGGGTGATGTAATAACTAGGATGCCCTCAACAGTTGTCACCTGAGGTTAGTCCTATCTGTCCAAAGTACCCCTAAGAACTAGGACCTCCTACCGTTCCCACACATGACCTACCCTCCTCTACGTGAGGACGAGTACTCACGAAACATTAGGATGAACAGCCAGCTTAGCATGCCCACAGTCATACTTTACAAATTCCAATATTCATACATGAGTCGTTCCTCCCCGGAACGCTCGTCCATAATCCACAACATTTTCATATCACATTTTCTTCATCTTTCATTAATAAACATCTCATTTAACCACCTCGTACAAAGATTCATGAGAATTCCAAATAGCGAACGTTCAACCCGAACTCAGAACTAGACCGAACACGTAGAGCGAGACCAAGAGATCTCAAAGTTAAGAATGGATTTAAGGCCAAGGGGTTGATATCGGGTTGAGAAAGATAACGAGTACAATCATAACTCACCAGAAACTAATGGAACGAACGTCAATTACAACATTGAGCCAATTAGATGAACTGACTCTTGAGAATTTCAATTGAACATCAAAAAGACCAGACCAAGAACGAAGACTCCAGAAGGAAACCAATGAATAAGGATATTTCAAGGCATTCAAAACTAATACTTAGAATTATTCACATGAAGAAACCGAACTCTTGTGAATACTTAGTTTAATTGAATTTAGTATTAAGAAATCCAAATGTCAGTCAAAGACTGAACACTATAGTGAGCGAGCCCTAGAGAGCTTGAACGAACGCTCCTATTAGGAAGTTCAACTTAAGGAGATAGAACGAGTGCCTGGTATAAGACCAAACACTTGTTTGGGACTAACACTTGGTATAAGACCAGGTGCTACTAAACTTATAAAAAAGAGGCTTGATAAATATACTGAGATACTATTGGAGTAGTATTTAAGAATAACTAAAATATACAATTTCATATATATATATATATATATATATATATATATATACATACATACTTAAGTTTATAACAGGATATCAAGACAGAACTATGCTTGGCCGAACGCTCAAGTATAGTATTTCGAAATAACTACGCTCATCCTCAAATAGGATTCTTCCCAAATGAAAGAATCCACCACTAACCAAATTCACTAGAAAACCGAACGGTCAAGGACCGTTCAGTAACGAACGTACACTTTCTTAGGGGAATTCATATCCTGATCATTTATATTCCAACTCATTTATTAACATATAGTTTCACAACTTTATACATTCATATCATAATCACTTTCGTATTTCATACCATCCAAACATAGAGATTTCATATATTTCATACATCATAACATAACTCAGTCATATTTCATTTCCACTCATTAAATAAATGAACGTTCATACATTACAACAGCATACAAATTAAATTAAATAAGCTTCCCTTACCTTTTAAGGTAGTCGAACGTTTACAGATACGAACTAGGGTTCTCCTTCTAACAGAGGCCCTAACGTTCTACAACACGTTCTAAGAACTATAACCAACATAAAACAAGAAAGATACTCAGAATGATAGGATCAACTCATGCAACCAAGAATCTAGATTTGCATGTTACAGAAAACACACGAATGGAGGAAGGATGAACTTACCAATTCAGACTCCTAAATTGATCAGTTCAAATGATCGTCCTCTACGCCGGAAGAGTAGAACTGATGCCTGAATGGTGATCGGAGAAGAGAAGAGGTGAGAATTGGTAGAGAGAAGGGAAAGCTTTTTAGAGAGAAGGAGGAGAAAATGAGAATTTCAGAGTATGGGAAGAAGGGTGCATGCAGAAGAGAGTGACGGGAATTTTCAGAAAAAGTCAGTTTTGCTTCCCACATCAAAACGAGCGTCTGCTCATCTGCTGACACCTGCCTTCCACTATCTGATTTTCAAATCCTTGTTGCTTGACACCTTGCGTCCGTTCAGAGGGGTTTTTAGGTGCGTTTTTAATGGTTCTGACAAAAGTGAAGAAGGAAAACAGTTAGGGTTAGAAGTGCAGTGTGAGAAAGGTGAGGATTGAGGTGGAGAGGGAGAAAGGAGATGACTGAGATGCAAGACTATTTTTTAAAAATTTCACAGGGGTAAAATGGGGATATTGAAAATTAAGAAGGTACAGGGAGAAAAAATGGGGGCGCAGGAAAAAAGAGCCTTTTTAGAGGCCCGTTACCAGACCCAAAACATTTAAACTGGGCCTGCATCTAAGAACTTTGCTCTCATTTGGGCCAAGCATTAATTACTTATCGCGCAAGTACGCATTCATGGACCTACAGGAAAAAAAATGAAAAATACAAATTTAGATTAAAGCTTCATTGATTCAACTCTAAATGAGAGTAAAAAAATTGTATTTATCTTTTTCATCTGTAAAAACAGAAAGAAAAAAAAAAACATACTCAACCATATAAACGAATGGTTAAAAATACAAACATTTTTTTCTGAGCTTTCAATCAAGGTTGGCTTGAATTAATTAAATGAAATAAAATATAATAAAATTAAATAGGGGTAAATGTTTTAGTTCCCCAGCTTTATTTTATTTTGTAAAACAAATATCTACATTAAGTTATGGACTAATTTGTTTTTCATATGACTTACACTTCTTTTAACGAAATTTCATGTATATGTGCGATTAAGACATGCTAAAGAAACTCAGTCATATATGAATTATGTAGTTGGTTTCTCAAAATTATATCATCATATCAGTTTTTTTAAAAAACAATAATCAAATTCCTTGGAGGAAAAAAATCATTACTTTAGTCTTTCAAATATTTTGCTAGCTAATTAATTCTACAAATTTTTAACATGTCGTTAATTTAGTTATTTTAAATAATAAGTCATGAATTTCATGTTTAAAGTATTAACTTTTCTCCTATCTAAAGTAAACAAAATATATAAGTAATCACTCAAGTATTATAATAGGTAATATGTAAATAGTGCCTTAAGTATAAAAAAACCTTCAAATTAAGTTTCTTATGCATATCAAATTAAGAAGTTACATTTCTCATGTTTCATTAATATTATGAAAGATCATATTTTTATAGAATAAAATCTTTTGGGAATGACACCTTTATCAATTTTCTCACGGAAAAATTCTCATAAAAAAAAGTGAGAATCTAACATTGTCAAATTAAAATAAAATAAAATAATTAAAAATACGTTGCTACTTTTATTAAAAATATAGTATGACATACAAATATAGATTCAATAAATAAATACATTAATTTTTCCTTCTTATAAAAAATATACAAAATTACTCCTTATTTTATAATAAGTTTAAATCCTTGTTTAGTCTTAATATTTATATGGATTATTTAATTAAGTCTTTAAGTTTTATTTGGTTCAATTAAATAATTATATTTGTGAAAATAATTTAATTAAGCCTTTTTTATTATATTAACATTAACTTTGTGTCCATTTATACCATGAATTAGTTTATAGTATTTTCATTTTCTTTTATGCTTTAGCATATGTTACGTGAAGTGACAATAACGGTGTCACATAACAATGTCAAGTATAACACTATTAATATTACTTTTCATATCACATAACATTATCTTATTTGTATTTCTATTTAAAATTTTGACTTATTTAAGTTTTAATTTTTTTTAAAAATAAAATAATGTTATCCATCTTCAAAATGGAATCAAATTAGTAATTAAATTGAATTACAATAAATATATATATATATATATATATATATATATATATTGTAATTAAATTTTAGTTATTTTAATATTTGGAAGTTTTCAGGGTCTTTTGGAATACTCTGGAGACCATAAAACAACTTCTTTTCATAACAAGTTGCATCTAAATAAGAGAAGCTAAAACTGAATTGAAAACTCGAAAATTTATTTTGTAAGCTAAAATTTATTAGAGCTGGTTTTAGATTTTGTGTGCATATAAAAATTCGACTACATGAGTAAGTTATCTTGAGAAATTGTTGTTACATTAACCCTATTTGAATGTAGTTAATAATGACTGAGTTTTATATACGTAGAAGTCATTGGGTTGAAATTTTGGATTCATGCATGCTTTTGTTTATTGTATTTGTAATACTTTTAGTGTGTTGATTTATTTTGAAATTCAGATACATTTGAAATATGATAATATTTTACTTGGATGGAGTGTATTGTCATGGTTAAGGATAAATAATTATGCAGAAAATAATGTATGTTAATGATAAAATATGGTATAATGAGAAGTTCGGTTTCTCGTTAAAATTAACTTAAATTATTCCTTGATTAAAAATATATAGGGAAGCTTTTACTTTTTAAAATTGAACTATTCTTCCCTTTTTGGATTGGATGCTAAGTATAGTGGTATTTTTTATTTAAAGAAATGAGACATTGTTCTAATTCTAAGTTATGTAGAAGTATAGACTGCATAATAATATAGCAACACATTTAACTTCATCAGAATTTCAATTTTTGTAATTTTTGGAGAATTTCGTTTTAATTGATAGAATTTTTTTACAAGCAATATTTTTTCATGTATTTTACTTTGTTTAACTTTCTGCGAAATGTTGATTCAGCGATTGTTTTATTTGTTACTTTATTGAAATAATGAGTAAATTGAATGGAAACATGTTATTATTGAATTGATGTTTATTAAAAAAATACATGAATAAAGTGAATGTAAATATAAGGTTATTGGATTTTTTTGTTGAAAATTTTATGATAATTAGATTGACATTTATTGAAAAACTTATGATTATGGGATTAGTGTTAGTAATACTATGATAACATTGGGATCAATAATTCAAATACCTTCCATGTTACTATGAATAAGTTTGTGTATTAACTATTTGAACTTATTATTCGAATAAGATACATTTACTTTATCATGGATAATCTAAATCGTATTACGACATGATGGTAATGAAAAATTGAGAAAATCTTTACACCATTTTCAGTTATTTGTGTATATAATGTCCGTGTTTAATATAATACATTTAATATTTGTCTGAACAGTTAAACTGATCGAGAAACATTCAACCTTCGAGGCAATTGTTCCATATCACAAAGTTAAATTAAAGATTATAAGCAATTTCAACTTAAGAAAATCTAGCATTATTAAAATCTTGGTCATATGTTGTATATTAGTTTATACAGGTTTAGTATGCACGAGGTTTGAAGGAGGAAAGAAATTGTGAATGAAAGTGAAGAAGAGTTATTGTCGGTGAATGAGTCAATGTTTGGTATCTTCGCTTTTTTTCTATCTTATGGAAGCTTGTAGAACTTTGATCCATCATTTTCGTTTTAAATTTCATACACCTTCTAGAACTTAAATAGCCCATAATCAATCAAATATACAAACTAATTTCATTTTGCTAAGTTTACAGAAAAAGTGAAAGGGCAGAAAAAAAGTTGAAAAAAAAATGTGTTTTTAAGGTTGTTTTGACGGAAACTAAAAATAATACCTTTTTCTTTTATTTTATTTCGTTGATTTAAAATACATATTTATATAGTGACAGGAACATTTAAAATAAATAGAAAAATTTGACGCAAGTACTGTGTGTTTTTTTCATGGACTCACTTATGGGCTCTGGTGGCTCGTTTTCTCTTATTAGTGGAGTGTTGGACTCTTCCAAACAATGGAAGAAAGTATTTTTAAACGGATTTTGGTTGCTAATTAGCAGTTTCAAATAATGGTTAGTTCTTCCATCTACAAAATTCAACACTTCAATGAACTAAAGTCACCATGAATTTACTTAACCCATGTGTGTACATTTAAAAATAACTCAAATATTACTGCGATTGATTTTTCGAAAACTCCTCGTACTAATTATAATTATAGCACTACAATAAAATTAAATTATGACATAATGAACTACTGGAAATCTTTGGTAAAAAATATTTAAATTAAATATTTGAAATAATGTAATAAACAATTTTATGGAAATCTACCGGTATAATTCTCAATACTTCTAAAACCAGATAAAGCCATATAAATAAATTTTTATAATAAGTAACTTAAGAATGTGAATGAAAAATTTTGCGAATGTTTTGCTTCTTAATTATCATCCACATGGTTAAACAGGAAAAGAAAAGAAAAATAATGGATAAATTTTAACTAAACAACTTAAAAATATTTATTTTTTTTCTTTTCTTTTTCTTTCTCCTTCCATTGTTATAAATAATTTAAGATTATCTTCTCTCAATAACACACATTCAAAAGGAGTGACGAAAAGAGCTTAGTCAGTCCAGTCAACCTTACAAATTTGTCTCGCTAGGCTACTCCAACAGGTAAGTCCGGCTAGCCTAATAGGTCATTCCGATAACCTGACATCATTAAAAAATTAAATGAAATCACTTATCTTGGTCTAGTCCAGCATACTAGCCCACCTAACCCAACAAGTTAGCTTAACATCTGACATTATTAAAAAAAATCTAAATGTAAGAAAATTATATTGTTCAGCACAACACACCAGTCCGTCAACCTATTAAGTCAGTCTAATCAGCCCACCAACTCGTCAGGGATGTTATATTTAAGTAAGTGATAAACTATTTAATGTATGACATGTTTTGATATTTAATGGGAATTTAAATGAAAACTGTGATGTTATATTCAAACAAGTGATAAATTAACCCGCGTGACAGTTCAACATGAACTTGTTTCAATCCGCCAACTCTGCCAGCCCGCTAGCCCAATAACTTGACAAGTCAGGTTGTAAAAATCAACAGTTATTATGTGGCGGCCAACCCCATTATGCCAGTTTTTGGCAGGCAAAGTCAATTTGGACTTAAACGGGTTGTGTTGGCCCATTTTGCCACCCCTAACATTCACAAAAAAATACTAATGGATTTAAGGATGACAATGCAAGATAGACCATGTGAACATATCCCCCCAAAAAATGTACGGGTCAGACTAAGTATTTTAACCCGCTTAGGCTTGTCACGCATAACTTGTAACCCAAGTGGTTCAATGACATATTGATCCATATTTTGCCTAGAATTCATAAGAATATGAATGATTATTTAATAATATTTATATTGAATATTTATGGATATAGACTTTGAAGTATAAAGGGACCTGCTTTTATATTTAATATTTATAGGTTTGTTTCAACTACAAAAACTTGAAGAAATTAATTTTGTTTAATCATAGCAAAAAAGTTGAAATTTTAATAAAGAGAGAAGATGAACAATTTGACATGATGATCAAAATCAACATTGTGTGTTGTGTTTTTGAAAAGAATTTAAAATTATCATTTTTTTGTGTAATGACTTTATGGGTACAAGTATGATAGATTATAAAGGTTGAATATCACCTTAAGTGTGAGTGAGTTGAAAGTTGCCACCAATAAAATTATCGTGTAAGAAGACGAGAACTGACAATAAAAAAATATTATTATCATTAATAAGTTTATACAAACTACTAATAACAATAACAATTCAAACTAACAAATTTGTTGCAAATCAAATATTTAATTTGAAATACGAAAAATAATAAACCATCTTTTATAAATATCTATATATATAAAATTTTGATGAAAGAAGAATATATTGATATATGTTCACCACAATCTCATAGGAAATCATATAAAAAAGTTAAAAGTAGAAATTAATATGAAAATGAATAGTTAATTTAATATATATTTTTTTCAATTTTTTCTATTAAAATTGTATAAAAGAAGTCTATAATTTTTATAAAAATATTATTTGAAGATTTAGAGTTTAATAAGAAAAATATACAAAAAAATTATTATATTAATAAGAATATTTTTATTGAGCATTTATAGATAAACGCTAATCTTCCACTTAAAATAATTATTTTTAATTACGTAATTCTTAATAACTTGTCTAAAATATAACTTCCGAAAACCGAAATATTGAAAAGAGACATAAAGTGGAGAGAGAGGTTCCTTTGTGTTGTAGCAGCCTGACATGTATCTAGAAGGTTTATGCATCTAGAAGCTTATTTTCTCTCTCATATGTGATTGATTTTTTTTTTGTATGTTTATGATTGTACTGTAGTCCACTGCAGAATGGAAAAGGATATGTTTGTTGTCCCATCACAATGCTTCATTGATAGTGTCTTCTTTCTAGAACCAATGCAGATACGACATACGATCACAACACAATAATTATATTATTTTTCAAAGATGCTCAAAAGTCACACCACGAGGAGGAAAAAACAATAACAATAATTCCTTTTTACTTCTTTCACAATTTCTCAATTTCTTTCTCAGAATAATTATCGCCGACGTCTTGAGTTTTTGCACTTTCAAGTTGGAGGCAAATAAAACATAAAAACAAATAATAATAATAGTAAAATGAAACATATTACTCACATTTTTATTTTATTTATATTCAATTAAATGAATACTACCAAATATAATATAAAAAATAAGATTAAATAAATTGAAAAAATCATATGATAAAGAAAATTAATTCTAAAACATATTTATTACTATTTTAAAAAATCAATAAATGAGACACAAATACACTATATGTGTAAGTTCTTTCTTTGTAATATCATGTTATTTAAATTTTTATTATTTATTTAATTAATAAATGATTTCAAGGTTTATTTGATTTTTTATTTATTTATACTTTATTTTTTCATATTTAAATTTTTGAAAGCGTGGAATAGATATTGATAATTTTTTTAATGATAAAAATATAAACATTATTAAAATTGAGTGTAAAAGTATTATTTTATTATTTTGTAAGAATTTCAAGTTTAGAGTTTAGAAGAGATAAGTAAAATGTACAGTATATATAATAAATAAGTTACAAATTTTATAGATTAAAGTAATATCATATTTATTATATAAATTGATTAATGATTTATTAAATCTGTTAATTGACTCAATTAAATATATAATATAATTAATATATGCATAATTATAATAAAATGTTTATTAACAATTCAATATCATTAATAATATGTATGTTAAGTTTATAAAGGAGGAGGTTCACTAGGGAGATACAATATTAATGAAACCTAAGTTCTACCAAATAAGAGATTGACACAACTTTCTATCTAAAATTTTAAGGCAATAGGTTAATGGATCTTCAACCTTATATGGTGTCCTACTTTCTATTGTTAGGATACAAACAAAGTTCCACATAGAATAAAACAAGAGATGTATATGAGTTTATATACACATAAGATACCTCCCTTGGCCAAAAGTCTTTTAGAGTGATATCAAAAGCAAATCTCTGAGGACTTAGCCCAAAGCGAACAATATCTAACCATTGTGAAGATCTATGTGTGTGTTGAACCTCCCTACAATTGGAATAAAAGCAAATGGTTTAAGTTTGGTGACTGGGCTCAAACGAGTACGTCCCTCCATGGTAAGGTGAAGTCCTGCCAGGTGTAAGAAAAGATTTCACTTTGTAGGGGAGATGGAGAACCATAGTCCTTTGTTTGAAGGGATGATTGTTAGGATACAAACAAAATCGGAGATCTATGTGATTGATTTAGAGTATTTTTTTGAATTATAAGCTATTACTTTAGTGAAAAAGAGTTAAGAGAAAATAGTTTTCTTTTCAATCTCATTTTTTCTTGAGCAAACATTCATCGCTTGAGTAAATATTTATATAAAAGGCTTAATTACCTACTTAGTCCCCATGTTCGGAGGTAATTTGTTGTTTAGTACCCGGTTTTAAAAATGTAGGCATTTGATACCTATGTTTTGAAATTTGTATCAATTGAATCCTACCCACTTAACGCCGTTATAAATCTAACGTTTTTCTCATTGTGTATGTGATTTGTGGACGAGCGGTTATGGACGAGCGTTCGCTTCGTTGGACGAGCGTCCTCTTCTGCCTGACTGGGCGTTCGCTTCGCTGGACGAGCGTCCTCTTCTACCTGACTGGGTGTTCGCTTCGCTGGACGAGCGTCCTCTTCTGCCTGACTGGGCGTTCGCTTCGCTGGACGAGCGTCCTCTTCTGCCTGACTGGGCGTTCGCTTCGCTGGACGAGCGTCCACTGAACGTACTTGCGTCCACAGGGCGAGCGTTATCAATTGCTCGTCCAGCGAAGCGAACGCCCAGTCAGGCAGAAGAGGACGCTCGTCCAACAAAGCGAACGCTCGTCCATAACCGCTCGTCCACAAATCACATACACAGTCAGAAAAACGTTAGATTTATAACGGCGTTAAGTGGGTAGGATTCAATTGATACAAATTTCAAAACATAGGTATCAAATGCCTACATTTTTAAAACCGGGTACTAAACAGCAAATTACCTCCGAACATGGGGATTAAGTAGGTAATTAAGCCTATATAAAATAAGGTTTGCCATAAACTCTTAAGCATCTAAAAATATATTATATCAATTCAAACATCACCAACAAGTTCAATATCTTATTTAACAATCATTACCACTTCAAAACTCATATCTCACTAGTTTATTAGTTCAAAAAATTAGTACTTCAAACTCAATAGTAACATAACATCAACGTAAATAAAAAGTAATTTAATCATATTAAATTCAATTAATAGCAATATAATTTCTTTAAAAATAATAATAAGTTTTGATATTCTCGTGTTATATTAACAGCTAGACTAATTATAACTGTAAATGGTTGATTACCCTTTGGCCTTCTCAACCTTAATCTCGTTGTAGAATAGCTTGATACATAACATACCATATACCACTTGCAAAGGCATATATATTGCCTATCGGGGCTTGTATGTCGCTTGCCAAGGTCTATATGACGCCTACTTAGAGTTATATGTCGCTTCTTAAGGCCTATAAGATGCTTATATTCCGCTTGTTGAGACCTATATGTTGCATATCGAGGGTTATATGTAGTTTTTCGAGACGTATATGCTGCCTACCGAGGATTCTATGCCGCTTGTTAAGGCTTATATACTGCCTACCGAGACTTGTATGCCGCATGTCGAGACTTACGTGTTGCCTACCAAAAGTTATACGTCATTTGTTGAGGCTTACGTGTTGCCTACTAAGACTAGGTGCCGCTTGCCGAAGGCTGTGTGCCGCTTACCAAAGTTATGTGTTGCCTACTAGAGCTAGTGGTGAGCTATCCAACCACAAATTGACATGTATGACTATTTCTACTGGACTACAAACTAGCCTGTACGACCACGACTACCCGATCACAAGCCGACCAGTCCAACTACCTTTCAACCAATGTTAATGGTGTATTACTTTGTAACTTAATACAATCTAAATCAAACAATTGGCTCCTGAGGTAAGTGGGTCACTAGGCCCATATAGGTGAGTTTCCACAAACGTCATAATTATTCTATAAATAGTACAATCGTCAAGCATTCATTATTACAATATTAACTACTATGTGACGCACTCGACTAACTTGGATGTCAGAGTGTCTTCTATAAGCATATTCCCTCTCAGTTTTGAAGAGATGAGGACCTAGAATATCTTAGTTTGAAGAATAGTGAGTCTTTATTAATTAGAAGGAGTTACTCGACCTTGTAAGCACATAGACTATTTCTAATTCTTCACAAATATGTTAATCAAGAACTCAAAAATCAAAATTGAATAAAAATTAACTCTATACAACATTAATTCACTCTAAAACATTTAATTTCAACTCCAATTAGACTTTATACCATATTCTAACTTAGTTAGTTAATGTTTTTTAAATCACAATAATCTTATGTTAAAAAAGTCAAAATTACTTGCAAGAGCTACAATCACTTTTAAAATATCTCAAATATCAAAAGTAAAAAATTGATATAATCTATTCATCTCACAAAATTTATGAGAATAAAAATTTTCAACATAAACTCATAAAAGACTAGAAAGAAAATTATACAATAGAATAAAATTTATTCTATATTTTCTTTTTAATAACCCTTACTTAATCATACAATTACACAGTCAATCATGCTATCTCATTAAAAAAAATGGAGATTCTACTGTCAAATGTTAGAGAGAGCTATAAGAAGTTTAAAAATTACTTTAAAACAATAAAAATAATTTATAAATGAATAATCAAATTATTAAAATTGTAGTTTACATGTAATTATTATTTTAAATTTTAATTTATTTTTAAAATAATAGTTTCTATTAAACTAAAACCTGACATGTTATTATCTAATTGAAAAAAAATGATACAATAGAATAAAATTTATTCTATATTTTCTTTTTAATAACCCTTACTTAATCATACAATTACACAGTCAATCATGCTATCTCATTAAAAAAAATGGAGATTCTACTGTCAAATGTTAGAGAGAGCTATAAGAAGTTTAAAAATTACTTTAAAACAATAAAAAGAATTTATAAATGAATAATCAAATTATTAAAATTGTAGTTTACATGTAATTATTATTTTAAATTTTAATTTATTTTTAAAATAATAGTTTCTATTAAACTAAAACCTGACATGTTATTATCTAATTGAAAAAAAATGATATTTTATTCTATTATTTAAATGTAAAAGAATAATAATTGTTTATTCATTGTGACAAATGATCGCATTTAGAATTATGACTACTACAACTATTAATCATACTTGGATGAAGGTAATTTAATATTTTTCTTATCTAAGCTAAGATAGAAACTTAGATATATATATATATATATATATATATATATATATATATATATATATATATATATTTTTGTCGAATGTTTAAATTATGTCTTCTTTTCTTTTGTTTTTTATTATTTTTTCTCATTTATAAGAATCCTCCTTCCCCTCGTCTCGTTCCAATGTGGTAGTTATATTTGGAAGAGAAGAATGCCCACTTAGAACTCGCTAGGATAGGCTCTAATACCATATTAGAAAGTGAGTTTATGCCTAACTCATCCCCACAAAATCGGCTTGTAAGGTGAGGTTTGCACCTCACTTATATATTATAATTTGGCCTTATCTCTAGTCGATGTGGGACTTCCAACAATAGTAGAAGTGACATTATACAAAACCACAATCTCATATATTCAAACTATACTTGTAGATAATCTAAATTTTGAATAGTTTCAACTCTTTATCCTGAGAAAAGGTAAAGTAGATCATGAATAGTTTTATAACAATATTATAAATACATGTCTATAATAATCTCAAAAACATTTAGGGTGTGAAGATGGAATTACGAGTAAAAAAGGATTGTGTTGTTCAAACTAAAATAAAAGAGATTTATTTAGTTTTCTTTTACCTTAAGTACTTAGTTGTTTATACGTTGTATATAAAGCTCCCATGTTTTACTCTTATTACTATAAACAGGAAAGTAATTCCCATCTAGAAACTTGAATTTTCTAATTTGAAATCACCACACTTTAAAAGCCTTATAGTTTTAAACTTTAAATGCTTAAAATCATTGTCATGATTTGTGATTCAGAATTTAGCTATTAGACATGTTCCCAATGTTGGTTTCGGGCTTTCACTCATCCTATTTGTAAAAATTAAAATGACAAATTTTAACAATTTAAACAGGGGAATCATGTTTTAACGAGAACTAATTTTATGCAAATATTTAGAACACAAGAATTTTCAAATGCAGCCAATCTTTTCGGATTTCTAAGCTGTGTTTGATTTTTCTGGTTGTGAAAATTATTCTCCTAGCAAGCTATCAATAATATGTTACAAAAGAGAAAAAATAAAAATAACCCGTGACAGTAATGCTAACCCCTAGGGTCTGGGCACATGTAGTGACAATAATGTATTAGCCGATTATTAAGAAAAGTGAACACAGACAAAGTTTAAACAAAACCTTCGAGAACAGTTGGTTGAATATAGTATCATTAAATGTCATAATGCCACTTATGCAATGCTTTTGTGGCGGATATGGTTGTCCATGAACACCATCAAATATTAAATCAACTGAACACATGCTTTGATGTTAACTTGGAAACATTATTGAACAGAAACAATAAACAAAACCTTGGTTCACAATTTCAATGGAAACACGCATTCTACCATTTATGGGTTGTCCACTCATGTGCGTTGCAAGTTGCGAGTTTGGTTTGGATGATTCAAAAAGGGAAATGAAAAAAAGTATATTGACGGGAATTTAAATTAAATAAATAAAAATCAACGAATAATTAATCAACGGACTGTGGAATCGCACTAACGGCACGGTAACCCTCTTCTTCTAGAAACCTTGAGCTTCTAGCATTTCGTTATGTGAACAATTCCTGAACACGCCAAATGCTGTTGACTTTTTATTTTAATACAAAAAATAGAAACAACCAAATATTCCGAATTTGTAGGATGCACTACACCAAGCAAATTTGTTTTCGGAAAATGCCAATTAACATTGTTTGTGATTTAGGTTAACTCGCCCCTAACCCAATCAACATCACAGATTTCGATCACCGCAAAAAGGAAACATAAAAGAATAACTTTCTATACTCAATTTCCGGAACAGATTGTGCTTAATTAATTATAAACCTTAGATATTGTCAAGTAATTAAAAATAAATCTGTACTCATAAAAGAAGCTAACGAACTTATTGGGCACTTTGAATTCTCTTTTCGTTTTTTTTTTGTCATTTGATGAAAATTTATATTACAAATGGCATGTAGTACTGAGTACTAGTGCCGTCTATTCTACCCTAAGGAGATATATTAACTACGAATTAGTGATTAATAATTTATATGCAAGGAAAGGCGCTTCAATAACCGCGTCTTCTCACTTTTCGCTCGGCGAGTCGACTCAGTGACTCATTACCAGCACTGATCCGTTTCCCAGTTCCGGCGCGTGTAGCCGGAAAAAACCGCCGCGGTCGACAGCGGCCGTTGTCGCCGGAATAGGCTCCGGTCGTAGTTGGCGCGTTTGTCAGGATCCGAGAGAGTGGAGTACGCGGCGTGGATCTTCATGAATTCGTCCGCGGAGGAATTTTTCCGGTCGATCGCCGCCACGTCCGGGTGGCAGACTCTGGCCAACCGCCGGTACGCGGCCTTGATTTCCTGGACGGAGGCACCGGCGGGGATGCCGAGGATATCGTAGTGAGAAGAGCATGAGGAGTTCAGATACGATGGGCGTGGTTTCTCCGTCCAGGAAGATCGAGCTTCCTCGGTTGCAGTGGCGGTAGCGGTGGCGAAGGCGACTATTGGGCGGGATCTGGCCTTACAGGACGGCGAGGTCGCGGCTTTACCGGAGAAGTTAACGGCGGGAATTGACGGTTGAAAGGCCACAGAAGAAATCATATTTGGTAGTGTTGAAGTCGCGAAGCTCTGGAAGAGGTTTTGATTTGGGAATTGGGATTGAAATATGGGAAGGGGAATGGGTTAGGGTTGTTAATATATAAGAGGAAGGGTAGAGAGAGAGTGTGTGTGGAGCCCACAGTGAATAAAATAAAGTCGTGGTTTGGGAGTGTTTGGATTTGGAGACACGGAAATGGAACTTATCCGGTGGGCGTTAGCTGACTCAAGACGTATCTGGCTTGGGTTTCGCTTATCTTAATTCTGCTTCGGGTTCCACCACCACTTATTCTCGGTTAAACGTCGCTCTCGTATTTATTTATGCATTTTTACAATTTTCCAAATTTCACGCTAATTTATCCCTCACACTTTCCATTTAATATTTTCCTTCTATTTATTTTTCTATGTTAAATTTGTTTTTCTTTCTATCTCCCGTATATTTTTCTGTTATTTTTGTTTCCACTTTATTTAGTAAACGCGCTGTTATTAATTATTAACAAATATTTATAAGAAAAATAAATAAATTTATACATATAAACATTAATTAGTTAAAATTTGATTTTAAATAAAAGAAATTAAAATTTTCCTATATACTTATAAAATCATTTTTCTCTCTAATAAAGGAAAGAATAGTAAAAATAAAATTTTCATTTTGTAATAACAGTATGGATTCTTAGGAAAGATCTATTTGTGTAACTTCATGCTTACTTTTAATGTTCAAATCATTATATAAAAGTGATGACATCTTTCTATAAGGTAATTTTGCTTTTTAATAAAACATATTTTTTGTAACTAATTTGGTTGAAATTTTTATTTAAATAATTTTATCCTTTAATAAACAATTTTTTTTATTTAATAAGATATAGTTATAATTATTCTATCTAAATATAATCGTTATTTTTTCTTACTTAAAATAATTTTTTAAATTCTTTTCTAAATGTATATAATTTTTAAAACATAAATATTTAAACTATTAAATAGACATGTTCCAAAATGCATTTTCTACCTGTAATTAGGAAGAAAATATATTTTATGAATAAAATATCTAAATTCATTATATATAAAGATGCATTTTTATATATATATATATATATATCATAATTTAATAAAGCTATTTTACTCATTATTAATTATTACTCGATCCTATTTTATATCATATAACTAAGTGTTGTATATTTTTATCTAACACAAACTGATTTTCACATGTGTTTTATCAATAATTTTATATTTTTCTATAACATGAGTTGGTTGAAATACTCTTACGTGTGTGAGTGATATGATATTACATAGATAAATATCAAATAATGTACATTAAATGCATTAATTATCTAATTGATATGTTAGTTATTCAAGTGATGCAAAATATGACTCGACGTTATTTTATTAACTTGAACAAGAGAGATGTTGAGATAACTCTATCTCTTTTATGCTCAAACATTATGCCAAAAGCTCAAGTGTGTTAAATGCTTAAGTGTAATAGAGAGAGTAAAGTGTGTCATTGGAACTCAAGTGACCAATACCAATAGAATGGTGCTATGAAACTTGTTGAAATATTCTCAACAAGTGGTTATCGCTTAAGCAATGAGGTGGTTATTAAAGCGAGGATATTTTTGTTTTTAGGTTGTTTTTCACTCAAACTACAAGTATGTTGTCCCAACAAAATGAATGTTATTGTTTATGTTATAGAGATAATTTAAGCAAAAATAATTTTCTCAAATCATAATATCGGGAGTCTAGTTGTTGTGGTCTACATGTTTCATATATATTAATGATATATTGTATAAAGTGAGATATATACCTTTAAAAAGATATATGATTAATGTTAATATATGCATGTTATTATTATGTATTATCATACACGACTTTTTTTTTTTTAATAATGACTCCTAATTTATATAACTTTTATATATATAAACACAGACAAACGCATGTGTGTCTATATATATATATATATATATATATATATATATATATATATATATATATATATATAAAAGATTTGATATTAAAATGAATGACCTTAAATGGACGGTTGAACGGTCTTTTAATGGATGTTGTGGAATACTCAAGATGATATAAGTCTTGCATAACATTAATAAATAAAGGTATCATAACTTCACTATTTTCAAAACACGTAAACAAGTTTTACCTGATTTTGGTTTGTATTTAGTTATTTAATTATGTATGTTTACCATCAAAGTTATACTTGACCCATAAACAAATGTTAATCTACATAAAAGTAAAAATGAAAAAATTTAATGTGATTTTTTTTTTTACATTTTTATTAAAAATGTATGTTTTAAAATTTAACCTCGAGGGATAAATATATATATATATATATATATATATATATATATATATATATATATATATATATATATATATATATAAGTATATAATATTGAAATTTTGTGTATCACACGATTGTTAATTTGTGTCAAATATTTTCAAACATAAACAATAGTAAAAAAATAATTAATATATTTTACATATTTTAAAAACTTATATTATTTTGAAATAAATGATGTATAAAATAATTTATAATAAAATAATGTGTTATAAATATAATGTATGTAAAACGAACATTTAATTCAACAATGAATTTTGAAATTAAACATTCAATATTAGGGGAGCACATAAAGTATTGACGCCCTCCTTTTCATCTTAGATTCAAATATCCATCCTTTTTGTCAAATGTATTATGTATACCGTTCACACAAAAATTGGCTTCCATGATGTATTATTTTATTTTATTTTCAAAATTTATCGCAACGCCGACATCGCTGTGTCCTGTGCTCTACGAGGTCGTATTATCAGAAGATAATTAATTACACAGCATATTAGATTAAATTTCAGTCTAATAAAATATTAGATATATAATTCGATTGACTGAACAATATTATGTGAAATTATTGTGAATTTTAGTATTAGTGTTGGATTAGTAAATAATAAAAAGAAAATGAAATTGTTAGCAGCCTCGGAGCTAAAGGCTAATAAATGGTACAGCAAGGACCCACCAGTTATCTTTGTTTCACAATTGGAAGATGAGTAGCATGATGATGATTTTGATGTGTATGCATGTGTCTGTGTTCATCTTAGCGACAAAACCAAGTATATATCTTATGGTACCACCAATGTTACAAGTTGCACCACATGCGTGACCCCACATTCAAATTGCAATGGAACTAAAATATTTTATATTTACTTCTAATCTTATTACACACAATTGAATGTGACTCATCCCATTAATTAGTATTATATGTTGACTAAGTACTTTTCAATTAACATTTAACTCAATCTTCGTATCTTTTAATTAAAATATGTATCACTGTGAGACAGCTTATAACATGAATTTAGCATATATAGACAGAATTTTTAACGGTGAAAGTTATGAGAGAAAAAGGTAAATATGAGAAAGTTTTGGAAAATACTCGTGTATAAAACTTAATTTTAATGTTAAAGTTTAAGTGTTTTATTTGTCTTTTCTATAACTATTTATTGATTATATTATTTAAATGGTCTCATAAACTAACGTTTGCACTCTTTTAAGAAGACCTAGATTCAAATTTGGATAGAATAATTAATAAAGGTTAGAATGACTTTGTTTTTATGTCTTTTAAATTAATTTGATATGAATAAAACTTTTATTATTCATTATTATATTTTGAAGCTGTCTAGTTGTGTGTACTATTCTAATTAGTTATAACATAGTCAGTTTTTTTTCAATTGGTTTGAGGTTGAGTTATAAAATAAGTCATTTTACTTAATATTTATTCAAAATTGAAAGTTATTGAAAAATAACAAGTTAAAGAAAAGAAGTTTTCAAAATGAAAGAAGAGTTAATGAGACCTAAGCTGATAATTATTTCTATTAATAATGATTAATCAGTATATTGTGGATCTATTAAAGTATTAATATTATGTTTGTTTCAGCTGATTTTGTAGGAGGAAGAAAAAATATAATTGTGTCTACTTTTATCAATTCGAAACGAGATGTGAACGTTGATTTGCGAGTAACTCTTTGTTTCCTCTCGCAAAACTAAGGTTGTGTTCACTTCCGTGGGTGGCACTGTTCAAATGAAATCGCGAAGAATGATTTGTGATGTGTTCGCTTCAAGTGATATGCATGAAAAGGAAAGCGATGAATTACGGGTTGCATTGATTTTCTATCACCGATGAAGTGCTGGGATTTAAAGGGAATTATAGAGAAATATCATGTTTGCCCTCTGCCAATTTTATAATGACCAATTCTCTATGTTGAGGTTGAAGCAAGGGACACAGTGTTGTTAATTGTGAATATGTTGAAGCTGCACCATCATTCTTATTCTATCTATTACTCAATTTTATTTGAAAATTTATTAATAATAATAATAATAATAAAATAGTAGTACTAATAATAATACAATTCTTTTTCATGTTAAAAATTAATTTTTTTATAATAATTTTTACAATTATATATAATATTAACCATTAGAATTTTATATTATTTTTACTACTAAGAGTATTTTAGTAATCTTCAATTTTTATTAATTAAACATTTTTTATCTGTCACATTAGTCAAATCATACACTAATTTTCACAAACTTTACTCACAAATTCAATCTCATGTATTCCCAAATCCACTCAAATAAACAATCGACCCTCAAATCTTCTTAAATTCATCTATCACTCTCCCCTCCAAAGTAAACAACATCCTAAGAGAGGGGAAAAAAAGCCACACATCAGCCAAAACAAAATTATCTATAGCCTTATATGTGATGAAGGAGTGAGATTGTTTTTGGCGTGGAAAGAAGTTTTAAAGAAGATGAATGAACATGAAAGTTGAGAATTGGTTGTAGGACAGAATCGATTATCTTCTGTTGATAATTGAACCGAAATGGATTATTTGCCCTCTTGATTCACCACAAAATCGGTTTCCTTCACATATAACTTGCACATAATAGATTTTAAAAATAAAAACGAAATCTCATTTGTAAAAAAAAACGATTATCTTATATGTTATAATATAAGACAATCATGCTTTTATATTATATTATATTATATAATACATAATATAATATAATAATAATTATATTCATAATAAATTATAATTTTGTAATTTTAAATAACAAATTCTATATTATTTTAACCTAATTTCTACTATTTATATTTAAATTTATACCACATTTATTCTTAAAGATAAAATATTTTCTTCACCTGTAATCTAGCTAAATGAGTATAAAAAACAAATAAACAATACCTAAAACGTCTTTTCTAAGTAATATTCTCTACAAAAGACACATCAATTATCTTTTTTTCACTAACTTTTTTTTTCTCACAAAAACGTTTAAAACATATATTTCGTCCTTTTTTAATTAAGTAGCCAGTTTAGATGCAATAAATTAATAATTATCCCGAGAAAAGTTGCATATCTTTTAAAATCAGTTCACCATGTACAAATAAAAATGATTTCATATGTATTTAAGCATATCACATAATCTTAAATTAAGGTTATTGATCTTTAAGTTGGAAACCTTATCTCTATATCTAACTTTTATATTGCTTACCACATTGAACTATACAAAATAACTTCTTTAACCACTCCCAATATCGTAGACTTTAATATTTAATTTTTTGTATATAACTAATTTTAAATAATAAAATCCTAAATATATGAGAAAAGTATAGAGGAGAATACAAATTATTAAGATTAAGATTTTAGGAATACTATAACGTAGAGTCCCCACAACTTAATATTAAGATTATGATTAGTCGGATATTGTTCAAAACAATATATTTTATAGGAGATGTGTAGGATAGGGTGTAAACGGCATATTTAGAGAGTGAATCAGCAAATAAGAAAGTATAATATTAGATAAATTAATGGTGCAGTTACGATCAGAAGGGCATATACTTATTTATTTATATAATTTCCTAATCACTCTCCAGCAATCAGTGGCAACACTGCGTCTCCCTAAACTGGACAAAACATTATGGTAAAAGAGTCATTCCACGTCTAAGTGCTGTTTTCTTATATTAATTCACTATCTTACGTTTGTCACTGATACAACCAAATCTCAAGATCCGTCACATACATCCATGGACAACCAAACAGCCCTCATATGAGTCACTCTGCATAATAATTAAAAACTAAAGCATTATTTAGTCACCGCAAATTTAGATGAACTAAAAAAAGATAACATTGAGATGTAATACATATGTCTGATAGAGAAAGATAAAAACATAAAATATTTTTCTATAAATTATAGCATATCTTTCTCTGCATAATTTCATCTTCCATTTTCTGTTGCCCAGTAGACTTTTCTGTTAAACGAAAGGTCACCTTAACATTACCGGCCAAAATCTTTGTTGTTTCTTACTCACAAGTTGCGTATTCTTCTTCTTCTTCTCTCTTTATCACGATGAATTGCGTATCTTCTCGAAAGTTTATTGTTGCTGTAAAGTCAATGGAAAAATCATTTCTAGAAACAAGGAAGCAATAATGCAACTTCTATTTTTTCGTACATTAAAAAAGTTATTAAGATAGTCTAACAATGATTTAATTAGCCAGACTAGACAATACATATCTTGTTATAGTGTCAAAGTAATTAATAATGAATGAAATGACACAATACTGTGTGAAAATACGATGATAGGGAATACAGACATTAAAGTAAGAAGATGTGAAGTCAATATTTTGGATTAATTAAGTGTAACTGTGTGTGAATAGAAATGCAGGGACTATATATGCCTGATATTTCTTTTATGGAAGAAAAGTGCCATATTACTTCCTCGTTAGTCATTTTGATTACATGTTTGAAGTTAGTTTTAAATTTTTTTTTTTAAATATTAACTTTAAACTTAACTTAATTTAACGAAATCGTTTATAAAATTTATATTTACTTATATATTATAAATTAACTTTGTATCTAGTTAATAATGTGTTAACATAAAACTTCCAACTAAAATGTTAGTGAAACTTTGTACAGACCAACGGTGAAAGAGAAATATGCACAGTCTTGGAATGGGAGCTCCCAATATTTTACACGTGACTCTTGTGTTAACGATGATTATCGTTTTATTTAAATACAATGTTTTGATTTCAAGTTTGTTGACACATAGTTAGAGTTAATCATAAAATATTCTTCATTTTAAAAATTAGAGTTTTGTTATAGTTTTTTCAATAATAAAAAAGGAAAAAGAATTTAAACTTTATTTGATCTCAATTTCTAAGTAATGTATGACTATTGAGTATATGGAATAAACTTTCCAATCAAGGACAACGAGAGTTTTTGTCCCTACATACAATGTTAATGCTTCGATCTCAAGACTATTAAGACATCGTTATGATCAATAATCGCATTTTTGAAATATTGTCAATTTTCAAGACTAAAATTTTGTCACAATTTTGTGCTTAAAAAAACATGAATTACTTAGATAATAACACAAACAAAAGCCTACAAACGTGTCACCCAACCTAAATGATAATATAAGTCCACGAATGTAGTATTTGAGTTACCTAGATAATAATAGAAGTTAAACCCAAAAATATAACACTAGAGTTACTTAATTCAACTAATTACTTATTGTTTAAATAATAATACAATAGTTAGTAATAATAAAATGATAATTCATTATAAATAATAACCATAATACTAAACTATCGAAATTAGTTATAATATATATGAATTTTGTTCAAATTAATGTAAGTTTGAACTATTCCAAAATAAAAAGACTTAATAAATCTTGTTGAACAATGTACTTTAGTCTCTTTACTAGATCAAATAAGAACAAATCCTAAACAGATTGAATTTAACTTAAAAAAATAAAGTTAAACTTATTAGGTGGTTAAATAATCCTTCATATCTAAGTATTAATTCGACTTGTTATTGTATGTATAAAGTCTTTAGTGTGTTTAAAAGTTATAGGTTATTCATTGTAATTAGTTTATTTTATATATTTAATTCCTGTAATACTAATAGTAAACTTATATTAAAACAAAACTTAAAACATAATTTTAATATATTTTTGGTTATTTTATTAAATTTGTCAATTGAAATTAGCTTTATATAATAATAAACTTAAACTCTTTCTTTTTTACATTTTTGGCAAGCCAGTTCAAAGATCCATTTTTTACGAAGTAGACTGAACTATCATGTTTTATCACTCTTACTATATATGTGTCCAGCACTAAGAAAACTTCCAATGTTTTCTTGATAGGAACCGTATGATAACGAATCTGACAACAGAAAACAAAAATTAAGCAAATTATATTAAAATCAAATTAAATGGGAACTCTTTAATATCTTAATAATCTCTTTCAATTTGCTGTAAACCAATCCACATAAAAAAATAATGAAAATTAGACTATTTTCCTATTACTAATTTAATTGTTATAAAAATGAACGTGACGAGCTATATAAAACAATTTACGATATGTTTGATTACCTTATGTAAGCTGATTAAATTTTTATATAAATATTATATTTCCTTTTCATTGTAATTAATTATTAATATTTTTCATTTGCAGTCATCTTTAATAAAAAAAAACCACTAGAGTTAAAAGATAATTAAAAAGGTTAAAACTACAAATACTAGAGACATTATGATTTTGTCCGCAAAACAAAAAAAAAAATAAAAAATATATTAAATCATTTTATGTGAGAAGTAAAAATAGTGACATGACATCAGTAACCTAATTAACTTTTAATATGTGTAGGTGACCCATCTTAGAGTGATTATGGATGAGACCGAAGAATGGATGGAGAAAAGGTTGAAATATAGTATAAATGTTAGGAATGTGACATTTCATTAGTAAAATCAAAGGTTTTCTTGCCAGCACAAATCAACGTTAGAATATGTATAAAGTAACATTTTTACTGTTTCAATTGCGTTCCATGTTTATCCAAATTTGCATCTTGAAATCGTTAATATTTTATCCAAGATAAGGTCTGTATCATTTGTCAAACGTTGTTTTTCAAATTTCAATTAGCCCAAGAATGTTTCTTATGTTCTAGATGTGTTTTCTTTTATATTAATTAACTTATTTATAAGTCTTAGAGATGGTTACTGGCATCACCGTTGAGTGGTACAAACATACTTTGCGTCTTTGAACTGAATTCTGAGACAGGGAAAACACGTTGCCGCTTATCGTTCCATTGCTGTAACCAATCAAATTCGAGAAACATATTCTCTTCTGTGTCTTTGTCTAGATATTTAAAGTCAAAATATAGATGCATACACAGAGAAAAAGACGGTCCTATAAAAATGTTATATATAAAGTCAGAAACAATATTGATAATTAAAATTATACCTAATAAAACAATATTTATTAGTTTTTCTTATTATACCTAATAAAACAATATTATATTTCATAATTCCCGAAAAAAATATATTAAAATACTAATACAAAACGAACCCGGAGAGTTAATACTATCTATCGCAGCATTTTTTTTTCATCTACGACCACACATCATAGGTTTGCTGGCACCGTTTATGCCAACCTGTATCACTAGCCATACACGTGTTTAAGTTAATATGTGGGTCCCATTATTTTATACGGTCGTGATTATTTATGTAAAATTTTGTTAAAATTAAATAATAATGACATAATGATTAAATAATTTATATTTTAATATACTATAAATATATAATATATGAAAAAAATCAAATATTTTAAAATTAATATAAAATTTTGTATATGTAATTTATGTTAAATAGATTTTTAATTTTAACATAAGTTTTTTTAAAAAAGTAATCAATAGTTGTATAAGAATTAATGAAAACTACACTGATATTATGATATAGCTGGGGCTGAAAAAGATGGGCTCGTTTTGAGCGCCTCACTTTCTTTGTAACTATTTTTGGTATAGTAGTTTCTTTCTGCACCTCCCTGTTTTGTACGTGTACCTCGTTGGAGTGGTGAAATGTGTCTCCTGTGCTCTGTAATTAAGATGTAATACAAAATTACATCTTATTATAAAAAGAATGAAATTTTTTCCATTGTCAAGGATTAATTGAATTATGCATGCATGTTTACACTTAATATGATCTTTACTTAATCTTATTAAAAATGCTTACACAATCTAAGGTAATGGTAGAACACTGGAAAATTCAATGCATTTATTTTGCATTTTACATATTCTACTAAATTTTATGAGACATTTTTGGAATGCAGGAAGGAAAAAAAAAATCATATACCGACATGATTATGTAATTATTTTTCTAAAAACAATTAAATTTGTTTTCCTATAGTTGAATAATTTTTAATTAACGAATTACTGTTTTCAAAATTTAGATTAAATTTTATTTTAGTTTAGATTAAATTAATGGAAAAAATGTAGTTTAAATTTATTTTATTTTAATCTAAATTATTTAGAGATTTAAAAAGGCTTAAAAGAAAATTAAAATAAATTTTAAAAATAAAAAAACAAAGTAAGAAATAAATTGGAGAAGAAACGGTTTCTCTTTCGTAAAAGTTTGAAAAATTGACAAAATAAGATAAGGAATTTCCTTTCAACAGAGATAATTTATTTAAATGAATAAAAAGAACCTGTATATGAAAAAAACTAAGTATTTATGTGCTGTTGTACTTTGGCCCATTCAGTTTCTATTTGCAGTCCCCTAATTACCGTTAGACTCTCTTTTCTAAATTTTTTTTCTCTCCAAGTATTATTCCTGGCTCTTCTAGGTCTCAAATTCCACACCCAAAATATAAAATAAAATAAAACGAAAACTTATATGACTTTTAAGAGTTTCCATTATTGCTCACATATGTTTAAACCACAAATGCAAAATAAAATGTAAAAACAACAAAAAATAGTAACTGACCAAATAACTTTTTTTTTTTGTACATATTAAATTTAAAAAATCTTTCATTTAAATATTTTGGTATTGAGCATAAATATTTAGTTATTTCTTTAAAAGTTGAAAGTAGATGATTTTAAAATTTCTGAAAAATTTAGACCCGATCTATCCAATAAACTTAGAATATTTAATGGTTGAATTACTAAAATTTAATATATATTTAATTTCGGATAAACGGAATATTTTTTGAAAACATTCTACTAATAATTTATTCCTCAGCCTAAAATAATAATTAAAATTAATTATTTTGAGATGAGAAGGAAAATAAAATTAATAAAATAAGGGGGTTTGGAATTGAAGATTATTTGAGGTGGGGAAGGAGGGTAAGAATAGTTTTATTTATAATTACAGTATTACACATTACAAGAATTACACAAACAGGCCCAGAAAAGCCTTGAACTTAAATGATGTACACTGATGTAACTCTGATACCTCAACTCAATAATCCACACACTATTTCATATGCTCCTCAACGCTAACCTTAACACTATTCTGCTGTGTTCTATGCCACAAATGTAGTTTCAGAGTTCCATACACAGCAAAATGTGCACAACAACGGCTTCACCACAAATGGCAAACCAGATCATCTTAGAGAAAAATCATCATTCTCTTTTCCTCAGTTATCTCAGTCAATCAAACACATCTAATCTACATCTTTCGATGCAAGCGATTCGGGCTCAACACGTTTCGAGAACCGATGCTTGCAGTTCTTAAAAGTCTGCGGAATTCTGGTAAGCTGATCTTTCCATCTTTATCAATGTCGGCTTCCTCGAGCAATGGATCAATGGACCCTCTCAAACCCGTGTGCTGAAAAACCAATAAACCATATCAGTTGCTAGCAGCAAATATGTAAAAGTATAAACTTTGATGAATGATTAAAAACTTATTTAATTATTTTATTGCAGGGCTACTATTTACTATTTTTTAAGGAGAATCTATCGTAAAAAAATGTTCAGGGTGCTTGAGAATAGACATGAGACTGACCATTCTAAGTTCATCTGGAGTAATGTAGCCATCCTTGTCCAAGTCAAATTTCTCAAAAGCAGCTTGTGACCGTTGCTGCCACTTAAAAGAATCATGTTCCTCCAACTGATGTACATGTAATGTAGCTGCTACAAACTCGGAGAAATCCACTAGCCCGTCTGTGTTGCTGTCTATCTGCCGGCACACAACAAAAAGCCACAACGGTGAATAAGAATGATTAGGGGAATCAAATCTATTGTCTCATTAAAAACATACAAAATATTTTGGAAAAAGAGAGAATCCTGTACTGTATATTTTAGAAAGTGAAATTCTCACTTTTCTTTCTCAAGTAAGGATTCTTAACACTCTTTTCTCTACTTCAGAAGTACACTTCATACACTATCCTTAAAGCTAGATAAAGAATATCTCTCAGTATCTGAAATTAAAAGTATTTATCCTTTGTACTGCATATACTAATTAAACACCCAAGAAACTCCATGTTTCATATTTTTAGTCAAAAAATGGCTGAAAAGTAACCAGCAAAAATGTGGTGCCTGCAGAGGATCGTCAGAGATACTAACCGCTTGTAATATCTCTAGCACACGTGATTCTTTCAATTTCCAAGGGAGATCTTGAGCAAGAGCCTGCACAAAATATGGCCTTTAGATCAAAGCAGGGAAAACTATATTTAAGGGGTTGATTGCTCACCAATTGATAAGTAAAGTGTGTGGATTTAATATATTCAGAAAGAAGTTGATTAATGAGTTACCTGTCTCATCTCTTCAAGACTGATAGAACCATTTTTGTCCACGTCTATTGCATCAAACTGATCTTTCAGATCAGACAACTCTTCTTCATTAAGTGTGCTCGCCAATGCCTGCACGATAATCAAGTAACAAATAATTGGCATCAAACAAGTTCCATTGCTTATAACATGCAAAGGTTTGAATTAATTTGTCCTTTCTCACCCTTAGTGCAAACTGTTTCAACCGACTATACTTCACAAACTGTCGCATGTTGTTCAGGACAGATATGTCAATAGGAATCTCTAATGCCTCTCCCCCTTCTCTAACCCATGGATGTGCTGGAAATATAAGAATTCGTGGATGCAACACAACATTAGGGTATGACTTTGGTTTAGATATGTTTAGATAAAGGGGAAAAGTATACAATTAGAATACAGTTTGAATCCAAATTATTAGATTAAGAAAACTCTGTATGGAAACAAAATTAAGCATAATTGCTAAGCAAATACGGAAACTGAAAAATCTATGAAAAGCTGATGCGTTACTGATTCGGTAAACCAAGCTTGACCGAACAAGTAACAGAGTTGAGCAGCTCTAGCTATTTCATAACATGTAAAGACTGTAGGCTACTCACAAATTTTGAAAATGACTATTTAATTACTGCCATTTAGATAACCAGTTTACCTATTGCAAATTTACTTTGTCACTGTTGCATACATGCACAGTAAATTTACATGGTGCAACGACAAGATTGACAAAAGAAAATAAAGACTATGTGGGCTGCAGGCTGACCAACCCTGCCCCGTCGTTGGCCCGGGCGGGTTGGCAGACTCAAATAAACATTTTGCTGTGTTTTTCTGTGCGGGTTAGCGGCCAGCTTGCATGGTCCGTCCCGCTTTGCCATCTCTAAAGATGCTTCCTTTTGACCTAGAGGTCATAGCTTCAAATCCTAGAAACAACCTCACTACTTGTGGAGGTAAGAATAAGTGCATTTACCCTCTCAAAGCACCATAACTGAGAGTCTCATGCACTGGGACACCCCACTTGTTGCCTGCTTGCAGTAATGGTTATGTCCCTCCTTTTTTCTTTTTTCAAGATAACTTTACTGGTCTTTTTGGTATATTTGTAATCAATTGTGTAGTATATTTTTCTTTGTCGTGTACTTCTTTTTCTCTTCGAATTTGTCCATCAACTTTTCTTTTGTACTTCAGTAATTCATTGAATTAAATTCGATTTTATTTAAGCAAACATCATTTTGATAGAACGACAAATTGGTCTCGAGTGGTAAGAAAAAAAATTAAACTTTTGAAATGTGGACATGATCGAAAGTCTAAAATGAGAGCAATTTTTGCAATATGCATAGCTTCAATATTTACCATCATTAAAACTGAAATTTTTTATTTGTTAGGGAAGAAAATCAGCACTTAAACTCAATGTTGATGAACAGCATTCCAAATTATATAAATTCAGTGTTTAAACTTAAAGAATTATTGAAGGCTCGAAAATTTGAGGCAGTGATAAAGCAGTAATTAGTTAGAGGAAAGGCAACTAGATAACATAATAAACAGCCTTCTCATGAAAAGAAATCAGTTGGATACGTACATAGAGCCTGAGCAGCAGTATATCTTGCACGGGGATCTTTTACCAACAATTTCTTCACAAAATCTTTTGCACCATTGCTTATGGTTGGCCATGGTTTCCGCCGAAAATCAGGCTTATTCCGTAAGACCTGAATGTGACAAGTTTTTAAATTAAAAATCAAAAGATTTTCAAATTCTTAATTAAAGGTATGAATGTAAAGTCCAAACATTTATTCTTGTTCCTAAAGAAACAAGAATAGATTAAAATCTCACATAAATTACAGGAGATTCATGTCATAAAATGAAATATACCTCCTTGAAGATACCATCCTCTGTCTTATCCCAAAATGGACGTCTCCCACAAAGTAATATGTATGTAATCACACCAATACTCCATACATCTGACTCAGGACCTGACTTTCGTTTTAACACTTCTGGTGCAACATAGTAAGCACTGCCAACAATGTCTTGAAACCTCTTCCCTGTTCTCAAAGAGAGAAAAATATAACTCCCAAATAAAGATTGCCAGAACATGTTGAATGCAAAGGGGGATAAATAAATTTTTAGTTCAAATAATTTTGCTCACCAGGCTTTATGAAATCAGACAAACCAAAATCGGTAGCTTTTAAAGGTGAATCTTCTCTGGTTGATTTCAAAAGAAAATTCTGCTTGCAAGGAGGAAAAAATTTTAATATATAGTAGCACATACAACTCCATATTACTTAGACATGCCAGAAACTTGAACACACCTCTGGTTTCATGTCCCGATGAACCAACCCATGTAAATGACACTCAGCCGCAACCTTAAGCATCTGCCTTACAACCACAGCTGCATCTTTTTCAGTATAACGACTGTCCTTCCTGATAAACAAGATGGCAGACAGAGTCAAGTTCCACGACAAGAAAATACAAATACTTGGAGGTATTAGGGATCATGGCTCTGAGATTTGAGAAATGTAAACAGTCAGGATCCATTCAGACCCGGGTGCGGGGGATGGGGATCACATCGGGAAACTTACTTGGCCAATATCCGATCTAGCAGTTCTCCACCCTCACATAACCTAAGATGGAAATTGTGATAAAGTTCATGTTGTTAATAACATTGATGTATACATAAAAGAACATAAGAAAACAATACAAAGGATTCGATGTATCAGCTCCCAAAAGATATACCCTGAGTATATTGCAGTTAAGTAATGCCCAAAATCATATGAACACAATGAAACAGCATAAAAAAGAGACTGAACACAAAAGCAACTTACTCCATAACTATGTACACGTATGAATCATCCTCAAAAGCATTGTAGAACTGAACCACATTTTCATGGCCTGTAAGTTCTTTCAATATCTTGACTTCACGCTTAACATCCTCAACCGCTATAGGGAGAACCATCTGCCATCAAATTCTAGGAATGTTTCAGGATCACACGAAACCTCATATTATAACAAATTGGAACATAAATGAGAAGAAAACTCCAAAAAGCGCTCAGAGTAAAACTTCGGAACACAAAACACATATTTCGCATATATTAAAAACAATTGCAGGCATCGCCAACGCTACCCAGATTCATTATTACCCCGCTGCTCTTTTATTTGTAGCGGAAACGGATCAGGATGTGGATTTTCACATCACAATCAGCCCTAACTAGGTCAACCCTAACTAGTTCTACCTTAGTAGTTTTTCACATCTTTGCTGTAGAACGTGTAACACGCTCAAATTCAAACTATTCCGTATGACTTTAATTAGTTCTATCATGACCTTTCAAGAGGATGCTGCCACATAACGGTGAGCTAAAGTTAAAGATAAAACTGAATTATCAATAACTTGTGAACCTTCCTTCTTCAAAGAAGAGGGGCAAAAAAAAAAACCAAGTTGCTTAATATACAAATTGCAGAAAAAAGAATAACTAATCAACCTTCTCGTGGTAGAGAAAAATCGGGCATAAAAACTTCAACCTCGAAATCAGAAATTCGAGCTAGTCGAGGTCAACGACGAACAAAATAAGATGCACTGGGGAATCAGCAGAATTCCAGAAACGCCTGTTCAATTAAATACTGTAACTAAAGCTCATCATTATCCCATATTCCAAATGAATATACCAATCTCCAGAACCAAAATAAGTAGTATCTCCGCGAAACAAAAAAAAAATCATAATTCACCCTGACCCATCAACTAAAATTGGAAAAAGAACATAAATTGATTTCCATTAGGATCTAACAATCACAAAATAATCTAAATTGGGTTTCCTGTATCCGCGGAAGAACAAAATAAACAACACCGAATACCTTGTTCTTCTCGAGTCTCTTAACGGCGACACGATCCCCATTTGCTTTGTCTATCCCAACGTAAGTGTAACCGAATTGGCCGTGTCCCAACAACTTCCCGAGCGAGAATCTCTTGTCAAAGTCTTTCTCGTATCCAAAATCCGTGCGCTTTCCGCAAGGCAGTGTCCCCCCCGGGCGACGCCCGTTCGCTTTCTCCTTGGTGCGTGGGGGCTTCCGCGATTCTTCGCGCCGCCGTTGACCATGCGACGACTGTTGCTTATGCTCCGCGGGCTCTCCCTGCGCAGCCACCGGCTCCGAGCATTTGCGGTTGCGATTGGAAGCACCGGCGTTGTTGCTGCTGGAGCCGCTGACCTTGGTGCTTGAAAAACAGATGCCCATTATGGAAGAATGGCAGAGAGATGAGAGGAAGAATGAGAAGATGTTACCATTCACTGGTTGATTAGCATAGAGAGATATACAGAGAGAAAGAGAATTTAGAGGTTTATGCGTAGAGTGGATGATTGTATGCGTGAGAGAAAGAGAAATAGGAGAAAGGAAAGAAGGAAGCAGGGAGGAGGAAGAAGGGAAGAAGGTGGAAGGTGGTGGTGATGGTCAAAAGAGACTTTTGAATGAAAAAAATGAGAGAGAGAGAAAGAGGAACAGAAAGAATGGCCTTCCCCAAACCAAAACTACTTCCAATAATTCCTTCCCATTGGGAATTGTAAATTTTATTTTTTAATTCTTCATTCTTCAACTTAGCTGTCAGTTCCCCTTGTTAGCCTTTTTTTTTTTCTTTTTCTTTTTGCTTTTATAAACACCTTAAACTTTGTTTCCATTCTTAACTCATTTTCTACATGTTTCATTTATTTTAAGGTTTAGCTCCTAAATTTTGATTCAGGATCTGATCTCATAACCTTGTTTTGGGTTGGTAGCTACTTAAAGAGTTACAAGATTTTTAATATTTATTACCAATATCAAAATATATTCATAACTACATTTTAGGAATCCCAAATCCACCTCTTAAGGAATTGTGTCCCTTTTCTCAATTTTGTTAGAAGGTAGTTGTTTGAAATAAATAAAAAATATGTTTAGTAAAAGCTATCCAACAAACTTAAAGTATAGGTCATTAATTGTGAGATTTAAACATAGTGAAAGAATTTTGTCTTTAAAAATGGTACATTGTGACTCAAAATCTTTAATTATTTTCGAATCATTTTAATTTTTCTATTATTATAAACTTTAACATGAATTTTCTTTATTATTTTCAAATTTTATGACTCAAAATCTTAATTTTCAATAATTCTATATTATTTTTTATAATTAAAATTAAGAATTATTAAGGTGTTTAGTGCACTTTTTCCACTATTATTTTTTAATTTTGAAGTGGTTGAGTACAAAATAAAATAAATACAAAGAGAACATATATCATAAAAATGAAAAAAAAAACGAAAATAAGAAGATGCACCGAATTAAAATAACTCGATACACAGTATCAGCTCAGCAAGATTAATTCGATCATTTGATTATGAAAATTTAAATTAATATTAAATTCTTAGTGCTACTTTAATTTAGAAAAATAAGAGCAAACCTGATCTCATGTGCATAAGAGATAAAAAGGGAATGAATACTAATTCAACATAAATGACTTTAACTTAAATCGATTAATTTTATATGGTTTGTTTACTTTTACTATAAACTTATCAAAAATTTCATATTACAAATTTAAGTGTTATATATATATATATATATATATATATATATATATATATATATATGGGATGTCATTTACATTTTGTTTATTTAACACATATTTCTATATTTTTTATAAAATTGTTATAGTATCAATTAGTCTTACATTTTAGATTACGTTGATATTTTTATTCTTACTTAAATTTTGCACAATAAATTTTCTCAGTTCTCAACAACTTATACCTTCAACACGTTTAATTTTCTTCTTCTTTATAGACATGTATTATACTAAAATCTATTTCTTTCAAAATATAGTTGGCTATAACTGTAAACTATTTTTCTACCAAAATAAATTGTCAAATGATATTTTTTTAATTCATATATATATATATAGGTTTGCTAACTTACATTAAAATGTATTAAATTTTAGTTAACAAAAAATATCATGATATTTTATGGATTGTAACTTTTAAAGTTAAGAATATTTGAATAATTTCTAATTTATTTATTTATTTTTTTAAATTAAAAATAAAAATTATTAAAATAATCATATGTTCAAAGTATGTATTTTTTATGAATACATATTTTTTTGTCAACTAAAATTTGGTATATATATATATATAAAAGTTTATTTATTTTTTAAAATTTTTAATTGATTAAAAATATTTGTGTAATATAAAAACTATTTTCAGTTTAATTATAAAATAAATTATATTGACACCATTTAAAATGTTGCGACATATGTTTCTTTTTTCGATTTATTTGCGGTAATATTTCTTGATTATTTTGAGAAAACTACGTTATGATTTCCTAATTATTTTTCTCATGTAGAAATTATTACTATTGCTAATGTACACTCCATTTGACAATCTTATATTTTAATTGATTACCAGTTCCTCTTAATTTAATATCCAATAAATCATGCCAAAGATTAAAATACTAATAAATACACTAATGTTGACCAAGTCTTACTCTTAAAAATAAACAATATCATTTAATGGAGCAATAATCAAATGAATTGCTATTTCACTGTTGGTTGGTGTCCTGGGTCCTTACCGTTGTTCTTTTCTGACATTTTCATTTCTCTACACTATTTATTATCACATGACATTGACACAAATTTAATATGATTTTACTTTATAATAATTTTATCTACTTATATGTCGTTTAAATCTGTATAAGATTAACAAAAGAATCTACAATTTAAGTATTTAACTTTAACTTATGAATTCAAATTACTAATTTATCAGTTAAGAAATTCACATAGCTTGTTAATATTAATTATAAATCATTGTCACGCAAGCTACAAATTATTTAAATAACATGAAGTGCAAGTATTAAATGCGAGAATGCTATTCTTCAAAGAAACAAAATCTCATACGCCAACCAAATCTAAAAGTAACTCTTGCAGATAAATATATCTGTTTTTATATTTTACTATAGTTAATACTAATTACTTTAATTAACTTATAGCTAGTCATTTGTTAGACTTATGATGTAACATATTTTTCAGTACACGTTCTTAGTCAAAATTGAGTCATTGTGAATCCAGGTAGAAAATACTGCAAAAAAAAAAAAAACTTATTAATACGCTTTTATACTTAAAGGAAAGGAAAGTTATTTATATTATAGATATTAACTCCAAGAATACTTATAAAAATATACTTATTATAATGAACATACTTATAAATATTCTATAAATATCTATAATGAACATACTTATAAATATACTTATAATATTCTATAAGATATTATAGAATATAGTTATAAAAATATTTAAAGTTATTAAATTAGCATTACATATATCGTAATAATGAAGATATATAGATTAAAATTTGAGAAGATAAAAAAGATGAGAATATGGATTATTATTCATGTTGTGTATTGACTGTGTTATGTTAGCAATAGATGAGAAAGAACATTGAGAAGGAGAGTGTGCATTGGGTTGATTGAATTGAGGATATTGTTGTGTGAGTATTTATATATATACCCCTCACAACCAATCAATTATTTATCTATTCTCAAATTTAATTTAATAAGAAATTAGACTTTGACTTCATCACTTGACTCTGGTTTTCCACTGAACTGTGTCTTATTAGGATGCTTCAATTTGAGACAACGCGTGGACTACAAAATTCAAAGATTCCACTCGGACTCAGACTCTAAGCAAGTGAAATTAATATACTACAATTTAATTGAACTTGGACTAACCCTAATAAAATCGTCAAACAAACCCAAAGAAAATTTTGTATTTTTAAAAACAAAATAAATAAGATCCTTCACACGTATTATATGCATAGGTGCGAGATATAAAGAAATTAATGGTGTGGATAATTATAATGTGAGAATATTAGATATAATAGAAAAAATATTCAAATTATTTATTTTAATTATTAAATAATGTGAGATTATTAGATATAATAAAACAAATTGAATAACACTTGTAAGTATGCCTAATCAATAGCGAGTATTAACATGACTGAAGTTTTAAAGTTATTTGTTATACTTAAATGCAGGTTTAGACATTAATGTCTATCACTATGAATCATTATGTTTAGTTGATATCACTACGTACACAGACATGTGAATGTAAAAGTACATGGTTATAAAGGTAAAAGGTCAAATACATTCTTGAAAGTGTGTAACATTATTTTTTTTTCCTTTGAAAAAGTATAATTGTTAAAAAAATCTGTAAATATAAAAAAAGTTGATCAATTCATTGTGATGTTAAAAAAGTTTATTTAAACAATCTTTAAACATACGAGACACTAAAATGCACATATGTACACATGTTTCTTCCATTGGCATAAGTCATTAAATGTCCTTTTACACTAAATTATTAACAAACAAAAAATTAAACTTCTCTTTTTTGGTTTAGTGAACACTATACACTTTCAATTAATATGTTTTATTTATTTTTATTATTATTTACTTATTCTTCGTATTCAATGAACTAATAAACATACCTTTTTTTATTATTTTCTTGATTTTGTAATTAAGTTATATGATTTTTGTTAAGTGAGTATTGATCTAAGTGGGAAAAGAGGACATGGAAGAAGAACGAAAAGTGTGTATTGTGTGATGCAATATGAATGTCTTCATTTAGGTTTTGAGAAGTGGGATACAATTTTTTTTCCACTATATTAGTGTAATTTTAAATAAAAGTTATAATAATGGTAAATTTTTAAAAAGTTACATGAACAACTTGTGATTGTAAAACTAGATTTATTGTGAAAAGATTTCATGTATGCAAGATTTCAAAATTTTTAAAGTGAAATCGTGTTGGTCCTATAAAATTTTTAGATACATATTTTGTTAATTTGTGACAAGAGTAAAACAATTTCAGTATTATATAAAAATAATTAAAGTTGTAACTTTAATTTAAATTAAAATAATAATAAAGGTATCAAAGTCACCCCATAGACGTCCGTTCACGAAAACTCCAACGTAAATAATTGACCGATGGCATAAACGTAAATAATTGAGTCAGAAGACGTCCGTCCTGGAGGGGGACGGACGTCTACTATATATGGACGTCCGTCCCCCTCCAGGACGGACGTTCAAGAGGCTGATGGGTTCACTACCCTGTCAGCCTCTTGAACGTCCGTCCTGGAGGGGGACGGTCGTCTATTATATATGGACGTCCGTCCCCCTCCAGGACGGACGTTCAAGAGGCTAACAGGGTAGTTGAACCCATCAGTCTCTTGAACGTCCGTCCTGGAGGGGGACGGACGTCCATATATAATAGACGACCGTCCCCCTCCAGGACGGACGTTCAAGAGGCTGATGGGTTCAACTACCCTGTCAGCCTCTTGAACGTCCGTCCTGGAGGGGGACGGTCGTCTATTATATATGGACGTCCGTCCCCCTCCAGGACGGACGTTCAAGAGACTGACAGCGTAGTACAACCCGTCAGTCTCTTGAACGTCCGTCCTGGAGGGGGACGGACGTCCATATATAATAGACGACCGTCCCCCTCCAAGACGGACGTTCAAGAGGCTGATGGGTTCAACTACCCTGTCAGCCTCTTGAACGTCCGTCCTGGAGGGGGACGGTCGTCTATTATATATGGACGTCCGTCCCCCTCCAGGACGGACGTTCAAGAGACTGACAGCGTAGTACAACCCGTCAGTCTCTTGAACATCCGTCCTGGAGGGGGACGGACGTCCATATATAATAGACGACCGTCCTCCTCCAGGACGGACGTTCAAGAGGCTGATGGGTTCAACTACCCTGTCAGCCTCTTGAACGTCCGTCCTGAAGGGGGACGGTCGTCTATTATATATGGACGTCCGTCCCCCTTCAGGACGGACGTTCAGGAGGCTGACAGGGTAGTTGGCTGTCAGCCCTTGAACGTCCATTCTAGAGGGGGCCGGACGTCTACTATATTATAGACGTCCGGCCCCCGCCACAACTGACGTTCAAAAGACGTTTAAAATAAAGATACACACTCCAAAACGCGAACCCGCGAGGAGTTATGCGAACCTTTCCCTCTGCGCCTTGCATTTCCAGGTTGGTTTTTATGTGTTTTGGGTCATTTAATCTTACTTTTGTTCCGATTAAATTGTTCAGTGATGACATATCTTTCATTTGGACCGATTAAAAATTGTTTTCGGTGCATTTTGGTGCAGTTTGTTGCGTGTTCTTGGGCGGCGTTTTTTGGCCTACATTTTTAGGTCGTTTACTCCTCCATCTTCTTCCATTTTCGTTCTGAATCTGTTCTTCAGACGTGTTGCAGTGCACAAACAAACGTTCAAACCCGTAATCCTAAATAACCCTAACCCGTAATCCTAAATAACCCTAAATAAGCCGTCTAATAAAGCCCTTTCTGCAGTAGTATATAGACGTCCGAGAGGTCACAGCGGACGTCTATATAGACATCCGGCCTGACACAACAGACGTCCATATAGACGTCCGGCCGGACACAGCGGACGTCCATATAGACGTCCGGCCTGACACAGCGGACGTCTATATAGACGTCCGGGCTGACACAACGGACGTCTACATAGACGTCACCCGCATAGACGTCCGTTGGAGGTCGGACGTTAAAAGGCCTAAAGAACGGACGTCTATGCCCCTTTCTGCACTAGTGTTTATGACTCGTATTTATAAGTTTATTTTAAAAAGTGTCATAAAAGTTTCACTTACCTGTACATACCTAAAATTTTTAAAATTTGTTTACTTGTATATTTTTTGTTTAAAATTTGAACTAAAATAATGAAAACAGTGAAACAATGAGTATAACATTGTGTGTAGTTATTGTAACACGAAGACGATATATAGTTCGAACTTCAAAAAACAGTAACAATATATGAATGATATTTATATTCATTGCCAAAATTAATACAAAATCAGTCACTGTTAATATCATCCAAGACTCCATTTACAAGACAATGGAAAATGTGATTATTTCCAATAGAATGATGTTGGTCATGAATAAAAGTTTATATGATCATGCCAAATGATTTGTGAAAGTTATTTTCATTATCAAAAAGTAACTCATTCGATTCCTTTATCTGATGAAAAAAAAATGATTTGTTTAAACCTTTTGATAAACTCCACATGCTTTGCATAAGTGTGAAAAATAAAAATTTTCATGTAATCAAATGTCTTGCCAAATACAAATCTCACTGTTAGCATACTCCAAGATTTCATTACGCGTAAATTGACTCCTGTACATTATAACGAAATTAATAAAAAAAAAAAAAAAAAAAGACATCTGTATATGTTAGAGACAACACTTTTCCAAAGCATTAACACTTAAATGCAAAAAGCAAACATTAACACTTAAATGCGAAAGCCTAATTTGCTTTCTCCTTCAACAACTAACAACTAGCAGAAAAATACACCCAATATGTCACGTGACTACAAATGATATGGCTTCTTCTCTCCTTCATCAATGGAAAGAGATTAAGACAGTGTTTCCATTTATTTGATAAAAGGTAAAATGAGAGTTTTTGGAAAATAAATTAATATTTTGACACACAAATCTTTTATATTTATTTGATATTTTTTTTCTTTTTAATAAATATTAACTTTTTTATTGGAAAGAGATTAAAATAAAACATAAAATGAGAGTTTTTTAAAAAAATGATATTTTGACACACACAATTTTTTTATATTTATTTGATTTTTTTTTTAGAAAAATATAAATATTAACTTTTTTTATTGTGATTTTATCATTTTAATGTATGTTAAATAAAAAGGTAAATGTATGTCACCGTATATATAATTTTTTAAAATTCACTTCACAAAGTAAACAAAAATAAAAATTAACTTTGTTTGTCAATTTAGTTCATCTCAATTATTATCAATGGGACATGTTTTTATATGTGCAATTATTGGACATGTGGCTACAACTGTGCCAAGTGTTTACAACCATGTGTTTATAAGTGAAAGGCTCACCAAATCTTCCTACACCACATGACGAAATTAAGTAATTTTCCACACATTTAGGAACTTTTAATGATTATATTATTTTTTGGAGGATTACAATCACAACACCATACATTTATAACGCGAATTTGGTCACTTATCCAAATTTTGATTTTATCTTGAAAATTATTATTAAATTATTTTACATTCAATTATTCTTTCATTCTTTTTAATCTCTTACTTGAAAGATATTTATTAAATATTACATTATTAAATTTAAATACTTTAATAATAAAATTAGAAATAAAGGCTGAAATTTAATATTTTAATCAAATCCAAATTTTAAATTCAATTCATTTAAACAAACGTTTCAATATCAACATATGTATTTGCCAAGTTTAAAAAGTAAGACATACTATTCATTTATAACTTATTTGATTTCTACCATATTTGGAGAATGTTCTCATCATGCAATGATCCAACCAAACATCAATCCGTTTATTGTGTTTTAATATATTACTCAAATGAATTAACAACCTTAATCTTCAAATTCTTGTTTTTCTCCAAACTGAATAATGTCTGCCCCTAAAAAGAACGCAGAAATACAAGCCAACAAAGAAAAAACACGTGGGTTAGTTTGGTATCACTTCTATTTTTTATTTTAAAATACTTTATGGGTGTTCCATTCTATCTCAATTAATATATTTAATTTACAGATATATCAGTTAACTATGTTGCTTTTTTATTAAATCATTATTTAGTCTTACAAATATATTTGACATAATAACGTGTTGATGGGATCCTGTATGAATAATAATAATTACAGGGTCAAGTTGACCAAAAGCCCTTTGGCCATTGCCAAGTCAATGAAACTGGTGCTTTTGATTTGTGCAAATATGTCAAAAAAGGAGACAACCTTGGTGTGAACGGATTTAAGTTCACGTGTTGAAGGAAGGCAAATCATAAATCTAGCTAGCCCAGTGATCATAAAACCATGGTCGTTTTTCATGTTTCAATGTCCAATGTCTAGAAACCCATTCTCCCGTATCTTGGGATTCAGAATTTATTTTGGAAGAGTGAAATGAAAATTTGTAATTGTTAAAAAAATAATTAATATTGCAAGCATATTATATTAAAATAATAACTGTTTTTCTAATTAATAACCAATATTCATATGATTCGTGGGTGGTAGGTATAATTGCACATGTGCTTATGTTTTGTGCCAGTAGTCACAGATTCACAATATTGATATACATGAATGATTTACGTAAAAATGCATTTTTTTTAAAGGTTATGTATGCAGAAAGATAAGAGAGAATTAGAAAATAACAGAGGAAATAGTTTATCTACCAAAGCTGATTTAAAGAAGAAAAACAAACAATTAATTAAATAAAGTGTAAACACCATAGAAACCATGTGATTTTAGCAGTCTAACTGTTCGAAAGTCAAATCTATTGACTTATATTATGCAGTGAAGTGTTGGAGATGTAACAAATTAACAACACAGTTGCTGCTCAATCAATATTCTAATTATTCTCACCAGTGTGTTTAATTTAACCTTCATTTGGATGGAAGAAATAAAATAAATAGAACTTTGAATTTTGAATGGATTTTTTTTAAAAAAAATCTCGCATTTTTTCGTTAATGAAATAAGAAACAACATATATTTTTAACTTATTTTGCTAAACAAATTTCTATTTTAGGTTTTGTTCACTTGAATAGATTTGGAAGAGAGAGATTAAGGGGATTTGAAGGTAAAATTTTTTTTGTTTATTAGAGTGGATTTGGAGGTAAATGGAAATGAATTTGGAAGTAAAGTTTATGAGAATTAGTGTAGGATTTGATTGATGTGACAGATTAAAAAAATTTACTTCAAAATTCACTCTCAATTATCTTCAAATTCACTCAAATAAACAATTTACCTTTAAATTCTCTCAAATCCCCTCAATCACTCTCCTCAAACAAAGCTTTAATGATTCAAATAAACAGGCAGAACGTCCCTCTCACCATTATAAAAGGATGGAAAAGCCATATCCCATTGTACTGATTCTCCTTGCACATCTAGTTTTATCTTTTAGTAAAAAATTATATATAAAAAAATAGATAAGTAGTAATTACTATTTACGAAAATATATTTATTATACTATTTATATTTAGTGAATCATTTTCAAATCTTTAATATTTTCTTCTTTGATTTTTCTTAAAATTCGACTTAAAAACTTACTTAATTTTAAAATTTAATATAGAAATTCATAAAATTTTGAAATCTAAGTTAAAAATTTAATAGATTTCAAAATTTACTTAATTTTTAAATTTAATTTAAAAAATTATTGAATTTTAAAATCTAATTTAAAAAATCACTGGATTTTAAAATCTCACTTAGAAACTTATCAAATTTTAAAATTTGATTAAAAAATTTATCAAAATTTGAAATTTGGTGTTTATTTCTTACGGATTTTAGAATCTGTTAAAATTTTTTATGAAATTTTAAAATTCAATATATTTATTTCAGATTTCAAAGTCCGATGAATTTCAAAATTCAATAATTATTTATCTTGAATCTCAAAATTCAGTAAATACTAGTGTAAATATATTTACGTATTTTAATTCATAAATAATTTATTATTAATAATATTATTTATATTATAACTAATATAATATTATTAATGATATTATAATTGATAGTATAATAGTATTAATGATATAATTTTTCATCATTATATAAATAATATATCAATTTTTACTATTTTTATTTCTTATAACAGAATTCATCTAGAAAAATAAATTGTATTCCTTAAGTAATTAATTTAATTCATGATATTTCATCATATTTGCTTATAAATAATTGATCTTTTTTCAAATTAATAATAAACTTTTTTCAAATTAATAATAATTCATGATATTTCAAATTAATTTAAGTCATTTCTATTTCCATCTAGACTACAACGTTTACAAATAAATATAATCGAACAAGACAATTTAATGAAAAAGAGAGTTAAAGAGAAGAGGAACAAGATCAAATCTGATGAAGGAGTGAGATGGAGATAAACAAAGAAAAAAAAGACAAGAAAGAAAGAATAAGACTAAAAATTTATCTTTATTTTTTTTCTAATTTTAATGGTTTGATTTTAAAATAGATAGTAATTTCATTTATGGATTTCTCATCTAATTTCATATTCAAATCCAAAATTTGTATGAATTGTAATTTTATTTAAATTTAATTGTTGTCATTGGTTTTAGTTAAGATTTAATGTTACATTTAGAAATAAAATAGGAAACATAAATCAACTGAAGTAGTTAATCTGACTTTTAAAAAATGATTCCAGTCATAAAATATCAAAATTAGTTGGTGCTTAGTAAAGAGTATATGGTATTAGAATAAGAAATTTTGTCCAAAGCACAAACTTCATTAAAAAAATAGAATTAAATTTTTTGGGAACAAGTTTACTTTTTTTTTCCATTTTTTCAAATTAACATTATGATTTTTTTAAATTATTATCTTTTATTTTTACACAGGCTATTAAATAATTAATATTAATTACATAATTTAATATGTGTTTTAGATATTATTTATTTATTTATTTGTAATTTAAATTTATGATTTTTTTTATCATTTTAGTAAATGATATTTTTAATTTTAAATTAAATTATTGGAAACAAAACTTCTAATGCATTTAAATAAATTCATATTTATAATATTAACTGAAATAATTAATTTAAATAATAACTTAACTTTTCAAATTTTCAATTTTTATTATCAATTAAATTTATCATTATTAAACAATTCAATTAGACAAAAAAATATATTTTTCAAAAATATTATATTACTTAAAAAATAAAAGATAACGATAACATATTATTTTATTAACAATTGTCAACTTAATTTAATTTAATATATATTTTGATATGTTAGATTATTAACTTAAAAAAAATTATTAAAATGATCACAATATTTAAGAAAATTGTAGAATGTTAATAATTTGTATTAATATATTATTATTTTTCATTTTATAACAATTTTTTTTGTTTAATTTAAAATTGATTTCATTATTTCATTTAAAAAAATAAACTCAATAAATAAAAACAAAATATATTTATTTAATTTTAAAATATCAATTACTGTTAACAGAACTATATATCTGATACCATTTAATTATTACAAACAAATTATTGCAATAAATTTAATTTCATAAATATGTATATATTATTTATTATTTAATTAATAAGCACATTTAAATATAAATACACTCAAATCATGATTTCAAATCAATTTTAGATTTTTAATATTTATTATCAAATAATTTAATGTTTTTGAAAAAATCTCCTTATTGACTAAATTTAACAATTTATTTAATTTATTACAACATAAATCTTAAATGTTTCGGAATGTTATACAATATATTTTATTATTATAGTTTTAATTTTTATTTTTTATAATTTTATTTCATTAAAAAATTAAAAAGAAAGTGAAAAAACAGTTTAGAATTCGACTCTAAGAAATCAAATTTTAACGTTTTCTTTACAATAATATGTCAACATGAACCTCAACAAATTTCTCAATAACTTAATTCTAACTAACAAATTGAGTTATTTGGATAAAGATGTAAGAAAATATTTTTTATAGATAAAAATATAAGAAAATATTTTCTATAGATAAACATATAAGAAAATATTTTTTATAAATATAGTATTTTAAGAACTAAAATGTGTTTGACACTTTAGCAAAATTTAATACGTTTGATATGTAAATTTTTTTAACATAATTAAATTAAAAAAAATTAATTAAAAATGTGTTTGACACTTTAGCAAAATTTAATACGTTTGATATGTAAATTTTTTTAACATAATTAAATTAAAAAATATTATATATATTCATTTTACTTGTAGATAAATATATATTAAAATTTCATATATAGATAAATTTTAATTTTGTGTTAAAGTTCAAAAATTAAAAATATATTCAACTCTAAAAAAAATTAAAATTTAATCTGATGTAAATACTAGTTTTTTTTAAGATTATAGAATTTTAAATGGTTGATATTACAAGTTGAATTTTCCATTTACAAGAAGCTAAAACTAGATTCATATAAAAAAAAAATTAGAAATTTGACACAACAACCATAGTCACGTCTCTTTATTTTGAGGTTAACCATCTAAAAAGAAAAAAAAATATTAGGTCTTACTCTTCTTTATCATCATTTAATTCATCAATCAGTACATTATTTGATAATTCATGTTATCATGGTAGTGTGGATCAAAATTCTTGAACAAATTTTCATTTAACAAAAGTAATTTTTTTTTAATTCAATCAAGAGTAATAGTAGAATAACACATTTATATTTATTTAACAAACATTATAAAGATAAAATAATTATAAAAAAGTAAACTTCTATACTTTTGAGAAAAAAATAAAAAATCAAGTAGATTAGTGTCAAATGAATATAATAAATTTGAAGAACTCTAAGTTCTTGACCATGAAGGACTATTCTTATTTGTTGCTTGATTTGTGGTAGGAAAATATGACTTGAACTTACAAGTGAAATTGAACAGCTAATGGATGTTTGTATCTAGGAATAGAACTTGATTAATTAGTAATCTTAGACTCTTGAAATTAATGTATGATTGTTTGTTCAGAATTCAAGAAATTGAAACTTGATAAGTGATCATAAGCTCAATCTCATACTTGATAAGGATCCCCGACAAATTATTGTATGGTGTGTATTTTTGAGGTCACAAATCTCGGGTGACATGTGAACCATGAATGAATGTAGATATTAAACAAAATTATATGTTGCAAAATATCGAGTGATGAGAAATTGAAGGAAATTATTGGTAACACATGTTGAATTTAAAAGAATTAATGCGAACACATGTTCAAGTCTAACAAAAAATATACTTCAAACATACTTCAATTCATATACTTAAGATTTGCATACCTAAAATGTTAAAAGGTCACGTGTCAAAACTTTAGTGCATAATATTTATTAAATTATCTAAAGGGCTTTAATAGTTATTCTTTAACAAATATACTACATATGTGAATCCATATATATGCTTATGTGTCTAATAAATAAAAATGACATACTTGAGGGTTATAAATTTAATTCGTAAGTTATGTTAGATATATTATTTTTATATTTTATTTTTATTTAATTTATTATTATTTTTCATTTATATTTTGGAATAAGATAGAGATAATATATCTTGAAATAAAATTAAAATTTGTGAATTACTAATAGTTTCTTACATAACTAAGTTGAGTCTTAGTTTAGTTTATTACTCTTCACAATTTTTATTTAAAGTGTTATTTTTATATATAGTATCTTATCTTCTCTGTTTACTCAATATATTTTTTTTTCACAAAAGAATAACATGTAAAATAGAACATTTCAAATAGAGTATATATTAACGATGGAGTTATATAGATATTTTTGGTGTTAGAAATTTGAATCATTAATATATTAATATTTAAACTTTAAGTTTTAATTATTGATGATGATTGAATGACTTAAGATATAAAAATATTATATGTTAAATATTTTAATATTAATTAATTAAAAACATATAGAATATTTATACTATTAATTATATCTTTATATATATTTTGTAAAAACAGTGACTTTGATAGATCATAGATACGCCTAGACCAAAATATATGAAAAAAAAAGAACAAATTAATACATTTTTGCTGTCATTTATTAGAATCCCTAACCATTAAATAAGTCTTATGTTGGTATTTTTTAAGATTTTATACATTGAATACTGCATTTTTAATTTGATTGTGTTTAATAATAAAATATAAAAGAATTTTATAAATATCGATAAATGTAGGTATTTTACCTTATTGAATGGATGCACAACATTGTGCTTAATAAGTGTCATTTGACTATCATTTCATCCTACTTTAAAACCAAAGGTTACTTCTTTGATTACGAGTAAAGAGTTCCACTACAATTTTTCTTGTCTTGTTCAAGGAATAAAATAAAGGTTAAAAAAGTTATTACTTTTTTTTGGTTTACTTTTCCCTTTCCATCTCTTACTTTAACCAAACAATACCCAAGAATTGGTTGATATAAACTATTCATAATCAATTCACAAGTTTCAATAAATAAATAGATTCCAACATATCTTGCATCAAGTGATATCACATGTCATGCAAAGAAAAAGTGATATAGAATATACCTGTATGATCATGAGTAAAAACATGAATTCTTACTGAACTGAACTCATTCACTATAGCTATTACAATACACAATGCATTTTGACTGTTCCCATACAAATCATGCGAGTTTTGTAAGTTTTTATTCAAAATATAATTTATTTGATTGATAACATCCCTATCACTGAAGGTAATTTTCGAACTTATCTACTGAATCTAGACTGGGTTAATTATTCAAATTTTAATAATACATAGATAAATAATAAAGTAACAGATTAATTCTCAACACACTTTAAACAGTCATTTACTCGATGATTCACAGATGTATACAAATGTCTTCTACAAATCAATGACCCCTTAATTATACATGTCGGTCCCTCATCATGCTCCTGTAACTAATACTCTACTGTGTATAGCTCTAGCCTATAGCAGAAGAAAAATGAGACCTAATATATAGCAATTTAACAATTGGATTCAACATATTAACTATCACTACTCTGCAAAGCTGGAATATGTACACATATTTACAGTGCTGTTACTTTTCAAGAAAAGACTACCATCAGAACTTAAAACCAGGGATGCCACGTTGGATCCATCATGCACAAGTTCCTAGGGTTCAAGGCTGCTTCAACCAATTCAGTAACACCCCTCTGCACAGGTTGTGGTGGATCCATAACATTCTCCTCCTATATAAAAAAAACATAAATACTCTAGATTAAAATAGCAGGCAGCATAAAATATACTAAATAGGTAGAAACTTGGGATAGATATAGTCAAAATTCTCAAAAAGTATTTTAAATACTATGTTCTAGAACATCAATTGTAGTGAAAAACACGAACTGGCAAACTTATTGATAAATAAGGAATGGGAAAATTGAAAAGGGAGAAAATAAAACGAACAAGTATCAATAATGACCGAGTGTAAGAACATTAGCAGGAGGCAGAAACTTACAATCAGTGATAATGAGTGGTGCTAACAGAAAAAATAGAAATGCAAAAAACCTTCATCCCCTTTCTTTCCTTTTGTCCAAGTAATTATTAAATCCATAAACATGTCCAAAAAGATAAAAGTGGACTGCTTTATTTTAGCTAGGTAACCCGTAAAATACTCAGAAACTTGTTACAAAAGAATTTATCTCCTAGTTCCATCAATCCAGCAATTAAAGAGAAAACCTTAAGTGGAATTTCTAAATTAATTAAATGAAAGGATAAACAATTTCAGAACACTGAGAAGGGAACGCAATTTTGTTTAGTTGCTTAATACCTCTTCAGAAAAATTTTGAGGAGCGATTCCCTTAACCCTCGTAATAACATGTTCCACATTTGTGATAACTTTCTGCTTGAAGTCAACTGGGCTCATGGTACCACCTGCAGCCATAGAGGCCATGGGCATCCCAAGGGGCCTTCTCCAAGACCAAGACAGTAGCTCATCGCGGAAAAACATTGCTAGATGATGCCACAGGTGCTGACTTTGCTGTAATACCAATAATTTAACAGATCAATTGATAGTATTGCATTGGAGAATTCAAGTTTATGTATGCACGCTCAGTTCTTACCTTAGGTGAAGCCACAGCCTGCGCAGCTGCACACATTGAGGATACGATTAGGCCTTCCACGCCATGGGAGAAGAAGGCTTGCATATTCCTTGTCAGTCTAAATGGGACTGGTTCGTTAAACTCAATCAACCCATTTGCATCATATGCAGGATGAAAATCAGTTTGGAATATTTTTCCAGTGTTCTTAGCAAACAAAATCTTATTCGGAGACCTCCCACCAATTTGTAGCATAAAGGACATGAAACTTGAAAGGGCTAACTGGACGGCAAACTGCTTCTTGAAAGCCCAACTATGGTTGCCACTCGGTAGTGTTTTATACATATACTGCGAAAAAATGTTGTCATTAACAAGATTTTTCGTTATCTCATTATAGGCTTGCAGACGAAGATCAACAACAGCTTCTGGTGATATTTGGCCAGAGATAGCTTGGTTCAACTGCTCCTTGAAATAGGTTATCGGAAGATCTGCCTCACGGTCATTCCTTGCACAATGATTCTCATAGACCTCAAGGAAAGTACTATACATCAAATCATCCTCCACCATGCGAACCTGTCCATACAAAAATTCAAGTAAAATTAGAGGATACTTTAAGCAGGTAAAAGTTTAAATTGTAGTCTTGATTTGATAGTCTTTCTTGGTTGCAATCAAGGCCATGGTTCCATCAATCTAAAACTAGTGAAAAGATACAATAATGAACTAAGAAAATTAATTTAACCTGAGACCAAACAGGAATAATTATGGGTGTGTGAATGCATATGTGACGGCGTCTTGATTCCTTGTGCTTCTCAAACATTTGGTTCATCACACGGAAAAGTTGCAATATGCGCTCATCACTTCTAGCATTGGGAGTCAAAGATGTCTGAACAATAAAATGACGTTGGGAGCCATCAGAGCCAATTAGTGTCAAACGGCGAAAACTGCTACCATGCCTCCGCACAATTGGAATATCTGCCGCAACCCTATCCAACTTAACAGTATGATCTGGTGCAATTTCCTGGAACAAAATAAATAAATAGGAATCAGTATGGGATGCACCAAATAGTCCCCGGGTAAACTCGGGGTCAGTTTAAGGAAATATCAATTCTGTAATATATTGTAGTGCAACACATTCAAATTTTGGCAATTTTTGAAAAGAAAAAATTCAGAATCAGTTACCTGATCAGTGAAATATTGCCCAGGAACTTCAACATCAATAACATGGAAGTCCCGCAATACCTTGCTTTCTTCTTCCAGCTTTAATACTGCTGGAAACCGATCCTCAACATTGCTTTGAAGAACATTTTTCCAGTGTTTCAACCGCTCAGTCAGTTGAGAGAGGGTAGATGGAAAAGTGGCAGTGCTTTCTGGATCAAGATCTCGTTCAAAATCCTGTTTGTACTCCCTCACAAAATCAACATGCTTATTTACGGCGTCAGCAGAAAAGCAAGCTCTACAAACACCAGAGAGTTCTTTCTTGAGAGACTGAGGAACTTCAGCCGTTGTAGCTGTTGGATATTTATAGCAGCGATGAAGCAAAGCATTAACCACTGCCAGAAGCCTCTCTTCAGGAAGAGTGACAAATCTTGAACCAATTTCCGTTAGCAAGATCTGTGATATAAAAGTTTTGTTATAATAATCCAAGTAACTTCTATTTTAGGTAACACGTAATGCAGATTTTATTTTCAGATACAATGGCACAATTCACAAAATAGTTATATAAAAAATCATTTTAACTCTTGTGCTAGTTCAATCCACATAAACATGAAAGACGAGCTTCCAGGAAGTACCACACAATTAGACAATTTTGCTACAAATCCACGTATATAAAAATTATCTACTGTCCTTTTTCATGTGGCTTTGTCCATGGTGTATCCCTTTATGTTTACTTTGCTACATTGATTCATAGCTCCATTCAATAAATGTGTACAATTATCTCATCGTTATTCCTAAGTGCTAGCAGCAATGGTTTTACGCATGCAACAGGGAGAAAGGGTGAATGGAGATGGTGAGGTTGAATAGCATCGACTTTAAACAAAGTAAAATAACTTAAAAAGTCTGGAAGATGATGACCTCGAGTTCACTAGCCAAATTAGCATGCTTGCCCCTAAGGGCCTCCATTATATCTTTTGCAGCATCAAAAGCACTGGCAGCTGAAGCCACAAAACCTAAAGCACCAGCAGCACGTCTTAAAGTGTTTTGACCACCTTCATTGAGGTTTGCAGAACCTTGCTGCAAAGGTTGGTCATTTCCATTGTGCATGTTGCTTTCTACACTTGTAGACCTTTCAGGTTCTTGCCCATGTGAGTTTCCACCATCATGAGATCCAATTCCACCCGCAGGCTGGGAGCTTTGGTGAGATTGAATATCAGTTGGCAAGTTACTCCCCCCTGGACCCTGTACTCTTGCATTTCCATCAGCCAACCCACCAAGAGAACCAGTACTAGTACCAGAAACACTCTGTTGTGTTCTTTGTTGAGCCATTGCAATCCTACCAAGTTCAGATTTATTCGCAACATCACGTCGTTCCAGTAAGTATGTGCGCAACCAATAATACAAAGCCTGAAATTCAGGAGAAGAAACTTGTAATAATTTAGGATCTATATAATATGTAATAAACAAATGCAATTATGGAAACACTCACCTGAGGATACAACGTTGCAATCTTCATAAGAACAAGTTTACAGTGAGGAGCTTCGGTCCTCTGAAGAGAGAGCAAGAGCTGTGGAATCCAAGAGAGCCAAACCCAATGTGGTATTTGTTCATAGTACTTATCAAATGCCCTTCCAACAGGCTCATTAGAAGTATCAAAGCTAAGAAGATAAAGCACACGAGCAAGATGGCTTCTTGAATTGGACACACCAAATTTTATACCTTGCAAAAAGCAGCTGACAGCATATTCCAACCAAATCTCTTCATGAGTTTCTCTGTAAGCCTATTTGAAGTAGATGTCAGATAAGTACAAAACTTAGTTAATACTTTATCAGTCATAGAAAGTAACGTGAAAAACAGATACTAATTACCATATCACAGTAGTCTCCCCAGCTTATCCATCCTTTCGGCAAGTTTTTGAAAAGACTAATGGCATTTGAATAAGCAACATTAGTAGACTCGGAATCATTCAATTTTAACAAGAAATCCCCTTTCAGACGGAAAATTTCAGCCTTATGCTTTGCAGGAAAATACTCTAGATTAGTGCTGTTGATCAGATTAATACCACTTGTAAGTTCTCCCTTACTTTCTAGGTATGCCTTTGCTTGTTCAGTAATCTTAACAAACGCTTCCTGTAAATACTTGACAAAGAGCATATCAGATAAAATCTACACAAGTTCTCAAATTTCAGAGTTCAATACAGTCAAATAAAACGTACTGTGAAAATAAAAAAGGTATGTTAATGCTGTACAAATAACATACAGATTAATAAAAAAACTGAACTTGCCATATGATTTTCATGTCAAAATAATCAGAAAAAAAATGTAAAGCGACCCCCAATGGTTAGGCTCATATAATTAAAAATGTACAGATAATGACAAAAATCAGATAATCCTCTAACTACAGATGACCAGATATCCTACCTGCACTTCCATAGTTGAATGGCCGTATAATTTTTCAAGTATGGTGACACAGACATCAAAAAGGCCTTGCTTGCGAGCAATGTGAGCAAGCCTGTTTACAGTCCACGCTTTGTCACGGTAACCAAGATGATGAAGTGCTGAATTTGTGGCACCAAAATCTTTGAAAGCATCAATGACAGAGTTGTACATTTCGTTCCTCCACTGCAGCAAATCATACCAAACAGACATATTATCCCATTCATTTGGGGTTCTAAGTCTCCATGTCTCAAGGATGTCCTTCAGATCAGCATAAAGGTTCCCTTGCACGCCAACCACTGAATTTCCTGAGAGTTTATTTCCATTGGAAATATCTATTAGAATCCTAGCTGACTCTTGAACTTCAACTATTTGTTGGAATTGCTGCAGAAGAGGAATTCTGGAATGAACAGACATTTCAGGCAGCTGCCACCATTGTTCTAGAGCAAGATCAACAGCTTTACCTACCATATTCTCAGCATCCCCCACACCATTTGTATTTTTATCATGAAGAGCAAAGTATGCTTGAATTAGACGAAGCTTTGGAGTTTCTTCCACTTGAGCTTTGGGAATGACATGCTCTTTCATATATGTCCAGTCAGGCAATTTCCAAAGACTGTCAAGCAGAATTTCGTAATTCTCAACACTCTTGCCAAAGTCTGCCAGTGCTTCCCATTGACTAAGTTGACTAGCACAGTATAACCACTGCTCTTCCCATAGACACATCTCAGCCTTAGGCACAGTGTTATTATATGTTCCTTGAGTTGCCTTCACCATGGCTTGATAGAAGAGACTTTGGGCACGATGCCAATAGCCATGCTGAACAAGAGAAAGGCCAGCCCGGGTTTCTGCAGTCACTGATCTCTTCTTCCACAGCCCACATCTCATATCCTCTTCATTGAGCAAACGATAGAGCTCAGCCAGAGACTCGGAGCATTTGGAATCATTGGGGAACAACATAACATGACTTTCCAACAAAGCTAGTGCAATGTGCCATGCATTATAAGTTTTCCCAATATATTTAATAAGCTCGCTTGGCATTCTGGGTTGAGGATGGCTCAACTGAAGCCCTTCTAATAGAGCTTGCACTACATTTGGTCTGTTGGCTTGCTGCTTCTTGTGGTAATCTTTAGACAAAAGATTAATCATAGGTTTTGCAAGTGTTACCTGTTCTTCTTTATGCAATGTAACCCAGACAATTGGAAATACCAGTACCCACAAATGGTACGCAACATTAGCATCTGTGTGAGCTAGCTCTCTCAAGGGAATTAATAGATCAACCACCTGGAAGAAATTTTATCATTGTGAGACTATGAAGTATGTGCCAATAACTGGGCACATCAGATACTTACAAATTTACAATGTGTGACAGAAAACAGTGATAGGCTGTAGTCCTCAATTTGACAAATCCAAAGTATAAGGCCAAAAAAAGTCTCAAAACATTTTAACGTTTTTAACAAACACAAGAACTTTTACACATAACAAGTACTGTGCCACTACCATATCTTGAAACTTCATGATGCAATACAATAACCAGAGCAATAAAACTCACGATCTACAACTTTAATAAAGAGAGTAAAGTAGTACTTAAGTGATTAAACATTCAGTATGTCAGTAGAAACAAGTTAGTTTATATAAGTATTACTTGTAAACCTTTTTCTGTACAGCTAGTAAGTCTCTTTGTACAGATGTAGATTTATTAGGGAGCTACTTAGTACAGCTGTGAGTCTTTATACAGCTGTCAGTAAGCGATGCCTATAAATACATTCTGAACTCATGTTTCAGAACTTGAGATACAATAATAAAAACATTCAGTTCACGTTTAGTTCATTCTTTCAAGTCCTCTTTCAGTTTTATACTAGTACTCAAGCGATTAAACATTCAGTAACCTGGAGTTTGCTCATGCTGTTAAGAAACTGGGCATGCTTATGCACAAGGGTCTCCAGTGTTAGAGGAGCATCCTCAGATCCTTCAAGTACATCATTCACCTTATGTGGCATCCCACTCAATTCCATAATAGAACCTGAAACGAAAAGGGGTTGAACTCTGGCAGAATTTGGAGCTAGTGTAATAGGTTTATCCTCAACCAATATTGCCAGGAGAAGATCAAGGCCTTGCTTGAGCCAGAAGACATCACTCAAAGCCCCCCAGTCTTGAATTTGGATGATAAATTGAAGTCTGGTAAAAAGAGTTTTTCCAAGAGACTCGTGATAGAGAGAGAAAAATTTCATCCTAACTTCTGGATCTTTGGCTCGTAAACCAAGCATATATAGCCTTTCCACCTTCTGAAAAATCTCTTGACGCAAAGGTAAAGGGTATCTGGAAATCATTTAAAAAATAAGACAGAATACATTTCAAGCATAGCACAGATAAACTTAAGATGAATAACTTACTTATTTGAATCTGCACAAATCCCGTATAGAAGTTCAAGATATTTCCTGTCCCACTCTTCCAGAGCAACTGGTGTGAAATTTTGCTTGTCAACTTGTGACAGCTTTTGAAGAAAAGAAACTATCTCCTTGGGGGTGAGAAAGGAACCTGGCGTGATTGGAGTTCCTTGTTTACAGAAGTCATCTTCAACCCACCCTTTAACCACATCAAGTATGCAAAGAAGTACACTAGCATCAATTGCTTTCTCTGAGAGTAAAGCATTCAATATTTGAGACACAGACCGCTTGCACTCAGAAACAACCATCACTCTATCAGTGATAAGTTTCAAAATTGATTTTACATTTGAAATAATTGCTCCAACATCAGCACCTTGACGAGAAGATGTGACTGCTGAATCTGGATCTGTTCTCTGACCCTTATAATGTATGAAAATTTATCAAAACTTGAAACATAAAAACATATCACACGAACTTCTTATAGATTTAAAATACAAATAACACAATCGGCAAGACAAAATATATGTTAATCACACTAGAATGGTCGGATAGATTTGATTTAATACAAGAAAGAAGTCCAAACAACCTTTGTTTTATAACCATGTCTATATAGCACCTTACCAAATAAAAACCAAGGCTGTAGAGTAGGTCTTGCTACATTACACCACGGAATTTAATTGTCAAGCAGCATATATTAACAATATAAATAAATAAAACTTCAATGCATCCAAAAGAAAAATAGAGGAACTGAAACAAACACAACTGCTTCAATCTGAATAAAATTAGAAGTTTATAGTCAGTATAATAAGCTTTTGCTGAGTGAGGTTAAAAAAATTAGATAAAAAAAGCAATTTAAATCATGCATGTGCAGACCGATTTATCATGCATATTTTCCCACTAAATTCTAAGTATTAATTTTGTTTCTACAATCATTTCTATTTTAATATAGAAATTCTTTCTATACCTGAAACTTCATAGAATATTATTAATTCAAAAAGGAAAACCACCATACTTGTCTTAAATGAGGCCCTGCCGCTGAACCCATATCTCGTTGTAGCCGTTGAAGAATGCGAACCAAAATTAAAGGATCAACAAAGTTCCTTTGTACCTCTGTCAAGGTTTTTATGACAAGCAATAGGAAACTAATTGAACTAGCATTATTGTCATCGCTTGCCGTTTGAGGAGCTGTGACAGTGGTAGCATGCTTCTGTATCAAATCATCAAGCTTCTGGTACAATAACTTAACATCTGCAGGTGTGGTAGGTGCTTCTTGAGGAAAAGCAACAAAAATCATCCTCAACAGTGAGCAAAATGATTTGCCAGCATCTAACAGTTTATGCTTGAAACATGGTTCAAGAATCTGGAAGAAAAATACAATTAATATAATAACTGAATCACTGAGGAAATGAAAAAAGAAAAAAAAAACATAACGTTAGACCCACTTGAGAAATCTGATTAATGTTATTTCTTATGAACAAGTGAGGTTGTTTCTCTAACACTTTGTTCATGACATCCAAACCCTGTGCAAGTGCAGTGGATGGATCCTTTGCTTGAGATGGCTGTATACTGCTCAGAAGCTTTTCCAAATAATTAAATTTTACATTAGCATTCGGCCACACCTCCAAAGCTTGTGAAAGTAGCTCCAGAGCTTGTTTGTACATGGCACTTGCCTCTTTGTCCTTTGGTTCTATGACCAGAGCAACCTAATGACATAAATAAGAGATAATCATCAATAACATCCTTATTAAAAACAGAGTGTTTTAAGAGTTGTTGCGAATGCATTGAGAATCTTATCAACAAGCAAACATATTTTGGCCTTGGTATGAAAGTACTCTGTATCATTCACTTTCATTCATATACATACATGTCATTTCTGGACACCCAAGGATAGATGACTATGATTAAGAAGCACAAATATAACTCAGGACACAAATTTGGTAAAAATTTTATTCAGGACATGTAACAGTTATAGAGTAACATAAAATTAAACTAAACTACATAAAAATCTTTAATAAAAGGAGAGAATGTTGAAATAAATATTCTACAAATGAGAAGAAGTCGCAGTAAACATGATAAAATGTTAAAGCTATCTAATTATCATTGTATCCAAGTTGTATAAATTAAGAAATAAAAGTAAATTATTAAAACTCAGCTGAAATTATTCAGTGTCCACACAACTTCATGCCGGGCAGGTACTACTATGTACAATACACAGCCAGCTACAACTTAGAAGTGTCCGTGATTAGGCAAGAGAATATTGTAATATTAAGAAACTAATAAGTTATCTTTTGAACCCTTAATCCACAAAGATGGCAATCATTAGAAAAAGCAGCTGCAATTTCAATACCACAACATTAAATATTGGAAAGTGTGTTTCCAAGATGTTAAATTATCTTGCAATGAATTAGCCAAATGGCATCATCACCATAAAAAACGTAAGAAAGCAGGTTAGAAGTAAGCCTCACTCTGATAAGAAAATTGATAATCATTTCCTCCATTGCAGCATTTGGTTTAAATTCTTCATCAGGTTGAGTGGCAGATCCAGGGGTTTCTACGTTAGTTATTGATGAAGGACCTCCAGGTGACATGACACACATGGATTGCAGGCCAGGTTCTGCTTTTACTCGCTTAGTTGTATCTTCAGGAAATGTAGACCCATCCACAGATCGCTTAGAATCAGCTGAGCTAGGATTAAAGACATCATTGATTTGGTTGGGTGCATCAGAATCGGTAACAACTTTCATCTCATTTTGTCTTTGCCTCTCCCAGTTAACAACTAATCCAGCAAGTTCAATGGCAAGTCGTCTGTTTTCTGCTGTGGTATTATAAGGCAATCCAAGCCGGCTAAGAGAATTCACCATCTGAGGAACAAATTGTGCTCTGCAGCTATAGAAGAGATCGGAATGCCGGACTATAAGTTGGAATATGTGAATAAGATTGGGAATTGAATGACCTTCTTCTACAAGGATTTTCTTAGTGTATCTTATCCATATGGGCATTCGAGAATCACCAAGGGGCAAACGTCGTGGCAGTGCTGGCATTAGAATGTCAAGAGCTTGCTTGACCAACATTTTATTTTCCGGTTGGCAAGTCCTGAGAAGAGCAACAAAAACCTGCAGTTGCAAATCAGAGTCAGGGTATAGATATACATGTTATTTTTTTTTAATTACCATTTTAGTCTTGTTATTTATTTATTTCATTCAATTTGGTCTCAATTTTCATAAAAGGTTCAATCATGTCCCCTAATCTTTAAGAACACGACAATGTGACGACTTTCAATCCAATTAGCAGCAGTGTTATTAAAAAACGAAAATTGATGGATTTATTTTAAAACTAACAACTTCAGTTTCAAGATACGATAGGGTCACATTTTTTAAATTTAGAGACTTGATTGAACCTTTTCATGAGAGATTCAGTTGGATACACAATAAGAGAGTCTTTCAAAACACATTCATATTTCAGATAAAGCCAACAACTTCTGCTTAGCTAGTCTCAGTAATAAATTCAATCTAGAGGCATCTAGTTTCAACCTGAGATCTACAAGTACTCCTAAAACAAAGAAGTTATCTCCAGCTTGTCAAATCCATAAAACTCATAAAAGGATGAGGATGAGCAAACTTTGATTGATGTGTAAATTGACAATTTTGAAGAGCAAGCAAAATATTTTGGTTGCCCCTAGGTTACTAGATCAATTAGTTTAAAGACATACACAGATTGGTGCAAATCAGGCGATGAGCATTCAAAACTCCAAAAATTTGCCATTCATGTAATTTACTCCGGATAAATTTTTGTTCTTGGTTGTATTCATTTTTGTAAAAAAATTTATGCTATCTTGAATTCATTCTGCACGAGATCCTGTTGTTTCTTGAGTTCATTCTGCATGAACTTTTATTGTTTATTGAATTTATTTAGCATGAGTTTCTAATGTTTAGATTCACATGTAGCTTCTCTAGAAGTGAGTATAATTGGAGTTCTTCTGAGATGATAAGTTAATATTAATTAAAGTATATCTCTAGAATAAAATCGCTAGTCTACTACTTGTTTACCATATTTATAATTGCGTATGTTTAGGTTCACACAAAGAGAAGGAATAGGCTAAAGCAAAGCACAATGAATGGTGTACTTGTGATGGCTAATTCAAGATTAGCTAACAAGAAAAGAAAACCAGTTCGTATGATGATGAGTAGTTCATGGAAGATGAAAACTTGGATTTGGATGAAAGCTTAGCTCCTATCGAAGTTGAGGAGGACATGGAACTAGAAATGATGGAATTGAAGGTTATTATGATGCTAACTTGTGATATTATCTTTATAAGGATTTTTTGTGTTGTAACTAGGATAGAATTCCTATTTGGAAATAATAATATGGAGCTATTGGTTTACTGTTTTGTAACTAGGATGGGGTGTTTACACCTATTGACTTCTTTTATATGTTTATTGTATTGTTTTTGTTTGTCATGTTGAATTGATGTTCAATTAAGAGTTTTGAGTAAGATATAATGAATTTCATAAATTTTGTAGGATCTTACAATCTGTCATACGATTATTTAGGATCCACACTTCCCTTTCCGATGATCGTGAGTAAGATCTCGATTTTGCCTACCTTGGTTGTAATAGACTCTTAGAGATGTTAATTTAAATCACATTGTAATAGCCTCACATCTATAACTAACTTTGCTACAGGAATCCTTTCAGCATCTCTACAAATAGGTTTTCCCTGCATGTAGAGACAATTATATTTTTCAGATCAATAATTCTCTCAATACAAACTCAAATATGTCCCTCCGCTCTCTTGAACTCTTCACCACTTTCTCTCATTTACTTTCAGTTTCCCACCTGCTGACGTTTGCAAGATAGTATGAGTAAGGAACATTTAGAAGTCAATGTTTCATACCTGGAGTATTATTTTTTCAGGGGCTTGATATGCCTCCAAGAAATGGCAAACATTCACAAATGCCCATTGTTTGCTGGCTGTGTCTTCTCGCTTAAGATGATTCCACCCAAACTTTATCAGTTCCTTCCTGTGATGGACAAGATCATTCTGAAGATATTTAAGAAGCAAGGTGGCAAGTTGCAGTAGTTCTATTCTTAATGGCTCATCATACTCAGCAGAAACCTACAGAAAAGGGAAACTATGTATTGTGAGACATCATACGTCTATGTCAAAAACAGAATCATTAAGATTTCAACAAAAGGCCAAATGAGAAATTAAACATGATAAGGACATACCTCCTCTGGAGGATCAAGAAGTTTATCAACAATTGTCTTTATAATACCAGGATCAACAACTTCCCAACTTTGACCATTTTGAAAGGCATGTGCAAGCATAGGAAGAATAAGCATTTGCATCACAGTAACCAAATGATCGTGACCAAGTTGTTTTGATTGGAAAAGGCTGAGAAAATGCAGTAAAAGAGCCTTTTTCATGCCTGGAGGATAACCTTCTGCAACCTAAAAGTCAGCAAAAAAAATTAAAATACAAGAAGGAACTCAGATATTAACAGAAATTTCAAAACCGATTATCAAGTACCTCAATAATGTAAAACTCCTTCAGGAATGTGTAGTCAATCCGACTGTGAAATAAGAATATGGTAAGTATATCAAAGAGAACATTCACTTCGTTTTTGTCATGTCTCAAGTAATTAAGAAAGCATTTGACAAGCCATTTACTTTCTTTAACCTGCGATACCATAATGACCATGAAAACAAGTTAACCAGCCAGTTAAAAGACAAGTCAAATTAATGAATATGCAGTTAAAAAACTATCTAAAAGAATAAAATGAAAGATTAGACAAACCATGAGAAAAGAAAAATAAAATTAATCAAAAATCAGCCTCCGACCAAGGTAAAAACTTTAAAATACCATGAATACTCATTTCACAACAGAAAACAAAGCAACATTACTAATTTTGATGATGAAAGAAGTAACGCATACAGTATCCACATTAATTCTCAAATGGCATGTAGATGTAGAACAACAAAATAAAAAATGAAAATAACTATAAATGTAACTTAGCCTCAGATTGTTTGCAAGGAAAAATGAGCTTCAATATACTAAGTAGTAAGGCTAAAATGTTAAGTGATGACATTGCATTGGTGATGCTAAAACATAATTGGAGAGGGGTGGAGATGCAACAAAAAGATATGCCACGAATCTATAAATATTCCTCATGAAAACCAAAGAGAAGATATCTAGAAAAAAAACCAATATATCAATACAAACAATATGGCCAAGGTAGAAAACGTTTAATATGCAAAAGTTAATTCAGAAGTAGACTGCAATGAAGTGGCAACTTCTCCAATATGTGCAAGACCATAAGGCAAAGCCGAGGGTTAATAGATGGCTTAAGAAAAACAAATTTAAAAGTTGGTGACTGAAACTGACAAGTTAATTGACGGAAAATAGCATCAAGAGGATGAGTTTTCAAGGCTAAATATGACTAATCATTCCCTTCTCCAAGCTGTTATTTTGTAAAATCAAATGGTATTGACATGACCAGCGTCTGCAATGCTGAATTGAAAATCCAGAGCCCATCTTCCCATTATTCTACACTATTAAAATTAACTTAGGGCAAAAGCTGATCAGATAAGAAGCAAAGAACACAAACACAATTAAAACTGTTAAATATTTTTACATTCCATGAAATTGAAATAGTTCATGCAATCGTTGAATAATAGAAACAAGAAATCATTAAAAAATACGCAATCAATAATGATGATACAACATTAAAAACATTCTATACTTACTTGCACTAGGTTAAGCTCCTGTTCCTTTTGCAAGCGAGATATTCTTGCAGGTGACTTCCAAACAAGTACCAATGTATCAAACACACTACGATTACTTTGTAACCAACCAGGGATTAATTTAACCAGGGTTTTTATAAGTGCTAATCCCTGAAAGTAAGCATCAGATGTTGTACTGGGAGGAGGAGCAGGTTGATTAGAAGCATCAGTTGATGGTGCAACACTTTCTTCACCTAATAAAGTAGTATGTGTACTTGTGGATGCTGGAGTCATTGTCACATCAGATTTGGGAAGAAATTCAGAGAATGCGCTTGCAAGTATCTTTTGTGGTGATTTTGCAAGTTCATCTCTTAATGGTTGGCCAGCTTCTGAACGAATTATATACATGAAACTAAATTTACAGTAAAAAACAAAAAGAAAAAACGTAAGCAACCAATCTTACGAGGTATATAATTAAAGTTCTGCAATGTAAAACTTACCGCCTGAAATACTTTGGTTCACTTAATCGAGCAAGAAAATAGTCTACTGCAAGGGATGCATATCTATTTAAAAACTTTGTGAGTGGAAGGCGATATGGACTATTGATTTCACTATATACTTGTCCTGGGGGTAGAGCTCCTTCCAAATCAATTGTCAAGGTTACAAGTTCATCCAGGAACTTTGAGGCAGCGGGAGGAAGCAAATGAAAAAGCTCAATTATAGCTACAACAATAGAAAAGACATATCAGCACAAGTATGGTCTGTGGAAGTTGAATTAGATACACTTGCATTAAATAGGTTAAACCATAGATGTAAAACCTGCAGCAATCTTTGGTTCTTCACCAGCCTTCCACGACTTCTGACTTTGTGCCAACTTCTCAGGCTCCAACCACCTCTTGAGATGCTCTAGAAGTTTTCCACCCAAAGTAACATTAAACCAGTTCGATAACAGTTCAAGCAGGCGAGCAAGACCAAGCAGAAGAGGCATACTAAGATTTTTTGTGTGTGCTAAATTCACCAATATAGGCCTAAGGCTGCTTTGTAGAAGTTCTTTGGGCATCCTTTGATTAATAACCTAGGTAAACAGGGTGACAAAGATGTAAATGAGGTTCAAAAATGATTCTATGCTAATACCAATTAGCATGCAAACTAAAGCAAATATTCACACGGATGTTTCCAATGATTCTCAGTCACATGGAACCTTAGGCTTGGCAATCCTAATTCTTATGTAATGCCAATTATTTAAAAAATGTAGTCTTGCATTATTGAATAAAAAGTAATACAACTTTCTGCAAATGATATGGCATTTCAAGCTGACTTTTCTGAAGGTTAAAAAAGTTTTTTTCAAATATTAACGTGTTGCTATCACTTGAGATTGAAAGTAATTCTTGAGGGCTTGATTGATCCCTCTCATAATCTTCTATTTATAAAAATAAATTGATACAAGAATACATGATAATTAGGGTAACCTTAGACACAATATAATCATGATAGGATAACCTAGACACAATATAATCATGATAGGATAACCTAGACACAATATAATCATGATAGGATAACCTAGACACAATATAATCATGATAAATAGGGTAACCTAGACACAATATAATCATGATAAATAGGATAATCCTAAACACAATATAATCATGATAAATAGGGTAACCCTAGACATAATATAATCATAATAAATAGGGTAAATATTCTAACACTCCCCCTCAAGCTGGAGCATACAAATTGTATGTGCCATGCTTGGAATAAATAAACTCAGTCCATAAACCAAATTAGACTCATAAACCAGCATAACCAAAGAGACTCCTCATAAGCTTATGAAGAATAATATTGGACAACCACGAAACTTCATCCAGCACCATGAACCTTCAAGTAGGATGACTTTGACAAGTTGATTTCCATCAAAAGTGAATGATGAGTGGTAGACAACGATAAGGCCTGCATGGCTAAAAGTGACAAAAATGCAAGGACTGCCATCACTGACTGATGAGGCTTGTAGTGGCTGGAAGCGACAAAATTACAGGGAGTGTCATCTTTGACTAATTGGGGCCTGCAGTGGCTGAAAGCAGGAACTGTCATCTCTGACTAGTTGGGGCCTCTGACTAGTGGCTGGAAACATACTCCCCCTCACTGCAGGGACTAAATTGTCACTACTGACTGATGGGGCCTGCAGGGACTAAATTGTCATCATTGACTGATGGAGCCTGCATGGACTAAATTGCCATCACTGACTGATGGGGCCTGTAGTGGCTGGAAACATACTCCCCTCATTGCAGGGACTAAATTGCCATTACTGACTGATGGGGCCTGCAGGGACTAAATTGCCATCACTGACTGATGGAGCCTGCAGGGACTAAATTGTCATCACTGACTAACGAGGTGATGGCTGGAAGCGACAAAACTGCAGGGACTGCCATCACTGACTGACGAGGTGATGGGGGCTTGCAGTGACTGAAAGGACAAAAATGCAGGGACTACCATCACTGACCGATGGGGCATGCAGTGGCTGGAAACATATTGCAATGGCGGAAAACATACTCCCCCCTCACGACAAACGACAGAAATGACGACGCACCCATGACAAATCGTGAAGGTGAAAAATCATAATGGTCTCTAGCATTGACTCTCCTTGGAGACTTGTAAATAAATGACACAAGCCATCAGAAACATCACAACTGCTACAACCAGAGATGGGTCGCGCTCCTCGATGCGCAAAAAACCCCTAACTTCGCCAGAGAAAACGAGACGGCAGCGACGACGGAGGTTGAACAGATGGCGCATGTGGCAGTGCTTGGATGAAAACTAGCCCTCGACACAGACATGGTTGACCATGGCTCAAGGAGGCGATCCAGATCCATTGGTCGTCGGACTAAACTGTGGCGGTGGTCGGCATTAGCGGACGACGTCGGAATGACAGTAAACAGAGGTTGATGGTAACAAACTTATGTGGAAAACTCCTCATAGTGGAAAAATAGTGCCAAGTGGACAAGGACAAACGACGCCAGGCAACTGCAAACGACACCAGACAGCGGCAAACAGTGCCAGACGATTGCGGACAGCAACTAGGGTTTAGAGACTAGATAGAAACCAGAACATGACTGCTCATTGAGGTATTTAAGAAAAGATAAAATTTTTAAGGCCGCCGGTGGCAGCGCTGACCACCGGCGGCAACAAAGACCGAGTAGGAAGAGACTCAGACAACCTGCTCTGATACCAACTTGAGATTGAAAGTAATTCTTGAAGGCTTGATTGATCCCTCTCATAATCTTCTATTTATAAAAATAAATTGATACAAGAGTTCATGATAATTAGGGTAACCTTAGACACAATATAATCATGATAGGGTAACCTAGACACAATATAATCATGATAAATAGGGTAACCTAGACACAATATAATCATGATAAATAGGATAATCCTAAACACAATATAATCATGATAAATAGGGTAACCCTAGACATAATATAATCATGATAAATAAGGTAAATATTCTAACACTATCCATATGGAAGTGTTGGCTAGTTTCCAAGTTGTTTAGAAGTTTCAGATTAATTAGAAGGATTTCACATGTGTCAACAAGTGCAGGGTAATTGTTGATGTCAGAAAAATGTCTGAAACTGCAACCTTCACACAGAATCTGCATCCGTATGTTGAGTCCCTAACCAAAGCAAGGAGGAGGGAGGCAGGAATGTGGATGAATGGATAAGGGAAAGAAGAGAAACGTCAGTTTGTAAAAGGTGAGTTATCTATTCCTATAATTTGAAAAAGAAAATCTCTTCAACAGTTCTGGTGAATCTTAATGATCTATGATCCCATAGATTCATGAGAATAAGGAAAATAGGGAATTGACAAAAATTCTTAAATTCTCACCATAAAATTTGTACTTTTTAGCTTGTGTACCGGTGTTTCATAAACTATTTAACTTGAATTGAAAATATTCAGTATAGCATCCATCCTGGGATCCACTATACAATTATAGCATTTTGGGGTATGGCTGCTCCACTATGGGATTGATAACTATGATTGACACAAATGATAATTGATCATATGCATGAAGAGTTCAAATATTCTATGAAATTACAGGTGTGCATATTGCTAGGAATAAATCTGTACATGTGTTGCAATCAAGCAAATGAAGAAGCATAAGTTATATATCATGAATACTAACTGTACCTGCCGCAGGCCCTCTTTTGCAACAACAACAATTTCTGGAGTTCGACAGGTTAAAGACTTGAAAAACATTGAAATAATCTTGGCACGCAACTCGGAGTGGTTTTGAGTTTTAAAATCAGCCCATGCCATTGTTGTACAAAGCAGTTCAATGCAAGCAGTACGAAGTTTAGTCAATGATGTCATCACTTTAGGGTTGATAAACTTAGCAACCCAGGCAGTGTCATCAGATTCTGCTATTTGCAAGGCTTCTTGCAGGAAGTTAACTAACTCTGGTGTCAACTTGAGAAGAGGTGGCCTCAATGCTAGACAGAAATTCAATGCTGTAACTGTTCCAACCTACACAAGATATAATAAACTAGTAAAAAGATAAAAGCTAAAGAAAGATCAAATAAACCACCATCAGCAAAAGAACATGTACCTGTTGATCAACAGTCTTCAACTTGAGTGATCGCACAATAAGAGGCTGGAGAAAAGGCTGATATAGTGGCTCTAGTAATTCTGACACCTCACTACCAGTCCTACTAGCTAAAAGTGCCAAGCATGATTGTACATTCTTTCTCACAGTGATAGATGCATTCTGGTTGAACAATTCTTGAGCGAGAAAATCAACAACTCCTTGAAAGCTCTGCTTTCGTGCCTCACTGTTAGCTTCATCAACATTATTTACCACTCGAAGAACTTGAGTAAGCACTTGACTTGTCTCCTCTTGCTCCTTGCTAGCATATATGGGAAGCTTTTTAAGAACATATATTAGACCACGCACAATTCTTACTTGAAAAAGGCATAGAGTCTCAACAGTGACCTTTCCAACCAAAGCACCAAGTCCCATGACGCCACCCATTTGAGCTTGCCATGTAAGCCCATAGCAACAGTGCAGAAGACGAGGCAACAGTTGTTCAAATACAGGTACACGAACACTAGGAGGTGGAGAATATACAGGATTCATTGATGGACTAGAGACAATCATAGGTGTACCTGGCCCTCTGGACATTATGAAGTCAGTATGTTTTGAACGAGCAAGAAATACAAGTGTTTCTGCAAACACATTTAAAGCCGCAAGAGCAGCTCTGGCATGAAGCCTGTTTTCATCTGCTAGTACTTCAACTAAAGCATCCAAGAATATTAGGGGGTCCAGCTCCTTCAAATTTGAACAAGCATTGCTTTTTAGCCTAGAACCAACATGAACGTTATTTGAGAGTGATGAACCCCCAAGTGCTGCTACTGATACATTGCTAGATGTAGAATCAATGTGAAATATTACTGCAAAATGTCGACATATATTGACAACAAAATCATCTGTGGGATCTGTGAGATCTGTCTCACCATTGGCAGCAATGACAGTCATCAAAAGAATTTTAAAAACAGACTTCTCAGCCATAAGTTGGGTCTTTGTCTTTACACCTAAGTCGGCCTGAAAATGAAGTGTCATATTTTTGCTAAAATAATAGTATAAACCCATCTAACTTGTACAAGTACTCAGGAAAATATTGGAAAGGATAAAAGACCAGTTACATATTGCAGAAACATTATACTACATATAGACCCATCTAACTTATGTAAGTACTCTCAATATATATTGGGGAGGATAAGAGACCAATTTAAGTAGATAGTACCTAAAGGTAACCACACTTAAATAAGTATATTGTGATGGAGAAAAAAGAAACTAACAGTAATCAACAGTAGCAGAATTTTTATAATTTAATTAGACCATCATGGAAGAGAGATTGATGAATACATTAAACTGAGTTATTTAGCTACACAAATTTATCAAAAGTGTAAGCACAAATTTATACAGGATATTAAGTGTACTTAATAACAAACTAACCTTGACATCCATTAACTCAGACCTCCGCGATGTTTGATCAACTGTAGAAACTAACAATGCAGATAATTGCTTCGACGTAGATCCATCATCAGCAACATTTCCAGGCAAATTGAGCTGAGATGACAGGCACACCCGAAGAAATTTTAGAGCTTGCTTCCGATAGAAAGCATCCATACCACAATTTTTATTCATTACAGCTTCCACAGCAAGATTTATGCATCGATCAAGTGGCACCAAGAATGGAGTTGCAGGCTCAAATGTCAAAATCAGGCGAAGCCCGTGCTCAGGATTCTCCTTACACTCAAGTGCGAGAGGTTCCTTGAGAAATCGTCTGTTTCGGCCTCCTAACTTGCCAAGAAGCTGCAATGCTTTTGCACCCCAAGGATAGGGAGCCGGTCTTAAGTGAGACCACAAGGCAAGAATCACCTCAGACATAACACTAGCCATAATGGGTTCAAGAAAATCAGGATTTAAACTATCAACCCAAAACTCAAGGGTTCTTAGACCAAGACTCACTAATTCATCACTTCCCTTGAGACATAATACCAAAGGCTTCATAAGACGAGAAAGGTATGGTAAAAGAGAGCTTAAACGTGCAGGTAAGGTCAAGCAGAGCTCCAATAAAAGATCTCTCATATCTTCTGCAGTTGGCCCTTCCAACATAGCAAGTAGCATATTGAGGCAGGGCTGCAACATGGGCACCAAGTCACGGAGCAAAAGTTCATATTTGCACCCTGAAAGTGCCTTGAACATTGTACGAAGCAACTGCATGTAGCCAAGAGGTTTTTCTACTTCGGTAGCATTTTTCATGCAAAATTCCATTATAACAGGAGCATGAGGCTGCAAAATCCGTTCAAAATCAGCTGGTGCTTTGGTAACAGCACCAAATATAAATTGAAAGAGATGCAAAACCAGTTTTGCAGCAGGTGAATCTGGTTGCTTCAAGGCATCAAGTTTTCCGCTCACAAGAAAATTAACAAGCACATCTGCAAATGGCCGGTACACTTTTGGGGCTGATAGAAGGGTAGAGAATATATGGACAAGTTGATTGTTGGAGATCATGCAATCAAAAAGCTCAGGCATACACAGAGAGAACATATCCATCAGATCTCGAGGTTCCATGATGGCCAAAATTTGTGAGAAGAGATGCATCATTTCCCTCTCCTCATCCTTCTCCTTGAAAAGAGCTAAACAATGAACACCACTTTTTAAAACACCAGAAGCTTTGCATACCTACAAAAGAATCTTAAGTCAACTTTGCCGTTAAACCTAAAAACGCAGATGTTAAAGTTAAGCCTATCTGTAGTACCTCCTCTTCTCTCATGCCCCTTAAGGCTTGAGGTGGTGATAGATTGGAAGATGGTGAGACAAGAGTCTGTAACGATCCATGGATAGGGAAATTCATATTTGAGAAATAATACATGTGTTAAGTGGCAAGATAAAATCCATGGATAGGGAAATTCATATTTGAGAAATAATACATGTGTTAAGTGGCAAGATAAAATCCACAGGCAGAAATTATTTTCATTACCTGAGGCCTAGGGGAATGTGCATGGGTGATGCTCCATATTATGGTCTTCATTCCTGAAAGTTGTAAGAAAAGTATTTAAAACGTATACATATAATAAAAATGTGTACATTTATGAGACATAAAATAAGGTGTCAAAAGCAATAAAATTACATGGAACATATGGCACTCCTAAAGATAAGAAACTAGTAGGGTTGACAGCAGACCAAATTCAATCAGTAAATCTGACCAAAACCAATTCAAACTAGAGAAACACAGGTTCATTTGAATATTCATATTAAAATGGATCAAAAGAGCTTGACGGGACCAACAACCAAATTGGGTAGAAGATCATTCGATCTCATCCAATGAAGGCGCAATCTTAGTTTTATTTTTTCTATTTTATTTGGATTATTATTAATGGTTATAAAAATTAAGATATATATATATATATATATGAGTGTTTGTGTGCAGATGTGTGTGGCTATGCACGGACGTGTGCACATAATACCAAATTTTATCACTGTTTATTTTCTATAATATTTCATTTTAATAACTAGAACATAATAAATAAATAGAATAAAAAAGTAACAATCTAACGACTTGATCAGATTCCAACCATTTAACCAAGTTGATTTGGGTCAGGTAGGTTGAAAAAATTCAACAGCAAAGATCTAATCCATCCCAGTTACAATTAAACACGTTGGAATTCATTTTGTCAAACCTCATTCAGCCCAAAACATGATCACCCTTAAGTGCAACAGAAGGTTTAAGGACAAATTACCCATCACTAATGTTTTTATCAAATGTTTGCAATCATTTACTTCCTTTGAATGCTCTACAGGAACTTGCAAAGCCAAAACTGCCTGCAAAAGAAAGGACAATATCACACAGAGCCAAAGACAAATGTTGATCTAACCATCATTAAAAACAACATCAATAGTAGCAGTATTTCAACTCAACATATATTATCAAACCATAACTATAAACAATTATGTATTGTCATTTCACAAGAAAAAAACTGGACTCTAGAGACACTAGATTTGTAAACTCCAATGAACAATTGGCTGACATATTCACCAAATCTCAAAGAGGAAAGATGATCAATTATATGACCTATATGTTCTAACTTAAGAGAGAGTGTTATAGTTATAGAAATAAGGATATATGACCTATATGATCTAACTTGAGAGAGTGTTATAATTATAGAAATAAGGATTTGATCTTATATAATATACTATACTATACCATATTTTAGTCATATCTCTAATGGATGTGAGATCTCTAACCTACTTTCTCATGCCAGTGATCAGACATTTCAAGCATGGGACTAGATATTTGTTAATGGTCTAATAGCAAGTGGTACAATAGGTCTAAAAAACCACATTAGGATAGGTTCTAGTGTCATCTTAGACTTTAAGCCTAATACAACCTCAGAACCAGTTTGCAAAATAAGGTTTATACCCACTTATATACTATACTTCAGTCATATATCTAGTTGATGTGAGATCTCCAAAACATCTCTTCATGCCAGTGAATGGAAATCTAAAGCATGGGACTAGATATTTGTGAGGAGATGCCCTTGAAGGAGAGAGAGCTCTCCTATTTTTGTTCTTTTCATTCTATTAAATAAAAATCCTTTCTTTTCTTTCTCGTTTCAATTCTTGGTTCCTAACACAATTACACAAAACCAAGTTACAAAGTCAGGCCTTCACCTGCTTGTATACTAAAGTTTGGTCATATATCTAGTTGACATGGGATCTCCAACACAAAGCAGCACTCTTTTTTCACACTAGAATTTCCAGTCAATTACACAAAAAATAAAGGACAACCCCTCCTCACTTGGCCAAAAATTTTATTTAAAACCCACAAATCCCAACACCCACTAATCTCCCTTTATTATTTCTTTTAAAATACACTTGATAAGTTTGTTTGGGTAGTTCAGTCTGTTGCCCAACAAAAGGTGAGTTAATAGAAGTTGCAGACATGATCACATCAATTTGTACTAGAGGCAGGAAAACAAACCGATCTGGCCTGTTTAAGGCATATCTGCAAAGACCGCATTTTAATTGGATCCAATGTCCACAAAATAAATGGCTTTCTTCTTGAGTCTGTATATGCTCCACAAAAGTCTGTTTGAGGGTATATTTTAAGCATCATATCCTCATCTCTTATAAACAAGAATTAGCAGTTTATTTAAATCCCCCAATATTCACTTAAAATTGCTAAAAAGGAATAAGTAGTCTCTCCTTTATTTCAAAAGTAATTCAAGACGGATAACTGTTAACCATCAAAATTTATTTCCTTTCTCTACAAGTGAGTAATATTTCTTTGTTTATTTCCAAAAAAATGCAAAAATAGCTCAAAACAATGCAAATCATGACAATCTGACGCCATGCCAAATGTGAAGATATAAATATCTAAGTGCCATTATATAGCCTGAAACAAAATCACAAACAGAACTTTTATAATAACCTGCACAGGGAGTTCAAGCTTTGATCTCAAGGTAGCACGATCCTTTCCTTCCTCACCTTCCTCCAAAAGCTATAAAAAAAATAGCAGTAAATCATATTACTAAAAGATTATGAAGATATGCAGTAACAATTACCAACAGATTCAAATTAATAAAAGTAAAATGCAATGAACTGTAAACATTGTGAGACAAATTAGAGATTACTGATCAACCACTGGAGAAAAAAGGGCTCAGGTGGTAAACCAACTCATTATAATTATGCACAATTATAATGAGGCAATAGTTAAACATGACATGGAATTATAAATTGACTCAAGTAACCTGGGGAATTGTCCGTTTGAAAGTACTGAATTTCCCAACAAAAGCATCCAGAATGCGGCCCTATAAAACAACATAATTATCATCAATGCGATAAGTGAATGAAGTAGAATACAAAATTGCAAAAATCTAGCATATATCAAGCAGCAGACCAATAGAATCCTTGCTTCATCTGTAGATTGCTGATCAACCCCTTTCTCAAAAATCGGTTCCACCTATATAAAATAGAAAGAAAACAAGATTTCAAGAATTTAATCAGATAACAAATCCTAATTTTGAGCAAAGGAGAAGACAGAAATAGAGGTTAAATTTTGCATGTCATGTTAGAAGTAATGATGGACAAATAATAACTTTAAAAGAAAAACACTCTAGAAGCAAGCAAAACAAGGTATTATTTAAGAAGAAATTAAAAGATATAGAAAACAATAAATAGTCCAAAGAGAGAGAAGAATAAAAAAAACATAGCGAAAAATAAAAATGATAATACAAACAAACACCCCGACTACATGAGAAACAGTTAGTCAGGCCCTGAACTCCTAAGCTAAAGAAGGCAGCACCCTATGTTTTAAATAATTCAATATGAACATCACAACTAATAGTAGTACTTCTACAAAAGCCCTTGGAGCTAATAGTAGATCAAGACAGAAATTGGAAAATTAAACCAGAGAATAAAATTAATTATATTATTAAGAGAAAGGATAAGCACCAGATTCAACATCAAGCGAGCACAAGTGGTGTGGATGCTCAGTGATAAAGAAGCATCATGCATATTACTTGAGAATAAGTAAATAATTCGCGACAGCTGCAACCATAGAGAGTTCAAATTAGCATGATCACGTCTAGCAGAAACCTTGTCAATTAAAAATATTTGCAGAAACAATTTCTCACAAATTCTATCGACTATAAAAATAATAGAACAATGATTTATATGTAGTTCAGAAGTATTTGGCGTAAATTAGGGAACAAATGTATAAAAAATAACTATGTATTGAACTCCAAGGAGACACTGCTTTTCATTTTAGAACCCTAGAAATCCACCTGCTAGTTTTCTTCTGTTTAAATTAAATGTAGAAACCATCTTTGTATTCGTAAACTAATTAATATTCCTTTCTTGTTTTCCCTAAATTAATTGTTAATTTATTCCCACTATTGGAGTGTACATCCCTTTCTTGGTGAAACATTAGCTATATATGAGGAGAAATTTAATTAAACAGTAGAATAAAGGAAAATTGGACTAACAGATCTTATAATCCAAAATGAAACTCAAACTCATATCCTAAACCCTAAAAAGAAAAAACAATCCAACTAGGCCAGGCTTTGAATCTTTCTCAATATCCAACAGAGAACCCCATTGGACTGGCCATTAGCTAACCATCACTAAAACACTCATAACACTACTTTATTCCATTTAAAACAATAAAACATTATCCATGAAAACATTCATCCTGTCCAATTAAACGCATCAAATTCACATTTGCTACACAGAAGCAAAAAACCTTCTCTATTTTATTCTACACAAAACACATAATTGTTCCAAATTCTCCACATTATATGGCTTGCTGAATTACTCCTCCCTTCTTTTGGTCAACTTTAATTTTTAGTTTCCAACGTATGTTTGGTTGAATTACTATATGGTTCCAAAAGTTATTTTTATTTCTTTAAAAAAAGGATATAATTTGTTTAAGAAAAACCCTCCTTGTAGTCCTTGAAAGAATAATTTGGTCCCCAAATGAAACTTTTTGACATCAAGAGTCCAAAGTTACTGTTTACTGGGACCAAATTATAGTCAATGTCAAAAAGCCATAATTAGATGACTAAGTTGATGTCCCAATCTTCCAATGACCAAATTGATATTTAAAAAAAGATTCCACAAATAATATATAGTTCTATGTTATACAATAGTATTAATCATTAAATAACTGTTTAAGATGGCATGACATTTGAAAGAATCCAATTACTATTCTGCATGAAATTGCTTGAATAACAGACATCTCCTGTCTTAAACAACGTGGAAGAAAATACCATACCTGTGATAAGGAAAGATCTTGCCGAACATGATGTACAATCTCTGCCAAAAGACTATAAGCCAAGGGTCTCAATGTCTCAAAGCATGCCCTTCCAGTCCCAACTAGAACCCTAAAGTTTGAATTATATACAACATTAGAGAACATTCAACAGAGTTGTATAAATGTTCAGATTTATTTACTCTGACTACTCTAAATTCTTAGTTCCCTTTTTAAAATATTCTACTTCATGACAAACATGGATTTATCCATTTAGATCCTCTACCCATAACTCAAAAGTTATACTTTGATCTAGGATCTCAAACATCTAATATTGGAAACACAAATTAAGAACTATTATCTGAGAGGCTACAGGAACATGGATAATAAACGACCCAAATTATGACTCTCAATACAATTGACAGATAACTATCAGATGCAAGTACAGTTCATACAGTTTAATCCTTCTTTACTCAACAAATACACAAGTGTACTTTCAGAAAAATTTAAAACCATCTAGTTTGTACTTTGACTTTGTCAAAAAGGAAAACAGAATCATCAAATGGTTCTCTGGACAAATATGTAATTTGACAGAATAATAATGACATTGGTTTTAAAGTCACATTTAAGCTAATATAGTAGACATAACTTAACAGCCACTCGACACTTAAAAGTTATTCATATTTCATGTAAAATAGTACTGACAGGAGTCCCTTAATTGGACTCCATCTAAAGTGTATCTGCATCAAGATCTCAGAATAGGTCATCATGTTACCTTTCTTCCAGTAGAGTATCTATAAGAGGAAATAAACCTCTCCTGAAATCTGTTCCAAGGACATGTTTCAGAGATATCAATAGCTCCTGCATCCAACATCTTTGTCTTTAAATCAATGAAAGAGAAATCAAAACAGGAAAAAAAAAACAAGAGTAACATCAGTATCACCTTTCTAATGGATACAGAATCAGAGCATGTAACAAGCAAATTCACAATGCTTTTACATATACTTTCTTCATGCGGCCTTATATAATCAGCATAGCTCTTCAATAAATAAGTTAAAAAGGAAACCGTCTGCAATAAAAAAATAAATAAACTAGTGAGTGTATAATTATATTACATTAGGAGAAGAATTAGTTAATGAATGGGGCTTTTCATATTCTCAATTGTACACCCCAAAATAACTATGATATAATAGAATATATATATAAATATATATATATATATACACACACACACATATATATACATATATACATAATATACCCACAGGTGAACCAAATGCCAAAATTGACCATCCTCAAGCTGTCTCTTCCACCTCACTTTTTCTCATAATCACTATCGTTGAAAATCTTAAAGGAATTCCAAAATTAACAAGCGACCAAAGAGATGCAAAAGGTTAGCAGAAAAATTATGAGTAAAAGAATCGTCTTCAATAACTTCAGTTGACTAACTTGTAAACTAATAAAATTTAACTATTCTGCAGATGAAAATTGAGGGTACCATAAAAAGGATGACACAACAGCTAGATATTTAAGGAAACAACTGTGGTTATTTCATTTGAAAATGTGGTCTTTACAATTTGTCATATATGTTCTAAAATGCCCTCAACAAATGGAAATATTTGAGGTCATTGTTTTCTGATGCAACTAATATGTTTTCACTGATAACTACAAAAATGACACCTTGTTTTAGTTTAGAAGGAAATAACAACAAAAAAAGGTTGTCTTCACCATTTCTTTCCCAGGAGTTTGTAAATAGGGAACACAGTGAAAATAATGTGGCACTTTTTTTATTATTAGTGAAAAAAAAAATAACAGAAAATTAAAGCAGACAGCAAATAAAACACCAGCTTTATTTCCCTAGTGACTGGTAGCCAATTTATGCCATGTTATGTGATAGGTGTTGAAAATTCAAAATCCAAGTAGTTGGTGCTCATGACGGTCATGGAGATCCAGAGGATTTTGATGTCATCACATATCTCATAAGCCATACTGAAATATGTTGTACTATTCTTCTAAGTACTAAAAATACTAAAATTTCAACTTACTAATATAATTATTAATAAAATCTAGAGGAAAAAATTTACCCAGCCTTCATTATTACCATAAACACCTACCTTAACCTGCGCACCCTTGAGCTCAATGAAATGAGTTTTCAAATGAGGAGGAACCCTTTCTGGGCCAGGAACTGATATAGCAGCAACCATCAATGGCAATAATTGAGGAATATTGGCTTGCACAAGACGACTGTATAATTGAAACAGAAACATCACCACCAGCGGACTCTCTGTAACTATCTTGAATGAGCGCGTACTTGGATTAAGCTGTGAACCAGTTGCAGTGGTGGTGTTTATACCTTGATCAGAAAGTGAAGTCTCCATGGGCTTGACATCTTCCCCAATCATTGCCATGTTGTCAAAGAAATGGCTAACAGTCAGTTTAAAATTTTGGTAAATCTTGCAGACAAAGTCCAGAAATGGCTGGACCTCATTCTCTAGAGTTGGCCTAAAGTTCCTCAAAAGGTCAAATATTATACGAATACAAATTAGGCCATTCTCTTCATTATCAGTGGTAAGCACTTGCATGGCAACCTTCAAGAGGTCCTGAACAAAGGGGCGAAGAACTTCACTGTGTGGAAGTCTATTCAATATCTCAACTACAATATTCCGAAGTTTGTGCTCTGGATTGTCCACAAACTGTGGCTTCGTAATTTGTAGCAGTATAGCCGAGAATGCCCTGAAGTAGCACTTTAGAAAATTCAAATACTCAGCCGTGTGTGCAATCTCTAGACTGTCCCTAACCTCCATCACCATCTGCAGCCTCCCTGGAATAGCTGTTTTCAACCAGGGAAAAACAATTTTTAAGAAAAAGAAAGGGCTAAATGTCAAAACTACATAAATCTGGAAGCACTTAAATGCCAATAAAACACAGGTATAGTTGAATCCATTTTCCTACTGCAAAAGAACGTGAAAGTAAGCACCAAATGTCAACAACAAAAACAGTGAGCGCTTAATTGCCAATACAACAGGCATATTGGAATCCATTCTCCTATTGCAAAAGAAAATGAAAATAAGTGCACATGTCAAAACAAGAAAAAAAGGATGCATTTAAATGCCAGTACAACACAGGCATAGTTGAATTGAATCCATTTTCCTACTGCAAGAAAACACGAAAAGAAGTGTAAAATATCAAAACGACGAAAACCGAAAGTAATTAAATGCCAATACAACAGAGACGTGGTTGAATCCCTTCCTACTGCAAGAGAACATCATAAGCACCAAATGCCAAAACGACGAAAACTGAAAGTACTTAAATGCCAAAGTATGGCACGGGCATAGTCAAATCTTTTTCTACGGCAAGAGAACATGAAAATAAGCACCAAATGATAAAACAAAGAAAATAAAGGCATTTAAATGCCAATAAAAAACCGGCACAGTTCAATCCATTTTCCTGTGGCAAGAGAACACGAAAATAAGCGCCAAATGTCAAAAGAGCGAAAATTGAAAGCACTTAAATTCCAATACAACACATGCATACTCGAATACAATTCCTTACTGCAAGAGAACATCAAAACAAGAAGAAGAGAGTGAAAGCATCCAGTGTCTAAGTTTCCGCCATAACGCAACCTTTTTTCATTTCAATCCTCTATCAAACAGTAAATATAGCACACAAAATGATAAATAATGATTGTTGCAGGAAGAGAGAGAACATACGGATGTCGGGCTCCACGAGATGACGAGAATGTTGTTCGAAATTCTGAACAGGACTCATTTTGGTACTGTATAAGTGAGAGGGAAATCAAAAAAGACTCGAACCCTAGTTCAATTTTATGAGAGAGGAACGATTCCGAGTCTAAAACGCTTATACTATGATTCTAACTCTAGGGTTCAATGAAGTAACGCTAACCCAAAGGTTCTGCGAGCAACCTAGAGCAGACCTCTCACTCTTGCAATTGAGAGGGAGTGATTTAAACAGAACTGAGAGGAATTGGAGGGTTAAAGAAAGAAGAATTTGCAGCAACTATGAATTAGAGTGTAGAATTTGCTAGGTCTTTAGAAGCAGCATTGAGTGACACTACGTTCCCTCCTCCTCCTTCGAGTGTCGCGTTCTCGTCCTTCTACGGGACTCGACTTGCCACCACCGAGAATTGCACTCGCTCGACCGGGTAGAGCTTTCGTTTTATAAAAATGTCAATTACAATTTTACCCTTGGAAAATTGTTTCTTTTAACTTAAGTTTAATGTCATCAGATTTTATATTCGACTTAATTTTTATTTTTACATATTTTATTATTTTAATCTTAAAATTGTACATTGGGTTTGTTAATTCACTTAGGCTAATGTGAAATCACTTCTAGTTTTAAATTAATTATGTATTTGTTTCAACTTGTGATGTTTATGTGGTGTGAACTTTTTTATGTAGACAAGGAGTTTCAGTGTGTTTAAAATTATCATATAAAAGATACTATATTGTAATTAATTAAATAATTAATACACATAATATACCTTCTTACATCAAATATTTATTTATGAGTTTTGAGCTATATTAGGTTGATCAGTTTTGAGATTAATTTATTCGGGTACTATTCATATTTATCAGTCCAATTCAAGACTGCATGTTTGCTTAGTAATCATCCAAGTTCGGTGATCTGCTATTCGAATCAATGTTTGACTTATCTGAGCTTGTACATGGTTGGTCGCCTTGTTTGGTGATAGGCTAGACTTAGTGTCCTGTTCACCGATATGATGTTTGACTATCCTTACTGGTATGTGTCCAATCTACTTGTTTGTTGGTCGAACGAGCTTAATGACTTGTGCTCCGAACAATGGGTTGACCATCTGAATTGGTTCATGGCAAAACGACTTGTTTAGTGGCAGTTGAGTTTGTTGGTTAACCAATCAAACCATAGGTAACCGTTCGGATTATAATTGATCAAACGTTGTATAACTTAGAAGACAATCATACCATACAATGTTATACCTCAAAAATGTATATTTTATTTTATCACTTAATTTTAATAATTTATTAATTTTATCACTTTCAATTTTGTAAATTTAAAAAGCTTTAAACTTTGCTTGTCTTTGTCATTTAAATCTAAAATTGTACATATTTTACTTACTCATGTTCACATGACGAAAAGAATATGTATATAACCAATGTTTTCGTTTAGAAGAAATTTGAGAAAGAGAAATATTATCGTGAAAAGAAGATTAAATATAAAACATAATTTTGTACACAAAATTTATTAAAATAATAATTAGTATATTTTATCTTAGTTTATATCATAATTTTCAATCTATTTGATTTATTGACCACCAAATATCTTTAATTTACTTTTTATGATTATTAAATAAACAAATCATTTTTAAATGAGTACATGGTAGGAAATTATATTAAATATTTATCAGTATGTGTACAATGAAATAATTTTACTATATATTAACATGAATATGTCAAAACATTTTGATGACTTATACTTATAGTGATTAATTTTTTTAAAAAATACCGAATTATTAGTTATTAATAGATAAAAAAGTATTGAATTGTCTTATTTACGTGTTTAAATACAAAAGTAATCTACAAAGAATAAGTACAAAAAAATAATGTATAATAAATAGTAGTCTATAATTGTGTTAATAAAAATAAATATTATCATAAAATGTTGTTGTTATAATTACGATAATATTACTCAATAAATAAAAAATGATATTATGAATAATTAAAATCAAGAGTCATAAATGATAGGATATTAAACAAAAATTTTGATTTTGTTTAAATTCTCTCTCAAACTGGTGGTGACATGTTCATACCAAGTTTGTCTTTTAACAAGTTAAATATTGTATGAGTGACAAATTTAGCCAAATAGTCTACAATTTGATCAAAAGTAGGAACATAGGTCACAGTTACTTCATTTTGTAGGACTTGATCACGTATGTAGTGCACATTTATCTCAATGTATTTAAACTGTGTGTGCATGACCGGATTAGAAGCAATTGACTTGGCACTTAGGTTATCACACTACAAAATTGGTTTTCTAATCGTTGGTAGTTTTAGCTCTGTCAACAGATATCTAATTCAAGTTACTCCAGTTGCAAGGTTAGTCAGGGCTTTGTATTCTAATTTTGTGTTTGATCGTGACACTACCTTTTATTTTCTTGAAGATTAGGAAACAAGAGTTTCTCTAAGAAATACCTGCCATTGAATTTTTGTCATCAGTACTAGTTGCCCAATCTGCATTAGACTATCTCATTATGTTAAGATCATTTAGGTTGTGTTCACTTTGGGGGAGAGTGAGTGGATGAATTTGAGGGTAAATTTTTTGTTGTTTATTTTGAGTGGATTTGAAGGTAAATGAGAGTGAATTTGGAAGTAAGGTTTGTGAAAATTAGTGAGGGATTTGATTAATGTGACAAATAATTTTTTTTTAATTGGTAGAAATTGAAAATTACCAAAATACCCTTAGTAGTAAAAGTAATATAAAATTGTAATTTTTAATATTATATATAATTGCAAAAATTATTATAAAAAGAGAAAAAATAAATAAATTTTAACATGAAAAAAATTATATTATTATTATTTATTTATTATTATTATTATTTATTATTATTATTTATTATTATTATTATTATTATTATTATTATTATTATTATTATTATTATACAAAGGGGAAAAATGGATAATTGAGAGCAAATACCCTCAAATCTTTGCTATCAGCGAAGATGGAATTAAGGAGTCAACTTTCAAATCATCACCTCCATCTCTTTGCAAATACTTGGAAATGAACACACATAATCTCACTAATCTATCCGCACAAATCGTCATAAACAGTAAAACCCCTTTAAGCGAACACAACATTAAGGGTTTATGTGCAGACATGAGTTCATTGTGTCTTAAAGATATATTATAATTCTTTTTATTCCTTGCTTGTGATCCATGATAAGTGTGCTCATGTATTAACTAAGTTTGTTGATAGCAAAGGCAATGTCTAGCCTTTTGTGGAACAAATATGCAATGCACCTTGTTTGTACAAAGTAACATTGGTCATTGGTTTTCCTTTTGTAGTGAATTATCTATCAGCCTCCATTGGTATTGGACAGGCTAAAACTATTTTCATGTTGAACTTCTCCAGAATATCTTTTATGCACTTAGTTTGCCTTAGTTACATTCCACTATTTCATTCTAGCTTGATTAGGGCTTCCTTAACATTTCCTAGTTCTTTGTCATATTCACAAATCTTTGTCAAGATTGACCAATATCTTCTTCATTTGTACCAATGTTGGTATCACCTGTGATTTCTTCCTGATAACTTATAACATTAATGTCAGGTTTAAGAGTATTATTGATAATGGTACTTACCGAGTAATTAGGAAGTAAAATTGATATAGTTAATTCTTTTAAAGAATTTATTGTGTCAATGAAATCTTCATGAAAAGAGAAGTGTTTCTCATTGAAAATCACATGTTTTGAGATGAAAATTCTCCTAGAGTTAATGCATTTGTATCCTTTGTGTAAATTATTATAACCAAAAAACACATATCTAGTTGTTTGAATTTGGAGCTTATTTTGATTGTACTGTTTGAGACAAGGATAACAGGCACAATCAAAAGGTTTTAAGTTTCCATAGTCAGGTTCTTTCTTGTAAGCAAAAGTTGAGAAGGTTTCCCACCAGTAATGTAGGGGCATTTTGGCTTGTGCTAACAGGGTTATGATTTTATTTTTGATTTAAGAGAAAATATCATGTGAATCTACAAAAAATCATCAATAAAATGAACATAATATTTGAACTCAAATGGAGACAAAATTGGAGTAGGACCCCAAAAATCAATATGGATTAAATTTAAAATTTCACTAGCATGTGAGGAAGAGCCTTTGAAAGATAACATATACAATTTTCGAAATTGATAAGCTTCACAAAATATGAACGAGTCACTAGATCATGTTTTCACATTGCATTCCTTCAAAACCTTTTTTAGAACTTTATTGTTGGGATGTCCAAGTTTCCTATGTCAATTTTCTTTAAGATACATGTAAACATAAGAGTTTTTATTGTCACATAGTTGATACAAATCATTTTTAAGTTCCTCTTTTAGAAGAGCTTTTTTTGTTAGTTTGTCTTTAATAAAACAACAATTTATATCAAACTCAACAAGAATATTATTGTCAGCTGTTAATTTTGAGACACTCGACAAATTTTTGGTGATTTCTAGAACATAAAAAGTATCATGCAAATGAAGATTATTCAATTTTGTTGATCCTGAGGTCATTACTTTTCGTCCTTCACCATTACCAATAAGTAAAGAATTATTACCATTATTTTTACCAAGTTCTTGAATTTTGTGACTTTGGTGAGTCACATGGTTTTTGGCTCCACTATCAAAATATCATTCATGATCTTGGCCTTGATAGGGTGAAGCCATGAATACACCGTGCGTTCCTTGTTCTTCACGATCAACAGAGGAAGTTTTCCCCTGTATAAGACTTATCAAATCAATAATAACATTGTATAACAATGTGATTAATCCTTCTGCATACCTTGCATATTGGTTTAGACATCTCACATCTTCCTCTACCACCTCTCATGTTTCTAAAATTATAACCTCTCCAGTCACTTTGGGATCCAAACCTGTTGCCTCCAGACGCATTATTGGAAGCAAATTTTGCAGAGACATTAAGATTAAAGCTGCAAAAATTATTGAGTTGATCTAATCGACTTCGTTAACAATTAGGTTTGTAATCCAACTCAACTTATGTTAATCTTATCATAAAGTCTGATAACCACGAGATTGTAATTAGAATCCAAACCGTTTAGTGTCTCAATGACTAAATCAGAGTTAAAAATTGTTGAAACTACCAGCTTTAGCTTATCACTAAGGTTTTTCATCTTGTTAAGATATTGTTTCATGTCTCATTTTTGTGTGTTGTGAAATTCATATTTAAGATGGACAATTATGAATCTGGTGTGTGCACCAGCAAGACTTTGAGCTTCATCCCAAAGTTGTTTAAATGTTTCACACTTAAGTAATTTAGTTGCAATGTCAATTGACATGAAATTTACTAGCCATCTTAAAATGGCTTGATTTGGGCTTGTCAATCCTCATAACTAGGATTGGTTATCCACAATGAATTGGTTAATACATTCTATTGTGTCCAACATATAACCATCAAATTTATAACCTCTAATCACTTGTAATATTAGAGATTTTCATAGTGGATATTTGTCTCTCTTCAACTTGACAAGATTGTAGTTAGAAGATCATTTCTTTGGTTGGTAAAGAATGATATGATTGTTGTGGTTATGGATCAAAAGCTTTGATACCAAGATAGAAAAAATATATTGAATTGTCTGATTTACATTAATCATGCATGTGTTTAAGTACAAAAGTGGTGCACAATAAATAATAACATATGATTGTGCTAATAAAAACTCATGCTATTTAATCTTATGTTGATGAATGTTTACAATAATTACTATAATATTACACAATAAATAAAAATTGATATTATAAATAGCTAAAATCGACGGGATATCAAATAAAATATTTTATTTTGTTTAACTTTAATATCAATATTTAAAAAAATATATGTAATCTGGAGAGATTTTGAAGCACGTGTACTAAATAAAATAAATTGATTTTAAACTTTCAAAATTTCATGTAATCTGACATATTATCTTTAATAGGTTTTTATAATTATGTTACAATGTTTTTCTCGATAACATGTATATAATTTACTATAATTATTAGATGGTTACATTATTTATTACTAATAATAATTTTTAATTTTTTATATATATTTTATTTTATTGAGTAGCTTCATTTAAATATTACTTAAACATCAACTCCATGTCAAATATTAAAAATATAAGTTAGAACTTTTAAGATCAGTGTAAATAGGAAAATAAAAGTTTAAGTTATTTAAATCTTGATTTTTATATATAAGACATGAATGTATATATACAAAGAGGGATAACAAGTGATAGATTTTTATAATATCATAACAAAAATATCCAAACACACTCAAAATGAAAAAAAAAAATCACCCAAATGACTCACTCTCATATGTAAAATAACAGTCCTGATAGAAATGACAAATATAGTTCTCTATTTTACACCTTCACTGGTCATAGTATCCACTTTATCAAAATCATGTTTCTTAAATACATTTATTCAGGTTAAGTTAAAGCAAGGCACATAAATAGTTAAACATAAATTTTATTTATCGTCTAAAACATGTGACTTGGCTCGAGAAAAACACTTCAAACTAATTATAAAACGAATTATATGTATTGAATCATAATAAATTCCCAAAAAGTAAATCATCCTTGGGAGTAACACTTTATTACAACCTATGAATAACATTTATTGTCAAACTACCAAAAGTTGTGGTGATGCCTAAAATAAGTTGATTAGAGTAAGTTAAGATAAAACTTTGTCAATTTAGTGGTTATAGAGATTATCTTAAAAGATTTTTTAGATAACAACAAACATGTCTCTCACAAAAGCACATGTGTTCCATTTTTTGTGTTGAAAAGTAAAACAAAAATTCAGAAGTGATATCAAAAAACAAAAAAAAAAATACTAATCTCATTTAAGATATAGTAACTTTTTTATTACACTTTTTCTCAATTCAAAACAAAATAATTTGAACATAATATACTTTGTAAATAAAATTTCATATAAATTATACTTCAATATAAATAAGTAATATTACTACAAAATAAGTCCTAACCTACACCAAAAACCACCACATGCCTATGAAAATAAATTACTCATAATTAATTATATCCATAGCCATTTTTGAAAATAAATAAATTTAACTACTATTAAATTATAAATAAATATGTCTAATTTGACTACTCATGTGACATTTCGAAAGGGTTAATGTTACCATATATGCAATTCTTCAATAGGACATTTTTTATCAACACATTATGAGTCTAATGACCTTTAATAAACTAAATTATCGATTTAAATATAGGTTGAAACAAGCTTAATATTCTCATTGAAATAACGTACGGGTAAGTTTGGGTAAGTTTCTCTCTAACCGTAAGGCCTCCATTATTACAAGTACACATCACAATATATAATAAGTGTCAATTAGGTTACCGTTTTGACACTCAGGGGACATTCAGGGGAGCTCATTGCTAAACATGTTGAAACTTGTTTGAATAATTAGGAGTTGAAGCGAGTCCTTAGTATCACTCTGGATAATGCTACAACAAATGATGTTGGAGTCCAGTACATCGAAAGAAGGATGTTATCATGGAACTGTCTTGTCTTAAAGGGAGAATATGTTTGTATGCATTGTTGTGCTCACATATTAAGTTTGATTGTGAATGATGGCTTAAAAGAGATCAAAGATTCAATTTCAAAAATCCGAAATGCAGTTAAATATGTGAAATCTTCTCCCGCTAGATTTGCTATATTCAAGGCATGTGTTGAACAAGAGGGAATTTCTTATAAAGGCATTGTTTGTCTTGATGTTGAAACCAGGTGAAATTCAACTTACTTGATGTTGGAGGCAAGCTTGAAGTACAAAGATGCCTTTGTCTTGCTAGATATGCAAGATAAGAAATTTGGTGCTGAAATGGCCAAAAGTAATGGTGGTGTGACACTAGAAGAGGATTGGGAATATGTGAGGTATATTCTACCATTTTTAAAGATGTTTTATGACTCTGCCCTACGCATTTCTGGTTCTTCTTATGTCATCAGTCATATGTATAAGAGGTGTTTGGAATTGGTAAAAGGATTCGACAATATTTTGAGAGTAGTGATGAGAGCATAAAATTGATGGCAATGAGGATGAATGACAAGTATGAAAAATATTGGGGAAATCCTAATGGAATTAATATCTTATTATTGATTTTTGTTATGATTGACCTTAGGAGTAAGTTGAATTTTGTTAATTACTTCATTGACTACCTATTTGAATCTAGTATGGCTAGTGATTCGAAATCAAAATTATTGTCATCTTTAAAAACACTTTATGAACAATATCAAGGTATTGAGGAGGGTTCTCAAAGTAGCCAGCAAGAATCTCAACTAGATGATGATGATGATGATCCTCATGGCATGAGTTTCTACCTAAGAGCTACAGGATGTAGATTTGATTATATATCAAAGCTTGATAAATATTTGAGAGAGGATCTTGAACCTTATATAAAGTCAATTGAAAGTCAACTTGACTAGATTTCCTATCCTTGCGAACATGGCTCAAGAGGTGTTAGCCATTCCTATATCTACAGTAGCATCAGAGTGTGCATTCAGTACAAGAGAAAGAGTGGTTAGTCCTTATGGTAGTTGCCTAACACCTAAAATAGTGGAAGTGCTTGTTTGCACACAAGATTGGTTAAAATGAACACCTTTCTCTATACTTTTTGATGAGGATCCTAAAGAACTTGATAAATTTGAGCAATGTGAGATTATATGACAAATTTATATATTTTTTAATTTATATTTTAAGTGTTCAAAAATTATGAAATATTTCATTTATTTTTGTAGAAATAACCTCTCAAGATGAAGTAGGACCTTCAAGTGCTGCTATTAATTTGGATGATTAAAGTTTTGCCACAATTTGTTAGTTATCTAAAGATTCTCTAGCAAGACCAAGAGGTGCTTTTGGACATGCATCTGTGTTTCCAAACAACCCTTTTGATTTCTCGGGGATGGCTGGTCTGCTCAATGTAAATCAGTACCTCTGTATTGTTTTTTCTTATTTGTATCATGTGTATGTTTGGTATAATTCTATTTCTTAATAACTATGGCTTGTTAATTGTTAATTTTTAATGATGTTGTGTATGTTTTCATGCATTTTATGATCGCATACCATCTTATAGATATTGTTGATTTTTACGAATTTTTGCTTTTACATGTCTTGGTGGTTCTCTGGATTTTGAGCGTCTGGGTAATGCATTGTTGCAGGTAACTATTATGTAAACTTCTTACTTATATTTTTTTCACTAACTTTTACCAGTTGATAGAATATAGACTATCTATGATAGGATCCATCTATGTCTGCCATGCTTGAAAATTTGCTAATCCATCAAATAATGACCAGCTTGAAGAAAGAATGACACGCATCAAGGAGGATCCATCACTAAAACATATTTTGGAGCAGATAGAAACCGGTGGTTCTGCGGCTATGATGAGGTTTAGAAAAGCTAAAAATATATTTTTGTTGTCTCACTATTTTGGCATTTCCATATTATTTTTTACTGTAATATGTTATGTCAATTAGCCTCTAAAGTGGTTCTCTTTATTTTAGGTACTGGAATGATGAAAATGTTTTGCGGAAGTTGGGATAGGCAATGGGTCTTGCAAATTCTGGAGACTAGTTTTAAATTTCAGCTTTGCATAGTGAATATTTGCATAGTAATTGTTTGTATTGTTTTTAAGCTTTCTAAATTAATTTGTTACTAGATAGTGTTAAAATCAAATTTTAGAACTAATGCAGTTTTATTAATGTAATTTTACTGGTTAGTGTTGTAATTTTTAGTGTTGTATAGTTAGTGCAGTTCTTGGTTAACAATTAGTATACTTAGTATAGTTAGTAGTTCAAATTATATTGTAGTTTAGTGCAATTTAATATAGTTCAGTTTAGTACAGTTAAATAAAATAAAAAAACAATTCAGTTTAGTTTGACTGAACTGTTTTTTAGTGCAGTTCAGTTTAGACAAACTAGTTTTTAGTTCAATACAGTTTTTAGTAGTAGTGCAATACAGTTCAGTTTGATTTGCCCACCCTTAACTAGATATAATTTGGACCTAAATTTTAGAATTATTTTAACAATTATAATTCTTTAATGTTACGTTTTATTAGTTTTCCTTAATTATTTTATTTCAATGTTATTATTGTGATTTAATTTTTTTGTTTATTTCATATTCAACATTTTGTAAAAAATAATTTTCATTCAACATAAATCCTAGACATACAAGACATTTGTTCAAGTGAAGCTTCATCACTTAATCAAATCCTGTTTGCCAAAATAAACTTGAGCGAGCCTTGATAACATTTAAGTAAGGCTTGACCTTAATCATTGAATATAATTTAAGTAAGGAATGATTTTAATCAATAAATAAGGACCATTCACATAAGTAATTATGATGTTAATGCTTGACTTGTAACCCTTACATATTTTAGTTTTAAGGAAAAAATTTAATAGCCTAGATGTTCTAAATTTAGAATTAGAGAACAAAGAAAAATAAGAAAAATCATATACATAAAGCTAAATTAGTAGAAACATCATGTTTCACTTTTAATCTTTTGGTATATTTTTTTTAATATTTGGTATAAGTATTAATTCATGAGTAGTTAAACAAATTATTCTTTAAGGTTAATATTGTTACATTCATGTAATTTTTTTTTCCTTTTCAACAAAATTGATTAATTATTTAATTGTTTTCCCTTGTTTGTTTTTTAATGTTTGTTTGATCTTATCAATCAACTCATGATTTCATAAATTTAATCTCATGAATACATGATTTTAAAGGAATTACGTCCTGCACCCTTTCATCTTTCTTCATGCACTCATCATTAATGTAAAATTCCAAGAATATCCTTGGAAAATATTTCATTTATCCCTGACCTTTTCCCACTCTATTCTTCTTTACTGTGACATTGGTGATTTGTGTTGGTGGAGTGGTGCCTGCATTGAGTCAATGTGGTGCGCAAAATATGTTTTATTCACTCATTATTTGTTTTGGGTTTAGTTCTTCTTTCGTGTTTTTTTTTTTCCTTTTTCACGAAATACAACATATAGTTTTTTATTTATTATTATTTTTGTTTCCCAATAATGCATTTATGTAACCGTCTCAATCTTTTTATACATAACTATTAAATTTTATAAAAATATAATAATATAAAGTTTTAACCAATTTATTTTTCTAAAACGGTTAAATTAGTATGAAATTTGTAAAAATTGTTCAACCACCAAAGATCGATTCCTCACTTATTTTTTACAACAACAGACTTGTGCAAAAAAGAAGTTTGGAGACATTAGGTTTTTTCAAATTAAACCCTCACCCCATATGTCTTTCCTTATTTCCAACAAAGCTCAACAAATAAATTAGAAATACAAAAAAATAATTCCACGTGAGCTGTCAAATAAGTAGGTAAAAATAAAATAAAGAAATAGTGGGTAAAATATCATTTCTCTAAAGAAAAACTCTTTCATGAGTAAAATAATATATTTAATCAAGAGATAAATACAATATTATTTGAATATGTTTGTTTAATATTTTAATGAATACGTCTAACGGTTAACACTCACTATTTAACTAGAATAATCTATTTATCTTGTCAATATTATTAGTCTTAGAAAAAAAAGCTCCAAAAGTTTAGAATGGTCAAATAATCCAAAGAGAACTTAAAATTAGGTATTAACAACAATAATCATAACAAAAATATGTTTAGATTGAAATATGGAAGTAGGTCTAACTAGAGGGTGTTGGATACCTATTTAAATAGCAATTTGGACGATGCACTCGAATGATAAAACTCTCCTCCTTAAGAACACGAACGTGCCAAGTCTTATTTTCTTTCTGAAAATGTTTTACATGGGCTCCACTAATGCCTGAAATGGAACCAAAAAGAAACTATATGCTATCAAAAATTTCGATATCATACAGATTGAACTAACTAACTAAACTAAACTATGAGGACAGTTCAACCACCCTTGTCAACTTCAATTAACGAAATATCAGTGAAGTGGACGCGAAGAAAAGAAAGGTTTTGTAATTCTACTAATTTTCTTTTCAAGTTACCCAATTATTACACCACCAAAACACATTACTAATGACCCTTAAGATTAGTCCCTTCATCTGTTGTATTAAATGGACCTTTGTCTTCACACATTCTCTCATACATATCTTACCATCGTTATTACCAACTTTCTCATTCTATCACGGTTTAGTTCTACACAAACTGAGGACAACTCGGCAACTAGTTAGCTCAAGAACAAACATACATTCAGTAGGAAAATGGTGATCATGGAACGCACAGAGATTGACACTCGTGCCCCATTCAAGTCTGTCAAAGAAGCAGTTATGTTGTTCGGAGAAAAAGTATTGGTTGGGGAAATTTATGCCAACAAGATCAAAGAGGTTCTCCCATTTCTCTTTCTACTCTTTAGTTTTCATGTATTTTCAGTTAATGAGAAATCATAACAGACACAATAGTTAACAAATTTGTCATACATATTAAGTGTATTTAGATATCGCTAATTGTTTTCTCTTCCTGTATCAATGTATTTACCTTGGTTAAAATATTATTGTGCCTTTTAAGAACATGCATATAACAATTACCTCAGGATTGCAAAAGATGTGTGTAGTTTGTTAATTAATTTTTCTCGTGATCATCATGCATGTGTCTCGACTGATTAAGATGCAAGTTGAAGGGAGTGCACAAACCAGAGGTGGGGCAATGGCAGCTGAGCTGGAAGAAACAAAGCAAAGTCTTGAGGGAGCCAAAGAAGAAGCTAGCATGCTGGTTCAGCGCATCAAGTCCCTGAAGAAGGAACTGGAACAAACAAAGAAAGAACTCGAAGACACAAAAGCAAGGGAGAAAAGGTTGCTGCAGGGACGGGATGATCCAGAGATTGAAGACCTCAAGTTCATTGCAACCAATGTGGAAATCAAAACACCAAGCAATGAGGAGACAGTTGAGTTCCAAAGGAGAAGATATGTGAAATTCGCTAGTCCTCATGCACTTGCTCATGTGATTCCTAACAAGGGTGAATTGCTTGGGAGACCCCCTTCTGTCAAGAAGACTAAGAGGAAGCCACTGATGCCTTTGATAGGATGGCTTTTCTCTAAAAAGAAAGGAAGCCACGAAATTGACTCTCCCAAAGCCTGAAAAGTCCTTCTCACCTTCTTAGTTCCCTAACTTGCCTCTATTCTTCTCAGTTTTCCACAAACATGTGTTGGGTGCCCTCAGTTTCTCAGATTAATAATTACCCCTCGTTTTTTTGTTCTTTGTTTATGAGGCGAAAGTTGGCCCCTCTCAATTTTGTAAATTTGTACTTCTAATTTCCTTACTGAGCTGGCCTGCTTTGGACCTTGCTTGGTAGAACAAGAGCTTCTGGAACAGTATGAATTCGAACATGGGACAATAAAGTGCTTTTGGGTATATTGTATTCTGTATACTCAGTAACATATATCTACATCTACCACTTAGTTTTTTTTTTGGTCAACAACCAAACACAGCACAGAAATCTTTACTTTTTTATCTGTAGAGTCATAAGTCCCTTTATCCGTAACGAGTACTCAGCATACATTAGCCAAAGTCCACTACAAAAACCGACACAATATGTTTGTAAGTCTCAAAACAAAGTTTATCATGGAAGCATTTTTAACTATTTTATTAAATTTTAACTACAAATTAATTAAATTTTAAGAAAAAAGTATTGATGATAAGCACACGCTTATCATCATTGTTAGATTTAAGCTAGCCAACGATAAAAGCTTTATAATAAGTAATAACTATAAGTGATAAATAAAATTTTCACCGATGAGTCTGGAAAAAAAGGCCTAGGAGGTTTTCTGCTAGATACCAGGAAACACGTTCCTCCACAACAAAATTGTAATGTACATTTAAGTTAGATTTTTAAAGGATTAAACAGGAGACTAAATATAAATTTAACATAAAATATTATAATCATCAAAGTATGACCCATACACATCTACAACCAAATACAGACTTTACGCAGAAATGCTATTAAACATGTCCGTTATTCTAAAACTTTAATATTTTCTGCAGATAAAAAATATTCAACACAATCTACAACGAGGACTATATACATAATTATTCATCCTTGATTTTCCAAGTTTGACCCCAAAGGGGGAGCCCAAAAAATTATAAAATGAAAAATCATGTACATTCATAACCAGAGGGTGGTTTTGACAGCTGAGGTAGCCCTTCCACCAAACTTAATTGTCTTCGCAGCTTAACAATGTGAGCTTGCACCTAGGACATTGCAACAAAGTCAACAACTGTTAAAAGACTAAACATTTAAAATAATGCTTTCAAGCTGTAAGACAGAGAGGCCCACATGTGCAACTGCAGTAGTTAAGTTAGTGCTCACTTCATATGCATCCAAAAACAATGCCAAACAAATAAAACATTTAGTGAAAACCACGGACTAAATCATTAGGTTTCACCATCCAATAAAAGCCTTCTAGACTTTGTTAAAAGATTATCTTGATTAGTTGCATATCAGTATCAGTGAATTTAATATATTTACTTTCATATGGTAACCTCATAGCGCATAAAATAATATTACTTTAAGGAACAGGAAGAAACGGCATAACATAGCATAGCATCCACAAGAAACTAATGCAGAATAAAAGCCACTAATAAATCCCTAGAATAAAGCTGCCAAGTTCAAGAGGCATGATAGAATAATTGAATAATAAACAATAACCTGCTGGCGTGCTGCTGCAAGTTTTAAGAGCTCATCCGCCTCAGAGAAGTTCAAGAACCACTGGCTTAGAGAATGATCTTTGGTGTCACCTCTCTCCTTGTCACTCATAGTATCAATTTGTACTGCATAAACCAAAATAAGGGAAAGCTTAAGGGTATAAGTCTTAAGGGGGAAAATTCGAAAAAATGGTAGGAATAGGAATAACATTCAAAGCAAAGTACCAGGACTTGGTAAATTCAAACCAGAAGGAAGCCTAGGCACATTAACAGCAGGATGATTCTGTATACGTGCAAGAAAACCCTCAGAGGGTTCAGGGAAAACAATCTCATTATAAGATTCAACAACTACAGGTTTTTTTGTAGACTGGGGGCCAGATTCATCTTCTGGATATAATTTCAAATGGTGATACCTAAAATATCGAAATTCATGAACATAAATTAGTAAAATAATGTGATCGTCCAAGTACCAAATCCAAGTAATCAGTAGAGAATAAGCCATCTATTTCATGTGTGACGTATTGCTCTTTCTCCTCTGAAGTCTCTAAGTAAAACAAACTACTCAAGTAACCCTAAAAGTATCAGAAATCATGCTAAATAGCATCTCACATATTAAATCAACCTTCAAATTAATTCTTAAAATGTACTCAAATAGTTCGAGAACGAAATTGATGTTTATTCAATCAGAAAAATATGAAGACCTAAAAAGAAACTCACAAATCCAACTGTTTTTCACAGACATCACTGTGGAAATAGAGAGTGATGGCTATTTCAAATTCACCCCAACCACTTTCTGACAACTCAAACGGTGGCGACTCCACAACTCTAGTGGGGTTATTAAAACTAGGATGTAATTGAAACACAACCCGCTTAATCACCACCCCAAGATCTTCATTCGAAGCTCCGCGTACATAGACTGTCCACTTGTGTGACTGGGACCTGGTAGAAACGAAGGATTAGAGACTATAGCCAAATCCAGTGACCCAAGAAAGAAAAAGAAAAAAGACACAAACAGAGACCCAACTTACTCACTGGCCTTCCTACCAAGATAGAATGCAATGGTCCCATACACTATTGGGACACAAATTTCAACATCTTTGATCCTATTGTTCGCATTCTGAACCAAAATAAAATCTTTAGGGAAAAAACTCGGTACCCAAAAACCATAAACGTGGGAAAAAGAAACCAAGAAGGAAAGAATCATCCAGACCAAGAGGAAGAATGAGACAGAATTAGGGTTGACGAAATTGATGATAGAAGCTGATTACCTTCTTGTCTGAATCCTCAGATGGTATTGCGATTTTGAGGCGTGAGGGTTTAATGGCAGAAGCACCATCATCGGACAAATGCTCACCTTGTCTCTTAAGGGGTAACGGTTGAGAGTGAGACATTTGCCAATTTCAGTGTATTGTTTTGGTTTTCCAAAATTGAGAAAGATACAAGCCAGAAGAATGAAGTTTAGGGTTTTACAGAAATTGTGGGCACTCTTACTGCCCGATTCATACGACTAGACTATGCCTTGCTTGTTGATCCTCAGCAGTTGTTCGGTTTTCTTGCTTTACTCTTGAAAAAAAAAATCTGGAATGGTGGTAGCTCTATCTGCGTGACAAAATCCAGATATTTTAACTTAAAAAAAGAAATTCAAATTTTTTAGAAAAAGAAAAGGTGATGAAGAAGAAATAACTCATTTACGAAAATATATTAGAGTATTTAGTCTCAATTTACCTTTGGATCACTGAAAATAAGTTGTAGTTATATTTTCATTACACTAAAGTATATATAATTTTATTATTTTCATGAGTAATTAATTTAGAATAAAATAATAAGACAATTTAAAAGAATATATATTTATAATTATTTAAAAGTAATATTATTAGAAAACATATATTTTGATGATTGAAAATTCTTAATAAACAATAACTTCACTTCTTATTTTAGGATCATTACTCACTTAAGCTAATTCAAATAAAACATCTTTTATTTTGTAAAGTTTGAAATATTAGAGTTTGAAATCTTAGAGTTTTCACACTTTTAATACAATTGTTTCCGGTGTATTTGTGACAATGATTTAAGAGTTAAGACGTGTATATGTTCTTGTAAAAAAATTCATTTTTTTGTAGAAGAACAAAATAAAGTCTGTATAGCTTGTAAGTCTGGGGTCAATGAACAACCACTAGCTGCAAACCGAATGCAAACCAAGAACCACCAAAAAGGTTACCTAAGACAAGCATTTGGCTAAGGGCACTACTACTAGAGACGACCTCTCAACGAGAGAACGATACCAAGGGATGTCGACTTTTAGTAAACAACATACATGCACCTGCCAAACCAAAATATATGATTAATATATAGAAAACGATTACAAGATAACCTTATAAATAAGAGTGAGTAGTAAGTTAATTTTTAGATTCCTTCACCATTCAAATGACTTCTTTCGAGAATAAGATAAAGACTAACTTAAGTGTGAGAGTATTTTTTACAGACACATCATCTCTTGTCCCAAAAACCAAACAAAGGACAATCTTAGTCGAAAATCAAACAAAAGAGAATTAAAGCCAAAAATCAAGCAGATGAGAAACAGCTCAAACACGTTAGAGAAAAGAGTAGAGAAGTGGTCTTGTAAAATTTATGAAGTCCTATAATACCATCTTTCATCTCAAATATAGAAAGTTAGAGATGAATGTTTACTTTGTTTAATGAGTTTTATGACTTCATTTCTCCAAACTTCTTCGTATTTCTAGGAAACAAACATAATTAGGATAAAATGAAGTTAAATAGTCTTTAGCTTAATTTCGAAACACTTTTATAAAAAATTCCAAGCACTTGATCTTTGTCCCATAAGTATGTGACAAACTCGAACACTTCAACCTTTCGGCGATGTTCATGCGTTTTTTTGTGTCCTCTATTGCCGAAGTCGCGAGTTTCAATGTTCTAGTGTAACGCGTTGGGTTGCGAATTGAGTTTTTTAGCTGCAACGTGAGACATAGTAATAGATACAATGACATTGTTGCAGTCATTTGACCCCACGGGCATGATTCTCACGCATGGAAATTTCATCCTTGTCCCATTGATGATGAGCACGGCTGTGAAGATCGACAACATGTTCCTTTGCGTTCAGCTAATGTTTCACATGTTCGGATTGATAATTAGTTGAGTGCAGCTTCTTAGGGACAATGTGATAGTGCTGGAGATTTCACATTTGAATAGAGATAACACAGATTTATAATATGACAATGTGATAGTGTTGGAGATTCCACATTTGAGTAGAGATAACAGATTTATAATATGTGTGACTGCTAATTTCATTTTAGAAACTGATTTTGCAAAAAGCTAAATTAGATTAAAGTTTTCTTCTTAAAATAACATAAGCGTCTTGCGTTGGCTAAATGCGGGCATCAGATAGCTAAAATTGAATTTAGAAAACCAATACAGAGAAACTAAAAACTAAAAACCACACTAAATTACTCTTTCTGTTCTTTACCGAAGTTTTAGTATCTATAATAGCAATCTGAGTTTTAACTAACAGTTTCTGGTGTGATATATCCATTAGTTTTAGTCGTTTTTTTATATTAATATAATAATAATAATAATAATAATAAAGATTATAAGCTAAACAGTATTCAAATAACGTTTGAGAAAATGACATAAACAAGTGAAATAAACTCAAGAATCTAAACCCTAAAGTTAATTGAAATGACATTAATTAACTAGTTAATGATGTGAGGTTAGGATTCAGGCTCAACGTATTTGGAGTAACGAGACACCCCATTCTCATTTTTTTTCTTCCCCGTGAAAGAGCACGCTAAGTTTACATTCCAAGCACAAGTATTTTCTGTGTTCAATCTTAACAACAATAAATGGCACCAGAAAATAAAATCAAGGCATTAATGATGTTTATGGATAACCCTTGTTTAATGCCTCTTCTGGATGAGAGGACCTTGTTCTTCATCCAGTGAAGCTTTCACTTTAGATGCCTCCATTGGTCAGCATAAAACGCAAAGCAACCATCCCTCACGTGCTATGGCATTTACATGTTTGAAGCACTCAAGGCCATTACCTTACATTGTTCATTCAATGCAAGAAGTTGAGCCTCTTTCTTGTCAAGCAGTGCACTCAACCTGACATTCTCTTGCATAAGTTTCTGAACTTCAGCCTCTTTCTGCATCTTCTCACCCTCTAATTGAGTGGTCTTTGCAACTAGCCTGCTCCAGAGGAACATCAGGCAATAAGAAATTAATGTACATATCAGAGGTAGAAATGAACATTGTAAATGACAATTCAAATGAATGTTTAACTGAACCATAGGCAAATGAGTGGATGTTCACAGTCAAGGTGTGTTTGTAAAAGGAAGGGTGATCATGAATTGGCGTTGAGTCATTGACGGCTATACAAACACACACACACACACACACCTAGTCATCAACATTTTACACTAAACCACCACAAGACCTAAGTTATTTTAACATAATAACAGACTTATGGACCAGAAACTTTTGCTTCACATATATGCCTACGACACCACGTTAGTATTTACTTAGGTTCCACAGATTATTTCAGTCATATGAATTTTTCCTTCTAAATAAGAGTCTGAGATAGATCACGGCCATGTGCATAACATTATTCTACAAAAGTAGAATACCTGATCCAATAAAATTTAATGATGCCATGGTGCCAAGTTAACATAAAATAAATCATATATAAAGCACAAAAATGCAGCATGAAGCATACTGAAGCATGTAACTCAAGCAACTTGATTTGGGTTATTATCAAGATGCGTGATAATATTGTTCATATCAATTAATATACTTACTTTTCAAACAGCCTCTCAATAGTTCGAAATTGTTTCTCTGAAGAAAGCAAGGTTTCTCTTACTGTGATTAGACCACTAACGTATGATTTCAGAGACTCAAATTCTCGCTTCACTCTAGAAAGCTCTTCTTCATTTTCAGCAGCTCGTTCTCTCTGTCTGGTTGTTTCTTCCACCAAGTCCTCAACTCTCTGCCGCATTTCATTTAGAATACTGTTTGTATTCAAAGCAAAACGCTCCATTTCCTCTAATTTCACAGACACGTTCTCTAACTGGGTAGACTTCCGCTTAATTTCTTCCTGACTTACACTTACTTTTCCCTTTTCTATTGCAGTTTCTGACTCAGCCAAGAAAACTCTTTTGACAAGGGCTTCCATCACATCTGCAACCATTTGTACAGACTTGAGTATCTCTCCTATATAAGCTGCATCTTGTTTGTCAAAGGAACCATGGTGATGGCTAATTTCCATCCAAGATTCTTCATCTGCGTCATCAAATGAAGAAAGGTCAACATTGCTGGACCAACCTGATAATGGTATCCCATTTTTGTCAACAAAGCCTACCCCCTCCAATTGTTTGATGCCACAAGCTGCATGGGCTAGGTGCGGAACAGCCATGAGCCTAGCTTTTGATTTCAAGTAAGTCAACAATGTAGAAGCAGTCTTGACTCTTTGCCAAAGAACCTCCAATTCCTTTTTTGCTTCTCCATCTGAACCATGATTGCAAGCCTTTACCTCTGTAAATTCTTTCTGCAATACATGTACTTCGGATTGGCTTCTTGTAATCTCTTGCTTCCATGTTTCGTGTGATTCACTCGGCTGGGACTTCACATCTAACAGGTCAGCATTTTCATCTGTTGCCATGCCCTGTCCAGTGTTTCACAGAAATGTCAAGAGCACAATATATACATGGAGGATATGTATTGTGTTAAGAATAAGCTAATAAAGGCCAATATTTCATCGTATGAAACCTTTGGCAAAGTTCCACCAAAGAGTAATCGGGAAGATACTACCTGTTATCTTAAAGTGGGCTTTGAAAGTGATTATATAACTAGAAGTATGCAGCACAGTAAGTTCAAATACATATTAAAACAAAGCAAACAAAGGTAAATCCATTTGTGCTTTATTCAGATACATGTCTGCCAGTGTCCTCATTTCAAACACAAGTACCATGAATACGCCCAAGAACTTTAACATGTTTAAAAATAACGTCTCCGGGAAAGCAACAAGGACAAAATCTATATACTTTGCTTCTTTGAAGCTTCAAAAAGTTAATAGCATCCACCTATATGAACTAGAAGTACTAAAATATTGTAATACAAATAAAAGACAAACATCTCGTTCGTCTGATATCAAACCTCTTGGAATCAGACTTCTACGTCACGCATTACCTGGTTAGCAATGGTTTATGTCTTCAACTTACAGCACACACAAACAGTTGACTCAATCAATGTTTTTTGACATAGAGACACTACCATTACGTTTGAAGCTAGATCTCACAGACAGAGAAAATCGTTCAAGCGGGAAAAAATAAATAATAATAAACAGACAAATAAATAATAATTAGTGTTTCTGACACTATAAAGCAGCCAGAAAAACACAAGTAAGCTTAACCCAGCTGTTAACTCCTGTGAGCTATAACCTCGGAAAACATTTCTCTCTCTCTCTCTCCTTTTTACTTAAAATTAACTTAAGCTTGGATTTTAAGCTGTAGTCAATTCAGCAAAGTTTGGTGAGCAACACAAGCACCGCCCAGGATCAAAACAGCACTTCGAATTGTTAACCAAACAAAATGAACTAAGAAAACAAAACTCTGAACAATCTCATTGCAGTAAAAGAATCAAACGTATTTCAAAAATCAAAAGATCTCGCCCCTTTCTCTAAACTGATCTTGTAGTGGAAGGGGAAAAAATCAAAATTTTACCCCGACCCATAATCAAAGGAACAAAGTTGAGACCGAATATCCCCCCAAAAGTGTTAAAACAGGAAATTGAATGCTTAAAGATAACAAAAGTGATTACAATTGTGGAATCTGGAAAAAGGGGATTAAAGTACAACAAAGCAATCAAGCAAATAAGAAGGTAAGAGGAGCACCTGCTTTGACAAGAAAAAAAGTGAAGATCGGTTGAGTGGAATGAATATTACAGGTCTGAGTTGGATCGTCTTCTCACTTACATGAAAACAGAAAAAAAAGGCGATGAGAACCAGAATCTGCTGTCCGCAACAGTTTGCTGCTTTACCTTTGAAAATGTTTTTTTTTTCTTACTTCCTTGAAATGAAGGTAAATTAGTCTAATACTCTATACTAAGCCATTCCATGATAAATCTTAGTATAGGATGTTTCTTAATCTCTTAATAATTATTTTATGAATTATATCAACATTTTTTATTGATTTATAATAACTTATTTCACACTCAACAATAATTATTATTACAAACTTTAATAAAATTAATACGACATTATGGATAATAACTTATTGATAACATATTTTAAATTTTATACCATTATCATGTGTTTAGTCCATAATAATGTATTTTCTTATTCATAAAATGAGCTAAGTTTAACATTGCTATTTAATACATAAAAATAATAACTATAATAATAGTTGTTAACATTTAAAACTAATTTTTCGAATATTATAAACAAAAAGAGTTTTCCTAAAACATTGAGTAGCAAGTTTGAAGTAATTGAGAAGTTCCGGACAGCCTTGTAGTTGGTAAATTGTTGAAAAACCAAGTGCTACATTTTTTTTTTCAAAAAATGAGTACTTAACGGCTTAATCACAAAGTAGTTTTGATAGCTAAAAGCTAACTACACCAAAACATTGGTTCCTTGCCCCTTTGCTTAGCGAACAAACTTTACATTTTTTTTATCACATAATTCTGTCTAAAACTTGAAGATGCTTCAAATGCATATCTTTTTTTAATGTTTAAAAATGAATTATTTAGTCTCATAAATGTAAAAATTCATTCTATCCTTCAGCGTCATTGTTTAGTCTCTTTGTTGTTGATGAATAACTTCCTTTCTACCTTATTCTTAGGTTTCAATTGTTTTGTTAGTAAAAGCAAATTTAATGACAACCAATACATGAAAAACATGATTATCTAAACAAATTAAAATAACATAAAAATGGTATATCATGACAACTTCATTGTGTTTTTTTTTTTTATATTATAATCAATTATAGGATGATTATATAATAAAAAAAGTATGAGTATTCACTGTGGTTTTTCACTCCCACCATTATTTTATCTATTGAATGGAGCATTGAAAGTTACCTTCATTTCAACCAAGCTTTTATCCTCTGTATTTTCCTTGTTTATCTATGAAAACTGGGTGGATGCTTTTTGAAAATTCAAGTGCAATCTATGATTGAAAATAGGTTGTTTCTTCTAACACCCAAATAAACTATGTTAAAAGGAAAATGGTAATTTAACATATCTATACTTATTTAGTATAATATTTACAATAAAAATGAAAAATAATGTGTCAAGTATGTAAAAATATATTATCTTATATTAAAAAATTAAATATATGTGAAAGTGGATTGTGATATGACTTTCATTTACTACTTCATACATTTGTATATTTTTAATATATATATATATATATATATATATATATATATATATATATATATATATATATATATATATATATATATATATATATATATATATATATATGGTTTGCTAACACGCGTAAGTCTGTTTGTTTTTTAGTTGGTATATTTTAGCAATTTGTATCGGGTTTTAGTAGACAAAAATACCCTTATATATAAGTTTTAAGGTTAAGGGTATTTTAATAATTTTCATTCTCAAAACTAAAAAAAACCTCAAACTCTTACTCACCTCTTTCATTCCTCTCAACCCTTTCTCTTTCATCTCTCTCATTCCAGCATTTTCTCTCTCGTACCCCAACTGTAAAAAAATCAGAAACACTCCTTGTTAAACAATTTCTTACAAAAAATAATTTTATAATGAGTTTTCATTTTATAATTTTTGTCTTATATAATTTTATCTAATTTTCACAAGCATAATGACATATGAAATAATTGGTAATTGGTTTGGAAAAAATCAGAAACACTCGTTATTAAACAATTTATTACAAAAAATGATTTTATAATGGGTTTTCATTTTATAATTTTTGTCTTATCTAATTTTATCTAATTCTCATAAGCATAATGACATCCAAAGAAATTGGTAATTGGCCTAGAAAAAACCAGAAACACTCAGTGGTTAAACAATTTCTTAAATAAATGATTTTATAATGAGTTTTCATTTTATAATTTTTGTCTTATCTAATTTTCAAAAGTAATTGGCTTAGAGGGTTTTTCTTAGAGATGATGCAGATGATGAAATTAGAGAGGTTAGTGAATATGATAAAATTAAAGAGATCTTGAATGAACATTTGCCTCAAGGCGAATATGCCAATGACTTAACTCTTTACAAAGGCAAATTGTTTAACGACGAATGTTTCTGATTTTTTCACTTGGGGATACAGTAGGGTGACAAAGAAAATGTTAGAGTGAGAGAGATGAAAGAGAAAAGGTTGAGAGAATGAGGGAGGTAAGTAAGGGTTTGGGAGTTTAACCTTAAAACTTAGAATTCATGATATATAAGGGTATTTTTGTCTACTAAAACCTGGTACACATTGCTAAAACGTATCAACTGAAAAACAGGCGTATATATATATATATATATATATATATATATATATATATATATATATATATATATATATATATATATATATATATATATATATATATATATATATATATATATATATATATATATATTGAATATGGATATATGGATATTTACTATCATCTTATTTATCTATCTTTACATATTTCATAAAATTACAAATAATTTTTATTATTCATCTTAACTATGTGTATCATATGATCATTTAGTCAGTCATAGATCAGACAATCAGTTATAACTCGGATCGTCTAGCGAGTTATAGTGAATATGGTCGATCATCAAACAAATTGATTGATCATAATTGTTTTCGAACCACCAAATAATATTAATCAATTTAAAAATAAAATATAATTAAACACAATTAGAGTATAATTAGATCAATATTAATTAAAAATTTACATTAAAACTTATAAATAAAAATTTGAAATAAGAAGAGAATATATATACATTTATTATTGCATTAATTATTAAACGGTCAAATATTAAACTGATTTTGATATAAGAATATTTATACCTTCTAAATTATTTAAACGAACAATTTAATATCACTTAAACTTTTGGACAACATTCAAACACATAACACAATCCAACTTGTTCTTGATCTCATATATGAAACTCTATGTATATTGGATAACGAGGTTTAACATTGTGATATTATTGTTTATCTCAAAAGGAGGGAGTGTTGCTCCCTCCACCACCACCAAATGTTCCATGTACCACTCCATACCTAATTTGTCTTTGTTATAAAACGTATGTCAGCATCCGTTTTACCTTCAAAGGATGTTGACATCCGTTTACATAATTTATATTTTAGTTTATTGTTTTTATTTAAAAAACAAAAGAAAACCTTAATGGATGTGGCCACATTCGTTAACGGACGTGGCACATCCGTTTAAGTAATTTTATAAAAAAATATTTAAATAATTTATTAAATAATAATACATAAATTAAATTAATAATAATAATTTTATTAAATAAAATTAAATTAATTCATATATAATTACGTAATAAATTTAAAAAAAATTAAATAATATTTATATATTAATTTAAAATATAATAAATTAATAAACTAAAAACTAAAAAAAAAAACCTCAACGATCCGTTTAAGTAGATTTATAAAAAATCTTTAAATAGTTATTTAAATAATAATACATAAATTAAATTAATATAATTATATTATTAAATAAAATTAAATTAATTTATATATAATTACATAATAAATTTTAAAAAAATTAAATAATATCTATATATTAATTTAAAATACAATAAATTAATAAACTAAAAACTTAAAAAAAAATAAAATTCAACGGATGTCGCCACATCTGTTAACGGATGTAGCACAGTCGTTAAAGTAGATTTATAAAATATATTTAAATAATTATTTAAATAATAATACATAAATTAAATTAATAATTATTATTTTATTAAATAAAATAAAATTAATTGATATATAATTACGTAATAAATTTAAGAAAAATTAAATTATATTTATATATTAATTTAAAATATAATAAATTAATAATAAACTAAAAATTAAAAAAAAAACCTCAATAAATACCGCCACATCCGTTTAAGTAGATTTATAAAAAATATTTAAATAATTATTTAAATAATAATGCATAAATTAAATTAATAATAATAATTTTATTAAATAAAAGAAAATTAATTTATATATAATTACGTAATAAATTTAAAAAATTAAATAATATTTATATATTAATTTAAAATACAATAAATTAATAAACTAAAAACTAAAAAAAAAAAAACTCAACCCACATGGATATGATATATCCATTGAAGAATTTTTTCTAGAATGGATGTCAACGTCCGTTAAAAAAAAATGAGAATGTAAAATATTTTAAAATATAAAGAATAATTTTGAAATTTTATTAAAATGTGCCGGTGGGTGGTTTAGGGCTAACCCTCAAACGAAGTTAACCCTGACACGTTCGTTATTTGAATGGGCTTTTGTGCATTTTGGAGGTCCATCAGTTGTGGATTTGATTCGTCCATGGTAGCCTCATATTTATGAACTGCAACAGGTTCTGAATCTACTTACCTAATATTTTATACATACTAATCTATAATTTTAAATAGAATAACTTAACTATATATATGGAGTAAAAAATGTTATTTTTCATGATCATTTTCAAAATCATAACTAAAATGGTTTCTAATTAATTTATTGTGAAAAAAATATAGTACTATGTTAAGATCAAACACTTATTTTGTTTATATAACATTTTACTTTATAATTTTTTAATTGTTCATATTATCATTTAAAAATAACTTATCTATAACTTTATTAAAAACAACTGAGCATAAAAAGAAGAAGTAACCTACTAGTAACATGCTACCATTTTTAAAGGATATAACCACTTAAAATCCTTTGAAAGCAAAACTTTATTTATTTAATTAAAGAAAAAAATTATTAAAAAAAATTTAACTTTAAATTTAATTCAACCTTACTAATTTAATTTTATAAAATAAAAATTTTATTTATTTATATAATATAAATTTATCTTATATTTAGTTAAAATGATGCACAATTTTCATCTCTTATTTTTATACCAATAATAAATAATCCAATAGTATAATGATAATAGATAATACAAAAAATTTAACAAACAAATTTAAAATAATTTTAATAACACCTATAAAAAGTAGTGGAGAATAATTAATTCTAACAATTAGGGAGAATGTAATGATGCATTGCAAGCAAGTATGTCTCGGGGGCAACAATTGAAAATTCAGCTCGATGAAAGTCTGAAATCTGATACACGACTAGACTTTTCAATGTTTTCATCAATCGGAAAAGGAATCTGCAGAGGATGTTATAAAATAAATAACATTTCATTAATATTCACAGAAAAAAGAATAAAAACTTAAGTACAAGAAGAAAGCCCACGCGCATGGGTTCGTTCTTGCTGTCAAATTCCTTTGTTCTGATTTTGTACAAAAGCCTCGTCGTGTTTACAAATCATAAAAACTTATTAAGGCAATTACAGGTATGAAATTGAAATTTGCAAAACTTCAACCTTAATTAATGTCATGTCTCAACTCTCACTTCCAGCCTATCTCTCTTTTTAAGGGATTTTAAGAAGATACGCATTCAACTTATTAAAAATCACATATTTTCAACTTATTACTTGTACCGTATATTCGTTTAGTCGACCTTTTACAAGTAGACTGACTTTATTTTATCGAGCTCTTACATATCAAACTCTCCATGCCTATATTTTACAAGTTAAGTTTTATAGGTCGATATTTTAGACCATGTCGATTTTTTTTCACGTCGAGTTCTTTAGATCCACTTCTTACATGTTAAACTTCTTGAGATGAATTGGTCTGAGGGTCGGTTGTCCTTCTTTGTTATGCTCTCTTTTGATCTTTAATCCTCTCCGAGAACACGATCCACTCTAATGGGTTGTTGACCTCCAAAAGACACTCCAATGCTCAAATCAAATATGTTTCATAAAGATGTTTATATTTTATTAGAATAGAAAATGATGATTGTACCTAACATCAGTTGTATTATTTATAGAGTTTGTGGCAGTCAAATCCATTGATTAGTTATGAGTATATTTTTAGGGACTCAAACCCAATAATCAATAATTAATACCGTATATTTGTAAAGCGTAAGGTAATCTGACCTATTAATACTGATAATTGCCCATGAATGATTAACTCCGATCAGTATATTTCATATAGTACATAAGCCCCCAAGCAAGCTCTTTTATTCGAAAGAGGTGCGTAGGGATTATTATGAGCTTTAAAAGAGGTCGTTCACGTTGTATTTAGGGAGTCTATCTTCGATGTTTTAAGTCTTCATTGTTCTCTGTACCGAGCGGCGAACTCTAAGAGTTCTTTGGATCTGTTCCCTAGACTGAATAGACTGAACAGAAAATGCTAAGAGTTCTCTTTGACACTTTTTCCTGTGCAAGAGATTTTCACTCAAAAAAATATGCTTTTAAATAAAATAAAGTAAAGGCTTCAATATTTTATAATTTATTTTTATAATGAAAAGGCATTGGAACTTGACAAAGCTGAACCTGTTGAGTAGTTGACTGATAAGAGTTCTTTTTCGAACTTCCTGTGTTGAGCGGGGATTTCTGAAGCCCTTTTTCGGACTTCCCCCGAGCGGCTTGAGGTAAAAGTTATTTTTCTAACTTTCCTGCGTTGAGAGCGGGGATTTTTGAAGTCATTTTTCTGACTTCCCCCGAGCGGTCTTGAGGCAGAAGTCATTTTTCTGACTTCCTGCGTTGAGCCGGGATTTCTGAAGTCATTTTTCTGACTAACCCCGAGCGGTCTTGAGGTAGGAGTCATTTTTCTGCGTTGAGCGGAGATTTCTGAAGTCATTTTTCTGACTTCCCCCCGAACGGCTTGAGACATGAGTCATTTTTCTGACTTCCTACGTTGAGCGAGGTCATTTTTTCTGACTTCCCCCGAGCGGCTTGAAGCAGGAGTCATTTTTCTGACTTCCTGCGTTGAGCGGGGATTTCTGAAGTCTTTTTTCTGACTTCTCCTCGAGCGGCCATTATAACCTGACACAGTTGAAGGTAGGTCTGAACATTTGTGCACATGATATTTTATAATTTATAATTTAAAATTAAGAGTTGGTAGAACCTAACCCAGTGGAGGTATGAACCTTCCTGCACATAATATTTTATAATTTAAAACTAAGAGTCGGTAGAACCTGACAAAGTTGAACGCAGCTCTGAACCATCCTGTGCATAATATTTTATATAATTTAAAATTAAGAGTCGGGTTGAACCTGACAAGGTTGAACGCATTTCTGAACCACCTGTGCATAATATTTTATAATTTATAATTTAAAATTAAGAGTTGGTAGAATTTGACAAGATTGAATGCATTTCTGAACCATCATGTCCATTATATTTTATAATTTATAATTTTAAAACTAAGAGTCGGTAGAACTTAATAAGGTTGAAAGCAACTCTGAACCATCCTGTGCATAATATTTTATAATTTATAATTTAAAATTAAAAGTCGGTAGAACGTGACAATTATTCATAGAGGGATCTATATTTTATTAGGACAGAAAAAGATGATTATACCTTATATAATCAATAATTAATAGCTTATATTTGTAAAACGTGAGGTAATCTGAGCTATTAATACCTGATAATTATTCATGAATGACCATTAACTCCAATCGATATATTTCATATAGTACATTTGTGAATTTGTTTTATTTATGCTGAACTTTTAGAAGAGTTGAGAAAATTGTTGAATTGAATGATAGACCGAACAAAAGTGGGGTTTTTTGTTTCCGTTTTGATGTGTGTCAAAGAGGTTGAAGGTTGGACTAGGTTGTTCCCGTTTCTGATGTGCTTTGTTTGTTTGCAGAACCAAAATCATATCACACAAAAACTAGCATTTATATATGTTTAACTGATGAAAGCAACTATTTACTTTAGAAGCTTGAGAAAATATTACGTGGGGATTTGAATGTAGATGATAGAGAATACAAAGAAAATGAAAAGTTGAGGACAAAAGGTTAGGAGTTTACTCTATATGGTTGTATAAGATGGAAAGAAGAAAAAGGAAAAGAAAATGAGAGCAGTAGACGTAGAAGGCTAAGGAGAGAGAGAGAGATATGGAATGATCTTTGTGATGTATGTTTGGAGATACGGGAAGAAAATTAGTGCAAAGAAGATGATTACCCGTAAGACTAGGGAGTGTACCACTGCGGCTGTGAGGTTTCTCTAGCTTATGAGGTAAGCACTTGAGGAGGATTTTGGAGGAGAGAGATTGGGTTGAAAAATGAAGTGTTGCTGCTAAATCAAAGAGAAGAAGAATGTGAGCTTTTAAAAATAAAATGAACAATAATCTGTGTGTGCGTGAGAGAGATTGCCATGTAAATGCATGATAAGGAAAGCCAAATCTCATGATGGCGGTGTCAAAATCAAGCAAATTATGCAATCTGAAAAAGTTGAAACATTGAGACACGTACACCAAGGATTGAATAACGTTCAAATCAGTAGTATATTGTTTCCAATGTTTTTGTTTTGTATCAAACATCAAATGAACCAGACTGTTACAACAGAATGAGTTCAGAAAGGAAAGATTGAATAGTTCCATCCACACTAGTTTCCCTGATTGGTTCGTTTTTATGTAAAACTTGTACAATGGTACTATTTTACTGTAGACTTATATGCACGAGAGGGAACCCAAAAAGCACTGGCCACTTCTTCTCTTTTCATTTCCCTACTACATACATGTCTTTTTTATTACTATTTTTTTTTTTAAATTTTCGAGTTAAATATGTATAAAACTATAATGTCCCAAGAGAAGCATATGTACGCACCCACATGCCATGACATGACCCAGTGTATCAGTACATAAAATTATGGACATGGATAATTTATTTTATTTATTAATTTATTACAGAGTGGTAGTAGTTTAGAAATCTGCAATGTTACGGTGGAGGAGGATAGTTATCAATAAATAAGGATACGATTGTGAAAATAATTGAAAATAGAAAAATGTGAAAATGGACATAAAATGATGGAGAAGAAAGAGTTGACAGAAGAAAATGAATTTTGTGTGGTTGAGGATTAATAAGTTGAAAGGTACATATAACCAAAACAGAGTTTGAGAAGAAGTGTTTACTTTATTTTTCTGTTTTTGGTGACTGCTGTTGTGTTGAAAGTTCAGGCATGCGAAGAAAGAATTAGAAATGAGCTTTTAGGATATCCCTTTTCTTTCAACACTGTATATTTTCAAAATCTTTGTCACATAGGGTGTAGTCTTGGTTGCACACGCATCATCTACTTCACAAGTACAACTTCAAATTATAAAAAAGCAAAAAGGAAAAACAAGAAAATTGGATGTATGAACATAACATAACATGTACATGCTTGTTGATGCATTGGTTGGGAATGATGAGAAGTTGAGAAATACATTTTTGCCCTCCCTCAACGTCCACAAAGATGAACATAAGATGTAGATGCTTGTTGATATATAAGTACAGTATATCTTGGTAGCATATAGAGTAGGGTTTTGTACATGTATATACACATGTGTGTAGGGGCCATATGTGATATCTCTCGGCTCCATGAAAAGAAGAACCTATTGAACTCCCAAATGACAACCCGCATCATTCCATTCCATTGCCATTCATTCATTCTTTCATTCAGAACATCTACTTTTTTGCTTTCCTTTCATCCAATATATCATTTCATATATTTTTCTACCTTTTTCTACTTTATTTCACATATACCTGGTCATGCCTTTTCGTCCAAGTAATTCCTGATAGTACCCTCACTTTCTAAGCTCTCTTTTGTCCCTTCCCTTTTTATGAACACCACTCTGTCAACCTCAGTCCTTATCTCCCAGATATTTTTTGTGATTTTCTCTCTTTATCACTCCATGTACTATGTGCCTGTGCCTCATCTATAATGACACCTATTATAATAAGTTCATATCATCGCCTCGATCACCTTCATTTCCTCCAATTCAATTCATGCACTCTCCCTCCTCACCTTACCTACCCTCTCATTCTCTTTCTCATTCTCATTCTCATTCTCATTCTCTCTATCCAACAAACAACATTCTTTTTTGTTGCCTTGTCTTTGTTTCCACTCCATGATGGAACCTCAACAACCACAAGGGAGCCAACCAAACGACGAGGGTGCCAGTGGAAAAGGGGGCTTTCTCAGCAGGCAAAGTAGTACACGGTGGACTCCCACAACCGACCAGATTAGAATATTGAAGGACCTTTACTACAACAATGGAATTAGATCCCCAAGTGCAGAACAGATTCAGAGGATCTCTGCTAGGCTGAGGCAGTACGGTAAGATTGAAGGCAAGAATGTCTTTTATTGGTTCCAGAACCACAAAGCTCGAGAAAGGCAGAAGAAAAGGTTCACTTCTGATAATGTGCCCATGCAAAGACCTCCTGCCCCATCTAATGCTCTTCCTTGGAAACCTGATCAAGATCCTCCTATTCATACCAACTATTCTAACATTTCTTCTACGGGTAAACCCTCTCTTCATTTCTCAACTATATACTCTTTTACTATGTCTCTCACCTTTTATTGTGCTTATATATCCAGGGATCTCTTCTGCATCATCTTCTTCTGTTGAGATCATTACTGTCGGACAGATGGGGAATTATGGCTATGGTTCTGTGCCCATGGAGAAAAGTTTTAGGGTAAGTTATAAACGACTCTTAACTTTGGATTTTACATATTAGCCTCAAAGACTTTCTGTAATTTTTTACTCTCCTACCGTTGCTCATCAATGCAAATTTAGCTTTGTGATGCATTAAAATGGAAACTAATATCCATGATCCATCACAGTCCATGTGCAGTGCACAAGTAAGTGATGATCTTTAACAACAAAATGTAGCGACAATCAGTCCTTTACACTGTTCATTCCTTGAAAGTTCCATAAAAGGAAGAGCCAACCCCACCGATCTCTTCACTCTTCTAAAACGACAAAGCAATGTGTGAAAATTTTTTCATGAAATAAAACTACATTTATGTTGAAGCCACCAGCTCGTAAGAGTGAATACAGATAGAATACAAAGTTCAAACAGTAGCTCACCAGATTTAGAAAAATGTTTTGTACAGAGTTATTAAACCATTTCAATCAAGTGTAAGTGTTGATTAATTCTTCATTTGTTTTAAACCCTTATAATTTTTCAGGACTGTTCAATATCTGCTGGGGGTAGCAGTGGCCATGTTGGAATAAACCACAACTTGGGATGGGTTGGCGTGGATCCTTATTCCTCACCCTACGCCAACTTCTTTGGAAAAATAAGGCCAACTGAAGAAACCCTGGAAGAAGAACAAGAAGAGGATGGTGCTGCTGAGATTGAAACTCTCCCTTTATTCCCTATGCACGGTGAGGACATTCATGGCTATTGCAACCTCAAGTCTAATAATTCTTACAACTATGATGGAAACGGCTGGTATCATTCTGAAGACGGCTTCAAGAATGGTTCTCGTGCTTCTTTGGAGCTCAGTCTCAACTCCTACACTCGCAGATCTCCAGATTTAGCTTAAGTATTCATGTATATTATATATATACACTCAACTTAGTCATTATTATAATTATATAAGCAGATGATGATGATGATGATAAACTTTCCTAATTAGTTATCATGTTAAGATTAATTGTAGTTATTAATGTCTCTGTGTGCATGTTTAGTCAGTTATGTTTAATCAGTGGACAAATGTAATGATCTCTAACTGTGTTCGGTTGAAGAGCTGTTCCCAAACTGACACATGTCATGAGCAGAGAACTTAATGGACTGACACTGACTAATTAATCATAGTTATCTTATTTTGTCCATCTTCCCAAACATTCTTTCATTAATTTGCTAATTGAAATGATTGGCTTTAGAACAACAATAATTAATAATAGTGATGATGGAAGATAAGCTTATCTGAAACTGACCATACATAAAACAAAGAACAATACTTAATCTATGCATGCAGCTATTGTCATGTTTTTTGACCTTAAATCCTGTGATTTTTTATGACTTATTGTTTTAGCTTAAGGTAAACAATATGACTGCATCTATTGTATTAAGTTTTGATACACACTAACACATAATTTAAAATAGAACATTTTTTTCTCATTTAGGACTATCATTATCATTGAGCAATGGAGATACCACCTCAATTTTCACTTATTTTAGAACTATTACAATTTTAGGTTATCACTTTATCGATTAGGTTTATTTGTGTGTTTTCTCAATTTTCACAATGAATTACATGTTATACATTTTAACACCAAAATATTATAGTTTGACAAAAAGAATCTGAATTAAACATGAACTAATAGGTTCGGGTGTATGCATACAAGTAACCTAACCAGTTTGATCTTTCCACAAATCTGAAACATTAGATTCCAAACTATAACGTTATTACTTTTCATTTTCAACATTGTTTATAAAGAAATATTTTTATAATTAAGTAACTACCAAAGATTCTATATATGAAAAAACGGATAGAGTTGATTTGATGATCGTATTCAGTGATGATATTTTTTTACACAACTGGTTTATTCGAACAACACTGAAAAAGGATGACATTAAAAAAATACCAGTGATAAAAATATATATAAAAAAGAAGTGATTATAAAGATTTCCTAAATTTGAAATATTATTGGTACAAATTACTTATTTCCTTTCTTACTTTTTTTTTCCACATATGTGTGTGTTTTCCAATAATATTTGTTGGATACGTTATCGAACACTAAATATAACTATATATTTTTACAATATTTCTTATCAACATCACAATAAGAAGCTATATTTTTTCTCTGTACCACAAGTGATTTAGAATTTCTTGCTTAGGAATGAACATAAACTACTTTGCATAGTGATACATGATAATTAATTGGTTGAAACCTATTATAATAACAATTTATTAGAAAAAAAAATGAACATATTATATGTAATTAAGGTTCCAAAACTTTTAATCATTATGTTTGAACATAGAATAAAAAATATCGTTTGTATTTAGAATTTAGACATAAAAAAGGACCAGTTATATTAAAAACTAAGAGTTTTTAGCTTAAGTTCTACTTTATCTTATATTAGAATTATGACATATATCATATTAAATCTCTTCATCTTAGTGAGAGTTGGTTTTCAGGTAAAGAAATATTACGTATATTAGATTAAATATGTTCACTTTAATACGGAACTAGCCTTCATACAAGTAAATATCACATATATTGAATTAAATCTGTTTGCATTAGTGTAGAGTTGATCTTTATGCTATGAATTATATTAGAAAATAGTTTTAAGTTTAATTTAACCTCGCAAAATTAGTTTGTTTGACGAAGTTTATACCTCAGTTATGTATTATAATTTGACTTTATCTCTAGTCGATATGAAACTTTCAATATACCTCTTTACGTTGAGATATAAAAATCTTGAATATATCAGATTAAATTTGTTCGCCTTAGTGCAAGGTTGGTCTTAGTTCCATTAAATATTACATATGTTGAATTAAATATGTTTGTGTGTAGGGTTCGTGTCAAGAAATATTACATGGATTAAATCTTTTACATCAGTGCAGAGTTGAATTGTTAGATATATTGATTTAAATTTGTTAGTCTTAGTGCAGGAGCTAGAAGTTATTACATATATCAGATTAAATTTGTTTATATGAGTGCGTGATTGACCTTGGTGCCAGAAGTTATTACATATATCGGACTAAATCTGTTCACTCACATTAAATCTTTTGTTTCAGTGTGTAATTGATCACTAAGAGTTATTACATATATAAGATTAAATCCATTTATTTTAGTGTGAGATTGATTTTTGTGTCAAGAATTATTTCATATATTAAATTAAATCTGTATGTCTTAATATGACTTTCATGTCATAAATTATTATCATATTAAATCCGTTCACCTTAATGTAAGATAATCTTGTGACATGTAACATGTATAGATTAAACTTGTTCATTTTAGTTCTAAATTGGCCTTAGTAAATATATCAAAATTAAAAACAAATTTATTAGTATATTAGATAAAAAATAAATATAAAAAATTCTTCAATAAATATTAAAATAAGATGAAACAAAATTTAACTAAAGAAATAATTTTATTCGAATCCATAAATTGATGAAAAAAATATTGTTTGTGATTAAAACTAAATATTTTAAAAATTATCGCAAATGAAAAATATTCAAACCAGCGTTCGAATATTAAATATATAGTCCATAATATATATATTGGGAATACCATAAAATAAACTTTTTCATGAAATCAATAACTTGTTTCTAAATATTTATTACATTTAATCAAACCATATTAATCATTTAAATTTTTAAATTATATATATATTTAATATGTGATGATATTAAATAAATTATATAATTTTTTATTTTCTCTTTAGTTTAATTTAATATAATGTCATTTTTACTTTTACCATGTCTAACGAGGGCTCCAAGAAGAGGTTTGGTGTGTACACGGTTTATTTGGGGCGCGTGATCGTGTAAAGTACTGTTTGTGTTTGTAGGGACCACTGAATCCCTATCCTGGTTGGGCAGTGTTGTGGTCTTAAGTCACTGGCAAAATATGTACGGCTAGTTTACTTCTTTCTCTCTCTCTCTTTATCTTATGCTTCAGCTTTATCTTTCTCTGACCATTTTATGGCGTTAGCTATCTATGTACATGACATGACACACATTCATACTGATATGATATGACCACCAAATTGCAGCATAATAAGAAAAAGAGAAAGCAGAAAAAGAGTTAATTATGCATATCATGAGACTGAGAAACCATGGACTCTGCAAACTACCACCCTGCAACTAGGAGAGTATATATTTTGAAGTTTGAACCCACTTCCAACTGCGGCATTTCATATATATATATATATATATATATATATATATATATATATATATATATATATATATATATATATATATATATAACATTATTCTATTCTACTCTTCTTTCAGATTTATAAATTTTCTCTAGTTTTAAAATTAACAGACAAATTATTTTTTAATAATGATATAACCTCCAAAAAGGAACATATTTGAGTGATTTCTAATGTTATTTTGGATGTTTAATAATAAATGGTACATTTCCATCACTCTTCTGCTGCATGCCCTTTCAACAATTTATTCCATTTCCATCATCACCCAACTGTAGTAATATCTGCTTATTCCCCATAGTAGATATCAAGTGTCATCATCAACCACACCCAACTCACCAAACTTATTTTTGAGTCTTTAAACACAATTGATGTAATATTCCGTCGAATGAAACCAAATATTCAATGTTTCAAGTCCAAAATTATGTATAGATTTAAAAATAAAAATAGCATTACTCGGATACTGTAGAGAGTTCGATTTACATTAGTGCAAATAGTTCGAAGTTTAAACCCTAATTTCAGCATCTTAGTTTAAAAAGTAAATTTTCTTTCTTTCTTTTTCATTAATTATACACTATATTTTGTTTTGAAATTTAGTTTAAAATAAATATAGTTGATTATATTACTTTCAATTTCCAGAAAATAAATGTGGCTTAGGGTTTGATTGAACGATATTTTTTATAAAAATTTCTAAAAGAAAAAAAAAAGTTTGTCTATAATTTATAAATTAAACGCATACGTTTGAAAATAAAAATTTAGAAAAACTATATAAAAGAAATTCTATAAAGTGAATTATGCATGTACATGTTATAAAAAAAAAAGTTATTCTGTTTTATTTTCTTATTCTTGTCTCTTAAAACCTCTATAAACTAAGTTTGTCAAAGCATATGTTAACGTATCTACACTCTGATAGAGTACATGCCTTTAGATGACTTATTTAGAGAAAAATAGAAAGCATGCGAAGTATAACTTTTTTATGTATAGTAATATAAACTAACGTTAGAATTTAAGATGGCACACTCATGTCATATTTTAGTTTAAGAAATCTAATTTAAACTAGTTCAAATAATTTAGCTTCTTTAAAAACTTAAATATGATATTTTCACGCTTTATTTTTACCTGCACTTTGCGTTTTATCGCAAAAAATCAAGTAAACTTCTTTTTTTATGTTTGTTTTTCTATTTTTTTTTCACATGAGATATCTTAATTTTGTCTATCTCTATTATATACTTGTTTTCTTTTCTAGCTCTCCATTCTTATCAAATCATATAATCTATAAGAAAAATGATACTTTTAACACATAAATTTTTTTATATTCATTTAACATTATCTTTTCATACTTTTTACTCACTTTATTTTTAAAAAATACAAAAATTTACATTTTATAACTATTTTATCCTCATACCATGTGTCAAATAAATTTAAAAATATGTCATGATACCATTTTTTGTTCAAGTATATATTAAGTCTTAAATGTATCTTTTTGCTGCCCATACATAATTTTTCCTAGTTAATGATAGTTTAAGAATAAAAAGGCGTGAAAGATTTTTGTTTCGAAATCTGATGGTAGGCTTTCTCAAAGAAATAGCCATTCCATGAGATTCACAGAGCATGGAGTATTAACAGAGAACAAAAGAACTAAGTAGCATGTAACCAAGAGATTATTCAACAGCCACAACAGAACGCAATAAGCTCCAAAATATTCTGTTGATTTTGGTTGCGTCTATTGGCATTCATTTAGGAAGGATTTGGTGACTGAACAAACGTAAGAGGTTTCCATTGGTGGGTGTTGGATGCAGGATTTCCCATATTTGGCTCCATATAAAATCACTTCTTCTGTGACTGAAAATCGTCCCATATTTCGTCTGGTGTATAAGGGTGTCCATCTTCTTCCATTATTGATTGATAGGGATTTAGTTGCAAATCGGAGAAGATCTTTGAAGCTTTTTCAGGCATCAAATACGTAATGCCCTTTTGCAGCAACTATAGCCATAGCATTCACAAGATTCCTTCAAATAACTTGTTTAACTTTCCGCTCATAGACAAACGAATGATTACCCTACACTTTACCTATTTAGTTTTTCATGAATACTGAAATTTATTTATCATATTAACGTTCTCTTTAATATATTTCTTCATACATTATGGATCTGGAATTGATTATCTGATTCCGCATACACCTTGCTTTCCGTCAAAGTTTCTATATATGTAGTTGTCTGTCAGATCCATCTGTACACTGTATAGCCATAAACCCAGTTCTGCTAATACAAAGAACAAACGAGCAAGCTAGACTCTTCCATAATAGAATTACTAAAAGAAACATCATTTATTAACAGTCAAGTTTGTCTCTAAAATAACTTTTGTGTGACATAAAGTTTCTGTCCATGTTAATCTTTTTGTCATGCACATAATGATACAATATATCTTATTATGTTAAAAAGGTATGGCATTAACATGCAATATAGTTTTTTTCCCAATGTAATTATAGAGTTTTATTACTCTCTTTTTCATTTCTTGTTCTTCCTTTGTCAACAATATATATGGTTAAAGGATATCTACTTTCTTTTCGTTGTTAACTTAATAATAACTCGAAATTATTAACATTGTTCTCCAATATATGAGTAGTTAATTACTCTCTTTTTCATATTGACAAATCCTTATTTATACATTAACATTGTTCTCCAATATATGAGTAGTTAATTACTCATATAGAGAAATTAATTCGCATTAAACAATTCGCATTTTATACTTTGAATTTAAACAAAACATATATCAAAAGTAATTTAAAGATTAGAGTTTATAAATACAGTATGACCTATGGAACATATTTGATTAAAATTGATTAAAACTATATTGATCTAATCACAAAGCTTAATTTGAAGATTAAATATTATCATAAAGAATTCCTAAAAAAAATAACAGAAATAATATTTTAACACATAAATTTTTTACATTTATGTTATATATTTTTTAAAAAAAGTACAAAAATTCACTTTTTTATATTTTACTTTTATAATGTAAGTTAAATGAATCTAATAGAAAGTAATTATTCTGCTTTTAATAATATATTATCGAAATGAATGCGACAATACACTATTACCAGTATATTGCAAATGAATTCGAAACTTATATTGAGAAAAATTTTGAACTGTACTTTTGGAAGTTGGATACACATTGGATGGTGGCTGTTTACTCCACGATACAGAATCTCAGATTCTGATGTCCCCAAACAATGGGAAAATAAGTACAACCTTAATGTCTGTTTCTGTTTATAATTAAATTCCTGAAAACTATTATCATTTCTCCTACTCGTACGTGGGTGCTTCTCCGTTTCTCAAACTTCTTGCTTACTACTTCAAAAACACGTTGTCCACCATGGATCAAAAATGATAAAAATGAACACATTTTTGTCCAGCTACCAAAAACAACACATAGACACATTATCCTATTGTGTCCCTTCCAAGGATTCCATGTCCATAAAATCAGCAACAGTAACTTGATGGGCTTCATTTCGCAGAAACCATCACAACACGGGCTTTACACTCATTGGCCCGACATATCATAATAAATATTAAATTAACTTATATTGTAACCAATATTATAGACAACAATTATTTGCTCATATATAACAAGAGAATTTTCCTTTTCCTTATTTCATCTTAATACATTTCATTTTTATTAACCACGACCCAAATACAATAGAATGTCTTTCAAGTACATAATTGCTGAAGAAAATAGCCATTCATTAAAACAATCCGAAATTAAGAAGTGTTTTTTCAAATGCCAAGAAAAGGTATTCAACTTTTAATTGCACTGATTTGTCATTATAATAAAGTACAATAAAAGATTGCCAGTACAATCTTCTAACATTGTATATATAAAACATTTTACCATATGCTTTCGGATTAACGGTCTAAAGTTAGTAAGTTGTTTAGGGTTCAAAAGTTATCATGAAGTCTATAGTGTTATTGTTTGTCAAAATTGTTGGAAAGATATATGAAGAAAATAATCTGATATCAAAGTCAGCTTAATTAGTACAAATATTAATAGTATAATAAATATAAATTATGTACCTTCTTATCTCAAACCTATATTTATAGGTTTTAGAATGCACTTTTAATTAACACTGGCCTAATTATGACCCAATTGTAAGTAATCACACTTTACCTCTAACTCGGTCAACATTATAAGATTAATTGTCCTAATTCACGAACGATTGGTTCATTTACATGATTATCTGATCTTCCTGGATTCAAGTAAAGGTTGACCGCCCGATCCATGGTTGACTAGACGATCATACGGTATAATATAATATACGCATTTGGAGAAATTAATTTTTCACCAATTGAGTGGAAGAACATTTTAAAAGTAAAAATATAAAACTAATATTGATGCGTGTTTTTTTTTTCAAAAAATAATGAACGGATTAAGGGATTTTTAGTAAAATACAATTTAAGTTAGTAAGTAAAGATTGGTTGCATTGAAGTATTAGACATTTAATATAAACAATACTAACATATAGAGCCATACATTGATGAAAAGGTGGCCTTTGGAAAAGAAAATATGTATTATATATAAAGAAAATTCTTACTTGCAGGTGCTATTGATGACCTTACAATAGTTAAAGAATCAAAGTTTTAACAATAATAATATATTTCTAATGTGAGTTTCAGTCTCATCATGATTTCTAAGCCATGTTTGTTTATAATTTTTTTTTATTACCGGTTCTTTGGCATGAAAGACAAGAACATCCATGATAAAAAAAATCGTCATCTGAAGAGCAAGAATGATTATAATATTCAAGTAAAAAAAAAGGAGAATAACAATGATTGGTAGTGCTTTCAATATTGTTGAATCAACGGGGTCGAAATCACACACCGGCAAAAAATTCTAATTCACCATCGCCGAAGGGGACACACCGGAAAATGGTTGGCCCATTAACTCAAAACATGCATGAGCATTAATTCTGCATCTACCACTTTGTCCACTTCCTACGAACAACCTTTCACAAACGAAAACCAAACACATAGGAAAAAACAAAACAAACACAATTAATGAACAAAATGTATTGTTATCTACACATTGCTTAATTCAACTTCACAAACGCATAAAAATCCGGAATTCTCCGTCCACATCTCACACCCTGCGTACATACATCAGTGGAGCCAAATATTACAAATCCATCATATCAAATTACAAAGAAAAAAGAAGAGCAAGAACAAAGAAAATAAAAAAAATGGAACTAGTATTTTTAATGTTGTTACATGACATGACGGTGGTCGAAACTACAGAGCAATAAAACACTATCAGTGAGGGTTTTGATTAACAGGTGTCGGTGGCAGCCTTTTTCTTAATGAACTCGATGCAATCTGCTACGGCTTCACTGTGCTGAGGGTCATGGGGGCTGCAGCGACGGTGTTGGCGTTCGCCGTCGCCGGAGCCACGGTGGTTGGTGTTGGCCTTTGAAAGTGCAGATAGCATCATTAAGCGGAACACTGCTTCTCTGAAACGCTCTAATAAGGTCATTGGAGATGGTGCTTTGTTCTTGCAGGAGTTGCTTTTCAAACGGGGCATGCACTGACCCTTCATCATGTTTTTCTTTCCTCTGTTCAATGCTCCTAATCTATGGATCTGTTAGCAGGAGATAAGTATATATACACACATATATAAGTACAATACATGTGTTACTTTTGTTCGTATATTTTTATTATGTTTTGTGAGTGTTAATTCTAAAGAAAAATGTATTTTTTAATTTATTCAAACATTTGCTTAATAAACTCATTAATACGCTAAAAAGAATATCCAAAACAGAAAATGAGATAGATAAATAACATAAGATAAAAGTTCAATATAATAAAAGACGAGAGAGAAAACACCCAAAGAAAGAGAGAAAAATTGTGAAAGAATGAAAAAAATAGGTGAATGTGGACATTAAATTTAGAGAAAATCTTCTTTGAAAAGAAAATAAAAGAGAGTGCACGATTAATTTGTATAAAATTAAATAAAAAATTTATAGTTATCGCATTTTCTTTTATATATATAAAGAGAGAATCTATTGCTTGGAACAATCGTTTATAAATACATGTTTGCATAGTTGTTTTATAGGGGATTCATGTGCGTGAGCTTTTTGGCTCGTTTGGATGGCTATTCCTGTTTTATAAGGGAATTTAGTTGAATAGTGCGTGACTTATTGCAAATGACCTGTGTTCGATTTCTCAGTATAAAAAAAAACCAATAAATCTTAAATTAGTTGGTTGAATATTTATACTAATAATAAATTAAAAGAAAAATCTTTTTATGCAATATACGTCTATATATATTTTTTCAAAAGTAAAGTAAAAGAGAAAGAAAAATGGAAGGAAAATAATGAAACATGTTGTAGTAATTATTTAATAATAGTTAAGAGCAACAATGTCCAACGAAGGATATATCACAAAATGGGAAGTATAGGATAATTTATTTCTACTCACAACTGAGAAAAGTAATGTTGCTTTTAGTTAGAAAATTTCATTATTAGAAATAAAGAAGAAAAGAATGAAGCAAAATATGATTTGAATCGAGAATAATGACAGAAAATATAGGGCCTAATACAGTTCACTATTTAGTTTATTTTTTACATGGAATCTAGCTGGAATTGTTACTATGGCATTCCAACTAAGAAAGTTTGACTATTATGTTGAGTGTGCATGGAAACTGTGATTGTTGAACGTAATCTTTTTTGCTATTAGGTTTTGTTAATTAAAGATATGTGTAGTACTACAACACAGAATTAGAATATAAATAATGGGTGAAAGTATATGTTGAGCCAAAAAGCAATGGGTGATTACGAAGGTCGTCGTGGTCACGGAAAGTAGAAAAATGAGCCATGCTCATGACTCATGTTATTCTTGTATTCAGATTTTGTCTTTCACGGGAAGGCCTCACATGGTTACATGTGCTCATTTAGACAAATTTAAAAAATGGGAAAGTTTATTTCGTAATTTATAAAATTGAGATAGTTGACTTCTTTTTTATAGATATAGGAAGACTGAATTATAGTAATGAATTTAACGATATTTTCATAAAATTATAAAATTATGAAAATGTGAAGTTGTTATGAATTAGGGTGATTTTTTTTCTAAATTTTTTGAATGAAAGTTGTCAAAATTCATAACGATTTTCATTTTGAATTAAAGTTATTATGACTTAATTATTCAAGAAAAAATTGATATAATTAAAATCATCATGAATCATGACTATTTTGGTTCACTATAAATCGAAAATCGAAAATCAGATAATTTTAATTCAAATTAGAATTAGTCATTGGTCCGACAACTTTTATTCAACAAATTTAAAAAAAAAATTGTCATAAGTGATAATAATTTCACATTTTCATAATTTTATCAAAGAAATTATAAGATAATGATTTCAATTAGAAAATCGTCAAAACTCATGACTTACCTTAAATCTGAAAAAAGAAATCAATAATCTCATTTTTATAAATTACAAAATAAATAATCTCAATTATAAAAATTTGCCGCTCATTTACTTTAAATATTAATTCCATCTCTTCAATTACTCACACATCCTATGGTTTCATGCATCATTCAATTCTATGCATTATGTTTAATTATCCAGGGATAATAAGCAAATATAAACTTCAAGATAGAACATTTTTGCATTAAATATCTTATCGGATGTACTAGAAATATAAGAGACTACGATATATTTTTAATATAAAACTTTAAAATTTAATGTTTATAATTTTTGTTCTTGTATGTCATTCAATTTTATCATTTATACTTATGTGTTTAATCACTGATTCCTGGACTTTAGCATATTTTCTAACCCTCTTAACACCTAATCTTTTAAAATAATCATTAGTTTTACATTTAACAATTAAACAGAGAATTGTATTTTGAATCCATGATTTCATACCTTAGCTTTCTGACGCAATGTTCTATGTTGATTGGTGGAATATGGCTGGGTTTGATTATGATAGCTTTTAACTTCTTTTTTATGTGAATGAGTAGTTTCAAAATGATTGATTAATGTTTCAATGTTTATTTTTTATATATTGATTAATATTTTTAATTGCTAATAAAATAACAAAAAAATATTTTAATTTTGTCCAATGATAAATATTGTTGTTTTGAAATGTTTGGTAATATATGTATTCTAATTAAGAAAAAAAGAAGTAAAGACATTTAAAAGAATCGATTTTAAATGAATATTTATTTTTTAGAGTCTTTATTTGTTTTTTTAAAAAAATGAGATATACTTTAAACATCAATAAAAATAAAATGGAAAGGGTATTTCAACAAGATACGGCTAATACATAAATAGATACTTATAATCATATTAGAGTTGCATAGAAGTTCATTACAAGATGTACTTTTGTACATTTTTAGTTTTTTTTTTTTCATTTTAAATTTCTTAACTAATATTCTTATAGAAGGCGGGTGTTTATTTAACATTTCTTTGAATAAAGACGACGAAATTTTATAATTTCATAGTCGCAGTTATTATATATTGTTATTTGATTAAGAGTTGAGTTCAGCTAATAATGTATTACTAAATAAATTTATTGAAAAAATATTATCTATAGTGTCAAGAACGAAAATTTTATTTTAATAATATAAATAACATAAAATAGCTGTATTTTCTTTTTAAAACACTTGGTTCCGATCAAACAAAGAAAGACGACGTTGATTGTAGTGAAAATTTCTCTCATTTCTTATCTATTTTCGAAGAAAAAAATACGATAATCAAAGAAGAAAAAATGTCATGTTTTTCAATGAGGACAAGTGAATTTACTTTTTTAATCATTACATTATTACATTAATGAATAAAAAAGTAAAATTATCACTAATAATTTGATACTATTTATTCTTTTTTTACTTTTTCACTTTTCATTCTATATTCAAAATAAGGTAACGAATTCAAGGATGAATAAAGAGTATAACCTATATAATAATAGACTATTTTTTTAATATTTGTAAAACAATCATTATATTTGTACCGAACATTATATTTCTTGCAAATAACAGTACATTCTTTTATGGTAAATCCTGACTATTTTTTATAGTTAGCGTATTTAAATTTTGTCACTACAAAATACAATATGATAATGAGATTTATATTATTTATATGTAAATTAATTTTATTTTTGATTGAAGTTGGGACATTCCATAAAGAGTTAATAATGAGAATATCCCTCGCGGTTAAATTTTGAAGTGTGTACTTTAAGTACTTTGTGCAATAAATACAAGAGCTTGTAGAAGGTCCTTTATGTAGCCTTCAATGGGCGACGTGTGTGTGTGTGTATATATATATATATATATATATATATATATATATATATATATATATATATATATATATATATATATATATATATATATATATATATATATATATATATATATATATATTTATTTGTATAGTATGATATCTAAATCGAGGGGTTATCAATCATAATTGATCGACCAATCGCCCTACCAACTATAGAAACGACTCGTCAGCTATTCACTATATTAAGCGCTCGTCAATTATCTTATAATTGACAGTACACGTCAAACATCCACAAGCAAGCCAAAGCGCTTGTCAAAAGTCAAGCGACATATGACACTCAGTCAGCCAAATCAAGTCAAGACCAGCGAACGCTCAGAACGGTTGTCAAAGGTTAAGCGACACAAGCCAGTATCCGCGAACGCTCGATTACGTTAAATGAGGTTGGGCCAATTAGCCCAACACTTAAATAATTGGATCAGTAGTCCAGATGGTCCAATCAGAGAAGAAATCGTCAACAATATCTAACCGTAATAATGCAGGTTACGGAACCAACTAACAAAATATCAAGGCCACGTGGATCATAGGCAAGTAACTGAATTTACCAACTAACCAGATTTTAAGGTAATCAGTTATTTTATTTTCAGGCTAAATACAGGAGAACCTAAGAGAAAAAGGTCCGTTTTTCACTCTAAGAAAAAGAGATTACATTACGAGAAATTCACTGATTAAAGAACAAAAGTTCTATCACTCATATATGACTTTGGCAACGGAGTATCTTCACAGGTACCCTCATTCTCATTGAAAAGGACATATTATACGGTGCGAGAAGTGTGAGCAAGACTGACAAACGTATAGGAGAGATACCACATCATCAACAAGGTTCGCATATCAGTCCCAACAATTATATTGAAACATATATATATATATATATATATATATATATATATATATATATATATATATATATATATATATATATATATATATATATATATATATATATATATAAGGAGAAAGCAAGTGTGTGACAAGGATTTACAGGAAGTGAGAGAATTGATTGGTTTCGACATTACTGTTTGTGCGACCTTAACGTCTGCCCTAATTTGTCTTGTTACAGAACTTTTGGAGACAAAAGTAACATGGCTTCACATGTTTATCATTTCATTTAGTCGCCATTAATCAAAACACCCAATGCCTTCTTCTGATTATTATAGTATGCTACATATTGTAATTAATGATTCTTAGATTAATTTTTGGTTTGGAGCAGATGATATGAAAAGGGAAGGTTGATGTATGACGAACATGCAAGATGGTTTGAAAGTATAAAGAAAAGAAGGGGAAAAAAGAAAAATAATGAGAAGAGAGAGAGATACTTCCTCCAACATAATCCACTGTACTGCAAAAATGAGGGGAAAAATGTTTTTGTTTTTAGGATAATGAGATACCATAACTAATTATAAATCAACCTCAATTTATCTTGGGTGTATTATTTTTTTAATTTTTCTGTTCTTATTATAAATATTAAAAAAATAAGATTAATATTAATAAATACAATTATTAATGACAAATAATTTTTTTTATTTTTATTCATTTATTTTCATCTAAATAATATATTTTTTACTTCTCGGTTAAAAATGTCTATCTTTTAACACCAAACCTTATAGTTTCCCATGATCAGATTTTTATTGTTCTATCTTCCTTTCCATAGGTATCAAAGGAGAAAGAAAATAAAAGAATTTATTGAATCAAGAGATATACGTTTACACATAAAAAAAAAGATAATTATATATAATAGTAATGACAAACTGAAAAATAAACAAACAAAAATAATGATTATATATATATATATATATATATATATATATATATATTATATTTTATTCTAATATATTTTTTAATTAGATAATAGATGTTTATAAGTATAAACTTGTTGGTGAAATGATTGAAGACAATTAAAAAGGAAGTACAATTTTGACATAAATAGGATGCCAGTCATTTTATCCATATATATTTTATTTAAATGGACAAAATGGAATTAAGTTTCGTCTTTCATACTAATGTAGTGGCTAAATCATGAATAAAATAACAATCAATATTTATATATTTAAATCTCTAACTGTTAAAGCAATTAGATGTAAGGAACATAACTTATTTGTTATCACATAAGAGTAAAATTGTGACAATTAAAACTTCAAGATATTTGGGTAATTGTCCAAACCCCTTCATGATAAAACAAATACTTTGATTTTATCAAAGATTTGAACACAAATTCTATCTTGTTTGACAAACTTTCAAAAAATTTAAAAATTATAAAAAAAAACACAAAAATCAATTATTTATTTCTTGGTGTCTAAACAATTGTCTTAGTCTGTATCATCGTATACTAAAAGATGAATTTTGACGGAGGTTGGAAAAAAGATAATTCAACCCAAAGTGAACTTTAAGTATTGTAACAAGCGATGACGTTAAATGTGTGGTCAATGGATTATTCATGTACTAACTTAACTATTGAATATTGCAAATGTAATGTTTGGTCCAAAAATTGGTAAGTACACAAGTTTTTAAATTAATCTTTTTGTAGAGATCTTCGAAAGAGTCACTAGCTTTGGGTTATTGCGTAATAGGTTTGCTATTATCAAACAAATATATTTTCTCTAACTAAAGGAAATATTACCGGATCTGGCAATTTCCAAGTTCTGGAAGTATTTGAGAAAGTCAAGAAATAAAAATATATATAATATTATATTATCTTATCTTGCTTAATATTTATTTATTTAAATTTCAACTTGAAACATTTGTTTTATTTTATTATTAGTTTTACATGCGTGTATTAGTAATATAAGGATCATAATTTATTATGATTCCAAATAAAATTTAGAATAAATAATTATTACATTTTACATGTGTTCAAGATATTATATCAATTAACTAGAGACAAGTAAAAGTATATAAGTAGATACAAATCTCATTATATAAGTTAGCTAGTTTGGTAAGATTGATTTAGGTTTTATTTCTTAAGATGGTATTAAAATTATCTAAAATATATCATAATGAGATTTGTTATTTGTTAGACTAATCATGCTATCCACTATCATATCACTATCGAAGTATTCACTGATTTCTAGTTTAACAATCAATATGTATATGTCTTAGTGTGAGTGAGGTGTGTTGGAGATTCCAAAGACTAATGATAGAACAAGTTTATAATATATAAATAGATATACATTTTATTTCACAATCTAATTTTTTAAAGTTAAATTAGACTTAAAACTTTACCTTATAAACTAGTTTTATATGATTGAGTTAAGTTTAAAGTTAACTTTTTAAAATATTATCAAAGTCATCCAAATTTTATCTAATAAAGTTTATTATTTGTTGAACTTATTTTATTGCCAGTGTTGAATCAACTAATGTTTTTAATATATATATATATATATATATATATATATATTTCTTTTTTCTTCTACATGTCTTTGTTCATTAGAAATAAAATAAATTTATGCATAAAAGGTTCACTCTAATTTTACATAGCAGTTTTATAAAATTAAATTAAATTTATTTATTTAAATAATATGTATAATTTATATTTATTTATTATTAAAAAATTATATAGAAGTAAGTATAACGACAATAAAAAAATATTAAATACTGAACTATCATTAATTAAAGAACAATTGATTGACATGAAATTTTAGACATTCACCCAATTAAAGTTATAAATGACAAAATAATAAATAATTTAATAAAATTAGAAATATCCATCAAACAGTCATATCATTAATAATATATATAACATAATTAATAAGATTAAGTTAGAGATATTCACCCTAGTGAATAATTACAATCATAAATAGTATAAATAAGTAAATAAGATAATGAGGTTGTTGGACTCATGTATCTTGGAATTGAGTGATGTGACATTATTTATAGATCACCTTCCTAATTATTACACTTGGTTAAGGTTTTGTTTACATGTGTAGATTTGTGGGAGATGATTTGAGGGAGAGGATTTAAGGGTAAAATTTTTGTTGTTTGTTTGAGTGAATTTGGAGGTAATTGAGAATAAATTTGGAAATAAAGTTTGTGAGAATTAGTGTAGGATTTGATTGATCTGACAGATAAAAAGAAATTGTTTAATTATTAGAAATTGAAGATTACCAAAATATCTCTAATTATAAAAGTAATATAAAATGATAATTGTAAATGTTATATTTAATTGTAAAAATGTTTATAAAAAAAATAAAAAATATTTTTTATAGATTATATTATATTTGAATTTGAATTTGACTATTTAAGAAAATGTTTTTTTATTTACTAATCAATAAAGTGAAATAATATTTGCTAATGTAAAGTTACTTTTTAACTATGTATAATGTAAAAATAAAACAATTGTGATGTTAAAAGAAACATTATATAAAATATTTTGTCAATAGAGACAAAACAATGTTCCCTTCACATCATATAAAGTTGGACAGGAGGAGTAATTGTGCTGCATGTGATCTCTGCTTGTTCATAGGGATAGAAAAGATTTTTCACCATAATCACCTCCAAATCTTATTGCATTCCTGGATGAAAAAAGCACCTCATCCCACAAATCAGCGAGAATCATTCGTTGTAAATCCTTTAATGTAAACACAATTATTTTCTAAATTCATCTTCTCAATTTCCTCCTAACAGTATTTTCTCTTCAAGTGAACACACTCTAAATCTTAATTTGATTTTGTAACTTCCTTTTTGATTGACCAGGATGTTAAGATATTAAGAAAGAGTGGCCTCAAAATTTTATCACTTATTTTGTTGTACTTTATTCCAATTTCTCAATTTCCGCAAATCCTACTTATAGGTCGAATTTATCGTGATTACATTTTATGATATTTCAATTTGATTTGTTAATCTCACCAACTTATTTTGATTTCTTTATTTAATTGATAACTATGGACAAGGATAAGGTGGTCTGCGGGCTTATCCTTCCTTCCGTTTTGTTTTTTTGTTTTTTTTTTTCTATCAAATTCTTCTACTTTAATACTTTTATATTGTCACTATATATATGGAAATAAGTTTAATAAAATAACGTTACACCATTGCTCTCAAGCCAATGTGCCTGCCTGTCTTCTTTAACTACTAATGAAATGGGTCCTATGGTTGAACCATTGAAAGTGTTGGCTTATCGTCATGCTCAAGAACAAAGTTTGAGAAAAGGGATTTAAAGATAAAGTATATTCGAAATTGTTCTTTCATGTTTATGACATATAAATGGTGCCTGCCATAACGACTTGCGTTGCGATGATGGAACATAAATAGGAAGAGAAGAAGAGAAAGAAATAAAAGAAAAATAATTTTTTATTGTTAAGTAATATATATATATATATATATATATATATATATATATATATATATATATATTTCTAATACTAAAAGGATATATAATATAAGACGATATATAATGTGATTAGATAACCTTTGGCATAAAAAGGTGTGATTACCTTATTTGAATAACTTTTCTTGGAGAAAACAAATTGACAAATTACGATTATTGAAAAAAATTGACATGACTTAATTATTTTAAAACTTGACAAAAGTTCATTTCAAACCATTTAATGAAAAATTATATATACTCAACATGATCTCAATTATAGACTTACATTCAAGCGGATGTTTTTCATTGGAAAGTGAGAGATTTGATTTTCCAACTTCTATATTATTAGATAGATGAATACACTTTTCTATAATTGTTTTTGTGTCATTTTATAATCATAAACTCTATACTTTAATAATAAAAATATTTATTCATTTCAACAAATAAATAATTACACTATCTTTAATAAAAATAACTACATATTTTTCTTACTAAAACAATTATTTAGAGTGGTAACACACATACTAACCATTTTTATCGAATATCCTATAGCTTTTGTTTATTTTATCATTTTGTTTATTTTTTGTTTTTAGTTATTCATGACCTGGAACAAAAGATAATTAAATGGGCAAGGGAGTGTGTTATATGTTCGTTTGTCTCTTTTTAAAATTTTAATCACCTTTAGTCATTACAACCACTTTTAAATTATGTATACATATATTTACAGTGCTAGAAAGAAAAAATTGGTAAAATAAATATAATACAACTAATTTATTATAATGGATAAAATTTATTATTATTTTAAAGTCCCGCAGATATAACTTTAGAAAAGATATAAAAAGAAACAGAAAGAGTATTTAACTGAAAAATTATACATAGATACTCAAGGTGTTAAATAACAATAATATTAAGAATTCTGGATAATAAAAAATAACAATAAATATTGATTAGGTGTTTTTGAAATAATAAATATTTATATTTCATTACTCTGTTTAATTCCCCTGGCATACAGAGAAAAAGCAGTAGAATACAAAAATGTACTTAAGTTTCCAACAAAATGTGAAATTTTAGTAATATTTAGTTATTGAGCAGCTTCATACATGGAACATGCTTTTGTCTTCTTGGTTCAGACCTTTACTTTTGTTGCAGGGTTTATGAAATCGTTGTTTTAATCCTTTCTTAACATAAGAAGAAAATAATAATAATAATAATAATATTCAATCACTGCCCATTATAAAAGCTTCGTATAACACATTCTTATTAGGCCAATTTGAAGGGACTTTGACAGTAACGGCCTACCAACAAACATAGGTTTTAATCACAATTGACTTCTACAGTGTCTATTGATTTAGACTCCTTTCATCTTTTAGTACATTTTTTTTTCACTTGTCTCAAATAGAACATAAATACTTATTCCATAAAAAAGATAATTGCATAAATTATTCGGTTTGATTAAATTTCAGATATAATCTAACTCAGATATATTAGATTTATTTACATATGAACACATGAAAAAGTTTAGAAGTACGTCATCAATATATTATAGAACAATCCATAAAAAGATAATTGTATATAAACACACCATCTAACAATCTAGTAAACTTGTTTTGTTTAATTATTGTCAAGTCAACACTCCAATGATAATATACTCAGTAGTTATTTAATTTTGGTTTCGTCTAATAAATTTACATAACTTTACATATTTATATAATCTCAGTCTTGTAAACGTAAGAGTAATCAAATATGTCAATATACCAAAATTCAAATTATATTATATTCATGTAAAACACAAACCTAGTCTCAATTCTATATATCATATTTCATCACACAACTTAGTCATGTACAATCATACAATTAACAATTACAATATATCAATCATGTAAAAATTGTGTCATTAGTTTCTCTTACTTGAAAGATGGATTAAACAACCAAAGAACTCTTATAACCACCCTTATCACATGAAATTCTATCTGCTCTTATGAACAACACAAATACGATCAGGACACACCATTTGGACCACTGATAAGCTCAGACTAACAAAGAAAACTCAAATACTACATACGAATAAAAAAGGATATCATGCAAAGAAAGAACAAACAAACAAACAAAAATTGACAAAAAATCAACTACTTTATTGAAGAAACTTATCAAACATAGATTGAGAGCTCGTCGTAAAGCGAAAAACCTCTAGAAAAAAGATTTTAGAGAAAATATGTATTTTTAAATAATTATAAATGTTGGAAGTCTCTATCGATAAGGCCAATTTAGAGTATATGAGTAAGTGCAAATTTCATCTTACAAACTAATTTTATGGAGTTAAGTTAAGTTTAAAGTTCACTTCTTAACAATAAAATTTCTATTTATAATTTAAACTTTTAATATTAAAATAATCAAGTATCTCTAATTTAAATATACTATCAATTCTAAAATATAATTTTCTATATTCTTACTATATGTCTTTATATAACCTTTTTAAATTTATTTTATTTTATTATTGGAAAATAAAAATAATAATGTATGCAATGAAAATTCCAATATATTTTTAGGTTGATTATAATAAGTTTATTATCTTAAAAGAGATTTTTAGGTTAATTATATGATACTTTTAAAAGGGCATATAGAAACTTAAAACTACATGTGTAACAATTAAATTGGTCAAAGACCCAACAAATTCTAAATTTGTCTACTTACCTTCTCCTTCTCTTTGAAAGGTATTATAGTCATATTTTGTTTGTATTTAGAGATTATTTAGAATTTGATTTTTTATGAATGATTCTTTGACAAGATTCCAAGAATTATGAAAAATTTACAACCAAATTTATTCCTGCGCCTTGTTTAGAGTTGGAATTTTTTTGTTCAGTACTCTTTCACATCTTTATTAATATAATTAGATTCACATATATTTCATTTCTAAAGTTTAATTATATTTTTCAGAAAATAATTTAAATTTTTATTGGAAAAAATATAAAAATAATATTTAAAATTATAGAAATATAGAAATTTTGTTGAAAAAAAATTATTTAGAAAAAAAATATAAAAATAGAAAATTAAAAATATAACAAAATATCAAAATTTTAATTGAAATTTATAAAATTCTAAAATAGAAAAAGTATTAAAATTTATCAAATATTTAGAAAATATATGAAAACAGAAATTTAAAAATGTAGCAAAATATATAATTTTTAATTGAAATTCATAAAATTTTGAAAATAGAAAAAAATATAGAAATTTATTTAAGAAATTTAATTTTAGAAAAATATTAAAATATAGTAATTTAAGATATTTGAAATAGATTTGATTATTTTATTGTATTTAAATATGTAAATGTAAAGAATTTTTTTAAGGATTTAGTGTTTTTATATTTAATTATTTAAATGTGAAGATGTTTTCTCTTACAATTTTTTCTGCAGCTTTTAAATCTTTTTCGACATAGTTGGAGGTTTTTTTCTATCATAGCACATTTTGTTGTTCAAATTATTTTAAAAAATAAATAAATTTATATTACTCAAACTTCTTAAAACTAAAAAAAAGTTTGCATAGAAAAGCTCCAAATTTTATTTCTATATTTGTTTTCTAAATAAAACTTTTTAATATATTTTAATAATTTTTATATGTTATAAATTTTATAAATTTGAATTAAAAAATTTGATATTTTGTTATATTTTTAAATTAAAATTTTTATATTCTTTTCTAATTAAAGAATTTTTTTTCTAAACAAAATTTCTATATTTTTTTAGTTTTAAATGTTCATTTTTATATTTTTTATAATATATATATATATATATATATATGTTTTTTTTTTATTTTTTTTTTTCAAATAAAAAATTGTGTTAATATTAAAAGGTAGTTTAGAAGATAAAATTGATGATAATAAAAATATGAAAGAGTTTACCGCTGAAAATTTTCTATAAGAGTCATGTAAGAAAAAAAATATGTGAGTTGATATAAGGTTGGATTAAAAGTCTCAATAATAAAAAAGTTAGACAGTTTGCTGATACATTATTCAATTATCATGTAAAAATTTATGTAACAACCTATCTGACAAACGCCTCAATCTTTCAATACCACCTTCAAGATTTTATAATAAGGTTTACGATTGAAGTTATAAAATTTGTTGTAGATATATTTTAGTATTGATACTTGGTAATGAAAGTTTGTGTAAAAGGAAATATTACTTTTTAATTCATTTGAAGCTTTTGATTAATATAGATATTTATATGTGCTGAAGATTTTACTTGATGTTTGAGACTTCTAGCATTTTGTTTTAGTGAATCCAACAGTGCCCATTTATTAAGAAGTCTAAGTTGAAGATATTTTTTATCAACCCAATTCAGTTCATAACCTATAACTCCTACCACAAATGCCGTTGATAAAGTTAACTTGAACTTGGATATTTCTAGCAGATTTCCTCCTTCTAAGTGAGAATTGCATGTGTTTAAGTACCAGTCTCGTCTTAAATAGAGACTGCTTCTGTTATATTAACAAAGTACACGGCTCAGAATAGCAGTATTTGGTAGTGTCATTGTACATGATTGCTTCAAAATAGTAAAATATAACACTACAGGACGAGGAACCCAAAATGGCAATGCAATTGAATGCTATGATAAATAGCTCTAGGACATGTTCCATATAGGCTTTAAGCTTTCCTTCAATTTGAAAACGATTTTCACCTTATCTATGTTTCCTACACGCCTAATTAACTGATTAGTTGTGAAAGTGTCAATTTGGTATATGGCAATTAAGGTAGATACCAAAACCAAAACATATCAACGAAAGTACCATGTTTGAAGCATAAAATCTAGCCACTTAATGCAATAGAGACACGTCTGAAAATACCATGTTTATTTTTACTATGTTTGGGACTCTATCTGTACTAATTAACACTGTTGAATTTGATCAGATTACAAACTAAAGAAGGAGAACGTATATTGTGCCACTTGCTCTTTATGATTACTTGGCGAAAATGCTGAGATGCAGCATCCAGCAGGAGCAAGAAAAGATGGAAAACTGAATGTGTGCAAGTCAAAAATTCCGACATGATAAAAGGATGAGTGAATGGAGACAAAGTGATGGAAAAATTTTGAGTTAAGAGGAAAAGTGGCCCACAATGTCTATTGGGGAAGGAGCAGGCAAACAAACGTTCACTGGTGTTGGAACTTGCGTTCCCTGATAAACAAGTTTAGCCTAAAACACTTTGGTCTGCTACCAGTCCCCACACCCACATGACTTTGGTTCTCTCTTTCACTGTAATATCTCACCATAAATACCCCTCCACTCTATCCCATAATCCACACTTCTCAAACCCTCTCAGACACAAAAAAATTCTAAGTTTGAAGGTGCAAGAGCAACATAATGGCCATCAAAAAATCCAATAAACTACCACAAGCTGTTGTTCTCAAGCAAATTGTCAAAAGATGCTCAAGTTTTGGCAAGAAGCAGACTTACAATGAAGAGGGTCTCCCTGATGATGTACCAAAAGGCCATTTTGCTGTCTATGTTGGGGAGAACAGAACCAGATACATTATCCCAATCTCATGGCTGGCTCATCCACAGTTTCAAAGCCTGCTCCAAAGAGCTGAGGAGGAGTTTGGCTTCAACCATGACATGGGACTTACCATACCCTGTGATGAAGTTGCATTTCAGTCCTTAACCTCCATGATGAGATAGGAAAGGAGGAACTACATATTTGAGAAGCGGAGGATTATAGTCACATACATCCCTTTTCAAGTGGTGATTCGCTAGTTAAAAGGTCCCTTTGTCAAGTGGTGCTTATGACTGGTCACTACTGTTAACATTTTACTTTTGTTGTTGCTATTGTATATACTATAGATATATAGATTGAAGTCCAAGCGTATTTATTCCTTGGCAATGTCATTTGTATCTTTGATGAGTGGTGATTTAAGCAATGTTGTTCATGGGGGGTGTTACCCTGTTGAATATTTTGATATCCTCTTTGCTATAATTTGCATTTGTCTGCTTTTTATATTAGCTTGAACGAGCTTGTTAATTAAATCCAAAGATATTGTTTGACATTCAAAACTGGCAAAGTTAAGCAATATGTATTTTCAAAGGTATTAAAATTACAGTGGTTATGGTGATTCAAAGGTATTAGGAGGAAAAGGGAATAAGCAAATGATGCAAGGGGTTCGGTTGTTGTCTTTTCAAGCTCCATTTTCTCAAATCCCAAACAAATTTGAGTTTCATCAGTTACCAGAGTTCTGATATTCTTGAAAGATGAAAGTCAAGTGGTGCATCAATAGTTGATGAAAGATGGAGATAGACAGGTTGTAACACAATTCTAAAACTGCAAGTTTATTAGCATTAATAAAGCAATATAAAACTGCAATGCACATATTTCTTACTAATCATGCACGATACATAATGGATCATTATGTCACATCCCTTTCAGATATGATGCGGGTACACTACATTCTCTCTCTCTTTCTCTGAATAGAAAGAATTTCATTGACCAAAAGAATAATCACTGCAAATAGGACAAGCAGAGAGCGAAGTAGCCTTGCAAGTTGCATGAAAAAGTATGCTTAGCCATCACTAGGATTGAACTCCTTTCATGCATTGCCATCTTTCTATCTCATCTAACGTCACCTTAAATCCAACTAACCAAAACTAGATGTGCTTAAATTCCTCGTCACAGATCATGAATAAGGTTTGTTTGTGTTTTTCTTTCGTAAAGGTCATATTATATACAGTTTTATTTACCTTAAGTTATATAATTATTTCTTACAAAGAAAGCTTTTTCATTCATATACAATATATAGTTTATCCAATCAGAAGGCTAATATGAAAATGGACATTCTCAATAATGTATGTTTTCATTTACTCTTACAGCCGACACAAGGGACAACGACTATACCTGTCCTTACAATTTCAAGTACTGAGATATTTTTCCTTCTAAATTACCTGAAAATTCTAGTACATGCATGGACCCCATATTAGTATATACTCAGCAAACGTGTAAATTCCATATTTCACCATAATTAAATTATACAAATGTGTCTTCTTAATCTGTCTGCAACCTTGCACATGGAAATGAGGGCGTCGTGGTTCATCAAATGGGGTCCCCTCAACAATTAAACACAGTCCTTTTGTCCCTTCCTTGATTAACAAATGACAAAACCTAATTATCTTAAGCCACAGAAATAAATCAGCTTGTTTTCTTTGATTTTGTTAGTCTGCTATACGATATGGACAAGTGTGTCACAGACAGTCACAAGCCCAGTCAGAGAAGATTTGATTCATTTTAAGCTCAGAGGTTTAAATTAATTTGGTTGCCAGTCACCTAATAATGTCATCGGATGTCTGCTTATATAGAGGACAAAAAATTAGGGATCGATTAATCACTGTATAATTGTCTTTGCCAGAACATTAATTATCACAACCAATGATATTTGTAGTAATACTTATTTGCCCAAAAAGAAAAGGACAAAAATTTAAAATAATACCAACACTTTCCGATGAGAAAAAGGAAATATTGACAACTTAACCACTAAAGTTCTCATGTGAAAGTACAATTGTACAGGACATGAACTCTTTATGTTGTCGACCTATTCTATCATAATTATGAAGGTAAGCATGGATCATTCTGTTCAGTTGCTCCTATGAAATGTTAGATGAACTTTTCATCATCTTCTAGTAAATATTCACTGCTTCAAATTATTTTGATCATCACTGGAACATGATTTGTTTTCATTGAAACATGTATCCTATTCTGAGAACTAAACTCAATAATCTTGCAGGTATGTAAAGTGATAAGCCTTAATTAGTAAACTCCATCCCAAGAGCTCTAGAAAATCATCATTAAAGCCAAAAATAATAAATGCAAATGGAAAAGTTGAACTAATCATAGCGTTGAAGTTTATGAATTTTAAAAGCATCCAAAGGCAGAAGAAGTTGAAGAAAATAATAAATGTCAAATATTGACTTGTATATGGAGATGTACTTTATAGACAAGACTTGCTTTTATACGCTGTTTTCCAAATCTAAACCCTGGTTTCGATTATTTGAAGAAGGACATAAGGTAGGTTCGGTTGCTGAAGAAATAGTAGGGCAGACATGTCAAGTTCATGAACACAAGCAAACCCTGCGTGCCCACGTACCCATTTTTTTTTCTGTATTTTCAATGTACTACACTCTTCAAAACAAAGGCTCAACCACTATGAAATTATAAAATAGGTATTTCAAGTATATATGTCTCCCAAAATTCAAACTTCATGTTCAACTATGACCTCTGCTTGCATGATTTAATGCAGACAAAGCAATGGCTTTCTCTTCTTTGGGTGCTTTTGCTTCCATCCAAACGTGGATTCCAGGTGCATCCTAAAATATTGTCCGCACAGTTTCGACTACGGATTTCAATTTTAATTGAGTTTCCACGTGAAATGTTTTCAATTTTTCATTTTTCAACGCAAAAATTAGTGTATATGCTTAGCTTTTCCTCCTTTTTTAATTTGCTGATTTTCCATTTCATTCGAGCTTATCAACACACGTGTTGGGTCCATGTTTTTCATGGACAGACCATAAAAATTCCACTTCTAATAAAGACTGTCTAACAAAAAATATTCCCAAGTCTAACTCTCTTCTAATATTATAATTGGTAAAAGAAGAAAGTTTCTACATATGATGAAATTGAAATAATGTTTAGTTTTGACCTTTTGTATAATATGTACCAATGTTTCCATCCTAGCTACATAGTCATATGTACTCTTATTTTTTATTTTGACCTAGTTTCATTTGGAGAAAAATAATACTAAACTATTTTGGATTGGACCCTACATCATTATAACTTAACTTATGGTGCCCACTTTTTAGAGTTAAGAAAATAATATTCCTCCTCATCATTATCTTTAATTTGGGTTTAATTGTAAACTCGTTCTCTGTATTTTATCAAATCCATAATTTTGACTTCCAACTTTTTTCCATCACTTCCTCAATTTTAATAGTTATATATAGATTTGGTTTTTTTAGTTTTTTTTTATATATAATCTTGATTCTTTAGTTATTCATAAATTTATTCAATTTTAAGTTTAGATATATGTAGTTTTTTTTCTCGATTTGGACATCATGTGGTAGATTAAGGAAAATAACGTAACGCCGAACTTGCGGCATTTTATTAAAATTGAAAACAATATTAGATACAGAATTGAGGAAGATGACGTTTCCAAAACTGAAAAATTGAGCAAGGTTATTGTATCAGTAGGGACCGGACGCCAAATAGGTCGGACGTCCACGTAACCATAATAGACCAAACACGCTACCCTTCTGCTTACCATCAGGAAGGGTTGGGCGTGGTAGGCCGGACGCCCGTACGTCCACGATCACGCTCGTACGTCCACGATCACACAACTTTACCGCTTGCCACCTGTAGAAACTGCAACTCGCATAAAGCCAGCCGGTCATACCGCTAACCAACCAGGTTGCCTGTATGGGTCGGCCGGTCATAAGGTCAAACCTCGCGAGACCGGCCGGCCACATCGCTAATTAACTAGGTTTAAGGTAAGTAGTGGTTAAAAGTTATTGGGCTGAATTTGGGTCGTGATTAACTTTTCACTAATCTCAAGCCCATGGCGAAAACTATAAATACAGATTCAGGGTGAGTGGTAGATAGGTTGCATTTACTGCGCATTTATTACTGTTCTATCGAGAAAGCCATTGCTCTCAAACTGACTTTGGCATCGGAGAATCTTTCGCAGGTCTCCTACCCGCGCGTTAAGAAGAAAATTGAGGAGCGAGGACGGAGAGCCAGACATACGGAGTACGAGTAGTGAAGGACGTGGAGGCATTGGATAACTCAGCCCCTCACAACCGAAACAGTTATGGATAATAAAAAATTTGGAGAATAAAATTCTATTAAAAATAAAAAATTACGGATAATTAAAAATTAGAGTTAAAATTGTAAGAAAACTAGAAACCAAAATTATAAATTATAAATTTTATGAAATATGTAAACTAAAACCTGTACTGTTTAAAGTTGTTAATCCCGTTCCCATATGTTTTATTTTTATTTTTTTTTTAACATCTCATTTTTAATAATGAAATACTACTAAAATGAATATTACATATATGATAATGAAACCACTATAAGAAAATAAACTTACGAAAACAAGATCTACACATGTAGAATCATCTAACTTTCCAACTGCTTCCTCCTCACCTTTTACTGGAACAACTGACATGACTGCATCCCTAAGCTCAAATCATTAAGGTGATCATCGCAAAGAGAAAACATCACAAAGACAAATAATACAAAAACAAGGGTAAGCCAGTTTACAATTAAAGAATGATATATATATATAAACTCATTTAAACAGGTTACATACAACAAACATATCACTACACAGTCATCAAACACTTTATGCATGACACTTATTATGAATGAACTGTTCGAACTTAGAATAAATGTCGAGTTATGGCGGGTTGTGCACTTGTGGTAGTCACTACTACTTTGCAAAGCTCTCGCCAATTGGGTTTCACCCTACCATACATCACAAGGTTAACGCCCTTTTGCCAAATGGAGAAAGGCTCGGACCTCCTGCTACTCTCACCTCAAATCTTTCTATTTGAGAATGTATGACCATTAGAGTATATGGATAACCCCTAATACTAAGCTCCCTGCATTCATACTAATACACTTGAAACCACTACTAAGAAGTTCTTCCTTGGAACTCTTTTCCACAACTTTGAAACCCTTGATATCACTTCACCTTTACATCGAAGCCATTTGAAACCATATACATATAACCTTTCATCATTTACATTGCATACAAACATATATAACATTGATTATACTTCAAAGGACCATAAACAACCCAACAAGTTGTAAAAAAATAACATGAAACCATTCCATATACATTAATACACAAGAACAATCCAAGACGAATCACTAAACAACACAAAACCCCTTAAACTCATACTTAGGCAAGGAAAAAAGCTTTGAAACCCTCACCAACAGCTTTGGAAGGGTCCAAAACTCTCCAAAACGACCTAAAGAACGTCTAAAACGGACATCCAAAACCCTGAACCCCCCCCCCCCCCCCCCCCCCACGGAAACTTGGTGCCCAGTAGCGCTCAACACCCAGGGGCTGACGCCTCTAGAAACGGGTGCTCAGGCGCTATTAGTAAGACCAAGACTCAATTTTCTCACTTTGAACTCTTACAAGCTACTTAATTTCAATTCTACACTTTTAAACCTTCATATAAGTTTATAACCTACATACACAAGTCTAAATACACTTGCTAGCACACTCCAATACCTCAGTTTCGTCCCAACTCTCCTACTTTCCATTTCCAACCCTTAAAACTCCTAAAATGGACTAAAACTCAACTTTTGAAGTCATTAACACTTCCATAACAGATTTTACTGGTTTTTAGCACCTAAACAAGTCCTAATATGTATATAACAATAGACCTCCAACCTTCCAAAACAGTTTATACTCACTACTCCAAAATCTCACTACTCAAAACCCCCTTTTTATATACCAAAAACACTTGAAAACTTCAACTATAAACTCTCATTTTGCTACAAAACAATTTTCAATCATCTAGCCTTCCTAACAAGTCCCAATTTATCTTATGACAACACCTAGACAATAGTTTCCTCACATCAGTCCCAAATTCTCAAACTCACACATACAAACCCCATTTTAGGCATAAAACCAAATAATTTCACAATTTCTCATCACAATCATTTGGAATTCAGTTTCACAAACACTTTCACATTATTACAATCACAAACACTTCATAATACCAGATATCATCATTTATACCTATCAAATTCTATATTACTATCACAATTTCATCCAATACATCATATTATTCTTATATATTATATTTTAATATAAATAAACATAATTTAAGACAAATATAGCTTTCCTTACCTTAAAAGGAACTCCTACAACTCTAAGAAGTCCCAACTGTTGCTTCCACTGCAAGGAATTCTAGAAAAGTCAATAACTCATCAATTGGTGATCGGAATCAAACCTTAGAATCTCAAATTGAATAAGAGTCAAGAAAGAAACACTTTTGATACATGCAAGAACAAATTTCTCTACATGATCATAGATCGGAATTAAAATGAAAAAAGAGATAAAAACTTACTTGTTTTAAAGAAAGAACTGATTTGGTAGAAGTGGAGATTACTCCGCCATGATCTCCTAAGTACCTCCTGATCGTTAAACAGATGATCGAGGAGTTATAACTTTTAAAGAAAAGATAGAAAACTCTAAAAAAATGGTTTCTAGAAAGATGGTACATTTTAAAGTAGTGAAACTCGTTTATAAAATTATTTATAATTAAACCATTTAATATTAAAATAATCGAGTCTCACTGTTTTTAAATTATCATCACTTCTAAAATACTATTTTCTGGAATTTTAGAGTTTTATTATGAAATATTATTTTCTGGAGTTTTAGAGTTTTATTATGATTAGATGACTGAGAAACATTGAAAACTCCAAGATGTTTGGGTCTCAATTCTTAATACATTACACTCGTAATTTTGTAACCTTTAATCAAATTTAATTGTTAGAAAGAGTACGTTAATCTTTTACTTGTAATGAATATAAATGCGTTAATATCTTATTAAGTTTATCTATTTAGACTACATGCAAAACCTGCGCAAATGTAGAATTTAAGTTTACATTTTTAGATGCAATTTTTTTAGCTCAATAGGCTAAAATAGTTTAATCCAAGACTGTCTACAATTAGAAAACACCGAGTATAAAAAATAAGTTAATCTGATTTATATGAGTTATGACTCGTTATAAGTTAAGTTAAAGATAAGATAATTTAATTTGATATATTTTATGATAAATAAAAAATTTTGTAATTTGTTTCATTCATTAATGAAGGGATAAATTAAGTGAGTTGACTATTTTCAATTGTTTTATATATTTATTATAATATAATCATAACTAATTAATTAAACTATTATTTTTTTTCTATAGCAATATAAGGAGGATATTCACCTATTTCATTTAACATTAATTATAAGTAAAAATTAATATTTTAAAAACACTAAACGAGGATATTCACCTATTTCATTTAACATTAATTATAAGTAAAAATTAATATTTTAAAAACACTAAATAAAAATCAAAATATTAACTTAAATAATTCAAATATTATCAAACAGTATTCAAGTATTAAAAAATAGTGTTAATCTACATGCTAACTTATTTTCCATTCGATTTAAAAAATATATTATATAATTCAATTTGACTTGTAAGAATATATTTCCACTCGTGATAAAAGATGTAAAAGAATATTTTTAAAATTTAAATGAAAATTTTAATCTATTTAGAGTTAGTTATTTTATGTGCAAATAAGTGAACATTGGAAGAGCATACTTGACAAGTTATAATATTAAACATATTTTATTTAGATTTGGAGTTGCCTTTTGAGACACTTAAACGTGATTATTAATTTTATTTATTGATCAACCTTTTAATGGTTTATGGGTCAGGCATATAGTATAGCCCATAGTTTTGTGATGCAAAACCTGTGTGGACATATCTTCCTGTACCTCCTTTTTTTCTTCTGGCAGCTCCATAAATCCACTTTACCTTTATTTTTACCATCTCCGGTTGCATGAATAACTTTTACATTTTTATTGTAATTTTTGTAAGGGACAATTTAAGAATTATAAATACTTTGGGGTGCAGGAAGAAATCAACGAGGTGCGGGAAGAAAAAGCCTATCTGTATGTATGCTAAAAGGAAGTCCATTAAAAGTGGTGTAAAATTGATGGATTAATTTCACTACATACTAATCCTTTTATCCAACCATAGTACTACTACTACCCTCATCCCAATTAAAACAGTCATATATTCTCAACAAGTGCATTAAATAAAGTTAAAATGTTCGGAGATTCCTATTTTTACGGATTCGTATCAATTGGATCTTAGTATTCTCAAAATTCTCAATTAAGTCCATGTTTTGGTAAAATTGACTCAATAAAACCCTTGCCATTAAATACGTGGCAGAGTAATAGGTGATTACGTGGATTTATTTTAAGAGTAGATTTATTTTAAGTTTTAAATATAATATATGTTGCCTCTCTCATTCTCTTCCGTGCCATGGATTCCAGTACCCCCAAAGTTTTTTTCTTTCTTCTTCTCCTTTGGTCTTTCAATCGCCGGATAATTTCTTCGTCAAACTTACAGTGGTCGTGGTCGGATAAAATAAAATAAAAAAGAAAAGGAGAAAGATGAAGATGGGTAACTATAACATGACCGGTCCCCTCCCTCTCCCTGTCGTCGCCATGATCGCCCCCTTGCAGAAATGTAGAGTGCATCGTACAAAAAATTAACAGTTATTTGATCAGCATCTAAAATTTAAAATAAAATAAAATAAAACCCAAATTCATTCAGTGAAGATGGTAAAACAAAAACATGCTCAAAATTAAACAGAGAAAAAGAATGCAACGAAGTCAGCATCAAAATTGAATGCAGAGAAACTCAATCCAGTAGATGATTGAAATCCAAATATGGCAAAGAAACCCTATGGGAAAGTAAAAAGTGTTGGAATAGGAAGAGAACCGAGGGTTTGGACCGAGTGCGCCTAACCGAACGGTTTATGATGCCAAGTGTATCTAACCGAGCGGTAATGCTTCAGCACCGAACGCTATGGACACACCAGCAGAACACTGCAGCATAGACGACCGAGAACGACCCAGCAAGAACACGAACAACACCGAACGGTCAAGCCCTTTACACCGAACGGTCAAGGAGGTGAGCAGAGAAAGGAAGAGTAAAACTCAAACGCAATGAATTCTCGTATATTCAAAAAATTTAGTACAACCCAGCCTTCTCGAGGGTTTTGCGGTGGGTGGTGGCCATGGAGACACTGTCGAGGACGGCGTCAACGGTGACGCTTTTGCTCGTTGAGAGGAACTTTCATAAATTTTATAATCCCCTGCACTCTGAACCACGCTGATACTGCCCGTACCGCCAGAATTCGACGTCGTTTCCAGTGCTGGTGATTCGATTTCGATGATGGATCTCCGACCAGAACCGGAACTCGCTTGAACATCGAGAGTGGCAGCGTTCCTTGGCGTCGGAATACATGCAAGGAAGGATTTCACCGAGGAGGTTTGCGTGGAGGACAATGACCTTTTCTTTCTTCTCTCCCGTTCTTCTTCGTTGTCGTCCTCGAGGAGTTCGGTAGGGTTTGGAGAGGGATGATTGGGGGCCTAAATTGCACGACGTGTTTGGGTTGTGGTTTTGGGATTTGGGGCTTAGGTTTAGGGTTGGCGGTTTCGCTGGAAGTGGCGAGGGAAGGTATTTTGGGCGGATGAAGAGATTTAAAGAGAGAAGAAGACAATGATTTGGGTTTAGAAAGAGATTGAAAGAGAGAAGATGACGATTTTGGTTGTGGAAGAGATTGAAAGAGCAACGATTTAGGTTGAGGAAGAGAGGAAAACGACGTCGTCGTTTTGGATGGGGTTGTTGTTGTTGTTCTTCCATTACAACAACGACAAGGAACATCTGATTTTCTTAAATTTTATAATTTAAAATTTTATAAATATCCACGTAGTAACCGCATTTGTGCCACGTTACACATAAAAGATACCTCAGCATGCCACCTCGTAAGAAAGTTAACGTCGTCCACAACAATTAACGTCAAGTGCTTTATTGAGTCAATTTTACCAAAACAGGGACCCAATTGAGAATTTTGACAATACAAAGATTCAATTGATACGAATCTGTAAAAATAGGAATCTCCGAAAACATTTTACCTTACATAAAAATAGTGAGAGAGTTGTGTGGTTAATCAATTGACGACAAATTGAAAAAAGAAAATACAACTAAAAGAACATAATTTGTTTTTGGACAAATTAGAAAGGATAGTTTTGTAGATGAATTTGGAAAAGTATAATTATTAAAAGGTAGCAATTAATTTAATATTTAAAATTATATTTAAATTTTAATGCATTGAACTATTCTAACCGAGTCAAAAGTTATACTTTGTTATTAAGTGTATTTTTTTATTTTAATGTATTATAGTTAAGTATAATGATTTTATTGTGACTTAACCTCTAGTTCTTGGAATAATTTTTTGACAATTGTTTCACTATAAACTAAACTCGTGATTTTGACTTTCATAGATTTATTAAAGAAAAAATTGTTATAAGTCACATCACTTATCTCATAATATATTCTATAAGAGAAACAAGATTAAATCATAATCAAATATTGGTGTATAGATTATTTATACTATTAAGTAGGGATAATTGCATTATAGCTACAAGTTATAGCATGTAATGATATACTTAATCCAACAATTAAAAAAACAAAGAAAAAATGTGCATTATGGCATAAGAAGTTTAATGATCTTTTAAGGATGACAAGGTGTCATAGATAGAGTTATGATATGTTTATTTATGAATAAGAGTAATATCCGAAGTTTTTAATTATGTATCGTGTTTTCGAAAAATAAAAATAAAAACCATTTTGTTCTTAGTATCTCCTCTTTAAAAGAAAGTTAAAATTAGAAGAAATAGTTTTGATGTAGTTGGAGGATTCACCGGACATATATTTGAAAAGCTTGTAAATCTATTTGTTCTCCGTTGCATTATCACATTATTAATACTAAATAACATAGTTTATTGTAATTTTTTATCAATTACTTTTTTTTTTATAAAATAAGATCTTATTACATTAAAAATAATATCTTATTCCATGAGCATAAAAGAAAGTTTTTCTTCTCAATTCGATATACTTATTATTAAATATTTTATTAAAGATATTTATATTATAGAATTGAATATATTTTATGGAATTTGTTATATTTTTAGAGTTTTGTATGCTTTGTGAAAGGGAAATGTCCACAAATAATTCTAACTTTGTTATAATTTTGAAGTTTTTTACACTTTGTTATATTTTCAGAGTTTTATACTCTATATTTTCAGAATTTTGTAGGCTAAAAATGTAAAAAAAGAATTAGAATACACTCGTTGTTTTAGATGTTGCACCCATAACAAAAGGAACAAACCTAAAAATGAAAAAAAAGTATAATATATATATATATATATATCAAACATTCCTTATCCACCATCCAACACCTTTTATAGCTAATCTTTCTACCTCTTCAAATACTTATGTGAATTTAAGTTAAATAGTACAATAACAATAGTACACATTGCTTTTTTGTTCGGTGCCATCATCAAGTAACGTAACTCATTTATCTCTCTGCCTGTAGCACTTATTTAATTTAATATTATTCCATCTTCTTTTATCCTAAGTGGCCCCACCAAATTGCATCAACTCACTTTCACGTAGACTAATCTTATTCCTTGGAATTCCTTATTATTTTAATATAATAAAACCATCTCTCTGCATTCATTCTTTCGTCAATATAAGAAAACAGAGGACAAATATATTATCTTTAATGTAATTTGCAATCAATTTTCAAAAACCCCTCGTATACCTTTTTTTTATATATACATAAGCATTTAATGGCTGCATGATATGTATATTTACTCATAAAAACCGAAACAAACAGTGGGATTACACCGAGACTGACACTCATATAACCCAAACAAAACCCAGGTTAGCATCCATACAATGTGTTCATTATCACCAACATCTCAAGGAACCAAAACAATGGTATACAAACTCATAAATAGCAACCCATACTAGAAAGAAACTCAAGCTAACTCCTCCTACCTCAAAAGATCCAAGCTTCTTTTTGTCTCACTTGCAGTCCAAAAGTCTCCCTCTTCAAGTTTTCCCTTTCTCTCTAATGGCACTAGTGCAAAATGGGGCTAAGAACACGGGTCATACGTCTTGGTTTCAAAAAATAGAAGCATATATAAAGACAGTGACATTTTTGCAATTTAAACGAACTTATACACCTCGATTGTAGGGGAACTGAAGCATAAAAACCAAATTACCTCGGTTAAAAGCCAAACCGAGGCGTAATGTTCTGCCACTTCCCACCTAAAACTGGATATTCAACTGACAACTTTTTGAAATTGCCCTACTGCCTTGTTTCTCTGACCAACCGAGACAGAAAGGTTTTGTACACTGCCCTTAGGTATCCTTTCTCGCGAGCCTTGGGTATCCTCCATTTTTTATTTCTCTTCTTCATTCGAAATCCAGAAGCTTAAAGCTTCTGCTCTTTTTCTTCATCGCGGTGGACTTAACGTTGATGACGAGTGCGGCGAGGCACGACAAGGTCGTGGCGAGGTCGCGGCGAGGGCGTCCTGCAGCAGTGGTGTTTCTGCGAGGGTTCAAACTCCAGCTTCTTTCTTCACTCTTATCTTTCCCGACTTCACAAGAAGGGGAGGCATCAACCTTCATCTTTTCTTCTCTCTGTTCTGGTTTTGCCTTGCAGGAGCCTTCCTTCTTCCCCAAATCGTTCTCAGTTCTGGTTCTTTCTCGCAAGGAGGGAATGTGAGTTCAAAATTATGGTGCGACCCAACTCCACAACACGTGGATTCGTTCGCTGGCGTCTCTACGGCGGAGAATGTCTCGGTCTGCCAGAGTTTAGCGCCGGTGCATTGCATTCTAGGGTTTCGATTTGGGACTTTGGGGTCCTGTTCTTGCGTTCTTAATTAGGAATGTTCTTGTGTATCTGAAATTGAAAAAGAATGAAATTAGAGTTTTGATCTTGTTATATTTTTTCGATTTGAGAAGGTGAGATTTTCCATTTTTTGAATTTGGGTCTGGGATTTTTGTTTGATCTGCGTTTGGGTTTCTTTAAGAGCTTCGTTGCATCTGCGTTGGGTTTGATCGTTAGGAATTCCACCTTCGAGGTAGCCAGTAGCCAGTGACGACAAACAAGTTCAGACTGGATGGCAGTAGACTCTTTGGTTGGGGCGGATTGAGCTTAGTTGGGTCTTATGCAATTTTGGTCATCTTCTGTTGTGTCGCACACTTCAAGACCTTTGTGTCGCATTCACCGCCATTTTAGTTTTCTCTCTCTGCTCTTATAGTTGAAATAAATATGCCAAAGTTGTGTTTAGGAAAATAGTGCAGTAACCAGTGGTGTGTAATTAATTATGTTCAGGTGTAAAGGTGAATGGATTTGCCTGCAAGGCAGAGACGAATGTGACAAAAGATGATTTCTTCTTTGCTGGTTTAGCCAAACCTGGAGTTATGAACAACACATTGGGATCTTTGGTTACTGCAGCCAATGTGGAAAAAATTCCAGGACTTAACACATTGGGAGTGTCTTTCTCTAGAATAGACTATAAAGCTGGGGGACTTAACCCATCTCACACACGCCCTCGTGCCACTGAGATTTTGTTTGTGTTGGATGGTCAATTAGACGTGGGGTTTATTACCACAGCCAAAAAGCTCATCGCAAAGTCCATTAAGAAAGGTGAAATCTTTGTGTTCCCGAAAGGTTTGGTGCATTATCAGAAGAACAGTGGAGATAAGCTTGCTTTAGTGCTTCCCGCTTTCAACAGCCAACTTCTTGGAACATTTTCTGTAGCTGTAGCTCTACTGCTCAAAAACCACTATATTGCCTCGGTTCAGGTCCCAACCGAGGCAGTAGAATCTGGGTTGACTTTTTGCCTCGCCTGTATATGCCTCGGTTGAGGAACCGCTGCCTGTGGACGAAAATAACTGTTGTCGTTTCCCTTGACTGCACTAGTGTGGCTTCACGCGGTACACACACAACTTCCTCACCGTTCTCTCTTCTTTGCCGCTTCCTTTCTGTTATATCTATATAACTCCCCTCCCCCTCTATCCTAAAATCCTAAAATATTTGAACTCCAAAATAACCAACATCCCTTCTTTTTCGGTCCTCTCCCCCTTTTTCTTTAATTCATTCCAAAAACCTAATATTATGTTTTATTTTCATGGTCTATTCTTTATCCAAAATACGTGTGCCCCAAACCTAGAAAAAATCTGCACCAAAAATTTCCTTTTTAAACCTTCTCATATGCCCTCTCAACATTCACAACATTCATGACAACCATGCCACAATCTTTTCTGCTAACGTAATGCACAAAAAGCATATATGACTCATACCCACAATAATTAATATACCCATAAAAATAAAATAAATAAATAAATAAATAAAATGTGAAGAAACTTTTGAAATAGCATGAGACCCATTGTGTGATTAACTAGGAATGAGATTAATTAAATAAGGGGTGTGTGTGTTTAGTAAAGATTTAATTAAGTGTTTCTATTAATTTAATCTTGATATCATATTTGCATTTAGCAAATATATGTTTGATTGTTTCATATTTTTGGTTGATTTGAAATAGTTATAATAATTGTTTGATTATTGGCTTGTGAATACCATTATGTGATGGATAATTTTCGGAGGAGTTGTGAGACGACATAGTTCCGGGTATGAAGCTGAGTATGGGAGACTTGTCGTGTGGTGGTATGCGGGTGAAAAAAAGACAGGGTGTTGTGGGATCGTTGCACCGTACCCAGTAAATTCAGGATGACTCTTTTGACCGTGGATGTGGGAAAGAGATTCTCTTCGGCCATGGATGCGGGAATATATGTGCATATTTTTGGTATGATATGAAATAGTTATGTTTTTATTAATTTAATCTGGATATGATATTTGCATTTAGCAAATATATGTTTGATTGTTTCATATTTTTGGTTGATTTGAAATAGTTATAATAATTGTTTGATTATTGGCTTGTGAATACCATTATGTGGTGGACAATTTTCGGAGGAGTTGTGAGACGACATAGTTTCGGGTATGAAGCTGAGTATGGGAGACTTGTCGTGTGGTGGTATGCGGGTGAAAATAAGACAAGGTGTTGTGGGATTGTTGCATCGTACCCTGAAAATTCAGGATGACTCTTTTGGCCGTGGATGCGGGAAATATATTCTCTTCGACCGTGGATGCGGGAAGATGATGAGTTCGAGTTGATGACTCTTTCAGCTGTAGATGCGAGAAAGAGATTCTCTTTGATTGTGGATGTGGGAAGAGGATAGGTCCGGTGACGAATGAGGGGATGACTCAAACTAGTTAGTTTTGATGAACGGGAAGTACGGTAGGGTACAGGGGGATAGACTACTTATTGCTGATGATGATGAGTAACCATGTTGAAATTGTAGGCGTGTTGTTGTTGTTTTATATTTGTGAGGAATATCTAGCGTGTATGTGTGTTATGTTATTTGTTTATGATTGATTCTCAGTTAGCTCACTCCTATGTTTGTGGTTGTGGTTTCCACTTGTAATGACCGATTATTTCGAGAACAGATGATTGTGTAGATATTTCAGTTGTGTTACAACACGACGAGCAAATTGAGAAGGAGTTGGAGAATTTATGGGTTATTTTAAATAAATTATTTTACTGGAAATTCTATTCTGTAATAAATTGAAATTATGATTTATTTTTGGTTAATTGTAAAAAATTATTAAATTTGGATTTTTTATGATTTACATTTTTTTTCAAAATTTTACTTGTAACCATGACATAAAAAAAAGTTGTTACAAATGGTGTGTAAAAAATGTTTGATATTATGGTATATATATATATATATATATATATATATATATATATAGTTATGCTTTCTTTATTTTTAGGTTTGTTTATAACTCATTTTTTTTTATTTTTCCTATGTAGAGAGACTGTAATAAAGCCGTGGTTACAAGTTTGACTTTTAGCTATAAAAGATTACTAAGAAACCATAATCTAAAACAATGAGTAAATCCTAAAGTTTTTTACATTTGTAGGGTACAAAACTCTGAAAATATAACCAAACATACAAAACTTTGAAAATATAATAAAGTTAGAATTGTTTGTGGACATTTTCCTTTGACAAAGGTACAAAACTCTGAAAATATAACAAATAATAAAAATTATGAAAATAAAAAAGTTAATATTTAAGAAACATAAATAAACAATAAAAATTGTAAGCATAGGGGTCGCTGTTAAACAATTTATCTTTGTAAAGAGTTTAATAGTTGGCATTTCGCCTTTAAACAAAGGTTCATTCAAGATCTCTTCAATTTCATCATCTTCACAAACCTGTCCAATCTCATCATCTTCGGACATTGAATCATCATTTCTAAAAAACAATTCAGACCAATTATCAATTCCTTCGGATGTTATTATGCTTGTGAAAATTTAGAGAAAAGTCCAACCTAAAAATTTAGTAAAATAAAATAAACATGAGTAATGATTTATCACACCAGTAACATTCTTCACCTTGCAAATTAATATGATTTCTCAAAGCATATCAATTATTTCGTTATTCATGTAACGTCCCAAAAATATACATCATGCATATATAATAAAGACGTTATCATACGTAATATGATAAAGCAGTCAAGAGTAATATTAAGGATTACAGTCATCCTCAGAATAGAGCGGAAATTACAACAAGGGTAGATAGAATTTCTCCATGAAAAACGGAGAGAAAATAAACTTAGAATACACACGAGTTTATTCCAAACATTAAGAACCACGAAGAGAAACTAGCTAAACTAAGCTGCAGCACTGCTGTCCCCATCAAGAGCTGCTTTCAAAGTATCCTCATCACCATCTGCTCTCATCCAAGTGGATGATCATCGCCAAAGAATCATACCCAAACAGCACACAACACAAACAATGCAAGGGTGAGCTAGATATAAAAAGCATGTTATACAATTTAACGTGATATACAAAAGTCAATCATACATGGTAAATCAATATCACAAGACTTATTACATTAAACCCCGACTTGTTACTTTATATCCCGACTCGTCCGGACCAGAATGATTACCGAGCTATGGCGGGTCTTGCACTCGTGGTGGCTTTATGGAACTTGAGCACTCCCGCTCTGGCACTCCCGCCTGGTGAAACTTTGGGCACTCCCGCCCGGCCACAATCACGAGGTTAATCCGTTATCACTCACCTTGGATCATATGGAAGCATCCAAGACTAGGACCTTCTGCTACTCCTCACCACATGTTCAATCCTCTCTACATGAGAAGAAAGACCATTGGAGTTTCAGGATGACCCCCAAAACTGAGCTACCATGTAATCATTCTATACAACCCCAAAACACCACCATGTATCCTCTCCTTGAGGATCATGGAATTACGTCCATGAATCATATTGTTACTTTGAAACTTAACCACAATTATGAATAATCAGATAGCGCCATATTAACACAACAAATCCGACATATTTCATACATTCACATATTTCATGTCATAGATAATATTCCAAACATTGGTACATAATTCAATCCAAAAGCAAAGGAACTTAAAATTCAACATATTTGTAAAATACTATTTGGACGAGCACTATTCACTGGACACTATTGGACGAACGCTCACTCACTGTTTGGACGAACGCTCAACTATTCGGACGAACGCCAACTATTCGGACGAACGCTCAACTATTCGGACGAACGCTCACTCACTGTTTGGACGAACGCTCAACTATTCTGACGAACGCTCACTCACTGTTTGGACGAACGCTCAACTATTCGGACGAAAGCCAACTATTTGGACGAACGACAACTATTTGGACGAACGCTGCTTGGAACGAACGCTCACTATTTGGACGAACGACAACTATTTGGACGAACGCTGCTTGGAACGAACGCTCACTATTTGGACGAACGACAACTATTTGGACGAACGCTGCTTGGAACGAACGCTCACTATTTGGACGAACGTTCAACATGCAACTCAAGGACGAACGCTCACTATTGCATCGCGCGCTCAGGCGCGACATGCCAGGCGCGACTCTTCCAGAGGCTGGGGCGCCTGGGCGCGACAGGGGAGCCCGGGCGAGAATTCTGCAGAATGCAGAATTCTGCAGATTTGAGGCCAGAACCTCGTTTTACCATTTTCAACCCTTTTTATTAACTTCTAACACCCTAAATTCATGTTTTATACTAGATTGGACTTACCTAATTGATTATAAACGTTCCTTATTCAATTCTTAAGGGATTCATACTCCAATTCAACCATAAAACACCAATTTTCACAACTTAGATACTCAAAATCCAATTCTACCACTTTACACCTATTTTGATCAATTTGATGGCTCTAACAAGTCATAATACAGTGGGTGAAACTGTTCCAAAGGCTCAATAACACTCTAGATCCCAAATACTCAAAATCACTACCTCGCTTCCTCTCCAAAAAAACTAAAAAGCTATGAAATTCCAATTTCCTTCAATTCCAAAACATACAAGATTTCATACATGAATCAACACATCAATTTCAGTCCAACCATACATACAACCACAATTTTCCAGCATCCTACTCATGCAACCACTATCAACATCCAGAAAATCCAACTCCCCTTACCTCTTGAAGACCTCCTAGCAAATCTTGAATGCAGTGAAATTCCAAACGTTCTCTGCCTCACCACTGGATGCAGCAAGCTTCCTCTTCTCCTTCTCCCGTACGTGCAGTAAGTTTTCTCCTTCCTCCAGATGCAGAATCCAAAACTCCCTTCAATCCCTGGTTCTCTCTTTAAGAAGAAAGGAATTGGTGTACTCCACTGCTGGTGCCAGCTCAGCCGTCCCCTTCTCCATCCTCAGTGCTCAATCCCACTATGAAGGTAAGTGATGATGGTGCTTGGAGCACTTCTTGGTGGCTGGAACACTCCAAGGTGGGGAGACCCACCACCATCCACTGCTGCCCACTTGAAGCTCCACTAGTCGCCCACTTTGAACCCTTCCCTACCACATCCAATTACAGCCGTTTTCCCCCAACTTTCCCTGCCAAACGGACGCTCGGTCCTTACATTCTCCCCAACAACAAAATTTTCGTCCTCGAAAATTAGGCTTAACAGAATAAGTAGGGGTAAGCTTCTCTCATCTCGTCCTCTAACTCCCAGGTAGAGTCACCCGTTCCACTGCTCCAGATAACTTTGACAAGTCTGACATCTCTTCCTCTAAGTTGTTTGTTTTGACTCTCCTCAATCCTTATTGGTTGCACCTCAATTGACAAATCTTCTCTGACTTGCACATCGTCAACTTCGAGCACATGAGACGGATCAGACATGTATTTTCTCAACTGAGATACATGGAACATTGGATGCAAGTTAGCTAACCGAGGTGGCATGGCTATCTCATAAGCTACGGGTCCTACTCGTCGAAGAATCTGGTAAGGACCAAGATATCTAGGAGAAAGTTTCCTAGCACGAATGGCTCTTCCTACACCTGTAGTAGGAGTCACTCGAAGGAACACATGATCCCCAACTACAAATTCTAACGGTTTGCGTCTCCGATCAGCATAGGACTTCTGCCGACTCTGAGATGCTCGCATCCTCTCTTGTATCAGCTTCACCTTCTCTGTAGTCTGCTGAACTATCTCTGGTCCCGTCAAAACTGCTTCTCCATCCTGAAACCAACAAAGAGGTGTTCTATAGCGCCTCCCATACAACGCTTCAAACGGTGCCATGCCGATACTAGCCTGGTAGCTGTTGTTGTAAGTGAACTCAACCAGTGGCAATATCTCATCCCATACCCCTAAGTGATCCAAAATGCAAGTCCTCAACAAATCTTCAAGCGATTGGATCGTCCGCTCAGACTGTCCATCTGTTTGGGGATGATAAGCCGAGCTCATCTGTAGTCTACTTCCCATCTCACTATGAAGAGTTTGCCAAAATCTGGACGTGAACCTCGGGTCTCTATCCGATACAATACTCGAAGGCACTCCATGCAACCTTACTATCTCCTTAACATACAGCTGCGCCAACTTCGCCATAGACATTCTCAAATCGATCGCCAAGAAGTGAGCACTCTTGGTCAATCGGTCCACTATTACCCATATTGCATCATGCCTTCGGATAGTGCGTGGCAAATGGGTAACAAAGTCCATAGCGATGCTATCCCATTTCCACTCTGGAATTTGTAATGGCTGCATTAAACCTCCCGGTCTCTGATGCTCTATCTTCGCTTTCTGACAAGTCAAACAAGAAGCGACGAACTGAGCTACATCTCTCTTCATACCGGACCACCAAAAAGACTCCTTGAGGTCTTGATACATTTTAGTCATGCCAGGATGCATGCTAAAACGGCTTTTATGACCTTCCTCAAGGATTAACCTCTTCATTTCTGAATTGCTAGGGATACAGACTCTGCCTTTAAATCTTAAGATACCATCAGTCCCCAAAGCAAAATCTTTTCCTTGCTCAGTCCCAATCAAACTGGATGACGTTTGGAGCTCAACATCCTTCGACTGCTCTTCTTTAACACGCTTCAACAAGTCATTGGACACCACCAAATTACTGCATCTGATGCTGTCAGCTCCAAATTCTACCTGCAACCTCAAATTTCTGAAGCTTTCCACCAACTCTAACTCTCTGACCATTAAGGCTGAAATATGCACTGACTTCCTGCTCAATGCATCTGCCACCACATTAGCCTTCCCAGGGTGATAAAGGAGATCGAAATCAAAATCTTTAAGAAACTCCATCCACCTCCTTTGCCTCATATTAAGCTCCTTCTGATCAAAGAGGTATTTCAAGCTCTTATGATCACTAAACACCTGAAATTGCGCGCCATACAGATAGTGTCTCCAAATCTTCAAAGCAAAGACCACAGCTGCCAATTCCAAGTCATGAGTGGGGTAATTCTTCTCATGAACCTTAAGTTGCCTTGATGCATATGCCACTACCTTCTTCTCCTGCATCAGTACACACCCTAATCCCTGATGAGAGGCATCACAAAAAACCTCAAAAGGTTTACCTGTGTCAGGGATAACCAAAACTGGTGCACTGGTCAATCTGCTCTTCAGCTCTTGGAAGCTAGTCTCACAACGGTCGGTCCAAACAAAAGGTTGATCCTTCCTAGTCAGTTTTGTTAACGGTGCCACAATCCGGGAAAAGCTCTCAATAAAACGACGATAGTAGCCCGCTAGACCCACAAAGCTCCTGATTTCAGTAACAGCCTTAGGTCTCTCCCACTGAAGTACTGCTTGCACCTTAGCGGGATCAACAGCAATTCCTCCAGTTGAAATCACATGCCCAAGAAAAGAAATTTCTTCCATCCAAAACTCACACTTGGACAGCTTGGCATACAATCTTCTTTCTCTCAGCACTTCAAGTACTGCCCTAAGGTGATTTTCATGTTCTTCCCGAGTTTTAGAATAGAAAAGTATGTCATCAATAAACACCACTACGAACTTGTCTAAGAAGGGTCTGAAAATTCGATTCATATAGTCCATGAATATGGCTGGAGCATTAGTCACACCAAAAGGCATAACCACATACTCATAGTGACCATATCTAGACCTGAACGCCGTCTTTTGCACATCATCTTCTTTCACCAAAATCTGATGATAACCCGACCTCAGATCAATCTTAGAGAATACCGTGGCTCCGTGTAGTTGATCCATCAGATCATCAATCCTTGGCAACGGATACTTGTTCTTGATCGTCAACTTATTCAGCTGTCGATAATCAACACACAACCTCGAACTACCATCCTTCTTCTTTACTAGCAACACTGGCGCACCCCATGGCGAAGCACTTGGCCGGATAAACTGTTTCTCTAACAACTCTTCAATCTGCTTCTTCAACTCAGCCAGCTCAGCTGGAGCCATCCGATAAGGGGCTATGGATACTGGTCCTGCTCCTGAGACCAGATCAATAGAGAACTCAACTTCTCGCGGAGGAGGTAAACCAGGAACTTCTTCAGGGAAAACATCCATGAAGTCATTCACAACCAGAAGGTCTACACTCTGGTTCACAAGCGCTGAAGAATTCAAACCAGAAGTCCCATCCTCATGGAACATGATTAGAAAACAACTGGCTCCCTCGAAGATGTCTTGTCTCAAAACACCGAGTGTCAATGACATGTCTTCATCTTCTTCGGGAAATATTAGCTTCTTGCCGCCACAATCTAAAAGAATACGACTGGCTGCCAACCAATCCATTCCCAAAATTACCTCTAGCTCCTGCAGAGGTAAGCAAATAAGGTTCACTCTGAACCTGCGGCCCTCTACCTCAATAGGACACCTGGAGCACACATTAGATGTCCTGACTAACCCAGCTGCTGGTGTAGACACCACCAGATCACACGGAAGCTCTCTGACAACTAAACCAAGCCTCTCCACACAAGCCTTAGACACAAAAGAATGTGTCGCCCCCGAATCAAACAAAGTCACACACGATGCTCCAAATAACAAACAACTGCTGACAATTAAATTACCTGCACTGGCTGCCTCAGTCCCGGTCAATGCATATACTCTCCCTGCTGCCTGAGGTCTGTGCCCACCCCTCTGAATAGATCTGCCAGCCTGGCCTGGCTGTGGTCCTACCCTCCTAGTAGTAGGACAGTCTCTGGCATAATGTCCCTCTTGCCGGCAGATATTACACCTCCTATACCCTTCTAACTGAGGGCAGGAATTCTGGAAGTGCGGTCCACCACACTTGAAGCATCTAACGGAACTGGCAAAACTGGATCGTCCCGATGACTGAGAGGAGGAATCCCTGAATCCGGATGAAGAAGGTCTAGAAAAAGGAGTCCTTCTGGAAATGGATCCTCCCCGGGACATCACAGGTCCACCAACCCTAAGGGGTTGGCTCTGTTGTTTCTGAGGCCCCTCTGGTTCTCCCTTGGTCTTTTCCATATCACGGGCCATCTCTACCAAAGCAGAGAATTCTCTAATGCGCAATCCCTTCACCAGAAGCTTTATATCTTTCCTCAAGCCATTCTCAAACTTGCGACACTGCCATTCCTCATTAATCTTCATGGTGTAGAAGCGAAGCAGGTGCTTAAAACTGTTTGCATACTCTGATACTGATCTGCTGCCCTGAGTCAACTCAAGAAACTCTATCTCCTTAGCAAACCTGACACTGTCTGGGAAGTATTCAGTGTAGAATTTAGTCCTGAACATCTCCCAAGTGATAGCAGTCCCGTTACTCTCCAAGATCGTCTTCACACTGTTCCACCAATGTCCCGCTTCACCTGTCAGCAAGTATTGGGTGTAAGCCAGCTTCTTCTCATCAGGACATCCCTTGGCTTCGAATATCCTCTCCATGTCCCCAAACCAGTGATCGGCTTCATCAGGGCTACACTTACCAGTGAATCTCGCTGGGCGATGTTGCAGAAAGCTCTCTAAGCTCCACTCTTGTGCAGGAATCACAACTGAAGAAACACTCGGAGGAGTCCTAGCATTAGTCATAAATTCCATCAACTCCCTCTGAGTGTTCTCGGAAGACACTCTCGCGTTCTCCGCCGATACCCTTGCGGCTTCAAGATTTTGCAATGCAAAGGTATTCTGTTGAATCAACTCAGTATTCTGCTGTTGCAACGTCTGGAGCACCTCATTCAGCATCTGATTAGAGCCAAGTTGATCGACTCGCGGAGGAGAACGATGTGGAGACGTGGGTGCCATCTTCTGCCCACACAGAGAGAAAAACCATTAGATTGATTCAAGCTAACACAACTTCCTATACGAGACTAGAGTACGCAATCACAAACGAAGCACACTCATAACCTACAGGTTTCTAAGGAAGAAACTGCTCTGATACCACTAATGTAACGTCCCAAAAATATACATCATGCATATATAATAAAGACGTTATCATACGTAATATGATAAAGCAGTCAAGAGTAATATTAAGGATTACAGTCATCCTCAGAATAGAGCGGAAATTACAACAAGGGTAGATAGAATTTCTCCATGAAAAACGGAGAGAAAATAAACTTAGAATACACACGAGTTTATTCCAAACATTAAGAACCACGAAGAGAAACTAGCTAAACTAAGCTGCAGCACTGCTGTCCCCATCAAGAGCTGCTTTCAAAGTATCCTCATCACCATCTGCTCTCATCCAAGTGGATGATCATCGCCAAAGAATCATACCCAAACAGCACACAACACAAACAATGCAAGGGTGAGCTAGATATAAAAAGCATGTTATACAATTTAACGTGATATACAAAAGTCAATCATACATGGTAAATCAATATCACAAGACTTATTACATTAAACCCCGACTTGTTACTTTATATCCCGACTCGTCCGGACCAGAATGATTACCGAGCTATGGCGGGTCTTGCACTCGTGGTGGCTTTATGGAACTTGAGCACTCCCGCTCTGGCAATCCCGCCTGGTGAAACTTTGGGCACTCCCGCCCGGCCACAATCACGAGGTTAATCCGTTATCACTCACCTTGGATCATATGGAAGCATCCAAGACTAGGACCTCCTGCTACTCCTCACCACATGTTCAATCCTCTCTACATGAGAAGAAAGACCATTGGAGTTTCAGGATGACCCCCAAAACTGAGCTACCATGTAATCATTCTATACAACCCCAAAACACCACCATGTATCCTCTCCTTGAGGATCATGGAATTACGTCCATGAATCATATTGTTACTTTGAAACTTAACCACAATTATGAATAATCAGATAGCGCCATATTAACACAACAAATCCGACATATTTCATACATTCACATATTTCATGTCATAGATAATATTCCAAACATTGGTACATAATTCAATCCAAAAGCAAAGGAACTTAAAATTCAACATATTTGTAAAATACTATTTGGACGAGCACTATTCACTGGACACTATTGGACGAACGCTCACTCACTGTTTGGACGAACGCTCAACTATTCGGACGAACGCCAACTATTCGGACGAACGTTCAACATGCAACTCAAGGACGAACGCTCACTATTGCATCGCGCGCTCAGGCGCGACATGCCAGGCGCGACTCTTCCAGAGGCTGGGGCGCCTGGGCGCGACAGGGGCGCCCGGGCGAGAATTCTGCAGAATGCAGAATTCTGCAGATTTGAGGCCAGAACCTCGTTTTACCATTTTCAACCCTTTTTATTAACTTCTAACACCCTAAATTCATGTTTTATACTAGATTGGACTTACCTAATTGATTATAAACGTTCCTTATTCAATTCTTAAGGAATTCATACTCCAATTCAACCATAAAACACCAATTTTCACAACTTAGATACTCAAAATCCAATTCTACCACTTTACACCTATTTTGATCAATTTGATGGCTCTAACAAGTCATAATACAGTGGGTGAAACTGTTCCAAAGGCTCAATAACACTCTAGATCCCAAATACTCAAAATCACTACCTCACTTCCTCTCCAAATAACTAAAAAGCTATGAAATTTCAATTTCCTTCAATTCCAAAACATACAAGATTTCATACATGAATCAACACATCAATTTCAGTCCAACCATACATACAACCACAATTTTCCAGCATCCTACTCATGCAACCACTATCAACATCCAGAAAATCCAACTCCCCTTACCTCTTGAAGACCTCCTAGCAAATCTTGAATGCAGTGAAATTCCAAACGTTCTCTGCCTCACCACTGGATGCAGCAAGCTTCCTCTTCTCCTTCTCCCGTACGTGCAGTAAGTTCTCTCCTTCCTCCAGATGCAGAATCCAAAACTCCCTTCAATCCCTGGTTCTCTCTTTAAGAAGAAAGGAATTGGTGTACTCCACTGCTGGTGCCAGCTCAGCCGTCCCCTTCTCCATCCTCAGTGCTCAATCCCACTATGAAGGTAAGTGATGATGGTGCTTGGAGCACTTCTTGGTGGCTGGAACACTCCAAGGTGGGGAGACCCACCACCATCCACTGCTGCCCACTTGAAGCTCCACTAGTCGCCCACTTTGAACCCTTCCCTACCACATCCAATTACAGCCGTTTTCCCCCAACTTTCCCTGCCAAACGGACGCTCGGTCCTTACATGCATGATCCAATAAATTCTTGATAAAATATTACTAAAACATTATGAATCAACCTAACATATAACCTATTATTTTTTGCAGTTAAAACGATTATCCAAGAATTAATCATGCAAAAGAAATGGAGACATATGGCTTAAAACGAAGCTAAGTGTAGCTACAGTTTCAACAAACCTACAGAATTCCTTCATAAAAGTTTTTCAAAAGTATATAGATATTAACATGGAGAAAACGTTTGTTATCTGAACTGGGACCATCAACAAGGATCCATGACGCCACCATAGTCGACCCTGACAAGGTAAATGACGAGCACTACTTACTACAAAATTGACAACTGCATCATTCTTTGTTCTTCTGTAAAAAGTTCAAGGGTTTATGGCTTCTCACCTTGTGCCAAGTGGACAATGCATCCATAATAATAACATCATCGCCAACACCTTGCTTCGAACAACTCCTCCAACACTGTTCATGATGTCGACGCTTCAACTTTGTGATCCTTAAAGCAAACACTTAGTTGCCGTTGAAACCACAAGTAGTGGTCACGTATTTCTCTATCTATGATTCCAAAATTAACCGCAAATAAAACTATGGTGTTAAATGTCATATGTGATATAATTTCTAAAAATATAACTTTTTCTGAATGTCATGTCCCAATACAGGGTTGTGACTGGCACCAAAGTTTTGGTGACATGATCCATTTTAATTAAACTTTGTCCAAACTATGATTAATTAATAGGGAAGAGTGTAATAAAAGAACTTATGAATGAAGCTTTCTGACCAATTAGAATGGAGACATATCCAGCAATCGTCAAATGCACACAACTATAGATATGTTTTCACACGTAAACTAACAGTTGCATACCATTCATCAGGTAAATAAAACAAAATATGTGTTTTATCTTGATTTATTCTAATCTGTTTATCAAACGAAATTTGACAATTAATCGTCCAATATGGAAAATGCAGTGGATCAAATGCAACAAGTGCACAATAATTAATTGTATTAATCATTAAACAGTATGGTCACTGTGATTACCAGGAATATAAAGCATTTATCATATATCTCAACAGACTATGATATAGTAACAATTATTTTTGACAACTTTTTGTGTGTTACTGTTTTATTGACCAATTATAAATTATCCGTTGTAAAAAAAACATTTTCTTATCTTAAAATATGAAACATTATTATCCCCTGCTTATTATAGTTAGGAAATGTCTTATCTATACTATAATTATTCTTTAAAAAATAGTGTTACCAATTATTCTAGTTATAGTTAGAATAATAATCGTAGTTTTAAATGGAACCTTACTAAAAAAACATCCTCTTTTATGGTTTGAAATGAAACAACTGATGAAATATTTTTTAAGAAAACGAGCCTTTTCCGGTATTTATAGTATCGAAACAATTAATTGAACTCATATAATTTTAGGAAAATGATACTCGAACAACCAAATTTGACAACATTTGGACACAGCACACGTGTCAGCGTTTGAGCGGCCCACGTTTTGGTTGGAAAAAGCTGCTGCAGTCTGAGAATTTATGATGAAACCTGGACGTGGCGAGGACGGGCACACGGGCACGGGCAGTTTGGGGTGTGCGTTTCAAAAATTAAAATGAAAATGAAATATCACTTGGAAAGGGAGCGGTTAGGGGTTTTTGTTTGGCGTTTGAAATTTGAATTTCATTTTTGAACAATTTTAGAGAGAAGTGAAGGTTGAGAGAGAGAGTGAGAGCCCGAGAGAGTTGGAGAAAGGGAGTTCGAGAGAGAGAGAGGTCCGACGGATTGCTTACCGGAGTGCCGCCGGACAACGTTGAAGGCCGTGTCGGAGCTATTCAACCCCTCCAGCCGGTTCCGATTCACGGTCGCCGCAGCTCCGACGTTGGCCAACGATACGAAGGCGGCATCGTCTTCCCTCCAACCCAGCGAACTAGGGGCGCGTTCTGAGTCTCGATTCGTCCCACCTGCTTCCCTCCCTGTGCCGGACCTTTGCATTCACCGCCGGAGCATCGCCGGAGTGCCGCCGGAGTGTCGACTGTTCGGTGGACGAAAAAGAGGGGTTTAGGTTTAGGTTTCTTTCCCATTTGGGGAGGTTTAGGGTTTGGTTTCTTTCCCATTTTCATGTATTGAACTGAGTCTCTTTGAAATTTTCTAGTTGAATCTGTTTCTCCACTCAAGTTTCTTATTCATTTTACGCTTTAACTGTTCATTGTACTGCAAGTTTTACTGTTCATCATCTCTTTCACGCTGCCATGGTAGGATTTTATTGTTCATGCTTGCTTTCAGTCGCTGGTTCCATTCAAGTTTGTGTTTCTGGGTTTGCGTTTTATGCTTAAGTTTAATTTGTGCATGAACGTAAGGTCATACTACGCGTTTTATGGTTCCATTCAAACTTTGATGTTTCAGCCTAAGCGTTCGGTTTTGGTGTTTTAGACTGAGCACGGTGGCAGCAACTTGGCGGTTTGGGTGGAAGGTTTCTGAGGAAGATGATGACGGTGTTGAACTGGTCACGGTGGAGAGTTACAGTGGTGCAATGGTGATGAAGGTGCTAGACGGTAGTATTGAGGATGGCAATGGTGGCTGAGGGGGCTTGGGATGATGACGGCTGTGACTCAAAGATGGGTTCCTGGTGGTCCCGTGGAGGTGCAACCTGGTGGCTGATGAGTGAAGTGGTCACGGTATTTGGCGGGGGTCAGAGGTGGTGATTGAATATGCCGTGAAAATGGATAATGATGTTGGTGGTGGAGTTCGGTTTGAATATGCCCAGGTGACCTTGCTGGAGATTCCGTTTCATACCGAACGCTCACAGTCTGAATCATACCGAACGCTCACAATCAGTAACACAGAACCAAGAGCGAGCGTTAAAAGCATATGCAATTTCGAGCGTTCGTTCGTTTTGGTTTAGTGATCGGGGCGTTCGTCCTTAAAGAGACCGAACGTTCAATCACACAGTACAAAGAATGGTTCCTTGGGCATTGTCAACACTCAATTTCGTCCAGGTTGATTAATAAATTTACTTTCATCATAAAGAAAAAATAAAATAAAAATAAATAAAATAAAATAAAATAAAATAAAATAAAAAAAATAAAAAAATAAAAAATTAATAAAAAAAAGAAGGAAGAAAGGACGTTCGGCTTTTGACTGTTGCTGTGACCGTTCGTCCTCAACTGTGAGCCGTTAGGACGTTAGGAGCGCATCATTTGGCTGTCAGCATCGAGAAGAGAACGCCCATCCAACAGCAAGCCAGGACGCTCGTCCAGCGCGCAGCGTAGAGGACGCTCGGCCAGCGCTCAGAGAAGGCTCGTCCAGCGCGGAGAGGACGCTCGTCCAGAAAGTGGACGCTCGTCCAGAGAGCGGAGATCGCTCGCCCAGCTAGCGGAGAACGCTCGCCCAGCTAGCGGAGAACGCTCGCACAGACGCTTGGCGCCCAGAGGGGACGCTCGTCCAGCGCGCAGCGGACGCTCGTCCAGCGCGCAGAGGACGCTCGTCCAGCGCGCACAGGAGGCTCGTCCAGCAAGTGGACGCTCGTCCAGCAAGTGGACGCTCGTCCAGTAAGTGAACGCTCGTCCAGTAAGTGGACGCTCGTCCAGAGAGCGGAGATCGCTCGCCCAGCTAGCGAACAACGCTGACTGAGGACGCTCGTCCAGACGCTTGTCGCCTAGAGGGGACGCTCGTCTAGCGCGCACAGAGGAGGCTCGAACGGTAGATGTAAGTATAAATGAAGGAGCCATTCGATCTCTAACAGACCGAACGGTATGAAGATTAAGAACGAACGGTCGATAAACAACAAGCATGAACACAGAGACAAGCCGAACGTCACAGAGGAAGTAAAAATCAGATGAAAGATGGACGAACGACTCTAACAGTGACGTTAAAGACCGAACGGTTTGACAGGCAGAAACAGTAAACGTGCAGAATTCAAAACCAGCAGAAACGCAATTGCAGGAACAGTAAACTCGCACAATAAAGCTATCAGTACAAACAAACGTAAAAATTAAATTTCAAACAATCAACAACAGTATAAATTAAATGGCAGACACACAACAACACAGATCAGATTTCAGAAGAAATTTAATCGCATCAGTAGAATAAAATTGACAATTTAGTAAAAGGAAATTAAATGACATTGTTCATTCAAATTAAAATTCATTACAATACAGAAAGCCAAATTCTCAAGTCTCGTTCTGGTGCTGCCTCGTGCGTTTCCAGCCAGGTTGCCATGCTGTTGTCTCCCATTAGCAACCTTTAATGAATTTCTTCCATCACTCTTTTGCTTCTCTGTCAGATAAAGCCATGTGGGGCCCTCCATTTTGTTTACACTTCTGCATGTTCTGCACACCATCGCTGCCCCAAAATCCAACACTTAACAAATGAAATATCACAAATAAAGAAAGAAAACAACATAAATCCCTCACCTTAATCTCATTCTCTTACATATTCAACAAAATTGGCTGCTGCATGAAAATAACCTTCTTCCGTTTCTTTATCTAGGTTGAAAGGCTCAATTTGAATCCCGTCATCGACAAAATTCTCGCTATCCTGCCACAAGATATCACACATCACTGCCTGCCTATCTTTTACGTATCCAGTAACAGCTCATACATAACCAAAATCATCCACAAACAACATCATGCACGTATTCAACATTCATTCCACTGAAATAAAAAAAAAAACTAACCTTGAGTGAACACGAGGTGTGGCGGTTGGAACAGAGACGATTGCCTACGGTGTGGGTGGGACTGACAACCCGGAAAACCCCTCTTTTTCGTCCACCGTGCAGTCGCCACTCCGGCGGCACTCCGGCGGTGAATGCAAAGATCCGGCACAGGGAGGGAAGCAGGTGGGACGAAGCGAGACTCAGAACGCGCACCTAGTTCGCTGGGCCGGAGGGAAGACGACGCCGTCTTCGTTCGCCAACGTCGGAGCTGCGGCGACCGTGAATCGGAACCGGCTGGAGGAGTTGAGGACCTCCGACGGCCTTCAACGTTGTCCGGCGGCACTCCGGCAAGCAATCCGTCGGACCTCTCTCTCTCGAACTCCCTTTCTCCAACTCTCTCGGGCTCTCACTCTCTCTCTCAACCTTCACTTCTCTCTAAAATTGTTCAAAAATGAAATTCAAATTTCAAACGCCAAACAAAAACCCCTGACCGCTCCCTTTCCAAGTGATATTTCATTTTCATTTTAATTTTTGAAACACACACCCCAAACTGCCCGTGCCCGTGTGCCCGTCCTCGCCACGTCCAGGTTTCATCAGAAATTCTCAGACTGCAGCAGCTTTTTCCAACCAAAACGTGGGCCGTTCAAACGCTGACACGTGTGCTGTGTCCAAATGTTGTCAAATTTGGTTGTTCGAGTATCATTTTCCATTCTATATCAACATAGAATAGTATTACAGATGTTATCATTTGTAAAAAAGAAAGAAATAAATTCAGTAATTTAAAAAAAAAATACATACTATATTGATGTAATTAAAGGTCAAATATTAATTAAAATCAAAACGTTTTAAAAAACATTATTAAATACAATAAAAGTAGTTAAATAACTATATATATTTTTCAAAAAGTGTAATTCTTTAACTAAATATATATAGCTTATGCAGGATAAGAAAGTGCATGTACCACATCGAAAGGAAGCGCACATCATGCATTTATTGCCTCGACAATACAATACAGCAACCCAATAGACCAACAGATATTAGCATGTATATTTCAAATTCACGCAGACACTGCAAAGGTGCAATTGGACAAAAATCTCTATTCGTTGAAGTGGATGGTGGGAATTCGCGCCTCCCAATGCCAAGCTTTCTTTGAGCCAAATAAACGACAACAAGAAAGATAGAAAAAGAAAGACAAAACGACAACAGAAATAGCTAAAAAACTTTCCATCGTTCAAATACGTATTATTATCTGCTGAAAGGAAAATCGTAAAAACCCGAAATAGGTGTTGTGTTGACTAGGACGTTCTTTCGTCACCTTCTCATTTTATCAAGTATTTTTCAAATTACTATTTTATTTTATCGAGGTGGGGCCGAGGAGCGTTTAAACAGTGACCGCATACGCGCACATTTGGCCATTAGTTCATTACCTTAACCCCGCTCCTCTTCCTTTTCTGCCTCTCTTCATATTCCAAGTCAAACACTTATCAACTCACTCTTTCAGCTCTTCAGAAGCCAACACACCCATTCAAATCCAATCCTCGTTCTGCTTCTTTTATTTTCCATCACACTAACTTAAGATATTTCATTCTTCTTTCTTCTTTCGGGGTAAGTTTCTTTCTTTTTTCTCTATCTATTTCTTCATGTTGTGTTATGTATCAGTGTGTCAACTTAGGTGTTGCTAAAGTTATGTTCTTGGACCTGAAGTAGTAGTTAGTACATTCTACTTTTTTACTGCTGTTTGATTTCGGAGTTCTTTCTGTTTGATTTTGAAGTTCATGAGGCAGTTCATTTTGTTTTAAACTAAATTTAAATGAGAGTATATTCACAGTCTCAATATAGTAGTCTAATCCTTTTCCCATTCAAATATTTCATGTTTGGCTGTTTATCAGACTATATAAATTACAATAACTTCTTAGGCAATGGTAATGCTGATAAAGAATAACACAAAACAGAGCAGTTCAGTTGTGTTTGATATTATAAAAGGAAAGGGAAATAAACTGAATGATATCATTTGATTAGAGAATCGAGTTTGAAATACAAGAAAGTCTGTGTTTAGCAACAGGGCAAGGACTCGCTAACAAACTTGTATAGCTAGAATAACTTACTAAAACTACTGACAGAAAGCTTATCTAAAATCAACAAAAACACCAGAATTTAAAGTTCCTTCATCTTTAGCTACAATGATTCAGATAAACCATGTTAAAGAGAAAAAAAAGATTACTGTGCAATACTATACTGTGGATGAAAACACCACATTTTGGTTACAGGGTGTATTTTTATTGGATTACATTACATGTTGAACAATGACATTTTTTTTATTGTAAGGTGTATTTGTAGGTGGTTTCTTTGGTTCGAATTTATTTTATTATAATAACAATACTATAAATGCTTTTTACCTGATAGTCGAATGATGTGAGCAGGGTAGAATTTTGAGATGGATCGCCGGGGTTGGCTCTGGAAGAAAAAATCATCTGATAAAAGCATCAAGGTTGAGGATGAGAAACCTGTCTCTTCTTATGAATCTGTTGTTCCAACCTTGTCTTCTGTGGCACGTGTAGATAAGGTATTTTGTTCTTTTTAGATATTCAGGAGGGAAAACGTTTTTACATGAAGTCCTTGCTACATTTCTCACTAGCCTTGTTTTTTTCTGACTTTTTTCAGCAAGACAATAGCAAAAATAAGAACTATGTTCAGATATCCATGGAGTCGTATGCTTATATGTCTGGATTGGAAGATCAAGTTGTAAACTTGGAGGATCAACTAAAAGCTTTGGAAGCAAAGCTATCTTCAGTTCATACAGAATTAAATAACAAGGATAATCTAGTTAAACAGCATGCAAAAGTTGCAGAGGAAGCAGTGTCAGGTAATTGTCATATACAAAAATGTACATAATTCCACGTAACTATTTGTCCGAAAACTGCTCAGCTACAACATTTTGCAATGACTGGATCAGTCATTCAATGACTATATTGCACTTGGTTGGTGTTGGTTAATTAAGCTTTATATGCATTTTAGGTTGGGAGAAAGCTGATGCAGAAGTTGTTTCCCTAAGATGTCAACTTGAGTCGGTATCTCTCTCTAAGCTTACCGTTGATGAGAAAGCAGCTCACCTAGATGACGCCCTAAAAGAGTGCATGAAGCAGATAAGAATTGTAAAGGAAGAAAGTGAGCATAAACTGCAGGAGGTGATTCTTATGAAATCTCATCAATGGGAGAAAAGCAAGTTAGAACTTGAAGCTCAAATAGACAATTTGGATGAAGGACTACGTCTGTTAGCCAGTGAAAATGCTGCCCTTCTAAGATCACTTCAAGAAAGTTCAAACAAAATAGTGAAACTAAAAGAAGAAAAGTCTGAAGCCGAGGGAGAGGTCGAGCTTCTAACGAAGAGTGTTCAGTCAAAAGAGAAAGAAATATCTTCTTTGAAGTATGAGGTGCATGTAATTTCTAAGGAGCTAGATATCCGAAACGAAGAGAAGAATATGATTATGAGATCTGCAGAAGTGGCAAACAAGCAGCACACAGAGGATGTCAAGAACATTGCCAAGCTAGAGAATGAGTGCCAACGACTTCGTGGTCTGTTGAGAAAGAAATTACCTGGGGCTGCTGCGTTGGCACAAATGAAGCTAGAAGTTGAGAGTTCACATCATGTCATCAGTGCATCCCATCCCAGAAAAACTCCTTCAAAAAGTGATAACCTGCAAGAATCTGAGTTTCTTTCCAAAAAATTACAGGTGTTGGAAGAAGAAACAAGGACATTGAAAGGAGCATTGGCCTCAAGTAATGCTGAACTGCAGGCTTCTAAAAACTTGTATGCTAAAACAGTTGGCAGACTTAAGCACTTGGAAGCAGAGAGGCATCAAGAAAGAAGCACCCAGAAAGCAATTTTGGCAAACAATTATGAAAACTCCTTTAGAAGAATTTACAGCTACTCACCGAGCATTACTTCTATCTCTGATAATGGACACGAGGATCCAGAAAGTCCTGTTGAGTCCTGTGCAACATCAATTATTGACCATTCTGATATAAATAGAATTGGAAGTGTAGGTAAATTTGAGAATCATAGGAGTGAAACTGTCTCAGAACTGATGGATGACTTTTTGGAAGTGGAGAAGATGGCATGTTTATCAGACAATGGTGGTGTACCTCTTGGCATCATTAGTAAAACTAGAGATACAGCCGAAGATAAAAAGGAGACTAGTTGTTTATCTTCAAATCAAAATTGTTTTGACACGACGAACCAAACTGAAAGTAATAACCCCGATAAGGCAGCTGAACATGATGTGCATATGCAAGATCTTGAAGAAAAAAAGCTGATGTTACAGGAAAACATGCAACTTCTAGAAGAACTGAAAGCACAATTGGCGTCGTCCCACAAATCATGCAGTTTAACTGAAATTCAGCTGAAATGTATGACCGAGTCTTACAAGTCGCTTCAAACTCGTGTAGAGGAGTTAGAAACTGAAAATAAGTATTTAAAGGAAAAGATGGATGAGCTAAAGAATGATCTTACAGAGGAAAAACAAAGTCATCACGATGCTTTGGTGAGATACAAAGAAATTGAGGAGAAAATGCAAAGGTTAGCTCTGAGCCTTAATCGGAAACAATGACATGATTTTTAAACTGTATAATTCGAGCTCTGTTTCTTCAACTTGATATGTGATCCTTTCTAAAATTTTGGTGTGTTTGCCACTTGAAGGGACCCGTGCTCGGTGTGTGCATCGAATTCAACAGCAAACTCCGGGAAGGTATGTACATTTGCATCTTCAAATAAAACTGTTGTTTGATGCAACTCCTGTCATATGTTTGTCTTTGTTTGAACTTGGTAAAATAAACCTCTTTTGTTTAACGTAAAAGAAGCAATTATGTCCTTTTTCTCCTCGGTGTTTTCTAATCTCTTCATGACAACAGGATAAAGAGCTAGCAGCTGCAGAGAAAAGGCTGGCAGAATGCCAGGAGACTCTTTCTATACTTGGTAGACAGTTGCAAGCCATGTGCCCCCAGATAGGTGTAACCACGACCCATCATAGTAAAAGGCTTCAAGTGAATGAAAAGTTAGCCAAACCATCTTATGGCTGGTCTAATTCTTACGGATCCTGTAACTCAAATGAAATTGAGCATGCTGAGGCATGTAGCGTTGTGGCTGATGAGTTTTCATCTCAAAACTCTGGTGCGACATCATGCCTTTCAGACACCGAAGGCAACTTTTGGTTAAACTCTTAAGTTATATGCTTTCTGAATCAAATTCCTATTCTTCTGCCTCTGCTGCATGGAAGAATCAATAAATTCTCATAGTTAGCAGAGAGAAGTAGTCACTAACATTGTTACTTTCGTTTTCTTGATCGTTGGGAGCTCCCCAATGATGTTGTACATAGGTTCATGTGTGTCTGTATTTCTCTTCGATATATAGATTTTGATTTTGGGTAAACATAGCATCCCAAGTCACCTTCTGAATCCATTCCTGCCTCGTTGCACTACGTCACGCTATTGTGTCTTTTTTCATTCTTAAAAATATCATGAAAAATAACTATATTATCTTCGCACCTTTCTTATCTTAAGTTCGAGTAATGATAGAATGCCATGTATTTATATTTATTTGACACATAAAAAAGTAAAATGGTTATAAAAAATAATTTTTTGTAGTTTTTTAAAAAAAAGTAAAAAGTAAAAAATGAGAACATGAGAAAATATAGTATGAAATGAATATAAAAGAATTCATGTGTGTCGAACTATTCTAAGATAATATTTATGTCTTAATACTTTTTTCTTAAAATCGCGTTTTATAACCTTCATCTTCATTACTGTTTATATTTTTTCCAACAAATCTTTTTAATCAACCTTATTTTTCTTCAAATTAAAAAATAAAAATAAAAAGACAAAAATGTGAAAAATTAAGTTTTGAAGAATAAAGGAGGAATATGAATTTTAGATTTACGACGAGACGTTTAATAATGGAAAAAGGAACCAAGAAATAAATATTAAACTAAAATCACAAATAAAGAGGAATCAACATAAAAGGAGGAGAGGAAGGTGGTGTTAGAAAGAATTATCTGAAAAGGAGAATAAAATAGGAAAGCGAAAGGTATATTTAGTAACAGGGGCCCATAAGTATCACTAACTTAAGAGTGTTTCATCCTACACCTCCAACGTCTCATTCTGCACCTCCAAAAATTCCAATTTTAACCTTCTAACATTTCATTCTTATCCTACACCTCAAACTTTTTCAAAACTTTCAATTTTAACTTTAAAAAATATCTTTTCATTTTTTTCTTTTTCTTATTAAAAACACTCTACACCACCTTAATAATAATTAAATTTAAAATTCAAATATTATTTAATATAATTTTATATTTTAATAATTATTAATGATTTATATTATAATATTAGTTATATTAAAATTATAAAAATAAAATAATAAAAATAAAAATAATAACAATAAATAAAAAATTATATTAAATAAAATATTTAATATATTTAAATATATTAAATTATATTAAAATACTAAAATAAATTAAATACTTATTAAAATTTAAATAAAAGACAAAATTTTAAAAATAATTATTTATTTAAAATCAAATAAAATTATATTAAATAAAATAATTAAATACATTAAAATTATATTAAAATATTAAATTAAATTAAATAATTATTAAAATTTAAATAAAAAATAAATTTCTAAAAACAATTGTTGATCGGATATGGATATCCGTAATATTACTTATCGGATATGCATATCCGATTAACAAATCTTTTCAAAATTTTGTTTTTTTAACTTTAATAATTATTGGATTTAATTTAATATTTTAATATAATTTAATATAATTTAATATATTTAAATACATTATTATAAATATTTTTTTTTATTATTATTAATTTTATTTTTATTATTTTATTTATAAGTTTTTAATACAATTATTATTATAATATAAATTATATTTTAATAATTATTAAAATATAAAATTATATTAAATAATATTTAAATTTTAAACTAAATTAAATTATTATTAAAGTGGTGAATAAGAAAGAAAAGAAAATGAAAAAATATTCATTAAAGTTGAAAATGAAAATTTTGAAAAAGTTAAAGGTGTAGGATGAAATGTTAGAAGGTTAAAAATGTAATTTTTGGAGGTGCAGGATGATATCTTGGAGGTGTAGGATGAAACACTCCTAACTTAAACTAATCTTCTAAAGCCCATTTAGGCAGTTATTGGGCTCTAATGGTCCGGGCCCGATCTCAAAATTTACTAAGTTGCAATCTACGTCAAACACAAAACGGTGTCGCGTCAGCTATATATTACCTGCAAAGCCAAAACCCTAGCTTCCGATCTATCCTTCTTCCCTCCCCGCGGCGCACTCAAACGCAGGCTAGTGAATCGGAATGGGAAGGGTAATTCGCGCACAGCGTAAGGGTGCGGGGTCCGTTTTCAAGTCCCACACCCACCACCGCAAGGGTCCGGCGAGGTTCCGCAGCCTCGACTTTGGCGAACGCAACGGCTACCTGAAGGGAGTGGTCACCGATATCATCCACGACCCCGGTCGAGGTGCCCCTCTTGCGAAGGTCACTTTCCGCCATCCCTTCCGCTACAAGAAGCAGACAGAACTATTCGTTGCGGCCGAAGGTCTATATACTGGCCAGTTCCTCTACTGCGGCAAGAAGGCAACCCTCGTAGTTGGCAACGTCTTGCCCCTCCGATCCATCCCCGAGGGTGCCGTCATCTGCAATGTTGAACACCATGTAGGTGATCGCGGTGTCTTCGCCAGAGCATCCGGTGACTACGCCATTGTTATCAGCCACAACCCCGATAATGACACCTCAAGGTTCCTACTCGCACCTTTACATTTTGTCTCAGGATTATTGCTTTGCGTAATGGCGGTATTTTATTTTATTTTACTGTTAACGAAGGTTAGTGATGCAATACCATTTATTTATTTATTAAAAAAATACAAAACTGAATTATAACCTGTAATCCTTTACATAATCAGGGAAGTGAAAGCTTGACATTTAGTTCAGTTCTGCAAGAATAATGTTCATAACAGAAAATAAGAAGAAAATTAAATAAACTTGTCCAGTAGTTTTAATTAGCTTATTGATGAGTTAAAAATAAGTGTTTAAAGAAGCTAATGGTGTTGAACTTGCCCAAATTAGCTGATAGAAAATTAATTATTTTTAACTTATTTTTTTCTTCTAAAGTGTACAAAGCGGCCTGTCGTGTTCTTATTGTAGAGCAAGTTATATTCTCAATACCAATTCTGTATGTTTATGTAATATCTATCGTTTTGGTCATTTTAGAGGAGATTGATTTTGTAAAGTGGATGTTTGCTCCATGGGAAACTGTGCAAGTGTTTGAATGCATTTTTGCACTCTTTTGGCAGGATCAAGCTTCCTTCTGGAGCGAAGAAGATTGTGCCGAGTGCATGTAGGGCAATGATTGGGCAAGTTGCGGGTGGAGGGAGAACTGAGAAGCCTCTTCTTAAGGCTGGTAATGCTTACCACAAGTTTAGAGTGAAGAGGAACTGCTGGCCTAAGGTGCGTGGTGTGGCTATGAACCCAGTTGAGCATCCTCACGGAGGAGGTAACCACCAGCACATTGGGCATGCTAGTACTGTCAGACGTGATGCTCCTCCTGGCCAGAAGGTCGGTCTCATTGCTGCCAGGAGAACTGGTCGTCTCAGGGGGCAAGCTGCTGCCACTGCTTCTAAAGCTGACAAGACTACTTAAGGAGATTGTTAGAGATATGCTTAATTACAAATTTTCAAATTTTGTTTCATCGATAGTTTGTGTTCATCTGTTTGGGTACTTTTTTGAGCACCATATCCACCATAAATATGAAGCTTGTAATATGCGGTGTTTTATATCTGATTAAGATCTGTTCAATCCTGCTGTTTGTCAATCATTTGATGATTTGATCTCGTTGGAACTAGGAACGTTCTAGTATGGTTTCTTTCCTTTTGTAGACCATTATTTCATTGATCAACTTAGTCTTGTTTGCCAGTATTGTAGTCCTGTTTTTCTTTCGTTAGTGATTTGAATTAAACATTCCTGGCTAAACACAATGAAATTAATAGCATATATTATACTCATAATTAATGTATTTTTAATAACAAATATATAATATTTATTTTAATAATTTTATTAATGATTTCAACAATGACTTAGAAATTCCTCTTAAACATGGATTGCTCAAGTTATGGGTGATAAAATGGTCAATTGGGTTCGTTTTAGCTCGATTTGATATTAGTATGTTGAAAATGCGTCATATAGAGTTAGCCTGACTCATAAGAAGGATGGTTGGTGAGCTATTCTGTCAGTTTTGATCAATATAAGTTACTAATCACCAGAATTATTAAATCTTTACCAAATTAAAATGAATCGAAATTCTAGTCAGTAATACAATAATAGCATCACAAAATGAATCCAAATCCAAAGTCATATTACAATTCACTTGTACTCACAGTATTAACAATTTCTATTATAGAATCACAAATAAAGAAAACATAATAAATTCAGGGCAAAATTAGGTCAAAATCAACAAATTGCAAATGGCTCAACACAATATGTAATTTTCTCAACATAAAGTAGGGAAAAATGCTTCAAATTAGGACAAAATCATAAAAAGGACAATTTCATATTAGGAAAAAAACGCGAAATTTATATAAATCAATGTATTCGTGGTTGTAGCTCGTGTCTGACTCCTTGTGGCTGCTGCTCTCCCTCATATCGTGTCTGACTAATAGTGGTGGTTCATGTCTGACTAGTTGTGATAGCTCGCGTTTGCGATGGATAGTCTTGTTGTGTCGCGTCTTGATCATCGTCGTGGCTCGCAACTGCCATTGATAAGGTGGAGTGGTTTGTCGTGACGGTGGGATTGAGTGCCAATAAGTGAATGTGAGATGGATTGGCAGGTCAGGCTAGATTAGGTTTGTAGGTTGAAAGTTCTATCCTGACACGACTTTTTTGTACTAGCTGATGGGCTGGGCCTGTCATCTGGCCCATTATACCAACCCTAGTTCAATGGGATTTTCATTTTGCACACCTCAATCTTGTGCTTTCTTTTTTTTTTTCCTTTTTCTTTCTTATATTCTTTATTTGAAATATAATATCAATTAAATTTATATTTGATATAAAATAGATTTAAATATATTTTTAATCATAAACTTAAAGTGAAATTAAAATTCATAATCGTTCTAAATTGTGATGTTTTTCCTCTAAGTTTTTAAACTGTTTACAATAGGAACAAGTTCCAATTTTACATTTAAGTTTGAAGATTAAAAAATATTTAATGCTATAAAGTATAATTGGGTTAAACTACTTTACTTCATTGATTTTCTCTTTTTCCTTTATCATTTCCTATTTTCTTATTTTATTAAAGAAGATTCTTTATCCCCTTATACATATTTTTTATTAATAAATTTAATGTTTATTATATATATATTATTAAAAATTAAAATAATAATTATAATAGTAATATTTTTTAAATTTATAAAAATGATGTTTTTTTCTTATGTATACATATATAAATAAATAATTTTTATTTTTTATTATATATTTATATATTAATTAATGAGAGGGAGAATCGATTCTATTATTTAGATAAGGATTAATCATTTGTCAGGTTCCTATTTGGAATGAGAATCTCAAATTGATCATTTCTTTTTCGACGTCTCAATTGGGTTTTTATTTTGTAAAATTTGAAACAATTACAACTCTGCCATTAAATTAGTCCTACCAACTTAATGTAAGGTTGACGTGACATGATTATCTATGTTTTTAATTGACATGGATTGCATTATTTGGTGTAAGTGATTCTTACATGCATATTTTATTTTATTTTCTAAAAATAAATTAGAAAGAATGAATGACATATTGGGAATGAATTTCAGAGATTGGGAATTGAATTTGTTAGAATTAGGGGATTGAATTTATTCAAATTAGAGATTGAATTTGTTTGAATTAGGGATTGAATTTCTTCGAATTAGAGATTGAATTTGTTCGAATTAGGGATTGGAAAAAAGGTAGTGAGCAATTATGGATTGTCAACCACCACCTCGTGCTATTCATCTCCATTGCGCCCGTGCTTCTTCTCTATCCTCATCCACCTATAGAGGAAAGAAAGAGAAAAACCCAAAAACATATCCAATCAAAACGTAATTCTTCCTAGTCGCAACAGTTGTGCGAGCATCAACCATAACCACTAGTCCATCATGGAACCCTAATATAGAACCAGGTTCGTTCCTCCTCATTCATCTCCATGGCAACCTATAGGAAAATCAAGCCAGCAGCCTTCGCGAGTCCTAACCGCGACATCCAAAGAACCCAGATCGCGAACATTTTCGTATCACAACCCCAAATTTTCAAAAGCCCAATTAAACCCTAAAGTCACGATCTGTTCGTAGTACTAAAATCGCACCACAAGAGCCACCACGAGAAATCCTTTCGTCCTCCATTCTCCACCGCGATGCCAACCAAATCGCAACCATGAGAACCTGTAGAGAACCCAATCACAAACCCAGAAAATAGAGAAAGTCCAGAATCACAGCTAACATTAGTTCATCTTCCTCACGCAAGACAAACAAATTCAATCCCCAATACATGAGCAAGACGCACATGGGTCATCTTCAAACTTGTTACTTCAAGAACAATGAACACCTTGGAAGAAGGGGCAAAACGAAGTTTTCCTCTTTTATTAGGGATTGAAGCAATTAGGAATTTATAAAAAAATAAAAGTTTTCCCAACTTTTTTCTAATTTCTTTTATTTGAAAATAACTAAAATCCACATGATGCCCTATTTCAGCCACGTCATTTAAAAACTAAGATGACCATGTCACGTTAAACGCCGTTTGGCCCAATTTAACAAAAAGGGTATAATTGTGGTAATTCTCACAAAACAAGGATCCAATTAAGACACCGAAAAAGAAAAGAATGAATATGAGATTCTCACCCCGAAATAGGATCTAAGGAATGATTAAACCTTTACATAATCATTCTTCTCCCTATAATGTCATGTTTAATTTTTTTTTCCTAGTATTGCAACATTGTATCAAATTGGTCGTACTTTTTAAAAAAGTTTTAATTAGAGAACAAACTTTCTCTTTCCCTCTTTTCTTATAACCAATGAGTAATGATACTTAATAGAAATTTTTTTATAATATTTTAATATAATGCATATGTTATTTTTTTATTGAGATTAAAAAATATCTAACACAATATAAATAAATAATAATCATCTTTTCTTTATACTTTACTTTCTTGTACAAAGAAAACCTGAGAAACTTTGCAACATAAAAATATGATAGTTTTACATAATTTGATATATATATATATATATATAATATCATAATATTAATATTAAATATTACAATTAATACTAATATAATTAAATTTATTTTTTAATAATAATATTAATAATATAAATAATAATATTTAGTTTATTTTTCTTTTATTTTCTTTTTTAATGAAGTCGTATAGATTTTAGTTTCTTCACTTCTTTTACCTTAAAACTTTATTTATTTTATTTAAGGATAGAAAATTCATATAATCATAAAAATCACATGTAAAATTTAATAATAAAAACTATTTAAAAAAAATTAAAAAAACAGAAAGAGTTTAAAACAAATTAAAACAGCACATTAAGTAAACATATTCTTTTTAAATAATAGTAAAAAATTATAATTTTAAAACACAATGTCTTTATTTTTAAATCGTGTTTTTATTAATATTTTATTTATATATTTTTTAAATCTATCGATTTTGATCAATTTCATTAAAAAATTGCATTAGTTTTATTTTTAAAAAATTGTTTTATTTTGTAACCACATGTTTTCGTATTACTTTATTTATTTCTTTTACTCGGTTTTGAACCATTTTTTTTTCTATAAATAGCCTAAAATTCTTTTGCAAGGTTAAATTCATCAATAACGTAAAAGTACAAGAACATTGTCTATGTTATGTATTTCTCTATTAGTTTAAACCCTCGGTTGGTCCTCGTATTTATATGGAAATCTCAAATGGGTCATCGTTTTTTTCCGGTCTCAATTGGATCATATTTTTTTGTAAAAATGAGCCAATTTTACCCTAACCGTTAAGTTGTTCCAAACGGCGTTAAATTAGGTTGAGCTGTATTTTTTGCTTTGATGACGTGGCATTATGCATTTAATTGAATGGGTGATGTGTTTTAAAATCATTAGATCTCCGTGGCTACAATGCTTCTTCTTCCTCCAATCACTGATGCAGACTCCTCCTGTAACGTCCCGGCAACTCGTAGGGACCATCGACTGCCCCCACAGATCACCACCAGGCTTTCCAGTGTGCTTTGTCCTCACTCGCACACTTTCCGGGAAAACTTCCCGGAAGGTCACCCATCCCAGAATTACTCCAGGCTAAGCACGCTTAACCATGGAGTTCTTATGAGTCAGGCTACCGAAAAGCAAATGCATTTTGGTGATATGAGTAGTCAAATCAATTCCTTTAAGATATCCTTCAACCGTATAGTCCCATACCTATACAGTCTCCAGATCCCTCTCATTCCGGTGTATGTTCGATTCATCCATGTACCCCTTCCACCCGAAGCTGCCAGAAGCCGCTCCTTGTCTGTGCCCCCTACACCATGCTTCTTGCACCGGCGTCACTCCCCGCCCTCGTCTCCGTGCCCGGGTGTCACATGCCCACCAGCTTCCGCTTGGTTCGTCCTCGAACCACACCGTACTGGGAGAGGCTAGGCTCTGATACCATCTGTAACGTCCCGGCAACTCACAGGGACCGTCAACTGCCCCCACAGATCACCACCAGGCTTTCCAGTATGCTTTGTCCTCACTCGCACACTTTCTGGGAAAACTTCCCAGAAGGTCACCCATCCCAGAATTACTCCAGGCTAAGCACGCTTAACCATGGAGTTCTTATGAGTCAGGCTACCGAAAAGCAAATGCATTTTGGTGATATGAGTAGTCAAATCAATTCCTTTAAGCTATCCTTCAACCGTATAGTCCCATACCTATACAGTCTCCAGATCCCTCTCATTCCGGTGTATGTTCGATTCATCCATGTACCCCTTCCACCCGAAGCTGCCAGGAGCCGCTCCTTGTCTGTGCCCCCTGCACCATGCTTCTTGCACCGGCGTCACTCCCCACCCTCGTCTCCGTGCCCGGGTGTCACACCTCCCGTGGACGCACAAGGATTCCGCCGTTTATGCGCTTCACACTGCGTGCTTCACGCTGCACTTTCTATCCAGAAAATCCAAGAAAGACAAAAAGTCTAAACCAAAGAATGATGTGCACAACCAGGTGACCCCTCTTCCTGAGCTAATTGCCGAGCCAACAAATGCAAGATCAGTGTCCTTTGTTGGAACACACGAGTACTTGGCCCCAGAGATCATCAAGGGTGAAGGGCATGGAAGTGTTGTGGACTGGTGGGCATTTGGGATATTCCTGTATGAGCTTCTGTTTGGTAGAACACCATTCAAAGGTCCTGCAAACCGTGCAACTTTGTTCAATGTAATTGGTGAGCCTCTAAGATTTCCAGAATCTCCAACTGTTAGCTTTGTTGCCAGAGATTTGATCAGAGGGGAGGAGCCCTAACATCGTCTCGCCTATAAACGTGGCGCCACAGATTAAAAAGAAAAACTTTGAGAGAAATTTCAGGGTTTTTTATCATAAAGAAATCTAAAGTTTTTCCCTTTGACTGGCAAGTTGAGCTAAAATTGTGAAATTTCAGTCTTGATCTAACTGCCATTCTCGCGCCTCTGTAGTTTCCAAATCCATTCAATTCCAATTTCAATTTTTCTCAAAAAGATAACAATGTTTTTTATGTCTCGTGAATTTTGGGTTTTAATTGGGTTTTGTTGTTTTGATATCAAAATGGTTTTTGTTGCAGTGTGGTGTCATTGCAGAATGGAAAACAATGGAAAAGGACTGGAAAAGTTGGAAGATGAAGTAGAAGAGGAAAAAACAAAGAAAGATTGCAGCTTTTGAGCGTTGGAAGAGATGGGAGAGAGAGAAAGTGGTGAGACAGAAGAAGAAGTTGATTTGAGATGTGACGTGAACAATTTTAAAACACATTAGCCATTCAATTTTAATGAACAATGCCACGCCATCAAAATATAAAATACTAAACTTAACGTCGTCTGAAAGCATTTAACGGTTAGGGTAAAATTGGCTCATTTTTACAAAAAATATGACCCAATTGAGACCGAAGAAAAAACGATGACCCATCTGAGATTCCCATATAAATACGAGGACCATCCAAGGGTTTAAACCTTCTCTATTTGAAATATAATCATATTTAATAGTTTTATATGGATTAAACCTTTTAGTTAACCAAAAGTAGCACATGAGAGAGCACTGACAAAGATAAAGGTTTGTTGCGTTTGTGCAAAGAGCAGAGGAGAGAGCAAATAGTGCAAAGAGCAGAGGAGAGAGCAAATATTGTTAACGCCGTCCAGGAAAGACGGAAACAAATTAGATTAGGTGTGGACGAAATTAAAACTTTTTAAAAAACAGGACTAATTTTGATACACCGCAATGAAACTAGGAAAAAAAAAAGAAAACAATTAAACCATATTAATACAATAATATTTTTATTAAGAATAATAATAATAATTCTAATATTAATAATTATAATATTAATAATTATAATATTAATAATATTATGATTATTTATAATAATAATATAATTAGGATAATTATTTTTATTTTTTAATTTCAAATTACTCTGCAATAATTATTATTTTTATTGTAATTGTAATCATAATAATAATATTTTTTTAATTTTAAATAACAATATCAATATTATTTTAACATATTTTAACTATTTATTTTTAATTTTATATCACATTTATTTAAGGGTAAAATAATAAAATTAATCTTTATTAAAAAATTACATTACTATAATGATTGTCTTAAAACTGCCCACTTTATTACATTTAATATATAACATGATTATATCAGCACCTATTTGTCAAGCTAATAAAGTATTTCCTTATTGAATTTAATTTTGTATAGACCACATGTCACGCTTCAGAAAAACGTGCACAGTGGAGTCCACGTGGCAGGCGCAGGGCGAGCCACCTCAGCCCGCACATGGGCGACAGCAGCGCCTGGCATCCACTAACGGATGCCAGCTGTCGCACGCCAAGCTGATCTGAGCGCAGTGGGAACGTGCGTCCGGCGTAGTGGAATACACGTGTCCGCCTAGGAGTGGACGTCCGGCATCTACAGTCAGAACGAACGTGCGTTCGGCGTGGTGGAGTCCAGGTGTTCGCTCGGGAGTGGACGACCGTCCGTTGTAGGCTACTGAGGCATAGTGGAGTGCGCTGGTGGGTGCGGAAGTGCGCTGGTGGGTGCGGACGTGTGCTGGCGGAGTGCGGACGTGCGCTGGCAGGGTGGAAAGCAAATCTGAGAATTTCTGAAATACTCTCCACCCTCTGCACGCACCCCTCTTTCCTTCATTTCTGAAACTCAAATTTTCTCCACCTTCTCTCTACACCCTCTGCACCCTTTCTCACTCTAAGATACCACCCGTTTAATCTCCTCCAATCTGTATTTCCGGCACTGTTGAAGGACGCTCGGCGTCAAAGAATTCCAGGAGAACGTTCGGTTCGTGAATCAGGACCGGTAAGTCCTTTCCTTCCTCTCTGACGTTCGTTTTCCTGGCATGCAAACTCATTTCTGAGTTGTACGTTCGTTATTTTCTTTGGGTAGAGAAGTTGTTGGGGTTCGCTCGTACAGTGGATTAACGAGCGTTGGTTAGTGGAATTTGAGTGGAGAAGCGTTTGTGTGCGTCTGTGAACGTTCGTTCATTTCCAGGTAAGGGAAGCTTACTTAATTTAACTGTTTTTGATGTATGTTATGTGTAAACGTTCGTTATTTTGACTGTATGAAGTTGTTATGATTGGGTTATGTGAACGTTCGTTTTTATGGAATGAAAATGATATATGACTATGTTACATGTGATGCATGAGATGCTGGGTGGAATAGAATATATGAAATCTGAGATTTTGGGTTGATATGAAAGAATGAAAGTATGTGATTTCAATGAGATTTTGAACTGGAATGTATATGGAATGAAATAATAAAACACTCCCCTGTAATTACGTACGTTCATTGCTGAACGGTCTCTGACCGTTCGGTTTTTCTGATGAAAATAACAGAAGTGGGATTCGTTCATTTGGATCGATCCCTTGTTGAGGACGAGCGTCCTCGTGTCTAAAGTCTACTAGCGTTCGGTTTCACACCGAGCGTTCGTCCTGGTGCTCGCTTGAAATATAGAGCGTTCGTCCTTTCGTGTGCTCGGGTTGAATATGAGCGTTTGTTCAAATTGGAGTTCGGTCTCATACCGAACGTTCGTTCAAATTGGAGTTCGGTCTCGTACCGAACGTTCGTCAAAATTGGCGTTCGGTCTCAGATTGAGCGCTCGATCTAATTGGTGCTCGGTCTCACACTAAGCGTTCGTCCTGATGGTGCTCGGTTTGAAATGAGCGTTCGTCCTAATAGTGCTCGGTTTTGAGCTGAGCGATCGTCCTAATAGTGCTCGGTTTTGAGCTGAGCGTTCGTCCTAATAGTGCTCGGTTTTGAGCTGAACGTTCGTCCTAATAGTGCTCGGTATTATTTTGAGCGCTCGTTCTCTGAACGTAACTGTTTCTCTGCCGTTCGTACTTTAATACGAACGAGCGTTCTTTTGGTCTCGCTGACAGCGTTCGTCCAGTGAACAGTACCTGACTTGCATTTTTCTGAACTTAAACCGTTCGTTCTTCGATTCGAACGAGCGTCTTTCGGTCTCACTTTTGGCGTTCGTTCTTTGATCCGACGAGCGTTCTTTTGGTCTCGCTGATTGCGTTCGTCCTCGTTCCCCTTGTGATGGAACGTTTGGTATTTAAATGATGAATAGTTCATGATGAACAGTAAATGATGAATAGTAAAATGACAAATATTAAATGATGAAGATTGCATGAGATGAATGGAAATATTGTGACTTTTGAAAGAACGTTCCTTTTTAATGGCTTCCTTATGAATGATGAAAATGATTATGGATTGATGAATAATGAATGATGAACAGTATTTGCGATGATATGAAAGTTATGAATATTGAACGAGCGTTCCAGGCAGGAACGACTCATGGTTGAATGTTGAAAGTTGTAAAGTATGACTGTGGATAGTTAATGCTGGCTGTTCATCCTGATGTTCCGTGAGTGCTTGTTCTCAAGTAGAGGACGCACATCATGCGTGGGAATGGCAGGAGGTCCTTAGTCCATAAGTTAACGTGGGCGACGTAAGAACGGACTAACCTCGGGTAGCAGCTGATGAGGATGCCAGTTACCACACCACCCGGGTGCGTGAACGCCTGTAACTACGCAGATTTCATACAGTCCGGACAGTCAGTCGTGTTGAGTTTTATTTTGTACATGCATTAAATTATGTGATGTATGATGAATGCGTACGTTGATATGTATGTGTGAAATGAACTGTTTGCTGGAAATTATATGTTGATACATGAGTTAAATTACGTAAGCTTACCCTTTCGTTTTCCTTGTGTTGTCAATTGTCCTTGTACGTCCGTCTTGTCATTGCGATGATCATCCGTGTGGATGTGAGCAGAGGGAGACGAGCGTTTGGAAGATGCGTTGAATGAAGAGAACCTGATTAATGTTGAAGTGAAGACCGAACAGTGAGACCGCTCGGCCTGTAGTGTGATTGTTGAATTGAGTGGTCGTCCGACCATCCTTTGTTTTCGCTTAAGATTATTTTGAACCGTTCGGTCAGGTTTTTATTGTATTTGTACGTTCGACTTCAGATTGTGATTCGTGTTGTAAGGTGTACGGCTTGGCCTTTGTTTTTAGTGAAAAACTGTACTGAATTATTATTAAATGTGACTTTCTGAATTTATAGTTATGACTGTATTTTTGGGATGTCACACCACACCCTCTTTCAAAATCTCACGGGTAATGGAGCACAGCATCAGTCTTTATGAAAACATGATGGGATATATAATGGCAAAACTAGAGTGAGATAAAGGCTCTTTCGGAAGATGTGGTAAGAAAATGGTTCAAGCTTCTTTGTTCTATTCATTATGCAACATGACTAGGGTAGGATCTGTATAATGTCTCCTTTTCTGATGCTCTTGTTCTTAACCTTTTGGCCTACCTTTATTTCACAATATTATATCATCAACATCGGTAGACTTTTCGATCTCTCATATGGCAGTAACAATCAATCAGTTCTATTACTTTAACAAAAATGTTTTTTTTTCATTATTATTTTTATTTAAAATGTTTAGCTATGCATGTTTTTTTTTTTGGAATGAACTTCTAATGAAAAAAAAAATCTATGGTTTGACGCTACAAAATATAATTTAGTTTCATCTGCAAATGTCAATATTGGTAAGCGTAGCTATTAAATACGCTTCTTAATATTTAGATTTGCTTCTAAAACTAAATTATTACCATACATATTCTGATCATCGTCATCGAAAGTTTATTTCATTCCAAAACATGTAAAACTAAATCTTTTAAACGAAAATAAACAGAATGGAAAAGAACATTTTTGTAAGTAAAAGCTGTATGATTGTTACTGCAAATGGAGATTGAAAAGTGTGAAGATAATAATATCTATTATATAGAATTATGCATGCTACGGGCAGATACCTGGACACAGTACCAGCTTAGCTTCTAACCTCAGCATGATTTTATGTAAAAAAAGCTAGGCCAAAAGATCAAACAAAAGAACCTGTGATAATGACAGAACCAAAAAAGGGGCATATAATCACAAAACCAACCCTAATAAGTGCCAAATAGTGACTAAAACAAAGAAGCTTCAACCATTGGTAAACATCCTCCAAAAATTAATCCCAATCTCTAATTTTATTACCACCTGATGCTTCTAGCATCAAAGTCTGCATATTTTGTGACAGCATCATGTTTGATGTCTTCAGACACGATCATTGTTTGGACTCTGAAATTTTGCTCTCTACTCTCTTCCCTCTCGCTGCTGCTTTCACTTAAAATTCAAAGTAAACAAGTTTATCAATATGAGAAAATAATATACAACAACAACAAGGATATCAAAATATAGAAGAAATATTGTGAGTGTAAACATGAAAATAAAATTAAAAGTTGAAGAAATAACGAAAATCAAATTAAAAATCTCTTACATCTCATTACCGAAATAGGGCACTTCCATATAATTTGGGAGAATTCAGCCTTTGATCGATTCAGAAAATTATTTCCTTCAAAACCAAATGGTAAATCATCACATTCCTCGGCAGTTGAAGGTCATACATTCAATGTCTTTCCCAGAAGAGGATCTTCATATTTCTTTTCAACTTTTAATAGGCAATCCTCGTGAGAATGGTTTTACCTGCTAAATCACGATAATGTAAACACTTAAGGAGTAGCAACATTCGAGTGGAAAACACTGAAACTATAACACATAACTTCACACACATACTGATTTTTGTTGCTGTGTCCGCTTCTTTTAGGTAAAATACAGCAAGTAAAAAGAGGATATTGAAAGAGATCAAAACCATAAAGAAAGGAAAAGATAGATAAACGTAACGTTTGAACGTGGATGAGATTTGACCCAGGAGCCTCTGAAGCTTCTTCATTTCCCTTGATGGGTTTATACTGAATCTCAGAGATGAATTTGAGAATGGGAGTGGATCTGATAGATCAAAATGCTCACTCACTCTCTGTGCTTGACTTTGCAAACAAGCACAGCAAGAGTTTATATAGAGATATTGAAAACCCTAAAAGTACTGACAGCGGTGAATGGTGGTTTCGATAAAGAAACAAAACGGTGTCGGATTGCAATGAACAAAACAAGTGGCCCTATGTATCTCGAACAAAGTTGTGTTCAATTGCAAAACGCGTAACGAAAACAGGTGGTCCTATTTTACCGTTACAGGTTTCTAATAAACAGGGGTTATAAAAGTGGTCTTAATTATTTTCTATCGGTTTTAACTTATTATATAATTTTTAAGACGTTTTCTCATCTTATTATAAGATTATCTTCGTTAACGGTAATTACATGAAATTTGAATTTACTCTTTATGAATTTAAATATGATATATTATTTTTAGATTATTTTGTAATTTTTATTTTAATACTTTTATAAAATATATGTTCTATTTAATGTTTTAGTTCGTTATTGATAAAAAAAATATGTTTCCAAAAAAAATATATGATGTGTGACTAAAATGTAATTGCATTTATATCTTAGTTTAGGTCATTTAAATATATAATTGTATTAATTGAATGATTTCATCATGTATTATGTTTGTTTCGGATCATACATTTGGGTTTTGTGTTTTTTTTATAGATATGTGTTTCTAAGTGTTAAAATCAAAACTATGAAAGGATTGATGTCCAAGATACAAAGTTGAAACCAGAAAGTTCCAGAACTTAGATGTGAACGTTTCCACAATATGTGGAATTGTCTCCAAAATGCAGAGTCGAAACCAGAGAGTTTCACAGCTGTGGAAGTTTCATGTCAGGCCTCGTAATTGTACACCCAAACCCCACCTGTCTAATCACAATTAATGCACCAAAAACCCTGCTTATAGGCATTAAAAATGCACTCAACACTCCCTGCACTAACGCCAAGTGTCACGGTGGAACATTCGGAAGTCAGTGAGTGGGGGGCAGGTGTCAGCAGAAGCTCGCACGACCGTGTGGGCGTGGGGCAAACAAAGATTGATTTTTGAAAAAAAACCTGCCACACTCTTCTGCACGCACCGTCTTCCTCCCCAAACTCTGAATATCCGTTTTTCTCCTCCTTCTCTCTAGAAACCTCTTCCTTCTCTCTACTGTAACTCATTTTCCTCTACTCCGATCACGTTTCAGAAACCATAGAAGTACTCCCGGCGTTGTAAGCTTCATTTTGGACCGAACAAATCTGAGTTCTGAAACTGGTAAGTTTCCTTAGGCCTAGCCGTCCGTTTTTCTGATACATGCAAACCCAGCTTCGGTTGCATAATGTTACCTGTCTGAGTCTCTTTTGGTTTATTTAATGTTTGAAATTAGTTTAAAGAAGAGTGGAACGTAAGGGTAGGAGGGAACTCGGTTAGACGAAAAGTGTTGTAGAACGTTCGTTCACTGATCCAAGTAAGGGAAACTTATTAAGTTTAATTCTTGGGTATGTGTTATACTGTATGATTGTTATATGAGTTTTATGAAGCATCAAATTGTGATACTTGATTTTTAGTATATGATTACGGTTATGAGTTGATGTATGAGAAAAATGAAATAGACTATGGTATGAGTATTTGAAAGTATGAAAGTTTATGCTGAGAAATGAGTATAATGTAAGGAAACTGTGAACATGAATTTCCTATGATAATGAACGTTCGTCATTGAACGGTCCTTGACCGTTCGGTGCTATTAGTAAACTTCTTTGAAATTGAATTCTTTCATTGGAAAGAATTCTGGTTGAGGACGAACGGCCTCTTATATTAGTGCTACGTTTGAGCGTTCGGCAAAACGTAGATATCCTGAGTGTTGTGTGAGGAATTGAGAAGCTTGAAAATATACCTTTGGACACTTAGTCATTTCTAAATCCCAATTTCACCATCTCGTATTACATTTATTCTAGTTTTCTATTATGAGTTTAAGCATCGATGGGTCTCGACTCAAAGCGTTCGTTATGAGTGGCGCTCGGTCTTATACCGAACGCTCGTCCTTGTATTTAATTACCAAATGGGTGGAAATAGCGTTCGTCCAAATTTCAGAAACTCCGTGTACCACGTCCGGTCATTTACTGGCAGTCGGTTTGTATAATTGAATTATTCTCGGTATGGTCATTCAATCATCTTGAGGTATCTTTATCCATTTGGATTCGGCCTAGAGCTCTTTTACTTAACTTATTCTGATTATTGATCGGATCGTTCTAGAGTCAGTTCTTTCAACTGATTCGAATGGTAATGACGTTCGTCATTTGATATGTGTCGGTTTTATTCTATTCTGGAACGAGGATTTCTTGGACTCGGTTTTAACGTTCGTCCTCGTTATGAAGAGGGCTGAACGCTCGTCATTTTAAGTAATTGGAACGGATGATGAAAATGATAATAAAGTGATAAATTATAAAGAATGAACAGTATATGAGATGAAATGATGGTTGTGGATTTTGAGTGAGCGTTCCAGGGAGGAACGACTCTTGGATGAAAGTTGAGAATTGTAATGTATGAATGTGGTAAGCTTAGCTGGCGGTTCATCCTGATGTTCCGTGAGTGCTCGTTCTCAAGTAGAGAGGAGTATGTCATGTGTGGGAATGGCAGGAGGTCCTAGTCCATAACTGTACTTTGGACGGAACGGACTAACCTCAGGTAGTAGCTGATGAAAATTCCAGTTACTCCACCTGGGTGCACGAACGTCGTAGCTACACAGAATTCATACGGTTCGGACAGTCAGTCTAGTATCAGGAATTGATTGAGTTAAATAACTTATTGGATTATATGTTGGAATGTATTTAATACGTTTGATTGTGGTATGAAGTACATGTTAGTACTTGAATTAAATTAAATAAGCTTACCCTTCGTTTTTCATTGTGTTGTCCTGTCTCTGTACGTCCGTCCTGTCTTTGCAATGATCATCCGTGTGGATGTGAGCAGATGGAGAGGCGTTGCTTGAGGAAACACTAGAAGAAGAAAATTTGGAGGAAGAAAACCTCGTGGATGTTGAAGTGAAGGCCGAACAGTAGTACGTTCGGTTATCTGTTAGTTTAGTAGATTAGAATATCGTATGTTTGAGAACTACCCCTTTTTATTAATTGACCGTTCGATATTTCTGTTTTGTAAACCGTTCGGTCATGTATGCTTGGGTCGAGCGTTGTTGTTTTTTTTTATTTATTTATTTTAGCTTCTTGTAAGGCCGTTCGGCCAGAGCCTTTGCTTTAGTTAATTAAGACTGATTTGGTTTATCATTAAATGTAATTAATTCTACTATATGGTGTTTACTGTATTTTTGGGATGTTACATTTCACAACCTATGGATTTATCTCGAGAGAAACAGAATGTAAAATAGAGAGTTCCACAGTTGAGTTGTGGCTTTTTCCACAACTTGTGGATTTACTTCAGGAAGTGCAAAATGGAAACCAGAGAAGAGTATAAGCAGATTGTGGATTTTTTTCATGAGCTGTGAAATTTTTCAGAACAGTTACTAACATCTCATGACATGGATTTAAAGAGATTAAAAAATAGAGAAATGAAGGGCAGTTCCTTAACCACTCTCCTAAAAAGGGGAATGAGTGGAAAAGAGATATAAATCGTTTTGGGTCGTGATTTTGGAGAGGAGGGGACACACATCAACAAAGACATTCTACACTTCTTCTAGATTTTTTTTCTTCAGAATTTTACATTATGCAGAACTAATTTCCTTCTTGTTAGAGGATTGATGGAATATTTTGCATTACAGTTTCTGAACTTTTCCTTTTGATATTTAGTTAATTTTAATTATTTCAATGTTTTATTTATATTCTAAGATCTATTCTTTGAGCAGTTTAATAATTGAGAAATTGAGGATTGTTTACTATTATAAATAGAATAAATTAGATGTTGTCATAATTAGAAAATTAGGTATAACTAATTAATTTATCATTGAGATAATAGTTGTTCTTAATAATTTTATTAAATTTTGTAACTAACTCACAAAATTGGGAATTCAATGAATAAGTTTTAAGTTTGTCTATATAAAAATATTAGGATCGGCGGCGGGGTTATGGAGGCCAACCTATGCAAGTAAGCAAGACAATATATTCAACCTGTCTCGTTTTTTTTTTCTTGTATAGTGGTGAGTTGAGGAATGATTTGCTCCACATTGTCATTTTTATCTTAAATTTGTAATTCTCTATCTACAATGATGTGCAATGGAAGAACTTACTCATGGCACTTTCAATGTACGTCATACACAGAATTATAAATTTAATTCTCATAAAACACTTATAATGAACTGTAAATTTAAATTTAAAACAGAATAGAAATTAAAACCCCGATTCATAGAAATTAAAGATTAAAACACTTATAAAACACTTTACAATAAATTTAAAACCCTGAGTCATAGAAATTAAAAATTATTAGTTTTGCTTTAAAAACAATTTTTGTTTCCAATAAATATTTAAGAATAAGAAATTTTATAGAACCTTTGCATTAGAGGAAAAACAGATATAAGATCTTAAAAAGGATGATATAGTGTAACTCACAAAAAGTAAATTAAGGTATATTTATATTTATTATTATAATAATATTACTATCATACATGCCGCATTAATGATAAGTTCAAATGAATTATAAATTATCACAAATTTATTATAAATATGTTATTGAATTTATTTATTAAATTCTTTCTTAAATATATTTATTACATTTAACATGAGATTGGTAAACACATTCTATTATTGTAGAAGTAATAAGTAAATGAAATTATTTTAATGGGTTTTATGTTTATCTCCATAAGCTACTCATATTAGAATTTTAAATAATTTATAAAATTGTATTTCATTATTTTTCTTAAAATAAGGCTACAAAAATCCTAATGTCTAAATGATTATAATTTTTGGAAATGATTATAATTTTTGGATTAATTGTAAAATCCCATTTTAATATTATATAACTACTAAAAGAGACCTCACCTACGAGAGTAAATTTTTCAAAGAGAATACATAGAAAATCCTATTACAACTATATCTTACATAACTGTAATAGTAGTTGAACATATTCATACATAGAGTCTATATTTTTAACAATACTATTATACCAAATCAAAAAGCCTACTATTGTTTTTACAAAATTTAATAAGAGAGGAAATCTAACAATCTAACTCTAAACTTTAGCATCATTCCTGCATTGGATCAACTTAAACATCTTTATTTGCTCATACTATTAAGCTGATCATTGCAAACAAAGAACACACATACAAACAAACAAAAAAGAAAGGGTAAACTAATTTACCAAAAACAATCATATATGTTTATAGAAGTAGGAATATAACACAAATAAATCAATCAATACTAAGACATACAATCTTTCCCTCTAGATTTGACTACCCGGATACATGTATTGATATCAAACTCTAGGAGTCATGCATCTGGTGGTGGTGAAATAACTCGTCCAAACATACTATCACACACCGAGGTTAATCCGTCAAACATCTATGGCCAAGAAACAACCACTAGACTAAGGACATTTGCTACTTTTCACAACATAATCATCCTTTTCTACTTGAGATTTGAAAGTTATTAAGAGCGTCAAGATAACCCCTGATACATAGCTTCTATATCAATATGTACACTATACATAACCAACTTAAGAACTTCTCCTTGAAATTCTTCTCATACCATATACCATATATAATCCACACTCAAAATATTATCACATACCACTTATAATCATATCCATATTTAACATCCATTAAACATAAACATATAATTCAAAATGACTCAATTAAAACATATCTAAAATCAGAATAACACAGAAAACATGAAATATATATCATTTGAAGTAGGGAACGCTCAGTGTCCATTTTTGGCACTCAATGCCAATGCACACGCAAACAAGCTTGCTCAGCGAGCTTAACCTCTCTCTCCCGACAAATAAATGAGAAAAAGAGTACAAACTTGTAGGGGGATAAGTGCCTCTCAATGGCCAAAACTAACGCTTAGGGACATAGAGCTCAGGGGCTCTCTGCATGTGAAACACTCAGCATTCAGAGGTATCCCTCAGCTTCCAAGAAACAGAAACTAATTGTCTTACTATCGCTCAACGTTACCCAAGGTCGCTCAACGTTATACCAAAATAAAAAACCTTAAAATTCTTGGTTTACTTGTACTCAATACCTTTACAATGGCACAAAGTGATATTCTTGACACTATAATTAGTTATAAAATATGTTTATACTTCATATTGAACATCAATTTGTCTAATTGGCCAAGAATTCAGTTCATCGATCAACCAAAACCAACTAAACTCAAATGACATATTTATAGCTCAGATTTCAACAACATAAGTGACTAATCAAGTCCTAAATACCACAAACACAGACCCCTAACCTAAGACTCAATGAATAAACCATTCCCATAGAATTTATCATGTCAAACCACTAATTATAAACCAATTTTCAATCATCTATCCAACCTATTATTAAACCAAAAGTCCAATCAAATAAGAAATTCTATCATTCACAATTCATCAAAAACCAATACAATTTAACAAGCTGTCTACAACAAGAATTTCATTATACCAAATCACCAATATCAATATATCACACAAATCATTATCATATAATTCAAAACAGATTTTAGCAAATTATTCCATACAATTACCACGTACAAATTCAGGTTATTCAACTACTAAAATTTAGAAACAAGGTATATAGCTTCTAATACCTTATAGATGATCAAACCGCTCTAAAAAAGCTCTATATGCTCTATGAACAACAAAAACACAATCAAAACATTCATTAGAACCATTAATTAGTAGAAAGTCTTATAGAAGACTCAAATACCACATGCATCTATAACAGAGTCGCATGCGAAAGAAGACAAACCAGACAAAAAAGAGGAGAAAAAAATGAACTTACTCTATAGGAGAAACTAATCCGTCCAAATTGAAGAGCTCACAAAGATCAATTCTACGGTTTCAATTCTTCAACAAGACAAAAAATTCTTAAAAAATATCAGAGAACTCTAAAATATAGTTTATAAAAATATAATGTGTTTTAAAAATTATAAAATTTGTTTCTAACAAAACTATTTATACTAAAATCTTTTAATATTAAAATAATTCATTCTCAATGTTTTAAAATGTTTTTAGATTAATGTTTTACTTATACCTTGTTTTGAATTATTAATTTAATGTTGTTTGTTTATAGTTGATTGAACTGTTACTTTGTTTAGTTTTATCAAAATACTTGCTTTTTATTTATAAATAATAGCTACTTTAAATTATGATGAAAATATATTTTTACACAAATATATTACTTGAAATTTAATTTATCCAAGTTTTTTAGTTTAAAAAAAATATATAAACTTGTAACTTTTAAATTAATTAATTAATCAATATTAAATTTCATTAACTTTTACTGAGTTGATAAATTAATTTCCCTAAAAACATTTTATTTAATTTTCAATGTTTAACTCCTTTTAACTTTCATCTATACTTATTATAAGTTTTAATATAGATATTAAATATAGGGCATATTTATTGTATTATTATTAAATATATATTTATTATATTCATTAAATGCGTTTATTATAGTTATTAATATATGTGTAATAATATTAAACATAATAAATATTTTTATTATATATTATGATAAATATATTACAACACTATAAAAAAATGTAAAATTTTTATTTTAAATTTAAAAGATCATAAATATTTATTGTTCTTATTTTTTAACATATTTTTTAGTGTTTATAATTTTGTGAATGTGCAATTTTTATCCTTATAAAAAACCTTTGATATATATATAACATGATAGCATGGTTATATCTTATAAAAGAGACTTTGATATATATATATATATATATATATATATATATATATATATATATATATATATATATATATATATATATATATATATATATATATATATATATATATATAACTGGCTTAATTTAATAAACTTATATATTAAATATTTACTAATGGGTGTTTCTATAAAACATTTTATAATAAATACTAACAAAATGCATGGTGTGGCTACGAACTTAGTAGAAAATATCAGATAATTCAGTATTGTCAAGCGCTGACATTCTCCTGACCAAAATATTCATAAAACTGTTAGAATAAGAAAAGTTTTCCACTTCTAACTCACTGAATGACTTCCCCTCCGTGAGTACAATGTAAACACTCTTCACCATCAGAATATGCAACTTCAGATTACATTCTCCACACCTTATCATGCAGATAACGGCATTTGGAACCACGGCGACCCCTTGAAGTCTTAGAGTATTTGCACGATTTCTGAATTTTCCTTTTCACTTCATTTGGATTAAGGACACGAGGTCGTTTATAATATTCCAAATGATTATTATTCTGCTTGCCTGGCTGACTCATACCATCATATTTTCTAACAAGGTTTTTATAGTAATTGACATCTTTTACATGAGGTGCAGCTGTGTGAGCAGATACAGATCCAGACAAAGGAACAAGTGGAGTTGCAGTTACATGATTATCATGTGCAGGTTCCAGCAATGAACTAGATGGAATTTCAGACATTTCAGGGGCGACGATCATCAGTGGATTTGATGGAGCTGATGATTTTCTTGCACTCACAGTCCTTGAGGGTGTATTCATCCCAGTGGTGGTAACAGTTGAATATTCTTCTATTCTTTTCTCAATCATTATTGGGTCATTAGCTATTTTAAAGAGAAAATCAACATCAATCACGGTTCCTTCTTCGATGCTTTTTAAGATGGTAGATGAAACAGTAGTTATAGAAGTTGCAACGAAATTTGCCTCCGAAGATGTTGTTGCTGGTGGAATGCATTGCTGTGTGGTTTGTGTCTGCAGTTTGGAGAGAGAGTCTCCATGTTTTTTTGTGACAGAAACATCATGGTTAATACCTGTTACTGATTCATATTCCTCAATGGGAATGAGAGAGATGATAGGAGTAAGACTATCATCATAACTTTCATTCTCCACGTTAAATGAAACAAAAGGGCTGCACGAACTCAAAGAAATGAACTAAATTTAGTAAGAAATGTATATGAAGTGCCAGAAATTCTCTCAGTATAAGACAAGGCTTTCTAAATAAACATGACATTTTACCTTGGAGGAATGGCAGAACTACAAGGATAATATGCTTCAGACACTCTCCTTTCTCTTAGCATCTCATCATATTTCTCCGTACTTTCTTCACCAGCTGCCACGCTCCAACAACGATTCAGAACAAGCTATATCCGAAATAGATCAGTTAACGAACATGACCAAATAGAATAACATTTTGTATGAGGAAAAACTGAAAAGAGATATTTCTTCCTGACAGTATATTAAACCATCTGATATAAACTAAAGAAACGTTCATGAAAGGGAAATTTGATGAAGACTCTATATCTTTCAAGAAATTTCCAAGATCTCATTACCGGAGGAGGGCTTTCCCATTTAATGTAAGAAAATTCTGACTTTGATTGATTCTGGAAATGATTGCCTTCAAATCCAGGTGGGAAATCATCATGTTCAAGGGTTGAAGGCCTGGTGGACAATGTCTTTGCTTGAAAATCATCTTCAGATTTGTTTCCAATTTTTGAAGGACTTTCCTCAGATGAGAAAATTTTTACCTGTTAATTAAGGTCACACTAATCTATAAGCTTTCAAAAGAAGACTGAAAAGGTTTTCGTGAAAACTCTCAATAGCATAAGACTATCATGACATACATATGATCTCTGATATTGCATATATTAGAAATTTGCTTTCAATTAACTATTTCTTGTTTAGGATTAAATTGAACAACTTCAGTTGAATACATTCAAAATTTCAAAAATGTCATGGTTCTGTTACAGTCACTCTACAGTGAAGTTAAAAACCTTGTGAGAAAAAAACTTTGGAGTTGAGACAGTTTCTTGAACTTGTTCCAGCAGAATGTTTCATTCCAGACAAGGATGTGCAAAACACGACGGAGCGTATTTTGAAATATAAATAAAAAGATTTATCATAAGTGCAAAAATAATTAATTTAAACAAACAATATAAATAACTAAAAGGAAAACAATAATTTCTAAAAATAGAAAAATGAATTTAAATTATAATCATGAAATTAAAATTTTTATATCAAAATAACTTTTTAAACATTTAAAAGTAAGATTATTTAGTAATTAAAAAAAATGATAAGTTCTATTTTTATGGTAAAAAAATAAAGACAAAATGACTATCAACATGTTAATGACCTATGTGAATCTAAGCTTGAATTTCTCTCAAAACGTCTGAAAAGAAATGTTATTGAACAGAAGATAAAACTAAAAGCATTCAACAATATTCTAGAAAAACATAAACAAAATAAATCACTGAGCTTAAGCATAGTCCTTTAAATTTATAGAATACAGAAATTGAAGAGTCTTACCACAGTTGACTTTACTGATTTTTTTTCCTGCAACTGAAATATGTATTTATACTAATGCAGATTAATGCACAGTTATATTTTTCATTTCGATTACGTACCCGTCCTACCTTTCGACAAAATATATATATATATATATATATATATATATATATATATATATATATATATATATATATATATATATATATATATACTTATTATTATTGTTTATGTAAAAGGAGTTAGTATGTAATTGGCATTTTACTAATAGTTAAAGGAAAAAATATGTGTATTAACTTTTACATTCATAATCTATATATATTATGCTACAGGTCATCATGCAGATATAGTATTTCAAATCCATGATTTTATTTCTTATCTGCTATGACCACATATCTCAATGTCCTTCCGTTTGATGCAATTTGAATTATGTCATATATGATATATAGTTCTTGACTTGAAAATCGATTTCAATATACAGAAGGTACACATGTGTGAATTTTATTTCTGAAAACAGATTGGTTATTTGAAAATATTCGAAGGTTTCAGACTATAAGTAATATTTAGAAAGTTAAATCAGACAATTGTGAAGTTAATTGTACATGACATAAACCAGTTAATTGTACTCAACAAGTGCATCATACTCCTCACTGAAGAGGTCTCTCACCAAAGAGAATTTAGATAGATCATGCTTTGATAGATGTCAAATGCCCGTGTCTTGTTACACACTTTTAGAGATTCCTCAAAATGAAAACCAGGTTCGGATTCCATAGATCTCCCCATTAGATATTGTCCACTTTGGACTACCAATACACCACGAATTTGTTTTTAATACCATTCCAAAAAACCTCTTATTAAAGAAAGTATTAAAGAAAATATTGTGTATATAAATTCACTTTTGTCTTATATTTTATCCGATGTGAAACTTTGTTTGTATCATCATTTTCAAGGTTGTGACAACGTAGTTATCTTCTATAACCAACGTTTGGATGTTTATGTAGCAGTGAAACAGTCCACCGAATCCAAATGATCGGCACTCATTTGCTCACCGATTTAGAAGAATGGTTATCCTGATATACAATTTTTAAGTTTAAGTTTCATGAATGAGGATACAAACATAGACTAGCGGTGAATTTGTGAATCCAGGAAAAAACAAATTTCGTAATTAAGAAAGCTAACAATGTCAACTTATTTGACGTTACACTTTTTTGTTTTTCCAGCTTTAACTTAGTACCATGTCACTGTTTCTTCCAAACTGCGAGGGGATTAGAATTGCATATTCAAGTGAAGAGGGGATTTTGTTTAAGTGACAGATAGCAGAAGAATTCGACAGAAATTGAACCAGATCGGAGCAAGAACAGCATAGAGCAAATCAAAAACATAAAGAAGACGACATTTATATACCTGACAAAGATGAGATTGAGGAGCCCACGAAACCGTTTTTAATTTCCTTGCCTGCTGCATATTAAATCTCCGATTTTCTTCTATCAAGTGAAGGAGAGAAAATGGAATTGAGGGAAGAGATGCTTGAAAATTGAAATGAATGAGCAATGACAGTGTGAGACTAAAGAGAAGAATTGATAAAGAGACGAAAGAAGAGATTAAAGTGAAGCTATAAATACAAAGCACAAGCGGTGACTTACGTTACTTCAGCAAATTAAATATATAAAATAGTACAATTGAGTTATCTAACCCTTAAAAAAAAAAAGTTTTTCTAACAATTTTTTTACAACAGTAATAATAGTCGTCTGTTTCAAATATACGAATCAATAAAATAATAACATAATTTAACTGTAAAAAAATTATTAAAAAAAATTCTCCACATACCCGAGATTCTAAAATAATGTACATATAATTATCAATGTCAAGTATATATAACACTTCCCGACTTCTCTCTCTAAGCAAGTTAATTCATGTCTAGTTAAGAAAAAATTGTGATGCTACTTTGCCATATTATTTTAGGCTTTCTTTCCCTTCTTCCTAAGATGTTCTTTGAAACAATCACGTGTTTATTGTTTTTATTTCCTTCTTCGTTAATGTCTTCTTGCACATGACTTGTTTCATGTTGCCATTAAATATAAACATTTGTGTGGATTAATGACGAAATTTAATGGTCATTAATTTTGTAAATTCTATCACCATATTTATCGTATTGAAATTAATATAGCTACACACTAATATTTTGATATTGTGTAAACTCAATTATTTTCTTTGTCTCGTCTTTGATAATTTTTTTTATATTTAAAGAAAAAGCTTGTCAACTGGAACAATAATAAATAATTCCCAATTACTCAATATGAGAAATTATAATTCTATTGACATAATTCGAATTGATTTTGGTCAAGAAATGGAAATTCAATGAAAAAAAATATTCATTGAAGTGATTAAAGATGTTTTAAGAAAATTAGGGCATCAACATATGGTTCTGTATTTTCTAGATTTTGCGAGACTCAATATTCGTGTACTATCATTTTTGGCGAGTTAAATTAAACTATCAAACTTTCTAATCACCTTGACAACCCACTTTATTTTATCTTATCCTAAATGTTACACTTTAATTTCATGATATAAGACAAAGATTTCGGAATTTACCCCTATATGTATATTTTTTTTATCATCCACGATCTCTAACAAGATTCAGAATAATAGTTTATATCTTTCACAAGACCACCCAAGAGATTAAATTTAATAATAAAGTATTTCATTAACTTGACAAACAGGGTGGTGGTGTAATTATTTGACACAATATTAATTTTTGCTACTACTTTCTCCTGGTTTCTGTTAACTAAGAATAAAAAGTACTAAACGAAAATTGAAAGACTCGTTAAAAGAAAATTCTTAAATAATGATATTAAAAATATGTTTAAAAATCAATTTAAAGATCAATTTTTCTGGTATTCAAAATTTTAGCAGATAATGTTAATGAACAATTTAAATATTCATTAATAATAAAAATTATTTTAGTTATCACTTTAAAAACTAATTATAATTTTTTATTCATAATAAAAATTATTTTAATAATTAATAATTTATCATTTATAAATTAGTATGTCATTACAATAATTAATTGTTTTTAAAATTGGTCATTATTTAAGAATTTTCTTGTAACCACTTCATAAGAAATTCATAGGAAAAACAAAGTTTCTTTCTCAATTAATGAATATTATTAAGCCAAGGCCCAAATGGTTAGCACAGGAACACAGGCCCAATACCGAATAGCCCGCAACTGGGTTAAGACCATCAGCATCTAATCCTTCTGCAGACGTGTCCAGAAGCTCTCGCACGAGTGAGGAGAGAGAACAGAGGATTCCAGAGAATTCCTCCTCGGCACCTGGTGAACCAGCGGCGGTCCGGTGGCTTTGGGATGCTCAAACGGCAACGGTGCAGAAGGGAAAAATGAAGAGCGCAAAGAGACAAGTAAGTAAAACGTAAACTTTTCTTAATCTGATGTTATTGCTTTCTACTTAATCTTTCTCTCTGTTTCTGTAAAGATGTAAAATACAATCCAGAACTCTATTTATAGAGTTCTGGTAGAACAGAAAACGGTAATCATAAATGCAAGTAACAAACATTAACAAACACCTAAACAGAATGGGTCTTTGGTCCATTGAACAGAGACTTAGGAAGAATCTACAAGATTCTTAATAGCCTCCCCTCAAACATGGTGTATGGTTACCAATCCAAGTTTGGGTACAATAGTTTTGAATTTGACGCGATGAGGGAATTTGGTGAAAATGTCAGCAAGCTGCTCGTCGGATCGTACGGGAAGGAGAGTGAGGAGTCGTTCCTGAAGTTTTTCACGAACCACATGACAATCAAGCTCAATATGCTTGGTGCGTTCGTGAAAACTTTGATTGTGAGCTATATGTCTCGCAGATTTATTGTCACAGTACAAGGCAGGGATCCCTGATTCCTTAACTTGAAAGTCGTGTAATAGGTAACAGAGCCACTGTATTTCACATACAGTGGCTGCTAGGGCTCTGTATTCGGCCTCTGTGGAAGATCTGGAAACGGTCTTCTGCTTTTTAGACTTCCAGGAGATAAGAGATGAACCAAGGAAGACACAGAAACCCGTTGTAGATCTTCTAGTATTAGGGCAAGTGGCCCAGTCAGAGTCACTGAAGGCCTTTAGTTGCATAGGAGAGTCAGCAGAGAAGAATAGTCCTTCAGAGGGCTTGGCTTTAATGTACCTGAGAATGTGCTGAATGGCACGATAGTGATGGTCAGTTGGTGATTGCATGAACTGACTAAGTAAATTAACTGAAAAATATAAATCAGGTCTAGTGTTTGTAAGATAGAGTAACTTTCCTATCAGTCTTCTATATGGTCCTGGATCACCCAGGTAACTATCCTCCCTATATAATGGGTTTGTGTCGCTGAGAAAAGGAGTGGATGAAGGCTTGCATCCTAACATCCCTGTCTCCTCCAGTATGTCCAAAGCATACTTCCTTTAGCATAAGTGAATGCCCTTCTTTGACCTGGCAACTTCCATACCTAGAAAATACTTGAGCTCACCCAGGTTCTTTATTCGGAACTTCTTGTGTAGGAGTTCCTTCATGCTGTTGATCTCTGTCATAGAGTTCCCTGTCAAAACTATGTCATCTACATACACAAGTAGGGCAGTGAAACTGGTAGGAGTAGTTCTAATGAACAGAGAATGGTCAGATTTAGATTGGACATAGTGAACAAATATCAAGAAAGAGGATAGTTTCTCAAACCACTGCCTGCTGGCCTGTTTCAGGCCATATAGAGATTTTCTCAACCTGCAAACCTGCCCCTTATTGTGACTGATCAAGCCTGGAGGTGTCTCCATGTATACCTCTTCATTGAGGTCTCCATGTAGGAAGGCATTGTCCACATCTAGTTGATGTAGAAACCAATTATTTGAGGCTGCTAGGTGATAATGCTAAATTTTACCATATTTTAAGCATCATTTTAGTAGCAAAATCAACTCCTTTCTAACTTATAACTTGCTTAATCCTCTTGTTTTGCCTTGTTTTTTGAATAATTGTGTTTTTGGCTACTTTGATGTACTTTCATCAATAATCCCTTATTTTGTAGCTAAAAATGAGCTTGGAAGAGTCTCCAACAATGTATAGAACTGGACCAAGAAATTAGCACGAAGAAACGCTTGTCACACATGCAGAAACGCTCGGCGCCAGTGACGCCAAGTGAACGCTCGTCCTGGAGCAGAAGAGGACGCTCGTCGTAAAACGAGGGACGCTCGTCCAAGCCAGGCAGGACGCTCGTCCAGCGAAGAGAGCAGAGAACGCTCGTCCAGCTAGCAGAAGTGGACGTTCGTCCAGCTAGAAGTGAGGACGTTCGTCCTGCAAGAGAAGTGGACGCTCGTCAACATGCAAGAGGACGTTCGTCCAGAGAGGAAAGAGGACGCTCGTCCAGAAGAGGACGCTCGTCCCAGAAGAGGACGCTCGTCCCAGGAGAGGACGCTCGTCCCAGGCAGAAGAGGACGCTCGTCCCAGGCAGAAGAGGACGCTCGTCCAGACAAGACGCTCGTCAGTCAGTGGACGCTCGGCAGCGATAAGGGACGCTCGTCCATTTCTAGTGGACGCTCGTCCACTTTCAATTTTTCCAGATGATCCGCGCCGGGCGCGATGGGGCGCCGGGCGCGACTTTTTGTGAGAGGCTCGCGCCCGGGCGCGAAACAGAGAGGGCGCCGGGCGCGACTTTTTGCCAATATTTCCCTAGAGCCTCGCGCCCGGGCGCGACTGATAGAGGGCGCCGGGCGCGACTTTTTACTGATGTGGCAGACAGCTTATTTAACCCAGAAACGCGAAGGGTTTTGGGTCTTTGGTTCTTTGGAGGTGCGATTTCACGGCTGGAGCTCATGGAGGGCGTGAGGAGCTTGTGGGAACATCTCCTCCTCTTCCTTTGGGTCTCCTTCTTCTTCCATCTTCCATGTTTGTAAGCTTTAGGGTTCTCCATGGAAATGGAGAACCAAATTCATCTTTGTTGGGATTAGTTGTAGCCTTTGAATCTTGTGTAATTGTTGAATGATTTGATTATATATATGCCTTTTTTATCAATTGCTAGTATTCTTGTTTCCGATCTTAAAGCTTGCATGTAATGGGAACGTTCATGACTTGATTTTGGGGTTTTATGGATTATGGGAACGTAAGATGAAACCCGGAACTGAAATAGGAGTCCTTGTGGGTCATTGATTCTAGGAATGGAAGATGATTCACATGTTGTCTTAGATCCCAGCTCTTTAATGCGGGTTTTGCTTGTTTGATTGCCAAGGAATTGGGGTTTGATAAGGAAAACCTAGGCTCTTTCACCTAAGGAATTAGGGCTAGAGTGTTTTAGTGGATTGACTTTAGTAAATTGATAGAGAGGAGACGAAATTGGTCATACACAAGAGTGCATTAGTGAAAACTAGCCTTAGCAATGTCATTTCTTACCATTTCTAGTCTTTTCCATTTCCAAGTGCCTTCAATACCAAAGTCCAACCTTGTAATTATGTATGAATTTACATTTTTGCACTTGTTTGTAAATTGATGTTATGTTATTGAGTCTATATGAGTTGTTAATCGCACAATTCTCTAGTATTACGAGTCTCTTGGGAAAACGATACCCGATCTTACCGGTTTATTACTTGAACGATTCGGTGCACTTGCCGAAATCGAGCCCAACAAGTTTTGGGTCAACACTAGGGCAATGAGCAATCTGACTGTAGTTAATTTGGCAACGGGTGAAAAGGTGTCAAGGTAGTCTATTCCTTCCTGCTGTGTGTATCCCTTTGCCACCAAGCGAGCCTTGAATCTTTCAATGCTTCCATCAGCTTTGTATTTCGTCTTGTATACCCATTTACACCCAATAGCAGCCTTTCCTGGGGGCAGCTGGGTTAGAACCCATGTGTCATTGTCTTGCAGAGCTTTAATTTCTCTTTGCATGGCCTGTACCCATTCACTCATACCTTTTGCTTCATTGTAGGATTTTGGCTCCTTGCTAACCGTGACAGCCATGGTGTATTTTAGGTGCCTCTCTGTAAGATTATCACAACACAGCAGGGTGGATATAGGATAAGGAGTTTTAAGATTGTTTTTCAGAGATAGAGATTGATTGACCTGGTGAACATAATCTTTTAGGTAGTCAGGAGTTCTTTTGGGTCTGTTTGACCTTCTTTGCAAATGGAGATCTTGGTTATCTCCTGCAGTGTCACTGCTGTCTTCATTAACAGTGAGCTGTAATGTTTCTTCCTGACCTCCATCTTCAGATTCGTCATGTAGGGTATCATCCTTGTGATAGTGATCTCCTAAGAGATTGTTGGATGAATCGGTTGTATCCTTCCCAGTTGCAGAATCTGTATTGCTTTCCTGCAGATTCTTATAGGGAAAGATGTCTTCATGAAAGACCACATTTCTGCTTATGAGAAGCTCTTTGGTGTTTATGTCAAGGACAAGGTACCCCTTGACACCAGATTTGTAGCCTAGGAAAACAGCTTTCCTAGCTCTTGGGTCAAGCTTATTCCTGTCATGTTCAAGAGTAGAGACAAAGCACAAGCATCCAAAGATTTTGAGGTTTAAATAGGAAGGGGGTAGATTGTAAAGCATATCATAAGGAGTTTTGTTACTGAGAATGGGGGTAGACAGCCTATTAATGAGGTAAACAGCATGACTAACAGCATAAGACCAGTAAGTGTTAGGCACATTAGCTTGAAAAAGTAGGCCACGAGTAACATTCAAAATGTGCTGGTGTTTCCTTTCAACAACAGAATTCTGTTCAGGAGTTTCAACACAACTCCTTTGATGATTAATACCATGAAATTTATAAAAATCTACACAGTTAAATTCAGGGCCATTATCGGATCTAATGACTTTGATTCCTTTGTTAAACTGGTTTTTAATCTTAATCACAAAATCTTGTAGCAAGCCTCTAGTTTGGCCTTTATTATTCATTAAAAAAATCCAAGTGTGCCTACTATAGTCATCTATTATGGTGAGGAAGTATTTATGGCCATGAATAGAAGCAGTAGCAAAGGGGCCCCATATGTCACAGTGAACAATATCAAAACAATCAGCAGTAACAGTAGTACTATGCAGAAAAGGCAACTTTCGTTGTTTAGCATAATGGCAGGTATCACAAACAATATTTGTGCCTAGTTTGACATAAGGAAAATCACCACATATCTGTTTCATAACTTTGTCCCCTAGATGGCCTAACCTATAGTGCCATAGATTTACATTAGTCTTTTTAAAAGAAAAAGCAGTCTTGGCAGTATGCCCTTGGTCAAGTTTAGGAATGTCTTGCAAATAGTAGAGCCCTCTCCAACAGTTAGCATATCCAATCATCTTCAATGTATGGTTCTGCTTTATCTGACAAATCTTGGAAGAGAAAGTTAGACTACAATTCAAGTCCTTGATAAGGCTTTGAACAGAAATCAGATTAAAATAAAATTCAGGGATGTATAGCACATTGAAAATAACAAGATCCTTAGAAAGTTGTACTGTACCAGCATGTTTAGCAATTAAGATAGTATTATTAGGCAATCTCACATAGATAGGTTTAATACGATAAAATGTGCAGAAATTTGTTTTATCATGTGTCACATGATCTGTGGCACCAGTATCTAGTATCCAAGATGAAATACCTTGCTTATCTGCACTATCAGCTCTTCGCATTTGATTAACTTTGTGGGTTGGTTCATCATCTTTGTCAATCATTCGAAGTAGTTTCTGCATTTGTTCTGCAGTAAGAGAGTTAAAAATATTGTTGTTGTTAGTAGGTTGTGCTCTCTGATTTCCATCTTATTCAGTAGTGTTTTGGCAAGCATTGGTACTAGTCCATTCATTCTTTCGGTCCTGACTGCCCTCTGCTTTCTTGTACCAAGGTGGATATCCATGTTTAGAGTAGCATTCATCAACTGTGTGATTCATTTTGTTGCAATAAGAGCACTGTTTCCCATGATTAGGATTTCTACCTCTTCCTCTTCCTTGACCACGCAATCCAGGTCCTCGTCCCTGGCCTTTCCACTGGTTGTTTCTGTCAGTGGCATTTACCATGACTTTAACATCAGCTGACCCATGTTTTTCTTGTCTTTCTTGTTGCATGATAAGAGAGAAAAGCCGATTGATGTTTGGAAGGGGATCCATTAGGAGAATCTGCGTCCTAACAGTGTTGTAAGAGTCATTCAAACCTTTTAGAAAACAGATCACATGCTCCATTTCTCTGTATTTTAAGAAAACTTTTGAGAGAGCACAACCGCATGGTATCTTGCATGTGCAAGTGGGTATGGGTCTTAAGGACTCCAACTCTTCCCACAGAATTTTTAAATCTGTAAAGAATTGGCTAACTCCTCTTTCTCCTTGTCTAATGGAGTGTATATCTTGGAGAAGATCAGAAATCTTGAAATGATCTCCTTTAGAGAATCTTTCTTTTAACTCTTCCCATAATTCTTTTGCCTCCTCCACATATAACACACTCTCGGCAATTTGTGGGGAGAGAGTCTTGGTTATCCAAGACAATATCATCATATTGCATCTTTCCCAAGCATCATAGAAGATATCATCTTTCTGGGGTTTCTTTATGAACCCATCAATGAATTTCACTTTATTCTTGGAAAGCAAAGCTCTTCTCATGCTTCTGCTCCAAGAAGAGTAGTTGTTATCATTGTACCTGAGAGGAATTGCTGAAATACAAGGATAAACTGCTCCAAACACTCTCATGTAGACTCAAGAATTTTTTGTCTACTTTATAGTTTTTTGTTTTTTTTATCTAACTGGTGCACATTTATGAAAAAAATTACAAGAATAAACAGCTTTTAAATAAACTATGGATCATAAACTAAATTATGTGGTTGAGACAACCAAAATCGTGATGAGGACACAAATTTTAGAAAGGTAAAATTATGTGGATGGATCAGGACATTAGTGTACAAATGATTTTAAAACACAAGGAAGTAGTTCCATGCAATGGTGGAAAACCCTTAAAGCTATAGCATTGACACATTAATTTTTGCTCCAGTGCCGCTAACTAAAAAAGAACGTAAGAAATGGAATTTGAAAGAGATGAAGCAGAAGAGAAACGTAAAGATAGATAAAAATGTAACCACACTGAATCTTAGATATTAAAGGAGAAAGATATATGATGTATTTTGGAGGAAGTGAGATCTGGGAGTGAATCATAACACCTCTCTGCTTCACTTGGCAAAGAAGAGGAGGAGAATATTATAAAGAGATATTACAACGTAATGTATATTTATATAGATAGATTTATTTTCAATAAAAAATTAAAATATTTTTTGAATAAAAATACATGTTTGGACATAAAATTTGTAAAGAAATTATTTAAGATTTTTTTAGAGTAATTTAATTATTTAAAGGTAAAAATTTTAAGTTTGTTATATTATTTCTTTATTTACATACTTTTTTCATTTATCTCTTCAACTTGGTTTACTGGAGATGCCATTGATTCATATTTTTCTAATGATATTAATTAGTTGAATTTTTAAGGTTAAAGTTAATTAAGACTTCTATTTGTTTGTATCACCAAAATTATTATTTTTATATATGTCTCAAGTAAAATATTAATTAGGATGTTTTTGTTAATAAGAACAATGTTTTTTTTAATTAATGTTAAACATGAACTTTTCAATTAATGTCAAGCGATAGTGTATTCAATTGGGATAAGTTATAGTTAGTTTTTGTAAGAATTAGAAATAGTTAAAGAGTAAAATTGTTCTTTAAAAACGGAACTTTATTACAGTAAAATTTGGTTTTATAAATAGAATGATCAGTAGTTGATCAATTTTATTTTAAAAAAGTTACCATTTCATTAAAATTGTTTCTTTTTCTTTTTCTTATTTTTCTGTAGGATTCTTATTAATATATCTAGTTGTTTCACATCAGAGTATGTCTGAGGATTCTGACAATGAGGGAAACAATCTTATATATCTGATATTTTTTTTTAATTAAACATAGTATCTTCATTTTTTGTCTCTTTTTTTTTATAGTTTCATATATCTACTTCACGTGGAATGTTTGAGACTTGTATTTAAGGGCTTAAAATAAATTTATATTCTTAGAACATGATTAAATCATTAATTTGAATTGTTTGTGTGCATACATGGCTTCTAGTGTGAATAGGAGTATCTGGTGGTTGTCTTGTGTTGGGCTTATCATTCAAGTAAAGGAAGTTAGTGTTATTTTATATATGTTCATGCTTTGAGTGAATAATTGAATTATGGAGTAGTAATGAGAATATACTTATTTGTTTTTAATAGCTTGGTTGGAAATAAACTTATATTATGTTGTGTATATGTTATGAGAAAAGAAAGGATAGGAATTGTATTTCTTATTCCATCAGAAGAGAGTACAATTTTACATATATATAATTGTTTGAAACAATATATAAACGGAATACAAATATAAAAATAGAATATAAATATATGAAGATAAATGCACAGATATGAACGGAAAATAAATTAAATCTAATATCCCCCCTCAAGCTGCAGCATATATATCCTTAATGCTCAGCTTGGACAACAAAGATTGAAATTGTGCTGGATGCAAAGCTTTAGTATGAATGTCTGCAAGTTGTGCTGAAGTAGGAATGGACAGGAGCTTAATTACACCAGCTTGAACTTTATCTCTTATGAGATGACAATCAATTTCAATATGCTTTGTTCTTTCATGCATGGCTGGATTTTGTGCAATTTGTATAGCAGATTGATTGTCACAAAACAGAGAAACTGGTTGTGGTAGAGGTTGTTTCAAATCATGGAGCAAATACAGAAGCCATTGAATTTCACATGTTGTGGAAGCTAAAGCTCTATATTCTGCTTCGGTTGATGATCTAGATATAGTACCTTGCTTCTTGGATTTCCAGCTAATTAATGATGCACCATAGAACACATTAAAACCAGTCACAGACCTTCTAGTGTTAGGGCAAGCAGCCCAATCAGAATCACTAAAAGCCTTGAGAGCATGTTCTGTGTTGGAGGGAAAGAATAATCCTTGTCCTGGATTGTTCTTGATATATCTCAGGATTCTTATTGCTGCTGCATAGTGATCTTCCAAAGGATTGGAAAGAAATTGACTGAGAGTACTAACAGCGAAACATAAATCTGGTCTTGTGTTGGTTAGATATAGTAACCTGCCAAGAAGTCTTCTATAGGCCTGCACATCTGAATAGGGTTTCCCTTCTGTCTTGGAAAATTTTGTGCCTGGCTGTATAGGAGTAGAAACAGGTTGACACCCCAACAATCCTGCATCTTCTAGTAACTCTAGAGCATACTTCCTTTGTGACAAATTAATGCCCTGTTGAGATCTTGCAATTTCTAAGCCCAGAAAATACTTGAGTTGGCCTAAGTCTTTAATCTTGAACTTTGCATTCAATAGAGCCTTCACAGTTTGGATTTCCTGGATGTCATCACCTGCCAAAACTATATCATCTACATAAACAAGTAAGATGGTAATATGAGCAGAATCACTTTTGACAAAAAGTGAATAATCTGATTTTGATTGTGTGTAGCCCAAAGAAAGTAAAGTAGTTGTCAACTTGTAATTCCATTGTCTAGAGGCTTGTTTGAGTCCATATAAAGACTTCAACAACTTGCAAACTTGTCCTGGTTTTTCAGATTTATAACCAAGAGGAAGAGACATGTATACTTCTTCATCTAGATCCCCATGTAAAAAGGCATTAGTTACATCTAGTTGATGTAAATACCAATGTTTGGAAGCTGCTAAAGCTAGAACCAATCTTACTGTTGTGAGTTTGACAACAGGTGAAAAAGTCTCAAAGTAATCTAAACCTTGTTGTTGTGTGTAGCCTTTGGCTACAAGCCTTGCCTTGTATCGTTCAATACTCCCATCAGCATGCCTCTTTATTTTGTATACCCATTTACATCCGATAGGTTGCTTTCCATTAGGTAGATCAGTCAAAACCCAAGTTTTGGTATTTTCTAAAGCTGCAATTTCTTGATCCATGGCATTTCTCCAACAATCATGTTTGATGGCTTGGTTATAGGTTTTAGGTTCACTAACTTGGGAAAGATTAAGGACATATGATTTATGAAGAGATGATAATGCATCATATGATAGATATGAAGAGATAGGATATAAGGTACCTGTGGATGACTGAGTGGCGGAAGAAGTAGATGACATGTTGCAATGATAGTCCTGCAGATAAGATGGTGTATGTTTTGGCCTAATTGATTTCCTTTGTGGAGTAGCAGTGATAGGTTCAACAGAAACAGGCTGAGAAGAGAAAATAACAGGGTCGGAAACAATAGAAGGAGGAGATGTAAGTGGTAAAGAGGGTTGATCAGTAACTTCTGAGAAAAGAGGTGATGGAGGTGAAATAATTTTGGTGACAAAATCCAAGGAATTTTGTGTATTAATAGGTGAGTGCTTGTCACTAGTAAGAAAAGGAAATATATTTTCATAAAATACTACATTCCTTGATAGAAAAATTTCCCTAGAATTGAAATCTAACAAAAGGTAGCCTTTCACTCCTGTTTTAAAACCCAGTAAAACACATTTTCTTGCACGAGGTTGAAATTTTGTTCTATGAGTTTGAAGAGTTGAAGCATAGCAAAGTGAGCCAAAAACTCGTAAGTAAGTAATGTCAGGTTTAACATTGTGTAACAGCTGAGATGGAGAAAAATATGTCAAAACTTTGGAAGGTAAAATATTAATGAGTTGCACAGCATAACGAACAGCAAAAGACCAGAAAATTATGGGCAAATGGGATTGAAACATTAAAGATCTAGCAACATTGAGAATGTGTTGATGTTTTCTCTCAACGACTCCATTTTGTTGAGGTGTTTCAACACATGATAATTGATGTTGTATCCCTTTTTGTCTATAAAAATCTGTCATTGCAAACTCATTACCATTATCTGATCTAACAGCTTTTACATCAATGCCAAATTGTGTTTTTATATAAGAAACAAAGCCAATAAGTTGTGATCTTGTATCTGATTTACTTGTCATTAATTTAATCCATGTGTATCTAGACATATCATCCACTATAGTTAAGAAATATTTGAAACCATCAACAGAAGAAGTACTATAGGGCCCCCAAATATCAACATGAATTAAATCAAAAGGAGCTTTTGAAACAGTAGTACTTAATTGAAAAGGTAATTTTCTTTGCTTAGAATAATGACAAGCATCACAATGCGTGTATTTTGTATTGGGTAAAGTGGCATACATGTTGCGTAATTTGGTATAACAAGAAAAAGAAGGATGCCCTAGTCTATAGTGCCAAATATCTATAGAGTTATGTCTTATTGTAGAACAAGCAATAGAATTCTCAGAAGTAATAGCAGCTGGTGAACCAAGGGGTGTGGGTGCAGGAACTATCATGACATACAAGCCATCTCTTTCTTCAGCTTTGCCAATCATCTGCAGGGTTGACTTGTCCTGTATTTCACAGGAAAATTCAGAAATGTTAAGTTTACAAGATAAAGATTTAGTTAACTTTGTGACCGAAATAAGATTGACAGAAAAATTAGGAATAAACAAGACATTATGTAAAGTAAGGTGTGGGCTAAGTGAAACAGTGCCAGAAAAATGAGCAAATGAAGAGTTCTTGTTGGGTAGTGATACTGTAATTGGTGAGATTCTATGATAAGAAATAAAATGAGACAAAGAATTAGATATATGATCAGTAGCACCTGTGTCTAGAATCCATTTGGAATAGATATTACCTTGAGCCTGGGAAGAAGTGGAAGCATTATGAGAGCTCACTAGATTAGTAGAATGTGGGATTGTGGGATTAGATTGAGGAAGAAGTGCCAATAAACCATGAATTTGCTCTTGAGAAAGTCCCAAAATTGCGGAATGTGACTGTGCCGGAGAATTATTATAAGAAGGAACTACTGTAGAAGAATCTGTTGTAACATTGTGGACTCTTTTGGATTTGAGATCAGGTGGTAATCCATGTATTAGAAAGCAAGTATCAATGGTGTGGTTTGTCCTGCCACAGTGAGTGCATTGTCGAGGTGCACCAAACCTTCCCCCTGAGGAACGAGCCTGAGAACCTTGATAACGAGCCTGAGAACCTTGATATGAAGATCTTCCCCGGCCATAATCATTGGCAGGAGAGGGTTTACCTCTGCCATTGAAGGTAGAAAAAGAAGGTTTAGATTGAGAAACTTGTGACGCCATGACTGGAGGTTGAGAAAGAATTCCTGATTGTAATTGTCGCTCATGTTGAATTATCATCGAAAAAATTTTGGGTAAAGAAGGCAAGGGATCCATGAGAAGGATCTGAGAGCGAACAACAGAGTAATTATCATTCAAGCCTCTAAGAAAACAAAGAACACAATCATTTTCACGATATTCCTTCATTGTCTTAGAAACAACACAACAAGAAGCAGAAGATTGGCATTCAGGAATAGGGCGAAAATTGCAAAGTTCATCCCAGAGAATCTTCATTTTAGTGTAATATGCAGTAACACTTAGATCAGATTGATGCATTGAATAAAGATCTTGATGCAATTGTGAAATTCGAACAGAATCACCTTGGGAGAAACGATCTTTGAGATCCTTCCATGCCGTAGCAGCAGAGTCAATCCAAATAATACTTGTAGCAATCTCATGAGAAACAGAATGATTGATCCAAGATAAAACTAGATTATTGCAACGCTTCCATGCTTGAACCATTGGATCTGTACCAGCTGGACAAGGAATGGAACCATCAACAAAGCCAAATTTATTCTTCATTTGTAGTGCCATAGACATCGAGCGAGCCCATCCATGATAATTGTGACCTTCAAGAATCGGGGAAACAAGCACCAATGAAGGATTCTCATTAGGATGAATGTAATAGTCATGTGTTGTATCTTGCAACGATGCGAGAGTAACAGAGGGAGTAGCCATAAAAGGAGAAGAAAAAGGCAGAAAAACCAAGAACGAAAGGTAGAAAATGAAGATCTGGACAGGAAAAGAATTGGTTGCGGAAGAACGTGATAAAAAATTAATTTTCTTCTGATACCATGTTATGAGAAAAGAAAGGATAGGAATTGTATTTCTTATTCCATCAGAAGAGAGTACAATTTTACATATATATAATTGTTTGAAACAATATATAAACGGAATACAAATATAAAAATAGAATATAAATATATGAAGATAAATGCACAGATATGAACGGAAAATAAATTAAATCTAATAGTATACTCAATTATGAATGAATTTGAGTGATTGTATTTTGAATCAAATAGTCTTATAAGTATAAGACTCTTATAAGTATAAGACTGATGATATTGTATTGGTTTGAGTTGGCTGAATTCAATTTATGTGTTTATGATTGTGTATGAACCTTTAAATTTTTGATTGATTTGATCTAGATTTCGGATGTGCATGTAAATTTTGGTTGTTGATCTATCTAGGATGTATCATTTTGGTTTATTTATGGCACCTTGAAATGGTAACAATGTTATTTTCGAACTAAGGAGCATGTAAGAGTGCCTATATTGATCAAGTGTTGATTTGATACACCTAGCTAGGGAGTTCCTGGGTTTTATGTAAATTCATTGGACAAGCCAAACCCCCACTAAACGAGAATTAAAAATAGGATTACAAAGAGCTCCAAAACCTTTTACTCATTAAGCGAGTCAGAACTCACTTTGCATGCTTGGTTTAAACAAGCTCTCAGGGCTTGAGTCACTGAGTGAGCTTAATTTTATTGGGCAAATTTTTATATTACTAGTTTTAGGGCTTAAGTCATGGAGGGAATGTACTTCAAGAGGTAACTCGTTGATCGAATATATAATTGAACTCGTTGAGCAAATATGTGAAGGTTAGATGAAAAAATATGTTTGAAAACTTGAAATTTTAAAGACACTTATGAATGTTATGAAATTGTTATGATTTTAAAGAAAAAATTGTCACGTACTAAAACAAGGGAATGACTAGTATGTGGATATTATGTGTATTGTATGAATGTGGTCTTTCTTTAAGAGGAATGTCACATTGGTTAGTGTGGTGTTTGCATTGAGTAAGAGTCTAAAAAGTAAAGTCATCATAACTCTACTAAATTCACATACATATATAAAGAATGGAGTTTAGGTAGTCCGAGAGAGCTCATTTTTGGCAATGTTATAAGTGAATATTATCGTTATCATGGTAGATTTTAGACCTGGTAAATTTGCATATATTTGACTCAACACACACACACACAAACACACAGTTAAATATGTTTTTTGTCCCTTAACTTTAAATAGAAATTAGAATTAGTTCATCTTCGAAACATTGGCCCAATTTTGTCCCACAACTTTAGAAATATGTAGATTTAGTTATTTTAACCAAATTTTGTTAAGTTTATTTCACTTTTCAAACACGTTTCATATCATTTTAGTTGTTTACACTGTTTGACACATTTTTACTTCAATGTTAGTTGAGAAAATGCATTTGTGACTTTTCAAACACATTTCATATAATTTGAATTGTTTACACTGTTTGACACATTTTTACTTCAATGTTAATAGAGAAAACTCATTTGAAACATCAAATAAACTTCATAATATTTTATTAAAAAGACTAAATCCACACATTTTTAAAGTTTAAAAATTAAATTTAGTCAAAATTTCAAAGACTAATTTCAATTTTCTCTTATAATAAAAAAAATATTTAATCCTAAAATATTTAATACGATAGTTGTGAGATGTTAAAGTCTTCCATGTAAGTTAAAGATATTTTTCAAACTATTAATAAGACTTCTTGTTGATAAAACTTTTTTTTTTGTTAATAATTTTTTTATGTTAATCAACAAATTTTATTAACATCAATAAAACTATTTTCTACTTGATGTAAGTTAACGTTTTTAGTTAGTATTAATAAAAAGTGTTGTTAATTGATATTATTGAAATTATTTATTGACCAGTATAGATAAAATTACTTTTATCAAAATTTTGTTGACTAATGTAAGTGAGACTTTTTTTAGAAGATATCAGTGAAATTCTTTTAGTTAAATTGTACAGTAATTATTTTTTCATTAATATTTGCGTGTTATATTTGTATAGAGTTCACTAGTGTTCTCAAAATGAGTTGTAATCCGCGAGCCAACCTGATTCATCATGGGTTTGAACTGGGTTAGGTTTGAAAAAAATGTAATTTTTTATGCGGGCTAGTTTTCAAACCGGCTCACTTAGAACCCGGCTTACCGGGTTAAACTTGTGGTTGTCTCACCAACCCACCTAATTTAATTTAATTATTTATTATTTTGTGTTTTAATATTATTAGCATTTTTTTATTATATTATAGATGGTGATAAAGAAGATGTTTGAAGAGACTAAAATATTATAGATTTATCTGTTTAAGACTCTAATATTATAAATGGACAAGTGATACAAAAATTATGCATATTAAAAACTTATTTGTTCATCTTTCTTTTGTACATGTTTTTGTATTATACTTTTTTTTAATTGTTTTTGGAGTTTAATATTTAGTGTGACGCTTATTTAGGTTTGAATTAAAAAAAATTGTAATTTTTTTATTTTAGAAAAAACTTATAATTAAATGAGTCAGTAACCTGTTTAACCTACTAACTCATGGTGAGTCAGGCTGGGTTCGAATTTTTTTAACTCGCTAATAAGTGAGCCAGGTTGGATTGGCTCACTAAGTGACCATAACCTGTGGCAAGCCAGACCGGATCGAGCTGAGTTATTCGTTTTGACAGTTCTAGAGTTCACTAGTTTTATCTGGTGAGAGTTTGTATTAATTATAATTGAAATACTCTATATAGAAATTTGATAAACTTAATTTTTTTTATCTAAACAAAGACATTTCTAATTTGAATAATTTGGACTGATAATTTTAAATTCAATGTATTTGATTTTTTAAATATATAAAATTCTGTCCTTTTAATTAAATTACTTTGGTTAACCCACGAGGAAAAAAAAATAGTAAGAGAATATATAAAGATTTGTCTTTATCAGAGTCTTAAATTTAAGAATTACATTTCTAAAATATTCACGTCTATAAAATGTGTCACTTTACGAATCATAAATTTAAGATTTAAGTTTTGAATAAAATTATGGGTCTTGAGAATTTTTTTTAAGTTATAAAAGATTAAAATACAAATTAAAAATATAAAAATGTAAGTTATATGACCTTATCAGAGTAAAGTTTAAAAAAACAATCATTCAAAATAATGAGATGCTTAAATTCATTTAAAACAAAATAAAACTTCATAAAAATATTTACCCTGTATTTTGCATAGAAAAAGACCAAAATGAAATTTTCTGATTATATTCACACTCAAATCACTAACAAATAATAAATATATTGATATGATAAACTCAAACGCAAGTTAAAAAATAAATTTTAAACTTAATTCAAACTCACAAAATCAACATAAAATTTATACTTATTTATATATTATAAATTTAATTTATTTTTAATTAATATGAGATCTGACTTTAAAATGTTTTTATTATGTTCCAAATTATTATATTTTATCACAAATTGAATATTAAAACTCTAATTATAAATTTGTCTTCCATATTTAACTAATAATATTCATTAATCATTAATTTATTAACTTAATAGATATAAAAGATACTTATATTTAATATTGAATAATTTATACCTTTACGACAGAAAAATTAATAAAATAAATCTATTACGTGAAAGATAAAAATATTTGTAAAATAATAAAAATATGCATCATTAATATTGAGATCTTGAAAAAAAATGTTAGGAAATCCGGATGTTGCAAAATAAACTAATGAATTTTTTTATTCTAAGGTCTGATAGAATGGATGGACAAGTATGATATAAGTTTGTAATAGCTAAGCATTGATTAAAATATAATAAATATACATATATTTGTTTCAAACATTAAATATATACAAAATATTTTATTTATTATAAATATACTTATTATAGGTATTTGAAACTATTAAATATAATAAATGTATTATTATCAGTATTTCTTATAATCATTATTAAATGTATTCATTACATCTATATTTATTCTTAAGATATAAGTGTTTATTATAATTATTAAATATATTCATTGCATTTATTATTATAAAATATATTTATTATAAATATTCAATATGAGAAATATTTATTGTATTTATATTATGAACATTAATCTATGTATATAAGACATATTCATTATTGAATATATTGTTTATCAAGGTTGTGGGTGAAAATTGTATTATGAAGCTTTTTAATTTCATGTGTGTGAATGGTATAGTCTGGATTATTATGTAATTTAATATTCAGTTTATTATTTTCAGGAAAATATTAAGTGTTTTCAAAATTTATTTACAAATATTTTACAATATTATAGTTGATTGTTTTTGTTTTTTAGAGACATTCGCAAATAATCTATTAATTCTCATTATAATAGAATATTATAAATAGGTAGAAGATTAATTAGTAATTAATTATCTAGAATTTGATTCTAATATAAACTTTACTAATTAATTATATATTGAAATAATTTATTAGAATTTTCATATTTAACCATAAACAATCTATAATCCATACGTTAAATAATTGTGTATACAAGTTTTTAAGGAAATTTTTAAGTAAACGTATTTTAATAACATACAAATAAATTATTTAACATTCAAGAATTTTTCAATAACAATAAAAGTTTTTTTTTCATATATCATTAAAAGATGGTCGTAATTAAAGACAAATAGTAAAATCATTGCATAGTACTGTGTTCTTATCTTTTTTGGAATATTCATCACATGATTTCCCTTTTATATCTAGAATTCTTTTAATATACCTAAGTCTCGAGTTTTTATTTGATAGGTGTTTAGATAGTTCCACATTTATTTTCTTACATATTTTCAAGAAATTTAAAAATATTATTCATGTATTAATAGATACTTCATAAAGTATTAGGACATGAACATGAAAATTGTCGATAAAGAGGGAGAATTTGAAAAGAAATAAATGCTGAAAGTAAATATACAAAAATACTGCAGAATAAATATTATGTTTTATTTGTACTTTTGACTTTGTTATATAACTTCTTCTTTTTTTTCCATTATTTCTTGATTTTATAAAATAAAAAAAGAAAAATACAATTGATTCAAATGAAGTTAAGAATAAAGGCTTCAATATACAACATAGGATTTTAGTGGAAGAATATATGTCAAATGTGATATAAATATGAAAATAAGTACTAGTAGAAAAAGTCCATTTTAGGAAGGTTATTTTTGGCTTAATAAATCAAGCAACTGATGTAGAATTAAAAGATGTAGAAAGTGTGAAATATATTAACATAGCATCATCATGTAATACCATACTACATCAGTGATGTTCAAAAATTTCAATTTTGCCATTACGTGTTTATTGACGTTGATTTCGCTACAACGGATCTAAAGTGTCGTTTTAATATATGTATTTTGCATTAATGGTACAAATTGGTTATCCACAATAACTGGATAAATATTTCTAATTTTTATCATTTTAAATACAAAAAATTTAAAAGAAAAAGATTCACAATGGATACAAAATATATTGTTTATTAGTTGTATATTGAGTTCATAATTAAGTCATGGCAAAATCAATTATAAAATACAAAAATAACAATATAAGAAGTTGTTGGCATTGAATTTCATGTATTTCACTCTTATGTTCTCCTAAAATTATTGATATATATCGTTCAATGTTATTGAATCTTAAAAAACAGTCTAAGTTACTTCCTTCATTTAGAAATTATAAATTTAAAGTCAATAATTGAGTCATTAACGTATAAAATGAACAAAGTTTAATAACAAGCAATGTATTATAAATAAAGGAACCTCTTAAGTAAACATGGGAAGTTGCTTCATAACATCTGCATACTTTTTACATTATGGTAATATATTTAAATACAAAAAACATTTTTATTCATTTGAATACATTTTCTTCAAACTCTCATTATACTAGTATAGACATACTTAACGGTAAAGCTTGTAATAAAAAAAAACAAATGTAAAAATTTGTTAGAGTTTTAAAATGTTAGTTGATAAGGTTTTTTTTTTCAAGACTTAATACAATTTAGACAAATTATTTATGTACCCTAAAAAAATCACAACACTTAATATATATATATATATATATATATGAAAAACAAAAATGATAAATTTATATATTATGTGATGTAATAATAAGAAAAATAATATTTATCATTGCTCTAAATATTTTCAACTTACAACAAACAAACTTAACTTAGTATTTCATTGAAAATATTGATCAAGAGAAAAACATAAGAAATCAGGAAGGCAAAGTAAAAATCAAATAATAAAATTATTTATAATTCATAAATTTTGTAGTAAAATTACTTTTTTTTATTATAAATTTTAATACAGTTTAATTTCAAACTTTAAAGATGAATATACATCATTATCTAATTCAATTTAATTAATTTTTTTAATATATCAATCAGTATTTTAAATTATTATTTGAATTATTTGTAATATTTGATATATTTTAATTTAAATATCAAATTATAATACCGTTTAATACATAAAAAAATTAATGTGATTGAATTAAAATAATTATATTTATTTATTTTTAAAATTTGAATATCAATATATAATAAAATTTGAAACAATAACAAATTTATCAAATATCCCTAAATTAAATAAAGTCTTATAAAAACTCTAATACGAGTAAAAACTAATATAAGATCTTAAAAGATTAAATAACATATAAAATATGAAAAAAAAGGGTAAATTAAGATTCTAATAATAATCTCTGAAAAAATGTTCTAAACTTCCCTATTAAGTTCAAGTAATTATTAATTATTCAGTTATTAAACTATCAGCCTATTAAAATTTTATTTTATTAAAGTATTAATTTATTTATCTATTAGTTTAATAAATTTAATATTTATTAATATAGTAACTTATTAACTTAAATATTTTAATAATTCAATTAAATTAAAAAATAGTTTATTAACTTGCTAATTGTTAGTTTAATAAAATTTTATTTTTTAACTTAATTATTTATTAATATACTTAATTATTAATTCATTAATTAATATTGCATGTGTTTTAAAAAAATTAAACTTTTCTGAAAAAGAAAAGAAGTCAAATTCAGAGTTTTCATACTTTCATTTTAAAGAAGGGTTAAGAAACTGTTATTTGAATTCGGATTTCCCAATCTGGACGTGTGCACGAGGTCAATGTATGCTAAAAATGGTTATTTGTGTATTGAACACTGTTAAAAGAAAAACACGGTGTCTTGTTGCATAGGGTACGTTTAAAACCCTCACCGACACGCAACACAGTCAGTAAATTTATTATTTTTAATGTCTTAAGATATTTTATGTAAAACTAGCGTTTACTTTCTTTTTTAAAATAATAACAATAATAAAGTTATAATTTTATTATAGATAGTTTTTATTTATTTTATAAATAATATTTTAATAAAAATGATTAAATTAAAAAAAAAAAATTTAAAAAGATTAAAAAATTCAGTTAAAGATGAAATTTATAAATGATAACTTATAAAAAGATAAAATTAAAACAAAGAAAATATACATATCTATATATATATATATATATATATACATATATATATATATATATAATTACTTATCACCTTATTTTAATAATTATAATTTATTTTATCTAAAATTATATTTATAAGTATATATTTTTAGTTTTTTTAGTTTTACATTTAATTACTAATTTTAAAATTTAAATAGTTTATACATAATTAAAAAATATATCCACAGTAGCGTTTGTGTTTATGCTAATATATAATAGTGAAATGAAAAAAAAATTATATTAATTTTTTACTTGTTCAGGTGTATTTTTTGGAACATTTTTAAATATTTAAGAAAATCATTAATTAGAATTAGTTTTTTTATAACTACCGAAAATATATGTATTTTTTTTTTATGATAATGAAAAATCGTAAATTATTATTACAGTTATGAAATTAAATATAAATATTTTTATAATTTTATTTATTTTATAGGTAGTTCTATAATCAGAAAACAATTAAATTTAACAAATATGAAATTGAAAAAACGGTTAAATTTAAAAAAGATAAAATAATTATTTTAATTTAAAAAAAATATCTAAAAGATAAATTTGAAATAAAAATATAGATTTAAAATTTTAAAAATTATATGAAATACTTTTAAAGTTAATTTAGTCTAGTGAATGAAATAATTTTAAACCAATAGAAAGTAATTTTAATAAATAAAATAAAATTTGAATTTTATTTTTGGTGTAATTATTTTAGAAAAACTTATTTAAGTATAGATGTGATTCAGTGTAATGCAGTGAAAAGGGTGAGAGTGGTAAATAAAGGAAAATGGGTAGAAAAGAGTAGTAAAATGAAATGAGAAAGTGTATGGAAGGGAAGGAGAAGATATTGAAAAGTAAAAGAGAGTAAATGGAATAGAATAGAGAAATAGCGATAGGGGCAGTCAGAAATTGTGAATCCCAGTTAGAAGATTTGTGTTCTGAGCTGTATAAATTCAGGCACAGAAGCCTCTGTTTTTTCATTCATTCATTCATCTGTTCTCTCATACTGCAATGGAGAAAGCCAACGCTGTCGGATCCGGATCTGCCACCAACGGGGAGGTGCCTCCGCCGCGGAAAGTGGCATTGATCACCGGAATCACGGGACAGGACGGGTCTTACCTCACGGAATTTCTTCTTAACAAGGGCTACGAGGTGCACGGTCTGATCCGTCGCTCCTCCAACTTCAACACGCAGCGTATCGATCACATATACGTGGATCCCCACAACGCCCACAAGGCGCACATGAAGCTCCACTACGCAGATCTCTCTGACGCCTCCTCGCTCCGCCGCTGGCTTGACACCATCCTTCCCGACGAGGTCTACAACCTCGCCGCCCAGTCTCACGTTGCCGTCTCCTTCGAGATCCCTGACTACACCGCGGACGTCGTCGCCACCGGCGCCCTCCGCCTTCTTGAGGCCGTCCGCTCCCACATCGCCGCCTCTGGCCGTTCCCACATCCGCTACTACCAGGCCGGGTCCTCCGAGATGTTTGGGTCCACCCCGCCGCCGCAGTCTGAAACCACCCCCTTCCACCCACGCTCCCCCTACGCGGCCTCCAAATGCGCTGCGCACTGGTACACTGTGAACTACCGTGAGGCCTATGGACTCTACGCCTGCAATGGCATTCTTTTCAACCACGAGTCCCCTCGCCGCGGCGAGAATTTTGTGACGCGCAAGATCACGCGGGCCGTGGGCCGGATCAAGGTCGGTCTCCAAAACAAGCTCTTTTTGGGGAACCTTCAGGCCTCCAGGGATTGGGGCTTCGCTGGGGACTATGTTGAGGCCATGTGGCTGATGCTGCAGCAGGAGAAGCCCGATGATTATGTTGTCGCCACCGAAGAGTCCCACACCGTTGAGGAGTTCTTGGAAGTGGCTTTCGGCTATGTGGGACTCAATTGGAGGGATCATGTGGTGATTGACAAGAGGTACTTCCGTCCCTCTGAGGTTGATAACCTCAAAGGGGATGCCTCTAAGGCCAAGAAGGTGCTTGGTTGGAAACCTAGAGTGGGGTTTGAGCAACTCGTTAAGATGATGGTTGACCAGGACATCGAGATGGCTAAGAAGGAGAAGGTTCTTGTTGATGCTGGCTACATTGATGCTCAGCAACAGCCTTGAATCTTCGTCTTCCAATTTCTCTTGTTTAGATTTCTCGGAGAGGGGGTAAACTGTTTTAATTTAAAGTATAATGTTGTTCTTTTAATCATTCATCATACCGGAGACAGTTTAATTTATGAGCAAATTATGTTTTCCTGTTGCAATTTGTATTTCATAGTTGTGCCTTTCTCAGATTTTTATTTTTCTTTTATAAGCCAGCTGAATCATTCAATTAAAGCTTTATACATCTATATCCATTATCTTGCACAAGCCATTATGCTGAGTTATTCCGATTGTTCTTGTTTTTTCACTTTTCTTCCTTTGTCTGTACATTCCCCTGCTGAGATACCTGAGATAGCTTATTCGTTCCAGATCATGATTCTGCATGACCTGTGTCCTTTCTATAAAGTGTTTGACAAGAGGGTTATATTGTTTTTAAGATTTCCCCATACATATGTCTGCAAACAAGGTACTATAGAGTTACCATGAGTAAGGAGAGTGATACTATCTTTTTTTTTTGTTACTTTAGGTTCAGAGCTTGTTTTCAAATTGCACAAGGTTTTGGAGTTTGGTGTTCAAGAATTTGTCGAGGATTTCCTTAATGGATGGAGTCTTGAAGATGCAATTTGCAGTCTTTACAGAGACGAATGTAGAGGATGGAAGTACTGTGTAATTGCATTAATGTCAGGAAGTGTTGGCGTGATTTGTCCTAAAACTCTACATTTTGCCTTCCAACTAGTTGTTATTTCAACACAATTTTCTACCCATATAAAAGTGTACAAAATTAAAGAACCCAGTTAAAACATAATAATTTACCAAATAAATGTACTAGTGAAATTTTTTCAAAAGGGCCTGATTTGGATGGAGACTTTGATTGTTACGCCTTCACCAGTAAATTAGAATATGTTGAGGTTGCAATGGTTGTATAACTATTCTTTTCTAAGAGGGAAATTTAACTTTAATTTGATACAATGTATCGAACAAGTTAAAACAAAAAGTGTAATTTAAGAAATTAGTTTGAAATGAAAAAGAATAAGACATAATTTAAATTAATCAATATGGATATAACTCTTAAGTATTGGTTTTTTGAACATGAATATGATATAAAAATATGAATAATCAAGATTCGTAGTTATACTACAGAAAAAAAAAAGTATCATTACTGGTTACTCTATATTTATCATGGATAACCGGTGGCAGAAGCAAGTTACACTTTTATCTTGGTTTTTTATACTCCCTACGAATATGCACAAAAAGAAAGAATTAACATTTATTTTCCCAGATGATTTCTATATTTTTCTGTAAATTTTTTTCATTATAGATGAAGTATATGATAAAATTTTAACATTATGCATTTTGTTAAATCGATAATTGTTACCGATTTTTAATATTTGAGCTAATAACTTTTTATTTAAAGTATTATATAATTTAAATACAAAGGATAAAGATTATTTTTTAATAGGTACCAATAAGCGCATGAAAGTAAATAAAAATCCATTTTAATTAAAATAAAAAATATAATGAATAAATTTGTTGTATTGTGTTATATCTCTCATACGTTGTTTATCAATACATTTAATTCATCAAACATTTAATTTGTTCTATTGTGGCTGTCTTCTTTCCCCTCCACCCCTGTCGTATATGATTAGAAACTTTGTTTGTTTCTTCAGTGTCATACTTGTATCCTCAATTCCCTTTTTTATCACCTGTTTCCAATCTTTGCAACAGAAATAGATATCTTCATGATGAAAATAACAAGAGTTTCCATTAAGAACTCAAGTACATCATCAAACAGTAATGTCAAGTGCATAAAACTTTTAGATAGCATCATTGCTGAAACAGCTTTCTGGTTTCTTAAAAACTAAATCCAAATAATAGAAAGTTTAATCGGTATAGTGTCTTGTTTTTCTTTCTGTTTTCTTTTTCCATAATTGACAATAAACCCCAAACATTGAAGTTGAATGCTTCTGAAAGTGCACAGGAACTGAGACAAATCATGGAAACCATAATAACAATGATCACCGCAAAACTGCCCAAAAGAAGATTATTTTTAACAACCAATTTTCCTTAGTTCAGAAGCCCTTGAAGACCTTTGTACAAAAATCAAGTGCCTTCGGTTCCAGCATGGCTACGTCTTCGGGAAACGGTTGCGTTGATATAAATTTCTAATGTAATTCAATTTTATAAAACAGTGTATAAGATAATTTATTTGTGGTTGATATAAAAGTTTTTTACACACCATACTTGACCTGACAGCGACGTCGTGGCGTATTGGAACAAGTTGTTTTTCGTGACAAGCCTCATCGCTCTGTTCTTCAAGGACGTGTGTGAAAGTTTTGTTCATGAAGTATGGATTGGTGGTGCCAATTTCGGGAACCGAGTTCAAATTTAAATTCTGCATCATTAGTATTGATCTGGGAATAATTCTAGGATCTTACGAGTGTAATGTAGGACTTCTATCCGATATGTGCATTTTCGTTGCAGATTGTGATTTGGTTGGTGATTCCAGCGAGCAGAAACGCAAGAACTGATCATGCCAACAATACTCTTGATCTTTTTGTTCTTATTCAATATTTTCCTAGGTTGTTTCTTATCTTTCATTTGAACCAGCGTATTCACGACAGCAAAATTGGATTATCTACAAAGAAGAAGAACCACTGAATTCATGTTCTTCCTCAACAGAGGCCTAATTGACAAATACCGCGCTTCAAAATAATGCACCAATCAAACCAAGGATCATCACCGAACTCAGTTGCAATAGAATCCACGCCAAATTCAGTAACGCTATACACCAGCAGCTCCTACATCGCCTGATTGATTCTGGATGTTCCAGAAAGGACTCGAGTCTGATTTCTTTTTTAAGGCTTTGTAATGTGCTAAATTTGTACTTTTGTCTGCAACCATAATGATTTGATTCGTTTCATTGCATTTTTCAGTCGAGTTTTCCTTTGGAGTTCCAAATCTGTCGAATGTTTGGTATTTGTACCGAATAAATTTGGTTAGATCAATCAATTTCACTGATCCAAACCATAATGCCGGTGTCATTGGCAAATTGCACGCGGATCTAAACACAATATCTGTTGAAAATGAGATATGAATGAAAACTGAAAGTCTGGGAAGAAAGAGTGAAAAAAAAAAAAGAGTAAAAGGTTTTCTCACACTGACTTGTGGATAATTCTCATGTACTTCGACGTCGTCATATTATTATTGGATGTATTTGAATCAGTTTTATTTGAAGTTAAATTAAATTTTGGTAAAATTAATTTAACAGTGCAATTAAAAAGTATTCAAATTGGTTATATTTACAAATTACAAAAATACGCATCGCATAATGTTTGGGGACTCTTCATTAAAACTTGTGTACTGTAACAAAAGGATTAACATCTTTATTTGACATCTGACATAATTTGAAGATGACAAAATATATCTTTAGTTGACATCAATAAAGACATTGGCAACATGTGGCACAATTACACGATCACGTGCTTAATTTATACTGAAATTGTCACCGTTGTCGAAAAGTCGAAACAACGACGTTAAGAGACCCAACAAAAAATGACAAATGTTATCACTTTAGATCCGATCACGTATTTGTTATCTCGTCCTTTCAATTATTTGCCTCCAATTAGCAACCAAAGAAAAATGTGCGTGTCGGTGACGGACATCGTAGCTCCCATAGAAGCATCAAAACATGGCTGGGTTGCTGTGGTAGCCATGATTTGGTCCCAATTAAAGCGAAGTTTCATGCCCTCCAAAACATGGCCCCATAAAAAAATTAGTCTATCACGTGAATGTGATCCAACCGTTCTTCGGAATCTCGAGCACCTCAAATTCGATAAGAATGTAGGAAGCTTCTCAAAATATGAGCAAAAATCAAACTATTCTTCGGCAGAAGGTGGATTTATTTTAGGAACTGTCGGCAAAGTAGACGAACTTGAGCCGGTTTTTTGGTCAGCCGTAGCAATAGAAAAAGGTTTGATAGATGACCGGAGAGATTCTGAGCCCTCTGTTTCAATCCTCTTGCACAATGCATCGCAATTACTGATCACCTCAGTCAACCTTCCTTTGAGCTCTCCAATTTCCACCTGCAAGGCATGGACTGCAACATATAGAGTTAACAATGTTCACAAACAAATGAATTAAGATTTTGACTTCATGATCCTTGAAAAGGATGAAAGAGGGAATTCCCTTTCAATGCAGCAGATTATGAAAACAAGTCTAACAGTATCAGTCTCTCCCTATAATATGAGAATCCTAGTGTTCCAAATATTGTTCAAACTGTGTCAGATAATTACCTCCGGATAGATGCTGCGAAGCACTCTTCATTGTAGATTTTGAATGATTATATCGCTGAAGAAGTTTGATTGCCAAAGCATCTGCAACTTCTATTTTGTTTTCTATATCCTCCTGCAAAAATTGCTACCATCTTCATGGCATGTACAGAAATACAAGAGACAACAATGTCGAGCCATCAATGCAAATATTGGTACTATCTAATAAAATAACATAAATAAACTACCAATATTATTGAAGGGTTCATCATGATAGGAACTATTCTCGTATTGAATTAAATGAGGCCACTGAATTGCCTTTTCATTTTAGAAATAGATTGAGTAGTTTATCACCAAATACGGAAGTTCCAGCATTTTCATTTTTGCTGTGTACAATCAATTAATTAAAACAATAATGAAATTAGCTTCACGATTCCAAATCTTCACCTGAAAAATTAAATTAATAGTCAGATGAATATCTTTTTTACAATCACTCAATACCAACATTTACATACTGAAATAGTCAGAAGATTCCAAAATAAACTTTCGTAGCATGGAAGGGGGAAATAGACCAGCTTAATTGTTATCCATAAGGTAGAAAGTATATGTTTGAAGGCAACTCTTCTCATGTCACCATATGTTTAATAAATACTCACCAGTCACAAATTGAAAAGAGAATGACAGAACATGCCAACTTTCATTAAAATTGGTGTCGTAATTGTAACAAATCATCATTACTATTATATAGCAAATAATTGTATTGCTGAAATGTGCTGCCAACACATCAAAATGAAATTCCTTGTATGAACTTTGTTAACACTACAAGGATTCTGTATTTGTTGACATACAATTCTGACCAACTGACATAAATTCAAGAATATGCTACATACACCTCCCCTCCATTAAATTTTTCTTTGAATTTCACATTCTAAATAACAATTTTAAGTTAATTTCTTGTTACCAGTTAGCTCAACGGTGATGACACAACTATTAAAGACAAATGTCTTCTCCATGTGATGGTCACAACTGGTGCCACAACACTGCTTAGTCTAATTGGCAAATACAATTCATTTTGTTATATCTAATAAGTATTGGTCAACTATATTTTATTTATTTAACAAATAAAAAACCAGCTATGTTTATCATATATATATATATATATATGTGTGTGTGTGTGTGTGTGTATCAAAATCTTAACTGAAACCATTGAGAGTATTTTAGCCTTTTAATGATAAATTTAACACCACATATCCTTCTATTAATAGAATATACATGTTTGAGGTCTTGAAATGGAGGGAATAAAAGGGTGGGTTTCAGTATGGGTAAAGGGGTGTGTGTAAATCACATGACATTGAATTATATACGTGCAAGGAAAAAGTTTCCCTTGTGTATGAGAGGGTAAAGGTGGGTTTGGTAGAGCGGGTGTATGTAATTCACTTGAAATTGAATTATACTTGTGCAAAAAAAACGTTTCCTCTAACGGAAAAGGGAAAGGGTGGGCTTTTCTAAGATTTGTATGTATGCATTAGTAGATGAATACGGTTAAGAAGTGGATTTTAAGTCTAACTCAATCTTATAAGATATGTTTGTAAGTTGAGGTTTGCACTCACTTATATATTGTAAATTGACTTTATCTCTAATCGATGTGGAACTTTCAACACACACTCCTATATATACATCTCGAGCGTGGGACTAGACATTAATGGGTAGTATGATAAAAATCCGATAGTGGATAGAATGATATGCTCAACAAACACAAATCTCTCTAGGATAGGCTAATTCATGGTTTTGATACCATATTAAGAAGTGAATTTTAAGCCTAACTCAACCCTACAAATCCTTACAATATTGGCTTGTAAGGTGAGGTTTGCACTCACTTATATACTATAAATTGACCTTATCTCTAATCGATATGGGACATCCAACACATCTCCCTCACGCCGAGGTATATACATCTTGAGCGTGGGATTAGACATTAATGGATAGTCCGATAGCGACCTGATAGTAGGTGGAATAATATGCTCAATAAACACCAAATCTTGCTAGGATAGGCTCTAACCCAGCTCTGATACCATGTTAAGAATTGGATTTTAAGTCTAACTCAATCCCACAAAATGAGCTTGTAAGGTGAGGTTTCCACCCACTTATAAACTATGAAATCGCCTTATCTCTAAATGATGTAGAACATCCAACCAATGTTGTCAAACTCGAGGATTGTAAGAGAAACAGAAAGGGAATGAAAACTTGTAACTCAAGGATCATAACTCGACTCGTAAGAGTTATAAGTAAATAAAAAATTATATTCATAAATTGGTGGTCCCATCTATGATCGATGATTTTCCAAAGAGGAGTATAGCTATGCAATATAAAAATAAATAAATTTATCTCCAAAAACAAAGTCTATTATTAGAAAATAAAATATTAGTGTAAGCAAATTAGCTATTGTTACCTCTTGCTAACTCCATTGAAAATACTTTCTATCTTCTCTTTAGCAATATCCATTTCTTTATAGATAAATCCCATGGCTGGTTATTGATTTTTTAATCAGATTTTTCTGCAACACAGAAACCACACCCAACATTAATATTTTTACATCTTTCAGAACTGCAATAGATGCTCCAACATCCTTTGAGGTTCCTGCTAAACGATGCTTGAGTCGATAAATTCTACCCGTCAATAACTTTTCACAGTATTTACATTTTACATTTCTTGCTTTCCCATCAAAAGAAACACAATGACTCCATGCTGGTTCAGTCCTTACTCCAATTCCACTTCTTCTTCCACTTGATGTCATTTGTTTCTTCTTCAAATTGAGAATAAAAAGAGGCGACGTGGAGAGAAAACAAACAGGGGTAGTACCTAAAAGTCACAGGGAAGAGTGGCGATGCAATGAGGACGATGAGAAGCATCAATGACGAGGCATTGGCAACAGGTGAAACTTTGTGCATATTGTATGAGTTTCTGTTTGTAAGGTTGCAAAATTGTTTCTGTTTTTGAGGTGAAAAAAAAGTTAACCAAACCTAAAAGAAAAGGAGGGAAAAAAGTTGGGTTTTGGACTGAACTGAGTCTGTTTTTTACTAAAACATGGAGCAGGTCTGTTTTAATAAAACATGGTGTCGTCAAACCCTAATTCCATTTTTTCTCCTTTTGAACCTATCTTCAACATCACCATGGAAGATCGACATGAAGCACAATCCTCTGATCTAGCGAAAGAACTCAAAAGATCGCTCCAATCCGGCAAACTTTTGATCTAGCATACTATTTAACTCGCATGGGTTGTGAAAACTCGCAGGTTCGTTCGAGTTTGTGAGTAAGATCGCGATTTTGACAACATTCCTTCCAATTCACCCCCTCATGTCGAGGTATATACATCTTGAGCATAGGACTAGACACTAATGGGTGGCCCAATAACGGTTTGATAGCGGCTCGATAGCGGATAGAATAATATGCACAATAAATAACAAATTTTGCTAAGATAGACTCTAACCTGACTCTGATACCATGTTAAAAAGTAGATTTTAAGCCTAACTCAACTCTACAACACCGGCTCATACGGTGAGGTTTATATACTATGAAATCACCTTATTTCTAAACGATGTGAGACTTCCAACACACCCTCCTCACACCAAAGTATATACATCTCGAGCGTTGGAATAGACATTAATGGATGACTCGATAGAGGCTTAATAGCGGGTAGAACAATATGCCTAACAAATAACAAATCTCACTATGATAGGCTCTAACCTAGCTTTGATACCATGTTAAGAAGTGAATTTTAAGTCTAACTCAACTCCACAAAATTAACTTATAAAGTGAGGTTTGCACCCACTTATTACTGTAGTCTTATCTCTAGTCGATGTGAAACTTCCAACAAATTCAATAGACTATTCTTGTATTAAGAATACCTGTCTTTTGGTTATCTCTTGGGCCTTTTTCTCCTGCCAATCGCGGTACATTGAGAAGAGCTCCAATAGAACCTTGGGATTCACTGTACCTATTTCAAACATGAAAAAGAGAGAAACTAAGCAATTGGCCACAACAAAACTACTAGTATTAAATGCAAATGCCATTATACAACAAAGTGATTTATGCTCTCAACTCTTGTTTGAGACCTATATGATAGGGGAACCTAAAGAAAAAGCTTTAACAGAAAAAGAGATTCCTTAAACTCTCAAATACATGCAGATGTAGACTTCACACATTAGTGCAGTAAGAATAATAAAAGAACCCTTGCTAATATTATAGGTCAATGGGTTGAGCATAACATGCCAATACCCAAACCCAAGACAAATCGGTGAACTAGAACACGGAAGTTTTATGTGGGTACAGATCTGGTGCCTAAGTGAATCATCATGACTTTTGGGACAATTGATCTGGCTGGCTGTTAGGGAATGCTTGCACAGGCACAGCAATGCGGCGTTCTATAATAGATGTCACAGGGTATGGCCAGAGCATTAAGGGTTTTTCTAATTTCGGGAATTAGGATCTTGTTGCTGTAAACAGAAGGCTAATTCCTACAGTTATGAGGCCTTCTTAAAGTGGTAACCCAGGGAAATCATTCTGTTGGAGGGGATTTCATCTTAATGCTACAAACAAAACCAATCAGAAACCTTTTGCCAATGTCGAAGACATTACCCATGTAATCCCTAACTAATTAATAGCTTGAATTAGGAGAAAAAGTTCATGAAAACTGCCAATATGCTAATCTACTTTTAAGAACAAATCAATTACAAGAGAAGCTATCCAGCATGTGTGTTGAAATCACAACCAATAAAAGCATAAGCTGGGGACCGGATAGAACTCTGCATTTTCATTTTTATGTAAAAATAGCCACACACACAAAAATATTATATCGTAAACTAAAGATGGCTTGAGCCAGGCAGGGCAATGACATCTTAGTAATCACAGTCGGAAAAGAATATCTACCAAAAGGATCAGGATTTTAGATGCATAAAATAGATTATTTAGGCCAATAACCCCTCTGTTCAATTCTATTGGGAGTATAAGAAACAAAAGAATCCTTATCCATTAAACCTTAGAAATCAGCACCTGAAAACGAAGACGACGAAGGCTTCCTCACCAAAATATCAGTTAAAGTACCCTCTGTTGGGGGAGAGGTCAATATCGGTGGTGTCTGCACCAAACCAATTAAGGGAATAATAACCAAATAAAACAATCAACAAAAAAAGAAAAAACCTCACAACAAAGACTTGTTTCCTTATATCAAAGAAAATTACATACAATTTTGAGAGATTTAAGGCGCTCCAAAATAGGGTCAGAAGCTTCCGATCGCTCCGTTATGGTGGTGATTCTGTCATCAGGCGTCTATGGCAATAACAAATCAATAGTGTTCAGTGAACAAGGACACAGCTAACAGTTTTATTCATTTTGAACCAAAAAAGAAAAAAGGAAAAGAGGAATTGAAACCTGTCCGCTTGAGAGAGTAGATTCTGAAGCGCCCATGTATGGCAATGCGGTGCAGGACCGTAGCTCAAAAATTAATCTCTAAATCGAAACTCTCACTCGCGTAGTGAATTTGGGGAAGGGAAACAGTACTCTAACGAATTCGCGTTCAACGAACACGTTCAAAGACAACAACCACCTTTGATGGTATCGCACGTTACCCCGTAAGCGTAAGTTCTGAAGATAAAAGTAGAAAATTAAAAAGCTCTTCCACAAGGTAATGTTCTATATTTAAAATTAAATAAAAAAGTTGATTCCTTCGTTAATTTTTTGTATTTACTTTTTAAAAAAATTCCATTTTCATTCAACTTGCTACAAAAATATAATAAACTTATTCTAAGAATTAATTTAAAACAAAATAAAAAGATAAGAAATTTGAAGAATCTATTAAAAATGAACATGAGATATTAAAAGGATAACAAATTTAAAAAATATGTTAAATAAAATAATATTTTTGTATTCTTGGTTTTAAATATTTATTGATTTTATTGCTTAGTGTACATATAGACTATTCAAGTATTAATTAATTAATTATTTAATTAAAGTTTTTCTATAATTTAGCACTTATCATATATCATAGTATTTTATAACATGATATTTACCTATTAATCTTTTATCTTATTTTGTTTTCACTTTATCTATCAAAGGTTTAAAAGTTTATAGATACACAAAAACACTGAATAAAATATACATATATTTACAATAATATATTTTTTATTTTCTTATACAAAGCTTCTATTTTCTTTTGACTTTTAGGAAACAAATTATCTTCCAGAATTGGGAAGACTAAGCTCAAATATAATGATATAATCTTTTTGGTAAGAAAAATTATTAAATTTTGTTAAGAATTTTACTTAACACCGATTATTAATTGTTGTTTAAAGCAAATATTTTCGAGATAACCTTCAGAATGATTTCTTTGTAATTATCCAAATTTCAGTTTAACGAAAATTTCACCAAATAATCTAAAATAAATAAAAACCATAAAAATTAATGGAAATAAATGTATTTTTAATCTTTATATTTTAATTAATGTGAAATTGAAATTTAGCAGTAAATAGCGTATGAGTTTTTTTAGTTATGGATTGTTGTTTTGTGAGTAATGAACTTCTTTTGAAAAGGTAATGACGTTGTTATTTGAGTTTGAGTTGAAAGTGTGGGGTGATCTTTAAAAGTCAGAGCTAAAATTATGTACGAAGAAAGTAGGTAAGAAACAGAGAAGGCAAAGTGAGTATACGGTTTTTTAAGTTATAGTGTCAACTTTGAAATGATAAAGTGATATAGGACGTTGGAACTGATAAAGTGGGTCAGTGGATGAAAGAGTGAATTGAGCTATGGTTTTAAGTGGTAATGTCAATCTTAAGGTGATGAAGTATTAACAAAGAGTAAAAAAGAGGAGATTCAAGTTCTTGGTTTGATAAGAATTGAATAAGAGTTATTCGAAGAGTATGAAGATTGGGCCTGAAGTGAAGGTGGCAAGGAGAATTCATTAGTATAGTTAAAGTACTATATCTAGTGGGTTTCTCAAAATGGTTGAGAAAATGGTGTCGCAACCGGAAATCACGACGGGACGACGATCCAAAAAAGAAAACGTGTTTTAGAAAAAGAGATTTGGAGTCGCCACCATAGTTTATTCTGGAAAACTACGGAAAAACCATAAAATGATAAGGCATAGTCTGCGAAAACCAGATTTTGGGTTCGGGAGTCGGTTACGCATAGGGAAGGTATTAGCACCCTACAGCGCCTGTCCAAAGGAAGTACCTTTAACTAAATACGCGAATGTGACGTGGTTTTCAAAATGTTTAACTATCCCCTAAAATAAAACTCTAAAGAAATAAAATATATTTTTTAGTTTTTTGGGCCCGACAAGGATTGACCTTGCTCCTACGTATTCTCATTCAAAATGAGAAATCAGGGTTACGTAGTTCTTTTGAATCTGTTTGAGAAATTTGTTTGGAAATTGTTTGAAAATTTGTTTTTTTAGTATTTTTTATGAAAGAAAGATAAAAGGTTTTTAGCACGAGCACGATGCGAGCGATCACACATGTACTTAACCTTTAAAATATATTTTCTTGGTATTATTATTTTTTTTCTAACATTTATATATTTAAAAAGTAGGTACGGAAAAGAGAAAAAAGAAAAAACAAGTAAATAAAATAAATAAGAATAAAATAAAATAATAAAAATAAAAAAATAAAAAAATAAAATAAAAATAGAATAAAATAACATGAAAAATAAAATAAAAAATAAAAAAAAAGGATAACAAACAAAATAGCAAATGAAAACATAAAAGAAATTGAAAATTAAAAGGGAGAAAGGCCCAAACTGTTAATGGGGAGGTAAAAACTTAAAAAAAGGGTAGCTGCAAAGAGGAAACATACCCAAAGTTGCCTATGGACTCGAGGCCCAACTAAGAAAGGGAAAAGAAAAGGGGAAGGGGGTGCCAGGATGAGAAGCGGAGGTGCGCTGGGAAGGAAGGATGCCATCTGGCCCAGCGCCGGCCCAGGAAATCCAACCCTGAATCTACTATATATTTTTAACAGAAAAAAAAAAAAAAGTCGAGTCTGGCCCAATGACTCAGGCCCACGACTTCTACTCAGCAGAAACAATAGGGGTCTCACACTTTCACTCCATTCTACCATTCCTTTACTTCATGTGAGACCCAGGGTCTCTTCTCTGAAACCCTAAGCACCCTTCTCGTTGTCTGCGCCTCCTCCCAAACGGCCACCGCGAAGAGGCCCTCCGCCTGGTTCATGACGTCGCCGGCGACCCCAAGCGCTACCAGGGCTGCCGCTGGCCGCGGCGTCAGATCTACTCTCTTGCCCCCTTTCCGTGTGATAGAGGAGAAACCCCCTCGGTTCGAGAACGACACCGGCCGCCGCTTGGGTACGCCTGGCCACCGTGAGTCACGAGCCAGGACGCCACCGGTTGCAGCGTCAAAGCCCTCCCCACACTCTGATTTGGCGCGAGCTCTCTCCCCCCTCCGTCGAACACTGCCCGAGCGAGCCCAAACGTCTCGAACCAGGACACCACCGGCGCCACAAATCACGGCCAAGGTTGCCGCCGGTCGTCGCGCCCCAAGCACCGCCTCTCGGGCCACGAGCGAAATCAACCATCGTCGACAAAGCTGGCCACCGTTGTCTTCGCCGGAATTCGCTTCCTCATCGGCGCCTCCAGCACCAATCTCCTCCTTCCCCATTCGATAGTCTCTTTCCTCAAATGCCAAACATCTCCAGCAACACCACCGCCGGTGTCGAGGACGAAAGCATTTTTCATTCTCTTCTTCTCATCTTTTTCATTTACTGATTAGTTTGGTATTGATTGATTCGTTCGATGTTTTGTCTACTGGGGTTGGAAACGATAAGTGTGTGTTGTACGCATATGAGTATGAGTGTGGGTAGTGGTGGCCATTTTTGGAATTAATCTGATGAATGTTGTAGCATAGAAACGTTGAGGGAGTGAGCTAATCAGATAGGTTGTGTTACGGGCTGAGGATGACATAATTTTTGGTGCTTGGTGTTGAAGTCAATGAACTTGAGGATGTTGAACTAATGATGCAGTCCGAAATGTCAATTTGTCACCCTTGTTTGAATGTGTTGGATATAGCAGAGGATAAAATGGCTTATTCCGAAGGACAGGCTTGAGTGTATTGGCATGGGATCTGTGATTTGGTCTGTTTATTCTGTTTGATACAGGCGAAGGATGATCTTGAGATGGAAGGTGGCTGTGGCCGACATTGTTACTCAGGTTGAGGGAGATCTTGTTAGATAGAAAAACTATTTCTGCCTTCTGTTTTGCTTTATGAAAATGCGTATGCTATTCCAGTTTGCTTTTATCTGCATGCTTTCTGGGTGCTAAAGGGGTATGAAGTGTTGATGTTAGGGAAGTGTATGCCTATCTTCTATTATTAGTTAAATAGATTAAATTTGCAGGCACCGAAACTGCATTTTGGGTGCAGTTTTGATGAACAGTGGAAAGCAAGCAAACGCAACCATATACATTGATCGAACATCAATCATTCATCTCTCAGCACGCATAAGGAAAGCATATCTACGAGGAGCATGACCAAAGAACTTAGGTATACGAAGACTTACCTTCGCAGCTTCAAGATGCTTTTCCTCTTGGGTTCTAATTCCCTTTGCTCTCCTCGACCGAACTTCTCTTTTGGCAACCAAAAATGATCTTGCAGGCGCCGGAAAGTGAAGTTGACTGGGCAGCTAGGTTCACACAACAGTCGTTTCTCCTCCTTTCTCTCTGGTCCGAAGTCTCTCGCTCTCTAAGTGGTGATGATCAGTGATCCCCCTCTCCAACTTGATTGTCCCCTTTTCAAAGCCAAAGCCCACTCCTTCCTGTTGTACTGCTTCATGGTAACTCTGGCATATCCTCTGGTGCGGGATTTTCTTTGTCTCTTTTCTTTCTTCATGTTTCCATGTTTCCACTTTGCAGTTGGTAGGTGTTCGTTCAAAACTCTTTCCTCTTCCATGTATATCTGTTGCTGCCGCTTAAGAATTTTCAACAAGAAAAACAAGTAATTTTTTCACGCTGCCACCGTGTAAACCCATTCTAAGCATTCACTGCAACTCATGGCTTCAGGAGGAGGGAACACAGTTGACCTAGGGATTTTACTTTTCCCTTTTCCTTTTCTTTCACTTCTTTTTTTTTATGTCAGGATTGTAATGCAAATTTTTTTATATAAAAAAGTAATCTTTTCTTGAATTTAAAAATAAAAATAAAAGCAAATTAAAAGGAAAACAACAAAATAAAATAAAAAATATAAAAGTAAAATACATAAAAGTAAACTTAAAAAAATAAAATAAAATAAAATGAAATAACATAAGGCAAAATGAAATAACAAAATAAAATAAAGATAAAACAAAGAAATAAGATAAAATAAAACAAAATAAAATAAAACCAAATAAAATGAAATAAAAATAAAAATAAAAATAAAATAAAATAAAATAAAATAAAATAAAATATAAACAGGAGAGGAAATAAATAAAAACAAAACAAAGTAAAAACAGAGGATAAAAATAGTAGAAAAAGGAAAACGAAACAAAATCATTATTTTTTTTTTAGACTTCGTATCAGATTTATCTTTGTCCTTTTATTTTATTTTATTATCCCTTCTTAACTCTAGATATTTTTTAACTATCCGGACGAAATTGGATATTAACAAATGGTAGTTTGGACAATCTTAGCTTCAGATGTATCATAAGATGGCTAAATACTGATCAAGCTAGTGATTTCAAATCGAGAAGAATGCAGAGTTAAGTGTGAGTACATGCTGGTGGGTCAACAAAGGCCATTTCCCTTGCCTAGTGTGGCTATCAAGCTACTATGAAGAAAATTTATGTTATTGTGTGATTTTTGATGGCTTGTAAAGGTGTTTCTAGTTCTTTAATGTATGATCAATAGTTTCATGTATTGGTATACTATGTAAAAGTGAAAGGAAATGTGTATAAAATATCAAGTGGATTAAAAGTTATGAAAGTTAGTTCCAAGGTGGAACTTCGTGGTGTGGTTTCAAGTATCATTAGTTTGAATGCAGGAAGCTCAGTCTTGGGGTTATCCTGATACTCTAATGGTCTTTCATTCTCAAATAGAGAGGATTGACACATGTAGTGAGAGTAGCAGGAGGTCTTAGTCTTGGGTGCTTACAATATTATCCAAAGCGTGGAAACAAACTTTGTGAGTGTGGTAGGATGAAACTTATTGGCAATGACTTTATAAAGAAGTATAAGCCACCACAAGTGCACAATCCACCATAGCTCGACATTCATTCTAAGTCCGGACAATTCAGTCAAAGTATTGTCATGCATAAAGTGTTTGGTCGTTTGGTGTGAAATGTGTATCATGTGTATAATTTTTAAATGTTTATATATATATCAGTAATTGTTTGTATTCTAGCGTACCGTTGCTTGTGTGTTGTCTGCCTATGTATTGTTTTTCTTTTGCGATGATCACCTTAACAGTGTGAGCTTAAAGAAATAATCTTTTCATTCGTTCCAGGGAGAGATAAGGGTGAAACAGATGAGGAGTAAGATGATTCTACAAGTGTAGATCTTATATTTTGTAGGTTTGTGTTCATCTAGTGGTTCTATCATCGTATATGTAATATTTTATTTTAGTAGTTTTATAGTATTAAAATGAGATGTTATAGTAAGATTTTTATTTTTAAACAAACTCAAACATTTGTATAGAAATTATTAAATTTAGAGATTTAAAAAATATATAATTATTTAAAAGAATTGAAAAAATTGATAAATTTATTTTATTTTATGAAATGTAATTGATAAACAAGTTTAATATATTTGTGTGTTGAAATTAATTTTGAATTTGTTTTATTAGTATTACTTTCTATTAACAACTTAAAATAAAATTAAAGAAAATTAAAGAAATAATCTTATTTAAAATATTTAATAAAAATATTAATTTAAAAAAATATGTGTATAATATTTATATAAAAGTTAAATTTTAATTTCACTTGAAGAAAGATAAAATTGTTTAAGTAAAAGAAATTAAGACAAAATAAAAATACATGAATAAAAACAAGTATATGGTAATGACTAAGAGTGATAAACTCTTATATTATATTGTTAATGTCACATGATATCAGCTTGACCAATTTTTATTTGTTTCAAAATATTATAAAAAAAGATTCACAAATTAATATATTGGTACAATACTATAAAAAAATGCGATTGGATCAAAATTTTCAAAATAAAAATCGAGACTCATAAGAAAATATGAAATCTATTTGAAATTTTTCTAAAAATAGATATAAATGTTTGGATCAAATTTTTTAAAATAAAAACCGAAATTAAAAAACGAAAACTATTTGACATTTTTCAAAAATAGATATAAATGACATAATTCAATATAGTGACCAATTGAAAGTTGGAATTTTAAATGTAATTTAAATATTTTCATTAATGAACAAACTGATTGATTTTATTATGTGAAAATTGCATTAATCTCGGCTAGAATTTTTTTTAGACAGCATTGATTTTATTCACGGTTTAAAGCACAGATTCACATCATTTATACAATTAAAAAATATATATTTATATTCATTATTTAATTTATATGAAAAAAGCATATATTTTCCAAATTTTCAGAACATGTATAATTAAGTCAAAATATAAATTTATAATATTTTTCATAATTAAATTGTTAAAAGCTGTCTTAATTTTTTTCATAATTAAATTTATAGTGTAATTTTCTCTTATCTATTTCCATCAAAATTTATGTGAGTGTCTTTAGTTTTTTTTTTCTTAATTATCTTCGTTTCATTTTTTTTCTTTTCCTTATTTATTTTATTTTATTTGATCTCATTATTAATAACAAGTATAATAAAGCCTTTACTTTTTAAATATGCAACAAGTTTTTAATCTAATAAAAAATAAAAGCACTAGAAAAATTAAATATTGATAGCTCTAATTGATATACAATATAATTTATAAAACTAATAATTTGATTGAATATTATTGTATTTCTAAAATCTTTTATTAATAAAAGAAATAAGTTGAAGATAAGTAAATAGTAGAAAAGGGAATTATTGATTTATTTTTAGCTTTTCAATGTTTTTTTATTGCTTATCATTATTAGAAAAATGGGGTTGGATGTTCAGTGATTTAGTTTGGTCCTAAATGGCCATCATTTAACCTATTTTCACTCACATTGTAATCAACTCTCTCTTGTGATCAACCCTACAAAAAAAATGTGGGTGATAAGAAAAGGAGATGAAGAAAATGGAAGAACAAAATCCTCAAGAAAACACACTCTTTCTTAGTTCCCCATTTGGTTTGAAGAAAAAAAAGTCAGTTACTAATACAAAAAACTGTTGGCATTCCAATCCACAGTCTCGGCCACTTCATAGTCTTTTTCGAGGTCTTCAAACAACGCTCTAAATGTACGCCACGTGTACGTTCTAGATATCTCTCTGCCACGCTGGCAATCCTCATGCCACTGTCTCCACCAATAGCACGCAATCCTATATCCAGCAGATATTGCCCCCTTCGCTATTTATAACACGATGTTTACGTTCCCGTCATCATCAATATCAAAACCATCGGGTTAGTTAACTTTTTGCATTTCATCTGAATATTTGATCGGAGATGACTGACGTTGCCGGAGAAGCTCCCGTGCCCGCTACCACCGTGGAAAAGCCGCTGGAGGAGGTGAAGGCGGCGAAGGCGGCGAAGGAGAAGAAAACTAAGGCTCCGAAAGAGAAGAAGCCGAAACAGGCTAAAACTGCTGCGCATCCTCCATATTTTCAGGTATTTCTGCGTTGATATATATATATATATATATATATATATATATATATATATATATATATATATATATTTTAATCCCTAATTATGTGTTTGATTTTTAGGTTTTGTTTGTTTATTGAATTTTGTGAGTTTGTTTTGTTTTGTATAGATGATTAAGGAGGCTTTGGTGGCGCTGAACGAGAAAGGAGGATCGAGCCCTTATGCTATAGCGAAGTACATGGAGGAGAAGCACAAGTCGGTGCTCCCCGCGAATTTCAAGAAGATTCTAGGTCTGCAATTGAAGAACCAAGCCGCGAGAGGAAAACTCGTGAAGATCAAGGCCTCGTACAAGCTATCCGAAACCGCAAAGAAAGAGAAGGAGACGAAGGCCAACGCTGAGAAGAAAGAATCGCGTCCGAAACGTAGCAGTAGAGCAACCACCGCTGCTCCGACGAGCAAGAAAACTGAGGCGGTTAAAAAGGCCGGAAAGAAGGCTGGGCCGAAGAAGACTAAGAAGGTGTCGACTCCCGCGAAGCCCAAACAGCCCAGGTCCATTCGGTCTCCGTCCAAGAGGGCCCGGAAGGCCACCGTTACTGCCGCTTGATGTTTGATATTTTCCTTTTCTTAGTGAAAGTCTGTAACTGCATATATAGTAGATAAAAAAAGTTGTGTTGGGTAACTTGCTGCAAAAGCTTGAAGAGAGTCTGTAAGTATAGAATGGTTTAAGGGTTATGTAGTGTTCTCTGTGATCAAATGAGGATCAGTATTACTGTTTTCAACTATTTCTGCGGCATCTCTTTCAAGTTCTTTTTCTGTGAATTCTCTGGAACGAGAAAATTTGGTTGTGTGCGGTTCTTTTTTTTACTGGGCCGTTTACTGGGCTTTATTATTTGTGGTTTGTGATTGGGGGTGTTGCTCCCTCCACCACTCCTAGTGCTCCTGTATCTCTCCTTGCAAAAAATTTTTTAAAAATTTTTTTTCTTCAAATTATTTAATAAATGGTAAAATTTTGTTCTAAATTTCTAGTAAAATGTTTATATATATGTCTGTTTTTTTTACATTTAATATCTATAATTTTTAATATTATATTATGTTTTAACTTACCAACATGTTTAACTCAAATAACTTGAATAAAGTATTTAATTTATTAGATAAATAATATAAAAATATTATTAAATACTTAAAATATAAAAGAAAAATTATTTGTTAAAGATTTGGAATTTATTTAGTTCTTTCGTCATTATAAATTTAGTATATAATAATAATAATATATTATTTACTATTAATATTATTATGTTTATTATTTTGTATTTGCATCTAACTTTTAAGTTTATAAAATGAAAGTGGTATAAGCACTAATATTGAAGTTTTCTCTGAATTTTATATTTTGCAATATATCACAAGTTTAAATCTAAGCTATATAAATGTTTCATTAATGCAGAGAGAAAGAGAAAGATTGTTGAGGATAGTGAAGAAGTGTAGGGTATTTTTGGAATAAAAAAAATAGTAGGGAAGTGTAGAATATTTTTGGAATAAAAGAAAATAATGGGGAGGTGCAGAAACACTTGGGATGATGGAGGGAGCAACACCCTGTGACTGGGCCGAAAATAGTTGCGCAATAAACCATTAGGATCAAATGAGGTGTGATTTGATACTCTGCACGTCGCTTTAAATTGTTTCCATATTTGTGTGGTGTAGAAATTTTTGAATGAGTGTTCAACGATTCTAGTATAGAATTACTTCCGGAACTTAATTAGGTTTTGAAAACCAGCGTGCATGCAATGTAACCCTATTAAAAGAGGATGAATTCATTTAGTATTTTATTTATTATTATTACTATTGCACTTAATAATATTTAAGTTGTTCGTAATCGGAGAATTTTCATTCAATTACCAGTTTAGATTAATTAAGAAATGCAATTTTTATAATAACATTTTTTGGAACTTGTACTAATGACATGGTAATGCAATTTGCTCTTGTTAATAAATATACTTTATTAAAGGTCATGACATGAGCACCATGTTTCGTTTTTTATTTTTTCACTTCCTCGCCTTTTTAGTAAACATGCATAACCTTTATTAAAGGTCATAACATATATTTATTTTTTTTACTTCTCTTCATAAATATGTTTAATAGTTTTAAAGACAACAACAAAAAATGAATACAAGAGAAGAATAAAACTACGAATAGACCTTCCATTCTCCTATTCTCTTTACCTGTTAAAATTGATCACAAAGTTTATATTAAGAGTAACACTCCTAACTCCGATTTTTACTTTTTACTCTAGGAGTAATTGGATTTTTATCATACTTAAGATAATATTATATATAATGATTAAAAAATTATTTATTTATCACTTTTCGTCTTTACTTATTAAATAAAATAGATATCAAAATTATATTGAATTTATTCAGAACTTTTATGACATTATTATTTTTAATGTATTTTAATATATCTTTAAAACGTAACTTAATGAGGATTAATATAATATTTTTTTATCACGGTATATATAAATTATATGGTTGTGAAATGTTTAGATTTATATAAATTATACTATTATGAATAAATTAAAACAAATTAAAAAATAAAAAAAATCACAGACACTGTTTACGATTTAAATATCGTTAAAGAAAATAAAGTAACTATAATTCAGGAAAATGAAATTTTATTGAAAAAATAAATTATATTGAACAAGCTCAATAAAAACAGAAATGACATAATTTATTTATTTTTACCTATAATACACATGAATAGTTTGATGTTAACCAAACGTTTATAAAATTACCCAAAACTAAATGTTAAAGTATGTAATTTTAAAAAATAAATTTTAAAGTTTTATTTTATTTATAAATTTATATATCAATAAAATATTTTACAGTTGAACGAAATTATAATAGTAAACATTCAATATATTTTTGTTTGAAAATTATATATTATTATAACAGATAAAAATATTTATTATTATTATCCGTAAATATCAACTATTTAAATTCATTAATAATTATTTGTTAGTTAATATTTTTTGGTAATTACAGATATAAATAATTTATTATTAAATATTATTATTTGTTTTTTGTTTCTTTTTCTTTGTCTACCACCGACGTCTCCACCATCTTCTGTGTATGTCTGTCCTTCACATCATTGCATATGTTGATTCAACGTTGAGTTTGTTATTCTCGTTGTCCCGTTTGTCGTCCTTATCGCTGTATTTGTCATCCCTACTCCCACATTCGTTATTGTTAGTGCGTCTGATGTTGTCATTTCTAGCATCTAATTTCTTTAGCTTCTCAATTTATATACTATTTACAATTTATTATTTCACTGATTTATTTATTACAGTTTTATTATAAAAATTTCAAAAAATTATATAAGTTTATAAATTTTTATTTATAATTTACATTTATTAAAATAATATTTTAGTATTATAAATGATATTTATATAAATATTACTATTATTTTCATTTGAATACTATTAAAAATATTTTATTAATTATACTTAAAATCAAATGGTTAATTGATTAATAGTGAGTAAATAATTTCTCCTTAACTACTTATTTATTCGTCATGAAATAATATCTTTATTTTTCTTTGCTAATTCTTCGTATAACAGTATGAGAGGGATTAACGAAGTTTAACTAAATGCATTACTCTCTTATAGTATTCATAGTAAAACAATTTGTTTTTTCTATCTCTTTTTCTTTATTTCTACTTTATTATTTATTTTAAATTGATTTCAAATAATACAAAAATTAATAAATTAAGAATTTTCTTAAATTTAAATTTAGCATTATTATAGCTATTCATAATCATGCAAATTTTTATTTACTTAAAGCAAGATAAAGTATAATATTTTTGTTAATATTTTTATTTATTTTTACATATAATACCATTCATCCGAACCGAAGGCTTTTTAAAACGTAGCAATAAGCAAAAATAAAATTTAATTTTTGTAATGCTTTTATTTTAATTAAGTACATAAATTCGAACTTCGTATATTTTTTTTGGGTTTTCTTGATAGTATTGAGAAAATGTTGTAATTATCTCTATAAATCTAATAGAAACACACTAATTGAATAAATAATAAAGGGATAAATAAAATAATTATCCAATATAATGTGAAGTGAATTTGTCTTGGTTAATTGTTACTACTTGGCACCCTTCTTTGTACATCTCATTATGTAGTGATTGAATTGCCATTAGAACCAAAATCCTTCTTCTATGCAATTTTTTTTTCTAACCTTTAGATATTTACACAAAAACACAATTGTTATAATTTTTTTTAATACTTACCAAGCTACTCTAACTTCTACCATTAGTAAGATATTTTGTTGTTAATTTAACTCCTTGAACTGGTTTAATGAATTGAAAAGAGTCACCAATTACTTAAAATTAAAATTACAGAGCTATCCGACTCTTAAAGATACTCACATAATTTGTATATATCTTGACAATTTATTATAAAATTTAGTACTTATTTATTTTTATTTTCTTTTTCAGGTTTCTCACTTTGTAAAAGTTCTTCTTAACCATTTCTGAAAACCCAGTCCATTAAGCCTCAAGGTAGGGCAATTGCTTTCTCTACTCCATCAATTTCTTCCTGTACCCGCATCAATTTTCCTAAATGCCTATTTTACTTTCATAAAAGTGACTTCCGGATTATTATTTCTAGAACGGGGTTTCCTGAACAAGATTTTCGGAATTTGCGAAACAACATTTAAGTAATGTGTTTTTCGAAACGAGATTTTTGAAATAAAATTTCCAAAACACGTGAAGTATATTCCAGAATATATATGTTTTCCGCAACAAACTGTCTTGAATGCATATGACATCTAACATATTTTGAAATAAAATTTTCAGAACATTCCTACATAAAATGTATTCCGGAACTAGAAAAAGCTTTCCGAACACATGAAATACTTTTTGGAAAAAACTTGCTGAAATAAGTTCGTTTAGCATTTTCTCTCTTCCTTTGCAGAAGCGGTGTAGTTAGTGCTGTCAAAATAGGTTGTAATTCGCGAATTAATCCGACCTGCCACGGATTTGAACCAGGTTGGATTTGAAAAAAATGAATTTTTTTTATGCGGGTTAGTTTTCAATTCGACTCACTTAGAACCGGTTCAACCGAGTTAAACCCGTGATAAGTCGGTTGGTTCACCAACACATCTAATTTAATTTAATTATTTATTATTTTGTGTTTCAATATTATTAGTTAGCATTTTTGTTATTATATTGTAAGTGGGGATAAAAAAAGATGTTTCAAGAGAAAAAGATATTATAGATTTATATTCAAGACTCTAATATTATAAATAAACAAGTGATACAAATATTATCAATATTAAAAACTTATTTATTCACATTTTGTGTTTATTTTTGGATTACGCTTGGATTGATATATTTTTTTTTTAAATTGTCTTTAGAGTTAAAGATTATTTTAGAGTGAAATTTATTTAGATTTGAATTAAAAGAAATTATATGATGGGTTGGGTCAGGTTCAAATTTTTTCAGCTCGCTGATAAGTGAGTCGGGTTAGATTGGCTCACTAAGTGACCAACCCATGATGAGCCGGACTAAATCGAGTCAGATTACCCGTTTTGACAGCTCTAGATCTAGTAGCGGCGGTGACATAAACAGTAGCATTGACAATGGTAGTGTGGCCCAATAATAAAGGGTATTTGGGTATTTTTCTTTTATTTTGGTGCAAGAAGAAATCTGATGGGATGCAGGAAGCAATTGTCAAAAGGTAGGAATCTGAGGCCCAATCTTTCTTTGTCCCTTCAATACCCCCACACAGTTACCGTAAGAATGTTCAAACTCTGTAGAGTTCATATAGTTAGGGTTGCCTTCCCTTTCATTAATTCAATGTCATAACAAAACATCATAATGATGTAAAGGGAAAGTTTATGGTTAAGGTTGCCTTCTTTTTGGACAACATATGTAAAAACAAGCAAATAGCGACGAATTAGAATGAACTGACAGGGAAGGGAAGGACCATCTGGTCCTTCCACTAGCTGATCCTAAAACTCATGAATTTGTTCTAAGAGAAAGGGTATAAAAAAAACCTAAATCTTCTGTATGTGTCTGTAAGTGAACTACCTCAACGTAGTGTAGGGTATATATGAAGGTACGCACATGCAATTACTTTTTATTTTGTGTGTGATAGCAGATGAAGACAAATACAGAAGGCTCACAAATGTTGGAATAAGTTGATTAAGAAGTGAATAGGACCATTTGGTCCACCTAATGTATAGGATGCCACCAACTCTGAAAATCTAATGGATAAACATTATTCTGTTCGGAATCCGAGAGAATTATTTTGTTACTGCATATGTTACTGCAACGCTCACGTAAGTTATTTTTAATGATGCTTTTAGCTTAGCAATAGAAATCACAGTCTCACAGACATGTATTATTTCATAGACAGGGCCTGAATAATCAAAATTTTAAGTTGTATATATATGTAGAAGATAGTGTAGGAGAAAATTAAGAATAACGGAAAAAAAGTTTTGAAGGTAGAAAGGTAAAAAGAAAAAAGAAGTTGCATGGGGTTGCGAGGTTTGTGCACTGTAAGACAAAGCATGCTCAACGGGAGAAATGGCTAGCAGCATGCTAGACAACATACGGACCCACCAAAACTCTTCATGCTCATGAATCCAATTCATATGCTTTTCTAGTTTCAAATATGTCTTTCCATCTTCACTTCTTGACTTCAATTTTAACTTTTCTCCCACAATCATTCATTTACTTCCCTTTCTCTCCTTCCTTTACCCGTCTCCAGTTATCACACATCTTATTCTTCCATTTTCGCTTTTTCATCTTACCATCACAATTTCATCTACCTTAAATATCTCAATCTGTTCCCGTTTAATTTGAATAATCATTTCAAAATGTGCTACTCATCAACATAACATCCCAAAAATAATTTTGCTTCTTCAATATTTCAATTTAACAAAGGATATTAAATTAGAAATATTAAAATTATATAGGTTATATAAAGGTTATGTGTAGAGCATGTTCAATTTTTCAATTTTTTTTTATTTCCATGAGAAGAGAAAAAGGTAATGTGATTTGTAATTGGAAGATCATATACCACTTTTATCTATGTTATTTCCAATAACTAATTTTGATAAGTTTTTACTTTATAAGATTTTTGAATATTGTTCTTTGGACGCGACAACGGTTATAAAGGTTTTAATTACCACTAGTGCAGTAAGAGGAAACGACAACGGTTATTTTCGTCTTTTGAACGCGGTTCTTGAACCGAGACATATATAGGCGAGGCAAAAAATCTAAACTTTTATGCCTCGGTTATGAACCGAGGCAAAAAGATGAATGATTTCGCTTCAGTTCATTGTGAACCAAGGCAGTATGTCAACCTCTACTGCCTCGGTTGGGACCTGAACCGAGGCAGTAAGGCCTTTTTTTTTTCTTTCGTCAGCCTTTATTGACAAGGTTAAACAGGTCTCGAACAGGGAAGAAGTCTCCAAAAGGGAAGAAGCAATTTAGAGTTAATCAACCTCAAGAACACAGTTGCACTGATAGCTGAGTTGCTTAGTTTGCTCCTCTGCTAGAAATTCTACTCAAATTCTTGAAATGATTGCATAAGAAAATCCAGTCAAATTCTCTTTCACAGAAATATCCAATAGCAAGAAATACCTTCATTGTTCTTGTCATCTTCATCTCTGATGAATGTTTTTGAATCACCAATAGATGAAACCCCGTTCAAATCCCTAACCCCCAATCGGATGACCAACAACCCCAAACGTCCTCCAACAGTCGCGAAGTCCCCAAACCTGCTTCATTTTGGGGTAGAGAGGAGAACGAAATGGGGAAAGAAGCGTGTGGAAGAATAGTTTATTTTGGGGCAGAGAGGAGAACGAAATGGAGGAAGTGCACAGCCCTTAGCTCGAGAGAAGTGGAGGCACCGTCGACTCCTTGGAGAAATCACCGGAGGCAGCGACAGCGACAACAGGGAGCACCAGCGGAGATGAAGAAAGTGCGAGAGAGAAAAGACGAAACGGCGAGGAAGATAGACAGTGAAATCTGAATATGAACCTACGAAAGAACAACCAAAGCAATATCAAACTACGACCTCGCTTATTCAAAGACCCGAAGCTTATAGTGGAAGCAGAAACACAAAAAACAAGCTTATATGCCTCGGTTCTTCAGATAACTGAGGCCTCAAAGCCTTTTGACTTCGGTTCCAAAGCAACCCGATGTTGTTTCTCCTGTTCAGAACGCTCAAAAGGGGTTGTGACTTGACTGACTTGATGTGTTGCAGGTGTTTTGCAGGTGAGTCAGGTGTTTCTGCTTCGGTTCTGCTAGAACCCGAGGCAGTATCACATTTTCACACAGTTTTCTGATCGTTTCAGACGAAAAGGTGGCATGGTAGGTGATGTTTAGGCACCGGTTCCCTGTGCAACCGAAGTTGTATCAGCGTTATGCACCGATTCTGTATGAACCGAGGCCTATAAGGTCTCCATAATTGCGGATCTGCCACCACGTTTGGATATGCACCGGTTTGGTTTAGACATATGTCTATTGTGCGAGTTTAAAGACACATTTTGTACTAGTGTACTCATTTATTATTAATATATGTTGATGCATAATCTAATAATTAGTATCTAAACATGTTAGTTTTATGATTAAGATCTTTCTTCCATTAAATTTTGTCCCCAAATTAGCATCAACTCTAATATGCGTTTCTTTCCAATTTTAATTACGAGGAACCCTACTATGAAATTTAGGGTTTTCAATTTTACTGAACCTTATGAATCAATTATGTTTTCCGCTTCATATGGTTCAAGTGAAACTTCACCTTATGAATTAATTGGATCAAGCCGCCAATTAAAAAAAAAGTTATCTTTTTTTGGTGTTATGTGAATCGAAATTTTGAATACGTTGCGTGAATCGATGCCTTAGAAAGGTTAGAACTTGAATATTGCATGCACGTATCACTGTAGCAAATCAAAATTTTGTGAGATTGGCTATATTCTACATTGAGGTTTGCATAGCCCCATGTTTTAAGCAAATTGCAGAGCCTACAATTCTATAGGAAGATGCCAAGGAATTATACATACACATATATATATATATATATATATATATATATATATATATATTAAATATAATAGGTTTATTATATTATTAGTTAAAATATTAAATTGATCTAATTAATATACATCATAAAAAAATTAACTGTGTATATGATATAAGTAATATTTAAATTAGACGAGGAATCAAATTAAAAATATTGAAATCACAAAAATAATTCATAGAAATTATATAAATGAGTTATGGTTTCCTTCTGTGTACATACAATTCTTTTTCATTTCTTTCTTTTATTTTTTTTTCATTTCTTTTTTTTCATCATTATCAGAAAAGAATGTCAAAAAAGAATATAAGATGCTATATAGTTGAAATATCAAATACAAGTTTTATTTACGTTGTTTTCAATAATCAATTCAAATACATTTCCGTATAGAAGTTTGAAGATTAAAAGGTTTAATTGTTTATTAATTAATTAGTGATCTGATTTGGTGCATAAATTTCTATCTTAAAAGAGATTGATCTCTACAAACTCACACCGCAATATTAGATTCATACTTAAATTTCTATCTTGAAAGAGATTGATCTCTACAAACTCATACCGCAATGCAGATCATTCGATGAAGCAGGTACAAAGGAATAGCTCAATCTTGCGGAGAGACTTTACAGAAACATGTGATGAGAAAAATATTCTGAAATGTTTATAAGTCTACGTGGAAGGATAAGAGAGAGAGAAAAGTTGAAAAATAAATGGTTGAAGAAAAAAATATTGACCAAGAGATTCAATTGACTATTTCCTTTAACTTTACAACAATATAGTCACACTTTATCAGCAATATGAAGATAGGGCAAATGGGACATGGGCAAGTGAATGGGAGGATTCGGCTAAGATTTAACCTTGTAATGGTACACAACATGTTGCTCAACATATAATATCAGAATTTGTATAGTTGAGAAGCTGGAATGGGAAATACTATGATTTCTTGTCATTTGGAGTATTTGAAGTAAGAGAAATAGGTGTAAGTTTCAAGATAAAGGCTTTAATGGAAAAAAGGTGGCTCAAGAGATTAAGGAATAATAGTATAAAAGTTAGGGACCATCGTTCTCCCTATGGGACGACAAACCATGGACGTGTTGTAGAGATATAGGGTTTAGTTATTGTATTAGTTGCTTTTGTTGTTTATTATGCTATGAGTTTTAGTGTGGGTATTAAATTGATGTGGAGAACCTGAGGTCATTGTTATTTTCCTAGGTGAATAGAAATAGGTTGTTAGCATATAATATTTGCTGGATTTGTATTTCTTATATTCATGTTTATGGGTGCTATACCTCTTGTACTAAATGTATATTATAATGTCCATTACGAGAAAAAAAGAAGTGAGTATCTTAATAAATGTTTTAATTACTTAAATAGCATGTGGTAAATGCTTTTTTTTTACCCTAATAATAACTACAATAAACATTTTATTTCTGATCATGTTTATATTATTAATTACGGACATTTAAAAAAAAAACTAAATTTCATATGTGAAATTTATTTTTACTACAAATGTATACTTTTTCGTCAACCATAATATAAATATATGGCAGATATAGTTTAAGGATATCAAAATTTGTTTAAGAACTAATATACGCCGTATGAATCAAATTAATTTCTAATTAATTTACATATGTTACTGTACTTGATTATTTTTATTGACTAATTATTCTGTTTCTTAATGTTTAGGTTTGTTGTTTTCTTTTTTATTATATAGGTAATCCTTTACAAGTTTTTCAATAAATAAGATGTTCTTCAATAAATAAAGATTAATCCTTTATTTTTTTCAATTTCAATTATATATTTGTGGGTTAAATATGTTTTTAGTCCTTAAACTATCACGCGATTTTGGGTTTAGTCCCTGTTCGAAAGTTTTGTTCCTTTTAGTCTTCTTAGTTTTGAAACTCTTATGTTTAGTCCTTAAAATTGAACGAAGTTAAATTTTCTTTGATGTGGCAAACAGCGAGCCACGTCTGATGCAAGTTAGTGTTCCACGACGTTTTGATTTTTGAAATTTTTTAATTGGGGAAAAGTGATTGCCTCCTCCTGGTGAATCCTGATGACACTGTTCAAGAACCTCTTCGAGATTGGGGTGCTTGCGACGAGATCCACCCAGAGCCAGTAATCAATGGAGTGCTACATTCGCAATCACAACCAACTGACGTAATTAACAGATCAAGAAACGGTGAGGGAATAAAGTGAGGAAAAATGGGAGGAGAAGGAAGAAACCTATTCGATGAGACGGTGAACGGGACTTCCATTGGAGGTGACATTGGAGGAATCTCGATAGGTCCTTTTGAAGAGCCAGAGCAAATCGTAGGTGAACATGTTCTTTTACTTCTGGCACCATCGTTGTCCTCGCTCCGCTGCTTCGACGGATTGCTCCCACGAAAGTCGTGCCAACTCCGCTGCATTTCGAGCTCCGTCGCTTCCCGTGCTTCTTCCACCGGCGGTGGAAATGGAGGCAGTGGAATCGGTGACAACTGCGGTTCTGGCGGTGAGTCTGGTGATGCTAATCTTCATTTGGTTGGTGATGCGTCACAAGAGCTTTCGGCACTTTCGCCTGACGTTATCATTCTCGATGTTTCAATGTGAACTCTTCTGTTTGTGTAGAGTTCTACCTGTTAGTTTTATTTTTAGTATTTCACTTTTTCGTGCGTTTGGTAGGGAATGTTGTGCGGGGGATGTGCTCTTGTAGAAGTGTGTCGGTCGGGCGAAGCTCCCAGAAGAGTGGTTGCTCCTGCTTCTCAAGGAAATGAGGTTGGTGCTCCCTCTCAAAGGCTGGTTTGGAAGAAGTTTGTCGGTCGGGAAATCGAAGCTCTGCCACAAAACAACACTGTCGGATGAGGTGGCGGTGCCGGTGGACCACACTTGCAACGGACCGGCGTTGGTGAGTACCGGTTTGTAGTTGCTCATTTTAGAAAAAAAAGTGCAACATGGAACACATTCACGAGGAAGCTGGTATCACACGTGGCTCGCCGTTAGCCAAAATCTAATGCCGTTCAATTGTAAGGACTAAACATAATAGTTTCAAAACTCAGAGCACTAAAAAGAACAAAACTTTCAAATAGGGACTAAACTCAAAATCACGTGATAGTTTAAAGACTAAAAACATATTTAACCATATATTTGTTGTTTGTTGGACATATTATTTCATCTATCATCCATTAATGTCTGATCACACTTTTAAGTTTATAATGTTGTTCAATATTATTTAAATGCTTTGAAAACTAAACTTCTTTGTTTGTTTGATTATATAAGTTAATATTTTAATTTTTTTTATCTTTATAATATCACTTTTTAATAATTGTGGTTAATAATTAATAAAATAGATTATCATCTTGATTTTTTTTTCTAACAAAATACATTTAAATGAGTTAATGCTTCCCTAACTAATAAATAATAGGTCAAATCAAACTATAAAACTTTTAATACGTGAGTTAAATTGAATTAACTTGATTTTAACTCAAGCAGTAGCGAACTAATATGGTAATTCATTTTCATACTTCTAAATAAATAGTACTTATCAAAATTTAATAATCTATCAAATCCAAAATCCAAAATAATCCTCACTGTTAGGTCGTTGAACATTTTTTTTTATGAATTTGGGTTTTTGTTTATGATGAATTTTTTATGCTTATGGCGAACATTTTATTGAGGTTTTCACTAAATGAAAAGATAACAAATTATTCTTTCGATATGGGGATGGTGATTGGATGAAGTACTAAAAAGAAAATTGGATGAAGACGATGATTATATTTTTGTGATGGTGAGCCTTTATTGGATATTATGTTGGGTTTCTTTTTATCTAATATGGAACTTGGACTTAAGTAGTTTCTTTTCACATTGGTACAATTTTTTTTCGGTGAAAGCATTTTTAACCAACTACAATCACGAGTAATCCTTTGTATTGAAGTTCATTTTAACGGAATTCGCTTACCTGGAATCTTTCGTCAGGAAGGTTTTCGATATAGGGACCATTATATTCGTCTGAGCTGGTCACCAAGACAAACCAATACCATTGTTGGGTCTATCGAAGAGGCTCTGATACCACTGTTGGGTCTATCAACAAGGAGATTCACTGGAGAGAAACAAACATCAATGACATCTGAGTTCAATCATATAAGGGATTTACGTCACTCTTTATCCAAAATCTAAAAAACGATGAGTTAATAGGTCTTTCACCTTTATATAATGTTTTACTTTCTCATTTCTATCTATGTAAGACTTGGACGGTGTTGAAAAACTGGAGAGGGAAGATCTTTGGATGGTGGAACGTGGAAAGATGTTAAAGAAGAAGGGTGATGTTGGGTGATCTTAAAACTGAGACACATGTCCAAAAGTAAGCAATGGCGTGACCTATTGTTTACCACGTCACAAGAACGGTTAACCATATATTAAATATTGAGGATGAAATCCATACATTTTGTAAGAACACGAATCTATATAATTGAAAAAAAAGACAAACAAAAATCGTTTAATAGTTTTAGACAACAAAACATAATTAACCCTATAAGGTATATATACATGTAACAAATTCTCTTTATTATATAGGTATAACAAAGAATCGATTCTTTTATAAGCAAATCGATTATATATATATATATATTATTATACTTACCTGTAATTATTTTAATAAAATATAAATTATTATTAAAATAATATAATTATAATAAATAATTATTATAATAATAATAATAATATATAATTTTGATTTATCAATTAAAATATTTTTTTAATCTATTAAACCTATCGTATCAATCACAAAGGTAAACTTTAGTCTTAAATTAATTGAAATAACACGATTTTTTTCTTAGTCCGGCCAATTACACATTTATCTAATTTTTTCTCTAAAATCCATTTTCCAAAATCAATTTCTAAATCCAAATACACTCTAAGTCAACTTTGCATAGTCAACTTTGCATGAAAAAGTAAGTGGCGAACTGTTTAAGCAAGTACATCGATCATTAAAGATCAACTATATGCACTAAAAGTTTTTTGCGTGAATTTTGTGTTGAAGTTATACTTGATTAAACAAATCAGTTAGTAACACATCATTATTTAACTGGAAAGAGAAGTTTTTAGCATACATGAAGTTGTCACTTATGTTATATGTCAAGAAAGCGAGGACCATTTAATCATAACCTTTCTATATACACATTAACCACACGTTAGTAATTTACGTGTGTTAACCACAAATCAATCCTGAGACTTAATTAAAGTTTTAACCAAATTTACATCTAGTTACAAATAACATATATATTAATTGATTTGCTTTCATTTTCCACCGACAAAATGGAAGTGATGAAGTTAGCATGCACACACCATGACAGTATAAACAGCAATGTTGTGTGTGCATGCACGTGACATAGAGATGAATGCAGAAAATAGCACAGATGCTTAAAGAGAAGAGCAGATAGGAAGGTTTGCTGTAATGAGAGAAATTAAAGAATGCAGGCATTAAAAATAACAGAAGGATTGTGAGAAATCACAACATATGCTGCCATCTTAGGCATGAGAGCCAGAGCCTAGGTAGAGGACTCGTTTTATGGCAAGGCTATTACTGCACCTGCTTAATAACATGATAACTTAAAATATAAAACTACCTAAATTCTAGAGCCATTTGGACGCATGCATCTCAATTTCCGCACACAGCTGCACTCACGCAGAAGGGCATACAGAGTTTGATTCTTCTCATCCACACATATTTTTTATACAAAAATATAGCATGTCCCCAGCATCCATAGAACAATTCACATATATGGTACTAAAAATAATTAAAAATCGTTTCCATGAACTTCTTTCCTCTGTCATTTTTCAAATACGCATATCCCAATATCACAGTCTGAGCTTGTGTTTAGAAAAGGGCTTAGCCTGTTCCCTTCATCCCTACTGCTCTGCAGTAACAGCAGTGCCATGTCGTGGCTATCATGGGGTTCAAAGCTTGAGAGACCATTGGTTTCAAGCGTGTCTTCTTGACTCAGTTGAGAGGCTACAAACTTGTCAAGAGCTCTCCAATCAGTGACTTTCTTTGTGTTGTTGTTGGATAACCTGTTTTGCATGTCTTCGTCTTCGTTATTGTCTGATACCAGTGACACTGTGCTTGGCCTCTTCACTAATGGCAAAGACGGGCTTTCTAGCTGAGGAAGTTGTACAAATGGATCTTGAAGCATGCAACTCAAGTTATCCGCTTCTATCTCTTGCTTACACAAGAAATTTTGAGATAAAAAGCTCTGAGACTGCCTTGAAATGAGATCGATTGGATCAACCACAGTGCTTACACCACTTCCTTCCTCGAAGAAGTAGCTTGAGTCCCATCCTTCAATAGTCTTTGTCTGTCCAGTGGTTTTTTTCTTGAAGGCTCTGCACACAACCCAACCTTCCTCCTGCACAATATTTAAGTTACAAAGTTGAGATGAAAACTCTCTGTTACTTTTTGAGTTTACCAGACTTGCTACACGTTAGGGGAAGAAAAAGTGAAAAGTCTATTGTTGTTGCTGCTTTAAAGCTTTTAAGTAAGGCTTTGCTTTATCTTTTGAAAAAAAATTCCATCTGTTTGGTGTGAGGCTGTATGTAGTCAAATAATTAATTACGTTTTGACAATCAAAATGGCAAGAAAAGTGTGTAGTAGAAAGGGAAGGAAAAGAAAGAAATTTAATTATTCGCTGCTGAAAGCAGTGACTTTTGACTTCTTGTTGGTGAAAGTTATGTTGCGAGAAAGCGTGTACGTGACTTGGTGAATATTCACAAGTTAGTGGTGCACTTAAAAAGTGGAGAAAGTGAGATTAGAGAAACCAGCCAGTTGCATCATTTGATATAAGTCAAGTATAATAGCCACCAACAACGAAGTCTTTTCATAAGATGAAGCAATAACTAGTCAGTAGTATATATGTAATGCACATATCAAAATTCAAAATAGTGTAGCCATATAGAGGAAATAGAGAGTATAAGCTACTACAGTTATTTAAAAAGAAAATAAAAACCAAAATATAGATTTTTTTCTATAAAATTAAAAGTGAGATAAATTGGTATTATGGAAAAAGTTCATGTAAAAGTTAATCAAATAAAGATGGGGAATGGAATAGTTTTAAAGTTGAAAACCCTTTGACGTCATTAAGAGAGCTACAGAAAAGAGAAACAGTGCTTGAGCTCCAGCTTATATGTATTGTAGATTTTTTAGTATGTGTGTGAAAGAGGAAAAGGTTAAGGAATGTCCCATAATTAACGGGGCCATCTAAGGCAAAGTTTGAACGTAAAACATCAAACTCAACCACTCAAGTGGAGTTAGCAACAATAGTAGCAGTGAAAAGAACAAATGGTACTTGTTTATGCACTAGAGATTAATAGTATGTACGCAGTAATATATATGCTTACCTGAGGAGGTCCATTCTCGTCGGATTCGAGTCTATACTCGTGCATGATCCAATCAGACTTTTGTCCATTAGGGGCTCTTCCTTTGTAGAAAACAAGGGTTTTTCTCATCCCAATTAGTTTTGCCTTGTCATACACTGCTTTGTCTCTTCCTGTAGCCTTCCAAAACCCCGCCATGGTAGCTCTATTAGTTCTTGTCCCTGTTGGATACTTTTTATCTTTGTGGCTGAAGAAATACCACTCATTCTGCTCTTCATATCCGATCCTGCATCTATCTGAAACATCATTCACATCAGAAAAGAAAAAAGAAAAACCTAACACAGATCTATGCTGCTAATATTTGATAAAATGAGTTAATACGTCAGATCAAATATTAAACATTCAAAACCCTAATAGTTTATTTGAAATGAGTTAAGGAGGAAAAGATTATAGCAGCTTAACATAAGTATTTGTAGGTAACTATGTTCATATATATACCTTGGAGATCCCATGGTTCAATACGATATAGATCGATCTCTCTGATAACGTCAAGGTCAATCTTTTGAGAAGCCACCTTCTTCCTCAGATAGTAACCAACAAGCTCTTCATCTGTTGGGTGGAACCGAAACCCAGGTGGGACACATGACTCCATCGACTCCATCATAGCAAATACTGGTACTGCATCAAATTCACCACCACTATATTAATACCTACCACACTTGACTTTCATCATCATGTTTGAATTATAACCAACCAACATTTGATGTGAGTGTTAATCAATACTGCTTAATGTGTATATATAAGAGAGAAGTGAAGCCAAGGGATGATACTATATAGTAAGAGAGTAACACACCGTAAGTGATATAAAAAAAAAAAGGCAAGCCCCAATAAAATGAAATATTTAAATAATATAATATAAGGCCTTTTAGTGAAAAGGTGACAAGTTTTATCAGAGATAATCATAAGCTCATTTGGTGGTGAGCAACACTCACCAAATTCCATAGGAAATAAATATAAGCGCGTGTTATAAACAAAACCCCATGATTTCAGAAACAATGATTTTCTTCCCTGGGCCGGGTTAAAAAAAAAGATAAGGAAATGGGGAAAGAGAGAGAGAAGAAAGCTAATCATGAGAGTTTAGTTTTCATTAATAAAAAAACAAAAAAAAAAAAACAAGCAGTTGAAACTTGGCATAAGCCCTGTGTTTGGCAAGGGTGAGAAACGGACAAGTAGAGGCTGTGCTAATGATGTTGTCTTGTGTTAGTGAATGGTGAGAATGATTCATCACAGAACGGGGTTCCCCATTCCGCATTACCATTAATAATTATGTATATTCTCAAATAATTAGACACATAAGTTAAGCTCAACAAAAACACAACATGACACGGTTAAAACAAACAAAAGCAACTTTCTAGGAAACCATTTTATTAATACTTTTGAACCAGTGGCACAGAACGGAATGTTCATGCTTAAATCTGACATAAGAAAAATACTGATGCAAGATTAGCATGCGCTAGCCAGGAGCTGAAGTGGCCAATTATATGAACACATGTACTAATCGAAATGGAAAAGAATGAACAAAGTACTAAGAACTTAAACAAATGAAATTAAGGAATAAAGAAAGGACATGGTAAATGGGAGTGACGTGATCACAGATTGGGCACGCGTCTCTCGAAAGAGAAAAGAGTTTTGGGAGGCAAAAAGAGAGGCACCGTTGTATTGGATCAAGGCGATGAGAAAAAGCAAAGGTTGAGAAAAAGTGGGAGAGGATAGGATATAGTAGAAAGCACTTATACTGGTGTTGTGGCATTGCGAGTGAGAGAGTCATGGATCGTCTAATTCAGGAAACTGGGGTTCTGACTTTGCTGTCTCTTTGTCGAGAATTTTCATGGCACATCTGACCTCTTTCCTTGACGAACTTTGAGGAAATATGCTGACCCAAAAACCACTACTTTTATGAGCTACACTACATTCCCTATACCCTATTCAACTTTCTTTCTCATGACTTTGGTTTCGACTACAATCACCGATCATAATTCATCAGAAGATGAATCTCCCACTAAATGAAGGTTGAAATTGTTTTGGAAGAAAATTTAAATTTAGTATTAATGGTGTGTTTCCGAGATGCAGTTGTATGTGATGAAGTTGAAGGGCAAACAGAAGATGACATTAATAAAAAAAATGGTAGCATGGTTGTGGTGTGGTTGTTTGAAGAAAAAAGATGCATGGTTTTTGGTTGGAGATGCAGGGGTAGTATATGATGAAAGCTTACCTTAATGAAGAGAAGAGAAGATAATTGGAATGAAGAAGAAGGTAGAAGAGAAGAAGATGATGATTGATGAGAGAGGGAGAGAGAAGGATAAGTGAGAAAAAAATCCGTTAGGAGTGAGTGAGGGATTTGTAAAGAATATAAAAGAAGAGAGGGAGGACCGCTGAAATGCGCATGGGTTCATGGTTGTCCCCCAGTAGCTGACGTCATTGCCTAACCTTCCTACCCTATTCATTACCTTTTTCTTTTCTTTTTGTTTCTTTTCCTTTTTCCTTTCTACACCTTTCCTCTTCAACATTTTTTTTTTCTTCAAGTACACTGCCTCTTGGTAGAGATAATTAATTACCCACTTTAATTCAAATTTACTTTTTACTATTCTTATTATTTTGCATTTAAGTATTAAACACGTACGCACCCAAACACCACATACTCTTTTATTTACATTCTTTTTACACTCATTACTTTGTACTTCCCTCTCTTTACTTCCTTTATATCTTTCATATCATCAAATTTCATTGTGGATTTTCAGTTCCTGAGCTAAATTTCATTAGTTAATACTTTAATTAACTTATTCTACCTTATTACTTTCATCTTTTCCCTCTTTCTTATAAATTTTTGGATCACATTCTTCCTTATCATCATAGGCCTATTTATGTATACATTAATTACCTACATAGTTAAAGGCTTAAAAGTTATTTTCAATCAGCAATAAATACATTATAGAAGTAGTACTAACTTGTAGTTAGCTATTCTCACGTGTTAGTTTAATTATGAAGGTTTGCTAATGGTATAATGTAAGGGTATAATTTTAATAGAAAAGGAAAATTCATATTTTAATTAACAATTTACCACCACTTCACGAAGAGAGAATTCCAAACTAAGTTTTTTCAATTCAAATATATAACCATAAAGTAATTTTGGGCGTTAATACTTAATTAAGTATCCAAATAAAAAAAGGGTTTTCTCTCAAGAAAAAATATTGAATTGATATTTAAAATCAAATCAATTCAAAGTTAAATGTAAACACTAAATCATTTTTTTATTAAAAAAAAGACTAAATCATATAAGTATTAAAATGAATTGCATAGCGCTCATACAAGTCATGCAAACACATTAATTTTCCAAAAAAATCTCGCAATACTTCTCTTGATACCCGACCATGTATGCAAAACAATCATTTGTTCATTTATTTCTTTATTTAATTACTTACCTTTATAATTCTATAGATGATAAAAAAATTATATAGTAGATCTTCCAAGTATAAAATCACACTGGTTCACCACAATCTTGTCTTTTATTAACGTGTTCTACATATACTTTTCTATGATTTATAAGCAATGACTAAATTTTTGTTTCGTATTGTGGGTTATACAATTTTAAATATATACTCCTTAATTTTCAAAATATAAACCAAAGTACTTCTCTTTCACTTCTAACTTCTGTTTATATTTCAAAATCCTACTTAGATAATAATGCCTCATTTTCTTATACATTTCTGAACGTCAAAAAAATTATCGTTGACATTCCTTCCATACTCCCTCTCTTTATTTTATACAACATTATATTACAATTAACACTAAATAGAAATATGTTATTATATATGGTTATATATTAAAACAATACATTAAACGATGGAGCTCGCTTTATATTACTATAAATTATGTATCATTATATAAATATAATATATATATATATATATAAGTAAAATTAATATAAAAACTAATGTTAACTTATTCAAATGAACTAACATCGTTGCAAACATTCAAATACAACAATGTCATATTTTCGCTGATATTAATACCATGTCACAGTTTATATTTTCGCTAGTATTAATATTAAGCAGTAGGTACGATTTTTATGTCTCTCTAATTTTATTTCACTGTGGCAAATTAAATAAATGTGAGCATATATTTTAATAATATCAGTTAGTTTAACAATTAATTTTAACACTATCCATACATTTTAATTGAATTATATAATGTCTTTCTTTTCGTACAGTGGAATTTTGAGGATTTTTTTTTAACTCGCAAAGATGTTGACAAAGCTTTAATGATTATTTGCATTTATAATTAACTTTTGAAATTATACAAATTGAAGTGTGAAAAGGCCATTGTGTATGACATTGGTCCTACACTTTTTTTTGGGCACAATGGTTTCAGTCTATGGACAACATGCCACGTTAGCCCAATACTATAAATTATGTATCTTACAATATTAGCTTTAACTTTTAAATATAAAAAATACATTTTCAGTTTGTGCATTTAATAAAAATAACGTGATTTAGTTTTTCTATAAAGACTAAAACACACACACACACACACACACATATATATATATATATATATATATATATATATATATATATATATATAGAATTAAAATAGATTATACTTTTTCAGAAATAAAGCCTAAATTGATCATGTTTTTAAAAACTAAAATCATAGGTGAACGTTAAATTAATGTAATAAAAGAACTTCTCTTTTGATATTACTCTTTGCTTATAGCATTTTAATGTCGTCTTTTTCAATTGAATGTTTACCTTTTACCCCGTTATTGGCTCTAATAAATAGTATCAAATTTCAAATTTTACAAATATATTGTGAAAAACATCACCTATAAGTGTGGCCACAAATGTATATAAAATTCTCCAACAATAATAAACTTAGTTATTTTTGTTTATATATTCGTTCTGTTGTTGGCTTCACATGGATGTGGTTGGGAAATCCTCGGTTATGCTCTATCCGAAGATTAAAGAATAGATGAATTAACTTAGAAGCTTTCCCTTATTAATTAGTTTAGTTTTATATTAATAACAACAACTGAACACTCAATCATTACTATAAATATTTTTTCAATTTTATAAAAGTATTATTTCAATTTTTAAAATGTATCTATAAAAAAATTATCTACAAATGCTGTTTTCAAGTATAACTTTCATCTCGGTGTATTTTGATCTTATTGTCCAATTCAACTAAGAGCATACCTAAATTAAGAATTTTGATTGAAATTAATGCCTAAAAATTTATTTAATTTTAGTCTAAAAATTTACTAGGGGACTCCAAGTTAGAACATTTGAAAAAGGGTAATCCTTATTATTTTTTTAAAGATTTATTTACAAGAAACGTGATAATTTAATATCTTTAGAATTCCCTCTTCTAGTTTTCAGATCTTACATACAATTTCATTTTTTAAACATCAGAAAATTAGTTAGGTCGGACCCCCCTAATCCTTATCTAGGATAATATAATTTATAATAGAAAAATGGTTCTGTATTTTTTTTTTTAGAGAAATACTCTTTTACAAATATTAGGTTTAGAAAGATCGATTTTGAAGGCCAAGAAATTTGTTATAAATAATTAAACATATCAAACTCGATTCAATTACACACAAGTTAGACTACTTTTTGAGAATATATACATAATCCCCTAATATTAAGGGAACTGAAAGAAAGAAAGAAAGACTAATTTTACGATAGTTCAATCACCCAAATCCAACCTCTCTCTCTCTCTCTCTCTCTCTCTCTCTCTCTCTATATATATATATATATATATATATATGAATTGAGAATAATAAAATTGCTTTATCGTATGCAGCTTCATAACTTCACGATGAAGATATAACATTGTGATTTGTGAGAATATTTAGTTTTCACGTGAGCGATAGAATTGTTTAAGCTTCTCCGTTATCTTCATCTTGCAAAACAGATAAATATTGTTAATTAATCTTAGAGCAGTCTATCTCGTTAAGATAATATATTTCGCTAATTAAATGTTACAAACAGGTTTATTAATATGGTTTTGTTTATTTAAATAAAGAAAATACGATGATGCGGAATAACTTAGAAAAAATTGTTTTTCCTTGGTGGCCTTCTTTTTCTGAAGCGCAGAGTGTGATTCTAAGGTACAAATTACGGTGTTGGAATGATTTCTCGACAAGTATTTTGGAGAAGAAAGAAGGGAAAAGAAGAGAAAACGTAAGTTGAGCAACAACAGTGTGATTAACCAACGTGTAAGTCACGGGTTGGTGAATTTGTCTTACAACTTTACGTAGAAGATAAACAAAGAAAAGACAAAAAATAACCAAACATTCCTCCTAAGGCCATGCCTTTCATTACCGGGGAACCCCACACTTTCTTTGGTCCTCCAACAGAGTTATAGTTCAAATCAAATTCTCTCTTCAAATTACAATATACACGATTCCTTTCATACCAATTAATTCCATTATCCACCATTCTTGCTGCTGGATACTTCATCAATAAGCTTCACCAATTTAAAACAAGTTTGCTTTCTTATTCTTCTAATATATAAATGGCTGCACACCACAGAGTACACCAGTTCATCAAGTGTCACTCCTCCTGCTACTTTAACAATTCAAGAAAATAAAACACATGGACTTAAAGGCTGGAACATAGAGGAATCTTATGACATTTTGTTTTCTTATACATCATTGTGCTATAGATATTGGATCAGTAACTATCAAGCATAATATATTTATATATATAAATATATATACTCACAGAAACAGAAGATGAACATTAAATGTCGGCAATGGCTTGTAAACGTTAGTGGTTCTTTTATATGCACAAGTGTTAACAGGTGATAGTTCATTCTTTTTGAGATTGGCAACGTTGTGTGGACCATTTGGCCCAATGGTGAAAGAACAAGATTTTTTTATCGCGGCCTGTTTCATGGTCTTTTATCGAGTAGGGTGAGGGGTGTTGATAGCTTCGGATATAATTAATTAATTTTGTAATAATTACTGCCCTTTTCATTGTATATTTATATATAATTAAAATGTTGCAGTTTCCTTCTAGAGGATTAAGAGAAAGAGAGGAGTTTGACAAAGATATATATTGAAGTAGTGGGGTATTTATTCAAAGTGGTCTCCACCATGCCATCTTGAAGAAGATCTCACATCTTCATGACTATTATTATGTTTGGCAAAAACCCTTGTCAATGTAAGTAGAAGGATTAATCACTTGCTAGTTATAACAAATTCAGTCTTCATCACTTCCCTCTTACCTTATTCAAACAACTTTTGAGTTTGTCACAAGTTAGGAATTTTGGATATATAATGTTTTCCATGATTATTCTACTTCGTAATATAACATTCCAAAATATATAGCATAAATAATATAAAGGAGTTATCATATAATAATATTGTAAGATATTTAAAGATGTTATAACAAGATTACAGTTATTTTAAAATAACCATAAAATTTAAAGCTTTATCGAAGTTCTAAACAATCCCAAAACCATAAACTTAACCGATCGGTAATTCAGGATTACAAATTTAACCGAACGATCCAACCCAAAAACTAAAAACAGTAATATGACCGAAGGGTCATATTTTAAACTGTAGGATTCTTGCCTTCCAACTCCTGCTCCAACGAACACTCCACATCATTTGCTCACACCCAAAAGGTGATCATCGCAAGAGAAAAATCGAACGGGAACATGGACAAAACAGAAAATAAGGGTAAGCTAATATAATTTAATTGTGCAAACATACATACATTTCGTACAATTATAACCAATGCAGAACCAAACATTACAACATACCACAACAAATACAGGTAAGCATATACAACTGAAAACTATACTTTATGCATAAACCGAACACATGACTTGACCATCCGGATTGTATGAATATGTAACTTGAGGCCGTTCATGCACTCGGGTGGTGTAATAACTCAAAAACCATCAGTTGCCACCCGAGGTTAGTCCGTTATAACTCACCCAAGAACCTATGGGCTAGGACCTCCTGTCATTCTCACACAATGCCTTACCCATCTTTACTTGAGAATTGGTAATCATCAGAATATCAAGATGAACTCCGTGAATTTCACCATCCATATTCATACTATAACACCATTTTGATACACTTTTCACTAAGACATTTACCACTTCAATACACTTTTCACTGAGACATTCCTCCTTGGAATTCTCTTCCACATTACTTGAAACATATGCCTTGTTGAAATATCAATACAATTTTCCCATACACAGTAGACCAATACAAGTATCTCAACCCATCAAAGTCAAACAGTGATAATAGCATTTAAAGACCAAATATTCATTCAAAACCGAACGTCAACAACACAACTCCGAGTATGACCGAACAAAAAGATAAACATAACCTATGAACAAGACCGGACGGAAGAACACTCCCCATATGTGAACATGACCGAACGGTCATGTAAAGAGTAAAACTCAAGCATGAGTCGAACGTCTTTGAAGTTGAACGCGAGAACAACCGAATTCTAAAGCTAAAATCGAACACTTGAAATTTAGAACGAACACTATTGTCGTAGACCGAACGCCATTGGTTTAGGCCGAACACTATTGGCTCAAGCCGAACACTATTGAAATAAGATACAAGAAAAAGACTGAGTACTAATTCTGAGACCTAGTGCTAGTAACGAACCGAGCACTACCGGTCAATAACAGCTAAAGCCTATGATAGACCGAACGCTATTTACTATCAAATGTTATGTTTGGACCGACTACTATATTCACTTGAATATCAATACAAGACCGACTGGTCATTCACTAAGGATCCACAAAAGTAGAACTCAGTTAAGACCGAGCACCAATACAAACCAAGTACTACCAAAAACGAGTGCTAACACATAGTACTTGTAATAACGAACGCTAAACCTATTACAACTAATAACAAACGATAATACTTACCCTAAGACTGTCGAGATCGAAAACGAATACTTTTAAAACTAAACGTCAATATTAAACCGAACAACACTTAATTAGATTATCACTACGAAACCGAATACCGCTAAGCCCGATTACATGACCAGACTGGGTCATTCTATACCGATCGCTCGATTTTCTACAAAATTGTAGAACTTCTCAACCACTTCAAAGGTTTCGTCCAAACACAGAATATTGCATATAATTCAATCAAACATACAATTGTTCATTCATGCAAACGTTCAAACAGAGGTTCCAAACACAAACACAGAAAAACATAATTAAATTACTAGCTTCCCTTACCTCTTAATTGGATAGAGAACTTTCAGTGCAGAAACTTGCTCACCACCAAAAGTCTTAGAAACCTAAGGTTCACAGCTCAAAACAACAACTTTATCGATGCAAAGTGAAGCCCTTGACACCAGGAAGACTCAAGCGTTGCCTGATTGATGATCGGAATATAAAGAAAGTGAGAATTTGTAAAAAGAAGGAAGAGAATTGTAGAGAGAAGGAGGAGAATACGAACTCAGAAACTTAGAGAGAAGAAGTGCATGCAGAGTAGAGTGACACGGAATTTTGAAAAGTTTCATTATATACTACCGTCAAAACCGATCGGCTACTCAGCTACACACCTGACTTCCACTTTCTAAATTTCTGAATCCTTACACCTACATCTGGCTTCCACTCCCTGCTGAATTTAATGATCTTACACATAACACCACATTCACTTATTAGATAATAATTCAAGAATTATATAACTGATTATGGTTTATTTCGTGCTCAAAATATCAATTTTTATTTCTACAATATTTGATCAAGAAAATAAATAAGTACTATTTTAGTTAAAAGTCTTGAGAGGTGTATTTAAAATTATAAGACGATTAATATCCATTCTTTTTGGAAATAGTGAAGAGTCAAAACATGCATATTTGTGAGATTAGGTATTCAAACTACTTTTGTGAGAATGATTATGATAAGATAGAAGTGTGTTTTTGAAAAGTTATCCCTCCGAAATTAAGTCATATATTATTGTCTGAGTTATGTTATACTTAAACCAATTCAATCCATCATATATCAAGAGTATTTCTATTATTTCATTTAAGAAAACTAATTGAAAACATTGTGATTATGGTACATTTACCCTTGAATAGAGAAAAGCAAATTGTTAATAAGTTATCATTTAGTGTTGGAATGCAGACATAAAAGTTTAGTGAAAAAGTAAAACCAGTGTCCTTAAATTACGTGTTGGAATTTTATAACTTGGTAGGGGATTTTGTTTAACAGCGACATGCATGGCAAATGGTGTTACAAGAGTGGGGTATTGGATAGAATGTTCTGTTTTGTGGTGGTCCTCCCTGTAAAATACGAGGCCTAATTGGTGACGAAAGAGAAGCAAATTAGGCGTCACGGGCAATAGACGCTAATGCATTCACCAATTTATGTTAGTAAAAAGAATCATATCTTTTACGCAAAATCATTACTCATAAGTAGTAATTTTGGAATCATAATACATGGAACACCTCTGTCAATCTCTTAATTTTTCTATTAATATTATTTTTAAGTAATTTTTTTTATTATAATTATTATTATTACTGTGCACAACAATTTTCTTTTTAAAAAAAATTTTTAGTAAATACTCAGGTGATGAACGGTGTTTAACTTCAAACCCTTTCACTTTTGTGAGGATCAAACATTTTTTTCATTCTCCAATCATCTTCTTCAAATAAGTGAAAATATTTTGAAACAATTTTCACGAAGAATAAACACAAAGACGACAAAAATATTTATACTTACAAATACTTATTAATAAAATTTATACGAAAAAAAATTATAATATTTTAACAATTTTTTGACAACAGACTATATGTCATTATTTTATTAATCCGTATATTTGAAAAGAGTAGGTTATTATACAAAAATTTTAAAAAAAAATGTTAAAAATATAATTTCCTATTTATTATTCATAAGTAATAAATATTTTAATACTTTTTATAAACAAATAGGATATGGATATGGATGTATTTGTAAATATCTTGTACTAGCAAAATTATAAAATTAAAATTTAATTTATATTTTATTAAATTAACTTTAATTAATTAAAATAAAAATTTAATTTATATTTTTAATAAAAGTTAAAATTTAATTTATATTATGTTTTATACCTTTTTATATATATTTTATTTAAATTTTATTTTAAAAATTTATAAAATATATTTTTTAAATATTTACGTTTATCTATGGATATTTCTAAACCTATAACTTTTTTAAGATAATATATTTATGAATTTTTTTACTTATTTATGAATCATCTTAATATTTTTATTTAATATAAGATTTTTAACTCACCTTAAATTTTTAACAATATCTCTTTAATTATGATTTTTTCTATATTAAAACACCTATCTCTCAAACACTTGTATGTATTCCTTTGTCATTTTAAAAAAATGTTTTTCTAAAATAAAAGCACTTTAGATACGAAAAATCCTCAAACTTTAATGTTGTGGACCTATTTTACAAAATATTCATTCGAAATAAGTCCATATAAAATATTAAGATAGCAATTTTATGCCAAAAACTTAAAGAAATAAATTTAAGGATATATACTTTTATTAATCAACTTATTTATTATTATCCAATATAAAATATCCATCTGGCATTAAATTTCTAAAGTTAAAAGAAACTTAAAACACTGTTTTGCCTGGAGTAAAGAAAAGTCTGTTAGATGTCATAGACAATGATGTGGACGGGCATAGTCCACGTAGGACGGTGATGGTGGTCGGCGGTGGGTCTCCAATCATGGGGCAGAATGCATCATTGAACTCTTATAAAGACTTATCATTGGCCCCACCAACAACATTCCCTCTCCCTCACTTATGCCAACAACAAACATGAAATTAGCCATCTCTATCTATCAGTTTACCTCTCTCTAACATTGTCAATTTTACTGTGTTCATATTATTATTATTATTATTTATTATTAGTACTTATTTATTATTACATATAATAATAATAATAATATAATATAATAAGAGTATATGAGAGAGAGAAAGAAGGGTTAGCGTAAGAAGCTAAAGGTTGAGATCCAAGCGGGGTCCTGCAAGGATCTTAGGCCCTTTTGACACGGACGCTGCTCCAAACCTCTTCCTCTTTCTATCAATTACATCTTACCCTTCAATATTTTTTTATGTTATGCAGTTTTAGTTTATGTTATGTTGGCGGCAGTTGGTGAAGAAAAATCACCATACTGAATTCAAAGAAAGATAAATAAATGAAATGGGGTTTGCCAAAAGTCTTCAACTACACTCCCTGTTTGCATCTAGGTGTGAATATCAAGCTTCTTTCAAGGGGGACATCAACCATGATTGCACCCTTATAGGTCTTTATTTTTCCATTTCACAGAAACACCAATAAGAATATTTATGTTCACTTTCTAGAGCATCCATGATTGATGCCCGATTTTAGAACACCCTCCATTTATGTGTGCCGAGTGCAGTGAGCAGTGATTTTAGAACACATCTTTGTTGTACTAAATGTCATATTTGATATGGTTTATTCACATCAACAATTAGGTGCAGTAAAACCTACACGAGAATTCATTTGATGCATATGAGAGATTAACATTGCCTGGTGTTGAGTGGAGGGTCCAATTGAAATAGACTACAAAGATCTGTTGTTGCTTGTGTTACACAGACATCCTCTTCATTTTGCTTTGTGCTATAGTTTGTCAAAAACGCATGATTCTCCTTGCCTTATTACCTTTTTCTTACTTTCTCTATCACCATTTTCGAGTCAATGAACTTCCTTACTTACCCGGTCTTGATTAAGACTTAATGAAAGATACTTCCTACTTTTACAACACTCCTAATTCTCTCTATTTTTCTCCAATAAGCTATTCTTTTCAAAAGCATTTACTTAATACTTATTTTGAGAACCAGTGACACATATTTATTTGTTAGTGTGGAAAGACATCACAAATACTAGTAAAAAAGTTACTTTCTGAATCATGCGGGGAACGCGTAATGCAGACCAAAAAGGCAAAATATTATCTAAGTATTTTTCGCACTATCATCTCTTAGGAGGTGCAAATATTAAAACAAGTTAAGTAAATACAATTATTCTAGATTAAATTTCATCCATTTATTTTAAGATATATGATACTTTTTTTTAACAAGTCTCATTAAAATAATTATTACCGAAATGCACTACCATATATCGAAGAGAAACAAACATTACATCTGTCTCGTGTTAAAATATAAACTTTTTTTCCTTCATAAATATACATATATCACGGTTTGCTTTATTTTTAAATAATCTTATGAATAAAATATCTTTTACAATTTACAATTTTTTTTCCTTGAGCGATTTCAATATGTATACTAATTAAATCATACAATTTTTCCTTTTATATAATAGATGAAAAAATCAAATAGTTTTTACTAATGACAATTTTTTCCCATAAAAAAATTATTTCATAACTTTTATTCTTTTTTTTACAAAAATGTGTATGCTATAGCTCATTGGACTTCATAATATAAATGCAATAATTACGTATCTAGTAAATGTCATTTCTAACTTTTTATTTTTATACGTACGGATAGAAAACATATTTGGTTCAATATTTTAGGAATGTTATGATAGAAGAAAAAAAATGTAGTTTCTTTATAACTTGAGAAAGTTGGTTTTCATGTATTATTTGTATTTTAAAATATTTAGGAAATGAAAATTACTTATATTCTATGAGGAAATTTGTTTCGGGTGAGAATTTAATTATTCTCGATTAATTTCAGGAATCAAACATAAACTAATACAACTTTGTGGATGGTAATTATGATTAATGAACTAAATATTAACTAAATTAGTAAAACTAGAGTGACGTACGAGCAAAAGTTGGTAAAGAAATAATGAAATTTTAAGTATAAGTAAGAGTATTCTATTGGGTCTCAAAAAGAGAACCGTCATTCTAATCCTCAACTAAAAGTAGTACTGAACTTACCATAGTTTATTGAAGGGACATGATACGGGCAAAATATTATTTATTTTCATGCATACCAATTAATTGTTACCTTTCACTCGTGAAACATGAAAAATCACTTTCTTTAAATATTAAGTTTATATCATCTGTTAATATATTATAAAAAATGAATTTAAAAATCTATAGAATTTCGAATTTATTAAATAACTTAAACTTAGTAATTTGGTTTTTAAATTTAGATTTATAATTTATTTTTATCCTTATTTTTTTTTAATTTTAATATTTTTTAAAATAGAATTAATTTGGTCTATTTTATTCATTTAATGTTTATAATAACGTGTCAAATGGTTTTAAGAATATTATGTGTCAAACTATTTAAAAGATGTTATGTGTCAAAATATATAAGTTACATGTTAAATTAGAGAGATTATAAGATAAAAAATATTCAGATGTTGATACTTTACACCTTTTAAACAATATTATCTCCAATTTAATAGAAAAAAACAAAATTATTATTTAAAACATATTAAAACTCAATTAAATATAAAAGTATAAAAATCAAAGTAATAATATCACTAGATGTAAACATAAACTTACTAATTAAGCCTATGACATATTATTCGATCCCAATATAAGCAAAACTTACCATAACACTTCTCATCTCAATTAAAGAATGTAAACAAAAAATAAAAATCCAATGATGACCTCTTTATTTTACTCTGTGCCTTTTATTATAGGAGAAGCATACATTAAATTCCACTTTCCTTAACGGGTCCAATGATAATCTTACTGTTACCATACGTAGGAAACACACTCTTGATCTTTATTACCAAACTACGATTGACTTTGTCCTACCTTTGTTTTGGTAGGTGAAGTTGCAACTTTACCATGTAATGTTGATTTAAATACATGGGCCAATGTTTTTAGTTTAACATCTGATTGGTGAAGATAAAAATAACAATGATGACGCATTTAAATTTAAGTCAAGCAATCCGTGTGCAAATCATAATGGGTATACATTCAAAATTTCTTGTCGACAATAAGATGGAATACAAGAAAATTTCCATGCTCTAAAAGAATTGCGAATGATGAAGCATCAGTATGAATCCGAATTAAACGTTAGAATTTGCTAGCGAAATTGGACAACTGAAGAAAGTAGTGATACGAAAGCCTAGAGAATAATTACACCTCCATATCAAAGTGGCAATGCCTCTTATGATAATTTCAGTGATGTTTTCATTGGACTTTTATCATACATCTTTCAGGCCCCATAGGACATACCATATCTGAAATGAACGTGTGGCGGAAACTGGTTCTTCAGTGTGAAGGCCCGGAAAATGTGGTAACATTTCCAGTGGAAATTATTAGAACTTCTCCAATGATAACAGTTTTGACTTTTTATTTTGCTCTTGTTGTAAAGGATTAAATCGATAGCAATACATGTTTAGATAAATCCAATGATGAAAGCTTAGCTTAGCATGGTTCAAAAAAACAAAATTAATGATGAAAGCGAGAGTTTAATGTTCATTGTTAATCCCATTATCTAAACCAAGCTGCATTATTATGTGTTAAACATTGAAACGCGTGGTGTCTGTAGTTCATTTGGTTAGTTGTTAAATGTTCTTGAGTGGTAATTAATTCTCATTATTGAACTAATGTCAGTCATAATAATATTACATGTCATTATTCATTGAGATAACCTCAGCACCCCCTTTTCGTCACTTGAAGTACATGAAAGTGTGTAAAAGAGAAAAAAGAAGTTGAGAAAGTAACTGAAAAGTGATATATATACTTAATCGTGTTTTAAGGGAGATCTAATTTTATCATTTATTTAGTTTCATTATAAATTTAAATTGTATATGAATTTAATTAAATTTGAGAAATTTGAGAAATTTTTAGCGTATCAACTGTGATTACATGTTACAAATAATGACCACACGCCTGAATTTAATACATTCTATTTTAGGTTAAAACTAAAATTTCCTTGTTCTTACGATAGTTTAGTAATGACTTTATAGTGACATCGTGGGCCGCAGCTATTGTTTCAAACATTTCCATACGGGCCTCAAGAGTTTTTTGGTGGATGGGCCGGCCTTTTAGTTTTCAGCCACGTCTGCTATTTTCAGTTCCCCTTTTCCTAATTACACTTGGATGTTAATAAAGTAAAAACATGTTTTTAAGATAGTAAAAGGTACGCGGAATGATATAAAAGGGATTATTTAGGTTGTTTCTAAAATAATATAGTTTGATTACATGTGGCGTGAGTGATAATGACAGAGGTGGCAGAGAGGGTCCGTTCAAGAAACTTCCGAGAGGAAGAGGGAAGAAGAGAGGGCGAAAAAGCAATAATAACAGTAATAGCAACAGATCTCACTGTCGTCTGCCCGAAGCCAAAATCCAGAGAAAGAAAGAAAGAATGGTTGATTTCAGCGGCGATGAAACTGCCCCCTTCTTTGGCTTCCTGGGCGCCGCGGCGGCCCTCGTTTTCTCCTGCATGGGGGCGGCGTACGGCACGGCGAAGAGCGGCGTCGGTGTTGCCTCGATGGGCGTGATGAGGCCGGAGCTGGTGATGAAATCGATTGTGCCGGTTGTCATGGCGGGAGTGCTTGGCATCTACGGCTTGATCATCGCAGTGATCATCAGCACGGGAATTAACCCTAAGGCCAAATCGTACTATCTATTCGATGGCTACGCTCATCTGTCTTCTGGTCTTGCTTGTGGTCTCGCTGGTCTCTCCGCTGGCATGGCCATTGGCATCGTTGGCGACGCCGGTGTTAGGTACACTATTATCATTCTCTACTCTATTTTCGTTACTTGTTCAATTTCTTAGGTATTCGCTTCTATTACTTCACTTTGGTTGTTTCATGAGTTTTGTACTTGTTTTGAATTTGTTATGTCAACTTCAATGGTAGATGACCTTCTGTGTGCAGAATTGAATGCAAAATGATAATTTATTCAAGAATTAGGCAGAGTATGCGTGTTGACATATAATTCGGATGCTTGTGCGGGATGCTTTGTGTATTTGATTTTGGTTCAATATGAGTTTGAAGTAATCTCTGGGAACTTTTCTTTTTATCTCAAGGGCCTATCTGATGATTACATGAGCATTTGTTAAGTGTTTTAGAGAGTTTGTGAAAATAGGTTTTTATTTTTTTGTTCGTCTGTTGCTTTTTGCTTATTTAATCAGCTGGGCAGGATAGCGTATGAAAACAGCTTACAACTTGTTTAAAAATAGTTTAACCCAATTTCTTTTTGATAATGGAAACAACTTAAACGTATGTAAGCATTTATGTATGGTGCTTGATGAAGTTGTTTATTCAAAGGCATCGATTTCTCAACCCAATGGAAAAACTACTTTTTGTTCTGTTTTTTCTCTTGTAGTCTAACATGCATTTTGGGGCATAATAAATTTTAATTAATTAATAATGAAAAAAATATTTACTGTGAGGTCATGTTTCTGTTCTTAAACATGGTTGAGTCCTTCAAATTTGTATCCGAACATGCTGGTAGTTAGTTTGGGCCACAGCAGCAAACTTCTTTATAGATAAAATTGATTTTCAATTTGTTCTGTGTAGTCTACAATGAAGAAACAGCTATTATGGCATGATACAAGGCACAATTTGGGATATACATCAGTACTTGTCTATTGTCGATTGAATTTGAAGTCCAAAAATTATCTAATGCTAGTATCACCATTGCTGCTAGTGCTTTCAATGTTTTGACTGCATGTTCTCTGAGAATGTTTCACTCCTACCGGATAAATTCTTATAACCTCTATTGCAATTTATTGAATTTGCCATGCTGAAAATGAACTGTTCTTGTAGAGCAAATGCCCAACAGCCAAAGCTTTTTGTTGGGATGATTTTGATTCTCATCTTTGCCGAGGCATTGGCGTTGTATGGTCTTATTGTTGGCATCATCCTCTCTTCCCGAGCTGGCCAATCCAGAGCTGATTAGTATGGAATTTCACGCAGCTTAGAGCACATAGAACCATGGATTGGACGTTGAATGTTGCGAAGATCTAGGCATTGGTAAGAGTGTTGCTTTATGATGCTCTTCATTCAGGTTATTCAGAAATAAAACGTCCAAACGATTTCTTTGGCCATTTATTGTATTTAATTATGCTATCCAGACTAAATTAGAGATCTCTAAAATAAAACATGTGTGTGTTTATTTCGATAACGGTGAGTATCATGTTGTGTGCCATTCGACACTACGCCTCTCTCTCTCTCTCCTCAACTCCCAAAACTTCGATTTATGGCTGTAATGGGATATTAAATGTCAATCTTATTTCTTTTATAATGACCTTGAAAATTATGGACATGTCTTACCATGATGACTGTCCTAATAATTCGTCTAAGTCGTGGATAAAGCTGTTAATGCGTAATGCTGGATAATAGGGTGGTTTGCTAAGGAAAATACATTCAGGGATGATCCTACATTAGGTTGGATCTGGTTTGAAGAAAAAGAAAATGATTGTTTGATTGAGTACCAAAATTTTCAGCCAGTTTAATTTGAAGTAATCCAATCAGAATCAGGTTTGACCAGGTACAATTATAAAAGTAGAATGGCATTTTGAGATGTAAAATCTCAATTTGTACCAGTACACCTCACATATGATAGAGTAGGTACGTTAGGTGTTTTCCAATTAAATTTGGACTTTTACTTTAGTAATTTGTATTTTATTAAATACATTTGGATATTACCTAGATAAATCTCTAAAAATGATGAAGAACAAAATTCAGTGTTTGTGTTATTCTATGTAAGTTTTTTCCAAATAAAATTGTAAGAATATGAAAATTGAATTAAATTTCACTATGCAACGTAACAAGATCCAGAGGTTGCAATGCAACCTGTGCAGAGGTTGCAATGCAACCTGTGAACTTGGTATGGTTCGCCATGGTTAAAGTGAGTCGACATACTTAACCAGATCATTTTAAGCCAGGTTTTGATATTAATAAAATGAAATACAGCAATGCCAATATTTCAATGCTATTATTACATATATAATGTTATTAATGAAAAATGTTATTACTTTTTATATTTTATTAATTTAATGAATTAATTCACTCAATCAACCAATTCATATTGGATCTAGTTGGGTTAAAAGAAATTCATTCACTATAAAATGAGTTGGATCCAACTTCCCTACTTTTAGTTCAATGTGTAGTGAACTAATTTAAATTGGTTCGCTTTGACACATTAATGGGATTGTTGGACGGTTAAAGGTTTTTTTTCTCTCTTTCCTTTCTTGTTTTCTTCAAGCACTTTCAATTGAGAACAAGTCAAAATTGTCTATGGTTTAGAATTTTGAATTATACAATTTGAAAATATATTTTGAAATGCAAAAATGTATTTATAAATTAAAAATTATTTATAATATAATTTTAAATTATACAATTCAAAATATTTTTCTAATTTCTTAATTGCATAGTCTGTAATACATTTCTGGATTATGAAATCTTATTATATAATTTAAAAAATATATTTTATTATACAATCCAAAATATTTCTAGTCATCAATAATTTGAACTTTTTCCCACCCATGAAGATAGAAGAAGAAGGGTGCTAAAAGAAAGAATCACTGTTAATATGAACACTTGGCCAACATACGGGACTAATTGGGTTGAGCATACTAGATGGGACTTTCTTCCTGCACACCACATTTGTTTCCTACACCCCAAATTTGACTGTAATGCCCATTATAACCCTATTGAATATATATATATATATATATATATATTACAAAATTAATTACTGCTTATCAACATGTAGTTATTATTTTGTTACATATTTATTTCTTCTCCATCTCCAAGTCATTTTCACAAATGATATTTTTCTTTTCTTTTTCTTTTAACCACATTCGTCTTCTTAAAGTGTCTCTTTCTTCTTAGATAATATTTTTTTTCAACGATATTCTTCTTTCTCAATAGAATTTTTCACAACAAATTTTGTGTTTTGATTAAAGTTTAGTGGTATGTATTTACTTTGCTCTTTTATGTTTCAATACGATTCTAGACATGGAAATTGATTTAGAGTAATACTGGATTTCAAAATCCAATATACAGATGTATTTCAAAATATAGTTAAGAGTTTTCCAAATTTTAAAATTACCAAATTTAAATATTTGGTTTAAGAGTGTGCCAAAACTTTAAATATGGTTAAAAAGTGTCTTGAATTTCACAATTCGATTAATGGGCATCCTAACATTCGAAATATAGTTAAGAAGTGTCTCAGATTTCGAAATTCGTTTGATGAGTCTATTAGATTTCAAAATCCGGTTAAGAAGTCTCTTAGATTTTGAAATCTTATTATTTAGTTTTTTGCTATTTTTTAATCTTTCGATAAATGTCAATATTAATCCTTCACATAGACATTAAACCAAAATTCATCACAAAAATTATCTTTCGTCGATCTTGGACAAAATAATTGCATATAAAATTTAAACAAGTCAACAAGTATCAAAAGCAAAAAAATAAATTCAGTACTTTACTAACCTAGCCTTCCCACAACACAAATGTTATGTGATAAGCTTAACTTATAAGCAAAGAACTATTGTCTTGACCTCTAAAAAACCCATATACTTCATATTCTTATGAAACAACATCCTTATGTTACTAAAAAGACATCCTCTTGTTGGTCATCAACATCAAGACTAGATAATGGTGTAACTTCTCCAGCTTCATAATGACAATATCTTCTATGAAGAGATAAAGTGGGTCTTCTTTAGGCTTCACCCTATGCAAAGATTTCAACCTAGTATGTAGACACACGATGTGTTCTTGTCATTTTTATAACAAACAAACATTAAAAACAACATATCAAATAACTAAACTTAAAAAGAAAAAAAATAACAAAATCATATCACACCAAATATTTAAATTTCAAGAAATAAAGAATAACATAAGATGAGAAATCAAATTATAAACAAACAAAACACATCAAATTATAAAAAGGACATTAAAAGAATTGGACTTTGAAACTCAGAAACACCTTAATAGGATTTTAAAATTCAGGAGACTCTTTAACCGAAATTTGAAATTCAAGAAACAACTTAATCGAATTTCAAAATTTCGAAGACACATAAACCAGATTGCAAAATCTGAAAAAATCCTTAGTCATATTTCGAAATTTGGTGCACTCACAAATTGAATTACAAAGTGCACTCCTAAACTGGATTTTAAAATCTGGTACATTCCTAAATGAGATTTTGAAATACAAGTACTCAAATTATATTTTGAATTTTGATACACTCCTAAACCGAATTTTGAAATTCGGTATACTCCTAAACCGAATTTTGAAATTCGGTATACTCCTAAACTGGATTTCAAAATCTGGTGTTTTCCTAAACTATTTTTGAAATTTAGATCTTTGTTTTCCTAAATTATTTTTTGAAATATGATGTTTACCCTCAAAATGAGAGAGTGTGAAGGGTCACTGTGCACACACTAAGATAAATGTGATAAAGAGTGTGAAGGGTGAGTACGCAACACCCGGATAAATTTGAGGGGTGAAAGATGCTGATAAAATAAGTAAGGAGTGATTGAAGATAATTATATTATTACCTAGTCAAAATTAAAGGAGGTTATTTAGGATATTTTTTAAAAAAACTAGGGGTGTAAAAGGAAAAGTGCGTGGCGCATGAAGAAAGCCTCATACAAGAGTACAATAGCTAATTTATACAAACTTGATACAGCAACATATGGATTGAGTTGGTCCACATAATAAATGAATTAGTAAAATAGAATTCTACTGGCTCCTCAGCTAGTCGGCACGACTAAATAAACATATGAATAATTGAATAAAAGTGAAAGAAAAATATTAATAGAGTATAATAAAATAGTTGTTAATAATTGATTATTTGAGTAACATTGAATTCAGTGTTCTGTGAATTTAATAAGTTCTTCAACCGAGATTGATCATTCTTCTCCCTATAAAAAGTAACAATCATAATAACTCTAAGAAATTACAAAGTTTTGTGAATTTTAAAAAAATAACCTTGAAAAAGAAATCCATTAAAAGTAGTTAACAAGTTATTCCTCAATCGGGATTGACTGTTATCTCTCTGTAAAAGTAAAAATCATAAAAGAATATTGATTGTGATATAAATACCTGATCTTTTGTTCAAGAGCTTCAATTTATAAAAGGTTACATACGAAAATCCTCACAATTGCAAGATGTGAATGACAACCAATTTGTTTCCTTCCTTTCATTTAATGGTTTCCATACAGCAGACTTTTAGAAACAACATTTGTTTTCAGCTAAACAGGTTTTTCTTTTTCTGTCCACACACTGAATCTTGCTCCCAAATCAAATATTGTCTTGTTACGAAATTTAAGGGTTCATGTATCGTTGCTATGCATTGATTTTCATTCCTTAGGCCCATATTCCTTGTGGACCTTGTTGTTGAGATGAGAATTTTTTATTAGAGTACAGGTGTTTACACAAAAAAGAGTATGTAAAATCTCTATCTATTACTCTGGGTCATTTTTCATTTTTTCATTATTTTTATAGTTTTTTCACCCTTCTTGTACTCATCCCATGGGTACAGCGTGCACTGAGTTGGCTCTCTCTTTTCTTTGTCTGTGAAACTTGGCATATGATGCCCAATATGACAGTCGTACGCAAAATTTACAAATACCAAAAACATATATTGTACCTTCCTAAGTGGCACACTCACATGGCATATGTTGTATAATTTGAAAATGCACAAACTAGTACATGATAAGAGGGTGGAAAAGTATGCTTATCTCTTCAACTTTTCTTTTCACAAATAGATATTTTAGATTTTATTTTGGATCTAATGAATCTAAAATTTACTCTCTATAAAAATAAATACCTTTAACTTTTATTATCTCTTTTACACATAAACACCTTATTTTCAACAACATGCCAATTAATCTTTAAAATTTACCAATCCTGCAAGTACTTTCCTATTTGAATTAGGGTTACATTATTTCATCCGTTTGTTTATTTTACATTTCAAGTTTTTCTATATTTAAAAAAAAAACATAATAAAGTTTTGAATGAGTAAAACAAATAAAGACTTTTTCTTGTTCTTAATTTTTTCTAAGTTTACATTGTTATTACATTTTAATATATGAAAAAATGAATTGTAGAAAAAGAAAATATCAAGAAAAGAATAATTCATAAAAGGGATGCATTTGAAGGATTAAGTAAGACTAAGATATCTATAAAAATAATCTACAATTTATGCAGTTAATTAAATTGTTCCACGTGGCATATGTTACCCTAAAAGACAAATAATACAAGATAAAAGGAAGGCGTGTTGAAAAACATCTTGAGATCTATGGATGCATGCTCTACATGTAAGCTCCATTTAACTTAAAGTGGTGCCAATTTTATTTTTTAATAGAAAAAGGATAACAACCGTATGAGCTGTTTACAAAAATAGTCAAATAAGTTAAGACAAAATTGAAATTTATATACAGTTCATTTTTTAATGTCCTTGCTAAAAACATTTTTCTAGTTTTTGGTCTAACGAATCATTCAAAGTTTGGAAGGACCCTTAACGGTCAGTGGACAGTATTAGGAGTTGTGCTGTCTGTGTTCCCTTACTCTCTCTTCACTGCCAGTCAAATTGTATCTTCCGTTACAGATCCTTGTGAGTATTTAGCATTATTGACTGCGATTCCTTATGATTTTTTTATGACAGTACCACCTGTGGAGAATCTTGGAGTCTTGATCCACTACCACATACTGCTAAGTAGGTATCACAGATGAAGAAAAAAATAAAATAAAGAAGATTTAGAAGCAAGTTGGAGTCACATAGTTACTCCCCACATAACCAGATCCAATCACAAAGGAAGGTTCTTTAATGGCAAAATATATCCTCTCCTTTCCTCTCTTCTTTTGAATCTCCAAAATAGATGCCAAGTGCCTCCTGAAAACTCCCTAAAGCAAAAAAATGGTAACCAGGCAGAATCCAATTCAAAGAAAAAGTGGCGGATATGATATGATGATGACCCACAAAAAAAGGTTCAAGAGTTGTTGAGCCGTGGGCCAAATGGCCAATCATAATGTATTCGTCCCTCGTGACTTTTCTCTATTACCTTCTTTCCACTAAACAAAAAATAAATAAACAAATCCCAAAATGAAGACAAATAATAAACTAGAATTAATTAGGACACCAGAAAAATACACGTGGCGCATCAAGGGGATACTGAATTCTATATGTCTTTCAAGCTGCATGACCAGATGGATTACACCAAAAAACAATGCACTACTACTCTTGGGAACACCGTGTACCTCGGACCCCACAATCTTAACGGCTACATCATTCAACTCCGTTGCCGGAACCTGCGCCAAGACCACATGACGATGTCAGAAAAACCAGGTCCGTTTCGTGGACGGGAACAATACCAATTATGTGCCGTTAATTTGGCTGGAAACGCCGCGGGACCCACCTCCTTGTCTTCACTCGTTCCTCGGTATCGCAAACCACTCTGTATGTCATAGATGTTGACTAACTTAGAACTCGAGAAAGTGAGAGAGAGGTAACACGCCTCATCATGGGGTTCCCACCTCTCCATCTACGAGTCCGGCACCACTTTGAAACAAACAGTGAAAATAGCCACCAAAAATGGAAAAAGTGGCGACAATGTTACCTTTTCCTGTTTTTTCTTCTTCAAGGGGAAAGAATTCGGCAGAAAGAAAACAAGTTAATAACGAAGAACAGGGGAGAAATATAAGGGTTTTTTAATAATCAAAACAACTAAATGTTAAAGTTGATCATGAAAATTTGCGGATTTGGGTTAGGCCGGAGAAGGTTGGGAGGTGGGATCCGCGGAGGATGGGATATCAGGACCGACTCGACAGCCTTCAAGCATGAAAACAATGTCAGACATGGTTGGTCGATCAAGAGGGTCAGGTGCTGTGCAAAGTAACCCAACTTTTACACCCAGTAAAAACTCTTCCCACTCTGATGATTCTGGATCCAACTCCAGCAAACCCGGTTCTAATAGCTCTGTTATTTGACCCCTTTGTAATTGTTTTTTTACCCACTTTACTATGTCTTCGTCCTGGGTGAACATGACGGGTCGTTTTCCAGTCAGCAGTTCCAACAACACAATGCCAAAGCTGTAAACATCACTCTCCTTCGTGGCTTCCCCGGTTAAGACTGCTTCTGGAGAAACGTAACCCAACGTGCCAACCGATGCTGAAGTTGAGGCTTCGCCTGGGGTGGTGGCTACTGTTAACTTTTCTAACCCAAAATCTGATAAATGGGCTTCGAAATCTGCATCGAATAGGACATTTTGTGGTTTCACGTTGCCGTGGACCATTGAGGATTGGTGTAGGAAGCCTAAACCACGGGCAATGCCCAGTGCAATGAGGTGTCGCATTGGCCAATTTAGAACGTGGCCATCTTGGTGAGAAGCTTCTTGGAGGAGGGTTGCGAGGTTTCCATTGGGCATGTAATCGTAGACTAGGAGTCTCATGTCAGGTGGCCCAGCATAATAACCTCTGAGAACTGTTAAATTTCGGTGCTTCACTTTGCCTAGTGATTCGGCTTCTTTTCTAAACATGTTTTCATCCAATGATCCATCTTGGAGCCTGCGAACGGAGAGGACCATTCCATCGTTGTAACAGGCTTTGAACACTAATCCATACCTTGTTCTGCTCAGCACGTTCTCTTCGTCGAATTGTCTTGTTGCTTCAGTGGTCTCAGCAAGTGTAACTTTAGTGTTAAACATCACTAGTTTTGGTCCCCCACTCTCAGTGCTGCTACGACCTCCACTTGTTCCAGAACTGGCTCTAGCGGGACTCTTCTTCTTTTCACCCGATACACCCCGTTTCAGTCTTTTACGCCATCTCAATAGACTGAACACGTAGAAGCAGCAAAACAAAACCAGTACAAAAGCTCCGCAAGCAACGACAACCACAAGCACAATCATCCTCTTTCTGTCCTTACCATTATTTATATCTTCGCATTTCGTATCCAATGGCTTCCCACATAAACCTGGATTATCTGTGAAAACATCTGGGTTACTGAACCGAAATCCCAATGTTGGTGGTATCTCACCGTCCAAGTTATTTCCAGAGACATTTAAGAACACTAAACCCGGAATCATAGAAAGATTGCTTGGAATTTTCCCACTCAAGTTGTTAGCAGAGAGATCTAGCATTGTCAGGTTTGCTAGATTCCACAAGGACCCCGGTATATCCCCGGAAAGATGGTTGTGATCCACCAGCAAAGTGGTTAGCCCCGAGCATTTGGAGATTTCCTCAGGCAAATCCCCAGTTAAAGTGTTTCCACTCAAATCAAGCACTCTCAAAAAGGTGAGACGAGAGAGATCAGCAGGAATGCGACCTACCAGAGAGTTTGATCCAAGCTCCAGAATTTCAATACCAGAGCAATTTCCAATTTCCGAAGGGATTGCTCCTGTAATGTCATTACCAGACAACGAAAGAACAAGCAATGAACGAAGAAAGCCATAATTTTCAGGAATAGACCCGGAAAAGGCATTAGAACTGAGATTAACATACTGCAAACTCGTCAAACTACTAAACCCTTCAGGCACATCACCAGATAACTTGTTTTCCTGCAGTGCAACAACTTGCAAACTGGGCAATCCCGAGAGCTCAAGCGGTAATTCTCCAGAAAGATTCTGTTTGCTCAAGTCAAGCGAAGTTAGCTTGAAAAGATTCCCCAAACTAGAAGGAATTTTTCCAGAGAAGCCATTGCCACTAAGATTGAGAACCGTCAACTTATTCAAATTCCCAATACTCGCATAAACTTGACCCGTAAATTTGTTTCCACTAAGGTCTAGTATCGTCAAATTGGTCAAACTCATTATCATCTCAGGCATACTTCCAGTCAACCTGTTACCCCACAAACTCAACATTTCAAGATATGAAAGGTTTCCAAAACTCACCGGAACCGAACCAGAGAAGTGGTTCCCACCGAGAGATAGCACCTTCAGCCCCGTCACATCACCCAAAAACGAAGGAACTTCCCCGCCAAACTCGTTTCCCTCAAAATCAACGACGCTTAGGAACCCACATTTCTTCAGTTCCACCGGAATGATACCGGTGAAGGAATTATTAGCCATCTTCAACACCTCCAACTTAAAAAGATTTCCTAATTGGGGCGGAACTTCCCCAAAAAGTGCATTATTGGACACATCAAGCACGGTCAACGTGGTCACGTTGGTCAACCACAACGGAAACGTGCCTCGTATCCGATTGTGCTGAATATCCAAAACCTGAAGAACACTTATACACGTGCTCATCTCAGGCCCCACGAAATCCACGAAACCGTTGAAACTAAGGTGAACAATCCGCAACGACGGCGCGTGGACAGAACCGTTGCAGAAAACGGAAGCTGGAATGGAGCCGGTGAAGTTGTTCTGAGACAGTGACATCACCTGAAGTCTCGGAAGCGCCGAAATCGCCGACGGAATCACGCCGGTAAGCGCGTTTCCGTCCACGCTCAGATGCAGAAGCGCGGAGCAATTTGCGAGCGCAGAAGGAAGCGTTCCTCCGAGGAGATTGTGGTCCAGCCAGAGGTACTGCAGCTGCTGAAGCTCCCCGAGGCTCGCCGGAATCTCGCCGGATAACTGATTATACGACAGGTTTATCAACTGAAGCTGATAGAGGTTCGACAAGGAGCTTGGAATCTCGCCAGAGAAGGCGTTCGACGAGAGGTCGAGGGCTTTGAGGCCGAGAGGGAGAAGGCCGGGGATACTGCCGGAGAGGCGGTTCAGCGCGACGTTGAGAATCTGAAGACCAGTGAGGTTGGCGATCTCCGTCGGAAGGTTGCCGGTAAACGAATTCTCCTGCAGGAACAATGACCGTAAGAGCGTGCATTTGGAGAGCGACGAAGGAACGGTTCCGTTTAAGTTGTTTGAGCGAAGGCTTATCTTGCGTAGCATGCGCAACTCGGAGAGACGGTCACTGAGTCTGCCCCCGAGTTGAAGGCGAGGCAGGCGCAACTCCGTGACTCGGCCGTTCATGCATGCGACTCCGCGCCAGTCACACGGTGCCGCCGGAGACGTCGGATCCCAACCGTCGAGAGCTCCGACGGGGTCGTGGAGGTTGAGCTTGAAGGACGTCAAGGCTTGGATCTCCACAACAGTAACGGCGGTGCGGTCGGCGCACGTTAAGAGCGGTGCGCAGAACACCAGGAGTAGAAGAAGAACAGGCATGAGAATGCGAAAGGATGGTTGTTGGTATGTGGTTAATGGTAACCGTTGCAGAAGCAACGAGTGAAGAAGCTATGAATAATAATAGAGATGAGCAGTTGGAGCAGGGTATTATTATTGGGTGTTTAGGTTAGCAGGCTGTGCAGTTGTTGCGTACATTAGCAATCTGCACACACTGAAACTAAGCAGAAGAAGAGCGCGTATTTTCCAGATTCCGCAAAAACAACTCTCCCTTCTTATTTCCTATTTCTCAGTCTCATACATGAAAAACACAGTTTTCATTGCATAACGCCATAACAGCTCCCCCTTCTGTCTTTTTTCTGTTTCTGTTTCTTCTTATTTAATATTTTATTTATTTATTTATTTATGTCTCCCTCTCTCTCCTCTCTAACAACTATTATAACCATTTGAACCCACCCTTTTTTGAAAACACCACTGTGTGTGCTGGTCTGAGTTCTGCTCTGTCCCTACATACCTTTTTAAACTCATGTGATGTGATATGGCTTGAATCATTCACCTTTCTTTTTCCTTTTGTGCTCCTTTTTAAATTATTAATCAATATTCGTATTAAATACAGTTAATAGGGATTATAGTAATAGAAACAGTTACACCATTTTAAATTTTTTAAAGACAGAAAAAGGAAAAGATTTATTATTGGATATTTTATTCCTTGTTAGTTTGAGATTGTCTGTTTTCTCTTGGGGCCATTCAGATGAAAATGGACGAATGGGGATTTTGGGTTTTCATGTTGGGACGGCTTGGACATATTTTTGTGTTGTTCATGTTTCGCACTTTATAGTTTCAGCCCTGCAGTAGGTGATTCCCTTTCAGCCCCATGGTCATGTTTTGCACTGTTACTAGGCTTTTGAATCTATTTAGACATAAAAGTTAATGGGGAGAAAGTACAAGAAAGGCTAATCCGAGACAGTAAATTGAATTAAGGTGAATCAATAATTGGGTGGACCACAAAAAATCCCATAGTTGAAAACTTTGACAATGTAAAGACAAGCCGTGGAAATAATTTAAAATAAATGCAGTGTCTTTAGACATTGGATTACAACTATTTTAGTAATCAAGAGTGAAAGATAAAGGGTGCTATTGAATGCTCCATTGAGCTACAGCAGGCCTTATGCCAACCAAAAAAGGTTTCACTTTAACAACATGATGATCCTCCATTTATAATTATGCAGTAATTGTACAGTGGTCCCATCCTGAAATGAGTGCAAGAAATTTATCACAGGCATAGGGTAAAATGGGTGAGAATTAGAATTTGGGGAAGCCTGAAATCGAACTTTGCATTGTGGTGCCATATCCCTGCAGTGGCTAGTGGTAGAGGGCAGGCACAATCTTTGCAACCATCAAGGCCATTCAATTTTCGCCATGTTTGTGACTGAATTCAATCCAAAAGGGTAACGTTTCTTCTGCTTTTCATTCAAATCTTTGCCACTGCTAACTTGTCAACATTAAATTACACTGGCCCAATTTGCTTACGTGTTTCTTCATACTGGAAGAGTAGATAGAACCAATTCTGCATTACATAGCCTGTGAAAGAATCTCAACTTTTTCCCCACTTTCTCATCATTTAACCACAACCACTGCCGTGTATAGTAAAAGTAATTTTTCTTTAACTTTTCCTCAAAAAATGTTGGTTTTCTTTTTCCAACCTTCCAAATAAAAAATAGTTCAGATACTTATTTGTTTATAACCAAATCATAATAGACCGATTAAATTTTAAAATGTGCAATATTTTATATATAAGTTGGGAAGTCAAGGCTTAAAATATATGCTGCCACTTACACCCTTGGCTCTTATTTTTTTCTTTTTGAAAATTTTCATATTTTTCTTTCTTATGAAAGGAAAAATAAAAATAGTGAAGTAAACCCAAAAACAATAGATATATGTGTTTTTTTTTATCAAAGATGTCTAAATGTTCTACAAACATGTAGAGAGACAATAAAAAAGATGTTTTAATCATAAATGAAATTTAACTTAATTATAATACACTTACCGTGTAAATATTTTTGCAATATTGTATAATTATAAATCATATTTATGATAAGTTTTAAATATTTTACGTCTTTAAAAGTTAAGGATTTGTAAATAGTTTTTGTACTAAAGTCTATTGCAAAACTCAAACAAATTCAATATCTTACTCCTTCTAAGATCAAAACTCACTATTGCGGGTATATCAATTTTAATACGAAAAACTCTTTAGAATGACAATATATGTGTGTGTGAGAAAACATTGGGAAAAGTTAAGAGAATAAGCTCATCCAAATAGATATATCTTAGAAAATAATCATTTAAAAAATAAGAAAAAAATCTCTACATATTAATGAATAATTTAATTTGTATAAGTTATCTGCTAAAATTTATTTAAATTAATTAATTTTATGTTTATGAAACAAATTGTTTATTTTAGTTGTCCAAATACATGTCCCGAACTGTCATCGCCATATCTTCTTTCAGAGGGTTACTCCCTACACCATCCCATATTGCTTTCTGTACCACCATATTTTTTTAAATTCCAAAACTATCTTTTATATTTTAAAATATCCTACACCCCCACCTCTTTTCTTAAACGGATGTCGACATCCGTTGAAGAAAAAATTCTTCAACGGATGTGCCACATTCGTTGAGTTTTTTTTTTTCTTTTTTTAGTTTTTAGTATTTTAATTTATTTTATTTTAAATTAATATATAAATATTATTTAATTTTTTTAAAATTATTAAATAATTATTTATAAATTAATTTAATTTAATAAAACTATTATTATTAATTTAATTTATGTATTATTATTTAAATAATAATTAAAATATTTTTAAAAATTTTATTAAAACGGATGTCGCCACCGTTGCAGTTTTTTTTTTAGTTTTTTGTTTTCTAATTTATTATATTTTAAATTAATATATAAATATTATTTAAATTTTTTTAAAATTATTACTTAATTATTTGGAAATTAATTTTATTTTATTTAATAAAATAATAATTATTAATTTAATTTATGTATTATGATTTAAATAATAATCAAAATATTTTAGAAAAATTTATTAAAACGGATGTGCCATTTTTTTTAAAATAAAAATAATAAATCAAAATATAAAATATGTAAACGGATGTTAACATCCGTTCACGGATGTCAATATCCGTTGAAGGTGAAACAGATGTTGACATCCGTTTTAGAGAAAAACAAAATAGGTATGGGGTGGTACAGGGGAGCGGTGGTGCGGTGGTGGTGGAAGGAACAACTGTCCTTCTTTTATTTATTTGTTTACACTGTTCTTTTTTACATGACACCCTTAAAAAAACAGGGTATAAATGGACTTGGGCCCATTAGACATATAGCCCAAACAAAATCATGGATTACGGAGAGTAACACGATAAGATTAAGACTTTTGCTTTCTGAACCTCAACCATTACTACGTGCATACCATATTCATAGACAAATTCCTCATGCTGTTGTCGTTGCACCATCATCACTGCAGTGGAAAAAGAAAAGGAAAAAGATACAGGGGAAGAAAAGAGAAAAAAACACATAGCTAAAAAAATAGTTCTGAAAATCTCATTTTTAAAAACTCATTCTGAAAAATATCATATATATTTTAGAAATCCTATTCCAAAAAATTTATCCCAGTTTCATGTGTTCCAGAAATCCCCGTTCCTAAAAGTCATGTTTCATAAATTTTATAAGGGTACAGGAAGAACAAGACTAATTCTAATAATCTTCCAGTTTGGATTTTGTTTGAAGGGTAACTTTTACTTTACAGAGTAGCATCGAACTTCGGTCTGAAGCAAACTGCAGAGTCAGAAACAAATTTCTGCTTAAGCAAATTCTCATTTTGCTAAAGCAATTGTTAGCAAAATTCTAGGTTTTATGATTCCTGATTTTAACTAAAGAACGGAGTGCTACAATACATCACACATGGAAAACAACATCACACAGCATTTCTTAGAAAATCCAGGTAACAATTAGTATTGAACAATTCCTGATGTTCCAACTGGATTCAAGGTAAATACAGATGAACAAATCTACCACCTTAGAATTGCACATCCTTTACAAACCACTTTACAATCAATAGCAACGAGAGTTAGAAACATACAACAGAAATCAATTTGTTTCTAAGATAAGAGAAGAAAAAAATTAGCTACGTTATGCATATATATATATATAGAGAGAGAGAGAGGAGGGGGTAAATTTTGACATGGCCATACCAAACTACCTAAAAAGTAATCCAAGCTCACAAAATATGCCTCACACTGGCTGTCCAGCTAAAAGATTTCCTACTGGTGGGTTGTGGGGTAAAGTTAAGTCCAAACATCTCCTTAAAAGCTTGCTCTGGCTCCACTAATCCAACCAATTTTGCAACAATTGATGCACTGTCTCTAATGTGGTCCATGTCTTTTGTGTCAGTCCACAATCTATGGGCCAACTGCAAACTCCTATTCTTTGAACTCAAACGAAGCCCCCATTTCAAGTACAGGTTCTGTCGGTCATCTTTAGACAATCGCTTATGCATTTGCTTGCTCAACATTTGCCTCTCTTTTCTAAGATATCTCATGCTGTTTCAAAGTGAAAGCCATGGTAAGTTCTATTATAGTAAAAAAGTGTAATTTTTCAATTTAATGACATAAATAAAATCTTAATAGTTTAATTGTTACCTTGACTCAGGTTTGAGGATTCTTCCATCCTCCACTGTCTGATTGCCTTGGGAAAAAGCTTGCTTAAGGTATGATAGTCTTCTCAGCTCTACCTCCATGTAAAAAGAATCTGATTGGTCCCCTTTGAATAGAAGGAAAAAGTATGTCCTGTGAACCAATGAAACATTACAAGCACCCCAGAATTCAATGATCTCTCTTTGGAGCCTCTTGAATTTTGAAGGCCAATCTGAATGACTTTCTCTGTCATCAGCTTCCATTGGGTCCAAGCCAACATCTTTGACATCCTGTGCAGATATGATGGGATCCAATCCTGTCTCCGGAACCTGTCATGTAAAGCAATCACTGATTGGTTGAATTCTCAATATAACAATGCTTCTATACTATGAATGGGATAAGAAGAGTAATAAAGAGAACCAACAGAGCAATGATCCAAATAATTATCACTTGGACCTGATAACTGATATTTGGCCATCAAGAAACATAAAATGTATTATAGAAGCTTACCTCACGTTCAGCTAGTAAATTCAACCTCTTCAGATTTTCTGATTCCTTTCCTTTTGGAGGCAAGGGAGCATTACAATTGCTTTCCTTGTTTGTGGACGATTTCACATTCTGAACTATATCAGATGCAGAATTTTGCACAAAGTTCCCATGGCCATTACATGAAAGCCCCTGTGGTCTGGCATTATAATTTAATGCATAAATGTTCTTCGGGAAGCCGTTGGGTCTTCCAGGGAAGTGTTTTTCATTCCCAATTGGTGGAGTGTTCTGAACATCGTCTTCCTCTTCAAACCAATCTGATGAAAAATTCCTCATGAGACTTGCTTTACAACTTTTACTTCGGCTCAGCCTCACGGCTCTAGAAGTACCACTTCTACTATTTCCTGTCATGCAGACAGAAATTTCTTTTGGAGAGGGAAGAACAAAATCTTGGGGCAAGTGGTTCACTCTCTTGTCTTCCTTTGACCTAGATGAACTCAAAGCTACTTTTTCCTTGTCTCTATTATCAGCTACAATCAATCCTGAGATTGTTGTGCTTGCTCTAGGAGACAATGCATTGGAATTAGTGTATGTATTTGATCTTGAATCTTCAAGGTTTGAGTGCTTATGAGTGTTTGTACTAAGATCTTCTGACTCAATGCACCTAACTTCCTTACAATTGTCCTCTTCATGCTGATCTCGATCGTTATTCTTATCCACATCATTGGTTACAGAATCGTTCCTTTTGACAGGAGGACCTGGGGAAGAACTTCTCACCAGAAGATTCTTTTCAAGGTCAGGCAGTTGGAATAAGTTGTCATCAGAGCTAAAACTATGTCCATCTGAATATTGAGATGCATCAAAAGACCTGACACTCTCTTCGCCGTCAAGACTTAGTACATTTGGCTCCTCTCTTTGATTTTCAATGTTCCATGAATTTCTCACATGTAAATTTGGGTATTGAGCATCCAAACTTTCCTGAAGATTTGACAGGAAAATTTGTTAGATTTAGAAAAGGCATATGAGTCGCTACTTTTACTGCTTTAGGGAGGGCATGAATACTCACCACTTGGAGCATATCTATTGTTGACACATCATCTCCATGCACTCTTATCATCTCATTAATTCGAGATTGTACAAGGTCCCGTTGCAGGGTCAGCTCTTTAACCTCTTTCTTTAACTGCATGGACAGTAACAACATTCATATTAGCACAGTTCTATAACAAATTACAACCAACAAGAGAAACATGCTCAGTGGTAGGAACTTCCAACAACCTCATTCCCGTGACTATATATAAAAAGCATACATATTTGCTGAAGTTGTCACCATAATGTGAGATTAAATAAGAAAAGAACAAAACTTGGATGGAAAGTAGGTGTTTCATGGAAGGGTATTGAGATGCATTTTCATGTTTTATTTCTATAAAGCATCAAATGGTTTATCATTTGCCACTGGAAAGAGGTAACAATAGTATAGGTTTTAATTTTGCAAAGTTTCAGCATAAGAAAAAACATTCAAGGTGGAAAGCCTCGTAATAGAAAAGGACAGTATGATAATAAGTATTGGAGTATATAACCAAGGAGAAGCAACAATACCGAAGGTCATTATTAGATGTGGACAGAATAACATCGCAGAATCAGTAAATGAAAACAATTGAATCAACAATCAAGTGACGACGACCTCCAAAAAAAAATAACAATCAAGTGACAATATATATTATCCTACAAGAAACCAATCCCTATATTTAAGGAGAACGAATCATGGCATCTAATGAGAAGATTACAGTCAACTATTTCACTTTATTTCATTCCTGTGGTTTTTCGGATTTCTAGTTAATTCTGAGAATGTCCTATTTAATAATACCTTTGTTCCTTCTTTCTGTATTATCTATTCTTTCTCGTATGAAATAATACTCGGCTAAAATCATCTCTCCATACTCTGCTCATAGTACAGGGATTTTATTTGTAACTTCATGGCCGATATATTTTATTATTTTATATGTCTGGAATTTTAGCATTTTTTTCCCAGATCTGTAGTTCGATACATACTACAAACAATCCTATGTTAACCATAAAAGATAATGAATTTCAATTAGCACAAAATCTTTATTATTACCATCTCAATTTGACGGTCTTTTTCTCTCAACATTGCAGAAGCATCAGATGTAACGTGGGGTGGCCCTGAATTTCTCAATTCGTCTTCCAGCCTAGCCAACTCTTTCTGTAATTGCTTGACTAGTGCTTTATCAGACATCACTACGTTGACTTGTGCATTAGTTGCCACTTCTTTTGCACAGCTTGCAAATAATAGGGTGTTTCTGGTTTGTTCAACATAGCTCCGTGCAGGGCTCATGGTGCAGATGATAGCAGTTCTGGCGTTGCCTCCTAACGAGGACTGCAATATGCGGGTTAGCTTTGAATCTCTGAAAGGAAAATGTCCATTTCTTCCCTTGCTGCAACCAATTTTTTTATTTTTAGATGAAAAGGAAGAAATATTCAACCTACCCTTCCCCAAAACAAAACTGTATAAACTATTCCCAATATGGAAAATATTGACTATTATTAAGTTATGGAGCAAGTTTCTAAAAAGGAAAACACGGCCATGAAAGCACCATCTTCATAAGCTAACCTGAGTTTGCGGATAACAGTTCCTAGAGTTAATAAGCTACGATTTATGTGGCAACCCTCTTTCAATCTCGTACCAGCTGAATTGGTTTGGGATGCTCTCTCACTTCCAGCTAGATCAACAAAATTCTGCACCCAGAAAAATAATAGAGAAATTATTTGAATTCCTATTGATGTTCTTCAAGACAATAAGCTTATCCTTGAAAATACTTTCCTACAAGCTGAGGGAATCAATCATACCACTGAAGCGGAAAGAGAGCTAGACTTGTCATTTCCAAGGAACTCACATGAAGAACTTTCAATTGTCTGAGGTGAGGCAGCACATTGTATAAGAAATGTGAGAGAAGAAATATCATAAAAGTTTCAAAAATTTAGTAGCCCTTTAACAACATTAATAATATAAAATACCAGTCTTAGAATTTGATGAGATCTGGAGCTGGCTTCATTCAGTGCTGTCTCCCCTATCTGTCTTTGAGCTGCAAAAATGCAATCAATTGAAGGATGAGTAAGCACTCAACTCTGTCTGGACAAAATTCTTAAAGAGGGGAAATAAAACAAAATGAAATATATTCATTCAGTCTAGGTTACTCTGTTGAAGCAAGAATCATTCAAACCCTTCTTACCTTCACTGAAAGAAATAAGTTCTGTAAAGTGTTCCCAATCTCTTATAGTTTCCTCTGTCAGTTTCTCAACAACCGTCCCTCTCTGTTAAATTGAAAAACTGTAAGCAACATGCACAGATACTAGTTCTGTAGGAAATGGAGATGTTTACCTCTGGATCATCAAGAAGTCTGAGAGGAGTACAGTCTGGACTAAGGAGGTCCCTGACAGATTCATTATAAATCTCAATTGCCGAAAACTTCAAAACGAATTCTCTTTCCGTGTGCTATGAAAAGGTAAAACCAAATCAGAAAATTGTTTTTTAGAAAGGCAAGGTAAATGTTGGCATGTTCATATTTGACCTACCATCTCTATGTACTTAAAAATATCTGCTACTGTGTATTCAGTTATGCCACTCATGGTGTATGTCTTCCCGCTGCTTGTTTGTCCATATGCAAAAATGCTTGCTGATCAATTAGACACCACGGAGAGAGATCAAAAGAAGATGTTAACACGGAAATTCCGTGGATTCTGATGATACTGGTGAAGGAGGAAAAGCAGACAAAGGGAAGAAACTCACAGTTGATGCCACCGACAACTGAAAGAGCAACTTTCTTAGCTGCTTTTTCATACACCTGCCTTGTGGAACAATCCGACCGAAACACATTGTCTAAAGCCAAAAGGAAAGAATGGAAGATCAGAAGAGGAAAGCAATTAAAGCAAGTTATGATCTTGGAGTAACAATAAGTTCATTAACCAAACCAATGGACTAACTTCATATGTAGATATGACCAGATTTGTGGCATACAACAGAGAGAATGGCCGCAAAATACATACACAATCCGGGGCTGCATTATGGAAAGTATATTAAACCAAATCAAATATGATGAAAGTAAGTTCTTACCAAAGGAATACGCTGTTGGGTAGAGTGACCTGTCAGAAGCCGAAAGGTTGCTCCTGTATATGATGGTAGTATCATTGATGCATTCCCAGTCTGAAAGATCATTTCTTGCAAGCTCCTTTTCATTGAGGGGACGAAGACGAACAGAAACAAGAATCCTCTCATCATGGCCAGTAGGCTCGTGGATTGCCTCTTCCCCTCCAACCGAACCCATTTCTCTCACTCACTCACTCTCTCTGCAAAACTAGCCTAAACTCCAATTCCAAGGTTGAGAAGGATACCACATGTCATTGAATTCTGAGCATTCCAAAGACCCATTTGGTGTTCAGTTAATTATCACTGCTTGTGTCGCATTGTTGAGTTGAGATAGCATGGAACACAAAGGACCACTCAAGGTTTCAGCCTCCGTTCCTCCAATCATTGCCTGCCGCAGGAAACTAATCACAGATTACGGAGCCATTCAACGGAAACAAAAAAGATAAATAAAATTTTTTATATTATAGTCAGAGATGGAAGTGGGAGGAAATAAATATTAAATAGTAATTGACTAATATCATATGGTCCTGTTATTACGAGAACAAATTATACGGTGGTTTCTGTATTCTTGTGGAAAGCTTGGAGTTTTGTGAAATGGTCCCCATCCCAAGAAACAGACTGTCAAATTCTTCGTCACATGGAACATAGGAAAAAGTCTAGAAGTAAGAACTTTGCAAAAGGAAATTTAACCAAAGGTGATAATGACATGCGTAGTCGATTTCTCAAGGAAAATTCTTCATCCAACTTTTTGCGCAGTGAATTCAGAGAGAGATGGTTTGAAAATGGAAGGGAAAAAATGAAAGGATGTAAGTGTCTCACAAAAATCCTCTCTATTTTTCTTTTTTGGCTGTTTTACCTTTCTTCTAAATTTAGTCTATGCATAATCCAAACAAAACCCAAAAGAAAATTCTATAAATAGGATATGAATAATAAAAACAAGAATCTGCAAAATATCATCTTGAAACCAACAAATTTTGATGTCGCCGAGCATATCAACTGCGAGAGAATCTAACATTTTCAGGTCAACCGACACTTGGGAGCTGATTATAGCCTTCAGCATCACAAACACCTCCTTAAAAGGAATAATTCAATGAATTCTGGTCCTCCATTCGGGGCATTGGTGTGGAGAACACAATGTTGAAGTTCAATCTTCAAAGTCAACCCAAAAGAAAAAGAAAAGAAGATGACTTCAAAAGAATGTGAATATGCCTTCACCTCATGCAAATGTGTTCTGAAGCAGAAGGTGCAAATGCAGGGAACAAAAAATGAGAGCTTAAAAGTTAAAAGTAAAGAGAGAAAGAAGAAACAGCATTTTCTCTCTCTTTTCCTTTCTCTATCTAAAGGGAGTGTGCATCTGTGGATATTTCAGCGCTGCTGTGACTAGGCTTCTGAAATCGGGAGCAGAGGTTATGGTGTCTCCCTCAGAATTTATGTGATGAATTGCATTATATAACACAATAGCTCCACATACAACAGTACGTTGAAATTAGATTATGATAATCATTAAACACGAAATTACGAATCTACCCACAACCCTGCAACTAGTTCTTACTCGATGAATAATGCTTGAACAAAGTCTCCACAAGCAGCGGTGAAAATGTTACTGAAAAGAAAAGTAGCATTTGAATCATGCAGTGCCATAGCATAGCCCATGATAAGTTGGGTAAAGCACGTGGTGGCTTCTCCCCACTTTTCCACATCTTGCAAGTGTTATATAATTACTTTCAAGTTTCAGAGGCCTCACTACGCTCACGAGTTTCGGCACTTTGGACCTGAAGCATGATGCTTTTCAAGATTCTTGCATCCAACAACCAGATTAATTATGATAACAGGAGAATTTATGTTTTTATTTTAAATTTAGTGAAAATTACGAAAACTAAGAAGCTCATAGGATTCTTGGTTAATGTTGATGAGATTGTTAGAGAAGTTTGTTTGAGTATTACGTTGTGAGAATTATTCGGCAATGGAAAAGGCATAGGGTAGGTTTTGACCAAAAGAAGTGAGAGAAGTTGAACAGGCCATGTGCAGGTTTGGAAATGGAGAGAGAAATTTGATTGAGTGGATGACTGGGGACTGGAGAGGCCCATTGTTGGTGTTGATGTGGAACTGTGAATGAATGTTACATAATGAACTACAATGTACATTACAAAACTACTCATTTATTCATTTGGACTTTTGTGTTCTCGCTCAATAGGTCTACACGTGCTTCTTCCTTCTTTAAGTTACTCCTTTTCTTTCCCCTGTTCGATTCATTAGTAGCCGACACACAATTTTAAACATACTAAACACTTTTTTTAAGCAACTAACACATGCCTCGCAACAATAGGGAAATTTTATTATATGCATTTAAACACTAACGTGCTTTCAGTTACTCCTAAACAAATGTCTCTGCAATTTATTTCTTAGACATTCTTTTTGGGAATTGTATTTCTCTAACTATTCACAATTCAAACTACATAAAAATATATTTTTTTATTTCAAATTTATATATATTGTTTAATATACATGAGCTAAGAGATGACAAATCCGATTAATTAAGCCTATCATTCCATCATCGATTTATAATATATTGAGTTGAAAATATCACATCTTGAAATGTTCACTTGCTTATTCTTTTTACATTCTTTATTTTTATATTATAATTGTAAACTATTATAATTAAATTATTAAAATAAAAGTATCGTAGTAAATTGTGTTGTTTCGAGGACGTAATTATAATTTAAATAGTTACTCTGCAGAACTATAATTGTAGAATTTTAAGAAAGTATTGTGTGAGGCCTTTTACTTCTCAATAAATTATTTAATCAATGTATTAGTTTATTTTGTTAAAAAAATAATGTCATTTACCTTATATTATCTGTTTAATCACTATTTTAACGTTGAAATTTGTAATTTATTATTCTTTTATTCTCGATAGTTTTTACTTTTTCTTTATACTATTTTTTTACATTTTCTTAGTTTATTATATCAATATTTTTCTGTTTATTTTGTTTTAGTAAAAGTAATAGAATTTAAAATAAATTAAAAATATATAACCATGATTCCCTAAAGAATAAATTAACCAATGCGCCAAAAGTTACAGTCTCTCACTAGTTAGCAGAAGTGTTTTTTACCAGTAGTTAGTAGAAGTTTGGTTACATAAATAAAAGTTCCATCAAAAGTACGAACACTTATAATGGTAATGTTTACAGTTTTGCACACAATCACCTAATCATAAATTATTGATAATATAATTATAAAATAATTATTGTAAAAATCAATAAATATAACTTGTATAATACTTTATAACAGGGTAATAATATAAAATAATTTATGAACATTAAGCAAATAAATATGTATATCTACTAGTGTAAAATGAGCTTATCATATAACATCAATTAAAAAAATTAACATAAAAATTGATCGATAGTGTTTTTATAAATAAAATGAAAAGTTTGACATTGGACACCAAATGAGCCAATGTAATAATGTTTAGATAAATGTTTGAAGGGCCAACATCATCATATTTAGACCAATATTTGGAGGGGCTAATACTTTTTAAACATTTAAAACAATCAGTTGAAAGACAATATTCTTAAAGAATTTGACGTCGGGATCAAAAGGGATGGACATTATACCACTTTTAGACGTGTCTTTGAAGGGGTGACCTCATATGATTTTTAAGCATTTAAAACAATCAGCTAGAAGGCAATGTTCTTGAAGAGTTTGATAAAATTTAAGATAGCTGACATCATACCACATTTAGATGTTTGTTTAGAGAGGGTGGGCCTCATGATTTTTAAACATTTAGAAAAATCAGTTGGAAGACAATGTATTTTAAGAGTTTGATATTAAAATCCAAATTAATTGACGTCATAATTATTTTTAAAACTTTTAAAAAGGTAGTTGGAAAGTACCTTTCATGTACCCTTTAGATGATGGATTTTGTGAGAAATTGTTGTCTTTGGTGTTTAAAATATTAAAAAATCCAACATGAAAATCATTTTCCTCTACCCATTAGATGTCAATCTCCATAGAATTGGACATTATATGTTGTTTAAAAAATTAAAAAAAGATGGTGTTATAGCTACCTTGAGTATGATTTTCTTTCGTTTTCACCAATTGTTTTTGTGCATAATTGCATTTTGAACACCTTCAAGCGATGGCGCGAGTTCTTCTTTTTCCCTCACTAGCAATGACTCCTTCATCATCCTCCAACTTCATTCAAAGTTTGTTATGTACACTAAATATTGAATGAATATTTCGTATATGTGTTATAAAATTTGGATATGGCTTGATTTGCATTTGATTTTTGTCATTATGTTTTCCATTATTTTATTTACCTTAACCAAATTTTTTTAGGGATTTGAGAAACTTTGTTTGGAGAAGATTTTCTCACGACTTTTTTTCTCCATTTTTTTGACATGTTTATTTCATTTAAATTTGTAGAATACTTTTATTATCAAATTTAGTTTTATTTTGTGACATTTGATTAATTGTTAAGTAATAGATTAAATTGTATTTTTAGTTTATATTAGTATGTTGATTAATTTTAGATTTTTTAGATGTTGTATGTTTAATAATTTTAGTTTTTTAATATTTATTATGATTTTAGTTTAACATAAAACGAACTTTAGTTTTCGTTTGAGATTTTGTACAAATAATTAAAATTTTAATTATTTGTTTAAATCTTGAATTATTTGATTGGACAATTTGAAAAAAAAAATTCATAATTCGCTATAACGTGTACATTGAAGTGTATATATAAATTTGATAAAAAATTTGGTTGAAACCATTTTTTGTTCTATTTATGTGTAATCATTTTTATTTCGTGTACTTTGGAGATCAATTCAAAATGCTGCCAAAATTTTGTCAAAATTATCATGTTAGACTTCTTTATATATATATGTTAGTAAATTATGAAAAATATTTTTTCCGAATGGGTAGGACCTCACTTTGTGAAAGCTAAAAAAATAAGATTAATGGAATTTTTTTATAAACATAATATAATTCAAGTTTGATAAATGAAGTAAAGAGTATTGAAAGGGAAATTTATGAGTTCTTATAATATCCTTAATAACATACAATGTTTGTGAATAGGAAATATTTTTGTTAAGTCATTCAAATTTATTAAACTTTATAATAATTACTTTATATGATAGAGTTTATGAGCAACAAGTTAATAAGAAAAAAAAAAGCTTGCATCACGTACCTTCCTCATTGAAAAGAAATGGAAGGAAGAGAATCTTAAGGTTAATCGAACATTATAATCATCCCTCCAAATTTGGATAAAAAGGAGGAGAAAAATTCCTTAATGCCACGATAACAATACTAATATTTATTTGATGGAATATTTAAAAATAATTTTGCTAACTATAAAATTAAACTCTAATTAAAACTTGCCTTTGAAATATGGATTAACCAATATAGAAATACCTAACATCATAATTTGCAGAAAATTTGAGTTTCCAAAGCCCAACATTATTATTATTATTATTATTATTATATATATATATATATATATATATATATATATATATATGTATGTACGTATAGATGGTCCACAAATTGAAATCTAACTATAGATTATATGAAATTGTGAATGGTGGCCTTACCTATCTATATTAAAAAAAATTATAAATTTTGAAAGGTGTATATGATCTCTTACAGGCCACATGTCCGAGGAAGGAAAGGGGCAAATTAGTTGTTGAAACAATTGGATACTACCAAACATCATATAATGTTATGAAAATGAAACTGGGAAGCTAACATTCCACATATTACTCATTCTCAAGCTCAAACATCATATTTATTTCAATTTCTGCATGTTTTTAATGAATAATAACACCTATACTGTTTTTTTAATAAACTATCTTAATCATTCTAAAAAATATTTAAAAAAAAAACATACAATATTAAATATTCTTACAAAATTCTTACAATGTTAAATATTCGTTCGTAGAATATGATGGGTGGATTAGGTGAGTGGTATTTGAATTAAACCTGTTGAACCGACAAATAAATCCAAAAGGCATACGTAATTTATGGGGCTATTAACAGTTATTAATAGCTTAATAGCATTTATTTGGTGGATTAGGTGTTGCCAACCTCAAATCACGATCGCATGCATGCAATGCAACATTTGGACTTTACTTAATTCGCCAGCTGGTACTTCTTCTTACCGCTAAATTATCAAATTAGAAACGTTTAATTAAAACACATATACACACAAATATAGAGAAGTAGTTTTCCTTTGTTTTCGTGTCATGGTCATCAATCACTTTACAAACTGAAAGCGATTTAATATTCAAACCTTTGTATATATTATTTGATGTTTAAAAAAATACAAGTTATTAAAAGTAATTTTACTTGAAATGTAGGTAATATATTTATGTTTAATTTTACCTATATTAGAGCAAACAAACACTTGGTATATAAAATTAATTTGGAATTGGCTGAGGTTAGGAGAATTTGTTTATCCCTAAGAAGAGATAAGAAGTACTAAAATAACCAATTCCGTCCTTTCTCGTATAAATATTATTTTAAGAAATTGAAATTGTTTGTATAATTTCTTAAATGCCCCTAACAAGGTAACTATTAACGGTTGAAAAGCTGAAATAAAGTGCTGACACGCTTGCCCCAATGAGTTGACAAACATCATCGAAGGAATTGGAAAAAATCAGCAAAACATGTTATTAATTAATCTGTTGAGAGCTTGAAAATAATAAATAATATGTTGAAAATAGGCAGTGATTAGACATGTGGGAACGAGCACACACGTAGTTGTATTCTTTAAAAAAAATAATGATACTTTCAAAATATTTTTCTAACAACGTATTAATATTAACGTGTTATTTTATGATTGGTGATGTATTTATTTATGATTATTATTTTTAGATTGTGAAATAATTTTGGCTTAATTATAAAATAATTAGATGATATTAAAATATTGTTAAAAAATTATTATTTTTAAAAAAATTAATAAGGAAAAAGAAATTTATAGAAAAAGGAGTTTGATTACAGTCGAACATATGATGTGCCAGAGGTTGAATGGACACGGATATCATCTCATCAATCAAGAGTCCAACCTGGCCTCTACCCCATTTAATGGCCATCCATGCACTCTAATATTAATAACTTCACACCATGCATTACTAATTACCTCATAAATTTTTTCTGATGGTATATGTATGTACTTTTAACATATAAAAAAATTCACACCACTTTTAATAATTTTTTTAAAGTTATCATTTTCTCAGTAATGTTTAATTTGAAAATTTCAATAAAAAATATTATTCAAATGAGATTTATTTTCCTAAAACATAGTTAAAAATACTCTTAATACAATAATCATAATATCCATACGAATTAATAAAAAAAATCATTGATCAATAAATAAAACTTAAATCAAATCATATAAGAAGCATATAATATAGCAAGTTTACATTTTAATAAAAGAGAACAGTTAGAGTAGACTATAATTTTAATCCTAAGAGGACTAAGCAGCAACATCGTCTTCCTCCAAAGCCTGCTTCAAAGGCACCTCATCCACCTCTGCTCACATCCAAGTGGATGATCATTGCAAAAGGAAAAGCATACCCAAGCAAAACACAAACACACAAGCAAGGGTGAGCTAGATATAAAAATCATGTTATAACAGTCACACACAATATGTAAATAAAGACAAATATATCAGACTATACAAACATGACTTATTGCACTTTAACTTAACTCGTCCAGACTTAAAATGATTGTCGAGCTATGGCGAGTCATCCACTCGTGGTGGCCTCTACTGCTTTGCAAAGCCATTACCAATGGGTTTCATCCTACCACACTCACGAGGTTAGTCCGTTATCACTCACCTTGTTTCATATTGGAAGTACCCAAGACTAGGACCTCCTGCTACTACTCACGATATGGTTCAATCCTCTCTACTTGAGAATGATCGCCCATTGTAGTTCTAGGATAACCCCCAAGATTGAGCTGTCATGCAAATCATTCTAAACACTAAGGAAACCACCATAAATCTTCTCCTTGAAGATCATGGAATTACGTCCAATATTATAGGGCACCACCATGTAACCTCCTTAAAGATCCATGGAATTATGTCCATCAACCATACTTTTAAAACCACATACTTTCAATATCCAAACATGTTTCATATACTCGCATTCTTTCAATATAATTACCTTACCACATCATACTATGCATTTCAATCATTCCACACACTTGGTTCACCCAAAGCAAGAGCAAAAGAGAAGACTGGACTCAAAGGATTCGCACAGCACACCTTATTCGCAAGGCGAATTAACTCGCTGAGGTGTTGTACCTCATGTCCCTCGCATAGCGCACCACAGTTGGCACCATTATTCACACCTCTCGCATAGCGCACCCAGGTCGCTATGCGAGAGCCTAGACAGAGACCACACCCGCAAACCCTCTCGCTTTGCACCCATCTAGCTCTTCGAATTAAAAGGGCAGTGGTTCCAGACCACCACCAATCGCATAGCGACAGAATTCGCTAGGTGAATCCACAAACAGAGAGCAACACCCTTTGGTCATTCGTACAACGCACCGGCTCACACAGCGAATTACCCAGACAGTGAGCATCCTCTACAGGGTCTCGCTGGTACGACTGTCGCGGTCATACAAATTTGATGTGCACGAAAATATGCAGTATAACTAGGAATTGACTCCTAGGTCGTCTCTCAAGGACCAATTTTGGAGGTTCAGTCTCAGATTTATCACGAAGTGGGGGGGGTTGTGATTTTTGATGCAAAAAAAATTAAATCAAACTGAATTTAAAAATACTGAAATAAATTTTAAACACTGTAAAAACTGAACGGTAAAAATGGAAAACGTCTGAAAATAAAACGAACGGTCAAACGTAATGACCGAATTTTAAAGAAAGTACAGAAAACAATTAAATTGGAAAGCGTTAAATTTAGTGAATGGTAAAAATAAAATTTAACATTTTTAACATAACGTAAATCAACAGTGCAGTGAAAATAAAATTTGAGAAACAATTAAATAAAGTTTTGAAACCGTAAATTGAAACTGACAGAATAGAAATTGCAGTTAACATCAATTAAATTCCAATACATTGAAACTAGAAAACTAGAAAATTGAAACACATAAGACCCAAACCTCCCCAACAGGGGAGGAGGAAAAATAAACACTCAGAATCAACACGTCCGTGGTTGCTCTTCCTAAAACTACTCCTCAAATCTAATTTGCTGCTCCTTGCATTTTATAGCCACTCCTCACATACTCCCGTGAGCCCTCCTTGTTTCTAGCAAGGTTTTTTTTTTCTTTTGTCCAATTGCCAGCCTGAATTCCTTCCACTCCAATGTGCCAAAGAATTAGGATAGGGGCCCTCCATTTCTTGTCTTCACGCAGCAACCCTTCCACCCGTGGGCTTCCTTCTCCATTCCTCTCCATTCCATGTTTCTCTTCTTTCACCCGTGAACACCTTCTGGAAGTGGCAGCAACAACTCCCTCTTGGTGGCTTCTTCTTTGCTTTGCTTCTTCCAATTTGCGTGTGCTAGCAACAAGAAGGTGAAGAAGTCTTCTTCTTCAACTAGACTAAGACCTTGGAGCATCTCTTCTACTGGACCAGCTACTGAATGTGCTTCCATTCTAAGATTATTGTTTCCTCTTCAAACTCAGTTGCTAGACTTTGACGTAAAACATCTCCTTTGCCTTGCTTGTATGCTCCAAGTAGGAAAGCACTACTTCATTCTTCCTTCTTTACGTGAACTGCCCCCTTCATTCCAGCAAGCTTCACTTGTTAATTGTTGGATGGAAGCTTGTGCAAGCCGTGAGTTGGATGTGCAGATTTTCCAATTTAATGTTTGCTAAATCATGTAGCAAGCAAAGAAAGCCGTGAGGTGCCCCTTCTCCATCAGCTTTTCGGTTTTCAATTCATAAGGCAAAAGAAAGATTTTCCAATGCTAAATGGTGGATCCCATCTGATTCCAATTGCCTTGTTTTGTCCTTTGCAAAATTCTTCAATTGAAAGCAAGGAGAAATACATTGCCGTGCCCTTTCATTGGTGGTGGATCCCACTTTCTTCAATTAAAATGATGATGGTTGATTTCCTTATGCTTCTACGTGAATGTGCTAGCAAGTGGCCATGACCTTCTTTGCTTTCAACTTGTTTTGCTGAATTTTTCAATGGGACATTGCTATTGCAATTTATATTTGGAACGTGATTGTTTTTCAAGTGGTGGCCCCATGTGTTTGTCCAACTTGCAAACTTTTGACTTGAAAGAAATGAGTTGCAACATGGTCTTCCATTTGATGTTTGCTGAATACTTCATGAAAATGAATTGTGCATGGGCCATGCTCTTCCAATTGAGAAGAAAAAACGTGAACTTGCTATGTGTGTCCCTCTTCATCATTTTACTTCAAATGTGCTAAACTTTGCCCAAATGGCCGTGAGCTATACTTAATGGATATGTGAAATATGCCTTCCTCCCTTATGTGGCAGCTGAATGGGGGCCTTGTGGTTTACTTTCATCATACCAATCCAATAGAATTCAGCATTACATTTTGGAGGTCTTGGTGTGAGTTTTAGCATGTTTTCCAATGTTACTTCTTGAAATGAGATATAAAATGTGCCAATATGAGTGTTGAATCCTTGAGTGTTGGGAGGTCTTAGCACCGTCTAATGATCAATTCCAGCCACCACAAGTATCAAACAACAAGCAAACAATGCAAACAGATTAGAAGTCACTCAAATAATAATCACTGGACTGACATAGGAGAGTAAAATAAATACTGGGAACAGCACAAAACGAATTTGAACAAAGTAAAAACTATACGTAAAAATAGACATCCAGACGAAACTATGAAAAAAAATTGCATGCAAAACGGATAAGAATTGAACTCAAACGAAGACACACAAGTTGACACAACATTCACGCAGCACTGGTAATCGTTTACAGCACCCCTGTAAACGATTACCCGAGAGGAATTGCAAATTTGTACAGAAAGTCCAACACAGGTACTCAGTCAAGTGAACACAGGTCACCATTGGCAAAAAAACTGACTTTTAGGCACTTCTGCCCCTGTAAACGATTACCCGAGAGAAATTGGGAATTTGTACAGAAAGTCTAAATGTCCAAAAATATTTTCCAAAATTTTTCATGCACTCAATAATGTAAATAATTCGTTTCAGATAATTCAAATTAGTTAAAATAAGAATTTCTGATCGGATTAGGCTCAATTCAGTAAAATGGGAAAATACTGGACAATTAAGCACAATTCCCTGATTAATTCTAGCACAATAAACTAAATGAAGTGAATAAAATAATGATTCATCACTCGCTATGCGAGACAGCTCGCATAGCAACTCTGCATCATCTGCAGAATTCATTCTGCATAATCACACACTCACACCAGCCCTTACTATTTCTAGGCCTCTTGGCCAACTTCTAAGACCTCCAATTCGTACATTAAGCTCAATTACACCTGCCTAGATGATACTAACCCTCCCCGTTACTAATCTAAAGTGATTAAGATCAAGTTTTATCTTTTAAAACATCAATTTCTATACTTAAGGACCCAATTTCGATTTTACCACTTCTAACATGTTCTAGTCCAGTTTTATGATCCTAACAAGTCACAATTGACTTGCCTAAGATGTCCCAACAACCCAAATGTGTCCAGAACCCCTACTTCCCAAAAATCACTACCTCACTTCCTCTTAAGTGACCTAAAACCCTAACAGAACCTAAATTTTCTCTCTATTCAATGTCACAATAGATCTCTTACCCCAAGCACTTCAACATAATAATTACAGCAATTAGACACATCCATAACAGTTTACAAACATTACACTCCAGTTCCACTGTCATACAATCCAACTCAAATGCACCCAAATATTTCCAAATCAAAACACAATATCAATCATCACATCAATACAGAACTCAATATACATACATCACATGCAAATCAATATAAAAAAATATCCTAGCTCCCATTACCTCAAGATTTCACAGCTCAACTCAAAGACTCGCCTCAACATTACCTTGAGTTGTGAGAACTCAACAAACCCTACAGAACACTGGTCACAGAAACAACTCTTAGATCTAGAACTGAGTAGAAATGGAATAAGGGAAAGCAAGAAAGCACATGCAACCAACAAGAATGTACGTCTCTGTTCAAGACAGTAAAGAGGAGGTTGCATTGAGGGACTTACCAGCTTAGAACCCAAAACTGATCGGATGGTTTTGAATCCCTCTACGTCGCGGACGTTTGAGCACCACCTAAAATGAAATATAGTGGCTCAGTGAAAGAAGATTAAAGAGAGAAAGAGGAGGGGTTGTAGAAAGAAGGCAAAGAAAATATGACTGAGTTTTGGAGAAAGAATGAAGTTAGGTTAATGAACCAGAATGTGTCTGAAAATGGACTTTTAAAAGAACAATTTTTGATTAAATTTTCTAATCAATTTCCACATTCTCATCAACTTTAAAACTACAATTTTATAAGTCTTATCCAATTTCTTATTTTTACACCACATGAAAAACATATATCAATACTAATATTAAGTTAATTATTATTTTCTTTATTACTCATTCTTTCTTTTATTTATTTTTACTCTTATAAGTAATGAAGAATTATATTATTTCAGTATAATTTTTTATGTTACATCAAATTTAAATAACTAGTATTAAATTTTTACAATATGCAAAATTTATTTTAAAAAAGTATATTTCGTACATGTTTATTTTATATATTGTAATCATATTTAATTATTATGTCATATAATATAAAAATAATTATAAAAATAGATAAAATAAAATAATAACAATATGTAAGAATATTTAAAGATTGTTTTTTTATTATATATATTTCATATTATTGATAATGTTTTAAAATTGAAAAAATAAAAATAGTAAAAATATTTATCTAAATATTGAAAGTAATTCTACATACATATTTTATCCCACAAGGCATTCTACATCCAACGGGTGTTTCTCCCTCCACCCCCACACATCTTTTCCTCCACCTCCCCTTTACTATTTTGCCCCTTTCTCCACCTTTCCTTTACTATTTTGCCCTTTAAGTAAAATTTTATTTTTAAAATTATTGTTTTTTAATTTTATTCATTTATAACATATTTCACTGATAACCTACGTAGTTCCTTGTATGAGTAAAATATTTTTCTGCAAAGCTTGGTGATCGTGAAAAGAATTATCAAGCAATCTTCCTCTTGTTCTCGGTGCAGTACGTGGTGCAGTGCGTTTGTGGTGTAGTGTCCTTGTCGTGATTCCTCTCCAGGAACGTAGTCATAATCCTTCCACTAATCCTAAACCCTAAACCCTTCCCATACTTCCAATAATCCTTTTAATATCCAAGCCTATAGAGCCGCAAAACGTAGTAAAATAAAAACCAAACGTAAAAGGAACACTGCCTCTGGACAGATGACATCCTTCAACGGATGTCAACATCCGTTTAAGGCGAAACGGATGTCGACATCCGTTTTGAGGATATACACTCATAGAGAACAGCATTCCCTATGTTGGTCATGGAATCACTCTTCCTAATTTTATCACCGAGCACGGTGTACATGTGTCCACTAGCCTGCTTGTCACCACTTCCCAACAATGCGAGAATTTTCAGCATCTTAATCTAAGCACTCAAACACAACGAGTAGACAATTTAAGCAACGGGATCGAGTAAGTAACATGCAAAATCAAAAATAGTCTTAAATGGATAAGCTTCTCTATGAACCTGTCTTCCTAGTTTAGTTTAATCTAAAGTCAAAATTAATCATTTTAGTTTCTTATTTTCTCTCCCCGAGGGAGGAATTTATCCAAATATTAAATAGAATTTAACTTGAATGAAGGGTGCAGGCATTTGGTGATAATCATAAGTCTTGGGCATAATTGTCATTTTAGAAGGATATAATTACCATTTTAGAAAATTGGGGAGGTGGAGGAAGAGACGTGTGGGGGTGGAGGGAGCAACACCCACATCCAACTCACATCACATGCCTATATTAGTATAATATAACCATTATTAATTTTATTTTTTTTAATAAATACTAATGAAAATATATACGTGTGTTATTTTTTTATGATGATAAAAGAAATATTATTATGGTTATAAATTAAATATAATTTTTTTTATAATTTATTGTGAATAATTTTTATTTATTTATAGTAGTTTTATAATTAAAAATTGTTAAAATAAAAAACAATTAAATTGAGAAAAATTGTTAAATTTAGAAAAGAAAACGGTAAAATTAATAAAATTCTTATTTCAATTTTAAAAAAAATTTATTCAAAAGATAAATTTAATTTTTTTAATTTAAATTTATTTTTGAAAAATAGACGTGAACACCAAGAGGAGGAATCCCTTTATAGGTATAGATATAGCACCAAGTATCTTCTTCCCACTAGTATTAATATTAATTATTTAAATAAATTCAAACTAATATTTAATTAAATTCATTTGTAAAAGTAAAAATTTATTTATTTATAAATATGTTATTTATAATTTCTTGAATATACTACGTCGATCAACTCATCCATAAGTAAATTGTTAGATTTCAATATTATAAATCAAAAGAGTACGAGAGGATTATTTCACGGAAAATTATCCACCAAATTTAACTAAAATTGGGCATGTGTATACTAGATAATTTATACTAATAACATAGTCAAAAAATTTCAGTATAAAATTAAATGTGGCATATTAAATATATTAATAAAAATAAGATAAATAATTATTTTATAAATAAAAAATTAATTTATGTATTAGCTATTTAAAAAAAAGATAAACCTAGATATACTAATTTTTAAAAACTGCTTGGCCTTAGTATTTGTGGAGAAAAAGGTAACGCACGAATGACTTCAAATTTAATAAAATAGTATTTTATCATATTTTTTAAAGTATTTATGGAAAAAATCTATACGAAAAGAGACTATAAAAACCTAGCACAAACTATCTAATATACTCTCTTTTTTTCAAACCAGTCACAACCAGAGAAAATAAGTAGGTGGGTACATGGTGTAGACAGTATATTGTACATGTCATTGTTCATTTTGGGCTTATAAATGTTTAGTCCAAGATTAACATTTTTTTGTTAATATGATGTACAGTTAGTAATGATGGAGACGTTAGGAGCAAAGCCCACAAGAGATTGAATAAAGCGCCGAAAGTATATGTATTTGGGCCACAAAAAAATGAAGCCTTATTGAATTTTCGTTTTCTGAGCATGTTCACAAGGAAAGAGGATCCGAACAGAAAACCGAAAAGAAAAGATGATCGGAGGAAAAATAAAGATAGAGATAGAGAACATATAATATAATATGTTATATACATTTTTATATTATAATTATGAATTTCAAACTATTTCTTTATAAAAATAATTATGAACGCCTTGTGTTGTATTAGGATTTTTTTTTATATACATTGGTAGTATGAAACCTTGAGTTCGTTTAATTTTGGAATAAGTAGTTTGAAATGCTTATACATGAATTAAAAATATAAAAAAATTAATTGTAAACGTATCTGATAAAATCATTTCTAAATTTATTATTGATTCTAATTTTAAAAATAAATATATATAACTTTTTCCTTTTATAATCAGTAAAAGTATAATTTCATAATATTTTAAAATCAATTTCATTCAGCATCAATTATAGTAACGCTCATCGAAATTTATATAAATAATAGCAGTGACACATGAAAATGAAAACGCAAACAAATCGTGAAATTTGTGCTGTGAAGCATCGTAGAAATTTCTCAATATTTCTCTGTTCTATAGGGTAACTACACTATACCGTACTATCACTATTGTCGTTAACTTCTCTTCCAATTCCGAGGGTAACTTGAAAAGCTAATTCTAAACAACAGAAACAAACACACAGCCATAGTACAGAACGAAAAACTAGGTTTCAATGACCATGAAGCATTTAGCTGTGTTTTCTTTCAATCAAAAGAACCTTCGAGGAAGGTTCCTACTAGAAGTAAAATGTTAGGAAGTTTCGTATATAGTTGTTACTCTACAAAATTCATTGACGTTGTATATAAGAGCATCTTAACGTAGCCAATGGCATGCAGTGCAAAGCTGAGACGTGAATTGGCAACAGAAAAAGGTGTTAAGGTGAGTGCATTGAGAGAGAAGAAGAGATGAAGATGGAGATTGAGGAAGTTGGGAACTGCGAAGCACAACCACTTCCCCTGCTGTCACTCAACCACGTGTCCCTCTTGTGCAGATCGGTGTGGGAGTCTATGAGGTTTTATGAGGATGTTTTGGGCTTTGTTCCCATCAAACGCCCTTCTTCTTTCAATTTCACTGGAGCCTGGTTAGCTTCATCATTCATTCTCACAACCTCTTCATTCCATACCCAATATCTTCTTAATTACAAAGATCATTCCTTTTGTAGGTTTTACAATTATGGTATTGGAATACACTTGATTGAGAATCCTCATGTTGATGAATTTGATGCCTGTGCCAATGAATTTAGGCCCATCAATCCCAAGGACAACCATATCTCATTCCAGGTAACACACCAGGCTTCTAAGCCAATCTTTAAGGTTTAGAAGACCTAAACAAATAAATTTAAGAGGAGACATTTCTCAAGCATATAAAAATTATAATTGATTTCATAAAGATATATTAGTACTAAACTAATTTTATTTTTTTAAATGTTATATTATAATTAGTTTAACAGAGATGTATTATTACTAAAAAAAAAATTAAGAACTTTTTTTTCTTGGAGATTGAGAACCTTAGTTTGACCTTGAGCTGCGATGTTTTTTACTTCAGTTTACTTTATAATGAAAAGGTCCTATGACTCATGACTTTCTTTAGTAACTTTTAAGTTGTTCTAGTGATAAATATTTATTATTGATATAATGTGAGATAGATACTATACATGTCTGAGAAACTTATGACAGTTCATAATATGATAATGTGAAAATACTTTACACTATCCATGGAGAGATATTATTTACTCTATATTTTTGTAGTTTGTGATAAGAATTTGTTGAAACAAAGTTGTTTACATTGTAATAGAACTTAATCAAGTATAGTTTCAGTAGAAGAAATCAAATGATGACATGGAGTGTTTTTGATTTTGGGCAGTGTACTGATGTTGAACTTGTTAAGAAGAGGTTAGAAGAGAGGGGGATGAGGTATGTGACAGCTGTGGTGGAGGAAGGAGGAGCCAAGGTGGACCAAGTGTTCTTCCATGACCCTGATGGCTACATGATTGAGCTCTGCAACTGTCAGAATATCCCAATCATTCCTATTTCTTCCTGCTCTCTCAAGCCTCGCGGCCACAGCTTCAAGAAGACAGCTCCTTACAAGTGTGGATTCATGGAGAATGTCATGATGGAAAGCTTGAGCACCGACATGATCAATTTCTCCTTTTAAAACAAATGAGTGAAGAACCTTATCTTGTTTCTTTTTCTTTGTAAGATAAAAAAAAGGGTTTGCTGGCTTATAAAAAACGATAGGTTGGGAGATATTAAGATAAGTCTGTCATTAATCTATGCTAAAACCTACACAAACGTGGCCTAGAAGTCTTCATTTGTAAGAGAATATGGTGGACCAAAGTAAATCTGTACTGCTATATTGTATCATGTTTCTGTTTGAAATAATAATAATAATAATAAAAGGAAGAAATTGTGAGTTGATCGGTTGCACTGTTCACCGGCGGATTTGTCTTTATCTTTTGATTCTTTTCCATAGGAGGCGTTGTGTGATGAAATTTTCAGCCTACCAAAATTGTGCTGCCTCCACAAAAGAGAACAGAATAGAGCTGGCAATGGCCCGAGGTTACCAAATGGATGGTTCAAATTCGATGCAAAAAGTAGAAAGAGTTTATTCATGAAATAACAGTTTTGTCCTAATAAATCCAATGTATCATAAACAGAGTTGGTTGATGTGTAGATTCATGAAAACAATTTTTTTTTTGTCTCGCAATTGTGGTCATGTGTTGTGGTGTCAGAATGACTATTCCACCAAGAATAAAAGCAAGAATAATCACTACAAGCCGAAGTCACACATTTATTTATTTTTGTCTCCTCAGTATGGTCATACATTTGTTCTGAACTCATTACATTTCTTGGAGACTCCTATTTAAAATGACCAATCTCTAGCCACATACTTAAAAACAGTTGTTATAAACTCATTACAGGTTTTATGTTATAATCAATATTTGCTTTAAAAGTTGCCACTGTTCTACATTACTGTTTCATGCATCTGTATACATCTCATCTTTACTAAATGGTAGCACACACTAAACAAAAGCAATCCAGAACAAACTCACTTTATTCTCTATGAAAAAAAAAAAGACATATAAGGTTACTGATGGGAAATTCCCAACTTTTTAAAGAGTATCAGCTAAAATGTCAGGCTAATTTGACAGAGCTTCCGAAACATGTGATGATGTAAAGCAATAATAGAGGTGACAAGCTGTAAACAAATCTTGAGTCCCCTTTTATTTCTGTTTGGGAAAGTTATTCTAGGAACAGTGAAAATTACCATTTGATCAGTGTCTCTTGTGCTTCTGATTGTGGACTGTAAACAGTATCTAAAGTTCTTTTTTTTCTCGGCCAACTACTCATGCAAAGATGTTCAGACCTGTTTGATGAGTCGTCCATTTATTAACAGTATAGATATTGACGAATCCATTGAAATCCACCATCCCTGAAATGCAAAAAAGTTGGTCGCACTACAAATCTTGGCAATATTATGTGTCTCTTTAAAGGGAAGTTGGGAGATAAGAGATAACCTACTTGATTCATTCAAAAGTCTTGTTTTTATAAATCCAGTAAAACTCTAAAAAAGCAAACGTACGCATCTTATAGATTTGTAATAAGTGTGTATGAGAATTTGGGTGTAGAGTAGATAAAGAAGTTAAAGTAAGAGTGAGCAGGAAAATGGATAGAAGGGACAGGTAGAGAAGAAGATGGAAGATTCATGGCTTTGGTTGTTGTGGCTGAAAAGGAAGGAGAAGTTAGGCAGAGGCTAGGAAGGATGAAAGAAACAAGAAACATGGGAAGGATGTGGGTCCCATGTCAGATAATTAATTGGTGGGTGAGAATGAAGCGTGAGTTGCTGTCAACTCTGCATTGGCTTTGAACTTGTGGCTACGAAGTAATGTTTGAGGCCAACAGAGTTGACAAACACTCATTTATTGTGTCTTTGCAAAGTTTTGGAATCAACCATCAAGGTCCCCCCACTCCTTCAAAATCCTTTCTTTTATCCCACACTCTAATCATAGTCCTTCCCCATCATCATCTTCATCAACCACCACCTCCACCCTCTTTCACAAACAACATAACATTCGCTGAAAAACAAAACTATCATACCCACATGGATTTGGTGAACACCTGTCTTCTTCTCTGCCTCCCTTCTCTTTCTATGCTCATATATATTCATCATCATAATACACACATAGATACATATATTGTGTTTTTCTGTCTCACTGTAACTTTCTTTCTGTCTGTTGCCTGAAGCAATGAAAGTGGGAGAGTCCAACCATGCGAACGCTTTGTGATGCTTGTGAGAGTGCGGCGGCTATAGTTTTCTGCGCCGCTGACGAGGCTGCACTTTGTCGTGCTTGCGATGAGAAGGTGTTTTTTTTTTGTCAATACTTTCTGGATCTTCTTTGTGATATGTTGTGCTCATTATCGATATTGATCTGTGTTTTGTACTTGTGTTTTGGTGTTTCGTTTAGATCACTGACTTGAATGTTATGATCTGGTGTTTATTGAAAAATACGACACGGTCACTATATTTCATTGGTAATTTAAGAATATTGAAATCCTGGGAGAAACTTGGAGAAGTTCATGTATGTATGGGGTAACGAATTGAAGGGCTTGAAGGTTGACCCTCTTGTAGCTTCATAGATATGCTTCGATTCGATTTGATCTTGTTGCGGTGTTGTGTGAATTGAAAATCTGAGTCTGTATTTTACTTTTGTTTGGTGTTGGTTTTTGTGGTCAACAACTTTGAACCAAAGGGTAGAAGATTAATGTTTTGGAGCTGACAGGTTCACATGTGCAACAAGCTAGCAAGTAGACATGTGAGAGTTGGTCTTGCAAGTCCAAGTGATGTGCCACGGTGTGACATATGTGAGAATGCACCTGGTAGGTGGTTTCTTCTTTCTATCCTTATGGTGTTCCTATGATGCTTATTGTTTATATGTGTTTACCCTTTCAATCTGGATGTAGCTTTCTTCTATTGTGAGACAGATGGAAGTTCCCTTTGTTTGCAGTGTGATATGATAGTTCATGTTGGAGGTAAAAGAACGCATGGAAGATATCTTCTGTTCAGGCAAAGAGTTGAGGTTAGTGAGTGAACTGGTCTTGATATGTTTATTGACTAAACCCACCAAAATTTTGTATTAAGATTGTAAGTTTGGCTGTTTTAATCTCTAGCTTTGCACAAGGCTCACTTCAGTACCTAACTTTATAAAATGTTATTCGTTTTAGTCCTTAATGTTGGTGAAGAAAAACTGAAATGAATATATTTTACAAAGTCAAGGATTAAAGTGACCAATGCTTACAATCTTAGGGATTAAACTGGGGTTTATTTACTATTGGGTTTCCTTAAAAGGTGTAATAATGTCTCCTTGTTCCACAGTTTCCAGGAGACAAATCTAGTCATGCTGAAAATCCAGGTTCACAGCCATTGGAACCTGGTGAGAGTAAAAGAGGACAAAATCAACTTCCCAAACTAAAAATGGGAGAGAAGCAGCACAATCATGTGATGCCTCTGCTTCCAACACCAGGATCTGCTGCTGATGGGCATACCAAGATGGAAACAAAAATGATTGATTTGAACATGAAGCCTAATAATAGATTACATGAACAAGCATCAAATAATCAGGTTAGAGTGCATGGGAAGTGGCTTTTGTCTTCCTAATTAGAAATTTCTTTTCAAGTAAAGGTGTGTTTCACATAAATCAGATATGCAAATACTTGCAAGGTAAAATTGTTAACCCTTTTAGTGCAAACCCATCTCATTTAAATTGTAATTAGTGGTATTAAATCCATTCCTCGTGCATTAAATATAGTAAACTTGTTCAAATAGTTTTGATTAGGATATGGAACTAATTGAAATGTCATGTGATGTGTTTGTTAAATGAATTTATCTTGGGGATCAATTTCTGGCTTTATTTGAAGGAACATTTTACGATTCGCCTTCACAGCTACAATCTGAAGAGATTAACATTGCAAGGAAAATATTGTTTTGTACTTTTAATTGTGGGTTTGAAAAAGCTTCATATGCGAACCAAAAAAACTTGTAATTTGTTCTGAAGCAGGTATTCAGTAAACTGTCATAAAACTTAAAACTAAGTGTGGTTGAAGAGTTGATCTGAACTAAAATTTCTACTAATCACATCATGTGCAATGATTATAATTCTCAGGAATGCTTTCTCTCTTTCTTTGCAGCCATAAATGGTACAACCAGGCAATGCAGTTCTTGCAGGATTCTACACCAAAAATATAGTACTGGCAAAAGCTTCTCATGCATGTTAATGACAAGGATGACAAAGATATTCTGTTAACATCCTATTCTGGCAAATGAGGCACAGAAATCTTTTGAGGAGTTTATTCGTCTATGTAGAACTTAATTTGGTAGTTCAACACAACATATTTGTATTGCAAAGCATTGTTGATTGTATATCTATATGATCGCTTCCAATGAATTGCGTGTTGCTGAATTTTGTTTTTGGTTTCGGTTTCTGTGCTACTACGGCTCCCCACAAAATTCAAGGGGGAAGAATTTTATTTTTCCAAATAAAATGAGACATATAATTATAAATCATCGAGGTGTTAGCAAATTGGATAGAATCCGTGTAGAGGAAAAAAAAAGCTCATTTGATCTTTCTTTTTTTAAATTTATTATCCAATTGATCTGATCATAAACTTTGGATCCAATTTTAAACGGCTTTGATTACTTTGGTTTGTAATTCCATTCTTTTTATTTTATACTATTAAAAGGGTTTGATCATGTGATTTGTTCTTGAAATTAAGAGTGAAAAAAAAAATTGGCCATGGACTTTTTTATAATCCATTATAGAGAGATTAATTAATTTCCTTTGAGATTATTTGATTCAGAATTAGATAATAAGTTTTGCCTTATGCGACAAACTTTCCAAAATAGGTAATAGTTCAAGATGTTCTTAACTTTATTGGAGGATTATCCATTCGCATCAATGTCTTATGTCATGGTTGATGTCATTCATATCTTCAACACTCACCTTTAGTTTATTTTTCACTTTTCTTGCTAAGAAAAACATTACATCAACCTACAATGTTAGAGATAATAAATAGGTCATCAAATCGAATAAAGTTGATTAAGATTTCCTAAATGTGAAAAAAAAAATATTGGGATCCACAAATTTCACTTTAATGATATCATATATTAGTTTTAACCTATGACATGCTAGATTTTATATTAAATGATAAAACATAAAGTGGTAATGGGTAATATTGAATTCCTGAGAAAGAGCAACAATTGTTGTGATAGAAATTAAAAACTGTTTGTTTATGAGTCAAGAAAATCAATACTCCATTTATTTAGTGGCTTTTTGTTGGAGAGCATTTTACGCGCGTGCTATGATTCCAACATCTCTAAAATCTTTCACTACGGATCAGATATCTTTATTCATTTTGTGTGATGACATGTGGTTGGGGACTTTATTCAAAAATTTACTTAAATGTTTAAAATACAGGTAAACGTTTATTTTCATAATATATATATATATATATATATATATATATATATATATATATATATATATATATATATATATATAACCATTTAAAATCGTATATGTCTAAAACCAGAACTCGTTATCCGGATCGACCAATAATATAACACAATTTAATGATTGAGTCCATCGATTTTATTTATAATAAACATGTGAAAAATATGGTTTCCAAAATTTAATTTTTATCGGGGTCAGTTGGAGTTCTCGTTTAACAAAAGTACAGAAAAACTAGGTTGTGCTTTATTTTCTGTAGAGTTATTACATTTAGATGAGTTATCAGAAAGAATAACGTAATAAAGAATAAATATTTTTAAAGACAGTTCTTTAATGGTGATATGAAATAGGACGTTTACTCTTTTCTAGTTTCTAAATTTTGCATAGTATAAAATTGTTTTATACAAAAGTTATATATGTTAAAATTGCAAATCATTCTTATGATTTTTAAGAAATTATTAAAAAAAAAGAGCAAAGTTATGATAATTTTTAATTACAGAACCATTTATAACTGTTTTACATTATTAGTATTATTTATTTATTTAATTACTTACTGTTTTATACAACCCTAACGTATGATCTCTTAGAAAAAAAATCTAGAAATAGACATTTCAAGATATTGTTTCATGAAACAAACATTTAGTTACATTTAATTAATGGAAACCATTAATATGATTTTCAGGAAAATTATCATAAAATTATCTAACCTATCGTTATAATTTGTGATTTAATAATAAACAAATACACAACCACTTTTCTTTTAATTAAAGCTTAAAACAGTTTAAAATAAACGGAATTATTATATATATATATATATATATATATATATATGAATATTCCATTTCGTTAGTGTTTCGGGTATGGAATTAATAGCAACGGTCTAATTTTTGTTATGTTATTTAATATTCAAGTCTTACCCCACAAAAGGTCTCACATACATTCAAACCGTTCTAATGATAATATTTGTAAGTATTTCGATGTCAAAGCCAGTTCAACTCAAATAGATAATAATAAATGTTGTTGTTAATCAAACCTTTATTTATTGGTTGGTTTTGTGGTGAACTTTTAATTAAGATTTGCCTAATTACGATCCAAACATAAATAATCATAATTTAACCTATGTATGATTCTGATTATGAGTGGATGGTCTGTCAAGTGACCGTCTGAACTCAACAACTTGTTATCTAGGTGGTTTGGTTTGTCATCCAAACTTATATATGATTAGACAATCTATCATATGACCGTTTAGATTCAACGACTTATCTGGTGGTTTGATTGATCAATCGGGCTAATGTATACAAGGACGTTCTGTTAGATCATTGTGTAAGCTCAACAACTTTTAGTTTGTGACAATTGACCATATGGGTTGTAAACATTCATTAAGTACACTTAGTTTTGTTCCATAAAACATTAACTTTAAACGTCCAAAAAATAAAGTATTGAAATTTTTTATTTAATATTAATATTTCTCTATCAAATTAATTATAAAATTATTACAGAAAAAAAACACAATATTTTTTAGTACTAATATAAATTTATTAAATTAATTATAAAATTATATTTATGAAAAAAAGCCTCAAACCAATTTTTTTAATACTAGTATACATCTATTAAATTAATTATAATTTTATGTTTGAACATAAAATTTAATAAAATTATTATCACTGTTAATTTTTATTAGTAGTAAAAATAATATTTAATGAGTTAAATTCTTTTTAATGAATTATAATTTTGTTTAGGAAAAAGAGAATGATTAGTTATTATAATTTTTTATAACCAATTTTAACTTGTATTATCTTTTATCTGTGTGACTTTTTATCAACTGGTTCCATTCATTTTCTCTCATTGTTTTATTTTATTCTAAAGTTTTATTCTAGAATTCTTCTTTTGATGGTTTTGGTAGATTAAGTTCATTGAATTTCATATTGTCTTTATGTACTAATTTTTTATCCTTATTTAGGTTTAGTATGTTTTTCTTTTTAATTTTATTGTTATTGTTTTTATTCTATTTGTTGAATTTATATTAGGATTAAAAATATATTTCTTTTGCCTGGTTCAGTTTTTGGTACTTTTCAATTTATGAATTTGGAGACTTTTTCTGCACATATTTTAACAAGAAATTGAAAATTTTTGTTTGGATTAAATTGCATACCTATTAAGTAGGTTAAAGTTTAACCTTTTGATGGATAATAGAAATGAATTCTCTTTCAAAATAAGTGATAAACACGAATTAAAATTGAAAATAATATCAAAATAAAATGGAATTAATTATAATAATTTAATAGATAATTTAAAAAAAAGTTTAAAAAATAAATAAATTTTACCTAAAAAGTCTCGTTTATAAATTTTCTTTTGCCTCCCAAACTCTTAAATCGCCAATGGAAATATACTTATTGAGTACATCTATACTTAAATTTAAAATAAATAAATATGTGACTCGTGTTGCCTGCTAGTTAGATGTGATGGAGTATGACTTGGAATAGATCATCTTCTCCCCGCCACAAAAAAAAAAAAAAAACATTACTTTATAGTTAAAAAGTTGGTATTTTAGTATTCAATGGTATAATAATCTTATTCTATGTAACGGAGATTTAAAAGAATAAATATTTTAAATGTAAATTAATTATAAAAAAATCATAATCAATAGCCATTTTAAAAATTACAAATGTATTTTAGATTTATAATATATTATTTAGGTGTAGTATATATTATAAGAATACAATAACCAAAGCATAAACTGTCAAAGTGTTTGGCGTCCGTACATGTACGGAGCATGCGCGTGGGGATGGTCGAAAGAATTTGTAGCCATGTAAGTCTTTTTCCGTCTATCATTATTCATGCATAGTAAAGTGCTCGATTATTCAAAACCATAGCTGGAAAACTTTATTATTTCTTATGATCCATTTATTTATTAAGTTGAATTAATGTCAGTGGATGATGAGTGTTGGAACATAGTATTAATGAGACCAAACTTTAGGTTATATAAATAATTAACACTACTTTCAATAAAAAAATTTAAATAATAAATTTTAAATTTTTAAATATGTTATTTAATTTTTTTCATTTTTATTCTGAGATTTGAAATTTTTAATCAATATACGATTTGGAATCATACTTAGATTCCTAACGAGGAGGAAGATATTGAGTTAATGGGAAGTGAATGGTTTTTAGGGAGTGTTCATTCCAAACTTGTTAGGGAAAGAGGAGGGTGAGTTTGTTCTATTCACCAGTTTGGTATGCAGTGAGGCACTCTTTGAAAAACTTTTGATGAGTTTTTCAGTGAAGATTCATGGGAGATATAAATAATACTAATAAAAGATGCGTGTGGGTGTAACGTGGAGTTGGTATAAGCTTGTGATAGGTTTTTTTTGAGAAAGATTCACATGAAATATACAACAATAATAAAATACGAGTTTAACCATATAAATAATTACCATTACCTCTGATTTAAAATCTTTAATTAATGAGTTTATAAGTTTTTTTTATAATATTAACTTTCGTGTGTTTACTTAATATAATACTTAAATTCAGTGATAAATTCTTAACGGGTTGTAGCATAGACCTAAGATGGGAGGGATGAACAATGTGGCCGACAAAAAGAGAGGAAGGTAAGGAAGTATGCTGTGTGAGTAGTTAGGGTTCATGTGATGAGGTGTAAGAATAATAGTGATGGGTGATGGTGAAAAGGAGAACAGGTGTCGATGCTTGGTCGTGGCGTGTCAAAACTGAAGCCTGATAAACTTGATGGCCCGTCGTTGTTGATAAAGTGTTTGGACAAAAAGCATTCGTCTCAACTACGAAGGTAATGGAGAAATCAGGCAAGGATGGAGACATTTTGTAGAATATACTGTAATTTTGTAAACATGGTATGAATTGCATTGGATCACTAAAGGGTTGTAATTTAAAAAGTCCGTGAATTAAGAGGTTAAAGTGATATAATCGCGAATAAATTTACTATAAATATCATAATTATATAATATAACAAAAGGAAGAAAACGATTACTAGTTATTACAATTAAAATGAAGTAAAATATATATATATATATATAAGTTAACAAAATATTTATTAAAATTCAAATGAGTGATAAAAAAAGCAAAAAAAAATTGAATAAACACGCAGTGTTAGAAAAAAAGCACAAATCAACAATGTATGATAATTCTAGTTAAAAAAGAAAAAAAAATCTTGTTTATTCTATCTTATCATCTTACTATAAAAACCTATTTTGTATATCCGCTTATTTTATCATAATGTTTATAAACTAATGGATAAATATATTGCTCTCAAACCTAATAATATAATAAAATTACAGATTAAATCATGCAGCTCAGGATAAGAATTGCAAAATAAACCATTTTACAAATAATTTTTTTTCTCCCAACAATATAACTTACCAAATTAACATTGGTTCTGTTCACTGAAATCCGACTCTAAAAGCTTTCTAATTAACTTGCAGGGTTGGTTCTATCTAGAATAGATTGAGAATCCATTAAATCAAATTTAAAATTGATCCGTCTAATTGATATGAATTTTTAGAAAGAAAAGTTGCCTCGTCGGTGCTGTTTTCTTTTCAATAGTTACGCAACATCGTTTTTTATAGCAATTAACTGAATCTCGTTACACTGAAAGGCAAAGCAAAAGATATATTTTACATTAGCAAGGAAGATGTCAATGTTAGAAAATTACACGACAACTTTACGACAACTTTAACAATGTGTAAATGTAATATAGCTGTACAATTGCGATAGACAGCACCATGCAACGATAATGCTTGATGAAAAGCTGCACCATATATAAGAAATGCCCCGTGCAACGATAATGCTGATGGAAAGCTGCACCATATATAGGAAATGCCGGACCTACAGTAATGAAAAAGGCTAAACCATATTTGTTTATGTTTCCAACAACCAGAACTGATTTAAAAAGACAATTTCCTATATGGTAAGATAGGATGGTAGAGAAAAGAGAGTGAAAAAGAAAATAGAAACAGACTGCATAAAATGAAAATTAAAGGTGGTTTAGTTGAAGAAAATAGAAATAAACGAGATAAAATCAATTAGTAAAAATAAATGAAAAATGAGAAGGAAAAATATATGTGAAATCCAATTTTATCTATCATTCTCACTTCTACTCCTCCCCAATCCAATTAGACAGTCAGCGAGAACCAAATGGTACAAGTAATCACATGAGCTCTCCATTTTCTACATAATCGCTAAATTTATAGATATGTTGGTTGCAATGTTGAACCTCTTAAAATACTTAAAACTATAATGAAAAATGCTCAACACCCAGGACAAACAGAGTACAAAAATAAAACAGACAAAGTTTAGCGTGACAAATGAAGACCATCTATTACTGGCTGCTTGGACTTGGAGTTGATTTTTAAGATTGAACTAATAGATGAGATTTAAGAAAAAAACATCAAAGCTATATTACTTGCTATGTGAATAAGGTATAAATAGAAGAACGCAGAATAAAAGAAATGTACCATCATCATGATTGGAAGAGAGTTATTGTTGCAATATAATCATTCTTCATCACCTGCTAACATCGCCAGAATATTAGTGGTGTCTTCAAAGAATCATTTCGGACTAAACTATAAAATAGCAGGACATTATAAATACAAAGGACACACCTCAAAGGCAATATTTTGATAACCATACACAAATGTTGAACCAAATGGATTAGTTGCAGAGCCTTGGGTTTGAATGGCAGCTCGTCCACAATCCCCAAGTATTTCCTAAAAGAATCAATTGCAAAATATTATATGATATAAACTTTGATTAATCATTATTAGAAAATCACTTCAAATGCCAGTCACTATTCTCTTCCATAACTACATAAGATATAACCCAATAAAAGGGATAGAAGACCACCTTCACTTGTTCCCATTTGGTGCTAGGTGTAATAACCCTTTGTTTGATATTATTTACTTCCTCGAAAGATCCCCCAGCTGCTGGAAAGGTCAAAAATAGATTTTATCTCTTAATTCACAACAAAAATTTACAACCAACCGTTACATGAAGACCAAAACTAAACACTCCATTGCAAATAAAAAAGATTGCTTACAATCTGCACCATGGATAACAAAGTTGCACTTAATATAAGAATTGAAATCCGCATGACCGGGGAAGTTGGAATGCAAAACAAACTTCTTGATTTTGTGGGTCTGAAAATACAACAGATATGTAGGAGTTTCCATTAACAGTCGTTTCACCATGCAAAGAAGCAAAAACACGATGTAAGATACAAACCTTTCCATCAAATAAGATGTCCAGACCACGAGTGAAATAATTATAAAAGTAATCTCCACATAAAGTTGTCCTTGGTCGAATATCAGAGGCAGAATGAATACCCATTTGATCAACCTATAGAGTTAGAATTAAGAATCAAACTTCATACAAACTAAAACTCATTCAGGAAGTTTACTAGCTCGAAATAGTATGAAGTTTTTTGTGCTGAAGTTAGACTTCAGACCTACTTAAATAAATTTATATTTAGTGAATATCAATATTTCTCCATTAAGAGAGTAACTAACAAGATTAGAAGAAAAAATATATCAGCTGCAGATTTTCTTGACTGTTAGCCCGATTTTAAAAACTTCTGTTTGGACACACCTCAATTCTTAGTATTTAGAACTTATCCACAGCATAACCCTAAATTATTCTGTCAAGTACACCATTGCACGTATTAAGGGGATCTAGCAAAACCTTCTTCTAAAGCATTTAGTAGAGATTAGAGACAATACTACAAAATCTCCTGATGTCTCGCATCTAATCATGCTTCTGGCTTCTATATATCACACATTCTCCAACAACCATGCAGCTATGCATACAAAAAATTCTTGAAAGAAAAAGCAGCGATGAAAATAGCAAAGTAGAAATTTGAAAGAACAAGCAGATCACATAAGAAATGAAGTTCATATAAGCCATAGCATGTGAAGCATGCCAGAGAAGAGAGGGTGATTGTGGAAATAGAACTGTTTCATATTCTCTGTTCATTTTCTTCCTGCGCTCTAAAATGAAAAAGAACTTGGTGTACCATATGTATCTTCTTCTTCCTTCAATTTTCTTCGCCCATTGACCCTATGTTTTCACTTATCCATCTAGCCAAACAGCAGAAATTCCAAGATGTCCTCTCTTTTCTCTTAACCAAATTATCAAACAAAGGCATACTCTAAAACATGAAACAATCAATTTCCTAGGTCCTCATATGACCCATTAAATAAAGTAGAAGACGTAGTTAAGATTGAATTGTATACTCCTTGCAGACTGACTCAGGGTGTACACCAGAATCTGAAAAACCGAACTGTATAGATCTTCATAAATAAAAATTTTCTCAATACACCAATCGTAAGTAGAAATAAAGTGTCAGGTTCTGTAGACATCTATGCAACATATATCAGTTTAGTTCCACACCAAAAGCTACATATTAATCATATTCCATTCAAAACATTAGTAATTCATTGTATGAGCACCTGCTTTTGATGAATTCCACAAGGACGCCCAAGCTCCGTCCAAACATCCTGCATAAAACATTAAGCACTGCATAAACTTTCCTTAAGATAATGAATATGAAACATGTGGAGGATGATAAAAGCAACAAAAACCATAGGAAATTCATCCCCTAAAAGCAGAATCTCAAATGGTTTCAATTGTATATAGCAGTAGATAATGATTACCTGAGGAGATGCACCAAACGGAATATGTTGAGAGCCAACTGTGAAATACAATTCTTCTCGCAGCTATATTAACCAAGAAAAAACTGAATTAGAAGTCAATACTACAATCAACAAGACAAATCAGGAAAACTGTTTCTCTAAAATGAAGCCAACTAAAAACTGATATAGGGTTTAAAGGACCCAAACCTTTACATGGACCTCTTCCATATAAATGCTTCCAATCGGTAATGGTGGAGCAGAAGCCTTATCCATTAAAGACCCCACACCAACCTTCTTACCAGAGGAGCTGTCATATATAGAAACCCTGCAGGTAACCGGCGTGGTCCCATCAGGAAACTCCAATGGCAACTCCACTGTCATAATTAAGAGAGAAAGTTTCAATGTAATGAAATAAGAAAACTAGGTACAACATTTCAATTTCAAGATGATATAGTAAATACCTCCACCATCATGACAGCAGTCTGTAAATTGACTAGGAATAGGAAAGGCAAAAGAAAGACCCTAAAGAGCAATACAGAAATATAAAGCAGAAAGCATTACTAACAAGAAATCGTAAACACACAAGGCAATAGTAGATAATCATTTGATATCCAAAATATGTACCGGATAGAATAGGGTGTAAATGCCTCTATCCTTGTCAAAAATTCCAGGATATGTAGGTCCAAACAGTGCATATACAGCAACAAAAGTAGCCAATGTTGATGGTCCCCTAGAAGTGGAAAAAATTATCTTTAGTTTTACAATAAATCTATACTACAATTAAGATTCCAAACACTCACCCTATCAAGGAAGTAGAATAGCGCATTTGAAGTCTCTTTACGTCAAATATTTCAATCAGCCGCAGTCTCTAAAATAGCAATGAAATGTTTCATCATGACAGAGTCTTATGAACATGTATATATAACAATGCATAAAAGCACTATAAAACAGTTTAGAATGATTGAACTGGTAAGAAATTATGCATACAACTGTTTAAGTGCTTGAGATCTTCGAGAAGAAGAAAAAGATACAAGGTGCACCATTACTTTTGAACAAAGTGGCAATACCAAGCATTCACGTTAAAAACAAAAGTCAATTCTCAAGCATGGTATCATCTTGAGGGGAAGGAGCACATTACTGTAACAAAAGAAACAGAAATAGAGTAGGAAATCCAAAAGCTTCAAACAATTCACCCCAACAAAGTTGCACAAAAAAATAAAAGATAGCTAAATTTTAAACATGCATTATTACATTGGATCTACAGTTTCCATTTGCACGGGCAAAGTACCAAGACATCCTTATACAACTTCAGTCCCATTATTCTCTTATCAAGTTGTAATATGCAAGCAGAATGAGCTTCAATGATAATACAACTAAAAACTACAGAGTTTTCTAAGATAATCCAATAACATTCAGAACTCATCATTTTTCGCATGAATTCTTAACACACTTGTTGAGTTTGCATTTTCAAATGCGTCAGACTATTGTAGTTGGTTTGTTAGTTATTGTTCATGATATCATAGAGCTACCAAAGCATGAGTGATGGCCCCGTCATATCATTTCTAACTTACAATGATCGCTAATCAAGCACTCATGATTCCAATTAAAGATATAATAAACAAAAAATTCACTAAATAATACACATCATTCATGCTTTCCAAATAAGGACTCTACAAAAAAGAATAAATCAACCACTGGAGCAAGACGAAGGACTAAAAAGTTATATAGACCTGAGACCACGGGTCGAAACGAAGATGGAAACCATGATCGGGAAAGCTAATCACAATATCTAACTTCAGCGGTTCCTGCGTGTGCATTAGAAAAAACTTAAGATAACTTAAAATCAATCTCTTACAAAATAAAAACAAGTGTCTCACAAAGGCGATGCCACCGATACTAGCCTGCCCGAAGCAGACAGTAAAATTACTCGAACAAGTTCACACAATCATAGCCGAGACAAGTGACATGAAATAAAGCCATAACCATTTGTGACAAACCTCATCAAAATACTTCACATGCACCACGTCATATATATTTGGCTGCTGCTCTATCTGAGCAAATGCTTCGCAAATGGGCATCCCTAAACAGCATAAGAAATCGGTAACAAGCCAAGTCAGTAAACAAAAACATAAGCCATATACGAAACGCCAATAACACCTTCAATAGTCGAATAAATTTAGATGTATTAAAATATTGGATACAACCGCTTAGCGTGTCTTTGAACATGTATGATAACCTCAACAGTCAAAAGACAAGAGGAAAAATTAAATTACCATGTCTTAGACCTAAATTTACATAAAGAGAAGTGAAAATCGGAAACGGATAGGATTACTGTTGAATTGAAAAAATGCGAGAGGATAACTACCTAAATTGAAGGGTCCGATGCCGAGACCGGGTCGAAGATCGAGAACGATAGCCCCCATGGCTGTGCCCTCGCAACGGCGCCGGGGTCTCTGCATGGTGACAGAGGGTATTGGATTGGGAGATTGCGGATGAAGGAAATCCTCCGTTACTTTGTGTGAAGAAAAATCGACAATAGATAGGGGTAAAATGCTTATGTACGGTTGCAGCGGATCCGATTCGATTTAGTTAGACGGAAGAACGAACTTCTGTTTCCTTTTTCGACACCCCAAAAGCAAAAAATGCTCCTCTCGCACGCCACGGAAACCCAAATTACGTTGGTTTGATTTTCTTAATCAGTTAGGTCTTCTTTCAATAGATTATACCCACGCTGTTATGTCAATCTTTTGAAAAAACACTCCTATTTCTTATGTTTTTCAACCATTTTAAACTGTTTTATCTATAATCTAAATATAAAAATATATAAGGAGATATATGTCTATTTACTTTCAATCTTATCCTCTTAATTATTATTTTTAAATTTAAATAACTGTTTATGATAAATAAAATAAATTTTAGTTTTATTATTTTAGTAATTATTTTTTAATTTAAATAATTATTCATTATAAAAAATTATTTAAATTTTCATTACTTTAATAAAAAAATTAAAATTTAAATATTTATTCATATTATTTAACAATATTTTTTATTTTAATTACTAAACATTATTTTATCTATAACGTATACTATGTATACTTCTTATTTTTTCAAATTTATTTTTTAATTATTATGACATATAAAAATATAATCATAGAAAATAGATAGATGATAAAAAGGAGAAAAAAAGAAAAAAAGTAAAATAAAGAATAATGATACTTTGACAACATTTTTTTTACAACATTTTAACATCATCTACGTGTCATTTTGGTGTAAAAATGTTGTCAAACTAACATTATCCTAAAATAAAAATAAATTATTGTTTTCTTTTATATGCTTTCATCCCATTAAACACACCTTTATCCTTTTTAACTTGTAAAATTATATATATATATATATATATGGTTTGCTAACTTGCATGCTATTTTAACAATGTGAACCGAGTTTTAGTTGAGTAAGTTTTAAGGTAAAGGGTTTTTGAATAATTTTCATTCTCAAAACTAAAAAAAAAAAAAACAAGAAACACCCAGACCTTTACTCACCTCCCTCTCAACCCTTTCTCTTCCATCTCTCTCACTCCAACATTTTATTTGTCATCCCTACTGTAACCCCAATTAAAAAAATTAGAAACAATTGCCTAACCCTAATACACTTTTCTCATTTATCCAATTCGTTTCTCTCTTATCTTCATATTTTCTCTCACCCACACAATTAAAATTGAAGCTCAAATTGAGAGAGATATCGAGAGAAATCAAGAATTCTCCCTATTTCATAGATTCATGGATAGGTTGGGGCAACAATATCATAAAAAATACCTAAAAAAACTAAAATACTAGCAATTTGAAATGAAATATAGTTTGAAATCCATGTATTCTTTTTGTACTATATTTTTTGAACTAGATTCAATTAAATTGGAACGAAATCTTTCATCACTTTTCGAATTCTTCTTTTTTATCTTAGTTGTTTTCATCTTTTTCTTATATTCGAATCGGTTATAAGTTAATTAAAAGTAACCCGCGACACCCCAATTTGTTGTTTTTGCTCTGTTCGCTCATTTGTTTTCCAATTTAATAACAAAATAAAATTATTTTGTTATTAAAGTGAACAACAAATGAACGAACAGAGTAAGAACAACAAATTGCGGTGTCATGCGTTGCTGTGTGTGAGTGTGAGAGAGTACGAAGATGAGAGAGAAACAAATTGGATAAGTGAAATAGAGAGAAAATGTTGGAGTGAAAAAGATGAAAGACAAAGAGTTGAGAAATATGAGTAAGAGTCTAAGGATTTCTTGTTTTTATTTAGTTTTGAGAATAAAAATTATTCAAATACCCTTAACCTTAAAACTTAGAGTTCATAATATATAAAAATATTTTTGTTTACTAAAATCCAATAATGTACCAATAAAAAAAAGAGCTTATACAAGTTAGCAAACTCATATATATATATATATATATATATATATATATATATATATATATATATATATATATATATATATATATATATATATATATATATATATATATATATATATATATATATATATATATATATATATATATATACACTATTAAGCTATATTACATGCCTTTTCTATATTTTTACTTGTATATAAAAAGAAATTGTTTTCAATGCACATTTTTTAATAAATGATCGTTATATCTTTTAAATAAACCTTGTTTTAAATTAAAATAATTATATATTTTTTATTCTTTAAATCATCATTAGTTTTAATTTAATTATTTTTTAAACTATAATAATTATTTTATTACTTTATCATTTTAAATAAATATTTATTTAAATTTAATTTTCTTAAAATTAAATTAATTATTTATAATATATAATATCTATATTTGGATACTATTATTAAGATTATCTATTATTTATACTATTCTATATCATTATATAAAGAATGATCATTTTTTCTATACACATTTTGTTTTTAATTATATCTTTTAAGTATTTTTTTAAAATAAAAAAATTATTTTATCAATTTACCTTTCAAGTAATCCTTTTTTAAAATTTAACCATTTTTTGGATTTAACCCTTTTTATCTAAAATGTAACTACCATTTTAAACTAAAATAACTATTTCTAATTTTACCTTTAAGTGCTTACTTATTTTTGTGTCTATATATTTTATCAATTTTACTTTTTTTAAGTGACATTTTTTTAATTTAATTGTTTTTTTATTTAACCATTTTTATTAAATTAAATAGATTAAAATGGTCTACAAAAATAAATAAAATCTATTTATTTATATTTAATTTGGAATTTTATTATTTTTTGCTATTATAAAACAATGAATACATGTATTTTCACTAGTATTATGTATAAAATAATTTTTTATTGATATGCACTTTTACTTTTTACTCTTTAAATAATAGTTTTTTATAATAATTTTAATTTTTGTCATAAAAAATGGTTGGATCTGGTGTTTGAAGAGTAAAAAGGAAAAAAACGAAAAATTGGAAAAAAGATAGAGCATTAGTAAGGAGAGGGAATTCTCTTTTGACAAAAACAAAAGAAAAGGAAAATATATACAAATTTCATGAGAATCTCATTTTACATGTGGTACATGAAAAGATGCTATATTATTATAATTCATGTTTTAACACTTTTTTTCCTGTGGTTATTAATTTAGTTTTCTCTTTTGATAAATTAAGAAGTATGCATATGAGCATATGTTTAGTTTAGTATGTTAAATTAATAAGTTACTCTCTAAGCTAGGTAATAATATGATTATTATATCTTTTCACGTTTAATATTTGATTACCGTTGTTATTTCAGAATATATTTTAATTTTATCTATATATTTATGTGGTATCTGCGAATAAAATTTTTAATAAATAATTTATACTTATTAATATTTATTAATAGTAAATATTTTAATATTATTTATAAATAATTTGAATAGAGTATTATATTATTTATATTGGCAGATATTTATTATTTAAAAAATTAAAATTAAAATTTTATTTATATTTTATTAAGTTGAATTTAATTAAAATTAAAATTAATTTATATTTTATTTATTTGAATTTAGTTAATTTTAATTTATATTATATTTTATGTATTTTTTATAATTTTATTTTAAAAGTTTATGTAATATCATTTTTAAATATTTTATGTATTTTTTATAATTTTATTTTAAAAGTTTATATAATATCATTTTTAAATATTCATAAATACTTACTAATTTTAAAATATACATAAATATTTAACTAATGACAAAATAATAATGAATAATTTTTTTTATGAGTCAAATTAGTTAATTACATATTTTTTGATAACAAACTAATCAAGGGACATATTATGAAAATTGTAGACGTAAGAGCAATGGAACTCGTGGGGAATATTGTGGAAGTATTAAAATATGGTATTTGGCCTCAAAGTCACAATTTAGGTATATACATTGATTATAAACAGGGAAACCTGATCTATATTATGACAGATAATATGTCTACGTTCTATTTTTTTAATACCTTTATTAAGAAAAGAAACTAGAAACATAATAAAAGTGAAAATTCAAATAATTTTTAAATGACTATCTATGTCGGGTGTGCGTGTGTAAATATATGATTCTTATTTATTTTCAAATTTTTATTTATTTATATTATTAAAAAATTAAATTATTTTTGTAGTGTTTGATTGAAACAAATAAGATTTACAAACATATAGCATTTTTCCATCATGATCCTGTTTGCTCACTTAAATCCCAATTTCCCAATCGTATAGATGTATTATTAATTTCATTTTTTATAAATAAATTATTAATTAATTTTCAAATTTTGTTTATTGAATTAATATGCATTGTAATTTAAATATTGTGTATGTTATGGCTTTTAATTTCATTTTCTAATAATTACGTTTGATATTTCTACTGGTGATCTTCAGAAGGTTTTGACGGAAAATATCAAGGTCGGACGACCGAGACAGGTGGGTTTCGAACATGATTAAGGTAAAACACTGATTAAGGATGATTGAGTTGTGGATTGGGTCGTAAACAAGACTTTATTAATCCGAAACCCACAACCAAAACTATAAATACATGTCAAAGGTAAGAGATACACAAGTTCATTAATTACGCATTTATTACAACGCTTAACTTACTTATCTGACTATCACTCACTTTGGCATCGGAGCACCTTTACATGTACACTTCTGGTCGGTGCACCTTTACATGTACACCTCTGGTCGGTGCACAGGAGACTGAACAAGGCTTGACTAGACGAAGATAACTGAGAGTGTGGACCGGACGACCTCCTAGAGGAAATTGTGCAGAGCTTAGGTGACTCGACCCCATACTGAAACAATATTATTACTAGAAAATTTCTACAATCAATTTAATTTCAATTAATACTGAAAAAATTATAATTTACTGAGAGATTATTGACTTTTACACCATCGGTAGAATATTTCTAAAGATAAATTAAAGATATTTATTACTCCTTAGATATAAGTTACACAAACTTATTTTCTTTTTTTTATTTGTTAGTTAAGTAATCATTCAATATTATTTTACTTATTATGTAGGTTAAAAGTGATAAAATGTTTACATCATCTAACAAACATAATGTGATCAAATATTGTATTACAGGTTTGGATGTTAAAAGAAAAAAAAAACTTCGCTTACAAACCATTGAAACATTATATCGAAAACATACCATCAATAAATCATAAATCGATATACATATAGATAACATAAATAAGACTCAATGTATATGCACATCAACAAATCTTCATCCACCAATATCATTTCCATAAAGAAATAGTATTTTGTTTTTTCAAATTTAAAAATTAATTGATTGTGTTACTTTAATTTATATGACTTTTTTCTCCTTGAAAGTAGCTTTAATAAACGAATTTCATACAAAATTGAATAGTCATAATAATTATAATAAATATCAGTGTATGAAAACTTTCTTATGTCATTAAAAATATTATATGTCGGGTTTAAGAATTGATATAGGTATAAAAGGTATAAAAGTTTTTACTATCAATTTCATAACTAATATAAAAAGTTCACATTTTATATAAGTTTAAATCACAATAATATAGAAAATGTCACTGTTTATACCTACACATTAAGAGTAACTTCTTATTCGTATATATGATTACACTTAAACTGTCTTTCAATCTATAAATAAATATATGATCTCCGTATTCGTCTCCTTCCTCCTCTAATATAATTAATAACAAAACACTACAAAGAAGCACAATCTAAAAAATAAAAGAAATTGATTATTTATCAAAATAAATACCACTAATAATAATACTCGAGAAATGACAAAATAACTAAAAATAAACAAATAGAATATTTGCACATCGATGCATAAGAGAGCTATATACTATTAGACATACCTTAATCTCTTGTAAATCAAAACAAAAATATAGAGAAATTAAAAATCTCAAGGAAGAAGCATATTCAAATCTAAAGACGAGAACAATAACGACAACTAAAAAACTATTGAATCATTAAATCTATCGATGAATCACACACCACCTCTAAAATCGCTTACCACCTTTGGCGAAGCACTATTGTTTCCACTGCATACAACCAAGAGCGTCGCTAATGACCATCACACGCGACACTCAATTCAAGCTTTTAACCATTGCAAAATCGGCTCCCTTTTTATGGAAAATGAAACCTTAACCAGTAGATGATATGACATTTAACAACCCCTGCACTCTTACCTTACCCAAAGTTTACAACTTTCTTTTCTTTTAGGTTTTCTTACTTTTTCTATTTTTTCAAAAATATATTTACAAGTATCAATAAATACTCGTGAGTTCTAACAAATTTACGAATATTTTTTAAACGAGTATATGAATGATAAGGAATATTTTTTTTTACTGCAATTAGGTAATATGAAGTTATTATCCATGTTCACTCTAGCTAATTGTTATTCCTAAATGTGACATTATAGAGAAAGCATAAAAAATATTGTGGAAGTAACACAGTGAAAAGATAATATAGGTGCAAAAATCACTCCACACACATATACAACAAACACAACAAAGAACGATAAAGAATATAACAAAACAAGTAACAAAAATATCATATCATAAATAACAACATAAAAAAAAGTAATAATAATGAGAATATGTTAAATATACAATGGGTAAAATTCAAATTTTGAAATTCAAATATCCCTAACTGTGTGTTTTTGGGCATGCACCCACTTTTAGAAAATTCGTACTCTTTTTTAGGACCAGGCACACAACAAATCTTCATAATTCTAATATGTAGCAAAATCTCCATGTTTTTTTGGTTTCTTAGAACACTACTGCTTTTGGGGAAGGGTATATTTGTACTGTGCTGCTTTGGATGGGTGTGTGTGCACAACTTTGAAAATCTAAGATTGCATAGTTCATTCAATGGAATGTCAAAGAGCAATTAAAGTTTTTGTTTTTCCTTAATGTGCTAGGTCGAAATACTCAGCTTCAACATCTAATTTTGCATAGCTAATTTAATTTAACGTGCAAGAACAATCCCAACTTCTTTTTATTCCTCTTTTGAACAATCTTAAATTGAATTAAACTTTTTTTGGATTTTAAAATTGTAAGACCCATGAAAAAATTTATAATAGTAAATTTTAGCATTTTATTAGTAATAATAATTTTAATGGATAGAAAAATATAAATTTTGGATATAAAATTATAGTAATTTTATAAGGAGAAATTAAAATTTTTGATAACTTATTTAGAAAATCGAATAGTAAAAATTGAATAGTGAATAGTAAAAAGTGAATAGTAAAAAGTGAATAGTAAAAGTGAATAGTAAATAGTAAAAAAATAAATTTTCAGCATTAAGATTCCTTAGCATGGAAGTAAGTAGTAGGTAGAAATTAGGATCAGATTTGGTGAGAAAATGATTGAAATATTATTTTTAAATAATATTAAAATAATAAATAATATTAAAATATTAAGGAATAGTAAATTTTTTTTTACTATAAATAGCCATGGGAGGGAAGGGTATTTTGCACCAAGAGAAGAGGAATCAAGTGAGAGCTTGAGAAATAGAGAAGAAATAGTTAGGGAGAAATTTTTAGTTGCAAGAAGAGTAGAGGTTCTGAAGAGTTTTCGGGGAAACAAATTCGGAGCAGGAGATTAAGTCTGGAATAGAGGTAGGGGAGCTAACTTTTCTAAGCTTTTATATTATGATTTAGTACTGTTTTATTACTATTCATGTCTTGAAATTATGTATGAATATTGTTAATGCTTACTGTATGTTTATCTATATTGATATTCGGTGTAAATATTATATGCTGTTGTTTTGAATCTGTTAATAAGAAATTTGTTAAAAACTAGTTGAGGAACACTTTGGCTAAGGAAAGACTTGGTACTTAAGTTGTCCATTGTGACGCACCTCTCTTTCCTGGAAGTCTACTCGACAGGTTTTTAACTTAAATCTTGTGTACAGATTATGTACTGTTAAATTATCATGTAATATATCTAGTTGGAATATATTCAGTTTGTATGATTTCTGAAATGATTGAAGTTTATTTGATTTGAATTTATGCATCTGAACATGTATGAGTATTACGGGGAGATGCCGTAAGGGTATAATATGAGTCGAGGAATGTGAGTATGGTATGAGTCTCGTGGAGAGATTCTGTAATGTCATGGTAGGTGTATGAGGATTATGGGTAGATTTCGTAATGGTATAATATGAGTTAAGGAATGTGAGCATTGTATGAGTTTCGTGGAGAGGTTCTGTAATGACATGGTATGTGCGTATATGTTGATGTTGAGGGTCATGAAGTTGGAGGTTATCCTAATACTCTAATAATCAATCAGTCTCAAGTAGAGAATGATGAATTATGTGGTGAGAGGGGCAGGAGGTCCTGGTCTATGTGCCGGTTTAGGACATAGTGAGGGGACTAACCTTGTGAATGGTATGGAGGGCAGAATGTCCTGGTCTATGTGCCGGTTTAGGACATAGTGAGGGGACTAACATTATGAATGGTATGGAGGGCAGAATGTCCTGGTCTATGTGCCGGTTTTGGACATAGTGAGGGGACTAAGAATGACATCACAAGTGAAAAACCTTCCGTTGTATCGCTCATCAACATATCGTTGGGATAAGTGCCTATTGAATATCGTGGGGATAAGTGCCTATTGGGTATTATGAAATGAGTGTTTATTTGGGTATTGTGGGATGAATGTATATTGGGTATTGTGGAATGAGTGTTTATTGGTATTGTGGGATGAGTGTTTATTGGGTATTATGGAATGAATGTCTATTAAGTATTATGGTATTTATTGGATATTGTGGGACGAGTGTCTAATAGGAATTGTGGTACGATGGTATGAGGGTGTCTGACATAATTATTATATGATGTTTGTATCGAAGTAATTATGCATGTCTTATAAATGATTTGTTGCATGTTAGCTCACCCTACTTGTTTGTGTTTTGTGTTTGGGTATGTGCGATGATCGTATAATTCGTTATACGGGAGCAGATGAAGGAATGTCGCCTCACATAGTGCCAAGGAAAGGGAGGAGTAGAAGAACTATAATTAGAATCTTTTTACATGTATAGACTTATATTAACTAGGAAATTTTAAAGGGTGAGATTACGGAATGTTATCGTAAATGTAATGTTAATTATCAAAGTGTGAAAATTTGGGATGTTACATTAATGTAAAAAGTTGGGTTGTTACATTAATGTGAGAATTTGGGATGTTACAAAAATCGATCAGTAGTCTTTAATACCTTTGAGTAATTTAAACATTACTATCGGTTTAATCTAAAGTATAATATTTTTAACACCTTTTCAGTCAAAGAAATCATGTGGGCAAAGTTTTAATATATGTGACCTAAAAAGGTAGGTATTTTAAGATACGAAGGAAGTTGATTTCTATCTACTGTTTTATTAAAAACATAAATATGTCTAATTTAAAAATTAATTACTACACACATTGCATTCATGTTACATGAAGCAATCATATATAACTTGCAAGTGAAGTTATTAAATGACTAACTTTGGTGAATATAATAGTTAAAATTAAATTTGGTAAAACAATTTTTAAGACATATTTCCTTATATATTTTATTTAATCATTAATTCACACAGCCCGTACACATATAAGAAAATCACATTATATATATATATATATATATATATATATATATATATATATATATATATATATATATATATAGTTATAATGAATTAATCAAGTTGTAAAGTCTAGAAAAATTAGTAAATATAAATGTTTATTTCTGAAAATATATAATAAAAGAGAGAAAAATGAAGGAATGATATTTTTTATTGTCACCGGCGTTAAAGTGAAAAATAATAAATCATAAACTCTGAAAATAATCAACATAGTAAGATATTTAAACATACATTTTTCGTATATATTTTCTTGTAAAATTAATAATAATAATTATTCCATACAAATTGTGTCGTTATAGTGTAGTTTTAGTATTATTATACCAAATTAAGATATACACATGTATTTGTTACTCCAAAGACAGCATAACATTGCTTTGAGAGTAATTTATTTATTTTTACAAAACTAGGAGAGCAATTTTATAACATAATTACAATCTATCAACATTTTTCAACACAAGAAGAATACATTATACATCGCCCACCACTTTTGTTAACCATTATTGTCAAATTTATTTTCTTAAATGATTGAGACGTTTATATTTTAAGAAGTTGCATTGTGTTGTGTTATTGAACGTGCAGTTACTTTTAACATTTTGATAATTCATTTACATTTTTAAAAATTATAATCAAAAGTAAGATAATAATATGAATTGTGTATAACAAATAAGATAATCCTTTACCTTTATATATGGTTAAAAATTGGACACTTTATTTTCATTTTTTAATTTTAAAATATTTAAAGATAAAACAATAATATGAAAAATGAGAATATAGGTAAAATCGATATTTGACGTTACATTAATTTTTGTTTAGCATAATAAAGGGTTTTAAGGGAAGTCAACTTCCACGTGTAAAATATTTTTCATTAATTAAAATATGCAGAGAAAAGCATTTAATGTCTAAAGCAACACAGATGTGAATGAACATACATGTATGTCATGCATTCATCCGTGAAGCTAATTCACCATATAAGTATGCATGAATTTAATTTTTATTGAAACATAATAAGGACTACACGCACTTCTAACATTGTAGATGAGTTTTCATTTAATGCTTTATCTTCTCTTCAACTTGCGCTGAGGCCACACTATACAATTAAATTCATAACATCTTTTTATTATAATATGTTTTTTTACTATATATAGACATATAAATTTTATTTTAATGGAAGAAAAAGTTTAATCACAGTAAAGTCACAACATATAACGTCTTTTAAATCTTGAAAAATGCTTATTATTAGAGGGGATTTTTTTCCACTACTTAGTTCTTGTATATTTTTAGATTAATTCATAGTAAATAAAATGTTATTTACTTATTTTTATTGGAAGTGAAATGACCCTGATCTATACCTATAGGGGGTTTTAATTTCAAACAAATTGAATGAGTGATTTTCAATAATAAGCTCACCCACAAGCCGAACCAAGCATTTATTGGGTTAGCATGTTCACATAAATAATGCCGCAACGTCTTGACTAATGACAGGTATGACAACAGTGACGTTATCATCCTCCAACATGTTAAACTCACCCTAATTTTCTCACTAAACACTGTTTCCAATAATCACTTACTCTCACATGCAACTTGGTTTCGTGATATTCTATTGCAGCGAATAACACACGCACACAGTAGCTGGCACACTGGGAAACGAAATCTGTTTGTTAATGTTTTCGGTGCATCACGGAAAAAATTATTGCCCTCCCCGTTTGAGAAAATTACCATTTGGAGAATTAAACAAAAGAATGTAGATAAATGGGAAAGCTAGTGGCAAAGCGGAACAAGTAATCTTGCCTTCTTTTTCACCCAACATCCACTTTGTGCCTCAAGAATAAAAACAAGCCTAACTTTCCTTTCTTAAATCGGAGGCAAAAAGTAGTTTTCGTAAAGAAAATGAATTATTTTTTTCAGAAACAAGGGATGGTAGAAATTGTAAAATTTTTTTAAATGGAAAAGATTATTAATAACTAATAAATTAATAAATAATAAATTAAGATGATTTTAGGCGTGTTTTGAGCGTTGAAGAAAATAACCAAGTGGCTCCCACTTTGGCTGGCCTCACCACGGCATCCCACTAACCACGTGGTGCTCGAGAAACACAGAATCGCGTACTCAAAAGGAGTCGCGTTTGACGATTCTCAACTTTGAATTCTCACTAGATGAAAAATTGAAAACATGTAGAAAAGCAAAAACCAACAAACAAAGAAAGAAAGAGAGAGAGAAAGAAGGAGTAAGAGGAGCTTCCACATTCAACCAATCATCGGCGAGCATGTCATCTACCTTCTTCTCACTGAGAGGTCAGAGTTCCACATACTCTCTCTCTTGCAATCGGGATCTCTCCGCTTTTTGACACGAATTTACCAACAAAACATACAGTGCCTTGTTACATCTGCGTCTGCACTCCACTTCCCTATCCATGTTAGGGTTTTCTATCTCCCACGCTTCTCTCCCTATGTTTCGGAATTATTGATTTTCTTCCTTCGATTAGATTCGATTCGATTTCTGCTAGCTATGGAGCAGCCGCTTCAACCGCAGCCGGACGCTGCGGCAAACACGGCTCGGGGTTTGGAGGACTCCCGCCTGGTGGGAGCCACTGTCGTGCCTGCTGGCTATGCTGATGTGGCCGAAAAAGATGTTAATAGTAGCGTGCCGAATTCGGAGGTTACGGTCGTCGAAGGCGCCGTTTTGAAACGGAAGCGTGGTCGTCCGGCCAAGGGAGCTCCGAAAGTGGTGCCTATCGTGAGACAAAAGAAGGACGAGGAGGATGTTTGCTTCATTTGCTTCGACGGTGGGAGCCTCGTTCTCTGTGATCGGAGGTGAGTTGTAATTGCCTTTGATTTAGCTGTTGTGGGTTAGATTCTACGTCCACTTGCCTTTTTAGTTTGCAATTAAGGTAGCTCATGCGTTATGATTTTCAATTGTAATCTCTTGTGCCGGTTTCAATATATGTTTATTATTAATTTATCTGTCTTTTCTTTTCCCTTTTAGGGGTTGTCCTAAAGCGTATCATCCCACGTGTATTAAGCGAGACGAAGCGTTTTTTCGATCAAAGGCTAAATGGAATTGCGGTATGTTGTTTCGTTTATTAATTTCCTGCAATTGGATTACTCACCCAATGTGTTCTTAATATTTGGTTTGATTTCCTATGAACGCGACATTTATATTTGGGTTTTGCTTGATAGATTTGGAGTTGCTACTGTTGTAGATTACACAGAACCAAATTACTAAAGAGATTACACAGAATCAACTTAATAACCTCCAATGCTATTCATTTATTATCACCTTAAACTGAGTGTCGTATTTATGGCATATGACAATTAATGCACACTTGCATACTCTGTTTTTCGGAAGACTATTGCCTCTATACGTTTTTGATTTTAGTATCTCAGTTTGCATTACAATTGGACTGTTTTCCGTTGTTAACCATTTGTTTTTTGTGCCATTCAGGTTGGCATATATGTAGCGCCTGTCAAAAGGCTTCGCATTATATGTGCTATACTTGCACGTACTCTTTGTGCAAGGGGTGCACAAAAGACGCTGATTTTGTTTGTGTCAGAGAGAATAAAGGTTTATGCGGAATATGCATGAGGACTATAATGCTGATTGAGAACAGCGTCCAAGGAAATAAGGAAATGGTATGTTAAACTTTCTTATCTATGCTGGATAGCTGGTACACTAGTAATTTTATTTGTGCAGGATTACTTGTGTTAAGTTTATGTTGTATGATAGGTCGATGTTCTAATTTTTTTTATCGTTGTTTACAGTGTGAAGTGGATTTCGATGACAAAAGCAGCTGGGAGTATCTTTTCAAGGTTTATTGGATGTATTTGAAAGGGAAGCTATCTTTAACATTTGATGAGCTCCTAAGGGCTAAAAACCCTTGGAAAGCTGTTGCTCCTATGAGTTATAAGGTTCAAAGTCCCCATGAACTTTATCATCTTAGAGATGACAAAGGTTCTGGTTCCGAGAACTCCTGTATTGACATAGAATCAAATAATTTGAAGAACAAAAGACCCAAGAGACAGCCAAAACTTCTTGGCAAGGGTGATTGCCTGGACAGGATGGGTTCAGGTGGTGACAGAGTTATGTCTTTGCCTGAATGCACAAAATGGGCATCGAAGGAGCTACTAGAGTTTGTTTCACATATGAAAAATGGTGATACATCTCTCCTGTCTCAATTTGATGTCCAAACTCTCTTGCTGGAGTATGTGAAGAAAAATAATCTTCGTGATCCTCAACAGATGTCTGAAATTGTTTGTGATTCTAGACTACTAAATTTGTTTGGAAAATCACGAGTCAGCCAAATTGAAATGGTAAAGCTCCTTGAATCCCATTTTCTTTTAAAACACAACGGACCAGCAGAAAATACTTTTGGAGCAGGAATTATTAATGCTGTTGCTAGTGAAGGGGAGGCCATTGACACTCGTAGTAAACAGTTGATGTTAGTTAATGACAAGATATGTAAAACACATAAAAATGCCGATGTTCTAGTTCCGCAAAATAACCCAAATGCATATGCTGCAATAGATGTTCACAATCTTAACTTGATCTACTTGCGGCGATGTCTGATGGAGAATCTAACTGAAGATATTGAAAAGATTCACGAGAAGGTTGTTGGTTCATTTGTGCGGATAAGAATCTCGAGCAGTGATCAAAAACAAGATATGTATAGACTTGTCCAAGTTGTAGGTAAATAAACTTTTATAGCTTCCAATACTCAGTCAATTACCCTTTTGTGAATTGTAAATGACTTGAAATTGGTTTTGGAAAAACTATTTGGGCAGGTACAAGCAAGGTTGCTGAATCATACAAAACTGGGACAAAAACAACTGATTTTAAGCTTGAAATTTTAAACTTAAACAGGAAGGAGGTCATACACATTGCTGAAATTTCTAATCAGGAGTTCTCTGAGGTGAAAATAGATATTATTTTAATCATATTACCTTCAACAAAATCTCTAGAATGTGTAGAAGAGTTAAGTTTATTCTATGCAAGTTTGCTGATGGTCAATATATTTATTTTACATTCAGGATGAATGCAAGCGGTTGCGTCAGAGTATAAAATATGGGCTCTCAAAGAGATTGACTGTGGTTAGTGTGCATATTATTTCAATTTCATAAAGTATGTTGTATTTTGCGTGTTTAAGACGATTCTGTGTTGGCTGTAGGGAGAGATTCTAAACAAAGCATTAACACTTCAAGCAATTAGAGTTAATGATGTAAGTTCTTTTCCTTATTTTATTTTTCTGCTACCTATCAAAATGGAGATATGATGTATGATTAATGTTGATTTTTATCATAATAAAAATTCAAAGCATAAAAAAATGCCTACATATATTTATTAGGTACCATATTGTATGTCACTTAGGTACGTCTACTAATCTCAGTCTTTTTGAATGGAATAATTATGTGCCAGTTAACAATTTCCTGGTGGACTCAATATGTGAATTTAGTGAAATGTTTTGGTTGAAATAAAAAATGCTTTTTCTTTAGAGGCACAAAATTCCCCCCTTTTATTGTCAGAGTAATATATATGATAATTGTCATTCCTTAATATCATACCTTTAAAATATGACCAGCCATATCGTTGGCCTTGATTTTAAACATTATGCTCTTTTATTGGTATAGTTGCTGGAAGCTGAGATTTTGCGGCTTAATCATCTTCGTGATAGAGCAAGTGAAAAGGGGCATAGAAAAGAATATCCTTTATGATTTACTACTTTACTCTTTGGTGTTCATTCCTCTCAGTACACTATAGATAGTATGATTCTGCAACTATTCATTATCCATTGGTACAATATATGCTTGTTTCACAGTAGTTTATGCACTAAGCCACTAGGGGAGCTTAGCTGAATATATGCTAGAATCTTTGGAGTTCTATGGAGGCATACATGTTATAAAGTAGTTTCCTTGTAAATTTTATGTTTTATTTTGTCTTGTGCATCTACATATTATTGCTGGAATTTCATTTTTATTTTATTTTACTCTATGGTCAAATTTATGTGTGCTTATTTTATAAACGCAGTCATGGGACATACTGCACTGTTTTTTCTTTTAACAAAAAGTTGGACATACAAAAAATATTTGTAAACTAGATTGAAATTTTAACAAAGATGGGTTAAGCAATGAGTTGATAGGTTCTCATTAGTTGTAATGGGCCTCTGTGTGTGTGTGTTCATGGTTGCATGCTCATGTGCCAAAGGCATAATCAACGTTCCTTGACCAAACTGCACGGTTAAAGAATATGAGGAGAAGTTGCAGCTACTGAACTCTCCAGAGGAGCGGCAACGCAGGCTGCAAGAAATTCCAGATGTACACTCTGACCCCAATTTAGATTCAATGTTTGAGTCTGATGAAGATGATGGAGAGTCAGATGAAAGGAAGCAAGGTAGCATTCATTTGCTCCACAGACATTGTTTTCATGTTTCTTTTGGAAGTTGTCCAAACAATGTTTGTCTCATGGTAACGGTAATTATGTATATGCAGATACCAATATATTTTCAAAATATCTTGGGTTTGATAGAAGAGAGAGGGGCTCTTTTTTTCCAAGAATTTCGAACAATGTCTTCAATGATGCGGGAGGCAAAACACAAGACTTGCCTGTTACCCGAGAACATGTTGGGAGTATATGTACAGTAAAGAACTGTGACACAGCTATCGAGGATAGCACTAATACGGTTGTGAAATCAGAAGTGTCTAGTGTTGCAGTGGACATTTCACCATCACTTATCCCAGTGGAGATACAGCAGCCACTTAATGAATTTTTGAATGATAGATCATGGAATTATCAAGATCCAACTGGGAAGGTTCAAGGGCCTTTTTCTATGTTGCAGCTGTACAAATGGAATGTAAGTGGAGGTTTCCCTCCAGATCTCAAAATATGGAGGATAGGTGAGAAACAGGATAACTCTATACTGTTAACGGATGCACTAAGTGGGAAGTGTTCCAAAAATGTGTCATTGCCATTCAACAACCCATTGCTCTCTCTAGGGGTCAGTACATTGGATAATAAACATAATGTTCAGGATGCTGGGAAGAATGTAGTGAAGAATGGAATTTCTGCCGATGGGCAAATTATTGAACAGATCAAGGAAAAAATAGTGGATGATACCTCTACCCAGTCTGATGGTAAAGCTGAGCCTGTCAGGAGCAATGGATGGCTTGGGCCGCTGCATTTATACCCTTCACCATTGACAACTGCCATTACTGAGAAAATGAATGAAACTTCTGATAAATTAAGGAAAGATCATGGGATTGTGCGAAACTCTCAAGATAATGGAAATAATGGCTCAAACAGAACAGTTGATGGGCAGAGTAATAGTGGGCAAAGTTATCAGAAGCCATCAGATAGTGAAGAGAATGCAGGGCAATCTTCTGGACAGACCTGGAGACACCCTAATGTTAATATTAATAGCTCTTCGGATTGCCTGGTTGCCACGTCAGCTCATGTTTCGGGCAAAAAAACATCACCTCATAAGCTGGGATTTGATTTGCATAATTCTCCTTCCCCTCCAGCATGTAATACATCATCTGGACAGACCTGGAGACCCCCTCATGTTAATAGCCCTTCCAATTGCTTGGTTACCACGTCAGCTCATGCCTCTGATACAAAAACATCACCACATAAGCTGGGATTTGATTTGCATAATCCTCCCTCCCCTCCTGCATGTAATACATCATCTGGACAGACCTGGAGTCACCCTACTGTAAATAGTTCTTCTGATTGCTTGGTTAACACACCAGCTCATGTTTCTGGTACAAAAACATCACCACATAAGCTGGGCTTTGATTTGCATAATCCTCCTTCCCCTCCAGCTTGTAATACATCTTCTGGACAGACTTGGAGACACTTTGATATAAATATTTCTACCAATTGCTTAGTTACCTCATCAAATCATGTTTCTGGTGTAAAAACATCACCGCATAAGCTGGGATTTGATTTGCATAATCCTCCTTCCCCTCCAACTTGTAATACATCAACATGGCAGGCAATCATTGGCGAGCCCAATGATTTTGATGAATCAGTTTCAGATCTGTTGGCAGAAGTGGAAGCAATGGAGTCACTTGGTGGCTTGGAATCTCCCACTTCAATCATGAAATGTGGCGATGATTTGACTGAAGGTTCTAAAAATGATTGTCTCAGCTTTGTTGCAGACCTTGGCCCAATGCTTGATGCAGGTAAAGGTGATGCACTGAGCTCCACTGGAGATTTAAACTTACCATCTCAACCGACAGCAGCAGAGGAACCATTACGGCAAGCAGATGTACATCACCATCATCAAAGAATTTCTGATGAGCATTCTTCAAGAAGTTCTAAAGTTGAGGTGGGTACAAAAAACACAAGTGTCTCGGGTAATCAATGGGATTCAGGCTCAGAAAATTCACCCGTTGTTCCATCTCCTGCAACCTTGGGCCTGGCTATAGACACCACTTGGAGACTTGGGCTAGATAGTACACCTTTGGGGTGGAGTGGAATAGATCAAGGAAATACAAATGTGGGTTGGGGAGTAGGACAAACAGCAGTGCAGGAAACCAGGAGCTCAAATTCATACACTTCTGTAGTAACTCCAGGTTTTGGGGATAACCAAACAAGATATGGCAGTGATCGTTTTTCTGTGCCTAGAGATCGGGGTTCTCAAGGTCATGCTAGGGAATCAGGTTTTGGTAGAAGCAGAATTGCATTTAACAGGCAACCGTCGTATGGTGTTGGGAATGGAGGCTCATATAGGCCTCTGCCCAAAGGGCAGCGAGTTTGTAAATTTTATGAAAGTGGGTACTGTAAGAAGGGGGCATCCTGTGATTACTGGCACCCATGATTTTAGATTCCATTAGCACTGGTGACAGTTGTTTTTTGTAATCCTTAACGTATCTGAAGTTGGCTCATTCCAATTGTTGTAATTTAACCTGACAGTATTAGTCAAGTGGCATAATTTTTTTATATGGAACTACTCTTGCTTGATCTATCTCTATTTTTTGTGACTGCTAATTACAAGTTTGTTTGCTTATGTTTTTCTTGTTCATTCAGTTTCTTCCTTTATATATATAATAGAGAGAGGATCAAGTTATTCCAAGAGTAATTTTTATTTCTCGTCTCTTCTTTCATTTTATTGTAATTTGCATTACGATAAAATGAAGGATGAATACTCCTTGTGTGTGTGTGTAGAGAGAGATAGAGATACCAAATTATTATGATTATATTCTTGAATACGAGCTCTCAATTTTTGTTAACGTGTTTGGATTGTGAAATCGTAATGGCACTAATACACTCTCTGAGTGTAATTCCTTGCCAATTAAGCCTCTGCGGGAAGCAGGTGAGACCATGGCATTGGAAAATAGCAGAACAAAAAAGGAAAGCAGACTGATATCTGTATATATGGGATCGCATGGTTTACTGCTGTGGCTTTCCTGTTTTGTAAACCCTCCCTTCCCATTTCTAGTAATTTCCTCGTTGAATTAGTGTTTTGTGTCTAAATTACGGCGTTATACTGCCAAGTATTTTTTTATACTTTCGTGCTTAATATCGTTCTTATTTTTATGATATGCTTTCCACGAGCATATCTTTTAAGGGCAACATATGTGAATGTTACAGTTCTTGCAATTACTTTAAGAAGAATTTAGTGATTATTATTCTCAAAAATATGATCAAGAACTTGCTTTGTCTGAAGCTTTTGATACGGCACTACTAGCCCGGAAAATAAAATATTTAAAGTCACTTTGTGAAGTTTAAGGAGTATAGATGATGGGAAAACCATTCAACTGATGACGTTCCGCCAAATTTTGAAAGGTAAGTTATTTGTTGACGGGCAGTTATCTGAGGAAAATGAAAGTTCTCTCTGAACTTCTCTATGCTTGTCTATCAGTTTTAACTGTAATATGTGAACAACAAAACAAAAATATGCTCAGAATAAAGGGCTATGTGCTTGAAACGTGTGACTCTATGCTCACTGGCAACCTGGTTTGATATCAAGTATACAAAAACGGTTTCTAAATTAAATATTTGAATTGGTAATTTATTATCTGCAACTTGTCATAAGTTTGAGGTGATAATGAGATACAAGGTTTTACTAATATATTAACATGCTGAGAAGTTATCTTTGTATTAGTTAATGATGCCTGTAAATTTACCTTGGTTTCTGGCTTACATGATAAGGTCCTGCACGCACAGAAACTATAATCTTAGTTTTACATTTTCATTTATTGAACACCCTACATCTATTGGATTCACATTGTCAAGTTACGAATGAATGTTCATTCTGCAGGAGGCCAATATTCAAAATGAGGAGGAACACCGATAAAAGAAAATAAGTGGGCTAAACTGAAGCGAAGGATTATTGGTACCACCGCCTTGGGTGACTTTACTTTGATGACTGCTACTGGAGATGTGAATGTTAGAATTTTAAATGTAAGTTTAAGTGAGCCAAGAGAAGAGCATTATATAAAGTTGAAAATCCATTAATTCATTATCTTAAGTTTTGGGTAGAGAATAGTATTGATCCTTTATGTGATTAGGCTAAAATTTTATTGGTGTTGTATAAAAAAATCTCTTCTTTGATAAATCCAACAAATAGTGCCAAAACTAAGTTAAGTTCAAACGAGGGCAATAATCCTTATGACAAAAGTATTCCTGGCAAATAGATTCCCCTTTAAATACAGATTAAAGAGATTGATGTGGTGGATTCAATTTTGGGTTCCCTAATTTGAGGAAGTGGATTTGCCCCCATTGGTAGTGCTGCTGCAGGAATTTTGTGCATCATATGGCATTTATTTATATATATGTGATAAGGTTTGCTTGAAGTTAAATAATTTTATGAAATTTCCATGTTAAAAGACACTGTTTAATCCGTGATATTGTGTATAAAAAATTAGTTATAATCCTTTACTATCTGGTAACTGATAATGATAATTTAAGGTAAGTCTTTTTCTCCAAAAAAAGTAAAACAATTTAGTGCAGTCTAGGATTATTCAGTTTATATAACAAACAACGTAATTTGATTTTCTGAAATTGAAAAAACATTTCAATCTAGAACAATTCTTTTATAGTTTGGATGAGTTCAAATTTGTTTTGTAGACCGTCTTGGCTAAATTTATTTATTAGCAAGGTGCGTCCTTACAGGAATTGCTTGAATAAGATGAGATGATAACTACAAGCCAAGCTGCAAAAGGCACTCTTTAAGGAAGAATCTGGATGAGTAATCCATGCTTTTTAATAGTTCTTATATTCCCGATGTCTTGAAGAATGTACAATAAATAACTTGTATTTTTTTTTTTGTATAAATTCTTTCGGCTCTTACCAACTTTTGGAGCTGAACTTACTAGATTTTTTGTATATCTTGGAGGGTTTGAATTTAAAGCTATTGGAAAGAACGATGACTGATTTCATATTTCTACTTTAAGACAGTATTTTTTTAATCAATTGATTTCGGAATTGCTTTCTCCACCCCATCAAAACCTTCCGGAAAATGCTTTCCGTAAAAGGGGGAGATGTTTGACTTCCCAAAAAAAACTTCCGGAATTATTTATTCTTCTCTATGATTTTGTTTGGAAGAACTTCCTATTTGCAGCGAAACGATCTGGCTTCTCCCAACTTTCTGAAAATTCAAAGCACTATTTTGGGATGGAAAATACCAAACATACACTCAATTTTCTTCCATATCACTTCTTTTTCTATCACATTACATCACTTTATCTTCTTACCTTTCTTTTTCTTTCTATACCTTTTTTTATCCCAATCCACCCCATTTGAAGTCCACGTTTATCATTGCTCTTGCTATTGTAAAGTTTTAATTTTTTTATCGGAAACCATTGTCAAAGGAGAAACAAAAAAGAACGTAAGCGTTCTTATCACGTTCAATAGTCTACAAGTATAAATGTACATAACAAAACACAGTTCATAATGCAACATTGCTATTTAAAGTAGAAGTTCAGGTTTTGAACCTGATGGTATTATTTAAGTTAAAGTAGCAAAATTCTTGGTTTGATTAGCTTTATTTTTATTTGGATAACGATTTTAACATTGTTTTACAATAACGATTTTCACGTTTTTGACTTAAAACAATTACCAAGACCGATAAATAACACTCCCAAAACACATAAAATAAGTATATGCATGAAATGTAAATTGCATTAAAAGATTAAAGGAAACATAAATGACTTTGTGTCAGACTTCATTAAAAACGCATCCAAAACCACTCTGAGCGGACGTCCGGTGTCAAGCGAAGGAAATCTGGAAATCAGAAAGTGGGAGACAGGTGTGGGTAACGAAGTGGTCGTTCGTCCTTGACGGTGGTAGCAAAGCTTAGTTTTTCCAAACTCACGCCACTCTCTGCATGCAACCTCTCTTCCAAACTCTGAAACTTCATTTTTCTCCTCCTTCTCTCTAAAAGCTTTTTCTTCTCTCTACAAAACACTCACTTTCTCTTCTCCGATCACCACTCAGGCATCCCACTGGAGCACTCCCGGCGTCAAGAGCTTCCAGTTGAACCGATCAGTTTTTGGTTCTGAAACTGGTAAGTCAGTTTCTCTTTAGAACGTTCGTTCTTCTTACACATGCGAACCCATATTCTTGGTTGCATGAATAGGTCACTTTGTTCTGAGTATTTCTGTTTTTCCTGTTTGGTTTAGTTTGTAAGGGGTGATCGTCGAACTCTAAGATTTCAGTAGTGAGGAGATATATTTCTGCATTGTTGAACGTTCGGTCACACTTAGAGGTGCACTGTTGAACGTTCGGTCACGCTTAGAGGTAATGGGAGCTTATATAATTTAATTGTATGTTCGTTTTTACGTTCGATGCTAATGAATGCATGTTTGTTGAGTGACTGAATGTATATGAAGTATGATTGTTGATATGTTTTGACTATATGAAGTATGATTATTTACTATGATATGGATGTTTGACTTTATGAAAATAGAAGTTGAGAGATGAATTGATATAAAGAATTCTAGTATGAAATTTCCCTATGAAAGTGTACGTTCGTCACTGAACGGTCCTTGACCGTTCGATTTTTCTAGTGAACTTGGTTGGAATTGGATTCTTTCATTTGGGAAGAATCCTAGTTGAGGACGGGCATCTTCGTTTTGTAATACTGTGCATGAGCGTTCGGCCAAGCGTAGTTGTTCCTTGGTATTCGGTTATAAACTTAAATATATCTATATGTATTTGTATATTTTCGTTTGTTCTTAAACACTACTCAAAATGGTATCTTATTATATTTATCAAGCCTTTCTCCTATAAGTTTAGTAGTGCTCAGTCTTACACCAAGCGCTCGTACTGAGTAGTGCTCGGTCTTCCACCAAGTGCTCGTGTTGAGTAAGTGCTTGGTCTTACACCAGGTACTCATTCTCCTTTTTGAAATATATATATATATATATATATATATATATATATATATATATATATATATATATATATATATATATATATAAGAACGTTCGTTCAAACTCAATAGGGTTCGCCCTTTTCGGTGCTCGGTCTTCGACTGACATTCTGATTGTTCTTGATGTTTAACACATTCAAAAGCTAAGTATATTTATTGATATTCGATTTATTCACCTGATTCAATTCTTTACCCGTATTTGAGGTTTTCACAGTGTTTGTCTTAAATTGCTTTCAGCCTAGAGTCTTAGTATTCGACCTAAGCCTATTAGCGTTCGGTCTAACTCGGAAGTTAGTTCATTCAATTGGCTCACCTAGTAAATAAACGTTTGATTCCTAATCGTTCTTGAGAACTATTATGTTAATCACTCCCTTTCTCAAAACCAATGATTCCATCTCTCGGTTTTGATTCGTTTGGAACTGGAGACCTTTGGTCTCACTCCAAGCGTTCGGTCTGGTTCAGGGTTGATGTTTAACGTTCGGTATTTGGTATCCTTAGTGATCTTTGTACGAAGGGTTTAATTGAGATAATTAATAATGAAAGATGAATATAATATGATATGGATGAAATGTTTTGGATTATGGACGAGCGTTCCGGGGAGGAATAGCTCATGAATGTATATTGGAATTTGTAAAGTATGAATGTGGGCATGCTAAACTGGCGGTTCATCTTGATGTTCCGTGATTACTTGTCCTCACGTAGAGGAGGGTAAGTCATGTGTGGGAATGGCAGGAGGTCCTAGTCTTTATGGTTAATTTGGACAGATAAGACTAACCTCGAGTGGCAGCTGTTGAGGGTATCCCAGTTACTACATCACCCGGGTGCACGAACGTCGTAGCTACACAAAATTCATACAGTCCGGACAGTCAATCTAGTATTAGGCTTTGCATGAACGAGTGATGAATTATCTGGTTTGGTTGATTGTGTGAAATATATGTTTATACATGAATTAAATTACATAAGCTTACCCTATGTTTCCTGTCTTGTCTGTTTTGTATATTCGGTTATCTTTCCGTTGCAATGATCATCCATGTGGATGTGAGCAGAAGGAGACGAGCTGCTGAAAGAAGCGCTGGAAGAAAAAAAATTAGTTGAGGTAGAAATTAAGACCGAATAGTAGAACCATTCAGTTAGTATTATTAGTTTAGTTTTAAGATGATCGTTCGATCATCTTTTCCCTCTTATTTCGTAGGACCGTTCGGTATAACCTTTTGTAAACCGTTCGGTCGGGTTTGCTTATGTTGTTCGGTTTTAGTTTTCTTGTTTCTCTGTAAGGCCGTTCGGCCACAAGCGTACGTTTTTTATTTTGTAAGACTGATCTGTAATATTATTAATATGTAATTATTCTATTATATAGTTTTTATACTGTATTTTAGGATGTTACACTTTGAAAGAGAAAATTTGAAAACAATTAAAATAATGCTGCGTAAAAATGTAAAAATAAACTAAAATAAAATAAAATTAAAAAGTGCAGGATTTTATTTATAAAGTTAAATATATTTTTAATTTTTTAACTTTTAAATAAAAGTTAAAATTAGTTATTTTTCAAAATTTTGATCTAATTTAATTCTTAAACTTTAAAAATGTATACGCTTAATCTAATATAAGTTATTTATATTGTTTGATAAAAAAAATTTAATTAAGAAACAAATCTAAAATTTTAAATAAATTTAATAAAATTTGATTAAGAAACTAAATACGTTTTAAAAATTTTAATTTAAATTTTTTAAAAGAAACTAATTCTAATTTTATTTAAATAAAATCATATTTTTTTTTATAAACCTAATTTTTATAAACGTAAGATAGAACCACACGGTAAACATAGTACTTTTAACTGAAGAAATGGTCACAGGTTATGATTTTAGTGATAATCTTTGTTTAGGATTTACTATATATAAGAAGTGTGCTTTTCATTTGCATTGATACTTGTGAGTTCGATAACTATCAGTAACTGCAGTCACATGTAATTTTCAACGTGTTTCAGTCAAATTCTTTATCACTTTTAGTACCTTTACACAGAAATTTTTATTCACTTGTCATTGTCAACATTTCTCGAAATTCTCACATCTCAACCTCTCTTAGCTTACCATTTCTTTTACAAAATTAAATCATAAATTTCCGTTATATTCAAATTTAAGTCTAATTGAATATTGGTGTTTTAACACTTAAAAAAATTACCCATATAAAAGAAGCACTTGTAATGTAAAACATTGTTTTTAAATGCCGAAGTACAAGTTGTGTTTAGTTTTTACATGTTTTGAAATATAATACAAGGAAAATCATAAATACACAAGAAAAGGTAATATAATGTAAGACAAATATAATGATATTTTGTCACACAAATTACTTTTACATTCATTGATATTATTTTTATTTTTTTTATTTTGATTTATTTTATAAATATACAAGTTCGCTTTTTATATAATTATTCTATACAAATATTTGTAAAATGAATGTAATGTTTTTGAATTACACTACTGTTTGAAAAGAGATAAAAATGTGGATTTAGATTTTAAAAAGGATAGTGATACTTTGAAAATATTTTCTTGATAATATTTTAACATTATTTATATGTCATTATGTGATTAGTTCAAAATTATTTCATAATCAATAATAATAATTATAAACACCAACATAGACCAATCACACAATAATACGTAAATGATGTTAAAATAATATTAAAAAAATATTGTCAAAAGTATTTTTATCTTTTAGAAAAAAAAAAAGGAAGAAAAGGGAAAAATAGAAAGAGAAAAGAAGGTGTTTGAGATTTTGTTGACGGTAAAAAATGAAATGACGGGGACCATTCTAAATACCAAGTAAATGTTTACCTAACTTTGATTCCAACGGATAACAAATTGCATTTAATGTTAGAATTGAAAAAGGGCATCCAACATCAATAACACAAACATCATGCCAATTAGGATAATGCCTAATTGCTTTATACTCAAAGAGGTACAATTTCAAGTTTAGGATATTAATCAACGGATTCAGATTTTTAAACATAATTCTTTTTTTTCATGTCATTACTTAAAGGCCATCCATAATGAGAGGAATTAAAAATATAAATGGAGAAAATTTAGAAATTAAAATTACTCAGATATTTATTAAAAATAAAATGAAAATTTTTAAAATTAAGAAATTAAAAACATGTTTTGGTCTAAAAAGGTTCAGAAAATAAATTAGGCAAAAGAATTGTTAAAAGAATAGTTAAAAGAGTAATGTCAGTCAACTGCATGTTGAGAGAAAAATTAATATAATTTACCACGTCAAAATCAAATATTTGTTTTACAAAGCAAATAATATGGTAATCAATTTAAGTGTCATATCATTCATTACTTAATAGTTATTCCCAATGGCAGGCAAGCGAACCAACTTTATCATACAAAAAAAAAACTTTCTCACAGGGCACTTTTCTAGTTCTTTTATATTCTTCAACTGATAACTAATATATATATATATATATATATATATATATATATAAATTGTAAAGATATTAAAATATCTGAGAGTAATAATAGTTTAAAAGATCATATTTGATTATTTTATTATTAAAAAATAAAAATATAAATGAATTTTTTTACGAGTTAAGTTTTATTTTATAAGAACTATATATTTTTGTTGGAATTTTTTTAATTTTTTTCTGTGTTTTCTCTGTACTTCTGATATTATTCTTTATTTATTTGAATTTTGGAGTATGTTTTAAAACTTCTTTAAATTTAGATTTATAATACTATTTGATCATGTGTAAATTATTTTCTACTTTTTTTTAGTCTTGTAAATTTATTACATGTGAAGATGTAAGGGATTGTATATGTTGTTAAAGGGTTCAAGATAAATCCATGTTTAGTTATGATTGTATTAATGTATTTTGATCGTTGTAATCAGAGTACTATGTGTTCAGGTAGAATAACTTGTATGACGTAGAGTTTGCGTGGAGCAATTCCTTAGTTAGGAACATTTATTCAAGTAAGGAAAATTAATGTTATTTTATATATACTCATGATTTTGATTGAATAACTGACTTGATAACAGTGAATAACTAGTATGACTAAATTGTATAAGTTTGGTTGAAAAATGATCGAAATTATGTTGTGTATGTTCATCTATATATAAAATGGTGGGGTTGTATCTTAAGTAAGCTAAATTGATATGCATAAGATTATTAATGTTGTATGATGTTTTGTATGTAAGATTGATTGGGTTCAAATTATATATTTATTAGTGTGTATGAACATTTTAACCATGGTTGATTTGACCTAAAAGTAGGGTAAGCATGTAAATTTTTTGGTGTTTTTCTACCTATGATTAATCATTTTGGTTAAGTTGGTTTATTTAAGGCACCTTCAATTGGTAAGAATGTTATTTTCGAACTAAAAGCATGTAAGGATCAAGTGACTATCTGATACACCTATCAAATTTTTTATTTTATGCTAACTTGTTAGACGAGCTAAACTTCCATTAAGCGAGCGTTAAAAATATGATTACAAAGAGCATCATGACCTTTCACCCGTTGTCAAAGCTCGTTGTTGGGTGAGTCAAAGCTCGTTAGGTGAGTCAGAGCGTGTTGGGAGAGCTTAAATTTACAAGCCCCTAAAGCCTAAGTCGTTGAGCGAGTGAATAAGTAGTTGAATGAGTCATTAACCGAGACTAAATTTCGAAAATGGTTTAGAGGCGGGGGAAGTTTGATCACTGAACGAGTTTAACTTCACTAGGAAAATGTATATGTATTTTGCTTCCAGTGGTTACACTAGTGCAAAAAAGACCTTTAACGTCACCCTTTAGATGTTTGACCCTCGAATATCCAACGTAAAAAATGACAGACGTCTAAAGTCCTTTTTGCACTAGTGTTAGCTGATTGGACGAGTCACCTAGTCGCTGAGCGAGTACATCCTTAAAAGTAACACATTGAGCAAGTTTGTGAATTGTTTCATATGATGTCATGTAGATTTATGGAAATTATAAGGAAGATTTAAATGTTAATGATTGGTTAAGAGATGGACAAAATGTTGAAACTATGAAATTATTTAGATAGAGATGTTGTGTATATTGTATGAATATAGCATTTCCTAAGGAGAAATGTCAAACTGGTTAGTTTAGTTTTATGTATTGAGTAATGGTTCATATTGTGAAGTCATTCCAACTCTATAAAACTTATAGAGTTATATAAAAGATAAAGTTTTAAGTAGTAAGAGTTAAAGGAGATTCCTATAATAAGATTTAGGAAAATAGATCTCACTTCTAGTAATACTATAAGGCTTTGTTCACTTGAATGAATTTGGGAGAGAGTGATTGAATGAATTTGAGAGGATTTGAAGGTAAATTTTTTGTTGTTTATTTGAGTGGATTTGGAGGTAAGTGAGAATGAATTTGAAAGTAAAGTTTGTGAAAATTAGTGTAGGATTTGATTGATGTGACAGATTAAAAAATTTTACTTCCAAATCCACTCTTACTTACCTCCAAATCCACTCAAATAAACAACAAAAATTTACTTTCAAATCCTCTCAAATTCATTCAATCACTCTCCCCCAAATCCATTCAAATGAACAAAATGTAAGTGAATTAACCATGTAATAGGAGATTGAAACCCAATAAATATTAGGTTACACTTAATATGAAAATGTACTTTATGAGAGTTTTAAACAATTCATGGAGAACATACACACAAAGTTAAATTACATATGAAAATAATATATCCTGTCTATATGAAAATAATATATCATGTCTATCATAAAACAAACAACATTATGTATGTAAACCACCTGATTAATTGAATAATTTACAAATTTTATTGCGATAATATTTTTTACATTTATTTTATAATGTGTTTTTATTTTCATTAAAGTAAATATTGTTGTGATCATATTCTCCACATTCATTTCATTATCATTTTGAGTCGTTTTTTTTTCTTCACGTTATTTCTTATGTATGTGGTTTTTCAATTTATTGTTGTAACGTGAAATTTTAATACTCATATTTTAAATGTTACGCCTCTATTTGTTACAATGTATTCATCATTCACAAGCAAAAAAATGTGGGATTGGATTATGTTTGTTTCAAATGACTTAAGAGCGAGAAAAGGAGGTGATGTTGTATTCCTCCTCCTCTCAAGAGTCTGAAGATATGAAGGGAAAATCAAGAGTATAAGTATCTACTCATCAGTCCCTTACTTTAATTAATTTTTCTATAACGCTATTACTTCATGAATATAGAACATATATTTGCATTGCATAGATGGTATACATGGTAGGCGCCATGGTGAAATGCAATGATAATAATAATTTTAAATATAGAAACTATTACTTAATTTTAATTAAACTAATCATCCACATCCATCAATCCCATTATTTTAATATGATTCCATCAATTTTATTTTTTTATTTTAAATAATAACTTACGTTTCATTTTAATATAATTTACATATTAATTATAATTTATTTTAAATTACTTTTATGATCAAAAGTAAAATAATAATCTTTCAATTTTATCAATTAAATAATTTTTTAATTCACTTCCTAAGTTTTATAAATTTTCTTCTCATTCTTCTTTATTTCTAATGATCTTTTTCTTATTCCAAAGTTGTTTGAGTAAATTGTAATATAGTAAACTTATATATATGCACTAAACCTACAAAGGAGGAATAAAATTGCACAAGCCACATGGCAGAGAAAATTACACTATATTATTGTTTATAGTTTTGCTTTTCTAATTGTCTTCAACTTTTACTTTTCACAATCACTATATATATATATATATATATATATATATATATATATATATATATATATATATATATTAATGAGGTGGAGAAAGAATTTTATGAGACATGTTCCACAAACCAAAGATATTATTTTCCCCTGATAATTAGTATATACACCTAATTAATCCTGGTTAATCTAAACTGTTAATCTAAGTTAAAATAAAATATCTAAATTAAAAATCATTTATAAGTAAGTTAAACCTAAGTTGAATATGAATTGTTAATTCTGGATAATATTTTGAATAGTTTACATTGTTAAATGAATTTAGTATATATAAATGATGAAATACCCATCTCCATAATCTAATTAATTATATAAAAAAAAATTCTCTTCAAAAACTCAATGCATTTTAAATCTCTAACTTATTTAGTGTTTATGATGCATGGCATTGTAAATAAAGCTGACGATAACATTTAAATATTAAAAAATTGAAAAACCAATCAGGTCATAACTCATACCAAACATTATTAACAAAAATTGATGTTATTTTGTATTTTTTTTATGTAATTTAACCTTTGATGTTTTATTATTTTTTATTTTGATGTTAGTTTAATCTAATTTTTAATACTAAATATGTTAAAATAGTTATATTTTTATTGGAAAAACTACAATGATTTGTGGATTTAGCAGTTAAGATTTCAAAAAATAAAACCGAATTTTGTTATCATGAAAAATTAAACAAGTGGAGTGATATGCATACCACCTCTACAAGTAACCTGTGTCATGTGTGGAATTTAAGTTCCCAATGACAAAGAGACAAAATTTACCATTTAGAGTATGAAAATTTAGAACAAAATATCCACATCAAGATCATATAACAAATACCTCTCCCACTCTGATTTTGATATGTACTAGTCAATTTTCCAGTATATAAAAACAACCCTAAATTTCATCTTTAATGTTTTGGATGAGTTTGGTGTGACTGTGTGAGCTTATCAATTTTTTTTATTTAAAAATTTACACATTCCAGTTTCTATTTTTGGATTAAAATGATTTCATTTATTACCAATAATAATAACAGTAATAATTCGGGTTATAGAAGAGTAATTTTATAGATTAGGAAGAAAGTGATTAAAAATTGGGTTGCATATAATTATTTAATTTAAAAAAAATGCAAGTGGACCGTACACGTGAATCACATCTTGTATCTACCAGAAGCCTGGGAAGAAGAGGCTATGAAGAAACTACGAGTCAAACCAAACATTTATGATGGGCGACATCATGTCTTTTAGGTAAATTATGGCCAACATCATAAATAATGCTGCAACTTACTGCCAACACACATCACATAAGCGACCTGCTTTTTTATCCAACGTTTCATCATACTCACTTTTTCAGTTTCCGCTGTCAAACCATTACTGCCAAGCAATTTTTATTCTTCCAAATACAATTTTCCTTTTTTTATTTTTTATTTTATTTTAGTATTCTCAATTAAATTTGCGGTACATAATTCATCGCACGTTTCTTACACTTCTCGTTATTTCCTAAACTTTACTACCTTAGTACAATTTCTTTTACGCAATCGGTTCTATAAAAACTTTCTACCATTTTAATGAAGAATAATTATTTTTTAATTTATATAAATTTATATAAAATACAATAAATATGACCTTTAATGACATATAAACATATCAATATACATAGATAAACTATACCTGGATGTATAACTCTTGTACATATCACATATAATATTATTGTAAATTTTAAATAAGATTTAATAATGCATATTATATTTTTTAACTATGAGACTAAATCTATTAATTAATATTTGTTTACAATTATAGGATGTTAATAAATTTTTCGTAATGTCACTATAACATTTATTTAAAACATCTGATTGTATACTTGATTTATCATAATATATAGCTTACGTTGTGTATCATTATAAGATATGTATACATATTTGTCATTATTATTATTATTATTATTATTGCATCTATATATGTAAATCTTAAAAAATTCATTTTATGTATTAAAAGAATTCTAATTCATGGTAACTCACGTGATATTAATAGTCACATGGTTTAAATTGAAAAAAATTAAAGTTTATTACATGGGTATTTAATGTCTTTTTATGTTAAAAATACTAAAAATAAATGTCTAATTATTATTATGGTTAAACATTTACGAATAACGTCCTTTAAAATCCACATGTTTTAAATTGAAAAAAAAATCCAAGTTTGTTGCATGAGTATTTAATATCTTATGTTAAAATTACTAAAAGTAAATTTCCAATTCTTATGGTTAAACATTTATGAATAGTATCCTTTAAAATTCACATCATTTGATCCAGACAAAATTACGATAAAAAAGTTTATCTTGGAGCAATTAAAAAAATAAACATGACTTAAAACTGCGTATCCTTAGTATCATTTAATTGTTTTCATTAGTAATTGTTTAAACATTTTTATTACAATTATTTCAACCACTTCTAACATTAGGTATCTACATAACAAAATATATCTTTATAAAATACCATGTTGATGTTATATATATATATATATATATATATATATATATATATATATATATATATATATATATATATATATATTTTATAAATGATTAAAATGCATGTTACAATTTTTACTACATCTTGAATAATATCATAAATCATGTATGAAGAAAAGATAAAAGATATCCAAGTATTTTTTTTTTCTATTTTTTAGATTATATGTTTATAGAACTTTGAGATTAAGTATTTGAATATTTTTGTTGAAGTTTGTCAAGAAGACAACACATATACTTTTATTTTCTCTTTTCAATGCCCTTCGTCTTTTTGAATATTCTTCCTATTTTCAACACATATACTTTTAATTCATCATACATGAACCCATTTAACATAAAATATATCAAATAATTTAATATAAATACTTTATTTATTTATTTATTTATATTTATATTTATATAGGCATATAATTTTTTATACCTATACTGAATATGTGTAGGTTAAAATAGTTTTTATTCTACCACGACTCCGTTAATGTATTTAAGTTAAAAATGTGCGTAGATAGAGACAAAATAAAATAACGCAAAGAGAATAAAAAGTTTGTATGAAAGCAAACTAGGAAGTCAACCTTTTTGACCATGCAATCCTGGTGCGCCACAAAAGGATACATACTACCCAAACTAAAATGTAGTTTTGTTAGAAGGGATAAAATAATTTTTTAAAAATTAATAACATGTGTTATTTTTAGTTAATAATTTTATTGATATATTGAAGAAGTTGACATTAAAATATTAATGTTGTATGTTAAAAAAAATAAAAATTATGACAATTGAAAAATGAGTACATCTCCATTCCATCTTCAATCCGGTGGATTATTTTTATACATTGAAATATACTTCATGGTTTATGGTTTAAGAGTTGAGAACATTTATATTTTATATATACCCTATTATTTTAATACATAAAAACATTTTTTAGGAACAAACCTAAGTTATTAAATTTTAAAGTATAGAATAAAATAGATATAATGATTGATGTTAATAATATTATTTTATGAGATTTAAGATCAAAACATGCAATTTACTTAATATAGGATTTAAACAATATTAATATTAATGATAAATTCTATCTCTTAAATAATCGATTGTGACACTTCTTAGAAGTTAATTGTTTAAAACTTAAGGAATAAAATTATATAGACTTCTTGTTCAAAAAACCCAATACACACAGTTATCTTTTTCTCTAAAAAAAATTTCCTCAACAAATTTTCTCTGCTTTATTCTATTTGAAATTTCACTCATAGCTCATATGTTCTTTGATCACATAATTGCAAAGAGCTATACAAATTTTAGTGATAAAAATCAATAATAAAATTTTCTGTGTGAAAGGTGAAAAAAAAAATGTTTGGGAGCTTAAGAATACATTGTGAGGTGAGGAAAGCTAAAAGTTTACACTATTGATTTTTTGGGATGTTTTTTTGGTACTTTGGGAATTAGAAATTGCAGATTTTGAGTTTTTGTATGTTATGCAAACTTGTTGGCCAAATCTTGTATCTTGTTAGATGAGTTAGGTTTTTTTGTTATCAGAGTTAGGTTTTTTTGTTATGAGTCATCTAAAAAATTAGGATTTTTTTTAATTGTTTTATTGAGTTGAAATTTTGACAGTTTAGGATAAACATACAAATCTTTACTTTGACAATTGGAATTTTTAATTTGAGATTTGTAATTAGAAAAGTTAGTCTCTTGTTATTGTTCTAATTTTAAGTTTCTCTTTTTCACGAATGTTTGTATTTAATGGGTTAGTAAGTTGTTATGCATTATTATTGTGATCTTGGATTGATCTTGATATGAAAATATGTATTTTGAGAATGATAAATATGTGAGGTATGAAATATAAATTATGTCAATGTGATAAATAATTTTATATACAATTGGTAGATATGTGTTATGAATACATGAATGGGGAGTATAAAAAATATGAAAGTCTTTCAAAGAGATTATATCATATCAAATGTTATAAAAGGAATGTAATGAAATGCTTCAAAGAGGTTATTTCAATATAAGGGATGTGATATGTTGCTTCATGTGTTATGTTTTGGTTGCATATATTCTTCCTAAAGAGGAGAGGTATGGTAAAATAGTTAGTGTTATGAAATTGCTATGGACACTCATGTGAAACTATCCTTAATTCTATTAGATTCATAAACTCATATAGAGATGAGATATTGATGAAGAATATTGAAAGAGGTTCCTATATTTAGTTAAAGAGGTCGAAAATTCTTTTTCTATTAAGTTATAAAAAACTAATATTGTCAAAATAATGTTTGGTGACTTAATATATTTGAGTTAGTCATTATATATTTTATTATTTTTTAGGATTTTAGAACAAGTGCATAATTTTTAGTCTCAAAATAATTTCATAAATTCAAATATTGAGTTAGTATAAGTGGTTGAGCTATAGAGTCTTTACGTGCTTCTAATTTTTGGAATGAATGTAAGAGAATATAACGATTATATATTTATATAATTATATATTTATATATGTTGAATCTCCTCCTAATGGTTTGGTTTTTTTATATAAAAAAAATTAAGTAAAAAGACATATTTTGGATTGTTACAAGAATTGAATAATTGGAACTAAATACAATAAAAAAAAAACTCTAAATTTTAGACACATTAAACAACAATCATTTTATAGCTAACTTGTTTTATTAAGCACAAATCATACTTTTTTTTCATCAATAAAGTCTATTTCCCCCCTCTACTTATCATTCCGTTTTTTCAATAATATTTATTAAAATTTATATATATAATTTACTTTTGAATGTTATTATTCTTAATTAAATATATACTGCCTAATATTAAATATTTCAAATTGTTTATAAAAATTGTAATGTTTTTATTTACATTGTGAATGTTTAAAAATTCGAATTAAGATAATTCTGTTGTGGTTATATTTTTGACAACTTAATAATCTCAATTAAAATATACATTGATTATTATTAAACATTTTAAATGCTAGATTTAGAAAAATTATTATGCTTTTTGTTTTGACATTTTGAAAAACTTTAAATTATCGTTAAGATAAAGATAATACCGTTGTATTCTTTTTAATTCTTTTCACCCATTCCAATTCAAACACAATGTATCTGATAACTCATTTAACTCTCTCTCTCTTTGTATAACTCTATAAAATCACATGACAATGAATTTTTTTGAAAGTCAGAAGTTTAAAATAAATTATATTATAATTAATAAAGAGAAAATAATGCATCAGTTAACACATTCATTTATACAAGAAAATTCTAAGGTTTTGCTCTCTCTCTCTCTCTCTCTCTCTCTCTCTCTATATATATATATATATATATATATATATATATATATATATATATATATATATATATATATATATATATATATATATATATATTGATGGATAGATTGTAGGCTAGGGTGAACCAGTTATATCATTAGTTTATGGTGAACCACTTTCGTATACCGTGAGTTTCATCATATCTACATAGTAGAATGGTGCGGTGCATTTCTCATTCTCACCGTGAAACCGGTCTGATCCCTGAACCGGACCGGGAACGATTCCCCTCCTCCCCTCACCTCCGGTCTAGTCCTCGTCGGAGCTCTCGAATGGCAGTGAGATAGTGAAAGAGGAAGGAGAAAAAAACCGGTGCAGATGATACATTGACTTACCATGAGGATGAAAATAAAATTGTGGTGTGGTAAATAAAATTGGTCCTTTGTAAAACCCACATTAGCCATTGCCTATATATTGTCCATTAAATAACATTAACAAATTCATTTGCTAGTTATTGTCTAAAGTAATTCCTACTTTAAATAGATGAGACAAAGAGGAAAAATAGATTATGACAATTTTTTTTGCAAACACATTTATTTTAAACCCAAACATAATATTTTGAAAAATTAAATTCCTGGCATCAATTAACACATTCATTTATCTAGTTATTGCCTCAATTAATTCTTACTTAAAATAAAAAAATTAATATGATTGGAAGTTACGATTAAATAGAATAATATATTTACATTTTATAACCAACAATAAATTTTGAATAATAGAAACAAGAATTCCGGTAAAATATATCTTAAAATGAAATCTAAATGGTGTTATAATAATTAGAAAGTTAATGAATAATATAATAATATATTGATCCATGTGGAGGCTAGGGGTATATGGCAAAAGAAGAATAGGAGTTGGTCCATTTGGATCATGTTTTTAGCGTTGAACATAATAGCGAAGTAGGGCCCACCCACAATGAGTGGCGTTTCCTCGGTAACAACTAACCACGTGCTGTTCGAGAAACGCAGAATCGGACAGACGTAAGAGTCGCTTTTGTCCATTCATTCACAATCTTCATGGATTATCAGCAATCAAATTTAAACACTTATTAGTAATTAATTAATAAGAATAAATAATATCAACCAAACCATAAAAAAATAATAGTTTAATGCGTAGTCATGAAAGGTAAAAGCGAAAAGGCAAAAATTTATTTCTTTTCCATAGGAAAAAAATAAAATAAAAAGAGGAGAGAAGAAAGAAGGAGGAAACAAACAAGTCCCCTTACATCTGCACCAAGTCCATATTTCAACTCCAATTCCGTGTGCCCACTCACTATATCAGACCGACCAGGCCTAAATCTCAATTCCCAATTCCTCCGTTTAGGGCTTCTCTCTCTCCAAGTCCGCTCGCTCCAATTCATGTTTTCATATCCTTGATTGATTCGCTTCTCGTGGATTCTCTCTTTGATTCGATTCGTCTATGGAACTGCAGCTACAGCCAAAGGCGGTACCCGCGGTGGATGTTCATGGTGGGGATTTGGAGAAGTCATATGTCACGGAGGTTCGCAACGTTGACATGGCTGAGGCAAACGAAGGTTGTTGCGTCACTGTTTTGAAGCGAAAGCGTGGTCGTCCGGCCAAGGGAAACCGTGTTCTCAAAACCACGGCACCGCCGACGAAGCATAGCAGGGACGAGGAGGATGTTTGCTTCATATGCTTCGACGGTGGAAGCCTCGTTCTCTGCGATCGCCGGTGAGTCGTCACCGCTTCTTCCTGTTTGTGATTGATTTCTCGATTTTGCGATAATTGATATTCACTCTGAAAATTCAGTTTCAGTTTGGGTTTAATACTGAGTTAGGGGTTTTTTACTCGGTTGTAATAATTGGAGGATTCATGCTATCTCACACACTCTCTCTCTCCTTCTCTTCCCCAGGGGATGCCCTAAGGCGTATCATCCCTCGTGTATTAAGCGGGACGAGGCGTTTTTTCGCTCAAAGGCCAAATGGAATTGCGGTATTTAGTTCTAAGACTTTATTCATTCTTTTCGTGCATGTGTGTGTTGTTTTGCTTCAGTACCTTACCTGGCATGCAAGCGGATACTTGTATGCTTTTGAAACTGGATAAGTAATATCTATGGTTGGTTGTACATGTATATATTGTGTTTTCCATGTTTAGTAATTAATGTAACCTGAGGAGTTTTAATTAAAATTTAGAGTGGCAGAATCTTGTGCATTTTTATCGTATGAGATAGGGATATCTCAATTAATTCAAACTTTTGAAACTGAAAGTTTTACTAACTTTTGTTTCCGTTTCATGCTTAAATGCGATCTGATTGTTGTAAATGAATGAAATCTAAATTTCAACTATTGACAATTAAATAATAGTTTCAGGGTTGGTTTACTGGTGACACAATTGTGTCAGGGGAACGTTACTTTGGAGGAGAAAATGCATGTAAAAGTGACATTGGCAACTCCTCCATAGATGGCTTAATGTAGTAGCATATATATTTCCTGTGCATGTCTCTTCTTTTTCTATATTTTTGTTTGGAAGGTTTGGATAAATTTCCTTGATTATAGAGAACCAGCTCAATGTTATTCAATGATATCTACTTATTATCACTTATAAAAGAGTTTCACAATTATTACATTTTCCAATTAGTCCACATTCAGTTATCCTTTTTGAGAAGTCAATCCTCTTTATTTGTTTTGGGTTTTAATATTTTAGCATATATTAATTGTCTTTTAGCCTGTATTAAATTCTAATAAACATTCATTTTTTCCACTACTTAGGTTGGCATATATGTAGCATTTGTGGGAAGGGGTCACATTATAAGTGCTATACTTGTACATATTCTTTGTGCAAGGGGTGTACAAAAAGGGCAGATTTTGTCTCTGTCAGAGAAAATAAAGGTTTATGTGGAATGTGCAAGAGGACTATACTGCTGGTAGAGAATTGTGCTCAGGGCGACAAGGTACTGGTGGTATGTTAATCTTTCATAATATATGCATTCACAACCCCTCCTCCGAGTCAGGGATGGGGAAGCAGCTTGTTTAAGCTACGTGTTGTTATAGTTTTTTTGTTCCCTGTGTTATTTTTATAGTGTGAAGTGGATTTTGATGACAAGAGCAGCTGGGAGTATCTTTTCAAGGTGTATTGGACATATTTGAAGGAGAAGCTATCTTTGACCATTGATGAGATCCTTGAAGCTAAAAATCCATGTAAAGGTACTTCTTCCAGAATGTTCCGTAAGTTTTAAGGTTCAAACTTGCATGAACTTTATCATTTTAGGTTGACATAGAAATAGAATGAATCACTCAATTAATTGAAAAACAAGACTATTAGACATGATAAAATGGCATAAATGGAATGGTTTCCCGAAAAATGATAAATGCAGTAGGGCAAACTTGCTCACTACCTGTGAGCCAACTGTGAATATATGTATAATACAGAACCAAATTAACCCCAATAAAACTGAAGATAATGATATCACTAATGCAGGTGTTGCGAGATTAGAAGTATCTGGTGTCGCAGCAGGTGTTTCATCATTACTACTCTCTCCAAAGATGGAGCTGCCAATTGGCAATATTGCGAATGATAAACTGTGGCATTATCAGGATCCAACCGGGAAGGTTCAAGGACCTTTCTCTTTAGTGCAGCTTTATAAGTGGAATGTGAGCGGATATTTTCCTGCAGATCTCAGAATATGGAGGATAGATGAGACACAAGATAATGCTGCATTATTAATTCATGTGCTTAGTGGGAAGTGCTCAAAACTTGTGTCATTGACATACGACAGTCAGAAGCTGTCTTTGGAGACCAATAGTACATTGGAAAATAAAGAAAGTAGTCAGGATGGTGGTGTTGAGCACAATGTGATAACAAATGGAAATTCTGCGAACCACCAAATTGTTGACCAGTGTGGGGAGCAAAAATTGGTTGATACCTGTACACAATCCAATGGTAAAGATGAATCTGTTAAGAGCAATGGTTGGCACTCTCAGTCTCCGGGTTGGACTATACAAGCAGATGGGAATAATAATGAGGGGCAAAGTGGAAATTCTGAAAGTAGAGAGGATTCGCCCAAATGTGAGGATGGTCCTCACTTACACCCTTCACTACCTTCAACTGCATTTTGTGAAAAACTCGAAGAGAATCCTTCTGATAAATTAGAGGAAGTTCATAAGATGGAGGTGAAGTCTGAAGATAATGGAAATTTTGACTTGAACAGAATTTTTGATGGTCAAAGTAATAGTGGACAAAATTATCAGAAACAATCAGACAGTGAGGATAATTCTGGGCAATCTTCTGGTCAGAACTGGAGTTGCCCTAGTGTAACTAATCCAGTTTGTAACCTATCTACATGGCTTTCAATCTTTGGCGAACCAAATGATTTGGATGAGTCAGTTTCAGATCTGTTGGCTGAAGTGGAGGCAATGGAGTCACTTGGTGGTGGCGGCCTGGAATCTCCCACTTCAATCATGAAATGTGGTGAGGAGCTGACTGACGGTTCTATAACTGATTGTCTTAGTTTTGCAGATGGGCTTAGCCCAATGCTTGATGCAGCAGGTAAAGGTGATGCACTGAGTTCCTCAGGTGATTTACACTTTCCATCTCAAACCACAACACCAGATGAACCAACTAAGCAAACCGACGTGTGCCATCAACATCAAAAGATATTTGGGGAGCATACATCGAAGAGTTCAGAAGTTGAGGTGTGTTTTAGGCGAAGAAAATGATTTTTATAGTCTCATTTTTTTAACATATTGGTTTAGAAGGGGTTACTTTTGGTCGACCAGAAAGTTAAATTTAACCTATTATTTTTATGCAGTCTACTTTCTCTAAAATTAGCTGGAATCCACACATTCAATTTTCCTGGGATCCTCCTAACTGTAAGTTTTTTCTCCACTCTCTCAGCTTTGCAGAACTATTTTAACAAGTTTGTTATCATATTTCGTATGAATTGAATACTTTGCTAGCCATTCATTATTTACTTGACATTTTGCTAAAATGGTTATTTGGATTTGCAGGTTGACATTACAGATTATGTTGAAGGCCATTTTTCTTATCTTTAGGCTACACAGATGTTAGAAACAACTTAAATTGGATACATATTATCATGTTCATAACAGCATTCTTTGCAAACATAACCTCTCGCCTTCGTTGTTTGCTTGTTGATGAAGAAAGAGCGTTAGGGTTCTTGTTAGTCTTGTCTATTCTGCTATGTAATCTCATTGAATTTTAAATGTGAAGAACTTTCTTAGGTTTCATTCTCGGACAGATTGGTATTCGACTTTTCTTCAAAATTTCAAAGAAATTAATAATTAACAGCTACTGTTTTTCAAAATCCTTACATTGGACTCTGCTATGACTGATGCATTATACCTTGGATATTATCCAGCCTGTTAAGTGGCATGAACAACCATCACCGTTAGTTGCACAGATTAGATCAGGAAACTCGGAATCAAGTTGCTTGTAATAGGTTATACATATGTGGAAAAGCTGGGTTCAACATTATTAGTATTAGGCTGCCAATTCCGAATTATGAAGAATTTAACATTAATTGTGATTGCAATAATAATTCAGACTTGGTCAATTTGTTCGTGAATGTGTTGAATATAAATGTTGTTTTAATGGATGATTGTTGGTTTCCAAATTACATTGTTATACGAAAAATTAAAAAAAAAAGGAAGAAAAAAAAATTGTACTATATATATTTACTTATACATAACTGCGAAGGGTTTTTATTTTAAGTGGTACAAATTTCCATTAACATATGTATGTTGGTATTCATTAATACGCAGCAATGACTCCAACAATTACAAAACTCAATTAGTTTTGCATTCATTAAATGTATGGGGACATGCATGCAATAAATACATAATCATATTTGATTGAACAATTTTAAAAGTATTTGATTAGCATCAATTTGATGATCAACAATGAGACACACTTTTGGTTGATCTTTTCTCTCTCTTTATGCTTTCAAAATTTTTACTTTACTCGTTAAATTTTTTTTTATGATTGTCTTTTTCCTGTTTTTTGTGATTTTTCTGACCAGTTTGTTTATTATGGAACCTTTTTTTTCTTATATTGACCTCTATACTTTTTTCTTTTCTAACTTGTTCTCATTCTCTCTTTTTTTCTCCATCATTTTTTCTTTCTAGAACAAAAGGTGGAACCATTGAATTAAAGATTAAACTTGTTTAACTTAATACTTTAATCCAATATTTTCAAGCATAATATATGCAAGGCATGACAGACATTTTGCAACTTCTAACTAAAAGGTGTCAAATATGTTTTTTCTCCTTTTATTAAATCACCTAAGAGAACAAGTCTTGTGATTTGAGAATATTTAATAATTTTAACTTGTGAAAGAAGACCAAACATATATTCTACCTGAAGAATGTTCACAAAATATTAAACTCCAGAATGACGACTAGAATATTCAACCATGTAATGAAATGATTGGTATCCTCAAGTTGAAAAGATTGAAATTATGGTTAAAGGAAGTAAAATGTATAATTGAAATAATGATGAAAATTGTAATGTGTTGTCATTGGAGAAAGGGAAAACATTTAATATAGAGGTAGTATTGTATAAAACAGTAAAATTAAGATAAATTATGTAGAACATTGATAAATGTGTTGTGTAAAATTTAAAGAGTGTAATAATTCATACCAAAATCTAAGTATCTAAACTGAATAATTGTTTATTTTATATGGACATAATTTATTTAGATTGATTTGATTTGGATAAAATAAATAAAGTTCGATTAAAGATGATTGTTTTTAAAGTTTCGGTGTAAAAACTCTAATTTTAAGATATTTATTTTCTTCAAATGTACTCGATTATTTGTTAATTTTGATTTAATTTTTTTAACTTAATCATAATTTATTAATATCAGTCATTTAGTCAGTATGGTTTCATCTTGATCACACGTTAGGTTGAATAATAATGATTTATATAGTTAAAATATACTCAAACAAATATATTTATTATAGTCGAAGTATATTTGAACATGTACAATACAATTATATATGTTTCTAAAGATTGAACATTAATATGATAGAATAATTGTCTATGTATTTTTTAATTAAATAAACAAAATATAAATACAATTATCTAATATATTGAAACATCTTTAAAAATTCATAAAAAAATTCATGACTTCAATAACAATATGTTAAAGAAACTAACTTTTTCTTAAAATAAATGCTTATATCACAAAAATGTATGATATAATGGATAATTAAAAAGAGAAATTAAATAAATAACATTCTCATATTCTCATATTAAGTTGTCATTGATAACATGGCAAGGTCAATCATTACATTTGAATTATTATATGCTTTGAAACCCGTAATTTTTGTTATTATAAAACACATTGGAAGGTTAAAGGTATACCAGATTTAGTGACTTTTTTTAGAAGTCATGTAACTTTAGTTAATTTTATTCACTTTAGTTTATTTCTTTTTTTATATATTTTTTTGGAAAATTTAAGTTAATCATTCAACACATGAAAACTAATTAAAATTATGATATCTTTTTTATTAAAAAAGAAAATATATTTAAACTTCTTTTGTTCTGAACTCATAATTAATATGAGAGTATTACATATATACCAGAATAATTAATTACAAATAAAATATGTTACACTTGTAGTTTTTGAAATTATACATGATTTTTATTTTGTTAATGTTTGTAATAACTTATTTTATAAAGATATGCAATGTTGTATTTAAAAAAGAAAGAGTAATATATAAAAAGTGTCAATGAAATGTTTTTAAATAATTAAAATTTTCGTATAGGAGTAGAACAAGGAAAGACAACAAATAAAATTTAAAGAAGCTTTAAATAGTGTTAATCAATTTAATTACTATTTTTTTATCCAAATAATAAAAAAAACATATGGTTGAAGCAACTTTTATAGAAGAATAAAAAAGAAGTATGTTTGAGATTGATATAAGCATTATTGGATGCATAACATCAACATAATCACTACAATCCTTCAACAATATTAAACTCAATCTAATACTCTAACAAATCACTGAAAGGCCAATAAAGATTATTTAAAGTAGATCATGATTACATGTATCACTCTCAAAGAACACGTCCTAATACTTTCTAATACCAGAACTCTATATACACATACTAAAAAATTAATTTGAATCATAATTCATTGTAATGAAGATTGATGTTCAGTCTTAACTCTATAGAATTTTGTTTATCTCTTAATTGATTTGAAATTGTGTTTTCTTTTGAAACTCTATAGAATTGTGTTTATCTATAAAAAGTACCACTTGTCTCAAAAAGGCTTTTGTTTTTATGAAAAGTTTTCTCTTCCTACGTTTTTCAAGGTGTGCTCCCAATAAAGTTTGACAAAATTAATAGATATTTTTTTACTATTCATTATATTTCCGTTTTCAATTATATGTATATATAAAATGCAATATTCATTTCTCACTCTCTTTTTCACATGCATGCAAATTTTTTCTCTTTCTAAGTTTTCCTTCTTCTATTTTTTTCTCTTTTTCTAATATTCTATTTTATTCTTCATCTTTTCAGAATTAAATCTTTTTTTTTCAAGTGTCTTTTTTACTCTGAAAATAATTCTTTTACCTGGATTTGATATCTATCATTATTATATATCATTGTATATATTCGAATATTTAACTCTTTCTTAGTTTTTTCTTGAAGTGTAAGTCATTTATAGGTAAGGGAATCTCTCCTTGATGAATAATAGATTTTGATTTAAATTTTAGAGTTTGAAAATCTCAATAGTTAGATTGGTGGTTTAAAAAAGTTTAAAAGATTTTAAATTTTGGCTTATGAGAGTTGCATAATATAGCTAAAACTTATTGAATGAGAATGTTGATATCATTTCATAAAATGATATTTTGAGCTATATGGACAAATTGTATAAGACTATTATTTATGAACTATATGAAGAAATAGTTGATGTTGAATTAACTTTTTTGAGAAATTAGAGTTTGACTAGGTTAATTAATGCATGATGATGTCATGAGACAAATTTATTTTGAATTGTTTTATTATGGTCAATATTGGTTGGAATGACATGATGTGAGAGTGTTATTAAAAAGACTAAAAAAAATGGTGTTGGCTTGGGAAGGAAAGGTGAAGATGGATTTTAGGGTGAAATTTTGTTTGTATTTACGTATTTGAAAGTGAGGGAAAATGAAGATTTGTTTGATAGAGTGATTTTTGAATCTCTCCTCAATGAATTTGAGAGTATGTATGAAAAAATATTTTTACCTTCAACTTTGTTTGTTCACGTGCATGTTGCTTTTTCGATTAGGTAGAGATCCCCATACGAGCCACGAGCCATGACTTTCAGTTTTGGTTGAAGATGAAAGAAGAAGGAGAGTTTCAAAAAAGGAAATTGATTCCTATACAAGCTGGAACTTATTCCATTGTAATGCAAAGGAGTTGAAATTGATTCCAATGAGGTTGTAATCGATTCCATGGATATAAGGAAATAGTTGAAATTGATTCCAACATGATTGGTATTGGATAAGCTATGCATGTAATCAATTTTACATTTTGTTTGTGTATTGCAGATTGTAATAATGTTATATTAAAGTTTAAGTATCGATATAAGGGAAAACAAGAAAACAAAAACATCGAGAAGTCAGTCAACACATTTTCGAGTTGTTTTGTTAAGCTCGACCACCATTTATTAAGTTCAACAAAGACTTCAATAAACTCTGTCAGACGTCGTTGAGCTCGGTAAAAGTGTTGTGGAGCTCACCTAAACGTGATTATGAAAAGTTGATGGTTGTGGTGGTGAAGTGTCAATAGTTGTGAAAACTTTCTCCTATTGACACGTCATGAGAAAATGTAATTGCCCGAGCTTGCCCAACATTGAGCTCGACAAGGATGTCGATAAGCTTGAACAAACATCATTGAGCTCGACAACATTGTAGAACTCAACTGAACATGGTTATGGTAGGGAAGTTTCGATGACTATGAAAACTTCTTTTATGGACACATTATGGGAAAATGCAATTGTCCTTAGTTGTTGGACTATCAAGACTTTGGTATTCATGATTTTGATTTAATCACTTTAATGAGATTGAATCAAATGTATTATAATCAAATACTAGACATGAACAAAAAAGGACTTTAGAATATATGCATGAGTTAAATAAAGATAATTAGTTTAGTTAGTATTTTGATTAAGGAGGTTTGTTTAGTTAATTTAGTAATTTAATTATTGTATTATTTTTTTTTAATTTTAGTATTTCAAATAATTTTTTAAAATATATGTAACTCATAAATATTATTTTATATTACTTATAATATCAAGGGAAATTTAGTAATCACATCTTCTATCTATTAAAATATTTGTTTTATCGGTCAAATCTCTTACAAACTTTCATAAATTTTACTTTCAAATCCTTTCTCTATCACTTCCAAATCTCTTAAAGAAAAAAAAAATATATACACTTTACTCTTAAATTTATCCTCACAATATTTCTTACATTCATTTCTTAAATTCATTTTTTAAAGTGAACACATCTTTAAATTAAGTTGATTTGAGTTTAACAACATTTCTTTTTGTTATTTTTATTCACACAAAAATGAAGTTGAGAATTTGGATTAAAATGTACTGTATTGTTTTCTTATTGCCAAGTGAGAATTGTTAAGTGACAAATGTTTTGGGCATGACAAAAGATAACATAGTATTACCAAACAAAAAGTACTTCTTTTACTAAAGTGACATATTTCCACTTAAATGAAATATTTAACTTATATATTCAGTGTATAATTGAATTTTGTTAAGAATATAAAATGTAGATGATTATGAGAATGTTTATGAATAATATGTTTGTATGTGTGTGGAGTAAAAATCATAATTTTAAAATGATATATAAATTATTTAAATATATGTATTAAGTAATATATCTTATATAGAGATATCAAGATATTATCGATTGTTTAAAATATGTGAGAAACTAAATGGAGTTTATAAAAATATGAAACACAGGTGTCTTAAACTTACTTAATTGACCAAGATCAAGATGTAAAGTCCCGAAAAGTTTGAAAAGTTTGAAGAATCTTTCTAAGAGACATTCATTACTATTTCTTAATAAATATCTTTATCATATAAATCAAACGTGTAGATTATAAATATGTATATATTTATTGAATAAGTGATGAAATAACTTGATTATAATTTGTGGTTGTTGTGAAGAATTTACATGGATTTGTTTTCTTAGGTTAACATCTTTAATTTAATATACTTAATTTAATATACTTAGCCTTCTATTTATTGTCTATATGGTGATATGTTATGATCATGTAGATGCATATTTTAAGGATAAACAACTTGATAGCTTATGTTTATTTCGTATAACTGCATATAATTATGTTAAAAATTTATATTAATGCATTATTAAATTTTATATAAATCCTTCTTCCTGGATTATTATAAATGGAAGATAATGAAATTATGTAAAGTTATAGATTTATAAAGATATTAAAAAATTCATATTAAAAATTATATTTTTTCAATAACTAATACTTTTCTTCCCTGAAAATGTAAAGATATAAAAAAATTCACCCATTCTATTAACTATTGTATTTAACTTTATTATATTTTTGTCGATTCCTTTTTAATTACATCTAATTATAATTGAGTTTAATTGCATGAGCTTTAAGTGCTAAATCATACCACATCTAACTATATTATAATAAAAAAATTCTACTTAATTAATTATCATAGTACATTTATGTACATATTAATAATCAAAATTATAAATACTTCTTGGTAATCATTATTAAACCAGGAGCAATAGAAGATAAATAAAAAGTTTCTAATCTAGCAGACATAATGAAAATTGTATGAAATTTATTATAACAGAGTTGTATAGTTTATATACATGTAGAGAAGTGTAATAATAGAAATAAAGGTAAGTGCTTTTACACGTAAAACAGAAACTTGAATTATGCAGATATTACCCTCCCTTAATTCAAGTCAGTGAGAGACACAACTCCAACTTCCTTTCGCATAACTTCAAATTTTTCAAACGCTAGAGCCTTCGTGAACATGTCCGCCCATTGCTCTACAGTTTTACAATAAGACAATTCAATCTTTCCTTTATTCACCATATCCCTCAAGAAGTGATATTTCACTTCTATGTGTTTACTTCTCCCATGACTTACAGGATTTCTGGCAAGATTGATGCCAAAAGTATTGTCCATTTTCAACTTCACTGGACTCTCCCTTACAAATTTTAGTTCAGCAAGCAACTCCTTGGCAAGCAGCATAACATCTTGAAATGTATTCCGCTTCACAGCTCGACAGTGCAACAATTGACTGCTTCTTAGAACACCACGAGATTGGTGCTCCATTCACGAAGTAAATGTATCCTGAGGTGCTTTTCCTCTCCACAGTATCACCCCGTAGTTTGAATCACAAAATCCTGTGAGCTATAAACCGTTCTCCTGATTCCCATAAGGAAATAATATCCCATAGTTTGGTGTACCTTTGATGTATCTCAAGATATGTTTAGCAGAATTCATATGGCTCTTCTTGGGTTGGCACATAAATATACTAATCAGACCTACACAAAACGTCAAGTCTGGTCTGCTATTACACAGAAAACACAAAGATCCCACTATCTGCTTGAATCTCGTTTCATCTACCTCCTCTTCTACTTCGTCTTTTCTCAATTTCACATTCACCTCTAAAGGACTTCTGGCAGCATGCATTGATGCATTTTAAACCTCTCCAGCAACTCCTTTATGTATTTTTGCTGACCCATAACAAGACCTTTATCTGAACGAGTAAATTCCATCCCTAAAAAATAGTTAAGTTCTCCTAGATCCGTGATCTCAAAATCGTTTTTCATCAGCTCCTTGAATTCTTCTATATCCTCCAAGCTCGATCCTGTCACCAAGAGGTCATCTACATACAAGTAAATGATCAACAAGTTACCTTCTAAATTCTCCTTCACGTAGACTCCATGTTTCACTACGCATTTCTCAAACCCGTGATGAAGCAGAGATGAATCAATCTTCTTATTCCAAGCTCTGGGTGCCTGTTTTAAGCCATAAAGAGCTTTCTGCAATTTATACACCTTTCCTTCCTTATCTCTCTCTGAATCCAGGAGGTTGCTGGACGTAGACTTCTTCTTGTAATGTCCCGTGCAGAAATGTGGATTTAACATCCAGCTGAAATATTGGCCATCTTCTTGCACATGCAACCGCAACAACCAAACATATGGTTTCTAGCCTCGCAACAGGTGAAACACCTCATCAAAATCAACTCCTTTTCTCTGCAGAAAACCTTTATCCACGAGCCGTGCTTTGTACTTTGAAACGGTGCCATCTGGGTTTAGCTTCTTCTTGAACACCCATTTGATGCCAATACTTCGCTTTCCAGGTGGAAGATCTACCAGCCTCCACGTGTTGTTTCTCTCAATTGATCTGAGTTCCTCCATCATTGCATTTCTCCACACCGATTGCTTCAATGCTTCATCTACATCCACAGGTTCTACTCCAGTCATCAGAGCCATATGAATTAGACTCCCTTCTTCATCAATCTTTGCATCCGAATACTGTTTGTCTCCTTGGTCTTTGAGAAACATTCCTTGATTCAATGTTGTTGTTAGGAGTAACCTCAACTCTTTCCTGTGTGGCATCATCAGTAACTCCGTGCACCAGTGTCTTCTTTGGACTTTCATGCATGTGATCCCAGTCCCAGCTTTCCTTCTCTAGTACGATCACATATCTACTTATGATCATCTTCCTTTTCATCGGATCATATAATTTGTATGCTCCGGTAGCATGATACCCCACAAACACCATTGGCTCGCTTTTATCTTCCAACTTGGTCCGCTTCTGATCTGTAACATGAGTGAAAGCCAGTGAACCAAAAACTCTTAAATGCTTCACGGATGGCTTTGTTCCTGTCTAGACCTCCAGTGGCACTCTGCCTTCAATGTGTTTAGTAGGACACCTGTTGAGTAGATAAACAAATGTCGAGACAGCCTCAGCCCAAAAACTTCGTGGCAAGTTCTTCTCTTTAAGGAGACATCTGGCCATGTTCATGATGGTGCGGTTCCTTCTCTCCACCAAGCCATTATGTTGAGGTGTATACAGTGCAGTAACCTCATGTGTTATACCTTTATTCTGACAAAATTCTTCAAACGCATGTGAAGTAAATTCCCCTCCACCATCAGTTCTCTAAATTTTCAGAATCTTCGCACTCTCTCTTCAGGTTATGTATCTCTTGAATGCCTCCAATGCTTCGCCTTTTGTCTTGATCACATACACACATATCATTCTGCTGAACTCATCCATGAAAGCAATGAAGTATTTGTTTCCTGCTAATGATGGTACCTCAAACGGACCACAAACATCTGAGTGGACTACTTCCAGACACTCTTTCGATCTCATCTTAATCTTTGACTGGAAAGGTTTCCTGGATTGCTTGCCTGCCAAACAAGATTTACATGCATCAAATGGTAAAGAAACGCGTGGCATACCTGACACCATGGTCTTTTCCTCGAGTTTCTGCAGATCTCTAAAATTTAGATGACCGAAACGCAGATGCCACATCCAGCTCTCTTCAATCTTCACAGTAGACAAACACTGTAAACTTTCTACAGCATCTAGACACACCTGAAATGTTCTATTCTTCGAGATCTTGCTGGTCAAGATCAGTCTTCTGTTGCTGCCATACAACTCAACTTGATCATGATTTCCCATGATCACTATGTATCCCCTTTTCACCAGTTGTCCAATGCTGAGAAGATTACATTTCATATTTGGCACGAACAACACGATGGAAATAATTGCCTGTGAACCATTCCTCTTGTTGATGATCACGTCACCCATTCCTTCAACCATTAGTGTGCTATCATCTGCAAACTTGACTTTGCTCTTCTTTGTGACATCAAAATTAACCAGCCATTCTCTATTGCACATCATGTGATTCGAGCAACCTGAATCGAGATACCAGTTCTTATTCAACGACTTCACACACTCAGTAGTTGTCATAACCATTAAGGTCAGTGGTTCTGAATCTGATTCTTCCTGTGCAATGTGAGCCTTTTTCTCTTTGCTTTGAAACTTCTTTTTTTGCTTCCCTTTGCCTGAGAAACATTCATATGCAAAATGCCTGAATTTATGGCAGTTGAAACACTCGATGTTTCTTTTATCTTTCTTCTTCGAGCTCCTTTCAAAATTGTTTTTCTTCTCTGTTGAATCAGATCTTTCATCTGGTTCATCTTTACTACTACTCTCTTTCTTCCATTTTCCTTTTCCTGGTTTCCCTTTCCATTTCTTAAACTTCTTTTTCCCATCGCTCTTTACATATTGCACCTTCAGAGATTGCTCATCATGCTTAACATGATTCCTTTCCAACAATCGCATTTCATGTGCTTCTAAAGAACTTTATAGTTCTTCTATCTTCAACGTCTCAAGACCCCTGGATTCTTCTATCGCAACAACAATGTAATCAAACCGTTGAGGCAAAGATCGCATTATCTTCTCTACTATCATGAGGTCGTTGATAGATTCACCGCAGCTTTTCATTTGATTAGTAAGTGTCAAGACCTTGTTAAAATACTCACTAACCTTGTCATTTTCTTCCATCTGAAGAAGTTCATACTGTCTCCTTAACGTTTGAAGTCTAACTTTCTTGATTTTTCCCCAGCAGCATGACAATGCACCGGGATTGTCAAAGCTTCTTTTGTCGTAGCTGCATTTTGTATTTTCTCAAAATGCATATCATTTACGCATTGATGGATGATGAACAGGGCTTTGTCATCTTTCTTCTTAAACTCTGTCTTCTGCTCCTCCGTGTCACCACCAAAATCAGCCTCATATCCCCTTTCTTCCACAACAACACTGACACCTTGATAACGAAACAAGACTTTCATCTGTGCACTCCACCTGCTCCAATTATTGCTTGTGAGAACAAGGAAGCTTGCAGCAGGAATATTAGCCATGACACTTTTCTTTATTGCCCAAGAACAATCTTCTTGCCCCTCTTCAAACGTTTCAACCACCCTTTTCAACCACCGCAGAGTCTCTATGAAAAGTGAAACAAAACCACGCACACCCCAAGTCTCTTCAACCTGGCTCTGGATACCACTATTGAACCAGGAGCAATAGAAGATAAAGAAAGAGTTTCTAATCTAGCAGACGTAATGAAAACTGTATGAAGAAAGATAACTCATACGTTTATTATAACAGAGTTGTATAATTTATATACATGCAGAGAAGTGTAATAACAGAAATAACAGTAAGTGCTTTTACACGTAAAACAACATATATTAATCATCGTATTAATATTATTTATGTACATATTGTAAAATTTTATAATCTTATAAAAATTAAAAATTATTAAAAATATTTATGTGAAATATTTTTTCATATGAGGACATACAAAATAGTTTATTTCAATTTAGTTATAACTAAATTAAGTTGTTAAATAAATAAAATAAATCCAATCAAGTTCCATTAAATTCAACCTTTCACATCCACACTATGTGAAATCTATTCACTCAAAGTACACAATTTTCTGGTTCTTTTTAAATAGTTTTTTCAATTAAAACTAGGGCTTGATCTCGATGATGTATACGTGAATGTCCACTTTACTGTTTTTTTTTATTATATACATAATTAAGATAAAATTATATTTTTAATGAAAAAACCATGTAGAAACCGCCTGAAAAACAAAAAGTAAAAAAACATTAAAAATTGTCATAACATGAAAACTTTAAAGTGGTTTAAGAAGACATTTTAGATATTTTTTATTTTCTATAGATTAAATTATATCTTCTGTTTTAATTTTGTAAGAAAATTTTAAATGGACTCATTTAATTTTATACGCCTCAATTTAATTCATATACAGAGAAATTTAATGGAATAAAACCAGTTTTATTAAATAGAGAAATTTAATGTAATAACCAATTTTATTAAATTTGGTAAAATGACGTTTGGACTTAATAAATAGAAATGTGCAACCGAAATATAAAAGTAAAATAATTATAAAGTATAAAAAATTTAATATTTTAAGAAGAAAAAAAAATAATGTTAAATATAAAAAAATCTAGGTGTGTATGTGAGTATTCTGTTTCATTCACGTCCTTAAACACATAACACATAAGGGTCACCACATTACAGTGTTTCCTCTCATTTTATGTAAAAATGTGTCATATGATACCATTACTTTTTTCACTTATAGTCACTCTTCAATTTTCGAACTAAATAACCAAAGGAAGACTTTAGAATTTCATAAAAACAGTGCTACCATAAGATAAAGGTTCATCGACTTCAGAATGAAAATATCCCACATTTGAATCCAGATTCATGCAGCAACGAAGACTGTTTCAAGAGTTCCATCTTGCCATCTACCAAATGCATGGTACACTTCTTTTTTCTCCCCTTTTCAACCATCTTCTCCTTCTTTTAATCTTGCTCCCTCTCCTCCCTTCTCCATGTCAGGCCAACCTCCGTGTCGGAGGGCAGTGCCGTCGAGTTCTCCGGGAGCAACAATTTGCTCAACATTCTGGAAATTGGTTCTCTGTTTGGATTATGGATAGTGATGAAAGTTAGCAGTGTGTACTTGGCCGAAAAGACTCTCTAGAAGAGTGATGGAGAAACTCAGCTTACACATTGAATACTGCAACATGTAATTAAAAAGTCATGTATGAGTATTAGTCATTTGTTCGTTAATGATTTTAATGCCGTCACAATTAAAATCTAATTGCATGAAACTTTTTAAAATAAAGATTAAACTAAGACAAATAAAATAGAAAAACATATTTGAGAATCATATAATTTAACGTTGAAATGCTTGACCATGTCAAATATTTTTCCTTTTGGTACATATGCAAACTTTTTTAGAATGTCTTTTATTCTTATAATATTTATTAAATTAGTCTCTAACCTTTTAATTTAATTAAGTAGTTTTTATTTTTATTATATTTTCAGATTTTTAACTATAATACCAATCATCACAATTTAAATGTGTATTTACGCTCTATTTACATGCAAAGAATTTATTATTTATGAAGAATGATAAGGACGGATTTGCTAGATGATTCACGTTCACTTGAATGGATAAGCGAAGACAATATGCGTGATTTCTACTTTTTTATTAACTCGCACAATTGCGGGATTTGAGTAAAATATCAGTTTTGTCCTCAAACTCATCAAACGCTTGGAAAACTTGGATCCCAACTATTATCGTTTTCTTTTGAAGGTCATTTTTAGCTCTGGCACCGACACTTACACGCCAAAACATCTTCGTTGTCAACATCTCCATGGCAGTGAAGAGTTTTCCGGTGAACATTTTAATTTAACACAAGTTACTCCAATGATAATATAATGGTTATAAATGAAGAATAAACTATGAATATTTTTGGGACCCTTTATTGTGTTATGTTGTTAGCAAAAGCATGGTGATTCTAGAGTAAAATGATGAACAAAAATCCTTTATAGTGTTAAATTTTAAATATATTATATTTTAAAAACAATAATTTAACTTTACTTAAATATCATTTTTTTAATTTTTAATTTTTAATTTTAAAAATTAAATTTTATATTTTTCTTTTTATATAAATTTTTATAATTATATATATTATTAACAATTATCATTTTATACTATTTTAATAAATATGGATATTTTGATAATATTTTATTTCTACTAATTAAATAATTCGTGTGATCAAATCTTTCACTAATTTTACTAATTTTATTTCCAAATCTATTCAGGTTGATATTTAAATCCACGAGAACAATTAATTCATTCTCCAATTTTATCACATTCATTCACACATCCTTGAATATATTGGACATCAGAACTTATAATATGAATAGAATATTATAATTAAAATTAAACAAAATTATTAAAATAGATGATATAGAAATCAAAATTATAAGATTTTAAAAATAAAAAATATTACAAGAGAAATGAATGCAGGGAGGGAAGCAGACAGATGAGAGAAATCCAAAAGCAACCAAAGCGAAGCGCGTGAGAAATAGGAAAAGTTCCTTGTTCACGCGCCGGTCTAAGGAGTAGAAGGATCAAAATCAGAATTTGGCGTGATTGAAACGACGACCTGGAGTGCATTTGGGAATAATGGCGGCAACCTCGTATCTGACGCCGACGCAGAGGTACGCGACGGGAGCATTGTTCGGGTTGGCGCTGAACCAGGCCCATTTTCACCAGACCCACCCGTTGGGCCTATCAACCGATGACTTCCCTTCTGACTCTGATCGTACTCCCTCCAAGCTCGAAATTTCCGACGATCCCAACCTTTGGGTCCACGAACATCACGCATTGCTTCGCCCTGTTTTCAAGTATCTCATCTCCAAAGCATAACTAATCGTGCTTGTTTCTACTGCATGTACTCATGCCAATGTTCTACTTCATTTCATCCGATTATTGTGGCATGATATTTCAGTGTTATTGATTAATGTGTGTTGAGTTTGAGCAGGTACCTAGATATCGATCCCGCTGCATGGTCTGGACTCGAGGAAACTGCTGTCTCTTCTTCAGTTTCACGTCACGTCGGACCCGTACGTCATTCTACTTTTTCTTTACTGCGTATTTAGATTCTAGTTTCTAAAATCTAACTTTCGATCATATTTTGTAAACTCAGTTTCAAGCCAAAATTAAGATGATGCTTAGTTTAGAATTATGTGTAACTGAAAACTCAGTGCATGTCTGGGTTAAAATTTGCGGACTAGTATTTTCGGTGTGAGTATCGAGTTTGCAAAAGGAATCCTCGTCTTGCTTTTGTGGAAATTCGGTTTCTGACAAATTATATAGGTGGGATAGGAATGTGCTTTTATTGGTTAACGTGTCATGAAATTTACTCCCCATTTTGGCACACCCCAAACTAGAATCCAAACATGGCCTTATATAGGGATATTTTCAGTTTTATTATTTGAACACAAGTTGGGGACTTCCTAACTAAAACCAGATATGGCCTTATACAGTAATAATGAATATGTGGGGATATAAGGTTGACTTGGTCGATAAAGTGGAAGGAAAAAAGGCATAGGTGGTGAGTTCAGTCTTTCTTCTAACATTAACAAACGAACATTTGCCACTTTAAAAATCAGTAATGATGCATCTGTGGTATTGATTTTCAATGTTTTGTTGCTTCCGGTATGTTCCCATATTCAAAAAGCGGATTACCATATTCAACGGACAATTTCCGTTGCTTTCCAGATGTAGTTTTCATTTTTTTTGGGTGGGGGTAGGGAGCTAAACAGTGCAACAAACATTGGATAATAATTTACAAAACTATGTGTGGCAAGTTACTGACTTCACTTTCCTTGTCTAGTTTTGCTTTCTGTAATAGCTGCCACGTTATATTTTTGTCTCTAAAGTTTGATGCTGTATGGCATAACTCTTTTTGGCATCATTTTTTCGGTATTAGTATTGTTTTTCAATAATACGCTTTTCCCCAAATACACACTTAAGTATAATGTGTGTGAACTTCACAGTTATTGAGACTATTATCAGAAGAATCTGGTGATGATTATTCCGAAAGGTCAGATAAAGAACTTGCTTTGTCCGGAGCTGTTGATGCCATGGTACTTAGCATGGAAAGTAATTCCGAGTCTCTCAGGTCTAGAAGGGAGAAGCTACGTGAATACGAACATCAATGTCGTGAAAAGTTTTTAACTTCTGATGTTGAACCCAATTCTGAGAAGTTACATATGCAATTAGACACCAAGGAGGAGACCGGTACTCCTTTCCATGATTGTGAAGAACCACATCAGGGATCTATTCATAGTAATATTGATGAGAGTCCAATTGAAGTGGTAATGATGCTCAGCAATCCAAGGAAAGTGGCAGTGCTTTACGAACTTCTCTGTGCTTGTCTATCAGATTTATGTGAAAATAACAAGAAACATGGCCGGAGGAGAAAGGGCTATGATGCTCGACATCGTGTCACTTTGCGGCTGTTGGCAACTTGGCTCGATATCAAGTGGTCAAAAATGGTTGGTGAATGAGTCATTTAATTAGAAATTAACTAGAAATTAACATGTGATTGCAAAACAGCTTTTGATAAATTTTGGTGTTCATGAGATATAAGTATTAGTTGTTTTAACTGTTTGCACTACTATGAAAGACATGGCAAAAACTAATCTTCACCTTGGTGAACATTGCCTATACATTTGCCCTTGATACTAAGTTACTCATTCAGCCTACTCTATATGGCGATGTACTATATAAGCTTTGCTAGAAATTGTCCCTTGTTAAAAAGATTCATTACTATTGTTTCCATATTTTCTAGTGATAAAGATGAATCTTCACTTTTCAGGAGGCCATTGAGACAATAGTTGCCAGTTCTGCAATGGCTTTCATTAAAGAGCAAGAGTCAAGTAAACAAGGAACTCAATCAAAAGAAAACAAGGGGGATAAATGGAAGAAGGGTTGTATCATTGGTGCCGCTGCCTTAACTGGCGGAACTTTGATGGCTATTACTGGGGGTATGAGTGCCTTGACATCTTTTGTGTTCTGGAATATACAAAAACGAATTGAATAAATTTCCTTGTTGATTTGATTGTTTTTGTTTTTACCCATTAAACAGGATTAGCTGCCCCAGCTATTGCTGCTGGACTTGGGGCTTTGGCTCCAACTTTGGGTACTCTGATCCCTGTAATTGGAGCAAGTGGATTTGCTGCTGCTGCTACTGCTGCTGGACATGTTGCTGTTGCTGCATCATTTGGAGGTATATATTTCCTTATATGTGATTGGATTTTACTGTAATATTCTCATTATCTGCTATTATGTCTTCAATTTATATAGAAATAGTCTTTTGTGAATTTCCAGTGTAGTCTAAGTATACTATTGGACCGCCAACTACAAAGTCACTATTATACTTTTATGCGTCTTAGTGGTGTGATATCTTCAATTGCTACATTACTGGTCAACTTGTATTTTTGTTACTTCAATTTATTGATTAGAAGGTCTACAATTGCTTTATGGCGTCAATTAGATAATGTAATCAATACGCCTTGTAGAAAAAGGCTTGGTTGTTTACAGTAATCGTTCAGTGAAATATGTTACAGCAGTTGCCTTTCTGAGTGGAGTTATAGAGGTTATATGGGACTTTTTATTTACTTTTAAATAGTCTGGAGGAGGAGTTTATTATACCCTTCAATACTGCCACTGAGCTATTTATCTTGTAGATCGTATGTGACTATTTGGTATAGCATTGAAGTAGAATTGATTTTGAAAAAACTAGAGACAAATTGCTTGATAATATGTAATTTTCGTTGGAAAATGACAATCGATTCCTAATGTAAAACAAATAAAGTCTATTTTTGGTCATTAATTTACAATATTCGTATTCAAATTGCTGTACATGTTGGTTACATGTTATTGGGATGTATTTATGATGTATAGGACAAATAAACAGCTATTTGTTTTTCTTTTTTTGTGTTACTGTTGATGATTCTCTTTTAATAAATGATGAAAATATTTTATGTACCACTTTGTTTTACTAGCTGCTGGAGCTGGACTCTCTGGAACCAAAATGGCTAGGAGAGTTGGGGGTGTTGATGAGTTTGAATTCAAAGTTATTGGAGAAAATCATAACCAAGGTGTAAGTTTATACTCATTTCATATTCCTACTTTCTGGTGGCGACTGTTTCTTTCTTGAGTTATGATTTGTGTGCAGAGGAGAGCAGATCCAAACATTAAACTTTCTAAAATTATCTAGCACTACTTTTGTTAGGGATGGAGAGTTTACGAGTGAAGTTGTTAGGTTCCAAACCCAGGAACCTAACAACTTTTCATCTTAGTTTATTGATTTTATTTGGCTTCTGCTCGCAGCTGCTTGGGGTTGAGATCATGATCTCTGGATTTGTCTTTGAGGATGAAGATTTTATAAGGCCTTGGGAGGGAATGAATGACAACTTGGAGAGGTACACATAATTACCATTTTCCCCTTCCTAAATGATTTGTTTGGTTAATCATTATTTGGGAAAAGTAGTTAATGCACTTGTGAATATTATTGTTGCCTATGATTTTCCCTTAACCTAGGGCAACATGTTGGTGCAAAATTACAGTATTAGATTTAATGACTTAATTTTCTGCCATTTTTCTTCATTTTAAACACTGCAATATTTAGCATGTTTTTGTTCAAGTTATTTTGGCAAAATAACCACATTATTACTAGCTTCCTTAATAATTTTGAAAAGTTGGTGACTATTTCTCTATTAGCATTTTCCAAGGGACATAAATGACTTTGCTAAACAAATGACATTTCATATGGCCTGGCCAAAAGTTAGGTATGCTCTGCAGTGGGAGTCCAAGAATCTATATGCCCTGAGCACTGCAATTCGGGATTGGCTTACTTCAAGTAATTGGTTTGGGTTCCAGGCTGCTGATACTTTTGTGTAGTATATGAGTAGATATGTATATGGTTGGTGCCGATATTGCCGTGCTGTGCTTTGCTTTAGGAATTGCAGCAGCACTGATGAAGCGAGGGGCAATGTTGACGGTCTTGCATAGTCTTTTAACTGCATTAGCTTGGCCGGTTACATTACTTGCAGCAACTGAATTCATAGACAGCACATGGACAATAGCTATTGACAGGTTACTTTATCTGTTGATAGTGTATATAGAACTTTTGCTCAGTAAAAGGAAAAACATCTAATTTCTGTTCATTAATGGTGTTTCAATTGTTTTTATTGGATTGCACCTAGTGATGCAATTGCTTGTCAATGGGTAATGACGGTAGTGTTTCATTAAGTTGAAAAACTGTCATGGAAATTGACAACATTCTCATCATCATACTCTCTGCCAAAACCAAGTAGTTGATAAACTGGGATGTTGAGTTCATTTGGCAATGCAAGGATGTTTTCTGTTTGCCACCGTATTTTTAACAAGAGGCTCAGCAAGGAGTGATGTTTCAAATTTTTGTTATCGAAATAAAAGTTGTTAGACAATTTCCGGTCTTAGTTTGCAATTATAATACTTATATCACTTTTCAGATCTGACAAGGCAGGGAAGTTGCTTGCCGAAGTATTATTGGGAGGACTGCAGGGAAATAGGTATTTTCTTATTTCTAAGTTTCTTTTGAAAATTTAGCTCCTTCAAAATAGTGGTATATGAAATATTTTTAATCTATGAATTTCAGGCCCGTTACACTTGTAGGTTACTCGCTGGGGGCAAGAGTTATTTTCAAATGTCTGGAGTGTTTGGCTGAAACAAAAAACAGTGGTATGTATTTCCACATTTTTTGTATTCGATTGGATGTGATACATTATTGCTCCTTTTTGGTATTTTTTAGTCTTATTGACTGTCTCTCGAAGGATAAGTTTTTTCTTCCGTCAAACTCTTCAACTCTGGATATGGGTAGTACATATGATATAGTTTGTGTTGGGACTAGATCGTTTATTTGTTAATAAGATGTTCCCTTATTGATTCTGAAGTTCTGCTACTGTTTATTGGCAGCTGAACTGGTAGAAAGAGTTGTTCTTCTTGGAGCACCCATTGCAATCAGGGATGAAAAATGGGAAACTGTTAGAAAGGTGGAAAGGGAATTAATTTTACTCTTAATTACTATGTATTGCTTTTATTAATTACTGTGAGATCCTGGTATTCTGAAGATGGTAGCTGGAAGATTTATAAATGCTTACTCAAGCAATGACTGGATGCTTGGAATTGCTTTCCGTGCCAGGTACACAAAAATGTAGTGTTAGTATTCTGATGTTTTGTGAGTCTATCCACAGTACATAGCCTATATGAACCGATCAATTCTTCAGAAGATTAACTCACAATCAATTGAAACAAGAAACAATGGCATGAAGTTGTACTCGTGGGTCTTGAACCAAATGTTTATTATGTAGTTTTTCCTTGAAGTCATAAGTTATAGCATTTTGGTTCTGCAAATGCACAGAATATGATCCCATATTTTTATTGACTGTGTTTCATCCATTGATTGGGATCCATAAATTTGTGGAGACCATGGGCGATATTTGCATTATACCATTTTTGTAGCGGAACTCTCATATAACACGGTTATTTTTCACTGAGTAAACGCATACTTTCATAGTGTGATAGGACACGATTTTCACAGACCAAGAGCATGTTTACGCAATACATTGTATGAATAGAATGATTTTAATTGTTAAAGAAAAAAAAATGAAGAATTACCTGAGACTTTTTAGTAGACAACAGAAACTAACATAGATATTGATTTTGTGCAGTCTACTTTCTCAAGGATTAGCTGGAATCCAACCTGTTGACATTCCTGGGATCCAAAACGTTAGTTTTTTCCTATTCCATTGTGCATCACTATTGTTGCAAGTTGCTGTTTTTTATTCATTTTGGGTTACCATTTGAAGTTGGTGTTTTAACTTTTAAACTAGTGCTACCACTAATAATTCGTTTGATTTGGATCTTTGCTAAAATGGTTACTCGGATTTGCAGGTTAATGTGACAGATCACGTAGAGGGTCATTCTTCATATTTGTGGGCTACACAACCTGTCCTAGATGAACTTCAATTAGATTCGTATTATCCTGTTTTGACATAATTTCCAGCAGTGATTCTTCTAATTCTTCTTTGTTTCATAGCTCTCTGTCACACTGCCTTGTATATGGATATATAGCCAGCTAGCCATAGGAACAACATCTATTAATAAACCAAAACTCTCCATTTTAAGTGTTACACTATAATGAAAAAGAAAATTGTAAATTTTTAAACTATCTATTTAGTAGTATCCTTTTGGAAGGAAAATGTTTGTTTGACTCTACTTGCACTGGTTGAGAACTTTGAAGAATATTTTGGTCACTAAAATGTTAACTTTTATATTTATAAAAAAAGGAGAGATTGAAGAATAAAATAGTAAATATATCCGTAAAATAAAAAGTCGGTTTATTTCGAGATATGTCTGTCCACGTTTATTTTATTATTATTATTTATTAAAATAAAAGTATATTATTAAATTTATGAAAAATATATTAGAAAATTTAATCATAAAATACACAGTTTTTATAATTTTAATGTAGATAACGTTTTTCATTGAAAATAGATTATTTAGATTAAAAAATAGTTATAAAATCTAAAAGGTAAAATAATAAAATAATTTATTTGTTAAGGGTAAAATTAAGAATAAAAATGTGAGTTATTAAGTAGTTATAAAAATCAATTTTATATATAGTTATAGATTAATAAATATTTTAAGAACAAATTTAAATAAAATATATAATTTTAAAGTTATAATTATATCTTTTTATTATTGCATCCTTCTCTAAATAATTTCATATTTTGTTCCATCAATTCCTATACTTCTATGGAAATTTTTTCTTACACTTCCATTAAATATTTTAGATTATACTATTTAAAATTAAAAAATATTAATTTTACATATTTTAGATTATATAATTAGTAATGTTAATTTACATTATTGCAAATTGTAAAATTCGTAATATTAATTACGTTTTAATTTATAAAATTTAAAATACAAATTACATTATATAGAATCCATGATAGGTACTGGTGATAGATTTCGGAATGTCTCTCATAGGCAACCGGCGAAGAGATAACTATTTATAGTGAGAATTTGATTATCTGAATGAGACATGAAAAAACACAAGGAAGTGTCCTCCTTCATCCATTATCAATCATTAAATGCGTAAAGCTTATCTTCTGTTACTGTGAACATGAAACACAAGGTAAAAACAAAACACCTCAAGAACAGAGAATGGCCAAATTGATCCTAATAGAAGTTATTCTGGATTCTGTTTCCTGACATTGCTACAAATGCTCAGACTCTTTTCCATGGTGACAACACACCAACTGAAAAATATTAAATTGAAAATGGAAGTCAAAACCAAAATCGAGTTGCACCGGTTGAAGCTCTCCAAAATGGAGGTGCAGGGTAGGGAAATATGATATCAGGGTTTTTAATAGTTTTCAAAAAAAGGGTGATTAAGTAGTTTTACTAAAACTATGAGTGCAGGGAAGAAAATATGGAGGTTGAGAAAGAAATAGCCTACTTCTATGCTGTTTTTGGGTTGCAGCTGATAAATAAAAGAAATCAGACTATTTGCACCCCCATCAAATTTCTCCTTCCATCCTATTATTCCGAAATTTATCTTGCAGACCACAGTAAACAATTCTGAAAATTTTGTTCCATCTCTCTTGTTACTGAAAATAATTTTCGCAACAGACAATATATAAATGGTAGTTTACTTCATGCCAACAAATAACTTCACATGGTCGAAACCACAGTTTTGAATCTACTTAGGAAATAAAATGTTTTTACCTATATTAGTAGGTACTTTTTTTTAGTTATAAGTAAACCTGATCAATTTTATTTTATTTAATGATATTGTTACTTGAACACTTTTCTCTTAACAGGGATTCTGCTTGTAATAATTTTATTTCTTTATCATAAGTTTCCGTGCATAAAAAATCATTTTTAATATACATTAGTAAAATTAATTATATTAACCAAGCTCCCAATGATATCAAGTTAAACTTAAGTTCAAAAGTAATATTAGTATTCTACATCTCTTAATATTAGAAGATAGACTATACTAAATATAATATGGTTTAAATTATAAAGGTATGACAAAAAACTATTTAATATTGGTATTTATAAATTTATCACTATTATTTAACTTTAGACAAAAACAATAATTACATTTTTTTAAATGTATAAAAACATTAAAATAGTGCAATTCTTTTTTTTTTTTAAATATCAAAATAGAACCAATTTTAAAAAAGGCTTAATAGCTTATTTTGTCCTCAGTTTTAGTGAGTTGTGTCAATTAGATCTCTCCTTTTAAAAAAATGTCAATTGTATCTCTACTTGGGAAAATTTGTCTCAATCAAGTCCCTTCCATTAAATACTCACAAACAGAGTTAACTTTTTATTCTCTCTCATATGTTTCTCTGCAACACAACAGGTCATTCTATCAGTGTTATCTTTTCGTCCTTTTATGGAGTTATACTTCCAATTCCAATACAAAAAGTCAAACGCACAATCTCCATTTTTCCACCTCCATTACTCTGATTTAGATAACTCATTCGTTGATTATCCAACCCCAAACACTCTTCTATTCTCTCCCACTCATTCTCCACCTCCATTGTCAGCAATCAATTCATCCATCATATCTTTTATTCTCAACATCGTTGCCATCAATTAACACAATACACACAAATCAGAGAGAAAAAAAATGGGAAGAAGAAATTGATTGGGGTTACAAGGTCACTATGCTCCACAAGCATACGCATATCTTTATTTCTTTCCTAGATGATTAGGGTTTATGCTGCACAAGTCCATGCCTTTCCCATGTTCATTTAGGCCCAATGTTGCATCTAGTTCTCCATATAGACTTCCATTCAGTAGTATTCTGAACCGTCCAACCCTGTTAATTAATCAATGTTAAGTAAACCATAAGTCACTCTTATGCATTATGATCTTTCCACAATCTAAGGCTAAGATATCCAAATATCAATTGGTATTGGGCTCCATCCTCACCCCAAGGTACCCTGCTCTCACCAAATCTGGAAACAACGTCACAAACTCCTTATCCCTCACAACGGGGTGTGCAGTGAATCAGACCCCCAACGAGTCACTGTACACGAACTTCCCCACCGTTTCCAGCATATTAGGGTCAATCACAATCTCCCCCTTCTGCGTCTCCGTCAAACACGCCACCCTCCCGTCACCAAGCTTAACCACGCCAGTGTTCGTGATGTCCGTCAGCACCGGAGAACAGGCTCGCCAACTCCTTCACATACGATGGGAAATTCGCCACCTTTGGCACTTTCGAAAACTCCCGAAAACAGTTCACCTCTTGTTCCGTTGTTTTCTCCTTCTTCACAACCGGCTTGACTTCTTCTACCTCCTCCTCCTCGCAACGCTGCTTCTTTTCTCCTTCGGCGTCGGCGGCCTCCTCCACCTACGCTTGCTTCAAGTGAGAAGTTGAGCATAGCCTTTGAGCCGCAAAGCCTAAAGGCAACACGATCGTAGGCCTTGGCAATGTCGAAGGTTCCAAGCCACACTCTTGACCCGCGCTTGTTCGGGTCGCGAATCTCGGCAGTGAACTTTCCCCAAGGCCGTTGGCGGACTCCTCTGTAGTGCTTATTCTCCGGCTAGTTCTCCAACAATACCACATGCGGGTTGGGATCCTGTTTCCCAAATTGGATCCACTCGGTCTTCTTGGGAGAGAGATTTGCAGAGAAGGTTTCCTATTTAATTGAGGTTTCTTGTGAAGGGATGTGAGGGGTTTAGGGGTGTCGAGGTCGATTATTTGGGGTTTGGAGTAGAATTTGAAAAGGGGTCATTGAATTTCAGGGTGGAGGAGCTTAGTGAGGTAGTGATCGAAGGAGAGACAAGAGTTAAAGGAAGAAGATTGAGAAGGTTTCATTTAGATTCATAAAAAAGTTTACGTGTCAAGTGTGTTAGAAAGGTCTGATGTGTTGTAGTGAAAAGTGGAGAAAGAATAAAAAGTTAACATCGTATACGAGTATTTAACGGAAGAGACTTGATTGAGGCAAATTTTACCAAGTAAGGATGCAATTGACACTTTTTTAAAAGGATGTATCTAATTGACACAACTCACCAAAACTAGGGACAAAATAAGCTATTAAGCCTTTTAAAAAATTACAAAAGTAGATAAGTCAGGTTAAGGTAGTACAGATTTTTTCATACTAAAAAACTGTGTCAAGATGGTACAACTTTAGTTTAAAACATTTTTAAGTTGAAGTCGTGCTAAGTTATCACAATTTCAATTTAGTACATTTTAAATTGAAGTCGTGTTAACTTAACATGACTTTAGTTCAGTTTTAATTAATAGATGTTGAGCCAAATTAATATAACTTTAATTTAGTTTCAGTAGAAGTCGTGTTAAATTGATACAACTTCATCTTAAAATGTTTTCAATTGAAGTGATATCAACTTGACACAACTTCAACTTTAAAATTATTTTGAATTAAAATTGTATCGTATTCACACTACTTATTCAAGTAAAGATGTGTCCTCTTAACATAACTTATTTATTCACTTTTGTAATATTTTTTAAAATTCGTCTCATTTAAGTAATTTAGAAAAAAAAATTATACCAAAACAACACTTTTCTTCTTCTAAATGAGTTATCTAAGAAAATAATTAAACATACTTTTCAATTAAATATATTTTATATTAAAAACTCAATTATCACCAATACTACCATATCAAATTTAAGTCATAATTAAAAAATATACTTATTTTGTAATTATTCTTATCCTCAAAATTTGTCGGGTTGACCCTAATTCATATGCAAAATCTTGGTAGTACAATTTTCAACAAAATAAATAAATAAAGCCTTTGTTTTACATGCTCTCACTTAAAGAGTCAGTTGTCTCTCTTAAACAGCAAAAAATCATTGGCATGGGACCATGACCCCATAAAAGGCATTCTAGTGGTTTAGGTTAGAGGTGACCAAATTTGATTGTTTAACTCCTGCTTGTCCAATTAAGCACCAAATTCAAAATATTCATACCATATCAAAGTCTAATAAAATAATAATAGTTTCACACCCTAAGAAGACCATGCCAGCAAATGAAAATCTATGGTTTTAACTCATTGAAGATTCTAACGTATGAAAACAATACTAATGCTGACCAATCCTCAGTGAGCAGAATGATGAATGCTAGATTTTCCTGTCAGAAGAAAAAATAGTCGAACAGAAATGTAACATTAGTCTGTGTTTGGTCACAAAGTAGTTAAAGGTGTTAAAACTTTGCAACCCCGGAAAAAGGCTTCAGTTTGACTTGGCTTCTGAATACAAAACAAGGGTCCAAGGAGTGTCACTTTCACGTTTTAAGTAGTGATTTTGAATTTCACGTTCGTTTCTACACTCACCTAAACACTTCATCTTTTTTTCTTTTTCTACATACGCTGGCACTTTGAAATACAACTTTCATCAGTTTCACTTATAGTAAATCATGCAGTCCGTATACAAACAAATCACGCCACTCTTCTGCACCGCCAAATCTAACCAAATAAAATCAATGCAATTTTAAAATGTTTATATCATTCCATACTTTGAGGCTTCTCAACCTGAGCGATGTTGAATTTTTCATAGCTACGTTTTCATATCACACCCAAAGTCTTCAACTTCATCTGCATTTTCCCTCTGCTCAACCATCATTAATTTTTTGCCTCTAGAATCCACTTGCTTACAAAACACTACTATATATCACTGTTAAATACGCGACTTTCATATCAAATCCTCACACTACGCATTTCAAAATATTCACCATCGCATTCAAGAATGAAAGTAAATTATCACAATTATGCAATTTAATTTGTCACATTTCCACCATGGCCACTCACTCTTTTTAGTGGCTGCTTCACTAATATTTCGATGTATTACACATAAGAATAAAAAACGCAAGTGGGGCAAAAAGAAACACATCGAATCAAGAAGAGTTTTTCAGTTTTTTGTTTTCGAAATAGAGAGAACAACTACATGTACCACATTCTTATTGTTTCTCTCACTTCGTATTATTTATGATGATTATGTATAATTGGGATGAAAATAAAATATGAAAAAAAAAAGAAAATAAAAGGGATTAAATTGTTGTTGTTTTTATTTTTGTTTTTTTTTTTCTAAAAGAGAGGGCACACCACGCGCTTGGTTGGCACAGCGATGAGTCGCGTGGCTTTTGGAGCGGTGAGTCCGAAAATGTCACCCATGTCCAACTCACTGGGTTTCATTCCATCTGGCAATTCCCACGTGAAGCAGTGAAGGAGGTGAGCCACCGCCAATTCAAGCGCGTACAGCCCCAACTGCATCCCGGGGCAGGACCTGCGACCCGACCCGAAAGGAATGAACTCGAAGTTGTTACCCTTGAAGTCGGGCACGCCCGGTTCCAAAAACCTGGCGGGTTTGAATGTTTCGGGTTCCTCCCATGAGTTTTTGTCTCTCCCAATTGCCCACGCGTTGATCATCACGCGCGCTTTCTTGGGAATGAAGTAGCCGCTAACCGTCGCTTCCTCGGCCGTCTCGTGGAGGAGGAGCGGGATCGGAGGGTGGAGGCGTAGGGTCTCTTTAAGGGCACATTTTAGGAACGTGAGTTTCTCAAAATCGGACTCTTCGACCCGACGGTCCAGGCCCACTACATCCGCGAGCTCCTGTTGGACCCTCTTTTGGTCTTCTGGGCTTCTCATTAGCTCCGCCATGGCCCACTCAATCGCTGATGCCACGGTTTCCGTCCCTCCAAACATCACATCCTGTATTAAAAGGCACAACACAGTCACCAAAGAAATATTATTGCAATCAATTTTTTCATATTTTTTTTAAAGAGAAGTCATGCTGTTAAAACTGGTAAAGAGAATAAAAACAAAATAAATAATTATTTTAAAGTCAAATCTCAATTATTTATTTTTGATCATAACCTTAGATAAATAAATGCGAAAAGTGATTTGGTACCCACAGCCCAATCATCCATATCAAAAAATTTACCATTGAATTTTGCTTTCGAAACCAAATTTTAATTGAAAATAAATAAGAAAAGGGAAAAGGTGTAGATATGGAAGGTGAAATGCTACCAACCTAAATTAAAGCCCACTATGTTTGGTGGTGGCTTATGTTTCCAGGTGCTGTATCTCTGATCTTCTCAATCTTATATACTTTATTTCTTCATTCATTTATTATAATGACAATAACTATAATAAACTTGAATTTACTTTTTCAATTTCAGCAAGAATAATCATGATTAATTTGGAGACATGTTCTTTTGTAATAATATACATTTCTTATATAATTTGCAATGTTTCTAATAACTCAACCTACTTTAATAAGTAAGAACGAAACGCATGTTCTAGAAAATACTATAATTTATAGTGTTAGCTACGTGCTCATATAATTGGAGAAATTCTTATATGTAAAATTCTAACCAAAGGCATGCAAATCAACTTTTGACAATTCAGAAAATAAACTAAAAAACCAACTTTTGACAAATCGAAGCCTCCCTAACAAACACCTATGTATATATTTTCAACATGATAGACAGAGATGCACATACTTTAACAGTTAGCATGTATTTTCATGTAACATGTAAACATATTCAAAAGTTAACTAAAGTCTAAAAAGTACAAATTTATTTATTTATTGCAAAAAAAACATTAAAATTTTAATATATTTTTCAGAAAAAGACATGAAACATCCTTTAAAGAAATTAGAAAGTTAAATTACTTCTAAAAATAATATATTATAATTAAGAAAGTGGCTAATTTTACACCTATATTCCCTTTAAACTCAAGCAGAGACACTTTCTTTAAGGTGGGGTAAATTGTCAAGGATGAATATAATAAGAGATATTCCGGGTTAATTTCCCAACAAACACTAGCATTTAAAAGTTCAATTTTTCATCCGTTTTTGTATTATAACCAATCCTCTCAATCTTGCATAAAAAAACACCTAGCAGTTTTATATTTTACAACTAGAAAATTCCACTAAAGTAGAAAGCAGTCCAAACAGGGTGATAATTTGTTCGTATAAACTTTTTCTAAAAATACTTTTTAGACAAGAAAAGAAATAAATGATGTCTAAATTACACTATAGACAAAACAGTGACATGCGAAAATATTTGATGGATTATGAAATGGAAAATGATACCTACAGCCTTAAAAAAAAACCAAATAGTTCTTAAAAATATAATTTTTTTTAATAAAGATTAGGATGTGGTAATAAAAGAGAAATAAAAAAATATTGATGTGTTAAAAATAAGAAATTTATAAAAAAAATAAATAAAAAGGGATCCATAGATACCATAATGATAGCTTTGATGTTATCCTTAGTGAGTCTGATAGAGTTCTGCAAATCTTCAGGTTCATTGTTCAACTTGGCCTCTTCGGTGTAGAACGCGAGCAACTCATCCACCATGTCCGTTTCTCCATCACAGACACCCTTCCCATTCTTCTTCTTCTCTACGTGCTCATCAATGATCTTATCTATGAAGCTATCCAACGCGCCGCGAGCCCTAGCAAGGCGCGCGTTGAGCCCCTGCGGGTCCACGCGCCCGAGGTAGGGTATAAAATCCGCGATGTTGAAAGCGCCAAAGAGTTTCGAAAACTCCTGCAGAATCCCAATGAACTCTTCCTGTCCCTCCTGGGAGCTCGACCCAAAGGCCGCGCGGTAGATGATGTTTTTCGTCAGGTTGAACACGAGCTCGCCGACGTTGATGGCTTTTCCGGCGGAAGCCGCGACGGAGCGGACTGCACCGTCGACCTCGTCGCGCACGGATTGCCAGGACTCGGCGCGCTTTCGGCTGAAGAGTTTCATGACGCAGAGCTTGCGCATCTGGCGCCAGAAGGGGCCGTAGTGTGCGAAGGCCATGTCGGCGCGGTCGTAGGTGAGGTAGCTGATGGCGATGGTGGCGGGGCGATTGGAGAAGATATTATCTTGGACTTGGAGAACCTGACGCGCCGCGTCGGGGTCGGAGATGGCTATCATGTGGAGGAAGCCCATGCGGAGGTGGAAAACGCCGCCGAATTGCTTGGCGAGGGTGGCAAGACCGCGGTGGGTTAACTGGTCCATCATCAACATGTTTCCTATGATGGGCAAACCCTTTGGTCCCGGTGGATACGGTGCTCTTCGACGAGTACGATGTAGCAAAACGAAAAGAAGTGTTGTTAGTGGGAGGATGAGTAAGATGGTGATGTTGAATGGATTAAGGTTGGACATGGCTTCCGATGATTTTAGGAACCAATCCATGTGGCTTTTGATGTTTTCAGTGACTCAAATCTAAGTTTTATGTTATAGCAATTGTTGTTGCTGAGTTGAGGGAGTGTTATGGGGACTTATATATACACTTTGTTGCAAGTATAGGGCTTCTAAGATAATTACAAAAAACGTGGAGTTTTTTGCTGTAATTATTTTTTAAAATATGGGCGTGAGAAGAGAAAGATGATATGGACTGGAATCCTGCTCCCCCACCTGCTGTTTCTTAAGGCCAGTGGTACTTTGATAGAAGAAAACGACAAATTACATTCATACAACACAGTTATATAATAATATTTTTATTTTAATTATATTATTTTTTAATTTAAAAGCATAATATATATTATTATATTATTAAAAGTAGTATCAAATATGAATGTTTATTTTAATCCGTCTCAAACAAACTTTTCCCGTTTCTTAAACCAAAAATCTCCCCCATTAATCATGTTTCAAACATACATTAAATTTTTTATTCATTTCTTTCTTTTTACTTAATTAAACTGTTTTATTTTCTAACTATTACACATCTATCATCTTATACATTCTCAATTTAATTACCTGCATTGTATATATAATATTAAGTATATCAAATGAGACATTTCTAGTATTATTTATAATTTTACTAAGTACGTTTAATCATAAATGCAATCAATGTTTAATGTTATACTTGATTTTATGATAAATACTTGTAAAAAGTATACCTGTTTTTTCTTATATTTAATAGTTATAATATTTCAGTTTATATATTTAAATTTTTTTAAAATATCATAAATTTATTAAATATTTGTAATATGTAATACTTAGTTTGTGAAATTTTACCATATCACCGTGCCAAGTTCGTATTTGGGAGAATGAAATCATTTAATTATAAAATTTGGAAAACTAAAATTACATATCATGAAACTTACAAAAAAACATTACACATGTATTGTTAAAGACCACGATGACATGCCAAAATTGTTAGGCTAATATGATAGTCCACATGTAAACGTTACATGATAGGTGTGCCTCCAATAAATATAACGTTAATACATTAGTATAAGTATTAGAATTACATAGCTGCTGCTACATGTGAGAATTTAATTGCCTCAACCAGAACTTATAAAAGGCTAAAATCATACATTGGTTCTATACAATGGATTCAATTTGGCTCACTAACTAAAATCATACCTAAAAGTGAAATTAATTTCTTTTAAGAAATGGAAAATTTTAAATATATGACATAATTTGAATGTATAGAAGAGGTTCTAAAAATAATTTTCATGGACACTTGCTTTTTCCTTTAATTTCTATTGTTGTCACTTGTATTTTTTGTTTGCTTTATTTTATCACTATAAGTGTCTCTCTTTTGGTTTGTGTCATTGCCAATGTTTTAATTTGGTTATTTTCATCTAATTAGGTTCTCTTGCACACTTTTCACTTTTTGTTTCGCTAGTTTTTTTAAATTTAATTGACATCGTACCTTGATAAGTTATACTTTGTAAAAAGCTTAAAGGGTTTCAAGGGATTACATGCATAATTTTTTTTTTTTTTCAAGGGATAAATTTGTTTTTCTCTAAATTACCCTATTTTAACTAACAAGCATGTTTTTACTAAAAAGACAATAAACACTTGTAATCTACAACATAAAGTTTCTCGGTTAACCTAATTTGGGATATAAATGATATCGAAGTATTATTCAACTACATATCTAAATGTTATAAAGATAATTATAAAATTCTAAATTATTGATAAATATATTGTCCTTAAATTTGATAGAACTTAGACTTGATCATTAAAATCAATAGTTTTCATTACATTACCTCGATTATTTGTATTAAATATTTTATAATAAAAAAATTATATAAATGATTTAAATTACTTTTTCTAACATTGTTTAGTATCTTATTTTAAAAAATCTACTTAAATCTCATTTTCAAAGTTGAATACAAGATTATTTATCTTATGCTATTTATACTTTTTTCTCTTCAACTAATTTTGAACTAGTTTACATATATGTAATAAAATAAGGTAAAATTATTGTATTTCTTCATTTGTAGAAAATAAATAAATTAAACCACACTCTTTGAAGGAACAGAAAATTTAAAACTATTCACTTCAAGTTCAAATATTTGTATAGTATACTATATATTGTTACGATTCCATTAGTAAGTTTTTTTTAATATTATTAATTTGTTCTAAAAATAGAATTTTTAAAACAAAAATAAATAAAAAAGTTAAAAAGGGAATCAGACACCCGTAACTATATATCATGCCAACTCCGAAATATTAACAAACATCATTAAAATGCAACTAAAATAGTAAAAGCAAAAAAAAAAAATGTGTCACTTTTCAATGTATTTCATCATAATAGTAAATTAAGAAATTGAATTCAATATTTTTTAATCAATGTTCTTCATATATTTATTATAAAATCATGACCATTAAATGGAGTGTTTTAACTATCAATCTATAATTATCTACCATTAATTTTTCTTGTAGAGATATGCCCAATACAGAAACTTTTGTCTCATCCCGTGTTAAGCCCACTTGATCATTTGAATAATGTTTAATTTTTTATTGAAGTGTAATAAATAATTATTATAATAAATATTTTGTTAAGCATAGAGAAATCTGTTGTATTAGTTTCCAAAAATTAGTGGAATACATTGAAAAATGTTTCATTCTTGAAAATTACTTTATACGATTTTATTTCTTAAATTGCTAATTTATCCTATAACGAAGAAAAAAAGAACGGAAAAAGATATGAAGAAAATGATTGGGCCACCTAACTACGGAGTTGCGTCGGCAACGGCAACGGCAACTGACGGTTGATGAATTAATGTGGCAGCAGCGGCTAAACGCCACAAACTCACTCAAATTGAAAAACACGCTTATAGGGTTTAGGTGCGTTTCGTATTTCATGCAACTTAATTCATCATTTCATTTCCAATTAAATCCACCATTGTCAATCTGCAACTATAAATCATAAATGATACGGCCCATCAACTCAAATAAACAATGCTATTTTTGTACCATTTTCTCTGCTGAAATAACTTAAGTTTGACCATGTCCCTCCAAGTGTCACACTATGATAAGGAATTTTTCGTTTTTAATGTTTTCCAACAAACATATAAATGGTATGCCTTATAGAGCTTTTTCTCTTGTTCAAGTAACAAATAAACACATATTATCAACGAATTTGGTATGTAATCATATCTTTCTACAATTTTTACTTATATGTTCCTTTTGGGAGCCACAAATAATAATTTATGCATTTATTGCATTGTTTAACAAAATTTTTAGAGTCAAACTTGCTTATAAACATTTTTTCAAACGCAATACAATGAGGCTCGATAACTTTTTGTTATATTTTAAATTCACATCGGTGTCAAGTGAAGTTTAATATGAGTGGAATTGAAATTGATTTTACAAAAGTTTGAACTTTTATAAGTGAAAAAGTGATTGAAAAAGAACTGAAAATAACTAGTTGAATTTTTCCGGAAAAATTAATTATCCATTTGACATCCATGATTATAAAAAAGTCTTGGACGGATTATCCCACTTTTTTTGTGCATCAAAAGTAGAATTTGTTCTTATCCTGGGCGTTTTTCTTTTCATTTGATTCCTTGGAAGGAAAACTTGAAGACATAAAATGGTGTTTAACTGAGAGAAGGATTGGATATTTTGAAATGAATAAATAAAAGGGGTGTGTGTGGTTTTTAACTCTTATGTTACGACTCCTGTTCTTTTCTACATGCAAATGTAAATGTAGTTGATGAAGAATAAAGATAGGTTGAACCTTGTGATCTATGAGCGGCACTGAAAGGTGATAGATTTGATATGGGACCTTATTTTTAGCTAAAATTCTATACTCATCACGTCGCTCTCACTTGTTAGACATCGAAACCATAGACGGTTTCGTTTTACCATTTAGTCCAATATTTCTTTAAATTTTGCTTTCTTATTTTCTATTTTTGTTTGCTGATTTTTTTCTCCCTTAGCATTAAAGCCACTAACAGGGTTTACGCACATTTCTTCCCTGATAATTACTTGATACTTCTGAATATTGAAATCTATAACCAGCACACCATGAATATACATATTGCGTGTTTTAGCATTTGTTTTATGAAAGCAACAAGTATTTGCAAACTTTCTGTCGTGATGTCCCTCGAAGCATTAAGGGGAATTATAATTAACCACTTGTTAAAGTGGCCTATCACGAATGTGTCAAAATAGCTACGAATTTGATGAGTTCTAAAAGCTCGCACAGCTACTAGTAAATGATTGGAGATTGATCAGAGTGTGTTTTTCATTACCAGATTGTGAAAACTGCTTGGGATAGTTTGATGGACCCACCAGGCGTCGTGGTACACCATGAAATTCACCACGTCAAATTATGAAATGTAGTTTAGATTTGCACACAGGGACATGGACATCATAGCCAGCCGTATCAATCTTCCCACAGGCATGGGACCGCAAATATCGCATTTTTGGAGTGCAAGTAAAGCAGACACATGCCTCTCTTTTTTTCTCATTTTTTCCCTTTCAATATCAATGTGCACGAGCTAAGTCGGTAGTGAGAAATTGAATAATAGATCATGGGAGTTTATATGAAGTGGTGAATCTTAAAACTGTGTCAATTTCTTATTTTTAGATTGGATTCATGTTTCATATATTTCAGGTTTTTGAACACATAAATTTTCACTTTTGAACACATTAAATGAATAAAGTAACAAGCTTAGACAAAGATAAAATGGAGCTTATGAAATGGGTCTAAGTAGCAGATGGAATTATCAGTTGAGAAAACGAGTTCACTGACAACCAAATTATTGATGTCGAAGGCGACGAAATGCGAGATTAATTAGGATATCATCAGTTGAGAAGTCTATCACGGAATTGAAGACGAAAATGAGATTTTGACCAGATAAAAGGATATATTTCAGTTATATAAACCAACTGCATAATGGCTTTTAAATTTCTGAATGAAAGGTATTCCATTTATATTCAAACAAACTTTATCTGTAAAGAGAATTTAGCGTACTAGGTGCCCACCCTTACAACTCCATTGCTTCTTTCAACAAAATTCTACAAAAAAACAAATCAAACCCACCGATACTTTAAACAAACCATAAAAGCCATATATATTATGAACTTTTACAGTATATGAATCTTTTATATTATAAAGATAAATTAAGTATTTAATCTATTTGTGCTTTTCCAACAAAATATCATAAGCAGTTCACCCGTCCAAAACAAATATCCTTTCACGTAGTGCACCTAATTCTTCATAGAGTATGCATATATCAAGAAAACATATTCTCGTACTCCTGTCACTTGATGCTATTCCAAGCTGCAACTCAACCAACATTCAATCCTTGTAAAACAGATAAATTGTCGGCAAAGTATAAACAAGGAAAGTACGCTAATTGTTCACTTCAATGACGATCACACCGTAAAGTAAGTTTTCCCTGCATTAAACTACATCAATCTAAAGTCCCTTATCTAAATATACAAGGATTTTCAAGCTCTCATATGCATCATACAACCAAACCATCACTTCTACGAAAAAAAAAACTTTTATATTATTTATTTCAGGCATTTTACCTTGATTAACCAACCATTGTTTATATTTGTTAGCTAAGTTCCTACATGATTCTAAATGTAAAGGAGTGTTTAACTAATAGTAAAAACAAATGCAGGTTTAATTAAATTTTAAATCTATAGCAAGTTTGAATATTTCCAATCAAACTTTTATTAATTTCAAACTTTTATTAATTTCTTTCTTCATATTCAAAATATTTTTATACTTTTTAATTAGTTTATTCTATTTAATTTTTTTATTGATTGTGTGAGATGATTGTTATATTGTCCAATCAGGCTATACATATCTGTCTTCTCATGTTAAAAAGATTTTGTGAACTTTATAATTAATATAAAATAATACCAAGGTTATTCAACACAATTTTAATGTGAGATAAATAAAAATCATTCATTAAATAATCACAAATATTATTTTCATATTAATAACAAAATATTACTCTCTCTTTTTTTAAGACGTGAAGACGTATAAAGAATATGACGAAATAAAATATTCCTCAATAGAACACTAAAATAAGAGAACTAATTAAAAATTATAAAACTTCTAAATACAAAAAAATTCATAAAAACTCAATAAAAGATACACATATTTACGATGAACTTTAAAATTAAACAAAAAATGTAATTTTTGTGGCGTCTGGTTGGCAGGTAACTTTGGATAATAGATATATATTGTTTGGAACGAGGGTACCTGACAAGGTATTAGCAATGGAATTTGATCCATGAAAAAGAAACTTCGTCCATATTATATGATGGCCTCGTCTTTTGGTTAATGATGATCTATATCTGCTTTGCAAAGTCGAAGTCAGACCAGCCACCAACTTTAGCATTATGGATGGCTGAATAATACTCACAACTTAATATATACATGTTATAATGCACCTTTTCAATTATTATTATTTATTTAGATGAAGCTCATTGAAAAAAAAAAGGTTATTTTTTATCTGATCATTCTCATTTGTATTTCCAACAATTTCATGTTTACTAATACTCTTTCTCTTCTACAATTCTCCACATATTGTGTAAAATATATTAAATATACCATAGATGTATTATCCATGCAATGGATTTTTGTAGTCTTCAAATTTATGCCATATTATAAGATTCATAAAATTAAGACAAATAGCTCATTTAAGTATTCATGCATTGTGATACTCTATTCAAAATGGTATAAAATTTGAATTAGCGAATTACATTAGGAACAATTTCTAAAAGCTAAAAATAAAAAAGGTTTAAGGTTAAAAAATAAAAATAAAATAAAGAGGATTTAGAACCTCTTAAAAGACAGTTTTTGTCTCTAACGGTTTTATTCTTTTCTCTTTATAGTTTTGTTCATGTCCTTTTATAGCTTGGATGAAGAGTTAAACTTTGTTTCTAGTATGGTATTAAATGAAGTTAAGTTTTTTATGGTTGTCATTCATTACCACCTTTCTTATGTTGGTATTTGTTTTTCTATGTTCAACCAAGCATTGTTTTGTGAGTTGGTCGATGCTTTTTGTCAAATTATGAAATTATGTAAACTCATAATATAGATAATATGAATTTGTTTTGATGTTTTTTATAAGTATAAATTTATTGTAAGTACACTATAATTAAATTATAAAATAATCCCCAAAAGCATACTAATTGATATTAAATATACAAATTATATTCAAACATAATAGTCTAGTTATGTTTTTTTTATTTTTAAGTTACAATTTGAATTAAACTTTTCGGTAAAGAAAAAAGTGAAATTTAAAATAAAATTCAATCTTTATCAATTTTTTATCTGTCTTTTTTATTGTTTTTAATTTTTCAGTCTCAAACACCAGTTGTAAGTTTGCATGACACTTAAAATTGAGCCTTTGATAATGACGACTTATATTTATTATAAATATAAATAATGTCGTGTATATATATATATAAATAATGTCGTGTATATATATATATATATATATATATATATATATATATATATATATATATATATATATATATATATATATATATATATATATATATATATATATGTATTGCATAAATTAATAAAAGTATATATTGAAATGCGCAACAAATAGTATAATGATTTTATATATAATGTTTTACAAAATTTATTTATGAGTTTCGTAATCCGCTGCAATATAATAAATCATGAAAGATATAAAGAGTTGAGATTATCCATGTTATTTTTTGCATCAATCACTCATATGGTATATACTAAATGTCGAGAGATAATAGATACCTAATCAACCTGCGATAAGTTCTATATTTCTTTCTCTGGGTCTCTCTCTGTCTCACCATACACATCACTGCCGTAGCATAGCATTATGGTATCAATCTCTCTCATTACCTAAATGTTTTAAAAGAAATATCATTTAAAGAACCGGTAAATATATCATCATGTTAACATTTATCATTTTATTTTACAGTTATAAATATTTTTTAATAACTATATTATCTTTAAAAACTACTTTTCAAATAATTATTCGAATGTCAAAAATATTATTTTTAATATTTAATATCAGGAAACAAATTCTTTGACAACCTTTTAATAGTAAAATATTTACTATAAAAAATTATTAAAAATAATTATAAGATTGTAGTATAAAATTGCAGAGTTGTAAAGATGTGATCACTCTTAAAGTGTTACATTAGTTAAAAAGAATCACACACGCAAAATCGTTTAAAAAGAATAAATTAGCAAGCATACCATGAAACCAAGTTCTCCAAATCACGACCAATCTATAATCCAGAAATATTCTACAAATCACCACTTAAACAAAATGCTGAAACTCCCAATTACAGTTCTCGATAACCACGACCAAAAAAGAAGAGAAGGAAAGCTTGGTGTTTTCTCTAGTAGAGCAAGACCATCATCCCAACAAGATCCAGAAAACAAGCATCCTTAAAATTTCTTATAAGCAACTCTTTTAGCATCTACCCCACAATGGTGGTTTCTGTCTACGAACCAACCAACCATGAACGCATATCTAGCCACTATATTGCATATTGCAGCAAGTATTCCTTGTCACTTGAATCAGAGTTCTATACCTTTGCTGCACTACTTACCAGCCATGGAGCAGCCTCTTACCAGGAACCAAATTGCATTTACACTTCACTGTCGCAGTCAATACATATATATAATCATGCAAACTTAATTTGCATTGCAAACGCAGAACAGAAAAGTAGGATCTTTGGGTTGGTGATGCGGAGAGGTTTCTACAACTTGGGATGGTCTGGTTATTGGGTTTTATGGAGAAGTTTGGTGATTGTAATCTTACGAATAAAGAATTACGAAAAAACAATGTTAAGTTTCAAATTATTAGTTTAATATGTAATTTCTTCCACAAGAGAGTACCAGTTACGGTGCTTCAACGTTGCTCTTACAGTTATAATTGCGTCTTTTTTAGGGTACTTAGTTGCTTTGATCTGCAGCTCTTAGTTTTATCTTTATTATTTATTATTTGATTTGATTTAAACAGTTAAATCGATGTTCAACCTAATTATCTTTAATCAATATTTATTACTGAATTACAGAATTTATTTTTATTGGAGGGAAACTAATATTTTATTATTATTCAATGATTAATTAATGAATTTTAAATTTAATTCAATATTACAATATTAATTTATAAAATTTGTATAAATAATGTAAATTTGTTTTATTTTTAATTAATGTAAAACTTCTAATATATCCATATTTTAAACTGATTTAAGATATAATATTCAACCTTTAAACATTTTATTGCCTTTTTTATGCAAAGTATAATCCATTGTTAATGGACTTTATCATTTATTTAATTTCTCCCTTACATGTCTGAGGTTAAATACGTGGATTTTTACCTCTGTATTTTTTAAATTAGCTAGTATTGTTTAATTTGAATCCTAAATATAGGGCTATATATTTTTGGATCAAGATAATCCAAGATAAATATTCCTCCAACATATTTGTCATAATATGACCTTTGTTCTGACTTAGGTTTGGAATGACAGCCTAAGCTCTCAACAACTACAATTCTTGATCCTCTAGGCTAATACTCGAAAATTTGCTTTGAAAAATTGAATACGTTCCAAAACACAAGTCAAACAAACCAATGATATATAGAAATAAAGATAAATTTGAACAGTAGTGTTAAAAAAACATGACTGGTATGAACTATCAAAGATTCTCTTTTAAATCATTTACGCTAACAAATACAGATGAGTGTGAACAAACACCGCCGGATTTTTGAAATGGTCAAATCGTCACTTTAAACATTTATTAGAATTTTGATGAGGAATACAGCTTCAAAAAATTAGGTTTACTTATGTGATTAGGATCTATATCTACTATGATGATGTGCGTTTTCTTATAGGAATTTCTCTACCTGTACAATTTATTATACAAAAATGCTCATGACAGTTAGATAATATTCTTAAAGCTGTTTTGCAATTATAGATATATGACTAAATATCCGTAATTTAAAATTGAACAAGTTAATTTTAAGTGGTTCTTTTTTATGTTTCAATTTTTAAAATGTTAATTAGATATAAAGAAAGATACTTGTTAGTATCGAGGTATTGGAAATTAAGATCGGAATATTGTTAATATTTATTTTTATATAGTCATATATGAAGTGTGAGTTTAGGAATGAAATTTGTTGAAGTTACTTCTTTTTTTTTTTTCAAATCTCTTTGTTGTTCTGAAAAATATTTTTAAAACGTAAAAGCCAACATAAAGGACATTTACGGTTTGGATCCATATCATCACACGTGGAAATGTTCTGTTAATTCTTTTCTACAACAGCCAAGGCTTTCATAAAAATTTTGGAACTCTATTTTGTTTATGGAAATTTGAACCATATATTTTTAATATTTAAAAATAAAAATATAATTTCAATATTTGAAAATATTATAATATGATTGTATTTTTACAAAATAAATAAATAAATAAAAAGGCAGTGCAAATAGAGAATATATTTACAAGTTATTGTACGTATATGTTTTATAACTGGGAACTAAAAGTGGGGTTTGGATCACTAACAAATTGATGTCCAACTTAGGACCATATTTGTCTGAAAGAGAGATTACGTAGCCATCAAAATCCTGCATGATTGTGCAGAAATCGCACTTCCAGCACATCGTTTCACTTATTTTAGGTTTAATATATACAAATAGACATAGAGATGGTCCATTCCCACCATAAAAATGGAGAGCACCAAGTGCTTTAAGGTATATCTTTATTGAAAGCACATAAAACCAAACTAAAACCTTCTAGCCAAACCATTGAGTGTGTGATTAGTTTTAAATACCATGGATTGTTATTAAAGTGTGTTTTCGAGAAAAGATATCTACACTATTAATCAAACATGACTTCAATCTACATATAAAAATTAACATCTTCAATATAAAATCTTAACACTACAAAATTTATATATCTATTTTTTATATAATTTCTTATTTTACTTAAGTTATATTCACACATAGATTTTACAACATTAGGATGAGAGAATAATGAGGAAACATTTCTCCTATTCAAATTGTACTATACCTTGGTGACCAATCGGCTAAGGAGAATCTGGAGCCAAAACAGACAATTGACCGGCTGTGTCAGTCAAACACTAATCAGGAAAGGTAAATATCATTAATGGTCAATTAATATATTTAATGATCATATTGAATGCGAATATACGCTATTTTATAACATTTTCAAAAACTTTTTAATAAGCAACATTCCCCACAGTTAACAAGTGAGAAAAAAAACTACAATGGATATGGTTGTCTAGGTAAAGACATCTTAATCTATTACAATAAAATATAAACCTCTTTATGAAACATATCTGACTTGAGTGTCAGAGTGTCTTCTGCAGGTCAACCACCCATCGAAGTGGATCGCGTTCTCAGATAGCAAGGAAGGACGACTGACCCTCGGACAAATTCAACCGAAACATTTTGGCGCCCACCGTGGGGCCGAGCGACATCCTCACGATTCCACGAAGAACCAGACGTGCGCTCGGTCTCGACATCACTACTTCGAATCAATATCAGGTTTTGCAACAAGAGTAAAATATTTCGTAATAATTTCTAAAGGCATGTCTTTTGTTTTGAGAACTTTCAGGAAGGTTCAGTCCTACGTTCAACCTTGACAAGTTCCACCTTTGATTATAATTTATAAATTATAATATATTTGTTTAACTCATATTTTTGTGAGTAAAAATATCTTTCACAGGAAGATTCAGTCCTACGTTCGATTCAGTCCTACGTTCAACCTTGACAGGTTCCACTTTAGATTATAATTTATAAATTATAATATATTTGTTTAACTCATATTTTTGTGAGTAAAAATATCCGGCACAGGAAGGTCCAGACTTACGTTCAATCTTGACAGGTTCCACTTTTCATTATAATTTATAAATTATAATATATTTGTTTAACTCATATTTTTGTGAGAAAAAATATCATGCACAGTAAGGTTCAGTCCTACGTTCAACCTTGAGAGGTTCCACTTTAGATCATAATTTATAAATTATAATATATTTGTTTAACTCATATTTTTGTGAGTAAAAATATCCGGTACAAGAAGGTCAAGACTTACCTTGAACCATGGTCTTCTGGTGACTAACTCACTAGCAATCCTGGGCGACCAAGTGAACAATTCACTTATGTCTTCTAGTGATCTACTCACTAGCAATCCTGAGCGGCCATACGAAGACATTCAACTATGGTCTTCTAGTGACCAGCTCACTAGCACTGGGCGGCCAAGTGATCAACTCACTTGTGTCTTCTGTGGTCTACTCACTAGCAATCCCGGGTGGCCATACGAAGACATTCAACTATGGTCTTCTAATGACCAGCTCACTAGCAATCCTGGGCGGCCAAGTGATCAGCTCACTTGTGTCTTCTAATGATCTACTCACTAGCAATCCCGGACGGCCATACGAAGACATTCAACTATGGTCTCCTAGTGACTAGGTCAAACAGCTCCTACCACGACTCAACAGTCAAACACTAATCAGGAAAGGTATACACTATTTATGAGTGATTCACAGGTTGTATTGTCTAAAAAATATATTGCACTAATGGTTAATCAATGGACTTGGCTGTGGTAAAGATATCTTAATCTATTACAATAAAATATAGACCTCTTTATGAAACATATTTGACTTGAGGTCGGAGTGTCTTCTGCAGGTCAACAACTCATCAAAGTGGATTGCATTCTCGGAGAGGATTGAAAATAAAAAGAGAACAGAGCAAAGAAGGACGACCTACTCTCGTACCAATTTTACGTAAACACAAATCTTTTATAAGCTGTACATATATCCAACTTCTCTCTAACGCCAACTCATTTTCTTCTGCATTAGGTCTTAGAGTTATCCTATTCATAATTATAATACATTTTTATAACATTTTCAACAACTTTTTAATAAGCAACATTCCCCAACAGGAAGCTAGCTAAAATATTGGCACACCCTAATCAGAAAATTTTTAATATGGCTTTTAAAATAAATTTATTATAAAAGTAACAATTTATTGTATATTTTGATTGAATAATTATCCATGCAAATATTATTTGTTCAATAAAAATTACGAAATAAGTAATAAAATAGTTAGAATTAAAATAAAATGGAACTACTGGATGTACTTAATTATTGTGTCAAGTTCATCTTATCTCATTTAATTCAAGCACAATTTAAGAGAAAAATAATATAATTTCGTAATATATGGAAAACGTAAAGTTTTATGTCTCATGAAACATATGATTTGTTAATTAAAAATGCCAATAAGTATCTAAACTAATAATAAAGGACAAAACAATAATCGGGCTTATCAGGAATAGTATTATAATAATAACAGTTATTTGATGGACATAGTAAAATAATAGGATTTATATTTACATTAACAACTAATGCATAAACATGCTCTTTCTGACAAGTACTTGAGTTTCTTTATTCTAAATTTATAAAGAAAGAAAAGTTATAGAATAATGAGTCAAAAAAAGTGATATAGTGTCATTCATCTAATTAGATCCTACACTATTAAGAAAACAAGGATTGGAGTCATCAATCTATTACATCTTTAGAACACTAAAGAATAATCTAACATAATCTCCTTTTAATAAATGTGATAATAACATAATATTAAGATCATGTTTTAATTTTCTATACGATGAAGTTATTTTACAATGTGTTTTTACATGGGAGAAGAAGAAAAGAGAAAGAGTTATTTATGATGTTATATAAACGTAAAAAAACATATTTTTTAATAAGGATTGAGATGATATTTACAAAATTGTTATTTTTTTTCTTTGTTAAGATGTGTCCTTCTTTTACTGTCTGAAATCACTGTTATACTATATCTACTTTTTATATTGATAAAAAAAACAGTTTATAATTATATGAACTTGTAAAAAGAGCCCTCAACTAATATTCAAATAAAACAAAAAATAGGATAATAAATGCATAGTAATTGAATAATATATATATATATATATATATATATATTGAAAGTTTGTGAAATTACTAAAAGGATTTTCCCAACAATCACAAAAAAATCTAATATATTTTATTACATATAAATTAACCATTATATTACTAATAAATGATTAAATAACCTATAAAGTTTTAATATATTTTTTTGTTATTGTTGGACAAATCCTTTTAGTAATTTCACAAACTTTCAAGATATATATATATATATATATATATATATATATATATATATATATATATATATATATATATATATATATATATATATATATATATATATATATATATATATATAAATGACCACAGCATACGAGTTCAAGTAACATGTTTGTGTCGCTATGTTTAAAGTAATGCGATGAAAGAGCTTAGGTTTTAGGTGAGATAAGCATTACGTATCTTTTATTATTGTTTTCATGGGTTCATCCCGATCCTTCTGTTTAGATTCAGACGTAAGATACATACATCCGTGTTAATCTAAATCTGACTGAATAATTATTTTATTGTTCTTTTTCACACTATAATTTCCTTGCATGAAATCATTTCAACATACATTTTTCCATGTTAGTCGCTAAGAGTTCACATATATAATTAAATCTTACTTCATCCTGTTTTTGACAATATGGCTGATGTTGCTTTCGCGAATTTATATGACAAATAAAATCTAACATTTATCAACATTTATACAAAGAATCAAACTCCACTTAAAATGACTACCAGTTTCGTTTATGTGATGCATTTAGGTCAAAGAAACTTTTACCTAAGCATCATATTCGATGAGGAAGAAGATGTCGCTGTCGTGTTTGGTGAGTTAAATAAGCCATCCTCGAAGCTTTGTTTATTTCGTATTAATTAATGTTCTCACGGAAAAGATTTGCTGTCGTTTTACCACCTTTCTTACTTTGCAGGTTATCTTTTTATCACATTATTATCATGACCGCATAGTTATCTGTTTATGAATTTTGTTTCAAACTGGCCTATAAAGAAACAAACCCTGTTATGCCAAAACTGCTTTTAGATGATATAAATGTTTAAAAAAAATTAGAAAGATTAATCATCTATTATCTATATAAAAAAATTTAATACAATTTTCAACCTAAAATATTAAGATTTAATGTTTATGATATTTTTTTAAAATGTTATTCAGTTTTCCATTTTTACTTAACGTAACTCGTCTTTATATTTATGATACTAAAATATCATGTGGTAACTAGATATTCTTTTGGTGCATGTTTCCTTTTCTACAAAACCCAATTCCCCATACTTCAACTAGCAAATTCTAGCAACTTCGAGAAACAATAATTAAAATAGCTATAAAATCAAAGTGAATTTCTTTTTCTGTTTTATTGTATCTCAAGCAAGAGGAAGATATTGATCTCTTTGTATTTGTCACAGTTAAATGGGATTGGAAAAAGAAGAATTTAGGCCTTTAGCGATCAAGAATAACAGTGTTCGTTTCTGTTTAAAAGGCAATAGCTTCAATGAAAGTTAATGTTCTGGTATGTATCTTAATCGCAATTAAAATACTTTTCTTTCAACTAATTAAGGAGGGTTTATTAAGATAATTAACTCTTCTCTTCTCACTGTAAAATTCAAATGTAAATCTTGCACTTCAAGCATGCTGGCCAAATTGGCTGCAAAGCTTGCGTCTGTGATGAGATCAATCTCTCAATTATTCTGCCTTAACGTCTCATTGTCAATAAAACATAACATGGACCCAAACCCAATATTTTTAATTAGCACCCGAAACTTGTTCAAGCAAATAAATAACTGGTTATTAATTCTGCAATTATATAAATTAATCCCTGATTTTATTTTGACTTATTGATAAAAGAGTCTTTATCTGCGCCATTAATTTTGGTAGAAATTAACTACGAATTCATCATGACAATTGGAATGAGAGCGACCCATGAAACATTATTGATGAGTTCAAATCAAATAATCTTCTTACTACTGACACGGTGACGAAAAATAACCTTGGTTAATTAGCATGATAAGAGAAATTAACCAAAACTTAAAAGGGGTTTAAGCTAAATGATTTAATTAGAAGTATGAGGGCTATGGTGGGGCTGAGAAAAACAAAAACATCTAAAGGGTTCTTACTTCATGCATTGGTCAGTGTGACCTCAGAGTTGGATAATAAAATGGATGATACTGTAGCAGTAATGTTATGTGATGGTTATGAATTTAGAATTAGACATCCATATTAGCATGAATGTCAATCAATTCGCCTCTTCGATAGTGCTCTTATCAGAAAATTAGGAGGACCTATTTTCTTTCTGTCCACACAATATAATTGACTAGGTAGGTAGGATATGTTTGTTTTTAGGATAATACTTCAATATAATATAGAAAAATGATTTTTATTATGGTCATTTTTTTATATTTCATGCAGAAACTAATAAGGATGTTTAAAATATGTTATTAAACGAGAATAATATATTGTAATATAAGTGGTTTAACTTTATTTATATTTTCTTTATAATAATTATAATTTGTCTATAGTGAAATATAAGTATTTATTTATTTATCATGTCTATATTTTATAATAAATATTTATTTATCTTTCTTTTTCATAAGTATATTTCAACTTTTTAGTGTTACATTAAAACTAGAAACTAGAATTTATGTATCTTATGAATTTCGTAATATGTTATTTGAGTTCTCCCTCTACTTGTTATATTATCTGAACTTTTCACTTAACTATCTGAGTTCTTTATGCACTTTATCTATCTATCTGGATTTTCTACTGAGTTATCCAGATTTGTTGTCAATCTGAAACACAATACACATGTCTTCAAAGGATTGAGGAACCATTTGTCATGTCAAAAGAAAAATTAACAGTATTATCATGAAGGACTAAATAAGTGATTTTCTAAAAAGAGAAGGACCTAAATAGAACAAAGATTGGAAGAGAGATGAAAACCAAAAACACATAATAGTTTAGGGATAAAAAAAACATAATTAACCCTAAAACTTTAAATGTGAAGCATTTCAAGTAGTGTTGGGGACATTTTTGTCGTTTGGTATGTTTTATTCTTCATGTCTTCTATAATCCTGAAGGGTCATTTCCAATTCGATTATATAAGCATCCAACAAGTTGAGCCTTGATGACTTGATGCATCATCAACCAATCCATGTGATATTAGACTTTTGATGATATTTGAAAAAGAAAACAAAAAAAGAAGCGGGATAGCCAGCTTGCCAGGCCGCCAACAAATCATGGTGGGTTGCAAAGTTCAATTTGTTTTTTATTGGCAAGCTAGCTTACCCTGGCCCATTTTTTGAGGGTCGGGTTGGTCTGTTTCGTTACTCCTACTTCGGCCACAACTTAACTTCAAATTATTTCAATTTTTTAGTCTTTACAGGTTGACCATTCGACTTCCTCGTCCTCATAGTCTCCTTCGACCTTCATTGTGTGACCTCCACTTAGCTTCAAATTCTATGGGTCTTTCAGCTTTGACAACTTAGTCTCAACCTCAACCTTAAATCATCTATCAACTTTTAAGTCTTGAAAGTTCAACCTCATTCAATCTCAACCATATAACCTTGTTTGACTCGATCTCAATCTATTAATCTCGATTTCAATCTTAAAAGTTCAGTTTTATCATGTCAAGCTCATCCTCTTGACGTACTAAGTCGATCAACAAGTTGAATAAAGAGAAGCTTTCTCAAAAGAACTCCTAATCTTTACGGATGAATTCTAAAAAGAACTCATGCATCTCACAAACAATGTCACGATTGTAAGTGTAAAAAAATAATAAAACACAGTCCACCACTTAAGTTGTTACCAATAAGTGACACATGCATAAAAACATCCTTCTAACTATACCCTACGATCATAAAAGCTCGATAGTATAAAAGCCCAACAGACGACGTTATAGAAGTTCCGGCAGCATATAAGTTCAACATCTTAGCAACCCGGCAATATATCGATATAAAACTCATAGTATCCGGCAAGAAGCATAACAGCCCGACAGGCAGCATTGCAGCCGGGTACTCCAAAACATTCATCTCCTTTATCATAACAGCCCGTTGGATTAGTATCATCAGTGGTCTGTGACAGAGGGCCTAACGCGCATGTAGAAAAGGGCGAAGTTGTGCGCGACGTGGGCGGAGTGGAGATGATACTCTCGAACACAGCGATGAGCGGCGAGGACTGGTGGCGGACAGTCACCTTGTGGCCGCCGTGGCAGTGGGGGGAAACACGGGTGATGAGATCAGAGAGTATGCGTCGTTGGATATCCAACGGCTGTTCTCAGCTTCGGTGGGATCGCGTTGAAGGTGAGGGCCTCGCCTGGAAGGTTGCTCCCTCCACCACTGATACTCCCTGCACCTCCCCAAAAATTTTATAATGACAAAATGACCCTTTAAATTTTTACTTTTTACTTTAACCTTAATACCCTAAACAATTCATCATCTCTCCTCTCATTCAGCCGCACCCCCCGCTCTCTGTCTCACTCTCTTCTCACATTCGTGCTCTCATTCTCTTCTCTGTTTCGGCGGTGAGATCCGTTTTTCTCACTGTTTCTTCTCATCATCCAGATCTGTTTGGTGTCGTTCATATCCATTGGAGATCCGTTGGTGGTGTGTTGGTGTGGGTGTTCGTGTTGTGGTGGTCTGGCGGTGGTGGTACGTCGGTGGTGCGTTAATCATTCGCGAGTGGAGAAAGTTGTTGCTGGAGGAGGTTAGTTTTGTTTAGATATTTTGAATTGAATATGAATGTGCGTTGTATCTTTGGTTTGGTGGATTGTTTTGATCGTGGATGGGTGTTGTGCGTGCGTATAGTGTTCACTGTGTTGTGCTGTGTATGCGAAGAAGATGACCGGAGCGCCAGAACGGATGTCGCATATCCGTTTGGCACTGAAACGGATGTCGCATATCCGTGGACGGATGTCGGACATTAGTTTGAAGGCGAAACGGATGTGGAACATCCGTCGTGCCGTGGGCGGTTTTTCTTTCTTTTTTTAATTTATTTAGTATTTAAATATTTTATTTATAAAATAGTACGTAAATTTTGTTTATTTTATTTAATGAAATTATTATAAATTTAATTAAATTAATTTTAGTTTCATTGAATTGATTATTTAAATATGGTTTTATTTAAGTTTGTTTTTAGTTTTTAGTTTATTAGTTTATTAGATTTGAAAATAATTTATACAGTATTTAAAATGTAAAATTTAATTATAATATGTTTACGAAATTATATGTAAATTAATTTTTTTTTATTTAATGAAATAATGATTTATAATTTAATGAAATAATTATTAATTTAAATAAAATAAATTTTATCAGAAATGGTAAAAACACGCGGTGTATCTTATACTTCTCGTGGAGAGAGTTCTCGAGAGGAGAGTTATGCGCAGGGCGAAGCTAGGAGACGACCTACAGCTTCGGCTCGGAGAAGGCGTGCAGCTCCTATTCATGATGACCCTGTTGCTGAGGATCGAGCGACTGAGGAGGATGCATATCAGGCCTATGAGGATGATGTTCATGAGGAGGCCTATGAGGGTGATGTTCAGGAGGAGGCATTTGAAGCCCCTGACCACGATGATGAGGAGGAGGAGCATGCGGATGTTGGTGACATAGAAGAGGATATCGGTGGATTTCCTAGAGGTCCACGTGATGCTTCATTGCTGACGCATTATGTTCAGCATGTTGCTTATGGTATTTCGCAAGGCCGGGTGAGTGCAGAACTTAAATTTGAATTATTAATTTGTTTTCGAATACATTTGAGAAACTCAATCCTTCAACGGATGTGATGATCCGTCAACGGATATCAACATCCGTTGAAGGGAGAACGGATGTTGACATCCGTTACTCTTTCAGCAGATGTTGATATCCGTCGACGGATCATCACATCCGTTGAAAGATTAACATAACTCTTTTCGCGTACCTGAAACGAAGCTCCCTCTACTGCTCCGATAAGCACCACCACAAACCCGAGCTCTCACCACCGCGGTTCCTTGCACCACTTGCAACGTTCCACCTGCACAGCCCACCACCACACCGACTCACACCACCACCACAATCTCGCCAAGAAGAAGAAGAAACAGATAAATGATTTTTGTGTGCAGGTTCGTGGTGTGGGGGTTCATTTCTTATAGAGGGGACAATAATTAATGAAACAGGTTAATGTTGGTGAAAATTTACTGCGAGGCAAATTTGTCATGGAGAGGTGCAGGGAGTATTGAGTGACGGTGAAGGGAGCAACTCTCCCTCGCCTGTGGTGGCATGGGCCCAATGGAGTTACGGCCCAGATACTAAAACCGGATGTTATTGGGCCTGGAGTGAACATCTTAGCAGGTTGGTCCGGTGCTATTGGGCCATTTGGGAGCGAAGACACTCGCAATACGCTGTTCAACATCATGTCCGGTACTTCCATGTCTTGCCCTCACATATATTGCGTTTGGGAGTTGCTCCCTCCACCCCCACACATCTCTTCCTCCACCTCCCCTTTACTTTTTTGCCCCTTCCTCCACCTTTCCTTTACTATTTTGCCCCTCAGTAAAATTTTATTTTTAAAATTATTGTTTTTTAATTTTATTCATTTATAACATATTTCACTGATAACCTACGTAGTTCCTTGTATGAGTAAAATATTTTTCTGCAAAGCTTGGTGATCGTGAAAAGAATTATCAAGCAATCTTTTGCTTGTTCTCGGTACAGTAGGTGGTGCAGTGCGTTTATGGTGTAGTGTCCTTGTCGTGGTTCCTCTCCAGGTACGTAGTCATAATCCTTCCTATAATCCTAAACCCTAAACCCTTCCCATACTTCCAATAATCCTTTTAATATCCAAGCCTATAATCCTTGCATGAGCCATAAAATAAAAACGAAACGAAAAAGCAACGCTGCCTCTGGACGGATGACATCCTTCAACGGATGTCAACATCCGTTTAAGGCGAAACGGATGTCGACATCCGTTTAAGGCGAAACGGATGTCGACGTCCGTTTGAGGGAGGATTTCATGTTCTGTCAGACTCTCCAGAACTGATTGTAGAGGAGCGGTGTCCTAGATTGATCTGTTTGGGAGTGTCTGCGAGAAGCGAAGCTGGCGACCACACTGACTTGGAGGTTTGCTGCCCACAATGGCAGCACACTTGCTGCTAATGACATGGTACTTCATGATTTTCATTGTTTATTCTTTTTCTTTTTCATTCATTTTATGTTATACCATCATCATTACTGGTAGAGGAAAAGTGTTTGAGTATTAGGAAATACTTGTAACTTTACAAAACTTTAAGTTCTCTTGCACATATTGGAAACCATTTCTTCAAATTGCTTGGCGGTCCGCTATGTTTTAAAATTTTAGTCGTGGTTATAGAAATTTTGGACAAGGGAAGGATGATGCAACGGCAATTGTGGTTGTGGAGACTTCTAAAACTGCAATATGGTAGTCGCAATTGTGGTTATGAACATCTGTCTAAAACTAGAATTGATTTGTGCTTTTTTTGGTGTGCCAAACTATTCCAGAAAGCGTCGTTGTGAACCATGGAAGTGTGTTATTTCATTCTACTATCTGTTTCTTCTCTCCCATTGGAAAATATCTGTCACTGTTCTTTGATTGAAACGTCTATGGTTTTACAGAAATATGAAGATGATGGTAAATATTCTATTGTAGATAGCAAGCGTTATTTTAGTTACGCACTCTACCATCATTTGCTATATATCCTTCTACATATCCTTGGTTTTGTGACTGGGTGAAGGGTAAATGCTAGAAATGGAAAAAAAAGGTCGCATTGTTATATTCTCTTAAGACTATAGCATTCATGGCCATCTGTTTTAATGGGTTACTTGTAGCGTTTATTCTAAACTGGAGTCTATTATACAGAGGCTTTCTGCTGCATTGTATAATGCTGTATATTTTTTACTCCATTTTAACTTTTGAGGATATAATTGTCATTTTAGAAGGATATAATTGGCATTTTAGAAAATTGGGGAGGTGGAGGAAGAGATGTGTGGGGGTGGAGGGAGCAACTCCCATTGCGTTTTTGTGCTCCCTCAACTACACCGTCGACCATCTCAGACTCGTGGTTAAGCATTCCGATGTCAATTGTTCCACAAAATTTGATGACCTGGGTACTTCTGATTTTCAACAATTGTTCCACAAATTCTCCTTCATTCCCTGAATATGTACACATGACATACCCAAGCCGATGATTTTCTCCTTTGTCACTGCTTTTCACGCCTCCCATTATCCTACTCTTACTCAGGTACGACTCTCTAAGAAAGGGTTAATCATAACAACTGATTCTTGGTTTATCAAGATAGTTTCTACTCTATTTCTATGCTCTACCTCTTTTGATGATGAATTTCTGGATTATTTCCGTAAGCACTTAACTCCTTCTCATGTCTTAGAAATTGTTAAAAGCCTTAACAATCCCAACTTAGGTTTCAAGTTCTATCCGTTCACCAGGGAAAAGTTGAGTATGTCTCATTCATTTTGGACTTACAATATGCTTTGAGGTCCCTTTGTCAAGCAAATCTCCACAGTTCAGCAAAATTGTTATATGATTCCATGAGGTCTGATGGGCCATTGCCTGATTATTCGCTTTTGGGATTCTTGGTTTCCTCTTTTGCACTGGCTGACAGGTTTGATGTTTCAAAGGAATTACTTGCTGAAGCTCTGTGCAAGAGCAATAGACTGCAAGAAGCACATAATCTTTTGAGACTATTGAAGCAGAGTGACATTGATCCACAATCTTTTGTCTACAATCCTGTCATTGGTGGATATTGCAAATCTGGGAACATTGATGAGACTAATGTAATTGTGGCAGAGATGGAAGAGAAGTGCAAGCCTGATAAGTTGACATTTACCATTCTTATTATTGGACATTGTATGAAAGGAAGAACACTTTAAGGAATTGATATCTTGTACAAGATGCTGGAAGCTGGTTGTATGACATTACTAGAAAGGTCATTATGACATAAAAACTTTATGGGATTGACATTACTAGAATAGATTTAGAGAATCGTTGATCTTCAATTAGTAAGATACCATACAATGGTTTTGTATAACAAAAATAAGCACTTAGATGACTGATGACTAATCCTGAATCAACAAAAAGAAATAGTTTAAATATGCTTTAAGTTGGTGGTAATTTGCTAACCTGATCTACCTCCTATGAACACTGAAAACCAAATGAATCAGTGAGGTGAATATTTATATTTGTTAATTTTAATTTATTTGCACTGTGAGTATTTAGTATTACACTAGGAACCAATCATGATAGGTATTTTAAAAATTACAATTTTTACCATATGTGACTTTTGATTGAATGTTAATGTAAAAATTCTTACACTATCGGTACATGGATTATGTACTGTTGTAATTCCTACCGTTGAATGAAGTAGATTTGACTAGAAAATTAAACATTATCAGAAGTAAACCAACAATGCATTTAATCAGTTATGTGTTTAAAGCATTCAACATTTGTATACGAGAACTTCATCATGATTGAACCTTAAAATAACCAAAGTCACAAATCTTAAGGAAAATGAAATTAAAAGCTTATATTTTGAAAATAAAGCTCATTATACGTGTCTTCCTTGCCTTTGGCCATCTAGAATGTTTGAATCGCCTGTCCTCTTTTAATCTGGGCCGCCTACTTCCTTGCAACCACTCGGTCTCCTGATATGATGCTAACCGTTCAGTCTTTGGTTGGCTCTTTTATTGAATAATCAATGAAGAGTTATCACTATGTGAGTATTTTAGAGTAGTAGAATGTGAATAAAGCGTATCTGAATTTTGACCCTGACCTTGTATTTTTAGGTGATCTCATGGACCTTAAAATGACATAAGCCCAATAAAATATAAACAGAATAAAATATTAACAAACTTATCTAAAAATCTGATTAATATCTCTAATTAGATATTCTTAATTATTCTTTGATCATTTTAATTTATGTTGGGTCTTTGGCCCAATAACAATTAAAGCGTTGGTCCAAATGGTCCAATTACGATCCAATATCCTTGAAAATCATTTGACCAGATTGACCAAAGATAAACCGATCGGTCATATTTTTTACACAATACACTTAGCAATAAAGTGTCATGTACCTTCTCAATGACCGTGCTTGTCAATTTGCATATGGTTAAATAGTATGGAGTGGCTGATGTTTGGAATTTTAATTTTTGTATCGGTTTATTCCTTATTTCTAGTGGCAGACTAAGTTGAGTGGCTACCTTCTCTTCATGCCTTCAAATATGCTTTCAATCAAATAGTGGATTTGTCCCATTTTGGTGAAGTTTGTTTATTAAATAAGTTTTTACGTTCAAAATTTTTATTGAAGTATAATTGTGTCCTTTGAAACCACTGAATGCTTCTTACAGATGTACTTATCTAGTTAAACTTTAAAAACTTGTTTCATTGCTTAAACTTTAAAAACTGAATTTGTGTGCTCTGAATCCCGTCTTCAATTATTAATACTGTGTACATGACAATTATTGCAGAATTATGAAATTAGATGTTTTTTTATTATCAATTCTATCATTAATTATTATAATATGCTTGTACAGTGATTTATATGTCACAATTACCCTTTCTTCAAATAACATAAGTTCATTTAAAATTTTAGACAATAAATCATTTATGATAACTTAACCTTAAAGTGATTGCATGAGAGAGATAATTTGAAAGAAAAGTGCTCTCTCATTGAATGGAAAGCATCATGCGATTAAATGGTCAATAGATCACAAGACAAAACCGAAAAGATTAGTAACTTTTGTATATTTACAAAAAGTAAAAAAAAAATCGAATATATATACAGAAATCTTTTTTATCTCATCAAAGACATTTTTTTTCATTGATTTTTCATATATTTTGATTTTTTTTTCACTATTTTTTTAATTTTTTTTTAACTTTTTCAAAAACCGGTACTATTGAAGTCTCCAATAAGAACGACTGAAACTATCAACACAATGAAATTTGTTTTAACTATAAAAGAAGAAGCGAACCGCGCTGAGCGACACTTTGCTTTATGATGAGATTTAGATACGAACGTGTGAGCTTTGAGAGTTTGTGAGAGAACCTTTGAGTGTTCTTGACAACTTTTGGGTGAGAGAGCTCCTAAGTTTGTGAGGACTTCTTAAGTGAAGGAACCTCTGAGTGCACGACCTTCTCTGCTTCTACGCTCTGTAAACTTATATTTTCTCGATCTTTTTCTTTTGTTCATTTTTTACTCTTGCTTTCTCTGTTTTCTTATCTATTTTTTTCTACATTTTTTCTAACTCCTATTTTTCTGTATCCCATTATACATGAAGAAAAAGAGATCACTCAACCCATTTCTTTTCGTGTTAAAGCTCCTTCAACAGAGCTTTCCTTGAGACCACCATCACCCGACCAATAGTCTCCTTACTACGATGAATTTTTTTTTGTGTTTTATTATTTTTTACTTTTTTTTTTGTATTTGGATGGTCATTTATGTTCGTATTTTTGTATAATACGTACAATGAGACAAACATTTTTGTTATTATTTTTTTTTCTTATGTTTTATTTCGGTCACTTGTGGGCAAATTTGGCCAATTTTGTACAATATGTATACCTAATTTGCTTTCGTATTTTTTATTTTTTATTATTTTTTTATGTAGATATTATCCTAAGATCTCTTAATTGGATATTTGATTGATTGTCAACCCACCAGCTCTTAACAAGTGTCAGCACAAGACAAGAATCTCGCAGGTATAGGACTTTCACTTTTTTTGTACTTTTTGCGTTTTTTTCATTTTCTCTTTTGTTTTTCCCTATCGGCCACTTGGGGTCCTTTATCATTGTAATAATTCAAAACAACACTACAAATATATATGTATATTTTATGGTTTTTATGTACATTTATAAAGGTAAAATGTATTTTTTTATGTACATGTTCGAGAATTCATATGAATTATTTTACATTTTGTTATCATCTTAGTTCATGGACTTACTCTTCTTTTTGTTATTTATTTTTATTTGATTAATTAATTTAGAAACACTGAGTTTATCACTTATGTCGAAATAATCTTTGAATAAGATACATGAAACTGCTTAATATTTTTTTAATGGTGTGAAGACACAAATGAAGCGAACAGACTCTCGCTGGGGTTCTCACGATACCCAAGGAGGAAGTATGTTCCAAGTGATTTCGCTACACAACTCCTCTAATTCTAAGTTGCACTCAACCAAAGTATGGGACTCCGCTCATGATATGTATAATGTGTGTGTGAAGGGAAAATATAATGCATAAACCACACCTATAAAATAACAAAAAAGTCCCAGATATATATAGCATGTTGTCTACCCTAAGGTTCAATATCTCGTCATGCAAGTATTTTAAATATAACAAGTAAGCAAAAACATTCACATACAATTATTTCAAAAAACACACATACAATTACTTTGAATATCAAAATAAAAAGGAAGACACACATGCAATTATTCCAAACCAAGCATAGACATACCAAAAAGAAAAGGGAGAGAAAAAATATAATGTAAAAAAACTACATCAATTTTGCATACAAAATTAAATGGTTTGACTTTATTAAAATCGTTCCGAGTGAAGTCGTCAGTCACAATTGGAATCGCGAAGGGAACGACGAAACTTTTAAAGGATAAATGAAACTTTAAAAATCAGCGTTTGGGAATCATCATCATAATTTGTTTTGGAAAACTATGAAAAAAACAAAAATAAAAATAAGACATGATCTACGGGATCAGATTTTTCAGTTTGGGAGTCGGTTACACATAAGGAAGGTATTAAAACCCTACAGTGCCTACGCAAAGGCAATTCCTTTAATTGATATGCAAAAATGATGTGGTTTTGAAAATGTCATTTTTTTTGGGAAACTCAATAAAGATTGACCTCGCTCTTATGTATTCTCATGTGAGAAATCAGGGATACGTAGTTCTTTTAAAATTCTGTTTGGATAATTGTTTGAGAAATTGTTTGGAAAATTGTTTAGAAAATTATTTGAGAATGTTCATGGATAATTTTCAATTTTTGGGAAGTGAACCCAACAAGGATTAACCTCACTCCTACATATTTCCATTTATGATAAAAAATCAAGGATTACATAATTCTGGCTCATCATCATTTAAAAAAGGTTGATATTTTTTATTTTGAAGGTTTTATTATTTTCTTTTGTATTTTTGAATTATTAAAAAAAATAATGTCACATGAACAATGAGCTACATACAAAAATAGATGCAAGATGAAATTCTTTTTGTGATTTTGAAAAGTTTTGTATTTTTTTATGATTTTTAACATAATTGATATGTTTGAGAGAAATTAAGGTGACAAAAAGAATCACACGATTATTTAAACTTATTTGTAAGAAAACTTTTTTTTTATTTAATTATCAAGCAAATATGAGACTTAACATGATAATAATTTTTTTTTATTATTATGAAAAATTGAATTATCAAACAAATCTAATACTTGACATGACAATCGAAATTATTATAAAAATTTTAATTATTAAGCAAATCTGAGATTTGACATGACAATCAAAATTATTATTATGAAACAATTTCAATTATCAAGCAAACTGAAACTTGACATGATAATCGAAAATTTTATGAGTTTTTATTCAAAAAATGATCTATAAATAAAATTGAATAATAAAAAACAGTAAAACAATTATGAAAATGTTAAATTCAAATAAAAAACTTTAACAACATAATTCAAACAAACAAAAACAAAAACAAACAAAAATGAAGAGATGAGAATCTGGATGTAGAAGGCGAAGATAGCCCGATCGAGATGCAAGTGAAAATGAAAGTTTTAAAATATGAAGATGGTGATATGGAGAGAGATAAGTGTTTGATGATTGTGGAGAATGAAGAAAGAAAATAGGAAATGAGGATAATATGGTAAGAGTGATTAAATTAAGGTGATAATAGGAAATAGTAATAGTGTGGAGGAAAAGAAATGTGTGTTGTTGAAGAGTAATAGAGTGGAGGAGGAGAGATGTGTGTGTGAAGAAAAATAGGATGGTAAGAAAGTAAAAATGTGTTGGATTATTTTGAGTCATTGGGATAAAGGTTAGAAAGTTAATTTTGAGGTGAAAACAGTAAAATAAATAGTATTTTTTATTTTTTATTTTTCTATTCTTTATTTATTAATTTGTTTTTGTGATGAACTTTATTTATCTTAACAAATTTGAGTGTTTACATAAGCTAATGAAAAAATAAATTTAATCAAAAAAATTTAATCTTTTAACTTTAAAACAATATTTTCGTACTTCTTTTATAAGTTTTGGCATACTCTATGCACCTAGGTATTTCATGTCCATGTACGGTGTTTCTCCCAAATTCCATAACCCATAAACTAGTAAGAGAGTGGGTTTAATGTATGACTCTCCTGAATTATTCTTTTCCTTTTTTCTGTTCTTGTTTGTTTTCAAGGGTAATGGAAGAAGGGTGCTGCAGACCTTAAGGCTACCAAAGAATTACTGTAGTAGGAATTGTCCATCATGAATTTCACTATACTATTCAAGTATATATCTACCCGAGACTCTGTAGTTTACTATTCAAGTAGACTGTCTTATGGTTGTAATACTGTATTTATATTGCTTTGAATTATTTTGTCTCATTTCGTTACAAAGTCTAATTACAAATTAATTAGACTTTCGGTTCTATAATACACGATAATTTTCTGGAATCTACACTAATAAAATCTATTATATTTAAATTATGTCTTTATTATCATTGTAGCATGTTGCTTCAATCATGTGACCACCACTATAACAAACGATTTTAACTACTATTAGAAACCTATTTTGTCAATGTCATGAGAAGCTTAATTATCTTCAAAAGTGTTTTCTACCCAAAAATATCTTCAAACGTGTTATTATTATTTTATTATTAAATTATATTAAAAATATTTAAAATTAAATTGGAACTATCTATTAAATTGAATCTATTTAACATTTTCTGCAAGCAAATTAAAAACACAAACAAAAACAACGTGTTGAGAGGACACGGATATACCAAATTCTCTTTCCATTTTAAAAGGTCAGTTTTGATATTTCTCATGTTTGATGAGTAAAGAAAGAAAAATGATAGGATACAGAAAGCAACTGAATAGTTATAATGGTCCGAGAGTCCCAGTAACTAGTTTTATATACTCCATTTAACACGTAATCAATTAAAGAGTATTTCCACAATTCTCATCTTTCTTCTAAATACATTATTTATCACTACATAATTTTTACTAAAAGTTATAATAGTTTATAATTGGTTTAATACATCATCTGGTCCCTAGTTTTGGGCTTTTTTCCAAAACCGTCATATCTTTTAAAAAAGTTCACTAAGGCTCCATATTTTGTTAAAAACGGTTCAAAATGGTCCTTTTGGCTTACAGCGTTAAAAACATAATGGTACAATTGCCTTCGTGATGAAAACTGAATGATGTGTACAGTTTTTTATTGTGTGACAAGGTGAGGTGAATTGAGTTGGCAAGGTGGAAATGTTAAAAAGTTGAAGTTATTTGGTAAAAGAAAAGGATTAGGGTTTCTGCAAAATCATGTGTAAAATCAGAAGCTCCAATTGCAATTTTCAAAATCAGAGTTTCAATTCTCAATTCACAAAATCATGTACAAAATCAGAAACCCTAATTGTCAATTTGCAATTCACAAAAAATCAGAAATTTTGTCTCTCTCCCAACGTTTCAGCAATCATCACCTCATCGTTGTCTTCTTCTTCACCTGAAACACCACAACCAAAAAAAACTCATTCAAAGAGGAGGAAGAAGGTTGAACAATAATTGAGAAAAAGGGTTGGTGGTAACATTGGTGGAATTCCTGGCCAACGACGAGCCTTGGAAAAGATGCAACAACACCGATGATCACGTTCGGCTTCCACGCTAACGGCTTCACATCTGGCTTACCCTTCTCACTTAATTTGGAATTTATTTATTCATAGATTGTTGGGTTAAAACCAATTTTGGTGGCTTATTTGGTGAATAACATGGTGGATCTTCAAGAGGGAAGTATTGTAACTTTTTCAAGTGGTGTAATAAAGAAAAGATTGACGAAAGAGATGGTGAAATTGTCAGAGAAAGGATAAAATTGTTAGTTGGAGCTGTGTGTGTTGTTATTGCGGTGAACATTGTGACAATGTGAGTCTGTTTAAGTTGATGTTCGTAGGTGGGTCAATGTTTACATTAAGGTCTAGGTCAATGTTTATGTTCATGTACTGTGAAGGTGAAACTCAATGTTTACGTTCAGGTGTAGGTGTTCATGTAATGTGAAGGTGAAGCTTAATGTTTACATTCAGGTGCTTATATGTAATGTTAAATTTAGTTTCCCCTTTGGTAAAAAAATGTGCAATATGGTCCCCTTTTAAATTTAAAACTGTGTACTTTGGTCCCAAATGGATAGTAACGAAAAACAAATGAAAGATATCTGGTTTAGTTTCCACCATTAGTTTCCACCTTCAATCCACCATCTCTGTCCACCTCCACTCCACCATCCACCTCCTCTCCACCATTAGTTTCCACCTCCAGTCCACCATCTTTGTCCACCTCCACTCCACCATCCACTTCCTCTCCACCAATACTTTTCACCCCCACTCCACCCTCTATTTCCACCTTAAATCCTAACCCCAAATCCAACAACAAGAACATCAAGTAGGTTAGGGTTAACAACACTTACCTCACATACGTACGTTCTTCAAATTTCACCTTCAAGGAATCATCACGCCACTATGATTACAAGACCAGTTTCACCATATTGTAAAATCCAGAAATCGCGATAGGATTCTTAGATAAGGGTAATTTGATTTAACCTATTTTGTTAAACCTAGCTGACGTCATTATTTTTTTTTTTAGAAATTACACATTCAAAGATATCATATATGACACGTATTGCAAAAACTTTACACGTCATTTAGTTTTGGCCACAATGGCAACTGCACCGTTATATTTTTAACATCGTAAGTCAAAAGGATCATTTTGAACATTTTTTAACGAAATATGAAACCTAACTGTACTTTTTTAAAACGTAAGACGACTTTGAAAAAAAAACCCCAAAACTAGAAACCAAATGTATTAAACCTTTATAATTTCACAATTTATTCAATAAGTCGTATTAATTATGTTTTATTTTCTACAAGTTCATAGCAAAAATAAGTAGTGTACTAAAAATACGAAAATATAATAAAGTATTCATTTATAATTAGTAACAAAACTCTAATAATGTGGAAACATACATGTCTTTTTTTGTTATATGATGTACTAAGTTCAAAATTCAAAATAATATTAAATTTAAGAAATATTTATAAAGTAGAATAATATTAAGAAATGAAAAAAACAATTATACATTAGAATCACATGCCAATTGAGGAAAGGAATACTCAAAAAATTATTTCTTTTGATAATAACGGGGGTTTTGCTTAAAATATTCAAAAAAATAGAGTAAAACAAAACTCTATTTTTAAGTAAAAGTATGTTTCAGATTTGAAGGTTTCCTTCTATTTTTTTTTAATATTTTAATTAACTTCACAATATTATAAAAGTTTAAAAATTGCCTTTGTTTTCGATTGTATGAAATGAAATTGGTTGCAAGGAGTATTCGTTATTGTTTAGAATTCGAAGTTTGTGACCATTTGTATAAGAAAGAGATCCGAGTTTAATAATAAGATTAAAATAAAAAAAAATCGCCAATTATATTTAGCAAATCCAAGATACACAGACACCCATGTTGTTATCAGGAAAAGAAAAAGGACACAAATAGTTTCTTATGACATATTTTCTGCACCCCATAATTTCTAGCTACACCCTTATAAATTTTAAAATGACCGTTTTATTTTTTGTAATAGCTTCCTCAATGATCAGTTCGGAAAATGTTTTAGAAAAAACTTTTTGAAATTTTCTGAACATGATCCAATAAGATACGTGGTGTATGTAGACGATGGTTCAAGTTTTAAAATAAATTTCATGTAATTTTTAGAAGGAATTTAAATTGTATTTCAGATTGTTCTAATCTAGTTTAGTATTAATATTTTCTTATATTGTAGATATTAATAACAATGATTATGAAAAAATATGTAATAGTTTTATAATTTTTTTCAAATGCAGATTATAAATTATATCTTAATTTGTTCTATATTTTTTTCATATACTATTTCCTATTTAACTAGTTAAGTATTAACTGTATTAAAAAAATCACATTAGCCTTACTTTATTCCATTTTCATAACCTTTTTCATTAGCACCAGATTATTGGTTGCATTGATTACTAAAATTTGAAAGATTACCTACTAAAACAAAGGCTACCAAATACAGATACCCTTCCAAATAATAAATTCTCTTATGAAACTCTAAAGTTAAACTCAATGAAGAAAGCTTGATTAAGTTCGAAAACAATGTGCAAACCTCCATCTTTTTATATCTTACTGGTTACACAGCTTTTCTTTTCTTACCTCATAATCCCATCATTGATTCTTTAATTAATTTACACATTTACATGACACACATTAATTAATTTCAGTTAAAGTTTGAATAATACTAAAATAACACATTTTAAGAATAAAATATTAGAAAAAGAAATTAAAAAAATAAAAAAGAAAAAGTCAAATATCCATCTCTCTTATAATTGTGACCGAAATGCTGCACAGATTGTGGAGTGTTATCATTACTCTTTTGATTGACTTTCTGTAACATCATAAGATGAAGTGAATGGAAATAACCTCATACATAATCCATCTTAGTCATAGGTTAGTATAGCTAGAGTGTTTTATCGCAAGGTTGCAGCCACTAAAATGCTAACAAATAGTTATTTAAAAAGAAAAGGAAAAAGTATGTTAAAGATGGCAATTAAAATATTCTTTTTATAATAAAATATGTTATTTGATAGAAAATTTGAAAATAAAATCTAAAAAATAATTAAATTACAAATTAAAAAAAAATTCATTAAAATATTAGAATTTAGAATTTAGAATTTCTCCGGCTTCTTTACAGTATCTCGAGTAACCAGTACACATGTAATGCATAACTGTTTTTTCTTTATCTCAAATACTAATTATGATTTCTTTAAAAAAATGATATTAAATAATAATTTTGTATATAATTCAAATTTTATTATAACCATAATATCTATTATTTAGTTTTTATTTTTCTGTGAAAGATTGAAAATAAAAATATCTTAAGAATTTCAGTAAAAATAATAGACATAGAATAAGTCAAACCTTAAAAGAGTTACCTAATAAACTAACAGTGGGTAGTATTGAATACTCATAATTGATAGTTAAGCCTTCTTAAAAGACAACAAAATAATCCATTAATTTGATAAAATTAAAATTTTCACTTAAAAGAAAGATTTCTCAGATGAAACGAAATAAATGGAAAATAATAAATTTAAACTGTTTACATTATATAAACAACCAAAAACATTTTAGTAATTTAAAGTGAAAATAAAAAGTATTTTAATAATTAAAAAAGTTGATATAAAGAGAGGGTGTAAGTTTTCATATCTAATTTAAAGACAAATACTTAATTCTGATTGATTTACCAAATTTAAAAAATTGATATTATACATTTGTATAATTGATGAGTAGGAAAATTTTGCATTAAAATGGAAATAAATTTGATTAGCAGACGTGTTTGTTTTCCAAATATACAGAGGAGTGGGTGTTGAATAGCATGCTATATTGGGTAGGAAAGAAAGATAACGTGTTGGTGTGTGTGGGATCAGAGGCAGATGGAGGTGTTTGTGTGTGTAGCTTTCACTTCTACTCCTCCATAATTATACTCGATAAAGAAAATAAAAAATAAAGAAAACGGAGATGTCATTGTTTGGTGGAACATTTTTACATTATTGAGATTCGAAATTGCCATCTTGTTCCGTTGTTTTTGTAGGTCCACAGACATGGCGGGTGATACTTCAAAATCTGGTTTTGCGCTGCAATGTTGATGCAGAAGGAGTAATTTTCTAACAACAGAGAAATGGTAAGAAATGGAATATAGTCCGTCCGTGTTTGAAGGATAAATGAAGTTGAGAAGTACAGTGATTGCAGGGGAAGGAAACTAGTTTGAGTGATAAATAAAGGGTGGTGCCCCACGAATAGGGCAGTCCAAAATCTACTGTCCCATAAAAATCCAAATCAACACTTCAAATTTAAGAATGATGATGGCAACCATTTCGCCACCATCATTCTTTCTGCACTTTCAAAACGCTATAGCTTTTCAAACTACTTCTCTGCGTTTTTTGCTTCTTTTCTTCACGATCTTCATGCCTCTCAACCAATCCACTACCATACCCACACCCATTACATTAATTATGGTACGGCTAACAATACAAAAGTAAAGTAAAATCCAATCAACAAGGTAAAACAAACACTTCAATATCAAAGTCACCTAATCAGTTACAAAGCCTAACACCTACACCACTCAATACAAGGAAAACAATATACACTAAACCGGCTCCCGTCGAACCGCCTCTAAAGTTTGCCCTACCTTCTCTAATCTCTCTCTCTCTCTCTCTCTCTCTCTCTCTCTCTACCTAGTTCTTTCTCTCTCTCTTTTTTTTTTCTTTTTTAAAATTAATAAAGTTAAATCAAAATTTGGGAACGGGAGCAGGGGTAAAACCATTTTCAATCTCAGTCATCATCTCCTTCTTCTGCCGCATCTCCAGTACTTTACGATGATGGTTTGAGTGCAATTCGCTGGAGAATGTTGGGCTGCAAGCGGGCCTATATTCGGGTAAGAGCCGTCCCGACTTGAACCGTACCCCGCATGCGTTACAGAGTGTTTTTGGGCCGAGGGGCCCGGTTCGCCACTGAGGGGTTTTCTGCACGCCGCAGTGACTACACCGTCGCGGCGCCAGAGTGCCCGCACTGTCGGAAGAGTGTTTTTTCTTCGGTTTATTTGGTTTGGGCTCGGAGCTGACGTGGTCGAGGCTACGGGGGAAGTTGGTGTAAATTAGCAAGGGGCTGGAGGGGGAGGAGGAGGAAGACGATGAAGTGGTGGTGGTGGAGCTCGAGGAAGATTCTGTGAAGGAAGGGGAACCGAGTGGCCAAACACGAACACCGTTCCTGCTTCGCTTGCTTCTCGCCTTGGTCTGAACCGGTGTTTTGAAGGTGAAAATCGGGTTTTCCGGTTCTGGCTTCGGCTCTTTCGCCGCATGGCCCGTTGGGTTGGCCTCCGTTACGGTGGGGAGCACCGCAGAGAATTCCGAGAAGGAATCCTCCACGAAATGAGACAACCATTCGAAGTCCGCCACGTCATCCGCCTGTAAAAATTCCAACTTTCGTCAACCACCGAGACAAAACAAACAAACTGTGGAAGAAATAAAATTGAGAAGAGGAAAAAAATACCAGAACGCTAAGCTCGGTGGTGGGCACAGAGGAATAATCGGCTTTGAAAGCATAGGGCTCTTGGCTTGGGTTTTCTTTCTGAAGGGATAGAGAAACCGAGTCTTGTTGTTCCTTGTGCTGTTGTTCTGGTTCTTCATCCACGTGCGAGAAGTCAAGGAGGTCGTCGACGAAAAAGTCGTCGCAAGTGGTTCCGTTTTGCACACTGAACTCCTCCATGAAAGTTTCTGGACTGAGTTGTACCATCATTTCTTTCCTCAAATTGCTTTTCAAAGCTGCCTCCATGCACTCCATGTCTGTTTCAGTTTAACAACAAAATAAAAAACATAGCCTAATATAAGAAAAAGAACATAGAGTTTAAGAAACACTCCGAACATTATCTGTCTCGAAGAATTGAGGAAAAAAATATGAAATGGAAGAAAGAGATATTAAATAATGAATACCTGAGAAAGATGAGAGATAGGAGAAAAGGAATAAAGAGGGGAGAGACGTAATGAGGTTGGGAGGAGAAGAGAGGTGGAAGAAGAAGGCAAGGGATGAAATTGAAAAGGTTGAGGATAGGGAGTTTGGTAAAGCATTGAATGAGGGATAAAAGCGTCCCTGTATTATTACCAAAAGCGCCCGTTTCTTTCTCACTCTCCACTGCTTCTCTTATTTACTTTTTCCTTCTTTAAAGTATTTATACGTTTTAAATACGTTTGTATTTTGTATACACATAACGTACATACGTGGTCATAAATAAATAAATGAGAGATACCAGTATGTAACAGCAATGAAAGAACTGAGAGAAGTTTGGTGTATAGCATGTAATAGAACCAAAATTCGTGAAGACCTACGAAATCACAAAATGATCCTTCTCTTTTTAACTTATTGTTTTCCTCTGTGGTAGAAAACGTGAATATAAATTAACCTAAATACCTGCCTTAAGTGGCTTCGTCTATGCTTTGATTGCTTATCGCCGCTCATTTTGCATTTGGCTGTTTTCCATCTAACGTTACTTTTCCCGCTCTCTGTTTTCTAATTATCGGTTGGCAAAAATAACTCCATAAAAGGCTAAAGGCCAAAGCACATTCACACCCTAATCTTATTTCAAAACACACGTGAACTTTTCCTTTAGCTTTTACATATTTTTTCATAAGGCTCAGGTTAATTGAAACCATGTCAGAGTTATGACCTATACCCTTAATACAATTTTCGTCTTGCCCGTGAAATACATTTATTTATTTATCTATACACTAATACGTATGTATTCGTATCAGGCTAGTTAAGAAATATATTCTTTCACCAATTAAACCACACCGTTTTTTTGCTTTAAAATTAACCCGCTTACGTTTAAAGAGTTTAAGGTTTGAAATTTGAATTGGAAGGTAGAATAATTGTGTCAACAAGCATATAAATGTTCCGACAATGACTGTATTTACTTCACATGATTATTGGTTAAAACAATGAAATTCTTATTTCTAGGATTAGGATTATTGGTGCATCTTCCTTTTATTACTATTACTATTATATTTGATTTTTTTTATAACGTATAATTTTTTATATTAAATAGTCACAATAAATGATGAAATATTAAATATTTTATACATATTTCAAATTAAATGTATTATTTTATTTAATTCCCCTTTCTAAAATATTTAGAAATTAATTAGAAGGATAACATTATTCTAATTCAATGTCTGATAAATAAAATTGATTTCAAAATGACATCCTTCGACCTTACGCTAGTTTACATCTTTTCTTATTTTCTTATCGGAAAGAAAAGACAATTCAAACTGAAAACCAATTAGATGAGAGAGTAATCCTTAATGTAAAATAATTATAGAGAATATATAGAGAAGAGTGCAAGAATAGTTTAATGAAAAAATTTATTAGTGATTGAATTTTTTAATATATGTGAAAAAGGTTTTAATAAGAGATAAGAGGAGGATGGTATTTGAGGTATTTATTTGAAAGGATTATTTGATAAATTAAGTAAAAGTGAAGTGGTTGAAATTCCGAGAGTAGCCTTGATGATGATGATAGAGTTTGGGTTTGGATTTGGGACATGGCATGACTTAGAAGCAAAGTGAGTGAAAAAAAGTGAGCCCAGCAATGACACCAAATCAGCTTTTGTCTCTCAGTAACACTACTGACATTATTCCTCACCCCCATCCTAATTTAATCCATAATAATCACACTCTCATGCCTAAATATTCATTCATTCATCATCATTAAATATTTTAATTAGCTTCACTAATTAAATCATAGAATAAATCCATTCCAACTTTTTATACTACTCTCATCTCACCACTCATATTTCATACCCAAACTAACTAAAATTCGTCTCAAAAACTACACATTTTAGTAAAAAAAATTCTCTGCTTCTTTTATCTATGTACTTTAAAACATAATACGGATCAAGAATATAATTAATATTCTTCCTTTATTAAAATTCTGTTGAACTTTTATTGTAACGTTATTATTTATTTTTTATCATTTGTGATTAATATTAAAATTTTATAGCTAAATTAAATAAAGGGAAATTAATAAAATATTAATATTAGTCTGACGTTTATTGATAAATTAATACTCTTCTATCATTTCATGCCTATAAATATATAACGAACTACATCCAAATAGACGCGCCCACAAATACACATTCATTTATTATAATATTAATAACATCTGTCAGAATTTTATGAAAAAATACGCGTTTGAATTAAATTAAATTTTTAAATAATTAAATTCAATATTATTATAATAATTAACATCACAGTATTGACATTTTTATCACGGATGGATTGGGCATGTATAGTGCCTACGCGCAATCTGATTTAAAAAAAAATTCATTGTCCGTTTAAAAAATATCAACCCGCGAATACTTGTAAATACCCGTAGATATTCGCAAATATTTAAGAATATATATTTTTATAAATTATTAAAATAAAATTTAAATAAAATTATAAAAAATATAATAAAAATTAAATTAAATATACATTAAAATTTAATTTTAATTAAATTTAACCTTATAAAATATAAATTAATGTTAATTTTGATTAAATTTAACTTAATAAAATATAAATTAATGTTAATTTTGATTAAATTTAACTTAATAAAATATAAATTTAATTTTTATTTTTATCTTTTGCGCAGATATCCACAGGTACGGATAGTATAATACCTGCACTCTGCCCGTTTATAAGCGGGTATTAAAATATCTACTATCTGCTACCTGCGGATAGTAAATATCCACGAATACCAACTATTCGTCACAGATTTTATCCATTGATACTCGTGAGTAGAGATTTTTTTATCATCCTTAAATGGACCAGAAAAAAGAGAAAAAGAAAAAAAAATGTTAGAGAACAGGTAAATAGTGAAAAGATAAAGAAAAATCTAAAATAATTAAAAAACTTAGAAATAAAAAAATAGAAAAACAAATGAGCCAACTACAAGAAGGATTAAAGTCACAACATAATATAAAGAATTTTAAAAAAAATCTTAAAATCGACATTTTTTTAATATTATAAACACTCAAATAATCAATAAAATTGTAACGGTTTCTTAAATTCTGTATTTAAACAGCCTATTTTCCCATAAATATTTTAAGGTATTAAAAGTTAAAATTAAAATTTGTCATCCTAACACAATACTAAAGTCAAATTTTGAGTAACTTGGTTTTTAAAACCTCTATAGTTGTTTATTTATTTTCATGAATTTGGTTAGAATGCATTGATTGTAATTTAATGAAAATTATTATTATTATTATTATTATTATAATATAGGTGGTCAATTATTTGAAAGCACTAACATAATTGACGTAAAAATTTACAATCAAACTTGATTATCATAATTGTACATAGAAAATAAAGAAAATATAATTATTTTAAATAACTCTATAAAAACTGAAACACAGGCATAACTAAAATCAAAGGAACTAATATTAAGTTTAGGTTAAAGGTAAAAAAAATAAAAGAAAATGGTAAATATATTTTATCAATTAACAGAAAAATAAATTATTTAGGTTTCCACTCTTACGTTGTTTTCAGCTGACCCACACAGCCAAAGTCGTTTTATATGTACGTGTATTGCTATGATTCAGCATCGAACTGATAACTGACTTTCTCCACCAATATGCGACTTCGAGGTCACCCTTTTTAGGTTTTTTCTTTTTCTTTTTTTACGTTGTCTAATCAACCTCTTAAAGTTTTATATTAGTTTTCATGTTATTATTCTGTTATTTCATATTAGTTTTCTTGTTACAAAAGCCATACTTTTTTCATGGTTAGGTTTTAGTTTAATGAATTTTTCGCTAAACTAAAATTTTAATAATTTTTTTTATCAAATATATAAATTTAAAAAATTCAATGTTCGTTGTATTTTACAATTAAAACAAGTAACTAAAGGCCTTGAACAATAATTATTTTTACGAAACACTCATATGACGTTATTATGGACAAAAGAGAAAAGAAATACAAATATCTTCAGAAATTTCTCCAAAAAAATATTTAGAAATATTACTTCAGCAATGTCCTAATATATGTTTCAGAGACTTTTTGTTTCCATCAGAATATTTTAGGAAAAAGGAGAGACATGAATTGTTTTTAGTATTATATTGTTTGTTATTCTCTACAACAAAATAGGCATAAAGGTGTTTATATGTATATATAATTGTTAGATATATTGTGATATATATTTTACGATATTTATTGTGTTGTAAGTATTTTGATTGCACCTTTAAGATATTATTATGTACATTTAAGTATGCACATATTGATGAATGTTGTATGTAGATCACGTCATGATTTAGTGTGTTTAAAAGAGTTTGGTGAGGTATTTCTCATATTATATTATGTAATATTAAATAAAATATATTAAAAAATATTATAAATTTACGGATGATATAATAAAATAGATGAAGACATATTTATGTAGTAATAAATATACAAGTAATCATTTTGAAATAAGAATTTCAAAACGTACAATGATACCTCCCTGAGGAATTTACGAATTTGGTAGCGTAACATTGCAAGAATGAACAGTAAAGAAAATAAGATGGAGTTAATCATAGGAAGGTGTGGCCGGTAGTTTGTACACAAAGGCAGAAAGCGATAAAGAAAAACCAAAATACGGAACTTTGTGGAGTTTCCAACAAAAAGGCTTTTTCCTGAGAAGTATACACCAAGAAAAGTTACGACACCTATTTATTACTGTTAAGGAACCTCACTCAATGTCATATGTTCGTAAACTTATCTACAAAATTTAACTTTTTTAATATTGATTTAATAATCACTTTAGTACAATAATTATTAAAGTATTTTAATTTTAATAGATGGAAAAATAAATTATTATTTTGTTGTAATAAAACGGATAGAAAATCTTGATCTGTCTTTCTAACGAGTTATCAGTGAGTGAGTTGACGTGTTGGTCCAACATTTTTTAAATTTATTTATATATAGATATTAAAAATAAATGTAATTATATAAATACTTTTTAAACTTTTAATTGATTAATTAATATTTTTAATCAAATATTAAAATAATTATTAATTGATACTTAATTTTTAAGTGTTAATGATTTAAACTATAATATTATTATATAACATAATATATATATAATATAAAAACTTTAATCATTTACATTAATTTTTATTTTTATTTTTAACATAAAAGAGAAAAGTCAATAGATCATCTCATCCCCTGCTGCCTTTAGCCTCCTAGTTTGTTGGGCAAAACGAGAAGAACCTAAGGGAGTTGGTAGGTTGAAAACTCAAACATAATATGTCAAATTTTAATGAAATGATGGATCGATCTATATAATCAAGACTCACTTTGTCACCGTACTATTTACTCTTTAATACGTATTATATGTTTTGTAATATTATTTATTTACCTCACATAATACTAAAAAAAAACTTTTATAACGTATCTTATTTTAGACTTTTAATATTTATTAAAAGTATGACGTCAAATTTATGTATATTATTTATAAAGATACATCAATTAATGTTTGTTGCATTTATGATATAGTTTGTCATAGGAATAATAAACGTCAAATTATGATTTTTTTGTCAATATTTATTTTTACTGAAACCGTTGAAAATTAATATTCAATACAAGAACACAACAAAAACTTCTAAAATTTTAAGTAGTATGAATATCTAAAATAAAAATTTAAAATATATAAAAGTGGGTAAAAAATACTAATAAAAAAGAAACATACCTTAAATTACGGAATTTTGAAAATTGTAAGAAAACAAAAACCTTAAATGATGACTGACGCACCTTCGTTACCCCATTTTCGAGCATCTTTATTTGAGGTTTATAGCATAAGTTATGACAATTTGAAGTTTACAAAACTCAAGGTTAAACTAAAAACGCAAAAACACAACCTTTAAGACACACAACAATGACTAGTGAATGAAAATACCGACTTTAATAAGAAATGTAATCGAGGAGAATGAAAACTTTAGTCCAAACGAATACCACAATGACAAGATGAAGTGAAATAGGTTGAAGAACCTGTTCCTACAAGTTTAGCGTCATTGCTACTCTTTGGTGCAAAGTTTCGTACAGACGTGAAAAAGAAAGATGAAGAAGTTGATGTTATTTTTGAAATTTTAAAAGAAAAATTGATATCAGACATACAATAAACGTCAATTTATAATTTAACGTCAGTCATAGAGCCAACAAACATTAAATGATATCAGATTTAGGATAATCTAACATCCTTTAATGTTTGTTGGCCGTCGACATTAAATTTACAAAAATCTCATCACACATTTTTAAAGTTGAAATTTACTGCTTGATAGGTGGATATGAAGACATTATAAACTTTTTTTTGCACTAATATTAATTAATTACTGTCTTATTTATTTTAACTAATGTTAATCGAATTTTATATATGTTAACTAGTTTAGTTAACTGTGTATAAGAAAGTGGTCAGTCACCTTCTCTCATGATATACATTATCTGGATTCATAAGATATTTTGGTCCATGATCAAGAACAATACGAAGAATCAAAAAATTAATATTAGAACAATCAATCAAGAAGTTAACATCATGATTAACGTACTCTAAATATCCCTACTCCAGCCTAGGCCTAACTTATCTAGTATAGGCATACTCAAATAAAAACACATGAAAATATTATAGAACTGACACATTGTTTAAAAGTTAAAACTAATTTATTTTTATTATTACATTTTATTACGTATACGGTAGTTGATTTGAGTTTTAGAGTATCTTATCAGACACCTTTCATCACATAAATTGAACCCATTAAATTTATATTTATCTTGATCCAAAAGAGAAGCAGGTGTTGTAGGAACATCTCGACTCTTCATAAAAACAAATTGAATTTTACACATGTGAACGGAAAGCATTATAAGCAAATAAACTCTTTGGTTGAACAAACGTACGAGATTGTTAGTAACTTCATCTTCCACAATGCGTGAAGTAATAGAAATTGATTATCATGCATTCAATGAAAAATGTTAAACTAAACCAATTCATTTTACTTTGAGTAATCTAACATTTTGATTTATTCCCTGTCGTCCTAAAACCAGCTCAGTATAAAATAGTAATTAATAATACAATTAGACGGTTAAGTATTCATCTTGGCTGGCTTTATGAGTTACTTATTAGCTTCCATTTGGTTTGTTATTTAAACTGCCATTCCTGAATAGTGTTACCTAGATCTATTTACTTTCTATCAATTCAATTGGTTGAATAAACACATTTTGTTTCGCTCCTTCGCTTCATTCTCTTTTTCTCCAATTTATGAATTATAATATATCTAATACGACCATTCATATAAAATGAAATGGGTAAACAAAAAGTAAAATGAAAAAAAAAATGTATGCTTATGTGTGACATGTATTCACACAATTCCTAATTGCTAACCACCTAACCTTAATCTTATCCTTGCCTAACTTTACAAGTCTTTTAACTTTTTTATAAAAAGTTCATTATCGTTCTAACATTTTTTTTTAACTCTCCCAAATTGAGTTTTCATCACTTTCTTAATATCACTATAGTTGCAATACTGTTAACTAAATAATAGTTTGTTTATATACATGTATATTTTTTAACAATGAAATGAATATCTGAAGTAAAGGTTATATTTGGTTATAAAGAAAGTAAAAGTGAATGTGGTCCCGTGCATATACTAGATTTAAATCGCTCTTCTGAGTGAAAAGACTTTGGATGCCGGATAGTTATTTGTCGTTTGAGTATGGTAACCAAACAAATTTAATGAAAGGTGAGACTCCTTAATATTGTCACCATATATCAGGACGTGTTTCATTTCCAACAACTTAAAGAAATAACATAAGTGGGAAACTCATGAATCGGTCATAGAAAAGAAAGCAAGACTACTGATATAATGTATTAAGTTAAGCTATATACACTCATGACTAAGGTTGGGATGTGGTGTTTTAAACAAACTTTAACTTCTACCCAGAATAAAGATTCTATGATTTTGTCTCATATATACATATATCATCTGCAGTATTTACGTTTCATAATAAAAATAAGGCTTAAACCGTCCCTTGATCCTAATTTTTGTATCAAAATCTCAGTTCGGTTCTCATTTTTTCAACTGTCTTAATTGAGTCTATATATTTGTAAAATATCTCAATTGAGTCCAAATATTTATAAAATTGAGCCAATTTTGCCTTAACCATTAAGTTGTTACAAATGACGTTAAAATGTGCTGAGGTGGATATGCTGAGATGGATATTTTATTAAAAATAATATGCTGCCAGTGACGTGGAATTTAATAAATTAAAAAAAATTAGAAAAATTATATCATTTGGAAGCTCTTTGTTTCTTGTGGGTGAATGAAGGCAAACCTTGCTCTCTTTCTCGATAAACTACCAGTTGTCTCCATCACCACTAATCTCCACACCGCGTTCCTCTTATTTTTATCACTTCTTCTTTTTCTTTTTCATTACTGTTTCATAGAACTCAAGTAGGAATGCATAGCCATATTGAAAGCATATTTTCATTTAATTTTTTTTTCTGTTTTATCCTGTTTTTCTGCCACAGGGAAGCCGGCCTTACTCAGAAATGTTTTGACACAGTTACTCATCATCGGCCTTCTCATCGTCACCGTAAGGTTTGCTTACGTCATCACCCTCGCTGGAGAGTCCTGCACCCTCGACGACTTCTGGTTCTTCTCCTCGGAGGTTCGCTCCGCCTCCGTCGCCGCGACGGCACTTGAGCACTACGCCAGCAAGGATTGGATCAACAACGTTCGGTTTTACTTGTCTATGTTCCAGGAAATCCGCAAGTCCATCCCAAGCCTGAGAACTCCACGGTCATCCATCACCGCAACCTTTATGGCTGCTCCGTTTGAAGCAACCACCCACAGCCACTCCGAACCAGGACCTTAAAACGCATAAAAACCCAAAATTTCTCAAAATATAACCCTCAATTCCAGAGACGAATCTCGTATCGCACCCACCAACCTTAATCGAACCACAAGAACGTGGGAAACCCAATTTCAAATGGAATGAAACCCTACATCTAAAGTTGCAGAAGAAATCAGATGATCGAATAGAAAAACCCCCAAATCTTCAGAACAACTGAAACCCTAATCGTAATCTTAGAAGAGGAAACCGAAACCCTAATCGCAATCTTAGAAGAGGAAGAGGATTACGCCCTGAATCAAAACCTGCAGAACAGGAAATCAAAATCATCCACCCAAAATGTCTCGCCGCACCACAAGAAAGGAGGAACTCTACCAGGCCCAGCGAAAGAAAGGACGCCTCCCTGAGTCGCGTCATCGCCTCCCTGAGTAGCACCATCTCCTCCCTGCAACTTTTAAACAGAACCAGCAAAAAAAAAAGGGAAAGAAGAAGAACGTTCAACACGTAATAAAATATTTTGACGTATTAATTTTTTTTAATTTATTAAATTCCATGTCATCACTGCTAGTATATTAATTTTAATAAAATATCCAGCTCAGCATATCCACCTCAGCACAGTTTAACGCCGTTTGTGACAACTTAACGGTTAGAGAAAAATTGTCTCAATTTTACAAATATTTGAACTCGATTGAGATATTTTACAAATATATAAACTCAATTGAGACATTTAAAAAAATGAGGATCGAACTGAAATTTCCATACAAAAATTAGGACCGAGAATTTAACCCTAAAAATAAATATGATGCACTCAATTTTTCTCATTCCCGTGGTTCACAATGAAAAGCACAGTTCAGCAAGACAGGCTGTCCGAGGCACAGAAATCACATCAAACAGTATTAAGTAATAAAAAAAAGAGCTGCACCAGCCGGGAATCGAACCCGGGTCTGTACCGTGGCAGGGTACTATTCTACCACTAGACCACTGGTGCTTTTGTTTTGAAGGTAGATTATAAATATTTTAGATATAAATAAATATTTTGAGATACTTCATACTAAATTTCATGAAATTTCTTAAGTGGATTTGTACAAATTGAATACTTTTATTAACTTCATCTTTTGAACATAAATGTATGAACAATGAAAGATTCAGATCTCAATTTAAAATTCTTAACATTTCTCATATTTCTTTTCTTATCACATATTATAATTAGACCCGAATATATTTTGAATTTATAAAATAGTCACATTTTTTTCTTTTTAAAAAATAAACCTTTTTTTTTACAAGAGAACCTGATTTCCTTACGTAAAATACTAATTCTTTTTTACAACTTATAAGGTCTGAAAACTGTTAATGGACTGCCATTTGAGGTTGATCCAAGCCCGAAGTTAGGGCTGTTTGAAGATGGGTTACATCTTCTCCGTACTAGGCCCAACGACCAAGGTCTCAATAATTTAAAACTAATTTATAAAATTTTATATGTGAATTATGCTTATCAAATTTCGTGGATTAAATCCTTAAATTTATGATAATTTAAAAACATAGTGTTAAAACGTAACTTTGTGACTAATTTTATTATACTTTAATACTATGATTATTTATAGACATGAATTGTTTTTATAAAGTCATAAACCAAGTGGTCGTGCAATGTGAGGACTAGTCTTGAACACGATGCATTCCCCATGGTTCACGTGGTTGTAAGTTGCGAAGTCTAGGAGGGACAAAATCTTAGCGTTGACCTAAAAGCTCTCATGAATAAGCATAGAGTCATATATTTGTACAGCATTTAAGATAAGATGTGTCATCATAAATCAACAACAAGAAAAGTAAAAAAAATAAAGTAAAATTATTCACTGGTTGAGACAAATCTGTCGTTACACTGTGTCAATGGCTTCTGTTGTCCACCTTGGCAGAAGAAGAAACTGTGAGGGCACCTGTACAAGCAGTTATCAACTAAACTCACGTTCGCAGAATCGCGTTTCAGCGTCAACAAGGGTCGAGGAATCCCTCCTACCAAGTAATTCCCCCCCAACAGAAGCCTCCCCAACTGAGACACTCCCGTTTGGGGAGACACCGTTTTCACCGCAAACTGGGTCGCTATTCGCCCTGTGAACTGGTTATTCTCCAACGACAACGACGATAACTTCGGCACCATCGCCATGAACGACGGCAAAAACCCCTCCAGCTTGTTGTTGCTTAAATCAACCGCGATAAGCCCGCTCCGGGACTCCACTCCCTTATAAGGTGCTTCGACCTTCGTGAACTCGTTGAAGGATAGCGTCAACTGCTGCAACGACGGAAGCTCGAAGAAAACCGAAGGAATGGAACCGCTGATTCGGTTGGAGCTGAAATCCACCACCTGCAACCTCGTCAAATTCCCGAAGCTTTCACTCGACAAGACACCACTTAAATTGTTGTTCCGAATGGATATCTGAACCAGCGAAACAGGGAGCGATGCCGGCAACACTCCGGCGATGGAGTTATCGCTGAGATCGAGGTATTTAAGGTTTGTGAAGGAGTCCAAGTTGGATAGATAGGTGCTGAGTTTGTTGGACTGGAGTTCGAGTCTTTTAAGGTTGTGGAAGCCTTGTGGGATTGCTCCTGTTAGGTTGTTGTTGTCGAGGTAAAGCTCTTGGAGGGTGGGGAGTGTGCCGAGAGAAGGGGGTATCTCGCCGGAGAAGGAGTTCGACGAGAGACTGAGTCGGCGGAGGCGAGTTAGGTTTGAAAAGGAATCGGGAATTTGGGCGGAGAATTGGTTCTTGGAGAGATCGAGTGTTTGTAGAAAAGGAAGGTTCCACGTGAAGGTGAGAGAGCCAACATAACCCGCTTGGTCCAGCGCAAGTTCCGTGACTCGACTGAGGCCCGAAACGACAAGGTCGCATCTGAAGCCGCACGTGAATTTCTGGCCGAATAGGTTGTCGCAGGGGTCGACGGTGAAGTCCCAGGAACTGATGCAAGAGCCTGGGATGACCGAAGCTGGTTCCAAACCTCGCTTTAGCTCCTTCAGAACCTCTGCATCTTCCCAATGCGTCTTTGATTCAGCACCCAGTAATACCAGACAACAAATTGAGAAGATCGTAGATAGAGGGACACAGAGAGATCCCATTGGCACTTTCCACTCTGGTGTGAAGCTTTTGATTTTGATGGTGATGGAAGAAACGAACCACAAGAGAGAAAGGTGGGTTTTTTGTGAAGAGTAGGATTCTTCCTCTTTAAGTAGTTAGAGAACTTTTTTGAGTGAGTGGCTTCACGGACAGAACTGAACTCAGATGCTTGTTCGATGCAACAACCTTTTCTCTGTTGAGATTTATTTTTTTTAATTTATTTTTATTGTTTACAGAAAGAAGAAAGGGACAACCTTTTTCTTGTACAGTGAGTAGTGAGGGTTGTGGGTATTTATATATAGAATCTTGGGTTAGTAGTTGTTTTTTTAATTTTAATATATGTCGTCTAGCTGGGCTAGCCGTTATGTGTGGTTTCCTCTCACCAGGGGCCCGCTTCTTATTATCCGACTATTCATAAATTGTGGTTGGAAATGTCATATTATAATTAGGATTAAACATCATTTTTTATGGTTAAATATATTTTTAATATATGTTATATTTTTCATTTTTAATGGCTAAAATGGGTGGTTTCCTAAAAGGTTGTTTAGCACCTTATTGGTTAGTCGTGAGAAATAATGTAAGGTTGGTGAATATTGAGGCCACGTGGCACCTTGTGCCATGAAGGTTGTTGTGAAAGTGCTTCCCTTTGGTTTGGAGTTTGGGTCCCAATGCTAAGCTTAGTTATATGTGTTTAGACATTTTTATCATAACTTTAAATTTCAGCAAAGTCACTCAAATCACTTGTCTATCTTTTACAAATATATATAATCTCTGTAGTTGCTTCCAACCAACTTACCCAACCATTGGTAGTAAAAAAGAGTATTTCATATATTAGGTGTCACCCAAAGTCCATGCATTTGGTACGTGCATTTCTTCAACATCAACCAATATATAAATCCAACTTATTTTTAACTCCTCTATCTTATACTTAAATCTCACACTTATAATAATTAATGGAGCTTCAAATTGTCATGTTTTTTAAAAGTGTTATCTTTTTCTCCATTTATCTTTAAATTTAAGAAAGAGTTAACTTTTTATTTTTACTTGATTTATAATTATTTTTTATGTATATTTATTATGAAATAAAAATATTTTACTATAATAAAAAAAATATTATATTTCTTAATTAAAAAAAAAAAAAAACTTATGGTGATTGCTTATTATAATTAGGGATGGGATGGAACACAGAATGGGAATACCACATGCCTGTGCAACCTAAAATTGATGGTATTAACTTAAAAACAAAGATAGCACTAATAATATTTTTACACTGAATATAACTACTTAATAACTTTAATGTAATATTATAAGCATATAACATTTAAAAATTGTCCTCTGAGGAGAATGACGGTTTGGCAACCCATTTTTTTATATGCAGCCAATTGACAACTTTTTTTTTTAATAATAATATAATAGTAGTAACATTTTAATCAACCAGTATTAATATTTTTTAACAAGTAACTAAAGAAGTGGTTATACAGATAAATATTAGTTGTCAATATATCACTATTTATCTTGTTAGTTCAAATATTCGTATTATTATATTATTATATATAGTTGTCAAATGAAAACGAGTCAAAATATCATAAACCAAAAGAAAAGATATGTGCATAAATAGAGAAACACAAAAAGAAAAAAACCCTGGAGTTACTCACTTAAAAAGGTAAAATAAATTATTAGTTTTTTACATTAATATTAGCATACACATTGATAACAAATTATGCAGGTGTTGGAATGTCAATAACTGAACTATACATTATTTCTTATTTTAAAAAATAAAATGATCAAATTTATGGCTTGTTGTAAATGATTAAATATATTATCTTATTTTATATTTATCTTTTATCTTAGTTAATTTATTATTATTTTTATTTATATTTTAAGCTTAATTCATATTTTTTCTATTATTATAAATAAATGATCATATATTTAACTTCAAGATTAATTCTATATATAATTTTTTTTTATATTTAACGAGCGAAATAACTATTCCGTTTAATATATTGTCTCAGTTAAACCGTTTGTTTATTTTATTCATAAAAAAATGAAAGTTTTACAACAACCGAAACATTCGTCAATCAACTTAGTTGAATCCCTTGAGACGAGTTGAACGACTTAACAATTTTTATTTATTTTTGTCCATATTTAACTGACACCTATTAAATGAATAAGTTAGGATTCAATTTTTGGAGCCCATTTCATAAATTGATGAGTTGGGCCCCGTTTGGGGATAGGGCTTAGCTGTCGAAGGCCCGGCCTGTATTAAGTAGTTTTTGAACTCCATTATTGTGTGGTAGGCTAATAATTTGTGTACTATTCCCAGGATTTATGAATAAAGTATAAGATAAAATGAGAAAATTAAATTTATATATAGAATATGAATATTTTGATCTTAACGGCGTTATTGTCATTAATCTGGTACAGATTCTCTCTCCCTCGCCAAACATTCTCACGTTCTCAACATACCTAATTACCTATCCTCCTATCTTATGTCTCCTCTTAAATGTCTCTGCTACAACAATGCCCACTGTGTCAACACCTCCAATAACCCATTTTTTAAAATTATCTTCTGTATTTATAAAAAAATTGAAAAATAAAATAATAAATGTAAAGTGTGTGTAAAATTTGCTGGAATAATAATACCCGAATTACCATTCCTCCCAACACCGAATAAAAGAAGAATATTTTAAAAAACAACTAAAAGTCAAAACTTTTATAAAAATCTGCCATTTTCTAACTTCGTAAGGTTCAATTTATCCAAAGCTTATAATTTTATTCACACTTATGAGGATTAAATGAGACAGATTGCATACAAATGTGTGTAACAGTATGCAAACACGAGAAAGATTACAAAGGTAGCTGATTTAAATTTAAATGATTTTTTCGCTTAACCATTTTATCTTTTAATTATAAGATTAGATATATAGTGCTATCCCATTTCTCATTTTAAGAAAACAATTATTTGGAACTAATTTTAACTTGTATATAAAGTCTATAATTCTTAATAAATATTGAATATATATAGTTAAAAGCAAGGAACGTAGCATACACACCCAATGTAAACTTATAGTAATAACAAATAAAGTACATTCTTGCTGTTTTTGCAGACCACACTCTAGGCAAACACCATATATAGGGTAGTTAATTCTCTATACCTGGATAGAGATAGAGAGGTTTCTGGGTTTACAGGTCCAATAGGAAGATAGTAGAAAGCATATGCATGCATAAATAACAAGTGGTGGTAGCAGCTAGTTAACATTAATATAATTTACATGGGTTACTACTGATTGAGGCATGCAAATTGAAGTTGCAGTCAATTAAGCAAGGCGTAGATCGTCAGTTTTAAAGGGTTCTTCTCCATGGTGGTGATGTTGATGATGTGAGGGAAGATTCAGATGAGTATGGTGCTGACAGAATGCATAGAGGGTGGAGGCACCATTGGCCAGTGCAACTGCTGATTCCTCGTCTCCTTCATCGTGCAAAAGAAATTGTGGATGGATCACACACTTTTCCTTCTTATTGTTCCATTGTCAATCACACATCAATGAAACCAAATCAAAACAACAACATATGTATTTGCATCTAACTTTTATGTCTGTTCTACTCAACTTAATTTACCGACATATTCAAAGTTCTTACAAGTTCAAGCAGAAGATTTCCATTCATCTGCTCCAAGCTTTTAACCTGTGTATTATTCAATGATCTTCACATTATCAAGACTGGACCATAACTAAGAAAAACGTTGATTAATAACTATCTTACTTTAATTAATTAATCATAATATAATACTGACCTTTTTCCTACAGGTATCAGTCCGAGTTTTGATCACGTGGAACTGTGAAATAAAATGCACAAGAAACGTATCAGTTGAAAGCCTAAGGATAAGTAGTCATGTCTGGCAGTTAAATTAGCAATCTCACTTGAAAGTTGGTTTTATAACTCCTTTTTTTTTTCTTTCTCGAGAAGAAACAACAGAAAAGAAACACAGATATTGGCAGATAAACTCAGATGAATAGTTTGCAAATTTATTGTTCGATGAAAAGGATGAAGAATTGGAAACTACAGAACTGAAAGGAGGAAAACCAACAACTCTTAAATTTTTTTCCCATTCCATTGTTTACAAAAGAAACATTATCTTGACCAGCTAGATAAGGTTTGCTCTTTTTTCATTTTTTTCATTTTTTTCATTTTGCAAGGATGAATAACTTGGCACCCTTCTTTTCTTTGCATATTCTCTTCACAGGTATGGTCCTGTACTTACTCATGTGGCTTGTGTTTCTTCAGCTTTCAATTTTAGAGGTTTAAGAAGTTATCTTAATCTAGTGAAAGGGAAAAGTCTGAACCGAAGAAATTCCTGATGACAATATGGTTGGTATTCACATGGTGTGTTTTGATTTCATACAAATGCTCTAGTTTATAAGAAGCAGTTTGACTCAATCAGATTATTGAACCTTGTAAAGGTCAGATCATCTTAGTTCATGATTTAGGATTTGACTGACTCCAAACTTTTTTTTCCAGTTTTACACTGGCATGTTAATCATATTCAAAATTTGAGCTACTGTTTACGTTGATGTAAGAGTTGGAATACCCTTATTATATTCTCTTATTTATTTTTGCCCATGAATAACTTAACAGAAGCCAGTGTGAATTTTTTTACCTTTCGCTCGCGTATTTTCCCTATGGAAGAAACCATATCCTCTTCAAGAGTTCGCAGTTGCTGGAAGCTCAGCTCGTCCAAATCCAAACCCTCACCAATCCTGTGCCTTTTGCAAGTCACACAACTCAGAAATGAGCTTTATTCAACCATTCCAAAACAATAAAGACGCGTAGTAATAAAGACATCACTCTTTTTAACATGTTACCTGATCTGTCTCCTGAGTTTGTTGTTAATATCTTTCAGCTTCTTCAAGTTCTCAAGCATTTTCTGATTGCAATAACACACATAATAAGAAAATCAGGAAGCAAATCGAAAGCAGCACCGTAATCACAAGAAACAAGAGAGAAATAGGAGTGGTTGGGTGGTTAACCTCATAGTGGGAACGCCACAGATCGATATCCCCCAAAGTCTTCTGATACTGATCAACGATCTTTTTTGTGCTGATTGAGAAGAAATAAGAAGTGGAATAAGAGAAAAGAAAAGGAAAAGATGAGAAAGAAGATATTGGATGGATGGATAGAAAGAAAGAGATAAGAGAGTGGAGAGTAGGGTACGGACGTAAGGCCAGGACTAATATATTCATGCATCTTGTTGTTTTTTGAGAACATGATGAGTGAAACCTTGGCATCACAGAGAACACTGAGTTCATGAGCTTTCTTGAAGATACCATTCCTTCGCTTGGAGTAGGTGACTTGCCTGTTGGTGGGGTTCTCAATCAACTTTATCTCAATTTTGCCGCGACCCATCTGGAGATCGATGGATGGATCTCTCTCACAACTAACCTACCTTACCTTGGCTTGGCTTAGCTTAGCTTAGCTTAGCTTCTACACTGCTCTGGATCTTCTTTTGCTTCCCTTTCCAACCACAGATATTAATAGAGGGAAGAGCAAAGGCAGTAATAAGGCCAAGAAGGAGTTCAGTGAATAGAAACTCATACAAACAAAAAAGAAAAAGGTGGAGAGCAGTGAAGAGCCTTTCCCAAATGGGAAGGCTAAGCTGCCAAAGAAAAAGTAGGCTTGGAGTGTAACTCCGAATAAATTCCAAATTGGTGAAACTGTGTGGAAAGCATACCCACGCACTATTCGACAGCTGGTACCCCTTTAATTAATACCCAGCGACCCTCTTCATACTTCAATTTATTGGACAATAATGCCACATCCATTCTTCACTTCCTTAAATCATCACTCCATTTTCTGTTAAACTGCACTTTAGCTAGGAGAAAAGTACAAATCAACTATATATCACTGAAGTCTTAAATAAGTACTACACATTTCATATGGAACTTAAGATTAATGACGTGGTTAACGTTGTAATCACTGGTTGAATTGATCCCGTGTTTTTTTCTCAATAGTAAGTAGTACCATAAATTTCCGCATTTGAGTTTTCTTAGTAATTTTTCCCTCCAAGAAACCTACTACCTTACCATGATTGATTGCTTTTATTTCTGTCATGATGAGTGCAGTGGAAGTCTTATAATTACTCCACAGATGATATCACGAAACATCAACTCCATTTGTATTCATCCAAGAAATCATGGAAAAGGAATAACTTTGGCAAAGAGTGCTAATCAGATATCAAATTAATTTACAAAGCATACAACTGGTGGGATTACAAAGGTATATCTGTCTAAACAGACAAAGACATATTTATGTGTGTGTGTATATATACATATATATATATATATATATATATATATATATATATATATATATATATATATATATATATATATATATATATATATATATATATATATATATATATATATATATATATATATATATATATATATATATATATATATATATATATATATATATATATATATATATATATATATATATATATATATATATATATATATATATATAGTAATAAGGTGGAAGAAATTGAAGCAAATGAGACAAATTAAGGTTTAAGAGAGAAATGAGAGATATATTAGTAAGGGTAATGGAATGGAGAGCAGAAGCAAGAGAAAAGAGAAGAAAGAGTTTGATGTTGAAAGGTGTTACAGCACGTAGATGGTGTTGTGAGTAGTGGACTGGTATGAGCATGGTGTCATTATTGTATATAGGCATAGGTAGCGAGCTTAGCTCGGTACTGTACTATGCCAGTTACAAATTATTTATCTCTCGTCAATATCGAGGCATGGAAATGTGATGGAGAAAGTTCGAAGATATTAACGTTGTTTGGTTGCATATGACCCGTCCCATCTTTCTCTAACCCACTTCCTACACCCTTCCCTGTCTAATTCCTGTTTTTCACTTCACTCACATGTCTCCTTCTCATTCTAACTTCACTCTTTCTTTCGTTTTCAACCTCTCTAATCTCATATATTACTTTTTATGCTATAAGTTTTACGTGCGAGAGGTGTAAGAAAATTACTCACAGATACCAACAAAGAGGTAAATATATAAAAAACTATCATATCGGTAACAATCAAGCTTAATTATGCTATGAACGAACCTCTGCTGTCTCTGCTGTGCAATAACTGGTGTAAGGTTAAGGTGTTGCAAGGTTTTGACTGCATGATGATTTGGGGAAGGCTCCAAATTCATCAATCAATCATTCCATCGTCTCAATCTATCTATAAAATGTAAATAGTATTATCTCTAAAACAAATTATATAACAGTATTTACAAATAGCAACTGTGAAAGAGGATTGAAAACATTAAATTCAAGACATGTTTATCGTTATCAATTAATTTTTTTTATTTTAAAAAATTGACTGTTTCACTGCTAGATAAAGCATTGTTTTTCTGAAGAACACTACAGAATTCCATTAAAAATAAAGGTTGAATGAATATGTTGGAAAGTTTTTAATGTAAGAAAATAGATTGAAATAGTTGAAGTTTTTCTTACCCGTTTTCACGATGAATACGAAGCAACCACGATTCCATGGATTGGTTGTGGCTTTGTTTGTGGATTGATGCACACAGACCCACAGACACAGTAGCTATACCTAGGTCTGCTGGATTTGACTTCCCTTCACTTCACAAATTCTCATCCTCTCCATATGAATCTCCGTTTCAAAACAAATGAAAAAATATATTTCGTTACAGATCTTTTTGACAATGTTTTAACACAGTAAGCATGTTCTTGTTATTATACTCTAAATTCAACAAAAAAAATGCCAGATGTATCATATCAAAATATTATAAAAAAGTCTATGTTAATATTATTATCTATTTTTTTTATGAGTTAAAACAAAAAGAGAAAAAAAAACTATCAGGAGAGAAAACAATGAATAAAAAGTTAATTATGTATTTTGTCTTGCAAAAGTCAATCAAATTTTATTTTACTTTTAAATCCTTTTTGAGTGCTTTAAATATTTGAATTTCTTAAAACAGGTAGGATTGGTTTACTTAATCTTAACCATGATAATAATACTAATGGCTACCAGATGGTGTTAACTATGACAATATCAGTCTATTTTGCAGTGTTTTATACACTATACATTAAGAAACAGTTTTTTTTTTTTTTTTTACTAAAATACATTGAGAGATTGTTAAAAAAAAGTTTGTTGTTCCACCTGGTTGCTTCATGTTGTCTTTATAAATACCATTTAACATTTTTTGTTAAATGATGATGTGTTATTTTAATTCATAAATTTTTCTTCTTTTACATTATGGATTATTTTGTTTTGTAAGGATCATATTTACTATTTTTTTCACAGATTTTTTGTCTTGTTCTTATATTATGAAAGTATTAGCATAAAATATTTTTTCCAAAAATCTACTTAGATGATTTTCTTTGTTATGTTTGAAAATTATGTGTACTTTACAGTAGAGAAACTATGATATTTTAACAATTTTTTATAATAACCTTTTGACAATAGATCATTTTGACAATAGATCATGTGTCACTACTTTATTAGTTTGTTTGAATTTATTTAAAAAAAATATTTGAAAGAGTCATCTTATAAAAAAAAATTGTCAAAAAAATATTTTCTATATTAAAAAGGTGATTGTTAATAATAAGGATCTTATGGTAGGTACAAAAAATGTCACATCTTATAAAAGTGTTTCATTAGAAGATGTTTGATGACTTATACTAGATGACTACTATTATCGATGTGTTTGATGTAATTAGTATATATTTTTCTAAAAGCCTAAATTTGATTTATTGATCAATAATTTAAGTGAGACTTATACCATTATTTTATTGATAAGGTACAAACCTATTATACCCATGCTTGAGTGTATTAGGTCACATATGATAGATGAATTTGACACCAAAAAAGAAAATTTGACAATATACAAAGGTCATGTAACGTATAAAATAATAAGAGTAAATAGAGAGATTAAGATTAATAGAAATTGGATATCATAATGGTATTCCTTCCATATGATTCAAAAACCTCTCTAATAATTTAATATGATGAAAAGTTACCGAAAAATGCATACAAATCATATAAATGGAGAAGTTAAAAGAACCAACATTCAACCAGTGTTGCTCTAGTTGCTCTCTGAAAGAATATAAATATTCTTATAAAATTCTAAAAATTTTCTTAATAAAAATCATACTTTATTATAATATATTTTAAATTCTTTATAAAAATGCATTATTCTTTTAAAATTCCATATTAAAGAGCAGTATAAAAGTATTATAGATGACCTTGCTTGACCAAAATTTTTAAAACGTATGTTCTTTCAAATTCAAGCAGTACCAATTTTAATCCCAAATGTAGAAATAAACTTACAGTCCTTATCAAATTCGGGCTCAATCTTAATCAACTCAAGCCTAAATTTACAATGAATTTATCTTTCAACCAATCATAATTTTGGAGTCAAACAAACTTTATAATTGGTTGGAGAAAAAGACCCCATCTACTACTATAATATAAATATAAATACTATTTTACATCGATTTTGTAAGATTAAGTATAAATTAAAAATTTTCCTTAATATAATATCATATTTATTTACAAAACTAATAAAATTATCTTAACAAATTTATTAAACCTATTGTACTGTTTGCTATCAAATAAATTTATAACTGTAATCTCATGTCGATTGGAGAAGATTCAATAACTTAAAAACAATAAATTTACAGGTGTTTTTCATTTTATTATTTAATTTTCTTATTTTTATTTAATGTGAAATTTAAAAATCAACAAAAAATTCATAGCCAACAATCCAAATTATAAAGTTCCATCCTAAAATATATTTCATAGCGAAATAAAATTTACACTCCTAAAAAATGAGACCCCACAAGATAGAAAATACAAATTCATTACTTTATCCCAAATGAAACCAAACATTACAAAATACCTCTACAAGTGCCAATAATACTTTTACCGACTTCCTTTTTATATATTGAGGTTTAATTCTTGTTTTCCTAAACTTTTCAAAGTTCATCACGTGCTTTCACATATGCCACAATGTGCCTCAACATTTGAAGTCAATTTTTTCAACTGTCAATTCTGTCCCTCAAGAGATATAATGGTACTCGCTTTAATCTAAAGCTCTTCTGTTTTACACTTTCTATTCTGCTATCAAATCAAACAAAAGCATACCATAGCAAAATCCTAGACGTAAATCGTAAAAAAAAAACATAAATTTATTAGTATGAATAGTGATTAACATATAATACATGCAAGACATGGCTAATGTTGTTTTCCGCTGCACATTCACAAACTATGTTGACATTATATAACAATAGCGACGAAGAAGAAAACCATTTTCTTAAAACGGCAATGTTTCACTGTCTTTAATATGTATGATTGTGATTAATATATTATTATATTATATATATGATTCTGTATTTGTTTCAATTATAATCTGATTATACGTACGGGTGTGTTCTTTGTTCCGCGTTCATATTCGTTTTTTAGTTTTTTATGGGTAATAAATACATCTCTTATGCAAGCTTTCCTCCGAAGTGAAAATGAAAACGCAGCACTCGTGTTCATTGTACTAATGTGTATGAAAGGCAGCTCTCCGCAATTTCATAATCCATTTATCAAAATCAATTTTAATGCTAGGTTTTCAAGGAATGTTTTGTGTTAAATTGAATTTTCTAATGTCGCCCACATTAAAACCACGTCATTTCAAACTCATAACAAACAGAATCAATTTCCCAAAAAAGAATTAACAGTTCAAAATGAATTCTACAAATACATACCCAGAAATGCAGTATGACGATTGGTTTCCAACTTGGATAAGTATTATCTACAATTCTATATTTAACTGCACCTCCTACTATAATCACATTTGCATACTTGTTTATAAAACTACTCTATTCTTGCGAAACTTCAACTAAAAGCGTTAGATAATATTAGCAATATTTTAATGATACCATTTTGTAAAAGTACGATGATTAGGCTGATTTATTATAAAGATATATAACTGTTTACTAGTTTTAGCTGCAGAAAATCCTTATCATCCTTTCTCAGGAGTTCTCTCATTTTCTTTTTGACTGCTAGAAATACAAAGCACTACATGGAAATAAGCATTCAATGACTGAAAAGCCTAAAATCTTTGAACAAAATATTATTATTTGAAAGATGCAGAATCATTCAAGTGCAATTCATATTGAAAAACAATTTTGTCTTACCGTCCCCTTTGGACTAGAAAGATTTAATTGTTCCCTTCTCGAAGCTTTTCTACCCAAGAAAATGAGAGTAACAAGAACTAGGTGATATAAAAGGAAGAACAAAAAGTAAAGTCGCATTTTTCTAGTGTTCCTAACAAATTGATGCATCGACAAGTTTAAGAGCTGAGTACAAGGAAAGATTACAGCACCCCGTACTTACGACCAAAGATGTATGAGGAGTTGTTTTCTATATCATTACTGAAAGTCGGAAATGCATATAGTCAATTATGAGTTATAGTGGACAATTCTTAAGAGAATTATTAAACACAAGTCAGCAATACGGGGGTTAACCAGACCATCTATATCCACATCCAAAGACCTCAGTCAGGGATTAACCACGATGTTTTGAGTTCGTTTGCTCCTTAAGTTGCTTAAGACACAGTTTCCCCTTCCTTTACAAATACCAGGCAATGACAATTTACAGCAGAGTTATTATCCAATTAATTTAAAGGGATCCTGGTTTCTCAAAATGCATTTTCCCATTTCATTTTGATTTCAAAAGGATAATCCTCTACTCTCTACCTTTTGTGGACTTAATAGAGAAACTTTTTTTTATACTTTGTCATCATGGAACCACCACCTAGTCTCCTTAGGCGATCTGCCATTTCTGCAGTTCTTTACATAGCGATCATTATCTTCAGGGCGTTGCTGCCAAAGAAATCAAGTCATGAGTTTATTAAGGCATGACAACCATTTCAAGATGGATCAATGACCTACCTAAATTCACCCGTAGAATCTTAAGTAATATAACCTACCATTTATCAAATCAAAATGTAATAAAACCTTGTTAAAAATATAGCATGTCCTAGGTGTCCATTAATACTATCACAGCACATGGAATAAGTAGGAAAATACAAGATTCACAGTAAATAAATTCACACCTTTGTGGTCGAGCTAGAAAGCATTGAGAGAATACTGATGCAGATAGAACTAACTGTCATGGCAGGGGACCAGGAATCATACAATATATCTGCATAATTCCAAGCATATTAATCTCAGCTGACCACCAACAAATAGCAACTAGTTAATCATGTTTCAATCTAAATCTAGAAAGAAATTTTTTTCATCAAGTATTACAAACTTCAATAAGTGGGTTTTCAGATACTCCAGATTTAAAAACCGAATATTTAAATAAGAAAAATATTTTCGATTATGTCAAAGTATAACTACAAACATCAAATTCCCAGAAGTGAGAAATGAATCATACCTAAACTTAGAATTCATATATAGAAACAATAATAATAACAACGATAATATTGATTACATAAAAGTAAAACTCTGGAAACATCAAACCCCTGAATGCGAAAGATAACCCCTTTTACATACTTTAAAGTTCATTATAAAAAATATTTCATATATATATATATATATATATATATATATATATACATATACATACATACATATACATACATATACATATATATATATATATATATTAAAGTTAAAAATCATAATAAACCAATAAAACTTTGAATCGAACAATTTTAGTTGTGATAAAAGATCATTACCAATTTACTTTTAAACTATTCAAATTTAATTTATATATAGCAATAAAAAAACAGGTTAAAAGTAGGAAAATAAAGATAAAAGAATGGTAGTTTTAGATGATTAAGAGGACTTTTAGAGCTAGTTGAGAATATGTGAAATGTCCAAATATCAAAAGAGAGTAAAGACTGAAGATCTAATTGAGAGAGTTAGAAGAGTAAGAATTTCACTCTAGAAATTGTACAATTGTAATTTTTAATATAGTTGGATATCTAGCCTGGCATGAATGAATAAAGCAGAAAATAATGCATTCCTAACTTCAATCATACACTCTCCACTGCTACCCTCCTTCAAATGCCTACTCTTAAGAACAAAAAAAGTGGGGGTTGGGGTGTGTGTGTGTGTGGGAGGGGGGGCTGCGGGGAGAAGAGGCCTTGAAAAAATTTCTTGGCATAACTGACAACCATTTGCCAACCAGCAAAAAGAAAAAGACAAAACGCGCATTTGTCTGATCAGTCACGTACAATTTCTCTTAGTTGGATATCTTACAACTCATTATGCAGTACAAACTCCGACTCAATTCATCCCAGAAGATGAGAAAAAGAAAACAACAGAAGCAGCTCAGCCCAAATAGAATGGGAGAAAAAGAAGATTATGAACATTGGAATATAATTCAATATTATCAATAATCATTTGTTCAATTTTAGAAATATAAGCCATAGAATCATTCTAAATACTCCTTCTGTTCCTTAAAATAAGACACTTCTAACATAATCACAGATAATGAAAACAATAGTCTAGTTGATCTTTTAAAAATATAACCATTGTACCAAATTAATACTCATTATTAATGACTTTTAAAACTATCTTCTCATTACTATTAATTAATATAAAATACAAATACCTATAATGTTTAATAGGTCTAAACAAGGAAAATAAAATATAAAGTTGAATAGATATTATAAAATGCTTTATAAAAAGGACCAACAATTCCTTACAAAATGTGCCTTATAATAAAAACCAAAGGCAGTAATATATTAATATTAAATACCTAAAACATTATGAATAATACTCAAAAGTATCAAAATGTTCATAATCTTACATCACCAAAGAAAAGTAAATTTCAATAATACTATTATGTCAGTAAAAGCCGCGTCACAAGTAAATTCACAAGTCATAATTCTATACGTATTCCTAATAATGATAGTTCATCCTAACAGAAATATATTTGCGAAAAAAGTTCAAAGCTGAGGTAACATCCTTCATCTCCTTAGCCTTAGGAGGCTCATAGCGTGACCGTACTACTTGAAGCCTATAGTTCAAAAGAACAAATACAAAGCAACAATGCAGCAAAACCAGGAACATAGAGAGTAAGCAGGTGACTGTCAAGCTTCTATTGCAGAAGATTGATAATGGAGAAATGGAAAAACCAAATAGTGCGCAAGTGGTTTAATAACTATGCGAAGCCCCTATTTCAAAAGAATGAAAAACATAGGAATGGAGTAATTAAATAAGGTGCATTTAATTCAATTTCTTTTTGTTTGAGAATTTGAGCTTCTCTGAAATTTTTATGACTCATGAAAATTGGAACGGAAAATAAAAAATGAATTATTGGATCGTTTGTTTCATGTATGTTAACAGAATCATATCAATGTTTTGTGTACTTCAGAATCATATCAATGTTTTGTGTACTTCAGAATCACATCAATTTAAGAATGGATCACAGTTCAGAGTCGTCTACAGTTTATCAGAAACAACAAATTACTAGATTTAAAAATCAGCTGGGAAAGTAGAATTGCTCCATTCTAACACCAAAACTAAACAAGATGTGAAGGCACTGAAACACCAAAGTGAAAAACAGTTGGCAAGAAGGACCCACACTTCTGACTTCTCTCTATTCCTGGCATATATAGCATACAACAGTTTATATAGGACACCATCACAATTCACAGCCATAAAATAACACTCCTAGCATATTTACTATTGTGGTCCAATTACATTCTTGGGCATACCGAGCTGAGGACATACACATCTGCAAAATTATCATGGCCGTTCACACTTGTTCCGTGCATTCTCTATGGTTTATTAACTTATTAAATGTTAGCTGCTTTCAAATTTCAATTGGGTTATGCTAAGAGTTCCCAACAATTTTCATACTTACTTAAAACAGTAAGACTTCATCAACAATGTAAAACCATTCACTATATTGAAACCCAATGTCTCAGTTAATAGTTAACAATATATTTTCAATCAATTAATCAGGACAATTCTTTCAGAAAAAAGAATTGATTTTCTCATGTACTAGGAGAACCCTAAACAAGTAAACAATCAATCGCAGTCCTCTTCCCAACAGTTCTCAACAAGAAATTCTAACTTCGAAGTCGGGACTTCAAGGAAAATTATAACCCGAAGAAGGTAACAAGAACAGCCAGTGTCCGAAAGAATCGACAACATGAAAAACAATACAAACAAACATAAAAAGCAACAAATAACACAACCCTGTAACAAAAGGGTGTGCCAGAGGATTATACTCAAAATACGGTAACTATAAAAAACACACACATACCTAAACAAATATGGCCGTTGCTGTAGATATGGGGATGCAGCGGAGCCGGATGCAAGAATATGACCTGTAGAACCGTTAACAATAGAATAATAATAGCAGTGAACAACAGACACCGATGCAGATTAAATATTAAATTGTGCAAGGAAGGGGCAAAAGAGGAACCTGGGGAGCTTCCATAGGGTAATTCTCGGGAAAATCGACCTGAAGCTGGTAGGTCTCATTGGCGTAAAGTGTCCCGGGAGCTCCAGTGACTTCAACAACCCACCTTCCAGGGAGGAACAGAGCAGAGTGGGGGAAAGAAAAAAGAATGCAAAGGAAGAAGAGAAAGAGGAAATCAAAGCATAAGAAAACATGTTGTGTAAAAGTGAAAAAAGTTAGGTGGATTATGAGGGGTAATTAGAAGAATCCGATACCTCTGGAGATTATCGGTGACTTTGTGCTTGAAACCAGTTGGGGGATTGACCTGCCACTCCACGAGCTCTTTCTGGAGCCTATTGCAGGCAATCTTACTGAGATTCTAAAACAGCCACGATCCCAATTCAAACCTAAGAACCGAAAAACGAACAACCAAGAAAGACAATCGAAGAGCGAAAGGGGTTAGGGCTAACCTTGCGAGCGGCACCAGAAGAACTAGTCATGATTCTTCCGCGTACACGAATGGGTACAGGAACAATTCTCAATGAACAAAGAAGAAGAGATTCACCACTGAACCAATGTATATATATATATATATATATATATATATATATACACACACCTATATTATGTTTTGTGTGTTAAATAATAAAATGTAAATGAAGAAATGCCCCAGACATAAAACTTTATTACACTCCGTTAATTAAAAAAACATTTTACACCATAGTTTATTTTAATTAAATTGTAAGTTTTATGGGACATTTTTCTTTTTCTTTTAAGAATTGTTTGTTTATGACGTACATTCGAAAATATGGAAAGTCAAAGGTCTCCATAATTATTAATAATGGTAAGAAAAAAGAAAGTTTGGTTAGATTACTATCGCGCATCTAGGTGCTATTTTGATGTAAATTTTTCTCTCTGGTTTCCCTTCCACATAAGATATTCCAAATTCTTTTGCCAAGAGACATTCCAAAATGCCACTATAATCCATCACTACAAAATAAAAATAACATATTTACTATGATTATGTTTATTGAAGTTTTCTATCAATTAATCTGTTTAAATGAAACGCCTGATCCTGTTTTATAACTTTTTTTATTTGTCAAATAAATTACAATTAATTCACTCAGTGCTTTATTTCAATTGAGTATAAAAGTAATGTTTTTTTTCAATATTTTGAAGAAAAAATTAACCTTGTAATATATATAGAAGTTGTGGGTTTAAAACTTTCTACTAACACAATATTGATAACTGACCTTTATCGATAAAAGAAATTGATGTTAGATATTGGATCCGTGAAAAATAAAGTTTAAAATATTATTCATGACAGAATTCAATAATAGAAACTATTAATTAAAATGTGAACAGTTAAGTATTGACTGTTTGGTCGATCAAACATTCCTAATTTTTATTTTTTTTATTTACTATCTTTTTTATACCATCAATTGTCGTGAGACCGAACTCTTAGAGAAATCAATGATGTAAATCAATATTAAAAGTCACTTATAAAAAGAAAGTAATAATCAAGTTTAATCCAGTTTACCCTGTGATTAAGTTGATATAAACAAAAATCCATTAAAAAAATTACAAATTAAAATTTAAGTAAGTTGATTGACCATACATTAATTAAACATTTATTACCATACTTTACTATTAAAACATCTTTGAAAGGTATCTGATTGATTAAGGCAAAAAAAAATCTTACAATGAAACATGAAGACATGGAGTATTTATACAACACACTTTTCTAAATAAAAAATTTCACATTTAATAGAAAGTTATAAGTTATATGATTTGTTGGCTTTTTGTTATAATGATTATACCTTATAAATACACATTTTAAAATAAATATTAAATGTTTAGGGAGAGTGGAATGAGTTACATTATTTCAATCTATTACATTTTGATATTTTGATTACTTCTTTTTCCTTTATTTATTTTTCCAACAGTCTTTTTCTAATATTTTACTTTGGATATTTAATTAATTTTTTACTACTTTCTTACACTTTATTTGTTGGTATATTTTATCTTTAATTTCCTGCACATATATTTGCAAAATTTCCTTTGCATATCATTTTTGTTGATAAATTATGTAAAGAGTGATGCTTTATTTTTTAATATATAAAATTTTGTATAAAATTAATTGCATTGGTACAAAATTATAGAACTATAAGATTATAAGATTATAATTTATAAAATTTTAAAATAATAAATTACATGTGGAGACAACTCAGCTAACAATGTGACAGGACAAAATAATAATACCATTAGCCACTTAAAATTTACCTAACTGAGTTAAAAGAAAAAGTTATGAAGAGATATTCAATTGAAAATTTTAAATTTATTGAATACGCATACAAATTTATTAAACACTAAGTTACTACATTTATCATGGACTTATTGAAAAGAACGTAAACAATAATATTTTTTGGGGTTAGGAATTAAAAGTATGGTTTCTTTAATAATTTTTTCCCCCAAATGTTCTCTTTATATTTTTCAAGTTATTATAGGTAAAATTAATAATTACAAGAATAAAAATGCGTCCCTCGAATTATTTTAAAATGTTTCATAAAAAAATCCAACAAATATATGAATTAAAAGTTATAAATTCTCAAAGAAACTAAAATCAATATTTTAAACATTTTATGAACAATTTACATAAATTTATGAAACATTTATTCCTTTTTATTAATATAATAGATATTATAAAATAAATCTCTACTTTTAATCATTTTTCATAAGTAATTAATGATAATAAATAATAACATATAATTTTATTAATATAAATATGATCACATACCTCACATACTTAACAAACTTTTGTATTATTGACTTTTGCATCATATATTTTCTTGAAATTCCATCTTTTTTTTCTTGTACAACTCTTTTTTTTTATTTGATGAGTATTCATTGCAACACTGTACTCTCTAATAAGTATAAGCTCTATCCGCGACTAATACTCTCTAATAAGTATAAGCTCTATCCGCGACTAATACCCGTGAGTATTTATGACCTGCGGATTGCGGGTATTTCAAAATTTGCTTATAAACGGATCAAGTGCGGGTAATATACTACTAATCTCGCGGATACCCGTTATTCGAAAAAATAAAAATAAAAATTTAATTTATATTTTATTTATTTAATTTTAATTTAAAATAAAATTAATTTATATTTTATTAGATAAAATTTAATTAAAATTAAATTTTAGTTTATATTTTATTTTATTTATATTAAATTTTATATTTTATTTTTAATTTTATTTTGAAAAATTATAAAATATTCTTTTTAATATTTGAAGTATCTACGAGTATTCACAAATTTGTTTTGAAACCAATACCCGCACAGGTAACGGACAGATTACTGGTGAAGTTTTCAATTTTGCGAATCAAGTTATAGATATGTATTATTCGTACCCGACCCGTTGTCATCCTTATTTTTAAAAGAATAAATTGCATGCTTTAAAAGAAATATAATTTATTTCACTGTAATTATGTAATTTATCGTTCTTCTTAGAAAACAATGTTCAAGAGAGAGTTATGTACTAGATTGAATGATTCTTCTAAAAAGACATTTTGAATTCTTAATTTATCATGGAAGTGTTGAAATATTTGATAGTATATCACTTCTTTCTTCGTTGATTTTTGTAACAAAAACCTTTCGAAAATATCAATACTTTTACAATATGATTTAACTTATCTCTCTTTTATTCTGTTATCTTCTTAGACATTATTGATTATGTAAAAGTTATTCTCTTGTTCAAAATAAAATAAAATTGTGGAGCGTGATTAATTTTAGTTAAATTGAGCGGTTGGGGAATCTTTTTTATGATTTTTCCCCCTAGTTGACGCCTTGCATTGACTTTCCCAAGTTGAGCACTGGCAATTTCAGCCTCCAAAATATGCTTATTCTCTGGCAATTTCTGGTTTGAAGATAAGCATATTCCACGCGTGATTAGTGGAAAACTTACATCACAGTTTGTGCTTTAGCAAAAACTTTGGGTCAAACACTGCAACTCGTTGAATGTAGAACTAGCAGAAACTTTAAGATAGGTTTAATAAAGTAAAGGATCTCACGAAAGATAATCAATCTAATAAATAGTAGGAAAATGGTAAATTACAAGTGTTACGAATTCACTGCATAACACAATTAATTATTATGACAATGTAACAGAACACTTTTAACATTGTCTCACTTTTAGGAAGTGTGCAAAAACATCAACTTTTGCACATGAACTTATGATTATGAAGTGAGAGAGTGAGGAAGAACTTTATATGGGTTGAGTATGTGATTGGGGTCCATCAAATTCTTGATCGAAGCCATCAGTTGCACCTGTTCAGTTTGATGCTATTTCAGACATTCATTCATTTCACAACTTTACATTATGAAATAGAAAATGCAACTTGAGTCAATAGTAAATTAATAACATAATATACATACAGTTTCACGTGATTTGCTGTAGTAAATCTTGTTGGCTTTCATTAGTCCTATACCATGCTCAGCGCTAATACTCCCTCGGTGCTTAGATGTCCACTCATATACAAAAGGTTCAATTTGTGACAAAATCTGCAAATTTTATCACTGATAATGTCATCGAAAGAAAACTTTCAAAACCAAACGGTTACATGCTATGCTAGAGCTACCTTGTCATCATAATGAGGAGTAGAAACGTTCAAATGCAAATTACTATCTCCAAGGTGACCATATCCAACTACATTAGCTGTGCTACCTACAATTCAAAAATAAAATACAATGTCATTCCTGCATGCACGGTTGTGATGAAAGATATAACTCATCTTCCATAAAAGCCATAGACTTTTTTCTATGACAACTAAAGGAATCAAGCATATATTTTCTACATTATGTCTGCTAATTTCCCTCTGAACTATGCCACAAACTTAGAAAACAAAAATATGACTACATGGCAACGTTAGTCTGTTCCTTACCTAGTCTAGAGCGCATTTCTTCGACAAGACTGTACATGTGTTCAAGAGGTATTGATAAATCATACTTGTAAACAGCTCCTGCTCTCATCAAAGCCTCTGGTATACCCTGAAATCAGTAGATAAAATCTAATAGAACCAAACTCAGCAATAGTGTTTTTATAAAACGATTAAAAATTCATATAAAATTAAAATTTAAAATTACTTATGACAGATTCTTGCTGAAAATAAACAGAAGAATAACACTTTTGGGGGTTGAAGGACATCCTCTTCAAATTCCTTACAAAAATAAGAAGATGAGTCTAGAATCTACGGCGTGGCAGTTATGTTTCTTCCACTCAATATGTTTAAACATTTATGTATTTTGTAATCAAGAGTATACACTTAAAAAGCACCCACAAGTGTCAAATGACAACAGCTGAAATCAGAACAAATATGGTCAACTTGGCCCATAAAATGAAAAATAAGAATATTAGCACTATCAATTTAGCAGGAAAGTCATTCCAAGAGTAAATGTACGAAATGATGTAGAAAATTTGTAGTGAAACGAAACCTTGTCTAAATGAAACCGCTTGTAGAGCATTAATAGCCAAACATATGGATAGTAAAAGCGAGTAGATAGTCTCATATGGCATTGGTGTAAACATTCCAAATGCGATGTGTATAGCTGACCTAACTTGGTCAGGCTTTTTCATTTTCAAAAATGAAGTGTGAATTCAAGAAAGGTAAAAATACTGACTGCAAAAATTAGAAAACCAGCCAAGAAAACAGAAAAGTAGAACATGGCAGGGATATATGCTTAATTTTGAAAAGAGCTAAAGCATATTTTCAAAAAAATGTCAACCTCACGTAGAAGCCAGAATGATGATGCTTGATTTATGTCTTGTGCAAGAACACCATCTGATATCAATTCATTCTCCATGGAGCCGAGTAGAAATGCTTCAAGCTTTTGTCTACAGGTGTCCAAATAAAGTCACATCATATGTGAAGGTATTTAATTGCATGCTCATATTGATAACTTGAAAAAATAACTAGAAAAAAAATGGAAAATAAGTTAAGGAACGTTTTCAGGCAAATTTTAAAGTTCATACTTCATAGCATACAAAATTTCATTTGGATGAATTCAGGAGGCTGTAAGTGAAATTATGGAGGATTAAACATTTCAAATAACTGTCCTCTAATCACTTAATCATTAGACTCTGGCAACTCATTCTTCCACAACCTCCTAAGAAAGTAGAAGTAGCTTTTAATGCAAGTAGAAGCCGGAGAAGAGAAGGAACAAAATCTACAATTATACAAATCCAATAATGTAACAAATTACACTAATCTTTGTTGAAGGCTGCTAAAATACAATTTAAATGGAAGTACATGACTGATCAAAAGTCAGAACAGCAGAAAAACAATGTAATTTACTCTGCTAAATGAATAATTGCCTCATGTTAAAATGCAGGGATTTATATTCACGCACACAAAAAAAAATGCATAGACTTTTTACTTGTCAGAGGATTCATCACTGCCTGTTGTCTCAATCAGAACATAAAAGTTATGCAATGACGTAGGTATCGGATTTCGTGCACCTTCCAGGTGATTCAACACCTGTCAGAAAACCAATCAAATCAGGATGACCATGGACAAACCAAGGGGAAAGAAAATAAAGTCACAAAGTTCTGATTATTTTCTCAGTTGTAAGACCTGGGATTTTATAGCAGTAATTTGTCTAGATCTAAAACAAATAAATCAATCTGAACTACTAGTGTTGTTATGACTGGAGAAAATTGTAAATATTACAATGATCAGATACTACAAACTAGTTCATGTAACGTTCATGATGAATTCCATTATAACACAAGGAAATATTTGGAGGCCAGTTTTTGAAACCACAGATCAAAGTCAATGCTCAAGTTCCAAAGCATTTTATGCCTATATCATAGTATTGGCCAGAACTTCCTAATATGTTTTTTCATTGTGTTTATCGAAGTCTGGTTTATGAAGTCTCTTTTACGTCTACCTTCCGTTGACTACAAATATTTTGCATGTATGTGACATTATGCAAGTGGCAAAAGGGAAACACATGCATGACTTCCTACATAATGAGTATGGGGACTTTAACTATTTGAGATGTTAAAGCTAATCAAAATAGCATGAGAAACTAAAAATCCAATCAAAATGCAATTTCATCAAGACCCACTACCAATTTTTTCTATAGTCTCTATCTTCCGTATCTACCTACTAAGTATTAAAATCACTACAAGACATGCAAATTTGAATTTTTTGTAATTTGTGTACTTTATGTTATAGTTATTGTTCTGTTTTTTACTCCTGTACCAAACATCTCATTCTCACCTCACCAGAGTTGCGACTCTTTTTTTCAGTATCTCACAAATTCAGAATACACAAAAAAGACACAGCTACATGCTTATGCACTGTAGCCTCAACAATTTCCAAGACACAGAATTACTAAAGTATCATTTGCACTCTTGTACATGGGTAGCTGGTAATATCAAGCATAAAGTTAACACTAAACATAAAGTTATATCAAATTTTAGCATATGAGCATGCACCAGGACAACTTTAAGGCATTTATAACTAGCAACCATCACACAGATTAATTTCATTATAGTATCACTTGATATTACCAAATTCATAGACTGGCTATCCAGAAATTCAAATGCAGATAAAATCTCCCCAAGTTTCCTTTTTGCTTCCTGTAGCAATTTCTGAAGCAGAGAAACAAAAGCAATCTGATAAGATGGATGCATGTTTCATTCGGAAAACAAAAGGGAAAAAAGTATTGGTGCAATACAAAAGCTTATACATGAAGAGTATGATACATATGCTTATACAAGAATTTCACCTAATTGGTAACAGAAGGTTCCTATATAATTTATTATCTGTCATTAGAGACCTAGTTTAAACATGCTTATAAAGAAGTGTTAGTGGTAAGGAAATGATAAAAAAAATAAAATTAATTTGGAAGACATGGCATGTTTAGTCTAATAAAAGGTTTTCTTTTTCTATTTCATGCTTTTGAAAAAAAAAAGGTTATGTTGCCCACACAAATCCTAGAAAACAAAAAAAAAATAGAAAAAAGGCCTTTTCACAATTATTTGTGAATATAAATGAAATGGAAAATTAAAACATTTTCTCAAACCAAAAAGGCACGAAGGACCCTTCATCAATTAAAAAGGAGAAGAAAAAGAAAACATATAATTCTTCCCAATCAGTCAATACAGTATTGTCCAAATAATATCAATGGCAATCAATTAAGGTAATCCACAGAAGTCAGTAAAGCAATCAATGCAGCAACAGTGAAACTAAACATATTTAAGAATAGGAGTATTGGTCATGCCTGGCAGCTGTTATAATCTTTGCAACCAAGAAAAGCCACATTTACTGCAGATAACTTCGGTGGGGTAAGTATTGAAACTTTAGTAACAATTCCCAAGGAACCTTCACTTCCTACATCATCCGTAATTTAATTTACAATCAGATATTTTACTTGTTTCGAGATTCAAAGTGTTGTTCACCCCATACCTATAAATAGATGTTTCAAATCATATCCAGTATTATCTTTGCGCAATGTCTTAAGCATGTCAAGCACGGTACCATTTGCTAGAACAGCTTCAACACCTGTAGGGCAATCAAAAGCTTGCTTCAGAATGAATAGAGTACTAGCGAAAGAAAAAATGGATTGAGATGCCCCTAACTTCACAATATATTGAGAAATTCTGGTGCTTTGATACTTCAAAATGAAAATTGTTCCACTTTTCAACTGTATTCCATTCTATAAATGACTAAATCAATACAAAATCTAGCACTTATGCACTAACTTTAGAAGTATTCAGCTAATATAGAAAAGGCAACACATTAGTTATTTTCTTACCAAGTATATTTCCATGAAGGGATCCATAGCGGACAAGACGCAAACCACCAGCATTAGTTGAGACATTTCCACCGATCTGGCAACTCCCTTTTGCACCTAAGTCTAGTGGCATAATAAATCTGAATGAAAATTGTAGACAGTTTAAATACAGAGAGCCTACATTAAAAATGTGAGTTTTAGAACTTATATGCGTATGGAAAGGGCCACTGATAATATAAAATGTTCAAGACATTAGTCATAACACCGCACTTGCACTACATAGAACTTCAAGAAAAGAACAAACCAAAGAGCAAACCTTTTCTAACATCAATATAATTTTGTTAAGTGCGGAACCCAATCAGCCTGTTTCAGAATTACTCATACAAAATATGGAAGAAAAGAAGACCATTGTTAATTTTCTTCTAGAAATAGCAAGTATATAAGATTACCCAAATTTAAAGTAAAAAGCATAAAATTACAGTTAGATGAAATCGATCCAAATTACAATAACTTAATAAAATTAAAAGGATTACCCTTCATTGTCCAGGAATGAGATTATATTTTCCAATATGCACCCAGCTTCACATACCAATATTCCACTAACCTAAAGAAGACAATGGCAAAAACTTCAGAATTAAGTATACAAACCTGTCTTTTTAATGTTTGACATTGACTTGAATTCTCGGAAGATAATTAATAAAATTCTGATACAAATGGTTGTTGCAAGGTAACTAGCACAGTTATATGTTGTTTCCTCTTAAGAGGAGAAATTGCTGCATTGAAATGTGCTGCATATGGGCATTGTTAATACTCACGTGGTTTTGCTTTTATGCAGAAACAACTTTTTTAATGGTTACAAGCCAATTCAATCCAATATCCGAACACATTTATATTTTTACAAAAACAAAAGACTGTAGGAAAGGGAGAGGCACTGAATTGTTGATATGTTTTAAGATAGATGGATTCTAGTTTTTAAATGACGCATATGCTGTACAGTGCTCAACAAAAATAAAGTTCTCAAAACAAGCAAGGCAAGAAGATATACACACAGAGGAAAGAGGTAGTTTATAAGTCATAACAAATATGCCTTTCAAGCAGTAGATGGTCTACCTTGTCGAAAGATATGATCTTATTCATAGAACTAAGACTGATAATGACCTGCAAAATCAGATTATAAGAAAGTTGTCAGTACTCACATAATAACGAGTTTGTTTTCTAGTACATCCAAGGTTGACCCCTTGTCAAACAAGAGAATGAATCGAGGAGTATACTTCATCAAAGACGGGCACACTTCCTCCGACAAGACCAGTGTTTCCACCTTGGGGAACAACAGCCAAGCATCTGGAATTACAATATTTAAGAATCTGAGCAACCTGCAAAACGAAAGACTCCAAAAAAAGAAGTAAACAAACCAAACTCCAAATGCTACTGCACCAAGTTCCTAAAGGGTAATTGTTCATTCTATACAATAGAGACAAAATAAATAAATAAAAGAACCTCGTCAGTGGTCCTAGGCTGTAGGAGGAGCTTACTGGAGCCTTTGTATTTATGCATCCAATCAGTGTTTGAAGTGACAAGCCTGTCCTCATCCTGAACAACATTTTTACTACCCAATATACCCTCGAAGTATCTAACATCATCATCGTTAAACTTTGAGAATCTGGGGTTCCTTTGAACCAACCCCGCCAACGAACCATAGCATTTGCGCTGAATTCCAACACCCCATTGTTTGGTTTCAACGAAATTTCTTACAGGGTTGAAAAAGGACAAAAGTTGCCGATCCCCGTGAACGATATTGCGCTGTAAAAGCCTGTTTTTTTCATCAAAGCCCGAGATAAAGCGAGAAGACAACCCTGCCGAAGGGAGAAGAGGTGGGTTCCTTGAGCGGTGGGGGAAGCAGCGTAAGAGGAACTGAAGTGTGGCTCTGTTATTGTGCTTAGCCATTGTTTGGGGTTTGGTGGCTTGCAACGAACAACTGCACTTGAAAGGGACAAAACCAAGTTCGTTACGTTAGCTGCTATGAAACTGGAGTGAAAAAGATGACACCGACACCGTGATGATGGTGATGATGGGAAGTGAGGGTTGTGATAATGTTAAAGAAATATTTTTTTATTGTAAATATTTTTTATTTTTATAAATAGTTTTATATTAAAAATATTTAAGTTTTTTAAATATTAAACTAAAAATATCGATAATATTACAAAAACGATAATTTAAAAAATAAAATTAATAAAATAATTATTTTAATTTAAAAAATAAATTTGAAAAAAATATAAACATAAAAAACAAGGGTTAAATATGTTTTTAGTTCTCATCCTCCAGGAAATCTTAATTATTTTTCGTCCTCCAAAACTAACGGCGTTAAAAAGAAGCAGAACTGGCTAACAGTGAAGTATCACATCATTTTTTTTCTGACACTGAGTTAATTTGTCCCCTACCGTTGGGTCACCATCATCATTCAGTCACCACTACGGCCACCATCATCATTCTGTCGTCATAACTGTTCGACCATTTCCAATATCATTCGGTCACCATCACCATTCAGTCATCATAACCGTTCGACCATTAACAATACCAATCCAGATTGAAATGGTTGGATTCTACCAATCCAGATTAAGTTGCCGCATAAATAGATAAATAGGTATATAAATGAAAATGTAAATAATAGATAATCAAATAAAAGAGAAATGTAAAAAATAGATAAATAAAAGAATAATATTAGCAAAGTCAGCTATAACATAGAGTTTATCACGATCTCTTCTATTAAATTAATAATATATATATATATGTATAAACTTAATTAAAATATAATATTTAATAAAAAAATCTCATTATCATTTAGTTATAAATTAATAAATAATTTTTTTATTATTTGTTGTAGTAACTAATTTTTAAATGTTTGTCAAATGATATTTAATTAGTTAACTAAATATACTCTTAGACTACATGAAAGTAAATTCATATAAAAAAATTATCACTTTAAATGTTAAATTTATACAATTATTTCTAACTATTGTTTGCATGTTGCAAAACTTAGGGAAGACATTATAAGTTGATTTTGTTTTGGCTGTCTCACATGTTTTCGTTAGTTTTACTTATAAATCAAGCATAACAATAACAATAAGTTGATTTTATGTTCCTTGTATCACATGTCTTCTAATCTAGCTCAAGTTTATTGATTTTCTTTAAGGATCTTATCCTTTAAAAAACTTATACTCTCAAGACATCAACTATGTAAATTACGAGTTTGATTAGAATATCCTATTCGTATTGACAGGGTGGAAAACAATGTAATGTTATATATTAATAAAAATATAGAACATTAAAAGTAGTAAATTACAATGTCTTTTTTAATAAATATATTTAATTGGTTTTTTCTCTCTTTAAAATAAATTCCTTATAAAAATATATTTCAGAAAACCACTTTTTCAAACATGTTGATATCAACCTCTCTATTTGCCTTAAAGCACGCATTTTTTATATATGTTGAGTACAAGATCAAGTTAGTTTGAATTAAACGATAATATTAAATAATTAATTTTGAATAAAATAGGTCATTACATATATAAATAATATATTTTATGAACATTTGATTTAACACAATTTATTTTAATATTTATAAATTTGTAGTTATATTTTAAATTTAATTTTTGGTACCATGTTTTTTTTAAAATATAAAAATAAAATATATAAAATCATAGTACATTACAACAATCATCATTATAATGACACATGTAAATTTTTTGATTAAAAACTCATTATATTTATTTTATTTATTCGAAACAAAAAATATTTTTAAAAAATGGCTTAATATAATATTTGAATTATACTTGGTGATCGAATTCGGTATAATTAAGTCTAATTAAGCGTTTTCTTTCTACACCCCATAATTGCTAACTGCACCTCTAAAGTTCTATAATGTTCCCGATTGTTGTTCCGGAAAATACGTTTTTGAACTGAAAAGAAATACGAAGTCACCTGTTTTTGGGTAAGAACAGTGCAGTGGTAGGAAGTGGCGATTCAGTGGTGGGTGGCGGCGGCGATTCGCGACTCGGTGGCAATTCAGCGGAAGCAATGGTGGAGAGCAGCTCCCTCATGCAAACGCACAAAACCAATAGTTAGACTAAAATTATAGTTAAGGGTATTTTGATCTTTTCGATATTTATTGTGGGGGTGCAGTAGCAATTATAGGTGTGGGAAGCAAAACTCGTCTAAATAACAAATACAATATATTATATTTCATTTTATATTGTCTTCATATCCTTCAAAGAAAATGTATTTTTTTCCTAAACTGGTCATAATTAATTATCATTTTCCAGTAAGAAATACTTTCTCCGTCCAAAATTATTCAAGCTTTACGTTTTTCCAGAAGGGCAATAACATTAAATATATTATTACTTTTAAATAATTTTACTGAAATATTTTTATCCTCCGTAATTGCATTACTTGTATTTAGATATGGCATAGATTATTTGGGAGAGAAACAGAGAGCAATTAATTTATAGATAAATAAGAAATTAAAAGTTAAATCTTCACGGAAAAATGACAAGATCAGTGAATCAGAATTTTTTTAAATCTAAAATTGCATATGAAACCAGAGAAGTAACATCTTTCTCTTTTTTTATTAATATAAGAGAATATGAGTAGTTGTAAACTATATAATCATTATTCTATTTTTAAATATAGTTTAATTTGGCCAGGAATAATGAAGGGGAAAATGATTAATTATAAATATATTGGCAAGACAATGTTAAACACGTTTTAACATAATCTAATATCACATTATAGGGTGATTTCATGGTTTTCGATGATAGGGCGAAAAATGAAAATGAAAATGAAAATGAAAATGGTTTTGTGACCGCAAGGACCCTATCCGACCCAATAACAGGGCGAATTCAACACAGAACCCAACTGAGAGTGAAAGAGAGACATGGCTTCTTCACTGTCCTCCGTCATCAACCAACCTCACATAGCTCAGCGCTTCAAACTTCATCGCCCATCTTCTTTTGCCACTTTCACAATCTTCCACCATAAACGCAAACACAAACACCAGTACAATGTTTTTTCTCCACACCCATATACCTCATCGCCACGCTCTCGCCCTCTCAATCTCATCATCGCTTCCAGAACCTTCTCTCATTCCACCACTCTCCGCCACCATTTCATCCCTCAAGCCACGCTCACTGCTTCCGAAGCTCAACCCCGGTGAGTTTTTTGTTGCGATTGCAAACAGCGCCACCACTTTATTTTTTTTATTATTACAGGAATTTTATTTTATTTTGTTTGGTGGGTATTTCGGATTCACTTCAGTTTCGATGAATTGAATGAAAAGACGATTTTTTTTTCATTTTTAATATTATTAGTCGTCACTTGGGGAAGAATGACATGAGAATGTTCATGGGAAAGACGTAATTTTTGTCCCTGTATCGTCTTTGCAGAATTGCAAATTTTAGATTGGATGGATTGGGGTTTAGGGATGAAATATATTTACTCGTTATTTGTTTTTTTGTGTGGGTAGCCTTGTGCCAGATGCTGAAGTTCCTCCAACTGGTCGAATATATCATGAGACTTATGGATGTCAAATGAACGTTAATGATATGGAGATCGTTCTTTCTATAATGAAAAAAGCCGGTTACAGTGAAATTGTGAGTGTTCCCGAGAGTGCAGAAATAATATTCATCAATACCTGTGCCATTAGAGAAAACGCAGAACAGAAAGTATGGCAGAGGCTTAATTACTTTTGGTTTCTTAAGAGGCATTGGAAGAGCAATGTTGCCACTGGAAGAGCAGAGTCTCTGCGCCCTCCCAAAGTAGTGGTTTTGGGATGTATGGCTGAGAGGTTAAAGGAGAAGATACTTGATTCAGATAAAATGGTTGATGTGGTATGCGGGCCTGATGCTTATAGGGATTTGCCGCGCTTACTTGAGGAGGTTGACTATGGTCAGAAAGGGATCAATACTCTCCTTTCACTTGAGGAGACTTATGCTGATATTAATCCTGTTAGAATCTCCAAGAACTCGGTTACTGCATTTGTCTCAGTGATGAGAGGTTGCAATAATATGTGCTCGTTTTGTATTGTTCCTTTCACCAGAGGCAGAGAGAGATCACGTCCGGTGGAGTCCATTGTGAGAGAGGTAGCGGAACTTTGGAAAGAGGGTGTTAAGGAGGTAACGCTTCTTGGCCAAAATGTGAACAGCTACAACGATGCATCTGGGAGTGAGATAGAGGTTGAATCGGGGTCGAATTGGCAACTTAGTGAAGGGTTTTCTAGTATGGCTAAGGTAAAAAAAATGGGCTTAAGATTTTCTGATCTACTGGATCGATTGTCCTCAGAATTTCCTGAGATGCGATTCAGATTCACTTCTCCACACCCTAAGGATTTTCCAGATGAGTTGCTTTATCTAATGCGAGACAGACATAATATATGCAAACTGATACATTTACCTGCACAAACTGGAAGTAGCAAAGTGCTGGAGAGAATGAGAAGAGGATATACCCGAGAGGCTTACTTGGAACTTGTGCAAAAGATCCGGAGTATTATTCCAGATGTGGCTTTGAGCAGTGATTTCATTTGTGGTAATATGTTTTTTTTAATTAATTTTCCCTGCCTTTTATTTTTTTACTTTCTTTTGTTATTCCTTAATTTGACCATTTACAATTGGAGAACCTTAATTTCAGCAGACGAGTGCTGGAGTTTCTCATTTATAGCTCCTTTCATTTTATAATCTTGTTGTATTTGATGATCTTTTATTCTTAGGAAATCTAGTTTATTTTCTCAAGCAATTCAGCTTCAGAATACACAATTTACTTGAATTTTTATAAACCCATCTGGTGTTCATCTTCTGGAGTTGTATAATTTGCATCTCTCAAATAATTGAGCATTCCTTCAATAATTTGTTCTCAACAAAATGAAAGGAGCTAATAAAATCTTTATTTGCAAACTTTTGCCAATTTATTTTTGTTTCTGAGGAGTGGCATTTGTGTTCAATTTACCCATTTTAAAATTTTTTCCTACAGTGTATTGGGAACTTGCACTATTTGCCACAATATTCTGTCAAATTGGGGAGTAGCTTTGTTTGTGTTTGAATACACAATTTACTCATTGTTTTCATAAGCCCATCTAGTGTACATCTGCTAGAGGTGTATTAAAAAGTAATGTTATTTTATTATTATTGTTTCTCTTGTATGTACCCAGCTTTAGGGTAGGGTAGGGTTTAAGGTAAGTGTTTTACCTTATTTTGTAACTCCTATATCTACATCAATAAAAAACAACAATGTAGGTTAAACACACTACTTTCCCTCCATCTTATTGATTCAAGTTGGTGTCAGAGTGGGTACAATTTTGCTCTGTCTTGTCCTTCATTGTCGTTGGTAATGTTTGCCATTGTCACAGGCATCATCATTGACATCACCATTGCTCTCTGTCACCATCATCGCCATTTTCATTCCAGTGGAAGAAGTTAGGGTTAGGTTCTCCTCGAGGAGCACAACTCATTATCCATATTTATGTTTTCAATGAAATTAAGAACCAATTTTGAAAGATAATTAAAATTCTTAAAAGTGACAAAGCTAAGGAATATTCTCTGTCATGTATCATTCATTCTTATCTTCTAAGGGAATTTTACATCAGTCCACAACAAAACAGTACAACATAGATGAACAATAGACATCTTATTGAAAATGCATGCTTTCTAATGTTGGATACAACATTCCTACATAGGGGAGATGTAGTCCTCATTGTTTGTTTCTTAATCAATAGGATGAATTCTTCCTATCTTGAAAATAAAGTTCCTCAATCTATAATTTTCCGAATGACCATCTATATCTTGTCTCTTCATACATGTGTATTTGGATGTACTTATTTTTTTCATAATGTCTCTTTGGGTCTTGAAAAGATTATTGCAAAAGCTATAGAGTATGTCTTTTTAGGATGTTCTTGCCTTCAAAAAAGGTATAAACGTTACTCTCCCTTTACCAAAAGGTATTATATGTTTGCTGCAATTACCTTTTTTGAGGACTCACCTTTTTCCTTGTTCCCCATGGAACATTTTTCATCTGTTCAATAAGTCCTTCCTTTACCATCATGTGATTCGGTCATTATTTTTGTTCCTCTCAAACTCAAACTTAGGGTGTCAAATAACATTGTTCCACCACCTCTTCTCACCTACTAGCGTAAATAACTTGTTCATCCTCGCTTCAATATTCTCGTGATTTAATTCCTCCACCACTATGTTCCCATTCCATGGATCCTTCACCCTATCGTCTTCTCTTGACTGTAATCATGTTTGACCTATTTCTCTTAGAAAAGGTATTCAATCTACTTATAATTCATATCTTATTTGTAACTTTTGAAGTTATTTTTGTTTGTCTCCTTGTCTGCCATTACTCTTTCTAACAATGTTCATAAGATTCTTGATCACCTTGGATGGTGACAAACAATGATTGGCAAAAGGCATGCACTTGAACACATTGGCACTTGTGAGTTTGTCCCCCTTCTTGGTAAGAAGCCTATAGGTTGTAGATGAGGTTAAGATTCATCCTACTTGAACTCCAGTGTTTTATTGTAGTACTCCTCTTGTGTGTGTTTATCTTATGGTATATGTTAATAATATTGTTATTATAGGAAATTATATCACTAGAATTGCTTAATTAAAAAAGCATTTATTCAACCATTTTCTAACCAAAGATTTAGGCTATCTAATATATTTTCTTGGTGTTAAAGTAGCGTAATCAAAAGAAGGTGTTATTGTTTCACAAAGAAAATATGCTTTTGATATTGTGGAAGAGATAGGCATGATAAATTACAAGCTCATTGATAGTCATACAGGCTCAAATCAAAAGTTAATGAGAGACCAAGGTGAAATTTTCTCAAACCTAGAGAGATATGGGAGGTTGGTGGGAAAACTAATTTATCTCATTGTAACAAGACCTAATCTGATAGAGTATGGATAGTTTATGTAAGGAAGAGAAAAGGGAATAAAGAGGGGGAGAGGTGTTAGGTAGTTATAACTGTATTGTTAATTCGGGCGGGAAATAAAGCTCCTATATAAGAGCTGATGTATCTGAGTGATACTTTACGTTTTAATTGATATACTGTATAGACAGGATCACGTTTATCCTGTGGAGAGAGAATTTGGCTCTCTTGGAGGTTGTTTTGGCTGTGCATTGCTATACTGAATAGAAAATATACAGTTTATACTTCTTTTCTGGTGTTTATACTTCTTTCCGTGTGTGTTAGTGCATTGTAGATAGGTTTCCAATCTAGGAACCTATCATAATCTTTCTTATCCAATGGGAGTTGTGAGTCAATTCATGCAAAACCCCTCCCTAGAATGTTGTGATTTACATTCTTAGTAATGTAAAAGGGACCCCAAGGCAAGGATTATTGTACGAGAAGAAGGGAAACATTTAAGTCTTAGGGTATAGTGATGCAGATTGGTCTAACCTACGCATTTATGGAGATCTACCACAAGATATTATTTATTCCTTGCAGAGAATCTTGTATCTCGTGTCTTGGAAAAGTAAGAATCAAAGTGTTGTTGCCAAATCTAGTGTAGAAGTTGAATATAGATATATGGCCGTAGTTACATGTGAACTGGTGTGGATTAAATAACTTTTTTAGGAGTTGAAATTTTTGAGAAGATGAGCTGTGAAGTTGTAGTGTGACAATCAAGCAGATCTTATATAGCTCCCAGTCTAGTGTTTCATGGGAGAACTAAATGTATAAAGATTGAATTGGAGAGAAGTTGTTGTCTTAGGATATTATTACTAAACTTGTCAATTCTAATTAACAACTTGTAGACACTCTAACTGAATCTCTAAGGAGACTTAGGATTCAGTTTATATGTTACAATGTGCATATGACCTATATGTTCCAATTATATGTTTCAATTCGAGGGAGAGTGTTAAAATGTAATGTTATTTTATTATTATTTCTTTTGTATGTACTCAATTTTGGGGTTAGGGTTTGAGATAAATGCCTTTGCATATTTTATAACTATTATATATACATTAATAAAAAGCACAACAGTGTAGGTTGTATACAGTGCTTTTCCTCAATCTTATTTATTCAAGTAGGTGTAACTAATTATTGAACACTTATTCAATAATTTTTCTCAACAAAATAAATGGGACAATTAAAATCTTTATTTGCAAACATCGTGACCAAATTCTGTGCTATTGAGTAGTGTCATACCACCAGTACATGATATATGTTTCTTTTTGGAATTGTTGATGGTGTTTCACATGGTTGTTTATCCTATGAAATTGTTAAAAGAATACTGCAGAAAATTATTGAAAGGAATTTATGGTTTATTCTTGAGAACTTGGTTTTACAATTGTGCCTACGCTGTTGTGTGATCCATGTAGCCGACCTTACTCTATAAAATAAGGCTGATGTTGCTGTTGTATTACTCATGCTATATGAACGATGCACTCATGGATCGTTTAATTATGTAGTTGTAGTTCTCAAAACCTAGTTATTATCCTGTACTTTTTTCTTTACCACTTATATTTAACTGCATAAGAAACTAGCCTCTGATTGTGAAATTTTTGCAATTTAAACAGGATTTTGTGGAGAAACAGAGGAGGAACACTCTGAGACGTTGACTCTGGTAAATGCTGTTAGTTATGATATGGCATTCATGTTTGCTTATAGCATGAGGGAGAAAACTCATGCCCACAGAAATTATGTTGATGATGTTCCTGAGGAAATTAAACAGAGGAGGCTGGCTGAACTAATTGAGACTTTCCGCGAGAGCACAGGGAAGTGTTTTGACTCTCAGATTGGAACCACACAGCTTGTGTTAGTGGAAGGACCCAATAAAAGAGCTCCACATACTGAGCTTATGGGCAAGAGTGACAAGGGTCATCGTGTGTTGTTTCTCAACATGCCAATCACAGATAGAGAAGACGTTAATACAAAGCGAAATCCTGTGGTTGGTGATTATGTTGAAGTCCGCATAACAAGATCTACGAGGGCATCACTCTTCGGTGAAGCACTTGCTATAACTAAACTAACCTCATTTTACGATAATCTGGATAAAGAAGCTGTTGCATGCAGCGTGTAGAACCTTCAAGCTTAAATAGCATGACAATTTTTTTATATAGTTCTTCATTAATTGCTTTTTCCCTTGTTTCATTCCTTACACAACATGGCAACACAATTCATAGAAGACACTACAAGGGACTGAATCAGCTGGATCACGATCATGTATTCTTTCTTCATCCTCTCTTCACATTAAAAGTTTCGAGTCTGCATTAAAATATACACTATGGATTATCCTACTTATCATGGCAGTTTGGCTCTGTTATGTTTTGGAGCTCCATTGGGAAAGTGATTTAAGTGAAAATTTACTGTATCTCCGTTCTTTTTTTTATAAATTCTTTAGTTAATCATTGTAGGTTAGACGAAATGTAATATGAAATTTATGTTATTTTTGTTTTGTTTTATTAATTTATTTAGCTCATAATGATAGTTTTTAAAAAGAAATATTTTTTAGAGTAATTTAGGAAGATAATATTTTATGATTGCGAAATTATGTTTAGATTATTTTATTTGTCGGTTTAATTGGTCAATATATGAATAATAATACTGTTGGCACCGACAGGGTTCATTCTGCTATCAGTAGCAGCAGCCGAGATTGAGTCCAATAATAACAGTCAAATGCAGCAAACTAACTGGTACAAAAACCGAACTTTCCGCCTCCATTCACATGCAATAAACGGTGCACTTGTTTTTAGCAACCTCAACCTTCCATGCACATTACTTTCTTTGGAGTGGGAAGAGCAGAAAAGAAAAAGACAAAAAAGAGTGAAAAATGATACTGTTTTCATTAAATTTTTTTGAAAAAGATGAGTAGAAACTTTTTTAATGAATCCTCTTATAGGATAGAATGAAAAAAGATTAAATTAATTGAGAAATATAATAAACTATCAAAATATTCTTATTTAAAATTTAATAAAATAAGTATAAATGAAAACTAAAATATAATTAATTATAAATAATTATTTTACGACATTAACAATAATTTAAAAATTATATTTTGTTTCTTTTAATAATTAATTATAAAATATACATTATTTTCTCATTTATCAATTTAAAATAAATAAAAATAATAATTTAGTTGATTGAAATTAATATTTTTTATAAATTGAGTGCTAAATATTAAGATACTTTTTTTTACGTAATATAAAAAATTAAAATATTATATTTATTATCGAAAGTGTAATATATGTATTGTTCCGTACATACAGGTTAAAATAACATGATCGAGAATCCGTATTTAGAAGACAAACCGATCAATTGTAATTAAAATTAGTTAATCTTAATCATTTAGTTAATTTAAACATGTCAGTAATTAAGTTTAAGCAAAATTAAACTGTAAATTCCTATGTAAAAAATTATAAATATAGACCTAGTTGTAAAAACTTTTTACTATATAATTATTATAACATTAATTGTCTAAGTGATTGATTTTCCATTGATTTTAAGATTAGTACTTTAGATTGAAGAACGATTTATCTAAAAAAAAAAAAAGATAACATTGAAACATGTGACTAAAAAAATTGTTTTAATTTGATAGACATCCGAAACAACAAATATTATTTATTATATTATATAAAAAAGTGTAATAATCATAATTGATTATCTGTACAAGATAATAAGTATGCTTATTTAAATATAATAGGGGTGTAATCGTGTTAAAAAGATATGATTATGTTATAAAAATCCATTAGTATTTATAATATAAACCATTGTGTTTTTTCATGTTTTTTTTTTTAATTTTGTTAATTTTTTGTGGAAAGCTAATTGTAAATTTTGTCTGGTTTTTTAATTTGAAGGTTGTATTTAATTTTTTATTTTGTTTGTACTGTTGGAAACAAAAAGAGAGTAGGTGTTGAGTTATTTGGTCAAAAGTGTTTGAAAGAAGAGAGTGGAAAGAGAGCAGTAGTTTTTTGTTTAATAATTGTGCATCAGAGAAAATGGAAGAGTGAAGACTGTAGCACTGAGGACGATGCAGACTAGACGAAAGCACCTCCACTTTTAACTCCATAATGGAAAAAAAGTGGAACAAGGAAAAGACGTTAACGACTTCGGCACCCTTTTTCATTTGCCCGCAGAACCTTTTTTCTCTCCACTGGACGCTTCCATACCTTCCACAAAAACACTGTTATTTCGTCTACACTAGACACACTTCATCGTAGTTTCTTTTCTGTGGTGCTTTGACAGGTAAAAAGAAAATAAATGAAATGCATGGCGCATTTCTCTTTTCTGCGGTGTCATAATGTGCATCTGCCACCACCAACTGATATACGATTAGACGTTTCAGTATCACTCCTTTTTACATTCTTTCAATTCCTGTTACTATTCCATCCAAACCATAATCAACTCGTTACATTTCGTTTCTGGGTTTCCACTATTTTTTATGTATATAATAATTTCTCTTTCCATAGTCATTCAACCTCTTCTTCCCAAACGTGTCGAGTAACTGTCACACTGCTTATTATTTATTATGAATCAGAATGTTTGAATTGAAAACAAGGAAAATATCTTTTAACAAATTTTTTATAATTTTTTACAATAATGTACATTAATTTGTAATCGTCTGTTTCAAATATACGAATATAGGAATCTATTGTCAAAAATATAACAAAATTAATATATTTATTCTTTAAGATGTATTCTTTTCTCAATGTAGGTTACAAATTTATTTTGAGGATTGGTCCTATCAACAATTGATCATCGTACATTTATTTTGAGGAAATATTTGTTTGAAGTAACGACAGAGCTTCAAAGCAAAGATCTACCCGGTCGATATAAATACATGTTTAATCAATTTCCATCTTCTTAATTTATTTCTACTTAAACAATCTTCTCCCAACATTATATTATCTCAAATTGTATATACAAACACATAAATCACGCTAAATTAAAGTTTTAAAAATAAATTTCTTACATACATACGTTTATTGAAATCATATACATGTATAAGTATAATTGTTAATTCAGTATCATAAAGATGGTTATATTTCAATTTTAGCGAGGAAAAAAGTTTAATCTCAATACATTATTTTAAACAACTCACTCAACAAATTTAACTCATATAAAGATAAAAATCATGAATTTTCAATTAATTATTTTATCCGTAGAGAGTTTTGTTTGTTTAATAACTTTGCATAATTAAATATTTTTGCAAAATATAATAAGGGCTTAATTTATTCAAATTAGTAGTTTTATTCATTTCTTATGTCAATATTTTAGTTTATAATAAAAATGTCAAGCAATTTCACTCCATTAAAATATTTTAAATTTTCGTCACTAAAATATATAATATATCACCAAATGATCATCTCAAAATTCAAATAATTTAAATATTGTGACCAAGTCATCTTCAAATTAGAATTATTTACTCTAGGTATTACTAACGCCATAAAAGTTTCTCTTGTTAAAATTTGTTTAAATATAAGGCTAAACTTCCAACTTCTCTTACCAAATATTCATTTTTGTCCTAAAACTTAGAAGGACCACATGTTATACCCTTGATTCATATGTAAGAGTCTTTATTGGTTTGGTTACCCAATATTCAATCCAATATATTAGATTGAGTTTTAGTTATGATTAGTTAAACTCAATTCAATCCCAACTAACTAACTCTTATACAAATTGAGTGATGAATTTAGTATTGGTGATCTGAGATCTAGTTCATTACTTATGTTTATACTTGTGTTATAAATAAATATTATGTTTATTAATTTAAATTGATTAATTTTTGCGTGTTATTTTTTAATCATATTGATATTTAAAAGTTACAATTTAAAAAAAAAGTTTTTCAAAATTTTGACCAATCCAATTTAACTTGTTCAAGAGTAAGTTATCTTTCATCGAGTTTAACATATATAAAAAGAAAAAAAAGAAAAGTAGAAACCCAATCCAATATTTTTTAATGGGTTGGAGGATTTGCCCAAATTCTATCCAGCCTAACTCACACTCCATTCATGTTAAATTTTTCAAAACCAACTAAAGAAAAAGACAAAAAGAAACTTATTCCAAAATAAATTATGATCAAACAAGGTTATTTTATTATTCACCATAATTTTTAAAGTGAGCTTTGATCTTAAAAAACGTAACATATCCTTCATAAACATAAAGAAAACAAAAAATAAAGAAAAAATATTTTAAAAATATATTAATTTGTTTGAAATGAAATTGGAATAGTCAATTTTTTTTTTCTATTTATAGTTTTTGTATCTGTACCATATGATCGGACGATCGTCACACTTCACAAACTCCACATGACCGGACGACCAATAAAGAAGGCAAAGTGACCGACCGGGACGGCTAGCTTCCTAAGCCCAAACGATTAATGTTAAGAAGATTAAGGTAAATCACGTTTAAGGATATTAAACCGGGATTAAGCCGAGATTAAAATATCACTAATCTTAAGCTCATGCCCAAAAACTCTAAATATAAGTCAACGGTAAAAGGTATGTGGAGGCAATTACTATGTATTTATTACTGTCATTGTCGTATTAGATAAACGAACGGTTCAATTACTGACTTTGACATCGGAATACCTTTAACAGGTACATCCCAACCGTATTGGTGGACAAGAGACCCAAGGAACAAGACCGGACGGCGAAGAAGAAAAAATTATGAAAGTATTTAGTGACTTATCCCTTTAACCGAAATAATATCTAAATAATAAAATATTCATACTTTTATCTTGAATATATGATAATGACCAATTTTACGTCATTATCCAACATCAAATTGATGGAAATTGTCAACTCTTCCTTTACTTCTAGTCTTGTTTAATTCAATTTCTTGTTATTTGTAAGTGATTACATCATAAGTTGTAATTAACCCATTTGATGGCTAATCCCCATTCAAAGAAGCTAGGAGAAGCTACCCACCAAAGAACATTGCCAAAACCCAAGAAAAGAGAGAAGAGTAGCTGAAAAGATGAAGAACCCAGGCTGCTGCAGAGAGTCACGCCGGGCGCCTACTGGCCTAGGCGGCGCCGGGCGTGACAGTGCTGACCGAAGGCGCGCCTGGCGCCTGTCTGTCGGGCCGCCGGGCGCGACTTATGCTGATGTGGCAGAAACGGCTTATTTAGCTCTGGAACGCGAAGGGGTTGGCATCTTTGGCATCCCAGACACAAATTCTCTCAATTGGAGCGTCCAGAGGCGAGCTAGGAGCTGTGGGAACAGCCCTTCTTCATTCTTGGGTCCTCCTCCTTCTTCCATTTCCACCTTTGTTGTAAGATCAAGCTCTCCATTCATGGAGAGCTAGTTTCATTATTGTTGGGGATTGATGTAACCACGGATCTTTTATGTAAATTACAGTTGTTTTGAATGATTATATGCCTCTTTCATTGATTGTTAGTGTTTAATTCCTCTACTTAAAGCTTGTATGAGTAATTCAACCATATCATGATTTTAGGGTTTGCTTGATATTGGGAAATATTGGGTGAATCTAGAACTGGATTAAACACCTAAAGAGAAGTGTATCTAGGGATAGAACATGGACCTTTGGTTGTCTTGAATCTCAATTCTTAAAGCGGATGAACTTGTTAGATTTTCCAAGGGATTGGAGTTTAAGAAGTAAGTCTAGGCTCTTTCTACCAAGGGATTGGGTTTGAGTAATTTAGTAGATTGACATTGGCATATTAATAGAGAGGAAGTGTTTTTCTATGCATAAGAGTGAAGTAGGTGAAATCATATCCCCAACAATATCATTCATATCATTTCTAATCTTTCCATTTCCAAGTGTTTGCATCATCAAAGATCATTTTTACCATTTATGTTTTATCTTTACTTTAATTGCATGAAAACCACAAAAATCTGGAATCATTCTTTAGTCTAAATTAGTTAGATATTATACGATTGTCTAGGACATGAGTCTCTTGGGAAACGATATCCGGTCTTACCGGTTTTATTACTTGAACGATTCGGTACACTTGCCGAAGTCTCAACAAGTTTTTGGCGCCGCTGCCGGGGACCCGTGTTAAACTAGACTTTTGTGTGATTTTTAACCGATTTAGGCTTTATCTTTTTGTGTATAATTTTCTATTTTGTTGTAATTATTATCTTTATTTTTGGGCTGACTTGTGGCACGAGTTTGGTTGTTTTCTAGTGTATGCAGGGAAACATCCGTACAAGGAGGACTGTGTCATCTGAACCACTCCTTGTGGATCCTGAGATCGAGAAAACAGCTCGTAGAAACAATAGTGACACCAGGAGACAGCGAGCTCTAAGTCAACAAGCTGCCCCGCAATCTTCATCTTCTTTCAACAATCAAGAAATAGAATCTTTTGATTCTTCTTCTGTGAACGGGATGGCTGGCGCAGGACCACCTCCAAGGAGAACCATAGGGGACTCAATCACCTACACAAGCCCGAGAAATTTCTCAAGCATTGTGAGGCCCACTATGAGTGACAAGCTGGCAGAAATGAAGCCTGCTCTACTCCAGCTCATCAGTTCAAACCAATTTTCTGGCCTAGACAATGAAGACCCTCATGCGCACTTGGTCACCTTCTATGAGTTGTGTGGCACTATGGGTGTACAAGGGGAGGATGAAGAAGCATTATACATGAGACTCTTCCCATTCTCGCTGAATGGCAAAGCAAAGGCTTGGCTCCAGTCACAGCCTAATCAAAGTCTTACAAGCTGGGAGGATGTGGAATATAAATTTCTAGCACGCTTCTTTCCACCATCAAAGAGCACAGAGGTGAAGGCTGCCATTGCTACCTTCGTACAAGGAGTAGATGAACCACTTTGTGAAGCCTGGGAAAGATTTAAATCTTTATTGAGAAAGTGTCCCAGCCATGGATTCAGTCTAGAAATGCAAGTGCAAACTTTCTGTAATGGTTTGCAACCTCATACTAAGATGATACTAGACGCATCTTTTGGTGGTTCAGTACTATTTAAAACTGCTGATGAAGCCATTGCGGTGATTGAAAATATGGCTTCCACTGACATGCGGAGCCAACATGGGAGAAATCCAGCACAGAGGAGAGGAGTGTATGAACTGAGTGCCCAGGATGCTTTACTTGCACAAAATAAGATTCTGGCCCAACAGATGGAACTCCTAACTCAACATATGGCCAAACTACCTCAGCAGTTGCAAGCAATGCAAGCTCAACCTCAACCACATCATCAAGTAATGAGATGTGATTTCTGTGGAGATAACCACCCCAACGGCCATTGTCAAAGTCCTAGTACGTCCCAACCTGAAGAAGTCAATTATATGGGAAATCAAGGACGGCAACACTTCTTCAACAATCATTTCCCTAATTCTTCCAATCAAGGGTGGAGACAAAATCAAGAAGCTTCTAGCAGTAAAAATCCGTATCAACCTGCCCAGCATTATCAGCCTCAAAATGATCGGACTTCAAAGCTAGAAGATACCTTGCAAATGTTCATACAGCAGTCCATCCAAAACCAGAAAAATACTGATGCATCTATAAAGAATCTGGAAGTGCAAGTTGGTCAATTGGCTAAGCAATTAGCAAACCAACAGGGTGGACAATTTACTGCAAATACGCAAGTCAACCCCAAGGAAGAATGTAATGTAATATTCACAAGAAGTGGGAAAAAGGTTGGAAGAAAAGAAGAAGAAAAAGAAAAGCCAGAAGAAAAAGAACAAGAAAAGAATGAAGAGGAAGATCAAGAAATAATTGAAGAAGAGATTGTTGAAGGTGGAGAAGAGAATAAAAAATTTGAAAAAGAGAAAAACCAAAAAGAGAAAGAAATAGTGAAACACCTTCCTTACCCAAAAATCCCATCTACTAAAGGGAAGGAGAAACAGTTGGCTCGGTTCAAGCAAATATTCGATCAACTTGAGATCACCATGCCATTGACCGAAGCACTACAACAAATTCCTGCCTACGCAAAGTACATGAAGCAAATCCTCAACAAAAAGAATAGGTATTTAGATGAGGAAACAATTGAAGTGCAAGGGAATTGTAGTGCCATCATGCAGAAAACCCTTCCTCCCAAATTTAAAGATCCGGGAAGTTTTACCATTCCATGCACTATTGGAAATCATGATATAGGTAGAGCTCTCGTTGACTTGGGAGCTAGCATCAATCTGATACCTTTATCCATGCTTAAGAAGATTGGTGGTCTTGAAGTCAAGCCTACAAGAATGATGCTGCAGCTGGCAGATAGATCCATCAAATACCCTTATGGTGTAGTGGAAGATGTGGTGGTCAACATAGACAAACTCCAATTCCCAGTGGACTTTGTAGTTATGGACATGGAGGAATCTGCAGATGTACCACTCATCCTTGGAAGACCTTTCATGAAGACAGCCAAGGTTGTCATTCATGTGGAAGAAGGAACAGTGAAATTGAAAGACCAAAATGAGGAGGTGACTTTTAACGTCTTTGGGGTTGAGCAGCAAAATCATGAAAAAGAGACTAGTCTTGAAGCTACAGATGAACTTCTATCAATTACTAGTCTAACAGAGCAAGCTGCCAAGTTGGTAAAGAGAAGCCTTAATTGTTTATCTCCAAGAGTAAAGGAAGAAGAAGAAGAAAAGGAAGAGGAACTAGTTCACCAAAATCCTGTGATGGCAAGCGATGAGCCCAAACCTGGCAAACCAGTGAGATTCAAGAATAGGTTATGGGTCATCAAGAACATAAAGATAAATGGAGTGCTTGAGATATAGGCTCCATATTCTAGGAGAGTCAAGGTGGTGACTAGGAAATTGCTGAGAGGATGTTGGTGTCATGACAAGAAGAAGCATTCCAACATCAAAAATCAAACTTGAGCTTAATGGTGTCAAGCTAATGACGTTAAACAAGCGCTTACTGGGAGGCAACCCAGATTTCTAACCTTTTCTCTTGTGTGAATTTAATTTTTGAATGTTGTTTGAGTGTTTGTTTGTTTGTTTTAATGTGTTGTGTGATGTCATTGTTTTGAACCATGTTGGTGTGAAGAACAACCAAGGTGAATTTTTGAGTTGATTGTTAGATTGTTGAAGGATATAGTACATTGATGTGAATTAGAGATGTGAAACTGTTTTGGCTATTTTCTGGGCTGTTTTAACATGTTTTCAAAGTGCCTTTCTTAAGCCAATAGCCAAAAATGTTGCCTAACTTGTGGAATTTCAAAACTTTGAAAGAATGACTTCAATTTGCAACTTGAGTGCTCCAATTCAATTCCTTGGGTTTTGAACAAGTTTGTTTAATGATAATATGAGATTCTGGAGCATCTCAAGTGATTTGAAGTTCAAATTCTCAAAAACCCGAGTTAGGTAGCTTGGAAATCAGTTTCTGCATAATCTGCAGAAACTCACGCCCGGCGCCTCCTACACTAGAGGGCGCCTGGCGCCCGATCGTCCAGCCTGACCATTCCTTCTCTGATTCAGCATCTGGCTGGGTCACGATCCCACGCCCGGCGCCGCATGACCTAACAGGCGCCCGGCGCGACTTCTGCAGCAGATTTTTTCACTTAAGTCTGAGTTTACAGTGGGCTTGGCCCATCAAATTCTTTTAACCCCACACTCACCCAAACACTCCTCTCAGTTCCGAAACTCCTCACACACACTATCACTCCTTCTAATTCTTCTCTACTTCACGGCCTCATCTACTGCTTCACTCTCCACCACCACACTCACTCTGCTGCACCCATTGCTCATCTCTCGGGCCATATCAATCCAAGCACTCATCCAATTCAAAAACCCTCCAACCAAGCTAATCACATTCTCTGCACATCAAGTAGGCTTTTCATTCTTTTAATTGTAAATTCCTTCACATTACTTAGCATTGGTTGTTCTTCATTTACTTGGTTTGATTTTGATCTAGGATTGTTTATTCAATTCAATTCGTGTGGTTTGTTAGTACTGCTGTTTTGTTTAAATTTCGTGCCATTATTGACCTGCTTGAACACACACACACACGCACAGGGGCTAGAATACAGAATCTGGGTTTATCCCATGTCTGCAGGTCGCGCCCGGCGCCTGTTGACTGAGGCGGCGCCCGGCGCAACTTTCCCTGCCCAACTTTGATGTTCATTTTTGTGTGTCCTGCAGCTTTTGTGTTTTGTTTCAATGTTTTCTTGTGAATTTTTGACTGAACTGTGATGCCATCTGAGTTTGACAGCGTCCTATCCCCAGACGTCTTCAGCCACCACCACGAGCACCTCCGTCCGATCCTTACCAGATGATGGACATGAGACTTGCATTGATTAATGCAAAAATTGGAGGCGGTAAATCGGATTGGCCAGGCGCATGCAGAGATGATGAGGCATGTTTATGGAGCATCCCATCCCGGTTTCATGACATCAGAGCAATACAGCACCTTCGTTGCTTGGCCTGGGGACCAGTCCTTTCCTGCTGGGTGGGTAGACCTCAGGCTGGCACTGCTGCTATGGATGAGGATGACGATGCTGCTATGGATGAGGATGACGATGACGACGAGGAGGAGGACGAGGACTCAGACTGACTGATGGCCATTACAACAGGAGTCAATCTGGTTGTTATGCTTTCTGTATGTGATTGAACGTGTGGAAATAGCTTATTTGATTGAGCATTGATTGTTGATTTGTTCACTGAGTTATGCTAATGCTTGGGGAGTTGATTGCAGTCAAAATTCATGACATTGTGTTTAGCAGAGTATGGAATCTTAATTAACAGGGTGAGATTTAGTGCCTCATAATTTTCTGCTGTGTGATTGCTATCATGCTAGATCACAATTGACTTTGCCTGAGTTTCTAAGATTTGAACTATCTACTTGCTTGTTGAATTTGATCAAGGCATTCTTTTCTCACCTTACATATACATTAGCCATTCAACCACAAATGTAAAAAGATCTTTCCTCTTTATACCTTAAGCTTATTGAAAATTCCCTGAACTTTTCTACCTTGAGCTGAATAGAACATGCATCTGCATTACAGGAGAATAAGTCCAAGTTTGGGGGGAAAATATGGTGTATTGAGAAAAAGACAAAGATGGAAAAGTAAGAAAAAGAGAATAAGAAAAGAGCTTAATGAAAAACAGTTGGGTATAAGTTTGATATTGGTAATAGTACATGAGGAGCAAAAAGAGAAGTTTATATGCATGAAGTGAATTACTTAATCTCTCAGCTCAAGATCCTTTGAATTCCAGAAAAACCATGATTCTTTCTTAGCCCAACCACAATACAAGCCAAACAAAGTCCTTGTGATATCAACTTGCTTGTAATATGTTTTGAATTGAAACGAAAGGCAAAGTTAAATTGTGTGATAATATGATTGCAGAGTGAGCTTTATACACCCATATACACCAGTGCATTAGAGTGAAACACTTTCCGGGTGAGGATTGATTCCATACATCATCTGAACCACTCTGTCATGTTTGTTGACTTATTTTACACCCTCTGCATTGTGATCATAATTGTTGATAGGTGAACAACACTGTTGTGCTTGATTGATGATAGCTGTATATATCCATTATGTTCTTTCCATTAGATGCAAACACAGGATTTTTACTCCATGAGCTTAAAGGATATCTCATTTGAAACCATTGCATGTGAATGATTGTTTTTAGGATAGTTTACCTTTTGCTTGAGGACAAGCAAGGTTCTAAGTTTGGGGGAGTTGATAATGACCAATTTTACGTCATTATCCAACATCAAATTGATGGAAATTGTCAACTCTTCCTTTACTTCTAGTCTTGTTTAATTCAATTTCTTGTTATTTGTAAGTGATTACATCATAAGTTGTAATTAGCCCATTTGATGGCTAATCCCCATTCAAAGAAGCTAGGAGAAGCTACCCACCAAAGAACATTGCCAAAACCCAAGAAAAGAGAGAAGAGTAGCTGAAAAGATGAAGAACCCAGGCTGCTGCAGAGAGTCACGCCGGGCGCCTACTGGCCTAGGCGGCGCCGGGCGTGACAGTGCTGACCGAAGGCGCGCCTGGCGCCTGTCTGTCGGGCCGCCGGGCTGTTTTAACATGTTTTCAAAGTGCCTTTCTTAAGCCAATAGCCAAAAATGTTGCCTAACTTGTGGAATTTCAAAACTTTGAAAGAATGACTTCAATTTGCAACTTGAGTGCTCCAATTCAATTCCTTGGGTTTTGAACAAGTTTGTTTAATGATAATATGAGATTCTGGAGCATCTCAAGTGATTTGAAGTTCAAATTCTCAAAAACCCGAGTTAGGTAGCTTGGAAATCAGTTTCTGCATAATCTGCAGAAACTCACGCCCGGCGCCTCCTACACTAGAGGGCGCCTGGCGCCCGATCGTCCAGCCTGACCATTCCTTCTCTGATTCAGCATCTGGCTGGGTCACGATCCCACGCCCGGCGCCGCATGACCTAACAGGCGCCCGGCGCGACTTCTGCAGCAGATTTTTTCACTTAAGTCTGAGTTTACAGTGGGCTTGGCCCATCAAATTCTTTTAACCCCACACTCACCCAAACACTCCTCTCAGTTCCGAAACTCCTCACACACACTATCACTCCTTCTAATTCTTCTCTACTTCACGGCCTCATCTACTGCTTCACTCTCCACCACCACACTCACTCTGCTGCACCCATTGCTCATCTCTCGGGCCATATCAATCCAAGCACTCATCCAATTCAAAAACCCTCCAACCAAGCTAATCACATTCTCTGCACATCAAGTAGGCTTTTCATTCTTTTAATTGTAAATTCCTTCACATTACTTAGCATTGGTTGTTCTTCATTTACTTGGTTTGATTTTGATCTAGGATTGTTTATTCAATTCAATTCGTGTGATTTGTTAGTACTGCTGTTTTGTTTAAATTTCGTGCCATTATTGACCTGCTTGAACACACACACACACGCACAGGGGCTAGAATACAGAATCTGGGTTTATCCCATGTCTGCAGGTCGCGCCCGGCGCCTGTTGACTGAGGCGGCGCCCGGCGCAACTTTCCCTGCCCAACTTTGATGTTCATTTTTGTGTGTCCTGCAGCTTTTGTGTTTTGTTTCAATGTTTTCTTGTGAATTTTTGACTGAACTGTGATGCCATCTGAGTTTGACAGCGTCCTATCCCCAGACGTCTTCAGCCACCACCACGAGCACCTCCGTCCGATCCTTACCAGATGATGGACATGAGACTTGCATTGATTAATGCAAAAATTGGAGGCGGTAAATCGGATTGGCCAGGCGCATGCAGAGATGATGAGGCATGTTTATGGAGCATCCCATCCCGGTTTCATGACATCGGAGCAATACAGCACCTTCGTTGCTTGGCCTGGGGACCAGTCCTTTCCTGCTGGGTGGGTAGACCTCAGGCTGGCACTGCTACTATGGATGAGGATGACGATGCTGCTATGGATGAGGATGACGATGACGAGGAGGAGGAGGACGAGGACTCAGACTGACTGATGGCCATTACAACAGGAGTCAATCTGGTTGTTATGCTTTCTGTATGTGATTGAACGTGTGGAAATAGCTTATTTGATTGAGCATTGATTGTTGATTTGTTCACTGAGTTATGCTAATGCTTGGGGAGTTGATTGCAGTCAAAATTCATGACATTGTGTTTAGCAGAGTATGGAATCTTAATTAACAGGGTGAGATTTAGTGCCTCATAATTTTCTGCTGTGTGATTGCTATCATGCTAGATCACAATTGACTTTGCCTGAGTTTCTAAGATTTGAACTATCTACTTGCTTGTTGAATTTGATCAAGGCATTCTTTTCTCACCTTACATATACATTAGCCATTCAACCACAAATGTAAAAAGATCTTTCCTCTTTATACCTTAAGCTTATTGAAAATTCCCTGAACTTTTCTACCTTGAGCTGAATAGAACATGCATCTGCATTACAGGAGAATAAGTCCAAGTTTGGGGGGAAAATATGGTGTATTGAGAAAAAGACAAAGATGGAAAAGTAAGAAAAAGAGAATAAGAAAAGAGCTTAATGAAAAACAGTTGGGTATAAGTTTGATATTGGTAATAGTACATGAGGAGCAAAAAGAGAAGTTTATATGCATGAAGTGAATTACTTAATCTCTCAGCTCAAGATCCTTTGAATTCCAGAAAAACCATGATTCTTTCTTAGCCCAACCACAATACAAGCCAAACAAAGTCCTTGTGATATCAACTTGCTTGTAATATGTTTTGAATTGAAACGAAAGGCAAAGTTAAATTGTGTGATAATATGATTGCAGAGTGAGCTTTATACACCCATATACACCAGTGCATTAGAGTGAAACACTTTCCGGGTGAGGATTGATTCCATACATCATCTGAACCACTCTGTCATGTTTGTTGACTTATTTTACACCCTCTGCATTGTGATCATAATTGTTGATAGGTGAACAACACTGTTGTGCTTGATTGATGATAGCTGTATATATCCATTATGTTCTTTCCATTAGATGCAAACACAGGATTTTTACTCCATGAGCTTAAAGGATATCTCATTTGAAACCATTGCATGTGAATGATTGTTTTTAGGATAGTTTACCTTTTGCTTGAGGACAAGCAAGGTTCTAAGTTTGGGGGAGTTGATAATGACCAATTTTACGTCATTATCCAACATCAAATTGATGGAAATTGTCAACTCTTCCTTTACTTCTAGTCTTGTTTAATTCAATTTCTTGTTATTTGTAAGTGATTACATCATAAGTTGTAATTAGCCCATTTGATGGCTAATCCCCATTCAAAGAAGCTAGGAGAAGCTACCCACCAAAGAACATTGCCAAAACCCAAGAAAAGAGAGAAGAGTAGCTGAAAAGATGAAGAACCCAGGCTGCTGCAGAGAGTCACGCCGGGCGCCTACTGGCCTAGGCGGCGCCGGGCGTGACAGTGCTGACCGAAGGCGCGCCTGGCGCCTGTCTGTCGGGCCGCCGGGCGCGACTTATGCTGATGTGGCAGAAACGGCTTATTTAGCTCTGGAACGCGAAGGGGTTGGCATCTTTGGCATCCCAGACACAAATTCTCTCAATTGGAGCGTCCAGAGGCGAGCTAGGAGCTGTGGGAACAGCCCTTCTTCATTCTTGGGTCCTCCTCCTTCTTCCATTTCCACCTTTGTTGTAAGATCAAGCTCTCCATTCATGGAGAGCTAGTTTCATTATTGTTGGGGATTGATGTAACCACAGATCTTTTATGTAAATTACAGTTGTTTTGAATGATTATATGCCTCTTTCATTGATTGTTAGTGTTTAATTCCTCTACTTAAAGCTTGTATGAGTAATTCAACCATATCATGATTTTAGGGTTTGCTTGATATTGGGAAATATTGGGTGAATCTAGAACTGGATTAAACACCTAAAGAGAAGTGTATCTAGGGATAGAACATGGACCTTTGGTTGTCTTGAATCTCAATTCTTAAAGCGGATGAACTTGTTAGATTTTCCAAGGGATTGGAGTTTAAGAAGTAAGTCTAGGCTCTTTCTACCAAGGGATTGGGTTTGAGTAATTTAGTAGATTGACATTGGCATATTAATAGAGAGGAAGTGTTTTTCTATGCATAAGAGTGAAGTAGGTGAAATCATATCCCCAACAATATCATTCATATCATTTCTAATCTTTCCATTTCCAAGTGTTTGCATCATCAAAGATCACTTTTACCATTTATGTTTTATCTTTACTTTAATTGCATGAAAACCACAAAAATCTGGAATCATTCTTTAGTCTAAATTAGTTAGATATTATACGATTGTCTAGGACACGAGTCTCTTGGGAAACGATATCCGGTCTTACCGGTTTTATTACTTGAACGATTCGGTACACTTGTCGAAGTCTCAACAATATATCACTTATATTTTTTACTAAACTCTTATATTCTTCTCTCATTCTACTTGTTAATCTAAAACATATAATTAAATCCACTAGTATAAACAATAAATCCAAAAAAAAAAATTATCCACATTATACTTAACGGGATTGAATAGAAAAATTACAAAGAATAGTTGAATGACTAATGAAGTCTTGATTAAAATTTTCTCTTAAATTTTATTAAATTACAAAGTTTTGAGCTTTGTTTAACAATTTTTCTAACATGAATATTTTCTTTGTATAAAGTAATAGATAATAAAATTATAAAAGACGAGAAATATATATATATATATATATATATATATATATATATATATATATGTGTGTGTGTGTGTGTGTGTGTGTGTATAATAATGCATTTTCGAGTGACTAAAAACAATTATAAACAATAGTTAAAGACTAAAATCTGGTTAAAAGGTTACTAAGGGGCTATATGTTTTTCTGTAATGATATGAATTAAAAATGTAGTTGATCTAAACTTATTATGTATAGGTGTCACATTATTAAATAATATTTTCCGTAAACAAGAAGTATCACATTATTATTTAACGATAATATTATATTAGAATAATAATAAATGATAATTGATGAAGATTGATTGAAAATAATTTAATGTTTGAAAAGTAAATTACAGAAAAAATCTGTTTGCACAAAATATATTAAATCTTTCATAAATTTTAATCTTGAAATCCAATTTTTACTTTATCTTTAATTGTATCCTAATTGTTTTTTTATTTTTTTTTTCATCTTAATCCTACTTTATTTAAAGCCAATCTTTAATTAAAACCATTTTCGATTTCTTTTTCTAAGTATGAATATCTTTTTTATATACAAAAAAATAGTTAAAATAAATTATCATTTTTTTTCTAAAAGTAACACATTGAGTCAAGGTTTAGAATAAAAAGATTGAGTTTAAGGGATAAAAATAGGGAAAAATCTAATAAGAGATGGCATAATAAATCTAGTTAATCTTATGATATATTCTTGATAATTGTGATAATATGTTTTAACTTAGTTAACTAAATTTGATAATAATAACTTATGAAATAATATTATACCAACTTTATATATATATATATATATATATATATATATATATATATATATATATATATATATATATATATATATATATATATATATATATATATATATATATATATATATATATATAGGTTTGCTAACGCGCGTACGCCTGTTTTTCAGTTGGTACATTTTAGTAATGTGTATCGGATTTTAGTAGACAAAAATACCCTTTTATATCATGGATTTTAAGTTTTAAGGTTAAGGGTATTTTAATAATTTTCATTCTCAAAACATAAAGAAAAAAAAAGAAACCCCCCTTTTTCTCTGTCATTCCTACTGTAGCCCCAATTGAAAATAATCAGAAACACCTTCAGGCAAATGTTCATTCAAGATCTCTTCAATTTCACCATCTTCACAAACTTATCTAATTTCATCATTTGCATATGTTGAATTATCATCTCTAAAAAAACCCTTTAGGCCAATTACCAATTCTTTCGGATGTCATTATGCTAGTGAAAATAAGATAAAATTATATATGACAAAAATTATAAAATGAAAACCCATTATAAAGTCATTTTTTGTAAGAAATTGTTTAACAACTGAGTGTTTCTGATTTTTTTCCAGGCCAATTACCAATTCCTTTGAGGTCATTATTCTTGTGAAAATTAGATAAAATTAGATAAGACAAAAATTATAAAATAAAAACTCATTATAAAATCATTTTCTGTAAGAAATTGTTTAACTGCGAGTATTTTTGATTTTTTCCAAGTCAATTACCAATTCATTTATGCTTTTTCCAGGCCAATTACCAATTCATTTGATGTCATTATGCTTGTGAAAATTGGATAAAATTAGATAAGACAAAAATTATGAGATTAAAACTCATTATAAAATCATTTTTTTGTTAGATTGTTTAATCGCAAGTATTTCTGATTTTTTCAAAATTGGGGCTACAGTAGGAATGAGGGTTTGGAGGTTTCTTTCTTTTTTTAGTTTTAAGAATGAAAATTATTAAAATACCCTTGACCTTAAAACTTAGAATCCATAATATATAAGGATATTTTTGTCTACTAAAATCCGGTACACATTACTAAAATGTACCAACTGAAAAACAGACGTACTCACGTTAGCAAACTCCACATATATATATATATATATATATATATATATATATATATATATATATATATATATATATATATATATATATATATATATATATATATATATATATATATATATATATATATATATATATATATATATATATATATATATATATATATATATATATATATATATATATAAGGCTTAGAGTTTATTTTATTCTTTTTATTTTAGTAGTAATTATCTTGCCAATATTAAAGTTATTATGATTTAATAGTATTAATTTAATTACCACAATTTTATCAAATTTATATTATGCAAAACATAATTATAATTTTTATTATTTTGGTTCTTACTTTATTTTTATTATTTATTTTATTTTCTTTAATTATTTTAATTTAATAAATTTTTTATTTAGTTTTTTTATCATAATTTTTGTTTTGAAGAATTTGGTTGAAAATTTTGTAAAAGTAGTTGGAAAATACTCTAACTAAAGAAAAATGAAATACTTAAAGTTATCTATTAAGACACATTGTTTTTCCTTCTGAAAATACACTCAACAAAATTTAACTTATTTTTGTTACATTTACCATCTTTCTGATACCATCTCGATGCCTTCTCCCCCTCTCAATTGCTTTATTTTATTTTTCATTACTCTTTATCATTCTCCATATTACTTTTCTAATCTAACAATTATATTTAATGAAAGGCTTTTATATTGAATTTGATATTAATGAAGACTTTACTTATTTCAATCAAAGCATTAAATATTTAATCCTAAACGTTTTAAATACGGATGATAATGGCATGAATTAATTGATCATTACTGTACTTAATGCCATGAATTTGCTCAAACATATAAAAAAAATATATACAAAGACTCAAAATAATGATAAACATGGTAACAATGGTAACTAGGGTGGTAATGCGGTGAGTGAGAGTGCTTACTTTCAATCCGATTAGAAAAAAAAAATTCATCTACTTTTTGTTATATTATTTATTGGATATTCTTTAAAAAATACTCATAAATATTTTAAATATTTAATAAAATTTTAAAAAATATATTGTATACATTTTTAAAATAAAATTACAAAACAAAATATAAAATATAATATAAATTAAATATAGATTAAAATTTAATTTTAATTAAATTAAATTCAATAAAATAAAAATTAATTTTAATTTTAATTAAATTTAACTTAATAAAATATAAATTTAATTTTAATTTTAACATTTTGTAGGTAATAGATATCGTATAAACGAATATTAAAAAACTTGCAGATAATAACTATCCAAAATACTAACTAATGTCGCAAATACCAGTGGATAAATGTATTTTTGTTATCCATAACTGTAACCATTTACAATTTTTAAAATAAAATAATATATTGTAAAAGAAAATACCATTTAAAAAAATTACATAATAAAAAATTATTAAACTAATAATAATTTAAATTTAGACATAAACATTTCATATTTTAAATTTCAATTTGTATTGGATGGTAATAAATAAGATTTGAATTAACGAAATTGAATTATTATATTATAGAAAATGAAACATTTTTATACAATTATAATAGTAAAATTACACTTGTGAGAATGAGTTAGAAATAAAAATAATTATATAAAGAATAATGTTTTTAGATAATAAGAATACATTACAAATAAAAACATTAGAAAGAAGTAATAATGATAAAACGTGTATCTTATAAATGATTTTGATGCACTATTAAACGAAATAGCACAAATGAAAAAAAATTATAATCAAATATGATAAAATGGAAAATAACTTAAAGATATAAGAAAGTTTTTCCATTATCAAAATAGTTGAATCATGTAGAGATAATAAAAATTGTTGTAACGAGAATTTTTTTTTTTCAAATAAAACAAAAATTATAGATCAGAGGAAAAATTAAAGATTTTTTATATATTAGCTATTAGCACAATTCAACACTTGAAATTCATAAATATTTTCATGTAAAATAAGATAAATAATAAATAAAATATATTTAAAAAAAGTAAAAATAATAAAATATGAGGTCTAAAAGTTATTTGATTCAATGAAATTGATAATACATCATTTGAAAATAACTTTAAAAAGAAAAAAAATGTAATCAATGTTGTCATGAAAAGGAAAGTACACTGTATATGTTAATGAATTTTGTGATATAAGTCAAACAATTAGAAGAGATGAGAAAAAAAAAGTGTATGTGTGTTTATATTAGGTTGCTTAATGAATTGTGAGTATAGGAGATATAGATGAATACAGGGAAGGGTATGAGATTGAGAACGAGGTGGATATGTACATATCCATCATTGTAACTCATATTTATTAATTTAAAAAAAATAAATATTACTCATTCGATCATCAAGCTCGGACTCAGTTATAACCAAATAGCACACCAACTCGATTACTCCTATTTAGCCTTAGATGATTTTTCTGGTTTAATTCGGTCATCTTTTAAGAGTTATGAACTTGGAGAGCTTAAGTATCTTCCTCTTCAATTCAAAGCAAATAAATAATATAATTATAATGAACATTTTCAAAACATATCACAAAATACATCTATTATATAAATACAATTATAGTATATCACAAAATATTGTGCCATAATATTTATAATTATGAATATAATATGCTACAAATCTTATTAAATATGATAATTGAGACATATAATTAGTATATGTTCAGTCAATTAATTTTATTTGTAAATTAATTATCATATTTATATATTTTTTATCAACCTATTTCTATAAATAGGACACATTCTCATAATGAGTATTTGTTGAATTCTCATACTCGTTTCCATATATTTACTCTTACCTATTTATACCTTTTTATGTTTTTACTATCTTGAATATTAGATAAACTTCTATAAATAAATTTCTCCTGGATCTATGATCAATTTATCAAAATCATTTTATTAGAAGGATTTACACTCGTTTATAATAAGAAAATTATTATCTATACATTAAAAATCACATAAAAAAATAAAGATTTTATTCAAAAAGATAAATTAAAAGATCATTATGTTTCAAAACCAGTCAAATATTATTAGTACAAAAATTTAATTCATTACATAAAAATAATTATGTAATAAAAATTTAAACAGAAAAAGTTCAGTGGCCCACAACTCAATCCCTATTAGCCTACACCATTCCTCACAATAATACTGCATGAAACAAATAGAAGAGTTTTAATAACTGTCCGAATTATTCAATGTTATATTTTTAATGTATTTTACTTCAAAAAAAGAAATAATGTAGTTTAAATTGATGTTAACAAAATTTAAAAAAATAAATTGCAATATAAATACAGTGTAAATAACACAGTGTTAAAGCAATTTAAAGATTAGGATCAAATTAATTATTTAAGAAAATTAAAAACTATATTAAAATAAAAAAACTAAAAATTTTATTAAATAATTTTGAAAAAATTAAAGCAAAAGATAATTCCGAACAACGATTAAAAAAATAACAAAATGTAAAAATGTAAAAATTACGGCTTTACGGTATTTTTCATTTCTTTTTCAGTTATCAACACGAATAATTAGATGAAATATTTTCCTTCCTCATATAGATTTAATTAAACACATTTTTATTTTTTATTGAAAATTAGAATTAATTTTTTTTATAATTTTAATTTAATTTAATCTCTTAATTTTATAAAAATGTAAATTTAGTTTTTTAATTTGATTTTATTATATTTATTTAATATTTGAACGTATTTTATGGTAATATATAAACTGTTTACGTAATATATATATATTTAGTATTAATTAAAAAATACATTTAAAATCTTAAATAAACTTATGACTAAAAAGACTACATTAACTTTTTATTTTCAAAATTAAAAAAATGAAAAACTAAATTAATGACACTTTAAAATTTAGACAAAGATATTTAATCAAAAAAATATTAAATGGTGTTAAGTTTTGAAGAACAATTAATGTTTTGTTGAAGAAATAATTAAGGAAGTGAGCGATGACAGAGGAGAGAGAGAGAGAAGTAAGTAGTAATGGCATGAGAGTAATATCCCTCTGAATTGAGTGAAGACAGAATAAACCAGCGTGGTGCATTAGGTGAACCCAGTATGGCCACCTCAATAAATGATTGTTTTTGAGCCCTAAATTTTCACTTTTCACTATCTATCTCTCTTTCTTCTCTTCTCTTCTCTTCTCTTCTCTTCCCTTCTCAGTCTCTCTCTCTTTCTTTCTTCTCAAAACAAGTTCCTCCTTCACTCAAACATTTTACCTTTCTTTCTCCCTCTCTTTTCACCAAGTGCAATAACACATCTAGCTGCATCACAGGGTGAGTTTTTGGGAGCATGGAATGGATCATAGGTGTGTGTGTTGTGATGGGCATGTTGTTGATGAGTTGGTGGATTCTACTATATGGGAAGAATGATGAGAAGACGATGGGAAAAGGCAAAGTCCCAAAAGGAAACTCTGGTTGGCCTTTACTCGGAGAGACCCTTGATTTCATAGCTTCTGGCTACACTTCGTCTCCTGTCACCTTCTTCGAAAAACGAAAGTCTTTGTAAGCTTCTATCCCCACACCACATGCCTATATACATATATATGTGGATCAGTTTTATTTCTGCTTTTTTTCCACGACACCAGTGACATGCATGTCTATCTAATATGCTCTCAAAATTCCAATGCCTTTTTCTTCTTCTGTGCATGTCTATCTAACATGCATCCTCATTCATTTGTCAATTTTCGAAAGTGAATGTTCTTTGGAATGTTATCGTGTACACACACATACACCAAATAACCAAAAAAAATGAATCAAAGCCGCAAAAACTTTTTGGTATCCACCGGAACCATATCATGTTCCTCTCTAGTGGTCTATTCCTTGTGAAGGCCCAATTTTTTAAGATGTCTAAGGTCCTTTACGATCTTCGCATGTGTTCGTCACAATTTTGTCCTCTTGGCCCACATGTTAGTTAAGAACTATTAGTTCAACTGATGGTGATGGACTATTCTTTTCCTTAATTAATATTTTCGATTTCACTTCATTCACACTGATTTTTCCCCTAATCCATATGGAAAATATGCCACATAAAATGTTTTTTTTTCACCTTTTGTTTTAAAACATATAAAATAATTTCGTATTATTTTCTCTCAATTTCTTATTCAATATTCATATCTATTTGGTTTTGAGAATATTTTCAAAATATTTGCTTTAGAAAAATATAAATAAGTGCGAGATTGGAGAGGGGTTTTTCCAATTTAAAAAAAAAATCAAATCTTCAAAAAAAATTAGCGTTTTTTTTAGGAGGGCAAATGATCTTTCTCTTTTTCTCGATTCTTTTTTCTCATTTTTAATTTCTTAATAAATACTCTCATCTTAATAATAATAATAATATAGATCAAAGGGTTAAATTATTTTTTTTAAAATAGTACAAAATATTTAGTCATAGCTTAAACCTTTTGTCAATATTTTTTTCTTAATAAATTCGGTTATCAAAAGAGAAGTTTTAAGCAACTTGTATCTCCTTTTTAAAATTGATTTAGTTTGCAGTTTTCAGTTTTAAAAAGATATTGTGATGATTTTCGTTGGCACCCTCATGTAAATGAACTAGCGATACTAGGGGTATAGCAGGCGTGTACGGACTCACCTGGACTAAGCATCGATTTTTTTTACCGAGAAATGTATCTATATTTAGCTTTGTTCGTTAAGAGTGGATGGAATACAGTGTTTTGAGCATTACTTTCTTTGGAACGATCATGAAACTAAGGACGAAACACAGGATTTGGTTTCCTTTAAATGTAGAAAATGTGTCAGTAAAAAAGTAATACTCTACAGTATGTCTGTTGTGTTTTGTATATTTTCTCTACTATAACAAGTTTTCAGGAAAAGAAATAAACATTAAGTTCAAATATTGACACGTTTTTTAATCATTTTGTGTGTGTCTTTCTCGTACTAGAAATTTTCGCTAATAATGGCGAGGATACACGCTCATATTTTTATGTAAATTTAACTGCTTTAAGTCACTGGAGAAAGTTTGAGTTTTAAAAATTGAACTGGAATAGTGTTATGACTGCTCATTGTTTATGCTAACTAGTAAAAATTGAACTGGATTAGTGTTATCAATGCACCTCCCTGATCTAATAGTAAATGTCCACTCCATTGTGGTCCTGGTTGCCCTCACATAGTCTCATTCTTAAGAGATTTTGGAAGAAGAAAAGAGCAGAAAAAGCCTGCTTCTGCAGTAACTACAACTAGCTATAGTAGATTGCCTCTTGAACTGTGTGGGAGGGAATGTGATATATTTTGATCCCTGCGTGCCACTGTATCTATGAGCAGCAACTATACATATACATTCTTAGCCTTCCCTTAATAAATACTGCTATAAAACTCAGAAAAAGCAACAAGGTGTTTATGTTATATACTCAATTTCTATTGTGTGTAGGTACGGGAATGTGTTCAAGACATGCATTTTGGGGAGCAATGTCATAATATCGACTGACCCGGACGTCAACAAGGTGGTTCTGCAAAACCACCAAGGCAACTTCGTCCCTGCTTATCCAAAATCAATTAGAGAATTGATGGGAGAACAATCCATACTCAAAATGAACGGGACCATGCATAAGAAAGTGCACACTCTCATCGCAGGGTTCCTCCGATCCCCACATTTTAAAGCTCGAATCACCAGAGACATTGAACACACTGTCAAACAATGCTTGGCATCTTGGACTTCCCACCAACCAATATACGTTCAAGATCAAGTCAAAAGGGTTTCTTCTCTTTCATTATTCGCTCTATATAGCTCTTCTTTCCCAACCCCTTACTTTTTTCACTTTCCTCAACTTTTTCTTGTGCGCGTACACCAGATTACATTTCCTGTTTTGGTCAAAGTTCTGATGAGCGTTGGTCCTGGTGAAGAATTGGACTTCCTGTATAGAGAGTTTGCAGAATTCATCAAAGGGTTGATTTGCTTACCCCTCAAATTTCCCGGAACAAGACTATATAAATCCTTGAAGGTCCCATAAACTTTGCCTAACTATATTATTTTTGTTATCGTTCTATGTTTATAGAACAAATAATATATTTACATGACGGCTCAAAAGCTTTTTATACTACGCTATCATAATGTTGTAATATAGATAAACCTAGCATGTCATTAATTTAAAGGAAATGCGTCTTATCTGTAATCTATATAATAAAATAATTTATAATAAAGTTTTTTACTTTTGTTATCATGTACTGGTGTGTGAATGTGCAGTCGAAAGATAGGATGGTGAAGATGGTGAGGAAGATAGTAGAGGAGAGGAAGAAGCTAAGGATAGATAATGATGCAGATGACGAAGGTGATGCAGTGAAAGATGTATTGGAGGCACTGTTACGAGATAAGGGTGACTCCAGCTCAAGCGCACGCCTGAGTCCAGACATGATTAGCCAAAACATCATAGAGATGATGATACCGGGGGAGGAAACACTTCCTACAGCTATGACTATGGCCCTCAAATTCCTCAGTGACTCTCCTATCGCTCTATCTAAACTTAAGGTTCGTTCAAAATCAATAATATGGTACGTAAATAAAATTTTACTATGATGTTGTGGTAAGACAAAACTGTGATACTATGATAAAATTAACGAAACGGAAACAGTTGGTAGTTGCGACTGAAGATTGGTTTTAGTCCCTAGGAGGGATGGTCCAGGTGTGGACCAAAAAATAAATTCCCATGTAACATACCATGACAATTATTTAGGAAGCTGGCAAGGTTGCAGGTAAATTTTTTTGTTAAATTTCATCGACATAGTATGTTACATTGGGATTTTTTTGGTTTTGTGACAGTTTGGAAGAAAATAGCGTTATGCCCTAGAACGGTTTTTGACTTGTCTAAGAAGTCGCTTTCCAAATCAGCACTATAGAAACTCACACGAGGGAGTGTAGGCCTCACGTCGTGTGTGAGAGTGCTTCCTGGCCGTAGATGTGTTGTTGATGTGATTTTAACTCAACGGCTGAAAAAATAGGTCCACAAATTGAATTTCTGCCGCCAAAGGACCCATCTACTCCTGTCACATTAACACAGTAGCTGCTGCTGCAGCAGCAGATTTTCTTAACGAAAAAACTTAAAGTGATTGGCATATTTTACTTAGTTTCTTAAATGAAATATGAAATATATTTTCTAAAGTAATTATTCTAAATTCAACAATCATATTATGTATGAATGATGCTATACAAGATTTACATTGTTCATCCATTTTAATTAATTTTATTAATACGTCTTCGCTCCTTTACTTTGATGCCGACATGTGTGATCCCTTGTTGAGTACTCATGCCCCAGCGTTGGCAAGGGCCACATATATAAACAATAGTACTTGTACTTCTTTGACATTTTTTTTTTCTTTCTTTTTGTCAACTTATCATTCCCTTCAGGGTTCTTTTATTTTATTTTTATGGCTTTCTCTCTGGGTCCATAAGCCGGTATTTTTCCTGTATGGTATATATTTTCACAGAATTAAATATTAAATAGTATTTCCATATTTCACATGAGGTTACACAAGCAAGTCTAATGTTCGAAAGGAAGTTTTATATACGGTTAAGCTGATTTTATCAGGAGGAGAACATGGAACTGAAGAGACTAAAGACTAATTGCTCAGAAGATTATGCATGGACTGATTACATGTCACTGCCATTTACTCAAAATGTGAGTCTCTAATGTTAAGCTACCACATGCAAATCAGCTGAAATAACACAATAACTTTTCCTAGTATATGACGTTTTTGTTCATTGTTTTGCCTTCATTTCCTTTCTAAAAGGTTATCAGTGAAACTCTCAGAATGGCCAATATTGTCAATGGCATTTGGAGGAAATCGCTCAATGACATAGAAATTAAAGGTGAGTTATTTACAAGAGGAAATAGTATTGTTGGCCTTCTATAACGCATATAGAGAAATTAAATTCTAATGCATGCAGTTTCGTCATTTTAAATATCCAGGGTACCTGATTCCGAAGGACTGGTGTGTCATGGCATCTCTTACCTCGGTTCACATGGACGAAAAGAACTATGAAAACCCTTTTAAATTCGATCCATGCAGATGGGAGGTGAAATTCTAAAGCCATATCTCACCGTGTATATTAAGGAATATATATTCAGTTCATAATTACATCAGCTATTTCTTCTAATGCTCAATTTGGTTGCAGAAAATTGGAGCTGTGGCTGGTTGCAACAGCTTTGCCCCATTTGGCGGTGGAAATAGACTGTGTCCTGGATTAGAACTCTCCAGGCTCGAGCTCTCTATTTTCCTTCATCATCTTGTTACTACTTACAGGTCAGACAAATATTACATTTGTATATAATTGTTTAATTGATAATCGATTATTTCAGCGAGTAATTGGTTTCAATTATCATGCAGGTGGGTGGCCGAGAGGGATGAAATCCTCTACTTTCCAACTGTGAAGATGAAGAGGAAGCTCCCAATTTGCGTGCAACCCATTAGCGCTTGACTGGATTGGATTACACCATCAAGAAAATGGCGAGAGACGTAACTAGTTTACTGTTCTTGCTTATCTTAATCTATAGGGTATATTATTGAAATTAAAGGGTTGTATTGTATTGTATCCATCACAGAAGGAGTAGAATGAATAAAATTAAGAGACTGAAATACATAAGCATTCATAAGTATCCATTCTTCTACTACTCTTTCCCACAATGATAGATATATGCAATTAACGTAAATGAAAGTGAACAGAATAGACCAAGATGGTGGGCTTGAAGAAAATGGGATAATGTATTATTGTGTTAGCTGTTAGCTGATATGTCACATCTGTTTTGAGAGGAGAAAGGTACCTGAATTGATTTTGGAAAAGAGAATGCAAGTGGGGATGGTTGAAGCTAACTCTTCCATGGTGAGTGTATACATTTAATTTATGTGTGTTTGATGGCGATGCAATGGTTGTGGTGGGTTTGTTGTGCATGTGGGATTTTGGGTACATTTGGTCCCATGCCATGACACTACCTCGTGCTGCACTACACCCTGTTACTATCTCATCAATTGGTGGACTCCTAGTACAACTCTAGTACCAGCACCATCATTCTGCAATCACTATCCATCAACATCACACTATCAACATTACACTCATCTTAACTACAATTATTGCACACATAATTAGGTTTAGACTTTACATTTTATCACGTCACGCATGCCAAATTAAGTTAGTTCGAAGCCGTGAAAGGAATGTACAAGTCAACTCTTGCACAAGTGTGGATGGAGTTTACAGAAACCCACCTGAACATTTATTAATTAACTTGTGAAATTTTTGATTGCTGATTGAAAATGGAAGTGGCATCCCACGTCCCCTTCCACCTCCTTCCAATGATTTTCACAAAATCTCGTCTGTACGAATCAACTTTTTTCCTCTCATCATTGTTCGTGAATACTAAATTTAATGCTGCTAAACCAAATTTACAAAGGTTAGAGCATTTGAGTGAACAGAAATCACGGGAATCAAAATGTTTAAGAAGAAATAAAGATTAATTTACAAAATACTACACGTTATTTTTAAAACTTAATGACCAGTCTATTGAAGGAAGAATTCACTCAAAATAAAGAATACCAATGAAATCTGAGATATATCACGTAAAAGATTGATACCGTTTTCATTAAAAACCTCAAAACAATGAGTCCCAGTGTATATGAATGCTACTAATATAAGCATCACAATTTGGATACTAAGCACAATAGTTAACATGTATACATTCTATTTGAAACTTCCAAATGGCTCAAAATAAAATATTTACAATATGGGAAGTATATCAAAATTATATATATATATATATATATATATATATATATATATATATATATATATATATATATATATATATATATATATATATATATATATATATATATATATATATATATATATATATATATATATATATAACTTCAATCTCCTTTAGTAGCTTTTTTGCTGTCCATTATGTTACAATATCAACTGTTCATATATAATATACAATCATAATAGTTGGAAAAACCAAAACCTAAAACAATATCATCTATACAGTCATAATAATTAGAAAAACCAAAAACAAAACACGTACAATCATAATAATTAGAAAAACCAAAAACAAAAACAAAAAGAGTAATCTAGTATAACTATAACAATTTACAATAGTCAAAATCTATCATAATTTTAACACAATTTATTCTATTAATAAAATCCTCATATATCAAACATCATTATTCAAATGTCTTTAAAATATTTCCCACAATAGATCAACATACTTTAACATTTGATTCTACCTACGAAAGATACTTATATTAAATAGTAGACTTTGCGTACTTATCACCTTAATCAGAATTTCTGACCTCAAAACCATGATATGATAAATTCAGTATTGCTCGTTAGAATAATACTCTTTCACACCAATCTTATTATAGGAATCTTTATCGATTCTCAGAACTATATTTTTTTATACGAATAGGATACAAGTAAATTTAGAATAATTCTTTTACATAATCTACATTCAATGCATCTTAACTCAATATCGGTGTAATATTTTCTTTTTGAAAATTATTACACTATCAACATTCATGCAACCAAATATCATACATTGCATATCAAACTAATTCATTATTTTCAATAAATCAACATACAAGCTTAATTAAAATAATTTAAATCATAAACCAGTATAATGAGAGGAAATTTTGGGTTATTAGATTTTATAGGGGTGCAGGAAGAAATACCCACGATGTCAATAGATTGGGTATGATAAACAAACCCAAAATATGTATAAAATATTACGTCAAACAAAAAACAAGGAACCCAAATTGGAAAAAAAAAACCTAAATTAAACAACCAATTTTATTTCATGAACTGTATGAGTTTAGGTTGACCTAAACCTACTTGTAGGCTTAAGGATTAATTTGTTTAATAAATCTATAATACATTTTAATATAAGATAAAATTATTACAAAAGAGTATTTTATTAAAACATGTATGATTTATATGTAAAATTCTTATATATGAAAATAATTTCAATTTTTAAAAAGTATAATTTTTTCTTATTTAATTTACTTTTTCTTAAAACAAGTAAAAAACGGGTCTTTTGGTTCTACCATAACATGACTAGACCTAAAAATTGGGATGACTATAGGTTGAGTTTATATTGTTAAGTAGATCATGCAGAATGAATTCTATTTTGTTCATATTATCTTAATCCATTTCAATTTTTACAGAGAATATGTTTATTGGTTGAATACTAATATAAATAATATTTAATTTTTTAAAATTAAATATAAAGACGGAATAAATATATAGGCGTTCGCCTCATCCTAATACTATACATGTCTTCATTTAATTATGAAAATATATTTAATTTATTATATAATCTAAAAAAATTATGATAACTTTTTTTATTCATAATTTTGTAATTTATTTTTAAGCCATATATTTTATTATTATTTTTGTTTTTATAGTTGTTTGATTTTTATCCGATTGCTATTTCATACCCTTTATTTTATATTTGATACTTGACATTTGGAAAGAGAATGTGTATATTTTTTATATTGAATACTTAAAGATATCTATTTTGTTAGTGATTTTTATTTTTTATAAGGAATTATTTAATTAATATTTAAAATAGTAAAAAAAAGCGAATATCTTGTTTACTCTTTCCTAACATAAATGGAGATGGGAAAGAAATTTCAAATCTTTTTGGATATAATAAAGAAGATGAACTTTACTTCGATGATCAAAATTAGATAGTTAAATCCACACTCACTTCATTGGCATTTCTAGATGAGCTCTAGACAAACATGAAAATTGAGAAAAAAAATATGCAAGAAAGAGAATATTGAGTTTGAAAAAAAAAGGAAAAAAGAAAAAATAATGAGGGAAAGTAAATTTTCAAATGTATCACTTGATATTACTGAGTTATGTAGTCTCAAAAGTGATTATTCTAGACTGAAACATGCAAGGAGCCAATGAGTCTTTGGCAAAGATTTGTTAATTGTGGTATTGATGCCTGAAGAGCCCAAAGCTTGTTTTATTAATAGATATACACATGTCGTAATCCAGTTTTTAATACATTACTGTACACGTTCCTAAGATTGCTAGATCAAACGAAAAGTGCGTTTTAGATTTACAAGCTAAGATTTCGACAGAACCCCCGATTGCACCATACTATTCCAAAATTTCCTCATCAGCAACAAATAAACTAAACAGAAATATCCTAACCATATTAAATCAAATATTCTTGTTATATATGCAATGTTGTCAAAGAAAGAAGACAGTATAATAGATTATAAGATGCACTCAAAAAAAAGTTTATTTGGAATCAAATATTTAAACCAGAAACTAACATACGCATTTTCTATCATGATTCTAAGGATATAACAGCATTCTTAAACACCAGGATGCCAGAAGCTAGTTTCAACTTGTGCTTTTGAATTGAATCCCATTTAGAAAAAAGAACTGCCCTTGCTCACTTCCATGTACTGCACTATAAGTTTGATCGCCAATGCACCCATGAGGGTACATCTTTTGGTCCTTTTTCACGTTAAGACATATAAAGAGCTGATTTCGGTCCTTCAATGTTATGATGCTGCTTTATTTAAGTAAAACCAATCTTGACCAATCAATCCAGACTAAATGGTTAGAGTTAACTGTTCTCCCTTCCCATATTCTTTCTCGCTCCCTCGTGATTTTTTTTGTCTCAAAAATATTACCAAATGAAGAAGGCTTGAATTCTAGTAAAAAAAAGAAACAATGATAGTGTTATACAGAGCCGTTGATAAACATAAAGGCAGGGTGCACTAATCATCGGCATCAAACCTATCTTCCCTCTTGAGATGTCCATGGTTTGCAAAATAAATGCCAGCTTGATTGAACAAAGAGAGCAAATGCAGAAGCTCCTCGATAGAAAGTTTTACAGGCCTTTTATCTTCAAACTCTCCCGTTCTAAGCACCCCAATAATCTTTTCCTTGAAGGAGATAAAGCCTCCTTCATCTTCAGCATCATCACCCTTGTGGGAAGAAGCTTTATCGTTTTCATTAGAGATTTTGAGCAACTCAAAGACTTTCCTCTTATTCTTAAAAATTGCCCCCAGTGTCTTGTAACGGTTATTAAAACAATTCGAGGTGAAAGCCCTCCACTCACGGAGATCCACATTGGGAACCTGAGGCTTAGGGCGGATTATGACCACAGAAGAGTCAACTTTGGGGGAAGGGAGAAAGTCCCTCTTGCTTACATTCATCACAAGCTCTACATCAGCCAGAAGCTTCACATTCACCGACAGCCGGCTAAACTCAGAGTCACCGGGATTAGCCAACAACCTTCGAGCGAACTCTTTCTGAAGAAGAAGCGTGGCACTCCGAAACGGCCTCGGCCCATACACCAGTTTGATCACGAGAGGGGAAGATATCTGATAAGGAATGTTGGCCACAACAAGATCAAACCGCGGGAACAGGACTTTCATTGCATCTTTTTGTATAACCTGCAAAACCAAAACCCACGTGTGACGCTTTCTTCCTTAACTTTCTACTTTTGGCTCAGGCATTTCATCAAACAGGTGAGGTGTGAGATACGGTATGAGTAAGTCAACAATTACCCTGAGCTTATCTTTGAGACCTTGTCTAAGAGCGCGCTTCTCGAGAACCTGGACCATGCGATGGTCAATCTCGAATGCTACTACCTTGTGCGCAGCTTCGAGAAGCTTGAGGGTGAGGTTGCCGGTGCCAGGTCCGATTTCGAGGACAGTGTCGGTTGGATTTATGGCGGATTTGCGAACGATGGTATCAAGAATTCTAGGGTTGATGAGAATGTGTTGACCTTTGCTCTTGTGAAAATGTAAACGCTCTTCGCCAACTCCATCTCTATCTCCATCTCCATGCACTTGCCGCACTGCTCGTAACCTCCTAGAAATGAACCCAGCTACGGGTACCACCCTCCTCAACATGCTTCGTTCATTCCCAAACATCGACGTAGAATACAAACCTACTCTGCTCCTTTCTTACATTGGCCCATCAAAGCCCAAATCAGGCAGTTTCTGCCTGCAACTCCATAAATTCCCCCCTTCACTTCATATAATAAAATTCTATTTTTTGCTCTTTCTGAAGTGTACAGCGTAGAAATAATTTTCAGAAGTAAAAAATGTTTTTTATATGGATTTTTGTTCGTGCAAAAAATGATTTCAGAAGTAAAAAATATTTTTATATGGATTTTTGTTCGTGTAAAAAATGATTTCAGAAGTAAAAAAAAATTAGCCTGGATCCAAAACCCAACTATATTTCCTTCTGTTTTTTGATTAAGGGGTAAAGGACTTCATGTACTTCCATATATTTCTTCCTACATTTTCATATAAAAAAAAATCATATTGTGTTTTTTTAGATTGTAAAATCTTAAAGTCAAAAATAATTTTTAAATTGTGAAATGTAGAAACTAAATAGGTCCTGAAGCTTTTTTATTTTTAGTCTCTCGAACTTTTACTAATTATTCAATTTAAAAATAATTTTTAATCTTCTGTAATCTAAAAATAAAATATAACTTTGAAATTTAACTATGAAGGTGGAAAATATTTCTTATACAAAATAATCAAATTTGATTCACATATTCAAAAAGTAAAAGGCCATGAACTCCAAACATAATGAAGGTGATCAACATAGTTAGTGTAACATCCCAAAATACAGTAATTACCATAATCCAGAATTAATTACAATTAACAGTAACATAAACAGTCTTTGCATTAAAATTAGGATTTAAAAGCCGAACGGCATCAGTACAAAAGAAGGCGCATAAACGCAGGCCATGAGAATCTGAAACGAACGTTCTTAAAAGTATAAAACAACGTACGACAAAACAAAACTTAGAAGCTTAAGACGAACGACCTTACAAAATATTTGGCCGAACGTTTAAACTACACTAACGTTCACAGATCTATTCTAACGAGCGCTCTAAGGCTCGGCCTTCACATCAACTTCCACCAGATTTGTTTCATCCAAATTTTCTTCTTCCAGCATTTGCTCAAGGGATGCTCCACCATCTGCTCACATCCACAACGGATGATCATTGCATTTTGACAAGACGGAACATACATGGACAGTAGACAACACAAGGAAATGCAAGGGTAAGCTTATGATATTTAATTTATACAACCATCAAATAAGTTTACATTTCAATCCACACATACAACATGTAAGCATGTCAATTAACAATCATATAGAAACATATATAAAAGACAGACCGTCCGGACTGTATGAATCTGTGTAGTTACAAGCGTCCTTGCACCCGAGTGATGTAGTAACTGGGATACACCAAACAGCTGCCACTCGAGGTAAGTCCGTTCTTACGTCGCCCATGTTAACTTATGAACTAAGGACCTCCTGCCGTTCCCACACATGAATACCCCCTTCTACTTGAAGAGGCGTATCACGGAACATCAGGATGGACAGCGAGTCTTAACTTATCCACAGTCATACTTTACCAAAGTCAATATCCAATATAGAAATCAGAGTCGTTCCTCCTTGGAACGCTCGTTCAAATATCAATATCATAACTTCATTTCTTAAATCGTTCTCACACCTTAACTCTTTCATTAATTCACATTTTCATTCTATGTTCCACTTTCATAAAAAGACGAACGTTAATTAACTGTATGGACGAACGCTATTTGATATCAGATAATTATTCAATTGTACGAGCGCTTGATAGGAGACCTTGCGCGATTTAGAACGAACGTTTGATATGAGACCGAACGGTATTAAAGACGAACGCTCGACATAAGGTCGAATCGTTATCAAAGGTGGACGCTCGACATGAGGTCGAACGCTCTCAGAGACGAACGCTCGACATGAGGTCGAACGCTCTCAAAGACGAACGCTCGACATGAGGTCGAACGCTCTCAAAGACAATCGCTCGACATAAGGTCGAACGCAAATCAAGGACGAACGCTCGACATGAGGTCGAACGCTCTCCAGTATTAAAATGGGGACGCTCGTTCACGAGCAGAATTCTTTCCAAATGAAGGAATCCCATTCTAAGTTTATTTAAGGAAAACCGAACGGTTTAAGACCGTACAGTGACGAGCGTCATTTATCAAAGGGGATGAATAAAATTTCAGATTTTCTCAACCTCAGCAGAATTTTCCAGATTTCAAATTTATAAACTTTATAACTTTCATTCCAAATTTATTTCACATTAACATAGTTCTCATACAGATTTCAACATTTTAATCATTCCAACTCTACCATAACCATACTCCATTCATCCATAATCAAATCAACATGCGTTTCAAACCACCAACAATATATACAATCCATGCAAACAGTGATCGTTCATGACAGATAAATCAAAATCAGAAAACCAGATTCCTTAACAGTGGTCAACCATACAGCTCAAACATCATGCAGTTCATACATGCACAATAACAGTGATCATCCATACAACTCAAACCTTATATTTTTCATTCATACAACTCAGATCATACAACATACAGTATAAATTAAACATATAAGCTTCCCTTACCTGGATAGCAGTGAACGTTTAACAGTGTAACTTGATTCTCTCCAACTACGAATTTCTACCCGACAAGCTCTTTCTTACGCTCCTCAACTAGGTTTAACCAAAGAGAACTCAGAAACTCAGATTTTTCTCTTTGCATGCAACTGAAACAGTGTTCCTAGAAATTCTAGAACTAGGTTATGGCTTGGGAACTTACCAGTTACAGGATCAAAAGAGGTTCGGATCAAAACGAAGCTTACTGGCCCGTGAACGTTTCTATGGTTTCAGAAAATTGTTTGGAGTTGAGAGAAGTGAGTAATGGTAGAGAGAAGATGAAGGTTCTTAGTGAGAAGTTGGAGAAAATGAAAGGGTAAGTTTCTGAGATTGAAGATGAATGGTGCAGGTGAGAGAGAGAGTTTCTCAAAACTCAGATTTTGTGGATTCCACGTCAAACAGGCGAGCGTCTCCTAGCCTGCCACCTGCACACCAAACTCTGCTTTTGGAAGCTTCTCCTGCGACACATGGCATGCGTGCATGCACAGATTGGTGCGTTTTTAATGCACTGAATGTGTGCAGTGGTGCGCGTTTCAGAGAATGTTGTGGCACGGTGTTATTGCACAACAGAGGGATTTTAAAAGCAGATTTGAAATGGGATTTAATAGGATAAGCATGGATTATAACGAGCATAAATCTGGTTTATCACAGAATTATTATTGCTAATTATATAGGGTTTTACAGTTAGTAAACATTAACTCTAGTTCACAGTTTATGACAAATTTCTATATTTCTATCATGACATCTCATGCCTCAACATAATTTACTAACATTTTGTATTTGACTTTTACATTTTTCAGAATGTAGAAGCAACCTAGGAGATCATAATACTAAGGGAATACAATGTCCATGACATTCATCAAAGTCAGGTCTCTATCACTAGCAATGACATGTGGACCACCCTCATATGTCAGAAATAATCCTTTAAACCTTTTCAAAGTCCAAGTGAAATTGTTTTCTTCTTCACTTGATAAAAATGCAAAGGTAGCTAAGAAGGTTAACCCTCTAGATGTCATCTTAACTATCTCAAGCAATAACAATCGATATTGTATGTCGTACCTATCAAGAAAATAATATTAAATGCATTCAACAATTTCATTGCATTAGATCCAAAAGAGGTCACTTACCACTTCAAATTCGTCGACACATCTACTCAAATGGATCTATTTATCACGACCCATCATCATTAGTTGTTACAATTTAGTTCTTGACCATCTTAATGATTGTTTGTAAGTATATCTTGTGTTATATATTTACTTGATTGTTGTAACGTTACAATCATTATTTTCTTTTAGAATCAATAGAATATTTGCAAGTTTCACTTGATTCTTAGTCATATCAATAAGTAATAATTGTTCAATGAAATTTAACCTCGCAGCAAAAGAGTGACCAAGTAAACTTTGTGTCAAATAATGGTTATGATATCCACATATAACCTTCAACATTCATCCCTCTACATTAGAATTTGGTTTGTCCTTCAACTTAAAAAGACACTTGTATTTTCTTGTATCATATATATTTGGCCGAATATCAAGTTTGTATTTCTTGTATTTTCCATCTTTTTCACGTATGACAAATATTTGATCAATTGTAAAATTATTTGTATAATCTTCCTCTCACACTTCATTAACGAAGAAGAGAAATCTAATACAAAACTCAATTTTACTTGTGATTTCATCAAACCGAAAGGATAATATTTCATTTTACAATATAATCACCTATAACATAATATCTTCACCACTCAATAACTTACTTCATTGGTAATAATACTTATAATAATACCTCAACAAATTATGAAAAAAAAGTTTCAACAAATTAAAAGCAAGAAAAACTTAAAAAATAGAAGTAACCAAATTTTTGAGGGAAAAAGGTAGTAACTATATCTCGAAATTAGGTGAAGTAAGTAATTAGATTTTGAAATTATGTAAAGTCTTAATTGGATTTCAAAATTTGATGATTACGTTAATCAAATTGTTAATCAAATTTTGAATCTGGTGAATTTTTTATCCAAATTTTGAAATTTAGTAATTTTTATAATTAAATTTTGAAATCCTATTAATTTTAATATATGGTGATTTTTTTAAGGATTTTGAGATTTAGTAAACTTTTTAATCATATTTCAAAATTAATTGATCTTTTAAATTGGATTTCGACATTCGATTTGCTTTCTAACAGGAAATGCAACATAAATAACGAAAGAAACTTAAATGAAACACATATACGTGACGTGGAAGATGAACAGACCACCAACAAGAGAGATAACCATCAAAACTCTGCATGAGAAGTGAATACAAATAAAACCAAAGGAATCATGAAAGAGAAGCAGAAGAACGAAATGACCTTGGGATCACAAAGGAAAAACAGAAGAACGTAGTGAACTTGAGGTAGTAAATATATAAAGATAAAAATTAAATGACATCTGGGTAAACAATAATTATTCTTTGTCTTTTTTTTTTTTTTTATCTTTTATTGAATATTATATTCGTCTACTTGGAGGTGCAAGTACTAATTTTTATTCGGTGCAGAAAAAAACTGCCTTAGGAGGAGGGAATCCACTGGATCCAAACCGACACAAGCCCAATATGTAATCTATAATGATATCTGGAAGGTCAAACTGAAATGTGGGACCTGATTGGATAGTAATTATGATTTCCTACAGTCCTTTATATGGTCAAAGGGCAATGGATGGAAAGCTTGGAAATATGATTTCTGAATGTTTACCATGCATCATTGCAGACGCGTATTGTGGGACAGAGATGGCTTTGTGTTTGACCTGATCATGCAACACCATTGGAGTCATCTTCTTGTCAATGGTATCATACCAAGCTTTCTGCTTCACATACGAATGATTGGAAACAAACTCTGGCCAATGTGTTGTTCTGCTATCAAAATGAAGAAACTAAAACGAACCAATCATTGTTTCATGGTTACTTCATTTTTGGCATCTTAATCCAAAATGATTGGGTCTTGCTTTCGTTAGGTTGTCTCGTAGTTGTGTAATCCTTTTCTATCACAGACAGTAACAAGCTGATTTTTAATTTTCATGGTCTCTATTTCACTGCTCAGTCTAGTGCCAAAATGATTTGATTCAGATCTTTTTTAATCATGATTTTCTTTATCCTTAATTGATAAACTTTTCTTTTATCGTTTCTATGGGCAAGGTGTTTAATACTCCATTAACAGCAAAACTGAATCAGGTTTATATCTAACTTCTAACTAACCAGGTTTTGCTGGATTATGTATTCTTCCTGTTACTTTCCCCTCTTTCCTCAATTTGCTAAAAGCCAAGTAACCAGAGATTCTCACTAATTACTAATACTAATTCAGTTAAAATTTTATTTAAAACTCATTTTAAGTAAAACATGCTTTCAATTCACATAAGCATGGCTAAAACGAGAAAGGGAATAAAGAAAAGAAAATACAAAAATTATATTAGTGAATAAACACGACTAGTGTGTATATATATATATATATATATATATATATATATATATATATATATATATATATATATATATATATAAAATCATATATACTACGTAATTACTAAAAGATTATTGCCGTTGCTAATTATTTTACGCTTTTGAAATATTTTACAAAAGCAAGGTATTAAATTAAAAAGTAAATATATATATATATAATTAACGTTTTGGAAATTTTAAAGTCATCAATAAAAAATAATTCCAAGTATACCAAACTTTCCTATCAATCCTCGGGTAGATACTTGGAATTATTTTTTATTGATAATTGAGTCATGGTACTTTTATTAATACGGACGATTTCTTACTTTACCCTTGAAAGCAAATATCTTGTTTTAAAAGAGATCGTTTTTATTTCATTTTATTATTTGGTTACAAAGAAAAAAATAAAAATGAAATAAATTATCAATACCCTCTAAAAAACAAAGTTTTCTTTACCAGATATCTTCACTTTAAAATAAAATTATTACTTTCTCGCGTAATGAACTCGTAAGCCTATGTAAGCAATGTATAATGAACTAAGTATTAAATTAATGTTGAGGTTTAATTGAATGAATGTGTGGAAGCTTTTCACGTTTTTAATTGTAATTGGCAAGCAAAAGAGCATAGAAGGAGGGAATGTCTCACTTTATATGACTGAAATAGTGGTCACTTACCTTATCTATTATTTTTGTTTTATTCCATGTATTCCGTTTACTAATAATAAGTTTGTAAATAAATGTCAATGTCAGATAAAATAACTGAATTTTACCAAATATAATAAAATATATAGAACCATATTTCGTATTCGAAACTCTGGCCACGACACAAATTAAATAAGGAAATAAAATTTCTAAAATTTAGGATGCGGTAAAGGTTGAATCTATTAACATATTCATAACATTCACAAAGATAAACTGTTCTTTTACAGGATAATAAAAGACATTCACCTTTAAATGTAAATTATCCATAGACGTTAATGAGGAGCTAACTTAAGGTTAAAATTTTAAATATTTTTAAAAGGAAATAAAAAATATACCATAAATTTAGTTTAATTTTATACTGCCTTCCTTTTTTAGATAATATCTTTCTGGAAATATAAATAATGTAGTTTGAGACATGATTTGTAAGCTAACTTAGTTACTTTCTAAACTGTGTTTCTCTTGTTTACACTAGAAACAACTTTATTAATTTTTTTCTACAATAAATGAAAAAGTTGAAGCAAACACTACCACAATTCCATGAGGATCCCTAATTATTGTCTTATTGAAACTTTAAATTGGTGTTATCATTAAAAGATATGGCTTCATAATTATGTCGAAAGATAATCTTTCTCCATGAAAGTAGTAAAAGATGAATAAGAAATCTAAAAATATTCACTCAAGATAAGCAAGAGAGGAAAGTGTATACGGATAGGAGACAATTTAAAATGTTGTTACTTTATGCTTTTAAAGAGCATCTTAATATGACCATTGAATATTTCACAGGAGCAAAGTGGGTGGAGCGAGATTTATGGACGAATAACATAAAAACATGCTTTATTTTATATCAAAGAACATGTTTTTTTAATCGTAGTCATTCACAATTTACATAAATGACAACTATTTATATACTAGTATGACCATTGACTCAATTAATTACGGTATATTGTTATAGGATTATGGTGTGAATATTTCAAAGTCCAGGATCTAGGCTATGTAGTGGGTGAACCAAATCAGCGTACAAAGTTCCAATCTCAGTCCGTTCTTTTCGGCGTTAAACGTTGTCTAAAAACACGAAAGCAAATATACAAATTATAGAAACATCAAATGTAATTTAACAAGAATTTAGGAGATTGTAAACGACAGTGTGAAACGAAATTATGGGAGGGTTGAGAACAAAACACGCCCACGTGAGTGCTTCAGCTTCGGGGACATATATAATGAATCAAACAACAATATTTATGATGGAAGTACTCTCTTCTAAACAAAATCAATTTATAATAAATAACTGTAAATTTTATTTTATAAACTTAAATATCATTAAAATTTATTTTAATAAAATTTATTGTTTGTTAAGTATATTATTTTATTTAATATTAAAATATTTACTAATATATATATATATATATATATATATATATAAAAGTAAATATAAATTTTATTTTATAAAATAATTTTTTAGATTGTATTAGATTTAAAATCTATTTTCTAACGATTTATAAATTATATTTATTTATTTTTAACTTTTGATCTTAAATATGTCGCAGTGTTTGAAACCTAAATTAAGGGCACATGCATGGTAGAATAATTTTTCTGATATAACTAATATGGGTTAAAACTAAGTATTGTAAGGAATGATCTACACACAAAGCAAGTGCACAAAGTACACTTTTGCTTTCTCTATCTTTATACTGTTTTTGCAAACAAAAAGGTGAATATTCTATCAACGAATAACGAACTTTAATTCTTTATCTGCTACCAAGATATTCACCAAAGCCAAGCTCATACATAAATAAATAACAAGGTCCCCAGTGAGAGAATAACTCAAAACCATCCCTATTTGGCTTTGATTGGAATAACAAGATCAAAGTTTTTCATAACTTAATTTTTTCATGGTTAGTTATTAACTTTAGTTTTTATCAGCTACAGATTTAAACTCACAATTTAACACTTTCTCCTTTCCCTTTTATGACCCAGTGAACCTTATATCTCTTATAAAAAAAGTACAGTACAAGTGTGAACGAATATATATGAGGAAATTTTTTTCTAACATACAATAATTTGTTTTTTAATTTTTCAAGTAGTATACTGTAATTAATATTTAGGTGGATACAGTGATTTTTGGATAGGAATTCGATTTCTGGGTAATGAATTCTGATTTGAATTTTTGTGAATTTAATTGAGTTATAGTTCAGAATTCAGATTTGGAAAATCAAGTTTTGAAATGAATTTTAAGATTTTAGTCAAGATGTATATTAGAATTTGGTTTCTGAATAGTTAAGTTTTGACTTAGTTTTTCGAACAGTTAAGTTCTAACTTGATTTTGTGTGATTTTAAACCAAATTAGAATTTAGTTATCCGAAAAAAAAATTATAAAATACATCTCGATCAAATTTACCAAAATTCATTAGAATTTGACTTCTCAAAATCTAAATTCACGAAAATTCAAGCCAGAATTTAGTTATCCAAACTGATTTTTGACATGTGCAAAAACTATGCTATTCTGATAAATATTAAGCACATGTACTACCTTGGAAATAGAAAAAAAAAAGGCAAAGTATACTGAGATAAAAGTTCTATATATATAGGAGTGCTAAAACTTGTTTAATACAATAAAGTTGATTTTCTGTTCAATCAACTTGTATGCTTTCTCATATTTTATTAACAGAGATGCATATGATGTTTCTGAATCACTTTATAATCCACCACCAGTATAACGCTAAAATATGTGCAGTGGCCGCACCATAATCTCAACACAAACTCAGAACTTTGTAGTCAAATTTTGACTTCACACTTCTTTATTCACTTAGAACTATCACTTTGTCAAAAGTTATCCAGAAAGGAATTTTATACACTTTTTTTATATAGCTTAATTTTCCCTTTTGGCCATATATATGACCCCCATTTCACGTATAAAAATGGACTAATTTATTTCCTTAGTACATGCCATTTGCTTTTTGTTACGGTTGGTTTTGGTGAACTTGATGGACGAAATTATTTAATATATATGCTTGAACCGAATTATCACTAGAAATTGAAAAATCTTTGACTATTTTTGTACATGACTGTAGATGTAGTATTCTAGCGAGTGTTTGACAAATTACATAATAAAAATTCATCTTTATACAAAATTAGTTATTAAACTTAATTAATAATTTAATTTTTATATTTAAGTTTATCATTTATTTTTATCTTTTTATTTTTTTTATTCAATTGACTATCTATTTTTATTAAATTAAATTAATGTAGTCTATTTTAATAAATCAACATACCTTAAAAGGTGATTATATATTTGTTTAAACTCTCTTCTCCAATTCTAACTCTTTTTTCGACAACACCCACCACCACCCACTCTCTCATTTCCTCTCACCAGGCATTAATTATTTAAATTAATTCTATTTAACAAAAATATAAACTTAATTAATATAAATATAAAAACTAAATTATTAAACAAGTGAATAAGATAATAATAAATAAAAATAGAGATATATATTGAAAGTGGATTTAAATTAAAATAAGTCTCAACATCATGAAATCCTATATTCATAATATATTGCATGATACTTCTTACATCATATCAAATTTATCGTAGCTAAATAATATATTAAAAATAATATTTAATCTGTTAAAATTGATTATTATAATTAATAAATTATTTATGAAAAATAATTGACTTATAAGATAATAAACTAACATTTGGAATGAAATTACTACAAAATATAAAATAATGTTAGGTTGTGGTGTGGTTCACTTAATTTTTCCTTATGGTTGGGTCATTAGGGGAAAGATTAAGACAAAAGAAAAATAAAGTTGGTAGGAATTTGGTATTACTTGAAAGTCTAAAGAGATAGAGAAAAAAAAGGCGAGGCTGGATTTTCTCTTTGTATGGTATCCAAGGCGAGGCTTTTGTGTGTTATGGTTATAGTAATCATTTAATTTATTATTGGTTTGATTATGCTTTTAAAGAAAATGTCGAACACTGTGAAGTTGTGACAGTGGTAAATTGGCTGTTCTGAAGACAATGGATAATGGGTTGGCTCACAGTTGGTTCACATGAAATGACCAATTAAAAGCACAAAGAAATAAGGAAAAGGAAAAAGGAAAAAGGAAAAAGGGTTTCGTGTTCACATGAAATCTGGGCCATAAATATCGCATTCATCCACTCACCCATCAAACCAACCCATATATTGCTTAAACTGTTACTAATTATATTACTAATTCTATGTTAAGATCTATACAACAGACAACACAGGATGAGAAATAACTGTTTCACGTATTGTAGCACGTTGTTCATACAAACGAAGGAGCACCGCTTTTTATGCGCGAAACTAACTTCAGCGTTTACTCGTTAAAATAACACTACTAATCAGTCAACTAAGAAGATTTATTTACTTGAGTGATTTAATTTTAAATTTTAAATAAATTCTAAATGTCTAATATTTTGTGCATTTAATTATAGAGTTGTTGCCGTGGTGATATTTATTTGGATCACATTCTTTGTGTTATGGTTGTTTGGCACAGAGAATAGACATACCGATGGGTACATTATTATTACATAATTATTGTTACGTTGGAGCATTGGTTGGTCGCACAGAGCCACGCCCAGAGCGGTGTTCTCGACACCTGTGGCTACGAATGAGTGTGCGAAAAAAAAGCATGTTTTGTGTTACGTGTTTTTCCTTTTATAAATTGGTCTACTAAGCACTCAACAGTGGGCGGAGTGAGTTTATTAACTTCACCACTCTCTTCTCTTTCTCTATCTCCTTGGATACCAAAACCATAGCACTCAAACCAACACCCCGACTCTACCTTTTTCTTTCTTCTCTCTCTTAGCATTCCCCATTCTCTTCTTTCTCAGTGGTGGGGAAAGCATGGAAACCACCTCAGTTTCCAAAATACACTTTGCATTGTTTTGTTTGGCGTTCTGGTTGGCTGTTCAGCTGGACTGGGTTCACTGTAGTGTTACCTACGACAGAAAGGCCATTCTCATCAATGGCCAAAGGCGACTCCTTTTTTCTGGCTCTATACATTACCCAAGAAGTACCCCAGATGTAATTTTCTTCTTCCATTTCCTGCTATTTTGTTTTCTTGTTTGGCCATAGAAACTTTACCTTGTTTACTGTTGTTTTTTTCCTGTGTAGACGTGGGAAGATCTGATTTACAAGGCCAAAGAAGGAGGTCTGGACGTCATTGAAACCTACGTCTTTTGGAATGTTCACGAGCCTTCTCCTGGCAATGTATTTCACTGACACTCTTTCAGTTCCTTAATTTTTTTTTCCTGTTGAAATTGAGGTTTATTATCTCTGTTCTCTCTTCACGCAATTCGTTGCAGTTCGACTTTGAAGGAAGGTACGATCTCGTGAGGTTCGTGAAGACAATACAGAAAGCGGGGCTATATGCTCATCTTCGCATTGGACCTTATGTCTGTGCAGAATGGAATTTCGGGTACCTTCAAAAATCTCACACCCTTGTCTGTTGTTTGTTTCTAACTCGAGGTTTCGGTCTCGTGGGGTCTTGTTCGATTCTTCAATGATTTCTCTTGTAATGTGCAGAGGGTTTCCTGTTTGGCTCAAGTATGTTCCGGGCATCAGTTTTAGAACAGACAATGAACCTTTCAAGGTCTCTCTCTCTCTAGCGCGTGCGCCTGCACATACACACACACACACCAAAACCAATTTTCATTTCATGAACTGACTAAAGGAAAGTTGGAATTTCTTTCTACTGAAATGGTTTTTTTGATGACCCGTGAACGGTGTTGCAGAGGGCAATGCAAGGGTTCATTGAGAAGATTGTGGGAATGATGAAGAGTGAGAAACTCTATGAATCTCAGGGTGGCCCTATCATACTTTCTCAGGTGTTGTGTAGCCTCCATTTCTTAGTTGCTTTTTGTGTATTTATCTTCAACCACTAGTGACTGTAGACTTTTCAGTTTAGATCTGACTAAGTGGCCATAGTAACCGTGATATATGCACAATATGCTGTTTCAGATTGAGAATGAGTATGGGGCACAGAGTAAATTACTTGGACCTGCTGGCCAACGTTACGTAAACTGGGCTGCAAAAATGGCTATTGAAACGGGAACGGGGGTCCCCTGGGTGATGTGCAAGGAAGATGATGCACCAGATCCCGTGGTGAGCATTCTCATTCTTCCTTCCTCTAGAAAGTTATGTACTGTAGCATGCTGTGCTTATATGCACCATCAACATATCTTTGTATTTTGATTTGTTATTATTATTATTCTTGTTGTTGTTATCATTATTATTATATAAAAATGGAGCATAACGAATTGTAGCCCCAACCTTTCTTTTTCAAGAACCTTGCATGTTTAGGAGTGTGGTTCATAAATCTGTTTGTTTCCTTTTAATGGCAGATAAACACATGCAATGGCTTTTACTGTGATTATTTTACTCCTAATAAGCCCTATAAGCCTTCAATGTGGACTGAGGCTTGGAGTGGCTGGTAATAATTTTTATTGTTATCCTCTAAGTTTGGAATTAAAGAAACGAGCTTGTATAATTTTCTCTCTCAAATATGTAGGTTTTCTGAATTTGGAGGTTCAATTCATGAAAGACCTGTTCAGGATTTGGCATTTGCAGTTGCCCGGTTCATACAGAAAGGAGGATCTTTTGTTAACTACTACATGGTTGGTTTCTTATCCACTAACTCAATTGAGAAATTGACAATGAAGATGATGACAACAGCATTTACTCTAGTAATTTTCTTTTGCACATGTAGTATCATGGGGGAACCAATTTTGGCCGTACAGCTGGAGGCCCTTTCATCACTACAAGTTATGATTATGATGCTCCACTGGATGAATATGGTGAGAACTGAAAATTTTGTAATTTATGTAACTGCTGGCTATTGCTGTCTTTTTATTTAGTTTATTCATTTACATCTATATCAACAATTTTCCGTCCGAAAACTTGTTCATTGGTCTGAAGTATCGCAATGTAAATGCTTTCGTTAGTTGTCCCAACATTAACCCCAGACCATATTGCTGATTGTTTAACTGACTACATTTGTTAAACAAAAATGATAGGTTTGATTAGGCAACCCAAGTATGGTCATCTGAAAGAGCTTCATAAGGCTATCAAGATGTGTGAGCGGGCTTTAGTTTCAACTGACCCAGCTGTTACTTCATTGGGGAACTTTCAACAGGTTTAACATACTCCCTCCCTCCCTCCCTCTCTCTCTCTCTCTCTCTCTCTCTCTCTCCACTGTGCCGCAACTTTCTTTACTGATCCTAGTTAGTATTTTCTTTTTTCCAGGCTTATGTATACTCTGCAAAATCTGGAGACTGTGCTGCATTCCTCTCAAACTATGATACAAAATCTTCTGTTAGAGTTATGTTCAACAATATGCACTATAACTTACCTCCGTGGTCCATCAGCATCCTTCCTGATTGCAGAAATGCTGTTTTCAATACAGCAAAAGTATGTAACAAAAGTCTGAGATTTGAAATCGTATTCCTTTGGTACTCTGCGATCACCATGCTTCCTAGCACACAATTTATTCACCTTCAATATCGTCATCGATGGTATTCAACAATTTAAAATTGTCTAAAGCCACTAAATTCATCTTCTCTTCCGTTAGGTTGGAGTGCAAACATCTCAGATGCAAATGCTGCCAACAAATACTCATATGTTCTCATGGGAGAGATTTGAGGAGGACGTTTCTTCTCTTGATGACAGCTCTGCAATTGCAATCACTACTTCTGGTCTCCTCGAACAGATAAATGTGACACGGGATACAAGTGATTATCTTTGGTATATAACTAGGTAAGCTTGATTTTCTAAATTTGATTAGGCTTGCTTCTTAAGTAAGCTAATCTCGTGTTGTTTTAATTCCACCCACCACACATTGACTTTTTGATCAGTATGTAGTCATCATGCTTAACAATTCTCTATGTTCATTTTTCAAAGGGCAGATTACTTGCATTAACCATGAAAATAAATGGTTAATTTTATAGATGCTTAATATGGAATTGACATCATGAGATGACTTTGACATTTACTGGAATCTCTCGTAGGATCCTGCTACTAGACGTTTGGAAACCATTTTCTCCTTACTAATTATTTCATATCTATTTTTCTAGTGTTGATATAGATTCATCGGAATCTTTTTTCCGAGAAGGCAAACTACTCTCTCTCATTGTTCAATCCACGGGGCATGCCGTGCATGTTTTTATCAATGGTCAACTTTCAGGTGTGTAGTCTGCTTTCTTCTTTACTAGATCTCGCTCCCATGTTATTAGTCGAAGGAAACAAGATAAATATGATTGAAAACAGGTTCTGCCTTTGGAACACGAGAGGATAGGAGATTCAGATATACTGGCGCAGTAAACCTCCGAGCTGGAACAAACAGAATAGCTCTGCTCAGTGTTGCTGTTGGACTTCCTGTAAGTTTTTTTCCACCTTTACTTTCCGAAGAAAAATCCTACTACATCCAAGTATCGATCGATGCAATCCATTGTCAAAAGTCAATTTTTTGGAAAAACCATTTAAGGTTCTTCTTATATGGTTTCTTCTTGAGTTTTCTTATGAAAGATCTTTTAACCTTTTTTTAATTGAGCGAGTTATCATCAGGTCCACTAATTCTCCTTTTTATTATCTCAACTGTGCTTATAAAGGCTTTATTCTTGTCTATTAATAATTACTATCATTATTTTCGGATGTGTTGTCATAGAATGTAGGAGGACATTTTGAGACTTGGAGCACAGGAATACTTGGTCCTGTTGTACTCCGGGGACTTGACCAAGGAAAGTTGGATTTATCTTGGAAAAAGTGGACTTATCAGGTTGCTTAGTCTTACTTTAGTTTCTTGAGTAGTCTTGGTTACAAAGGAATTTTTTATCGAGACATGCTAACTTTTTAAACAGGTTGGGCTGAAAGGAGAGGCCATGAATCTTGCATCTCCAAATGGTATCACTTCTGTAGAGTGGATGCAGTCAGCATTAGTTTCAGACAGAAATCAACCACTGACATGGCACAAGGTAAAAATAAACAGAAATGTGCTTAAGGCTCATGGAAACCAATTACAGGCCATAGAAAATGATAAAATTTATTGGTATATTTGCAGACTTATTTTGATGCTCCAGATGGAGATGAGCCGTTGGCATTGGACATGGAGGGTATGGGTAAAGGTCAAATATGGATTAATGGACAGAGCATTGGAAGATACTGGACTGCTCCAGCTGCTGGTAATTGCAACGGTTGCAGCTATGCAGGCACCTTCAGACCTCCAAAGTGCCAGGTTGGTTGTGGCCAACCAACCCAGCGGTGGTAAGTATTATTTTTTGTCGACATTGTAGGTAATGCGTGGCACAGTCAGGCTCAGAGTCCCTTATATTTGGCACTAAATATTTCAGGTACCACGTACCTCGATCTTGGTTGAAGCCAAAACATAATCTGCTAGTTGTTTTTGAAGAACTTGGGGGAGATCCTTCGAAGATTTCAATTGTACAGAGATCAGTGAGCAGTGTCTGCGCTGATGTGTCTGAGTACCATCCAAATGTTAGGAATTGGCACATTGAGAGCTATGGGAAATCGGAAGAGTTCCATCCCCCCAAAGTTCACTTGCATTGCAGTCCTGGCCAAGCCATCTCTTCCATTAAATTTGCAAGCTTTGGAACTCCTTTGGGGACCTGTGGAAATTATGAGCAAGGAGTCTGTCATTCTCCCTCTTCTTATTCCATCTTGGAGAAGGTACTCTTCAACTCCATTTCTTAATCCAACTCATCAACTTTGCAATAAGATTTTCTAAAGACGATACCATAACTAATGTTCTTTGTTATTTATCTCAGAAATGTATAGGGAAGCCCAGATGCACGGTCACTGTATCAAACAGTAATTTTGGGCATGACCCTTGTCCAAATGTGTTGAAGAGGTTATCAGTTGAAGCTGTTTGCGCTCCAACCAAGTGGAGGGGATGAATGATTAAAAGCACCATTTTAAGTGCAGTATGCAGTGACTAACAAGAAAAAGTCAAGAACAATAATAGTATAGGTAATGTAAGTGCCATAGTTGTTTTAGGGAGACTTACTTACTACATTCTGATATGTTGGTGCCGAAGGCACGAGGTATATGATTTTTATTGAGTGATGTGTCAACGGGATTGTGTAAATTAGTGATTATCGAATAGGAGAGAGTTTTAAACCAAGAGTTCAAAATTTGGACCCTTGTGTGTGAATTTGGAGTGGTAGTTTCCTGCCTTCAAAGTTTTAACTACAGGCACGGAAAAGGTAGGAACTTTGGTTGGTGTGATGTTTTTTTCTTTTTTGGTTTTAGTTTATGGGGTAAATTAAACTCCAAATCAGGTTTAAGTTAGGAGCGGATCCTACTGTAACCATTCTCTGCACTTTACCTTCTATTTTTCTTTCTTTTTGCTTTTATGTTGCAGAATCTACCAATGGCTTTAACGTTTAAGTGTCTTTTTAAATTTTAACTGATTTTTCTACCGTTTTTTAAATTTAATTATATTTTTAGGTAAAAAGTTATTTATGAAATAAATAAAAATTAATTACAATAAAATTATAAAAGTTATTTATATTTAATTTTATAACTATAATAACAACAATAGTAATAATTTTATTATTTTTTATTATCATAAAAAAAAAGCGATTCATTGGTTCTAAATAATGCAAATTTAGTGTTATATTCAACGACGAAGATAAGAAGTATTATCAAACAACTTCAAAAAAGAGATGGAAAATAAAACATTTAAGAATCTCAGAAAATTGAGTTCAACTTAAATTTTTTTATATTAAATTGATTTACTGAATTATATTAGGAGTTTTTAATGAACTTAATAATCTTTTGTACTGTAGTTGGATAAAATAAAAGACAGTTTACTAAGACTATAAATGTAAAAATATGTAAGTTGCTAGTCTAGGTTTAAATGGCGCCTAGAATCTAGTGACACTGAGCAGAAGGTGCTTGGCAAAAAATACCAAGAACTTGTACCTTTAAAATAATTTACATTTAATTTAATCACTAGACCAGAACATTTTGTTATGAAATCAATAAAAATATATTTAATAATAAACCATATTTTAGATAAGATATTGCTTATTCAAACAAAACAACATATTTCACATCTTTTAAAAACACGAATTATATATATAATTAATAATAATAACAATAATCTATAAATTTTAAATATTCATTATTTTAAATAAAAAATAAAATTTAATACAAAATGAGATCAATTGCATATTAATACTACTGCATTTGAGAAAAATTCTAATTTAAGTAATGATAACAATTAGACTAGCAATACACTTATTTAATACATGATATTATAATAAAAATAATACTTTGATAATCCTAAAAGAATATTCACTTGACAACTCTCTAATAATACAATAATAATGTCTATTAGAATTTCAAATTAAAAATAAAATAAATATGATTAAGATAATATTATTTTGAATTGTAATATGAATATGAATGTTTTTCGGTCTTTAGTATCACCACTCATATTATAATTGTTTGTAGAAAAATATGATGATGTAAATATTATGATGTAAATAAAGATTAAAAGATGTCATATTTTTCTACCAACATAGAAACCAAACTTTTGACACATGAACAACATTGTATTAGGATTAGAAGGAGGATTATGGAAAACCAAAATGAGGCTAAAGCATTGTTTACCTCTTGTACAAAGTAGAGCAAACCAAGAGTAAGTTTTTTCTGATTCATATCCAAACTGATCATGCCAACAAATGGAAAATGACCATAAACTTTAATTTCTTATACTAAACAAGTTTATATAAAGAAAAATGATAACTTGACACGCATAATTTTTTTACACTCATTTTGATATTACTCATATTTACTTTTTACTTTTTTAAAAAAACAATAAAAATTCACTCTTTTAAAACCATTTTACTCTTTTTAAATGTCAAATGAATGTTAATGTGTGTCATACTACTCTTACTTAACTTAATTATCTCCTAAACTATGTCATGGATCTTCTACATTCATATTTTTAACAAAGTTGACTTCTTAACTATTTGCTAAAAGATGACTAAATGAAATTATAAAATTATGCAAAATAGTAAAAGTAATATTACTAAAATGGTAAATCTCTCTTAAGTAATATGATCTTTTGGTCTCTCGAAAGAGGGGTTGTGTTCAAAATTGTCATACCTTTTTTAAAAAGTAACAAATGATCCCAACTTGTGAAAAAACGGGTCAAGTTAATCCTTTTTGTTAACGGCGTCAAAAATAAAACGGTGCAGCTACCCCTGGACAAAACTTAATGTGTCCAGTTTATCTTACTGTGTGGCAGTTGCGTGGTAGTGAGGTTAAAATTGTGACAAAAAAATAGATTACGTGACAATGTTTTGACAGATGTTAAAAAAAGAGGGGTTGGGGTTTGGGTTCGTCCTACTTGGTGTCTAAGGTGAGGAAAGTGTTTGTGACGAGATAGGAATGACTTCTTCCCAAGGATGTTCTTTGTGTTCCAATAGATGGGGCAAATGATCTTTGCGTTCGTCCCATGCTGATGCTTCTGTTTTACTTGCCTCTACAAAATTATCAAGCATTTTACTGAGATCGAGAACTGCAGATTTTAAATCTTTTACAGAAATCCCAGTTTTCAAGCCACTAAGAACACGCCAAATTACTGGAGTGTCCTTCTTGGTGGAGAGAAGCAGCACCCTAAGCAACTTTGCACTGTACTCCACCAAAAACGTATTTCATTCTCCTTGTAAGAAAAAGTAAAAATTCTAGGAGCATTTTGTGGATACATGCCAAGCTCTTTACACAACGAGATTTCCTTATCACAATTAATGCTTCCAACCTGTCACACAAAATAGAGATATAAGCCATTTTGTGGACCACAACCTGAAACTTATCATTAGACATCCCAATCCGAACCCTGTAAATTAGAGCTGTCAAAACGGGTAATCCGGCCTGACCCGACCCACCAAGGGTTGGTCACTTAGTGAGCCAACCCAACCCGACTCATTTATTAGCGGACTGAAAAAATTCAAACACGACCCGACCCACCATGGGTTGGTGGGTTAAACGGGTTAGCTCATTGACTCACGTAATTAACCTTTTTTTCACCCTCTTCTTTTGAAATTCTTATAACATGTTACTTTGATCAATCAAATTAAAACAGTAATAATTGAACCAATTGATATAAAAGAAAATGAAACAAAAGAAATATATATATATATATATATATATATATATATATATATATATATATATATATATATATATATATATATATATTCTAAGCTATCAAGCATAAAATTTTGCCAATTTAGTTTAATGAGACATACACAACCGTTTTGATATATTCCTGAATTATCCAATCTATAATATTATCCAATCTATAATCTTAGGGTTTTATTTGCAAAGCGGAACTTTTGGAAAGACAGCAACACGAAAGGCTCTATTGCTAAGTAAAGGTTGTGCGTTTTGAATAATTAATTTAATTAATTTGATTTCAATAAAAAAATAGGATTTGAATAATTAATTTAATTAATTTGATTTAATTAAAAAAAAATAGGTGGGTTGGTGAGCCAACCCGACCCAGCACGGGTTCAACTCGTGTGAGCCGGATTCTTAGTGAGCCGGGTCAAAATTGGCTCGCATTAAAATTTTTGCATTTTTTTCCAACCCAACCCGGCTCAAAATCGTGGTGAGTCGGGTTGGCTCACGGGTTTGAACTCATTTTGACGACACTACTGTAAATGCAAACGGAGACCACTTGAAATTTCACCTTCAATGAGATAAACACTAACCCCAATTTGAACACAGTTTTCACCATAATGTTTAATCCCAAATCACGATTTCATTCTAACCCTAACCCCTCTTTTTTTAACCTCTCTCACATTACATTGTCACATACTCAATTTTTTTCTCCCATTTTTAATTTTACACGTCAATAAACCTAACACTGTCATACAATCACATAAAATTGACATGTCATTAAGTTTTGTCCAGAAGGACAGTTGCACCGTTTAATTTTTGACGCCATAAGTAAAAAGGATTAAATTGATCTGTTTTTGCACAAATTCGGATTGTTTGTTACTTTTAAAAATGGTAAAACCATTTTGAACATAATTTCTCTTTTGAGAGACCAAAAGAATTATTAAACCTTAATTTATCTATGTCGGATTACTCATTTCTTTTATATAAATAATGCATAATGGAATATGAAACCCCACGACACATGTTTTTGGTTGAATTAAAATTTCTCCACATTCATCAACATGTAAAATAAGAAGAACTGATGTAATTATGATTCATGATATAATATAACAAAGCACACCCACTATTATTTAAGACTTAAGCAAAGCACCAGTTTGTATCCAGAAAGAGATGACATAGTAAAAAGCTACTTAGTGCAATAGCAAAAATACCAGATAAGTCTAATACAAGATTCTAAAACATAAATACCAATGGATAAAATGTCTTTAAAGCTGAAAGTAAACTGCTGAGATAAGCAAGATTAAGCATTAGCTGCAGACACATGTTTGTCTATTGTCTGCTGCAATTCTTCCTTCTTTGCTCCCACCACTTTGCCCAGAAGAGTTCCCTCTTTCACAAACACAAAAGTCGGCATTGCCTCAACAGCAAAATCTTCAGCAACAGTCTGCAACCAACAAATTATTTATCATTATTCTCTAAACCAATATTTTAATCTCTTCTTTTTATCTGCTGCTATTTGGGTAGGAAAATTATAAACATAACTACGTGATTATTTATTTTACCTTTAATTCGTCTACATCCACCTTCAGAAATACGACATTTACGTACTTCTTAGCCAGCTCAGCCAGGAATGGAGAAATGAAACGGCATGGTCCACACCAAGAAGCAGTAAAATCCACCACAATCTGAAACAATTACCAATGAAATATGACTACAATATATCACATATTCTTATAAGATAAAACTTACATGTTTTGGACTCTTTATACTACTTTCAAAAGAAAACATTTTTATTTTTCAAAGCGACAATTTTCAGTTTCAATTAGAGAATGTATGAAACATTTTATAGGTTCTGTCATCAGTTATATGATGATGTTAGCTACAAATGTAAGTGATCATAACTGCTTGTAGTGTACTGCAGACTGAAATTTGCAATGCATGATTAGGTTAAAATTTATGGGTATAGGTGAACCACACAAGTAGATTATCCAAGAAGACTCAGCTGAAAACAAAATAATTATTTTAACAAATTTCAATATCCAAATAAAGAGTGAAAGTTTTCGAAGTAAAAATAATTTTATATGCCCAATTTCATCAATCAAAAACATATATTTCATTTAACTAATTTTAAAAAAGGGAGTATATCTCTCATCACGTTTCCTCTTTTTCTGATTTTCTTCTCCACCCATCTCACTTCCTTATGGTTGTAAGAAAATCATAACTCTTACATAAGTGGAATTACCCCACAAATATTGTATTTCACAGATCTTGCAAAAATATTGTATTTCACAGATCTTCCTGATTTCAAAGCTTAATATTATCAAGCCATCGATAACAAACTAATCATCGTGTTTGATTAGTGTTTACGATGATTAACATATATATGGCACACGATTCAATTTGATTACCACGAGACTTTTTGGTAAATCTGATATAGACAGCACTCAAGATCAATTCAAAATCAATTTTAAAAATCAAACTCAGGTGTTGTTTACAAAAAGTGCAATGAGTATAGCGTGCAAACACAGTAAAGAGAAATCATTATATATGATCCTCCACACACACACGATCTAATAAAAGTGTAATTTCACTTATAGTCAATGAAAAACCCTATATTAACAAGTTCGTTTATATATAATGGATAATGAAAAATAAAATCAGTAGAGTCCTTCACAGTTTCTTTCCTCCTCATCGGATTCAGTGAAACACATTCTCCGGAAAGCAATACAAATCATCCCCACAAAAAAAAGAAAAAAACAATACTTTTTTCTTTTCAGAATCATCTTTGAATCAAGTTTCAGAACCAGTGAAAGATGAATCAAAATATAACAAGAAACGGCAAAGTTAAGCACAGATCGAATCCAACGATGCACGCTTCGGACAATTTATTAATAAAACGATACATGATATATGAGACGTAACATGATGTGAAAATGACAACAAAAACGAAAAAAAATTAAGAATCACAGCATAAATTGAGATCGATCGATCCATGCAGATATTAAAATTAAAATTAAAATTAAAATGAATAAAGATTAATGAGTTGATTGATGCGTACGAGTTTCTTGGAATCATTGCCCTTTTGGAGTTGTTCCGTCCATGCCTCAATGGTGTGGCAGCCGATGACTTGTCCCTCTTCCGATGCGCCGGCCATTCTCTCAATCTTTATTTTCTCAGAAAGAAACCTTTGACAGTACAAAATTTCAATATTGAAGATCGATCATAGCCATAGCAGCTGCTGTGTTACAACTTTAAATAAGCAACGCATATGGGTACCCACTCTCGCCAAAATGGGCTCTCCTTTCTCATTATTTACCACTTTGCCACCGACTATCATTTCTGCTGATGCATACGAAATAAAAATTAAATTGCCCAATTAATTGTATTCATCCTTCAGTCAGTTCTCAAGTAAAACAAAAAGTAAAATAAATAAATAAACAAAATCACCCTTCACTGTGTTCATTTCGAATTAAAAACACAGCTTCTCAAATTAATTCATTTTTTCGTGAAATATTTTCTGAATAAACAATTAATTGAGTCGTGCTCGCTCCATTAATCTTCCATGTAATTTGCTTATTTTTTATTTTGTTGTAATTGTTTAAGATTTATTAACTTAGTTACTGTACAAGCTGCTCGTTGTGTATTATAAAAAAAGTATAATATATATAACTACAATTCGTCAAAAAAATCTTAAAGAGTGAGTGTTTCTAAATATTTGTTAATCTACATTGACTTATTTTTTTGTTAATATGTTTTTAAGTATTAAATTTTATTTTTTAAATAATAATAGTAATAATTTGTTAATATACTTTTTATTCAAAAAATGGGTATAACGTAGAATATATATATATATATATATATATATATATATATATATATATATATATATATATATATATATATATATATATATATATATATATATATATATATATATATATATATATATATATATGAGAAGTTTTTAGCCTAATAATTTACTTTTTGTGGACGTGAATTTTATATTCATCTGAGTGAATGGCAGAATTAAAGCATTTTATTTCCTCTCTATCATTTTGGCATTTTGTATGATTTAAGAAATAAAAGTAGGCGTTTTTACCCTAAATAGGCATGTCTTATTAACATAAGATCCAAATTTTAACATAAAATTTTGATCCTTTTGTGGATTTATTGCTTAAAATGAAAAGAAAAAGTGCATAGTTTCTACCATAAGTAGTCATATATTAATTTTGTAAACACATAACGTTAGATCCTATAAATTTTAATAATTAAAAAATATATAAATGTGATTAAATATTTTAAATAAAAAATAAAATGTTTTGTTAGTTAAAATTAAAGGATTTATTTTATTTTAAAATATTTTCTAATAATGAATAGTTATTCAATTAAAAAAATTATTAGATATTAGTTAGTATTATTGAATATTGTGATACTTATACAAATTAAAATTTGATCCTAATATTTGGATTTAAAAAGAATTCAAACTAGTTTTGTTACAAAAATGGATTTGGATCCAAAATCTGATGAATTATTTGGATCTAGATTGAGTCTTTAAAAATCCAATCCATGTTCATCACTAGGAAGAAGAAAGAAGTAAGGAGTAAGAGATAGGTGAAATTTACATTTATTTTGTTTTTCTTTTATTGTTTTCTTATGCATTTGTACATAGTGAATTGACAGTGATGAAGAATAATGTCTAATTATATTAAAGGTGAACTTCAGGACTTTTGAGAAAAGTATACTTATGTATTTCATTGGGACTCTCAAGGGGAATAATGGAAAGTGACACTAGTATACTTTGTCGGAGTCAGTAATGGAAAGTGACATCTATATGAATAAACTGTTTGAGAGTTACAACTCAGTTTCTTGATATTGAGATTACTAGTGATTGTAATATTGGGTGAGACAATAGACTTTGTGTGTATTTGTATACTATGTGGTTTGAATTTGTGATTTTTTAGTGAAAAATACATTTAAACTTATAATATGATAAAAATTATTATTATTTGTTTACATTATCTTACCTCTTCTATTTGATAGTTTTCACTATGTGATATTTTTATATAGTATAGATGTTAAAAAATATACATAATTCTTGAGAAAGAGGTTAGTCAATGTACGACTATAAAGAAAAAATTAACATAGAAATACATTTGAAATAATATTTCATTCTTATATTTTTTATTTTTTATAAAGTTTGTTTATGAAATAATATTTTTTATTTAAGATTTCAAATAAAAGAGAAATAATGTTTTATTTTGATTATGTAATTTTTGTTAATTATATATTGTAGGAAGTGCAAAATTTAGGTATCACACAAGATACAATTTTAATGCATTTAATAAAAAATGAAGTCATTAAAAATTTGTTTAAAAATTATCCTATAAAATAGTAAAAAAATAATTAATAAACATATAACATTGTGATATTGACATAATTTTTAATCTTAGTTTGCTAAATAAATAAGTATATCAAATTAATTAGTTAATATGGACAATAGAAAGCTACAATTCGGGAGAGTAGAAATCTATGTGGGAAGGAACCCTTTGAAAGTAATTAATTCAGACTTTAGAAAATAAACGGAATGCATTTTTCAATCTTGAAGTTATGTATATTTTTCTTTATATGTTTTTTGATTGAATATTTCAATTTCCAAGGAAAAATCATATTATTTTTATCCCAATTATCAATGTGGATTTGATTTGACGTTTTTTGTTATGCTTTTCTGTCTAAGAAGGAAGACATATAGTCGTGCAGAGAACAATAAAATGGAAAACACAGCTGAACCTTTTGTAGGAAAGAAGACTGGATCTATTATAGAACATTATCAATTGAATGATTTTTTTCACGAATACAATGTAATCTTAAATAAAAAGTTAAGCAAATAAGCAAAATTTATTTATTTTTCCAATCGAGAAGAGACACGAAAGATTAGCATTTTTAACCTAAAATCCTAAAATTTTAAAGTAATGAATTTTTAAATCATTCTATTTGTATACTAGTTATATCTCTCATTTTATTTAACGTGAAACTTTCAATTCATTTTAAACTATTAACAATTTCTTTTAAGTGTGATTTTTTTTCACATTATGATACTTTTCTCTCAAACGAATATATAGTAGTGATCAACTTTTTTATATTGTTCTATAACAGAACATACTTTCCTAAAAGATTTTCGATATAAGAAATTCTTAAACTTTAGAGTTATTCATTTAATTTATACTATATTTATTTTTACCAAAATAAATTATCGATTCTGATATTACTGTAAGATTAAAAAAAAAGACAGAGAGAGATTAGGTACCAATGAATTGTGAATATGCCACTACACTTCCATTTTAATAATTTATATTTAAAATCACACCATCTTAAGAAAAAAGCTAGTTGAAATGACTACAGTATTTCAATCTTCAAATATATAATAAAATAATTCAAATTAATAAATAAACTAGATGCATTGGTAAATCAAACACGTGTTTTATAGTTACGTATCAATGCTATTAAGCCTATTATAATTGAAGGCCAAGTTTAGTTGATGCCCCATAACCAACATCTCTCTATTAAAGTTACCGTATTTTTGTTCTAAGAAATGGCCATGCATAAGGCACAACTTGTACAAATAATGGAGGTGTTTACAAAGAGAATAATTTGGTACTTTTTATTTTCGGCCATCCTTTTCTGGATTCTTCACGATTTGATTTTGACGCACACATATTTCTCGTACCAGAACAATTATTTTTTTTCAAGAGTTGGGTCATGCACCATTGTACACAAAGATGCGCCTCCCATTTTTTATTATTAAAAGGATTTATTTTAAAATAACTACAAGATAGCAATGTTTAATTTCGCACAACAGAGACTATGTTCTCGCTACTGACATTGTGATTTAACAAAACAAGTGCAAATAAAAGCTATAAGAAAAAGCTCCGTAGGTGCTGCAATCAAGGGTGCACATGCCACTACTCTTGTATTCCTGCGAAATGTTGAAGTGTTGTCTTTTTTATGTGGCAGACTTGTGCTCACTGCTTTTTCATGTTCGTGAAAGTCACAATAGCTTGATTACTAAAAAAATATCCAAGTCCAATTCAAAACTCAATGAATAGGATGGCAGCACCCTTCGTATTTCCAAACGTAAAACGCAGTTTGTGAATGACCAACGCCAATCAAAGTCCATTTATACCAACCTCAATCTATTACAGAGACGTAGGACAGAATGTCTTAGCATCAATAAGATGTGGGGCAGGATGCTGCAATTCAATTAGTTAACAAAATCATACCAATAGAAGAACAAGTCCTACTAAAGTAACAAGCCTTTGACAATAAAATTAATCTGAACACAGTATATGATTAATTAGCCATGTTTCACCAAAAATAGCACGTATTACACTTGTATACGAAGTAGAGCCAGAGAACCGGATACTACAACTGAATCAGGTTCTTGAAACAATAAGTACCAAGCAGGAACCAACCAATAAGAATGGAAGTGAAAAAGAACCAAAACTTCAAGAAAGTGAAGCCCCCGAATGCGACTCCAAGAAAAAATACAACCACAAATGGTATGATAGATCGAAGCATAGATGCTTTGCTGACCCAACGACCATTGAATAAAATGAAAATTGCAAGGTTCACCACATTCCATCCACCAGACAAGAAATCCAACCTGTTTAAATTATTGACAACAAACGAGTGGCAGTTGCAGGTAAAGAGATTGTAAGATCGATGCTGGAATTCTTGAGTGCTTTTCCTCAGTGCATCATCCCAAGTCCTTAAATCAACTATATTTTCTCCCTGCGTGTAGTCTTCCTCACCATTGTACGCAGACTGGCCCAAAGGTATGCAACACTGCCAACAATTTTTTTAAACAACACTTGAGAAGCAATACATGAACAGAAAACCAACGAGCTAAAATCAAGTTCCTGCAAAATATAACTTTGTACAGCTTCCATTTAGTATATATCACAGCGTGATGAAAAAATAAAACCCCAAAAGGAAGTTAGCCTCAAAATTGTTAGAAAAAAAAAAACAAGAGTCTCATAATATGGTCCTACTTTCCGTTTCTTGATTTGTACCAGCTTTAGTTTAGGACAATTTGTTTATTAAGGGGAAGTAGACCATTTTTATGTTCTCTTGACACAAAGAAAGACTTAAACAATAGAATATACCTTTTCTTTGGGAATCTGAAAATAGCGAGTGGCGGCTCCAAATGCAAAATGGTCTACACACACAAAATTAGGCCCTGCAAAATCCAATATTACTCCATCCTCTCTGCAGATGCCAATGTGCCCGATGCAAGGAATGAACCACGATATCACAGGAAGTGGTGACCACACAATAGAGCATGGAAATCGAGCCCTTTTGGGATCAATTTGCATAGTTTGCGAATAACTTCTTTCCATCATCTCCTCCTGTTGTTCAGTATCCAACTCTTCTCCCATTGTAAAAGTCGGTAAAACTATATTACTGACTTGACAATACACAACAATCCATTAAAAAACCGAAAGTCATGACATCAAACAAGTTTATAACCAAAGGCGTATACTACATAAATACATATATATGTTTGTCTGTGTATTATTTGAATCTAAAGCCAAAAAAATCATTAAGAAGCAGGTGTAGTGTCTAATATTTCCAAATTCAGGATTCACGTGAAGCAACGATGGAACTCAAATGTTGTATGTCTCACGTCCTCAATTTCTGGTTTCAAGAACAACCACGATGCAGTGCACTAAGCCTAGTTTGACTGCTACATCGTTTCCTAGACAGATTTGGGTTTCGAAATTCAAGATTTAGGTACGGTTTCGCGAAATGAATTGATGGGAGAATGATTCCTAAACTGACATAAACAATATGTGCGATTCATGATGAAATTACAAAGCAGAAGAAACCCTAGGCTAGCATACTCATGAATTATAGTCTAGACATAACATATAAGAGAAATAAGAGAAAGGGATCCGATCCAATCACCTTGTATAGCAGACAGAAGAATCTGTACCCTGCCCGCACACTGTGCAACAGAGCCTAGTAAACGCAGTGTGTATAAACTAATTATCTTCTTAACTCTGTACTTTTTCAGCTTATTGGGATTATTGTTGTTGTGCATCTCACGTCCTTGTTAGAGTGTGAAGCAAATATTATTCAAACTCTTTTTTCTACCGTCGCATCTTAATTTTAAATTTTAATTACGTTTTTTTAATGACCAAATTGTGTGAATATTTATATCCGGCCAAACTGAGAAGTCTAAGTGGTAAACGAATCGATAAAAATATGAAATTAATTAGGGATATGGAGACAAAATTGGAAATTAATTATGGAGAAGAACTTTAGTTGTTAATATTTTCTTATTTTATTATTGAAAAGAGTTGAATTGATAATATTTCATTTTCTTTCTTCCAAACTTACTAGACTTATTTTATATCTTTTAAATATGGGTTAAATATGTTTTTAGTCCCTAAACTATTGGTCGTTTCTGGTTTTTGTCCCTCTTTCAAAGTAAAGTACGATTTGGTCCTCAATCTTTAAAAAACGTTCGTTTTAGTCGAAAAAACGAACGTTTTGAGGACTAAAACGAGGACTAAAAACAAAATTTTGAGGACTAAAACGAACGTTTTTTAAAGATTGAGGACCAAATCGTACCTTACTTTAAAAGAGGGACGAAAACCAAAAACGGCCAATAGTTTAGGGACTAAAAACATATTTAACCCTTTAAATATTAGTGGAAAGAGTTAAATCTATTACATATTTTTTCTTTTCCTTCTACTTTACCACTTTTGGGATAATGTTCAAATTAATGTTAATGAAACTACTCGATATTTTTTTTTAAATCTCTAAAAAAAAGGTTTTTGATTTGAGTCCCAATCTCTAAATTACACTAGTCTCATTATTTTTTCTTTTTCGTGGTTGCGAACCTAAAAATTTCTTTAATTCCTTTCAAAAGAATATTACAATAGGCTCATGTATTTCATCAACCTCTTAATTATTTGAAAAATACCATCTATATATCTATAATTATTATATATAAAGAAAATACACCCTTTGGTATCCTTCTTTGTTTTTTCAATTTACCCTCTTAATAATTACTCTTTAAATTTAAATAATTATTTACAATAAAAAAATATTTTTTAGTTTTATCATTTTAGTAACTACTTTTTTAAATTCATATAATTACTCATTATAAATAAAAATATTATTTACTCTCACTATTTTTCAAATTTAAATAATTACTCATAATAAAAAAAATATTTACACAATATTACTTATAATATTTTTTGTTTTAATAACTAAAATTTATTTTATCAATAACTATATATTTATAAGTGTTTTTGTCGAATCGAGATATACTCATAGATGCATTAATCTTTTATCTAGATCAATGTGTATTAGGTAATTCCAGTATCCACTATTTTCTTTAGTAAGATTGTAATAGATGATATCACATGAATAATGATTATTTATAATACCTGAATTAATTTGTACCATAACAGTAACATATGTGTTTTTTGATTTTGTTATGCAGCATATGTACACTAACCTTCATCGAAATAGTTAAGTGTGTCATCGATCATCTAAACTAATATGTACTAAATTTGCATATGTACACTAACCTTCAAAACCAAAATAATTGATAGTCTTATCGAAGTGTCTTTAATATTCTCAAATCTATGTAGTAAACATACAAATACAATAACTATATGCACTTTTTATTTTTTTAATTGTATCCTTTCTAATTACTATTTTTATAATTTAAATGATTTATAGATATTTAAAAATTACCTACACAACACAGTAACGTTTTCTATAAAGATAATTGCTGTAAACGTAAAACAGGTTTATTGCGCGCAATTGAGCAAAGTCACAGAATAAAATATAAGTGTATTTCATTTGTTTTTTTCAGAATGAAATGGAATGTCACCTAAATGTTTAGGAATTCAAATTCCCCTAACTATGATTATCATCAATAGCACATGTTGTCAAAAGTAGTAACAAAACAACTAATAACCCTCTATAATGGAAGAAATATTGCCACACGTGGTCATACCACAAGTGACATTTACATTTTTATAATCATATTAATTTCTTCTCCCATTACTTCTAAGAGCTTTGTGCAGTAATCAACGGTTGGTTAAGAGAAAAAGCGTCACTTCTTTCTTCCCAGTGATTCTTGGAATCAAGGGGGCCTATGACCTCTCTGAGAGTCTTGGTTTCTTGACTTCTTCCCCATACAACAAGATACAAACCGAATATGATTAAGAATGCTCCAATAATCCTGCACTTCAAAACAGAAAATAATAAAATTTATGTACTATACACCATTGTTGTTATTATAATTTCATAATTTACATCAGAATCTTATGATCCAACACCTTGTAGTTATATACCAAGATGAATCTCAAATGATTTTGCATCTTAAATGAATCTATGAAATTGGTATCACCCATACAATATACTCGTTCATCAATTCTCATGAGAAAAACAAATTTTTAAATAGAAAGAAATTTGACAGAGGCATTGTAAACCTATCTTACTTATCATTCAACACCTCTAATTAATTGTTGAGTCCATGATAGTCCAACTCAAACTTCAGAGCCTTTAGCAGATAACATATTTTGCTCCATAAAAATAAGTTTAAGAAAACAATGAAACTAAATTTACTTGGACTATCAAAACCTACCCTCCCAAGAAGAATTCTTCACCGAAAATAATAGATGCCATCACAGCTACTAGTAATGTTTGTAAAGGTAGATAAATTGAAGCAAGAACTGGCCCTCCTTTGCCAATAGTCCATATCTGTATTGCTGATGCCAGCCCTGAAGTCACCACTCCCTGATACAATTCAACCTTTTTTGTCATCTCAGATCCCATACATAAAAACAACTCACACCATAAACACCAACAACTAAATCAGGTTTCTTGATGTCAAGGTCACCAATTTTGATCCGTGATTAAGTTCAAAGCAAATTTAAATTAAGCTTGCTACAGTTGTGCCTCAGAAAAAAGAAATTTCAGTTTTCGTGTAGATAGAAACATCAAGTGAACAGACATGCTGATGAAAATGTAAATAGAACAATCAGTCTAATTTACAAACCGAGAACAAAACACTGTAGATCTCTCCACTAGAATTGAACTGCCAGGCTTTGGAATCCTTCTCAAAAAAAGCTGCAATTGTCAAAAACTGCACAACACCAAAGAAGCACGTAAATGCAGAAACTGTGAGCGGGGCTGAGTATATTTTCAGAACAAATGCTTGCATCACAATCCAACCAGACCAACATAAGGAGTGACAGAAGAGATAGATGCCACCCAAGTTCCAGTCCTTTCCTGGGGTATCCCCCATCATAGTCAAGTATTGTTCCTGATTAAATCCTAAACGCGGAGAATAAATAACAGGTCCCTTGTAAAGGGTAATGATTGTAGCTCCACCAACAGAAGCAAGGACACCAAGGACCTTAGCCACACCATCAATTCTATTGAAGTGAACGCTCTCATATCTGCACTTCCCTTGTATAAATGAACATATAAGTTATACTCATGAGCTTAATTTATATACAATGTGATGTCGCAAAACATTTTCAATAAAATTTGACCATTTTTTCATGTCATCATCCAATTTGCTAGACTTTTGACAGAGGGTTAACAACACATCTTTTATCAAAAATTACAAAATCAGGAGAAAAACTTGTCAAATAAGAAGTGAGAATCATAAAAAAATGTCCTTTTGAATACATTTTACCACAATAGATTAGAGATTGTGTTTCATTTCTTTAGAGGTTAAAGATTGTAGCTTGCCTGAGTAGTGCAGCCATCAGAAAAGTGAGGGCAGGAACTGAATTCTGCATAGCAGCGGCAAACGTAGGTGAAGTTTTCTCCAAACCCAAGAGGTAGAATCCTTCTTTCATTGTTATTCTGCCAGAAACAGAAGTGGGGTTTTAGTAGTTACGCCTAACATATATGTCTGATTGAAAAATGAATGGCTTCATAAAGGGATAGTACCCAACAAGTCCAAGTAGGAAAAAGTGTACCACACAGTAAGTGGTTATTGATGGCCTATCTTTCCTTGCAGAGAAGAAATCAGATACACAAATGAAATGAAAGGTTAGATAGCTTAACGGGGGATAGGTAAAGGGTTCCTATAAGAGCTAAACTGCATACTTCTCTGAAAAATACGCGAGTGGACCCAGAAGAACCAAGGCGGTGATGTTTCTAAAGACAGGAAATATAAGCTTGCTTACTCCTGTATCAAGTGCAATTCTCAGAAATATATGATTTCCTGCATAACAAAATTGCAAAAAGGTTAAGGCTATGTGCAGATTAGCTCGTTCGGGCAACATGTTTCTTAGTCTTTTCTGTATTGTTTGCTGATAGTGATAATTCGTATCCCACTAGAGAAGCAGAATAGGATGAAGAGTATGAAGAGTTCAATTTTTTAGGAACAGTTTGACCAGGGAAACAGGGAAGAGAGGGAAGGGATCTGTGGAAGATAGATCGATCTAACTTGTGGACAATCAAAAGAAAAAAAAAGTATATAAATCCCATTTTTTTTTAATATATAATAACATCTAGAATCAGATCACTTCCTTGCATGCCATTGTTAATCACTCTTTGCTGTGATTTGATTCTATCTAAAAATACCATCTTTAATAAAGACTAGATCTCCATTTTAGTCCATATATAAGCGTGTCTTATCTTATATACCTTTTTTTATATATATTTTGACTTATAATAAGAATGAAAAATAAATTCTCCCCCTTGGAATGAGAAGTGAGATGGATTTTTTGGCTATAAAAACATGATAAACAAAAGTTAATGACAACATTGCTAAAATGATTTTGAAACTAAATCATCGGGATAAGAATCACAAGCATTTGTGTAAGTGTTGATGAGTATTCCTTTGTTTGAGCTCGATATCCTCCATTCATTAGTCTTTGTGTAATATAATAAAGTCCTCCAATATTCAAAGTCAAAGTAATTGCTTATAATGTTTTCATGAATGATTTATAATTAAAAAATGAAACACCAATGAATTCAAATTAAGTAATTGAACACATGAAAATGTTTTTTTTTTTGTTAAGAGAATGCTTCTCCAACATAATTGTTTCTTCTTCAAAATTTTAATTACAAATAATTACTCATAAATTATTATTTTTAAATGAAATTCATTTAATATTACTCTATGGTAATTAGAAGTGATAAATTTACCGTATAATTCATAATATTTTCTAATCAATTTCAAATATAATTGTTTTAAAAGAAAAGGTTATATACTGATGGTGTGAATTATAGAGATTTATGTTCAGTAAAGTTGAAACTTCTATTTTTTATAACTTTTTTGGAATGAAAAAGATAGTATTATACACTCATTAAACTAATATTATTTACTTAATTAAATAATAGCATTGAAAAAATATCATACTTTTCTCCTATTGCCCTTCTCTTTCCAAAATGAAAGAAAGGAAGATACCAAAATTAGTTAAAAGGGTAGCTTAAAAATGAAAACTTAAACGTGAGTGGTAAACTTAGTTGAAGAAATAGGTGGAAGTTGTAAAATAATAAATAAGAATATGATTAATTATTAAATTAAATTTTAATATCAGATAATTTCATATTTTTAATAAGTATAATCTATATTTTTACTTTATTAACAAAATGTAAAGCACATTTCTTATATAAATTAAAATTTAAGCAATATTTTTGTAACAATTTTTTTTATTGCAATTTGAAATGTTATATATTCTTAATAAAGAAATAAATATTTTATAAAAATAAAATAGCCGAATAATTAAATTAGTATTGAAAATAATAGTAATAAAAAAGTGACATTAAATTAATAATTAAAAAATAGTATGATTGTGCTATAGTTAGAATTAAGGTTTGTAGATTGAAAATTTCAATTCTTATTTAATATGGAATATTGTAAAATATAAATTTTATTTGAGTAAATTATTTTAAAACTAATATAATAATTTATTAATAGTTATTAAAAAAATACATTATTGCAAACAAATAAAAGAGTTTTATCAAAATTTTACAAAATAGATAATGATGAAAACTAACACACCAAATTCACCGTCGTTTCTAAAAGAGAAAATGGAATAAAAGTTATTTTCACTGGTTTTTCAGCCATAGAAGACCTAAACGGTGGAGTGTGCAAGTGAAGAGGTGTGCGAACGTTGAATGTTTAGGCGAGGGAGAGGAAGAGGAAGAGGAGAGATCAGCTGAATTGCGCTTGCAAGCCATGAGGAAGCGGGATTTGGCAATTCTTATGCTCTCCGCTTTCGCTATTTTCTTCACTCTTCAGGTTCCATTTACTTTTCCCCTGTTATCCAACTTTCTCTCACTCTAAAACCCTAATTTCGTCATTCATTATCACTCGATCCAATTTCACGTTTGTTTCTTAAATTGATCGCTGTTTAGCAAGATGGCGGTATTTCGTTCAAAGAGGCGTGGATGCACCTAACCGATGACTATCCAATCAAATACGAAGCCGAACGTCTTCCGCCGCCTCTCGTCGCCGATCTCAACGGAGACGGTAAAAAGGAAGTTCTTGTAGCTACTAACGACGCCAAAATTCAGGTAGGTTTGATTTAGAACCTGTTTCCACTTCTTTAATGCTCTTAATTTTCGTTCAATTGTATTTTTTCATGCTTGTTTTTGGCATCCTTCTCATTTCCAGGGTCAATGTGCGAGTGTATAGCACAAAAAATGTCTAGTCTTTACTTGATTGTTGGTTTTGCTTGGTAATAGCTTTGTTCTGACTGGTACCACTACTGTTGGTAATCGGGTTGTATGGTTGTGGTGGGGGTCTCAGGTTTTGGAGCCCCATAGTAGACGTGTCGATGAAGGATTCAGTGAGGCGCGAGTGTTGGCCGAGGTGTCTCTGTTGCCCGACAAAGTACGTGTCATGTCTGGGAGACGGCCTGTTGCTATGGCCACCGGCACTATTGACCGGTATAAAATTGGACAGCCGCAGAAACAGGTTTTGGTTGTAGTAACGTCAGGTTGGTCTGTAATGTGTTTTGATTCCAACCTCCAAAAGTTGTGGGAAAATAATTTACAGGTACGATGTTTTTAGCTGTGCTGTGACATCGTTATTACACCGTGTTGGGTTTTACTAATTCCTCTAGTGGTTGTTATAGGAAGATTTTCCTCATAATGCTCACCATAGGGAAGTTGCTATCTCTATAAGCAATTACACTCTAAAGCATGGAGATACAGGATTGATAATTGTTGGTGGCAGGATGGAAACGCAGCCACATGTATGTCTCGCTTTACTTATTGTTTCCTGGTTCATTACTATATTTTCCCACTCGACCCCTTTCTGTGTTCTAATAGCAAAACTTGCCATATATTGTGGATGATGTTCATCATCCTTTTTATAAAGTAAAGACCTTAGCAGCGTATGAATGACACTTGGTTGTGGCCATCTCGTTTTCTTTTACACTATGCAAGGTCAAATTTGAAAGTTCCTCTGCAATTCTGTTTGATGACGTATGTTAATAATGTATGTTTTGCTTTACTTCTTGGATTTCAGAATTTCTATTTGTTATTTGATTATTATAATTGTAACGTTTTTAGTTTATACATCTCTAATGTATGTTTAGAATTATTACTATTTAGTATTATCTTCTAATCCAAACTTGTTTCTTTGCTAAAATTGGTAACTTGGTCCTTTGGCTGCTAATTTTTTAATCAATTGTTTCAATATGTTGACTGTTTTCTGCTTTTTAGATTTTCATGGATCCTTTTGAAGACATAGGAGCAAGATTTGCTGAGCAAAAACGAAGAAGTACTACTGAAAAGGAGGTAAAGTCAGGTTGCTAGTGGGTGCTAAATTTTTTTGCCTGTTTTGTTTACCACCTTGTAGCATATTGAATTATACCCGTGAAAAACACTGATGTAGTTGTAGTGCTTAAAATTTCACTAAGGGTTGGTATAATTAGGCCAATAAACTCGGGATTTTGCAGCTAGTTGCATAAGAATCTTGACCTTAATAATCAGGCTGCTAAATAAATAAATAGGAGACTGTTTTAAATGTATGTTTGTATAAACTTCTTCATAAGTTAGAGAAAAAAAAAGGAAAACTGAACAAACTTTTCCATAGGTTAAAATTAGTTTATACATAACTTAATAAGTTTTTAGATAAGCTAATACGAAAGAGTTTCTACAAATATCGTACCTTGCTACTTCAGTTCAATTTCCATTCTTGTCTTCTCCTATAGGTGCTTACAGAGGAGGTTTTCTTTAAATTTCTTTTATTCTGAAAAATGTATCAGGTAGATGTTAGTTCTCTTCTTATCCTTACGTGGTGGAAGATTTTGACTTTTTATTCTGATCCTTTCCCTGGGTAGGCTTCTGAAAACTCTGGAACTGTGGATTTACGCCATTTTGCATTTTATGCATTTGCTGGTCGATCTGGTGCTGTAAAATGGAGCAGAAAAAATGAGGTGCTGTACTCTATTCTTTGGTCTTCAGTATGTTCTATTGTTTGGGTGTTGTCATCATGCTAACTTTGAACTAAAATTTCATTTGTAATACATGAGATTGAAAAGAAATAATTCTTGAGGGCTTAATTGATCCCTCTCATAATCTTCTATTTATAAAAATAAATTGATACAAGAGAACATGATAATTAGGGTAACCTTATTAGACACAATATAATCATGATAAATGAGGTAACTCTAGACACAATATAATCATGATAAATAGGGTAACCCTAGACAATATAATTATGATAAATAGGGTAACCTTAGAGACAATATAATCATGATAAATAGGGTAACCTTAGACACAATATAATATGATAAATAGGGTAAATATTCTAACACTCCCCATCAAGCTGGAGCATACAAATTGTATGTGCCAAGCTTGGAATAAATAAACTCAATCCAACAAAATCAACTTGTCTAAAATGTCAAGACAATAGACGTGGTAACTTTGGCTCCGAACAAGATGCACATATGCTTCAGACCATCGAGAGAGAATGTCTATAAACCAAATTGGACTCACAAACTAGCGTAACCAATAAGCTTATAGAGAATAATATTGGACAACCACGAAACTTCATCTAGCACCATGAACCTTCACGTAGATGACTTTGACAAAGTTAATTTCCATCAAAAGTGAATGACGAGTGGTAGACAACGACAAACTGCAGAAACTAGATTGCCATCAAGTAAGGATGGGGCCTGCATGACTAAAAGTGACAAACTACAGAGACTGGATTCCATCGAGAAAGGATGGGGCTTGCAGTGGCTAAAAGCGACCAAACTACAGGGACTAAACTGCCATCAAGTAAGGATGGGGTCAGTTACAGGATTAAATTGCCATCAGTGACTGATGGGTCCTGTAGTGGTTGAAAGCGACCAAACTGCAGGGACTAAACTGCCATCAAGTAAGGATGGGGCCTGTAGTGGCTAAAAGCGACAAACTACAGGGATTAAATTGCCATCATTGACTGATGGGGCTTGCAGTGGTTGAAAGCGACAAAACTGCAGGGACTGCCATCACTGACTGATGGGGCATGCAAGGACTGCCATCACTGACTGATAGGCATGCAGTGGCTGGAAACATATTGCAGTGGGTGGAAACATACTCCTCCTCACGGCAAACGACGGAAATGACGACGCGCTGAGACAAATCGTGAAGGTGGAAGATCATTATGGTCTCACTTGAGATCTAAAAGAGAGAAAAAATGTTTCTCAAAGACTTATTTCATTTCTACTCTTAAGCTTACATTTATAGAACTAGAGAGAGTGCTCTCTAGTTGTAACCCACTTAATACAACTCACACACAACTCATACACACTCATACACACTCACACACAGCTCATACACACTCACCCATAAACCAATATTCTAACACTCCCCCTCAAGCTGGAGCATACAAATTGTATGTGCCAAGCTTGGAACAAATAAACTCAATCCGAGGTCCCCTTAATGACTTAGTCAACATATCTGCAAGTTGGTCATTTGATCCAACAAACTCAGTACATATTTCTTTTGACAATAATTTTTCCCGAACAAAATGACAGTCAATTTCTATATGTTTGGTTCTCTCGTGAAACACTGGATTTGATGCAATGTGAAGAGCAGCTTGGTTATCACAATACATCTTCATACTCTGGATGTCACAGAAGTTAAGTTCTTGAAGGAACTGCTTCACCCATATAAGTTCACATGTTAATGAAGCCATTGCCCTATATTCAGCTTCAGCTGTTGATCGAGCCACTACATTTTGTTTCTTACTTTTCCATGAGATAATGTTTCCTCCAAGGAAAACACAATATCCAGTAGTAGATCGTCTATCAATAGGAGAACCTGCCCAATCAGCATCACAATATCCTGATACCTGAAGGCTTCCTTTTTCTTCGTATAACAGCCCTTGCCCAGGAGCCTTTTTTAGATACCTTAGAATGCGAATGATAGCATTCCAATGGCCAACACATGGAGCTTGCATGAACTGACTAACCACTCCAACTGCAAAAGATAGATCCGGCCTTGTAATAGTAAGATAGATTAGTTTTCCAACTAGCCTCCTATATCTCTCTGGGTCGGAGAATAACTCACCTTCTTCTGTTGTTAATTTTTGATTTGGATCCATAGGGCTATCAACCGGTCTACAATCAATCATGCCTGTTTCTTGCAAAATATCCAGAGCATACTTCCTTTGGGAGATTACAACTCCATCTTTTGACTGAGCTACTTCAATGCCTAGGAAGTATTTGAGGCTCCCAAGATCCTTGGTTTGGAAATGTCTACACAAATACTCCTTCAATTGAGATATTCCAGCAGTATCATTTCCTGTAATAACTATATCATCAACATATACTATCAAGTAAACACATTTCCCTGGAGACGAATGATAATAAAAGACTGAATGATCTGCTTCACTGCGTTTTAGCCCAAATTTTTGAACAATGGAGCTAAACTTTCCAAACCATGCACGTGGTGATTGCTTGAGCCCATATAGAGATCGGTTCAATTTACAAACCATACCAGACTCCCCCTGAGCAACAAACCCAGGAGGTTGCTCCATATAAACTTCTTCCTCAAGATCACCATGGAGAAAGGCATTTTTGATATCCAATTGATGAAGTTGCCAATGACGAATGGCTGCCATTGCAAAGAACAATCGAATGGTAGTCATCTTTGCCACGGGAGAAAAGGTATCACAATAATCAAGACCATAAACCTGAGTGTACCCTTTTGCAACCAGTCGAGCTTTGAGTCTATCAATGTCACCATTAGGACCGACTTTAATTGCATATACCCATCGACAACCAACAGCCTTTTTGCCTGGGGGAAGTGGCACAAGCTCCCAAGTATGACTGTGGTCAAGAGCCTGCATTTCTTCAATCATTGCTTGTCGCCATCCAGGATGATCAAGTGCTTCTTTCACACTTTTAGGAATAACCACAGAAGATACTGAGGATAAAAGTGAATAAAAAGAGGGCGACACTCTGTGATAACTAAGAAAATTATAAATGGGATGAGGGTTTCGAGTGGAACGAGTACCTTTTCTGAGAGCAATGGGCCAACCAGAATCATCTTCACCAGGAGGCGTGACAGGAGATGGTGACGGAGAAGAATCTGAAGAAGGAGATCCACCATTTTCTGGAAGAGGATTATCCATCGGGGTATTGTGTCCAAGGATATCAGTATGTGGAGAGGAAGGTTCGGGAGGACCTTGGGTATGACTTGGATTGACAGAGGTATTGGAGATATTAGACTCAACCACTGGAAGAGGGAGTACTTGGTGGAGGATGTGAACATCTTGAACAGATGGAGAGAAGAAAGGTGTTTGTTCAAAGAAGGTAACATTAGCAGACATGTAGTACTTTTTGGTTTCAGGAGAGTAACATCGATACCCTTTTTGAAGTCGAGAATAGCCCAAAAAGACACATTTGATCGCACGAGCCGAGAGCTTGTCGAGCCCCGGAGACATGTCGTGAACAAAACAAACACAACCAAAGACTCGAGGAGAGGTGTGAAAGAGAGGGTCATTGGGAAAGAGAATGGAGAAAGGAACTTTATTATTGAGAGAGGAGGAGGGCATCCTATTAATAAGAAAACATGCAGTTAAGATGGCATCCCCCCAGTGATGAACAGGAATATGAGCACCAAGCAAAAGGGTACGAGCCGTTTCAACCAAGTGTCTATTTTTTCTTTCGGCTATACCATTTTGTTGGGGTGTATGAGGACAAGTGGACTGATGTAAAATACCATGGGAGCTAAGAAGTGAAGAAAAAGTTGATGAGAAATACTCTTTAGCGTTATCACTTCTTAAGACTTTAATTACTTGACCAAATTGGTTCTTGATTTCATTCAAAAAGGATGTGAAAATGGGTAACAATTCAGAGCGATCTTTCATCAGATAAACCCAAGTACATCTAGAATACTCATCAATAAAGGTAACAAAATACCGAAAACCAAAAGAAGAGACGCGACTAGGTCCCCAGACATCAGAATGAATAATAGAAAAACTAGAAGTACACATTGATTGAGATCTTTTAGGGAAGACAGATCTAACATGTTTTCCTAGTTGACAGGACTCACATTCTAAGGTCTGAAGACCACTAAGTTCAGGACACATCTTTTTTAATTTTGACAAGTTAGGATGGCCAAACCGATCATGTAACACTTTAGGGGGAAGAGCAGCAACACAAGATACCCGTGGACGAAATCCAAAATGGTATAAACCTCCAGCTTCATATCCTTCTCCAATCTGTCTCCCCGAGCCACGCTCCTGTATAACAAAAGATTTTGAATCAAACGTTATTGAACAATTTAGTATTTTGGTTAACTGACTTAGGGAAATTAAATTGAATGGACAGTTAGGTACAAAAAGAACGGATTTCAGAGTTAGAGAAGGAGACAGGGAAACTCGACCGACTCCCTTTGAACAAGTTTTAGAGCCATTTGCAAGGGTAATGAAATGAGGTTTTTCTTGAAGGGAAAGATTTGAGAACAATGAGGTATTACCAGAAATGTGATCAGAAGCACCCGAGTCAATTACCCATGAATTTGGACCTGCCATGGATTGAGAAATGCAAGCTGTGGACGTACTTGAGGACTGAGATGATTGTGCCAAGCTGTTAGACTTTAAGCGCAGATACTCTTGATACTCTTCCTCAGTAAACTTGGAGTTGGAAGTGGAAGTTTCAGCCTGAGATATATTGGCAGTTTTTGAAGGAAAGCCATGCAAGGAGTAGCAGTTTTCTCGGATGTGACCCATCCTCTTACAGTAAGAGCACTGTTGATTTCCCCGACCTCCACGTCCTCCTCCTCTAGTTCCACGTCCTCCTCTTCCTCGCGTGGCAACCATGAGAGATGGTGCTATTGTGTCATGAGCTTCCTGAGACTGAGGCACAGGAACACGAAGAAGACGTGTGGTTAAGGCTTCCATAGAAGGGACTTCATGACTTGTCAGAAGTTGATCTCTGATGTGATTCAAATCTGGATGCAAAGCACGGAGGATCATCACCATATAATACTTGTCAAGCTTCTTTTTGATATCTTCCGAAGATTCCACTTCCAAGAACATTCTCAATTCTTCCACAGCTGCTTGGGCTTCAGTCATGAAGGAGACCATATCATGGTCTGTCATTTTGAGACAGGCGAGCTTGTTTGCGGTATCATAGAGACGTTGAATATCATTAGCATAAATGCTTTGAGCTTTCTTCCAAAAAGTGTGACATGTCTTGAAGGCTCTAAGAGATATCAAAAGTCGGGGTTCCACAGATTGCCACAAGAGGGCACACAATTGAAAATCAGCTTGTTTCCATTGTTCAGCTATGTCAGAAGGTACTTGACTCCCATCCTGCTCAAGGTGGTCATAACGTCCTTGACCAAGGAACCACATTTCTACAGCAGCAGACCAAGACATATAATTCTTTCCATTTAGCTTTTCGGAAGTGATTGAGGGACTTCCAGAGAAAGAAAGAACACTTCCAGATGCCATTCTTTGATAAAAACAGGAGAGGAAATCAGAAAATCCGTGAAGGACCAGAAAACCCTAGAGGGTTTCTTAAGGTTTTCTTAAAAGGGAGCTTCTGGACCCACCAAAGTAAGATTTTGAGGGTCAAAATGGACAGAGGAGCTGAGGGCGACGGCTATGGAGGTGGCGCGGAAACTTTCTGGTGAGCAGAGGGCGGCGCGTGGACAGCACGTGCCTATTCGCAGCGCGCAAAGAGGTGGCGCGTGACGGAGCGTGGAGGAGAATCAGGCGAACCCACCGGCGTGGTTGGCTGTCGCGTGAAGAGGCGAACCAGATCCAGTGGTCGCCGGACGGAACAGTGGCGGCGGACGGCGGCGGACGGCGGCGGACGGCGGCGGATAGCGGCAGACGGTAGCGGACAGATACCAGGATGGCGGCCAAGTTGAAAAACTTGAAATTGCAGTTGACAGCTGCAAATAGTGGCGAGACAGCCGCAGACAACGACGAACGGCACCGGACAGGTGCGACCAGCAGTGACCGTGCTGGTGAACAACACACTTGAAACCAGAGCAGGATGAACCCGCTCTGATACCAACTTGAGATCTAAAAGAGAGAAAAAATGTTTCTCAAAGACTTATTTCATTTCTACTCTTAAGCTTACATTTATAGAACTAGAGAGAGTGCTCTCTAGTTGTAACCCACTTAATACAACTCACACACAACTCATACACACTCATACACACTCACACACAGCTCATACACACTCACCCATAAACCAATATTCTAACAGTCTCCTTTATTCATCAAAGCATCCAAAAATAGATTTCACAAGGGACTGTGAAATTGTTTGACTAAGATTCTGAATCTTGCCAGAAATAGACTCCCCTCATGCCATGAGGAACCTTCAACCTATGACTTTGGTTTTGAAATTCCTTGTGTTAACCAGCTAATAGCACTGACTCATCTTGGAGACTTGTAAATAAATGACACAAGCCATTAGAAACATCACAGCTGCTACAATGTGCAAAGCTAAACACACATTATGAAAGAGGCTAAGGAACAATGCTGAAACAAAGAATTTTTTTTTTCTTTTGGTCGAGCGAGACGAACGGTAGTGTCGAAATATGATTTTGACATTGGGAAGGTGACTTGTGACAAACACGCACCGGAAGCTGATCAAAGAGAAGTCGTCCGTGACGGTGCGCGTGGAGGAGAATGAGGCAGCGACAAAACCCCTAACTTAGCCAGAGAAAACGAGACGACAAGGGTGACAGAGGTAGAACGGATGTGGCGTGCGTGGCGGTGCTTGGATGAGAACTAGCCCTCGACACATGCAGGGTTGACCATCGCTCAAGGAGGCGATCCAGATCCATTGGTCGTCAGACTAAACTGTGGCGGTGGCCGGTGGCAGGTATTAGCGGACAGCGTCAGAATGACATGAAATAGAGGTTGATGGTGACAAACTTATGTAGACAGCTCCTCACAGTGGAAAAATAGTGCCAAGTGGACAACAGCAAACGATGCCAGGCAACTGGCCATCGGCGGCAACGAAGATAGAGTAGGAAGAGACTTAGACAACCTGCTCTGATACCATGTTAATAATGGACTTTAAGTCTAACTCAACCCCACAAAACCGGCTTCTAGGGTGAGGTTTGCACCCACTTATAAACTATGAATTGGCCTTATCTCTAGTCGATGTGGGACTTCCAACACACCCCTTTCACGCCGAGGTATAGACATCTCGTGCGTGATAGTAGAAATTGGGTGATCCGATAATGGTCCGATAGCGGGTGGAATAAAAGAATAGAATGCCCACTTAGAACTCGCTAGGATAGGCGGCTCTGATACCAGGCTTACTTGATCCCTCTCATAATCTTCTATTTATAAAAATAAATTGATACAAGAGTACATGATAATTAGGATAACCTTATTAGACACAATATAATCATGATAAATAAGGTAACCCTAGACATAATATAATCATGATAAATAGGGTAACCCTAGACGCAATATAATCATGATAAATAGGGTATCCTTAGACACAATATAATCATGATAAATAGGGTAACCTTAAACACAATATAATCATGATAAATAGGGTAAATATTCTAACAGTAATAATGCATTTTTGTTTCTTTTTACTGTCTCTGTTTGAATGATAGACTTTTCTAACTTTAAATTCAGTAAGTGTACTTTATCTATTCTACCTCGTTTGATTTATGTTTCAAAGTTTATCTAGGTGGTTGCAATTCAGGAGAAACACGAAAACTAAAGAAAATGTATGATTTAAGTAAAAAAAATACAGAACATATTAAGCTATATTTTGTTGTCAATAAACTGTACCCTTGAAGAAGGATGCTAAATGTATGCTGTTAGCATATGCACTAGCGTTTTAATCCACTGGTGCCCGTTATATGGTTTGCCGAAAAATACCCATGAAGGAAATGAAACCACCTTCCAACAAGCACCAAAGTTAGTCCTGTCACGTCTGGTTTTGGCACCAGATATTAGATGTTTTACAACCAAGTGAATTGATGTCATGGTCAAGTCTGATTGAATTGTGTGATTGATGCTAATCTGATATTTAACAATTAACTACAACCAAGCCTTGGCTACATGGATAAACCAACGTTAGTGTCACTATGTAGCATCTATTTTGTTGAAAGCTAGTGTATTGTTATCCTTTAGTCTAATTGCTGCTATTGTCGTTTCATTTAGAACATTGAAGTGCATTCTTCAGATGCTTCACAATTACTTCCACAGCATAACTACAAGCTTGATGTTCATGCTCTGAATGCCCGTCAACCTGGAGAGGTACTTGCATTTTAGCTATTCAACTAAAGTGAGGTACTTGCATTTTAGCTATTCAACTAAAGTGTGCGTCTACGTGTAAGCTAGATTAGTGAAATGTGATAATCATATACAAGATTATTATTCTTTAGGGCCTTTCAGCAATCACCTGGCCAAATTTGGGGGAAAGCAATGAAAACCGTTGTTTTTCTTTTTGAATTATATTGACTACAATCACTGTGTCCTTTTAGTTCAGTTTAAATGTTACCTATAAGTGTTAAGAAGTAATCCAAAGTAATTACATTTTTCATTATTTTCCTTTTCTCATTAATCCCCAAAAGTCAAAGTTTCAGGCAAAGGATATGTAATACCATCCCTTCTCACGCATTCTATTCAATTGCAATAAGCTAAACAATTCAAACATAAATGTTTAAACGTGTTTCTGTGCTTATTGTCAACATATTCCAATATAAAGTGTGCTCCTTGTCATTATTCATGTTATCCACCTTTTCTCTTACAATGATCAACCATTAAGTTAAATATTTGCTTACTTGTATGAGCTTTTCCAGAAGAACTCCCGTCATCAATCCCTCCATTATGTGTGGAAACACTGACATATGCATATACTGCAGTATTTTTGTTTAAATTATGTAATTGAGAAATCTTTTTGTTTTTTAATTCCCCTAAAATTTGCTTCCTGTGACATGTGAGATTCTAGTTTGAATGCAGGGAATTCAGAGAATCAATCTTGGGAGTCATGCCTCATCGCTGGGTACCTTATATTTGACATTCTTTGTTAGCCTTTTATACCAACTTTTAATATCAAATACTGTCCATACTTTACATTATACGAATGTGTTTATCAGGCTAGGAGAGAAGATACTTTGTTGAAGCTTGCCCACTTCAGACGGCACAAGAGAAAATCATTGAAGAAAACTCCTGGAAAGTCGATGAGTTATCCTTTTCACAAGCCTGAGGAAAACCATCCTCCAGGGAAGGACACAACCAAAAAAATTTCAAACATAATTGGAAAGGCAGCAAATTATGCTGGTTCAGCAAAATCTAAGAAGGTTATACACTAACCATGTCATGCAACTGCTAACAAAGCTGGTTATAGTTGATAATTTGTATTGGAAATCATTCAATTGTATTGACAGAATGATAATTACTTTCTATATGACTATAATTTGACAACTCAAAATTCATCCAGTAATAGAAACGCCCTGTTTACTTGGTAGCTGTTGCATATCCAATTTTTATTTTATGATTTAAACTTATGCTGGTATTCATTTGCATCATATATTGGTTATTTAGGTGCAAAGGCCTGAGTAGTAGTAGATCACTACTGTAGTGAAACATAGCATCTCTAAATTAGATATTCTTGAATAAGGGTTTGCTATGTTGAAATAAACTCTTTGCGTCATATTATTTTAGTTTTCATGCTATTGCCTAACATGTGATTGGTTTTCTAACAAATAAAATTGACATGTTATGACGCTGAGAAAATAAACTTTTTGATATAAAAGGGTAAAGAATTTGCAGTCATGATGTTTCTCTCTTGGAATGCAGCACCTTCCCTATGTTCCCACCATAACCAACTACACTCAGGTTTGGTGGGTTCCTAATGTTGTTGTGGCTCATCAGAAGGAGGGAATAGAAGCACTTCATCTAGCATCTGGCCGAACAATATGCAAGGTAAACATAAATCCTTTAGTCAACTTGAATTTGTTGCTTTACCATGCACTTCTTGATTAGGTTAATACAATTTTATCCAAATAAGATAGAGGCCAAGGCCACTAAAGGCTGCAAGTATTTGTAAAGCTGAATATTCTGATACTATTTTCAGCTTATGGAGCACATTGATTCTTTGGTCAAAATACATCCTTCATATAATTCGTATGCATTTTCATGTCTAATGGAATGATAAATTTGTTTATTTCAGCTTCATCTTCAGGAAGGTGGCCTGCATGCTGATATTAATGGTGATGGAGTACTAGATCATGTGCAGGTTCATGTCTTTAACCCATTCTAATTAAAAAATCGAGCTAGACCATATTAATTTAGCCTGATAGCAAATAGGGGATGTTATTCTGCCTGACGTCTGAAATATTCACTTATCAGGCTGTTGGAGGAAATGGTGCCGAGCAGACTGTAGCCAGTGGGTCTATGGAAGTGCTACGTCCTTGTTGGGCTGTAGCAACATCTGGTGTACCAGTACGGGAACAACTCTTTAACGTATCCATTTGTCATTATACCCATTTTAACTTATTCCAACATGGAGAACTTTATAGAAGCTACGGTCAAGGTTCAGATAGTGCCTCTTTAGAGGTAGCAACACCTATTCTAATTCCTCGAAGTGACGGTCATAGGCATCGGAAGGGAAGCCATGGTGATGTTATCTTCTTGACAAATCGTGGAGAGGTACAACATTTGTTCAATTGTTTGTTGAGCACCAATACTATCATTGGTTTTATTTATCTTTGTTTCTATTCACGAATAATTTATATGTTGGTTTTTTGAGATATATCACTATTGGGAGTTACTTCTCTAAAAGAAATGATTACTGAATCTTTTGAAATACGAAATTTATGGATTAAATTGGATTCGACCTTTTGAAATAAAGAGTTTTTGAAATGCGGGAGAAGCTTTGTCTAGCGCTTGGATAGTTTCCAATATAACTTACAATTTTATTGACACTGATATTGGTGGCCTGGAAAAATCGTTTCTTGCAGATTACATCATACTCCCCTGGCTTGCATGGTCATGATGCTATTTGGCAGTGGCAACAATCAACTGGTGTTACATGGTCAAATCTACCTTCCCCATCAGGAATGATGGAAGGTGGTCTGGTGGTTCCCACACTAAAGCCTCTTCCCTTGCGGTTGCATGATAATCAGGAAATGATCCTTGCAGCTGGGGAACAGGAAGCCGTGATAATGTCACCAGGAGGAAGTATATTGGCTACAATTGAATTACCTGGCCCACCAACACACGTTTTGATCTGTGAGGACTTTTCAAATGATGGGCTCACTGACCTTATTCTTGTCACCTCTAATGGACTGTACGGCTTTGTTCAGACCAGGCAACCGGGTGCTCTCTTCTTCAGCATGCTAGTTGGTTGTCTCATAGTCGTGATGGGGGTTATATTTGTCACCCAGCACTTGAATTCCACAAAGGGGAAGCCTCGTCCCTCATCGGTTCCTCGGTGAAGAGCTGGAACTGAAATTTAATACCAACCGAACTTGAGGCTAAAAGAACAGTGAAGTGTGCGCAACCAGTCAAGAGAAGAGCATTCAAAACGCGTAGAGCTTGAGTAAATCTCTATAACAGGTGCTGAACGGTTCTAGACTGTTGATTGTAAAATTTGGACAGAATGTAGGAAATTTGATGTTATAATATTATAAGGAAACTTATACTGTCTGCTTCATGGAATTTTGACCTGTCATTGAGGAAGCTATACTGTACACAGTGGTTACTTGTTCAGAGTTAGTTGATGCACTAGAGAATTTCACCAGACGGTCTTTCTAATTCTTCCCAAGGATTTTGTTGCTTAAGAGAGGTATTTAACTCACCGTACCAAAATTGTTATTCATTTTTACTGAGGATCAATTCAGCTGATAATAATGCTTTTTTATCCACAGCTTCGAGAGAGAGAAAAAGAATGGTAGTGATAGCTCTTCTTTAGTTATTACCCCTGTCGAAAGCAAGAAAATGGTTAGAAATAGAAATCAGTTTCTATTATCCACCTCATTCATACTTTTCTGCGCAGCTATTTTCATGTATCAGAAAATTTAATAATTTATTTGAAAAAAGCCTGTTTCCCAAAATTTTTTTACTTTGTTTTTGTTTTAAGATGGAATTGAAGAGAAATAAAAGTTATGGTTTGAATTAAGGAAAAAAGATAAAAAAAAAGAAAAATGAAAAAAGTTTATGAAAATTAGTGAATTAGTGAATGATCTGATGGTTTGATAAATTAAAAAATATTTTAAATAATAAAATTATATGATTATTATTTTGTCTCAATCATAAAAATAATTTAAAATAAAATATAATTAATGTAAATTATGTTAAAATATTAATTGTTATTTAAAATTAAAAAATTATATTTAATCATTTAGATAGTCTTTATTTGGTCATTATATTTTTATTTTATATAATTTAGTTTTTGTATTTTTATTTTGTCTCAATTTAGTTCTAATTTTATAATACTTAAATAATTTTGTTTTTCTCCAAATACGAACAAAATTTAATTTGTATATAAATTTTACAATTATTTTTATACAAATTGATACTTTTTATTAAAAAAATAAAAAAAATTACAAATTAACATGATACATTTTTATTTATGTAATACTAACAAAAATAACTTAATTATATTAAAGTTTTTAAAACAAACTAACTTGAAACAAATAAAAATAAAGAAACTTATTTAAAATTTTACTACAAAATTATATAACAAATGAAATCATTTAACCTAAATAATATGAATAAGTAAACTATAAAATTTAATCTTTCAATAATAGATATTTGTGTGAAGATTCTCAACTATTCATAAAAAAATTTCTAGAATTAAACATTAAGATTTGGAATATTTCAAAACTTTTTCAAGCAAAAAATTATATTTAATTAATCTTTTAATAATTTAATTTTTAAGACGAAACTATATTTTATATATTAACAATGTAAAAACATAAACAGTCAAATAATACTTATAGAATAGTATTTAAATTTTTAAATTAGAATAATTTTTTTAATTTTTAAAAAAATTAAGACTAAATTAAGAAAACTAAATTTACAGAAATCAAATTGAGACAAAATAAAAATATAAGGATAAAATTGAAATAAATGCAATGATATCTGTCTTGATAGTGACACGTCACATTGTCGTTATCACGTGACATGATATTAATTTGACACATGAAAAATTTGTTTTTTTTCTAAATTAAAAGAAAATAAAGAATAAAAATAAAAATATTTTAAAAAATATGTAAAAAATTCAAAAAATTACAAACTGACACATATCACTCTCTTTAACCGTGTTAATAAGGATTAACTGCAAGATTCAAAATAAGGATCCAAGATAAAAAAAATGAGAAACATGTTTAAGAAAAATCACCAAAACCAAGAAATATTTAAGTAATTAAATAAAAAAATTATATTAAAATAAAATAAGATAGATAAAATAAAGTTGAAATGAATTCTAAGTTATTACTTTAAATAAACTTAATTTCTATACTACTATTACTATTATTATTATTATTAGCACAATAATCAACATTATTATTATTCGTATTAACAATATTATATTATTATTATTTTTATTATTATAATCATGATAATAATCATAATTTATTATTATTATTATTATTATTATTAACTTATTATTCTGCAAAATCCATGTTTATATCTGTATCCATCATCCTCGTCTGTTATGAGAAAAAATATTTTAATGCCACACAAATGGACAATGAATTAAACGAGGTTTAAAACGCAAAATATCATGCCTACATCATGGTTTTCTTCAGGTAAAGCCATACTCCGTGAGAGTGAAGACAATTGAAATAAAATTGTAAAAAATTATTAATGATTTAATGGATATGATATATAAAATAATATTTTAATAAAGTAAAATTAATATAAAAATAAAATAAAATAAGTTAAAATTAATTTAAAATAAAATATAAATTATTTTTTTTTCAATAAAAAAAATTAATAAGTAAAATTAATTTGAAATAAAATGACATTGGTTAAAAATAATTTTAATTGATAAACATCCTATTTTAAATAGTAATTGCAAAGGAATTATTACATCAATAATAAAATAGAACAATTAACAAACTCGAAATATAAAGTTTTATTATTATCATATGATATAATCATAAAAAAGTACTTCATATACAAAGCACTAGACTAAAAACTATGCATTGGAATGATACTTCAAACAACCAAAAGAAAACGTAATCGCTATAGGTATAACTACAAAAACTATTATGCATATGAACCATCTTCACCTAATGCTTACTCCACAATCACATCATCTCCCTCTACTCACACCCACCAAATGATCATAACCAACATGCGAACAAGCAATAATACCCAAACACAAAAGAAAATAAACAGAGTAAACTAGTGTTACAAGACAAATCATAATACATATTATCATTTCATACATGAGTCATATTTCACAAATTCAAACCAAACATCTTAATCATGCCAAAGACTTAGACTTAATTATCCGAATTTAGTATGAATGTCAAGTTAAGGTGAGTCATGCACTTGTGGTGGCCTCTATTAATTTGTAGAGTCATTACCAATGAGTTTTACCTTACCACACTCACAAGGTTACCGAGTCTTATGCCATACTGAAAGCACATAAACTAAGATTTTTTACTACTCTCACCACATGTATCAATCCTCTCTAATTAAGAATGAATAATCATTAGAGTGTTAGAATAATCCTCAAGACTGAGCTCCCTACATTCATACCAACAATACTTTGATACAATCATTAAGAATTCTCCTTAGAACTCTTACACACCTCATTCCATTCAAACATAAATTTCAAGCCTTACAACAAATTGTACAACAAACCATTATAAATTTTTAAACCATACACATAAAAGAAAGGATTCAAATATACCAAAGAACTCATACTCACTCGCCTAGCAAACAACCTCTACTCGCCTAATGAGAGGCAAGTTAGAAAGCCTCCCAAGCAACTCTATGCTAAACACCCCAAATACTCGCCCAATGAGCTCCAAAACTAGTAAGCTCCCCAAGCTGAGCGAGCTAGCTCGCTCAACCTTTGGAACTCACTGGCAAAACTCTCCTAAACTCATCCAGTGAAGCCATTTTGCTTGCCCAACCTCACTACATAATTCTGCAATGCCAAAACTGCATAATTAGCACTTCTAAACGACCCATGACCTATTCTAATCATTTTTACCAACTTCTTACTCTCCTAGATTAGATTCTAACCTATAATAGACTTAAACCAAGGCGTATAACTCAACTTATACTGGTTTTTCACTGTTATGCAACAAGATTTCAACTTAAAACAACTAAATTCTCACCTTAGAGACTAAAATTGAATTCTACAAATTCTAACTCATTTTTATGTAACTTAAGGACTCTAACAAGTTAGAAACAACTTACAAACAACCTTTAAACTGACTATTTTAACACAGATCCTATAATTAAAAAACTCACTAGTCCAAACTCTAAAAAATAAACTTGAAAAGCAACCAAAACACTATTACCTCTTTCTAAAACAAATTTAAGGTAGTTAACACCTCTAACAAGTCACAATTCACATTTAAATAGACTCTAAAACTGAATTTAATCTATTTCACCCTTAGCTCAAAAACTCACCTACTAAAACCCCATTTTTGAAGTCAAAATGACTAACAATTCTACATATATTTTGTTTCCTCTATATCAATTTCATACTATCAACCTTCACAACATCAACCAAACACAAGACAATAATCACCTTTAACCAAATTCATACAACCACTTTCATTGAATTACTCATGCATATTAAAACAAACACACAATTCAAAGATCAAAATTAACATACATTCAACTTTCATATTATTAACTACCAAAACATGCTTTGTAACTTAAATTAAAAGAAAATACTAGCTGCCCTTACCTCAAAGAGAACTACTATAGCTCTAAGAACGCCCAACATTTGCTTTAAACATAAGAAACCCTAGAAACACCTACAAATCACTGAATCGTGATCGAAGGGGTTCCTAAGCATGATCATGAATAAAAAATTAAAAAAAAGAATAGAAATATACTTACTCTAAATCAGAAATTGATCGGATAAGAGTGAAGATTATATCAGGTCATTTTATTTTAAAATTCAATTAAGTTAAGAAATAATTGAACGTTTTATCTTTTGATAAAAGTTCCTTGAGCATATTTATTGAGGTGTGATTTTTAACACTTATAAACATGCATTTGTAAAAGATAAAATCCATTTAAATAATATTTATTTTAGAATGCATCTTACCTAACTTAAAAGTTATGAATGAATAAAATGATATTTTAGGATAAAATGATACATTTACAACGAGTCTTCTACTTTGATATTTTTTAGGAATTTTTTTTTCTTGATTTTAGAATTGTTAATGAAACCACAAAAGTTTAAAATATGAAAAATTTAAAGATGGTTAATTAATATACCTTAGACAGTTTTTTTTTTCACAACTAATAGCACCGAAATATTAATAATATTAAGATATTATCATAGTTTTAAACTTACTTATCAGCTCTATAATAAAAAGAATTACAAATTATTCATCAATTAGCTAAACTCTACCTATAGTGGCATATGCTAATTGGCAACCAAAGAGTGGGAAATAGATCGAAAAGTTTATATGATTCATTTTACTAGATGCATGTATGTATGTTTATATATAAAGAGTATTTCGGTATTTACTTTTTTTCTTTTACTCTTCAAGTTACTAATTTATTTAAATTTAATTGATTTTGAAAATTTAACTATTTTTTAAAATTAAATAAATAAAATGATTTAATAAATAAAGAAAAATATCTATAATTAAATTATAAAAGTTATTTATATTTATTTTAATAATTATAATTTGATTAGTTTTTTATGTTACAAAAAGGTAAACACATAGACGTACGTAGTATATGAGTTTTAAAAGTATATTTGATTTTGATTGAATACTTTTTAAATAAAATATGCAAAAAGATTTATAAAAATGTGTAGCATTGATCTCAAAAGAAATGATGTAGACTCTATAACTAATTACATTGGAGGTGTTTATTACAGGAAGCTTTTATGTAGTATTTGTAGGTGTGCATGATGCATACTGAGAGACAAAGACAAGTATTATAGTTATTTGTCTCCTTTCGCTTTATGTTTATTTATGATACTGATTTTATTTACGCCACACACCAATGACATTATTTACTGTCAGTTTTGTTGAGAGAAGGCTGACTACTGAGCCAAACTTCAGTTGATCAGCCAAAAGTAGACATCTTCCTGCTTCCATTCTTCATCCATTCATGTCTTATTCGCATTTTAAGTTCTTATCTTTTCAGTAAAATAATACTTTATCATCAACTCTCAAAAAGAATATGTATCTGTCAAAAACTATATATTTTTCTATCATCTTCTTCTTTCTAGTAATTTCCAATTCTTGTTCATTTTAATTCTTTTCTTTACTTGTCTATCACTCGATGCCATATATACTTAAGGACAGCTCATAATTTACTTTTCTTATATATATTTCTCTTTGTTGAGAATAATTTACTTCAAATCAAATCAAGTTATTATGAATGATAAAACTCTTCTTATGGTTATAAAAAGTAGATAGAAAAATTTGTTTAATAAGATAAAGATGAAGATTGTATAATGATAAAATCATATATTTATATTTTTTTGGCGTAGAAAAATAAAATGATCATAAAAGGTAATTCTGTATATATTTTTTTAGAAAATAATATTAAATGAATATAAAAAATTATTATATATATATATATATATATATATAAAATAATATAGAGTAGGATATTAGAGTTAAACCCTTGTGAGTAAGGAAATTTGAATAGATAACACAACAATTCCTAATTCCTTTCACAAAAAAAGGGGCTTCTGTACAGTATTTATCCTGTTTTAAATTAGTATATTGAATTTAATTGTAGTTTAATTTATTCTTATTTTGATATACTAAAAAATGGTTCCTAATTTAATTAGTATATACTAAAAAGTACAAATTTATAAAAAGGCTAAAATATATAAAACTAATAAGTTTGATAATAAGTGTTTTAGTTTGACCATATTTATGATTAATGTAGGCAACTTTTTAAAAGAATTAAACTAATAAATGGCTAGGATTTTTAAAACTAAATAAGTAGTAGCTTATCGAGGTTAATTATTATTTTTTAATCATAAACATATACCATTCTTAGTGAATGAGATGGGACAGAGTATTTGGATTCTTCCAATGTACAAATGGATTCTTCTAATGAAAATGAAATTCTTATAAAAATATTAGTATTTTAAACTTGCTTCTGTCCCCATTGCCTTATCCAAAGACTATCTGGATTAATTAATTTTTTATTTTGTTATATGTGCTATTATACTTGGATAGATAAATTTACATATTCGTAAACAAACAAAAAATCGTGTCAGTGATATTAGCACAATAATACACTGACTGCAAAAACTATCCTAATTCATTTTGTTATTGGGATAATTTTAAAGAAGATGTTGAGTATTTTAATCAAACAAAATTAATTATGTAAACAAGAAACCATTAGAACCATAAACTACATCACAAGGCCATTTGAACAATTCTTTTCAGAATTTTTCTAAAAACAAATAAATAAATAAAATATTTTTTATAAAACAAAAATAACTTATATAAAAGTTGAAAATAAGAATTACATAGAAGAATTTTACAAATTATTTTAAAATTGATAAAATAATTTGAACTGTACAAATTATATAAGAGAATTTTTATAAAATTAATTTATAAACAAACTAATTTTAATTTATAAAATAGTATAGAGAAGTTTGTATTATATTATTTGTATAGTTTATATAAAAATAAAATATTATTTTATTAATAAATTTAAAATAAATTAGTTACATGTTAATAAATAAAAGGTAGACAAATCTTTTAAATTCATTTTATAATGTTTAGTTCTAGACAATTTTACTTTCCTTTTTACATTTATCACAATATGATTTTGACTGTGGCTTCCTAACTAATTTAGAGTCTTGTGTAGTGGGTGTAAAAAAATTTATTATATCTATTATTATTCTAAATTATCTTTTTCTCTTCTTAAATAAATAGTTTAAGAAAAATGTTGATCTTATTTGATTTGTATTGAAATAATATCCATATATTATAATTAATCTTGACAATTTAATATTATGGTTATTATTTATGATAAGGTAACTATTTTATTATTATATATTTATTGTAAGTATTATTCCATGATAACAGATTCGTATTGATATTGATTATATAAATACATTTAGTATTTTATAAGAAATACTCATTTTTTCTTACTAAATTGAATGTCTTATAGTCTTTTAGAAGCGGATGTTGCTTTTCTAAATAATAAGAGATTCAATTTTAATCATAAAAATATTCGAGCGACCACTATTGTCCATAATTCTATGTTCAAAATCACGGCAAGATCATATATTATGATTGTAGGATCGTGCGAGAGCTTTTCTTGATTAATTATAAAGTTTTAGCAAAGATTACCAAGTCTTGATGGATGATGAGCATGCTTCAAAGTTTTAGCAAAGATTACCAAGTGTTGGTTGATGATGAGCATGCTTCAATAGAGAAACTAAATATGTTTATACAACAACCTGTTGGTTGTTAAGCATGTTGTTGAAATGTGATAGTATATCATATGTATGGAAAGGTAAAAAATATGAGACTTAGAAGATTGGAATAAGGTAAAACAATAATCTCTTCTTTGAAACCATGTTACTCAAGTATTGAGTATGATGCTCTGACAATAAGGCTAGTGGCTCAAACATTGTTATGAGACTGTCTACAGGTATCACTGCATGTGGTAGTTTGTGACCTGGTGAAGGTGTTTATAGAACTTATTATATTTTCAAATAAATGAATACCACTCAAGCGAGACTGTAACACTAGAACCACAAAGAGGTCATTGGATTAAGGAGATATTTTGGAGGTTATTGATCTTGGTAAAGTTTTCACTCATATAATGATTATGTTACTCAAGTGAAATGGATATGGTTTATATTTATATAATGATTTATCATAGTGACCTTGGGTGATTACGTGATTTTAACTGTTAAAGTAGGGATACCCCAGTGAGTGATATCAGGATTTGGTGATAGCAACAAATTTGGAACTCATGCTAAGTATCCCAATTCACTATTGTTTGGTCAGGTAGATAGAATTGACAAGAAGATCACGAGAACTTATATCTACTTTGGAATCAAATACGGTGTCACCTAACATCAAAGACATAGCTCAACTATGATTGGGTGAATTCAATATATGTCAAGTTATAGTATCTAGTATGATTTCTTTCTCAAAAATAAAAGTTTAATTAACTTAATAAAAAACTTATTGCACGGGAATAAATCCAATAATTCAAAGGAAATGCATTTCTTATATTTAATTTTAAAAAGAGAAAAAATAGTACATTTATTTTATTTTTTTTAACTCTCTCTCTCTCTCTCTGTAAATATCTTTCTATTTTTTTTTTGTACTTTTATCAGATCATGTTATCTCTAAACCTATCCCCCCTCCCCTTTTCTTTTGTCTTTGTTATTAATTATTGAATAACATTAGATATTTAATATGGGTTAAGTAAAGGTTGAAAATATGTGGAAAAAAAAACTAATATTGGATAAATGTATGCATGAATAAATCCAAATTGTATGAATGCCAATACACTGATAAATGAATAGAAGACATATATTATGAAGTAGGTTGGTACTTGTGTTGGATTGTATGTAATTTTGTATCGTTCCCCACCCATGAAATGAACACACTTAAGAATTCTGCAGAAAGATGACAACACAAGCACATGATCAAAGCAATCACTCATTCTAGCATTGACAACTGTACCCAATTCATCAAAACAAATTAATAGCAACCTTTCTTTCTTACACACTGTTACAAGCTCATCATCAAGCCTACTCATCGTCCCCCCATGGTTGTAAGAACAACACATGCTTCATTTGAGATTTTCTTGGTCCAAGGGACATGGCAAACATTTGAAGAACAAGAGATATAGCTGCATGAGTCATCCCTAACCACGAAGCACAAGTCTTGGTGGGACCACCGAAACTGCTATGTACAGTGCTGAGACCACCATTCCATTATGGTGCACACTAGGCTCCTATGCCTCTGCCTCACCCTATGCTACTGCCATGCTGCCGCTGAAGCAGTACGAAAACATAACCCATCCATTATTCTGCAAGAAGCCCTAGTCTTTCATTAGATTTGGGTGCTTTGGTCCTGCTTTACAAATATCAAATCACACTTCCAATTGCTTAGATCTCCTCAGACGCCTTACTTCAATTATACTACAATTATTATCGACACGTGAACTGTGTAGTCCATTTCAAACTGCTCAATGCCAGTAGTGTGCCATCTCTTTGCACAACCTTTTGACCATTTCACAAAATATATATACTTCTGGAAAACAGGCATTCATAGCACCAGTACACAACACCGTGCCTACAACCAAGTTCAGTTTTAGCTTATGTTTCTTCTCGCAACCCTCAAGTTTTTTCATTACACTTTTCAAATCCTGGGACTATTTCACAGCCTACCTATCAAATCAAGGTGTGTATATCCTACCATTCCCTCAAATGTCAGCTTTAATAGCTTTTTTCCTTTATATATGTTTAAACAAACTTGTATGATTACTGTATGTATCATAGATAGAAACAACCTTTTTATTTTATTTTATTTTTTATTTTGAATAGAGACGAATCTGCTAGGGCTAACCAAGAGCTACAAATTAAAATAATTTATTAATGAAAGTAATGGATACAGTTGAAAGCTAATATCGACCCCAAGATTCATCAACGAACCCATTTGAGTTTTATTCCTTTGCTTTCAAGTTGGCACTGGCAAAGTCCACTTCGCTATTGAACTCTTTTTTGCATGAAAAAGAATACGAATCCAAGAAAGAAGCAAAATCGTAAAGCGGAGATCATAGAGATCAGTTCCGCACTATCAATTGGTAAAGTGGTATGAGTATGTTAGAAATGTCAAATGATAAAATCCACAAATTCTTATTTAGTTACTCTTCATTTTTGCATCTGCATTAATTTTATTTCTCTGATAAAAAAAACTGGTAACAACAAACACCATAAGAACCAATGCATGCGTGCTTTTCTACTGCTCAATACACAGTTATGTCAAAATTTAATATCAAAACAGAAGTTTGTACTTATTTATCTGGTTGCAGACAATAAACATATTAATTAGTTATGCATTTTTTTAAAATTATTAAACATTATTTACTGTCACTAATCCTGTACTTCACAGGATTCATTCAAATAGTAGCATGAAAATTAGGAAACGACACCAACATATACTGTGAAGACGAATGCCACAGTTAATTGTGGTGTCTATGATTTTTACAGTTTTAGTTTGATTAATTATTACCTATTAAAAACATTCCGAGGATTATCCAGAATATTTAAAACACTGTTGTGGTAGTAAACAATGAGCTGCATGGCAACCAAAGCGGTAAAATAAACTTATGGGAGAATTTCCTTAGAGGTAATTGTAATTACAATACTTAGTAATTGTAATTACAATACGTAAGTATGGATCTTACTTTCATAGATGTAGTTGTATATTACTTTTACAAAAAATTTAATTCCATACAGTAGCTGACATGACTACTAGTATTTAGTTAGATTAAGGATAGGGTTCAAACACACAAGTTCATACAAAAAAAAATGGTACATAGACAATGTAAAACCCGGTGTACAAAGAAGAGAAGAGAGGTTCTGGAATTTGTTTTTTTACAACCATATAAGTTCCGTACTCTAATTACTAAATGAAATAGTAAATTATGTTGGGATTGTATTAGTAAAAAAAAGTGCTTAAACCACAGCATTAATAAAGTCTACTGTACTTGTTCAATGTATTGATTATTTATTGTATCGCATGTATTAATAAATTCTAACACTGTCCTTCAAAGTAAACACACTTATGATAGTAACAAACTTTTAATATTTTTACTTTTTACATCTTAAACAATTAAATAACATGATAAAAAAAATACTTAGCAGATAGAACCTTGGTTCGTTAGTTAACCTTTTAATACACAAACACAAAATACATACAAATAATTCCACACGGCTAAGTTCATAGATAAAAACAAAAAGTTCTGACAAATCCGTGAACCTTGACCAACCAAATATGAAACTAAAACTCAAAATCAGAACAGCTTTAAGTACAAGAAAGAATATTAGCATAATGGCGTAGATTTTGAACACTTAATATAAACTCCAAACTTCATATGCTAGGGAAGACTAACCATTATGATCAATGAAGTGTCAAGTCCACCAGATATTAAACTTATAAACCATAAGTAGTCAAATCCTAACAGAAAAGCTTTTCAGAAACCAGAGACAAACTAAAAGAATCAGGAAGATCAGAAGTATGTCAGATTGCAACACCTTCATGCATTATTCCTTCCTCATAAGTGACATTTTTATAACAAATGTCTCTATTATCGTTGCGCACATTAATGATGCATTCATACAAAATTAATTATATTTTCATGTCTTCAATATTTCAGATAAAACTTTATGGTAAGATGCTAATATTTGAAAATCTATGAAAAATTCCATTACAAAGGGTGTAAATGGGCAGGTGAATATTGCAGACCTAAGGAGTGTTGACATAGAGAAAAGAAGGTGAATTGCAACAACTCATGGTTTGTGTTACATATATGCATATATGTTTTGGGAGTAGGAAATGAAGCATATTACACAACTCAAAAATCAAGCCATATGGAATGTGAAATATTTTCATCAAATAGATGTAAAAAATTCTATTGAAAATATATTAATTATTAGAATAAAAGGTTGTTTTAATGTTTAAAAACATTAAATAAAATGCACAATAAAGACATAGGGATGTTAGTATTTTTCTTGTTGTGTAAAAAATGTTGTTTAAAAACATTAAATAAAATACAGAATAAATAAATGGAATTTAGTATTTTTCTCTACCTTCATTTTTTTGCCATATCTGTCATATATCAACTATTAAAATAAAAATCATGTTAAATAAGATTAAACAATATATAAAATAAGAACACATTGCGTGACTCACATCAGAAAAAGTTGACTATCTATAATAGGGTAGTTATTATCTACGGGTTATTTTGTTGTAATATGTAATTATAAGACATTAGCAGACATCTCATGGAGGACTGAATTACATGACACTGATCAGAGACTACAGGGGTTGCCAGTAACGAGATAGAGAGAGCATGTAGCATCACAAGTTTTCCAATTATGCTGACATCTTAACCTTTCCCTTTGTTTTACATATTTTAGCGTTTTTGGATCAAGCAACAATTTGTTTTATACCATAAGCTATACTCATTAGACATAGAATGGAGTGTTAGCCTATATACGTATAGTTGCTGCATGTGCATTAAAGATGAGAATATTGATTAGCAATATTTCCTCTTCTGTAATCAACGTCACATCTGTGCAAATTTAGATTGAGTAGGATGTTAGAATTACAGCATCGCATGGGAAAGAGGGAGAGAAATGCTCATGCATGGTTGGAACGCCCATACCCAAGAATGAAAAATTAATTTTAAAAGAAAAGATGAAATTTTTTTTTTGTCGAAACCACCCTGGAGAATTAGTCCAAACGAAGATCAAAATTGTGTTTCCGGTTCATTTTCAAACTGGCAAGCATACGGATAAACAGGGAAAAGGCAGCTTCGTAGTTGAGAACAAACCAGACAGCGTGATATAATTCAACAAACGAAGGCAAGAATCAACCCCTAAAACCATCACAAAAATACACGAAGACGCGGAAGAACCCAATATCAGAACCAGGTGTCCATTAATATCGTACAGAAAAGGAAACAAATGAAATATCATTAGCTATCTACTTGTATATCCTTAATTACCAAGAATGATACATTATCAGACTAATTAAGCATTGATGATTTGCATTTGCATAAAAAACAAAACGCGACAGGTCTGCATTTTCTTTTCTTTTCACTTTTTTTTCTCATTCTCAGCCTATTGGAATGAATGAGCATCAATTTCAGACTACAAGATGATCATAAATAGTTAAAAAACCGAAGTTGGCGAGTGAAGATGCAGTAAATTAAAACATAAAAACAACATAAAAATTCTGTTTGTTTGCTTTGTTTTGGCTTTTGTTTGTTCAAGATCGTGGGTGAGGGAAGAATTGCGTACCACTACCAGGCATGAAGGTGTTAAGAGGAGCTGGATACAAGGAAGAAGAAGGATCAAGGAGTGGCTCTGAGACAACGGCACCAGTAGTGAGGTTCAAACCTCCAACACCAGTGGACGAGCTTTCCCCAGCACCACCCAAGAAGTTACTGTTACCTTCCGGACCATAGTCATATAAAATCCCTTTGAACACATGCCCTCCTATGTTGACAGCAGTTGAGTACGCATACTCCTCTTCCGCCTCATCTATCGAGCTCACACGTACGCACCTGAACTCCGCAGAAGATCTCACCACCGCCGGGAAATTCACCTCCTCTAACCCTTTTTTTATAGGGTAAAATGTGTAGAGAGAGAAAGTGAAAACAAAACAAAACAAGTCAGTGGTTAGATGCACTTTAGAAGTAGATGAATTATGTTTGTGAGAGTTAACAAAGGAAATAGAATCTAAGTAAAGATACTGAGACAAATACATATGATAGAAAGAGCGAAGCTGAAAATGAATGTGTAGTGTTGTGTTGGTATGCGCCAGTGAGTGTTAGCAAAGAAATAAGGAGTACAGTCAGTCGCTCAGAGAGAAAGAGAGTAAGAGAGAGAGTGCGAACAGGTTCTTCTTCACTGTCAATCTAATCGTCAGGTCAGGGCTACTAAAATAACAGTGTTGCGGTAAAGAAAAAGGCGAGAAAAAGAGAAATTTTGCTTCACACACGCAATCGATACCGTCCTTGTTTGGATGTATGCTTCTAAAACTTTCGCAGTCGCTGCATATATCTTTTCAGAGAATTTTGCTGGACGGGTCTCTCCGTTATTCTTTTCTTTCGTAACACATACACGTTTCCTTTCTTTGCTTTCCTTTTCTTTACTCTCTCTCAGGAGTCAATCACCCAAACTGTGAGGTGCTTGTGGTAGCGTATGTAGCAGTGTGACAAGACGAGACGAAGTAAAACATGATGACGAAAATGTATTCAATAAGTATAAAGCAAAGACAATAGTGATATGCAGTGGTATATACCTGAAGAGGAGGGATTAGAAGGCAAGCGAGTGCAAGCAAGAGGAGAAGAGGAAGTGGGGTTATTATGATCTCTTTCTCTCTGCCTTCTGGGAAGGTCTCCAGAAGTTTCCATGTTTTGTTGCAACGCAGAGAGTTGCTGCTGTCTCTCGCGGCGGCGTGAAGCGGGGACCCATGTGCTCTTGACATGGGTCTGGCAATCGAAGCCCCGGCTCTTGCAGCATGTTCTGCACCGCATGTGAGGGCAATCCTTTTTAGCTTGGTTCCCACAGTCCTGACAGCTAATTCCACCGCTTCCACTCCCGCTTCCTCCCACCATGAAGCTGGATCTTGACGATGACTGATCGTCGGATATGGGTCTGCTGGGTCCAACACCCAAGGCGGAGTATAGATCTTGGTGAAAGAGAGGCCGTGGTTGTGGAGGACCCTGACCCATAAAGTGTTGTTGTTGCTGTTGTAACTGCTGTTGGTTCCATAGCTCAAAGCCACCTCCTCGGTGATAAGAAGAAACATCATCATTCTTGTTGTTATACCAGTATAGGGTATCAGGAGGGGGAGGAATTTCCTCTTCGTTGTTGTTGTTCCCTCTACCTCCTAGTGAGAATAAACCCGCCATTCTTCTGCCTCCTCTACTGCTTCTGTCCTTCGAAAATCCATATCAAGAACAGTACCTCGATCTCCAACCAAACAACCCTCTCTACACACAACTATAAATATAAATAATTAATTACTAAAATACTCCAATCCGCGACAATGAATTCTGCTTCAATTAATTGTGTTCTCAATTTGGGAGAGAGGTGAGAGAGAACTACACAACCACTAGGGATCTTTTGTTTTGTATTTTTTTTTTTTTTTTTTCAGTTAAAAATTTTAGGTTTTTGTATGCTTGTGCTGTGTTTCTCTCTCTTGATTTTTCTGGGTATGGGTTAAGTGATAGAAGTAGTAGTAATAGGTGTTGTGGGGTGGGTGGTTAAAGAGAGAATTGATTTGAAGGGTTGTTGGTGGAGGACAGAGGAGGAACAGTGTCGGGGCAGCGTTAATCGCGCCCTCAACTCATTCTCCCTCGGCCAGTGCCAAGGTGCATTAATAAATTAGAGCGAAGCCACAATCACAAAAGCGCGATTTACAGCACTGCAAACGCCGCCATGCCTTCTCTGCTGTGCTGTTCTGTGTGCTGCACCTCTAATTTAAGTTTCCAATCCCATTCTCCTTTATTTGTTTTCTCTCTCCCTCTGATTCTTGGCCAGAGTTTATGAGACCTTTTTTTTTTTGTTCTGACCACTTCTTCTTTTGTGTCTGTGGCCTGTGGTGTGGTTAAGTTAGCAACTGAGTACTATCACAAAAACAAACCCACTCCACAGTAAGTAAGTTACCAGTCTTCTCATTCTTTTTTATCAAAAACAAAAATTCTAATTCTAATGGAATGGATGTCATTCACCTCATCTTCACGGCCCATATTACTTCCCATCCATATCCTGCGTTCCATATAATTCCACGTGTCACCTCAAATACCTTTCTGCGTCCTGTCCTTTCTTACCGGAAAAGCCGCTTCTTTTTCGTGAGATATTATTATTATCCTTTTCATTTATATTCAAATTCTTCACTTCCCTCTACCTACCTGAACTATTTATATAAATTACTGATTAGTATTAATTTTCAGAGATAATCCTATATGTGGGTGTTAAAATTAGATGAAAGAGTAGGGAGAATTTTTGTAAAATATTGTGAGACAATGACATAAGTATAGGTATGTATAGAAGGAGTATTGAATTAAAAGAAACATTGGGGGTTGGAAAAAACTTGTGGCGTTTCCATAAGGGAGGGTTTGGTTTTCCCTATGACAATGAACGAATCAACTTTGGTGTAAATAGTTTATTGAGGTAGAGAGATTTTGGATGGTGAAAAAGAGGTAACTTGATCGGGTTTCCATAAAAATAATCATGTGGCCTCAAACATTATGTGTGGATGAAGGGGAACAGAGCGCCACCACATCGTGATCGTACGTGTATTCTTTTGGTATTAAATATTTAAATTTTAATAAAGGAAAAAAAGAGAGGTAGCTAGAAAAATGAATGAATGAGGTGAAAGGTGTTGAAGTAAAGAGTGGAGCGATGATAATTATAATAATATGGAGTGACTCTTAGGTTTATGTGAGTGTCTCCTTAAACAATGTGCAATTAGAAGAAGAGAAGAAGGGGTTGACTCGGGCATTGAAGGTGTGTGGGAACGCATGATGAATAGTTTAATGGGTTAAAATGAAGTGGGACAGTGATGAATTAATACGGTTAGAGAATTGAGAGAAAGAGAAAGAGAAGGCGCCGACCTGCAATACCAGCGCATGAGCATCACCCTCATGCCACATCCCTCTAACCGTACTCTTCTTTATTTTATGTATCTATACACTCTTTCACCATGCATCACTACACTCTTTACCTTCTAAAACTCTTTTAATCATTCATGCATCAGTCTCCACCTTAGAATAACAAAATTCAAAAACCATCAAATTCAGTACTGATTTCTGATATAACTGAGACTTTTAATTTTTTTTATATATTTTATTTCAATTTTTCTTTATTATGTTATAGTCATCAAACATGTGTTTAATTTTTCTTTTATATTTCTATCTATTTTATTTTTACTTGTAGAGAATAAATATGACGGATAAAATATAGATAGCAAAAAACATGTGAAAAATAATTAAAAGTTATATTTGTTTTCTATTATTAAAAATAAATAATTCAAAAGTGTGCTATTTAATAATTTTAGTTAAATCCATAACACTTAATTATAGCTCTAAACTTATAGAGAAAAATAAAATATTTACCATTTTAATCTTCTTATAGTTTCCGTAGAAGAAAAATAATCTACAAAAACAAAGTTAGACATGTATGTTAGTTTAATATTGATTATAAAAAGAGGGACGGTATATTTTAAATATTTTCAGTAATTTTATAAACAAAATTAAAATATATTTATCCAAACAAAATAAATTATAAATACAAATTACTTGTTAATTATTTTCTAATCATTAGAAACATTACAAATTTAGATTATTAAATGTAAAACTTTCTCGTGTCATATGATTAGTTAATAAATTATGTCATTTATAAAAATATATAATGATATTAAAATTTATAAAAAAAATTATTTTACATCTATTTCAAATTCATACAGAAAGCATGTTGAAAAGTACATAATACATCTCATAAACATAATATCATTAATAATAAATATAATATTATTAATTAGGGTATTTTATATTTTAAGGTTTCACTAATATTTGAAGATTGTTATAAAATAACAGTTTTTATGCACAATCTTTATCTAATGTAGGTTCTTGGTAAATATAGAGTGTTTCATGAACTAAGAAGATGTAAAACATTGTCTTGATGTTACACTTCAGATTATCTTGCTTAATTATATATTTTACTAATTTTTTTTAAATTCTTTAAAAATATATTATATGTTTATTTGAGAAGTTATATGTTGTTAACTTTAGAGTTTTTATTTTAATAAACTTTATAAGACATGTACTCGTGAGAAAGTTGATTATTGGATTTTTGTTTTCTTTCTTTTTTGTTTTTGGAGACAATTCAATTGTCTTTTTTTAATTATATTTGATTAGAACCTTTTTACTTATTACATTACACCTATCTAATTACTTATTAATAAAATAAAATGTGTTATCAACTATAAAACATAATATCTTTTTATTGGGTATAGATTATCATCAAATACTTAATTTAGAACATTATTTAGACATACAGTGGTGGATTGTAAATGTCATTTTATATTTATTTTGCCATGTGTTACACAATATTTTTTTCTTTAGTTGAATTCTCTCTCATATACAACTTCTTTACAAATAAAATCAATTCATACATTTTGGATAATGTAAACGAAATCAACTTACACACCTAATTTCCTATTTCATGTAAATATAAAATTTGATATTTGTTTGATATTTACATTAGGTGAAATAAAATTTATGAACTCTTTCATTTAAGAGCCTAAAGAAAAGCCATCAATCTAGCCAACAATAGAATCAACATTAATGACCAATTAACAAAGTGTTAATCAAATGATACATTATTACATAGCATTAGACTAGCTAACACTTATTTTGGTTTGACAATTTTACTAACACACCTAGCATTGATGCTAAAAGTAGCTTAATGGTTTTCCTAGTAGCTCATTTTAGGAGATTGATATATTCTCCAATGCTATTTCATAATTTTTTTTTTCTGAAATAGTTTTAATTTGTTAACGTATTAGAGAAAAAAAATCAATATAAAATTATTTTTCAAGAAAAGTAAAAAATTCTAATGTTTGAATTTGATTCTTACTCTTAATTTTTTTAATTCATTTAGTATTGCTTTCCTTTTTTTAATGTATTTTAACTTAGTTTGCTATTGGAGTCAATACTTTTGTAACTCAACATTATTTACTATTCCGTATATATTGGAATATAAATGTTGGTTGTTTTATAATATACTCCGACAAACTTATAAAATGAGATTATAACTTGTGGATTGAATGAGTTGTAAAAAGTTATATCTATAATATATATAACCAGTAGAGAGGAAAAAAAATGTCCTTTGTGGAAAGGTCCAGTTAGAAATAATTTAAGAAGAGAAATATACATGGACCACTCATTTTTTGAATTACGTATGTGTATCATGTTACTTTACATGAAAATGAAAGAACATGAACGTTTTGTACCTTAGAAGAGGACTATGAACTAGTGATGCAGTGGCTCAAGTGTTATCAACAAGGATTGTAACCAATATCAGATCTGAAAGGTATAGTTCATAGATATTAGTTATATTTGAACTTATACAGTAAATGAATTATACATGCATGTGTATATAATAAGGATCAGGGCATAGCTAGCTAAACCTAGGATGGTCCTGTAAATACTAGAAACAAATTATTCATATAACTTATGAAATTATTGTACTGATGATGCGTCTTTGGCTATATTTTAATTTCAATGTCGCTCACTACAACCAATCCCTAGTACTAATTTATTCACTCTGTTTAATTTCTTACTACGTTTGTACCAGGAGGGATATATTTATATAACTCAATCCTTCCTTTTTTTACACTCACAAATTTACAGATTTTTATATTTTCCCTTAAAAATTGTTTAATTAGTTATGCCAATTTAATTTTATATAATCACTACTGAAAAATAAACAATTATAGCATGCCTTTGTATGTTGGTTATTAAAAAATTGAAATATGAAATACATTTGCACCTTTGTTTATCTCTGTTGTGTCATTACAAGTCCCAGTATCATTGTTACTCTCTATTGTTGTCACCAACCGTGTTTACTTTTCTTTCTATTATATAGCTGTTGTTCTTGTTTTTATGTAAAACTAAGTATTTCAACATTCTAATTATTCCGTTTATGGCATAACTGTATGATATCTAAATTAATAATATATTAATTTAAATAGATATTATTGAACATCCATATTAGTGATTTTAGTGCAAATTACTTGTTATTTTGTAAATTATTTTTTAATTTTCACTACTCAGTTGAATTCCATAAAAAAAATATTTATATTTTGATATTAACCAACAAATTGTTTTATGTTATTCAAATACTTGATATAACATATTTTATTTTATTTTACTCACACGTTAGATACTATAAAATCCATTTTTTCAATAATGCAAGTCAACATCAAACAAAACTCTCTATCACGTTCTAACTTTCCTAATTCTCTCTATTTTCTTATTCTTCAACATCTCATATTTTTCTCCTTCCTCTTTGGTTGAGAGCTCTTCCACTCCCTTATCATAGTCCAAGATAAGTAACATTTCCTTCCCTTTCTTTGAGTCATCCTTTCTCACATTAAAAGCTCTATCTTCCTTTGCATGTGATTTTTAAGAGTTGTCCAAAGTTTCTTTTATGGAACATGAATCCAATGTAGTGTTTAGGTTACTTGTCCAAGTTATGTTTCGTGTTTGTAGAGCCTTTTAGGGGTCTTTGATTCTAAGAGCAAGTTGAAAGAAGTAGAAATTTGTCTAGCATTCACAAAGTGAGGGAAACTAGACTTTTCACAAATTACATGTTGATATGAAGGTGGGTATTGTTGTTATGATGCATAGTTGGTGTTTTGATCCATGAGCTATTGATTGGTTTTGTTAATGTAATAGTTGGCTTTGTTTTGTTTGTTGGAAATTTTTGTTGAATTGTGAATTTGGAAGTACAATAAAATTAGAGGTTTCTATTTGGACAATTGACTAATTTGGTACAATTACGAGAATGTTTAAAAGTGGATTTGAAAAGAAAGAGAATTGAGGGTATCAAATATTGAGAAAATGCATAGGAATTGAAAATTTGATTCTACAAATCTATTGATAGAGCGCTGAGTCTAAATTTCAAGGTCAAAGAGCATTTCTAGTGACAGTAAATTGAGCAGTAGTTTTCACCACTAAGTGTCACTTTGATAGGGAATCCCTTTGCTTTGTGGCACTGACCGTCATTTCATGCTATTGGATGCCAAGCGCTCGAAAGCACCATACTGAGCAACACTCCTTGTAGTTGAGCGTCAGTCTTGTGTTGTGTTCTAATATGCTATGTACTATATATTTTTCTTTTGCTAGTTTAGAGGTTTTGCTGGTTAATGTTATTGATGTTCATGATTATAAAGAGAGCTATATAATTGATAGTGAAATGGTTGTAGTAATGATATGAGTTGTTAGGATTTAAGAGATTCCATGTAGGAAAAATTCTAGTATTGTGTTGTCTTTAGTGTATGCATTGATGTATGAATTCAGGTATAAGGAGATAAATTAACACTCTAACAACCATTCACAATTATATAGAGTAGAATCAACACTATAAAAAAACAGAATTTACCGATGGAAGGTATCCGTTAATAACTACAAAAATCCATTAGTAATATCAGTTTTCCAACACATTTTCGACGAACAGAACTGTCAATAATGGATTTTTTGAAAAGAAATAACATCAATAATTATCGACGGATGTATGTCGTCAGTAATTACTGACGAGCTTAATCTATCAAAAATGAAGTGACTAATACAATGCATTACTGACGTGTTATCCATTTTTCCTATAGTGGAGGAATGTGGTGAGAGTGACAAGAAATCCTAATTTAGGCTTTATTTTCCTTGGTTTAAGATGCAAAAGGGATTGTGTGTGGTAACTCATTAATAATGATTCTGTAGAACATTAGAGATCACTAAATGCATGTCACTATTAAATCTAATGTCAATACATCTAGATAATGAAGTTTAAAGTGTCTATAACATATGTTTATTCTTGATAGATAGTTGAATTTTATGCTTATATGTAAAATTTATTTTATTGTTAGAAGTATGTTCCTTTTATATACTAGCTTACCATTTTTTGTACTTGTATTTCTTGTGTTTTGTTATTATTTTTTTTTGTAATGATTATTAATATTTTGTGAGTAATTGAAAAAAATAAACATTAATCTTGCTCAAGATGAAGACGATGATGTAGCTATCTAGTTTTTATTTTTATAGTCAATGTTTTTAGCTGTCTATAAATTTATTTTGTTACAACATTATTTTATGAAATAACTGTTATTGAATAATTTTGTAAACTTGTTTGATAACAATTATATCATATCCTATACGCTAGTTTAATACTACTATTTAGGCCATTAGATATCCTTTCTTATGTTAAACTTTTAAGTTGAAGTAGACAATTTAATCATTATATATGTTTTATTGTTCGAATTGGTTAACTAAAAATTAATTTTTGCATAATTAGTTTAAGATTAAAGTCAAAAGGAATAGTTTATTTTAAAAATAAACTGTTTACATGGGTTAATTCACAAACTAACGCAAAATATACCTTTTTACGTTGATTCTATAATTAACTGGGAAAAAAATCATTTTTTTATTCTCTCTTCTTTATTATATAGGCTAAAATATTGATTAACACAAAAGAAAATTGTCAAATTCTACTTCAATCAACACAAAAATTTATCTTTCTACATTTTGTTTAGACCGAAATAAAATAAGTTTTTCTTACCTCGCGATAATTAATAAATGTGAAATATATAGGTTCTTTATCATGTCACATATCAATTCTTAAAATAATGTCATATGGCTAAGATAATCAAAAGTAGAACGACTAGGTACAAGAGCATTTAAATCTTCAATTTTTCAAATAAAAAGTCATACCATTGCCTAACATTTATATTGTTGACATGACTTTATTTTTAAGGATTTATAAATCGCATCAGTTTTACACAAGTTAAGTTTTATCACAAATTCTGTTAATCCAATACATCATAAATTAATTTCATTTGTAACAGTTTAGTGGTCACTGATTCAACAGTTTTTTACACTAAGAATCAAACAAATTTTCCCATCATACGAATTGATTTCAGCGTATAAACGCAAGGATATCTAATAATTAAAAGTTAATTTCAATTAGTTCATTACTAAATTAATGTATTTATAAAAACTTAACCGACCTTTCAAAAAATTTATTGTTTTTTACATGCTTCAAGAAATTTAGTGTGAGAAAACTGCTGACTTTCTGTTCAAAGCTCTTTAAATATATGTCAATAAATTTTACCATAAAGCTTATCAAAATAATTTCATATTAAATTGAGTTTTTAAGATACAAATTCTAACTTTCAACAAAATAAAAAGATATAAGTTCTGACCATGTGATAAAAAATAAATTGAATTGTTTGATTAAATGTGCCTTAAAGTGTAATTATATGCGTGTATAGATAACGTTAGACAAATTATTTGCTATATATACTTGTACAAGATACAATAATAAATATAACTCCCTAAAATGTTTTAAAATATAAAACCCATAAAGCAGTAATTAAAGAAAAATTATGCAGAGTTTCTTTTGTCTTTTTGAAACAATAAACGTAAGAGGCAAATGTAATTTACTCTAAAAATTATAAAAGAATTAAAACATAGTAGGTCCATATATATAAAAATTCCTTCCTCCAGTTTGGAAAGAGAATTGAGAACGGAAAATGTGTGTGCATATGTAGAGATAATAAAATTATCTTCTATTCCATATATTACATATTTTTGTTATTTTCAATATTTTCTTTCACCATAATTAATTAGCCACACGTGTAATTTCACGTTAAGAAAGTTTCAACAAGTGTAAATTGAACCATGTAATTCAACATCACTTACTTTTGTTTCACTTTGTTTTGCAAATTTGGTGAATTATTCTCAAAACAAAACCAAAAGCACACTAAGTGGAACACTCACCATTTCATATGACGATGTCATAGGTGATTCCATTGGTGTCGTGGTTGATGAAGATTAGCGGAGTAAGGCAGAGATTTTGTTTTCTATCTCATGGTATTGCACAAAGTACGATATATATATATATATATATATATATATATATATATATATATATATATATATATATATATATATATATATATATATATATATATATATATATATATATATATATATATATATATATATATATATATAGGAGAAGAAGCCAACAAGCTTCTGCAGACTGGTGAAGAACGCCATGCTATAATAAAAAAGAGCAGAAGAAGGATATTTCCAGCAACACCTCCTTCATGACAGAGTTTCGGAATTTTATCCAAATTAAAGTAATAGGAGAAATAATTTAACAACATGGGATGCTGTTTTGATCAACTTAAGTGTATTGAAATACACATTGAAATTGTAATATGAAGCAAAAAGTTGAATTTTTTTGCTGTGATATAGACAAAAACAGAGTTATTGACATATGTTGGGAGCTTGGTCCGTATGGAAAGCATTAGTAGTCAGTTTTTTTATATGGATGAGATATTTTTGGACATAAATGCAGTGAAACCTTATTCCTGTAGCGGAATAGATGGAACGTTTACTGGTTTAGGCAACAGCAACTTACTGTTATGTCGAAAATAGCATTGATCCATCTGACAAGCTCACGTCTTGTACCACTGCTTCCCTGATTGGTGGTACAAAGTTAATTAGTCCAAGGACAAGTGGACAACACAGCTATACTTTGCCACTTATTATTCACAGACTCATCACTTTTATCTCTTTATGCTTATGCACGTACCACCATCGTAATTTCAACTTAATTTCAACTTATAAAAACAAATTTCAATTTTTACGTTATGATGGGAGAATATTGGCATGTATGTAGCAAGAGTTTGTACGTAGCAGTACGTATAGTTGGAGTTAGATTAAAATGTTTAAAGTATTATACATGTTCCCTCATCCGTCCATCTCTGAATCTGTGTCAAGTGTCACCTACATATGTCCATCATCAAGGCAACAATTTTTGTACGGAACAGTAGACGTTGTCCCTTTATGTCCGTTTTATGACGAAATTGACCTTGTTTTTGTTTTTATGATTTCTTCATTGAGTTGAGTTGCGTGTGTTTCAATTTCAACCAGGGTAATATGTCACTGTCTACTTTACAAATAATCACAGCTGGCGTGCTACAGAACCCCAACAGTAATTCAACTCTATATGAGGTTCCCATCATCTTCAAATAAAATACCCACAAATTCAACTCTCGTTACATTCTTTTTTATACATATCACTCTTTTTAATAAATTCTATCATCGTTAATATTAACATAATGAAAAATAATGGACTCATTCTTATAAACAGTGAGACCATATTGAAAAAAATAAATAAATAAGAACCCAACATTTATATATTTTATTTTTATGATTTTAAACACAGTGTTTCAATCATGTAACCTTATCCCTTTATAAATATTAATTTCAACTTCTACAATAACATCTTTAAAATTTTACAACAAGATAACCCAAATCCAAATTGTGATCAATTTCATTAAAACAACTCGATCAGATGCATGAGAGGATCTTACTACCCTCAAATTTTAATGTATATTGTAGATCTGTGAGACGTATAGTAAAATTTCAACACGTTTGAACAAACTCATTCAATAAATTAAAACACTATTTATAATCCAAAATTTTAAAATAATAAATGTAAGAATATATTTTTCTTTATATATTGAACCTCCTACTCGTTTTTATACAATAACATGAGAATTCAAGTTCGACTTGAATTCCTAACACTTTTATGTTAAATATATTCAAAACTTACAAACTTCAATATATACAAATTCTTACTTTTAGTTACTCAACTCACATCAATATTGCATAATTTCATTTTTATATGGATAATTTTCTTACTATCATACCTTCCATGATCATAGCATTAACATATATAGAGTTGATATTATATTATATTATATTATATTATATATATAAAAAGCTGAAAGCAAATCTTACTTATTATTACATTTATTAGAAGTATTATTTATCTTTATATAACGTTTTTTGTAATGAATTTCATGAAAAGATGTAAGATTTGTGTATAATCTTCATAGATAGACATAATTATTTATTTCTGGCTTATTTTGCAAGATTGGAGAAGAATAGAAAGTTGTTTCGAGAAGTTACTAGTCCAACCACAAGCACCACAAACCCAACTAGACATGATCTCTCGCCTAGCCAGAAAGTCTTGTGGCCCAGCTAATAGAGTAGTCTAGCCTAGTGAGAGGATTCTATGGCCCAGCGAAAATCCACTTTATGGAGAAGGTTTTAAAGGTCGAGAGTGGAAGAAAAAATAGTTTTTGGATGTAGAAACACAACTAAAGCTCAGGGACGTGGGTTGGAGGTACGCACTACTACAAGAAAGGTTTTTGACGTATGTTATTTTTTACATTCAACGTTTGATCCAAATTCGACGTCTTATTAGGAAACATCAATTTTAACATCAATTTTTGACGTTAGACTCCACATAAACCGATGTCCATTTCTTTTTTTTAAAATAATAATATGAACCTAAAATACAGAAACAGATCCCAACACATCATGAAATTATATATACTATGAGTTTCAAGCAATAGAGAATGATCACTCAATGTCGCTGCCAAATCTGTCAACTCGTGCACAAAATTGCATCATAAACCAAAAATTAATCAGTGCAAATGAAATTTAATCGGTATAAATGAAATTTAATCAGTGCATACTAAAGTTAATCAGTACAAAATAAATTAACTCAAAGAAAATCAATTAAACATACCTTACAACAATCACGAACACAAAAGAAATGAAAATTCAAAATGAAGTTAATCGTCAGAATTTTTTTTATGGATACTTGACGGAGTTGAGTAATCGTATTTTGGGAGCAGTATTGGGAGAATATGATCACAATATGATCACAGTATACAAGTAAAAGAAAAAAAAAGTAAAGTAATTCTTACCTTTTTCAGCACCCAACATTAATTAATATCTTTAAAAGAAAACAAAAGTAACTTTGAATTTTAGAAATAGTGATTTCAATGCATTTATAATATGTTTTGGAAGTATGTAGAAAAAGAACAACATAAACAAGTACAAAATAAATAAATAATGATACTTGGACTATTTTTTGACAACACTTTAATATCATCTACGTGTCATTTTATGATTGGTCCAAAATTATTCCACAATCAATAATAATAATCATAAACATTAACATGAACCAATCACAGAATGACACGTAGATGGTATTAAAATTTAACATCATCTACGTGTCATTTTATGATTGGTCCAAAATTATTCCACAATCAATAATAATAATCATAAACATTAACATGAACCAATCACAGAATGATACGTAAATAGTATTAAAATGTTATAAAAAATTATTGCTAAAGTATCATTATCCAAAATAATAATTGAATCTTCTCTTTTACATTTGTACAAATCAAAAATAAAATTATGATGAGATTCAAGTTTATCCTTTACATTATTTAAAATGGGTAAAAGAGTATAAACACAAAAATAAATATATAGAGTATGTATTATCAGGTAAAAATATATTTAAAATGTTGAAAATAGACTCAGAAACAATTTAAAAGAATAAACCACAAAATTGTCTAATAATTTTAAATTCTTAACTGGAGCATCTGAGTTCGTGTCTATCTTTTGTTATGTCTGATATATTTATGAGGTACTCCTTTCTTTTAGTATATGATAGCATATTGTATGATTCTCCAATATTTGTTGGAATCCTATTTTTTAAAATAGGAGAAAGCTTTAGAAGCATCTAACTTTTATATACTTATTATGAAAAATAAGTATATATTTATTTACTCTATATAAATTTTTTGTTACTTATCCTAAAAGTTAAAGATATAAAATTAATTTAACGCTAAAAATTAAAATGAGGGTAAAATAGAGTGTGAGTTCATTTTAAGTTATTCAAAACCACCAATTTAGACACTCAATATCACTAATTTTCTTACTTTCTAAACCATATTTTAAAAATTTCCAATAATTATATATACATGTATATAATCAAATTCTCATATTATTCAAACAAATAATACATTTTCACTTCTATTTCAATATTCAAATTGAAGTAGTTAGTAACATAATAAAATACGTGACGTAATTAAGAATCTATTAATTTATCTTGTATCAACTTTTACCTTTTCGGATAATATATAATTTCAGATTTTTAAAAAGAGATAAAAACAATACAAATTTAGAAAAATACAAATTATTATAAAATAATAAAAGTAAATATTAATAACTAATTAGGTATGAATTTTTTATTCTTTTATCATTTTAAATTTCATATTCAATAAAATTTTAGGTATTGCTCGTGCAATTAATTACTAAATATGATGGATTTTTATCTAAGAATAATAATTTAATTTTTAAAATATATTTATTATTTGTAAATAATTATAACAAAAATAAATAAATTTCAATAAAATGTAACTTGAAATTATTAAATTCAATTGTAAATTTTCAATATAAATTTATTAATTTTTGTAATAAATATCTTAAAAATCATGCTAAAAAAAGCTTATAATAAAATAAAATTATAAAATTGTGCAAACTTTTATAAAACTGCGTAAGAATTTAATTACATTTACCTGTTATTACTTCATACTATTGTCTTGTGTTTATAAAAATAATATTTATATGATATAAATCAATAATTTTTTATTACTTATAAATAAGGTAAATAAATAAGTCACTTATAAGTTTATATGATTTTATAATAATATTTATTATTAATATTAATAGTTATATATTATCTATATAATATGTATTATATATAATATATATTATTATTATTATTATTATTATTATATAAACAGGTCAATTTTATAGACTTGACTGTTTTTTCAAAAGTTTAAAACTTGACCTTTTTAATTGGAAAGATTCTCTTTAAAATTTAAATTTGAAAAACAGGTTACATGAAATATTTGACCTATTCAACTATAGATTCTTTACATATGATTTGAACTTTTTTGTTTTATCTATATTCTTTAGTTATATGATGGACAAAAAAATTCAATATGGTGTGAAATAAGTGATGTACATGATCTTTCAGTTCAGAAGGATACTAATGCTAAGAAGCAGTGTCTTCCAACCTACACTGAAAAAGAATGGAGAGATTTGATTTCTAAGGTAACACAAACTGTCTAATGCATGAATGAAAATATTATTTGTTTTTCTCTCATACTTTTATTTATACATATGTAATTTAGATTTAATTGTGAAAACTTCCTTAACTCACGACATTATTATGACATTATAATAATCTATAGTAACATGTTTTATTGTCTGTTGTTTTTATTGCGTCTACATCCACTAGGAGTAAAACAAACATTTTAAAAAATTTCACTAGTGACTATATTTGCAAAAGGGCAACAGAACAGAGATAGTCAACCACGGGAGCAGACGCTGGGCTCGAGGAAAGACAACAATTATTGGGACTCTCGCTGTTCTACACCGAATCCTTTCTCCTCGTTCATGTAAATCATCAAATACAAATTTAAAACAATACGTGATAGAAGTGCAAGATTGAAAATCTAAAAAGAGTTAACTCACTTCATCTTCGATGATTTCTTACATCTTCAATTCTAAATGGAAAAGAATGATAAATTTACTTCATCTTGTTCTGTTTACTTGTTTACTTTTTGAGAAAATAATTTGAGAGAGTGAGGAAATGAATTTGAAAAAATTTGAGATAAATTTTTTATTGTTTATTTAAGTGGATTTGGAGGTAAGTTAGAGTAGATTTAGAAGTAAAATTTATAAAAATTAATGTGGGATTTAATTGATGTGAAAGATAAAAGAAAATTATTTAATGGATAAAAATTAAATATTACCAAAATGTCCCTAGTTATTAAAGTAATATAAAATAATAATTGTTAATGTTATATTTAATTGTAAAAATATTTATAAAAAGAAAAAAAATTAAAGCAAATTTTAAGCTTACTTACCAAATTTTAAATAAATGATTTTATATATTGATTAGTTTAAATACTTTATGTTCTAATGATGCTTGAATAGAGATCACGATTTCAATACAATAGTTCCAAAATATATTGACTTTTTTTGTTTGCTTAGGATGTATAGAATAATAGAAATAATTTTAGTCAGGCTACTATATCTAGTCTATCTTCACATTTTTGTTTGCCTACTTATTGGACGCTTTAATTTTTTTGAGCTCATTTTATATGTCTTTTTTGCAGTTTTAACTATAGTTTCCTGTTCGATCTTTGTAGTTTTTCTACTTTGACTCGGTGAGATCGTTTCCTACAGAACCATTGGATCTTAATGATTTAAAACCAAGTAGCTGAACCGTAATGATTTAAAACCAAGTAGGTGGAATCGTAATGATTTAAAATCAAGTAGTTGGAACCGAATATGATGCTTGGTGGAACCGAATCCAGCATGAAGGAACCATATATCACTTCTAGTTATATGTCTTCTATACACTGGAATTGAATCTGGTAGTGTTGGAACCGAATCCTCCACGTTGTAACCAAATCCACATAGCCTTTTCAACCTCTCTTTTTCATCTTCTTCACCTTCTTCATGCTGAACTCCTTCTCTGCTTCGTTTTCTTCATCTTCAACGTCTTTCATCTTCATCTTCAACCTTCATTCTTCTTCATCTCCAACATGGAAAAAAAATAGAACTTACAACAACAACACTGACCTTTGTTTTTCTGCTTTTTGCACTGAACACTTCACCACAAACACTTTCGGCCATTTTTGAAAAAGTTGAGGGTAAGGCGTACAATTCGCATTGAATCAGCTCAAATATGAACAAAACAACGAAATACAAAGACTGCAATCTCGCAAATCATCGGAATTTCTTCATCGCTGATCCTTCAAAACGAACATGTAATTCACCTCATTTCATCGCTCGTAAATACTTTTGAAAAGTGTATCCTGTTTAAGTGAACACAAGCTTAAACTGGTTGAACTTATCATATATCCAAGGTTCATCATATATTTTAAATTAGAAAACTTGTTAGTTCAATAAGTGTTATTTTTTCATAGAAAAGCTAAATTATACTTTTTAATTACAAGAATAAAAAATAAGTATTTTATGTTCATATATCATATTTAAAAATTTTCAAAAATATAAATATGCTGAATTTATTGTTTGTAATTTAAATTATTAAAATTTGTACTTTAAAATTGATTCATGTTTAATTTTTTAAAATATATTATTTTAGTTTTCATGAAATACAAAATTTAACACTTTAATCACACAGTACAAGTTTCAACAAAAAAATCTAACTGACATTTGCTTGTTTAGTAGCAAGTTCTGTTAAATAAGTCTTAATGGTTACAGTAAGCAAAATGTTATGTATGATCTGTGTTTTAGTATCATTCTTCCAAAAGATATAAACACACTTTATGTTTATTATCATGAAATGAATGTCTACAGAAATATCTTATAAATAAAAAAAGTATAGTGAAACAACCTAAGGACTTTATATCTCACGCAGGTTAAAAAAAATTATAAAATTTATGAAAAAATCTTAAATTTGTTGCTACAGAATAAAGAAGCTAAAAGAAGGAAAAACAAATGCTAAGATGTTAACTTACAAATATAACTTTATCAATGAACAAAAAATCGTCTTAAAACAAAATTTACTAATGAATTATAAAAATACAATTACAATGAACATATTTATTGGATCCGTTAATAAATTTAAAATTTATTCTTGACAAAAATATTTATTAATATGTTTATCACTCAAATTTATCATTAATTAATTTATTAATAACTGGTAATGTTTATTAATAGAAACATTTGTGAACAAATTTTGTCAATAAAATAATTTGGGTTTATTTATAAAATAATTTCTATAATTCCAAATGAAATCATGTAAACATTATTGTTCATTTTGCATTGATCTTTTCCTCTACTATTATGATATTAGTTCAAAACTGAAACCTCAACAACAATTTTTTTGTTATATATTTTTAAGAGTATTTTCTTTTTCTCTGTTCCAAATTTTGAAAGTATTTGATCTCAAACTTAAAAAATAAATAAATGTATACATTATAACTCAACTTGTGTTAAAGAACATTTGATTCCTAAATTTTTTGTGTTAAAGAACATTTGATTCCTAAATTTGAGTTGTTTATATTATTTAACACTTTCAAACTCAATTGTTGATTTTAAACATTGTTTAACAGGTACAAAATGTTAATGTGATTAGAAGAATTGTGATTAGAAGAATTATATTCGTTTATTTTTAAAATTTAAAATCAAAATATATCAAAATTTAGAATAAATAACGAATTTAAATTTTTTTATCTAAATTTAGGAAATACAAACATATTTAATGCATGTTTTTAAAATAGATTTTATTATTTGATATTTAGAGAATTGAATATTTTATAAATACAAATTTAGTTTTTCTAATTGAATATTTTATTAATAAACATTTAATTAAAAGAGTAATTGAGGGAATTATAATTATATTGTTATTATTGTTTAATGATTTTGATCGACTTATTTTGGCTTCAATATATAAAACTTGTCATCCAATCCAAGAAAGATTGAGTGAATTTGGGTACACAATTTTAGATTTTAGAATGATTTTAATCAAAATAAATTTTAAAGACCATTTCTAAAATCTCCATTTTACATTTTTCATCTAAAATTATATATTTATCTCACAGATACAAACATAAATAAATCAGATTATCATCATAAAATAAAAAAACAACAACTCATACTTATTCATAGATAAAAATAATAATTTGGTGTTTCGTACTAGGTTGTTATATATAAAAGTTATTAGACTATTGTTTCCAAATTCAACAAGAACGACTTTCTTCTTTTACCTCTAACTCTTCTTTCTTTATTCTTCTTAATTAAATATCTATGAGTATGTATTTTGTTTATAGTTTATCAATTTATTTTTCTTTTATTCAACAATGAGTGGTGTAGAATGCAGAGGTTTTATGGGTCCCAAAAGCATCCACCAATCCCAAAGTTAACTAACTCCACAAAAAAATTGCGGCAAGTAACACAAGAATTGTGGTGAGTTTGTTGGTTTCTTTCTACTAAGAAAACTTCTATTTTTGGCAATGTCATCTCATCTCAACATAGATAAAGGCCTGCATGTAAATTTATGTATTCTTTTAGAGTGTTTGAAAAGAATATATTTTCATTTAAGTGTTATTTTTATTATTTATAATATCATCTTTTTAATTTAATGTTTTACAACTTTTTATATAAAAATGAAAATCTCATAAATTTTTATTAGGTAAAACAAAATTTATATTTTTCTTAAAAAAAAAAGATTTATAGTTTTCTTGTTGAGTGAATAGCTGCAGTAGAAGTGTTTGATGAAAGGTTTGGGTTGAGTTTTTGGTTTGTGATGAGAGCTGAGTCCCCCAGCCACCCCTCACATATTTTTCCAAAAAGGATGAGAGAGAAAGAGTTAAAGGGTCACAGTCAGAACCATAAATGAAGGGGGGCTTTTGATGGGAACAAAACAACCCATCAAGCATGTGATGTGTGAAACCCAATTACTTCCTTCTTCTCTTTCTTCCCTGTTCTTACATTCATTCATTCTCATCACTGACACTACCCAAGAATCCTCAAAATCTCCCCCTTCAATTAAATCTACGCATTTTTTCTGCGTAAGAAAAAAAAAATAGAGAATAAAATGTCACGCGCTGGTTGCAATTTGATTCGGTTTCAGATAAAAGAGATATGGAGTGCCAGAAAATCTAGCAAGTCGTGAATAAACTCTACCCGTCAAATAATCCAAACTACTGACCATATCATATGAAACTGATCACATGCACTTACGTTTTTGGTCCCACCCTCTTCTTCTTGTCTCATATATCATAAATATTAATAATCATTTTCTCTCCAAATACGAGAAAAATATAAATAGAGTTTATTTTACAAATTTTGGATGGAAAAGTAAATAAAATTTTCAGGTGATAGACTCTCAAACTATATGCAAAATGCTTGGACAGCTTGTCTTGTTTTCTGTATATAATTATGCTATCAACACTATATTTTATTGATTTTTTTATCTTACAGTTTATTGTAACTGTGTGACGAAGAAGAACAACATTAAAAAGTTAGTTATTTCAAAAAACGAAGATGAGAAAAACAATTTAAAAAAATTTAAACATGTTTTTATTTTTGAATTTTGTGGTAAAATTGAAATTCATTTTTAATTAAATTTTTGATTTATTTTTGTTTTTAAATTTTAAAATTAAATAAATATAATTATTTTAATCCAATTATATTAATTTTTCTTATGTATCAAACACATTTTTAAACTAAAGATTGAATTGAAAAAATGTCAAATAATATAAACAATTTAAATGATAAAACACATTTGACAGAAAATAAATTTAACATATAAGAGAACTATTTAAGTTTAGAAATAAAAAAATTATTACAATTTTAAACAAAAACAAATTCTAATTTTATATCAAAATTTAAAATTTGAAAATATATTTAATTTTTAGAAAATAATTTTTTTATCTTTATTCACCGTCTAGTTTTTCCAACTGACAATTTCAATTATCATTGAACACATCCCAATGAACCAAGAGTATGGATGCAGATTAAGGGATATCAAACTTGTACTTGGACATTTTAATCAATCATACTAAGAAATGATAGAATTAGTGAGAAGATGGTAATGTTTAAGTGGAATGTAACAAGTTAATCACTGTTAGTTTCACTCTACATGATAGCAAAATAAAAACACATAATTCAGTTTGATCTACAAATCTAATGCACAATGAGATAGGAACAAGTAGTGAAACAAAATTTCCTGTTGGCTTAAGAAATATTGCAGTGATGAATTAGTATCAAATGTTAAGAATTCAAACAAGGCTAAGAATTAAGTTGTATTTTCAAATTTGAGATTAAATGGAGAAACAATGTTGTTTTACTTTTATTTCATATGTGCAAATATCAACCCACAGATGAATTAAAAACCACATAACAAACATAGACTATTACAATGGAAGAAAATTTCATGTTAATAAGTACAAACAAAAAATCATGATATTTTATTCATGCATATTGATTATTTATTATTAGTAGTTTTTATTTAAATATTTTTAAAATAAAATAATTTATGGAAGAAATATTAACTATTGAAAAATGATTTAAAATTTAATTTTATCATTTTTTAAATTTACGAAATTGATATTTTTACAGAAATCATATCTCTCAAAACCTGTAATTTTTTAATTCATTGCACAAATTATTTTAATTTATTTTTATACAAAAATTATTTATATTATTATTTTATTGTATAATTTTATTGTATAATTTTATTGAATTATCTTTAAAGATGGAATATTTGTTTCAATTTATAGGTTACGAATTGTTTTTATATAATCTTATTTAAAGAATGTTAAGAAAATAATAAATATAAATAGATACCTGAAGATATTTTTTATAGAATATCAACAAGTAGTCAAATGAATTTTCTTGTACCTTTTACATCACTGTCCACAAAATAAGGAATCAATTGCTTCAAATATGAAATTCAAGTTGGAGAAAAAGTTATACTATGTGATTTAATCTATTATTTCGTTTACCGCTGTAATGTAATCAAATTAATTAGTTTTTCAGTAAAAATTATTTATAGAATAAACAAAGATGAAAGTTGGTACATGAATTTTGAAAATTTCAAATATCCTTATCTTTAACTATAGTTGTAAATTATATTAGTTATTATATCTAAATTTCTGGCGTAATTTTCTTTTATTGTTGTTTGGTTTCAAATAGCTAGAAATATCTGTATTTAAATGTTAGTTTAACTAAATAAAATATTGATATCTTAGATTATTATTAAGACCGTTTAAAAAACATTTGGTTCAAGAATACAAAAATAAAAGTATAAAAATGGGCATGGCAACATAATCTTTATATATGATTTTTTTAATCAAATCAATTTATTCCTTATGAGACCTTTCTTCTCTTTCGAAAAAAAAAATTATTTCTTTTAATATAGATAATTATTAGAATTTGTAAGGACCGAAAAATAATACTACGATAGTTTTAAAAATGGTGGCATTAGACTATTTTAATAATAAAATGTTTTAGTATAAATAATTTTATGGTTTAAACCCTCTCATCGTCTTCATATTTGTTGAAAAATCAAGTGGGTCCTCTTTTTTTCAACTGTCTCAATTGGGTTCATATACTTGTAAAATTGAACCAATTAAGCCATGTCCGTTAAGTTTTCACAGACGACATTAAACTGTGGTGATGTGGTGCACATTTAAAATGCTGATGTAGCAGTGTTATATAACGTGGAATTTTTTTTAGGTGAACTGTTTATGACATGGTTTAAAATTTAATTGGAAATGTTAGGAATTCAGAGTCTTCCTCACCCTACACCGTCTTCATCTTTCCTTTTGAGCATTTCAACAGAAACTCCCTATCCAAACCTGAAAAAAGTAGGAATCAGTCAATCAAATTCATTCTCAATTCCTTTAAATACCAACACTGACCCAGACTCAATCTTCCATAATTTTGTGTCCTCCGTCGAGCGAAATACAAATCACATTTTTCATCTAATCCCAAGACCATTATTCAACCTCCATTACACAACAGAAATCACAAAAGTAGGAATCAGTCATCAACAAAGGAGTTGAATCGTTAAAGCAATACTCTCATCATTACAGTTCAACTGTCCACACCTAAAAACTCTTTCTCTTTTAGGGCTTTCCCCAATCAGCAAATTATTCATCACCCAAGTGTCGAACTCATAATCGTTGGTGACGGTGGACTCGAACTCGAAGAAGAGGGAAAGGGTTTCCCTGATTGCGAGAGAATGGAAGGGAGTCAATGTTGGTGACGTTGACGCGGTGATCAGTGACGAGCTTGGCGCCGGTGGCGCTTGGCTCGCGGCGGCTGAGCTCGCTCAAGAGGCGATTAATAGAGGAACGAGAGAGCTTCTCTCTCACGCGCAAAGAGAAGAAGGAGAAGAGAGGATCCGATGCCATGGACGACGATGCCTCTGACGGTGAACAGCGATGCTGGCGACACCTTGGACCACGACTCGCGACGGTCTATTGGGTGGAGGCTGAGGTGGAGGCAGAGGCGGACGCGCATGAGCTGAGGAGATGAGCGCTTCTGGGGTTCCTCTGGCTCCCTTTGGATTCAAGTGGAGGATGTAGAGACCAATTGGTCTGGTGAGAGAGGCGAAAAACCTTAATGGGTTTCAGATTGGTAGAATGTAGCTGATTGTCAAATCCCTAATTTTCTTTCCCTAATTCTATTTCAGTAAAAATGTCCTAATTTGAACAAATCCCTAAAGTAAACAATTACATTTGGTGCCACATCAAACACTCTTTATTTAAATACCAAATTTCACATAATATAATACTTTTACATTAGCATATTATGTGTGCACCACGTCAGCATCTTTTATCGTTGTCTGTGAAAACTTAACGATATGGCTTAATTGACTCAAATTTTCAAATATTTGGATAAAATTGGCTCAATTTTACAAATATATGGACTCAATTGAGACAGTTGAAAAAACGAGGACCCACTTGAAATTTTCCAACAAATATGAGGATGATCCGAGGGTTTAAACCTAATTTTATTATAAATGAGTTTCATTATTATTTTTAAGTACATGACATATCTATAAATAGTGCCGTCAAAATGGGTTGAAACCCGTGAGCCAACCTGGCTCACCACGGGTTTAAGCCGGGTTGGGTTGGAAAAAATTGTGAAAATTTTGATGCGAGCCAATTTTGACCCGGCTCGCTTAGAACCCGACTCACCTGGGTTGAACCCGTGGTGAGCCGGGTTGGCTCACCAACTCACCTATTTTTTTATTGAAATCAAATTAATTAAATTAATTATTCAAATCCTATTTCTTTTTTATTGAAATCAAATTAATTAAATTAATTATTCAAAACGCACAACCTTTACTTCGCAGTAGAGCTTTTCGTGTTGCGTTGTGGTGTTGTCTATCCAAAAGTTCCCCTCTGCTATATATTTTTGTTAACGACTATATGTAGTTTCTTGGTCAAACTATTGTGTATGTCTCATTAAACTAAATTGACAAAATTTATGCTTGATAGCTTAGAATATATAACAATAGAGTTCTTTTGTTTCATTTTCTTTTATATCAATTGGTTCAATTATTACTGTTTCAATTTGATCGATCAAAGTAACATGTTATAAGAATCTCAGAAAAAGATGGTGAAAAAAAGTTAAGTGAGCCAATGAGCCAACCCGTGATGGGTCGGGTCGGGTTCAAATTTTTTCGGCTCGCTGATAAATGAGCCGGGTTGGGTTGGCTCACTAAGTGGCAAACTCGTGGTGGGTCGGGTTGGGTCGGGCCGGGTTACTCGCTTTGATAACTCTATCTATAAATCACTTTTCTAAGTTCTTTGTCTTTTTTTTTCTTATACCTACGTGTTTATTTGTTTAAAGATTTAAGGTCATATAATTGATTTTTGTGACGAGCTCTTTCCATCCCTCCAATTAATTTCTTTATTTGAGTAAGTTGTTATCCTACTTGCGTATGTCCTTAGAGTCTTCTATGCGAGTCTTTGTGCAATGATCATATTGATATGACTTGATCATGTTTGTCATGTTTCTTTGTGTACATAGAACATCTTGTAAGGTTGAAAGTGCTTTAGTGTTTTAGAGCGATTTTGCAATAATGTCATATAAGGGAAGCTAATTTGTGTTCTTACACTTTTGGTTTTCTTGACTTGAACAAAATAATGCATGCTGGTAATTAAAATATGAGTTGGTATAACTATGTTAGATTTGTGATCAATTAGTATCCTATGCTAAAATCATGTGTTATTTTGTGCTTAATGGTTATATGTTGTGATTTTATGGTTTGTCGGTGTTAAAGTATGGATTTGGATATGTGATTGAATGAGAAAGTTGTGATTTGAGCAAATAACAAATTGATACCAAGAAAAAGGTTGAAAGTATGTGTGCAATTGAACATTCAAAACTCTCTCATTCATGATTTTTATCATGACGCTCGACGGTAGCAGAGTAGTGCGTGTTAGTTCAAAATTTCAAAGTCAAAGAGCAATTTCACTCTAGTTCGCTAGGCGCAAGGTTTCGTTGTTGGGCATCACTTTGATAGTTTGTCTCTAACTTATTTGTCGTTGGGTGAGCCTGTGCTCCATGGAGCGAAATCAAAGTCAGGAAGCTCACAAACTTTATGCTGCTAAGCAAAATTCTCCAAATTTAATCCAGATGGCGTATAACCAGAGTGTTTTCGATGGCGCTAGAATGTTTTTGCTAGGCGTCATGCCCTTGTGAAGCCAATGCTTGGTGCGTCTTTGTGCTACTAGGAACCATTCTATATTTTATTAACTATATTTGATGACTTTTATTATATTAATGGTTTTCATAATGATGTTATTGATTCAAAAGGAGAAATAAAGATATTAGTAAGTGAAAATTTATGGATATATGTGGGATAAATGCTATTGGTTGTGTGATTATATTGGGTGTGCATTGAGGTAAAGACTGTTCAATCATATGTTAAGTTATCTTAAACCCTAGTAATCATTCATACTCATGTAGAAAAGGATGATTAAGTGATGAAAGTGACAAAAATTCCTATCATAAGGATCACTCTACGTTTCTTATAATTATGTGAAGAATCAATCTTGTGTGTGGTAGATTGGATGGACAAATATGATGGTACACTACAAATACATGACTTCACGAGTTTAACTCAATTGTACTTATTCGAATAAATTGAATATGATAATATGTTTGATTACATGTATTTATATATATATATATATATATATATATATATATATATATATATATATATATATATATATATATATATATATATATATATATATATATATATATATATATATATTATTATCTCGTTTTTAACTAGCTTACCTTTTTTGTTCTCTTTATTTGTTTATGTTGATTGTTTAATATTGATTTTACAATGATCACTTTAATTATTATTAACGGAGAAAAAAAATGTGTTATTCATTTCAATAGGAGAAGATGCAGTGGTTTAGTCATAAGTTTAGAACTTCATTTATTCTAATTTCTTTTCTGAAGAACCTTGTGTCTTTTTATATTCACGTTATAGTTTTTATTTTGTTATATATATATATATATTCTAGTATTTTATAAATATTATATATATGATATTTTATTTAGTAATAATTGTTACATGTTAAAACACATCAGTCCTAATCTCTTAACACCACTTGCAAGTAGTTGACATTTTTCTAACCTTCAATTGTTTTGTTCCTTTCTACTCACAGCTTACCTAAATTTTAAAAGACAAATTTAGTGACGGGTTTTCAAAATTGTATTTATAGGAAAATACTTGGATAAAGCTAATACTTAATTATTTGAGTGACTGAAATATATATATATATATATATATATATATATATATATATATATATATATATATATATATATATATATATATATATATATATTAGAAGTATGTTACGAAATTGTTAATCGAGATAGTATGATAATATGAATTTATGTGGTACAAACTCAACTTGTAGAATTCATTTAAAAGCTTTAATTTCAAATAACTTTTATGGAGGATTGTCGTGTTTGGTGATCATTGTTCACAATATATTGCTTAAAAATACTTAATGAAGTTTAAAGACAGGTGTCATTGTTATTGACTTGGAAAAGTTTGATGTAATTAACTAAACTACCAACTAATTTTTGGATGAATTATGGTTTTGTGGACTGCATGATTTACCTCTCACTAGCTTTTATGAAGGCTAACTTATTACAAGATTGATGACGTGGAAAAAAAAGTAAGAAAGTGGATGCAAATGTCATTGCAGGAACCTGTCTTCAACAAAAAGAACAAGAGGAACCGCCCTTCGGTTTCAATGATTCTTTCTACTTTACAACATTGTTAGGCAGATTTACCGAGGGAGTGACGTGTATGTTAGGACATGCAGACACCATAATTAATATAAGAGGAAAAAAAATACTAACTGCACTTTAATGCATTTAAAAGCATGTGTTAAACCTATTTTTAAGAAAATAAATAAGCATATAGTGTTGAAAGTACCAAGTATATATTAGTTTGTTTTATTAAGTTATTTAATAAACATAGTTTCTTATTACCATTTGACAAACTCTACATAACTTTACTTAAGAATTTGTTAACGATTTAACTGTAACGAAAATGAAATAGTCGCAAAAATTATTTCATTAAGTGAGGTTTGTCATATTTTCGTGTGTAAAATGTATATTTTAGGTCATCACTTAATGAAAAAACATCTATTATTATTATATAATTTTTGTTTCAGTAAAACCTTTACACTTTGTTCACTTGAATGGATTTGGAGGAGAGTAATTGAAGGGATTTGAAGATAAATTTTTTTGTTGTTTATTTGAGTGAATTTGGAAGTAAATGAGAGTGAATTTAAAAGTAAATTAAATTTTTTTAATCTGTCACGTCAATCAAATCTTATACTAATTCTCACAAACTTTAATTCCAAATTCACTCTCACTTACCTCCAAATCCACTCAAATAAATAACAAAAAATTTTATTTTCAAATCCTCTCAAATTTCCTCAATCACTCTCCTCCAAATCCATTCAGGTGAACAAGGTCTTAGTCTGTAGCAAGAAAAGCCATGCAGAGTTTTCCAAATGAAAATATCTATTAATATATTTGTTCAAATATTAATGTTCATTTCTTATCTTAAATTTGTTGATAGCAATCACGATGCAATGGTAAATGGAGGAAAAAAACTTCGTGGTTATTAAATAAATTATATATTTTTTCTTATATTTTAAGAAGTATAGACTAACTAAAGCATATTCTTGAAATCCAAGATTTAAGTCCCTAATGAGTATTTAGTGTCCACTATATTGAGATTTTGGTTGGAGGCGTACGTACAGAAGCATCACTTAAGCACACCTCTAAATACTGTAATAGTAATACACCCATTCTATGCACGGAAGGAAGAATCTTTTTAGATAATCAAATTGATTGTTATGGTTCCAAAAGCGCATAGTATCATTTTCGTTATTAATTTCCATAAACATTATCTCCAACTTGTGTTGGGTCTCTATTATCTACAATCACCAATGTCTTCCCACTTGATCCACCTTGTCCCAAGAAATTTTATCTTTTATGGCCCCTCCAATCATATACTTTCATTATGTTCAAAATGATAACTGAAAAAAAAAATATGAAATATACAAAGGAAGAATTTTTAGTTGGTTGAGAACATAGCTCATGTGTTAATTTACCTTATCTTTAGGAATTTTCTACAAAATTTTGAAGTTGCCTGGATTGGACAAGCAGGTTATTATTAGTACACCATACACATATACAATTTGGTGTAGGGCAAGGTGAAAGTGACAGCCCAAAATATTAACATTGCAACATCAATCTTTTGCATAGACCCTCCTTTTAATTATTTTATGACATGTGCTAACTCCTCATAACGCTAATTAAAATAAAAGACCTTTTTTTATCTCTTTTTAATAATTGCATTCCTCTATTTAAACTCTATTTTAAGAGTACAAAGTTGTATAGAGGAAATTATTACAACACTTTAAGGACAAATCAATGTTAGAATGTAGATTGAATATAAGAGATGCCTGTGTTTCCCACTAATTGCTTATTGGGACAAGGATCAAGTTTGGGATAGAAAAAAAGAAAAAAAGAAAAGGTGGCTAGCTAGGTTGAGAACCTAGCTAATAATTTAGTTAATGACTGAACATTTTGGTGCAGCTACCTTTTCCAATTATTATTTTCCTTTAACTTCCTCCTTTGTGTCCTTTCAAATTAAATTAAACTTTGACCAACAGTCGAGTAATTTTGAGGTTCAAAGTAAGATGCCATCTATGCACTAGCCTAGTACCTGCTTGCACTAAAAAAAAACATTATTCACAGTAACATTACACCATACATATAGGTCTGGTTTACCACCCTTAGATATTAGGTTAGTAAGTAACACACTTGCTATTATTATTACATCTTCATTAAAAAAAAGTCTTATTCTTTATAAGGCATCTTTCTATAATATTTCGACATTAATATAAACACAAAAGCTTCTTTTCTCAATTTTGTTTTAGTCAAATCGATTAAGCTTTGTCATTAATATCCATTAAGGGAATAACAAGTTGGTGAAGTAAAGAGCAGTTGAAGAAAACAATAACCTAATGGAGATTGTTACCTTTAAACACTTGATTGGTTATGTAGCTTTCGATTCTTAAATCAGTCTTATTTGGGCTGTGGGATCGTATAGAAAGAATCCATTTGAGCCACTTTGGAGAAACTCCAAAACAATTCACATGAAATAATATCATTTGGTGCAGTTGCATTTAAATATGTTAAAATATGAGAAAATCATGCAGTATAATAGAATACAATATGGGAAGCTCACTATAGATAGAATAGAGGTGTCTGATGTTAGAGTGACAACAAGCGAAATACTGTGTGAGTTGAAGCATGAGAGTGAGAAAAATTGTGTTAAGTTAGAGGTGATGGTTTAAATTAATGAAAATAGAAATTGTGGATGTGAAAAAGAAGGAAAAAGAAGAAAAAGGGAGAATCTGCAGAAGGTGAAGAGAGGAGGATGTGGTTGTGACAGAGAGTTGAAAAGAGGAGAATGAAATAAGTTGTGGGAATGGTGGTGGGGCATGAGATAGGAGTGTTTCTTTAAATCAATCATAGGAGGTGACCCTTGAAAGTGAAACCAGCACTGCCCACTCTGCATGTAGCAGAATTCTCCAAAGTTTTCAACTCTCCTCCAAATTAAAAATAGCCAGATAAAGTTAAGGATCAGATGTGAGATTACAACGTGACTTCTCACAAACTTTTTAAGATTACCATGCCATACCCTACATGCAAGGCACAACTTCCAAGGAACATGCTTAATCAGAATCTTAGGGTTCTTCTGCTAAATTCTTTCAATCAAATATGTCTACACTTCATTAGTTAACATATTACATATTCATTCAAGTTAATTACAGTCATTTTTTTTTAATTTAATACATCGAAAAAAAATTTATGTGCAACGTGTTTAAACGTCTGTGAAATTAATTTTATATGTACATTTTTTTATAGTTTTATCTTAAGTTTAATTACGTTTTAAGATTTTGAGAACTTGAATTTCTTTAATTGGGTTTTTATTGAAAAAATATTTTATTGAAAATACTTTAAAAAATTATATTTTTTAATTGAGTTCCTATTATAGATCATACTATTATTATTTTCTTATATCACCTTATTATTTCTACACTTTTTATATATCTATAAAAGATTTAATATTTGAATAAAATAACATTTTTATGTTAAATATTTTAAATTATGACTTTAGCATAATACCAGAACGTAATATTAAAAATTGTCAGAATTAATACTAATCACCAAAATAAATATAGATTTAAAATGGTAATAAGTCAAGTTTCTAGTTTTATAATATTAAATACGAGAGTTTGCTACACTTGAAAATATACAGTATACATTATCGATTGAACTAATGTTACATTAATTCTTTTCTTTTACCATTTCAATAAAAACAAACAAAAAAAAAGTTTATCCTCTACTTTTTTTAAAAAGAAATTTTCATTTAAATAACTTGTAGCATATTCTATCCATACTAAAGAAATGCCATGTTGGTTTAGGGACTCAGAATTTTTTTATAAAAAAAGTAAAAATTTGATTTGATCACTCAAAAATTGCTTAAAGCTATTGTATATAATATTATGTTTTGCTAAATTAAATTGACAATAGTTACAAAATTTTAATTTTCATTTAGTGATTCCGAGTGGTTGAAGTCTCCATAACATAAAACATAAAATTTAAGTTAAAAAGTCACATTATTGATTATTCTTCTAACAACAGGACAAAAGTAAATATGTTCATTAGTTAGGTGAAAGGAAAAATATAAAAATATTTAAGAAAGTACATGAAAATTACAAAGATTTATATTGAAATCTAAGAAAGACATTTGTGCAAACTTATCTATTGTGATCTTGAATGAAAATGTCTTTTACAAAAAGAAACTTTTAAAATACTCATTTTGGAACTTGGAGCACATGTTGAAGGAAAAGATGAAATATACTGTTCTTCAAATTCACATCATTTAAAAATTGTGATAAAACATCTTAAATAGTTTGGTAAAAATGTTAATAAATTATTATAAATGATAATTGATTTTTTTATTTTTAAATATATTTGAACATTAATAAAAAATTTAATAAATTATTTTGCAAATGTTAATTGATTATATTGTAGCATATAGTGACTGTTTCTTTCAGTGAAAAGGAAGATTATTGATAAAAAATTAAAACTTTTGAAGAAAGATAATCAAAATAAACTTGTTTTTAAAACCTATGAAAATTCTTTAACAATGGTTAATTAGTAACTAAAAATACATTTAGTAATTAAAAATATATTTAGAGATCAAGTTCTTAAGTAGAGACTAATTTAAAAACTATTTTTTTCAATAATTAAAATATTAATATTTAATATTAATGATTAATTTAGAGATTAATTCATAATATATATAAACTATTTTAGCTACATTTAAAGACTAGTTATAATTTTTTGAAACTATTTTAGTTATCAATAATTTTTAGTTTATAAATTAGTTTCTAAATTGATAATGACTAATTAATTTTTATTATTTAAACTTATCATTATTCAAAGATTTTCTTCTAATGAAATAAGTAAATTAACCACCAACACTCAATGTAAATATAATAAAACGTCAACAGAGAAACAAATTTATAGCAGAAGCTTATAATTACATTTGAAATACAATATTAATCACAACTATATCAAGGACTTTGTTTAATGATTCTCTTAATTTTTTTTATTCTAATTTCTTTACGACTATCATAGAATGGCAAATACATGGAAGACCTTTGATAAATAATATTAAATTTCTACGTTAGTTGAGACCATAACTAACTTACAAAATGTTGCTTTTAAATATTTTGTTTGCTTATTCATTTTCCTCACTACACACACTTTGTGTCTATAAAGAAATACACTATTCCAAATTACGTATTTTATAGTTATATTTTCCAGATAGTGTTTGTTATGTAAAAGTGACTTTATTATAATTGATATCTTATATTAAATAGATTTTTACATAGAATTCAGATTAATGAAAAACAAGTGGTTTTTTAAACTTAGCTCTAATTGATCTTCAGTAATGGCCCACAAGTTCGAATTCCATTAACATCTATCTTTTTGGGCTCAATTTAGTTAAAATAACCTACTCCTACTTACTGCCTCTTCTTTCTGCACCTCCAATTTTTTCTTCCTGCATCCCTAATTTTGAAAATGTCCGTCTTACTCTTAGGTTAACTTGCACCTTCACGGACCTCCGTCTTTACACCTTCTACAATTTATGTCTCTACACTAATATATGCTTATTTATTTTCTTTAAAGCAGGTTTAACACATGCTTTTAGATGCAGTGAAAGTGTATTTTTTTTCTCTCTTATATTAATTAGGATGATAATATATTAACAACTTTTTTTTATAATAGGTCACGTATCACTGTTTTATTGGTTTATTTAAATTTATTTTTAAAAACAGATCAATCACGGATGTAAGAAAATTATAAAAAAAAATTATTAAAAAAAATATTTTCCTATTAATTATAGTTCTTGAATGTCCTAACATACACGTCACTCCCTCCGCAGATCTGCCTAACAATGTTGTAAAGTAGAAAGGGCGGTTCCTCTTGTTGTTTTTGATGAAGACAGATTCCCGCAGTAACATTTGCATCCACTTTCTTAATTTGTTTTCCACATCATCAATCTTGTAATAAGTTAGTCTTCATAAAGCTAGTGAAAGATAAATCATACGGTTCACAAAACCATAATTCATCCAAAAAATTAGTTGGTAATTTAGTTAATTACATCAAACTTTTCAAAGTCAACAACGACACCTGTCTTTAAACTTCATTTACTATTTTTAAGTAGTGTACTGTGAACAATGTTCACCAAACAGGACAATCCTCCATAAGGCTATATTTTCAATGGATAATAGTATTAACGTTGTCGTATGAGGATGGGTTTGTTTAAGTTTTAAGAGTTTGTTTTACTGAATTTGGGACGATTTGCGAATGAGAAGATTCAAGCCATGAAACATGGGATTTGGAAGCAAATACAATGATTTTAAGATACTTGAATCGATTTTGTTGATATTAAATCGATTCTAAATAAATAAATAAATTAATATTGATCTTTCGATAATGAAATCGATTATGATTCTTTTATATATATATATATATATATATATATATATATATATATATATATATATATATATATCATTTTCTTTCCTTACATATATAAATAATTAATTTTTTTAATTATATATTATTAATAATAAAAATAAGGTTTAAATATTATTTTAATTTTAATTTTCGTTTATTTTGTTTAATGTTTTTCTATTTTTTTCGCATTTACTTAGGTATCTATTTTGGTAAATTTTATTTAATTTGGTCATTTTTATGATATTGTTTTAATTTTTTATGATATTGTCTAAGCTTGGTTATGAAGCTTAGACAAGAGAAGCTCGACTACGAAAAGCTTGATGAACAGAGAAGAAGCTCGGTTGAGAAGTTTCAACATTTAGCATTCTCCCTCCACTTCCATACTCTATCTCTTCACCATACTACTGCCAACGACATCTCTAGTGCCATTAATAAAGTTGACCACCACCAAGACTTAGTTAACTCTGCTTATCATTATCTGCCCCAACCTCCTTCAACTTTTGTTTTTGCCAAAACTTATGAGATTACAACATTATCATTACAAAAATTATTCATCTTTTCGTCTTCTCCTCCTTTCCTATTACAATCACAAATAATAACAAAAATTAAAATTGAATAGGAAGAATGAATGGGTTGAATGAGATAGAAATGGTGAAATGCGATGAGAGTTATAAAGGCCAAGGAAGCCAAGGATTTCGCTATTGGACCATGAATTCAAAAGATCGAAACCCTCTAGAAGGAGAAGGAAGAAAGAGAAAACATTAGACAACATTGATGATGGCTCTAACAAAGGCGAAGTGATGACGATATGAGTGAGCGACGACTCTAAATGGGTAACAAAGTGAGGCGACAAATCTTGATGTCAATGGTGGTGTGCTCGGCAAAAGAATGTGACAAACTATTGACTTCTTGACCGAGCTTCTTCTCTACTAATTGAGATTCTTACTCGATTTTCTCCCCTTCTGGTCGAGCTTCTTAGCCAAATTTCTCCTTTACTAATAGACCACATAAACAAAAACAGTACACGTCATGAAATAGTATTATCTTGTATGTTTTTTCGTTAATAATTTAAAAAGCATAATAAAAATGATTTAAATTAAACAAAATTTATCAAAATAAAGATATAATTTAATGTGCAAAAAAAATGTGAACCACACTGAACAAATTAGACGACAATAATAACCAAAATAGTATTTTTAAACCTAAAAATAATAATATTTACAATAATATTAATATTTTTTATAATTTATATCTTTTCTTTTCTATTTTTTTTTCATTCACTCATTTACTCTTCCTCTAATCTTCAATCCAATTCAAAGTTAATTGAAAACTTTTAAATTAGTTCTACAGTCGTCACATAAATTCATACAATGATACTATGTGGATTAACAGTTTCTTAAAATACGTCTAATATATATATATATATATATATATATATATATATATATATATATATATATATATATATATATATATATATATATATATATATATATATAGTCGTTAAATTAATGATTACTAGATAGCATTACGTGTTACTAATTACTTTTATTTTTTTTTATAGTAGAATTAAATTAAAAAATTTAGTATTTTAAATTTTAGAAAACTACAAGACTGATTGAATAAATAAATCAATATTTAAAGAATCTTTCCATTATTATTTTTTTAATTAATTCGATGCATCATAGATTTCACGCCATAGTAGGATCCTTCAGTCACTCTCGTTCAAATTGTTTTTTTGGTGGACAAACCTTCAGTTTATTTTGCAACTGCGGTTTAATTAGTTTTCTGTCTTTCTAAACTAAAAGTAAAACAAAATAAAAAAGGTCCTAAAACAAAGTAAAGCCGCATGTCGCTTATTTGTGTTGTCAAATTCATAAATATGAACCAAACTTTCTTAACAAATTTCCTATTCCTACTCTGTCGGATCATCCCTGCATTCCAACCATTACAATGATTCATACTCTTCTTTCTTACCATCTTCACTTCAACATCTCCCTCACTTTCAATCTCTCCAACGCCATGCAGATCACCCATTTTCATCATCTTCTTTTATAAATTACAACCCATCCTCATAATCTGCCTTGCAACACACATACACTGTTATGGCACTTTTTAAGACACGGAAGAGATCATCATCACCATCTTACGTATCAACCCTCACAATAGTTGTGTTCATTGCACTATGTGTTTTTGGCGTGTGGATGCTATCCTCCAAGTCAGTAGTGCCACCTCAAACACACAGCGATGAAGACATTGCAACCCGAACGTCCATTGATACCTCTGCAACCAATGATGAACTCTCTGCCTCCCATGGAATGGCTGAAAAAATTGCAGAAACCAGAAAAGACAGTTCCTCTTCTGTCTTTGGGGACAACCCTGGACAGCTTCCCGATGATGCCATAAAATCTGATGAAAAACATTCCAACATGGAGTCACAAAATCAGCACATCATGGCCAGCATGGACGCACAGCTTTCTGAGGAAAGCTCGTTAACTCAAAAGGAGCAAGCTTCCGTGATACACGAAGCCGGTGCAGATAGTGATGTGAAAATAACTGAGCCTGAGAAAGCTCAGCAAACCGTCACCACGGCTTCTAATAACATAAAAAAGGATGAAGAAATCGCCGCGGCGGCGGTGGAACAGGAGGTACAAAGCATTGGAAAGCAGCAAGACGTTCAAGGTTTTGACACTAAACCGGCGGAAGAAGATATAAACAAGGAACAACTTCGAGAGGACAAAGGCGCGGTTGAAGCAAATCCTAAAGCAGACGTGTTGCAACAGGACCCTGAGGCGGCTTTAAAGGGAACAAGTTCTGAGCAGGTGTCGGAGAAGATTGAAAACCAGAAAGTAGATGTGGTTGAGGTAACGCAGAAACCAAAAGCAGAGAAGAAAGGTCGTAAGTCAAAGAAGCAGTGGTCGACACAAGCTGCTCAGTCACAGAAAGAAAACAAAAGACAGCAAGTTGAATCAAACAGTGAAGAGAAACTTGAAGATCACGAATGGTACCTCTGCAATGTCACTGCCAATGAAGATTATATACCGTGTTTGGACAATGAAAAGGCAGTGAAACAGTTGCGTACCACAAGACACTACGAACACAGGGAAAGGCATTGCCCAAAGGATCCTCCTACTTGTCTCGTCCCACTTCCCAAAGGTTACAGAACGCCCATCGAGTGGCCTAACAGCAGAGATAAGGTGACTTTTTTGCATTATACATCAAATACATTCAAATTAATTAATACACCTTAGCTTTTTTTTTTTTAAAATAAATTAAGTATATAAGTTAGTTTAATTTATATGACAAAAATCCAATTTATTTATTCTCGTTTTTAAGTACTTGTGAAGAAGTTTATTAAAGCGTGGCATTAGTAGTGGAGTCTATCTTTTATATACCTCTGAGGCTAAATTATCAAGTATGTGTGTATATTATATATATTCATCTTACAATCCAATTTAATAATAAAATAATGTACATTAGAATTTGAAGTTAAAAAATTAAGTAATTTTGATCAAAATATTATTATTATTATTTTAAGTTATTAAATAGATGGTTTTTGTTTGATGTGATGACGCATTTGGAAATAGATATGGTACCACAATGTACCACACAAGTTGCTAGCAGAGGTGAAGGGACACCAGAACTGGGTGAAGGTGACCGGAGAGTTCTTGACCTTCCCTGGAGGTGGCACTCAGTTCATTCACGGAGCTCTCCATTACATCGATTTTCTTCAACAGGTCAGAATGAGAATTTCACACTAATACTGCTAATAAATCATAATTTGTGCTAAGTAGTTTTATAATTTGACTCACGTAGGCTCAACCTTCTATTGGATGGGGAAAGCACACACGGGTGATCTTGGATGTTGGGTGTGGGGTTGGTAGCTTTGGAGGGTTTCTATTCGAACGGGATGTTATTACAATGTCTTTTGCACCTAAAGACGAACATGAAGCACAAGTGCAATTTGCCCTTGAAAGAGGAATTCCTGCCATATCTGCTGTTATGGGTTCTCAAAGGCTGCCATTCCCCAGTCTTGTCTTTGATGCTATACATTGTGCACGTTGTCGAGTACCTTGGCATGTAGATGGTTGGTCGTCGTAACAACTATTGATTGTTCATAATGGATGAATTTTTGTGCTAACCATGATTGTTGAATAATGTGAAACTCTTTTCTAGGTGGCATGTTGCTGTTGGAACTGAATCGGCTTTTGAGACCAGGTGGTTTATTTATTTGGTGTGCGACTCCTGTGTACCAGAAGCTTGAAGAAGATGTCGAGATATGGAAGGGTGGGATTATTACATATCATATTTTTTATTTTTACTTTTGAAAAGATAATTAACTTAACGATTTAATAATAGTCACTGACATCCTGTAATGTTATTCCAGAAATGACCACACTGACAAAGTCCATTTGTTGGGTGCTTGTGACCATCAACAAGGATGAACTGAATCAGGTCGGTGCTGCTATTTATCGCAAACCCACTTCCAACGAATGCTACAACCAAAGGGCGCAAAGTGAACCTCCATTGTGCAAGGACGATGATGATCCAAATGCTGCCTGGTAAATCTCTCGCTGTATTGTTTGATATTTGACCAGTAAAGCACATAACAACACCTGTGATCTTGATTGGTCGATTTTACTATATTTCAGGTATGTGCCTCTGCAGGCATGCCTACACAGGGTGCCTGTGGACAAGACTGAGAGAGGAGCCAAATGGCCTGAAGCTTGGCCTCGTCGACTAAATAAACCTCCATATTGGTTAAACAACTCGCAGACTGGTATCTATGGAAAACCACCTGCCCAAGATTTTGCAGCAGATACTAATCGTTGGAAAAATGTTGTGGAGGAGTTGAGCAACATTGGTATAACTTGGACTGACGTGAGAAATGTCATGGACATGCGATCCATCTACGGGGGGTATTGATTCAACTCAGGGTACAACTATTCTACATTTTTATACATACGAAATCCTCAATCTCTGTCTCGTTCGTGCAGATTTGCGGCAGCTCTAAAGGATCTTCCCGTCTGGGTGTTCAATGTGGTGACCGTAGATACTCCGGACACACTTCCTGTCATCTATGAGAGAGGTCTTTTTGGGATATATCATGACTGGTGTGAATCCTTCAGCACGTATCCAAGATCTTATGATCTATTGCATGCAGATAGTCTTTTCTCAAAGCTGAAAGATAGGTATGTATGGGTGGAAGTAGTATGATCCTTTAATTTTCGCTTATACTAGAGAAACTGCATCAGGCTGACCCAGTTCTGCTGTTTTGGCTCTTTAGGTGCAAACTAACAGCTGTTATGGCAGAGGTTGATAGAATAATTAGACCGGGAGGCAAGTTGATTGTCCGTGATGAACCTTCCACCCTCAGCGAAGTGCGAACTTTGTTAAATTCTCTACATTGGGAAATATTACATGACAAAATACAAGAGGGTGTACTTTGTGCAAAAAGAGGCAAATGGAGGCCTACGGCTATAGCAGTGTCCTGATGAAGCGATAGTGGTTTAATTCAAGGAGTCTTTCAATCGAAGCTATGCAGTGGTGGTAAAGTGTATTCGGCTTCTCAACCCCACATGGCACAGCAACTTCCAGAAAACGTCACACTATTATTTTATAGGTTTTCATAGCATGTGTACATCAGTTTTTAGTTTAATTACCCCGAGATTATTACCATATAATGCAAAACTTGTCATAGATGGTGTACCTACCCACTGATTTAGATTTTTACTAGCCAATATAACATGTCTTATTATTCTGTTTTGTACCTGGTTGAGAGTAATAGTTCATGAGTGTAAACTGAGAAAGACAGGAAAAGTTTGACCTTGGTTGATTCGTATCGTAGGATCATAATTTTCTCGCATATTTCAGACATTTTTATGTCTCCACGCCATCATATGGGATTGATTCACCAAAACATCAATGAAGGGGAAATATTCACAAGTAACCAACAGTTTAACCCAGAGAAAAATATACCAACTAGAGCTCAAACTCAACGTTTCAGAGCTCATCCTTTCAATAGTACTACATATCTATACGAAAAATTCATGCGGATTCGAAGCAGAATGAAGAAACGACAGGCTATTCCTGTACTAAAGAATACACACTGTCGCCTATATAACCAAAAATAAAAATGAAATATACTATGCTGCTATAAGCTTGAAAACCTCATTATCAATCAAAGATGTCAGTGTCCACATACCAACGAATAGTAGATGCTACTATGCTAGTGCTCGTAAATCTCTAGCACACCATCAACTTGCACTGAGAAGTTTCTGCAACTCACCACTTTGGACTGCAGCACTGAGATCTGGATTTGCGAAAACAACATAAAAGTAAAAAGACTGAGGGAATGAAATACGGTGAATGAAAAAAAAAACAGATCGAGGGGTTAACTGTAGACCATAGGTAATAACTAACAAGAATAACAGATAGAATTTGTTATTGGTATTTCAAAGTTATAAATGAGATCGCATCTGCAAAGAATTGATAATTAATAAAATTAGTTTTGAACTTTATTTTTGGTCAGCCAAAAGATAATTTTACAACAAAAGGGTGCAATGGGTACCCAACTCACATATAAATTCAAAAATTCATGTCTGAATGTTTTTATTCTAAAATAATGTTAAAAACCTGGTATAATTTTTACCTATCACAAAATCTACAACTCTACAAGTGACTCTAACTCAATCAATTTTGGTTCCTAAACAATCCCTCACTCTAACTGGACAAGAAAATATTCATCTAAAATCAAGTTAATTGGTAATTCAACTGTGAGTATGAGTAGCAATTTAGAACTAACCATCTGATCCACCAATATGCTTGCCATTCACAAATACTTGTGGCACTGTCCTTCGACCGATCAAATCCAGAATAACACTCTGAATTTCATACCCGTCATCTACAGGAGGAAATAACACAAGCACCGTGACCCACGTGAAAAGTTTGAACAACGAGAGAAATTTTAACATGACAGACGCAAACTGGCTAGTTATGATTACCTCGTAAATCGAGCTCCACCACAAACGGTTTCTCATTTAGTTCAGCAAGTATGCGTTTGGCGCGCAAGCAATAGCTACGAACAAAAAACAGAGTAGAAAACCCTAATTGTTGAGACAATATTGCATCAAACGGAATGAAGGAAAAGGGGAGTGATATCGGATAAAAGGAAAAGGGAGAAATTAGAAGGAACGCACGGGCAATAGGATTTGGAGAAAACGGTGATTCTGTTGGAGTAGATGGCGTTTTGAACGAAGGCGGAAACAGAATTAGAGGCTTGGACGTGCAGTGTTCCAAACCACAACACAAAAACAGTCAACGTCACCCTTACAATCATACTCCACCTTAACCCCATCATCATTTTCCTTCTCTTTCTCAAATACACTGTTCCTTTCCTTCCTGTTCTTCGATGGTCGCAGTACAGCAAATTTCTCAAAACGCAATGCAAAATCGCTGAAACTCAAGGAAAGCATCTATTTTTTCTAACATACATAGGAGTTCTTCAATTAACTTAATTTAATTATTTTTTACAAACTTTAATTTTAATTTTTACCTTATTTTACAACTATGATATGAAAAGGAATATTAAATATTCATGTCATAGAAAATATCAAATTGTCTTTTTTTTCACTTATATTTTTTCCTTTTTCCAGTTTGTCTTTTTTTTTTTCTTTCTTAACCTCATGTTGTATCTTCTAATCTTTCACGCAATATTATATCTCTATTGTTCTTTGGTTTATTATTATTGATCATGAGGACTTCTTTATTTCGCCACTTTGAAAAAAAAAAACTTCAATCATCCTTCAATTCAAAGAATGGAATAAATTAGAGCGATACACATTTTATTTTTTTATCCCTTTGGTATCTGAAAATATATTTTAACTAATAATCTATATAAAGTGCATAAACAATGCACCTGTTTTATGAGTATTTATGGTTTATGCAATGAAAATAATAGTTAGACTCATAAATTACGAAAGTTACATCCTCATCCTTCTTTTTCCTTTTCCATCTCATCATTCTTGTTTAAATATTTCAATCCAAATTTAATATTCTTACTTTTATTAGTTTATTTTCTTTATTTACGATATATCGATCTATCCAAATAAAGAATTACAGAACCTATTTATATATAAAATTTAATAATAAAATCATTTATATTATTTAAAAAGTTGTTTTTTAATTTGAAAAATAATTAAATTAACATTTTCAATTTGAATAAAATTTAAATAATAATGTTAAATTTTTATTAAAATATTAAATAACATATTTTATTTAAATAACATTTCAGCAATTAATATTAATTTTTTATTAAAATATTAAATTATTAGTTTATATTCAAATAAAATTTAATCACTAATATCAATAATGATTAATTTTATTAAATTTATAAATTTATTAAAAATAAAAATGTCTAATAATTATTGAAATAATGTAATTAGTTAAGTATAGTAATTTATATGAATACTTTAATTTGAAAAAGAGTTAAAGTTATTATAAAAGAAATTTCAGTCTATTTTTCATTTCAAGTGAAGAATAAAAGTTGTTTTCTAAGAAACTAATTTCTGAAAACAACAACTGATAAATCTATTCCGTAAATTTTTTGCTAATAACTTTGTTTGGAAAAGGATTTATTGTGTGGAAACAATACGGTAATAATAAGCTGCTGGAAAACTGAGATGAATAACACTGTCGGTCAAACTCCTGGGAGAAAAAGTCACTGTTGATTGAAGGAAGCTTCTCATCACCACACACGAAAAGAAGTGGAACAGAACCCCCCCTTTTGCTGAAGATCAAGTCTTCTCCTCTTGTTGGGAGATCCTAACTGCAGCAGACGATGGCCGAGGTTGCCGTGTCAACCGTTGCTACAAAGCTGACGGAGCTACTGGTGGAGCAAGCAGCGGTGGCGGTTTCACAGCTTGCAGGGGTAAGAGGGCAGGTGGAAAATTTGAAGAACGAATTGGGGTGGATGCAGAGCTTTCTCAGGGATGCAGATGCCAAACAAGAAGGCAGCGACCGAGTTCGCTTGTGGGTGTCGGAAATCAGAGACGTGGCTTTCGAGGCAGAAGAACTAATAGAAACCTACGTGTACAACACAACCATGCAGAGGCAGTTGGACAAGGTGTTCAGACCTTTTCATCTGTACAAGGTCAGAACCAGGATCGACAAGATCCTGTCCAAGATCAAGAGTATATCCGGCAGGCGGGAAACCTACGGCGTCGTAATGACAGGTCATGATGGTAATAATAGTAATGAAAGGTTGAGGCAGTGGAGACAGCCTTCTCCTTCTTCTGAGGAAGAGTATCTTATTGAGCTTGAAGATGACATGGAGTTATTTCTTAGCCAGTTGCTTGCCCTGGAACCAAACCCTTACGTAGTTTCTATAGTTGGCATGGGGGGTTTGGGGAAAACCACTTTGGCTAAGAAGCTCTACAATCACAATAAAATTACCAACCATTTTGATTGTAAAGCGTGGGTGTATGTCTCTAAAGAGTATAGGAGGATAGATGTTCTGCAAGGGATTCTGAGGGATGTGGATGGTGCCCCCAGACATGAAATGGGGAGAATACCTGAGGAAGAGTTTATCAACAAGCTGCGCACTGTGTTGAGCGAGAAAAGGTATTTGGTGGTGCTTGATGACATTTGGGGGATGGAGGTTTGGGATGGGTTAAAATCTGCCTTTCCTAGAGGGAAGATGGGAAGCAAGATATTGCTGACCACAAGGAACTGGGATGTTGCTTTACATGCTGATGCCTGTAGTAATCCTCATCAGTTGCGGCCATTGACAGCAGATGAGAGTTTGAGATTGCTCAGTAACAAAGCTTTTCCTGGAACGAACGGCATCCCCGCAGAGTTAAAGGATCTTGCGACGGAGATTGTGGTCAAATGTGGAGGTTTGCCTCTGGCTGTGGTAGTGGTCGGTGGTTTGCTGTCTAGGAAGCTCAAGTCAAGTGGGGAGTGGAAACGGGTGCTGCAAAATATCAGCTGGTACTTGCTAGAAGAGCAAGAGAAGATAGCAAGAATTTTGGCTTTAAGCTACAATGATTTGCCTTCTCATTTAAAGTCGTGTTTTTTGTATTTGGGTCTTTTCCCGGAAGGTATGAACATTCAGACAAAAAAATTGATCAGACTATGGGTAGCGGAGGGATTTCTTCCGCAAGAAGGAGAAGAAACTGCTGAAGGTGTTGCCCAGAAATATTTGAATGAGTTGATTGGTAGGTGCATGATTCAAGTGGGAACAGTGAGCTCGTTAGGCAGAGTCAAAACAATTCGCATCCACCATCTCCTCAGGGATCTTTCACTCTCTAAAGGAAAAGAGGAATATTTTCTCAAAATATTTCAAGGTGATGTGACAGGTCCATCCACTAAAGCCCGGCGCCAGTCCATGCATTCTTGCGATGAGAGGTATGACTTCTTAAAACACAATGCGCATCATTCACGTTCCTTGCTGTTCTTCAACAGAGAATATAATGCAGATATAGCCAGGAAACCCTGGCTTCCTTTAAATTTTCAGCAAGAAAAGAAGTTGAATTTCATCTACAGGAAATTTAAGCTACTCAGGGTATTAGAATTAGATGGTGTTCGGGTAGTTAGCCTGCCAAGCACAATAGGGGACTTGATTCAGTTGAGGTATCTAGGATTGAGGAAGACTAATCTAGAAGAAGAACTTCCACTTTCCATTGGAAATTTGCTAAACCTGCAGACACTTGATCTAAGTTATTGTGTCTTTTTGAAGAAAATACCAAACGTAATTTGGAAGTTGGTGAATTTGAGACATCTGCTCCTGTACACTCCTTTTGATTCTCCGGATAGTGGCCATCTACGGTTGGACACATTAACCAATCTACAAACCCTACCTCACATTGAGGCTGGAAACTGGATAGTCGATGGTGGTTTAGCGAATATGGTTAACCTTAGGCAATTGGGGATTTGTGAATTATCAGGACAATTGGTGAATTCTGTACTTTCTACCGCACAAGGATTACGGAACCTTTGTTCACTGTCACTATCACTTCAATCTGAAGAGGATGAATTTCCAATCTTTATGCAGCTGTCTCAGTGCACTCATCTCCAGAAGCTCTCTTTAAATGGAAAGATCAAGAAGCTACCTGATCCACATGAGTTCCCTCCAAACCTCTTAAAACTAACTCTACATAACTCCCACCTACAGAAGGAGTCTATTGCCAAACTGGAGAGATTACCAAACCTTAAGATGCTCGTTTTGGGTAAAAGGGCATACAATTGGCCGAAACTGACTTTCAATTCCGAAGGGTTTTCACAATTGCATATTTTGCGACTTCATTTGAAAGAATTGGAGGATTGGACAGTTGAGCAAAGTTCAATGCCAAGGCTTGAGTACATCGTTATTGATCGTTGTGAGAAATTGAAAACGATTCCGGAAGGACTGAAAGCTATCACTTCTCTGAAGAAATTAAAAATTATAGGAATGCCTGTAGAATTTGAACATAAACTTCGGACTAAAGATATCTCCGAGTTCACAAATACTCCGGTAATTGAATCAACTACAGACATTTTGGCATTTGGTACGCTACTTTATTCACCTATCTGATACAAGATTTGATGCGAAGTACATTGTAAGTAAATGCAAAGAATTTAGAAAACTTACTTTCATTATTGCATATCACACTGCAGATTAATCGCTGGCGCAATGTTGGTGATAATGATAAGAGACCCACACCTTCATCTATGGAATGGAAGCATTTGCAAGTTCTGACACTCAATAGTTCAGGATCCTGCTTCAATTTTTTTTTTTGGCAAAATGCATCTTCTTGACAATGGTTCAAGCACTGATCAGTCTTTTTCACTTCTGTTCACGCAGGATCTTACTCTTTTTCAAAATCTTTGGGAATGGCTTCTGGTAACTACTCATGTAAACAGTACAGGGATTTGCCACAAGAGAGCATTTCTCTGAGATTGAACAGCTGAGACAAATGGATAGCTCAGTCACACGTAAATGGCCGAGATTTATCTCAATTTTTTAATTTATGGTTTTAATTTTTTTAATGTGGCCAGAAAAGGGTCCTGGATATTCATTGTTCTTTCGTTTTTTGCCGAACGTCACTATCACAAACAATTCTTTTTCATTTACAGCAAAAGCTGAAACGTTAGAAAGAATTTCAGTGCTAATGTAATGCAGCACAGTGCCTCGGGTATAGCAAACCTTGTCGCAGCAGCTATACAAGAAAAAATAATTTGTCATTATTACTCTCAATAATCAAGTTGTAAGTTCTGTACATCATTCTGTTAAGACATTTGTATCCATCTCATTGCTACCCCTGTTCTCAAGGATGAATGATTACCTAATTGCAAGTTGTTAAAATTGAAAATAATGTATAATGATTGATGGAAGAAGTACAAAAGGATTATATCTCAAAGCTTAACCATTACACAAAAACCATAAATAAAATGCTCAACCACTTAACGGAAGCAAACAAGACAAATGCTTAACTACAATAAAGGCAAAAAGTAGACAAAAACAATCCCACTGTTTAACCATCTGTCGCAACCGGAATCGCGACGGGACGACGATCCAATAAAAGAAGATAATAAATTTTGAAAAAAAGAGATTTTGGAGTCGCCACCATAGTTTATTCTGGAAAACTACGGAAAAACCATAAAATGATAAGGCATGGTCAAATTGAACCAGATTCTTGGTTCGGGAGTCGGTTACGTGTAGGGAAGGTATCAGCACCCTACAACGCCTGCCCTAAGGCAGTACCTTTAACTAAATGCGCGAATGAGGATGTGGTTTTCAAAGTGTTTAACATTCCCTTGAAATAAAACTCTAAAGAAACAAACAATATTTTTTAGCTTTTTGGGCCCGACAAGGATTGACCTTGCTCCTACGTATTCTCATGCAGAATGAGAAATCAGGGTTCCGTAGTTCATTTGAAAATTGTTTGAGAAAATTGTGTCTTAAAAATTGCTTGGAAAAATTGTTTGGAAAGTGATTTGGATTTTTGGGAAAATGAGCCTGACAAGGACTAGCCTTGCTCCTACGTATCTCCACTTTTGATGGAGAATCAAGGATCACGTAGTTCTGCAAGGCAATATTGATTGTTGTTTGAAAATATGATGTTTTTAGTTTTTGAAGATTTTTTATGTTTTTGGTATTTTCATTGTAGAAAAGAGAAAAGGTTCGTAGCACAAGGACGATGCGTGCGATCACACATGTGCCTAAACCTTTGAAACATATTTTTTTGCGTAATGAGTACTAGGCTGATGCGTACGATCGCACGAGCACTCACACGGCTTTTTTTCCTTTTTATTGTTTTGCGTAATGAGTACTAGGCTGATGCGTACGATCGCACGAGCACTCACACGGCTTTCTCTTTTATTGTTTTGCGTAATGAGTACTAGGCTGATGCGTACGATCGCACAAGCACTCACACGGCTTTTTATTTATTTTATATTTGGGCAATAAGTACTAGGCTGATGCGTACGATCGCACGAGTACTCATACCGAGATTTATTACATTAAATGTTTTTTTTTTTGTTTTATATATTTTTCTATTTACAATTTTTATAATTTTTAAGTAAAACAGCACAAATAAGTTTACTAAATAAAACAAAGGGGTGAGAGTTACCGTACAAGGGGTGAGAAAAATAATAATAAAAAAAAACATAAAAAAAACAAAGCCCGACGTGAATAGGGATGCCGAACGTTCCGTCGCAGGCGATCGTGCAGTTCGTGGTAGAGACCGAACGTACGTTGGGAAAGGAGGTGAATGACGAGTGCTCGTTGGGGACGAGCGTTCGTTGGGCGATGATGAACGTTCGTAGGTGGAGATAACGAGCGGACGTTGAGAACAGGAGAGTGGATGACGAGCGCTCGTTGGTGGAGATGTCGGACGGACGCTGGAAGAGGAGGCTTAATGACGAGCGCTCGTTGGGGACAATGGGGACGGACGTTCGTTGTGGAAGATGTCGGACGGACGCTGGAAGAGGAGACTTAATGACGAGCGCTCGCATGGGCGAGCGTTCGTTGGGGAAATGGGGACGGACGTTCGTTGTGGAAGATGTCGGACGGACGCTGGAAGAGGAGACCTAATGACGAGCGCTCGCATGGGCGAGCGTTCGTTGGGGAAATGGGGACGGACGTTCGTTGTGGAAGATGTCGGACGGACGCTGGAAGAGGAGACTTAATGACGAGCGCTCGCATGGGCGAGCGTTCGTTGGGGAAATGGGGACGGACGTTCATTGTGGAAGATGTCGGACGGACGCTGGAAGAGGAGACTTAATGACGAGCGCTCGTTGGGGACGAGCGTTCGATGAAGGACGGATGCTGAGAAATGGGTTGAATGACGAGCGTTCGTTGGAGCATATGCGAACGGACGCTGGGAAACGGGTTGAATGACGAGCGTTCGTTTGGGCGAGCGTTCGTTTGGGCGAGCGTTCGTTCAGACGAGCGTTCGTTGTGGAAAATGTCGGACGGGAAGAGGAGGCTTAATGACGAGCGCTCGCATGGGCGAGCGTTCGTTGGGGAAATGGGGACGGACGTTCGTTGTGGAAGATGTCGGACGTATAGTGGATGGCGGAGTTGAAGACGATGAAGATGAATATGAAGATGGTGGAAGTTTGAAGTGGAAGCGTGAAGGTGGTGGGTTTCGTGGTGACGAGAGAAGAAGTTGATGGTGGCTGGGATGGAGGTTGTTTGACAGTGGAGGTGCTATAGGGATGTTGGTGACACTCGCGGTGGCTGGTGGTGATGTTGGCCGTTAGGAAGTTAGGCCGTGAGTTGTTTCCTGGGGTTCTTTCGGTATTGTCAGAGAAAGATGAGGGGTGATAGCCGTGAGGTATGGGTTGAAGATGATGGAGGTGGTGACGATGGCCAGAGGTTGGAGTTCGGCTGTGAGGTGTTTTTGAAAGGATGAAGATTCAGTTGGAAGTAAAGGCTGTGAGGTCAGGATGAAGAAGTAGAGGGAGTCAGTGCCCCCCAGGTATCGGAGATGATGAAGAAGAAGTTGAAGCTGTTGGCCGAATGGTGACAATGAAGATGGTGGGTGTTGGGGACCTGAAGGAATCGGAGATGAAGACAGAGGAAGATGTGGGATTCGAAGGAGGTGTTGCACGGGGAAGAAAATGGATTCGGCGGGGGCGCATGGTTGGGAATGATGAGCCGAGGGGTGGCAAATGAGTATGGTTGATGATTGAGGGAGGGAGAGTACCGCGCCGAGAGAGTTCTCGGTGGTTGGGAGAGCGGTTCCAGTGGAGGACGGAATGGTTCAGTGAGGATGAAAACACTGTTCAACTATCTTTGTCATCCCATTTACTGTTTCAAAATGTTGATCGTAGGGAATGGACAGAGAGGTGTAAGCCTATTTTTGATCGAAATGGCACAAAAGAAGCGGGTAAGAGTGGGTCCGGGGAGATGATGATGATAACAGCGAACATAAACCAATATCCTCAACCAGAGGAATCAGAGACAGTCATAGGCAAACCTAGCAACTTCAACAGACATACATGCATACGTGCAAGAGCAAGCAAACAACTCGTTAAAACAACATTACTTACCTCTCGAAGATCCGTTTTTTATGGTAAGCTTGTGTTTCCAATGAATCCCCTCCTCCCTTAGGTAGCCGACTTCTCCCTTCTCTTTGCTGTGAATCCTCTCTCCCTCAACCGAGAATGGTAGTGGCTGCTGAACGTGTGCTTTCTAGGTGGCTTGTAGACCAAACTCAACTTGCTTCTTCTCCCATGCAACGTTACAAGAATGACTGTGTTCCTCCCTTAGTAGTGCAGCTGGTTGTGTACGTTCTAAGGGCAGTTTATGCGTGTGTTTGGAGGGAGGTTCCAGTGGGGAATGGAATGGTGATGTCGGCAGAGGTGTATGATTGCTGATGGAAGATGAGTTTGGTGGCATCTGTTACAAGACCCGTATGATGGGTTCACAGATTTGGGGTTTCGAAGTAGTTATGGGAGATGGCTCTTGAAGATTGGTTCCTCTTTGTTAAACCTCGAGTCCTCCTCCTCAGAAAAATGGATGATCCCCCTCCTTCGTTCTAGTCTCCTCCTTTTATCTTTCAAGCTTGCATGGTGGCAAACACAATAGAATCACGGACGTTTTCTTGCTCCCCACTTCCAAAAAAAAACAACTCCCGTGACTTCTAATTACTTCCCGTGACCTCTCCTTCATTTATCTTCAGCACACTTTCTTCAATCAAAGCTCCTTCCTTGTTGCCCACTGGAACAAGAATGTGTGTGTGGGTCATGCTCTGATACATTCTACTCCCGCATTCCATGCTCCAATATTTTAATAAAATGTACTCAGCTTCAATACAGTTTTATCTCTAGTGACTTCATACAATTAATTAATCACCACATTGTGCATGGAGAGAGGGCCCTCCATTCTTATCACGGTGCTTCCCTTCTCGGCTAGGTGCAGCTCCAGCCCAGAATCAGCGTGCCATCATCTTCCATTCATCACCACCGTAGCTTCATTTGTCAAGCTTCTATCGCGACACCACTTCATCTTCCTTGCTTCACCGTGCAATCACGTTGCAGCTGGTCCCAAACGTCCCAGTTCTCTGCTTGCTGGACATGCTTTCTGCTGCCTTCATCCGTGACCCTCTCTGCACTCTGCTGGAGCTGCTTCAACACATCCCCATCATTCTCCAAAATAAGTGGCAAGTGGTGGTTGTGGTTCACTCTCCCTCTCGGTGTGCTCATTGACCGCCTTCTTGTCAAGTGGTTCTTCCATGTCATCAGAACACCATTTTATTCTCCTTCTTCCATGTCCCTCCACCTTCACGTGCATGTGCTGACCAAACTGCATCCACTTACACATGTGTTCCTGGGAAAACCTGCTTACTGCTGTGTGTGTCTTAGAGCTGTTGCTCTGGACGTGACAGAGTTGGAGCATGGAGGTTAATGATGATAGGTGGGAACCTCTGCTGTCCGTCACATGCTCACCAAACCAAACGAAAGTGAATACAAAAAAAACATAGCAGCTGCTCTTTCTTTATTCAAATGAAGCCATTACTTCAATGTGCCTCCAGCTTGCTTTCACGCGGCAGCACCTCCTTGCCAGTGCACTTACACTATTTTTCTGCATGCTTCTTACCATCTTCACGTGCTGCCGTGCCTCTTTGTTTCGCTGCCATGTGCGTCTCAAGCTGGATGAAATTTGTTGCTGCAGGCCGTGAGCTTCTCAACTGCTGGATGGCGACCGTGGCAGCTGCTGGATTGGACGTGGAGTGTTGGCTGGTGATGGTAGCTGCCGTGGTTGGAGGAGAGGAAGAAGATGAGTGTCGTGGTAGCAGGGAGGTTGAACGTAGAAGGAGATGATGAGGACGGTGAGATTGGGTTGAATGGTGGTGATGTGGTGATTCACGGGTGTGGTTGCTTGCAGGTCCGGTGCTGGAGGTGGTGAGGTCAGAGGTAGACGATGGTAGCGAAGTGGGTTGGTCTGAGATTGTGAAATGGTTGTGATGGAATGATGGGTTGCGTTCAGCTTCATGATGGCTGGATATGGGTGGCACTGTGCCTTGGCTACCGATATGGTGGTTACAATGGTCGTGTGATGAGTGAAATATATTGAAAGAGATGAATGGAGGGAAACATAAATGACGAGAAGTTTCGGCCGAGGCCTTGTATTTTTGTTGTGATTGAACCGAGAATTGGTAGATACTCTTGAAGCTTTCTGTAACTTCTCAGAGTAGTTTCCTCGTCTTTGCTCTTTTTCAGTCTCCTCTTTTCTTTCAAGCCCTTTTTTTTTAGTAGCTTCCGGGAGGCAAGTGGAATAAAGTCTGCAGCATCCAAACATGCCAGGCACATGGGAGGTAACCACTAGTGGCTGCCATGGAGTCAAACTTGTGCGACTGGAAACTGCAGGTGTGCATGGTGGCTGCCATGTGAGGCGGGAAAACATCTTCTCTGCAAAGATTAGGAAACCACCGTGGCATCCCTTTTTATTATTTTATAAATATATATATATATTTTTTTTGTATTTTTGTATTTGATGTATTTTTTTGTATTTCGTATATATATATAGTTTTTTTTTTGATTTTATAAAAATGCAACTAAAGTAAAATAAAGTTAATAAAAAACAAAAAGAAAATAAAAGATGAAACAGAGATAAAATTAAGTTAAAACAGAAAAGATTTTTTTTATTTTTTTTTACATTCTTTTCAATTTTTCTTTTTATGAGGAGAAAACAATAAAACAAAATATTTAGTCAATCCGGACGAAATTGAGTGTTGACATGACCGAACGGTTGAAGATGAGGACGAACGTCCTAAAAGAAACGAAATGCCGAACGGTCAAACAGTGCAAAGGACGAACGGTCGAATAAGGACGAACGGTCGAACAGCGCAAAAAGACGAACGGTCACTGTTCGGACGAACGGCAACAGCAACAATGGGGAAGGACGAACGGTTACTGTTTGGACGAACGTCCACAGTATCAGAGGACGAACGTATGAACAACAGTTGGGAAGGACGAACGTTTACAGCAAGGAAGGACGAACGTCACAACAGTGGGGAAGGACGAACGGTTGAACAATGGGGAAGGACGAACGGTTCAACAGTGGGGAAGGACGAACGTCACAACAGTGGGGAAGGACGAACGTCACAACAGTGGGGAAGGACGAACGCTGAGGGCTCACAGTTTAGAACGAACGTCTGATCCTTTTTTTTTTCTTATTTTTTATTATTTATTATTTTTTTTCTTTTTATATACACACACATTTTTTTAATTTTTCCTTTTATGAGGATAAAACAATAAAACAAATTATTTAGTCAATCCGGACGAAATTGAGTGTTGACAGCTGCCCCTCTTTACTTAGATTTTACTAGATCATATGATAAACAATGTTTTCATATTATCAGTGTAAAAGATAAGTAAAGATAGAAATACTAATTTCGTCTGGATTTCAAGATAAACAAGAAACAAATATAGAACAAAACAAAACAAACAAAACTGAGAAAATTGAAATGTGACAACCTCGTGGAAGGTCCACCAATGCTACAGATGCAGTGAACGAGGAAATATTTTTTTTTTTTTATAAAAGTAAATTTATTAATCAACCCGAACGAAATTGAGTGTTGCCCCTCTTTACTTAGATTTTACTAGATCATATGATAAACAATGTTTTCATATTATCAGAGTAAAAGATAAGTAAAGATAGAAATATTAATTTCGTTCGGATTTCAAAATACACAAGGAAAAACAGAGAATTTTCAATGAAAAAGAATCAGGAACAAACAGGGAATTTTTTTTTATTCTTTTTTTTTTTGAATTAATTAAATTTTTTTGTTTTTTTTTTCAAATAAAATGAACAAGATTAAATGAATGAGAAATTTGAATTTGATTGGGTTCGACCATTGCCATGCAGATGGTCGTTTGAAAAAATTAAAATCTGTACCTGACCATTGCCATGCAGAGGGTCATTTGAAAAAGTAAAATCTGACTTGACCATTGCCATGCAGAGGGTCGTTTGAAAAAGTAAAAAAATGGGCTCGACCATTGTCTTACAGAGGGCCGAGATACCAGTGACAGAAATCAAAATTGGGCTCGACCATTGTCTTACAGAGGGCCGAGATACCATTAGCAGAAAGTAAAATTGGGCTTGACCATTGTCTTACAGAGGGCCAAGATACCAATGACAGAAAGTAAAATTGGGGCTCGACCATTGTCTTACAGAGGGCCGAGATACCAAAATTCAAAAGTGCTTTCGACCATTATCTAGCAGATGGCCGAGATAAAACAAAACAAGAGGTGCTTTCGACCATTATCTTGCAGATGGCCGAGATAAAACAAAACTGAAAAGTGCTTTCGACCATTATCTTGCAGATGGCCGAGATAAAACAAAACAAAAGTGCTTTCGACCATTATCTTGCAGATGGCCGAGATAAAACAAGAGAAAAGTGCTTTCGACCATTATCTAGCAGATGGCCGAGATAAAAACAACAGAAAAGTGCGTTCGACCATTATCTTGCAGATGGTCGAGATGAAACAGAACAAAAGGTGCGCTCGACCATTATCTAGCAGATGGCCGAAATAAAACAAAAGAAAAGTGCGCTCGACCATTATCTAGCAGATGGCCGAGATAAAAACAAGAGAAAAGTGCGCTCGACCATTATCTAGCAGATGACCGAGATAAAAAACAAGAGAAAAGTGCGTTCGACCATTATCTAGCAGATGGCCGAGATAAAACAAAAGAAAAGATGCGCTCGACCATTATCTAGCAGATGGCCGAGATAAAACAAAAGAAAAGATGCGCTCGACCATTATCTAGCAGATGGCCGAGATAAAAACAAGAGAAAAGGGCGCTCGACCATTATCTAGCAGATGGCCGAGATAAAAACAAGAGAAAAGGTGCGCTCGACCATTATCTAGCAGATGGCCGAGATAAAATGGGAGAACAAAGGTTTCGACCATTATCTTGCAGATGGCCGAGATAAAATGGCAGAGAGAAAAATGCTTGATTGCTTGTATTTGAAAATTGGAATTGGTTGAAATTTTGAGAAAATTTTTTTTTGATTTTGATTTTTGATTTTTTTTTTTTGAAAATTTTGCATAAGGTTGAAATTAAAAACAAGGTGCTGCATTTCTGTACAAGGATTTGAAATCTTGATATGCAAGAGAAACTTGGTTGATGTAAATTTTGAAATTTGGAGAAGAAAAGTTTGATGCATGTTGATTTTTTTTGTCTTTTTGAAGGAAGAAAATTTGATGTAATGTACATGGAGGGGAAAACTTTGATGCATTTTTTTTGTCTTTTTGAAGAAGAAAATTTGATGAATATACCTGGAGGCAAATCCAAAGTTGATGAAAATATGTACATGATGTATTGGAAGATTATGAACCTATGACATTTTTTAGAGTCAATTTGTTTCCTTTGAAATCATCCAATTTATGACGATCTAGACTTCCAATTTATTTCAATGGATGAGCAATCCTAAAGTCAACTGTGCAAAATGAATCTTGTGTGCTACGCATTTCTTGACGAGATACTAGTGTGTACATGCTTGATATCAGGGGTTGGAAAAATATGTGGAGGATGATTGGAAGGATTTGGAGAGTACCGGGATGGCTACTTGGGCCTCTTACTCCTTGAAACGGCTACAAAGGCCAATGTGAGCTAGTAGATACCCAGACGCTGCTCTGGAACATGGTAGAAGTATTGGTATGGACAAATGTATTTGTGAATTGAGAGGGAATAAGTCATGAATCTGGGAGTGAGAATATCATGTGGGATTTGCAAATTGCCCCAAATTTGGTTGTGATGGATTTTTGAAGTTCGGGGCGAACCAAGATCATGCAAGGCCCAACAAGGGATGCCCTAGTCTTTGTATGAGCTTTGAATGTTCAGATGAAAAAATTTGAGATTTAACAAAATTGCTCAATACTCTGAATGGGCTGAGGCATATGAAAGTCACGCCTTGGTTTTGGGCATGAGTCAATTAAGCGAGGTTCCACAAGAAGTTGCCCCCCACTTTGGGTTTACGCATGATAAGATGGACTCAAATCATACAAAGCCCCAAAATGTCTGCCCCTGTTTTGAGGGTGGATCCATGAATTTCAGTACGGACAAATCTGAGAGGCCCAACGAGGGATGCCCCGGTCTTGGTACGAACTGAATATACAGATGTAACAAATCTGAGACAAACAAAGTTGCCCCAATTTTGGGATCCGAGGGAAGAGTTTGAATGGGACTTGAATGTGTTCAAGAATTTGTGATGGATATGGAAAGGATTGGCTTGAAAAGATTGCCCCAATTGGCTTGATTTTCCTTTGTATAATCTTAATCAAAAGGGAGTTCCCTTCATCCGAGGACATTTATTTTTCATCACTCATTTTTTTTACAACTGCATTGTTAGTCATTTTGACTTGTCTCGAAAATTAAACTTTATGAAAATTTAAGCAACCATTATTCAATCTGTGTGGACTTTTATTGGGCTTGTAATGTGGCTTGGGCTAAAGGGTATTGAAAGAAAAGATATAAAGGCTCAAATAAATTTTTGTGGGTTATATTTTTTTTGAACAAGAGTTACCATCTACACCTTGTATCAGCTATTCGTCAAAACTGTTTTGACTACTTTGCCCTTTCTCAAATTTCATTCTTTGCTTGCCATCACTTTGTGATTCTTTGCATTTTGCTTCAATTTTGAGGAATTCACTTCATTTGATCACTGAGTGTGTTCCTCTTGCAATTTGAGTTGACTTCTACCGTGATGGTAACCCTTGTTTGGGTAAAATTTTGAAAAGAAATTTCTGATTGGCTCAAATTGGGTATCAAAGGATATATTTTTGTTTTTTTTTTTTGGATGAAGAAAAATGGCCACACGTCATTTCAAATATTGGTTGTTTCATTTTCAAAAGATTAATTAAGAGACAAAGACTAAATGATCTCAACAGAGTCATTTTTCATTTTTTTTTCATTTTTTTTTTTACGGATTCCAGGATCTCCCAAATGAAAGCAGTGGAGGCAACGGAAAATCTGCTCCGAAGTAAAACTTGGTGTTTATTATTTGGGCTCAAGAACATGATTGGGCCAATCTCTTGGTATAGTGAGGGCTAAAGAATGATGTTTTCAAGCGATGCACACACAAATATCTCTTAAGAATATGTGATTTGATCATTTGATTCCAGGAGATTATGACATCCATTATACTTATTTTTTTTTAAATCTCATAAAATGGATAATTTGCATCGAAAATAATTGACTCAACCTTTGCGTATATTTTTTTTTGTTTTATGCATGAAGAAAAGTAATATGAAATGAAAATGATGATGCTTGTTGAAAAACAGATTCTTTTTTTTGGTTTGAAAAATGGGCTTTGCAGACTAGCCGGGAAACTGGACCTTAAGGGACGATATGGAAAATAGGCTTTGTGAGCTATTGTGGAAATTGAGATTTTTGGCCTTTGCAGAAATCTGGGCCTTGCGGGTCAGTATGGAAACTGAGCTTTGCAAGCCAGTATGGGAAATGGGCATTCTGAGCTAATGTGGAAATTGATATTTTTCGGCCATTGTGGAAACTGGGCCTTGCGGGTCAGCATGGAAGCTGGGCTTTGCAAGCCAGTATGGGAAATTGGCTTTACGAGCTTATTGTGGAAATTGAGATTTTTGGCCTTTGCAGAATATGAGATTTTTCGGCCAATGTGGAAACTGGGCCTTGCGGGTCAGTATGGAAACTGAGCTTTGCAGACCAGTATGGGAAATGAGCTTTCTTGGCCATTGGGGAAATGTGATTTATGAGCTGTTGTGGAAATTGAGAGATTTTTTTTTTGGCCCTTGTGGAATCTGGGACTTGCGGGTCAGTATGGAACTGAGCTTTGCAGGCCAGTATGGGAAACGAGATTTGAGTGCTAAAATGGAAACAAGGGCTTGGGGACCAGTGCAGAAACTAGGCTTGGTGAGCAATACAAAAATGATATGAGAAAATATGATTTAGAAAAAACGTTTGAAAAATGTTTTTTTTTCAACTTTCTGACACAGGAAAATCCAGATCGGATCAGCCCTGAGGAGAAGTAACAAAGAAGGAAGTTGGACTTACCAGGCACATTGACCGAATGGATCAGATGACCTGAGCCGTGAAAGCTTGACAGAGGAGAGTTACAAAGGAAAATATTTTTTTCATTTTTTCATATTTTATGGAACAAGCTAAAGAAAATCGATTTTTTTTTATTTTTTTATCAGAGGATTTCAGAAAATTGAATTAAAGAAAGCTTCACAACACTCTCGACCCAATGGGCCCAAAACTATTTTTCTTACAACGATGACAAAAATTCTTCAAACAAGGTCTGAATTCCTCTATCTTTATTTTTCAGCACAAAATATCTTATTCACACAAATCAAAAGGGAAAAAAAATGAATTGAGAACACAAAGTAAACATGTATTTTTTTTTATTTTTCAGAAATTCAGATGGACTGGTTCAAGAGAAACCACATATGCCAAAAGGGCCTAATGGGCTCAAAAACTGTTCATCTTTCATTCTCAGATTTTTCTTCTTTAACAACAAATTCAACGAAAATCACACAAGACAAATTGAACAAATGTACAAAATATCATTCAACAGCAAAAATGTGAAAACAAAACATTTTTGACATATTTTCAAAAGAAATATACTCGAGAGAAAACTACGAAGGCCATTGGGCCTAATGGGCTCGAGCACTGTTCCTTTTTTTCCAGATTTTTTTTTTTTTTTGACTACCAATTCAAAGAATATCACACAGGACAATTTGGATAATTGTATTGAAAAGATACTGTTGAAAATTTGTATTTTGAGATTTGATTTTGATTTTTCAATGTTTTATTCAATCTCTATTTTACAAGACTATAGAGCAACTTGGGTCAAACTTGGACCTGAAACAAATTGAAATGAATGCAAGGCAGTGTGAGCTTAATGGGCCGGATGGACCCAACTGCCAATGCGACTCAAGAAATTGATCAAATTTTTTACAAATTTTTATTTGAGAATAAAATATGACATTATGAAAATTATACAACATGATGAGGAAAATATTTTTATTTTCAATCCTGAGAAAACAAAACTGAGATAAATTTTACATTGAAAATGGGCCCAGATGGACTCAACAAATACTATTCTTACTTTCACCATGAAACTTTATGAAAAGGAATTTGAATTCTCTTTTTTATTTTATTTTTTTGAAAAGTCTTAGAATGACACATTACAAACGCAAAAATGTGAAAACAACATATTTTGACATTTTTCAAAAGAAGTAGACTCGAGAGAAACCACAAAGGCCATTGGGCCTAATGGGCTCGAACACTGTTTTTTTTTCAAAAATTTTTTAGATTTATTCAAAATGTAGAAGAAGGAATAAAAACAAACAAAATGGTGTGATGTGAAATTATAAACATGCCAAAATAATTCTTCACTCAAATTCATATTTCAGAAGATTTGGGTTCAAAGAAGGCTAACATGGCAATGAGGCCCGATGAACATGAGAAATGCTCTTTATCAAGCCAATGAAAAACAATTTTGAACACATCAAATTTTACATCACTCCAATTATATATTTTTTTTGAAAATTTTCTATTTATCATATTTTTTATTTTTGTTTTATTATTTTTTGTGAAATCGGGTCATCCAAGAAGTATTGAATTGGGCCGGATCGACCCAACAAAACCCTACCCGTTTCAGATTTTCAAAATTTTTTTTTTTTTACTCAGAAAGATCAGACCGACACCAGACGGTTGCAGCGACCGGAACTGTAGCCACAGTGGAAATTTCCGGCTATAAAATGGTTATCCCTTCGGGGTCGAGCGACATTTTCTGATCTGCCTATTCTCTCTCTATCCCTCTCTTCCTCTCTCTTCCTTGAGCGTCTGAGTTCTGAGAGGAGCCTCTGCCCCCGTGAGCTTTTGGAGGTGTCCCAGTGCTGCGACGAGCTTCTGTGAGCCTTGCGCTTCCAGGTAAGTCCTCCGATCTCTTAATCTCACTTTCTTTCCTTAAACTTTTCGTTCTTCCTTTTTCCTTTCCCTTTTTTTTTCGCTTTCTCTAACTTTCTTTCCCTCTTCCCTTTCTCTGTTGTCTTTTTTTTCTTTTTACGCTTTCTGTTCTTGCTTTTCTTTCTGGTTCCCTTCTTCGATTTCCCTGCTTTCCTTCCCCTCTTCCCTTTTCTGTTTTTCCTTTCGTACTTTCCTTTCTGCAAGCTCTTTATTTTCTTCTGCTTTCTGCTTTGTCTGCTTTTATTTCCGTCTTGCTCTTCTTTGCATTTCTTTCTGAGTCTTCTTTTCTCTTTTCTCTTCTTTTTTTATATTTTAAAAACTTAAAACACTTAAAAACACAACTGTCTTAACTTAAGGGGTATATAGGCTGGAAACCAGACGTTAATCTCCCTTCGATTGAAGGTATGACAGAGACAATCGGGTAGAACAACGCCACGTACCCCATAAAATCAGAAAACTTAAAAAGAGAATTTTATTTGTATGAATCGAACATGGACAAATGGACAAGGACAAAAGGACAAGGACAAAAGGACATAGATCCGTTTAGGACCCTCTTGCAAGGACCGTGAAACAGATCCGAGACCGGACACTGAAATAACAAAGACTGACCGGACAAAATAAACTAAAAGGAAACAGAAACGAATAAAGAAAACACTGAAAATACTTCTTTTTTTTTTGTTTTATGCTTTCGTTATGTTTTTGTTCTTTTTATTTTATATATTTTTTTTGTTTCAGAAAACTTAGAGAGGAAAGATGAACGAGATGGAGATGGAGAGGTACACCAGTCCGCGGTGGAGACCTACTGACGATCAGGTCAGAATGATGACCAATATTTACAATTACGGGGTCACACATCCCAGCAGAGCGCAAGTCGTCGAAATTGCGTCTCGACTAAGGGTTTTCGCAGATGTCACTGAATACAATGTGCACTGCTGGTTTAACAACCACGGCAATCGGGTCAGGCGCTGGCAAGCGGAGATAGACCCTACTGGCACTCAGTTTTCACAACTGCCGCTATACATGTATGGTAAGTACCCTGATCACCTCCATCTTTTTTTTGAAAATTTTCTCCTCATCTTATTATTGACAAAATTTTTTACTTTTATTTATTTTTTTTTTTTTTTGGAAAGAATACGACTGGGTGATCATGAGGGCGCCGAGGCTGCTGAACTTGTTCCCCGTTCCGATCATCATTGACGACGACAGGGACGGACGACAAATCGCTCCACCCATGCTTCTCACATTCCGGACCAGAGCCCCCTCGACAGAGCTCTCCCTCAGACCACCGCAACCAGCTCGGGAATACTTTCGCTGAATTTCTGTTTTTTTATTATTTTTATATTTTCATGGTCTGTAACTTAACGATCACCCGTGATCGAACCGCGAACACTGTTTATTTGCTTTTGTTTATTTTCTGCTCTTTTTTTCTTTTTTATTTGAATTTGTGACCTTGCACTTCTTTGTTATATCTGCTTTTTTTTTTATGCATTTTTATTTTATTTATCATGATGCCAAGATCGTATGAGTGTATCCGACCTTTAATGCAATTTCCTGATCCCATGATGAAATGAAATTAGATTTTTATGCTTTTTCTTTTATTTGGTCAAAACAAGATTTTCCAACAATTATGTATATATAAAAAAAATGGGCTAAAATAATTTATTTACAAGAAAATATGGGAAAATTGAATTCGAATAAAAACATGAGATCTGAAGTAAAAGGGATAAGCAAAATTTCAATGAAATACGTGTATGAAACAACGAAAGCAACTGGCTCAAGATAAGCCTCAAATGGAAAACACGCTGCAATACACGCTGAAATAACTGTATGGGTGGAAAACACGTCTTGCAAGAAAACATCAAATTCGGGAAAATCTGACACTGCAACTTTACTCTTGATTAACAAATTTTATATTTTCGAAAAACATGAGTTTGGTAATTTGCAAGTAAGACAAGTGACTCAAGATTTTTTTATTTTTTTTTTATTTTTATTTTTTTTTTTATTTTATTATTTTTTTTTAGTTTTTTTTTTTTTTTTTTTTTTTTTTTTTTTTTTTTTTTTTTTTTTTTTTTTGCAATACCCTTTAAGGACTCGATTTCCAGCACTGCTTTGAGAACCTTATAGTGAATGTTCACATTGAAAGTCATGGATGAAGGTGCTATATCGATGCGTATACCTCCTCGGTACTAAGACACTTCACAACATCAAATTCTCTTGTATAATGACTTATGTTTTCCTAAAGCCCAATCCATCGAACTTTAAACATCTTGAATCAACTAAAGTTTGGCTTTGCGCTGGAACACCCAACACTTTCGATGAAACCATAAGCCCTGGATCATGGAAGTTTAACAGGTTTCACGAAACCAGTAGACAAGGCCTTTTCGTAGGAGACTTGGTAGCATCACGCGTAAGTTTCCTCTCCGTCCAAATCTGCTTCTGCAACTCCTCTGAATCAGCTTTTAAAGAGAAGGGTTGAATAATTGAGTCACACGAGCGTCCAATTTTCTGGACGAGCATCCCAATTCTGGACGAGCGTCCACTTTCTGGACGAACGTCCTCTGCTGGACGAGCGTTTCGAGCGTTACGGACGAGCGTGGACGAGTGTCCACTTTCTGGACGAGCGTCTACTTTCTGGACGAGCGTCCACTGCGCGCTGAACGAGCGTCACTATGGAACGAGCGTGCGCTCGCTATGTGACGAGCGTCCGCTCACTTGGCGACGAGCGTCCATGCAACACTTTCAAACTTGGCGCTTCATCCACCTTTTATGGCTTTCACAAATTTTCTAGCACCTCAAATTTGTGCCTGACAACCTCAACATTGACTTGGTGAGAAGATTTCAACTCAGGCAGCTTTGTCCTCATCGTGCTCACAATACTTGGCTTAATAATTTCCTCAAAGGACCATGCAAGTGGTTGTCCCCACCTTGTTTCCTCTCTCAAATGTGTTCTCCTTGGTCTTTTGTGGGCTTCATGACCCGAGTCTGCCTCTCACGGCGGAGTGTAATACGAGGAAAGACCAATAAGGAGGGAAAATTTGTGCCACTCAAACTCTATTGTAGTTGTGGTGTGAACAAATCTTCAAGTCATTGTAAGGCGCTTAGGGCCTCTAAGATTAAGCTCATTTGTTCCTTTAGTTGTTGGATATCGACTTTCATTCCCTCTTTTTGGTTTTCCAAGATTTGTGAACTGGTTCGAGTCCTTTAGGGTATCTTAGATGTTTAGCTGTATTTTAGTTTTTTTTTTTTTTTTTTTTTTTTTAAATGAAAAGAACACACAACGCAGTTTAAAAATCTCTAGTCAGAAATTATAAAGCTGTGAAAATAATTGCCCCGGTATAATTTGGAAATTAACACGAAACTGAGTCAATAAGGGGATTCATCATTCAGAAGTTCCCAAAATGCGAGACATAGGAATTCTTGGTCAACCATCGCAGGCTTTAGTCATCACATTCTTCATTTGTCTGATCAGCTTCTCGCAGTAATTGAGGAATGTTTCAATCCCCTTTAGGCGGGTTGATGATTGATATTACAGACTCAACGTCAACTAAGAACTTAAGGAAGTTTTCAATGACTCCATTGGCAAGGGAAGCTAGCTGTGAGAGACTTCTCTTCCAATTCTTTTAACTTGTCCTTGTTCAACGACATATTCTTTCTTCATCTGACTCATCAATCTTTTATGTTCCCTCTTAGCTAAATGGAAACATTCCTTCTCTAGTTTTGTCATTGCTGCTTCTATCCACTGCTCATCATTTTGAAATTTCTTTTCGCAATTTGGGTAAGGGAAATTAATTACAACTTGATTGTCTTAACCCTTTCTGTGATTCATTGGCTAAGGGAAACTTTCATTAACAGTTCATGATCTTGGGCCTTTCATTGAAGCGAACAACATTGCCCCCAATTGTCTTTAACTTGATGGAACATTTCAACGAAGATTCATTCCTCATATGATCTGCAATGTGGCGAGAGATGCAGGTGTTAGCGATCCTCTCAGGATACTCAAATTATTTTTTTGCGCTAACACAGGATTGCAATTAATACAACACCTAATACCCATGAGGGGTACATTAGGATACCTCCCGCAATGATATGTAATCTGCGATCTATGCTCCCAAGGGACACACCATTTAACTTGTTCTTCATTTAAACTTGCACAAAGTTGCGCCCATTCATTTACTCTTTTCACATGTGGTTCACAAGGAACAGCCTAAGACAAGCGCAAAAGTGCCTAAAAGTCACTTCTTTTCCCAATGGTGACCCATGTTCACCTGACTGAGTACCTGTGATGGACTTTTTGTACAAAATCCAATTTTCTCTCGGGTAATCGTTTACAATGTCCTTGTAATCGATTACATACTACAATAATTCGTCCATGGGGTACAGGGAATTTAAGGCGTCTCCAGTCTCACGGGAAATGAACCACAAATACACCACTGGTAGACAACATAACATCTTTCCCTCTTTAAGTTCGTAACAACGATTAAGGGTCCCATAAACTTCAGCCAGGACGGGACATGGGTATATTGCCCGATTTAGTTGTATAGAGCTTTGGCCTCAAGACTTGCATTTAATATTTTCCCAAATTCTTCCCCTCTGACAAACTCACCAAATTCTTATACCCCTTGACTCAAATTCCATGTTAATTTCCATTTTTAGCTTAAGGGCCTTAATCACAACTTTATAATTTTTGACTAGAATCCCCAAAATGTGACAAGACTATGAAGAAAAAACAATGAGCGAAGAAAAAGGAAAAAGCAAAAGAAAGAAAGAAAAAAGATAAAGAGATATGATGATATGTACAAGGTGCATGATTTTTATTAAGCGAACATGAGGGTTATAGGAAAACACATTTCTCCCTTTTGTTCCTTATCAAAGGTTGGATGACAAAAGTTCTAAGGCCGAATATATGCACTCACAAGGATAGCTCCCTAATGCTTAAATCAGGCCACCAGAGCTATGGCTCTTTTCACTGTTTCTCCACAACAGTCAGAGTAATCAACTAGATGTGGAGACACAAATGAAAAGAACAGACTCTGGCTGGGGTTCTCACGATAGCCAAACAGGAAGTACATCCCAGAGTGACACCGCTACACAACCCCTCTATTTCTAAGTTGCACTCAGACCCGGGTATAGGGCCTCACTCATGATATGCATATGATGTGTGTGTGTGAAGGGAGAATGCAATTATACACCCCAAACCCTTACCTGCAAAACAACCAGAAAAATCCCAGGCAGATATAACATGTTTTCTACCCTAGGGTTCAATATAAACAAAACAAACACACATACAATTATGACAAAAATCAAACAAAGATAAAGAAAAAAGAAAAGGAAGAAAAACACAAAGAAAAACCACATTGAATTCGCACATCTAATTAAATGGCCTGACTCTCTCATAATCCCCAGTGGAGTCGCCATCTGTCGCAACCGGAATCGCGACGGGACGACGATCCAATAAAAGAAGAAAAGATTTTGAAAAAGAGAGATTTTGGAGTCGCCACCATAGTTTATTCTGGAAAACTACGGAAAAACCATAAAATGATAAGGCATGGTCAAATTGAACCAGATTCTTGGTTCGGGAGTCGGTTACGTGTAGGGAAGGTATTAGCACCCTACAACGCCTGCCCTAAGGCAGTACCTTTAACTAAATGTGCGAATGTGGATGTGGTTTTCAAAATGTTTAACTTTCCCTTAAAATAAAACTCTAAAGAAACAAACAATATTTTTTAGTTTTTTGGGCCCGACAAGGATTGACCTTGCTCCTACGTATTCTCATGTGAGAAATCAGGGTTACGTAGTTCTTTTGAAAACTGTTTGAGAAAATTGTTTGGAAATTTGTTTGAGAAATTGTTTTAGATAAATTTTGGATTCTTGGGAGAGTGAGCCTGACAAGGACTGGCCTTGCTCCTACGTATCTCCACTTTTGATGGAGAATCAAGGATCACGTAGTTCTGGAAGGCAATATTGATTGTTGTTTGAAAATATGATGTTTTTAGTTTTTGAAGATTTTTTATGTTTTTGGTATTTTCATTGTAGAAAAGAGAAAAGGTTCGTAGCACAAGGACGATGCGTGCGATCACACATGTGCCTAAACCTTTGAAACATATTTTTTTGCGTAATGAGTACTAGGCTGATGCGTACGATCGCACGAGCACTCACACGGCTTTTTTTCCTTTTTATTGTTTTGCGTAATGAGTACTAGGCTGATGCGTACGATCGCACGAGCACTCACACGGCTTTTATTTCTTATTGTTTTGCGTAATGAGTACTAGGCTGATGCGTACGATCGCACAAGCACTCACACGGCTTTTTATTTATTTTATATTTGGGCAATAAGTACTAGGCTGATGCGTACGATCGCACGAGTACTCATACCGAGATTTGTTACATTAAATGTTTTTTTTTTTTAAAGTTTTACATATTTTTTATTGTTTTTTCTATTTTCCCTTTTTTGAAATAAAACAAAATGAACAAATTTACTAAAACAAAGGGGTGGAGGTATCTTACAAGGGGATGACAAGTAATAAAAACCAATAAAAAGAAAAAGAAAGCATAAAAATAAAACAAGAAAAGCTCAATAGAAATTGGGGGTACAGAGATAAAAACCAGGGGTGCCGAGTGAAATTGAAGCTCCCTTGCTTGTGCCAATCCCTTCCTTTTTGTCTTTGTATCCGTCAGGGGTGTCAAGATGAAATTTGGAGGTGCATCCCGAAATGTATGTTGGGTCCAAATCTTCTTCCTTTTTTTTTATTGCCTAGATAAAAAGGGTGCAGATATATGATCTAGGGGTGCAGAAAAACGGCTGAGACCCTCTTTTTATTTTGTTTGTGGAAGGGCTTAAGCCCAGATGAAAGGGGATGTGCGGGTGAGAAACAGGGGGTGCTTGAAAGGGAAAATGTAATTTTTTTTACTATGTGGATCTGGCCCAAGGCTTTTTTTTGTTCTTGTTCAGGAGAAAGTTAGGGTTTCTCCCATTTTCCCACGCCTCACTCAAATGAAACCCACAGTTTATTTCTCTCCCAAAAACGCTCAAACGGCCGCCGCTGCCAGTGCCGCGTTCAGTCTTATCGGCGACGACATCACTCCGTCGGAGCCAACACCGGCCACGGCATCACTGTTCTCTCTCTCGTCTTCGAAAATGGCAACCCAGGGAAGGGTCTGCCTCTGCCACACACGCACTGCGGCCTCTGCCAGACTCCTCGTCGCTGCGTCGTTGAACCCAGCTGCTTCCTCCGACACCGGCAGGCCAGAGAGGGGTTCGTTTCTGCCACCAGATCCAGGCCCCTCCTGATCTCTAATGTTGCCGGCAGTTCACAGACGTTTCCAAGGCCGCCGCTAGCCGCAGCGTCAGATCTTGCCCCTTTCTTCGCTGTTGATGGTGATTTGGGAATGGGTTGGGTTATTTGGTTGTGTGAGTTGGGTAATTGAAAAATGGTAAGAATGGGTGATACGGTGACGGGAAATGCAGTGGAAATAGTGAGTGAGTTGTGAAGAAGAAATGGTTGGGTGAGAGGAGCAGAGGGGTTGGAGAATGGTCTGAGAAGATGAAGGGGCTGACCGTGAGTTGTTGGCTGTGTGTGAATATGGAGGATGATGATCAAGTGTTGGAGGTGAATGAAAAGGAATGGTCAGAGGTTGGAAATGAAGATGATGGGTGTTTGAGGTGAAGGGTAGTGAGAAAGAAACAGGCTTGGTTGGAAAGCTGGAAGATATCGGGAAAGTTAGGGAAGGTTGATAGGTGTTGGCCGTGTATAAGGATCAAGATGATGGTCGTGGCAGTGAGGTGTTGAAAAAAAAATGCTCAGAGGTGTTGACTGTGGTCCTCAGGTCCGTGAAAATTGGAAGTGGAAGGAAAAGGTGGCCGGATGGAAGGGTATTGGTGGTAGCCGTGAGTGTCAAGATACGACCATGGGTGAATCTGGATTATGGTTGACGATTGCTGGAGGTGGTATTGGGGTGATGATGATAAAGGGGCTGTTTTGGGTGGTTGACTCCTAAGGAAAACGAGCTGGAGGTTGGCCGTGATATAAGGTTGTATAAAGTGTTGGGAGATGAATGATGGATGGCGTTGAAGATGAGGAATCGGGAGCGAAAGGGAAGTGTGGTTGGGGTGAAAATATAGAAGAAGGGGCTAAAGATCACGATGTTTGCCGTGGGGTGTAAGGATGAAGATGGGGTATTAGCCGTTCTGTGTTCATCACGGGTGTTCCAGATGAAAGCCTCTGTTAATGGGTGTTGGCCGTGTATAAGGTGAAGATGATGGTGTTGGAGACGAATATGGATGATGGGTTCCCCCGATGAGTGAAGAAGAAACAATTTTTATAAAAAAACTTCAAAACCCGTGAGCCTCTCTTCCTATTCAGAAATAATCCGTGAGTACACATTCCATTGCATGCTGAGCAACAGTCCTTGGGCGTGAGGAAATAGGGTAAGGGCCCCTCCATCTTGTCTTCATCTTCATACTGTGGGCATCCTTCTGTGCGTGTGGTATGCTGGATGGTGATGTTCTCGGTGATGGGTTCAAAAAAACATTGGTTTATTGGTTTCGAATGGGTACCTGATGGATGGAACAAAAGGATGGAAAGGTGATGAAGCAATGGAGGATAGCACGAATTGCTCATTGAGAGGATAAAGAGGTGTTGGAGATGAAGACCGTGAGGATAGGTTGAAGATGAATCCTGGAGGTGGTGTTCGTTTTTTCTTTTTGCATTGGGGTTGAGCGGTATTTAAGGGGTGAGGTGGACGAGCGCTCAAGACGCGCGTTGTCTGAGGGGTGAGGTGGACGAGCGCTCAGAATGAGCGTTGAGAAGGGGTGTTGTGAACGAGCGCTCAGGACGAGCGCTCTGGACGAATGGTAGAAGAGAAATAGGACGAACGTTCTCACAACAAGAGAACGAACGCTCAAAGAACCCAGGACGAGCACTCAGAGGGTTGAAGTGGACGAGCGGCAGAGGATGGGAGTGATTAGGACGAACGCCTTACCACTTTCTTTGACGAATGATGTTTGCTGCTGGGCCGAACGCTAGACGAACGAACGCTGAAGACAAACACATGGAGACCGAACGTTCAAATGAGACCGAGCGTTCAAGTGAAGACCGAACGCTCATTAAACAATATAAACCGAACGCTCAAAATCAAACGTACACCAATAACGAGCCCCCAAAACCGAACGCTAATAAACAATCACACACCAAAAACGAACGTTCAAATGAGTGTAAATAACTTCAAAACCGAACGTTCACTAACACAAAACCGAACGGTAACAAATATGACCGAATGCTTGATGAGGAGGACGAACGTCCAAAATGATAAAATGGCCGAACGGTCGAATAGTGAACGTTTGATGACCGAACGGTTGAAGATGAGGACGAACGTCCTAAAAGAAACGAAATGCCGAACGGTCAAACAGTGCAAAGGACGAACGGTCGAATAAGGACGAACGGTCGAACAGCGCAAAAAGACGAACGGTCACTGTTCGGACGAACGGCAACAGCAACAATGGGGAAGGACGAACGGTTACTGTTTGGACGAACGTCCACAGTATCAGAGGACGAACGTATGAACAACAGTTGGGAAGGACGAACGTTTACAGCAAGGAAGGACGAACGTCACAACAGTGGGGAAGGACGAACGGTTGAACAATGGGGAAGGACGAACGGTTCAACAGTGGGGAAGGACGAACGTCACAACAGTGGGGAAGGACGAACGTCACAACAGTGGGGAAGGACGAACGCTGAGGGCTCACAGTTTAGAACGAACGTCTGATCCTTTTTTTTTTCTTATTTTTTATTATTTATTATTTTTTTTCTTTTTATATACACACATTTTTTTAATTTTTCCTTTTATGAGGATAAAACAATAAAACAAATTATTTAGTCAATCTGGACGAAATTGAGTGTTGACACCATCTATAGCAGAAGCTTAAGTCATAGTAGCTTAAGTCTTCAAATACAGCTTTTCTGTGGATTAGAAACAGAATTGCATCAATTGAACCAAAACAGTTGTGTGTGCAATTTCTTGATTAACTTACCAACAAGTCTTTGGTCCAACTAATACTCCACATGATCACTTTTATTACCAACTTCATTCCCCAAGGTGCAGATTGAAGGTTACAAAAAATAATAATTTAAAAGCTATTAATTTTTTATTTCATGATAAATGTATTAAAATTATTATTCTGATACATTAATGTTTTACAGAATTTTATTTAGCGTTATTTATTTGAAATGTATTCTATTCCACATGAAAGGTTACACAAATTTCATCGAACTTCATACCTACATATAAATCCCAACTACTTGAACAATTCATTCAAATTTCAACTAATTACACAAACCCAATTTAAACACACAATGACGCTATCAAAAGGATTATTTGAGGGACATCTTGACACTGCCAAGGATCACAATAATCGACTCTCATGTTTTCAAATGCTGTAAACAATGGAAAGGAAAGTAAAATCCAAGTGCAATTTTCACAAGTGGTACATCACAAAGACGTTACTTCATCACTTGTTAATTTTTCTGCAGTTCTTTCTGATCTCTCCCCTTGATCCTGTTAGAGGAGTGATGTTTCCCATCTTAACCATGGACTGGGCAAATTGTTCAAAGAATAGGTCATTTCTCTCTGCATACTTCCTCACTAAATCCGCGGATTCTTTATTCTTTGTCAAGAGAACTTCGTCAGAACTTAGCAGACCTTTGTTAGTCAACAAGTTTTTGTAGTAGAAGTTGTCAAATTTAAGTGGGCTAACAAAGTCTAAGACAAACAGATTCTGATCCCCACCAGATCTTGGACACCGAGTGCGCAATTCAGCAGCATACTGTTGATCAAGAGTGAAGTCTGCTTTTCCATTGCCAGTTTGGTTGTAGAGTCTCTGCCTGAAGCTGGTACACCGGGAATCTCCAATAGTGTGGCTCCCTACAACATATCAAAACTTGTTCATGATGCAGATGCAGCTAATCAAAACTGCTAATCGAGTGAAAACAAACTGATCCTCAAATTAAGATGACTTATACTATGTTTATATCTGTATGTGAAAGTATCAAACAACAAAATATCCCGTTTGATGGTAATTTTGTCACAATCGAGTTTGCTCAAAGCCCTTTAGTTTGGAAGTGAAAAATAAGTAACTTTTGTGTTGGGTTAAATTTTTCCACGCAATTCTAAGACCAATCTAATTTAAGATCAAATTTTCAAATATAAATATAATTAATTATTTCGTTTAGCTGTAAATTTTGTATTAATTTTGTCGTGATCTTGAAATATACATAATTTTGCTTGAAACTCGATTTGAACCAAAATAAGTTTTGTAAAATCAAACTCATCTTGAAACAAGTTTGTAAATATTCATCTAAACAAACTATGGGCGTAAACCAAACATGTTTTGAAGACAAACTCCGAGAAGCGGGTAAGTATTAGGAGTGTACCAGATAGAGCAACGAGATCAACAATGTCAAGCCCCTTAAGCTTGAACTTAGTTAGAATAGTCTCGAATGTGTTGTTGGGAGCAGGAATGTTGTTATTTGAGCCACTGATGCTTGCACCTAGAGAGTCCCTTCTCCCTAGAGGTACTTCCCAGCTTGGTCCTCCGGTCTGCAATGATTAATCAGGCTTTATCACTAATTTTTGAATTTTAGTAGTCAAATTATCAAGGTAATGGTACGAGTGCAGAAAAAAAAGATATTTACAAGAACAGTTGAATCTCTCGCAGCTAGAGCCAAAATGTCAGCGCATGACACTGTATGTGAACATTCTTTCTCTAGTGCGGATTTAATTTCATCAATGACTTCAAATCCTCGAGCTGAATCACGGTTAGGATTTGACCTCTTTTCACTGATAATAGTTCCACTGCTGTCTAGCAACACTGATGCATCACACCCCTGCAACATCAAACTTGAGTCAAACATTTCAGCCATATAATTTCTACAATAAATTTGGCAGTGAAGAATAAAGAGTGGAAATATCATCACTCTAAATTTCTGTAATATGAACATCAGCAAGAATAAGAGAGTTGAGGCACTGGTATAGATTTTTTAATTATATTAACTAAGTTATGGGGTTTATTTTCTGTGATATATAGAGACCTTGACAAAACAATCATGGAAATGTAGCCTCAGCAATGAAGCAGCCATGCGGGGTTCCTTTGCCACAGCCTTGGCAACAACAGATTGGACAATCTCTTGAACTCTGGGGCATGAACCGTCATAAAATTGAGGGTAAAGATAACCTTCATTTTTCTTTTCACAGTGACAGAAGGGAGCAAAGGGTAGTAGAGACAGAAGCAGGAGAAAGTTTATGGAGTTGACCATTGTTGTTCCTTTCAAGAACACTTCCCTGAACAACAATTGCACAAGGGTAGTTGAAGTGGTGTTTTCTAGCTGGATTGGTGAACATTATGATGGGATATGGTATTTATAGAGAAGAACTTGACTGAAAATTATTGCATGACAGAGAACGAATGAAAAAAAAGGCGCAGTGGAAGGATAGGAAAAGCTGGAGTTGGTAACTAACTAGTTTTCAAATCCGCACAAAAAGATGAAGAGTAGTTAGCTACCGATACTTGTCATGTTAAATCACTCAAAGCTATAGTATTAACATACTGGTTTGACGTTCTAAACACAGAGCAACACGCTTTTAGTTATACATAAAGCAAAATTTAAATTATAAAATGTATGAAAGAGCCAAATAGTGTAATTTATGTAAAAGAGAACTCTATGGACCCGGTTCCTTTGACATTGTTGCGGTATTCTTTCATCGAAAGGTGTGTTGGATTGGTCTTTTTATTTTAAGATCAGCGTCGATTCCTTCCTTTTGTTTTTTTAAGCTTCGTCTTTTCCTTTTGACCGGACAACTGTGATGTAGGCTAATAATTATTACCACCATGGTGAAATAACTCTCGTGTTCGTAAAATATTCTTAGTTTACCTAATAATATGTTCTTACACTTTTTCTCACTTCTCTGATTCATTTTTATGTCTACAACCTCTCTGTTTTAGTCTCTACTTTTATGTTCTAGTATCTAGTTTCTTACCGTGCAAAATCAATACAAAATGGAGATATATATAGGAATTAGAACACACAAAAAATTGCCTATATAAAAACTAAAAGTCATATATCCACGAAATCTAAACAAATACTACTTTGTGTTTACAAGATAAGGAATTCATTGGTGCTTCCTTAGGGCAGAAGACTAGTATTTCATCAATCCACGAAAGCTAAGCACTATTATAATCGAGTATTGAGTTGTTCAAATAAACTACGACATTATCAAAAAGGCCTCGCAGTTGTTTCTTCTTCTCTGGGTCTTATTAGATGGAGTCTTACCAAAAGTGGAGTCTTACTGTCTGCAACGTGAAAACTCATGAGAAGGATGAGAAAGAGTATTTGGTGTCTCTGAAACAACAATTCAATCAGATACACTAAATTCACATGTACTTTAAGGTTCAAGAAACAAATTCAGTAACATAAGAGTATAGAGATATTGAAAGTGTTCAACCACATAGGAACTAAAATATGTTTTTGTTTTAGTGAGGGCATATCTTTACTTTTGTTGATATTTTCTTCTTTATTCTTTCCATTGGACAAGGGTGTATATTAAAAAGGAAAGAAAAAGGTAGAGTGACTTTCATATACCGTGACAGAATGATAGATTATCAGATTATAATATCAATCATATCCACGTTTGTATTCTTGGTTCTTCTTTTCTTGTGTCGGTAAAAAGAAGCTATAAACGCTAGTGTCTGCTATGTTCGAGCTTTCATGAGTTACATCATTAAATGTGAACATCATCTTCTTTTGGACACCTGTAACAACCTTAATTTAGACTTGTGCAGTTGTTTATATGTGTAAGGGTAAAAATTATAAATGTTGATAAGGGCTAAAATAAATAACAAAGACTGTGGCAGGATCTATGATGTAATGTAACGAAGGAACAGGTATAGCTGGATACCTAATCCTCTATACCTTTCTATTAGTCTAAGTCTTAAACAGAACTTGTCTTCTCTTCATTTAACATTATGTTCTTAGCATTACTTTTTTTTTTGTTTATTTTGCATAGTGTATGTGGTTATTGGGTATATAGCATATAGTATATATGCTTAGCTTTGATTCCAGGGAAATCTACGACTTTGCTATACTAAAAAATTAGTGCATAGTAGAGTGAGTGCGATAGGATCATTTCTTTTCTTCTCTTTCTTTAATTTTAACAGTTTCTTTTTTCTTATTTTAACAGATAACGTTAAGTTAGACATGTGGCAATTAAAGCTGTAAAGATCACTAAGGATTATTACATTAATGAAATATTATCGGAAGTAATACCGATAAAGTAAAGTTACATGCTTGTTCTCTTGCTCTCTTAATAATAATGCTTGCATGGTGTACTTGCTTAACTTTTAAGTCCTCCAATGCACATTACTTTATCAAACACAAAAGTAATTTTCGCACGATGAGTATACAAAATTAAAATAACATTAAATAAAACTTAACGTGAAGTGCTTTTTTATCATTATTAAATTTTAAATGTTCATACTTATCATACCCTAATTGTGCTATTAAAAAATTATTCCACTTAAATACCCATTTTCTTCTTATAACTTGGTTATCGGGGAATTATTAGAGCTTGTGAGTTCAGATAAAGAAGAAGAAGAAATAAAACTTGAATTAATTGATGTAAAAGTTTCGAATAAAAAACAGAAAGTATTTTTTTTTTCTTTAGGTCTTTATGTATTAATGTTAATCTCTCACTACATGGGACTACGCTTAAAATTATTCTTATTTGTTGGGAATCCAAGTGTGAGTCTAAGTCCCACATTGGAGAGAAATGAGAATGTAGAGTGGTTTATAAGTGGGAAGACCCATTAACTCATTGCCTTAAGGTTTTGGGTAAAAGAGTGGTGTCAAACTATTAAAAAAAAAGTTTTAATAAACTATTTAAATTTTTTGTTAATTTCTATATTAAAAAACTAAATTGAACTATTATAGTGATTGAATACTATAATTACTAAACTATATTTTTTGAATTAAAACTAAACTAGAAGTTAATACTTCAATAAATATGTAATCTTTACTAAAAAAATTATTATATTGTCCTAAATATGAAATTAATAGTTCAATGTTATATATCTTTTATTAACAAAAATATATTTTGTAATAAAAATAAAAAATAGATGTTGAAATGAATATTTTCATTAATGGCTCTAGAAACTCGAGAATTGCGTTGAATTGGATTAGTTTGCTTTAATGTCGTATTACAACTTAACTAAACTAAAAAAATACTTTATCCCAACTAAATTAGACTAAAAATAATTGTTTGACCAAGTTTAGTTGTACCTGAACTATTTTTTAGTATAGTTAACTATATTATACATTTTTTTAACTGAACTATTTTTTTTCGTAAACTAAAAGTAATTTAATTATCTTAACGCATTAATTCTTATCACATATTATAGACAAATTCCAGATGATAATTATTATAAATATCAAAGTCTTAGTGTGAAAACAATTAACGAAAGGTACGAAAAGATAGATAGAGAAAAATATGATATGCTAACAACTAAGAAAAATCAGGTGCTAGATTCTTGCTGTAACCTATTTTTTTGTTCCAAACTTCTTGCTGTGATTTTTGTTTACAGACAAAACATAATACCCATAATTTATATCAGTTGATCCAAATGAAATTTTGACAGTAAAGTGATACAACAATTTCAGTAAACAAAACAAAAGTAACTACAACGATCTAGTTTTGAATATAAGATTCAGCTCTTTAACAAATTATCAATAAATTTGATTCATTTATTTTAAAAAATTTATTTAAAATTTTGAGTTTGATTTATTAAAACATGATTAAACTTGATCTTGACTTGTTTATCTAATTTACAAATTAATTAATTTTGTTTTATAAAAAAATTCTTAGTTTTTCTTCAATTATATCAATATAATATCTAAAAGTGATTTTAATAATAATTTATTAATTAAAATACACATTAAATTTTTAATGGAAAATCAATTCAAATGTTAAAAAAATAGTACTTTACAATATTTTAATAAATTTTAATTAATAAAATTTGAAGTTTAAAACAAATTGCAGGTCTTTATATATATATATATATATATATATATATATATATATATATATATATATATATATATATATATATATATATATATATGAGTTGCTGTTTTTCAGTTGGTACATGTTAGCAACGTGTACCGGGTTTTAGTAGTCAAAAATACCCTTATATATCATTAATTCTAAGTTTTAAGGTTAAGGGTATTTTAATAATTTCATTCTTAAAACTAAATCTTCCTCATTGTTTTCAATCCTTTCTCTTTCATCTTTCTCACTCTAACATTTTCTCTGTCACCCTTGTAGTCCCAAGTGAAAAAATCATAAACATTCGTCATTAAACAATTTGCATTTGTAAAGAGTTGAGTCATGGACATATTCGCCTTTAGGAAATGTTAATTCAAGATCTCTTCAATTTCATCATCTTCACTAACCTCTCTAATTTCATCATCTACAGATGTTGAATCTATCATCTCTAAAAAAAACCTCTAGGCCAATTACCAATTCTTTCATATGTCATTATGCTTGTGAAAATTAGATAAAACAAAAATTTTAAAATGAAAACTCATTATAAAATCATTTATTTAAGAAATTGTTTAATCGCGAGTGTTTCTCATTTTTTCCAGGCCAATTACTAATTTCTTTGGATTGGATGTCATTATGCTTCTGAAAATTAGATAAAATTAGATAAGACAAAAATTATAAGATGAAAACTCATTATAAAATCAACTTTTTTAAGAAATTGTTTAACATCAAGTGTTTTTTATTTTTTCCAGACCAATTATCAATTCTTTCATATGTCATTGTGTTTGTAAAAATTAGATAAAATTAGATAAGACAAAAATTATAAAATGAAAATTCATTATAAAATTATTTTTTTGTAAGAAATTATTTAACAATGAGTGTTTCTAATTTTTTGCAGTTGGGACTACGACACAGAAAATGTTGGAATGAGAGAGATGAAAGAAAAAAAGGTTGAGAGGAACGAGAGAGGTGAGTAAGGGTTTGGGGATTTCTTTATTTTTTTTTTTAGTTTTGAGAATGAAAATTATTAAAATACCCTTAACCTTAAAACTATATAAGGGTATTTTTGTCTACTAAAACTCGGTACTTGCTAAAATGTACCAACTAAAAAACAGGCGTACGCGCGTTAGCAAACCCCATATATATATATATATATATATATATATAATTTCTTATAAACAAGTTCTTTATCTTTTATAAATAAAAATTCACTTTAAATATAATATAACATTACATGCGAGTGAATTGCATATCTTAGATTTGATAGAATGGTTATTCTAATTAATTATGTTTTAATGTCTTTCATTTCACGATAAAAACAAAAGTGTATTATGATGGAATTTTTCCAAAAACATGTAATTGGTCTTGAAAAAAATAAATTGAAATAGAAGTGAAGATATAAATATGAACTACAAAAATAATAATGATAAAATGATATATATTTATATTTATTTGAGATATATTATAAGATTAAAATAATTATAAAAAAGTAATTTTTTATATTTAAATTAGTATCAAATAAATGTAGAAAATGTGTGTGTGAATTAAAATAAAGCTACAGCGTTGGCAAACTAACATTTTACATTTTATATTCAATAAATCATCCAGTTTTATGAATTATTTTTCGCAGATTGAAAAAGTAGTTATGTCATCGAAGGTGATGAACATAAGGTAATTGGTGGGGCTAGGTTGCAGAATAACATTCTTTTGTTTTAGTTTTATTTATTATTCATATTGAGGTATTTTTGGTGAACATAACTGGTTGAGTTTAAAGTTGAAGACAAAGCAAAGAATTTGATGGGTCGTAGAAAGTTTTGGTTTGATGTCCGGTTCAGGCCAGCATATGATGCCCTTTTGTTAGTTCTCTTCGTTAGTGCGACAGGAAAAGGGAGCTGTTTTCGTGAGTTAGTTTTTCAATCCATATGTCAAACATACTCTCTAATTTTGTACCAGACAATTATTCATTCTGTACGGACATAATAGGGCTGCCTTAACCGCCCTATATTATACTTATAATACTATACATAGAGAGTAAGTCCTATCCTAATAGAGACAAAATCTGATTAGCATAATTCATATATTCAGCATATGCTTTTCTTCTGTCGTTTAGAAAATTTACTAGTTCTCATGTAGGAACATTGTGTTAGAGGGCATTTGGAAAATCTTCCTGAAAGGCACAAAACTAAAACTTAATTCCCCGTTGATCTCTCGACCTCCACTTCGGCCATCCACTGATTTCATTTGCTTATTTAAAAGAAGTACTGCAACAAAAAAACCAAAATCCTTCAGTAAACAAATAATTCTGCAGCAAGTACCAGAACTTAACAAGATGAGGCACATACGAATCTCTTCTTCTTCTTCTTTTTCTCAATGTAAGCAGAAAGCTCTTCTTGCTTAACAAGTGAATCCTCCAGAGCCTGACAATGCAGAACCATTAACACGATTACCCAAATGCGCCTACTAAATCACTCTGCTATGCTTTTAAGTTATACTTTAATGGCATGTAATGAATAATGTTTTACCTTCTTGGTGGCCAAAAGTTGCTGCTCCAAGTCATCGGCCCGAGTCATAGTTGCATTAAGCATTTTCTCCTTCTCGGGTGGCATGGCTGCAGGCTGCTTATTCATGGTCACCATTTTTTCCTCCAACTCAGCCATGCGTTTCATCACAGTCGCAAACTCTGCAGGAGACAAGCACGTTGCAGGCAAATTGGTCAAAAGCGATTGAGCAGAAGAGCCTTTGATAGACACTGGACACCACGGACTTTAGATGTTTTAGGAATCACGAATTTTTCAATAACAAGATAAACAAAAGAACTGATGCTGAATTAATTAACGAATGAATCCACCACGTGGTGATTTCCTACTTAGTATATGCTTGGTTCTAAAGAAATAAATTTAGCATAGAATGATGGAAGAAATAAAATTGTATTCAACGTGTACCTGTTGATGCTGCCGCTGCCGCCGCCGCCGCCGCTGCAGCCGCTGCTGCCGCAGTTGGATCAACTGCGTCATTAGGTTGGCAAGGTTTCTCGACAGCCGCTGGGGCTAACTCCACAGGCTTGGGGGCTTCAATAGTAGCAGTGACCTGAGAGGCTCGAAAGTGAAAATGTCACAATTATACCTTTTAATAAAAATATTTAATTTTTAATTCCTTAAACATTACTCAACGTTCAGAACTAAAAAGAGCATTCCTAAAAGCCAGTAAGATGAAATAGAACTCTTGAAATGTTCTTGAAACTAGAAAAAAAGGAAAGGCACACGCATGTTCAGTTCGTATGTTTTCTGGTTTCATAATTTGTCATCTGTAAAAACATATAATAGATATTCTTCCATTTAGTAAACATAAAATATGTTCCTATTTTAACTCTTATAACAAGTGTATTATTGTTATATTAAGAATTCATATTTAACATACCACTTCAGCAACGGGAGCAACCTGAGGGGCTGCCTCGAACTTGGGAGTCTCGGGTTCCTGGGCGTATATGCTCACTTATTAGTTCAAAATTTCATAAATGAAAGAAAGCGGAGCATTTGAAGAGGCTCAACTAAATGAAAACGAAATGTATCACAAGATAATCAAAGAGCTAATTAGAATGAGCTATCTGACCTCAGCGATTGATTTCTCTTCCTCGTGTGAGTCACCCTTTCTTGAGCATTTGTGAGCACCGCTGTGAACCATCTGCAATTCCATAATACAATAGGTTTATGAATGATACATACCAAAACTATAGCTGAGGTTATAAGTAGAGAAGGAAGGGAAAGAAAGAGGTCAAATAAAATGGAGCACAGGCTTACCTTTAGTATTTCTGGATCCTTCCATGGGCCCTTATCAGAGCGCATACAGCCTCCTTCACAAGTACAAGTACCTCCCAAAAATTCAGGCAACTCACTGCCAAAGCAAAACCAAGAAGCTTTTCAATAACCTTTCATCAGTTCTATAGAAAGACTTCAAGGTGGACAATGAAGGCAGAGGAATCAATCAAAGAGATAAAAAGTATATGTGAAACAAGGTAAACCAAATGCTGTCACCTATTCATGGACTCACCTTGCATCAATTATTTCTAGCAATTTGGTGTCAAACTTGTTGCCAAGAACCTGGAAATTTATGTTTGAGTGACATTATTATATTTTTCTGACCAAACAAGCAGATTTAGGGTACTGTTTATATGCTCACATTGATTTTTGCTGTGGTCTTAGGATCAAGGAATGATTTTACGGTGTTCCACAGTATTCTGAATCCAGAACCTGCATTGATGATGAACATGCGGTTCAAGGTCTGCAATGGAGAAACCATGTACGTAATATTACTCAGTAATCCATGATATTTATTCACAATAAAATTTTAGCCAAAGTAGAAAAACTAAGAAATACCTCAGGATAGTTATCACCGTCAATCTTCTGAAGACGAGTAACGAGTTCCCTAGCATGTTTGTTGAAGCTTTTAAGCCCCTGTGGCATTGATTCAATATTGCAGTTTTAGCAACTTCTCATATTTTCCAATTTTTTCTCTGCTATTCATGTCAGGATTCATTTTCAATCCGATAAAATACTATCTCTCGGCTTTTAACATTTTCTCATTTAAGCTACGCTATGTTGAAATGCCAATTTTTTTTAATAAATTATGACTTCATTCTTGGCGCATATGATTAACTATTTCTCTTACCACTCCCTGCACATCGAGGATAGTTGTACTTTGATCGATGTGCTTTTTTGCAGCAATCGAACAAGCTGCAAACTTCACATCAAATGTCCTCTCGAACTCCTTTACATGGTATTTGATATAGCGATCCATGGTTGTGACTTGCATCATTTTCCCGGCATCGACTTGGCCTAGTCTCTCGATATATACAGGCCTTCCCTCTTTGTCCACTCCATGGTGTCCTTGGGGATAATATTGCAAAACTTCATCAATTTCTTTGAAATCAAAGTCCTGGTATAAAGGAAACAAAAACGCACATAAGAGGAAGGAAACTGGTTAAATAAAACTCTCAACGTGGAAAGCAATAACATTCAAAAATAAAATAAATAAATCCCCTCAAGTCTCAAAAAACATTGTCATTTCAAGTACCTCCTGAATAGTGTCAGCACCAAACTCCTTCCTCCATTTGAGCATTTCAGTCCACATTTCCTTTGTTTTCTCAACATCAAACTTTCTGGCCTTGAGGAATCTATTCAACAAAAATACAAGTGTATTTCAACTTCTTATTTTAATCAATGACATGAGATGATATGCAAGTACACATTCATTCTAGGACAAGGAACAAATAATCATGCAGCATGCTAGCCATATGATAAACGGAATCAGTGTGGTCATGTTTGCACTCATGTTATGACCATTAGATGAAGATCAGACAACAGAGACTTTGAATATGTTTTAAGCTGATTGGCCACGATAAAATGAGTCTTCTGATCTTTGTCCATCGTGGGATATGAGAATGCCTTTAAATGCGAATGCAGAGAGTCTGAATCCATATATAGGGAAAGGCATAGGAAAGGAAAAGAGACCTAAGCATCATATGGTAATCATCGTGTTTTGCAGGGAGTAGTTCGTCCAAAATAAGAGCTTGACGGAACTCGTCAACTATTTTCAACTCCTCAGCATCGTGGACATCCTCAATTTCAATGGACATGACCTTGCTGCTTCGCCTACCCTTTTTCGTCAAGGAATTCCTCAGTTTCTGCTTGAAAGAACCTGCCAGACATTACAGCATTCAAGAGCCGCATCCATGATAATAACAATAATAATAATAATGATAAGTTAACCAGTTTTGGAAGACATAGTACCAGACATGGTGTCGTTTGAGTTGACAGCTTCTCTGGGCTTGCAGGTGTTGAAATGAAAGTCGATTCAAGCGTACATATCACTCAGGGCATTAAAGGAAAGAAACACAATCCCAAATGCCCTGCCTGCAACCGCATCAACCAACAATTCATTAGATACACACACCGCATCTTCTTTTTCTTTTCATTTACCTTTTAAGGATAACCCAAAAACAATAAAAATGAAACGATTGGAGACGGTACCGGTGAAATCGCGCTAGTTGTGAAAAGCAAGAAGGAATATTGATGCCGAGACAGTGCGGGAGGAAGAAAAAAGAAGAAAGAGATGAATGGGAAGAAATTCTTCTTGGAAGAGAAGAAAGCAGGATGAAGAAAAAGGGGTTATAGAGAAGACGAGGGTTATCTAAATCCCTCATGCTGAAAATAGTTAGTTTTGGACAAACGGGCGAAAGACAGTGAAGCGCCATTGACAATGCTGACCAAGTGTGAGTAAGAGCGTAAATCTCTCTTTCAGAATTAGAAAATACAAGAAGAAATGAGACATGACAAAAAGAGACAGAAAGATCGGTTTGGGAACATGTTTAGGCGAAATACTAGGATTTTGTCCTATGTATGTCATCATCGTCAGTTTCGTTTCAATCATGTGTCACTTTTTATCACACAATCTATAATTGACCGCCACGTGTTTCCCTCTTCTTTTCTACTACAAACAACTCCAATAAAAATTTGTATTAACATTTAAAAATATAATAATTTATTCACTATAATAAAATAATTACATGATTTTCTAATTTATCGCTTTATACCCCCACTTACATAATAAATATATCTTTAAACTATTTAAAGATTTAAAAATTCTTAAGAATATATAATTGATAAAAAATAATTAATATTGTTCTTAATTTTACAAATGAAAAATAAGTAGAAGCGCAAATTTTCTAAAGATTCCACATTAAAAAAAGTAAAAATATTTATAATTTTATATTATTCTTTATTCTATAATAGTATAAATATTTATAATTAAGTTTATGATAAAAAAATGTTCATTAAATGAATATATGGAAATTAAAAATATTTATATTTATATAATAACGAGTATTATTCTTATATTATATACAATAAATATTATTAATAATTAGTATTCAATACATAAACTTCTTAAAGATATCGAAAGAAATTTAATTTATTTTACTCTTCTATTTCTTATAACTATTTTACTTACACATTATTGGAAAGAACTTTAACTAATATGAGTAGATTATCAAATTAAATGAACCAAATACAAATTGCTTTGAGGTAAAATAAGTTACAACTGAACAAATAAACTTGTGGCTTAGTAGTTACCATATATTGATTATATAATACGCAAAATATTTAAATTATAAAAAATATTTAATTTTAAATCAGTTTTACTGTATATTTTTAAAATAAGTTTTTGTTAAACATTGCTATTATATAAAAAATTTATTAAAAAAATATAAAAGCATATAAAATCCATAAAAAAATTATATTACACATATATTAAAAAACATATTTATTATAAAAAAAAAACTCATGACTTCATTCTTAAAAATAAATCATTCCATACTTTAAATTTTATAAAAAAAAATCATCGACGTATTAAAATTTTTATCATACTATATGATCATACTCTACCAAATGTAATAACTTAACACATGTATCAGTTTTTTTAAAAGTCGATTCAATTAATTATCAATTAGCTTGATTTATGTTAATGTGAAATGCTTTTAATACTTCGAATATTGTTATTATATTAACTTATTTTATTTTATTATGTAAGGTTGTTTATTCAATTATATATGGGAAAACAGATATTTAATAGTAATGTTTTAGAACATTTAGTTAAGAAACAAAATTCAAATGCAATTGCTTAAATTCTTGTGATATTATTTTTCATTAAAAAAAGTTTTACTTCCATAAGATGCGTATTGACGTTAATACAAATTCTTATTTAATAAATTATAAAGATACAGATTTAATTTTAATTAACTAGCAGCAATTAAAACATAAGTAAAAAAATATAAATTTTATTCCTGTTGAATGTTAAACATAACTTGTTAACCCACATTAGTACAACTAAAAATTGGAGTTGGATGGATTACACTGAAAACCAATTTGACCAAAATCATTTAAATTCATAAATGATTGTGTAAATGAATGAACCACTTTGTTTTGATAACTCCATAAAAGAAAAAAAAAAGTCATTTCAACCAAATTATTGTTACAAGATTAAAAAATAAAATAGCAACATGTTTCGACGGTGTCCGGGCGGACCCTGTAAAAACACACGAGCTTACTGTTGATGGCGGACGGGGCGGATGACGAATGCTGGAGACGGGCGGACGAGCGATGGCGGGCGAACGGACACTCGAAGACGGGCGGGCGAACGACGAAGACGCACGGACCGACGCAAGCTGCACTTCCGAGCGGATGAGAAGATGGGCAATCGCTGTTCCATGCTCTAAACCGGACGGACGTTCTCGAGTCCGGACGCTCGCTTTCTGCACCAAGCTGGACGGGCGTCCTCCCCTCCTGGCGGATGATCCTTTGCTTTCAGCTCCAAGCTGGGCGGGCGTCCTCCCTCTCCTTGGCGCTGCTCCACCCTCCCAGTTGGGGAGGGGCCGGGTACCTGCTAAAGGCACTCCGACGCTCAAGTCAGTAATATGACAGAGCGATTGTGATGCGTGTATGCATCGTTCTCAAGTTGGTCAGAGTTCATACCTGAGACCTTTATTTATAGTGAGTTGTAATGGGCTTTTACCTTTTGGGGGCCTGGGAACGGCCCAATAATACCTTAATCTTCATTAAGGACTTAATGTGTCATTTAGCGTTTAACCGTGTAATCAGCGAAGTGCGTCGGTTGGGAATGATGGACGGTCAGGGACGTTACCCTAGGTGGGCGTCCAGCTCTTGGGCGGACGTCCGATCCTTGGGCGGACGTCCATCTCTTGGGCGGACGTTCCACATTGGGCGGACATGCCAACCTTGGGCGGACGTTCAGCTCTTGGGCGGACGTCCTACTTCTTGGGCGAACGTCCAGCTCTTGGGCGGACGTTCCACATTGGGCGGACGCTCCACACTGGGCGGACGCTCCACATTGGGCGGACATGCCAACCTTGGGCGGACATTCAGCTCTTGGGCGGACGTCCTACTTCTTGGGCGAAAGTCCAGCTCTTGGGCGGACGTTCCACATTGGGTGGACATGCCAACCTTGGGCGGACGTTCAGCTCTTGGGCGGACGTCCTACTTCTGGGCGAACGTCCAGCTCTTGGGCGGACGTCATATCCTTGGGCGGTCATCCGGTTTCTAAGTCCGGACGGTCCTAGACTATTTGGCGGACGTCCGGATTACTGGGCGGGCGTGTCTTATGCCGGGAGGACCTATCAGTACATAAGCCCCCGAAGCCCGAGCATAAGTTTATTGTGCGAAGGGGTTGTCCGTGCCTGGATGGGCGTCATTTTGGAAAACCGCTGGATCCATGCAAACTCGGACTAATGTTTATTTGGACGTTCGGTCTTTGTTGCTTGAGACGGGTGGCCGCTCGTCATTTTGGGCGGACATTTCATTCTGGACGGACGTTCCATCTTGGACGTCCCTTTTTGAGTGATTGGACGCTCGTTCACTCTTTGGGCGGACGTTCTACTTTAGATAGACGTCCGGTTCTTTATGCGAGTCGTCCAGGGTGGGCGCTCGACTTTGGTACTCAACAGGGGTGAACACTCGGCCTTGTGGCGCTCGGGCGGCCTTGGTCCTGTTTGCCACTTTGGGGGGCAGCCTTATTAACTGTTCGCTCGGTCTATGCTGGGAGGACTTATCAGTACATAAGCCCCCCCAAGCCCGAGCGTAATTTGATTGTGCGAAGGGTTTTTTAGATGGTCCCCGAATTGTTGGGTCCATGTGGTGGTCGACTTTGCGTACCTTGGAGGACAAATGGACGGATTGTTGATTGACGTCCCCCTACTCCAGATTAGTGTTAAATGCCAGATTCGGCTGTTGCGGATGGCCGGCTGATCGCTGAATGCCAGATTTGGCTAAGTTACGGATGGCCGGCTGATCGCTGAATGCCAGATTTGGCTAAGTTACGGATGGCCGGCTGATCGCTGAATGCCAGATTTGGCTAAGTTACGGATGGCCGGCTGATCGCTGAATGCCAGATTTGGCTAAGTTACGGATGGCCGGCTGATCGCTGAATGCCAGATTTGGCTAAGTTACGGATGGCCGGCTGATCGCTGAATGCCAGATTTGGCTAAGTTACGGATGGCCGGCTGATTCCTGAATGCCAGATTTGGCTAAGTTACGGATGGCCGGCTGATTCCTGAATGCCAGATTTGGCTAAGTTACGGATGGCCGGCTGATTCCTGAATGCCAGATTTGGCTAAGTTACGGATGGCCGGCTGATCGCTGAATGCCAGATTTGGCTAAGTTACGGATGGCCGGCTGATCGCTGAATGCCAGATTTGGCTAAGTTACGGATGGCCGGCTGATCGCTGAATGCCAGATTCCTGAATGCCAGATTTGGCTAAGTTACGGATGGCCGGCTGTTTGCTTTCTTGCCCGGCCAAGCTGAGAGTTTTTCTCGTTGGAACACTCTTTTTCACCAGCTTGGTCTTACTGGGGTGGGCGGTCCTTTTGCCCAACCAAGCTGAGAGTCGTTCTCTTTGGAACGCTCTTTTTCACCAGCTTGGTCTTAATGGGGCGGACAGTCTTTCGCTCCGTCGTCCAACCAAGCTGAGAGTTGTTCTCGTTGGAACACTCTTTTTCACCAGCTTGGAGTTTAGTAGGGCGGATGGTCTTTCGCTCCGTCGTCCAACCAAGCTGAGAGTTGTTCTCGTTGGAACACTCTTTTTCACCAGCTTGGAGTTTAGTAGGGCGGACGGTCTTTCGCTCCGTCGCCCAACCAAGCTGAGAGTTGTTCTCGTTGGAACACTCTTTTTCACCAGCTTGGAGTTTGGTAGGCGGACGGTCTTTCGCTTTGTCGCCATCGTTGCCGGTTACCTGCACCATGAAGGGAACATAGCGAATTTCAAGTTTAACGAAAGATGTGTCCGTACCTTGTAAGGCCGAAAATATGCTATGGCCAAATGGCCGAGAAAAGGTTGAGGCCGAATGGCCGAGACTGTACTGAGGCCGAACGCTCTTAATCAGGTGGAGGCCGAATGGCGAAATAGGCTGAGGCCGAAAATATGACGAGGCCGAACGGCCGAAATAGTTCTTAGATCGAGCGTCCTTACATGAGAAGGCCGAACGGCCGAGACTATGCTGAGGCCGAACGTTCTTAAATGTGGAGGCCGGACGGTCGATAATACACTGAGGCCGAGCGGGCCGATAATATGTTGAGGCCGAGCGGGCCGATAATATGTTGAGGCCGAGCGGCCAATAATATGTTGAGGCCGGACGGCCGAGAGTTGAGGCCCAATGGCCGAGCGCCTGATGAGGCGTGATGGATGAGCGCTACTATAAGCTTTTCGGCCGGTCGCTGGCTACAGCCAAGTGGACGGGCGCTCTTTGAAGCTGGACGGACGAGCGCTTGAGTCCAGATTTGGACGAGCGCTTTTTGAATCCGGGCGGACGAGCGCTTAGGTCCGGATTGGACGAACGCTTCAGTCCGGCTTGGTTGGTCCCCTGCAGTACAAGGGAAACATGATCGTATTTCTAGCTTAAAGGGCGTGTTCGTACCTTGAAAGGTCGAAAATATGTGTCCAACCGGCCAAGCATAGGTTGAGGCCGAACGGTCGAGATGGCGCTCGGGCTGATTGGTCGAGAAAAGGTTGAGACCGAGCGTCCTTACATGAGAAGGCCGAACGGCCGAGACTATGCTGAGGCCGAACGTTCTTAATCATGTGGAGGCCGAACGGCCGAGGACATATGTCGTGCGGCTATGAAGTACTGGTGATGGGGTTGTCCGTGCTCATTTCTTGTGGTCACCTTTGGGTAACCGAAGTTACACGACCCCACGGTGGGCGCCAAATGTTTCGACGGTGTCCGGGCGGACCCTGTAAAAACACACGAGCTTACTGTTGATGGCGGACGGGGCGGATGACGAATGCTGGAGACGGGCGGACGAGCGATGGCGGGCGAACGGACACTCGAAGACGGGCGGGCGAACGACGAAGACGCACGGACCGACGCAAGCTGCACTTCCGGGCGGATGAGAAGATGGGCAATCGCTGTTCCATGCTCTAAACCGGACGGACGTTCTCGAGTCCGGACGCTCGCTTTCTGCACCAAGCTGGACGGGCGTCCTCCCCTCCTGGCGGATGATCCTTTGCTTTCAGCTCCAAGCTGGGCGGGCGTCCTCCCTCTCCTTGGCGCTGCTCTACCCTCCCAGTTGGGGAGGGGCCGGGTACCTGCTAAAGGCACTCCGACGCTCAAGTCAGTAATATGACAGAGCGATTGTGATGCGTGTATGCATCGTTCTCAAGTTGGTCAGAGTTCATACCTGAGACCTTTATTTATAGTGAGTTGTAATGGGCTTTTACCTTTTGGGGGCCTGGGAACGGCCCAATAATACCTTAATCTTCATTAAGGACTTAATGTGTCATTTAGCGTTTAACCGTGTAATCAGCGAAGTGCGTCGGTTGGGAATGATGGACGGTCAGGGACGTTACCCTAGGTGGGCGTCCAGCTCTTGGGCGGACGTCCATCTCTTGGGCGAACGTTCCACATTGGGCGGACATGCCAACCTTGGGCGGACGTTCAGCTCTTGGGCGGACGTCCTACTTCTTGGGCGAACGTCCAGCTCTTGGGCGGACGTTCCACATTGGGCGGACGCTCCACACTGGGCGGACGCGCCACATTGGGCGGACATGCCAACCTTGGGCGGACGTTCAGCTCTTGGGCGGACGTCCTACTTCTTGGGCGAACGTCCAGCTCTTGGGCGGACGTTCCACATTGGGCGGACGCTCCACACTGGGCGGACGCTCCACATTGGGCGGACATGCCAACCTTGGGCGGACGTTCAGCTCTTGGGCGGACGTCCTACTTCTTGGGCGAACGTCCAGCTCTTGGGCGGACGTTCCACATTGGGCGGACATGCCAACCTTGGGCGGACGTTCAGCTCTTGGGCAGACGTCCTACTTCTGGGCGAACGTCCAGCTCTTGGGCGGACGTCATATCCTTAGGCGGTCATCCGGTTTCTAAGTCCGGACGGTCCTAGACTATTTGGCGGACGTCCGAATTACTGGGCGGGCGTGTCTTATGCCGGGAGGACCTATCAGTACACAACATATTAAATGTTACAAAAGGAAAAACACTTGAGAACCCTTCAATAAGATCCTCTTTCATCATAATCCCAAATTCTAATTCTTCATTATGAAACAATCTTAGTTGTAACTCTTCACCCTCCTAATTAATAAGTTGGAAAATTGCTATGTGACAAAAACTGTGCTTTATTTTATTCTTCAGTCAATTTATTGTTCCAATTTGTATTCTTGTACTCTTTCTTTAAATAAGAGTAAACGAAAAGTAAAAAAAAATTGTGACAAGGTGTGGATTATAATATGTGTACTCCTTCACTTGAATATATTGTATATATGGGTTATCTTCTTATTCATGAGTAACTTCACGCTTCCAAGTTCATAACTTGCTATAAGATAAATTATGAGATAAAATTTGAGGAAAAAAATAAAATTAAATAATCGTTACAATAAAATGACGAAAAGTCCATTATTAATAACAAAAATATATTGTAATTATAATTTTATCAGCAAAGTGATTGCCGGTAAACTTTATCAATAAATTGAAAATTTTGTTAGTGAACTTTATTAATCGACACAAATTTGTTACTTGATAGATTCTGACTCTCAGTAATATCTATAAGTAAAATTCACGATTGAGTCCATTTCTTACTCTTCATCTTTCTCTTCGTTTTCTTTTCTTTCTTTACCTTCTTCCTCTTCTTATTCTCCTCTCCTCCTTACAGGGTTGGTGTTACCACCACCTCCATGTCATCCCCCTCTTTTTCTTCCTTTTCACCCTCTTATTTCTCTTCATTTTCCTCTTTCTTTTCCTCCACCTCCTCCTCCTTTACTTCTTCACTAACATCACCAACCACTAGCACACCTCCGAGCCACTACCACATCATCATCAAGCCACCATCGCACCACCTCCTTATCCTCTTCTTTTTGCGAGAATATATGATACCTCAACCAAATGTATGATTGATCATTAATAGAAGCAATGTTGTACTCTTAGCACTATAATCTCTAGAAGTTGTTTGGGAAGGAGATGGTCTCACATTTGTGTATTGCATTTGTCTTGTCGCATCTAATTTCAACAAAATGTTAAAAAATGTAAAGTTAAAGAGACAACTAATAAAAATGTATACCTATATTAATTATTTTTCAATTTGGAAATATTATAAACATTATTAAATGTTTAGCTGATTCTAATGATTATATTTTCACAAGTTATGAGATAAAACAACCCACATTTCAAGCTAAGTTATTTCCTATGAGAGCCGAATTTCTACAAGTAGCTTCTTGAATAGACCAACTATCGTTGGAAAAGTAGATTCGAAATTATGATGGGACAAGAGGTAATAGCACAAGACAACAAAGTTAGTCAAATGTATGAACTTTATTTTGAAGGGAGCAAGATCATTGTCGATTTTCTCTTCTTAAGACAATTTTCAAAATAATCAAAACATGGTTTGTGGAACGATGGACAAAGAATAGATCCATGTTACGAGCCAGCCACAAATATCTGAAATATATTTATGGTTTATTAAGAAAAAATAAACAATGATTAGCCATGTGTCATGTTCAGAGATATAATTGGTAGAATTTTGTGTTTGATGTTCAAGAGATTTTCACTCCCCAACTTGAATGTCGTTATTCAATTCATTTATTGTTAAGTTAAATGATTGGTAGTGTGATTCTGGGAAGTTTCAAACTCTTGGCCCACCTTCATCATGTAATGGTTGTTTGCTCTTACTTCAATTTACAACTAACGACATTTGTAGACCCTATCTACAACCTTCAAAATATTTTCAGGGCTTATAAGGTGTAATTTTATTCTATTCAAAATGAAGATTATTGACCTATTTATATGGCTTTAAGTTTAATTCCTGACATCTGCATGCGACACAAAGAATCAAGAAGACCACACTAGTACAAAAATCGCGTACAACGTCGAATATTTTGGGCTTTTAATGGCGAATTCGTGAACGACGTCATATCAGGAGATGTTAAATTGACGTCGAATTTTAAAAATTTTGACGTTAAATTATCGTCGAATTTTTTCAATATACGACGTTAAATTAACGTCGAATTTTGTCAATATACGACGTTAACTTAACGTCAATTTTTGTCAATATTCGATGTTAATTAATTTTTTTATTTATTTTTTAATTAATTGTGATCCTTTTTAACAACTCTACGAGATCTGAAAAGCAGAAAAACAACAAATTTTAAGTTTTTGATATTATATAAAGCATGAACTTTGATCAACAACAAACAACAATAACCAACAACAAACAAGTTCAATCAAACAACAACAAACAAGTTCAATCAAACAACAACAAACAAGTTCAAACAAACAAGTTCAACCAAACAACAACGACAAACAAGTTCAACCAAACAACAACCATAAACAAGTTTAAAAAAAAACAACAAACAAGTTCAAGAAATAAGTTCTTCAAAACGAAAACGATCAAAAGGTGAGTTCATCAGAATAAAGTGTCGTCACCAGTGGGAGAGAAAGCATAATGCATCTATGAAGAACAAGAACACGAAAATAATCGGTTAAAACAAACGAAAATCATACATAAAGTAGTTAATTAACATGCATTTGTATCAAATGAAAGAAAGATTACCTGTGATGGTCGTCAAATTTCGTTCGAGAAAAGTTTGAGAAGAGAAGAGGGTTTGGTGCGCTAAGATAAAGTAAATGAATTTTAAATCTCTCGCTCAAATTCTGATTGAATTCACTAACCTTTTAACGTCTAACGTTAGGACATTCGACGTTTTATGTCATTTTACGTCGAATTACAATTATAAACGACATTTACTAATTGCATTTATTTACAAAAATGTCATGGGTCATTTTTAACGTTGGCTATTTAGTTGTTCGACGTTAAACGCGTGACGTTATACGTTGTTTTTGTACTAATGCCAACTACAAGTTGTATTTAGAATAAAATGGACCAGTCAATTTAAACAAACCAAAAACATATTCTTTTTGCAAAGTATATGTCATAGTAGAAACAATCACCCCAAATAGAGATTGAAATTTCATTTTGTTTAGTTGTCATCACTCTATAACATCAACTTTGTTTACTTTAGTTTTAGTATATGTTATTTTCTCTTTACCAAAATTGTTATTAGATGTACTTCTTATTAGGTAAAACTACTTTTTGTCCTTATATCCTTTATTTACTTTCTTATCTATTAATAAATTTTTATTCAAAAATTATTTGACTTTTATTTAATGTTTTTAACATAAAAAATATATTTATTATGCAAGTATTCACAAAGAAGTCGTACAAGCCTACAACAATTTCAACACATACCACATTATACAGAAGTCGTGCAAACCTTCAACGACTTCAGCTACAATTAAAGTTGTGCCTATATTATATTAGGATAATGATACTTTGACAATATTTTTTTTATAACATTTTACATCATGTACTTGTCATTCTGTGATTGGTCCATGTTAATGTTTAAGATTATTATTATTATTGATTGTGGAGTAATTTTGGACCAATCACAGAATAACACTTAGATGATGTTAAAATGTTGTCAAAAAAATGTTGTCAAAGTATCATTATCCTTTATATTGTAACACCATTGTTCACAAATAACTTCCATTTAAAATTTATTTTTCCAAAAAATATTATATTATAATAAAATATTAATTTATTTGAGTGTATCAATTAGGCGTATTGGTGTCAATGCTCCTACTGAAAACAACCCTCTCAACTGAATCACAATTACTATCATTGACCTTTAGTGTCAGAAATTGAACAAGTTCTTCCAAACAAAGGTGAGGATCCTCATATCTCAATAGTTGCTCCCCTACCACTGCAGGTGTGATTTCTACTTTCTCTAATAGATCGTCAATTTGTTGAAAGAGTGGATGATGTCCTTGAATGCCCAAATAATTGGAAGCCAACATTCGAAAGGCCTTGCCTTTGAGGAAGGACATGTGAATATGCATGTCCATTCGACCAGGGCGCAACAATGCTGGGTCAATTTTCTCTTTGTGGTTAGTAGTGAATATTATAATCCGCTCCTCTCCACCACTTGAGCTCAAACCGTCCATGTAGTTAAGTAAACCAGACAAAGTAAAGCTCTTTGACTTCATCTGTTAGGACCTGTTCTTTTGAGTGGATTTGAGGGAGTGGATTTGAGGGGATTTGAGAGGATTTGAAGATAATTTTTTTTGTCGTTTTTTTGAGCGAATTTGGAGGTAAATAAGAGTGAATTTGAAAATAAAATTTGTGAGAATTAATATAGAATTGTATTGACGTGACAAATTAAAAAAATTATTTTCAAATTCATTTTCATTTACCTCCAAATTCGCTGAGAAAAACGACAAAAAAGTTATCTTCAAATCCTCTCAAATTCCCTCAAATCCATTCCCTCAAATCCACTTAAAAGAACAAGGCCTTAATTAATTTTAAGAAAAACACTCATATGTTGCTTACAAAGATAAATGAATGATTAACACAAAAACAAACCTTTGCACCCTCACTGTCAGACTCTGAATCTTGATCCTCTGAAGTACCATTTGGATTTGATCTTGCATGCACCTCCTTGTTGCAATCTATGTCTTCAATCACAATTATGCAACGGTTAGATGCTTCCTTCAGGCATCTCATAAGGTCTGAGTTTGAGAAGATCGAAGAAAGCTCCAAATCAAACACATCGAATTTCAAATAGTTTGCCATGGCTGCAATAAGGCTAGATTTTCCAGTTCCGGGGGGTCCATGCAACAAGTAGCCACGCTTCCAAGCCTTCCCCACTTTCTTGTAAAGGTCCTTCCTCCTCAAGAACCGATCCAAATCATCAATTATATCTTTCTTCAACTCAGGACTCAAGGCTAGTGAGTCAAATGTGGCGGGATGTGATAAGTCACTTTCGTTCCAAAAGTCATTTAACCAAGAATACAATTTTAAAATCCTTCTCTCATTTTTCATGGCCTCATATGTTTTAACCATATGTGGGATATACCGATCCAGTACCATTTGTCTCTGTTTCTCATTGAAGGTTAATACAAAGTTATTCTTCATGTTCCTAGGATCCTCCTTGGACCCCTCATTCAGTTTCCAAGTTAACGTCATGCCTTCAAATTTGTCCACCACATCATCACCTCCATCCACTGCAAACTCAAGGTGTTTATGGTTTTGTCGTCTGCCAACCTTGAGCGATTTGTAGGTGTGAGTAATCTTGGTGGGGAGGTACGTCAAGGCAGCTTCAAAAAGTTCATTACGCTCTCCACACATTTCATCCCAAAATTGGTTAATTTTGATAGAGACTTTGTTATTTGATCGGTATTTGCAGAAGAATCCCTCTAGCTTTAAGATGATGTAGGATCGAAACTGATGGGGTATGAGATCATTGATTGCAGTTCTGAGGAGAATCGTGAGTGTGGAGAAGGCAGCATATATCTCGAACCATGATGATGCTGATTTAAAAGAAGAAAGACTCTTCTTGGAATACAATCTCATAATGTTTTGCCTTGATATGGACTCAAATCATAGGAGAAACAAGGCCAAGATGAGTGAATAAACCAATCTCTCTGAAACTCGCTATTAACTAATTCACCATTAAATTAAGAAATTAAAAAAAGAAGACGAAGAAGAAGAAAAGAGAGATGAATGAGAGGGAATTACCTGTTGGAAGCGAAGAAAAACGAAATGAAGAAATATAGGTTACAGAGAACAGGAGAGTTATCTAAATCCCTAATGCTGAAAATAGTTAGTTTTGGAAAAAAGGATGAGAGACATTGAGACGCCATTGACAATGCTGACCAAGTGTGAGTAAAAGCGTCAATCTTTCTTTCAGAATTAGCAAATACAAGAATAAGCGACACATATAATAAAGAGACAAAAACAGGGGTTCAGGAATATGTTCAGCTGAAATACCATGTTCTTGTTTCTATATAAATCATGTGTGACTTATATTACACAGTTGACCGCCACATTTTTTACTCTTTGACTACCGACAACTCCCATCAAATTATGACTAGACTCCTTATTTTGTCGTCGTTTTAATTATTTAATTATTTATTTTTTCAATTAAATTTTATTTTTTGTTAAAATAATTTAATTAAGTCTTTTTTATTAGATAATGTTTTAAATTAGACTCCTTATAGTATCTTTTATTTAATTCAGTTCTTATTTTTAAGATTTTAATTTAATTAAGTTTTTAATTTCTTTTTAAAAATAAAACAATGTTATTTTTTTCAAAATAAAATTAATTAATAATTAAGTCCAATTAAATATTGTAATTTTTAAAATACTTTTTTAAAAATTATATATAAATGATTTTACTTAAATATTTAATTAATTTTTACAATCTATTTACTAGTTCATTTGAATATCTTGTATATGGGGATCTTCTCCGCATCCATCAGTCACTTCATGTTTCTAAATTCATAACATACTATAAGATGGATGATGAGGAAAAAAAAGTAATGGTGTTGCTTGCTTCATTTTTCCATCATCAACAAACACGGTGTTTTCAAGTTTCTTGCATCCAAATAATGAACTTTTGAAATTGAACAAAGACATGATACTGTATTCTTAATAAATGCAAAGTTTAAAAAAAAATCATTAAATACTTGTCTTATGATTGAAAAATAACTGGACAAGTGCATTATATTGAAAAAAATCATGTTAGAAATACGATTTCAGTCCCTTATATGTGAATTAAAAGAAAGGAAAAAAAGAAAAGAAAAACTATTTGGAATTACAGTGCACCATTGACTAGCTTTACAAGATAGATACACAATAACAAAATTAATAATTACTTCTAAACACTATTAATTGATAATAAGAAAAATATGTGTAACTGCAAATATATCAATAAATATCAACTAATAATTATTAACAAATTTAAGTTTGTCAATAAAAGTTACGTTTGAGTTTTTTTTTCTTTATTTTTTCAATCTTCTTTTTTCTTTCGTCTTTTTCTTTTTATTTTGCTTCCACCATTGTCATCCTATGCCACTATTGTTCCTCCCTATTAACACCATTGCACTGCCTCTCTCCATTCTCATTTTCTTCTGTTCTCTTCTTCTTGCTCCTCTCTCTTTAATATATAAAAAACAATTCATTAGTTTTGTTCAAAAAAATTTGTCGTTCATTTTACCAATGAAATTTTCTATCTAGAAATTATAAATTATCAATTGAATTTAGGGTTAAATATGTCTTTCGTCCCTTAAGTATCACACGATTTTGGATTTAGTCCCTACTCGAAACTTTGATGGCTTTTAATCCTTATAGTTTTGAAACTATTACTACTAATCCTTAAGATTGGATGGCGTTAAATTGTCTTTCACGTGGCAAACGGCAAAGTCACGTTTCATGCCACCTCCCATGCCACGTTTAGTGTTTCTTTCTGTCTTCATCAATGGACCAGTTTCTCTTCAAACCATAGAAAGTCAACGACATTCAAACACAAAACCTCTTCGTCGCCATTTCCAAAACCTTTCCCATAAAGAAAGTCGAAACGTTTCTCTATGAGTTGGATTCCATAGATTGTACATGTAAAGTGGTTCAGCTTCAGCTATGAGGATGCCATTGGAGCACCCCACATAATTTTCCCATGGGCACCTTGGCAGTTTTCTAAAGAAGGGTCTACACCAGCACCCAAAGGGCATGTATGCATATGAAGTTTCGATGGAGCCACTTCGAGCAACGTGTCTACGGTATTTCTCAGCGTTTTGGTTAAACCTCCCCCATTTCATTCACAATTCCTCTCAGTGGGTTTGATTTGGTATGATAATTACCCCATGCTCCTCTTCTATCTCTTCTTATTGTTATCTCTTCAACTTCAACCTTCACGGATATCCACAAAAAAACAAACTTTTTGGTTGGAAATAACTTAAAGTACCAACCGGGTTTTGTGCAACTTTTCTCTTTTGCCTGGTGGAAATAGCTTAAAGTACCAAACTTTATGCGTCCTGAGGGGTGGACTGGTGAGAGAAATTTTGGGGTTTGTTTCAATTTCGCTTTGCAGTTGAAGATTCATGGTGGGTGCTTGGTGCTTCAGTTTTTTGAATCTTCTGTTCAAGCTCGGGCTTGCCTTGAATCCTCAAGAAGCACTAAACGTGGCACGGGAGGTGGCATGAAACGTAGGTTTGCCGTTTGCCACGTCAAAGACAATTTAACGCCATCCAATTTTAGGGATTAGTAGTAATAGTTTCAAAACTATAAGGACTAAAAGCCATCAAAGTTTCGAGTAGGGACTAAACCAAAAATCGTGTGATACTTAAGGGGCGAAAAGCATATTTAACCCTTGAATTTATCGACAAAATTGACTTATGTATACACTATCAATAAAAATATTTATTAATGATACAAATTCTAATTTATCAACAAATTTTACCAATGAACAAATTATTGATAAAAATATTTCACAATAATTTAAATTCTAAAATTCATCAACAAAATTTATCTATATATTAAATTTATCAACAAATTTATTTTCATCAATAAAAATTTATCGATAATTACAAAAATTTACAATAATACTAATTTCTTATTTAACTATTTTTTAATTTAATTATTTTTTAAATTAAATAAATAAAAATTATTTATAAAATAAGTAAAAATTATTTACAGTTAAATTAAAAAAGCATTTATATTTAATTTTATAATTTCATTATTCTTTATTATTATAGAAAAAATAAATACATGTATATGATTTCTACTAAAAACTATATATAAAGTAATTAAAGTAGTTATTTAATATTTAAAAATACTTTTTGTTTTGTGGAATAAGGTCGAACTCAACTTTTACGAGTAATGTAATCGTTCAAAGTGTTAAAACATCGTCCTTCACTTCTAAACTATCTTAGTCATTTGTCCAATATTATTAGGAGGACACATGCAAAAGATGTTCTAATGTGAAAGTTAGTTTAAGTTTGACCGTTTAGATATTAAACATGTTTTAAATGTAATCATATGCTTTTTTATCTTAAATTTATATTTATATTTATAGATTTTTCAGTGACTTTTGATTAGAAGTTATCTTGAATTATTTAGTATTATAGTTAATCTTCCTATAAATTAACCAAACAGTCTAATGATTATGATCACATGGTCATCAAGAGGTCACAAAAATAGTACGTCAAAATATTTGGATACGTGAATGATTAGACGGTTTACTGTACACTTGAATAAGAATTAAGAGTTTATAATTAATTATTATTAATATTTATTTGTGTTTTAAAAGTTTATAATTAATTATTATAACTATTTATTTGTGTTTTAAAAGTTTATAATTAATGCACTTCTCTTTTGATGTAAGAAGTAATTATTTTTCCTTAAAATTTAGAATTTAATTTATGTTTGTGGAATCTCTCGATCTCCAACATTTTCAGCCTCCACGTTTTAGTGTGAGCATACGCGTAAGCTTAGAAAACACGCATTCCATCCATTGATGTCATTGGTTAGTTTATGAGGAATATTTTTCTTAAACAAGTAAAAAAAACATGATCCCATATGTTTAGCGAGAGTTTTTTCTGGTATAGCTGACAAGATAGCAAGAGATAACTCATTTTTCATTTTTTTCTATTTTTGAATATATATTTCAGACCGTACTTAAATATATTAATAATTGTTCTTTTTAAATATTAAATTATTCTATTATAATAAATCATTAAAACTTAATTTATAAATTTTTATAATTTAAATTATAATAATATTACATATTTATATTTTAAAAGAAATGTAATATAAAACTGTACTATTTTAAATTTTAGTTTTTTTTACTTTAATTTTAGTAAATTAAAAATGGTTTAAGGTAGGTAATAATTTTCGAGCTAAATCGATGATGAATGATTAAAAAAAAAGTCAAAGTATTTATAAATTAGACATCTAAAGTAATATAATCGTTTATATTGTTAAATTAAAAGAAATAAAAATATATTTATTATTATAATCAATTAAACAACATTCATAATTAATTATTGATGTATTTTTTTTTAAATTTTTTTCTATTTATTACTATAATAATAATCACAATAAATTAATAAATAAGGAAAATGTATTTTCGCCTCTCAACTTTTTCATATTTTGGCGTTTACTCTTTAAACTTTAATATAACTAATCTTAGTATTAACTTCTTCCCACACAAACGTAACAATTGAAGTAGTATAATAATAAATCTATGTACTATACAAATATTTGAATTTGAGTTGTTTCTTCATTTTGCCCATAAAATGATGCGTTATATTTTAAAATATATTATTATTTTTTTAATTAAGTTCCAACTCGATAAATTTACAAACTTTCAATTAAATTTCTAATAAAAAAATTTATGATCAATCTTGTTTATTTGGAAAGTCACTTGTGTTAGATGTTTAAACGATCATAACTTTTGTTTTGGTTAACAAATTTACCATTATTATATGTTCATTTGGGATAGAAAAGAATTTTCAAGGTTGTGGCAGCCTGCATAGCTGACTGTTCCTTCTAGATTTTTTTTAAAAGGTCGTTTTCTATTTTTCGTCAATTTATTTTGTGTTTTTTCTTTTTTTTTTTCAAATTTTGCAAAAATATTTCATATACTTAGACTTTAAATTTTGATCCAAACATTTTTGTGAGGACTTTTCATGATTTTTTGGTGCTTTGACCAAATTTTGTAGTCGTTTGGAGTTCTTTTTAATATACTCTCAGTTTTATCCTATGTTTGGATGTATATGGTATATGACTAGGAGAACTAAACAAAATATAACCAATCACATATACAACAAATAAATTCAACAATACTAATATCAAAAAACGAAAGTTCATCAAAAATCCAAAATCCAAAACTAACCTTGCAGGTGGGTTCGTTGTCGAAATAAAGCCCTAGCGCTAGGAGAAAGGAGCACATGCCTATGGTGGTTGTTATGGTAGAACTTCAACGGAGCACGAAAAAACTAAATAAATCCCTCAAAACAAAATGACAATCAAGAGGAAACACATATATTTAAGGTAAATGACACATGACTGACATTTGTTCTTCCTTGCACTCATGAACGAAGTAGTTTGTTTCCCTGAAAGTGGTGGAGTTTGAAATCGCGTTCAGGACGTTAATGCTAAACTAAAAAGCTATACCAATTGATAAAAACTAAAAAAATGTCCAAACAAAGGCAACGAAAACACTTTTGTTAAGGGAAATTACACAAAACTTACATTTGTTCTCCCTTGCACTCGTGAAAGAAGTTCTTGGTTCAAGCAGAAAAGAAAGCGCAAATAAATAATGTAGTGGCGCTGCTTTTAGAAAATAATTACAATGTATATGATGTTAAAAAACTTCAAACTCTGACATCTTATACCTTTCTAACGTTTGAAACTAGAGCATTCAACGTAACATCTTTACTTTCGCGCCGAACATTTTTTTCATGAAATTTATCCAATATGACATCGAAAATGGAGAGTTTCAATCTTTATTGAGCATAAAACATCAAAAAAGTATAAATTATGACTTTGAAATTAACATTTATTTACAAAAGTACTATCGATATTTTTTACATTAATTTTTTCGTATTAAACACAATACAACACGTCAAAGACTTATTTTGTAATTGTACTTAAAACAAAAGAAAAAAAAATATAGATTTATATAATCCCATTGTAAATTAAAATATTTTCATTACAAATTTCAAACTTAATTATTATAACTTTGAAATAGGTATTTAAATTATTATAACTTGAAATAGGTATTTAAATTATTATTATTAATAATCAATATTATGTTTATACAAACCAAACCAACCTCGTATTGATTTTTTTTATGTATACAAACCTTATATCTCATATATTGCTAAGAAACTTTGAAATCAACAAGATAAATTAATTTTGTTTCACATATATCAGTATAGACAAAATCAAATTTAAATGGTATCCAAATTGAATTTTATTTTCGAAATATTAATGGAATTTTATGAATAGAGTATAGAGCTGTCAAAACGGGTCACCCGACCCGGCCCAGTCCACCATGGGTTGGTCACTTAATGAGTCAATCCAACCTGCCTCATTTATTAGCGAGTCAGAAAAATTCAAACTCAGTCCGACCCACCACGGGTTGGTGGGTAAACGGGTTGGCTCACTAACTAACTTAATTACATTTTTTTTTAAATTAAAAAAATTACAAACTTTCTATAATTCAAATTTAAACAAATTTCACTCCCAAAATTAATTTTGAAAATAAGGAATTTAAATAAATTTTTCAAGCAAAAAAATAATAAATATTTTTTTATAATATTATAATTAAATTTTAATAAAATAAAATTAGGTAGGTGGATTGATGGACCAATCCGGTCCACCACGGATTCAACCCGCATGAACCGGGTTTAAATGAGTCGGGTTGAAATCTGACCCGCATAAAAAAGATATAATTTTTTCAAACCCAACCCGGCTTGAATCCGTGGTGGGCCATGTTGGCCAGTGGATTGTGACCCATTTTGATAGCTCATGACATTATTATAATTGATCATAAACAATTAACTTTATTCTAATTTAGTAATGAAAATAACAGTAAATGCAATTTAGCATGAAAAGATCATCTCCATTTCATTTTCTAAAATAAAGAAACCTAATTAATATCACTCGTTTTAGCTTTAAAATGATATATGTTTTTCAAAATTAAAACATAAGTAAAAACAATGTTTTTATTATATGCATAAATAAATAACAAAAATTAATTTTTTAATCATGTTAGTAACGTGAAGTACCAACGGACTTGATAATTAATCTCCATATAAGAAAACTCGAGATGGAACTTATTTGTAAAATAAGTTTGTAAACTTACTTTATATTCTCATAATTTATTTTAAACGAGACGCTTCATTCAAAGAATTAGGTTACAAAAATTGAAAAAATAACTATAAGAAAAGAGAAAAATATTAATGGAGCAATGAAACCTTGACGATATATATATACTTTAAATACAAAGAAAGAGCATATTTCTAAAAATAATATTAATAATACCAAAACATTAATTACAAAGAAAATTAAGAGAAACGGCTACGGAGAGTAATAATGTAGTAAAAGACAAAATCAAAACTTGAGGTGCAAGAATTGAAATTAGTATGAATACCTACTGAGTTTTACACAAATTTCATCAATCCTTGGTTCCTCTCTTTCTTGTATTCCCTAAAGTTTACCAAACCATGGTATCCAACATGCGCAAACTTCTTCCTTCGTTTGCATCAGCTTCGTCGTGGTTCGAGGTGTACGCTACGTTCTCCACATTCACCATGCTCCTCAGAACTGCATTCAATGATCTCATACCCCACCAAATTCGATCCTTTCTTGTCTCAAAGCTAGAAGCCTTTTTCCATAGCCAACCAAATAATCAAATATCTCTCCGAATCAACGAATTCTGGCACGATCGGTATAATGGAAATGAAGTTTTCCTTGCAGCGCAGGAGTATCTCCCCACCAGGATTACCAGCACCTACAAATCACTCAAAGTTGGTAAACGAGAAAACGAAAAGCACCTGAATCTCGCAGTGGATCCAAGCCAAGAGGTGGTGGACGAGTTTGAAGGCACCAAGTTCACTTGGAAGTTGGATGAGAATTCAGACGAAAACTCGCGCGATTCCTGGAAGCAAGCCTTTGTACTGACCTTCGACGAGAGGAACAGAGAGAGAGTGTTGGATCGGTATATCCCACACGTCCTTAAAACATACGAGGCCATGAAAAGTGAGAAGAGGATTCTGGAAATCCATTCCAGGAGGAGTTACGCATGGACCTACTGGGAGTTATCTCATCCTGCCACATTCGACACGCTGGCCTTGGATCCCGAGTTGAAGCAAGCTGTAGTTGATGATTTAGATCGGTTCCTGAAGAGGAAGGAATTCTACAAGAAGGTGGGAAAGCCTTGGAAACGTGGGTACTTGCTGTATGGACCTCCGGGAACAGGAAAATCTAGCCTCATTGCAGCCATTGCCAATCACTTGAAATTCGACGTGTATGATTTGGATTTATCTTGTATTAATTCTGATTCAGACCTGATGGAAGCCATGAGGGATATATCTGGCAGTTCCATCTTGGTGTTTGAAGACATAGATTGCAACAAAGAGGTGCATGATCGATCAAAACCAAAACAAGATTCAGATATTGAGAAGGAGCGGGGTGAGGGTAGTGGGAAGTTTAGTCTGTCGAATTTGCTGAATTTCATCGATGGTTTAAGGTCAGGCGGTGGAGAGGGGTGGGTTATAATATTCACTACTAACCACAAAGAGAAAATAGACCCGGCGTTGCTGCGCCCTGGTCGCATGGACATGCACATTCACTTGTCCTTTCTCAGAGGTAGGGCGTTTCCGATTATGGCTTCTAATTATTTGGGTATTGAAGGACATCATCCTCTGGTTGAAGAGATCAAAGGAATGTTGGAGAAAACACAAGTCACCCCTGCAGTTGTAGGAGAGCATCTCATCAGAAATGAGGACCCTGACCTTGCTTTGGAAGCACTTGTTGAATTTCTCAAACAACAGATGAAGGAGACTCAATGAACTCTGTGCTAAAGAAAACTATTTTCTATCTGTGTTTTTCTTTTTAACTCTGTTCAACTTAAAAGAGAGGCAAGAAAATACTAGAAAATTATGTATGAATTATCAATTATAATTTATACTACAAATGCTTATTTGCTTTCTTATACTAGAAAAATGTTTTTTTTAACACACGTTTTTTTTTACATTCATTTTACATTACATTTTTTTATTTTTTATTCTTTTCTTTTCTAAAAAAAATACAAAAGTTTATTCTTTTATAACCTTTTTATTAGTAAAAGTATGTCATACCAATTTTCTTATTGGGAATGAAATTGGTTACTGTGATAAAGACAGTAATCCCTTTCTGTTTCAGTTAGTTAGCTTTAATGTTTGTTAGGTTTTACTGTTTCTTTATGCTTTAAATGATTTAACAAGAGCTCTATAAATAAAGCTCTCCCCTTTTTCCTCTGTTAATACTAAGAAGCATAACATTACATTCAGTCTGTATCAGAATATTTTTCCAGAAATTCACATAATGAGAAAAGGTTAGGTTTTTCTTACCTCTTTTGACGCGCTCTCCATCTTTGCTTTCTTCACCGTCGCTAACCGCTGCCTCCAGAACCACCAGCTTGAACGGACGACGCCCTAGGTTGAAGGAGCTTCCAGAACGCTCCGTTCTCTCTCTTCTTGTGCTCATATCACGCAACTCTGCTTGCGTGGCTTTTCTTTTCTGCCTTAAGCCTACCCGGATGCAATTCCAAATGGCTGGGTCGCACAATTAATTGCATAGTGCAGGGCCAACTTTAATATTTCTTTATATTATATTATATTAATGTGTTCCGTGACTTCAGTGCTTCTTTCGTTAAGTATTTTTTCTTCTCCCCTTTTATGTAATAGATCGTGATGTTTGCGATATTTCCGGATATTAAAAAGATAAGAATGGCATTTCGTGTTCATAAAATTTTATAAAAAATAAATAATAAAAAAGGAAAATTATTGGAGTTCTTGTTACCATTAATCTTACACTTTCCTTAGCTAGCTGTATGTTTCACTTAATCACACCACTTAAATTCAAAATTGTTGATCCCATAAAATATATATACGTATAAATTGGTATATGTTTTAAATATTCTTTTAATTTAAATATATTTTGTATACAAAAAAATGTATACATTTATATAAAAAATTTAACATCCCAAAATATTTGTTGAAAATTTACCACTACCAATAAATATTTTATCAATAATAAAAATTCAAATTTATTAACAGATTTATTACTAAATAATATTTTCATTTTGTAATTAAAATTCACCAATAAATTTTATTTTACTAACAATTTGTTTTTTTTTCTATAATTTAACAATTTCATGTAATGGTATTTAAAAAAAAACCACAAATATTTTTTCTTTACATGTAAGATAGATAATAAAATTAGTAATCAAAATTCTTCTTAACGAGGCAAACAATAGATAAACACTACCATACCTATCTAACATGCTGTAATCACGTGACCAACCATATATATTGTTTTATGTAGTGTGGGTTTAGATGAATATTATTACATTAGTTGAAAATCAAGGTCAACCTCGACCAACCATAATATTGTTTTGTGTTGTGCGGATTTAAGGTAAATATTATTTCTTTATGGAATTAAGAGAAGTGAATAGATATAAATATAAATTGTGTATGAAATTCACTAAAGTAATATTTTTGTGAACTTTTTGCATTACTTTATGTAATCATTTTCGTATTATCTAACCACCAAAAAAATATTTATTTTAATATTGTATACTCCACCTAATTAACGAAAATAAAATTAGATTAAATATTTTGAATATTTTTAAAACAAAATTATATTATTAAAAATTACATATATTTTGTTATTAAAAGAATTTAAAATATCTCTGTATATTTTTTCCATTTTACCATGCTATATTACTTTTGTAGATGTGTTAGTTATTTTAATCCGGATAAATTAATGAAAATATAAGATAAATAGAATTTTAAACATGAATGTAATTAGAAAAGTCCAGATGTTATGATTCTAATCTAATCTTTGTAAAGACAAATTAAATAAATAATTTAATATTTAAGAGTGGAATATCACACTTTCGCTTTATTTAATAGTTATGTCATTATATTATTAATAAATAAACTTATATCTAATTGTAAAAAAAAGGTTAAATGTGTATAATTTTAAAATTTATACGTTACAAAAAAAAAATTAAAAGTTTAGTAGTAAATTCGAAAAAAATTAAAGTTCATCAATAAAACTCATTAAAAATCCAATATTAAAATTTGAAAAAAAAATTATTAATATAATATACCTATTAATCTAAATTATAAACCATGTATATTTATTACGTTATATTAGTAATTCCCTATATAATTGAAAAGTAAATGTGATAATTAATAATTTTTATATATAATTGAAAATTAAATGTGTAATTTTTATTTTGGGTATAAGGTTGAATTTCTACTTAAAATAATTTTTTGGTCTTTATATTTCAATACTATCTTTTCCGTGTTAAGGTAATATATTTACCAATTCAATCAAAATACATACCTTGATGTTAAAACAATTCAAGTTCAACTATTAAAGTAGTTAATGTTATAATAAAAGTACAATTAAAAATTGTTAACAATCATACCTTTTAGCATTTTTATAATTTTGTTTGTGAACTTTTAATTAAGATCAGTCTAATTACGATTAAATTTTTTTTAAATTTGATTATTAATTTGTTTATGCAAAATATATGTTTAGCTTATTTTAATTGTGATTGATTGATTTTTTTTCTATGTCTGAACTGTCGGTTGCACTATTGCAGTTGGTCTCAAACAATTAGTCAGTACATACAGTATAATTTTAAAATTTAGATTATTAAATTAGCAAAATTTAAAGTTTAACAATTGTTTCAGTTTGTGGAATCTTCCAAACTTTGTTCATCTAACTCCTTACATAGGGCACCAATGTCTTTAACTCCGTTTAGATGCCAAAGTCAGTCAAGATGTGACAGTCAAGCAATAAATGTATATTAAATATAACTAACATACCGTCAAATTTGTATTTATAGATTTTATCATGAACTTCATATTAATGTCCTCTTAATATCCGTGCTTTAACTTAAGTTAATTATCTTCAACCTTAATTCTTGTTTAAGATTTATAGCTCAGTTCATATTACTCAATCAACCGGTTCGTTAGGTGCTCCTGATTGATAAGATCGTCCAATCTTGAATTGAAGAGAGAGTCATACAATACAACAATAATTCTTTATATAAGTATAAATATGTTTAATGGTAAATTAAACAAATAAGCTAAGATACTTTCACTATTTGTTTTCTCTCTCAAGTGAATGCACATAAACTTAGAGAGGTCTTAAATAGATTTTATATTTATTTTAATTTAAAACATTAGATTCAACGTCTTGATCTCAACTTGTATGAAAATAACAAAATACAAAAAAAGTAGAAGAGAGAGTTGAAAAAAAATACATGAGAGTGAAACATGTTTTACTATATATAGAAATATATATTAGATGAGATCCATCAATTTGGCTCCCTAACATGATTTGGTCACATGCGTTGAAGCCAAAAAAATCATAGGATCGAAAAATCTCTCATTAAAAAAAGCTCACAGGACCAAAATATCTACCAAGGTCCTGTGGGCTAGGGTCAACCCAAGAGGCTTTTTTTAAAAAAAAATGTTCATTTTAAATACAAAAAAAAATGTAATTAATCATAATTTATTGCAAATCTAAGTGTTATAATTTTTTAAAATGATCAAATTAGATAGACCAAAATTATTGTCAAAAATATCTATACAAGTTTTCTAAAAATAAAAAAAAAATGATCAAAGAATTCTTAATTAAATTGACAGATCAAATTGATAAATTCTTAATATTGTAATTAATTTCTTTAACTACACTTTTCATATGTGAAAAAATAAATAAAATACTGCAACTTGAATCTTAATGAACTAGCTTATAAAATTACAAAAAATTAAGAAAGATAATTTAATTTATATATACCAATAAATAATAATATGATGTAATAAAATACTTACTTCTTTAGACGTCTTCTCATATAATACAAATATTTTTTGTATTGAAATCATGTAAATTTCATATGAACAATTTTAATTTTACTATTAACCTATCACGAAGTTGTGAAGATTTGAATTATGCGTCAATTTAATTTGCTTATTGCTTCAGGTTAGATAATGTTTTTTTTCTTCATAATTTTACTTTTAAAGTACTAATAATTCATTTACATTTAATAAACAAAAAAACTAATGTCACGTAGATATTTATATTGTTTTCGCATCATTATCTTAGCTTAACAATTTTTTAATATATGTAGACTAAGTCAAATAATTAAAAGAATGAAGGCTGAAATTATTTTTTAGACGCATAGAATAATTATAATTATATGAAAAAATTAACCACCTACTACCAAGAAACCAAAAGTTTAATTAAAAAAATTACATTTAATCTTTAAATATGATTTCAATACAAAAATATTTGTACTGTATGAGAAGACGTCTAAAGAAGTAATTATTTTATTGCATCATCTTATTATTTATTGGTATATACAAATTAAATTATCTTTCTTAATTTTTTTTTAATTTTATAAGTTAGTTCAATAAGATTCAAGTTGCAATATTTTATTTATTTTTTCACATATGAAAAGTATAGTTAAAGAAATTAATTACAATATTAAGAATTGATCAATTTGATCTGTCAATTTAATTAAGAATTCTTTGGTCATTTTTTTTATTTTTAGAAAATTTGTATAGATGTTTTTGATAATAATTTTGGTTTATCAAATGTAATTTGATCATTTAAAAAATTTATAACACTTAGATTTGCAACAAATTATGATTAATTACACTTTTTTTATTTAAAATGAACATTTTTTTTAAAAGGTTCATGAGTTAATCTTAGCCTACAAAACTTTTGTAGATATTTTATCGGTGTAAATTTTTTATATGAGACATTTTGATTTTGTAAATTTTTCCGACCTCAACCCATGTGGATTAGGACCAAATCATGTTAGAAGACCAAATTAATGGGTCTATGTTTTTTCAAGAATGGGTTAAAGGTTATCCATGAATCATGAGCCATGAGTCAAGTTGATATAATATGTTTTATATAATTAATTGAAATTTCTTTGCATTAATACCTTAAAAGGAAAATAACTTTTATTGTACTAATCTATTATTTAAATTTAAGTGCAACGCTAAATATGCATGAGAGAACCAACTACTTTTTATTAATTCATTTAAATAACATAATAGAAAAAAGTATCAATACTTCTATACGTCGTTATTATTATTATTATTATGATTTCGACCTAACAACTAAGAATATAATATTTTCAAACATCTATTTCTTCTCTTAAAATTAAAAAAGACAAATATACTTTTGGTAGCTATTGACATCATATAGTATATACTCTAAATCAATGAACAGTATCACATTAGATAGCCACTGGACAAAATTTACTTTCGTACACAGTAGAAAGGAACTATCACAAATAGAAATGATTTTCATTGGAATTAACACATATATGTCGATGAATTGACTCTTTGTTACCTAACAAATACATATCCTTATATATTTTATTCACCAAAAAATTTATTAGTTTATTTACATAATAATAATAATAATAACAATAATAATATTATTACTATTATTATTATTATTTTATGTACATTCAAACTTCTAAAAGAAAACATGAGATATTACTATAGTCATATATATTTTTAACTTATTTCATATTTTTTTCTTCTCTTTTGTTCATTTTCATCGATCCCTCTTTTGAGCTATGTGTACTCTCTTTTTTCCACATCTCATTGCAATTGTTTTCAATGTGCTTTTGATTTTTATGGATTTTATTTTTAGTCAAGAAAGTTATCTATAAATGTGACATTGAGGTTTACTTTACATAAGGAATTTGAAATTATTTTCAAATTAATCAAAATTAAGATGATAAATTAATGATTTTTTTTATATGATATATAATTTTGTTACTTTTAATCTAATCTAAGATTTAGATTTACACTTAAATTATTCTCAACAATTTTTATATTTAAATTTTTTTAGCATTTTTGAAAGGGATTTTAAATGTGTTTGTTGAAATTTTATATTAAATAAATTGATATGATTTAGATAGTAGAAATCTTATCTTATAATCTTATCATAATTATTTAAAATTTATTATTTGTTAAAATATATTATATTAATATCCATTGTGAGATCTTATGAAACCATCAGTAATATTTAATTGGTAGTATATGTTTAAGAAAATGTATTTTGATTCACATTAATAAATAAGACGAATTAACACTATATAAATAACATGAATCTGCACTTTACAAACTATTCTTATAAAATGAAATAGGTATACTCTTTAAAAGTGGTTCAGATTCATTTTTATGATTGGTTTGGAAGGGAAAGTCTACTTTGCCTCTGGGACAACGTTCAAACAGGATGGAAAAAAATGCTTATACCGAACAATAATGCCACATTAGTAGTCCACAGCGACGGCTAAGAATTAAAGTTTTGATCTTTTAAGTTGTTCCTTTGCCACATATCTTCCTAGAGCTGAATCATTACTTAACCTAGAAGTTTCTAATGTAAATTTCTAAGAATTTGCATGATGAAAATCACTCCTAAACTCCCAATTCTGCAAGACTTTTTACACCTTAATTGATTATAATATGCATCCGAAGTTATTTCTGTATGGAAGCATCCTTTTACGTTTTGAGAAAACCAAAAAGTATCACTGTATAGTCCCAAAGATTCTTAAATTATATCTTATTATTTGATTAATACTATAATGATGTAATTTAATATTCCTAGTGATTCATTGATTTAGACTTAGGTGGATGTCTTGATGAGAAAGAAAAGGGTCTCAGTCTCACCCTTTATTATTTATACCTGGTTGTGGCACTCTTGGTGACTCTGTCTAGCTTTGAAATTGTAGCATAAACCACAACCCATTCATTTCACCATGAGACCGTCTGTGGGGAGTTTCTCTTCCTCCTTCACAAATGTTCGTTCTGCCTCCTCATGGTTCGAGTTGTATGCAGCTTTCTCCACATTCATCATGCTTCTAAGAAGCGCAATCAACGATCTCATACCCCAACAAGTTCGCTCTTTCGTACACTCCAAACTGAAAGCTTTCTTCTCAACCCGTCAAAAAAGCAACGTTGTCTCACTTCAGGTTACTGAACTTTGGGATGGCCACACCAACCAACTCTTCCAAGCCGTCCAAGAGTATCTCCCGGCTAGGATCACCCACTCTTACAAATCCCTCAAGGTTGGGAAAATTTCAAAGCACAAGAACATAGTAATGGCAGTGGATGGAAATCAGGACGTGGTGGATGTATTTGAAGGCATCAAGCTCAAATGGAAGCTGGTTGAACAAAACTCCCAAAAAGAATCTGATAATCGCGATCCTCTTCGTCCTCGCAAGTTACCTAGTTTCCAGAGGGAGTCCTTTACTCTAACCTTCGATGAGAAGCATAGAGATGTGGTCATGAACAAGTATCTCGAGCACGTTCTGAACGAATACCAGGAGATGCAAGCAAAGCAGAGAACCATCAAGATCCATTCCATTGGTGGTGGAAGATGTTGGCAGAAAAGCGACTTGACTCATCCGGCGTCGTTCCAGTCGCTTGCATTGGATCCAGAGCAAAAACAGGGAATCATTGATGATTTGGACCGGTTTTTGCGGAGGAAGGAACTGTACAAGAAGGTGGGGAAGCCTTGGAAACGTGGCTACCTCTTGTATGGTCCCCCAGGAACAGGAAAATCTAGCCTTATTGCTGCCATGGCCGACCACTTGAAGTTTGATGTGTATGATCTGGAACTAACCTCTGTGTTTTCTAACTCAGACCTCATGCGAACCCTGAAGGAGACAGCTAACCGCTCCATCATCGTCATCGAAGACATTGACTGCAACAGAGAGGTGCATGTTCGATCAACACCAAAAGCCTTTTCAGATTCCGATTCAGACGATGACCACAAGCATGTCAATGTTCGTTTTCTAAATCAGCACCTTTCCCTTTTTATTTTCTACAAAATTTAAAAGTTTCTCCAAGCTCTTTTTTTTGTTCAGAAAATAACTGACTAACTATCATTGCGTAGATTAAGACAAGCAGGTTTACTCTGTCGGGTCTGCTTAACTACATGGATGGGTTATGGTCGAGTGGAGGAGAGGAGCGGATTTTGATCTTTACCACCAACCACAGAGAAAGAATCGACCCTGCGTTGCTACGCCCTGGTCGTATGGACATGCACATTCACTTGTCCTTCCTCAGAAGCAAGGCATTTCGAATTCTAGCTTCCAATTACTTAGGCGTTGAAGGAGATCATCCACTTTTTGAACAAATTGATGATCTGTTGGAGAAAATAGATGTCACCCCTGCAGTGGTAGCGGAGCAACTAATGAGACACGAGGATCCTGACGTTTGTTTGGAAGCACTTGTTCAATTTCTCAAACAAAAGGCCAAGGAAACCTAATTTTAGACTAGTCATGTTTTAGAGTCTTCTCAACTGTATCATCACTCGGATAAGATGCAGAACAAAAACCAGTATCTTTTTGTTCTGTAGTGTTTTAGATGGGTAATTGTGTGTCTAGAACAGTGGTAAAATTCAATGCCGAAAACGATTTCGAGATTCTAAATCTATGATAACTTTTAGACTTATGCATAAAGTACGACACTAGTTTTGCTGGGAAGTTTATATTTTACAAAGAGTTAAGAGAACATGCCGTAGAATCTTGGTTTGGTAGGTTCAAAACAAAATTATAAGCCAACAAGACTAATTAAAAATAGGGAATTATGATTATTCTCACACGCTGGGGTTACTCATACTGTACAATCGCGCTTTTACTACTTCTAATTTGCTTTACAACTTCCTTTAAAGTAAGATGTTTCGTTACATTGTGGTTCTTATGAGCCATGTTTAGACTGATATTTAATATGTTAATGGGGAATATGAGATGTAAAATATTGTTATTTGAAGACGTGTTTAGCACTATGATATTTTGAATTGCTGTTTTGGTACCATGTTACTGGTTGAAGAAAGATCCAATAATAGTTGTCCCTAATTTTTTCTTATTTGGAGGTGATACCGAGTAACTGACTCTTACAGATCATGATGTTTATTTAGGTATTACAAAAGGCAAAGTTTCTTGTTATCATTTTGTCTCCTTTCGTTTGTTTGTATATCGTGACTACTGCTTTTAAAGTATGTTCCGACGCTATATCAAAACCCTGTTTTTTCTTTTTAATGTATCAGTCTTAAACCTTTTCAAATTCTCTCGTTTCGCATAACCTGTCTTTCTGAAAGATCCATGACAAGGGAAAATCTGTAGCTGGAGGAGTGTGTCATCATCACGTGTCAACAGGTGTTTCGTCTTCAAGCCTGTTGTCGACCTCCATTTTCGTGAGATGGAGAATATGTGTGTCTTGGGATATAAAGAGGTCTTGTGGTGAAATCTGTAAAACACACATATGCTTATTTTTTGTGTTATGGTGCGTAAGAAATAAGCATACATATTTATTTGTTAATGTGAAATCTACAAAACACCGTGCTCATCTTTAATTCATTTCATCAATTAATGATGGATACACATTACATGGACAGAAAAACAAAAGAACAAGTATATTACCGACTTCATTTTTATAACTTTTATTTTATATATTTATGTAATAAATACTTCGTAGGATGAATTAACAAGATATTACTCTCAAGAACCTATGTTGCTTGAATACAGTGGGCAGTGTCCGTTGTTTGGACAACTATACACAATTACATGTACGTACATATATTGTTCATTTACTGATACCAGCAATCACACAGTGCTACCCTTTCATTTCAACGAGAGTCTGAAGTTTTGGATAGAAAATGTAGCTAGCTAGCCTCTTAGCAACTGATTAAAAGTAAGAAAAGCCCGAAGCCTACATCAGCGATTTTAGTTTGCGGAGACAAGTAGTAGTAGCTGCAACAACCTTATTCGACCATATATCTTGGACCAGGAGACTAAAAACTACGCTCTCTTCTCATTCTCCTTGTCCTTCTTTGAGTCACACCAATGTTGCTCTTGCTAATGCCGACACCTGGTTTTTGCTTGCAACCAACCTTGCGCCTTTTGGAAGGTTGTGGTTTCTCAGGACCATAGTTCTCGCAAACATCACCCTCCATCTTCTTTCTCTTCAGTAGCTTCACGAATGCTTCAAGTGTGGCCTCCGCGTCCTCGTTCTTCATCAATTCCTCTGCCACTTGCGCTGGGGTTATCTGTATGTCCTCTATCAGCCCCTCTATCTCTCCAAAGAGGGGATGTTCAGAGGGAGTTTCCAAGTAGTTTGAGGCCAAAAGCTTGAAGCCTTGGTAGGAGCAATAGGACATGTGAATGTGCATGTCCATTCTTCCGGGCCGCAACAGTGCTGGGTCTAGTCTCTCTTTGTGGTTGGTGGTGAATATGATTATTCTCTCGTCTCCACAACTGGACCATAGCCCATCAATGAAGTTTAGTAACCCCGACAAAGTCAACTGCATCCATCCATCAGATTCTCTGTCAGCCTATCATCAATTTGACTTTACAAACTTTAACAATCACAACAACAACATTGAACTTCATAAACGATAGTGTACGTGCACGTTCTTTTTTTACTGTCAGAAATTATCAGGTTAAGTGCATAACAATTTGAACTAGTAATCTAAACGCAAAATTCTATTTTATTTCAGTTGACCAACTCATTCAGATGAGAGTAAAAAAAATTATAAGTTCAGATATGTTGACTGTCAAATCCATGAAAACAAAGCTGTCTCAATAGTGGGAGAGTCAAAGAAAATGGAAAATGTTATTATTGTCACATAAAATACATATGATGTTAGATCATAGAAGTTATTTCAGTTATGTTCATTGTGAGTTAGTTATGTACACATGTTTCAGTTAGGGGATGTATCCGGGAAAGTATCCGTAAATAGGGATGCAGTAGCCTGTGAACTCATATACATGCTAAATAGAACAGAGAATTTTTCACCCTGTGTGTGGAGTGAAAGGTGACGACAAAAATTAGCATATATAGCAAGCAAGCAGTGATATAATAATAAAATAGGACATATGTGGAAAAATTAGAATGTAAAAGAGGAGTTTGAAAAGTAGATGTGAGTAACATAATCTTGCTTTCATAGGTGGAAAGATGCTAAATTTACTTAAAAATTGGATAACATGTTGTAGGATAAAAAAGTAGCGCACGCGGCGGGTTAAAGAAAATTGAAGGCGACAGTAACAGGGTGTTGCTTTTTATACATGGATGGTTTTAATTGTGATGAAAATAAGCAATGTAAAATATTCCGTAACATGTCCTACCAAATTAACAGAGAATAAAATATGACAGCAACATGAGTCCATAATAGAAGCTTTACACGGAAGATCGTCTTGTGTGGCATCCACCATCCAATGACATTTAACAACGACATTCGAACCACAGGTACTTGTACTCTTTCTCTCGCTAATTGTCAAACACAAAACAACAAAAAAGAGGAAAAGAAAAATGAAATGGCCGAACGAATTGCGTGGATTGACAGTGAAATGCCCATTTTTGATCCTTTGGAATTGAAAGTGGCATTTGGACGATGTGGCAAATGCTTTGGATGGTTTTAATTTAACTTCTTCATTCACTGATAGTCTTTAAATTACCATCAACACCCAATTACTAAACTGCACGGTAGTCCCCACTAACCAATTCAGGGCGTGCTTTTATAAACGGCATGTTTCCACTAGCAAGAGAAATGATAGAAAAAGGTTTCCACACCAATGAGAAAATGAGTCTAATAACACATGGTAAAGCAGTGAACCTGTCCTGTCAAATTCTATAACTCTATCTATTGTTGCATTCTACACACTTAGATCAGAACCCACGTGGTCGGCTTGCCTTTAGGAAAACAACCATTTTTGGCCAAGAATTCCCCTTTGGTGCTTTTGGTAAATGTAGCAAAAGGAACACCCAACGATTCGCATTTTCTTACGAGGTCGACCAGACTACTTCTCTCTTTATTCTTTTTAACTAAAAATTTCACCTTTTTATTTATCTTTGTTTACTTGAATCTATTCAGGGAGAGAGATTTTTTTGTTATTTATTAAAATGAATCTGGCATTAAGTGAAAGTGAATTTAAAACTTTTGTAAGAATTAAATAGAATTTGATTAATTTGACAAATTAAAATAATTTATTTCTAAATTCAGTATAATTCATTTCAAATTTACTCAAATAAAAAAAATTATTTTTAAATTCTCTTAAATCCAATCAATCAATCATTCCCTCGAATATGTGAACAAAGCCTCCCTGAACAAAGCCTTACTAAAAAAAAGTAAAAAACAACAACTAATATGATATGATAAGTATTAGCCACTGTGACATGAATACTGGTTCAAGAAATCCATACTTTTTCTGACTACAAACATCATAACTTTTTATTCCGTTAAAAATCACAATTAGCAGCATAATTTTCAAGACATTAATTATAGAAATCAACCGGTGGATGGCATTTTTAGATAAGTGCCTAAATTAATCTGTTTTAATTCATTGAATACAATGATGAGAAAATCCAAATGTATTAATTGCAGGGATAAGAGAGAGGTGAAAGTAGAATGAATGAAGGGAGGATATGATAACAGAGAGTAGAAAAGTAAGAAAGAAATACTAACCTGTACGTCAGTTTGTTTACGTCCATCTCCATGGCGGCGCTCTGGGAGATCCACACTGCAATCAATGTCTTCAATGACCAAGATGGACCTGTTAGCGGTGGCGAGAAGAAGCTTTCTGAGGTCGGAATCCCTTACAATGTTCCCGAGTTGGAGGTCAAAGATGTCAAATTTCAAGTAATTGGCCATGGCAGCGATCAAGCTGGATTTGCCAGTCCCAGGAGGGCCATAGAGCAAGTAGCCACGTTTCCATGCCCTCCCTACTCTCTTGTAAAACTCCCTCCTTTTGACGAACCTGTCCAAGTCCTCTATCACCGCATTCTTCAGGTCCGGCTCCATCGCCAGCGTCTCAAACGTGGAAGGATGCTCCAGGTTTATGGAGTCCCATTTGACCCCGCTGAAACAGTAGGAAGTGTTGAGCGTGTGCATCTTCAGCACGCGTTCCTCGTCTTTCATCTCCTTCGCCTTCTCCAGGATGAAGGGCAGGTAGCAGTCCAGCACCATTTCCTTGTGCTTCTTCGGGAAGCTGAGCTCGAACGACCGCTTTTCGGATCTTACGGAGATGTTGCTGTTGGTCTGGTCGTTGGGGTTGTTCTTCTCGGACTCGGCACAGATGAATCTCCACTTGAAGAAGGCGCCGTTGAAGCAGTCCACCACCTTCTCACCCTTTTCTAAGCGAATGGTTAGTTTCTTCTCCTTGGGGCTCTTGCTGATCTTGAGCCTCTCGTTTTCGGGGCTGACGCGGGTGGAGAGGTAAGCCTCCGCGGCGTCGTAGACTTGGTTACGGGCTATGCCGGTGGACTCTTCGATGATGAGGGTGAGGGTAGGGGAGCGAGGCCTGATGAGGTAGCGGAAGGTGTTGAAAAGGTAGCCGCGGATTGGGTGGGGAATGAGCTCGTTGGCCATGGAACGCAGCAGCATGATAGAGGCTGTCATGGAGGCGTAGGCTGAGAAGATTGAGGAGGGAGAAGGCATGTCTCTTGGGGAAAACATGGTGGTATGCGGTGGCTATGGCTAATGCTATACAGAAACTAATCACACACTACACAGAGTTGGTAGAGCAGAGAGAGAAGAGGGACATATATAGAGTATGTTCGGCTTAGAAATGTTATGTGTTTGGTGATCACAGCTATGGGTTTTGATTGGGAAACAGAAGGTGCATGTATGTGTGGAAATCCTACTGTGCATGTCTTTTCCTTTCCTTTTTCCTTTTTTTTTTTCATTTCAATAAATATATGTGTGCTGTGTTTTTTTTTCTCTCGTAACTCTTACAGATGTATGTATGTGACTCACCCCGCCTACACTTATCTCTTTTTTAACATTCAAAAATACAGTAATAAACCATATAATAAAATTAATTACATTTAATAATAAATTAGTTCAGTCTTATAATAAACAAGCGTACGATTTTGGCCGAACGGTCTTACATGGAGTTCCAAAAGTAAACAGTACAAGATTAAGGGAAACATGACCGAACGGCTTACAAAAGTCAAAGTATCGATCGGTCAGATAACACGAAAGGAAAGGAAGTGACCGAACGGTCACCTCACGCTAAACTACTAACTACTAACCGAACGTCCTACTGTTCGGCCTTCACTTCAACTTTTACGAGGTTTGCATCTTCCAAATTTTCTTCTTCCAGCACATCCTCCAACAGCGTGTCCGCGTCTGCTCACATCCACACGGATGATCATTGCAACGACAATACGGACGTACAAAACAAGACACGACAGAAAAGGAAGGGTAAGCTTATGTAATTTAATTCATGCTTCAACATATAAATTAAACAATCCAACACAAGAACATTTCAACATAAGTATTATTACAACGCCTATCACTAGACCGACCGTCCGGACTGTATGAAATCTGTGTAGCTACAGGCGTTCGTGCACCAGGGTGATGTAATAATTGGGATACACTCAACAGTTGCCACCCGAGGTTAGCCCTATCTGTCCAAAGTACCCCTAAGGACTAGGACCTCCTGCCGTTCCCACACATGACCTACCCTCCTCTACGTGAAGACGAGTACTCGCGGAACATCAGGATGAACGACCAGCTTAACATGCCCACAGTCATACTTTACCAAAATCCAATATTCATACATGAGTCGTTCCTCCCCGGAACACTCGTCCATAATTCACAACATTTCCCAATCACATTTTCTTCATCTTTCATTAATAAATATCTCGGTGGACTATCTCGTACAAAGATTCCAAAAATTTTAAAATGACGAACGTTAAACCCGAACTTACAAGCTGGGCCGAACACATAGAGCGAAACCGGGAGATCTTCAAATTTGAGAATAGATTAAGACCAAGGGTGGACATCGGATTTTAAGAAAGATAGCGAGCACAATAATATATTCCAAGGACAAATGGGACGAACGTCAATTTCGACATTTAGTCAATTAGATGAACTGACTCTTAAGAACTCACTCAGAACATTAAAAGACTAACCAAAAACGTGGACTCTAGGGTGAAACCAATGAATAAGAATATTTCAAGGCATCCAAGGACCGGTACTTAGAGTGATTCACATAGAGAAAACCGAACACTTGTGTTTGACATAATTTAGTATCAAGAAAATCAAAATGTCAGTCAAAGACTGAATACTATAGAGAGCGAACCGCTAGGAGGCTTAAACTAACGCTCGTATTAAAATTAACTTAAGGAGATGGAACAAGTGTCTGGTGTAAGACCGAGCACAAGTAAACTTAACATAAAAGACTTGATAAACATAGTACGATAATATTGAAGTAGTGTTGACGAACAATAAAATATACAATTACATATATACTTAGATTTATAACCGAACGTTAATACTCAACTATGCTTGGTCGAACGCTCATGCACAATATTCCGAAGTGAAGACGCTCGTCCTCAACTAGGATTCTTCCCAAATGAAAGAATCCACTACAATTCCAAATTAACTAGAAAACCGAACGATCAAGGACCGTTCAGTAACGAACGTACACTTTCTTAGGGAAATTCATATCAGGATCATTTATATTCCAACATATTTCTTAACACATAATTTCGTAACTTTATACTTTCATATAAAATCAAGTTGCATACTTCATACAATCCATAACTTAGTAAATAATCATATTCATACTTTATATACATTCAACCACTCAGCACATGCATTCATTATCAACGAACGTACAAATAATCATACAATTAAATTAAATAAGCTTCCCTTACCTGGATACGTGATTGAACGTCCTAAGAGTAGGTTTTTGGTTCGTCCGACTACAATCTACCCTCAACGATCACTTAACTCTTCCAACTAAACCGAACAACATCAAAATCAAAAATAACTTAGACTACACCCCTGAATGCAACCAGAACTTGGTTTGCATGTAACAAAAGAACGAACGGCTAAGGGGAAGGAACTTACCAGTTTTAGAACTCGAAGCTGTTCGGTTCAAATTGAAGCTTGGGACGCCAGGAGTGCTCCTACGGTGCCTGAACGGTGATCGGAAAGGAGAAAAGGTGAGTTTTGGTAGAGAGAAGGGACAAGTTCTAGAGAGAAGAAGGAGAAATGAAAGATCAGATTTTTGGAGAAGAAGAGTGCATGCAGTGAGTGACGTGGATTTCAGAAAATCAGTTTTGTTTAAAAACGAACGTCCGCTCTCCTGCTGACACCTGCATTCCACTATCTGATTTTCGGATCCTCGTTTCTTGATACCTGGCGTCCGCGCAGAGGGTTTTGGGTGCGTTTTAAAGACTCTGACAGGAAGGATTTGGGTGCGTATTTTCGACGTCTGACACTTTTCATTAAGAAAAAATTGAATAAAATTCTAAGACAAATCTTGTTAGGATCTACTCTAATATGACTCTAATATGATATCGTTTAAAGGATGATATACTCTAATTTGATTCTAATATCATATTGTTTAAAGAATAATTATGATGTATTATTTTAAATAATAGAATAATATATATATATATATATATATATATATATATATATATATATATATATATCCTATAATTCTCTATTTATTAAAGGAATGACAATTGCATAAATCTTCACAAAATATAATAATGTCTAAATTATAGTCAATACAATATTGGATTACCTAATATTTACTAATAGAATATTTGATATATTTTAACATCCTCACCCAAGTTGGTGCATAGATATCACACATTCCCAACTTGAATATAGACTCATTAAACAAGCTTCTTCACACTCCTTTGGTGAGAACATCAGCCAACTACAATTCTGATCTTGTGTCCTTAAAGAAAATTGTGAGCTGTAAAAGTAATAGTGTCAATCACACCAATAATCGTTAGTAACACGTGCATGAAAATAGTAACATTGAGGAGGTGAATGAAGGAGAAAGTGAAAGAAGAGAAAAACGAACGAGAGAAAAATAAAATATAAAAAAAGATGAAAATGACCTAAAATAATGATGGTAGCTTAACAATCAATTAGCAAGAAAAATGAAAAAAATAATAGAAAAGAGGAAGAAAGAGACGAAATAATTTATTTTATTGTTTGATGTTATCTATAAATATTTACTTAAGTACATTTATTAACGAATTTTTTATGGTCAATACTTATAAGTAAATGTTTGCATTGATCAAGTTGATTGATAAATTTAATTGACCGATAAATTTATGTTTGTTGATCCAAGTGATTTATCATCAAATGTGTGTTATCAATAGTAATTTTATGATTTTTAAAGTGATTGTTGAAATAATATTTTGTATATTATATGTAATAAATTGTATATTTTTTATAATTTGAGTGTGTTTTAACGATGAAATAAAATTGTCAAGAAAGTAGGTCATGTATAAGTCAATATTACTACTTTCATAATCAACGTTTTAGTTTGAATGATTTGACTAAAATTTCAGAACTTTAAATAACTAAATATCTTCATTTTAAAATAAAAAAGTTATAAATAAAATAATCAAAAGCATGTTGGAACTTTATCTTTCCTTATTTTATTATTTAGAATAGAATGAATCTTTCTCAAACACTATCTTCGTAACGCGACACTCTTGAAGTTTCTAACGATCAAACTAATTTTAAAAGCCTTGAAAATGATTTAATCGATATTTTTTTGACAGCAAACCCAACCTGAGAATATACTAAGTAAATCTATCTGATTTCACAATCAACCTTAACCAGTCATAAACACTAGCTCGTCATTGATTTTGTCTAGCTATCTTCCAGTTCATATTTTCTTCTGGTTCTACAGTTGTAATGGAAATATTTCTTAAAATACAGAATTAAAACTGAGAATCACAATATTAAATTGTTTTACTGGTATAATATTTGATTGCTAACTGTGCTTGATTGAAAGAATAAAATCAAGAAGATGAAGAATAAGGTTGTACACGTATGGTGATCAGGGAACAGTCACCAAAATCAGTAACAGATTTTCTCAGCAATCTCAACCAATGTGCGAACGACACTCCCCTTTCTCCACCATCACGCCCTGTCTCATGAAGAGTTAGTGTCAGGCTACTTTGGATTTTAGTTGTTGCGTGCAGCACACTTACTCCCAACTATGATTCTCTTCTGTGATTCCATGCAGATTTTTTCTACGAAGCATTTCCATACCTCCAAACTTTTTGATGATTAATTCACACCAGACAACATGTGCATGTCCACAATTCGCCATGCATTTCAATCCCATGAAGAATGAAACATACACGTCCTAAAACTTTGTATCCTGTAACGAACTAGGCCTCGTGAACACATCAAACGAATTCCAATTTCAAACCTAATAATCATGTCACGTACCCAATGAAATTTCAGCAAATTTTATGGCTTGTTTACAAGGAATCTTGTGTGTGACACGTTGATAATTCAAAATTTAATATTATTGCTTATTTTATTCCGTTAACTTTATTTGCACTCATGAGAGGCATCACTGGTGTTACCTTGTATATATATATATATATAATTTACTTTTTTGGTTGCTCGCATATGAACTAATGTCGGCGTGTTGAATTGAAAATTAGCTCGCTCTGATTTTTATAATACTGAAACATGCATGACCAAACCTGACTGTTTTTTCTTTATCCGTGATTTGTCTGCATTAAGTTGTTAAATGATAAAATGATGAATTAAAACAAAGTGAATGGGGAAAGGGAGGAGAAGCATGGGTCCCTGTCCTTGTAAACTGCGACTGACTACTGTGTATTGTCCAATTCTCGATTGGTTAGCTTCCATTTTCAAGAAATAATTCCACGACGTGTCGAGTACTCAACACACAAATGCCTCACGAAAGTGACAGCGAATGGGCTCCCAGATTTCTTAATGGACATCCTTTGTCTTGTTCCTACGAAAAGCTATGGTGCTTGCTTATGTACGAGATGCTTTATGTAATGACTCGCCTTAAATAAACAACATGCATGACCAGGAGCAAGCCCACTTCTATTATACCATAGTCGGCATTCCCTCCTCTCGATTTTGGTGAATAGAGAAAGAAAAAGTTGTTTCATCATCATGTATCTACGTGCTATACGTGTCTTGGTACATGCCACGTATATACACATTTACTGTTATTATATAGTTTGATTCCTAAACCTAAACTAATTTATAAGACCCTTTGGAGTTGTAAATTTGTTTATAAAGACTACACATGTGAAAGTTAGAGTAGCTAAGTAGGTTCCGAGTGGATTAATGGAAAAAGTGGCACTTTTTCTACATGAAATATGGTTAAGGAATGGAATAATTAAAGATCAAAGATGGAGAGAGTGATTTTGTTCCGAAAGGAATCTGCAAATTGGTAATACAGTGGACCAGTAAATGCCATAGAGAAACAGCTTTCTCTGCCTTTTGGCTAAGATCAAGTAAATCTCATGGAAAAGAAACCACTAAAAGTTGAATCAAAAGCAGATTTAGCTTTGCAACTCGTTGTCATTGTGATCCTCTCTGTTTCTATGCCATGAATCAGTATTTTTATAAAGGATCGCGATATTCCAACAACGCGAATTTGACAAAGATTTGACAACGCCACGTGTCAAGTTTTAATTGGTCAAATTTGAATGTTTTTTTTAATTTAAAATCTGATTTGGAATGGGTTGAAGTTTGGATTCCGAAACTGCCCTCTTCGTTTTCGAACTCTATCTTCTCTCCTTATCACTGTCTTCTCTCTCCATTTTAGGGATTTGAATTTCATTTCAACTTCTCTCTTCATAGCAGTGTTCTCCCTCCTCCATTTTTGCAGTTGTTTGTTCGTCATCATTGAAAGACCAAGTTAAGGTGTTTCTGGGTTGAGAGGTGAGTTCCTACACCATTGACAAAGAACTGATGTTGTTGTAATCGATTACAGGGAGCTGGTAATCGCTTACCAGTAGAAAAATCTTCTTTTGTACCGAAAGTTGAAGAGTGCTACCCAGACGTGGCTTAATCACTCCCCAGGAATATTTTGGATTCGTTATGACTGTCTTTTGAAGGTTTTATGGATGGATCATTAATGGAACACTTCAAGTTGGAATACTTCAATATTAAACAAATATAAACGAAATAATGAAGGGTATTGAGTAATGAAAAATTATAACAATATTAAAAAGCACATACATTAATAAAAAAACGTAATGACATTTCACGAAACAACAAGTTTTGAAATGAAAAGATACACAACAGTATACAATGAAATGTAATCTAAGAAGATGGTTGTCGATCAAATTGATTGCAGAAGTTAATAACTTCTTCCTCTACGAGTTGTGCAAAAATTGTCATGAACTTGAACTACCTTGGTTCAAACACCTATAGGTGGTTTTCTCCAATTGAGGTGAGGTGCATAACCCATGCTGTCAACTTTGACCTTTGTTGACTATTTTAATCATAACTTTTTCCACAGACCTCCAAATGATGTGATTCTTTTTTTATTAGAAAGTAGACTCAAATATCTTTCCAATGACTACTAATTTATAATTTTTGGACACCTGAGTAGGTGCAGTTAATTCCTTAAAGTTAACGTCTTATATATTTCTACCACCTCTAACCTTTGTTGGTTGTTTTACTCATAACTTTCTCCACCGAACTCCAAATGCGTTGATTCTTGTTTTGTTGGAAAGCTCTTTGAGTCTAGATTCCAACAAAACAAGAATCAAATCATTTGGAGTTCGGTGGAGAAAGTTAAGAACAAAACAAGTAGCAAAGTTCAGAAAAACAGAGTTGGGGAGTAGTGTTCATCTAGATGGGGAGTACAATTGAAGTTTTTGTACAAATTACCCTTTTTCCTCTGGTAATCGATTACAAGACCCCTGTAATCGATTACTCGAGGAAAAAGGGTATTTTGTACAGAAACTTCAACTGTACTCCCCAACTAGATGAACACTGCTCCCCATTCTCTATTTTTGTTGAATTTTTCTTTTTTTGAGATGGGTGAGTGAGTTCAATGTTATTCGGTGAGCTCTCTGCACCAATAATGAGGTTAGGTCATTGATTTCTTCAAAATAAAAATGTCCATTTAGGTGGTTTTCTCCAATTGAGGTGATGTGCATAACCCATGCTGTCAACTTTGACCTTTGTCTTTGAGTCTAGATTCCAACAAAACAAGAATCAAGTCATTTGGAGTTCGGTGGAGAAAGTTAAGAACAAAACAAGTAGCAAAGTTCAGAAAAACAGAGTTGGGGAGCAGTGTTCATCTAGCTGGGGAGTACAGTTAAAGTTTGTGTACAAATTACCCTTTTTCCTCTGGTAATCGATTACAAGACCCTTGTAATTGATTACCAGAGGAAAAAGGGTAATTTGTACAAAAATTTCAACCGTACTCCCCAGCTAGATGAACACTGCTCCCCATTCTCTATTTTTGTTGAATTTTTCCTTTTTTGAGATGGGTGAGTGAGTTTAATGTTATTCGGTGAGCTCCCTACACCAATAATGAGGTTAGGTCATTGATTTCTTCAAAATAAAAATGTTCATTTAGGTGGTTTTCTCCAACTGAGGTGAGGTGCATAACCCATGCTGTCAACTTTGACCTTTGCTGACTATTTTAATCATAATTTTTTCCACAGACCTCCAAATGATGTGATTCTTTTTTTATTAGAAAGTAGACTCAAATATCTTTCCAATGACTACTAATTTATAATTTTTGGACACCTGAGTAGGTGCAGTTAATTCCTTAAAGTTAACGTCTTATATATTTCTACCACCTCTAACCTTTGTTGGTTGTTTTGCTCATAACTTTCTCCACCGAACTCCAAATGCGTTGATTCTTGTTTTGTTGGAAAGCTCTTTGAGTCTAAATTCCAACAAAACAAGAATCAAGTCATTTGGAGTTCGGTGGAGAAAGTTAAGAACAAAACAAGTAGCAAAGTTCAGAAAAACAGAGTTGGGGAGTAGTGTTCATCTAGATGGGGAGTACAGTTGCAGTTTTTGTACAAATTACCCTTTTTCCTCTGGTAATCGATTACAAGACCCCTGTAATCGATTACAGAGGAAAAAGGGTAATTTGTACAGAAACTTCAACTGTACTACCCAGCTAGATGAATATTGCTCCCCATTCTCTATTTTTGTTGAATTTTTCCTTTTTTGAGATGGGTGAGTGAGTTCAATGTTATTCGGTGAGCTCCATGCACCAATAATGAGGTTAGGTAATTGATTTCTTCAAAATAAAAATGTCCATTTAGGTGGTTTTCTCCAATTGAGGTGAGGTGCATAACCCATGCTGTCAACTTTGACCTTTACTGACTATTTTAATCATAACTTTTTCCACAGACCTCCAAATGATGTTATTCTTTTTTTATTAGAAATTAGACTCAAACATCTTTCCAATGACTACTAATTTATAATTTTTGGACACCTGAGTAGGTGCAGTTAATTCTTTAAAGTTAACGTTTTATATATTTCTACCACCTCTGATCTTTGCTGGTTGTTTTGCTTATAACTTTCTCCACCGAACTCCAAATGAGTTGATTCTTGTTTTGTTGGAATGTAGACTCAAAGATCTTTCAAATGATTACTAACTCATAATTTTTAGACCACTTTAGTAGATGTAGTTAATTTCCCAAAAACAACGTTTTTCTAAGCTTCCCATCAATGATTAGCAACATGAGACATCCATGCAAAAACTGGAAGAAATCACCCACAAGGACATAAAAATAACCCTAGGGAGTAGTGTTCATCTAGTTGAGGAGTACAGTTGAAGTGTTTGTACAAATGACCATTTTTCCTCTGGTAATCGATTACAGAGGTCTTGTAATTGATTACCAGAGGAAAAAGGTTCATTTGTACAGAAATTTCAACTGTACTCCCCGGTTAGATAAACACTACTTCCCATAGTGGTTATTGCAAAATGTTTTTGACTTTTTGCTTTCTTGTGAATGAGTGACTGAGTTCCATGTGAATGGATGTGTTCCCTACACCAATGAATACATTAGGTCATTGAATATATGGCAAAAATGTGATGGATCTCATCTAGCTTATATGAAAGTGTGCGAATACAAAGTGTGTGAATACAAAACACCTTTGTATTAAAAAAGAAAAACACGCAGCAGAGAAAGTCATCAGCGCACCCAACACCCAAAAGCACAACGGCGACAACGAAAAAACCTCTCCTTTCGAGAAAAGATGCCAACGGTGGCTCCAAGCGAGACTTCCTCCAACGACTTCAATGACGCACAGAGACAAAGGACTTCCTGCAAAGAATAGGTGGACCCAAGCACCAACGAACAACAGTGAACAAAGATGACTTCGGTGGCGGAGCGAGAGTTTCGAATGGTGGACTGTGACTTTCGAATGGAGAATCCAAGCACCAACGAACAACGGCGAAGAAAGGGGACTTCAGTGGCGCCAGAGTTTCGAATGGATATCCTTGAGAGAGAGAGAGAGAGTTTCGTAAGAGATTGAGAGAGACAGAGACTTTCGTAAGAGATGAAAGCACGAACAGGTTTCAGCAATCTTCTTCTTCCAAAAGTGCCCTCAAAAACAAATATCAACTTTTTAAAAAATTCATTTAAAACAACAAATGACAGAACGACATGTGTCGTTGTCAAATTATTGTCAAAATGGCGTTGTCGAACAAACATTTTCCTTTTATAAATATGAAAAAAATGTGAGTCACAAAGATTTTTTCTTATAAGAAAAGCTTATCCAAATGATCTACGTAAAGACAAAGGTTGTGACGGATAACGAGGAAGTAAAATCAGTATAATTTATGAAAAATTCTTCAATATTTCTTTTAACAACTTTTTAACAACAATACAGTATTTTGTGATTGATCCGTTTAAACATGTAGATCAATAAAACAATGACACATATTCTAAAAGATCGATAAAAAAATTTATTAAAATATATAATTTATGCATTTTTCCTAACCACTCGTAATCCCAAGAACTCGCCGACTACTATGTCTTTCAGTTTCGTCCGATGTCACCACCAAACAACACTACTTTCGCACGCACTTCACTTTAGTCAACATGTTTTCCATTTTTAAAAACGAAAATACATTTTATTTCAATAACAATTTAATGTGATAACTTATTGCATTAAATGCAAAATAAAAAGTTGTGAAACAAGATACTGCATAAATAAATAATTAAGAAAACTAATTTTGTCAAGGATTTTTGAATGATGGTCTCTGTCTAAAAGTGAGAAATAAAAATTTGCAGCTTCTTAAACAGTTTATAACATAAACATCAACTTAACAATTAAAACCAAATTTAAAAATCAGTCGCATGAAGATTATTCCAATTATATAAAGGATATTTTAATTATGCTTTTAACTGTATCTTTGTATAACACATGATGTTAGTATAAGATATTAATAATTTTGTTTTTCATTAATATACTGTTCGGAATAAAAGTTATTGGTATTAATCCATTTCTTGTTGACAAAAATATGGGTTTAATAGTATTAAGCATATATGTATTGTGTTACTTTTTAACATTTAATATTGACGTACTTTCTTTTATAAATAAATGCTAGTAATCATGATAGTGAAAATATAAATCTATAATTTCTCTTATTTTTTCTTTTAAACTTTTTAAATCAATTTTAAAATTTTCAAGAGTTTTAATAAAAAAAAAATATGGCAGTCTCTCAAACAGAACATTCAGTGTTTTTTTTTCATTTTCATCCTTATTTAAAGGATTATTTTTATATGAATATATTTTTTAAATTCATTATATTTATTAATAAAATACTTTTTTAATATCTTATTAAAAATAATTTAAATGTAATATTTGTTGATTAAAAATATATTAGTATCACATGAATAGTATCTGATTGGATGGAAAGCAATTAAGTGTTAGGATCGAACTTGAATTCTAACACTACAATAATATTGGAAATACAGCTGTAATCACGAGTTTTCCTATGTGTAATAAGATCCTACTGAATAGGGGGAAATTTATTTCTTAAAATTAAACCATGCAAAATAAAGATAGGAATCTTCATCTCAAAATTGGAATAAAACAAAATGTCACGTAGTTTTCTTTTTTCTTTCGCTGCCAAAAGTATGGAATAATATATATTATGTTTAGAAAAATGTAAAGTCTTATTCAATTTTCTTACCAAAGTGCAAATGATTTTTTCAACTATTAATCAAGGTAGTTACACTTCAAGAAATGCAAACTTTAAAGTTGAAATGTTAGCACCGATAAAGACACACCAGTTTTCGTACCTTAATTTGAGAGAGAAATGGTAGTGTTTTAGAAAAAAAAAATTACTTTTTTTATTCTGCAAAAATATTTTGTTCTTGACTTAATCCATGTCATTCCAGAATTTTTAAGAGAAAAAAAATATATAGTCTTTAATTTGATCCATCATACTAAATTCTTCTTCTAAAAAGTAATTAGCGACAACAAATATTAATCTGAGTACCATAAAGAAGGTTGTCTCTTCCTTGACATGTAGCTTAGTCCACACATAACAATATTAATATTTTATTTAATTGTTTTCTAAAATAGAAAGTTGCTTTTTTATTATTATAACACAAGATTTTATTTAACATCGTAAATCTAATTTTTTATATCATATCGACATATTATAATGGGAGTCTAATAAGACATAAATCTTAATATTATGATATGGTATATTGTAAGTTGTGGATTTATAAATTCTTTCTTAAGATCACTCTTCGTGGAATAAGGGAGAGTTCTTCAATGGTAATAAAATGGCTTAAATGTTTGCTTCGTCCCCATATTAAGAGTTGAATTTCTGTTTAGTATCTGGTTTTAAAAATGAAGACATTAAGTCTTTATGTTATAAAAAATATATGAATAAGAAGAGAGAAGAGAAACAGTACGACCACATCAGCATGGACTTAATGTCGTTGATGTCAACTTAACGGACAAGACCTTATTTATACACTTTTCATAACATAGGGACCCAATATCTTCATTTTTAAAATCGGGTACTAAACAGAAATCCACTTCTTAACATGAGGACGAAGTAAGCATTTAAGCCTAATAGAATCAACAACATCAACCATTTATTAGCATAGAATTAATATTACAAAAGGGATGACAAATATTTTACTTAAAACTTTATTTTAATAAAAGAAAATATATTTTGACCTACCTTTACATTCATTTAACACAATATTTTTTATATTTTTATTTTAAAAATTATGTCAGCTGAATATAGGTGTAAGAACCTAGAAAATAGAATATTAGAGTAGATAAATGTATTAAAATAATGAGACCGAGTATTTTATTATAAAATAATCTTATAATATAAATATAATTTTTTAAAGTTCTGTTCATTATTTAAAATACTTTTATCTCTCTAAAAAATTATTATCTTCTCTTTCTCTCACATCTCTCTAACTTTTCTTACGTTTGGATAATTTGTTCAACGATCAGGAATTGCCTAGGCGATCCTTGAGTCGAAGACTACTTATTTGTCCGATCAGATTTTCAATTAGAGCAAATAAGTTTCGTTCCCTTTTTCTTAGTTCTTTTTTCCTAAATCGGTGATCATGCAAAGAATTTATCCTTGCATGTGATATGAGTCCTTCTTTCTTAATTCTCAATTTAGGTTCTAAGGTTGGTTTTTGCTCATCAATCGGTGATTTGAATGTTTTCTAGGTTTTCCTTGCGGTACAAGTCACAGTTGGGGTATTTTCTTGAGCTGTGCAAGTTTAATAGAGGTAAGGGAAGCTAGATAATTTCTTCTAATCGAAGTATGTGGCGTGAGTTTATGATTTATGATGATTTAATTGTTTAGTTGGAAAATGTGGTTTTGTGTTCATAATAATTGGAGTAATTGGGTGAATTCGTGTTTTGTATGTTGATAGATGTTGTAAATATGTGGAATTTGTTGTATGTATGTTTGTGATTTTGGATTTGATGTTGATGAATTGAATTGTACAAATTGGACTGTTAAAGGAGAAAGTAATCTTAGTTATTGATTATTTGGTAAAAAATTGAGGTTTAAGGTAGTGAAATGGTTAGAAATGGTTGATGAACTGTTTTGGTGAATCTGGAATTGGTTATGAACTAGTTTGAGTCAAGTTTAACATTTGGAAATGTTAGAAAATTGAGTTAGAAGGGTGTGGTGGTAATGAGATAGAGTTCTACTTGGTTTAGAACTCAACTTTGAGGAAGTGACCTAGTGAAACTTGAGTTTGGGGTTCTGTGTGCAAATGGTCAGTTTGAAGAGTGTTGGTAAGTCAGTTGGGACTTGTTAGAGTTCCTAAATTGCTTGAAATTGTACCACAAATGGTAGAATTCAATTTGGGTCTCTAAGTTGAGTTTTTGTAAGTTTTTGGTTGAGATTTTGTGATGACTTGTTTATAATGAGTTTAGAATGAGTTAGACACTCTTGGTTGAGTATAATTAGTTGTATAACACAATCTAGGAGGGTTAGAAGTTAGGAAAAATATTTACAATTGGTCATTTTAGTGTTGTAGAGTTATGCAGACTCGTTGAGCGAGTGGAGTCGCTCAGCGAGTGGTTGAGAGGTGTGGCACACTGTCTGAACATTCGTACAACGAGCAGGGTCGTTGAGCGAGAGGTTAAGGTCTGGGAGCATTGTGAGTTTTATTCGCTTGGCGAGTTGGGTCGTTGAGCGAGTGCTTGGAGAGTCTAGACCATTGTCTGTAGGATTCGCGCAATGAGCAGGGTCGTTGAGCGAGTTCTTGGAGGGTCTGGACCACTGTCTGGAGGACTCGCCTAGCGAGTTGTGTCACTGAGCGAGAGGTTAGGGTTTGGTATTACTATGAGTTTATTCGATCAGCGAGAGGGTTCGTTGAGCGACTGGTTCAAGTTTTTGGCTACTCTTTTCTTCTTTGTTCTTGATGGATGTGTGTGATATTTTGGATTTATTTGGGGATGATGTATGATTATGTATGAGTTTATCTATGTATCAAAGTCAAGTGTTGAAATTCAAAGTGAAAGATTAGTGGTTCCAAAGTATGGTTTCAAAGTGGTGAAAGTATGTATCATTGTGAAATCTCTTGGTGAGATTCAAGTATGTTTAGAATGAATACAGGAGCTCGGTCTTGGGAGTTATCCTGAAACTCCAATGGTCTTTCATTCTCATGTAGAGAGGATTGATCCATGTCGTGAGGAGTATCAGGAGGTTTTACTCTTGGAGGCTTCTAGTATGCTCCAAGGCTCGAAACAAACTAACCTTGTGAGTGTGGTAGGGTGAAACCCATTAGAAATGGCTTTGCAAAGCAGTAAAAGCCACCACAAGTGCACAATCCGCCATAGCTCGGCAATCATCCTAAGTCTGGACGGTCAAAGTCAGTATAGTGTCATGCATAAAGTGTTTTGTCATGGGAATGACCATGTATGATTGTATGATATGTAATTGATGAATATAATGATTATTATTTTATTTAAACTAGCTTACCTTGTTTGCGCTTGTGTTTTGTATGTGATGTATTCTTTCTTTTGCAATGATCATCCTGTGGGTGTGAAGAGAGGGAGATGAGCAAACGTTGGATAGAGGCGATGCGACTTTATAGATTAGTTAGATCCGTAATGTATATAGTTTTGTACTATATGTGTAGTATATAAAGTATAAATTCTATGATTATTATGGATAACTGGAAAGTTTACACTTATATTAAAATCTCTAACTGTTAAAATCTCTAACTGTTGTATCATATTAGATATGTGATAACTCCTCTTCTATATAATTCGTTGCTATATTTTTTTGGACGTTAAAAATAGATGGAAATGTTGCGTAATCAAAATTAGAAGAATTACCTTTTTTATTTCTCATATTTATAGAAATAGTTTTGCATAACTTCTCCTTTATTCGGTGAGATTGGAAATGGGTTGAAGATTAAGTTATTCGGCAATATCAAAATATCTTCTTTTGGAAAATTATGATTTGACAATTATTTAATGTAACCAATTGACAACTATTTATAATAATATAACAATGATAACATTTGAATTAACAAATGATATTTTTATAAATAATTAAATAAGTAGTTGTATGTGTGATATGAATAGTGATGATTTTATTCATTAGAACAATGTTTATGTAAAACGAAAGACAGACCCAATGGAAGAAAAGAAATCTAAATGAGGTGGAAAAGATTTCGGGAGGAACTATATTCGCACTTTGTCCTTTTTATAAGATTCATACAAAAATGTTAACCATAAATTGAAGTAAAAAGCGGTCAATTTAAAGTATGTACAATGCAGACATACGTAGATTACTATAAAAAAGCTACTTACGTCAAAATGAGCGGTTGGATTAAATTAAAAAAAAAAGTTTTGCAAAATAGAGTTAAACAAAATTCAATCCACTTAATTTGTGGGTTAACAAAATTCAATCCACTTAATTTGTGGGTTAACAAAATTCAAATCAGATTGAATGTGAATTGACTCGAGACCAATAATAATTATTTTTTATTTTTTATTATTTTTTTACAAGTTTTTTATTATAATTAGTTATTATTTTTAATTATATAAATGGATATTTTTATATTTAAATACTATAATATTGTTGAATAAATTTTTTAAAAGTTTAGAAGTTTAATTTTTTTTAAGTCACATAGGTTACTTTGATTTAAATTATCTTTATAGTATAATAATGTTTAGTAGAATAAGTTAATATTTTAATTTTTGTCCTAATCATGTGGACAGATGCATGTTATCAAAGTGACTTCACCTGTAAAACACCTTCAAGTAAGAAAATTTTAAAAAAGAATAAATTAATAACTAGTTAGTATTCCCTAAAGAGTATGTATAGGATTAATGATATTAGTTATGATTGTTGTTAATACGTGAATATTTTTTTAGTATATGTATTTTGAACTATTTATAATATATGAGATTGACATCATTTTTTATTAAAAATTTTAAGGCAATGAGTTAATGAATCTTCAATCTTTTATGGTATTTTACTTTTTCATTTTTACCTAATATGAAACTTAGACTCACTTAGATTCCAAACAATCTTTTTCTAAAGGATGAGTCCCTTTCACATTGGTATCTAAGCTTAACCTGACTCTGATACCACTTGTTGGCTCTATTAAGGAGGAGGTTTACTGGAGAGATACAAACACCAATGAGATCTGAGCCTAACCACATAAGATATTGACATCACTTTTTATCCAAAATCTTAAGAAAATGGGTTAATGAATTTTCAACCTTATAGGGTGTTCTACTTTCTCATATCTACCAATATAATAAGATTTAAACTTAAACTTGAATTTCCAACATGATCTTTAGTATATTATTGGATCACTTTAAATGAATAATAATCACTTTAAATAAGAAGAATTATTCTTCAACAATTTCGTATACAGATTTAGAACATCATCATGCAACTCTATAAAATCATTGAAAAAAAAATCCTTCATTTGTGTGGATTAATCTTTGTCAAATAGATTTAACTCTTTATTATATTTAAATTATTAAATAACAATTAAAAAACTGTAGTCAAAATGATTATAGATGAATCTCTCTCAAATTTGTTACTAAACTCGGGAGCTTGATCGTGAACTAGTTATTCTTGAATTATAAAAGAAAAAATAAATAAAAAATCAAATAGTCAATCGGTCCTTAATGAATAAAAAAAAACAGAGTAACTTTGAGTAAGAATGTCCGGAAAACATTCAAATGTATTCAATTGATTAAATTTTAAATTATTTCATTTGAATAAAAAGATTTAAATTTATTAAATTTTATTTTATTTATTTAGATAAAGTATTTTAATTATTATTCAAGCTAAAAAAATATTCAAGGAAAATAACTATTTAATAATTTAAAAATATTAATATCAATTTTTTATTGGTTAATGTTATATTTTGTCAAATAGACAATTTAATTGATGTTGATTGAAATTAATTAAAATCAACTATAATTATTTAAGTTATTTTTATCATATTGTTGACTTTCTTTACTTCCAGATTAAATGCTAGCTCAAAAAGTGAAGTCTAGATTAAATAATATGTTAGTTGATTTCTTTTAGTTAATATTAGAAAATAAAATATTAACAAAATTTTAATAAGTAATAATATTTGTAACAGACACTACACTTATAAGCTTAATAAGTTAAATCGAATAAAATAATATTTATAAACATTAAGAAAAAAAAAGTTAAACTTAACCAAAATATAGTGGTCTCAATAATAATATTCAAACCAAAATTGAAAAAAAGAAGAGTAAATTACATAAGAATTTCAAAAATTTCTTTTTATGTGAAGTTTCAAATTATCTAATTTTAAATATTTTAATTGTTTTCATGGTTTTTTTAAAAACGTTTTACTCAAACAACACAATTATCATAAACCAAAGTTTTCTTTATAAAAATAATTATCTTCTAAAAATTCTCCATCCAATGTAAAGATCATGAACATGTGAGTTATTGGTAGGTAAAGATTAGAGTGATTAAATTGAGTGATTTCTTGAAGAGAGAATTATCATGACACACAAGGTTAAAGGTAGTCTCAAAATTTCCAAGTGAAACCGCTATAGCACCCGTGCCAGAAAATTGCTTGTGATGAAAAAAGAAGCAGCGTAAGACTTTTATTGTTCTCTCTTATCTACATTGCATCTAATATAGTTATGATGTAAATTGCAACCAAATCATAAATTGGAATGACATCATAAAAACCCGTCTCCACCAGAAAAAAACTGAACACACATACAAACAACTCGTCTCCACCATAAAAAAACCGAACACATAAAAACAACCCGTCTATACATTTAAGTCTATAACAAATCATGCTCTCATAACCACGGAAACTTTCTCTAGATTGATATGCAATTTTTTAATCATTTAATTATATATAAAAAGAGTTGTATGAAAAATAGGATATTTCCAATTTTATCTGATTTATAAAGAATCTATTTCATTTTAGTGTGCATACTTTTTTGTTTTTGTTTTAAAATAGATTAAAGAAAAGAAAGTTGGTTATTTAATTGTTTCTTATTCAAGGATTCGGATTCAAAAAGAACTAGGAGATTTTGTACTTTTTTTTTTCTTTTTTGATAGCAAAAAAAGAAATTTTGAAATGTAGAAACAAAATTTTTTTGCCTCTATTTGAGCTTCCATATTTGACTCTACTTTTTCATGGTATTTAGATTCTTCGTCTAAATTTCTATATTTAGACTTAGTATCATTTTAAGCCATTCAACTTGAACATCAACGTTAATACGTGTACAATTTTGACTTACGTGGAAGAAAATTCTATAGAAAGAAAAGTTTCGACATAAATATAGTATACTACATATTACAAAATTTATAAAAATTAAACTGATTCATTTTTAATTCAACCCATAATAAACCAATAATATAAAATGTTGCAAAAAGTATTAAACTAAATCACTCTTAAATTAAATGTTATTGTAGAAAGTAAAAACCACTGTTACGGTTCATTCGTCTTAGACAAATTATTTTGTTTTGTATGTTTCATTTGACAAAAACAAGCTAAACACGAAATAGATGATTTTATTCTCACATTCATTAGGTGTATTAGATGTATTAAATGCAGGAAAATAATCGAATTGACTTAATCAATTTTGCCATGTTCTAAAAATGAAAAATAAGAATCAAACTTAAAACTGTGTTCATGACTCTTGGAGATGATTCATCATTCTTTTTTGTTGAAAGTACACAGTTACTTTTTAATTGATACGAAAGAAATGACTTTAGAAATTTAGGATGCAAAAGTACTTTCTTAACCACTAACAGATATTATTTCCAATCTCTCGTCAACCTGAAAACAATAATAACTTCTTCAGACCAAACAAATTCTCCATTTTTTTTCCCACTGGTTGTGCCCTTCATATTTCTCTCTCCTTTGGTCTGAGTTTTGCTGAAAACTGAGCATTCTGCACTTGTGTTCGTGGTTACAATATAATGCAATATGGATTGGGCTCCTCGTATCTGTTCATGTACACCACCACCGGTTGGTGTGGTGGGTAGTAATACGGCATCTGCGTGTAGGGCTCATTCGGTTTTTGTTCTTGTTTACCTGGGTCGGGCTTCTTCTTTTCTTCGGGCTTTTTCTCTTCAGGCTTTTTCTGGTCTTGTTTTGGAGGGGCCGGAGGAGGCCCAACACTCACAACTTCGGCATGCTTCCCAGCTTTCCTAATGCGAACTATTATGTCGTATGGGTCTGCATCCCCTGTCACGGTCAACGTACCCTTCCCTTCATCAGCTTCAATTTTATCCACCCCTAAAATTGAATCAAAAATTAAAATTCCAAAAGATAATAATTTTATTAAAACAGCGCATGAATTTTATTTTATCGAAGCTATGAAACAAAGATTAAGGAGTAGTGTTGGGGTTGGTTACCTTGAAGTGAAGACACAGTCCTGAGGAGTTTCCTTTTGCATTTGGCACAAGTGATATCAACCTTCAAGACCGTCTTCTTAACCATGGAGAAATAATCACTCACCTGCTTCTTTTGATCGCGCTTGTAAATAATGCTACCGGCTTTGCCAACTTAACAACAATGCTGGTGTTGGAATATTGAGAGATATATTATTTCAGGTGAACCAAACAAAAGAATGATGAAACTAACAGCTTTTTCTTGTATGGTTGTTTACCGTCCTTGGCTAAACTTGAAGAACATTGTCTTTTTTTCTGTTGGCGTGTGTGTAATTCTACCTGAGGTTTCTTTCTTTATGTTGATTTTGCCGTCTGTGATTTGTTACAACTTGCATTGTCCTTGTGAAGTGACATTGTTTGAAAGCGAAAGGGTTGGAATTGTGCATAGATATAATAGGAGTAGTCAAATAGAGAAAACGCCAATTCTCACATGATTAATTGGAATTCTACTTTTAATATGCTACCCTTTTTTTTTCAACTTAATTTGATGAAGTTCTCACAACTGATTGGATAACTGAGCTTATTATTTGGTTTTATTTTGATATTTGGTGAACTATAATACTTATTTGACACTGTCAACTTGGCCAATGCCAATGAACGGTTGAACCAAAGTCCTCTTTTTGTTCACAGTGTACTCATTATACACATCCCTTCATTTCTGTAAAATGGATACCTAATTATTGACCGTAATTAGTTAATAAATTAGCGACTTGATTTGTTTTTCTTAACGTATGGTGTTAGGATAGTTGCAAAGCGAAATATTTACGTTCAACAAAAATTAAAAGGATGGACGAATTGATTTCTTAATAAAAGTTTATGTTTTTAATTTTTTTTCTTTTTTTAATATTAGAGTTATAGTAAAAATCATTTCTTTTATAATATCATGATATAAATAAAGAAAATAATAAAAGAAAATATTATAAAAGTTATTTTATATTCGTTCAAATCAAAAGATCATATCTCTAAAATTCTTAATAATTTAAAAGAGATTAACTAAATAATAAAATAAATTGAGATTACAAATAGGAGTAAAAGAAAACACTATTCTTAAAATCACAAAAGATAAATACGTTTTTAAGTCACAGATAATTAAGACATCTCTCTTAAGTATAAGAGATATTTTTTTCTATGGGCTGCGGTCTTTTTGTAATTAGTTTCTTTCTAATTTTTTCTATGGGTTGCGGTCTATTTGTAGTTAGTTTCTTTCCAGACTGTTGTTTCCCGCACCTTATCAATTTTCTTTTTTCATTTCATTATAGTTTTCGAATTTATTTATTTTCGAAATAAGAGTGGGTGGGTTTTTTTCTAGATAAGTAGGTGAGTATGTTCCAAAAAAAATACTTTCAGAATTGATTTAGAATGTTTCGGAAAATAAAATCCAGAATAATATAGTGCTGAAAAATTTGATGGGGTACAGTAAGAAATAGCCTTCTTTCTACTCACTCTTAAGCGCACATTATTGGCCCAAAAATAGTTTGAAGGTTCTATTTATTTGACCAACAAGCTCAATGAATAATGATTGCTACCAGTTTAAAAATTATGTATCAGTTAAAACTGTTATTCACTAATAATAAGGATGTATATGCTAATCACATTTTTATGAATCATTACTCAAAAAAAAATTAATGAAGGTAAATTATGGAACTTGTAATTTAATTGCATTCGAAATCATAAAATAATCTTTCTAGAGGAAGCACACTCACAAATAATAACACAGTACAAGTATTATTACTTCACATGCAATTTTTCTAGTAAAAATTACAAACTTTCATATAATTTTTTATAACAAAAATTAAAAATCATCTTATACAATTTTTTTTATCGAAAACTGGAGATGCAACTTTTTCTAGCAAAAATTACAAACCATCTTGTGCAAAACAATGAAAAAAATTGCAGACTCTTTGACACAACTACATAAACCTAAGAGACTTTTTAAGTTGTGATAATTTTTCTCAAATCAGGTATTCATTTTTGTACTAACTTTTTTCTAATCTCTTAATTGTATTATTTGATGTGGATTTTGGTGAACACTCACTAAAAGACTAATATACTTCCATCTCACATACTTTAGAATGAACATTTAAAATCTTATAAATATATGTTCAAATCACTCTTGTCTATATGAACAAACTTATTGATGACAACAATCTTTTTTTGTCATCTGTTCTCATTGTCCTGCACATCAGACATGTTGTCGATAATTTTTACACTATTAACTCACTCATACTCAAGATAGAATTCATCACTAACGATCAAGTTACTCAATCACACATGTATCAACGAAGTTATTATAAAAGGAATCATGAAGACTAATCTCTCTTCAAAAATGTAACACACAAAGTTGATTTTGGTCAGCTTCACAAACTATCCTACTTCCTCCTAAATGAAATCACAATAGAAAAAAAATAAAATTAAATAAAAGTACACAAATTTAATGTTTCGACGCCTGTTTATATATACGAATACTTATTCCACATAAATTTTTTTAATAAAAACTGCAAACTTTCATAAACTTTTTTAACAAAAATTGTAAATATTATCATACAATTTTTCTAAAACAATAACTACAAAAATAATCTCGTATAATTTCTTTTACAAAAGCTGGACAGTTTAGAATTTAGTATAAAATTAACATGATGAAAAGTTGATTTTGCACAAATCCATTCATTTTCATGTAAAGAGAACTACTTATATGCATAAATCAGAACTTAATCACAAGCCAACAGTATAGCAAAATAAATACTAGTTTATAGTACAGAATACTCTTCCTAGTTGTATGAGAAACCAGTGGCACAACACAATAAATATTACTAGTGAAATTAGACACACGGCGACCACGATGGAGCAAGTTTTTTGGGGTTGGTTTTAATAAGAAACTATACAAATATACAAACAGCATCATGCTGATCTTGCTTTTCTGATCAAAGATATGGTGACATTAACAAAATGATTTTTCTCCTCAGACATTGTTTCAGTTAAGATTTGTTGATAGCGGTAAAAAACCTCTTCGACTATAGCTTCTCCAAAGTGACTTACGAGCAAAGGCTCTGCGACGGCCCTCATGCACTTTGCGACGTTGTATCCTCCATTTCTGAGTGATTCAGACAAATTACCATATTCGGAATCATCGTAGGCATTCCAAGGTACTACAGATACTTCCATAGCAGTAATGCTGAATGAACCTTCCTTTTCAACCTCAAGTTCTACTTCAGTTGGAGAAGGTGTGTATTGAGGGATGTTGAAACCCTCCATTTGCTCCTCTTTTATGATTCCCTGTAGATTGAGATAGATTGTAAAAATTAAACTAAGATGATTATTAATGAATATTTAAGAAAAAAAAAGCATTATTTTATATGTACCTTGGAGACCATGTGATTAAGAGCCCTAGCCAAAAGCTCCCATATATAGCAACACTCTTTGCTAGAAGGGTCATGGCTTCTTCTTCCCAAAATTGTGAGAACCATACGACCCCCTTCCACCATTTCTTCCCCACGACATTTGAGAAACAACCACAGATCCTTCTGATACTGTTCGTAATAAGCCTTAAGGACGTTTGAGGGACTGGTGCTCGACATATAAATGTTGCCCTTATTGTTCTCTACACCTTCAGGAACCTAATTAATTAATCATCATCAATATTAAACAATCATTTATTCTCATCTTCAATTTCTAATCATTCTCTCACAAGATGGGGTGTTAATGAATATTATTAAATTTAATCTTCCAACAACTAAATATAGTACTACAACCCAAGAAAAAAAAGATAAAAATTTATAATGTTTACGACTGGTGATGTAGTTTAATTAAGACATTTTAAGGCTACGTGTGGCCTAAACCCCAATCATTTAAGGTTTCGAATAGATTTTAATTTATTTTTACGTAATTTTTTGTAACTTAAATTATCAAAACAACATGTAATGGTGAAAGATATTATTTGCTGAAAAATATGTGTATATTATGTGTAATTTAAATTATTAAACAAAAAAATTATCGATGAAATATAGTGTTTTTTTATATTAAATATATGTGTATAATTTTGTTGAAAATATGTTCATAAATTTCTATAGTACAGTATATTTTAGATTTTGTAACGCACTAGATAAATATTTATTTTTGTATAAATAGCATTCATAATAAATAAATATTTTGATATATTTAATTTAATTTTACTTTTTTTACCAAATAAATATTTAAAATAATAGATTATATTTTGACATTTTCTATGATTAATTTGAACTGTGATATAATTTTTTTAAATAGTAATACATTCTTGTAAAAAATATTGAAACAGATAACCGATAAAAAATTAAATATACAATTAAAGATAAACATAGTGTTGAAATTGTCAACCAAAAAAGTTAGACTAGTTATTATTAAATCAAATTAAATTTGAATTATGGTTGTCCCAAAATTTTTTATTTTTGTGTTCCTAATAAAAAGAAAAAAAAATTATCTTGAAAGAACTTCAAATAACGTTTTAAATAGTGAAATGGAGAATTTAGATAAATATTAAAGAAAAAATTACAAAAAGAATGTTAAGATATATTTATCAATAATGGAAAATATATTTCAGTATTTATAATGTAAAAGTTTGTGTTTAAGTGATACTATTAAAAAAAATATAAGAAAATTTGGTTTTTGCAATACACTTTTCTGTGTCGACTTCACAAAAACATAGTTATTGAGATTATTGAACAATGCAATCTATTCTTATACTTCTGACGAGATCAGATTAAGTTTAACACTACTCTTTTTGCAAGATGATAAACTGATTCATTAAACTATTTAATTAATTTTATTATTGAGTTTATGTGACTCGTGATTTTTTTAAAGTTTTTTTTATTTTCACTCCTTCTTTTAAAAGATATTATAATTTTATTTAAGAAATAGTCTGACACCAAATATGGCTATATGAAAATATAAATATTGACTCATCAAGTCTTCAAAAAAAGAAAAAAAAAGAACTTCGGAGATTACTTCTTTTATATATATATATATATATATATATATATATATATATATATATATATATATATATATATATATATATATATATATATATATATATATATATATATATATATATATATTTTAAGGAATTTATTTTAGGTTTCCAATCAGTTTTTCACATGGCATATTATTATATTATTTATAGTATTTATCTAAATAATATTTTTTAATGTTTATAATTTGACATGTATGAAATAAAAAAAATTATTCAACAACTCAAAATAATAATATTTTAATTATATTTATTTTATTTTATATCTTAAAAAATATATTATTATACTATTAAAAGTATTGTTAAATGGGTGTATTAGGTATGAAAGAATTATTTTTCTATTTTTTTTAACTTCTTAAATATATTTTCTTTATTATAAATCGATTTTGAAAGCTGATATAATTTTATTATTGAAATACCTTGGATAGCCACATAAGGCTGTAGGAGGAATGGACAAAATGGAGAGTTTTGTTGGGAAAGATTCTGCCGTAAAAAGAGCCGGGAACCCCATTGAAAAAGCATGAACCCATCCCATGCTCATCTTCTATTTCATTCCTCAATCTCTCTTTGAAGCTCTCAAGGGACTTGAAAATGTTGTTGAAATCGTTCCCAGGGAGATCGTTCAGGTAGATCTGGTATTCAGGAGACTCATGCTTCAGTTCTCTACAAAGCTTCTCCACCACTTTTATGGCTTCAGACATCACAAGCAAAGTGTTCGGTCCAGAAGAACAACCCAAGTCCGCAATTGCTAAGCGTTTCGGCCGCATGCTGCGGTAGAGCCTGCTCATCGCTTCCTCTCTCATAACTCTTGTCAAACAAATTGCCTTCTGCTGCACTCGTTATGAATTCATTCAGATCATGTAAGAATTTCTGATCTTTGCTAAGTTGTCTTGGTATATGTGAAATACAATCACCAATGCATGGAGAAAAAAAAAGAGAGAGATTATTTTACTTGCTATTATAAGTTTATACCTGAACCAAGGAGTTGCTTGCGTAACTTGTTTCTCCGGTGCCTCCATTCATGTGCAGTACTTGTGTTACTTCCATTCTCCTTTCTCCTTTCTCCCTTTCACTCCTCTTCTGAGGTAGTTGATTTTTTCTGAAACACGGGTATTTGTAAGTTAATTTCATTTCTGAAAAAATATATAATATTGCTCTCGGCATGGGTCAGCTCAGCGAGTGAATTTAATATTGAACGATAACATATGCAAATTAAAAAAAAAAAGGTAGATCAATATTTAATATACATAAAAAAAAATTCATAAATTATATGATGTGGTAATATATATCTGTCGATAAATTATATCATCGTTACATTACTTATGAATATATCGATAAATAAACGAATCAGTGTAATTCATAAATAATTTCGTCAGACAATCAAATTTATTGGCAGATTCTAAACCATCGATAATAATTAATAATCCGCTTGAAGTAAAAAAAACAAATAACTTGTGAATATGAAAGATCTGATAATAAAATAAATTAAATTAAATAGAGACCGTCATAACTTGATAATATACTATGGTCAATGTAATTGTGAGGGTATTAATATAAATGCATGACAACAGGTCTGATTACCATTATCGTTACGCTGTATAAAAGAAAATAAAACACGATCATCAACTTGATTCCAATTAATTAATTGAATGTGGGGGGAAAAAGGCAGAACTCAAATCAATGATTTATTTAACTTAAAAATAGGGAAAATTTTACAAATTAATAATTGGATAGACGGGAATTATAAAAGTAGATGCATGTGGGAACTAAAATATAAATGTTTTATTATTTACTGATTTTATTTTCGTAACTACTTACTTCCCTCCCTCCTTATGATTCGTAAGACTAGCGAGTCATTGTAGTTAACAGTTTGAATAGTGAGTGAATTTATGTTTCTGTATATGTTGATATTTATAAAACTTAATAATGCGTATTAGTAATAGTAAGTACATTTTTAGTGTTAGTTTTAGTCACGCTTATTGGTTTTTAGGGAGTTTTCTCAATTGAACAGCTAAACCAAACAAGAAAAAACTTTTTTTTTTTGGGCTTAGGAGTTATTAGTTGGTAGACAATATGATGCACCGTTCTTTATAATAATTTTAGAGTAACAATAATTTCAAAAATAATTGAATCATTAAAGAAGTAGAAAATCCTATTTGTTTGATATATAAATTTATTTGCCACATTAATACGAGTAAATAATATAATGATACTAGGAAAATTAAATAAAATCTTAACGTTTAATTTTTACATAAAACTATTCAAATTTATTCTTTTACCTGTCACAAAGTAAAAGAAGTGAATTTTATTAATGATATTGATCCTTAATTTTATTTTATAAAAAACTTTAAAAACAATAGATCTTATTACAGAATTGAGAAAGTTATGACTACTTCCAACTCCATATAATCTTTGAGTATAAAGTCACTGAGACTTTTACAATAATCTAAATTATTTGAAGTTAATTGATGAAAATTATTCTAGCTAATAAGAAAGTAGATTTATTGACCAAAACACTTATTTAATATTGTTTGTGGTTTTGTCATTCTAATTCTCTTTTTTCTTTATATTCTTTAAAAAAGAATTATCTTTTTCTCTTCTTATAGTTCTTCTTATTGAACTAATCGAATAAAAAACTAAAGAATTGTTTATATCTATAGATAATGGATCCATTACCACGAAAATAAGAGTAATATATTAATACAAATTTGTTTATAATATGTTAATATATTATATGTATATTCTTTTATTAAATTTAGAATACGTCAATATAACAACAAATACATAATGGATCAGTAAAAAAATAACTAATATACTTCGTCATAATGTTATAAAAACATTTGTGTTTAAATACTTTTTTCTTAAAAGTAAATATAAATGCATAATTTACGTCGTATACTAATGCTTGAACCTCTTTTTGGGATCGTATCCCACCGACTTGCAATCTAGAGTCCGAAATTCACTATCATGACTATAATGGCGTTGCTTAATTTTGTATGAAGATCAACAAAATTTGTGTTCACATCAAAGACGCGTTTATAATATGGTCGCGATGACCATGCAGAATCCAAGGTTTTGACGTAATACAATGACGTTCTCTCTCTCTCTCTCTCCTCACTTGAAAATGGCATAAAAAAAACTAAGTTTGTTTGAGGTTGAAGATTCATATCTGTTGTTTCTGTGGACCATGTGTTGTTCTTCGTTTTTAGTTTTTTAAAAGTGCATCACAGTCACCATAGTACAACTTGGGGTTTTATTTAAGTTTATTCATCATTTTGTGTTTCACACTTTCACAATCATTTTTCGTGTTTTCCTCTAGTTGTCCCCGAATACTTTTGTTTTTATTTGATCGGTTAAGGTTGTGTAAACCATCACATCAATTCCCAAATCATTGAAGAATAATACCTTCATAAAATCATAACTTAATCACATGATTTGATTAAAAAAATTTAATGACGTGTTAGAAATAAAATAGATCGTATTTAATTAAACTAAACAAAAAAAAGTTATATAAAATAAGTTCATGCTAACTTTTACAATAAATAAAATAAATTTGAATTACAAGAAGAAAATTATCATCAAATTATAAATATTTACATAATGTTTTTCATAAGACACAAAGTATCATCAATGACACTTTCTGACTGGAACTATTTTTTTTTTCTCATCTATACTATCACTATTAATTATGATTAACAAAAATGTTATACTCATAATTATTTTAAGTCAATGAGTAATTATTTACCAAAAATATATATCCAAAACTGAACAACATAAGTAAACTGATATTAAAGAAAAGAACACCAATTTTTTTAATTATGATGAAAAATAATTAGGCGAAACCAACAATCGAAATGATAAAGATAAAAACAATTTAAATAGACTTAAGATATGAGAGGAAAGAATGATTTCAAAACAAAATGTTTATCTTATATATATCAAGATCAAAGAATAATATGTTTATGCTATATCATAGTATTTACACAACTTTAAATAATATATTATTCTTCCTCTTTTGACGTTATCAATAATGAGTGATAAAAATAGTTTGACAGCACTATTTGGTGATAGAGATTATGATAATTGAGATTGAGAGTTAGAATAGAAAATTGAGTTGAATTATTAAGGTAGGAAGCAATTGGACAAAAACACTCTTTGAAATTAGGAAACAAAAGATAATATCACTTGTGAAAAAAAAGTAATTTACGTTATAGTGATTTAGTGTCTGACCATAAAATATCTCATAGAGAAAAATATATTGTGATATTTTTATAATTAAAAACAACTTTTTTTCATTGAACGTATAAGGTTCCATGCAATTTCCTTATATTTTCTGCATGTCTTGGGTAGTTTTTAGTTATTTAAAGTTTCAAAATTTTGAAAATTAAAACATGTCTTTAGTTTTTAATTTAATACGACTTATAGTTTTAGACATTATTTTTTATACTTTTTCATTTTAAAATAAATTAGTTTAATAAGAGTAATTGTAAAAGGTAATAAAAATGTTGCTGTTTTAATTAAAATTATATTCATATTTTTTTAAAATGAATGTTAAAAAGTAGAGCTAAAAATTATCCGAGTTACATTTTTATTGAACATGTTTTATTTTCAAAAGTTTAAGATAAAAAAACTAGTTGCTGCTGTGGCAAACACCAATAGTTAGTATAATTTTTCGAAAATTTAACACTAGTGCAAAACTTGCATTTAAATGAATAAATATCCTATAATTTTAAGAAAAATGTAACTTTTAAAAATACAGTGGTATTTTTACAATTTCTGAAATAATGTAGACTAGTCTATACTTTGATAATAAGATTTTAGACTATATAATTCCAATAAAGAATTGTATAAACTACTATTTTTTTTCATCCAATATGGTGAAGGGTTACATGAGTATTTATTTAGCTTACCAAACCTCTTTTTGTCTGTCTCTTCTCATTATATTATTGCAGGGAACACCATGGATCTGCAGCTAAAAATATTTTAAAACTGTGCATTGCAAGAATCCTTGGTACTATATTCACACTAAAAATATTATAATCACGGTACTATAAAAGTTGTAAAATATAAGTGTAGTGAAAAACTGATAAATAATTTGATATTAAAAATTTCAATTGTTTATTGTTCGCGAAATTCCCTTGTGACATAATTTTTATCATAATTACGATTTCCTTTTGTTCAAAAATCAGTCATATCCTATAATTTTCATGTAATGATAGGAGTTTGATGTCTAAATAAGTAAAAATATAATAAAATAAAATATATAAATGAAAAAGTCATTATTCCAAAAGGAAAAATTGATTTCAATTTAAATTTTAAAATACCATAACATAATGAATATTAAAAACACGACAAAGGTTCAAAATATAATGAAAAATAAAGAATAGAAATTTTATTTATTATTAATTTTTTTTATAAATTTAAGTATGATTTGAAATAAGAAAGTTAATTGATATATAAAGAAAATGTGACATCCCAAAATATATAGAAAAGACATACATATAATCAAAGACGTCATCATGCATGATATAAAAAAGTAGTTGAGAGTAAATAGGATTAAAAAGTAACTTCAGAATCTAAGTTTAAACTTCAAAGAAATCTAAAATGTAAGCTGAAAGGGAAATAGTATTTCGAAATACAGAATCAACTAATATCATCCTAGGAGACTAGGCAGCAGCATTGTCCTCAACTTTCAAAGTTGTCTCCAAAGGAACCTCCTCGCCATCTGTTCCCATCCAAATGGATGTTCATCGCAAGAAGAAACATACACAAGCAATACAAACAAGCAAGAGTGAGCTAGATATAAAAATCATGTTATTCAATCACACACGACATGCAAAAGTCACTCATACATGGTACATTGACATCACAAGACTCATTGCTTTATAGACTGACTCATCCGGACCAGAATGATTACCGAGCTATGGCGGGTTATGCACTCGTGGTGGCCTCTACTGTTTTGCAAAGTCGTTGCCAATGGGTTCCACCCTACCACACTCACGATGTTAGTCCGTTCCGCGCCCTGGAGCATACTAGAAGCCTCCAAGACTAGGACCTCCTGCTACTCCTCACCACATGGATCAATCCTCTCTACTTGAGAATGAAAGACCATTGGAGCGTCAAGAAAACCCCCAAGACTAAGCTACCATGCAATTATTCTACACACCACCAGAGCACCACCATGTATCCTCTCCTTGAGGATCATGGAATTACGTTCATGAACCGTACTGTCACTTTGAAACTTAACCCAAGACATGAATAACCATATACCATCATATTATCACAGTGAATCCAACATATCTCATACATTCACATACTTCCCACATAAATCACGTCATACTATGCATTCCAAGCAATGGATCCAATCAAAGATATCAAAAGAAGAGACTTGACCCAACAAGAGTCGCACAACGCATCCTATTCGCAAGGCGAGACAAGAGGATCTCGCACAGCGCACACCTTAATTCGCATAGCGAATTAAGTCGCAGCATACATCAGACTTCAAACCTCTCGCATAGCGCACCCTGGTCGCTATGCGAGAACCCAGACAGAGACCAACCTCCCCAAAGCTCTCGCTATGCGCCCCACTCGCCCTTCGAATTAAATGGGCAGTGATCCCAGACCACCACCAGTCGCATAGCGACAAGATTCGCCATGGCGAGTCCATAAACAGTGAGCATCACCCTCTGGTAATTCGCACAGCGCACCAGCTCGCACAACGAATTACCAATACAGTGAGCACCCTCTACAGGGTCTCGCTATGCGAGACAACTCGCATAGCGACACTGCATAATCTGCAGAACGCAAATTCTGCAGAATCACACACTCACACTGATCCTTACCATTTCTAGGACTTTTGGCTAACTTCTAAGGCTTTTAATTCAAGCTGTATACCTAATTGAACTTGTTTAACTGATTACAATACTTTATTAACATGGTTCTAAGGTAAACAACACTCAGATTTAACTTAAAACTCCACTTTTATTAACCCAAGTACCCAATTTCAATTCTACCACATTCAACGTGATTGTTCTCAGTTTTAGGCCCCTAACCAGTTCCATTGACTCATCTAAACTAACCCAACTGCCCAATTGGTCACCGGAGAAGAACCCAATGTCTGAACGCATCAAACTCACCTTCGACGCCAGCACATATGACTAGTCACAACTGACTGGACCAGGCCAGGGCTGCTCTATGATTAGGGATGTGCCAACTCAAGTTTTTAAGGTTCCTCTATCCTACCAACAAAGTGCTCTCAACAAGTCACAATTGATCCCTCCAAACTGTTTCAACACTGTAAACTCATCCTAGACCTTTGTTACTCAGAATCACTATACCACTTCTCTTAAATTAACCCTTAGAAGCTACCTAATTGTTAAACTACTTATCTGGTTAATACTACAATAGAACCTCACCCCTAACCACTTCCCATACGTTAAATGTACAGCAACTAATTCCACACCAGTCATGTTCATAAATTCCACAATTTAATGTCACCAATTGCTCATTTCAGTTCATGCCATCTAATCAACTTAAAAATCAAACACACAGTCCAAAGCAGTACAACATTTCAAAGTACAACATACCTACATTTATCAAACAGATTCAAGCATTTCATTCAAAGAGAAATAACTAGCTCCCCTTACCTTGAAGTTGAGCAACACAACCCACTAGAACGCTCTAACAGTGCCTCACAGCAAGGACCTAGGCAGTGCCCTACACCCACCAAAATGTGATGGAAACAGCTCTTAGAGCTAGAATAGGTAGAGAATCAAAAAGGAGCACCACTAGTTGCATGGAACCAGTAAAGTTGCATGCCCTAGGTTCCAAAAACAGTAGAGGAGAAGGGAAAACGACTTACCAGTCGGAATGAAGAAAACGTTCGGTAGAAATGGAGCTCTCTATGTCGCAGATGCTTGGGCAACACAAAAAATCAATTTCCTACGGTTCTTTGAGCTGGAAATCTAGACAGAAGGCAGAGAGAGAGTTTAGGGCATGAGAGTTTTAGAGAGAAGGAGAAATGAAGTTCAGAGAAAGAAAATGGGTTCTGAAGAGCCACTCCTAAGGTTAAGTTGACCTTAGTCTGATGGGTCTGGCTGCCCCACATAAGGCTCAAAGGACCTTTTATAATTTACAGGCCCTTACAGAAAACAAAATCCAAAAACATTACATCTTAATATTTTAAGATAAAAATAAAATCAATTCTTTTATTAAAATAATTCATATATAGGAAGTGATAAATCTCCTAACTCTATTTTAGTAAATGAAAATTTCAACACTAATATTATAGTTGATAATTTGTCTTGTTTGACTACATAGACAAGTATGTTTTCATATGGATATGTAACTAGGATCACTGTAGACAACTCATACTAAAATGTGATAATTTTCTTCCATCAATTTTAGTAAAAAAAGATATATAAGATTTTATTTCAACTTTTTTTTCCTTCATTTTCGTTGCTGCTTAAGGTTGGTGTATTCTCATTCGTTTCTTTTATAATTTTTCTTCATTATAGTATATTTGTAAATGTAGAAATAGGTCGGATATGTAATAAGATTTGTATATATAGACTGTTTTGAAGAAGAGAAAAGAGAGATATTACAACTATGTGCTCTGTAAGTGAAAATCGTTTTTAAAAACGCAAGGTATGAATCAGATGTCAAAAACTGATTCAGCTTTCAGATGTCGATATTCGATGTAGGCAAAATCGGTTTTCAACATACGATTCATGTTTTTCACGTTTCGAAAACCGATTTCAATTATTGTTTTTTAATGATTTAATGTTATAAAAGTTTTCTGTTTATATTTTATGCATTTTTAAATTTTCTTTCATTATAATTATTTTTATTGTTGATAAAATTTTATTATTTCCTACACATGTATTTATTTGAATTAATTAATTATTTATATTTTGATTAAGTTTTGTTGATTTAAATTATTTTATGTTTTTTTTTGTTTTATAGTTTTTTCCTTTTTATTTTAATTAATTATTTATTTCTATAAATATTTCAATTAATTGTATTTATTTTGTAAATATTTAATATTTTTTTTAATTTTATAGAATTTATAGTTTTTTATTTGTAATAATATATTTAAATATGTTTTTAATTTGTTGTATTAATGAATTTTATAGAATTTATAGTTTTTTAATTACTTATATTAATGAATTTTAAATAAATTTATATTTTTAATAAATTTAAAATATTCATACAAATTATGGTATAAAAATTATCTATTTAAACATTTATAAATAATATAATTAAACTTTTTAAATTAATCTAATAAACTTTTACATTCAAAATAAACAAACTTTTAAAATTTTAAATAATATAATAAAAGATTTCAAAAAAAAACTTTTACATTATAAATAATATAATTAAACACTTTAAAGTAATGTAGTGAACTTTTACATTATAAAATAATCTAATACAATTAAACATTAAAATAACATACTTTAGAAAACAAGCATGGATTTGAAATTGCGAAAAATAAATTTTAAAAAACATGTTGTATGCCTAATGTTTGGAAATGTGAGAGGAACAACATCGAATCTCGAAATATGATTCTCCTTTTATCAAATTTCGACATCCGATAAATGGAGAATTAGATTTCGAAAGTCGATGTTTTTTTTTTTCAAAAATGCGAGATACACATTTTCATATTAATACACAAATGAACTTAATAATCTCATTAATTGTGAGAATATTTGTGAAATTTGAAGTGCAGATGAAATCTTTAAAGGTACAAGGTGAAACACCCTAAAAGGTAAGAAAGAAAATGAATTTTAAGCTCAACCAAAAAATTGGGTCCAGCTACCGAATCACAGAGGACTAGCCCAATCGTAAGAAAGAAAGGGATCCCTATTGAAACGCAGTTTTACTATTTAAACCTCCTAGAGTTAGGTCTACTGGTCGGTTTGATTAACCTTAAAATCAGTATTATTAAAATGATAACTTATTTGAGGCGGATATATGATTTTCTTATCGAAGAGAGGTAGAAAATTCGGAAATTACTGATTTTTAAAACAAGCATATTAGAGAAATACATATTATGAAATACATTTTTTTAAAACGAGCATATATGATTTGTATAACTAAGCATCAATCCCACAATCAAAACTTGTTTTTATGTTGTGATATTGTTTACACCTCGTACTCCATAATAAATAGTTTTTTTTTCTTTTTTTTGTTTAAGTCGATTACACAAAAACCAAGTCTTTATTAGGTATACCGTGGAGAAAAGTGAGTTTTTATTGAGTAATATTACAAATGAGTTTTTATTTTATTTTTGAATGATTTTTGTTTCGGGTTTGGGGTCAAGTAACTTCTAACGCATTCACAATTTTCTCTTTTAAGCAGTTTGGGTAGCAAAATCCTTATCTTGTCATTGTCTGCTCCAACCATCCGGAGAGATACTTGTCAAAGGTTCTTTGATGCTCAAGTCAGCAAATACTCTCGTACTTAGTCAGAGCAATAGTATTAAATGCACAATAAATGTGCACAACTACCTCTTACCTTTGATCTATATTTATAGTTTTTGAAATAGGTAGAGATTAGTGATACATTAATCTCGATTCAATCTCAGTCCATTACTCTTAAACACCATTTACCTTAATCTAGTGATAAGTGTGAAAAAGAATTGTTTTTACACTTATAAATGAGCTCAATCTTGTAATTATTCATGTTGTTCCTCATTCAAAAGTTGTAATAGGTAGTAGATTGTTATGTAAAATATTGTACAGGAAATGGTGTATTATTTAGACTCTGTCAGCCAATTTTCCCAAAGCAAAAGCCAAAATTTGCACTGCCAGAAGAAGGAAATTCGCATAGCGCACCAGTACCTGTGCGCTGCGCGAATAACATCCGTTAAAGTGCAGCAGTTAAGAAAATTCGCATAGCGCACCAGTACATGTGCGCTGAGTGAATTAATGAAGTTAAGTGACTTTAAAAGAGGTGATAGAAACATTCTGCTGACAGAAGTTCTGGACAAAAGAAAGAAACGAAAACATCTCAGAAACTTCCGTAGACTACTTCAAGGCATCAAGACACCGTTTTTGCAAGGGATTGCTTCAAATGTGTACGTTTAGATTACTAGGAGTAACTTTTCTTTCATTGGAATTGGATGTAATGAACTCTGTGATATAATTTTCCTGTTGAATATATCGTTGTTCGTTCATATCCTCATTCTTGAATTTACTATCATTATATGGAAATATAATGTTATTTGAATGTCTCTGATTACCACCGAAAAGTAATTTTGAACATGAACATAGATAGAGCACCTAAGTGATTTGGGATCTAGGGATAGACTTCAAAACTTGGTCATTTTTAGCATCAGACTTAATGCAAATTGTATGTTAAATGGACTAAGAGATTAACATTTTGATATATAAATTTAGAACTAGTTGCTAAGGGATTAGGACTAGTATGCCTTGAATGTTTGAATGAAATAATGATATATTATACAGAGTTCATGAAACCCAATTCCAACCATGTTTCTTTTAAATATAATTTATTGCACAACAACGGTTTGATAAAAATACCAAAAAGAGTTTCTTGTGTTCACTTTGATGTCTAATTGACTTATAAAAGAAAGAATTTTCATGTATTACACGAACGAGACTTTGAACATACTCTATATTACTTGGAACGATTTGGTATATTTGCCAAAAAGTTATCGTAAAAAACTTATCTGTAAGACCGTCCAATATCGCTAGAGCTGCTCTATCCTATCGGTCAAAGTTCATGTAATATTCATCCGCTGTTTAGCTATTCCTTATCTACAGGGTCGTCTAACCTATGTGATACTCATTATCCTCCAGAATCGTTCCCTCCTACGTTACAATTTTAGCCATATTCAGTTTTCTAAAATAACTTGAGAGATGTATTTGAATGCAATATAATAAAATAATCATGTATACAAACGAAGACATTATTAAATAACAAGAGCTGCAGAAGATCTAACATACATTCATTCCATTAACGTGTTTTTATTTCATGAAATTGAAAAAGAATCAATATTTTATTTCTCCTGATGCTAATATCATGTTATCCGAACTTGTTTTTGTTTCTTGATTAGACCAAAAGAAGCACCATCCATCGATTTCATATTCGGAATATAATTTTATCTCTTAGTTGGTATTACCATGAATAATCAATTCCAGAAGCAATGAACTTTTCAGTTCTCTTTTGTTTGCAATACATAGTTAAGTGCAGAATAGGATCGTTATTGATTCCAATTCTTTCAAAATCCCTATTATGCTCATCTACCTGGATCTTCGAATATATTCTTCCTCATTCCAATAGCATGTCATTGTAATTTCCCCATACTTCTCCTTTTAATTTCTCTTTGTAACTCAATTTTAAACAACTAAAAGCAATAATTAATATACACATTTTTCAAATGAAAGATCATCGCTTTTTAAGACGTTCCTCTAATATTTTATTCGATGATATTATACATGAAAAGTTCATATCTCTGGCAAAACAAGAGTTTAATTATACGTACTATAAAACAATTCCCAATATATACGTGCTCTAGCACAATAAAACTGCAGAGCAAGTGCAAGACATCAATTCCTCCAACGGAAAAAGGCAAGAATTATAAGCAATCTTCTTGTTTAACTTATTTTTACATATAAGAAGCAATAGAGAGTGTGGAAGGGAAGAAAAGAAAGGAATTAATAGAGTGCATACTGCACTTGATTTCATTCGCTAGTTTAGTGATTGAGATTCTGATTTCAAAGACTAATTAATTCCCTGTTTGATTTTATGTTTATTATCATTGCTTGTTAATTACAAAGCGAAATGGCCAACGACTCTTCCCTCAGTAACCTCGTCTGCTTTGCAATAAACGCATCTATCGTGCGCCGGAACTCCTCGTTGCTCAGCTTATCCTGCGGATACGATTTTTCTCGCGCCTTCTCCGTCTCCGATCGCCGGACTTCTCGTCCCGCCGTCTTATTCCCATCCTCGCCCTTTCCCTCCGACAGGCTTTGGCAATAAACTTTTCTTCTATCAAGATGATCTGCTGCGGCGTCCGAATCGCTGTCCTTACACGTGTCACCGATCTGCCGGTGCTCTGCCTCTGCCACAACCGGCTCATCAGAATGGGATTGGGTGAATCGGCGGGACTGGGCGAGAAGAGCGGCGATGATGGCGTTGAAAACGGCGAAGACGAAGAGAGGACTGCGGAGATAGTCGGCGGAGAGCCGCAGAGCTAAAGGGAGACGCGCGAGGAACCACGTAAGGAAGAAGAGAGCGGCGCATAGTTCGAAAATGCGAAGTGTCTTGGTAATGCTGTTAACAATGCTGCTTTTCCCTACTTTCATGTTGCTCAACTCTATTGCATCCATGGCCTATAAAGAAAGAAAGAGAGAGAGAGCCTTTCTCTTTCCACGTTTTCGTGTTCTTATATACACAGATTGAACTCTGCCACCGCCATTTTTTCTTCAGTAACACTGTTTTGTAATTAAGAGGTTAATATCTTACACACGGTACATGCAACCCCTAAATTAATCACATTATATTTATATTTTAAACTAACACCATATCAAATCAAATATAAATCTCCATAAAGTAGCTTTGTGTGGATGAGGGAGAGTATGTGATGGATTTTACATTTAATTTGAGGTTTTATTCCATGGTATATGCATGGAATAAGTAACTTTTAACTGCCAAAAGACTCGTCTCAAGTTCATGTATCCTTTACTTATTCTGTTCAACAACAATCTCTCCAGATTCTTTATCCAAAAAATAAAGGAGACGACTATAATCAACAAAATGCTATGTATTTATACTTCTTTTTTTATGTAACTTTTATATAGTTTATTTAGTTAACAGGGTAAAGAAAGAGAAAATTAACTTTACACAAGGCGCTTCAATGGTGATATGCAGGAGTTCCGCACAGATATAGAAAATGAAAGAGGAAAAATAAAATAGAATTTATTAGGGAAGAATTTCCTTTAAAATTTTATCTTTTATTTCTTCAAGTTGAAAAGAGAAGTTGTTTATTTAAGGTAGGAAGTTAGTTGAAAGGAGCAGTCAAACATTGAGTCATTCTGAGCTTGCATGTAATATAAGAAAAGAATCAAAAACTGCTCCAAAACTCTCTGCGACTGGCGTACCAAAATTAAACTATCAGTCCTGCTGCTATCTACTCATCTGTATCTTTATTTTGCTCTTCTCAATTCAAGAAAGTGACTTATTTCTTGTATTTTAGGTTGCTTGTTGTTCTTGCCCTTGTATATTTATTTTTGGATTTATAGTAGCCATATCTGTTAATTGATTTTATTCTTTACAAGCTGATTTTATTTTTCAAAGTTGAGAAAAATTTAGTTGTCACTCTCATAATTCATTATATTACCACTGGCGTTTCCGTATTTGCATAATATGATGATATTCTCTTTCACTTTACTTTCCCTTTATTCTTTTCTATCCTAGTGTTATATTATTTGTCACGTATCTTTTCTAAACACAAATGAGTAAATATGTTTGTTCTAGACCCTTTGAATTATAACATTTATCTTATATTATATTTAATGTAATGTCACTTCAAGATTTCCTCTTCTTTATTTATAATGAAATTGTGTACTGAGTAACCTTTTCAACCAACATTTTGTTTTGTGTCCTGTGGTACATTGTGCAGTTGAGACTTTCGTGTGTGTGTGTGTGTCATATAAATTATTATACGATCCTTATATCAATTCTTAAAGAGGTAGGGACTGACAAAATGTATTACCAGCTTTATGTATAGGCAGCATAGCTCTTGAGAAGTAATACGTACGGAATGAGAAAGAGAGAAAATGAGTAGTTCAGTATATAAATAATTATGATTTAAGGCTCCTTCCTTTTGAGCTTGTGAATTATAATAAAAGGTTAGTTAAATATTTTTCTTTATAAATATTAAGTTTATAACTTTTTAATTATTTATATTATTCTAACATTAAGAAGAAAATATATATATATATATATATATATATATATATATATATATATATATATATATATATATATATATATATTGTTTCTACATAGCCGAATGGTCTATCTTAAATTTTTGGTCTTTTAAGTTGTACAAAGTACTTCTACCATTAAGTCAAGTTTTGTTTTAGTTAATAAATGTTGGTGTATTAGTTCATTATATTTTTAATGAGTTTTTACTTCTTTTTACAGGCCTAATCAATATCTAGTAACTTGATGAGTCTAGGGTTGATGATGTATTTAGGAAGTTACTTGATTCCATCTTAGACATTATATTAGCGTAATTGGGTGTGTTGCTTGAGCAATTGAATACCACAATTATTTCATAATGTAAATAATTAACGATTATGAGTTTGATATTAATTTTTTTTTCGGAGTTTAATCACATTCAAATTGTGATTTTTTATTTATTTATCATTATTGCACCCATACATTCAAAGTTGGAGTATAAGTGAAAGATATATTTATTGATCTAGTATTTTGATTCAACTATTATGTTACTATCATAGTAATGTCAAAAGTTGAATTCTAACATAATTTTTAAAGAAGAGATTATATTGTGAGTTGAAATGGTGAATATGATGGTTTGACCAAGGCTATATTAATTATTTTGATATATTTTAACAAAATTAAAATTTATTTTTTTTCTAAAACTTTGATACAATTTAATTTTCAAATTTTTAAAATGGATGGATATAATCATTCTGAACCATTGTCGATAGCAGGACAACCGGTATCATAGAGTCGCGCAGCGGAATAAAGTAAGCGAAAAGCGTGTTCGATCACAACTCAAGTTAAGATGGTCCGTTTTTTATAAAATTAGTTTTCTTAGAGAAAATTTATCGAACAATTGATGTGCGAAAAATGTAAAGAGTGTAGGGAGTAGAAAAATTCAACACAGAATTGTTATCCTGGGTCGAATCAAAAGATTCTACATCCAGTTGTTAATCACTATAAAAAGTGATTAACGTTTTCACTAAAAATCAGTTTCACAGATTTACAATAGAGTGAATGAAACAGAAAGATAAAACCTTCCTTCGACGAACGAACCGGAAGGGTGCTTCCTTCGACCAACGAACCGGAAGTGATCAATCTACACTTTCCTTCGACCAACGAACCGAAACAGTGCAGAAACAGTCTTCCTTCGACCAACGAACTGGAAGAACAACAGCGTTGCCAACTCGAAGAGAACCGTTCCGACCTTTGACCCACAAAGCGCGAGCTTCTCCTATTCACGATACCAAGCAATGCAATGAACTGCTTTTTGGAACTTCCTCATATCACACTGTATTCTCAAAAATCTCAGAGTTAACCCTCTAAGGGTTTTACAAACAATTATATATAGACAATTGGTCTGAAGCAAAAAGACAGATTACAACTGTCAGTGATAATCGATTATTGTTAGTGATAATCGATTATTTAAGTCCATTACAGGGTTTTCAAAAAGTGATAATCGATTATTCTGAGGAACAATCGATTATTCCAAGGACTTGTGCAGTTCTCATCAGGACCAGTGATAATCGATTATTTGGAGTAATAATCGATTATTCCAGAGCAAAATGGTTTTTCAAGGCTCATGATAATCGATTATTCTACCATATAATCGATTATATATGTAACTAACTTAAAGATACGAGATTTCTAAGTGTTTACAAGTTGAAATATTTTCTAATACATTTGCAAACTACGAAAGTGCTTTTAAAACAATTATAACTTGATTCTTCGAGTTTTATCACTTGCAGCATCATCAAAATCTTTTATCTTCAAAGTATCAATACTCCTCATTGGTAACACCATTGTATTGTTATTTTTTTACATATCAAATGATATTTCAGGTTGTTATTTGAATTGTTGTTTTACACAGTTTATCTTAAATATCAATTCAAAAAACAATTTAACACTAAAAAAAAATTAACATGATTGGATTAAAAAGAGTGTATCCATTTATTTTTAAAGTTGAAGACCAAATATATCAAAGTTCTAGACTTAAAGTAATTTCAAATTTTTCAATTTTAAAGATTTAAAACATACTTAACATTTCCTTAAAACTTTTTAGGAAGTTATATGTATATATGACCCATGCTAATTTTAATTAAATAATATTAATTTAATTTTTAAATAATAAAAATATAAAAAATATTCAACAATAAAAATATTTATATAATAATTTAATATAATAATAATAAATATAATTTTTTATTGATAATTTTTTTAAGATAAAACTATTACCAAACATTTTTTTATATGACAGTGTAAATACTTGTATTATTAATAAATATATATTATTTCTATAAATAATATTATTTTAAGACATAAAACTAAAATATTTTTTTCTAAATTTAATTTTATTATATAACAAGGTAATTAAAAAAAAGGATAAAATTAAAAGTTAAAAAGTAGAAAAAAATATTTTAAAAATAAATTAATCATTAATAACTTATTAAATAACAAAATAAATAGAAATTATGAAGTTGTAAAATTAAGAATAAAAAAACAGTATAGAAAAATATTTAATAATTTGAATATAAATTACTCTTTAATAATAAATATATTAAAAATACATTAAATAAATACTTTTATTTATGATTAAATAGAGCTGTCAAAACGGGTAATCCGGCTCGACTCGGCCCGCCTCACCACAGGTTGGTCACTTAATGAGTCAACCCAACCTGGCTCACTTATTAGCGAGCTGAAAAAATTCGAACCCGACCCGACCCACGTTGGTGGGTTAAACGGGTTGGCTCACTGGCTCATTTAATTATAAGTTTTTTTTAAATAAAAAAATTACAATTTTTTTAATTCAAATCTAAATAAACCTTACACTAAAATGATGTTAAACTCCAAAGACAATTCAAAATAAATAAAAAAATATCATACAATCCAAGCGTAATCCAAAAACATGTTTAAAAGGTGAACAAATAAGTTTTTAGGTTTAATACCTATTTTGGTCCCTCTTCTCATAGGGTCTGTTCAAAGTGGTCCTTCTTTTTTTCAAAAGTTCACTAACATCCTACTTTTTGCAAAAACGATGCACGTTAGTCCTTTTTGGTTACGACGTTAAAAAGACTAACGGCACAGCTGCCCAACTGGCACAAAACTGATGAGTTGTACAGTTTTGGTTGAGGTGGCACTGTGAATTGCTTATTCATCCTGAAATCCAAAGGATTCATTGCTTATTCAGCTCATCTCCATTTATGGTCCAATCAAGTTTTCCATCAGGTGAGCCCCAGTTAGTGAAAGTAGAGACCTTTAGAGAAGGAACCTCAGAATGATGGTCCACCATGCTTCGCTCGATAAAGCTATGGATACGCTTAGCAAAAGCACCAGCTCTTGGATTCAAAGCCACCGAGGCTCCTTCAACAGATGGATCAACCCTGAAAGATCTTCATCCAACCATGTTTGAGGTGGAAAGGCCCGAGGAATAGCCCCCGAGCTGCTGGTTCATATTTGAACGCATTTGGATTCCAATTGGAGATTGTAACTGAGGTCCTGCAACATCAAGTGAGATTCCATGGAATTTAGACAAAATTGAAGCAGTCTTGCAGTTGAAGCAGTCTTCAATCTGCTTTTGGGCAACAGCAGAGTGGGGAGCCGCAGGAGGGATTTGTCGCCCCTCCTGCACTGTATTTCTAAACTGTTTGTTTGTTGAGTGCGGAAGGGCGGGGAGATAGGGCGCGGTGTAGTAGCGCAGAGGGGAAAAGGGAATTAGGGTTTGAGTGGAAAGGGGACTGCCACGTGACAGTCTCTTATTAGCTGAACTTGCCAACTAATTGGACATGTCATTTAATTTTGGCCAGCAGAGCAACTTTGCCGTTAGTTTTTTAACGCCGTAAGCAAAAAGGATCCACTTAAACTGTTTTTGCAAAAAGTAGGATGTTAGTGAACTTTTAAAAAAAAAGAGGACAACTTTGAACAAACCCTACAAATCGAGGGACCAAAATAAGTATTAAACCTAAGTTTTTAATATTGATAATTTTTGTATCACTTTTCCATTTATAATATTATAATCTTGAATAGATAAATTTATAATATTTTTCTCTCTTGAAACATCTTATTCTTTATCATCATCTACAATATAATAAAAAAATGCTAACTAATAATATTGAAAAACAAAATAATAAATAATTAAATTAAATTAGATGGGTTGGTGAGCCAACTCGGCTCACCACGGGTTCAACCCGGTGAGCCGGGTTCTAAGTGAACCAGGTTGAAAACTAGCCCGTATAAAAAAATTACATTTTTTTCAAACTAAACCCGGCTCGAACCCGTGGTGAGCCGGGTTGACTCGCAGGTTACAACCCATTTTGACAGCACTAATTAAAATGTCTATAAGAAAAAAGAAATTATATGGGAGATAATTATGTATATGACAGTATAAATTATTTGTATTAACCATATATATTATTTTTTAAATAATATTATTTTAAGAAATAAAAGTAAAATATCTTTTTAAAAATTTAACTTTATAAAAAGCCAATCAAGTAATTAAAAATTAGAAAGAGATAAAATAAAAAATAAAAAATTAGTATAAAGAATAATTAATACTTTAATATAAGTTACTCTTGAATAATATATTAAATGTCCAAATGATTATAATTATAAATGTATAAAATTAAGAATACACTAATATAAAAACAGAGTATAACGTCACACGTTCAACGTCCAACCACTAAATAACCAATGTTAAAAATGACCGATGACATTTTTGTAAATAAATGCAATTATTAAACGTCGTTTAGAATTGTTATTCGACCTAAAAGGATATAAAACGCCGAATGCTCTAGTGTAAGGATCGAGAAATTCAAAGAAAGTGGAGAAGACATGTGTATTCATCTGAGTGGACCGATCGGTTTTGACGGTAGTATATAAATGAACTTTTCAAAATTTCGTGTCATTCTCTGCATGCACTTCTTCTCTCCAAACTTCTGAGTTTTCTTTTCTCCTCCTTCTCTCTAGAAATTCTCACTCTTTATTCATCTGATCATCAATCAGGCCGTGCCTGAGCTTTCCTGGTGTCAAAAGCTTCCTTCTTCACTGATCAAAAGAAATCTTTGAATTGGTAAGTTCATCTTCCTCTCAGAAATTCTGGTTATTGTCACATGCAAGCCAAGTCTTGAGTTGCATGTGTTCATCAGCTTTCTTTTCTTGTTTCTGACTTCAATTCTGGTCCTATGTTTGGTCTTTTCTCACTAAATGGTGATCTATAGGTGTTCATAGAGTTTCTTTCAGTGCAAGCATCAAGTTGGGAAATTTGGGGTTGAGTTGTTCAGATTTTCTAAAAGGTAAGGGAAGCTAAATAATTTAACTTGTATGTTTATATGTTTGTAATGAATTGTATGATTGATTGAAATGCATGTTGAATTTCTGTTTTCGATTGAATGTGAGGACTGAACTCTGTGAACTGGACTTGGAGAGTATTATGCAGAAAAAGTGTTCGCTAGTGTCAAATTGAGGAAGTAAGAGGGTGAAAATGAGAGTTTGAGGTTGGGAGTGATTTTTGGCAGTGAAATGAGTTTGAACAAGTGCATTGTGACCTGTTAGAATCATTAAGTTGGCAAAAAATGTATAAAAGTGGTAAATTCTGGTGTTCTTCGTAATTTTGCAGAATTATGCAGAACGCGGAGTGTGCATAGTTGGTCGTTCGGTCTTGGTCAAGCGCTCGGTATTATACTAGCATATATGTTAGTGTTAGCGCTCGGTATTATACTGGCATTTATGTTAGTGTTAGCGCTCGGTATTATACTAGCATTTATGTTAGTGTTAGCGCTCGGTCTTATACTAGCATTTATGTTAGTGTTAGCGCTCGATCTTATACTAGCATTTATGTTAGTGTTAGCGCTCGGTCTTATACTAACATTTATGTTAGTGTTAGCGCTCGGTCTTACACTAGCATTTATGTTAGTGTTAGCGCTCGGTCTTATACTAGCATTTATGTTAGTGTTAGCGCTCGGTCTTATACTAGCATTTATGTTAGTGTTAGCGCTCGGTCATATACTAGCATTTATGTTAGTGTTAGCGCTCGGTCTTATAATAGCATTTAGGCTAGTGTTAGCGCTCAGTCTTATACTAGCATTCGGTTTAGTCTTGGTATTCAACCTAGTTTTAGTACTCAACTTTAATATAGTGTTAGGTTTTCCCTAGTAGTCGGCCTTCGCCAGTGTTCGGTCAATTGTTAGGTCTTGTCTGTTATAGACCGTTCGATTTTGTCCTGGGTGGTGAGAAATTGTTCGGTCTCCAACGTTCACAGGGTTCTCAGTCTTATGAGTGAGGATATGATTGTTGAATGAAATTATATGTTAAATGATGGGAATTATGTTTTTAAGTATTGTGGAAGAGAATTCCAAGGCGGAATGTCTCGTGAATGGATATTGAATGGTAAAGTATGAATGTGGATATCGTGCTAAGCTGGTGTTTATCCTGATATTCTGTGATTACTCATTCTCAAGTAGAGAGGAGTAACTCATGTGTGAGAATAACAGGAGGTCCTTTAACCTCAGGGTATCGAGGTAATCTTCACTAGACTTACCTTGTGTGGTAGCTTGATGGGTGTCTTGTTGTTTCACCACCACAAGTGCAAAAACACCTGTAGCTACACATTCATACAATTTGGATGGTTAAGTCAGGTGTTCGGTCTATGCATGAATACAGTGTTCGGTCATAACTATTTGAGTGCTCAGTTTGTATATGTTTGCTTGTATTCAGTTTTAGTATGTAGTAGTGTTCGGTTCAGCATTATTTGAGCTTGAGTAAACTGTATGTATGTGTATGCAATTAAATTACATTAGCTTACCCTTATTTCCTGTTTTTGTCCATGTTCCTGTTCGGTCCTTCTCTTGCAATGATCACCTTTGGGTGTGAGCAGAGATAAATGAGTGCTCGGTGGAGCAAGCTTTGGAGGAAGAAGAAAGACCTGTCGTTTAGTAGTAATTTACTGTTTAATCTTGTTAATAGTGGTGTATAAACCGATCGGTTAGGCACATAGTTTTAGAATAGTGTAGGACTTTTGTAAAGCTTTAAATTTTATGGTTATTTTGTAATAATTGTAAGGTTAACTTTATTTCCAGTAACTGTTTTACCATATTATTAAATGATGACACCTGTATATAGTTTTATTCTATATTTTTGGGATGTTACACCCAACGTTAGACGTTAAAAGGTTAGTGAATTCAATCACTTTATATTGGCGCGCGAGACCCTCTTCTCTTCTCAAACTTTTCTTGAATGAAGTTTGACGACCATCACATGTAATCTTTCTTTCATTTGATACAAATGCATGTTAATTAACTACTTTATGTATTTTCGTTTGTTTTGACCGATTATTTTCGTGCTCTTGTCCTTCATAGGCGCATTCTGCTTTCTCTGTCACTGGTGACGACACTTTATTTCGACGAACCAATCTTTTGAAGATTAGTTTTCATTTTCGTTTTGAAGAACTTGTTTGTTGTTTTTTTTGTTGAACTTGTTTGTTGTTGTTTGGTTGAACTTGTTTGTTATTGGTTATTGTTGTTTGTTGTTGACGATGCACTACACGTTCATAGAATATCAAAAACTGAAATTTATTGTTTTTCTGCTTTTCAAGTCTCATAGAGTTGTAAAAAAGGATCACAATTAATTAAAAAAACAAAAAAAAATTATTAACGTCGTATATTGACAAAATTCATCAAGTTAATATCGTATATTGACAAAATTCGACGTTAATTTAACGTATCCTTAAATGACTTCGTTCACAAATTCACCGTTAAAAGCCCAAAATATTCGACGTTGTACGCGATTTTTGTACTAGTGATAAAAAATATAATATAGAATGAAGGAGTTAATATTTTAAATATAAATTGTACTAGTGACAAAAAATAGTTTATTTAAAATATTAACTCCTTCATTCTATATTATATTTTTTATCACTAGTACAAAAATCGCGTACAACATCAAATATTCTAGGCTTTTAACGGTCAATTCGTGAATGACGTCATATCGTTAAATTAACGTCAAATTTTTTCAATATACCATCGAATTTTGTCAATATACAACGTTAATCAATTTTTTATTTGTTTTTTAATTAATTGTGATCTTTTTTTACAACTCTACTAGACTTGAAGAGCAGAAAAACAATAAGTTTTTGGTATTTTATAAACTAAGAACTATGAACGTGTAGTGTATTATCAACAAGAAACAACAATAACCAACAACAAAAAGTTCAACCAAATAACAATAAATAAGTTCGACAAAAAAAAACAATAAACAAGTTCAACAAATAAGTTCTTCATTTTAAACATATACTTATATCCTATACAATTTTTATTTTTATTTTACTCTTTATAATATAACTATTACCTGATTTGGAAACATATAATTGTTAATTATTTTTTAAAAATAATAAAATATTATATATAAAACTGTCACATAATTTATTTATTTATTTAATATTTATAATTTTTATCACTAATATTAACTTATTTTTTATTATTTTTATTACTTTCTATTATATATTAACTTAATCAATTTATCTGAATATAAGTTTTGAAAAAAATATAATTTTAATAAATTTTATTTTGAATATATATAATTATAAATAGGAAAGTGACAACTATTTTGGTTTTATTTAAGAAAATAAGTCGTCTCCTATGTTTTGGAATTGTGGACAGAGAATGAACTGGTTTGTTGGACTTTCCGTGGAGCGTCTTCCTTCATAGATAATAAATACCACAGAGAAAGACTAGCTTTTGTGATGTTGGACTGTAGCCCCATCTTCTCCCATAAACTAGAGAGGATCTTTTTCCTCTCACATGGCGGCGGCTTCTTCAATTTGCCAAGCTCCCTTCACTCTTTTTCAGGGGTCAAATTGTCTTAAACGAAGAAAATTGAAAAACACTTCACTTCCTCGTTGTTTTTCTCCTTCAAGATCCTTACTTTGTAGTGGATTTCTTTCAAGGAGACCTCTTTTGAGAAGGAACTCGTTCTGGGTATCGAAAACTATGGATGAATCCGTGAGAACTTCTGCTTTCAGAGATGGAGAAGGGGATGAAAACATCCAAGTGTTTGAACAGGAAGCTTTCATCGATGGACCATCCCCGTTTCAGTCAAAGTTTTTGTCGCATGAGGTGGAATACAAGCTCAATAAACTGGTTCGTAATCCATCCTTCACGTTTTTCAATAATGTTTGGCCACTAAAGTTCTGAATATTCACTCTTATGATTCCCACCCCAAGTGGAGGGAATGTTTACTCCTTTAAAGGAAATTTTCTATATATTTTCTTAAATGTATTAGGTTTCTTTTGACATGGTTTCTGAAATGCACGGTATTTGTAATAAGGAATGAATGTTAGCAGAACTGGAGTGTGGTTCCAAGAGAAAAAAGATACATTTTTATCATACTAGGCTTAACCATGAACCCGTGGCTGGGAAGAGGACCCACCAGTTAATTTGGTTGTTACATTGAAATATTTTATTTTTCTTTTTTCACACGACTGTATAATCTGTATCATGTTATTGAAGGTGAAAAAAGAATCGAAATCCATGTTATTAAAAAATTTGTTTGCTACTATTAGGTTCATCTGAATATGCTATCCAATCTCGGAAACATATCATACCACCTCTTTTTACAACCCAAGGTTTTCGAATTCAGAAATTTCAATTGGAGAAAATGCTATCTGAGAACAATTAGTCAATCATGGTTTGAGAATTCTTGTTGATAGAATGCAAAGGAAAAGTTTTCATTGTGCTATTAAAGGGCGCGTTTAAAATAGTTTCTATGCTGCGATTCCAGAGGGCTATTCCTGCAGGCTCAGCGTGTCTATGCTATAACTACAGAAAGTTGAGTTTGGCCTCTGGATATGGAGAAATCCGTGAGTTCTCGTTGTCTTTGGCCCCCTTGGCCACGTCTTCAATTTCATTAAGTCAGTTCGGTAGCTAGGTCCAATACACTTGTGATGTGTAAACAATGACACTTATGTACCACAGGCAGTAGCTAGGTGTGGATAAGTAGGCATAGAATAGATTTGGTTAAGTGTGTTTGCCAGCATGCTGAAGTGAAACCAAAATATCATGATCAATAAATAAATAATGCAGAAGCTACTCAGTCTACTCTTAGTTATATGAGAAGGAAATAACAAATTGAATGGAGTTTTTCAGTAGTTCATTTTAGCTTATGGATGAAACTCATTTTATTTTATCTTGTAATTTTCTTATATGAAGAAGCTTATCTAAGTAGGATCAACTTGTTAAATATTCCCTAAATAAAGAAAGTGCTGATGGATTAGTTTTGGGAAACACATCCTTAATACACGCTCTGTATTAGTTTCTACTGAAGTAGATTTGTTTTTACTTATCTTTTTTGCTATGTGGCTTGAATAAAAAATGGATGTAAGGGAACAAGAAACAAGAAAGAATGCCAAAAGCTCAGAATCTAAGCATACCCAGCTTTAAGAGCATATCCTTCATAGTCATGGCTTATTGATCAATTAATAGAACAGCTAATGTGAGGAAGCAGAAATAGTGGTACTTTAACAATGTTGTATTTTTCCAGAGGCCAGTAAAACTTTGATATGATTTAGGCATCAATTGTTATGCGTTCAAACACTTCGAAATGTGGGATTTAGACATCCCATTATACCCAAGTTCCTCTCACATTACCACTATGTGCATTCCCTTAACAAATAGCCTCTGTTAAGGCTTTCATGCAGCAACTGCACATCCATAAATGGAACAAAATATCCTCTAGTCACTGACTTCATGTTATATTCCTGGTATTGAGAACATGTCCAGCCAAGTTGCCTGCAACCTATTAGTGTAACTGATATATTTGAATTATTCATTGATTCTCCCACAGTGTTCTTAGTTTTCTATATATGTTCTTCAGACAATGGGCGGGGTCTTATAAGACCTCGTTTTCCTTCTCACCGCAATTTTGGAACTCCTAATCACCATATTTGGCTATGGGGTTTTTGTCTCTATGATCGTTCTTGTTTTAAGTGATATAGTTTAAAGTTATGTGTACAAATAAATTCTTTCAGTAGGATTTCATATGGTAAACCCTTTTAGTCTTACAAAACTAAGTTTAATATGGTTGGCTTGTTTTTATTGAAATTTAAATTTCAATAATCTGTTTGAATTCCCATCTTAAGGCTTGGTCATTGTAAAATTATGTCCACATTAATGTTTAACTATATTTTTATATTCTAATGCATTTAGTGCTGATATTACAGAGCAAGTGGATAGTAACTGCCCTCTTTGGTGGTTTCATTCTTTGGAGGCATGATGCAGAAGCCTTATGGTTTACCTCAGGGTCAATTTTGAATGCATTGCTTTCTGTTTTGCTCAAACGTATACTGAATCAGGAACGACCTTCAACCCTGAAATCTGACCCGGGAATGCCATCTTCACATGCACAATCCATATTCTTTGCTGTCTTCTTTGTTATTTTGTCAGGTAATATCTCGTAACAGTTCTTTGTTCAGAAAAAAATAATTTGCCAAGAGAGGTGGTTTACAAATCTTAACTTTGTGATAAATAATCTGATCCTTTCATAAATATTTTTATATATTCTTTCTGGTAGGTAGCAATATAAAGCGATTGCACATTCCATTTTGTATAGGTTCCCTTTTCTGGAAGCTCAAAAGGTTATTGTGATAAAAATTTTGGTGGTTAAAGGAACTAATCTATAGTTTTCGCGCTTGTAAATTTTATTTAAGTGTATCTCTGCCTTTTATCTTCAGTATTCTATGTTGTTAACATGGGAAGTGTCTGGTTTTCTGTTTTAGAATTACCTCATGAAATGAAGAACTCCATTATTTTAGTTTCCTTTTCAGTGATGACAATACAAATTTCCATGGCAGTCATGTGAAAGACTCAAATACAAGCCAAAAAAATCTTTAATTAGAATTGTTTTGTCTGTTACGGCAAGGAAGTGCCGATGTTTTTAGATTTCTTTGTTTTTCTTAAAGACGTATAGAATTATATGGTTTCACTATGAACATTTGCTTGTTTCTCTTATTATATTGCAGGCGTAGAATGGCTTGGGCTAAATGTATTTACCATTGCCATGAGTGGATTGGTCCTGACATTTGGTTCTTTCTTTGTAAGTGTATAATATTTCCATTTAAGCCTTTAGTTTGTTGCCTCGTATTTTATTCCTTGTGCTTTTGGTACCTTAAAATTCTGCTATTCCATATTATACATTTAAAATGGTTATCTCAATTACCATATCTACATTACCTCTTCATTAGGTCCATGAGCATCACTACAATAAAATCCCTAAATATTGACTAATTTTAGTGGCAGAATATAATTAGTCACTATAGTGACCAATTTAGATATCAATCTATAAACTAAAAATTGGTAACTAAAATAGTTTATAAATTGGTCTCCCTGGATTGGTCACTAACATTAATTACCAAGGTTTTGCCTATCAAAAGAATTGGTTTCTAAATTAGTTTATAATAGAGGCCAATCTAGAGACCAATTCCTTTGGTGCTAAAACTTTGGTAACTTATGTTAGTGACCAACTTAGAGAGACCAATTCACTATAGTGACCAAGAGACCAATTTATATACTAATTTAATTATCAATAATTTTTAGTTTATAAATTGATATCTAAATTGGTCATTATAGTGACTAATTATTTTTTGTCATTAAAATTGGTCATTATTTAGAAATTTTATTGTAGTGATTATTACGAAGTATGGTATACTTTTCTAGGCTAGAACATTGTAACCTGGTTTGTACCATTCAATTTCACAATTTATTTGATTTTTATTGTTTTCAAAGTGATATGTAAATTGTATTTGATGTAAATATAACCATACAAAATGAAGTTAGCAACTTTGAAGAATCTCTATTCCTTAAGAAAATAACAAAACTACTAAGACGAGTTTTCTATGAATTTTTTATCTCGCACAATGCTCTCTAAGAATTAAATCCTCTTGTTTTCATTTATATGCTTGTATTGTTAATATGAATATCAACATTTTGTCACACACTGTACATTACCCTAGCTTAGTGAAATCACAAAGGAATTGATAACAAGTATTCTTTTTATGGTATAGTTGAAAGTTCCATTGCTCTAGCGTACTGAATCAGATTACATATAATTTCTGAATTTGATCATAGTATGAGTTGTTTATGCTTGTTCAATGTTTCCAGTCGTACCTGAGGGTGTCGCAACAGCTTCATACAGTGAACCAAGTGGTTGTTGGAGCTGTAATTGGGTCCATTTTCTCTATTTTATGGTACTGGCTGTGGAACGGTTTTATACTGGATGTTTTTGTATCTTCTCTATGGGTTAGAATCGTTGTTGTTTTGGGGTCTGTGGGACTCTGCATAGGTTTTGTTTTATTTACTATTCGTTATTGGCTTCAAGATGACTAGAAGAACTTCAAGACGTGTAAAACATTTCAATGCGTTTTAATGTGTTAATGACACATCTCATTTTCTTTCTTTCAAGATTAAGGTTTTATGTTATGTTGCCTGGTTATGAAATGAAACATTTTGCGCCAATACTTTCTTGTAGTGATGCCTGGTTTTCTATCTCTTGCTTTCTTAGTTAGCTCTGTTGCTTTTCCTCGAAGCTTCTGGTTGGGCTTCAGCCCTATAATTTGTTAAGAAAATGAGAGCTCGAGAAAGACACCATCCATGGACTAAAGTATCAATTTTCTTGAGTTACTTTAGTATTATTTAAATAAATTTCATTTAAATCAAATACACAAGAAAAAAAATATTAAACATAAAATATGTCAAAGTAAACATAACTTGCATTTATAATATGCTTTTAATTCAAACTTTAGGTTATAATGACATGAATGGCATTCTTTTGGTCTCGTTTCAAAGTTAAAAAGTAAAGTGAGGTTGGCAACCAAGAAGTAGACACCATGGAAGAATTCACGAGCTGCTTGTGCTGTGTATTGGAGTGAAGGTTAAACAAAGAAGGCACACGTGTAACCAGTGGCTATAACGATTCATCTAGAAGATATTCTGATGGGCCATCCTCCATGGCCGTGTATTGGTGAGAAACCCGTGTAACACAAAGGAACAAACTTGAACTGTGTGTAATAGGCTAGTAGTAAGTAGTAAGTAGTAAGGTAGTAATTCCGTTTCAGTTGCCGACGTGGCTGCCTCCGTTTCCACCTCCAGAGCCAGAAAACCCTTTGCTGGATCTTCCCCTTCGCCATCGCCGCATGTTCGCAACCCTCGCGAAGATCTTCCGAATCAGATAGAGCTTCCGAGACTGGCGCGCAATGAGATCGGCCGTAGAGGAACTCTGGCCAAGCATGATCCCATACCCGTCTTGGAAAGATTCCATTCCCCCGGTCAGAAGCTGCCAGAACAACGCTCCCCCTGCTGCTCCTCCTCTCTTAGCCGAAGCGTATACTTTGTAATACACTGCATTGAACACTTCATCCCTCTCGTACGCCTCGTACCCGGAACCCCTAAACGATTTCCCAAACTCCGCTAACAGAATCGGTTTCCTTATAGCGTATTGCGCGTCCATGAAGTGAGCACTGAGCCAGTTGTTCAAGAACGAAAGCTGATACTGAACGTTGGAGCTCGATACCCTGTTTATGTTGCAATCAAATAAAAAATATGATTTTGATAATGTTATTAACTGAACTTTCTAGTTAGTTACTAACTAAACTAACCACTGGTCGGGGTAACAGTGGACCGTTGCAAAATCAATGGCTGGGATTCGGTTATTTGCAATGAAATCTGTGCCTATGTTGAAACCAGGATTCAATCTTTTTCTCTGTGGTGTTGATTGACCGTAAAACCCTTCTAGTCCTGCCTCCAATAAGTGATTTCTGTCTATCGATTTCACAAACCAAGCCATTTCCGTGATCCACGCCTATAATCAAACAAAAAAGTGTCGAGTTAACGAGTCAACTCATGATTGAGAATGAAACCAGGACCGTGATTGGCGTCTTTAATACACAAGACACCACTTTAGGTTAATTTGTCCTAATCACATCATCCTTCAAATTTTCATTCCCTTTTTTTTAATAAAGTACTATATTTTAGTGCTAGATTTAGTTTAAAAATGGAGCACTGATATCTTTGAGGGGGAAAGAGCTAGAAGGTAAAAAAGAAAAAAGAAAAGGGTGGAATGGAAGGGGAATAAAATATTTGACCTGAATAGTCCTTCCTGAAGGATCCGATGTACACCTGGGTTCATTCATAAGCTCCCACGCCATGATTGTTGGGTCATCTTTGTAATGGATTCCAGTAAATCTGTTGTATCTGTTAAGAACAGTCTGTGGAAGATAAACAAAATTCAGAGCTTGAAATCATGTTTCCCAATAACACTTTTACCTCAGAGGTATATGAGCAGAATAAATGCCAAAGTGATTATTATAATGAGATTATTTTAGTTTGTATTAGATGGTAACGGTGGAAGGAACACAGATTAGAAGAGACAAAAAAAGTATGAGGACTTGTCTGGTTAAAGGATATTCAAGGTTTTAATCTGCAGATACCAAGCAAGACGAGAAATTGTACTAACCCTGACATGGTTCATGTAGTAACCCTTAACAACAGGGCTCCTGAAGAAATCATCATCTGAAGTGAGATACTGTCCGTGACTTCTAGCCCAGTTCACATACTGCTTCTTGCCTCCGAAGTTTTCATAGTTGTTCACCAAGCTCAGTATCAGCTTAATTCTGTACTTTCTGGCCTCAGATATAACGAAATCCAACCCCTTCATACCAGCAAACAGAGAGAAATTGAAACTAAAAGTATAACCACAACAAGAAATGACATGTTAAAAGGCAAAAAATGTGACAAGTCTTGGTCTCTTACCGTGAACATTTGCTCATTATAGAAGCCAGGGGAATATTGTAGAGGTCTATAACCACTGTCACTGAAGGCCCAAGTTCTAGCAACAGTAAGGCCGTGACTTGCTGCTTCTCGGAAGGCATTTGAAACCTTGAACCTCTGAGATGGGTCAGAAGCTGTGTACATTAACCAGTAGGCGTTGAAGCCATTTGCATAGTAAGGGTATCCATTCAGCATGAAGTGGATGCCTCTGGTTCTGACGAAACCATCCCTTGCTTCCACGGTGGCCAGAATGGCCAAAAGAAACACAAAGGCAAAATGCTTCATCTCTTTGTTCAGTCTCATGTATGGGTTCTCTTCTTGTTTATATGCTTGGTAGTAGTATAGAGATAAGAGAAAAAGCAAAAGTACGGTTCTTCGGCAGTTGCTAAGAATCTGAAAAGTGAAAACCGAGTTTGTCTTCTTAGATTACAAATTCAGTTTTGTTCAGAAGAAAAAACAAGAAAAATGCAATTATAATACATTATGTAATTTTTAAAACATAATTACTAGAATAATGTGATTTTAGCTGGGATATTTAAATAATCCGTATCCTAGATTGTTTTATTGCAGGTTAGGGTAAGGTTAATTAAATGTTCATTTAATAGATTCTCATTAAACGAAAATATATTTGTAGGTTTGAATGTGGATGCTATTAAATAAAACTTTAAAAATGAGAAACCAATTTTGAAAATTAAAAAAAAAAAGTTTCGTAAAAGCGGGGACATAGAAGTCCACAAAGGATTCTTATATAACTACCGACACCGGATTGGTATAATGTGAAAATCTGGCAACCCAACTACTGTACTTTTTAACGAGGCATTATGAAAGAGAACAGTGTTACCAACTTTTGCAATGGAAAATGACAAAACAATAAAGGGGAGGAACGATTTCACTTAAAACTCAGCAATGATATTTTCGTCAATTTTATTTAGTTGTTATCCAGTAAATAAAAAATAATTTATTCAATATGTTTTTTATGGATATGAAATTAGAGAAAAATATTTCTTTCGAATTGAACTATTTTTTTGTTTGAGTATGAGAATTATGTATAACCATATCATCTTCAATGGAGTGGAGGCAGTGTAATTAACACAGAAGATTATGCAAACTAACTGGTTGAGCTGCACCGACAGTAACCCTTCGTGTTGAACACATGCATAACAATGGTCCATTAGATGCCACAGTCACTGAAAAAAATGGTAACCTACTACAATTTTCACTGCATAACAATGAGAAATAAGAAGAACGAGTTAATTGACCATAATAACATCATTCGAGTGACTTAAAATCGAAACCTAAGATAACACTGAAATTGGACCCATGGTTGCAGCATCTTCTGTTATAGTAGCGTGAGTTTGATGGGTCCACCACTACTGTAATGATGCCATGTCTTCTTCTGTCCCGCCCCATCCATGGCAATAGACATAGCCCAGTCGGTAGAAGTTCTTAATAATATCTAACATTCAGTTCCTCAACTAACTACATTTGTGTCTAGGGTTTGCTTTTAATAATATAATAAAGAAACATATGTAAATAAACAAAACACACTAAACTGTTTTATAATATTTTTATATCTAATTAAACCTTTTTGTTGTTTAAATTTGTGGTATCCTGTGTGTTGGGGACTGAAACTTCATTCTTAATTGATATAAAAATTTAATTGAAAAATGGAATATTAGATCTTAATTAAAAAGATTTGAATTTATTATCAACTTAGAACTTAATTATTTTTTTAATTTTTTGAGTAGAAACAAAAAATGAAAACAATACAATGTAAAAAATAGCATTACTCAATTTAGTATTAATTAAAAATAAAACAAAAAAATTTACTAAAAACTTAACTAAAAATTAAATTTATAATTCCTTAAAAGTTTAATTTGTACTTAATTATTGAAATATGTTTGTGTATGGTATAATGTCTGATCTGATCGGTAAGCTAGGTAATAAGTCAGCACCAACAACAAACATGATATATTAACCGAACGATATATATTTATGGTCGTTCGGTATATTCCTTAAGTTAATAGTTTAGCAGGCGAAATGAGCCTGCAAGTGTTGGGCTATAATTGGGCCAGCGCAAACATTAATGTATCAGACCAACATCAATTTAAAGCCCACAAAATATCTGTATTATTGGACCAACATCAATTTAAGGTTCACTAAATACCTATAAATATAATGGTAAACTATAGAGGTAAAGTTAGCTTAATTAAGTTTTGATAAGTTTTGATACTTACTTGTAAATTAACTTTATTGAGTAAAATTTGACTTGAACGTTGGAGTGTCTTTAGTAAATACCCACTGCTCGGTTTGAACTTGAAGAAGTTGGAGCAAGTAATTCGAGAAAGAAGAGAAGGTGATAACATAAAGGTGTGTTTCTTGACCCTACTTATTTATATATAGAAACAATTTATGTTAAGACTTTGTTTAGAAAGATAAACTAAGAAATTTTGTTACCAATAATATACAATTTACTTGTATATAAAACTATAATATCACATAATATAAAATATTAATATTTAATGTTTATAGTTTTTTTTTTCTTATCGCTCAACTTATGTTTACTCAACTTTATTTTTTTACTTAATAAAACTTTCAAGTCATACTTCTTAATAATAATAATAATAATAATAATAATAATAATATATAACTAGAAGAAAATATATAAAAAAAAAGTATTAAAAGGGTATGTAGGTTTGTGATGAATAGGACGGGAAAAGAAGAGGAGTTTGGTGGGGATAAGTTGAGGCGTGGCGTGGGTCTGAATGCGTGAGAAAGAAAAGAGTGTTTTGTTTATGAAAGATATCTCCACGATTGGCGCAATAAATGAGCAAATCTAACACCTTACCACATCATCTCATGCTCGTGCATTTGTCTCGCTTTCCATTTCTCCCATTAGATTTTCACACGCACGTCACTTCACCGTACACTTGTCATACACTGCTGCAACTTGTTTTTGTTCGGGTTTAATGTTTCTTCAAACTGACAACACATTCAAATTTACAATTGTGATTTATAAAATTACAGAGGAAGATAGGCTGAAATTTCTAGAAGAGTTTCATTCACAAGATAAATTTTTGAATGGAGAGAATCCTTTCATCAAACTTATATACCAAAGAAAGAATCCAAAGGGTTTAGCTTAGGGGATATAAACTTATCTCTTTAGTACAATGCATGTATAAAGTGGTTGCAAAAGTTACAGCCAATAGGCTGAAGCATGTCTTACATGAAGTTATCAATTAGTGTGCATTCTTGTGAGAAAGCACTTTATTAAAGAATGCTCTTATAACTAACGAGGTGATAGATGTAAGTTTGGTGGTATAAGTATGGAGGTGAGACCAGTGGATAGGTATGTAGATGTGCTGAAGTGTAAAATTCTTCAAGTATCTTTCATTTAATTAGGAATACTGATTGGGGCAAACCTAAAAGAATCTACCTAAAATGTGGTCAAGTAAAAGTATTGTAAAAGAAAAGTTCTTTATGAAAGCTTAATAATTTAAGTTTTGCTTTGAACCCTATCCTTATAGGGTTACCTTACCATTCATTAGGTAAAATAAGAGAAGATTTGTTGCTCAGATGGCTACGTTGGTTTAGTTGTCAAGAACATGGGAAAATTTAACAAAACATTTATTTTTTTAATAACAATGGTATATACAGTAGAAAAATTCTCCTCTATCAGTCCAAATACTAGAGATCTCTACATCAGAACCTTTTTTATTAGGAACAACAGTGATTTATTGCAAAGCAAATACGTAGAGTAGGATTATTGCTATTAACAGTCATTTATCTGAATCGATAAGGGAATGCATCTGTGACCTATGTCAACCTGTAGTGTCAACGAATTACCAAAATTTGTATTTTACTACCACAAACCAACATAGACAAGCTCAAATTCTACAAGGACATTCTTCACTGCTGGACCAGAGAATTATCATAACAGCATTGTGCCGGATGGATCACAAGGTTAAAGGTAGCCTCAAAATTTCCAAGTGAAACCGCTAGCCTCACTGCCAGAAAATTGCTACTGATAACAAAAGAAGCTGAACATGTAATGGCATGTAAGACTTTTATTACTCTCCCTACCTACCATAATTCAACATTGCATTATGTTGTGAATTGCTTGACTGCATCATCATATTCAGGAGTCAGATCACGTTCAGTAGAGGATGATCCTATATCCATAGGGAGATAAGACCATGCTAATGCAGCCGTACTAAGAACAATCACAGTTGTGATGGAACCCCAAATCCATCTCTGCCTCTTGTTTCTTCTTTGTCTCTCACGCCGTGTCATCTCTAGATAAAACAGCCAAAAACTCTAATGAGATTAACAAATTAATCAAGATAAAAGAAAACAAAATCATAAATTGGAGTGACCTGATAAAACCCATCTCACAAACTTGAACAGACATAAAAACAACCAGTCCACCATATCCCTAAACCACATATAATTCTACCAATCTAATATAGATAAATTAAATACACAGCAGAATGATAATTGTGCAATGAAGAAAAATAAATTAACAAATAAAAACACTAACACAATGGATATAGTTAAATGAAGAATAAAGAATAATCGATATGTTTCCTTAATCAACACAATTATAGACTAATTTAATGACGAATCTCACCTACTACTTCCTGGTTCCTCTGAGACATCTCCCTATTCATGGTCTCATAACAACGGAGACGTTCCATAAGTCGAGCAATATCAAAGTTCTTTGCCTCTAGTTGAGCTTCCATCTCTGCCTCTACCTCTGCCCTAGCAATTCCTTTTCCAATGGTATTTGATATAATTCTAGCAATATAAACTTGTTGACATAGATCTTCCACACCATCAGAAATTAGCTGCTCATCCTTCGCAACAGAAGTCAGCTCTGCAGGCAATATAATCCCTGCTTGATATAATCCTTGCCTGATACTTTCCCATTGGCTTCTCATGGTATTTAGAGATTCTTCTGCTTTCTTCCGCTTTTCAATCTCTATCAACATACTTAATCTCATTTCACGCAATTCAACTTCAATATCAACATCGTGTATAGAATTTTGACTCATGGTGGAAGAAAATTCTACAGAGAAAAGTGTCAAGTAAGCTAATAGACACAAATATATCTTGGACACTACATATGACTATAGAATAATATTTTTCCTCTCCTGATTAGTAAATGAATCCACCCTAAGATTGTTAAAAGAAATAACTAGCAGTAAAGCTAACCCAATTTACCTTCCCATGCATCATAATACTCCCCAATAGGACTGCTAAATTTCATAGAAAGGTCTGTTGCATTTTCTTCCCCATCTGTGTTGCTTGCAAAACTCATTGAATCTGGTGGATCAAAAAAGTCTTCAACCTCTCTAGCTCTGTCCAAATTCAATGTCAGTGACTTGTCCTTGAGTAAATAATCGGTTAAGATACTACTTTCAGTTTCTCTGGTACAATTTGCAGGGTCACCACCATTGCTGCTATCCAGTTTGCCGTCATAGACACCATTCACCATATCCTCTTTAACAAGTTCAGTGTTTGTAAAAGTAACATGGAGGTCACCAGCTGAACTTGCAAAAACAGCATCAAAGTTCTTGTCATTAACATTTTCATCATTATGAATATCCACATCAGAATCAGAGGAACTCTTGATGAGAAGACTTGGGCCACGACGTTTGTGGTTGATGATGTATGGTGAAGGAGGGAACGAGGAAGGAGTTTCCGGAAGGGGTGTCACCTCAGGAGTGGAATAAAGCGTAGGCTTCAATGGAGGACGAAGAGCCTTACTTTTATTGGCAGGTGCTTTATTACTCCTCTCGAGCTTCTGTGAGTTCGGAATAGGAATGGAAGTTCGAGTAGATTTATCAACCGGATTTGAATCTCCCGGCTCTATCAACCTATCCAGTGCTATGGCAGTAAAACTCGACATTGCTGTACAATCCACAAAGCCATAAATAAGAACTCAATAAAGTTTCACACCCAAGCACAGATTTTAGCGATCTTTCCACAGCCCTAATGCAATAATTCAAGGACACAATTTCGTTGTATGATTGAATCTAAACAAAACTAACAAAATTGAATTTTGATTTGTTCTTTTTGAGTGAAGGACCCAATAAGAGAAGCAAGGGAAGGATCATCCTTTCTCCCCCAATCCAAACCACACAAGTAGATAAATAGCATTAAAGCGGGTCAAAAATTCAAAACACATCTTTTTTTCAAATAATCTAATTTAATTTTTTTCATAAGCAGCAAAAATACAATATTATTGTCTTAAATAATAACAAAATTTCATGCGTTATTTCCTCCTCCCCTTGACATATAAAAAAACAAAACATATAACAGAAATGATATTTACATATTATTTTCTCCAGAAAACTCCGGAAACAACAATAAAACAGAAACCGCGTAGAGAGAAACCCAAACGAAATAACCGGAAACCTAAACTGGTCTCAGAAACACAATACAATGCAAACAACCATTCCAAAGTGAAGAAAACTTCAACAGAGAAAAAAAGTGCTAGGACGCGTGAGAAAGAGAAAATACCTAGAATAGGGAAAAAGTGAAAATGAAGGAGAAAGTTGAGCGAGAAAGAGAGTGAACAGTGTAACAGAGGAAGAAGCGGGAAGCATCAAATTTTGCAAACGTTTCTTAGTGTTATCGGTGGCGACTGTTGGTTTGTTGTGTTGCTTCTGGGACGCCAACGTGCTTTGTACAATATATATATGTATATATTTAACACCCGACCAACCTAACCTATCTTCCAAGAAATCAAATCGTTATGTTTTGTGTCTGTTTTTCCTTCTATTTTATTGGTAAATCTGTTTTTGAGCAACCTTTGTATGACCAGTTTTAAAAATAGAATCTTCGAGAGAAAGATAAAGTTATGACCGTCTCATGAGTTTAATTCTAGTTTTTTCCTACTTTATCTGTATTCTTCGTACTTTTATAATCTTTTTTTCTTTTTGGGTTCCTTCATCTGTGGACCCTCATTGGCCCAGCCCATTAAATTTCATGGGATCAGAATAAAAGTTTCAACTAAATACGACGTCGTTTATTTAATGCAAATAAAAATCTTTCACAAAGAAGAACAAATGAAAGAGAAAGCCACTTGCCAAACACTACTTTCAAAATTTGAAAATTTTGAACGTGACATACGTTCTTAGAGATTTTTTTCAGCTTCAAGATTTGAAATTTTTTAAAATGAAACCTTACTTTTATTTTGAGTTTTTAAATTCAGTTTTTATTTTTTTTAAATTGTTACAAATTAAAAAACGATTCTTACATCTTGTTTCACTTCAGCTTCTCAAATATAAATTATAAATAAAAAATAATTTATTCATTATGCTAAAAAATAATAAACATAAACATTTTAAATTTTGGTCTAAATTAGACAGTAAAAAGATATAATCATAATAAACACACGTGACATGAATAATTTTTACGATAAGAATTAGCTATCATGTTAATATTTCAAAAAGGTATATTTATTTTCTATTAAACAAAAATAACATATACTTAAACAAATAGCAAAATATTGAAAAATATCATACATAATTTTCTTAATCACGTAAAAAATACAAGTGCGTTTAAAAATAACATAATAGCTCAATGGTGTATAAATATATAATGTTAAATTAAGCATTAGTTTTATAAATTATTTTTCTGAATATTAATGTTATAATACATGTGTTTGGAAATAAATTATTACAATTTTTCATATAGATTATGTAACGCCTTATAAAATATAACAAAAAAGTGTGTACACGTGGCAGCATAGGATAGGTTGGGCAAAATTAGTAAAGTAAAAACTCACATCTAAATTGTGCTTCAGAAGAACGTTCCCCCTTTTCTTTCAAGCACTCTCTCTTTTCTTCCTTGTCTTGCCACTCTCTCTATTCCAACTCCAAAATCTAACCATTTGTTTCCTGAATTGAAGCTACCTAGACCTTCAAGACTCCAAGAGCTACGTTTCTACCGATTGATTTTCCGTTTTCTCCAACCGGTAAGAAAACCCCCTTTCTCGTGTGCCCTAGGGTTGTAAGCATGTGATTGAACTGTTGCATGCAACCCATTTCGTTTTCTTCCATAATCTAGCTTCTATTTGGTTCTAAGATTCGTTTTCCATCATCAATTGATGATTTATAGGTGATTCTAACATTTTGGGAGTGCAAGCAAGTGGTCCAGGGTTCCTACTTGAGCTCGGTTGTCTACACTAGAGGTAAGGGGAGCTAGTTCTACTCTTGATTTTACTGTCTAGAGTGAATACATGATAAAATTTGTAGTGGTATGTTGTGAAAGCATGAACTTGGTTCTAGTTAAACTTGAAATGCATGTATGGAAGTGTGTGTTATGTGAATTTGGTGATTGATGATTATAAATTGTTTGGAATGACTTAGAATGATGGAATTGTGTATGTTGGAACTGTTTTGGCATGAAAACTTTGTGGTAGTACTGTTAGAAAGGAAATCAAGTGTCTTTAGGGTCAATTTTAGGCCATTTTAGAGGAAGTGAGGTAGTGATTTTGAGCAAATGAGGTCTGCAGCGTTATTGGACTGTTGGGACAGTTTTATCCACTGTATTGTGACTTGTTTGAGTCACTAAATTAGTCAAAATTAGAGCAAAGAGGTAAGATCGGGTTTTGGGTCTCTAAGTTGGGAAAAATTGGTGTTTTAGAGTTAGAAAGGAAGTGTGGTGGTCAAATTTAGAGTTAGGCATTCTTGGTGATCCTAGTCAGTTTAGGTAACTTAGGTAGGTCATGTGTGACTTAGTAGGCATGTTTAAATGGTTAAAAACCAACTCCAAGTTGTAGAATTGAATTTAGACCTCTAGGTTGATAAAATTGAAGTTGTAGAACCTAAATCAATGCATAAACACTTTATAATAATGTTAGAAAGGATTAGAATTGTTTAGGTAAGTTTAATTTAGCATGAAAGTTGATTTATGAGTGGTAAAAGTTCACCAAAATGATTAGAATTGGTAAAAGAGAGTTAGAGTTGCTCAATTATGCAGAAAAATCTGCAGAATTTAGCTTCCTCTGCAAACAAAATTCGCTTAGCGCACAGGGAGGGTGCGCTGAGCGAATTATGTGTGGCAGATTGAGTGTTTTCGGTGTTTTTGATGTTTTTGGAGTTTCGGACGTCCGTTTTGGACGTTCTTTAGTTCGTTCTGGGGGTTTTTTACCCTTCCGGAGCCATTGGTGAGGGTCTCCAAGTTGTTTGAATTACTTAAGTATTGATAATTAAAATTCCTAAAGAAATTTGTGTTAATAAGTGATGGTTTTGTGAAAGTATGTAATGTATGAGTTGTTTTATGACATGGTTGATGTTGTATGATGGTGTATGGGTTTGGTATGAGACAATATAGTAAGAATGCACTTGAATGACTATGAAATTTTATGTTTGATGAATCAAAGTGGTTTATGAGGTACATTATTGATCCAAGAGGAATATCATGTGATTTAAAGTGGTCGGATTGAATATGAAATTAAGATCTCTCGGTGGGATCAGTTAGTGTATTGAATGAATGTGAGAGGCTTCCATATGGGGGGTTATCCCTAACACTCCAACGGTTTTTCATTCTCACTTAGAGAGGATTGACGCGTGTGGTGAGAGTAGTGGGAGGTCCTAGGGTAGGCGCTATCACTGAAGGTCTATTTCGCAGTAACGGACTAGCCTTGTGTATGGTCGGGTGGAACCCCTCGGCAATGGCTTTGCAAAGCAGTAGGGGCCATCACAAGTGCACAATCCGCCCCAGCTCTACATACATTCTATGTTCGGACGTGTCTAGGAGTCTTAACATGATAGGATGCTTGCTTTAATGAGTTTTGTGAAATAAATATTTATGTTTATAATGACTTACATGTTTATGTGTGTACGGATGTTCTTGAAAATGCTAGATTGAATTGAAATTATCTATATGTTTGTTTGAGACCTAGCTCACCCTTGCATTGTATGTGTTGCATGTGTTTGTCTTTTCCCTTGCGATGATCATCCAATCCTTTGGATGTGAACAGTAGGTGATGATGTACCATTGGAGCAAGCTTTGGAGGTTGAAGAAGACCCAGCCCCTAGTACTTAGGCCTTCTACTAGCTCTTAGTTGATTAGCTTGTTATTTTGAAAAACTCCTAGTTTTTTTTTTTTATATAGTTCGACACTTTTGGAAAACTCTTTAGGTCTCTTTAAAATTTCAATAGCCTTGTATTTTGGAGAACTTTGGAAACTTGTACTTAAGTTTGATTTCGTTTTAATTCCCTCTATCTTTTGAATGACTGTATACATATTTAAATATTATTATCTCTATCTCTCAAGTGCTTTTACATATTATAATAGCTGAATCCTATTATATTATATGTGTATATGATATTTTGGGATGTCACGTATTATAGTTATTTTTAAATAAAATTTTTATTAAGTATTACTATAAATTTTGAAGTTATGATTATGTCTTAATATACATCAATCATATCAACTACAGTTATTTATACTAATATTAATCTTATCATATCGTTGATTTAATTTTTTTTGTTTATATTTTTTATTGATGTCAACTTAATTTAATTTTCTAGTAGATATTAACAAATAGTACTAATTGTTAATATTAGTTTAAAGTGTTCTTAATTAATATTAGAAAAACCATCTAAACAAAACACTTATCTGAAAATAGCATTAATATCAATGATAAAAATGATTATAACATATATCATGATAATCAATCGAAAAAATGTAACTCTTAGTAAAATAATCTATTGACAAAGAATATAACTAATATTAAATGTCAAATGACAATTGTTACCATTAGTGTAAAATGAAGATATTATATTGGTTGCTGAAGAAATGATGTGATAATTTATGGTGAAAATTTTTTAAATATAAAAATCATATTACATTGTTAGTTTAACCAACGTAATATTTTCTGAAAAAATATAAATAAAAAATAAAAAATAATATTAATATATTACTTTTGAATAGAGAAATATTATATTATATTGGTTGTTGAATAGAATCAACATTGTTTCGGTATTAGTCCATTAATAACTTAAACGTTGATCTAATTATTTATTAGTTATCAACGTATTACTCTTAAGGGTGTTGTTCCCTACACCACCACCTCTTGCTCCCAGCACCTCTCCATTCTTGATTTGTCCTTCAGTAAAATTTTATTTTTAGGGTTAATATTTATTACCTTCTACCCACTCCAACAATAACCTATTTCTGGTCCCCGAATGAATGCATGCAGCGCGACAATATCAAAAGCTATTCTTTGCAGACAAGCTCTTCTTCCTTTCTTTAACGTTTACTTCTTCCTCTCTTTCATTATTTTACCGTGTGTGCTGTGAGAGTCTGGCGGACTTTCATTTGGTGGTGTGAGAATCCAGCGTTGCGAGAGTTCGATGTTGGTGGTGGTCGTGCTTGAAGGTGAAGGTATGGTGTTCCTCCCCTCCCAGGTGCGTGATAAACCCTAAAACAAACATTTTAACCTTAAACGGATGTGAGCATCCATCAACAGATGTCAACATCCGTTGAAGGTAAAATGGATGTCGACATCCGTTTTGGCCTTCGCGGCGGGCGACGGAAAAACAACAGCAACACATGTTAAAACCAAACAGATTTACAGATTTAAACTAATCTAGGATGGAGATGAAAAACCAGATCCCGCTAGATCTACGCTCCTTCGCACTAGGAATCAACACCAACAATGGAAGGAAACAAATAGAAAAGGGAAAGGGAAGTGGGGAAGAGAAGGTTGAAAGAAAAAGAAATAAAAGGAAGAAGAAAAGCTTAAACGGAAATGACAAGTGAAGAGAGAATCCGTGAAAGATGTGGTGGTGGGGTGCAGCCGCGGGAGTGAAGAAGTGAGTGGTAAAATTAGGGTTTTGAAATATGTTAAAAAATCCCAAAAGGTAAAAGTAAAAAAGTTAAAATAGAAGGGTAATTTTGGAAATAAAATAAATTGGGAAGTTCTTTGACAAATCTTTTTTTTACATCCATTTAACGTTATCCTTCTTTACTTTGTATTCTCTCATTTCTTGAAAAAAATTCAAAAGTTTACATTATGACCATTTATCTTTATATTATATTATATGTATGTAAAAGTGTGTCTCTTTAATTCTCTTCCCTTTTCGTGTTTTTCATTCTTCTTTGCAAATGTTTCCCATCTCGCTTTTTCCATCATTTTCGCACATAGCACCTCCACTCACTGCTTGTACACATGCATGTCTCCTTGCACTGCCACCACGACTGCCTTCACACAGCGTCTCCACAAGAACCCGCCCTGGGTTGAGCGCCTCCACACCTTGATTTTGGTCCAACACTACCTTCGCGCTGCTTCTTCGGTCTAGCCCTTCTTTCGCTCCATATTTTTGGTGCCAACGTCTGTCTTATTTCTGGTCCAAACCCTCCTTATCGCATGTGTTTTTCTTGGTATTGTTTTCATGGCCGTTTTGATCTTCTTCCTTAACCTACAAAATTTTCCCTCACTTTTTCGTGCCCTGACCATTTTCTCTAGGATTTTCCCGCACTTTCCCTACCGCGATTCCTCTATACAGAGCTTTCCAAGAATGGCAAAAGTACAAGAAGATTCTAAAACAAGAAGATTGTGAAACTTCTCATCTAATATTAGGGTAATTGAATAGTTTTTTAAACATAAATGTAGCTATGCTATGTTATGTATGATGTTAATGTGTTTTCTTCATATTAGTAGCCTCTCAAATAATAATTTGTTGATTAAATTTACTGTTGAATGTTGAAACTTTTAGTATTAATATTAATAAGTTATAGGAGTTTGAAATCTTTTTCATCTTAAGTAAAATAGGAGATAAGTAACTTTAATTTTGAGAATTAATAAAGTGAATTATGCGATGAGGAAGTTTTTGAGTAAAACAAATTTCTTGCAAGATTCTTTGTACACTTTTTCTACTTTAAGGAAGGAATAGTCAATATTATGAACTATAAATTACAACAAAACCTTTTTGAGTAAAGTTAATGCAGATAGCATTTTTTAACATATATGGTTCTGACACTGTAGGTTACAGAAACTTATGCTCACATTCTAAATGTTATTGCACCTCAATATACTAATCTCCACATTCGCCATTAAAAATCCTTACGAATGAACAACATTAGTTCTTGAACATGTTAATAAGATAGGTTCTGATGTACTAGAATGCTTTTGATTGATAATTGAATATTGTAAAAAGTGAAAGTTTTGCATTGTAAAAAAAAATCACATACATCGATTTTGAATTATAACTTATGCAATAGCTTTTTTTTACTTTATAAATATTTGTCTAGTAATTGATGTTAAATTATATGATGTTACATAAACATAAATTATAAAATAGTCGTAACGTGTAATACAGCACCTGAAAAAAAAATTCACAAACAGTAAATTCTAACTTATTGGCTCATCTAATATTGTATTTAAGGTGAAGATAAAACAACAGAAAATAATGATACCGATAATGTATATGAAAAAATCATAACATCGGAGAAGAATCATTATTATAAAAGCAAAATAAAAAAGCTTATATGATGCGTCACTCATAAATAGTATACATATATTTGACTCAATTGGCATACATTCCCCACTTTATATGAGAAGAATTATTCTTCAACAATTCGATGTGTAAACAATATAAAATCGTTGAAAAAAAAAATTCCTTCATTTATGTGGATTAATCTTTGTCAAATACATTTAGCTCTTTGTTATCGATCCTATTTAAATTATTAAATGGCAATTAAAAAACAGTTTTTATATTATCATTGAATTCATATAACAGGACGTTATTTCAATATTTTTTTTATTTCCTTTTTCTTGTGAGGACTAACTCAATTTGAAAAAAAGTCAAAATGAAATTTGTTACCAAACACGAGGGGTTGATTATGAACTAGTTATAATTATACAAAGGAGGCTAAATTTTACGTATTCCTGAGTTATGAAAGAACAAATAAAAAAAATCAAATACCCATCGGTTCTTAATTAATAATAATAAAAAAAAACAGAGTAACTTTGGATAAGAATGTCCGGAAAACATTCAAATGTATTCAATTGATTAAATTTTAAATGATCTCATTTGAGAAAAGATTTAAATTTATTAAATTTTACTTTTTTTTATTTAGATAAAATATTTTAATTATCATTCAAGAAAAAAAAAATTATTCAAACAGAAAATAACTATTACTAGTTTAAAAATATTAATATCATTTTTTAATATTGGTTAATGTTATATTTTGTCAAAATAGACAATTTTATTGATGTTGTTTGAAATTAATTAAAATCAACTACAATAATTTAAGTTATTTTTATCATATTGATGACTGAAGAGTTTTTTTTTTCTTTCTTTCTTTCTTTTACTTTCAGATTAATGTTGACTCAAAAAGTGAAGTCGAGATTAAACTAATATGTTAGTTGATTTTTTTTTTGTTAATAATAGAAAAAATATTAACAAAATTTTAATAAGTAAAGTATTGATGTCGATCGCGATGATAGAAAAACAGACACTTATCGACTATTAATAAAAAAAATATTTTCAATATTGGTTGAAATTTTTTGGACTAATATTAAATAAATAATAATAATAATTTGCAACAACAAAAATGACCTTAATAAGTTAAATCGAATAAAATAATTCTTATGAACATTAAGAGAAAAAAAATATTTAAACTTAAGCAAATTATAGTGATCCCAATAATAATATTCAAACCAAAATTGAAAATAAAATAAAAGTAAATTACATAAGAATTTCAAAATTTTCTTTTCATTTGAAGTTTCAAATGATCTAATTTTAAATAATTTAATTGTTTTCATGGGTTTTTCTTTTTAAAAAAAATGTTTTACTCAAACAACACAATTATCATAAACCAAAGTTTTCTTTATAAAAATAATTATCTTCTAAAAATTCCCCATCCAATGTAAATAATCATGAACATGTGAGTTATTGGTAGGTAAAGATTAGAGTGATTAAATTAAGTGATTTCTTTTTGTTTTCGCTTAACTAATTTAATTAAGGTTGACTTTATATTATTTTGTTTATTTTATAACTAAACTCATCCTTCTTTTTTGGGTGTACTTGGGTTACAGGTAAATAAAATAAAAACACAATTTACCAATAATATAATCTAAAATAAATTATTTAATATTATACTTTTGGTGAAATAACGATACTTATGTAATAAAGCATACAATACCTAAAATATATAATACTTTTATAACAAATTTGCCAGACAATTAATATGTTTATTTTGTGTTCATTAAATAGTTAGGTTGGGTTCAACAACTTATTAAACTCGGTTATTTAATTAAATTATAAATTATTATGCTTGATCAATACCCACGGACTGAACTTAATTCACCAAAATGTAGTGGAATTAAATGGATTTCAAAATGTGACGTGACTTGTTACATCCTAAAAGTAACAATGGTGGAGAGATACTGCTAATTGTGGTGAGATGACCATCATACACATAGCAACAGTGAAAAAGTCATTACATATAAAATTCAATAATATGTAAAAAAATCAAATCTATGAATTCTTTTTCCTAGTTTTGAAACCCCTTTTCAAAAATCTGTTTCCTGGTTCATTCTCCAAGTATAACACACCGAGTTAAAGTATTTAAACTGTTGTTGTCCATGATATAGAGTATGAGAATACATGCAATTGCGTAAAACGTTGGAGGATATATACATTTGCTTTTCATTCGAGTTGAGTGCATGAGAAAATCAATTTTTTGACAAGTTAATATTAAATCATTCATATACGTTAATTTATTATTATTATTATAGTCAAATGGGAAGTTTTACCACACAAATGCATGAAAAAAAAAGCATAAAATTTATGATGAAATCAACGTTCAAAATAAACTTGATAATTAAGGGTCAAATAGCCTTGTTCTCACTTGATAACGTCATGAGGGCGGTCAGGGATTGCGGCTCACTGCATGCATAATTCATCAGGTTTTTGTTTTTGTTGCATATAGTCACCATTTTCTAGTATTCATATTCTTACATGATTTTTCTGCATAAATTTGTAAACCCTTTTAATCTATACACAAACCATCTCTTATAAACATTCATAAAAGATGACATCATGGGAAGAAGAACGATGTTGTATGTGCAGTGTGTTTTTATCTGGCCTCCGACAATTCAACTTGTAATGATAAAGCATAAATATTTATGTCATCAAATTCAGCAAGAAACAATAGAAAGTTTCATGAACATCTTATGATGATTTGACACGATAATCAAACGCTAATTATTCTTTGAAAGAAATATAGCACTAACTTACACTTGAGTTTGAAACCTGAGATGAGTAATCATTTGTAATAGATGACAGGTTTATTGGAATTGGTATCCCACATGCCTCCTTCCTTCACATACTCAAGATACCTAGCAAATTCAGGCCTAGCTGTTGTCGTCTTCTTCCGCCGAAAATCAAAGAGGCTGAGAAGTGGGTGAATCTTCTTCTCCTTAGGTTTACTACTGCCCTTTTTCGTGGGGTTTCTCTGCAGATTCATCTCACCAAAGGTTGAAGCCATAGCTCGAGAAGGCAAACTTGTGCTCCTCTTAAAATCCTCATTTGAAGTTCCACTGTCACCATGTTCTTTATCTAATTTCTCATACCTGGAAGGGCTTTTCCGAGTGCTTGTGGATCTAAACATGTTGGACTGTTGAGTGAGAAAGAATGGTTGAGTTTTAGACGATGAAAGGAAAACGTTTGGTGAGAGATAAATATTGTAGGATGATACAGGACATATTTTATATATTAGGTTTGGTTCGATTTTTCTACGTCTGTGCTCTTTGGTGTTATCCTTGGTGTTTTGTTTTCAATGTTTTGTATACAAAACATGAGGAGTGACTAAATTTTGGTTGACTTTGGTGCCGTCCCAACAAAACTCCATCCACAATTAATTGAAAGTCAAAAAATAAATTGAGAATATGACATTTTAGTTTTTCTTGGCATACCAAGCTTTGTTTCCTCAGTCAAAGTGCCATTAATTGATGTCTCCATTAAATATTTATTACTTGCACATGAAAACATTGACACATTCAAATGAATTGGTGGGAAAACTTGACAAGATGGCGTGGCTGAGAAAGTGATGTGAGAAACGAAACCATAGTTAGAAAAACGGTTTCATAAAACACACTAATACCATTTATTTTATCCTCTATGCTAAAAAAAAGACAAATACATAGTTAGAAAAACAGTTTCATAACACGTTATGTTATTATATTATTATATAAAAAATAATATTGTTATAATTATAATAATAACACAAGTTAATGTAATAACAAGGGAGAGAAGATATCGAAGTCAATTTATAACAATTGTGTTTTTCATAATCTGTTCCACTTCTTTTTTGTCAATTTCTCTGTACTTTTGTTTGACCCCTATAATCAGTATACTTTATTTTTACTCACTTTCTTCTACTTCCTTCCTTCTTCTTTTTCCAATTTCTAACCTATCAAACAAAGTGTTAAAATTTAACCATCGATGCCTATATAATCTATGATGTGATATCGATTTATCAGTTCGTTATTTTGGGACAAATGGTTTTTTTCTATTTAGCACTTTTAATAAAATAAATGCTCATGATGGAGACATCATTGTGTAAGTTCTAAATAATTAATAGCGGTTTACTTTAAACACACTGTTTGATTTGGCTAGTGTTTTTCCAAACCATAATTATTAGAGCACTTTGGCACGAGACAATAGAATTTAGGGCAAAGACTTAACAAAATTCGAATCAATCTGAGATGCCTACCAATATTCTTGACTGCAATTTAAAGTTCTTTTGTTATACATTAACGACTTGGTTGAGTGAAACTTTGAAAACCTACCCACACACGCAAGAAATGCACATGCACAGTTCGTTGAAAAAATGACTGATGGATAATTTTATTATGTTGCTTGTTATTATTGTTTTCACCACTTGATATTATAGAAGGATTAAATTTACATTTTTAATTAAGTTTAATATAGCTCAAATACACTCCCAAAAACTACCTAAATTAATAAAAAGGAAGAAAAATATAAGAAAGTGGCATTTTAAAAATTGAACTTGATATTAATTGTTTAATAAACTGTAGTGGTAATATTTCCAGTAGTTAAGTATACCGTCTAATTAGTTTTTCATTGTTATATATATCAATAATGTGTACATTATTGATTATATTTTTTTAAAAAGTAACACTAATTGAATTTATAATATAAAAAAATCCTTATTTTTTGGTTGGGGTGAGACTTGACTATAAGCTGTTCTGAATTTGAGAAGTAGCCCAAAGAAACAAACCACTATGACAGAGTCTGCCAATACTTTCCAGTGGCCTGTTGATAAGCAGATTGTAACATGAAATACAACCCAAACAGTGTTGCAACAATTGTCATTGTTTTAGTGATGTTTTTCAGTCCAACCTTCTAATGTCATTTAGCCGTGTCAAGTTTCAAAGTTTTATATCTAAGGTAAACTCAAATTCAGTTCTAACAAGAGCCAAAAGTTATTGTAAAAAAATCGCCTTTAGTCCCTTTTCACTGGCCAATGACAATATTACTTTTGTTAAAATAAAATAATAATATCTTGCTAAATATATACTGGGATGAAGACTAAAACACAATGACCGTTCAGAATTACTAAAATGTCTATGAAATTATAATGATCATAGAAATAACAAAAATATTTGTATACCGACAGATAAAATTTATAACATACTTACGTATATTTATTATTTGCAGATAATAGATGATAGGGAATAATAAATATTTTAATATTAATTTATAAATAAATTGACTGCAATAAACTTTCAAGTATTTATTATCTATAAAAAATGAAAATGAAAATTTAATTTATTAAATTAAATTAAATTTAAATTTAAATTAATTTATATTTTATTAAATTTAATTTAATTAAAATTAAATTTATATTTATATTTACTTTATATTATATTATATTTTATAATATTTTATTATTATTTTATTTTAAAAATTTATAAAATATTTTATTTTAAATATCTGTAAATATTCATTGATATATTCGTAAGTATATTTTAAATTAATATCTGATGGATAATAAATGGATAACAAATGAATTTTTTGTTGTTGCAAATAATATGATAGATAATAGAATGACACTACTTCTGCCTAACATGTCATCCCTAGTTGTTCTAATCCCGACAATCCCTCTTCCAAAATTAAAGTCTGAATTTAGAGCCACCTTGGACACATTCTCCCTCTTTTAAGCAGTTCGATAGTTGCGTCCATGCCTATGGAACTAACTAACAAAACTTAATGTGACTGAAGTTTTTAACAAATACGAATGTTAATACATGATAATAAGACGTGCAATATGAACAATAGCTAATCTTGCACCACTAAACTAGGGTAAGTAGGCAATCTTGTTAAATATGGCTTCGATAACATCCAAAGAATTTTGTCCACTTTCTTTCTCGGTACCTTTTTTTCTTAAAGATTATTAATAAGTGATAATAACAAATATTTTGCTCATACAAATTGCCAATTTAGCTTCTACAGCTTCATAATTTATGTATCTATTTACTTTTGATGAGACTATTACAACAGAACATATACTTTGACAAAATAATTATAAAAGTTTTTGGAAGCTGGGACTGCGTGCCTTCCGGCAAAGGTGAGGCTTCTATACACAATTGCAAGAGAAAGGGAGAGAGAAAAACCAGACCTGGGCCGCCAGGCATGTTACCGCTCCTCTGAGTTGAATTTGTTCCAAGCTTCCTGAAGTAGAATGAAGTATAATAATTAGTGAAGTGTATGAAGCTTAACCGAACTACAAAGCTTTGTCACTAAATAACTAGAGATGAAGCATAAAAAGCAATAAACTTAAACTGCCAGGTGAATTCATCAAATAATGTGATAAATGAATATTATAAGTGAAATCAAGTTCATTTCATTTTTGGCCTACTCATGATTTTGTTTTGCTTAATCCTACTAATGCTTTTGTTGTACAGTGTAAAGTGTTCATTCTAAATAGTTTACCTTTCACAATATCCACTTAGTGAACCAGGAACATTTTTCCTACTCCTTATCCATACTAGGTACAGGACATTTTTTTGCAACAAAAAAATGAATAAAACTAACAAAGTGAAAGATAGCTTGTATGCATTACACACCTTCAAAAGATCAAAAACTTTTTCACATATGTATTTGTGTTGAATACTAGCCCCACGTTGCTGTAATTTGTCAGGATGAACACACAGGGTGGCCTTCCTGTAAGCTTTCTTCACAGCAGCAGAAGTAATGACCTCCGTCAATGGGATTGATTGCCACCCAGAATCAGGCCCAAGGATCTGACAAGTAAAAAAAGTTAAAAATGGAACCAATTTTAGATTATTATGGATGGTTGCTCATCGCAACTCAAAAGGTTACAAATTGCAGAAGTTTTAAACATCTTGATCAAGCATCCCAATAGATACATATCTCATTATGAGACTCGTCACCTCGACCTAAACATGACAGACTATACTGTGTTTATTTGTGCGAAATTGGGAGTAGGAGGTTATAGAAGCAGCATAAACCTAGTTCAGAATATGTGCACCTACATATTGCAATGTAGAAAGTAAGGCACGCAAGTTTCCTTCTTTTCCACCTGACCACCTCCTTACTTCAGCATCCAGAGTCTCTGATAGTCTCTGCAAACAGCAGCAGACTTGAGTAACCAATGAGCCACATAAACAACAATTTATACAAAGAGAAAAATTATATGGATCACATTTCTCTCAGCTTGCTCCTTCTGAGCTAGAAGGTCACGCATATTCTTTTCTGCCAAAGCTTTTGCCTGAAATTTGCAGAAAATTCATCATTATGTCATTGTGTATGTGCATTTATATTTGATCATCAAAAGATTGAAGATCTTACTGCACGCTCAGCTGTTCGGCGATGCCTCTCCAGTCTAGCTCTACACCTCTGAGCTGATTCACCTTCTCTTTCTGATCTCTCAGAAAAAGAGGCAGCTTTAAAGAAATTGAAATATTTAGCCAAGATTAATTAGCAGGATATGGTAAAATATTAAACGAGACTACATACTAAAGCATTGCAGGAACGTTCAATTTTACATACCACCATAAAGAGAATATGGATGTCTGGAAACCGTTGAGGGGCTAGAGTTCTGAAACTGTGGATCCAGCATATCCTATTATTTAATTCATTAGAAATATGATGGACAATGCACAATTTATCAACAATAGATTTAAACAGATACTTACTGAGGATGAAGAGTCCTGTCTTCCACAAAAATTGTCAGATACAGATCTCTCTAACGGTTCTCTGGACTCAAACGCAGTCCTTTCATTCTTTAACTTCTCCAGGGCCCGGTCTTGAGCCTCTGCAGTTGCTTTTTCTACAGCAGCACGTTCTGCTTTCAATCTTGCCTCTGTAGTTTCTTTATCAATGTATGACTTGTCCCTGGCCTCAGCACATGCCTTCTCAAGTCTTTCCCTGGCCTCAGCCAGAGCTTTGTACCGTGCTTCCATAGTTGCTCTTTCAAATGCAGCCCTTTCTTCCCTTTCACAAGCTTCAGCGTATGCCCTATCCCGAGTCTCAAAAGTTGCTCTATCAACAGCCATCCTATCTTTTTCCCTTTCCCTTTCCCTCTCGGCCTCCAGCACTGCTTTCTCAACTTCTTTTTCTCGCTCTTTTTCTCTATCCACCTCCTCTTCCATCTTTCTAAGACGATCATTTTCCGACTCATTTTCTCTTTTCATCCTTTCAGTATCTTTAATTATTGCAGATTTTTCATTAATACTCTTAGTTTTGCTTTCTGTGGATTGACCAATATGAAACAACTGGGCAGTTTTCTGAGCATTTACAGTCTCCTGAACAACAGGTTCAGCGGTTTCTGTGCTCCTTCTGCAATCAACCTTTGTCACTGTGTCTTCCTCCTTTTCTGACTGGGTTTTTGAATGCTCTGCATCTCCTGCAGTCATTTGTTCGGGTGCACTGAACTTTACATCATCCAGTTGATTTTCCATCCCTACCCCTTTCAATTGCTTTTCTCCAACTTTGCATTCAGTTCTCATCTTTCCAATATTTTGGTCAGCAGCAGATTCTTTGAATACCTTCAGTTTCCTAATAAATTCTTCATGCATGGATGCTGATTGAGTAGCTAGATCTTCGTCACTCTCTATTTCCCATGTCTCATCAGTTGCTTTAGCATTCTTCATGTTTCCCCCGTCTTTCCTTTCCTTGTCATCCAAAGCCTTGTTCAGTCCCTTACATTTTTCCATTCCACCATCTTTGTCCATATTCTCAGATTGCTCCAGGTGTCTATTCTCATTTGATACAGCTACACTCCCTTCCATGGCAAATGTTTGGCTTGATGTGCTCTCGGTGACTTTTTTCTTTTGATCCTCACTCAGCATCCTATTAATCTGTTCTTGCACTGGAGTTTGATTCATAACTTTCTGAATCCCTTCCCCGTCCCCTGATTCTGAAAGTCTATTTCCTTCTCTATGCCCATCATAAAAATCTTCAAATTCCTTTGTACTTTGATCTTTTTCATATGCCTTATTTTCCCTCTGCTTAGAAGCCTCTTTCAGCCTTATCTCCTTTACTTCCAGTTCAATGTCTTCCTTAAGCCACTTTCCATTCTCATCCCACCTGAAGGCAGGTATTACGCCTCCATCACTTTCTTCATTTTCAAAAGAATTTTTGAAGCTTTTCTCAATTTCTACTCTTTCGTGAGCTTCTTTCAGTCCCTTATTCATCTGAATCCGTTTACCTAGTTTCGATCTCATTTCTTTTTCACTTTTGCATGTTTCCTCAGTGTGATCAGATTCAAAAACCACATTTGATCTTTCAACAATATTTTCCAGATTCCCAGAACCTTTCAGTTTTTCCTCCTGGTCAGTTTGTCCTATAGCAAAAGCTTCACTTTGTGTTTTTCTATTTTCCTCCATTTTCTCAGATTGCTTGCGCCTATTCATGTTCTGTTGTTGCTTTTCAACATCCCTTAGTTTCTTCTGATTTTCCCTGAGTCCCGTGGCCTGCTGAATGTCATTTGCTATTTGTCTATCCACTTCTATGAGTTCATGGATTTCTGCTTGTTTATGCTCTCCGTGTCCCATCTCACCCATGTCTTCCATGATTGCGGATTGGTCAGCTTCAATTACTTTCTTTTCACTTTTTCCATGCTGGTGGGCTATTTTTATACTCTTCTCATTTTCTTCCTCCTCAAATACTTTGGGCATTTTTTCCCTTTTCATGTGCTCTCTTTGCCTCCGTTTCAAATTAGATGCTTCAGGATTCATAATGTTTTCATCATGTTCACGAGCCTCTTTTGTTGCTTTATATTTTTTCTCGTACTCCTCCACCTGATAATTTCCTTCCGTTGTTGCTTTTACTTGTTTACGCTTTTCTAGCACATTAGATGCCTCTCTTTCCTTCTGACCATGCTTTTGAGCTCCAGTACGTTGCATCAAATTCTTACTCTGCTTTGCAGTTTGAGTTACCATTCTAGATTCTTCCATTCCCGCCAATTCAAAAAATTCATATTCATCTTTCCATGTTCCAACTTCTGTGCTTCCATCGGATTCTATAGATGATCGGGATTCCATCTTGTTCTTTTCCTCAAAAATGTTTACAGCTCTTTTCCCTTCTAAATTGTCTATAGCTTCTGGGGAAGCTTTCTTAAATTCCTGCCTGTCATCTGTGACAGATAATTTTGCATTTGAATGTCTCCAGTCATAACTTCCCAGCGCTGTCTCATCATTCAAGCTATTTAATCCAGTGATATCCTTACAAATCTTTGCTTCATTAACTTTTACATCATAACCTGATTTTAAATAGGTTTCACAATCCCATTTCTTTCTCCCTTTTAATTCTTTGGTACTCTTAAGTTTTGCTTCTGCTCTAAGCATTGCTTCATTCATAGCATCAGCAGAAGCTGTAGCAGACGAATTCATATGATCCTCCGCATCAAAGAAAGGTGGTGAAACAGCACCAGGTGTCTCTTCGGAAGCAACCAGTCTGCTGTTTGAATGAAGTCCACACATGTCCTTTATTGCATCAAGTACAGGAGGTGGACGAGATGGAGGAGGCACTTGAGAAGGGATACTTCTGAGGTTGATGTCAGACACACTTACGAACATCTCACCAGAATGAGAATCCTTTTCGCTTCCTCCATTTTGAAGATTTAGATCACTGTCAAAAGTCTGTTCCCCAGAGGTAAAATTGCGAAGTTTTGACATGGTTGTTGCCCTTGGGTGGTCTCCCTTCACTTTCTCGGCACTAAATTCCATATCAAGATCAAGATCAATATCATCAGCAACTTGACCGGAGGAATCGGTTCGATGCAATTCTGTAGTTTCATCGTATACCTGTCCGAAACCAGGAACAGCATGCAGCTGACTCGACTGATTTTCCCCCTTTGACATATGTTCATTGCTTGTACCATTGACCTTATTATGATACAGAATGTTCGATCCCACATTACCATCAACAGAGTGGAAAATATTTCCATTCCAAAAGCTTTGATTAATTGCAGATTGATCTAACTCTTCAGAAAATGAATCAGTTTCTGCAGGACTCCTGTAAATGATGAAAGTTCATGATTACATTGCAGAACTATTTGCTTGAATACAGTCTAAGCAACATTTGAATTTGTTGACGTAAACTGAAACCAATAATCTGTGTGTATGTACTTAGCGCAATTAAGCAAATTTTACAACATGCACAAAAATACTTTAAAGCATAAGACCTGGAATTACAGATATCAGGAGTCCACGATTCCATATATCATAATAAACTACAACTAGTTCACCACTTGAACTGTTAATCTCCAACACACTAATCCTGTTTCACTGGAAAAACAAAAGTGACTAAAGATCAAAGTCCTCAAGAGCAAAAGCGACCCCCAATTTCATCACAGAAGAACTAATTTTCCAAGCACACAATTCATTAAATTAAATCACAAGAACGCCCCACCCCTAACCGAATGCGACGATTTCCCTCCATCAAAGTCATTAAATCACTCTAACAGAGCCAAACATAAAAACCAGCAAGAAACTCAGTTGCCAATCCTCTAAACTACTCCTCGCATAAAAGAAAACAGAACCCGCGAAGGGATCGCGAACTAAACAAACGAAGTAAGGTAGTTAGCTAGGACAGTAGCAGCATTGACATTACCAGGCTTCTTCAGAGGAGGCAGCGTTGAGAGCAGTGTGGCGGTGAAATAAGTTGTCGGACAGAAGCTCAAAATCCAACGCACCGAAAACTTCGGTGTAGTTGAAAGAGTGGCTTCGGGGATCGAAGAAGGCCTCGGCGTCGTGGACGGCGGGAAGATCGAGCAATGGAATGGAGGAAGCGCGTGCGGTGTGGAAGCTTCCGAAAATCTCACGGTAGTCTTCGAAACGAGGGGAGAGGGTCGAAACGCCGAACTTTGGAGGACCACCGTAAACGTCGTCGTATAGAGTCTTACTGGAGGAGAAGGTCCCATTGCTGTTGATCTTGTTAGAGAGCGTGACGCCAGCTTTGTTCGGTTGCCGAGAATGCGCCATTGGTTTTCTTCTTCTCTACGGTCACTCCTGCTTCTCTGAGTGGAGTGAAGTGTAGCGTGGTGTGCAGAAACTGTCAGGGAACGACCAAAAGAGAGTGAAAATTCCAAGGTGTAAAACATAAAGATGAAGCGTGAAATGACGATAACGGTCTTAAAACAGTGGACATTTCTTTGAATATTTAATGAACAAAACATAAGTTTTCTTTGTTAATATTCACCTTATGGTTTCATTTATTGTTTTTATACTTTTAATTTGTTACCATGTTCTAAAAGGTGAAAATGAAATTGATGAATTTAATGTGGAAAATGTGGGTTGAAATATGGGAAAATCTATGTTTACTACAAATGAAATGAAGCGAGATCCATGCCGATTTATTTATGTTAAAAACAAGCAGACAAAAACAAAGGTGATGCATTCCGGTACTGTCCTATGTTGTATAATTGGAGTTAGATTTGTTTGTTTGGACTTTGTACGTTGTGGGGTAAATGTCTCAATCAACTTTTTATTCTTCTTTCCTCGATTATAATCCACCAACTTTATGCTTATTTTAGAACGTTGATAAATTAATTAAATTTTGTAAAATTAATTATAAATACAAGGCGCCTAGCTCGTAAATTTTATTTTAGTGTTTGGATAATATATATTAAAAGGTGATTTTAAAAGATAACTATACTGTTTAAATTAAAATTGACGTTCAACGGTAATCATGGAAAGAAACGGAGCCTTGTAGAAGATGCAATGGAATTAAAAATAAAGGTGCAATGGAATGGGACCTTGTGTTGGCCACTTCATATTTACTATTAAGTCACGCACCGTTTAAGACTTTGTTGGATATATTCACCTTTCCAAACTAAAAATAAAAAGTAAACGTTCTATTTATTGCCCTCTTTTAATATCTATTTATTATAATATAAAAAATATTAAAAAAGTTATTTTCTTATTGAGATTTATTTTGTTAACAAGAATCTCAATTATTAGTCTTTTTTATTATCACATGTCAATAAAGAGCTAATTTATTTACGTTTTTACTTATGATTTATATTTAAAGTATTAATTTATTTTTTCTATTTATTATAATATAAGGAAAAAAGTATTAAAGAAGTTACTTTTGTACTTATGTTTATTTGTCAATAACTATGTTAGTTTTTTAATTATTTGATATTTTTCATTTTTTGTCACATGTTTTTAGAGAAGTAAGTTATATTTTTATCCATGATTTGTATTTAAAATATTTTTTATAATTACTTCATCATTTAATATAATTTATAATTATTTCATTATTTAATATATTTTATTTTTATTTCATAAAATAATATTATATAAATAAATTATTATTATTTCTATACTACTCTTCTTTTTATGATATTTCATTACTTAGTCATTTGATAAAATAAAATTTTAAAAACATGTTTTAATTTCATTTTTTGAAATACTATTATTTAAAAAATAATAATAGTTTTATCTTAAAAAAATCATCAATAATAAAACATATTCATATTAAATTATAATATAAATATTTTTATAATGAGTATTTAATTTAAATTAATATTATCTAATGAAAATTGTATTTAATAATTTATTTCAAAGTTTTAAAATATATATCTATTATAATTACAACGGTTAAAATTGATTAAAATTTGTGAGTCAACTTGACCATTAACCAGATTAAATTAAAAAAAATTATAAAGACCAAAAATGCATTTGATCCAATAAAAATTTGAGTTATTCTATCTAAATTCAATTCGTGATAAGTCGAGTTAGCTTATCAACTCAAATATATAAAATATCACCTTATCTTAAAAAAAATCACCTCACTCTTAACTTAATAATCCAATTAAAAATACAAGCAATTTTTTAAAATATGAGAGAAAAATCCAAATTTAAGATTATTTACATTTTATTTAGTTTATAACTTAATATGAAAAGAATAACGTTATATTTATTTAAAAGTTTTAACTAAGTTAACATTGTAAGCTAAAATTTGATGATTAAAATATTTCTTAAAAATAAAACTCATTAAAAGATAGTCAATTGAGTTGGGTTATAAGATTAATCATCTCCAACATTGGTAAATATTTAAGGTACATCATGTTACAAAGAATGAGTTAAAAATAACATTTTAATCGGAAAAAATATATTTCATTACAAATGACCAATTCAAATATGGCATATTTAATTTTCCTTAACTTTATTGTGAAATAAATATACTTTACTCTGTTCCGAAATAATATTTTATTCAAGATATTGGCATGTGATTTCTGATTAGAACATATGCTAATTCATAAAAAAAATTATTTGTCTCAATAAAATTGTTTTGTATGAAAACATACATAGCCAATAAAATATAATCCATACTTATATATAACAAAAATACACCTCTTTAATGTTTTATTTTGTTTTTTCAATTTTACCCTTTTAATTATTATTTTTAAAATTTAAATAAGCATGCGTATACAGATATTATGCGACAATCGTATGTGTGTTTTTGAGCTAATTTTCTATAATTAATTTAAATTTTTAAGAAAACTAAAAAATTTGAAATAGAATACACAGTAAATATTTTATTTTATAATAAAAATATTATAATTTTATTTAGTTAAACTAACGAAAAAGACATAGTTGGAATCTTTTCTATGTCTAATAATTAGAATTATACTGATGTTATCTTGAGTAATATTGTGCCATTTATTAATTAAATATTATCAAGACTCTTTCAGAGCATTGAAGGGAGAAATAAATGTAGACTTTACTTTTACTGCAAATACTATCAAGTAATTCCGTTGTCGTCCAGCGGTTAGGATATCTGGCTTTCACCCAGGAGACCCGGGTTCGATTCCCGGCAACGGAAATTTGTTTTTTTTGTTTAAAACTTCTAGTTGCATGGGTGAATTTATGTCACTACAAAATAAAAACACTTGTGCAGCTTCTCTAAATGGTGTATTTTATCTTTTAATTTTAAGACAACTTTAACACAATAAATTTTAAAAAACTTATTATATAAATTTGTATTATGGTTATAAAAATAAAAAAAATCTTATATAATTACAAATATTTATATTACATATATTATTAAAAGAATTTTATTTGTCATATCTTCATGTAATTTATTTAAAAAATTGTAATTGTCTTTAAATAAATATTAATAAAAGTTTTTTATTAATAATGATGATTAGAAAGAAAATGAAATATCTTAAAAAATTATATCAATTTTCGCTTTATAAAATTAAAATAAATTAAATTCATTTTTATATTAGATATCAGTATGTTTAAATTATTATATTTGATTTTATAAATAATTTAAATACATAAATAATTTATAAGGAAATGCATAATGCATAGCATGGACAGAAAAAAAATATAATAATCCATAAAAGTACTGGTTCATCCAACATATCTGAACTGATATCTTTATTTTAAAGTACATTCCCAACTACAGTGCAGGAAGCTGCACATGTCTCCATTGATGACTGTAACTATTACCAAACTGTTGAATTGCGATCATTATCCAGAAACAAAAAGTAAGGCTTCTTATTAAACACAGAGATGAATAAAGTCCCGTGCAGCATGTGTTGACATTTGATATAACAGCAAAAGCTCTCCAAACTTATAGGAAACGAAAGCACCCAGCCATTCTCCGGAAAATCGAACATAAAAGATACTAGAAAAAAAAAGAAAGAAATTAAGCCTTGGGAGCTTTGTCTAGCAAAACTTTATCCTGAAGGTTAAGCTCAGCGGGTGTTTCTTGACCACCACCTAGTATTGAATCATATTCCTCACCACGAGGAGCAAATTTCTTGCTAAGAACTTTTACAAATTCTGTCTCCTCAAGTTCTTTTGCATTTTCAGCAGCATGAGCTTGAGCCAAATTGGAATAATTTAAGGCAGACTGTGAGAAGAAGGTCATTTCATCTTCTGTGAGCTTCCTCAGGAACTTTGCTGGATTACCTCCCCAAACCTGCAATTAAAAGCAGTCTTTCAGTTTAAAGATACAAGGACAATCTCATGCCTGATATACATTAGATGAAGAAGACCTTTTGAACCATCCATTTAAATTTAGGTCTGAGTGGTTAGAAAACTTCCATTGATAACTCCAAGAAATCATAACACGTGTAACTTCATTTAATTTAAATATTCAAAAGACAGAGAGAGCAGAACAAATCACATTCCCATTCTCTCCAAAGGAAAACAGAAGGTTCATACAAACCTCTCCATAAGGGATCCTCGTATTCTGCCTAACAAGGGCTCCAGCAGCAACCATGGCATGTTTCTCAACATACACACCATCAAGCAAGGTTGCACCCATGCCAATAAATGCCTCATCCTCAACAGTACATCCTTGTAACACAGCACTATGACCTAAAATCACAGTGTCAAAACCTTATACAGAGTTCACACTAAAACAATGCTTAAGTCATTCACAAAATAATAATTCATCACATTCACTCACCTACAGTAACATTATCTCCAATGATTGTTGGTAAGACTTTTCCAGTTAAATTAGACTTGGCAACATGAACAAGAGAATTGTCTTGTATATTAGTTCCAGATCCAATAACTATGCCGTTAACATCACCTTCACACAAAGCATAATGTTCAGTCAGAGGTATAAAATAGCGAGAGAAGCACAAATATAGGAATGAGGAAACTGGGAAACATCAGAACTCAACTCCCGGATATATAGTATGCAATATGCCTGTAAATGATTATGAGTACATGCATATAACATAGCAAACGCAGAGGTACAACAGGTGTCTTTCACAGTCCATTGGAATGTGAGTTGAAGCAATGAAAAGTGAATGAGGAAACAAACGTCTGGTCCACACTATCTTACTCAGAAAGCAAAAGGAAATGCATAGTAACTTAATGCGTGATTGGATATGTTTTTGATAATTAATTTTTAATCAACATGATTTATTAAAGTAATTCTGAGTAAATGTGAGTTTGGAGTAATGTGATTTTTGCTTTAGATTAAAGATATTGGAAAATTGGTTTAGATACAAAATACAGCTGGGAAACTTGCAATAAAAATTGATTTCAGACAAGTAATCGCCCAAAATAGGTTTTAAGGTGCATACACATACACACTATTATGTAGGCGTCTTTAGTATTGCAATTTGTTAATTTGAAATAATATGCATAAGATGAGGTCTTAGAAAATGAATTAATATAACAGTAGCATATAAAGCAACAAACAAAAAGATACAAATAAGAGAAGTAATTCATAATGCAACACAAGTTTGACCTACAGCAAATGTGACAACATTGACAGGAAACGGAACTATGTAAAGTAATCTTCCACTATTTTTTTTCTGTTATGATGTCAGTATTAAAAATATTGATATAAGAAAAAATATTTAATTGAAAACGCCTATGGTTCAAGTTCAGCAATTTTAGCCATTTTTGGGTGTGAGCTGCACGTGTCTCATTTGTCACTTCAAATTTATCATTATTATCTTTGTCCTGTAGTATGGCATTGTGGAACTTAAAGGACGTCACGTAACCTTTCTGGTCTTCAGGTTATTGTAAACTATAAAATGAATGTTGACGCCAAGGATTTGGAACCACAAGCTTGAAAGGTATACACGGGACAGACATGATGACTCACATTAGTGTTGATGTAAAAGATATTGCTAATGAAATCAATTAGACTGGAGTCTAAAACTTGGATTGGAATCATGTTTACCACACAAACGTGGATCCAAGCATACCCTTGGCAAGAAATGAATTTGAAATTCCGTGAATGAAGGTGAGTGTTCGGATATAATAGAGGTACACTTACACATTTTGGTCCAGTTTGAATAAATTTCTCAATTGGTGCTTATAGAAAAAGAAAAAGAAGAAAAAAATGAAAGAAGCCTATCCATAAGCTAAAACTAACTTTTACATAAACTAATTTATTAATATCACTCAAATTAGCTTTTCCAAAACCTTATTTTAACTTGTGCAGGAGCTGATTTTTAACTTACGAGAGAAGTCTATGACATTTATTGTTTCTTCTAAGAACAGAAAAGTCTATTTTGAAGGAAAAGCTCACTTCACTTGCAAAAATTTTCCGTTACGCAAGAAAATTACTAATTTCTCACCAGCCACACTTCTTCCTAACACATGCATTTCAGACAAATACAAATACTGATAGTGTGCCCGTGAGGCCGAGTCTCTGAACATTACGATTCCAGCAATTGAAGGAGAACCCAAAATCACTTAAAACGGTTTGCCATTCTTGTAGTTGTATTGTATCAAACAAGTGTAAAATAGACATTCATTTGTAAACCTATACGTTCCCAGGAAGGCTAATCTCAGACGAAGTAAACAAACCCTAATCACTGAAAATAAAATTTGGAAACAGCGTGATGGTGGTAGGGTTTACCTCTGAGAACACATCCATACCAAATGGAGGAAGCTGGGCCGACGTGAATATCGCCGAGGAGGGAGGCACTGGGGGCCACAAACGCATCCTTGTGAACGGAGGGACATTTGTCGAAGAGATTCATCAGAGGTCGATGCCTAGAGACTGTAAATTTGAAATCGAGATAAGAAACATTGAAGATTGAAATGAAACCCAGATTAAATGGAAATGAAAATGAAAAGTTGAAGGAAATCATACGCTGTTCTTGGAAGAGGTAGTTGCCTTGGAGGCGAGAGCCAAGACGATCGATGGCTTGGCCGGTCTCTCGGATCCAAAATCCGACGGCGTAGAAAGCTCTGCCTAAGGTTCCCATTCTGCTATTACTAGTGGTTCGGGTACTGCCGCTTCACTTCTGCTCCTTCTCTTCTCTTCTCTCTCTCTCCTTCTCTTCTCTTCTCTCTTCACTCACACCTCTAATTTCTGGAAAACATTTTCACTATTTACATCAATTTTGTACAGACCAAATAAATAAATTAAAAGCCACTTCCATAGGTTTAGAAATTTCATTTACCTTTTCAACAACAAAAAAAAGAGAGATTCACCTTCTTACAACCTGCTCCCCTTGTTTGAAATTAATACCGCAGGGTTGTGATTTAAGAAAATGTAAATAAAGGCTACTTACTCCATTTTTATTAAAAAAATATTTAATCCCTAGTTTAGGATGTGTTCAAAGTAGTCATATCCTTATTTGATCAATATTGTCTCATATTTTGTAAAAACGGTTCAAATTGATTTTTTTGACTTATGGGACTTTAAAAGTCTAACGGTGTGATGTTCATTTTAGTTAGTCATAAATGACCTGTCTAGTCTAGTTATATGGTAACTGATCAAATTGACGTGACAATTGAATATCGTTTTCTTAATCCAAGCACACTGTCCTTGGCAGATTCTATTTAAATGTCTCATGTCTTTAACTAACCTCATCAACCAAACCAAAAGACTACGACTCTTAATAATCTCCAACTTGAAGACGCAACATAGTGTTTCTCCTTCCTTTTTTCTGATTTAAGAGTGTTTCGCAAGAAGGAGATTTCAGATTGTAGTGTTTTGGGGTTTCTTTTCTTATGTTTCAGATCTTGCAAATTTTAGAGATTTCAGATTATGGTTTTGAATCAAGGTTGATTTTTATGTTTTTGGGTTTTTTTCTTTGTTTGCGAATTGAGTTTCTTTTCTTGGATTGATTTCGCGTTTTAAGTTTTGGTGTTCATTATCTTGCAATTTGGGATTTCTCTTTACCTTGCTCCCTGTTTTTAATTGCTTTGTTATTTCAATGTTCAATGTGTTGGGTGGTGGTGGAATGGTAACTCCCCTTTGTTTTTTGTATTCATTATGAGTGAATGGACAGAGGAGAAAGCGAAAGAGAATGGAGATTTTGGATGATGACCGTGTGAGTTTTGAGTGTTATTGTGTATGCGTTGAACTTGAAAAATGATGGTGCTAGAATGGTGTGTTGATTGTGGGTTCGAGATGAAGAAAGAGATAATGGATTGTTGTTTTTCTATTTGTACATGTTAGATGTGATAATGTTTGTGTTAAAAGAATGAAGGTTTATGGTGATGACGAAGGTGAAGAAAAGGTAAATGATGGGCATGGTAAAGGAAAAGGAAACTTCTTCAATTTTTATTTTTAAAATTTACATCTTAATTGACCTCAGCATGACATGTATTACAAAACTGGACACCTTATTCATTTCTGACCAAATGGACAATTACGTCCTTAGATTTTTAATGTTGTAAAGAGAAAAAATTAACTTCGACCGATTTTACAAAATATGTGATAATAATAAAATAAGGTATTAAAAAAGTATACATGCATTATTACGGAGTAGCTTTAGGAAATGAGATAAAATATGAAAAAAATTATAAATTCATTTTTTAATTTTAAAAATTAACGTGAAATATTTCACGTTTTTACACTAAAGATATATTTTACCTAAAGTTGAAACGAGTTCTATTTTTTGGTAATGTATATTAAAAAATTATTTATCTTTCCATAACATTAGATTTTGAAGTCGTGTTTGGATATTCATTTGTAATTTTTTAAGCAGAAAATTCAGGTTTCCAAACATAACATGTAGAAAGAAGAGAAGGATTGGATTGTTGTCCTATTAATCTCAAACTAAGTTCTACGCATACATTTAATCAGTCTTATACACATTTTAGAGGGAAAAAATTATTTCCTAAACAGTGAGCACTACTACTTTTTTTTCTTGAATCATAGAAAAATGGATTCTTAAGTTAATATTAACTAACACTACTAATTTTTTTCTTAAATCGTATAACCTATTTCACAACTTACATAAACTATAATGTATAGAGATCTGTTTAACAAATAGTTCTGTTAAACAAAATAATTATACTTAACATTAACATGAACTTTTAAATATGCTTCTTCTCTCTTTGAATGAAACTTAGGGAACTGGGTCCTATTTGAAGTTTGAAACTTCATAAAATAATTGTTATAAGACCATCTTAAAATAAATAAAAAACAACTCTATAAGAATTTGTAAAATATTTAAATGTTAAAATTTAGTAAATGATTTTGTGATTGAGTTAACTTAATTAAAAAAAAACTTATTTAAGTTTTAATTTATTTCTAAATTTGAGTTTTTTAATGATTTAATTAAGGTTTAAATATTTCATAAATTTAAGTATTTGTAACGATTTAATTAAGTTTTAAACTCTCATAAACTTATATATTATCAAATACAATTTTTATAATTTTCAATGAGCTTGTGTCGTTTAATTTTTTTTCCTTGATTCAATTAAATGATTGTTATTTTGTCTTGTTATCATGTTTGCCTTTTGTTTCGGTAGATATTTTGTAGGATCGAGAGACTAACTTGTTCTGACGCATCTTCCTTGTCTTTGGCTGTCTGAAATGCTTGAATCGCCTGTCCTCTTTTAATCTGGGCCGTCTACTCCCTTGCAATCGCTTGGTCTCTTGATGCTAACCGTTCTGTCTTTGGCGTCGACCGATCGATCTCCTTCTTGACGGGGGGAGGTACCTGCAAAAGGCTATCCGACGCTCAAGTTAGGCGTGTGATTGAAGAGCTTTGGCTCTTAATTGAATGTTTAGTGAATGATTATCACTATTTGAGTATTTGAGAATATCAGTATGAGTTGAGTGTGAGTAGAACGTAAGTGAAATGTACCTGACCTTTGGCCTTGTCATTGTATTTATAAGTGTTTCATAAGCCAAATAAAAACAACCTTACCTAGAAATCCGGTTAGTTACTCATAAATATCTTAACCGCTTATCATATCTTTAATCAGATATTCTTGATTATTCCTTTGATTATTTTATCTTCTACTGGACCCTTGGCCCAATAACTTAAACGCTGGCCCAAAATCCATTCGGCCTGGTTGACCTTAGTTAATGTAGTGGATGGTGGCCTGGTTGACCATTGTTGTGGTGGTGACCGATCGATTAACAATTAATCACTGATCGGTATACACTATATCCGATACATGCCACCCAAGTCCGAGTTAATCGTTCGGCTTTAGCCATGATTAACTATAGGACTTATGAGTTTGAAGGAGGCTGTATTTGCTGTATTGAGTAATGCTCTTTTAGATTGTTGTTCACCGAGCAAGGCTAGACCGATCGGTTTAATGGCAAGATGCTCGAGAAGTTCTCTTTTGGAACTTTTTCCCGTGCAGTCAAGAATCATGTGAGCAGGACTGTTCGGTTGAGGAAGATAGTTAACGATCCCCCGTTCGGTTTATTACCTAGGGCTGCTGAGTGAATGAAGCGAATGACCGTTCGGCTTTACTACCTAGGGTTGCTGGGTAACTAGAACGAATGATTGTTCGACTTTGCACTAGGAGTTCCTGGAGAACTTCCTAGTGGGAGGACTTTACCTCTTTGCTTTGTCTTTGACCTAGGAGTTCTTCTTGGGGAACGGGGTTTACCGTTGGACTTTGCACTAGGAGTTCCTAGAGAACTTCCTAGTGAGAGGGTTTTACCTCTTGGCGTTGTGATTTGCAGGATCCTATCACCTACACTGAAGAAATATAACAACTCGAATTTTACATGGTGAGAAAAAGAGTAGTCAAACAAATAAATGCATTAATGTCAAAATAGGTTGTTATAAGGCCGGTCGGCCAAGCAAATAAGACTGTTCGGTCTTTTGTTGAACGGTCAACGACAAGGAATCCGTATTAAGATGTCTTGAATGAGTTGTGGGTGTTTTATGCTTTGTGACTGAACGAGAGAGAGAGAGAGAGAGAGAGAGAGAGAGAGAGAGAGAGAGAGAGAGAGAGAGAGAGAGAGAGAGAGAGAGAGAGAGAGAGAGAGAGAGAGAGAGAGAGAGAGAGAGAGAGAGAGAGAGAGAGAGACCAAGGTCTGCTCGAGCTATACCCTGATGCCATGGTAGGCGGAGTAGCTGAGGCCGAAGGGCCGAATATGTGTAAGATCGAATGACCGAATACCTGTGAGGCCGAAGGGCCGAATACATGGAGGCCGAATTCCTTTCAATACTTGAAGCCATGGGAGGTCGAGCGGTTAAGGTCGAAGGGCCGAAAACCTGTGAGGCCGAATGGGCGAGCACCTGTGAGGTCGAATGGCCAAGCACCTGTGAGGCTGAATGGCTAAATAGTTGAGGCCGAAGGGTCGAACACCTGTGAGGCCGAAGGGCCGAACACCTGTGAGGCCGAATGGCCGAGCACCTGTGAGGCCGAATGACCGAATACTTGTGAGGTCGAATGCCTTTGAATACTTGAGGCCATGGGAGACCGAGCGGTTGAGGCTGAGTGGCAAATACCTTTGAGGCCGAACGACCGAATGCTTAAACACTTGAGGCCATGGATGGCCGAGCGGTTGAGGCCGAAGGGCCAAGTACCTGTGAGGCCGGGTGGCCGCATACCTATAAGGCCGAATACCTTTCAGGCCGAATGGAAACTCTGGTTGGTAAGTCGAACGGTTTGTAGGGGTTAAGTTCCCTTCTCTCTCGATCGTTCGGTTTGTTGTGATTATGGCTTGCTTCATGCAATTATGTTGATTTGAGGCGGGCCGCTCGGAAGGGACTCGTTCCACCCTTAGCGCCGCAATCTCCTCTGATTCAAAAAGGTACTTGCCTACCTTTCTGATTTTTTACCTCAACATTATTGTTATTGATAGTTATCTCTAATATAATAATCTCTTTGATTATTTTAATCAAACCAAAAATGTTTCGGTTACAACAATTAGATAACTATATTTATAGTTATATATTATATGATATATTATATATCATATATAATAAATAAGACATCAAAGCCACTATTTAATATCTTTAATATCTATATAAAATAGTTATTATAATATCTTTTATCAATCAGATATTTAAATTTTACTGTAGTTTATCATAAAACTCAAACAATGCTATAAAATAATATTCGGGCGTCCGTCTTGGTTCCTTGTAGTTTCAATGGGATGCTGCTCGGCCCCACGGTGGGCGCCAAAATGTTTCGGTAGATATTTTGTAGGACCGAGAGACTAACTTGTTCCAACGCGTCTTCCTTGCCTTTGGCCGCCTGGAATGCTTGAATCGCTTGTCCTCTTTTAATCTGGGCCACCTACTCCCTTGCAACCGCTCGATCTCCTGATGCTAACCGTTCGGTCTTTGGCGTCGACTGATCGATCTCCTTCTTGACGGGGGAGGGATAGGTGCCTTTAAAAGGCTCTCCGACGCTCAAGTTAGGCGTGTGATTGAAGAGCTTTGGCTCTTAATTGAATGTTTAGTGAATGGTTATCACTATTTAAGTAGTTGAGGATATCAGTATGAGTTGAGTGTGAGTAGAACGTACCTGACCTTTGGTCCTGTCATTGTATTTATAAGTGTTTTATAAGCCAAATAAAAACAACCTTACCTAGAAATTCGGTTAGTTACTCATAAATATCTTAACCGTTTATCATATCTTTAATCAGATCTTCAATCAGATATTCTTGATTATTCCTTTGATTATTTTATCTTCTGCTGGACCCTTGGCCTAATAACTTAAACGCTGGCCCAAAATCCATTCGGCCTAGTTGACCTTAGTTAATGTAGTGGATGGTGACCTGGTTGACCATTGTTGTGGTGGTGACCGATCGGTTAACAATTAATAACTGATCGGTATACACTATATCCGATACACTTTTAAATGTTAAATTTTTTTATTTTTCTAGTTAATATAAAATAATATAAAAATTATTTGTTGTTTTATATTATTACAAAATTATTTTATATTAACTACAAAACTCACATTTCTTGAAACAAGAAAAAAAACGAGATGACAAATAAGATAAGGTTTAAACCCTCATTTGGTCCTCGTATTTGTGTGCCAATCTCAAGTGGGTCATCGTGTTTTTCTCGGTCTCAATCGGGTCCATAAACTTGTTAAAATAAGCCAATTAAGCCCTCTCCGTTAATTTATCAGTAACGCCGTCTAACTCTTATGACGTGGTGCACATATTATTAGCTCAGTTATAAGAATTAAATTACGTGGATATTTATATTTAAAAAAACAGTTTTTGATGTGGCAGGAAATTAGGGATTTTTTTCCTGAATTTGCATTAGGGATATGTTTTTTCAGAGTCTTCATCATTCTTCACCATCTTCGTCTTTCCTTTTGAGCCTTTTCCTTTCTCAAGGTTATGGTTTACAAGGCGGAGATGGATGAGCTGAGGGAAAGAGGTGTGTGGTTTCAAACTGGGTCATACGAGATCTGACTCTGGATCCGCGCCGACGCCGCTGATATACTCCGGCCAGATTGCTACTTCGCCGGCGATGAATGTTCTCCCCACCGGGAACATCTACCCCTCCGGGAAGATCTTCGCATTCATCTGCCCCACCGGCGATGAATGCTCTCTGATCATGTTTTGGATCTGTATCTGTGCAGGATTTCATGTCTGAAGATATGATCTTTTGTGGTGTTTTTGATGGGCACGGTCCGCACGGTAAAACTTGCTTCAAAGGGAATGTAAAATCTGATAGTGTAGAATTTGAGAAAGATTCCTCCATAGAGGATAAAATGAACTCTATGTGGATTGCTTCTGTAGTGGGAGCAATGTTGTGACTATAGTGAAGTGGGTAGTAGAAGATCTGCAACACCCAGAAGATCAACATCCCCTATGCGAAGGGTCCAAATAGGAAGAGCTGGACCCCGCAGAGCTGTCGCCTTAACTATCAAGAGTCTCAATTATTTTCCTGACAGAGAGAGACCAAATACATTTAGAGATGCTTCTGAAAATGACTGTGAAGGGGAAGTATCTGAGCAATCCTATAAGAAATCAGAAATTGATGTAAGGAGGATAACTGTACAAGATGCCATCAGTATTTTTGAAAGCAAACAACGTGATTAAACTACTGATATTCAGAAGAGGAAGTCATTAGCAGATGTTTCTGTTAGTACAAATAAATCTGTCTTGAGAAGATGGAGTGCCGGTATGGGGGAAACCTCTGTGCAAGACCAGCCAGAACATGTTCCTAAAGATCCCGTTCCATTGACTTCTAATGATGCAGTGCATGACAAGATTCCAAAAAATTTAGATGTAGGAATGGTGTCTGATTTTGTTTCCGAAATTGACAGTAGTAATGAGATTACTGATTGTGATAAAAAACCAGAAAGACAGGAAAATGTAGGTTTATACACTGAAGATAATCCAAATGAAACCAACCCAGCGGTAAAAGATGAAACTGTAAATAAGTTAGCAGCATCAGCAGAGTGGAATCAACGAAAGCAAGAAGAGTTCAATCAAATTCTTAAAAAAATGGTTGAAAGCAAGCCTGTTTCATTTGGGAAGTCCCAGCCCAGTAGAAACCAAAATATTTCATTTGAGCGGAGAGGAGGGTCTTACAATCATTATAAGGAAAAACGTGACGAAAAACTTAAAGGAGCAAAGTCTGGAAAAGTAGAAAAAGAAATTAGGATGTGTATTGCGGTCTTGAAATTGGGATTTCTGGGATGGTTCATTGGATTTTCTATGCAGGTTTTTTATCACATTTTTGGAAGTTGGAGTTGAATTGAGATTTTGATTTTGTGTTCCCATTTGTGAGCTTGAACCTGTTAGGTTTAATTGAATTTGTGAGTGGTGGTTGTTGGTGGTGGTGCCAGTGGAGGTGAGGAGCAACGACCCCTGACGGTGCTCCAGTGATAATGCTCGGTCGTATGACAGCCACAACATTGTCTTGGTGGCAACTCCAGATTGCGTGGTGTGGTGGGCGGTGGGTGAGGAGGAGTCTCGTGCTTGATTGTACAAATAAGTCATTCAAAAAAATTTAATACACCTCAGCATGCCACGAGATCTAAAAAAATTACACTTCAGCATGTGCAGACGGCGTTAATGAAAACTTAACAGAGAGGGCTTAATTACCTCATTTTAACAAGTTTATGGACCCGATTGAGACCGAAAAAAACACGATGACCCACTTGAGATTGACACACAAATACGAGAACCAAAGGTTTAAACCATAAGATAATAATCATGTTTCTTCTCATTTAACAAAAGAAATAAGCTGTGAAGTCTCACTTAAAAAATATAAATATTTTGAGTATTCAATAGACAAAAACAATTTGATAGAAAGTAAATTGAAAATATCTAGATTTATCACTAACTCAACTTAATTAAACTTAATTAAGCCAATTTTAATCAATTCTCTATCATTTTGTTTTGTTTATTAAGTAATCAAAATTTATATATTTTTCATATGAGGATTTGTCATTTAGTTTTTCATTAACTACGAGATGTAGTGTTATCTTGTACTATCATTTTATTTCTGTAGAAAACTGTTGGTCAACATAACTATAAGTAATGTAATGAAACTCGTCAATGAATATATGATGATTTCGTTACATAACATACTTAAAATAAAAACAATAAAAATCACTCATTATTTTACATTATCTACAATATCATTATCTACATATCTTCATATTTTTTTAACATATGAATATAAGAAATTAGATGAAAAAACAACATAAAAACAACATAATAATATCTACTCAATTAAAAAATATAAAATTTAAGTATCTTATAAATTAAAAAAAAATCTAATAAGCCCTCAATTAAAAATCTTCAAATTTAATATATTTAAAAAAATCAGCAAAAGTACCTTTGAGTGTAAAAAAATTGGAATCTAAGAAAATCTCATTTGGATAGAGTAATGGATTCTTAAAATTAATTGTGGTAGAACTAATTTGGTAAAAAGTAGGCGTTTCTTTTAACTTGCCCATCATGAAAATGCTGATTGTAAAATGAATTTCGTCAAAGTTTCAAAAGCATACGCATTTTTACACGCCAGAATATACTATTTTCAGATTTTTTTTAAAAAATTAACTTTCTCAAAATCTAATCCAAGAGGTTAATTTAAAGACCAGTATGCGTGTTTGTAGACCCGCATACAACGCAAGCCATATTTTTCTGTCAAATTTAAAGAGAAAACGAAGAAACCATTATTTGTAGCTTCCATAGAAAAAAGAAAAATCAAACATGCACTAAAATTAGGAAGTTGCTTAGCCGAAAACTCATCTGGGTTGATTGACAGATAGGCTTTCAGGAATAGGGGCTTCAATATTTGAATCAAGTTCATTATTTGGTGGCACTATAAACGCATCTCAAAGCAGGAGAACTAGACACTGTTGTGTCTAGAGCCGAGCAGCACAAGTGCCATAACACTATGGAACGGAAATCACAATGTTTATGAAGTTGTATTCAAATTTGACACAATTGATTAGAGGTCACTGAAATTGGGTGGAGTTTCTAAAGAAGTTAGTGCCTCAAGCTTTCAACTATATAAGCTGCATACAAGTCCCTGCAAAAGGAAACACCCATTTTAAAAAATAGAATTAAGCATTCAAGATTAGTGTCAGATATCCCAAATAGATTCAAAATTTGAGTCCAGCAAGGAAAGTATCTCACATGGAGTATTTGATGGCATCAACGGCAGCTTCAGATGGTAGAAAGTCCTCAACGTCAACCTTTTTGTTTTCATTTTTCTTGTCTAGTGTGATAAGTTAAGGATACTCGCAGAAAACTAGGGGATGTGGCATCGTTAGAAGAAAATCACTTAACAGTTATCCAAAAACCTATGGAAGATTTAGTGTGTTTAGTTATAATCCATTAGACACTCCTTGCAAGAGTGACAAGATAGAAAATCTGCAAGTAACAAGTTTTTATATTAGCTTAATCTTCTTTAGGCTCTATTATAAGAGAAAAACTAATTGTCAATAACCACGTATTGAGATGCATGTGGTTACGGGTTTAATGTACAAGTGCAAATAACAGGATACACTCCTCAAAGAATCTTCTGATTTCAGCTAACCGATGTGGAGGAAGCTCCTTGATGTCCGTGTAATGACGGAACTCAGGGTCATCAGCACAAACTGCTATGATCTTGTCATCCCTCTCACCCTGCAGTAGAAATAATAATGACACCAAATTTCTCCAATGTTCTACTAATTGGTGACAAAACTATTCAAATTGTGTGATGTCCAGAGGCAAGAAAATTATAAAGTAAACAAAAATTGCAGTTCTCTACACTCTCGTTGACATAAATTTAACAATGTTCCTTGCAACCTACAATTTTATTTCGTTGCTCCCAAGGAACGAACCTCCTTCTCAATCTGACACTCCCAGCTCAAAATGGACTACGGATCGAAAGGTTAACGGTAACAAATTTCACCTGTCACACCAACTACGTGGTTTTGTTTATCATTTCAATAGACTTTGATGTTTAACACACTATTACTTGCAGGGAAGCAAATAATTAACAATATAGCATTTTTTTCCCAGAATAGACCCTCTCACCCTCACTTCTATTTTATTGTCCAATGCAAATCTTAGTGAAAAACAGAAAGCAAGGACGAGACAACTTTTACCTGGTCAATCATGGGCATTAGTCCTATAGCGCGAGCACGAAGGAAGGTACCAGGAAGCACGGGCTCCTTCTCAGAACAAAAGTCCAAATTTTAATACAGTTGATATTTTGGCCAGAAACGGACATTCTGCTAAGTATCAGGAACAAATAAAATTGAAGCATACCTGCATCAGAACCAGCACGTCCATGGGATCACTGTCTTCACAAATGGTTCTTGGGATAAAACCATAGTTGTGCGGGTAGACAACAGATGAGTAAAGAACTCGATCAACCTAATTTGTTCAGCTCTTTCGTTAGTGTGTTATTTATGCTTCAGTACAGACAGGCAGCAATGATAGATGATAATGCTACCCCATTAGAAGAAAGTCTTTCATCTTTTTCAAACACATCAAAGCATATGGAATGGAAGAAGGGGAATGAAAGTAAGAAAATCGAAACCACACCTTTATAAGTCCACTTTTCTTGTCCAACTCATACTTGACCTTACTGCCTTTGCCAATTTCAACCACCTGCCATGGGAATTGATTTATTTCTCTAAGAAAAACCGTTGGGAAACAAGAGTTCAATGAAACAATCTATGCAGGAAAAATGCAAGATTCTAAGTTCCAATCTGTTGTTGAGATCGCCTTATTTAATCACAGCCTCATCTCAAGTATAAAAGGAGGGTTTCGTTATCATCGTATCCTTGTTAAAGCTAAAGCACTTTTTTTCTAGCTGCATTCACCAAATCTGTAATATTTGAATGATTGCCAGAAAGAAATTAATACAAGCCCCGAAACTCAGATGAACACGATGTTGCAAGATGCGTCCTGAAAAGGATTATTTTTTTCTAAGATTTGCGAAAAGTTACAAAACAGTAACAGCTTACACAGTTGAAAACAGACGGAGCTCCTGGCCCTGCATGTAGAAAAACAAGTTTCAGTCCAAATAGTTTTTTTTTTGAAGAGGAACTCTTGAATCACAATAATTTGCTCTTCAACTAGGAGAAAACAAATACAACAGATTTCTTTTTTTCCAAAAAAGAAAACAAAATTCATTATAATTAAAAGCGACCCCCCAAAAAATCGTACAAAAGTTGGTGTACCAATCTCTAAGTCGTGCCAGGGGTGAGCAGCAACAGTTCTCCGTGACAGAGAAGAAAGTATTCTTTCATTAAGCTTTGGGTGAGGTAAATCCGAATTCCATGCACTTGAATCTTCATGGTGAGCCATATCGACTTAACTACATCATCATCAAACCCATCACACACACAGGCACAAAGAAGACACTATCAGTCCGAATCATTTCAATCAAAACAACAACAGAAGAATCCACCTCATTTCTTAACCAGATTGATTCCAAAAGACCTAGGAATCTGTGTGTACGAGGTATATAGTCATATGAAAAACCGATTCAATAGACGTAGCTAACTAACAGAGCATCAGGTTAAAATAGACCCCGGGACCTCAAAAAATAGCATTATTTGCAAAATGGTGATTACTCTTTTCAGGTCTACATATGTTGCATTAGATCATGAAGCAAAAGCAGGAGCATAACAAAAAAGGAAGGCGAAACAAAGCATAAGGAGCGAATCATAAAAAGGAAAGAAGAGAAATTGCAGCAGAGTGAACCTTTTGCCTTATTGGGGTCCAAAGGGTTAAGGAACTTGTGAGACAGACAGAGATAGAGACAGATATAGAGAGAGACTGGGAGGAGGTGGGTGAAGGTACGAAACAAGCAAAGAATATAACAGGTGATGTATGTATCTATCAGACGGTTCAGCAGCCAGTCGTGGAGTGAATCTGTGTCGTATGATTAAAGTGCGCTTTCATCAGACGGCTACGGATTATAACAGAATATTTCGATTTCAGACATAGTCATAACATGGTCTTGTGCTCACTGCTGGCTGCTGCAAAACTATCATAAGGATCTTTTTCCTTTCCTCTGTGCTGCCTGCTCAAAAAAATACTTTTAAATCAAATTATTGATAATTAAGTCACGCGTGTAAATATATTATAAGTCTATTTAATTTATAAATTAATTAAATACAATTTTCAGTTTATCAAACTAAAAATTTAAATCAGACGAAAAGGTTAAGAAGTGATCAAATATAAATTCAGGCAATAGTGATATAAAGATTCATTGAAAAATGCAAACAGTGATCTAAAAATACGTGTACGAGAGTCAGCAAAACCTCCCTCTACCAAATTAAAGAAAACGCGTATGTTGTCTACCCATACCCAGTTATAGACTAAATCTAATCTGTTTATTTTTTTAACCTATACAGAGCAATTCAATCTTATTTTTAAATACTGTTTTGTTACGTATAATCATGTATATTTTTTTTTTCTTGCAAACAATTTGACTGACAATCATAAATATATTTATTTTCAGTAATAATAATAATATATTTATTAAGTATAAAACTGATTTTAGTACGAAGTTATTACTATAAAATCATAACTTTAAAAGTGTAATTAAATCATGAGTTAACATTTGTAAAAAATATTAGTTAATCCATTAATATTTTTCAAACTTATAAATATTTTATGTCTGTTAACTAAAAGGCATTTGTAACTTTTAATTTGACTATTTAAATTGAGAAAGGAATCTTGATATTCGTCTAAGAAGTAGAATACAGGTAATTCAATTCAATTCAACTGTGACAAGTTCCAAAAAAAGTAGCCACATTGAGATGCTTTAATGAAAGAACAAGTCTAACAAATATGCATTAGGATTATATTGCCAAACCTTCAATTATAGTGTTTCACACATGTGAGTGCTATTATGAGGTATGCTAAAACTTTTTAGCTGAAGTTTAATCGTTAGTTTTTTATGATAATTTTTATTAGAAAATCCTACACAGATGTTCGAGTTGCGAATTAACAAAGTTAACATATTATGAAAACTATAATAAATTTTTTTAATACTTCCATATTAATTTTCAAATTATATACAAAATTAACATTACAGTTTATCCGGTATATATAGTTAATTTTGACTGTTTCAAATTTCAAAATAACATACTCAGGTTAATTATCTTATTTCAAATGTTTTTCATTTTAGAATTAGAATTTTATTATTATTTTATTTTTAAATGACATCTCAAGAGAAAAAAAATGTATTTGAATTATTTTTAATGTTAAATGATGTAAAACTATATAATATATTGAAATACAAATTGTTAAATTTGGTAGAGTAATAAGTTAATTTAGGAAAAAATAAATATAACATTCTCCAACTTTAATAACTATTAATCCGGTCCTAATAACTGTAATTGAGTTATTTTTATTGGTGTGTAATTAAATTAAGGTAGAAGTATCTTATAATAATTAAGAAGAGATTATGAAATATTGTGTGCATGCATTTTACTGATGAGTTTTATTCAAACATCTTACCAACAGAAGTAGCTGATGGATTAAAGTTATGTATATTACTCTGCATAAAGTGGTACACTTTTGCTAAAAATGTTGACAATTAGTTCCACATTTCTGAATATAAGAGAAGAAACAGACTCTTATTTAAGTAAATTCCTTTCTGATCTCTACTAAAATATTTTTCTTTTGACAGGGTTCAAAAGGAATCACGTTCTTCAACTAAGACGTTATCAGTGCTGTTCGTATGATATTGACATTCTTAATTTTCTGAGTGAGAATTCATCCTGTAATGACATCCAAGTTAACCTACACATATTGCCGATTGCCAGAGTTTTTTCTGTACATGCTCATGAACTTGGCCACAAATTCTGCAGAGAAGAGCAAATTAGTCAACAATATTATACCCAGAACAGCAAGTCTCAGCAGGTCATTCAGTTGTATGAATCATTGTATTACATATGCAATACAATGATAATGTTACTTTTGCAAGGCAATCTATAGAGTTAGCTTAAATGCAATTAGAAGGGTGATTTTGCCTTACCTTCTAACTTTAGTAAAGCTGTTATTCCTGGTGGGAGTCTTCTGTCCTGTTCATTATAGACTTTGGTTACTAATTTCCCAAAAAAACAAACATGAAAGGATGACAGAGATTGTCTAAAATTAAATTGAAAAGGGTATGTAGCACAGAGGTATGTTAAAAATGTGTCAATTCTGTTTTACAATTTACTATCACCTTCAGATAAACTATGGAAGGAGAAACTCACATAATAGGCATGCCAGTAGTATAGCTCCCTCTTTAAGCTGGCATCAATTCTTTTTAAGAGATGTTCTACGAGTTTCTGCATGTTTGAACAGAATGTACTTTATGCACTACTATTTTGATGAGTTGAATAAATTATTTATGGACTCTTATTGGTTACCAGGAGAATCAATTTCGGCTGGACAAAATCCAAGAGAAGCATTTGAAATTTCCCTCGAACTGAGAGTAACCTGATAAAACCATAACAAAATTTACATTAAAAACTTAAACCATAATCAGATTGACAATTTCAAGCTGTTACTTAGAATAGAAGTAAAACATGTGAGTCTTATTCCGAACCCGGATAATAAGAAGCTATTAGCTTCTAATTCTGTATTTTAGAACATAAGATAGAGAAATTTCTTGCCGTGAATATGATGGATCAGCTAGGATCTCTGTGGCAACTTCTATTACGATCTCCTCCCATACAACTGAAATTGGTTGTTCTTCTGAAAATGGATAGCTGTCCATCATAGTACCCCTATTTAGTCTATGGAGACAATTTTCTAGGAATGTTAAAGTAAATGTTTCCAGCCGGAAGCTCTTACTTGTGTGCTTTGCATGCTTCCAGAGCCATGATTGCTTTTCTGAGGTTCTGCTTAGATTTTGTAGCAATCTTCGCAGCAAAGTTCATGGACAGATCAAATTTCTCATTCTTTGCTATCTGCATAAGAACCTCAACAACCTGTATAGTTGAAGGTTCATGAGTGTTAATTAGTTATGCTTTTGTTGACATTAAGTTAGTTCCCTCTCAGAAGTTATACGATCATTAATATTAATCGAAGGAAAGTTTGATCTTTTCCAAAATTTGAATTAAGACAACAAAATAAATGATCTAGGAAATAAGTACACATAGAAGTGAAAACAAAAAAGAAACTATGATTTGATATGTTGTAGATCGATGTTAACTTTTACATATTTCAAAATTTATTCTTACTTCGTGAGTTTGAGGAGCATCAACTTGTACCGTTTTGAACCGATTTTTCACAGCATCAATGATGTCTGCATCATCTTCACAGCAGAGTACTAATTTGCATATATCAGAATAGCGGTCTACTATCCATTTGATAATGTGCTGAATGTTATCTACAGCTTTGTGGACATCATAAAGAACTATTACTGAAATTCAGAGAAACCAGCCACATTAACTAGACTCACATAAAGGGTAAATCTGTTTAGGAAGCTAGATAAACAAGTAATTAAGCTCCTAACCTTTAAAATCTGACTTGAAATTAATATTGCTTACTTCAGGGGCAATAGCATATATATTGCTTATTTCTTTGATTAGTCCCATTAAAGCATATTTAGCATTTGGTTCTGAATTTACATCAAGCTCCATGTGATGAGGACTGGATGTTATGGGTACAGAGACTTTCTTAAGCCTTTGGTCCTGTCAATTTGGTGAAAATGCTGTGACTTAAGGGATTGAAGATGCTACTTTTTGATATAATACTCATGAACGGTTTTTTTGTTTATACCTATCACATATCAAAAGCTAAGGTAGGAAAGCGAGAAATCTCTACCTGAATAGGGAAGTGTCTTAAATCATGAGACAGCTGCAAAAGGGTCTAATAAAGTCAGCTTAGAAACACAAAACACGTCCGAAAGGAAAATTATGGGAAGAAACATACATTATAACATGCATCACCATATATTTCTCTAAGAAGAGCCATCGCTAGCTCTCTTTTTCCGGAACCAGAGGGTCCTTTGAGCAGAATATGAGGGCAAGAGCCATGAGACACCTGAAAAGTAAGATAGCTTGAGTCATAGTTATAAAATTTACAAGTACAGTATAAGAAGAGGACTAAACTATGCAATTCTGCAGGTGTTTTTGTTATTATTTTTCACTCAGAACTAGAATTTCACACCAATAAAGTAATATGCGTTTTGAAAATCTGTACTGCAAGTTAGCCTAAGTTACTTAACAAATTTTCAATTCTAATTGAAGAACATCAACAGAAAAAAAAACACTTTTTTAACTCTACGTCTAAGCTTTGTTCATATGGAAACTAAGATGTTTTGATTAGATATAAGAACTTGAGTACATTAGAAAATTTGTGAGGCACGAAAACAATTAAGGACAGTGGAAGGCATATGAGAACATATGGAAACATACCAATTCCTTCAGAAGTTGAGCTTCTTGTCTGTTGCAAATGAAGCCATTAAGGGAAGCAGGTTGGTGCTTATCTGCCAAGAATTGTGGGAGGCTTTCCACTACCACTGCTCTCTCAATGTAAGAAGATTCGTCAATGGGTCGACGTTCAGGAGATTTTCTAGTGGTTCTACAGTTACCTGTTCTCATGCAAGCAAACCATGTATCTTTCTGGTTCTTTTTTCTGTTAGCTGTGAATTTCCTCATGCTTGCGGTCGTCTTTCCACTACCCTCGCTTGTTACACTACTTGTCTTACCAGTGACACTTCCCTTTCTACTCGTGGCAGCAGAACTCAAACCCGTGGTTGATTGAGACAACATATTCATATTCATGTTAAGATCACCGTTATTTCCTTTGCTTTCAGATGGTGTTCTCGCGGAGTTCACCGTTGGCATTGGACCGAAATACTCACTCTGTTGGATGCGTTTCGGCAACGAAGAATTCCTCCCTTCATAGGCATTGCATTCACGAGAAAAGAAAAGGTCACCGGGTTGAATGGAATCAGTGCTTTCAAGCACCGATGAATAATCACTTCTGGGATCATTGGATAGCTTCACCTGGGCTATCATTTCGTTGATTTTTCCAACCGAAGGCGCTTTGAAAGGAGAAGCTTCTCTTTGCTTTAGAACAGTGTCATTGATTATCCCTCCATGGTTGCTCTCTTGAATCCTCAACCTGGGAGCAGTCACTGATCTCTTGTAGTGTGGCTTCTCAGTTCTTTGCTCCCTGAAAGGGGACAAAGTTCTTCCAAGGTCAGGTCTCGGCAAGGGACTGATATTTCTTCGTGTATCCAAACCTGTTACGGGCGATGATGAAGCAGCAACATCTTCTGCTACGTGGAGCTTATAGGGTGATTTGCTATTGTGTCTTCTACGTGGAGCTGAAGTTGTTGAAGCTGATGAGATTTCATGTTCAACCCTGGAAGGGTGCCTCCTGTGTGGTGCCATGGGGCTCTTGTTCCGTTGTAGAATGAAGTTTCTTCTTTCTCGTTCGTGGCGTGGAATCTCTTGCCACTCGGTCTCAGTGTCCGATGGCTCATAGCCACTACGTCCCTTCTTAGTTGAGTTTGGAGTCTGAGGAAATCGGTTATAATAAGGCGGTGACTGAGCCATACGTGAAGAATGTTTTTTACCCGACCTTGATTGCGCTCAAACAACAACTTATGAAACTGGTGTTGTAGTTCTCTTAGAAACTGAAAGAATGGAGTGGAATCTCGTAAGAAGTAATGATATAGTGACAGATAAAAAGACGAGTTTGATACTTTTGAGACAATGCTACAAAAGGGTATCTTCCAACGCAAGGAAAAAGAAGAAGAATAGGGAATAGAAGCACGATGGTTTCGAAATGAGACGCATTGGTGACGATAATGACAACATGCTTGTACGTGGGTAGATGAAAAAAATGTGTCGTTTAGGCCATCGACGTTCATAGGATGTTGTCGTTTTGTCGTCTGGCTTTGGGATGTTACGCATTACATTTTACATAGGAATTTGGAGCATCTCGTGAGGTGCCAGCATTTGGTGACGACATTACCCAATTTTACTTGGTTATCAACGTTGTTCTATCCTGGTCAAGATGAACTTAGTTAAATTCACCGATCTTTATATCAAGTTAATTATGCTTTTATTTAACTTGATTAATTTGTTTATATATTAACTGTTCTCACAAAAGTTCTCGGGACTGGAGGGATCCTTTGAGAGCTTTACGTCTCCACATTGCTTGTTCGATCCACTTAGTTCCGAACAAGAAATTAAGTGCTGTTCTTCAACTTTCATTAATGTGGAAGCACATTATATTTATACTATTTTTTTTAATGGATTTTCTCATACATGGACCTAGGGCAGACCCAAGCAGGTGTTGGCCCCAAAGTTAAGTGAATTATTGTGATATAATTTACGTTTAGCGCTATGATCTTTTATTTAATATTGGTTATTAGTGGTGGGTCATCCAAGTGTGATATTTAGGAAGCTGTTCCCAATTTTGTCATGACCCTGTAGTAATTACTGTACAATCTTTTCAACCTTTCTGGGGACAGACTACTGCTTTTGTTTAGGTTGTTTCACGACCCAATTAAATTAAGCCCACAAGATTATTTGTTTGTTCTTTCTTGGATGTTGCTCTTCCATCATCACTCTTTCTCCCTCCACCTCTCTATTTCTCTTTTATCTATCTCTTCGCCTTTCTATTCATATTTTATTCAAGTAAAATTTTATGAGTTAATATTTTTTAACTTCTATCCACTCTAATCTCCTACGCACACACAACCTCTTCTTTTTCTTTAACATTTCAGTTCTCTCATTGTTTATGTTTCATTTCTTCTTCTTCTTTAATGTTCAAATTCTTTTTCCTCTATTTCTTTCATTGTGGTGTGAGAGTGTGGTGAGTGAGAGGTTGCAGGTGGTGGTGGAAGGAATTGTTCTAGCAGTGTCAGTAGTGCTTGAAGGTGAAAGGGATGAAGGTGTGTGTGAAGATACGTAATCAAACCTAAATTAAAACAAATTAACGTGTAAACCTTAAACGGATATGAGCATCCGTCAGCGGATGTCAACATCCGTTTAAGGCCAAATGGATGTCGACATTCGTTCATGGCCTGTTATCTTCTTTCTCCTCCTCTGCACACACGGAAAGAACACAAATCAGCACAATTGTGAATAGGTGATGATTTACAAAAGTCAAATATAAGATGTAGGATAAAACTACAATAATAAAAAATATAAAATCAGAACATAATTTGAATGTGTTAGGGGATGATTATAATCATAGTTAATCATCATCACATCTTCTTCTTAGAGTTCTTGAGATATTTTTTCAAAAATTGCTTGAGAAAGTGGATTTTTGCAGCCTGAAGTTAATTTCAAAATTATCAGCGAGGTAAAGCCCACTTAAGGCAATATAAGGCCAATCGTACTTTATAAAAGTGATTGCCCGCTCTCTCAAGTTATTTACAAAATGATCTCTCAAGTTAATTACAACATGACCAGTGAAGTAATAAAGCCAAATCAACCCAATCAAAAATCCAGCAGCCAATAATTCATCACTAGAGGGATAGTCACCCCTTTCCTGTTTCATTCCAGCTTCAAGTAATCCAACAAGCTTAGCAATTCTACACTCAAGGGGTTCATCGTAGATAGAGTCACCCTTTTCCTGTTTCTTTTCAGCTTCAGACATTGCAATGAAATATCACTTTTGTAAGAATCCCAAATTTTCTCAAGAAAAGTATTAATAATATTGCTGAAATTTTCATAGACTGTCTCCAGCTCTGCTTGATTCAAAACTTGTTGAGACTTTGGCAAGTATACCAAATCGTTTCAAGTAATAAAACCGGTAAGACCGGATATCGTTTCCCAAGAGACTCGTGTCACCAAACAATCGTATAATTTCCAAGTAACTCAGACTAAAGAATGCTTCATAATTTGGGTTTTAGTGCAACTAAAGTAAACATGCAACATAAATGATAAAAATGATCTTTGATACTCAAACACTTGGAAATGGGAAGATTTGAAATGATATGGAATTGTGTTGTTGGGGGTATGATTTCACCTACTTCACCCTTAAGTAAAGAAAATCACTTCCTCTTCATTAATATGCCAATGTCAATCTACTAAATTACTCAAACTCAATCCCTTGGTAGAGAGAGCCTAGACTTCTTTATTAGGCTCCAATCCCTTGGAAGACCTAACAATTATTTCCGCATTAAGAATTGAGATTTAAGACAACCAAAGGTCCTAGTTCTATCCCTAGATACTATTTCCTTTAGGTGTTTAATCCAAGTCCAGATTTACTCAACATTTCCCAATATCAAGCAAACCCTAAAATCATGTCATGGGTAGCAACTTCACAACAAGCATTAAGAAAAGGAATTAAACACTAACAATCAATGAAAGAGACATATATTCATTTAAAACACAGTAGTTTACATAAGAGTTCAGTGGCTACATCAATCCCCCAATAACAATGAAACTAGCCCTCCATGAATGGAAAGCTCAAGCTTACAACAATGGTGGAAATGGAAGAAGGAAGAAGACCCAAGGGTAAAGAAGGACTGTTCCCACAGCTTCTAGCTCGCCTCCAAGAGCTTCAAATGAGAGAAATCGTGTTTGGGCAGCAAAAGATGTAGATCCCCTTGCGTTGCAGCCCTAAATAGACCAAATTTGCCACATCAGCATCGCCACCGCTCAGCTGCACGCCAGCTACACCCCAGCGGCAGCATTCCAGAGAGCTGGCGCTCAGCTGCACGCTAGCTGGACCCCAGCGACAGCATTCCAGAGAGCTAGCGCTCAGCTACACGCCAGCTACACCTCAGCTACAACAAGTCTGGACGAATGGGGCTCAGCTGCACGCCAGCCGCACCCCAGCTTCAGCATTTATCTTTGCTCTCAAAACTTATTCTTTTACCTTCATTCTTGCTTATATGGTTCTTCAGTTTGGCATACAAGCTTTGATGTAAATGACCAAAACATACTAAACAATGGGGATTAGTGATGAAATTGAATCATTAAAGTGTAAGATGCAACCACTTAAGAAACTAAAAGAAAACTAGGATTTACAAGGCAAAAAGCTAAGAAAGAGTTGATATTTTCTCTCAATTCGACACTGAAATCATGGTAAAATATGTCATTATCACCCGCTCTCTCAAGTTAATTACAAAATGATCTCTCAAGTTAATTACAACATGACCAGTGAAGTAATAAAGTCAAATCAATGAAATATCAGGGGTTCATCGTAGACAGAGTCACCCTTTTCCTGTTTTTTTTCAGCTTTAGACATTGAAATATCACTTTTTTAAGAATCCCAAATTTTCTCAAGAAAAGTATTAATAATATTGCTGAAATCTTCACATACTGTCTCCAGCTCTACCTGATTCAACTTGGGGACCCCTGTTATAAATGCTTTCTGCAGCTGCACCTTTTAGTGATAAAAAGAATTATAAATCTATCATGCAAATGAAGCAAAGAACAAACTTACCTCTCGTAGACCCAAGACGCAGAAACGAAGCACCAGTGACCACCGCACACACTGCCGCACCGCCGTACCGCCACATCGTTGCACTGTCGAATGACCACCGCAAACACCTCGCACCGTCGCACCACGGAACCCAAACGAAAATGGAGACAGGAAACAAATGAATGGGTATGGAAGAGACATAACGGATCTGAGAGTTGGAGGGGGTGGGAACGAATATTGGAGGGGATAGGAACGAATCTGAGAGTTAGAGTTGAAGGGGGCTCTGGAAAGAGAGAAAAGAAAAAGTGAGAGTTGCAATGGGGGGTGGGGCTGCGTAATGAAAATGACAGTGAAAATGGGTGAGTGAATATGAATAAAAATTTATGGTTTCTGAAGAGTAAATAAATAAGGTTAAAAAGTAAAAAAAGCTAATTTTGTAATTAAATATCTTTTATAGAGAGTTGGGGAGGTGGAAGGAGCAAAGGTGATGGTGGAGGGAGCAACACCCTCTTTCTTGTTAAAGTTTAAAATTTAAGTTATGTGGGTTCTCAAATGTTCTTTCCTAGTCCAAATTACATGGCCCAGACACTGATATATAGCTACTAATTTTCTCTCTTTAACTCACTCCTAATTTGTCGGTTCGAAACTCTTCCATACTGTGAGTCCTCAATTAGATTCTCACGTAGATATCAGTGACAAAGCTAAAAGAAAATAAGACGGTGAGTTTAACTTTTTATTATCAAATATTAGTGTTGAAAGTTAGACGTGAACTAAAGATATTATTAGTTTAGAATATATAAATAAATGAAAATTTTATTTTATAAATTAATTTTGTAAGATTGAATTAAATTTAAATTTTTTTAATATAATATTAGAATTATTATTAAAATTTATTTTAATAAAATTTATTATTTATTAAATATATTGTTCTACTCGTCGAACTACTATAAAATTATTTATTAAAATTGTTCACAATAAATAAATAAATAAATAAATATATATATATATATATATATATATATATATATATATATATATATATATATATAAATTTCCCCTATAAATTAATTTAAGTTTAAACTTTATTCCTTAGTACTAATATAACATTAGATTATAAATATAAAAGATAAGCGGTGAAATTTATGGTGATTTCTTTCGTCAACTAGATCATCTTACCATCTTTTTGGAAATTTTCAAAACCTCAATTTTTGACATAACTCATTCCTACAATTTTTTTTATAGGAAAAGTTTACTCTGACCACTGACTTTTTCAAAATCGACTACCTTCAACTATTTTTAATAATAAAATATTATACGTAAATAATAATAGATATAAATGAAGTATTATAACAAAATAATATTTCATGTACTTGTAAAGTGAATGTTCAAAAAAATATTGTTAAATGATAGGGACTTTTTTATATTTTGTACAAATTTTAAATTACATTTCTTATAAAAGTTTATAAAATATGAGAAAAGATTTGAATGGAATTAAAGATTAGGTAATAGCTTTAATGTAACCCATACCTTAAGTCTTCTTCTCATCCACTTTAAGATAATATATGATATTTTATACTAATTATTATATTACTTTTGATTTAGTTTTATTTTATTATTGAGTGAAAGTTTGCCTAATGCAAGTTGCTATTTAGCTTTTAGGCAACACCTATGCCTAAAATATGTCAATCCTTATTTAGTTGATTATGAAGTGGGCGTACAGTTTTTGACCAAAATTTGAAGGAAACTTTAATTGGTTCGAGAAAATTGCTTAAAATATTATAGATTTAAGTTTCATAATCTTCCAATATATTAGAAAAACATACCCACAAATTCAATTTCCTAGAAAAACATAGTTGGAAATATTGTTGACAGTAAAACACTTCAATAATTAAATAGTAGAAAAATTACCTATGAAATTTAAGACATGTTCTTGCTCTTTTTTTAATAGATTTTTTCTATAAGAAAGTGTAATTTTTTTGCATGATTATTTTTTTAAAGATTTTCTTACATGAAAAATTTTTGTATATATTTTTCGCTAAATATTCCTAACGAATTTTCAAATCTTATATCTAATTATTTACGAGGAATTTCCTACCCATCAAAGTCTGCATGAAAAAAGCAGCTAGAAACTCGTATTTTATCCATAGAAAAGTACAATATTTTTAACATTAAATTGAGGTGTACTTTGACAACTACACATATATTAAAAAAAGTAATAAAAGAAATCCTTATTTGGTGGCTATAAATATCATGGAATACGAAATCACGAGTGTAAGAAAAAAATCTCTATACAATTGCGTAATTTACATATGACTCTTACCAAGTCAACTTATTGGAAAGTACCTTTTTCCTAACTCTTTGTTCACTTGAATGGATTTTCTAATCCTTTATTTACTTGAATGGATTTGGGAAAGAGTGATCAGGTGGATTTAAAAGGATTTGAAAATAAAAATTTTTGTTGTTTATTTGAGTGAATTTGTAGGTAAGTGAGAGTGAATTTGGAAGAAAACATTTGTGAGAGTTAGTGTAGGATTTGATTGATGTGATAGATTAAAAAAATTTACTTCCAAATTCACTCTCACATACTTGTAAATTGACTCAAATAAACAACATAAAAATTTATTTTCAAACCCTCTCAAATCCATTTAATCACTCTCTCCCAAATCCATTTAAGTGAACAAAGCTTAACTGGTTTACAACGTTTTCCACAATCTTAGGGGCTAAAATGTCAAAACATATATGCTTGTTGAAAAACTTAGGATTTTGTTATTGGTCACAGAATTGAAAAATATCCATGTTCTATTTTATTCGATGTGCAACTTTGTTTGTATCCAATAATTCTTGGAATTGAAATGCTTAAGAATCATACTCGTATATTTCAATTATATAAAATTAAAATCTTATTTCAACTTTAATTTTATTTTGAGAACTCTTTCCTTATTGGTTATATAATAGTTAAAGGTAGTTATTTAAATAAAAAATTCTACCCGTGCATGGGATGTTAATAATAATAATATTATAGTAAGTGAACCTAGCGATTGAATATTAATCAATAGTCCAACCTATTCCATTATTATATAGTTTTTTAATCAAAAAGGTCAATTTGTGATTTTCAAAATTTTGAAAATTGAAGTCTGAGAGAGAGAGGAAAAAGAAAAGAGAGGTAGGTGGAGATTGAAATTGTTAGAATATAATACGTAATTCCATTGATATTTTCTTCATTTTACAAACTATGTTGAATTTGACTATCAACCAGTGTTGCTATATTGTAGTCCTTGTTTACGACACTAACTCTGCAATAAATAATTTTGTGGAAAGTTTTGACTGTAGACTTGTTAACTTTCCAGCATTTTTTTTACATATAATAAAAAATAATTTTACTTTTTAGTTTATTTGTCTCTACTAATTTTATATTTTATTGATGTTGAATAAGTGTTGAGCAGAGAATAAAATTTGTGTATCATTGCTTTTTTTATGCTGTACAAAGTTTACTCTGCAAAATTTAGATTGGAATAATAGTTTTAATTGGTAAATAAAACAATATGTTAAAATTATACTCATTCACAAATTTCAATACTGTATCTTAAAAAATGTTTTTAAAATGGCTTACATTTGTATTGAATTTCACTGTATAATTGAATTAAATATTCATAGAAGAATTTTATAATTATTATTATTGAAAGTGCAGTCTGATGGAGACATCAACCCAACTCTTTTCATTACCAAAATGTTTTGGTTATTAATTTTTTCTTGCTTCTCTCTTTGGAATTTTAACATTGCACTTCAATGATAATTTTGGCATAATTATTTCTTAGGAGAGGTTCAGATGTAAAAATAATGACATTTAAATGCAAGTTTATTATAGTCTATATTATAAAGATAATTACATTTTTATACAATATATTTAAGTATTATTTATTTTTTAAAAAAATTATTACTATTATTTTAAGGTAATAAATGATTATATCTGCAAGAAAATTTTACTACTTTTTTTATATTGGTTTAAGAGTTAACTTTGTTAGCCGGACAAGTTCAATAACATTTTAAGGATTGTCAACATCAAGTTAATTATAATATTTAATAAAATACATTAAAACAATTCATAATATTTGTAACAGATAAAAGATATTTTGGAGATCGTGAAGATATTAAGTTTGCATAACATTTTAAGTAAAAAAAAAATTCTACAACTTTTTTTTACATGTGCTTAATTTTAATTGAATAATTAAATCATTATTTCTTTTTTGAAATGTTTATCTTTCCCAATAAATCAATGGTAATTTTTTTAAAAGTTTTCAACAGGAACAAATTATCATCAAATAGATTTCATTTTTCTTTCTCTTGAATTTGACAAGAATGATCTTTCATTTTTACGTTGCACGAAGAATTAAAATTATGTAATTCTTTCATATTTTTGTTAACGAATTGGTATTTTATTAAAATTTTGTTATTATTTTACTTATATTTGATTTTTTTTTAACTTTTAAATGATTCAACTCTGTTTTGATTGGCAGGGAGTGATAATCAACTCTGGTGTGCGTCTTGAATAACGTTTGTTGTATTCATGGATCATCTTGCAGAAAACTAGAAATGACAGTGATGTAAAAATTTGAAAAGAGAACGTAGATGATGCGCAAACAGTTGTACCGATTTCATTATTATTTCTCATGTAGAATCTTACATTCATGCGGAGATATTGTTGAAGACAACATAAAAAATAAAACACTAGTTATCAGTAACAAATAATTCAAAGTACAGAGCCTGCAATGGCCATTTTTGAAGAATTAAAAAAGGAAAGCGGCATTAGTTTTATTAAGCTGGCTGCAGAGTGATAAGAACATAGAATTGCATTGGTTTGCGAGACTTGGAAAATCAGACAAACTGGTTCAAGTATTCATCCACAGTTGAGTATTTAACGTAAGGATAAGCCTCCGAAGCTTCAACATCTCTGGCAGGATCAATCTCATACACTGCATCTTTCCTTATCTGTTGGGAGTGATACAACGCCAATAGATAATTATTTGGGAAAGATGACTCTGCAAAAAACCAACAGATGCTTAATTTTAATTTCACACAATTGATGCAACCAACATATGCACAAAATAAATTAGTGAAGTTTAATAATAAAGAGTGGTGTTACTTGCAACATACCCTTAATCTGCTTAAGAACTTCTTCCTCTGGAACATAAATTTTCTCCAGAGTCTTTCCGATTTTTTTCTCCCACATGGATACAATCTCATTTAAGGTCAAATAGTTGGCAGGGAGTCTTATGTGCACGGCTTTGTTCAATGCATTAGGGTCATTCGCTGCTTCGATCGTGAAAGTTCCCACATCAGCCTCAGTCACATATGCTCCTGAAACAATATAATATATACGTAAACATTAAAACAATTGACTTGTGTCTAAGCTTTTTATAGTTTGTGTGTACTAAAACAATTATTATAATTGTACAGTATCACTACCTTTGACATTTCCATCTCCTTGAATGAATATCTTGTCCCGAGGAGGAACAGTGATATCAATTTGTGCCAGGTTACGTAAGAAATAACCGGTAAAAGCATGACAGCATAGGTAAGTGTAAGGGACTCCCTCCGCTTCGATTACTCTCCGGATTTTTGCTTTTTCCTCAAACACTTCTCTCACTGGTTCAACTGAATCGTGACGATCCACGTCCAGTCCAAATTCAGATGGGAAGAATCTCTGTGGAGGAATGAAATTAGTATGGAAAATGTGGTTATTTAGAATAGATTTATTTTGATGAGCAAAAGAGGCATACCTTGACGTTTCCAGCTTCTTTGATTGCTGCAATGATCTTGACCTGGTCTTCTATGAGTAGTCTCCCGAAGGAGCAGATGACGACGTCAACCTGTTTGATGGCGTTGACGAGACTCTGATGATCGTTCATTTCTCCCTGGAGAGAGAAAGGAGTGGTACGATTAATGGTGTGAAAAGAGAAAATGGTAAGAAAGAAATGAAGAGAGGAAGGGAAGGTACTTGGATTAGAAAAACTCCAGAATTTTGGAAGTTCTGAAGGAGTTCATCCCTGGTTTCAGGATTTGCAGCTGTGACGAGCCTTGGTTTGTTAACATTGGCTGGAGTGTCCCTGACCAACACATACGTTGGATTCCCTGCCTTCACACTTGCCCACACAATGTGCCTTCCGATGGCTCCTGTCGGTCCCACTACGAGGATTCTGTCTTTTCCGGTCATCACAGCAGATCAAACTCAAAACAAGAACTTAGCAGTGTATGGCTTTCTTGTTCTGTAGGTAATTGATTAAAGCAGCGATGGCTTTGTGATGCATAGACAATAACACTTTGATTGGTATTTATAAAGCCAGCAACTTTGTTGTATGAGGATTTTTTTGGCTTAATAATTATGGTTAATAATAATGCAATTGCGTAGTTTCTGACAAGTTCAACAAATATCCATTTAGTTAGGGTCCAGCCACCTGGTGTTGTCAATTCTCAATCAACCATTTGACTGTGGTTGTTCGTTAAAGGTGTGCTTACGAGTAGCTGCCGATAGAGAGAGACCTTCCACAGGGGATGACCAAAAATACATTAACAACATTTATTGTCACTGCCATGAAAATAAAATATCCAATAAATTTAAAAAAAAACATATTAAAAGAAACCAATCAATACAACACAACACTCAGCAACAACCAGAGATTGGGATCAACCGATTTAAATTATAAAAAAGAATAAAAAAAAACGATGTAGGTACAGAGGAAACCCAATCTTAAACAAATGACAACAGAGTAAACAAATTTTAGTAGTAACGATAATTGATTATAGGAAATATTTATTTTAATGACTCTAAAGTTTATTGTATTTTATATCTATCGAAAATATTAGTTTCCAAATTTGATAACTTTTGACAACTATACGTTACAAGTAATAAAGAATAAGTTAGAATATAATTCTCTTAAACTAATTGAGTTACGTTATTTAATTAAAATTATTTATCAAAATCAATTTAGAAATAATAATGATTGAATTCATAACTAATGGAATAAATTATAATAACAAGAATTTGAAATATTATGACTAAAAATTTAAAAAACTTTGTTGGAATTGAGTTTCATGAATCATATAAAGATAAAAATATGTTCAATGTTTCATTTTTTTATTTAAACATTCACATCAAAGAATAATAGTCATAATCCCTTATCAACTAGTTCTAAATTAATATATCAAAGTGTTAATCCTTTAGTCAATTTAACACACAATTTGCATTAAATCTGATGCTAAGAATGACTAAGTTATTGGGTTTATCCCTATATCCCAAATCACTTTGGTGTTCTATATGTCCATGTTCAAAGTAGTTACTTTCCAGTAAACATAGACATTAAAATAACATTATATTTCCATAGTAAATTCAAGAAACAACATATGAACGAACAACGATATATTGAATAAGAAAATTACATCAGAGTGAGTTCATTACATCCAATTCCAACGAAAGAGAAATTTAACTACTCTTAGTAATTTAGAACGTACGCATTTGAAGCAATAGTTGGGTTTATCCCTTCCCAAATCACTTTGGTGCTCTATATGTCCATGTTCAAATTTACTTTCCAGTAAACACAAACATTCAAATAACATTATATTTCCATACAATGATAGTAAATTCAAGAAAGAACATATGAACGAACAACAATATATTGAACAAGAAAATTACATCAAAGTGAGTTCATTACATCAAATTCCAACGAAAGAGAAATTTAACTACTCCTAGTAATATAGAACGTACACATTTGAAGCAATCTCTTACAACAATGGTGTCTTGATGTCTTGAAGTAATCTCTTGAAGTTCCTGAGATGTTTTTGTTTCTTTCCTCCGTTCGGAACTTTTTTCATACCAACTTTCCCTATATTTTCCACTTTAAAAACCAATTGGAAGTAACTAATTCGCTAATTCCCTAAACGCACAACTCTTCATGCGCTAAGCGAATATTCAACTGCATATTTAATGCTGGCTTAACTAGAAACACATATATGACAACACTCGACTTGATACATAAATTTTTGTACAAATTATTAAACAACTTTTTTACTTCTAATTACAACATTTTTTATGAGAAAAAATATTATTTCATAAATAAATACAAATTTGAGTTAATTAATAAGTATGAAAACATGTATTTTTTATCTTATCAAAATTCTAAACAAAATGTACTATCTTTTCTTAGTTCAGAACTTATGACGTTTCTTAAATAAAAAATTATCTATGTATGTTTTAGAATTTGAAGACAAAACTTATTAATATAAACTATATGATTATAAGTAAATTTAATGGAAAGTACAAGCATAATAATATTCCTTTCTTTATTCTATGTATATAGTTTTATGTAGCAGTGAGTTACTGACTTTCAATCAATAATTGCGTTCTCGCAGTTATTTCCCTCCTTTAACTTCCTTCTTTGTATTTATCAATACCCTATATACCTTCTTTAAAGTACAATAATATTTGTAATAAATATTATAGTCTAATTTATAGAAAACATTATCAGTATGATAGTATTATTCAAACTGTGTTAAGTATTTTATAATGTAATCTGCAGAAAGTTTTACTAAACAAATCTTAAATTTTATTATTATTATTGTTATTATTATTATTATAAGCTACCTAATTGTGACTTTAAGTTAGTTTTAATTTCCTTCTTAAATACGAAACTTGATAATATAAATAATTATTTCATGTATTTTTGTAATTATATTATGGAAATTCTTTAAATTTATTTAAATGAAATTAATTATTCTCAAACCACTTTTCTCTTAATATATTCCAAACGAAAATTTTCTCATAATATATATTTTTCTCTTATTTTAATTTTTTGTTTTAAAATTTTTTAAATGATTGTGACATGTGATGTAGATTCGAAAATGGAACAGGATTCACACTTCCATTGAAGAGTTGATCTAATAATTTATCCAAATGAATCACATAGTCAACTAACTAGCTTCTCACACTTAATTATTAAAGAAAATTTAAAATTGATTATTTTAAATTCTTAAAATTTTTCAAATAAGTTTTGTGATAAATGAATACAATTATGTACATTTAACACAGTTTTTACATTATTTTTGTACTACGATACTTTATTTCACAATTTCACTCATTTTAAGTCTTGCTTTTAGAGAAAAAACAAAAAGCCATGTGAGACTTTGAAATTTATAAAGACATTCTTTATGGAAGAAAAATAAATATTTTACACAGAACTTTCAAACTTGGAACACGTACTCTTACTTTGAAAAACAGTCAATACAAAATTCAAAAATTTAAACCAAATTCTTTCCTTTTCCTATATAACGTATGCTTTTGGCTACTTCTATGTAATGTGACATCATGACAGATGAGTAAACCAACCCAACTTCCAACTACTCAGCATATATTTAAGTACGTTTTCATAATTGAATTTTAAACTAAAGTGCATACCTTTCGCTGTCTATATCAATTAAAGACTTAAATTAGAGTTTATATTTTTTAATTTCAATCCTCCATTTATTTGTTTATTATTCCACACATATCTATAAATTATACTTGTATTATGTTAACTCTGTCGTGTGATTTTTTTGTAATTTTTACAATCGATAATTTGGTTCAGTCTCTGGTTTTAAATAATGATAAACGGAGTTTTCCATTCACAACAACTTGTATGATAGTGTGATGTTTATAATTATATATCTACACAACTTATGAGAGTTTTAGTACATATATATGTTTACAAGTATGCATGATTGACTTTCAACTTACATTAAGGATAAGGATGTATATAAGCTATTAAAAACTAATGCAAAAATAATTTAAATACAGTGTTATTGGTATAATAATAAGATTAAACGTTACCGATTTAATTTTTTTTATAAAACATAAAAATACTTTTCTATAATTATTTTTTACTTTCAAGGTTTAAAGTATAAGAATGTTCATATGATCAAATTTTTCATAAATTCAGTCCAGTTTAAATATTTTTCAAATGTTGAATTATTTATTTTTTAAATATTAAAAAATAATTTATTTTTTACAAAAATTCTCTAAAATAGTTAGGAAAAAAATTGTTTTAAAATTATAAGTTTTAGTAAAAGAAGATTTCAAAACCTATATAACCCAACTAATTCAACCCAATGCGATTTTGGTTAAATTGATTATGACAAAAAAAATGGAGAAATCTAACTCAATTAAAACCTTTTTTTTTATTATTGAATTAAATGATGAATTTACTTAATCCATAACTTATAACCGGTATACACTCATGGTTCAAAGTAGGATTTTCCAATTGTAGAAAATATTAAAAACAAAAAAAATTGAATCACTGGAAAAAATAGAGAAAAACTAAATATATTTAAATAATCAAAACTAATAACACATAAGAATTAGACGTTTATATAACTCTACCTAAAAATAAACTAGATACACATTATGACAAAGCACAGTAGTATGGAAATTGTGAGAGACTCTGTGTCAAGCTTTTCTACTCAGTTGTACATTTTTTTCCTTTTGTTCATGTTAACCTCTGTCCCAAGAGTTAGTTGTCTTTTTCTAAGGTTTTCAAAACCAATTTTTATCTTTCAATTCCAAGAACAAAAACGTCAAATTTAACCCATTTCACTGAACAAATTTCTATTTATATTGTTTGTTATTCAATATTTACTGAACCAAATATTTATTGTTATCAATATCAAAATACTTAAAGTCAATAAACTTTTTGTTTATGGTGTAGTTGTGATAAGTTGTTCAAGATCTTATAGTTGTTCTGAAATATAATTTTTAGATATAATCGTTCGTTCAAATTATTCGAAGAGTTTTTAGAAAAGATATTATGATGTCAAAATCAACTCAATTTTAACCGTTAAGAATTAATACCACAGTAAATACAAATTTGCTATCTCTTTAATTCAAATATATATTTATAAATTTCAGGGATATATTTTTAATTAATATTAGTCTAATCATGACTTAATTGTGTATATTCATGTTTTTCTTATAAATTTATCAACATTAAAGTTAATCATGTTAATTCAGGACCGACCGATTTACCTCTTGATTAATAGGTTTCATTGATGACTCGTAAATGATTCGAGTTAAGATTAACCGTCCGATCTGTGATTGATCCAACAATTTTCTATTATAAAATCTAACTATTTTCTATATTATTTTAAAAGTATAATAAAAATTCATTACCATAAAAAGTTAAAATAGTACATTATATAATTAATCGTTAAATAAATTATTTTAATATTTTTAACATTTTTTTTATTTTATTAGTCTGAAAAATGGTTAATAGAAACTAAGAAGAACTGATAATATGCATATGATAACTAAATTAGTCTACTATAAAATAAAATAATGAAGGAAAAAAAAGACATGAAGCCAAAATAAAAAAAAATATTTTAGGAATCAAAATAACTTTTATACTTGTGAGAACAAAATAATTTTTTTTTAAGCAACTTGCAATTTTGAATTAAAAATAAAAACCTATTTTGAAATCTTTTTTAACATTATTCACAACCAAAGGGGTCGAAACTACCATTCAATGAATTCGGTTGTCATTTTATAACCATAACAAACATCAAAGTTGATTATTGCCCAAAACCAATAATGTAAACACAAGGGTCAACTATTGAAATTTATACTTAGAAACTCTAAAAGTATCCGAATGTGGACCATTTCTTGATATAAAAAGTTGGAGATATATTTTTTAATTCCATGTTTTGAACGATGTGGATGACTTTTTTTTTTAGAAAAAAAAAATACCATTTCATTAATATATTCCGTTTCTAATATATTTTGTCCATATTATGATAGATGTATTTTAGTTTTTCATACATTTTTCAAGTTTTAAATAACTTAGTATATTTTTTTAGTTTTTATTAGTGAGTTCGCATACTATAAACTTATGAGTTAATAAAAAATTAGTGAGATTTATAGGTTGTAGAATGAGTTGTATGATTACATACAGCTAATTGCAAGTAAAATAAATAATTAAAAATTTGCTCGTTTCTATGTGCAGTCCAGTTCACCAAACATTTTGTTGATTAAAAATGATTCTGAAATGTGAATATATTATATATATTGAAAAAATGCGACTACATTTTGAATTTTGACTACTGTACCATGCTTTTGATGATCAATGACTACTATAATACAATAATGTATGTTGGGTGTTGGGCTTACAATTTATATAGTTTATTGATGCATTTCTCAATTAATTTTAAAAATATATTAGTACGTAGACTTATTGAGAATATTTATTTAATATTTTTTCATTTAATTTTTTTAAAGTTGTTTTAAAAGTATCTTTTATATAAAGATATATATTATATATATATATATATAATTGATATTTATGAAATTAAAATTAAGATATTCTAACATTTGGTGTTGAATTATATTTTATTCTATTTACACTAATTTTATTTATATATAGAATACATTAATAAAATAAACTAAAAATATCTTTTACATAACACGTTTTTAATGTCTTTATATTTTTAAAATATTTTTTCAAAACAGAAAAATTTCATTTATGGTATTAGAGTCATAATTCTTACAATACCTCTAAAATATAATGAAATTTCTCATAAATTTTTATTTCAATATTTGATGATGAATTATGATTTATAAGTTTTAAAAATGAAAATTTTATGTAAAGGAATTAGATTTATAAAAAGTTGTAGAAAAAAAATGACACTAATTCATTGTCTAAAAATCTTACTATGATCCAAAATCAAAATAAAAAGAAAAAGAAAACGATAAAGAAAATAAAGATAGAAACACGTTTATTTGTTAATATTTCATAAATAATCCTCACGAGAGTTATATAATTATAAAGTCGCTTAAATTTTTCTTAGGATTATTTAAAAGCATAAAGGAAATGACAAGATTTGAAGTGTGAAAATGTTAAATTTAATAAACAAATTTAAATTAAATGATGAAAAAGTATAAGATCATTAAGAAATAATTAAAAAAATTGTTAAATAATGTTAATAAGATAATTTATTGAAAAAGAAGTTCCTAATTTTAGATTTATTGAAAAGATTATAATAATGATTTTAAAGATACATGAAACATCTCTTGTCTAATATGAAAACATGAATGATCCATCTGTAACATCCCAAAAATACAGTATAAACTATATAATAGAATAATTACATTTAATAATAATTCAGATCAGTCTTATATTAAGAAGAGCGTATGGTTATGGCCGAACGACCTTACAAAAAAAGAGTTACAAATTTAAACTGTACAGAAGTACAAGTCTGACCTCACAGTTTACAAAAAAACCAAATACCGGATGATCATATAAATCAAAAGGGGAAAGGTGATCGAACGACCACCTGACTATAAAACTAAACTACTGACCGAACGTTCTATTGTTCAGTCTTAACTTCAACCTCGACCAAATTTTCTTCTTCCAGCGCATCTTCCAACAGCTCGTCCCCTTCTGCTCACATCCACAACGGATGATCATTGCAACGACAAAGACGGACATACAAAACAAGACAAGACAGGAAAACACAGGGTAAGCTTATGTAATTTAATTCATGGATAAACATACATTTCAAACAATCAAACACACAAGATAAATTTAACATACGTATCATACAAAACCTATTACTAGACTGACTGTCCGGCCTGTATGAAATCTGTGTAGCTACAGGCGTCCGTGCACCCGGGTGATGTAGTAACTGGGATGCCCTCAACAGCTGCCACCCGAGGTTAGTCCTATCTGTCCAAAGTACCCCTAAGGACTAGGACCTCCTGCCGTTCCCACACATGACCTACCCTCCTCTATGTGAAGATGAGTACTCACGGAACATCAGGATGAACGGCCAGCTTAGCATGCCCACAGTCATACTTTACAAATTCCAATAATTCATTCATGAGTCGTTCCTCCCCGGAACGCTCGTCCAAAATCAACATATTTCCAACCATATCATATTCTCTTTTCTTTCATTAATAATCATCTCACTTAAACATTTCATCCAAAGATCCGTTCAGATACAATTTACCGAACGTTCAACCCTGACTCAGAACGAGACCGAACTATTGGAACGAGACAGAGAAATCTCTCGTTCCAGTATAGAATAAGACCGAGAGGGTTACTGTTAGGTTGAGAAAGAAACTGAGTACAATCATACATCACGAGAAGCGAATAGAACGAACTTAAATTACAAAATGAGCCAATTAGATGAACTGACTCATAAGAGCTACATCCGAACACCTAAATGACCAAGCTCATTACTAAGGCTCTAGGCCGGAACCAATGGACACAGACACTTCAAGATTTTCAAAGAATAGTACGTAGAGGAATTTCCCATGAAGAAACCGAACGGTCAAAGACTGTTCAGTAACAAATATACACTATCTTAGGGGAATTTCATATTCAGAATTCATATATATTCAAACTAATTTCTTAGTATATAACTTCCTAATTTCATACATTCTTATCATAGTACATTTCATATTCCTCATACATCAGAACATAATAACCAACATATTTCATATAGTCAAATATCTCAACAATCATGCTTCACTTTAATTTTAACAACACAACGAACGTTCATACAGCACATAATCATGTAAATTAAATTAATAAGCTTCCCTTACCTCTGAGCGTGAACGAACGTTCCTAGAGGCAGAAATACAGTTCACCACTACCAGTTCTTCTACCCTCAATGCTCGACAATTTTCCAACTAAACCAAGTAAAACCAAAATACTCTCAGAACCACTCATTTGAATAATGGTGATCAACACAGGAAACCAGAACTGGATTTGCATGTCTAGGAAAACGAACGATTGGTTGAAGAGAAGGACTTACCAGCTCAGCTTCACAAACCGAACGGTTTATCTGGAAGCTCTTGACGTCGGAAGTACTTCTACGGTGCCTGAATGATGATCGGAGAAGAGAAATGATGAGATTTCTTAGAGAGAAGATGAAGGAGACGTAGTGAGAAGGAGGAGAAAAATGAGAATTTCAGAGTCTGGGAAGAAGGGTGCATGTAGAAGAGAGTAACGGGAATTTTCAGAAAAAGTCAGTTTTGCTTCCCAGTCAAAACGAGCGTCCGCTCATCTGCTGACACCTGTCTTCCACTATCTGATTTCCAAATCATCGTTGCTTGACACCTGGCGTCCGTTCAGAGGGGTTTTTGGGTGCGTTTTTAATGGTTCTGACACCATCCAATTATACATTTATTATGTAAATTGTATATCAATGTTTTTATTATAATATTGGTTATGCAAAATAGAATAGTTCTCCAATAATTATACATTATTTGATATTCAATTAAATGCATGTTTAAAATAGTTATTAGAATTTAATACCTATTAATACCCCCAAACTTACAACTTTGCTTGTCCTCAAACAAAAGTACTTCTCCTAGCAAACAATTCAATCCAATGGTCTAGTAACTTTAAGCACGCTTTCAATCAAATAAACAAAATCAATCATGCTTGCTCAACTTAGAAATCACATTCAAGAGACAATATAGTCTTAGCAAGCTAAACTTCAACCATGGTGCTCACAAATTCAAAATCACATGATAGATGCAGATGATAGATCAACAAACATGGCAAGTTGTTTTCAATGAGTGCATGGAACCAATCCTCACCAAGGAAAGTGTTTCACTCAAGCACAATGGTGTATAAGGATGTGTGTCTAACTCTCAAATATCACAATGTTACACAAATCAACTTTGCCTTTCGTTTCAACAATTTCAAACACATTAACAAGCAAGTTACATCACAAGGACTTTTTGAAGCTTGTATTGTGGCTGGGCTAAGAAGAAAATTTGGTTTTTCTGGACAACAAAGCACCTTGAGATAAGAGACCAAACAATTTAATTCATGCTATAGCATAGTATTTCTTTTTCTCCAAAATTGAATAAACCACTCTCAACTTATTTCCCAACTCTTTTTCATTGAATTCATGTTTTTGTTTTTCTTCTTCTTTCTTCTTTTTCTTTCTTTTTAACTCAACTTATTGTTTTTCTCAATGCTCCCCTTTTTACAAGAACTCCCCCAAACTTAAACCATTCTCCTCATTCTGACATATATGTTCATCTCTACTCAAGGTAAGGAGGTTAAGGATTTGTTTCAATAAGCTTAAGGTTTTAGGAATGAGAAAGTTTTCTTTAAGGTTCAAAGGTTATACATTGGCTTTTAGGCTCAAAATGTAGAAGAGGTGGAAGAACAAGATGGCCTTGATCATTTGTAACAAGCAAGTAACTAGTTCAAATAGAGAAACTTAGGCAAAATCAACTGTGATTCCAAAGTAATAACATTCAACAATAAACTCTGAGGCCCAACATCTCACAGGTTTACACAGGGTTCCAAAATTTGATAAACATCCTGCCAAGTATTTGATCACATTTAAAACCAAACATCTATCTAAACAGATACAAGCAACCACAATCTCTGTTCAACAAGCTCAACCACATAATCTCAATCAGATTTTCAAAACAATTCTCATGGATAAAGAGCAAGCACAACAGCTTTGTATTCAATTCAAGCATATCAAATGATTCACTCAAATCTCCAGACCAATTGCACAAGAACTATCCACAAGGCAAGTCGAAAAAAGAAATCAAAAACACAAAAGCTGAAAGCAGATAAAACAAGAACTTAAAACTGAAAAACCGATTTAAAATGGACTCTTTGCAGCTCCAGCAGTGTAGAACACTAGCTTCACTTTTCATATGTAACATCTTCCTCCAACAGTAGCTTATACTCCGCAACTACTCCACCTCCCCCATCAGTAGGGGCCTGGCCCCCAGGCCATGCTACACGAGCAGCAAAATCTTCAAGTCATATGGTTGCTCAACTCATGCATGCCTCAAAGGATGACCACTGGTGGTTTTAAACTCTTTAATTCCTAATGAAGATGTTATCCTGTAACAATAAAGCTCAAAGAAAAATTAGTATCCCATAGTCAACAACTGAAGAGAAGAATCCATAAACACACTAAAAGAAATCTGCAAAAGAAAGCAGCAAAACAATCAAAAACAAAAAAACAAGTAAAAAATTTTGTGCTTAAACCAGTGCTGCTGGGGCCGGGCGCCTACCGAGCAAGAGGCGCCGGGCGTGAACCGAGCCAGGTGCTACTTGAGCCGGGCGCCTGCTGAGCAAAGGTCTGCTTGAGCCGAGCGCCAACTGAGCCAGGTGCTGCTTGCGCCGGGCGCCTATTGATCAGGTGGCGCCGGGCGTGAATTATGCAGAAAACTGCAGAATTCTGCAGTTTTCGAAATTAAGCTTCCCAACTTGTGATTTTTGGTATATGACCCTTATTCACACTCAAATCAATCCAGAATATCATGTTTTCATCATTGAAACTTGTCTAAACTATACGGAATGAAATTGAATGCATGAATGGGTGAATTGAATGCACATTTCCAAAGCTTTTTACTCTACAACTCAAAACTGCACTTATGCATCCAAATCATATTTAAGCACTTAAGATCACACCAAAACATCCTAGAACACACTCTAACATGTCATAACAGATTTAAGCACTTGAAAACACACCAAACAAACCACAAAAACACATTACAACTCAAAAATCACAACAATTCAAAACTACACAAACATGCAAAACATAAGCTACTAATGCACATAACACAAAAATCATACAAACACAAGTAAAAAGGGTAAGAAAACTGGGTTGCCTCCCAAAAGCGCTTGTTTAACGTCATTAGCTTGACGGATTACTCAATGAAGTGCAAACTTTGTTGTTGGTGAGCTCCTTTCACCAACTCCTCTTGAATCACATTCTAGCCACCAAATCAACTCTCATAGCTTGAATTCTTCATTTTTACCCTTCCACTACCTTGACATCTTTAAATACTCAATCCTCTTGATCAACTTTAGCTTGCTAGGCTTGAGTTCTTTGTCTCTCATCCAAGGGTGGTGGTGACTAGTCTTTCTCTTTTCCTTCTCCCTTTCTTCTTCATCTATCACTTAGCACTTGGAGCATCTTCAAAGGAAGAAGAAGTTGGGGCAGCTTGTGATGCTCAACATAGTTGTCTCCTTGTGTCCTATAATTTCCTTCAAACTCAGGGTCTTCATGATGCTTTTGAGGCTACAGTCCTCCATGTATGAACATCTCCCTGCATATACACTTAGACACAACTAGGCTAAAGCCACAAATTAGCCCAAACAAAACTGAAAATCTATTTACAACAAAAGAGTTAGTTCTATATACAAAATCAAGTCTACATAAGTTAGAAACCTCACAAAAGTCTAGTATTGACACGAGTCCCCGGCAACGGCGCCAAAAACTTGATGACCCAATTACTTGTTAGCCGTTGCTAGGACTCGGGTTCAATCCCCAAATCCCCGGCAACGGCGCCAAAAACTTGTTAGTCCAAAAACTTGTTGGGCTCGATTTCGGCAAGCGTACCGAATCGTTCAAGTAATAAACCGGTAAGACCGGGTATCGTTTTCCCAAGAGACTCGTAATACTAAAGAATTGTGCGATTAACAACTCATATAGACTCAAGAACATAACATCAATTTACAAACAAGTGCAGAAAGATAAATTCATACATAATTACAAGGTTGGACTTTGGTATTGAAGGCACTTGGAAATGGAAAAGACTAGAAATGGTATGAAATGACATTGTTAAGGCTAGTTTTCACCAATGCACTCTTGTGTATGACCAATTTCGTCTCCTCTCTATCAATTTACTAAAGTCAATCCACTGAAACACTCTAGCCCTAATCCCTTAGGTGAAAGAGCCTAGGTTTTCCTTATCAAACCCCAATCCCTTGGCAATCTAACAAGCAAAACCCGCATTAAAGAGCTAGGATCTAAGACAACATGTGAATCATCTTCCATCCCTAGAATCAATGACCCACAAGGACTCCTATTTCAATTCCGGGTTTCATCTTACGTCCCCATAATCCATAAAACCCCAAAATCAAGTCATGAACGTCCCTATTACATGCAAGCTTTAAGATCGGAAACAAGAATACTAGCAATTGATAGAAAAGGCATATATATAATCAAATCATTCAACAATTACACAAGAATTCAAAGGCTACAACTAATCCCAACAAGATGGGTTTGGTTCTCCATTTCCATGGAGAACCCTAAAGCTTACAAACATGGAAGATGGAAGAAGAAAGAGACCCAAAGGAAGAGGAGGAGATGTTCCCACAAGCTCCCCACGCCCTCCATGAGCTCCAGCCGTGAAATCGCACCTCTAAAGAACCAAAGACCGTTTCCCCTTCGCGTTTTAGGGTTAAATAGACTCTGTTTGCCACATCAGTAAAAATCGCGCCCGGCGCTCTCTGTCAGTCGCGCCCGGGCGCGAGGCTCTCGGGAAAAATCGAAAACTCACGCCCGGCGCCCTCTCTGTTTCGCGCCCGGGCGCGAGCCTCTCGCAAAAAGTCGCGCCCGGCGCCCCGTCGCGCCCGGCGCGTATCATCTGGAAAAATTAAAATCTAACGACCGTCCTATTAGCTCCTGGACGAGCGCCCATTTCTGCCTTCTGGACGAGCGTCCGCTCGTGCTTCCACTTTGGACGAGCGCCCGCTCTTCTGCCTTCTGGACGAGCGTCCGCTCTCCTGGGACGAGCGTTCTTGCGCTGCTGATGGCGTTTCTTCGTGCTAATTTCTTGGTCCAGTTCTATACATTGTTGGAGACTCTTCCAAGCTCATTTTTAGCTACAAAATAAGGGATTATTGATGAAAGTACATCAAAATAGCCAAAAACACAATTATATAGAAAACAAGACAAAACAAGAGGATTAAGCAAGTTATAAGTTAGAAAGGAGTTGATTTTGTTACTATAATGATGCTTAAAATATGGTAAAATTTAGCATTATCAGCTTCCCAGTCAAAACGAGCGTCCGCTCATCTGCTGACACCTGTCTTCCACTATCTGATTTCCAAATCATCGTTGCTTGACACCTGGCGTCCGTTCAGAGGGGTTTTTGGGTGCGTCATCCAATTATACATTTATTATGTAAATTGTATATCAATGTTTTTATTATAATATTGGTTATGCAAAATAGAATAGTTCTCCAATAATTATACATTATTTGATATTCAATTAAATGCAGGTTTAAAATAGTTATTAGAATATAATACCTATTATAAAAAAATTAACTGCAATTATTATTGTGCTTTACTTTTAACCACAGTTCATGCTAAAATCATTATTATTTAAACTGGTGAAGAAATATTTAAAAGTTTAAATAAAGTTAAAATAATATAATTTGCTTCCTGATAAAACAACGTTTGATACATGTATTAAGAAGTCTTAATTTAACTTTTATTAAGAATTTATGCAAATACTTAAAAAATGATATTTAAAATTAATAATATGTTTAAGATAATGAAATTTTATTATTTTAATATAAAATAATTATAATAAAGTTTTATTATTTTAAAATATTTTATTTTTCTAAAAATTATCTTTCTAAAAATTATCTTTCTAGAGTGGTTTTCTTTTTTATAAAGTTCTGTTCGTTTGCGAAGAAAGTTCTATTCACACGAATATGATATACGGATTAAAAATAAATTTTGCGTTCGTTTAGATAGATTGTCGAGGAAGGAAAGGTGAGTGAGTACGAGAATCGTTTTTTTTTTCAATCCTCCAAGAAGAAGCATGATTTGCAGAAAAGGATTTACAATCAATTCTCATATTTGTCCTTGCTGCAATTCATAATTCCCAAGATACATATTTTATTATATTCCAATTTGGTGCTTATGTTTATAGGGTTTGGAAAACAAAGTTACATAAGAAGGCTACTATCCATATCTCTTCATAATTAATTTTATTTTTTTTCCTCTAATAATAATAATAATAATAATACAGTCTTTTATTTTCATATTAAAAATTAATTTTTATTTTTTCTATCTTTATAATAATTTTTACAATTATATATAATATTAACAATTATTATTTTATATTATTTTTACTACTAATGGTACTTTGGTAATCTTTAATTTCTATCAATTAAACCATTTTTTTTATTTGTCACATTGATCAAATCCTACACTAATTTTCACAAATTTTACTTCTAAATCCATTCTCACCCACTTCAAAATTCTTTCAAAAAACAACAATCAATTCACTTTAATCTCCTCAAATTCATTCACCCTCTCTCCTCCAAATTCATCCTCTAAAGTGAACATAGCCTAAGTGTTTTTATTTTTTGGTTATTTGTTTGAATATTAGAGATTACTGTGATGATCCTTTTGACGAGCTTTTTCTTTTTGTCTGATCAGTTTCTCCATTTGTGTAAGTTGAAATCTTGTTTTTTTCCCCTTTGGTCGAACTTGTTTTGGCTTGCATGTAACATTATCTTAGTTGTATGTAGGGTTTTAATTTTAAAAACGAGTCTCTACTAATTAATGATTATAATGGTATGATCTGATTGTGTTTGTTGTAACATCCAAATATTTTAAAGGGTATTACTGATAGTAGAGACTAAATTAATTTGATATCTCATATAAACAATCAAACTTTATTTCAATTACTCCAAAGTACAATACCAAACTTACAAACTTTAAACAATATAGTCTTCACCATTGAAATTTCAACTTATAAATTTTACACAACATAATCTTCCCAATACAAATTTATTCTTTTTACAAAAATCCCTGAAAGTTTTTTCCCGCACCTCTCTCATCTCTAAGCTTTTTCAACCGCATCTGCAACATTATCTAATCACATATAACATGAGTTATATGATCATAGTACAAACAAATAAGGGTAAGCCAACCATATCATAAAATCATTAAACTTGTAATAAAAATATTATAATCATGTATTTCTGCAATTGATAAAATATCATTATTCCGATGTCATTAATTCATCATTATCAAAATCATCTTTCTCATTTCCATAAATCTTACAAGTGTACCATGCTTACTCATGAAGCCTTATGGTCAGACCGCTCTCTGCCTGCTTCCTTAAGCCTCACTTATATACTATGTCTTACTTTCTGAAGCCTTATGGTCAGACCCCTCTCTGCCTGCTTTTATAAAACTTACGAATCATATGTTTATGTCAAAGCCTTATGGTCAGACCACTTTCTGCCTGCTTTCATAAACCTCAGGTGTTACTTTGCTCATACCAAACTCTCATGGTATAACTCGAACATACTACTCCCGGTAGTAACATCATTTCATAAGTAATGATTTCTCATATCCACCCCAACATTTCATAAAACCAACAATTCATACCCTCTTATCCACCTAACTCAATCATGTTCATTCTTTAATCATGAATTCATAATAACCTGTTTTGGTATCAATAAATTAAACATATTGCCAGATATCATGCTTCATATTATAAACTCATTTTGCCCATAACGAGTATAACTCAACGTATTTTCACCAAACAAAGATCATGGATCAACCAAAATATATCAACATATCTTAGGAACTACATATTAAAGTCTGGGCTCAATGTAATAAAATATATATGAAATTTTTACCATGATAATATTATGCATCTACAATCAACTTGTTTTATTTTATTTTCATCCTAGTATAGATTTTTCTTTACTCCAATTGGTCACCGGAGAGGACCCAGATGTCTGAACGCATCAAACTCACCTTCGACGCCAGCACATATGACTAGTCACAACTGACTGGACCAGGCCAGGGCTGCTCTATGATCAGGGATGTGCCAACTCAGGTTTTTAAGGTTCCTCTATCCTACCAACAAAGAAAGGCCCTCAATAATTAACAATTGATTTATTTAAATTATCTACCATGTTCTCTTATGCTCTAAATTTGAAATGCCAAATTTTAATGTGTTCACTTCCTCTCATAGCAACCTCAAACAATATCTGTACATCTTATTTAATACCCATATATAAGCTATTTCAGAATCCTTACTTCAGACCTTCCAACAAGATCAATTTCAGCCAACAAACTCATTCAGAACAGATTAAATTCATCACATCACAACATGTACAATTTCACAGTTTCAGTTATCATACCCAATATAATAAAAGTCATAAAATAGTTTCACAAGAGCACACCAGTTCAACATTCATATGCAAATATTTTATAAAATAAATTCATACAAAAATAATTAGCTCCCATTACCATCAAAATAATATTAATATAAAAATTTAGGGGAATCAAGAAGTTGAATCTGGCAGAGCCGGTTAGACAACTTCTCATCCTTCCAGAAAGATAAAATAAAAAAATAGATAAAACAATAAAATTTCTGGGGAAACAAGAAGTTGAATCTGGCAGAGCCGGTTAGACAACTTCTAATCCATCCAAAAATACAATATAATTAAATAACACGAACAATAACATGTCTGGGAAACAAGAAGTTGAATCTGGCAGAGCCGGTTAGACAACTTCTAATCCTTCCAAAAATGCAATAAAATAAATAAGTAAAGCAATAAATAGTTTGGGGAAACAAGAAGTTGAATTTGGCAGAGCCGGTTAGACAACTTCTAATCCTTCCAAAATACAATAAAAATAAATAAGGAAAGCAATAAAATGTTTGGGGAAACAAGAAATTGAATCTAGCAGAGCCGGTTAGACAATTTCTAATCCTTCCAAAAAAAAAAAAACAACTAATAACATACAAATGGCATAACATAATCAATATCACATTTTACAATTATCACACTTGGATATCATCACAGAAGCATACTCTTATTTAAATTTCAAGATCATATAGAAACAAAATACTCCATATTCAAGATTTAAGATCAGACAAAAGCAGAATATAGCATATTCCAGACTCAAGATAATACAAAACGAAATACTCAAAGTTAGCTCCCCTTACCTCTATTCCAGACTTAGTTTCCTCTTCTCAAACCGTTCTCCGGAAACTTCCAGAATTTCCCCTCTTCAACTAGAATTTCCTCCAACTCTCTTCTCTCACAATTTCTCTAGAATTTTGGTGTAAATCTTCAGCCTTCCCCCCCTTGGCTATTTATAGCCAAAAATTTTACTATTCATTTTTACTATTCATTTTTACTATTCACTTTTACTATTCATTTTTACTATTCAAAAATTATTTTTTATTCACCATTCTTATCTCTGAATGATTAATTCTACGTGGAGTGTTCTCTTCCACAATTTATTTTAATATATATTTTTTTTTTATTTTTTTTTAACCATTCACTATTCACTATTCATTTTTCACTATTTACTATTTACTATTCACTATTCACTTTTCTTAAAAAAATCCTAAATAAGTTATCAAAAATTTGAAGCTCTCCCTCTAGAATTACTATAATTTTATATCCAAAAATTTACATTTTTCTATCCATTAAAATTATTATTACTAATAAAATGCTAAAATTTACTATTATAAATATATATATATATATATATATATATATATATATATATTTTCATGGGTCTTACATTTGTGGTGTTTTTATGTGTAGATAAAACATTTTGTGAGCTTGAATGTGTATTTGTTGTCTTGATTTGTTTCTTTAGGTGAGGGAAGCTAAAATTTTATGGTTGTGATATGCTTGTTTGGTGATTATTTGTTGAATTTAAGTTTGGATTTCTATTCAGTTGAGTTTGTGCTTATATCTAGTTCCTAATGAATTTGTGATGTTATGGTAGAACATGTGTGGAATGATAAAAGTGTGAAATTGTTGTTTCGTGCGTTTGAATTGTGAAATTAACTAGTTTTGTCGGAATTGTCTCTATGATATTTGAATTGGGTAATATGACATGGTTGAGCTAAAAACCTTAAATTTTATGATTATAGAGATGTTCAATACTAAGAATTGGCTTAAGGAATGACAATTTACACAAATCAAGCTCAACAAGGGAAGTTGAGATTTTCTAATACTGTTGGGCGCCACTGATAGCATTAAGCACCACTTAGATAATGGCTTTTTTGAGTTGGCTGTTGTTGAGCAAGGGTTTTTCTCACTGTGTGACACTAAAGTTAGAGAGATCATTGACTTGGTGTCGTTGGGTGTCAATCAATACCTTTGGATGCCAGAAAATCCAAATAAATCCTAGGAGCTTCAAGGGTCCTCTCGTTGGGCGACCATTGGGGTCGTTGGACGCCTAGGCTAGCGTTGAGTGCCTCTTAGTTTGCTGTGGGTGCTCTTTTGCATGAACTTCTCTGTTAAAGTTGCGTCGGGTGATAACTAGTGGCACTAGACGATAACATGATGACTTAAAACATGTTTTTTAAACTTCATAATGTGGTAATTATGTATACAGATGGTGGTGTAATGATGATATGAATGTTAAAAATATGTCCAGGATGGATGAAGAAAATTAATGGATTTCTAAGAGAGAAAATCCTTTTGGATTATGTATTTCTTAGGTTATGCAATGAAGTAGGGCCACAAAATGAAAGTTATCTAGAGACTCTACTACTCATTCATACTTATATAAAGGAGGATGAATTAGATAGTGAGAGTAGTAGGAGGTGCATGTCTAAAGAACAATTTGTACTTCTTATGACAATAAAAGGAATAACCTTGTTGGGTGGAAGATTGTCCATCACAAGTGCATGATTTTCAAGTTGTTCGACATCAATGCATTTGTTTTGGATGATTGATAGAAGAGTCTTTTTGTAGATTGTGTGCTTCTAATTGTTTATAGTTATTTAGTATAATGTTGTAATATATTTAATTGATACATGATGATTTTGTGTTTATTAGCTTATTTTCTCTCGTTGTTTGTCTTATTTTGTATTTTTCTTTTTTAATGATCACCTTATTATAAATAGATAACGATGCATGATCTATGAAAGATGAAAATATAAACGTTTGAGATTTTAGTTTGTGATACATAGTGTTAGGTGAAGACTGAAATGTGATAGTCTTTATGTATTCCTATGTATGTTAATATATATATATATATATATATATATATATATATATATATATATATATATATATATATATATATATATATATATATATATATTCTCCTTGAACAACTATATTAATATATTATATAGCTATACCTTAAACTATGTTTTTGGATTATTAATTATAAAATAGTTTATTATATATCTATTTTAATAATAATTTATAAAGTTTATGATAATATATAATGATTTTTCAAAAAAAAGTAAAATTAGATTTTATAAGATATATTTGTTTATTATTTGTAAAAAAAAATATTTTAAATATGTTCTTCTATTAAAAGGAAAATATTTTAATTTGTTTTATTATTGATTTTAGGATTATTTATGAAAAAATAATTAATATTTTAAGGAATTAAGATTTAGATAATTAAAAAGAATGATCTTGAAAACGAATTTATCTTTCTAAAATGTGAATACTTCGTAGAAAAAAGATTTGTATGATATTTTTTTCATTTATCTATCCCATTTTATCATTTATTTATTTTTTAAATTACATAGTTATTTTATCAATTTTATCTTTTAAGTGATTTTTTTTAAAGTTAACTACTTTTTATTTAATTTTTTTAACTATTTATAATAAAAAATATCTAAAAAAAATAAACATTATCTACCAAAAAATTATAAAAATTATTTAAATTTACTTTTATAATTACAATATTAATAATTTTATTATTTTTTGTTATCATAAAAAAAATAAAAACATATGTATATAATATATGTATTTTTGATAAAAAGAGAAGAGAAAAAATATATAATACCTTATACTTAAAACCATTTGAGAAGGAATATTAATAATTTTATAAAAAATAATTAAATGTAATTACTACTTAATTGATTACAACTTTAGAATCTAACATCCCCTAATCTCATTGATAATTCATAATTGATATATTATAGCATTACATTTAACGTAACATTCTTTAATCTCACACTTGATAATTCATAGTTGATATATATATGTTTTAAACTCAGATTTCAACTATAAACTCATAAATATAACTCGAATTCTTCTAATTTATTCTTCTATCTCTTTCTTCATTGGCACTGAATCACACGACATTCCTCCATCTGCTCCCGTATAACGAATTATACGATCATCGCACATACACAAACACAAACAAGTAGGGTGAGCTAACATGCAACCAATCATTTATAAAACATGCATAATTACTTTGATACACTCAACAAACCTCATATAATAATTATGTCAGAAACCCTCATACCATCATACAACAATCGCATTATAGATACTCATCTATTACTTTGATACACTCAACAAACCTCATATAATAATTATGTCAGACACCCTCATACCATCATACAACAATCGCATCATAGATACTCATACCATCATACAACAATCGCATCATAGATACTCATCCCACAATTACTAATAGACACTCATCACACAATACTTAATAGACACTCGTTCCACAATACTCAATAGACACTCATTCCACAATACCTAATAGACATTCATTCCACAATATCCAAGAGACACTCATACGATGATATGTTGATGAGCGATCACGGGAGGTTATGTGTAACACCCAAATATTTTAAAGGGTATTACTGATAGTAGAGACTAAATTAATTCGATACCTCATATAAACAATCAAACTTTATTTCAATTACTCCAAAGTACAATACCAAACTTACAAACTTTAAACAATATAGTATTCACCGTTGACATTTCAACTTTTAAATTTTACACAACATAATCTTCCCAATACAAATTTATTTTTTTACAAAAATCCATGAAAGGTTTTCCCCGCATCTCTCTCATCTCTAAGCTTTTTCAACCACATCTGCAACATTATCTAATCACATATAACATGAGTTATATGATCATAGCATAAACAAATAAGGGTAAGCCAACCATATCAAATCAATCATTAAACTTGTAATAAGCATAGTTTAATCATTTATTTCTACAATTACTCAAATATTATTACCCTGATGTCATTAATTCATCATTATCAAAATCATCTTCCTCAATTTCATAAACCTTACAATTTATACTATGCTTACTCACGAAGCCTTATGGTCAGACCGCTCTCTGCCTGCTTCCTTAAGCCTCACCTGTATACTATGTTTTACTCTCTGAAGCCTTATGGTCAGACCGCTCTCTGCCTGCTTCTATAAAACTTATGAACCACATATTTATGTCAAAGCCTTATGGTCAGACCACTTGCTGCCTGCTTTCATTAACCTCAGGTGTTACTTTGTTCATACCAAGCTCTCATGGTATAACCGAACATACTACTTCCCGTAGGAAACATCATTTCATAAGCAATAATTTCTTATATCCACTCCAACATTTCATCACATCAACATTTCATACTCTCTTATCCACTCCAACATTTCATCAAATCAACAATTCATAACCTCTTCTTCACATAACTCAATCATGTTCATTCTCTAATCATAATTTGACAATAACCCATTTTGGTGTCAATAAATTAAACATATCGCCAGCTATCATACTTCATATTATAACTCATTTTTGACCATAACGAGTATAATTCAACATATTTTCACCAATTAAAAATTCATAGATCAGCCAAAACATTTCTTCATATCTTCGTCACTACGTATTAAAGTCTGAACTCAATGTAACGATAAATAAAATAGATATGAAGTTTTTACCATGATAACTTTATGCATCTCCAATTAACTTATTTTATTTTAATTTCATCCTATTAGAGATCTTTCTTTACCCCAATTGGTCACCGGAGAGGACCCAGATGTCTGAACGCATCAAACTCACCTTCGACGCCAACACATATGACTAGTCACAACTGACTGGACCAGGCCAGGGCTGCTCTATGATCAGGGATGTGCCAACTCAGGTTTTTAAGGTTCCTCTATCCTACCAACAAAGGGAGGCTTTCAATAATTAACAATTTATTTATTTAAATTATCTACCTTGTTCGCTTATGCTCTAAATCTAAAATGCCTAACTTTAATATTTTTACTTCCTCTTACAACAACTTCAAATAGTATCACTACATCTATTTAATACTCATATACAAGTTATTACAGAATCCTTACTCCAGACCTTCCAACAAGATCAATTTCAGCCAAGAAACTCATTCATTATAGAATTCATACAAGATAATTATAAACAATTACCCATAATAAGATATTACTATACATGGTCATAGAAGAATACAATATTTGACAATCATAAGAATAATCTTAATATAAAAATTCATGGGAAACAAGAAGTTGAATCTGGCAGAGCCGGTTAGACAACTTCTAATCCATCCCAAAATACAATATAATTAAATAACAAGAACAATACATGTCTGGGGAAATAAGAAGTTGAATCTGGCAGAGCCGGTTAGACAACTTCTAATCCTTCCAAAAATGCAATAAAATAAATAAGTAAAGCAATAAATAGTTTGGGGAAACAAGAAGTTGAATCTGGCAGAGCCGGTTAGACAACTTCTAATCCTTCCAAAAGTGCAAAAAAATAAATAACTGAAGCAATAGAAAGTTTGGGGAAACAAGAAATTGAATCTGGCAGAGCCGGTTAGACAATTTCTAATCCTTCCAAAATACAATAAAATTAAATAAGGAAAACAATAGAATATTTGGGGAAACAAGAAATTGAATCTGGCAGAGCCGGTTAGACAATTTCTAATCCTTCCAAAATACAAAAAAATAAACAACTAATAACATACAAGAGGCATAACATAATCAACATTACATTTTACAACTATCACACTTGGATATCAACACAAAGCATACTCTCATTTAAAATTTAAGATCATACAGAAACAAAATACTCCATATTCAAGATATAAGATCAGAAAAGAAAATATAGCATATCCAAGACTCAAGATAATACAAAAGGAAATACTCAAAGTTAGCTCCCCTTACCTCTATTACAGACTTAATCCCCTCGTCCTCTGAAAACTTCCAGAATATCCCCTTTGCAAAAATTGAAATTCTTCCAACTCTCTTCTCTCAAAAATTTTCTAAGTTCTTTGGTGTAAATTTTCAGCCTCCCCCCCTTGGCTATTTATAGCAAAAAAATTTACTATTCATTTTTACTATTCATTTTAACTATTCATTTTTTTATTCATTTTACTATTACAAAAATAATTTTTTATTTGCAAATTGATAAATTCTGATCTCAAAGCTACGTGGAACACTTATCCTTTCCAAAAATATTTTTATTTTTATTTATTTATTTTTTTTTTACTATTCACTTTTTACTATTCACCTTTTACTATTCACAATTTACTATTCACTTTTTTTTTTTTTTTTTATCTAGTATTTAACTTACAAATATTTTTCAAGGATCTTACATTATGCACTTGTGATGACTTCTACTTCCTCTTACAAATACACTTCCAAAATACTCCATATCATCCACAAGGTTAGTCCTCAACACTATGTCCAAAACCGGCACATAGACCAGGACCTCCTGCCCCTCTCACCACATAATTCATCCTTCTCTACTTGAGACTGGATGATTATTAGAGTATCAGGATAACTTCAACTACAGGACCCTCAACATCAACATATACACAAATACCATATCATTATTGAATCTCTCCACGAGACTCATACCATGTTCATATTCCTCAACTCACATTATACCCTTACACAATCTCCCCATAATACTCATATCATGTTCAGATGCATAAATTCAAATCCAATAAAATCCAATACAATCATCATAGAAATCATACAAAATGAATATATCACAAAATAAATTAACAATACTAAAATATCACCATAAATGGTCACCGGAGAAGAATCAAATGTTTGACGAATCAAACTCACCATAAACGCCAGTACATATGACTAGTCACAACTTATTGGATTTGACCAGGGCTGCTCTATAATCAGGGATGTACCAACTCCGGTTTTTAAGATTCCCCTATCCTACCATCACAATTATAATTCATAATTCCATATCTACCACAATAACATGAATTCATCAGAAATTTTCATTCCAACAAAATATATTGCACAATAGTTTAACAATACATAATTTGTTCAACAAGATTTAAGTTAAAAACTCGTCGAGTAGACTTCCAGGAAAGAGAGGTGCGTCACAATGGAAAACTTAAGGTCTTTCCTTAGCCAAAGTGTTCCTCAACTAGTTTTAACAAATTTCTTATTTACAGATTCAAAAAAACAGCATATAATATTAGCACAGAAATTCACTATAGATAGATATACAATAAGCACCTATGTTTTTCATTAACAGTATTCACACAGAATTTCAAGACATGAATAGTAATAAAACAATACTAAATCATAATATAAAAGCTTAGAAATGTTAGCTCCCCTACCTCTATTCGAGACTTAATCTCTTGCTCAAAATTTGTTTCTCCGAAAACCCTCAAGAACCTCTACTCTTCTTGCAACTAAAAATTTCTTCTTAACTCTTTCTTCTCTATTTCTCAAGTTTTCTCACTTGATTCTTCCTCTCTTTGTGCAGAATAGCCTCCCCTCTCATGACTATTTATAGTCCAAAAATTTTACTATTCACCAATTTTTTAATATTATTTATTATTTTAATATTATTTTATTATATTAATATTTTAATCACCACATATTGGATCCCTCAATAATGCCTTAAAATCTGAGTACTTTATCCACTATAAATATTTTAATTTTTTTTTAATTTTTATTTTAACAAAAATGTAGAAGAGAGTTTGAACCCATGTTTTTGAAATCACCACAATTTTCTACCAATTAAACTACCAAAATTTCTTATTTAGCTTTCCACATTTTATTTTATTTTTACATAAACTTATTATATTATCCATTCACAAAAAAATCTAGTAATAAAATTGTTACTATTAAGGTAAATATTTTTTATGGGTCTTACATAGAACGGGTCCAATAAACACTAAATAATGTCATCTTTATTAAATACTAATAAATTCACATGTATTATATACAGATAGTGAAAACACGTGTGTTACGTTTTTTTTATGATAACAAAAATAATAAAATTATTATTATAATAATTTTAAAAGTAAATTTAAATAATTTTTATAATATTATTATTTTTAAGATAATTTTTATTATAATAATTATTTTACTCTATAAAAATAATTAAGTTTTAGAAAAAAATAAACAAAATTGAAAAAAAAATCACTTAAATAGTAAAATTCGTAAAATAATTATTTGATTTAAAATACAATTAAAGGGTAAAATTGAAAACACAATGTTTACATAAAAAGAGAGAATATCTTTATATACTAGCATAGATTATAAAATTAAATATAAATAAATTTTATTATTTTATTTATAAGTAGTTTTTATTTATTTGTAGATATTTTTTCAATTAAGAAATAATTAAGTTTAGAAAAGCTTTCAAATAAAAAGTGGTTAAATTTAAATCACTTAAAAAAGTAATATTGATAAAAATATTTATTTTAATTTAAAAAAATTATTTATAGGATAAAATTTGAAAACAAATGTGGAAAAAAAATCTCCTTTACATATAAGTACGGATAATATATATATATATATATATATATATATATATATATATATATATATATATATATGTAATTTAAATATACAAGTTTCGTAATAATTTGAATCAAAATATTCTTTAGTAGTATAGTGTTGATTAATTTGAATTATAATATACGGTAATTATATTATCCACTAAAATATGCTATTGCTGCAATCAAATAATCATTTTAGTGATATAATTGTTATTTTTTATATAAAAAAAGATAAAATAATTTAATAAAGTCCTGTGAGAAAAGTTAATACGATGCTAAGTCTATATATGCATTTAGGTGGTGACAAAATATTTTTATAATAGACTGCATAAGACATTAAAAAAATTCATATTTATATTAATTTATAACTTTATTTAAATATAACATTTTTATTATTTATATTGTATAAAGTCGATATAATCTCGGGTATTACCTGATTGAAATGATCTCGGCTGGTATCTGTGAGACCTTGGAAAATTAAACCATAATTATCATGTCTAATATGTTATTAATGCACTGCTGAGTCACCTGGCTGTTTCCATAAATGCACTGCGCCACGCACTCAGTCTCATTAAAACCCACTCTGCACTCCATGCATGAGCGCCACTGGTCACAATAGAGGCTTCTGAGGTCAGTAGTGGAGTGCAGGTGTCGGAGGGTGAGACGCTCGTCCGTTTAAACGTGGGTTGAACAAAACAGATTTCTGAAAAACTCTCCCACTACCCTGCACGCACTCTTCTTCTTCCTCAGAACTCAACCTCCATTTTCTCCACCTTCTCTCTAGAAAGCCTTCAACTTCTCTCTACTGTTACTCACCCATTTCTTCTCCGTTCAATATTCAGAACCGTAGAAACGTTCGTCGCGCCGTGAGCTTCCATTTGAACCGAACAGTTTTTAGAACTGAAACGAGTAAGTTTTCCTTCAGTAGTTCGTTCTTAGGTTTTCTGAAAAACTAAGTTTTGGCTGCATGCAAGAGTTTAGTCTGAGTATATCGATTTTTCTTGTGGTTAGATTGATTGGAATAGTAAGCGATCGTTACTGCTAGAGAACGAACGTTGGACGAGTCTCAATTCTTACGTATTGAACGTTTAAGTCATCAATCCGGGTAAGGGAAGCTTATTAAATTTAATTCGTATGCTTTTGTTTGTGCTGTATGGATGTTCTGAGAGTTGCGTGAAGCATGATCTGTGATATTTGATTTTGATATATGATCATAAGTATGAGTTGATACATGGTGAATATGAAATGTACTATGATATGAGTATTTGAAAATATGAAATATATATATATATATATATATATGCTGAGAAATGAGTGAATGTAAGTGAAACTTTGAATATAAACTCCCCTATGATAACGTACGTTCGACATTAAACGGTTCTTGACCGTTTGGTGTTCTAGTAAACTTCTTTGAATTGGAATACTTTCATTTGGGAAGAATTCTGGTTGAGGATGAGCTATGTCGGTCTTCTACTTAGAGCTCATAATGAGCAGTGTCGATCTTATACCTAGCAATCGTATTGAGTAGTGCTCGGTCTTACACCAAGCGCTCTTACTCCTTTCTTGAAAAATCCCTTGATGAAAAATAGTGTTGGTCTAACTTCAATAGTGTTCTCTACCGTGCTCAGTCGTTTACTAGCATTGGAATTCTTGTATGTAAACTCTACCAACTGGTCCTTCCGACAAGTTGACCAACCTTGATATTCCACGAATCGAACCTCAGGTCGTCCATCTGTGTCGACCGACCATGTCGAGCACCCTTGTTAATACAGGTCGTCTATCTGTGTCGACCGACCATGTCGAGCACCCTTGTTAATACAGGTCGTTCATCTGTGTCGACCGACCATGTTGATCACCCATGATAATACAGATCATCCATCTGTGTCGACCGACCATGTCGAGCACCCTTGTTAATACAGGTCGTTCATTTGTGTCGACCGACCATGTTGATCACCCATGATAATATAGATCATCCATCTGTGTCGACCGACCATGTCGAGCACCCTTGTTAATACAGGTCGTTCATCTGTGTCGACTGACCATGTTGATCACCCATGATAATACAGATCATCCATCTGTGTCGACCGACGATGTCGAGTCACCTTGTAATACAGGTCATCCATCTGTGTCGACCGACCATGTTGAACACCCATGTTAATATAGGTCGTCCATCTATCTTGTAGTCGGTCCTATTCTGTTTTGGAACGGGGGAAATTCTTAGGTCTCGTTCCTCACGTTTGTCCTCGTTATAAAGAGGGCTGAACGTTAGTGATTTTATGTACTTGTACTGGAAGACAAAAGCAAAAAATAAAGTGAAAGATTATAAATGATGAACAGTATATGTGATGAATAAACGGTTGTTGATTTTGAACGAGCGTTCCAAAGAGGAACGACTCATATATATATATTGAATATTACATTTGGTAAAGTATGACTGTGGCTATGCTAAGACTTGTTGTCCATCCTGATGTTCCGTGAGTACTCATCCTCACGTAGAGGGGGTAGGTCATGTGTGGGAACGGCAGGAGGTCCTTAGTCCATAAGTTAACATGGGCGACGTAAGAACGGACTAACCTCGAGTGACAGCTGTTGAGTGTATCCCAGTTACTACATCACTCGGGTGCAAGGACGCTTGTAGCTACACAGATTCATACAGTCCGAACGGTCGGTCTAGTACATATATATATTTCGTATGATGTTACATGTTGAACTATGTGCTTGTGTGGATTGAAATGTTGTTGTATATGTTGATGTATAAATTAAATTACATAAGCTTACCCTTTCGTTTTTCCTTGTGTTGTCTGTTGTCTTTGTACGTTCGTCCTGTCATTGCAATGATCATCTATGTGGATGTGAGCAGATGGGGGTGTGTCGCTGGAAGAAATGTTGGAAGAAGAAAATTTGGACGACGCTAATCTGGTGGAAGTGGAAGTTAAAGCCGAGCCTTAGAGCGCTCGCTAGGTTTTTATTTGTTAGTCGTTCAGTCTTTATTACGAAGGTTCGGTTAAGTTTTGTAAAATCGTTCGACCTTGAACTTTTCTTTACTGCTGTGTTGTATTTAACTCAGTATTTCAGTCGTTTCGGCTTTGGAAATTAAATTTAATGTTAAGACTGCACTGTTTGATTATTTAATGTAATTAATTCTAATTACAGAATTTACTGTATTTTGGGATGTTAAGTATCACAAAAACATATCAAGCTTAACTTGTATTAGAATATAACGATAATGTGTAAGTGATGCTGATGTCAACCTAAACAAAATAATAAGTTTGTTTAAGTTTCAACGAGACATTTACTAATATTTCTGAGTAAATTTAATTTTTTTCTAAAATAATACAAAATAATTAATAAAAACCTTTTCTATATAAAGGTGATTCATGTTAAGGAAAAAGATATTGAAAATCTATTCTTACTGAATTAGGTTACTAATATGGACTTAAAAATTGTCACTGGAAGTATCCAATCTTCATTTCCGTTAACTCAAGGTTAATACGAAGACATCTTGGACAGCGTAACATTGTAGGACAGCTCGAATTAGCGAAGTAAAAACACGCCATATCTCTTAAGATAGTTATATTTCACACAAGATATTACTATTTAACATCTTTTTTTAATAATTTTTTAACATAATCACTATTTTATTTCAATCACAAACTACTGTATAAACTGTTTGTAAAAAAATTATTAAAAAACATTTTTCATATTATTATTATTTTTGTATCGGTCATTGTGCTCTGGATGTGAAAGTAAGTTCTGGATTGCTTATTCTAGAAGAAGAGGAAGAGGTAGAGAAAAGGTGAGGGAGAAAGTCTCCCCTCACCTATAATACAAAAATTAAACTATTATTAATGGAAAGTAATAATAAATAATAATAATAATAATAATATGAATTAGTTTATATCTTAATAACAAGAAGATAATAATAATAATAATTAAAATAAATTTATAAAATAGTAATATTAAAATAGAATAAATGATACAAATAAATTTATATCTTAATAACAAAAAAATTAATAAGATTAATATTCCACATCCTCAAACAATTTTAGCTTTAATCTCCCACGATGGGATAATCTCACAATTGTTTTTTCTTTAAGGGTGTTATGGTAAACCTATTTTCTTTTACAAACATAAGAAACTCGAAGTGCTTATAACCGGTTTAATACAGTGCTTCACCGTCAACCACATGCTAAGTTCCACATGAGCCTGCGTCTTCTTTTTAATAACTAATATTTTATGCTGAAATTCATTTCTACTCTTCTGCACATCTTTATCTTTCGCATATCAAATATCCTTTGTTTTCTTTTCCTTATTTTATCTGTTTAGTGTGCCTCTTTCATGAATCTCCATCACAAGTGCAGTTTAGTGTGCTTCAATTCTTTTTTTAGGGTCCTTACTACCAATCAGAAAATAATCAAACGTACTCAAGAATTATGTAAAACTTTGGAAACATTACTTTTGACTGCAGATTACACATTACAGTACTACAATTCTTTTGGGTTAAAAGAAGATTAAAACAATGATATATATGAATGATTATTGAAGTCTTAGACAATCGAAAGAAACTTTGCAAAAATAAAAAAGGAAGACATCAGCATTTTGCATAGGCATCATAAGATTGCATTTGTTCCTCAAATTTGAGAAATCAGAGAAACTGGTTCAAATATTCATCTACGGTGGTGTACTTGACATGAGGATAGGCCTCAGAAGCCTCGACGTCTCTGGTGGGATCAATCTCATACACTGCATCTCCCCTTATCTGCTGTGAGTGATATAATGCTAACAGGTAATTATTTGGGAAAGACAACTCTGCACTCAACCAAAAGAAAAATAAAACAATTACATGCTTTATCTCACAAACCAGCATATCAAAGGATATACTCATATCCTACCCTACAGAAAATGAATTTGTTAAATTACTTACCTTGAATATCCTTCAGAACCTTTTCCTCTGGAACATAGATTTTCTCAAGACTCTTTCCAATCTTTTTCTCCCACAAAGACACAATCTCATTTAAGGTCAAATAATTGGCAGGAAGTCTTATATGCACGGCTTTGTTCAATGTGTTAGGGTCATTCACTGCTTCCACTGTGTAAGTTCCCACATCAGCCTCGGTCACATATGCACCTGAAACCAGTAACAATATTATATACGTACTCCTTGAAGCAATTCACTTTGTCTACGTTGTTATATAACTGTTTTGATTATAACTAAAATTGAAGTTTACACTATTACTACCTTTCACGTTTCCATCTCCTTGAATGAATATCTTGTCCCGAGGAGGAACAGTGATATCAATCTGTGCCAGGTTACGTAAGAAGTAACCGGTAAAAGCATGACAGCATAGGTAAGTGTAAGGGACTCCCTCGGCTTCGATTACTCTCCGGATTTTTGCTTTTTCCTCAAAAACTTCTCTCACTGGTTCAACTGCATCGTGACGATCCACATCCAGTCCAAATTCAGATGGGAAGAATCTCTGTTGAGGAATGAAATTAGTATGGAAAATGTGGTTATTTAGAACAGATTTATTTTGATGAGCAAGAGAGGCATACCTTGACGTTTCCAGCTTCTTTGATTGCTGCAATGATCTTGACCTGATCTTCTATGAGTAGTCTCCCAAAAGAGCAAATGACGACGTCAACCTGTTTGATGGCGTTGACGAGACTGTGATGATCATTCATGTCTCCCTGGAGAGAGAAAGGAATGGTATGATTAATGGTGTGAAAAGAGAAAATGGTAAGAAAGAAATGAAGAGAGGAAGGAAGGTACTTGAATTAGAAAAACTCCAGAATTTTGGAAGTTCTGAAGGAGTTCATCCCTGGTTTCAGGATTTGCAGCTGTGACGAGCCTTGGTTTGTTAACATTGGCTGGAGTGTCCCTAACCAACACATAGGTTGGATTCCCTGCCTTCACACTTGCCCACACAATGTGTCTTCCAATGGCTCCCGTCGGTCCCAATACCAGGATTCTGTCTTTTCCGGCCATTAGGGCAGATGACACTGAAAACAAACACTTAGCAGTGTGTGGTTTTCTTGTTTCGGTAGGTAACTGATTAAAGCAGGAATGACTTTGTGGTGCAAAGACAGGAACACTTGGGTTGGTATTTATAGGGCAACCCAGTTGGCTTAATATCTCTAAAAGATTGACTCTCTTGATAAAGAAATATGTATTTTCTCACAGAAGGGGAGGCTGCGCCATGAATTCAGACGTTGAAAACCAACGAATATTTTACTTTGGTATTTCATGTTCGTAAAATGTCTTGTAAACATATATCTATAATGTTGATCTCCATGTTTGACGCCCCAAAAAGAAAGAAATTTGTATTTCCTCACCAGCGGCCGTCGGCATCACATGACTCCATCAATTCTCAAGTCCATAAACAACCAGTAATTTGACTTTCGTTTGGTTATTTTTATCCAGCACAGAAACATGATTGCTAACAAACAAGAGAGAAACTATCCACTGTAAAAACCTCTCCCAACGTACCAAACAAACAATGTTTAAAACTCATTAGAGCATATTTTCACTTAATAGTCTGGAAGAACATTATGCAAGCGACAAACTAAAACAAATTTAAAATAGTTATATTTTTTATAAGCATGAAAATTGCGTGTTTTCTTACTTATTAATTAATTCAAAATTTATATTTATTCACGAAATAACGTATTTTTTTTATTAAAAAGTTGTAATTAGAAGTAAGAAAGTGTGTAGTAAATTGTCCTAAGAATTTATACATCAAAGTGGAGTGCTATCGTATGTTTCTCGCTAAGCCAGCATTAAATTGCTCAATTAAATAGAGTTTTATTCGCTCAGCGCACCAGCACAACTCTCTAAGCGAATAAAGGAAGGACAATTAAAGATATGTTGCCGTTCGCGCTAAAGAGTTGTGTGTTTAGCGAATTAGTTATTTTTTTCAATTGACTTTTAAACAAGTTTCTGACAAAGAAAAGAAACGAAAACATCTCAGTAACTTCCAGAGACTACTTCAAGGCATCAAGACACCATTGTTGCAAGGGATTGCTTCAAATGTGTACGTTATAGATGTCTATGAGTAGTTATTTCGTTGGAATTGGATGTAATGAACTCATCTTGATGTAATTTTCCTGTTCAATATATGGTTGTTCGTTCATATGCTCTTTCTTGAATTTAGTATCATTGTATGAAAATATAATGTTATTTGAATGTTTCTGATTACTGGAAAGTAACTTTGAACATGGACATACATAAAGCACCTAAGTGATTTGAGATCTAGGGATAAACTCAATAACTTGGTCATTCTTAGCATCGGACTTAATGCAAATTGTATGTTAAATTGACTAAGGGGTTAACAGTTTGATATATTAATTTAAAACTAGTAGTTAACGGATTAGGACTAGTATGCCTGATGTGAATGTTTGAATGAAATAATTATATATTTACATAGTTTTATCTTCATATGATTCATGATGTTTAATAAAATACCAAAAAGATTGTTTTGTATATTTTGATGTCTAATTGAGTTATAAAAGGAAAATTTATCATGTGTTGCATAAGTCCAGAAAACGATATTTTTACTTATTCACAGTATTACTTGTAACGATTTGATATACTTACCAAAAATTTATCAATTTTTACTACAAAAAAGTTCCCTAATATTCAATTAAAGAAGTCAGTCAATGGAAATATGAGGTGTAACATAATTTTGATTGTCTATGTAGAAAGAAGAAAAACGGTCAATTTTGTCCAAAACACTACTATATAGACAAAGTCAGCCAATGAAAATAGGAGCGACCAAATATTTATGTCTAACAATAGGATTCATTAATAAACTCTGGCTTGTGTCACAAAGTATTTGAACTTTAATTATATTATTATTGGCTCAAATTTTTTTTTATGCAACCGCCTTACATAATTTAAACAAATGAGTCTTGACTGCAGGAATTTATTAAAATGATAAAAACAATTTAACGTTATATATTTTAGTTTTTAATTAATATCTGGTTTTTAAATACTTTTCACCTGAAATAATACATTTACTCAATGTAGAATTAGTACAAAATCAGCTTTGAATGATACGATAAATTTATGAAACAAAAGCTTTATAATCACATACACAAGAGACATGTCAAAAAAGTTATATCCTAGAAATATGGCTGAAAAGGTTCAGCCGAAGTAATCCAAGCTACATATCACTATACTAAACCCGGCGGCAATCGGAAAATATTATTATAATCTAAAGTTCTAAAATGGCGATCAAACATATTTTCATCGTTGAATTTCTTTACTTGACTTTTTTATTTTTTTAATAAATTGGTTGAAAGGTGGTAATATATTTTTTAATATTTTTATCACATGAAAAAGAGGAATTAATATTTTTTAAGTTCATGTGGGCAATTGTATAAACTTTCATTTAAATATAAAAACTTATATCTTCTTTTTAATTTTTAATTTTTTAATTTGAATAAATTTTGTTTTGTTACAACAATTTTCATTATCTCTCTACGATTTTATTAGTTTGATATTTGGAAAATTTTCTTCGATCTCTAAGTTACACTTCCCATTTTATTAATAATATCTTTATTTATACATTTGTTTTCTTCTTTGACAATTTTACATCTTTTTAATATGTTTATTTGTTTTGTTGTTTATTGTGATTAGATATTTTTTTGATGAACTTTTATATAATTATTTTTATTTTTTAACTTATTTTTTTAAGTAATTTTATCATTGCAAATGTATGGATGTTTTATTTATTATAATATAATAATTCAACAACCATTATCATGAATCATATGTCATTATTAAATATAAATTGAAGTTATAAATTGAAGTTTAAAAGAGGAATGATCTATAGTTTAATCTTATTTTTCTGAACAATTTGATTCAAGAGGTGTATTATAAATAAGATTACAACGGGTTAGATCGAACACAATTAGTGTTTATCTATTACTCGACTTATAACAAAAAAATTTCATTTGTTATTAGTTTAAAAAATACTCATGAATATTTTAAAACTCGTGAATATTCGTAAATATTTAAAAAATATATTCTATAAATTTTTAAAATAAAATATAAATAAAATTACAAAAGAAAATATAAAATATAATATAAATTAAATTTTAATTTTAATTAAACTTAATCTAATAAGATATAAATTGATTTTAATTTTAATTAAATTTAACTTAATCAAATATAAATTAAATTTTAATTTTTTCGAGTAATATATACCTGCGAATATAATTTTTGTAGATATATGTTATTCACTACCTACGGATGATAAATATCTATAGGTAAGTATTTTTGTCATCCCAAATTATAATTTTTATTAATATCTAAATAATCATTAAAATTTAGATAAAGGAATTAAAAAACACATTTAAAATATTTTAAAACTTAAATATATTTATTTATTTTTATAATTTTAAAAAAATATTTTTTAATTTTATCAACTTTATTTCATTAATGTTTATAAAATTAATAAATATTTTGGTTGTCATGAACTTTTTGACGTGGAATTATGTAATATTTTATATAATTGTTTTTCATGAATTTGTTGATACCTTGATTTAAAATTTATATTACTTATTTTATAAAAATATTTGACATTAAATAAATGATAATACATGTTAATATTAAATATTTGATAATAGTTTTTCTTTTATAAATATGAATTAGTTAATATTAAAAAAGTAAAAATATATATATAAACATGAGTACAGATATATTTATTATTCTGTGAGATAAAGATGACACAAAAATTATATTTCATTAAGATTGAGTATGAAAATGAAAAAAATAAAGATGAGGATATATAGTTTTGATTTCAAAGATGAAAATAGAACAGTAAAATTCGTCCCGTACCCTCTTTCGTTGCGATCTCTATATATTAACGCTAGCGCACGGAAGATTAATTATATCATAGATGACATGTAGAATCTGGATAACATGCATTTATTTCATATATGTTAAAACAAGTTAAACATGATCGAAATTGATTATCTAAAGACTTAGTACAGTAGACTTTCGTTTTAAAGATTTGTTTTACTTTTTCTTTTTTCCTATATATAGTAGGTAAACATTTTCTAATTTTTGTTGTTGTCTCACATTGTATAAAAATAAAAAAGTTTAATAATATATAAATGAAAAAGACTAGAAAATTATTACTTTAAGTTTCTTTTAAAGGTAATGTTATTGTACCGTATGGCCTGAACGAAATACAATCATCACATAATCAAGTCATCCGGATGGTCCTGAAGAGTAGGACGCAACTAAATAGTTATCGAACGTGGCAGAATTAGCAAGCGAAACCAGACTGGCAGGAGCAGAAGGTCCATTCTAAGGAAAAAGGTAGGATTTTCCTACAATGATTAAGGTAAACAATTGGGCTGAGATTGGGTCGTGATTAAGGTTTCACTAATCTCAAACTCACGCTGAAAACTATAAATATAGGTCAAAGGTAAGAGGTAGGTGATCACATTTACTGTGTATTTAATACTTATACTGAACCTCGTATGAACAGTTCACTGACTTAAACATTGTATAACCTTTGGCAAGTACACATCCGGATGGAGGAGTAAAGACAGGAGCAAGAAGAACGGTTTCCAAGAGAAATGGTGTAGGTATGGTGTAGGTGTTTGGAGTAACTCGACATCATAACCAAAGCAGTTATGTTATTTTATGTGATTTATTGGTGTATATCATAATGTTTGTTTTTCTTGGATTGCTTGAGAAGTGATATCAAAATCAATGTTCACCCGATGATAATTGATTTAGACAAATATGTTTAATTGGGTGATGAATCTTTTCACATACTTATATGAACACATTTAATGAGAGGTGTTTTATGTTTAAGAATAAGTTATAAAGTCATACATGTAAAAATAAATAAGTTTTCAGTAATATTTCGTGAGTGAGTTTGAATTGAAAGTGAAGTTATATTATTGAGTAGTTATTCTTCAATAGATTAGCATCTAGTGTGTGTCCTCTTGGATATAGAACAACAGGACATATACAAAAGCTATCGTGATCCATTATTAAGTTATTAAATCTAGAGGTTGTTATTAACTGATAATTATTGTAACAAAATTATTTATTACCTGACCATTTCAATTTGATGAAGGGTACTATTATTTTACTCAGCAAATTTTTATATTTACTTTAATTTTATTATTTTACTCTTTAATTTCTTTTTTATAAATATAAAAATTAACTTTTTTAAAAATTAAAAAGTATTCTTAAAAATGGAGTTTCTGTGTCTTAATACAAGTGTGTGAGAAACACATCTAAACAAATATTTATATTAATTTGACACAATACTTATTATAAGTTTAAATAATCATTACAAAAAAGAAGTAAATATTCATACTTTTTCCTATCACAAGCGTCGTCAGAATATTCGCGAGAAGATCCAATTAATCAACAATTTTACCCTCAAACAATTTTACCTTTAATCTCCCAAAATGGGATAATTGTTCTTTCATAAAGGTTGCTACGGTAAATCTATTTTCTTTTAAAAACATAAAAAACTGGAAGTGCTTATACACTGTTCCACCGTCAACCACATGCTCAAGTTTCACCCGGCGTCTTTTTTTGAATAACTGATATTTTTATGCTGAAATTAATTTCTACACATTATTACTACGTTTTATCTTCATCTTTCGGTTATCAAATATTCCTTATTTTTTTTTCCTTATTTTATCTGTTTAGTGTGCCTCTTTCATGAATTTCCATTGCAAGTGCAGTGTACTTGGAGCTTTTTTTCAGGGTCCTTACGAAACACAAAATAATCAAGACACGTATCAAGAATGATGTAAAAGTTTGGAAACAGTACTTTTGACTGCAGAACACATTACAGTACTACAATTCTTTTGGGTTAAATGAAGATTAAAACAATAATATATGAATGATTATTGAAGTCTTAGACAATCGAAAGAAACTTTGCAAAAATAAAAAGAGGAAGACATCAGCATTTTGCATAGGCATCATAAGATTGCATTTGTTCCTCAAATTTGAGAAATCAGAGAAACTGGTTCAAATATTCATCTACGGTGGTGTATTTAACGTTAGGATAAGCCTCAGAAGCCTCAACATCTTTGCTGGGATCAATCTCGTACACTGCATCTCCCCTTATCTGCTGTGAGTGATACAATGCCAACAGGTAATTGTTTGGAAAAGACAACTCTGCAGTCAACCGAAGGCAAAATAAATCAATACACTCACAAACCAGCACTTGAACTGATATATATATACTCATATCCTACCCTAAAAAGAATGAATTTGTTAAATTACTTACCTTGAATATCCTTCAGAACCTTTTCCTCTGGAACATAGATTTTCTCAAGCCTCTTCCCAATCTTTTTCTCCCACAAAGACACAATCTCATTTAAGGTCAAATAATTAGCAGGAAGTCTTATATGTACGGCTTTGTTCAATGTGTTAGGGTCGTTCACTGCTTCCACTGTGTAAGTCCCCACATCAGCCTCGGTCACATATGCACCTGAAACCATTAACAATATTATGTATATATGTACTCCTTCAACCAATTCACTTTGTCTACGTTGTTCTATAACTGTTTTGTTTATAACTAAAATTGAAGTTTACACTATTACTACCTTTCACGTTTCCATCTCCTTGAATGAATATCTTGTCCCGAGGAGGAACAGTGATATCAATCTGTGCCAGGTTACGTAAGAAGTAACCGGTAAAAGCATGACAGCATAGGTAAGTGTAAGGGACTCCCTCCGCTTCGATTACTCTCCGGATTTTTGCTTTTTCCTCAAAAACTTCTCTCACTGGTTCAACTGCATCGTGACGATCCACATCCAGTCCAAATTCAGATGGGAAGAATCTCTGTTGAGGAATGAAATTAGTATGGAAAATGTGGTTATTTAGAACAGATTTATTTTGATGAGCAAGAGAGGCATACCTTGACGTTTCCAGCTTCTTTGATTGCTGCAATGATCTTGACCTGATCTTCTATGAGTAGTCTCCCAAAGGAGCAGATGACGACGTCAACCTGTTTGATGGCGTTGACGAGACTCTGATGATCGTTCATGTCTCCCTGGAGAGAGAAAGGAGTGGTATGATTAATGGTGTGAAAAGAGAAAAATGGTAAGAAAGAAATGAAGAGAGGAAGGCAGGTACTTGGATTAGAAAAACTCCAGAATTTTGGAAGTTCTGAAGGAGTTCATCCCTGGTTTCAGGATTTGCAGCTGTGACGAGCCTTGGTTTGTTAACATTGGCTGGAGTGTCCCTGACCAACACATACGTTGGATTCCCTGCCTTCACACTTGCCCACACAATGTGCCTTCCGATGGCTCCCGTAGGTCCCAATACTAGGATTCTGTCTTTTCCGGCCATGAGAAGAGATAACACTGAAAACAAACACTTAGCAGTGGTTGGCTTTCTTGTTTTGTAGGTAAGTCACTAAAGCAGGAATGGTTTTGTGATGCATAGACAGCAACACTTTCATTGGTATTTATAAGGCACCACAGCTTTGTTCTGCATGCAAACTTTGGCTTCATGTGCTGTCAAAGTCTTTGCACCAAATAAACAACAAATATGTTCAGCAGCTGGCGGCGCCGTACCAATTTAAAGACATTTTCTTTTGGTCAAGCATTCAATTGTGCACCGATATGAATATTATGTTTTTGTTCAATTTTTAATACAATTATATATATATATATATATATATATATATATATATATATATATATATATATATATATATATATATATATATATATATATATATAACTTAGACTCAAGATTTTCCTAAAGCTAAAATGATCACACATCAGTTCATCCATATGTCATTACAGTAACCCAAACAAGGATAATGATACTTTGACAATATTTTTTTGACAACATTTTAACACTGTCTACGTATCATTCCGTGATTGGTCTATATTGATGTTTATGATTATTATTATTGATTATGGACTAATTTTGAACTAATCACAGAATGACACGTAGACAGTGTTAAAATGTTATCAAAAAAATATTGTGAAAGTATCATTGTCCCCAAAGAATAATTAGATGTTGTATTAATACTTAATTACAAAGAACTACTATTATCTTTTATTTTATTTCTATTTAAAATAATTTATATTATTAAGAATGTAAATATAAAACGACACTGATAATTTTAAAATTTTAATATTTAAAACAACTTAAAGAAAATGTGTTTTTCTTTATTAGTTTATTTATAAATTTAATATGTAAAATACATTTACATGTTTTAACTTAATATATAATAAATTTAAAATAGATATTATTTTATTAAAGTTAAAAATATATTAAATAAAATTAATTTAAATATTTAAGTGAAATGATTTGAAATATGAATTCTGAAAAATTATTTTAACATTTGTATATAAATTATAATTAAGTAATATGCATGAAATTTACTCAAATATTCAAAGTATTTTTTTTCCAATGATAACATCAACTATATTTTTTCATTATCTGAGATTTCATTCAAATGATATATTTCATTTCAGAAAATATAATATGACAGTTTTATTGAATGAAATCGGTTTTACAATTTAAATTTGATCGTTTTATTTCTTTTTAATATTTTTATTTATTATTTATTTATTGTAAAAATATTAAATTATTAATTTTGAGTATTTAATTATTAAACTCTTAATTTACTATCTAACATAAAAAAAAAACTTATCTTTATTTTTATATTTCATTTCAAGAATTCTTGTTTCAATATATACAAAAAATTTCATTCTCTTTATCAACATTGAACTCTTTCAACGTCAACAAAGTTCACTTAAATTGTCAAAAAAAAATTCAATTTTAAATATATGCAATATTTTATTTTTATATAATTGTTTGAGATTCATGCAATTTTTTTCATACTTTATTTTAATCCTTATATAATTATAATTTTTTCCTTAAAATTTGACATTAAAGAAATTAAATAAATAAAATGTGTCCTTTTAATATTAAATTCTTGATAATACTACATTTCCTTTGTTATGATTTTTATTTTTTTTAAGAAATTTATTTAATTAGTACTTGATATAATGTATAAAAAAATGTGCAAATGAGACACAAATTGCATATTTTGATGGAATAAAAACGATATGGTCAAACTTGCAATCGTCGTATTTCCAATCTCAAGTTGATTGTATTGATATAAATTTCTGGAATGATACTTCTATATTCTTGTTTTTAGAAGTATAAAATTCTTATTAAAAGCACTCAATAAAGTTTATGAATTAATTTTATGTTGTCCAACTTGTCCGTTTTTATACAAATAGGACTCTAATAATAATCCTTAACCATACTTGTTTTGAAGCTAATTAATACGGCACACATTGACTCTAATATTATTTGTGAAACAATTGGAAAACGAAAACATAAAATAAATGTTTATCAATAGGTCATAAATAAATATAAAGGAAAATGAGATCTTCAAACCAAAACTTTAATATATAAAATTTATAAGTCTTTTCACTTGTAAATTTTTCAATTTTTCAATTTTTTTTCATTTTTATTCCATCTAAAAATTCTAACTTGACAACAGCATAAGTTTTACCTAAAAATGCAAATGAAAAAAAAAAAACTAAAAGCAAATATCACTAAACACAGTTTATTTTTGGAATCGTATTACCAAAGCCACTAAATTATCAATTTCACAATAAATTTTCATCTATTGTTATAGACCAATAATCATATGTAGTTTATTCTAAATAATAAATAAAAATATTTAAAAAAAGAGTAAAAATAATGAAATAAAAACTATTTGATTAAATAAAATTGATAATACATTAATTAATTTAACTCTACACAAAAGAAGAAATGTGTATTAAAAATATATTAAGAGAAAAAATATTTTAAAAATCTTAATGAACTTTGTGGATAAAGAACAAAAAGAATTGTTATAAAACTAAAGACCAGTTCGAATATTTTTATTAATTTAAAGTTGAATCAGGATAAAAACAAAAATGAGTATGAAAACAAATATGATGACAATGAAATAGATACATAGTCATCATCGTTCTCATATCCAATTCATATAAAAATTATGTATTATTCATATTGATAGTAATATACTTAATTGATATGAAAAAATTTCGTTAAATGAAATACTTATATAAAATTATTTATTTGCCATTCCTACTTTAGATATTGTACAATATGAATGTTGGGTTCGATAATATTTTATTACGTGATTTAAATTTATTTTTGCTATAAACTCAATTGATGGGACACAAATCAAATCTCATAATTTTTGTATTATTAGGTGTACCTTGATTGAGAAAATGAAGATAGAAACTAAAATTCTTAATATTCGGAATTAATAACATTTAGATTATATAGTTTTTAAAAGGATTCCCTATTGACTTACTGTGTTTTTAAATTTAATAAATTCTGTTATAAGACCAAAGAAGAAGAATCTACACCACTCTACAAACAATTTATTATAAGTATGAAAAGTCCAGCATAGACATTCAACGATGGAATACGTTTGATCGCCATTTTAGAACTTTAGATTAAAATAATATTATCTGATTACCGCCGGGGTTAGTACAGTGATATATACGCAGCTTGGATAATTTCGGCTGAACCTTTTCAGCCATATTTCTAGGATAATAATTTTGCTGTCCATTTCAGATTTATTCACTATATATTAATTAATAACTAAAACGGATTATTTTAATTTTTTTTTTATCAAAGTAACGACTTAAATTATGTAAAGTGGTTACAGGAAGAAACAAAATATCTTTTTTCCTTTACCAAAAAAGGAAGATATAAAACGTTAGTCTAAATTAATTTAAAGAATTCATACATATTTTATTAGATAGAACAATCATTAAACATTAAATAAGTAAGTTTTTCCAGACATATGATCGCGAGTGAAATTAAAATTAATTATGTGTATATCAAAACTTTTTCCACTAGAGTAACCATAAGGTCAATTAGTATACTATAAGGTTATATTTGTTACACAATCGTCTAATAATAAACCATAATCAATATAATTTTTTAAGATAGTTCTCGTAAAAATATATAGTTTATTGTAAATGGGAGGAATTATACACATATTGTAATGAAGAAATTTAATTCCATTAAATTACTTAAAAAAATAACAACGATTAATATCACAAGTACATACATATATAGATCAACAAGCATACTCCTCATTTTCATCCAAATTTATTTATTTATTTTTTACATAAAGACATATTCTTTATTTCAATTGAGCGACACTCAAATTAAAGTTTACATACACACGTCATGCCTCAGGCCACATAATTTATAATTTATTGGAGCAAAGATTATTTGACATACCTAAATATTTTACATTCATTTGACACTACCCTTACTTACTTTTTATTCTCTTCTTTCTTGAAACAATACAAAAGTTTACACTTTTTTAACTATTTTACTCTTATAGCCTATGTCAAATGAATATAAAAGTATGCCATTGTATCATTACTTGATTTATTGACAGCTACGCAAGGTTCCTGATACCTTCATCCACTGACTTTTTAAATAAACAATATAATATATCATGACACACTTTTACATTCATTTGACACAGAATATAAAGGTAAAACAGTTTTAAAAATGTAAAATTTTGTATTTTTTTCAGAAAAAAGAGAGTAAAAGGTAAATAAAAATAGTGTCAAATGAATGTAAATTTTTTTTAAGTGTGTCAAAAAAATTATTTTCCATACACATGTTACAACCTGATAATTAGCTTGAAAAATATTATCTGACACACTTAAATTTTTTACATTTATTTGACACAATCCTTACTTACTTTTTACTTTCTTGTTTTTTGAAAAAATATAAAAGTTTATACTTTTATGACCATTTTAAATGAATGTAAAAATGTGCGGTGGTATCTTACTCTGTTAGCTTATTTGAATGAAGCCATGCTGCACAAAATTCACTGTTTGCCTTCTTTCTACATAAACCATAAAAATATGTTACAACCTCATATTTCGATTGAGTCACTTCTTTAATCGAGTATTTGGGAACCTTCTGTAATCAGATTATAATTATTTTACATTTAGTTTCTCGCTGGCATAATTTTGTTCAAGACTAGAGTATATATATTGAAGTGAATATGAGCTCTAATGAATTTTAAACATTTTTTGTTTTGGTACTTTGGGAGAGGTTATCTACGGTGAATAATTCCTCTCTTGTTTGTTTGCAAACATGTTTCTGTGCTGGATAAATAACAAAAAGAAAGTCAAATAATTGGTTGTTTATGGACTTGAGAATTGATGGAGTCATGTGATGCCGACGGCCGCTGGTGAGAAAATATATATTTCTTCATTTTGTGGCGTCAAACATGGAGATCAACATGATAGATATATGTTTACAAGACATTTTATGAACATGATATACCAAACTAAAATATTCGTTGGTTTTCAACCTCTGAATTCAAGGCGCAGCCTCCCTTCTGTAAGAAAATACATATTTCTTTATCAAGAGAGTTAATCTTTTAGAGATATTAAGCCACAAACTGGGTTGCCCTATAAATACCAACCCAAATGTTGCTGTCTATGCACCACAAACCCATTCCTGCTTCAATCAGTTACCTACCAAAACAAGAAAACCTCACACTACTAAGTGTTTGTTTTCAGTGTCATCTCTTCTCATGGCCGGAAAAGACAGAATCCTCGTATTGGGACCGACAGGGGCCATCGGAAGGCACATTGTGTGGGCAAGTGTGAAGGCGGGGAATCCAACGTATGTGTTGGTTAGGGACACTCCAGCCAATGTTAACAAACCAAGGCTCGTCACAGCTGCAAATCCTGAAACCAGGGATGAACTCCTTCAGAACTTCCAAAATTCTGGAGTTTTTCTAATTCAAGTACCTTCCTTCCTCTCTTCATTTCTTTCTTACCATTTTTCTCTTTTCACACCATTAATCATACCACTCCTTTCTCTCTCCAGGGAGACATGAACGATCATCAGAGTCTCGTCAACGCCATCAAACAGGTTGACGTCGTCATCTGCTCCTTTGGGAGACTACTCATAGAAGATCAGGTCAAGATCATTGCAGCAATCAAAGAAGCTGGAAACGTCAAGGTATGCCTCTCTTGCTCATCAAAATAAATCTGTTCTAAATAACCACATTTTCCATACTAATTTCATTCCTCAACAGAGATTCTTCCCATCTGAATTTGGACTGGATGTGGATCGTCACGATGCAGTTGAACCAGTGAGAGAAGTTTTTGAGGAAAAAGCAAAAATCCGGAGAGTAATCGAAGCCGAGGGAGTCCCTTACACTTACCTATGCTGTCATGCTTTTACCGGTTACTTCTTACGTAACCTGGCACAGATTGATATCACTGTTCCTCCTCGGGACAAGATATTCATTCAAGGAGATGGAAACGTGAAAGGTAGTAATAGTGTAAACTTCAATTTTAGTTATAAACAAAACAGTTATAGAACAACGTAGACAAAGTGAATTGGTTGAAGGAGTACATATATACATAATATTGTTAATGGTTTCAGGTGCATATGTGACCGAGGCTGATGTGGGGACTTACACAGTGGAAGCAGTGAACGACCCTAACACATTGAACAAAGCCGTACATATAAGACTTCCTGCTAATTATTTGACCTTAAATGAGATTGTGTCTTTGTGGGAGAAAAAGATTGGGAAGAGGCTTGAGAAAATCTATGTTCCAGAGGAAAAGGTTCTGAAGGATATTCAAGGTAAGTAATTTAACAAATTCATTCTTTTTAGGGTAGGATATGAGTATATATATATCAGTTCAAGTGCTGGTTTGTGAGTGTATTGATTTATTTTGCCTTCGGTTGACTGCAGAGTTGTCTTTTCCAAACAATTACCTGTTGGCATTGTATCACTCACAGCAGATAAGGCAGTGTACGAGATTGATCCCAGCAAAGATGTTGAGGCTTCTGAGGCTTATCCTAACGTTAAATACACCACCGTAGATGAATATTTGAACCAGTTTCTCTGATTTCTCAAATTTGAGGAACAAATGCAATCTTATGATGTTGTGCAAAATGCCCAATAAGACTAATGATGTCGTTTTCCCTTTTTTATTATTCTCTCCAAATTCCTTCGTTTATCTAATTATTCAGCCATTTACATTAATGTATCTTCTTTTGGCCAAAAGATTAGCAAAACTGTAATCAGGAGTCAAAAGTTACTGTTTTCAAATACTTTACATCATTCTTGGATGATTGCGTGTTATTTTATGCTTCGTTTGGTGAGTGGCTCTCAAAAGGATTTCAAGCCCATAAAACAACACTTTGGTTCTACGAGATTGATAAGGAAAAATAAAAAATAGTACAAAAATATATACACTTCATTAGAAAGAAATATGTCAAAATATAACTATGACGGAAAAGCATCAAATGTGATTTAAGTTGAATTAAGTTTCTGTAATTGGACGAATCTTACCCCTAATAAGTATTCTATTAGCTTATCTCTTCCCTACAATTTTTTATGTGGACTATTACTCACCATCATTGGCAATAATATTTCTAGCAACTAAACTTTTAACCTTTATTATAAACGTACAAATATAGGGAAATTAAATTTGATAACTTAATTTCTTTTATAATTTTTGGAAACGTAATAAATATATTCAAATAATATTAATTTAAATTATTCCTGTTAGAGTGTAAATTAATGATAAAAATGTACAAACATGCCAGACATTATCCAAAGTACGTAGGGGAAAATATCAAATATGGTTTAAGGCGAAATTTGACTTATAGTTACTGTAGGAATCTTACTCTAATAAGTTATTTTGATAGCTTAGATTGTCTTAATATTCTTGGGAATTTCTTGCAACTTAATTTTCTTATCCTTTATTATTGAGATGGCATACAAACATCATGTGCGATTCTTTATTATTCTACTTTTTGTGTGCAAATGTTGCAGGGATAAATTTATTTTGTTCTTTATCAAATTAAGAAAAACAATGTCGTAAAATAAAACTCATCAAGCCAAATGCAACATATTAAATAACTTTGATTCAGAGTAGAATTTACAAATGAAACTGAATTAAAATTCACTCAAACACCCATACACTTTTTATGCTTTTTGTGAAGCATGGTTTGTTTAAAAAAATAAGTTTTTATATTTCTTAGTTGTAGCCATCATTTACAAGTATGTGTATTATTGCGAAGCTTATGTCCTATAGTTAAATCTTAACATCTCGCCACACAATCTTTCTACAATCGAGTAATTATCACCTGCACAACTTATATTTAAGCTTATAAACAGAATGAATAACTTTGATATTATACTACAATACCAGTTACTATAGTTTTAGAACTCAAAAATCTCATAAATTGCATACTAATATATTATACCTCTAATGTAAAACTAATATATCCTGCAATTGAATCTTAACCAGATCTACTAAAAGAAATAGTGACAGAACATTAATGTTACTTTATTGAAAAATGATTTTTTACATACCTACACATTTTACATTTATTTACATTTATTTGACACTACCTTTATTTATATTTTTTTCTCTTTTTAAAAAAAATACAAAATTTAATATTTTTATAATTATTTTATCTTTAATTTTATATCAAATAAATAAATGTAAAAAAGTGTATCATTGCTATTTTATTAGAAGAACTTTTACGAAGTTGAAATATACAGCAAAGTGCTCCTTTTGTAGAAAACACAAAGCACAAGTAACTAACCAACAGAAAGACAACACAAATGCTGCTTTTATTGAATCGGGTGCAGTAGTTTATTGGCAACTACGCATTTCCATAGATTTCAGACGAACGCATTCAAATAGTTGTCGGCGGTATTGTATTTGACCTTCGGGATAAATTTCCGAAGCTTCCACGCCGAAAGAAGGGTCAAGCTCATAGTTCGAAGTAACTTCCCTAACCAGCATTGCATGGCATATTGCTAAAATGAAATTGGAAGGGAAAAGAGACTCTGCACAGAAAAATAAGATCACAACAAAAGTGTAAAAGCATTGCATTGAATTCACTGGACAATTTAAATATTGATCAAGTAACTTGATTCATTATGGTCACAGAGAGTATATACACTGACCCTGGATGTTCTTAAGAAGTTGGTCTTCTGTCTTGACAAGAAAAATCTTTCTGAGAAATAAATTCTGTAATATGACTTGTAGTTTATATTAAGCAATACAAGAATTATTTATCATTTGACATGACCTTCAACTATGTTCATTAATTATATTATTACATATGTTTTAATCATTATTAGAAACATTAACAACTTCTACAATTAATTTTCTAAGACAATTAATGTAACAACTTCACACTACTCATATTTAAGTTTACACAACAAAATCCTTTTTTTCCTTAAACTTAAAATTTTCTGAGTTCTTTTTTGTCGTTGTGGCCAACTTGTTTCAGACACCAATTTTTTGGTTGGACTTTTCTTTCTCTTTTTCCTTTCCACGACTTCTACCACCAAGACCGCTTATACTTCCTTGGTATCAACTTATGCTTTGAATGTTCTGAGTTTCTCCCTTTATTTGGAGTAGTTTATCAAATAACTTTCACTTCTTTTTTAGCTGCTCATGAGTCTCAAGTGACCCAACAAGCTCTTTAATTGAGAGCATTGACAAACATTGGATTGTTCAATGACATATACTATATTCTCAAAGTTGTCACTTAACGACCTTAAAATTTTCTCCACCACTCAGCAATTGGGAAGTGTTTCATCATTCCTTCCAAGTTGATTCATCATGGTCTCAAAATGAGAGACGGACTTGGTAACTCTTTCAACTTCTTTCATCCTCATGCTTTCAATCTCGTTTTTTAGAGTTAGAAGTCTTGTCTACTTTACATGATTGTCCCCTTTTATAGATTTTCTCCAATATATCTCATGCTTCTTTTGAAAATTTAACATTTAGTATCTTCTCCAAATTGGACTCATCGATAACTCGATACAACAAGTATATATGGTTGGTTTGTCCTTCACTTTGTGATGCTCTCAACACAACAAGTTGAGCAATTGTCTAATCTTCAATGTCTGATGGATTTTGGTGCCATTTTCAACTACTTCCCATACTTTTTGGAAACTGATGAGAGTTTTATAAACAAACTCCAATCATCAAAATTAGTTTTCTTCGTCAATTGTGACAAGAACGTGTGAAATGTAATAGAAAATGCGTTGGATATGAATAATGTACTATATATATTCTATTGATAAAAAAATATATTCATTCTATTATCGGTTCGATATCTATAAAAGAATATTCATGAGTTTTTTTATACTTACAAGTATCTATGTAAATTATATATATATATATTCAAATATTTGTCGTCTATTATCAAATAAATATTTTTATTCGCAAATATTCATGAATTTTACGTGCATGTACATATTTTTTTTACACACCAGACCTGAATTATGAGTTCTGTTTTAGGCTAAGCCTTCACGGATTTATTTTTGGTATCACTCCAAAAGACCTCTTACTAATGGAGGTATTTTATGTGTATATAAACTCGTGTTTATCTCTTATTTTATTTTATCTCATGTGTGACTCTCTATCCAAGAGAATCCGTTTAGAAAATATTAGATGAGAAAGAAAATATTATAATAAAATATATGTGATGTATTGGATTGAGGATGCGGTTTTTTTTATTGTCCTCTTCATTTATTCATTATATTATTATTGTTTGACATTATTTTAGTAATGATAATTGAGTTGCTTACATAAGGAGAGGTTTTATTTTTTCTCGTTCAAACTTCACTTTGATTTGGTCGAGGTAAAAAATAACCTCAATTATTCCCTTTCGAAAAAGTAAGAATAAATTGCTAATAAAGTTAGAGCTTTCTCTTTTCAATTAGAATAAATTTTAAAACAACTCTGATAAATTTTATTTGGAAAATTTGTTAAAAATTTCATTTATAATTTACTTAGTCAAAAGGAACTCTTTTTATATACTTAATAGTTTTGTTTGGAACATCTGCTGACTATGTTTTTAATGGTTACAAGGAAACTGCCAAAAATTGTTACGACTAATGCAAAACTTTTAACCTGTCGTTCTTTGATGGTTTAAAAAATTGTTGGCTCTATATTTTTTAGTTTAATCTATGTGTATTAGTATAAGTTTTTTTACTCTGTTAATTAATCAGAAATAATCTTTAAAATGAATTACAACTTAACAAATATTCATCATGATATTCTTCTATTAGATAATGGGGTATATTTGTTTAAAATAGTCAACAAATAAATTATTTTCTTTAGTTATATCATCTTCAAACCGCAAAGTTGGTAATTCATAACAGCCAACAATTCAATTGTATATATATTTTTTCTTTATTTCTAATAATAAAATAACTAATTATTTGAATATAAAAATAATAATTATATAATTAATTAAGTATTTGAGATACAGGTAGTTTGTGAGTTACGGGACAACTATGAATTGCTTAATTAATGATTTTTTTTAATGTTAGAATAAATTATAAATATTAGAATGTATGTAAAGGAATTTAATGACTGCATGATTATAAAAAGAAAAGTGACTTTATATGTAGTTATTCCATTGGTATGTGGAGAAGGGAACTGTTTAACTGGGGAAGGTAGAAAGTAGAAGATGAAGATGAATGAATAGATGGGTTAATTAATTCTGCATATTAAATTTTAATGAATACTTAGATGCATGGCTGGTGATTATTTAATAGAAAGTGGCGCATGAAGAAATTACCAGCAAAAGTATTATTTTTGGGTGGTCAACTGCTCATATATATAATATATCATTTGGAATAGAAGCATTTATACTCTGTTACTATTATAAACCCGCTAAATTTGACATCATGGGAGGTTACAATAGCTTGCACAAACTTCTAACCTCTAAATTTATTTTTATTATTATTTACGTTGAGGCCAGGTGTAACATCCCAAAATATAGTAATTACCATAGATTAGAATTAATTACAATTAACATAGTAATTACCATAGATTAGAATTAATTATAATTAACAGTTAAAATATGCAGTCTTAATTTAAACACAAAAAAATTCCAAAACCGAACGTTCTACGAAACAGAGGTAAAATACCATACAGCAGTATTTCAAAATTTAAAGACGAACGGTTTTACAAACTTTAACCGAACGTCCAAAAGCTAACAGCAAGGATAAAAACTACAATTTAACGAGCGCTCTAGGGCTCGGCTTTAACCTCTACTTCAACCAGATTGGCGTCCTCCAAATTTTCTTCTTCCAGCGCTTCTTCAAGCAACGCCTCTCCGTCTGCTCACATCCACGCGGATGATCATTGCATAGACAAGACGAACGTTCATAAACGAACGACAACACAAGGAAAACAACAAAGGGTAAGCTTATTGAATTTAATTCACAAGTAATTCATACGCATAACATTTCAACATTCATAAAGATATCACAACACATATAATCAGTTCAAACTCTCGTAAGACAGACCGTCCGGACTGTATGAATCCATGTACCTACAGGCGTTCGTGCACCCGGGTGATGTGATAACTGTACACATTCAACAGCTGCCACCCGAGGTTAGCCCTATCAGTCCAAAGTACTCAGTAGGACTAGGACCTCCTGCCATCCCCACACATGACCTACTCCCCTCTAATTGAGGACGAGCACTCACGGAATATCAGGATGAACTGCCATCAGTAAATTTACCATGGTCATACTACACAACTTCTCATATTCAAATCATAGAGACGTCCCTCCTTGGAACGCTCGTTAAAATTCCATAATCATAGTTTCATCTCATACATGATTCGCACATTTTATAATTCCCTTTAAATCACATTTTCATTCTTAGTTCCACTTTCATAAAAAGACGAGCGTTCAACCCCCTTCATAATGAGGACGAACGTTAATATGATACCGAGAGACACTCGTTTCTGATAGAAGGAAAACGAACGTCTTCCAAGGACGTACGTTGTGACCACTTGAATCAATTATATGGACTGACTCTAGAGTGATTCAACTGATACTTAAAATAATTTAAATTCAAGGACTTTAGATTGAATTCAAATGAATAAAGACATCATAAGACTTTTAGATATTGAAACAGATACGAATTTATAAAAGGTATTAACCGTCAGTCAATGACCGAGCGCGGTAGCGGATATAAATTTACTGTTTGGACGAACGCTATTTAATTTTATGGACGAACGCTATTTGTTAATTACGGAAAGAACGAACGGTCGGTATAGAACCAAGCGCTACTTATCATTTACACTTTTAGGACGAGCGTTCGGTATAAGACCGAGCGCTACTTAGGACGTACGCTCTGGGTCGAGACCCATCGCTGAGGCAAAGTATTAATAGAAAGGGAAATTGTATAAGATATTCATAGTGAAGGGAAGTATTTAAGAATGACTAAGTATATAAGATGGTATTTATCTAAGCTTCTCACTTTCTCGCTTAATACTCAGAGTATCTCCGTTTGGCCGAACGCTCAAACGTAAGACTAATAGAAGAGGGCGTTCGTCCTAACACAGTATTCTTTCCAAATGAAAGAATTCTGTTTTCAAGTAAAGTACAAAATACCGAACGGTCAAAGACCGTTCGATAACGAACGTTCATTTTCATAGTATTTCATATTTTCAGTCTCAATTACAGTAACTCATTTTTCAGTATAAACTTTCATACATTTAACTACTCATATCATAGCACATCTCCAAATTTTCATATATCATCACATCATCCAGATCATACATCAAAATCCAAAAACACACATTTCATACTTTATAATTTCATACAATTCATACGACACAACACATACACATGAATTAAACTTAATAAGCTTCCCTTACCTGGTTCAGCAGTGAACGCCCTAAGCGAATGCTTTTTAACTTGCCCAAATACAGTTTCCTACCCTCAACGTGCTTCTCAAGTGTTTCACTAAATCTAACCACAAGAAACGTAGAAGAACTTAGCTTATACTCTAACATGCAGTTGTACCAGGGTTCGCATGCAACTCAGAAAAGGGTATTTAGAGTTTGAAAACTTACCGGTCACAGAACTCTAAAGCGTTCGGTTCCAGTGAAAGCTCACGACGCCGTGAATGGTCCTACGGTTTCTGAAATGGGATCGGAGGATATGATGATGAGTTATCTTAGAGAGAAGATGAAGGAGTTTTAGAGAGAAGGAGGAGAAGAAGAAAAGCCAGAGTTTCGTGAGGGAGAAGGTGAATGCAGGGAATGAGGGGAAGTGTTTTCAGAGAAATCATTTTCCCTTCCCACGCAGGACGAACGTCCATTCTCCTGATGCCACTTGTTCTCCACTATCTATTTTCAAATGTTCCAGTCGTGACACTTGGCAGATGCATGCAGAGTGAGTGTGAGTGCGTTTTGACGTGGCACGGTGCAATTAATGATGATCAGAGCGTGGGGATTTAGGTGCGTTTCTTAATACAAATTCTGGACAGGATTTTAGAGCATTAATGACGTGATTTGACAGGTGGCAGTGGTTTAAATTTTCGAGACCTTACACCAGGCCTTGTTTTATTGAAAAAAAAAGTTACAGTTAAAGAAAATGAAATAAAACTAATTTATGTAATTGTTAGGATTGAAGATGTAAGTTCTTCATCAAAGAAGTTGGTGATTTGATGATAGGGAGCTCATAACCGAAGTTTTCAAATTTTAAATTTAGTACAGTATTGTCTTTCAAGGTGTCTTCTTTGGAAAAAAATGAGTAATGGAAATTTGGTCTTTTTTTAAAATGAAAATGAAATTATTACCAAATAACATAGGATTTATGAGAAATGAAATACGTAATGTTTATCCTTAAAAAGTTATTGAAAGAGAAGGGTGCACACCATTCGCACCAAAGTAAATGTACATAGTTCAACCAACCACGTCGTAACATAAAAGTAAAGTAGTATACGTAAATCAGTTTATTGTTGTCCTTTTAATAATTTATGTATGATTTTATTTTCTAAATTTTCATATAGAATTGGAATTTATTTATATTCTAAATTTTGATATATTTTTATTTTTAAATATTAAAAATAATAAATATAATTATTTTAATTTAAAAATGTTAATTTTATTTTTTTTTATTTGTTAAAGTCTATTTTAGATTGACTTTTAAATTAGAATGTGTACCTATCTCTCTCATTCCGGTGTATGTTCGATTCGTCCATGTATCCCAACTTTCGCTTTGGGGGAGAGGCTAGGCTCTGATACCATCTGTAACGTCCCGGCAACTCCCAGAATTACTCCAAGCTAAGCACGCTTAACTATGGAGTTCTTATGAGTTAGGCTACCGAAAAGCAAATGCATTTGGTGATATGAGTAGCCAAATCAATCCCTTTAAGCTATCCTTCAACTGTATAGTCCCATACCTATACAGTCTCCAGATCCCTCTCATTCCGGTGTATGTTCGATTCGTTCATGTACCCCTTCCACTCGAAGCTGCCAGGAGCCGCTCCTTGTCTGTGCCCCTTGCACCATGCCTCTTGCACCGGCGTCACTCCCCGCCCTCGTCAGTGCCCGGATGTCACACGAAGACTATACTAAAATATATTTAATATGTTAAAAAACATTAATTTAACTAATTTAAAAAATTATATTTATTAATTTTTAAGATTTGAAGACTAAACAATATGTTTAGAATATAGATGAATTTTAATTTTACGTTAAAGTTTAAGAATTTTTAAGTAATTTAATTATATTTTTGAACGAATGAAATTATTTTTAAAGCTATACCTCATATGCTCCATATATATTTGATGATTAGATATATCATATTTTGAGTTTAGGTTTTTAATACATCTTTCTAGATGGTTTTTAATAAAAAAATTTACTTTTTACAAATGAAAAGGTAAATAATTTAATGTTTTAGAATTATAAAATGCATTCAATTGCAGTAGAGTTATTTAAAATAAAATTAGTAGAAATATAATAGAGGATACAATAAGAGGATTTAAAATTATTGCAAGCAATATCACAGTAAAAAACGAATGGTAATGATAGATAGAACATTATATTATGAGAAGTTTAAAACAGAGCCAAGCCAAGCGAACAATAACAGAGTCATAATAGAGGGACTCTTGGGACAACAACATAAGATTAAGTAACTAATTACTTGAAAGACAAAGTACAAATTCTTGAATAATTCACAGAATGTTCTGATTTTATTCCCTGGATTTCAGACAAACGCGTTCAAATAATCATCCACCGTGGTGTAGTTAACCTCAGGATAAAGTTTAGAACCTTCCACTCCGAAAGAAGGCTCTATCTCAAAGTTTGAACAATCTCCCTTTACCCACAATGAGTGGCCTAATGCTAACGTAAAGTTAGAAGGGAAAGGAGACCCTGCATATATAAACAAAATCATTAAGGTTAATTAAATGTAAATGTATTTAATTGCCTTCACATAACATTGATTAAGTTAATTATAACACACTGACCCTGGATGAGCTTAAGAAGTTGTTCTTCTAGGATGTAGACTTTTTCAAGGGTACTCTTAATCTTGTTCTCCCACAAGGACACCAACTGGTTGAAGGTCAAAAAATTTGCAGGGGGTCTGAGGTATAGATTTTTGTTCAAGGTTCTTGGATCCTCCACTGCTTTAATGGTGTAAGTTCCAACGTCTTCCTCAGTCACAAAAACACCTTAAACAAACGTTTCAAACGCACAACTCAGACAATTCTATTGCATATCTGTTATCTTTTACTTGTACGAAAAACTGTAATGGATAATTTAGCTCACCTTCGACGTTTCCATTTCCTAGAATGACAACCTTGTCCCGAGGAGGGGCTGTGATATTTTCTTGTCCCAGTGTAGACACCCAGTAACCAGCAAAGGCATTTGAACAGACATACGTGTAAGGGATTTCTTCAGCTTCAATTGCCCTTCTGATTTTCGCTTTTCCCTCAAGATAGCTAATCACTGGCTCAACTGCATTGTGACGGTCCGGATCAAGCCCGAATTCCGATGGGAGGAACCTCTGATGACAGAACAAACAGAGATCAATATGTCTTATTCAATGTTTTGTGACAAACGACATTATGCATGTACCTTGATGTTTCCAGCTTGTTTAATTGCTGCAATGAGCTTCACTTGATCATCTATCTGCTCTCCACCCACTGCAGATATTACAACATCAACTTCCTTCAATGCCTTAACAAGGCTTTCGTGATCACTTAGATCACCCTGCAAAATCACCCACAGGGACTTTTATCAAAATTTGAAACACTATCCGAATTTTTCACCTATATGAAAAGAAAAGAACATACATAAAGCAGAGTGGCTCCAGAGGTCTTGAAGGTCTCAATAAGTTTAGACTTTTCAGGATTTGAAACAGTGTTCTCTCTGACCAACACAAACGTGGGATGCCCTGCTTCTGTGCTCGCCTTAACTATGAATTTTCCTAGGTATCCTGTTCCTCCAAGAACCAGGATTTTGCTCTTCGCTGCCATTCAACAATAATAACTTTAGCGTATAGTTCAGATCAAAATAGAAGCACTGAGTTTGAGGATATGATGAATTTAGGGATGAATTCGCCTCCTATTTGTATAGGACAGTTTCGGTCAAAATATAAGCCAAGTGAAGTGTGAATAATAATGAAAGATACGAATCTGATGTTTATTTTATTATCTGACTGTGATGTTATGTCTTAAAGTAGCTCGCATTTATTAAAATAAACTAAAATCTTGAACCACTTATACTTTTATTGGCCAAATTTTCCACTGAGTAGTAACGTGTTTAGAATCAAAATTAACTATCTAGTTTTTCGTAGTGGACTCCAAATTAACTATCTCAATTCATTCAATGAATATAACATAATGTATCTTTTATGTGTACGAAAATTATACAAGTGTTGGAGTGGCTGATGGAGGTTTGATTTTGTTGCCTTCGATTTTTTTTTTAACATAATTTGTCGTCCTTATAAATTTTTTAAAATAATAACATGTCTCCCAGAAAAAGAAAATTCATAATATTTTTAGTTTTTAAATTTAAATACAAAACTTTATTTTCTTCAAAATTTTAAATATCTTTTAAGCCTTCCTCAATAATAGTTATAAACGTTACGCAATAGATATGAACATAGTATTAGTTATAAATCTAATTAAATTTACTCGATTCACCTGTTAAAACGTATATATATCTACGTCAAAAAATGTTAGTAACAACTAAAAATATATTTAAATTTTGAAAGGATTTTTTTAAAAAGTATTTAATATATTTAAAACTTAATAAAAGTGAAATCACATTTTACTCCATTTTATATTATTGTTTAATAATTGTAGTTAGGTGGCTTGGAACAATATTTTATTCTACTAGTTTAAGTTTATTTAATTTATTCTTCCCATATGACAACAAGTAGGATAAAACACATTCATTTCTAAACCGTTAAAAAAATTAATTTGTTACTCGATTCATTGTTTGTCTATTCATTTAAAAAATATCCATACATGTTTAAAAAAGATGTTTTGTAAATTTTTAATGTAAAATCTAAATAAAATTATATAGAAATATTAACTATAATATAAATTAAATTTTAATTTTAATTAAATTTAATGTAATAAAATATAAATTCAATATTAATTTTAATTAAATTTAATTTAATAAAATATAAATTTAATTTTTATTTTTTCCATGTATCAAATACTTGAGAATACGAATAGTATCATACTCGAATTTGACTCGTTTATAAAAGAGTATTAAAATATTTGCTACTTATAAGTAATAAATATTACAAATATTAAGTATACGCCATGAATATTATTCGTAAATACCTACAAACACGAATATTTTTGTCATTCTAAAAAATAAGTATTTTCCTTTACATAAAAAAATCTTATATTCCCTAACTTAAAATAACAAATAAGGATATTTCCTAAAAAAAAGTAATTAATTTTGTAGTGTATATGACTGAATAGACTTATCAATCCTGCTAATCACGATCTACAACTTAGGTATATTGGAGGTCGGTTATCGAGAACTTGGTATTGAATGTCGAATACCAATGTCTATTAACACATGCTAAGGACACTCCACTATCACGTGATTTAGAAGAAGAAGAAAACAAGACTTGCTTCATATGTAAGTTGGTCATTGGGTCTTAGGACCTATGGACCCATCGTCATTCAAGTGGGGTCCATGGTCAACAAAGTAATCTTATAAATAGTATATCAATGATTATTTGACTTTTACTTTTTGCATTTAATCCACATTTGACCTAAACTCTGCTATCAAGTGTTGACTTAAGTTTTGAATAATCTTTTGCAAGCATAAATGTTAGAAGAAGGTTCTCCCTGTACCTCACTTATTTCAACTTGCACCTCTCAATTGATAGTTAAATCTTTCATTTAATAAAATCTAAAAAAATTAATGATGGTTTAATGATTCACATGTTGAAACATATATATATATATATATCTACGTCAAAAATGTTAGTAACAACTAAAATTATATTTAAATTTTGAAAGGATTTTTTTAAAAAGTATTTAATATATTTAAAAGTTAATAAAAATGAAATCACATTTTACTCCATTTTATTATTGCTTAATAATTGTAGTTAGGTGGCTTGGAGCAATATTTTATTCTACTAGTTGAAGTTTGACTTTAATTTATTCTTCCCAGACAACAAGTCCGATAAAACACAATCTATCCATTATCTAAACCGTAAGAAAATTAATTTGTTATTGTTGTTTATATATTTATTTAAAAAATATTTAAAACTATATATAAATATTTTAAAAAATGTTTTATGCATTTTTAAAATAAAATATAAATAAAATTACAATAAAAATATAAACTATAATAAAAAATAAATATTAATTTTAATTAAATTTAACATAATAAAATATAAATTAAATATTAATTTTAATTAAATTTAATTTAATAAAACATAAATTAAAATTTAATTTTAATTTTTTTCAGGTAACAAATATTCGTAATTACGAATAGTAATAGTACGATACTTGAATCCGACTCGTTTATGAAAAGGTATTAAAATATCCACTACTTATAAGTAATAAATACTACAAATACTAAGTATATGTCATGAATTTTATTTATAGATACCTACAAACAACGATGTTTTTTTCATTCCAGGTTTAAAAAAAAAATAAGTATTTCGCTTTACATAAAAAATCTTATATTCCACCATTACTCAAAATAAAAAATAAGGATATTTCCTAAAGAAAAATTAATTAATTTTGTACTGTATATGGCTACTAAAGACCTACCGATCATGCTAATCACGATCTACAACTTAGATATATTGGAGGTCGGTTATCGAAAACTTGGTATTGGGTAGTCTGTAATCAACGTAAGAACCCTAAGATACTTTAAGAAAGACCAGAGCGAATGTGGAATACCGATATCTATTAACACATGCTAGGATACTCCATTATCACATGACTTAGAAAAAAAAAAAACAAAAATTGTTCCACAAATATATTGGTCATTGGGTCATAGGACCTATAAACCCATAAACTCTTACCCATTCCAGTGGGGTCCATGTTGAATAAGGTAATCTTATAAATAGTACATTAATGATAATTTGACTTTTACTTTTTGTATTTAATCAAAATTTGACCCCTAAACTTTCCGGTCAAGTGATGACTTGAGCTTTGAATAATCTTTTGCAAATATTCTCTTTCAATCAGGAACACAAAATGTTAGGAAAACGAATATCAAGTAATGTGAAAAAGTCGTGAAGAAAAAACATCTTTACCGAATACATTCAGTAAGAACAATTATAAAAAATGTGATGCTACTTTTTATGAAAAGATAAGGTTAAAATTGAAATTATTTTTAAAAAAAGAAATTATGAATGTTAGACTAAATTACTATTATTTTTTATATATATATATATATACAGTACTTTTGTGATAAGTTTTGTTTCATTCTCTTATTTTATTTTTCTTACCCTTCCTTTTCTAAGCTTAATATTCTCTTGGACTAAAAGAAAACATAAGAAATTAAGGGTTTAAACATTTCAGTATGGAAACTATAATTATGATTAAAATAAACGTAATGGTGGTAATGGAATTCAACTGAAAATTTCTAGGCCTTAACGTCAGCCTTTTTTTTTTAATAATAGCGACAATGAAATTCAAACAAAAGGTTTTATGTAAACTAAAGTTAGTCGTTGTAATGGTTTGTTATGCTTCGCCGCCTGATAATAATGTATAATTAAAAATTGAATAATAATATTATTAATTTTATGTTTGTTAACGTGGACATTTGGTAAAATAAGAAAGAAAAAGCACACTATTCCCTCTCAAAACTAGTACCAAAAACGATAACAGTATATTCAACATATTCTTCAATTAAAAATTATCTATGCGATAACAGCACCTACCAATTTTTAAATCATTACAAAAAAATTTAAGATGAATTGAATGTTTTATATTAGATAAAAATGAGTAAGATGATAAAAAAAAATTAATAATATAGAATTTTAGATTGAAAATAGTATTTTGATCTTTTTACACAGACTTCTTAACAACTTATTAGTATCAAATTTTTAAACATTTTCATTATATATTCATATTTTATTTCAATGTGGAAAAATTCCCGCTTGAATTAAGATGATCAATATATGAGTAAATGACTTATAAAATATATATTTTTCTAGTTTTGAACAGTCTAATTCAGCTTATTTTAGACAAAAAAAAATGTTTTTTAATTTTATGGAAGTATTTTTGTAAAAGAAAAGAAAATATTCTCAAACATATCGCAACATGGTATTTTAAAACTTATAAACCATATTGATTTCAAAAGGAATGAGTTTATTGAAAAACTTGTATTGGTAGAACACATATTAACAATAAATTATTTGACACATTTTTTTACCATTGAGTAAATTTATATATAATTCATTAAATATAAAGCGAAATTTGTCTCTCTCTTTTTAGTTAAAGATTGTATAAAAAATTGTGTTTTTACCTTTTATGCTAATGATGCCTAAGCCTAGGTAAGAGAAGAGTTATGCATGTATTATTTTGAACTATTTTCTTTTAATATTTAGAAATCATAGTTTTTTCTTAAATTTTACGTCTTATAATATTTTCTTTAACTTTTAGTAACAGATTAAAATCTCGAAACTAGTCAAATATTTATTAAACTATATTGGAGATTATCTTGGTAATGCTCTTCATTTAATTTAAACAATATCGTCATTAACTTTTTCTAAATTGTAACTATAATACACCCGTTTCCTCCACTATTTTGTAATATTAAACTATCAGTTGGACTATTGTTATTTAAACTCTCAAATTTATTAAAATATCTCTTTTTTTATATACACGAATTTTTAAAATATTTTTCGTAAAGCATTTTTTGAAATAGATTTCAATAGAAGAGAGATATACACCAAATGAATCTTAAACCGCCTCAATAATATATTATAATTCTACTTTCAACTCAAAAATTATAAAAAATATATTCGTGAGTTTTTTTATTTATATATTATTCATTTTATTTAAAAAATATTATTTTTATATAATGTTTGAAAGTAACAGAAGAAAATGGAGAAGCCGTGGTTTTATGAAGCTAAAGTAAATAGAAGCATTTTGTATAATAATTAGCTGGGTTACTATTAAAAAATGTAATTTGTACGACAAGTAATTCAATTGCATTATTAATTACAAATTCTAGCGTAATTACTTCATTTTCAATGAAAAGGTTACTTTTATCATACTTAATTAAGCTGCTTTTAAAAAGATAAAGCGTGTCATAACTAATTTAATTTCATTTAAAAAAGATTATTGATACGATCATTAATCTGATTGCTTTTAAAAAATAAATTATACACATAATGAATTATACGATATGAATAAATTTATATTTTATTAATATTTTCATAAAAGAAAAAACTAAAATAACGAAAATGCCTTCCCATTTGATATTGTGATTAAACACAAAATAAAAACACATTGACAGTGAATATTGTTTTGATACACGCCCTTGAAACTAAATGAAAAAAATGATTTTTTTCATACATGATGAAAACATGTTTCTACCGTTTATTGAATAATGGAAATGTATTTGTCAAGAGATTTTTTTTACAAAAAAAACTTACATGTAATGATGTAGGTGAACTTAGGAAAAACAAGGGTGGAAATAGCTTAGGAGTGGCCAGCCTTATCCATTTAACTGGGTCTACACATGATTCAGCGTGGGAGCTTCTTCCTACACCACATTGTTTTCTTCTTGCACCTCCAAATTTTTCCTTCATTTCATTTTCCCCCTCCAAACTAGAAGAGGAGTGTTCTTGCAGATTTTTTGAAACTCGGTTGTAACTATGTCTATTGGATTATATAAATTGTATTCTGTAATTCAATTTTTTCCTAATATTGTCTCATTTATATGATACTCTTAACAAGAGTTCACTGTCCACGTTAGCGCACGTTGGAGAAGAAAACAAAGCCTCAGGAATTGGCATTGGATCTGAATTCTGATAATCCTGTTGTGTTTGTGTTGTTTTGTACGATGATGATGGTCACCCAAGCTGAGCTCATGTTGAGACCCTCCACTCTGGGTCGACACTTCTTCTGCAAATCGAACTCATTCTCACGCTCTAGCGCTTGTCTTTCCTTACAACGCGCCGTTTCCACCACGGCAATCTCCTCCTCTCTCACGCGCCGCCCCATTCCTCCAGATTCCAATCCCCGTAACTTCTTCTTCTCCTCTCTCACCTCTTTCCAATCCCTAAACTCTTCCTCCCACCTCCCTAATGCTCCCAACAACCCCTTCCTCTCTCAACCACAAGGTGGTGGTGCCTTCGTCTGGAATCCCGCTTCCCACACTCCAAGCGCCACACTTTACGGAGCCAAAGACCGCGTGGCCACGGTGGTCCTGCTGGGGTGGCTCGGAGCGAGGACCAAGCACCTCAAGAGGTACGTGGAGTGGTACAATTCGCGTGGCTTCAACGCGGTTACCTTCGTCGTCGATGTCGAGGAGCTATTTCGAATTGACCTCGGCCACGTCCTCGAGACCCGAATCTCTCATCTTGCCGACCACCTCGTTTCTTGGTTGTCTCTTGAGGAACAAGATGGAAGGGAACGAAGCTTGGTTTTTCACACTTTCAGCAACACGGGTTGGTTTGTGTATGTGCACTTGTTGTTAATCGTTCTGCTATTTCCAAACGACCCCTCCTAGTGACCAGTCCTTGTTTCACATTTGTGTATGTAACTTTCTTTTTCTTTGCAGTTATGGCTACATTCTGGCTCGAATTCTGGGTAGTGATGATCTCATGGAGAAGATTAAGGGTTGCATTGTTGATTCGGGAGGAGGAGAACCTTTCAATCCACAGGTTTTTAAACACGAACATTCTAATTTATTATTGTTTACTAGGAGTATCCCGTTGCTTAAGCCTTGAAATAGGGGATCCACCATTTGTTTAAAAAAATTGGCATTTCTAAACTCTGCTGTTACTGCAGTGCTATGGTTTGGAGTATATTTGTGAACTTTGGCTGGCGAAACTGTGTTTTACTTTGCTTTGTTTTCTCTTGATTTTGTTACCTCCCCTTACTCTCTGGTCTACCCTGCACCTTTTTGATTGAAAAGAAAACTGTGACATCGTGTGCCGTGTTTAAAATAATGCAGGGATTAGCAGTTTAGAATCTGTTATTCAAGGCTTACATTTCTTACTTTTGAGTTGATAGAATAGAATGGAGTGGATTGGAATCAAATGATATTTTGATGGTAATAATCATTAAATTTTACAGTTTACAGGAAATAATCATTAATGCTCAATTACATGTCATGTAAAGATTAATGGGTAACATGTAATCCTGCAATCCTTTTGTTAAATATTCCTCTAAATATCCAAACATAGCCTCTTTAATCCTTTTCGTAAACTACCATGATTTGCTGTTCATTCCTCTAGGCTGGTAATTCCTCGGATTATGAATTCTCAAATTGTTTTACCTCCATGTTTTCTCTGTAAACATGACTGTAGGTCTGGGCTGCTGGCTTTTCTGCTGCTATACTCAAGAAGCGCAGCTCTTTAGGACCTGTAGTCGATGTAGAAGGCAAGCAGAAATCAGAGACTGAAGCTAGCTTGTCAAATATTCAGCAAAACCAACCTTCCAAGATGGAAACAGTGGTCTTGACACTATTAGAGAAGTTATTCTCATTTGTTTTGCAGTTGCCAGATGTGAATCAGTAATTTTCTTCCCTGCAATTCTATACGGATCATACCATTATCTAAGTTTGTTAATAGGCCCTCACATATTTAATATACTTGAAAATGCTTGGTGGTAACTGATAAGGGCATTTTTTTATCTCTTGAAAACAGGAGATTAACAAGGATTGTGAATGTGCTCAAGAAACACCAGCCTTGCCCTCAGCTTTACCTGTATAGTACAGCTGACAAAGTAGTTCCATTTGAATCAGTAGAAGCGTTAATTGAAGAGCAGAGAAAAATGGCAAAGAGGGTTAGCTCCTTTAACTTTGGATTATCTCCCCACGTAGATCATTATAGGACATTTCCAGACCTGTACTTATCACAGGTTACTGAATTTTTGAAACAATGTTTTACTACGACCACACACACAACTTATAAGACTTAAGTTGCCATTCAAAGTGTAAATTTTTTGCGTAGCATTAGTCCGTACTGGAATTTGGTTCCTTTAGTTTTTTCAAACGGAATGTTGCTCATTACCACAAGGACAATGAGAGAAATTAGAAGTGGCCACACATTACATAAGGATATTCACATAATTCATTGACCTGCAAACAGTGCCAGCCAATTACACATTAGAGTAATTCTTTTGAGGATTGTTGACAAAGCTCGAGTGCTAACAAAAATTGAACATGGTCTACTGATGAGATGAGTGTCACGTGAAGATTTATTAGGATTTATTAGTTTTGAATAAATCTGGTTTACAGAGAACCTGTCTTTTTCTGTTTCCACTATTTTCGGACTGTTAGTATACAACGTGGACTTACCACGAAATGTGCTAACTGCACTTACATTCTGTTATTGTATTTGGGCTTATATAAGCCTTGATCAATTCATTAATAATATCACAGTGAGTTGCTTCCCTCCAGTGTGTGAGCATTTTTATTGCACTTTACAATTGGTACAGAGCTCCAAAAGGGGCTGATACAGGGTGTCATTGTGAGGAGTGGAAATATTGGTGACAGTGTGAGGAGTGGAAATACTGAGTATAAGAGAGGGATCACTGCAACCAGACTGAAAACACTGTGAGTGTGAGAGTGCAGACAGTGAACCAAAACATTGTGAGTGTGAGAATGCAGACAGTGAACAAAAGCTTGTTCGCAATGTCGTCTGAAAAATTTGTTCAGCCAGCCATTCCAAAGTTTGATGGCAATTATGATTTTTGGTCCATGACAATGGAGAATTTCCTAAGAAGTAAGGAAATGTGGCGTCTTATAGAAGAAGGTATTCCAACCTCTGCACCTGGAACTATACTGACAGAGGCTCAGGGGAGGCTATTGAAGAGGCCAAGCTCAAGGACTTGAAAGTTAAGAATTTCTTGTTCCAAGCCATAGACAGAGAAATTCTTGAAACTATTCTGAACAAAGCAAGTTCGAAGGAAATATGGAGCTCTATGCAGAAAAAATATCAAGGGTCCACAAGGGTAAAAAGAGCACAACTTCAAGCACTAAGAAGAGAGTTTGAATTGCACACTATGAAAGAAGGAGAATCAGTTGATGGCTACATAGGCAGACTTCTCCATGTAGTCACCAAAATGAAATCAAATGGTGAGGTAATGGAAGAAAGCACTGTTGTCAGCAAAATACTTAGATCCTTGACATCGAAATTCAACTATGTTGTATGTTCGATAGAAGAGTCAAATGATTTGGATGCTTTAACTATAGATGAACTACACGGCAATCTTTTGGTGCATGAACAACGTATGCAGGACTTCCAAATAGAAGAACAAGTTCTGAAGGTAACAAATGGTAGTAGACCTTCTAGGGGCAGGGGTGGTAGAGGTGTATTTAGAGGAGGCCGCAACAAAGTAGCAGGACGTGGAAGAGGTAGACAATCATTGAATAAATCACTCATTGAGTGCTTTAAATGTCACAAAATGGGTCACTTCCAATATGAGTGTCCAGATTGGGAAAAACAGGTTCAGTATGCAAAACTTGATGAAGAAGATGAACTTTTATTAGTTGCATATGAAGAACTTCATCACACCACACATGAGGACCTATGGTTTCTAGATTCCGGCTGCAACAACCATATGACGAGAAGCAAGGAATGTTTTATGCAAAACTGTGAAGCTTGGAAATAATACAACAATGACAGTGGTTGGAAAAGGAAGCATCCGGGTACAAATAAATGGTTTTACTCAGGTAATATCAGATGTTTATTTTGTCCCTGAGTTAAAGAATAATTTACTTAGTTTGGGCCAACTTCAAGAGAAAGGCCTATCCATCTTAATCCAGCAAGGTAGCTGCAAGATATTCCATCCAGAGAAGGGGCTGATTATGCACTCTAAAATGAAAGGTAATAGAATGTTTTACGTGACAACATTTGCGGCACCTAAAGAATCAATGTGTATGCAAACAAATACCAGTTTCGATCAAGAAACACACTTGTGGCACTGTCGTTTTGGTCATCTTAGCTACAAAGGACTAAACACACTTGCAAGCAAAGAAATGGTCACAGGACTTCCACCACTGAAATTTCAAAACAAAATTTGTGAAACATGTCTCATTGGCAAACAGCAAAGGGAGCCAATACCAAAGAAATGCTTATGGAGGGCCTCAAGAGAACTTCAACTCATTCATGCTGACATTTGTGGTCCCATCACACCATCTTCAAATAACAACAAGAGGTATATATTAACCTTCATTGATGATTTTTCTCGTAAAACTTGGATTTATTTTTTGCAAGAAAAATCCAAGGCTTTGACTATGTTCAAAAGATTCAAAGTTGGTGTTGAAAAAGAAGTTGGTATGTGCATTACGTGTCTGAGGACTGATCGAGGAGGTGAATTTACATCAACGGAGTTTGAAGAATTTTGCAGAACTCAAGGAATTTCCAGACAATTAACTACTGCTTACACGCCTCAGCAAAATGGAGTTGCTGAACGGAAGAACAAAATGATCATGAATGCAGTACGGGCAATACTGAATGAGAAACAAGTTCCTAAAGTGTTTTGGCCTGAAGCAGCTAGATGGTGTGTGCATGTACAAAATAGAAGTCCAACTTCAGCTGTAGAACAGAAAACCCCCGAAGAAGCCTGGTGTGGTGAAAAGCCAAGAGTAGATTATTTTTGAGTCTTTGGTTGTGTAGCTCATGCTCACATACCCGATCAAAAGAGAAGCAAACTTGATGACAAAAGCAAGCGTTGTGTATTCCTGGGTGTCAGTGATGAATTCAAAGCCTTCAAATTGTTTGATCCTTTAGCAAAGAAAGTCATTATAAGTCGAGATGTCGTCTTTGAGGAAGACAAGAGTTGAAACTGGGAAGGATCAAGAGAAGAATCTAACACTGATGTTCTGGACTGGGACGAACAGGTGTTTGAAGCTGGAAGAGAAGATTCAAGATCATCACAACAGGAAGGCAATGAAAGTATCACTATCGGGGTGTCCTCAAGCTATCCCAATGACAACTCAAATTAAACAAATTCACCACTAGCCGAGAACGTTGATGAACATGCAACACAAGTCCAAGGGAGGGCAATGCGACAGAAAAGAAAACCAATTTGGATGGCAGATTATACCTAGTTTTCTGCAAAAGCTGACCTCATGGCATTAATGTTAGCCGAACATGGAGGTGATCCTCATTCCTACAAGGAAGCTTCTCAAAGTGTAAAATGGAGAGAAGCAATGAATGTAGAGATCCAAGAAATTGAGAGAAACAAAACATGGGAACTCACCGATGCTCCAAAGGAATCATACCTATTGGAGTCAAATGGGTTTTTAAAATAAAACTCAATGAACATGGGGATATTGCGAAACACAAGGCTCGGTTGGTGGCAAAAGGGTACTCACAACAATATGGCGTGGATTACACTGAAGTCTTTGCCCCGGTAGCAAGGCTCGATACCGTGCAAGTGCTATTAGCCTTAGCAGCTCAACATAGATGGGAGGTATTTCAACTAGACGTCAAGAGTGCATTTCTTCATGGTGAGCTCAAAGAAGAAGTGTATATACAACAACCTAAAGGTTTTGTTAAGGAAGGCAAAGAAGACAAAGTATATAGATTGAGAAAGGCATTATACGGTCTTAAACAAGCTCCAAGAGCTTGGTACAGCAGAATTGAGGCATACGTTGCCAAAGAGAAATTTGAAAAATGTCCGAGTGAGCACACCCTGTTTACCAAGAAACATGGAGGCAACATCTTAATAGTTAGTCTTTATGTAGATGATTTGATTTACACTGGAAATAATAGAAGAATGAGTGAACAATTTAAAGGCTCAATGATGCTGGAGTTTGATATGATTGACTTGGGAAGAATGAGACACTTTCTCGGCATAGAAGTAATTCGGAGTGAAACTGGTTTTTTCATTTGTCAACGTGGATATGCTCAAGCAATATTGGCACGATTCAACATGGCAGATTGCAATTCAGTAAGAAATCTGATTGTGCCAGGGACAAATCTATCAAAAGATGAGGAAGGCACTAGAGTAGATGTCATGCAGTACAGACAAGCAGTAGGTTGCCTCATGTACTTAACTGTAACACGCCTAGACTTAATGTTTGGAGTAAGTTTGATCAGCAGGTTTATGACAGATCCAAAAGAGTCACGTTGGTTAGCAACAAAAAGGCTTCTACGATATGTGAAAGGGAACCACAGAACATGGGATTTTTTATAGGACGGGAGAAAGAAACACGAGCCTTATAGCCTATATTGATAGCAATTATGCAGGGACCGTAGAAGCACCTCAGGTCTAGTATTGAAGATAGGTTCTGGAGCTGGATCATGGGCCTCCAAGAAGCAGCCTATTGTCAGTTTGTCCACCACTGAAGCTGAATATATTGCTGCAGCTTCTTGTGCTTGCCAATGTATTTGGATTAGAAGAATTCTAGATCAGCTTGGAACAGAAGAACAAGAAGCAACTAACACAGTGATACTTTGTGATAATAGCTTTGCCATTCAATTGTTTAAAAATCTTGTCTTTCATGGGAAAAGCAAACACATTGCAGTAAGATTCCATTTTCTTAGAGATTTAGTAAGAGATGAAGTTCTGAAATTAAGTTATTGCAAATCAGAAGATCAAGTTGCAGACATTATGACAAAGCCACTAAAGCACAAAGCCACTAAAGCTTGACAGGTTTGAGAAGCTCCGAGGCATGCTTGGAGTAACGAGAGTCAATGAAATAAGCTAGCTGCATATGCATCTAGCTTAAGGGAGGGATTGTCACGGGAAGATTTATTAGGATTTATTAGTTTTGAATAAATCTGGTTTATAGAGAACGAGTCTTTTTCTGTTTCCACTATTTTCGGACTGCTAGTATACAACGTTGACTTACTTACCACGAAATGCGCTAACTGCACTTACATTCTGTTATTGTATTTGGGCTTATATAAATAAGCCTTGATTAATTCATTAATAATATCACAGTGAGTTGCTTCCCTCCAGTGTGTGAGCATTTTTATTGCACTTTACAATGAGACCATTTATGACCTTGTTGGATTGATCAAGCAGTTTACTTGAAGCTGAAATGGCGTGCTCTTACTTCAAATCAATTGATTTAAATACTTCAGTTCTAGTTCTGTTCTGCATTAATCAGTATCAATTATTATCTGGAGCCATTAACTCCGTGGAGAGCAAGATATAAGGTTGTCACAAGTTGAAATGCTGTAGAAAAGTGTTCAATATCTGTTGGATTAATTGATTTAAGAATCAATTTAGTGTTCTTGATCCGCAGCTCTGACATGTAGTGACACTTAGCGGGCATTTGATAAAGAGAAATATTTTATGGAAATCTATAGTTGATAAAATATGTTCTATGATTGATTTACACTTAAAGTTAACATTTCTAAAAAATCAATATTCTTGGGATAATTTTGAAGAAGCATTTCACCAAAACATTCCTACAAAGAGGTTAAAATCCTTTTTTTTAAAATGAAAAAATGAAAATGAAAATGTTCTCATTATAAATTGGAATTAGTTTATACATAAATTAAAAACAAAGCACAAGAAAAATAATGTAAGAAAAGGTAGTTAAGTTTTTTTTTTTAAAGTTAATTATAATGAATTTAGAACTTGAAGTTAGGTAGAATTAACTAGAAACAAAATGTTATAAAGTTGTTGGATGATTCTGATTTTGAAAGATATCTGTTAGATATTGAATTAGATTTGCATATAGAGGTGCAATTTTGAATTGTGAGTAAGTTTTGGAGAAGTGAGAAAGTTTGAAGTGTTATTTTGGTATATTTTTTAGTTGTTTTTTCAAAGTGAGAAATTTTTTGCCTAAAGGATATTTGAGATCTTATATTTTTCTACAAGCTTTGATTTGAGGGGTATTCTAACTCAAATAAGAAGAACAACACAGGTTGAGAAACATAATATATCTTAATTAAGATAATCACCATACACAGTTTTTTGTTTTTTTCTTAATTATTTTTATAAAAGAGCATTACTTAAAGCAAAAACATCTCATTCAAGTGATATTCCTCCTATTATTAGGATTACTTAGGATATTTTTTAAATGTGTTATTAATTTTTTTCTTAACATAAAATTGTATTAATTGTTATATGTTTTTAGTTATATTTGATGAAATTGACTAAATTTCTTGATATGTTTATAAATTGTTTTGGTAAGAGATAATAAATATCTTTTGGTAGGAGATAATAAATGTCCATATATAAGAGTAATTTGGACATACATGGTATAAGTATCAATTAAAGAAGATACTTTTCTGTAAGTTGTTACTGTATAAATCAAATTGGGGCTGATTAATTAGTTGACTATCATTATATCACATCAATAATTTTATAATTAAATATTTTGTGTAAAACTAGTTAATACATGAATAAAAAATTATGGTAAGATAATTAGTTGATTATAACATGAACACTTTGATGTTCAAACATTTAAATTATTAGTCTAATTATTATTTTTTATTCTTAAATTACATTGAAATTAAGGTCATTGTTTAAATAATATGTTGAAAGTACAATTATACCAAAACTATTTTGTTTAACGTGTATTTTTCTATTGATATTTTTTTTTCGTAACTCACTGTTTACCTAATTATATTTTTTAACAACCAAACATGCCATTAATCTATCACATTCCCTGCCTAACACTTCGTCATTGCCCTCTCAATCACTATCTAATATCTAATAAGTTATATTTTTTTGCCAAACAACTTACTCGGTTTATTATGGTAGTTAATACTCTGCTACTAACTTTAATTATTTGATAAAAACAGTAGAGGAAAAAAACAACGTATTTTAAATAAATATTATTCAAATTTATTTATATTAAAATAAAAGTATTTGAAAATAAAAGTTTATTAACAAATTTGAAGGATTAAATTAAGTTAAAATAACTAGGTACAATTCATAATTCAATCCCCCAAAATATGTGTAATTTATTTTCCAAATGAGGGACCATAGATTTGCCGTACATTTTATGTTAATAAATTAAAATAGTAATGTAACTAGACTATTATACGACCAAATTCGAAAGACAAAATCAGATCTTCCTACTTTGGTGATGTGATTGGGTCCATGTTTTAAAGTAAGAAAACAAATGCCATTTATCTATTTCTCTACATATCTTATTTATTTACTTATTTTCTTTAGTTATTATTTTACTTTTCAAAGTTTTCAAGTCCATCGTTCCAATTTTTTATGTGAATTTTATTTATGTAAATAGTATATTTCTATTGTGGTAGTAATCGATTTTTGAACTTATTTTTGGTATATCTAGTATGTTAAAAATTAAAAATATATTTAACAAATTATATATATATATATATATATATATATATATGAAATCAAAATATTATATAAATTAACTAAAATTTAATAAGAACAGTTTAAAAAGACAAGAGGCATTGTAAATTGATTACAGTTTAAAAGCCTAAATCCTTTAAAATGAAGTAGTATTTTATTCCCTGACTTACGGAGACTTTTTGAAAGCTCCAGTGCCAAAAGCCATGCGTGAAGTGGGTTGGGACATAATCGGAGATTGTTCGAAACTTCTTCCCACCCAACTTCAACACACTAAGGAAAGCCAGATCAACGGGTTGCCCATCCACGAACCTCGTCAAATCTGCACGCTCCTCCGCTAAGACCTCCAAGTCTAGGTTCATCGTGGAATATCACCAGTTCTGGCTCCGCCTCCACTTTTGGTTTAAGCCTAAGATCTCCGTCAAGGTCTATTTCCGTTTTCTTTGCTTATGTGTTTTTGGTTTTGATCCTTGGCTCGGGCTTTTCAGTGTGGATGGTGAGGTGGGTCTTGAGCGAGTTTGAGTTTTCAGCATGGAGTCTCAGATGGCTCGTGGTCAAGTTTTTGTTTTTAGTGTGGAATATGAACAGGGTCTTAATGGTTTTGCAATTTCAGTACGAAATATGAAGAGGGTCCTGGTCAATTTCTCGTTTTTAGGATGAAATATGAACTGGGTCTTCCCAGTTTTTGAATTTTGGAACGAAATCTTAACTGGGTCTGGATAAATTTTAAATTTTAGAATGAAACATGAAGTGGGTCTTGATCGATTTCGTGTTCTTAGATTGAAATATGGTAGTAATTTTACAATGAAACATGAACTGTATCTTGGTAGTAACTTTTTTTTTAAGAATGATTTATATGAGCTTGGTCATGATCAGTTTTGAAGTTTTGGGACGAAATCTGAAGTAGGCATTGGTCAATCTTTCAATCTTAGAATGAAATATGAATTGTCGGACGATCAATTTCGCGTGATTAAAGGGAAATCGAATGTGGGCCAAGTTGTAGTTCGATATGTCATTTTTGGAGTGAAAAGTGAGGTAGCTCCTGATTAATTTGATGTTACTAAGATGAAATCTGAAGTGGGTCTACTCTGATTATTTCGAGCATAAAGTTTGATGATGTTAGGGAAAAATTGTGAGTGTCACATATAAGATACTTGGATTTTAATCATTTGTGCTATGACATCTGCAATTCTTTTTTATTATTTATTGTTCCAAAATGTAGTTCATTATCTATTGTTCAAAATGCTATAATGTGTTAAAACGTATTTCAAAATGTTATAAGTGTTCAATATTATTTATTGTAAATAATAAACAAAAACCTATTATTTAGGTTGAGTATGGGACAGATTCAATACTTGAAGCCTTAACAGAAAATTGACATGATTTTTGCATGTAAAATTAATATTTTTTTCGTGTTAAAATATTTTTTATGGGCTGATCCTGATCCACATAACTAGTATTTTGGTCTTATGGGCCTTTCCAATAAGGATCTTCTTGGTCCTCTGGGTATTTTTTATCCCAATCTATATGAGTGAGATCAAACCATGTGAGGTGGTAGATAAGATATTTGTCTTTCTTACTGCATCCAATTTGTTTATCTGATTCCCCTGTGTCCTCATAGGCACAACAGACCATTAGATACACCAAAAAAGGCACAACTACCGAAAAGTATAAATATATTTTTTATAATAACCAATCACAAAACACATTCTTTAATTTTTTACAATAACCATTTATATCTATACATAAACACAAAATTTATTTGGTGTAATTGTTATATTCTTCCACAAATATTACCCATCAAATTAATTTCAACCAAGCGTATAATATCGACTGTGTTATAAACATTTTCTCACGAATTAAAATTTGTTAAAAAAAAAAGAAAATTTGAAGTTCTGCTATATTTATTCAACATTTTTTTCTAATAATTATATGTTTTTAATAAACTTTAATTAAAACATATGTTAAAAAATGAATTGTTGGCGTTAATCTATAGAGTAATTATTATAACGATGTAACAAATCTTATACCCCATCTTGACACCTACCCAATACCACTCTTTTCTCGTGCTTAGAGCGAAAGCAATTTGAGCACATTGAATGGCGGTTCAGGATGAGCATGACCCTATGCTCATGGTGCTTCCTTCTCTCTCTCCACCCAACACCTACCAAGCCGTCGTTATCGGTGGCACCTTTGACCGATTGCATGACGGCCACCGTCTCTTCCTCACTGTCTGTCTCCTTCTTTCCTCTATTATTTCAATTTTTATTACCATTTCTTATATTTAACGCAAAAATTGTGAAAGTTTGAAACTTGTATGCAGGCTGCGGCCGAGGTGGCAAAGGGTCGGATTGTAATTGGAGTTTGCGACGGTCCTATGCTGGCAAAGAAACAGGTTACTTTTACATTTTCCATGTTTAATCGGTTCTTATTTTTTTGTTTATTTCTGCTAATTTATTTTTAGACACAACCTCTGTAATTATACATCCACACTTTTAGGTTTTCAACTGAAACTGACAAATGCAGTTCCTTTTACAGTCTAACCAATTCGGTAGTCCGTTGCTTTGATTATATTCCACTTAGAGTTGGTTGGTTTTTCTCAGCTTTTTTCTTGAATTGTTGAGTTCTTCGAATTCTATGTAAATTAATTCCAATTCAATTTTGACTGCTCTAATTATTTATAGGAGTAGATAGCAGTAAGTTTACAGAATTTTAGAAATTTCAGCAGATGAACTGAATTTAGCGCTTAAACAGAGAAACTATTGAGTGATTTCAAATGTTCTGCTCTTGAAATTCAGTGATCAAAGTTTCATCTTTATAAAAATTATGGTACGAGCTTGCTAAATTAAGGTGTTGTGCTATTTGATTTTGACCATTGAAAATTTTAAGCATACGGTGAAAATCGTTTTACTTATGTACAACAAGCGCCGGGGCTTGTGGATTTTACATACAGAGGAGTCTGTTCATGTTCTGCTTTTGCAGTTTGCTGAACTGATACAGCCAGTTGAAGAAAGGATAAATAATGTCAAAAATTTCATTAAGGTACGAGTATGTGTTCAAGCAACTACAGTTTTCCTTATTATTTATTCAAGAATTGAGTTTCCTGTGTTTTGTTCGTTAAAGAAGAAAACCGAAATTGACTTACATTATTGTTGGTCAGAATACATTAAGCTTTTCATTTTGCATGTTAATGTAGAACAACATGAGGGACGGATTGTAGGCATCTTTACATCTGTGTCGCAGTAACATCCTTTTCAAGTTGTATATAAGAGTTTGCATGTTTTTGTACTGTTGGTTGCATGTCTTAGATATATAATATAGAAGTTTTCACGTTTCTTCATCTAACAGTTTGTCTTTTGGAATAGTTAGTTCGTGGGCTGTGTGTGAATGTGACAAATGTTATAGGAATCTACATCTCTACATCTGTAAAACTAATGTTCCATCGAATGCTTAGTGTTTTTTCTAGCATAATTTATATGAAAAGTGCATTTTTCTTAATAAATCTTAATTAATATTAGTTTGAACTAACATGCAGTCTATCAAGCCAGATTTAGAAGTGCAAGCTGTACCAATCACAGACCCCTTCGGCCCTTCCATTGTAGATGAAAATTTAGAGGTTGTGATTGTGAGGTTAGTGTTAAGACTGGTTCCTGAGTGGCCATATTAAATTTTTGGTAGAGGTAGTGTGTATTCGTTTATGTATCTTCCATGTTATAATCAAGTATCTCATTCCTAGTGTCTGGTTTCTGATCTCAATGATCATGGTAATTAAAACCTTGTTTTGGTAGAAAACGTATCCCATGATCCATTGTTGTCATGATTTTGTGATTTCTCTCTTCAATTCTGATTGCGTTGCTGTAGAAACAATTGATCACAACTTTATGCACGTTCACTTTTAAAAGTGTCATGGAGTTATTTGATTGCTAACTGGATTTGGCTATGTTACAGCAAAGAAACATTACCGGGAGGATTGGCAATAAACAGAAAAAGAGCTGAAAGAGGCCTTTCACTGTTGAAGGTCTTAAATTATTGTTTGTGGTTTGGTTATTCTTTCTGATTAAGAAAAATTCTTCAGTTTTCTAAATATTTTATGACATATTAGGAATTATTTTCTGGGATCATATGCAGATTGAAGTTGTGGATTTGCTTTCTGGAGAATCAGGTGAAATTAAGCTGAGTTCGACGATGCTACGGAAGATTGAGGCTGAAAAGGCGAAACAACAAAACACGATATCGCAGACGTAGTTACAAAAAAAAAAGCTTTAATTTGTTTTTTCTTTTTAAATATTTCTTGAAAGATCGAGTTTAAGATGTCCATTACAGCAACTGATATGTAGTTGCATGTCATGGCACTGTTTCTAAGTTTGAAAGGCGGAAGGTCACATTCTTTCAGAAAAAAATATTGTCTTGATGTGTCTTTTTTCTTTAGCTGACAGCAACAAAAACACTACTGTTTTGTTTAGAGAAATGTGTTGTATTTATATTTATATTTTCTCTAATAAAAATAAATGTTTTATTTTACTGCAACCAGTGTTGTTCATTTGATAACGTCACATGAACATATTATATAATAAATTTAAATAAAATTAGATAAATTTAACTAAAAATAGAGAGATTTAAATAAACACTTTCTTGAATTTTAGAGAGAAGATGGCCAAAAAATATGCTTGTTTGAGTCTCGATTGTCGAAGAAAAACAAATTGTTGGTTGGTTGGTAAAATTCTTTTGCTTTTTAAAATTTGTTCTGTGAGGATTCTTTTTAAGATTTAAGGTGAATAGAAATATAATTATTTTTATTGAAAAGCGATTTGTATTTATCTTACAAACAATATTCATGTGCGCAAAGTGTTAGTAAATAAATTCTTTGAAAAAAAAATTAAAGAATATGAAACTTGGTATCTTTTCAAATACTTAGAAATACAACATATTAAAAGTGTCTTTTTAAATACTCAAAAATATAACATATTAAAAGCTATATATTAAGAAAGATTTATAATTGATTTATAGAATATTTCTATTAGTTATTTTGATTATGTAAACATTAGTTATTTGAATATAATTATATTAAAATGCAAAACCGCGTGTAGCTTAAGATATATAAACAATTAAATCCTTGGATTCGGAAACAATAAAAAATTATTATTGCATAAACCAATAAAAGCAACAAGAACAATTGAGATATTTTTTTACTATATTACGATGGATCTATATAGTAAATATAAACTTTTATAAAATTGACCGAATATGATAAACATTATAAATATATTATCAAAGAGCTCTAGAATGTAGTTTTTCATTTTATTTATTTTTTTATGTTAAACCATATAAATTACGCATGAGAGTAAGCTCTATTTATCAATATATTCTCTTATCCTATTTTATTTTAATCTCACATTTATACGCTCAATACGTCATTGTTTTGACTAAAATGATGCTCTTTTAAGCAATTAATTTGAACTCTTCCATTTTAAAAATATAAAAAACTTAACCATAAAAATTAAACCAAACCAAAACGTTAATAATTTGAGATTATAAAGGATACTAACTATTTAAATTGATTTAGATTTTTTTTTCTTTCCTAAAATAAACTAAACTAACCCAGAAATATTCTTAATTATCCTTCGCGTTTAGTCAAAATCACCGTTTTTTCAGAAAATTTTTCTAAGGTCATGTTTTTTCATTCAAGTTTTAAGCATTAAGAGAATTATTTTTCTAGTTGTATAACTTTTTTTTTTAATTTATAACTGTTTTTTTAACTAAAATAATTATGTAATCAGTTTTATTTTTGACTGATCATTTATTTAAATTTAAATATTTTTTAAATTAAAAATGTTATTTTACCATATTATCACAAGTGATTGGTTACTTAAATTTAGTTATTTTTTAAAATTAATTATTATTAATAAAAAAATAAATATACATAAACGTAACATATGTGTTTTTATTAATAAATTCAGAAACCAACGTAATAACGAAGTACCATTATAAAGATCAAATCCACAATTTTCCGTTTAATAAATTAATCATATGGATGAGATCCGCTTATTGATGCTAATCCAAGTTCAAAGTTCAAGTTTTTTTTAAGGTCTCGTTATTGAAATTTTTTTAGAAAAACAAAAACTAACAAATGATAATATGTGAAAATAATTAACATTTTGAACTAAAATAATTATTTTAGTGTGTTTTTTTTAAAAAAGATATCAACGTTGCTTTCCTTTCACTTGCATTCCTAATTTTCTTTTCATGTGTTTCTTAAATATTTTAGCAATAGTATACTTTCGCGCCCACCGTATTTCCTAGAGTTTAATTTTATTTTATAAGCAATTATTCTCTAATGAAGGATTAATGCAGTGTTTGTTTCACTTTGGTGTTGGAGGGTTGAAGTTCAACAGGTACCGTTTTTCTTCCTTCCTCATTTCTAACGGATGTTTTTCGAACAAAAGAAAATTCAAATTTTTTATCGGCATTCAAATTTTAGTTGAGAGAAAATATCTCACATTGTTCACTAAACTGATTCAAAATCTCCAATTTTGGTCTTCTTCTCAGTAATTTGTTTAACGAGGGATCATCAGCACTCAAGAAAAAGGTAACAACATTAGTTTCCTCAGGGTCCCTATTCTTCTATTCCTTCAAAGTTTTAATCACTCTGAAACTGCAAGGGTAGTTCTTTTGCCACTCTGAAATTGCATGGGAGGATTTCCTGATCATACTTTTCCTTTTGAAGTAAAGTAAAACGTCTCCGAACCACGTTTCTCTATGCGTGGCACAATAAAGAATCAATTTTGATGTTCCATTCTTTCCTTTTCTTTTGTGCTTTGGTTCTCATCTATTGCTTCGATTGTCATTTTACCGTCGTTAACTGTGTTTTCTTTCATGTAGGTCATTTGGAGCGTTTGTTTCATTGACAAAATCTTGCGTCCATTGAGAAATTTCACTCATTTCTTGAATTTGTGCAAAAGGGTATGCTTCACTTTCTTCTCACGAAAACCCATAAACGTTTCGTTTTCTTGCTTTGTACCTGATCAGTTCTCTCTCTGTTTTGGATCATGTTTTGTGGGTTTCGCAGGTGGGATTTTGCAAAACTTTGCAAAGATGAATGATTTGATGACAAAATCGTTCCTAAGTTATGTGGAACTTAAGAAACAGGCACAGAAGGACCGTGAAGGCGATCTTGACATTGAGGCAGGGAAACTCTACCCCACGGAAGACCGCAACCTCTCTCAGTTCTTTCAAGAAGTTGAAGCAATCAAGGTTGAAATGGAAGAGATCACCAATCTCTTATTTGATCTTCAGCAACTCAATGAAGAGGCAAAGTGCACCCACAGTGCCAAAGTGCTTCGTGGCCTAAGGGACCGGATGGAGTCTGACATGGTTGCCGTGCTTCGCAAGGCACGGATTATCAAGGAAAAGCTTGAGGTTCTTGACAAATCCAACATGGTCAACCATAGTTTGTCAGATTCCTACAAAGAGGGGAGCTCAATTTACAGGACCAGAATGTCTGTCACAAATGGTTTGAGGGTCAAGCTTAGGGCCATGATGAATGATTTTCAGTCATTGAGAGACCAAATTTTATCTGATCACAAGGAAGATTTGAAGAGAAGGTACTATACAGCAACGGGTGAGGTTCCCACTGAAGAGGTCATGGAGAAGATGGTTTCTGGGAGTCTCAAAGTGGAGTTTTTGGCTGGGAAAACGGATGCAGAATTGGACACTCAGGTTAGGCATGAGGCTGTAATGGATATCCAGAGGAGTTTGAATAAGCTTCACCAGGTTTTTCTTGATATGGCTGTTCTGGTTGAGACACAGGGAGAAAGCGTGGATAACATTGAGGATAATGTGGCCAATGCGGGTAACTTCATCCATGGTGGAACCAATAGTCTCTACTATGCCAACCAGATGAAGAAGAAGAACAGAAAGTGGGTCTGTTGGGTTTTCGCTGTGGGGCTGATTATACTACTCGTATGCATCGTTGCAATGTTGTCTTCTTGACTAGTGCAATTGACAAGGAGATTGGTTTGGAGTTTTGAGACTGTAAAGCTACTTTCATTTTACAGTTCAGTGGTTCTTGTGTTGTTGAAAACAGTTATGTTGATTGATTCAAACTTGTTCATGAGAACAAAAATTTACCTAATAGAATTGATTGTTAATATTCGAGTTACTTTTTCTTTTTGGTCTTTGGTTGAACATTAGCGAAGTTAGTTTGTTCTTCATTTGGGTTTCAGTGATTTTCCCCTCGGTAATAACCTTAAAGAAAGAGGCCTAAAAATAAAAATAGCATCGCCAAATAGCCAGTTCCATTCGTAATTTTCAAAAGCTGTCTAGTAATAACTGGTCAATGTTGAAACGACAACGTAGGTGGAAAAAGCCAAAGGAAGGCGATTTTATTCTTTCTATCTAAAACAGGATATTATACATTCACTAAAATATCTTATCCCAAACTAGTGAGAATAAATTATAGCCACTCATTTTGCGCAATGTCCACTATTTTTTTCTCCAAATTACTTCAACTTCTCTTCGGAGGATAACTCGATTTCTTTGCACTTCGACGGTGGCTATGCTGCTCGTTTCTCCAAATGCGGAGCAGACCCAGGCCTTATTGGAGAGATGTTCAAATATAAAAGAACTAATGCAGATTCATGGCCAATTGTTGAAAAAAGGCACTATCAGGAATCATTTAACAGTACACAGGCTCTTGGCTTCGTATGCAAGAATAGAGTTGGGTGACTTAGCCTACACTCGTATGATTTTTGACAGAATAAGTTTACCTAATACTGTCATATGGAACGCCATGATCAGAGCATACTCAAATAGTAATGACCCAGAAGCAGCGCTTCTTTTGTACCATCAGATGCTTCACCATTCGGTACCTCACAATTCTTACACTTTCCCTTTCCTTCTGAAAGCATGTTCTGCCCTTTCAGCCTTTGAAGAAATCATGCAAATCCACGCTCACATTATCAAAAGGGGTTTCGGTTCGGAGGTTTATGCCGCAAACTCTCTCCTTCGTGTGTATGCAATTTCGGGCAACATCCATTTTGCACACGTTCTATTCAATCAGCTTCCCTCACCGGATATTGTTTCTTGGAACACAATGATTGATGGGTACATAAAATTTGGAAACGTAGATATGGCCTACAAGATTTTTAACGCGATGCCTGCGAAGAATGTCATCTCTTGGACAACCATGATTGTTGGGTTTGTTAGGGCGGGCATGCACAAAGAAGCTTTGTCACTTCTTCCGCAAATGCTGACTGCTGGCATCAAACCTGATAGTATAACTCTCAGTTGCTCTCTTTCAGCATGTGCAGGCCTAGGTGCATTGGAGCAGGGCGAGTGGATTCACACCTATATTGAAAAAAACGAAATAAAAATAGATCAAATTTTGGGTTGTGTTCTTATAGATATGTATGTTAAATGTGGTGAAATGGAAAAAGCCCTACTAGTGTTCAGTAAGTTGGATAAGAAATGTGTCTGTGCTTGGACAGCAATAATTGGTGGCTTTGCAATCCATGGAAAGGGTAGAGAAGCTCTAGATTGGTTTACCCAAATGCAGTTAGAAGGAACTAAGCCAAATTCGATCACTTTTACCGCAATTCTGACTGCATGTAGCCATGCAGGACTCACTAAAGAAGGAAAGTCCCTGTTTGAGAGCATGAGTTCTGTTTACAATATTAAACCCACTGCCGAACATTATGGATGCATGGTGGATCTTTTGGGTCGTGCAGGGTTGTTGAAAGAGGCAAGGAAGTTCATAGAGTTCATGCCCATAAAGCCAACTGCTGCAATATGGGGAGCACTGCTCAATGCTTGCCAACAGCACAAACATTTTGAGCTTGGTAAAGAGATTGGCGAAATTCTGATCAAGTTGGACCCTGATCATAGTGGTCGGTATATTCATTTGGCAAGCATATATGCTGCAGCCGGAGAATGGAACCAAGCAGTCAGAGTGAGAAGCCAGATCAAACATAGGGGACTGCTAAATCATCCAGGATGCAGTAGCATCACCCTGAATGGGGATGTGCACGAGTTCTTTGCTGGGGGTGGATCCCACCCACGAGTCCAAGAGATATATGACATGCCTAATCATCTTGCAAATAGATATGTTAACTATTGATGAAAAGATTGAGAGGAGAGTGAAATGAAAAATGGTTCTCAATGCCTGTTGAGATGAATGAAAATGAAAAAAATATAGTTCTCCCGTGTCTATAGAAGGAAGAGAAAATTATTATTTCCTTTTTGTTGTTACAATAATAATAATGTTATGAATGTAATGAGATTTAGACAAGGTTTATCTCATACATTATGCTTACTAGTAGTGGCATAGAAAATTATTTATACAGCAGATACATACTTTTGGCCTATCAAATTAAAAAAATAACCGATGATGTAGAAGCACATTTACAATTCAAGCTGTGCTAAGGTGCTGCACAGCTGTCCAAGTCTGTTCTGGCTCTAGCTGGACACTTCCAATCTGAAGCAATTAGTAGTAGTAAATATAATATTCAGAAGAATCAATAGAGAAGCTTTTAATACTATTTCAGCAATTAGAATACTGTGTTACTGCAGGATGTCCAGGAGGATGTCAAAAAGCCACTAGTGTCTACTTAAATTCAATAGCCATCATGTCAAAATTGTGGTCATGAAAACATGCTCCGCCAAGCGGAGAATATCTTTAATGCTTTTGTAAAATGTTTTGTAAAGTCATTACCTTAGCATTTTCGACACAAACAAAATCTTTATAACATGCCTCCATTTGAAGATAAGGATTCCACAACACAGCATCTGACCAACTGCATGTGTAAGAGGCAAAATAAGTAGAGCAAGTGAATTGGGCAAACCAAATAATTAATAGAAGTTTAAAATTACATACTTTGTGTTCTTGATAGATATTAGATCACCCAAACCATTGTCAAGTTGCAACTCACTGGAAGCATCAAGGTAAACACAATCTACAAATCCAGGGAAAGTAACCACATCCCTGCATTATGAAGATTCCACATTATTCAATGAAATTTTGGTTTTACGTGAATTAGATTGAGTCAAATATACCTTTGCAATAGATAAAGATGAAGAATGACAAAAAAATAAAAACTCAAATGCACGGGAGATATGTTGGCCACCAAATGAATGCAATGTTTCGGACTTCTAGTTTAAATTTAGGCAAAATGAATAAAGGTGGATTTTGAGTAATAGTTGACATATATAAAGAACAAAGCGTATGCACAACAAGAAAATGCATGTCAACATATGTATAGCTTGGTAAAGTTCATTGGAAATGCTTTAAAAGTTACTTAGCATAGTTTGTTATCTAACCCTTGGACTAAACGAAAGCAAACTTCAGTAACTGCCATTTTCTTTATCCATCCCAATTAATTATTGTTTTATATCTATTTAAGAATCCCCTGACAAAAGTATCATACATACCTCTCTTCCCTACCCTCCACCGGATTTTTAGGATCTGGATCTTTGTTCAAAGTTTTGCAACCTTTCAACCCCTTTACTGATGCATCACTAGCAGAAGCCTGCAAGACAACACAAAATTATTACTTCTACAAGTTCAAGCAGCAAGTGTAAGCAATAGAGTCGAGTTAAAAAATTGTGCATTAGATTAGATCAAAATGATTTAAATAACACTGAAAGGTAAATGTTTGTAAACGGATTGGATGTTTAGTTTCAGTTAAGATCTTCAGTAAACCCAATACCAAATGTCAAAGAACAGAAAAACACTGTTTAGGTTATTCCATGGTGTGATTATCCAAATTTCCGACCCCAATCACTTACTCGAAAATAAGTATGCAAGGCGGTACTAAATGAGAATGCTTTACTGTCTGTATTTTTAACTGTTAGTTCGGTTGAAAGACTTTTAGCATTTAGTGTGACCTGCACAAAAGGAAGCAAACAATTGCGTCATCATTAGGTAGAAGAACATGACAGATGTTAGCGCAAGTAGCCTAATACTATTACAATGGCTCTTCTATAGTGACAGTACTTCAGAGGATAAAGTGCAATTATACTTGTTCACTGAAAAAACAACAGTTGGAATTCAGTAAAATACATGTATGTGCATAATAAACTATGAAGTTACAATCTCAACTGTACAGTTTATCCTCGAAAGTGAAAACCTCATTTTGGAGAACATAATATGTAGTATTACAAAGATGAATTGTGGTTGAAAAAAATTAAGCCATTAACCTTGAATAAAGCATGGAAGCTGAAATCCCACATAGCACGACTATAAGGAGAATCCTTCAGTTCCATAGTTACAACAGGACTTCCTTCTGCGTTCTCAGAATCAACAAGAGTCCAATCCACATTCCGTGCAAACCCATGCTGTTGAATACTCAACCAAGCAAATGTTTTAAATGAAAGCATTGGTATACAGTGGAAAAGAAGAACATTACAATCATAAACCACTCATGAATTGGAATTTTACTAAAGGGAAGCAAGTTCTATTAGCTAAAAGAAGAAAAATTTACCAGAGTAACCCAACAGTCAACTACTCACACTGTGACCTATAAGCCAGGACCGAGAGGTCCATTACCTCTATTTCCCAGCCTTTTTGTATTTTAATGTAGCAGATATAACATGAAAAAAGATATGAACTGCAGAAAATGGATGGCATTGAGTAATTGACTAAATAAGTACGCATACCTGCTGAATTGGACCGGGACCAAACTGTGGAAAACAATGCGGAACGCCTCCACTGCCCAAATATAAAATTCATCAGTGCTGGGTCCAAAATGAGTGTAAATTAGAACAGCAAAAAACTAAACTATATGATTGGCACAATCTACGGAGAGATTCTTAAGAGAGTAATTGAGCATTTGAAGTAAAGAGAAAAGGGGTTTGTAGGAGAAGAACCTAACCTTATCGGTTTCTTCCCGTTGAAAACAGCGTCAGGGCGAACAAAGAGGAGGTCCTTGCCACCGGGAACTTTCCAAGAGGTAATGCACCCTCCGTAGAGGTATATCTCAGCTTCACTGCACACACTCCACAGATTGATTCAACGTTGCATTAAAGCTCGTGTAAAGGCCAAGAGTGAAACGAAAATCGGTTGTAGAAAACTACGCACCTACCAGCCGGAGAAGAGAGCACAAGCTTGGGCAAATTCCCCTCTCCCTCTGTCAGTCGCACTCCCAAAGATGCACCTTTTTGATTGCTCAAGCTTGCAAACGCCATTCCACCACGCCTTTTACCAGATGCAAAGTTTATCAATTTGAAACTACCGAAGAATTTTTACGTTAGCATAGAAATTTAAATTTAGATTAACCTGTTAATTTGGCAACGATTGGGGAAGGTGGGATTGTTGACGCTCAATGCCATGGAAACCACCGCCATTTGTTTTCCTGCTTTCCCTCTCGCTCACACTCACAAAAATTATTATTCTACTTTTCATTTTAGTTCACGAATATTGATTTACACCCCGAACCGGCCCAAAACCAAAGGTGGGCCGAACATATTGAGCCCATGAAGGAATAGGAAAATCCAGTGGAAATGTGTTTGGGACAAGAAATGTGAAGAGAAAGAAATGTGGCGATCACTGGAGTTGTTGGGGAAGGTGAAAGCGAAAGCGGTTAGTGGGGTCCAGTTGAAATGGATGAGCACGGTGATGTGTTTGGGTGATGGTAGCCAAGGAGCCGTTGGATCTCCGGTGGGTCTGGGACTCCACGCATATGAACCCACCCCTGTTGCTACTCTTCCTTCCGACATCGTTAGCGTCCACGCCGGACACTACCACTCCCTGGCCCTCACTTCCCACGGCCATCTCTGGGCCTGGGGCCGAAACAACGAGGCCCAACTCGGCCGCGGCCCATCCTCCAGGTAAGTAAAGTAGAGTAGAGTAAAATAAAGTGAGTCCAGTTTTGTTGGTTATTTTGAGAAGCAGTTTTTTTATGGTATTTGCTAGAGAATCATGGCATGAGCCAGAGAGAGTAAAGGGGTTAGAGAGTGTGAAAGTGTGTGCTGCTTTTGCTTCGGGTGTTGTTTCCGCCGCCGTTGGGGATGACGGTTCGGTGTGGGTGTGGGGGAAGTCCAAACGCGGTCAACTTGGGCTTGGTGAAAATATCACCGATGCTCTTGTGCCTACCAAAGTTGAAGCACTTTCTGGAGAGAACGTCTCAAAGGTATTGTTTTTCCACTTCATTCCCTGCTCCCATTCGTAACCAGCTTAACTTGTCTCTTCAATTGTTTCTTTGGTCAAATTTGGACAGATCTCGTTTGGATGGGGGCATGCTCTCGCTCGTACTTCGGATGGCAAGTTGTTTGGATGGGGTTATTCTGCGGACGGTAGGATAGGCAAAATGGGTAATCGCTTTGAGACATCTCCGTTGGAATCCACGTTTCGGAATAACTCACAACTCTCTAGTTCAGACCTCAAAGATGCTGAAAACAGAGTCTTGCAAGGAATGGAACAGGAGAATGACATACCAATAGTGTGGGAGCCCCGCTTGGTTGAAGAATTACGCGGTGTTCATGTTGTCGACATTGCGTGTGGCCTTGATCATTCTCTAGTTCTTTGCCGTATGTAACACACAACAGTCAATGCACACCTCATTCAATTCTCGTAACAATTTATAAGATGCATGTGCTTTGTCCTTGAGTTTTTACTGTCTTATATCAGGTGACGGTATGCTCTTGAGCTGTGGGAGCAACGTTTATGGCCAGTTGGGTCGAGCTGAAGCAGATTTGGGAATTTTTCCCGTTGACATGAGCTTCACTCCCATTTTTATTGCAGCAGGGCTTGGGCATTCATTGGCAATATGTCAGCTAGGTGAATGGGATGCTAGTGTGGGGACTACAAACATTGCTTCGTGGGGATGGAACCTTAGTTCTCAGCTTGGGAGGCTCGGGGATGGGAAAGTACCCTCTTTCATTGATGCATTGAATGGGGAAAACCCTGTCTCGGTTTCGGCTGGGCGTGCACATTCCCTTGCTCTCACGTCCAAAGGGGAATTGTGGTTATGGGGCTCTGGTAAAAGCGGCAGACTTGGATTGGCTACTTCTGCTGACCAAGTGGAGCCATTTTGCCTTGATTCTTTGGAGGGTTTTCAAATTTTACAGGCCGTGGCGGGGTTTGATCATAATCTGATTCTAGTTGCTGGCTGATTTGGCTTCAGCATATACCTTGACGTTAGCCCCAGACCCAGAAAATTAAATTTGGGGAAAAAGGAAAAACAGCGAATAGTCTTCTATGCTGGAACTTATAGATGGACTGGTGAGTGTAGTCTATAAATAAAAATCTAAGCACTCTGTTGGTCCAATGTCAAATGTAGTTTTTTTTTTCTTTCTTTTGGACTTGTTTTATGTCCTGTAATCTAAACACTCTGTTGTGCAATTTCATGGAAACAACCGAGACTGGTATAATTTTCTTGACGGTAGTTTATCTGTATGAAGTGCATTAAATCATGTATAAAGGTGACAGGAAGATTATGACGAGATTAATTTAATAGGGGTCTTTGTTTTTCAGTGGTCTAGATCGTGAAGTCAATTGTTGCAGACAGTTTTGGTACAAATAGCTTAGGGAAATTTTAACTTTTTAGAGATGCGAGAAATGAAGAAGCAATACTGAAAACAAAATAGGACACATTTATTCTTTTTTTGAAATTTAATTGAAAGAATTCCTAAAAATCACTCCTCACTATTGCTCCTGCTCTTTTTATAGCACACAATTTAAAACCTTCTGCAACTTTCACAGCAAGGTTGAGCAGAAAGACACAATAAAAGTAAAAATATTGAAAAGTGTTTTATTGAATTTAACTTTGGGTATATTTCCGTGGATGGTTAGCATGTGGGTAGGTCCTTCGGTGGAGGCCGAACAGATTGATCTTGTCCTGGTCCATTTTCCACAACAAAAGCCGTTTTCAACCCCCAACCAGTGTGCAGCTCCAAATGACAATGCATGAACCAAACACCTACAGTACAGAAGAACATAACATCAATCATACATAATATACCTGTTAAATATCAGACAACACCAGAAATGCTTAGATTGTTCAACACTTGAATGTTATAGAAGTTTAGGACAACTTCACGAGACAGACGTACCTGGATTATCTGCCCGAAAACGAATTGCAGTCCAACCGCCCGTAGGAACCCCAACTGTGTTCCTCTCAATAGGATCTACCAAGTTGTACATGGCAGGGTCTTTAGCAGGATCGAAGTTACCAACCCCGGTTCCAACAACAAAGAAGTTATAACCGTGAAGATGGAATGGATGTGACTCAACACTGAGAAGATTGGTGTCCTGCAAAACTAGCTCCACCGTGGAATTGAAAGCAATCTTACTAATTCTTGTGCCAGTTAACGTGGCGAGATTGGCGGTTAGTGGCGCACCAGTATAGTTGAAAGGGGTAGGAGGGTGGTCAGGGAAATCAGTTCTGAAAACCCCCTTGATATTGAAGTAGTGAGCTTGGAGAAGGGCAGTTTGGGGCATCACAAAAGATACATTGTTTAGTGAAGCAAGTATCCGAGTCCCATTGAGGCATGTGGGGCAAGAATTCTGGCCTAAACCGATAGTGTAGAAAAGATTTCTATCAACTTTAAGAGGAACATTAGCAGGATACAGGGCAGAGTTCAGGCTCCTTAGTTTCTTGTTGTAACTCAAAGCAAAACTTGTGTCATTGCTAGCCGGCAACTGTGGAAGAATGGGGAGGACCGTGTTTGGGATGCCTTTGTATTGGAGTATTGCTGTGGCAGTTTTGTTGTCAACTGGAATTGGAGCATCCATGAAGGCCTTGGTGGCCATGAAGTATCTACCTGCAACTTGGTTAGCTTGGACCAGAACGTTTGAGGTTTGACCAGGTGCAATTAGTATAGCTTGAGTGGTGAAGGGTTTGGTATAAACAGCGTCAACTTCCACTACCGTCAAAGTGTGACCGGCAATGGCAAAGAAAAGCTCGTCATTTAGGGCAGCATTGATGATTCTCAAAAGGTAAGTCTTCCCTTGTTCTACTTCCATTGCAAATGTGTCTAAAAAATCGAAACAAACTGCAGTCAGTACAAAGTTTTCACTCTTTCCAAACCTCAACCAAGTAGCTAAATATTTCCTTACGCTTCTCAGAACACGGGAATAGTGGTCCTGGCTTCCCATTGATCGTATGTGCATCTGACATATTTGGTGGCAACCCCATTTGGTTCCCTTGATTTTCAATCTCTTCCACATCATTGTTCCACCATTCACCTATTGCATGCACACACAGTTAGTTATAGGAAATTTCTTACCCTGCTATTCTTCCAATATTAAGATACAATGACATTCAAACTGACCCAGGAGAATTTCAAATTCTCTGTCTGGCTGTGGGAAAGGAAATGGTGTTCCAGGTGTAGGCATAATCACTATTGCACCATACACAGTGGCCCTCAGCCATAGAATATGTGCATGCCACCATAGTGTTCCTCTTTGACCAGTAACATTGAAATCGTAAGCATAGCTTCTTCCTGACTGTATTGGGCACTGTGTGATATAAGCTGGTCCATCCGCCCAACCATTACGATATTGTTTAAGTCCATGCCTATAATAAGCAATAAGGTTGTAAATTGTGAGAGAAATAAGAAATTAACGTATACACATATACATGCTTGTATCAAAACCTTCACCTATGTTTCTTATATATAAAGCACAATTGGCTTACCAGTGAATCGACATGTTGTATTGTGCATGATTAGTAACATTGATCAGCACTCTATCTCCTTCATTGACATATATAGTTGGCCCTGGGAACCTCCCATTTACCGTTACAATGGGCTTTGAATGACACAGTCGACTCACATTCGCCACTTGAATCTGTAGAAAACAGAAAATGCTATCAAGCGAACCATGCATAAGCATGTTGATTATGATATCAATATAACTTAACTCACATCAAACTGGTATTTCTTTACGGAAGCTTCAGAGGAAGAAGACATTAAGCCAACAAATACAAAGAAGAAAAAGGTTAAGACAGACATGGAACACCCCAAGCTCGCCATTCTGTCTTTTGTGTCCAAGTTCTATACCGATATCTTGGCGCTTGTTGAGATGCAGGAAGTGTTGCATGTGCTGGGGTATTTATGAATGGGAAGAAGGTAAGATATGGGCTATCAGTTTGTTGCATTAAGAATTATCAACACCATAGGCTGATTAGGTAGCACTTTTAAGTTTGTATGAGCTGTGAGTAAAAACTTGTAAACGAAATATGACAAATTGTAAAGGCCTTGGCTTCCGTATAGGCTGAGTTTCTATGGATCAGTATATAGAGATGATATTACTTTATACTACACGTTTTCAAAATTTGAACTGAAAATGATAGGTAGATGAAATCCAACCCAGTAATCTACCTCAATATACTCTTCTGCCTACAGGCTTTATCGTTAAGGAGAAGTAATGGCTTAAAGCCAAAGGGTGAATGCCAATGCTAGAAATTAATTCCTTGTGTCACCCAAGTGGAAGAAAGTTCCTTTGCCACTTATTTTAGTTATTGCTGCGATTCCATTATAGTTAAATCTCACTATTTTAAGATGTAGCAACTTTTAAGAAAAGAAATGTAACGACCATGGACTATATCAGTTTATCTCAATTTCTTCTGTAAGAACCTATTGAACCCACGAGGCTATTTGAGAAGCTTTAAAAGCGGTGGATGAGTTTTGAAGGTCACGACACAACAATACCACTATGTTTTCAATAATCAAAATAGCTTATTTGATTTCAACTAATTTAGAAATACAAATTCCAGATTTTGACCATGGGAGTAACAACAATAGAATTCTTTTGTCACGTCAATTTTAGACCTTTATTTATCTTTTTCCATCTTATCATTTTTTTCCCTCGTCTGGTCTCTTTCTTTCTGAAGTATATTGATCCCTGGCTGTTCGAGAAAACATCTTTTTGGAGACAAGTCATATGTAGCTTTATGCTTCAGCTACCAAACCTGAAAACAATTTATTTGTTTAGGCTTATAATTAAGAGAGAAATTATTACATGTTCCAAGGTAGTTCTGATAATATAATATCAAGTTCTCAAATTATAGTTGTATGTAATGTTTTTTTTATTCATAGGTGAATTAAATATTTCATATTAGTCATAAATTGTCATATAATTAACCTGCCATCAACCTAATTTGTTTTTATTGCTTGGAAAATGCGGTTGAATGGTCGAGCATGTTCCACCAACTTAGTTCGTTTGCTAGCTGTTTATGTTTTTCCACCAACTTATATTCTTTTTTATGAATATCGTTTTTCTAATTCTGGTATATTTTTTAGTAAACAAATGCATGGAGTTCAAGCATTTCATGGGCTAGAGCTTTTCCTACACATCCCTTGTTTTGTCACCGTATCATTCAATCAAAGAAAATGTCCATTACTTTCCTTCTTACAAAAGGGTCTTAGGAATCGTTAAGAATAATAGTTCTTTTGTTAAGTTATAAAACAAACGAAGCACCACATATGCTACTGCTTTCATGTTTTACAGAATATTATAAATACTTTTAAATACATGTAAATTTAGAATAAAACCAAATGTGTAAAAATCTATATAAAATTTTATCAACTAATATTCCAACATTTATATAAAATAATTCAACACGTGACCAAACATTCAATATAAAATGTATATTGGAGTCGAAAACTATTTTGTGTGACTTCGATATCACAACTATTTTTGGCAAAAACTATTGGCAGAGCATCACATCAGCCATGATATGACTAAACTTTTCTGGGTACATGTAGCAGCTGGGAAGTCTCAAACATGTATGAAATAGCTGAATATTTGATTGCGCATGCATGAATGAACCTATAGAACCATAAAATACTGTCCATCATTTTATTTTATCTTTCCTTTTCGATAGCATTTTATATATTTAATTTTAATAAGCATTCTAATTTTGAAGTCTGAAGATTCAATCAAACTTCATGAACATAGCAAGTTGAGTTTCAAAGAAACTAGCAAGCAACAAGGAAGTAGATATCTTGCTTTCAAAGTTCTACTAATTGGATGCATCGTTCAGTTCCGTCTTTTGGTGAAATAAATGACAACTATATAAATGAGAAGATAAGTTTTGTTTATCAGGTAAACAATTTATTAATGCATCATCTTGAATAATGTATTCTTATAATTGTTTAACATAACCTTAAATCGCAATACATATCAATAACACTGGGATAAAAAGCACAAGTAAATCTTATGCATGCTCCAAATTGGGCTTACACTTGTTAGCTCTTGATTAAAACTCTGCATCTTTTTGCAGGAAGTATTAACAGATAATAAATGTCGAATATAACACAATCCAAGGTTGTTGACAATTTATTTTACACATGTCTAGCATGTTGGAAGGTCCTTTGGTGGAGGAACAACAGATTGATCTTGTCCTGGTCCATCTTCCACCAGGAACGCCGTTTTCAATCCCCAACCTGTGTGCAGCTCCAAATGACAATGCATGAACCAAACACCTACACAACCATAAAATTAGACATGTCAACATATCACAACTAAGACAATCCTTATATTACCGAATGTGTAACATTTTCTGAGTTTTCTAAGGTCGCAGATGCACTTCATCGTAAAGAAATTATTAAATAGTCTCAGATCATCGATTGTTCACGGTCCTCACCAATCTTTATATGATATGTGGTTAAATTTTGCTAATTTATGACAAAGAATGAGCAGCAAACTGCACGAAATAATTTCTTCTAGAATGACATGCATACACATACATACCTGGATTATCAGCTCTGAAACGAATTGCGGTCCAACCACCGGTGGGAACCCCGACAGTGTTCCTCTCAATAGGATCTACTAAGTTATATTTAGCTGGGTCTTTTGCAGGATTAAAATTACCGATCCCAGTTCCAACAACAAAGAAGTTATAGCCATGAAGATGGAAAGGGTGCGACTCAACAGTGAGGAGGTTGGTGTCTTGCAAAACTAGCTCCACTGTAGAATTAAAGGGAACCTTGCTAATTCTTGTGCCCGTTAAAGTACCAAGATTAGCCGTTAACGGTGCACCCGTGTAGTTAAAAGTGGTTGAAGGCTTATCGGGAAAATCAGTTCTGTAAACCCCCTTGATATTGAAGTAGTGAGCTTGGAGAAGCGCGGTTTGGGGCATCACAAAAGAGACATTGTTTAGGGAAGCAAGAAGCCGCGTTCCATTGACGCACGTGGGGCAAGAATTCTTGGCCAAACCGATGGTGTAAAAGAGCTTTCGATCAACTTGGAGTGGAACATTAGCAGGGTACAGAGGAGAGTTTAGGCTTCTTAGTTTCTTGTTGTAACTCAGAGCAAAACGCGTGTCATTGGCAGCAGGAAGAAAAGGAAGAAAAGGGAGGACAGTGTTTGGAATGCCTTTGTATTGGAATATAGCTGTGGCGGATTTGCTGTCAACTGGGATCGGTGCATCCATAAAGGTTCTTGTAGCCACGAAATATCTTCCAGCCACTTGGTTGGCCTTGACAAGAACATTTGTGGTTTGACCAGGTGCAATGAGAATGGCTTGAGTGGTGAACGGTTTTGTGTAAACAGCGTCAACCTCCACCACTGTCATGTTGTGACCCGCAATGGCAAAGAAAAGCTCATCATCCAGGGCAGCGTTGATGATTCTCAGTAGGTAAGTCTTCCCTTGTTCAACCTCCATTGCATATGTGTCTGAAACATGAATGTAAATTTTGTATTGGAGGATTAGGAATGAAACGGTTTTTAAGTTAAGTTCCCCCTGGAGAAAAGATACTTTTTATATCCATATTTTTTCTTACGTTTCTCTGAGCAAGGAAAGAGTGGTCCTGGCTTTCCATTGATTGTATGTGCATCTGACATATTTGGTGGCAACCCCATTTGGTTCCCTTGCGTTTCAACAGCTTCCACGTCATTGTGCCACCATTCTCCTGTTAAGAAATTTGAAAAAATCCATTGAAAAGCCAAAAATCGCCATAATGATTACCTTTTGAAGTTCAAAGTAGTATATCTATAGCGTAAAACCAAACACTATATGTGTAATGTATTTCAGAAACTGAAACTAACCTAGCAGAATTTCAAATTCTCTAGCTGGCTGTGGGAAAGGAAATGGAGTCCCTGGTTTTGGCATGATAACAATAGCACCATACACTGTGGCCCTCAACCAAAGAATATGAGCATGCCACCACAAGGTTCCTCTTTGCCCTGTGACGTTGAAATCATAAGTGTAGCTGCTACCGGTTTGAATCGGACATTGTGTAATGTAAGCTGGCCCATCAGCCCAACCATTGCGATATTGTTTAATTCCATGCCTGTAGTATAGCCAATAATCCATATAATGCTATAAGAATCCCACATTTGCATGTGCAAAGATAATATAATTCATGTCACTTTTGTTTCTGGAAAATACAAATTGGATTACCAGTGAATTGACATGTTATATTTTGCATGGTTGGTTACGTTGACTTGTACTCTATCTCCTTCTCTGACATAAATCGTTGGCCCTGGGAACCTCCCATTTACTGTTACAATGGGTTTTGCATGACAAAGTCTACTCACATTCTTTACTTGAATCTGTAGGTAGAATATAATCAACGTGATCAAAATCAAAAATCAATGTTAAGCATGCTGATTATGACCATAATAAATGCATACAACATAACTCACGTCAAACTGGTATTTCTTTGTGGCTGCTTCAACTGTGAAGGAGAATAAGCCAAGAAATCCGAAAAGAATCACTAACAAAGATTTGTGACTGCTGATGAAGTCCATGCCAGCAGCCATTTTTCTGCTCTTCTTAGACAACTTCAGTTTAGTACGTATATGTATATATGATGCAGTGTTTGATGAGATAGTTGTGGCGAAGAAATGCAGACATAGTATTTATACAAATTGCTGCAAAGGTATAGGTTGGACTAATTAAGCAGTTTATTAAAAAGAACTTGATTAGGTAACGAAATTGTTGTACATCAAGGCTTGCAAGCGATATGTTGAGAAGGACTTGAACGTCTTTGGAATGCCTTAGAGGCTGAGATTCCTAAGCCAATAAAAATATTCACAAGCACAATTCATTTCTTATATAGTTTTTAATGTCAGTGTGGACTGAAAGTGAGGATATGGGGACCAAACAAGCCTTACACATTGCGCTAATCCATTTCTTTAAAGAGAAGCAATGTGTTAAATGGTAGAATGTAACTGTAGGGAGAGATTGAGCAGATAATTATGTGTGTGCTTTCAACCAAATATATATATATATATATATTATATCAGTACTTAGTATTTGAGTTAATAATAATTTAGTTGGCTATTGTAGGATATTCAGCAAACAGAAATGGTTGCTTGCTTTAGACCTTACATTCTTTCTGTAAATCCTTCGCTGGTAGACTTTCTATTACCTGGGACCAGACTAGATTGGCGTTGCAGATAAATAGAAGAACTTTTAAGATACTGCTACGTCATATCCAAGTTAAGAAATGTGAGCCTGTGTCACTGTGTAATTAACTAGTCACTGGTCATTCTTTAGTAAGATAACAGCACTGATAAACTAAAAATGTTTTTGTGTGTATAATAAATCATGTGATATATCCAATTAAACTTAAATTATCGCTTGTTAACTCTAATTTAACAATATATCAAAGTAAATTAATGTGTTTTAAAACTTTTGATTATCACCCTGTGATTTCAAAAGCTTTTGTTTAGGTGCCTCAACTTATTTTAAGATTATGATATGTTAATGTTTCAATGCAATGCTGAATTAAAATATAATTTTGTAATTAATTATAATGTTCTTACGGAATAGTTTAAAGCTTGTCAATGTTGTTGTGGAAAGATATAAACAAAAAGTTTTGGGACCTTCAAAATTTATATATTTAATTATTGTTATTAATAAAAAAATTAATTCATAATTTAGTATAATTATAATCAGAAAAGAAATCACACTTATCAAAAAGATTATTCTTTCTTTTTTCAAATTCTTGAATTAATTGTAAATGATTATATTATCGACAAGAAATTCATTCTCATCTTATTTGTAATTTTATTTTGATAATCTTTATTGTAAAAATATTCATAAGATGAAAAATCATGCTACTTATTAAACTAAAATTCATAATACATTACTTTTTCTTTTATATTCATAAAATATAAATATATAAACACTCATGAGATGAAAAATAATATTAACCATCAAATTAATATTTCACTATTAAGAGAGACAAAATTATCATTTTTTTTCTTTAATATTAAAAGAGAATATAAAAGATTATAGAAAAAATTAATGAGTTTGTATTTAACTTTCTCTTTCTTCCTTAAAACAAAACAAAAAATGTTAGAGATGGAATTAATATAATAAGTGGAAACTTAAAAAAAAAAAAACAGTATCTTAATAAATATTTTTATTTATATTTAATTTTGTGATTTATTATTCATTAACATTAAACATTAAACGTTGTGTTTTATGAAAGAAATAAAAATATATTTAAATTAATTTCTATCAATTCCTATATATACTATATATAATTTAAAAATCTCAAAAAACTTTAAAAGTTCCCAGTGTATAAATTTAAAAAGAATTGGGGGGCCAGGCCACCCCTGCCACGTAGAAGATCCACCGTTTGGGACAAAGTGTTGGGTTACTGGGACACAGTCGATGGGCTGTGAGCAGTTGTGATGTGTTTCTTCCTTCACCCACCAAATTTCTTTCATGCATCCTATCACATGCTTTCAGAATAAGTGTGTCTAGAAAAACATTTTCGGAAAATGTTTATTTAACAACTTGATAACCTTTTTACAATAGTTTATTTGATAGTTAGAGATTGGTTCGTTTTAAATATACAAATTAATAAAATAATAATACATAATTTATTATAAAAAGTTATTAAAAAGATTATTAATATATTATAATCAGAATTGATTTAGTATGTAAAAAAAAAAAAGTAAAATCCAAGTAGATAGGATGCAGATAGAAATTTGATAGGGTAGACAAAGAAACATAAATAAAATGAGTTGTAGCCCAACCAGGGCATCAAAATAAAAACAGAAGGAAATTATAGTATTCATTCATTCCTTTAAACTTTTTTTCATTAATATCTCATTATCATCGATCTTAAAATTTCCCCTCCATTGAAATACTTCTTTTCAGAAAATGAACAAGTTCACTCTTGTGAAAAAATAATGGTTTGAATGGAATAATTTGATAGGAACATATAAAGAAATGCTTAAATAAAAAAAATAAAAAAATAAAAGAATAAGAAGAAAAGCTATTGAGTAATTTAACATTTTCAACCTTACTCTTACTTTTTTGTATATGTTGTCATTATTTAAAACATAGACATAATACATTTTCATTGTTCTATTTTAACATTCTATGGGTGTTGAATTTGTTATTTGAGAAGTTCGAAGTTTATTACTTGAGTTTAAAGAAAATGTCCTACATGTTTACAGTGTGTTACAAAGATCATTGATTTGGTATCTATTTGTATTTTTTGGATCACACTAATGTGCTCCCATATTAAATTATTTTTATTGTCATAATAATAATATTTTCGTATTTTGTTTAAATTGACAAATTACCAAATATATTTTATTTTTTAAAATTAATTACAATCATTTGCAAATATCTTTACTTTTATTCCATTTTTCTTTCCTTTTTCATTTATTTGATTTCCATCACTTAATCCAAGCAAAATATAAAAGAAATACATAGAATTAATTAAGCGATGAATATTAGATAACATATAAAATATCCACAATACATTTTGATATCATCTAACCATCAATAAAACAACACTTCAAATTGCAATAATATGGACTTGTTAAGTAATACACCTTATCATACACATATAAGTAATAAAATCAAAACTAAAAATCTTTTTTAATTCTATAGTTGTTATAAAAAATTCAATTAGATTTTTAATTTTTTTAAATGATTTTATTTTTGTTATATTAATGTTAGATTTCCATTAGAATTTATATGTCAAATTATTTTACATAAATACAATTTATACGTTAAATAATTTTATCTAAATTTTGTGATTTGATGTATAAATTTTAATAAAAATTTAACACTAATCTAATGGAAAGAACTTAATTAGATTATTGTTAAAAATTAAATTGAATACGAAATAAAAATTAAAAATATAATTGATTTTTTTATAAGAATTAGGGGATAAAAAAGATTTTATTCTGAAATCAGTATACAAACACATAACTTAGAATGAATTATGAAAATTGTCATCTCACTTATTCGTTTATTATAGTGCCTTGTTTGTGTACAACTATGGAACAAAAAAAAGAGATAAAATTCTAAATATGCGAAAAACAAAAAATAATAATAGGTAAAAAAATAAATATGATGCTATTAAGAATTCAAGAAAATATAATTTTTTTAAATATCAAATATAAAAACAATCGTATTTACATGAATTTTAAATCAAATCATAAATAATAATTAAATAATTATAGAAAAAGTAAAAATAAGGATTTCAAATAACGAAATTAACAGCCACAATAAAAGTTAATATACTTTTTTTTAAGACTGTCTAACAAAGTAAATTATTAAATATGAGGACATAAATGAGAAAATAAACATCTCACCATATATTACTCAAACCTGTACTTATTCAACTATTTTCACACATCACCAATTCCGTCTGTGTTAATGAAAAATTACAAAAATTTAATATCCTTTATAATATCTAAACTATTCATCTTTATGTTTATGTCGAATGAGTCAGGCATAATATTTAATTCAATTATAATAACTAAGACATTACATTTAAGAACATTTTAGTAAAATACAAGAACTTTATTAGATATACAGATATTAAAAAATAAATATTTTAAAATATTATCAATATATAACTTTTGATATTATGTGTTGACAAAATACGTTTAATATTTTCTTTTCATGAAAAGGCCACTGAACAGAATCAAACTAGTCTCTTCACTACATACAATTATCGAACAAAAAGTTTAAATCACTCAAATGTCTTGGCAAAGACCGGAAAACATTTGCTTCACAATAGAAAGACAAGTATTAAATTGTAGCTATTAAAACACAACACATAAACTTCATCTAGAAAAATCTATTATAGAAACTAACACATTAACTAAGACAATTTATGTATATATTTTGATATAAATTTTATTCTTTTTAAGTATATTATTTTATTTGTTATTGAACTAAATATTAATGTCTAATTTATATATGAACGTAAGAAAGTGTTAAAAATTCTAAATCAACTAAAAATAAAATAAATTTAAAATATATAATGTAATTTCATTTTCAAAAAATCACTTTCTTTAAAGTCAAATTAAATTTAAAATCTATTTTTTCTTTTTGATAGCTAATTTTTCTTAATGAGTATTCTGAAGAGAGAAAAAAAAAAGATTCCAGCTATTTCATTCCAAGTACAATCTGAAACACGAGCACTGAATTTGAGCAAGCCCCACCACTAGAAGGAAGCTTCCATATGATTCATATTCAAGTGATGATAATTCATGAACACAGGAAAAGGCCCACGGCCATGTTTGTTCTCTGGAGCAGTGGATAGAAGATAAATGTTGAAGAAAGGACATCGAAGACGCAGCACGTGCAAGTGTCACATGTTTTCCTCTGTTATCTTTTCTCCTTCCAACGTTTCCCAATAGCCCCACCCTCCTTCACCCTCTTCACGTCACATCATAACCGTATTTTTAATATTAAATTTATTATTTAAATCACAACGGCTTATTCATATTTCTTTTACAATAATTAGAGTTTACAAAAATATTTTATATTTTACTGATAAAAATAGAAAAATGTTATACATCTCCCCTTTCCATGAAATTAATTCAATTGAAGACAAGTAATTAATGTATCAAATTATTTGGATAAACTCTGAAAATAATTATTTTAGAAAATGAAAGATAATCTCTGACTAAATTTCAGTTATTTTCTTTCTGATCCAACAAGATTAGTTTCAGTTTTTTTTTTTGTTTTTTATAGGAAAGTATATTAGTTTAAGGTAAACGTTTAAATTAAAACCCTTCCAAGTTGGGCTAATTAAAACGTTACTCAATTGTGACGTGTCAATGTAGTTGTCATTATGGAACGTGCTTTCCTTCAATGTCCTATTTAATACTCCCGCTCCTTTATTTGTCCCATTCTTCTTTAAATTACATGTAATTTTTTTTCTTTTTCATTTTTAAATTACAGTTAAATATGTTTTTGATTTTTGTTTTTTTTTTAATTAAAATTAAATTTTCTTTAAAATTTTGGATTAAACATTAACTTTTTAAATAATTATTAGATTTATTTAAAGTTTTAAATGTATTTTTAATTAATATTAAAAAAATGTTAAATAGAATCAACAACTCCAGCACTTACGTAATACAATATAATCAAGTTTTTATTTATAAAACTAAATGAATTTGAATTTGATCAAATTTTACAAATTTAACGTTTTTTTTTCATTAAAACCTATGATTATTTATGATATATTCAAGGTGTAAAATAACCTTAAAGTTTACAAGTAAAATATTTAGTGGAAATTTTATATAATTTAGAGGATTTCAGGACGGAAATGCTGGAGTTTTAATATTAAGCACAATTTTATATTTTGATAGCTTTCAAGAGAAGTTCAAAACAGTGGTGATAAACCCCGTTTTAAACAATTCAAACTGTATACACCAATATAATAAAACCTCACAAATTTCATTTTATTTCGTGTTTAATCGTGTTCAACACTATCCCCTTTCAATCGGCTCAACTCTTTCATTATTATTTATTTTTTGAAATATTTTATATCCGAAAAACATCATTAAGGCTTACTTTGCATATTCTTATCTGTGAATGCAAGCCACTAATATCCAGCTGTATTTCGTACAGATAATAATTTAACGTTGCTGGGGTGCTACCACTGAATTCTCTTTTTTTCTTTTCATATTATTCTTTTTGTTTTTCCATAAACAAAAGAGTTATTCGAAAATTTCACTTTTAATTATTTTGAAGGATTTTAGATTAAATTTGACAGCACGTTGAATTGTCTTAATTTTGAATTACTTGATTTTTTGACACTGTGATGAAATGACCCTTTTATATTTTAAACAATTGAACCTTTGTATATCATTAATCGCCAGAATTAAAAATTTTCTTGACGCTAAATTGGATCATATAGCATCACATTTCTTGCATTTTATCGTAACGTATAGAAACAATCAAGATAAGGAATTTTGATTGAATATTGAATTTTGAAAACTAATTTCCTTTGTATCGTGTTTGAAACACTGATACATAAAAACGACTTTTCAGTTGATATTTATTTGATAATTGAGACAGCTTTTATGGGATATACATTTCAAAACTAAATGTCAGCGCTTTTATCCCGATAATGTTAAAAGTATTTAGCAGAAATACCAAGATTTAATAAATTTGAAATGTAATAATTTAATTTTCTGTTAATTAATTTAGTTTTATATTCTTAATAACGGGTGCGCACACAAAATTAGCTTGAAGGGAAGTTTTTGTGAGTGGGTATGATTTATTTCCAATGAGGTAACGCAGAAACGTTGATTGGATGACCTACAATCCAAGTTGTGATGAACGATTTGATCACCATTTTTTGTGTTACAAGTACGATGTTGAACAAAAAGAAACAGATTGCCACGTGTCGCGGTGTAAGAAATAGGGAGTAGCGTGGGTGGAGCGCACTGGATTGCCCAAATAAACTACGCTTCGCTTTCTGCAACAACATTGCTAAAATAAGATTTAAGATAAAAGACTGGATCCGATTCATGTCACAGCATTCCGGTTCGGACTACCTTTTTCGCGGCGGTGCTAGTGGCGGAGACTTGGCGCCGGAATATTCCCTCTTTACGCCTCCTCCTTCTTCCTAACCTAACCTAACCTTCTTCGCTTCAAAACCACTTCATCTCCTCACTCGTATCTCTCATTTCCCTTCTCCGATTCGCTTCTTCTCCTCGCTTATCGATCTGCTTTCTACAACCTTTCTATAGACAAACCTCAATTTCTCAGCTGATTTGGTGTGATTCGACTTTCACTCGCTTCAATTTTCAGGTTTTTTTCTTCCTTCTTTTGCCCCTTATTTAGTGTTTAAAGAACAAAAAAGAAGAAAAAAAAATTTGTGCTTATGCATTCTTCATTCTGGTTTGTCATCAGAATTTATAGATCGATGAGGACACGGTGTCTGCTATAAAGTCTTTGATTTTTATTTTTTTGTGATACTTTTAGGGAGGGAGATGAAAAATAGTTTATTCCTTAGTTTTGTTACTTTATATATTACACTTGTCAGGAGTTAGGGGAATACTTGTTATTCGCAAGGTATGATTTGTGAATGTGTTTTGAGCTTGAATTGAATTAGTAATGGTTTCAATGCATTATGCTGTGCTAAGAGCCGTTGTTGTTGGTATCTGATAAATCAAAAGAGGTGACTTTGTGATACATGGGAGTATTTTTTTCACTGTGTAGAGTGGAGATTTGTTTGGGTTTTAATTGGGTGGTTGCAGTTTTTTTTGTGGAAGGAAGATTGATATGCTCTGTGACTATGTCGTTGAAAAGCATAGTAAGAGAACTGAAGGAGATGAGAGACGGGATTGGCAACATGTCAAAGCGAGGTGTGGAGAGCAGGCGTTGGAATGGTCGAACAAAGTCACATGTTGCTCCAGATATCACTCTAACTTCACTTGAACCGATTCAGCAAGGGCAGTGGGCGCATTTACCCCCTGAGTTGCTGCTGGACATAATAAGTAGGGTGGAAGAGAGCGAGACTACCTGGCCTGCACGTGCCGTTGTTGTTCATTGTGGTTCAGTTTGTAAATCTTGGAGGGATGTTACCAAAGAAATTGCCAAGACTCCTGAACAATGTGGAAGGATCACATTTCCTATTTCGTTGAAACAGGTGATAAATTCTTCTCCCTTGCGTAGCTCAATCTTAATTTTCCTTTTTCTCTGTTTCTTATCTTTCTCTTATGTTTATAAACAGCCCGGGCCACGGGATTCTCCAATACAGTGCTTTATCAGGAGGAACAGAGAAACTTCTACATATCTATTATACATTGGCCTGGTGCCATGTAAGTTTGTTACTTTGTTCATTGCTGATGTGTACCATTTCTTTTTCGATAGAAACAGGGATGCCATGTTTCTCATTTTAAGTTACTTATTAAATTCTGAGCGAACAACTTTGAATATTGAACTGCAAGTTTCTTACTCTAAAATTCATGATTCATGTATTATTAAACTCATTTATTTATGCACAATGGTCAACATCATTATCTTTGGAACTCTTCTCAAATGGATTACTTGGTATTCACCCACATATATTGTGAACCAGAATATATTTGAGCTATTTGAAGAAGAGGAAAATCGGATAAATTGGATTTACCAAAAGCCAAGCCAACTTTTGTTCTTGAAGCGATAACTGATAAGTTGTGTTATTTTTATGTTAATTCTGCAGCGGAGAACGAGACTGATAAGTTGCTACTAGCTGCCAAAAAGGTAAGAAGGGCAACAGGGACAGACTTTATTGTGTCTTTGGTTGCAGATGACTTTTCTCGCTCCAGCAACACATATGTTGGAAAACTCAGGTAAGTTTTGGTTTGATAGAAACATGCCTTTATTATTTTTCATCTGGCTCCATACCATATCTTTGACTTGACAATAAAATTTGACAGGTCTAATTTTTTGGGTACCAAGTTCACTATTTATGACAGCCAACCACCACACGGAGCTGCAATTCAACAAGATAGTGGGTCTAGTAGGAGATTTCATTCTAAGCAGGCATCTCCTAGAGTTTCAGCATTTAACTATGTTGTTGGCACCATTGCCTATGAGTTGAATGTTCTCCGTGCAAGAGGGCCAAGGAGAATGCATTGTACCATGAACTCCATACCTGTCTCAGCTATTCAGGAAGGGGGCACTGCTCCAACACCTACGTCTTTCCCTCAAATCATTGACAAGCCTTTTTCTCCCTCACCAGCTCTAAAAGGAAAAGGTCCAAGTACAGATTTAAATAATGTAAACCTCCCTAAGCTAGCAGTACCTAGTCAAGGGTCATCTGAGCCCATGGTACTAAAAAATAAGGCTCCTAGATGGCACGAGCAACTGCAATGCTGGTGCCTAAACTTCAAGGGTCGTGTTACAGTGGCTTCTGTTAAAAACTTTCAACTTGTGGCCGCAGTTGATCCATCTCATAATGTTTTAGCTGCAGAACAAGAAAAAGTAATCTTGCAGTTTGGAAAGATTGGAAAAGACATATTTACTATGGATTACCGTTATCCGCTCTCTGCCTTCCAAGCCTTTGCCATATGTCTGAGCAGCTTTGACACCAAACCAGCTTGTGAATGAAACCAATGGCACTGGATCATCTGCTGATTTGTATCATACATGTAATGTGCCAGGCACAGTTCCCTCAGGCTTGGTGGGGCATGCAACTGAGGGGCTGTGCAGTCTTTAGTATTTCCCATTGTGTTGTTAGTTCATTCTGGAGTTTAACTTTATGCTGTTTCATAGCGCTGCAACTAAAAGTAAGCTTAGTGAATCATCACTTTTATAATATAAAGTCTCATTTTATTTCTCACAAACAAATCTGGTTTTTGTTTTCCAATAATGAGTTTTTAGTTGTATGTAGTTCCGAACTGTTATTTTCCTTCAATGTTATACAGCTGACTTTATTTATTTATATATATATATATATATATATATATATATATATATATATATATATATATAATTTGATCAACCGGTATGTTCCTGGTAGTTATAGGTAATAAATTGAATCCTAAGTTTGATACAAAAATAATCTTAGGACGCCATTTTTGAATGAGTTTATGAACAATAATACTTGGCAAGAATAACCCCACCTAAACCAGAAAAACATAATTCTACAATTTGGTTGGTTATTTCTTATTACAAAATTATAGGAGGATGGAAATACTTTTTAATTTTTTGAACATGTCAAAATTCGAAACGAGTCCCGGAAAATAAGATTAATAGACTATTTTTGAATTTTGATATATAGAAACTAATCAGGAAGAACTATATATTTTTAAAGACCAAAAGATATTTCGTCTAATATTAAAAGTGAATTTATTTGTATGCATGATTGATATATATATATATATATATATATATATATATATATATATATATATATATATATATATATATATATATAAAGTAGTGTGTAATTGACGGGACAGGACTATTCATTCAGATTTCTTAAAACCTTGGAGGATTATAATTGAATTAATCTCACGGAATGGATGTGTTTTTAGCGGTTAAATATTAAAATCCAAGGAGTGTGCTATATGTGGAGGTCATTTTTGGATCTGCAAGTATATGGAATAATGGAATAATTGAGTAATGGTAGTAACACATTTTAACATTTATTTAATACACAATATAAAATAGTCATAAAAAAATATGTTTTTATAATTTTTTAAAGAAAAAAAAGTAAAAAGAAAATATAATATTAAATAAATATAAAAAATTTATATGTCAAAATATAATTTTTAGAATAACACTAAAAAATAATATTTTAACATACATAAAGTTTTTACATTCATTATATATTGTCTTTTCTCATTTTTTTACTTTTTAAAAAAATATTATAAAAATTTATTTTTTATAATATTTTATTTTTATAATGTGTCAAATAAATTTCTGTGACTTTATCATTACTCTAATACTAATAGACGAAAACTACTATACCATGATGAGTTATATGTTAACAAGGATCGCTTGCAAGCAAAGGTAAACTTTCATCAGATCACCAATTTATCAATGATCATAAGTCAATAAGAACTAGAGGAATTAACTAAGCGTGATTTAGGAATAGTGGACAGATGTAGTCAAGAGTCTGTTTTCAAGATTTGAAGAGCCCAAACCAACAACCTTACCATTGTGCCAAGATAGCCCTAAATGAAATAATGAAATAAAATAGTAACATAAAATTGGTCACATAAAGAAGGTAAAGAATTGGAAGGTACCCTCCTTTATCATCAAGGCCATACAATTAAACAGCAAAGTGTTAAATATAGGCAAACACCTTCATTGCAATAATATCTATTTTACAGCCGTATCCACTGTACTGAAGTGTTTAATATATACACAATAAGAATAAACAAGAAATGTATAATTGGTCTACCTAGTATATTGACATGAAGGGAAAGAGAAATCAGAAAACTTTCTACTGTCTTTAACAATTCACAAGTCCTGAATTGGAATGTCAATACTGAAAGGAATATATCATCATCATAAACACAACTGTACATCATCTTACTACCTGTTGTTACAGTGCAAAATTAAGTAGCAGATGCTTTGCGAATGAATCTTTAAAGCTAAAAATTCCGCAAGTGCTAGGAAAGGCAAAACCCACATATGGAACTCATCTGAACGTCATCTGTTGTCCCCCAAATAAGATCACAAGGTTGAAATGCCGAGGAATTCATTGTCATCTTTTGGATTTTGATCCATGTGAACTGGACTTTGAGAATGGTGATAGCTTCTTCAGAAACGTGGATTTCTTCGGTGGTCTATTTTCTTCAGCTGGGTGAGTGTTAGAATCTCGACAAGAGTTGCTGATATTTGGCTCAGGGCAATCTTTATTGTCACCAATGTTGACATCATCCAAAAGATGGATCAATTCCAACGCACTTTTCTTTCCTTTATCGTTTCCATTCTGGGAGATCAAGAAAAGAGAAGGTATGATATTGTCATGCTCACTCATTACTAACTTCAAGTAATCCACATGAGAGCATAGAGAGACTAGAACTGCCAGTGCATGTTCTTGTTCTTCATTATTGCCGGTATTAAGTATTTCAGTAACCGAAGTTACGCACCCCTTTGTTTCAGCAACAGAATTCCTACCCTCTTCAGTATCACAAAGATTTTTCAGTATACGTATGCAATACCTCAAAAGGTTTCTGTCTTCGAAAAATGGCAGCAATTTTGGGATGCACTTGAGTGATAGCATGCGGGGACAGACTTCGCCAATGAAAGACAAATTGTACATTATTCTAATAGCTTGTTGTTGGAAACCTTTTTTTCCGAAATCAAGTATGTTTAAAATAGAATTGAGAGCACTGGATGCTGCAATTTTAGGTGCATTATACCAACGTCCTGACAGTTCTTCCAGTATGGCAAGAATTTCTTCTGTCGCTTCTGAATCAAGAAAACTTGCCAACATAATGAACGTCTCTTCATTCAAATTAGTATTACCATTTCTGCAACAAATAATATGCAAATAACAAAAAGATCATTCTATTATCAAAAGGCAAGTGCAAAGATAAAACGATCAAAGTATGGAAGAAAATTACAAAAAATAAAAAAGAGAATAGAATGTGATTTATATCCCTCGAAAATTCTATAACTTTCTCGTGATTTTCGTTTTTGAAGGATGTTAAACAATGTTTCAACAAATGAACACTGTTTTTGAGGATAGATGTGAATTAATTTAGAAAAATGACATGAGAAAATATAATAAGCAAAGCAAATAGTTAGCAATATAGAAATAATAAGATTAAGAAAGCGGAAAAGAAATCATGCCTGCAGTTGTTCACAAAATCCAACAGAAGTTGAGTTCCAGCTCTCAACGCTTGAACATCACGCAGATCATATGCATTGTTCAGAAATCTGAGGAGTGGTTCAACCAAACTGTCTGCAGATACAGAACCAAAAGCTTGGCTATTGCTTTTCAAGTGATCTTTCAGGTCTTGAATGACCTTGCATTGAGAATCCCATTGAAGATCACCGAGTTGAGGCAAGAGCATCAAATCAGTATCATGTATCTCTGTATGAACTTGATGTCTTTCAGAATTGTCACTAGTCCTGATCAGCATAGAGCCACGAGTGGTCCTACCATGCGAGGCATCTGAACTAAAACTAGCATCAAGTGACCCAATTGACATGTTACTAAGATCCCCTGGCGGGTTGAAATCATTGAAATAACTTCCTATACTATTAATGGAAGTGCTTGAAGCATCCCATGAGGAAATATCTTCTGCTTGCCTACTAGGATCTGGAATGGAGACTCCATTTTTTCTGCACCACTTTGATATTAAGTCCTTCATGGCCACATTTGGAGTTAAAGCCGTATGGATTAGTTTCTTTCTGGTTTTGGGGCATATATCCTTACCCTCATCAAACCACTTTTTTATCCACCTCCTTTCATATGTTACTCCTGATTCAATGATAACAGGATCATTCATCAACCTTGAGGATATTGGGCATTTATATTGCTCAGGGAGGTCAACTCCACCTAACTCACCGGTGTGAGTTATATACTGATCATAGTTTAAGCTTTGGTCTGACTCCACATGATGGTTTCGTAGAGAATCGTGATAAGAGTTCTCCGTTGCAACATGTTCTTCGGAAGAATAGACCCTCTCCTCATGTTCTTCCACCAGGAGCTTTGCATGCTTTTTCAGTAGAAGCAGAAGATAACTCAGTATCTTTTTCTTTGTCAGCTCATTTGGTCCAAGTTTATCCAACAACTTCCTAATAGATCGTTGCTCTGTTACGATGGCCCTCGCTGATGTTATTTTCAGTCGCGATGCCACAGACTGAAGAGCTTTAAATTCAGAATCGTCGACTGAATCTGAAGTTGAAGTGAGCAACTCTTTCACAACCCTCCCAGCCTCTTCTTCATTGGGGTCCAGAACAAATCTCGTACACTCAAGATCATGAATTATTCTAGAAACCTGCAAGTTATATTTCAATCTCAACTAGATTATTGGAATGAAGTTCCGTTTGGGTAGGCTTAAAAAGAAAAGTCAGACGAGTCTAGTTAATATGCCTGATTGTAATAAACAAATTATCATTTTATTTTAGAGTTTAAAGATCCAGTTAAAAGAATCGTAATAATCCAATAGAATCAAAAAGAAAATTTAATAGAGAATATAAGCTGACTGACCTTCACTGCCAACATAACAGGAACCATGTTCTGAATTTGGATTAAGCTTTTCTCTAATAATCGTGTTGTCTTTAGGCATCTTGAGAGTACTGTATCCCCTGTCATAACCTGAAAGTAGTATCCAAACCAACAAAACTATCATCAGTACCATCACTATCATGCAGCCTGCAAGTATAATCCACTGATAAGTGCTAAGATCATGTGTATTTTTAGGTGATCATGTTTTTCATATAAGCTTGACAAAGAAGATATTAAATAAATCATCAATTTCACCCTCTGTGCATTACTGCTAAGTATCTTCTAAATTAATAGAACTATACAAGTAATCTTTCAAGTATTGAGTATCCATCAATTAACAATATATTTTACTTTTAAATATGATGTCTAATACTTGAAAAATTATTTATTTAATTGTTTTGCTCGAAGAGACCATTTAGGATAGTAGTATGAAATTGAGCATTCGTTCAAGAAGAAATGGCGTGTTGTATTTGTGTGTGTTGTTTTGCTATTATTAATGAAGGACTACACACCAGGTAGAGTTTGCTGCATTCAGAGCAATGCTGCACGAGCACTTTGGCTTTTTCAATTGTGTTGTTCAGCAAACACAGAGACTCTATTCCTGATGAGAACCCTGGCCGAGCCGCCTCTATGTCTGGAACTATTCTTGAGATTCTATGAACTAATTTTGCAAGTTCTGTGCACATTTTACCATGCACCTGTCGACATAAATTCCCATTAATAGATTGGTTAGTTCTAATATCACAGTGCAGTTGAAGAAGGTAACGTCATATCCTGAAGAACAAAAAATTGAAGCCCGGTTCCGTTTTCTTCTAGCTTCAATAAATACCAGTTTTAGAGTAGAAAATTGATATAACTGGATAGTAAAATGTACCACTAACTTCATAGCTGACTTTTCTATTTTTCAAGAAAAATCAATATAATTGGTATATTAAAAGGAGAATCTCTGGAAAACATTCACAATAAACATAATACCGAAATTCAATTATAGTTATGTACCTTAAAGGAGCGGGGATTTAGCAAGGCCTCCCCTTCACCAATGTCCATTCTCATTAGGAGAGTGTCCTAGACCTGCACATTAAACAAAATTATTCATATTGTTTGAAAGAATAACTAATACAGTAAAAACTAAATGAAACCATATTTACTAGAACTGAAAACATATTTGCATCTAAACTAAAATGTTACTAATATTCATATTTTTCTGTATTTATCCTTTTCTCTTTTGCTATTTTACTAACCTATAGTGTAAATACATGATTTTTATTGTAATTCTTTAAACAGTGTAAAGATTTTATATTTTGTATTTTTGATTGAGATCAAAAGAGTCTATTTCACTACCAGAAGGAGATAAACATAAATTTCAACGTGAAAATTGGTTCTATTCCCCCTATCAGAGACACATGTGCATTTCCAAAAATACTGAATACAGAGGTGACAAAATGGCTTCTTGGACTCATATGGATTGTCCCGATGCAAACTGAGATATAGTGAGCCGGGAAAAAATTATATTGAATTCGATTTTTTAAACCTAGATTGGTATACGGTTGAAAAATCAATATTTTAATTCAGACTAAAGTTAAAAAGGAATTCCTAAAACACTGTAACGAACAATAAATCACCTAGAGTTAAAGATGGTGAATAAGAAGCAACTTACAAGAACTGTAATAGAAGCAATTCTTTGTAATCTCCCTTGAACCGCGCCAAAATTCAGATTAATTACTACAGAGTTCAAATACTGATTTCGTCTCACCGCAGAAAACTCAGCAGGGGTATGAATTTAACATGAAGCTTTGTGTTCGGGGGCAGCTCTAAGGTGAACAAAGCAACAGTTGAATGGAATCATAATCTATTCTCGGAACCACGGTTGACCCTCTCTAGAGAGAGACACACATGATGAACTGAATTGAGTAAACAACAAAATCTGATGCTTAACCAGAAAGATTAGTCTGAAACAGAAAGCAATAAATAGAAGAAGATGATATTATTCAGTGAAAGCAAAGCAAAGCAAAGGAAGGCGTGGATTCGAAAAGGTTGATGAATCATATAACTACTACCCATGAAAGCAAAAACAACAAAAGTCTTCTCTTTAAGATGAGTAGCATCTCGTAATATGAGATTATTGTGCAGAGAGTTACGAGGAAGGAGAGAGAGAGAAAGAAAATGGCAAGAGAAAGAGAGACCCGTCAACGTGATTATAGTTCTCGAATAAAAGCATGACCAAGTCAACCAAACCCTACAATTTCTCTCCCTTTCTCTATTACCCAACAGTGGGAATGGAATTTTGGATTCTTTCACTTCTACTCTCAAATTATGATCTCACTTCACCCAATATATTAAAAAAAAGAGCAAGAAATTAAGTCATCTCATTCATTACAAATATCTAACAATTATTATATATATATATATATATATATGACGTATTATATGTGCATATTTAATGCACATAAGTCAAATAGTAAAGTGTGTTTGATTTTCAGTCATATGTTTCATTCATAAACGATCACACTTTAGAAATTAGGAATATTTTTTTTATTGTGCTACATAAAAATATATAATGTTATTATAATAATTTTTATAATTTGTTGATGAGAAAATAAATGATGATGATGATGGTATGTGAGGGACATGATGATCATTGTGGATAATGTGTGTGTGTGGAAGAAAGAGATGATGGTGGCTGTGAATGACTATGTATGTTGTTGACTGAGACAAAAAGCTGACGTTTCAACGGCAGACTCCGTTGAATTGAATGCTGCAAATGCAATACCAATTATTAAATTAATTAATTGCAACAATGCAAATAATACAAGTCAGTAATATTTTGTAAGTCAAAAGCCCAATTCTTAGTGCTGCTACCAATTTCTTCCCAAGTTTGTTTCATCCCTTTTACTTAGACCTGGTATTTATTTAAAAAAATAATAATATTACTTTATACATCTTCATTCATTTTACAAAATGTAAAAATACCCTTTTAATAAGCCAAAGTTGATTATGAGAACATGTCAAATATTACCTATTAAAGATAGGGGCAAACAATTCTCTCACCCTTGAATCCAAATTATTGCCTAATATGAAAAAATCATGGGAAGTTTTCAACTACATAGTCCCGTGACAGTTTTTAACGTTACTGTAACTGTCAACAGTTTTTAACTTTACTGTAACTGTCAATTAATTGATCTAATTTACCAACATCTTTTAATATTTACTATCTAACGAGACAATGTCAGGCCAAGGGAAACATAGTAGTTGATAAAGAATTTGTCATCATGCAAAAAATTTAGGTTTTTTAATTTATTTTAGTGGTGATATGTTAAGTATAGGATTCACAACTAAATTTTTTGACATGAATATTGTCCGCTACAAAAACGAAATTATTAATTGGATATAGATATCGTAGAAGTAATATTTAATTTTTTGAATTGAATATGAAAACATATTAAATAAAGAGGTAATTTAAAAGATTTATATATTAATTTTTTAGTCATTTATTTCTTAATTTATTTACAAAAACACATTTGATCAATTTTACACTTTTTTTTATCATTATTTGTTATTTATCTAATCGTTGTTTAATATTTCTATTTGATATTTATTGATGTTTGATATTGAATATATATATATATATATATATATATATATATATATATATATATAAACCTTGAATACTTTATTATATCATCTTTTATTTATTATGATTTTTATGTTTATAGATTAAATAATATTTAAGTTAAAGCCATGTATGACCACAAGTACGGGATATACTTTTCCGATACGATTTAGGATGGAAACAAGTTATATACCTTCTTGATATAAAGATAAAGAATGAAAATGAAATTTTACTTCAAAGACCACGATCAAAATCAGACATTTTCATGGTAGTATATCATTTTGTTAAAAGTGGTTTCTAATATTTCTTTATTTATTTTATTTTAAAAATCGAAGTAATTCAAAAGTAGGTAATTGTGAAAGTTTTAAAATGAATTAAGTGCTGCCTCGTTTTGAAGTGTCGTGAAGGATTATTTATGTTAAATATTTTTCTTATTCGGTTGATGCTATTTGTTTGCTAACTGACGAGTATTATAGATGAAGCTTTATGTAATAAATTTAATCATTTATCTTAATATTTTAAATTTGTATTTATAAATTTTAAAATGAGTTTCAGATTATTAAACTTAATTGTTTTTAAGGATGATAGTTTGATCTGTAACTGTTAGTACTGTCAAATTGGATTGTAACCCACGAGTGAATCCGAGCCACCATGGGTTTGAGTCAGATCAAGTTTGAAAAAAATGTAATTTTTTTATGCGGGCTAGTTTTCAATCCGGCTCACTTAGAACCCGGCCACCCGAGTTGAACCCGTGGTGAGCCGGGTTGACTCACCAATCCACCTAATTTAAATAAATTATTTATTATTTTGTGTTTCAATATTATTAGTTGGCTTTTTTTATTATATTGGAGATGGTGATAAAGAAGAAGATGTTTTAAGAGAGAAAATTATTATAAATTTATCTATTCAAGACTCTAATATTATAAATGGACAAGTGATACAAAAACTATCATTATTTAAAACTTATTTGTTCATCTTTTATACATGTTTTTTTATTATGCTTGGATTAAATGATATTTCTTTTTATTTTGAATTGTCTTTGGAATTTAACATAATTTTAGTGTGAAATTTATTTAAATTTGAATTAATAAATTATAAATCTTTTATTTTAAGAAAAACTTATAATTAAATGAGTTAATGAGTCAACCCATTTAACCCACTAACTTGTGATGGATCGAGTCAGGTTCGAATTTTTTCAATTCACTAATAAGTGAATCAGATTGAATTAGCTTACTAAGTGATTAACCCGTGGTAAGTTAGGTCAGATCGAGTCAGGTTACCTATTTTGACAATCTTAATAATTGTTCAATCTTGAGTAGTTTAATGAACTAGTGAGTCGTTCGATCTTAGACTAATAAGATAATCCTACGGTACATTTAATCATTTTGATTAATTTGTTGAAAACATATTTGAATATTAGATGTCTTTATTGTGTTATTGTTTTATTTGTTTTGTGTGTTTCACATGAGAACCCACTTGTTAACTTTAGTAATGATAATAATTGGACTAGAAGGAAGGAAAATGATAGGAAAGTGTGTGGATTTGTGAGATTATTTAAGTTACCCTGTTTTGTTGGCATTATTACTCTCCATTGATTTGTTGGTTGGTGGTACCAAATATGAAAGACTACTGATAAAGAATATATATATTTTTTTAAAGTGACTCGTGAGGCCCACCCTAGCTATCACGTTATTTAATTATGTGCTAAATTTCATTTTTATTGAAAACAATATATTAATTTAATTCCTCATTTCTGTCTTGTTATTGAAAACATGTATAAAGAAAAATACTATAATAAAATCATGATCTATCTGTCTATTGCTTTTTTCTAATGAGACGTTTAGAAAATTATGAAAAATCATTGATGGAAAGAAACCTAGAAGGTTATGATATTAGCTTCGCGTGGTTGATCCTGGAAGAGGAGAAGGGAATAAGAAGATGAGAGAGAAAACAGACGTTTGTTGAAAAAATGTATTGAAAATGGATAATTGATTATGTTATATGTATATAATTAAGTCTCTTGTTAAAAAAATATTTTGTAAGTGTGTTTTTTTATATTTTATTAATTATTGAACACTTATAGTTAATAGTGAGTTTGTTATTATTATAAAAGTGAATAATGATAAAAATATTAATAAAAGTAAATTTTTTTATTTTTATTTTGTTGCTTTTAAACGTAATTAAAAATACCATTATCTTTTTTTTTCAGTTTTATTTTCTTTTATTTCTACCATCACTTCCAAAGTCAGTGGTATTAAAGAGTTGTCCTGTCAGTAGTCTGGTTTTATTTAGTAGCATGATGTCTGATTTTTCTTTGTGGCCTATAAATAAATACTATTTATAAATAAGACTTTGCATACAGGTGATTTGTATCGTTTAATAATTAAAAATAGCATTCACCACTCTTAGCCACTTAATATAAGGAGCTTCAATTCTCAATTAATAAAAAATATAAGGTTAGCTAAGTTTTAATTTTATCATACATTTAACTATTTTCAACTGTATTTTTATTAAAAAAATTCTTATATTAAATATTTGAAAAATATCTTTTTAATTGAGTATATGTTATCTAGTTTTTTATTAATTACGGGATGCTATCTTGTTATTTATTTTTCACCTGTTAAGATATATGAAGTTTAGTAGTTAATATAATGTTATATTGTTATTAATGCAAAGCAACAAATTATTTATTTGTAATGTTTTATTGAAATTGCAATTAATAATAAGTTAAATTTTATTTTTGGTTTCTATTTTTGTAAGAATATTTTAAAAAGGTTTTTCTATTTTTACCTATCTCTATTTAGTTTTTATTTTGAGAAAATTGATGCAATAAACCTTTTTTTAAAAAAAAATCGTTAAATGTAATAAGATGAAAATCTTTAATGGATATAATGTAGTGCAACAAAGGTGTTTTAGTTGTTTATTATTGTTCCTTTTTTGTTGAAATCCTAAATCAATGGTCTTGAGTCTTTATCTTATTCTTTTTTCATGTTCTGGTTGGAGTAGTTAAGGTATGTCTTTGGGCCACTCTTGTTCGTCTTTCACATATAATGGTTAGAAAATACAAAACCCTAATGTCTATTCTCGTGGTGATGGTGGTCTAGGAGTTTTGATATAACACTCATTTGTCATTATGAAGAGAAATCAGTCTTTAAACTACGAGTACTATGAAGAATAGGAGGAAACAATTTTGAGATTGCCCTCAATACAAGGTAAGATACATGGAAGCTATGATTTTTTTTTTTGTTTTTGAAAATAAAAGTTATTCTTGGTATATTAAAGGTGGTGTTTGGTGTCTTTTGAACAAAGTAGAAGTGAAGAATTTATTGGGTGCAATTCCTTTAAATGGTGTAGTAAAGATGAGATTGAAGAAAATGATGATTTCACTCTGAAGATTGAAGAAATGGATGAGTTTTATCATGACTGAATAAAAGGATGGTGATAAGAGGAAGAATATGTAATTTGAATAAATTTGTTAAGAATTTTGAGAAATGGATTAAGATGTTGATATAAGGATGGTTTGTATTGTTTGAAATTAACATAATCTTACTTTCAATGTGATGAGAAATCTATGATGTATTTTAAAAGTTATATTGGTTGTCATATGATGTAGTATTATATTATTTAAATGGAATGTTGTAGTCTTGTTTTATGTAATGTTTTTAATGAATGAAAAAGTGAGTACTTTATAATTCTTCATTCCAAAAAGTTGGTTCTAACAAAATGAATGAAAAAATTTGATTATATTCATTACATAAACCGAAATATCAAACCAATAATTCAACTTAAAAGTTGTTATATATACCAAACCAATAATGTCCAATAGAATTGATCTAGCATTGTAATATAAAACCTCTTATATGAAAGAACACTTGCTTCATATTGATATTCATAAATAAAATATTATCTTGATCACAAAAGAGTTGGTCCATTATTTCATAACTACATCACAAAAGACGTGGTCCTCCACTTCATTATAATATTATCACAAGTCTTGATCCATAAAACAATAAAAACAACTTTTATAAAGTCTTTAAGTTTTTGAAACAGACAATCATCACAATAACAAAAAAAAACTATTATCATGATAATTATTATCAATATGATTTCAACGAAAATAATAAAAATTATTTATTATTTATATTAATATATCAACAATAAACTTTATATATTTTTTATTACATGAACAAGTAAAAAGATATAAGACAATATAATAACTATTTTACCCAACTAACTAATAAAAAAATAAAATGATAAAAACTCAATAAAAAATAAAAATTTTTAAGTACTCTATATATAAAAAGAATTAATAAAAATTCAATTAAAAATTATTTTTAGAAAATTGATACTTAATTAAGTATCATCCTATGAAAAAAAATTAAATAACTTTTGATTTTAATTATGTTTTTTACAATTTTTTATTTTCGATAAAATAATTCAAACTTATCAAAATTTATTTATTTTTTACTTACACAGAGCCAGCTATCGTTAAATATAAAAAGTGAATTTTAACATTAAGAAAACTAATAATTTAAAATTAGTACTTAATGAAAAAAAGTTTATTAAGATTTTGTTAACTCGCATGAAAATCATATGAATAAGCTTAATTTTCACTATTATAAATTACTATGATTTTAATTGACATATCTATAGGCCAAAAGTTTTGTCAACCGATATTAAAAACTAACTTTTAACAAACTTCAAGAAAACATTATGTGAGTACCAAAACAAGTCATGTAGTTATTAATTAAAAAAAAATAACAAATACACGTAAATGTAAAAGAAAGTCTAACTAATATATTGACTGAAAACATTTCCTTATATCAGTAAAAAATATTATCCTTCGAACATTTATAAGAAATTTTGATTAATATTGACAAAAATAATTATGTTAACATTCAACAATAAAATTTTGACTAATATCAATTAAAAAAGAAATTTAACTTTATATTTCATAAACAAATCTGATTAATATGAATTAAAAATGACCGTAATTAATACCGATAAAAATTTTACATTTGACATTAATTAACTTTTCTTTTACAGATATTGATTAAAAAATACTTAACTAAAGCTTTTTAAAAAATAACATTGGTTTATATTAAGAAAAAGGTAGTTACAGATGAAAAATAAGAACAAATTACTTGATCATGAAAAAAGGAATTCCATTGACATTATTTAATAACAAAATGTTAAATCTGCCAAAGCTTGAGAAAAAGAAAAAATATAATGACAATGGACATTAAATTGAAAGACAAAATTATATGGAGAAATTCAATTTTTTATTTATTTAATTAATTTTTTGAAAAAAAATTAAAGTTCTATAACAATGCAACTTTTTAAGTTTATTACTAAATTTTTGGAAAATTAAAAAATTCTAAAACAAAACAATTTTTTGAGTTTGTGGTTTTTTGAAAATACATTTTTTTATCTCTTTTAGCAGGGTAAAATATAATTAAAATATTTTTTACCAAAAAAATTGTGTTTTAATTCTTTTATTCATACAATAAAATGCAAAAATAGGAAATATGAAAAAAAAATCAAAACCCTAGAAAAAAAAAGAAAAAGAATAAAACGTAAATTTTGGAAGGAAATGAAAGAGACGTGTCAAAGTACATTAACAGTTTTGATGTGAAATATAATTCGAACCATAGATTTAAACGGAATGAGTATTATTAAACTCTCTTATTATTGTTCTCATGTTAATTTTGAAAAAAAAAAGTTATAATTTACAAATTTTTTATAAATTAGATATTTATCTAATTGATGAATCAGATTAATTTTTCATGGAATTCTTAACTTTTATATTCCTTCTCAAATATAAAAAATAATAAATATATTGTGTTAAAATATTGTCGAAAAACATGTATCAAAATATTTGTATCCATATATATATATATATATATATATATATATATATATAATATTGATATATATTATATTGAGTACAAATTACACGGTTGTACTGTTTGGTTAAAATAGGTACAGAATTTTTGGAAGAAAAAGATGGTTTGGAAGCTTTGTTAGTGACAGAGCAGATTATTGAGTAATGGAGAGTTGTAACAATCTCTGGTTTTGACCATCACTTCATAACAAACAGTAACTTCCCACTATAAGTGGCTCAGAGAATGCAACATATCAATTTTTGTGTGAAAGCTACCATGCTAAAATCCGAAGGAAAAACCACGTTTCTGAAAAATGGCCCTCTTACTTTTACCCACATTTTACATTCACATTTTATTCTTTAATCTTTATTTTCTTTTATAAATATAAAAATTCATTTTTTAATGACTACTAGATTGTCAAGTCGTGTTAAAAACATTTTTCTGTATCTTTTCCAACTTTGTTAGGAAGAATATGCTATTTTCTGTAGTTTTTAACTTATTGATACCATAAACAACGTAAATAGTAATAGAAGCAAAGGTTAAAAAATCGATAAGTTGTGAATAAATTGAATTAGTTTAAGTTATGGCGATGGTAAGTAGATGTAGTTTGTATACATAATCCTTTTTATGGACTGAGTTAGATTTGATTTCCCTACAGGCAGACCTTCCCTGACCCACAGCCAACGTAGCAGTGAAGGTAGGCGAATTTGTATGCATTACTTTTATGGAAGTGGACTTCAAGTGATAAGAGTATTATTCCATGTTTGGACAATATTATACAAGAACAAGGGCCACTAAATGCAGATTCCCCACACTACATATCTTCCCAGTTCCTCATACTCCCATCAAACCATCACTCCATTTTCCAAATGCTTTCAAACTATCTCTACCTTCAACTTCAAACACTAATACTTTCTTTCGCCAAATTCATCTCTTATCCCACTGTGAGATCTCGAAATTTTAAACATAATTAGCATGTCAAATCTGTAATTATTACACTGCTGAGTCACCTGTCAGCTTCCATAAAAGCGTCTCGTCACACGTTCAGTGCATTAAAAACGCACCAACCGCTGCATGCACGAGCGCCACTTGTCACTTTGGAAGGTTCTGAAATCAGAGTGAGTGTGCAGGTGTCGGATGGAGAGACGTTCGTCCGCTCGAACGTGGACTGAACAAAACTTGAGTTTCGAAAAAAACTCTTCCTCTCACCTGAACCTCTCATCTCCTTCCTCAGAACCTCAACTCTTCATCTTCTCCAACTTCTCTCTAAAACATCTAAACTTCTCTCTTCTGTAACTCACCGGTTCCCTCTCCGATCACGTTTCAGAGTCGTAGGAACGTTCGTCCAGCTGTGATCTTTCTTTTGGACCGAACAGATTGTGGATCGGAACTGGTAAGTTCTCGTAGTCAACCGTTTATATTTTCTGGTTTCATGCGAACCCTAGTTTTGGTTGCATGCATGGATTCTAGGTCTGAGTTATTCTGATTTTTGGTATTTTAGACTAAGTGGAAGTTGTTGAGTGAACCCGGGTGTAGAACGCTGTTAGAGGTCGAACCAAAAATCTTGCTTTTGGGAATACACTGCTAACCAGGTAAGGGAAGCTTAATAATTTAATTCGTATGTTTGTCGTGTACTGTATGAACATTATGTGTGTCGCATGAAGTATGAACTGTGTTATTTGATTGTTGGTATATGATCATAAGTATGAGTTGATATGAGTATTTGAAAATATGAAATATATATATGTATGCTGAGAAATGAGTGAATGTAAGTGAAGCTTGAATATGAATTTCTCTATGATAACGTACGTCCGACATTAAACGGTTCTTGACCGTTTGGTGTTCTAGTAAAATTCTTTGAATTGAAATACTTTCATTCGGGAAGATTTCTGGTCGACGTTGAGCTGTGTCGGTCCTTTACATAGAGCTCATAATGAGCAGTGTCGATCACCCTTGTGACTACAGATCATCCAGCTGTGTCGACCTACTGTGTCGATCACCCTTGTGACTACAGATCATCCAGCTGTGTCGACCTACTATGTCGATCACCCTTGTGACTACAGATCATCCATCTGTGTCGACCTACCGTGTCGATCACCCTTGTGACCACAGATCATTCATCTGTGTCGACCGACAGTGTCGAGTAACCTTGATTAATACAGGTCGTCCATCTATTTGGTAATTGGTTCTATTCTGTTTTGGAACGGAGTAAATTCTTCGGTTTTGTTCTCCACGGTTGTCCTCATTATGAAGGGGGCTGAACGTTCGTCTCTTTTAAGAAAGTGGAACATAGAATGAAAATGTGAATAAAAGGAAGTATTAAGGTGTGCGAACACTATAAGAAGTGAAATTATGATTTTGGTATTTGAACGAGCGTTCCATGGAGGGACGACTCTGATGTTTATTGAATATTAAAATTTTTGGTAAAGTATGACTGTGGATAAGTTAAGCCTCGCAGTCCATCCTGATGTTCCGTGAATACTATCTTCATGTAGAGGAAGTATGTCATGTGTGGGAACGGCAGGAGGTCCTTAGTCCATAAGTTAACATGGGCGACGTAAGAACGGACTGACCTCGAGTGACAGCTGTTTGGTGTATCCCAGTTACTACACCACTCGGGTGCAAGGACGCTTGTAACTACACAGATTCATACAGTCCGGACGGTCGGTCTAGTCTTTATATATTTATGTTTTGGATGATGTTATATTGTATTGAAGTTATGTGTTTTGTTTGAATAGAAATGTTGAAGTATGAATTTAAATTACTTAAGCTTACCCTTTCGTTCTTCTTTGTGTTGTCATCTTGTTATGTACGTTCGTCCTGTCCTTGCAATGATCATCCGTGTGGATGTGAGCAGATGGTGATGCGTCCCTGGAAGAAATGCTAGAAGAAGAAAATTTGGAGGACGCAACGCCGGTGGATGTTGAAGTGAAGGCCGAGCCTTAGAGTGCTCGCTCGTAGGTTGTAGTTTCGTTAAGTTTATTTTTGTGGACGTTTGGTTATAGTTTTGTAAAGCCGTTCGTCCTTGAACTCCTGTATGTTTTAACGTTCGTTATTTTCTGTATGTTTGGCCGTTCGACATTTAACGCTCGTTCGGTTCAAATTGTAAGACTGCACTGTTTATTTGCTTAATGTAATTAATTCTGATTATGGTAATTACTATATTTTGGGATGTTACACCCACTCTTTCAGTTATCAAATCCAAATTATAAATGTTTTTGTTTGTATGGTTGAGGTCTTATTTGTTCTTTCAACTCTAAGTTTAGGTTAATTTTTTTTATTTCATTTTTATTATGAATTGGAGAATTACGTGCACAAGATACTTCGATATTAAAGTCAATAAAAATTTGGCGATACTAACAATAAATGCGTATTAGATGTAACCAACCTATCATAATATCTTTGTTGAAAGTCTCATGTCCATATTGCAACAACTTTTTGTGGAATTAACTTAGACTTAGGGTGTGTTTACTTTGGAAGAATGATTTAGAGGAGAGTGAGTTGATGAATTTGAGAGAATTTGAGGGTAAATTAATTGTTGTTTATTTGAGTGGATTTAGAGGTAGGTGAGAATTGATTTGGAAGTAAAATTTGTGAAAATTAGTGTAGAATTTGACTGATGTGATAGATAAATTGATAAAAATTGAAGATTACCAAAATGTTCATAGTTATTAAAGTAATATAAAATGATAATAATAATAATTATTATTATTATTATTAAAGAAGAATAAAAGTATGAAAATTATCTATCAAGGGTAAAAATGAGATTTACTCATCATTCCTTCCAAATCTTCGCACGGGCGTGGTGATTGACGAAAAGCAAAATCCCGCAATTTCTTCTATTTCATTTTTCGTTGTTTTTTGAAAGTGAACACATTTTTTTTAATCCATCTCGTTATTCTGTATAAACAGTACTTTATGTTCAAACAAACCTTAAAATCCAATTTCTTAATAATCTTAAATATATTTATAAAAATCATTTGATCTTAAGTTGACCTATTAATTATTTATGAATAAATAAACTCTAGAATATATATATATATATATATATATATATATATATATATATATATATATATATATATATATATAATGTAAAACCCCAGAAAATGGTGTTTTAGAAGTGGTGGTAGTCTAAAAATAGTGAGACTCGATTATTTTAATATTAAACGGTTTTATTATAAATAGTTTTGTTATAACGAGTTTCATTATTTTAAAACGTACCATCTCTCTAGAAACTACTTTTCTAGAGTTCTCTACCATCTCTCTAACCTTTCTCACTATTGGATCATCTGTTCGACGATCAGGAGGTGTCTAGATGATCATGGCGTCAAGGTCTACCATTCTATTCAATCAATTTGTTGTTAAGAGCAAGTAAGTTAGAAACTCCTTTCTTTGGTATTTTAGGGTTCTTGATTCGGTAAAGCATTTCTGTTTTACATGTATCAAGTGATCTTCTTCCTTGATTATTGGTCTGTTTGTAGTTCTAAGGTTGGTCTCCAATCATCAATCGGTGATTTGTAGGTATTCTAGAAGTTCCTTGTGCCACAAGAAAATCTGTGGATCGTTTAGAGGTTTTAGAGCTGTTGAGTCGAGGTAAGGGAAGCTAGAAACGTCTTTAAATTATAGTTAATTGCGTATCTTGTTGAGAATATGATCGTGGAACTGGTTGAGATGAAATCATGTTTTAGGGTAAATAAATATGATGAAATTTGATTGATTTGAGTATGAAATGATGAAATGAGATTTTGAACTGTATGAAGTGATGGTTGTTTTGTTATTGGATGTTTATAGTATTGGAAATTTCTGATGTTATGAGTGGTCAGGAATGTATTCAATTCTTGTTTTGGTTTAAGTTAGTTTTGATGAAGTGGAGTAGTGGAATTGAGAATTTGGGGTTAGATACATGATTGGTATGTTGGGATAGTTTGAGTGAGTCAAATGTGACTTGTTTGAAGTCTTACCTTGCTGAAAAATGTGTCAAAAGTGATAAATCATGAATTGGGTCCTTAGGGGTTGGAATTGTAAGTTTTGGAGTAGATATTGGTTCATAAACACTTTAGATTGATGTTAGGAAGGTTTAGAATCACTTAATCAAATCTAATTAGGTTTATAAAACAATTTATGGGTGTTTGAAGTTGGGAAAAATAGATAGAATTGGTATTTGGTGGTTGAGTTGCATAATTCTGCAGAATTTCATTATGCAGATTATGCAGACTCGCTGTGCGAATCCATTCGCACAGTGAGTCACCCTGGCAAGATGCTCTCCGCCAGGGCATTCGCACAACGTATAGACGCGCTGTGCGAATGGTTTGAGAGGATTGCTCTCTGTTTGATGAACCGCATGGCAAATTGAGGCGTTATGCGACTGGTTGGAGTCTGATTCAATTAGGAGTTTATTCGCATAGCGTGTTTAATCGTTGTGTGAATGGTTATGAGGGGTGGGTCTCTGTCTGAGGATTCGCTTGGGTCGTTGTGCGAGAAACCTCTAGATTCGCTCTGCGAATGTGTGCGTTGTGCGAATGGTCCAAGTTTAGTTCACTCTTTTCTTTTAGTCTTAAGTTGATTTAAATGAATTGTTGAGTGCAATATGAAGTATGTATGATCATGTATTATAGTAATTGGTTGTTCATTTCTTGAGTTAAGTTTTAAAGTGAAAGTATGTGATTTCAAAGTATGGTTGATGGACGTAATTCTATGATCCTCACTGAGAGATTACATGGTGGTGCCCTATGTTGTGATCCAAAGTGAATTCTCTTGTTGAGATTCAAGTATGTTTAGAATGAATGCAAGAGTTCAGTCTTGGGGGTTATCCTGAAATTCCAATGGTATTTCATTCTTAAGTAGAGAGGATTGATCCATGTCGTGAGGAGTAGCAGGAGGTCCTAGTCTTAGGTGCTTCCAGTATGATCCAATGTGAGTGATAACGGACTAACCTCGTGAGTGTGATAGGGTGAAACCCATTGGCAATGGCTTTGCAAAACAGTAGAAGTCACCATGAGTGCACAACCTGCCATAGCTCGGCATTCATTCTAAGTCCGGACAGTCCACTTATAATAAGTGTTCTACATAAAGGGTTGATGATTGTGTAGTGATATGTTGGTTGTATATAACATGTTTTAAATGAGTTTATATGTGTGTTGTATATATATATATATATATATATATATATATATATATATATATATATATATATATATATATATATATATATATATATATATATATATATATATATATATATATATATATATATATATATATATATATATATATATATATATATATATATCGTTTCTCAATTGTAAACTAGATTACCCTTGCATTTTCTGTGGTCTGTCTTTGTTTGTGGTTTCTATATTGCGATATCACCTTAATGGTGTGAGCTTAGGGATACAATCTTTCAGTTGACTCAGTGGGAGGTTGGAAGTGAAACTTGCAATATAGATTATACTTTTATTCTTCAGGTGAAAGATTTTATTCTTCCCAAAAATTTCTAGTTCTGTTATATCATCACTAATGTAAAGGTCATTTTAGTAGTTTTATATTTGGAATGTTACATATAACATTTTTTATAAAATCACAATTACGAATTATAACCACTTTTAATTATTACTTTTAGTTAAAGTCATTGCTAATGAAGCGCGTAAGTATGACAATTAGGGTTTTATCAAGTTACATTAAAAACCAATGAATAACAAAGATACTGTAATTGTTGGTCTGTTTATATATACGATAAAAAAATGTGAGCATTGTGTGTGTGGATATAGATTTCCTATCTTTAATAATACAAAAAACTATTCGAAAAAATCCATATTCTGTAACTGACTTGTCATTTTCAGCTTGATATTCCACAAAACTGACGTCACCCATTTTTAATGCAATCACTAATTTTATTCCTGCCGCAAATATTAAAATTGGGAATATCTTTTAACTCATCATAAGGTTGGTTCTTAAAAGCTAGTGACATCTTTTTTAAACTTAAAATTTAATATCAGATTCTGAAAATCAGATATATTATTCATATTAGTTATTTAAATAGACTGATTTTTCTAAAACAATTAATTTTGTCTGTTAATATCGGGTCAGATGTGCCTCTCCCCAGTCTCTTTCACTGTACACAAATATAAAATTGAAATGAAATTGAAATTAATATTTATTGTTCACATTGATCTTTGAGTTTTTTACTTTTATTTTTCCGTCATCTTATCCGTGTCTTTTTCTTTTTCAACTTTTCTTTCTTTTTTTCTTTTTTTCTTCTTTTCTAACGTCTCCTTTTCTTCTTCTATCTTCTTTATTTCTTTTTTCTTCTTTAAATTTAAGTAAATCACATCTGTTATATCAACTAGTTTGAGACTCTATTTTAAGACCAATGCGTACATACGGATCGTCATTTTTTATTTTTATTTTTAAATTTTTATTAAGAAAATTAATATACCTATTATTATATTTAAATAAATAATTTATTAATACAATTATGTTTAAATGTTATAATTATAGATATAATACTTAAATGAAGAGTTTAGTAATATAAAAAATTAATATTAAAATATTTAGTTATAATTAGATTTGTAAATAATAAAATCTATAATAATAATAATAATTGAATTAGTGCATAGTAAAAAATTATATAATTATCTTTTGTAATGTTGAAATAAATAGTTAAATAAGATGGATATTTGTTCTAATTATTAATTATATGTTTTCAAAGTTTAGTACTTACTATGTATTGAATATAATATTTGGTATAAAAGTTATATTGAAGAACCTATTATATTTTCTTGACATTTTGGATTTTTGTAACACATAAAGTTTGTGATAAGTAAATAAAATGAAAGTTGAGTTAAATGAATTTTTTTTTTCGTTTTTAGCACATAAAACTGAAAGAAATAATTAAAGAAACTGAAGTGACGATAATTATACACAGGAAATGAAGATGAACTAATAAGAAAAAAGATACTAAGTTTCTCTAAAATAAATTGTTGTGACTTTTTGGTTTGGATGCATGTGATTTGGAACAGTAACAACTACTGAAGAAAAACTACAGACTACAAACTACAAAGTTCATGAATGAATCGTGTTTAATAATTTCTAAGTAACAACTACTCCATTTCCAAACATTGTTATCAAAGTAATTCCATGTATTGATACAGTATAGTTGGTTTGTCGTAAAAATAGAGAGATATAGACAAACCAACTATTGAAAGACAGTATCTTTACAGAAAAAAAATCCCTTTAGCATATGCAGTAATCATGCACAGTTGAATAAGATTTAAAAAGTATGATTGGCAGTACAAATCCGTAAATAAACATAGTCCAAATATACATGGAAGAAAGACACAATTGGCTGGCTAATCACGCAAACAGAAAGTATATGTTCCATTGATGCAGCAAGGTGATCAATCAAATCACCAAAAAGAGGATCTTAAGCAGGAAGATATACACGATATAGCAAGTTGAAAGAAATTAATCTAATTAATCGAATTATGAAGTGAAATCTTATTGGAACAAAAAGATTCTTTACAAACCAGCTACCATAAATTTCACAAAATTCCGGTCCCAATTCATGCCTGGGCAGTAAAGTCTGCAATCTATTTCGTAGGTTGCACCACTCTAACATGAAATGGTTCAGAATCACCTGTTGATCAATGGTTTCAACCACTTTTTATGAGGCACATGACAGTACATACGGTTGTTAATTAGGATTTTAATTATAGGTAAGGATAAATTGAACTGTAAGTAAAGATTTTAATCACTTCTAGAATCAATGAGCTTAGGGCATTTAAAATATAAAATATAAAATACATTAGGATCTTTATAAGTATTAAAGAAATCTAGAGACTCTATTTTAGAAAACTTTTTTCGTTATTCCATTATAAAAAAAATTACATAGTTAACTAATAATTTTTTTTAAGATTTTGTAGACTTAGAAATTCAAAAATTATTCTTGACATTCCTATATTTAAATTATAGTAAGATATATATATAAATTTTGTTATAAATGTGAGATTGAGATTATTTAAAAATTCCTATAGGAAGTTAATTAAGAGAAAAATATACAGTTTTGCATCTTATAACACAAGCCAAATCAAACTTACCTGATTAGCATCAAGGTAATTATCCTGTATAGAAGCTTTACCATCTATATTGCAAATTTCAAACCTTATGATTTTGTACTTTGACCCAACTTTGGTTTCTACAAATCGTAATCTCATTGATTAGTAAGAAAGTTAACTAATGTTTTTCTCTTCTCGTTTATTCTTTTCTATATTTTGTAAGCGTGATTTATTGTTTATGTTTGTGGAGAAATCTCTATGGAAAACTAGTTATTATGCTAATCTAGACTCTAAAAATTGTGAACATTTTTTGATTTGTACTTCGTTCATCGTTATTAAATTTGAGTGTATTTTTTTTCTTTTGAAATAAATATGGGTATTTGTTATGAGTTAAATATGTTTTTAATTTTTTAAATTTTGATGTGAAATTGAAATTCTTCTATGTTTAAAATTTTGATACAATTTAGTGTCTAAACTTTAAAAATAAATAAATATATTTTTTCTAACTCAATTGCATTAAATTTTTCTACGTGTTAAATGTCATTTTATTTTAGTGTTTGAACTATTTTTTCTAACTCAAATATTAATCAGAAACACCCTTTAACATAAAAGATATTAAGATTGTTAGGTTAAAAGAAATATATTAATTTATTTTAAAATTTAAAATAAAGATGTATCAAAATTTGAAATATGAACCAATTCTAATTTTGTATTTTGGAACTACAAATATTTATTCTATCTTTATTATAATTTAGGCCTAGGTAAGCTACAAAATCAAATTAGGTGATAGAATATTTGGTAACTTTATTTTACTATTACTTTTGGATTAAAACAAATGATATTTCAATTAAGTTTGGTTTGATATTACAATTTAATTTTTTTAATTACACTTATTGTTTTTCAAAATCCAGATTCAAAACAAAAGTTATGGTGGTAATATAGATTGTATATGTTTATGATCTTGTGAATCGATAATTTTTATTATCTTTCATGCATTTTTACATTTCAATTTATTTTATTAAACCTCCTAAATTATATCTAGCACTCCAAGAAATTTGTGTACTTCAAATGGACCTAAGTGTAAACTTATATAGCAAAATATAAGGAAAATATAGTTGTTATGACATTAACTCGTTACCCCACATAACTAAATTTTATTAATTGTTTTATTTCAAACTTAAAAGCTCATATACCAGGAAACGAAAATTTGTTTGGAATCGGAAATATGGACATTATCACTTGGCTCATTGTTATAATCTCGGGTATAAACTAATTATCAATATGTGGTTTGCCAATGCATGGACTATTAACTAATACACAATAAAAAGTAATTAAATAACAATCAAATTAAAAATAATTAGTTATTATATTGATTAAATTAAATATCACTCTATAAACTAAAAATTAGTATCTAAAAATAATCTTTATTATTAATAAAAATTATAATTAATTTATGAATTAAAATTTAAATTAATTTATAATTTTAGTTATTACAGCTTTCGCTTTCGAAATTTTAACAACTTATAATTATTGATTTTAAATTAGTTTTTATATTTAAATTAAAAACTAATTTATATTTAATAATAATAATTAAATAAAATTTGGGTAATTATTATTAAAGATCAATTTAGATTTTAACTTACAAATCAAATATATTTTTTTCTAATCAATAATAAAGACTATTTTAAATATTAATGATTTTTATTATTTATCAATTTTCTTATATATGCCTTAGTGTGAGTGACAAAATGAAGGAATATCTTGGTTAAAGGCTTGAGTTATTAGGTGGTGACCCATGAATAACTTTATGTTTATCTAAAGCTGTTGACGAGTGTGACCTTGATGACATTTCTCATATTCCACTTGTCCTTTGTCCTAGTTCGTATTGGGGTTCCTATGGGGGAAAAGTTGTACTTCATGTTCGCTTCTTTTTGAAAATCCTACAGCCTTAACGAATAAACCCTCCACCACCGTTCTTCCTGCTTATGTGGAGCTAGCTTCACCATTTCTTTACCTTGTCAACACCCCCTCCTACTAAAACCACCATCATTTTCCTATCAGTACGATGAAATTCAATGATTTCAATTCTCTAGAAATCTGCCTTAAAATAGCTATTGCTTTTAAGTACTAAACCTCAACTTCTTATCTTCAGATTCATGGAAAGAATGGCAAAGAAAAACGACAATAGGTGACACAAAATCTGTAAGGGTAAAGGCACAATGAGATCCTCAAAGAACATGTCTGACGCATTGAACATGGTCAAGTATCAGATCCCTCTTAAACAAACAGTATCGTTGACACCTCAGGCATTGGTAATAATGAATATATCTGATATGATACACCACCTTTTTCCTGTTACATGAGCCAACAGAAGGGCAGATATTCCTAAATTCCATTTTGTACAAATACGTAATCCATTAAATCTACAAGTGACCAAGAAAAGTGACAATAATATGTTTCTTTTTTGAAAATGACTACACATTTGTGTGTTGGCTCTTTATAGGCCATACTGTGCATTTTGCGCATCAAACTTCTACTCATCCATAATGCAAAATTCTATATATCCCAGCACCCCTTTCGACTTAATATTCCTATAACCAACCAACTCTTCAAAATATTGGAAACAACGCTATTTGTTCCTCCTTTGCTAATCCAAATGGGCATTATGTAGAAGCGTAAAATTAAAAGTGTAAATATAAGGAAAAATAACACCGGAAATTTTAACGTGGAAAATCCTCTCAGAAAAAATAACGGGACCTACTCCATAAAATTATCTCCACTATGAAAGTAGGATTACAGTGTTTCTCTCACTCTCTGAGGATCTCTCAATAAATCTCACTCTCTCGGATGGTATACAAAAAAACTCTTTTGCACACTCACAGTTTCTACTACACAGTGTCTTTCACTTCTCGGTGATGTTTCTCTCTTCACGGTAGTACCCGTGGCTTTCTCTCTTTCTCCTCTTGAATTCTTTCTTCACCGTTTGATTCTTGGTGAGTTATATTTTGCTGCATATTTTGCATTCATTTTATAATGAATGAAGGAAGAAAGGACAAGAAACATGGTTGGTGCATTGGAGCAATTTATGGAGCTTTAGTAAAGGTGGAAGACATTCTTCCTCAATATATGGTATATGAAAACATTGACCCTTCTTTTCAGCATGTGAATGGGTCCCATTTTTGTTTTTATCCAATAAAACTCCCCCATAAAACTCAAAATGAGTATTCCATCCTTCATTCCATCATTGCATCCTATCTTTAGTTGGAAGGTACCACGACACCAGCACCTTGACAACAATCTTCAACCTTCTTGGTTGGTATTGACTTAGTCATCATGTCAGACCAATTTAAGTCTATATGGATTTTCTCTATCTTCAATTTCTTCTCATCCAACGCTTCTTGTATCCAATGATATCAGACGTCGATATGCTTCAAGCGGGAATGGAACATGGGGTTCTTGGTTAGATGAATGGTACTTTGATTATCACAATTCACCACATAATCATCTTGATCATGTCCTAATTCACTTAGGAAATTCTTCATCCATAGCATCTCTTTAGAGTCTTCAGTCACCGCTACATACTCTGCTTCAGCAGTAGACAATGTCACACATTTTTGTAGCTTTGACTGCCAAGAAATAGCTCCCCCTACAAAAGTAATCAGATAACCTGATGTTGACTTCCTTGAATCGACATCTCCAGCCATGTCTGAGTCTGAATATCCGATTAGCTTTAGATCTCTATTGCCAAAACACAAGCTTCTTTTGACAGATCCTCTTAGATACCTTAGTATCCACTTAACAGCTTCCCAATGCTCCTTTGTTGGATTTGACAGGAATCTGCTCACAACTCCTACAGCATAGCCAATATCTGACCTTGTACAAACCATTGCATATATAAGGCTACCCACGGCAGAAGAGTAGGGTACCTTGTTCATTTCTACCTTTTCTTCTTCATTCTTTGGACATTGCAACTTGCTGAGTTTGAAATGTCCAGCAATTGGAACAAGAGCAGATTTGGCATTGTGCATGTTGAACCTTTTGAGAATCTTTTCAATGTAATCTTCTTGAGATACCCATAGCATTCTTCTAGAACGATCTCTAGAGATTTTCATTCCAAGTATCTTCTTCGCTGCACCCAGGTCTTTCATGGCAAAAGACTTACTCAATGCCTTCTTGAGAGCAGCTATTTTAATTTTGTCCTTCCCTACAATCAACATATCATCAACATACAAGAGAAGTATGATGGACTCACCATTTTCATAATGCTTCACAAACACGCAATGGTTTGCGGAGGTCTTCTTGAAATTATGTTGGAACATGAAGGAATCAAATTTCTTGTACCATTGTCTTGGAGCTTGCTTCAGACCATAGAGACTTTTCTTCAGACGACACACAAAGTGTTCTTTGCCTGGTTCTTCAAAACCCTCTAGTTGCTTCATGTAAATTTCTTCCTCTAGGTCTCCATGTAAGAATGTTGTTTTGACCTCCAATTGTTCAATCTCCAGCTCTAGTGTTGCTGCCAGACCGAGAATCGCTCTAATGGATGTCATCTTCACTTCTAGTGAGAATATTTCATCAAAGTCTATTCCTTTCTTTTGGTTGCATCCCTTCACGACAATTCGTGCTTTGTACCTTGGGCTTGGGTTGTTCTCTTCATTCTTGAGCTTGAACACCCATTTGTTCTACAATGCTCTTCTTTCTTTTGGTAATTCTACAAAATCATAAGTATGATTTTCCTTTAAGGATTTCATCTCTTCTTCCTTTGAGGTTCACCTTCATTAGTAAAATTAACATATTCATCTGAAAAATACCTTCTTGACGGTTGCTTCTGCCTTGTTGATCGCCTCAATTGGGTTTGTTGCAGAGCATTCTCAATTGCTTGATCTTCTACCGTCAGATTAGGTTGATCTGCTTCTTCAGCCATCTCATCAAGTTGTAACTCCTGATTTGTCTCAACTTGACGGTCTCTCCTTTGCATATCTTTCCTTGTATGACATACAAAGAGCCTTCCTTTTTGTCACAAGCAACAATCATGCTTCCTCGGCTAAGTTTCCATTTTCCATCTCCAAACTGGTTGTTCATTCCAGCATCATCTAGCTTACCGACTGAGATAAGGTTTAGTCGCATTTCTGGCACATGTCTTACCTCCTTCAGCACAAGTTTGTTTCCATTTTATGTCGTCAAAGTCACTTCTCCTATGCCTACAATTTTGCTTGTGACATGATTACCCATCTTCACTATTCCAAAGTCTCCTTTTTGATAGGATGAGAAGAATCCCTCATGAGGAGTAACATGGAAAGATGCTCCGGTATCTATTATCCAAGTGCAATCATCAAAAGCAATATTTAGATAGTTTACCTCAGTGATAAGGAACACATTCTCATCATTTGATACCATCGCTGTTGTGGTCTTTTCTTCCAACTTCTTTTTGGGATCTATCACATCAGGGTGTATAGTTCCATTCTTCTGATCTCTTTTCAGGAATCTACATTCTTGCTTCTTGTGCTCATCTTTTCCACAATAAAAGCATGTCAAACCTTTAGAACGAGACTTGAATCTTCCTTGTGACTTTTCACGTTTTCCTTTGCTTTTTTGTTCACTCCTTCCTCTATTCTCAACAACGTTGGCTTCTGAGTGACTACTCATTCCTCTTTCTTTCCTTCTGGACTCTTCATTCAGCAAACTGTCTGTAATGTTATCCAGCCTGAGCTTTCCATCTAGTGTTGATTTACTCAGAGTGACCACCAATGTGTCCTAACTCTCCGGTAGAGAACTAAGGAGTAGAAGAGCTTGTAACTCGTCATCTATCTTCATATCTGCCTTCATTATTTGGTTCACAATACCTTTGAAGGTGTTGAGATGCTCAATCATATTCTGGTCGTCAGAATACTCCAACTTTACGAGTTGCCTGACAAGGTGAGCTTTATTTCTCGGAGTCTTCTTTTGAATCATAGATTCAAGCTTTGTCCATAACTCATACGCATCGGTATAAGTCGATACATGCTCAAACAAGCTTTTGTCGATGTATTTCCGAATCATAGCCATTGTTTTACGACTCAGAATCTCCCAATCTTTTTCGGTCTTCCCTTATGGAATTTTCGGATTTGTGATCGGCTCATACAAATCCTTGCAGTATAGATGATCTTCCATCATCGGCTTCCAGTAGGAGTAATTATCCGCAGTTAGCTTGAACATGTCTCCTTCCATCTTGAGTTTCACAAGATTCTGACTTTTTCAAACTGGTGGCTCTAATACCACTGTTGGGAAACAACGATATTTGTTCCCTCCTCTGCTAACCCAAAATGGGCACTATGTGGAAGCGTAAAAATAAAAGTGTAAATGTAGGGAAAAATAACACCGAAAATTTTAACGTGGAAAATCCTCTCGGAAAAAACCATGGGACCTAGTCCATAAAATTATCTCCACTATGAAAGTAGGATTACAGTGTTTCTCTCACTCTCTGAGGATCTCTCAATAAATCTCACCCTCTCGGATGGTATACAAAAAAACTCTCTTTTGCACACTCACAGTTTCTACTACACAGTGTCTTTCACCTCTCGGTGATGTTTCTCTCTTCATGGTAGTACCCGTGGCTTTCTCTCTTTCTCCTCTTGAATTCTTTCTTCACCGTTTGATTCTTGGTGAGTTATATTTTGCTGCATATTTTGCATTCATTTTATAATGAATGAAGGAAAAAAGGACAAGAAACATGGTTGGTGTATTGGAACAATTAATGGAGCTTTAGTGAAGGTGAAAGACATTCTTTTTCAATATATGATATATGAAAACATTGACTCTTCTTTTCAGCACGTGATAGGTCCCATTTTTGTTTTTATACAACACAAAAATCTAATCATTGTTGGATCGTGAATACTATTTCAAGGTTGAACCATTAAGTGTACAAGCAATAGAAAACTTCCTTTTATTGGGAAAAAGCTCTCTAGCTTGTTAACGGCATCATTGGTCTAATAAATAGTATATATATAGGAGACTTATATATATATTATCATCATAATCATATGGTCTAGTATCGATATTTGAGGCATGAGACTGTATCTATATATTCTTCAGTATAGATGGAAATAAAGGCTTACGTAGCACGAAAACCTTTTGCATAGATTATTTATGCGCATTAACCAAATGGTGCAGAGTATTAAACGGTTGCCTTACTCCAGTTATTCCTGATTCTGACTAAGCGTGCGACAAAACCATATGGCGCATCTGAAACCAAAGACAAAAATAATCTCTTCTAGTTTTAGGGCATTTGAAGGAAACGAATGATAAATTAAGAGCATCGTATACATAACTAAACTAACAAAAACGGTGCAACGGAAAAGATATGAATATCATTGATAAAAATAGTAATCAGAATAGAAAATAACATTGATAATATTAATAAAGATTATTGGAAAATTGATAGACATAACGGTTAATTATTTGATATTTGATAAAAGTATCAAATATCATTGTTTTCATCAGTCATAGCTCAAGCTTCGTTTTGATCCACATATGCATGTGTGTACACAAATACAGCATTCTAGTTCGTTCTCATTTGAAATTTGTTTCATGATACATTAACTTTTCGGGGGATTGTTTGAATCGAAAGGCAAAGATTCTCGAACATAGATCACACACCCATATCTAATGTCTCGGTATGAAAAGGACTGCACTTCCACAACCAAACAATATCATTGGTGCATTACGAATGAGTCTATCACTAAACTTTTAGGCATCCAGTTTATGGTATTTCTTTATGTTACGTGCTATAACTGTTACAATATATTCATAGTATCATCTTTATACTCTTCATATTGAGGGTATCAAAACCACAATTATTAATTAGGAAATAAAAATTATTTAAAGTATTATTCTCTCTAAAATCTAGGATAAAGTTTATTTTGATTCTAAAAAAATATATACAACTTGATTTTAAACTTTTTGTTCTTCGACTCTCTAAAAGTAAAATAGGTGGGTAACATTAAAAAAATATTGTATAAAAAGACTCTGGTCATAATTTATAATACATGGGCATTTAGAAAAAGTATGCATGCTTTCTATAAACATGGTTATCGAACTTTGTTCCACAAAATTTTCTATAGGAAAAATGTTGATCACCTTACAAAACAGAAAACTGAGTAATTAGATAATTAAAAATTTCTGAGTCTTTGTCCCTTTCTAAGCCCAGGAGACAATTGAATATGACCTTTTCTATAGACAAGAAATGAAGCTTTCCCTATTACTTTATCATAATAGTCTTAATTCTTTCATTTTATAACCATGTTTATGGATCTTCTAATAATTGATACTAAGTATTATAATACTTTCTAATTATTAAACAATTAACTATAGTAGTTTTTTTATATAACTAACATTAATTTTTTTTCCAACATTTTACTCTCATCCATGTCAAACCAACTTAACGTGGAAATTTTAACGAAAGCATATCATACGTGAATCAGAATACGATGATTAAGTTTTAAGATAAACATTTTTTTTCACGTATCACGATGCATAATTCATTAATATTTACAATGGCTCCCATATTACATGGATTCAAATGGTTCATATTAACCTAATATAACGAACTTGAGTACAAAGTCACTAAAAAAATGGAAAAGTCTTAAATGATCCTAAAATACCATAGTTAGTAATCTTTTATTGGATTATTCTCGATATAACATTATTAACTTTATGTATACTTTATTCCAAAATGTTTTGCTTTCACTTTCACATCTACTATTTATCAAAAAGATACTTATTTGTTTTTCAACAAGTAAAACCCTAAAGATCTAACCACTAGCTACATTATTTAGCATTCCGATGCTATGGCGCGTAAAAGCAGCGTGTATGGTGAATAAAAAGTACCATAAACATTAAAATATCAAAATAATTGAGTTTTAAAAACCAATTAAGGTTAAAACATCTGTTAACGAAATATATATTCAACTATTAAATGGAAATTTAAAATTGCGTGCAGGGACATAATAATGAACAAAAATATATTTTAACACGTAAAAATAAGTAAAGAATCAAAATATTAAATGATGAATGTAAAAAAAAATATTTTCTTTTTATAACTATTATTTTACCTTTATAACGTGTGTGAAATATAAATGAATATAAATGTGTGTGATTTTATTATTATTATTTTAATAATAATGAAAGAGAATCTTTGCTTAAAATTATAAGTGAAAGAGGGTTGTTAATTGGAATTTATTCCCCTCTTTCTTCCACTTGTTGCCGTGATTTGCTATCTTTTGGGTCCAAAGAGAATGGTCACAATATCTTTTGTCCTTTGGAGAAGATATGTTCGAGCAACATCCATGTATTTATAAAGACCGATCTTGGTTATCTCTTTTCCATACCATCCCTTGACTTAGAATAGAACCATCCTTTTCTCTTCATTTTTGTACTTGACAGCCTATAATAACATATTGTTCTAGCTTCTTCGACATAATTACTTCTAAGTTAACCTTTAGATGGCATCATCTTGGACTCCAAGGCAAAACAAACTATTTGAAGAAGCTCTTGCTATATACGATAGGGACACTCCTGACAAGTGGCAGAATGTGGCAAGAGTAGTTGGAAAATCTGTTGAAGAAGTTAAAAACCACTTTGAGATCCTCAAAGAAGATGTCAACCGCATTGAACGTGGACAAGTTCCATTACCTAATTACAGAGGTACGATGATTATTTTGACGTATTTTTAAGTCTTAATTTTCGATTAACAAAGAAGTATATGTTTTAGTATTTTTGTGATTGAGGTTTATAACGTCACAAAATTTTTAAAAATATCATTGAATTGTTATATGTTTTAATTTGTTCAAAATCCTGGGAGTTAAAATATCAAATCTGTACTATTGTATCATATATCTTACCATCACAAAATATAGTATGTTGGTTTATAAGAACGTTGCAACAATTCCTTATTTATTACCGATGCAAAGAATTATATTTTTTTCTTAAAATTGATACTAGTGATTCCGATGAACATATGGTTTTCAAATATAGTGTAATTTATGAATAAATGATGTGTAATGCCTTTTCAGAATAAAGTATATTTCGTAATTCTGTTTTAATTATATTCTTATAATTCAAATATTATTACTTGAGTTCTTTTTTCTTTTTATCGAATGATTGCAGTTATATACCTAAACTTGTATTTTTAGTATGATCGGTTTTGAGAACTTAATATCCTTTCTTTAAATGTTTGGATCATTTATAAGTTTATTTAAAGACAATATAGACTTGTTGGAATATTTTGTTTTGGCCGGTTATTTTATGACAGATTTATAAATTAAAATATAGTTATTGAAAATTGTTTCCATCTTTCAATTCATCTTTTTTATTCAATTTTTTTATTTTATTATTAAAATTAAATTTAAGTTGTATATTAAATGGTTAAATCGTATGTTGCTCATGACATGTAAAAAAAATTTTGAAATAAAAAATAAGTGAAAACTTATTTCTTAGTTTACATTTTTATTTTATTGACATTTTATAAATACTTTGGAGATATTATAAAGTTAAGTAGAATATTCTGCATAAGACTTTATGTAAATAGGTTTATGTGCAATTTGCTTTGGAGGGGGAAAATTATGTATGATTAAAGAGATATGAGAATTTGTATAGTTAGAACACTCAATATATCTGTTTGTAGTCCAATATTTTGTTCGGCAAATAATTTTTATTTTTTATTCATTGTTTGCCTATATTAAGAACTCCTTTGATATTAGAAGTTGCAAACTCGTGCTGCGACCCTATTTTAATATTTTTGTTTTCATGCATGGCAGGTTCTCAATGATCGAGAGAAACCAGAATGAATAGATTAGCAAACTCAATATTGTGGTGTGTTCCTTATAAGAAATGTATAAGCAGCAACAGCAAGTCCTAAAGGACCTTGCTTTCTATGTAAAATATAAGTTATTTTCTAGGTTGTGTTGAAGAATAAGTATTCTCAAATAAGGAGTTTGCACTGTAAATTATGTTTCACTCTTTCTCGTTTTTTAAGATACTTACACATTAAATAGAAATTATTTTAGAATAAGTATAAACAATTAAATTTATAACCATATAAATGCAATTTAAAGTGTTAGATTATTAATGTAAATTTGAAAATTTAAACATATTCATATTTTAAAGTAATATTTTTAAATACAGAAATATTTTTTGAAATGATTAATTTAATATCAAAAGAATAAACATCAATTGTGTGTGATAAAACATGTTTTTTTATCAATATATAATGTTTATTTTGTATATTAAATTATCTTCTCTTGTTGATCATCTATTAAATTATATATTTTTTTCTTTTTGGAATGATTATCTTAATAGTGTAAGTAAACGAAAATACAAATATGAATACACCTCTTATTATTGAAAAATTAGTTATTTAAACGTTTAATTGATTTTATATTATAGTTTTGTATTATAATAATATAGAAACCTAAAAATATAGATTATATTATTATGGTCTTATTTATAATATTGTACTAATATACCATAAATAATGAATCATATATATCTTTTAAATATTCATAATAAAATATTTTATTTTAATAATATTATACTATTAAAATGGGAAGTAACACTTTGTTTTAATAAAATATTATTTTATATAGTTTTAATCTTTAAATTGTGAAATTTTTATATATTGAGAAAAAATGTTATCAAAAGAAGAATAAAAGAAATTATTTAATTTGAAATTTGTTTTTGACAAGTTTACCGATTAAAAATTAATATATATTCACCATAAAAGTTTATTGTACCGTTTAACAAGTCCTTTATAAACTGCATAACTGTTGAAATCATTTTAATAATCATTTATGTTTTCATAATTCCTTTTTATAATCCACCACATACATACATGTAGTCTTATATACAATTATACAAAAAAGGATAAATTTTAGTGTATATAATTTTTCTATCTATTTTATTTGTATATTTTCTTTATTATTTGTTATCTTATCCATATAACTATGTTTTCAAACTATTATAGATTCTGAACACGAGTCCTATTATTTAAATTTTATTAATTATTTTATTTATAAAAATACAGAATCACAGAATCCTCCTTTTCTTTTCAAAAGTGCATTATGACAACTTTTTACATTTATAAACATAGGATCATTCACCTTTTGTCATTATCGTTACTAAAAAGTAAATCTTGTATAAATGCTTCTTCAAATATTACAGCAAAATATTAAAAAAAAAGTAATAATACATTCTTTATGAATTTTTGCAATATATTAATCTAACTTATTAAAATATAGAAATTTTTAATAAATTATGCGATTTATTAAATTTATAATTTTGAATAAATTTCAAATAATATAATAGAAGAGAATATCTTAAAAATAGCGGATGAAAAAAAATGAATTCTGACATATGAGGTTGCCTGTTATAACACAACCACCCGAGTGATGCAATTACTTCCTGCACCCATCAAATACTATGCAGGCCTCTCCTCATCATAGCTACAAATAAAACAAAGAAGGGTACAAATGGAATTCAGAAAATGATGGCTGCAGAAAGATATTGATGGGAGTGAAGAAAGAAATTACCCCCGGGTCCTATTAAACAAAGAGCACTTGGCTAAAAGCCCACCGCCACGCACCCTGAATCTGTTTTAGCGATCGATCGGGTGATAAAAGGCATTCGTTTAAGCGTTTTAATTGCCCAACACGCAACGCCCTACTCAAACTTCTCCAGTTTAAACCCTAGCGAAGGGTTTAAGCTCGCGCTAAGCCAAGCTTCTTCATGTTCTATTAGGAAGGTGCATGCTAAGCTATGGCCGCTGCAAGGTTAACCTCATGTGTGGCAGTAACATCCGCTGCGGTGGTTTCCATGTCCACGTTCTCCGATCGTGCCTACGCTGACTCTTCCTTCCGATTCCCTTTCTTCTCTTCTTCACCTTCCAATGCGCCATCGCCGCCGAACCAGTCTTCCGACACCAACTCGGAGCCTCCGGCGCCTGAGGAACCTAACAAGTCGGGGTTCGACCCGGAATCGTTAGAAAGAGGAGCTAAAGCTCTCCGTCAAATCAACAGTTCGTCCTACTCAAAGCAGGTTATTTTATTTGTGGTTCTGGAATTAAATCTGCATTATTTGTTCTGGTTTCAACGAGGAGTGACGGATGCTCTTTGTATCGGGAAGGATTGTAGTTTTCTGATTTTGTTTTTGCTTTGCAGGTGTTTGATTTAATGCGAAAGCAGGAGCAAACTCGCCTCGCTGAATTAGACGCTGAGAGAGTTCACTACGAACTTATTCAATCTCAAGGAGATATTGTAAGTGGAGTTTTCCAATAACTTCCACATCTTGGGTACCTCATGATCATTTCAGTTTTTGCCGTATATTTTGTGCTTGACAAAATGGATCAAACTACACTATCAAATACTTGGTACAGTCTTCCATAAAGCTTGGCATACATGCGACATGCAACTAAAACTTGGCCGACTGGTTGGCAATTTTGTCAACATTTTATTTGGTTTGCAATTTTCTTGTTTTTTACGAATTTATCCATATTTTGTATTTTTATAGATTTTCATCGTAATGCTCACCACTGTAGGTTAAAAGTGTGATAACAATTATTAGAGGTTTCTGCAAATCTATGTTCTTCTAAGGATTTATCATCACAGGGAATCATTTTGTGTGTACTTTTTTTAAATATTATCTTCCTCTGAGATGCCAAATAAATTTTATTGCAGGAAAGACAGCGGAAAATGGCTGAAGAACAACGTAATTTAATACAAGAGCAAGCCCAGAGACAGGCCCAGGTGCTGCGATACGAGGATGAATTAGCAAGGAAAAGAATGCAGGTACAGAATAAATAATAAACAATGTACACTGTTGTGTAATTTCTCAATTTGGAAACCTTAGGTATTTATATACCCATCTAGAAATGGTTTTCTGGCAGAGCAAAAGGTTGTGGCTTTGAGAATTAATGTAATTAGAAAAAATATCTAAAAGCAACTGATCTTGAACTTAAACTTATGGTCAGTAAATCTTTTTTGCTCTTTGGTCCTTGCCACTGGATATGCTTTTGGTAGAAAACTTATCATCTGTTAGTCCTTCAAATTTTATTTTAACGAATTGTATGATCTTATAGCTAATGATTTTCTGGAGAACTTTTTATATTTAGCCTCCTACCCACATTGGTGTTTAAATGGAGCAGTAGGATTTGGGATGAAAATTCTATGAAGTTGTCAAACTGTTAGTGATATTTGAATGGTTGGAGCCTCGTGCAAATCAAACTTTGTCAGATTTGAAGTTTTGTAAGATTAAAATGTTTTACCCGGAATAGTTATCCATAAGTTGCTATTCTCAGACAGATCATGAAGCCCAGAGGCTACATAATGTTGAATTGGTCAAGATGCAAGAGGAGTCTTCTGTAAGAAAGGAGCGGGCAAGACAGGCTACTGAGGAACAGATTCAATCTCAGCAGCGTCAGACTGAGAGAGAGAGAGCTGAAATAGAAAGAGAAACTATTAGAGTTAAGGCAATGGCTGAGGCTGAAGGCCGAGTTCATGAAGCTAAGTTGACCGAGGAGCATAATAGGAGAATGCTGATAGAACGACTGCAAGGTGAAAGGGATAAATGGCTTGCTGCAATTAACACAACTTTCAGTCATATTGAAGGTATGCAGCTGATAAGCTTTTGGCCTATGTGGTGGATCATAGATTTTGATTCTCTTGTCTGTGCTGTGCTACTTATTCCTATTTATGGTTAAATTTCTATGCAGTTTCACTTTCATCATGTAAATATACGTTTTCCTTTTTGTAAATGTGATAAATATCAATATCAATATACCAATTTTTGGTTGGTAAGTTCATAGTAAAGCAATGTGCAGCAGTACCTCTTGTTTACTGAAAGAGTTTCAACTTGTTGCTATTGATAATTATGCCAAAGCAAAATCCATTCACAAGAATAAACTGGCATATTGAATGTCTGAAACAAAAGGCAATGACGTGGTATAGTGTCTGCATCCACAGTATATTTTCTGTACTTTTCCATGACGGAGAATGGATATCAACTTGTAATATTGCATTCCTTCTGCAAGAATATGAAAATTCTTGGCAGTAGAAGTTCCTGGGATTGTTAACCCTTTCACTTCGATAAATTTACAAACTTCTTTTCAGTTCTTATCTCATACAGTAGCACTCATGTTTGCATGATATTACATATCTGCTTACAAAATGTACAGTTCTGACTGTCAGGTTTTGTATCATCAATAATATTTTTACATGATTATAGAAAATTGTGATTTGAGTTTTAGGTTCTTGGATTGCCAAGGTGTGTGACAGCCAAAGTGTTAATAGCTTGTATTATTCCATCTTACTAAATTGTTCATGGTAACCTTGTTTTTGTTAACTGTTTTCATTGGTAGATGATAGGTATATCTTTCCTTTGAAAATTACCTCAGCTGGGTTTTTACAATTCGCAGGTGGTCTAAGGGCCTTGTTGACTGATAGGGACAAATTGCTTATGACTGTTGGAGGAGCTACTGCACTAGCTGCAGGAGTATATACAACTAGGTAGCTGTGCTGTTTTTTCATGATGCATTTGATACCAAGTAACTATACACAGTTTCAGGGTCTGTTAGATATGTATGCATATTACAATCATCTCATTGATGTCACCATAATAATGTTTGTCAATGTACTTTTATCCATAAAAGGACTTTGTGAAAATAGTTGTATCTAAAATGCATAATATAGATGTACATTGCTGTTTTATGGTGCCATTGGACGCTATGCAAATGTATAATGACCTATCAATAACATCCACACCATCTGTGGCAACTGTAGATGTGTAATTCTGATATTTATGGGAGGGAATAGTAAGAATTATTTGTGTCTTATGCTACGGAAGTGATGGCCAGTACTTAGAATTAATCTCCCAGCCTCAGGTCAATTACCAACCCTTCCATTCCCAGCCACAAGGAAAAAAAGTGTAATAAATGAATCATATAAAATTAAATTTTTTTCATACTATGATGTTACTACCTCCCTTTTCAATGATAAGCCAATTCAAGCCTTTATTACTGTGGTGTTATCTTGATTCTTGCACCACTTACAAATTCTTAAATGTTGTCATGAAAACTCTTGGTGATAGATTACTCTAAACCATTTACATTTACAACTTGATTAGTAGACAGGTTCAGTGGATAGGGCCAACTCTTGGTGAATTTGTGTTTGCTGGATAATATACGTACTGTGTTCTATCCTAATTTTTCTAATCCATGTTCATCACAACAATTCTTCCTTTTTCTTAATTTCCTTTTAAAATGATATCTGATTATATTGTATTGTGCTTCCTTTGTTTTACAGAGAAGGTGCTAAAGTCACCTGGGGCTATATTAATCGAATTCTAGGGCAGCCATCATTGATCCGGGAATCGTCAATGGCAAAATTCCCTGGATCAAAGATAATTTCTCAAGCCAAAAGTAAACTTCTACATGGTAGTACTTTGGCTGGGGCAGAAAAACCTTTTGGGAATAAAAATGGTCTTGGAAATGTGATCCTCCATCCATCGTTGCAGAGAAGAATAGAGCATCTTGCACGTGCAACATCAAATACCAAAGCCCATCAGGCACCATTTCGTAATATGCTTTTTTATGGGCCTCCAGGCACTGGTAAAACTATGGTTGCAAGGGAAATAGCGAGAAGATCGGTATGATGATGTTTAGTTCTTTAATACAAAGTTCTGATTTATATTTCACTTTTCTCCTTTTACATGATCTGTTAAGCTGTTTTTACTGACAACCTGAAATAATTGTCCGAATGTAGTGTTTGTGATGAATGATCAAACCAAGTAAAATGTAGTGTTTGTTTATCTTGCTAGTCGTGGAATTTTCTTTGAATATCATTTTAAGGCTCATTATTAGTGCTATATGCAGAATTTGTTTAGAAAGCTATTCTTAACTACTGTTGACATTCCTTTTTTACGTGAAGGGTTTAGATTATGCCATGATGACCGGAGGAGATGTTGCACCTCTTGGCGCCCAGGCTGTTACCAAAATTCATGATATATTTGATTGGGCCAAGAAATCTAGGAAAGGCCTATTGCTTTTTATTGATGAGGCAGATGCTTTCCTTTGCGAGTAAGTTAGAGCTTGAAATGCATTTTTAAGACTGCTGCTATAACAGATATCTATATAAATTACTATCTTGCAGCAGGGTAGCAAAAATTATTTGGTTTTGGCATAACATGTGAAAATATAACTGTTGTATTACTACAGTCTACATTGATTATGTTTGTACTTTTATAACGGTTTATTCAATTTATATTGATTTTTAGAATCACGAAGTGAATTGAACTTGTTCGGAGATTTTTTTTATCATTAATAAAACTCACTTATATGAAGATTAAATACATAGAGGAACCAACAAGAGCATTGTATGGACTTTGTATAACAGATATCTATATAAATTACTATCTTTCATTTTACCTTATTGGCTGTAACTTGAAAGTATTATAATGTTCACCCTCTATACTGTAGAAACAATTGGTGTGATAAGTTGGATAGTGATGATCTCGTTTGTATAGCAATTGCTTAGTGTTATTTTTGTATTCAATGCAGGCGTAACAGCACACTCATGAGTGAAGCTCAGCGAAGTGCTTTAAACGCATTGCTCTTCAGAACTGGTGATCAGTCTCGAGACATAGTACTTGTTCTTGCGACAAACAGACCAGGTGATCTTGATAGTGCAGTTACTGATCGGATTGATGAAGTGATTGAATTTCCGCTTCCAGGAGAGGAAGAGCGTCTGAAGTTATTGAAGCTGTATTTAAACAAATATTTATGTGATGACAATAATGGTTCTAAGGGAGGCTTCTTGCTAAAGAAGCAGCCTCAGAAGATTACTATAAAAGATTTATCAGAGGATGACTTCAGAGAAGCTGCGAAGAAAACGGAGGGATTTTCAGGCCGTGAGATCGCCAAACTCATGGCTAGTGTCCAAGCTGCTGTCTATGGGCGCCCAGACTGCATCTTGGATTCCCAGTTGTTTAAAGAGATTGTAGATTACAAAGTGGTGGAACATCACCAGCGACTAAAACTAGCAGCTGAAGGTGGCTACCCCGGCCAAATATAGTTTGTTTGAGCATTAATTTGAATCCCTATCGACCTGCTAGCATAGATTTTTGTTCATGATGTTATGTGTGCCATTATTTGTGCGGCAGATGAAACAGATTTAGAAGAATCTTTCCGGCTTTATAAATCATTAGGACTAGGAGGATTCCAGCATAACCTTTCCACTTCATGCTAAGGAGAAAGAAGCCATGTTTTTGAGAGCATCAGAGAAGTCAAAATTACATTGATTAATAACTTTTTAGGATACGCTCAAAGTTGTAATTTAAATTGCATTTTTAATGAATTTGATTTCATTCAAATTCCAGTGAAGATTCTTCAAAAGTGAGTATGAAAAATAAGTTTTTTTTCTTAAATAGTAATAATTATCTATATTACATTTAATTTCAAAATTCTTCCGGAATCCTAAACCTCAAATTTCCTTTCGTACATTTCAAAGAACATTATTTGTATTTAATATTTTTTCAATAACTATTTTTTGTATTTATAAATATATAACGTAAATATGTTATTTAAGCATTTAGCATCCTTGTCCGTGATATATTTCGCAACCAGTTAAAATCTAGGCTCCATGTACATTAGGTTTAGCTGTATTTTTATTTCATAATATTACAACTTCCAATATGCATTTGATTTAAATGAAGTTAAACAATAATATATCATAGTTTCTATTTCCTTCTAATTTCTATCTTTAATGCCTTGTTCACTTTAACTTTAGGGAGTTTGGAGGAGATGATTTGGGAAGAGTAATTAAATGAATTTGAGAGTAAAATTTTTTGTTGTTTATTTGAGTGGATTTAAAGATAAGTGAGAGTACTTTTAGAAGTAAAGTTTGTGAGAATTAGTGTAGTATTTGATTGATATCACAAATTTAAAAAAATTGTTCAAATCTTAGAAATTAAAGATTATCAAAATGTCCTAGTTGTTAAAGTAATATAAAATAATAATTGTTAATTTATATTCATTGTAAAAATGTTTATAAAGAGTAAAAAATTAAAAATAATTATTAAAATTAATTTTAAAATCTAAAAAATTATAATTTAGTAAAATAAAATAATTTTTTGAAATATAATATTTTTTTTAATATAATTTACTACTAAGTTGTTTGATTTTATTTGTTATTGAGGGGAATTTAATATTTATAAAAAAATAATTAATCAAAATTCAGCTAACAACATTAACAAATAAAGAAAAGAGAATGAAAAAACTAGCAAAAAGTTTACGATATAAAAAAAAAGGTGAGAGCATCATAAAGAGAGGGTCTCTGCTACTAAATTTTGGGAATAATAGTTCATGGGTATCACTTCTGGTCACTTTGCTTTCGGTTTTTACCTACAAGGTAATGGCTTTGCTATGGGTATATGGTTGGTTGGTGGTGATAGTCCACCCTATAAAACGGTTGCGAGGGGAACATGTTAATATGAGAGAGGAACCAAATACAGCTCTTAGGGGGAACGAATACACTTATTGCCTGCACTTCTCTCTAGTGTAACCAAATACCACAACATGGAACCGAATACACACATTACTTCATTTCTTGAATTAACTGGAACCGAATACAAATAGGTAGGAACCGAATATGCATTTCTTCTCCCAACTTCTTCTTCAACCTCAGATCTTCATGTTCGAGCTCTTCATCTTCGTCTTCAGCCATCAACCTTCATCATCTTCAACCAAACATTCCTCCAACTATTCACCATGAATCTAAAATCATGCTTTATTTATTATTAGATATGAAAACATGAATTGAAATCGATTATAAAATCTTTGGATTCAAATACCTAAATTTGAACGTGGTATTTCCTCAAACTACGAGGACAAAGACGAGATTTCAAAAAAAATCATCTTAAATATCTGTCTTTTTGTGGATGACTAAAAAAGTGCATAACGCGTAAATTTATTCCGAAAACAACGCGTCCCGTAAATTTGAGCTCTCATTTTCTCGTGAACAGTAAAATCAGCTAAAGTGAAACCAGGTAAGCGAAGTAATGTATTTCATTCCAGAATATTCTATTGGGAAAATGTCCGGTGATTGGTAGTTTAGCCAATGCTTGAGCTGCTGACATCAAGCTTAAACATTTATTTCTAGTTCCTTACTGATTTATTTTGGCAACAGGAAATAGGTTGCCTTTTATAACAATCTTTCCAGGCATAACTGTCTTTCATTTGGGTATGTTGTTAAGTTATATGAGCACTAATCTCCTGACGTTTTTACCTTCTATTTTGTTCTGAATATAGTGGAAAGTTCTACTGAACTTATGATTCAAAGGGAGTCTATTTTTATTGAGAAAAAAAGCAAGTATCAAATGTCGTAGTCGTTACTTCCTAAGATGAACTGGATGCAATTTTTTTCGATAAATATTTTTGATCTAGATGTAAATATGCACTTATAAGTGCCACCTTACTCAAAAATTGGCTTATCCCGTAGAAAAGGAACTGTCCAAAGAATTATCAAAGAATGAATAATTAATTTTAGACTTTAAAAGCACTATCTTAAAATTTCCACAACTAACTAATATTAATTTCATTGTGAGTTTATGATATGGTTTTTCTTAGAGAGAATTAATTAGGAAGAGATTGTATATCTTGTCGTCTGATGGATTTTTTTAAGGAAAGGTTCATTAAGGAAGGGATAAATATTATTTTTAATCCAAAATTTCAAAATAATAAATTTATTATTATTTTTCTATATGATATTTAACTTTTTTACTTTTACTTAGAATTTAAACTCATAAAATGAATAAAGTAATACAATTCAGAGGAAATTATTACGCAGGTAAAGGAAAATGTCGCAAGATACATTCCAGAGACTTTGAAAAGAAATCTTCTTTGTGCCAGTCTTCTTTGTTTCTTTAGGGTAACAAGTGTGGTAGATATAACATTTCTCGTAAATTATCATTACATGGATATGGATTGAACGCGATTTGATTATCCATGATGTAATTGCGGCCGAAAATTCTTCGAATATTTATCAAATTGAATATTTAGATTTTAATTGAAATAAACTGATTAAATTAAAACATAGAAATTCATCCTTATCGTCCATGTTACACTATCAACACAACCATCCCTTAGAACGTTAAAAAGAGATTCCATCGGTTGAAGAAAAGAGATATACTCTGAGGGAGATAAGACAGCTTATGTGACATAAAGATAAATGGAAAATAATAGTACCGTGAATTCACTGATTACATCAATGAGTGATTAAAAAAGCGGTGTTCATATTTCACGTTATGCACCCTAAATTCTAACATCTAAGAAATTCTATGTATCAATCAAAGCACGGTTCTCCAATAGGTGGAGAAGCAAAACCCGTTTATGCCATCAGATTGCAGCAAAACACGGCCCATTCCGCTGCACCCTAACATTACACGTTTCCTCAACACGTGTCCAAAATCTGCCACTTCTACCCTCAAACTTTCGCCACGTGGACTTCATGCTCCACACTCTCACACACATCATATATATATATATATATATATATATATATATATATATATATATATATATATATATATATATATATATATACATATACATATTATATTACCTTATCCTCCCTTATATTCTCATATCACGCGATACAGGGACAAGGAAAAAGAAAACAGTTTTCGTTGACAAGAAAAAGATAGAGGAAAAATGGGAAGCAGAAAGGTTGTGTTATTGTTGATGGTGTTTCTTGCAGTGTGTATGGTGACATGCAGGCCTTATGACGATCTGGGTAAGGATACCAAAGCCAAAGCAGAGGACGCAAAGAAGTTTGCCTCCGGCGAGCTGCATGATGCCGAGGAAAAAAACCCGTCTTTCTCTGATTGGGCTCAAGACAAGTTCTCTGAGTAATCTTCTCTCTCACCGTTGTGCAATATAATGCAGTTTCCTTTTCCACCATCTACTGATATATATATTTTAATATTAGTTGTTTTTATTTTAGTTATATATATATATATATATATATCCAGCATGCATGTTCCGTTTTATAACTTATAAAGCTACCAGTTTCAAGAAGAAAAGATGCCACCCGACCATTATCTTATCCTAATATTAAGCTATGAGAGGTTTTCATGTCTGGGGAAGTTTTGAATAAGATTGTTCATGTATGAGAGGTTTTGAATGTGATTATCTTAGAAGGATGTCTATTGAAAAAAGAAACCGAACATAGGATAATCATGGGAATTTATAAGCACGTCAAGAGTTAGATGTCAATGTGATTGATGTGATAAACCCAACAGTGGTTGATAGACCCAACACAAATGAATCTTAAATATTGTTGTTTAGCTCATTTTTTTTCAATTGTTGTGGCAGAAGCTTCGGGGCTGAAGAGGATAAAGAAAAACAACCGACTGAAAACATGATGAATAATGTAGAAGATGTTGCCACAAGTGCCGCGGGGACAATGAAGTCTGCAGCATCAGGTAACATTTGTTCATTCATCGCCACACCATCTCTTTCATGTATGCCTCTCGATTAAATATTGGTATCAAATTCAAACAACGTAGTATCTTTGATTTGTTTGTAGGAGCTTCGGATTACGCTTCCGAGAAGGCTACGGATGCCGTGGAAGCAGTTTCAGGGGCCATGGCACAAGGAAAGGAGAAAATGAACGACGCTTATAATGAAGATGTCAAGGTCATCAAAATGCCAACAGATACCAGAGAAAAAATCGGAGATACCTACAACGATGCGAAGGAAAAAATTCAGACGGCTTCAGATAAGGCTTCAAGTGTGGCTTACAATGCCAAAGATAACATGGATGAGTCCATAGAATATGTAAAAGATAGAGCAGGCAATGCCTATGACGAAGGTAAGCAGAAAATGAACCTGGCATCAGAGAAATTCTCCGATACTAAAGCAAGTGAGGTTTATGATGAAGCTAGGGATAAAGTGAAAGGAACAATGGATTGTGGAAATATGGGTGTGGATGGATTTGATGAGGCCAATGATTCTAAAGAAAACATAGGCGTGCGAAATGAATATGGAAGGGACAAAGTAGCCGAAACTTTTGACCAGGCTAAACGTGAAGTGGAGGAAGCATACGCATCAGCAAAGAATACAATGACTGAAGAGGCAAAGGCTAAGTACGAGGCTGCAAAGGAGAAGGCTTCAGATGCTGCAGGAGATGTCGGAGCTAAGATGAGAAACACCCCAAACCAATGAACCTATGGTTAGTTACCACTTACTCTTAACTATGAAAAACTCTCTTAGATTCCACAAAGTTATCATCGTACATATGTGTCCAGAGTACATGTTTTTGTATGTTTTTTCCTTAAACACTCGTCAGTTGTTAGTTACTTGTTAGACATTATGAAAACTCTACTCTCCCTAATGTTAGGAGAAGAAAACCCTGAAAGGCCCCACAGTTAGGTTCTTCTCTGATCTATCACGATGCCAGGTAGATTCATACAGTACCAAGTTGTGTTGTCCCATGATGTTTTGTAGGGACTAAATTTGTAGCTTTTAGTAGGTTATGTAAGTGGATCCTCAGATGAATGATATAAATTGTTGGGGCCCTTTACTAGCATAGTTTGTTATTTTTGTTACAAGGAGAGCTCTTGAACATGTAAAAGGTGCATGGTTTAATAAAGGTAATCCTCTCTTTTTAAGTATTTCTTCTGCATTTAGTTAGTGGTTTTCTTTATGGTGGTCCATAACTCCAAATGCCAGTTCATTACTCATTTACTCGCTACTAAATAAACTCAAACATACTTATAATTTAAGATAGCAACTTTTGCCCCCCCCCAACATACATTTCTACCAGTTTCAAATTATCTTAATGGGAACATCAACTTGCACGTCTACTTGCAGGAATCATGGGAATAGCCTCTAGCACACACCATATTTAGTCTACGTGTAGCGTTGCTTATATTTACGAAGCTCTGGAGGTACACCAAAATTTGAGCACTTCTGAAAATAATGAGGATAACTATAGACTGAATCTTGTCAAAGATTAGATACCCCAATGAGGTGCATGACAAAATCTTTCAGGATTGATTTTACTTTTTCAATCTATGACGTTTCTTATGAAACCAAAATGCTTATATTTTTAACCCTTAATCTTGAACTTATCACTGATTTTTTATTCTTCATGGTTTATAATTCTTGTTACCCTAGTCTTGCTTTTGTTTCTCCAGAGTCATAATATTTGACAGCATTACATTTCAGAACGGTTTTTAATGATAGCTAGTAATTCTTTTTGTCAGTGAATTTTTCATTTTTTTAATTATTCAGTGTAGCCTGTAGAAATTTTAGTTTGATCAATGAAAATGTATGTTACGTACCATGCTTGGAATGATAGAAATGGAATATAGATGCATAAACCAAACTGCAACATTGAAATTAGTTTTTGTGCAGACGTGAAGGCAAGTACGAGTAACAAGAAGTGAAGAACCAAATATATTGCTTATTTTAACCTTTAGAGTTTAACTTTGATTGATATATTATCAACGTTAAAATTAACAATGAAGTTAAATATGACTTTAAAATATTGTAGTTTCAAATCAGCAATTAATTTAAATATGATTTTAAAATATTTTAGTTCCGTGACAATCTATAATTGAATAAAAATTTCATTTTTATTGTATTATAATTGAAACCAGATATCTACTCCGTGAAAATAGCTTCAGCTTCAGAAGAAAAAAAATATCTATAGAGTTGTCTCTGTGCCACCAGTAAATTTAGGAAAGGTAGAGTCAGTTTGAATTAAATGCCATTTTATGCAAGAAATACAATATATTTTTTACACTCTAGGACTAGAATCCCAAATTAGAAAATAAATTCTATGTACAATAAAAAAATGCAGTCTCTATAGGGCATCAATTCATTCGACATACGCATTATATTATATCCATCCAAGAATTGAACATTGGAAATTAATGTGAATATGTTGCCCATTTTCATCAACTTACTTTGGAACATCTCAGCTCTTGAAATAGTAAATAAAGGGGAAAAGAAAAGCCTTTTCACTCTTCATATTTTGGATTTTTAAATCCAAACCAAAGCTTGTACAATAGAAATGTTTGGCACAAACTCGTACTTGCTATTTACATTATTACTTACCACATTATTCGTAAGTATTAGAAACTGATTCAGATTAATTACTACTCCTGAGTTTGACTCAATAATTGTGACTCGAATCTCATCGCATTTCTTGTGGCTTTTTCGTACAAAATAACTTTACTTTCACCATTGACAAGTACGAGGGTGAAGGGAAAAAGATAGAACAACTGAAGGGGGAAATTTGTATACTCAGATCCTTCTTTTCGTTATTTATTTGTCATCATTTGACTACATCTTCCTGGTTCGTTCGCGTAGAGACAGTATAATACAGACATTATGCATATTATTATGAAAAGGGCAATTTGAGAAAAAAACGGATATTGTCTGCTAATTCATGTGTCGGCCGGTGTCTATGTATGGAATGAGTAGGAGAGGACAAAATTGTGGTTGGGTCATGACTCGTGAGTGTGGGATCTATTTTCTCTCCAAAGCCTTCTACATTGATGAGCAAGGAAGTGAACAGGTTCACGAACCAACACTTCCATGATTAAAATACAAAAGTTCGTCAAATTATTATGCATGAAATATTGTTACAGCTAGTTAGACCAAGTACCCCCATCACAAACAACAACGTATACCAATATCATATCCTACTTCATCACAACAACGACCAAAAACTCGTCTTTTCCCTTTTTCATTTCTTTCTCTATAGTGGTGAAAATGGTTAGTCAGTGGTCACGCCAAAAGAAGAAAGAGGTGAGAAACTGAGAATTAATCCGTACGTGTTTTTCTGCACCAAGAAAATCAGTGCAAATTTTCTATGCTGCCTAGTCCATACGAAAGTTGATTAATAAAGAGCATACACAGCGAAAATGAGTAATTATAATGGGAAGTTACACAGCTGCTGTCAATTTAATGTGTCTATGTAGCTATAGCTGGCTAGCTCTAGCTTCCTCTGCTTGAATAATATATATATATATGCACATCTAAATCTACAATATTATTGACTTAAAAATTAATCTGGTGTCTCTTTTTGTTATTATTTCTTTCCAAACAAGATGGAAGACAAGGGATGTAGAAAAGAAGAAGAGTGTAGGCTAGGCTTACATTGGGTGCTTCTTGTTATTGTGCATCCAAACCTTGAAAACTTGTCTCTTTACGCCCGCTTGAGAACAAAATTGCTGTACCTCCTGCTCATTATGTTTCTGAATCTTCCAACCAATCTTTTCAGCAAACTCCATCATCCTATCCTTCTGGTGCTGAGAGAATTTAGTCCTAAACCTCTTCTTGGAAGAAAGTGGCGCCTGCACTGATAACTGTGCTCCTCCGGTGTTGGACTGAAACATGTTCAGATCTTCGCTTGAGGACTCAGCTGGGCCTCCAAAGGCCATCATCACTGGGGGAACCAGACTCGGTGTACCACTGCTACCAACTAATCTGTGATGATGGAGGGAAGAAGGAGAGGGTGTAGGGTAGTGAAGATGCCCATTGTGCTTGTTGGGGTAGTAGCTGTGATAATTGGGAACATGTTGTTGTTGTTGCTGTTGCTGTACCAGTGACAGTGGCGGTGGTTGTTGTGGCTGTAACTCTCCGTCAACCTCTTTCCTGTGGAAGTTGCGGTGACACTCACACGCGGCGCATCTTAGTGATTCCAGCGTACCTTCTTCGCCACTTGCCATGAACTCTCCACAGCCATCCACCACGTGGCTCCCCATGCTTGCCGCGTGGTTCCGAAGACATTCTCGGTACCTGATCGACGGGGTTGAGGTTGAGGTTGAGGTTGTTGCTGCTGCTGCTGGTTGTGGTATTGTTGTTATGTGGGGGTGTGGTGTTCTTAGAGGATTCGATGTGGGAGCAATTGGGGTGGTTAGATCTGGATCTGGTGTGAGTGTATGAGGTTGACGAGGTGCAAGAGGAGGAGGAGGTGGTGGTGGGTAGAGATTATGGTGAGGTGGGTCGTTGAAGATTAATGTGTGAGTTTGATGAGGTGGTTGATGATGAGGTTGATCACGATCATGATGAGTGGTACTTCTTTCACCAAGTGTTGGAGAAGAGAGCTTGGAAGAGGAAGAAGAAGAATCTCTGTTGGGAAGGTTGTAACCTAAACTTGTTGGTATCTCTATTTCCTTATCTTGGCCTCCCATTTCCATCAGACTTTGCTTTCTGTGGGTTTCCAAGATCTACCAAGCTACGTTTGATCTCAACCCTCTATGCTCTCTCTAATTATGACAAGCTCTAATCTTTCCTAAACCATCATCATCTTCCTGATTTTTGCTTTAATTATGGTTGTAGATCTTCCTGTACCCTCCTCAACCCTAATTCATATTATCCCATCTAATACAACACCAGACTCAACCAAAGGCATAATTACTAGCACGCCCACAATTATTCTTTCCTTATTCTGATTTTGACGTTCTGGGTGCTAATCCCACCAACCAATTTTCACTAATCAATCCTATTCTCAGAAGTGAATCAGTGATTTAACTGTATATATAGCACCACTACAGCCAGGGAGGGAATAGCTTTATTATTATTTTATTTATTGGGGGAAAAAACAAAGAGAAAAGGATAATATATTTTGGTAGAATAGAAAAATCTTATGGAATGAGACTACAACGGGGTCCCTAGAGACCCAGATAATCTAAAAAAAAAAAATACTCACCTCTGTGGCTAGAATGTTAGACTGTGAAGACTTGAGGAGTAGAAGTAGAAAGCTGAATTGCACCAGCAAGAGAAAACAACACAACAGGTTGGGAAATACAAAGAGTAAATTGTGAAAGAGTTAAGGTTGATTAGGAAATAAGAAAGGGATGTTATGAGTTAATGTTGGATTAGAGGAAGTGGTGTGGAAAAGTTGGTGTTAGGGTGGGAAGAGGGGGAAGAAGAGTGTTGTTTCCTACCAGCCATCCAGGCCCATAAAAACCAAGTAGGAAAGGAACAGGGGAAGAGGTTGTTTTGAACTCAGAAGGAGTGATGGCTAGTACAGTAGTACTGCAAGAATTTGTCTTGCAGAACAACCGACAAGTTCATGTTGGTCCTCTCCCACAGCCTGCACCCTGGTCCAGTTTTTAATGATTGCCCTTCTCACACAATCTCTCCAATACCCTTCAAATGAATGTGTGTCCCAAACCAGCATAATTCAGTACAAATTAAAGGGAGAGGAGAGCATTATCCTACAATTAACCTTATATGCACAAGTTTATGGAGTAATGAGACATACAAATGATAGTGATAACCCAAATTAGAATAAGATAATTTATTGAAGATAAAGATGAATAGAATCCAAGAGGAAATTAAAGGGAGTGAATGGTTGCTGGGCCACTACTACACACACAGCCTTGTCTTGTTATGGTGTGTCAGATTCTCTCTCTCTCTCTCTATCTATCTATCTCTCTCTTTGTATTGTTATTGTGTTGTGTTGGTGAGTTTGTGCGCCTGCTGCTGCATTATCTGCAGCCCACTATTTTGTTGGACCAATGCCTCACTTTACTTACCATCTACCTTCTTTCACGATGCAATTGATGCCTTATTTGCTACCTTTGTTAGCATCTTCTTTCACATTTCTCTTTCAGGCATCAATTTGTGCTCGTTTACTTTCTAGTACACTCTCTCCTTGCCCACTACTACCATCAAAAAGACACGCCCAAATCTATATATTTTTCACTTTTCCATCTTTCTTTCATACTTACACTTCTTTTTTACTTTAAATTTCAAACCATAATTTCATACCCCCGGCTTTCACTTCTTAAATACATCCAATGATTATACTAACAAATATCTTTCAGTTTAATACATTATATATATGAGCATTTTTTATGTTACAAGTAAAAATGGACAGTTTGATTAATTGTTAATTGGAAAATCAAACAAAATTTTAATTGTAAATTTCATTATTAATATCGTATGACCGACCCATTCACTGAGTGGTGAGGGTCGTTTCCACCTCAATTACTTCTACAAACTGAATGGTTACTTTTAAGAGCAAGTCCCCATTTGATCAAATATCTATTAGACATCTACATTACAAAATGAATACATTTACATGTAAAACACATTTATCAGTTTTTTGTGTTGTGATTAGGCCAACTCCAATTAAAAATACTTTGGAAACCTAAAAGTGAAGCAAAGAGATAGGTGATGCATTTATTGTAAATTTAAGATTTTAGTGTAACTGATCAGTTATATAATTAACTTAAGCATGAGAGTGTCTTTAACAGGTACTGTTGTCACGGTTTGAAGTTGAAATATTAAGGATTTAAGAAAACTTTGCAACAAAAACCTAGGACTCAAGTGCGTTCCTCGCTCTAAAGAAAAGTATTTTCATGATATATTGATATAAAGGGACGTGTTCATATAATATATCTATATTGTATTGTTTATGATGACTTGTGCTGTGTTTTGCCCCCACACTTTAACCAAAAAAAAATGTTTATCAGTTACGATATTCGGTAGTGTGTAATACATATTCTTTTCAACAGGATGATTTGGCTTAAGCAAATTCTTAAGTTAAAGTTTGTAAAATATGCAATATATATACCAAAAGTAAATAAAAGCAGAAGCGGAATCACAGTACAAGTAATATGGTCTAAGTTAGTTTAAAATAATTTTATATATATTTCCTTAAAAATTAACATTGTTATTTATTCTTACATTCATGAGTTTAATATGGAGTTATTTTCTTTTTAATTTCCTTAAGAATAAACCTCTTTTAAATTCTAATTAGACCCAGGAAATATCGTTGTCAATGATTCGTAACATAAGGGGAAAATATGCGATGAAATCTTCTGAGTGAACTGGAATAAGAAAAAAGTTGTCAACTAATAGATCTTTGGAGATGCTATTTGATTTTCTTTACATTTTAGGTAAAAGAAAAGTTTAAGGCTTTTCACAACATTTTATAAATTAAAGTCCTTCAAAACCTAAATTAAGTTTATTCGAACAAGTTAATTTTGATAATACATACATACATATATATATATATATATATATATATATATATATATATATATATATATATAATTCTTCCAATAAAATAACTATAAGGCTCAGTTTTTCAGATAAAATTATCTCAAAACAACAGAACTAATCTGACGCTAATCAATCTATTATATATTAATATGTTTAAACTAACTTAGTTTATAAATAAGAAAAATTAATCCAGATTGGAACTTCAATTTGTGATGATTATGTTTAGATATCTTTTTAATGAAATGGAAAAAGAAAACATAAAATCGGTCAATATCACACTTCGACAAGTCCTTCTCATTACTTCAAATAACATACAATCCTAATTTATTTTATATTACTTCAGTTTTTGTGTCTATCATAATTCTTTATTTATTTTTTTCATCAGCCCATTTGCTAATTTATTATTAATTATTTTTTGTCTTTTCTTTCTCTTATATCCCTTTCTCCCTGAGATGTATAGATTTCGAGAGAGATTGAAAAAATCCTTTTGGAATAACATGATGACATTGCATGCCATGCCAAACTTTGTTGAGAGAAAAAACAGTACGTTTTTTTTTATCATTGATTTGAAAAGTGATCATATATAGAAATCTATGGTAGAGAAGTAAAGTTATTATTGTTGTTATTTTAATGCGAGGAATGCATCTCTAACATTTTCCATGCATAAGCATAAAATGAATATAATATCACGTAACATCACCTCAAACACGTAGGAATCATATCTTATCGTACTTGTTTAAATAAAAGGAATTACGGAACTTAAATAATTGTCATTTCTCAAAAAGAGTATCTAACTACTTGTGCAAAGTAATTAAAAAACATTTTTTTCTTACATTTTTTAAGGAAGATCAACTTAACAAAAGCTATTACATAAAAAAGCTTGTTGCTTTTATTTAATTTTATAAAAATAAAAGAAAACTTATCAAAGAGTAATCAAATGGAAGAAGGAATGTAAGGAGAAAATAAATTAGTTTAATAAATTAAATAACAATCAAGTTTAACAATATTTTAACTTTAAATAGATACAGATTAAAAATAATACTTGAAATTGAAGAAGTTAAATTCAGGAATATTTATTATTGAGTGGAGTTAGAAGGTGATCACAAGTTCAAATCCTCTAAAGGACATTTATGGCTTAAATTTGAGACAAATCATGAAGGGACAAGGAAAAGAAAAACGTAATTTCTTTATTTTTCTTTTATTTTGTGCAACTGGGAAGGGAGGGAATAATAGAGGTGGACTTCAATTTCACGTGTCTATCTAATTTTGATGGAAGATGAAGAAATATATTTTTGTAATAGTCTTTAAGTTATATGTGTTATTGTATTAGTTTTTTGTTTCACTTTTTCTGCGGTTAAATGAGAAAAAAAAATTATATAATTTTTATTTATTTATTTATGTATTTCATCTATGACCCTAAAGAAAGCATAGCCTTTAAGTTATAAGCAACAACCCACATTTTCTAGTAATTAAAATTTACTAAACTACCTTTATATGAAAAATGAAATTTGGTAATGTAATAAACTTTAAGTAATAAAAAGATATAGAAGCCAAAATAATTTAATATAATGATTCAATGCAGCAACCAAAGTTTAAATTGTAAAATGACGACCAAAAAACCGACAACAGATCATATCGAACAATTATGAAATTTTGCACCTAAAAATCACCGTTTTATTTGTCTATTTTTAATTTTTTTTTTAATATAAACTAAAAAAGAGTATCCGAGAATGTAAAATACATAATTTACTAAGAAAGAAAGCATTATTAATTAACATCACCCTTGATGTTTTAAACCAAATGAATGTTGGAAAGAAAAAAAGAAAAACTTTTCAAGTACGACGCATCGTTTTTTGTCGTCTAGTTTTTGTCTGATTGCGAACTGTTGTGTGTATCTATCTATCTCTTACATATCTACGTAATACTAAGGACCTCATCGCCCTTTCTCTCTCTCTTTTTCGGGTTCAGAGGAGAGATTCTTCTCTCTTTTTTTTTCTTTTAGAATATGGTACAGGATAGGATCCAGTTTTTTTTTTCTTTTTTATGCACAAAAATAACATTCCCATAATACACTATTTTTACTTTAATCACTAATAAATACTACAAAAAAGCCGAAATGGTTTTCATATGGGCCCTGCAGAAACGACAAAACCCACTAAGCAAAGCCCAAAAGACTCAGTGATGGACCGTCTCACAAGGCCACGAAATATGTATAATTGACTTGTATGAGGCTTGTATGATAAAACTATATGTAAAATAAGAGAATTTCTTTCACCACTACAATTTTTTTTCTTGTAATAAAATTTCAAAATTATACCTGTGCTGTAATTATAGTTTTGGATTATACAATATGTAGATATTCTTGATTTTATAATCTAAAAATTTAAAAACATTATATTTATACATTCTAAATTATATAATTTGTAATACAAATTAATATTTCAGATTGTATAACATTTTACATAGAAAAGTAAAATAAATTCTAGATTAATCCATAAGAAAAATTTATATTTTAAATTGTACAATCTTTAATTTAAATTTAGAAAACAATCTTAAATATAAATTAAATTATCAGTAATGCAAATTTACATTACAAACGGTAAAATGATACTTAATGCCACCATTTGTGTTTTATACCCAACTTCTTCCATTACTTGTGTTTTATACCCAACTTCTTCCATTAATTGTGTTTTATACCCATCTTCTTTCACTATGGATTGTATTTTACTTACATTACATGTGTATTGTGTTTTATACCCATATTATTTCATTTCACATGCAAGAGTAGATCACAACGGGTCAGATCGGGACGGATAGTGTCTAACCGCAACCTGACACGACAAAAAAAACATCACCCGCACGGATACCTGCTTAAAAACTATCTGGGAACTCGCTGATACCCGCAAATATTTAAAAAAGTATATTTTTATAAATTATTAAAATAAAATTACAAAAAATATATAAAATATAATATAGATTAAATTAATTATAAATTTAATTTTAATTTTAATTAAATTTAATCTTATAAAATATAAATTAATGTTAATTTTAATTAAATTTAACTTAATAAAATATAAATTAAATTTTTATTTTTATTTTTTGCGGGGTAGTGGATATTCGCAGGTACGAGTAGTATAATACCCGCACCTAACTCGTTTGTAAGTGAGTATTAAAATATCCGCTATCCGCAACCTGTAGGTAGTAAATATTCGCGGATATTAACTATTCGTCGCGAGTTTTATCCTTACGCATAAGTATATGCGAACCACGGAAAAATGATCAATATTGAAAGATGGAGGGAGGTGCAAGGGTATGTGCTAAACATGGAGGAATGACCAAAGTTGAAGATGGTGGAGGTGGATGAAGAACATGAGGGTAGAGATGGAGGGAAATATGGAATTGCGGTGGTGGTGGAAGAGGGAAAAAGATAAGGTAAATTTGTCTTTTCATTTTGTTTATGGAGGAGAAAAAAGAATGTATGGAGGTACATGAAGAAATACCCGTAAAATGAACTTGTAAACTATACCATTCATGAGTATTACTTCTTGACTACTTGATAAACTAGCCAAAAATTGTAAAACTAATAGAACGAATTAAAAAATTGCTGAATAGAGTTATTTAATGAGCTATTTTGCAGACAAATATTTTATACTTAATTATTTGAGATAAAATGGAATTTCAAATAAATCAGCAAAGACAAAAAGTATAAATTAACTTATTTTTATAATTTACTTAAAATAAGTCACAAATGCGAGGTACTAAATGAAAACAAAGCTAGAAGTAGGTTGTATAAAATCGAGTCAAAATTGTTCATACTCGTTTTTATTTTTCTTAAAATAAAAACAAATAAACACTCCACATAATGTCTTGCAACGAAATCACAACTTTGAATAGATAAATTTCCCAAACTTATAGATTGTTTTTGAAATCAGATTTTGCTATGTAAACTCATCATCTGGCACGTACTTTGGTCAGTTTTTGGCACCTGGCAATGGAAAAACAGAGGAAAGAAATTGCTTGAGGCTCTTATTATAGAGCCAGGGTCGCTCCAGGTGAACCAGGTGACCCGCACTCTTTATGCCTTCATATGTTGCATTATTTCCCACCTTCCTGTCACATGTTACACAGCAAAAAGAAATCAGATAGCATTAATTAGAGGCAATAGGTTGATTATCATTGTGTTCAACCCTTATCGGCTGTATTGTATAATCATTTAATGAATAGTATATGCTTTATTAGACTGGCACGTTGATTTGACTTACAAGTTGAATCATGCAAGGTCTATAAAAAGAAAAGGAAACACGCTCACATAGTATGAGATGAAGTGAGTTTCTAATTTTTTCATACACTTGGTGGGCAACCACTGAATGAAATTTGCAAACGTTAATAGGACACATCTTCTGATTTAAATTTTTAAATGACTTTATCATATAAAAAAATGATCTTATTTTTTTATTTGTAATTAAAACTTTGTCAATGTTTGTGAATACAGAATACCAGATTGTGAGAAAAATTATTGTGAAGAGATGCTATTTCTGCGGTTTGAATTTCTTACTCTTTCATTTTCTGCGCAAACTCTACTTTAAAAATTTTGTCATCCTCACCCCATAGAAGATGTATTCGCTGCAAAGGAAGAAGTAAAATACTGAAGTTAACATGAGGAAAAGATGAAGACTAAGAAAGAATTTGAATGAAGATGAAGATTATACCTGGTGAAATTTTGGGATTTTGATCTCTTTGTAGCTAATGACTAAGGCCTCCAACAGCTCAGCTCGCTCCTTCCTATTTGAGTACATTGCCTGCAATTCATTGTGCTTACACACTAAGGAAGTAAGCTTTCAAATTCAAACAAAAACTCTTTGTTTTCAAATATCCTTTTATAAATTTCAGCATAACATTTTCTTCAAATATCTTTATTTAATAAATATGAAAAAGTTATAATAATGAATAAAAAAATATAATAACACATAAATATTAAAAAATAAAGGTATATATATTAAATAACTAATTTAAAGTTACCTTTAAAAAAATAAATAAAAAAACTCCTTAAACAAAAGGAGTAGAGAGTATAATAAAATTAAGGATAGAAATCTCAAAGTGAAACCAATCCTCTTCGTCTTATATGGTAAGTTAAAAATGGGCTATCTCAGTTTAGTTCATTGTTTTTATAATCTTATAATCTTATTCATTCTACCACATGCTGATGAGTTGACTTTACTTTCTTAATTTATTTTATGAAAAGAAAATATTTCAATACGATTTTACATTCATTTTCATTTTATATATTATTTTTACTCTCCCACTTAAAAGAATATTAAATACGCATAGGTAATCTTATTTTACCATTATTCTTATTTTATATGTTATTCATTTGATACATATTTCATTAATCATTATTATAAATATAATAAGTAAAATAAAGACTAGAAAAAGAAATTAATTAAATATTTAAATTATTCAAACATTACTAAAAGCTTTAAAAATAATTATAATAAAAAATGATAAATAATTATATTGATAGATCACGGATTTATATATGCCTTTGTTTATTTTTCGTTAGTAAAGCCATTAAGTGTGCTTTAAGAAATCATAAATAAACTCTATTTTGCATTTTTTACATTAATTACTTTATAATATTCTTATTCTCGTAAACATAACCAATTTTATTAATCCATAACATAGAACAAAATAACCAAATGAGTATTTAGTCTCCGTAATGAAATATTATATAAAATATGTAATTACCATATTATAAAATTTGATTAGAGAATATGTTTAGAACTATTTGTTATACACACACATCTTTTATAATTTTAATATACAATTTAGTAATTATGTTTTTCATTTTAATAATTGTTATAAAATTAAATTTCTGATAATAAGTATTTTTTTATCGTAAAGGAAGGTAACACTAAAAAACATAAAGGCTTACTTATACTTCCTTTAGTAAATTAATGTTCTATGTAACACCTTTTCAACTCCTACAAATAATTTGTATTTATAATACAACATCATTTTAAAACTAGATATTTGTTGACAGTTATATGCTCGGATTTCTAATTACATTCAAATTTGCAGCATTTTTAATATTATAAACCAGAAAATTAATATTATTTCAAAATTATTTTTGTTATTTTTCTCTACTAATCTATAATAAACTTAAAAATATATATACATGTTAGAGAATTTATTCTATTATCTTTATTTTGCTGATTGCCCAAAGCTAATTTTTGTTGTTATTTTCTCTTGCCATTATATCATATTACTTATATTTTGTTAGAATAATTATAGATGATACATTTTTATTTTTATTTAATATACATTACAACTGATAATAAAAAAATATTTTTTATACATTTAAAAATAAAAAATAAAATAATGTTAAATAAATATAAAAAAATCTGTGTTTGTGAAACTATCTCTGATTAAGATGTGTTGGCACTTCTCTCCAGACACTTTGTGGTAGGTTTCGTTTTTATCCAAAACTTCACTATGTGACGATAAAAATAAAAGATTAGGTGGTGTGTTGTTTTTCTTAACTGGAGTTTGATTTTGTTTATTTGATTTTTAGGGGTAAGTGTTTTACTTTTCTCTTTTTAAGTTAGAAAAGCGTTTTTTGTTTTTTATTGACTTGAAGATTCTTTTTATTATTAACATTTTCACTGCAAATAAATTTTTATTCTATTTCCTTACTCGTTAAGATGTTTGTTTTAAAGAATTGATTTGGAAAAAATAAATGGATAAATTTGAGGAATTTGAGAATGAGTTTATTGTTATTTTTTTTAAGAAATTTAGAAGTAAGTTAGAGAGAATTTGAAAGTAAAATTTATAAAAATTAATGTAGAATTTGATCGATGTAATAGATAAAAAAAATATTGTTTAATTGATAGAAATTGAATTACCAAAATACTCCTAATTATAAAAGTAATATAAAATAATATTTGTTAACATTATATTTAATTGTAAAAATATTTATAAAAGAAAAAAATTAAATTAATTTTTAAAATGTAAAAGAAAATGTAATTTAGTAAATTGAAGTAATTTTTTTAAATACAATATATTTTAAAAAAACACAGGGGAACCGAATCCATGAGAAGATAACCGAATACAACGTGAAGTTGTATCTCATCTATGCAGTGAAACCGAATTCATGAAGAGGGGATCGAATACAACATGAAGTTGTATCTCTTCTATACATTGGAACCGAATCCATGAAGAGAGAACGGAATATAACATGAAGTTGTATCTCTTCTATACATTGGAACTGAATCAACGCCAGCATAACCGAATACACCCATTAGTTGTATTATGCAAGATGAGTGGAACTGAATACTCCCAACCCTGGAATCGAATCCACGCGTGAATAAAGTCCTTCCTCAACCTCCTCCAAACGTTAAGAAAAAAGGTTGTGGTATTTTACAAAAGTTTGAGAGTATGAGTAACATTTTATATGGGATCTGCTCAAATCTTTAACAAATGAGCGAGATCAGAAAAAACTGTGAATCCTACAAATTTTCGCAAATGTATCTTTGTTGATTTGTCCAAACAAACACATATTATCTCGCAAATCCATCATTCGTAATCTTCTTCAACATTTAATTCCTCTCATACGAACACATCATAAATATTCATAGGTAGTGTTATGTTTATTTATTTATTTATTTATTAATATTTTATTTTTTGTTTTTCTAAAGAACAGAGGTGAGTGTTTTATTTTTCTTATATGAATGTTTCATTTTTATTTCAAGTTTTTTTTATTGATTACTAACTTTTTTATTTATGTACGAAATATTAAAACAAAAGGTTAGAGTATTAAAAGCAAGAGGTAAGAGTTTCCAGTTTTAGATTTGTAAAAGTTTATTTATATAGACACGTATTAATTTTGATTTTTTAACTTTTGATAAATCTTATCAAAGACAAGAACTGCGTTTCATTTCTGAATTTACAAATAAACCCTTCATAGCATTATTTATGAAAATTGAATTTGAAAAAAATGTCTAATTTTAAATTTAAATTAATTAAATTATAAACATTTGAACTTTGTTTTAGAAAAATATAGATTTTAAAAAATTAATATAATTTGATTATTTAAATTTAGATCTATAAAATTGAAATTAATTATTTTAAATAATAAAAATTTATAATTTAAAATCATTCTTTATACTTAAAGTGAATTTATATTTAATTTAATTATAATTAATTAAACTTACATAAAAAATTTCGAAATTAAATTAATGTATATTTTAACTAAATGTTAAATATAAGATCTTATATTATACCATATTTTATTACACTATGTCATTAGTTTAAGAAGAGTCATAATTTCTTAATATAAATGTTAACTTAACATTGGACTCTTCACTTTAAAAATTTTAAAATTAGAAAAAGTAATGAATTTATCACTTAAAAACAAAAAATTTAAAATATAAAAATCAAAACTTAATATATTAAATATTCTTGACATTTCACATATAATATTAGAAGAAGTAATAAATTTATTAACTTAATATATTAAATATTGTTCTTAATAACTATTTTAAATATATACATTTATTTATTTAAAATAATACTTTACTTAAGTTTATAAACAATAACATATATTTATAAATTAATTTACTATTCATAAATCACACATAAAAAGTTAAATATAATATATAAAATAACATACTTAAAAAATCACATTCAAAATTTTACATAATTTTAATCAAAACATGAATTTAAAAATAAAATTACAAATTACAACAAAATATATAACATAATCATTATTTCAATGCCCTCATAAAATACTAATATTTTTAACCATTTCAAAATGTCAATACATTAAAATAAATATTAAAATATTAAAACTATTTACAAAAATAGTATTCAAAATTAATCTTTTCATTATGCGTTGAATTATTTTTCTAAATTTTTTGTAGTTATTAAAATTATTTCTTATACTATACACATCATCAATTAAAATATTATTAATAACATTAAAGTAATATCAATAATAATATATCAACTAAATTATAAAAATACTTTATTAGTAACATAATAAATATAACTCAATTTTTTTAATTTAATAAACTATTAACACAAATAAAGAGAAATAGTAAAATAATAAAAATACATTCATTTGACTCTTCTTCAATAATAATAATAATAATAATAATATATATTAGAATTCTAAATTAAAAATAATATAAATATTATTAAAATATTATTATTTTGAATTTCATGATATCATCCTCCACACCTAAAAGTATCCACTGTTTTCAAACCAGTTTATTCTTAAAGAAGAAAGATGCAAGGAAATGCGAAGAACGTGATGTGATTTACAAGAGTAGAAGAGAAAGAAACCTGTAAGAAGTCTGCGTAGAAACGGTTGGGTAAGGAGAGGTTTCTGTAACAAGCAACGGAAAGAAGGGTCTTCAGTTCCCCAACGGACACCGGCAACAACATCTCCGAACACGACGAATACCCAATCCCTTCCACTGCTCTCAAAACTACAGAATCCGTAATAGCCACAACGGCGCCAGACACCACTGCACCCTCCACCATCTCAGCGTACATCTCAGCCATTTTCAACGCCACAAACCCTCCATAACTGAACCCAACCAAAACGCACTTCTCCACCCCGAGCTTCCCCAACCCTGCCGCCAAACACTCCGCTTGAAACTCCGGCGACCGTTCCGCCTTATCGGTGACGGATCCACCGAAGAAGAGAAGGTCCGGAACATAGACCGCGTAGTCTCTCGTCAAAGCTGCTACCTGACACTGCCAGTTGATGATTCCGTCGCCGCAGAAGCCGTGCAGGAGAACCACCACTGGTTTGGAAGAAAGGCATTTGGCGCTCGAGACGGCGTCGCATGGCCCCCAGAATTTTATAACCGTCCCTGGCTCTATCTCCACCATATAAGGTGTCAACCCCACCGCCCTCAGTAGCCAATGCAACAACCAACCATATGCTGTTACAACGTTAACCATTTTCAGTCCCTCAATCTCATCACCCACTCAGTAGAATACATTTCAATAGAAGTGAAATATTATCATACTTATATTGAATCGTTCTCTTACCTCCATAACTATGATCCTGCACCACCTTATTTACATTGTTGTCTTTTGATTTGAAAGAAGTACATTTTTGTCTTTTGATTTAAAAGAAGATTGTATCCGTATGAGTTATGATTGAGTATCAATGGTATTTACTTTTTACCAACCAATTAAATGAAGTTGTGTATGCATCTTTTTCACTTCTGTTTTTACTTACTTCCTTATTTTTCTTTTGTTTCCATTGTCCATTTTCGTAGTCTCCGTGGTAGTCCTAGTGGTACTAACTGTTGTCGTGGTGGTCTCTAATAATTATTTTTGAGACCGACATTAAACGTAAGTGGATCGACTTTCTAAAATCGGTTAAAAATTAAATATAATTAGAAATACATTTAATTCTTAATTGATTTTTTAAAATTTATAAATTCTTAATCGATCAAAATCGATTAAGAGTCAAACTTATTTCGAATTATGTTTCGTCCTTAACCGGTTTTAAAAATAACATTTGCTGGATTTGAAAATTAATGGTTAATTATTATGTTTAAATTGAAAAAGTTAGAACATCTATATTTATCTATATTTATCAAATAATGTTGTAACTAAAAGAGGTAAATGTGTCCGCCGCGTTGCATGTGATCATTGTGCAGTTAATTTAGAAAATATGGGGTCCATGTACGATCTTGTCCTACATGCACCTTTTCCTCTTCTTAACTTTAAAATAAAATAACAAACAAATCAAAATATATGAAAAGATATTCCAAAAACATATTCAATATTATTTTATCATAAAATATAACATAAAAATAAAATTTACAAAATATATAAATATAAAATATTAACAAAAAACTATATAAAATATTAACCAAAATAAATTAAATATACTAACATAATATTTCATACATATATTTTCTAAATAAATTTAATACTATAAATAAATATCAAAAATACTAAATAATAAATAATATAAAGAAATACAATTTATAAATTTTAAACAAATTTAATTAAATATAATAAAATAAAATAAAGTAATAAAAGAAACCGTAAAAAAGAAAGCAGCTCAGATCCAAGTGAAACCCTAAAAAAGCAAGCGGCGCAACTCCAAGTGCGGCCACCATAAACCGCAAGTCGAAGTGCGGCTAGCCTCATCCGCAGTTCCAACCGAACGCCAACCGCAGGTACAACTGCGGCGACTCGTCAACCACAGTTTCAAATGTCGTTTTCATCCCTCCCAACCGTACTTCCATGTGCGGCGGCGCCTAATCCACAATTCCAAGTGTGGTTAAGAAATAAAAACAAAACAAGCACAGATTTTATCACACTCAATGCATCATACAATGACCTGCCCTTGAAGTTAATTCTCTTAGAAGAAGAAAATCTACACTCTTCCACCACAAGAACTTAAAAACAAATGAAGTTGATGATGAGGGAGGAGGAGAGGAGTGCGGGAGAAAAAAAATGTGAGCTTGAAATGAAATGCGACAAGGAGAGAAAAGGAGGAGGAAGGGGTGTAGGGTTTACAAAATAATCTTAAATGTAAGTTAGGAAGGGGTGTAGGACTGCTGCTTCAATTTAATCATTAAATGAGTCAGCTTTTTTAAAGTAAAATATTCTTTCTGAGAAGGGTAAAGTTATAAATAAAAGAAGAAAGGAGGTGCAGGATGATGTTGGTGAGGTGCAGGGAGAACCTCTCCATTATCTTTTAGCAGTACAACTATTATAAATACCTCTTGAAATATATAATATTGTATTTATATATTCAAAAATTCAAATTTAAAATCACTATAAACACAAATTTATGTAAGTTGATTGATGCACTAATTGAAATAATAACATTCTTACGAATTATCAAATTATCCTTAAAAATATATATCAGAAAATTAAAAGAAAAAAATATATTTAAATTAATTTTGTTATCCATGTATGATTATTAGATGTACCACACTTAAAAGTTATGAGAGTTTTTGTTTTTCTAAATTGCGTCAATATTTAATATTTTGATATTAAGTAGAACAAGATAATATGATTAAGGTTCATCATATATAAAGTATTGTCAATATTTTTTAAAATAAAACCATAACGAAATTTGATATTCTAAAACAAATAATATCTCACATACAATTATTAGCATTAATAATATTATCTCCATGTACTTGAGATCATAATTACTAATATTCATGAATAATATTAATATTTAAATAGAAAATAAATCACAAATTCACTCAATTATATATTATCGAATTATCAAATTAAGTGTAATAAAATTAAAGAAAATAAAAAATAAAAAATAGATAGTATTAAAAATATGTGTGCACATATTTTTCATGGTACATCAAGAAATGGGTGAAAATTATAATAATAGGTGCGCTCCAATACAATAAGAGACATTTCCTTATATGCTAAAATTATCTAGGCTTAAATGTTTACGTCGCCTTCATATTAAGAGGTGAATTTCTGTTTAATACCCGGTTTTAAAAATGAACATTGGATCCTATGTTATGTAAAATATATTAATAAGGTCCATAGAAAAAGAACAAGTTCAAGAAATTATCAAAGAAAAAGCTAAACAAGAGATAGAAAAAGCTAGACACCAGAAGAGAGAAGAGAAAAAGTACGACTACATCAGCATGGACTTAACGTCGTTGCTGTCAACTTAACGGACATGACCTTATTCATACATTTTTCATAACATAGGGACCCAATGTCTTCATTTTTAAAATCAGGTACTAACCAAAAATCCACCTCTTAACATCAGAACGAAGTAAACATTTAAGCAAATTATCTAATATGCTTAAAATGATTTTAGTATATGTAATTTTCACCCAAGTTTTAAAATTCAATGTTTAAACAAAATTCAAGTTTTAAATTTGAAATATATGATCCCTCTAAATCACCGTTATAAACATAAATTTGGTTTTCACTTTAGTAAAAGTGTGTCAAATTAATTTTTATTTTTAAAACAGTTTCAATTGTGGTTTAATTTTATAAAAAATGTCTCACTTAAGTGTTATTTTAAAAAAACTATTAACGGTGTTAACGTGTCAATCTTTGAATTTTAAATTTTTTATATTAAAAAAAATTATAAAATTTTAGCTGCTACATGTGCTCAGGGAGTATGTTAACAAATTGATATATTATAAAAACTCGATTGCAAAAAATTCGGGGACAGGGACGACAGAATGTAACAAAGAACGGGAAGATTCCATAATTTTCTTAATAAAGATGTCACTCTATTGAAGAGACAGTTAGGTGAAAACGTATCTTGGCAACATTAAATATATGAATGACTTACCTGCTATTGTAATAATAGTCGAGGAACAAGAAAAAAAGTAATGTTTTTTGAGAATGAATAACTTTGAAAAATCAAACCATTTGTTTAATTAATATAAATAGATCCTCAGAATTTGTTGATATTTCAATTCCAGTAAATGATAATACTATAGTCTCGTTTTGATTAATTCTTAACAAATTAATATTTAAAATTTGTAAGATTCATTATATATATATATATATATATAAGTTATTTATTAATAATAAGATAACAAAATTATTGAATTTGCGAGTTCTTAGATTTATCCCTTACATACGCACAAAAGTAAAAAATAAAATAAAAAACAAAACAAAAAATATATGTAATTAGTATTGATATTCAAAATAAGAAATGAAAGTTGACAAATCAAAAGGAAAATAAGATGTTTGAATAAAATAAAAACTCCCTTTCCCAACTTAACTCCATATGACACTTGATACTATCAGCATCACATTAGTATCTGCCTATCGTGCATGTTCTCATTGTCTTGATTTCAAGAATAGTAAAAGATTTTTTAACATAATTCAAAATAAATAATAATATTTTTTTATAACACAATTAATTATATTAAAAAATAATAAATTATGATTTTAATTGTTTTATTATTTTGAGTTTAAATAATTAGATAAATTATAAATAAAATTGATAAATTTTTAATAAAGTCAAATAACTAAGTAATAAATAAAATAAAATAATTTATTATATTAACTTAACATTTATTAGTATAATTCTTTATATTAACAAGTTAAATAAATAAAATAAAAAATATTAAAATAAAAATTGAATTAATTGTTATGAAAATATAGGTTAGGCTTTGGTCTCCTCGTCTTTGAATAATGAAAACATAGGTTAGGCTTTGGTCTCCTCATCTTTGAATAATAAATTTTGAATATAAATAATATGATATTATATTCATTTTGATAAAAGATGTAATGTTAGTTACACATCCAATCATCATTATTTTGTAATATTTGCTATTTTCTATAATTTAACCGTAAATGTTTATTTTTCTGGTATATTAACTACTTTATTAAACTTTTAATGAAATGTCTATATGTCAGGAAAAAAAAAATATTAAAACGGTGTGGTTTTAGAAAAGTTACACTAAAATGAAGATAAAATTGCATTGTTTACCATTTTGTTAATTTTTATCAGTGATGTCAACCAATTTAATTTGACTGGAGCTGATTCGCCCTTAATTTGACGAAAAATAGTTAGTTTGGATCTGATTTTATACTGAATTAGAATTTCCAATCCAGTTTAGAAAAGGATGATCTTTTATAATTTGTTGAATAATTAATCGGTTTGATCTTTCTAAACTTCAACATAAGTTAAAGAAATTGTTAGAAATACTAATATGATTTAAAGGTAAATAATTTTTAATTTTTTTATTATTAAAAAATTTATAAACTTTAATTTTAGGTTTAATACCCAATTTTGTCCCTAGTTTGGTTTGCAAATCTCAATTTAGTCCCTCTTTAAAAAAATGTTTGAAATTGGTTTTTACTTTTAAATTTTTGAGTCAAAATAGTCCCTTCCGTTAAGTATAACTAAACGGAGTTAATAGATTAATGATGTGGCACTACTTATTGATTACGTGTTAAAAAATGTGCTTACGTGTGTTGGTTAATTAGGAAATAAATTAGGGAAGAAAGGATTTTATTCAGAAATGATTTTTTAATTGGGGAACAGATCCAGATCCAGCCCTCTGCCAAACCGGCCACCGCGCCTATTCCGTTGCCTTCTCTTCTTCACGCGCGAGGCCGACACACTCTCCTTCTGTCTACCGCGAATAGCCCTCCGCCAAACCAGCCACCGCGCCTCTTCCGCGCCACTGCTTTGTCAACTCCAGCCACCGTGCCATTGCTTCTCCGATCCCGTCTGCTCTCTCCGACACCGACAACCCAGGGAGGGGTTCGTCTTCATCGCACGTCCAAACCTCCACTCGATTGGCAGCCGCGAGCCACCGGAGCCGTCGCCAGTCGAGGCGAAATCTCTCCTCCTCCGTCGTTCGTCGCAGGCGGGAAGTTCTCTCCCTTCTCCCTCCGTATGTCTCCCCCACCTCCACAAATTCCAAACTCATTCATCACTCCACATACAAATACTTCATCACCTCCGTTCACCCAAACCCCAAACTCACAGAACACCTTCATAGCCACCAATCAAAGCTGCAAATCAAATTGAGAACCTGTGCCGTTCCCGCGCCCTCGAGGCCTTCCATCTCGATCCCTCCTGGTGGGGCATCAACGTCCAACCCCACTCTGGTTCTCCGGCCAACTTCGCCGCCTACACTGCACTGCTCCAGCCCCACGACCGCATCATGGGTTTGGATCTCCCCTCCGGTGGCCACCTCACCCACGACTACTACACTTTCGGTGGGAAGAAGATCTGTCTAGGTTCAAAAATTTTCTAGGTTTAGATTTAGGGGAAGCTGAAAGAGGAGGTTCCCAAATTCGGAAGTGAATCAAAGACAAAATTTGGCTGCCCCATCTTCCCAGAACAAATTCAGTGAACGTCATGTAAGCGAGGTCGAACGGAAGCAAAGGCGAAAAGGAGTGGGTGGTGGCTGCAGTGTGATGAAAGTGGGGCGAACGGAGTAACAAACAATATAATTTTTCACAATTTAAAAATGATAATATCCAGCTCAACCTTTGACAAATATAAAAATAATATAAAAATGACACGTTACTATGCATTATGCCAGATAATCACTCTCTTAACTCCGTTTGGTTATATTTAACGGAAGGGACTAATTTGACTCAAAAATTTAAAAGTAAGAACCTATTTCAAACACTTTTGTAACGAGGGATTAAATTGAGATTTGCCAACGAAACTGGGGACAAAATTGGGTATTAAACCTTAATTTTATAAGATGAATATTTTTTAAAGTTATTATATTTATTTTATTTTAATCATTTTTTATTAAATGCTTTTTATTCTTTTTTATTTGTAAATGTAAAATAAAACACAACAATAATTTCTGTGTTTGTAGTCTTCTTTCTTATATATTATATTTTAAAAATATTAGTCTTCATAATATTAAAAAATTCTTTTGTTGTATAAACATAACGTTCTGTGTTTTAATCCAATTTTTTTAATATATTTTTCATTAATAATATTTATTTGTTGTTTATTATAAAAGTAGTTTAATTTGATTAATTTTTATTTTTTTAATATTTTCTTAACATTCTCATTGATAAAATATTTTATTCTTTGTTATTATTTTTATTGAGCAAGTTAAAGATAATATCATATCATATATCTTTAATATTTAAGTCACTCTCAAGTAAACTCAAAATTACGTGAGGTAGGTGAGTTTTATATTCTTTTTATCATAATTAATATAAAATTTCTTATAAAATTTTTGATAAGGCTCTTTAAAAGTAATGAAAGAACAAAAACAATTATGTTTAGCGTGTAGAGTGTGAAAGGTTAATGTATCTCTCAATAATAAAAGAAATAATAAGAATTAAAAGAGTTGATTGTATTTTTATTGGTTACTCTTTTCATTATGAAATTTTAATTATTAATTTGGAATTGATTGCAATTTTTAAAAATATAATTATGTAATATAAAAATGTTTTTTTTAAATATTTTTCCCTTAAAAATATTTTTTATTTATTTCAAACTTATCTTATAGTAGTAATATTATTTGTGATCCTTTTATTTCTGTTTTACCTTTTGGTGTTAATGTTAATAAAGATGTTCAAAATAAATGTAGGGGAAATAAAAGAAAAATATTTATACTAATTTTTATTACTTTTTGTTTAAAAATATCTTAAAACCTATAATGAAACAATTATATCATTTAATGTTTTCTAAAAATAAATTATTAATAATGAAATGAATTCTCTTAAAGAAAATAAACTTAGTTTATTGATCTTCTACTTGCTCCTTATTCTAAAAGTATTAGATGTACATTAATAAATTAAAAAATAAATGAATTGAGAAATATATATATATATATATATATATATATATATGATATATGTGTGTGTGTTTTTTTAATAATACGTTAAAATGTTGTAACGCGTATTAGATAATTCTATATAATGGTTTTATTATGAGATGTTAAACAATATTTTATAATACTTATTTATGTATAAATTTATTTATATTAATAATTTTTATTAATTTTCTAAACATAAATTTATTTAAAAATCATTTAAATAAATAAATCCATTTTCATTTTAATTTCCAAATTTTATTTATTTATTATTTAAGTTGAGAATTCAAGAGTTGAATTATTGACATTACACAATATTTATTCTCTAATTCGATTATCTAACAACTAAATTATAGTATAATTTCTAAAAAAATGTTAAAATAAAAATAAGAATAACTTGGTAGTAATATTTACGGTTGAAAATTTGGTTTCCCATATATTAAATGTATGAGCAATATAAAATAAAAATAAAAATGAGTTTATTTGAATAAAATTTTAAAATGATTGGTATATTTAGAAAATGGTAATTTAGGAGTGGTAGTAAGTTAAAAATAATGAAATTATATTATTTTAATATTAAAAGGTTTTAATATAAAAGAAATTGTTATAAACGAGTTTTATTATTTCACACATCATCTCTATAAAAATTATTTTTTAGAGTGTTTTGTCTTCTTTAAGGGTGAGAGATTGCGTGTGTGATCCTTGCGGTGAGATCTTCAAGTCTGCTCGATCAGTTTTTCAAATAGAGTAAGTCAGTTTTTTATCTCTTTCTCTAGTTTCACGTTCTTTAATGCATGTGATGTTTCTCTCTGTTGCATGTTTGGTATGAGACTTCTCTTAGGTTCTCTATTAATCAGTGGTTCTAATGGTATACCTTGATCATATTTTCATGATCTGTAGGTATTGTTTGGTCTCTTTAAGGTGAAGGAGTATAGTAGGGTTCTCTATAATTAGTTGGAGTTTCTAAAAAGTAAGGGAAGCTAGTGTTGTATTTAATTTTAAGTTATAAAGTATGAAATGATAGTAGGTATCATGTGAGTACAATGACTGTTGAATCGATTGCTTGAAATGAACATGATTGAATTACATATCTTTGATTAAATTGAATTTAGTTGAATAATTATGATTGAATGTGATCATTGTGTGGAATATGTTGTTTGCTGGTGAAATGGTTAATAATGAATTTGGTGTGTGTGTGTTGAAAAGAAAAAGTATGAATTTAAATAGGAATTAGTTGGTCAAAAAGAAGGGTGTTGATAAGTGATTTTTAGAAGTATGGTTAATAAGGAATTTTGGTTTGGTTCGTGGTGGGATAGTATGGATGTTCGTGGTGCAGCGATACGACAGTGCGGTGGTGTGTGTGGTGGTCATTCGGCAGTGTGCTGCAGCGGTGTGTACGGTGGTCATTCGTTGGTGGTGCTTCCTTTCTGCGTCTGTAGTTGGTCCAATTTGAAATGGAGAAGGAAGCGATGGAACACTCATCTGGAGGTCTGTTTGTTTGAGAATATTAATACATTGGGAGAAAGTAAAAAGGGGGAACAGAAAAGAAAATGTGGTTTGCAAATCTGACTTAATTGTTCTGCATTATTTTATATAAATGCAGTTGTTACCTGCTTCTAATGCACCAATAGTTACACATCACGGAACCTCCCTTACTTGGTATAGCTCCCTTACTTGGTATAGCAGAACCCAACAAGATGTGAATCCAAAAGTTATGACCCAAGCTATTATTATTATTTACAATCTGTGTATCAAAGAAAATATTTGTTTTCTCTTTATTTGTTTCGATGTCATCAAACACAAATAAATTTAGAAATTTGATAAGAACAATTTACTCTCACAGTAGACATTATAATCAAAACAAATTTGATTTGTATTGAGTATCTTAAAAATATATTTAGTTAAATTTTGATATTTCTCAAGTAAAATAAAACAGAGAAAAAGTTGGTTAAGTTACCAGGATGAAGGGTGTCATTGTTGCTTAAAATACCAGAAAACACTTACAATTTGACCATATAACTTGATGAACCCCTACGAGTTTTGGCTCTCTCGAAGCATGATTTCAAGTCATTGCACCATCCACCTCCCTGGAAGGAACTATAATTAATAAATAGGCAATGATCATCATTGATGAATTATGAAGGTATATCCAAAGGGGTTTCTTCAACTGGAGTTTAATTTAGGCTCCACCAAACTAACTGAACTTAATACTTTGTCATTTCATTCAATCATTTCATCTTTCCATTGCTTTGCTTAGATTCACAGTTTGTATATACAAAACTTTATTCTCCGACACACCAAACGGATCTCCTGTCAAAACGGTGTGTTCCCTCTCTTTAAAACAAACACCAACTACTCTTTCTCTCTCTCACTTTCTCCCACTAAAACACTATATATATGGAAGCGCCGAAATACTTTGTCGGAGGCTATTTTTCCGACGGAGGAGATGACCAATTCTCTCAGCAGGATAAGCACCACGCTGACCAGAAAATCAGTGAGTCTTTCGCCATTGATGACCTCCTCGACTTCTCCCACGCCGACGATATTATGTCCAACGGTTTCTTCGACAATGTAGCCGGGAATTCCACCGACTCCTCCACCGTCACTGTTGTTGACAGCTGCAACTCCTCAATTTCGGGCAGCGACAATCGCTTCGCCGCAGCTATTGTCCCTCGCAGCTACGCCGGTGATCCTCAATTCTTCGGAAAACTCTGCGTTCCGGTAAGTAATTCTCCGAGGTTGACCACTGGATGATGGAATAAACAGATAATTGTGATGATTCGAGTTAGTTTAAATTAAATTCGTTTGTTGTTTTTGAAATTGAATTTTCTCTTCTCGTGATTTTGTGACAGTATGATGATAAGGCGGAACTAGAATGGCTCTCCAACTACATTGATGACTCGTTCTCCGCCGAGGAGGAGTTGAAAACGCCGCAGCTACTGTCCAGTGTCGCTGCGTCTACCATTTTTGGCACGTAACCGCAGACGCTAGAGTCCTCGTCCTCCACCGACACGCAACCATCGTTCGCTTCCTACGAAACCGCTCGGAATGCACCGTTTTTCACACGGATGTCAACATCCGTTTTACATGTTGAGAAACCTGCACCACCACCACCAAGATCCGTTGCATGCACAGGGGACCATTATTAGGTCATTAACGAAGTGGGTAAAAGGTTAAAAGTATTAACCCTAAAAATTAAATTACTGGAGGACAAAATAGGGACGGGAAGGTGTTGGAAGCAGTCAGTGGCGGTGTAGGGAGCAACTGCCTCACTTATGACCTGTTGGAGTTGTTCGAATTTTGGGCTCCCAGCGTACCCAAATTAAAAAAAAAAGTTGGTATCTGATGGGCTCAATAACACATTATGACATGTGGAAGAGAAAAAACAAAAGACTGTCAACAAATTTCTTCCTGCACCACATCATTCCGAATTTTATTTTCTGAAATGCATTAAATCACTCCCAGAAAAAAATTTCCCAACACTTTTCCAGAAGACACTCATCCAGTCCACTGCTATAATAGTTTAGATCATAAAAAAAAATACTTGTCTGATATATAACTTGGATTTATACCAAGACATTACTTATATGTTAATAAAAAAAACATTGAAAAAGCAGAATCGACAAAGAAAGATTATTTTTTATTAACAAGTGTTCGATGGAAGTAAATACAAATTGAAAGAAAGAGTATAAGTTTTTTTTGGTCAATTCTGCTTGTATCGGTGATTCAAAATTTTCCATTGTTAGAAGTGGATGATTAAAATAAACCGTGATTAATTAAAGAAAGAATGAGCCGCGAAGTATGATTGATTTTGATTTGAAAGAGAAGATAAAGAAGAGCGTGCGTGTGTGATTACAGGTCACCGCCTCACACCCGCAGTTTTGCACGGTCTTACACGTAATGCTATCGTTAATCATCACATTACGTGCCCCCTTGGATTTGGTGGGACTCACCTATTCCACTTTTCAATTTCCCAAACCCTAGTACTTATAGAACACTTATGTCATCCCCAATTCTAAGAAAAAACACAGTCCACCACCATCACACACAGCTCATCAAATCAAATCGTATCTAACGCCTAATCCGACAAATTTCCTAAAACCAATCCATTATTAATAATAATAATAATATCATCCACTAATATGCCACGTGGGAGTTGCGAAACAAGTTGTTTAAATTGCATGCAGTGCAAGTGTAAGTGTGTTCAACACTTGGGTGGTGGAATTTATTAGAACATTAGTAAATAGATACAATGCATAAAACAAATGGCACAATTATTACTAAAATAAACTTTGGGAACGAATAAAATTCCACTCCTCCTCAAAAGCAACAAGATACAACTGGAATGTCTGTCTTTCTCTCACCTGGGGGTTTGGGATTTTTTTATTTTTTTTTCTTGTTTTGAGTTTAAATCTGTTGTTTGGAGAGCTTTTGGCAAGGTGGATTGGGATCGGATTGGTCCAGTGATTTTGTTGTTGACGGGATCTTCTTTGGCAGAGATTGGTGAGGTTTGAAAGTAGGAAGAAGGTGGAATAGGAATAAGAGAAGGAGGAAAAGAAGGAACAAAATGTAAAGTGGGAGGCAAAGGAGGAACATGTAGAAAAAGGGAACCGTATTGTAGGAGAAATCCAGCTACCTAAGAAAGTTAACTTGTTGTCAGTATCATATAACATCTGAGACCACACTCTCTAACATCTAATTGTCTCCCTATGGAGGTCTAACCTTCTGGTCAACTGGTCAAACCCGGTCTTAAACCACTGTGTATTTTGTATGCTCCTTAAAAGAACATTTCTTTATCTTTCTATTTTTAAATTTACTATTATATTCTCCCTTGTCGTTCATGCTTGGAAGTAATCATCTATAAAGCTCATCAATTCACAAGTTTTTTGTTTTTTAATCAGTCGTTAACTACTTTATGTCAAGTGGGTATTTCTTGATCGATTGATCCCTTGCGTGCTGTTCAACTTTTCATTTTTGAAACTGTGCTATTCAGTATTTGCGTTTCTATCTGATACAATATTTTGTCCTGATAATGATAGCGTTTAATTTTGCATGATGAAATCATTTCTACCGTAAAACATATTCACATTTTTCATTTCATTTTTATATTTCTTAAATGGATTTAATAGTATGCTTTCATTATTTTCCTCAAAGCCTCACTTTCTACGTAAATTCCCACTCATCTTATAAAATCAATTCACCACAATATGTTTTCCTTTAACAAACTTATAATTTCATAGAGAACAACAAACTTTTTAATTCGTGATTTCAGTAGGATCCTACATACAATTAAAAACGAATTTAGTCTTTCTTTTCGGTCAATTTTTTTGTTGGGAGCATCATCCACAAGAACAGCAACAATGTCAGAAATTAGTGGCAAATAATTTCGGAGTTTAAGTAACAGTCTTTTTTTAAGATAACTAGGCAAAAAAGAAAAAGAAGATTCCAAAAATTTGGTAAACTGAATTATTTGCAACAGTCACTCACCGACGGTGACTGTTATGTGTCAAAGGTTGAAGTGGGCTAGCGATGGCAACGTAGCGTTGGATCCTATAGATGTTTTATGACCTTTTTTCGTTACGCCCCCTTTTTTTTATCGGAGTTTCCCGTTGGAGTTTTCAGTTGTACGCAAACATGGAATCATGGTTTGAACCACTTTTGCAGATGATCACGAGATTAAAGACTATATTCAATGAGTCTTGTATTGTTGCTGCGTTTGGTCTTTGGAGCACCTTATTCCAATCATTTCAAATTTGGACGATAATAATAATAATAATATTATTATTTCTGTGTGTTTTTGTATTTTATTTAGGGTTTCACATGATTTGAAACTTGGATTGGAGAGTTGATACTTCCCTGGGGAATATATTCTATTGACAGATCTGAATTGTAAAAATTTATCTAATCCTGGTTTTTGGTCGCAGATTACAAAGCAAACGGAGAGCATCTTTTGGAAAGCGGTGGTCGTCCCGTTTGTGGAACCGTGCTTCATCAATCTCTAGACGATCTGATTCTCACTCTCAGTGAATGTTTTTGAATCTTTTTCATCGAATGGGATCGATGTGTTTCAGAGTAGTTTGTTTGTTTGGGCTTGGCTTTGCTTTGCCTGGGTATGATGATGTGGGGCACCTCTCTATTTTTCTTTTTTAAAACAACTCCAGTTTTTGGATTTTCTTATATTTTTTCTCTGCTCCTTTTCTTTTGTCTTCTTTTCCTTTCTTTTTTGCAATGCCTTCTTCTATTATCTAACGAGCTTTGACCCAAACAAACAAAAACACAGTGCGATTAACTGGCAAGGTTTGGATTGATGATTGATGATTGATGATTGCAGAGCATCTATTGTATTCCATTTGAACACTTTTCTCTCTATCTCTCTCTTGCTTTCGCAATGTGATAAAAAAGAAAATGAATGAAAACCCCAGGGATCTTCTCTTCGACCACTAGAGCTTCCACTGTAGGCGCATACAAAAAGCAAAGTGGTGATCAGTTTCGGATTCGGGGCATGAGGTTACTATCATGACGAGCTTGGCTTTTGTTTTGGATTCACGTGATTCGCATGGTACGGCAGCCAAAACTGCTTGTTGGTGTAGATTTGATGGATTCGACGCCCTATAACAAGTAACGGAATCTGGGTCTTTGGAGGAGATCATTGCTAGGTCATTGTTCTGTTCAAAACAAACCTCTTCATCAAAATTCAATATAAGTTACACCACTTATATAACAAACTTTTTTACAGTAACATATTCAATAACTTCAATAAGTGTACCGGTCACTAATTTTGCTCACACTGAATGTCATAAATTTGATAAAAAAAACATGTAAGGAGATAACTTAGGCATCAAGCAGCGTGGTAAGAAGGGTTTGTAGATTGTGTAGGATGAGTTAGAGCGTGGTTGCGGAGGAGAGGAAAAGGAGCGTGAGAATAAGGGGGTTGGATTGGAAAGTATTATATTTTCCTTGCAGGGACACTAAAACCTCGTGATCGGAAAAGGCAGATCCATGGAAGACTGTTCCCTCTCGTCACGTGGGCTCTTTTGACTACCCATTAACCAATGACCAAAACTAAGCAACACCCCCACCGTCTCTCTTTCTCTTTCCCTTCCACCTCACCCTTTCCTACACTGCTATTCTACGTCCTATGCTGTGCTATGCTATAAATCCAAACTCCTTCACCCCAATTATTGCATCACCTCACCAACATTTCCACACTTCCTTCCTCCTTCTCCCTCTCTCTCTGCTAACATCTTTATAATTTAAATTATTATATCCTTTAACTTCTCTCTCATCAAACTCAAAATCATATTCCTATATTAAGGACAACGTGGACTGCACCTGCTGACTGGTATTTACATTTCTTATAAGCTCACAAGCCTACCAGCTACACCCGCTTCTCATTTCTCACCATTAACCTCTTCTTATATTATTTTCCCTCTTCTTTCTTTCTCTCCCTATCAATTCCCTTAAGTCCTTTCCTTTCCCAATTCCAGAGGCCCTTCATCAATATCGCTGTTGCAGTGTCTCCCAGGGGCACGTCATGGGACCCTGTACATGTGGCATCTCCCACGGCCAAACCACCTCCTTCTCAATGCCCTTCTCCGGGCCAAACCACAAACCACCCTACCAAGATTCCGACATTTACGATTATTCCTTCACCTCCTCCTCTTCTTCTTCTTCCCCTTCCGTTGACTGCACCCTTTCCCTCGGTACCCCATCCACCCGTTTCTCCCAAGACGACCAAAAACCTACTCGCCACGAACGTAGATCCGTTTCTAACTTCTGTTGGGACTTACTACAATCCAAACACAACCCTCAATCCCAAACCAAGTCCTCCAGAACCTCCAATACCACCTCAAACCCCGACCCTCTCATCGCTCGCCGCTGCGCCAATTGTGATACCACCTCAACTCCCCTTTGGAGAAATGGCCCCCGAGGCCCCAAGGTAAATCACCATACTTATCACTTCTCCGAACTTAAACTCTATATTTTTTTTTTCCAAAACAACATTCAATTCATTAATCACCAAAAAAAAACATTTTTTTTTGCTTATCTCTTCTCCTGTACAATGTAGTTTAATCAATATTTTCATTCTTTTTCTCCGACATTGAAGAGTGGTTTGTGACTTTGTGTGAATTGCATTGCAGTCGCTGTGCAATGCGTGTGGGATTAGATTCAAGAAGGAGGAAAGAAGGGCGAGTGCCGCGGCCGCACCGCCGCAGCGGGCTTCTGGCGGCATGATGGAATCGGCGCAGGTGTACAACAATTCGTGGTACGCACACCCGCAGAGTCAGAAGATGCAGTGTTTCTCACCGGGGATGGGGAGCGAGTTCCGTTTCGCGGATGACGGCGATCGAGACGCCGATAACGGCATTCCGTTTCTCTCGTGGAGACTCAACGTCGCAGACAGAACGAGCCTCGTCCACGACTTCACAAGATGAACGTTGAAAACAAAAAATTAATAGCATATTATAATGATGATAATAATATAATAATAGTAACACGAGATATTACAAAAGGAGGTAGCTAGCTAGCGTGGTTACCTGGATACGGTCAAGACCAATCAAACACACAGGCAGTTATACGTCAACGTTTTACGATGATGTTTTTGATTGCGATGGTTATGAGGGTCTCGAATCGTGGATTTTATGTTTCTTTTTACCTTTTCCGTTTTGTTTGCTTCCTTTTCTCGCCCTTGGTGTGAGAATGAGATAATTCTATATTCTTATTAGCTTGCTTTTTCTTTGGATTTATTTCTTTAACTTTCTCTTTCAGTTATTACGTATAAACCTACTTTTTCGTTTGACCATCACAAATATGGACCGTTTCTGAATCAATTAATTGGAAACACGTTATGTTATAACTCGAACTTTCGCAGGTGCATGTCATTACTCGTGACTATTACCTCCTTTGAACAAACTGTTTCTTTATGCTTAAACAGAATCTGAAATTTTATAGTCGTTGTTTTCGATTTTCTGATTTCCACACGGACATTCATACCCGAACATAGATAGATACAGTGATTTGCGAAAGCGAGTGAGACATGGGTGCATTTAATTCCTTTGAACCAACTCCGACGGTCCAATGTGTCAACGTTGGATCACGGTTCTCTCTGACCGGACACTCAGGTTCACAACAGCCAAACTGACTGTCTTTTAAGAATAAATCTATGATTTCTTAATTAAAAATCATTATTACTACACTCTCATCTCATGTCACCAGTTTTTTCATATTCTAATTAACATGTTTTTAAATAAATAAAAAAATCATTAATTTCTTAAGACCTGGCAGAGCCTCGTTTAATTGTTACGCCATGTATTTAATGATGTCAGACAAAAGCTTCTACAAATCACAGCTAGACTATGTAAATATTTTTTAATGATTAATCAATTTTTAAAATACTAATTTGAAATATTAATGCTCTTTCGTGTAATTTTTTTTATGCAAATATATTCCTTAAACCAGTATAGCACTTATTGGTAAATGAACGCAAATAATTTGGTAAAAGAAAACCAGTATTGGACTTGTTAACTCTTACTACCTTTTTGTTTTCGCTTAGTTAATAAAGTAGTATTTCTTTTGCGCTGCAGTACTCAGTGTATACAGTGAGATAATCTTTATCTTCTTGGAATAGCGCATTGCTTTATCATCCAATGATAATCTTTATCATCAATGAAGTTATGTTGCGGTTGCTGGAACTGATAGCTTTCCATCACAGAACCCAACATCATTGCTGCTACATCTCTTTACTTGAGCATCATATAAGAATTAAAATCACCAATGTTAACAGAATATGACAAATCAAACCTTAAACCTTATATTTGTCTTGCATGTATATATATATATATATATATATATATATATATATATATATATATATATATATATATATATATATATACCAAGTGACGTTAGACTTTTATTTTCGTGAAATTATGCGTGTGTTAATTTGATTAGGACTTGTATACCTTCCTATCATTTCTTGTTGATGTACCCTTATATGTGACCGGATGAGGCTTGCAGATATACAAAATTTACTTTGTCAGCTTGTATAATTTAATTCCAAGTATAGCCTTTGCAAGTCAAAATTGATTTTTAAAAAGTTTGACTAAAATTTTAACTCTTCCCTGCCACATTTCAAACTCAAACCCTACATCCCCTTTCCAAATCACCCCTCCCTCTTTTTCTCTCCGTCTTTCTCTGCCATTCTTCTCTCCCCCGTATCCTCTACCACCACTGTATTTTGTCTTTGCTCTCCCTCTTGTGCAAGCGTTCGTCCTTCGTGCCAAGACTCTACGTTCGTCCCTTTTGCGTTCGTCCTGTCGTGGCCTCACAGATCTTTGGTGTCCAGGTTAGTACCACTGCATCTACTTTGTTTTGTTTGTTGTCATATGCATGTGACTGTGTGCCTGGGTGTTCGCTTCGTGCGCCGGTTCAGTTCATTCGTTCGCCGAAGAGCTTAAACGCCGTTGGAGTTGCGGTCAGAGACGTCCGCAGTTGAAAGTGCGGAAAGGTGCAAATAGAACCGTATTTCGATCTGCGAAAAGCGCAAACCACAGTTCGATCTGCGGAAAGGACAGAGTACCACCGCATTTCGATCTGCGACGGCAGACTAACCACACATGGAAATGCGTTAGTTGTTTGCCGGATTTTAAAATGCGGTTTATGAATTTTTTTATTAGGTTTTTTAATTTTTTTATTAGGTTAGTATATGCTTACTACAGTGAAAACGAAGACCAGGCCGCACCTGAGGGTTTATACCCAAAAGATATTTTTGTGGTTCGCAATTAAGAAAATGGTTGGTGGTTAACAAAAATAAATTCATTAATTAAGTTTTGATTTTTTGTTAAATAAAGAACAAAGAAGTAAAATTAGGGTTGCAGGACGAAGGCAGTGAAGTTAGGGAAGAATCACTCAAATTCTTAAGTGGCAGCAGCAGACATACATGGAAGAGGAAAGAGTTTTGAACCATATCAGCCAACAGCAAAATGAAAACATGAATTGGTGAAAAAAGAAAAGAGACAAAGGAAATCCCGCGCCAGAGGATATCCCAGAGGGTACAACAGAAAGGAGGGGGCTTTGGCTTTGAAAAGGGGACAATCACATTGGAGACGGGGGATCACTGATCACCACCACTTATAGAGCGAGAGACCTCGGACCAGAGAAAAAAAGAAGGAGAAGAAGCGACTGTTGGTGAACCTAGCTGCCCAGTCAACTTCACTTCACGGCGCCTGCAAGATCATTTTGGTTACTAAAGGAGAAGTTCAGTCGAGGAGAGAAAAGGGAATTAAAGCCCAAAAGAAAAGGCATCTTGAAGCTGCGAAGGTAAGTCTTCGTCTACCTAAGCTCCTTGGTCATGCTCCTTGTATATATGCTTTCCTTGTCCATGCTGAGAGATGAATGATTGATGTTCGATCAATGTTTATGGATCAATGTTTATGGTTGCGTTTGTTTGCCTTCCTCTGTTAATCAAAACTGCGCCCAAAATGCAGTTTCTGTGCCTGCAAATTTCATCTATTTAACTACCAATAGAAGATAGGCATACATTTCCCTAACATCAACACTTCGTATCCCTTTAGCACCCAGGAAACCCGTAAATAAAAAGCAAACAGCAGCAGCAAATATAGCTCTCGTACCATCTCCTACCTCTATCAAATGCAAACCAAATCACAGATCCCATGCCAGTACACTCAAAGCATTCACCTCCTCAGAATTTCTTCACATTACAGGAGCCTGTCATTCCCCAACTTACATCCTCATTCTCCTAATCTCTGCCCACGGTAACAATGGAGACTCCAACCTTTGTCTCCTTCCCTCGCCAGCCGCCATCAACCGTTTGGATTCTCCACACTGCGCTCAACCGTAACCGCCTCAACAAACATAACCCATCATCCAATACACCTGTCATCGTTCAAAATCACCATTGATGCCCCCATTCATTCGTCGGATACCCCTTTCACCATCCAGATTCACCCATTGCCACAGCCATCTTGACAGATTTCATTCACCATCTCCTTCATCATGCACATAACCGGAACCCACTATTCCCTCAACCTACACCGTTAACCGCAAAAACAAAATCCTCCTCCATTCACTCGGATATCACCATCAACCAGGATTCAAAGAAAAATTTGAACGCAGAGACGAAAGGGGTAGAGGTGGGTTTGGTCGTAGCGGTGGAGGACGTCAACGCGAGGACCGGCGGCGACCTTGGTCGTGACCTGTGACACTGGTGGTGCTCTGGTTCGAGGCAGCCGTGATCGTTCAAACAGCGATTGACGGAGAAGCGTGAGAGATTCTCTAACGCGGGAAGAAGAGAAGGAAAGGAGGGTCTGGCGCCGTGACCGGCAACGACTCCGGCGGCGAGCTGCATCGCTGGCGCGGAGAGGCGAGAGCTTCTCTCCGCGCGCGAAGAAGCGAAAAAAAGAAAAAGGAGAAGAGGGGCTTGGCGCGGCAACCAGTGGGGTCTGTGGCGGCGATCGGCGCACTGGTGGTGTCCTGGTCTTGCGGTTGGCGGCGGCCGGTTTGGCGGAGGCGGTGGCGCGTGTGCGCGAACGGGCGGAGGTCCACTTTTAGCTGCCTCGTTTGGGAGAGAGGCCCTAGTCTCTAGGCTTTCTGAATGTTGGAGTGAGGAGAAGAGTGGCAGAACCCCTAACCCCTAATGCTTCTGCTTGAAAAAAACTCCTGGGCCCGGTCCAAATAATAAAAAAAAACAAAAACCCGATTCTTTTCTTTCCTACGCGCATCCCCCGTTTCTCACCCGCACACTCTCCATCCTTTCCCTTGGTCTCGGCTCAGGCCCGTTCTATTCTTAAAAAAACACAAATACCAATTTCTTCCCTGCGCCCCCTTATTCTCATTTTCGCACCCCTCTCCGCCTGGGCTTTGGCCCAGTTCGTTTTTTTAATTGTTTAGGCACCCCAGTTTCTTATTTAGCACCTCCGCACCCTTTTTTTTTATTTACTTATTATTTTATCCTTATTTTTATTTTATCCTTTTATTTTTACTTTATTTTCATTATTTATTTATCTATCCTTTTATTTTATTCTATTTTTATTTTTTATGTTTTTTTTTCTTTTTCTCTTTTGATTTTAAATATTTATCTACTTTTTAAATGTACTTTTATAAAAAATAATAAAATATTTTAAAGGTTTAGGCACATGTGTGATCGCATCGTCCTTGTGTTAGAACCTTTTCTTCTTGTCTTCTAAAAAATAATAAAAAATATTTAGGCATATGTGTGATCGTTCGTATCGTCCTTGTGCCAAAAACCTTTTCTCTTTCTTTTATAAAAATATAAAATCTTTAAAAACTAAAAACATCAACAATTTCAAACAATAAACAATCTCTTAGCCAGAACTACGTTATCCTTGATTCTCCATCAAAAGTACAGATACGTAGGAGCAAGGCTAGTCCTTGTCAGGTTCACTTCCCAAAAAAATCCAAAATCATTTCAAAACAAATTTTCAAACAATTTCCAAACAAATTTCTCAAACAGTTTCAAAAGAACTACGTAACCCTGATTTCTCATTCTGAATGAGAATACGTAGGAGCAAGGTCAATCCTTGTCGGGCCCAAAAAACTAAAAAATATATTTTGTTTATTTAGAATTTTATTTTATGTGATATTTAAACATTTTGAAAACCACATCATATTCGTGTATTTAGTTAAAGGTACTGGCTTAGGGCAGGCGTTGTAAGGTGCTAACACCTTCCCTATGCGTAACCAACTCCCGAACCCAGAATATGGTTTTCGTGGACCGTGTCTTATTATTTTATGGTTTTTTCGTAGTTTTCCATAATAAACTATGGTGGCGACTCCAAAATCTCTTTTCAAAACTCGTTTCTTTTTGGATCGTCGTCCCGTCGCGATTCTGGTTGCGACAGATAAGATGGCCTGATTTCTAGAGTATTTATGAACATCGAGTAAGCACACTTAGTAAACGCATTGGAGTGATAACAGTAAAGATTGTTGAGGTGTATTGTGATTGATAAACTTCTAACATATTCAAGTATCTTTGGTTTATATAGCATCCTATACCAATTATACTGTGTGTTAAGTTTCTCCATCTAGGACTTGTTAATATAGTTTGCTACACTAGCTCTCATGCATTATATCTTATAAAACCCAATAAATTTTCTTCTTTTCTCTTTTTCAATCTTTGTTTCTTATCTTTTGCAATATGCGGGATAAAAATTGAATATAATATTGTAAAAATATCTTGTTTCTGAACATTGACATTTTTTTTTCTTCCCGAAAGTGTCGTTTCAGTTTTCTTCCGCAAGTGGAGGTTGCTTCTCTTCCTGCAAGGCTCAGGATTGAGTTGGCTGTTGCGCTCTTCCTTAAGTTACGAGATTTCTCCTTAATCAGTGGGAATCGTGGCTCCCTTTAGCTATATAAGTAGTGTATTTTATTCACTCCAAGGAATACACAAAAAAAAAAGAACTCTCTCATCTCTCATTTTCTCTCATTTATCTTTCTTTCTAGTAAAATCTCGAATTTTTCTTATACCCCTTTAGAGTTTCTATGAGATTCTAAAATAGTTTTAAGAAGTTTTTGTTGTATCGTACAAACTTGTACAACACACTCCATATAAGTTGTTAAGAATAGTAATTTACACATCTCAAAAAATTATATTCGTGATTTTGTTAGATTTCTAATATATATTTCTAATATATATATGTAACATTATCCATAACACTTATTGTAACATCCCAAAATACAGTAATTACCATAAATCAGAATTAATTACAATTAACAGTAAATCAATGCAGTCTTTATATAATTAACAGAGTTTAAAAGCCGAACGGCTTAAAGTGCAGAGTTACCATATACAAGACGGAAACAGTGAATGCTAATAACGAACGGTTTTACAAAATAATTAACCGAACGTCCAAAAACAAAAGAAACGTCTAAACTAAAATGAAAGACGGACGTTCTACTGCTCCGCTTTCACTTCCACTTCGACTAAGTTTTCTTCCTCGATAACGTCCTCCAGAGTAGCCTCGCCTTCTGCTCACATCCACACGGATGATCATTGCAAGACAGGACGAACGTACATAGACAGTGGACAACACAAGGAAAAACGAAAGGGTAAGCTTATATAATTTAAGTTATACATCAACACATACAATAAAACATTTCATTCCACACAAACACATATTTTAACATATAACATCATGTAACATCTATATATATATATATATATATATATATATATATATATATATATATATATATATATATATATATATATATATATATATATCTATATGTAAGACGACCGTCCGGACTGTATGATCTGTGTAGTTACAAGCGTCCTTGCACCCGAGTGATGTAGTAACTGGGATACACTCAACAGCTGCCACTCGAGGTTAGTCCGTTCTTACGTCGCCCATGTTAACTTATGGACTAAGGACCTCCTGCCGTTCCCACACATGAACTACCCTCTTCTACGTGAAGATGAGTATCACGGAACATCAGGATGGACAACGAGTCTTAACTTATCCACAGTCATACTTTACCAAATTTAATATTTAACATATTCGAGACGTTCCTCCCTGGAACGCTCGTTCAAATTCCATAATCGTATAATCATTTAATATAGTGTTCACACATCTTAATATTTCATTTTTATAACATTTTCATTCTATGTTCCACTTTCTTAAAAGGACGAACGTTCAACTTTCTGAAGGGAGAGGACGAACGTTAAAAGCCAGATTTAGAATAACCCATTAACAATCAGAAAGACTCCAGAGGAATACGACCATTTTCAGAATATTTTAAGTACCAAGAGGTCAGGTTGACTCAACTTGGACGAAGATACATCAAGAAGAATACTTAACTACATTGGGAATCTTTTGTTTAAAAAGGGATCGACTGCCAGTCAATGACCGAACGCGCCAATATACATTTACTAATTATTTGGACGAACGCTATTTACGTTCGTTAAGGAATCAAAGATAAGGACGAGCGTTCGGTTTAAGACCGAACACTACGTTAAAACGAACGCTAGGTAGATGACCGAAAACCAATCATGACGAACGCTTGGTACAAGACCGAACGCTCTTTAGGACGAACGCTTGGTATAAGACCGAGCGCTATTTAGGACGAACGTTCGGTATAAGACCGAACGTTACTTATTTCAGTTTTATTCAATTTAAGGTGTACGACATCTCTATGCTGAGCCGAACGCTCAAACATAGTAATTCGAAATAAGGACGCTCGTTCTCAAATCGAATTCTTCCCAAAGGAAAGAATTCTACTCTAAGTAATTTTCAGGGAAACCGAACGGTATAAGACCGTACGATGACGAGCGTAATTTATCATAGGGAAATTATCATATCCAGATTTTCACTAAGTTAACTCAACCTTTCTCATGTGATTCTTACTTCGTAACTTCATATCCATGATTAATTCTCATACTATACAGATCTCATCATATTAATAAATCCAACTATACAATAGTCATACACCTTTCATACGTATCCAAATCAACATGCATTTCAACCACACAGAAAACATATACAATATCAGTGATCGTTCATAACAGCTCAAACAACATACTTTTTATACATCCAAATCAAATCATACAACATGCAAGTATAAATTAAACATATAAGCTTCCCTTACCTGGATAGCAGTGTACGTCCTAAGAGTATGACTTTAACTCGTGCAACTACGGCTCTTCTATACTCAACGGTCACTTAAGTTTCTTCAACTAAATCTAACCAAAGAAATGTAGAAGATATCAAATCGTACCCTTGCATGCAACTAAATCTGGGTTCGCAGGAATATCCAGAAACGAACGCCTAAGCTAGGAGACTTACCGTTTTCAGAATCGGGATTGGTTCGGCCCAAAATGAAGCTCACAGCTGGACGAACGTTCCTACGGTGCTGCAAGTTGATCGGAGAAGAAACGTGAGAATTTCAGTAGAGAGAAGTTGGAGAAGATGAAGGTTGGGTTCTGAGGAAGAAGATGAATGCTGCAGGTGAGTGGAAGGGTTTTTCGAAAAAGTCATTTTGTTCAATCCATGTTCGTTCGGACGAACGTCTCCCAAGCCGACACCTGCACACCCACTCTGACTTCAGAAGCTTCCAACGTGACAAGTGGCGTTCGTGCATGCAGCGTTTAGTGCGTTTTTAATGCACTGAACGTGTGGTGCGGTGCATTTATGGAAGCAGTCAGGTGACTCAGCAGTGCAATAATGACAGATTAGACAGTATAATCATGTTTTAATTTTTTCGAGATCTCACACATATAAAGACAAATAAAAATATAAATTTATCCATTTTTAAGACAAACCAAAATAATTTTGATGACAACAAAATATTAAATTTAATTAAATCTCAATGTTAGTTATAAATTATGAATAATTTATAATTTGTTGGCTTAATATACTACATTTAAATTTATGAAAAAAATTATTTAATTATTTATTGTGAAAACAACAGCCTGATGAAGTTATGCAGCAAATGAAGATGCGCGTGAGTTGAAGTATGAAGCAGGAGACGAAGCATGAAGGTGTGGACGTTAGACGCAGCATTGCAGCGGTGCCAATGGCCGAGGCACTTCAGAGAGATTCTCTCACAAACGATCCTCACCGGCCTCATCTCAGACCCCTACGCCGCAAGCAGACTCATAAACTTCTCTACTCGCTCCGCTCTCGTTCCCTTCGACTATTCCCTAAGAATCTTCGACCATCTTCACAACCCCAACCCCTTCACATGGAACACCATCATGTGCGCCCACTTCGAACTCCAAAACAACCCTCACCAAGCCATCACACTCTACAAGCTCTTCCTTGCGAAACACGCAAAACCCGATAACTATACCTACCCAATTCTTCTTCAATGTTGCGCTGCCCGGGTGTCCGAGTTCGAGGGAAGGGAGCTGCACGCACATGTCGTGAGGTTTGGTTTTCATCAAGATGTGTACGTCCGGAACACGCTGATCAACTTGTATGCTATATGTGGGAGGATGTCCAGTGCGCGCCAGGTGTTTGAGGAAAGTCTTGTCTGGGATTTGGTATCTTGGAATACTGTTTTGGCGGGGTATGTTCAGGCGGGAAATGTGGAGGAGGCGGAACGTGTGTATAGGGGAATGCCGGAGAGGAACACCATTGCTTCGAATTCCATGATTGTGCTCTTTGGAAGGAAGGGGTGTGTGGAGAAGGTGCGGCGGATTTTTGATGAGGTTCGAGGGAGGGATATGGACATGGTGTCGTGGAGTGCGATGGTTTCTTGTTATGAGCAGAATGAGATGTGTGAGGAGGCGTTGGTTTTGTTTGTGGAGATGAAGGCGAGTGGGGTGACAGTGGATGAGATCGTTGTGGTTAGTGTTGTATCCGTGTGTTCGCGATTTTGAATGCTGAGATGGGGAGGTTGGTGCATGGTTTGGCGGCGAAAGTTGGGGTTGAGGATTATGTTAGTCTTAAGAATGCTTTGATACATTTGTACTCTAGTTGTGGGGAGATAGTGGATGCGCAAAGAATTTTTGATGATGGTGGTGTTCTCTTGGATCAAATATCTTGGAACTCGATGATTTCTGGGTACTTGAGGTGTGGTTCAATTGAAGATGCTGAGAAGTTGTTTTATTCCATGCCGGAGAAGGACGTTGTGTCTTGGAGTGCCATGATATCTGGTTATGCTCAACATGAATGTTTTTCAGAGGCTTTGTATTGTTCCAAGAAATGCAGCTTCATGGAGTCAAGCCCGACGAAACTGCTTTAGTTAGTGCCATCTCGGCTTGCACCCATCTGGCTGCTTTGGACATAGGGAAATGGATTCATGCTTATATAAATATAAATAAATTACAGGTTAATACTATTCTGAGCACGACTCTTATAGACATGTATGTGAAATGCGGGTGTGTGGAAAATGCATTGGAGTTACGTTCATCCAAATAAAAGACGAAATTTTAAACTTTAAACAGTTTAAAGTATTTGAACACTACAAGCATTCAAATAGGAAAATTCCTAAGTAGACTACACCTTAACATCAGCGTCCTCTAGCTCTTGCTCCAAGGGAATCTCCTCAACAACATCTGCTCCCATTAAAGTGGATGATCATCGCCAAAGAAACATACCCAAACAGCACACAACAAACAATGCAAGGGTGAGCTAGATATACACGGTTGTACATGTTTGTCTAAAATCTAAAAGAATATGTAGTATGAGAGTATTATTGCGCAAATAAATACTACTTTCTTTTGGTGACATCTAATGATCAATGAAAAATGCAAAATAAATGTTTCACTAGATGAAAATAAACAAAGATTAAACAACAATTTTGTGGACAGGCTGATGAGTCTCGGTTTGATGCATCTCTTTATGTTACCTTTTGTCTTTAATTTCTTAGTTTTAGATCAGATTTAGTTTCGTTCCCTTAATTCTTAGTTTTTCTTAAAATGAGTTAAATAAGTGTTTGTAGATAGGAGTTTTAGTTTAGTTTCTAAATTGGTAGACTTCTAGTCTTTGTAAGTAATATAGTGTAGCTTTCAGTTTAGCTTAGCTTCAATTTTAATTGCAATTGTAGAATTCAGTTCTGTGGTTAGTAGAATTTAGTTTTGATAGCCTTTCATCATTTTTCAGCTTGGTGATTTTAGTGTTTGAACTCACTGTTTTTAGATAGTTAGTTTCTGAATTAATAGATTTTTGTAGTCTTATAAATAGTAAAAGTTAGATTTGATTCTTAATCTTTAATGTAGATTTTAGTTTGTGTTTTTTTTAGTCAATATAAGTATTTCAAGCCAGCTTTTACTTCTATTTTTTACGTAGAATTCAATTGTTTAAATTGAGATTTTAGGTGCTGATAATTGAAGGTGCTGTACATTTGAGACCATATGTCCAGCTGGTGGTTTTGATTCTGTGAAAGTATGTACAGTGAGCAGTCTTCCGGTGATATAAGTTGCTGAAGAAAGTGTGCTGAACCTGACCAGCTGTATTTGAATGTGCTCACATGAGAAGCTTGCCATGGGAGCTTTAACCTGCTGGAGTTTGGACTTGTTAGAGAAACGTGCTGGCAGAGGTAATTTTGAAGCAGAGAAGCTGACCAAGACTTGCAACCTGCTGATCCTGAAGTGATGACCTGCTACCAGCTGTGAAGAACTCCAATAGACAGATTATGCACTTTAAAGAAACCTGTGCCAGCCAGTAGCTTTTGAGGAGAGCTGCTCTAGTTACTTGCTACTTAGGTGATTTGTATAGTTAGACTAGGCTAGGCTAGGTAGTTTGTACATAATTTTTACTTGCTATTGGCAGTTCCTATGACCAGTTCTAGGCTGTTTTCCAGTTTTATAGGCTTGGACTTCTAGAAGCATATACAAGGCTTGGATCTTAAACTTGAAAGAGGGACGAATCATATTTTTAGATTTCTCAGTTTTTAGAATAGTTTTCTCTGGAGATTTCTGGTTGTCTAAGACTCCAAAATGAGCTAGACACCAAAGGGCTTCGGTGATTGTACTGTTCGCATCAAGTTTCATTCAATTCAAGTTAATTTTGCTTTTAATTCAGTTTTGCATTGTTTTCTGATATGCAATTCAATCATATTAATCTCTTAATGCTTTTTACTCAGTTGCAATTTTAATTCAATGTCTCGGATATGTTTCCTTACTTTTGAGTCAGAATATAAATTTTCTACTCTTGAACATTTGATTTTCATTCTTGCACCTTACTAGCCTCGGTTATGGATCCATACTGAGATACTGGTGAATCCAAAGTGATTTCTATACTCCAAGGATTTCAGAAATGAACATTAGCAAGTAAAATTGAGAGTTAAATGAACTTGAATAGGATTTTCACTTTCTGGTTTAGAGCAAACACTTAGCTACGCTGAAGTTCAACCTGTTTTGTGATTTTTGGTTCTTTAATATGTTTTTCATCAAATTTGCATTCCTCTACTTCCTTTCATAATAATAAATTTATTCCAATCATTAGATTTCTGTTTTAGTTCAGATTAATCAGTTTTTACAGTTAACTCTCGCGCCACTTAGCTCTAGCTTTGGTTTAAATGTTGAATTTTAGTTTCTGCTGCTTATTTATAGTTTCAATCTATGTTTTGTGGTTATTTCTACATTAGATTCTAGGATTAGTACTCAATTTTCCAGTTTTTTGAGTTAGATGATTTTCTGAATTTAGGAAGTCTACACTTGGTTTTTTCGTAAATTTTGTTTTAAAGTACCATTAGCATTGTTATAAACCTATTTGCATGTTCATATCATGATTCAATCCATAGCATAGCATATAAAGCCATTCTGCATATCAGACCACACGAACACCCTTACTATCAAAGTTGTCACGCTAGTGTTGGACTGGTGCTGTCCAGTTCTGGGTTTTGAGTGCAGATTTGATCATTCTACCGTGGTTTGACAGTTCTTAATTCATCTATGCATATTTTTAGTGATTCAAATATGTCTCATTCATTTGGATTGTAATATCTCAATACCATTACATTTCTTGGGCACTAATCAAAGCCTGTGATATTATTGTAACGATCCAACAAAGAATGATTGGCACTTGTAACATCTTTGCTAATTATGCAGAAAAATTGATTGAATAGTCAACAATACGGATTCCATGAACACCTTCCATTCAGCTGTATCTACTCCTACAATACCACAATTTTGTGAAAACTCAAGTTAATGATGAATTTCGTACAGGATTGAAACGTTTTCACACTTCCTCTGTTTGCTTTTTTACATCAAGAAATGGCATCTATATTAGTAAGAAGTGACCTATCTGCTCAAATTCCCGTTTAACAACCAATCATAAAATTGACAGATCTCACTATGAAGAATAGTATAGACACATTACTCTGCTTCTCTGAACTGGCAACCCATTCTCAGCAAAAAAGAAAAAGAAAATCCGTTGCCTAAACAAGGTTGCCTTATTCAATTGCTACGTGTCAATGTTAAACCCCTTTGTCCAGTCAGGGATGCAGTATATTAGTATTCCCAAAGAGAATGAAACACAAACTGTGATAACGGCATAGGCATAGGCTCTCCAAGGATGACTGCTTTCTCTCATTGCATTGAACTCAGCAGCAAAAGTAGAGACAGTGCTCAAGCACCCCATTAGGCCAAACTGTATTCCTGCTACAACAGTATCACAATCTCTGGTGTTCACCTGCATCAGGCAAGTAAATAATGTTCATGATTTATGTAAAATATAACAGTCATAAGGGCAAGAATTAATCATAGTATTCTCCAAAGAAATTCAGAAAAAGCCAATTTCCCAACACAGATAAATCTTATTGTCATATCTAATTCGGAACCTGTGAGTCTATCAATTCTAGCTTAGAGATTGGACAAGGCAGTTAGAAGGGACTTGAACATGAATGATGACAAAAAAACTTACTGCGTTTTTCACACTGGCAAGTGCAGCCATAATACAAGCTGCTGATACATTGGCAATTAGAGTCCCGAATGGAATCCATTTAAACAACCCTTCCTTTCCCAATCCACGCCCGTTTAACCTTGCTAAGAACCATCTAATCCACACACCCATGGGTCCAACCATGCAAGCAAACCATAACTGTGCAGAATTACCACCGTGCTTGAACTCAGCTTTTACTAATGCACCACTTACACCCCACAATATGCCTAATATAACCATGAACATCACCATAACTATCAACTGACGATGGTAGCTGTCTAGTCTGCAGTTTATCTTATTAACATCTTTTCCCAAACTAATACCCAGCCGGTGGAGGAGCCACCTAAAACCCTTGGCAGTTTCAATCCCAAACTGGATGGAATAGGCAACGAGAAATAAACCTGAAAATTTGTAATTGTAAAACAAATTCATCTTATCAATTGAGCAATCATGAGGAAATAAAATCATCAACTCATCCACTAGGGATAAATTTAAACAGAAAAATCATTTGCTTGAAACAACAAGCTTAGAACAAACAGAACTATCAATACACCCATTTACCTAATATAAAGCCAAGTGAAGCGAAGAGCCAATGCCCGGAAACACTGAGTTCAAGCATTTTTTGATTCCAACCACTGAAGGTTGTAAGGCTTCCTAAGTAACCAGTTGTTATTGCTATAGCTAGATGCTCTGACACTTGAGATATGTCTCCTTTGAATACCACACCAAACCAACCCATAAGAAACGAACCAATCTGGAAACAATGTCAAAATTTGCATTAGATTGTCTGAATCAGCTTCCTCACAAGTGAATACCAAAATTTCTGACAGTACTTCTATGTTTTAAGTTTGAACTTTGAAGCTGCTACACGATGGCTATATATGAAAAAATTAAAATCGAATTTGCAAATATGTGTTTTAAAAAGGACAGTTTAATTCTAGTATAACAAGAATTAAAAGAAAATGCTCAATGGTGTACACGATTTAAGAAGTGCAAAATACAAAGGCAAATAATCTTCTGTAACGAGAAAGGGAATAACCAGTTGATGCTCAAGAGTCAAACATTCCTATTTTGATGAACTCTATGTTTGAAGGTGGCTCAAAATTTCTCTCTTGTTTGAAAAGCAATAGATTTGAAGAATTTAACATACATTGTTCTTTAAAGCAAGTTACTACCACAATGTCTGAAACTTATGTTCCTGGCCATCAAAACAACTATGGAGTGTTAGTCTTTGTGAACCCATCAAAATTTGTTGGTAACCAAGACACACAATATTGAAGATGGAAAAGGGAACCCACCATATTAGAAGGAAGATCAACATAAAGAATGGTTTGGTCGCTTGTCACCTGGGCAACCCCAGGGCCAAATAACTTCTGCAGTAAATATCTCGTTAAGACCTGCATAGTGTTTTTTGCAGTTTGTGTATTAGATTTTTGCGAATAACTGCATGTCATAATATAAACTCATTGTCACAGCTGAGATTTGCCATATCCTCTCAATCGGCAATAGAATTCTGAATCGAAACAATGGCAAATGCCAGTAATCCATTCTGCACCAACAAGTTAGCCATATCTAACACGTCAAGCAAAAGTTTAGGAGATATTACCCCAAGAATTCCAAAAACCGCTAAATGAACCAAACACGAAGTATAGTCCAGCAACTTTGGCAAACCTTTAGGAGGGTCCTGAAAATAGAACATATGGTTAATTAATAACCAAATTACAGAAACCAAACATCTCGGGACTACATGACAATCAAGCGTTGAACCTCACATGTTCTGTGTCTTCAAAACCTACAATTCCATCAGTGGAAAGTGGGGAAAGGGATGTGAAGACAGGAGGCAAAGGCCCAACAGAGGAATTGGGATGCGATCTGTGTTCATCTGGAATGGAAACAACAGCTTCTTTTTCTGACCTGTTGTTAAAGGACAAACGGAAACTGTTGCTCTCACTAAACCTCCTGCTTCCAAGAGCTCTATCTCCAATGTCTCCAGCCTCTGAAACACTCTCATTCTCTCCATCATTTTCTATATGATAACTTACGTGACTTGATATGCTTAATGAACGTCTTCTGATTGAAGAACCCCCACTATTCATTCTCTCCATGTGAACAATAACACAACCACAACACTTAGTCTAACCACCTTAAACCGCGTTGAACACCCGACTAAATACCAGGTTGACTCATGCAGCTGCCACCAATACAAACCTTATTTGTTTTAGAAAAAAAAGATGGCTGAATTCCAGGTATTTGACAAGTTTCACTAACAATTTGCCACTTCCCATCCCAATATAACAATAGTGTTCATGAAATAGCACATGAAAAATTAATAATTTCTACCCTAACATTAAAACAAACACATTGTATTCAATTTAATACAGGATGATGCACATGCGTAAGAAAGCAGCCTTCCAGACACAAGCGATAACTTACTAATGACAAGTAAATACGTATCCGAACTAGCCTAAGAAAAATGAGATAATATAAGTTATGGGCTATTAATAAACGATGATGTCAGAAATACTGTATTGACTTTCCATGGTTATGATTATATGTCATCTTTTGGGTTTTTTCACCAAACTAGGCAAATATGCCCTCTTTATTACTAAAATAGATAAATTTTGACCCAAAGTGAAGTCGTGGGAGGCCAAAACGACTTCAATTGAAGAAGTCGTGCCCTCCTCACGACTTCACCCTGTTCATTTGACCAGGGTTGAAGTCGTACACCCCAAAAACGACTTTAAGGTATGGTAATCGATTATCACATGTTGTAATCGATTACCATACCGTTTTTAATAATTAGGGATGAAAAGAAGGGGATGAAAACGGGGTTTATGGGTTTCTGGAAAATCTGGTGCTGCAAAATTCTGCAGAAACGAACGTACGTCCGAACAGTGCTCGACCAAATCGTGGTCGGCAAAATATAGGTGATGTAAATGGAGCGTACGTACAAATAGTGGTAGGCCAAGTGAGCGTTCGGTTTTGTATTCTCATGTAACGAGCGGTAGGATTCTTCCTTGAATAAAAGTTAGTAATATATTAGACATTCGTCCAAGCAGTATTCAAGTGAATTGGTGATTTAGGCGTTCGTCCTTAATTTAGTATTCTCATGAAGCAATCTCGAGCGTTCGGTCTTGATAGATTAATGATTGTGAGCGTTCGTCCTAATTTGGTAGTCTCGGCTGGATAACCTGAGCGTTCGGTCTTAAATTGGTAGGTTTCAATCTTGAGCTTTCGGTCTTCGTGAAACAGTGATCGTAGGCGTTCGTCTTTAAATTGGTATTCTCAGAGAGTGATCTTTAGCGTTCGGTCTTGGTTCTGTATTAGTAATTGTAGGCGTTCGGTCTTAAGTTGGTGCTCTTAGGCTTTGAATCTTGAGCGTTTGGTTTTGGTGTAATAGTGATTACAAGCGTTCGTCCTAATTTGGTATTCTCAGATAATGATCCCGAGCGTTCGGTCAATCTTGAGTGTTCGGTTTCAATCTTGAGCGTTCAGTCTTTGTGACTTAGTGATTGTTTAATTGTGTTGGGGGTGCACGACTTCTCTTATTGAAGTCGTGAAACCCCCTACGATTTCAATTTTTTTTTACATTTTTTTATTAAAAACGGTATGGTAATCGATTACAACATGTGGTAATCGATTACCATACCCTAAAGTCGTTTGTGAGGTGGACGACTTCAACCCTGGGTGAAATCGTGCAGGGGCACGACTTCTTCAATTGAAGTCGTTTGGGTCTCCCACGACTTCCCAATTTTCGTAATTTTGGTTGAATTTGTCCATTTCGGTAATATTAAAGGCAAATATGCCTAGTTTGGTGCAAAAGCCCATCTTTTGTTTTTGGAGATTTGGAATTGATTTTACCGAGGATTTTGAATATGGTTTTGCAAGAGATTGGTTTGATTACTTTTTTTTTTTGGAAAGGGTTTCAAATATATGAGAGAGTAAAAACTTTGGCATATATTCTTATTGAAATAATTCAAACATATTATAAAGCAGTGTCTATATTCCACAAAAATCCACCACAAATAAAAATTAATAAAAAAACTCCCAATTCCATAAAAAATCATGATAGTCTCTTGTAGAATAAATGAAAAATTACTAATATCTCACAAAAAAAAATTCATATAGAGATAATTTAGATATTTCAACTAACAATAATCCCCAAAAAACTTAAAAAATATAAAGATATTGTTTATTTTCTGAGACATCTGTTATACAATAAACAGTAGTTCTTTTTATTTTTTTTAATATTCATTACCCATCCTTCTATTTTTAAGAATAATAATCGTAGAATAAAAAATCCCATAATTTTACTTGCTTTAAATAATTTCCATCAAATGACGTTTCTGGAATATAAACCTTTAGGAGGCCAACTCTCAAAAATATATTTAAGAATATTTTTTCCTGTTAACTACCCAATCTAAAACATATTTTTTTAACATGAAATAAAAAAATATTATAATTGTCGGAAATATTAATAAATAATTATCAATACATCAAATTATTGATATTTAATTATAATAAATGAACATAATTAAATAAGAGTAAACAGAATTTAAAATTTGTATTAAACCAACTCTTTAATATGTCTAATAGATGGAATAAAAACAAAACTCATTTTATAGAATCCATAGCAGGAAACTCAATATGGAGCGGAGAAATGGAAAATGATTGTACCAAAATAAAAGAACTTAATAATGTGTCACACCCAAGAGATTGATAGTAAGTGGCGTTTTCACACCGGAATAAAATGTGAACCTAATATTACGAGACACGAGAAATGAGCCGGGGACAACTATTTTGTGGTTAATGATAGCACCCAGCTTTTCAAACAGATTTTTTTTAAAATGAATAATTGATATTTTAATAACATTTTAATATCATGTGATTTTATTATTAATCCAAAATTACTTTATCGTGAATAAATAGCAACATAGATCAATCACAATTTTTAAGAAATATTTCACAGCCTTTTCATTATAAAAAGAGAAAAACTAACTGCATGAATTGATGTTTTTCAACAGTTTTACTGAATTAATATAAATAAAATAGATATCTTATTTTAAATAAATTCGCATTAATTTCAACACAAATAAATTCATGAAACAATGTGATCACTATTAAATTATTAAGATCCAATATATTAAGTTTGTTGACAGAGTTGTTAGATTAATATATTTTTAAGTTTTTTATTTGTTGACACGTGTCTAAATGAAGAATCTGATTTTGTGTGGACTAATATAAATTAGATTTGGTATTCCACAGCAGATCTTACACGTAACACAATCTATAAATTTACAATTTGAAAATTGAAGTATATGGTTTTCTTTTTGGATTCTTCGGTTTTCAGATAAAATAAACTTTTTTTTCGTCACCTCACGAGAAGATTCCTTATTTGAGACGTGGACTGCTTTGGCTTCGAATTTCCAATGCATCCAAAACCAGTTGTGTGAGACCCCAAATAATTAACTCTGTAATACTGTCAAATCGGTTATTATTGTACTGCTGAGTCACCTGACTGCTTCCATAATTGCACCGCGCCACACGTTCAGTGCATTAAAAACGCACTAAACATTGCATGCACGAACGCCACTTATCACGAGAGAAGTTTCCAATTCAGAAGTGGGAGTGCAGGTGTCAGCAGAAGAGACGTTCGTCCGTGGGGCGTGGAATTTAACAAAACTTTGGTTTTTCGAAAATCTCTCTCTCCTGCACGCACTCATCTTCTACCTCTGAACTCACCCTTTCATTTCTCTCCAACTTCTCTCTAAAACCTTCCACCTTCTCTCTACTGTGAATCTCACGCCTTTCCTCCGATCACGTTTCAGATACCGTAGCAACGTTCCCTGAGACTTAAGCATCTTTCTGGTCCGAACAGAACGGGGATCTGGACTGGTAAGTTCTTGTCTCTGAACGTTCGTTCATTTAGTACATGCGAACCAAGTTCTAGTTGCATGCAGGGATTAAAGGTCTGATCTGGTTATGATTTTTGGTAGGATAGATTAAGTGAAAGTTGTTGAGTGACTCTTTGGATAGAAGGCTGTGAGAGGCGAGCGAAACCCTTGCATTAGGACGTACACTGCTATCCAGGTAAGGGAAGCTTATTAAATTTAATTCGTATGTTTGTCTTGTACTGTATGAACATTACGTGTGTCGCATGAAGTATGAACTGTGTTATCTGATTGTTGGTATATGATCATAAGTATGAGGTGTATATTGGTTGAGTATGCATGATCGAACGTTGCTGTACTGCATGAACATGATATATGTTGGTTGAAATGTATGACATGTGTGATACGTGTGAATATGAAATATACATGCTTAGAAGCAGTGAACATAAGTGAAACTTGAATATCAACTTCCCTATGATAACGTATGTCCGACATTAAACGGTTCTCGACCGTTTGATGTTCCAGTAAACTTCCTTGAATTGGAATACTTTCATTTGGGAAGATTTCTGGTCGAGGTTGAGCTGTGTCGGTCCTTTACATAGAGCTCATAATGAGCAGTGTCGATCACCCTTGTGACTACAGATCATCCATCTGTGTCGACCTACTGTGTCGATCACCCTTGTGACTACAGATCATCCATCTGTGTCGACCTACTGTGTCGATCACCCTTGTGACTACAGATCATCCATCTGTGTCGACCTACTGTGTCGATCACCCTTGTGACTACAGATCATCCATCTGTGTCGACCTACTGTGTCGATCACCCTTGTGACTACAGATCATCCATCTGTGTCGACCTACTGTGTCGATCACCCTTGTGACTACAGATCATTCATCTGTGTCGACCTACTGTGTCGATCACCCTTGTGACTACAGATCATCCATCTGTGTCGACCTACTGTGTCGATCACCCTTGTGACCACAAATCATCCATCAGTGTCGACCTACTGTGTCGATCACCCTTGTGACTACAGATCATCCATCTGTGTCGACATACTGTGTCGATCACCCTTGTGACCACAGATCATCCATCTGTGTCGACCGACAGTGTCGAGTAACCTTGATTAATACAGGTCGTCCATCTATTTGGTAATCGGTTCTATTCTGTGTTGGAACGGAGTAAATTCTTCGGTTTTGTTCTCCACGGTTGTCCTCATTATGAAGGGGGCTGAACGTTCGTCTTTTTAAGAAAGTGGAACATAGAATGAAAATGTTATGAATAAGAAATACTAAGACGTGTGAACACTATAATACATGATAACATGATTATGGAATTTGGACGAGCGTTCCAGGGTGGAACGTCTCATGTTGTTGGATATTAAATTTGGTAAAGTATGACTGTGGCTATTGCTAATGCTGGCTTGGTCCATCCTGATATTCCGTGATACTCATCTTCATATAGAGGAGAGTAGTTCATGTGTGGGAATGGCAGGAGGTCCTTAGTCCATAAGTTAACATGGGCGACGTAAGAACGGACTAACCTCGAGTGGCAGCTGATTAGGTATATCCCGGCTACTACACCACTCGGGTGCAAGGACGCCTGTAGCTACACGGTTCATACAGTCCGGACGGTCGGTCTTATATATATACATATATATATATATATATATATATATATATATATATATATATATATATATATATTTCTATGTTACATTGTGTTAAATTGTGTGTTGTATGTGTGAGCTGAAATGTTGAACGTATATGTTAAGCGTATGAATTAAATATTATAAGCTTACCCTTTCGTCTTCCTTGTGTTGTCGTATCGTCTATGTACGTTCGTCCTGTCCTTGCAATGATCATCCGTGTGGGTGTGAGCAGATGGAGGTGCGTCACTTGAAGAAGTGCTGGAAGAAGAAAATTTGGAAGACGCGAATCTGGGGAATGTCGAAGTTAAAGCCGAGCCTTAGAGCGCTCGCTGGTTTCTGTAGATAGTTTCATTAATGTTATTTTTGAACGTTCGGTCATAGCTTTGTAAGACCGTTCGTCTCTGAATTCCTGTATGTTTTAGCGTTCGTTATTTTTTTCTGTATTTCAACGCTCGTTCGGTTTTTGTATGACTGCACTGTTTTATTAGCTTAATGTAATTAATTCTGATTATGCTAATTACTATATTTTGAGATGTTACAAGTTGCAACTATCCCTTGGTTCACGATACACACGAAAGTACAGAAAAAAAGAAGATAAGACGCTATTATTAAGTTTTAAATCAAATCTTAACAGATAGAACAATCTTACAAATACACTATTTTAATAAATAAATTTTAAGTTTAGTTCATTCTGCATAGCTATTTAATAAATGTGAAAATTTATCTTAATATTTAAAAATATAAGATTTCTAGCATTTTTATACTTGTATGAGCATTGTACAATTAAATGAAAACCATTTAATTATCATTACACAAAAAATATAATATAAAAGGGGTTTATTTGTAGTGGTTCCAAAAATCTCTGAAAATAGTGATTTTATTAAAACCGCAATTAAGTTTGGAGTATTTCTTTTAAAAAAATATTTCGACAGTTTATTAAGTAAAGCGCCAAGTATTTAATTATTATTTATTTTTCTACAATTCCTAATTCTGTTTTCTCAAACCGTGTTTTCTGTCATTTTATTTATTTATGGAGTTCTCATCTTGGCTTACGAAACCTTGTTGATAGGTCATAGAGCTTTCATGTCACGATCGAGTTCACGGGGATTGAACTATACTGCAGCGTTTAGGGTTTTAATTTGCGTTTAGGTGTTGAAGATTCAGATAGCTGCGATTCAGAGGTTGTGCTTGATTGATTTGTGTTTTGATACAAGTGTGGTTCGCGATGGAGGGTGCGGCAGTCTGGTGATGATGACTCATCCTGCTTTTACAAATAAGTTAAGAAAATAAGCAACAAACAAGAGTTAATATAAGTTTTTTTTTTATTAAATTAAAGTGATTTAGTAATTTACATACACGATAATAGATGGAAACGTTATAGATATGTATATATGTTTATAATGTAAGGATTTTTTTTATCAAAATCATAAGTCAGTGTTCGTATTTTTCATCCCTAATGGTTGGGAGACTAATGGTTGAGAGACAAGATTGACTATCTCAACCTATTTATGAGTAAAAAAAAATTATGATTATATAAATATTAATGGAAATATAATAACATTTAAATAAAATATCAAATAAATATAAAACACAGTACAAATTATTAGGCTTGTTATATTATACCGTAAAATCAACTTAAACGTTTATTAGAGTACAGATAATTTAAAAATAAATTATAAAACTAAAGATGAAATAAAAATTATATAAATTTGTTAAATTACCTAATAAATTAAAATTATTTTAATGATATGTGTATAAATTAAAGAACGACATTTGGTTATATATATATATATATATATATATATATATATATATATATATATATATATATATATATATATATATATATATATATATATATAGTCTTACAGATACTTTTAAAAATTGTGTATTATTTATACTAATATCCACTTAATACATATTGTTAATCAAAATCAATGTCTTTAAACAATATATTGAGAGACGACTTCATTTGTTATGTTGTTAAAAAAAAATACTTAATTTTTGTTTGGATTTGTAGATGGGTTATATTTTTGATTTAATGATTTTTAAAGGTATTTCGGTTGAATTGGTCCGAGGATCGGTTGTCCTTCCTTGTTATGCTCTCTTTTGATCTTCAATCTTCTTCGAGAACGTGATCCACTCCAATGAGTTGTTGACCTGCAGAAGACACTCTCATGCTCAAGTCAGATATGTTTCATAAAGGTATGTTTCATAAAGATATGTTTCATAAAGATGTCTATATTTTATTAGGATAGAAAAAGGTGATTGCCTGGACATCAATTGTCTACTTATAAGGTTTAACCATTAGTGTAATATATTTTAGGTAATCAATCCCAATAATTAATCATTAATGAGTATATTTGTAGAGCGTAAGACAATCTAACCTATTAGTTATAGTACATAAGCCCCCAAGTCTGAGCAAGTTCTTTATTAAAAAAGGTGCGTAGGGATTATTATGAGCTTTAAAAGAGGTCACTCACGTTGTATTTAGGAAGTCTATCTTCGATGCTTTAAGTCTTCATTGCTCTATGTACCGAACGACGAACTCTGAACCTTCCTGCACATAATATTTTATAATTTAAAATTAAGAGTCTTTAGAACCTAACAAGGTTGAACGCAGCTTTGAACCATCCTGTGGATAATATTTTATAATTTAAAATTAAGAGTGATAGAACATGACAAGGTTGAACACACCTCTCAACCATTGCATAATATTTTATAATTTAAAATTAAGAGTCGGTAGAAGGTTGAATGCAACTCTGAACCATTTGTGCATGATATTTTAAAATTTATGAGTTGGTAGAACCTCATACGCAACTATGTACCTTCTTGTGCAGGATATTTTATAATTTAAAATTAAGAGTAGGTAGAACCTGACAAGGTTGAACGCAACTCTGAATCATCTGTGCATAATATTTTATAATTTATGAGTTGGTAGAACCTGACAAGGTTGAAGGCAAATATGTACCTGGGCAGGATATCTTAAGAGTCTGTAGAACCTTAAACGCAAACCATCTGTGCATAATATTTTATAAAATTTATGAGTTGGTAGATCTGACAAGGTTGAAGGAAACTATATATCTTCCTGTGCAGGATATTTTATAATTTAAAATTAAGAGTCGGTAGAACCTGGCAAGGTTGAACACAGCTCTGAACCATGTGTGCATAATAATTTATAATTTAAGAGTTGTAGAACCTGACAAGGTTGAACACAACTCTGTATGTTCCTGTGGAGGATATTTTTACTCACAAAAATATGAGTTAAACAACTATATTATAATTTGTAAATTATAATGAAAACTAGAACGTGTCAAGGTTGGTTGGATGTAAGGCTGGAAGTTCTTAAAACAAAAGACATGTCTTTAGGAATTATTACGAATTTTTTTACTCTTGTTGCAAAACCTGGTGTTGATCCGAAGTAACGATGTCGAGACTGAGCGCACGTTTGGTTCTTCGTGGCTTCATGGGGATGCCGCTCGGCCCCACGGTAGACGTCAAAATGTTTCGGTTGAATTGGCCTGAGGGTTGGCCATCCTTCTTTGCTATGCTCTATTTTGATCTTCAATCCTCTTTGAGAACGTGATCCACTCCAATGAGTTGTTGACCTATAAAAGACACTCCGACCCTCAAGTCAGATATGTTTCTCAAGTCAGATATGTTTTGATAAAGAGATCTATATTTTAGATAATCAAACCCAATAATTAAAGTCATTCATGCATGAAGCATGAGATCTTCATGCATGAAGCATGAGATCTTCATGCATGAAGCATGAGATCTTCATGCATGAAGCATGAGATCTTCATGCATGAAGCATGAGATGTGGGGATACACTCTTCGCAAGTGACTAAAACACCATTTATTTTAATTTAAAATAACATTATGCATAAAGGTGGAATCGATTATTTTATTTGTCGAATTGGTTTTATGTGTCTGGTGTGAAGAGGATGTAATCTATTCAATTGTGACAGTGAAATCGATTCCATGTTTAATACCAATTTGTATGCATGTTTTTTTAGAAACTGTAACATCCCAAAATATAGTAATTATCATAATCAGAATTAATTACATTAAGCTAATAAAACAGTGCAGTCTTAACTAAAAACCGAACGAGCGTTAAAAGCCGAACGACATAAACATACAGAAAATAACGAGCGCGATAAAATACAGAAGTTCAGAGACGAACGGTCTTACAAGACTATGACCGAACGCTCAAAAATAACATTAATAAAGCTAACTACAGAAACCCGCGAGCGCTCTAAGGCTCGGCTTTAACTTCGACATCCACCAGATTCGCGTCTTCCAAATTTTCCTCTTCCAGCACTTCTTCAAGTGACGCACCTCCATCTGCTCACACCCACACGGATGATCATTGCAAGGACAGGATGAACGTACATAGACGATACGACAACACAAGGAAAACGAAAGGGTAAGCTTAAGTAATTTAATTCATACTTCAACATATATACTAACAATTCAAATCATTCAACACATAACTCAACATAAATCATCATCCAACATATATTTATATATATATGTATATAGACCGACCGTCCGGACATGTATGAATCTGTGTAGTTACAAGCGTCCTTGCACCCGAGTGATGTAGTAACTGGGATACACCAAACAGCTGCCACTCGAGGTCAGTCCGTTCTTACGTCGCCCATGTTAACTTATGGACTAAGGACCTCCTACCGTTCCCACACATGACATACTTCCTCTACATGAAGATAGTACTCACGGAACATCAGGATGGACAGCGAGTCTTAACTTATCCACAGTCATACTTTACCAAATTTAATATTCAATATATATAAGAGTCGTTTCCCCATGGAACGCTCGTTCAAATACCACAATCATAATTTCCATTCTTATAGTGTTCACACATCTTAATACTTCCTTTTATTTACATTTTCATTCTATGTTCCACTTCCATAAAAAGACGAGCGTTCAATCCTCTACATAACGAGGACGAATGTCAAGAGTGAGACCGAAAGATCTTCTTTTCAAAAAGAATAAAGCTGACGCATTTTACATGACGAACGAGACCACTACTATAATCAGTTGAATGAACCGACTCTTAGAGATATAACATAATGTTCAAAAAATAATTGAGGTTCAAAGACTTTAGACCAATTTAAATGGATATAGATACAAAACGAAGATTATTTAGTTATACCGAGGACAACTTGTTCAACAGGATCGACTGTCAGCCAATGACCGAAAGCGAATATTCGTTTACGGATAATTTGAAACGAACATTATTTACGTACGTTCTGAAATCAAAGGTATGGACGAGCGTTCGGTATAAGACCGTACACTTCTTAGGACGAACGCTAGATACAAGACCGAGCGCTATTTAGGACGAACGCTCAGTGTAAGACCGAGCGCTACTTAAGACGAACGCTTGGTATAAGACCGAGCGCTATTTAAAGTGTAAGGGTATAATTTGAAATCATTTAAGTTAAGGTATCCGGTATCACTATGCTGAGCCGAACGCTCAAACATAGTATTTCAAATGAGGACGCTCGTTCTCGGACAGAATTCTTCCCAAATAAAAGAATTCCACTCTAAGTCATTTTCAGAGAAACCGAACGGTATAAGACCGTACAATGACGAACGTATTTTATCATATGATAGAATCATTATATTCAGATTTTCATCTTCATCTAAACTTAACATTTCTCATATGATTCACAATCTTATCATTTCCGATTCATCATTTAATTCACATACTATATAGAATTCATATTAATAAATCATACTATACAATAATCATCCATTATCCAATTCATACGTATCAACCAACACATACCATATTCATTCATGCATAACAGCGATCGTTCAGGCATACTCAAAACACAGCATACATCTCATACATTTTATTTCTATCATGCTTGTACACAATCATCTACGTATAAACTAAATTATTAAGCTTCCCTTACCTGGATAGCAGTGTACTCCCAAAAAGCAAGATTTAGCGCCTCCTCTAACAACTTCCTACCCTCAGGTTTCGCTCAACAGTTTCCACTTAATCTAAAACATCAGCAATCATAATAACTCAGACCTAGAACCCATGCATGCAACCAGAACTAGGGTTCGCATGAAACCAAAAAGGACGAACGCTTAGTAACGAGGACTTACCAGTTCCGTTCCAGATTCTGTTCGGATCAGAATGACGCTCACGTCTCCAGGAACGTTTCTACGGTTCTGAAACGTGATCGGAGAAGGAAATGGTGAGTTACAGAAGAGAGAAGGTGGATTGGTTCTAGAGAGAAGTTAGAGAAAAAGAAGAGTTGGATTCTGAGGAAGAAGATGAGTGGTACAGGTGAGTGGAAGGGTTTTTCGAAAAAATCATTTTGTTCAATCCACGTTCGTGCGGACGAACGTCTCCCAAGCCGACACCTGCATACCCACTCTGACTTCAGAAGCTTCCAACGTGACAAGTGGCGCTCGTGCATGCAGCGTTTAGTGCGTTTTTAATGCACTGAACGTGTGGCGCGGTGCATTTATGGAAGCAGCCAGGTGACTCAGCAGTGCAATAATTACAGATTTGACATTTAATTATGGTTTTAATTTTCGAGATCTCACAGAAACCAACCAATGGGTTTTAGCTACAAATGGAACCAATGATCTGTTTTTTTTTTTTTAGCAAAAGGGATTTAAGTAAATAATAATACCACTACTAATAATAATAATACATTAATAAAATAAATAACGGAATAAACAATATTATAATAAAATAATAACAATAGTTATTATAATAATAACAATAATAATATTTTTTTAATTTAAAATAAAAATTTTAATTCAATTTGGACATGATTTTTATTATTTATATTTAAATTTATATCACATCTATTCTAAAGATAAAATGATAATCATCTAATTTTATTCATTAAAATGTATATTTAAATTTGTCATACATATTATATTATACATAAATTTTAATCTCAAATTATATTATATTTCTTTTATTTCAAATATCACCATAATTCTTTCGCTATATCTTTAAATTTATCTATTTACTCTCTCAAATCTCTTATCAAATCTAAACAGACAAGATTTATGGCATGTAAATAACATAATATATTCATATTAATGTAACTTGATTATTATAAATATTTTATTCATAATTATTTTGTTGACTTTTATTCACTAATTTAAATTTAAACAGTTTTTAGTAAAAACTAGAAAGGCAAAAGGAGAAAATCCAATCTTTTAGTAAAAAACCCGACCTGGAATAGATTATTTTTAGAAGGCTTAACTCCCTATAGTGATATAATTTATTGAATACACAATTTTTTATACAATCTTAATTGAAAATTTGATCTTCTGATATTTAATATTAAATCCTTTAATCCATAATAAACATATTATTAAAAAGTATTAATGTATTTCTTAAAATAATATGCACCAAAACTAATTTTAAAACATATTTTATTAGTTTTTTACTTAGACAAATAATTAATATAAATAATATTTACAGATTTGTATCAATTAACTAAATTATATATTGATATTAAATCAAAATTTTTTAATTTTGAAAAGTAAAATCTGGACTAAATTTTCTATAAGAATCAAATTGTAGGTTTACGAAGTTAGTGAGATTAAAATTAATTGAAGTATTTAAAATAAACAATTCGTCCTCTCAAATAGAAAATATTCAAACAATTATTTTTTCTAAAAGATAAAAAAAGAAAATACAATCTAAATTATTTCGGATTATTTATCTAACACAGTAACCCCAAAATTAATCCACCCACTCGCAATATTTTGAAAGTTTTGCCCCTTAACACGTTAAGTCCCTCCACTCTTCCATAAACCCTAAACCCAAACAAGCCGTTAGTCATTCTGCCGCGTTTCCACAAACACTCACGACCATGGAGGCCGACACTATGGCCATGGAATCAACGGAGTTAAAGGTGTCTGAGCTATTGAAAGAGGTCAACGTAGATTACTCTCCTCAGTTCAGTAAGCTCGTTGACAATACCGTTTCCGCCATCAAAGCCTCCATAGACAAAATCCCCAACGATTTCAAGGTTATTATTCTATTCGTCTTTCTCTCTGCTATGATTTTCGATGCATTCAGCACTGAAACTTCTGAATGCGCGTGAATTGGCAGGTAACTGCAGATTTAGCATCGCGGTTTGTTGCGGACATTGGCGCCGATAAGGTCGAGTTTAAGTTTAAGAAGCCAGAGTTAATCAAGACTGGTGGGAGTTACTCCACACAGAGTATTGCGAGGCCTGAAGTTAATGCTGATCTTATTATCAGGTTACCAAAGGTACAATAATCTGAAAAAAGAACAGCGATAACCAAATTTATATATTAATTAATTAATGTTTTATTTAATTTGCCAATGCGAGATGTGTGTTTCGACTTTGATAACTGTTTTCAATTGTTTTCATTTTTTTGTTAGGAATGCTTCCATGAGAAGGATTATTTAAATTACAGATACTATGCCAAGAGGTGTTTGTATTTATGTTTGATAAAGAAGTATTTGGAGAGGTCTTCATCTATTGATAGGGTTGAATGGTCCACTATGCACAATGAAGCCAGAAAACCCTTGCTCATTGTATATCCAGGTTTGCATTACGTGTCCGCCCAGAATTTAATCTAATGCCTCTGAAATGATGTTGGTTATTCTAACCATGAAAATAATTGCAGCTGCGAAGCTTGTTGAAGTTCCTGGTTTTTTTGTAAGAATTATTCCGTCCGCGAAGGCTATATTTAGCGTAGCGAAGTTGAACCTGAAGCGCAACAACATTCATAACCTGAGTAATGGTCTGTTTTCACTATACCTTTATTCTATTTCTCCAAGATTGTGGTGTCTTCTTTTGACAGAGTTTTTGATGATTGATTGTTGATATCTTGAAGGGATTGATCTTCAGGCTACACCGAAGTACAATTCTAGTATTCTGGAAGACATGTTTATAGAGGATGCTGAATTCGTGAACAAGTATTTTGTTGGATGGAAGGAACTAAGGGAGGCTTTAATCCTGCTTAAGGTTTGATATTTGATTGTTTTTGGGTGTTTATGTCTGGGATTCAATGAATAAAATTGCACAGTGGAACGATGAATTGATTGCTTGTCCTCATTGATTTAGGTTTGGGCCCGGCAAAGAAGTTCAGTATATGTTCATGATTGCCTGAATGGGTTTTTGATTTCTGTCATACTGGCATACCTTGCTTCTAAGCAGCATATTAGCAATTCAATGAAGGCTACTGAAATAATCCGCGTCACCTTGAACTTCATTGGTATGCGTGCAGTCTCTCCTTGCATCTCAGTTCATTTTGTTCAGCTCTCTTTGTCATGTTAGTGTGCTAAGATTGGTATGTTATGAGAGTTAAGCTACTCATGTTGGTGGTTATGGTTGTCAATGCGTATATACTTACACTAATTAAGTCCCGTGTAATATACCGTGTTTGTGATACAGATCCGTGTTTTGATGAAATGCTATGGAAAACATTGTTTAGTTCTCTTCTAAGAGTCTAAAATCGTTTACTTTTTTTAGTGTTATGAAAACAAAACTGTTACTTGTTTGAGTTTTCTTTTATGTTTTCTCAATGCATTATCATTATTTTTCTCCTGTATATTTTGGCTTCTGAGTTCTATCATCAAATTCTATTCCTTTATTTTCCATCCAAAGGAATTACCCACAAAAAATGTACTTTTCAGTTTCTTAGTGAACATGTAGGCAATTGGCTACTAACTTTAAAGTAGGCATCGACTGGGAATGGGGCTTCAATATGTATTGGCACAATAGATAGGTATTTATTAATGCTAGTGGTTTTGCAGCAACCTCAGAGTCGTGGAACCGAGGGTTATACTTTCCAAAGGAAGGCCAGATCCATATTACGAAGGAGGTCTGGATCTTTGCTTGGTTTTTTCTTTAACTATTTTTACTTATTGTAATTCTATTTTATGTATCATTTGATTTCATGTTTATTTATTCTTTATTCTTTTTGTTTTGTTTTAATGGTTGTTTGTTAAACCTAATTTGGCCGAATTATTATTTTTAAAGCACTTTGAAAAAACTGAACAAAAAGCTACTATTTACTTTTTCAATTTTTAAACAAATCGTAGTGTGGTAATTTAGCGTAATGCTTTTGACCCAAAGCAGCTTTGTTATGTTTTCAATTGCTTAGACTTTAGTTTTAATCCTGAATGAATGGCAAATTTATTCGCTCCATTTATTAAGAACTTTATTGGTAAATTCTGTCTTTTTCTTTTCATTTTGGGATACGTTTCCATTCATTGTTAGTCCTTCATTGTTGTCTTGGTAACACATTGCAACGGTTCTCGCACAACATGTTATATGAATTACATTGTTTACTGGAGGTTTCTTTTCCAATGTAATATGTTTTGTTCACTACTCCTATTTGCAGCAAAAGATTCAACTTAGAGAGTCATTTCCAATTCTCATATGTCATCCATCTGGAGGATTCAATCTAGCTTTCCGAATGTCCAGGATTGGTTTTACTCGGGTACTTTGAAAAGTACACCTACTTGTTTTTTCAATATTATAAACATTGTAGTTCTCAATTTGACTATGTATTTGTTTTTGGATCTTCTTCTGTATTCAGCTTCAAGAAGAGGCTGCTATGACACTTAGGTGCTTAGAAAAGTGTAGAGATGGTGGATTTGACGAAGTTTTTATGACCAAGATTGACTATGCTGTTAAGTATGACTATTGTATGAGGTAACGTTTATTCAATACTAGTTTGTCTTAACAGTGATTGGCAGCTTTGCCTCTTTGGTAGGTAGAGGGTTGAGTGGTGAACTTGCCCAACCTAATCCAAATTTGTGGGTTGGATTGGGTCAACGGGTTCATGAATTTTAAACCCAATGATCCTAATACTACCGGACTACATAATAAATATACAATGAAAAATATTTGTCCAATAATTTTATTATAAGAATAGTTTTATATTCTATCCAAATGGGCTTTTATGATTGTGCTTTATTTTTATACTCCTTTATTTAATAGGATTATTTTTATCTTTTATGTTTTTAAGTATAACTGCTGATTAAAAAACTATAATTGTCTTTCCAAAGGGTGTCTAAATGTTGATTAAAAAGTTAATGTATTGTTTATTTAGCAAGATTTACAATACATAAATAACTAAATATGTAAAATATATTTATAAGTTAAGTCTGCACTTTGTAAGATGGTATCAAAGTGTATCCTTGATTTATTAAAAGGTCACTCACCATGATATACACATACCACACCTCACCTTTCAATTTACAAGTTGGTTTTATAGGGTTATATTTTTGATTTATAATAAATGTTATATTGTGATAAAAGATTGTTTTTAATTATTGGATTTTTTAATATTTTGGATATGTACATTTTTTATATTTATTTTATCACCATAGCTAAAATGTATTGAATCCTTAATTTTAAAAAATTGTCATGTATGTGTTGTACTAAATATTAAGGCTTCATAGATCAAGAAGATATAGGTGGATATGCTTGGTATTTGAATTGAGAGTTATAAATGGGTTTAAATTGGAGCAATAGTTGCTTTGCAGAATTTTAAATGTGGTATCTGGTACTTTAAACCAAATGTAAGTGTAATCTGTTTATAAGGTTTTAGCACTTATTTTGATATGGAATGTTGTCCATATGAACATGGATATGGAATGTGAAAATATATTAATCACAATGATGTAAATAAACAGCCTTTTAGCACTTATTTTGATGCTTGTGCTTATCCTTACTACCTTATAACACGTTGGAGACTCGTTAACCTTTTTCTCCTCTGCCTTTGCTTTTCTTTGGGTTATAGATGCTTGTCTATTCAAACACTTTATTTTATGAATGGATACTCTGTTCTTTGAGTAAATTTCATTATGGCTTGCTTCATGTTAGAAGTACTATAAGTTTATATTACTTCTTTTTGATCTTGTAGAATAAATTTTAAGGGAAAGAAGGAGGTATTTGCACTGGGATTTTGTTTGGACGATGAGTGCTGGAGAGCATACGAGGATAAAATACATGGTATTTTATCTAAAGGGTTAAATGATAGAGCAAGAGCCATTCAAGTTACATGGAGAAATACACAATGCCAGTGGAGTGTGGACGATGTATGATTCCAAGCATGAATTTCAGTATCCCATTTAAAATGTGTTTTCGTGCTTTTTCTCTTGTGTTCTATTTCTAACTGAATTCACTACGTCAGGGCTTGTCGGTATTTGATAAAGAGCCCTTATTCATTGGAATTTCAGTGAGTACTTTGGAGAAAGCATATAGGATGGTTGATATCGGCCCAAATGCTGAAAGTAAAGAAGAGGTATATATTCATCTCCTTATATCCCTTTTATCTTTTTGCTTTCACATTGGGTTGCTGCATGTATTACAGTGCTCACCCATTATTTGAAGCAGGCTCTTGAATTTCAAAAGTTTTGGGGAGAGAAAGCAGAGCTTCGAAGATTTAAAGATGGTAGAATTGCAGAAAGCACAGGTGAGTCATTTATTCCTACGATTCGTTTTTTTTTTAATTTTCTGAGCATCACAACTTTCTCATATTGTTAGCTTAGATAAATATCTTGACAACTACTGACATGGTAGTGGCTTTTGCCCTATAACATTTCACAGTATGGGAAAGTGAGCAATGGGCTAGATATCTTATTTTGAAAAGAATAGCGGAGCATGTACTTAGTCGACATCTTTCTCTGTCCATGGAAGATATTGTAGTTGTTGTGGATCAACTTGATTTCTCTTTGATTCACAGTGCTGGAGGTAATGATCTTTGTGAATTCTTTCTTTTCTGGTCTCATATCATATGCTTGGCTTGTTAACTGCTGTGATGCTTTTGAAATGATTCACCTACAGATCCTATATCATACGCTGGTAGTTTGCTTGGGGCATTTGATGTTTTATCAAAGCGCTTGCGTCTTATTGAAGACCTTCCATTGAAGGTGTCCAGTGTACTGCCTTTAGACTCTGGTATTTTACCATCCTAGACAGATATTTTATTTATTCATTCAAGTATAGGATCCCTACATATTTTCTTGTACAATTTTTTGAAGTCATCTGTGTCAATACTTGTTGGTGTATGTTTTCATTGTTAATTAAAACCTGGAAAAAACTGCAATTATAAGGATGTTCAAGTCAATGTTGAATCTCATTTAAGCTTGAGCTCAACTAATGTTCTATGCTTATTGTCATTTTCAGCTTTTAGGTATACATCAGTGTTCCCTCCGGAACCTCATCTTCTGGCTAATGAAAAAATTGAATCTCTGAGATTGAATAAGTTTGTTCCATCATGCATTCAAGCACTGGAAGTTCTGATTCAGGTATGGCTTAACGCACCAGTTGTGCTCAGTGTCCTGGTGTTTTTACAAATAATTGAAAAGAAAATTCTTTTGTCCTTTACAGCTGGAAGGTTCTGGGAACTGGCCAATGGATGAAATTGCAATTGAAAAAACAAAATCTAGCTTCCTTTTTCAAATTGGATTGAGGTAGGGTGTAGATCCTTTATTCATTTCAGGATCTTATTCTTTTTGATATTTATTAAGATGTGATAATATTTTTATGGCAGTCTTCAAAAGAAGTGGGGGATGACATGCACTGCCACTGAGGATAATGTGGACGTACTAATGTCAGGATATGCTTTCCGTCTAAAAATTTTGCATGAGAGAGGCCTTAGCTTGCTAAAAAAGGAAGGTATGTACTTCCACTTTGTATATGATTACGATTTAATTGGAAAAGCCACTTGTCAATTTAACTTATCATACCATTGTATATGATTATGATTTAATTGGGTATGTACTTCCCCTTTGTATATGATTATGATTTAATTGGAAAGGCCACTTCTCAATTTAACTTATCAAAACATTTTAATATGCAGTTGGGGATGTTCCGGCTAAGCAAGTTTCTTCCATTGACAAGGACCTTTTTATCCGTAGTCAACATGCTAATATGATCAATGGATTACAAAGTCGTTATCCAATATTTGGACCAGTAGCTAGGTGAAAATTTGCAAATTTCTTTGTCAAGCTATGTTACATTTATAATCTGAAGCTGATGTATACCTTTCATTTGTCTAGACTTGCAAAACGATGGGCTGCTTCACATCTATTTTCAGCTTGCTTGGTAGAAGAGGCTGTCGAACTATTGGTTGCATATCTTTTTCTTAATCCTTTGCCATTTGATGTTCCCTGTTCACGGATCACTGGGTTTTTGAGGTGAGTTTCCTAGTCATTGTTAGTCATCTTATCAACCAATTAATTTTGACAGGATGAAATGACTACTACTTAATCAGTGATTGCTTCAACATTGCATTACTTACTCAGTCTCGCACTCATCTCTTTGATTAAACTGTTAAGGACCATATTAATCTTCTCTTGAATGATTTTCTCCTTTAATGATCTTTTTCCTTTTAAAAGGACTACCTTCGTGTCTAAGATGATAGATCAAAACCTTCCAATTTTGTCCAGAGACATTGAGTGTCTACTAAGCCGTAGTCATTTCTCCTTTAAACCTATATTCTCTGTAGAATACATTACTGCAGACAATGTATCAATTGGCTTGTTAAGGGATTTGTGAACTGGGTATATGATGTTAGGATGTCCAAATAATGGGTACCAAAGAGATGACTGCACAGAAGGTTGAAATTCATTATACCTTCTCTGGAATCTCCAGCCTAGTCTCTTTGTTGGAGTTTTAAAAGAAATGAAGGAATGAGTTACGTAGGAAGTAAAGCAAATAAATTGCTGTATGAAGTCTATCTTTTATTGAATTGGTGAAGACTTTAAATACAACTCAAACTTAAATTGAAAAACAAGAAATAGGAACTACACATGGGACATGATTCCATGTTTAACAACTTCCTAAAACTCTGGACCTACTCCTAAATTTATTGAAACAGTCAAACAACTTTAAAAATTGAAAACCTAACGTATTTTAGCATAAAAAAGAACTGCAGCGACTAAAGTACAACTTCAACACTCTTGCAGAGGTCATATGCCGTTTCCATCCACAAACAGATCGTACACATTATTCTCCAACATTTCTACCACTTCATTTGTTACTTTTTCTCTCCCTTAGTCATGATCCTCTAAATTGGGCACCTTTCTATTCCTTCTGACACAGACGTTAGTTATTTTTGGGTTTCTAGCAAATTCTCGGGACTTGGCATTCACATACGAGAAAATTACTAAAATATATTATAATACGATCTTATGCTTATTGATTTTTTTGACAGGTTCCTGCGATTACTCTCAAACTATGATTGGGCTTTCTCTCCATTGGTTGTTGACATAAATAATGACTTGAGCCAAAGTGACGAGAAAGAAATAAATGTAAGTTGTGTGTCTGAGTACATGATTAGGTAAATCGTGATAATGTTAGTCTCTGAAAATATTTTTCATCATGGATTTTCAGGACAACTTTTTGGTAAGAAGAAAAAGTCAGGGTGAGAGCGGACAAAGTGTAGGACAAGCAATGTTCTTAGCTACAGTTTACGATAAAGAATCTGAGGCTTGGACTGGATTATCACCTAGTGGAATGGTTAGTTGCTCTTCAAATTGGAATTAATTGAGCTTGAGGCGCTGAGGTTTCTTGATTTCATTCCTCACTATAATTCATGGAATAATGCTCTACAAAATAAACTATAGCGTGGGTTTAGAATGTATAGGAAATTGTCACAGTTTACTATATTGTTCAGTTTTCCACACATAAGTATTATGATCTGTTGATGTTTTAAACTTCATGACTGCATTTTAACACTTTACTCTAAGGATTCTGTTGCGTCTGTTTCAAGCGTTTGTTAGCTTATTCCGCGGTGATTGCCTTGTGACTATGCATCAATATTTGTGATTTTACCAGGAACTGAGAAGGTTAGTTGCATATGCCCGAAGCAGTGCCAATTTGCTGACAAAACTCACATTTCAAGAAGAGTTTGGTCCATACCGATGGGAGGTGAGTGGAGCAAATTTTTAAGTTATTTTCTCATTTTAACTTTTTGTTGTAGAAGAGTATATTTTCGGAGTTATTGAGTTTTTTCATTTTTGCTGCAGTGCCTTTTCAGGACTCCTTTAAACAATTATGATGCAGTAATTCTTCTCCACAAGGACAATCTCCCGTATCCCCAAAGGCTTCTCTTCCCTTCAGAAGTTAATCATGGTACAATCAGTGGCTGGTAGTTTACTTGTTAAACAATTCTTATATGATTTGATGGTGAAGGGTTTCGGGTTATGTAATTGTTTGGTAGTTATAATTGTAGCAAGATTGTTACAACATTTTTTCTGCGTGGTCAAGTGTGATGAAATCACATAAAATGTTGTACTATGCATGAAAGATACATTTATAATGCAGGATGGCATGGGTTCAAACTCATTAGACTAAGAAATTAGTATGTTAAAGAATAGTAATTATTGATAGCTTGATCTTTTAACATTTATACATTATTCGTTTCCCTTTCACAAGTTATGCTTAATCAAATGGTATTCTCACTTGCTATGTTGGCAGGAATACATGTTGCAGAAGGACAAGCCAGCAAGTGTTTTCAACCCTTTTTGTTGCCTAAAGATTTGAAGGGCAGGCCAGATGAACTTAAAAATAAGTTGCTGGTGGATTTTGATCCATCAAAGTGCTTTATCAGAGATTTAAAGGCAAGTACAGTGAAAGTGATTTTATGTTGAATATGTCCTCTTCGCTAATTAGATACATATCATTTATCACTTGCAGCATGAGTTCTCAGCCTCATTCCAAGTATGGCATGATTATCTGGGAGGCGATATTATTGGCCTAACATGGGGGGAATCATATTCTTCCAAGGTATAAAATTTGCATTTATATGTTATGAATTCTTCACAAATCTCAACAAATCGATCTTCTGATCACCATTTTTTTCTTTCTCTAAAGAAGCGAAAGCACGTGGAAGTGGTTGATGAAGAATATAATCCTTTGAAGGTGTTAAAAGCAGTGGGGGAAATTGGGAAAGGATTTGTGAGGAGTGTATACTTTCTTAAGCCCCCAAGGCTCAGGGATTAGTATTAATTTGGTCATCTTATCAATATGTATATTGAAAGAATTTTGCTCGGTAACTAGCTAATTATATCGATAGAAAATTTGCATTAGTTAGAATGGAGGAATCAGTCAATTGCAGGATCAATGTTGTAGAGCAAAAGAGTACCACTTTATTGAGGGAAAAGGAGTTGCTGTAGATTGATATCTATGTTTAATCTTCATTGTACATTATTCCCTTCCACCTCCACAACTTGGGCAAGCCGAACAGTAGTGAGGTAAGATTTCCTAATTCTTGGTAAAGAAGCAAGCGGACAATATGGCATAATACATAGAGGATATATTTCAATCGAATGTCTTAATTCCCGACATACATACAAGACGTGAAGATAAATTTGTCCATGCATAGCCGGATTAATTATTGCAATGCAGCAATGGTGTTTTGAGCTGGAAATTTCAGACAAGCGTCTCTAGGGAATTCTTGTGTACATTAATTTTTTGAACCGATTATTTTCATATATTTCTGGGATGTAGTGGCATGTTGCCGTACCTCATTTTTGAAGTTGCCGTAAGTTTGAAAATAAGTGTTAATTTAGTTTTTAAATGTAATGCTGATTGATTTTTCATTTTATATCCCTAATAATATTAGCTATATACACTAAACATTAAAAATGAATTATAGACACTAAGATTAATTTTGTAAATTTGTTTTCTTTTATCTGCATTTTGGTTTTCCTGTAGTCTGTAAAATGCTTGGGATGACATATTATGGGACGATGTGAGGGTGGAAAATTCAGAGGTTAATTTATTACCAGGCTAAAAAATTACTCTGGTTCTGTCTTTGCATGTTGCTAGTTGAAAAAGTTTGCTAGCCGTTTTTCTTCTGAAAATTTGAATTTTTTTTTAGATTTAAAGTATTAGCAGCTTTGTTTTCAATAAGTTTTATTTTACTTCAAATTTTAATGTTTAAATCCTGAATTCTTGTTTTAGTTTTGTTAAACTTAAATTTTAGTCCAACACAACTCAATAACGTGCTTTTTTTTATGAAAATAAAGTCTAGGCGTGGCACTTTAAGTTAGCGGATTTTGGACGAAGATTGGGTCAAATTTTGAGTGGGAATAGAAATAATATTTATGATTATTGAATAGAAATAATATTTATGATTATTGAATAGAAATATGAAATACAGTAAGTGTCAAAGTATAATAATCCTTCAAAGTAACTTAATTTAATATTTTATTATTATTTAAAGTTGTTAAATTGTTATCTATGTCCAAATTCTTATTGTTTCAAAGACTAGACTCTAGTTCTATATTTTGTTGTTAAGAAGAAATGGTAAAACCATCATTTTGTAATTTTTTAAAAAACAAATACGGATCCCTTTTTAAGAAAATACCTATTTTAATCACATTATAATTTCACAGAAAAAAAATGCTGTCGTGCTTCCAAATATATCCTCTACTTTTATTGTTTAATATGTAGTAGCAAGATTGGGCAAATTTTAATTATCTGAATAAATTAAAGTTGTTTTTATATATTATTGACTATCTAATATTGTTACATCCTCAAAATATACGACATGCATATATAATAAAGATGTCATTCAGTTATAATATTGGAAAGCAGTTAGAGGCATATAACAGACTATATGAGTTACAGTCATCCAAAATAAGATCAGATTCGGTCTCTCAAACATAGAGAACCACTGGAAAGTTTCATCCGAATATTTATACTCATCAAGATTCTAAATAAACTAAGCTGCTGCATCACCCTCTTCCAGCGCTTGCTCCACAGACATCTCTTCTTCGTCTGCTCACATCCAATTGGATGATCATTGCAAAAGAAAACAAACACATGCAACACATACAATGCAAGGGTGAGCTAGTTTTTCAAACAAGCATACTATATTAGAGCAAACAATTCATCAAATAAATACTTTAAGCCAAGCAAGTTAAATCATACCAAGAACATGTTATAAACTAGACTTGACTCGTCCGGACTTAGAATGACTACCGAGCTATGGCGGGTTATGCACTCGTGGTGGCTTATGAAACTTGGGTTCCCCATCCTACCACACTCACGAGGTTAGCCTGTTCCGGGCCTTGAGGTATACTGGAAGCCCCCCAAGACTAAGACCTCCTGCTACTCCTCACCACATGGTTCAATCCTCTCTACTTGAGAACGAAAGACCATTGGAGCGTCAGGATAACCCCCAAGATTGAGTTTCCCTATAGATCATTCTAAACACTACTGCACCACCATGAGTCTTCTCCTTGAAAATCATGGAATTACGTCAATCCACCATACTCTTAACCACATATCCTTTTTCTTTAACCATACATCACATGTTGAAGGTTCTCATACAATATAATATGTTTCTACAGATATTTCACCACCAATGTAACCACCACTTAACCAATCATACAACAAGAATATATTAATCTACTGTTCATCAGAACTTCTCGCATAGCGCATACTATCCACAAGGCGAGATAGGATCCTCTCGCATAGCACACCTTAATTCGCATAGCGGATTAAGTTGCAACATGCATCATACCCCAAACCTCTCGCATAGCGCACCCAGGTCGCTATGCAAGAACCCAAACAGAGACCAACCTCCCCAGAGCTCTCGTTATGTGCCCTACTCGCCCTTCGAATTAAATGGGCAGTGATCCCAGACCACCACCAGTCGCATAGCGACAAGATTCGCCATGGCGAATTGATAAACAGTGAGCAACACCCTATGGAAATTCGCACAGCGCACCAGGTCGTACAGCGAATTTCCAAGACAGTAAGCACCCTCTACAGGATCTCGCTATACGAGACAGCTCGCATAGCGAGTCTGCATAATCTGCATGACGCAGATTCTGTATAATTATGCAACTCACCCATCCTTCACCAATTTTAGTTATTTTCCCCAACTTCTAATCCTCCTAATTCTTGTGTCACACCTATTTAAGCTTGTCTAGATGATTATAAACGTTCTTAACATCATTCTAAAGTGATTACTATTTAAATTTTCAACTTAATTTCTCAGTTCATTAATCCAGGGACCCAATTTTGATTCTACCATTTTGAACATTGCTTTACTCATTTTTATGATCCTAACCTGTTCTAATTGACTCATACAAGCTAGCCTCACTGTCCAATTACACTCAAGACCACCTATGCTGAAACTCCCTACCTCTGTTCCTCTCAAAGGACCAAACACAATACTCTCTCAACCTCTTACTCCTCTAACAAAACTAACACATGATTTCTACCTCAACCACATCATCCTAACCCAATTGGTCATCGGAGAAGAATCAGATGTCTGAACGCATCAGTCTCACCTTCGACGCCAGCACATATGACTAGTCACAACTGATTGGACCAGGCCAGGGCTGCTCTATGATTAGGGATATGCCAACTCAGGTTTTTAAGATTCTTCTATCCTACCAACACAGTACTCTCAACAAGTCCCAAGTTATTTATCTAAGTCATCCAAACTGTCCTAAGGTGTTTTAGACTCCAATTTCCCAATTTCCCTATTTCACTTCCCTTTACAGTAAGCTAAAATAGTACCCGTACAGTTAATTATTATTCCTTTTTACGTTATTATAAAATTCTCATTCCCAAACCTCTCCACCAAACTCACTTACAGCCAACCAACTCATCCAAGTCCAATAATCATCAGTATACCATGGTCACACAAATTTCACATATTCACCAATACAAATCAACATGCTCACCACAGAATATAATTCGAACAGTAATAAATCACAAATTATCAAGCATACACACCATACAGTTCAAACAAAACATAACTAGCTCCCCTTACCTGGAAGTCAAACAATATATTCAACTAGAGTGCCCTAGTCGTGCCCCTCACAGTGAGAACCCAACAATGCTCTACAACCACCTAAATGGTTATGAAAACAGCTCTTAGAGCTAGAACCGACAGGGAATCAAAAGGAATTATTACCCAGTTGCATGCAACCAGTAAAGTTGCATGCGCTAGATTCAAGAAAATGGAAAAATCGACTTACCCGTTTAAATCAGAATTTTAATCGGATGAATGGGAAGCTCTCAACTCCGTGAGTGAAAGCACACCACCTATTTGAAATTCCAACGGTGGAAAGTGGTGGAAAGGTAGAGAGAAGTCAGAGCAAGAATAGGGAAATGGAACTGAGTTTAGAGAGAGAAAGAGAAAAAGCAGATTGAAGAATCTGAGTTTGGGAAAAAAACCCTTGCTAAGGTCAGGTTCCCTTAGTCTGGGCCTGACTGCCCCCAACTAGGGCCCAATAGCCCCTTTTTATTTATAGGCCCTTACAAATATTCCAATTATTTTTAATGTATAATTACTTATACCTAATTATTATTTTTTTAAAATTCATGTTCAATTTTGAAAATTTTAAATAATAATCAAAATTAAAAGTCATACTTATAAAAAAGATTTCATAAAAATAAATTTAAAAGGAATCACCAAAGCCATATCATATACACTCTTGTCAATTCATTAAAAAAATAAAAAAATCAACAGTCGTGACAAAGTCAAAGTTTTTGTGAAAGCACCCTAATCATGTAATTTACTTTGAAAAATACTGAAATAAAAAAAAACTGTGTATTTGGGTAAGTTATATTTAGAAATACAATTTTACAAAGAGAAAAAAAACATACTTCAAATTATCAATTAAATTTTATTACTATACTTATTGTTTTGATTAAAAGCCGTGATTTATCATATGAATAAATAACGATCACTAACTTCCTCTTCCAACCAAAAATAATGAGCACTAATAATTAATATTTTTAAATTAATTGATTAACAATTTACAGGGTATTTTCTCAATAAAATAGAAAGGTATTTATCATTTACTTTTACGCCAATATATTTATTTGAGCTCGTGGCTGTGTTTTGTATCTTATCTATACTATATATTGCTTTATAGTGGGAGATGTGTGTATGATAAGTAAAAAAATGTGATTTTTTTAGAGCATCTTGCTATAAATCATTTTTCAAATTTGGCCTAAAGCATTATCATTTTGACAATGAAAAAGAAACAGAATACAAGAAGCATTCTGACGTGGAATATTTATTAGCTTGTCAAATTAAATAGAGATCAAGAAACGCATTTTTGGTTCGAAGTTGAGTGGAAGTGTTTGGGAGCCAAATGGGTCTTCTGAGCATCATTAGAAAAATCAAGCGGAAAGAGAAGGAAATGCGAATTTTGATGGTGTAAGTTATTCCTTCAATTCCAATTTCTTTTTATTTTCCTTGTCAATAACACGTTTCGATCAAAATCTGGATTCACTTTTTATACAGTGGATTGGACAATTCGGGGAAAACTACAATAGTTTTGAAGATAAACGGAGAGGACACTAGCGTCATCAGTCCCACGCTTGGCTTCAACATCAAAACCATTGCTTACCAAAAGTACTGTTCACCTTTTCACCGCTCAATCGCATTATAATAGGTTCTTTATCTGTGTAGCTTCAAATTTTTTGCTTTCATTTTATGATTCCAATTGAAATTGGTAGGTACACCCTAAATATATGGGATGTTGGGGGGCAGAAAACAATAAGATCTTACTGGAGAAATTACTTTGAGCAAACAGATGGGTTGGTTTGGGTGGTTGACAGTTCAGATCTGAGAAGGTTGGATGATTGCAAGTTGGAGTTGGATAACCTTCTCAAGGAAGAGGTTTGTTCAATCCAAAAATTTCTTACTTATTGACAAACAAGTTTTATACATGTATTGTTGGTATTGATGATTAAAGATATATTATGCATTCATGCTTTTGGACTCTTTATTTATTTGGTTGACATAAAGTTCTATACTTCTATTGGTGTTTTGAGCTAATATTGTCTGAAGTTAATACTTTGCATTGAGTAAATGTTTGAGATTTTTGGTCTTGGTTCAATGTTTTTACCACCCCAATGGATTATTTGTAGTAGTAGTGCCAAACCCATCACCATAAGCTCTTGCCTTCACATGGTCTTTAATTGAACCGAACGGAGTTATGTGATTCTTGTTGTCGACCTCATCTGGTTGGATAAGGATTTGTTGTTGTTAGTTCTATCAAGAAAGTAAACTGTTGTTGTAGCTTGGTGTTTACCAATTTGGAAAGATTACACGATTAATCTTTTATCTTTTTTACTCATGTGGGTGTTTATTGAGTATCGGTGTTGACAATGCTTTTATTGTTCATCCAACAGAGGCTGTCTGGAGCATCTTTACTGATATTAGCAAATAAACAGGACATAAAAGGTGCCCTTACACCTGAAGAAATAGCTAAGGTGAGCTTAATTTTATATGGTGTTTCTTCCTTAAACTGGGTACAATTTCCTGAATTTCTGTATATAAAGCAGCCTAGCAGATTCAACAAACTGATTTTAGGAATTGACGATTCTGGTTTACTTGAAGTGGTCAAGGAATAGGTTTATTTGGTGTATCTGTAATTATTAGCAAAAGTTGAATTTTATATATTTTCAGGAAACACAGGAACTAAATGTTAGAGAGAAATTTTTTAACTTTTCATATCGTAAGACCCCGAAACCGCCGACAAGTAACTTAAGTTACGAATGTTTCTAATATGAACTAATCATGTAGGTGCTGAACTTGGAAGCCATGGATAAATCTCGGCATTGGCAGATAGTTGGCTGTAGCGCATACACTGGTGAGGGTCTGCTCGAGGGATTTGATTGGCTGGTCCAGGATATTGCCTCTAGAATCTATATGCTTGATTGATGCTTGTTTATGCCATCTTCCTTGAAATTTGTCCAACTTACAAGAGAATTCTCAAACCCAATATTTATTCTTTGGAAGAGATTATGGATTCACTGCCTCACTGATGTTTTTCTTAGGAGGGGATGGGTTAGTGTCTGTAAAATTGATATTGGATTTTGAAGCAGCAAGATACTGGATTACTTGGAGGTAACATACCTGCATGCACATGTGAGAATTGGGAAGACTTGATTTTGAACACTTGGAGAAGTTTATGAGGGACGTATTTTTAATCAAATTAAATTCATTTAACAGAACCACACGTGCAAAAGGAGCACCTGTGGATATTTTAAGCATGTAGGTGGCGGATTGAACTAGTTAGTTCGTTCTATGTTTCTTTTTTGTGACAACTATTCAAGTTGAGGAGCTAGGTTTTAAAAAAAGTTGTTTTAATGTTAAACTTGCTTGATTTGCTGATGAGCTTCACACTCTCCCTCAACAGCAGTACTGGGTTTATTAGGTATGCAAGGAAAGAGCTAGCATTTCTTTTTTGAAGGGCTAAATCAGAGATGCAACTTTATATTAAAAATATATTTTCTGATTGTAATGGTCACAAGGGACAGTGTATTTTTACACTTCGGGGAAGTTTTAAACTGCATCGATTAATTTTAGGGAAGTATAGTTTTCACAACTTTTTTTAAACTTGTTTTTTTATCTTTATATATACTTGATGAACTCATCTACAACTTTGGAAAAATGTGTCTTTTAATTTTTTAAATACTGAAATTTAATATTTAGTAACTATTTTAATATCCAGAGTTTATTGAAAAAAAATTAAATTTACATATATATAATTATTCTTTTCAATACTTAAATTGAACATTTAATGGCATTTTTCATAGTTAAAATCGTAAATACAAAGATGAGAAGATTAAATACGTATACTCTTAAAAGTTTGAGAACTAAATTGTTTTTTAAAGAAAATGGACTAGCTTTAAAAAAAATACATATATATTTAATGCTTATTTCTAATATCAACTGAGTATATTGATTTTATATATCACTAGGGGAAATGCATGTTTCTTTTTTAGTGTAGATAATTAATTTAATTTTAAAAAATTAACTGGATTTAAATAATTTATAATTTACAAGATAAAATAGTACAATAATTGTTTTAATTTAAATAATAATTAAATTTAAATTAACAGTTATTTAAAAGATAGAAATAGAAATGTAATTATTTTAATTTAAAATAAAAAAATTAAAGAATAAAATTATAAAAAATGTATACATAAAAAAGTGATTCCTTTACATATAATTATCGATATTTGAAAAAAAAATATTTTACTAGATTTTGAAAAATATAGCAAATAGAAATAGTGGGCTTTTGGCTGTTAATTAAGAAGGCGCCGTACAGTCTTGAACTCACCGGAAATCTCGAATGTGATGCGGTTGGTGTTTTTCCCGAAACGAGACCATTTCTATTGTTTCACCCATCGTTCATTGCTCTTCGTTTTCCTTCGCGCAAAAGCAAAGTAAGTTGTCTTTGGTATTTTTTGCTGTTAACTGGGTCAGAACTCTCTGTTTTTTGGTCTATTTTTTTAAGCTATAATATTAGGGTGAACTCAAACCTAGCAATCGGTTCATCTCGTGAGTCATATGCAAGCATAATCTCTGATTTGCTTGTTATCAGTTCGGCTGATTCTTGAGGATTTCTTGTTAGTTTGTATAGAAATTTTTCAACAGATTATGCATCACCAGCCTAGGAATAGGCCAAGTGCTACTTTTCCTATCTTCAAATAATGGCCCACCTGAATGGAGCACACCTGAATAGGGCAACCATCGACTCTTTCCCCTCAGAGCCAACATTATACATCTGTTACAATATAGGCATCCCGGCTAATTAGGAGCGGAGCCAGCTTGTCTATCCAAAGAACTTCCTATTCCCTTGCTTCAACAAAATGATACCGTGCAGAAACTGGAATGCAGCCAGAGAGAACCCAATGAAAGGCATAGTGGAATAGTAATAGCCCAACACCCTCAGAATTATCTGGTCATAAGGGCCCAGAGAGATTGTGCCATACTGAGTTGACACTGTGAACTCATCTTCTTTAGGGTTGAGCCGTCTCAAATCAATGTAAGACATTAGGGGAAACCAATGATGAACTCTCAGCTGATAAAATCGATTATACTCTAGAGGATCCTGGAAGATGGCTTTGGGGGTTGGACGCAGCTGGTCAGGACACGTGATGCAGCCCACGGCCCAGTCTGGTAACAGACTCTCCATGATGATAACATGGCCTCACTCTCATCTACTACGGCGTCTGCCGAACATTGATTGGTCGTAACGTCTCTCCAGCTGAGGTAAATACAACTGAATTGCACTGTACTACTAAAATCTGTACTGCATTAAAAACTAATTTGTTGTTTTATCAAACTGAACTATACTAAATTGCACTAAACTACAATATAAACTAAACTAAATTATTAACTATACTACTAATTTTAAACTAAACGGCTAACTATACTAATTTTAAACTAAATTGTACTAGTTTTTAAACTGAATTGTACTAGTTTTTAAACTGAATAGTATAACAATACACGTTCTTTTTAATTGAAATTTATTTTAATATTTATTTTATTTTATTCAAAAGTGTTTTACAAATTAATTTTTTAATTATTTGATATTATTATTTTCTATTTTATTTATATTTCTTTTATTATTATATGTGTATGGAAATTATTTTATTTATTATTTATTTATTTTATTTTATTTTTTATTTTTTTATTTATATTTATTTTGTCATGAATATTATTTTACTTTTATATTTATTTTTTTAATTTTTTATTTATATTTTTTTGTTTTATATGTATATATAATTTATTTTATCTTTTTATCTACTTATTTTATTTTAAAATAATTTTTTATTTATATTTATTTTGTTCTTTCTTAAATTTTTTTTATTAATCAATTATTTATTATTTATATTTTATTATGTGAAAATTAAACTAATATTTATTAATTATTATAATATAATATTTCTATAATATTAATTATTTTTGCTACATTACTATTTTTTTATGATATTTCATTATATATTCATTTAATTAAATTTAACGTTAAAAAATATATTTTAGTTTTAGTATGTAAAATACTATCATTTAAAAATAATAATATTGATATTTATTTTAAAATAAATTGATTTTTAAAATAAATAGTTATTTTAGTGTGCGTTTATACACATTTTAATATCATTAAAAGTTTTTTTAACATATTTTTACATATTTAATAATATGTTAAATAATATAATATATTTAAAGTATTATTTTTTTATATAGTCTTTTTTTTATGATTTATATTACTTAATCATTTAATAAAATTAAATTTAAAAAAATATATTTTACTTTTATTACTTAAAATAATATTATTTAAAAAGTAATATATGTTTATTCATAAAAAAATATAAAAATTTGTGATAAAAAGATTTTGTCTTAAAAAATTCATTATTAATTTTTTATTTGAACGATTTCTTTTATTAATATTAACGTTTTCTTAGCAAGACGGAGCAATTGAACTGGAACTAGAGAAAAGAAAAGAGTAGAGAAAAGAAAAGAGTAGATACAGTTCTCACATTTAACTGAACCGAAACTGTTATAAGTTCGGTTTTTAAAAACTAAACCATAAAATAGTATACTGAACTTTTAGTAAAAGTGGATCAGTTTGTTTAAGTATAATATAGTATAGTTAACTATAGTACAGTACAGATCAGTTATTTTTGCCCAGCCCTAACCGTCAGTCTCAAACCCTTTATCCATAGCAGAAAACTCGTTAGAGGCCTAGAGGTGAAGTATTTTTTTATCTCTTGCTACCTCCCATGATATATCTGGTCACCTGTCAGGGCTTCATCTTACCTTTGGTCTTCAAACCTGAACCATCGGCTCTGATACCAATTGTAGGGAGGGACAACACACACAAATCTTCACATTGGTAAGATATTGTCTGTTCTGAGCCAAACTCTCCTGGATTTACTTTTGGTATCACTCTCAAAGGTTTTTTTATCAATAGAGGTATCTTATGTGTATATAAACTTATGCTCATCTCTTGTTTTAATTAGATGCTCCTTGCAACCAACCAGCGATTCCAATAGTTACTTTTTTTCTTCTTATGAATGTTTGGTAGATGTTTGATGGGCTTAGTGCAATATCTCCGTGAGTAGTCACAAATTACGTCGCAGTAAACTTTTTTTACAGCTGTCTCTATCTGCTTCTGCATTACCTAACTTTAATCTTTGTCAATGTTATTTAAATTGTATCCCATCAAATTCAGATGTAAATTTTAATTTTAGGAAGGAGTGTATGGGGTGCATGAATATGTACACACAAACAAATTTAGCTCCAAACTTCAACATTTATCTATCAAATCATTTTATTGTAATGAACTTTACCTCTTTCAGTAATTTTTGTTATAATTTTCTCATAATGGTCAAGCTTTATAATTAATCTTCAGAACAAGCATGTATTAGCTGTTGAGTTATATAAAATTTAAAGGAAATTTAAAGGAAGTGAGTTCCTTTGAATATCAGTTTTAAAGCAAGATACATAATGATGGTAGGTGCTGGCTAGAATGGATTCCAACAACAAGCAGACTGATGAGCAACAACCAGTCAAATCAGCACCAAGATTTTCATTTTGCCAAAGAAAGAAGTCTCGCAATGGAAGCTTCGTGTCCAATTTAAGAAATCACTTTCATGAGTTTATGCATGCTTCCGCAGACGAACACAAAACGTGCTTGAGAAATACAATTCAAAAGGTTAATTTCTACTGAAGATTTATGCATCTTATAAGGTCTTTTTTTGTGATGTCTGCTTTGTGGTAAGTGATAAATTATAATTTGTTTGAAACAGATATTAGATGCATCAAACTTTTTTGGGAAAAATGGCCGCAGCACAAATGAAGGAGACTCTGTAACCCTCCAGTCATCTACAAAAAACTAGAAGGCTTTCTTGACTCATCATCAGTAGAGTGATAAGAGTTTATAAGACATCCGTGGCCTTATACAATGCATGCTTTTGCTTGATACACGAATAATATATATGTGATGTGATTCTCTATGTTTCACTGCCAAGTCGTCTGGTCATTTTTTAACTACTTAAACCCACATACAATAGATAAATTGTAGAAGCTTTCTTATATTAATTTATCTAAAATATGATTTAAATTTAGTTTATTGAAAAAAATATATTTTATTTTCTAATCATAGCCAATATAGTTGTGTAGGAGCTTGCTTTATTGTTGCATGTGATTGTAGAATTTATAACTCTGTACTGAGCATATTGAAGTCAACATTAAATTCTCTTGTTTATTTGATATTCCGCACCTGCTTTAGTCCTCATAGGATTAGTTAACTATTAATGCTCAATTTCCAAAATAAGAAGTTGCAGCAAGGCCTTTCATCTGTTCTTATATAAAAAGAGGTATCATGGTGAATGCTAAGCATGGAAGAAATTTACAGCACCCAGTTCTAAGGAGAAAACAGAGGTAATGAAGAGCAATGCTAAAATTAAAATGACTTCCCGAAAAATGGTGTCCATTCTTCATAGTTTTAAATCCCTCAGCCTGTACATAATTTTTGTCAAAAAAGTTCAATTAGCGTACTACAGTGGATTTATTATCTTGTGATCCTCCACTTCCCCGTCCCTCTTAAGGTCAGGTACTTAATCCAGTTAAAAGTATATATAAGGGGTGAAGACTCTGTCGCACTATCTTTCTAGAGTTTCATTATGAATTTATAAACTAGTACCTACGAATATTATTATCTTCGTTTTACAAAATTTCAATACCAAATTAGACATTTATATGAAAAAGAAGCTAAAGAGGTCAAATGAACTAATTTTTTTGGAAGTTAAAGACTTAATTCATAAAAGTATCTTATTTAGTTTCTTCAAAATTGATTTTAATTTGTATATAAACTAATTGTCTTCTATTCTTCTACAAATATTTACCAAAAGAGTTATCTTGAAATTGATCTATATCTCTAACGATATGCATGAGACTAAGAGAGTGAATTGACTGGTATTATTCGCATTCAAACTAAATGCATCACTCGTTCGCACAGTTTTTGTGGTGGGGGTAGGCAAACAACTTTTCCTAATTGTCCTGCATTTTGTAGTCAATAATTATTGTAAAAAATATTATTCTCATGGGATATGAGGATCAACATCAGGCCATACTAGTCAGGTAGTAGATAATAGCCATTGATCACTTTCCTTTAGGGGAGTCGTGATTTGAAAACTGTGGTATAACATAAATCAGTGAAGTCATACTTATTGGAAACTGATAGTTTCATACATCGAGAGAGAGGAACAACTCTACTTTTGGTGGAATCATAAATTTGTTTCCACAATAATGCTAACGAGGGAACAACATATGTTACCTTTGCTCTGCATTGCTGATGCTTACTTTGGTACATCCAGCATTTCTCCTGTAAGCAGGGAGGGGAACTTTGCCTGACTCAATGCTTTTTATGTCCTCAAGGAGCATCTCATATTGCCTCTTGACTTCAGCTTCTGTTTCTCCAACAAACATAGCTATGTTGTTCCAACGGTCAGGGGTGTCCTTATCATATATTGCCAAGGCATTTTCAAACAGTTTGTTCTTCTGGGGTGTCCATCTTAGACTGGTGTTTGGAGAAGAAAGTGTTTTTGATGTCATGGCTACAAAAATCAGAAGTGAAGAAAGTGAAAATCCTTTGGACAACTAGTCACTAAATTAGGAAGAATCTTTGACTGCAAAAGGGGGCGTAAATGAGTGAGAAAACAATGGATGGAACTGTAGAAGACTGGTGGGAAACACAATGAAGTAGGAAGTTGTTGAAGTGAATATTATAAGAGGACACTCGATTCAAGAAATGACACTGCAAAACTAGTAATTGGTGCGTCTTTTAAACTATATATGGAAAGTTTTGAGAGGTCAAACAAAAGTACGAGCTATTAATACTGTGTTTATATAATATGATCATTTTGCAGCGGGAAGATTAATGAAAGGATTAAGTCCTGAAGATTAATCAGTTGTTTCCTTTTCAAGTATTGTAGTGTTTGTCCTGAACGGCTGAAAGTTAAATAAGGATTTTGGACCCAGTATTCCATGTTTGTTCTACTGGTTTAGTACATGTGATATTTCAAAAACTAGACAATAATTTAAAGAGATAAACATAGTGAACTTATATGCATTGTTCGAATTTTAGTTCAAGTAATGGCAGATGATAGAAGCTATTTTAGTTGTTATGCAAACCCTATTATGATAGTGTTATCTTTATCAAAAGAAAACCTATTGTCTCGTTGTATTTTTTACTTCATTACTCAAATATCTTTTTCTCAAATGATATCACTCTTCAAGGGAATTTCAATGTTTATTTTTCTATCAATCACACTCGTCACTCCCATTTTAATTATTATATCATTGTCATATATTACAACGTCAATTAAAAATTCAAATATAAGTCAAAGTCTCATGTTAAATGAAAAAGTAAAACATTATATAAAGATGAAAAACTCGTTAATTCTTTATCTTAAGGTTTTGAGTAGAAAGTAGTGTTATTAGTGTTTGTATTTTTACGGTGAACCTCCTCTTTAATAAATCCAACAGTGATATCAGAATTCACGGTCTCTTCGTCTGGCTTGGAATATAACGGTAATTAAGGTTTTTTATTTTACTTCTAAGAACTTTAGATCATCGCAATGCACTTCTAGAAATATATATTTTTATAAAAAGAATTAACTAAAGAAAGAAATTTAGATGTTAGTGATAAATAGACGTTAGTCTTTCCAGCAATTTGTTTTGGAATGAAGAGAAAAGATAGGACCCAAAAGCAGCAACACATGGATTACGTAACAGTACTCCACATAGTACATTGCATTTATATTTTATAAATGTTCTTAATAAATGTATTAGGTACCACAACCTTCCTTCATCACAATTTAATATTATAAATTCCACATGCTACATCTTCCTGTGGGAGGACACACGTCTCTTTATGCTTCTTCTAAGAATAGCGATAATAAAATTTAAAAAATCTTTTATATTCCACAATAAAATTGAAAAAATATTTTATATTCCACGTAAATCTCTTACCAATTCTTGTATATTTATTTTAAGTTTGGTGTCTGTATTTTGAATATGGAAAATATTTAAGGGTTAAATATGTTTTTAATCCCTTAACTTTGACTGAAAATTAGAATTAGTCTCTCTTCAAAATTTTGGACTAATTTAGTCCTCAAACTTTAGAAATGTTTGAATTTAGTCATTTTAACCAAATTTTGTTAACTTTATTTGATGTTTCAAACGCATTGATCAGTTAACATTGAAACAAAAATGTGTCAAACAATGTAAACAACTCAAATGCTATCATAAAACGCACTTGAAACATCAAATAAAGCTAACAAAATTTAGTTAAAAGGACTAAATTCACATGTTTCTAAAGTTTGAGGACTAAATTAGGTCAAAGTTTTGAAGAGGGACTAATTCCAATTTTCACTGAAAATTAAGGGAACAAAAACATATTTAACCCAATATTTAAAGTGATTTTAGCTTGAAAAATAAATTATAAACAATGGATTGACTTCATAAGTTGTTTTAAATTAAACTAAGTTGTTTTAAATTAAACTAAAATTAAAGATACACTTTTAAAATGTGAAAGTTTGCTATTGATTTATAAATTTGTTTGTTTCAAATAACCCTTTCTACTTCAAAAAAAAAGGGCAAAACCCTAAACGAGTTCTTTTCTAATTTAAAAAATGTTGATGATATATTTTTAAGGTATTTTTATTATTAGTAAAAATTTGTCGATATAAACTATATATTTTATGAGTTTTCTTCTTGTTTAATAAGTTTTTTTATAATTTGTAATAAAGTTTAACTAATAATAAAATATGCATCTATAAAGTATATTAGCATGTAGGTGAATGTATACATTTCTCTTACACTTTATTTTAACAATAACATTCATGTTTGTGAATAGTTTAGCTTTGTAGAAATATTATTCTTTCTTATGCGAGTTAAAAGTATTTGTTTGAGTTTAAATTGATAAAATTTCATAAGTTACATATAGGGTGCTAAAATTGTTATTAGTTAATTTTTTTGTTTTATGTAAGTCAATATGTATTTTAATATGATTAAATTTTAAGTGTTATTGAATTTTAATATGATTAAATTTTAAGTCAATATATATATATATATATATATATATATATATATATATATATATATATATATATATATATATATATTATCTTTAGTACAATTTGTATATTTTTTTAATAATTTTTCTATCACTTATAAAAAAATTATAAATCCATTAGTCGAAATTATATCAATTTAGTAATTACTCAGTAGTACTCACTCATTTAATGAGGTTATTGTTTATCATAAGTGAAACTTATGTATGATATTTTCATAGGCAATAATTAATTTGTTTCATTTTGCTGAACTTCCAAAATAATATTGGCAGTGTACCACCAAATTTATCTTTATTATTAACCATTTTTAAAATTATCTTCTTATAATTTATTAGTTAAAAATACCCACAAGATTAGTAAGAGTAGATGAAGAAAAAAAATTAATGCTTTAGAATAATTATAAAATATTTTATAAAATGATAATCAATTTCTTTTAGAATATAACTTATAATGAGAAGTAGAAGAAATAATTTATTTTATAAATTTGATATAATATTAATTTTTTATTTGTGTTTATCAAATATCTTGAGTATGTATTTTATTAATAAATAATAGCAATAAGAAATTGGAAGTTATTAATAACATAGATAAAAGTCAACTGTTTGGGAAAAAAGAAATTTAGGTCCCACCGAGATTTGAACTCGGGCTACTGGATTCAGAGTCCAATGTCCTAACCACTAGACTATGGGACCTGCTGATATCTTTATACAGCTCTTAAATTATGTATCCCTCATACCATTTAGCCTTTACTTTTAAAGGATTCGTAATTAGATAAGAACTTTTTAAATTTTGTCTTAATATATTATTATTTTCCGTTTGATTCATAGTTTTTCCAGAAGAGCATTTTTAGTTGGTTAACCTGAATCATCGAAAAAGAAAATACAAAATATAAGATTATGAATGCTTTATATTTTGCTACTATAACTGTTTTTGAAAATTTCTCTTTTTGACATAATTTTAGTTATAATTACTTATCCATTATACGCTATAAATCTCACCTTGGGAATAAAAATTATGAAAATTTTGTATTAGTTCTCTTTCTTATCTTACTCATAATAATTAGTATTTTTATTAAAAGGTGAATTAGAAGAAATATTATTTATAAGATTGATTAAGGAGAAATGCATTACTATACTGGTAAACAAGTGAAGCGAAAAGAAAAATGATAAAATAGTAACAATGATAACCACATAATAACAAGATAGTAATATCTAATGATAAAAACACTGTATGACAACTAAAATAAAAATAATAAATTGTTGCTGCAATGAAGACAGCACGTTAATATTAATAAAAAAAATAATGATAATAACAATGTTGTCATCATGTGAAAGTGATAACAAAAAATTTTGGTAACAATATTAATGATATACTAATGTTGTTGTGCTAACATTGTTGGTGACTATTATGACAACATAAAATAAAATGAATGATTATTATGATAAAAATTATAATGACAACAATGATAACAATAATAGTAAAAGTGAAGAGAGTAATAGCAATTACAATAAAAAAAAAGTGATAATATTATAATAATTACAATAGAATTGAGATCAAGTAAGAATAGAAAGAAAGTGGACCACTCTATTATGTCATCTTCGAATTAATCTCCCCCTTTATATCATATAAACATTATATCATATAAACAATATATAAGAAACTACATCCAACAATTTTATACATAATATTTAAATATATCTTAATAAGTAATATAGAATGATAAAACACTAACTTTTTTCTACATGTAATAAGAATATTTTGTATATTGAAAAATATATAGATTATTGTCAGAACCATTAAAAACGCACCCAAAACCCCTCTGAACGGACGCCAGGTGTCAAACTGAGGGGAGTCAGAAATCAAATAGTGGAATGCAGATGTCAGCAGAGGAGCGGATGTTCGTTTTAGGCAAAAACTGAGTTTTTAGAAAATCACGTCCCACTCTCTGCATGCACCCTCCTTTTCCAAAACTCTGATCTTTCATTTCTCCTTCTTCTCTCTAAAAAGCTCTCCCTTCTCTCTACCGAAACTCACCATTTCTCTACTCCGATCTCCGTTCAGGCACCATAGAAGCACTCCCAGCGTCCTAAGCTTCATTATGAACCGATCGGTTTCAAGTTCTGAACTGGTAAGTTTTTCCCCTCCTTTAGTCGTCCGTTCCCTGACACATGCAAACCAACTTCTGGTTGCATGAGTCCATAGTCTTATTCTGAAACAGTTGGTATATTGTTTGGTTTAGTTTAAAGGATTGTTGAGCGTGAGGGTAGAAGAAGTTTAGTCAGGCGAATCCCATTTCTGCCTCTTGGAACGTTTGTTCACGCACAGAGGTAAGGGAATCTTATTTAATTTAATTGGTATGTTGTTGTAATGTATGAACGTTCGTTAGTTGACTGAATGAATTGGATGCATGATGGTTGATATGATTGTAGTACATGAACGTTCGTTTATTTAATGAGTGGAAATGGAATATGACTGAGTTATGTTATGATGTATGAAATATATGAAATCTCTATGTTTGGATGGTATGAAATATGAAAGTGATTATGATATGAATGTATAAAGTTGTGAAACTATATGTTAATAATGAGTTGGAAAATAAATGATCCGGATATGAATTCCCCTAAGAAAGTGTACATTCGTTACTGAACGGTCCTTGATCGTTTGGTTTTCTAGTGAATTTGGTTAGTAGTGGATTCTTTCATTTGGGAAGAATCCTATTTGAGAACGAGCGTAGTCGCTTCGAATTACCGTGCTTGAGCGTTCGGCCAAGCATAGTTCTGTCTTGATATCCTGTTATAAACTTAAGTATGTATATATATATATATTTATATATATATATATATATATATATATATATATATATATATATATATATATATATATATATGAAATTGTATATTTTAGTTATTCTTAAATACTACTCAAATAGTATCTCAGTATATTTATCGAGCCTCTTTTCTATAAGTTTAGTAGCACCTGGTCTTATACCAAGTGTTCGTCCTAAGCAAGTGTGTGGTCTTATACCAGGCACTCATTCTACCTCCATAAGTTAAACTTCCTAATACGAGCGTTCATTCAAGCCCTCTAGGGTTCGCTCACTATAGTTTTCAGTCTTTGACTGGCATTTGGATTTCTTGATACTAAACTCAATTAAACTAAGTATTCACAAGTGTTCGGTTTCTTCATGTGAATCATTCTAAGTATTAGTTTCGAATGCCTTGAAATATCCTTATTCATTGGTTTCATTCTGGAGTCTTTGTTCTTGGTCTGGTCTTTTTGATGTTCAATTGGAGTTATCAAGAGTCAGTTCATCTAATTGGCTCAATGTTGTAATTGACGTTCGTTCCATTAGTTCTGGTGATTTATGATTGTACTCGTTATTTTTCTCAATCCGATATCAATCCCCTGACTTTAATCTATTCTTAAATTTGAGATCTCTCGGTCTCGTTCTACGTTTTCGGTCTAGTTCTGAGTTCGGGTTGAACGTTCGTTATTTGGAATTCTCGAGAATCTTTGTACGAGGTGGTTAAATGAGATGTTTATTAATGAAAGATGAAGAAAATGTGATATGGAAATGTTGTGGATTATGGACGAGCGTTTCGGGGAGGAACGACTCATGTGTGAATATTGGAATTTGTAAAGTATGACTGTGGGCATGCTAAGCTGGTTGTTCATCCTGATGTTCCGTGAGTACTCGTCTTCACGTAGAGGAGGGTAGGTCATGTGTGGGAACGGCAGGAGGTCCTAGTCCTTAGGGTTACTTTGGACAGATAGGGCTAACCTCGGGTGACAGCTGTTGAGGGCATCCTAGTTACTACATCACCCGGGTGCACGAACGCCTGTAGCTACGCAGATTTCATACAGTCCGGACAGTCAGTCTAGTATTAGGCTTTGTGTGAACGAACTATGAATTATCTTGTTTGAATGATTTTGTGAAATGTATGTTTATGCATGAATTAAATTACATAAGCTTACTCTGTCTTTCCTGTCTTGTTATGTATGTCCGTCTTGTCATTGCAATGATCATCCGTGTGGATGTGAGCAGAAGGAGACGTACTGTTGGAAGAGACACTGGAGGAAGAGAATCTTGTTGAAGTTAAAGTTAAGACCGAACCTTAGGACGTTCGGTCAGTAGAGTAGTTTTTGTAGTGAGGTGGTCTTTCGCCACTTTCCCATTTTTTTGTATGTATGACCGTTCGGTATTTGACTTTTGTAAACCGTTCGGTCAGACTCGTACTTTTGTATAGTTTAAATATAGTAACTCTTTCTGTAAGACCGTTGGGCCGAGACCGTACGTTCTTGTATAGTGTAAGACTTATCTGCTATATTATTAAATGTAATTATTCAATTATATGGTTCATTGCCATATTTTTGGGATGTTACAATTATCATACTAGAAAATAGATTAAAGAACCAAAAGAAAAATGTAAAATATTTAAAAAATAAAATATAAATTATTACTTTTCTGAAAAAACTTAAACCAAAATTTTATAATTTATTAGGTATCAAATTTGAATAAAAAAAACATATTGTCAAATACTCAAGAAAAATCTATTATAATATAAGCCGAAAGAATTTGCGCTAATCACGTAATTTCTTGAAGTACAACTTTACTTGAGGCGGGTTTTGCGATAGTTCTCGACTTTTTATATGACTAAGATTACTCTCCATCAATCCTTGGTGATAGCAGTTATTTTCAACGTATATACGAGCTATCACCGCATTGTTAATAGTAATAAATACTCAAATTTGACTTTCACATTTTGGTGAGGACAATATAACACGTGAGGGAGGAAATCTACTCCCTTTCAATGCTCAAAATAAATCCTCTAACTCAATATTTACATTACAACTGAAGAAAAAAATATAAGCATTCACCTACGCAATTTCACAATTTCTAGATCTCACTTTAGGATAGGAGGATCTTCAAAATATCAAATCTCACTTTCCACACAAATTGACGCCAAAAAAAGGTCCTTTGAAGGGCAAATTATAGTGATCATCATAATCCACCAATCAGCAGGTTCCATGTGTAAAAGCACACTCAAACAACACAACCGGAGCACCAATTGATATAGCCAGCAGTTTCATAATCGCTTCTTCAATTGAGACCCTTTGCCAATCACTTTCATATTTTGAGAATCTCTGAAACAGACAAAGTGCACGAGAGTGCTACCATTTGGGTAGACAGCAAAAACACTAGTCCCTATTTTCTTATGGCACAGAGAGCACATGCTATCTCCGGTTATCTTGACTACCGTTTTCCTCTGACTGTACAGTTCATCTTTCACCTGTATGAAACAAAGTAAATCATGCCACTTGCTATTAACAAAGCAGAAGTATCTGAATATGCAACAGAGTGTTGCTCATTTGCTCTGGTCTATATCTGAATAGACTACAGTACAATTACTAGAGGGTACGAGATAATGATGTTGCATAACATATCCATCCAAAAGCAAAAAATTAGTAAGTCCCCACCACAGCCTCCTATCCTACAAGTCCCCCTAAAATATTAATAAATGAAATTTTATTCCTGGTATATGCTTACCTGAAGGTTCTCACTTTGTCTCAAGCTCTTGATCACCGAACAGTTTCGGTACATTTCACTTGATTTTTTCAAAAGGGGTCCAAGAAATGAGAGCAGGTCCTGCAGATTATAATATATTTCTTATACCAACCAGATTGAAGAAACTAATGAATGTTTGGCAAAATAAACCTCCCAAAAGAACAAAACAAGTAACAGCAAAATATAGATCAGTAAAACACTTTTGATGTGTGTTTCTCGACTATGGTGCACCAACAAGAAATGGATACCTGTAATTTTGTCTCTTTCGGTAGAAGTTTAAGGGCCTGAGCTCCATTTATTCTATCCCACCTGCGGCTCAACAAATCAAGGACCTCATCAAGCATGATAGTAGTAGAACTACCCTCACTATATTCATCTGCATCACCATCACTCCTGCCACTGTCAGTGCTACTTAAACTAACTTTTGTGTCCTCTGCACCCTCTATTGCAGCAATTTTCTTAGACCCTCGAGCTCTACTTCTCATGGATGCCGTAGAAGTAAGCTTTGGAATGGTTTTATTCTGTGGGGATAATAGATTTGTAATTCTCTTTTCAAAACCTGCTGTGGTCCTTCGAGGATTCAAATAAATTTGCAAAAGCACAAGGTATATGTTACTGGAATATTTTGCAGATGGCTGGCGCATAGACTCATAGACCCGATCACAATATGACAACGCTAGTTCTGGAGCATTGAGCTACAAACGAAAAACAATCATTTACCGTAATATTCATTAGTTTAAAACAATGATTTATATCACACATTCAATATGAAACAATGAAATGAAGTGCCTTAGGGATATCAAAAAATGAAATTATCTATGCACCTTCCCTTCACAGTGAATAGATGATTTTTAATTGATATTATACCTTGTGAACATACAAAGATAATGCCAATTCATGTTGGTTCATTTTTCCCAACAATATCGCACGCTCTTCATATAAAGCATCTGGTGGAAGGCGTTTTAGCAAAGCCTCTGGATTGTATCCTGCAATGGTCTCCAAGGCAGACAATAACTTTTTTCTTGTTGGGGAATAATCTTTCTCATCCCATTTTTGTTGAGCACATAAACCAGCATGCCAATCGAGTACTTCAGAAAGATATATGTGTACCTACATTACAAAAAACTGTAAATAAATGCAAAATTTTCTCATTATTAATCATCAGCAAACCATGCTACTTCCATGAAATCCTTGTCCACCCCCCTTCTTCCCAACCCAAAGAAAAAGTAGGAAAAAAAACATGCAAGTCATTCTCACCATTTCATTCTGCAAATTGCCAGATACCGCATTCTCATTCATTGCAAGCATGAGCTCCAAGTACCTAGCTTGCATGGTTGGAGAATGCTTCTTCAAATATGAGCTCACCATATCTGCTGGAATGTTTCCAGACAGAAAGAGCTCTATAGTTTGAGATGGGCAGCTTTCAAGAACAAGCATTGAGAACTCTAGTACAAGAATAGGGTCTGTCCCACAGAGTGGCTGCATCAGAAACCCACCAAATTAAAAAATAAGAACCAGAAGCATTTTTTTTGTTACGGAGTTCTTTGGCAAACTTAAAATCCCTAAGTAATGGAGATCAAATACATTTCTAATTAAGTTGTGATTACAGAGTCAGCATTTTCCAGCATAACTCCATGCAGAGGAAAATAACTAAATTAAGTCAATTAACCAATATATGAAACCTCTCAAACATGTGCTGTTACATATCAGTGCCACAGACCCAAAAAGTTCATATGTTTAATAACACAATGTGATCTGATATACACTATTACTAAATAATGCAAAATAATAGTACCTTCATATAATCACCATTAATGCTAGAACCTAATGGTAATAGAACCCTCAATAAATATATCAACTTCAGTGGATTGAGGAGTCATTATCTCATAGAATCTCGTATTTATGACACTATTGTTTTCTAAATCCAAAGTACCAACTATACCAGATAGTTTGAGGCAGGGAAAAATTTAGACATCCCAACATTTTGAAAATTTAAAGGACAAAATTAATAAAATTTTAACCGAATAGAAAATTACCTTGAGATACTCCACAATATCCTCAGGCTTGAATCTTTGTGTAATTTTAGACTGGCTAGATTTTGACTCATCCACCAATTTGTGAAGAAGTTCAAGAGCCTCCCGATGCAATGAGTTGTGCTTGTAAAGTTCTAATAAAGCAACATTGTGGTTGTCTTTTCGAAGTATTTCTTCACATATTTTCAAATCACAGTAGTTAACACATCTCAGTAACTCTAAAGCCACTGAAGGTTGTCCAGTTAGAAGCAATGCTTGGAGTAAAGCAGTATCCAATATTGAAGCCATCTCCCGAGCTCCAGAACTAACAGACATACTACCACGCCCCTGAAACATAACAATAATTATAAAGTGATAACCTCGGTAACAACAGAGTTAAAATTAGTAGTATTATATAACTGTTCTAATATTTCAAAACAAATAAAGGACATCATGCATCCCACCACTTCACCTTCAATTAGGGGTGTCAACATGTGTTCAAACCTTAGAGTCAACCCAACTTACCATGGGTTCAAACATGGTTGCATTGGATACAATTTTTTTACATGTCAGTTAAAGTAAACCAAACCCACAAGTTAAATGGGTCCAAACTAAGTTGGAAGTGAGTTAACCTGTCACCAACCAAACATGATAGGAAGTGGAAAGTATATGTGAGAAGAAAGTATGTAAAAAAATAGTTAGTTGGTTAGGAGGGGTTAGTCTTTCTAAAAGGAAGATTATATAGTGGTTGGAGTCCTTATGATTAGAGGGAGGCACTTGATGAAATAGGTAAACACCTTGATTGTACTGTTATAAATAGGTAAGTCCACTAGTCAATCCATTTTTTATTGGACTGAAAAAAATAGATGAAATAAGTTGAGGGAACAAAACATACTTGAGTGAATGAACCCACCTAACCAATAATACGTGGTTGGTTGAGTTGGGTTACAAAATTTTTTGCTCACCAAAAAGTGAGTCAAGTTGAATTAACTTGTGTTAACCTGTGTGAGTTGGGTTGTCTCATTACCATTGTTGAAAGTCTCACATCGACTAAAGATAAGGTCAATTTAGAGTGTATAAAGGTGCAAATCTCATCCTACAAGCCAATTTTGTGGAGTTGAGTTAGGCTTAAAGTTCACTTTTTAACATGGTATTAGAGTCATTGTTATAGTCTTATCTCTAGTTGATGTGGAACTTTCAACACACCCTTTTCATGCTGAAGTATATACATCTCGTGTGTAGAACTAGATATTAATGGGTGGTCCGATAGCAGCTAGAACAATATACCTAACAAACAACAAATCTCGCTAGAATAGACTCTAACAATGGCTCTGATACCATGTTAAGTAATAGACTTTAAGCCTAACTCAATCCTTTTAGAAGATATGATGGCATCAATCAATCCATCAATTACCCAACAAAACAAGACAAGTGAAAACACACCACGCATCCAAGTACTTTCAAGTAGCTAAGTGTTTCACTTCTAAAGATCTTGTATCCATCAACCAACTAGAAAAAAGAAGTTCCCATCATCTTCAAACTTGAGGGGCAGAATATGAGAACAGGGAATTCTCAAGATAACAAACACCAAGAAAATGCATCATATTCTTAATAGTAAAAATTGCTTCTCAGTCATCCATGTATTCACTGATAACTAGAAAACTTTTCCAAACTCCAAAGAAAAAGAAATTGAGGTAAGAATTGGAGAAACATGCATAACATAAGAAAAGAAACATGCATAATGAACATGTATCTTTTTGAATAGTAATAGGCCAGTCCTTTTTAGAAGAGACCAAACCAAGTACGAGAGAAGGATTAGGCATAACCTCCACTAAATCATTATCCATCAAAGATGGGTCCTATATTGGAATCTCAACAGAATGTGAACTATGTTAATATACCTCAAAAGGTCTTGGAGAAGCATCTCGAGTTATGGTAGAGTCAAATAGTGGTGATGAAGGAAGATTGACAATAATTGAAAACTGACTTGTATAAACTGGACAGGCTTTTTAACCGATTGGATAAGGTAATTTCCATTCTCGAAATATAACTTCAGATTCGTCCATCAGAGGAGGCGGCGAAAGCAATGACATCGTCTTGGAAGCAGGAATCAAGAAGAGGAGCCTGCAAACGAACGATGCTTGACGTCGTAGAGGTGAAGAGTGGAATCCCAAGAAGATATGAGAAGGTTGTTCGAGTGGGGCGAATCGTGTTTGAGAAACCTCAATTGGAACCAATCATCCTTCATTCTTTTTGATGGCTTCAAAACTGAAGCTACTCACTTATATTTGAATTTTTCCATTGACAAATGCTTTGGAAGGTATATATATTATACACAACAGCTTTAACACATATCTAAAATAAAGGAGAGTGACCTCATTTTTTCTTTGTAGTGAGGGTAAAACCACCATGACCCTAACCCACTTGAGAGGGGCTTTAGGGGCGAGGGCTCTTAAAATGTATCCAGCTATGCCTTAATGCTTAGAGTTATCCATTTCTATAACCATCACATCTTAAGTCAAGTGTTGCTTTGTTGAGTAATTAATGGATTGATTGATGTCATCATATCTTTCAAAAGAATTGAGTTAGACTTAAAGTCCACTTCTTAACATGGTATCAGAGTCATTATTAGAGTTTATCTTAGCGAGATTTATTGTTTGTTAGGCATATTGTTCCATCCGCTATTGAGCCACTATCGGACCATCACCAATTAATGTCTAGTCCCATGCACGAGATGTATATACCTTGACGTGAGGAGGTGTTAGAAGTCCAACATCGACTAGAGATAAAACCAATTTAGAGTATATAAGTAGGTGTAAACCTTATCTCACAAGCCGGTTTTGTGGAGTTAAGTTTAAAATTCACTTCTTAACAACCATCAATCTTGAATGTGTGCATCAAGGGAAGGGGGTGTATCAAATAACAACGAACAAATAAGTAATCTAGTGTGTTCTCACACATGATACACTATATTTAAATACACATTCACAAGGATGCACGACACAAAATAAACCTTTATATAGGCATGGCATAACACTCATCAAGTCGACTTCCCATTGAAAGGTATGGCTTATAAATTTTACCCCAAAAATCATTGTTATCACACATTGCAGATGTATTCAATGCGAAAAAATCAGAAGATATAATAAAACTAGTTTATTTTTTGTTACCTTGTTTGATTTCTTAAGCCTGTTGTAAGATGCAAAGTTATCCCCAACAGCATCTAAAACGACTTCTTCAGTTCCTTCAGCAGTGGCCTTCTCAATAAAACTATATCTCTTCTTCTGTAAGTATTTTATGAGAGCCATAAGCATATTATGGTTCATTTTCTTGGATTCAAGTGCTGCATTCTCATCAGATTCTAACATATGAGATGTTGATGAGGGTTCCATATCATCTGACACACCTGAAGAAGCTCTTGAGAGATATGAAGCATCCCCATAAATGTCCAACTTTTCTAGCTCGTGAACAATAGTTGTGGTTGGAAGAATAATGGATGGATACAGTGAAAGCACATGGGTTATATCTACTTGAGATGCCAGAAAATGTTCCATAGCTTCTTCATAGCTCCCATTCTCAAAAAGATAGTGAGCATATCTGTAGCAACATAATAGAAACACATTTAACAGCCCTTTTGGATAAGTATAAAGTAATGATTAATATGTTGAGGTGATGTAATTTGGGAAAACTACTAATATATATAAATGCATGAAAGGCAACATCCTCCTCCAAGAAAAAATTAACCTTATAATTAATGCAGGTTTCATTATACAACTCATAGGAGTTCAGTAACTGTCAACATGTATACAAATATTCTGGGGCGAAAATATCACTGAAATGATTTTACACACCTATTCTTGCTTTTTAATTAGCAGTGTAAAGATTTTGATTATAACACAAATATTGTAAAAATTATTTTTATGAACCTAATAATACAACTATGTACAATATCAAAATGGTTATAAAATACAGGAATTCCCACTAGAATGTACAGACCACAATCAAATTGTATGAAACACAATCCGAGATTTTCAAAAAATTTTAATGTGCTTTACCCATTGGTGAAAGAAGAGGATATATTTCACTTCTACTGGGTGAAACAAATTAAACTCAGATTCTATTAGGTTTATTAACATGATAACAGGAGTCACTTAGTAACACTTCAATTAGCCACATCTACTAATAAGCTTAATAAGCTCTTATACAAGGAACACTTAGTAACAAATACAACAAGTTATAGACATTTCTATTTTTGTTTACATTTGATATCTTGATCACATTGGTACAGAATCCTGGTAAACAAGCTAGACCATACCTCCTATGTGAGATTTATTTCAATCATAACTACTGAATCCTACAAGTTTCAAGGCATCTGGAAACTAATATGTAAGAATTTGGCATCAATACAAACTTAAACAGCCAGCTAATCGGTGCTTGATGCTCAGAGTTTGGATGGACTTAAAATCAAAGGTATTAAACAAAATAGAGGCAATATGTCTGGATATTTTTTTCAGAAGGAAGAATGTCGAAATGGCATTTAACCTTATATGAATTGAACCCTCTTTTGCAGCACGGAGACTTAAATCTTCAGGTGGAAGAAGTTTGCACAGTGACAAGGCCTCCTCAAAGTTGCCAGAAGCTGTTAATTGGACTATCTGCAATACAAAATTAAGTACAGATTTTATAGTGCAGAGCAAAACGAAAATTCACTGCCTGCCTTTTGCATTGGAATCCAGAAACAGGTGACAAATCAAAAAGGCGTCAATCATTTAACAATATTAGCAATACCTGGGCTCCAAGGGGAACAGGGAAGAGTCCATGAACTGAATTATCCAAAGCAAGTATCATGGAATCATTGCTCTGGCAAAGGTGGCGGACATTTCGAAGAACAACTGTCTGTATCAAAGAATAAGGAGCTCGGAGAGATCGAATCTGTAAAACGAAACCACATCAATCCACAACCACTTGACAAAAAAAGAACAATGAAAATTGTTTCAGACAGTGAATTACCTCCACAAATCTGGGCAGCAAAGCTATAGCGTACGGCTTCTGAATCACAACTTCCAAAGGAGCCTCAGACCAGCAAATCCTACCTTCGGGAAGAAGCTTCCCATTTTGGTCCACAAAAACCCCAATGTTCTCCTAAAAAATACATCAACAAAACAAATGTCAAATTCTTCATCTAACCTAAGAAAACACCCAGTGCGAAACACAAAAATTGAAACGAATCTTATGTGTGTTTTTTGATAAGCGATGACAATATTGACTTTTGAAATAATAGTTATTTACGTTTGGATGATTTTGTTATAAAAGCAAGTTAGTGGTAAATTTCACCATAAATGATGGATCCAACATAGTCAGAATCAATTATGGACCCAACCAAAGTCAATTCCTCATCATGAAACCGAACATAAGAAAATTTACTAAACAAGTAATGGATAGTTCAATGTAATTTTGGATAATTCAACATAAAGCCAAACATACACCAATATATTGGGCAATGCACGTTAGAAAAGAACAATACCTTTCCAAGAAGGAGTTCTCCAGTGGGAAGAGAAACGACCAGAGGAGGCGCTAGTCTCCCCGAAGTGAAAACCTCGGACAAAGTTCCATTCGAAGCATTCAGAATCACGTACTCTCTTCTAATCCCCAAACATATATTCTCGCCGCACCAACACATGGACTTCACCGTATCCCCCACGCCATACTCTTTCACCTCCACAAATCCCCTGCCACCTGCGCGCGCTCATACTCTTAATTTCAATTAACCGCAACAACAATCGAGAAACGCAAGGGAAGGAAAATGAATCGGCGTTACCATCGTGTCTGAAGATGCAAACGCGCTTCTGCCTGGCGAAGCAGAGGAAGCCTCGGCGGTGGTCCCAGCAGAAGATGTTGGCGCCCTTGGCCTTGGTGATCACCGCGATGGTCTCGAAGGAAGGTAGTTTGTGGAAAGCGATAGATTCGGAGAGTGATATGAGGAGCTCTCGCGACTCCACCACCGCCATTGATAGCACGGGCTTCTTCGCGAACCCGACAAGGTTCCTTTCCAACGCGTAGGACTTGGACCCATCGGAGGAGAATTCCGTTTCCGGCGCGAATATTCGGAGCGATCCATCGGAGCAACCTAGTAGGAGCTTCGAACCGTAGGCTTCGACGGATTCGATCTTGGCAGAGCACTCACGCACCAGCTCCACGCAATCGTACGCGCTGTGCACCATTTCCTCACTCCCTCTTCATTAACTCAATCACACCCTTTTTCTTTTTAGAACTTTACAAAGGAGAACAATTGCATACATTAATTACAACTAATCCCTTGTTTTATTTTGCCTTTCATTTTTTACACAGTTCGTTCACCCCATAAATTGTGATTAAATAGTGAAAATACGAATTTTAAAAAAATAATGCTATCATTTGGATCAGATGAAATTATGAAGAAAGAACTAAAAAACTAAAAAGTTCCACGTCAAAAAGACAAATAATTGGTTTAGTGGTTTGAAATAAGAGATCGAAATATTAGAGTCAGTGTGATTTCAGAGCAATGGGTTTAAATTAAGTGCTATTTTCCAAATACCTTTTCTTCACAATCAATTTGTAGTATGATGTTTTTCCTTAAATAATCCATTGTTCAGTGTATAAGAGAAAAATACACACATGAGTGGCAAAACTAGATAAATACATGAGTTATAATCGTTTTATTTCGTTTATATATAAACTTTTTGTACAAAAGTAAATGTATATTTTTTGCTTTTTGCCGCTCAAATTCACTTCCCTAATTTAAATGTTTTAATTCTTTTTTTTTTATTTTAAAAGAGATAAATCCACATGATTTTACGTTAAAATAATATCATTATTACTAATTTAAAAAATATATATATTGACTATTTTTTAAAATAGGATGTCAATAAAATAAAATTGAAAAATATTATCACAATAGTTAAAAAAATTATTAAACCCTTAATTTCTAATATAGTTTTTTTATATTCTTTTATATGAATTAACGAATAACACTATTATTTTTTAATTTCTGGCATATTTTTCTTAAGTCCAATATATTATACTAAAATTCATCATATTTCCTTATTTAAGTCTCTATTTTACATTTTTTCTAATCTATTTTATTTGTTTTTCATGATATTTATTTAGTTTTTTAAGTAGTGAATGAAATATACCAATTCAATTTATTTCACTCGGTCACCAACATATTAGAACAAACTAACTTTTCAAACTTAAAATAAAATGAAGATTATTCTATTATAAGATACTAGTTTATTAAAAATTATCAAAAGAGAAAAAATATCATAAAACTAGTTTCAATTAACAAATTTAAGTAAAGGATATATGAAAACTTAGTTTTAGTTTGAAATGTGTTTTTACATGTTAAATATATTTCGTAATGACTGTAAGAATCACTCTAAAAGTTTCAAAATTTTAACAAGTCATTTTTTAACTAAGGTTAAGAATAAAAAAGATATTTTAACATTTAAGTTATTTAATTGTGTAAATAAGTAATAATTACGTAATTAATGTATTTTTAGAATATATTATTTATATTATTGTTTATGGGTCTTTTATTTATATAAGTTTGAGTCACGTGATCCAATACCTGTTAATCTTGAATGAATTTTTACTTCTTGATTTAACTATAATTTAGTTAGTGTACAAATGAATTTTAACTTTTTTTTGTTAATTAGTTTAAACTAACATTAATATATATTTTTGTTTAATTTATAAAACCATATTTTTTGCTGTTATAACGTTTGTGTAACTCCTCCTTCGTGTTTTAGGTTATGTTTAAACATTTCATTTAATAAACAATATTAAATTAAATAATTATATGGTTTTTGGTGGTGAGTTAACACGGAAAATAACACAGATGTAAATAATGAAAATTTCCCACTGAATAAAAACATGTTTGATTAAAATTAACTTTCTTATGATTTGTATTTTAATAATTACTTTCATTTCTCTTGTTTTTCTCTTTACAAGGAAAAACTTACTTGAAATGTATAAATCTAGTCATGCACTGTTATTTTGTGTATAAAGTGTACTTAATTTGTATATTAATTATTTCAAAGTTAAAATTATTTAATTAGCAGTAAATATTATTTTATTGATATAAGGTAAACATTAAATATAAAATAAATTAAAGATTACAAAAGGTTGAAGATTAAGTTGAATAGTATGGTCCCGGCGGGGCTCGAACCCGCGACCTTCGGCTCATAAGACCAACGCTCTAACCAACTGAGCTACGGGACCTATATGAAAACTTTGGAACAATTAAAATATATAACAAGATGTATCATAGAAGTCTAAATCTAAACAAGAAACTTACCTTCTCAATTTTACAACCTTCCAAAATGACCACATGCACACAGGATATCTTATAAAATGCTCGCTAACATAAAAATATTATTTTTTTCATTAACTTATGTTAAATTGTTATTTAAATCCATAACAAGTTTTTTAAATATTATTTCCCTAATTTGTGGGTTCAAAGAAATATTAATCTTCTTTGTTTTTAATATCAAATAAGGAATAAAAAATGATTTTTTTTCTTATTCTCTTTTATTTCTTTTCTTCGCTTTTATTTTCCTCTAACAAAAGAATGTTGCAGTTATTTTAGATTTAATTATTTATCTAGTTTATACAGTTATAAACATTTTATATTTAAAAAATGTTAATTTTAAATTTACACATATTATTTTAATTCTTTATTTTTAATGCACTTTAGGTTTTATCATCTAAATAATAAGGATTAATATATATAACATGTTTCTTAGTTAAAAATAGATTAGTTAGGACATTATTCTATCTGAGAGTTTATGCAACTAACGCAAATAAAACAGAAGGTTTTTTTGTCTGCTGTGGAATACGAAAAGGATTCAAAGAATGAATAAGAAAACAAAAAACAATGAGATAAAGAGAAATAAACAAAAATGAGTATTGAAAATACATAAATTTGATGTAGTCAAATAGAAAGTTTAAACATTTTAGCAATCAATAACTTTGAGAATATGCAAGAAATGTGAAACAAAATAGCAATGAAGAAAATAAGAAAGAGAAAAGTAGTGACCTGTATGGATAAATATATAAAGAAAAAGAACTTAAATATTTATTTAATAAATAAAAATATTAGTATATTTTAGATTTCTGAGATATTTAATATATAAAAAAGAGGAACTATAGCAGGTGCGTGGTTTAAGAAGAAAAAGAAAGAAAACAGGGGAAGAAATGGTTGGTGAGTTTTGCGCGTGGGAGTGAGAGTGACAGTGGAAAGAAAAGGATGACGCTGGGTCTGATCAATGCAAACCCCGTGGTTCACGCCAAGAAGGAGCGAATCGCTCGTTCCGAAGATCCTCACGCCGTTGATCCTCTCGATATTTATGATATCCTTTTTTGTTTTCTACGCTTTCATTTCCAAATTTAGCTTCACTATTTTTTGTGATGGCTTCAACTTGATGCTATACTCTTGAGATCCTTGACTTCGCTTTGACAAATTTCGTGAGGGATATTCGGGATCCCGAACATCCTTATTCCTTGGAACAGCTCAGTGTTCTCTCCGAGGAATCAATCACCGTCGATGACAAATTAGGCCGAATTCTGTGAGTTTCAAATTCCTCCTCTTCTCTTTCTAGGATTTATTAATATATTGGTTTTGTTCACTTTTCAATTATCTTTGCTTAGGATAACTTTTACGCCGACCGTTCAGCACTGTAGCATGGCCACGGTTATTGGTCTCTGCCTGAGAGTGAAACTGAAGCACTACTTTCCTCCTCATTACAAAGTTTGTTCCTTGCTACTCATTTTCGCTCCTGCATGTTTTTGCTTTTCTCAATTATTGATCTATACTGTTATGAGGTGTCTTGTTTGTGGGTTGCATATCCTGCTCTCTCTTTTTGTTTATTTTTTAAGCTTAAGAGCTTGCTGGGAATTGATAACGTGTAAAGTGTGAATAAAACGAGAGAAGAAACTGGAAAATAAATGGAGCGAATAGGTTTTTGTTGGCTTAAGCTTCATCTCATCTGGGATTTAATGCTAATGCATTCACGCGATCAATTAAAACAGTTGGATGAAGATGGTTAAGTCGTAGTTTCTAAATCAAACTTTTAATTATGTGCCCAAGGATTTGAACCATGCAGGCAGTATGTCTATTTTGAAATGCATTCAGTCAAGCGAACCACTCGATGAAGATCGGAGGACTTATATTTAATCCTTAAAATATACATCCGAGATTTAACTCCGTGAATGCTTCGCATCTGAATCGGGTTCAATATTTTACCTATGCAGATTTGTGAATTGTGATCGGTTTGGTTTGATAGATAAAGGTGAAGTGTGCATTATTCCTATGCAGATTTCCTTGAAAAAGTGTTGTATTTCTTTTCCTTTCAATTGAGTATGTTAAGATATTCGGTTCATCAAAATATAAAGAAGGTATTTTTATTTGTCTTTTCCTTTGTATATAAATTATGGGGCCAGGGTCCATTTCCATTCTGCATATCGGGAAGAATTTGATTCCAGAAGAACCAGAGTGGTTATGAATCTTGGGGATAGAATAATGAGGATAATCATTGAGTGTAGTGGATTCTAGCTTATTAAATGGGGTTGCATATACTGAAAAGCATTTGAGTTTGAAGTAGCGGCTGCAGTAGCGGACAGAAATGCAGAAAATCATGGCTGGAACAGGCAGGTTCTATAAGAATCACCTGCAGAAAATCTATTTTAACCATGAAATAGCATTGTCTAGAGGAGTGGATTTGGACTTTTACCCTCCTTTTAGTCAGAACTGGGACTTTACTTTCTCAGTCACTTGTGTGCGCTCTGTTATATATTAGCACGTACTGTTCTTTATGAGAAATACTCACACTTTTCCGGCATCTCCTAGCATGGTCAGCTGTGAAATTTGTTATCCCCAATCTCTGCTCTCCATAGTTTCTGTTTATCCCTGAAACCAGGGTTTTAAATAGTGCACTACAGACTGTGTTAATTCCGAAAAGAGCTTTGTGAACAAAGAAGTTAAGACTTTTTTGGAGTGGTGGGGCTAAGTTTGGGATTTAAATTTCAAAAAATTGAAATTTACAGCTGTAATAGCTGTACAAATTATAAAGAAGAAGGGCTTGATTTAGAAGATGATGATTGATGCTTCCTAACTTGAAAACTTGTATTTGACTTTGGTGTTATTTACTTGTGGGCTTTGCTTAAGCACTTATGACTTTTATTGTTAATTATGAGTCTATTTGGATAAATTTCACTACATATACTTTTAGAAAAAGCTAATATGAGAAAGTTTTTTATAAGTTAGTTTGTGCAAAGTTCATTTTTAGTTTGCATACAGATCTTATCTTTTTCTCCCTCCTGAAAATGTTTATAGAGAAATTTATACATCCAGTCTCTCTTATTAAGACTTGAATTTTGAGTAATTTTATGATTTTGGAGAATTTATATATATAGTATGTATTATATAAACCAGACAGAAAATTTCATAATAGCTACTATCTTGCTATCCTCTATAGCACTTTTGAGGTTGGCTGCCACATGCCACCATTTCATAACACTTCCTGAGACCTCTGCGCCATTTTTTGCCAAACCTGTTTGCAGTGAAGTGTGACCTTTACTGCCTTGATTTGTTCTGTCCCTTGTTATTTGTTATTCCCTCTAAAACAGGTCTATCATATCCCTGTCGTGTGCTAACTTCTAAGTTTTGTTTTACCCTAGATTTTTTTGTTCTTATTGTTAAGAACATTAATCATCCCACTATGGTGCAAGTATTTGGGATTGGCATTTATGGTTGGTGGTTTGTTAGTTCCCCTTGCTCCTTCAGGCTCTTTGAATGTTGATTGTAGTTCTAATGCTGAAAATTCATTTCCATTCTGATTAGATTGTCTCCTGTCTGATAATTAATCCCATCCATTATTCAAATTTTTCTTTTTGCAGGTGGACATCAAGGTTTCTCCTGGATCTCATGCTGACGAAGAATCAGGTGAGGTTTAAACATTTGCCAAAATAACAACAATTTAGACTTTTCATGTGGCAGAATTTGACATGATTTAGTCATGTTCATATCTTGTAGATTTGATAGACATTAAATACGGGGTGAGGAATTTATTAGATAGGAGGATCTATTTAATGTCTATTAAGAGAGAATTTGAACATGACTAGTCCTGTAACCGAGATTATCCATTCCTAACATTAAGTCTTTTCCTCTTTCTCCGAAACTACTTTGCCCGTCAACTTCATGACCCTTTTACTTTACCCCTGTACCTCACTGAGAAACAACAGTTTCCTTCGGATTCCTTTCTTCCTACAACATAATTCTTGAAATCTTCTTCTTGCAGTCAACAAGCAGTTAAATGATAAAGAAAGAGTTGCTGCTGCCTTGGAGAATCCCAATCTCCGCCAGCTTGTGGATGAGTGCCTCTACTCCAATGAACTGTGAGCAACGAGACATAATACATCAATAACTGTTGTACAGGGAATTTACCGCTTATGATGATATAACAAGTAGTCCATATGTATGGAAATTAGTTGGACGGTGTTTACCTTTCGAGAAGCTTTATCTCTTCGACTCCCAACTTCTTCACATTGGATGTAGCATGCGATAATGTATGTAAATCAAGTTAGGCATCTTCATGTCATACCTTTGTACCTTCCACTACAGAATATGCTGAAATGGTCTTTTTATGGGTTGGCCCGGTCCTTAGCACTCATAGTTCATGCCATGACGTTTAATTTGTTTTGGTGGAAAGTAAGCATTATATCTTTTGTCTGACAAATGATAATTATATTTACTGATATACGTCGCATCATGTTTAATTATTTTTAATTGAGTTGGCCGCCTTGTTATGCTGTCTCTTGCTATTTAATGCCAATGCTTCTCGAAGTGCTGTTTGTCTTGCAAACATTCTGGTACCACAACCGATGATTTCCTATGTCACATACGATTGGCATATCTGGTCAATGCGGTTTGGTCTGCTACGGAAAAATGGATTTTATTTTTCGTAAAGTGAGGTTGCTCCATGACAGATAAGGCACATCCATGATTTACGATAAGGGCACGTTTAGAAACACATTAATATCCGGTAAACATGATAAATTTCGTAGCTTTTGAGGATATCATGTCACGATTGTGGAGGCGTGAAAGTAATGGTATCATGAATAAAATGATTATTAAAGTATAATTTTTTTGTATTGTTTTAAGAAAGAAGAAAATAAAAAGTAAACAAGGATAATGTTAAATGAATAAATTTAGATCTGTGAAAGAATTTATTTTTTTTCTTCGTACTCCTCTTAGTCTTTTACAGCTTAGCTCTTGATACCAATCTTATCGACAATAAAAACATATCACAGAATGTAATGTACTCTATCACTTTGAGGTTACTTTGGTAATTGGAACATTGTGAAATTTGAGTTGGAATATCAGTGGTGGCAAGTTACCAAACAAAACGTGTAAATAAAATCTTAAACGCATCATATTTGTAATATTTACTGAATAATTGTTCAATCAGAATAAGCTACTAATTTTTAGATTATAATTGCACTTTTAAGATAAAAGACGTAATTTTTCTCAATTCTTCAGACCAAGGTCTGAAGGCAAGACCAAGGTCTTAACCTCCATGATCCAGTCTAGCATTTGATTCTCCTAGATTGACTTTTCCTTTCGCCAACTCGGCAACTCAATGTTTGATTTTGAGGATTGAATTCCACTACCCGGGAAAAGTCAAAGCCAACAATTTAAGCAAAACAGTGCATTGATCAAAAGGATATACCTCCAAATGAATTAATGTATTACTATATTTAATGTTTTGCAAACACTAAAGTCACATCAATCAATGAATCAACCCCATCACGCCATGGTGGGGATTGGGACGCATCAATTGAATAATATTCTTCCAAAACTGACCCCCTTTCCTTTTCAGACGAAAGAATCTCCAACCAAATAAATGAAGACATCTCCCAACCCAACTAATCATCCCATCATTTCCCAGGTACCATAATTCCAGGAACTCAACCCATTCTGGAACCAAAAAAAAAAAAAAAACAGACCAGAATTTGAGGTTGATGGAGTTCAGCAGAAGTTTCAGGTTGTCAAAGTCACACCGCATACCGTTTTCATCAGAAAATCTAACATCGGAATGTGGGTACGAGAGACTCTCTCAGTCGATGAGGCTAAGTGGTGAATACGATTTCAGTGAAAAGTACAAGAAAAACAAAAGGGGTGCGGGGCTTCTTGGTAAAGTTTTCTCCTTTGCGAGAATTTCATCTCCCCACGAAGAGCCTAATAAGATGGCGGAGAGGGTGGTAAAGAAGGAGAAGAAACGCTCTTCCTGGCTTCCCCATCCAGATAAACGGTGGCCAATTCAGGGGTGGTGATGTCTTTCTGGTTTGTGTTTCATGGATTTGTAATCAACTTTTCTGTGTTGTTTCATATTTACTTTGGGGATTCATCTTTGATTTTGTGTGTCTGTTCGTCTTGTACATGTTAACAGTTTCCAGATTCATAATTCAGTGATTATAACAGAGAAATTACTGAAGGAATATCTGCTATGTTTTCTGGGAAATTACTTTAGTCATCTAAGATTCGAGTTGTTTTGATCAACTTGTTAAATTACTCTCATCTGACGAACAAGATTATACCAATCAGAAAATTCTGAAGTGGGTAATCTTAACTCTTACGGTTGCATTTAAAATATTTAGTATATATTTAACTTAAACATTTAATTTCTTAGTTGGACTTATTTCATATAATTTAAAATAAATATTGAATCTTTCTGTCCAAATATTTTATATTTAAATATATTAAAATAAATTTTTATACATCTGAATTTAAAATCAAGACAGGCTATCACAACTCATTAAAACACACCTAAAACCTCAAGTAGTGGGATTCATGTGTCAAGAGGTGAGTGAGTGTCTCAGTTAGTGGAGAACAGGTGGCTCCAGGAGAGTGACCGTTCGTTTTGGGCGACGGCAGTATTTAAGGCCAAATTTCAAATGTCGTGTCATTTCTCTACATGCAACCATCTTCTTCAATCTTCTGAAACTTTCATTTTTTCCTTCTTTTCTCTAAAAAGCTCTTACTTCTCTCTAAGGATTCTCATATTTTCTTTCTCTGATCATCACTCAGGCATCATTTCCACTCTTCCGGTGTCAAGGGCTTTCGATTGAACCGATCGGTTTGTGAATCTGAGCTGGTAAGTTCTTCTCTTCACTCAGCCGTGCGGTTTCCTGGATGTGCAAATCAAGTTCTGGTTTTATGTGTTGATCACCCTTCTAAAATGAGTGGTTATGATAGTATTTTGGTTTTTACTTGGTTTAGTTTTGGAAATTGTTGAGCGTTGAGGGTAGAAGGACTTATAGAGGTGAACCAGTAACCATATCTAGTAGCGTTCGGTCACGTAAGAGGTAAGGGAAGCTTATATAATTTGATTTTATGTTCGTTTTGAATGAATGCATGTTCGTTGATTTGCTGAATGAATATGAAATATGATTGTTGTTATGTTTTGACTGCATGAAGTATGAATATTTACTATGATATGGATGTATGAAATTATGAAGATAGATGTTGAGAAATGAATTGATATAAAGAATTCTAAGTATGTAATTCCATATGAAAATTTATGTTCGTCCCTGAAGGTCTTTGACCGTGCAGTTTTCTTGTGGACTCGGTTGGAACTGGATTCTTTCATTTGGATGAAATTCCAGTTGAGGACCGAGCGTCTTCGTTTAGTGAAATTTGTATATAAGCGTTCAACCAAGGATATTCGTTCCTTGGTATTCTGTTATAAACTTAAGTATATCTATATGTAATTGTATATATATTGTTCGTCTTGAACACTAGTTAAATGGTATCTTATATTTATCAAGCCTTTATTCTATAAGTTAAGTAGTGCTCGGTCTTACACCAAGTACTCGTACTAAGTGGTGCTCGGTCTTAAACCAAGTGCTCGACCTTGATTCTGTAATTTAATTTTCAAATAAGAGCATTCGGCCAAAACCAATAGCGTTCGGTCTCTACAGTGCTCGGTCTTCAACTAGCACTCGTTCTCCTTGATGTTAAACTCATAAATAAGCTAAGTATTTATAGCATTCAGTTTCTTCATATAATTCCGTCACTTATTATTATTCGATGTCCTACAGTATTAGTTTCTATGGTGTTCGGCCTAGAGTCTTAGTACTCGGCCTAGTCTTATTGGCGTTTGGTCTAAACTCTCATGGGTCAGTTCATTAAATTGGCTCATCTTGTAAATAGCGTTCGATTCTATTAGTCTTTGAGAAATATTATTGTAATCGGTCTCTTTCTCAACCCCGATAGTAACTCTCTCTGTTTTGATCTGTTTTGGAACTGGAGACCTCTCGGTCTCACTACAAGTGTTCGGTCTCGTTCGGGGTTGAAGATTAACGTTCGGTGTTTGGTATCCTGAGGGATCTTTTTTCAAATTGGTTCAGTTGAGGTTTTAATATTGAAAGATGGTGGAATATGATATGGATGAAATGACTTTGGTTATGAACGAGTATTCCGGGGAGGAATATCTCATGAATGTATATTGGAATTGGTAAAGTATGAATGTGGGCATGTTAAGCTGGCGGTTCATCCTGATATTCCGTGATTACTCGTTTCTCACGTAGAGAAGGGTAAGTCATGTGTGGGAATGGCAGGAGGTCCTAGTCCTTATGGTTAATTTGGACGGAACGGACTAACCTCGGGTGGCAGCTGTTGAGGGTATCCCAGTTACTACATCACCCGGGTGCACGAACGTCGTAGCTACACAGAATTCATACAGTTCGGACAGTCAGAGTCTAGTATTAGGCTTTGCATGAAAGAGTTAATGAGTTATCTTGTTTAAATTGATTGAGTGAGATATATGTTGATAATTGAATTGAATTACATAAGCTTACCCTATTTCCTGTCATGTCCGTTTTGTACGTTCGGTCGTTTGTCCTGTTCCAATGATCATCCGTGTGGATGTGAGCATAAGGAGAAGAGTTGCTGGAAGAAGCGCTGGAAGAAAAAAATTTGGTCGAGGTAGAAGTTAAGACCGAACAGTAGAACCGTTCGGTCATCTGTTGTTTTTCTTGTTTTGGAGGACCATTCGGTATAAGTATTTTGTAAACCGTTCGGTCTATGTAGCATAATTGTACAGTTTTAATTTCCCCGTTATCTTGTAAGGCCGTTCGGCCATAAGCGTACGTCTCATCTTTTGTAAGACTGATATGAAATATTATTAAGATGTGATTATTCCATTATATAGTTTTTATACTGTATTTTTGGGATGTTACACAGGCTATCGTGTAAGTAATTCATAATTATTAGTTACGTAGACAATTTTTTTTAATTATATTTGAAATATAAAATAAGTATTTCTGAAATTGCAAATACTGAAAAAGTTGGTTTTAAATATGAAGACCAAAAATAAACTTATTACAAATCTCAAAAACTAAAAGAAAATGTATAATCTTTTTCTTTCTTTTTTTTTGCGAGAAAGTCCCTCTGCTCTATAAATAGTATGTTCTGAATTTAAACATGCATGGTAAAAACTTATTAATAATATGATTTACTTTTGAAAAAAAATGTAAAAAATTGAGAACGCTTAAAATAACTTTACACGAGTTATTTATTTATTTTATTTTAAGTTAAAAGATTAAAAAAATAGTAATTAACCACTAGAGTCTTTTAAAGCGGTTTATTGTGTAATATTTGGTATTAAAATGTCAATTAAGATTCTAAAATATAAATAAATTTCTGAACTTAATTTTTATTATCAATTTATTCTTTAAATATATTCTCGTCACATTTTTTTTAATTTTGAATTGACATGATATTTTAAAAAAGACTTTTTCTTCCTCGTTTTAGAAATTCATGTAAGAATCTCGTATCGATTTAAAAACCAAAGTGACATTCTTTTCTTAAAAAAAAAAAAAAACTACGACGTCTCTCATTTTAGTCTTTATATTCCTTTCCTTTGTCTTTATTTTTAGTTTATCTATGATAAAGTTACTTACGAAAGTTGATTGATGTTAAACAACACTATATAACATTTATAATAACAATTTATTATTGAATTTAGCCAAATACTTCAACTGGGATTATTGACACTTGTTAACTTATAAGGTTCTTTTTAAATGGTCGATTTTCTCAACTTAATTCCATCTCGGCTCAAATTGGTCCATCATTTGACACTTTTGTTTATATTTTTTTCTAATGTTTATTTATTGGTTGGGTTGAGGGTAATTTAGTGTTTTCCACTTTTGGAATGGAGGGAACACTGTATCCTTAGAAACACTATTTGATGATGGTTTACGCATAAATGGAGGGAGTCTTCAGGTGTTGTTTGAATTATTGTGGGTTTCTTTGCTAAATTCTCCAGACATTTTGAAAAGTTATGGGTTTCCGCTGTTTGAATCGTAGGGAGGGGTTCTGCGTTATCATTCCTAAGATATGGTATTTGCATTTAATTCTATTCAAAACCTTATCCCCGTATGATTTATAGCTTAAGTTAACTTATTTGTTAAGATCTATGGAGGTATTTTTTTAAGTTATAAACCCTAATACCAAATCACATTACTATGTTACATTTTGATTGGTATAAATGTTAAGAAATTTGATATAATTAAAAATATCGATGGAAAGAGAGAAACATTGAAACTAGCTGATAGAATAAGAGATTTATGGTTTGTTCAGAACTGAGATGTGAATCGTCATATGAAGTTGATTCTTTTAATTGAGAAGGTAAATAAATTATATTGTTGTTTTGTTTGGTGAAAAGTGCAAAAGTTTATATATTTTAATTATTTTGGATATTGTTATTGTGTCAGAGTGATATGATACCTATAATGGTGAAGAATGAAGATTTGGATATCTGAGAGGACAACTTGGTTGAGAGGGATACCTATGTAATGCATAGTTTCAAAATCTTGAAGAACCAAGCTCCTTAATCGAGCTTCGTCCTTTAGTGGTCGGGCTTCTTTTGCCCTCGTGTCTTAGGGTGGTGATTGTATTATGTCCTCCTTCTATACTCGATTACATGACGAGTCAATTTTTGTGTTTGGGCATAGGAAGGCCGAACTTTTTCGTGTTTGGTCTAGTGTTTTGAGTTGTCGGTTTTAGCTCAATATCTCCTTTATTATGTTGATGCTTTGCCTTGGAATTTTTCTAGAGGAACATTGATTGTGATTTTTGTTCTTGTTACAATCTAGTAACTTGGATCATGGTTTTAAGTGTTACATTTGTGATCTTATGTTACAATCTAGTAACTTAGATATTTGAGTATCACGTTCATGGTCTTAAAAGAAATGAAGGTGAGTTCAAATAGGAGGATTAGGAATTAAGGCGCGTACATCTTTAAACTATAAAAGATATTGGTAACTCTGATAATTGCATGACGTTTTGTGTTTTGGAAATGAGCTTCTCTCTAAGCTCTTATAATCTTGTAGGCTTCATTTTGAACTTAGCAGCGTTGGTTGGGTTGTTCACGTTGTTCCCAGGTTTGGTTTTATTTGCAACAGTTTACGCTATTTATTGGGATAGGGTGTTGTTGGTGGGCATGCAGGACCTCAAGCTCGGTATTCTATTTTTGTTGGTTTTCATGCTATTGTTTTGTTGGATTTACATTTATATTGATGTCACATGGTCGCCATAATTGTGCTTGGTGACAATGGGAATGTGAGGTCGGGGAAGAATTTTACCAAGGTTCCACGATGAGTGTCAATGTTCTTACTTAGAATCTTAAGTGTGGACTTGCGGACAAGTAGCTTAATCCTAACGGTGGTTTCGATTGTTCCCGTTGTCTGGAAAAGACCTCTTGTTGTTGAGAGGGGGAAAATTCATCTTCAAAAAACTTCATAATGGTCAAGTCAATAAGAAAGTTAAAATCTTTTTAAATATTATGTGTATGAGTGTTTATCAAGTTAGTATTTCTTAGAAAATACTAATTATATTTATAGGAACAATATGAATAGTGAATATGTTCTTATAGAGATAATACTTATGTTAGACATATAATAATCATGTAATAAATGGTAAATAAATAATAACTAACAAACCAAACTACCAAAAATTTAGTTATAATATGTTAATATAACTCAAATAGAAGGAAGTTTAGACTATTTTATTATGAAGAGGCTTAACGTTTTTTAATATACCTATTCAATTGGACAGAAACACATCCTTTTATACAGATAAAATTAGCATGCCCACTAACGTCGTGTTCGCATGAACAGATTTTACTGTTCATGTGGGTTTGTGAGCGATGAATCCAAACCACAATGTTGTTCACTTTCACAGATTTGTGACGACGGAATTGAGGAGATTTGCGGGATACCTCCTTTTGGTATCACTCGCTGTGCTGAGAAGATTTGCAATGAATTGAAGGAAAATGGCTTTTTTACCCTTAATACATATGATAATACCAGCTAAGAACACGGTGGAGGATGCTCCGACGCTTGCACTTGCGCACGAGGGTGAGAGCACGGTCGAGATTCTTCGTCGTCTCGGCAGCGACGTGGCGGATGGGACGCTCGTAGAGCGGCGGAGGTGTTGGTGGTCATGGCAAAGTGGACGAGAGTTCGGAGCATTTGGAGGAGGCGATCGACCTGCTTCCACACCTCCGAGCACTCAGCTTTGAATGAGTCGGCCTTGTCCACCGCCGAGCGAACTCGCTCTGCCACCATAATCGGGTACAATAACTCTTCCTCCACTTGTTTCTCCTCCAACAACGCCATCTCCGCCTCGCCGAGTCTGCCACCAAGTCAGTCGATAAATAATCAATGGTTTTTCTAGGGATGGTGTGTCCTGTATGAGACCGAGTCAACCGACTCTACGCTGAGTCTGATAGAATCTGAGTCGGAAATTGGAACGACGTTTATATTGGTGTTGTTCATTTGACACTAGTTGTTCTGTCACACATGTCTTTATGTTTTTTTTGTCCTAACTCCAAACGTTACCTACACTCACATCACACAAGTAACTTCTTTCTCCCTTCTTCCCTTATTAATTAATTTACCAATTTTATTATTTTATACTATTTGACTTCAAATTTTTATTAATTAGTTTATTACTTTATTCCTTCAATTAGCAATTCAATGGCTAAATCAACGTTTGTATATTAAGCTTTTTGTTTTAAATTTTCAGTTTACATTTAACTAGTTTAATAAGAAGGCTAAAATTAATTTTAATTATTATTTTTAATTTTTTTATTCTTCATAAAGATTTTTACAATCAAATATAACATTAACAAATAAACATTTTTACAATTAAATATAACATTAACAAAAAAATATTTTATATTATTTTAATAACTATGGATATTTTGATAATTTTTAATTTTTACTAATTAAACAATTTTTTTAAATTTGTTACATCAATCAAATCTATACTAATTCTCACAAACTTTACTTCCAAATTTATTCTCAATTATCTCAATATTCACTCAAACAAACAACAAAAAATATACCCTTAAATTCATTCAATCACTCTATTCCAAATTATCTCCCACAAATCCTCACACGTAAACAAAGCTTAAGCTCTGACTGCATATATGCTTGAGCTCTATACCCTCTTCCCACAAATGGTATCACTTACATTAACATCTTCAATTAACAATTACCACCTTTGCTAATTTATAGCAAAATCAATAGAAACAGTGCAATTATACATATAAAAAAAAGCAGTTCATTTATAAAAAAAAACAAAAACTGCGTATAACAGCCCAAAAACTCCGTAAAACAAAGGCTCTTTGAATGCTATTGTTGGACAATAGTATAATGTGTTGTGTGTCTCTGCATAAACGAAAAATGAGCTAATCATTATAACAAATGGCTAATGAGCACTAGTTCTCAAGCATACACAAAAGCGTAGAAGGTCTTTCACACAAACTATGTCACCAAAGTTGGAGACGAAACAGTTTCGTGACAATTTTCTGGTGTCAAATTTGTTCCTGCATAAAGAAGGCCAAGATTTTTGTTTTGGGTCTATTTCATCTAATTTACTTTTTCCAACGAATTAAAATCTAATAGATCAGTTTTTGATTAACCAGATCATCTGCTTCCCACACATTGAACCTGGAGCTTTGAATATTAGAGTTTGCATCCAAATCATCGGTCATGAACTTGCCCGCTGGGCTTACTTCAGAAAAGGTCACAGCAGCACAAGTCAAGTTCAAAGAGACTGAGCAAAAATGAAAGAAAAGTGTTAAAACCAGTAAATGAACTTTTATTTTCCAATAAACCATTCAGAAAATCAGATATAGGATTATTGGTGGATTCAACCCCTTCCCAAGTGATGTAATGTATTTGAAAAAATGGCATTTAAGCACGTACGGTTTAAACATTGAGTGATTGTATACAAATAAAAGTGCCATGATTTACTCAAGAAATGAAAGATGATTGTTATATTAAAGTAAAGAAAGCATTTCCTATCCTCTGTCCATATTATTTATGAACATTCACACATTCCTAAAAGAAAGTATGCACAAGATATCAATTGAACTGAGAAGATTTACGTCAGGATATATAACTAATTATACAACATTGTTATCATTCAGACTTTCTTTCGCCCTGGGAATGAATTACTTTTACATTTGACTCAACACTCGGATAGTGAAACAAATCGGTATCAAAGTCTTTCATGAACAAATCAAATTAAAGGAAAATCAATGAAATCAAAATAGAAAGATAAATTGATGTAATCAAACCTAAATCTGATAAGAGATTAAATGCATGTAGACAAGATACAAACAGAGGAGGTACCAATGAACGGGACAGAGCAGAGTTTCGAAATTCTGACCTTTTCAAGAGAAAATGAAATTCTGTAACAATTTTCACAAATTAATTTTCTACAAAAATAAAAATATTATTGTAAACACATTTAAATACATTATTTTCTGCAAAGAATGTGTAAGAGATGGTTAGTAAAATTAATTTTTTATTAAATGAAAAAAGACTTAACATAATACTAAATTCTAATTAAAATAATTTGTTAATAATTTAAAGAAAAGTTGTTAAAAATAAATAACTTTCTTTAAAACGGAAATAATTTGCTAATAATTTATATAGAAATTAATAAAAATAATCACACGTTTTTAGATTAAGAAATAATATTGTTTCTTAAAACAAATGCTTTTTCAATTCTTCAAATATATAACTAAATTATACTATTTTATTAATCAACATTATTAGTTAAACATATAACTGAAATCATTAAAAAATAATATAACCAGAAAAATAATAAACCTGTATTAAAGAGCGAAATTATTACCCCTTCTACTTTCTTATTCATCCGGAAGTACAATCCCTTTCTTTAAAATCACTTCTATATTTAAATATGTTTCCGATTCAAACTAATTTCAACAGCGTATATTAGTTCTATAAATTTAAAACTAATTTATATTATAAATGTAAAAGGAAGGTATTAATACTTTCAATAAAACCATACTAAAAAATAGATAAAACATTTTCCAACTATTTTATAAATTTAAAGTACTATTTTTCTTTTCTAAATAAAAGAGCTTAAAAGAACTATTTTAAAATTTAAATAGCTAATAAGACTCTCTTAATCCTTTATATTCATAGTTTATGTGAAAGTGATATATAATACCAATTTATTAATAAATTTAATCACATTTCATTATTTCTATATAATAATCTGTCAGTTTTTCATTTTCACAAATGTCTTCCAAAAATTTAATAAAAATATCACTTTCAACATAATACAGAAATTGCCTCTCCATATTAAAAATAAGAATATAAAGCATTTAACAAAGGTTCAAAACTATAAGCATAACTTAACAAAAAAATCCAGTAATTCGTGTTAAGTATAAATTTGCAATCCACTTACAAACAAACTTACTTTGAAGCACAAAAATAGTTATACGTCTAAATCTAGCATTATAAATTTGCAACCAAGCATTATAATATACAATATACAGATCAGGGTGGATTCGAACCACCATCCTATCAGAGCATAAGGTTGCCATATGACAAAATGCTCTGATCGCTCTACCGTTTTGAGCTTACAGATCTATCAATAAATTAGTGACTAGAATATCAATAAACTCTCGGGTTTAAAAACGAGTTTACTTTATATATAAAAAATTAAAATATGGATTCCAATAATATTACTTTAAGATATGCTAAAAAATTAAAAAATTTAGCCACCGACTTAATTACTTAATAAATTCCACTTCTCATTTTGAAGAGTATTATTATTTATTTGTACATAATAATTATTAAAAGTAAAAAGCTATTTTGAACATCTCCAAAACCAATTCTCGGCAATATTGTTATTAATTATTGCAAATAACTCTCCTGGCTCCAAAATTATAAATACCACTAACTTACTATAAAAATAAATAAATAAATATAACTAATTTTAAATAGGTTATTTTTTATCTAATAATGTCGGTCGATAACATTTTAATGTTTTTGATTACACAAGAAAAATATTGAATATAAAAAAATTCAGTATACAAAGAAGCTTCCATGATAAAATCGTAAAAAATTCTTGCATAATTCCTGCAAGATTTATAAAACAAATTTCCAATTCTTCAACAACCTAGAAAAAACATAAACCACGCTACGAAGATTAAGCACTTTGACAAACAAAAGTTCAACATTATAAATATACCAGATAAAAATTAATTAGATAGTAAGGCGGACAAAACAGTTCTACGGCAAACACTGCTAATATGATATTTGAAGATTATAACAAATTAAGTGCAGTAAGAAGTATCTGAATAACTTTATCCTAACGAATAACACTGTAAAATAATATATACTACCTATGTTTCATGTAAACATGAATAGCTGTGGTACTAAAACAACTTAATAATTGAATTTCTGTATAGTTCTGAATACTGACAACATGAATTATCAATTTTTGTGTAACCAAGTTTTCAACAATAACCAAAAATGAACATCTGAATATTGACAGTGTAAAATAGGTAAACGACGAGGGGATTTAATAACATCGTAACTCACATCCAAAAATGAATCCAAACTTAAATAAACTTGAAAGAAAAATGTACTTTCTGTGTATGTAGTAGAGAGCCGAAATTATCTTCACCTTAAAAATAGAAGCCTTAATCAGAACCTTCCGCAATCCACGACATTATCCAATACAAAGCTCCTATCCCAGTGAATTCCCCCAGCAGAAGCCATATAGCGACTTCAAATAATTGAAGATTTATACATCAATGTTGGCCAGAAGATCCCATTAGCAAATCATAACAATGCTACAATCCTCAAAATTATACGCTTTGAAAATTAGCTATTTCTGCATTACAAACGTCGACTGCCGAAGCTGAACTTATTACATGTCACCAAATTTACAAGTATATGATTCTAAACCGGCAATACTACATATGATCAATCTTTATGAGAAGACGTCACCGGATTAAACAAGTGAAATGAAACAATAATGAACATAAACAAAATGACAACAGAACTGTTGCGCTAATGGTAATAATGAACATAAACTTGTTCGACAAGACAGTAATAACGAAGAAAGTAATTATTAGATAGGCATGGATTGACGTTAATAGTATAGTTGTTTCATGAAAACTGGCCTGATAACGGCTTCAAATAAGTAATTCATAATTAAAATACCTTTATAAACACAGACCCCGTTTTACCTTTAAGAATGAAACTATTGATGAACTCCACCTAGCATCTTCTGCCTATAAGATTACCAAAAAGTTCAGATTGACATTATTCACATTACCGACCTTTTAAATAAAATATTAAATGAAATTAACGGAAGATGACAAATTCTTCGATCTGCTGACTATTGAAGCTTCAACGATGTTTGTTATATTTTAAAAACAAGTATACGGTTGTTGATTTATCTTTAATTATGCGAATTGAAACATCTAACCTTTTGATTGTAAATTGATAAATAATACCTTATGGTTGGAGCGAATCCTCTGTTGAATCCCTCTGGTGCAGAGATGTATAACGGAGTGGAGCGACAGAGAAAGGTAATAATAAAAGGCAAACGAAAGAGAGCAGAGCACACACCACACGAGGGAGAGATCCCGGGCAACTCCCGTGCGATCTCTCCCGAAACCAACAAAACTTTTTTTTATTAACAATTATTTGACCTGCCAAGCAAGCGCACCTGACATGGCAAAGGTCGGATGACAAGATCACTCAGGACTCCCAACCCCAAACGACTCATCGTTTTGAGGTCGTTCATCCCGAAATCTCCTACATCCACATATTTTCCACCTCAAAGCTTCACATCATACAATAATTATACATCTGAGACCAGCAACATATGCAGCCTAGGAAGTAACACTGCTTCTTGAATAATCCAAATCATCCATACACGCATCCATCCATAACGATCCAAAGAGCGTCAGTAGATGGACCCATCGTTCTATAGTTGGATCAGCTTTCTTCCCATGGATTATCTCACGTACCTGCAAAAAACACCTCAAGAGGCTTGGCATATACAAAGACCGAAGGACTCTCCCACGAAATAAGCAAGACGGACATGAAGCGCAAACCTCTATGCATAGATCTACGTCTCCATGCACCGGATCTATGAAACGCGGATAATATAAATTGAAGATAACAAAATCAAGACGCTAATAACGTAAGACCGAACCTAACCGGAGTAAAACCCCGACGGAAAGTTGATCGAACCAAGCCGAAACCACCATGGACATGTAGATCTTGATCAGATCCATCCCGATCCGGTGACGAAAGAAGCCTCAGAGGTACGAGAGATAATAGATCTGAATTTGCAGAAAGGAGGTTTGAGAGAATGTTGAAGATAAGGCTGAGAAGAAGAGGCGCTGAATGAAAGAAGGTAGAGAACCTAAGCTCTGTTTTATAATGGGATTTTGGGATCGAACGGTTGAGATTTGTTGGGTTGACGGTGAGGATTTGGTGACGTGTAATGTTAGGTGCGGCTCATTTATCGGTGGGGCAAAGCTGTTTGTTATCTGTCTCTTTACAATAATAGAGGGGTAGTTTTGTAAAAGAAGACTAATACAATGGCGGTTTGGTGTTTAACCCTACAAGGGCGGCAATGACGCGCTGGCTTCCAACTTTTCAAGGTCGCGTGGTCGTTACGCACGATGTAGCATCAGATTGCGTTATCCCTACGTTGCTAAATATATAAATAATAAATACTATTTTGTTGACTGACCAGGTCAACAATTTTTTTATTTGTCTAAGAATTAAATTGAGATAAATTTATAAGTTTTTAATTTTTTTATTTTGAATATATATTTTTAAAAATAATTTTTAAACTTTTATTTTAGAAAAAAATTAATTATCATTTTATTATATATTTGTATTATTAATGAATTTTTAATATACATATATATGAATTTGCAAACTACGTTAATTTGCGCAAATTTTAGTTAAAAAAAACTCTTATATGTATATAGATTTTAAGTTTTAAAGTTAAAAATATTTAAATAATTTTTATTTTTTTATTTTAAATTAAAAATAAAAATTATTAAAATATCTTAAATTTAAAGTATATTTTTTTAAAAATAAATATTTTTTTTTGTCAAATATATATATTTTGTGATATCAAATTATAAATAAAAAATTATAAATATTTTATTAAAGCCACCAAAAATTATTAATTTTAAATAAGCTTAAAGCATATTTGAAAGAGATGAAGGGAAATACACTTTAATTTTATTTTCAGCATTTAATAGATATTTTTAATAAGCAATACTTAATAAACTCAATAATTTTGTTTGAATATATGTTAGTTGTATCTTTCGGATGTATCTTCCGATGTCGGTTCAGCCTAAACAATTTAGAATATTGTCTAATAATATGTATTGACCTTATTATACAAGAAAAATAAATAATTTCCTATTATAATAAAAAATACTAAACAAATAAATATTATGGACTTTTTTATGTTCACATTTATTTTAAAATATATTTTAAATTAAATTAATTATTTGATCAATGTTACACTTTAAGTGTCGGTTTATTTAAATTTAATATTTTTCTTAATTTGTTTATTTTTTAAATTTAATATTTTTTCAAGTAAAAAATCACTACAACATTAAATAAAAAATCAATTAAAATAAAATTATAAAATTTATTTATTCATTTTTAAAACAATAATAATTTGATTATTTTTATTATCATAAAAAAATACCACACAATTGTTTTTATTAGTATCTATAACTATATATAAAAATAACAAACAAAATATTACCAAATAAAATATAATAATATTTAGTAAAAGTTTTAATCCAAATTTAAAAAATAATCAATTGAATTAATGGATAAAAATAAGTAAAATTAAAATTAGTAACAGTTTTATAAAATTACCCTTCACATAAATAAGTTAATAATTATTATTGTGAAACCTTACAAAATGGTATTTTATAAGTGAGAGTAGTCTATTAAAAATAGGAAGACTTAATTATTTTAATATTAAATAGTTTTATTATAAATAGTTTGGTTATAAATGAGTTTCATTATTTTAAAATGTATCATTTTTCTATAACTCACAAAACTTCTCTACTTTTTTTTTCTAAGAGTTCTAATTCACGAGTCATTTCTTTGACGACAAAAGGTGTCTAATCGATCACAACGACAAGATCTACATTTTTAGCCGATCAATTTCTATTATAGAGCAGATAAGTTTCGACTTTTTTTCCCTCTCGTTCCTAATGTTTTTAGAAGAAATAAGGGTTACTGCATATGTGATCATACTTCTCCTACTTATTCTTGGTTAATCTAAAGTTTTAAGGACCATGCCCGTTTCTAATTTGGTGTTTCGTAGGTTTGTCTAGAAATTTCTTGTGTTTCAAACAATCGGCGGGACGTTTCTAGAGTTAGATAGTTTCTTGTGAGGTAAGGAAAGTTAGACTTAGTCTTAAAATTCTATTGGTGTTTTAAAAGTTAATTTTACTATGTATGATAACATGAATTAAATGAAATTGTATATGTTTGCACTTATATTTTGTTGTATGGATGATGATCAAGTATTGTATGATCTGTTTGAATTCTTGATAGTGTGAAATTGTAATGTTTATGATGTTATAATTGTGTATGGTGAAGTGGTATGATGGTTTAAAAAATTGAATACAAGTGGTTGGAGTGAAGGTTGGTCAAATTCTTGAGTTTTAAGTCTAAATAGGCGGAGTTTGGATGAACGAGTTTGAGAAAGAGAGACTAAAGTAAGAAAGTAGTTGTATAGGTGTTGTCATGAGGTAATTCAAGTCTTGTTAGAGGTGTTATTTGAGTAAAATTTGTTACGAAACAAGTGGTAGTTTATTTGTGAATTTTAGTAGTGTTTTTTATGTAAAAGTAGGGTTTTAAGTAGTGAAATCATGAGGCAAGGTTTGTAAACTGGTTTGAGACATTGGGGGCTTGTTATTAGCTATATTATGACTTGTCTAAGCTTTGAAAAGGGAAAAATCTAGTGTAGAACTATTAGGGATATTTTAGAGTAAATTATTAGGTGTTTTTAGTACAATTAGAGGTTTTGAAGGGTGAAAACTTGAAACATAAGGGTTGTGAACAACAATTAGAGGTATTGAAGTGTGTTATTTAGTGTAATTAGATTTGGTTGTGCAGCTAATAAACTGATATAAGTGTAAAATTGAGTTTGGGTAGCTTGTAGGATTGAATTTGAGTTTTAAGGGGTCAATTTGACTTACAATAATGTTTTCAGAGTTTTCTCAAGGTCTAAAGGGTCTTAAAGGTCTTTAGAAGTTGTGGGGTAAGTGGGAGAAACAATCCAAAAAGAGTTAATTTTTGTTGATAGCTCCTGAGCGTCCAAACAGGGCATTGAGCTCCCTATTTTAAGGGCCAGGGTGTCGAGCGCCAGAAAACAAAAGTCAGGGCACTAAGCGCCACTGTACCAGTTTTGTTTTTTTTTCAGGTTTTGGAAATATCAAATTCGGAGTTTCGGGTGTTAGTTTTGGACGTTCTTTAGGTCGTTTTGGAGGTTTTGAACTCTTTCGAAACTATTGGTGAGGGTTTCAAAGTTATTTTCCTTGCCTGGTGTGAGTATCAAGTTGTTATGAAGAAATTGTGTTATTATGTGATTTCTGATGACTTGTAAGAGTGTTTATATTTCTTTAATGTATGATCAAGTCTCATGTATTGACATAATATGCAAAGGTGAAGTGATATCAATGGTTTTAGAGTTACGAAGGTTAGTTTCAAGGTGGAACTTCTTGGTGTGGATTCAAGTGTGTTAGAGTGAATGCAGGTAGCTCAGTCTTGGGGGTTTTCCTAACATTCTAATTATCATACATTCTCACATAGAGAGGTTTGACGCATGTGGTAAGAGTAGCATAAGGTCTTAGTCTTGGGTGCTTCTAGTATGACCTAAGGCGTGGAATAGACTAACCTTGTGAGTGTGGTATGATGAGACCATTGGCAATGACTTTGCAAAGCAGTTGAAGCCACCCAAGTGCATAACTCGTCATAGCTCGACATTTATTCTAAGTTCGGACAGTCTAGTCAAAATATGGTCATGCATAAAGTATTTAGTTTGTTGTTGTGATATGTGTATCATGTGTAGAATGTCTAAATGTTTATATATATAACATTAATTGTTTATATTATAGTTCATCCTTGTTTTTGTGTTGTTTTCTTTTTCGCAATGATTATTTAAATGGTGTAAGCTTAGAAAGACGTCTTTTTAGTATTTCCAACAAAAAGTGAGTGTAAAACAGATAGGTTGTTAGATGGTTCTACGTATATAGATTTCTTTGATTTTTAGTAGGTTTATTTTCATCTAATGGTTCTATTATTATATATGTAACATTTTAAATTTTAGTAGTTTTATATTATTAAAATGAAATGTCACAATTATATTAAGGATAAAATAGGAAAAAAATAAATATCCCAAAAGAAATATTATCATTATATATATAGAAAATAGAGTTATAGATATAATTATATATAAAATGAATTTTAGTTATTAAAATAAAAATTACTATTAGTAATATTCTGTAAATATTTTATTTTATGAGTAATTATTTAAATTTGAAAAGTATTTATTAAAATGATAAATGTGTAAAAAGGTTTATAATGAGTAATTATTTGAATTCAAATAGTAATAATAAATAAATCTCTTTTAAAGAAATTTTAAACTAAAATTTTATAATATATTAAATACTCAAAAGAAAAATAATTATAAAATGATAAAAGAAAATTTATTTAAATACAGTAGAGATAAATATAAAAAATATATTTATTTAATTAAATTATGCAGTTAAAAAAGTTAATTTTTCAATAATATTTTATATTTTATCATTAAATTAATTATAATTATTTTATATTAATTTATTTTGTGTAAGAATAGAAAAAAAAGCAATGACTAATTCTTTTCTATTACAATTTCTCTTAAAACATAATATTTTGTATTTCTAAAATATAAATATTAGAAATTTAAAACAAATAATTATTTTTGCATAATGTAAAGAATATAAAAAAATCTAAATTAATTTACTTGATAAATTATGATAAAATATATTAAATAAAATTCAAATATTTTTATTTTTCCTTTTTTTTTCTTTCATTAAGTCAATAAAAGGTTAACAAAGCTTAATAGGTTTCATCCTCTGTACCAACGCTCCTATTTCTACACCATTGACCTTCTTTGGACAAACACTCCAAAATCACTTAGCATCTCATGTATTATAACAACGTGAACCTTTTCATCTTTGGAATAATAGGTTTCTTCATGTCATATGCTTCCATTGCTTTTACTTCCCTTTTCACCCCATGTATCCATGATTTCATGTAAATATAAAGAGAAAAGTTAATGATTTTTCATATACATAATATAAAAAGTTGAAATAAATTTTAAAATTATAAGTTTTTTATATATATATTAGATAGAGAATACGTGTATATTTCTCCATTAGAGATTACTTACAAATTTAAAGATTCAATGAGATAAAATATTCTGACTTTTTTTCTATTAGTGATTATTCTTTATTATTTTGGAGGATCAATTAGATAAATGACAATAAAGAAAAATCATTTCTTTTGTTTTACTATTTTTAAATATTTTTCTTAATTATGAAATTAGGATAAAAAAAACACGTAGGATAAGAACTTTTTTATTTAAATTTTTATAAATATAAATCAAATTTCTATGAATAATAATTAGCAAGAATTAAAAATTTACTTACTTTATTTATTATCATCTTTAAAATCTTTGAATGTTGTCTTCTTGATTTTGTAAGATGTTTTAATCACACTCAAGAGTATAGAATTTAATTTCATTAATAAGTTATTCCTTATATTTTATTAAGTCATATTCACCTTTTGTTTAGGTTTAGCTATTAATATTGACAAGTTTTATACCTTTTGTTTAGATCATATGTCATTTTGACAAGTTTTTCATTCTTTATTTTTGTTTTGTATGCCATATATCTAACTTGAAAATGTCACGTTATTTTTAACTTTTTTATTTGTTGGCAATTAAAATATGTGACATGAGTAAGGTTTTTAGTTATAAAACATAGGTTTTAACATGAGTTAGGATAAGTTAGGCTATATTTCAGTCCAAATCAAACTCGAATCCACTTTCAGATACATAGATCAAGTTGATACAGTTCATGTTAGACCAAGTTCAATTGGGTTCATGTTGACCAAGTAAAGTAATGCTTAGATCAAGTTTAGTTGAGGGGATAACATGTTTGTGTGAATTAGTTTCAGGCCAAAATAGAAAGGGTTGGATTAAACCAAGTCATATAGGTCCTTCGAGTTGAGGTCAAGTTAGGTTAGATTTAGGTTAAGCAAAGATTATTAAGGTTCATATTATGGCAAGTTAAATTGAGTTCATGTTAGATAGAGTCAAGTTAAACTTATATCGAACCAAGTAGAGTCAAACTCACATTGAATCAAGTCAAGTTAGATCTACGTTAGGATAATGTCAGACCAAGTTATGTCGAGTCCACCATGAGTTGATCTGAGTCAGGTCTACTTTTAGTCAAGTTGATTCAGGGTCTACCTCAAGCTTAATCGAGTTAAGCCCACAATTAACTCAATTGAGTTAGACCCACCTCAAGCTAAAGCAAGTTGAGCCCACATCAGGTTGAGTTGAGTTAAGTTAGACCTATGTTCGATTGAGTTATGTTAAGCCCACATTTGGTTAAGTAGATTTAGACCCACATTAAACAGATATCCATCTTAGGCCTAGTTAAATCAAGCCCACCTCAGGTTAAGTATAGTCAAACCTACCACTGTCTGAATCGTTTGAGCCACCTCTGGTTGAGTTGGGTTAGGTCCACCTTTAGTCAAGTTGAGTCTTTCTCATCTTTGATGAGTTAAGATTAGCCCATCTTGGCTAAGTTAACTCCAATCTACCTCTAGCATAATCTAGTTAGGTCTACATCAAACCAAGTTGATTCGCCCAACTTAGGCCGAGTTGTGTCAAAATAACCTTTGGTTAAGTTGAGTAAAACTTTAACTGAGTTGAGTTGAACACACATCAAATCAAGTTAAGTTAGATTTATGTTAGGTCGATGTCGAATCAAGTTCAAACATATCATGTAAATTCACATGAGACAAAGTTGACCAAGGTCAAACTTAAGCTAAACAATGTTGATTCAGGACAAATTTAAATTAGATTAAGTTGACCTTGCCAAATAAATTGAGTTGAATGATAGATTTTTTATTAAATTTAAAATAATAAAAATTTAGAATCAATTTATAATTAATAAAAAATATTTTGATATTAGCTTTGAAGACATGTTATTATGAAAAAATATTTAAAATTTTATTAAAATGTTATAGTAAATCAAACCTATTTTAACTCGGATTCTAAAATATAAGTATGGATTTTAGTGATTAGGATCTTTCCAATCCAACCATTTGTTAAACCAAAGAAAAATAAAACTTAAGAGTGGTTGAAATTAACTAATAGACTATAGATTAATTTGATACCTCAAAACAAAAAGTAGCAATAATCCTAATCATTAAACAACCCATGCGTATGATCTAAATAAAATGAATTATCTTAATATCTTATATAAGAGCAGGATTTCTTTTGTCAGCATATAATACGAAAGTAAAAACCATAACTATAATTCGTGAATCATTTAACCAGAAGCTGTTCCAATTTAACAATTAATACTTTTGATTTAGGCATATAATTATATTAATGTTAAAAAATCATTATTTACAATAACCGGTCTACATCACCTAAATGGAAGTAAGTATATAAACAAAAAAAGAAAAATATTTGTCATAATGCTAAAAATGTACGTTAATTTTTTTATCCATAATTTAAAAAGGAAAATAGATGATGGTGAAGGTATTTCAATTAAGAGAATGTGAGACCTCGAAAAATTAAACCATAATTATCATGTCAAATTTGTTATTAATGCACTGCTGAGTCACCTGGCTGCTTCCATAAATGCACCGTGCCACACACTCAGTCTCATTAAAACGCACTCACATTCTCTGCTGCACGTCTGCCATGTGTCACGTTGGAACATTCTGAAAACAGTAGTGGAAGACAGGTGTTCGCGTATGAGAGAACGTCCGGTTGACTTGGGGAAGAGAACTGAATTTTCTGAAACACTCCTTCCCATTCTCTGCATGCACTCACCTTCTTTCTCAAAACTGATTTCTCCATTTTCTCCACCTTCTCTCTAGAACCAGTTCACCTTCTCTCTACTGTAACTCATCATCTCCTTCTCCGATCACGTTTCAGAACCGTAGAAACGTTCCTGGAGACGTGAGCGTCATTCTGGACCGAACAAAATTTGGATCGGAACTGGTAAGTTCTCGTCGCTAACCGTTCGTCCATTTGGTTTCATGCGAACCCTAGTTCTGGTTGCATGCATGGGTTATAGGTCTGAGTTGTTCTGATTTCTGGTGTTTTAGATTAAGTGGAAATTGTTGAGCGAAACCTGAGGGTAGAACGCTGTTAGAGGAAGCACTAAATCTTGCTTTTTGGGAGTACACTGCTATCCAGGTAAGGGAAGCTTAGTAATTTAGTTTATACGTAGATGATTTTGTGCAAGCATGATAGAAATAGAATGTATGAGATGTATGCTGTTTTGAGTATGCCTGAACGATCGCTGTTATGCATGAACGAATATGGTATGTGTTGGTTGATACGTATGAATTGGATAATGGATGATTATTGTATAGTATGAGTGTTAATATGAATTCTATATAGTATGTGAATTAAATGATGAATCTGAAATTATAAGATTATGAATTGTATGAGAAATGTTGAGTTAGAATAGATGAAAAATCTGAATATGATAAGCCTTACTATGATAAAATATGTTCGTCATCGTACGGTCTTATACCGTTCGGTTTCTCTGAAAAATGACTTAGAGTGGAATTCTTTCATTCGGGAAGAATTCTGTCCGAGAACGAGTGTCCTCATTTGAAATACTATGTTTGAGCGTTCGGCTCAGCATAGCGATACCGGATACCTTAACTTAAATAAATTCAAAATTATGTCCTTACACTTTAAATAGCGCTCGGTCTTACACCAAGCGTTCGTCCTAAATAGCGCTCGATCTTATATCTAGCGTTCGTCCTAAGAAGTGTACGGTCTTATACCGAACGCTCGTCCATACCTTTGATTTCAGAACGTACGTAAATAGCGTTCGACTCAAATTATCAGTAAATGAATATTCGCTTTCGGTCATTGACTGGCAGTCGATCCTGTTAAACAAATTGTCCTCAGGATAACTAAATCATCTTTTTGTATCTTTATCCATTTGAATTTGGTCTAAAGTCTTTGAACCTAAATTATTCTGAAACATTTATGTTATATCTCTAAGAATCGGTTCACTCAACTGATTCTAGTAGAAGTCACGTTCGTCATGTAAAATGCGTCAGCTTTAATTCTTTTTGAAAAGAAGATCTTTCAGTCTCCCTCTTGACGTTCGTCCTCGTTATGTAGAGGATTGAACGCTCGTCTTTTTATGGAAGTGGAACATAGAATGAAAATGTAAATAAAAGGAAGTATTAAGATGTGCGAACACTATAAGAATTGAAATTATGATTGTGGTATTTGAACGAGCGTTCCATGGAGGAACGACTCTTATATATATTGAATATTAAATTTGGTAAAGTATGACTGTGGATAAGTTAAGACTCGCTGTCCATCCTGATGTTCCGTGAGTACTATCTTCATGTAGAGGAAGTATGTCATGTGTGGGAACGGCAGGAGGTCCTTAGTCCATAAGTTAACATGGGCGACGTAAGAACGGACTGACCTCGAGTGGCAGCTGTTTGGTGTATCCCAGTTACTACATCACTCGGGTGCAAGGACGCTTGTAACTACACAGATTCATACAGTCCGGACGGTTGGTCTAGTATATATATATATATATATATATATATATATATATATATATATATATATATATATATATATATATATATATATATATATATTTTGGATTATGTTATATGTTGAAGTTATGTGTTTTGTATGAATTGAAATGTTAGTGTATATGTTGACGTATGAATTAAATTACTTAAGCTTACCCTTTCGTTTTTCCTTGTGTTGTCGTTTTGTCTATGTACGTTCGTCCTGTCTTTGCAATGATCATCCGTGTGGATGTGAGCAGATGGAGGTGCGTCACTTGAAGAGGTGCTAGAAGAAGAAAATTTGGAAGACGCAAATCTGGTGGAAGTGGAAGTTAAAGCCGAGCCTTAGAGCGCTCGCGTGTGTCTATTGTTGTCTGTTAGTTTTAGTTTTGGACGTCCAGTCATAGTTTTGTAAGACCGTTCGTCTCTGAACTCCTATTTTCTATTGTGTTCGTTTATTTCTGTATTTTAAGCCGTTCGACTTTTGACGCTCGTTCAGAATTGTAAAGACTGCACTGTTTTATTGGTTTAATGTAATTAATTCTGATTATGGTAATTACTATATTTTGGGATGTTACAGAGAAAAATAATGAGAAATGAGAGAATTTGAAATTAAAGTTTAAAAAAGTTAACAAATGATATAATAAGTTTGATAAATTAAAAAAACATTTTAATTAATAAAAATGAAAATTGTTATTATTTATATTCATCACTATTATTATTATTTATATTATATTATTATTATTTTTTATTATTGGTATTAAAAATTAGCTTTATTTAAAATAAAATTATTACACCTTGTTTTCGAATCTCTTCTGTCAAAGAGAAAGAGGGAAACGAAAAGTTTCGATTTCCGTAATTATTTTGTCTTCTTTTGTTTATATATACTATATATATAATTCTATATACGAACAAAAGATATGTAAAATCTAGAATTTCATAACCATGATCAATCGACAATTTCAATCTCCATTCCTCATAAGATTGCGAAATTATTTTTGGCCTCAAAGAGTAATGTAAGCTTATTGATTGCATGGGTATCCGACAACCTATGCCTTCAGTGTCCAACCGTGTAGCGTGTAGGGTCTTCACATCTAAGTGCCACTCTTTGTGCTAATTTCTCCATTTCGTTGCTTTGCAACATTTTGCTTTATCTCAACGGTTTAATTTTCAATCTTGCTCGGCTGGACTCAACAATTTTAGGCAACTTATGTTCGTCAAGGTTTGAACATCGATGTTAATTTTATCTAAGGTTTTTGAGTGAATCCTAATTAATAAATCACTTTTAGGATGATTTCTGAACACAAAAATATATCTTTACGACTCTATTTAAAAGTGGGTTAAGACATCGATAAAGTGAGCTTGGTTATGTTATAAAATTTTAATCAATTTTTAAAATTAGTATCTTCAATCAAAGTTAAAAGTAAAGTCATTTTGGATCAAAAATTAAGATAAATTGTTTAAGTTGATAATTGAGACAAGTTATTTTAGGATAAAATTTGAAACGAATTATCATTAAAGATCAAAACGGATTGTTAAATTAAAAATCGAGACAAATTACTTAGAATCAAAGATTAAGATAAGTCAAAGATCGCGATGGATAATTCTAAATCAAAAATAGAAGATTGTAATAAACTGATTGAACCGACAATTAAGATAGACCATCTAAATCAAAATCAAAATCAAGAGGAATCAACATATGAAAAGTAAAAGAAAAATCATTTTAAATATTTTATGGTCTAAATATCAAAATAAAAAATGAGTCATATAAAAAGCACGAGAAACAATTGGGTAAATATTATTCAAATGTAATTTCCTTAAATCTTACAGAGTTTAGTGGTTCATTTGTTTTTATTAGTAGTATATTATTGCATTTTGTTTAATTTTTTTAATAAAAATATAAGAAACAATGAGTATATATTTTTGTTTTCATTAAAATAAACTTTGGCCGCACATCTATTAGTTCTCAAAGCATTTATACAAGAGTGTATATTAATTATATTTTAGTAAAATAAACTGATTTCGGTTTATTAAAACTTCTTTATTCTTTAAATATTATTAAAAAAATTATGCTGCTGGAAATTCTAAGATAAAAAATATTATAATATATAAGGAGTTACAAACTTTGTTTTACAAGTTAAAGTTGATTGTGTGAAGTTGACTTACATTTTCAAAAGTTTATTTTCATATTTTTTTATTTTCATTTAATATTTGACCCCAACTCTTAAAACTAATTACTGTTTAATATTTTTGAGAATACGAAGGTAGCCCAGAATAAGATCTTGTGCAACATGTCTGGGTCCAGTCACGGTGAACCATGGATATCTTATTTTACAATAGCAATTTGCAAACAAATACAAAAAGGGATGAATTTGAACTCTTTCCATACCAAGAAAGGAAGAATAATCTAGAATAGAATACATATTCTTCACACTGGTGGACGTGGCGTTTATTCAGTTGTTACACAATGACAGTCTTCAAATCAAAGGAATTGAAATATTCTTTGCATGCAAAAGGCTCAACAGCCCTCCACGTGAGGGTCTGTGTGAAGGACAAACGTCCAAAACACACCACATGTCATGTCATGAAAGTGCTTCATGTTTTTTCTGAAGCATGTGAACCAGATTAAGTGCACGAGAGGATTAATAGGATTTGCATTGTTCGAAATTATAGGACTACCACCACACTGCCTCTGCCACAAGATCCATCCTTCTCGACATAGAAAAAGCAATGCGTCACTCCATCAAAACGGTTTTAACCTATCAACACGTTTCACTCCCACGCTCTCTCTCTTCCAACCTCGGTCGGGAAGCTTCCGCAGTTAGATTCTGCACCAAATCTGATAGTAACAGTAGAGATCATAACATGGACAAGAGTCAGAAACCTAGCGAGGAAACTAAACATGGGTGAGCTCAAACAATATATCTCGATTTCATTCATTACCATGTTACTAGATTCTATAACACATCATGAGTCGCATTTGATAACAATTAATGATCTTAAGAGTAACCATGTTATTAATTATATTAGATATTGTAAAAGTGAAAGACAATCAGTGGATTATTCTTGATTCTGTACATACTGAAATGAGTTAATTATGATGAATGTTATGAAGAGATGTGATGTCTCATTCGTTTGGGGAAGGGTACGCTACGAGGTGTGATGAAGAAGGGTTTGGTGGAATTTATGGTGGAAAACAATCCATGCCCAAGACGGATGAGTGCATACATGAAAATCACCCAGGTTTAGTTTTCTTATCAGACATGTATATATATTTGTCTCTTGTGTTTTGTTTGTCTTAATTATTGGCTTCTTTTGTTTGGTGTGTATATACACGAAGCTTATGACAAGACGCAGGGAAGCGAGGTGAAGGAGAAGGAAAAAGCGAGGCATCAACCCAGTGCCAACGCTTAATTACCCTATCTATGAGGAGGGGTTTATCCATGTAACATGCTATGATATTGTTGTTGTTGATTTTTACTTTTCTGCTCTTTTTGGATTTTAACCTGGAAACAGATAGACTTTTGTATTATGTTATGTATTGCATTACGTGTTGTTGTTATCTTTGTCAAACCATTTTCCCCCCTCCTTCACAAGTATCATCCTTTTGGAAAAACGTTAAAATATGTAAAAAAATCATATACCTAAATGTTACTATGGTCTGATTTAAACGTAAAAACAAAGCTCGTTTGACCTGTATATATCAGCGTCATTTTCAGTTCTACTTGGAGCCTTCACGTATGTTGCATCAGAATCTTTTTGCTTCTTGCACACCAAGATATTTTTCAGTGCTCTTTTTTTGTTAATATTTTAGATTAATCCTTTTCGAAGCAGAAAGAACAATCAAATGGTTATAGATTTTTAACAAATTCTGTCAGATATGATCAAGAATTACAGTTTGAATGACTCGACTAATATATGATGGTTCATGGCATCGAATTTAATTCTGATAATTCAGCGTCTTATAAATTTAAATTTTGATCAATCGAAAGATTATGCTGAGATTATTAATATAGCAAGATATGACGCTTTAATATATACATATCTATATATATATATATATATATATATATATATATATATATATATATATATATATATATATATATATATATATATATATATATATATATATATATATATATATATATATATATATATATATATATATATATATATATATATATATATATATATATATATATATATATATATATATATATAGTCGTCTTAAAATTTAGACACTTTGTTTTTATAATAAGATTGGATTCTAATTTTAATATTTTAAAATATATTTTATTTTTGTAAAATTGTTTTTTTCATGGTTGAGTGACTGAAATAGAGGGGAATAATTCAAATGGTGAAAAATGTTTTCTTCGTTCCATTAATTGACTGAATTAGAGGGGCAGTTGAAAGATTGAGAGTGACTTTTTTTTAAAGAGGATGAAGAAATTTAATGTTACTCAAAATAAAATGAGAAATTAAAGAGACGAGTTTCTAGAAGAGCAGGAAGGTATAGAGAAAGGGTCAAAAATATATTTGAGAGATAAATAAATAAAAAACAGTGCAAATTTGTGGATTTTTAAAATGGAGGTAATGTACCTAATGTGTACATAAAGCAAGATGAATGAGACTCAATCGAATTTGCCTCCGGTATCTAATAAATGGGTCACAAGTCTACTCTATTCATTTCGTCGTTCTTTCTGAAACGGAGTTTGATTAAATGACACAAGAATTGATACATTCAACGTTGTTTTGCATCTTTTCCCATTTACATATTTGACATTGCAAATATTCGAATTAAACCTAACGCGGTTTATTCGAATTGTGTAGTACGTAAATGATAATCTAGAAAAGCCAGCAATATTTTAGGAGATTTGGGCATTCCGCAGCTGACAAGTGATTATATACGCCTCAGATTTTTGGTTCAGGGATATGGTTCCATATTGGTTCAAACAACTTGACGAGAAGCTGAAGTACCATTTTAGGGGGCCCGAACAGTTGTGCATAACAGCTGTAACAAAGAGGAGACTGCCATGCCACTTTTTCCAAAATACAGTAGATAAACAATCTTCGAATATAAACACGAAACTTAGAATAATATTAATAAACACCAAAATTAGAAAATTATGAAAGCACGAAACTTAGAAAATTATAAGCTTGGAGACGCGAACGTGGTAAATAGTAAATTTGAAAAAAGCTTGTCAAAATACAAGCAGTTAAATAGAATTGTATTGCTATGATTCTTTGCTGCAAATACAGTTTTATTTGAGAATGACAGGAATATGAATCAACGTTGATGAAGAATGCAACAATTATCACCAAAAATAAAATTTATTGCATTTTTGTTCCTGTCATTTAGCATTGACAATAAGTCTAACCATCCATCAGCAAGGAAATCAATAGACACGAGCTTTGGGAGGGAATGATTCAACCTCATCATCCAATGTATTCAAATGCACTGGCCTGTAGTCTAACCGGACCTTCTCGTTCTCCCAGTATCTGCAAATGAATGCACACTTAGTTAACACGAAATTTATTGACACAGTTTTTTCCTCAGTTGAATAATTGTAAATAGTACAAGCAGCTCCATTTTAGCCGACTCCACCCATTAATCTTTCAGAATAGCTGGTTAATTAATATTGAATCGATTAATCATCCCTTAGTGATCATGGTGAAAACATTGATCCCTTTCATTTGTATTTCAAGCTGACATAATTCTTACTCGAAAGAACATGATAGGTTGTTTGATCATCTCGGATCTCCATTCTTAAATTAAAATTGTTGTTTTCTAGACAATATCACGCTTCCGGTCAGAGTTAGGATTAAGTAATACAACCAAAATATCTCCCTCACACCAACTTCTCTAATGCGTTGCAAAATACCAGATTCTTACATCTTTAAATTAACTGTCATTGAGTAAAAGATCACTATTAGAGACAATAGCAGCTAATTTTCCACCTAAAAAGGGAGCATGCTCAATTAATGACAATATCATCCCAGTCACAAGTGCATCAACTTAGTGGGCGACTGGGATGATCCAACGATGGACGAGAGCTGAGAGAACTCCAGCTCTTAAGAAACAAAAGGCTCAAAGACCGAAAGAAGATTAACAGGTTGAGGATCACTGAAATGGATCTACCTCATTAACATGTTTAACTCCACGATTGCAGCTGCAACTAGCACCAAGCATTTACGGCTTTAAAAATAGTTATTACATAAAAATGACGGAATGAGGATTCAATTTCACCAACAAAATATATCACAACTGATAAGTTTGATACAGTTTACAAAAGAAGAAAAAAAGAAGGTAGTTAGTACAGTTGTAATTACATAATTGTAATAGACTATTATAAATAGTCTTACTAGGAGGTGAGCAGACAGTTTTTGGAGTATTTTGTAAAGGGAAAAGTTAGGAGAGACAGGTCCTCTCCAAAGACCTTGAAAATTGTTCATTGTTGGTTCCTGTTCTTACCGCATTGGTAGAACAGGACTGTCTGGTTTCTTAGTGAACATCCAAGAACCTGTCTTGGAGTTCTGTGTGTGAAATAACAGTCTGGGTACCTATCAATTGGTATTCAGAGTCTCTTTCCTGGTGCTGTGGTAGCTGTTTGGGGCATGGTGAATACAAGAATGGAATCAAGATTGGATGCACTTGAAAAGATTGTGCAAGAACAGGATAATGAGTATCATAGGAGGTTCCAACGGCTGGAAGATATGATTAGGGGGCTTATAGTGGTTGTGGAGAAGCTGTCTTCCACTGCGAAACAATCAGAGGATAATGTTTTGTCACACATGGAGGAAGTGAGGGCAGTAGAGAGAATGACAAGAGGGTCCGTCCTATCTTCCTCAAAATGGAGGAAGTTGGACATCCCTGCCTTTGTAGGAGAGGAAGCCTATGGCTAGACAAACAAATTGGAGAGGTATTTTCGTTTGAAAAAGAAGTCAGTGAAGAGAAAAGAATGCAGGCTGTCATGGTTGCTTTGGAGGGGAAAGCCTTGAATTGGTTTCAGTGATGGAAAACCTGCAATCCAAATCCTACGTGGGAGGTATTCAAGGTGGCTGTTGTTCGCAGGTTTCAACCAACAGTGCTGCAAAACCCCTTTTGGAATTCTGATTGGCTTGCAACAAATGGTTTTAGTGGAAGATTATATTGCGCAGTTTGAACAGTATGCTGGGTTCTTGAAGGGGATTCAACAGGATTATTTGGTAGGCATTTTCTTGAATGGGTTAAAAGAGGATATCAAGGCTGAGGTTAAGTTGTATGAACCCAGAAATCTTCCTGAGTTGATGATGAAGGCTCAGATGGTAGAGGAAAAAATCAGAGTTACAGCAAAAGGGGAGATACCAGACTTAACAAGTAGCATCACTTGTCAGCAGGGAGGGCAGCCAGCCACATCTACCCAGCCCATGCCTCCTCCACTTACTGAAGACTATATTCTGGAAGTATATCCAGAACAACTGCTATATACTAGAAAGACCCCTCAAGGTGACTTTAGAAGTTCTTCTCAAATAGAAACATCTATCAGATAATGAGAATAGTTGGGAATCTGCTTCCTGCATTCATAAAGAATTTCCAGAATTTCACCTTGAAGAAAAGGTGAATCTTCATGGAGGGGTATTGATAGGTTTGATATAGTTTACAAAAGAAGGGAAAAAGAAGTTAGTTAGTACAGCTGTAATTACATAACTGTAACAGACTATTATAAATAGTCTTACTAGGAGGTGAGCAGACAGTTTTTGGAATATTTTGTAAAGGGAAAAGTTAGGAGAGACAGGTCCTCTCGAAAGACCTTAAAAATTGTTCATTGTTGGTTCCTGTTCTTACCACATTGGTAGAACAGGACTGTCTGGTTTCTTAGTGAACATCCAAGAACCTGTCTCGGAGTTCTGTGCGTGTGTAGTAACAGTCTGGATACCTATCAACAACCCATTTGATACACTTTATCAGTCTCAAATTTGTGCTTTTTTAGACAATTAGCACCTACTCAGACCCAGCAAAACCCAGAAATTAGGTTGGGTCAAAACTGGTTAAATCACTCCAACGAAAAACAAACATAAAGATGGAGGAGTGTCATCATTTTATTCCTATCTCTACAAACGAAGCATAGGAACAAATATCCCAGTTCTATTTCATACTCACTACCATTCCTTTCCATCAATTCAAATTACCTAATAACATCAAGCTACCAATGGAAAGAAAAAAATCACTACTCAAGTGCCTGCATTTGTAAATAGAAAACCAAATAACTGTATGAAACATGACTTACCCCACAGTGTGTTTCATCCAGTTCTCATCATCTCTAACCTGCAGAATCCAACATAATATAGTTAAGTGCACCATTCACGTTGATGGTATGAAATTTGCACGAGTGATAGAAAACTGACCTTGAAGTCTTCACGGGCATGAGCTCCTCTACTCTCTTTCCTAGCTTCAGCAGAGTACATTGTGATGCAAGCATTTATCAAAAGATTTTCCAACTCAATAGTCTCAATCAAGTCGGAGTTCCTGTAAACATGTAGCCAATAGGCGTAAAAAAATGAACATCCATGAAATATTAGGATAAGTGCTAAAATGGAATTACCATATTAAACTGCGGTCCTCGACCTTAACATCACGGAAGCTCTCCCACGTTTTATCAATTAATTGACAACCTGTAGTGCAGCAGATAAGTTCAGAACATGGAGATAGTTAAGGAATCAACAAGAATTAAAAAGGATTTGACATGAGGATAAAATATGCATGACAAGAAATGGATTACCTTCTTCTAATGTTTCCTGTGTACGGAACACAGCAGCATTGCTTTGCATGACTCGTTGCATATTCAACCGAATTTTTGAAGTTGGCAATGAACCATTTGAATTTCTCAATTTTTCCAGCCATGCAATTGTTCTCTGACCAGCATCTTTCTCTAAAGGCTTTTGTTTCTCTCCTGCAAAAATGGATGACAGATAATATTATAATACTAATTTCAGTGTACACAATCTATTTCCAAACAGCAAAAAGAATCTTGCCTGGTCTATGGATTTCTGCAACTCTATTTGCACAAGCTCTACCAAAAACAACAATATCCAGAAGAGAATTTGCACCAAGCCTATTGGCACCATGGACTGATGCACAGGCTGTTTCCCCAGCGGCCATCAATCCAGGAATCACCGAATCTGGATTGTCACCTTTAATGGTAACCACCTGCACAGCAAATAGCATTAATTAGATAATTACTTGGATTTAGCTCAAAATGAAATGATACTGTTAATATTGTCGTTGTCAAAAATGAAATGCAAACAATTATTACTTGTGATGCACAAGTTTTTAGTCAAATTTTGTGTACGAGAAGAGCTGAATGAAGGACAAAAGAATGGGACTGGAGAAAAGTAAGCATAGAACACTAATTTATCAAACAATCGATAGAAGTAAACAATGTTAAAAAGCTGCAGTTTATGTTTTGAATTTTAAAAGGATTCATTCGTCACAAGTTAAATGCATTTTCACTGGAATTAGTTCTTCCGAAGTAGCACCCATTTACTCAATGCCTGGAAATAGTTCCCGTAGTCTACTCAGAGTCTAAGAGATTAAGGGACACAGCGGGATTGCACAAGTGAAATTGACTGATTGTACAGTGCTTAGTTATGACAGAATATCTGTCTTCCCCTCCCTTTAAATTCAACAACTATAGCATGAATAATTATCCTAGATTTTTCTTCTCATTTTCATTACGTTGTATATTTTTTAATCTTTCAATTGGAAGTCCCATTTCAAACTGAGTGCATGACTATACCTCTCCATAATGGTTTGTGGGAATACCACCCATGTTATAATGTACAGTTGGTAAAACAGGGATGGGTTCCTTTGTAACATCCACACCAGCAAAAATAGCAGCAGTTTCAGAGATTCCAGGAAGTCTCTCCTTGAGCACATCTGGGGGTAAGTGATTCAAATGGAGATAGATGTGATCTTTCAGGGGTCCTGAAAATAATTTCTCAAAGTTAATACAACTTTACTTGAAAAGAAAAAAGCATCAAACTATAAATGAGAGGACATGATTTTCATCGAATTCAGATGATTCATTCAATTGTAGGAATTAAAAATAAAATATAACTTGAGAATTTGACATAAAAGTTATACATCTTTACCACTCATTTTCCTTAAGCCTAAGAAGTAATAGCAACCAAACTTTGTATATGTTAATATAAACTTTTGTATGAAGACATGGATATTTCAGTATAAGCCAGCATACCTACACCACGACCTTCCCTAATCTCCATTGTCATTGATCTTGAAACTACATCTCTTGATGCAAGATCCTTTGCAGTAGGGGCATATCGTTCCATAAATCGCTCACCCTCACTGTTCCTGAGAATTCCACCTTCACCACGAGAGCCTAAAAGATCAAAAAATTAAAATCAGAAAATGAAAAACATTGCATTCCAATTTCATTGGACAAGGTGCTTGTAAAGTAAAAACAAAAGCAAGAACAGGTAGCAAATAAAACTTGAACTGCAGACCTTCTGTTATAAGGCAACCTGCTCCATATATACCAGTTGGGTGAAATTGTACAAACTCCAAATCCTGCAGAATTTATGATAAGCATTCGAATGAGAAAAGAATAATGCCAAAAGACATCAAATTAATATGGAAAAGCAACCCAAAAGAGAAACACACCTCAAGAGGGATCCCAGCACGTGCAACCATGGCATTGCCATCTCCAGTACATGTGTGTGCTGAGGTTGCAGAAAAGTATGCTCTACCATAACCCTGAAGCATAATAGAAGATCTCACCTATCCTTCATAAGTGAATTAAAAAAAAAATTAAGTACTGTCTAACATAAGAAGGCTATGTTACCCCTGTGGCCAAAATTGTTGAGGCTGCTTGGAAACGATGTAGTGTTCCATCCTCCATATTCAAGGCAATTACTCCCTGGCAAGTGCCTACAGATCCAATATAGAAATTAGTTAACTTTATTATCAACATACAATTCTCCCCCACCATTGAATACTAGTTATATAAAGCAACTACAATTGAAATAGATAACATAATTACAGTCAGTAAACAAGTAATGCGAAGTACATGGGAAATTTGCTCATCAAGGCCAATGAATGCTAAGATCTTGTTAGATGAATTGGTTGCAAACTAAGTGAAAGCAAGTTGTTTCTACAAACTTACCATCATTATTCATTAAAAGATCCAACGCAAAATATTCCACAAAAAACTGGGTATTATGTCTCATAGCTTGACCATAGAGAGTGTGCAGTAAAGCATGCCCAGTTCGATCAGCAGCACATGCACAGCGGTATGCTTGACCTCCTGTATCATAGCAACAGAAGGATACCACTATCAAGTCTCTTCTCAAAAGAAAAAAAAAAAGGCTGACAGTCTACAATAAATTCTCGAAATACCTTTTCCATAGTTCAAGCTTTGACCACCAAATGCACGCTGATATATTTTTCCATCCTCAGTTCGGGAAAATGGTAAACCATAGTTCTCTAGCTCGATGACTGCTTTTGGTGCTTCTCTGCACATATACTGTATGGCATCCTGATCACCTGTTGGCCATAGAGCTTGCATTAATTAAGAAACAAGGGGAAAATCATACTATTAAATAGGAAAATGTCGATTTTATTTTCACATTTAGGTAAACAGGCAAGGGACTTTATCTTATTCATTAGAGTTAGACCGATTTTGAGGCAAATGTAATTTATAAATGTTTTTGGCACACGGGATGTAAAATTTCAAAGATCGAGTTAGTTTATACCTAGCCAATCACTTCCCTTGACAGTGTCATACATGTGCCACCTCCAGTCATCTTCTGTCATGTTTCCCAAAGCAGCATTTATACCACCCTGTACAGAATTTTATTCTCACAAATTAGTATTGCCAGTATATTCGGGTGGGGGGGCTTGATATGACAATAGTTTCGACAAAATATACTTTGGTGCATCACCCAATACTTCTTATGTCATGATTTGTAACTAACTATACAAGCACACAAGAACAAGATGAGAGGGGGACATCCTCAAAATGTTTCTTTAAAAGCACACAACGGCAGAGGAATAGTTAAATCATCATCCATCATTGAAACGAACAAAACAACATATTATATTACCAAGTTTAAATTGCAATGAATAGCAAATAAAACTAAACACAAGGAGAATGAATTATGAAGAAGGGAAGCGGTAACGGTATCAAAGTGACCCAAGACTATAGTTAGGGGACAACTACAAGTTACATCACGAGACATACCTACAATTGACATCACAACCAAAGGAAGCTACAGTCACTCTCAACTAGTTGAAATCATCAGCCAATAGCCCACGTACAGCCATTCATTTTTTTTTTTCATAAATACACTTCAGTGGGAGAACTTTTCACATGGATACTACTTACACTGAAGTCAGCCAAAAGACCCAATAACGAAAACCGCAGAACAAATAGTAACAATACCAGTACAACTAATAAACAAGAGAAAAAGGTGTTAGCAATGCTCTCATACCTGAGCAGCAACCGTGTGTGAACGAGTGGGAAAGAGCTTGGTGATACAAGCAGTCTTGAATCCATGTTCTGAAAGTCCAATAGCAGCTCTCAATCCCGCGCCACCCGCACCAACGACAACAGCATCATAAGTATGATCCACCACGGTATACGAGGAGTTAACCCCACTCTGCACATCACGAAAAAGGATTCAGGTTCAGTGAAACATCATCCGCGTGTAAAAGATCCAGTCAAAGAGATACAGAAGGTAAAAATGAAAGGAAATAAATTGGAGTAAAAGAACAGGCGAAGTGATTGAGTATGCACGGAGTTAAAAGAATAAACGAAAAATGGTAAGATCGGCAAGAAAGAGAGAGTCTCTCATACGGAGAAGAATCTAGAAAGGTGAGATCCGAGAGGGTGATCAGAGGTGGATCTGGTGGTAGAAGCAGCCCCACGAAGCCCCCGTGCGATGCACCGCCACATTTCCGCCGCGCACTCTACTTCTTCCGGCTGAGTTGGTGTTGTCTCCGATTGAATACTGGAGATTCCGACTCTCTTTTTGTGCGTGTGCCTCCCACCTTACACTTCTTTTCTCTGCTTTCGTTTCTCACGCCGTCACAAAGAGAAAGTAACGACGCTTCAATGGCGAACACGTGGTGCACACACTACCTCGGAGATATTAAATTGGATTTCATTAAGCGGTAATTAAATGGTAATTACATCATTACACTATGATTTTACTGCCAACGCTAAACTTTGTATTATAAATAGGATTTATAGCTCAGTTTTTAAAAAACAAGTGCTTTTTTAACGATAATCAATCTTATTACTCTTTGGGAGATTTTCTTAAGCTTTTATTTCTTTAGGTATTTTTTATTTTATTTTTAATTGCTTGAAATGATCAATAATTATAAAACATATCATAGTATAAAGTGTCCATTGTAAACTTAAACATAATTCTAAAATTAATTTAAAATAATTTTAAGTTAGAAAAAAAAACAAACATTTGTTGTGTGTTTGCATGGGTAAAAAAACACTTGTGTGTGGAAATATCCTTTTTGGGGATAATTATATGACAATTATATTGTATTCCTAGTAAAAAAAATAATATGAAAGAATATTAACCGTGGTTATTATATATACACTATAAAAAAGCATTTAATGAAATTTTAATAATTAAAAATAATTTTAAGATGAATTAAATGTTTTTCATCTATTAATTTTAAACCTAATTCACAACTGCATGATTTCTTCTTAATCGATATGTTTATTTTAAAAAATACATATTAAATAGTCTACACAGAAATTCACTTGTTAAAGAAATATTTAACCTAATTTTGTAAGTCTTAAAATTAACATCATACTATAGCTACTATTGCTTAAAATAACCTTTTCATACTCCAAACTTATAGCGATAAGAATCTGTGAACAGAACTTGGTGCTTCTAAACTTAGGCCCAAATATAACAAATAGGCTCAAACCCGATACTAAAAAAGGTAAGGGTTTCCCTGGGGCTTTCTTACTGCACCCCCATCTTTTCTTTCTGTAGCTCCAAATTTTAGTGTGATGCTAAATATATCCCTTCCCGATATATATAAAATATTACTGTAAAAGGTATTATATTTATTGGTTCTCGCATTTCTAAGTTACTTTCATTTTCAGAAGCAACTAGAACGGTGTTTTCTCTCTTCTTCAACTCCAACTTTCTTCTTCTTGAAAAACGTTGTGTTTCTTCCTTTATTTTTATTCATTTTTGATAGAATTTTTTTTTTCATTTTTGTTCATCTTTGAAAGAGATACACTATTCACTTCATTCTTTTCACTTATATTTTCTTTAGAATGTCATATTTGGTATTTATTTTTATTATATTTTACATCTAAATTTCAAATTTTGACTTATAAAAATATTTACTAGATTTAAAAATTCGTAAGGTGATTAAATTTTAATCAAGAAATTCACCGAATTTAGAAATATGTTTTAGGAACTTATCAGATTTCGAAATCCAATTAAAAATTTTGTCAAATTCTAAGTTTAGAAACTCACTGGACTTTGAAATTTGGTTAACGATATTACCAAATTTTTGAAATCCAGTTAAGGATACTACCAGAATTTGAAATTCGATACTAGGTTTTTTAAAAATTTATTTTACTTGTTTTGTTTTACGAGTTTATTGATTTTCAGTAATTATGATTGAACAAATGAGGTATTCTATGTTAATGTTATGTTGTAGGTGGTGAAAGTCTTTATATATAATATGAAAGATTGTCCTTTAAGTTTTATGAAATCACAAGTAAATACCAATTTCATGTCAGATTTCTCTTTTTTTATAAATGAAATGTGATGGAGATTACACAAATAATTGTACTACTAATAAAAAATTTCTCACATATGACTAGTTAATTCAATAGATTTGGGAGATTGCTTTTGATCTTGGTTTTGTTGTTGTCATTATAAGATCTTAGAAAACCAATGGTGGTCAATTTGGAAGAAAACGTATGCATTGTTATGATGTTAAAATGATGGAAAGTACACGAAATACAAAAATGATGGTCAACATAGTATATCCGGCATAAGAAAATGCAATTATCCTTTTAAATTGAGAGACAAACCAATTTATATTGGGGAAGGATGAGTACTAAAGGTAATGTATGAATATCATAACCACGATTTATCATAGACTTTAATTGATCACCATTTTGTTGGGAGGTTAAAACGAAACAGTTATTGCTTGTTGATATGACTAAGAGTTAGGTAAAGTCTACAAATATTTTCCTTATTCTTAAAGAAAATAGTTTTTGTAAGCCATGTATTTTGGTCAAGTAGTGTAGGTTTCTTTAGACCATGTATTTCAACCAAGTATGTAGGTTTGTTTAAGGCTAATATTAATGCCTAATTAGTATAAGGGTTTTCCTTAAGCTAGACATCCAAACCATGTGGAAAGTATGTGTCATATGTCATGTTTCCATTGGAGAGGATTTAGCTTTACTAGTGATCGCATGACACTCTAGGAATAGATAAGATTGTGTTTTATGAGTGGCCACATGTCCTTCCCTCATTGGAAAGGATTTGTGGACACTTGTCAACTCCTTAGAATGACTCGTTTTTTGTTAATGAGTGCAAAGGTGGGAAATAATGCTTTTAGGGTTTTTAGGAAACACTCTTGCCTATATATAGAAGTGTATGCTCTCTTGCAATCATTTTGGATTTTGAGAAAATTTATGTTGTCCATTTTTTGGCCATACTATTGATCTTAAGATCAAGACTAGAGCAACCCATGAAGTCCCTCTAGTCGCCTTCCTCTTTTAGTTGACCTAACCTCTCTTAGAGCCTTCAAACACCACACCACCACCATTTAACCACTATATGGTCATGAGCTTCTAGCCTTACAAACAACATAACTTTCACATTTTCAGCCTTATCCTTGATGATCCACTACATTTCCACACCATATATCTTCAAGGGACCATCTTCATATCATATTTCTATATTTGGCCCAACCTAGCTAAGAGATTGCTATCATTTGGGCTTAAGCATGGTATGTAAGGTTTATGGAAGCAGGTAGAGAATAGTTTGTTAACAAGGCTTTAGACTTAAGCATGGTATACCATAAATGCTTATGGAAACAATCAAGATGACTTTGTGAGCGACCAAAGTGACTATGGGAGCGGTCAAAGTGGCGGTATGATATGGGAAAATGAAAGACATAATAATGAAATTAAATTAATGACATTAGAATAATTGTGTGTATGAATTTGAATGATGTATGTTTGAATTATATATGGTGAATGTGTTTAATGACAGTATGCTATGGTAAATTTTAGGTTACTCACCCTTGTTTGATTGTGCATATAACTGTGATGATTGTATAATTCGTAATGTTATACAGAAACAAATTATTTTACACATCAAGTTGATCATACATAAAGATAAAAGACTTGCAAAGATAGTAAAAGTTGGATTTTTGTAAATATTATGTTTTGAATAATTTAAAGATGTATTGTTAAATTATATGTTAGAAATTATAACTAGCGCTACAAGTATTATGAAAAATACTTATGGATATGAAAAATATCTTCAAGGAATGTTTGTTTGGTATTTTATTATATTTTGGAATGATTATTTGAGAAGGTGTTTTAAGATCCATAAATACATTTTGAAATATGACAACCTCTTTTATAATAGATGTTTCAAAAGTCATTTTGAGTTTCAGAAATACATTCCAAAAAATTTCATTTTTATTTTTTTTATTCCAAAATAACTATTCTGGAATATGTTTCCAAATTCAAAAATACCCTCCAAAATATAGATTTTTTTGTGCGTCTGAAATATATTTCTGAATCCATAAATCCCTTTTAAACACCCGTTTCAAAAATTTCTTTTATATTCCAAAATGTGCGTTATAAATATAAAAATATTTCCAAAATAAATGCTCTATAAAGTAATTTCGAATCTAAATATACCCTTTGGAGTACTCCTTTATAAATTTCTTTCTTATATTCGTGATTAGTTGTTTCAAAGATATTTTCGGAAGCTGAAAATATCTTCAACGATATCAAATATGGAAAATATTAAAAACAAAAAATGTAGGAATTTTTATTTTATTTTTTATGAGGAGTAGTTTGGAAAGTACAACTTTTATGAAAGTGTATGAAAAATAACAGGTGATGCAGGAAGTAGCACCCATGTTTAAAATGTCAAAGGCAACATGAAAATGAAATGGACTGAATCCAATGATTTAACGAATTCAATGTTGCTCTCTCCACCATCACTAAATATTTTTTTGCACCATTTCATATCTAATTTATTCTTACTATAAAATGGATGTTGATATATGTAAATATATTTTATATTTTATTTTATTATTTTTATTTAAAAATAAAAAACAGTTTAACGGATGTGACCACATCCCTGACATCCGAACATGGCACATTTGTTTAATAGATTTTTAAAATATATTTTAATTATTGTTTAAATAATAATACATAAATTAAATTAATAATAATTATTTTATTAAATAAAATAAAATTAATTATAAATAATTAAGTAATAATTTTAAAAAAATTAAATAATACTTATATATTAATTTAAAATATAATAAATTAAAAAACTAAAAACTAAAAAAGAAAAAAAATTTAACGGTCACATTCGTTAAAGAATGTGACACATCCGTTAAAGAATGTGACACATCCGTTAAAGAATGTGACACATCCGTTAAAGAATGTGACACATCCGTTAAAGAATGTGACACATCCGTTAAAGAATGTGACACATCCGTTAAAGAATGTGACACATCCATTTTAATAAATTTTTTAAAAATATTTTAATTATTATTTAAATAATAATACATAAATTAAATTAATAATTATTATTTTATTAAATAAAATAAAATTAATTTATAAATAATTAAATAATAATTTTAAAAAAATTAAATAATATTTATATATTAATTTTAAATACAATAAATTGAAAAACTTAAAATTAAAAAAAAAAAAAACCTCAACGGATGGCACATCCGTTGTACAATTTTTTCTTCAACAGATGTCGACATCCGTTTAAGAAAAGAGGTGGGGTGTATGAAATTTTAAAATATAAAGGATAATTTTGGAATTTAAAAAAATGTGCAGGTGATGCAGGAAGTAGCACCCATGTTTAAAATGTCAAAGGGAAAATGAAAATGAAATGGACTGGATCCAATGATTTAACGAATTGAGTGTTGGTCTCTTCAATACCACCAAATATTTTTTTTATCATTTCATACCTAATTTATCTTTATTATAAAACGGATATTGATATCCGTAAACATATTTTACATTTTATATTTTATTTTATTATTTTTATTTAAGAATAAAAAAAATTCAACGAATGTGACCACATCCCTCAGATCCAGATGTGGCACATCTGTTTAATAGATTTTTAAAATATATTTTAATTATTGTTTAAATAATAATACATAAATTAAATTAATAATTATTATTTTATTAAATAAAATAAAATTAATTATAAATAATTAAATAATAATTTTAAAAAAATTAAATAATATTTATATATTAATTTAAATATAATAAATTAAAAAACTAAAAACTAAAAAAAATAAAATTTAACGGTCACATCCATTATCCGTTAAAGAATGTGACACATCCGTTTTAATACATTTTTAAAAATATCTTAATTATTATTTAAATAATAATACATAAATTAAATTATTAATTATTATTTTATTAAATAAAATAAAATTCATTTATAAATAATTAAATAATAATTTTAAAAATATTAAATAATATTTATATATTAATTTAAAATACAATAAATTAAAAAACTAAAAAAAAAAAAAAAACTTCAACGGATGGCACATCCGTTGTATAATTTTTTCTTCAACAGATGTCGACGTTTAAGAAAAGAGGTGGGGTGTATGAAATTTTAAAATATAAAGAATAATTTTTAAATTTAAAAAAAACGTGGTGGTGCAGGAAGCAATGTGGGGTGGTGTAGGGAGTAACCCTCTAACAAATTTGGGTAAAGTAAAATGAAGACCAATCAAAGCTCATTTTCATATTTTACTTATTTTGATTAGTGAAAGAAAAAAAAAGAGAAAAAATTGTTATTTAGCGATTGATAGCATGCTTAGGGAGAAGTATTTTTTTCTGAAAATAGTATTTTTGTTTTCCAAAAATAATTACATAAACACTTTAAACTCTAAAATAAGGTAATCAAAACTCATTTTTATCTGTACCAACGATTTTGGAGCTACATACACATGTAGGTATGATTAAAGAAAACATGACGAACATAAAGAGTTTTTAATTCAATGGAATCACAGTAAAAAAGAAATTGTTATAAACAAATAAAAACGTTTTTCAAAAAACATTGTTTTTATAGCTACTAAAAACATCGGAAAGAAAAAAAAAAATTATAAGACATTCAGTGATTTTGATAACTAAAAGATGCATAAAACTAACTATTTTGATAAGTTGTCATAAAATGTAATTGTAACAGTAAAAAATGGTAAAAGAAAAAAAAGATGGCAAAATAAGTCCATGGCGAGTGTAATTGATAACTATTCTTTTTTTTTTCCCTTTTCCATTAATTAAACGCCAATATTATATTTTCTGTCTCTCTCAATATTATATAATGACATCCATTATATTTCCACCTTTTTTCTTTTTTCTTTCCTGGTATAATCTAGCATTTGGGTTGGTATATATTGGCGATCATTTTCCCATTTTGTTGGGACCAGAAATTGCTTGAATTATTGAAGAAAGGAAAGAACAGCACGACGCTTATCCGGTTATGCCTGCATTATGGAGATTTGTGGTGGGAATAGAGGAATCACCTTTAGATATTGCTAATTCTTAATTAATCAAATACATTAATAGCATATGATAAAAACAAGAACTTGGGAGTGAAGCAAAAATAATTAATCTAATCGCCCAACAGAAAATAACTAACTCCGAAAAAACATATATAGATATGAAACATTGCGGTGGTGTATCTATAATTTGATTCGTTATGGATCCCCGGGACCAGGAGAGGTTGGATTTGTCGGTGAAGCAAATATTTGTTTTGATTTGGATCCAAGCAATGGTTGTTTTCTCGGTTGCATAATTATTGATGCCTATGTCCATCCACGTTCCTGTTCTTAGGCTCCGTATTTTTCCAAACCTCATTATAATACAAATACTCTAAACCTTTTCTGCACTTCATATATAACTGTTTAGCCTCACGCACCAAACAACCATTTTTTGGCTTTTTATATATATACTTCAACAAGGCGGTTGGTACCCTCTTTTTCCTTCTAAACTCCGTATTTATCATTTGGATCCATCCGTAGCAGTTCCGTAGGCCACTGCTGCTGAAAAGATACATCACTGCGATCAGACAGCGAAACTTAACCTAACAACAATCACGCTACATGCCAAATTACATAACCTCACCACAGCCCTCTCGTTTACCATTATTTACTATTGTGGTAAATTTTAATTTTGTTGCAAATAATTAATAGATGAAAAAGAAAAAAAACTTAAAAAAGAAGGAAGAAAGGGGTAGGAGACATTCCGAATGCTGGTGAATGGAGGAGCCTGGAGTGGGGTCTTCACCAATTACTACTCGATTCATCAAAGTCAACAATTTCATATAAAGCAGCTACTTTTATTTTGGTTCTAGTTTATGATTTGTTCCGGTACTCAACATATTTATAGACCCAACAACAAATGAATCTGCCTCCCAGATTGCAAACCTCGCCTTCTTTGACCCAATACAAGGAGAAAAAAAGAGTAACGGATAAAAGAAACGATAAAGTATTACACAGAGCGTGCATGAAACCGATAAAGAAACAACTTCCGGCATTAATGCGTGGTATCTTTCTCGGGTATTCGTTTGAAAATTATTTAAGAAGAGCAATTTGCAAGGCGTGTGTGAAGATATAATAATGATAAACAACGTTGGATTGAAACGTGAACAACATATTTCATAATTGTGTCCCGCACGGGTTCATGTTGGGGACGTACGAAATGCGTTGGCGTAAAGGAAAGCAACAGAACGTAATGGATAGATTTTTACAGAAAAGATAATCGAGATTATTAATTATATATAAATATATATAGTAAGAAAAGGTGGTAGATTACAATAGTGGGAAAATAAGAAAAAGAAAAGAATAAATATTGAGTGGTGGTGGGGAGGAATATATAAAATGTACAATGTGAGTGGGTAGTAAAAATCTGGTACGGGCCAGAGAGGGAAGGAGAAGAGAAGAGAAGGGAAGAAGTGGTCCTAATCCCTGTGTTTGTACAATTGTACTTAATATTTGTCTTCCCTTCCTACGCCACAAGGAAAGTTTTAATCTCATGAAACTCAACTCTTGTTGACGTAGTTGAGTTTGAATTTTGGATGGGCTTGGTTGGAGTTACTTTTATATGGGGTGAACTAAGTGAGTTATTTGAATGGCTCAAATGAGAGAGTGGGCCTGGACTCTAATGGGTAGGCCCTTTGGGAAGTCCACGAAAGGGTAGGCAAAAGCTTGATCTGTTTCGGCCAATTCCCAGTGGTAGTTGAGGATGAGATAATGGATGAAAACCGCCATTTCAAGCTTCGCTAACTCTGATCCCGCGCACAGCCGTAATCCTCCTCCGAACGGCAGAAAGTTACTGTTTGCTGCGCTCTTGCTCGGACAACTCCCACGACCGCCATTGTTCTGCACCACCACCACCACCAACATCAATCAATATCCAATTATAATACAGGGATGCAAACCAACGTTAATCATGCGAAAAACGAAAAAACACATTAATAAATGAGAGGAAAAATAATTTTAGATCGATGATTGCGAATTTGTGGTGGTGCAGGAGTCACCATCGGATTGTTATCCCGAAATGGATGATGGTTGTATTTGATTATAATTTATTTTATTCGGGTTGAATGAATTGAAAGGAGAAAAGGGGAGGAAGGACCAGGTTGTGAAAAGGAAAAGCAGAGATGCACGTGCAGGTATGGGGCCCAGTTCCACATGGGCATTAATGATCTGGAACCTCAGGACCTGGCCACACGTTCACAAAACACCCATGCTCATCATCATCCATCGCATCCATCGGGACCCACCTCCGTACTGTTCACAACATCCCCTTCGCCGATCATGACACTTCATCATCTCAATTCTCAACCCTCCATAATCACCTTAATAAGGATGCGGATGGATGGATGGATGGATGGATGCATGCAATGCATGGACCCACTTCATCATCTCTTACCCCCCAAGCATCACCAAAACTCAAAAATAACCCCATAAAAACTACCATATCTATATCTATATCTAGTATGTCCTACGTTTTCTTCTTTACAAATCACCGTATGCATTAATTAATTAATTAATTAATTAATTAATTAATAATCTTAATCTTGAGCTTCCCTTAGGGGGACTACCATAGGTCATTAGGTTACAACTTTAGAAGCATGTGCTTTGGCGATTAGTAATTATAAGGCTAGGTTTGGGAATTGGGACGGAGGTGCTAATTAATTAGCTATGAGGCATAGGGTATAGGTAGTTAAAGAGTTAGGAGTTTGGAGGAAGTCAACTAGAATGATCAAGGGATGACATGAACCCTTATTTTCTTTTCTTTTTTTCTATTTCGTCAAACCGTACATCCTCTGTACGTTATGTTCGGTCTGATTCAGAAGCGCCCAACGTAAAAACCTGTTTCTGTTCTGGAAAGGAAGATAACTCACCCGGCTAATTGGGCTACGACTAGAAAACCACATGCAACTATTACGGGGTGACATTTTGGGCAAAATCCCCACCCCCAACTTCAACTAAATTTTGTTCTCACCCCACCTTCAGGGCAAAAATATTAAATAAAAAATAAAAAATAAAAAAATCAGCCAGTGAGGCAGTGATTGCATGTGGGCATCCACCGCAAGGACCGATTCAAGTGCTTGGGGACCTCTGCTTATTTCCTTTTCCCTTTTCCTTATATATCTATTTTTTATATCATGCATTGGCTTTTTAAGAAAAAGAAGAAGATGAAGAAAAGAAGAAAAAGGGGTGCACAATAATTATACAACGCGTGCTGTCCATAGTTATAAGTAGAACTGACCTGCCATCTCCATGGATTGAATTGTTGAGGTTGGTCAAAAAGTGAAGGATCCAGATGCACGGCTGCAATCACCGGAAGGACTTTCCACCCACATGGAATGTCATAACCTTTCAAACACACACACCATTTTCAATTCGATTTCCGGCGACTTTAATTTCCCTTTACCATAACACCTAAACCATGCTTCCTTTTCTTTTTCCACATCACAAATTTTCATCTTTCTATACTAAACAAATATACAAACTCCACACCCTCCAAACATACCTTTATAATTAACGTCTTTCAGAGCCTTCCTGTGGAGAAACCTCACAACATTTCCCAACCTCAGTGTCTCGTTCACAACCTTCACATAATATAACAAACAATTCGTAAATACACCGCTTTATGTCTAAGTGCACTTAAAATGCCCTTCTGTTGCAACTGCTGACTTGTGTACTACTGTTATAACATTCACTTACACAATGAGTAAATTCCATTCTTTTGTAATCGTCCCATGTGAGTTCCACTTCCCCTGCTTGTTTCTTGGCTCTGGCAATTTCACTGTGCTCTTCCTATTTATTTTGCATAAAAGTGAAAAAAGCTATAATTATCTACCAAGTAAAATTTGGAGTTAAGTGTGTGTGAGAAAGTGGACAGGGTGAGAAAAGTGTCAATAGATACTGTTCGACGTGGCGACATGGTTGTACTTGCTTACCCTTAACTGTTGCATAGCTTGAGGACAACCGGGCAAAAAGTAAATGGCTAGAGCTATGGCTACCGACGAAGTTTCATGGCCAGCGAAGAGCAAGCTCAGAATCAAGTCCAGAATTTGTTCCGTCGAGAGATTCGAGTGCTTCAAAACCCAGTTCAGAAGATCGTCTTCCTCCAAACTCTCGTTTCCCTCTTGGATTCTCTTCACTCTCTCTTCCATTTTCCCCTCTATGAACTTCAGTATGGTGGACCTAGACTGAGAAACACGGACAGACATCACAGGATTAAAAAATTAATTCACCACTGCCAAATCAGAAAAAAAAAAAATTTAAACATAATTTATTATTATTTTTAACATTACCTTTAACGCCTTTCGGTATGCAGTTCCAGGTAGATTCAGTGGCGCGGATACCACCCCTTTCATGAAAGTGACATACTCTTTCTTCAGTTGCTCTGTCTCGATTTCCCCAGGATCCATGCTCATGATATGCTTAGCCATCAGATTGAAGGTGAACTGCGATTTGCAAAAGCCAATTGAGAGTGACACAAACATGAAAAAACACCCCTTTTTTATGTGACTCGTGTGTGTTGAAGGTGAAACAAAAAGTACCTTCTTGGCTTCATCTTGGGCCGAGAATGTGCAATTTTGGTTCCAAGAGTTTAGAACCAAGAGGGTGTGTTTCTCCACCTCTTTCAAGAGGTGGGTTCTGAGCCTGGCGTGGCTTAGGAAGTTGAGCGATATAACCCGCATGTCTCTGTGCATGTCGCCAACTAAGACCAGCATGGACCATTTCCCGAGTATTCCACCAATGCTTCTGGGGTAGCTGCACTCGAACAGTTTCCCCTCGTTCTGTAGAATGAACCTGTTGAGTCCTGCGTCTGCTGACACTATAGCGGGCTCCCCAAATAGCTTCGACTTGTAAATTGTACCATACCTGAAAACAAACATTAGCATGTTCATTAGACCAGCAGAGTCCCTCTCTATATAGATTGTGCGATTTCATGTGAGCCGCTGTTGATGTAACGAGGACAATGAGATTTGAAACTCGGGAGTAAGTAGATACAAAATATTCAAGCTTTTTAGTTTTGGACCGATTATACAAGGTTTGGTGGTGGTTAACTAATTTACCTTGCTATGTGCTGCTCCATGAATTCCCCTATTGTGGTAGCAGAATAAGGCTTCAAATAGCCAATGGTTTCACCAAGAAATGGCCAGCCCATGTTACCTGGTGGAAGATTGAGCCTGGGTTTGGTTTGCTTTCTTTTGATAAGAATGAAGAAGACGAAGAAGATTGGAAGAAGAGCAAGAATGGACGAAGGAGAGTAGAAAGTTAGATGTGAGTCAGACATGGAGCTAGCCTGTCTGATTCTGATCTTTCTAATCTTTCTTTCTCTTTCTCTCTCTTTCTTTCTTTCTTTCTTTCTTCTGTGTGGTGTGGGTGTGTTTTAAGCCAAAAAAAAAAATGTGACTGCTTGCGGTGTGTTATGTTGGTGTTGTGTGCAGTTTTGGTTGCTATAAGAAAAGAAAAGAGAAAAACTAGAAAAGGTTTTGCATTTTATGGCGTAATAAAATGAGGAAAGGAATGGAAATTGGAGCTAATGAGAGCGTGAAGCCAATAGGGTGCTTTTATAAGCTTCTCTTCTGACTTTAAGCGAAAACAGCGGAAAGTAGGAACCTGCAAATTGGCTTTACACTTTGGAAAACAGTAAGCTTTACGATTTTAATCTTGTTTATGCTTTAATTATATTTCATTAATTCATCATTCTACTTTTTCTTTTTTTAAAGAAAAAAAAAATCTATGTGCTACCTTTCTTCTGTTCCATTATACTTTAGGCTAACCCACCCTACCAAGTACTAATCACTGTTGCTTTTGTTCTCTCCTATTCTGATTTTGGGAGAGAGCTTCTTCCAGGCATGCAGGGATTAATCAATACTTTGTCTTTTCCTTTCGGCTTCTCTCTCACTCACTCTTCACTTCTTTCTTCTTTCTTCTTTTCCAAACGCCCAGCTCAAGGGAAAGTTGAAAGTGATATCTTCTTCTGTTAACTCGTTAGGCAGAGAACATGCTTCTCTTTTTTCAAATACAACCAATTCTAAATATGTTTAATCTATTTCTTATAAGTTTTTTAGACTCGTGAAAACGTGGTGCTAGATACAAAAGATATATATGAACAAATATCTCTACATTTTTTTTTACTTTGCTTTTTTAAAAACACTGTTTTCGAAATAGCGTAAAATTACATCAGGAAACTATTTTTAAAAAGGGACAATATAATTAGATATGTCTTCCCGCGAAATATTAATCCCATCCCATGTCTTTAATGATTTTTTCGGTGTTTTTTTTTATTGTTCGCTATAATTTATTAATAGTTTTATACTTTGATTAAATTTAACCAAGAGAAAATTATGTTATTAGCATTCTTTTATTCAAAAATACTCAACCATTATCGAAAGGGCTTAGACTTTGATTGGTTCTTCGGGTGATCATTATGACTTTCAATGTTTTTCAAACATCATGTTGGAGGTCTCGTGTCACATTAATTAAATAATTCTAGTTTTGTAAGTTTGAGTCTCACATTAATTAATTAATCAGAGATGAGATTGATTTATATATAATTGAATGTAAATTTTATTTTTGAATTTGAATTAAGTTTAAAATTCTTTATTTAATACATAAAACTAAAATAGTCCTACAAATAAGTGTATCTAATTCTTAAATAATTAAATAAATTTTTTATTATAAATTATATAATTAAATTAAGTGTGACCTTTTAAATAATTTTAAGTAAATTTATTAATGTGATATTTGTATTAATTTATATCTAAGTTTGTTTAATTTAGAATATTGTTTGTTTGTTATTTTGAGATCGACCTTATTTATGTTTTAAATAATTGAATTAATTAATTTTAAATTTTATTTTATTTTACAAAATAAATTTGTAAAATTAAGTTTAGAGATATATATTTTGAGATCACAACCTAAAAGTAGGCGACATAATAAGATCAACAAACACTAAAAGTTTATTATAATAGGTTTTAGACTATTCTAATATCATTTCAAAAAATAAACTTGTTTAATTTAATTTTATAAAATCGAATTATAAGAAAAAATGTGTACTTAATTATATATATTAAATATGTATTAAATGACAGCATTGTTAAAATAAAAAAAAGTAACGAAGGAACAATAAAGTAAAATTTTATAATAAAAAAATGTATATTAACATGATAAAATAAAATTACATTGTCTTTTAATTAAAAATTATTACGCATAAGAATTTCCTGTAAGGTTAGTATTGTGAAAATAGTAATTTCCAAAGTATTTTGGATGAGAATTTAAAACAAATATTTTACCATGTGAATGCATGTTTATTAAACAATTGGAAGACAAAACTTGTCGGTGGTTTACTGTGTGGTTGTAGAAATCCAACCGTGAGAGAAGAAAAGTTATTTGAAAGCAATCAAATAAAATAAAATATAAAAACGTGGAAAAAGGTTATCCTCCTTGTATATAGTAATAAATGAAAATGTATAAACTTGATTTAATTTATAAAAGAAAAGTTCAATTCAGCTGCTAGATTTGTTATTTTTATTCTAAGAAATAGTACACGATTTAAGATTAAAATTGCACATATTATCCATTAAAAATATCTTTTAAAAAATGAAAATCAATAGCAAAAATCATGTCATATTTAATGCCAATATAATAGAATCTATAAAACTAATTCTTATTTAATCTTCAAAGAAAAAACCTATATATTTAAAACAAACTGATATCCAAATATTAATATTAATTTTTTATCGTCTGGTTGTCGCGAGACACATGATGAATGTTTTAGTCACAAAATTATATATGAATATATATAATTATAATATATTACCAAAAGGCAAACAAGTAATAACTAATTTAGAATTAAGAGGTTTCTAAGAGAATATTTTTCCACTATCCAGGTACTTTTATGAATAATTTTAAAATTTTAAGTGTTTGATGAGAGATTTGTTTGTATAATGCAAGTTATATCTCAAGTTTTATGATTTTTTTTATTTTAAATAAAAAATTATTACATGATAAAATAATATCGTGACATGATAATAACAATGTCATGTGTAATGAATAAGTTAGGTGTTATTACTTTAGTTTCCATTTAGTATCTGTAACTTTTTTTTATCTCAATTTAGTTTTTTTTCCTTTAGAAGTAAATAATTTTGTTTCTTTCTAAATTAAAATCAAATTTAATTATTTATATAAATGTTATACAAATATTTTATTAAAATTAATATTTTTATTAAATATTTTTAATAATATTACGTTTATTTATATTTGTATTTGTATTTTACATAGAATTTTATTTAAAATTATTTTCAAATTATAAATTTTTTCTTTTAAATTATTATAAGATTATTTTAAAACTTTATATTTATTTTTATAAAATTTTTATTTTTAAACCAACTCAAATATTTGTATATAAATGATTGAATTTTACATATTTTAAAAATATATAATTATTTAAAAGAGTTGAAAAATTGATAAATTTATATTATTTTATGAAATGCGATTAATAAAAAAGTTAGCATTTTCTTTTAAATGAAATTAATTTTAATTTTTTTTATTAATATTGTTTTCTATTAACAACTTTAAAACAATTTCAAATAAAATTGAGTGTAACATATAAATTTAATTTTGTTAAAAAAAGTAGATATTATTATATAAAAAATAAATTTAATTTTAATTTTAAAAAAAGATAAAATTGTTTAATTTAAAAAATTAAAAAAAGAAAAAAGAAAATAATAATTAAAATTAAAACAATGGCACCTACCGATTACATGTTACATTGTCACATTGTCACATCACTATTACTATACAGTACCATAGTAAAAACATTTTTTTAATTAAAAACTTAAAATAATCATAAAGTAACATATAACATCTGTTTAGTAAAGTATTAATAGAAATCACCTAACTCTATCAAACATCCCAAAATAGGAAATACATAAAAATGTGACAAGTTTATGAATTTCCTAAAAAAATAAGAATAGATGGAATTTTTTAACATATTTTCACGAGGCACGCGTGAATATAAATGGACAACCACAAATATCTTTATTAAGGTTGAGAAAAAAATAGTTACATCAAATTATACTGTTATTTTAATTTCATGAATAAATAATATACACATAATTTGGAATCTAAATACAAAAATTATTAATATACAAATCATGAGAATAAATATTTAAATTACATAATAATAATAATAATAATAATAATAATAATAATAATAAAATTATGAAACTATTCATTCTTAATTTTATAAAAATGTGTATTAGACAATCAACTACACATGTGTAAAAAAAAACTAAAAAGTTTTTAAAATTAAAATGTATCACACAAGTATAAAAATATAAACATATAAATCATTCAAAATTATAAATATACTACATTTATTATTTAAACTTAGCCAATCTAATCCTTGCATCGAATAAATAGTTATTTAAGTAATATTATAATGATATTATTATATTAAGTTGGATCGATTTGATTGTGAACCAAATCAACCACTAATTTAAGTAGTTAACTGTCTTGATTTGTTAGGTAGCTAAATCAATATTTAAATCCTAATTAATTTGGATTAAACAGAATCAGATTGAATTAAATAGAATGAAGTCGTATAATTATATATTTGGACATTTTTTTTATGAAATCTTAAGGGGAAAAAAGAATATTAAAAGAGTTCGTTAAAATTATTTTTATAGTTATATAAAACAATTTCTACAAAATTAACTTGGAAAATGAATTATGCTAAAAGTTATTCTAGAAGAGTGAAACCAAAGCATCTCAAATGCAAAATTATTACAAAAACATACTTGTACATTTTAAAGTTAACAAAACCCAGTCAATGATTACATCAATAATATTGCTTTGAAAGGTATTGAAATGAAAATAAACATCGGTTTGCACGTTGTATATGATATGTCATTATATGTTTTGTTTTTTCATGTGGTTTTTTGTATTAATATAATATGTTTAGTTTATACTCAAGGTTATAACATCATGGCTATTATAAAAAAAGAAATCACATATAGTCTAATAATTTGTTGATAAATCAAACATAATGGCTATTATAAAAAAAAATCACACGTAGTCTATTAATTTGTTGATAAATCAAATTTATTGATAGATTATAATGATAAAAAATAAATTAATATCTGATAAACTTGATCGATAAAAGACAAAATAAATCAAAACTTAAAATTTGTCAATAATTATCAATAAATTTATTGATAAATATTTGTTAATAATAATCAATAGATTTATTTTTCTATTTTCTTTTCATTTTCTTTTTTTAGGATCATGTTCATCTCTAACTTATCAACAATTCTATCCTTTTCCTCCTTCTATTTTTCTTCTTTTTATTCTACTATCTCTTTCTACATTTTTTTCTCTAACTCTGTCATTGTTGTGTGACTAGTGCACCAACTTGTCACATTGAGTCACCATTGTGTCACCATTGAGTTATCGATAACCCATCAATCTCCTCATATTCTTCTTATTCATCTCTCCATAATATAAAAAAATTTCATTAAACTAGACAATAAATTACCTACTAATTATAAAGCAACAAATTTTGCAACAAGTTTTATCCATAAATTTACCAACAAAAGTATACATTGATAAATTAAACTGTGAAATACATTGATAAAAATTTGTGGATGAATTTGAGTTTGTCGGACGAAATTATAGACATTCATAATGATATAAGTAACTAAGAAAATTTTATAGTGTATTAATTCTATTATTAACTAACGTTTTCCTTAAAATGAATACATAACATGTATTGAATTGTAAACCCTTTTAATTATCTAAGAATTAAATTTGTCTCCAATAAACCAGCGATTAAATTCATGACAAGGTCAAGTATAGCTCTAAACACACATGCCCAACTATATATAGAAACGTAATTAAACCGGTGATTTAGATATTAATAATCAGATGTTATGGATTAAATGATACTGGTGAAGAAGAATGGAACATAGAAATTGAGTAATGGTGAAGTTGATATAGTGTGAGTGTTTGAAAGAAAGTGATTGGATGGTGTAAACAGCAGGAATCACGGACTTAATGATGTCGGCGTGGTGATGAATCTGGATCTGCATGTACCATAGCAGTAACATGGTACTAACATGGTAGTAACATAGTATTAGCATATCAAAGTTAATTTCATGGGCACTAGTGGTACCCACACAAAATAATTCAGCTGGGAAATGGACCCAAAACGTTTCTGAAATGTGAGAGGTCCTAGGCTACTATCTTAACTAGTGTTTCATTCTCACTGCTATCAATCTTTAAATTTATATTACTTTCTTTTCTATTAACAGTCAAGTAAAATCAAGCTAAAATATGCATTCAAACAAAATACACATCGATAGTATAATTATGTTATAATTTAATATGAAATCGGTGGGTGAAAAATTTTGTGGATGAAATTTTGTGATAATAAAACTAATAACAATATAAATTTGGTTAGCAAGCTAGTTTCCAAGTTAATGAAGTTGAAATATGCTTTGATAATGGTTGATGTGTTCGTATCTTATAGATGGAAAGTTTTTAATTAGTGTTGGAGACATTTTTATTAAAGTGGTTGTTGTAAATTTGTGTAGAATATGAATAGGTTAGATAAGTGAAGTAAGCAAATATTTGTATTTTGTAATTTCTGTTAATTTAATTGAGGTTCTGATTTTGTATAAGTTGTTTAAGAAGTGCAATCAATAATGAGGTGAAGAGTTCCCTCCACCCTAAATGTATTTCGAAATAAAATAGACATTTTTTTACTACCTAAATCATATATATATATATATATATATATATATATATATATATATATATATATATGACCATGGTTATGTTTTTGTTCTATCAGCAACCACCTTGACTATAAATTATAATCCACAAACAACCTTAACTCTCACTTATCATTTCAGCAAATCAATCCCATAAATTATGAAAACATCCACTGCCTTTGTATCAATGCCCAAATCACCACATTGCCAACATTCTTGCACATTTTGTTTAAATTTTTAGAAATAAAAACAGAATAATATAAAAACCCCAAAACTCTTAACATTTTTGTAGTGGGTATTGAAAATTATAATACAGGAGTGCATTAATTCAAATTCAGAAATTTAATCTATCTAAACCCAAAAAGAGTTGGCTGAAGAAAAGTAGACAAAAATTTCCCATCGAAATCTTGTCGTAGATTCGAGACAAAAATGTTTTATTTGGTTTTATGTACAGAGGACAACACGGAGTACCAGACAAGTTATGGAAAGTGTTGAAGGCAGTAAAAAAAATTAAAGGAATAATCGGTGGATATAGTTGTTCATTTGGATTTAGTAGGTTAACAGAGTGTAATATCTTGCCATATAATTCCTTAAAATTAAAATTCTAACGATTAAATCTAAATTTATGAATAAAGTTTTCACTGTCTTTAAACATATATGTTAATAGGTTAAATTATTAATAGGTCTTGAACTATCAGATTTTTTTTTCTCAAAATTCTACACAATTTTTTTAATTGTCTTTGAGTATGTAATTTTTTATTGAGACTCCAAATTTTTAAAATTCGTCTCAAATTTTCTTTTGTGGTAGGTCATCAATAACTGATATCAAGAATTTACTATTTTTTTTGGAACCCAATTAAAAAATAGCTTAGCAATATATTCGAAATTTTCAAACAATATAAAAAGAGTTATTTAATACTTTAACCATTTCATCACTTTTTTTTTAAATTTATACATTAATTTAATACTTTTTTATTAGAGTTTAAATGTGATAAAATACGAGTTTAATTAGTAAAATATAAACAAGAAAGATCTATTAAATTTTGAGTCAAATATAGTGTCATGTTTTCTTACTAGATTTCATAGTATTGTCTATAATGTGTTTAGATGATAGACTTTTAGAAGATCATTTATTTTCATAGAAAATTTAAAATATATGTTGTTTTGGTTAAAAAAATATATAAAGAATTTGAAACTACAATAGTTTATGAGAGCAATCTAATTACTTAAAATTAAAATATTTAATTTTACATAAAAAGTAAAATTTTGAAATCTTCCTACTTTCTCATTTTCAGATATGTATTTTCTTTTTAAATTTTTATTTTTGGTTACATCATTAAATCAAATCTGGTCAGACTGTGACTTAGCTCTGGGTTTTTTCAATTGATATCAGCAAAACGTATTTCAGAATAAAATCAATTTTAGTTATTTTTTAATCGTCATTGTTATTTTGTTTTTCTATATAAACTAGTGTTATTTTTAAAATATATTATTTAAAATATTTCTTGTCAACATTATTGATGTTAATTTTTTTTTGAAATTGATATTGATTGAAATTATTTTGAAATAAACGTGGTATTAAATAAAGGTATGGTGCAAGATTATGTTTGAAAGAGAAAATGAAAATGAAGGGGAAGAAGACCCATCATAAGGATAAGAACATAATGCATAAAGCATAAAGCATAAAGAAAGCAGGCACTCGTGCGGGTGGGCAGCATGGCCAATCATTGCTACCATGGGGCTATCATGAATCGTCCACGTGGCTGGACCACACGTGTGAATGAGAAGACATTTACGAATCAAAATTCAACCTTTTCTTAATTTATTAGTGTACGCCTAAGTTCCCTTCACACCTCCATTCTCTCAACCTTTCAACTTTTAACACAAACACTAATTTCTGCATTAATCATCTTATTTCATGTTTTTTTTTTGTTTAATCAGGAACCAACACGAGCTTTACATTTCATCTGTTTTTCTAATTTCGCAGTCAACTATAGTGTTTCGCAATGATGAAATTACTGTTCTATTTTTTTGTAATATCTACACCGAATTTTATATATTTCAGCACTTTTTCCATTTATTATTATTATTATTATTTATACTTTTTATCCCAATTTTTCTTCCCACTCAATCCAACTCACCATAAGATGTAGTAGTAGGTGTGTACTTTTATCATCACCCTCGCGCGTGAGAACTGAAAATTAAGTAGATACCATCAACTGAATAACCTCATTAACAGAAAAGTAAGACCAATTCAAAACGCGCCTAAGATCTGATTTTTCCATCTAATTAAATCTTACAATATGAAAGAAAAAATGAAAACTCTTTCTTGACGTGACTACATACAATGCATAATTAGGCATAATAGTAAGTATAATGATAACCCTAGCTAGAGTCTAGGGAGACATGTTTCAACAGTAACTTTTATGATTGTGTCTCGCTTAATCTTTGCGGTGGTTAATTTTGGTTATAAAACAAACAAAATACTTCCATTAAACGCAGGATTTCGAAGTCATGCAGTGACACATACATACAGCAGATGATGATGTTTCAATGTGTTTGTGACCGTTGGATTTTAGAGTTGGTGCTTGCAAATTGCAATGCAATTCGCTCCCTGATCAAGACGCACAGTCGTGGGCAGAAGGGGCCAGCAATCAATACGAGGGAGTGTCAAACCAAAGAAAATATCATCATAATAATGATAAGAGATAGGGCGAACCCACGTGTGGCTGGTTACAACCAAAGAGAAAAACAGAAGAAAAAAAGAGAGAATCTCAAGAATAAAATAAAACAAATTTAAATATATGTACACTCACACAAATAAATATATTCATGTACATATGTGACATTTATATTCCTTTTGCTGGGAAAGGACAAACGCGCGTGCCATAACGACACTGTACGGATTTATTAAGCATGGTCTACTTGTCGTAGTAACCAGAAGAACAACCTCCATCGTTCAAAAAGGAACAGGATGTGCAACCGATCTTGTTCGCGTTCGTTTCTTAACACTGTTCCTAATTTGAAACCTATTTGTATCGTAATTTCCTAGTATCCAACAAACCAGAAATTTTGAAATATATGGTTTGAAAGTGTTCTAAATAGCATTACAGTTATAAATATGATTTGTGCATAAGAGCAATTAGAAGATAGTATAAGTATAGGTTGGTGAGACACCGACAGATTTATATAGGTTTTGTGAAATGTATAATAATCTGGTCCACAGGCTAGAAGAGAACAGCTAGCAATAGGAAGGTTTGAAGTGTAGGTAGATTGAGAGAGTGAGTGTATTGAATTGAAAGAAGGTAAGCAAAAAGAAACAAATTAAGCTTCAAAGTTGAAAGGTTGAAAGGGCATTGGCATATGTGTGTGAATGAATGAATGGCATAGGCATTGGTTGAGGGTCCCAAAGCTAAGTTGGTTGCAGTCCCTTCATGATTGTGTTTAGCAAACCAAGGGAAGCTTCAATCATTGCTCACGCGCGGCTCTGCCTCAAAACGTGGCCACACAATCCCCCAAGCACTCTCAGGCACATTGTCAGCTATAATCATAGCCCTCAGGCACAACCTTTGACCACTATACACCATGCTCCATTTTTCATCACATACCATACCTATACCATAATATACCATATACCTCATACACTCGTGTTTTAACATTTCATTCACTTTCTTAAACTAAATTCAATGTGTCTCTCTCTCTTTCTTCCATTACGTGACCATCCCTGCCTTCGCAAAGGACAACATCTTTAAACATCATGGAATGTATAAATTACGTGCACGGATTGGATTTATTAAGGTTGATATTCAAAAGATAACAAAAAGCAAGATCATAGATTACCTAAATAGTTCAAAACTTTAAACGCTTTCTTTTGCCTTTGCTATGCACCTTGTTTCATGCTGCTGCTTAGTTCAGACACTATCATGTTTGCAGACAAAGTTTTCATCATTGAAAACAAAAGTGCGCATTATTGTTTACGACACATTAAACTACACAAACAACCCTCTTTTTATCCTTATAATTAATGCTACTACTGCCACACACTTTGACTGCAGTTTATTATGTCAATTGCTAACCAACTAAGCATTGGAAGAATATATACTTTTATCTCCTTTTGGGAGCTCATAAATATTCTTCTAATTATTTTTTTTATGCCAAATTTCGTCAATATGATATAGCCACAATAAATTAGTTTTTCACAAATCATATTATATTAATGATTATTTTACTCGGTTTATTTTCATAATGCATTTCCAGTTTAATTACAGGTCTTGTATATTTAATTTATGTTATAAAATATTTTTTTCTTAAAATATAATATCTCTATTATATATACACTTATGTTCATTTCAATTTATTATTTTTCATTATTTAAATTAAAATTCTGTATAATGTTTGAATAGCATAGACTTAGACTTTAATTTAAACAACGTATTTGTGTAAATATTTTTACATTATCCACTAAATAAAAACTATTTTAGATACGACTATTAAAGTAATAACCATACAATTCGTTATTTCTTTTCACATATAAATGCTTCATGTTTGGATAATTGGGTAAACAATCATATTCTATTTGTTTTAATTCACTTTTAGTATTTCTTCAAAGAATACAAATATGGAGTGGAAGTATGTCGTACGGACCCACTTGTGGCAGAGTATATCTTCAAGCTGTCCTTAATCTTAAATAAAAATATGTTATTAATAACAAACTAAACTTTCTCAGTTTCCATCGATTTCATCTCATTTAAATAATTTCATTTTTTATATTTTTTTCCCTTTTTTCTATTTAACCTTTTTTTTGTATCTTTTTATCTAAAACAACTAAAAAGTAATAAGAAAATATTTCGAAAATTTTGATTGATTTAATATGAAAAAAAAACTAAGTAAAAGATAATAAAATAAATGTTATGATTATAAAAGATGATAAAATAAAACAAAAGCAACAAAAGTAATTCTGTCCTCCACCCATCTATCATATATATATATATATATATATATATATATATATATATATATATATATATATATATATATATATATATATATATAAAAGCCATTAGATTTTGCCTAGTGCAGAAATGATGAGAAGTTAATGTTGTTACAAATATTAAATCTTTTATCTTTCAGTTTATCTTTCAGTTAGTTTGTTAATATTTATTATTTGTATTTTGGGCTTAGCCCATATATTTTCTATTATAAATAGAGAACCCTATGTGTGTTTAACACAAGGGAGATTAATTCCATATATAATTTTCACTATATTTAACATGGTATCAGAGCAGGTTTTCTGATCTCTTCCAGTGGTCTTTGCTGTCTGCCGGCGGCCGGCCGTCATGGCTGCCGGCAGCCCCTAAAAATTTTGTAAGATTCATTTTCTCTTCTTCTTAAATCTCAGCACCCAGAATCAGAGACAAGTCTCCTAGGAACCACTGCCTCCTCTGAATCATCGGACCTCCCTCTCTCGGTTTAGACCTTCCGGAGCAGCCATTGCTGCCATCGACGTCTGTCTTCTTCTTGTCGCATGCTTCCACATCTTCGGACCTCCTTCTTCTTTCTGAGTAATTTGTCGTAGAGGGTTTCGCCTCTGTATTGCTGTTCTTGCCTTGTTCTTCCTTTCTTATTGTATTTGCCGCACAGATCTGTTGCGTTTATTGCATCCTTCTCCGCTGCTCTCCTTCATCCACTTCTGAAGTTGAAGTATTTATTGCCTCCTTCTCTGCTGCTCTCCTTCTCTGCTGCTCTCCTTCTCTGCTGCTCTCCTTCTCTGCTGCTCTCCTTCTCTGCTGCTCTCCTTCTCTGCTGCTCTCCTTCGTACATTTTTGAAGTTGAAAACCTAGTTTAGTTATTTCAAGCTTGGTTCATACAATTTGTATGCTCCAGCTTGAGGGGGAGTGTTAGAAATATTAAATCTTTTATCTTTCAGTTTATCTTTCAGTTAGTTTGTTAATATTTATTATTTGTATTTTGGGCTTAGCCCATATATTTTCTATTATAAATAGAGAACCCTATGTGTGTTTAACACAAGGGAGATTAATTCCATATATAATTTTCACTATATTTAACCGTTAGTATTCCTAGATGAGACCCGTGAGATTAATGAACCTAATCTTTCTTTGTCTCAGAGAAAGCATAAATAATTAAGGATAGCAATCATACTCTCAAATAATTAAGAATGAAAAAAAAAGAGAAAAACTTCATAGCCAACGAAGATCCTATTAGCAAGCATCATCCTCGTATGCGTAATAGTTAGCTTTCTGCAAATCACTAGTAATATTTTGTAAATTGCCTTTTAAACACTAATTGAGTCTATAATTTATCAAGAACAATTTCGAGACCATGCTGAACTTAAATGAATAGGTGATAAAGATTAATAATCGATTTTAATATAACATAGGAGTCTTTTGAAAGGAAAGATTAATTGAAGATATGGTAATGAAATCTGAATCAAACTTAGACAAGAGACTGAAATCATATCTCATCTAAAACCTTTAAAAAGTATTTATGAATGACAATTACAACTAGCTACCATTCAATGAATCAATTCAAAATATAAGCCTTCACACACAAGTTTATGCAATAGGATATAAACCCTCTTTTAAGGGATCATTCATCAGATATCATCACCTACCTCTTCTCTAACTAAATCACATACCTCATCAAGAACAAGAAGACATTCATGAAAAAAACACAACATCAAATCCAACTCACATCAAAATTACCATTACTTCTAACTTACCAACATAAAAATATATTTATCATCTTCTACCACCTCGATTACATTTGAATTATGAAATACAATTAAAAACCTAGATTTACATGTTAAATTTATGGGTGGTTCTTTAACATAAGACTTAATTTCTCGATGAAATAAGACAATTACAATCCTTAAACTAATAATATATACATTTCAATTTGTTTAAACTTGGTGGAATTACTATAGCTCATCAGCAACTATAATGAATCATCAATTATATCCCATGCATGACAACTACAGCCACAAAGAGAAAATTTATATATTTGTGATATAGTTAGGTTAAGGAATATTAATGGTTTGGCTTAGGTCTGGTTTTGTTGTTTGTGGGGTAGATAGCTTATCACTATCACCAAGTTTCTTCATATAGTAAACGAATTTCAGGATAAATGAAAGCAAGCACCACTTACATATAAGATATTCATCAAATGTTCTTTCTTCAAACCCAAAAACAGGAATAGCATTGGATCTTACGGAACAAATAAAGAGTTCAATCTCTGTTTGATGCCAATATGACTTTAAATTAAACAAATTAAGCAAATTTGTTGTTTATTAGGGTTATGGTTGATCATATGAGGTATTAGGAAGGTGCGAGTCTATGATAACGAAAATTCTGCCAATAAGTCATCAATTTTGGTCACTTAACACTTATGATTAATAAACATTGATTTAATTAGTATGGTGTAATATATCAGAAAATGGAATTTGAATTGCATTTCATATTTTTATAACTGAAAAATACGTACATAACTAGTTAAGTTAATCTTTTTATCTATCTATCTATACAACAATAATCATTACGTTATTGACTAAGAATAAAAAATATAACAATATAGGAAGTCGACATGTTTACCTTGCAAACGAATATCTGAGGTTGACTATTATATATAGGATGAATGGTTTTTTAGATGTTGATTTATATATCCTCAAACTACTAAAAAATGTCTAATTTTAAAAACCTTGCATATTTAATGTTTAACTCTTAATTAAAAGGTTTATGGTAGGATCACATTCACTATTAATATAATTAAAATATTGAATATAAAATAGAAATAACTCTTATTATAAACTAAATTTTAGGGTTAATTAAGTTTTACAACAACAAAAATCTAAATTTTATAAAATCACTTTTTTATAAAATCTAAATTCACATATAAAATCACTTTACAGAACAATTGGATTTTGAAAAATAAAATTTTTAAATATAAATCTTAATTAATCAAATTAAGAACAGAGACCCGCGTATAACTTTTCTAAAAGATTATTTGACTGTCAAGTTAATTAATTATAATTTTCAACATTCATATATGATTATACGATCTAGAGTTTTAAAATTTTATTCACAATAACTAAAGTATTTGTCACAAGAGTCACCTTTGTATATATACATGGAACATGATCAATTGTGACAAGATATTTCTCTTAGTTGAGTTACTTTTTCAATAACTTCGTCTACATATTAAATTTCAGTAACCTAACTATCAAATTAAAAGTTCTTAATGCACTACACTAAATTTATGACTTTTATAAGAAAATCAATTTAACAAATTATATGTTATTCAAGCATAGGAAAATACTGACAGTAAGATTATATAATTTCACTTTCACATTTTCAATTTATTTTAATTGTTTTGCTTAATAGTTAGTATCAAAACATAACCGTTATCTGACTTTCAGAGAATCAAGTACGAGAGTCTAATGCAAATAACTTTTCGTTTATTTACAGTAAACACTATATTAATTGGTTAACGGTAAAGCATAATCTTGCAACTCATGAGACTTTTTAAAAATTTATTTATAGTGTTATTTTAAATTATTACACAACATAGTTGAAGGACCAAATTAATAGTAAATATCTGGCGTAAAGAATAGAAATAAAGTTCAGATTTTTACTATTTTTTGTAGTATTATCTCTGTCAAACCTTCAAAATATACTGAGATTAAAATAAAAAAATTAATATATTTTTAAACATCAAAATCAATATCTATTGATATATTTTAAAGACGTCTAAGAATACGAAATGTTACAGTATTTGGGCTTATATACCTGTTTATATTTATATTTTTATCCTTTCTAGTAACTCTGAAACCTGGTGTTATAACAGCAACACAAACAATGATTGCACATTCTTAAGACTACACATATGACATGCTTGTGTCATAAAAGCTATAACCTGCTTCCAGAGCAAACCCACTTCTAGCTATAAACAGTTTGGTTTGCATTGTTTTGAAAGAAAAATTAAAAAACAAAAATATTATTCTCAGCTTCATGAATTTTCTTGAAAAAGGGATTTTTTCAAAACATGTAACTCTATTGCAGCTTCTGAGCACATAACATCACCAGAAAATCCTAAGATTATTTATGAAAAGGAAGTAACATGCAATGGGTATCCAATGAAATAGCTACAAATTATAATAACTGATTGTATTATTCTTTCTGGGTTTGAATAGAAGACATAGTTGGGTTATGATTTATGAAAGAGGAAAGAAAAGAAAGACAGTCTTGTTGTTGTTGCAGCAATAATTGTTGAGCATGGTTGATACTGAACTATTATCCAAAAGAAGCCCCTAAACACATTAGGAAGATCTGATGGAGGGCCACACTCATTATTTTAGAGCAATAATGTCACCTGTGATGTGAGCCACCTAATGAAACCACATATTTCTGATTCATTATATTTTTCCATCTTTTTTTCATTCCTCTCTTGCTCATGATATTCGATACCTAGAGCAATGCCTAAAGGTGCCACAAGATGGAACCGTGGGGGACCATGACAGCACTTAGCCACTTACTACTATCTATATATCACAAAATATGGTCAACCAAAGATGCATTTCTTTTGGATTTTCCTATGTCTGCTTAATCAATTCAACTCCTATTTCTGTCAGAAACAAACATAGGAGACGTAAAATTTGCAATATGATAATCAGAGTCTGACTAAAGAGGATATAATTATGTTTTCTGTTCCAACATACAATCACCCTTCTAACCTTTTATAAAGTAAAAAGAAAAAACAATTATATCCTTCCCACCACCAGCTCTTTCTTTCTTTATAATATCTCAAAGATAAATACATTTTTGAGCTCTGCTATCATAGAAAATTGTAAATTTCGATCTTTATAAATGATCTATAGTGTTATTTTGTACTGAATAACAATGTAGACTTGACGTTTACATATGCATGTTACCTCATCAGTAAATACTCATAGGTATTACTGAAAACTTACATAGATATAAACTAATAAAACTAAAATTTGTCATACTTGTAAAGAATAAAATTAAAGATACTTGAATCTTAATAATTAGGATTGAAGGCGTCTCTAGTAACTGTAAATTTCATTTCGACTACTGTGCTTGACCATCCGATGAAAAGGAGAACCCTTAAATTTCCCTTAAATTTCCTGGAATTTTTTATGAAAAAGCATGCTAAAAAGTCTATCTAGTCTTATAATACTACAGAGGAGATAAAAGACATTTAAAGCCTAAGACAAGGACAGACACATACATATTGCATGGACAACTAGCCTGCAATTTCCAGAGACAAAATTTCTTATATTTTTTTGTCAACTATAACCATTTACATTTGCAAGTTATACAACTCTACACAGTCAAAGCTACAGACAATGTATATAGAAACACCGCAGATAATCCTGTGAGGAATTCCTTGATGAAAATCTAAAAGCAAATTAAGAGACAAAACAAGAAAATTGTTGTACCACAAATTCACTTGGTCTGTGTATAGAGGTTGTGATCCGTCTCCACCAGAGGCAAGAACAAGTTGCAGTATCCTAGACGAGTACTTGGAGCAGCAAATTAAACATGCTAAGAAATACGCCGTTGCCAACCAGCTAACAATTAAGATACCAGGAATGAATTCTTATATGGACAATGGCAATCTTCTTTCCCTGTTCCTTGCCAATTACGTTCCATGATTTTTATTTGCATAAGATTTGATCTAGACCCAAATTCCAAATATATGACTTAAAACTCCAAGTTTGACTGCTAGAATGCATCTAAAAATATTAGTTTGTAATTTATTTTGTATTAAGGTTTATAGACCGAGCCTTGTTGAAAAGTGTCACGACCCCTGGCCAGGCTTCAAGTAACACAACATCAAAAGAGAAAAATAAACAAACAAGAAGAATATAAAAAATCGGAGAAAGTCTCTCTTGAAAAATAGGGCAATCTGTATACTGAGTTACCTGTGAAACCATGCAACGGTACAGACATATATATCACCATTTTAAGCCTTGGAGATCAAGATATACCTAAATTATTCATCTAGGAATCATAGTTCAAACATACTATCTATTACTGTCTCTCAACATCATGATTATAATCTACATCTCAAAATAAAGACTTCCTTTCTATTCAATATTCGTGTACTAAAAGCTGCAATATTGGGGTGACCATTCAAAATGCTCTCGATCACAGGCAATGGGGGGCTATCAAGATAATGAACAAACTCGTGGTTAAATTGGTCAATCCTAGTGAAAAATGGTGAATTTGGAGGGAAAAAGGAAAGACTGGAGAATATAAAAATGAACAAGAGAAAACATAATGAACAATGTCGGCATGAAGGAGAAAGCAAACATGGCACTAAAGTAATTAACATCGTAATCAATAAAAATAATAATAAATCTTTCCCTGAACCTTCACCTCACATTTTACAAATGGGATACTCTTGTTGCGGCAAACAGGTATTTATAGGACTTCGGGCAGTAAGCTCATAGCCTGCATTCCCTCTTTGTTTGCAGTAAAGAGCACATATAAGGACTGAGTATTCAACTCACAAGTTGAATTATCTCTTTCGTGGCAACAAAAGGTTATCATAGGAACTATAGGTACGAAACCCATCATAAACTACATATCATAACACCCAAAATGAAAAGTTTAAATCCATATTTACAATGCATTAACAAGAACAATGATAAATCAAATCGAACATAAAAAAAATAAATAATTAAATAAATCTTATATTTGCTTTCTTGTTGGTTCTTGCTTCTTTTTGCTGATTCTTGATTCTTGATTCTTGTTTCTTCTTGATTCTTGGTTCTTGATTCTTATCTTTATCTTTGTTCCAATAGCCTCCAACTCTAAATTCAAAGTTTTTAGAAACTTCCCACTCTACTCAACCTTTTCAACTTTCTCTAAAGCAGATTTTCCATTCTTCTTGTTCTTGTTCATCTTCTTTTTTCATCCTTTAGTATTGAACAAGCAACATGCTACTCCTCCAATGGATTTAAAGCAAAACTTTTCCCCTTCTTTTCAACTTGGGAAATATCTTTGCCATAGATATCTTTAATCGTGCAAGATTTGTTTTGAACAACACGAGATAATCCATTTCAACAAGTTTTCCAACACTCAACAAATTTGATCAGGAACACACGATACATAAGAAATGAACTTTGTTTGAGATTGTTATTGCTCCTTTTCCTTTCACAAGAATGTAACTTTCATGTCCAACTCGAAAGTTCGATGTGATTGCAATGCCTGCCTGGTTCCGTGAATAGATCCTTGCTTTCGGTCACGCGGTTAGTACCACAGTCAATAAGCCAAATTTGACTTGATTAACAAGTAATCCACCTCCTCTTGATTAGCAACCTTTGCCTCCACCCTTCGGTTAATTATTTTAGCAGCCTTTGCCTACTGCAATTAGCATCAAGTCTTTTACAGTTTCTAAATGAAGGGTGACCCATTCTGCCACAATGTTGAACTTCAGAAAAATAGAAAGAGAGAAAATATATTTTAGAGAGCTTTTTAACTACTCTTAGGTTTTCACATGTATAAACAAAATCTGTAGCGTAATCTGAGATGCACTGGGAGAGAAAAGAGTAGAAAAAAAGTAACAGCACATTTAGGACCTAGGTATACATAGGTTCAACTCAAAACACCTTTTTAACAAAGCCTATTCTAAGCCTTTTCTAACACCTGACAAAGTGGGTAACTTTTCTATTCATCGTTTCCTTCGCTGTTATTATTTGCACAGTTCTCACTGTTGGCTGGAGGATTCGCCTTCTAGTTTTTCTTTTTCCATGTTCTACCTCTATGGCTCTTGGCTAGCAGAGCACCTTCAACACCATGATCTTGTTTCATAAGCCTTTGTTCTTCTTTGACCTGCAAGGCATATAAAACTTTTGCTGAAGTGATTTTGGAGAGGTCCTTTGTGTTCTCCAAAGTGGTTATAGATGCCTCATCTGTCTGGCACTATTACAAGAATTTTTCAGATAATTCTTGAATAAGAAAAGCCGGTGCCAACAATCTTTCTTAGTACTCTTTCTAATTGTTTTAGATTCTTCCATCCTTTGGAACTCACATTCCCTCATCAAGCTCAGCACTTGTATGTCTCAAATCCTTTCATCTCTTGCATACTCTTCCTTCAGGTAATCTCACATTTCTTGTATGATCCTAGTGAAGGTGGTTCTTGAAACACCAGAAAATAGACATGATTTTGCCTACTATTTTCAGGTTTTACTCTCATGATTTTTTATTTTGGCCATGGTGGGATTGTTTGACAGCTGAAGTACTTCTAGATCCTCACAAACAGCTTCCCAAAAGTTCAAAATCTCTAGAAAAGCCTTCATTAGTGCAATTTAGGAGAAATTTGATTCGCCATCCATTTTTCATAGGTCCCTCAAGAAGAGAGCTTCGATACCACTTGATGGATTTTTTTAAGGATAAAAGAAAAACAATTGAGAAAGGAAACAATATAAAATATTTTGAATTGCAAAAGGGTTCAATTTTTACTGAATCTAGCTTGCATATAAATATGGCAGGCCTCTTATAAGTAAATATTATAAGAGGAGAGAGCAAGAATTTTGGTTTTTTTAGCAGTTACTAGTCGGAAGAATGAAAATGGGATAGGGGAAAAACGAAGGGGAAACAGATAGAAAATGGTTGGGCATGGAGAGACCAACCTCTCAACAATCTTGGAAGGGAACCTTTTTACTCACTTAATTTCACTCTGTTCTGGTGTAATTTTGTTGTAACTCAGTGTCACTTTAATTGAATAAAGTTCAGACCATCTTTCTATACCAGTAGGTTTCTATCAAAATACTCCAAAATAACTTGTAAAAATCTTGCACTGATAACTGAATAATGAAATCTAAAACGAGCTAATCCAGTAACAACTACAAACAAGATAACATTCTTATTAATTTAATAATTGACTCGTTCAAAATTAAAATTGCTTTGACAGCATTGAAGGCACATTTCAAACAAACATACCTCAAAGAGCGCCAACTAGGGATTTTTTTAATGAATGGGTAATTGTTCCTTTAATGCATGGGTAATCAAATGATGCGAGCAAGAAGAATGAGAGTAAGAATATATCAAAATGGGATGGGAGAAGAAGGAAGATGAATAAGGTAAAACACTTTAAATATTATTTTAAAGAATTCATTATTTAATCTTAATAAAATATTGAATTATAAAATACTTCAATTATTTTATTCAAATAAAATATTTAAAAATACAAAATTTAAACTATTAAACAATTTAAATATGTATTTCAATTTTTTTGAATTATAAAAGTGTCTTATCCAAACATAACATTAATATTTTTTTATTAAGAATAACGTATGACTCTACTCTAATATTCAAAATCGCTATATTCATGGTTATTTTTAAAAATAATTAATTGTAATATTGAAATTATTTTCTAAAGTCTTATTGACACCTAACTTTTTTAAAATATGATTAATTACTATATTATCAGTTAAACGTAACAAAAATTGTTGTATTTGTATGCTAGTAAATTGGCTTTAATTTTTTAAAAATATATCAATTTAGTCTTTTTTTAATAGAGCTCATCAATTTTTTTTAATAAAACAAATTAAATCTACATATACTTTTATATTTGAAGATTAAACTTATTATCCATATGAAAACAGAGATACTTTAATCACGCTTGAGAGAAACTTTAGACTTAAAATCAATTTTTTATTACAACTTAAGCGAAAAAAATCTTCAGTCAAGTCCCATTTTCATTTGTTTAAAAGCAGATTATTACATTTTACGAAATATTATAGGAAGTAAAAGTAGGGTTTCAATAAGACAATCCTTTAGAGATTTAAAGACTTTAAATAAAATATAAGGTTTTAATATATCAATTTGAAAAAAAAAAAGCAAGATATTTAAATAAATATGTAAATCAATTTATCCATATATAATTACGATGAAAATATGTCTGAAATAGACTTAGTTATTACAAAATTAAACAAAAATATATATTAACATAATAGACTTTAAAATATCATTTTTTGCCTCTAAAACTTATTTATTTTAGTGACGAATTATGATTAATGACTATATTAATGGTAAAAATACATTTCACAATAATGCTTGATTATAATTATTCAGTTAAACAGTAATTTTTTCATCTCTACATCATATAATTATTAGTGTTTTGTGATTTGCTTGAGATTCAAGACTTAGAGTTCAGCCCCAAATGATTCCCTCTTCCATTTTATTTATCACAGAATAATACCACGGCTAATAGTGACAGTTGATAAAAGAATTCAAAATGTGTTATTTTGTTGAATTTATTTTACAACTGTCTATCTACCCATTAAACACGGTATACTCAGTCAGAAGAAATTATTTATACAGAGTATACTTTCCCTCTAATTAAAGATGAACCTTTCATTTAATACTGTTTTTCTTAAATAAATAAATAAAATCGACATATTTAATCAAAATATTAAGCCCACAACCCAATCCAAGAAATACTACTCATTCTCATTCTTAATCATACAATTTTGTCACTTATTTAATTAAAACAACTATATTCATAGATAATAGATAAAAGTAATTATATAATTCTTCTGTACTATTTTCTAACTTTTATATGTAAATAATTATTTATCTTTCATAATTTTAAAGCTTACAATATTTTAATATAAAAACACATAAATATGGCACACGTATATGCACTAGTTTCATTTTAAATGAATTCCAAGACAAACCCAAGATAATTTTCGCTCGCCACTGAATAAGTTGAGTATTCATTTCAAAACGTGTAGTTCAGTTAAAAGAATCTACAAAAGTGAATACCCCTCAGGACGTTACCGCCGTGACATATGCGACCATCTTAAAATGCCATATATCACACCACAAAAAAGCAGGTTTTTCAAGCTCTGAGGCCAATCAATAGTGACGACAAACTAGCTGTTGAGAGTAGAGAGTACACCTCCAGTCGCAGTTGGAATCACCACCTCCCACCCTGGACCTTTAAGAGGAAAGGAACTGCATGGAGGTTCGTCTGAGTTGTTGACGATAAGATCACTGCGATCCATGAGCTTCTCCAGGTCTTCATCACTAATATCTGTTCGTATCATTTTATCTTCATCTGTTTCATCGTCACGAAGCAATGCCAAAACATCCTCTTCCTAAAGTTCGATAATGCACAAAGAACAAATTAAGACAAAGGTATAGGAAAGCCTGGAAACAAATGTATCCAATAAAAAAAAAAGTAAAACTTCGAATAAATTTTAGATTAAGCTAATCCCTACACCCTAAGCAAATGGGGATACCACCAAATCCGGTTACAATGACCAGGCAAGCAAATACAAGAGACGAAAAAGACTAATTAATCATTTAATGATCTGGTCAATACAAAACATAATTTTGGCCATTCTAAGGAAATATTGGCAGCAAAATTCTTTAAACACCAAAGGCACGCCGTTGACGGCTAATTCAGTTATACTTTTATGAAACGTGGGAGAAATTAAAAAAAATAAAAAATCATTGGATAGCAGTTGCTAAAATTCTAACCTCTATCTGATCAGTATTGACAGCTTTACGCTCTTGATGAAACTGTCCTTTCCCAATCACCACATGCTCAAGCTTCAATTTGCTGAAAGCCCTTTTCAACATGCGATCCTGTAAATAGACTGTCATATCCATCTCTATAAAAAGCCACAAGTCACACTAGAGACTTGAGCTCGATATGTAATATTGAAGTACCTCTATGGATTGAGCAGTTGACAGCCGGTAGATATGAACAGGCTTTGTTTGACCAATTCTATGACACCTATCCATGGCCTGCAAATCCACCTGAGGATTCTGGAACTCAAAAAATGTGTATTATAAGTAAAACAGTAAAACAGTAAAACAAATAGATAAAACGCAGAACAGGAAATGTGTCAAACAGTACCCAGTCACTGTCATAAAGAATGCAAGTATCAGCTGCAGTAAGGTTGATTCCCAATCCACCAGCCCTAGTAGAAAGAAGAAAAACTCTGCAATTGCTATTTTCATCGTTGAAGTCCTGGATCTGTTCATGACCAGAATACTTATCAATGATTAGAGATTAAGAACTATATTTGCAAACAATAAAAGGGCTTAAAGCATGTTTAAGACAGGCTTAAAGCCTCTTTGATCAAAAGCTTATTTACAAATATTATGGTAACTAAAATAGAAATTGCCAATAATGCTTCACTTTTACAGGAAAAATTGAAGCACGTAAAAAAAACTTAAAAAAACAGCGCAAAAGGCTGTGATCACAAATTTAAGATATCATGATTGCCAGACAAATGTAAAAATCTTTAATCCCCTTGTTATCTACGATATATAAGTAATATATGAAAAACTGTCCTTTCGTGGTAGTGACATTATGTTCAGAAGCTACTCTTTCTAGCTTCCAATAAAAGGGCAAACTTCTCTAATTAGATTTTCTATTTTTTTTTCAAAAATAATATATATATATGATAAGAGTTTTAAACATCTTTTCATTAAAAAAAAGAACAGCCAGACAGTTAATTAAAACGACAACAGACGTATATACTGAAGAAACTGAAGGACTATGGAGTATAAAATATTCAAGGCCTAAAATAAAAGACAATAACAAGAAAAAAATGAAAAGAAAATTTCAGAAAGTTGAATTGAATTATCATATTGTGTGGTGTTATTCCTGCATTGGTACAAACCTGTCGTTTCCTATCATCCAGTTTCACAGAACCATCAATCCTGCAAACTTCAAAGCCTTTTTCACTAAAATAATAATCTATTATATCTAACACTTTAGTCCACTGACTGAAGACAAGAACCTGATAAAAATTAGCAAATGCAACTACACATAAGTAGACTTAGTAACAAGGAAATGGGAAAATGTAGACAAAGTACTGTAAAGCATACTTTGTGATTCCTTGCAAATAAACGTTGCACCAATCGATCAAGCAAATGGAATTTTCCACACTGTTCAACTATTTCATTTACAGGAGGATATAAATCTGTACAAACAGGAAAATATAGCTTAGATAAGAACAATAGATCGTGAAATCAGTTAATCCACTCAATTGCACGATAGTTACATGTATGATCACAGTCTGGATCTATAAGATCGGGATGGTTACACACTTTCCTAAGCTGAATAGCCAAATTACGAAGCGCACTTGCAGGAAAAGGGCGTCCTGCAGTAAAGTAATGCAATATAGATCTATATTAATACAATGAGGGGTTGAAAGAAAACCTTGTTTTCAGTGTCAAAATCATGCTAATTATGTACTTTAGGAAGCCTTTTATTTTATACTTGCTATATTTTTAATCTTTACTATAGGTGTCTCTTCATATTAAAATAGGATTACGTATTTAAAAACAATATCATAATTACAGGAATTTGATCCTCAGAAATAACTATATATGTCCAAAAATAAACCACATACTCATGTATTTATAAGTCCAATGACCTCATTATTGTAATATAGAAGAAATATAGTATTCTTTTTAAATTTTGAGACATAGCTTGATAGCAAACACTGGAAGCAAATCTTACCGCTTGACATTTTTTCTTTTAAATAGTTTCCCAACGTCTTATTAACTAAATGATCCCGCAACTTCTTCTGATAGTCGGTCATGTTTGCATAGATAATAATCTCTTTTTTCTTTGGCAACATAATCTCCACATCAGACTTCATCCTACGCAGAAGAAAGGGTCGAAGAATAGCATGGAGCTTTGCTACTACCTGCAGGTAATTATGTCACGTGTAGCCTTACAGTTCATATTATTAGAATAGAAAAGAGTACAACAGCAAGTTTACTTGGGATCTTCGTTTCTCTTCTAGTTCTTCCTTGGTTGCTTCATTATTGCCCTTCGCTGACAAATTAAACCTACAAGGAATTTAATTTATATTAAAAGAAAGTAAAACAAATGCATTAGTGTTTTAATTTGCATCAAACCAATACCAATATTGTCAAATGACATAGAACCAATTGATCATATAGAAAAGAGCAACATAATAAAAGACAAGCAAATACTGGTTTGAAAAAATGGATAACTTTATATATATGTAAGCAGAAACAGGGGTAGGGGTAGGGGTAGGGATAGGACACAACAGATTCAAGGGAAAAGGAAACTACAGTTAAGGAAACATCCAAAATAGTGATTGAAACAAATTCACGAAGTTCCTAACAATACATCAAACAGGAAAAATGATTGAAGTATAGGAATTGGTCTAAATTATTTACATTCAGCATACCGAATCAGAATCTAAAAATCTTTCATTAGGAAAAAACAAAGCACATAAAAATTATAGAGCATTATATTTTCAACTATCTCCATTCAGGGCTGGCACATCATAAAACCATTAAGAAAACAATACTAACCATGACTCGAACTCTTCAAGGGATGCAAAAATATCAGGCAAAATGAAGTTCAATAGAGACCATAGTTCGGCCAAGTTGTTCTGAAGTGGAGTTCCAGTTAGAAGAAGCTTGTTTTCAACAGTTAAGTATTTCAATGCCTTTACTAATTTGCATTGTGAATTTTTGAGCCTGTGTCCCTTCAAAGGCCAAAATCTAGTTAGAACAACAGAAACATACAGACTTCTAATCAAAATATTGCTGACCCAAAACATTGGACAAACAAAAAACATTTTGCACATTCAACTGAACTTATTTACCTCATCAATAACGAGATATTTCCAACTGTATGGCCTAAAATATTTCTTGGCATCATTTAATGCAACCTCGTAAGAAGTTAAGACTATGGGAAATTTTGGGCCAATTGTTCTAGGCATGTATTTCCTTCGGATCTCATTTCTCTCCTTCTTGTCACCATGGTAGATAATTGTAGGAAGTGATGGTGCAAACCTATTCCGTTTGTTAAAAAATAACTATTGATCAAAAGATAAGAAAACATGCATAATAATAATTGTCTTCAGTAAATAGCTTTCTTTCTACCTAGAAATCTCGTTCACCCAGTTTGAAAGGGTTGATAGAGGAGCAATTATCATGTATGGCCCATCCAGACCTTTCGCTTTTAGATGTGAGAGAAATCCAATAGTTTGGATTGTCTTTCCAAGACCCATTTGATCAGCAAGAATTCCATTCAATCCATTTTGCCACAAGGAAATCAACCACTTTACACCCTTTAGTTGATAAGGCTTCAATTTTCCCCCTGTCAGTAAAGGCATGAGCTCTTTCTGCTCCTTCTCAACTCTTTCTTCCTCAGTCATTTTCATATCTACAGTCCCCTCACCTTCTTTAGATCTTGTCAGCATGGCAGCAACTGCCCTTTTGGCCCTCCTCTAAAGTAATTACAAACATGAAAACACATAAATGTTAAAATAGGCATGCAAGCAACGCAGATTAATAGAATATATTAACGAAATAAAATAAACTTGCTCATTAGACTATGCTTATAAAGAAAGGAGAGAAATGATCGTGTTTTGTGACTTTAAACCACTTATCAAACTCTATCTGATGAAACTATACATCTCAATAATGTCATTTTTACAACTCCTACATGCATAGAGCGGATGATATACAGTGGCATGCCAGTTTACGTGAAAACAGTTTCGATGCATCAGAGAACAATGTACTGACAGTATTGCACTGGGAAGCAGCTTTTCTTTTCGATCCCCTACCCCTCTTTGCAGAAGGATTGCTCTCTTGCTCTTCCATTTTCACTTGTTCACCCACATTCTAGCAACAAATATTCAACAAATATTCAAAGAATAAGAACAATGCAGCAATAACTTCAAACCAACATGCATTAAAAGTTATCACATCAAAAGAGCATAAGAGAGAGGGGAATAGTACAAGTGTGATGTCATCCATTTTCTCCAGCAAAAATTCGGAGTACAGCTTGGTCTGAGTCAAAAGCTCATCCAATTTGTTAAACTGTGTGTCGTTGAGGTCAGGTGCCTCCTCGCACTGAACCTCCTCTTCCTTTATCCTAGCATTAAGTAACTTCGCTTCCTCCTCCGCCATAGTTTTCGATACAAGAGACGACCCATCGTCTATGACATCAGCAATTAACTCTTCCTCCAACTGAACTTCATCTTTGGGGGCACAAACATCCTTTGCATTTGAAAAATAAAATAGGAACAAAAATCAAATACCAATCGAAAACCAATTTATACCAAATTAAAAATAAATATAGCACAAACAACATAAACCTCTATCAGCATCACAAAAAGGACAAAGTTTCAAAACTATTTTGTAACACCAATCGACGATAAACACTAACTCGATTAAAATAACCGTTCAACTGAAGCTTACATTACATGATGCGAGTCACAGTTCATTAAAAAACCAAAACAAAACAATCCTCCTGAACAAGAACAAAAGCGGAATAAGTTTTAACACCTCATATACGCCAAACATGATTTCATAAAAAGTAACCGTTCAAATAAAGCTAACAATACAAAATGCGCGTTATAGCTAATAAAGATAAGATGCAAACGAAGCGTTCATAACACATTGTGTGAGAGGGCGAGGGCGTGAGAGAAATGAGAGAGTGAGAGACAGGAGCACATAACAAAACGGCCTTCTTCAAGTTCAATCTTGAGGTTAGTGCTCTACACGAAAATGATTTACTTGGAGAAATGAGAGAGTGAGTGAGAGAGAGAGAGAGAGCAGATAACAGACCTCATCTTCGAGAACCGAAGTTGGAGACTCCACAGCAAGTTCTTCATCATTCATTTTGTCCTTCGTCTCCATTTCAAACCCTAAAATCGTAGAGTACAATCACCGAACAAAAACACGAACAATAAATAACAGAAACAACGGCGTAAGGATTGTAATACGATACCTGGCAGATAAAACGGTGAAGAAATGGAGGAGCAAAACCACAAATACGAAAGGGAAGACTCAAGATTCTGAGAAGTTGAAGACAAATAAAGAGAGAGGAGTTTTTTATTTTAGTTTTTATTTATATTTTGAGAGTTTTATCGATGGCGCATGGAATTGGGCGGGAAAAAGTAATAGAAATATTGCACCCTGGTTTTGGCGATATTTACTATCGAAAGCCACTAGAAGGGCAGAATAGAGTATGGTCATTTATTGAAAGTGGCCCACGTTGTGGGAAGTGCTAAACAGCGGTGTTTGGGTTCCCAAATTCCGTGAAAAGAGGTGACGCGTGCTGTGGTTGGCCACATTTTGGTGGTTCGTAGCCTCCTCTTCCATTTTCGAATTCAAGTTTTCGGAAAACTAATTTATGGTCAAATTCGTATAATACATATCTAATATATCAAGAAATAATTTAATTAAGTTTAAAGTTAAGTTTTTAATATTTTTACTATAGCTGATAATATTATTTTATATTATCCACAAAATCTCACAATTTTTTTTCTAAGAAGTCATGATAAGATAGTTAAAATTGAAATTATATAATAATAATTTTTTATCAGGAAAATTATATAAATTACTAAAATAAAATCAATTAATTTGTATGTAGTTTTTGAATTCCATAACGACAAAATATATATCAGGTTAAGTTTTTTAATTTCAATTCTTAAATTTTACATTTAATTAAATTTGGGTGAAGAGATGAACATACAAGCAAGCCAGTGCAAGTTAGATGACGAGAAGAGATGCAAGTTATAATTATTTTAAATGAGTTTTTGTTTAGGTTGAAGGTGAAGTAGAAAACGCTCATAATTTCTATTTGGAATTAAATTGTTTATATTAAAATCTCATTCATCAATCTTGATTAGGTTTTATTTTAATTCAAACTGATTCAGTCACAAAAATGGAGGATGGAGCAGAAAACACCCTTAATTTCTTTATTAGAATTGAATTTTATTTTGATTAAAAACATATTCACAAATAAAGAAAATACGTGAAAAAAAAACTAAATTTTAATTACTTTAATTTTTAATTGGCTGGTGTCGGTAGATTTTCAATTACATTAAATTGTAATTAAGTTGAAAAAAAAAACTTTTAATTACATTAATTTTTAATTAAATGGTATTGCGATTAATAATATATATGTATATTTTTAATTGCATTAAATTTTAATTAAGTATAAGTTTTATTTATCTAAGAAGGTGAACATGTGATTCAATAAATAAAAAATATAAAAAACAATTATTTACACAATTTATTTTGTTTGACAATGGGATGATTTTGTTATTTTACATTATGTTTGCTATCCGAACCAAAAATATTATACAAAATTGTAAGACCTTATTATTTTATGAGTTAAACTTCGATTTTAACTCGATCTATGATGGAGAAAGAAAGAAAAAACGACAAGATAAAACAAAATGAACATAACTAATTAATAAAAAAATTAAACAATAAATACTCAATTAAAAAATATAAAAAATTTATAAACTCAATTAAAAACAAACAAATCTGTGAAAAACTTTAAAATTTAATTAAATCCAACAAAACTATAACTTAATAAAACTCGTGCATTGATTAATATTTATACTGTTTTGATTTGAATGATAAAGAAAATTACTATACAACACAAAAGCACATTGCCATCTCCATACTTCAGCGAGTTTGTTTTAGAATATTAACATGTAGAGTTTACAAACTTTCATATTTTTTTAGATTTTGCTCACTTGAATATATTTGGAATAGAGTGACTAAAGAGATTTGAAAGGATTTAAAGGTAAATTTTTTTTATTGATTATTTGAGTGGATTTGGAAGTAAGTGAGAGTGGATTTGGAAGTAAGTGAGAGTGAATTTGAAAGTAAATTTTTTTAATTTGTCATATCAATCAAATCCTACACTAATTCTTACAAATTTTACTTCTAAATTCACTCTCAGTTACCTTCAAACCTACTTAAATAATCAACAAAAAAATTTAATTTCAAATCCTTTCAAATTATCTCAATCACTCTCCTCCAAATTTATTTAAGTGAACAAAACCTTAATCTTAGAATCTCGTGATTGACGAAAATGAGTTAATTTTTTATTTTGACAAATAAATAAACTAATAGTGCAAAAAAAGTTTAAATTTGTCAGTTAAAAGCATTTTGTTTATTGTTAAACTTGTTATTTAAAAAATAAAAAGGCTATATATGATTATATACTTACATACATATAAACTATTATTATTTAATCATTTATAATATATTTTTTTACCTAAAACATGTGGTATATGATCTTTTATATCAATTCGAATCTTATCTCTCCTTTTCTCCATAAATTTATACCAAGTTTTTTTCTTGAACACAACTCTACAACTTTTAACTACCAACATCCCACGTGTGTAGTAAAAAAAAATTACCATCACCACGTTATTGTAAGAATTTCAATAGCGCTAATGAAGATTACTTTTGATAAGTAATACTTTCTCAAAAGAAACAATTATTTGGTATTTTACAAAATAGGTGTAGCTGTCTTCTGTGAGAGTAAAAATGATTTCTTCTATGTTTAAAGAAATAAAAAGAAGGTCTAGTTGTTATAATATTAAAAGATAATTCTCATTTCTTTTCTTTATATATTATGGTATAAAGGTTATAACGTGAACTCTTACTTGCCGATAGATAAAAATGAAAAGAAAAATATTATTATTATTATCATTAAAATATAAATGAATTTCAACTGTATTTATTTTTTTCATAAAACGTGATAAGTTTTGTTTATTTAAGTCATATGGTTTTAAATAATGTTTGGTTACGATGTATAAGATAATTTTAAGTACTCAATATTAATTTTTGAACAAAATCAATCTTATTTGGACATTTGTTATTATTATATGAGTTTGTTATAAACAAGAAGTGTTACTGCAATAGTCTATAATTTCATATTATCAAAAAGAAGTGGAATACTCGACATTGTGAATAAAAAATAGTCTATTTTTTTTTTCACTCTTCAAATATTTTGTAAGGATAAAATCAGGGGAGAATTCCACATTTTAAAATAAACAATACCTTAAACATATAATAATTGTCTTTAATAATATTACTCGACATTGTGAATAAATTTCTTTTAGAAAGTGACTATTTCGATGGTAAGCATGTTTAGAAATTTTTTGAAGATTTTCAAGAACGAATCAATTCTCCTATTGAAGAAATAACTATATATACAATTCCTGTTTATTGTTTTTGTTTGACGTAAAACAGGGAGTCATGTCATGACCACATTACGTAGACAAACTTGGGTGGATTACACGTGTTCACTTTCATCAAAGGCACAGAGGAATAAAATAGCAAAGCCAAAATTTTATTTTCATCATTCATAGCCCATGATATGTCAGGTGTGCTGTCTAACTGATCAGAGAATATACCCGAGTGCTTTGTTTTCGTGGCACACCACTTCTTCCTATTCGTCTTTAAGGAACAATTGTGCATGATTTTTCAGAAACCATAGTGAAATGTTTGACATCAACATTGAGATAAAGGAAAATAAGATACAAAGCACGGCTCGAATTAAATGGACCGTTTGAATAATGCTATTCTATATAGTAATTCTAATAAGACGCACAGAGATCTTCAAAGCCCATATACTCGTGTTTTTCTATCTTCTCAATTATGTTCTCTATTCCCACTCCACCTGTGATGCAAAGGAAATGGGCATTAAAATTTAAAAGAAACGAAAATCTATGTAATCCAATTAAAATCACAGAAAGTACCTAAACTCAGTGCGCTGATGAAAATGGTCAATGCTAGTATGAAGATGATAATGGATGCTCGCCCAAGAACTACAATTATCCTTCTCACCACGTGCTGACCAGCGAAGGCAGCTAAGGTTGCAACCAGAGCAAAGTAGGAAGCTGAAGCAAAGAGGTTAATAAATTAATAAACAAATAACTAGCAAGTTTCACAATTTTTTTGAATGTTCATGAAATTAGCAGCTAGTGAAATTGCTTCAGTACACATTCTTATAGCAAATAAACTTTTTTTACTGCCACTTACCATACGGTACTGGGAAACGACCCAACAAGTAGTATTGCACCACTGACATGGAGGATGAAAAAACCATAGAAAAAGTTGATGTAGCACTTGCTACCTGCAATACAAAGAACAAATCTTTAATAATCAAAGTTATATTTTTCTGGTGAGATTGTTCTTGGGAGATTCTCAAGAATGGTGAAGAGGATACCTGAGGAGGAATTCCCAATTCTAGAAACAATGGTCCCAAAATGAACCCGCCTCCTAGACCAAGCAGTCCACCAACCATACCAGCCATTATTCCAGTGGAACAGTAGAGACAGATCTGATGAATCTTCCAATGGGTTATTTCCTTTCCCTTTGATGCAATCACTCTAGTTCCTTTGTACAAGCCTATGGCTTCAAAAAGTGTAACGGAGACTGCAATAGGAACCTTGAATTGACAAATCAAATATCACTTAGTCTTTGGCGTGTCATGGTATTATTTTGCAGAAAGTTACATATATCAAAAAGCTAAAAGTTACATATATTCACGGATTCTTAGAACCATAGAACCAAATGATTTTATACTGCAGAAACTTATCTGATATGCAGTGCCCAAATATGTAATAGAAGATATCTTACCTGCAAGAAATTAACAACCCAGAACTGGATGGAGCAGGGCTTGCTGTATTCCTGCACAGAAATGAATTTACTAGACACAAATTAGTAACTATTAAACAGTGAAACTCATCAGCAGCATGTTTGTGATTAAGGAATCAGAAAATTAAACAGTATGTAACAGTTTGATTACCTTAACAATCTGAACAATGAAAAAGGCCACCCAGACATACACGAGGAGTGCTAGTTCTTTCCAATATATGTTTTTTAGTAGAGGGGCCTGCATGTGCACGTGAAAATTTTGTTTAGTGGATAAAGTTAGATGAATTATGATGGAAATGACTTGAAAAAACCTTGAGATTACCTCCTCAAATAGTGAATCAGTTGGACCACTTGGTATTGACTTGTAGTCATCTGTAATAAAAGGTTTACAAGTTACAACAGTAAATGTTGAAGAGATTTTCTTTTACTTTAATTTTTATCTGATAAATCTCATCATTCAAATTTGGATCCTCTTTCCTCTCTACTTCCTACGGGGTTTTAATTTGCATGTTGTTATTTTCAGTTTTGAAATCATCTGAAGGGTTCTTATGAATATCATAGTCAGGTATATAGGTGCTTACTACCAGGTTCTGGTTCTGCCTGCAGCAGTTTGGATGCTTCCTGAAAGCCAAGTAGCGTAGTATTCATGTAATTATTTTCAATGGGTGAGATTCAACTCAAAATTTCAGGAAGTATAATAAGGCGAATTTACCTTCTTTGCAATTGTTTCCTTTTTCCATGTGTCTATGCCTTTGTATGTAGCTTTTGTTGATGTGGCTGACACCGATTATTTCCAAATTAGCATTAACATTAGCAAGAAAGAAAAATATAACTAAGGTTATCATGGATATTGCATAAACAATGTCATTTGCAGCATCAATTGATTATGAAGCACTGCCAAATACAACAATATAACTAAATTGACTGCTAAGTGTAGATTTCATGAGATTTCTTTCCATAGAAATTTATTCTGATAAACCAAAATATCATATCTAAAATATGAAAGAGTCTATACTCCAAATTTACCTTCTGTACGTATTCTTCTGTTATTATTAATTTTTGAATCTTTTATAAAATCCTTGCGAACACGCTGTTTTCTGCATTAGATTTTTAACACAGCAGTTTTCAAAACTACTCGTTTATTTGTTCTTTCAACCAGACCATCTTCCATGTCCAATATCTAGTTGTCAAGTAAATAATTACACACGCATAAAACATAAAATACATTAAAAAAGAGACAAATATTAATGATGTTGTTATATAGTTATTACCTACGAATAAGATGATAAGCAAAACTGTCACCATCCAATCAGCAAACATGACATTACATATAACGCCAATGCTTATTCCTAACATGAGCATAGGCTGGAAAATCAAAGCCAGGTCATAGTCTATAAGCGGCATGTCCAGTGTTGGGTGTCTGAGCCTCAGATTATAGTACACAGTTGATATTGATGCACCCATTATCATACCTGAGGTTATGAAATCAAAGCTATGACATGAAGAATCCAAAAACCCAATGTTGCAATAAACCAAGCTAGATAGTAGAGACAAACACTTAGAAATGGCCGTTGAAGACTTGGGATCAAAGCCAATGATCAAAGCAAGCATAGGAACAAAAATTCCTCCACCTCCTACCCCTCCAACGCTTCCCAATGCAGCTCCAGAAAATCCAATGATGGATCCTACTATAATTTTCCAACCAAATTTCATGTTCTGCTCTACCACCAGCACAATGCATGCACATTTCAGAATGCAAGGATAAACAAAAAACAAAGTACTATGCTTTATAATGTATGCTACAAAAGTTACTCGTTACGTATCTATGTGTTTGATGAACTCACCGGCCAAACAGGTTCATAGGAAGACTTTCCCTCCTCCCACAAGAAATTTGCAATGGCTTTCAGAACTCCTTGTCTCTCTTTCTCACCATCATTTCCCATTTCTTTTTCTTTCAACATTCTGTCCGCTAAACTGACACTGCAGATCATAGTAAGAATACATAGGACGAGCCATGTTGCTGCAACAATTGAACAAGTCTTGCGTTTCACTAATGTAGCCATGAATGCAAGGTGAGAATAGCCAGGGATGAGAATCTAGGAGCTATGCTATGTTCCTTAGTGTTTTCTCCCTTTGCTTCTATAACTATAGCTGAGGAAGGAAATTGTGAAAATTTAGGAGTGCATTCTTCAGTACCACCATCTTGTGTCTATAATTTATATATACAAATATCTTCAGCCACTTTAGTGACATTTTTTTTATTTCATTAAAGAAAAATCTTGGTTAAATGGATTTTTGAGAGGTGCTTAATTTTTGGTTTTTCACATGTTATTGCTTTCATACCTGTTTCCAAAACTCCATCTGTTGTGTATAGAATCTATAATAGTAGAAGATTCCTCTATAGTACGTTTTAATTTCTTAAAATTGTATGGTCATTCAAAAGACAAACATTTGTAGTAATTAAATGTCTTTTGTTATTATTTTTTATCACAATCTCAAGGAAGGTTCATATAAAATGACAACACTAATTTAAAGGTACTGGAAGCCGAAACTCCAACCAAAAGCAAAAATTTTATCCTTATTGAAATGCATTATGAACATTTTGGGTGGTATTTAGTCGTTTTGGCACGTACAAATCGTGCTCGTGTTATTACACTGTTGTGGCACACCGATTATTTCATTAAAAATCTCTAAAAGCCTAGTTTACTATGAGTGGATTAGTAAACTAATTTAATCTGATTTATTAATTAGTGAGTCTAAAAAATTCAAACTTGATATAATTTATATAATTTATAATAGGTTGGTAGCAGAAACCGAAAAGAACACTGCTTACGAAGAAACACGGCCTGCTTGCAAAGAAACACGCTCTACGATGTTTCAAAAAATGAGAACATTTAGGATTAAGATTTTTATTTTTTTAATATAATTTAAAATTTATTAGTGAGTTAGTGAGCCAACATAAATTGAGCCGAGTCCGATTCTAACTCTTGTGTTGAAATTTACAATGTTTTTAAACTTTGAATCTATGATTAGTGGGATTACTTATTGAATTTTAACCAACTTTTACAGTTCTATTAAAATATATAAATGAAGAAAAAGTCAAGGAGAATAATTATATATGATTTTTTCATATATATATTTCGACGTTTTATCAATTCTAAGAAGATTGAAAGTTAAAGTTAACTCACCTTTTTCTTATGCTAAAAGATTATGAGAGTGTAAAGAATACTAAAATTTAAACAGTATATTCACCACTTAAAAAACAAATTAAATAAGTACTTTCCCCATATCTAACGTCAATAACAAGCCAATGATTATGGAGGAAGCTTCATGAAAGAAACATTCATATTTAGTTGTTTTTTTATGTTTTATATTTCCATTTCTTGAAAAAGAGTAAAACAAAATAGTTTTCGGATTATTAAATTATTGAAATTCCTTTCGTTTTCATTTAATACTTCTATTCTTTTAACATCTATTTCACCTAATAGATATAAAGTTCGTAAGAGTAACAAAAGAGAAACAAACAAAGGTTGATAAGTGCCAAAATCTCGCGTGTACTCAAGTGTAATAGTTTTTGAGAGGTCACAATGTCATTTTAATCGGAGTTATTCTACAAAGAATTACGGTGTAGTTTGTACGATAACAATTTCACAAATAAGTACCAAATTAAAGAGATTATGTTAATGTATATTTGAAGTTTAGGTGATGCTCACTGGTTTTTTCCTCTTGTCTAGAAAAAAGCTATTTATCAAAATGGTGGTATAAATAATGAAAATAGAATACAAAACCTTATATTAACATAACACTAAAAAAGGATAATAAAATCCCGTAACCTTGTAAGGGAAGCAAACAAACCTACCAGTTTTAGGAAGCTTCATGTAACAACGACAACGAAGTCTTTTTTTATAAGAAAACGTTTAAGCATTAAAGTGTTTATTTTACATTTGTTATTTATTTGTCGGGGACGATTAAGACTGTACAAGAAAGTCATGAGATGTGTTTTTTTTGTTTTGTTTCATTATTTAAAAAAAGATAAAAAAGAATTAAAGATGATGTACAAAATTTTGTTATGAAATATGATTGGTGTGATTTGAAAGTAGAGAATGGTAAGTCACAAAAATAGTGATTTTAATGTTAAAATGATTGTATGAAAAAAAAACTGAAGGATATAATTGAGTAAAAGGAGAAGCATCCCAAGCTTTACGCGCCTCCCAATCATAAGTACAAAATCTTGACATATTTTAATTTTTAAAAATTCAAATTTTCTTTCTTCTTTTGATTCCTTGATGATACGGAAAAGGGGACAAAAATAATAATATTTTTTTTATGAAGGAATGGTTTAATGACATATTTTTAATTCATTTTGACACAAGAAAAAATCGTCATAAAAAATGTATTTTTTTAATAAAGAAAAAATTAAAAATAAAAAGAATTATAAAAAATTTATGTGTCAAAATATATATTTTTATTTATGCAGGGAATATCCTCTAACTTAATACCAAAATTTATCTATGACAATGAAATTAATCTATTTCTTCTTGCTAATTTTCTAAACCAGTCAAATATTTTTTTTTTGAAATATCTCTCTTTCAATCCAATATTCTGTAATTATAATCTCTGGTCTCATTTTGGCTTTAAATTAATTTTGTTATGTAGTTTTGGTCATTCTTATTTTTAATTTTATGAGGTCAACAAATTTCTTCTAAACATATAATATTACTAGAAACTAAAATATAAAAAAGTCATAATTTTTATGTTATTTCAACACGTGCGTGTTGGTTGTATATTTGGAACATTGTTAATAGCTGGCTAACTATTTTGTTATAAGTAACTTGTTTCTATTCGAAACGTAAAGGAAATAGTAATTCCAAATTATGTATTTTCATTTTTGAGAAGTTGTAGAGTTTTAATAGCATATAACTATTATTTGAATTTATTTTATACCTTTTATTTATCTTTTATGAAATAGAAAAATCTTATATTTTTAATTTTATTCTCACAAGACTATACCGTTTACTTTTAAAGTCTAATTTACATTTAGTTTATTACCAAGAATAATTTTTTCACTCTAATAAAATTACCTATGTAAATAAGATGTAAAAATTGATTAATGATATTAATAATAAAAATATATTTTAACAATTTTTAAATAAAATATTAGAGTCCTTACAAATATACTCATGTTATCAAATAATTATGAATAAAATTTGTGTAATATTTATGTATGATTTTTTAATCTAAAGTTTTATATTAACTCGTACATGTTTTGTTGTTAGGTACTGTACATAAAAGCTTTCTTTTTTGTTTTAATATCTGATGAAGTTATATGCTCACATCATTTTTTAATATAAAAAAATTATTTGATAATTTTAGTGTAGTATGTGATGACAGTTGGAGTTAATAAAAAAAAGTCAATGGTAAAAACTAAAAGAAAAAAAATGGAACTAAAAAATTAAAAGAACCTATATTATGGGATGAAAAGAAAATTTAATCAAACCTTGTCTTATAAACCTCTGGACAGAAAGGTAATGGTGACGCTTGTATTCATCGATAACTGAACTGAACTAAATTTAACAACTGAATTATTTTTATTAAAATTTGAACTGACGTATTTCATTAGTTCAGTCTTTTAACACCTGCTTTCATAGAACCATTGCTGGTGATGTAAATTTACTGGACCAGCAAAGTGAAAAAAATGGGTGGATACAAGACCATTTGTAAACGTTTGGAGCTTTTGCCTTGGATGCATCTGACTCGAAAGATCTAAAGATGCAACTGTTAGAGCAATTAAATGTTTTGTAGAAACTCCTCTATCAAAACCATCCGCAGTGTCTCAAAATATCTGAACAATTTATGTAGGATTATGCACCATTTGCAGTGACTACATAGATCTGAAAATTTTGCTGTATTCTGCAGTAAAGTCAAGGTAATTTAGTTCGAAATTACAATAAACTGAAAGAATTCGATTTATTTTGTCCAACTTGTTTATTAGTTCAGTTCAAATAAACTATTATTTTAGTTTCCTTTTATTCTCACGTAATTCAAGGCAGTTCAAACTTTTATGGTCTCTATGGTATGCCGCAGCTTACTTGCTTGAGCTGTTTCATTCCTAACATACACTTCTCATCGATGAAAATAAAGTTTCCAGTTAGCGATGCACACTCATAACAATTCTCCTTAGAAACTGCAAGAAGAAACATCCAAAATCTATTCATTTCCGTGGCGTTACCTTTCCAAATTCAAAGCATAAACCGAATCAAACGATCAACCTCAAATAATCAAGGAAGTTCTATCACATAATCAAGTAATGTATTGAGATAAACAAATTATTTGGCATCCAACGCAAAGAAAACTGACAAATAATGCTGGAAGCTCTGTATAGTATACATAAGCTCCAATCATTTATAAGTGACCACAGGAAACTTCGAAGCTGAAAAATGGTTTCCTAAAAAATAACCAGAAAATCCTGTGTTTCACTTCCCAAAAATGTCAGAAGAAAGCAACATAAATCCAAAGATAGATACCAACATTTGATGTCCACGTCCACAGAAAACTCGGAAGCCGCACAAATTGTTTCCCATAACAAATGAACCAGAAAATCCTATGTTGATTTCATAAAATGTCAGAAGAAAACACAAAGCTCAAAACAAAATACCAACACTAGATGTCCAAGTCCACGTTCACAAACAGAAGCAAACGACTCGAAAGATGCAGTATTCAAGTTTTCAAATATGGATAGCAGCGGCTACTGTGCCCTTTTTATGGTCCAATGATCACACAACAATTACCAGGGGACCAGGAGTGGACAGCAAGATCAGAAGTAAACATAACCAAATGATGAATATTACCAATAAAGTCGAGATATACGGTGCCCAATTCCTAGTAATCATACTCCCGGGAATGAGATCTCTCTGTGCGACGATATTCACGGTCTGTACCATGACTTTTCTCCTTTTCATGTGATTCAGATGTTGCACGCCCTACATGGTAGTCATCTTCCATCCTATCATGGTCATGATACTGATTGTAATGATCACCACGGTCATCTCCATGGTAGTGGTCATACTGCTCAGGGTCATGATCAGGGTCTGCATGTCGACGTCCATGCTCGTACTGGCTATGCCTACCACGATCATCCTCAGGCTCATACTCACGGTTCCTTTCTCCATGTTGGTCCCTCTCATGTTTAGATTCCACACGATCATATTCAGACTCCCTATCACGTGAACGTCGATCAGTGTCCCCGACATCATAGTCTCTATCCCTTTCACGGTGTCGATCACGGTCCCTATCCCTATCACGATCCCGTGCCCTATCTCGATCACGTCCACGATCTCTGTCTCTTTCCCTATCCCTGTCTCTTGTCCTATCTCTGTCTCTGTGGTGTCTATCCTCTCTATAATCACGATCCCTGACCCTTTCATGAGAATGCTCCCGAGATCGCTCCCGATCTCTATCCCTACCTTTTTCACGTGATACTTCCCTGTCCCTAAATTATCTCGGCCCAACAGTAATCAAAGTAAGTGACTTGCAAAATATACTATGAAAGAACATTACTTAAAAGTTCAGAATTGTACGAACATCACTTAATGAAGGGAAACAACAGAACCTTCTCGAATATGAAACAATTATTTGTATGGACATCATTTGATATTCCTTACCTATCACCATGCCGGTCCTCTCGCGCTCTTGGTTCTTCAGAACGAGACTGTTGTTGCTCCCTGAAAATTGAAATCATGTCAGCTTCCCTTGAACAGAAAAACAAAGCATACAACAAATTATCAACAATACAAATCACGTTCAACAAAGAAACAAGGGGTTAATATTAACCAAAAAACTAGGGGCTTCATTTGCAACCTAGGGTGATGAGTTGTGTATTGGTTAAGCCAAATAAACAGTCAATAGAAGTTTAATTTCTGTCAGTTACCCTAGTGCAGGTTATTTGAAAAAGATAATGATAACAGTGAATGCCAATTATTAAAAGGATTGAAGTTAGCTGATCAACCTCCCAGAATGCCGTTGATTAACTTCTTCACCCCCAACTCTAGTAGTACCAAGCCCACCACCCAGGCGGCGAGGTCTCCAATTTGGAACAGTCCTCCCACGCTCAACATCAACGAGCACCCTTCTACCATCGATTTTCCTACCATCAGCTTGTTTGTAAGCAGCTGCAAAATGAACCACGGATGTGAATTTAAAGCCATATTGAAATGAACAAATTAATTAATCTCTGTCAACCTTTCATGTCTCTTGTATGCAGAAACTCAATGAAAGCATAACCCTTGGGCTTATTAGTCTCTTTGTCAGCAACTAATCGAACCTATAACATAAGAAAATAGAAAAAAGACCAGTCAGAAAAGAGAATTTTGGTCTTCAGCTGCAAAGAAAATATAATAAACAACACTCCCTCACTTAAAAATTGACATTACTACCAAAAAAAGGACTAATGGTATATTCTTAAATGGCACGGCAGACAGGCACTGTGCCTAATTAGCCGTGCTCACCTTTAAATCACACAGCTCCCATCGAGAGATGAATCACCACCAGCAATAGTTGCAGAAAAACTGATGTATTTGGGGCCAATTAACCAGTTGGTGACTAGTTCCCCTTACCAGGGATATTAATTTTAAAAGAAAAAACAACTATAGGTAATATAGGAAATACCATGACATCTTCTCAATTGCTGATTTTTTTGATAGATACTCTAGCCTCAGCCAAGAATAAAATTTAGCAACATCAAAAACATACTAGCTAAGAAATTAAACAGAAGAGGAAAAGAATGCAATACTCCCAATATGTTTACCCAGTGCAGAAAATAACAGAAGTCAGTCTCCTTTTCTTGCTTGAAAACAAAGGCCAAAAGGAACGAGGGACATCACTGCTCTGCTCAACTAAATGTTCAGTTAACAGCAGATGGAAGCACTTGAACTTGAGTCCGGATTGGTTGAAATTTTAGAACAATTTATCATTTGCATAATAAGAAGTCCACACCCTTACCATGGATGTATTTTTAGATACTATACCTACTGATAACATAATTCCTAGATAGACCCATACCCTAATAAGATCTCTTGATCCACATAAATTAACAGAGGGACTGAGTTGAAACTAATAAAGAAACCAATACATGAAATCCATTCTATGGTAATTAGTGGTGCCACTAAAATACAGTTGTTACCATTGCAAAGTCGCTCACCATCATTGATGATAAATTTAATGAGGAAGATGCGTAATTCGTATCCTAAAATCTTTGGACAGAACAGGATAACAGTTATACAAGATTGATTAGCATCATGACAAGCTATACAGTTCAACAATCGAGTTAGCAATGATAACCAACTGGTTTACTGATGTACACAGTACACAATCACATTCTCCAGATAATCATACCTTGAAATTAATAGCTGGTCAACCACAAGACTAATCAATACGAATATCCAATTTTAAAAAATATTATCAAAATAGCTTGAACTTTGTTGTTCAAGGTATACATAGATATACATGTAGAATTATATAATTGAGAAAGATATTTTGAAGGTTGGTAAAATATACATAACTTATGAAAACAGAAGATATAACTATGAAACTATGAATGAGCTCTTACCAAATACCCTTGGGGATATTCAAAATACCTACCCGTTTGATTGGACCATATGACTCAAACTCCCTTTTGATTCTGCTTTCAGTGGTCTCGTAACTCTGTTTGAATATAGCAACAATAAGTTATATATGCTGATAAAGTGGCAAACCAATACTACATTGGAAAATCCGACTTACAAGTTTAGCCACAAACAATGTCTTGTATGGATCTCCAGACACATTTGGATCATTATGAGGATCATCTGCAAAGCAGCCAAGATAAGAATGGCATCCAGAGAACATAAATAAAGACATATTAACATATTCACAATAAGGGACTCATCACATTTCTCAAGCTCTTCAGCAGCCTTTGCAGCTCCCTTTTCTAGTCTTAGCTTGTGTATTCTGGCTCTTTTTTGTGCCTACACCAGCAAAATGGATCAAAACCACAATCTAAAATAATTTTTCTGCCGTCTAACACCTAGTCTAAAATGATTTTTCAAAACACTACCACAAATGACAGAAATTTACCACACAGAAAAGATCACGAAGGCAAAGAATATAAAATGATTACTCCACAAAGTAACCATGCATTTAAAACCTAAACCATACATCATAAGCAAAGAATAGATCGAATTTATTCAAACCATGCAATCTTAACACTCAATTAAATCTGTCCCAGCACTCCACATTAACATTTGTTACAAACTAATCGTCATGGTAAATTTTCATCACAACAAGCTCTCGGTGAAGCAATAGACAAATCACAGACACCATTCAGAAGAAGGCTCAACCTTCACACTCCCTCCCTCAATTTCAGAGTAGAAGCAAAGCTTCCCAATCAAAATAATAAGATTCAACAACAATCAAACGCTTACATAAAGTAAATAAAACATAAACACATAAACCACTTATCAGAAACGAAAATGAACTAAACAGTACAGGAGTTTCGGTTTCTGGAACAGGTGGAGCGTATTCTGGATCCCCAGGCTCAGCAAATTTGCTCACAAATTGTGCCATCCCTTGAAAAGTGTAAGAGAAATATATCAATTAATACGAACACAGCACACAAATAGAACCAACCAAAGCAAACGGAATCGTTTTCAAAACCTGTCAACGGTGGACATTTCCGTTTCTCGGGCGGCGGTTTGTACTCCAAAGGAGGCCTAGGCTCGAAGAGCTTCAGCAGGTTCGCTGTGAGACCAGTCGGATGACTCTGTCCAATCTGAATCTCCGATACATAACAAAAACACGGGAATTAGATAAGTATAACAAACCCTAGCTATGGTCACGAATCGAAAATTGGTATACAGAGAAGAGAAATTGGAAGAGAGGATTGGGAAGGAAGAGACCAGTTTGAGCTGAAGGACGTTGGAACGGTTCTGGGCTTTGGTGCGAGCCTGAACGGCGGCGTTTTGGTTGCGCATGAAGGCATCGTTGTTGTTGTTGCTGTTGAAGTCCCCCATGGGATTGCGCAGATGAGAGAGTGTATTGTGATGTGAGGGTATAAAAAACCAAATCAGGGAGACGAATGCATGTAATATAAGAAAAAGATCCGATCCAAGTTCTGCCCCGCCCCGTTGGATGAAAGATCGAACGGTACCGGGATCTTGCTACTTTCTTCTCACTGCCTCCGCCCTTGGTTGTTTATGTCCACTTCCAGGTATGGTAGGGTTTTATGTTCAATTTTATATTGGGATTTTATCTTAGACTATTCATATTCAATACATAAATGTATAACAGCGATAATAAATATTTCACTTTTTAAAAAAAGAAAAACTGATATTTTTTAATGCGTTACTTGAAATAAAAATATAAAGTAGTTAATGTGTGAGATAGTATAAAAAAAATGTTTTAGTTGAAAGAAAAAATATCACTCATTTTGAATTATTTTTTTGTTTGCATAGTTAAAGTTACAGTTACTTTGGAACATAGAAAGTATATCCGAGTGATGTAGTAATTGGGATACTTTCAACAATTGTCACCCGATGTTAGTCCTATCTGTTCAAATTAACCATAAGGACTAGAACCTCCTGCCATTCCCATGCATGACTTACTCTTCTCTACGTGAGAAACGAGTAATCACAGAATATTAGGATGAACCGCCAACTTAGCATGTCCACATTCATACTTTACCACTTTCCAATATACATTCGTGAGTTATTCCTCCCCAGAATGCTCGTCCATAATCCAAAACATTTCATCCATATCATATTATATTCATCTTTCATTATTAATAATCTCAATTGAACCTTTCGTACAAAGATCCCTAAGGATACCAAATATCGAACGTTAAACATCAACCTTGAACCAGACCGAACGATTGAAGTGAGACCAAAGGTCTCCAGTTCCAAACGGATCAAAACCGAGAGATGGAATCATTGGTTTTAAGAAAGGGAGTGATTAACATAATAGTTCTCAAGAACGATTAGGAATCAAACGTTTATTTACTAGGTGAGCCAATTGAATGAACTGACTCCCGAGTTAGACCGAACGCTAATAGGCCTAGGCCGAATACCAAGACTCTAGGCTGAAATCAATTTAAGACAGACACTGTGAAAACCTCAAATAAAGATAAATAATTGAATCAGGTGAATAAACGGAACATCAATAAATATACTTAACTTTTGAATAAGTTAAACATCAAGAACAATTAGAATGTCAGTCGAAGACCGAGTCCTGAAAAGGGCGAACCCTATTGAGTTTGAACAAACGTTCTTATATATATATATATATATATATATATATTTCAGAAAGGAGAATGAGTACCTGGTGTAAGACCGAACACACTTACTCAGCACGAGCGCTTGGTGGAAGACCGAGCACTACTCAGTACGAGCGCTTGGTGTAAGACCGAGCACTACTAAAGTTATAGGAGAAAGGCTTGATAAATATAATAAGATATCATTTTTGAGTAGTGTTTAAGAACAAACAAAAATATGCAAATACATATAGATATACTTAAGTTTATAACCAAATACCAAGGAATAACTACGCTTGGCCGAACGCTCATGCACAGTATTACGAAACGAAGACGCTCGTCCTCAACTAAGATTCTTCCCAAATGAAAGAATACAATTCCAACAAAGTTCACTAGAAAAACCGAACGGTCAAGGACCGTTCAGTGACGAACGTACACTTTAATAGGAAAATTTCATACTAGAATTCTTTATATCAATTCATCTCTCAACATCTATTTTCATAAAATCAAACATCCATATCATAGTAAATAATCATACTTCATATAGTCAAAACATATCAACAATCATACTTCATATATATCCAGCCACTCAACAAACATGCATTCATTAGCAACAAACGTAAAAACGAACATACAATTAAATTATATAAGCTTCCCTTACCTCGACACGTAGATGAACGCTCAAACGAATCAGAATAAAACTTCCCTCTACCATAGATTTAACGTTCGACGATCACGTTGTTAGAAATACTGAACTACAGAGAAAAACCAGAAACACTCAAACTACTACTACCCACTCAGACGACCAGAACCAAATAGTTGCATGCAAGACATAACCGAACGTACTAGAGAAAAAGAGACTTACCGGCTCAGAATCATAAACCAATCGGTTTACATGGAAGCTCTTGACGTCGGGAGTGCTTCAGCGATGCCTGAGTGGTGATCGGAGAAGAGAAATTGTGAGATTTTGTAAAGAGAAGGAAGAGTTTTTAGAGAGAAGGAGGATATTTCAGAAGGTTGAAGATGATTGGTGCATGCAGAGAAGTGACACGAAACTTAGAAAATTTTAGTTTTACTCTACCATCAAAACGTTGGTTCAATTTGCGACACACACCTGTCTTCCATTTTCTGAATCTCAAACTTCCTTTGCTTGACACTTGACGTAGTGTATTTTAAATGGATTCTGACATTTCTACTTGTAATTATAATACCCCCAATGTTAATTTCTCTAATAGATAATCCGGAAAATACTTTGGCAAAATAATTATTTTCATGTAATTAAAATGTGTAATAAATAAATGTTTTCATAAATATAAATAATATTTTGATGTTACTTATGAATTAAATGTAGCATAAGAACCTCTACAGTCAGATTTATATAAGAGACCGAACAATAAATATTTATTTGTTTGTGAATATTATGAAATTATTATTAACACTAATTAGTTTAGAACAATGATTATTACTAATTAAATTATAATTACATTATTATTAGTTTAAAATTTATTTTGAAAACTATAAATTCATACGTGTTATAAAAATATAAATAATTATATTTAATACGAATTAATTACTTGAGGAATGTTCACTAATTTTGACAAATAACCTTCTAATTTAACAAAAGAAAAAAAAAACGTTGCCGAACAGAAAAACTTAGACTTTTAAAATATACGTAAATATTTAACAAATATATTGAACCATGTCATATGATTCACGGTAGATTATTTTCTTTACCAGAATTGATGTTATTTGTATTCTTTTGTTTTTTAAGCATAAACATTTCTATAAAATATGAATTGACATTAAAATTTTGTCTTTGGCAGTGAATTATTCAGAAAATTCTAACTCAATTCATTACATGACTCCTTTGAAATTTTTACTATCAATTTCTGTTGACCATGGTTTAAATTTAGCACAAACACAACACCATTCCGTGCACCTTGTTTATTGTGGAATAATAATAGGCTAATACACAAACAATAAATTGGACTAGAAAAACTGTAAGAGAAAATAAATAAAAGAATAATGAAAAATAACAAAAAAAAAGTAGTGTAGTTAATATCTTAATAAACTTCAAATTAGGTCTATTACAGAAATTTATTATAAAAGTAAATACTACAGCATAAAACTCTTCTTTCAGTAAATTAAAAGAATTAAATCAAATTGGTTGTTGAGTCTTATGATTTCAAAACATTCCTTATTTATTTTCTTTGTATATGGATTATTAGAAAACTTAAGTAATTTTCTCATTTTTGTTTCTCTTTTTTTATTATTTTGTGTATCTTATATAAAAGGTTGTGTTATATTTCTTATAAATGTAAGAAAATATGAAACATTTAATATTAGTTTATCTCTCTTTAAAATTGTTCCTACATGTGAATGTCTAAGAAAGTTATTAGTATTATTGTTGCAAAGTGATATTGAACATTTGCTTAACTAGTAATTTTTTTGTTATACAATTTGGTAATACTAACTAAGTCATATTTATACAAAATAACCTCCGTATATGTTAAATAGTTTTAACAATAACATAAGTGTAATCAATTTATAAAATTACTATTTTATTTTCTTGAAAACCAATAGCATTTTAATATTGTAAAAACTCATTGGTGTTCATCACTCTTTGCCATTCACATATTGTCTTACAAACTAACAAATCTCAAATGCATTTGGTGCAATGAGAATCTAAATATATAAAATGTTTCTTCATCCTCTTCTCATGTTGAACTATGAGGACTTGTGTTCCCATATTGGTAGTCCATTTTCTAGGTTTTGTCAATGTTTTAGTGTTTTCTATTTAATTATAGACAAATTCAAAAGTAAGAGAAGGATTTAAATACAAATGGATAAATTACATAAGAATCATTTAAGTGTCATACATAGGAGTTATATACAAGAGTGAGTGTGAAATATATCATTGTGACATCTAAGTACTGATGTGAACTTCTGTTGAAAGTTCTACCTTATGAACAAAATTTCATAGACCCATTTAAAAATCATTACTCCTCAAATTTTCATAAATGAAATTGAATATTTCTTCTATCAGAAACAACAATATAATATATTTTTAAGGCCTACTACCTTCCTGAAAGAAACAGAAGAAAAATAAAATAAAAGAATTAAGTACTTGAAAGGCCTACAATCACCACAACCTGGGTGAAACAAATACAATAAACATTGCATCAATGATAAGGGTTATATTTATGTTCAAGACTCCATTCCATACATGTGCTCTTACATCAAAGGACATAAAACATTGAACAAAAGATGCAAGCCACATAACATTACATTGACCTTAGGCCTCATCAAACGCACCCTGAAACGGTTGAAGGCACCAAGCTCAGTTCAGTTGTCTACAAATTGAGACCTCACTTCCCATGCACGCATGCCAATCAAACAATAAAATGCAGTAACTGGTCACTTCGTTTCTGCCACAATTGGTAAGTAATCTCATCAGTTCCGCAATCTAAAGCCTCTGTTTCTGGCTCACTTCACTACTAGAGCCACCACTGCTCATGCCAAATTCCTGGCTAGAAAACACTGCCTTTCTAAACTTTTCCATGTCTGCATTGTACTGCATTGTATCATACTGATCTGACCCAGATGAAGAATTGAAAACAGTACTCTGCCCTGTCTTCATCCCATCTTTCAAATCATCCAGCGACACATCTCCTTCCAATATTCTTACAATCTGCACATAAACTCGTAAGTAACTAAATTATGTACTTTAATCGAATATGAATCCAATTAGTCACTATAAAAGGGAACGTTTTATTTTGTTTTGTTCACTTATATGGCATTAATCAACGTTGATGTGATCTCTGTATGACTCATATACATACCTGGCTCATTTTTGCACGTTTCTTGGAAGAATGTCGAATGCTAGCAGCAGCACAAGCTGCCATCCTAGCCAATTCTTGAGGATTGTAGTTTCCCTCCAAGAATGGATCAACCAACTCTCCAAAGTTGCCATCCTCTTCCAATCCACGATTCAGTAGTGGTCGAGCCTAGGTTCATAGGTTCCCAAAAGTTGTAATTAGTTCAACCAGAAAAAAAAATGTTATAGGAAAAATGATGGAGTCTTAGATGAAGATGATACCAACCCAATCTACTAAGCTGTCATCCATGGCACTTGTGTGATCCACAGGTCGCCTCCCAGTTATGAGCTCCAATAGCATGACCCCAAATGAGAAAACGTCAGACTTCTCAGTCAATTTTCCACTTGATGCATATTCTGGGGCTAGGTACCTGTGTCAGCATGCATATCGTCAGCAAAAACCATTTCTTTATTGAAGTTTTTACAGGGATGAAACCATATGGTGATGAGAAATAACCCGAAAGTTCCCATGACTCGAGTCGATACATGAGTATTATTATCGGTGGTCAACTTAGCCAATCCAAAATCAGCAACCTGAATGAATGCGTTGTTGCCAAACTCAATTAGCTTCGACAACATAAGATTCGCAACATGTGTGATGATAATTAAGTAGGTAAATATGTCTATGTAAACTAATGAAATAGATAAAATATGTAATTATGTCGAACCTTTGCCTCGAAGCTATCATCAATGAGGACATTCGCAGCTTTAATATCACGATGGATTATACGAGGATGACCTAAAGAGATACAGCAAAAATTTAAAAGAAAATGTAAATACAGAATAAAATGAATAAAAAAAGAAAGATCATAATCTAGAGGGTTCTGACTCTCTTACAATCTTCATGAAGATAAGCCAGTCCTTTGGCTGATCCTATCGCAATTCGCATTCTGGTAGGCCAATCCATTGTAGGCCTTCCCTTTCCTGAATAGAACCATATAATACATTAGCAATTTTGCTTGCAGGTGCTCACAGCAAAAGAAGTCAGAAAAATCTCACAAGTAACTCGCACCAGCGGCATTACAAGTCTCAGATCTAAATACTAGTATTCACTCAGTGCTTTTTGCAAATGTTCCCATTCTAAATTTTAGTTCCAATTCAAAAAACCTTAAGTTTTAGTCTTTGTACAAATTTTTGTTGCAGTTTATCATTACTATAGAAAGTTTCTATAGTTGTTTTACATCACTAAAAGGTTTTCTTTCATGTTAAACTTATATATATGTGTTTGTGTGTGTGTGTGTGTAAACTTGAGGGTTATGGTTTCACAATTGTCCTTGAAATGAAATTTGAAATACAACAGTTGAAGCGAAAGCTAACGTGACATAGATTGAAAGAATGCATATATGTAGTAGTTACCATGAAGGTGATATTCCAAGGTTTTATTGGGAATAAATTCATAGACCAACATTCTCTGGCCGCCAGAAATAGAGTATCCAACGAGTGACACAAGATGGCGATGATGGACACGACTGATGATGTCAATCTCAGCTTGGAACTCTCGTTCTCCCTGTCCACTTCCTGCTTTTAGACTCTTAACTGCCACTTCCTTTCCGTTAGGCAACACACCCATGTGGACATAACCGAAGCCACCCTGTCCTATCAGTTTTGAATCAGCGAATCCATTGGTGGCAGCAGATAGTTCCTCATAAGTAAAGGTGCCACCTTTGAGGCCTAGAGCAAGGGTTGGTGAGGGAGGAGGCAAAGGGGGTGGTCCCGTCGAGTAGTTGGAGCTCATATCAGCGCTATGCATCATAGGAGGAGGTGGTGCACCCCACCCACCTCCACCACCACCCCCACCCCCACCCCCACCACCACCACCACCGGGAACCATTCCGTTTTGCACCCTCACAACATGGTCCCCGTGTGGACCTCCGTAATAACCCTGGTGTTGCCCACTATTGTAATAGTTGTTATTCCCTGTAGAGACCATTAATTATGAACATCAGAAATCAACAGCAGTATACAACTGTGATGAGAGACAAACAAACAAACATAATTTTGAAACACAGTTCCAGTTAGAAAAACAAAAATGGTATCCTTTTATTTCTTATACCCCGAGACCCCTCTCGCAGGTTTTCAGGGGTACTATTTGTCGCAACGAAGAAATAAAGTGAACCATTTGGGCAATGTGGGATGAAAAATTCATGGAAAGATTTGTTAGTATTGATTATCATCTGATGGTGCCTGTGCATGATATGCATGAAAGCCAAGCAAGAAATTGTAACGGTTTTGGTTGGTTACCTTTTCCGAATGATTGCTCTCCGTAATAGTACATTCTCTTCTTTTTCTTCTTCCTGGAACAGATAACGCAGACGATGACCAAAACAAGAAGCACGCTCCCCACCCCAAGCACTGCTCCAACTATGGCTTTACTGTTATCGTGGCTGCCACGATCACTGCTATCGCTGTTTCCATGTTTACCACTACCGCTACTGCCACTGCCACTATTTTTTGAAGCGGGTGGAGGTTGCAATGATTTGTGTGGAGGAGTGGGTGATTTAAAAGAGGGAGGAGAGTGTGATGAAGCGGGTGGAGAAGGTGTCTGTGGGGAAGTATTGGGTGATGGCGGGCTTGGATTGGTTGAAGTTGGAGGGGAAGGAGAGGACTTTTCTGATGGGGTTGGCGGAGGTGGAGATGAAGATGATTGTGGAGGAGATGGAGGTGGCGATGAAGGTGGCGGTGGAGATGGTGGCGGTGATGAATTTGATGGTGTTGAAGAAGAGTTGTCAGCGTCATCAGGGGTGCTGTTGTCCGGGGTGCTGTTGTCTGGGGTGGAATCATCAGGTATTTCATTATCTGGAGAACTGTTGTGAGGAGAGGAAGACATTGTTACTGTATCTCAGAATTCACATGAAGCACTTAATTATGGTTTCCGGCCAAAGGTTTGTATCCAGAAGAGCACGTTGCCGGAAACACCACCTACAAACGGTTGGACCCCTGAAAAGAACAAGTGGTAGGAATGATTAACGAGTTATGGTAAAAAATGTGAATGCATGTTAGTTAGAAGCATGTAGATGAATGCGAAATGATCAATTAACCTACAGAAAAGTCAAAACCAGGTTACTACTATGTTTATTGGTGTTTCTATCTTGAATTACTAATGGAATTTGTGTTCCTAGATTATGGGATTGAAGTGTCGTGGGGAGAAGTGTTTTGTTTCTCAAGGAGGAAATGTACCTGATTGGAAGAAAACAGGGGTTCTCAACAGAAAGAAAAAGAGAAACGTGTTGCATGCTAAAAAGTCCATAATACGAAAGGAGGTTTTGCTGTTATTCCTCAATGGTCTCCTACAAAGGAGGACCTATGTTTTTCTCAATCAATGCATTTCTCTCTGCCACCTTTTGCTTAGTTTGAATCAGTTATAGCTTTTACCATTTTTGGCTGGTCTTCCTTCTGTTATCCCATGTTCGGCCATAATTCCCTTACAGGATTCTGCTCACTCATACCACATTTTACCTTGAAATACCTTACCAAAAACACTTGCATATATTCACCAAAAATAACATTTTAAACTTTAATAGGCTTTATTTTCAGTATGAGAAGTAAATCACCATAAATTACTACACTACTTAATATATATTTTTCTCATTGTTAACTATCCCACAATCCCATTTATAGCATATTAGCAATGTTAACCCTTCTTTTTTCCCTATTTATCCCCTTTTTGAAATAATACTCTAGATATGTTTGAACACAGCTTTTAACAAGATATTGAACATTGAACACAGGTCAGAGGAGGAAAACTTTCACTAAACAGGTCATTAGTCTCTTCATTCTAAAATATAATCATGTTTTTGAAAGTAAGAGAGACTAAAGTTGTGTTTTTTAAAAGTTTGAAGACTAAATTTATGTATATGAAAACATAACGACAGAATCTTACCGTGTTTAACCCAAAACACAAGAACTAGTAACTTCTTTGAAAAAAAATATGGACAAATTTCGTTCTTTGCTCGGTCCATTGTTTACACCTTCGTTTAAAAACAAGTTATTTCGTTCTACACAGAACAAATTAAACATAAACGTGTAAATTTTGTATTCAAAAACCATCTCCATCCTCTTAAACTGAACATTTTTTTTGCCTATTTTATGTGGTTGTGAACAAGGGAGTATAATCCTGAAGAAAAACACAAACAATTAATTTCCATTTTATGCTCTGAAGTCTTAAAAGGAAAATAGAGACGCATATTAGGATATTGTAAGACACATGTTACGAGCTTATCCACAAGTAGAAGGATAAGATTGTAGTGGCTCATGTTACATTATGGAAAGGTTACTGCAAAACCTAGCCAAAACACTGATCTGCGGGGAGAGGACCAGGGATGAAACCCTTGTCAAGGTACTGCAACCCGAAGACAACCACAATGGCAAGCAAAGACAAAAAGGAAAGGCCTTCAACGGCACCCAACAAACCAAAAGGACCGTTGGGAAGTCCAGAACCGGTTTTGGCTTTAGTGTAGAGAGACCAACCCACTATGCCCACAACAACCAGGTAGCTCACTCCTTCCAGGGCACCGATCGAGCCACCTGGACCGGGGGGCAAACCGCAACCGGTTGTTTTGAGAGTGTAGAGAGACCAAGCGATTACTGGGGTTGAGATCAATCCACCTCCTATGGCTACTTTTTCAATGATGCCGCCGTTGCTGCTGGCGTCGCTGCCATCCTTCGCCATGCTCGCTATTTTCAGCGGCGGAGGAGAACAACAACTGCGCCTTCTAATTGACTCCGGAAAAAGCTTCCCGCGCACCACGTGGCAGCTCGATAGTGGAGACGACAGCAGCATCCTTGAAGCGTTCATGGTTCTGTGTTGTGCTTTGAGCGAGAGAGAAAGCAAAAACGAAGAGCGAAGGGAGAATAAACACCCTTAAGTTGTTGGTGCGAGTGGAATAAGGGTAATGTTTTGCAGCTAATGTTATTGTTATCTAATAATAAAAAGTTTAATAATTTAGAACATCTGCTACTTAGAGCATTTTCTCAATTAGATCCTCAGTAAATTTGAATAAATATAAATTTTAGGAAATAGATATATTTTAATAAATCTTAAAGAATTCCATATTTCTAAGTAAATGTCTAATTCTATATGAAATTAAAAGAATGATTTTTTCTCGTCACTAAATTCGTTTTAGTTATATAAATTGTATATGAATAAATGAATTGTTTATTTTCTTTTTATTTCAACAAAAACAAAAAAAAAATGCGACCATTCGAGTATTCTAAATTGTATGAAAAAAATAAGACAAGGAGGTACATAGGATATAAGTAGATATGTGGTCTATATATGTATATTGAATTGTTAATGTATAGATATTAGAATTAGTTTTTATTCAAACAAATAAAGGTATTCATTATAGATGAAATTAAATCTATAAAATTGGAGAAAAGAAAAGGGTTTTTAATATTTAATTTAATAGTGTTTTATCTCTTAATTAGGTTCCTAAATATGAAAATTTCATCAATTTAGACCTTACTGTTAATTTGGGTGAACGACGTTTAAAAATGTTGTGCATGACAGGATGATATTAATAAGTTTTACTGACGTGGCAGAGTATGGTGTACTGAGTTGGATAACTTCCATTGAATTACTAAATCATTGAAAACGCAACGTTTGGGGAAACAAAATCAAAATTAATTGGGATTTCAATAAATCCCTAAATTGGAATACTCAAATCCCTAATTTAAATGTGTGTCTGAGGAGAGCGAGGTTGGTCTTGGACTTTGTTTAGTTTATTGTTGGAGGGTGTTTCTGTGCGACGCAAGTGGGTGTTGAACGAACTTGTTCTAAGACGATGCCCAAGGATCATTCATGCTGTTCGTCGAGCTGCAATGTGTGGCGGAAGGAGAACCCTAATGTGTGTTCACCGATTTGTCACTGTGGAGAGAGATGTGTGTTGAGAACTGCTAAAACTATGAAGAATCGTGGGAAACAATTTTGGGGATGCTCGAAGTATAAGGTATGATCGATTTCAGTTATGTATTATGTGGAACTGTTTCCGAGAATAGATTGTTGTGTTTACAAAGTGGTACTGAAGACGGTGGTTGCAACTACTTCAAATGGTGCAGTGATGTTGCGGAACACGAAATGGGGATGTGCTTGAAGTGTGAAGGAAACAAACAAAGTTTGCTGAAGAGTGAAGAAATGGATAGTATTAGAAAAATGTTAGTTTAGTTACAAAAATGTATCTTCATTGTTGAAAAGTGGATGAAGGTGTTCATCATTTTGGTTTGTGTTTTATGTGTAATAAACACAGTTTTAGTTTCAATGATGATGAGAATGGGATGATGTCTTTGAATGATGTACCTTTATTCCATTTTAATGAAAATGAGAGTTGTTTGATGTGTTTGAGTAAGAAATTGAATTCTGGTTATGAAATCTTTTATCACTAAAGAGATGTGCGTATATTGGTTTTATATGGTATGGAATCTGATATGATTAAAGAGAGTTGTGTTTGAGTAGGAATCTGATATGACTAAAGAGAGTTGTGTTTGAGTAAGAATCTGATATGTTCACATGGCTTTAGATACATTGTTTCACTTTACGAACTGAACTTAAAAAAGTCACCAATACGCAATTGTGATTTGTCAGGCTTTAGATTTAGTCATTTTCATATTTGGTTTCCTGTTTGTCATGTTTGTCATATTTGTCATATTTGTCTTTTTGGTTTCCTGTTTCTGAAATAAAACTATAAGTAGTAGACTTAACTCACTTTCATATTAGTTAATCAATCCAAAATATGAATAAATCATTATCATAAGTTGTACATAGTCACAAACTGTACATAAATGGTTAATAACAACTGAGACATAAATAGTTATTGTCATAAGCAACAAGAAAGATTCAATATGTAGTGAATCCAAAATATATCATGGCACAAGCCACAATTTGCACTTGTTCAGAGGATACAATAAGCAGTGATAAAACAACGCTGACATTGTCTAAAGATTAACAAAATGTTGAGTTATACAAAATTATCTCACACGCATTAAAATATTGGTCATAGGACTTATACAGTTGTCTAAACATTACAATTCATCATTTATCCCCTTCACCTACAACTTCATCCTGATTTGATGATGACATCATTGGTTGAGTTGATGGGTTAGTATCTTGTGTTTGGAGAGAGTTCACATCACGTGTCTGGGTTGCTTTTGTGCAAGAGGTTCTGTTGTGGCCCAAGTCCTTACAAATGTCACATCTTTTCTTTAAACCACCCTTCCTCATTCTTTTGTCGTCCTTGGCCAACTCTCATTGCTCCAACCTTCGTTTCTTCTTTGGTCTCCCATGCAATATTCTTTTTGGTGGAGGGAGGACATCAACATATAGGGTAATCTCCCACATCTTGTTACCATTTATTGGATGCACAATTGAAGAGTAGATTTCTTTATATGTTGACTTCCTAAAGCAACATGGTATGAAGTCCTCTGCATCTAGATTTAGGAATTTCATAGCAGCCAAGGAGTGGCAACATGGTACGCCAGTTATAGCCCACTTCCTGCATGTACACAAATTTTGATCTAAATTCACTACAAACTTGTCCCCAGCTTGGGACACATGGCGAACTTCAAAAACCTTGTTTGCTGACCAACTGTAAAGTAAAAAGAAGGAAATTAATAAAGAATAAAAAGTTCACATACTAACACAAATGATAAAGAAAATTGAGTAAAGGTTACCTCGGAATCCAATGTTTAATTAACTGAGACTCCTTGTTTAGCCTACTCTTGATTTTAGGAAAAATGTCCTCAGACAATGATTGTATTTTACTCCTGTTAGTTGCCTATCTCTTCATCAAGTAAAGGCGGATGTCCTTCAACATGCTTATGATTGGCTTAGACCTTGTATGCACCAAAACACTGTTGAAAGCCTCTGACATGTTGTTGACCAAAGTATCACATTGGGGTGTGCTGCTAAATCTTGATCTTGACCAGTATCTACATTGTTTAAGTATAATGAACATTTAAGTCTGCCAGTATCTACCCAAGTCACATAACCATGTTCAAATATTAAAGATAAGAAGTATAAATACAAACCTGGGAGGAATTTTTAACAAGTATTTGAAAGCCTCATCATTGAGTTGTTTTATATTTCTCATTTCTGATTCCCATGTTTGTGGATGAGTTACTGATGCTGCCTTCCACATCAAATGCTTGAGATGTTTTCCAAGGAATTTTTTTTTTCTGAAATTTGCGTATAGGTGCCTAACACAGAAACGTTGATCAACTCTAGGAACCACTTCTTGTACAGCTTGTAGTAGTCCCTGTTTAATCAGAATAATGACAGTGTTGTTAGAAATATTATTTGAATAAGAATGTTAATGAACATAATTGGGGAAAAGGTCATGTGCATTACCTTTTGCTGGTTGGACATGAATGTAAATGATGAACTGACTGCCTCCCCACCAAGATCTTGAACCAGAAGTTCAAGGAACCATTTTCAAGTATCCTTGTTCTCTACTTCCACCACGGCATACGCAAGAGGTAACATTTGATCATTTGCGTCTCTACCAACAGCAGTTAATAATTCACCATTATATTTTCCTTTCAAAAAAGCACCATCCAGCGCAATAATTGGCCTGCAGGACACAAAACTATCCTTGCAAGCCTTCAGACAAGTATAAAACCTTTTAAAAATGGGTCCATTGCCAGTATCTTCAACTTTGACTTTCACTGTGGATCCTTCATTACGACCTAGGAGCTCATTCGCATAATCATAAATCCTTTTATATTGGTCTTTGAAAGACCCATCAACATTGTCTGAAGCAATGACCTTTGCCCTATAAGCCATGCATCTAAATACACTTACATTCAATTTTCTATTTATCTTCTCACGAATTTCCACTCCCTTTACTTTGAGATTTTCTCTAACAGTTTTTTCCAACCTCTTACTGAGCCATTTTGAATTAAGTAATCTTAATTTGTGCTCTCTACTACAGCTGTGGTTGTTAACAATAGTCCTTAGTTGCCAAGTTTTAATGGCTTCCATATAAGCACAATATGCCATCTAGGGGCATGCTCCTTTACCACCCATACATTTTATCCTAATTCTCTTCTTATCATTTTTAACATATTTAATATTTCTGCCATTTTGTACTGCATATGTTTTTATGGCATCCACAAAGTCTTGCTTCTCAGCAAAATAAGTGCCGAGATCCTATTTATAATCTACCATTGTCTTAGGCATATAGAATGTTACAAACTTCCCATAACCCTTGTCTTCATCATCTTCACCATCATTTTCTGTTCCACTGTCTAATTCATCGGATTCCCATTCATCATCAGACAAACCTTTATCATCATCACTATTTATTCCATCATCACTATCGAACATCTAAGTCCATGATGGTCCATCACATTGAACATCAACTTGAACATTACCAACTCCATCTCCTACCTCCTCTTCTATATCACAGTCAACATTTACATCAACTAGACCTTCCATACAATCATAATTAACCTCATCATTGCCATCATCATCATTAACATCCTCACTACTAGAACTTTAACTACGAACATCACCACCATCATCATTAACATCACCTTCACACTAAGTTTCACCTTCAACAATATGATCACCCTCACATTTTTCTTCTGAAACAACAGTAGTTTTAGTCATACCATCACATTGACCTCTCTCACCTTCATTGGCAGGCACCTCACATTGTCTTTCATGACCCTGTTGACATTCAGCCTAAACAGTTTCTACTTCAGCTATATTCTAAGTAACATATTCTAACATATGTATGACCTCAGGTTCAGAAACTGTGAACAACAAAAAGATGCACCTCACCATTAAGCCTAGCTAAGGTAATCATGTGCATGGCTCCTTTATCATCCAACAAAGGCTTCAACCTATTTTCTAACACAGAACCACCACCTATGCAGTACCACAACTCCTTAAACCCCTAATAACCTAGCCCTTTCACTACACTCACTACAAGGAAATAACTTCACATGTCTGGGTCAAACGACAAAGTTGTACTATCCCCCTCATAGTTAAGTTTCCCTTCATTTATGAACTTTCCACCATGGTGGAAAACAACTTGTAAATTTTCCTCCATGACGTACAAAATAAACTTATATTTAACCTATAAAGTAATAAAAAATGGAGGACAACAATATTTAGTAAGAATATATGCAAAGCACAACCCACTGAAAAAGACAATCCAACAACACTTTAATATTAGGGGACCACATTGCACTCAAAATTGAAACAGGATAGAGCATGCAACATTGTGGCACAACCATAAAAGGACAACATCATCAAACAATTCAATGAAAAACGAATTTACTAACCTGAACACGTGATTCACCTCAAACACTTTCGCCACTGCCTTCCACGTGATTCACCACCAAGAGCTTCCTGATTTCACCAATTTAGAATCGATAGATCACTCCAAAATCTTCACACGAAGCCTACTTTCTCACCACGTATACGAATTTTCGCACTCAGTCAACAATTTTTTGCCTCAATAAAACCCTACTTTCCCAAAAATCCCAATTTCGCACCCACTCAACAATGAAATTAAAATTCTCTTTCTTCTAATAAGTTATCACTCAATTAACGTGCTCACTCAATTAAACGTTGCGTTTCATTCATTTAATGTTTTTTTTAATTTAAACATTGCGTTTTCAATGATTCAGTAATTTTATTTTAATAAAGTTTAATATGTTATGGAAGTTATCCAACTCATTACACCATACTCTGCCACGTCAGTAAAACTTGTTAATTTCACCCTGCTACGCACAACATTTTTAAATGTCGTTCACCCAAATTAACGACAAAGTCTCAATTGATGAAAATTTTCATATTTAGAGACCTAATTGAGAGATAAATACTACGAGAACCTAATTGAGAAAATCCTCCAGAAATAGGGATGTTCTAAATGATTAAACCTAATAAAAATTATAAATTTACTACCAATTAATAATTTACAAATATTAATAAATAACAAAAAATATATATGAATTTATCCGGGAGGTGAGTAATAAATAAACAGGGTTTTTTTCTCTTTTGCGTTTGATTGGATTGAGTATTTAAAATGAGAAGTAAAAAAAAAAGTAAAAAGTAAAATTATTTCAATTAAAGAAAAATAAGTAAATATTGGTTAAATTATCATTGCAAGTGAGTCACTGTTTATAAATATTTTCGAAGATGGTGTGGATAAAACTATTTTTTTTCATATATTTGAAGGGAGAAAAAGATGACGAGTAAAATTACTTATAATATTGAAGGATAATTTGATATTTATTATTTTTTATTTATTATAATATTTTTCTTATAAATTTTATTTTTAAATTTATTCTCTATCATCTCCCAAATTCTTTTAAAAAAATATACATTTTACTCTTAAATACATTTAAATTCTTCTATTCACTCTCTCTTAAATTCATCTTTTACAGTTCACATACATTGCATCTTAATGTAGATATAAATATTGGATAAATTATGTGATTTTTCTTTTGTTATACCTACCTTCTATTTCCTTTCGATAATAAGATATTATATATGTATATATAATTAATAAAAATAAAATAAGAATGTTATTTTTCTTGTTGATGGTGATATAAAATATGATAATCATTAAATTATTATAAACCTAAATATATTCCTTTTTGTTGTTTAAACGTCACATACATTCCAATATTTAACGTAATATATTTCGTTCTAACTTTATATAACCAATCAAGTCTATTAATTTTACAAAAGTTAACTATGTTATAATATGAAAAAAAGTTTACATTTTCTTCTCTCTTGCGACGCAGACTCATCTCTTTCTCTCTCCTTAACTTAAAGAGGAAAAAAATAATATATTATTTGCTGCATGAAGATTTAAACCTAATATAATTCAAATAAGATTTTTTTTTTACTAAACAAAGTAACGTAACTTAAGCACACAATTTTTTAAAAGTATAATTATAATTTTGATTAATTATAAATAAATAATAAATTTATATTTTAAAATGAAAAATGTTGAAATAAATTTATCGAAGTTTATTAATATATTTTTTTCAAATAAATGTAAATTAAGAATGAATGAAAACTATTATGTAATTATTTAAATATTTATTATCATTGATATTATGTGATGTATTTAAATTTTGTTATCTGTAATTAATAATTTTAAATATGTTTACTATTAAATGTATTTTATAATTTTTTAATCAGTATCAATTCCATTAAATAAATATCGTTATTAATTATTTTTAAATAATATATTTATTGATTTTAACTACACAAGTTTTACAACTTTAAATTTTTTATCTAGATATTTTCAAAATTAAAGGCTTAAATGATATTTTTATTTGTTTATTTATAGACTAATTTTTTTAATTCAATATTTAACTTCTATTATTATATATTTATAATATCGTCTTATTAATTTCATTTTTTTATCTTAAAATATGTATAATTAAGTTTAAAATTAAAGACAAAACACTGTAAAGTTAAATATATGTATACATGAGACATTTACATTAGTTATGTGTTGGTGAGTAGTTAATCATAAAACATATTAAAAAATAACAATGGAAACGATTGCTAAATTTTTCAAATATAATATTTAAGTAATATTTTTTTAAAATGATGTTTAAAATGAAAGTATGATATAGAAAATTGAAATTAAAAATAGTGTTGCCTCTGTATTAGAGAGGAATATATATTGAATAAATTAATGAATTATTTGAATTCCATTCATCATTGCACAAATTGAACAAATTGCACAAATAAATTATTGAATTAATAATTCCAAAAATCTCAAGTTGTCTTAGATTTTGTTCACTTGAATGAATTTGGGAGAGAGTGATTAAATGAATTTGAGAGGATTTGTAGGTAAATTTTTTGTTGTTTATTTGAGTGGATTTGGAGGTAAGTGAGAGTAAATTTGGAAGTAAAGTTTGTAAAAATTAGTATAGGATTTGATTGATGTGACAGATTAAAAAAATTTACTTCCAAATCTACTCTCACTTACTAAACAACAAAAAACTTACCTTCAAATCCTCTCAAATTCATTCAATCACTCTTTTCCAAATCCATTCAAGTGAATAAAGTGTTAGACTTGTAGAATACGATACAAAGTGTGTTCCTTCTAATCATAAATAGAAGAATCTAAGTGTATTATATACACATTAGTCCATCTCACTTGACCAACCCAAAATTATTTTAAACCTAATATAGATTTAAACCTCATTAGAAGAGATACAAATTGTTAAATAAAAAAATAATCACAAAATATTATAGTAATTACTTTTCAATCAGTAGGAGATTTGTGAAGAAGGAAAGAATGGATGTAATAGATGTTTAAAAAAAAGGTAATTGGCATGATAATGGAGAAATGATGTACTTAAAAGAAAGGTTTCTAGCACTTATTCCATCATTGAAGAGGTTAGTTAAAACGTGTGTTCATTAATGCCATGCAACAAATGATGCATTATTCTTTTCTCTTTGATTCGAAGAGAGAGAGAAAAAGATGGGTTTGCGTTGCGCATAGGAGCGTCAAAACGAGTAACTCAACTCGACCCGGCCTGGCCACCATGTTGGGTGATTTCGGCAAGTGCACCGAATTGTTTTAAGTAATAAAACATGGTAAGACCAAGTATCGTTTTCCTAAGAGACTCGTAATACTAGACAATTGTGCGATTAACAACTCATTTAGACTCAAGAACAACTCATTTACAAACATGTGGAATAAGATACAATTACAACTAATTACAAGGTTGAACTTTGGTGTTTGAAGGCACTTAGAAATGGAATAAACTAGAAATAGTATGAAATGACATTGTTAAAGTTAGTTTTCACCTACTAAACTCTTGTGCTTACCCAATTTCATCTCCTTTCCATCAATTTACTAAAGTCAATCCACAAAAACACTCTAGCCCTAATCCCTTAGGTGAAAAAGCCTAGGCTTTCCCTATTAAACTCCAATCCCTTGGAAAATCTAACAAACAAACTCGCATTAATGAGCTACGATCTTAAGACAACATGTGAATCATCTTCCATCCCTAAAATCGATGACCACAAAGAATCTTATTTCAGTTCAAGGTTCCATCTTACGTCCCCATAATCCATGAAACCCCAAAATCAAGTCATGAACATTCCTATTACATGCAAGCTTTAAGATCATAAACAAGAATACTAACAATTGATATAAAAGGCATGTATATATATATATATATATATATATATATATATATATATATATATATATATATACGAATCAATCATCCATTACACAAGAATTCATAGGCTACAACAATCCCTAACAAGATGAATTTGGTTCTCCACTTCCATGGAGAACCCTAAAGCTTATAAAATGGAAGATGGAAGAAGAAGGAGACCCAAAAGAAGAGGAAGAGATGTTCCCACAAGCTCCTCACAGCCTCCATGATCTCCAGTAGTGAAATCGCACCTCCAAAGAACCAAAGACCCGAAACTCTTCGCGTTTCTGAGTTAAATAGAGCAAATCTGCCATGTCAGCAAAAAGGCGCTCAAGCGCCCCTAAAGAGTGGGAGCCCGGGCGCGCGTCAGTCAAACTCAAAAGCTGATGCACTGGCGCTTAAGCGCCCATGGAAAAGGGGCCCAGGCCTGACTCTGTTGCACTGCTTCTTTTTCTGTTCTTTTTTTGCATATTTGCTTGCTTTTGTGGCTGGCTTAGTTCTCTACACTGTTTGAGATTCTTCCAAACATAGTTTTAGCTACAAAATAATGGAATAGAAAACAAGACAAAAGACATGATTAAGTAAGTTACAAGCTAGAAAGAGGTTGATTTTGCTACTAAAATGATGCTTAGATAATGGTAAGAATTAGCATTATCACACCACGGGTTGGTCACTTAGTGAGTCAACCCAACTCATTTATTAGCAAGCTGAAAAAATTCAAACCTGACCTGACCGACCACGGGTTGGAGGTTAAACAGGTTGACTCACTAGGTCACTTAATTATAAGTTTTTTTTTAAATAAAAAAATTATAATTTTTTTAATTCAAATCTAAATAGATTTCACTCTGAAATGATTTTAAACTCCAAAGAATATTAATATATATATATATATATATATATATATATATATATATATATATATCATACAATCCAAGCGTATTCAAAAAATAAGCACAAAAGCGAACAAATAAGTTTTTAATATTGATAATTTTTATGTCACTTGTTCATCTATAATATTATAGTCTTGAATAGATAAATCTATAATATTTTTCTTTTTTGAAACATTTTTTTATCCCATCTACATTATAATAAAAAAAATATTAACTAATAATATTAAAACATAAAATAATAAATATTTAATTTAAATTAGGTGGGTTGGTGAGCCAACCTGGTTCACCACGGGTTCAACTCGGGTGAGCTGAGTTCTAAGTAAGCCGGGTTGAAAACTAACCCACATAAAAAAATTAAATTTTTTTCCAACCCAACCCGGCTTAAACCCGTGGTGGATCAGGTTGGCTCACGGGTTACAACCCATTTTGACAACAAAAGGAGACAGAGAATAAAATGCATATATTTTTGCCATGTCACCACACACTTAACTCTTTTTCTGCAAAATTAACATAATGAACATGATTGGTGCAAATTATACAATGTGAAGACGAAGTTGACACTCAACCTTAAAACTAGGATCAAAGTAAGCAATTAAATGTATATTTTATCTTTAATAATCTTGAGTTTTCTTAACATTATATATTTACCTGTGAAAATATATGTAGTACATGCAAGTATGTATTCTGATTTTTTTTCATGATAAAAATAAAATTATAACTACAAAATTAAATATAAATATTTTTATAATTTAATTGTAGATAGTTTTTATTTATTTTATAAATGTTTTTATTTAATTAATTTTAAAGAAATGATTAAATTAAAAAAATTATTACTTGAAAGATAAATTTGGAAAAAACTGTGGACACAAAAAAATGAAATTATATTTATATGTAAGTATAGATTTATTAAATAAATAAAGTTTAAGATTATTTATTGAATAAAAGTAATTTCAAATATTTCATCAATAAATTTTTTTAATGTATTGAGAATATGTTAATAATGAGAGAGATTACTAAAGTATTTGAGATAAGGTGGAATAAAAATTAGATAAGTTTTGCTTCTGATGTTATTGGATCTTTTGAAAGAGGATCATCACAGAGAAACAACACCTATAACATATGAGTTCAACTCACACAAAGAATTAACAATACCTCTAATAATTTTAAGACAATAAATTTATGAACCTTTATCTTTAGTACTCAACTTTATCATTTTAAGTCAACATGAGACTTAAACTCACACTTAAATTTTCAGCATGAACAAACTCACTTGATACAAACAAATCTAAAAAATATATTTTCATAAATTATAAAGAATTGAAATAACATTCTTTTATTACAATTTAGTAACAATATCAATGTAAATATATAAATTTAGTATTCAATAAATAGAAAAAAAATTGTCTAAGTTAAGAGAGACTCCTATTTCACTTGACAATGTTTAGGCTAATTTTATGGATATTAACATTTGGAACTACTATCCAAATGATATTAGGCCTTGACTATTTAACATAGGACATCAAAATTTTGTTTTTGATGAGAGAAGATATCATAATTCGTAAACGCCTATTCCTTAGTTAAGGCTCATTAGTGAGACTATAATTTCTTTGCCTTACTTTGAGAAATGCCTAATTCATCTTTTTTGGAAGCGTTGTCTTCTGGTGGAAAAGCCCATGATGGTGCACAATCTAGATCATTACCAATAGTCATAAAAAATCGCATCACCAACTTCAATGTTTTCCTTGGTATATATTCCCACTCAATGTTCTCCTCCAACAAGCATCGCCTATGAAACCCATCCAATAGTCCAATCGTTGGATCTTTCGAAAGAAGATCATCAGAGAGAAACAACACCCGTGACACATGAATTGAATTCAACTCATACATAAGGAATTGACACCACCTCTAATAAAAAATGTTTAAAACAATGAATTTATGAGTCTTTATCTTTAGTACTCAACTTTATCATTTGTAATCAATATAAGACTTAGACTCATACTTAGATTCTTATCATAAACAAATCATTCGACACAAACAAATCTCATAAAACATCTTTCCATAAATTATAAAGAAACAATTTATTTTAATTAAAAAAACAATAAATGGTAAAAAAAATCATAAGAATTGAAATAACATTCTTTTGTTACAATTTAGTAACAATATCAATGTAAATATCCAAATTTAGTATTTAATAAATAGAAAATAACTGTCTAAAACAAGAGCTCCTACTTTGATTCATAATGTTTAGGCTAATTTTATGCATATTAACATTTGGAACTGCTATCCAAATGATATTAGGCCTTGATTGTTTCACATAGGACATCGAAGTTTCGTTTTTGAGAGAAGATATCATAATTCGTAAACACCTATTCCTTAGTTAGGGCTCATTAGTGAGACTAACGTTTCTTTGCCTTGCTCTGAGAAATTCCTAATTCATCTTTTTTTAAAGCATTGTCTTCTGGTGGAAGAGCCCATGATGGTGCACATTCTAGATCATACCAATAGTCGTAAAAAATCTCATCACCAGCTTCAATGTTTTCCTTGGCATATATTCCCACTCGATGTTCTCCTCCAACAAGCATCACCTATGAAACCCATCCAATAGTCCAATCATTTTGACAATTCCTATGTTGACATCAATGAGTATGTTTCATATGTTCACATAAGTGGGTATTAGGACTAACCTTTGCATAGCAGTTGGGTTTTGATGAATGGTTCGCAAATTTTAATTTGTCTCCTAGGCGATGTGCATCAATAACCCACTATCAAAATACAAATAGTATGTTGATGAGAGATGTGTAGGAAAAAAAACTCACAATAACTGTTTTCAAATTTATAATATATTATACTTCTTTGGGAAGAGATGATGGGGAAGGCTGACAAATATCTAATCAAACAATCAGTAGTTCTACTGATTCATAGATAATTTTTTTATAGAGTGCACATTGCCCATTGTAGGAAAGTCAACTTGCGAACAAAAGAAGAAATTGAACATAGATGTCAAACTGATGCATAGATATTAAACATAGAATGGACCACCAGAGATAACATGATTAATCAGACAGTATCTCTTTGACTTTTAGAGTTCGAACTGAATGGGTACTTTAGTCATGATTTACCTTAATTGGTAATAGGTCAAAAAATATAGTTGTAAAGTTTACACCAAGTATCCTAATGTATGCATTAGGAAGCTATGCTTAGATTTAAGTACTTTAATGACAAAGAGATATGTTAAAACTTTAATAAGAGTCAGTAGTACTGAAAGATTTGACAACATCTTTCACGACAAGTACAAAGGTGTTTTAACAATATCTTAAGTAAAATTGTTTTGTAATCCTGGAAGAGGACGAGCTGTTGAGGTCTAAACAAGACTGTGTTAGAGTTTTAACAGAGAACAAGTTGTTGAGGTTTAAACAAGGCACGAACTTGAGGCTAGAGATGGTCATTCAGTTGAGACTGAACAAAAGTCAAGAACATGAAACTAAGAACATGAAATTGTATCTGTGGCTTTTAAACAAACTAAACTTAATTATTACATGATGACTCTTAGCATAAATACAATATTCACATCTTAAACTATAAATAAATTTAATAATTAGGATTAGGCATTATATGTATAAAGATGGTGACCTAATTGTTAGCATATGGAAATACTTATAATGAAAGTTAGTTCCATATGCTAGAGTTAGTTAGGTCACTATTTGTTGATCATGCTAATTAATATATATATATATATATATATATATATATATATATATATATATATATATATATATATATATATATATATATTTGTTGTATATTTTTCTACACGAAATTAATATACAATTAATTTCCTTTATGCCATTTCTATTCCTTTTTGGCATGTGGTATGGAGGTCTCTCTCGTTTAGTGATGTAAAACAATAATTTTACTTCCACTTCTAACATGAATAATGATTCTAATGGAACTATTTTGGAATCTCAAGATCAAAGTAACTCATTTTACATTCATTTAAGCAAAAATACCTCAAATGTAATGATGATCCAACATTGAAAAGAAATAACTATTCTTGGACACAAGTGATGTGTTGAGTGATGATTTCAAAGAATAAGTTAATGTTTCAAAATAAAGATTTTCCACTTAATATATGTGATGTGTTGCGTGATAGTTTCAAAGAACAAGTTAGGGTTACAAAATAACACACTTGTTCCACATAATATCTTAGGTTCCAAGCACAAATGATGACAAAGATAATATAATCTTGCTATCATAGATTTGAAATTTAGTCTCACCAAAATGTACACAAAGCTTGAAAGGATCTCAAAGAGCATTTTTAACAAGGGGACCTCATTTGAATCTCAGAGTTACAATAGGAGATTTACTCTTTTAACCAAAGAAATTCAATAAGAATAGAATATTTTACCGAACACAAGATACTTTGAAAGAAATTAGATAATCACAAGCCTATTTCTCAATGTGGACGTAATTCAAGATTACGTAGGAGTAAATATTGTATAACTCACTTTTTAGTGAAATTGAGTTAGACATTTGATGAGGTAAGTTCTCAAGTGTTATTCATTCACTACCTAGAATCAATCATGTGTTTGCTAAATAAAGAAAAATAATGTCTATATGTTGTACAAATTAACTAACAACTACTATGTTTTAGATCTTAAATCATTCAAACAACTTTATGGAAATTATAAGAATGCTGATGTCCATATAAAAAGCATTAGAACAAGGGTCAAGAGAAAATTTAGTTTACATGAAAGAAAATGTTGATAAAAACGAAAGGGTTGAGACTTGCCTCATTATTGAGGTTAAAAAGGAAGGAAGTGTTGACACGATCATATAGTTTTCCACGTTTTTCTGCTTCTTTAGGAGGGATTAATTCACCCTTGTACTCTCCTAGACAAACATTTTTGTTAATCGGATTCTGAAATGCATTATCAATTAGTTAGGAAAGCATGTCATCACATTATTTAAAAACAAAAAGTAAAAAAAAAAAATAAATTCAACCTTTGCGAAGGCTCCCCATCCTACAACGTCTGATTTTGCCAAAAGAATCTAATAGATATCAGAAACACAACGTAAGATACTTATATATTTATCATTTTATTCATGAATGAAGTACAAATAATTTAAATAATACAGTGATTATAGAGTTTTTTATTTCTAATTTAAAAAACTACTTAATTTTCAAAATAATTTAATTAAATAAGGTTAGTCTGGAGGAGAATGACGCAAGGCACAAAGCAAAAGTGAAGAATTAAGTGGAAGATTTAATCTCTTTTCTATTTTTTGGTTTCTAAAATAATGTTTTAAAATTAATGGATTTTGGTTGTTGAGTAATGTGAAATCGTTTAGGAAAAATATTTTTTAAAACAAAAAATTTAAAAGAGAATAAAATAAGTCTTTACTAACCCTCTCTTTTTGTCCTAAAAGAATATTCATATTTCCGCATTTGCTATCTCCACGTCGAGGTGGCTCCCCTAATGAACCATCGCCGCAACTGTACAAAAAATGTCACATTTAAAATCTTGAAAAATGCTAATCAATTCCATAGACTCAAAGTTTGAAGTGGTTAATACAACTATTCTGAAATTAATAGATAGTATTTAAACAAATGAATATATTCTGAAACCAAGATACATATCCAAATGGGCAATAGACCAAATTAATAGAGAATTGTATTTTATGTCTCTAAAATATATCTAAAATATTATATATATTATTTTTATTTTACTTCATCTTTTATTTTTACTTAGTTTATTATTATTTTTTATTTATATTTTGGATTTAGTTCGTATTTCTTTTATTATAAATAGAAGACCCTATATGTATATTAAACATAATTGAGATTAATCTCATACATAATTTTTATTATATTCAACATGATATTTAGAGTTTGGGTTTTTTAAGAAAAAAAAAATTTGTTGTCACTGCCACTACACTTGTTGTTGTTGATGGTGGCATTGTACTCCACCGTTGCGGTTTCCGGTGGTGTCGTCATCTACAATTGTCATTATCAGAGTTTCATTTTCGATTGATAATCACACAATTTTGATTGTCTCGGTCAAGCGACCACCTTGTCGTTAATGACACATTCATCGGAGCTCCTACGCACTCTCAGTGCCTTTTGAAGTTGTGGATTTGTTCCATATTTCGTCTTGTGTGGTGTCATGTCTTGTAACGATTTAAAGCGTTGAGGTATCTCCTTTTCTTCTTTCAGGTTTGTCGTGCATGGACACACGTCTAGTCTCCTCTCAAGCAGCTATTCAGAGCATCAAGGTTACTTTTTTTTTATTTTTCAAGTGCCTTAATTGAAGAATCTTGAATTTTTAAGGTTTCTCTCATGTTTATATATGGTTTCTTGCACTGCTATCTCTTCTTACATTTCTTCTATCACAATTGTGTTTAACTCGTCTATATTTGCTTTTTCTCCCGTGGCAAAAATGATTTTTGTTAGTTTATTTATAGTTGTGGTGATAGGGGAATAAAAGTGTATGTAAGGAGAAATAAAGGCGGGAAGGAAAATTAAGAGGGAATGTCGGTTAGAAGTTTGTTGGAGGGAAAGGGGAGTATAAATAATAACAAAATAAGTGGTGAGAGGTTCATCAGATATTTTACTTTTGGGAATAGACTGGACTTTTCCAATGGAGGAAGGGAAGCTTCATTGGGACATTGACTTGTAATTCTGTTTTACACACTTTACAAAATTAATGAAATACATATACATTCATTTCTTTGTTACTGTTTGAGTGTTGTGAGAGAGGAGAGTCATTTGTTACGGTTCTCTGCATAAAAGAACCTAACGAATTTGGTTCGACCTGCCGGATCCAGATCGGAGGAGAGACAAGATGGAGAGCAGGGTGAGCGCACTGGAGGGAAGATTCGATTCCATGGAAGTAACGTTGGAGGAGCTTCGAGTAGAGATGAAGGGAATGGCTTGAAACGTGAATCGCGACCAGGGGAGACGAAACGTTAATCCGACTGTGGGAGAAGAGGGAACCAGGGGAGGAGTTCTGAAGACAGCCATTCGGTGAATGGAAGTTGGGATACGGAGGAGGATGAATCTAAGGAGGAATCGTAGGAAGAACACAATGACGTTCAGAGGAGCTAGATGAAGAGAGTGGAATTACCCACTTTTGAAGAGACCGGGGAACGATCTTCGAAAAATTGGTGACGGTGCGACAGAGGGAATCAGTGGAGGAATATGTGTGGGAATTTGAAATCCTGGTGGCTCAGGCGACTGGCATGACGGAGGAACAATTGCTTGGGTTTTTTTTTGCGGGACTCCAAGAAGAATTGAGGGATCTCGTTCGGCCTTACGATCCTCGCGACCTGTTAACCGCGATGGAAAGGGCTCGGGACGTGGAGCAATCGGGATTGGTGGCGAGGGTGACCAGAGGCGATGCAGTGAGTAAAGGAGGACCAACGTGGGGGAAGTATGCAGCCAGTGCAAGCACGATAGCTAGAACGAAGACCTATCGGGGGTCATCAGAGGGGCGCACGAACAACGGCGAAGGTCAAGGTCAGAAGAAAGAAGCGGCGACCAGAACCGTTGGTTCAAAAGTCGAAAGTACGTCAGGCGGTGGCGAGCCCAATCGTGGAGTGTGAACGCTGCCATATCCGGAATACCTCAAATGGAGAGAGGATAGTCGTTGTTTTCACTATGGAGGACCTTATAGTCCAGGGCATCGCTGCACAAAGAGGAGTCTTAAGGTGATGATTATGGGAGCCGATGACGACGAGGAAGAGGCGGAAACGGTAGAGGAGGCAGAGCAGCGTTGCATGGAACTGTCGGTGTTTTCAGTCGGAGGAGGTGACACAATCTAACACCCTGAAGTTGGCCGGATGGATTCGAGACCGGAAGATCATCGTGCTGATCGACAGCGGGGCGAGTCACAATTTCATTTCGACACACTTGGTCGACCAACTGAGGTTAGAGAAAGAGCAGACGACACCATATCAGGTATGTTTGGGAGATGGCCAGAGAAAGTGATAATGCTAAATTTTACCATATTTTAAGCATCATTTTAGTAGCAAAATCAACTCCTTTGTAACTTATAACTTGCTTAATCCTCTTGTTTTGTCTTGTTTTCTATATATTTGTGTTTTTGGCTACTTTGATGTACTTTCATCAATAATCCCTTATTTTGTAGCTAAAAATGAGCTTGGAAGACTCTCCAACCATGTATAGAACTGGACCAAGAAGTTAGCACGGAGAAACGCTCGCCACACATGCAGGACACTCGCACAATCAGGACGTTCGTCCAAGATTCAGAACGTTCGTCCAAAAGAGAAGTGGACGTTCGTCCAGAAACAAGCGGACGCTCGTCCTCCATGCAGAGCGGACGCTCGTCCAAATGCGAGAGGGAGAGGACGCTCGTCCCAGGCAGAGGACGCTTGTCCAGCCAGGCGGGCGCTCGTCCAAGAGAGCGGACGTTCGTCCAGGAGGACGCTCGTCCGAGGACGCTCGTCCCAGAAGGGCGCTCGTCCAAGAGAGGGGGACGCTCGTCCAGAGGCAGCAGGCGCTCGTCCAAGAAGCAGACGCTCGTCCAGCCAGGCAGAAGTGGACGCTCGTCCAGCCAGGCAGAGGACGTTCGTCCAGGACGCTCGTCCATGCAGAAGAAACGAGAGGACGCTCGTCCATGCAAGAGGACGCTCGTCCATGCAGGAGGACGTTCGTCCAGCAGAAGTGGACGTTCGTCCACTTTCAGTGTCCAGAGAGTTTCACGCCCGGGCGTGAGAAATGGGGCGCCCGGGCGCGACTTTTCGCCAGACTTGAATTTTTCCAGAGAGTTTCACGCTCGGGCGCGACTGACAGAGGGCGCCCGGGCGCGACTTTTACTGATGTGGCAGACAGCTTATTTAACCCAGAAACGCGAAGGGTTAAGGGTCTTTGGTCATTTGGAGGCGCGATTTCACTGAGAGGAGAGCTTGGAGGGCTGCTAGGGTTCGTGGGAACACTCTGATAATGCTAAATTTTACCATATTTTAAGCATCATTTTAGTAGCAAAATCAACTCCTTTCTAATTATAACTTGCTTAATCCTCTTGTTTTGTCTTGTTTTCTATATATTTGTGTTTTTGGCTACTTTGATGTACTTTCATCAATAATCCCTTATTTTGTAGCTAAAAATGAGCTTGGAAGACTCTCCAACAAACGATAGAACTGGACCAAGAAATTAGCACGCAAAAATGCCATCAGCAGCTAAGAGCACACTCGGCCAGGAGCTCATGGAGGACGTTCGTCCAGACCAAGAAATTAGGACGCTCGTCCAAAAGCCAAGCAGAGAGGACGCTCTTCCAAGTAGCTGAGAGTGACGCTCGTTCCAGCCAGGCAAAAGAGGACGCTCGTCCAGGAGCTGATGAGGACGTTCGTCCAGAGAGTTAAGAGGACGCTCGTCCAGAGTGGAAGAGCGGACGCTCGTCCAAGGCGAAGAAAAGGACGCTCGTCCAAAGTGGAAGAACGAGCGGACGCTCGTCCAGAAGGAAGAAATGGGCGCTCGTTCAAGCTAGCAGAGAGGACGTTCGTCCTACAAGAGAAGTGGACGCTCGTCCAGAGGCAGCAGGCGCTCGTCCAAGAAGCAGACGCTCGTCCAGCCAGGCAGAAGTGGACGCTCGTCCAGCCAGGCAGAGGACGTTCGTCCAGGACGCTCGTCCAGAAGAAACGAGAGGACGCTCGTCCATGCAAGAGGACGCTCGTCCATGCAAGAGGACGCTCGTCCATGCAGGAGGACGTTCGTCCAGCAGAAGTGGACGTTCGTCCACTTTCAGCGTCCAGAGAGTTTCACGCCCGGGCGTGAGAAAATGGGGCGCCCGGGCGTGACTTTTACTGATGTGGCAGACAGCTTATTTAACCCAGAAACGCGAAGGGTTAAAGGTCTTTGGTCATTTGGAGGCGCGATTTCACTGAGAGGAGAGCTTGGAGGGCTGCTAGGGTTCGTGGGAACACTCCCTTCTTCCTCTTGGGTTCTCCTTCTTCTTCCATCTTCCATGTTGTAAGCTTTAGGGTTCTCCATGGAAATGGAGAACCAAACCCATCTTGTTGGGATTATTTGTAGCCTTCGAATTCTTGTGTAATTGTTGAATGATTTGATTATATATATGCCTTTTCTATCAATTGCTAGTATTCTTGTTTCCGATCTTAAAGCTTGCATGTAATGGGAACGTTCATGACTTGATTTTGGGGTTTCATGGATTATGGGAACGTAAGATGAAATCTTGAACTGAAATAAGAGTCCTTGTGGGTCATTGATTCTAGGAATGGAAGATGATTCACATGTTGTCTTAGATCCCAGCTCTTTAATGCGGGTTTTGCTTGTTAGATTGCCAAGGAATTGGGGTTTGATAAGGAAAACCTAAGCTCTTTCACCTAAGGAATTAGGGCTAGAGTGTTTTAGTGGATTGACTTTAGTAAATTGATAGAGAGGAGATAAAATTGGTTATACACAAGAGTGCATTGGTGAAAACTAACCTTAGCAATGTCACTTCATTCCATTTCTAGTCTTTTCCATTTCCAAGTGTCTTCAATACCAAAGTCCAACCTTGTAATTATGTATGAATTTACATTCCTGCACTTGTTCTGTATATTGATGTTATGTTATTGAGTCTATATGAGTTGTTAATCGCACAATTCTCTAGTATTACGAGTCTCTTGGGAAAACGATACCCGGTCTTACCGGTTTATTACTTGAACGATTCGGTGCACTTGCCGAAATCGAGCCCAACAAGTATTTTTTGAGTTAACAAGTTTTTAGTGCCGTTGCCAAGGATTTGGGGATTGAACCCGAGTCCTAGCAACGGCTAACAAGTTAAATTGGGCTTCATCAAGTTTTTGGCGCCGTTGCCGGGGATTTGGGGGCTGAACCCGAGTCCCAGCAACGGCTATCAAATAATTGGTCATCAAGTTTTTGGCGCCGCTGCCGGGGACTCGTGTCAATACTAGACTTTTGTGAGGTTTCTAACTTATGGAGACTTGATTTTGTATATAGAACTAACTCTTTTGTTGTAAATAGATTTTCAGTTTTGTTTGGGCTAATTTGTGGCTTTAGCCTAGTTGTGTCTAAGTGTATGCAGGGGATGTTCACATAAGGAGGACTGCAGCCTCAAAAGCATCATGAAGACCCTGAGTTTGAAGGAATTATAGGACACAAGGAGACAACTATGTTGAGCACTACAAGCTGCCCAAAATTCTCCCTTCATTGAAGATGCTCCAAGTGCTAAGTAAGATGAAGAAAGGGAGAAGGAAAAGAGAAAGACTAGTCACCACCACCCTTGGATGAGAGACAAAGAACTCAAGCCTAGCAAGCAAAATTTGATCAAGAGGATTGAGTGTTTGAAGATGTCAAGGTAGTGGAAGGGCAAAAATGAAGAATTCAAGCTATGAGAGTTGATTTGGTGGCTAGAAAATGGTTTAAGAAGAGTTGGTGGAAGGAGCACACCAACATCAACATTTGCACTTCATTGAGTAATCCGTCAAGCTAATGACGTTAAACAAGCGCTTTTGGGAGGCAACCCAGTTTTATTACCTATTTTACTTGTGTTTGTGTGATTTGTGAGTTATGTGCTTTAGTAGCTTATGTTTTGCATGTTTGTGTAGTTTTGCATTCTTGTGATTTTTGAGTTGTGATGTTGTTTTTGTGGTTTGTATAAGTGTATTAGGTTAGTTTTAGCTTGTTTGGTGTGTGAGTGCATTGAATGAAGGTTTAGAACCAAAAATCACATGGTGAGTGGCCAATTTCGCAAAAATCTGCATTATGCAGAAAACTGATATGGCGCCCAAGCGCCCCCTGCTGAGGGGCGCCCGAGCGCGAGCTGCACGAAGGCCATCCTGCACCAACTTGACCGAGTGGCGCCCAAGCGCCTCCTGCAGAGGGGCGCCCGAGCGCGCGATGCACCAGTGGCGCCCAAGCGCCCCCTGCTGAGGGGCGCCCGAGCGCGAGCTGCACCAGGGGCGTCCAGCACCAAAAATTCTGGTTCTGCACTTTTGTTTTTCTTGATTTATGATGAGTTGCCCATTCTTTTGCACTCTTTCACACACTCCTTTTGTTGTGTTTTTTACCCTTTTTGTGTTGTGGTACCTTTGGGAAGCTTAATTTTAAGACTTCCCTCTTTGTTCTTGTACTTTTATCTTTGTTTGTTTTGGCTTTCATTGTTTTGTTTCTTTGCTTTCTTTTGCATTTTTCTTTTAGTTTGTTTTATGGATTCTTCTCTCCAGTTGTTGACTATGAGATACTAAGTTTGCTTTGAGCTTTCTTGTACAGGATAATATTTTCCTTAGGAGTTTACAGGTTTGAAAACCACCATCGGCCAACCTTTGAGCCAAGTGTGAGCTGAGCACCATATGAAATGAAGATTTTGCTGCTCGTGTAGCATGGCCTGGGGGCCAGGCCCTTACTGATGGGGGAGGTGGAGCAGTTGCGGAGTAGAAGCTACTGTTGGAGGAAGATGTTGCAGATGAAAGTGAAGCTAGTCTCCTACACTGCTGGAGCTGCAAAGAGTCCATTTTTATTCGGGTTTTCAGTTTTTATTTCTAGTTCTTATTTGCTTTCAGTTTTTTTTTGTTTTTTTTGGATTTCTTTTTGACTTGCCTTGTGGATAGTTCTTGTGCAATTGGTCTGGTGATTTGAGTGAATCATTTTCTATGCTTGAATTGAATACAAATCTGTTGTGCTTGCTCTTTATCCATGAGAAATGTTTTGAAAATCTAATTGAGATTATGTGGTTAAGCTTGTTGAACAGAGATTGTGGTTGCTTGTATCTGTTTAGATAGATGCTTGGTTTTAATTGTGATCAATATTCTTGGCATGGTATTTATCAAATTTTGGAACCTTGAGTAAACCTGTGAGATGTTGTGCCTCAGAGTTTATTGTTGAATGTTATTACTTTGGAATCACAGTTGATTTTGCCTAAGTTTCTCTATTTGAACTAGTTATTTGCATGTTACAAATGATCAAGGCCATCTTGTTCTTCCACCTCTTCTACATTTTGAACCTAAAAGCCAATGTATAACCTTTGAACCTTAAAGAAAACTTTCTCATTCCCGAAACCTTAAGCCTATTGAAAAATCCTTGACCTCCTTACCTTGAGTTGAGATGAACATATATGTTAGGATGAGGAGAATGGTTTAAGTTTGGGGGAGTTCTTCTTGTCAAAAGGAGAGCATTGAGAAAAACAATAAGTTGAGTAAAAAGAAAGAAAAAGAAAGGAGAAGAAGAAAAACAAGAAAAATGAAGTCAATGAAAAAAGAGTTGGGAAATAAGTTGAGAGTGGTTTATTCAATTTTGGAGAAAAAGAGATATTATGCTATATCATGAACTAAATTGTTTGGTCTCTTATCTCAAGGTGCTTTGTTGTCCAGAAAAACCAATTTTTCTTCTTAGCCCAGCCACAATACAAGCTTCAAAAAGTCCTTGTGATGTAACTTGCTTGTTAATGTGTTTGATATTGTTGAAACGAAAGGCAAAGTTGATTTGTGTAACATTGTGATAGTTGAGAGTTAGACACACATCCTTATACACCATTGTGCTGGAGTGAAACACTTTCCTTGGTGAGGATTGGTTCCATGCACTCATTGAAAACAACTTGCCATGTTTGTTGATCTATCATTTGCATCTATCTTGTGATTTTTAATTTGTGAGCACCATGATTGAAGTTTAGCTTGCTAAGACTATATTGTCTCTTGAATTGTCTGCTAGGAGAAGTACTTTTGCTTGAGGACAAGCAAAGTTGTAAGTTTGGGGGTATTTGATAATGCTAAATTTTACCATATTTTAAGCATCATTTTAGTAGCAAAATCAACTCCTTTCTAATTATAACTTGCTTAATCCTCTTGTTTTGTCTTGTTTTCTATATATTTGTGTTTTTGGCTACTTTGATGTACTTTCATCAATAATCCCTTATTTTGTAGCTAAAAATGAGCTTGGAAGACTCTCCAACAAACGATAGAACTGGACCAAGAAATTAGCACGCAAAAATGCCATCAGCAGCTAAGAGCACACTCGGCCAGGAGCTCATGGAGGACGTTCGTCCAGACCAAGAAATTAGGACGCTCGTCCAAAAGCCAAGCAGAGAGGACGCTCTTCCAAGTAGCTGAGAGTGACGCTCGTTCCAGCCAGGCAAAAGAGGACGCTCGTCCAGGAGCTGATGAGGACGTTCGTCCAGAGAGTTAAGAGGACGCTCGTCCAGAGTGGAAGAGCGGACGCTCGTCCAAGGCGAAGAAAAGGACGCTCGTCCAAAGTGGAAGAACGAGCGGACGCTCGTCCAGAAGGAAGAAATGGGCGCTCGTTCAAGCTAGCAGAGAGGACGTTCGTCCTACAAGAGAAGTGGACGCTCGTCCAGAGGCAGCAGGCGCTCGTCCAAGAAGCAGACGCTCGTCCAGCCAGGCAGAAGTGGACGCTCGTCCAGCCAGGCAGAGGACGTTCGTCCAGGACGCTCGTCCAGAAGAAACGAGAGGACGCTCGTCCATGCAAGAGGACGCTCGTCCATGCAAGAGGACGCTCGTCCATGCAGGAGGACGTTCGTCCAGCAGAAGTGGACGTTCGTCCACTTTCAGCGTCCAGAGAGTTTCACGCCCGGGCGTGAGAAAATGGGGCGCCCGGGCGCGACTTTTACTGATGTGGCAGACAGCTTATTTAACCCAGAAACGCGAAGGGTTAAAGGTCTTTGGTCATTTGGAGGCGCGATTTCACTGAGAGGAGAGCTTGGAGGGCTGCTAGGGTTCGTGGGAACACTCCCTTCTTCCTCTTGGGTTCTCCTTCTTCTTCCATCTTCCATGTTGTAAGCTTTAGGGTTCTCCATGGAAATGGAGAACCAAACCCATCTTGTTGGGATTATTTGTAGCCTTCGAATTCTTGTGTAATTGTTGAATGATTTGATTATATATATGCCTTTTCTATCAATTGCTAGTATTCTTGTTTCCGATCTTAAAGCTTGCATGTAATGGGAACGTTCATGACTTGATTTTGGGGTTTCATGGATTATGGGAACGTAAGATGAAATCTTGAACTGAAATAAGAGTCCTTGTGGGTCATTGATTCTAGGAATGGAAGATGATTCACATGTTGTCTTAGATCCCAGCTCTTTAATGCGGGTTTTGCTTGTTAGATTGCCAAGGAATTGGGGTTTGATAAGGAAAACCTAAGCTCTTTCACCTAAGGAATTAGGGCTAGAGTGTTTTAGTGGATTGACTTTAGTAAATTGATAGAGAGGAGATAAAATTGGTTATACACAAGAGTGCATTGGTGAAAACTAACCTTAGCAATGTCACTTCATTCCATTTCTAGTCTTTTCCATTTCCAAGTGTCTTCAATACCAAAGTCCAACCTTGTAATTATGTATGAATTTACATTCCTGCACTTGTTCTGTATATTGATGTTATGTTATTGAGTCTATATGAGTTGTTAATCGCACAATTCTCTAGTATTACGAGTCTCTTGGGAAAACGATACCCGGTCTTACCGGTTTATTACTTGAACGATTCGGTGCACTTGCCGAAATCGAGCCCAACAAGTATTTTTTGAGTTAACAAGTTTTTAGTGCCGTTGCCAAGGATTTGGGGATTGAACCCGAGTCCTAGCAACGGCTAACAAGTTAAATTGGGCTTCATCAAGTTTTTGGCGCCGTTGCCGGGGATTTGGGGGCTGAACCCGAGTCCCAGCAACGGCTATCAAATAATTGGTCATCAAGTTTTTGGCGCCGCTGCCGGGGACTCGTGTCAATACTAGACTTTTGTGAGGTTTCTAACTTATGGAGACTTGATTTTGTATATAGAACTAACTCTTTTGTTGTAAATAGATTTTCAGTTTTGTTTGGGCTAATTTGTGGCTTTAGCCTAGTTGTGTCTAAGTGTATGCAGGGGATGTTCACATAAGGAGGACTGCAGCCTCAAAAGCATCATGAAGACCCTGAGTTTGAAGGAATTATAGGACACAAGGAGACAACTATGTTGAGCACTACAAGCTGCCCAAAATTCTCCCTTCATTGAAGATGCTCCAAGTGCTAAGTAAGATGAAGAAAGGGAGAAGGAAAAGAGAAAGACTAGTCACCACCACCCTTGGATGAGAGACAAAGAACTCAAGCCTAGCAAGCAAAATTTGATCAAGAGGATTGAGTGTTTGAAGATGTCAAGGTAGTGGAAGGGCAAAAATGAAGAATTCAAGCTATGAGAGTTGATTTGGTGGCTAGAAAATGGTTTAAGAAGAGTTGGTGGAAGGAGCACACCAACATCAACATTTGCACTTCATTGAGTAATCCGTCAAGCTAATGACGTTAAACAAGCGCTTTTGGGAGGCAACCCAGTTTTATTACCTATTTTACTTGTTTTTGTGTGATTTTTGTGTTATTTGCATTAGTAGCTTATGTTTTGCATGTTTGTGTAGTTTTGCATTGTTGTGATTTTTGAGTTTTGATGTTGTTTTTGTGGTTTGTATAAGTGTATTAGGTTAGTTTTAGCTTGTTTGGTGTGTGAGTGCATTGAATGAAGGTCTAGAACCAAAAATCACATGGTGAGTGGCCAATTTCGCAGAAATCTGCATTATGCAGAAAACTGATATGGCGCCCAAGCGCCCCCTGCTGAGGGGCGCCCGGGCGTGACCTGCACGAGGGCCATCCTGCACAAACTGACCGAGTGGCGCCCAAGCGCCCCCTGCTGAGGGGCGCTCGAGCGCGAGCTGCACCAGGGCCGCCTAGCACCAAAAATTCTGGTTCTGCACTTTTGTTTTTCTTGATTTATGATGAGTTTCCCATTCTTTTGCACTCTTTCACACACTCCTTTTGATGTGTTGCTACCCCTTTTTGTGTTGTTGTACCTTTGGGAAGCTTAATTTTAAGACTTCCCTCTTTGTTCTTGTACTTTTTATCTTTGTCTGTTTTGGATTTCTTTGTCTTGTTTCTTTGCTTTCTTGTGCATTTTTCTTTTAGTGTGTTTTATGGATCTTTCTATTCAGTTGTTGACTATAGGATACTAATTTTGCTTTGAGCTTTCTTGTTACATGATAAGATCTTCCTTAGGAATTAAAGAGAAAACCACCATTGGTCAACCTTTGAGGCAGGCGTGAGCAGAGCATTATATGACTTGAAGATTTTGCTGCTCGTGTAGCATGGCCTGGGGGCCAGGCCCCTACTGATGGGGGAGGTGGAGCAGTTGCGGAGTATAAGCTACTGTTGGAGGAAGATGTTGCAGATGAAAGTGAAGCTAGTGTCCTACACTGCTGGAGTTGCAAAGAGTCCATCTAAATCGGTTTTTCAGTTTTAATTTCCAGTTTTATTTGCTTTCAGTATTTGTGATTTGGATTTCTTTTTTTACTTGCCTTGTGGATAGTTCTTGTGCAATTGGTATGGTGATTTGAGTGAATCATCTGTTATGCTTGAATTGAATACAAATATGTTGTGCTTGCTCTTTATCCATAAGAATTGTTTTGAAAATCTGATTGGGATTATGTGGTTGAGCCTGTTGAACAGAGATTATGGTTGCTTGTATCTGTTTAGATAGATGCTTGGTTTTAATTGTGATCAATATTCTTGGCATGATGTTTATCAAATTTTGGAACCTTGAGTGAACCTGTGAGATGTTGTGCCTCAGAGTTTATTGCTGAATGTTATTACTTTGGAATCACAGTTGATTTTGCCTAAGTTTCTCTATTTGAACTAGTTACTTGCATGTTACAAATGATCAAGGCCATCTTGTTCTTCCACCTCTTCTACATTTTGAGCCTAAAAGCCAATGTATAACCTTTGAACCTTAAAGAAAACTTTCTCATTCCCGAAACCTTAAGCCTATTGAAAAATCATTAACCTCCTTACCTTGAGTAGAGATGAACATATATGTTTGAATGAGGAGAATGGTTTAAGTTTGGGGGAGTTCTTCTTGTAAAAAAGGGAGCATTGAGAAAACAATAAGTTGAGTTAAAAAGAAAGAAAAAGAAGAAAGAAGAAGAAGAAAAACAAAAACATGAATTCAATGAAAAAGAGTTGGGAAATAAGTTGAGAGTAGTTTATTCAATTTTGGAGAAAAAGAGATACTATGCTATATCATGAATTAAATTGTTTGGTCTCTTATCTCAAGGTGCTTTGTTGTCCAGAAAAACCAATTTGTCTTCTTAGCCCAGCCACAATACAAGCCAATCAAAGTCCTTGTGATGTAACTTGCTTGTAAATGTGTTTGAAATTGTTGAAATGAAAGGCAAAGTTGATTTGTGTAACATTGTGATATTTGAGAGTTAGACACACATCCTTATACACCATTGTGCTTGAGTGAAACACTTTCTTTGGTGAGGATTGGTTCCATGCACTCATTGAAAACAACTTGCCATGTTTGTTGATCTATCATTTGCATCTGTCATGTGATTTTGAATTTGTGAGCACCATGATTGAAGTTTAGCTTGCTAAGACTATATTGTCTCTTGAATGTGATTTATAAGTTGAGCAAGCATGATTGATATTGTTTATTTGATTGAAACTATGCTTGAGTTGTTAGACCATTGTGATTGAATTGTTTGCTAGGAGAAGTACTTTTGCTTGAGGACAAGCAAAGTTGTAAGTTTGGGGGTATTTGATAATGCTAAATTTTACCATATTTTAAGCATCATTTTAGTAGCAAAATCAACTCCTTTGTAACTTATAACTTGCTTAATCCTCTTGTTTTGTCTTGTTTTCTATATATTTGTGTTTTTGGCTACTTTAATGTACTTTCATCAATAATCCCTTATTTTGTAGCTAAAAATGAGCTTGGAAGACTCTCCAACCATGTATAGAACTGGACCAAGAAGTTAGCACGGAGAAACGCTCGCCACACATGCAGGACACTCGCACAATCAGGACGTTCGTCCAAGATTCAGAACGTTCGTCCAAAAGAGAAGTGGACGTTCGTCCAGAAACAAGCGGACGCTCGTCCTCCATGCAGAGCGGACGCTCGTCCAAATGCGAGAGGGAGAGGACGCTCGTCCCAGGCAGAGGACGCTTGTCCAGCCAGGCGGGCGCTCGTCCAAGAGAGCGGACGTTCGTCCAGGAGGACGCTCGTCCGAGGACGCTCGTCCCAGAAGGGCGCTCGTCCAAGAGAGGGGGACGCTCGTCCAGAGGCAGCAGGCGCTCGTCCAAGAAGCAGACGCTCGTCCAGCCAGGCAGAAGTGGACGCTCGTCCAGCCAGGCAGAGGACGTTCGTCCAGGACGCTCGTCCATGCAGAAGAAACGAGAGGACGCTCGTCCATGCAAGAGGACGCTCGTCCATGCAGGAGGACGTTCGTCCAGCAGAAGTGGACGTTCGTCCACTTTCAGTGTCCAGAGAGTTTCACGCCCGGGCGTGAGAAATGGGGCGCCCGGGCGCGACTTTTCGCCAGACTTGAATTTTTCCAGAGAGTTTCACGCTCGGGCGCGACTGACAGAGGGCGCCCGGGCGCGACTTTTACTGATGTGGCAGACAGCTTATTTAACCCAGAAACGCGAAGGGTTAAGGGTCTTTGGTCATTTGGAGGCGCGATTTCACTGAGAGGAGAGCTTGGAGGGCTGCTAGGGTTCGTGGGAACACTCCCTTCTTCCTCTTGGGTTCTCCTTCTTCTTCCATCTTCCATGTTGTAAGCTTTAGGGTTCTCCATGGAAATGGAGAACCAAACCCATCTTGTTGGGATTATTTGTAGCCTTCGAATTCTTGTGTAATTGTTGAATGATTTGATTATATATATGCCTTTTCTATCAATTGCTAGTATTCTTGTTTCCAATCTTAAAGCTTGCATGTAATGGGAACGTTCATGGCTTGATTTTGGGGTTTCATGGATTATGGGAACGTAAGATGAAATCTTGAACTGAAATAGGAGTCCTTGTGGGTCATTGATTCTAGGAATGGAAGATGATTCGCATGTTGTCTTAGATCCCAGCTCTTTAATGCGGGTTTTGCTTGTTAGATTGCCAAGGAATTGGGGTTTGATAAGGAAAACCTAGGCTCTTTCACCTAAGGAATTAGGGCTAGAGTGTTTTAGTGGATTGACTTTAGTAAATTGATAGAGAGGAGATAAAATTGGTTATACACAAGAGTGCATTGGTGAAAACTAATCTTAACAATGTCATTTCATACCATTTCTTGTCTTTTCCATTTCCAAGTGCCTTCAATACCAAAGTCCAACCTTGTAATTATGTATGAATTTATATTTCTGCACTTGTTCTGTAAATTGATGTTATGTTCTTGAGTCTATATGAGTTGTTAATCGCACAATTCTCTAGTATTACGAGTCTCTTGGGAAAACGATACCCGGTCTTACCGGTTTATTACTTGAACGATTCGGTGCACTTGCCGAAATCGAGCCCAACAAGTATTTTTTGAGCTAACAAGTTTTTAGTGTCGTTGCCAAGGATTTGGGGATTGAACCCGAGTCCTAGCAACGGCTAACAAGTTAAATTGGGCTTCATCAAGTTTTTGGCGCCGTTGCCGGGGATTTGGGGATTGAACCCGAGTCCTAGCAACGACTAACAAGTTAAATTGGGCCTCATCAGAAAGGTGACACAAGGGTGTTGTAGGGGGCTGTTTGTGACACTGGAGGGAGCGGAGATTCGAGAGAATTTTTATATTTTGAGTTAGGTGGAGTGGATGTAGTGTTGGGAGTTGAGTGGTTGGCGAAATTGGGAGAGATAAAGGTGGATTAGAAGAAGATGACATTGAAATATGGGCCGACGGATGCTAAGGTGGTGATAAGGGGGGACAACACATTAATGAGAAAAATAATTACCCCTAAAATGCTGTAGAAGGAAATCGAGATAGAGACACTGGCGGTGGTGTGGAGATCTTGGAGGAGTTCGAGGTGGTGTTCCAGGAAGTGCAGGGACTTCCTCCTGTCAGGCGGGTCAATCATCACATAACCCTCAAAGAGGGCACCCAACCCGTGAATGTGAGGCCCTATAGATATCCTCACTTGATGAAAGCTGAAATAGAGAGACAGATGCAGGAGATGATGGGCTTGGGCATTATTAGGCCCAGTAACAACCCATATTCTAGCCCAGTTATTTTAGTTAAAAAAAAAAGATGGGAGCTGGCGTTTCTATATTAATTATAGAGCTCTAAACATAGTTACTGTCCCAAACAAATACCCCATACCAGTGATTGAAGAGCTACTGGATGAGCTTCATGGAGCAGATTATTTTTCCAAGTTGGACCTTAAAGCAAGGTACCACCAAATACGGATGAAGGAAGAAGACGTCCCAAAAACAGCGTTTTGGACTCATGTCAGACATTACGAATTCCTCGTAATGCCATTCGGCCTCACAAACACTCTTGTCGCCTTCCAGGATATGATGAATTCATTGTTGAGACCCTTCTTGAGGAAGAGCGTGCTGGTCTTCTTTGACGACATCCTAGTGTACAGCAAATCGTGGGAAGCTCATGAAAATCGCCTCAGACAGGTGATGGAGGTGCTGAAGCAGCACAAGCTGTTTGCAAACAAGAAGAAGTGCGAGTTCGGCAGGAGGCTGATTCGTTATTTGGGCCATATGATATCGAAGCAAGGGGTGGAAGATGGATGGCGAGAAGGTGTTAGCGGTGACTGATTGGCTGACACCCAGATGTATCAAAGAACTGAGAGGTTTCTTGGGACTCACCGGTTATTATAGAAGGTTTGTAAAGGATTATGGGAAGATCGCGAGACCTCTCACAGATCTATTGAAGAAGGGGAAGTTTGAGTGGACGGTGATGGGGGAGGCAGCCATGCAAGCACTGAAGAAGGCAGTCACCACTGCTCCTGTACTAGCTCTGCCTAATTTTTCAATGGCGTTTCAAGTGGAATGTGATGCTTCCGGGAAGGGAATAGGGGTTGTATTGTCGGAAAACAAGAAACCCATAGCTTATTACAGCAAGGCGTTGTCAGAATGTTCATTGGGCAAGTCACTGTATGAGAAGGAGTTGATGGCCCTTGTGTTGGCCATTCAACACTGGCGTCCATATCTGTGGGAAGGCGCTTCAGTGTTTTTACAGACCAGAAAAGCTTGAAGCATTTGTTGGAACAGCGCATAACAACTCAAAACCAGCAAAACTGGCTAGCTAAACTCACGGGATATGAGTTTGATATATATTATAGGACGGGAGCTTCAAACAGGGTGGTTGATGGATTGTCTAGGAAAGGTGAAGATGGGGGAGAAGGGGATAAGACGTTACAAGTGATATCCAGGCCATATTGGCCTGATTTTCAAGAGTTAATAGAGGAAGTGGAGAAGGACGAAGGGCTGAAAAAAATAATGGAAGAGATAGAGAATGATCCTGATTCCCATCCTGCTTACACCATGGAGAACGAGAGGTTACACTTTAAGGGAAGGCTCGTGCTTTCAGAAAAGTCTGAATGGATACCCAAGATTTTAGCAGAATTCCATGATTCTACTATAGGGGGACACTTGGGGGTATACAGAATGTATAGAAGACTTGCCCAGGCTTTTCATTGGAAGGGTATGAAGAAGAGGGTGACAGACTATGTAGCTTCTTGTTTAGTCTGTCAACAACACAAATATATGACATCATCTCCCTAGGGACTTTTAATGCCTTTGCCTATCCCCAGGGCAATCTGGGAAGAAGTAAGCATGGATTTTGTGGTTAAATTGCCAAAATCTCAAGGGTTTGAAACGATAATGGTGGTGGTGGATAGGTTGAGCAAATATGGGCACTTTATTCCCACAAAGCATCCTTATATAGCAAAGGTAATTGCAGAAATTTTCGTAAGAGAAGTGGTGCGCCTACACGGGATACCAGTATCAATTGTTAGCGACCGGGATCCTCTTTTTATTAGTACATTTTGGAAGGAGCTTTTCAGAATTCAAGGCACCAAATTAAGAATGTGCACCACATATCACCCAGAAACGGACAGACAAACTGAGGTATTGAATAGGATATTGGAGACCTATTTACGGTGTTTCTGTTCAGAACAACCTAAGGCTTGGAACACCGTGTTACCATGGGCTGAATACTGGTATAATACCAGTTACCAGGGAGCAACAAAATGCACTCCTTTTGAAACGGTTTATGGTAGACCCCGCCAGCATTAAACAGATTTATTCCAGGAGAAACATTGGTAGAAGCGGTGACACAGGACTTACAGACGCAGGATGAAGCTCTTAAGCAATTGTAACATCACCTGACTAGAGCACAAGAACGGATAGAGCAATATGCGAATAGAAAGAGGAAGGAGTCCAGTGTGAAAGAAGGAGATTGGGTCTTCCTTAAGATAAGACCTCATAGGCAAGTGTCAATGCCAACTAGACTACATCCCAAGCTATTTGCTCGATACTACAGACCCTTCTTGGTTGAGAAACAAGTGGGTCCAGTGGCTTTTAAATTACAGTTGCTAGTGACAGCCAAAATACACCCGATTTTTCATGTGTCACAATTGAAGAAAGCTGTGGGGAAGAATAAGGTGGAAGGGGAATTGCCAGAGGAATTACAGGTGCAAGGTCCATTATATAGACCTTTAAGGTATTACAAAGGCGAGACAAAAATCAATAAGGAGAGGAGGTATCCCAAGTTTTGATCCAATGGCAAGAGGGTGGAGTAAAAGGAGCAACCTGGGAAGAGGAGTTGTACATCAAGCAACAGTTTCCGAATTTCAACCTTGAGGACAAGGTTGCTGAGATGGAGAGGGGTATTGATAGGGGAGTAAAAGTGTATGTAAGGAGAAATAAAGGCGGGAAGGAAAATTAAGAGGGAATGTCTGTTAGAGGGAAAGGGGAGTATAAATAATAACATAATAAGTGGTGAGAGGTTCATCAGATATTTTACTTTTGGGAATAGACTGGACTTTTCCAGTGGAGGAAGGGAGGCTTCCTTGGGACATTGACTTGTAATTCTGTTTTACACACTTTACAGAATTAATGAAATACGTATATATTCATTTCTTTGCTACTGTTTGAGTGTTGTGAGAGAGGAGAGTCATCTGTTACGGTTCTCTGCATAAAAGAACCTAACACGTGGTGGCTCTTCAATAATGACCTCTTTATCCATTGAATGTCAACAATGCATTCCTTACCTGCGATTTGCAAGAGATTTACATGGAGCAACCTCCCAGATTTGTTACTCAAGAGAATCTTCTCTATTGGTATTTTGTCTTTTATGTTGATGTCGCAAATCATTAACTATTTGGTAAACTATGCAAAAAGAGATATTTTCACTAAGGGATTATATTACTAAGAAGCTTGATACATACAATTTGTATGCACTAGCTTGAGGGAAGTGTTAAATATATTATCTTTATCTTTTATCTTTAGTTTGTTTGTTATTATTTCTTATTTGTATTTTGAACCTAGTTCATATTTCTTCTATTATAAATAGATAACTCTATATGTATATTCAAAGAGATACAAATATCATAGTTTTCACTATGTTCAACCCAAAATATAACCCCAAATATGATTCATCTTCTTGAATTAACATATGCTACCTAATTATTATTAGGATCAAACTATTTGCCTTAGTTATGTCTTTCTCAACAACCTGATGTACAATGAAGGAAATATATTAAGAGAGCTAAGTAAAATGAAGTTAGAGATAAAAAAATAATGACATTACCTAACCCAACAATTTCGACAGACATCTGGGTCACATTCACGATTGGCTGCAAAGCACGGACATAATCGACTTCTGCATTGACTCTTGGTACAATGACATCCTCTGAATCGATTTGTGCATATCTTTGAACACCTAAAAATAGAAGCAAGAAAACCTTATGTTGAGAACGCATTTTCATGCTTTGCTAAGCATGGATTTTTTTAAAAGCTTTCTGTCCACCTGTCTCTTGTAGCACTCCAAGAAAAATCTTGTTTCTTTCCTTTTGAGTTAAAGTACTTGGGAAAAAACATATAAAATAATCATGTAGATCACTCTTGTTGGACATGAATCTTTAAATTAAATACCCCAAAAAGATTGTTAACAAAGTACTTCAGAAAGGCCAACACATGACCATGACAAATACAAAATATCCTTGTTGCAATTGAATATTCAAATTAGATACCCCATAAAGATTGTTATAACTACGTAATTTAAATTGGGCAACACATGGTGATGAGAAATTTAAAATATGGTGCAATTGTTGATCTATTTCTTTAATAGAAAGAAGGATTAGGACATAACTAAATGAAAATTCACATACCCACAATATTTTTCACAGCAAGTTCCATTAAGAAGACAAGAGCATTCCTTTCCACACATTCCATGACATCCACAAGGAGTATATTGCTTATTGTACATGTTTTGCCCATAAGCAATTTTTCTCCATCTAGGGGGCAGACCGGCAGACTTTCGAGTATAGTTGAACTTCCTAGGTTTTCCCTTTTTCCGTTGTGATCTTGATCTTGATGACATTTCTAGGTCCTAGCAAATTAACCCAAATTTAAAGTAAAAAACATTGCGAAAATTATGTTCGAAGTACAAAAAACTGAACATTCAGCGATTATGTTTTCCTTTGAATTGATCTATGAAGTTCAGTTAGACAAGTGTGATACAAGAAAATACCCTCCCCTATTAGGAAGCACAAAATACCAAAGCCCCTAAATAATAATAATAATTATAAAATTATCAACTACTAAAGTTGATACTATTTGAGCAAGTGCAAGACATTTCAAGATATATTAATGTTCCCTATTCAAATTTGTTTACTCAATAAATTGTATTATAATTATTTTACACAATATTGGTGGAAGAATAAATTTTCCATCATCATCAAACAACCCCCACATCTCTAGAAAAATTATGTCAATAGAAGAAAACAAATAAAACAGGGAAACAAATGCTTGTAATAACTCTCACTGTGAACTCTGCATTGATATTTTCATTTCTATCCACGATTGAATTTGTTGTGGATCCATGGATCATTGACTCTCCACCAGAAAACATATAGCTTGCTACTTGCAAGCAAGTCTTCAAGCCATGAAAAAAAGTAGCGGCTATGAGGCAACTGCAAAGCGTGGGAAGCACAGCATAAGCAAAAACAAACAAAAAACAATAATAATTTGTTAAAGATATTAAGGAAAACATGTGTATAAAATGTATCATTGTCCATGATTATGTTTATAAAATGTCTCCTTGTCCATGATTTTAGGATTAACTGGCTTCAGGATAACAACAAAACACATAACAAATATAAAGCAACACATCCACATCATACACACAGTATAAGCATAATTTGGTTCTGCCACTTCTCAACCCAATACAAATTTTTCAGAAGAAGAATAATAATAACCTAATTATTGAACACGATCCAAGTGTTTTTTAAGAGTGAGAAAGCTCCATACCTATTTTTTCCAAACATTTCTACTCCCTTCAAATATAAATCTCTCTCTAGAGGTCTCCAATCTGAGTCAATTATCATCTTATCAGTTTGCACGTCCTTGGAAATGGGCATCTCATTAAATTCTATCTCCTTTGTAAGATCTTCTTGTCCATTCATAACTCCTTTGTCCCGCTCACCATGGTCAAAGCTACCAGAAACTGGTAATTTCTTTGAAGCATGTTCACCAAGACTTTCCAAAGATGCACTAGATGTTGTGTGATTTTCATTGTCACTAGCATCCAAATTTAGTTCACTGTAATGATTGCCAATATCGATAATTATATCATCTGAGGTTCTCTTCAGCTCACAAGAACTCTGAGGCTCATTAGGAGGCAATGTCGTGTCCTCTTCCATTGGTGTAATCCCTTTATCCTGAAAAGATCAATGAGCTAAATTTATTAAACGAAATCCTGACATCCTTTAACCAAGAGAAAATGAAAGGGAGATCAATTCAAAGCCTTTTACATTGTTTTTTCATCAAACATGTAACGAAAGTAGATGAAGTGGTGCTTTTGCAAGTATATCTGTACATTTAATTTTCTTAAATGGATGGAAAACATTTATTATCGACGAATTTATGTCAATACAAGTTAACAAATTACTTTTTATTAAGGACGCATCCAGAAATCTATTTAGGAAGGGATGTTTTTGTTTTGCTTTATAATATTTAAATATCTGACATATGATAAATAAAATTTCGACAAATAATACTACTGCAAAAATATTTGTTGCCTTTACACATAAAAATAAAAGTATCTGACAATGATAATAATCGAAAGTCCTCAAATTATATAATAATGACAATATATAAATACATATATTTATAATATGTTTATTGGAAGTCACATTTACTAAATAACAATTATTAATTCTTGTTAGGTTTCATTAATGTTTACTAACCCTTATTAATTCAATATTGCTAATTTTAATAAAAATAGTATCATTGCACAAGTTAATAGAACAACCAAGAACAAGAAGAAGAATACCAGAAGGTAACATTGATCACTGCATGGTTTCCTACCAACTTCAGGTTCAGAGCAGACATGTTTTTCGCTCTGGGAAGTAAATCATCAAATTAATTTATTGATGGAATTGGGAACACATTAAATTAAAAAGAACATAAAACATTTCTACTTACAAGATATATTAAAGGTTGATCAGTGCCATGGATAGCACAGTCAAAGATCTGCCCAAGAAAATTGTAAAAGCATAGATAGATACAAAATATTTAATATCATAGTAAACATAATGGGAATGACAAGAATCTTAAGATAATGTTTTAGTATGTACCAAACATCGACGACAGAAGATTTTATCAAAAGTTTCTAAAGTCCCACCCAGATCTTTCTTTAAACATACTCCAAAATGTTTCTGACATCCTTTACAATGACAATCTTTAGAATGTTGATCCAGACTCTCCATACTCTTTTCCTTTAGTTTTTCATACCTCTCCTGCACATTTTAATGAAGAAAAAAAATCTCCAAAACATAAAGATGATAGTTCAAAATATCCATGAATAATTAAATATGATTAATGAGCATCAAATATATATTCACGTCCTTAAGTTACTCTAGATTACCTGAATTTGTGAATCGTCAGTCTCAAAAATCTCTTCAATGATACCCAATACCTCCTTAGTAGACCCATATTCCTCGAGTGTCATCCTAATATTCAAGAGTCGAGATAGTAATTCCAGAATAGAGAAGCTTCAAACATTTGAATAGAGTAGAAAAATGATACCCAATAAGTATAAAATTTGGTATTCAATTTAGATATGTTGTGTGATGATGATAAAGATCTTATTTCCTATTACTTGCGGAAGGAAAACCACAATAGGTCCCCTATTTTGTTCAGCAAACAAATATGTAAATTAAGAATTTATATATGACCCACAACAAAAATTTCAATAAGGATCTTCAGCTCTTGTTGTAATTCCCTTTTTCTTCATAAACAACTAGAACTACTACATGAAAGTCCACATCTTAATTTACCTCAGAATTTGGTCTTCAGCCTCAGTGAATTCATGTTCAACATTCTGGGTATTTGGTATCTCTTCCTCATTATCACTGCATATCATCATTTCACCTCTATCTTTGTCATAGTACATCTGGTATTTTCCAATAACCGATTGATCTTTAGCCATTTTCTCATTTCTGTTCAGTGATGAAAATTTTGAAAAATCAAAAAATACAATCTGCAAACGAATTTATCAATAATGTTTTCTAATTTAAAAGAAAATATAAATCAAGAAGTGCGTAATTTTTTCCAATGACAAAAATCGTATTGGACATCTATCTGGACAGAAGATTAGTTTATGAAACCTCAAAGTCAAACACACCTGGCCACATATACCCAAGCCGTATATGTTGGTAGTTTTTCCTCGTTTGGAATCCTAGTACTTTCTGCTGCTGATATGTCCACATCATTGAATTGATCCTCCTCTAGTGTAGCTTCAGGGAACCCATTGAATTTACATAAAGGATTGTCAATTCTCAAAGACAGCTTATTGACGTTTTCCCCTACCTGCAAATACTCATTCCCTGATAATACTCTCTTAGTCGTTGGAAAAACAGGCTCAAGATTCCTCCAATGTCTATGAACCTTTTCCTGTGCAAACATAACTCAAATTAATTTCATTCTAATTAAGAGTATTCAAAACAAGTCATTCTCAATTAGGAGTGTACTAAAAGGGGGCAGGCAAGGACCTTAGCCCCCCTACTCAGGCTTTATATGTGTATATATGTGGTCATACATTTGCGTTCATAATTGGTTGATTTGATTAACTTGGACAACTATACAATTTTATTGCATTAGCAAGATTGGATGACTTGCATTCCATATTAGTCTTTTATGTGCTCTGTATATGCTATTAATAAAGGTTAATGAAGATTAATGAAACTTAATGATTGACTGTTCTCTGATTCTCAATGGGTTCAGCTGATGCGTGCTAGGTTTTTTAAGCACATAACTCAATTAAATAAATACAAGTCTCGTTCTCTATGTCCTTCTTTGGCTAGATTCATACCTGAAGTTCATGATGTAGGTTGGGCGTTAGGAGATTGTAAAGGATTCTGGCACAAGATAGAAAGGTAACGTTCATGTATTTTCTGTATTACTTAAAACAGAGCAACACCCTTATTTATATAAGGGTCAACCAGTATATACAAAGTATAAAACTGAAAACAAAAGCTATAGAAAAGGAATTGTAGGGCAGCTGTCATTAATAGCTTTACTCGTTTGGCTTAACAACACGTAACATTCTAAAACATTCTAATACACCTCCCTAAGACAAACTAGATTGTTCCAACAACACCAATAAGTTTCCTGAGACTCTTGAATCTTTCAAACTTCAGAGCCTTGGTTAGAAGATCAGCTAATTGTATTTCCGACTTGCAATGGCACAGCTCCTTCCTTTCATTCTTCACTTGCTCACGGATATAATGGAATTTTGTTTCAATATGTTTACTTCTTCCATGAGAAGCAGGGTGTTTAGTTAGATCTATTGCAGATTTTTTGTCAATACAAAGTTGTATTTCCTACCAATTTCATCTTCAATCCCTCCATCACAGACTTTAGCCATATAGATTGACATGTTGCCTCACATGCTGTTATGTACTCTGCTCCACAAGAACTTAAAGCCACAACAAGTTCCTTGGTTGAACTCCATGATATTGGTGAGTTTCCAAGAAAGAACAAATAACCTCCTGTGCTTTTCCTATCACACTTATCCCCACACCAGTCTGCATCAGAATAGGATTTTATTCTCATTTCCACACCTTCTCTTCTTCGTGGAAAAAGAATACCATAGTTGTGTGTGCCTTGTATGTACCTTAGAATGCATTTTACAACATTCAGGTGTGATGTTCTTGGATTCTGCATGTATTTGCTCACAAGACCAACACTGTAACTCACATATGGCCTGTGTTACACAAGTATCTTAGGTTTTTTACCATGCTTCGATAGAAAGTAGCATCTACAACCTCCACTTCTGAGTCCTGGAACAAATAAGACTTCATCTATTACAACTTCTCTCCCATTTTCATCTCGAAGTACAACTCTGTCAAAACCCTCTGCAGTCAAGTTCTATCATCTGCAAACTTGATTTTTCCATTTAGAACTTCCTTCATTTTGACAAAACATTCTCTTTTTCCAGTCATATGCGTCAAACACCCTGAATCAAGGTACCATGACGTCTCTTCTAGCTCATCTTCATTTGTTCTTGCCATCAACATCACTGCCTCTGAATCAGATGTGTTGTCTTGTGCCATATTAGCTTGATTCTTGGGTTTATTCTTTGCACCTTCACCCTTCCAACAGTCTTTGGCAAAATGCCCAAGTTTTTGACAATTAAAACATCTAACCTTCTTTTTGTCAAACTTCCAGCTCTTTTCTTGATCACCATTTTGATTTGACTTGTGACTCTTTCGGTTTTCAGAGTCATCGAAGTTTTTCTCTTACTGTTCTTGAACCTCCTTATGCTTTTTTTTGTTAAATATTTTAGACCTTTTTCCCTTTCTATGAAACTAGATCTAACTTGCAAGATTTGATCTTGGTACTGTCTTCGCTCATTCAATCTATGTTCATGAGCCTCTAGTGAATGTTGCCGTTCTTCCACCTCCATAGTCTCAAAGTCACGCGTTTCTTCAATGGCAACCACAATATGATCGAACCTTGGAGGCAAAGTCCTCAAGATATTGTCAACAACATACTCATCCGTAAGCTATCTGCTACTGTAAAAGATTTCACATGCTCCAACTTGCTACAAGTTCCTGGAAACGTTTTAAAGAGATTATCGGATGTGATAGATAAACTTTCGGGTTTCAGATACTTGAGCAGCAAGATCAAGTCATTTGGAGGCCTGCTAAGGATGGGATATGGACTTTCAAAGCTGCTATATCTCATGTAAAATCTGATGTTGTATATCTTTCTGGTAAGAAAATGATTCGGTCTCCAACGATTCCTCTATCTAGGCCATTCCTTCTTTGGAGACTTGTGCATGACAGAATGACTATTGATGAAAATTCATGTAAAAGTGGAAGTATTGTGGCCTCTGCATAGTCTCTGTGGTGTCGTGGAGATAACTTTTGAAGTTAAAGATATTTTCACTGGAACTGCGAGTCTGTTTCCATAGGTACTATCTTGAACTTCCTTCATTCCTCACGTAATAATCAATTGGTTGTTGTTACCTTATTGAAAGTGATTCATATCATATGGTTAACTTGGTATAAGAGGTGTTAGGTAAACTTTAAAAGGGCCCACTTGCTGAATAAGGAAGCTAATGTTCCCCACTTTGTAAAGTTGAGGATTTTGGGGAAAGTGTCTTCCCTTTGTCTGCTGAATTCCCGAAACTCTGCACCATGTTTCTTGGAGTTTATTTCTTTATTGGTTATAAAAGAGAGTAAGGTGTGCAAAGAAAAAACCACCCACCGAGAAAGAAATAAGCAAAGGTGTAGTAGAGAAAGAAAGGTGTGTGAGTGTGTAAAAAAGGAGAAAGCTAGAGGAGTGTGGTGTGTGTAGCGTAAAATTCCAGAGAAGAAAAGAGTGGGATTGTATGTTATTTATTGTGTTGAGTTATTGTGAGTTGTGATGATTGTGTGCACCACTGTGAGAGAAAAGAGTGATTGTTGTATTTCTGAAAGCTTTTATTTTCAATAAAAGTATATTTGATACCAACAAATTGGTATCAGAGCTTTCACAGTCTGAGTGTTCGAGTTAAAAAAAAAAGAGTGAGAAATGGCAAACTTTGCAAACAGTGTGTCTCTGCCCCAATTGTCAAAGAAAGTTAATTATGACAATTGGAGTGTACAAATGAGAGCTCTTTTGGGATCCCAAGACGTATGGGATGTAGTGGAGAGTGGGTATGAAGAACCCACAGATGACGAAGCACAGACGGTTGCCCAACTTGCAGCGTTGAAGAAAACGCGTGTGAAGGATAAATCAGCTCTATACATATTGTACCGAGCTGTGGATGAATCTGGCTTTGAGAAGATAGTAAATGCTAAATCTTCAAAAGAAGCATGGCAGATTCTGGAGAAAGTATACAAAGGTGACAACCGAGTCAAGCAAGTCAGGCTTCAAACTCTCAGAGGCGAGTTTGAAAGTTTGAGAATGAAGGAAAAAGAAAAAGTAACCGAGTATATATCTCGGGTGGAAGCAGTGGCAAATCAAATATGTAAAAATGGAGAGGAATTGCCAACCAGCAGGGTGGTAGAGAAAATTTTGAGATCACTAACAGATGATTTCGAAAGCATAGTTTGCGCTATCGAGGAATCGAAGGACCTCTCAACGCTATCAGTTGAAGAGCTTACTGGGTCACTTGAGGCCCATGAACAAAGGAGAAGAAAAATGAAAGAACCTCTTGACCAAGCACTACAAGTGCAACTTGACTTAAGAGGAACTCGGAACACTCAGGGCCAAGATCCTAGAGGAAGAGGAAGAGGTGGCCAAGGACGTGGCGGACGTGGCAAAGGTGGACGTGGCAGAGGTGAATTTGAAGCCGACACAAACCAGACCAGACAACAGAATTGGTGTGGTCGTGGTCAAGGAAGAGGTCGAGGAGGTCGATCTAAGTCAGGAATTGAATGCTTCAAATGTGGCAAAATTGGCCACTACGCAGGTAATTGCTATAATTGTGGGAAGCCAGGCCACATAGCAAAATATTGTGAGGCTGAAAAGAAAAAGGAAACAAATTTTCTTACTGAGGAAACCAATGAAGAAATTGGGATCTTATTGATGTCAAAAAATCCAGAAGTTGAGCTTGTGCCAAACTGTTCAAACAATTCGGTTTGGTACTTGGACACCGGCGCAAGTAACCATATGTGTGGCGACGAGAGTTTATTCAAAGTACTTTCAAAGGTGGAATCCGGATCTGTTTCTTTCGGCGATGCTTCAAAAGTAACCGTCAAAGGTCGAGGAACGATCTGGTATGAACAAAAAAATGGGCAAATCGGAGAGATCAGAGATGTATACTATATTCCTGATCTCAAAAGCAACATACTAAGCATGGGACAGATAATGGAGAAGGGGCACTCAGTTTTGATAAAGGATCGAGAATTACAACTGAGGGATAAATTCGGGAGGCTCATCACCCAAGTAGAAATGAAGGAAAATCGCATGTACAAACTTGAGTTGAAAATAGTTCAAGATAAAAACATGCAACTTGATATGGAGGATGAGGCCATGAAGTGGCATTTGCGGTTCGGTCATCTTCACTTTGGAGGGTTGACCGAGTTGGTGAAAAAGGAGATGGTGCTCGGACTGCCTAAAATGGAATTTGAAAAGAAGTTCTGTGAAGAATGTGTGATCGGAAAGCAAGCAAGGACTTCGTTCCCTCGGATCTCTGAATACCGAGCAAAGGAGCAACTTGAATTAATCCATACCGATTTGTGTGGGCCAATAACTCCAGAATCATTTAGTGGTAAGAGATACTTTGTTTCCTTCATTGATGATTTCTCAAGGAAGACGTGGGTTCACTTTCTGAAGGAGAAGTCAGAAGTGTTTGAAACTTTCAAGAAATTCAAAGTGATGGTAGAGAAAGAAACAAGCAAAGTCATCAAAACAGTCCGATCTGACAGAGGAGGTGAGTTCATTTCTACCAAGTTCAACAACTACTGCGAGGAACATGGAATCAAGCGTTTCTTGACGGCTCCATACTCCCCACAACAAAATGGTGTTGCTGAGAGGAAGAATCGGACCATTCTTGATATGGTTCGAACCATGCTTAAAGGGAAGAATATGCCAAAGAAGTTCTGGGCAGAAGCGGTGCAATGCGCAGTTTATGTGCAAAACAGATGTCCACATGCAAAGTTGGGTGAGAAGACGCCTCAGGAGATTTGGAGTGGTGTGAAGCCGAATGTCTCTCATCTAAAGGTGTTCGGCAGTATAGCCTATGGGCAAGTACCAAGTCAGCACAGGACAAAATTAGAAGATCGGAGCAAGAAGTACATATTTATCGGGTATGATAAAAATTCTAAAGCATATAAATTATTTGATCCTGTTAACAACAAAGTAGTGGTGAGCCGAGATGTTCACGTGGAGGAAACAAAGGAGTGGTGTTGGAGTAACCTGGTCGAAAAAGAAACTAGCTCGGAGATTGTTGTACCTTCAGCAACAACAACCACTGAGTCCTCAGATGAAGAAACCGAGCCACAACATCCTAGGATGAGAAGTCTACAAGACATATACGACACTACAAATGAAGTTCATGTTGTATGTCTTCTGGCCGACTCTGATGACTTGAGTTTTGAGAAAGCTGTCCAAGATGAGAAGTGGAGAACAGCCATGGATGAGGAAATCGGAACGATTGAACGCAACAAAACTTGGGAACTGACTAACCTTCCTGAAGGAGCTCGACCCATTGGAGTAAAATGGGTGTACAAAAAGAAGATGAATGTTGAGGGAGAGGTTGAGCGTTATAAGGCTCGACTTGTGGTAAAGGGGTATAGACAAAAGGAGGGGATAGACTATGATGAAGTATTTGCTCCTGTCACGAGAATGGAGTCAATCCGACTCTTGATCTCGTTAACTGCTCAGAACCAATGGCCAATTCAACAGATGGATGTGAAGTCGGCATTTCTAAATGGCGTACTGAAAGAGGAGGTGTATGTTGAGCAACCACTCGGGTACATGAAGAGAGGGGATGAGAAGAAAGTGTTGAGATTGAGAAAAGCCCTCTATGGACTGAAGCAGGCTCCCCGTGCCTGGAATGAGAGAATTGATGGGTACTTCAAGAAAACCGGGTATGAGCAATGTCCGTACGAACATGCCTTGTACACAAAGAAATCAGAAAAGGATATGATGATGGTTGCTCTCTATGTTGACGACCTCATATTCACCGGAAGCAACACGAAGCTAATTAAGGAGTTTAAGGAGGCAATGGAAAAAGAGTTCGAGATGACAGACTTAGGCTTGATGAAATATTTTCTTGGCCTGGAAGTGAAGCAATCGGAGGAAGGGATTTTTATATCCCAAGAGAGGTACGCACTTGAAATTTTAAAGAAGTTTAAAATGGAGGACTGCAACCCGGTTTCTACTCCAATGGAACCTGGCACTAAACTATTGAAGTTCGATGGAGGAGAACGAGCTGATTCTGGGAGATATCGAAGTTTAATCGAAAGTCTAAGGTACCTTACAAGCACGAGACCCGACTTAATGTTGAGTGTTGGGATAATGAGTAGATTCATGGAGGATCCAAACTATACACATTGGAAGGCACTGAAGAGAATTTTGAGATATATTCGAGGAACCCTATCACTTGGTCTTTTCTATTCAAAATCAGATGACTATCGACTAGTGGGTTACTCAGACAGTGATTGGTGTGGTGATATTAATGACCGGAAAAGTACTTCAGGTTACGTATTCCTACTTGGAAATACAGCTTTTACTTGGCTGTCTAAGAAGCAACCCATTGTAACTCTATCTACCTGCGAGGCAGAGTATGTGGCGGCTTCTTGGAGCGTGTGTCATGCAGTCTGGCTTTTAAATCTATTAAAGCATTTGGGAGTGATCCAAGATGAAGGGATTGTGATCCGAGTTGATAACAAGTCGGCAATCGAGTTGGCAAAGAACCCAGTTAATCACAGAAGGAGCAAGCACATCGACGTCCGTTTTCATTTCATCCGAGAACAAGTCAAAGAAGGAAAGGTCAAACTGGAACATGTTGAAAGCCGAGCTCAAGCCGCCGACATATTCACCAAGCCACTACCAACCACATTGCTAGAGAATTGCAAAAGGCTTATTGGAATGAGATAATGAAATACAGTGCAAGAAGACCAATTTAAAGTTTACGGGGGAGTTTTGTTAGGTAAACTTTAAAAGGGCCCACTTGCTGAATAAGGAAGCTAATGTTCCCCACTTTATAAAGTTGAGGATTTTGGGGAAAGTGTCTTCCCTTTGTCTGCCGAATTCCCGAAACTCTGCACCATGTTTCTTAGAGTTTATTTCTTTATTGGTTATAAAAGAGAGTAAGGTGTGCAAAGAAAAAACCACCCACCGAGAAAGAAATAAGCAAAGGTGTAGTAGAGAAAGAAAGGTGTGTGAGTGTGTAAAAAAGGAGAAAGCTAGAGGAGTGTGGTGTGTGTAGCGTAAAATTCCAGAGAAGAAAAGAGTGGGATTGTATGTTATTTATTGTGTTGAGTTATTGTGAGTTGTGATGATTGTGTGCACCACTGTGAGAGAAAAGAGTGATTGTTGTATTTCTGAAAGCTTTTATTTTCAATAAAAGTATATTTGATACCAACAAGAGGAACTCTGAGATTGGCCAATAAAGCATTATCAATTGGTCAGGCTTTTGCGAATACTTAGTTGGAAATGGCTACCTCAGGGTCTTCTTTATGGGCGTACAGGGTTGTTTCTATGGATGATCTTAGAATTCTATAATTTTTTTATCCCTAATTGTCCTCCTCCGGCTCCTAAAATTTTGGAAATTAACCGGTTTCCTCCTTCAGATGATTGCATGCAATGCAACAGTGATGAGGTTTCTGGTGGTAATCTTGAGCACCCGTCCTATGGTGGTATTTTTCAAGACAATATAAGTAATTTCCTTGATGGCTTCTCAACTTACATTGGGGTGGGTTCTGCACTTGCTGCTGAAATTTTAACAGTTATGTTTGCTTTGGGGCATGCGGAAAGAGATGGTTGGAATAATTTTGAGCTTGAATGTGACCCATAGTTAGTCCTCTAGGCTTTCCATGAGGAAAATATTGCCCTTTGGCGCCTTCGTGTGGAGTTGGAGAAAATGTTTACCTATTTGTTTTTCTATGATCTTCACTTTTTAGGGAAGAAAATTCTTGTGCAAATAAGTTAGCTAAGCATGGATTGAATAATACACTTAACTTTGGTTGGTGGGATCATGTTCCTAACTAAAACAATTGTTTTAGAAATTGTTTAAGACTGCCAGTTTTCAGGTTTGCGTAATTTTGATCATGAGTTTTGGTTTGACCCTGCGTGATTTTCTTTTATATTTTATTCTAGATGTGCTGCATATGATAGGTAGAGCTTGAGGTGGCACCATTATTGGGGTGTCCTGTCTCTGATGCTTTTGTTCATCAATTTCCAAAAAATCAATCGTTTTGTTGTAAATGTGACTTACACTAAACATATATTGTCATACTACAGATTTCAAGAGCAAATTGCAATATGTTTTAATTTGCACTTGTTAAACTTTAGGCATTGTCTACTTTCCCACAAAACAAAACAAAAAGAGCTAGATACTAATTCCAGAAAATTAACTAATAACATTGCCGATGATAAAAGGGACAAAAAACATTTTCAACAATCAAGTCATGCAATTGTGAAGTTAGAGGACTTTTCGGTCTAATTTTTCTTGTTTCAAAAATTATTTTACGCAACAACTTCACACTACTCAATAAACAATTCCTGATAGAAAATCTATCAATTAAAAAAAAATAGAAACAGTTGAGAAATGCTTTCTCATATTTTATCTACTCATTGAGAGTGCATTGGTTGGCTGTCCAGGAGATAACTTTTTAGAAAATATAAATCTGCTCAAAAGGCAAGTAGTTTTGTATATGCCAGAAAATAAATTTAAAAAATGCAAACTTCTTGTTAAAAATATTAAGAAAAAAGCCCTTACTTTAACTGATACCCCTCTCTCGGCATGGTATTTATCTGCCAACACTTTAATCTTGGTCTTCAAAGATCTTCTACTAACCTCTATCGCTGACTTTCCCTGTTGTTTCTGTCAATATTACAGCATAAAATAGTCTTACAAATATTGCTTCAAACATCCATATACACAAAAGTCCATCTATTTATCATAAAGAAAAATAAAATAAAATAAAATCTGCCTCCACATTCTCGTGTTTGGCTGCGGCAGAAAAGCAGGCAAGAACGACGCTCATTATCAAAGAATGTATCAGTAACCGAACATCGACTGAATTTCCCAAATTAAAATGTCACTTCTACTATTTGTACACACAAAAATAGATCAACGACGGCTAATTCCATGCTTCGACATCCAATTCCATACATGCAAACACACTATCATCTAAGTTCAATTCTGAACTATCGTTGCGATACGATTTCAAAAAAATGGAAGGAGACGAAGAAGACAAGACAATAAAGCATCTAAATGAAAGGAATTATAGAAAATGAGAAAATAGAGAGTGAAGAAAGGGATACAAACATGATATTTGGAGGCATAGCTAGGAATTCTGTTCACCATGGATGCGCAGAAAGATTGATGAAAGGAGAAAAATGGAATACTGAAGAAGATGAGAGCGAAGTGATGAAGTAAAGTGAAGAAAGAATAACTCTTCAGAAATGAGTTGTCATAGCACAAACGTTGCATAATATATGGTGCCGTTTCATGCGAGGCTTATTATTATTTCCTTTCTACGTACTGCATTGGGACCACCACTCTCAACTCCAACGTTTTTTCCCACCCAAATCCACGTTTGTCTGTGCTTATTTTTTTAAAAAAAAATAAGTGATTATTGTAATAAATTAAGTATATTTATTTTTTCTTTGTGTTTGTCTGATCTAGTAATTTTGAAAATTAAACAGTTTTCTAATTATTTAATAAGAAAATTCCAGTTTTCTTTCTTAAATAACTGTTTTTTTAAAAAAAAAAGATTATTTCCAAAACTCTTAGTCAAACAAAAATTATTGCTAAAATTAATTTCAAGCAAATTATCGTAAAAGTGAACAAACTTCTAAATTTCGGTGGATTTGGAACATCTTTTTTTCCAACATGATATTCCGAATGCATTTTAATTGACATGTTAATAGGAATTTTATTAAATAACAATTAATAAATTGAATAAAGAAAAATTCTCAAAATTGAATAAGTATAAAACGAAAGAAAATTAAATTTATTCTATGTTTTGAATCTTCCATTTGAATTTCCCTTAAAAGAGAAACAAAATTTAATACTTGCGTCTTTTTATTACTTTAATTTGCGTTAACTAAATCTGGACTTAATTCACATGCAGTGTTCGTGTAAATATTTAATATACTTTATCATTTAACCAGAACTTAAAACAGATAAACTTTAAAGAAAATTATTGTCAAAATAAACAGTCCGATTACACATAACAATCTAAAAAATAAGAGACAATATACGTACAGAAAAAAATAGTCTCATAATAATAACTAAGTTTTTACATGTAATTTTTAAATAAATTGGAAACTAAATTAATATGCATTTACGCTGTTTTTTTTTAAATGTACTTTTATCAACAACAGCAATTACTATATATAATTTTAAATACGTGGAGATTGAAAATGTTCGTCTAATTTGTTAATAAAAACACCAATATAAATTTGGAATATTTTAAAATATGTTTTGTGAAGTACATATTTTAAATAATAAAATTAACATTTTTAATGTATATTATACATAGGTATTAAATTATGCAATAAATAAGCTTCACATGATAACATATTATAATTATTACATTATTAAAATTTAATAATTATATTATTTTCCTTAAATATAATACTACTATATTTAATTATATATTATGTACAATGAATATGTAACATTATACATTATGTAATAATTAATTTTCATTAATAACATTTATACTTGTTAAATTTATTAAATTTAACAAAATTACTGTATTTCATAAATATAATTTGTTTGATAACAGTATTAAACATATTTTTATATTATTTGTAATGAATATATTAAATTATGTAATAAATACTTTTCATTTAAATGGATTAGATTTAATAAAAATACTGTACTTCATAAATATAATATATTAATAAAATTATTAAATAGATATATTTATATATTAATTGCAATGAATATATTAAATTATATAATAAATGCTTTTCATTTAATACTATATTGCATTTATTACATGTATTAAATGTAATAAATATATTTCATGATACTATTAAATTTAAGTATTATTATGTGTAAAGAAATATTAAATATGGTAAAAAAAAACGCTTATTTACAAATTTATATAAACACTACATTAATAACGCTTATACTAGTAGTATTTAATATTAGACTTAATTAAGTTTAGAGTAGTTTGTGAATTGGAGTATTTTAATTGATTTTTTAATAATTTTTTTGTTGTATTCAATATTCAAAATATTTATACTCTTGAATTGAATTCTTCTAATTGATTTTACCCTGTCAATTGAGACCATATTATATATATATATATATATATATATATATATATATATATATATATATAAATCATATTTTAACACTTTTTTTTGTCTTATTTCCACTTTACAACTCTTTTTAATCATAAAATATTATATTTAACTAATAAATATAAATATAAATAAAAAAATTGAAGTTTTTAAATGGAATTATAAAAGAGAGACTGTCAAGATAAAAATGACTTGATTAAATTTTTAGCATCTCAAATTTAATTGATTTCAATTGAGTTTTTATTATAAATATTTGTTTTATTGAGTTTTCAAAATTCTTACATTTTTTAATTGAATGGATATTGTTGATTAGAATAACATGATTATTTGATTTTGCAATTTAAGCAAAGTGCAATGAACTTAGATAATTAAAAACAATAAAGTTATTAAATCTTAATTTTCTTTATAAAAAGGACAGTAATCCATTTTATAAATTAAATATTAAAACAAAAATCAAATTAACTACATGAAGACACAAAATAATGACATTAGGTTTATATAATTAAGGTTTCAAAACCTTTTTTTCTTGTTGAACAAACTCATGAAAATGTTCTTGAAACTACAAATATTAATAGAATGAAATAAAAACTCAAACTGAAAACTCAGATGACATAAGAACTCAATAAAAAAATATATATTTTAAACACTCGATAGAATGAAAATTTTAATAAAATCAACTGAAAATACTCAAACTTAAAACTTAATTAAATAATATTTTAATTTTCTATGTGAGACATCTCTCGATACAAAATAAATGTCATGTCACTTCAATATCAGCAAAATCAAACGTCTCCTAAAAAATGTAAATTGTTTAGTTGGTATGAAATGTTAACACCATGAGAACAGTTTTGAAGGACTTTATTCACAGATAACTAACTATTGGTAAATTAAGTGATTATTTACATATAATATTATGTACAAATTTTGAAAAGTAATTTATTAAACTTGAGTTAAAAAAAACCTAATTGTACCGTATCATTCCTGGCATAACTAAGCCAACTATCCAGCTCTATCGACCATTAAATTAAATTGAGTGACTGACCATCCAAACTGATCACTCAGGTCAATTATCAGACCAATCACCCAGGACGACCACATAGTTAGATCATAAACGATAATAACTTATTAAAACTCAGATTAAGGTGTGATTGGACCATCATTAAACCAGTAAAAGATAAAAACTGTTACAATTAGTATAAATAAAAGTCTCAAATATAAATTTTACACATTTGTTAATTTTTTTTTTCTGTTTTTGTCTATTTTATTTTGAATTTTCAAAATTTATGATTTGTTATTTTAACTTTTTTGTTATTTTAAATTTAATACTATCGATTTTCATAAGCTATTTAAGAAAATATTATATTGGAAAACTTAACAAAAATCGTTAAATTCTTAATTGATTGTTGAAAGCCGGTTAAAGAATAAAAAAAGTGCAGTGACTGAGACCATCACAGAAGAAAAAAAAAAGAGAAAAATGAAATCATTTAATAAAAGATTAAAGGTTATATATGTAATTTTGAAGGTTCATAAGAGAAGTGCAAGATAACCACTCTTACCATTGGAGTTAAAAAAAGTTCGGTGTTGCTCCCTCCACCACCACCATATATTTCCTCCATCTTCCCACATTATTTTAAATACAATTATATTTTTAAGTTAAAAAGATTTTTACTTTTATCCTATTTTAAATAATTTAAAACCCTAATTTTACTTTCCCAGCACTCACCCATTAAACTTTCTTCTCCTTTTCCCATTTTCGTTTTACCTCCCGCACTTCCATTCTTTTTCTTCCCAGTTTTTTTTTGGTTTGAAAGCTTCGTGAGAAAGTATACATCAACGAAGGTGACATCCTTCAACGGATGTCCCCTAATAAAACAAACTATAAAATAAAAAACGTAACCTTTAAACGGGATGTGACATCTTCAACGGATGTCAACATCCGTTTAAAGTAAAACGGATGTTGACATCCGTTTTTCCTTAAACGGATGTTGACATCCGTTTTTCCTTAAACGGATGTTGACATCCGTTAAAGGATGTTGACATCTGGATGTCACATCCGTTTAAAGGTTACGTTTTTTATTTTAGGGTTTTATTTCAAGATTTATTTGAATACGAGGAAGCACTCCACACACTGCACCACGAGAGGGAGACTGCTTGATAATTCTTTCCACCACCACCAACCTTTACAACTTGTAGTATCTCACAACGACAAAAGAAAGAGAAGAAGAAATATAAGGTAAAGAGGAAGAAATATAAGGTTAAAATGAAAGAAAAATATTTTACTCATGTACGAGACTAGAATAGGTTATTAATGAAATAGGTTGTGAATAGGTAAAATTAAAAAATAATAACTCTAAAAATAAAATTTAGTGAGGGACAAAATAGTAAAGAGAAGGTGGAGGGAGAAAGGTGTGGTGGTAGAGGGAGAACACCCAAAAAAGTTTTGGAAATTTTGGACTGGTTTAAGGGACAATGTTTTGTTCAACTTCATTTTAAAAATTTTTGAGCTTTTTTTTTCATGGGATGCAAATATTTATAATTTTGAGTGTTTCATCCTACATCTCTGATATTTCATTCTACAACTCCAAAATTTTCATTTTTAACCTTTTGACATATTGCACCTCCAATTTTTTAAAAAATTTTATTTTTAATTTTAATAAATATCCTTTTATTTTCATCTCTTTCCTGTTAAAGATACTTTAATAAATATCATTTTATTTTATTCTCTTTCCTATTAAAGATACTTTAATAAATATCATTTTATTTTATTCTCTTTAATAAGGCATTCTACATCACCTTAATAATAATATAATTAAATTAAAAATTCAAGTATTATTTAATATAATTTTATATTTTAATAATTATTAAAATATGATTTATATTATAATAATAGTAATATTAAAAAAATAAAAAGAATAATATAAAATTTGATTTAATATATTCAAATATATTAAATTATATTAAAATATTAAAATAAGTTAAATAATTATTAAATTTTAAATAAAAACAAATTTTTTTAAAAATTTGTTTGTCAGATATCAAAATCAATTTTTTTTATTTAAAATTTAATCAATATTTAATTTAATTGAAAATTATAATATTATTTTATATTTTTATTATTTAATAATTATTAAAATATGATTTATATTTTTATAATAGTTTTATTAAAAATAAAAATAAGAGTAATCATGAAATAAAAATAATATTAAAAATTACATTTAATATATTTAAATATATTAAATTATATTAAAATATTAAATTAAATTAAATAATTATTAAAATTTAAATAAAAAACAAAATTTTGGAAACATGTGTTAGTCGGATATAGAGATCGGATAAATTTGTGATTGAAAATGGATATTCAATAAATAAATTTTTCTAAAATTTTTATTTTTATTTAAATTTTAATAATTATTTAATTTAATTTAATATTTTAATATAATTTAATATATTTAAATATATTAAATGTGATTTTTAATATTATTTTTATTTTCATTATTTTTACTCTTATTTTAGTTATTTTTATTTTTTAATAAAACTATTATAAAAATATAAATCATATTTTAATAATTATTAAAATATAAAAATATAATAAATAATGCTATAATTTTTAATTAAATTAAATATTGATTAAATTTTAAATAAAAAACAAAGATTTTCGACAACAAGTTTTTGAATTTTTTATTTATTTACAATTTAATAATTGTTTAATTTATTTTAATATAACTTAATAAATTTGAATATATTAAGTCAAATTTTATATTATTATTATTATTTTATTTTAATTATTTTATATTATTATTAATAATTATTAAAATATAAAATTATATTAAATAATATTTAAATTTTAAATTAAATTAGAATTATTATTAAGATGGTGTAGAATGTCTTTTATAAGAGAAGAAAATAAAAAGATATTTATTAAAATGTCTTTAATAAGAAAGTTAAAAATGAAATTTTTAAAAAAGTTGGAAGTGGAGGATGTCTGAAGGTTGAAATAGAATTTTTAGAGGTGCAGATGAGAAGTTGAAGGTGTAGGATGAAATACTCTATAATTTTTGCTTTGCAATTGAAATTTGTAGTCTATGGTTTTCTTATGTATATGAAGAATTATTTGAATTTGGATTGGGATGGTGAGGATGAACATATCCGGGTGTCTTCCGATCAGAGGAATCTGTAAGAGACCATTAAAGATGCATGGTGGAGTGCAAGGAAGGAGGTAAAGGTAGAGAAAGGAAGGAAAATGAATGGAGAAGACACTCACATCACAATTTTTTTTAACATTGTTTTATCACAAAATTACATTTATTCATTAATAAAGTTTAAAAATAAAAAAAATTATTATTTAAAATAAAAATGAAATCCAAATTTGCTTAAAAATTAAGAACATATTTAACTTTAAAAATAATATTATTATTACTTATATTAATAATAAAACTTATAATTTAATATTTAAATTAAATTTTATGTATTGTCCAAAGAGAATTTTTTTTTAACGCCCAATATAAATTATAATCACATGACAACCACTTTTAGAGGAAATATAACCATTATAAAATAACATTTGTATTTATAAAAAAAGTAAAATAGTGAATATAAAATTTAGGCCAATGATATACACCTATAAAATAGTATTTTTACTTTAAAATATAAAATAATTTAAAATAAATCACTTGGAAGATTAAAAAAATATTTTTTTAGTAGGTGTCAAATAGGGGTAGAAAACTGGAGAGGTGCTCAAGGAACTTTTTTCAAAATGTGAATATAGTGGAACCCTTATCCCAAACTCGAGACTCTCATTCATAGTCTAGGACTACGAACTAAAACATCCCACATAAGCCTCCAAAGACTACGAGGAGCAAAACATCACAAAAAGCACCCTTACACCTCACCCATTTGAATTGTTTCGTCAAAGCTCTTCGCTCTTTTGAAGCTCTACTTCGGTAGACTTATGTACTATTGGACCAGCTAAGCCTCCGACGACGATTAAAACACCACGAACACATCATTATAACCACTATACCTCGCCCATCTGAACTGTTCTACAAAGCTCTTCTTTCATTCGGAGATCAAACTTTGATAGACTTATGTACTACTCAATCAGACAAGTATCAAATGAATGAGTTTAGCCTCCTCTTTGTAGCATTAAGCTTACCTATCCTTTAGTTCGTCGCAAACTCAAACTTGAGTCAAGAACCGAATGGTGTGTAGAGATTCCCACGTACAACAATATCCTATTTTTCCCACCTTACTGATAAATATGAACTCCGATATTTCGCCAAAGATATTTTATCAGTATTTTCATGATCAGTTATCAGGTTAAAGAGATAAATTGTCTTTGCTGCATATAAGGGAACCATGTTTGATCTGAATAACTTCTAACCTCACGCTACTTCATGAGTCTTCTTTGCACACATTCCCACCACTGACTAAGGTGCTGGCTACCAGCTACAACCAGGTACTTGCCTTATTTTAATTATTTCAAAATTTTCATTGTTGTATACTTTTCTTAATACACTCATTACACACAATTTTCAACTCAATTACTATTAGAAACACGATAACTAAATAAATGAATACGAAAATACGAGAATGCAAAGTGGGTGGAATAGGAATAGGAATAGGTATAGAGATAGGATGGGTGTAACAGAACCTTGTTTCATGGTGGTACCGATGTGATGCACTTCTTACTCGACCCTGCTATGGATGAACAGCCCTTCAGAATTAAGTCCTCGAGTAGAGATGAGATGAGGAGGGGCACGAAATACACATAGAGCACTAGTTCCAGGTTGTCCTGTATTGACTCCGACTTTTGAACGAAATCTGAAATCAACGAATTTGAATGATAAGTCCAAATGCAACATGTTACGAGTTAGTATGAGTTTGGTTACCAGTTACATCCATGTAAACAGTTGTTGAACATAAAAGACATAAATTCTTCCTTAATTTCACGCTTTGGAAGATGTGAACCCCAATTGCAGTGACCCAAACAGGTTTCAAACCCTTGGTGTTAAGTTATCGATGAATTTCTAGCTCTAGGTTCTTGCAATACCATCAAGTTCACAACACAGAATTGAATCAAATGACATAATGTGAATATATACAATAGATTACTTAAAAGTGACAAACTAATTTTATCCGTTCTAGGTTTGGTGTTGGCACTATAACCTATATTTTCCCAAGCATATTGATTCATTGTTCTTCAGTGCTCCGGAAAACCTGGCATTATCTTAGGTGACTGTCCTAATCGAACATTTGAAGGGCCGGCTGAAGGGGGAGCTGAAAATGGTCTCATAACAGAACTTGCACTCGAAGCAGGAGGACTGCAAAGTTGGCTTGATTTTAACGCATTACCGTTTGCAGAACCATTTGTATCCTCTGCCATGTGTTCAGGCTGTTGGTGGCTTCTCTGCGATACATCAATATCCATTCCTTGTAAAACATTCTGATGATTGTTGGTACCACAGGGAAGCTGGGATTGCCAAAAAGTTGACTGTTGATTCAGTGTGGAATGGCTTCCATGTGCATTGCTTTTACCTTCAGCCTCATCCTTCCCTTTGGGCTGATGAACTAGGCCTGAGACCTCATTGGGTTTGCTAGGTTTAATATCCGTCAACTTTTCTGAGTCCAAAGAAGAAATAGCCTCTACAGCATCAGCCTTAACTGTTGAAGAACGGCCAGAAGCAATTATCGTTGTGGGAAATGCCCTCTCTGGAGGAACAGCTGGGGTGTAATTAGAGGGAAGCAAATCATCCCAATTTTCCAATAGTTCCTTGTACACTTTACGGAGAGTGACTTCAGTAAGACCAGTCACCTTACAAATTTCTGCCTGGGTTTTGCGCTTGTCTTCAAGTTGGCAAGCCAAATATATAGCAGCAGCTGAGATGCTAATAGGATTCCTGCGAGTACAGAAGCATTTGTTGATCACGACCTCTCCAATGTGAGTAGCCAGTTCCTTAAAAAAATTGTAGGACTTGTTCTCAGAATTCTGTAATATATGGTACATAATAAAAAAATGCACCAAAATCGGTGCTTAGACAACAAATGTAATGGCTACACATCACCAATACCAAAAGTATATCCTGTCACGTACATAAATTCTTTATTCTGTCGGTATAAAAAAAAAAGCTTCAGTTTACAAAGAGAATAGCAATGAAAATTAATTCTAGAACCTTGCAAATGCAAGAGCAGGAGAAATCGAGCAGTTATTTAATTCAATGGCTTTTTGCTTGTAGGCATAGATAAACCCTTTCAAGATTTCAAAACAAAATGTTGAGGCCACGAAATTTGAATGTGCTCGTTGGTACCTGGGCAGATTTATTGAGCTGAAGAAGCGTGCAAAATCTTGGCATATGAACTGAAATGGAATTGCTGTTAATAGGTTGACTTAGCTGCAAAGCCTCTCCCAGTATCTTAATATATTTCCCAATTTCCTTTTGCTGTACATTGGCTGCAATTGAAATTTCCTGCCATATCACTACACAAGCATCAATATTACAGATATCACAATAAGTTCCATGTTTCGAGCCATCTAATATATCAAGCAAGTAGTATCTTCCTACTGAAAGCAAACTCAAATGCTAGCTACTTTTTTTAATGCGATGGTTCTTCCTTCACAAATTCCTAAAAAGACCGACAGTAGATTTCCACGCAAGAAAATGCACGCGTTCATTTATCACGAAGACACAATTGAAATCAATCGTTGAACTATACTCATTAGAAGAGAAAAAAGAAATGGAAAGTTAGCATAGCAGAAACGTAATGACCTGAAGGGTTCTGGGTTCCTGGGCCTCTCTGATGGCCTGAACAAGAGCGGCAGTAGCAAGCGCCTCCACACTCCGGTTTCTCAAACACGTAGCGGAGCAACAATCCCTGAACAACTGAAAAGCGTGGTCGGAAATGTCGCAGTCCAACCCTAGAATTGACGCCACATCGATAATCTGCATGTAGGCCCTCAGATTATCAACCACAACCGTTGACGAAGAAGAAGAGGAAGAGGAAGAGGAGGATTCCAGAGTGCGTTCAAGCTCGGCGAGGTGGCCGGAGAAGGAGAGGGAGGACTGAAGGTAAAGTGGGCTGGGCTCCAGGGACCACGTGGAGAAGGCAGTGATGAAGCCCGTGGGCTCGAAAGGGTCCTCGTCCTCGTTCTGATTGAGAGGAAGAGGGAGATCCGATGTAACCAGACACAGAGGGTTGTCTTGGGCGCGCATGTGGAACACGTGGTGAGGATGCGACTGCCGCTCCTCCATCACGCGCCCGCAAGACGTGCACTCCGTGATCGAACGCCCGCTGCTCGTCGTCGCACAGCGGCCCTGCGCCGCCGAGCAGTACGGGCACTTCATTTTTCCAACTGTGAGCCTCGCCGCTTTTCTTTTCGCACCTTATTACTGCGATTCTCACCGCGTCACCACATTTCTTTCCGCACATTGGCCAATCTAACAGAGTTCCTGTATTTGAGTATTTTGAATTAATTTTTTATTAAATTTATATTGTTTAAAATGTTTCTAATTTTTTATTAAAGTATTTAATGTTTGATTTTTTTTCAATTAAAATATTTAATGTTTGATGTTTTAAAATTAAAATAACATGCTTATTATATTATATTTATATATAAAAATACAAAAAAAAATGATTAATTAAATTTTAGGTTTATGATAAATTTGAATAAATTTAATTAATTTTTATTAAAAATTATGTTATTGAGTATTCAAATTTTAAATTTTTCTAAATTAAATATCTAGAATTTCAACCTTGTTATTTTATTTAATAGTAACATTACAGTACGAACTTGAATAATAATAAAAAAGTGTAAAATCTCAATTATTTTTATCAAACGATATTATATTTTTTATAGGGTTAAATATGTTTTTAGTCTCTAAACTATCAAACGATTTTGGTTTTTGTCTCTCTTCAAAAGGTTTGTTCATTTTAGTCTTCTTAATTTTGAAACTCTTATGTTTAGTCCTTAAAACTAAACAACGTTAAGTTTTCTTTGATGTAGCAAACGACGAGCCCACGTGTGATACTACCTTCTTGTGTCACGTTGCTTTTCTTTTTCTGAAATGAAATTAAGTATTTACTACGTTTTTCCCAAACCCTTCCTTCTTCTCCCCCAATCACTCAAAACTTCCTCTCATTTCTTTCACATCCACCATTGTTCCCTCTCCTAAGTCTCCATTTTCTAATCACAGACCACCATAATAACCAGAGGTACAAACTGAAATCTCCAGTAAAAGCAACCGCAAGAAAACACAACATTGAAATTGCAAGATTATGATCAAACAAGCTACACATGCACAGTCATCCGAAGCACAACATAATTCCATAAAGAAAGTCAATACAACTACCTAATCACTCGGTAGGAAAAATGGAGAATCTCCCAGGGGAGAGGGATTCTCTCACCTTTGGCGATGCGAATATCGAAATGATTGGGAATCAGGGCGTCGTCGAATTAAGTTCGACAGGGGCAGGGGTCGGAGCCGGCCCAAGCGACGACGAATTGGCAGAAGTCGAGCTTGGACCAGGCGAGCATATAAGAGATTTGGGAGAAGTAGGAGTGGAGGGCAACGCCGATGATGGCAAGTTGAAGGCTTGTGCGCGGCGGAAAGATGATTGTTGGTGGCATTGGAGCTCGCGGTGTTGGTAGCGATTTGGGAAGAAGATGATGTTGCTGGATGTTGGTGGTGATTTGCCCCTTCAGTTGTGGAAGGAGGTTGAACGGCGTCGCTTGCGACGCGAAGAAGGAGCTTTTGGTGGTCTCTATGGCGGCTGTGACGACATTGACGGTTAAGGACGATGAAGGATGGCTTGCGTAGGAGGATGCTCGCTCTCTAAACTCGCGACAACTTGAGGGTTGCTTGCACGATCTGATGATGGAAGCTGTAGAGGCTCACGATGGCGACAAATGGTTGCTCATGGTGGTGGTCCAATGTGAGCTCGAAGGATTCATGGTGTAGATGTCAGCTTTTCGACAATGGCAGCCTTGCAGCAGCGCGACATGGCTGATGATAGAGGAGGATTAGGGTTTCTGTTTGGAGAAGGTAAACGTTTCTGGGTTGGTGAAAAAAAACAATGTGGCACACACATACAAGGGAAGTTGGTAGCCCATGTGGGCTCACCGTTTGCCACATTAAAAAAAACTTAAAGTTGTTCAATTTTAAGGACCTAAACATAAAAGTTTCAAAACTAAGAGGACTAAAATGAACAACCTTTTCGAATAGGGACGAAAACCAAAATCGCTTGATAGTTTAGGGACTAAAAACATATTTAACCCTTCTTTATATGGTTGATTTGATTTTTATTTTAATGTTTAAAAAAAACAATATCACTCTTGGTAAAGATAGTAAAGATAAGACTTAATAACTTATTTTGTTTTTAGTTTTGTTGAATTTTCTCAATTAGGTCCTTCTTTTTAAAAGTGTATGAAATTGGTCCTCACTTAATAAATTTTGTGTCAACGTCATCAACGCACACCACTTCTCCCTTTTTTGAACGTTACTTCTTTGATTTGCAAAAGGGGTTGTTATGTATGTAGTTTGTGAGGATGGAGGTTGAAGGAGATGATGGGCGCTTACAATTACCGTAATCATGATTCAGATGATGGGATTAGGGTTCATTCGCGATTAGGGTTCGCATTCTGAATTGAGGCTAATTTGGTTTTTTGTTCTTCTAGGTTCTTCACTGCTGTAACCCAAATTGGGGCCTTTGGAAGCTATGCGAAGTGCACCGGTAGGGGATAGCGCTGTTCATGATGGCGATGATGACAATGAAGATCTGTTTTGTAGGTTTGAGTGGAACAGATGATGGTGCAGTGGCTGCTGGTGCGATTCTTGATTGAGGTTCTCGGACGACCGGATTGGAGAGAGGCAAGGTTGGGGGAAGAGATTGAGATGGCGCCCCCCGACAGCCTTGAAGATCGGATTACCGATGTGTTGGAGTCATGGAATTTGGGAATGTTGAGTTCACGTAGGAGTCCCAAAATGATTAACCTTTCTTTTGGTGTGTTACATTGTTTGAATGCAGAGAATGTGATGAGTTGTTCTAGAAGACAAGTTTTGACCAAATTGGCATGAGGTTTGTGATTTGGTCTTATTTGCGTTATTTAATTGTAGGTGAAAAAATGGTCTTGGGATGAAATGAGGAGCATGAGTTGATATCTTCTGGGTGGAGAATTTGGAACCATGGAAGACCGAATTCAGGTCTTTATTGGTACTGAGAAGGATCAAGAAGAGACTTGAAGTATTATGCAACAAGCTTTAGGGAAAGAGCTGAGGAGTTCGACAACTCTTTGACAAAATGGGAATCATGAACCAGGTCTCTCCCACTCACTGGGGTATTTAGGAGAAGAGTGAACATGTGTTTCTAGAGTCATGTTGCTCTATCTTTGCCAGCAAATTTCGTTGTTACTCAGGTTGATGGAAACTTATAGTTTGCTAGGGAGAAAACCTATTTTGCATTCTGTTTTGTATGAAAGAATTGATTCATGAGTTTCATCTATGTTTTAAATGTTTTAACGTTGCCTAAGATGTTGTCAAATGAATGTTCTGTCTTGATGATCTTACAAGGGAGATTATGCTTTGGGTTTACTGATGAATGAAATAAAACTTATTCATGCCAACAATCCAATTTTCTCTCTCACACTTTTTTTGGTATTACAAAAGGAAGAAGGAAAGATAACCCTAACAAAAAGAAGAAAAAGGTATGTTGCATTGCAGAGGAGTAGAGGAGGGAAAAAAAGTTAACGCTGTTTGTGCGTATTTTTAACGGAAGGGATGATGTTGACGCAAAATTTACTAAATGATGACTAATTTTACACACTTTTAAAAAGAAGGACCTAATTGACACAACCCAACAAAACTGGAAATAAAATAGGTCATAGAGACTAAAGATAATTAGGATTCTAAATTATCATTTTTATTATAATTCAAGAATTCTAAATTTTCCTTTTTATTTTATTATAGTTCAAGTCTGTTGTACTTTAAAGTCCAAAATGAAATGGTTATATCAATTTATTTCATAACCAAAATTAAATTACAAAGACTAAATAAAAAGAATATAAATATTTTAGATACTCAATAGAATGAAAATATTTAAATTTATGGAACATTTAAAACATTATGACAATTCTTATTTTTCGTTATAAGACATCTACGATACAAATGACAAAAAAAATTCAATTACAAAATATAAAAAAGTTTACCGCTCAATATTTTTAGTACCGACTCATGTTAAACAATAAAGTAATTTAACGAGATTCCTTGGATGTTGCTCCCTCCACCACCACCCTTTGCTCCCTCCACCTCCTTGTTCCTCTTTTACCCTTCCTCTATTTTTCTATTCCTGATTTATCCTTCAGTAAAATTTTACTTTTAGGATTACAAATTTAAACTTTTACCCACTGCAATCTTTTATATGAATGTATGACAGCGACACAAAAGCTCTTCTTCCTCTATAACGTTTCACTTCGTATTGTTTCATTGTGCTCTTCTTCCTTTTTAAAGTTGGAATTTTTCCTCTTCTCTTTTTCCATTGTGGTGTGAGAGTGTGATGAGTGAGAGGTTGTAAGTGGTGGTGGAAGAAATTGTTCCAGCAAAGTGCTAGTGGTCGATTTTGATGGTGCTTGAAGGTGCAGTAGTGAAAGAGGTGAAGGCACACTGCATTCATCTTCGAGTTACGTAATCAACCTTAAATTAAATTCTAAAATAACGTGTAAACCCTTAAATGGATGTGAGCATCCGTGAGCGGATCTCAACATCCGTTTAAGCTAAAACGGATGTCACTTTTACTACTCACTCTTCTCTTTTATCTTCTTTCTAGGCAAAGGTCAAACAAGTTAATCCATTAGGGTTCTTCTGGTTATATCAATTCTTGGGAATTTAAAATACAAGGAAAGATCTACACTAAACAATTTTTTAATTCTATAGTATTCTTTTTATAATCAAGTCAAAAAGAAATTAATGAGACCAAACTCATGCTCCATTGACTGTGTGAGAACTGCTTCAGTCGACTCAAAACATCTTTATTTAATCTTCTCATTAAGAAAAAAAAATAATTTATACTGTAATAAGAAGGTGTATCGGTAAAAATAAAAAATTCCAATAAGATATAATGTTGTAACCTATTTTAGTTAAAGTTAGGCATTAAGAATCACATTAAAAATTAAAGTAAAAAACTTATATTAAACAAGAAAAAAAAATGTACAAGATGATGGATTGACCATGAAGAATAAGCTCAGCAAGTGAGCTCCAGTGGCAGGACTATTGAGAATACCCAACAAAGTAAAACAACAACCATTTTGATGCAGAATTTTATTTTACTTAATAAAAACAATGTTGAGAAAAGATGCCTGAACCAATTGTCCTCGGTTACAGTAATATACCACGGGCTTCCTCGGTAGAGAAAAGATAAAAGCTAATCTAAAGTTCTTCCTTACTGTGTTAAACAACCCACAAGCAGTACTCAATACACAACAAAACTGCAGGTGGAGAAGGAGAATTGCATCACCAAACGTAAATGCTAAGCAGAAATTAAAAACCAAAGAAGCCAAGCTCACTAGCTTTCTCCTTCTCAAATGTCGCGAAGTACTGATATATGATTCTCATTGCAAGCAATATTCCAGTTCCTAAACCAGTTGCCCCCATGAAATCAGCCAACACAGTCAGGGCAACAATACATATGCCTCCAAATGCTGCAGCAATGGGAATGTATCGGTTCAGTTTTTTCTGAAACCAAACGGATATGGAGAACGGATTTGATGAGAGTGGGGGGTGATAATCTGGAAAGAGAGGGTAGGGCTGCGTGAATATGATGAAGAACAAACGGATATGGAGAAAAAAGAAGCAAGAGTTGCAAGATGAGAAAGGATCTGGAGTTGGGGGTGCGAATCTGGAGAGAGAAAGAGAGAAGGAGAGTTGGGAGATGTGACTGCCAGAGTGAAAATGGATAAAAATTTAGAGTTTAAGATTAAAGTAAATAAAGAGGGATAAAAGTAAAAAAGATTATATTTGTAATTAAAAATATTATGCAGAAGGTTGGGAAGGTGGAGGGAGTAACAGTGGTGGTAGAGGGAGCAACACCCATTATTTTTCAGAAGACGGATGTGGTGGAGTTTGGGGTGGGGTGGGAATCTAAAAGAAAGAGAAGGAGAGTTGGTGGTGGGGTTGAGTGAAAAGTGAGTTGGTAGAAAAATAGGATTTAAATTTAAAGTAAATAAATATGATTAAAAATAAAATAAAGGTTATTTTTGTAATTAAAAAATGTTATTTTTGTAATTAAATTTATTTTAGAAAAGGTTGGGGAGGTGGAGGAAGAGGGTGGTGGTGGAGGAGTAACACCCATAATTCTTACTTCATTTTGTTTTGTTATACGCTTAAATATATTTTAAATTCATTATAAATTTAAATATTTTCAATTCAATTTTAACTAAACATTTTAGTTTTATTAAGTATCCAAATTCTTACAATTTTCAGTTTACTTCATTGATTTTACCTAGAGCTGTCAAAACGGGTAACCCGGCCCGACCTGACCCGACCCACCACGGGTTGGTCACTTAGTAAGCCAACCAAACCCGGCTCATTTATTAGTGAGCTGAAAAAATTTGAACCCGACCCGACCCACCACGGGTTGGTGGGTTAAACGGGTTGGCTCATTGGCTCACTTAATTAACTTTTTTTCACCCTTTTTTTCTCAGATTCTTATAACATATTACTTTGATCGATCAAATTGAAACAATAATAATTTGACCAATTAATATAAAAGAAAATGAAACAAAAGAAATATATTGTTATATATATTCTAAGCTATCAAGCATAAATTTTTGCCAATTTAGTTTAATGAGACATACACAATCGTTTGACCAAGAAATTACATATAGTTGTTAACAAAAATATATAACACAAGATAAAATTGTCAGGCTTGTAGATAGGTCTAAAAACAAGATAAAACAAATGATATATTCTTGAATTATTCAATCTATAATATTATTCATTTATTAAATTGGAATCCTGAATGGACAAATTCACAGTATTATGCTCTCTTGAAGTATCTTCTTCTTTATCTCCATCTATAATATTATTCAATCTATAATCTTAGGGTTTTATTTGTAGAGAGAAACTTTTGGAGAGACAACAACGGGAAAGGCTATTGCTAAGTAAAGGTTGTATATTTTGAATAATTAATTTAATTAATTTGATTTCAATAATAAAATAAGATTTGAATAATTAATTTAATTTAATTAAAAAAAATTGGTGGGTTGGTGAGCCAACCTGACCCACCACGGATTCAACCCGTGTGAGCCGGGTTCTTAGTGAGCCGGGTCAAAATTGGCTCGCATAAAAAATTTTGCATTTTTTTCCAACCCAACCCGGCTCAAACCTATGGTGAGCTGGGTTGGCTCACGGGTTTCAACCCATTTTGACGGCACTAATTTTACCATTAATTAAAATGATATTATTGTTGTTTTGCACTATCATTGTTTACATGTCTTCATATGAAAAATTAAAAAATACCTTAAATTAAATTTTAAATCTCTCAATATTATCAATTAAATTTATTTTACGAAGTCTCTAAGAAGTCTCGTTTTATTGAGTACTTAAGCTCTCTATATTTTTCAATTCACTTCTAATCATAAATTGAAATAATATGCGTAATCTCAAATTAAACACTACAAACTTTTATTATTTAAAATATAAAATTCTGAAACCCTAATTATCTTTATCAAATGTTATTATTTGGTGTCTTCAATGATTTTAACCCTAAACTTACAAAAGAATCTTACATTAATGTAACATTGTGGAATCCGTTTAAAATAAAATAAGACCTCATAAAAGCCGTATAAAACATTTCTTATTGGAGATGTTATGTTTAAAAATATATATCATGTTGTGTATAATAACCGCACACTTGCTGTAGTCAAGAAAATTGATAAAACATGGAAGAATTATAATTTAGATGCTCAGTTGGCTTTGTCTGTTCAAAAGTCGTTCAAATTACCACTCCTCACTTCGTGAAGACTGAATAAATTAGAAAGAACCACAGCCTAATAAAATAAGTGATTATCCCCGTGATGGAAACATGAAAATTCGAGTGAGGTCGTCTGTCACTATCTCTTCTCAATCTTCTAGTAGCACTCCAGCATTTTCAAGTATAGGTCAGACGCTTGAATGTTCCACACACTAAAAACTAAGCAGGTCTCGACAACGTTGCTTCTTTTCCTTTATCAGCTTGATCAAGGCTCTTGCTGAATTCTCGGGCACTCTGAAATGGTATACAATGCAGACATCAGGCTAGAATATGCAATGGAATGATGATAACATTTGAATTTGGGAAAAAAGTTTAAGGTTTCACATATTAGTTAGACCAACAATATCTATTGAAAAATATAAATCATAAATTCTGCTCCCACATCTGTACAAGCAAGCTCTAATCTAATTCACTCATTTCCCCCCCAAAAAGTAAAGTAATATAAACTATTCAAATCCTTAAAAACCATGGTCAAATACCAAAAGTAAGAAAGTAGCAAGTAATTAACATCAAGATACCAGAATAATTAAGCAAGCTAATATACATTAAAATACAATAATCAATCCCCTCTCCGCCTCTGCAAATGCTGCTTCTACCTTTGAGAGTCACACGATGATCATATAACCTAAATTAGCTACCAGCCGCAGAAAATAGAATGAAAAATAAATCCCAAAGGAAGACCAATGAAGAAAATTGCAACACAAGAAAGCCAATAAACCAGCAATATTCCTTTTTTTCTTTAAAGTACCCTATTACACATTGGTGACACACACTGTAGACCAGGATCTCAGTTGCTTGTGAAATCAGAGGATAGTGCACCATGTGGATCCATTTGAGCAGTCAGTTCAAGTTAAAAATAACCATTTGTTTGCTAAAATTCTAACCCAAAATAAACCCAAATTGTAAACATGACCCTTTTCCCCTAGGGCTCCATTCGCAAATCAAAACGTAACCAAAAAACTCTCACCAGCACGCACTCTCAACTTCAACAACACAACCACAGAACTGACATTGTTTTTGCTGACACTAGCTTCTTAATTGTTAAGAAGTGAATTTTAAGCTTAACTCAACCCTACAAAACCGGTTTGTAAGATGAGGTTTGCATTCACTTATATACTCTAAATTGGTCTTATCTATAGTCGATGTAAGACTTCCAACACACCCCTCTCACGCCGAGATATATACATCTCGAGTATGAGACTGGACATTAATAGGTGGTCCAATAGCGGCCGATAACGGGTAGAACGATATGCCCAATAAACAACAATTATTGCTAGGATAGGCTCTAACCTGACTCTGATACCATGTTAGGAAGTAAACTTTAAGTTTAACTCAACCTCACAAAACCGGCTTGTAAGGTAAGATTTACATTTACTTATATATTCTAAATTAACCTTATCTCTGATCGATGTAGGACTTCCAAAAATAATCATTAGTCATCACAGCACTCACAATTATGACGTCACCATCTACAACTCTCGCATCAATGCTGTCATTGCCTTCATCTTTGACTCTGTTTCGCAATTTGTCTTCTTGAATCTTTCTTCTGCTCTTGCTGCCATTTTGGAGAGTGTTCTATTATGTTTAATTGTGTCATGTATTGGATCTTATTTCGAGTTAGTTTTCTTGTCTATCTAGTTCATACACAGGTCAATAAATATAGTTTTTTGTATACTTGTAGCTCATATGAGTCGAGTTACAATCCCAAGTTACAATTTTTTAGCCCCCCTCGGATCCTCTTATAATGCTTGAATTTGACAACATTGGCCAAAACATCCAAGTCAAGACAACTAAAAAGGTAGTCAACCCAGTTCATCACAAAGAGCTATTCAACAAATTTAATAGGAGTAAGGCAATTATACTTCCAAAAATTCTTAAAAGAGATGCAGATGAATCACGTGTGCCATTTTTGTGAAGAAAAGAGATGGAATTAACTCAGCAGGGGCAGAAACAGGGGATGATCAGAAGGAACCATGGTCACTCTCAAGAAGATTTCTTAGTTCCTGACCCCTAAAGAAGTTCTGGCTTTACTCCTGGCTCACAGTATACAAAATAATACACATGCAGCCATCAATGTATTTTTACTGATTGACAAGTCATACAAAGCACAAGCTTTGATAGATGTTTTTCATGCTCTGGTTACATTTTGATGTTTGTATTTTGTAATTCAATAAGAACTCTTCAAAAGAACTCATCCAATCCCAAAACATCATAAAGGGCTCAACAACCTCCACAGATTTAGGATGTCCTATTAAATTTTTAGAATGTGCAGATGGGTAATGTCGCAGTTTATATGAAAAGACAAGAAATTATCATCCCACAGGTATAAAAATACACACCTGCTGCAAATATAATGAAATTACACTCCCTGAACAGGATGGGCAAAGCACGGGCTTTGAAGAGAGCATTTACACTGCTCTTGTTTTTAGTTTGTCTTGTCTGTTGGAGGATACCATAACCCTCCTTCTTGTACTTTTACTCTTCTCTCTCAAATAATCACACAAACCCAGATGTCACAAATACAAAAGCCTTATGAAAATAATGGAAAGACAAAAGGGCAGGAGCAGCATTGCTAATTTGTTAAACAATGGTCTAATCAGACTGCTTAAAGGTAAAAGATGTTAGTAGATTATTGCAGCAATATATATTATCCAACCATAGCTCGAAGTTAAGAGGATTTTAAATCCAATCAAGCGTGTCTATTTCACCATGATGGCATATATAACACTGCCAAATAAAGTTATCAATAACTTGTAACTTAAACCTAAACTGAATACCATATCATGCAAACCGTGATTGTAATTTGTACAGAATATTTTTCTACCAAAACAGATAAATTACAACTGATCAATCAGCATAACCATAAGCACCACCATACATGAGTCCTAGAAGGAAAAAATGCAGCCTAACAGGTGGATTCGTATGTCTTTCATTTCAAACTGTTCTTCACCTTTCCTTAGGCAAAACAAACAGCGTAAAAAGCACAAGAGATTTCCTACCCAAACAAAGTAAAACTATCCTCACAAAATTCCCGTTTGCAAGAAAGCTAATGAAAACAAACAGGTCATAATAAACTTCTCAACAAGCCTTTGTAGAGAAGAAAATAAAGAGTGAAATGTATCAAACTTCCGTAAGTTAAGTTATACACACCGACTTTTGTAGAAGAAGTTAACATAAATCGTGGCGATAGGTTTAATTCATTTTCCTTTTTATTTTCTTCTCCAATAAGTATTTATTGAAAACTTCATCAAACAGTACCTCAAATGGGATGATATTTCAAATTTCGAATGAAATATGTATGTTCAAAGATGGAATCAGTTTTCCTGTCCCTTAACAATCACCACGAGTTGTGAGTCTACACCTACTATAACTAAGCGAGCAAAAAACAATACCCTTTGACAGAACTGAACCCCTATCTAAAAATAATAATAATTGGAGTGCTAAACGAGCAAAAGAGATGGATGAAGAATTAGAAGAACAGACCGTAGATTTAACAGGAGGTGGATCAAATTGAATGGAGTGAACAGACATCTTAGCTATCTCGGTAATTGCAGCGTCTCTGACCTCAGCCACATCATTCGTCAAATCCTCATAGGCAGCCTCAAAAGCCTCCTGCCAGAACCTCGGCAGCCTGATCCTGCGACTGTTGGTGTAAACATCCCACATATGCCTCACCACCTTCTCTCTCTCCTCCATTTCCTGGGCAAAACATCAAAACCACACCCATCACATTGCGCTGCACACCCTAATCCACTCACGCATAATAAGAATAATAATACTAAGGCCAGAACTGACTCACGAGAACATCGAGATCGTCGTGGATGGGAGGATCCATGTCGTTGGAAAGGGAATTCAGAGTGCCGGACCAGCGCAGGGAGACGGTGCCGGTGAACATCGACCAAAATGCCAGAAGCAAAATTGCCGCTAATGCCCAAAACTTATACTTCCCTTTCCCAAACAAACCCGAATCCAATGGTTCCTTCTTCGCAACCGCGGCGGTGGTCGGAATCCCCTCCTCGTCCTTCATTTCTCTCTCGATCTAGTTAATTAATAATAATAATGATAATAATATTAATCCCTAACGTGAATTCAGGTAGTGTATGTGATAGTTCTTTTTCACACGAGACGCGACGCCACTACCTATTACGCTTCAACTTCATCGCTTTCGAATTCGATCGAATTTTCGAAGAGGGGAGAAAATGAGTGCGATTGAGTTGGTAATACGAATGGATGGTTTGTTTTGTTTGTTTTTGTGTTTTTTATGAGATTTGGAGCGACCGTGTTGTTACTCAGATACACTGCGATGCGGTTGCGGTGCAATAATAAGAAAATGACGGATTTGGTGTTTCCTCCTACGGAAGGGACAATGCTACATCGCGTGGGCCACCACTTTTTATTACACTTGATTTGCTTGACCTTGGTCGTAGATGATATGGGACAATCATCGCCGTCCATTCCACGCAATTGCATTCCGCGTTTTAATGCCAAGACTGGTATCCGTTATTGCTCCTTGTGGCAACCGACACTCGACGGCACCTTTTTATTATTGTATTTGAAATTGTAATTTAATATTTTTGTTATTTGTCTTCCTCTTGCATTACTAACGTTAGTTTAATATGGCTGAAATTTAATTTAATAATTTTAAAATAATTTTTTTGTCAATAAGTCAATAAATATTTTATTCTTATTATGTTATAAAAAATATATTTAAATTGAGAAAAAATTGTATTAAAATAATCAAATAAAACATTGTATATCATATTAAAATCGTTCAAATAACGATTAGATAAAGAAACGAAACTTTGCTGAAAAGATATTCTACATATTATATATATATATATATATATTTCACATATATAACATAAAAATATACATTAAAAAAAATGGTATCAAATAAAAACGTAAGTATTTAAATTTTATTTTATTTTCTTGTAATTACTATGTTTCTTAATTTATTTTTTTATTTCTTTTATATCGTCATTCAATTTAAGTATTTTTACTTATAAAATACTCACTACATTTTCCATGTATTATTTCTGGTAAAAAGAAATACTATAAATTTAAAATTTAAAATGATTTACATTTTAATAGAGATAAAAAAAATAGAAATAAATAAATAATATTTTGAATAAAAATAAAAATATTAATTTATTTTATTATATTATTTAATTTTCTTATTTGTATTTAGCCTTTCTTACCATACAAAAATAAGGATTATTTTAAAAAGTATGGGATCCACTACTAGGCTTTTTAGTATATTTATAGTCGAGTGGAAAATAATTATAGGTTTATTATTTTGATATCTTTTATTATATGTCTTCATATTCAAAGTAACAAAATCAATAAATTTAGTTGTACTCCGACCAAAAAATAATATTAATATGAAAATTTATTTTATAATTTGATATATATATATATATATATATATATATTATTACATTTTATTTATTGAATTAAAATTTATTTTTTTAATAACTTTTAATATTTTATATAACTTTTATATGAAATTGGATTTGATATTTTCATCTTTAAACTTTATTAATAAATAAAATGTAATTTTCGTGAGCAAATAACGTAAAAGATTTGCTAATATGTCTTATTATAGTATGGTATGTTTTGGTTTTAATGTAATGACAATTTTGATTAGATATGGATACACAGTAACATTAGACAACGTTGTTTTTCACATAGCAAATTCTTAACGTTGTTTGATGACAAAAACTACATTATTTTTTTTTAAAATTTAAAATTAAAATTTGTCAAAATTTAGACATGAATAAAATTTAATTTCAAATTATAGGTTTAAAAACTAAAAGTATATTTAATCCTAAAATTTAATATCATATGTGAAAGTATTGTATCTAACTTTTCTATATATAGATATAAAATTATAAACAAATTTTTCAAGTATTTTAAAAAATACAAACTATTATTTCTATTAATTTAAAATACAAACTATTATTTCTAAAAAAAAATACAAATTTAGATTTCAAATTCACTCTAATCATTAGAATTTAAATTTATTTTTTTTAAAGATTCAATCGTATCCTAATTTAAAGATGAGCGGTTGGGATATATAAATACTTTCTTCAACAAGAAATGAAATTAAAACAGTATTTTTTTTTTCAAATCCTCTTTAATAATTCTAATTCCAGACAAAAACATCACAATTACTTCCAAATAAAAAATTAGGCTTTAAAATTTTAACACATTGTATTGTAGAAAAAAATATATCGAACTTTGTTTTCCGTAATATTTACAACAATATTAAAAAGTATTCAAATCTTAGTGGTGGTATGTAGCTAAAAACACATATAGACATATAGACATATAGTACAGATAGTGTCTTGTGTAATTTACCATTAGCATAAATAAATTGTTGCTAAAATATAAAAATTTTCTCTAATAACAAATGAAATAAAATTGTGGCAAATTTTTTATGTGCATATTTTGAAATTAGTACTCCAATAATCTAATGAATAAACATCAGCACCATGCTTGTCATTACAAAATATAAATATTTTTCTTGAGGGGATTACATATTATTACAAATGTATTCTGTATCTTTCTTGAGTTTGAGAGAGATAGAAAGCTTTGTTCAATGCCCAAACCCCAATACATTAAGATCTACCAATTACAAAGCTTTGTACGGCGAAGCATTTTATGTCTTTCCTAAGTTTGAAGGAGGTAGAAAGCTTTCAGCATTCAAACCCCAGACATTAAAATCTACCTCTTCGATCTTCCATCTCTCTTCCAATTCTCTTTTATGGTTAGCTGATTGTTCACCGTATCTGGAAACTGTAACTCGAGTCTTCCCACTGTGTGATACGTTTATCCCATCTACGTACCTGTAATCCTCAATCACTGATTCTAAACTTGTTTCCCAAAAAATGTCGTTGTCTTCTTTGGTTCTCATCGTCAGTAATCTTGAATCTTCGAACTGAACTAAGAGACCAGATCGCTGGCTAAAATAGCCCCATATTGTGTGGTGGATAATCTCAAAGTTTGGTCCGCTTTGGGCATCACGAATTGCTGGACTTGTTTCCAATTTCAAGATGAAGCACTCTTCATCATTGATTATCTTCTCTCCTATGCATGCCGCGTCCAAAAATAAGTTAGCCGTTGCCCTTGGATCCAATCCCTAATAAATTTAATCATAATCACATTCACACCACAAGAATCCGTAAAAAAAACATATACATGTTTTTAAATTAATTATTGACAACTCTGTAAAACATTATAGGATTAATGTACCTGAAGGAAACGACGTAGAGGTCTAGGAGCACCTCTTGAAATTGGTGTCTGCTGGTTAGAGGAATGGCGCCAAGAGACCTTGCCATTGCTACCGCAAGAAACCTTGCACCCTGACACAAGAATCTCTAAACACCACAAATCGGGGTCCTTTTGCAACAAAACGAACCCTCCCATCTCTTCCGAGGTTTTCTTCACCTCAACGGTTTCACAAGTCTGGTGAAAATCTGACGCAACAATCTTTATCTGCCCAAGAACACACATACTATCCACCGCATTCAATGCTGGTTGTCCTCCCGTTGCCGCTATATACTGTTGTACTATATACTTTGCCGTTGATGCTTCCTACACCACAATCAAATAAATCAACACACGAAAACCAAACGATAAACAAACAAATGCACATAACATATATATCATAAAGCATGCATGCATTTATCTAATATTTGAGCTCGTTTACGGTTTTAGTAGTTCTGATCTGAGATTGATTGACACGTAAACATGCATGCATCTCAGATCTTAAAATTTGATTATGGAAAAAAGGTGTGTGTTCTTACAATAGAACAATCTCTGACCGGACGACGGACGGAATGACCTAATTGGACCTGAAGAGGGATAAGAGGAGAGCCAACGAGGTAAAGGAGAAAACGAAGCTCATTTAAGCGCGCTGAAACTGTAGGGGTGGATAATTTGTCTTCTGTTTGAGCCTTCATCCACGTTAACATGTTTTGCCACCGCAACGTTACGTTGCTTCCCATGGGTGTGAACATTTCTTCGGGTATTGGAATTTCAAGAACGGTCACCAACCCATCTTCTCTATCGATGTTCGGACAAAGCCTCCTCAGGGATGACTTTGCAGCTGCTTGTTTCATCAGTTTATTATGTGTGTCGGTCTCTGTCGGTGTTTTAACGTGGGTGTTTGAGAGAGAGAGAGAGAGAGAGTGTGTACGAGGAATAAGTTGATTGAAGAGGTGAGAAGAGTAAGGAAAGAGAGAAAAAGGAAGAGGGTCAGAGTCAAAGGCTAAACACATTTGTATGTTGTTGTATCTGTGGTGGGGAAACACGCACCTATTGTTGCATAAGGCTCTCCTTGCTTGTAGGATCACTGTGGCCACAAATTGTTGCTCATCATTTTTGTCATTCAATTTTCTATTTAAAGATTTAATCCATAATTTTTGGAAATATTGCTTCTATTTGTTCACCTTCTTGCATTGCGTCTATATCAATTATATAGTTATTCTCGTTTATTACTTTTCTAAGTCTTTGGTGTGTAGGTTTGCCTCCTATTGTCAATCATTCTCTATCCTTCTTAATATTTTGCATTAGAATGTGTTTTATTTTTTCATTCAAACTGTTGTGAAAAGGAAATTTCAAACACAGCCTAAATCTCTGTTTATGTAAAAGAAAAAAAGTAGAAACATTCAAATGGAAACTCGTTATATTTTCTGGGTGAATATATACGAGAGGAGGGGTGCTATTCTAATAATAATAACTGTCTCACTGATTCATCTTATCTTATTATATTAATTAAGAGAAATACTAATGAAAGAACCTTTATCATTAAATAAAATTTACTGGAATAATAAATTTAATTAATTACATTTGTTATATTTAATAAAGTGTCACTCATATATAGTTTTAATAACTTAATGAATAATTGAATATGAAATAAACTGAATATTTTATTGCTACTGGAAATCAGATATACATTATTTGATCTGCTGCTGATAAAAATATACACACTTCTCTTAAAAAAAATTCTTAACTCAACTTAAACAACTAAATACAGCCCAATAATAGCTGGTTAATTGAGGGACTTGCATTAGACTGAGACAGAGGTGTAACTCGTGGTGACAATTGAAAGGAACAAACTTTATAGACTTGGTTGACGTCTTTGAAACAGTTATTGATGCAAATTTTTTCAGATGACATGCCCCTCCAAGACTTGAGCAACAAGTTGTAAACACCCACTACACATTCTGCCCCGTTTCGGTTTCTGCAGTTGCATTCCTTTGAGACTTTTTGCTGAAAACCATCTCCATCTCTTCCAAGGCCTTGCCCTTGGTTTCGGGCAAGAAAAAGTAGAAGAAGAGCCAAGCCAGAACAGATGAACCAGCAAACAAGAAAAAGACGCCCCCAATAGTTATTGCATTATAGATTGTAATAAAAGTCATGGAAATAGTAGCATTGGTGAGTCTGTTCACTGCAACTCCTATACTTGCTCCTTGTGCTCTCAACCTCAGAGGGAAAATCTCTGAGCCATACACCCATGTCACAGGTGCAAGTCCAAGATTGAAAAATCCAACATATACGTAAGTAAACACCAAGCTGAGAACCAAGGCCCACTCCAGCTTCTCATGAGATTTCTCCACCATTGTCAAGCTGAATCCCAACAAGGTAAGGCTAAAAATCATTCCTGTAGTGCTTATAAACAAGAGGCGGCGTCTTCCAATTCTGTCAAGATAAAAAGTGGCCATTATCAAGCAAGAGACTTTTGTAACGCCTATTCCAATGGTGGCGAGCAAAAGCTTGTCCTTACTGGTAACACCAGCTTTCTTGAAGATTCTGTGACTGTATAACATAACAGCTTCAATTCCGGTGGCATGCTCAAAAAAGTGAATCCCCACTGCTGCAATCAACATCCTGCGAACAGGATAAGAAGGCCTCCAAATCAGCTCTTTCCAAACCCCTTCACCAGAGCTATTTCGAGAGCCTTTAACCATTTCCTCAGTGCAATCCTCGTCAATCCCAGCAGCACTCTTTATCTCCCTGAACCGAAGCTCGGCTTCTTCTTCACTGTCTGAAACTTGTAATAGAACGTTCTTTGCTTTTGCTAAATGGCCTTGCACCACCAACCACCTCGGAGACTCCGGCATTGCGAGAATGCCCACAGCCAAAGCAAGTGAAGGAACTGCTGCAAGACCAAGCATCAATCTCCATCCAAGCTTCAAAGGCAATTTCCCTAACAAGTAGTTCACTATGTAACCAAGTAAAATTCCAATGCCGATACAAAGCTCAGGTAGGGAAGCTACAAAGCCTCGGGCTTCAGCAGAGGAGATTTCTGCAGAATAAACCGGTGCTATCAAAAGAGCAAAACCCACTCCAACACCCGCCACACACCTTCCCGCCATTACAAGTCCGTAGTTTGGTCCATATCCCATGAGTACTGAACCAACCAAGAAAAGGATGGATGCTAAGGAAATTGTGTACCGTCGACCAATGTAATCAGCGGTCCTTCCTGCAACTAAAGACCCTACCAATGCACAAACGTTTAAGATGCCTGCAAGAACTTCTTGTTGGGTGTCACTGATTCCTAGCTCCTCCCTTATGAATATCAGTGCTCCACTCATAACTCCAGTGTCTAAAAGTCACGTTCATTTGCAATTCAGTCAGAAACACTATATTTATACTATTTTTTAGCAGATAAGACTGTGAATTCTTAAACAAAAAAATGTTAAAAAGAAAGGTTCTCCTGTGTTAAACACTAAAGTATGGTGCATTGTTTCATAGAAAAATGAAGCATATGGAGAGAGAATTGATTGATTGATCGTATAAAGAAGTACTGTTCGTGACATATTTTAATACATAGCCGGTGCATTGCCAAACAATATGGTTTGACTCTGTTTTTGATGGATAATAAATCTGTAATTAATCTAACTAAAATCCCAGTTATTGATCAAGGCTCTGAAGATTAATAAGTTTAATAAGTTGAGAGGAACTTTGGGTGTTGTAAATTATAGTAACTTTATAATTAAGGGGAATTTTCGTTTTATATATATCATTCTTAAGGGAAAGCTGTAAGTAGAATCCTGTTAATGATAACAAAATGGGTGAATTGGAAAAACAGAGAAGAATGCACAGGAAAGAATGGAAGAAATGAAATAAGTGAGAAGGAAATGAATATACCATAGCCAAATATGATGGATATCATGGAAGTGACCACCGAACATAAAACAGCATATCTTGAACCTTTGCGGTTTTGTGTACCTTGGTCCATGATGATGTTTTTGTGTTTATTCAGTTATCTTCCTTTAGATGACTAATGGGTAATAATGTACCTTCTTCAATTTGAAACCTGTTTACATTAAATATAACATCATGGCTGATTGATCAACTTCTAATGACAACCTGAAGGTGTTGCTTTATGGCAAAGCAATGTAGTAAACATATGAGTAATGGAAAACACTAGGCATTTTGATTTATTTCCAAGTAATGATGAAATTTTAACCAATTTAAAATCCATAGGGAATGATTTTTTTTTGTATGTATTATAACAAGAATAATGATACTTTGATAATATTTTAACATCGTCTACATGTCATTATGTGATTGGTCCAAAATTATTTCACAATCAATAATAATAATCATAAACACCAACATGGATCAATCATAAAATGACAAGTAAATGATGTTAAAATATTGTGAAAAAATGTTATCGAAGTATCATTATCCTTGTAACAATAGAAAAAAAAAGTAATTTTATTCATAAATAAAAGAATCATAAAATAAATATTTTATTTGTTGTAATAATTAATGTAATAAATATGATTAATTGAAAATCATAGGCATCTGATTTGCTACGAAGTAAACATGAAATTTCAACCAAAAATAGTGGTATAAACAATATCACTACTAAATATATTAAATAGTGTATCACTGCCATATATAGAAAAAGTTGTTCATATCCAGAGGGGAGCTTATGGTATTGAGATTTGAGCATGAAACAAAATCTGAAACTGAATCAATGTACTGATAACTAAAATAATTTAAAAATTATAAAAATGAATGTAATTATTATGCATAACAATCTAAAATTGAATGAGGTAATATTACACGACTGAGCAGAACCAAATCATTCCTTCAAATAACACAACATCAATGGAGTGTGGTTTGGTTTCGACACATATTGAGTTTGATTGTGCTGAAAATTTTGAACACTTTTGATAAAAGCAGGTGATGAAGCTTTTATGTTTGTATTTGATAATAGAAAGTACACATGCGTTGTTAACAGAGACTTAACTTCAGAAGCATTATCAATGTAAAATATACATATACAGAGTGATTCAATCATGAAAGAAGAGTGAATTGCACCTTTTCTCTGAACAAAAAAACAGGTCGTCAACGGATTAGTCTTTGTTCTTCATGTAAATAGCACTGTTGTCATTCATGCATGAGGATTGGTAAGATAAGAAGAGAATGATGCTCTTTAATAGGCTGAAGAGAATAGATCCGCAAGAGTGTAGGATTAGGATGTTGAAGATTTCAGCTCAGGTTTTAACTGATATGGTAAGAAATAGAATATATCCGTTTACCAACTGAATCGGACATAACAAATCAAAAGTATTATCCATAACATAATAACTACCTAAAACAACTGAATTCTATTATGTCTTGAGAGCCTCACAATTAAAATCAGTTGCTATATATAATCAATATTTACAACTATTACCTATAGTTAGTTAATATTTTTAAAAATTAATGAGAGTTAATAAATTTTAGATAATGGTATAAAAATATTAATTTATAAGAATATATTAAATTACATATGATCTTATCGAGATTTTGACTATGAATTTATTTATAACAAAATTTTAACGGTTACTTAAAAGTTTTGGCTGATCGAAATGGAATTTCGTATTCAATTTTTTTTTATAAATATAGTAAATACGAGGGATAATTTATATTATTTGTATTTAAGATCTATGGTTAATTATATGTATATGTTGTTCCAATAAATATATACTTGAGCTTTTCTAGAATAAAAAAAGTTTGACCGAAACAAACATAATATATGAATTTAATTCTTTTAAGAATTTTGACGACATTATAATTTACATGTTACTTTCATCTATTTGCTTTATAAAATAAAATGAACACTCTCATTTCTACCCATTTCTACTTTACACTTTGTACAATACTAATAAAACTATATCTTTATTAAAAAATAAAAAATAATTTTAAAAAATTAAATCTATATATATATATAATTCTCGTGTTCACGTTTATCTTTCTAATTGACATTTTTTTAAAAACTTAATATCATTGTTTGGTTCTATTTTTGTTAGTTTTGTTCTATATGAAATTCATTATTTTTGAATGTTCTTTAAATCGTAATTTATGTTCATATAGTTAATAACACACATTGTTCAAGTCAGTCATCAGGAATAAGTTGTCATATAATAATACTCAGAGTAGTTGCATCATCATCTTGTCGCATCATCGTCATATTCCCCAAATTAAAAATTCTAATTTATGTAGATTTTTATGATTTAATGGAAAATGATAAAGGAGTTTCACTCCTTTACAAATGGTTTTACATCATTAATGGAGATTGAACAAGTTTAGTAGTGTCATTTAGGATTTTACATGTTTTTACGGAAGAGACGTGATTTCGCGCGAATTGGGGTTCTTCGTATAATAAACAGTAAACACATATATCCTGACCAGTTAAAAAAAAGATTAGTGGGGTCTTGCGTCAATCCTTGTGTGTTGCGTCATGAGCAATTAGGACTAATTCAACTCTCTAAGGATCCTCTTTCTTTTCTCTCGAACTGTAATCAGCAACACTTGTATTTTAGTAGTGGATTAGCAAGGCCCAGTTAAAATCATGTTTTGGGGGTTTTACTCTAGCCACATGCTCATGTTGGTGCAAAATACCTTAAAATATTATGACATTAATATATATTATATTTAATGCTAGTACACAAACATTCTCTCTCTGATACTGATACTGTATCACCACACTTACACATTCTGCCTCAGATCAGTTTCGGCAGATACATTTCTACTATAGTTTTTGCTGAAAACCATCTCCATCTCTTCCAAGGCCTTGCCCTTGGTTTCAGGCAGGAAAAAGTAGAAGAAGAACAAAGCCAGTATAGATATACCAGCAAACATGAAAAAAGCACCTCCTATGGTGAGTGTTTTGTAGATTGAAATGAAACTCATGGCAATTGCAGCATTCATAACTCTGTTAACTGCAACTCCTATACTCACTCCTTGTGCTCTCAACTTGAGAGGAAAAATCTCTGAGCTGTACACCCATGTGACAGGTCCAAGTCCCATATTAAAGGAAGCAACAAATGAGTAAGTAGCCACTATGCTGAGGGTCAAGGCCCATAAGAGCTTTTCCTGGGAAATCTGAACCATGGTCAAGCTGAATCCTAATACTGCAAGACTACAAACCATTCCTCCAGTACTTGAAAGCAAGAGGCGTCTTCTCCCAACTCTGTCAAGAAAAAATGTAGCTATGGTCGAAAAAATGATTTTTGTAACGCCTACTCCAATGGTTGTGAGCAGAAGCTTGTCCTTACTGGTAACACCTGCTTTCTTAAAGATTCTTGGACTGTAGAGCATCACAGCTTCAATTCCAGTAGCATGCTGAAAAAAGTGAACCCCCACAGCTGCAAGCAGCATCCACCGAACCGAAGAAGAGGGTCTCACAAGCAACTCTTTCCAAACCCCTTCACCATTGTTCTTTTGTGCTAGCTTAACTGTTTCTTCAGGGCAATTCTCGTCAATTATCCCAGCAGCAATCTTTATTTCCTTGAACCGAAGCTCAGCTTCTTGTTCGGTATTTGAAACTTTCAACAAAACTTTCTTGGCTTTTCCCAAATGGCCTTGCACCACCAACCACCTTGGAGACTCGGGCATTACGAGAATGCCTAAAGCCAGAACAAGTGAAGGAACTGCTGCAATACCAAGCATCAATCTCCACCCAACCTTCAAACTCAACTTACCTAAGAAATAGTTTGCAACGTAACCAAGTAAAATTCCAATACCAATACCAAGCTCAGGGAGGGAAGCTAGAAAGCCTCGGGATTTAGCAGAGGAGATTTCTGCAGAATAAACAGGCGCTATCATAAGGGCAAAACCCACGCCAATTCCAGCAACACACCTTCCCAGTATAAGAATTGCGTAGTTTGGACCATATCCCATGAGAATTGAACCAGTCATGAAAAGGAAAGAGGCTACAGAGATTGTGTAGCGTCGACCGAAGTAATCACAGGCTCTTCCTGCAGCTAAAGAACCTACCAGTGCACAAAGGTTTAAGATGCCTGCAAGAATTTCTTGTCGGGTGTCGCTGGTTCCAAACTCCTCCTTTATGAATATCATGGCTCCACTCATAACACCGGTATCTGAAATTATGTACACAGGTATCAAACTTTTAGCTAGGCCCAGCCATGAATGCCACATAATTTAGCATTCAATATATACCAACCAAGTGATTTTAACAATATTTTTTTATTTTAGGTTCAAAAGAATAATCTTTATATGCGATTCCTCTGATAAATACTACATGAGCGTTAAACATAATTAATAAACACTAATTTGAAATATCTCTGTAACAGATGTAGAGTATGCTGTTTTGCAGATAAAAGAAAGTAGTAAATTGAATATTACCATATCCAAATATAATGGATATCATGGAAGCGACTAAAACACATGCAAAAGCATATTTGTTAAACTGCTCTTTTTCTCCACGTATCTCCATGACATGTACTCTCTCTATGAAGGTTATCACGCTTTTTCTCTCGTGTCTTGAATTGGAACACGAGTCTGAGCGCTAGCCAAAACAACTATATGCTCTTCTTAATTCTTTTTGCCTGTTTATATAGAAGAAGAAGACACTGACGCAGCTCCTCTTCTTATTGGATGAATAGCGAAAGTTGGGTCTGATGGGTCTCACCACTCTAGACCAGAAGATACTTGATAAATTGGGATTGCAAGGTTAAAAATTTAGAGAAATATTTGTTAAAAAAAAATATAAATAACACACACTATGATAAAACTCCATTTTCAGTCTGGTGATTTTCACACTCTTTAAAATTTGAAGATTTTCATTCAACTTTGACACTCTTTAAAATTTTGATACTCTCTAAAAAAATGTAAATAGAAAATTAGGTCAAATAAAAAAAATAAAAACTAAAAACAAAATATTAATTTACTCAAAATAAACAGTTATTTAATTTATTTTTATCTTAAAGCAGCAAAACAATACTTTATCTAAATAATAAAAATTATTAATTTTTATTTTATATCTATCGAACTAATATTAGTGGTGCAAACTAATAAAATAAAACTTAAACAAAATTACCAGTAATATATTTAAGTTTATCTATTACAGTATTAGTCTTTTTCATTTATGTTTGAAAAAAATAGTTCTAAACTAAAATAGAGGGTATATAAGGTTATCTCTTTTTATAATTTTCTATGTTGAAAAGTCATAGGATAGGATGTGTTTTGGAAGTATGTTTGATGTAAATTTTATAATTTTATAATAGATTGACAAGATGAGGATGAAGAGTAGTCAGAGTGTGTTATTTAATTTCTTATAAACTAGCTTTAAATTTATATTTATATATGGATTGATTTTGATTTGTGTGTTTATTAAAAGAAATTAGAGACTTGAGAAAAAAATAAAAAACATTTTTAAGTTTAGAATAGATTCAACTTTAAAAATAATTTAGACACTAAAAATTTAAATTTAACTTAATCTTAAAAAATTATATTATTAACTGGAGGTTTATTTGTTATATATTATTATTTAATTTAATCTCTAATTGATATAAAATTTTTAATATAATTTTACAGTAGAAAGCATTATGCATTCATGTGAAAAAAATATAAAATGAAAGAATTGAGAAGGATCTAAAGTGACATAACATGTTTAAATCTCGAATATGATAAACTCTGAATTATTTTATAAATTCTTAAGATAATGAAATTTTAAAATTCACTTAAATTCAATTTAACAAAAACAAAACTTAAACTCATTATTAAATCATTTTATTCTAATCAGAATTTAGATTTATCATGTCATTTATCATTAACTTTTTAACACTCAAACTCCATATTCAAACTCAATATTCGACATAAACAAATTGTGTTGAAAATCTCTTTAGAAATAAAATATAAAAATAAAAATTATCACACACATATATAAATTCATATCCTTTAATTAAATTTTGAAATAGACATTAAGGATTTTATATCATACTCAAATATTCATGTAATAACATCTTAATAATATGTAATGTTACTAAAAATAACTTATCAATAAAATATATCATTCTACAACTATAAATTCATATTATTTATATAAGTGATTAAATTTGTATTAAAAAATTATATTAATAAAATAATTAAATAGTAAATATTTAGTGAAGAACGTGGAATTAGAAGATCCTGCCTTGGTACTTGCAATTTTCCACCACAAACAGAACGTGGCTTTTGGACGTTTCCATATGTCAACGAGGTAACAGATATAGCACAGCACTTTTCCTGTTCATAAGCTTAGGAAAGAGACTTTACATAATTATGGAGCCAAAATAATTATTGTTTGAAACTTAGTTTCGCACTAATGACTAATATTTATCCAAATCCGAAGATGAATTCACACCAAGAAACAAAGATAAAACACAACTTTCATAACAAAGATTATGTGTAACATGTGTTTGCTTTACTTTCACTTATAAAAAAGATCGTGCTTTACACATCTCAAAGGAATATATCAATATTATATTTGTTGTAGTTCAGGTTTAGCAATCATTTTTTTTTTCATAAATATAGTCGTGTTTAGTTGACAACAATTTCTCGAATATATACAATTATCTTTTTTAGAAGATTCTCAAGAAAAGAAAAAGAAAATATTTCTAAACAAAAAATGGATGCTTATTTAATAATGTTAAGGGTCTCTTAATTTTTCATCAATTTAATTAAGTTCTTTTTAAAAAAGTTAAATAAATATGGTTTTTCATTATCAAGTGTTATTTATTGATATCCAAATATTTGGAGATTTATGTGGATTCGGGATTTGATAAAAAAAATGAGAAGTTTAGTAAAAACTTAAAATTGAATTCGAAAGATTTTATAAGATGCAGATTAGTGTAAGAAGAGGGGGAGAATTAAATTCTTCCAGGTAATTTTTTATGTTTTCCATTAGGGCGTTTTTAGTACAAGATCAGTTAATAATTCAATTTTTAAAAATGAAGTAGAAATGAATTTTAGGCAAATGAATTGATTGCCAAAGTTATTTGATTTTTATAAAAATAAATTTATAATTTATCCACCACTGCTAGCTTTTTAGGATTTCCTTCAAAATATGAGAATTGCGAAGCATGCATCATCATGCACTCACGTAATTCTACTAAACTTTTTAATATTATTCTATTTATGAAAGATTTAATTCGTAAGAATGGCCTCAATTACACTTTATGCGTTCTCCACTTGTGGCTCCATTTTCCATGACGGTGCTTTTGCATCAAACTTTTTAGTTTACACAACACTTGGTCAAACTGACGTAAAAAATTTCATCACCTTAATGAGATCATATATATATATATATATATATATATATATATATATATATATATACACAGGAATACTGGAAAGATATTTACTATCTTTAATTAATATTTTTTAAAAATATCTCATTGCCTTGTTATTAAATATCTTTAAAATATCAATAACAGTACCTATGTTGATTTACACTGTTTTTTCCTTATTTTTAATTATACTAAACAAATATCTTTAATGTCTTGTTCACAAATATCTTTAATGTCTTGTTCCCAGCTGATGCCGTATAAAAAACCAAATTGGTCATATTTCTTTCACTTGTGAAGTAATAATTTTTTTAGTTTTTACTTTTAATCTCAATATTTTTTTATCGTCAAAAACTTTTAAACTCAATTATAATTATTTTAGTTTTTTTATAGTATTTTTATCAATAATTAATACATTTATATCAAAAAATATGACACTCGAGTACTGACGAAGGCGGAGAGTGATCATCGGTGCAAGAGGCACGAAGTGCAAGAGACACAAACAAAAAGCGGCTCCTGGCAGGCTTCCAGTGGAAGAGACACATGGATGAATCGAACATACACCGGAATGAGAGAGATCTAGAGACTATACAGTTGTTGAAGGATAGTTTAAAGGGATTGATTTGGCTACTCATATCATCAAAATGCATTTGTTTTTCGGTAGCATAACTCATAAGAATTCCTCTAAAATAAAAAATATTTTTATAAAAGATATATATCGTTTTATAATTTTAACAAGTGTTAGTTTAGAAAGAAAATAATGTTTAATAACTAGTCCCACACACAGAATAAAGAAGTTGGCTTATGATATTTTTTGGAAAGTTAAAAAGATGAAGAATAAAATCAAATCCATTAGTGGCTATAACTTTTCTTTTTATTTGAACTTTTTCCAATTATAAAAAAATAAAAAGATATTTTGTTAAGAATTTTAAACCTCATTGAGTTTTCATATAAATGGTCCAAAAAAGAGTAAAAATTGTCTTATGCATTAGGTATAGGAGAGAGAATGATGGGAAATGAAGTCTCTTTCAAAATAATATATCTAAAGAGTTAAATATTTTTTTTCTTAAATTATCAGACAAAACTATATTATTTTTAAATTACACTAAGTTATAAAGTATATCGCGTCGTAATTTATAAAAAGTTATGTAAAAATCTTATTTAAAATTACGTGTAAAACTTAATATATTTTATCTAAGATTTCAGGACATCAAACGTGTATTAACACTTAAAGAAAGCTTAACAATTATAAGTTTGTAAGTTAGGTAATCTGACATTATTTTTCTTTATCTAACACATAAATTGATCTTTCTTTCATTTTGGATTTTGATTACTATCAGATTTGAATAAATAAATTGTGTCTTACTTACTCAGTTATCACAACATAAAAACTCTGAATGGAAAGAGAGAAAATATATAACAACTTATCAACAACCATAATGCTTCATGATTCTGAATTTCTTAATACATAGCTAGCGACAAAGCAACCGAAGGTTGGTATGGGGCTTCATTTGTATCTCCAACTTAGAATTTTTCTCAAAGATAGTCTCCATATCTTCTAATAATCTTCCTTTAGTTTCGGGCAAGGTATAGTAGAACCACAAAGCAAAAGCATTGATAGCAGCAAACAGAAAGAAAATCCCACCCATTGTAGTTGCTTTATAAATTGAAATGAAGCTTGTAACCACTATCACAGTTGTAATTCTGTTCAGAACCACACATAAACCAAGACCTTGAGCTCTGAACCTAAGGGGTAATATCTCAGAGCTATAAACCCATGTAACTGGTCCTATCCCAATAGACATAAAACCCACAAAGAAGTAGGTAAGAATAATGGTAAAACTCGATGCCCACACTAGTTTTTCCTTTGAATGTTCTACTATGCTCAAGCAAAAACCCAACCCTAATAGGCTGACAACAACACCTGTTGCACTAATCAGCAAAAGAATCCTCCTCCCAAATTTATCCAACAAAAACATCGATGTCAATGAAGATACAACTTTGCTTACTCCCATGCCGACAGTGGCTAGCATGAGCTTGCTCTTGTTAGTGATTCCTGTTCTCTGAAAAACCCTTGGACTGTATAAATAAATACCCCCACTTCCACCAATCCGTAGGAACAAATGAAGTCCAATGGCTGCAATTAACATCCTACGAACAGAAGGTGAAGCATTACAAAACAATTCTTTTAGAGCTCCTTCACCGCTGCGAGTTTTCTTTGGAACCTCCACCGTGTCTTGGGTGCAGTTTTCATCAATTCCAACAACACCTTTTATTTCTCTCAGCCTGTGTTCGGCTTCCTCCTTTGTATTAGAAACCAGCAGAAGCACTTTCCTTGCCTCACCTACACGTCCTTGCATGACTAACCACCTAGGAGACTCTACCAGTTTTAACATGAGAATGATAAGAACAAGTGAAGGGATTGAAGGAACAGCCACCATCATTCTCCATCCAAGTCTCAGTGACAATTTTTCAAAGAAATAGTTTGCCATGTAGCCTAGCAAGAGTCCTATGTTGAGGGAAACTTGCGGGAGAGAGGTAAAAAAGCCTCTGGAAGAAGGAGGTGAAATCTCTGCACTGTAAACCGATGCTACTACCAATGCAAAACCCACACCAATTCCAAGAATGCAATTACCAATCATTAAGATTAGATAGGATGCGCCATAGCCCATCAGAACAGTGCCCAACAAAAAGGCGAAGGAGGCGAGAATGATGGTATAGCGGCGACCTATGTAATCAGATGTTCTTCCTGCAACCAAACTACTTGGTAGTGCACATAAATGTAACATGCCTGCTAGGATTTGTATTTCAAAGTCACTGATTTCAAGATCTTCTTGAATGAATATAAGTGCTCCGCTCATCACTCCTGACACTAAAGAATAATTGGTTATTGATAACTTTCTAACACCTATTTTTCTCAGAATCCTTCACCCTTTTATTTATGTAAAAAAAAACATTTTTTATTTATTTATAAGTGATTAGATATAGACAATGGATAGTTTACTGTACACACTCACCATAACCAAATATAGCAGAGACAGTAGAGGCAGCTAACACAGAGGCACAAGCATAGTTGTTAAGCTTTCTATGAGTGTCCTCGTTTTCCATGAACTTGTTGGCGGTTTGCCTTTGTATCTTCTGAGGATATTTTAAAATCTTACTCTGATAAGTGTTCAAAATCGAGTATGGTGATCTTTACGTAGATTCAGTAAAAAATAATAATTTGCATAATTCCATGACATGAATAGTGTTTTGTCTTTTCTTTTCTTTAGCAAGCAAGTGTTGCTTCATAATCTGAGACGTTGTATTTTATGAAAAATATCATAATAAATTAGTATATATATCATTGTAAAAGCTGCCTCTCTGAACGCTAGTTTTTTTATAAAATTTTATGGAAACAAACAACTCTTTCGAACTCGTATAGGATGAGATTTTGTAGGGATACTTCATGGTCTTATAGGTGAACGATGTGATAAACTCAATTTTTTTTTATTTATAAAAAACTTTAAAGTGATTAAAGGGTATAAGAAAATATGAACTCCTTACAAAAATAAATATTGCAAAACTTTTGTGATAGAAAATGGATGATAACATTCATTTTTATCTATTTTTCTATTTATTGTTATGAATAAACTAACTCTTTTTTAGTTTTTATCTTGTTTTGTTTTTAGATTTAGTGTTAAATGGGGCTCGCTCACTATCAAATGGTTTATTTTACGTGGTTCTAAGGTGAATGATAATCAAGTTACTAATATTCAGTTGAGGACAAAGTTTATTTATTACATTTAGTTTGGGAGTTTTCTTACGACACAATGACTTGGACTAAATTAATGTGTATTTGATTTTTTAACTTTAAGTTAATGTGTATTTGATTTTTTAACTTTAAGTGTCAGAAATATATATTATTTAAATCATTTTCAATTTGATATGGTATTATGGATGTATATGATATTGTTTTTGAAAATATTTTTTGGATACTAGACAAGAGTGATTGTATTAATCTTCACAATAATGGTTGGTGTTTTGATTTTGTAGATCTAAATTGGTTAGAATTTTTTATTTTAACATAATAAGATTATACTTTGTTGTTAGTTTAATCTGGACAAATTATTACTAGAACTTTTTTTAAAAAGTACAAAAAGTTTTACTCTTTTGGGATGAAATGTGTGGATTTGAGAAAATTTAGTTGGATGAGGTACCATTATCTAAAACTTTGGTTCTTTGAAAGTTATTGTATGCCTATTGATTTGAAAGTTAAAAAAATGAGTGGTTTTATGCTTTATGTATCTTTGTATGGTAATAATGTTGAATCTTTCTCTAATTTGTTCTTTCATTGTTTTATTGCAACACTGTTGTGGGCATGATTGAAGGAAGTTTTTCATAATTTGTAACTTTCCTTTTTGGATTTGGTTGTTTAGTTTATAAAGTCTCCTTGTAGTAATTTGTTTAAAGTGATTAAAACAATTGTTATTACAGTAGTTATTTGGATTTGAAAAATGATAAATCATAGTAGATTTCAAGATCCAATTGTTATTTTTTTGTTATTTTCCAAATTAAGAAATTAGTGTGTATCACTGAAAATGAATCTAAAAAGCACGTGGTAATATTATCTTTGACTTTTTGATGATGAAATTTTTCAATATTCAAACAATAGAAAGGAAGATAGTTTCATTTATGAAAATAATATGATAAATTCTATCTGTGAATTGGCTCTAGGTGAACACTCATGGTGCAAGTAGGCATTGTAATCTCTTGAGAGGCAATGTCATCATGAGTGGTTCATGTTACATTAAGCAAAATTCAAGCCAAAACATGATATAGACGGCATACCAACAGGATACAGCCCTAGCCTGGAAAGGAAAACATGTGGGTCATCTCTTATGGTGAATGGTGAATGACTGTTAATTATAACTTGTAACTAACATGAAAATCTTAATGAAAACAATAACAGAAAATTAAGAATTGCTTGTCAACCAACAATAATCAATCTTGGGTTTCGAGAGCTCGTTGGACAGGGAGGCTTCATCTGTGTCTCTTGCTTAGAATTTCTTTCAAAGACAGTCTCCATATCTTCTAATGAACTTCCTTTAGTTTCAGGCAAAGTGGTATAGAAAAACAAAGCCACAATATTAATACCCGAATACACAAAGAAAGTCCCACCCATTGTTATGGCTTTATAAATCGATATGAAACTTGTAACCACCGCCACAGTAAAAATTCTGTTCACAATCACGCATATACTAAGGCCTTGTGCTCTGAACCTAAGAGGAAATATCTCGGAGCTATAAACCCATGTCACTGGTGCTATTCCAATAGACATAGAAGCCACAAAGATGTAGGTAAGAATAATGGTCAAATATTGTGCCCAAAGTAGTTTTTCTTTGGACTTTTCCACTATGGTCAAGCAAACAGCTAACCCAGACATGGTCACACTCAAACCTACAGCACTAATCAGCAAGAGAATCTTCCTCCCAAATTTATCCGACAAGAATATTGATATCAATGAAAAAACAACTTTGCTCACTCCTATACCAACATTGGCAAGCATGAGTGTGCTTTTATCAGTGATTCCTGTTCTCTCAAACACCCTTGGACCATACAATAAAATAACCGCACTTCCACCAAGCCTCAGGAACAAATGAAGTCCAACTGCTGAAAACAGTATTCTGCGTACAGCAGGTGAAGCTTTACAAAACAACTCCTTCAGAGCTCCTTTTCCGCTGCTAGTTTTCTTTGGAACCTCCACAATGTCTAGGGTGCAATTTCCATCAATTCCAACAACATTTTTTATTTCCCTCAACCTTTGTTCAGCTTCTTCCTTCGCATTAGAGACTAGTAAAAGCACTTTTCTGGCCTCACCGACACGTCCTTGCATGACTAACCACCTTGGAGACTCTACCAGATTTACCATGATCAGGATTAGGCAAAGTGAAGGAACTGCAGGAACAGCCACCATCAACCTCCACCCAAGTCTCAGTGACAATTTTTCCAAGAAATAGTTTGACAAGTATCCAAGCAAGAATCCTGTGTTGACGGCAAGTGTTGGGAGAGAGGTAAAAAAGCCTCTGGAAGAAGGAGGTGAAATCTCTGCACTATATAGTGGTGCTACAACCATTGCAAAACTCACACCAACTCCAACTATACAATTTCCAATCATTAAGATTGCGTAAGGTTGGCCATACCCCATTAGAATTGAACCTAATAAGAAGGCGATGCAAGCTAAAATGATGGTGTAGCGACGACCTATATGATCAGCTATTCTTCCTGCGATCAAGCTACCTGGTAGCCCACACAAATGTGACATACCTACCAGAAGTTGTATTTGTAGGTCACTGATTCCAAGATCTTCTTGAATGAATATCTGTGCTCCACTCATCACTCCTGTGACTAAAGAATAATACATAGTTTTTTAAGCTCATATAATTCGTTTGGTTCATGAAAAATTGCAACAATATTAGTTCTGAAAAAAAAAACATTGAGACATCAATGTTTGAGATAAAGTACATTTTATGCACTCACCATAACCAAACATAGCAGAAACAATACAGGCAGCAAGCACAGAGGCACAGGCATACTTGTTGACTCTTCTATGGCTGTCGCCGTTTTCCATGAACAGTTGTCCTTTTGTGTTTTTATCTTCCGAAGGCATTGTTAATTTTGATCTGAAAAGGGTTCAAAAGTTAGTCATAATCTTTACGTAGACTATAATATCTATGTTTCTAAGAGTCTGTGATGTGACACGAATTGTTTATTACTTTATATATTATTTTCTTTAAGCAAGCAATTGTTTTTTCATTCCTTTAGAGGTTGTATTTGATATATAAGAAATTGCCATATATTATTATCGTCGTTGTAAAAGGCCTCCTCTTTAACGCAGTATAAAACTCAGAAATAATCCTTAGACAGAAAGCAAATGAAAAAAATCTCTACCCTTTGAATTTGCTAGAGTTGCAAAAGCATTTTCTTTAATTGTTTAAAGTGAATTGACAACTCATTTTCTTTTAATTATTTAAAGTGAATTGACTACTCATTTTCTTTGGTTAAGAAACTATTAAAAGTTGTATTAAGAACTTAAAATAATTTTAATATAAATGAACCTGTTAAATTGCATTTATGAGTATACTATATATCTTCAAAACCCATAGAAAAAAAAATCTTTCTTTATTCTTTTAACCTTTCAAATCTCATAAAGGAAGTTCAAAATAAAAAATGGATAAACCAATTAAAAACGGCTTAAATTGATTCATTTGAGAAAAATATACCTTTTTTAAAGCTCAATATATTAATGATTGATACGATTGATGATAAATTTATAGAATTATATTTGGTTAATAAGAAATTGTAAATAGAAGTTAGAGGATCACAATGGGAATCAATATATAGCAGGAATAACACAATATAGAAGTACAAAGAAGTTCGCTTATAACCAATTTGCTTATGAATTTCGACTTTTATGAACATTCACAAACCATTCTTTTACATATTTTGTTTAATTTATTTTCGAAGTTTCATTTTAAATTAATTAACAGAAGGATTAAATCGTAAAACATGGCATGCAAGTACGATTTCTTAATAATATTGAAATCATCCTCAAATTTTGTGACTTAAGTAAAATTAAATTTAATTAATCACTATTATTAAATAAAATTATATATTATTATTATTAAATAAAATTATATATCTTGACAACTTCAATTTTAAGTAAAGTCATATATATGATTGATCTTCAACTTAAATTCAATTTTACTTGATATTGTTAGCTACTTTTATTAATTGAAGTTGTGACCAGTGTTGACGACTTCAAAAAATAAATAAGAAAAAAATGTATTTGATCTTTATATTTTATTTAAAAAAATTATGTGTGAGGGTTTTCAAGAAAAAACACTTGACATCATTAAATTGTGAAGAAACTTATATAAGGTATTAGAATATTATTTTTAATTCAATATTAACAAACAAAATAGATTGATATATTCATCTTATTTTTTTATTTTTAATTAATGTGAGATCTGTAACGTAAATTCCTAAGTTAAGTTTCATTTTGTGCCTTTTAATTGATTTTACATTATCACAAGATACTTCTCCATTGGTGCTTTTGATTCTTAACATTGGTATAGAAATGGCTAACATATTTTTCCTTGATCGATAAATAATATAAAGTAAAACATTTTCTTCAAAAATTTTACGGTATTTGTTGTGATTTTTTCATTCAAATAGTAGCATTAAAAATATAAAGTTATTATAAAGGAACCAAAATGTAACATTTAATTTTAGGGAATGAAAGAATATCAAATTATTTATAAAATGCAGATTATTTACTCATATATATCATAACGTAATTAATCATAAAAAAATATAACATATATAGTTAATGGGGAAAAAAAACACCAGTTAGTAAAAAATACAACATTTCTTGATCAATATTAACCTTTATTAAGTCGAATATAAAGCCCTCTCTTCATGTTCTTTTTTCTGTTTTTCCATGACACTGCCACAAAAAAGTATAATTCATGCTCTTTCTAACATATATTAATTAGGGCACAAAGAAGGAAAGATGTGAAATTTCATTTGTTGCTACGTTTGTATCTCCAACTGAGATTTTTTTCCAAAGACAGTCTCCATATCTTCTAATGATCTTCCTTTGGTTTCAGGCAAAGTACAGTAGAACCAGAAAGCCAGAACATTGATAGCAGCAAACAAAAAGAAAGTTCCACCCATTGTTATCTTTTTGTACACTGAAATGAAACCTGTAAGCACTATGACATTTGTGATTCTGTTGACGGTCACACAGACAGCGAGACCTTGTGCCCTAAACCTCAAGGGCAAAATCTCTGCACTATAAACCCATGTTGCTGGTCCAATTCCAATTGTCATAAAAGCCACAAGGATGTAGATAACAACAATGGTGAAGCTTATTGGCCACACTGCATTTTCACTTGAATACTCCATTATGGTCATGCAAATCCCCAACCCTAAGAAGGTCACAACCATTCCTCCTGCACTAACCACAAAGAGAACCCTTCTCCCAACTTTATCCAAAAAGAAAATTGATATGAATGAAAATATAACTTTAGTGGCTCCAATACCTACTGTGGTTAGCATCAGCTTGCTCTTGTTAGTGATTCCTGTTCTCTCAAAGATTCTTGGACCATACAATAGAATAGCTCCTATTCCTCCAATCTGAAGGAATGCATGAACTCCAATTGCTGCAATCAGTATCCTACGCACTGGTAGTGAAGGTTTACAAAACAGTTCCTTAAGAGCTCCTGCACCACTGCGAGTTTTCTTTGGAACCTCCACAATGTCTTGGATGCACTTTTCATTAATTCCAACATCACCTTTTATTTCCTTCAAGCGTTGTTCAGCTTCTTCCCTTGTGTTAGAGATTAGTAAAAGCACTTTTCTGGCCTGACCTACACGTCCTTGCATGACCAACCACCTTGGAGACTCTACCAATTTCAACGTGAGAATGATTAGGCAAAGTGAAGGAAGAACAGGAAGAACCACCATGATTCTCCATCCTAGTTTGAGGGACAGTTTTTCAAAGATGAAGTTTGAGACATAGCCAAACAAGAGTCCTATGTTGATGGAAAGTTCGGGGAGAGAGGTGAGAAAGCCTCTGTAGGAAGGAGGTGAAATCTCTGCACTATAAAGTGGTGCAATGATGAGTGCAAAACCCACGGCAACTCCTAGAATGCAATTTCCAATCATTACAATGAGATAGGATGGACCATAGGCCATTAGAATGGAGCCCAATGAGAAGATGATGCATGATAGAATTATGGTGACACGACGACCTTTGTAATCAGATGTTCTTCCAGCAGCCATGCATCCAGGTAATGCACATATATGCAACATCCCTGCTAGTAGCTGCACTTGCAAGTCGTTGATATGAAGATCTTCCTTTACGAATACCAGTACTCCAGACATCACTGCTATAACTGCACAACAATGTTCATTATCATAATCTGTCTGTTTTTTTTAGAGCATAACATTTTAAAATAATGTTCATCATCTAATAACATTCTTAATAAGGTATTTGGCACAAACTTCTTTATATTTTCTCTTTGTTTCGTTTCCTCTTTCTCAAATGAGACAGAAAGTGAGTTACTCACCATAACCAAATACTGCAGAGATCATAGAGGCAGCCAAGACTGAGGCAAAGGCATAGTTGTTGAGCCTTCCATCACTGTTACCATTTTCATCAATACCGTTTTCCATGGATAGTTGCTCGAGTGTGTTTTTTTCTTCCGCTGAAGTAGCAGTCATTTTAGATTTTGATCTACCCTCACTTCACCTACACATACACACTTTAACAGAAAACTGTAAACAGACAATTACGCCAATCATTTATGAATTTTATCGTTTTTCTTTTGGCAAATGTTGCTTCGTTCTCTGAAATGTCGTATTGTGTGAGAAATTAATTTCATAATATATTATATATCTATAATAAAAGGCTGGGCATATTTAACCTTTCATAATCATGAAGTTTCTTACACATGAATGTTCACAATGTATGTTTTAATATTGCCAAATTAGTTACTTTCTACCGCACATTTAAACAAGGTTGTAGCCAAATCACATTTCTAGATGGTTTCATGCTAATTATATGCTAATTTACAAATATTTTATTCTTGAATCAAAAGATTTTTCGTCCAGACATTAATAATTATACAGAATGATTAACCATTTTTACTAAAATATTGAAAGACAGAAAACATCTCCCTTCGATAAACGATGGAAGAACTTCGGCTCAATCAACTTGAAGAGAACCGCTTCAACCACACACTAAGTACAAGCTTCTCCTATTCACAAGACTTGATTTGAGTATATTAACACTTGAGAACTTCCTCATAATTTTTCTGTATTCTCAAATGGCTTAGTTATATTTTTGTACATAGAGAGTTTTCCTTAGGCACACTGCTCTAATACTCTCAAAATGAAAAGTTAAGTTCTAAGGATTGTGGAGAACTCTATTTATAAGTCAAGGTTTGTGCAAGGTCAAAAACTGAAAAAAAATTTCCCAACTGCCAGCGATAATCAATTATCATAAGTGATATAATTGATTATTTGAGGTGGTTATGGGTTTTCGAAAAAAATGATAATCAATAATTTGCATTCTACCATAATAAATAGTATATGCATTCATATCACTTTACTATATTATAAACTTTTTAAAATTTTTAAAATTAATTTTTATTTTTTACTTTTTATAAACATTTTTTAATTAAATATAACTTTAACAATTATTATTTTATATTATTTTTGTAACTATATAGGATCATTTTGGTAATCTTTAATTTCTACCGATTTACAATTTTTTTCACAAATTTTACTTTAAAATTTACTCTCACTCATCTCAAAATTCTCTAAAACAAATAATAATCAACTCACTCTCAAATTTCTCAAATCCATCTATTTCTCTTCTTTCAAATTCATCATCGAATACACCCAAAATGGATCGACCTTGTGCACTTACCTTTAGTTAAGATTAAGAAAAATAAGAAAATTTCTTTTTTTTAATCTTGTAATATGAAAATTTGTGCTTTCTCCTTAAAAAATGACTTTCCCAATGTAATTTGGAAGTTTTTTCTTTTTAGGTTATAAAATATGAAAGTCACTTTTTGACTCTTGAACTGTATAATATGAAAGTCATTTTATTTTTATGAAAAATGATTCTGGATCCCACAATCCAAAAGTTATCGACTTTTATATTATGTAATCCGAAACTTTTTTTATTTTTAAATTATGCAATTTTAAAATTATTTTTTGCTAGAAAAAAAAAGTTTTTGGATTTGAAAATCATTTCTTCCATATTACACAATTCAAAGGGTTTTTTTTATAAAAATAATTATTTTTTAATTGTGTAATATTGAGAGAATTACATTTTTTATTAATAATAAGTTTTTATACCTATTAATTTGTTATTTAGAAACTAATTATCAACATCTTTTTCTAAATTAATTTTAACTCACTAAATCTTTATTTTATATATTTTTAACCATAAATACAAATGTTTAATCTTTATTTTTTATTTATTAAAGTATTTTTTTATCTATACATTTATCAAATCAATTTTTTGAAAAGTTTTCACAAATTTCGTCTTCAATTTTTTTTATTTTCACCTTCAAATACCTTCAGCGAGATAATATATTATTACAAATTATCCACGATTTTTTTGTGTAATTTATTATTATTAATTTTATTTTCTTTTTTATATATACATATATAAAGAAATTAAATATATATTATTTTCTAAAAAGATATGAAATTAAATATATATTTAGATACATAATTAATTAGACACAATCCCAAATGTATAAATAAAAATAATTATATGTTTTGAAAAGAAATAGATCGTTTGGTATCATTTTAAGATCATTTGACAATTTGTGCACGAGTAAAATAACTATAAAAAAAATTATATTTGTAAAGTAGAAAAGAAAGAAAAAATGAAAAAAAAAACTTAAAATTGTTGGTATAGAAAAATTTTGGTGTAAAAAGATGATTGCCAGTTTCTGAAAAATAATCATGCATTAGGACTATGGTAACAATATTTTTTAACAATTTTGTTACGTCACTATTTTATTAATTTATATATTTGGAATAAATCAATTTATCAAAAAGTTATTAAAAAAAATTGTTAGGAAAACTTTTTTTCCTTACAAATTATCCTTCTCACTAGATGGAAGAAAAATAATTTTTAGGAAAATATCTTTTTAATAATTTTTTTGACAATTTTTTTATAATAATTTATGTGATAACTTGTTATCAGTGAGTGTGTTTTAAATATACAAATTAATAAAATAATAACATATGGATAAAAAAATTGTTAAAATGTCATCATCCATTCTTTTAACAACTACTTTTTTTTTTACTTTTTTACAACAGCTCTGTTCGTTTAGTGCATTGTTAAAAAAAAGTTTTTAACACGAGGATGAAGCGCGTCGTTTGTCGTGGGAGAGGTGAAATCGGGGAAGAAAGAGAAGTTTAGTTGAGAGGAAGGTGGACAGTGTAGGAGGTGCTGATTTAGATGAACAGTATCCACCTATTATTTTCCTTAAATCCTACCACTAACCATACATAATCATCTCTCTTTAAATATGCACCGTTAACTCTGTATCTCCGATTTTTGAATTTTTCTGAAAGATTGTCTCCATATCTTCTAATGATCTTCCTTTTGTTTCAGGTAAGGTAAAGAAGAACCAAAAAGCCAAAGCAGTGATACCAGTGTACATAAAGAAACTCCCACTCATTGTAATCTTTTTATAAACTGAAATGAAACTGCTTACCACTAGAACATTTGAAATTCTATTCACAGTCACACAAACACCAAGACCTTGTGCTCTTAACCTCAGGGGGAAAATCTCAGAACTATAAACCCATGTTACAGGTCCAATACCAATACCCACAAAAGCTACAAATATGTAGATAAACACAATGATATAACTCACTGCCCATGATTGCTTTTCTTTTGAATGCTCCACCATGGCCATGCAAACACCCATACCCAACAGTGTCACAACCGCACCTCCTCCACTGATCAACAGCAGAATCCTCCTCCCAACTCTGTCCAACAAGAAAGCTGATAGGAATGTAAACAAAGCTTGGATAATTCCCATCCCAACTGTAGCTAGAAGGAGATTGCTCTTCCCTATCATTCCTGCTCTCTCAAACACATTTGGACTGTATAGCAAAATACCTTCCACTCCACATATTTGTTGGAACACATGAACTCCAATAGCTGCAGTCAGTATCCTACGCACAGCTGCCGAAGGTTTCCAAAACAGTTCCTTAAGAGCTCCTGCACCACTGCGACTTTTCTTTGGAACCTCCACGATGTCTTGGGTGCACTTTTCATCCATCCCAGCTGCCTTTTTTATTTCCTTCAACCGTTGTTCGGCTTCTTCCTTTGTATTAGAAACCAGCAAAAGCACTTTCCTCGCCTCACCTACACATCCTTGCATGACCAACCACCTCGGAGACTCTGCCAATTTCAACATGAGAATGACAAGAACAAGTGACGGAATCGCAGGAAGAGCCAACATGATTCTCCATCCGAGTTTCAAGGTCAACTTTCCAAGGAAGTAGTTTGAGACATAGCCAAAAAAGAGTCCAAAGTTGAAGGAAACATCTGGGAGAGATGTGAGAAATCCTCTATAGGAAGGCGATGAAATCTCTGCACTGTAAAGTGGTGCTATCATGGATGCAAAACCCACGCCAAATCCAACAATGCTTCTTCCGATTATTAAAATTAAATAAGATGGACCATAACCCATTAGAATGGAGCCCGATAAGAAGATTACGGAAGCAAGAATGATGGTGTAACGACGACCAAGATAATCAGATGTTCTTCCTGCAACCATGCATCCTGGTAGTGCAAACACATTCAATATTCCTACCAAAAGCTCCACTTGTATGTCACTGATCACAAGTTCTTCTTTTATGAACAATACTGCTCCGGCCATCACTCCCGTTTCTGAAAATTGATGTTACTGATCATGTTAATAAATAAACCAAATAATAAAATAAAATTTTAACAATTAGTGACCGATCTTGTTCTTCTATAACACCCTTGAATCTACTTCCAAATACCACAGTTGAACATTTAAAATCCAAAAGTGAAGAACCATAGCTATTACATTAGCAATTATATGTGATGAGAGATGAGAATAAGGCACTCACCATAACCAAATGTACCAGAGATAATAGAAGAAGCCAGCACACAAGCACAAGCATAATTGTTGAAGCTATGACTATGCCCATTTTCACCATTACCACCATTTTCCTTTGGCAGTTGGCACTGTCCATTTTCTTCCTTTTCGGTCATTTTTCAATTGTGCTTGTGTGATCAGAAAATAATTCAACTGTGGTGATCATTATATAGGGCTCAATACATTGAATCAGTTATATGCAATTGTTGCTTCACCATCAGAAAAAAAAAACTATGATAAATAGTATTTTATTGCTTTCATTTGCGTGTTAATGAAAACCAAGTTTTTTTAACTCTGCCTATTTTTAATACCCCTGCACAACGACTCTTCAACATCATCAGAAGCATGGCAATCATATGGCTCAATGAATGCGTCCTTTGTTTGGAAAATAAACTACTAGTATGCACCTAGTAAAATTTGTAAGAGAAAATATATTTTGATTTAAGGGATAAAAAAAACAGTATTTCTTACGAAACGTGACTTTATTATTATTTTATATTTTATATTTAGAATATCAAAATATGAAAGATTTTAAAGTAAATAAAAGAAGTATAAATAAAAAAAATGTATCATAAAAATAATTTAATTCAATAAAATTAAGGTTTGTATTTTCTGAAAATTATCCATCATTTGAATAAAGTCACGTAAAAGAAAAAATTTAATCGATATTGTGCCGAGACAAAAAGTAACTTGTGAATTAGGTTAAAAATTATAGATATTAAACAAATCAAATAATTAGAAGAGTGAATAAAGAATTGTGTAGTAAAATAAAAAGTTGTTCAGAATGAAATGAAACTAAGGACTTGGAAATAAATATTTAAATTACTTAATAAATTTAAAATATTTCAATAATTTAAAATTGAGATAATTTTAGGATAAAACAAATACAGGTTCTCGTGCCTCTAGATTAAAAAGGTATTACATGTATAGAATCCAATATGTTAATAATTCTTTTTAATAACTTTTTGACAATAAATTATATGTATTTTATTGGTTTATATATATATATTTAAAACAACCAATCACAAGCTAGCATATAAGTGGTTATAAAAAAATGGTTAAAGAAATATTTTTCTTATATATATATTCACACCTTCATCGATCAATGTGAATATTCCGTTACACTCGGACTGAGTTCAAACAATTTTGTAAGAGTTTGTCATCCTAAAAATAGAAATCGTTTATCATATTTTCTAATTACTTTGAATTATTTACATTTTTGTAACTTTCATTTCTACGTGTTTGTTAGAATTTGTGAATTGGAGATAAGTGTGAATAGAAATATCAAGTCAAGTTACTTACGTTTTGATTTTTCTTTTTTTTTTGTTATAGTTTAAAATTGTTAATTGAATTAAAAATAATTGTGTCACATATAAACAATCACTAGTTTATAAACATTATGTTGATCCAAACGAAACTAAATTGAAATGTTTTGAAATAAAAATTAAGTGTGAATTTTATAAAGAAATAAAAGATTAAAAAGAAAAATCTCTCTAAATAAAACAAATTAATCATCAAAAAATATACTTCACACTTACAAAAATTTAAAAACATGGAATCCATAAGTACTTTCAAGCAATAACAGTAATGCATTATATTATTTTATTATGATTTTGCCTCTTGATTGAAGTGCAATAACAAAATATTACTGCCACTTGGAGAAATAGAACGTAACTAAATAGTAGATACTGCAACCCTTTACGAAAGGTTGTGGGCATGCAGAGTGATCGTTAGATTGTCTATGAAGTTACTTTCAGCCGAATAAATCAAATACAACGGCCACGATCGCTGGATTTTGCCGTGTTTATAGCCCTACTTACAAGTTTTTTTTATACAAAACCTAACACAGTGACACTTAAATTACTCTAACGTCAAATTTAATAATATAGCATCTTTAATAATTTTTACTATATAAATAATTTATATAGTTCAATATTTCACAATATAATTATTAAAAAATAACTTTAACATTAATTCAATCTTATAAAATAAATTGATAGAATGAAATTTGCACTCACTTATATATTATAAAATCATCTTATTTTTAGTTTATGTAGACTTCTAATAATAATTATATATGATTTCAATATATATCTCACATTAAGAGATGAGCTAAAGTTAAAGTCTATAGATATAAATTTCATCTTACATATCTAGTTTATGGTACTTAAAGTTTATTTCTTGAAATAGCCCATAATAATTATATACGATTTCAATATATTTCACACAATTAAAGTTAGAGCTGTCAAAACAGGCCATCCGACCCGACTCGACCCGGTCCACCACGGATTGGTTACTTAGTGAGTCAATCCAACCTGGCTTATTTATTAGCGAGCCAGAAAAATTCGAACTCGGCTCGACCCACCACGGGTTGGTGGATAAACGGGTTGGTTCACTGGCTCACTTAATTACAATTTTCTTTAAATAAAAAAAATTACAAATTTTCTATAATACAAATCTAAACAAATTTCACTCCCAAGTGTTTAATTAATTTTGAAAATAAGAAACTTAAATAACTTTTTCAAACAAAAACAAAATAATAAATATTTTTTTATAAAATTATAAAATTAAATTTTAATAAAATAAAATTATGTAGGTGGGTTGGTGGGCCAACCCGGCCCACACGGGTTCCACCCGCATGAGCTGGGTTTAAACGAGCCGAGTTGAAATCTGACCCGCATAAAAAAAATACAATTTTTTCTAACCCAACCCGGCTCAAACCCGTGGTGGGCCAGGTTGGCTCGCGGATTGTGACTCATTTTGACAGCTCTAATCAAAGTTAAGACAAATTTAAATTATATAAATATAAATTTTAGGTTTAATGTCTTGGTAGTTCCCTATTTTCGTCCGAAATCTCAAATAGGTCCCTTTTTTTTCGAGGTCTCAATTGGGTCCTTATTTTTGTAAAATTATAGCAATTAGAGGTCTGACGTCAAATTGCACAAACAACCATTTAAGTTTGGGTTACATCTAGTATCAGAGCCCATGACCCAAACTTAAACTGTCGTTTGTCCAATTTGACAGCAGGTCTCTAATTGCTTAAATTTTACAAAGACTCAATTGAGATGCCGAAAAGAAAAGAGACCTATTTGAGATTCCGGACGAAAATAGGGACCTACCAAGATATTAAACCTAAATTTTATTTTACAAAACTGATTTTATGATATTTAATTAAGTTCAAATTTCACTTCTTAAAATAGTATTAAATTTATCTAAAGTCTATTCTAACAAGATTTGTTGTTTATCATATTTATTGTGTCGTCGTTATCATATCACATTGATTAATGTTAAACATCCTGTATAAAGTTAAATCATGTTAGACATCCTATACAATAGATTAAGAAGAAGAAGAAAATGAAAAATGTAAATTATTTGTTGTATGTATTGAATATTTTAAAGGAAATTTATACAAGAGATTTTAATTAAGCTAATCTCATATTATAAATTTTCTTATTTATATTAACTTTTAATTTTTGTAAAACTTAAATTTATACATAAATTATAAAAAATAAAAACTAAACTTGAACAATATAATTAAAATGAAAGAAACACTAAAGAGCTCTCAAATTCTATTTCAATCATTTTATTCAACAAATACTTGAAGAAAACATATTTGTTGACATTTAACGAAATCAACATGTCATCACAAAGCCTAAAAGAAAAAATACTTGGACATTTTTCATGGCACAAACTCTCGACATCTTCCTTTTCCTTTAACATCTGATGAATTGAAACCTATGTTGTGTCTCCTGCAAAGGTATTATGTGCGTATTGTTAAACGCCTACCAACGACGGTGCCTCAATTATTGATTCAATGAGAAAACATTAAAGCTAAGTTTGCAGTTACTTGTATAGTATAAAGTTTAGTTGAGCTACACATATGTAAGATATATGTATCTTGAACTTAAAATTATAATGAGTGATTTAATATCGACACAATAGTAAGTGAAACATTAAATTCAATCAATAATAAATTTCATTAGACATATAAAGAACTAAACTTTAATCTTATCTCAATCGGGCGTGTTAATGTCACTACCGTTGATAGCTTCCTTTTTGACTTTTGGCAGAGGAAGTATAGTCCAACTCAACCTCACATTTGTTTCCTCAAGTAGAGGTTTCGTTTGTCTTCACTGAGTCATTTCACAGTGTCACTTATGTTGAAAGATGGATTACAGCTCTTATACTAAATCACTCAATTTATAACTCTATTCACTTGGTTGAATCTATATGTGATTTGTATTCGCCCACAAACTTACCTAAAAAATGTTCATAGGACATGCACACCAAGTTGCTTGCTCATTCATCAACGTCAAACACTCAAGTTTCTGCTTTCTATATGAAAACTGTTTATAGGCAACGTCATTGTTATGGTAATTTTAAATACGTGCCTTTCAATCTTTCAGTATGTTAAGGATTTGTTGTTTTCATGTCTCTGTTTTATGTGACTATGTTACAAAATACAAATTTAAGAAAGTTGAATTGATAAATACACATAAATATTATGAACAAAATTAGAAGTAACATTGGTTTAGTGACAAAAGGTAACAGATTATTGGTAGGAGACAGGACCGAACTTGATCCAACTAATTTTCTAAATTATGGTCCAACTGAACCAAGGAATATAACTACCACCACCGAGCCTTTTCATTCGAGGTGGAGTTGGCTACACAGATCAAATACTGATGTATTCTTCTATTGGGAATCGTATTTCTGTGTTCTACTTTTTGTAACATGTCTAACAGAGTCTTTATGATAGAGTCGTCCACTTCTTCGTTTCAGTGCTATTAAGCACTTCTTCACCCCAAAAAAGGGTACTTAAGTTAAGCAATTTGCTCTAGAATACTCTTTGGAGGAACTTATAGGATTCCTGCAGCATCATGCAATATTAGTATGGAGACTAGGTAGATACCGCAAAAAGTTCACTGCTATATCCTCACGGTGGTCTGGAAAGTTTGGCATGAGAACAAACAAGCTCTACTATTGTTTGGCTAGAATTTGAAAGTTCAGGTTCTGATGTGAATGTTTGTGGTGAACTTGTTGGCACTGAAAGTCTTCCCAAGTAGTTATCTAAAATTATTTCTTTGGAAGCTAAAAGGGGCTACGCTGGTTTCCTGAAGAAACAAAATTCTTCGTGGCAGTTGGTTATTTGGAATACTAAACCTGGTTTAGATTGGGATAGGTTAGAATGCCACTCCAGCAATTTTTTCCACTAATGCCAGACCATGAAAATTCATCTCAGGGATATGGATCTTTCTCTCTCCCCATTTTGTTTACCACTCTTAGTCATGGTGAGAGAAACTACATGGAGAAAATCTCTACCAATTGGCATTCCCTTATAGTGAATTTAACAAAACTTCTATATTTCTGTCTTCTTGTTTGGATGACAGTTATCATATGGTGCTTCTAAATGCCAAGGATTGAACGAAATTGCAATTTCTAAAACTATGTTTTCAGAGGGAGATTCTAAAATTGCTGTGGAAGATACTCATAGTCTTGATGATCCGAATAATGAAGTTGCATATGATATGGTTATTATGTGTTGAAATCATTCAGATGATTCATTCAGGTTGTTTTTATCTTCCCCACCCCATCCCCAAAAGGAAAAGAGAACATTGTTTTCGCTCTATAGGAGGTCAAGAAGTTCTAAAAAGTAGTACATCCACTCACTATTTATGTATTGGTTTTTGCAGAGATTTTGTAATTGACAGTGCACCCAGCCTAGCTGAAGAAGGCTGAGATAATTGAGGCTGCAAGTTGAAAACGCAGTAGGGAGGTCTCTAACAATGAACATACCAAGGTAATTTGATTTTCTTTCAAAGAGGTACACTGTAAAAGTTTTATCTTAATCTTATGTCTTTTGCTAAGCCTTTTGATGAAAGTTCATAGTGTTTCAACTAATTTCACTCTACTTATTATGGTTGAAAATCTACATTGAATAGATAAGTTCGCTTTACCTGACAATTCACAAATTCTCAGATTCGTCCTGAACTATTTACAACAGATTGAGTACATCATGAAAAACTGAAGATTCTCAGAACCACCCCGTATTCACAGTGTTCAAAACCGTCTAACAATAAGCTGCATTTGAACAGTGACGGTAGGATGAATCTTACTGTGTGATAACAGGGTAAATTTTGAAAAGGAATTCAGCCACTTTTTCTGTCTGCCTCTGATGAACACGTTTGTCCATCCATGATGATTGCTATTTGATTTTACAGATGTTTATTATCATATCAAGAGGCCCCAAGATCAGCTGGGTCCCTGTTGTGACTTTGGCAAGTGTACCAAATCGTTCAAGTAATAAAACCGGTAAGACCGGATATCGTTTCCCAAGAGACTTGTGTCCTAGACAATCGTATAATATCTAACTAATTTAGACTAAAGAATGATTCCATGTTTTTGTGGTTTTAGTGCAATTAAATTAAAGATAAAACATGAAGTGTAAAAATGATCTTTGATAATGCAAACACTTAGGAAATGCAAGATTAGAAATGATATGGAATGGTATTGTTGGGGATATGATTTCACCTACTTCACTCTTATGTATAGAAAATCACTTCCTCTTCATTAATTAGCCAATGTCAATCTTCTAATTTACTCAAACCCAATCCCTTGGTAGAGAGAGCCTAGACTTACTTCTTAAACTCCAATCCCTTGGAAAACCTAACAAGTTCATCTGCTTTAAGAATTGAGATTCAAGACAACCAAAGGTCCTAGTTCTATCCCTAGATACAATTTCCTTTAGGTGTTTAATCCAGTTCTAGATTCACCCAATATTTCCCAATATCAAGCAAACCCTAAAATCATGAAATGGTTGAATCAATCATACAAGCTTTAAGCAAAGGAATTAAACACTAACAATTAATCAAAGAGGCATATAATCATTCAAAACAACTGTAATTTACATAAGAGATCCGTGGTTACATCAATCCCCAACAATAATGAAACTAGCTCTCCATGAATGGAGAGCTTGATCTTACAACAAAGGTGGAAATGGAAGAAGGAGGAGGACCCAAGGATGAAGAAGGGCTGTTCCCACAGCTCCTAGCTCGCCTCTGGACGCTCCAATTGAGAGAATTTGTGTCTGGGATGCCAAAGATGCAAACCCCTTCGCGTTCCAGAACTAAATAAGCTGTTTCTGCCAGATCAGCAAAAGTGGCGCCCGGCGGCCCGACAGACAGGCGCCAGGCGCGCTCTCGGTCAGCATTGTCACGCCCGGCGCCGCCTAGGTCAGTAGGCGCCCGGCGTGACTCTCTGCAGCAGCCTGGGTTCTTCATCTTTTCAGCTACTCTTCTCTCTTTTCTTGGGTTTTGGCAATGTTCTTTGGTGAGTATCTTCTCCCAGCTTCTTTGAATGGGGATTAGCCATCAAATGGGCTAATTACAACTTATAATGTAATCACATACAAATACAAGAAATTGAGTTAAACAAGACTAAAAGTAAAGGAAGAGTTGACAAATTCCATCAATTTGATGTTGGATAATGAAGTAAAATTGGTCATTATCAGTCCCCAACCATTACAAAAGGTAAAAGAAAAAGTGGTAACTCGTGAACGACTATTATTTGGTTTAACTTTATGGTTCAATCGGGTTCCTGATTTCTTATTGGGATTTCTTGTTTAGTTTCAGCATTGTAAAAGAACTTATGATTGCTACTAGAATGGGACCAAAAAGTGATCTTATCTTTCATCACTATGCCTTTGACGTTTGAGCCACTTTCAGGACACACCAGCCTCTATCAACTAGTAAACTGCAGAAACTAGTATCATGTTTTAAAAAACAATAATCAAAGTATATGTGAAGTTTAGTGTATATTGTTGGAAATATAAGCCTTTTTTGAAGCTGGAATAAGTTGGCTTTAGAAAAAGAAGAGATAATTGATCTGAAATGAATCAAAAGGTGAAACCAAATCACCATCATTTGACTTATTGATGACCACTACAAGTGCAAAGAAAGAGTGTGCCTTACTGTTTGTTTGTTTGTTCGTTTGTTAATGCTCCATAGACATTACACTCGTGAAAGAATTGTCATTTCTTTGAAAATAAAATGATCCATCAGCTGAAACTGAATTTTCATGTGTCTAATCAAACGTGAAAGCTATTTGCATCCCTTGCTTTCTCTTCCCTGGCCTAAAACAAGGGGCAATAGGTGGTAGAAAATGAAGAAAAAAAAAACATCCGATTGGTTGAATTTGGCTTCAGTGTGAAGAATATACTGCTGGTGGTAGAGCTACCAAGAGGAGAAGATGATTACAAAGGGGGGCCAGTGTTGAAAGTCGAAACTATGACCACCTAAGTCGCCATCGCATCTCACAAAGGAAAATGATGGAATTCTCCTTTTTCAAATGTTTTATGTCACATATGCGAGCTTCTAAAAAGGGTGGTTACATAATCCACCGTCCAAATTCTCCACTCTTATCCATATCTATCTATATAGAAGGGAACTTATAATGTAATGAAGTGGTCATTGACGTGCTATCATTTTTTTCCCAGCTCCTTCTCAACACGCAGCCACCAAAACTAGAACAAAGCAAAAACTATTGAGGTTTTAAGTATTTTTTTTTCTTTGTAAAGTTACTCATGTTTTATTAATTATTTTCTCACACATTGTTTCAGTTAAAAGAGGTCGATGATCTATCGTCCTACCTTTAAGTGTTCCTCGATTGCCCACGCAAGAAAGTAATATTTGCCTATCAATTGTTGATATTAATTGTTGATACTAATTGTTGATACTAATAAGACACTCTAACGTTATGCTTCTCAAAAAGGTTTTAATTGAATTTAGGAGAAAAGTGTCTTTATATATTTATAGAACTTACTGTTATAAAACCTATTAATTAACCACTAATATGTGTTACTGTATTCCGTGTAATACACACATATTTTTATTTCAAGCAAATTTGATATTTTGAGAACATTTCTGTGTTCTTAACCTGGTGTTTGCTGATTTAAGTCTAATGGTGATTTTGTACAGTGATCTATGTTTTGGATTCTGCTTGGAATTTAGAATTTTGGCTAGTCACAGCGCGTCACTTTTTTTGGCGAATCAATGAACTTCTGCCGTCCTAAATTTTGATTCTTTTCTTCGGCAGAAAGATTATGGACACCATTTGTACACCGTATAGTATTTAGTCATATCAACCTTATGCTTTTGAATTTCGGTTGAAGTTGTAAAATGAAATAATAGTGTTTGGTTGACACTTAAATACTATAATTGTCGGAATACTTTGTATCCCATAAATAACAAACCTGGTGTAGTCAGAAATTTGGCCGTATTTAATGGTGAGAAGGAAAAGGTTGTAATTGTCCATGGAGTGGTGGCTGAAAGAAGCATTACAATTAATGGCATGTGACACTAAATGAGCAGCTTAAATTTCTCCAAATAAGCAAAGCAAAAGTTGAAAATAAAAAAAGACAAGAAAGTATTATTCGTGCTGCTAAAAATAGTTTGATGCCAGAATTCGAACCCAGCACATAGGGTAAAAGGACTTTATTGACATGATTTGATTTGGATATTTATTTTCTCTGTAAACGTATCCGATCGGCTTAAATGTGCAATTGAATGTGCATATAGCTATGAATGAATTGTTGAGTGCTGACTCAAAAGACAGTGATTGGTCCTCTCTTTTGCTGTGGAGAGAGAAAGTTGAAAACCCAAAAAACAAATGAAGAAGGGTCCCATATTTATGCCAAAAATAATGCATTGTTTGAATTGGAAAAGAAAATGCTATCCAAGTCAATGTTAACCATGATGGACACAGTGCAGGCAGACAAAACAAAAATATTAAATAAATTCAAAAACAAAATACAACAACACGTGCCGCCCTTTTCCTTCTATTCCAATTTTTCAACTCCTTATCGTTAATCTTGCTTAGTTTAAACTCATGAATATTCATTAATATTCCTAATCTTTTTGCTTTCGTCTTAATCACTGTGCCTAATTTTAGTGATAATTATTTTACTTTAGATTTGAAGCGCGTCACACTGCAACCGCTCGCACTTCGACAAGTCCAAATACTATGCATTTGGTGTTAATGTAAAACTTGAAAAGACCATTAAACCGATTTGAAAGCGCTACAACCAAACCCCTTTACGTCTAATCCCCAATTAATCAATACTAACAATCATAGTTAATACTATAATAAAATATAAGTATGTGTAAAATTTATGAAATAATATGCTATCACTTAAGTACGTTGATTTATTTGCTAAATAAATTTACCTTAAATTTAAATTTTGTTAAGCTAATTACAAGTTCTTGAAGGAATGTGTGTTTTTTTTTTCATCAACGTTATGATTGTATTTATAGAATTGTGTTAAAAATCAATTCAAATTAAATTTATCGTTTCAATTGGACCGTGACTAAAGTGACCAGATCTATAAAGTTCAATTAAACCGCAAAATAGTCGAAACAAAAATCGGTTTAAAAATTTATCAATACTAAATTGGATTATTAAAGTCATTTTAAACGTTTTATTTATTTTTTAAATAATGAACATTTGTAAACCACTGTTGCACTTGCACACAGTAGATGACATAAGACACACTGTTGTACATCTTCTTCATAATATCAATGGTAGATGCCAGACTTCTCTTTCACAATTCAACTAACAAACTTGCAAGCTATATTATTATATTAAAAATTAAAAATAAAATACGAGACTAGTAAAATTTATCTTTATTACATAAAACATATTTTTATTTTACAAAAATAAAAATATATAGTTCAATCTTTGCCATATTTAATGATTTTATTTAAAAATTAAAACTTAAGATATTTTTTCATATTTTTTCATATTTTTATTTTTTAAAATGTCTTTTAAAAGTAAAATTGACAAAATTTCATCGAAACCATAAATAACTCGTATAATCAAAAAACATATCTGGAATAAATATAAAAATTAATATTATTTTCTTTTTCATGAAAATGTTTTCGAATTATAGTAATTAAATTTATTGGGAATTTTTTTATCCTTTTTTTATATTTTATAGCTTTGAATAAGTTTTTACTGGTAATCAAATATGTGCTTATGAATGTGGAAAAACAAAGCACGGTAGTCCGTCTTTTCACATTTCACAATGCTGTTTTATTTTAATCAATTACAATGTAATAGTTGTATTAGTTTTTATTTTAAATATATTAAATAAAATATTATTATTTACTTTATGTCACTTTATTTATTAAATCTACAATAATATATAACATATGTAAATCGAATAACTAACATGTATAAATTTAGGTTTAATTGATTATTTAGTTTTTGTTTTTCTCTAAAAATGTTAAACTGGTCTTTGAATTTGCTTAATTTTAATTTTGATGTAATTTATTTTTTATTTATAAAAAATTAACATTTTCGTTAGATTTTTTTAAACAAATCAATATTTTTTAATTAAAATTGAAATTATAATAAAAAATATTTATTTTATTGGTATAACTAACATAATTATAATGTTAATAGTACTGAAAAATCATTTATTCATTTCAAGAAATTTAATGAAAATAATTAAATTGTATTAAATTGCATTAATTTTCACAAATTAAAACCAAAACTAAAAAAATTCAAAAACCAACTTAATATTTTTAAATGAAAATAAAAATATAATAATTCATTAAACATTAAATTTATATGAATATACCTCCATTTAATATTAAGTACAATAATAAAATATAAATTAAAACAATTACGCGTTGATAGTTTTTCTTTGTTACTTTTTAGTTAAAATTTTAAGAGATTATTGAAGATAAAATAAAAGGCTGTTTAAATTCAATATAGAAATTGTTTCAAATGTTATGTATATTTTTGTTGTTTATAAAGGCAATATGAAAATTAATAATAAAAAGATACTACTGAAGTATTTTCCAATTAGATTTGTTTATTATAGTGTTGTCAATGGATTGTAACCCATAAGTCAACCCGGCTCATCACATGTTTAAGTCGGATTGGGTTTGAAAAAAATGTATTCTTTTATGTGGGTTAGTTTTTAACTCGGCTCACTTAGAATCTGTCTTATCGAGTTGAACCCGTGGTGAGCCGGGTTGGCTCGCCAACCCACTTAATTTAATTTAATTATTTATTATTTTGTGTTTCAATATTATTAGTTAACATTTTTTATTATATTGTACATGGTGATAAAGAAGAAAGAAAAATATATTATAGATTTATCTATTCAATACTCTAATATTATAAATCAGTATTAAAAACTTATTTATTCGTCTTTTTTGTATATGTTTTTGGATTACGTGATATTTTTTTATTTATTTTGAATTATCTTTGGAGTTTAACATCATTTTAGAGTGACTTTTACTTAGATTTGAATTAAAAGACATTATAAATTTTTTATTTTAAAAATGTTATAATTAAATGAGCTAGTGAGTCAACCCGTTAACCCACCAACCCGTGATACTCGAACCGAATTTAAATTTTTTTTAACTCGCTAATAAGTGAACTAAATTGAATTAACTCACTAAGTGACCAACCATGATAAACCAGGTCGAGTCAAGCCGGGTTACGCGTTTCTTTACTGCTCTAGTTTATTATTAGCATCATATCTAAATTACTGTTAAAGTAAGATGAGTTGACCAAACAATTAACCTTTTTCGTTTCCGCGTACATGAATCATGAAGAATTTTGTTTGAGAATCATGGTTTTGAAATTTAACATCACATACAAACATAATGAGACATTAAACTGTAAACTAACATCACGCCATGAGTGATCATCATATCGCAGGTTGCAAAAGATGAAATGTGTATTTTGTATTCACATGCAAATCTGACCAAAGTCTGACACTACTGTTATGTGCAAACCTAATAAAAATACATTGTTGAAAAAAACTATACCACTCTTTTATATTAAAAAATATTATAAGAAAAAGTTGTGAGAGACTTCGTATAATTTAAATTATATTATATAAATACAAATAAATATTTATCTTTCTGATCTATTTTTTGTAATTATATTTGACTTAAACTCAATACCAATACGTTACTATGGTATAAGAGTGTAATAATTTATTATAGTTTGGGATTTAGATTTATCGCGTTATTTATTTGTTATTAGATTTCTTTGACATAAAAAAATATATTGAAGGTTTAACATTAGAAGATAAAGTTAAATTATAATATATATATATATATATATATATATATATATATATATATAAAAGAACAAATGTTATCTTACCATGTAGTTATGTACTTGCGTGATATAACATTCTAAAAATACAGTATAAAACTATATAATAGAATGATCACATATAATAATATTACAGTTCGGTTATTACATTATTACAAAAGATAGGACGTACGGTTATGGCCGAACGACCTTACAAAAATAGCAGGGAGTTAAAACTGCACAAATGGCTACAAATATAGGATGAACGATTTATAACCCTTCCTTTGCTGAACGGTCAAATCAAAAGATAAAGTAAACGCATGACCGAACGCTCCTATAAAAGAGTAGGCCAACAACTGAACGAGCGTCCTAAGGTTCGACCTTCACGTCCGTCTCTTCCAATGCTTCTTCCAACAATTCTTCTCCTTCTGCTCCCACCCACAGGGTGATCATCGCAATGACAAGGACGAACGAACGGGAATACATGACAAGACAAGAAATAGGGTAAGCTTATGTAATTTAATTCAAGTATCAACATATATTTCACACAATCAACTAAACAAGATAAATCATTAACTCTTTCATGCAAAGCCTAATACTAGACTCTGACTGTCCGGACTGTATGAATTCTGTGTAGCTACAACGTTCGTGCACCTTGGTGATGTAGTAACTGGGATACCCTCAACAGCTGTCACCCGAGGTTAGTCCTATCTGTCCAAATTAACCATAAGGACTAGGACCTCTTGTCATTCCCACACATGACTTACCCTTCTCTACGTGAGAACGATTAATCTCGGAATATCAGGATGAACCGCCAGCTTAGCTTTATCCACATTCATACTTTACCAATTCCAATATCCATTCATGAGATATTCCTCCCCGGAATACTCTTTCATAACCAAAGTCATTTCATCCATATCATATTCCATGATCTTTCATTATTAAAACCTCAACTTAACCAATTTGAATGAAGATCCCGTAGGATACCAAATACCGAACGTTAGTTTTTAACCCAGAACAAGACTGAAAACTTGGAGTGAGACTGAGATGTCTCCAACTCAAAACAGATCAAATCGAGAGAGTTACTCACTTGTTATGAAAGGGACCGAATACAATAATACTTCTCAGAGACTAATAGAATCGAACGTTATTTTCCAAGTGAGCCAATTTAATGAACTGACTCTTGAGAGTTCAAACCGAACACCGTAAAGCCTAGGCTGAGTACTAAGACTCTAGGTCGAACCCAATTAAGACAGATACTGTAGGACATCAAATAATAGTACTTGACGAAATCATATGAAGAAACCGAATGCAAATAAATACTTAGCTTCTTAATGAGTTAAACATCAAGGAAACCGAATGTCAGTCGAAGACTGGGCACTGTAGAGAGCGAACGTTATTGAGTTTGGACGAACGCTCTTATTATAAAGATAGATTTCGGAAATGAGAACGAGCGCCTGGTGTAAGACCGAACACTTACTTAGTACGAATGCTTGGTGTAAGACCGAACACTACTTAACTTATAGAATAAAGGCTTGATAAATATAAGATATCATTTAACTAATGTTCAAGAACGAACGAAATATACAAATACATATAGATATACTGAAGTTTATAATCAAATACCAAGGAACGAATATCCTTGGTTGAATGCTTAAGTACAAATATTACAAAACGAAACAAAGACGCTAGTCTTCAACTAGAATTCTCTCTAAATGAAAGAATTAAGTTCCAACCGAGTCCACAAGAAAACCGAACATTATATCGAACGAGCGTTGGTCTAATATCAAACACTTATTAAGAACGAACGCTATTGAGAACGAACGCTTGTATAATTGAATGGTCAATACTGACTCTCGACAACATGGTCTAATACCAAACACTTATTAAGAACGAACGCTTGTATAATTGAATGGTCAATACTGACTCTCGACAACATGATCTAATACCAAACACTTATTAAGAACGAACGCTACTGAGAACGAACGTTGGTATAATTGAATGATCAATACTAACTCTCGACAACATCCCTACCCATTTCATGGCTTTCATTAATCATCAATACTTTTAAACGACATACCATATTTCATCATCAACCAAATCATCAAACACAATATCATTCCAGTTCCTCATACAGTCAACAATGCAGTAACAACCATTTTTCATATTCATTCAGAAATCAACAAACATGCATACATACAAAGCAAGAATCTAAATCAAATTATATAAGCTTCCCTTACCTCTAAGCTAGCCGAATGCTCATGGTTCTGTAGATAAAGGCTCACCACCAGATTCCTTTGAAGACTACGGTTCACGATTTAAGAAACTACCCAAATACCAAAACAGAACATCGTTTAGAATGTGAAAAGAAACTCATGCACCCAGAAACTTGGTTTGCATGTTCAAGAAAAACCACACGGTCGAGGGAAGAGAGAACTTACCAACTCAGAACCCAAAAACCGATCGGCTCAAACAGAAGTCCTTGACACCGGAGGAGTAGAAACGGTGCCTGAATGGTGATCGGAGGAAGAACATGTGAGAATTTCTTAGAGAGAAGATGAAGGAGATGTAGAGAGAAGGAGGAGAAAATGGTTTTCAGTAGGTGGAAGAAGATGATTGCATGCAGAGAGTGGCGTAAATTTTGAAACTTTAAGTTTTACTTCTACCGTCAAAACCGAACGTCCAATCTGCATCAGACACTTGTCTTCCATTATCTGATTTTCAGACATCTCTTCCTTGACATTTGTAATCTACTATGCAGGGTTTTTAGTGATTTTAAATGGGTTATGTCACGTGAGATTGAATTAAATTTAAATATATTATTTTAATAAAAATATAACTAATAATGTAAAGAATTCAACAATAATAATAACCTCGCATTAATCGACTACTTAACAACGCGTGCATCTTAAAATAAGTACATGATGACTCCACAAACTAAATAAATACAATGCTAGGCATGATAAGTGAACATATGACCTAAATCTAAAATTATTTTGCATATTTTAAATATTTTTATGAACAGATTTAGTATAAGGGAAGTTGGAATAAAAGGGCAAATGATTGTGACAATAAGTAATAACTGCAAGGGATATGCTTATCTCAAAAGGGAAAAATATGTGAGTGTAAGAGAGTAGACGTAGCATTTAATAATTAGAGCATTAACATTATGATGTGTCACATTCTAAGGTACTTGTTTGAAGGGACAAGACAAAATCACAGAAGATCAGCCTTAAACTTTGCAGTTAAAGTGGAGATTAATTAGTTTATGCTTTACATCGTTCAAGTTTAAATTACCACCATTATAATAATATACTTTCAACACCAAGTGGACTTCTCCCAGACAACTTTAAAAAAAAAAAAACAAGGTATCCATACATTAATTTTCTCATTTCATAATATTAAGAAATTTTGAAATGAAATTTATTTTATGAATCGAGATTTTTAAAACCTAAAGTCAATTCTATAAACAAGCATCTATATTAGATCTCAGTTAGAGAATTTTGAAATGAAATTTTTTTATGAATGAAGATTTTTTAATTAAGAAATAAATTTTAAATTTAATTAACTTTATAAAATTTGTTTGTATATTAAAATTTGTAATTATTTAAATATTATAAATTAATTTATTTTTAATAGATATAAAATTTTTGATACATCTTTCTATACCAAAACATATATTTATTTTTTAATAATAAAATTAGAAATCAGTGTCAATAAACTTAATGAATAAGTTTACTTTTTTAAAATAGACGGTACATATGACTCTAATACCGTAACATAGGTGTAATTCATTACATAAAAAGAGTACACTAATGTAATAACAAAAGACATGCAAAGGTGATAAGTGAAAATGTGATAAAAGGGAGAGTGAAGAATAGAAAATCTTGAAATCATAAAGAACAAAAAAAAGACTGTTAGACAAGCAGAAGAAGAGAAAACGACATGTGATAAATTTGTGTTACAACATCTAAAAGTGAAAAAGAAATATATAGAAAAAATCTAAAAAACAGAAAAACGGACAAATTGGTTACATACGCTAAACGAAAATACTAATACTTACAAAATAAAATAAAATAAAATGCACTTATATATTATAAATTAAAATTATCTTTAATTAATATAAAACTTCTAAAATTTTTAATTTATAGACTAATCGACGAGCATAGGGTATAGTGTACGTAGTCCATGATTAGGTATGAGTGTTGTTTTTTGGCAAAGAGATTCTGAAGTATTGATTCTTTTGATTGGTTGGAAAGTAGTAAGTAATGTGATTGTGGAATGAGGAGGAAATGAACTGCTGTAAAGTGATCAATGAGAGAGGAAATAATAATAATATTAATAATAATAATAATAATAAAATAATAATAAAAGAAAATAATGCGGGAGTAGCCCTTTGGTCATAGACAGCTTCTCATACTGGAACTGTGTACACACTGCAGAACACGCTCCCTAATCTCAAACTAAGAAGGAAGAGGGAAAAACTGACACAAACTCATGTGTTGTACGTCTTTGACAAAGTCAGGACCACCATTCATAATGCCCTTTTTTTCAACATTTTAAGGCCACTGCAAGACAGATACTTATCAAAGGTTCGGTAAACATATTATATCACATCAAATATTTATAAATAATACACACTCAATTTAATATAATAAATAATATTTTATTTTATTTTTAGAATAATTACAAATTTTATTATATTAATTTTCTTTAAATTTTATTAATTATTATGTTAACCAAATATGTTTTTTACTTAATATTTAAAAAATATATTTATTTAAATGAAAATTATCGTTAACTTAAAAAATAATATTCAAGATTTTAGATTTACAACGTAAAAACTAAAGTTACTTCAAGATTAACTGTATATGGGATAATTTTTTCTTTTAATAATATATTTGGTAATTATTAAAAATTAAATACGTGTTTAATTAATTTAATCACTAATTAAATTAAAATATATATAAATTTTTGCACTAAAATTTTAATATTTTTCTTATTATACTCAAAATAAAATATATTAATAGACTATTTTATTCTCATAAAAGGAAAGATAAAATTAAAGGGAGAGAAAAATCAATATATGTTTAATTTGTAGTGACATTAAGTCAAATATATAACTTTTACATTTTAAACCGTGTATATAAGTTTAAAAGTGAAAACCCTAACGTCTAATTTGAGGTTATGGTGTAGCTGAGATGGGGAGGAAGGGATATGAGATACTCTAGCATGAAATGAAACAGTAGCTAATGAAGAATGGTGGTGAAAATGTTTGAATGGTCCACAAACTTAAAGTTTCAGTTCTATTATAGATAAGGATATTTGACTTTTCTTCTTCTTCTTTAAATAGGAAGCCAAGTTCTTTTAGCTAGGGACCATTCTCATTGAAATTATTTTTCTTGGAAACTACAAGTTACATTAAATATGTATAGATATTAAAAAGGGTCGTTTTTAAATGTAAGAACTAAAAGGTAAAATTTATTTAGATGAATAAGTAGTTTTAGTGAATGACTAATATAAAAGTGTTATGACGTAAGTAATGAGAACATGAAATAAAAACAAGTATCAGTTAAGTGTGTAAATATGCCTTAATCTTTTTAGATTGAGTTCTATTATAGAATCTATACTTGGAAATTAAGTGTAAAATAAATATAGAGTGCAATATATTTTTAAGGTTTAAATATTTTCTTCTTCTATATGGATGCGTAATTTTAATCTCTTTAAAGTTTTAATTTCAAAATTTATTATAATTTTTCAAGATCAAGAGTTTCTATGAAATTTTAATTGCAATGGTTATTTTTAATTTTATAACATTAAAAAATTTTGATTTACCATTAATATAATATCCAATTGTTAAAAGAAGACATTGCCATGACCTTTAAAATAACAATATTAAAGTTAATTATCAAAATTATTATTAATATCTTACACAAATAAATAGTCGATGTAGCTATTACTTGCATACAACACATTTTATAAATTATTATATTGCATATTAGAATTATCTTAAATCTTTTTAATTTTAAAAAACTGAATAATCAAAGTTATATTTTGAAAAACGCGTATCTTAACTAGACACTTTTTTTTATAGAATTTAATTGTCTAATAATGATGTAATGGAATTTTAGAAACATTAAGAAAAATTATACACAACTATTTTTAAACTATTTTTAAACTAGTAATAATCATACTTCAGTTTAAGTTAATCATTATCAAAGTTAAATTTGTTACTTTATTACAACCTAACTAACAATTTTAAATGAGACACTTACACTTAACGTCTAACTTATACATTGATTAAGAGAAAGACACAGTTGGGAAAAAGCTAGCTAAATATGCTTCAATTAAACATATATTTTGTTCCATAGTTAACGTTTTAACATTAAATGAAACATAACAATTTTATTCAAAACTAGCTTAATCAATATATCAATATGAATATAAAAAATTATTTGTGAAGCCGAAACATATGTTGAGTATATTTGAATAGATAATGTAAGTTAAAAAAAGAGAGAAGTAGAAATTTACTAGTCCTTAGTCGTTTTATTTCTCCTCGGAAAAATAGTGGATATGAGAAAAGTAACTATTCGAAATGGTATTTATTTCTAAAAGTAATGGATTATTTTAAATAATACTTTTCAACGAGTATCTTCGTATTTTTCATATGTATATTTCACAATCGTAATGATTTTAATAAATTACTTTCATTTTATTAATATTATTTTACATAAAATCTACTGTTTTAGTAAATGTTTTAAAAGAAGTGGTTTTATTTATTGTTCCTACAAAACTCTGAATGAGCAATCGCTGTCGGTTCCTACAGAATTCGCATTCAAACAAATCACAAAACGACAAACATTTGAGTAAACCCTTTCTTCCATGTGTCCAACACTGTGCTGTACTCCGCTTTGCAAATTGCACCATTCCCTTCAACAACTTCATTCAACATACCAACTTCAACGCGCAAAGTTTCACTCCCACAACACAACAAAAACACACTCTCTCTCTCCTCGTATATTTTAGTATAACAGTATTGTATTGTACATATACTCCTATACCAAATTTCTCTGATCTCCAAGCACGACCCAGACACAAATTAAAAAAAAAACAGGTCTGACATCAGCTTACTCACACAACCTCCTCTTCATTACTACCGATTAATCATACTTAACATCTTGTAATTTTTATTGCCCCGCGACTTTCCCATTTATCACCTCATTTTCTGATGACAAAAGTTACATCTTTGGAAACAACCAAGAGAAGAGCCAACGAGATCGAGGACCTTCTGCTTCTGCCTTTTCCTTCTTCCTGGGGTGCTGCCACCTGCTACACTCTTTCTCTCCCAAAAATCAAACCTTAATTTCTGCGATATTTGTTGGATCCAACTTCAAGGGCCGGCTACCCTTGTCCAATTGGGTCTAATCATTTGAGTTCTTCGGTTAACGTGAATTTCGGTCAGAGACCCAATCATCAGAGCCGGTTGGTGGTGGGTAAGTGAGAAAAAGGAGAATAAAAAGAAAGTTTGTAGGTTGACCGGTAGATAAGAGCAAAGGAGAGTGGAAACCCTAGAAGAAAAATAAGGAACCCATACAAGAAAAGCGATCAAAAACCGAAACTTTCTCTGTGAGGGTAAATGCCCTTTAGATTTTTTTCCGTCTGAAAAATCCTAGAGCTGTTTTAAGGTTCCCATGCCGGTTGACTTGGACAATGTTTCCACGGCTTCAGGGGAAGCTAGCGTGTCTTCCTCTGGCAATCAGACAGTGCCCCCAAAACCGACGACAAAGAAGAAGCGAAACCTTCCAGGAATGCCAGGTACAGTAAAAGATTTCATCAAGCATCACCATGTTGTGTTGTTTTCTTAATTTTTTTTGTTTGTGGGGTTATTCAGATCCGGATGCTGAGGTGATTGCTCTGTCTCCGAAGACCCTGATGGCGACGAACCGGTTCGTGTGTGAAATATGCAACAAGGGGTTTCAGAGGGACCAGAACCTTCAGCTTCATCGGAGGGGTCACAATCTGCCGTGGAAGCTGAGGCAGAGGTCGAGCAAGGAGGTGAGGAAGAGGGTGTACGTGTGTCCCGAACCGACGTGCGTTCACCACGATCCTTCTAGAGCTTTGGGGGATCTCACGGGGATTAAGAAGCACTTCTGCAGAAAACACGGCGAGAAGAAGTGGAAATGCGACAAGTGCTCCAAGAAATACGCGGTTCAATCCGATTGGAAGGCTCACTCCAAGATTTGCGGTACCCGAGAGTATAAATGCGATTGTGGTACCCTCTTCTCAAGGTCTTAACTCTTTTTGCCTTTCACTCTTTGTCATACTGTTACCAAAGTTTTTATTTGGGGATTTGGGGTTTGTGAAAGTTTTGTTATTTTTGAAGGAGGGATAGCTTCATCACGCATAGGGCTTTTTGTGATGCGTTGGCAGAGGAAAGTGCGAGATCTCAGCCTCAGACTGCTGCAAAGGCTAGTTCCGAGTCGGATTCGAAGGCTGTGACCGGTGATTCGTCGCCTCCCGCAGCTGCGGCTGCGGCTACGCCTCCACCGCCTTCTGCACCGCCAGCTAGTTCTAAGTCAAACAGTGTTGTCGTATCGTCGTCTGTTTTGCAGACACCAAATCCAGGTAGATAATATCCGAATCTGGAAAACATTGAAATCTACTCGGTCGTTTCTTTTGTCGCGTTGGATACGGTTAAAACTAGACCAACACAGCATTTTTGTTGTTTCTGTGAGTGGTGTTTTTCTTTTTTTTTCTCTCTCTGTGATCCTGAAGCTTACTGGTTTTTGTCTGCTATCGTCCTTTGTTTTCATCTGCGATTGGGTGTTTGTATATATTCATAACATCAGAGTAAGTGAAATGGGATTCGGAGAGCTAATTAAGTAATAAAATTATGTATGTAATTGACTATTGGAAGTATAAAAATAAATTATTGAAAAGGTGTTCTTTGGAACTGTGGGTGTAAACTATGCATTTGTGGACAAAGAAACTCATAAAAGATTCAAAAGCTAAAAGGAGAAAGAAAAGCTTTGTTTTTTGGGGGTGGAAGGGGGAGTGGATTTGAGAAAGGAAACCATTATTTGTTCTTTTCTTTTCAACTTTAACATAAAAGTAAAGACTCAAACTTTACAAGTCTTTGCATCGTTAGTGGCTGCTTCTTCACTCCTTAATTATTATCAATATCATTCTCATTATTAATATTACTACTACTTTTCCCCTGTTTTTATCCCAGAGTTGCCAGAAAATTCCCCACAAGTCATAGAAGAACCGCAGGCCAATCCTGCTGTGAGTGGAAGCTGTAGCGGCACCAGTACCAGTACCAGCACAACTAGCTCAACAAGCAACAGCAATGGTGCTGCTAGCAGCAGTGTCTTTGCAAGCCTGTTTGCTTCATCAACAGCATCCGCAACTGCGAGCCTCCAATCTCAAACACCAGCATTCACTGACCTAATCAGGGCCATGGGGCATCCAGATCATCCAGCAGACCTCTCACGGCCTTCATCTTCGGAGCCCATTTCTCTGTGCCTTGCTACCAATCACGGGTCATCCATTTTTGGAACAGGATTGCAGGAGTGCCGTCAATATGCCCCACCGCCACAGCCAGCCATGTCTGCTACTGCTTTGCTGCAAAAAGCCGCCCAAATGGGTGCAGCTGCTACAAATGCCTCTTTTCTTCGTGGATTAGGCATAGTGTCTTCTGCGTCAACCTCATCAGGTCAGCAAGATAGTTTACAATGGGGTCAGCAGCCAGGGGAACCGGAGGGTGCCTCAGTTCCTGCAGGTCTTGGACTCGGGCTTCCCTGTGACGGCAGCTCTGGACTAAAGGAGTTGATGATGGGGACTCCCTCTGTGTTTGGTCCAAAGCAGACCACCCTTGATTTTCTCGGGCTGGGAATGGCCGCTGGGGGCAACCCCGGTGGAGGCTTATCGGCACTCATCACTTCAATTGGTGGCAGTCTGGATGTTACTGCTGCAGCAGCAGCAGCAGCATCCTTTGGTAATGGAGAATTCCCTGGCAAGGATATTGGGAGGAGTACTTGATATTTTGGGTTCAAGGAGCCAAGAACAATATTTTTCAGGGCGAGAAGTTCTGGTTTGTACAGTTATATGGTGCCTTGTACAATGTGAAGTTGCAGTTCAATTGGGGGAGGATTAGTAAGATGTAGTAATGCTCATATTGAGCAGTGCCACAAGCAGTGCGCTTAAAGGGTCCTCTGGGATTATCTGATGCATCTAATGTGAGGGGAAAAGAATGTATATTTATTATTATATTAAACAAAAGGCACGGAGAGCCTTCTTTCCATGAGTAATGGCACGAGTTACAATAATATGTTTGCTATGGACCACTGGATCTGATGAATTAAGATGTTGTGCAAAAGGTTGAAATTGATGTTGGGTTGGTGCATATACAAGACTACTACTAGAGATCTTTTTGCTTCTTGGCCATCTACAGTTTTGAATTGATCAAGCTGTGAATTAATTCCGATGTTGGATGATTTGTTTGGTCCATAGCTGTAGCTTGTAGACATAAATCAGGAAACTTTGATGTTTTCTTTTACTGTTAGCAGTAAATGGTTAGTTGAATATTTATCGCGAATATGCAATGTCATTATGTTGTGAAGGAGTGTATTCCATTGAAGTTCAAAATTTTCCCCATGAATCAAATTCCACGTTATTCTTGCTCCTTGGCTGTAATTGCAACTTTTGTCTATTAAAGATTATAATGGCGTCAATTCCCTGGGAATAAAAAGAGGGAAGAAGGTAAAGAAAAGAACTTGCGGATGTAATAAATATCAGCATGAAGAAACCTATGCAGATTCATGTCATCTAGCCCCAGTAAGGTGGTGGCTTTTAAGTTTTACTTTTGGTCAAAGTCATTGAGCTGCATTCATTGACAAAAAAGTACGGCGAACCTTTGTTTCATTTTACCTTGATTTGTCGTTTTCTGTTTTCCTTTTCACCTCTTCATATGTGCTGCCTTTCTATATTGGTATTTGGGACAAATTACGAGCAGGCCTGTGGATTTATCCGATTGACAGGTTAAAAAGCGCTTGAGAACTTGTAACCACGTAGAGACCAAACATGGTCCTATGATTTGATAATAACAGTGACATGGATGTTTAGGTCTCATGATCTCTATTCATTAGTCTCCAAGGCTATATATCCTGAAAAGCTAGAACAACCACGTTTCCTTCAGATTGTAACAGTCATTTGCAGGTATTCAACAGAACAGTAACATGAGATAAGTCGCAGCTAGAGAAAGTTAGGCTCAGGAATTCAAGTAATTGTCTTGTAGCAGCAAACTAGATAGAATAATTGAATGGATTAGTTTTTATCATTGGAGGATCCATCAAATTTTAAGAAATAATTGATGGATTATTAACTATGTAGAAAATTAAGTGAACAAATTTAACGTAATTGTTTTTATTTTTTATTTTTTCAATAGATATGATTAAGGAATTCACTTGGAAATAAAGATAGATAACTACTAAATAATTGTTTTGTCAACTTAATTATGCCACATTTATAAGTTTCAACAAAGAATAATATTTGTTTTATTACAATTTATTTTAACCAATGAATTATATTCTTAAGAATATTATAAAAGTGTTTGTTTCCTAACACAGGAAGGAAATAAAGGAATAAGAAGGTTTGAAAAATCAGATATTTGTGTTTGGATTACCAAGATGATTTGAGGGGAAGTGAGCTGATAAATTTGAAGAGATGGAAAAAAGATTATAGTTTTGTTTAGGTTAAAGAAAAAAACGGTGTAATTTGATACGAAAGTCAGTAGATATGATGTGATGAGTGTTCTAAATTAAAAATGTTTTATTTTGGAAAATAAAAATAAAAGATTACAAATTTTCTCATAATCATAAAATTAAATAAAATGTGAGTAGTTGTTGTTTATAAAAAATATTATTCTTAATATTAATATTAGTTATTATTATTTATTAAAATTAGTATTAATATTTTAATTATTATTAATATAATTATTATTCATTTTATTACTATTATTATTAATATTATAATCATTATGATTATTAAGTTATATTATTAGTGTTATTATAAAATTATGTTAGTATAATGAAATGTTACTTTATATATAAAAAAAATTAAGAATTATAGGATTATATTGAAATAAAATAAGTGAGGTTTATATTCCATTTAAATAGAATCAATTTTTTAACACCACAAAGAATCAATTTCAATCCCTCTTTAAACATTTAGAATTGATTCTTACAGCTTCTCTTTAACATTCACAAATACATCTTCACACACCTACTTAAATAATAACATCCCACGAAACAAAAATATAAATAATGAAAAACTTAAAACTTTTTACTTATAGCTTCTATAATAAATTAAATTAAAAAGAAACTCACTAATAGGGTTGTAATATTAATGTATAAATGAGAAACATGATAAGTTAAATGAGATACATCATTCATTAGTGATTAGGTTTAAACAAAATGTAATAAAATATTTATTTTTATTACAATATAATAAATATTTAAATAAAATATAATAATAAATAAATAAAATTTTATTTTTTATATTTTATATTCTGTGAAGTCATTTATTTTAATATCTGGTGATTAATTTATGAAAAACTTTAAATTCAATCAATTAAATAGTAAATTATTTTTATTATATTTTAATTTTTCAAATTGGTGTGCCAACAAAATTTAGATATTTTTTGTAATTTGTTATTTAAACAGATTTAATTTTATTTTTTTATTTCATAAAATAATTACTTCATAATTAGTTATCTTTTCATCTCTATTCATATTCATTCTCATTAAATTTTCATTAAGAACATTTTTCTACTTTATTATTTAATCAATTTAATATATATAAATAAATAAATATATATATATATATATAAATATTAATATATATATATATATATATATATTAATATATATATATATTATCACAACAATTTAATCAATTACAATTTTTTATTCATTTTCTTTCACTTTATCTTCATTTAAACTATTTCATTCTTTATTCTTTTATTTTTCATTTATTTTTAATTTATCATTTATTTGATAGACTTTTTTATATTTTGATTAGTACCTAATTATTTAATTTTAATTATAGTTTAACATACTTAATTGAAATTTCAAAAGCATTTTTCAATATTAGAATAAGAATAAATCTTAAACCCTAAATCGAATAAATAAGGTTAAATATTTGCAGTTGACTTTCGTATTTGTTTAAATATCTTAAATAAGTTTTCATATGATTAGTTTAATGTCTTTATTTTTTAAAATGTATAGAAATTAGGTTATTTTTATTATTTTATATTAACAACGATAAATATGTCGGTTTGTGATTTTTTATTTTAATTTTTTATGAAATTTTTTTATGTGTTAAGTGAGTATTATGTAATTTATTTTCTTAATCTCAATTTGATTTTTATATTTATTATTTTATTTTAATTTAATTTATTTTTTTTTAAAAATAATTTAATTTTGTTTATTTTCAAGTTAAAATCAAATTTAATTTTTTATATGAATGTTATGATAATATTTTTATAAAAATTGATGTTTTATTAAATATTTTTAATTTTATTTAAATTTATATTTTACATTAAATTTTATTTTAAGATCTTAAACATATTATTTTAAGTTATTTTAAAATTTTACATTAAAATTTATAAATTATTATTTTAAACCAACTCTAGTTTGTATATAAATTATTGATATATAATGTTAGATAAATATTTGAAATATAAATTTAAAAATTTATATACAATTATTTGAAATATATACTCAAATAAAAAAAAATTAAAATTTGATGTAATAAAATGTCAACATAAATATATTTAAAATTTTAAAATAAATTTTATTGTAAAATATAAATTTAAATAAATTTAATTTTATTAAAAATATTTAATAACAATATCAATTTTAATAAAAATATTATTATAATATTTATATAAAATTTGAATTTAGTTTGAATAGACAAAATTATTCAATTTAAAAAATAAATTAAAATTAAATTGAATCAAAATAATAAATACAAGACTAAATTAAAATTTAGCCAATAACTTCACATTCATAAATAAGTTTTAAATTTTTAAAAAACAATTAGAAAAACAAATAAAAAATCACATTAAAAAACATGATAATATTTAATATTATGAATATATAATTAACGAAAAATTTCTTATTGTTACCATCTTAAAAAATAAGGATCCATAGTGTTTTTGTTTTAAAAAAAAAAAACAGGTAACTGTTTTTCCTTTATTCTGGAGGAAATAAAAAAAAATTAAAAAGAAGAAGAAATGAGTGGAATTTGATAGCGTTAAACTTAAAACTGTGTCCCTACACATTTTAGGTTTTTGTGGAGTTGGGCACAAGTGACATCCACAATGGAAGACTAAAGCGCCATTTCGTAAGCTGTAAGAATCAATTTAATTCTTCAAACTTAGTCTTTACATTTTTATGCATTCTTCCTTTTGTCTCAATCAATTTGATTTTACTCTCTCATTATTGCTGAACCCTTCACTTTGTGTATTGTCTTTTGGTCCGATTATTTAGTACCTGTTCTTTACAATCTGGTTGGGTGAATCATTCCATGAAGTTGGAAACTTTGAATAATATTTGTTCAAATTTCCATGTTTCAGAATCTGGGTGTGATTCATTTCTTCCAAAGCAAGGTTTAGTGGGAAGCGAAAAAAGGAATGCTATTTTTTAATTCAAATCACAGGCAAAGATCCACGCTCTTCTTCAAGGGGGAAACTGAATTAAGGTTGTTTTGTACAAGGGATTAAGATGATTCCTGGCATTTTCTCAAGGCCGAATGCTACCATTTATTGTTGCATCCGGGAAGCATTGACTAGGCAACAAGGGATACCGGCATCCTTGTATAGAAGTTCAGGCTTGTCTCTTTGTTCACTGTATTCAACTTTCTTTTTGCCCGGTTCAACTCATTGCTCCTCAAGCCACACGCTTATCAAAAAATCAATGACTACTGCCTCCCATTGCAATGCTGTGCTGGGAGGTGTTTGTGTTAATGGTTTAATCTCAGGTTGTGGTAGTGTGCTAGACTTCACAAAGCCTGCTGTTGTGTACTTAAAAGACAAAACATTTAAAGGCTGCGTAAGGGGTAGCGGGAATCTAAGGAGACCACAACCTTCGTTTGGTTCTTTGAGTTTTGGTAGTTCTACTTTTGATGGTAATTGGAGGATCCGGGATTCCAGTTTGCTTCATGGATCATGGCTCAAGAGTTTCTCTACCTCTACTTCTGCTTGCCCATCAGCTGGGGTTGCTCGTGCTGTCTCTTTTGATGGCAGCCCTCCCGATGAACAGCTTGCAAATTCCTCTTTTTCACCTGACGAGTACGTGATCATGTTCTTTTTATTCTGAATTCTGTTTCTGCGTGAATTACTTTTAAATAACATAATGTGATATCAAATTCATTTCCATGAATGAAGCTTGGCAAGAGTCAAATTTTGCTAATAGGTTGTTAGTAGAAGATTATACTTACAAAATTATCTATATTTCTGACAGCTGATACTTATCTAGAGTATTGGGGATTATTAATTTCAGAACTACTGTTGGTGGCAAGACCTTGAAGATGTTGTCAGGATCATGTTATCTACCGCATCCGGATAAGGAGGAGACAGGAGGAGAGGATGCTCATTTTATTTGCGCAGATGAACATGCAATTGGTGTTGCTGATGGTGTAGGTGGCTGGGCTGACGTTGGTGTTAATTCAGGACTGTTTTCCCGGGAACTTATATCCAATTCAGTGAGAGCAATTCAAGAGGAGCCCCAAGGTTCTTTTAATCCAACAAGGGTGTTAGAGAAGGCTCATTCAAATACAAAGGCTAAGGGTTCATCAACAGCTTGTATTGTTGCCCTTACTGATAAGGTATTCAATTTTCTCATTCTGAACTTTGTAAAGAAGAATAGTCTTGTCCTCTTGTGAGTGAACTTAAACATCACCCATGCTTTATGCCTACTGAATATTAGTTTTTTAGCTTTCTTCTCATATGCATCAACATTAAAGTTTTCTACAATTTTACCTGTCCGGTATAATGGAAATTGTTGTCTGGTATAATGCATTATGCCAGCAATTATCCTGTATAGAAATGCGTGTCATTTGAAGTAATATTGAGTACAGTACCAAATCGGGCTGAAGATTACAATAACTTTCCTATTGAACACGTCTCCCACCAAGCTATTTTAAAGTCAAAAGATAAGTTGCTTCAGCTTATAAATGGACTTAAAAGCATGGGACTTCTAACCAGCTTTTTCTTTATTATTTGGTGCGTTCTGCTCTGCAATAATAATAGCATACATATGATCATGTTTGCAGATGCTTATTCTTAAATATTCCATAAACAGCTCTTAAGTCTCAAGTTCTTATATACAATGTCCAATTGGTGTTTTAGCTGCCACTTGATGGACTGAAATTATTGTTACTAGTAAATTTGGTGGAGTAGATTTTTGAGCTGGTATAAAAGGACAATGTAACAAACTGATTTATTTTCATTCTTGGTTGTTGGTTTCTTGGTCCAGGGACTACATGCTATTAATTTGGGCGACAGTGGATTTATTGTGGTTAGAGATGGATGCACTATTTTCCAGTCCCCTGTTCAACAACATGACTTCAATTTCACATATCAGTTGGAGAGTGGCAATGGAGGCGATCTACCGAGCTCTGCGGAGGTAAAGTACACTCACCAACATTGTTAATGAGATTTTATTTTATTTGGCTTTGCTTTCACGTCCAGCAGGGACATTAAAGGCTTATTTGTCTCCCTACTAATACTTGATACGATTCATGGTACAGGGGTGAAAATTGTGTAGTTATTTTTGTGCAAATATTTCTTGGGGAGACTTGGGGCATGCTGGTAGGAAAGGTGAATTATGGAGAGGTGTGAAAATTGAGAGATTTTGATTTTTGTTAAACAGTACTTGGTAGAAAGGGTGAAAAATGAAAATAAGATGCATCCTATTCACATTTTCCCTACAGTGGTCGATTATAAGATGATCTGCATTTCATGTTTTTCGCAGCTCTGATTTTATTTATTCCACATCCACCTATACAAAGCAAATACATTGTCTGATAGATCATTTTTTCGTTTCTCCCTTCAATGTGGTGGTAGTATTATTCCTTAAGATGCCTAACGAAAGATGAAGTTTGATGTTCTTCTCTTAATTATGTGACTTTATGAAAGTAAAAGAAATTCAGCATATCGTTTTGCTAATGTATTCAGGTTTTTACCATACCCGTTGCTTCTGGAGATGTAGTCATTGCTGGAACAGATGGCTTATTTGACAATCTGTACAATAGTGAGATCACTGCAGTTGTTGTACATGCAATTAGGGCTGGACTAGAGCCCCAAGTAACTGCTCAGAAGATAGCAGCACTGGCTCGTCAGCGAGCGCTGGACCCGAGCAGGCCGACACCATTTTCTACTGCTGCTCAGGAGGCGGGCTTCCGTTATTATGGTGGCAAACTTGATGACATAACTGTTGTTGTCTCATACATATCTGGCTCACTTACCGAGTGAGTTTTTAGCCATTTTTGTTCTACGTGGCCATTCACTTTTCAAACTGAATGAACTCCTATTTGTATTCTCAAACCTGAGTTGCTCTGCTACCCTGGTAAATCTTGTTACTACAAAAGGGTCATTGCGGCTTTACTTCCTTTCTTTGTATACAGTAAGAATTTGGAAAAGACAACTCAATTGCTTTCCTTTTTTTCCTCCACGAAATTGTCAATTAAATATTATGGACTGAACAAGAAAACCTATGCACAGAATTTAGTGAATTGAGCTTGAGCAGGGTGCAAAGTATGGTACTTTTCTTTTGGTTTATTTATTAAGTGCTAGTTGGGGCACATGCAACTGTTGTTCCTTGGTCATGCTTTGTGGTGGAGAATGAAATGTAGTAGTATTGTGTTCCATTGTTTAAAATTGTCAAAATGATTATGAGATATAATAGAAGCTAATGAAAGTTATTCTATCTCATTCATTATTTATCTTTAATTTTCTATTTCCTTTTGACAGAATGAAATGTGTATAAAATAAGGATGATATATAATAGAAACTAGTGCAACTAATATCTCTTTACATTTATTTTTGTTTGTTCCTAACTTAAGAGGAATATGTTGAAATTTTGTTTTATTTATGATAACCTCTTAATAATGAAATAGAAATTATATTTCATCATTTCAGCTCACTTCTTTCAATTTTGTTTTTATCTATCTATTCTCTTCCCATTGATCCAAATGTAACTTGAGAGTGTAACGCAAACTTGCTCAATATTTCGAAAGCGCATTTAAAACAAAATCTGATAAATATGTGTAAGAAATAGTTATAACATTGTTAAAATTAAACTATAGAAAAAACTCAAAATAAAGATTCCACAGGGCAGTTAACATTAATATCTTATCTATAAATAGCTATGATAGATTTTGTTATACAATTATATGAATAACATATTGTAATGCTTAAAAAGTTGTTAGGGTTATTTTATAAATCTATACACATGTCTGAAGGAGCACGCCTCCATTTAGAGAAAGTAAACTTATTCATATCATCATCAACATGCTTCATGAAACATTGGTCTTGGTCTTCAACTTTGCAACAAGGCATAAAACACAAACGGATGCTAAAGGGAACAAAGACAAAAACAAAAAAGCTCTTATTGTAATACATAGGAGGAGCTAGAGCCCAAGACTCAAGACGAAATCAAAGGTTTCTGACTTTCAAAGCTCTCCTTCCTTCAAAGTGATCAGGATCACTCTCATGCTCTCTTTTTTTCTCCCTTTCTTCTTGTTGTCTTTTGGCTTGTTCTTGCTCCTGTTCTGCTACTTCTTCTTCTCCTGATCCTTTCCCCTTCTCTCTCCTCGGTCTCTCCCACCATGTCGGATCTTCTTCTTCTTTTCCTTCGCTTTGTTCCTCCTCCTGTCGCTTCTTTTCTCTCTTTTCCTGCTCTCTTCTAGCTTGTTCTTGCTCCTGTTCTGCTACTTCTTCTTCTTCTGATCCTTTCCCCTTCTCTCTCCTCGGTCTCTCCCACCATGTCGGATCTTCTTCTTCTTTTCCTTCGCTTTGTTCCTCCTCTTGTCTCTTCATTTCCCTCTTTTCTTGCTCTTTCTTGGCTTCTTCTGCTTCTTCTCCCTTTTCTTTCTCTCTTTTCTTTTCCCTCTTCTCCTGTTGCCTTTTAGCTTCTTCTTCCTCCCTCTCCCTCTCTTCTTCCCTTTCCCTTTTTTTCTCTCTCCCACCTTCTTCTTGCTCCCTCTCTTCCTCCTCCTCACGCTTCTTTTCCCTCTCTTCTTGTTGTTTTTTGGCTTCCTCTTCCTCTCTCTCCCTCTTTCTCTCTCTCTTCCTGTCTTCCTCCTCCTCTTCTCTTTTTCTCTCCTCCTCCTCTTCTCTTTTTCTCTCCTCCTCCTCTTCTCTTTTTCTCTCCTCCTCCTCTTCTCTTTTTCTCTCCTCCTCCTCTCTCTTCCTCTCCCTTTCTTCCTCCTTCATTGTACTCTCCTCTTCCTCTGCGCAGGTAGAGCACGCGAAAATGATGGAATCTCTGGGAGAACGCCGAAGTTCGTCAACGGTTCTGTCACTCACACCCAAAGAGGTAGCCAGTATATGCTTGTCCAGATTGTGAAGCACAGATCCCTTTCCCGTCAAAAATTGAGGATGGTTGTCCTTCGCTGAAGTGCTGAAGCCCAGAAAAACAAACGGTTCATCGTTGAATGCCATCTGAGCCATTGAATGAAACCTAGGCACCAGAAAAGCATCACCCGCGTTAACCTTAAACCTCATGCTTTGCCTTTCTGTATCACCTTCATTGCTGCTTCCGTTTACCACTCGGACCATGCCTTTCCCTTCTACTGCCACTGCCAACTCTGATGCCTTCCGGTTCCAATGAGGCCCCAGTATTGATCCCTTCAATTTTATAGATTGGAAATTAATTTCATACAACTTCATAAGCATGCACAATAATAAAAACCAGTTCCACCGGTTTGTAAAAACTGTTCGTTCCAAAACCGGATAAGAACCGAGCGTGTTTACGTAGTTTTGTCCTAGTTATAATCGCTAACCTCGTTCAAATACACCATAAGAAATCCAATGTTCGTTCGCTTCAATGACTTTAGTTGCGTTTTGGATATTGCTACGCTCCTACCATAACGATTTTTGAAGTCAGGTTCATGATCAAGGATGTTGTATTTTTCGAGAGCGTTGGACCCAACACCCACAATTTTTTTAAGAAATGAAGCCTCCAGTGTCGTGACAATATTCGTCTTCTTTGAATCCGCATGCACTATAGCTGGGGTATTTTTCTTGTTGATGATTTCTTCTATCAAATCATATGGTACCTTCAAAATTCATAATTTGTAATTTTGTCGTTACTACACAACAATCCCTATAAAAGGCAGTTCTATTACGATTACGTACTTCCACAGTTGCACAGTGTTTGGCTAAAGCAATACCTTTAAAGCTGATTGCATGATTTTCTTATCAAAGCCCTTGACCAGTTGGTCGATTCTTGAGTAAGCACCGATCGATGGATTCTGCATTCGTGGTTAACAATTAACACGAATAACAGCAAACAAACCTTAACTTTCCGTGTAAGCTCAATGAAAAAGAATACATGTGTAGCACTTACGTAAGTATTGTCTTCTGTATTGGTTAACATTGCATAGATCCTCAGTTTCCTTCTCTCAGCCTCTAAGTCGCTCTGTATATAGAAAACAGATCCTTCATTGAGATTACAGACATCTCCTTCGCGTAAAGGGATCGTGCCAGTATCATCATCATGTGCCCAAGTCAGCTTTCCACTCCCTGAAGCCACAGTGTGATTAGAGTGTTGACATTAATTTGGATTAGATAAGCAGTATATAGCAAAAAATGGAAGAAAACCTTGCATACTATGTGAATATAATGTAGACAATTAAAAGGTATACACCTGTATGAACATAAAAGACCATATCTGAATGTAGAAGCACAGGAAGAAATAGCGAGTTTGGCTCCAATGTGATGAACTGAAGATGGTAAGGAAGTTTATCTGGTTCTTCCTTGATGTCAAGGGCGGTTATCTGTCCGAACTCAGTGGCAAGTAATGTCCTTCTCTGATCCTTCGTCACCACAGGTCCCTCTTGAGGCTCGCCATGGTGACCTTCACTTGATGCCTTCACCCCACACAGGGAAATGGAAAGGAAGAAGATCAAGATCCAAGATAATGCCAAAGCTTTTCTTTGAGGCTCCATCGTTAACATAATGAGGGACTTTGGATGGAAACTATGATTACACAGTTAGCAAAGGTGGCTCTATATAGAACAAGGTGGCTAGTATTTTGAGGTACGTGTCTTGTTTTTCAGACACGTCACGCACTTTTATACAGATGGCAGTTTCTTAGGTATGTCTCTCTGCATCGCAAAATTCCAAACACTCCAGAATGATCACTACGAATCTATGATAATTCTTATTATATTTTTTATATTTATTTTTATTAAGTTAGTGTAATATTTAATTATTAAAATTTAGTTTCAAATCAACGTCAAAGATAAAATTTGGGTAAAACCACTATTTTCCTACTTAAATAGTCATAACTTTGAATATAACCCAGCAATGAAAATAATGTCTTAAGCATTTGCCCACTTCTATTTTAATAATATAATTATAAATTAATAATTCTATTTGAAACATATTACGATATTAATATAATTACGTATAAAATAATCGCTTTCTCATTATAAGTTCTCTGGTATTTTCTCTCCTATCTTCTTTTTTTTCTACTATAACCGTAATTTGCAATTTTACATGTGAGAATTTTACATTTAAACTAGTCCATTTGTTTTTTCTTCTTGTTTTTTTTAAAACAAAAAAAAATGTTTGATAAAATATTTTTCGAACATACATATATTTTTAAAATTTAAAACACAAATAAGAACATATTTGAGTTGTTTTAGTTTTTACGTTTTATTTTTTTAACTTCTGTTCTGTTCTTTCTTATAGCGTCTCATTTTATTTCCTAAATTTTATTCTTTAAAAACTCATTTTTAGAAACTGTTTCATAAAATAGTTTAAAAGAATGAAACGAATTCCCAAAACAATTATTCGAGTTTATAATACGGTAAAAATAAAATATTATTGTTATCCGTGTGATAAAACTAAATTATAAGAGTGAAAAAATTTTAAACTTTGGTTTTATTCAACACAAAAAATATTATTTTCGAGTTTGTAAGAAGGAAAGTTGTGTAATGTGTTTTTGAATTTGTGATTGGAAAATTGTCAATTAATAAAATAGAGTATATTTTATTAATTATCATATATTTATTATTTAAAGTTAGTTGTGGTGAGATAAAAAAATTTGTGTATATGATTTTGTGGTATGTTAAATTTAATTATTTGACTGTGAAATATAAAATCTGTAAAAAAAATAAAAATAAACTAAAGAAAAATAAAAAAGATATGATATTAAATAAGCTTGGTGGTATGTACGTTCTCACGTGTCTTGTTTAGTTTTCTCGTGTGCTTTTGTTAAACAAAAAGAAGTGGGCTTCAGCCCGCGAGAACGTGAGAGAAGACGAGAGAGTCTGAGAAACCAGGAGAGTGAGAACGAAACCCTAATCCTCTTCAATTTTTTTCTCCTTTTTCGGACCAAACCCTAGAAATCGAGAGGAATGTGGGTTGAGGGGAGACCAAGGCTAGATTTATTTCGGGAATGGTAACGCAAGGGAAGAGAAAAAGAGTTATGACGCTAGAATGACCGTGAGGAGGCGCGAAAGGGATCCTAGGTAAGGGCATACAGAGTTTTCGAGTGGAAGTGAGGGTGAGTCCGGTATTTAAGGATTGGGAGGTAGGAGGAGTGAAATAACACACCATCATTCCTATTTGAGTGAAAAACAGAGTGAGGATTGAGAGAGAACGCGAGACGCGACGAGAAAGGGGAGGGAACGTTAGGAAGCTGGCTCCAGTAAGAAAGGAAGGATTGGATAAGGTATGGAGAGTTAACCTGTGTTGCTTTCAAATCCTGGTTTGTATGTATGAGATGTAATGTCATTTGTGCTGGTTGATTATGGTAAATTTGATGTGATGATTTCGATGAGTGGATGTTGTATTTGCTCTTCTTTTTGGTGCAATGGTAATGCTAGGACCATAGGTGTTGTATGTGTGCTGGACTGAATGGAATTAATCTCTCTGGGAGCATGTGCTTGCTATTGAAATGTGTAATATTATCTCTGGTTTGAAAACATTATTTGTTATACTGATCGTACCACTTTAGTCATTATCTACTAGAGTTGAATTCTTGTTGTAGTGCTGTCCAGTTGTCTTTTGGTTGCTGTAAATAATCCTGTTTGGCCTATGCGGTGCTACTGCCATTTTTTTCTCTGTTTTATATGATAATTATTTACATGGATTAAGTTATTAGAATATTGTTTTAAAAAGGAAGAAACTTGTTTTTTTTTATTGGAATTGTTTAATATTTTAATCAAGTTGTAGGAATCTTTTTCTTTGGGGTTAAAGTAATGAAAATTGGTTTGGACCGTTTAAATAATAATTCTGGTAGGGGGCTGTGTCTTGTCAGTGGTGCTAATTGTTGAATGTAAAACTAGTTGGTAGCATGGTGTCGTGAAAGCAACAGGTGCCAGTGTTCTTGTGAGATGTTAAGTATGAGTCATTGATTTAAAAAGGTGGGTGTTCATTGCTGCCTTGTGGTTTTCATTGCTATCTTGCACTATTTTAAGCTGATTAAAAAGTGATGAATCCCTGCTGTTCTGCGCTATTAACATACGTTAATTTATTGCTGTTTTTACACTGTTTTAATTACTGTTTCTACACCAGAAAACTTTGCTATTACAAAATCTATATATAACACTCTGTTGTTTGCTGTCAAAGAGGCTTGCTGTTTGCTGTTATAAAATCTATATAAATTACTTAAATTTGCCAAAAAGACTTGCTGTTTCAGAATTCTGTATTTTTTGCAACTGCTGTATTGCTGTCGTGTGTTATCTGTTTGCATAGAATCCGGCTGTTATATGAATTTAATCAATATGAGAAATAGCTAATATGATGCTATCAGATGTGGCAGTCCAATTAGATTGTATAATGATTAATGTTTACGACTGCTAGAGTAAATCATAGACTTTTAAAGACTTGTGTGATGTTGCTTAAGTATTAAAATTGTTAATACTGCTGTGTAATGATTATAAGTCTTTTGAATATACTTCTTGATGTTGTGATTATTGGACTATGTGAGATGATGAGATAGCTGGATTTGCTTGGATATGTGTGTACAATTGTTGTTGCATGTATTTTGATGTCTTAGAGTTATTGTTGGACCAAGAAGTTGTAGGATTGTTTGAGTGTTGGACTTGTGATGAATATAATTTGGTGTTGCCATAGGTTACTGTTAGAATATTGGTTTATGGGTGAGTGTGTATGAGCTGTGTGAGTGTGTATGAGTGTGTATGAGTTGTGTGTGAGTTGTATTAAGTGGGTTACAACTAGAGAGCACTCTCTCTAGTTGTATAAATGTAAGCTTAAGAGTAGAAATGAAATAAGTCTTTGAGAAACATTTTTTCTCTCTTTTAGATCTCAAGTTGGTATCAGAGCGGGTTCATCCTGCTCTGGTTTCCGTGTGTTGTTCACCAGCACGGTCACTGCTGGTCGCACCTGTCCGGTGCCGTTCGTCGTTGTCTGCGGCTGTCTCGCCACTATTTGCAGCTGTCAACTGCAATTTCAAGTTTTTCAACTTGGCCGCCATCCTGGTATCTGTCCGCTACTGTCTGCCGCTATCCGCCGCCCGCCGCCGACCGCCGCCGTCCGCCGCCACTGTTCCGCCCGGCGACCACTGGATCTGGTTCGCCTCTTCACGCGACAGCCAACCATGCCGGTGGGTTCGCCTGATTCTCCTCCACGCTCCGTCACGCGCCACCTCTTTGCGCGCTGCGAATAGGCGCGTGCTGTCCACGCGCCGCCCTCTGCTCACCAGAAAGTTTCCGCGCCACCTCCATAGCCGTCGCCCTCAGCTCCTCTGTCCATTTTGACCCTCAAAATCTTACTTTGGTGGGTCCAGAAGCTCCCTTTTAAGAAAACCTTAAGAAACCCTCTAGGGTTTTCTGGTCCTTCACGGATTTTCTGATTCCCTCTCCTGTTTTTATCAAAGAATGGCATCTGGAAGTGTTCTTTCTTTCTCTGGAAGTCCTTCAATCACTTCCGAAAAGCTAAATGGAAAGAATTATATGTCTTGGTCTGCTGCTGTAGAAATGTGGTTCCTTGGTCAAGGACGTTATGACCACCTTGAGCAGGATGGGAGTCAAGTACCTTCTGACATAGCTGAACAATGGAAACAAGCTGATTTTCAATTGTGTGCCCTCTTGTGGCAATCTGTGGAACCCCGACTTTTGATATCTCTTAGAGCCTTCAAGACATGTCACACTTTTTGGAAGAAAGCTCAAAGCATTTATGCTAATGATATTCAACGTCTCTATGATACCGCAAACAAGCTCGCCTGTCTCAAAATGACAGACCATGATATGGTCTCCTTCATGACTGAAGCCCAAGCAGCTGTGGAAGAATTGAGAATGTTCTTGGAAGTGGAATCTTCGGAAGATATCAAAAAGAAGCTTGACAAGTATTATATGGTGATGATCCTCCGTGCTTTGCATCCAGATTTGAATCACATCAGAGATCAACTTCTGACAAGTCATGAAGTCCCTTCTATGGAAGCCTTAACCACACGTCTTCTTCGTGTTCCTGTGCCTTAGTCTCAAGAAGCTCATGAAACAATAGCACCATCTCTCATGGTTGCCACGCGAGGAAGAGGAGGACGTGGAACTAGAGGAGGAGGACGTGGAGGTCGGGGAAATCAACAGTGCTCTTACTGTAAGAGGATGGGTCACATCCGAGAAAACTGCTACTCCTTGCATGGCTTTCCTTCAAAAACTGCCAATATATCTCAGGCTGAAACTTCCACTTCCAACTCCAAGTTTACTGAGGAAGAGTATCAAGAGTATCTGCGCTTAAAGTCTAACAGCTTGGCACAATCATCTCAGTCCTCAAGTACGTCCACAGCTTGCATTTCTCAATCCATGGCAGGTCCAAATTCATGGGTAATTGACTCGGGTGCTTCTGATCACATTTCTGGTAATACCTCATTGTTCTCAAATCTTTCCCTTCAAGAAAAACCTCATTTCATTACCCTTGCAAATGGCTCTAAAACTTGTTCAAAGGGAGTCGGTCAAGTTTCCCTGTCTCCTTCTCTAACTCTGAAATCCGTTCTTTTTGTACCTAATGTCCATTCAATTTAATTTCCCTAAGTCAGTTAACCAAAATACTAAATTGTTCAATAACGTTTGATTCAAAATCTTTTGTTATACAGGAGCGTGGCTCGGGGAGACAGATTGGAGAAGGATATGAAGCTGGAGGTTTATACCATTTTGGATTTCGTCCACGGGTATCTTGTGTTGCTGCTCTTCCCCCTAAAGTGTTACATGATCGGTTTGGCCATCCTAACTTGTCAAAATTAAAAAAGATGTGTCCTGAACTTAGTGGTCTTCAGACCTTAGAATGTGAGTCCTGTCAACTAGGAAAACATGTTAGATCTGTCTTCCCTAAAAGATCTCAATCAATGTGTACTTCTAGTTTTTCTATTATTCATTCTGATGTCTGGGGACCTAGTCGCGTCTCTTCTTTTGGTTTTCGGTATTTTGTTACCTTTATTGATGAGTATTCTAGATGTACTTGGGTTTATCTGATGAAAGATCGCTCTGAATTGTTAACCATTTTCACATCCTTTTTGAATGAAATCAAGAACCAATTTGGTCAAGTAATTAAAGTCTTAAGAAGTGATAACGCTAAAGAGTATTTCTCATCAACTTTTTCTTCACTTCTTAGCTCCCATGGTATTTTACATCAGTCCACTTGTGTTCAAAGAAGGTCACATCCTCCACCAAGTACTCCCTTTTCCAGTGGTTGAGTCTAATATCTCCAATACCTCTGTCAATCCAAGTCATACCCAAGGTCCTCCCGAACCTTCCTCTCCACATACTGATATCCTTGGATACAGTACCCCGATGGATAATCCTCTTCCAGAAAATGGTGGATCTCCTTCTTCAGATTCTTCTCCATCACCATCTCCTGTCACGCCTCCTGGTGAAGATGATTCTGGTTGGCCCATTGCTCTCAGAAAAGGTACTCGTTCCACTCGAAACCCTCATCCCATTTATAATTTTCTTAGTTATCACAGAGTGTCGCCCTCTTTTTATTCACTTTTATCCTCAGTATCTTCTGTGGTTATTCCTAAAAGTGTGAAAGAAGCACTTGATCATCCTGGATGGCGACAAGCAATGATTGAAGAAATGCAGGCTCTTGACCACAGTCATACTTGGGAGCTTGTGCCACTTCCCCCAGGCAAAAAGGCTGTTGGTTGTCGATGGGTATATGCAATTAAAGTCGGTCCTAATGGTGACATTGATAGACTCAAAGCTCGACTGGTTGCAAAAGGGTACACTCAGGTTTATGGTCTTGATTATTGTGATACCTTTTCTCCCGTGGCAAAGATGACTACCATTCGATTGTTCTTTGCAATGGCAGCCATTCGTCATTGGCAACTTCATCAATTGGATATCAAAAATGCCTTTCTCCATGGTGATCTTGAGGAAGAAGTTTATATGGAGCAACCTCCTGGGTTTGTTGCTCAGGGGGAGTCTGGTATGGTTTGTAAATTGAACCGATCTCTATATGGGCTCAAGCAATCACCACGTGCATGGTTTGGAAAGTTTAGCTCCATTGTTCAAAAATTTGGGCTAAAACGCAGTGAAGCAGATCATTCAGTCTTTTATTATCATTCGTCTCCAGGGAAATGTGTTTACTTGATAGTATATGTTGATGATATAGTTATTACAGGAAATGATACTGCTGGAATAACTCAATTGAAGGAGTATTTGTGTAGACATTTCCAAACCAAGGATCTTGGGAGCCTCAAATACTTCCTAGGCATTGAAGTAGCTCAATCAAAAGATGGAGTTGTAATCTCCCAAAGGAAGTATGCTCTGGATATTTTGCAAGAAACAGGCATGATTGATTGTAGACCGGTTGATAGCCCTATGGATCCAAATCAAAAATTAACAACAGAAGAAGGTGAGTTATTCTCCGACCCAGAGAGATATAGGAGGCTAGTTGGAAAACTAATCTATCTTACTATTACAAGGCCGGATCTATCTTTTGCAGTTGGAGTGGTTAGTCAGTTCATGCAAGCTCCATGTGTTGGCCATTGGAATGCTATCATTCGCATTCTAAGGTATCTAAAAAAGGCTCCTGGGCAAGGGCTGTTATACGAAGAAAAAGGAAGCCTTCAGGTATCAGGATATTGTGATGCTGATTGGGCAGGTTCTCCTATTGATAGACGATCTACTACTGGATATTGTGTTTTCCTTGGAGGAAACATTATCTCATGGAAAAGTAAGAAACAAAATGTAGTGGCTCGATCAACAGCTGAAGCTGAATATAGGGCAATGGCTTCATTAACATGTGAACTTATATGGGTGAAGCAGTTCCTTCAAGAACTTAACTTCTGTGACATCCAGAGTATGAAGATGTATTGTGATAACCAAGCTGCTCTTCACATTGCATCAAATCCAGTGTTTCACGAGAGAACCAAACATATAGAAATTGACTGTCATTTTGTTCGGGAAAAATTATTGTCAAAAGAAATATGTACTGAGTTTGTTGGATCAAATGACCAACTTGCAGATATGTTGACTAAGTCATTAAGGGGACCTCGGATTGAGTTTATTTGTTCCAAGCTTGGCACGTACAATTTGTATGCTCCAGCTTGAGGGGGAGTGTTAGAATATTGGTTTATGGGTGAGTGTGTATGAGCTGTGTGAGTGTGTATGAGTGTGTATGAGTTGTGTGTGAGTTGTATTAAGTGGGTTACAACTAGAGAGCACTCTCTCTAGTTGTATAAATGTAAGCTTAAGAGTAGAAATGAAATAAGTCTTTGAGAAACATTTTTTCTCTCTTTTAGATCTCAAGTGTTACAAAATTACTTGTGGGTGTGATGGTTATGGACTTTATCTTAAATAATGATTGTGATAAGTTTCCTTTGATGTTTGGTACAACATTATAAACTGTTAGATGTGATATGCGGCTGTTTGTAGAGATTACATTAATTGCAGATTTTGTATGATATATGTACAAGTATACGAAATTGTTCATGTGTGGTATAAATGATCATAAATCTTTGGATTGGTGCTATATGGCTGTTTTGACATCGCTTTGATTGAATTGATTGCCATATTGGATATCTTTTGCACTCAAGTTATTTATTTAGGTGTGGTGAATTCTTAAGAAAGATAAAGTTAGTAATGTCCAAGTGAGGTTGGTATGGATAGACTATGAGAGTACCCCGGGGTTAGGAAGTGGTCTAGAGAGTTGGGTGTGAAGCCCTTGAGTTTAGGATACTTCTTTCGCCTGTGTGAGGCAGTGGAAAGGGGCACTCTTCAGACTATGAGAGGCAGTAAGCCCTCGAGCCTATGTGATGCAGGGGAGGGGAAGATGTTTAGCCCTATAAATCCGGCTTGATTCTGATTGTTTTGGTGTTTCATGATATGAATTGCTTCCTCTGACTGATTCTATGCTCGAATGGTATTTAGATTGCCATGTTGTGATGTAATGATCTGGTTGTCATGAAATTGGGAATTCTGTTATGAATGTTAATCTCCACTGTCTCGAGTCTTTTGATTTGAGTGTTGTATTATGCATGGTTATGTCCTGGTATGGTATGTATTCTGTGTTCCCTAGTTGTGTCTACAGTAGTCTTGATGCAAGGGTAAGCTAATATGTTTAAGGGCTATATTGGTTGTTATTGTGTGTCAGGATATTGGTGACATAATGTTAGGAAGTTAAAAGTATATGAGAGGAGGAATAAAAGAGGAGGGCCGAACGGTGATGTTGAAGTAAGGTGCGAACGGTGATGTTGAGTGAGGGCCGAATGGTATAAAGTGATAATACGAATGGTGGCTGCAAGGGAGGAGGGATTGAAGAGCCGAACGGTATAAAGTGATAATACCGAACGGTAGAGAGTTAATGATAGGGAATTAAATAGCGGGAAAGTTTGTTAGGGGGAGAGAGAGTATAAATAAAGGCTGAGTTGGCTGAGGAGGGGATCAAATATTTGTTTTGGGTTTAGACTGGACCATTTGGCCAGTGGAGGAAGGGAGGGCTTCCTTGGGGGAACATTTACTTGTATTTTCTTTATTATATACATTACAGATTCAATAATATACTTACACATACTTTCATCTTTTGCTGTTTCTAGTATTATTGTGAGAAGAGTGTGTTCTGTTTGGTCTCCTGAACAAAAGAACCTAACACAATCTGTAAATGAATGGACTGTATACGTTTGAAATTCTTTCTTCTGTTTTTATGGTGCACTATTTGTTTTCTTAGTTAGAACGCTGGCGAAAGTGAAAATTTACATTTCTACACTTTGCAATATTACTCTATTGTTTTGTTTCATTTCTAGCATTGACATTGGTTTCGTTTTCTTTTTTTATCTTTTCCGGGTTTGATTATTGCCTCTGTTGGATGATTTAATTCTATTCTTCGTTCAATTTAGGTGGCTTGTAGATTTTGAGAGTTGCTTTCACTTAATACTAGTTGAAGGGAGCTGAATACTGAATACAGACAGATGGTAAATTACGGATACTTTATAATGATAATTCACTTCATTCTTTTTTTCCATTACCAACTGATTGATATGTTAATTTGTTGTTTTAAATTTGATCATCTCGGTATCCATCAAGCATGCCTATCCTTTTGCTATGTTTATTCTTTAATTTGGTGATGCTGTTAACTATATGCTTGGTGCAATTCATGAACAGGTTCACATGGCAGCATCTGTAAGGGGGGTTCATAAACTTGTATCCTCCTCCCGGATTGAAAAACTGCTTTTCCTTTCACGTTCCAAACAGCATCTGCCACCGTGGGTTGAGATTGTGCGCCATTTTAGCTTTACTGATGATTTCAGTGGCAGACGCAAATATGCTACTGGGGAACGTGATGATTTTCTTCGTCAACAGCCAGACTCAAGCTTTGAAGACAATGGTAGCAACCGAAACCATGAGGCATATAATGTTGAACAGGGATTGTCAGATTCAATTCCAAGTAGACCTTTGAGAAGTAGGAAGCCAATTAATCAACCTCCTCCACGTTTTCGAGAATCAGGGAGAGTTTCCATTCCTCCAAGATTTGATGATAGCCATGGTGCGCCTGGTGCTTTGGACAACTCAAATAAATCTTCCAAAATTGATCTTGCATTTCAGGGCACGAATGGGGCAGAAACAAATAGGGACCTGGGGCAATCAGGAGACAGTTTCCTTGACAAATTCAAGCTTGCTTTTGATGACAAAACAGTGAATCAGTCAGAGGTTGCAGCAAGCATGCAATCTGAAGAAGCAAAGTGGTCAGATTCCAATTCAAAGGCTCAAGAGCCTGTGCCACAAGATGCCGATGAGATATTCAAGAAGATGAAGGAGACGGGCCTTATCCCTAATGCTGTGGCTATGCTCGATGGTCTATGTAAAGATGGTCTGGTTCAAGAAGCCTTGAAACTTTTTGGTTTGATGCGGGAGAAGGGAACCATTCCAGAGATTGTCATATACACAGCAGTAGTGGAGGGATACACAAAGGTCGACAAGGCTGATGATGCGAAAAGGATTTTCAGGAAAATGCAGAGTAGTGGCATTTCTCCCAATGCTTTCAGTTACACAGTCCTTATACAAGGACTCTACAAGTGTAGAAGATTACAGGATGCTTTTGAATTTTGTGTAGAGATGTTAGAAGCGGGCCACTCACCAAATGTGACAACTTTTGTAGGCCTGGTGGATGGTTTCTGCAAGGAAAAAGGGGTTGAAGAAGCTAAGGATGCTATCAAAACATTAACTAAAAAGGGCTTTGCTTTTGATGAGAAATCTGTTAGGCAGTTTTTGGACAAGAAAACACCATTTTCACCCTCTGTTTGGGAGGCGATTTTTGGGAAGAAAGCCCCGCAGAGACCATTTTAACTATGTTTCATACCATGTAAGCTTTTGTCTTAACTCTTCTACTGATTTGTCAGACTGTTTTCTTCCTTTATGTAATATATTGTTATTTTTGGCCTATTAAAATTTGCTAAAAGGGGTTCGACAGGTAGTTGTTTACTTCTTGATAGTAAGCCTCATTTTCGAGTATGAATGTACTTGTCCTAAATTAATTAGTTTTTTAACTGTTAATGATTTCTTCACCACTTCAATAAATTGACATCCCTCAATCTGAAATTCTACTAGCAGTTAACAGAATCTGTTACGGAGATCTAACTGTTTCACAAGACTAAGTAGGATCTGACTCCTATATGGAATGTATACAAGAACCCTTATCAGGTTTCATTTCTCAATCAATTTTCTAGTTCTAGGCTTCTGGGCATGGATCATGACCTTAAGTTCATGGTGATCAGGCATGACTAACTTAGCCCTAATCCTTACCTCAGTTCCTGTGACCCTAACTCGATTGACTCTTGGTTACATCTCATTTTGTTCCTGTGATCTAAGGAGACAGACTTGACCAATTTGTGTTGAATCAAGAAACGCAATAGTGTTTCCTATATGATGCTGTGGCGATTGTGGCGTAATCAAACATTCAACGGAGACAATAGGGATCAGCTTCTGCTCTTGTGGCGGCTCCTTGCTTCACTTTTAGAGTATCTCATTTGTGTAGTTTGTTGCACACTTTTGGTAGCTTTGGGGTAAGATACACTGATACATCATTCTTTCGAATTCCAAAATTTTGTGCTAAGTTCATCAGTTCTAAACTGTAAAAGGCTCCTACTCTGTTTCTGAATGCTTGTTGCGGATCAAGGCTCTGTTTGATTCCTTTGATCTTCGTGGGTTTTCTTGTGTACCTCATTAACATACTGATGTGATCTTCGATGACATTATTGAGGTAGTTTGATGCTTGTTATGACATTCATCAATAGTAGAAGGGAACCTCATTAAAAGCAATCTCTCAAATTCAGTTTCTATTAGTTACCTCTCAAGAAGCAAGTAGTTGGTTTTGTTTAGGTTTTTAAAACTCTTTTGTGACAACTTTATATCGTTGTTATTTCGAATAGGAATGGAAGATGCAAATAAAAACGAGGAATGTAAAATTGTAATTAGAAAAGAAAACAATTTTAAAAAGATTTGGTTTTTATTTTAAGAATTGAAAGCTTTTTTTCAAAACAATATTCTTACAGAATAAGTTTTTACATCCCGTTTTTAAAAATAGAAATGGCTTTAAAATTAAGAAACATACGTTGATTCAAATACTCAATCTAATTGCTAGGATTTGTGTTTGAAGTTATTTTGTAGTACTTTAATATTAGAATCTGTAATTTATATCTTATAAACTATTTTGATTAGTTGGTAGTTAATTTATTTGTTTATTTTGTTCTGTATATATTCATTTATTTTTTTAATGTTTTTATTTACTACTGCTATTATTATCATTTGTTTTTTGGACTATTTTGTATGTTTATTAAATTCAAATTAAAAGAAAGATTGAGTATTACAAATTGAAACAATTAATATTTCGTTAAATAATATTATTGGAGAATTACACAATAAAAACCTACACAAAAAACTAAGTTTAACATTAGTAATTGAAATGGAGAAATAAAAAGAGTTAAACTTGACATTAGGACAACTAGTTTAAATAAAAGTACTTATGTATTCAAATAATATATATATATATATATATATATATATATATATATATATATATATATATATAACTTTTAAAAAATAAATAAAATGTTTTAAAATTTAATTATTTTTCAAAAAAGTTATAATTTTAGTTACATAAAATATATTTTTATCTATAAAATAAAAATTTTATTTATATAATAAAGTGTCTACTTTTTTTTTATGTAATACATTTATCATCCAGTTTATAAGTTAAACTTAAAAAATATTTCTATCTCAATAAATTAGTTTATTATCTTTAAATTTACAAGACAAGAGTTTAAAAACTAGTCTATCTATAGCTTATAATCATATGATATGACTTTTTTTTTTTAAATAGGTTCCTATCGTACTAATATTTCTTTATTTTATTTAAACTTATTTTTAATATAAATTAAAGTATATTTATATAACTTAAATAATGACATAAAAAGTTTAAAAAATATATAAAATGTTGAATTTGATAGCAAACAGATCAATCTGGGAGGTGCACAACTATTCATTGAATAGTAAAGTTAAAGAAAAAAGAGGAACTGAAATTGATTGAAGAGTAACAGTAAAAAAAGAAGAAGCTGAATTTCTCATCTGCTGTAGAACTATTGGAAAACAAAAACCATTTCAGTGTCATATTTTTTCTCATTTTCTCTAATGAATTATACATTAAAAATACTATCTTGAAGATGGTGTTACTCTGTTCATAGAAATAGAAATCACAATTCTAATATCTTACTTAAGCCACATGAGTGTTTTACTGCTTACACCAACTTAAGTTAAAACTATTTAAATTAGAAACATTTATGGAAATTTATGGAAATAAAAATATGTTTAACAGTTGAATTCAATTTGAAATTGGCTAAAAATATAATTTATATTTAAAGAAAGATAAATTTGTTTGGCGGTGTCAAGAAGATAGAAAGGTTTAATCTAAGAATAATATTGGTGAACAAAGTTCTAATATCAAATATTCGGAAAATTATATAAAGAAAATTAAAAAAAAAAATTACGCGAGTCACTTTATTAAAGTTTAATAAAATGAATAAAAAATGTCAATTTTGACTAATTAAAAAAAACATTTGTAAAGGTTCGGTTGTAATAATTATTGCGATTTTTTATTTTTTGAATGCAATTTTCAAAATAAAATTATTTGGTAAAACTAGAGTTGAGTTTTAAGTCAATTAATAATAAAATATTGGAATATTAAAATCGTATAGATCATACTAACAGTAAAAAGAATGATATGTGGAAAGAGAAATAAAATTAAAGAAACGAGTGTATAGATAGCACCTACCCTATTCGTTGAGCCTTCTTCCTTCGGAGTGTGCCGCCGCAGAGTAATCATCTCTTTCGAATCCAAACTCCATTTGTGGCGTTGACTAGCAGAGATGGAACAACCACCCTCTGAAGCCCTGGAATCTTTGTCTGTCTCAGATTCTCAGATCCCTCAGTCCTCCAGTTCCACACCTCAGTAAGTTTTTTCTCCGCTTTTTCTCTCTCCCCAATTCTTTCTTAGGGTTTCCATTTCACTTTTCATTTTTAATTTTGCTCGCAGATTGAGTCCCGAAGAGAAGTTTAAGATTGTGAGGAGCGTCGGAGAAGAATGCATTCAGGAAGACGAACTCCTTAACCTCCTCACCAAAAAGCCCGAACCCGTTTGCTACGATGGTTTTGAACCCTCCGGACGCATGCACATTGCTCAGGTCAGTGAATATCTATTTTCATAAATTTTTTAATATTTCTGTTATGTACTTTGACAGAATGGAAACAAAAATACATATAAAAAAGTAGTTTATTGATTGGGAGTAGTTGATTACTTGCGTTCTATGTTGAAGGCTTTGGAATTTTTTGAATGAGGTGTAGTGTGGTGTGGCTGGCGTAATTGTTGTTCATTTTTTCATAGTATGCTATTATTTTAGGGTGTCATGAAAGCAATCAGTGTGAACAAGCTCACATCTGCTGGTTGCCGTGTCAAAATATGGATTGCTGATTGGTTTGCCAAGCTGAACAATAAAATGGGAGGGGATTTGAAGAAAATTGAGACGGTTGGTCGTTACTTGATTGAGATTTGGAAAGCTGTTGGGATGGATGTCGAGGGAGGGAAAGTTGAGTTTCTGTGGTCTTCGAAGGAGATTAACGCCAGAGCTGATGAGTACTGGCCTCTTGTGTTGGATATAGCTCAGAAGAACAATCTAAAAAGGATTATCAGGTTCATTTCACTTTCTAAAATGCCTTTCTATTTATTCTTGTTAATGGTGGCTTTGGACTGGAACTGATGTTGTGTTTTAATTTTATGAATTATAGGTGTAGCCAAATAATGGGACGAAGTGAACAGGACGAATTGACTGCTGCTCAGATATTCTATCCATGCATGCAGTGTGCGGACATATTTTTCCTCAAGGTACATTTCTTTTTGCACTATATATTTGTGCTTGCATCGATTAGTTAATGTATACTTTATTAGCTTGTCATCACTACAAAATTATTCTACATTACCTTATAAGTTCACAATGGATGTTAGTTTACTGTAGAGAACTCGTCTGAAGTAAATAGATCTGTCATTGTTACAACGCTAGCATTAAAAATGGAAATTGTTATAATGTGTTAATTATTTCTACCAAGTATAGATGATCTCTTCTCTGAACCTCAACTGTGCTGCTATTGGGTTTCTAATCTTTGGATGTTTAGATACTGTGCTGTTATTGGGTTTCTAATCCTTGAATCTTCAGATATTATTGTTACTTATGTCCTAACCTCTGAAACTAGTTGTCAATTTGCTTAAAAAACAATCGTATAATACATAGATGTTTCTTTTTGCAAATAGGCTGACATCTGCCAATTGGGAATGGATCAACGGAAAGTGAATGTTCTTGCTAGAGAGTATTGCGATGACATTAAGAGGAAGAACAAGCCCATTATCTTGTCACACCGTATTCTTCGAACTTCCTTTGAAATAGTGTATGTTTAAGTTTTGTCTCTGGCTAACTGTGTTTTGGCGGTGATTTGCAGACATGTTACCTGGTCTGCAGCAAGGGCAAGAAAAGATGTCAAAAAGTGATCCATCATCTTCTGTTTTCATGGAAGACGAGGAGGTAAGTACAAAGGCCTATCAATTGTCATTTCTAGTTGCATTCTCTTTTGTTTATAGGACGGGTCATGAATTTTTTTCATTTTGAAAAAAATTGTGAAAATATAAAAAGGGCATAAAATGTTTAGCATGAAGAAATATGTCGTTCTGCTTTTTATGCCAATATATAACTATATGTTCCTTAATGATAAATGTTTTTTTCAGTGCTTCCTTTTATTTGTAATTTCCCGTTTTATTTTTATAATTAAACTTATTGTGTCTTTTTAATTTTATATTTTGATATAGGCTGAAGTGAATGTGAAAATAAAAAAGGCGTATTGCCCACCAAAGATTGTGGAAGGAAACCCATGCTTGGAGTACATTAAATACCTTATCTTACCCTGGTTTAATGAGTTCACAGTGGAGCGTAGTGCAGATAATGGAGGGAATAAGTAAGTTATGCTATTTTATCTGCTTGAGCTTAACATGCCTTTAAAGTAGTCGTTTCTTGGATCTTTTTGTTTACTTGTAGTCAGTTTTACAATTATTTTTATCTTTTCTTCTGCGCAATGGTTTGGTTGATATTTGTTCATGCATCCATCCAATCTAGGACATTCAAAAGCTACGAAGAGCTTATTGCAGACTATGAAAGTGGAGAGCTACATCCTGCTGATCTCAAACCAGCATTGTCAAAGTCATTGAATAAAATTCTGGAGGTGATGATTTTTTATTATGTTAATGTGTATATTTTTAACTTCCTAGTTCTAAAATCTCATTTCCCATTATGTATTCTAGGTTGTAGTGTTCTTACAATGCTTTGGAACAGTGCTTTAGAAGGGTTTGGTACATATATACTGAAAGCCTGTTGCTGTTCATAATCCTATTATCATATTGATTTAATAATTTAATGGTTTGAAATTTTAGCAAGGTCCCAATCTGCAAATATCATATTTTAAACTGTTTGATCCATTAGCTTCTCCAAGTAAAACATGACCATAGCATTTGTTTAATCCATCTTTTCTCGATTTATGTGTACAAAGTACAAATCGTGACGTTTTTCTTTTGGGCTTAAATGGCTTCTTACATAGGCTTCAATTATTAGCCTATCTTGTTTCGATTAAGTTTATTCAACATGGGAGAGGAACTGATAATTAGACTCCAGAGATGCTACCCTTATGTTTAGGCTGGCTCTGGATATTATATCCTAGTGGTAGCATGTTCTCACTATTGATTGTGAGCTTGTACAACGCCAGAATATCGTTATAGCATATATTTTATGAGAACCCAAGTTGTTTTTTTTATCATTTTGTCTTCATTTCTAGTTTGTGGCATAAACTCAATTTTTTTTTTGGACTATACACAGCCTGTAAGGGAACACTTCAGGAAGGACAGCAATGCCAAAGAGCTACTGAAAAGGGTCAAGGTGAGCCTTGTTTTTAAATTTAAAATACTTCATACAATCATTTGGGTGTTATACATGCACACACTAAACTTGATTTTGCTTTGCAGGCTTACAGGGTCACCAAGTAATTTTCTGATTAAAAAGACTTCAGGCTAATTCTATTTTTTTGCCAAGCAGCCATATAGTTTTCGTGTTATGGAGTGATGCACTTTTGGACGTGTAAAATGTGGCAGAGTCGTTCTCTTTAGAATGAGTAACTTTATTTTTGTTCGTGTATTTCATTTACTTGAAATATAGATATAATGTGTTAATTTAATATTTGTGCTTTCTTATGCAAGACATGTCGTAGTTTTAATTAATCACGATAAAATAATACTGACGTGCGTAACAAGCAACTGTCTGTACCTGGATTATTTTGAAGGTCAACATTTTTACTTCTATTTTTTTTAGCTTAGTTCATGGATCATTGTCATCAGGTGACATTGTAAATTCTCAAATTTTTAAATAATATTTATGGTAAAAAAAATATTATTCACGTCGCTATTTTATATGTTTATTTAATGACGAGAGTAATTTTCAAAATATTATAAATGCTAATGGGCATATGCTTCGGAGAAAAACGGTTTTAGAGGAGAAATATATTAATGTTACTATACCTACAGTTAGGGATGGCAACGGATACGGGTAGTGGTTATCTGCAATTCGACTCGTCGGATAAAATCGTATCTGCTACCCGACCCGTTATTCGTTGGGTACCCGTTTAAAAAATATTCGTGGGTATTTTAAAACTTGTGGGTACTCGCGAATATCTGTAAAAAAATATATATATATTTAATACATTTTAAAAATAAAATTTAAATAAAAATACAAATATATATAATATAAATTAAATTAAATGTAAATTAAAATTTAATTTTAATAAAATTTAAACTAATAAAATATAATTTTATTTTATTTTTAATTAAATTTAATTAAAAATATATATAAATTATTTATTTTTTAATTTTTTGCGGGTAACGGATACCCGCGAGGCGGATAGTATACTACCCGTACCCGACCCGTTTAGAAGCGGATATTAAAATATCTGTTACCCGTTATCTGCGAGTAGTAAATATTCGCGGATAGTTACTACCCGTCACGGATTTTATCCACAGGTACCTATGTTCGCGGGTAAAATTTTCATCCCTACCTACAGGTGCCTTGTTTTAGACTTTTTAAACATGATTTAAAAATTATTTATATCACTTTTGTATTTACATTAAAAGTGAAACGAAGTTATGTGTATTTTAAAGTAAAAAAACAATGTAAATTTAAATTAAAATAAAATTTTATAGAAATTATTTTTAGAATTCTATTTTTCAATTGTAGTGTTTTAAGATATCCTTTTTGGAGGTGATTGGTTTTAGACTCTCTTTTTTCTAGTCTTAATTTTTTTCACCTTTTTCCTCTAAATGTTGGTACTTTTTTTTTGGAAAAATTAATTAAAAATTGTTTCATAAAATAAATTGTTTCATATATTAAAAATGTAAATTTGAAATAGATTTAAGAGATAGGAATCTTTTTTGAAAAAAGAAAGTAACAGTAATTGAATCGGGTATCAATAACTATTCGCAACAAAACATTCAGAGGTTTTGAATTAGTAAAAAGTAAATTTGAGAAGGCTGACGAAGGGGGAGATAAAGAAATCTTAAAATGAAAAATACAAGTGCTCATCCAATTTTTTGAGTGTAAAAATAAATATAGAACAAAGAATAATAATAAGAAATAAATTTTATTTAAAATGTATTGATAGGATAAAAAAAATTCTTTATTATTTTATACAATAAAATTATTAATTTGTATAGGTTTTATAGTTAAAGGCATCTAGAATTACTCTTAATTAACTAATAGCGGAAAAAACTAGTATTGCAATACTTTTACCAATAATCATGCAAGTAAAATTATTAATTATAACCAATATAGTTAAAGCCATATATAAAATTATTCTTTATTAAGAAATAGCGGGAAAACTAGTCTAATTAACTTTCATACTAAATTCTAGATCAGTAAAGTGCTTTTCATATGTTCAACTCTCTTAAGTCTTTACTTTTTATTTATTTTTTAAAATATTTCCCACTGAATTTAACAATTTTAAAATTTATCTTTCATAATCTTAAACAAACAGAATAGTAATGTTTTTGGATGAAAACTGTAAAAAATAAATACTTTTTGTACAATCTTAAAGTCACTTTTATAAACAAATCTTGAGTTTACACACCAAATAAAATAATTTTAACTTTTTTCATTGGCTGATAAGCTTGATTGATCAAACTAAAATATTTGATAAATAAGATTATTTCATTAATTTACAAAATTAAAAGCTACATTTGTTACTTATTAATCCTGTAACATTCTTTTTTTTTTCCTTAATATATCGCCCTTCTCGGTAGAACAGTCTACATGTGAACACTGAGATAATTCAAATAAACTCTCTGCACCAACCTTCGGTTGAACTTTGTGATTTGATAGTCTTCAAAATAAACAAGGGCAAGAAACAAGACATATATCAAAGAGATGTGTTACTGCAGAATTGTTAAATGAATGTTTTTCAGCTCCACCTTTTCTTTTCAGAATAGTTTGATAATGGCCCCAATTATTTAAGATGGAACACAGTCAAGAACAGAGTTTTGGGTTAGAACCTAGCTTCTTTTACCTGCCACAGTTTAGCTAAATAGTACCTGCAATATGAGAGGATTGAAGTTAGAAACATAGTTTGTTAAGTATCTCTGCTACACCGATTATCTCTTTATCACCTCAATAACAAATAGTTAAAGTAATTAGCAGTAAAACCTTGCTAGCAGCATTTTTAATCATTCCAAGTTAATGAATAATGGACAATTTTATATTCGTGAAGTTGGAAAAATAATTATAAATCTCAAAGTTTAGAAAAAAATAACTTCTCCTTTATTCAGTCTTATTACACACACATATAGAATATGACATTGATATCCTAGTAAGAAAAACAAGATACAGCAAATATATAGAATTGAAAACAATAAGAATTAAATCTGAAAGTTCATAAAGTATCTTGACAAAAAAGATAGAAAGGATTTATGGTATGAACAGTAAACTTTGTCAGAGAAAATTAATCCGTTATCTATGACATGAAATGGTCATACAGAATGTGTTGAGGCAGTTTGTATTATATGTATGCAAGCTGTTGAGGCTCCACAGATAAAAGAGGACAAGCGATAATAAACATATAAGCATACATGTAATGCATGATTTTAATATTTTTGTTAACTAACAAAAAACTGTTGATAAATAATTTAATTCCATGAATTAATAAAAAATTAATAGTAGGTTGCCAATATTTTTCACAAATGATAAACCAATGAAAGTTTGAAAAGGCACTGAATATCATACGTTAACATGTCAGCACAAGCTAAAGATATAAGCAGTCACTTAAGTTAATCAGATTACTTTATGATGAAATAACTAAAACATGGTCGAGTTGACCAACGTTGAACTTACAAGTTACATATTGACAGTAGTATCTAAGTCTTCATAGAGACAGAGCCATTAAACAAAAAGCACAGATGCATCGGAAGCAAGCTAAGTCATAATGTTGATCATGATCAACATAGCCAACAAGCGGTTGCATAAAATATAAGAATAGGTGGCACCACCGACCAATATCCCCCCTGTCTCTTTCCCCAGTCAGTGTCATCCTTGCCATCTTGCTGCAAAGAACCAAAATTCAAGAACAGAAGATATAATTTGTTTTATAACCATTAAATTACTTACCAAGAAAATGAGAGAATGAGTTGTAGTGGCCAGTCTAAGGGATCAACAACAACCAGCAGCCATTGCAAAAGGCAAAATTATGAATAACTCCAAAAAATTTATCGTTATACCACAAACATGGCAACTGGGAAGCTTATCAGTTGATGATGAATGTGTCTGAAATCCCTTGAAATTTGGCACTTTTTGGTAGTGGCCATTGTACCTCAACAGACGTGCATCAAGAAAATTGGCCAAAATCTCTTTGTTGAACTCTGCGTGCTGAGAGATTATGGAAGCAAAGACATTTCCGTCCATCATAATTAGAATAATGACAAGTAGGCATTTCCACCTCTATAGAGGAACTTTCACGTTTTGTAGGCTCTTCATAACTATGCCAATAATGACGACTATCATTTGAAACAGAGTTTTATTGGTTGTGCATTGTAGTCCAAATGACCATGTTCGATTCACATATCTCTAACCTCGACTAAACTGTGAGCAGGTAGTTTTCTTAGTCCCGCCTCATTTGCCATGATATCTCTAACCTTCTCTGCATCTCTCCATCTTCCTACAGCAGCATAAAGTTTTGCCAACAAAACATAATTACCGGTGTTTTCAGGCTCAAGCTCAAAAGTCCACCTAGCAGCTACCTCTCCAAGTTCAACATTCTCATGAATCACACAAGCTCCCAGCAGTGCACCCCATACAGCATGGTTAGGTGTTATAGGCATTGATCTAATAAGGCTATAAGCATCGTTCAGTCTACCAGCACGTCCAAGAAGATCAATAATGCAAGTATAATGATCAACATGCGGAATAATTTGCTGTTGCTTGAGCATAAATTTGAACAGAGAAAAACCCTCGTCAACCAAACCGGCATGGCTGCACGCCTGTAGAACACAGGTGATGGTGACTTGATTTGGTTTTACTCCAGATTGTACCATCTGATTGAAAAGTTTCACCGCCATTTTTCCATGCCCATGTTTTCCATATGCAGAAATTATTGCACTCCAAATAATAATATCCTTGTCCTTTAGAGGAATTATATTAAAAATCTGGTGAGCATATCCTAAACTTCCACACTTTGAGTATATATCGACTAGAATACTTGCTACTTCAAGTCTGTAAATAAATCCAGATTTCATAAGGTAAGAATGAATGTTCATTGCCTGTAGGAGATCGGCAAGAATAGCATATGCAGGAAGAAGACTCTTACAGGTTGCATTGTCAGGTTGTACACTTTTCACTAACATTTGCTTAAAAAGTTTTATTGCTTCTACTGCAAGCTTATTTTGTACGAACCCAGATAGAAGAGCATTCCATGGGGCCGTTCTCTTCTTAGAGGTTCCCATAAACACTTTATAACTGACGTTGCCGTGATTACATTTGGCGTACATATCAATCAAGGCAGTTTCCACAATGACCTCAGAATCGAGCTTTTGCCTTATTGCCCATGCATGGAGACACTTGCCATGTTTCAAATAAACCAAACTGCCACATGCTGATAGTATAGAAGCTATACTTACAGAATTAGGTTTCACTCCTTCACACTGCATCATGCGACAAAGCATTAAAGCACTTCTAGCATCCCCATTCAGAATGTATCCATTAATCAAAGTTGTCCATGTTACTACATCTTTCTCATCCATCTGATTCGCTAGCACGCGCGCTTCTTTCATCTGAGCACACTTAACATACATGTCCAGCAATGCATTCCTAACTACAATATTTCCCCAAAATCCTTTCTCCTGAACCAACCGGTGAACCTTCCTCCCAACCTCCTGATTTTTCAAAAGCCCACAAGCAGGCAATACTGAAACCACGGTTGCACAATCAGGCTCCACACCCTCATCCACCATTCTATCATAAACCCTCAGTGCATCCTCGGCACAGTTATTCCGAATGTACCCATTTATCATGGTATTCCAAGAAATCACAGTCCGTTCCTGCATCAAGTCAAAAACCAGTTGGGCTGTTTCTTTCTCCCCAGCATTCATATACATTGCCAACAAAGTGTTCTGGACGAATGTGTCAGAATCGAAACCAAACTTACAGGCCTGCCCATGAACTCCAACTCCCACATCAATCAAAGACAGGTCACCACAAGCCTTGATAACAACCGGGTAAGTGAATTTGTCAGGCAAGGTCTGACCCAAGTCAAGCATTTCAACAAACAAGTTGAGGGCGTCAAAGGGGCGCCCAATTTGGACATACATCCTCATCATAGCATTCCAGGAGAACAAACTCGGTTGAGGCAACTTCTTAAACAGGTGGGATGCATAGGAAGCGTGGTGGCATTGCGCGTATGTTGTGGCAAGTTTAGAGCAAAGCTCGGGGGAAGAGAATAGACCAAGTGTGAGCATGAATGCGTGCAGTTTTTTGGTTTCGGAAAAGGATTGCAAAGACGAACATTTTCGCAATAACGATTCGCACTGTGCTGCAGTGGTCACAAGCATCTTGGCTTTCTTCATTGAACCGTTCGTTAATTCGTTTATGCAAGTTGATGCTCCTAAGATTATAGGTTTCGGTTTACCTGGACCCAGTTCAATTTTTTTGGTCTAAATGAAAAATTATAATAATTCATGCAAAAAAAACATAAGTGAAGAGATCAGAAAATGGGCAAAAAGATATGCCTTTAGGCTCTATCTGGAAATTCGAAGACAAGGGAGTGTTGCTGTTAAGGGATAATCTTGTGTCTTCAACATAGTTTCAAAATTCGATTCTCTTATACAAAAACATCTATTTAAATATATAAGTTTATTAACTAAATTTTAATACCTTTAAAAAATAGTCATTAATGTTCAACTGAATAGAAAATAAATTGAAAAGAAAAAAAGTATTAAAAGATATGAAAAGGTTGTTAATTATCTGAAATTTTATAATGGTTGGATTAATAAAAATAAGGAATGTTGTTGAATGATTTATTTTTCACTGGTTTAGTTACATAGAAAAGTAGAAGAAAATAAGTATAAATATTATGAAAAGATCAGTGCACTCATATAATTAGGTTTAATTTTAAATCAATATATTTTTAATTTAATAATGTGATGAAATAGTATACACCTGATTTTTATAATTGTTTTATATAAATATAAATATGTTGTCAAGCACCCTATGTTATAGTTAAAAAGAAAAAGAAAAACACTCCAATTCCCTTCCAAATCTTTGTTGTAGAATCCACTCATTCCTATCACTTTTTCCTTTTTAATTTTTTTATCAAACTAAAATTAATATTCTCCTCATCCCAAATTTATGAAATGAATAAATAAGCCCTTGTTTGTCTTTCTAAGTGTAGCTTGTATACTGAATCCTTCGATTTGCACAAGTATCTTGGACTTTCTCCTTCTGCACCCCCATAAAATTCTTTAGCACCTCTCATTTATTTTAGAATTGAAATATGAAAGTAAATTTTTTGGATTTTCCTTCCTAAGCAATTTGTGGATTTTTGGTTGGACTTTCTCCTTCTGCACCCCTATAAAATTCTTTAGCACCTCTCATTTATTTTAGAATTGAAATATGGAAGTAAAATTTGTGGATTTTCCTTCCTAGCACCTCTCATGACTATTTGCAAAATTATTAGATTTTGATGGAAAAAAAATACGTGTTGACTGAATTTGGAGCACCTTTTCCGTTCTTTATATCCATCCACCACATTAAAGTTAAACTTCTACTTTTGTTTTATACATTAACTTTTAAAATTATTAATTTCTGGTATGTTATTTTATCTGTGTTCTCAATTCTTTTGCTTCCTACTTTTCAGCACCATTTCACAAACTTCATATTCTTCTACATGTCTTCTTTTATCATTTCTAGTTATGAAAATAATATATATATATATATATATATATACACACACACACACGAATTAGGATGTATATTCTACTTTTCTTCAAGGACCCATCAAAATAATGTAAACCCTAATTAGGGTTATATTTGGTGGGAATACGGTTGGAGCAATTTTTGTGGTGGTGCTGATAATCTGTGAAAAGAGGAAAACACTGTCCATAAAGATAATACTTCTTCTTTGTACTATATATCTTCACATACAATGCAGAACATTTCTTAACCTACGCTGTTAATGTCACTCTTTTAGAGCAGCATAAGAACATATTATAGTATGGATACACTGCTAACAACGACCTCAAAATCTGCATAATTAGCATGGCGTTGAAACTGATACTAACATTCCTTTGTTGCTTAATTTGTTACTCATATGTAATAAGAAGATGCCCTTTGCATGTGTCTAAATTATTAAAGAAAAATGTTTCATTATTAAACAGGGACTGCATGCATTCATGGGAGAAAAAATGATTGTTTATTAAATATTAATTACTATTAATGATGTTTTCTCTCTCTTAAAGAATCATTATCCAGGACTGCCTTATCTGCAATGAAACTCATCTATGTTTGCTGGGAAAACAAAAAATTCCTTTTTGAAGAACACAGTTTCTATAACGACGTGGCTGAAGACAATTATTTGCAGAAGCTGAAATCTTTCAAGAGTTTCATCTCACACCATAAACATGACGTAATGTCTCATTTTAAGTTTATGTCAATCTCGTAAAACCGACCAACGCCAAAGTGGAGAAAAAAGAGCACTGATTCAGATTATATAAAAATGAGGAGGAATCTCACATGCAGAAAATGAATAGCTGTCACAGTGAAAAAAAGAAAGAAAGAAAAAATGAATCGAGGGTGGTATTTTAGAGTTGTGAGAGGAACAACATATCCTGATGGATCCTGTGTTGTAAAGCACTGGGTGTGGCATTATACGACATAGAAGATAGAAGATCCTCGTCTATTATTCCCTGAATGAAAAATCACATCCTCCACTTCTTCAACAACCCTTTAGCTTTTTCCCCCCTTCTCTTTTGGAACGGAAGTGGGTGTGAATAATGGACCTCTTTATTTATATGACCCATCATATATATATAAACCAGAATCTCTCTTCCTACACACCCCCACCTATCTCTTCTTTTGTAATCCTCAAGCTTCCTTTTCCCTATCTCCACCTTCTATTTCCTTCTCTTCAACCTTAATCGTTAAGGCAATAGAGAGAGAGACGCGTATACCCACCGCCTTTTTCTTATCAAAACAGTTTTTTCAAGTATTGCTCATTACCTCAATGATTTTGGAATCCTCATGAAATCATGTGTTGACGCGGACTCTTAATTTCGATCTTCTGTACTTTGATCAAGATTGAGCAACCCATTTTTTTTTAATATAAAGATCAAACATATGCTTCGTTTTCATATATTCTTTCTCACTTTTATATATTTTTATTTCATGTGGGTTTTTATACTGAATAACTATATTTAAAGGTTTATGACAAACACCGAACTAATTCAACTATAAATAAATTAAAAACTTAACTTTAACTTTTCTTTTTGTTTTGTGCATGTGATTGTTTTTTACGTATATCAACTTAGTCTCATATAAATTCATGGGTTGTTAAAAATATTCAACCTTGTTATCCAACTTTAGTCTTGTAATAGAGTAAGCTTATTGGTGGGTGTTTGATTAATAAAAAATAAAGTTTATCTTATGATAATATATAGTTTCGTATAAATAAATTGTAATGTATTTATATGTAATTAATTATATCGATCCCAATGAGGGACGGTACCATACCATTAAATTAGTTTCCTTACCATTGCTAAAATTATGAGACGTTGTATTTTTATAAATTTTGATAAAAAAAAAGTACCCAAGAGGGTAGAAAGAGAAGATGCGTCAATTAATTATATGTAATTAATGTATGGATGGAGAAATAAATAAAATAATAAAATATATGAATATTATAATTCTAAAAGTATAACATGTATGGTATTTGGATAGAGGGAAAGGTATGGAAAAAGAAAACAAAAACATTTTCTTTCCGGGTATGTGTCTAGCAAGCATTGGATCCCCTGTAACGAGAGAATATATAGATATACTTGTTAGATGTTTACACTAAACATATTTATATAAATATATATTTTATACATGATATTAGAATGTGTATAAATTGATTATGACTAATTCATGATAATAAAATGTTATAAGAAATTAGCATAATCCTATAAAGTTGGTCATCAAACTCATAATCTAGTACCGACGATGTGTTGCATGAATTAAAAAAAAAAAGTGCATTTGTCGTATATTGTATATATATATCTCCCACGAGGCATGAGCAAATTGACATAAAGACATTTTATTTTATAGGAGAACAAAGTTTGTTTTAAAGTGTCATTAACAATCACATTAAGCAAAATAAACATGGTTAGTAAATGAGTGGAGGTATTTTTATCTTTGACAGAAGGAAGAGGAAAATTGATACCCTGTCATGTATCATGAATTGGAACATATTCCTTGGTCACGCGTGCCGTCTTTACACGCGCTGACCCATCAAACCACCAATAGCATGCATGCATATCCAACAAACGCCGTCCACTGGGGTCCACCGTGGACACGTCATCCTCTGCCCATATTACTACGACCCATCTCAGAGAGAAAAATTTAAATTTAAATTCTGATGGATCCGGATCACGCTTTACTTTTTTTTTTCTTTGTTTTTCAACAAGATATTCCTATAAGAGTTATAATCATTATTTTATAATAAAACCTAAACCTTTGTTATTCCTTTCACCAGTAAATGTGTGATATCTTCTATCACGGCACTTAATTTTCAAATCTCTCGTTATTAAATATTAAATGACAAGAACGGAGATATGATTTAGGAAAAATACTTTTAAATGTAACAAACAAAGTTCTATAATCTATTGCACGATATTTTGTTTCCCCCATTTGTTTATCTGGGATGCACTGTTATGACAAAAATATGACTTCATCGATAAACGTACACCATAAAAAAAATAATAAGAGACACATTCTAAAAAACTACTCTCGTGTTGTATAAGAAACACATTCTAAAAAATAATCATTATTATAAAATTTACTTAACACGTACACTATAAAAAAAATATTATTCTTTTAAATAAGTATAGTATTGTTTGCGTGAAATAAAATTTAATAATAGTTATATCGATTGAAAAAGTAATAGATTGATATAAAGCTAATCTAAGGTTAAACCATTGACAATCCTTTTGAAATGTGAACGCTACTGGACTCTCTTGACTGATACGCCTATGTTCCCTTCATTTTTTTTTTTTTAATTTAGATTGGTCCGTGAAATATATTAAAAAGAAGTCAAGTGAAGACAGTATAACGCCATGGAAAATGGAGTATTCCTTTCTTTATTGTCAAGTGTACAATAATCCCCATAAAGAAATACATACATGTGATAGATCCAAAATGATATTTAATCATACATAATTACTCAGTAAGTATGTATTAGTAACTAAGCGATATGGTATCATAAAAAATACCAAAATACACACTCAAAAAAATCTATGAAATAATTAATATAAAAGGTTAACTTTCCTTCATTTGTACGAAGTAATTGATATGTTTCAATGGAAACAATTTGACAAGATACCCATTCCCCACACTTTTTACTGCTTAACTTTACCAAAAACATTTAGTTATTCAAAAGTGCTTTGATTCCTGAAGATTTATCTTCTTGGTGGATCCATTTTAATAAAAATAATTAGAAAATGATAATTAGTTTATCTTTATTTCACACACATAAAAAAATGAATTATAAAAAAATGAATTTTGTATTTAAAAAAAACATCAAATAAATGGAAAAAAAAATTGTGTGTCAGAATATATTTTTGTTTTAAGGTAATCGTGTAATGCAATTTGCTCACAGGAATGAAATGTATTTCTAACGGCTAATATTTGTAGTTTGGTAAGAAGGTAGCAATGCAAAACTTTCCGCAACCCTCACAAAGTAGTTAATGATGGACCTTTACCAATACTTTTCTTTTTTGTTTTTTGGTATAAATAAAGAGTTAAAGATGAGTAGTGGTATGCTTTGTCTTGGGGCCCATTTAAAACTTTTGTGGGCCCACATTATAAAAAGCACGACTTAAGTAGCTGCTTTAAGCCTTTAACGCCCACTATTTGACTCTTTTGTCGTTTTACAGTTGAAACATCCTTTGCCATATATAAAGGAAGGGAACCGTCTTTTCTAGATACGTGAAAATAAATCCACTCAATCATCTTTTGTTCTTTAAGTAAAACAAAATCACTATAATCATTATTTATTTTTAACTTCTTTTTTTCATTGATTTTAAATATATGGGTGATGTCAACACGCTTCAAGTTTTTGTATATCAAACTTTTCTAATGTCATGTAAAAAGTAGTTATTTCTATAGAAATAAATTAAGAAACATTTTTTAAGAATTTTGTTGAAATTAATTTTCCATACTATTCTCTTTTCTCACTCAATCTCAAGACCATCTCCTTTAAGTTTAAAAAATATAAGTTATCAGAGGTAATCTTTTAGTTTTACGATTGTATTTTTCAAATATTATCAATGAATGAAAACCCATGCCGATATAATTTTATAAATATTTAATATAAAAGTTAATAAATTTATCGTAACAACAGTTTGGTATAATTAATATTTAAATTTAAATCATTAAATTTTTTCGATTGAATAAAAGTATAAAATTACTTTATTATATTTGTCGTTTTTTGTTTTCTTAAAAGAAAATGCACCCTAAACTTATGCATAATAGGAACACCTAACCATTATGTTAACTTTCACGAATAAACATTATACGCAATACTTTTAACAATTATTATGTCAAATTTCAAGTAAAATTATAATTTTATAATAATCATTGGCTTCAAAGTTTAATAAAAAAAATTATACTTGTTGACATTGAAACGATTTTTTGTTTGTTTTATAATTTTAAGTAAAAAGAATACTAAAATACCTAATTTTGTGGGAATGAAATTCGAATTAGCTTTGTGCAAGTCCTTGTCTTAGACTTGGTACATTTGGCTTGATTTGAAAGGTGAGTGGACATAACTAACTTTGGGGGTATTCTCGAAAGACACAATTACAGTTTACTCAAATTGATGGATAATTTTTGTCCACAAAACATAACGTATAAGTACAGCAATCAATGACGCAAAGTCAAAGCTTATATAGGATATAGCTACGTCACTAACATGTGTTTTTACATTCATAATTTTTAACCCACCTAAAAATTTTACACATTCATTTCATATTATCTTTATTATTTTTTATTTTTTAAATATAAATATTTTATTATTAAATAAATGTAAAAGTGTGTTCTTATTTTTAACCTTTTCTATAAAAATTTGAGCTTTCAAAAGAGGATCTCAAGGGTCACGGAAATAAAAAAAGAAGGTATAGGTTTGCTGATTTTAAGTTAACTACGTTTTTCAAATTAAATAAATTGGATTATATAATTAATAATTCAAATATCTGAGCAGAGAAGAAGTAACTAATGTAAAGTAATATATTGGAATTAAAAATAAAAATACATTTTAAAAAAAAAAGTAAAAATGAATGAAAAGTATTAAATGAATGTAAAAATTTATGTGGGTAAAAATCTATTTTTTTTAAATATATATTAAGTCCATTATTGAGCGATTGAGTTAGATGGCTAGTTAGGTTTCTATATATATTTGGAGGCATGTAGGAAGACACAGATGACATGAGTATAAACGAAAAGAAGGAACCCTACCCCTTTACATGCACACAAGCAAAGATAAAAGGGCTACAGTAATAACAACCAAAAGCCCCCTTCTTCAAGCTTCAACAATTCCTCTCCTCCATCATTCACATCACAGAGCACAACAAGATCACACCGCAACACCTTCTGGTAGTCTTCACCAAGCGATGAGAGTTCCCGTTCCCTCATCCCCACAGGCTAACCCAAAACCAACTAATAACCTACTCCGTACCATTGCACTTCCCAACCTCAACACCACGGGCCTCTGCTACGAGCCCACCTCTGTCCTCGACCTCTGCCGAAGCCCAAGCCCGGGCTCCGAAAAGCCCACCGATCACTCAGTTGTCGTCACGGACTCCCAAGATTGTCTGGACCTGGACGACCATGCGTTGCACAACTTGGATTGGGACTCCATCATGAAGGACTTGGGCTTACACGACGACTCTGGTGCTCCCCTCTTGAAGACTATTCCCCACCCCGACAACAACAATAACAACCCATGCGACGACTTCACAATCGCACCCTTCGACCACGCCATTGAATTCTCCACTCTCTCCGACATCTACTCCAACCAAAACCTTAGCTTCGATTTTAACCACCTAGTTCACGACTTCAGCAACCAACATCACAACAACGGCTTCGATTTCATCGAAGAGCTCATCCGCGCCGCGGATTGCTTCGACACCAAGCAGTTACACGTCGCACAGGTGATATTGGAGCGGCTCAATCAACGGCTTCGATCCCCCGTGGGAAAACCTCTCCAACGCGCAGCCTTTTACTTCAAAGAAGCTCTCCAGTCTCTTCTCTCCGGTTCGAACCGGACGCCCAGGATTTCCTCGCTGGTGGAAATCGTGCATGGCATCAGAACCTTCAAGGCCTTCTCCGGAATCTCGCCGATTCCAATGTTCTCGATATTCACCACCAACCAGGTGGTTCTCGATCACGCTGCGTGCTCCTTCATGCACGTTATCGACTTCGACATCGGCCTTGGGATCCAATACGCTTCTCTCATGAAGGAGATAGCGGAGAAGGCCACGGAATCGCCGCTTCTCCGAATCACCGCCGTCGTTCCCGAAGAGTACGCCGTCGAGAGCACGCTGGTACGCGAAAACCTCGCGCAGTTCGCTCTCGAACTCAGGATTGGCGTCCAGGTCGACTTCGTGCCACTCCGAACCTTCGAGACGCTCTCCTTTAAGGCAGTGAAGCTCGTCGACGGCGAGAGCACCACCGTGCTCCTTTCCCCAGTGATTTTCCGCCACCTCGGAAATGCTGCCGCGTTCTTGGCGGACTTGCGGCTGGTCTCTCCCAGCGTGGTGGTTTTGGTGGATAGCGAGGGATGGGCTGATATGGCCACAGCAGCAGCCTCGTCGTTCCGACGCGGCGTTGTGAGCAGTTTGGAGTACTACTCGATGATGTTGGAGTCGCTGGATGTGTCGACGGCTGGGGGAGGAGGGGAATGGGTGAGAAGAATCGAGATGATACATCTGCGACCGAAGATTTTGGCGGCGGTGGAGAGTTCATGGGGGCGGATGCCACCGTGGAGGGAGACCTTTTACAGCGCCGGAATGCGGCCGGTTCATTTGAGCCAGTTTGTGGATTTCCAAGCAGAGTGCTTGTTGGCCAAGTCGCAAATCAGAGGCTTCCACGTGGAAAAACGTCAGAACGAACTTATACTGTTCTGGCATGACAGAGCCATGGTTTCCTCGTCAGCTTGGCGGTTTTAGAAGACAGTAAATTGCTGTTGCTGGAGAGGGAATTATGAAATATTAACCTACCACTAATCAGTTGTACTGTTGCAATAATATGGTTACTTATTACATTTGAATTTTGAAGTGATTGTGATGGAAAATGTAGGTATCTTTGGCAAAAGGAAAAAGAGGGGAGGGATGAACATGTATTTATTCTGGACCATTTTGTTATCTTCTAAAGTTGGAGGGGGACGCTGTCTTTCTTTGTTGGGCTCTTGTTATCCTAATCAACTTTACTCATTTTCCAATCAAAGAGGCTTCTTTCTATGCAAGATTATATGGTTCTTTGACTTCTTTCTATCTTTTATTCCTTGTAGTATTCAAAATGATAAATCAAAGGTTTATATGACCAGCATATTCAATTACATTATTACTTCGTCATATTCACCTTTTTTTTCTTCTTCTCTCGTGTGTCAAATCATGTTCTCAATGCCAACCTGACATGACACGATAAATATGTCAATAACAAAGAACATTCACTCTCTCTCTGTATATAGGGCACTAGGGTGAAAGCATCTTCAACATGTATAGAAAAAGCATAGGGGGTTAGGAAAGTTGTGCCGATAGCCTACCAATTTCATGCTTATATTAAGTTCTTCCGAGACAGAGATAGCGTTTTGAAAAGCCCGTATTTTTACTTGTCAATTGTGATTATTTTCTGCAACATGAGAGACAATCACTTTACCATATGTTTCTTGTTCGTTCTGAACGGATCTTTTTCCTTTTCTGACAGCTTTCGACCATGGTTTTGATAAATGGGGATTTTAGGAATTTCTTATTAATAAATTTGCATGCGTGCTCAATAAAAAATGGTGCATGGAGTCTGAGCGTTGATGTTTCTGATGGTAGATAGTGATCGTTTTGGAGACAACTTGGTGCACTTATCGGCTGAGAATCATGAGATATGATTGTTCATGGCGAGTCTTCAAAAATGTCCTCGAACTTGAATATTGGCCAGATAGTTTCCTTCAATCATTTTCCCCAAATTCTATTACTACTTTAGTCGATAATAAGAACAACTTAGTGAACCTACTTTATATTTTGGGTTCATATATGAAGTAATCGGTCCTCATTCTAAATTTATAATATATAATAATATTTTTAAATTAGTTTTGATGATCCTTTATTTTTTTTCGGGTATTTTTTGCTTAGCATTCAAAATACGTTGATATTGACGTATTAAAAAAATTAATATCTTTTAAAACATTAAAATTCGTATTTATCGATGTATTTTGAAAGGATAGAAAAAAAAATCCAAAATCCGTTTTGGGACGCGGAATGAAAAAAAAAATAGTTCGAAATTCACTTTCATCTCATCTTTTAAACTAATAGTATAATTATATCCTCATATCTCATATTTAATAAAAGGTATGAAATATTTGTTTCAAAAAAATTATACTCTTTGTCTTGCAAAATTATATTTCGCAGCAAAACAACGTTCAAGCTGTGGCCCAAACATTATTCTCAATTGCAATAAGATTCAACATAGTTGAAAAAAATAATAATACCTATATCCTAAAAATATTTAAAATCGTTATGACTTTGTTCAGAAAAACTTCTCCAGGGGTATTTTTAAACAGGTAAAAGTTGAAATGAAGTGAAATTACTTTTTTATAAATTAAAATTAAGTTATATTTAAACTAAAAACGCTTAAAAGAATTTCTCCAAAATGTCGACTTTAATTGTTAATAAGAAAGGTTTTATAACGGAGTAATATTGTAAAGTCATTCACTAGTCCAAAAAGGGCATTTAACGTTTGTTATTTTGACCTTTTAACGTCAGCTTCAGAACCGACGTCTTTGTGGATGATGTTAATCACACGTCGGACACAAAACAGGTCTAATGTCTATAAAGACGTCGGGTCATGCATTAACCGACGTCTAAAGGGCTTCATAGACGTCAGTTACTACATTACCCCGACGTCTAAAGAGCTCCATGGACGTCGGACATTGCATTAACCGACGTCTACTGCAGCTCGTGTCTTTGGGTAGCGTAGTAGCACCTTCTTCCCTTTGCTAGTTTCGTCATAAAAAAGGTTGCGTCTTTTGGATCTCTTATGGCATTTCAACTGAAAACCGAATCTGGGTCCTTGCCTAGTTCCATTAAAACCGACAATGAAAACGAACGGTGACAATAGAACTAGGCAAGGACCGAAATTCGATTTTGGGTTGAAACGCTATAAGACATCCAAAAGACGCAAGCTTTTCTTACGAGGAAACTAGCAAAGGGAGAATGTGGTACAACGCTACCCAAAGACACGAGAAAAACTACACCAAAACACAACAAAAGCTCATTTTAATCGGTTCAAATGAAAGATAATCAACCAAAGACTAATATAATCGGAATAAAAATACGTTTAAACAGTTCAAAAGACACAAAAACGCACTTAGAAAAGCAATGCCGCGGAGAGAAAAGGCGAGAGAAGGAAGACGATGAAGTGCTCGTAACAGCGGATTTCATGTCTCATTTAACAGCAAACTAGACGTCGGCTCCTGAGGTGAACCGGCGTCTATTCTAAACTAGACGTCGGGGCCCTCACTAATATGACGTCCAAAACAACTTTCACAGGTCATTTAGACGTCGGTTGGCGTGATCCGACGTATGTACGACAGAAAAAATATAACTTTTCGTATACCTGTCAGACATATACACATCCGTTAGGAGGGGCACTGACGTCTATAATCGAATATAGGCGTCGGGGTGGCGGGATTGGATGTCTTTAAGGCGGAAAAAAATGACTTTTCACCTACCTATCAGGCATTAAGACTTCTGTTAGGAGGGGCCGACGTCTATAATATTATAGACGTCGGGGCCCCGTCTAACAGACGTCTTAATGCCCACTTATTTACGAAAATGCCACCGATCGATAATTTACGTTGGTTATTTTGTTGTCCGACGTGTACAAGGTGACGTTAAAACTCAATTCTACACTAGTGATTAAGAACGATACACGAGTTAATCTTTCTTCAAAAAAATGTTTTTCTTTCATATAACTATGAAAAATATATCTTTAGACTCCTTCTTTAAAATGACAAATTATTTTTTATTTTATTACTTCTCTTAAAATTTTTTTTAATTTATATTTTTACAATTTTAATTTTAATTTCTTTTTATTCTCCTTATTTAAAAAAAAAAAAAAAACTGTACGCAAATCCTTTTGAAGAGATAATGTTCCAATAGATCTATGTATATCTTTTTAAAATACTATTTTGAGAAGAAAAAAAAACAAGACTAACCATATAAAATATCAAACCCTTGACGAAATTTCAATTTTATTTACTGAAATAAAATAGAAAGTGTTAATATGTGTTACCTGAATTTTGCTCTCAAACAAAAGTTACAGGGGTGATTAATAATTTTTATTAAGACATGATTAATTTTTAATAAAAATAAAAGAATCTTTTGACCAATTTCTTTGACCCAAAATTCTTAATCTCCGTCAAAATATATTGTTTTTATAATTTTGAGATATATAATTATTTTTAATAAAATATTAGGATTTTATAAATATATAAATATTTGGATTAATTAAATTAATTATAAATTAAATAATTTTGTTTGCAAATATTTAATATTTATTTTAAATTATTTTAATAAATTAACAATACTTAACATTATCTAAAAAGTATTTTAAAATTTTCATATTATTTTTAAATAAATTTATAAATTTTAAATAATTTTTTTTTTCATAAACTAAATTAATTCATATAAATTACCTAATTAATCATTTAGAAATAATATAATATAACATTTTTAAATAATTTAGTAAACATTTACCAATAATATAATTAAAAAACAACTATAAAAAATAATGTATCCGAGACATCGGAAAAAAAAACATGGAATCTCGAAATCCAATTAAGAGAATCAAATTTTAAGATGTGATGTTTCTTTTTTCGTATTTCCATATCCGAGTGTTTTTTATAATATATGCTTTCATTTATGAACATTAAACATACGTTTTATTAGTTTTATTTGTCATTAAAAATTTTAATTTTTCAATATGAATCAAAATAATAAACACAACATAAATATTAATTTTAATATATAATAATAAGATCATAAATGAATAATAATAATAATAATAATAATAATAATAATAATAAGGGTTAAATATGTTTTTCGTCCATTAAGTATCACACGATTTTGGGTTTAATCCTTACTCGAAATTTTGATTATTTTTAGTCCTCATAGTTTTGAAATTATTATTATTAGTCCTTAAAATTGAATGGCGTTAACTTTTGTTTAATGTGGCAAACGGCGAGACCACGTCTTATGTCAATTTGTCTCTTCACTCTCTGTCACGTAGCTTGTGCTTGAAAACTTCGTTCGTCTTCTCCGACAGAGCAATCATGGCTTCGCTTCTCGTGCACCATCACCCCAATCGCGCAAAAGCTCAAGCCGCAAATCAAGCAAGCATATCCATTCTTCACCTGCAAAGAATTCAAACAGCGGAGCCCCTTCTTCAAACAAGGGAGCCCTAGGGAGGTGTTTGCCTCCCCTTACACGCGCACCCTAGCCTCCATCGAACCAGTCGCCGTGCCTGACCTTCCGCTCAGTCCAAGGTGTCGCCGGCGACACCAATCGCCACTGGGGCCATTGCCGGTCTCAGCGTCGATTTCTCCCTCCTTGCCTTTTCTCTGCGCGCGAGAGAGAAGCTCTGTCGTTCCTCCACCAATCGTCGCCTGAGAGAGCCCAGCCTCCGTGAGCCACAAACCAGGATGGTCACCGCCGACGCCGTCCTCGACAACCGGTTAGAGTCATGAGGACTAGTCTCCCCTTCCTTTGATTTGGCGCGGCTTAAAAGAAGGGGTTATCATCCCCATTTCGGCAAAACAGACTGTCAACACCTGCTCCATGGCATTCCAGAAAACGCGAGCAGCCATGGCATTTGAAACTCAGACAAATCCAGAAAATGCGCATCTTCAACGCGCAAAATCCTTGCAAGCCGCGACATCCTCCCTCGCATCATCATCGTCATCCAGATGTGCCATCACCTGCAACATACTTGCAAATCCAAAAACACAATAGAAACTCCATTCACCACCTGCAAGAGAGCAACCCTTCCCTTCTCGCGTTCTTGGCTCATGATGGCGTAAGATAGAAGAGCAAAATCGTGGCGCAGGTGTAGGGGCAAGTTTCCCCAATCTAGCAAACCCTAATTTGGGGTGGAAGGGGGCTGACACATGTCAGATTCTTATTGGCCAGATAAAAAGAAAAACAACGTGGCAGAGAGTGAAGAGGCAAGCTAGCATAAAACGTGGCCTCGTCGTTTGCCACATCAAACAAAAGTTATCGTCCTTCAATTTTAAGGACTAATAGTAATAGTTTCAAAACTATAAAGACTAAAAAGAATCAAAGTTTCGAGTAGCGACTAAACCAAAAATGGTGTGATACTTAAGGGACGAAAAACATATTTAATCCTAATAATAATTATTAATAATATAGTTATTATGATAATATTTACCAAAATTTATTAATTATATGGTAATGAAAATTGTTTCTTGCTACACCCTTTTTTTTCTCCTGCACCTTCAAAAAAGTTTTAATTCTCAAATTCCGCCTTATTAAAATTATAACAAAAATTTTAGGTGTCTTTATTTTTTATATTTTTCAAATTGATTATTTTAGAATATATTTTCAAATTCAAAAAATATCTTTCGAAATACTGAATTAGAATGAAAAAATATAGTTCGATTTGAGTAAATAATATTAAAAAAATTAAAGACTTGTTGATGTGAAAATCATCATATAATCATGTGTTTAGATGAATAAATATCAAAACTTACCATACATTTGCTAATATTACATCAAATTTAACAAGTAACAATGACTATACATTAATTTTTAAAATTTGAAATCAAATTATATAAAAATTTGAATGAGAAAATTTTCATGGGATAATTTATAAATAATTTATAGAATAGAAAGATATATAACCCCTATTTTGTTAAATTTAATCATAGGTGTTCTCTCTGCCTCTCTTCGATTTCTTTTGGTGGTTAATGCTTTTGTTTTTTTATAGGCGGTTAGTATTAAAACTGAAGCGTATAAAGGCATGGACGAATTGACCTAGCAAGTCGGAAGCGAAGGGAATGGTGCCTAGGGAACTATGATGGATCTCCTCGGATCAAACCTAACAAGCGAAGTTCGCATCGATCTTTTTCTCTCTGATTAATTTTCGTCAACTTCTTTTTTGTTCTTTTTTTTTTCTAGGGTTTTGATTCTGCCTCCAACTGCCACCAAATTCTTCGTTTCAATTACCTCTTTCTATTAATCATTGCAAATAAAACACGATTTCGCTAATTGCTTGTATCAATGAACTACGAGATATATTAATTATTAAAATTGTTGGCTGTATCATTCTGCGGAATTTGTTTGTTTGTCATACATGATTAGGTTATTGATGTGTGATTGTGAACGATACGGTGCAGGTTGGACTCCGTTTGCTCCTTTGTCCTCTTGGTTCCAACGTCGTAATTCGAACAGCATGGTGAGATATTTCAATTTTGCTATTAGCAGTTATGATTTGAAGGAGGTATGTGGTTAAATTTTTTGTTTTGCCGTTGATATTCTGATTTTGTAGTTGCGGTGTCGGAGTTGCTTTGCCTGTTTACTCTACGTTCAAGGCAATAGAAAGTAAAGATCAAAATGCTCAACAGAACTGTCTTTTCTACTGGGCAGGTACGAATTTGCCTAACCGTTTATTTTCTATTTTGATCTCCTATTAGCAACCCCGTATATTAGACTCTAAGATATAGACGAAAAAGAGAAACTATACTCTGATACTGTTGTGGTGTATCCAGTTTTCTGTTTTTAGGGGAGAACCTACCAGGGCCACTGCATTGGCAGTGGCTGGAAAGGTTTCGTGAGGTTTGTCGTTTAAAAAATTACAAGAAAAAAAGTTAAAAACTTCCTACTTGATTCATAGAGCATGATGGACTCTCACTAGTTTCTACACCTAATTAGCATTCTAGTGTTACTATCTTGTATTTTTGTTTTTCTTGCTTCTTGACAATAAAGCAAGTGTGGAGCAATTTCTTGAAAATCCAACATAGCGGGCCTATAGAATGTATGTATGCTGGATAAATTGCAAAACTTTTGTTTAGATGGACTTGACAGAAAAAAATCACTTTTCTTTTGATATTTGTTAGATTGAGTTCGTGATTTTCTAGTGTTGTAGCATGTGTATCGCATTGAATACATATTTATCTTTGGATTTACAATAAACCATTTAAATTGCGATGTAAGATTATTTTTAACTATCAACAATTTCTTTCAAAAAAACATACTAAAATTCAATTTAGATATAGCGATAATAAATTGTTAAGTCAAAGGGATAGGCAGCTAAAGAATTAAGTATACAGATAACGATAACAGGAAATAGAGATTAATAGAATTTTATCCCATCTCCTTTTTTTTTATGCATCTTTCCTTTCACTGTGTTGCTTGTCGTTGGACTTGCTAACACTTGTTCCTGAGCATCTTTAGTTATTAGAAGAAGATTCGTAGGAACCACATATGGACCCAACTCAACGCACTAATTGATTTATCAGAAGATGAAAATTGGATCCTAAGACCGAGCTGTGATTCTGAGTCACGATTAAAACAGTTTCCTACATATGGGGGTCCTACCCAACGTACTAATTGATATATGAGAAGGGGGAAATTAGGTCATAAAACTGAGCTGTGATTCTTACCCTCAGGTATTACAGCTTCCTACAGCCAACACAGCATATCCTATTCTGATAGCTGATGACAAGTTACTGATGTTCTAACCAAGTTCTGTTGAAATTGAGTTACAATGTTGGAATAGAAGGGGTTTAGGATTGTTGGATTGTACCAAGAATTGTAAGCTTAAACTATAATGCAAAACCATTTTTAAACATGTACGTATGCATACATCTCCATTAAAAGTAACACTGATAAGGAACCTAATAAAACATCAGCCTAACAATAGCTGCCAAATAACTTAGCACACAGAAGTGACAGCTTGAAAAAGAAAAGACATGAGGCAATAGTTTCCTGTTGGAATGAAGAAGCACATGAGAGAGGGAAGCAACAACAGCTAATGAAGGGGTAACGGTTTTCTGTCAGTTATGAAAGAGAGGAGAACAATGGTTAGGAGTTAGTCAATTTTGGCTTAGGCACAAGATATGCTGATTTTTTTTTCCCGGCACTGGACTGGATTGCATGACCCAACTTGCTCAATTCGTGCCAATGGTGTATATTTTGCACAAAACTCCAATGATTCATTGCCTCTTGACTGCTCCATATGCTTGTGCTTCTACTTGACTTGTGACTTTTGGGAAGGAAACAATTTGTTGGATCTAGTTTAAATGAACATAAAGCAAATTATATTACATTATAGTGATTTTTTTTCTCTTTTTTTTTTTTTGCAGCCTATGGTTCATTCAGCCTTGTTGAAGTGTTCACAGACAAGCTTATTTCGTGGTATAGTTTGATCACTTCATGATCCATCAATTGGATTGATGTGTATACCCCCTTTGATTTTCAGAGTTCTAGCTTTATTGTCTTCTCAATGTGTTATACACTACCTTTTTGTGATAATATTCTCTCTCCATTTTTTTGTTATTCTTTTACGGCTGTTAGTATTATATGCATCTGGATTATTAGTTATGTTAGACTCATAATGAACTTAATCACTTGTAATTTTAATTATTTTTGTAGGTGTCCCATGTACTATCACATGAAGTTTGCATTTCTTGTCTGGCTTCAACTTCCACCCACCAGTGTGAGTTCCATAGAATTAGATTGACTGTATAATGATGTTTAACCCATTTTTAACTGTTTTTCCTTTTTAAGTGTTCCTGTCTTATGTCTCTTGTGCTATTTTTCCCTTCGTAGTTCTCACCCTATTTTTCTTAATTTCCTTTTACTTTTACCATGATTTGGTCATGTATCTCAATATCTCAAATAAATCTGCAGTATTTTATAAGCATAATCGCCACAATTGAAATCTTTTTTATTTTCTTTTGCTATGCGTGTGTGGTTTTGTCGAAGCAAGTGGGAGCAGTATGAATTGGGAAAAACTGTATGGGCAATTTATTTGGTAGGCAAAAGAGACAACTAATGTATAAAACTACTGAATTGCATTTGAAGTTGGGAAGAAAAGTTGACATGAAACTGCTTAAATCTAAATGTAAACCTAATCCTGTAAGCTGGGGGCGTGAATTTTTCTACATGTACAATGTTCATTTTTTTGATACCTTTTTTAATTGTTAAATTATAGTTGCGCATTTAGATGAAGCTCTAATGTCATTTTTAGACAGCACATTTTCAGTTTGCTCTTGCCATATTCTTAGTCGTAAATTCTTTAATAGATTGGGAATTTGTCTACTGTAATTTTTTGGAGGAATTCCCCTTCCAAGTTATTAGCAATTTTTTTATCCTCCATCTTCCTATTTTTGTATATGTTTATTGTTATTTATATCTCTATTGGCTTGTATAATATGTTTTATGGTTGACAATTTGTCTGTTTAATGCCTCTATACCGTTTTTTTTTATTTTGCTGAAAATTGCTTTGTTCAAACAGGGAGCAAAGCAATTATATGCGAACCACCTGCGCCCCTTCTTGTCGAGGCATCAAGCGCGAGTTGATCAAGTGTTGGGTTTTGCATATTGTGAAGTGGTATGTCTAATACACGTCTAATATCTTTTGTGAACGACTGTATCTGACGGTGGAATTTGACTTGTTACACTTTCAGATCAAACTGGTCAGTTCATACCATGCAGAGATCAAGCTTGTCAAGAGCATGGTAGTAAAGATTACCGGATCAGGTGAAACAATTTTGTTTCTGCCCTTTGCAATTGCCGCTACTTATTACCCATGTAGGTTACTGACCAACAAATTTAATGCAGCGGAAAAACTGCTGAGAGGCACTGCTGAATCTGATAGATCGCAACAACATAGTTCTGCTGAAGACCCTGCTGTGCCCTCTGATACTGAACCTGACCAAAACCATAATCACTGATTAGTGCCCCCAGGAAACCCCATGGACTGTAATAAGAGAGACTAGACTTTTTAATTAGCTTTTTGAAGGTAGTCAATATCAGGAATTTTGTAAATTTCAATTTTTTATTCGAGTTTAGGATAAAGTGAAACTGTTCAGTGTAACGATAAAGAAGTGAGAGAGTTAAAAAAACAGAATAATATTATTTTAATGTTATTATAGAAGATTTTATGTGATTTTTCAATAACTTTTTTGTGTATTAATTCTGTAATAAATGTCTTTTGACTATCAGATGACCTTAACAGGTAATGCTCGTGTAAATATATTATATCTATTGATTTATGACAAATTACATTTTAAATCTTAAATTGTTTTAATATATTTCTAAACTTTGGTTGATTATATGCATATAAATATTATATGCATGAATAATTCTTCTTGGAATAAAAGGTAGTGTCGATATCAAATATGTTATCTATGTTAGCCCATTATGTTGCCACCAAAACCATTAACAAAAGTTATAGATTATAAAAATAATTTTTTTCCTAAGTAATTATTTTTAAAAATCACTGATAGTACCTCTACCCTAGAATAAAACGTACAGCACTAATGTTTCTGAAACCAGAACGGCCACTAAAATGGAAATTACCTTGATGATATTTGCATCAACACATTCTGAAGCTTCGACTCTGCGCACTCAGCCTGGTTGGAAAAAGAAACGTACGAACACATCCAGATGTAAAATTGTAGAGCATTGAATATAGTGAAAAAAACGTAGCTTTCTAGCCTTCAAATATCAAGCAATTAAGGGACACTCATGCTTGCGTAGTCTAGACCTTGCTATTCTGTGTTTTCAGCTCACTTTCCTCCTAAAAATGTAAAAAGGGTATGAAAAAAAAAGAAAAGTAAAGCTCAGTCAGGTAAAGAAAGTAAAGGAATAAAAAGTTGCAGCAACACAATCATGAACCTGTCTATGATAAATACAAGCAAATGTTTTTGGTGTCAGTTTAAAATAAGTATGAAGATGACACATTATTATTTAGGAAAAACTAATCTGGAAATAGTACTTTTGTCCACTTTCCACACCACGTGCGACTTCACGCCCACTTAGGTTGGAGGAGAGGGGTAACAGCCACTGAGGCAGTAGATTGATTTTTTCTAATTTTGCAGACATTCACACACCATTCTTTCGATTGAGAAATAGTACTGACAAAATTGTTCTGTGCATCGGCTCCTTAAAAGCTTCACACACAATCATTGTTTTCGTTGCAGCATCCATCAACAGGACTTCCTTTCTTGTTTTGTAGCTGAATCCTACCATTAAGTAGAACTCATGACATTTCAAGAAGCAGGAACGAATAACACAATTGCTTACTTTCATTGAGAGAATTGAAGTAACAGATAAAGTAGGAGTAAATTATGAGGAACCAAGTAGATTGCAGGAAGGATGGTAATATTTATTAATTTACTTTAAACAAATGAGAGCACAAGAACTGATTCTAAACATTGAACCTGTTTAGTTAGTATTCTCGTCACTACCATCCGAATATCTCGCTGAACCACTTTCAAATGTGTTGATGAAATTTTGTGAAAAAGTAGAAAAAACTGTCAATGAGAAATCCCATAAAGTGATCAAATTTGAGAATTCGTCTTAATTATTACTTGAGATTGATGTTTAATGATTAAACACATTTCAAATTTCATGTACCACAAAATATGTTCAATTAACAGATAGCCTTAGTATAGTGGGAAGTGATAACTGCTAAGCAAAAGGAGGAAGCCTTCTTTATACTTCTGGAAACTAAGTTCAATATTTTTAGTTAGCTTCAATAGCATATTTTATCCATAAGATATTAATATTTCCCAATTTTCACCATTCAAATAGTTACTCTCACAGTTCAACACTGTGTTTTTTTAATTTTTGTATTACATGTGTAACAAAGTTCTAGTATTTTTTTTTTTAAATGACTTCATTTTATCACGACTTTTACAAAACAATATTTTTTTTTATTAACACATAATGATAAATGTGTAGAAATAAAAATGCAATATACGAGTATATATTTAAAACTGATCTTGAAATATGATAAAAATTTTCATTAATTAATTTTTTATGTAGTGATTGAAAAATTCATTTGTTATTTCGTATTAAACATAAAAAAAAGTTCTAGATATAATATAAATGTATAAGAAGATAGAGTTATTCCATTTATTGAAATGATCATTTGGTCCTTTTATTTTTACTTGTGTAAAACTTCAATTAATTTATATTTATAACCATTTACCTTTATAAAATAAGCGCCATGAGTTATACATTTTTTCTATTATAAATTTACGTCTTATGTTCTATATTGTTAGAAGTATTTATATTGCTATTCAGTGTTTAATTTAGATTTCAGTTCTCAAAATATTAATTACTTTCAACATGTTACAGTTCCTGTCTTCCTAAAACCAAATCTGCTGAATTTCTTAGACGGTGCTTATCTCAATTTTATTCTATGTTTCTTTTTACTTTTAAACGAGAAGTTATATAAATAAAATATTATTTAACAGAATATAATTTCCCTTTTTCCTCTTTGTGCAAATTATGAGAGTCGTGAATGATATATGCAAAAAAACCAACTTAAAATTAATTCTTAAAATAAAGTTATTAAAAAGATTAAGTCAATTGATAATTTCTATATTCAACTTAAATTATATTTTATGCTCTAAGAAACTCAAGTAAAATAGTATTTTTTTTAAAAATAAATATGATGTAGAAAAAAGTCAACCAGATTGAAATGAAATTTAGTAGTAAAAAAAGTCTCATTCTATTCTACATATAATAGGTTCCCATTTCCAGGGGCGTGGATTTAGCAATATGCACAAAAGGCTATTATTTTCTGAACCCCGTCAGATTTCTTCCAGCACCACCCTGTTACTTCGGAAATTATTTTCCGGAACACAATAAACAATTTGGATTTTTTTTTCTTGGAAAGCAATCTTCCCCTTCTATTAAGGATGTTTTTTTTTTGGTAAAGCTTCTTGATGGGCTGGATGAGAAATTTGATTGGGTCTAAGAAGAAATGGGCTGGACAGAACTTGGAAGAAAGCCATTAAAAGAGCCCAATATATAGTAAGATTGGGCCACTTATAAAAAAGTACAAGATGTTGTTCCCTCCACCATCCCAAGTGCTTTTGCACCTCTCACTATTTTCTTTTATTTCAAAAATACTCTACACATCCTCACTATTTTTTTATTCCAAAAATACCCTACACCTCCTCACTATCCTCAACAATCTTTCTATTTCTCTCTCTTCATTAATCGAGCATTCATATGACTTAGATTTAAACTTGTGATATATTGCAAAATATAAAATTCAGAGAAAACTTCAATATTAGTGTTTCTACCACTTCCATTTTATAAACTTAAAAGTTAGATGCAAATACAAAATAATAAACATAATAATATTAATAGTAAATAATATATTATTATTATTATATACTAACTTTATAATGACGAAAGAACTAAGTAAATTCCAAATCTTTAACTAATAACTTTTCTTTTATATTTTAAGTATTTAATAATATTTTTATATTATTTATCTAATAAATTAAATACTTTATTCAAGTTATTTGAGTCAAACATGTCAGTAAGTTAAAACATAATATATTGTTAAAAATTATAGATATTAAATGTAAAAAAAACACACATATATATAAACATTTTTCTAGAAATTTAGAACAAAATTTTATCATTTATTAAGTAATTTAAAGAAAAAAAAAATATTCAACAGTGAAAATAAGATTGAATCAAACTTATTTAAGGGAAAGTGTAAATAAAATTTTGTAATATATCACAAGTTTAAATCTAAGGCATGTGAATGCTCTATTAATGTGGAGAGAGAAAGAAAAAGATTGTTGAATATAATAAAAAGGTGTAGGGATATTTTTGAAATAAAAGAAAAAATGAAGAGATGTAAAACATTTTTAAAATAAAAGAAAATAGTGAAGAAGTGAAGGAACGCTTGAGGTGATTGCGGAGAGAGCATCACCCAAAAGTACACCACTGCGCTCGTCCATTAAATCTGGTCCACTAAATCTGAGATAGGTTGCAATTACTTCCTGTACCTCGTCAAATTTTTATCCCATCCCATCAAAAAGTTTCTGGAAAGCATTTTCGTAAAAGAATTGTGTTCCGGAAAATAAATTCCGGAAATGGTAGGGTGCAGGAAGAAAACGATAAGATGTAGGAAGAAGCTGATGACAGAGAGGTTTTGTCACTGACCACGGAGACATCCGCTGCAACAGAGAATTTTAATCATCAAAGCAGGTTTCTCTTCTATACACATGTATGTATGTACTCAAATCATTTTTATAAATACCAACTACAATATTTACAATAAACTTTTTTTATGTATTAAATTTGTTATCAGACAATATTTTTATTATTTAAGAATAAATTTTATATCAGACAATCTTAAAGAAGGAGTTATTTGTGTATTTGTCATACATTATTCAAGCTATTAAGATATAATACAGTTATTCAGGTGATTTGCTTAGTATTATATAATTAGTAAGCATAGAAGTGTAGAAATTAGGACAGAAGAGGAAAAAGAAAATGACTGAACGATTGTTTCAAAGTAGATAGACTTCCATGATCATGTTTTTCCATTATCCTATGGTTAGGTTACGTAATTAACTAGAAATAAAATTATAGCAAATTATAGTTGTTAGTTTTTTTGGCTTAATACCCTATTTTGTCTCCAGTTTCGTTCGCAAATGTCAAATTAGTCCATCCTTTAAAAAATGCGTCAATTACGTCTTCACTTAATAAAATTTGCATCAATGAAATCTCTTCCGTTAAATCCGTACAACGACGTTAATTATTTTGCATCAAGATAATTAATGTTGTTTGTACGGATTTAACGGAAGAGATTTAATTTATATAAATTTTATTAAGTGAAGACGTAATTGACACATTTTTTAAAGAATAGACTAATTTGACATTTTCGGGCGAAATTGGAGACAAAATAGGATATTAAGCCTAGATTTTTTTAGGAAAGGAGTTAAATTTACAATCTTTTCAACCTTCTTTGCAAATCCTTTCAATCAACTTTATATATTTTAAATCGTAGTGAAAGAGTTAAATTTGTAATCTTTGTTATTATCTCTAGTAAGTTTTACCATTAGATCAATCTTTATATATATATATATATATATATATAAATATAAAGGTTAATACAAATTTTATTATATTAAATTTTATAAAATTGAATTAGATTTAAAATTTATTTTATAATAGAAAAACATAAAGAAGAATGTGAAAAGGGGAAATGACATGTTCATACAACATCCAAAGTTTAGATATAAAATAAAACAGTCTCCTGCACTCAAAAAGAATAAAATTTCCAAATAAGACTTTAAGATAAATAAATCAAAAGAAAAGGAGTCACTTTACGTCAAATTTGTACAACTTACCGGCTAAAAGTTTTACTCATATTTTATACAAGATCAAACATTACTTATTTACAAATTAGATAATTAAATGTTGAGATGTGCATGCAATTAGCAACGTTTTATGTAAGGGGAAAAATGAAAGAAGAAAAATAAAACCAATATTGGGATGGGAAGGATTAATATTTAATATATTACTCCAATGGATAGTTTGTCTTTGTTCTTTTTATTTTATTAGTTTGTGTATGAACTTCTCTTTCAAAAAAACAAACAACTAAACTATTTTAACAATTTTTTGAAAATAAATTATGTGTGTCATTTGATTGATTTGTATATTAAAAACAGAATAATCACGTACTATCACATACATTACTGTAAAAATGTTGTAAAAAAAAAAGTTGTTAAAAAATCATTTTTCAAGAACAATATATGAAATGCAGCTTTGGGGAGCTAAATTATAATTCTGTTACAAAATTAAGAAACAGACGAAACCACTGTGTCTTCATAGCTGACGCGAACTAAGGTTGCAGAGAAAGGAAAATATATAGCAGGAGAATTTTGGGTCAAAATGCAAAATATTATGTTAATGGATAGTTTCCAATTCCAAACCATAGTCAAACAAACACACTTAGCTACCTAGCTAGGAACAATATACATTGGATCATTCACATTATCTACATAATTCTAAACTCCTATTTGTTTACATATACAGATTAATCCATTCCAAGGCGTTGATGCAGTGAGTCTCGGGCCCGTAAAACACATCATCATCATACCCATCAACTCCGAACACCCCGAAGAATGCTGGGTCCACCGCTTCCATAGATTGTGATTGTGATTGTGACTGTGACGAGCTAGAGCTGTTACTCGGAACTCTATCACCACTCTCCAACAGCCTCTGAATCTCCTTCTCCGCCTCAGAAAGTTGATCTTTCAGCTTCAATACCTGAAACCACACAGATTTCATACTCTGTTAGGGGAATATATCTACATATAGACAAATGAGAGGTATTCATCTCAGGCTAATGCCATTTCACGTGGGAACACATGGTACGTGTCTTCTTCGAAAGTGGGCCTCCATCGGAGCCCAACACCAGTTATCCTAATAATACTGTACGGAGCTTATCGAACAAATGGAAGAAACAGTGCCCTTTGTTGTCTACTAAGGTGGCAGTTTGCTGTTCCTTTTGTTAGTGGCTTTTCCTCTTTTGTTTTTATTATTGGATTTTTATTTATTTTTTTCACATGACTTATCTATGGCCGAGAACTCAAGTGTGACTTAGGTTTCTTCGAGCCCAGAGCTCATATGCGCACGTTCATATGGTGGGTCTTAGTTTCCGCTTTCCTCTACTTTCTTTTCTTTGTTTTCTCTTTTGTTTTTTCTTACCCTTACTTTGCCCTGAAGAACCGCTTGCATGCGAAGACTTCTACATCTCTTTCAACATTTTCGATAAATTAAACTACTCCGACAAAATTCCTAAACAAATAAATAAAGAGACGACTTACAGAGTTAAAGAAGGAATATGGGAATAAAAAATTTCTAGGCCAACACAGATGTAACGTGGTGACATGTAACCCGAAATTGACGTTTCTGTTTTCAGAAAAGAAAATGACACACTATCGGTTGGTTGAGTGTAAACAGTGCGGTGCTTCTGTACAAAGTATTGATTGGTGGAAAACAAAGAAATTTCAATTTCAGACTCTCTAGGCAGCGTACTACCTCCACTTCTGCTTTCAGTTTCCACAATATTAGGCCATAAAGTCATACTCTCAGTACAGTTTTTTTTTTTTTCCGAAAAAGTTTCCTAAGCACAAGAACGAATATGGGCCAATGAAATGGCCCTCGCTTGTTAATTGTGTACGATTTCTTCTTTTAAATATACCTTCGCTCAGAATAAATTTCTAGGAAAACCAAACTCTAGCCTGAAGTTACTGAAAGATATTGAATTTTAGTTTAGTATTAAATAAGAGAGATGGGACAAAAAAAGAGGTATACCTCGGTCTCCAATCGACATTTCTCGAGCAAGTTGGCTTCGTGGGATTTTTTAAGGTGTGAGTACTCTTCTTCTAGTTTTTTGTTCTTCCAGCGAGCTCTTCTGTTTTGAAACCACACTGCAACTTGTCGAGGGTCCAGACCAAGCTCCAATGCGAGCCTGTCTTTCCTCTCAGACTCAAGTTTATGTTCATTTCCAAAGTTCTGCTCAAGTAGATTAACTTGCTCGGCACTGAGCTTCCTCTTCCTGTTGGCTTCGGAGGCACCGTTCTCTCCTCCTTTGTTCTTCTTACCACGACGGCGTTTTGGCTTCTTACTCTCCCCTGAAAAACAATGACAGACACCAAAAGTTAAAAAAGGTCTATGAAGTAACTGAGAACAACGTTTGGGCATGGATTGTAACCTTGTTGAGCAATTATTTGAGTGTATGGTGCATCGGCGGGGTATAACTGAGGGATGAACATCATGTTGTCTTGGAAAGGTCGATGATTCATTGTGGTACGGTGTGTTATGTTGTTCCTAGCAAACTAGCTCGATCGCTCTCCACTGGTTTTGATCTCAAAACCAGTGTCTGTGCGTGTGTGATGTTATTTTCTTCTCCTTAAAAAGAGGATATTGTTTTTAGAGAGACAACATAGCCCTTACGCATATTTATAGCTAGATGATGCCTGTCCACTTAGTTTGTGTTCAAGGATGTTGAATAATGCATTCTACCAAAATGCCCCAACTTCTGCACATATTCGCAATCACTGCCATTCTGTTTTTACAGTTTATTATTTAATACTTGTCACGACTCAGGCCACACCAGGAAATAAAATACGCACGGACGCATCACAATAGACCATAGGGAAATTATACGTACGACGCATATAATAAGTGGTTTTCATTGTGTATTTACGAATATTTCGTACGAAAAGTTTTAAATTATATATATTAATTTGGTCTACGAATTTAAATGTTAAATAACTTTGTACTCTTATGCTGTAGTAAATATTTTTTTAATAAAAAAATATTTTAAAGTTTTTATTATATACTTATAGATACACCAATGACAACTTCACACCTAATAATACGAATACACAACATTTTATTTGTACGCCACATTTACTTGCACCATTTAAAAAAGCTACACTTTCCTCCTTTATTTGAGTAATTCATCTATGAAGTTGAATTTAAAACCTTAGTTTGTATAGATATATAAACTAATCCATTAATGTGTTTTTACATAATTATGTAACATTCTTTTTTTCAAAAGAAGTTCATTTAAATTTGGAAATATTTTTTACGAAATATCGTGGATGTATTTCTTCACCCTGTAAAATATATGGAAAATTATTCTTTGAAAACAGTAACTATCATTTATCAATCCACTCATATAGAGTAAAATGATCTTAATAAAACTAATTTTTTGTATTAGTAAGGAAAAAAAATTAGAAAGAGAGAGTGAAAGGAAATATGAAATAGTTGTAAAAGGTTGTTTGTGTTAAAGTATGATTGTGATTTGAAAATTGTAAGTAGAAGTAAGGAAAAGAAGTGTAAAAGATTAAATGTTAAAAAGAATTTATTAAGAAATGGAAAGTGAGGGTTAAGGAAGGAAGGAAGATAATTAATTAGGTGGATAAAGGGATTGTGGAGTGTATGCAAAAAGGTAGAATGGTTTTGTAAAGCTTGTGTTTGTGTATAAAGGGAAGTTGTTTGGACTTTCCAGAATAAGAGATTTACAAAGAAGAGAAGGTCAAAAAAATGATAATGGTGTGTGTGTGAAAAAGAAGAGAAGGAGATGGGCACCAACCAACCTAACAACCCTTTTGGAATAAAGAAAGAGTGATGGGTTGTGATCCCAAAGTTGAGCACCTGGAGCTTAATAAACAATTAAGAGAAGTTAGCCTCTGGATTTGGACATTTAAGCTATTTTTGTTGTCCCCTAATACTAATTAACCTCTCTCTAACTTTCTTCTTAAGCCCATGCGTGGCTCGAGATCACTCACCATTATCACTACCAATTAAACTACTTCTTCTCACTCTGTCTCCCCCTCCCTCTAACCTTCATTTACTTGCGTCATTGTCTACGTACTCATTCCTTCTCCCAATTTCTTCTTCAATCTAACCAAAAACACCTTTATCATACAATTCTTTTCAAAAATTATAGAGTTGAAACAAATTACAGGATAAATCATATCACCTTAATACCACTTTATTATAATAAATTTATATTAGAATGAAGTAATTTTTATACAAATATTTTTAAGTAATGGGATACAACGAAGTCGTACCACATTGATATTATTTATATTTTCGCAAATCTGTCTATTTTGGTATTTTTTCAAAAGTGGATGATGTTTTTGCCTTGCTTCATGACTGGTGAGGGAAAATAATTAGAAATAAATGATTTTCTTTATATATTTATAATGAAATTTATGAGAATATTTAATAATTCAATTAAACTTGAAAAGGGAATTAGGATGAGGAGAATATGTTTGTATGCAGATATTTTAATGATTGATCATCGAGTGTGATTAATTTTAAAAGTTTAATACGAAAAAACTGAGTTTGAGAGAGAATTAAGGTGATGATAACGACAAAATCGACAAAGATAATGATGGATGACAATACAAAGAAAAGGATTCCCATTTACTATATATGCGTCCTAAAGTTGATGTACTTTTGTTCTCAAACTCATCTCCACAAAGTCATTAAAGACAATGTATCAATCAAGTATATAGCAACATTATACAAGTTCCCACTCAACAATGCAACAACGAAGTGGATAATTAATGTTATTTACCTTTAATATGTTCCAACGGGAGAACCAAGTTGCTGGAGAAGTCACTGCTGTCGATTGCCTGAAGACAGAAATAGAGGAGAATATGGGATGAAAAATACACGGCATACATAAATCGGATGAAAAACTACATATTTTCTTTTTAATATACGATAATAATGACTTATCACATTACTAATATTATATTCTATGACAACTTAACTTATCATTAGAAATAACATTGAATATAATCACAGCATTAACATTCACCTATAAAATTCCATAATCAACAATACCATTGTCTAAACCAGATATAATATAAGACTAGTACGTATGCTTTTCCCCAACAATAGCTCTGTAAACCACATACCATAGTTATCATGATTCGCAAATTAAGGTCAAACTAAAAGCTTATCACGAGTACATGTTTTATACGAACATCACTTTAACAAATTACCTAACCACAACTTTTGATAGTGTGTTTTACATAAGTTTGAACATTATATATGTTTTTCCGTTGATAAAAAGGAAAAACTCCCTTTAACATATATAACAGTACCACCATTAGCCGCTTACATTTCCACCACAATATCATATATGAACAAACACGAATTAAAGCAAGGTCGCTAACTATCTGTGATCTCTTGTTGGTTAGGAGGTGACATCAAATTGTCCAAGTTCTTTTCACTACCAGGTACAATCTTCTTTCCATGAATGTGTCATATTTGATTGTTGCATTGATCTCTTAGTTATTTGCAGATTATGTTTGTTGTTAGTAATTATTTTTCTATGCATTCACAATTCCTTTGTATATTAAGTAAAGAAAGGAAAAATAAAAGCTTGATTACCAAGTAAGTTTATTAACTGTGAATGGTTTATATTTCATAAAATTGTAAAAAAGAAAATGGGAGTTTGAATTTTATTGTCTGTGTAAGAATTTTATTATTAAATGAGCTATAAATAATTTTAAAAGCATTGAGATACTGTAGCCCAAAACCACCAAACACCACCACTTTATAGATATCTGACTTTCCCTACTTTGATTTATTTTTTCTTTTTTTACTTTTCCTAATTTTTGCCGTATAGTAGCCCTGGGGTGTACAAAATCCGAGCGCGACGTGGCATCATCTAGTCAACGTTTGGGAGAATATTCAGATTCAATGCTGGACAAGAAATAAAGCGTGTCCCCTTTGTAATCCTTCAAAAAGGTTTCTCTATCCTAACCTGTCGCGATGGTTGAACTAGCACAAAAGTATAGACGGTGGGATCAGTGAATTCGCCAGAATAAAGAAAATTGGAAAAAGTTAAAATTTTCCTCTCTCTCTCTCTCTCTCTCTCTCTCTCTCTGGAATGCAATGATCTAAACTAGTTCATCTTTCAGGGGTTCCTATGGAGACAAAGGTTGTTGCAGTTCCAGAACTTTTCCTTTATCATCACTGTACAACCTAATCCTCACCATTCATTCCACACCTTTCAGTGCGTACGAAATTGCATGGCCTCCTATCGTGTCATTTTTTAACGATCCACAGTTTTCCTTTAACAAAACTCAACGTGAATTCGAATAACTTTGCTTTTCTCTTTTGCTATATTTAATCTAGCCTTATATTTCATCTTCGCTCCATTACACAAAATTTAATTATTCTTCAACTGTTGAAGTCAGAAAATGATCAGGTAAACTTTATGTGCTGTCGTGATACGACTCACTTGTTTGGTAAACTTAAATAAAAGTAATAGGAGACATTTAGAGTAATTCTTAACAGTAAATATTATTATGGACTTTATTAAATCGTAGTAGTTAAGATTATTAATTTTATTTTGGAAATAGTTTAGTAGTTATGTATTAATTGTATATTGATAATAGTTATATTTATTACATGTGGTTGAATGCTCAAGATTACAGCCTATAAATAATGAATGTATTAGGAGCAAGTAATAATACTATAAAGTGTTTATAAAAAAAATTTGTTGTTAACAAATTAGATTTGGAGTTAGAGAGTGTCTGAGTGTTTAAGAAAGGGTCGGAAAGTACAATGTGTTTGAAAGCTAAGTAAAATGATCAATCTTGTAAACAATATGTTTTTGTCTAAGTTAACAAAAGTCGTCAACTTGGACAATTGAAATCTATAGATGAAGGTCATTCTTAATTTCAAAAAACGTATGAGAAATAGTTGAAGATAGACACCATGAACCAACAAGAACTGTAAGACTGTTGAATGCCCAACTTACTACGTTGCAAGCATCAATAGCAAAGGACAAAACAACTTTTGTACATGTTGTATCGAGTTGTTGACGAGATTGACTTTGATAAGATTTAATGCTAAGTCTTCAAAAGAAGTGTGTGATATATTGGAGAAGGCATATAAATGGATAATCGGGTAAAGCAAGTCAGACTTCAAACTAAGAATTAGGTTGAAAAAAATTTCAAATTTTGACCGCACTAATAAGTTGGTACATGGAAGAACGAAGAATTCTTATTAGAAGACACTGATACGAATTCTAAGGTATGTGAAGGGAACAATGTCACTCGACTTATTTTATACCAAGTAGGATGATTACCGACTTATTGGCTACCCGAACAATGATTGGTGTGGAGATGTTGATGATCGAAAAAGCACGTTCGGATCCGAATTTTTCATAGAAAACACAACATTCACCTAACTTTCAAAAAAGTAGTCCATTGTAATGTTGTCAACTTGCAAAGCCATGTACGTTGGAGCATCTTGGAGTGTATGTCATGTTGTTTGGTTATGAACCTTCTAAGTAAGTTAGAGATGAAGCAAGAAAAAAAATAGTGTTATCCAAATCAACAACAAGTCGTCCATTGAATCCTATGCACCATGAGAAAAATAAACATACTTATGTTTGATTTCACTTCATCATATAACAAGTAAAAGAGGAAAGAGTGGAGTTGGAGCATATAGGAAGTTTGAGCACAAGTTGTCGACATATTCAATAAACTAAAGACGATCAATTTGTTTGAAAATTGTGAGAGAATGCTTGGAATAAAAGAATGTAATAAACATTTAAGTTTATGAAGAAGTTTTGTTAATAAACTTAAATAAAAATAAAAATGGAAAAGATTGAAGTGTTATCCGATAATGATTGAGGTTTACTAAATTGTAGTAATTGAATAACTATATATAAGACTATAAAATCATTATTTTTATTTTGATAGTAATTGAGTAACTATATATTAATTCGTATTTTAATAATAACTATATTTATTACATGTGATCGGAGGACCAAAACTAAATATCTATAAATAATGAATATACTATTCAAAATTTTACACAACAATTAACAATACTAAAAAAAACTTGTTGTAAACATATACGAAAAAAAATGTAAAGTAAAAATAAGTCTATTGGTAACAATTTCAAAAATCTCGCATGCCGCAATTATGTTCAATTTGTTTTCTCTCCCATGAATGAATATAATAATATCATCGTGCCAAAGTTATTGATTTGTGTATATTTTGGAACTTGGTATAAATAGATGCATTCTACTTATCATTTTAAAACAATAACAATATAGGGCTTTTCTAATATAGTAATAACATAATATCAAATAATTATAGTTTATTTAAGTTAATTTATCAATGGCTGAAACAATTTTGCATAAAATATATTTTATTTTTCTAAATTTCTCCAATTTCGGTTTCCATTTTTTTTATGTCTTGTTTTGTCCAATTTAGGAATACTCAAATTTAAATTTAAAATGTATTCTTTGACATATGTTTTAAAAAAATTACATTTACGAAGATTAAGATTCTGTTTTGTAAAAGAAGAAGAGCACTACAATGGATAAAACTTAGCCTAAATATACTGAGGTCGTGTATCTGTAGGATAGAATAGTGTTTGCGTGGCAGGCTTTACGTTTTGGACGGTTATCCCATCGTGTCAAGTAAATAGTCTTGGTTCGGTAGACTAGGGAATTCAAAATGTTGTCTGAACAACATCATGCAAAACAACACATGACATGTTTCACTAATTTAGCCGTACACTATGATACAAGAAAAAGGAAAAAAAAAAACTAAACAAATAGGAGAAAATATAAAAATAAATTTGAAGTTGTAGAGATATAAAAATTGAAAGAGAAAAAAAAAATTGTTTCGTCCTGATGTGATGATGAAAGAAAAGATAAAAAAGAAGTGAGCTGAGTTGTGAGGCGTTAATTGGTTAAGAAGGGGAAGATGAGTAGTACAGAAAGTAGAAGCAGAGGCACGGGGAGAGAGTTGTGACGATAAAGACACATTGGCCATACCAAGGAGACGCACATGGGGGCAACTCAAGCACCTTAACGCGTGTCACTACCCCTTAGCCACTTTACTGGGACCACGCACTCCATTCCCTCTCCACACGTAAGCTCTCCATTCATCTTCATACTAACACAACACACACTCTTCTTATTTTTATCATTATTCAAATTTTCCAATAAAAATAAATATCTTAAATATATATTTAACCTAATAATAATAATTTGGTTATAGTCCCTGTCAGTGCAATCCTCTTCACCGGATCCAATCACCATCTGATCCTGTCATTCGTTATTCCCCTAGACCGACTGTAGCCGCCACGCTTGACATCGCCCACACTCAACATCCATTCCACAATTACATATTTTAGCGTCCGTTTGTGTCCCTGTGATGGATAAATGTGATTGGTGTTACTACTGCATAGGGGTGGGGGTTAGAACTAAGTAGGGAAAAGTTACCTAATATGGTGAAAGTGTCTCCCCTACAAAGAGGAAAGACAAAGGGTGCTTGTCAAAACGAGAGAATGCCCTATTAATTAGGGTGGATTCAATGAACCATGACCGGAAAGCTAGAAAGTGCATGGGGAATTCGTCAACAGTGTCAGGAGCCATGGGGCACTGATTGGGATGGATGTTTAGTTCTTCTTGTTGTTATTATTATTATATCCTGACATCGTTTTCAGGCCAAAAGTGAGTAGCGGATGTGTTTTGTCATTTTTCCATTTGTGAGGGGGAAAGTTGGGATTATGGTAATGGTGGGTACAATAGACATATTTGTTTTCAGTAAAATAAGATAAGATGAGATTGCAAAGCTAGATGCCTCGTCAAGTTTACCACAGTTTATAACTGGATTTAAAGTAAAGATAAAGGTGGTGTTGGTGGTAAGGTAATAAAAGATAAGGATGAAGGTGCATTGAGCATGGTCAGCAGTGAGGAAAGACAGAGAGAGAAACAGAGAGATTCGCTCCTGAGTTTATATATATGTATTCTGCAAGCCAGATCAACTTGATTTTGTGCTTAATCAATTCGGGTTTTGTTTAATGGTTAATGGATAATATATGTCAAAGAATATGCGCGTGGCACGGACGGGATTCCCTTGCTCGTGCTTTTGAGTTGTTTGTCAGCTAATAATTCTGACTTTAACTAAACAACTCGATCAACTACTCTTTTAGAAGGCTTAAACAAGTGGGTGTCATGTTTATCCCGACACCTGCACCCCCTGTTTCCCATCTTCCAACTTTCATTTACCTTCCTCGTCAACATTTTCACTCACACACCCTGGCTAATCAATCTGCATTCCCTTCATTCTGGAATATCATATTTCCTTAAACTCACTTCAACTAAACCCCCGGATCTCAACAAATTATATCTAATTATCACCACTTATCTGTCTAATCCTATTCCAACCTTTTTCTTTCCCATAATTAATTCAACTAAACACCATTCACTACTATTGCAGTGGTCCCGTTTTCATCGATTTTTTGTTTCACCACATTGCATGGACTCATGACATCCAACACAACAACTCAAACACATCACTCTTCTGTACCAATTTTTACCAACATCCTTTTATTAACACTTCCTCTCCACCACCTTTTCTATACTCATAGTATATTTATTTATTACCACAAGCCGTATTTCATACATATCATGCCATCTAATCTTTGTGTTATATCAAACACATAAATCTGGAGCCTGTTGGTTCAATCTATGCCTCCCATTCATGCACACATAAATATATGGATAATGATATGATAAGGATTTATATATATATGCATGTGAGCAATGTCATCATCGCGGGGTCATTTTTGTTTGTGTTGTATGCGCCACACACAGTTCCCTTCCATGTTTCCCTCCTTCCATACTTATCCATTTCACGCTTTGGCCTCTAAATACGAGCTTAATTTAATGTCAGTAGGTAGCTCTTTTTAATAATGTAAAATCCAGTCATATTTGTGCAACTCAAACACGATTTTCCTTCTCTCGTTTTTTTATTAAAAGTTTTCTAGCTATAGACCTAGTTTTCAACAACCCCTGAATTGCGCCATAATTTGGGCCATTGTTTAGTTTTCGGTCAGCCGTGACTTAGCTTAATTGAGCTCTAACTTCAAGATTTATCAAGGGACACAGCTCACGCAGCCTACGCTGCACGAACCGAAGCAGTGTCATTGGTTAAGGACCAAACAAAGGTTTATGTCAGCGCGTGCCTTTGTGTTAGAGAAAGTAAATCGCAATCAACTAAACCCACCCCCATTGGTGAAAAGATGCAAAGATTGTACAGTCAAATACTAGAAGAAATATAAAAGACAAGGAAAAAAAAAAAGCATAAAGAAACCAAGGGTCGAGCTTTCAATTGGAAGGCAAAGCCCTAGCTAGTAGCTTTCCTAAAAAAGCTTCACATTTAACCACGAAACACACACATGCAAACATAAAGGTTGCATTATTCCCCATACTTAAAAGCAAGAAATCTCCACACAGCTAATGAGAGCACAAGAACTGATTCTAAACATTGAACCTGTTTAGTTAGTATTCTCGTCACTACCATCCGAATATCTCGCTGAACCACTTTCAAATGTGTTGATGAAATTTTGTGAAAAAGTAGAAAAAACTGTCAATGAGAAATCCCATAAAGTGATCAAATTTGAGAATTCGTCTTAATTATTACTTGAGATTGATGTTTAATGATTAAACACATTTCAAATTTCATGTACCACAAAATATGTTCAATTAACAGATAGCCTTAGTATAGTGGGAAGTGATAACTGCTAAGCAAAAGGAGGAAGCCTTCTTTATACTTCTGGAAACTAAGTTCAATATTTTTAGTTAGCTTCAATAGCATATTTTATCCATAAGATATTAATATTTCCCAATTTTCACCATTCAAATAGTTACTCTCACAGTTCAACACTGTGTTTTTTTAATTTTTGTATTACATGTGTAACAAAGTTCTAGTATTTTTTTTTTTAAATGACTTCATTTTATCACGACTTTTACAAAACAATATTTTTTTTTATTAACACATAATGATAAATGTGTAGAAATAAAAATGCAATATACGAGTATATATTTAAAACTGATCTTGAAATATGATAAAAATTTTCATTAATTAATTTTTTATGTAGTGATTGAAAAATTCATTTGTTATTTCGTATTAAACATAAAAAAAAGTTCTAGATATAATATAAATGTATAAGAAGATAGAGTTATTCCATTTATTGAAATGATCATTTGGTCCTTTTATTTTTACTTGTGTAAAACTTCAATTAATTTATATTTATAACCATTTACCTTTATAAAATAAGCGCCATGAGTTATACATTTTTTCTATTATAAATTTACGTCTTATGTTCTATATTGTTAGAAGTATTTATATTGCTATTCAGTGTTTAATTTAGATTTCAGTTCTCAAAATATTAATTACTTTCAACATGTTACAGTTCCTGTCTTCCTAAAACCAAATCTGCTGAATTTCTTAGACGGTGCTTATCTCAATTTTATTCTATGTTTCTTTTTACTTTTAAACGAGAAGTTATATAAATAAAATATTATTTAACAGAATATAATTTCCCTTTTTCCTCTTTGTGCAAATTATGAGAGTCGTGAATGATATATGCAAAAAAACCAACTTAAAATTAATTCTTAAAATAAAGTTATTAAAAAGATTAAGTCAATTGATAATTTCTATATTCAACTTAAATTATATTTTATGCTCTAAGAAACTCAAGTAAAATAGTATTTTTTTTAAAAATAAATATGATGTAGAAAAAAGTCAACCAGATTGAAATGAAATTTAGTAGTAAAAAAAGTCTCATTCTATTCTACATATAATAGGTTCCCATTTCCAGGGGCGTGGATTTAGCAATATGCACAAAAGGCTATTATTTTCTGAACCCCGTCAGATTTCTTCCAGCACCACCCTGTTACTTCGGAAATTATTTTCCGGAACACAATAAACAATTTGGATTTTTTTTTCTTGGAAAGCAATCTTCCCCTTCTATTAAGGATGTTTTTTTTTTGGTAAAGCTTCTTGATGGGCTGGATGAGAAATTTGATTGGGTCTAAGAAGAAATGGGCTGGACAGAACTTGGAAGAAAGCCATTAAAAGAGCCCAATATATAGTAAGATTGGGCCACTTATAAAAAAGTACAAGATGTTGTTCCCTCCACCATCCCAAGTGCTTTTGCACCTCTCACTATTTTCTTTTATTTCAAAAATACTCTACACATCCTCACTATTTTTTTATTCCAAAAATACCCTACACCTCCTCACTATCCTCAACAATCTTTCTATTTCTCTCTCTTCATTAATCGAGCATTCATATGACTTAGATTTAAACTTGTGATATATTGCAAAATATAAAATTCAGAGAAAACTTCAATATTAGTGTTTCTACCACTTCCATTTTATAAACTTAAAAGTTAGATGCAAATACAAAATAATAAACATAATAATATTAATAGTAAATAATATATTATTATTATTATATACTAACTTTATAATGACGAAAGAACTAAGTAAATTCCAAATCTTTAACTAATAACTTTTCTTTTATATTTTAAGTATTTAATAATATTTTTATATTATTTATCTAATAAATTAAATACTTTATTCAAGTTATTTGAGTCAAACATGTCAGTAAGTTAAAACATAATATATTGTTAAAAATTATAGATATTAAATGTAAAAAAAACACACATATATATAAACATTTTTCTAGAAATTTAGAACAAAATTTTATCATTTATTAAGTAATTTAAAGAAAAAAAAAATATTCAACAGTGAAAATAAGATTGAATCAAACTTATTTAAGGGAAAGTGTAAATAAAATTTTGTAATATATCACAAGTTTAAATCTAAGGCATGTGAATGCTCTATTAATGTGGAGAGAGAAAGAAAAAGATTGTTGAATATAATAAAAAGGTGTAGGGATATTTTTGAAATAAAAGAAAAAATGAAGAGATGTAAAACATTTTTAAAATAAAAGAAAATAGTGAAGAAGTGAAGGAACGCTTGAGGTGATTGCGGAGAGAGCATCACCCAAAAGTACACCACTGCGCTCGTCCATTAAATCTGGTCCACTAAATCTGAGATAGGTTGCAATTACTTCCTGTACCTCGTCAAATTTTTATCCCATCCCATCAAAAAGTTTCTGGAAAGCATTTTCGTAAAAGAATTGTGTTCCGGAAAATAAATTCCGGAAATGGTAGGGTGCAGGAAGAAAACGATAAGATGTAGGAAGAAGCTGATGACAGAGAGGTTTTGTCACTGACCACGGAGACATCCGCTGCAACAGAGAATTTTAATCATCAAAGCAGGTTTCTCTTCTATACACATGTATGTATGTACTCAAATCATTTTTATAAATACCAACTACAATATTTACAATAAACTTTTTTTATGTATTAAATTTGTTATCAGACAATATTTTTATTATTTAAGAATAAATTTTATATCAGACAATCTTAAAGAAGGAGTTATTTGTGTATTTGTCATACATTATTCAAGCTATTAAGATATAATACAGTTATTCAGGTGATTTGCTTAGTATTATATAATTAGTAAGCATAGAAGTGTAGAAATTAGGACAGAAGAGGAAAAAGAAAATGACTGAACGATTGTTTCAAAGTAGATAGACTTCCATGATCATGTTTTTCCATTATCCTATGGTTAGGTTACGTAATTAACTAGAAATAAAATTATAGCAAATTATAGTTGTTAGTTTTTTTGGCTTAATACCCTATTTTGTCTCCAGTTTCGTTCGCAAATGTCAAATTAGTCCATCCTTTAAAAAATGCGTCAATTACGTCTTCACTTAATAAAATTTGCATCAATGAAATCTCTTCCGTTAAATCCGTACAACGACGTTAATTATTTTGCATCAAGATAATTAATGTTGTTTGTACGGATTTAACGGAAGAGATTTAATTTATATAAATTTTATTAAGTGAAGACGTAATTGACACATTTTTTAAAGAATAGACTAATTTGACATTTTCGGGCGAAATTGGAGACAAAATAGGATATTAAGCCTAGATTTTTTTAGGAAAGGAGTTAAATTTACAATCTTTTCAACCTTCTTTGCAAATCCTTTCAATCAACTTTATATATTTTAAATCGTAGTGAAAGAGTTAAATTTGTAATCTTTGTTATTATCTCTAGTAAGTTTTACCATTAGATCAATCTTTATATATATATATATATATATATATAAATATAAAGGTTAATACAAATTTTATTATATTAAATTTTATAAAATTGAATTAGATTTAAAATTTATTTTATAATAGAAAAACATAAAGAAGAATGTGAAAAGGGGAAATGACATGTTCATACAACATCCAAAGTTTAGATATAAAATAAAACAGTCTCCTGCACTCAAAAAGAATAAAATTTCCAAATAAGACTTTAAGATAAATAAATCAAAAGAAAAGGAGTCACTTTACGTCAAATTTGTACAACTTACCGGCTAAAAGTTTTACTCATATTTTATACAAGATCAAACATTACTTATTTACAAATTAGATAATTAAATGTTGAGATGTGCATGCAATTAGCAACGTTTTATGTAAGGGGAAAAATGAAAGAAGAAAAATAAAACCAATATTGGGATGGGAAGGATTAATATTTAATATATTACTCCAATGGATAGTTTGTCTTTGTTCTTTTTATTTTATTAGTTTGTGTATGAACTTCTCTTTCAAAAAAACAAACAACTAAACTATTTTAACAATTTTTTGAAAATAAATTATGTGTGTCATTTGATTGATTTGTATATTAAAAACAGAATAATCACGTACTATCACATACATTACTGTAAAAATGTTGTAAAAAAAAAAGTTGTTAAAAAATCATTTTTCAAGAACAATATATGAAATGCAGCTTTGGGGAGCTAAATTATAATTCTGTTACAAAATTAAGAAACAGACGAAACCACTGTGTCTTCATAGCTGACGCGAACTAAGGTTGCAGAGAAAGGAAAATATATAGCAGGAGAATTTTGGGTCAAAATGCAAAATATTATGTTAATGGATAGTTTCCAATTCCAAACCATAGTCAAACAAACACACTTAGCTACCTAGCTAGGAACAATATACATTGGATCATTCACATTATCTACATAATTCTAAACTCCTATTTGTTTACATATACAGATTAATCCATTCCAAGGCGTTGATGCAGTGAGTCTCGGGCCCGTAAAACACATCATCATCATACCCATCAACTCCGAACACCCCGAAGAATGCTGGGTCCACCGCTTCCATAGATTGTGATTGTGATTGTGACTGTGACGAGCTAGAGCTGTTACTCGGAACTCTATCACCACTCTCCAACAGCCTCTGAATCTCCTTCTCCGCCTCAGAAAGTTGATCTTTCAGCTTCAATACCTGAAACCACACAGATTTCATACTCTGTTAGGGGAATATATCTACATATAGACAAATGAGAGGTATTCATCTCAGGCTAATGCCATTTCACGTGGGAACACATGGTACGTGTCTTCTTCGAAAGTGGGCCTCCATCGGAGCCCAACACCAGTTATCCTAATAATACTGTACGGAGCTTATCGAACAAATGGAAGAAACAGTGCCCTTTGTTGTCTACTAAGGTGGCAGTTTGCTGTTCCTTTTGTTAGTGGCTTTTCCTCTTTTGTTTTTATTATTGGATTTTTATTTATTTTTTTCACATGACTTATCTATGGCCGAGAACTCAAGTGTGACTTAGGTTTCTTCGAGCCCAGAGCTCATATGCGCACGTTCATATGGTGGGTCTTAGTTTCCGCTTTCCTCTACTTTCTTTTCTTTGTTTTCTCTTTTGTTTTTTCTTACCCTTACTTTGCCCTGAAGAACCGCTTGCATGCGAAGACTTCTACATCTCTTTCAACATTTTCGATAAATTAAACTACTCCGACAAAATTCCTAAACAAATAAATAAAGAGACGACTTACAGAGTTAAAGAAGGAATATGGGAATAAAAAATTTCTAGGCCAACACAGATGTAACGTGGTGACATGTAACCCGAAATTGACGTTTCTGTTTTCAGAAAAGAAAATGACACACTATCGGTTGGTTGAGTGTAAACAGTGCGGTGCTTCTGTACAAAGTATTGATTGGTGGAAAACAAAGAAATTTCAATTTCAGACTCTCTAGGCAGCGTACTACCTCCACTTCTGCTTTCAGTTTCCACAATATTAGGCCATAAAGTCATACTCTCAGTACAGTTTTTTTTTTTTTCCGAAAAAGTTTCCTAAGCACAAGAACGAATATGGGCCAATGAAATGGCCCTCGCTTGTTAATTGTGTACGATTTCTTCTTTTAAATATACCTTCGCTCAGAATAAATTTCTAGGAAAACCAAACTCTAGCCTGAAGTTACTGAAAGATATTGAATTTTAGTTTAGTATTAAATAAGAGAGATGGGACAAAAAAAGAGGTATACCTCGGTCTCCAATCGACATTTCTCGAGCAAGTTGGCTTCGTGGGATTTTTTAAGGTGTGAGTACTCTTCTTCTAGTTTTTTGTTCTTCCAGCGAGCTCTTCTGTTTTGAAACCACACTGCAACTTGTCGAGGGTCCAGACCAAGCTCCAATGCGAGCCTGTCTTTCCTCTCAGACTCAAGTTTATGTTCATTTCCAAAGTTCTGCTCAAGTAGATTAACTTGCTCGGCACTGAGCTTCCTCTTCCTGTTGGCTTCGGAGGCACCGTTCTCTCCTCCTTTGTTCTTCTTACCACGACGGCGTTTTGGCTTCTTACTCTCCCCTGAAAAACAATGACAGACACCAAAAGTTAAAAAAGGTCTATGAAGTAACTGAGAACAACGTTTGGGCATGGATTGTAACCTTGTTGAGCAATTATTTGAGTGTATGGTGCATCGGCGGGGTATAACTGAGGGATGAACATCATGTTGTCTTGGAAAGGTCGATGATTCATTGTGGTACGGTGTGTTATGTTGTTCCTAGCAAACTAGCTCGATCGCTCTCCACTGGTTTTGATCTCAAAACCAGTGTCTGTGCGTGTGTGATGTTATTTTCTTCTCCTTAAAAAGAGGATATTGTTTTTAGAGAGACAACATAGCCCTTACGCATATTTATAGCTAGATGATGCCTGTCCACTTAGTTTGTGTTCAAGGATGTTGAATAATGCATTCTACCAAAATGCCCCAACTTCTGCACATATTCGCAATCACTGCCATTCTGTTTTTACAGTTTATTATTTAATACTTGTCACGACTCAGGCCACACCAGGAAATAAAATACGCACGGACGCATCACAATAGACCATAGGGAAATTATACGTACGACGCATATAATAAGTGGTTTTCATTGTGTATTTACGAATATTTCGTACGAAAAGTTTTAAATTATATATATTAATTTGGTCTACGAATTTAAATGTTAAATAACTTTGTACTCTTATGCTGTAGTAAATATTTTTTTAATAAAAAAATATTTTAAAGTTTTTATTATATACTTATAGATACACCAATGACAACTTCACACCTAATAATACGAATACACAACATTTTATTTGTACGCCACATTTACTTGCACCATTTAAAAAAGCTACACTTTCCTCCTTTATTTGAGTAATTCATCTATGAAGTTGAATTTAAAACCTTAGTTTGTATAGATATATAAACTAATCCATTAATGTGTTTTTACATAATTATGTAACATTCTTTTTTTCAAAAGAAGTTCATTTAAATTTGGAAATATTTTTTACGAAATATCGTGGATGTATTTCTTCACCCTGTAAAATATATGGAAAATTATTCTTTGAAAACAGTAACTATCATTTATCAATCCACTCATATAGAGTAAAATGATCTTAATAAAACTAATTTTTTGTATTAGTAAGGAAAAAAAATTAGAAAGAGAGAGTGAAAGGAAATATGAAATAGTTGTAAAAGGTTGTTTGTGTTAAAGTATGATTGTGATTTGAAAATTGTAAGTAGAAGTAAGGAAAAGAAGTGTAAAAGATTAAATGTTAAAAAGAATTTATTAAGAAATGGAAAGTGAGGGTTAAGGAAGGAAGGAAGATAATTAATTAGGTGGATAAAGGGATTGTGGAGTGTATGCAAAAAGGTAGAATGGTTTTGTAAAGCTTGTGTTTGTGTATAAAGGGAAGTTGTTTGGACTTTCCAGAATAAGAGATTTACAAAGAAGAGAAGGTCAAAAAAATGATAATGGTGTGTGTGTGAAAAAGAAGAGAAGGAGATGGGCACCAACCAACCTAACAACCCTTTTGGAATAAAGAAAGAGTGATGGGTTGTGATCCCAAAGTTGAGCACCTGGAGCTTAATAAACAATTAAGAGAAGTTAGCCTCTGGATTTGGACATTTAAGCTATTTTTGTTGTCCCCTAATACTAATTAACCTCTCTCTAACTTTCTTCTTAAGCCCATGCGTGGCTCGAGATCACTCACCATTATCACTACCAATTAAACTACTTCTTCTCACTCTGTCTCCCCCTCCCTCTAACCTTCATTTACTTGCGTCATTGTCTACGTACTCATTCCTTCTCCCAATTTCTTCTTCAATCTAACCAAAAACACCTTTATCATACAATTCTTTTCAAAAATTATAGAGTTGAAACAAATTACAGGATAAATCATATCACCTTAATACCACTTTATTATAATAAATTTATATTAGAATGAAGTAATTTTTATACAAATATTTTTAAGTAATGGGATACAACGAAGTCGTACCACATTGATATTATTTATATTTTCGCAAATCTGTCTATTTTGGTATTTTTTCAAAAGTGGATGATGTTTTTGCCTTGCTTCATGACTGGTGAGGGAAAATAATTAGAAATAAATGATTTTCTTTATATATTTATAATGAAATTTATGAGAATATTTAATAATTCAATTAAACTTGAAAAGGGAATTAGGATGAGGAGAATATGTTTGTATGCAGATATTTTAATGATTGATCATCGAGTGTGATTAATTTTAAAAGTTTAATACGAAAAAACTGAGTTTGAGAGAGAATTAAGGTGATGATAACGACAAAATCGACAAAGATAATGATGGATGACAATACAAAGAAAAGGATTCCCATTTACTATATATGCGTCCTAAAGTTGATGTACTTTTGTTCTCAAACTCATCTCCACAAAGTCATTAAAGACAATGTATCAATCAAGTATATAGCAACATTATACAAGTTCCCACTCAACAATGCAACAACGAAGTGGATAATTAATGTTATTTACCTTTAATATGTTCCAACGGGAGAACCAAGTTGCTGGAGAAGTCACTGCTGTCGATTGCCTGAAGACAGAAATAGAGGAGAATATGGGATGAAAAATACACGGCATACATAAATCGGATGAAAAACTACATATTTTCTTTTTAATATACGATAATAATGACTTATCACATTACTAATATTATATTCTATGACAACTTAACTTATCATTAGAAATAACATTGAATATAATCACAGCATTAACATTCACCTATAAAATTCCATAATCAACAATACCATTGTCTAAACCAGATATAATATAAGACTAGTACGTATGCTTTTCCCCAACAATAGCTCTGTAAACCACATACCATAGTTATCATGATTCGCAAATTAAGGTCAAACTAAAAGCTTATCACGAGTACATGTTTTATACGAACATCACTTTAACAAATTACCTAACCACAACTTTTGATAGTGTGTTTTACATAAGTTTGAACATTATATATGTTTTTCCGTTGATAAAAAGGAAAAACTCCCTTTAACATATATAACAGTACCACCATTAGCCGCTTACATTTCCACCACAATATCATATATGAACAAACACGAATTAAAGCAAGGTCGCTAACTATCTGTGATCTCTTGTTGGTTAGGAGGTGACATCAAATTGTCCAAGTTCTTTTCACTACCAGGTACAATCTTCTTTCCATGAATGTGTCATATTTGATTGTTGCATTGATCTCTTAGTTATTTGCAGATTATGTTTGTTGTTAGTAATTATTTTTCTATGCATTCACAATTCCTTTGTATATTAAGTAAAGAAAGGAAAAATAAAAGCTTGATTACCAAGTAAGTTTATTAACTGTGAATGGTTTATATTTCATAAAATTGTAAAAAAGAAAATGGGAGTTTGAATTTTATTGTCTGTGTAAGAATTTTATTATTAAATGAGCTATAAATAATTTTAAAAGCATTGAGATACTGTAGCCCAAAACCACCAAACACCACCACTTTATAGATATCTGACTTTCCCTACTTTGATTTATTTTTTCTTTTTTTACTTTTCCTAATTTTTGCCGTATAGTAGCCCTGGGGTGTACAAAATCCGAGCGCGACGTGGCATCATCTAGTCAACGTTTGGGAGAATATTCAGATTCAATGCTGGACAAGAAATAAAGCGTGTCCCCTTTGTAATCCTTCAAAAAGGTTTCTCTATCCTAACCTGTCGCGATGGTTGAACTAGCACAAAAGTATAGACGGTGGGATCAGTGAATTCGCCAGAATAAAGAAAATTGGAAAAAGTTAAAATTTTCCTCTCTCTCTCTCTCTCTCTCTCTCTCTCTCTGGAATGCAATGATCTAAACTAGTTCATCTTTCAGGGGTTCCTATGGAGACAAAGGTTGTTGCAGTTCCAGAACTTTTCCTTTATCATCACTGTACAACCTAATCCTCACCATTCATTCCACACCTTTCAGTGCGTACGAAATTGCATGGCCTCCTATCGTGTCATTTTTTAACGATCCACAGTTTTCCTTTAACAAAACTCAACGTGAATTCGAATAACTTTGCTTTTCTCTTTTGCTATATTTAATCTAGCCTTATATTTCATCTTCGCTCCATTACACAAAATTTAATTATTCTTCAACTGTTGAAGTCAGAAAATGATCAGGTAAACTTTATGTGCTGTCGTGATACGACTCACTTGTTTGGTAAACTTAAATAAAAGTAATAGGAGACATTTAGAGTAATTCTTAACAGTAAATATTATTATGGACTTTATTAAATCGTAGTAGTTAAGATTATTAATTTTATTTTGGAAATAGTTTAGTAGTTATGTATTAATTGTATATTGATAATAGTTATATTTATTACATGTGGTTGAATGCTCAAGATTACAGCCTATAAATAATGAATGTATTAGGAGCAAGTAATAATACTATAAAGTGTTTATAAAAAAAATTTGTTGTTAACAAATTAGATTTGGAGTTAGAGAGTGTCTGAGTGTTTAAGAAAGGGTCGGAAAGTACAATGTGTTTGAAAGCTAAGTAAAATGATCAATCTTGTAAACAATATGTTTTTGTCTAAGTTAACAAAAGTCGTCAACTTGGACAATTGAAATCTATAGATGAAGGTCATTCTTAATTTCAAAAAACGTATGAGAAATAGTTGAAGATAGACACCATGAACCAACAAGAACTGTAAGACTGTTGAATGCCCAACTTACTACGTTGCAAGCATCAATAGCAAAGGACAAAACAACTTTTGTACATGTTGTATCGAGTTGTTGACGAGATTGACTTTGATAAGATTTAATGCTAAGTCTTCAAAAGAAGTGTGTGATATATTGGAGAAGGCATATAAATGGATAATCGGGTAAAGCAAGTCAGACTTCAAACTAAGAATTAGGTTGAAAAAAATTTCAAATTTTGACCGCACTAATAAGTTGGTACATGGAAGAACGAAGAATTCTTATTAGAAGACACTGATACGAATTCTAAGGTATGTGAAGGGAACAATGTCACTCGACTTATTTTATACCAAGTAGGATGATTACCGACTTATTGGCTACCCGAACAATGATTGGTGTGGAGATGTTGATGATCGAAAAAGCACGTTCGGATCCGAATTTTTCATAGAAAACACAACATTCACCTAACTTTCAAAAAAGTAGTCCATTGTAATGTTGTCAACTTGCAAAGCCATGTACGTTGGAGCATCTTGGAGTGTATGTCATGTTGTTTGGTTATGAACCTTCTAAGTAAGTTAGAGATGAAGCAAGAAAAAAAATAGTGTTATCCAAATCAACAACAAGTCGTCCATTGAATCCTATGCACCATGAGAAAAATAAACATACTTATGTTTGATTTCACTTCATCATATAACAAGTAAAAGAGGAAAGAGTGGAGTTGGAGCATATAGGAAGTTTGAGCACAAGTTGTCGACATATTCAATAAACTAAAGACGATCAATTTGTTTGAAAATTGTGAGAGAATGCTTGGAATAAAAGAATGTAATAAACATTTAAGTTTATGAAGAAGTTTTGTTAATAAACTTAAATAAAAATAAAAATGGAAAAGATTGAAGTGTTATCCGATAATGATTGAGGTTTACTAAATTGTAGTAATTGAATAACTATATATAAGACTATAAAATCATTATTTTTATTTTGATAGTAATTGAGTAACTATATATTAATTCGTATTTTAATAATAACTATATTTATTACATGTGATCGGAGGACCAAAACTAAATATCTATAAATAATGAATATACTATTCAAAATTTTACACAACAATTAACAATACTAAAAAAAACTTGTTGTAAACATATACGAAAAAAAATGTAAAGTAAAAATAAGTCTATTGGTAACAATTTCAAAAATCTCGCATGCCGCAATTATGTTCAATTTGTTTTCTCTCCCATGAATGAATATAATAATATCATCGTGCCAAAGTTATTGATTTGTGTATATTTTGGAACTTGGTATAAATAGATGCATTCTACTTATCATTTTAAAACAATAACAATATAGGGCTTTTCTAATATAGTAATAACATAATATCAAATAATTATAGTTTATTTAAGTTAATTTATCAATGGCTGAAACAATTTTGCATAAAATATATTTTATTTTTCTAAATTTCTCCAATTTCGGTTTCCATTTTTTTTATGTCTTGTTTTGTCCAATTTAGGAATACTCAAATTTAAATTTAAAATGTATTCTTTGACATATGTTTTAAAAAAATTACATTTACGAAGATTAAGATTCTGTTTTGTAAAAGAAGAAGAGCACTACAATGGATAAAACTTAGCCTAAATATACTGAGGTCGTGTATCTGTAGGATAGAATAGTGTTTGCGTGGCAGGCTTTACGTTTTGGACGGTTATCCCATCGTGTCAAGTAAATAGTCTTGGTTCGGTAGACTAGGGAATTCAAAATGTTGTCTGAACAACATCATGCAAAACAACACATGACATGTTTCACTAATTTAGCCGTACACTATGATACAAGAAAAAGGAAAAAAAAAAACTAAACAAATAGGAGAAAATATAAAAATAAATTTGAAGTTGTAGAGATATAAAAATTGAAAGAGAAAAAAAAAATTGTTTCGTCCTGATGTGATGATGAAAGAAAAGATAAAAAAGAAGTGAGCTGAGTTGTGAGGCGTTAATTGGTTAAGAAGGGGAAGATGAGTAGTACAGAAAGTAGAAGCAGAGGCACGGGGAGAGAGTTGTGACGATAAAGACACATTGGCCATACCAAGGAGACGCACATGGGGGCAACTCAAGCACCTTAACGCGTGTCACTACCCCTTAGCCACTTTACTGGGACCACGCACTCCATTCCCTCTCCACACGTAAGCTCTCCATTCATCTTCATACTAACACAACACACACTCTTCTTATTTTTATCATTATTCAAATTTTCCAATAAAAATAAATATCTTAAATATATATTTAACCTAATAATAATAATTTGGTTATAGTCCCTGTCAGTGCAATCCTCTTCACCGGATCCAATCACCATCTGATCCTGTCATTCGTTATTCCCCTAGACCGACTGTAGCCGCCACGCTTGACATCGCCCACACTCAACATCCATTCCACAATTACATATTTTAGCGTCCGTTTGTGTCCCTGTGATGGATAAATGTGATTGGTGTTACTACTGCATAGGGGTGGGGGTTAGAACTAAGTAGGGAAAAGTTACCTAATATGGTGAAAGTGTCTCCCCTACAAAGAGGAAAGACAAAGGGTGCTTGTCAAAACGAGAGAATGCCCTATTAATTAGGGTGGATTCAATGAACCATGACCGGAAAGCTAGAAAGTGCATGGGGAATTCGTCAACAGTGTCAGGAGCCATGGGGCACTGATTGGGATGGATGTTTAGTTCTTCTTGTTGTTATTATTATTATATCCTGACATCGTTTTCAGGCCAAAAGTGAGTAGCGGATGTGTTTTGTCATTTTTCCATTTGTGAGGGGGAAAGTTGGGATTATGGTAATGGTGGGTACAATAGACATATTTGTTTTCAGTAAAATAAGATAAGATGAGATTGCAAAGCTAGATGCCTCGTCAAGTTTACCACAGTTTATAACTGGATTTAAAGTAAAGATAAAGGTGGTGTTGGTGGTAAGGTAATAAAAGATAAGGATGAAGGTGCATTGAGCATGGTCAGCAGTGAGGAAAGACAGAGAGAGAAACAGAGAGATTCGCTCCTGAGTTTATATATATGTATTCTGCAAGCCAGATCAACTTGATTTTGTGCTTAATCAATTCGGGTTTTGTTTAATGGTTAATGGATAATATATGTCAAAGAATATGCGCGTGGCACGGACGGGATTCCCTTGCTCGTGCTTTTGAGTTGTTTGTCAGCTAATAATTCTGACTTTAACTAAACAACTCGATCAACTACTCTTTTAGAAGGCTTAAACAAGTGGGTGTCATGTTTATCCCGACACCTGCACCCCCTGTTTCCCATCTTCCAACTTTCATTTACCTTCCTCGTCAACATTTTCACTCACACACCCTGGCTAATCAATCTGCATTCCCTTCATTCTGGAATATCATATTTCCTTAAACTCACTTCAACTAAACCCCCGGATCTCAACAAATTATATCTAATTATCACCACTTATCTGTCTAATCCTATTCCAACCTTTTTCTTTCCCATAATTAATTCAACTAAACACCATTCACTACTATTGCAGTGGTCCCGTTTTCATCGATTTTTTGTTTCACCACATTGCATGGACTCATGACATCCAACACAACAACTCAAACACATCACTCTTCTGTACCAATTTTTACCAACATCCTTTTATTAACACTTCCTCTCCACCACCTTTTCTATACTCATAGTATATTTATTTATTACCACAAGCCGTATTTCATACATATCATGCCATCTAATCTTTGTGTTATATCAAACACATAAATCTGGAGCCTGTTGGTTCAATCTATGCCTCCCATTCATGCACACATAAATATATGGATAATGATATGATAAGGATTTATATATATATGCATGTGAGCAATGTCATCATCGCGGGGTCATTTTTGTTTGTGTTGTATGCGCCACACACAGTTCCCTTCCATGTTTCCCTCCTTCCATACTTATCCATTTCACGCTTTGGCCTCTAAATACGAGCTTAATTTAATGTCAGTAGGTAGCTCTTTTTAATAATGTAAAATCCAGTCATATTTGTGCAACTCAAACACGATTTTCCTTCTCTCGTTTTTTTATTAAAAGTTTTCTAGCTATAGACCTAGTTTTCAACAACCCCTGAATTGCGCCATAATTTGGGCCATTGTTTAGTTTTCGGTCAGCCGTGACTTAGCTTAATTGAGCTCTAACTTCAAGATTTATCAAGGGACACAGCTCACGCAGCCTACGCTGCACGAACCGAAGCAGTGTCATTGGTTAAGGACCAAACAAAGGTTTATGTCAGCGCGTGCCTTTGTGTTAGAGAAAGTAAATCGCAATCAACTAAACCCACCCCCATTGGTGAAAAGATGCAAAGATTGTACAGTCAAATACTAGAAGAAATATAAAAGACAAGGAAAAAAAAAAAGCATAAAGAAACCAAGGGTCGAGCTTTCAATTGGAAGGCAAAGCCCTAGCTAGTAGCTTTCCTAAAAAAGCTTCACATTTAACCACGAAACACACACATGCAAACATAAAGGTTGCATTATTCCCCATACTTAAAAGCAAGAAATCTCCACACAGCTAAGTCAGTATCTTGGAGGGAGTTGTATAATAATCAAAGATTCTGGCTATTACTTTGATTATTTAAATTTTTCTAATCCCTTAATGAATTCCGATTAAAGAAGTAGCAGACGTACGAAACGTGGCAGGTGGAGTAGTGGGGATGTGGCGTTTCTACGTCCTTCGATTCCAAATTATTTCACACTCTTTAAGGGATTCCAAGCTGGCTGTCTTTCGTTCTGTAAACTACCACTGGGCTAAGCACATGCTTCCCACTCATGTTATTGTTGTTGTTATCTAATCCTTCCTTTCTTTCTTTTCCCTTCCTTTAACTAATATCTTACCAGTACAAGTTAAAAAAACCAACAAACACAGACGAAACTTATTAAAAATTACGTTAACAGTAGCATTAAAAAATTACGGAGGAGTGTAAAAGACCTTCATTTTAACTTTCTCAATCAATGTCTTTAAGAACTACTTAGTATTTTCGTTTTTTTGTGTGGTTGGGTTGGAGTATCGATCGATCTGATAACCAATGGTTTGATAATATATAGAGAAGTGATTAAAAGGCAACGCCATATATGGGACATGTGTTGGGTACAAAAAATAGCCGAGTGTCAATCAAACAGATATGGAATCTGGGGAAAAATTACTTAGATTGATTTATGAGGTGTCCTTTGATCCCAAGACAACTAAACAAGACTTCTCACCCGCTCTTTCTTGTACTATTTTATTTTAGCTTTGCGTGATGCATAGCAATGTTTCGTGGTCCTTGTGCTCCCTCACCTTCATCACCCTCTAATTTTTCTGGTTCGTCTTCTTGGATATATACTATAGTGGGACACCGCAACCCAGTGTTACTTGAACCCTTCAATTCAACCACCACATAATGTGAATGAACTATTATAATATAGTGAGCTTACTTGACTTCAATCGGAACAAAGAAGAGGTAAATTTTGAGTAGATAAGCTAGCAGTATAAAACTAAATCGGGATCAGTGACGCCCTGACGAAGCAATATAAGTTTTATATGTTTTTTGTGTGCGCAGTTTGCATTTGGAAAAACAAAAAGTCATTGGATTGCTTGTTTTGACAACTGAAGAGAGGAACCAAAAGAAAAAAGAAATGAAAGAAGGTAGCCCGGCCCACGGTAACGGAGGAAGTCATGTAAGACTTTTCTTCTGTTTACTGCAAATGCGTGGAACACATGCATGTGGACATATATTCTATATATGCAGACTTTTAAGGAAATACGTGAAGGTGAGAATTTGAAACAGATAGGGCAAGCGCAAAAGGAGATGAGACAATGTAGGATAAGGTCACGCGTTATGATACTGTCGTATCTCAAAAATGTAAGTGGGTGAACTAAGGCCGAAAGACAGTGTTGCTATGTTTCCCAAATCAAATATTACAAAACAAAACGTTAAGGTAATAATTACACGTGTACAAGTTAGTGCAGGAGAGATGGTGTGGTGGTTTTGGTGGTGCCACGTGGGTTATCCATAATGGTGGGTAGGGTGTATTTGCATGGTAGGATTTGGGTGCCATGGCTATCAACGTTGAGGACTGGGAAAAGTGGGATTTGTTAAACACTGTCAACATCAATTTTTAGCGTCTAGATTTATAACGAATCACTGACTGGGCTTTGAGAGTCCCAAAATTGATACCACCAGCCCATTTCAGATTATGGGCCAAGTTCGAATTTGGACTAACTTCAATTCATCAAAGGGTTTTCTTCCTGCACCTCCAAATATTCTTTCTCCAACTCCCAAATTTTCTAAATCTATTAACTGATCTTCTAATTAGGGTAAAGAAAATTTTCTCTTCCCTTATATTTACCCACCCACTTTTATTCACTCACTTTCTCCTAATCCTAGCGCCGCACCACTCACCCACAAAGAAGTCTTATTCCTCACCCTCTTCACCACCATAGCACACCAATAAACCTTCAAGCAATTCATGTCTGGTGCATTCATTTACGACATTTCTAAATTTGTAAATGTTTATACTAAATTCGTAGTTGAATGTAGGTAGGGAAGGAATTGGATATTTGTAATTGAATAATTTTAAAATTTGATTAAGGAGGTACCAAATTTTAAAATCCAATTAACATATTATCGAATTGGAATTGACTTTATATTTTGAAAACCGATGAATTCTTGTAACTTAATCTTGAAATCTAGCTAGTACTAATTCCAAATCCATATTAAATGAATTTCGAAATTAGATTAAGTCTTATACCATATTTCAAAAAAATAAAATTAGAATAATAGTGAAATTTGGAAGTGGAAGTGCAAAAACAAAATTTGGAGGTGCATAAATAAACCCCTTCATCAAATAGTAATTAATGTTTGTATTAATAATTAAAAAAAACATACATTAGTATACCGTATGACCAGACGTCCCTACATGTCAAGAGAGGGATGGACCATCCAACTTAGTAGATATTCAAGATGAACTCAAAATAAACTTAAGACCCGTTCGGCTTGCTATGAGCAAGAGTCGGCCGACTTATCCCAAAAACATTCTCACTAAAGAGACATTAAGAAGTATGTTTACATGTAAGTATTAATTAGTGTAATGGATCGAGGTGTCGTGATTAAGGTTCTGTTGATTTTAGACCCACCTCAAAAACTATAAATAGAAGTCAAAGATAAAATATGTGATTGCATTTACTGTACATTTAAGACTATTGTTCTAATCCCGTGTGGACTGTTTACTGACTTAAGCATTAAAGTATCCTTGGCAGGTACCCTCAATTAGTTGGAGCGAAAGCGAAGACATAGGACGAAGATACAATTACCCGAACAGTTTTAGAAGGAAATTGTGGAGGTGTTTGTAGAAGTTACTTGATCCTACACCCAAAACAATTAATTTTTTTTATTAGCAAAAACATTATGAACCTTAAACTTGGCTACGTGATTATTATATTTCAAGATTTATAAATGTGTATATTTTGAATGATTAGAATTTTTCGCTCAACTCGTTAGTTTTTTATATCAGCACATACATTATGAACCTTACACTTGGTTGCGTGATTATTATATTTCTTGATTTATAAATATATATATTTTGAATGATAAGAATGTTTTGCTCAACTCATTAATCTTTTTCTCTATCAACACATACATTATGAACCTTATATATGGTTGCGTGATTGTTATATTTCATGATTTATAAATGTGAATGTTTTGAATTATAAGAATGTTTTGCTCAACTTGTTAGTTTTTTTTTTTATCAGCACGCAGTTATAAACCTTACACCTTATTGCTTGATTATTATATTTCATTATTTATAAATGTATATATTTTTAATGATAAGAATATTTGGTTCAAGTAAAGGCTGAAGTTATTTTAATGTTGTAAAATAATATTATATTTGCTAGCATATAAATCAAGTATATAATTAATTCATATAGTGATGAAATATACGGATATGATATGATTATGTAAAGCCAGAGGAGTCAAAATTATTATGGATAATTTTTTTCACAACTATTTATAAAGAGAAAATTAACTATATTTTTAGTCTTTTAATTTTTTAACTATCATAAATATTTTACCAATATCATTTTTACATTTTATAATAAATATATGATGTCTTCAACATCCAATGTTAAACGATTTATCATTAATCAAATGTTATTTCACCAAAGCCAAAAATAATATGAAATCTTAAATCATTAAAATCTTTTAAAATCTTGACTTCATCAATAAAAAGAAGAAAAAAGTTCATTTGTCATTTCGTAAATTGTTTAACACCTCAACTTATATATTCATTCATAATATGTAAAATAAAATTAATATAAAATTTATGATAGGACGAAATATGATTTAGTTTAAAAGTTTAAAAATTATAAACATAATTAAAAAAATATAGAAAGTGCAATAGATCAGCAGGTATTTCTTATCACTGATATTAACTTGCAAATGCATTAAACGCTCTAAAAAAAATATTTTTTTTCAGTGATCTTTTCTGACTTTAATATAATTGTTTCCAGTGAAAAAAAAAATACATGTGGTGCATAATAAAATTCAAGTTGTCTCACTTGTTTCTTTTATAATGGTATAGTATATTAGAAATTATATCCATGTTCGGCCATATGTGCTTTGAGATAATAATTTATATTTGGGTGTTGCTTCCTCCACCACCCAATTGCTACTTCCACACTATTTTCTTTTATTCCAAAAATACTCTACACTTTTCCACTATTTTCTTTTATTCCAAATTAGTGCTTCTACCACTTCCATTTTATAAACTTAAAAGTTAGATGCAAATACAAAATAATAAACATAATAATATTAATAGTAAATAATATATTATTTTTATTATTATTATATACTAACTTTATAATGACAAAAGAACTAAATAAATTTTAAATCTTTAACAAATAACTTTTTCTTTATATTTTAAGTATTTAATAATATTTTTATATTATTTATCTAATAAATTAAATACTTTATTTAAGTTATTTGAGTCAAACATGTCGGTAAGTTAAAACATAATATGATGTTAAAAATTATAGATATTAAATGTAAAAAAAAAACACATATATATATAAACATTTTTCTAGAAATTTAGAACAAAATTTTACCATTTATTAAGTAATTTGAAGAAAAAAAATATATTGAAAAGTGAAAATAAGATTGAATCAAACTTATTTAAGGGAAAGTGTAAATAAAATTTTGCAATATATCATAAGTTTAAATCTGAGTCATGTGAATGCTCCATTGATATGGAGAGAAAGAGAAAGATTGTTTTTGTTGAATATAGTGGGGAGGTGTAGGGTATTTTTGGAATAAAAGAAAATAGTGAGAAGGTGTAGAGTATTTTTGAAATAAAAGAAAATAGTGGGGAAGTGCAGGAGCACTTGGAGTGGTGGAGGGAGCAACACCCTTTATATTTTGAGTTAATTTAACTTTTTATTTTATTTGCCTAGCCCATTAAGACTTTTCTTTGATCAAACTTCAATTGTGGAAATTGTAAAATGCAAGTTTAATAAACTAGCATGTGATCCAAATAAATGGGGTTTTTGTTTGCTTTGCTTTATACGGTCTGAAATATGTTATGCTGGCAATGGTATGAATGAGTATGATGATTGATGAAGCCTTTTAACGTAAAGAAGAAGAGTATCTTTGACAAATCGCCATTTAATTTTTTTTTTCCATGTTAACACGCGTGTATTACAACCTGGATTAAGCATATACAACTAGGTTGATTAGATTAAAAGCTAATAATAAAAAGATTAGAAGTGTATTACACTGTACCATGGAGGAAAGAATACATTGAAAAAGTTGGTGACAGAAAATGAAATATAGGTTTAAGCAGAAAAATGTGAAGATACGAACGTGAATTTCTGAAAAACGAAAACTGTTGTGATGAAATATTTGAAGAAAAATGTGAATTAAAATTGGTTAGAAAGGAAAAATGAAGTGAAGTGAGCAGTGGTGGGAGAGTGGAATGCAAGAAAAGAAGGCATTAAGGAAGAGCATGGTGGGGACGTGTCCAGCCATCACTTTAATTGAAGGAAGCGAGGATGAGAGAGTGACATCACCAATCATTCTAAGATACTCAAAAACAACTCTCAATAATCTTTTCTCTCAGATTTTCAAATCCTCAAATCTCACTCCCACTTTCATGCTTCTATTCTCTTTCTCTTACCAAAATTATCGCTCCAATCTGCATTCTACATTCCCAATTCCTGCATAATGGGTAAAGGTGCCGGTTGTATTCCCAGCAAGAACAGGCCACCGCCGGTCGCCGACGACCCTCCTACTCACTCCGCCCAACCTCCCTCGCTCCCGCCCAACGCCCCCGCTAGTGAACCCGACGCGCCACCACGGCAAGACACTGCAAATTCTTCGTCGGTCCCCAACGATGCGAAATTGAAGATCTTCATCGTCTTCTATTCGATGTACGGACACGTGGAGGGGTTGGCGAAGAGGTTGAAGCGAGGCGTCGATGGCGTGGAAGGTGTGGAAGGGGTTTTGTATAGGGTTCCGGAGACATTGCCGATTGAGGTTCTGAATCAGATGCGGGCGCCGCCAAAAGACGACTCCATACCGGAGATTGCGCCTGAGGATTTGGAGGCGGCGGATGGGTTTCTGTTTGGGTTTCCGACGAGGTACGGCGCCATGGCTTCGCAGATGAAGGCTTTTTTTGACTCCACTGGGAATTTGTGGAAGGGGCAGAAGCTTGCGGGGAAACCCGCAGGGTTCTTTGTCAGCACTGGGACTCAAGGAGGAGGCCAAGAAACTACTGCGTAAGAATTCTTTCTTTTATTCATTTTTCGTTTCTTGTTGGTTCCTGGTTTTGTGAATGTCAGTTCAATTTGGACCTTAATCGAGGGATGGCAAGTATTGCCTTAATTTTACAGATTGTATGGAGAAATGAGTTAGTACAATCTTTTCAATGCATTAATTGATGCTTAAGACATTGATTTCTAAAGAAGGGTAGAGAGAAAGAGAGAGAAATAGAGAGAGAATGTTATTGGTTTATGGGATTGTGTGGAAGGTTCATTTTCAAGATGAGTGATGTTTTCGGTTTCTGGTTTTTAATTTATGAGGAGCTTTCTTCAGGTGTCTCAAACGGGGTTATCTTAGGTTTTCATCTGCTCAATTGATGAGAAAATGTGACTCAAGAAAGTCTCATTGTACTCTTCTGTTTGTGTATTTATGGTTCATTCTTCATCTAGATTGTCAAGTACCAGCTCGATGAATTCTCAGTCATAACGTGGGGATGATATCTATATTCAAAAGGTTGTTATATAAAGTTCAGGGTAATATGCAGATTGCAGTGCTTGTTAAGGAAAAAACACATTATGGCAAACTTTTTTTTATCTTTTTTTAAGTTTTACGTGGAGCAAGAGAACAACGTTTTCACTCCTTCCTATTTATTTAGAGGATGAATAAAGTAACTGTACCCTCTAGAAGACAAGCAAATAGGTCAAAATTGAATGTGAATTTGTGCAAAGGTCTTGATGATGGAAATTACAATGGTTTCTTATATAATATTGGTTGACAAACCACATAAAAAAATTACTTAGTTTTATCCTTTTTATTGCAGTTGGACGGCAATCACTCAGCTGGCACATCATGGAATGCTTTTTGTTCCGATTGGATATACATTTGGACCCGGAATGTTCAAGATGGATTTCATTAGAGGGGGTTCTCCATATGGTGCTGGAGTGTTTGCCGGTGATGGTACAAGAGAGCCAAGTGAAACAGAGCTCGCTCTTGCAGAGCATCAGGGCAAGTATATGGCTGTTGTAGTGAAGAGGCTGGCCAAGTCATGATGGCGTTTTCATGATTTCATTCTATTCTTGTTGGTCATTTGTATTTTGTGACCTTTCTTTGTAGTCAAATTGGTTCTGGCATTTTTACCACTGTATTGTGAGGAGGAATGGCAGCACTGTTCCACTATTGATTCTATTTGGATTGGGGATTCCCATGTTGTTCTGGGTCTGCATTGTTTGTGGAAGCTGTAGATGTTGATAGAGTTACGTCACATAATATTGTGAATTTGTGTATCTTCTATTTTTCAATTCTTTCTGTGTGCCTTTATACATGAATGTGTATTATGACTTGGATAATAAAATTCTTATAAACTCGGGATCATGACATCGATTGTCTATTAGATTGGATAATAATTTATCTGCTTTGAATTTGTTCACATATTGCTAATTCACCATCATCATATTGCTATCAGACCTTTTCTCCCCTAACTGATATGGCTTACATGAATCCGGTGAACCATAATCTTCTATTGGGATATAGACATAACACTTGTAAAAACTATAAGAAAAAACTTCAGATCAAGTAAATATATCAAATATGCACTTGGTAGAGTGGAAAGGAGAAAGAAGAAGAAAAGTATAAGAGAAAATGAGTTCTTTGGATCGATTGAAAGTAAAGATAAATTGATACTGTCAGAACCATTAAAAGCACCCAAACCCTTCTGAACGGACGCCAGGTGTCAAGCTGAAAGGAGTCAGAAATCAGATAGTGGAATGCAGGTGTCAGTAGAGGAGCGAACGTTCGTTTTAAGCAAAACTGAGTTTTTGGAAAATCACGTCACACTCTCTGCATGCATCTTCTTCTCCAAACTTTGAGTTTCTCAAATTCTCCTCCTTCTCTCTAAAAGCTCTCCCTTCTCTCTACCAAAACTCACTCTTTCTCTTCTCCGATCACTGTTCAGGCACCGTAGAAACACTACCGGCGTCCTGAGCTTCAGATTGAACCGAACGGTTTCGGGTTCTGAACTGGTAAGTTCTTCTTCTCGTTAACCGTTCGTTATCTGGTACATGCACACCAAGTTCTGGTTGCATGGTTCGTCTTGTTTGAGCCATTGTGGGTTTTCTGTTGTTTGATTTAGTTTGAAGGATTTTTGAACGTAAGGGTAGAAGGAAATTCAGTTAGGCGAACCTTAATTCTGCGTCTAGGACGTTCGTTCACGCTTAGAGGTAAGGGAAGCTTATTAATTTAATTTACATGATTATGTGCTGTATGAATGTTCGTTGACTAGATGATTTGATATGAAAAATGATTGAGTTATGTTATGATGCATTAAATATATGAAATCTCTATGTTGGATGATATGGAATATGAAAGTGATTATGATATGAATGTGTAAAGTTATGAAGTTAAATGTTAAGAAATGAGTTTGAATATATATGAATTTTGAATATGAAATTCTCCTAAGATAGAGTATGTTCGTTACTGAACAGTCTTTGACCGGTCGGTTTTCTGAGTGCACGTGGTTAGAATTGGATTCTTTCATTTGGGAAGAATCCTAGTTGAGGGCGAGTGTCTTCGTGTTGTAATACTATATTTGAGCGTTCGGCCAAAGCATAGTTGTGTCTTGATATTCCGTGATAAGCTTAAGTATATATATGTATATATGTATTTGTATATTTTAGTTATTCTTAAACACTACTTCAATAGTATTTTGGTATATTTATCAAGACCCTCTCTTTAAGGTTTAGTAGCACTAGGTATTATACCAAGTGTTCGTCCTAAGCAAGTGTTTGGTCTTACACCAGGTACTCATTCTAGCTCCTTAAGTTAAACTTCATAATAAGAGCGTTCGTTCAAGCCCACTAGGGTTCGCTCCCTATAGTGTTCGGTCTTTAACTGGCTTTCGTATTTCTTGATACTAAACCTGAATAATCTAAGTTTTCATAAGCATTCGGTTTCTTTATGAGAATTCCTCTACGTACTATTCTTTGAATATCTTGAAGTGTCTGTGTCCATTGATTCTGGCCTAGAGCCTTAGTACTGAGCAAGGTTATTTAGGTGTTCGGTTGGAGCTCTTAAGAGTCAGTTCATCTAATTGGCTCATTTTGTAATTTACGTTCATTCTATTCGTTTCTCATGATGTATGATTGTACTCGGTTTCTTTCTCAAACCGATAGTAAACCTCTTGGTCTAAATCCATTTTGGAACTGGAGACCTCTCGGTCTAGCTCCAATTGTTCGGTCTCGTTCTGAGTCAGGGTTGAACGTTCGGTAAATTGTATCCGAACAGATTTTTGGGTGAAATATTTAAGTGAGATGATTATTAATGAAATAAAAGAGAATATGATATGGATGGAAATATGTTGATTTTGGACGAGCGTTCCGGGGAGGAACGACTCATGTATGAATATTGGAATTGGTAAAGTATGACTGTGGGTATGCTAAGCTGGCTGTTCATCCTGATGTTCCGTGAGTACTCGTCTTCACGTAGAGGAGGGTAGGTCATGTGTGGGAACGGCAGGAGGTCCTAGTCCTTAGGGGTACTTTGGACAGATAGGACTAACCTCGGGTGGCAGCTGATGAGGACATTCCAGTTACTACATCACTCGAGTGCACGAACGCCTATAGCTACACAGATTTCATATAGTCCGGACAGTCAGTCTAGTAATAGGTTTTGTATGATACGTATGTTAAATTTACCTTGTGTGTTTGATTGTTTGAAATGTATGTTTATGCATGAATTAAATTATATAAGTTTACCCTGTGTTTTCTGTCTTGTCTTGTTTTGTACGTTCGTCTTGTCATTGCAATGATCATCCGTGTAGATGTGAGCAGAAGGAGACGTACGGTTGGAAGAGACGCTGGAGGAAGAGAATCTTATCGAGGTTGAAGTTAAGGCTGAACAGTAGAACGTTCGGTCAGTAGTAGTTTATAGTAAGGTGGTTGTCCGATCACCTTTCCCTTTTGATTTTGATTGATCGTTCGCTATTTTTCTTTGTAACCCGTTCGGTCAAAATTGTACCTCTATACATCTTGCAATTTCTTTTTACTACTTTGTAAGGCCGTTCGGCCGAGACCGTACATTCTTATATAATATAAAACTGATCTGAATTATTATTAATTGTAATTATTCTATTATATAATTTTGGACTGTATTTTTGGGATGTTACAGATACAAAGTTTCTAAATGATTTAATTGACATGAGTGATTTCTTTTGTAAATTAAAATAGATACGAAATAATTTAATTTATTGAATTTTTATTTTAATTATTTATTTATTATAATAGAAAAAGGTAAATAATAATAATTAATTATATATTATGACGAAAGGTTTAAACTGTAAAAGTGTTTTTGTCCTTTTTACACGTTCTCTATACCATTTTCACACCTTTCTTATAAGCAACATACTCCTCTTACACAGTTCATAAAACTTTATTACATAATTTCTACACCCTTCCAATCCACTTACTACATCTTTTTTTACATCTTTCTACACGATTGTTACTCTCTTCCTACGTCATTTTTATAGATTTTCTATACCGTATAACTTACATTCTTCCTACACATTTCTCACATCATTTCTACATTCTTACAATTTTACTACACCATTCATTCACCCTTCAAACACCGTACATCTTTCTTATAATCTTTTTACACCTTTTCACTAACTTTCTACATCATTCTAAAACTTTTCCTACATCATTCATACACTCATCCTATACTTTTGTATATCATCTTTTACTGCATATTTCTTTTACAAATAATAATGATAATGACAAAGATAAACGATAAAGGTAATGGTAATTATAATGATAAGGTAACAACAAAGATAATAATAGTAGTAACATAATAATGGTAATGTATGAGTTGAAACATGACACCCTATTTATATTAGTACGGAAAAAAAAATAAAGATTTAAATGAGAAAATTCACAAAAAATAATAATAATAACTATATAAATGATTAAACCTAAACTCATATTCTAGAATTAGTTTTCCAATTCTAATTACATGGAATTTGTTTTTCGAAATCCTTTGTAAATAATTTCCAAATGCAACTTTCCCACATCTCATTTATTCCAAAAATAACTTTTTCTGGCATTCTCTCCCTTATTTCCGATAACCGCAAAATTACCATTCCACACCAACACAGCAGCTAACACACACCTCATACCTCAATATTACTTTCCACATGTTTTCATCCTCTTCAAATCACCAACACCAGTCTTGCGGCCATTAATGGAGGCCCTCCACCACAACGAACCAGCTACACACTTGACGTCTTTTTCTAACGCAAGTCTCAAACAAAACTAAAGGACAAGACAGAAATTAAATAATATGATAGGTGTAGACAGAAAATGGAAGCAAAGGCCTTGTTAGAGATGGTTGCACGAAACCACAAACACATGAATCTGGACCCACAAATTTTGGATCACTCTGTTACTACTTTTTCCAGTAAATTGAATACCAACCCTATTAAGAAATAAGATTTCGTCCTCCCAAAATCACCCATGTCGAATCTGATTCGTTCATCTAACTGTAAACAATTAATAATATCATATCATAGGATATTTATAAGTATTTGGATACTCTTCTTTACAAATATTTTTATAAAAAAATAAAATAAAAATTATTTGAATAAACTAAGACTAAATTATAAAAGTATAATTTTGGTAAAATTATAACATTTACAAATCAACATGTTAGCCATAACCTATTTTTTAATTTATTTTGAAGTGATGTCTTAAACATTTAAATCTTTGACAATAAACTTTCAAAAATTCATCGATTTTGTTTCAAATATTTCTCACATACATTAAACATTTGTTACTTTTAATTTTAAATTATATTTTTAAATTATAATACCTTTCAACTTAAATGGTTGAAATATCATGGTTACGAGTTTGTTACGTTATTTTTAAATTTGAAGTAAATTCTATTTTATTTTATGTTTTACCAAATCAATATCATTGTTATAATATCCTCAAATTTAAATCAAATGAAGTATTATTTTAATATTAATTTACTTGTTACAAATATGACAAATTATTTGAATTTATATATTTATCAAATATTCACATAAATGTGATAAATACTTTTCATAAAAAAACTTAATAAGTTAAAATACTAATTTTATAATTTAAAACAAACTAAAATAATTCATAGAGCATAGCAAAGAACTTATATTAACAGTTGGGATATTAAACTTTGGAGTGATATCCACCATTATTTGTTTATTGTATTATGTGAAACCCATAGTTTTAATCTTTAAATTTTATAAAAATCTACCATTGATAACAAGCTTACCTAAAATAAAAATCAATAACCAACCTTAACAACTGTGCAAAATACTCTGATTGGAGAGATGTATACGGCACAATTGCTCTCTATATAAACCCAACGTATCAGAGTTATTGGTATCAAAACTTTTAAGTAGAGAGATTAAGGAAAATCAATAGAAAGAAAATGGAAGACACACTTTCAGGTTTGAGGTCTTTGATGGCTACTCACTCACCTCCACTCGATGCCTTAGTTGTACCCTCGGAAGATTATCACCAGGTACGTAATTCTATCCCTGTAATGTTATTAGATCCAAAATGTTCACTTTTTTTTTCGATTATTTTCTCTAATCTTGTCGATCTTTCCTTTTTAACTTGTATCTCTTTTTGCTTTGGTGTTTTGACTTTGCAGAGCGAATACGTATCTGCACGAGACAAGCGCCGCGAATTCGTTTCCGGCTTCACTGGAAGCGCTGGTTAGTCTCTGTCCTTCCGTTCTGCTTTGTAGAGCTAATAGATGCATTTCAGTTCTCCTTTATTTCTTTATTGCAGTAGCTTCCTTCGGTATAGTTTAGGGTTTAGGTTGCGGCCTATTTTCGTTTCACTGCCATTGTTTCAATGTTTCGCATAATCGTGAGAATTGTTTCTATAACCTTTATGCAGAATTACGGTTTTTTCTTGTGCGATGTCTTTATGTTTCATTTTTTTTAATGACATTCAGGCTTAGCACTCGTAACAAAGAATGAAGCGCTGCTTTGGACGGATGGAAGATATTTTTTGCAGGCTAGCCAAGAGCTTAGTGCTCAATGGAAGCTAATGCGTATTGGTGAAGATCCTGCTGTAGATATCTGGATAGCTGATGTGAGTGACTTGCATTAGATAAAAGTATATATATGGGGGAATTCATTATGGTGTACAATATGTATATGGAATTGTGGGTGATGCTTGTACAATATCTATAGCAACCTTAGTTTCATTATATAAATACACATACAAAACACATATATATTTGTTTCCAAACAGACGTCAACATGCGTAAATCGAAGGTGGATCATGCATCATGCACCTACGCACTAAACACTCATCCTTTTCCGCCATTGTTGATGAAGTAAATAATGAGAGTAAAACTTTGGCATATTATTATTTACCCATGATGTGATAGCATTTGAAATTATTGTCTTAATAAATATAGAACCTGGCACTTACCACTAGTACATTCTTTATATTTTCATCACGTTGTAGCTGTTAGCAATAAGCTCAAAAATATGAAGCATTTGTACTTAAAAATCCTTTCTTATTATGAATGATATTTCTATATAGTTCTCGCTGTCTGGTTTGCATTACGCATCATAGAATCTATATTTACTCACATTGGATTGATTTATTATCATGTCTAAAACTGGCCGGAGGAAGCTATAATTTGGTTGACATCACATTAACCATTACTGAAACAGATGTTCATAATTTACACATATAGACCGCCTAACAGCATGTAATCACCTATTGTTTAGGAAGAGCTGACTTAGCCTGCACGTGCATTAGCACTCTTCAAAGTAGAGGTTGGAAGCAAATTAGAGAGAAATTATGCTGTTTGAAAATTTCAACATTGTATTTATCAGGCCAAAACCTAAACCTATTGTTATTGTGAATGAGGATAATATACCAGATCAGTTTGCCATGTCCATGAATTGCCTCTGAGCAAATCATTTTCTATTCATGTTTCATAATAAGGATGTATCTATATTTTACTGTGGTATATTTATAATGTGAGTCTTTCCTTTCACTAGAACTTGCCAAAAGAGGCATTTATTGGGGTTGACCCTTGGTGCATTTCAATTGATACTGCTCAAAGATGGGAGCGAGCTTTTTTCGAAAAAAGGCAGAAGCTAGTTCAAACCACAAAAAATTTGATCGATGAAGTTTGGATAAATCGACCGCAGGCAGAGATTAATGCTGTTATTGTACAGCCACTCAAATTCGCAGGTCGCTCTGTTGCAGATAAGTTAAAAGATTTGAGAAAAAGGCTTCTGCAGGAGCAAGCCCGCGGTATAATTTTCACAGCACTTGATGAGGTAAGTGCATCCTCTTGATACACTTTTACATCATCACCTTTTCCCTCGACACAAATGTTTTCTGAGTTTGTGGATACTTTATTGCACACTCAGTTTTCATACCTTTTAAGAGTATTTCTTTAATTTGTAACTTAATTTTAAATAATGTGGCTAATATACAGGTTGCGTGGTTGTATAATATTCGTGGAAGTGATGTGGCCTACTGTCCTGTTGTTCATGCATTTGCTATTATGACAGCCAATTCTGCTTTCATTTATGTGGACAAGCAAAAGGTTTCTGTTGAGGTCAGTTGAGTAATTTCTGTCTCAGCAGATATGAATGTAGTCCAGGCCTTGTTATCAAATCACAATTTAATTTGTGTCATGTGAAGCTAATTTTAAATTGTGAATTGTAATTCATTATTTACATCGAATTTTAAGATTGTGAGGCACAACAAAAAATATTTTGAACTGTATATCATATAAAAGTGATGAGTTTAATGTAACTGTTTCAGATTTGAAATTGACAAAATAGATCAACCATAAGTCTCAACGAAAAATCATTAGTCATATGTGAAGCCTCAATTTCAGAAGAATGAAAACAAAGCAAAAGAAATAGCCAAATAGAGCATACAGACTACATCACATGATTCTGTGATTTGTGGAGAAATGAAAACTCAATCAAAAATTGTGATTTGTGCCAGGTTCAAGCTCATTTAGTGGAGAATGAAATTGAAATTCGAGACTATACAGCTGTAAGCTCTGACGTGACATTGCTTGCAACTGACGATCTTGATACTATATCTACTGTCAAGAGAGTAAATGGTGGACATCAAGCAGAAGAAAACAGCAACAACCTGATATGGGCTGATCCAGGTTCATGCTGTTATGCACTGTATGCAAAGTTGAACCCTGATACAGTTCTGTTGCAGCAATCACCTTTGGCCCTTGCAAAAGCTTTAAAGGTTGTATGCTTTTATCATCTTAACAAAGATCTTTGGCTTTTGGTGCAGCTCAGAAGTTTAGTGTGGAACTTTTTCCAACCAACCTTACACAAAAAATTTAGGAAGTGTGAATTGGATTCATATGTATGGATGAATCTATCCAGGATTGCGAACAGATTTTGTCACTTAAGTTTATTATTTTAGAAGGAAATTGAGAAAAATAACCACCAGCAGTTGATTTGATAAAAAATTATATTGTGGAATTTTCCCCCATTTCAGCACTTGAAACATAGCTTATTTTTTTATTACCAATACTTTTAGAACTCAGTGGAGTTGGATGGGTTAAAAAAGGCGCATATTCGTGATGGTGCAGCGGTCGTGCAATATCTTGTCTGGCTGGATAAAAAGGTTTGCATATTTGAATACTATGCCTCAATATGTTCATATTTTGGATGAGGACAGCCATGCTTTTTTCATTCTCTTCTCTAAGTTTGAATTTTTGTATGTCGCATTTCAATCTATTCAGAGGCATTGGATAATGATATACAAGCTTGGTTCAATGTGTAGATGCAGGATGTTTATGGAGCTTCTGGATACTTTTTGGAGAAGGAATCTGCCAAAAAGGAGAAACAGCTGTAAGTTTCTTATCAAGAACTGTACTTATCTCTAACATGCTTATTATAATCTACATTTGTGGAAGCTGGGATAAGGTTGACAAGTTGGTTTATTTCTGAACGGGGAAAATAATGTCAGATGAAAATTTCCTCTATAAAGGTTCTGGAAAACTAACATTGTGAAATAAGTTATTTTGACCCTTTGTTAAAGTAGGTTTCAAAAGATCACTGAAAATGTTTAGAGTCTGGACATATCTTTCATAGTAATTAGCTTCATGTGCATCAGTAAAATGCTAAATCATAAGGTGACTTATAGATCTTTGTTTTAACTTTGGCAGGCAGTCCTTGAAATTGACTGAGGTGACTGTAAGTGACCAGCTTGAAAGTTTCCGAGCATCCAAAGAGGTGGAGCTAACTAACCAACTAAGTATTTATTTGGATAAGCTTTTCTTAGAAAGTTTTGTACTATAAAAAATGGATACATATGGTTCCTAAAAATGTGCATTTCCCTCGGTACATTTCTAAGGCTTAGTTATATGGACTATACTATATGTTCCTCTCTATAATCTGATCAACCCACTGTATGCTGGATACTGACTGACCTTTTCAAGTATTTGTCCCTATAAGCTGGACTTAAAATGTTTACCTGGTTGGTATGTTACATGTAGGAAATTGGGATCACATTTTTTTTTTCGCAGCTTCATTTTCTTGAGCACATAAAGCCATGAATTTGAAGGGAGTGAAAATAATAACAGGAATTGTTTCTTTCCTGAACACTTAAATGTAACATGAATCCTAAGTTTTCTTACCCCTATTTTCAGTATTTCAAAGGATTGAGTTTCCCCACTATTTCGTCTGTTGGCTCAAATGCAGCTATCATTCATTATTCTCCAAAAGCTGAAGCATGTGCTGAACTAGATCCAGACAAAATTTATCTCTTTGATTCTGGAGCTCAGGTCTGTCTTATAATGAACAACTTGCAGCATGGTCATTTATTGTGAATTTTGTTCTTTTCACATTTTGCAATCCTGATCTCTACCTCTTTATACTGATAACTGGTGGTTTCTCTGAAGTATCTAGATGGAACAACAGATATTACACGAACAGTTCATTTTGGGAAACCTTCAACTCATGAAAAAGCATGTTATACAGCAGTATGTGCCTTTTTTTTCTTTGCTTGTTGTGCAAGTTACTTAGTTTCAAAATTATTAGTACAAACTATTTACGCATGGTTTTATTTCTGGAAATAGAAAGGAAGAAAATAGGATTGAAGTACCAAATTTCCAAAGTTTTGTTGGACCTCGAAGAAAAAAAACTTCCCTCCCAAAATGATCGGGGAGTGGGGGAAGATCTCACTTGTTCAATTTTTTTTTAGCTTCTTAAAATATAAATAATTTATAAATTGTAAAAGTAATTGAATAAAAATCAGTTTCTACTGTTTTCCAAGTGATAATGGTATAGATATCTGCTGAGTTGGGTATAACACTGTTATACCGGCATACTAGAAACTCATGACATTATTTTTTCGTGTAGGGAGTATAATAATGTGTTCAAATTTAGGGTCCGAAGTAACATAGGGCCCATTTTTTATTTTGACCATCATTGAATATCAAGTTTCTGTCCCTTAATAGAAGAAGTGGATTTGACATTAGGAGCAAATTTCAAAATTATTCATTTTCCATTGTTAAACGTTTTTCTGGTCAAGGAAGTGTTTTTTTTTATTAAAGTTTAGTATTTTGTGAAGTTACTCTTAGTCAGCAATCAGATAATACAATTTTCTGATGTCATCCACTTTTATTTTAAGTTGCCTCATTTGCTAAACTTTTTGCAGGTCCTAAAGGGTCACATTGCTCTTGGAAATGCTAGATTTCCTAATGGGACTAATGGTATAAACAAATAAACCAATTTATATGTCAAATTCTGTGATTATAATTGAGCAAGTTTTCATCTCACATACAATAACTCAGCAATTTTTTTTCTTTCTTTCAATTACTTTTAGGGCATGCTCTTGACATTCTTGCCCGAATTCCTTTGTGGAAAGATGGTCTTGATTATCGACACGGTACTGGTCATGGAATTGGGTCCTATCTCAACGTTCACGAAGGTATTAAGGAACTATCGGTATTTCTTTCTTTTGCTTATTTTGATTCCATATTGTAGTTTTTTCCTTTACTCCAAGTCAGTGCAAACTGAGAATTAAATTAATGTAATATAAATTCTGCAGGACCTCACCTGATCAGTTTCAGACCACAGGCTCGAAATGTACCGTTGCAATCTTCCATGACTGTTACAGATGGTTAGTATCGTTATATCATAGCAGACCATGAAATTGTGATTACCACATTATTAGTATTACTGTATTTGATTGTTCTGAAGTACTTTGAATTTATTTACTGGTCATTTCAAAGACCAGAATTGTTCGATTGTAATTGAATGCGCGTTATAAATGACGCATCGAATTTGCTTTTCCAGAACCTGGTTACTACGAGGATGGAGAGTTTGGAATAAGATTGGAGAATGTGCTTATTGTCAAAGAGGCTGATACAAAATTCAATTTTGGCGATAAAGGTTACTTATCTTTTGAGCACATTACCTGGGTAAGTCCAAATATGTGTACTTGTTTTCTTTAATTTATTTCCGTGGGATGTTTATTTTGAAATATATAGAAAAGACTTTGCACTTTGCTCAATTATTCCATTCGTCAGATTTTAATTCAACTGAACTAATTAGTGCTTTAAGCAATTTTGTGATTGTTGTTGTTTTAGGATGATGCTTATAATAGAACTTTGTTATAATTGTTAGCTTTTTTACACTTGATTGCATCAAATATTTTTTTGATGTTTAAAAAACTCTGCAACATTTTATTTTCCTTTTAAATTATATTGCTAGTCAACTTTTTATCTTAATGAATCAGCACTTCATCAATGTTTACCTATCTGTGAACCTTAGGCTAGTACTTTATGACCTTCGGTATTATATAATTTAATTTAAAACTGGAGAATTTTCCTTGATTGCAAAACTGGTGTTATTTAAGTAATTCAACCGTCAATTACTGACAATATAATAATATTTGTTATGGAATTTCATAAGTGTTTGATGTTTCTTGTCCAGGCACCATATCAAACGAAGTTGATTGACCTGAAACTTTTAAGTCCTGACGAGATTAATTGGGTGAACTCCTATCACTCTACATGCAGAGATATTCTAGCGCCTCATTTGGATGAAGTTGAAAATGCTTGGCTGAAGAAAGCTACTGAACCAATAGGTGCATGAGCTGCGTTTGGGGTTGGAAAGTTAATAACTTACGTTGCTTCAGCGTAATTTTCATGGGCATTGTCTTCCATATCCCTATTATACTGTAATCTATATTTTAGATATCAATTCTGCATATTTATCCGCTCGGCATTCCTGAATCGGCCCTTTTCTCTTATATTGTAAATAAGTCGGATCATGTACCTAAAAATGATAAACTACTAGTACATATCAAAGTGTACGAAAGTTCATTCCTCGATACCTTCTTGCTCCAGGGCTCGTAATTGGATTTAACCATTTTTATGACCAATCATAGGTTTTCTGGGCACATACAACGTTTGCACAGTCTCTATCGTTCAGGAAAATCCCTGAAGATAAATTCGCATTGGAAAATACACTTTGAACTCGTCTAGAATGCATTTTGTTTTCAATATATTAATGTTTCTTTTTTCGTTCCTGCAAAATATTTTATGGATTTTGAACTGTTATTTTAAAAATGGTTAAGGACTGAAGGTGGCTTTTTAATAAATTATTTTAATTAATTATATAAATAAATCACTCCAGATTATTTAACTATATTTCCCAGTTAGTGTTCCTTAACGAGAAATTGGGTGCGGGAATCGATTTCTCATCACTGCTTATATTTTTGTTTTTAAATTATGAATTGAAATATCGATTGATACCATTTTCTCACTTTTCTTTCTATTTTTATTCTTTCTATAGTGTTCCTTACATAATTATTCAAACTATGAAAATTTAAGGAAGAAGGTTTCTTGATCCCAATAACATTTTCAAATAAGATATAGAACCAGAACCCTTGATGCAAATGAAAAGTTTTACAACATCATGTGATATTTGTTGTCGGAGAACATGATAGTTCTTCTTGTAGAAGAGAACAGATGTTCAACACTTTCATCTTCATCCACAAAGAAATTTTCTCTTTTTCTGTCAAAAATGTCATTGATCCATTGGGGAAGTGATTTTATTTGGACATTTTAGACTTTTAAATGTACTATAAGTTAAATTGCTAAATCAATTTGAATCTGTTAAATAAAATTTAAGTTTTTAAATTGATTTTCGTGGGTTCCGAAAAATTCCATTCACTCAATTTAAACAACAAATCTAATTTAATTTATCACCTAATCAATAAAAATAAGATTAATAGATTACAAAGTCAATTAAAACCTGATTAATCATCAATAATAAGTTCCTGGATGGACCATATGTTTGGAATGAGATGAGAGGATCTGAGTGGATGAGAGGACAGAGAGGGGACGACGGTGGAGTTATTTATTTTAATAAATGAAGGAAGATATTTGAAGAAAAAGTTTATGAATAATTTAATTGATGTGATGACTAAAAAAATGTTTTAATAAATAAAATATTTAAATTACTATTTTGCCCTTTTGGTTAAAATGGATAGAAATTTGCACGATGTTCAATAGGACATCTGCTTTCCAATCCCTTCAATTCGTGAGGATGCTGAAACAGTACATCCCTCGGCATTCATATGCGTTATCTCTCGCAAATACGTTGATCCAAACAACCTCCATCACTTCACATCCCTCTTGGTCTACAATGGATCCTTTGATCTAAACATAAACTTAATGTCCTATACTCTAAAAAATAACACATCAAAAATAATATTCTTCAGTCTCTTATTTCTGATCATCTTAGTAATACACCAGAAAAATTTTATCTATCGAATTTGTAAAACTAAAACAAAAAATTAATTTTAAGATTTAAATATTCATTTGGTCTCAATTTTTGTAAGAAAAAATTTAAATTGGTCTCCTAAATTTTTTTTTCTCTAAGTCTCAATTTTGAAAGTTTAATGTAATTTTGTCATTTTGATATCTTAAAGATATGTTAACATGTCAATTTGTGTTTTTTCTCTTTAAATGTCTGTGTCAGGCTTGTATTGTATCATGTAACACTTTCATTGTGATGTGACTATGATAATGTTACATCTCATTATCAGTGCTAAATGTCTTATATACAATTTAGTTCTTGTATTTATTATTTTGATTAGACTTAGTTTTATTTTTTTTTTAAATTAATTTAGTTTTTTTAATAAAATTATATATATATATATATATATATATATAATTTTAATATTTTTATTAAATATTTTTAAATTAATTCTAACTACATTATTAGAATATAATTATTTTATTTACGTTTTATTTTTTCTACTTGTAATATCTCCTCAAGGTTTTTGTTACCTACTTAATATTAATGAACGTATATAGTCATAAAGAAAATTTTAATAAAAGTATTGAGTTACAGACAGAGTAATAAAAAATAATACTATTTAACATTGAATTATGAATTTAGACAAAATCGCTATCTATTAAATTACTTACAATTCAATTTTTGTAAATTTTTATTTTTATTTAAACTTATGAAGTTAAAATTATTTTTAACAAGTTTACTTAAATTTAGTTTTAAAATTTTAAATTTATTTGTATTGATATTTCATTAGAGACTATTGTTTTTTTATTTGAATTTATATTTAAAATAATTATATATAAATTTATAAAAAAAATTAGGGTTAAATATGTTTTCAGTCACTCAACTATCAAACGATTTTGTTTTTAAAAACTTTGATACACTTTAATCTTTTTTCTTCGAGACGTTATAAATCAACTGAGTTGGCTAACGGTAACGTGCCATGTTATATTTTTTTTCTAACTTTTCTCAGCTTTTCTCCGTCCCTCGTTGGTTTCGTCTCCTTCCTTTCATCTTCGTCCCCATCCACCACCGTCGCAACCTCGTCGACCAGAACCACCGGAAACCTCTGTCCCCATCCCCGGCTGTCGTCTTCCACATCGATTCCCTCTGGCTACTCCCCCCTCAAACGCCCCCTCCACGAATACCTCAAATACGGTGTCATCAACCTCTTAAAATCCACACTGATTAGTGCATTGTAATTAAAATTTATTTCATACATGTATCGACATGGTAAACTAAAGTGAAGAAGAATTTACCAAACCCTAATTGATCCTTGTAAGAAGAAAATGGTTCCAGAACATCCTGAGGCGGTGCAATATCCTTCACAAGTTCTTGATACTCTTTCCACTCCGCTAAATCTTCCAGCTTTCTCAGCCTCGCTTTCAATTCTTCACTCTTCACACCAATAACAATGTTAAACATAAAATTGAATCGACCAACAAATTTTGGAGCCACCAAAACAAGAGGTAATCATAATTGAAGGGAATTAGAAATTGGGAAATTGAAACAGAGAGTAGGAATAGAAAGCTAACCTTCTCTCTGGGATTAGGGCTGGAGAAGATGAAACGGGTGCCCAAAAAAACTCAGGTCTGGTAGATGGATCAGAGGCCATCCACGCAGCACGAAGTGGGGCATAGGGGACCTCCGATTGGAGGAGCAGGTCGGAGGATGCTTGTCGAAGTTCATCGGAAAGACTCCCGTCTTTTGACGCAGCGAAGAGGAGAACTCGAATCAAGGATGTGGTGGATATAACCAAATCGACCCGGTTTGGCTTGTCGGTACCCATTGTTGGATTCTCCGCTACTACTGTTTCCAACACTCCATTCACCGGGTAAATATTGTCTTCACTGCAGACGCAGAGTGGGTGCTTTCCTCGCGGAGAGGGTACTTTCTCTTCCTGTTTTATGAAAAAAAGAAAAACAGAGAAACCTGCAAGTTTTATGATCTCTCGCTGTATTTGAGGTATTCAAGGAGGGGGCGTTTGAGGGGGGAGTAGCCGGAGGGAATCGAATTGGAAGGAAGAGCTTGAGAAGATAATGTGGAAATTGGCGACGAGGTTGCGGCGGTGGACGGGGAAGGAGTGCAAGGAAGGAGACAGTGCTGGTGAGGGAAGGAGAAAAGCTGGGAAAATTCAGAAAAAAAGAAAATGACCTGACACACAGCCGTTAGGTACTTCAGATGATTTTCAAGAGGATGAAAAATTATAATTTTCTTAAAAAAAATGATTAAAGTGTACTTTTAAAAGAAAGAAAATAAAATAAAATCGTTTGATAGTTTGAGGGACTAAAATCATATTTAACCAAAAAAACTATCAATATAACATTTAATAATTTCTATATAAATTGGTTTGAAAATATTTTCATAAATATTTAATAAAAGTGTCAATTTTAATAAAATTATCAGTATAACATTAATACAAAAATTAAATTTAGTTGAATTTGGAGTGGGAAAAAATTGTCTGTTTTTAAAAAAAAAATTGGGACTAAAATGAATCAAAATAACAAATACAAGAACCGAATTAAATATAAAACACGTGACATTAACACGTAGTATTAATACTGATGAGTAACGTTGACATTGACACACATGACACTATCGTTACCACATCATACTGATAGTGTAATGCAAACCTGACTTGTGGACAATTTATTTAAAATGAAATAAAAATTAAAAGAAATTAAAACAAAAAAACGAACTAACAAATGTTATATCTTTAATGTTGTATTAATAGAAAGGGTCATATTGTATCAAATTTTTAAAAATCGAGACCTAATTGAGATTAAAAAAAATTGAAGACCAATTTGAAAATTTTTGAGGAAAATTAGAACCAAATGTGTATTTAAACATAATTTTAATTTTAAAAGTGAACCTAAAATTAAAATTGAGAGACACCCTCAGTGTATTTTTGAAACTAATTTTATTGTGAAATAAATTTATGTTATTATTTTTGAAGAGATGTCTTGTGTATTTTATAAACTATTAGTTTGTGTTTGTTTTTGTTTTAGAACTGTTCAACACAATTGAAAGACAAGGAAATTGAATGTTTGTTTATGCGTATTTGAAAGGATTTACAAGCGAATATTTGTGGGAGAGGCTCGAAGGAGATCATCACACTTGAGCGAAAATAAGGCAAGAAAATCAAGTCATTATCATGAAACTATTTATGTGTCCTTGTTTTTTTTCACGATTTTTTACTTGTTTGTAGGATTCATTCGTATGTGGTTTTGTTCAAGTAAGATTATATTAGTTTGAGTATAGAAGAATGATAATGTATTATAGCATCAATTTTTTTAAGGTGTATAAGAATTAATTCTCATATGTGATAATTGAATCTCATCAGTGCAACACATTTTTTTTAAAGAAGAATAGGGGAGAATCGATTTTCATCCCTCCTACAATGTGTTTGTTTTTTTAAAATAGAAAGAGGATAATTGATTTTCCTCTTTCTTTTTATGGTGTCTTCTTTTGTGAAGATGAATTTGAAAGAGAGTGAATGAATATATTTAACTTTCTTCATGGACGACAAATCATGCACAGTGCTTTGAAGCAAACTTCTTAATCATACATGGACGATTGAATCATGATATTATTGACTGGTCCAATCTAATAGTTGACACCATGCTCAAAGAGGTTTCATGCCTACCTCTTCCTTACTACCTATTGATTTCAAAGATATGTGATTGTAAAAAAGTCTAAAGCACTTTGGCATCAAACAAAATTGGCAAAGGTGCAATAAAGCAAATGAGTTTCATTCTTTATGGTGATGCCTTCATTCACAAAGGAGATATGCCAACTGAAGAAAATGAAGATGACCAAGAATTATATGACGTTACTCTTGTTGCTGGATCGTCAAGTGTTGTTGTAGAAATCTTCATCTCTTAGAAAGAAAATATTGTAAATATCAATTGAAAGATGAAAGAGATGTTTCTTCTTCAAGCCTCTAGAGAAGAAGTGTGCAACTTAATTAGAAACTTAGACACTTGTCAAATATAGAAACTTAGACACTAAAGTGTCTAGTATTGATTATCATAACAAGAAAATGTCTTTTGAAAAATTTTTAATATAATCAATTATCACTTATGATAATCGATTATTAACGGTAGTTGCAAATAGACTCTTGAGTTTGTTGACCTAATTTTCAAAATAAGAGTTTATATATTTTGGTTAAATCTAATTTAAAAAATATTTTTTCTATTTAGAGGTTTAGTGTTACCTTGCAAAAAGAAAATCTTTGTGTTTTTAAAAAAAGACTTATAAAATCCAGTGTTGGTAAAGTGAGAACTTTCTTTCTTAGGTAATTATTTGTATTTATTATAGTTAGGAAAAATTGTTCATTCTTTATCTGTCAAAGAAAATGTTGCTTATGTCTTGTGTATTCAAGTGAGGTGAACTCTATTATTTGTGATTATAAATTATAGTTATTTTTTGTGATTAGTTAATATCTTTTTAGAAATATTAACAATTAGACGTAAGTTATTTTCATTATAACTAGTATAAAACTACTTAATTCTAATTTAACTTTTCAGATGTATTTTTTCATAATTGGGAATACTGTTGTAAGAAAAAACTAATTACAGTAGTTTGAAATGGTATGCATGTAAGTGAATAAGAAATTAATAATCCATAAGTGAATAGATTCAAGTTGTGACTGTGACCATAAGAAATGTCAAGTTTGAATGATCCATTGATTAATCACAGGTAAGGAGCTTAAGATCAAATTTAAGTGCTTTAGGAGTTATAACTAATCATACTTTTAAGAGTCAAATTTTATGAAGTACCTTATTGAATTATGTTAATATATCATAAAATTTAAAATTTAAAGTATGAAAATATAAAAATTTGTAATGATATAATTTTATTAAAATTTTACCTACAAATAAAAACGGTAAAAGCTACAAATAATATGATACAGTGAAACATTTAAAATAACCTAAAAATAATGAAAAAATGAATTAAATACTGCTGTATTCATTTTTGAAAAGTAAACAAAAACCGGTTGAACAGGTTATATTATTTTTCAATAAAAGCTACTATCTTATTAAAAAATATGAAATAAATTCAAAATTTTGTGAATTTTTTTTTCACGTTGTTGCAAAAACAAACCAATTATTCAGATGTTTTATTTATTTATTTATTATAATATTAGAGATCACAAATTTTAATTTTCTAATTTTATAAGATTTGACATATTTAAAATTAGTATATAAAATATTAATAAAAATATAACTATAAATTTAATATGAAAATATTAGATGTTTGAAAAATAATCAAATATAAATAATAATAATAGTAATAAGACAGAGATGAAAATTGATAAACTTAAAAAAAAATTATCACAAAAGTAAAAGTATGAAATAAGGTCATAAATGAAAAATTTTTTTAGAAAGAATCTAAATTAAGATGTGGGATAAATTGTCTTTGAAGAAAAAATATTTCTACTCACTTAATTGTTAAAACAATGTGCTCATGTTTTATAAAATAATGTTTATAATAAAGAAGAAAAATGGGAACAAGAAAAAATAAGAGAAGATATAGATTCATTTTCTATGAATTATTCTTAAAAGAAAAATTATTATATCCTAAAGGTACAACTTAAAATTATTAATAGTTAATTCAAATAGTTAAATGAATAATATGAATAATTATAGTAAATTAATTAATTATTAAATAATTATAGTAAATAAATAGATAACCATTTATTCATATATTTAAAATAATATTATTTTTTATCAAATAATAGTTTCTTTTATATATATATATATATATATATATATATATATATATATATATATATAATCTATCTTATCATTACAATAATAAAGAAATATTTCTTCGGAATAATTATTGTGAAGAGTAAAATATGGTTTAAATAATGATTGAATTATCATTATACATGTAAGAAAAAGGAATATTTTAAAAAATTATAAATACTTTGGAAATATGAAAATCTGTTAAAGACTATTATAATTTGTGCAAATTTAGATATTTTACATTTATTTTGTGATGAGATTTATGTTTTGTGAAAGCTTATAATATTTTTATAAGTATTATCAATTATTCTTTTGTCTCATTAAATAAAGTTTTTAGATTCTTCGCTGCTTGTAAATATAAGAGATTTTTATTCTTTAAATATATTGTAAGAATATCGAGTTGTGTTTCTTAGGTATGAAATAAACATTAATTACAAACTTCGTTAGACAGGTATTGTAAAATAAAAGTTAATCATTATTGATTGTTGATCAAGATATATTCAATTAATTGATGGCTTTAAAATAAGAGTGGTAAAAAATTCTGATGAAACAATATAACAAATATATTGTCTGTTTTCAAATTAAAAATTTTACATAGTTTTTATTAGATTAATTATGTTTTTAGTTTCGTAAAATTATAATTTTTTTATGTTTAAAATTTTTATATATTTTAGTTTTCAAATTTTAAAAATAAATAAATAAAATTATTTTATTTTAATTATATTAATTTTTTTATTTATTAAACTATTTATTAACTGATATTAATGGAAACATATCAAATAATATAATTAATTCAAACGTGGATAAAAGATACATTTGACAAGTAAAACAATTGAACATAATTTAATTAAAATAATTATATTTATTTATTTTTAAAGATTAAAAATTAAAATATATCAAAATTTTGAATAATTACAAATTTTAATTTTACATAAAAGTTTAAATTAAAATCACATGTTATTAACTCTTTTTTATTTTTTTTAAACATTTCAAAAAATTAGAGAAAAAAAAATACGTATTTAAACTTTTTTTAGATAATATAAAAGTATTAAATCAACTAAAATATATAATAATTAGTTAAATAAAGACATAGATTTGAGAAAACAGCATTCATTAACTGAGGTGGGGCACACTGATTTAGTCCAAGAGAGTTTGCTATACTCTAATAATACGGATGAAGTCTTTATCAGTCGTCTTCTTCTCATTCTTTAAATTTTTCATTTTAAAGACTGTTGTTATAATATTTGACTTTTAACTATTATGTTCTCTTGTTGGATTATTCAAACATTTAAGTTTGTATATATTATGATTTTTCTACAATTGTGTTTAACGACTTTTCTCCAATAAAGTTTGTCGTAAATGTTCATATAAAAAAATTAAAAAAAAAAACAAAAAAATCTTATGTGTAACTTGGACTTTAACCTGCCTTATGACTCTATTCATTTGTTTTTTTATTTTATTACATTATAATTTTGAAAAGTATTTTCAGAACTATAAAAACTGATTAAACATATTTTTAAATATGTTTGGAAATAATGTTTGAATGATATGAAGTTTCTCTGAATGTGTTAGTTTAGGAAAATAGGTTCAGATGTATTCAGTCTTGGGTAAACGTTGACTATTTGAAATTCAGCAACTTGAGAGACCCGTGAGGATAACTAGCACGTTAAACTATTTAGGCGGCTATTTTTTACAATTACTTACATATTTTTACTTTTAAATAAACAATGAATAGTAAACAACGACCTACAATTGATTATTTTACTGATTCAAGCATTAAAGGGGTATATAATATATTTTTTTTTTCAATTTTATATAGATAAGAGAAACTATCTTTCTCAATTTAATTATAATTATGTAGTTTTCTTTTAAAAAGATAAAAATAATAAAGCATAAATACAAAATTTTAATTGATCTTACATATAAAATAAAACCTAATTTTATTTGAAATAATAACACCTCAAATAAAATAAATAACAATAATTCACCTTTTGTTCATGTCAACTTAAAACATAGTAAATAAATAAATAAAAATATTAAATATACTATCTCAAGAATCACTTAATTTTGGAGAATTCTTGTACTCTTGTATCATTACGTAATTTTAAAAGTATGATCACTTACTGAAACTGAAAGAAAATTTATTTATTCAAAAACTTGCGAAAGAATATGATTACTTATCATAACATAAATTGAAAATAAAATATAAAATAAAAATCTTCTATAACGTCAAATATTATAATTACTTACTAATCAAAGAAATTTGTATATTAGAATGAGAATCTTTGTATATAATAGTCATTAACCAACTTATAATGTCATCTATTCAACTTCAGGCTACGATAAAACCAACATAAAAAATAATCAGTAATGATTTTATAAATAAAACACAAAACTTGATGTCGGTTGTATGTGAAACATAACATCTATTGCACGTCAGCCCTCATTTAATTTGATGTCAAGGACATTGACTGTCCTAATCAGACATTGGCCGCTCCATATTAGATGTTATAGGACATCGGTCTTCTAGAATCCAACGTGAAACCGTTTGAAAAATTAAAAAAATAATAATAATGCAAACTCATTTTTCTTCATTGATTCTTTGCTCTCTTTGAATATATTTGTTGGACTTTTTTTGTTTTCAATTATTTTGTTTTCTAGATGCATGTTTGAATGTGATCTGATCACTTTCATTTGTAAGACTAATGTATATGTTACTAAAATTTTCTAAAATTTATGATATTAAATTTTTTTTTTATGTGTTAGTAATTTATGAAAAATATTTTTTTAATGGATAAGGTCTAATTATTTGAAAATTAAATATTGATGAAATTTATTACGAACATAAAATAGTTTGAAGTTGAATGAATAAATGTTATATTAGTGAAAAGTATAAAAATGGAGTTTTTGAATTTTTATAATATGCTAAGAACACACAATCTTTGTGAACGAGACATATTTTTGTCATTTTATTCATTGTGTTAATGAAATAGGTTAGGACTTGAGTATAATGCGTGACTCAAACATATACAATTTGGACTTCACATGGAAAACTATTACACAAGCCTACGATGTCACAAGCAACATGTTATGTAAACAAATGGGTGAGTGATCGTTGAGAGGATATGTTACATGTTGTTGGTGAAGAAAAGAAAAATTTAGAAGAACTCATCTATGATTCTCTTAAATCTTATTAAGAAGAAGAGTTGTATCTAAGATGTTCTAACTTTACTTCAATTCTTCTATACCTTTAAAATTTTTTATTTCAAATCTCCTATTTTAAAACAAATTATATGTCAACCTATTATGTATGAAGAGAATAACATGGAAGAAGCAAAGAATAAAAGTTCATGACCAAATTAAACACATTGAGTGAAGGATTAATAGAGTTGGAATGATAATTAAGAATATTTGAACTTCAATATCATGTTCCATTATACATTAATTTAAAGAATGCACTAAATATTACAAGAGATAAAATGTAATATTTCAATATTAAATGCATGTAAAAAATTTTATTATCTTCTATATTTAAATTTGGAATTGGAATTAGTACTTTATTATTCTTTAATTGTACCATTTTTTTTCAGATTTAAAAATATTCTCAGGTCTCTCGTGTCGAACAAACAAACTAAAAACTCGTTTTCAACAGACGAATAATTACCCCATTTAACACGGCACATTGAAAAAGTGACAGAAAAATTAATTTAAAAATATATTTTTAGTTGTATAGTATAAAAAAATTAATTTTAGTAACTGTTAAATCCATAAATTAGTTTTAATTTTCTTAAATGAGAATTTAATATGTTTTAATTCTCTGAGAGTAAAACGATTTGACTGGATAATATACAAGTGGACTAATTGAGTACATTTTCCGTAGGAAAATATTCTCACTCACCCATATTGGAGAGAGAAAATAACATATGTTAAAAAAAAGGATAAAACTGTATAAATTTAGGAGTGATAAGAGGAGAGATAAGACGAGCGATGTAGAAAAATAGTTTATAAAATAAAGAGGTTTATACTATTTAGTAAAATATTAAAGAAATAAATCAGGAATTTGAACGCGAGAGGAAAAACATAACTTTCTTGACAAGGTAATATTTATGTTGAATACAGACTGAGATAATTGCGAAATAGCGTCACATAGCCATTAACAGGCAAAGAGATTGAAGACTGGAAAAGAGAAATAGATAATTAAGATGATAATGATAAGAAGAAGAAGAGAAAGAAAAGGGAGTCAAGAGTAAACAACGTGGTTGAAGACATCAGTGGTGGTACTCCGTAAGTGGCAGGCTGGGGGAAGTTTTGTATCAGAACTTTGCATATGAACTTCACACTCTTTCCTCATTTCAGCAAGCGAATGATGAGAAGAACCAAACATAGACAATGCTTTTTCTCCGCTCAGCTTCAGCTCTTTCACTTTCTTCCTCATGCCAAAACCTTCTTTATCCACCATCACTCTTCTCACCACCTCCGCTACCTGTTCCCTTCCCACAACTCCTCCGCCCTCCTCTGCCACGCGCACCGCCACCCCCAGCTCCTCCGACAGCATGAAAGCATTCATCTTCTGCTCAGCGTAAAGCGGCCACGCCACCATGGGAACGCCGTTCTCCACGCTCTCCAAAACGGAATTCCAACCGCAGTGCGTCACGAAACCCCCCGTCGCAGGATGTTCCAGGATCTCGGCCTGCGGGGCCCACATGGGAACCACAACCCCCACCCCCTCCGTCCTTTTCAGAAACCCTTCCGGCAAGTAACTCATTGCAGCGTCACCGCCACTCGCCACGTCGAAAAACGCGCCACTCGCGTCACCTTCGCAAGGTGGCCGCACCACCCAAACAAACCTCTTCTGGCTCAGCTCTAACCCCAACGCCACCTCCCTCATTTGGTTCCCGGACATTGTCCCACCGCTCCCGAACGACACGTAGACCACCGACTCAGCCTGTTGCTCGTCCAGCCATTGCAAAACCCCATCCTTCTTTCCACCCTTCGGTTTCTTCTCCACGCTTCTCACCAACGGTCCAACCGCGTACACCTCTCCCTTCGTAAACCGTCCCAAAATCCCATCCTCTGTCAGCGCCTTAGTCGCAGAGGGCTCCAGATCTTGCCACGTGTTCATCAAAATTCCATCAGCGGCTACGATCTCCTTTGCCGCTGCATGGTAACCCTCGTACATCGCCCCTCCCGGAGATAAAAACGATTCGAGCGTGTCCTCGAACCGGAGCGGTGCGCAGCCGGGAATCAAAAGTGGTTCGCGGTTTTCAGCGTGTCTTTCCATAATTTTGTTGTCCGTGTCCGAAAAGTAAACTGTAACCGCAGAGAACCAAGCGCTGGTGGCGAAGTAAACATAGGTTAGCATGCCGAGGTCACGTGCCATGGGCAAAGCTTGAAGACCAAACAAGTCAACGATAAGAGCTGAAGGAGGAGGAAAGTTGTTAATGGATGTGAGGGAGGAGCGTAGAAATGGAAGGGACTCGAGCATGGTAAAGTTGATTCGTACTTCTAAGGGAGCATTGGGTGGTAGTTTGTTGGAGTCGATGGGAGGAACATGGACGATGTTGAGGGAACTAAGGTTTGATGTTTGTTGGAGAATCTGAGAGGTTGTGGTTGCGGAATCGGTGGTGACGACGAAGATGGTGACGTGGAAGGAGTGATGTGTGAGGAGGCGCTTCCCTAGCTCCACCATGGGAATTATGTGTCCCATGCCGGGACTAGTCAGAAGAATTGCATGTGGTTTCGATGTTGCCATGTCTCTCGTAAGATCGATTCAAGGTTCCTTAGTTTCACCTCTGTATATCTTTCTTCTTCCTCTTTTCATTCTGATAAGAGATTATTTATATATATAACACTACAATATTAATTACCATTCAACAAATTTTCATATTGTAAGTTTCCTTTGAAATATTATAAAAGTAATCATACGATGACATATATTTCACAATAATTTTATAAATATTATTAAGATCAAATAATTATAAAAAAAAGTAAGTTTTTATATTTGTAAAGAAAATAAAAATAATAAATGATAATATTAAATAAATGTAAAAAATTTATAGTTGTAAAAATATTATTTCAAAACACTATTTCTTAAAGTAACATGAGACCCGTGAGTCCCACGACTGTTTTCTTTTTGGTTTTTTATACTAATTTATTATATTGAAAAATATTCGAGTTATATTTATTATATTATTAATAAAAATATTTTTATAATTTCTATTTTATATTATTATTTGTATTATTTTAATTTTATTAATAGTACTTTTAAATTTTCTTTTAAAAGAATGAAAATACTAACATATTGTGTATAGAACAATGATATACATATAATTTAATTTTGCTGACGTTTATTTCACATTATTTTTAATTCTCTCTATTTTTCACAATTATATAAATTGTAAACCTATTAGTTTTGTTCTTCCTTTAGTTATATATTAAGTGTTATTATATTACATGAATATTTTTCTTTTTATGTATACAAGTTTTTCTCTCACAGATATTCACTAATGAGAAGATAGATAAAAATTAAAACAAACATAATATAAATTGACAAATAATGTCATAAAAGAAATATATATCTTTAATTAATAATATTAACTTTATAATAAATAGTATTGATAGATGTACATTGCTAAAATGACATATATCAACTTGATATTATTTTAATTCATAATTATATTGATTTAACCAAAACATTATATTTGTTTAACTAAATAAGTATAAAAATTTAAAGATATCATGTATCTCTATCATAAGTGATAGTTAATTTCTTTCATATTATCACAAGACTGGTGATAATTACAGTGTTTTAGAAGAAATATTAATAATTTTATAACATTTAAATGTATTATAGTTGACGAATTGATTCAAATTTAAAATTAACTAACCATTAGAATAATTTAATTAAAATATTGTTAAAACTAATTCATATACAAAATTAACCAATAATTATATTATTTTATTTAAAATAATGTATAAATTTAATTAATATGTGAAAGTGTAAAATATATATATTCAAATAAAGACGTATGTTTATTATTTTTCTTCAATAAATTACTTCTTTAAAATTAATTTGTTCTGAATGGGTCACCTCACCAGACAGTTGACCTTTGAACTTAAAAATATTTAATTCCAGCAGAGAAACGGTAGAGTGAAGGCATTTATCAGCATTAATGAACCCACTCTTCATTAAAGTAATTCAAGTAATTTTTCTTATTTCATATTTACATGTTTAATATTTATTTACTTATACTCTTTTTTTAACATCCCAAAATATAGTATAAACTATATAGTAGAGTCATCACATAAGATGATTAAATAGAACAGTCATCTATTATGTAATAAAGTGTTAACAGTACAGTTATCCAAAAATAATCATAAAATTTAAAATTTTACACAAAGGCCTAAACTGATGCAAAACTATGTACAAGACCGATTGGTCTTATACTAAACAGGGGATTCTCTCCTCCAGAGAGACATCTTCTCCCTCTGCTCACACCCATCGGATGATCATTGTAAAGGATAAACCGAGCGGATAAACATGACAATACAAAAAAGAAGGGTAAGCTAGTAGAATTTAATAGTCATGTGAGCATACAATTCAAACAAACACATAAGATACTCATACACATGTATAAAACATATAAACACATATTGACCGACCGCTTTAACTTGATCATCCGGACTAGTATGAATATGTAGCTTGAGGTCGTTTTTGTGCCCGAGGGTGTAGTAACTAGAACACCCTCAGCTGCAGCCCGGGGTTAATCCGTTATAACTCACCTAAATACCTTTACGCTAGGACCTCCTGCTATTCTCACAACATGACTTACCCATCTCTACTTGAGAATTGGTAATCAATAGAATCTCAGGATGAACGTCGTGGATTTCGCTGTCCATATTCATATTTTACCATTTTGATAATTAACCACTGAGACATTCCTCCTTGCAATTCTCTTTCATATCCACAGTACAAATCTAATACCATACTTTAATATCAACATTATTTCTCATACATAATACGTTTAAACACTGAAGTAAACACTCAGAGTACAACATAACCACAACCCTTTGAAAAACCGAATGCTTCATAGTAAAATCAAACTGAATGGTAAAAACCACCACCACCCCTGAACATGATCGATCGGAAAGCACTCATAACATGTAAACATGACCGAACGGTCATATAAAGAGCAAGACTAAAACGTGAGCTGAATACAGTCTGAAGCCGAACACTTGCCCGACCGAATACTATAGTAAACATAATACTTTTAACTTAGACCGAAAACTAATAACTTAGATGGAACACTTATGACTTAGACCGAATGCTCACGTAGAACCGATCACTAAAGCATGACCGAACGATCATTAACAGGTAAGGCCCATAAGAGACCGAACGTAGTTAAGACCGAACACCAATACAAACTGAGTACTAGTGTAAGACCGAGAACCTAGACTATACCAGATACTTTATCTAGACCGAATGTTAAATCAAGAACGAAAGTTATAACTAGACTGAACGCTATATTAAATCGAATACTAGTACAAGATCTAGCACTACTAAGACCGAACGCTAGTACAAAACTGAGCTCTACTAAGACCGAACGCTAGTACAAAACCGAGCACTACTAACACCGAACGCTAGTACAAAATCGAACACTACTAAGACCGAACGCTAGTCCAAAATCGAGCACTACTGAGACCGAACGCTAGTACAAAACCAAGCACTACTAAGACCAAACGGTCATGAACTGGGAAGACTCTAAAGAGACCAAACCCAGTTAATGACCGAGCACTTGAATATGACCAAGCGGTCAACAACGCGTGGCCAACTTTCTGCATAAACAATAACTCAAATTCGATTCTACTGGTTTTAACACATTTTGAATGACTTAGGGACTCTAACAGATTCTAAATAACTCCTCTAAGCTCTCCCAACCGACCAATTTAACGTCTGACCCCAAATTTCCATTTCATTACACCACTTCCTCAAAATTCACTAGGCACAGTAACAAAGAACTTTTCAGAAGAAATCATCATGATCACAGAATTTTGACAGTCTATACACACAATACCGATCACACAAAAATCCAATTTCATACACATGCAAAACCATCAAACTGCATTCACATATACCATAGACTCATCAATTAAATTAAGGTTTAATACCCTGTTTTGTCCCCAGTTTCGCTCGAAAATGTCAAATTAGTCCATCTTTTAAAAAATGCGTCAATTACATCCTTACTTAATAAAATTTATATCAATGAAATCCCTTCCGTTAAATCCGCACAAACGGCGTTAATTATTTTTCTCTCTCTTCTATTTTTTCTACTTTTTCTGCTTTTTCTGTGCAACGTAACAACTTTTTTTCTCTCTTCTACTATTCTTCTTCTCTCTCTTCTACCAATTATACTTTTTCTTTGATTTCTTAAATAATAAGAAGTGTCAGTTAACATTAGCTAAAAAATATCATGAAAGTGAATGACTGCCTGTTCCCTGAGAATGTTAACATAGGGATTACTCATAGACTTCTTTTATATGTCCAATACTTGAATACAAAATCTACTGCAAACAAGTTTAGAGTTGCTGAATCTATAAGCCAATGAAGACTTTGAACAAAATATTCCAATGAACTTTTTATGTTCAAGAAACCATTTGTTGAGTTAGTTTTCTACATATGTTATAAAATAACTATGTTGTTTAAACATATGCCACTTAGTACAGAAAACATTTTATCTTTTATTCATCAGTAGGTTATATAACAGGCAATGTCGGGAAAACTTCAACACATTCCCTATTTCTTAAAATTATTCTGACCTCACAAATACAACCATATGGGGATGCCTCAACATTTATTTTCATGCACCCTTTTGCAAAATCGGACCAAACCAGCCAGCACCAAGATACACTCCTTCAAATTCAACCAAATAGATGTGCACCTTATGTAATAAACTCCAAAAGTACTTTTAAAGGGCATGCACACATAAGCTGAGGACCTACTTCTTATGATTTGAATTGACACCTAAACTAAGAAAGTATATCAGAATGAGTTAATGGAATGAGATATAGTGATTGTGTGGTAAGAATAATTGTCAGGCTGATATGTTCTGACCCCTACCAGAAATATAATACAATTGTTACAGATCATCCTCAGAAGCTAAAAGTTATCAACAGGAAACAATGAAGGAAAAAATGAAACTTCAGCCAAGAGACGCTCAAATACTAACCATATGGATCTACAAACAAGACACGTGAATATGAACTACTATGCTTTTCTTTCCCTTCAGCTGATTCAGCCCATTCTAGATCATTGGGGATTTCTTCAGTGCTTGTATTTTCAATTTCATTGCAGCAGTCAGCTAAAGAGGCAATGGTAATTGATTCAGAGGAAGTTGGTTTTGAAACAGTGTCTGCATGATTTTCATTTATCCCGGAGAGTTCACATAATTGTGATGTATTGCGTGTATCTGTTTCTGATAAAGTGATTTCACAGGCACTCTCGGATGCAGGCATGCTTTTGTCTTGTTTATCACCACCGAGGTTTGATTTGTTGTAAACTTTGACCGAATAGCAAGAAGCTGCAATAAATAAAGCATTAGAATCACATGATTCGGCATGGATTACATCAATATCACATCATCACTGATCCTTGAATCCTCGGTTGTTTGGTTGATACCATCATTTACAGTTATATTCCTGGAACCTTCAAAAGACTTCATCACTGATCCTTAAATATTGTATAATTGGTATAGAAGAGAGAGAAGAAGAATAGTAGAAGAGAGAAAAAAAGTTGTTGCGTTGCACAGAAAAAGTACAAAAAGTAGAAGAGAGAGAAAAATAATTAATGTCGTTTGTACGGATTTAACGGAAGGAATTTCATTGATATAAATTTTATTAAGTAAGGACGTAATTGATGCATTTTTTAAAGGATGGACTAATTTGACATTTTCGAGCGAAACTGGGGACAAAATAGGATATTAAACCTTAAATTAACTAGCCTCGCTTACCTCTTAACCGAACCAAATAGCTTCTACCCTTCCAAAAATTTGCTCACACCTCCAGAAAATCCTAAGAACACCTATAACTGATCGATTTGTCAGAAGAGACCAACCAAAGTACCAAAAATGAGGTTAGAAAGGGGAAGAGAAGGCTGATGAACACATGCAAACAGCAAGGCTTACTTGCATGTGCCAGAAATTCCAGAAATTCACGAGAATTAAAGGAACAAAACTTATCAGCTCTAAACACTAAACCGATTGGTGGAATGGAAAGCTCTTGACACCAGAATTGCTTAGGCACTTTTTTTGGAGAGAGATAGCTGTATTCAGAAAAATGGGACGAAACTTTTGAAACTTTCATTTATATATCACTCTTATTTTAATATAAACCGTTCGGTCCCATCCTTTGCCTACACCTGTCTGCTCCAAAATTTCTTTAAACCTCTCGGCTCTTACACTTTTAAATAGTTTCAAAACAAATTCTATTTTTTTCATATATATTTTTTCATATATATTGTTTCGGATAGGGATTAAGATCCTTATTCAAAATATTTCAAGTTGTCATGTAGACTTGACAGGTTTCTTGATTATCCTACATTATCAAAATTATTATGTTCTCTCTCTCCTCCTTATTCAAGCCAAGTGGGTGAGTACTTATCAAAGGCACTTCGACAATCAAGTTAGTGATTTACTCAATAATTTTATAACAAGAATGAGTAATCAGAGTTAAAATCACCTGCCTTTTTCGTCAGACATATATTTATAAATATTATATTAAGCTCACCACTAAGTTTGACTCATTTATTACTAATAAATGACATTATTCTTAATAACTGTCAATCAATGACTATTATTCTCATTAACTGTTCATTAATAGCTATTATTGCTCAGATTAATTGTCATTATTGACTATTCTAGATCGGTCATTCATTTCCTTGTTGGAGGGTCGACCGCTTGATCCTTAGCTGACTTGTGGTCATACAGTACACAACCCTCCTCAAGGCCAAGCAAGCTCTTTATTGGAAGAGGTGTGATTATTGTGAGTTTGAGGCCATTCAAGTGATAGTAGGAAGTCTATTTTCGATCCGCTTTAAGTCTTCATTCCTCTCTGAATCGAGAAACGAACTCTAGGAGTTCACTTAAGACGTTAAGTGTTCCCTAAATCGAAAAGATTCAAATGAAAACTACGAAAGGGTATTTGATTGTGACTTTAATTTTTAAAAATATATGATTTTATTAATTCCTTAATTAGGTGAAGAAAAGGGACAAATGTAATGAAGATTCACTTACACGAGTTGTCGTTCTCGTAAGAAAAAAAAAACTTGCTGGAGCATGTTACCCATTTAAAAATCCAGCTATACAGACACAATAAGGTCAACCTTACGTAATTGGTCACTAATTAACTTATTTTTGTTCATATTGATCTTCTAAAATCGGTTACAGTATTTAATGATCTCGTAATTGGTTGTTAAGAAAATTCCAAACTTCGATCCACATTATATAGTCTATATGTATGTATTTGTGAGATTTAAGCATTTAGAAAATAGAAACATGGAAATAAATGTCAACATAAATTATTTTTCTAGATGATAATGATAATTAGTAATGCCATGTTCATAACAAGTCAACAACTACTTATTTTCAGTTTGTTAAACTTTCAATGAAAGACAAATCCATTCTTAATTCACAATTAAGCTTTAACTTTAAAATGAGTGTTTAAAAGTTTTGTTAATCCCTTGTAGTAAGACATCAGAACACACACATATAGATTTCAGTTATTTTATAGAATTTATTTTAGCAATAATAAGAGTTTGCAAATTATTGTCAGTAGTGTTTAAAAGCAGTTCATTGTTTTAAAAAAATAAAATACGTATTTGTTTTAACATGTTGAAATATTTTATTTTAAAAAATAAACCAAGATATGTAATATTTTTGCATTTTATCAACATCGAAAAGTTCAAATTTTTTAAAATTTAAATTAAAAAAAACACTGATGTTGTATTCTAAAAATTTCACTTTCACCTTTAACTAAATATATACATTAATATAATATTTGTTTAGTAAAAATTAAATGCGTGATCTTATTATAACTATCTTTTCAAAATAAGAATTGTATATATCTATCATAGTAAAGTTTGAACTCTCAATACATTTTTTCTAGGGAGGAAAGTAAAGCTCAAAATTTATGCTAAATAACTTTCTTAACTTGTTTTAATAAATAACAATAATTATTTACCATAGTATTTATATTCATACGAAAATATAATTATCTCTGTTACATAATTTACCCTTTACATAAAATGAACATGGTAACACTTTTGTAAATAAGTGGAAGCAATTTACATTGAATTTTTTATTGTTGGACATGAAAAGAATATTTATGTTGAACAATAAGACATTTTACGTAAATTTCTTTTTATATATAAGATCGAGAGTTATTTTTCTCATTTTTCACTTCACAAAAACATCAAAAAAGTTTTCACAAGTTAGGATTTGTTCTTTAATGACAGAATGATGGTGGTTTGGAGATTCATGTTTGCGTTAGTCATTGACTTTGCTTTATAGTTTATTATTCTTTCCATTTTCATTTGTCAACATGATTTCATTTTCATTTCTCAATGTAACTTTTTATTGGAAAACTCATTAATAACTTTAATTTCCATGAAATGTCTCCTTTGTTTGTCGTATTTGTCATTGTAATATTAAAAAAGTTTACATTTTTCTTACTTTCACGACGTTTAAAATCAAAACTAGACATCAATTCTCATCTTGATTCATTTCTACCACCATTAAAAAAACTATAATGAAATAAGTATTTCTTAACTTGTTGTAGTTTGAGGTTGCATAACAAGTAAATAATTTTGATAAAGTTAAAGGAGAATTGGTGAACACGTTAGCTAAATGTAGGACAAATGTTTGGTTACTAGAAAAAAAGATTGAATTGAATAAGTTCAAAGATATCCATATATTCTAAGGGTACTTAATACCCTTGAACCATCAATCTTCTTCTTTTGTGACTTAACCTTTGTCCTAAGTTTTGACTTCTTTGTTCACTACATATTTTTCCACTCTATTAAAATTCTTCATTTCATATGAAAGATGTTTAACCAAATAAGCTCAAAAATATTTATTTCATTGTAATTTTTTTGTTTAGTGACAGGCCTTTTTACATCAAATCTAATTGTGTCTGATGTAAATGATTGTATTTATATTGGACCTATAATAATGTTCGACAAGTTTACCTTAAAAATTACTATATGTCCGATATAAATTTACATACCTTACAATTATGTCTAACTTATGACTAACATAAAAAAATCAAAAATAATTAATGTAAAATATTTTTGTTGTGTTACTGATCATAAGATTGTGTAATTTAAAACAAAAGTAATATGTAATGCTATATTATAAGAAAACTTATTACATTGTAATTTAAATTAATAATAAGTATTTTATGAAATATGAATAAAAGTGGTTGATTAATTTATCTCTTCTTCGTCTAGAACCTCTTAATTTGAGGTTTATGAGTAAAAAAAAGTTAATAATATATTTAACTACTTAGAATATTTTATTTAGTGAAGGAAACCAAGTTTTGAAATATAATCACTACTCATCTAATTACATAAGTAAATGACCTTCAAAATTTATTTAAATAGTGGAAAGGAAAGTGAAAGAATAAGAAAAAAAAAGTGAATTGGAATGAAAAGATAGACTCTCTTTATATTATAATATCGAAGAGAACTAATAAATTTTTTTTATAAAATGTCATTTATATAAAAAGAAATAAGAGGAATAAGTTCGATTTAATATGTGAAATTCCTGATTGACAACATTTTTAAACTTGCATGTCAACCAAGTGTCATAATTGATTATGTTATTAAATATGTAAAGAGCAAACGTTATCAATTATGACTTATGTATAATTGACTATACACATGATGACTTATAATTATTTGGTAGGTACCTGCACAATTATATTATTTAGAAAGCTAAATAATCAATTACGAGTGGAAAATAATCATTTAGGTAGTTGCATCATAGTATGGAAAACCAGTAGAATGAGAATTTAGACAAAAACACTTAACTACCTCACTTGTTGAAACAAACCAGATTCAAAACTATTCCAAACTGCAATGAGAAAATAAATCTCTCAAACCACAACAAGATTCCAAAGCTGATTGCTCATTAACAATATTTCATGTGAAATATTGCAACTAGCATACCACGACACAAGCATTAAATCAACATTGATTGATTGGAAATGATACAGAATCCACTCATAACAGTAGCCCATCTCTGTAACAGTAAGGTAGCACCGGGAAGGAAAGCGTTTATTACTACATAAAATCAAAAGTTGTTTATATCAGTCAAGAGTATTTATAAAAAAAAAAAGGAAAATAGAGAAAGAAAGAAAGAAAAACACATAAGGTAAATAAAGAAAGACACGTAAGAAACACTTGTCATGTGTTAAACTATCCAATACCCTTCCCTCAAGTTGGAAAATATATGTTCAAAGTTCTCAACTTGGATACAATAGTTTAAAAATTAACATTATGAAGGGTTTAATAAAAACATCAGTAAGGTGATTGCTTGACCGAGAGGTAGAAAAGATTAGCATTTAATTTCTTATGAACTATGTGTTCATTAATATCTATATACTTAATTCTTTCGTGAAAAATAAGATTGAAGGGAACCTGATGTGTAACTTGATGTCACAATGTAAGATACTCAACTCTGGAGGAGGACCAAGACACAGTAGTTTTCCTTTTAGACTTTCAAGATAGCACTAAGAAATCGGCAGAAACCAGTAGTAGAACGCCTAGTTTTTAAACATGAAGCCTAATCAAAGTCATTGAAGACCTTCCTCTGAATGTTAATATCAGCAGCAAAAAACATTCCTTAACCTGGGTTGGCCTTAATGTAATGTATGATGTGTTGAACAACTTGATGGTGTTGAACAATGAGAACTGAGTAAAAAGATGCATGACAAAGGTAATATTTGGGCGAGTGTTAGTTAAGTAAAGAAATCTCCAAATAAGTCTACAATAAGTAACAGGATCGTGAAAAGTGGTTTGTCTTCAAACAAGATAGTAGTATTACACACTAAAGGAATAGAAGAAGGCTTACTATTTAACATTCCACTTTCATAAAAAATATCAAGAGCATACGTGCGCTGACAAATATGTATTTTTTTGGCAGATCTAGCAACTTTTGACCCGAGAAAATATTTGAGGTGACCCAAGTCTTTGATTTTGAATTTAGAATCCAGAGTTCCTTTGATGTTGTTTATATCATCCATTGAATTTCTAGTAAGAACAATACTATTTACATAAACAATAAGAGTAGTGAAAGTAAGTGAAGTTTTTTTAATGAATCAAGAATCATCTAAATAAGATTGAATGAATACAATGTACTTAAGAAATGAAATAAAGATAATTTTTCAAACCCTACTTGCTTGTTTTAAGTCATACAAAACATTTCACTAAAAATTCATTTAGTAACAAATTAATAATTTTAAAAAAATTATAATTTTTAATGATATAACACAGGATTAAATAAAAATATTTTTAGTATTATATATATAATCTACATATTTATTTTATCGTATATAATATGTTCTTATTTTTATAATCGTAATAGAAAATTATATAATTTTTAGTTTTCAAAAAATCAGTGTATTTGTCTTGATGATATTGATTGAGTAGTGTCAAAGTGTAAAAAATTCAAAAGAAATATTTTTAACTTGGACATACATACGTGTTGGTCATATAGAGACTAGCATTTAAAAGTCCGAACTTCATAGGATAGGAGTGCGTTGCAGATGGATATTTTTTAAGGGTATTATTATTTTGACACTTAAATTTTTTCACATATTTTATATTTCAATCTCTCTATTTATATCTACAAAATTTAATTTTTTTAACGATCAAAATATTCTTAAAAGTGAGTTGTCAAATTTGTGTGAAAATATTTTTCATTTTTTAAAGTTCCCATATGTATCATTAAGTTTCATAGGAATGTTATACTTTTATCGTATCACACGTGGATATGCTCAGTTGAAGAGTCGTTTCTAAGCTTCATAGGTTATATTTGATGAAGAGCAGAATGATGAGTTAAACATTCCTTATAACAGTCAATGAAGAAGGATACAGGATTTGGGCTGAAGAAAAGGATGGAAACAATGTTAGAATGGCTTATAGGTTGGTCAATGGAAAAGTGATTAAAACTAGAAATCTGCAAGAGGAAGCAAATCAGAGGGCTACCTGGAATATGAAAGCACCTCGTAAGATCAACATATTTTGCAGAGAGACAAGGGTGGACTGCCATGCTATCTTTGTTGTTTGTGAGGCAAACATTGAAAATCTGTCATGTTCTTTTTGTTGCAACAACAGCTAAGGATGCTTCTATATGTGGGACTGCATTTGTAGGGCAACTGATTCTGAATAGAATCAACCTTGTACAGCTAAGAGGCTTGTGGTGATTGTTGAAGAACAAAATTGAATATGTGAGGAAAGAACAACACGGAATGGAACCAAGTACGTGCAAAGCAATTACCTTCTCCAAATCCAGATTGTTGGGAGGCGAAGCATTGGAGCTCCTTAAAGCTACATATTGGATTAACAAAGAACAATACACAGATGTCATATTTTAAGACAGAATGCAAGATGATGATAGACAAAGTGAATGGTAATATACAGAACTATTCGGAACTTGAAGCTATTATTTTTCATTATAAGGATTTAATCTCGCACAATCCAAACTAGAATTTAGATAAACATGCAGTCCATTTTTTAGCAAGGACACCGTCAGGTTATACAAATTTCATGCCACATAATTATGCTTCTATTTATATTCATAATTTGAGCAATAAAAATGAGATAATGGGTCCCCAAAAAAACAAACTGATCACAGGTACGAACAGATCACACACACTAAAGTATTACGACTGGTTCCGTTATAAGCAGAACACATTCCTCATGAATAAGGTATTATAAATTCATAATCGGAACAAAAAATGTTTTCAAAAATAAAATATGATTAAAAAAAGTATAAGACTAAAATTTCATAAATAAGACAAAAATTAAAAACAGTTTACAATTTCAAAGTTTTTAGAATATAAAACACCACAAATAGTTAAAAGTTAAATTGCATACAGTTTACAAGTTCATTTATTATATAACAGTAATTAACTTAAAGATGTACAAATTAATTTCATATTTATATTATATTTTTGAGTATATGAAGAAGTAGATAAATCATATAAATTTCGTATAAAAGAAGAACATTCAAATTCTTTTCATAAATTAGTTTTTTTTTTAATAATAGTTAGAATCATTCTAAATAGCCTATGATCTTCTCGAACAATAAAGTCGTAATATACAAATCAAATAGATTGAATGAAAGAAACAAAGAATTAATATTTCAAAATATTATGTTCTTCTCCACTCTAGCCATTGTCCATTAATGTTAAGAACATGAATACGTAAAGTGTGGGATTTACGGATTTTAACAAGCTCATGGTACTCACCTTTAATTAGTACAAAACCATCTGAAAGGTAAACTCTCAACCTGTATACCCCATTTCTTTCAGCGGCTGCAGTTAAGAATAAATGGTTGACAAAAACATTCACATTTAAGTTAGCTATGTCACAAAGATTCAAGATTCATGTCCCAAATTTAATGATCTCTAAATATCAATATTTAGAGAAGTCCACATGCTCATCTTTTGTACATAAAAGGAGAAGAAATAAAGAATTATAGAATTAAGATTTCTATATAGAAACAAAAACAACATAGTTGGTACAAAATTATATACCAAATATGTTACTTACATAACAATTCCTACGTTGTTCACCTCCAACAACATTTTTATAGCATCGACCACATACTTTTACCCTTATTCCTACCTTCTTATAAAAATATGATGGTATAAAATCATGATTTATTTTAGAAGTTTCAAGTGATATTAATAATATTTTGGTACTATTTCTGAGTTAATGAATTATAATAAAAGAAATTAGTCACATTGACAAAATTAACCCATATATATCTCCTGATCATGAGATAACAGAAATGCTGCCGAATATCAAATTCAAAATTAGAAACATGACTAATAAATCATGCGATGACAAATATCCTCCGAAAACAATGCAAAAATATTTGCACATTTCATACGTAGGAGACTCTGACTTCCTATCTTCCATGAGAAGAGAAAAAAGAGGATAAATATATCCCAGGATCTTCAAACCTGCTTTTCAGTTTCTCGCCCGGCAAAGTCACGAACTGCCAATGCCGACATAGATAATCACTTGCATATCAGAGTTGTTTCATAGTATCTCAGCAGTAAGTGCTCACGCAACATACAACTTAGAGTCGAGAATATCCCACAAGAACGAAACATAGTAAAGCTTATTAAGGCTAAGTATTCCGTTAACAAGTGCAGCATACTTAGCATAAAATGACTATACGCTGAAACAAAAATGAGCCAGTTTAGACGAAGAACAAGAAGTTCAAAAACAGCTCAATTGAAAGTTATAGATAAATGAAAAAAAGCTCCAAAGCAATGCCCAAATCATCACATAATCATTAATCTTCCCGCTATCTCACCTCTTCTCACTTGACATCAGTGATTTATATTATACGCACAGTAAGCTTCCCAATCTTAGCACATATAGACTCAAGAGAACGATGAACAATGGACAAGAAAGGAACATGAATAATGAATAAGAGGATAAAATTAAGAATATCACCGAGTATTTCCGAGTCTTAGAAAGTGAAGATTAAAAGTCTGAAGAAAACACTTGGAGAAGATTGCTTCTAATGCAACCTTTGAACAATTAAAAAGGCATTTTAATGAGTCAAATTCCATGATGTAATAGAACACCTAACCACTGGTATATAAGAGACACTGTACACATAATTAGAGAAAAAATAGAGAAATATATGAATAACAACCAATTAATTGCCGGAAGAAAGCAAATGGAGAGGATTGCAATTGCATCTGTGATTCTTTAAGGTAGTTGTCGAGAACAAATCAAGCTTTTCCGAATCCGAGAGTAAGGTCCAAATCATCCATTCCCACCTCGTGTATTCTCTCACCCTCCCAAGGCTTTACTCTGCCATTCTCGAATTCAAAATCGGAGACTCCTCTGCCTATCTCCGCAACGGAACCCCAGTGTACGCCCTCCTGAGGAGCGATCTGGTGCATAGCGGGTTTCATGAGGTTGAAAGTAGGGGAAGGGGGGCCGGCGGGGATCTGACCGTGAAAACTAACCCAACGGCCGGAGGCAGAGTCAACGGTGGAAGCGTCGGACTCGTCGCACTCGGGGATGGTGGAAGTCGCGACGTGGTGGCGGCGCGAGGGACTGGAGGGGGCGGAGGTGGCGAAAAGAGGGTGGCGGAAGGAAGCGTTGGAGAGGGAATCGAAGTCAGCCTTGCGCTTGGAGGTTCGGGGAGAGGAAAGAGGTGGGGTGACAGGGGCGCTGTTGGATATCCTGAGAGGGGGAAGGTTGGCGGGGATTGAAGTTATGTTGCGGATGAATGGGATGAGAAAGGAAGAGGGGTTTGCGTCAATGCGAGTGGGGCTGGGGAAGGAGGAAGAGGTTGGACTGGCGTGGTAGGAAGGCACTGGACTCGGGAATGACGAAGATTGTGGACTTGGCTGAATCGAAGAACACGCGCTTATGTTGGGTGGAGTGCCTCCAATCTCACTTCCCGTGGGTCTCTTGCATCCCTGTGTCAACATAAATGGTAATAATTAATTATCCATTATCGTGGAGAAAGAGTGATCGCAGATCTGAGCCTGTGATGTGATGAGACGAGTGATTATCGAGTTTTACCTTTCTGTAGGTAGTGCCATCTTCTTCCACGATCCAACCAGCTTCTGCGCAGAGAGCTTTGAGGACCTCGTTGTTGTCGCAGTGTTTGGGAAGCTTGTAGTTACCCTGAGCTCGAAGGCCGGCGTAGATCTTGGCAGCAATCGCTCTCCGTCTTCTTTCTCTCCTCTTGTTGTTCTCCCTCTCCTTCCACGTCGGCATCCGCCCCGTCGATCCGCCGCCGGTCATCGTTCCGGCGAACCTAAGTCCGTTCTGTTTTCCTCTGCGTCACAAAAAGTAGAGGAGCTGTGCGTGTGCTGTGTGTGCGTGACTAGAACAAAACCTGAGCGAGTTTGATTCAAGTTTCTTTGGGCCACTGCAGATGAAGAGAGAGATGGAAAGGTTGTTGCTTCTCTTGCGCTCTTCTCTTCTCTATCCCACCCTTTTCCTACTGCCGTAGTTTTCACTTCGCTGATTCTTTATTTTCACACGCCCACACGAATATATATTATTTCAGGAAAGTCTGAGAAGAAAATTATGGAATAACACTTCAATTTTGTTTTGAAATATTTGAGATGTACATTCTTCAATTTTTCTACACCTATAAAATATTTAATAAAAAATAATTATTTTAGGTTTCCAGATAATTCTTCTTGAATTATTTTTATTTTAAAAGTATATTATTATATTGTTGGTGTTAAATAAATGTATACTGTTGATTCATGTATATATGTTATTACTCTTTCGTTCATCTCATCTTTTTACCCTTTTTACTTGGATTTTTTTTATTTAGTAGTTTTTTTTTCCTTAACCCTTATTATAACAAAATTAGTTTGTGTCTTAATTATACTCTTTCTTCCTTTTCTTAAGTGATATTCTCTTTATAACTCTTGTATTTCAATTTTATGTAAAACAATAAATGTTGTATTAAAAATTATTTTTCTCAAACAAAATTACTCGAGGTCTTTATTTTATTTTATTTTTACAATAGATATTCTCTTTTCTTTTACTTTTTCTGTGGGATAACACATATTCTTTTTTTCTTTTATAAATTGACTTGGTTCATAACATAGATTAAATGTAATAATCATGTGTGGAGTTCTGTAACTTTTAATACTTAATTATGGATTTTTTGATAAGTTTTATGAAACAAAATGTTAACATTATTTCTAAGAAGAAAAACTCTTTAAAATATATATTTAAAGGTGTTTCTTACCAAAAGAATCAATATATGTAGTACATTAACTAATTTTTAACAAAGAAATAAATGAACGTAAGTTTAAATTATGCTACATAATCATACGTTTTGGGATTTATTGTTCTATGCCCTTCCTTATGTGGTCAATTACATTGTTTGCACATAAAAAGAAACATGGAGTTGATATTAAACTATGAATGCAAAGAATTCCTGCCATTCGTTCATATTCCAAGCGTTTAAGAGAGAGTTCTGCAAAAGTAAATCTTTACCACGGTTTAATTATATTGTTTTAATTCATTGTCATTAAAAAAATAATAAAATAATTATGTTGAGAAACTTCAATACTGACACATTAAAATTTAATAATTATTTGTCGTTAGATAAAAAAAATGAACAGAAGACATGTGCATAACATAAAATTCATGAAAAAAATTACAACTTAAAAAAAGTAGCCAACATATTATAAAATAATCTAAATATATGAAAATAAAATAATAAATGATTTATATTGTTTTCTATGAAAAACAAATTAACTACTCAAAATATAACTTCAACGAATTATAGATCAACTATTATCTAAAAATAAATTAATAATCACCTAAATACAAAATTTAACCACACAATTATATTTTAATATATTATATTATATCGTTATTATGATATTTATTTAAAACATTATCATAAGATAAAATATAATATATTATTATTATTATTAAGAAAAAGAATATAAAAGGTTATATAAAAATATTTTCGTAATAGGATAATTCACTTTGATTCCACTCTTTAATATTGATAATTGTTGGATCAATATTTGTTTTCTCCCTTCATTATTGAAATTCGAGTCACTATTTTCTATATCTCAATTTGAAAAAAAGACAATCTAGAGTTACCAGATCACTAGGTTGAAACTCCAATAAAAGATGACAAGAAAACACGCATAAAATGAATAGAGGTGCTAGCTTGTAAAAGGTATAACCTACCCAGCTCGGTGAGCATTTTACCTTTGGAGAAGCCGAACTGCATTTAATGTCCTCCAACGCAAATTTCAATGAAATCCTAAATAACCTTTTCTTGGATGAGTGAAGTCTACGTCATTAACTAGGTTTCAATTCTATGAAACAGGTCAATAAAAGTTTTCACTAACTTCCCACCATGAGCCACAACATCCTTAACTAAATTCTCAAGAAAGATCTCTCAGTATTTTTTAAAAAAAAAAAAAGTAGTATGCAAATTCATGGATAAAGAAACTTTATCAAAGGTGGCAGTTGTATCATTTTCCTTTCTGTTACTTCTTTTTCTTTGTTTTTTTATTTTCCCTTTAGTTTTTCTTCCTCACCAGAAGCATCCAGATTATTTTTATTTTCCATTTTATTTATTTGCTTCATCAAATGAATGTGAAATTAAAGATCGTTGCTTTTTTTTAAAACAGGTCAAATTCAGATTTCTCATTTACAATCAACTTTGAAGTTGAAGGATTTTGGATTGTTTAAATAGTCATTGAATAAAAATGTGAAATACATCTTACAAGATTCATCCAAACAACCAAACCTATATTCTACAGGATTTGATCCGATCATTGCTAGTATTCATTTTTCAAATAGGCTGAAGTTGAATCGCAAGAAAAAAGCTCCATCGATGTTGTTCAACCACTAAGGTAGAAGAACCATTTCATCAAGATGAAGGTAGACGGGTTGAAACATGATATTCTAAAAAATATATTTAAAGAATAAAAAAGTATACCCAATTCTAAGTAACCAATCTTTATTAGTTTAAGTGTTTTAGTAACACGTGTAATGGTTATAACATATTTATCCATCATAAAACCACGGGATTAATCCTGCACCCTTTGATGTATCAAAAACAAGAATTTGCAATCTCCATCGAGCGGCTTTCAATCACCTCATAATAGATAATCAACTTAATTTTACAAGCACATCTTAACCGCAAAGGACTCTCACATTTATACACAAGCTCTTCAGTGTTTGTCATACTAAGAAGGTTGACAAAGAAACTGACATTCAAACATGTTATGCAAACACTTAGATTCAGCTCCACAGTTGAAGAAGCTCGAAATACCAAATTACCAATCTGTCAAACATTGTCCACTTCCAACCAATAATTTTGTTTCAGCAAAAACCATCGCCTTTAACTACCTTCGTTTATTTGGGTTACGCGACAACTCGAATTTTTGTTTCTTAAAAATGACAAATCAAATATATAAAGAAAAAAAAAATTAACATCTTTAAGAAAAAAGACTGTTATAAAAGTGCATTCCTATAGTAACGATATTTATGCTTTTTCTTCTTTGTTGAAGAGTTATAGTGAAAGAAATTAGTCTTCTTTGATAAATAAACATAATTTGTCATAAAAAGAACTTATCATAATAAACGCAAATGCCACTGAATATCAATTTCAAAATTAAAATAACATACAGATTCTGAATCATGCCATGAGAAACATCCCCTTCAATCAAAGGAAAAAAGGTCGCACCTCATACAGAGTAGGAGATGATATGGCTCCCTCGCCAATTTATGTTACAATTTTTTTTTAGATACGAAATTTCCTGTACGCGACAAGTAAACGGAAACGGTGGGAAATGAACAAGAAAAGAGACAATTTTTCTATTCTTCCATCAGAAAAGAAAAGAGGATAAATATATTATTAGTCGATCTCAAAACCTACTTTTCATTTAGCCATCTGGCAAAGTTACTTACCAGTCGATGTTGAGACAGATCATCACTTGCATATCCAATTGGCTTCCATGATATTGTCAAAGGTAGGAATCATAAAGCTTACAAGCTAGCCTCGTTGATTTCCCACGAGAACGAAACATGTTAAAGATAAGTGACTCGTTCTGTTAACAAATGCTGCATACTTAAGATTAAATGATAGAAGAACATGTTTCAACAATGCACCAGTTTAGACACCGAATACAGAAAATATAGAATAACAAAGAAATCTTATTCAAGCAAATAAACTAAAAGATGCAGTAAACATGGGTATAGTATAAACAAAAAAATGTTCCAAAAAATGCCCAGATCACCATGTAAAAACTACTGAATGATCAAAGATTAACACGTCTCAGTATATATCACCTCTTACCACTTGATATCTCCCACACATCCGAATCTTAGAACATCAAGTTTGAAGAGTCGAAATAGAACGGTGAACAACGTACAAGAATGGAGCATTAAAAATGAATAAGAGGATGATGAAATTAAGAATATCACCTAGTTTTCCCGAGTCTTAGTAAGTGAAGATTAAAGTCTGAAGTAAACACTTGGAGAAGATTGCTTCAAATGCAACCTTTGAACAATTAACGAGGCATTACAATGAAGTCAAATTCCATGATGTAATAGAACACCTAATAACTGGTATATAAGAGACACTGTACACATAATTAGAGAGAAAATATATAAATATAAGCATAACAACCAATTAATTGCCCAGAAGATAGCACATGGAGGGGATTGCAATTGCATCTGTAATTCTTTAAGGTGGTTGTCGATAACAAATCAAGCTTTTCCAAATCCGAGAGTAAGCTCCAAATCATCCATTCCCACCTCGTGTATTCTCTCACCCTCCCAAGGCTTCACTCTTCCATGCTCGAAGTCAAAATCGGAGACTCCTCTGCCTATCTCCGCAACGGAACCCCACTGTACGCCCTCCTGAGCAGGGATCTGGTGTATAGCGGGTTTCATGAGGTTGAAGGTAGGGGAAGGGGGACCGGCGGCGGTCTGGCCCTGAAAACTAACCCAACGGCCGGAGGCAGAGTCGACGGTGGAAGCGTCGGACTCGTCGCACTCGGGGATGGTGGAAGTCGCGACGTGGTGGCGGCGCGAGGGGCTGGAGGGGGCGGAGGTGGCGAAAAGAGGGTGGCGGAAGGAGGCGTTGGAGAGGGAATCGAAGTCAGCCTTGCGCTTGGAGGTTCGGGGAGAGGAAAGAGGTGGGGTGACAGGGGCGCTGTTGGATATCCTGAGAGGGGGGAGGTTGGCGGGGATTGAAGTTATGTTGCGGATGAATGGGATGAGAAAGGAAGAGGGGTTTGCGTCAATGCGAGTGGGGCTGGGGAAGGAGGAAGAGGTTGGACTAGCGTGGTAGGAAGGCACTGGACTCGGGAATGACGAAGATTGTGGACTTGGCTGAATCGAAGAACACGCGCTTATGTTGGGTGGAGTGCCTCCAATCTCACTTCCCGTGGGTCTCCTGCATCCCTGTGTCAACATAAATGGTAATAATTAATTATCCATTATCGTGGAGAAAGAGTGATCGCAGATCTGAGCCTGTGATGTGATGAGACGAGTGATTATCGAGTTTTACCTTTCTGTAGGTAGTGCCGTCTTCTTCCACGATCCAACCAGCTTCTGAGCAGAGAGCCTTGAGGACCTCGTTGTTGTCGCAGTGTTTGGGAAGCTTGTAGTTACCCTGAGCTCGAAGGCCGGCGTAGATCTTGGCAGCAATCGCTCTCCGTCTTCTCTCTCTCCTCTTGTTGTTCTCCCTCTCCTTCCACGTGGGCATCCTCCCCGTCGATCCGCCTCCGGTCATCGTTCCGGCCAACACTAGCCCGCTCCGCTTCCCTCTGAACGTCAGAAGAAGTACAGAAATTGTGTGTATGCTTGTGCCTATGTGACCGGAACAAAACCTAGGCGAGGTTGATTCAAGTTTCTTTGTGCAGATGAAGAAGAGGAAATGGAAAGGTTGCTTCCCTTTTAGATTCTTCTCTTCTCTCTCCCACCCTTTTCACACTGCCGTAGTTTTCACTTCATTAACTCTATTTTCTTTTTCCTTTTCCTTTTCACTACCACATATATATTCTTCCCATCCATAAAATGTAGGAGAACGGAAGAGACACGGACCCCACGCAAGGGGATCAAGATGAATAATATTACCATACTGGTAATGATAAAAATGGCTCTTAATACATTCTCGATATATATTTACAAAAGACACTCTGCTTTTTTATTTGATCCAAACCACATATTATACCGTTAAGGATAAGCCGTTAAGTTCTCTAATTAATACTCTACTAAGCAACAATACGTTTTTTATATAGTTTAATTTACTAATCAAATCCTAATTAACTGCAGGAAAATCATATCCTGGTTTTAGTATTTACTTAATAGAAATTGAACAGAAATATACACATTAAATTCATTCGAATTTTTAATATGTTTGTTTAATGATTGAGAAGATTGTTAAAAAAAGTTGATTGGGATAATTTAGAATCGTTTTGTGTGCATACATATTTTCATTTCTTTTTCCTATTTGCCAATTATTAATATTATAAACCTACGTGATATAAAGTATCCATAATTTGAAGAAATATAATTTTATTTAGCTTTTCCATTTAACTGTGAATTTGGATTTGTTCTTTATGTTTAAAATAATTTCTTACTCAAAACTAATGAGAAATGTTTCAAAAGAATCACAAGTAATACACCAAACGTACAGATCCGAAAATGATTTTGTTATAAATATCACGTAAATGAGCTTTTTTTCTTTCGCATAGGATTTTGTTTTTCAATGCACGTGATTAAAAGTTAATACTAATCAACGCGATGAAAGAATTCAATCTCTACTAATTATGTCGTGTCTTTTTTTCTTCGGTGATAGGTTGAAATAAATTTGCAAATCTTTAGAATAAATTATTAACATTTGTGTTCTTTACATTTTCTTAAAAAGTTTGTCTCTAGTTTTTTTTTTATTACTTGTTTTAAATTTGTCCGAAAACAAACAAGGTGTTCAGGCTGGAATACACTAAAAGATATAAAAGGATGCTCAAACAATTAGTTGGAACGCGTGGAGCCCATAGGACTGGGCAGCATAAAAAAAGTAACAGTGTGACGAGGAAGTAGTGAAATAGTAAATGCAAGGAAATTTAGGAAAATGAATTAAAAAGGTAGGATGGTTGTGATATTTTGAAGTAAAAGGAAATTAATGTAATATAATGGTGGTGGAATTTGATTTTAAGTGGCGTGGCGTGGAAAATGAAGTTTGTTGAAATAGGAAATATAGCATGGGTGACCTAACACACCTTCCCTTCATGGAAGGCACATGAGATGTTGGTTAAGAATTAGCATCCTTACATCCTTACAGTGTAGACCTGTAGCTCAATCACGGATACCACAGTCCACTTCTGCGGCGAGGACTTCCCCACATGAGTCATACCAAATACAGGGGGGCCCTCCCTACACCTAATGGTGAGGTGCCGTATACCCTAGGTCCGCCACACACCACGCCACATTAAAATATAAAAATATTCAACGAATATGTTCCGGACAGCAGTGTCAGTTAAAAAAATATATATACTGATGGAAGGAATCGAAATTTACAAACAAAACTGACAGAGATTTCTTATATGTGATTTGCGACTCTGGGTATCATGTAAACATTGTTTCTTCTGCTTTTGTCACGTTGATTTGGTAAGAAAACCACCCAAAAATTTGGTGGTGGTACAATTACTGGTAGTAGTGTTGTACAGTAACAAGACGGGTCAAAGTAACGTTGCAGCCCACATGCAAATAAATAAAATAAATTTGTTTCGGATCAGAACCCCCCCCAAATGGGACCCATGTAGATATACGCATCCCTATCATTGTCTATATTGGTTTCAATTAATACCGGAAAACCCAGAAGAAGTGCACGATCGCTTCTCATTTTTATATCATTTTAGACAATACTCCGTCATATAAATTATTTATGACCAATCGGAATAACCATAAATTTCAATTCAGAATAAATATAAAACGTTCACACGTGAAACGAAACACGTAAACACCTCCCCCATTATTGCACACCAGTTCGTATAATGTGTGGATGGTCCCACTGCCCGTGCCAAAGGTTCATGCATCCTGTTGGATTGGATGGATATATAATATACTTCTCTCCAACCGTATACCGTGAATAATTAATAGTAAAACGCAGCGTTTATTTGAATAGTTAAATTAAATTAAGTTTGATTAGTATGGTATAGGCAGACATGAATTAAGAAGAAGGCGATGATTGGGAACATGCCCCGTTCTCCGGTAATTGGGGATTGGTCTGACGTGACGTGATGTTTAGTTGGAAGGAGCACAGATACGGACAAACCAGGAAATGAGAGAGTGTGGGATGGGACCCATCCAACGAGAGTTGAGTCGGCTCCACACGTGCGACACAGAAACCCATAATAAAGAAAGTCACAGCGTGGGTGGGACTTGGGAAAAAACTGAAATGGTTGGGGGGACCACCTTTGACGTGTCGACCGGTGTGGTTGTAACACTACAATGCGGTCCCTCTCTCTCTCTGGCACATACAGAGGATTCCCACGGCTCGGCGCGCCAATCCATTCTTTTCATGGTACAGTACCCACGAGATTAGATGCTCTCATGATTTCTGATTCACTTTCACTCTTCTGCCCTCTTCCTCAAGTCAATATTCCAGAGTTGTTCAAACTTCAATTCCTCAACACACCTTTCGATTTTAGATCACAAATACAAATTAACTTTGACTAACTTTCATGCCTCTTTCTTAATAAATCATTATCTTCTTTTCCATTTCTCTTCATTTTTTTAATTATGTTAAATGGATCTCACTCCTCTCTTCTCTCCCCTCCATGAATTCAACCAACCAATGAGAGATCATCTTCTAAACCAAACATTCATATCTTTCTCTCCCTTTCCTCTCCTCCTCGTTAAAAAAACCTAGTTTTGTCTTTCTGCTCCTTCTTTAAATAAATTTCGCCATAACCAAAATACTCATGCTTTCCTTTTTCTTTTCTTATTCTTTTATAAAAATGGAGAAGATTGTTATTAGTTAAAAAATATAAAATTCTTTTAAATACAAATTATTTGTAGGTCGAGGTTTAGTGTTCGTTCGGAAATAATCTTTAAATTACAAGTTTAAGTCAATATTTTATCTTTATCATTTGATTAAGTTAGATGTTACTTAAAAAAGTTATTTAATTGAGTTTGTGTTACTTGAAAAGAAAAATACTTTAATATAATATTAAAGTTAGTGTTTATTAAAAACTCTAGTAATAAATACGTAATAAAAAATAATTAACTACTTGAATATCTGTATTTATAGATTTTGAGATGAATTTCTGATTAATAATGATCTAATTAGAGTCTAAATAGTAACGATTTGATTTAGAATTAATTTAATTATTTTTTTTTGTTAATTTTCTTTTGTAGTTTACTTATCATTTTACATGGTACTCAGTGACAGTGCATGGTTAACCACAACTATATTGTAAAGTATGTATAGTATATATTATTCTATTTGATAAAACTCATTTCTTTTAAATATATTGTTAGTCAAACCTAGGAAACTTAATTATTATAAATTGTAAGTGATTACTACTCTTCAACTCCTCCCGTTATGTTTGTTTATTTTCAAATCTTGACTAACTGCAAAACTTGCCATTCAAGAAACACGTAATGTCCAAGAAAAGCGTTTGATTAGTGATAAATGAAAATTGGAAACTGTTCATTAGTAACCTAAAGATAATGGGTGGAAAATTTTAAATGTTTTTATTGAAAATATGATATTTAATAATATCAAATTAAGTTTTGGATGATTTTCAATATAAACATTTATTTGATATTTTGTCCCATAAAGACATAGCCAAACTAAATAAATGTGAAGACTACGGACGGTACAAATAATAATAATAAAAGTAAGAGCAATAAATAAGGTAGGGCGTAAGACTTTGCACACGTGCGTTAGAAAGGAACCAACGGGAACCGTGTGGGAACCACGGGCACGTGCCCTCTAGTCTGTTGAATTATATGCTAGATCCTTGTCTCAATTTATTTATCTTATTTAAATTAATACATAGTACATTTTAAGAAGACAACTGGTAGTTATATTAATTTTCCGCAATAAAATATTTTGATCTAGCTCGTATATTCTAATTGTTTAGCAGTATCTTACAAAATTATTAAGAAAACTAAGATATAAAATGAAAAATCGTGCCTTTATGCTTGTTAGAGAGAGGAATTTTCATTTGCCAGCAATTAAAGATATTTTCGATAAATAGCTGAAATTTGAAAAAATAAAAAATTAAGTCACATCACATACACTTTTTGTATGTGGTGTTTCCAAGACGACCAGGTCTACAATAGCGGAGGAGAGCACGTGGGCTGAGGGTCCCACACAGATGGATTGAGGAGTCGTGAGCTCCATAAATGTGAGAGATCACACTTTAAACAAAAATAAAAAATCAACGAAAATAATGCCTATTTTGTATCCCATTGGTGATGGAATTAAAGAAATTAAAAATAAGAAAGTACATTAATATATAATCTATTATTTTAAAGTTTTATTCTATATAAATAAGAAAGTACGTTAATATATAATATATTATTTTAAAGTTTTGGATAAAGAAGAGTATTAATTCTTTATATAATTAACTCAGATATTATTATTATTAGTGTTTATGGAAATCACATTAAACATTAGACTCAACAATTAGGACACTGTTTCTTTTTCTCACCTTCACAACAATGTTAAAACTGCTCCGAATCAAACTTTTCTTTCTCTTTATTTTCACCTATCTATCCATTTAAACCTTGTCAAATTTCTTTTTATGTTTACCGCTTTCTATGCTTTGTTTTAAATAAAGCATCACAATGTTTAATTTATTTCTATATTTACACTTTTTATATATTTATTTATTATATTATTGTAAAAGAATTAATAAATCATTATATTGATATTAATAAATTTTAAAAATATTATAATCAAAATTTAAATTTGTCACATTTTAAATTTATCTTTCATTTTAAATTTTTTTAATTTTAGTATACAACAAAAAATCACAATAAATATTTTTTTTAAAAGTACTAACTTAACTGAATTTTCTTTTAAAATGTATTATCAATGAAGTTAAAAAAATATAAAGATTAAAACAAATTAAAAATCCAAAAATAAATATCAAATTACTCATTAAACTCGTATTATAATTTTTTAATAAAAATATCATTAAAATTAACGTTTTGAATTAAATAGAGCCTTTTTACTTATATGGTCTTCGATTTAAGATACTAAAATTTATGAACTTAAGCAAAAAATTGATATCTAACCAGATAAAATAAATTCAAAAAAAATTTGATTACATGGATTGGGATAGAAAAACAGATAATATAGGTAAATAAAAGTATTGAATGGCACATTAGAATTGTATATATTTCTTATTAAACATAAATTTATTTTTTAATATTTATAAATTTATAAATATATTTTAAATTTTACTCTTGATATGGTATATTTTTTTTTGTTTAAATTCAATATAAATTATATAAAACCATAATTCATTATAACAATTACTATTAAAAGCACACATATCATTTTAAATTAAAAATTCATTATATTTATTTTATATATTCAAAATATATATATATTTTTAAATAATTAACTTAATATAAACCCATAATATGAATAACTCGCACGAATAAACCGGCCATCAAACAACTGGTATGAAATTAATTCAATAAATATTAAATTATCATACATAAATTTAAAAATATAAAATTCGAAATCTGATAAGTGTGAAAAACATATGTTTTGACACTTATAAAGGATCTCAATTTTGTAATTATTCATGTTATTACTCAGTGAAAAGTCGTAATAGGAGGTAGATTGTGTAGTAAAATATTGTTCAGGAAAAGTTGTACAAAAGTGAATTTGTCAGCCAATTCTCGCATAGCAGAAGCAAAATTCGCAGAGCCAAGAGAATACATTCGCACAGCGCACCACCATTGGTTCGCTGAGCGAATCATGCCAGTTTGGAGATTTCAAGTCTTGAATTCACACAACGCACCAGAGGCTGTGCGCTTAGCGAGTTGGTGCAGTTGATGGCTGAATTAATTTTAATTCGCACAGCGAATCTGCTTCTGTGCGCTGAGCGAATGGAGCAGTTTTATGAGAAATAAACTGTCTCTTAAAAGACGTGCTTTGGAGGATAGAGAGAGATCAGACGGAGACGGGGAGAAAGAATAATAGTTTGGAGAACTGCTCTGGATACCATTAGGAGACCTCTCTGAAGACATCAAGACTGCACATCATGCAAGGAATTGCATAAATGAGTATGTTTGTGATGTCTAGGATAGGCTAAACTTTTATTCGTTGGAATTGACTGTAATGGCTGACATTTGATGTAATATTTCCTGTTCAATATAAATTGTGTTCGTATGCTTTTCTTGTTTACTTTTTATTTTATTTTACGGAAGTAAAATAAACTTGTTTTTTATATTTAAATTATACTGGGAAGTAAATTTGAGTATTAACGCAAGAAAAGCAACCAGAAGGAAAGATGCTAGGAATAGTTTCAATTCTCCTGGTCATCAATAACATCGTTCTTAATGCAAAATTTATGTTTAATTACTTAAGGAATTAATAATTGAACATAATTCTTTAGAACTTGTTTTAAGGAATTAAACCAAGATACTGTGATGTTGATGTTTGAACGCAAGTTATATTGCTCAGAATAGTTACTATAATGTGGTCATGAAGTCAATTCCAATGAAGCTTTCTTTAAATTTTAATTTCAATTTTAAATTGTCATCTACTTTGAGACTATTAATTCACTTATATTTTGTTGTTCAAATTGATTTTGATAAATAAATTTTAACTGAATAACGTAACACAAATTCCCTGAGGAGAACGATACTTTACTTATCACTGTATTACTTGTAACGATTTGGTATACTTGCCAAAAAGTTATCAAAATCCAATCCTTACTCGAGCCTATAATGTTTTGAGGTGAGTGGCTGAAAACCCCATGCGAAATTGAATGCGTTCTGATAGCCTTTAATGGCAGGAAACTACAGCGCAAGCCTAGAGTGAGATTTTAGAGACAATTTGAAGAAAACACTTTTCATAAACACTTAACTACCCAGTTTTCTTTTGTTAGCCTGTGATGAAAAAAGAAAACTATACCTCTCAATTTTTACTAGTATATCTTCTTCTTTTTTTTGTTTTTTGAAAATTAGAAATTATATTTCAGAAATATTAAACTTTTAATCAAAAAGTAATTTTCAAAATGGATCCAAATTTAAAAATATAACTTATCAAAAGTTAATTTTAATACATTCGGGCAGTATTCTGGAAAGTAATATTGTACATTATCAATATTTGAATTTCGATGCCGACAAAAAAAATAGTGTTGTCAAAATGGAATGAAATCCGTGAGTCAACTCGGCTTACCACATATTTGAACTGGATTAAGTTGAAACAAAATGTGAAAATTTTGATGTGAGCTAATTTTGACCCGGCTCACCCGGATTGAACCCGCACCAATCGACCTATTTTTTTTATTGAAATTAAATTAATTATTCAAATTCAATTTTTTTTTATTGAAATTAAATTAATTATTCAAAACGCACAATCTTTACTTCGTAGAAGAACTTTTCGTGCTGCGTTGTGCTGTTGTTTATCCAAAAGTTCCCTTCTGCTATATATTTTTGTTAATATGTAGTTTCTTGATCAAACGATTGTGTATGTCTCATCAAACAATGAGTCAACCCGTTTAACCCACCAACCCGTGGTGAGTCGGATCAGATTCAAATTTTCTCGACTCGTTAATAAATGAGTGGAATTGGATTACCTCATTAAGTGACCAACCCTTGGTGGGTCAGGTTGTGTCAGACCGAGTTTGTCGTTTTAACAATTCTACCAAAAAGTTTCAAATGAAATAATATTTGAATTTTTGTTCAGTTTGTCAGCGAAGTCATTCCTTCCATTTAGAACTTTTTTCATGACTATGATGTAAGTATTATAGATCATTCCAAACAATGCGAAGGCTGTATTAAAGGCAATTTGTGTTCTATTTCTTTCTAGAAAAGCACTTTCCGAAATAAGTTACAATTCTAATACTTTAAAAAGTAATTTCTATAATGAATTAAAATTGTATCATCTCATAAAATAATTTTTGAAAGTGTTAAACTTTTAATATATTAAAAAATTATTGTCCAAGAAATTACACTTAAAAAAGTTAAATACACTTTTGTTCTTTAACTTTAAGTAGAAATAAAAATTAGTCTTTTTTTTTCGAAATTTTATCTAACTTAATCTTCTAATTTAAAAATTTATGAATTTATTCGTTTTAATCAAATTGTGTTAGGTTTATTTAACGTTACAAACACATCTCATAATAATATTTAAGTTATTTACAGTTTTAACATATTTTTACTTCAATATTAACTGAGAAAAACTTTAAAGATTTGAAATAAACTTAACAAAATTTTGTTTAAAATATTAAATTTATATAATTATAAAAATGAATTCAAAATTAAAAAAAAACTAATTTCAATTTTCATTCATAATTAATGAATAAAAATATATTTAACCTAAATATATGAATAAATCTGAAATATTTTTCAGGCCCAATCCTTTAATGACCTTTTTGTCAACAGCGAGAGGGGAAACTTCAAAAGCGTGAAGCCCAACTTTTTGACCGATTCTGATATCACGGGCTTGGCCTCTTTCCACAAACTGATAGGCAAATTAAGCAACAGATTAAAGTTTACTAAATATTATCTATGTAAAAAGATTGTATCATTAATCAGTCAACCCTTTTAATGACTTATAAAATAAATTTTATAATTTAAGAAAATGATAATTTTTTATTTTTTTATGCTATTAATGCATATCTATTTATTAAAATATAGTTGTTTAGGAGAAAATATTTGCTAATTTATAATTGAAGAGAGACAATAAAAATTAAACGTGATTAAATAGAAAAGTCAACCAAGTTTGCAAGTCATTTTCATCTGTTTATTAAATAATAACTACTATTAAGAGATTAAAAATGTGGACAGTATTTGTTGGCCCAATTATCTTGCTACAGTTATTGGCTGTTACCATCAGTTTTGTTCATTTTTTTCGACTGTATGGTGTGGTGTCCAATCCCTTCTGTAAGTTCTAGTGTGCCGCTACACGAGCGATAAAAACAATTAAGAAGAAAATATAAATAATATTTTTAAATTATTAGAAAAATTATAAAAAAAGTATAGAAAATTATAGTACCTGATGTAACAATAAAAAAAATTATTTAATAGTATCCTTAAAATTTTGATAAAACATTAATTTCCTTAAAAAATCTCCATAAATATTGAATAATGAAAATGAATAAAATTTCAAACTATAAATAAATAAATTAGGTACGGATAGTTGCTCTCACCACCATCACAGCCTTTTTCATACACTTCTCAATTTTTTTTTTCAAAAATATCTTTGGTTAATTTTTTTTACTTTTACTCATCACTTTTTATACTTTTAATTAAAACTCTAATTCTTTACCCTCATTCCCGCACACAACACCCCGTCCTTCTTCTCCTTCTCTTTCTTATTTTAGTCACCCACCAACCTTCCTCCCCTTTTCTTCCTCTCTTTTCCATTTTCGTCACCCACCCTCCCATTTTCGTCACCCATCAACATCTTGCTCGCTCTTGAAGCTGCAACTAGAGCTGTCAAATGAGCCCCTTTAATAAGATTTGGCCCTAGCCCATGTGCATTGGGGCCAAAAAAGTCCACAAGACCAAAATAACTCTTCATTAAAAAAGCCCACAGGGCTAAAAACCCCTAAAGCCCTATAGGCCAGGGCCAGCCCATGGGCTTTCCTTTTTACAAAATTTAACGTCCAGAAACATAATATCATCATACAAGTAATCACAAATCATGTGTATTTTTTATCCAGCTTTCATTTTGTCTTTGTTAGTAATAACTTATAACCATAATTGATTCATGCATAATTATATTTTTTTACCAATAAAATTAATTTTCTACTTCATAATTGTTTCTATATTAATTAGTTTAATAATAATGCTTTTATACAATTATTCCTTAATTTCCAAATTTTGTTTTGATAATTTTTTCATCTTAATTTTGGTTTGTAAATTTGACGGTTTACAGATATCCACATAAAATAGGTTTAAAAGTTAAAAAATTTAATTTAATTTGTAAAATTTTGATGGACTAACGAATTTATTTATAGATGGTAATCTATTTTGTCACTAGTTTAAATCAATATCATTCGATTAAGATTTGTGATCAAAATTACATTATTTTTAATTGGTGTGAACATGTTAAAATTTTGACTTAATAACTTTTTAACTTTTTTAATTTTCTAAATTTAATAAAATTAATATTTATTATTTACAAAGTTATATAATTCTTTTAAAAAAAATTATGAAACGTATAATTTAGTCATTTACATCAATTTATATATTTTTATGTCTTTTTCATATATTTTATATTATATTCATTTATCTTTTTTATTAGTTTCTTATTAAGAAACATTGATGTAATTTATTTATTATTATAATTATTATTTATTTTATATGTTAATAATTAAATACAATAATAATTTTAATTTTAGAATTATAAATTATAATATTATATTTATGTTAAAATATTGTATCTATTATTTAATTATTTTTTATTACAATCGGCTCAATTATGATAAATAATTCAATAAAAACGATCTTTGTTGGATAAAGATAAGTATGATTTTAAATTATTAATTTAATCTAAAAGGTTAGAATAAAAATATGATTTTATAACCACTAGGATTACATCTAGATCTTGTATACTAACATATATGATATTTATAAGAATTTTGCCTAACAAGGATTTTCACTAAAAAGTTAGTTATTTTATTACGTGAAATTAATTTTAAACTTTACAAAGTTTGTGGTTTAATTTTTTAATGTATATATATCTATACAAAACATTCAACAAAAGAATTTTATATGACAAACTATAAAAAATAAAAATTTTACACCGATATTAAAAATTCATCCAATCAGTAGATTTGAATTTAAAATTTATCCATAATTAATATTTCAAATATTTATATAGATATCAGAATTCGATTATTGAAAAATCAAATTTTCAACTGTGTTACTTTTATAATTTCTTTTTTGAAATTTTTTTCATTTTCTTTTAAATAAAAATAATAATAAAAATTTTCTTTTTTAACTTTCCAAAATAATAAAATTATATATTTAAAATATACTTATAATTAAAAAATTATTTTAAATAAGTTTTTATAAAATCAATATTTATACATTTATATTTAATTAAAAAGATATTAAATATCATGTAAATTTTGAAAATTATTGAACTTGTAAAGTAAATAAAAGAAATAACTAAAAAAACAGTAAAAGTGAATTAATTTAGTTTGGGGGCTAGCCCCATCCTAACCCTACCCCAACCCACTTTATGTGGGGCTTTAGGGGTTGGGGCTTTTAAAAAGCCCCCTATTAAGGGGGCTAGAAAATTGGGGCTTGATTTTAGAAGGGATTAGGGTCAACCCATGGGCCAGGGGCTCAAATGACACCTCTAGCTGCAACACAAGGAATTGTCCTGCTTAAGAACACCGGTCTTGTTTTGCCTCTCTCCCAAAAGCATTATCGTACCGTGACTGTCATTGGGCCCAATTCCAAGGCTACTGTTACAATGATTGGCACACACAGGTGTGAAAACACTCTTGTCCACTTTGATGCCTGGAATGACATTGTTCTCTTCAAGAACCTCTACAAAAAGGCTTCCCATCATTGGTTTTCTGGTAAAGTGTTTCCTGAAAGAGGATAACACCAGAGAGGTATTGGAGGGCATTTGGCATGCAAGTGTGAAAACATAATTTGAACACTATAATGAATGTCAATGTGCAATCGATTCTTAAACGAATATGAACATCCGTGGACGGATATGGACATCCGTTGAAGACTAAACGGGGATGTCCCATATCCGTTGAGCCGTTCACTGTTATCCTCTTCGTTTGCACAGTCACAAAACCCATCAAACATCACATATCACAACACACAAAAGAAAGAAGGAAGAAACTCAAAACGGAAATGGAGAATGGTAGGGGAAGAAATGGATATGGAGAGAAAGTGAGAGTAGGGGTTGGGAGGTTGCGACTGTCTGTGAGTGAAAATGAGAGGGAGGTGTAGGATAATTAGGGTTTTGAAATAAAAGTAAAAAGGGATAAATGTTAAAGTAAAAAGGATAATTTTGGAATTAAAAAAATTGAAGAAATGTAGAAAGCATTGTGTGGTGGTGGAGGGAACAACTCTCCATGTTGCTTAGCAGGAGTAGCACGAGAAAATGAAATTGAATCCACTTTAACTTTAAGTAAAATTGGAAATTAGTCTTTTTTCAAAATTTTGATCCAATTTAATCTTTTAGTGTTAAAAATGTGTGAATTTAACCATTTTAATTAAATTGTATTAGGTTTATTTGACATTTCAAAGGTGTTTCATGATAACATTTAAAATGTTTACACGTTTAACAAATTCTTATTATTCAAATGTTAATTGAAAAACATAAACTTAATAAAATTTGATTAAAAAAATGAAATTTATACAATTATGAAAAATGAGGGACTAAATTGATTCAAAATTAAAAAAAGAAAACTAATTCTAATTTTCATATAAAGTTAATGATCAAAATTATATTTAACCCTAAAAATACGAATAAATCTGAAATATTTTTCAGGCCCAATCCTTTAATGACCTTTTTGTCAACAGCGAGAGGGGAAACTTCAAAACCGTGAAGCCCAAATTTTTGACAGATCGTAGTATCACGAGCTGGCCCTCTTTCAACAAACCCATAGACAAATTACAGCAACAGATTAAAGTTTACTGAATAATATCTATGTAAAAGGATTGTATCATTAATCAGTCAATATTTTTAATGACTTATAAAATAATTTTTATAATTTAAGAAATATATAATAGATGATAATGTTTTATTTTTATATGCTATTAATGCATATCTATTTATTAAAATATAGTTATTTGGGAGAAAATATTTGCTAATTTATAATTGAAGAGAGGAAATAAAAACTAAACGTGATTAAATAGAAAAGTCAACCAAGTTTGTAAGTCATTTTCATCTGTTTATTAAATAATAACTACAATTAAGGGATTAAAAATGTGTACAGTATTTGTTGGCCCAATTATCTTGCTACAGTTATTGGCTGTTACCATCAGTTTTGTTTACTTTTTTCGACTGTATGGTCTCCAATCGTTTCTGTAAGCTATCGTGTGCCGCCTACACGAGATAAGAACAATTAAGAAGAAAATATAAATAATATTTTTAAATTATTGTTAAAATTATAAAAAAAATTTAGAAAATTTTACCCATGTAACAATAACAAAATTATTTAATAATATCCTTAAAATTCGGATAAAAAATTAATATCCTTAAAAAATCTCCCATAAAGCTTGAATAATGAAAATTAATAGAATTTCAAACTATAAATAAATAAATTAGGCACAGACCTAACGTAGGTAACACGTTGCTTCGCAGGACCAGCACGAGAAAATGAAATTGAATCCACTTCGATCCGAATATACATATATTTAATTTATTGTTTAAAACTAGAAAATTCAGCAGAAATAATGTTGGCAATATATATATATATATATATATATATATATATTTATTCACATGTTCTTGTATATAGACACACCTCACTAATTAAATTTTTTAAAAATAATAATCTCACATGAATTATTTTTTAAAATAAGAATTTGTTGAAAAAAGTAACCAATAAAAAAAATTAATATAACAGTGATGAAATAAGTAGGTGCGTACATTGACCTGAAGCAGCCTTGCATGAGGAAGAAACGAAGGAGATGATAATGGCTATGATTGAGACTTTATCATTTTACCTAGTTTCTTCCAAATATATTTATAGGTTAGTGTAGGGACCGATGCAACATCGTACAGGGACAGTTTGATTTTGTGTTGTTGGCCTTTGGTTTGTTCATTTAGGATATAAAAATACTGATATTGTAAAACAAGAGCACGTGCATCGGAAGTTTCATTCAGGCTTTCTTCAGTTAAATCTGTTGATAGTTTGATACGTCAGATCCGCCATGGACGCAGCTTCGGAGGCCGTTGTCTGATTTCCGCTTTCTTTGGTTTTCACTTGTAATGCGACTGAGTCCGACTCCAAGGCATAACCCTGTTCTTCCAACCAAATCTCCGATTCTCAGTCTCTCGTTCTCCAACCATGAAGTGAGTATTTTAACTTTTCTTCTCTCTCGAATCGATAAGACTGTATCAGTTAACTATGTTCATGCTCTGATTTTTGAAAAAAATGAAAATAAAATCCATAAGCTATTCATGTAATGAAGGAAACAAAGAAAAGGGGAAATATTGTAAATGTAATGAATATGTGGTTTGAGGATATTCTTATTGGAGCTGAGTCTAATTTATTAGGCACGTTTATTCTTCCATCTTTTTCGGCTTTCTGTTGAAATCTGCATAATCTTTAGCTTTCGACTTTTATTTGATTCGGACAACTATTGAATTGAAGTATGTTTATGTCCACGAGACTCGTTCCACTTGTCAAAATAAAGTAAGCGAATTTAGCTTGAGGGTAATAAATATGTTTGCTCAATTCAAATTCATATATCTAACAAGACTTAAACTTTATCAGTGACTGAAATTTAGGGATCATTTGCAGCCTATAGTTCCTGCTGCACATAATAACATGACCTTGTTTAGGTTTATGGGGATAGTTGATTAATTACTCACCACTAGGACCAGAATATTGTATTGCTGTAGTTTCTAGCTAATGTATTGGGATTTTCTAAGCTAGGTTCTTCTTCAGGACCATGACATGTTGATGGCTTTGAATCTATCTATGTGCTTCAGAACCCTGTTCTTTTTTCCAATTACCAATCTTCCATGATTTGGATTAACTTTTAATTTTCTTAAATTTAGTTCTACAGAAACAATTTATGTTTTTAACTCAGGTTGACGCTGCTGTATTATATGACTAGAACTCAAACTTCATGGATTACAGCGCATATCCTATTTTTAGTCGACCAGCAATTTTCCTAAGGGAATTTTGAATCTAATTATATTTTCACCCTGTTTATACAGCATCATGAAATGAACATGACAGAAACTCCAAGGCAGTGAATTGAAGTAAAGAAACACAAACTTAATTAGGAAAAACCGACTTTTAGATCTTTCGTGTTAGGGGGATCCATTACAGTGGAGCCTATTTTTGAGGCACTTACACTGAGTAATTTATATTGTTGTTGGACCTTGGAAATTTGTTTTTATCCTGCTACAGTTAACATAGCTCTAGACAGAATTCTCTGCAAATTAGGCTTTGTTTGAAGTGGAATGTCTTATAAACATGCGACATTCAATTTTTGTCAATATTCCTTTACAGGTTTCTTTGACTTGAAACACGGTACTTTTAATAAAATTAGACTGCAATGTAGAAGCAGCAATTTAATGGTATTCTGGTCTAAAAACTGGCAGTTTTCCTTCATTCAAGGTTTCGAAATCCTGTTGCAACTTAGAACGGTCACTAGCAGTAGTTATAAGATGTCAGATAGATCTCTAATGAGATGGTCAAGGAAGAATTAGCAGTGACGTGCATCATCATGCTTAGCACTCTGCTCTAGTAAGACAGTGTTCCACATAATTAGTTAGATTTTAGAATTGAATGCATTATTATATGTATGCATTTGGTTTCATTAAGAAACATTTAAATTCGTGGCATTAAGAAAATGAGACCCTAGAAACCTCCAGGTCCTCATTCACATGATTTGCGGCTATTGCTTACTTGTGGGTTATTCTTCATTTATGTTTTTTTTTTGGTAGAACAAGACAGATCTTTGGTGTGTCTCTCTCCCTCGTTCTTATCAACCTTGCTGCTGTAATGGAGCGGGCGGATGAAAACCTTCTTCCATCTGTCTATAAAGAAGTTAGTGAAGCATTTAATGCCGGGCCATCTGACTTGGGATACCTGACATTCATAAGAAACTTTGTTCAGGGACTGTCTTCTCCTCTGGCTGGTATACTCGTTATCCACTACGATCGCCCAACTGTTCTTGCTATGGGCACTTTCTGCTGGGCGTTATCTACAGCTGCTGTGGGTGTTTGCCACAGTTTTCTGCAGGTTTCATTCTGGAGAGCAATAAATGGCTTTGGTTTGGCAATTGTGATTCCAGCACTCCAGTCTTTCATTGCTGATAGCTACAGGGATGGAGTGAGAGGAACTGGGTTTGGATTGCTGAGTCTCATTGGTAACTTAGGAGGCATAGGAGGTGGTGTTCTGGCTACTGTCATGGCTGGAAAACAGTTTTGGGGCATAGAAGGATGGCGATGTGCATTCGTTTTGATGGCAACTTTGAGTGCATTAATTGGATTTCTTGTTTTACTGTACGTTGTTGACCCAGGAAAAAGATTTCCTACCACTCGAGATGCTGGTGAGAGTTCAGACAGGTAAATGACATTTTACTATTTCATGTGGCATTCAGCACAACTTATGGTACTTCTCGAACTCTTGACGGAAGTCTGTGTCTCCGAGCTATCTGTTATATTGCTTTCATCCTCATGAATAATAATGGGCAAATAACTGAATGTTTTGTATCTCTTCCTTTTGTAATTATTGGTAAATAATCTGCGTGTTTTTAGCAGAGATGACTCTATCTATAAAGGCAATGCTAGTGCAGCATCAATCTGGAAGGACTCTTGGGCAGCCACGAAAGCTGTGATAAAGGTGAAAACATTTCAAATAATCGTCTTACAGGGCATTATTGGGTCACTGCCGTGGACTGCCATGGTGTTCTTCACAATGTGGTTCGAACTAATTGGTGAGAGCATGAAGGAACTTTTGATCACACAATGATGCTATTAATGTAACATAGGAATTTGCAAAAGTCGTACTTTTCTAAAACTTGTACTACAAATTAAGTCATTTATTGCCTTCTCAAAAAGTCTAAACTTTATCTTTATGAGGTCTGACGATTATGATCTGTACTATTTATGGGGGAAAAGTTTTTATCAACTTGGTTGACATGATCAGTTGACACTCTGCAGGTTTTGATAACAATACTTCGGCAACCCTTCTTGGTCTTTTTGCAATTGGATGTGCCATGGGATCTTTGATAGGTGGATCAATAGCTGATCGATTATCGCAAGTCTACCCTCATTCTGCTCGGACCATGTGCGCACAGTTCAGTGCCTTTATGGGCATTCCATTCTCATGGATTCTTCTCAGGGTGATCCCTCAGTCAGTAAGTAGTTTTCTTACCTTTTCTGTGACCCTCTTTATGATGGGTCTAACAATCAGCTGGAACGGTACGGCTGCAAATGCTCCTATGTTTGCTGAGGTAGTTCCTGTCAAGCACCGTACCATGATTTATGCATTTGATCGAGCTTTTGAAGTCTCGTTTTCTTCTATAGCGGCTCCACTGGTGGGGATTCTTTCTGAGAAAATGTTTGGCTATAACTCAAAGTCCGTTGATCCCATCAAAGGATCTTTACCAGAGGCGCTTGCCTTGTCAAAGGGCATTCTTTCTATGATGGCTGTTCCATTTGGTTTGTGTTGTTTATGCTACACCCCTCTATACTACATATTTAAGCAGGACCGTGAAAATGCTGGAATGCTTTCTGTGAAAGAGGAGGAGATGATGTGAGACTCACTTGTTTAAGACTGATAGATCATGTCAAAGGAGCCCTCTAATTCTCTGCTCGTGAACTGGGTCCCTATTTAATTGGAATTTAAATCTCCTAAAAAACGTGGAATCATCTTCCGCAGTACACACGAAACCAGTGAGACCTACTCCGAACAATGACCTCATTTTGATTTTAGGAATCCAGATTAATCATGATCTCATGGTGCCGTCGTGGCGAGGCTTCTTACTGAGGATTGAACTAGTTTCTGACTTAGCCATTGCTTATTCTTGACATGGTATATCTAGCTGAATGATCAGAAATTTCAGGAATTTAGGATAATGAAACAGGCCTACACATTTATGTGTTCAGATTGTTTTCCCACGATTGTACCCTATAAAATATACACAACTAAATTTGTATGTTTGGTTCAACTACACGAAAGAATCTCAATGACAATGAAGCACTTTTTGAATGAATTCAAGTTTTCCTATTGATCACTAAGAAGAAACACACGACCTCGAGATAATCATCGAGCACAGACGTCTATCGAAAACCATAAAAAGAAACTACTAGGTAGTCAAATCAACAAGTCTTTACATGTTTGAGTAATAATAGAAACAAAATACCTGGTCAGTTAATTTGAATTTGTTTATTTTTATTGGACTTTTGACCGTAAGAGACAGAATAGTTTGAGTGGAGCAAGTTTGAGAGTTTACAGAGAGAAAAAGGAGCCGGAAATAATCATAAAATGCTTTAGAAGACGTTGAGCCCTGTAAAAGTAATGCAAGGAAAATAAAATTCTAACATAAACAGCTGAACTCATTTTCTGCTTGGTCCCTTTAGAATAATACGTCAACATTCAATAAAGCACAGGTTACAATAACATTCCACTTGTTTGGCTTTAAACGAACTTGGTGATCTTAGGAACTTGGCCTGTTGCTCCACCAAGAAAAATAACAGCACTGACAGAAAAATTCAATTCTTTGATTTTACAAACCAAGGGCCTCCAAGCATTGATGACATTTGAACAGGAACTTGAAGGCACTGAGCAAAGGTCTAAATATAACGAGGGAAAAAGGTTTGCCCCACATACCCTCCTGACATTGCCCTCCTAACATTAGATTCAAACAACCTTGGGTTCCCTCTCAACACAGCAGCGGCATCGTGATTCAGTGGATCCTCATAATTTGGTTCCTGCACACCAGATGAAAGAAAAGATTATTGTCAATTCAAAAGAGGAAAAAAACCAAAACCAGAAAAACCCGCAGTCATACCGTGAAGAGATGATACAAGCCATAGATGACAGTGTTTATATTAAGGACAGGTTTCCAATCTTCTCGTAAGATGTTTAGACAAACATTTCCTTCCAAGTCAATATTTGGATGATAGACCTGCACATTCGAGACAATGCTACAAATAAATTTATGATGTTGAAACGGAACATGAGAATAAACAGAACATGAGAATGATCCGCTTACCAAAACTAAAATTAAATCTGTACCGCTGTGTATTTTTACAATGCACAAATTAGAGTAAAAAAATAATCAAGTCCATCCTACCTTTGTCTTGCACTTAACCTTTGGCGCTTCATGTGGATAGATGGGAGACACTTGAAAAGAAAACAAAAATGTGCCACATCTGTAACAACAGACAAGGATATTGGAGATCAGTGAGCTTTTTCTTAAAAGGTTTCTTCATATTGCAAGCACAGTAAAGATCTTACCGGATTGAAAGTTTTTACTTATCATTTAAAAAGAAAACACATATGATGAACAAATAAGAGGGGCTTTAATTTCTTCAACAAGAATCAATTAATGTTTGAAAGCAGAGTTGAAAATTGTATGAAATTTCCTTACATGTAATATCCATCATCGGGTCGAATTGAAACTTCAAAGTTCATGAGGTCATCTTTTCCATTGGGGAAATGTATGGTACAAGATTGTGGTAGATTCAGCTCACTTATATCTGAAAGATGTAAATACAAAACTGTTATGACAACTTTCATAACAAAATAAATGGCAAAAACTACAGGCTCAGGAAAGGTGGATACAAGAAATGTCCCAGAACAGCAACTAAAAAATCAAGGTACAAGAGAAACATTTAACAATTAGTAAACCTTTGCAGGATGGCGGCCCATAAGCTGAAGAAGAGTATGTAAATATTATCATGCTTCTAGTGATCAGATAAGTTTTTTGTTTATCAGATAGTGAAAAGAAACTAATTTCATGGTCATGTAAACTGAATTACATACTTCAAGATAAAAGCATTCCTTAATCAAATATACAGTTGAATACAACGAGGGACTAATTGAAACCGCGTTCTCAGTCAGTCCACAAAGAAAATAAGTTAATTTCATAGTTATTAAAGCCACCAGACCAACCTGTTCAACTTGTTCAACCCTAAATCAGTCACCGATCCCACACAAAAAACTAACTAATTAAACACAGCCTGCTCAGTCCCATGAAGAAAAAGAGGTTAATTTCATAGTTATTATAACCAACCAGTTCAACTGTAAACCAGTCACTGGTCCCTAAAATAACTACAAAAAACTGCTCTAAAATTGAACAGGCGGGAAACTGGCAGAATCAGTCATAAACCGCTCATCGTTTTGCATGTTTAAAACTGATTTATAGGATGTCATGCAGTTGTTGTCCTCATATGCAGAGTTTAGAAATAGCCATCTGTTTTTATGAGAAGTGATTTTCACCATGAAACAGCCAATGTAGAAAATTTGACAACATCATACAATCAAGGGATGGAATTATACCTAATCTGAAACAACATATTGGTTCATAATACCTATTAGAACATATCTATTTAAAGTATTAAGCATTAACAGTTATATAATATATTTTATAGTAAATATAATTTTATAGTTATTCTAATAATTATTAGATTATATTTATTTTTATATTTTTCAACTTAATACTTAAAAATAGTAGTATTGGTTTAATTTAACACACACATATTTTTAAAAATACATAAAATTGTGCTCTGAGAATGAATATTAAGTTATTTTTTTCACATTGTTTAATATCTTTTACGAAAATTTGAAAAACTAGTACTCAATTACTACAGGTTCCACCATGGTTAGACTATTAACCTTGAACTGGTGTTGTGATTGACTCAATGACTACTTTTCAAAACATTGGTTAATTTACTTAAAAACTATACTGCAGCATGAACTTGCTAAAGTTTCTTTTGATATCAGGTTTTTCCGTTTTATTTGTTAATATACTGAAATGTATTATTTCAAAAGTTATAATCCATCAATGGCAAAACTTTCATGTCCCCCCTATAACTAGGGGAGATCCTACAGTATTTTATTGACAAAACGCAAGGTTTTATACTCCTCCGTTGTATACCACATTTCTTTTTAAGGGCCTCATCCCAAAAAGGACTAACACAAGTTTAATCTACATGTATTACAATATGTCCTTTTCATATTATAATTTCAGTCTAGAAAAATAATGTAAATTAGAGTTGGCTAAAAGTAATAGGCAAGAGTCTAGATTACCATAATCAAGAAGAGAATAGCACAAAAACCATCTTGCAAAACATCTGGATTTTACAACATTTAACAAGTTTATGATATTTAATAAACAATTTGCCCCTTCAAAATTTTACTTCAGTTTGTTAGATCAGAAATAAAATATCTAACTCTAGACAATATTTCTGTAGAATATGCTTTTAATTTTCAACCTATGTAAACTCAGAATACCCAGTAACTGAAAAAATAAAGCTGGAAATCTTATATTTGTTATAATGTATCCGTTCATATTACTTCAGTCTTCTCCCCTGTCTGTGCCTCAAGACCAGGCCCCAGCAAAACTCCTGCCCCATTCAACATCAGGTTACAGAGGCAGTTTTTGCACTGAATTTTTATGGCTCGCAGTATCTGATGTCCGATCAAAGTATAACATATTACCATTAGACCTCTCCTTTTCCTCTTGCACTCTACATTTTCATTGTTATAAAATTTTGGAATGACACACAAATTGTACAAGGTAAAGCATACAAGAGACACTCCAATTAATAAAAAGAAGAAAACCTTTGTGAAGACGCAACTCGCCAGCACTCTGCTTCTTAACGGGTGGTCCACCACTTGCATTTTCTGCAAGTTCTCTCTGTTTTTCCTTTACTTTAAAAAGTTTAATCATAGTCCTACAAAAATGATGTCAGCGCTCCAGCATTAGATCACATTTTATCACAGTCTATGAAATTATCCAAGAACAAGATCAATTTATTTCTACACCTTAGAAATTCATTGATGGTCAGGGAAGTATACCATCTTTCCCATTCTAAACATTTAGCCTTAAGCTCAATCATTTACATTAAAATGACAAAACAAGTATATTTACAAGCTTACCTAACAACCTTCTCCTTGGACAGCAATAAGACATTCACAAGTTTAACAGTTGAAACAGCTACTTTGTGCACTGATCTCACCCTTCTCTAAGAAGAATAACATCTATCATACTTTTAGGATAAAAATCCAAGGCAAAGAAGCATATTGAGCTACTCATTTACAATTCTTTATTTTCTTTTCTTTATTTTTTTACAAACTCGAATGATAGATTATCAAAAGGTCACCCTAAAAACAAAAATATAGTGGTCTATCACAGAACAGTGCGATCTAGTAAATTAACTACGAGAAAATAAAACAATATAGAAATATTTTGAAAAATGTAGAATCCAACACAGTAGTAATCAAAGGTGGGCTAAATCGAGAATTGCTTGAAGCAATTGAAAAGAAAGCTAACAAAAAACCCTAAGGCAAAGAGATCGGGATCGGGAATAAGAAAGGAAATCAAAGATAAAGGGAACAAGAAAATGGAGAAAATACAATAATAAGAGAATAAGAAGAAGAAGATGAAAAAAAAAGGAATCAGATATGTGAGAAAGAAAGAACCTGACTGAAGATAAAACTCAAAGACCAAGAGATGAAAAACAGTTTCGGGGTTTTCGCAGCTCAGCTGCACGCTCTGCACAACCTCAGTATCTTTCTAATTATTTTCCTTTAGTCCCAAAAGAGCCTTCTTAATCATTCTATGGACTTATTTTTGCTGATGCATAAGGCATTTTCCTTTTTCTTTTATTTTTTTGGAACTATAAGTTGCTTTTTTCAAACGCTGAAATTGGTCTTTTTTTATTCATTATTATCGTGGGTTTAATTTTTTCATGCGAAATGCTGTTTCATTTTATACATTTATATTAAAATATTTGGGTAGAAAAATGGAATTACCTTATCTTTATTGATTAATAATGTACAAATGTTATAATTGACCATGAATAGGAAGTACTCCCTTTTGAATTATCATAAATGTGCATGGATGTCTTGTAACAAGAAGAAGCATAGTATAAGTTATTCTAAAAGATCCACTAAAAATAATTAACTAGGGATTCTAATTTTTTTTTCTAAGTTTAGCTTAAGGCTTATTAATGAGACCAATCACTCTTCAAATATTACATCAAAATCATTAAAATGATGATGTTATGAGAGAAGAGCATAGAATTGAGAGAAGAAAATTATGGGACCATAAGAGAAGTGGTTGGCTTTGACTATTGAAAATATACGAGACCATAGGAGAAAAGTTTATCACGGACAGGTCTATTTATGTCAACTATAATTATCTCAGATTCGACCTTTTCATAATATAAGTAAGATTTAGTTTTTATTAGACACTATACAATGACCTTGAAAATAAATTACATTTTTCAGAAAAAAAGAACAAGTATTTGATAAAACTATTTTAAAGAGGAGATAAATATAAGAACATAAAGGATATAGACTATGATTTTCTTTTATTTTTATTTTTTATTTTCAACAATCGAGATTTGATATTTGGTATCACCATAAAGTTCACTAAAACTCACCATGAAGATTATCTTCTTAACCATAACTTATAATTTTAATACAAATATTCAATTTACTTGTTTTCTTAAGCAATATTTCAAAGTGTTATTAAAATAAATGATTGAGAAACTTATCTAATAATACTCTAAATCGTTATGGTTTATTTTATTTATCTTGAGCATACTAGTAAAAAAAACTGATCGTTTCGGACGCAATATCAATTTTCTTTTCCGATTAGAAAAAAGTTTGACGTGTCCACATCTGCAGCTAAGAGTCTCTGCAGAATTTGAATATAATGGTCTTCTCACACTGTAGAGATAAGTATCTAATGGATTAGTCTAAGATTGGGGCCTCACTTAAAATTTAATAGATATAGGTGAGACCATGAATACGATACCAGTGTCTAATATTTTTCTCTCTTATATCTACCTACATAATATTATTGGAAAGAATAATTACAGAACTTTTTATATTTAAATATCTTAATTTAAAAAAAAATACAAGAACCACGAATAAACGAAATAATTAAATTTTAAATTTTATTTTGAATGTTTTTGTGATATGTTGGACTGTTCATTCTAATCAAATTTAACTTTTCTTAAAAATGAACTTTAAATTTAATTTAATTACAAAATGATTATAAAGTGAACTTAAATTTAATTTAATTATCAAATTGTTTTTTTTAAAAAGTAAATTTTAAATTTAATTTAATTACAAAATAAACTTATAAAATAAATTTTACATTCAAATATGTATTTTAAATTTTCTTTATCTTTAATCAACTTTCAACATATTTGTCATAGTTAGAATAAATTATAATTTGTGATTTTAATAGTGTGAACTATAAATCTAACTTAATTATATAAAATTAGTTTTTAAAATAAGATTTATATCACATATACAATCTAAACTAACATTGTCCCTATATAAAAGTCCTAACATTATCAAAGTTGCAAACACAGCAAAAGATAACTGAGATATTTTATAATAAAGAAATAATAAATTTATAAAATTATATAATTATAGAATCATATAATTGTAAAATTAAACAAAGTGACGATTACATCACCCTTAACAAAATCATTTACCAGTAAATATCAATTTAATAATTTTAAATTTTTAAAAACTCAAAAAATAAAAAAAAATAATAAGAATTCAATTGAAATATTTTAAATTTACAAATTTAATTATTCTTTTATGTTATCTACTAGAAATAGAACTTTGGGGAATGGTTACTAATGAATGCAATAAGTGATTTTATGTTTTCATTTTTTTTTAAGAAAGGGAGCTTTGATTATATAATCCAAAGGAAAAGTGCTTCCTCAACGCAACTATAAAGTAAATTTAAGTAAAACTTTTTCGGAGAAAAACAGATATGCAAAAAGAAATGTATAAATCCAACCAGGTGTCCCGCCTATATTGAAACAAACCACTAAATTCAAACACTTAACTATAAATACTTACTATCTTTGAAGTATGAGAAAACAAAAAGTTTGAGAATGTAGGATATCAAAGATGTGATTATTTTCAGAATTTTCTACTTAGTAAAAAAAAACTAAAGAATTAGATGAACATTAATAAGGTGATAAAGTCATATCATAATGGATATTTAAATTATAAGGGGCTACATGGAGAAGCATTTGTAATTTAAACTTTAATCTGAAAACAATAATATATATCAACATATTAACTAACAAACTTGTACATCTCAAATATAAAAAGTAAGAGAAAATAAATAAATACATGTTTGTAATTACATAATAATTATAATTAATTTAAAAAATTATAAAATAAAATTATTATTTTTACATTTCTTAATAATGGTTATTTGTACAAAAGTTAATAAAGTGTAATAAATACTCTATTTCACTACATAATAGGTGTCTCTGATCCACCCTAACGAACCCATTTACATGCATTGGCCGAAGAAAAAGGACCAACCTCGTTTTGGTCTTCTTAATAGAAAACACTAAACACGGAGAGATAAGGACAAAAGTCACAGAAGGGAACCCATAAATGGCAACAGATTCCTTCTCACTGAAAACTCATCCAATGCCACATTCCATCTTTGTCATGAACTGCTTGGTGTTTGTTGCCTTTCATCTCTTCTTGATTCTCAACTTGTCACCATCTATTAAAGCCTCCCAGTAGTTAGATTTACTTTCATATTTTATTAAATCATTATTTAACTAAAACATAATTCAATTTTATTTATATTTACTATATTACGTACTTTTCAATCAAATTAAAGTAATCTTTTGTTTTCAAATTTATTTTTTTTCAATGAAAAATAAGTTATTACAATGAAAAAAATAAATAAGAATATAAATTAAATGCAATTAATTAAGAAATGAAGTGACCGATCAATAGAAATATGTAAAGAAAACTAGGAATGTTACTACTTTTCAAATTAGATTTTTTCCTTTCCTCGTCCAATATTACATTAGTTTTATCCTTTTTTTTTCAGTTCTCACTCACTATCACAACAAAACAAAATGTTAAATGTCGTTTTGTCATAAATATTTTAGTAAGTAACTTTGATACTCTACTTCTAAATTTATTTGGTTCACGTATTTTAAAAAAATGTAATTTTGGGCACATTCATAATTTTACATAAATTATATTCTTTTATCTTAATTCAATTCAATTGTTATCTTAACATGTTGATTTAACATTCCACAAACAATTTATCGAGTTCATTAAAATAAAAGAAATGACACTGATATAACTGAGAATTAGACATTGAGTTCATTTAAATATAAGAAATAAAACAACATAATTGAGAATTATACCGGATTTTGAGAAATATAGGAGTACATTAAGAAAGCAGTCTATTTTTTAGGATAACTATTTACATTAAGAAAGTAAAAAAAAAACTCAATTATATCAATTAATTTAAAGAGAAATTTATATTATTTTTAAATTAATTATAATAAACGCTTCACAATGCAAGATGTATGTGAATAAAAAAGAAAATAATTCATGCACGTTAACTTTTTGTACCACTTTTATATTAATCACTGTTAATTATTAATTTATGAGACGCATAAATAATTAAAACATGTACATAAATTCATTAAAAGCAGTGACTTTACTTTTAACATTTTGTGATTATATTAAAACTTTTGTCTAGAACATAAGTAAATTATTCGCTTAATTAAATTGATTTTAAGAAAACAATTTATTAACTCTTAATTCAAAGCTATTTGTGTTTCTATAATAATTTCATTGCTTATTTTTAAAGTTGATGAAATTAGAAATATCTATAAAACAAAGGGTGAAACATATATGTATTAATTGAATAAAAAATTATCCAATCAGAAACCATCATACATGTTAATCACAAACATAATATCTTCAAAACCATATTGAGATTAGGTGTTATTAATTAATAGTGTAAATAAATTATACTATATTACATACTTTATTTTATTACTCTCTTGATTCAATGTAAGTAAAACATTACATTGAAAATGAGCACCATGACGTGATTGCTATAGACATGAACTCAAAGCGTGTTTGGAAGCTCAATAGAACCTTAGATAACCAATACTTCTAGGAAAGTGATTTTGGTATTCTATCTTTATGACACACTTCTCGGTCATTGTTGGACTCGCCTGTTCCCACTGAGTTTCTCCCATTCATTTATTTTTTTTTTAAGATTTTTATTATAAATTAAATTTTGACATTTTATATTTTATTATCATGGATAACACAAGTTTCAAAGTTCACAACAAACACTAATATGTTCTCACGTACATAAATATGATTAATTTTGAATCACAGAAATATGATTTCAAACCAGATATAACTACTTCTCTAAAGATCTTCAATTTTTAACTTTACATAATCTCAATTTTCATTTAACTAAATTACAACACATTCATTCAAAATATCTAATACCTTTTTAATTGAAAATGTGGCAAAGTTGTGCATTTTCTAAAATCAAAAGATAAATATATCTATTCTAAAATAAATAAATAAAAACTAAAATAACAAATTGAAAAAAAAAATAGAACAAAAATTACCGTGTTATATGCTACTTTAGGAGAAGTAAAATATTAAATTTAAGGATAATGATACTTTCACAACATTTTTTTGACAACATTTTAATATCATCTATGTAGTCATTCTCTGATCCATGTTGATGTTTATGATTATGATTATTGATTGTGTAATAATTTTGGATCAATCACAGAATGACACGTAGATGATGTTAAAATGTTGTCAAAAAAATATTATCAAAATATTATTATCCTAAATTTAAATTCAATATTTAATGTTAACAAATATATATATATATATATGTGTGTGTGTGTGTGTGTGTGTGTGACGTGAGGAGCAAATAATTCATACACGTCAACTTTTGTACATTTTATATTAATCACTGTTAATTATTAGTTAATGAAATACAGGAACTGATGAGGTTTTAAGTTTAAGTTAATTATCAATTTTCAATGTATCATTAAAAAAAAATTGATTGATTAAGAATTTTTGTTGCTGTTGATTGTAAGAATCAGAAATGAAGTCACTGCGTTTGACAAGGGTTATACATCAATCATGTTCTTATTTTTATTTATCATTACACAATACCTATAAAATTAAATTTTGATTTCAAAATATAAAATAATTTTGAAAAGTTAAATAAAAAATAAAAGTATTAACTTTTTATTAGGCTTAGAAAAATGGAATGGTGTACTTATAGAAATCTCTTTTTTTGACAAGTAGCACAAGGAGTGGAATCCCAAAGTCTTGTAGAAATCTTCTTTTGACAAGGAGTCTAGTCCCAAAGTCTATATAACCAACCATCGCAACTACACCACAGAACACATTTCTCTCGCTTAGAATCAAACATGGCTTCTCCTTATGCCTGTCTCAATTCCTCCATGCTCAGCACACCTTCACCTCTCTTTCTCACTCCCCCTTTTCGCACTCTCACACTGCTTCCCAATCCCACCAAACCACCAACGCCAAAACTCTCATCTTTTCCCTCTCTCTCCGTCTCTGCTGTGCCCGCTAAGGTAGACACCGCTGTGAGAATACCGGAAATCGAAGATTTTGATTTCAAAGTCTACATGCTCCACAAGGCCCACACGGTGAACCAAGCCTTGGACGCAGCCATTGCGCTGCGCGACCCGGAGAAGATCCACAAAGCCATGCGCTACTCCCTTCTTGCCGGCGGCAAGAGGATCCGCCCCATCCTCTGTATCGCTGCCTGCGAGCTCGTCGGTGGCGATGATGCCACTGCCATCCCAGCCGCCTGCGCCGTCGAGATGATCCATACCATGTCGCTCATCCACGACGATCTGCCATGCATGGACAACGACGACCTCCGACGCGGCAAGCCGACCAACCACAAGGTCTTCGGCGAGGATGTGGCGGTTCTTGCCGGCGATGCGCTGCTCGCGTTCGCGTTTGAGCACTTGGCGGCGGCGACCGAGGGTGTGTCCCCAGCGCGCGTGGTTCGTGCGATTGGGGAGTTGGCGAAATCGATCGGAGGAGATGGCCTTGTGGCGGGACAGGTGGTGGATTTAGATTCGGAAGGAGCCTCGAATGTGGGGCTGGAGAGGTTGGAATTCATTCATGTGCACAAAACGGCGGCGTTGCTGGAAGCTGCGGTTGTGTTGGGCGCAATAGTGGGAGGTGGGTCGGACGAGGAGATTGAGAAATTAAGGAAGTTCGCTAGGTGCATTGGTTTGTTGTTTCAGGTGGTGGATGACATTCTGGATGTAACTAAGTCGTCCGAGGAATTGGGGAAGACGGCGGGGAAGGACTTGGTGGCTGATAAGGTCACGTACCCTAAACTTTTAGGGATACAGAAGTCCAAAGAGTTTGCTGAGAAACTGTTGCTGGAAGCGAAGGAACAATTGTTTGGATTTGATCCCCGAAAGGCAGCTCCTTTATTTGCATTAACCAATTACATTGCTTACAGGCAAAGTTAATTAATAATTCATATTTCCCTTATTAGTACATGATTTATAGTTTATGAGAAACTGAAAGTCTTTTATGGTATTTATGAAATGATAATTTTTCCTATTAAATATAATGAAGATTGTATGATTTATTAATAATTATCAATGACAGAATTAAAAAAGTTATTAATATTAAAGATACATTAATATGTTAATGATACTTGAAAAATGAATTAATTAATTGAATAATCTGAGTGAGTAGGTTATATTGAAAAGAGAGTAGCTTAGTTAGTCTGACTGAGTGTGCAAAGTATCTGAAAACATTGGATACCGAGTTTTGTCTCTGGGGACGTGTCAAATAGATTTGTTTCAGCTCTCTGCTTCAATCCTTACTTGTTTGTTTGGTAAGTTGTTTGTGTATTGAATGTTTAATAAAATAAAGGTCTGTTTTCTAGTTATGTACGCTTTGGCTCTGTGTGTGACCAGCTTTCGGAATTTTTGATAGGATATATTCTTTACAGTCAGGAGCAACTTGTCCTCAGACTCCTCGAACTATTGGCACTTCTTCTACGGGAACATGTGATCATGAAATGCTTTTATCTCTGACATTTACCACATCAATTAATTTCTCTTAAATACTAACCACATTTCTTCTCATTAAAGTTAAACCAGTTCCTCCCTAAAGTTACTCTCTCTCCTTTTCAAAACTGTATTCTCTGTCAATTTTTTTCATTTTCAAGAAAAAGTTTACTTCATCTTTGTGAAGTTTTTCCAGAGAAGATAATCCAGAGATTTTGTATAATTGTCTCGTGAATAACTTTATAAAAAATATTAAAACATTATTTTTAATCCAAATTCTTAATAAATCTTATGGGTTTATTATATTTTGTATATCTTTATCTTAATTTTATCGAAGATGTGATTTTCATCTTACCTTAATTCCTATCAATCTTATATTTAAATGCGAGTCTAAATAATTTTATCTCTACTAATTTTTAAATTTTTAGATTCTTCGTATATTTATATTATAGTTCTGTGAATCATCAGTTCAACAAATTATCAACTCTAATATTATTATTAGATTTTTCGATAAAAGATATCAAAATATTTGGTATCATCAAATTATGACTAAATTTATAAAAATAAATCAAATATTATTCTCAATCTAAAATGTTAAAACAATATATTTATATGTTTAATTATATATTATTCATTTATATATGTAAGACTCATGAAAAGAGAGGAAGAATCAAGTGAGAAATGGAGAAGAAAGAGTTAGACAGAAATTTTTAGTTGCATAAGTTCTGGAGGGTTTTCGGGGAAACAAATTCTGAGCAAGAGATTAAGTCTGGAATAGAGGTAGGAGAGCTAACCTTTCTAAGTTTTTATATTATGATTTAGTATTGTTTTATTACTATTCATGTCTTGAAATTCTGTGTGAATACTGTTAATGAAAAACATAGGTGCTTGTTATATATCTATCTATATTGAATTTCTGTGTTAATATTATATGTTGTTGTTTTGAATCTGTAAAATAAGAAATTTGTTAAAACTAGTTGAGGAACACTTTGGCTAAGAAAAAACTTGGTACTTAAGTTGTCCATTGTGACGCACCTCTCTTTCCTGGAAGTCTACTCGACAAGTTTTTAACTTAAATCTTGTTGAACAGATTATGTACTGTTAAATTATTGTGCAATATATCTCGTGAGAAATGGAGAAGAAAGAGTTAGACAGAAATTTTTAGTTGCATAAGTTCTGGAGGGTTTTCGGGGAAACAAATTCTGAACAAGAGATTAAGTCTGGAATAGAGGTAGGAGAGCTAACCTTTCTAAGTTTTTATATTATGATTTAGTATTGTTTTATTACTATTCATGTCTTGAAATTCTGTGTGAATACTGTTAATGAAAAACATAGGTGCTTGTTATATATCTATCTATATTGAATTTCTGTGTTAATATTATATGTTGTTGTTTTGAATCTGTAAAATAAGAAATTTGTTAAAACTAGTTGAGGAACACTTTGGCTAAGAAAAAACTTGGTACTTAAGTTGTCCATTGTGACGCACCTCTCTTTCCTAGAAGTCTACTCGACAAGTTTTTAACTTAAATCTTGTTGAACAGATTATGTACTGTTAAATTATTGTGCAATATATCTCGTTGGAATGAAAATTTCTGATGAATTCATGTTATTGTGGTGATATGGAATTATGAATTATAATTGTGATGGTAGGATAGAGGAATCTTAAAAACCGGAGTTGGTACATCCCTGATCATAGAGCAGCCCTGGTCAAATCCAGTAAGTTGTGACTAGTCATATGTACTGACGTTTATGGTGAGTTTGATTCGTCAAACATTTGATTCTTCTCCGGTGACCATTTATGGTGATATTTTAGTATTGTTAATTTATTTTGTGATATATTCATTTTGTATGATTTCTGCGATGATTGAATTTTATTGGATTTGAATTTATGCATCTGAACATGATATGAGTATTATGGGGAGATTTGGTAAGGGTATAATGTGAGTTGAGGAATATGAGCATGGTATGAGTCTCGTGGAGAGATTCAGTAATGATGTGGTATTTGTGTATATGTTGATGTTGAGGGTCATGTAGTTGGAGGTTATCCTGATACTCTAATAATCATCCAGTCTCAAGTAGAGAAGGATGAATTATGTGGTGAGAGGGGCAGGATGTCCTGGTCTATGTGCCAGTTTTGGACATAGTGTTGAGGACTAACTTTGTGGATGGTATGAAGTATTTTGGAAGTGTATTTGTAAGAAGAAGTAGAAGTCATCACAAGTGCATAACCTCCCGTGACCGCTCATCAACATATCATTGGAATGAGTGTCTATTGGGTATTGTGGAATGAATGTCTATTGGGTATTGTGGAATGAGTGTCTATTAAGTATTGTGGGATGAGTGTCTATTAGTAATTGTGGTATTGTGTGATGAGTATCTATGATGCGATTGTTGTATGATGGTATGAGGGTGTTTGACATAATTATTATATGAGGTTTGTTGAGTGTATCAAAGTAATGGATGAGTATCTATGATGTGATTGTTGTATGATGGTATGAGGGTGTCTAACATAATTATTATATGAGGTTTGTTGAGTGTATCAAAGTAATGGATGAGTATCTATGATGCGAACAATGTCTATTAAGTATTGTGGGATGAGTGTCTATTAGTAATTATGGTATTGTGTGATGAGTATCTATGATGCGATTGTTGTATGATGGTATGAGGGTGTCTGACATAATTATTATGAGGTTTGTTGAGTGTATCAAAGTAATTATGCATGTTTTATAAATGATTAGTTGCATGTTAGCTCACCCTACTTGTTTGTGTTTGTGTATGTGCGATGATCGTATAATTCGTTATACGGGAGCAGATGGAGAAATGTCGTCTGGTTCAGTGCCAATGAAGAAAGAGATAGAAGAATAAATTAGAAGAATTCGAGTTATATTTATGAGTTTATAGTTGAAATCTGAGTTTAAAACATATATATATATATATATATATATATATATATATATATATATATATATATATATATATATATATATATATATATATATATATCAACTATAAATTATCAAGTGTGAGATTAAGGGATGTTACCTTAAACGCAATGCTACAATATATCAATTATGAATTATCAACTGTGAGATTACGGAATGTTACAAAATATTTATATATATATATATATATATATATATATATATATATATATATATATATATATATATATATGACTTCAAACTTATTTTAAATTTTTAACCATCTTTAGTAACTTTTTTTAACAATCAATTATCAAACAATTTAATCTCAATTTGTACACTTTATTAAAAAGAAAGTAGATAGTATTTCTCTTTTCATTTTCAACTTTGCTTTCTCACTCACTCGATTAGTAATTCTTTCATGAAAAAAAATCTTAGGAAATATTGGTATAATAAGAAACAAGGGACTTAAATAAGTAAGACAAACTTGTAATTTTTTTCTTTATATTTATTACTTTCCAATGAAAAACCAAGAAAAAAGTGAATAAAATTAACAACACAGACCGAGCTTTTCATAAGGTTATCTTGCACTAGTGCAAAATAGACTTTTTATAGCGTCTATTTATACCTGTTCAAATTCATCAGGTATAAAAATTAATATGGTGGCAAAATAGTAAATAAAGAGAACTTTTTTACACCAGTTACTCTAAAAATAGGTATAAAAAATAATATAATGGCAAAATTGTAATAATAGTAAATAATTTTACACCGGATGTTTTCCGAACCGGTGTAAAAAATAATTTTTACACCTATTTTACTTAGAACCGGTGTGGAATATTTAATATTCTAGCCACCCCCTTCTATTCACAATTCACTGCGCGCATCTTCTTCTTTTTTACTCTTGGTTCTGCATTTCTTCATTTTTGCTTCACATCTTCTCTTCTCTTAGTTCTCTCTGGCGTCTTCTTCTCCTCCGCAAGCTCCTTCGCATTGATGGCATTGACGGCAGAGTTCAAAACCGCCAATCCGCGACTCTTTTCCGATCTGCTCGTCAAAACCCTTGTGCTCTTGGATCGCGCCTCCTCTAGAAGGTTAATTCCTCTCTTTTGTTATGTTTGGGTGATTAGGGTTCCACTTATATAATGATAGATGTTATTATTTCCTTGGTATATAAAATCATGGCTTGTGAAGCATGGCCTCTTTTTGATCGAGTTTCTTCTCAGCTAGGTGGATGCCAAAAATTTGCGCTTCCAGCTTGATGAGCACCGTGGCTCATCTTCATTTCCTGAAGCATATTTTCATATAGCATTTGCGGTAAGTGTTGATTATATTACTGGATATAGGAGGCAAATTGTAGTGGATTTCGCTTGACATATGCTCCAGGACCATAATGACCGAACCTTGTGCAGTAAGGATTTGGTTGATAAGGCTTTAAAGAGAAATATTGGAGACAATTTGTCTGCAGTTGTGATTTGCTTCCAGCAGCAACCTCCTCGCAAACTTGGAGACAAGGGTATCTTTGCATGATATATATATCACCCTAGCAACTCATACAGTACTCAACATTCAATTTAGTCCTTGGATATTTAGAGTCACTATCTCTGCCTCATTCTTGTTACATTTCTGCAAAAGAATCAGATAAGAAGATAAAAAAAATTGAATCATACATTATACGTTACGTGTATAAATGCATTTATATAGAAAGAGAAATTGTGCCAGCTTATCCTTAATTATACTATTGGTACCTATTATAGAAAGATAATGCCTACTCAAGTTCTTTGGCTTGATTCTTCACAGCATTAGCAACCTCTATGGCTGATTGCTTTGATGGCTCATTTAGATGGAGCAAAAATGTTATATTGTCTTGCAACATTGTATTTGCATTTTATTAGAACTAACTATAATTATGTCTTTTCTTATCCCTTTGTTTTCAGATTGCCATCAAGCTTGAAAAAGGTCTTCCACCCAATAATTATATGTGCAACATTTGCAGAGCTGTCAGCAATTGCTTTGGTTTCTTTCCAAGTCCTTTTTAATGTTATAGAGCAAACTGATTTTATGTTTTGCCCCAGGTCCCTACTGTTCTAGTTCAAAAGCTATTTAATCAAATTTTTCAATACATCAATGTGGAACTCTTTAATAGGTAAACATGTCCTTTTTCATTCAATCCTTTTTACAGTAATGGACTAATTATAACTATTTAATCTGATTTGAAATCTGATTGTAGTATTGATAGCTTCTTATTCTGGTTTGGGAAACTAACTTAGGAAAGAAATTCTGATGGACGTGAGGGCAGTAGCTTGTATGCAATCAGATTTTGTTTTCTGCTGGATCCATGCTTCAATGGTTTTAGTTTTTTTGGGTTGTGTTGTGTGACTTATATTATCTGTGTTGATGAGTGAGCAGGGAAATGAATTGCGGTCTGGTCCAGACAGAGTGAAATACTTGGGACCCTTTTCGGCTCAGACTCCCTCTTATTTGACTGGAGAATTCCCAGGGGACTATGGATGGGACACTGTTGGATTGTCTGCTGATCCTGAAGTAAATAATCTTGTATACTGATTACTTTGTTTCTTCCTCTGTAGGTGGTTATATCTTTTTCAAAGATCATTCTCATCTCAATTCGACCAAGCACAGAAACTCTAGGAAAACTTCCTGGCACTAACTTTCTGGTAGACAAGACTGAAAATCTTCATCACCGGGTTAGTATGTCATATATATGCATCTGTTGGCACTAACTTTGTTTCTTTTGCTTTTCTTATTTTTATTTACTTTATTTTTAGGGTGTCACACACGTGATTTGCTGCACAGGAACAATAGCATTTCCTTAAAGCATTGATTTACTGCAGCATTTGATGTCATAACTAGAATGCAATAGAAGATTAGTTATCTAAAGATTCAAGAGTGGAAAATGTAAGCATAATACTGATGCCTTTTACTGAAAGTTGCCTAAAACATAATCTTCATCTACTCTTCATGCACTTATGGATATTTTTATTTTAATTTTGACTAAGTTTTTAAATTGAAGATTGGGTTGGAGTGAAGAATCTAGTATCTGCATTGCCTTCCTCACAGAAGAGAGTTGTTCTTGTGTCATATGACCAAATTCAATGAATTGCCATGGAGGTAAGCATACCTCATTTTGCTCTTCTTTATTTTGTCGATATAACTTTCCTTCCTGCTTATGCCAGACCCAATAATTAGAAGAAGAAGAAAAAGTAAAATATAACTTATGTTATTTATAATTATTGAGATCTATTTTAATAATTAATAAATAAAGCGAGGATTAGAGATGTATATTATATTTTGGGTACACTTTCTTTTCTCTGCTACGGTCTTCAATTATAATGTTCAAAAGATCTTTTTATTTTAAAAGAAAGTGTAAAACTAAACATCATAGTAATATTGAAGTCCAGGCCTTCTTAAAACTTCCTCTTTGTCATCTTTTATAGTTTACAATATAAGAGTTTAGATAAAAAGTTCTCAAATTTAATTAAATTTCTGATTTCTCCAGTTTAGTTAAAATTAATTTAGAAATATAATTATAAACTTTTAAAATAAAAGATTCCTTTAATTCTTTTCAAAGAATTCAAATTAATTAATGATTTAATTATTAAAGCAGAATTTCCCTTTGTTGTATCATATTACCTTATTTTACGAATATACAGTTTTTGTTTGAATATGTTATGTTTGATTATTTTTTGTGGTTTTGGAAAATAGACGTGTGACAGGAAGAGCAAAGAGAATAGTTCCAAAAGCTCCTCCTCTACCATATTCTAGGCTTGCACCATCATTAGCTCGTCTTCCCACCACTGCACCACCTTCCTCCATTGATGACAACAACCAATTAGTATGTTTTAATATTACAATTGAAGTTCTATCAACTTTGAAGTTCTTTACGATTGATTTGGTGTTCTATCTTCTGTTCTACAGGTTTGTCCTGTTTGTTTGACCAATCCAAGAGACTTGGCCTTCGGGTGTGGTCACATGGTGAGTTATCATTATTCTTATTTATTATTATTATTATTATTATTTATACAATATTTTAGAAAAACAAACTTGCAAGGATTGTGGATACAAGTTAACTAATTGACGTCACAGTGTAATCTTTATTTATTGTTGCAGGTAGAAGATGCTTGAATATCTGTTTTGTAAATTTCTTTTAGTTTCAAAATAATATGATCTTTATAATCTTATCCTCATGTAATTAATAGGAAGGAAGAAAATTTTAATTGTGATGCTGAAATATAAAAAACTAAAAGAAGTATATACAAGGAATAACTCCTTTAAAATTACATTACAGATTAAAATATTAATAATTCGTTTAATTGTTTTGTAAAACCGACTATTATGGATATGAATGAATAATAATATTTTTTATTAATGGAAAAAGTATTTTTTTTACCTTGAGTTAAATGTATTTAAAGAACATACTTAGAGTATTTAATATTGTTTCATCTTAACACAAAAAGAAAAAAAATGCATGTTTCAGATTTGAGTCAATCAATCACCTAGAACAATTACTTAGAATGACTCTAATTTGATTAGCTAAAGACTCTTTGTACTTGCTTGGAGTAGTTCAACTTGTTTCCATTTGAGAATCATAATTTAACTTGTAGTGCTCACATCAACCGGGAAGCTTTGAGTGTAGATATTATGTCATGAGGCACATGTAGAAAATTATATCTGCAAATGTCGTTGACTAATGGAAATTGGTTACGGGAACATTTTATAACTAAGATTTTAAGCCATTAATATTATAACTTTACTCAAACTATTCATTGTGTAGATATTTGATGACTCGTCTCCAATGGAACAACATGTCATAAAGGATGTTCGGGAGCAGTGGGCTACATTTTTTTTAACCATTTGTAAATGATTGGATGTTTCAATATTACATTTTGAGTTTAGGAACTATTTTATGTGTAATATGTTAAGAAACTATGTTAGGTAAATATAGTTATGAACTTTGTTAAGTAAATATTACATTTTGATGTGTTAATGAAAACAATATTGATTATTTTACTTGTTATTGATTATTTAAACTGTATTCTGGGATTGAATCTTATGCAGGTCTGGATATGGATAGTAGTACATACAAATAAAATATTTAAAAAAAAAATCACTTTTTACATCATTCAAAGCCACAACAGGTATAAAAAGTTTTGTTTTTTACACCTATTATAGCACCAGTAGGTATAAAAAGAAAAATTTTGTCTAACTAAATATAAGACTTTTATACCTATTATGCACAACATAGGTATAAAAAGTAAAACTTTCTACACCAATTTAATAGTAGGTATAAAAAATTGTAAACTTTCTATACCCCTTGCTTCTATACCTACTCCAAAATAGGTATAAAAAGCCTTTTTTAATAGGTATAAAAAACCATTTTTGTACTAGTGTTGGTTTTCAAATACAAATATTACTTATATTTGTCTAAACAATATAAAAGTTCTGAATTCATAAATTTTAAGATGAATTTCCCCAAATAAACTTCACTTAAAGTATATAAAGTGTTATCAAACAAAAGCATATAATAATACAAATACCTTAACGAAACATCGAATTAAGAAAATCATTTATCCATTGTAATTTTTTTTCGCGTAACTCTTCTTCAAAGTGAAATTTCTTCCAATAAAAATATATATATAATAATATAAAATTAAAACTTTAAAATATAATAATTTTCTTTAAAACATTATGAAGACCAAAACAATGCACCTAACTTTAATTAAGTAGTTAAGATTAATTGGAAAAAAAATACTGCATAGAGATTATTACAGACAAGTCTTAAAAAAACCAAACCTGAAAGTTAAAACAGGTACTAATTTACTTAACACATGTAACAATATAGTTAACCAGCTAGTAAAAAATAACATATTCACAGTTAGTCGGTGACAATTCCCGTTAATTCATTAACTACCATGGATTTTTTTTAGCATAGTCACTGTTATCAAATTCATTAGCTACCCATGATATGAACAATTCCATCTCAAAGGGCTATTTTCATTAATTAAAAAAATATTTATATTTAATTAATTTCAAATAACTGTGTTTTATGAAATTAAAATTTTTTAAGTAATAATTTTAATTAATATGAAATCGTATACTTTTATTTACATTTAAATCCATACACAATATTTATTCAAAGCGCAATATTTTTACGTGTTGGTGATGAGAATTGTCAAAGTGTGCATGCACGCATTAAAAAAACGTGTACGGGAAAGAGAAACCAAAATCTGAAACAATTTGGGAGTCACTTAGTACATATTGACGATGTTGATTGAGTTATTCCACGTCATCATGCATGTGTAAGCTACTCTTGCCGCATTTTATTTTTTGGATATTTTTCCATTTATGTATCTTTTCTATTCACATCGTTCACAACCACTAATGGTCAGGAATTTAAGATTATTTGAAATTTAATAAAAATAAATAAGATAATTAATATAAATAAAAAGAATTTATAAGTTTATTTTCTTAAAATTTCGATTTCAAAATGATGTATTGATTTCTTATATAAACTTATTTATCACTTATTTGTACTAATTCTTCTAATGTCTCCTTTAAAAAAGTTCAATAACATAATGTAATAAGTTCAAGATAATGTATATTTTTAAGTATATGATCAACTTTATTTGATTTCTTCTTCTTGTTGTTAAAATTTTATATTTATTGCTATAAATAATTTGAGTAATATACATAATTATAAATCAATTGTGGTATAATCAAAATAAGAACATTCTGGATAAAGATAATAACAATGCATACAAAAAAAATACTATATATTTGTATCAATGTAAGTTTATCTCTCCTGTGCACATTTTGTATAACGATTTTAAGTAGTTAAGTTTTTAAAACATAGCTTAGTCAAAGCAAAACAAGTTTATATATATAGTCATTATGAACATGACCTGTACCTGCTTCACTTAAGTGTTTGTATAATGATTGACGTTCTAGCGTGTATATATATATAAACTAATATTTTGGTCACCATAATATTTATGTGTTAACATATTTATTTTATTAAAATAATTTTATGAAGATGATTTAAAAAATATAAGACATTCAACTTACATTTGAGTGAAAAGATTACGTAGAATTTTTCATAATAGCATTTTAAATATATATATATATATATATATATATATATATATATATATATATATATATATATATATATATATATATATATATATATATATATATATATATATATATATATATATCCCAAAGTAGCATATTATGCCTTTAAATTATACAAATAGCGCAGTTTATAGTACAAGTCCAAAATTTGATTTTTTGGAAAGTCAAATTTTGAATTGTAATTAAGAAGATACTAATTAGAACATATTTTAGAATTTGGTTTTCGAAAAACTAAATTTTTATTTCTCAATTAAAGAAAAAATGGGAGAGAATTTAAAAAATAAAAATATTACTAAAAAACAACACAATTCATAATTCGATCGAATTCTAAACATAAACAATAAACCATATTATTTATCTAAATAAAAGAAAACAATGTACTACATCTGAAAAAGAAGAAACCATGTTATTTGAGTGGGAAAAAATCAGCAATTATGTATTTTATTGAATAATGGTGTTATTTTAATTTAATAAAGGATATTTTTTTGTTAATTAAATATATATAAAAATTAATTATGGAAAAATCCATTCCTCTGTTCAATGATATAAATAAAATAATATTTGTCTTAATGAAGATCATAAAATAATATATTTCCATTGGTGTTGCATTGGTTTAGTTTTTTCTATTTATGTAATTACTTAGTTTTGTGTAATGTATTTTTATTATGGATTTAATATAATATTTTTATATTTTTTCATTTTAATAAATTTTTAATGTTTTGATAGTGATGAATATTATAAAATTATTTGAAAAATTATAATAATATAATTATGCTAATAAATTTTTTTTGTTTATATATATATATATATATATATATAATGATATAAATAAAATATTTGTCTTAATGAAGGTTATAAGAAAATAATTATGCTAATCAAGAATGTTTGTTAACTATTTTTTTTAATCTCAATTCAAAATGAATTTTATTTGTAAAACTATTATGAAAATGTTTTTTCTTTGTTATGAAGGTCAACTAATTTACCTGTCATCACAAATAAATTCTTAAGTAAATAAGAATACTCCGGAGACGAACACAATAGATTTTTATGCTTTATATCAGACCATTTTCATCATATTAAAATGTAATTATATTTTTTTAGGGTTTCCAATTTTTTTCTATTAATTGAAAATAATAAAAGTATAATGGTTGAAGAGAAGACGAATTAGATTTGTTCCTAGATACGGCTATCTGAAAAGGTTAGAAGCGCGAATTTTCCTAATTTTGAATTTTCGCTTCAACATAAATGCATAACTTTAAATTTCTTCAGGAAACTAAAATTCCTTGTACTTTTAGCACCTAATATGAATTTCTTGACTCCCCGTGAACCACATGCAGAGAGATAAAAACATGATAGTTGTTAACATCTATTTTTTCTGTTCTAAGTCGTACTACATATCTCTGTTCTTTAGACATTTCTAATGTTTTACTGAAAAGTTAGATAAAATATTGTATTTAATAATTTAATACATTTTATGTGATAATTAAAAATATTGTTTGATGAAATAGTTAGAAATTTTTTTATACATAATTTAACTTTATAAAATTGATATGGAAAATGAAATTTGTATTTATTTATATATTTGAAATTTATTTACTTTTAGTTATTATTTTATTTGTAGTTTATATAAAAATTTTAATACTATATTTCAAACACAAGATTATATATTATTGTGATTCGACATTGACCAAATGACATCATAAGTTTATAAAATAATAAACATTACAATAATGAGTGATATAATGGACTAAATAAATCATAAATGTTCTATAATTAATTTTGAATAACTTTATTTCTATTTTAAGAAGTAAATTTTAAACATAATTTAACTTTACAAAATTTAGTTTTAAGTGAAATTTTTTTTACACTCTAAATTTATTTTATTTATTGAACATGGATCTCAAAAAATAAATTTTTCTTTTTGATCAAAATTTAACAAATCCTAATAACTATACAAAGTGCATATATACTAAAAGAGTATAAGGTTGTAATCAGGAGAATAAATTAAACACCAAAAGTTTCCCCATGACATCTAATTAGGCTAATATTACAAGATGAAAAGCAAACAAAAGATAACATTTCTCAAACTTGGTTCTTCCCTTCCAAGTGTTTCACTCATCCTCCTCTTGTCTTCTCACCAAGGCTTAAAAATCTACTTAAGGTTTTACACCCTAAGATGCTACCTCAGGAATTATTCAATTCCAAAAAAAGAGTTTACACAAAAGTAATCACCAAAACCAAGAAGTCAAAGAAGATTAAAGCAAGAAAATGTTTGAAAAGAATGAGAGTTAAATTCAAAAGGAATATGATATGACAAAACCAATAATAACCAAGAAAGATAATAAAAAAATTAAAAGTTAGAAACAAAGGTTAACAACACAAAAGAAACACATAAGAAAAGACACCAGAATAGACGAACAAAACACAAAAAACAACAACTAGAAATTGAATGTCCTGCATAATGTTATCTTTGATTGCTAATGATGCATATAATCACTTTTTTAGCTCAAACCTGAGACACAATGCTTGTTGGAAAGTATATTTTACTACACCAAAAACAAGTTCCCAACTCAAGCAATTGAATTAACCAAAAACACTAAATAGTAGTGGTCATGTGCACATATTTTTTTATGTATTTTTCTTTACTTATTTGACACTTATTTATGTTTTTCTTTTAACTCTTTTAAAGCTCTCTTAACACTTTTTCCAGCACCAGAACAATACCATTACTCCACATTATTTACATATGTTTTTCACTTGAACAAGAAGCAACTTAAAATGGAAAAAAACCTAATGGAAGCAAAAAGATAGAATATGAAAATCAATAAAGCACAACGAAAACTTAACTATATAAACTTGTTAATGAACTAATAACAAGTATATACTCAAAGATACAAAATAAAAACACTTAAAATGACATATATGATGAAGTTTTGAAAATGAATATATATTTTTTTGTGATTATTCAAAGTTAAAGTAAGAAGTAGAAACATAAAAAATGACTATATATGATTCTAGACAACATAAAATAATTTGAAAATAAAAATGAATAAACAAATTATATGACCAATATATGAAGAAAATACTCAGAAAAGCTAAGCACATATAAACATATTATCCAACACATTTAAAGCATTTTAAAAGTACAAAATAGTAGCCAAAACTACTGAAACACTGAAAAACGTTGATGACAACATCATGACAACTTTGACTTTTGTTGACTATTTTGTCCATAACTTTCTTTATGGAACTCTAAATGAGATGATCATTTTTTTTGTTGGACACTATACTCAAAGAACTTTCATTTGACTACATACACTTACTTTTTGGACCTTTGATATTGATGCAATTTAACTTTTAAAATTGTCAACATCTAGTATCAGGACTATTTTGTTTGTGAGAGAGATTGATTTGGATCATTTCAAGATAATTATAACAAGAAAATGTTAGGAAAACATAAGGATAAACAAAAATAACCTAAGATCTGATACTAAATGATGGAATAAGCTCCTCAAGCTATGTGATTCAAGCAAGGACAAGAGACTATGATGGTGTTTGGATGCTCTCAAGAAATGTTGGACTAACTCTTAAGGAATAATGGCTAGAGAAAACCTAGATTAGGTGTTCTAGCCTTTGAGACCTATATTGAGTAGTATAACACAAATTTAGCAACATAACAATACTTAATTCAAATGTGAATTTACATGGAGGAGACACCTCTATTTATAAGCTTAGATAACCCTAAAGGTGTCTCCAAACTGTAGAAGTAAAACCCTAATACTCTAACTTGGAGACCAAGATAAAATTTTCTCCATTAAGAGGATGACACATGATTACTATAAGGAGAAATCATTTTCATTAGGAGCATGACACATATCTACCATTAAGGAAAAATGAGAAATCATTTCTATTAGAAGCATGTCACATGAAAAGTGCTTATGTGTCACAAGAGAAAGAAACTTAGAGATCACTCTAGCCAGTGGTCTACAAGCTTGTAGAAAGTTTACTCTCCAAGCTAGGTTTTATTCCAGATCCATGTATCTCTTTAGGGCCCATCTCATTTAGGTCAAAAACCCTACATTATTACCGGAAATCCAAAAGAAACCTTGACTACTTAGTTCATTATAGAAGGCTTAAAATAAATGTAATGAAGGCTTAAAATAAATGTAACTTTTCCATATGACTCCAACTTTTTTTTAAGTATATTTGGCCTTGGTCAGAGTATACTATCATCTTTCTAAATTGGAACACATATTTTGAAAAATAATAATCTTTCCTTTTTCCCTTTCAGTGCAATTTTTTCATCAATTTTTTTAACCCAAAGAATAAAAAAGCAGCAACAAACTGGATCCAACTTCAACTTCAATGTACTCTCTAATTTTTTTTTCGTGTCGTACTTGAGTTTCTCAATTTTTAAGCACAAAACTTTTCGACACAACGGGCTCTTGTTCTTAATCTCCTCAATAAAGTTTGCAATAGACAACAGCTTTTGTTCCTTCTTTTTTAGTCCCTTATGATGAATGATTTAACATTGCAAGTCGCCATTTGCAAGAGCATTCACATTTGCCGTTTTTCTAAAATCAATCTTGATTGAAATTTTATGAAAATTAAAAACCACACTTTTTTAACAAATGAAGACTAATCACCGTGTAAGGCGCAAAATGTTTGATTATTTTAAAATTAAATAAAACTAATTTCGAATTATAAAATATAATTAAAAGTATATATATATATATATATATATATATATATATATATATAAATTATTATTAATTGTAGCTTTTCAATTATATATAACTTATTGAAAAAATACTATAGTTTGTTTTAATCTTAACTATGATTTGAACTTCTTGATTATCATATTTATTATGCAATTTGAATATCAATTTCCAGTTCGATACATTGGAATTCTGGCCTTCTTCCACCTTTATATATTTTTTTTCTCGCACTTCTATATTAAAAAAATCTATTTGATTTTTTAATTATGTAATCTACAAATTAATTTTTTGAAAAGAGACTTATGGATTATACAATATAAAAGTAAAAAATGATTTTCAAATTATATAATACGAAAGTCAAATAACTTTTAAACTATATAATTTAAAAATTCTTTTTTAATTGTTTTTGGATTTCGGATTGTATAATTTAAAAATAATTTTTAATTTTTGATCGTGTAATTCAGAAATCATTTTTAATTTTGAGATTGTATAATTTGAAAAATTACATAATCCAAAAATAAATACAGAATGTTAATTTGAAGGTGAAGTTAGGCCCATGAACCATCACCCCTTCGTCCGAAGCCCAACACTGCGATATTAAAGCTCTCTAAATAAGAAACATAAAAAATAAAAAACATCATAACTATATACAAGTAAAATATTTAAAATACAAAAACTATAATTATTAATAAAGTATAATATATTCTTTCTTTAATTTTGTACCATTGCATTATTGTTTATATAATATCAATATGATATATTTTACACTCACATGAAATTAGAGAAATGGTTTACTAAATTTTATGCTGACACTTAATTTGCAACAAAAACAGAAAGATCAATATTGCACCATCTAGTCAATAAGATAGGAAAAGTAAAACTTAGCATTGAAATTCAAAGGAACACTAGAGAACGCGCACATCTTTGGTTTTTTAGTCTCGTTCTGGAAGGGTAGAAGACCAAAGACGATGAAGCTTCTCTGAAGCTTCAAAAACCGAACTAGAACTGAGCCCAAAGTCTCTTTGGTGTTGCCGACCCACTTCTTCCTCCACTTCTTCCATGGTTGGGGAAATCGCGAACCCTCAGACTTCTCAATTACGTTCATAGCCTCCCTTGGGCAATCTTAACACCCAACTCACTTTCGTGTATCATGGTTTTCCCTTAATTGGAATGTCCGATTCTTTTCACTCACACTTTGGGCGAAACTCAAGTGAGACACACCAAAGTAATTCTTAAACTTCGACTGAATCCCAGGTACTAAGAACTTCTAACCCGGCCCTCTGCGTGTATACACTTAAAAATTGAAGCTTTAATTTATCCTCTTTTTAGAATTTATGTTTATTTGTACCTATTACGTGTTCACCAGTGAGGATTTCCTTTTGGGTGCTGGATCTTGCCACATTCTGAGCATCTTTCTTGCTTGAATCTCAAAGCCGGAATCTAATTGATTTTATGCCCTTTTTGAGGATTGGAAATATTGGTAATTGATTGTAAGGAGAGAGAGAGAGAGAAAGTTAATTGTAGTCCATTTGCCCTTGTAATTTTTCTGACGTTGGGTTAGGTTTAGTCTTTGTTAGGACTAAAATTGTCTATGATGGGAGGTCAATCAAGTAAGATACCTAGTAGTAGTGATGTTCCAACGCCCATAAAAATGGGTAGTCATTCTCTCTATGCGGATGATTTAAGTTCTTATGAAGCGGCATGTGTTGAAGATCCAAACTTGCAATCCCTTGATGCTACCATTCAGGAGCGCACCAACAAGGTGATCTCCTCTCTTGCTAGTGGGATTGAGGTTCGTTCCATATCCATCGAGTCACTGGGGGAAGTGACTGGTAGTTTGCTTGATATGAATCGGGATGTTGCCAAAGTTATTCTAGAATGCAAGCAAGATATATTGAATAAGAAGGACAAGGAGTTGTTCTCCTTGGTGGGGGAATTCTTTGAAAATAGCCTCCAGACATTGAAATTCTGCAATAATCTTGACAAATGCTTGAATCGAGCACGCGAAAGGCATGTTATAGTTAAATCTGCAATTACCTATTTTGAGGAAGAGGTGCAAAATGGGGTTGAAGGGTCTACTTATTTGAAGACATTGCAAGAGCTTAAGGGTTTCAAGGAAGCTGGGGACCCTTTCACTGAAGAGTTTTATTCCTTGTTTCAATCAGTTTATGAAAAGCAAGCGTCAATGCTGAAGAAACTGCAGATCAGAAAGCAAAAGCTTGATAAGAAATTGAAGTCCCTCAAGACACTGAAGAGGGTCTCAAATGCTATTTTCGTTGCTGCCTTCGTGTCTGTATTGATTTTCTCAGTGGTGGCAGCTGCAATTGCTGCACCACCTGTTGTAACTGCTTTGGCTGGTGCTCTGGCTGTTCCGGTAGGCTCAGTGGGGAAATGGTGTGACTCACTTTTTAAGCGATATGAGACAGCTCTGAAGAGCCAAAGAGATTTAATCAGTTCTATGCACGCTGGTAGTTACATTACATTGGTGGACTTGGACAACATTCGGGTGCACATTGACCAATTGGAAATAAAGATTGAATCCATGTTGCAGAGTGCTGATTTTGCTCTGAAAAATGAGGAAGGTGTTAGGTTTGCGATTGATGAGATTAAGAAGAATATAGACACTTTTGCAGAGACTATTGAGGCTTTGAGTAAGCAAGCTGACGAATGTAGTCGCCAGATAAGGAGAGCAAGGTCAGTGATTGTGAAAAAGTTTATTAATTACTCTGGTTGAGAGTCCCTTGTCATCTTCTTTTGCTCCTGCCAAATTGTACTCATTAAACACCAAGAACAACAGCATTATTGTTCTTATGATTATGAAAGAAACATAGACATGTTAACTTGTGTATAACAGTTGTATTCTATTTCTATGCTGCCTAATTGCCTATATATACAAACAGCTTTCCTGCTTAATTTTTTTTCTTGTTACTGGTTTGCTAGATGAAATTGAACATCACCTGTTAGTGTGGCAACAATAATGGAATAACGAGAAACACAATCAAAGCTGGAATGTGTGTCGGACGTTGGTAGAAAAATATATATATATATATATATATATATATATATATATATATATATATGCAGTTGTGCATTGCAGTTAAACCATCCTCTCTTCTCTAAGTTAGGACTCTTCTTCAGAAATGTTACTGTTTAATGTAGATTAATGTGGTCATTATTTTGGGAATTTTATTTTATAACCTAATCTATGATCAATTTAGTTTCCTTTCCGGTCTTCTTTTTCTCCCTCTTCCTCTTTTATTTATTTTTTTTCCCATTCTCTGAAGAAAAACATATTTCTATTTTCTTTCAACTAGACTCTTCTTTCGTCATTCCTGATCTTAATTCTTATGTATTTCATTATCAGATATTATCCTCAAAACGGTACTATGCTAAGAAACATTTCTAAACTGGGTTTTGAAATAGAATAAGGCCATTTATAATTTCCTTGCTCATTAATTTTTTTTCTCTGCATGTAGATCTCAATAGATAAATTAGTTTAATTGTCCAAATTAAACCAAAAAAGGGAGACATATACAACTTTTAAAAATAAATAAAAGCACTAAAAAGCTCAATATATTTTTTTTAAGTCTAAAATTATAATTATATGATAATATATTTTTTATTTAAGAAACACAAATTTTATTTATGTAATGAAACTTAAATTTTACATTTATTTACTAGCTTTTACCTCTACAAAATACCTATACTAACTCATTAGTTAAAAAACTTGTAAGATAGGGGTTTATTAACTACAATATCAGTTTATAAATTAGAGAAAGAATGAATAGTTTGTAGAGTGTTAACTTTTTGAATAATGTTTTATTTATCTATTATTTACAAATTTAAAAATTATATTAATTACTTTTTTATGAGTTATACATTTACATGTCTGTAATATTTAGATAATTTAAACATATTTATTAGAGTAAGGGGATTTTATTATATTTGAGTGTATGTGTAAAAACAACTAGTCAGATAAAATAGATAACAGAAGGAGTGATGTTATCTGATATAGGATTGAACTAATTTTCAATTTTTAGTGTTGCAGAAATCGGGAAACAGGCTGCTTAAATTACATTCATTGCAAGGTAATAGATAGCTGTTAAACTCGATACTAATAAAGAAATATATATCATCAAAACAACATTAATTACAAATCTTAAATTAAATCGAACATTAAATATCATTACAATATATATCTTAGTGAATTCCATTGTTCTATATAAATATAAGATCACGTAACACAATTTGAGATCTTTATTAACTTTTTATTAATCTCATAAAAGACTCTACAATTTAAGTTTTAGGTTGTGAAAATGTATAAAAATAAAAATAAAATTGAGCTGTGAAGGGGTATAATATAAGAACTTATGTTCTAGAAATTTTTATAATTCTTCTAAAAGAATTCATCATTCGCACTGTAGATTTTTTTTTATGTAGATTTATAGTCTGTATATAAGATGTGAAATGATGATCTTGGATTCAAGAAATCACTTCTGGTAAAGGCAAAAACCAAAACTTAGAAAAAGTACCCCTCCTCTAAGATTATACATAGCATCCACATCACAAGTAAAGACATTTAATTACAGGGTTTGATCTTCACTTACGAATTGAAAATTCAATGGCATCAACTGCTGAACCTCCTTTCTAAAGCAATGAATGAATCTACGAAAGAGATGAAGGATGATTGTATTAATTAGTTATATTACAGTGCTATCGATCAAAAAGAGTATTCCATAAAAAAAAAACACTTTACAGATCTTCCTAAAAACATATTTGTCCTTATAGAGAATCTGCACATATGTTGTTAATTGCAAAGTGAGAGTGCCCAATTCCACAAACAACCTTCGATCTGTGATTTTAACTGGACTTCAATTTATTGCTATCTGCTTCCTTTCCAGCGCAAAAAACAGAGCAGGAACGAGCGATTTTATTCTCATCACATTCGTAATCACCCATATTCTTATTAGGTTTCCTCTTCCTTCCTAAATACACTCTCATAAACAGCATCAGAATAGCACCGTTCAGCACAGAATTCAAGACCCACGCGCCAATCCCGTTACACCCCCCTGTGAAGAAATGCAGCAAAAGCACCCCAACGTGGCACACCAAGTTGCACCCAAGCAGCAAAATCTGGCAGTTCAGCACCAGCGGCAAACGTGCGCCCGTCGCCGCCACGGAGGTCCAGAACCGGTACCCGTAAATGACGAAAAACGCCAGCGTGGTGAAAAGGATCGCGAGAACTTGAAACGACTGCGAGAACTCCAACCACAGGAACGACATGAACGTGGAAATCGCGTGATAAAACAGCTTGAAGAAAACCAGCTTACGGCGTTGTAGAACGACCGAAACGGTGCTCAACATGTGCACGTAACGCGACAGGTAGAAAACGTAGGACCAGAAGAAAACGCGGCCGGAGGGGCGCGTCCCGAGGGGGAAACAGAGTAGCCACTCGAGAGGGGTCTTGGAACGCCGCCAGAGCCACCGCGTCTCTCTGATCTCCGACGTGGCCGAGAGCAGAAGGCCGGCGAAGATGGTTGCTGACATGAGGGACATTGAGAGGCTATGAAGCGCCGGTAACGGCCCAAGTGGAACGCGTTGGCCCCGGCGAAGAAGAACCACTAATATTAGGTGGAGAAAAATGGAAAGAACGACGTAGAGCGAGATAGAGTAGAAGAGGAAGGACCAGGTTGAGCCCCATAGAGCGTGACTCCATCGGAAACTCACGATAACGGGGTGCTCCGAGAGGTAGAAGTTAAGAGCCCGCATCACCGCCGTGGGCTTACCGAGGGTACCGCCGGACGGTGACGTGTACATGCCGTTGATTCTGGTCCTCTTCACGTTACCCTCCTGTTTCCCTGGTTTTGTCGTTGTCGTATGTTGTAAATTTGTTGAGTTTTGTACTGGTTGACCGTCGAGACTCAAGGAGAGAGGAGAGAGAGAGACATTAAATTTGTGGTGTACGCAGTAAATAGGGCTGTCCAAGTTGATAGGTGGCGATTGATTATTGATTTGAACCACCCGCTTGAACTACGCGCTAATCAAATAACGACTCTGGTAACGGAAAACTACTACCCTCTTCCAATCCTATTTCACTTTCCAAAATCATGATCACATTCTTAATCCTCAAATTCAATAGTATCTATTTTTATTATTTCAATTTATTGTTTTCCTATACTCTTTCATGTTGAATATAAGAGTAACATCACAACTACTTACAATTAAAATAAAGGTTTAATCATTTCAAACATTTCTATTGGTAAGGTTTTTCTCATACTCCTATTTTAAAAATTCTCAATTAGGTCTCTTTCTTTTATAAAATTTAGTCAATTTTGACCTTGCCGTTAAATTTATTAGATGATGTTAAAATTTGTGTAGTTTGGCTTGTTCATAGTGCAATTTTTAATAACGTGTCATAGTGTGGTGGAATTTTTAATGACGTGTCCTGTTACCTCTCACTCTCTCTCCTGTTACCTCTTTCACTCTCTCTCGTGTTACCTCTCTCACTCCCGCAATGTAATTCTCAAAACCCTAATTCCCCTACATATGCTCTCTCATCTCTTTCAATTCTTGTGATCAATCGATTGCTTGTCGTTCGTTTGCTGATAAATAATTTTGGCACAAATGAAAACCAAGCTGATTCGGCAGCTATGAAACCCAGGTGGAATCCCAAAGGTAGGGGTCGAGATTCTTTTCTTTCTCAGTGTCTTATGTAGTGGTGTTTTTGACTTCTTTTTGTTGACTGAATAATAGATGGTGAGCAAATAAAGGCGGTGAAGCTAACATTGCACTTGTCTGTGGAGAAAGGTCGGGAGTCTGTACATTTGCGGGTGTCCCGGAACCGGGAAATTGTTGTCTATGGAGAAAGTGAAAGAGCAAACAAAGGAAAAAATCTTGAATATGGACAAAAAGTGATGATGGAAAACACTAACTCCCTAGCGTGCACACGACTATTAAAGAGAGGAAACCGATCGTAGAAAAAAAAATTGTAGATTGAAATCCCTAAATTAGAAGATTGAAATCCTAATTTAAGGAATCAAGGAATTCAATGGAAACCCTCTCACTCTGTCCTCGCAGTCGAGGTTGCTGGCCCAGTCCGAGTTTTTAGGGAAGAAGGGTGATAAGGGGGAGGACGATATGCTTTTGGAAGAAGATCTTCCTGATGAGTTTAAGAAGACTCATTTTAGCTTCTGGATTCTTCTGGGTGAGTTTGATTCTGATCATTGGGTTTTTGATAACCACCCTTTGCATTCCCTGGAGATGTTTTAATTAATGTTTTCTAAATATGCAAATAAAAGAAATTCAACTCAGGCCACGTTAGTAAAATTTGGTAATGTCATTTTGTCACCCACAACAATTTTTAACACCGTCTACCCAAATTAACGACGATGACTAAATTGATTCAATTTTACACAATAAAGAACCTAATTGAGACCATTTTGAATACGAGACCTAATTGAGAAAAACCTCCACAAATAGGAATGTTTGAAATGATTAAACCTAAAATAAAAGATGCAAATAAAATAAAAAATAAAGAAAATTATTAAAAATAATAATACCTTTGGAAATAGGAATAACAAATACAAAAAAGTCTTACAAAAAAATCAATTCCCTCTCTTATTTTTTTTAATGTAATTTTATTAAAAGTAAGAAAATTACATATCTTTCTTTTCAAGGAAATAATAATAATATACTTTCTTGAAAATAGAAAAAATAAGGGTTAAATATGTTTTTGGTCCCTTAACTTTCATTGAAAATTGGAATTAGTCCCTCTTTGAAACTTTAGACCAATTTAGTCCCCAAACTTTAGAAATGTATAAATTTAGTCCTTTTAACAAAATTTTGTTAACTTTATTTGATGTTTCAAACACGTTTCTCAGTTAACATTAAAGAAAAAATGTGTCAAATGGTGTAAACAACTCAAATGCTATCATGAAACACACTTGAAACATCAAATAAACCTAACAAAATTTAATTAAAAGGACTAAATTCACACATTTATAAAGTCTAGGGACTAAATTAGGCCAAATTTTTGAAGAGGAACTAATTCAATTTTCACTGAAAGTTAAGGGACCAAAAACATATTTAACCCCAAAAAAAATACAAGAAAAATCTATAAAAGAAAATTAATTTTCTCTCAATTTTTTTCTCAAGCTAGAAAAAAAGAGGTTTTAGAATGTGTTGGAAATCCTTCATTGACTAAAGATAAATATAATTTAGAATATATATATATATAAATGTATACATATATATATGTATATATATATATATATATGTATATATATATATATATATGTATGTATATATATACATATATATACAATCCTCACCTTACAAATCAATTTTGTGAAATTGAGTTATATTTAAAGTTTACTTCTTAACATAATATCAAAATCATTGTTAAAGTGTATTCTATTGAAATTTGTTAAGTCTATTATTTCACTCTCTATCGAACTACTGTTGGAGAACCCATTAATGTATAGTCCAACACACAAGATATATATTTTTTGACATGAAGATGGTGTGTTGAAAGTCTTGCATATAAGACCAAATTAGATCTAAAATGAGACTTAGGCTAGAAACATTTGATGTGTTTGCCCTTTTAGTGATAGTGTAATGGATTTTTTTATAGAGACACAAATATTTATTCAACTCCATAGTTTATGAGTAGTGGGGCAGTGGTACTCTCATTAGGGGTTTATTGTTTCAAATGGGCTCCAAGTCCAATATCTTTACCAAAATATTATTAACATCATGTACTCATCTAAAGGCTGAGATTTACATTATCCTGATTGAACCATAACCCCATACTCAAGCTTGTAAGGCAAAAAGCTTAAATTGGTTGTACTCGTCTAAAAGTTAAGATTCATTATCTTGGACGAATCATAGCTTCCAGGCTAAAACTTACAAGGCAAAAAGCCTGGATTTCTTGTACTCATCTAAAGACGGAGATTCACATTATCCCGGACAAAGTAATTCTCTTTATATTTGTTTTTCCCATTTCCAAAAGAAATGATATTATTGTTTTTTCTCTAGAGATAAATATGTGTAATATTATGTTTTTTAATAAAATTACATTATTTGTCTATTATTTATTTTGTTCCTTTTTCATCTTTTACTTTGGTTTTGAGTGCTTGTGTTCTTTAAAATTCAATGTTCATACGAGTATGTTATAAAGTATGTAAAAAATCTTAAAATTTCAGTGATACAAATGTGATGGATTTATCAAGAGAAGATTTGTTAGAAAGAGATTCTATATACATATGACTTTAGACCATCCCACATAAGAAATTGACACAACTTTTATCTCAAAACCTTCAAGCATTGAATATATGTTACTATTTTTGTTATGATTGTGTTGTTGTTTTTATCCATTACCTCCAAGTATTGAGTTAATGAATCTTTTTTCTTCTATGATATTTAACTTTGTTATTTTAACAAATATGAAACATAGATTCACATTTAAATTATTCTCAATAAAATTATTTGTCATAATTAAAATACTTATGTTTGAAAATAAATAAACACGAGTAAAATAACTAATATATAGGAGGAAGAGAATTTTTGAACTCAAAATTTAAAAAAATAGCGTCGTATTCTCTAGTATCTTATATGAATTTATTCACTTAAATTTTAAAATATAAGTGTACTTAATTAAATTATATAAATCTTTTATTATTTTCATAGCAGTTAGCATTTGTTGGATATTCTAATTGAAGAATGATATAATCAATGATGTTGATGAATGGAAACTCGTTCACACATCTAATTCATGATTAATTAGTGAAAAGAAATATGTTATGCATATATGTGTTCACATTCATAGTTAATTAATTAATTAGTGGAAACAAATATGCTATGTATATATGTGTTCATGAAATTAAATATATATAATTTTATTGTAAATAATTTTGTAGGTAGTTTTACAATAAAAGATTGGTTAAGTTTAAAAAAAGTCAAATAAAAAAGGTTAAATTAAAAAAAAATTACTTAAAAGTAATATTAATAAAATATTTTAAAAACTTTTATTTAAAAGGTAAAAGTGGATAACAAATATGAAAACCACTTTATGATATAATATATAGTTATAGATATCATTAACTCTCTTGCAGATATAAAAAGCTCTATTTTTTTGTGAGATTATTAAGTAGATGATTTCCTTTTTAATACTGTGTTGTCGAAAAATACTTGTTTAGAAGTGAAAAAAGAAACAAAAATAGAGAGAATTAGTAAAATAAAAACAAGGAGTCATCTATAGGTTAAGAAGTGGACTTTAAACCTAACTCAATTCCACAAAACTTGGCTTGTAAGATGAGGGTTGCATCCGGTTATATATTATAAATTGTCTTTATCTTTAGTCGATATTGTTGGCTACAAACAAAGTCGCACATAAGATAAAATAAGAGATGGACATGAGTTTATATACACATAAGATACCTCCATTGGTAAGAGGCCTTTTGGAGTGGTACCAAAAGCAAATCTGTGAGGGCTATAATCCTTTGTTTGAGGGGAGGATGTTGGGTACAAACAAAATCTCACATCCAAAAGCAAATCCGTAAGGACTTGGCCCAAAGCGGACAATATCTTACCAGTGTGGAGATCTATGTATATGTGTGTATTTTGAACCTCCTTACAGATATAAGACTTCCAACACCCCCCTCACGTCGAGGTATATACATCTCGCATGTGAGACTAGACATTAATGGATGGTCCGATAGCGGGTGGAACAGTGTGTCCAACAAATATCGTTAGAATAGACTCCAACCATGACTCTCATACCATCATGGAAGAGCGACGAAGGATGCTCTTGAAGGATTATATATATGTCACTCACCTCCAAATTGAGATCTCACGCCTGAGACTAGTTACTAGGAGGACACTTCTTCCTACACCTTCGTTTTCTCTACCTGCACCCTCTTAAATTTAAATATTCTATTTTATCTTTTAGTCAATATTTAATCAAACTCTAATTCAAAATTTCCACACCTCCCTCCCTCCACCCTATCCCTCTTTCCATTTTTATGTAGTGTGTATTCCTCAGCATCACACCTCTCCTTGTATCACTACTTGAGATAAACTAACATGTTATGACATCATAGAGTGTGTCGTTGTGCGACTTCGATTTGGTGTTGTCTGAGAAGATTTCAAAGATGAAATCAGCAAAAGGATTCACTTTGAATCTGAGAAAGTGAAGAAAATCCTTGTTCATGACAAAAAAATGATCTAAAAAATACATTTTGGAATAGTCATTATTCTATAATATAAAACAAATTCTAAAATGATTGTTCTAAAAGTCATTTTCAGATCCAGAACTTATTCCTAAATATTAAAAAGATTATTCAACAAATATTTCAAAAATCATTTTTGAATTTGAAAATATATTCCAAAACACCTAACTGAATTGTATTCTAGAAGACATTTTCCGGATCTAGAAATGACTTCCAAAAAACCCAATCAGAAAAGAATGAAATATAATGAGGTTTAGTGATTTTTTATAATAATTTTATTAAGGGTAGTTTGGGATGACAACTTTTGTGGTGGTGAAGAAAATTATAACAAGGGTGCAGAAAGAGAAGGCCTATACTTGTAATCCATAATGGCCCAAACTGGCAGAAAATGAAACGGGCAGATTTGTATAGTCGTTGCGATCATGTACACGATAGTATAATGGATAAAATAGACTATAATAAATAAATAAATTGATTAATTAATAGACGAGCAAATAGAAAAAAGCACATAGAGCACCTGGAATCTTCCACGAGGTTTTCGGTTAGAACCAAATTTGGGGCTTTGAGACGCAGGATTTACTTTTCTATCACAATTCGTGTGCCTTTCCCAGCCATTTGTCTTTCCCTCGACCAAATTGTAAGTTCACCTTTTGATTGCTTATTTTATCGTCAATTTATGTTTATAGTTTTCTATGTTCATATTCTGAGACAAGATCTGCGTCTCTTTTCTTTTGAATCCCTTTTTCATGTTTTTTTTTTCTCGTTTTCTCGTTCGCTAATTTCCACATTCTATCTCTAGATTTGTCCGTCGATTAGTCTATTGATAAATTTTAGATGTTAGTACAATTCGCTGATTTGTATTTTAGTACGGCGTTGTCGGTGACGATGATGTGATATAGCGAAGTGGGTTGGTTGCGTTGTTGAAAGCAGCGAATCCAGATTGGAGTCCAAGTGCCATTAAATCTGCACTCATGACAACAGCTTATACCCACGACAACACAGAGTCTCCGCTTCGTGATGCAACGGGAGAAGAAGCCCTCTCCACAACCTGGGCTAGTTTATGATGTCTCCACACAGGACTACATTGCGTTTTTGTGCTCCCTCAATTACATCATCGACCTTTTCAGACTCGTGGTTAAGTATTCCGACGCCAATTGTTCCACAAAATTTAATAACCTTGGTACTTCTGATTTTCAACAACAGTTAAATTTTCCTTCATGCCTTGAATATGTGCACATGACATACCAAGCCGATGACTTTCTCGCTTGTCACCGCTTTTCGAGCCTCCCATTATCGTACTCTTACTCAGGTACGACTCTCTGAGAAAGGATTAATCATAACAACAACTGATTCTTGGTTTGTCAAGATAGTTTCTACCCTCTTTCTATGCTCAACTTCTTTTGATGATAAACTTTTGGATTATTTTCGTAAGCATTTAACTCCTTCTCATGTCTTAGAGATTATTAAAAGGCTTAACGATCCCAACTTAGGTTTCAAGTTCTATCAGTTCACTAGGGAAAAGTTGTGCATGTCTCATTCGTTTTGGACTTACAATATGCTTTTGAGGTCCCTTTGTCAAGCAAATCTCCACAGTTCAGCAAAACTGTTATATGATTCCATGAGGTCTGATGGGCAATTGCCTGATTTTAGGCTTTTGGGATTTTTGGTTTCCTCTTTTGCACTGGCTGACAGGTTTGATGTTTCAAAGGAATTACTTGCTGAAGCTCTGTGCAATGGGAATCAAGTAAATGTGATTGTTAATAACTTTTTGGACATATTGATAGAACACAATAAGTTAGATGATGCGATTTGTTTATTTAGAGAGCTTATGAGAACACATTCTTCTCTAGAAACCTTCACCTTCAACATTTTAATGCGCGGTTTATGCATAGCTGGAGAAGTTGACGAAGCTTTTAAGCTTCTCAGTGATATGAAAAGTTTTGGTTGTTTCCCTGATATAGTTACATATAACACTCTATTACACGGCTTATGTAGAATAGATCAAGTTCATAGAGCATGCGGTTTACTGAAAGAAGTTTGTCTAAAATGTGAGTTTACCCCTAATGTTGTTAGTTATACGACAGTGATATCAGGTTATTGCAGATTGAGTAACATGAAAGAGGCCTCCTCTCTTTTTGATGAAATGATTAGATCCGGAATAAAGCCTAATGTCTTTACCTTTACTTCTCTCATTGATGGCTTTGTTAAGGAAGGTGACATGGTTTCTGCACTAAGTATCCACAAGAAAATGCTTTTACATGACTGTCCTCCCAATGTTGTTACTTTAACATCGTTAATTAATGGCTATTGCCGAATTGGATGGGTTAATCATGGCTTGGACTTGTTACATGAAATGAAAGCACGACATGTTTCTGCAAATTTGTATACTTTCTCGGTTCTTATTAGTGCTCTTTGCAAGAGCAATAGACTGCAAGAAGCACATAATCTTTTGAGATTATTGAAACAGAGTGACATTGTTCCACAGTCGTTTGTCTACAATCCTGTCATTGATGGATATTGCAAATCTGGGAACATTGATGAGGCTAATGCAATTGTGGCAGAGATGGAAGAGAAGTGCAAGCCTGATAAGTTCACATTTACCATTCTTATTATTGGGCATTGTATGAAAGGAAGAACACTTGAAGCAATTGGCATCTTCTACAAGATGCTGGATGCTGGTTGTACTCCAGATGACATCACAATTAGAACATTAAGTTCCTGTCTGTTGAAGGCTGGGATGCCTTGCGAGGCTTCCCACCTTAAGGAAACTATATTTGAGAAGCAGACCGCATTATTGAAAAAATCTTATCATGAAAGTATAAATTCAGATAAGTCAATTCATGTTCATTAAGGTAAATCTTATCATGACAGTACTGAAGTTTTTCACGGTTTTGATTTTGGTAATACATTCGTCAGATAGTGTGTCACTAATACATTCGCATATACTATTTATCGGATATCATCAATTCAATAGAATTTGAATTACCCATCTGTGCAAGGTTCTGTCTATCTTTTTGGAACACATAGGTTTGCTTTTCTCTTGTGACATAAAGAGATATTCAAATTTTCTTTGGACACCAAAAATTATATTTCTTCCTTAGAGTGTAAATAGAGAAGTAAAAGTTGCCTTGTAATTCTCGAGATAAGGGGATGAATGAATTGACCTTAAATAGAAATAATTGAAAAAACGGCGTTATTCTAATATCTCTGTAATTCTTGAAATAAGGGGTGAATGTATTGAACTTAAATAGAAATTAATGGATATTATTACTTGAGTTTTGTCAAAAAAAAAAAAAATTAATTGACCAAAATTTTCTTAATTTCGTGTGAACTCTAAAACAATGGTCAATAATTTACATGAATTAAAAATAATAAGTAATTATGAGTATTTTCCTAATCGATTAATTATCTCATAACAGACCAATTTTATCCTAATTTTAACTATTTTTAGTTTTAATGGTACAATTTTAGTTGTCTTATTTTATTTATACAGAATGAAATAAATAAATTGTCTTTTAAAATATATAAAATTGTCATTTAATTTATAAAGATTTATATTTAAATTAAATTAGTAGATTTAAAATATTATCTTATACTAATTTTCTTTTATTTTTTATTTTTTATAATATGCACAAATATGAACTCTCTCTCCCCACATATATCTATCTATATATATATATATATATATATATATATATATATATATATATATATATATATATATATATTTAAAACTCTATTTAATTAATACCATGAACAATTGAATAATCACAGTGATATCTAAATTTTATTTTCTATTTTTAAAATTTATTTTAATTGATAATTTTTTCAGTGTTATTATTAAATAGATAAATAAATTTTATAGAATTAGGAATAAAATTTAAATTTTGATTTATTAAACATGGTTAAATATGATTTTGGTTTTTTATCCTTTACAAAGTTTGTTTTATTTAGATTTTTCTCGTGATAAAAAGTTACAAATTTAGTTTTTTATGACTAATAATTTTAGTTTTTTCTGACACGGTAAACTATGTGCCATCTTTTAAAATTCATGTTCCAATTGTTGTTAAGATAGCTTAGTAGCAAATGAGGTGTCATGTCTCCAATTCTATAATATTAATAAGACATGTGTAATGTGTTCCTAAATTGAAAAGACATCTCGATAGTTGGGTGAAAACTCAAGATAGTTTAGTAAGATGAATGGAAAACTCAAATAAGTTGGTAAAAAGTTTGGATAACTCGATAAGGTATTTTGAAAACTCATAGAGTTTGGTGGGAAGTCTAAATAACTTAGTAAAGTGTATTGAGAATTTAAATATCTAGATGGACAGTCTAGTTAACTTGGATAACACCTTATCGAGTTTTTTAGACTTCCAATTGAGTTATTGAGTTTTTCATACACTTTGTTTGACTATTCTAATGACTTATTGAACTATTTGTATATCTTTTGAATTTCTTTTTATAATAAAACATATTTTTTTGAATAATTGAATTTGTAGGAAAGTTAACGAATTCATTTTATCTTTATTAATTAGTGAGAAAAAAAAATTATTTAATTCATACACACTTTAAAAATACAATGAAGATTAATAAATTCAAGTGGAATGATTTACCTCATAATTATTAAATAAAATTAAATGTCCACTTAACTAATTGAATAATTATTAAATGAAATTAAATGTTCACATAACTAATTAAATAATTATTAAATGAAATTAAATGTTCACATAACTAATTGAATAATTATTAAATGAAATTAAATGTCATCCTAACTAATTCAAGTTGAAAGCATGTACCTATTATATTTTTTTTAAATATTGATGTGTGTTCTTTATATTTCTCTTTTTCCCAAAAAGCTCGGATTCCTTTTTCTCTAGTCATCTGTCCAGCTTCTTTATAGCACCAGCACACCACAAACTCGGGTACAATTGAGCCCTTCATCTCCCTTCGCCCAAGAATAGGGGTTTCTCTCTGTTCAAAATGTTTCTTTGATTTGGTTAAACTTGTGTGTATTGGACGAGAATGCTAGCTAGATGGAAGGGATGAAAATGATATAGTCTTGAATGATTGTTCTGAGAGTGATTTTGTTGGAGAAAAAAAAGATGAAAAATAATTGTGGAGAAAAAAGTTGAGGCATGAATTTGGAGAAAATGACGAAGAGGTGAGAAAAAAATATGAAGGGAAAGGATAAAGATGAACGAAATATATTTAAATTTAAGTTGGAATGTTCAAATTAATTTTCAATAACATAAAATATTGTGTGTATTCAAATTTTTTAAAAAAACTATTCACAATTCAGTTTTACTAAAAAAAATTAATGTAACTTAAAGTTGATTTATATTTGATAATATATAGCATCTTCCGTCCTCCCATCATGTAACGTAAGTTGATTTATATTTGGTAAATTATTAACCTATAAAGTTTGTTTAGATTTATAACTGAATTAGGTATTAGATTGGTGTTTTGTAAATTCCTTAAACTCTTGTTATTATCGTTATTTTACCCATAAAAATACTTTTACTTTATATTAAAAGTGAATACACTCGGTTAATTGACTTATTACTCTAACTGGTCCATCCAAAAGCAAGAGCACTTCATCTTGTGCACATATTGTTTTCTTCTTACACTTCCAAAATTTTTCTTACTTTCCATTTTGTCCTTCCGAGATGATTGTGAATCAGAATGTTAAATATGGTGTTAAACCCTGAATTTGGGGAGAGCAAATCAAATTAAGTAATTTGATTTATTTTCCTTAAATCTAAGACTTAATATAAGATTTTATATCGTGATACTCATGATTATATAATTCAATAAGAAAATTTCCACTCAGACTATTTTTGTCAATTCTTTCCTTCTCTCCCATCATAAATCTTATTATTTTTAATTGATTTAATAAATATATTAAAAAGCATGACTCATAAGATTTAGATTTTTTAAATCTGTTCATTAGATACTAACCTAAACTTATAATTAAGTTATATTCATATATTATAATTAAATTTTAATAATTTAGTATTATTGTTATTATTTATTATTATGTTATTATTAATTATATTGATATTATACTTTTTAAATAAGTATTATTTCAATAAAAGTATCATTTCATCACATTTTATAAATATAATTAGTATTTTTTTTATAAATATTTACTCTCACTCATATTCTAAATGATCTTCACTTAATTATGGATTTATATAGTCTTATTTTTATTTGGATTTCTTTCCATGTTAAAAAAAATTTTATTTTCACCTATGTGTATTTATAGACACAACTCATCACACAATGTTTTCATCATTATGAAAAATGTCTTTTTAATAATTTTTTTTGACAATTTTTTAACAACAATCTATATAATAATATATAATTGTTCTGTTTCAAATATCCGGACTAATAAAATAGTGACATATCGTCTGTTATCAAAACATTGTTAAAAAGAGTTATTAAAATATTATTATCCCGTCAATATTTTAGTAAACCCTAATTTTGAAATTCCCATTTGTTTGGCACTTTCCTCCTTGTACCTTATGCCTCTTCCCGTTTCTCTGTAGTGTGGCTTCCCCCGCATCAATAGTTGAGGCAAGCCAACATGTTGTGGCATCACAAGACTTCACTGTTTGAGAAGATTTGAAGGGTGAAGACAATGAAAGGAGCAACTTGGATTTAAAGAAGTGGAGAAGATTCTCAATCGTGGTAAAGGGAGGATCTAAAATAACATTCTCAGAATATAAAAAATTTACAAAAGTAGTTTTTTAATTCATAACTCATTATGAAAATTTTTAAAAAATTATTAAACGAGTATTTAAAAGTTATTTTCAAATTTCAAAATATCTTCCGAAACACCTAATCGTAATTAGATAGAGAAGTCATTTTCCAAGATCTAGGAATGACTTTCAGACCCAATCGGAAAAGTATGAAATATAATGATGTTTAATGACTTTTATTATAATATTATTAAGAGTAGTTGGGATGATTACAATTTGTATGGTGGTGCACGAAGAAAAAGTGGGATGCAGAAAGAAAAGGCCTTTTCTCGTAATGCATAATGGCCCCAAATGGCAGAAAATGGAACGAGCCAATTTGCATAGTCGTTGTGATCATATATACGATAGAATAATGGATAGAATAGACTGCAATAAATAAATAAATTAATTAATAAACGAGCAAATAGAAGAAAGCACGTTGAGAACCTAGAATCTTCCACGAGGTTTTCGGTAAGAACCAAATTTGGGGGTTTGAGACGCAGGATTTACTTTTCTATTACAATTCTTGTGCCTTTCCCAGCCCTTTGTCTTTCCCTCGACCAAATTGTAAGTTCATCTTTTGATTGCTTATTTCATCGTCAATTCATGTTTATAATTTTCTATGTTCATATTCTGAGACCAGATCTGAATCTTTTTTCTTTTTTAGTCCTTTTTCATGTTTTTTTTTTCGTGTTCTCATTCCGTTAAATTCCACGTTCAATCTCTAGATTTGTCCGTCGATTCTTCTATTTATAAATTTTAGATCTTAGTACAATTCGCTGATTTTGTATTGTCGTACGGCCTTGTCGGTGACGATGGTGTGTTATAGCGTATGATGATTTTTTGGGTGACATTGTAGGGTTTGGTTGGCATTGTAATTGATTTTATTTGTGAAGATCTGAGTGAGGGATTAGGCAAATGACGAGTGGTTTTGGGGAATCAACGAGAGCGTCTGCTCCGAGCCCGTCATGCTCGGGTAACAGTTCTAACGATGCTGGTGATTTCGAGTGCAACATATGCTTCGATTTGGCGCAAGAGCCCGTGATCACACTCTGTGGTCACCTATTCTGTTGGCCATGCCTTTATAGGTGGCTCCATCTTCATTCCCATTCTCAGGAGTGCCCTGTTTGCAAGGCCCTTGTGCAGGAGGAGAAATTGGTGCCTCTTTATGGAAGGGGCAAAACACAGACTGATCCCAGGACCAAATCATATCCTGGAATGGAGATCCCTCACCGTCCTTCGGGGCAGAGGCCGCAAACTGCGCCGCCCCCACCTCCTCCTGAGAATAACCCTTTTGGGAGTTATGGGTTTGGACTCATGGGAGGGTTCATTCCCATGGCAACTGCCAGATTTGGGAACTTCACACTTTCCACCGCCTTTGCTGGGTTTATCCCATCACTGCTCAACATTCATTTCCATGGCTTTCAGGATGCCACTGTCTATGGGACAACTTCTGGTTATCCCTTTGGGTTTAATAGCTTTCACGGAGGGGGCGCGCGGGGGTATCATCAGGCAACTGGGGGCCAAGTGCAGCGGCAGGAAGACAACGTTTTGAAGAATCTGCTTATGTTGATTGGGTTTCTTGTCCTCCTTACTGTTATTTTTGTGTGGTAATGTCATCTATGTCGAGGTTACAATACTTCTTCAGGAGTTATGTGTAAATATTTTAGCCGATTGATGAGGGAATTCTATGTTTGGAAAGGCTGCTGCCTGTTTGAATCTTATGAACTGTATTATAAGCATCCGGGTGAACTTGAATGCTACCTGTTTGGTCTTTATGACTTGCCTGCAGTTTTACTGTCTTTTAGTAGATTCTCTCAAGTCATCCCATGTTCTTTGGTTGTTGGTTCACATAGCCGTGAAGTTTAAATAGTCTGCTCCTTGAGTATTTTTATAAAAAAAAATGAAATTAGTTTTTCTATTGTTAAAATTACTGTGTATAAAGTTAATATTATAGCAGTTTTCACATATTTGCGTCTACAAGAGTTAATTTTTAACTTTACCACAGACTAATTTTTAGTTTATGGAAAACCTAGTTCCATGTTTCTATTCACTTTGCTCTTCTAGAAATGTTAGTAAAAAAGCTTATCAAAACATGCCCCTTACTAGCAACAAGAATAGTTGGTAGCTTCACTACTGTAGCATGGTCTTTGGCAGCACGACTTTTGGTACCACATCTCATCATTTGAGATGAGAGTTAGTGATTGATAGCTGAAACTTTCCATGCTATTTGCCTCCTTCCTACCGTCAAATTAAGGGTGTCTGGTTTCATGAAAAAGGAAACTGTTGGATGTTTTAAAGATTCTACATGGCTGCACGCTACAAAAAAATACATGTTATTTGGAGACATGAAGAACTCTTTTTTGTGATTTGGGCATTAGTTAACTTGTTTGTAAATAATTCCATCAGATATCATTGGGCGTAGAGGCGATGGTGATGGTGCAGTCTATATTTAATCACCTTTTGCTTTTACGTATAGTTATTTTGTTTTAGATTTTGGCCAACGAACTTAAAAGGTTTTATGGTTTTTTTGGAATGTTTGGAGGAGAGAAAGAAACTGGGTAGGAGAATTAATTAAAGAGAAAGTGGAAAGGAAAGGGCAGTGTTTTCTTTTCTCCTGAATTTTTATTTTCATTTCAAATTTTAAAATTTCACCTTTTTGTTCATCGAATCATAGGGCAAAGCTTTTGTTCTAAGAAGCCTAGACAGACATAAGGTTAATGATGATACAAAGGAAGGATTGATGGTGTGGAAGATAGGGTGAATATTGGTTTATAGATAATGGTTGAAGGTTTATTGAATATGAAAAAAAAATGTTAAGATGTTAGAGAGGCTAAAAGACGGGCTTAGTTCTGTAAACAAGTTTTTAAAATATATATTAACAGCATACTTAATTACATAAACATTTTTAAAATTTTAATTAATTAATTAATTAATGTTGGTATTAAATAAAGTAAGACAATTATTATCTTAATGTTTTAAACTACTCTATTATAATTTTGAAAGTATTAATAATATTATTATATATATTTATATATATTTTTAATAATATAATATAAACAAATTAATATTTTAGTCTTTTTAACGTTTAATTAAATTAGTAATTACAAAGCTGAAATTTATCCAGAGCAGACGAGCTCTATTTATCCCTTATAAACAACATCATGATAAAGTTTGATAAATCAATATTTGATAATATACTCAACGTTGCTTTGACATAAAAGGTTGTCATTGAAGAAAAAAAAAATCTCCATAATATGTGAAGGAAATTTATAGATGTTGAATTGTAAAAGGTAGTCCTTGGCGAGATCCACATTTTAAATAATTGACGATGAAGATGGATTTGGTCCAAGTTGGCAGAAAAAAACAAGAACAGATTATTTATTTTTTTTACCCAAAAGTCAATACTCATTTATTAAGAAGTGGGACCAATTTAATCTTTGTGCTACCAAACATAATGGTATTCGAGTTATACCATGCCTCTTCCCCAATGTTCAACATGGTCAATTTAAGTGTGCGTGCGTACCACACAAACTCTTAAATTATTTTTTTTAAATAAATGAGATTATAAATTTTAGTACCCAAGTTTAAATTTAATATATTTTCATCAATCAGCAGTAGTTTCTAGTTAAGTAATGCACACTTTTAGATTTACGGCCTTTTTAAATTTCAAATAAAAATAAAATTCTAAATAAAAGTATGAAATGCAATATTTTTGTCAAATGGTACGATTACCAGTCATAAAAAAGAGTCTAATAAAATGTTCTTTATCATCGGCCTCGATAAATATTTTTATTTTTTGAAGAAAAGAAAAATAATCAGATGAGAATTCTAAATTTAAATAGAAGGTATGTAAATAAATTATTTGAATAGTGATGTATTACATTTCTGAAACTTCATTATCACCCACAATTATAGTGATGGATAAAAATGGTATAAAATCTCCATATATATTTTACATTTTAAGGTGTGGGATTTATGGGATTCACGGGAAAATGCAAAATTCTTAATCTTTAAATAAAGTTTTGATCTTAATCTATAAATTGAGCCTCTGCTCGCAAACACCATTTTACCTGAATTGGGAAACTCTGCACGCGTGTGGTGTATCACGTATACACAATTTGGCACCTTGACAATTTGTGCATTGCTTTTAAATCTGAATTTGAATTTATGCACGTAAACGGGAATTCGATTTATACAGTTGTGTTTATAAAACATTTCACGGTTTACAAGATCATTTAGGTCATCCCAAGTTTTGGACCACGTTAATTGCTCTTATATTATTTTTTTAGACGCCGACAAAGAAGTTTTTTTAAGGCAGACATGGTAACTTTTCTCACTCATTTCATCTAATATGTGAGGTAAGATGAACTTGTCCCGTCAAAAGGGTTAATTTGTAATTTTTTTAGTTACTAAGGCTTTGTTTACTTGAATGAATTTGGAAGAGAGTAATTGAATGACTTTGAGAGGATTTGAAGGTAAAAATTTTTGTTGTTTATTTAAGTGGATTTGGAGGCAAGTGAGAGTGGATTTGGAAGTAAAGTTTGTGAAAATTAGTGTAGGATTTGATTGACAGATTAAAAAAATTTACTTTCAAATCCACTCTCACTTACCTCCAAATTCATTCAAATAAACAAAAAAAAATTTACCTTCAACTCCTCTCAAATTCATTCAATCACTCTCCTCCAAATCCATTCAAGTAAACAAAGTGTAAAAGTTGTATAAAAGAATAATGTAGAACAAATCGAATTGGAAACTTAGCCAGGTTTGGTACAACAAGTGTTGAGATAAAGACAGCATACTAACATGATCATTCCACTACAATAAATAGAAGGTGAAGTCGATACAAATATCGAAATTTTTAGAATTTATATCTTTGTATCTTGACATAAGTGATTACTACATGTTAGAAAATAAATCATATCTTGAAATTTATGAGATAATATATTGTTATTATTATTCATATTAAATAGGTGATTGACATAAATAATGTTACATTATTATAGAATCAAATTAGAATAATTATAGGAATAAAATAGTAAAATTATAGATATCCTCTCTTGTATATATCTCTCATATTTTATTCAAAAATAATAATACAAATTTTCCTCTTTTTTTCCTTTTACATGGTATCAGGAGCAGGAACGATCATCTGCTCAATTTTTTTCTATCCTTATTCCCATGGCTAACTATGGAAATGAATCAAATTTCAATAGTTCTTATTCTCTCCATCATTCTGACCATCCTGGAATGGTTCTTGTTTCCAAATCTCTAGATGGAGACAACTATTCGACTTGGCATAGAGCCATGGTCATCTCTTTGAATGCAAAATCCAAATTGGGTTTTGTTGATGGAACTCTTACGGCACCTTCTGTTGAGGCCAAACCAGAAGAATATACAGCATGGAAAAAATGCAATGACATGGTGTTATCTTGGATCTTTAATTCTTTAGCACCTGATATTGTAGATAGTGTTATTTTCTATGACATTGCTCATGAAGTTTGGATAGATCTTCAAAATCGTTTCTCTCAAAGCCACGCACCACAAATTTTTCAAATTGAGAGAGACATTGCTTGCTTAGCTCAAGATCAAATGACAGTTGCAGCCTATTACCCCAAGTTTAAAAAATTATGGGATGAGTTAGTCTCCTATAGTAATGCAACCTGCACTTGTCGAGCTAACAGTAAAAGGCGCAAATTGATGCAATTTCTTATGGGGTTGAATGACTCTTATAGTGTTATTCGTGGCCAACTCCTTTTAATGAATCCTTTGCTTGATGTTACACAAGCTTATTCTTCCATCATTCAAGAAGAAAAACAACGACATTTGGGCACCGCACGTGACACAATAGAAGCTTCAGCCATGGCTGTTCAAAAAAATGAACCAGTAGCCCTTGCTGTTCGAGGAAAATAAGGTTTTTCTTCTCGTCTTAATTCATCTAATTGAAAGCCGCTGCATTGTTCTCACTGTGATAGAGATCATCATACAAAAGACACATGCTGGAAGTTACATGGTTATCCTCCTGAACACCCAAAGCATGGAGCAACCAAGAATGCTTACTCTAAGCATAATAGGAGTAGTCAGTCTTTAGCTAATATTGTCACAACGACTCCAATGATGCAACAGATGCAGTCTGCAATGTATGGATTAACTGAATTGCAACTTCAACAAATGTTGTCTATTATACAGGGTAATGAATAAGCTAATCCTAAGGTCAACAATGCCAATGTTTCTTCAAGTTTGTCACCACCCAAACTTATAATTGATAGTGGGGCTACCGATCACATTATTTCTTCACCAACCTTGCTTGTTAACAGTAAAGAAAAGACTTCTTTACCACCAGTTATTATGCCAAATGGTGACCAGACCCCAATTATCTCTACTGGCACTCTACCTTTGAGCCCAATTGTTTATTTAAAAAATGTGTTTGGGGTGTCATCTTGCAAAGTAGATTTGATGTCGGTAAGTCGAGTCACACGAGATTTAAACTGTTTAGTAACTTTTTTTCCTTCTGGGTGTATTTTGTAGGATTTGATGATGAGGATGACAATTGGTTTGGGTAAACAACGAGGCGGACTCTATTACTTGGTTGCAATGACATCAAATAAGTCACAAACTCCTATTCAATCCATAACAGTCCATGCCACCAAGTCATCTCCTCCTTCAAACACTTCTACTACCTTATGGCACCGACGACTAAGACATCCATCTCCATCTAGATTAGACTTCATGGCTAAAACTTTGTTAAATCTCTTTTTAGAGCCAAATAAAACTTGTGATGTTTGTACTCTTGCAAAACAGACACGACTTCCTTTTTCAACTAGTTCAATTTCTTCCATTAAACCTTTTCAATTAATTCATTGTGATATTTGGGGACCATATAAAATTCCTTCTCTTTCTGGTGCTAGGTATGTTTTGACCATTGTGGATGATTTTTCTCGCTTTACTTGGGTTTTTTTCGTGCACCATAAAAGTGAAACCCAACATCTTCTTACCAATTTGTTTTTCTTTTGTCAAAACTCAATTTAATACCTATATAGCCAATATTCGGGTTGACAATGGAAAGGAATTTTTTTCTCTGCGAGATTTTTTTAAACAACAAGGTACCACTTACCAACATTCTTGCACTTACACACCACAACAAAACGGGGTTGTTGAGCGCAAACATAGACATATCCTTGAGTCAGCACGAGCTCTTCGTTTTCAAGCTCATCTTCATTTACCATTTTGGGCAGAATGTGTTTCCAGTGCTGTCCATATAATTAACCGGTTGTCCACACCTCTTCTTTCACACAAGACACCTTTTGAGCGCCTATATAGTAAAATCCCTTCTTATTCACACATTAGAGTTTTTGGATGTCTTGCTTATGCTACTAATGTTCATGTTTCTCATAAGTTTACTCCTCATGCCCAAAGATGTGTTTTTCTTGGTTATCCTCTTGGTCAAAAAGCTTACAAGTTATATGATCTTGAAACTCACCAAGTCTTCACTAGTCGTGATGTTGTCTTCCATGAGGCTAGTTTTCTGTATGAATCCATTGCCACTCCTCCAACCACCCTAGACCCTGTCATACCTAATGTTATCCCAGATAATCCTCCGCTTGAGAGTCCTTCATACACTCAACCATCACCTACAGAAAACAAACTTGTGCCTCCCATTACTTCCCCACATATGGTTCCCTTACGCCGTTCTCAACGATCTCATGGTCCTCCTGCAACTTTGCAAGATTATATTTTCAATCAAGTAGTGTCTCCCGATCCATTGTCATCCCCGTCATCTTTTCCAAATAAAGGTACACGATATCCTCTATGCAATTTTATCTCTTATGACCGTTACACACCTCAACATCGTTCTTTTATTGTCGTTATTAGTAATGATATTGAACCTACATGTTATGATCAAGCTGTTTGCCACACTCATTGGCAAAAGGCAATGAAATCTGAATTGGCTGCTTTGGAGGCCAATAATACTTGGTCTATCACCACTCTTCCTCCTGGAAAGCAGGCTATTGGTTGTCGTTGGGTGTACAAAATCAAGCGCAAATCTGATGGTTCTCTTGAACGATATAAGGCGCGTCTAGTTGCAAAGGGATATACCCAACTAGAAGATATCGATTATCATGACACTTTTTCACCTATTGCTAAAATGGTTACAGTACGTTGTTTATTAGCTTTGACTGCTGCTCAACATTGGTCTTTTCATCAGCTTGATGTCCATAATGCTTTTCTTCATGGTGATCTTTCTGAAGAAATCTATATGTCCCTTCCTCCTGGTTTTCAGTGACAGGGGGAGAATCTTGTGTGTCGCCTCAACAAGTCCTTATATGGATTAAAACAAGCCTCTCGTCAATGGTTTGCCAATTTCTCTATATCTATTCAAAGTGTTGGTTTTATTCAATCAAAAGCAGATTACTTATTGTTTACATCTACAAAAGGCAAGTCTTTTACAGCTTTGTGATCTATGTTGATGATATTCTCATAACTGGTAATGACCCTATTGCAATATCCAATCTTAAACAATTTCTACACAATCATTTTCGGATAAAAGATTTGGGTGATCTTAAATTTTTTCTGGGTATTGAGGTCTCTCGTTCTAAGAAAGGTATTTTCATATCACAAAGAAAATACGCTTTGGAAATTGTAAAAGATGGTGGGTATCTTGGAGCTAAGCCTGTGGATTTTCCCATGGAACAAAATATAAAGCTTTCTGATGAAGGGGAATTATTAAAGGACCCGTCAATATATAGGCGATTTATTGGTCGCTTAATTTATTTAACAATTACCCGTTCAGATATCACCTATGCGGTACACATACTGAGCAGATTTATGCACGCTCCATGCAAGTCTCATATGAAAGCTGCAATGCGTGTGCTACTATATTTAAAAAATAACCCAGGTCAAGGTTTGTTTTTCCCTTCACAAAATGAATTATCTTTGCGTGCTTTCTGTGATTCAGATTGGGAAGGTTGGTTGCCCAGTATCCCGAAAATCAACTACAGGCTATTGTGTTTTTTTGGGATCTTCTCTTATCTCTTGGCGAACAAAGAGGCAGAAGACAATTTCTCTATCCTCAGCAGAAGCTGAATATAGAGCATTGACTGGTACTTGTTGTGAGTTGACTTGGTTACAATCATTGTTGAAAGATTTACGGATATTGCATCCTAAACGGGCATTGTTGTATTGCCACAATAAAGCAGCCTTGCACATTGTAGCTAACCCAATTTTCCATGAAAGAACTAGACACATAGAGATGGATTGTCACTTCATTCGTGATAAGATTCAGGATGGCTCAGTCACAACTAAATATGTACCTTCAGTTGAACAACTTGCCGATGTGTTCACCAAACCACTGGGAAAAGAAGTGTTCTCTATCATGAAGCGTAAGTTGGAAGTTCTTGATATTCACTTTCCAACTTGAGGGGGAGTGTTAGAAAATAAATCATATCTTGAGATTTGTGAGAGAATATATTGTTATTATTATCCATATTAAATAGGTGATGGATAGAAATAATGTTACATTATTATATAATCATATTAGAATAATTATAGGAATAAAATAGCAAAATTATAGATACTCTCTTTGATATTTTATTAAAAAATAATAAGACAAATTTTCCTTTTTTTTTTCTTTTACACTACAACTTGTACTTTTGCCACTAGTAAAAAATCGGGTTTTTACAGCGCACATTATGCCGCGGTTCAACGAAAACCGCAGCATAATGGTGCGCGGTGGCAGTTTTGTAAATAAAACGAACATATATGCTGCGGTTCTACGGGGAACCGCGGCATATACCCCAGTCAACCATTGCCTTTGACGCCACGTATGAATAAAAAATTAAATAACAGGGTATATGCCGCGGTTCTCTGCACAACCGCGGCATATACCCTGCCAATTTATTGCAGGTGCTGACTGGGTCAGAGAATTTGAGAAGTTACAGGGGGTATATGCCGCGGTTCTCTGGGGAACCGCGGCATATACCCCTGTAACGTCTCAACTTCTCTGCCAGTCAGAGAATTTCAGAAGTTACAGGGGGTATATGCCGCGGTTCCCCAGAGAACCGCGGCATATACCCCCTGTAACTTCTGAAATTCTCTGAAAGGCAGTTGGGGAGACAGTTGTGTTGAACACGTTTCAGGGGTATATGCCGCGGTTCTCTGGGGAACCGCGGCATATTCTCCTATATGAAATTATTTTAATATTAATTTGAAATATTTCGATGTTTATGCCGCGGTGGCCCGCTGAACCGCGGCATATAGTTTGAATATAATTTCAAAAATGCCATTTCTGATAATTTTTTAAATTAGTATATGCCGCGGTTGGGGGTTAAACCGCGGCATATAACCCTTTTATACCGCGGTTAAGTAGTGAACCGCGGTAGATTCCCCCGTTCAGAGTTGAAAAACAAAACTTGGAACAGTGCATCGTCTTCCTCGCTGTTTTCGCGTTTCTTCTTCCTCCGAACCACCCTTCATCTCAGATTTTGCGTTTTTAACCGTTTAAACTCAAAATTGTTCGGTCATTATTCGTTTTTGACTTTAAAAACGAGTTTTAGCCGTTCAAAATCGTGATTTTCTGGCGTTTTTCACCCTCTCCGCCGCCGCCGCCGTTGTGTTGCGTTTTTCACCCTCTCCGCCGCCGTTCCTCTTCCAGGTATTTATGTCCATTTGCATTTTTAACGTGATTGCTTCATTAATTTTTGCATAATGCTATAGTTTTGGTAATGTATGAAGTTTCTATAGTTTTGGTATAATTTTTGCTTTAATTTTGATAGTGCATGAAATTGTTATAGTTTTGGTAATGTATGATATGGTTTTTGCTATAGTTTTGGTAATGTGTGTTGTAGTTCTTGTATTATTTATAAACCTTAAAATATTATTTATGTAATATTTAGGAATATGGATCGAAATTGGATTAATTTACCACGTATTAGTGCTGAGTACGAGAGAGGTGTAGAGGAATTTATACAATTTGCGCAACGTAATGAGGGGAGAACTAATGATGAAGTGAAGTTTAGATGTCCTTGTGTGAACTGTTTGAATGAGAGAAAGTTGAACGCAACTCAAATTAGAGAACATCTTATATGTGATGGTTTTCTAAGATGCTATACAACATGGATCTGGCACGGCGAAGAAATGGATTTTCCCACTGACTCTCAAAGTGTAAATGTTACTGATTCCACCATGGAAGAAGATCGACCGGATGAAGACAAATTGGAGGACATGATCCGCGATGTTGGAGCAGAAAATTTTGCCAAAGCTCATGTGTATGAGACGATGTCGACTGATGCAGAAACACCTTTGTATGTCGGTTCAACTAAGTTCACACGTTTGTCAGCGGTGTTAAGGCTCATGAATTTGAAGGCGAGCAATGGATGGACTGATAAGAGTTTTACAGAACTGTTGACGTTGTTGAATGAAATGTTGCCAGATGGAAATACACTACCCACTCGTAATTATGATGCGAAGAAAATTCTTTGTCCAATGGGTATGGAGTATAAAAGGATACATGCTTGTCCCAATGACTGCATTTTGTATAGGAAAGAGTTTGAATTTTTGACAGAGTGTCCAAAATGTGGCTTATCACGATACAAGTCAAAAAACAATAGTGAAGATAATGGTCAGATAGAAAAAAATGGATCTGCTTTGAAAGTAGTTTGGTACCTTCCAATAGTGCCCAGACTTAAGCGTTTCTTTGCGAATCCCAAAGATGCTAAAAATCTTAGATGGCATGCAGACGAGAGAAAAATTGACGGGCTGCTTCGTCATCCAGCTTATTCAAAGCAATGGAAAAATATTGATCGACAATTCCCCGAATTTGGTAAAGAGTGTAGAAATCTTAGGCTTGCTTTAGCCACTGATGGAATGAACCCATTTGGTAATCTGAGTACCAATCACAGTTGTTGGCCAGTTATATTGATAATTTACAACTTATCTCCTGCATTGTGCATGAAGAGGAAGTACATGATGTTGTCTATGATGATATCTGGTCCAAAGCAGCCTGGAAATGACATAGATGTTTATCTAAGCCCACTAGTTGAAGACTTGAAGGTTTTGTGGGTTGACGGGGTTGAAATATTTGATGCATTCGCTTCAGAGACTTTTATGATGCGTGCAATGTTATTTTGCACCATTAATGACTTTCCTGCTTATGGTAATTTGTCAGGATACAGTGTCAAGGGTCATAAAGCGTGTCCTATATGTGAAGAAAACACTGCAGCTCATCAATTGAAACATGGAAGAAAGACGGTGTATCTGCGTCATCGGAGATTTCTAAAACGTAATCATCCATATCGAAGGTTAAAAAAAGCATTCAATGGAGATCAAGAGAGGGACGAAGCACCAAATCCACTTACTGGCCTTGAAGTTCTTCAAAAAGTTAATAAAATACATCATGTATTTGGGAAAACATCGAAGAAGTCATCTGTAACGACCCCTTGGAAGAAGAAATCAATATTCTTTGATCTTCCATATTGGTCAAAGTTAGATGTTCGACATTGCATAGATGTGATGCATGTAGAAAAGAATGTGTGTGATAGCTTGATTGGTACATTACTCAACATTCAGGGAAAGACAAAAGATGGAGTGAATGCTCGTTTGGATTTGGTTGACATGAATATCCGAGAAGAGTTGGCACCGAAGGAGATTGGTAAACGTACTTATTTGCCCCCTGCTTGTTACACAATGTCTAGACAAGAGAAGATAAGTTTTTGTGTATGTTTAAAGAGTATCAAAGTACCACAAGGATACTCTTCAAATATGAAGAGTTTAGTGTCAATGCAGGACTTAAAGCTTGTTGGCATGAAGTCTCACGATTGTCACGTCTTAATGCAACAGTTGTTACCGGTGGCTATTCGTGGAATTTTGCCCAAAAATGTTAGGCACACCATAAACAGGTTGTGTTCATTTTTCTCGTCAATATGTAGTAAAGCCATCGATCCTACAAAGTTAGATGAACTTCAAGGCGAGATTGTTATCATCTTGTGTCAACTAGAGATGTTTTTCCCTCCATCTTTTTTTGACATCATGGTACATTTACTTGTTCATTTGGTTAGAGAAATCAAGTTGTGCGGACCGGTATACTTAAGATGGATGTATCCTATTGAACGTTATATGAAGATTTTGAAAGGGTACGTTAAAAATCCATATCATCCTGAAGGTTCGATGATTGAAAGGTATATTGCTGAAGAAAGTATCGAGTTTTGTTCAGATTACATGACATCAACGAATCCAATAGGAGTTCCTCGCACAGCATGGTTGAATAAATTTTCTACAAGTAAAAGCATCCGAGGTGTCAATGTGGTGACAAAAGATCGCGAAGAATTGTTGCAAGCGCATCTTTATATATTGAACAACACAGATGAGGTGATCCCTTTTTTGGAAGCACACAAAGCCATTGTTAAGAATAAAAATCCAAGACAATCAGAGAAATGGCAATTGATGGAGCATAACAAAACATTTATGTCTTGGTTCAAATCTGAAATTGACAAAGAGCCACATTCTTCTGAAACTTTATTGTGGCTTGCAAATGGTTTGAAGTTTGATGTCGTGTGTTGTACAGGTTATGAAGTCAATAATTGCACATTCTATACGAAGACTTTGGATGATAAAAGCACAGTACAAAATAGTGGAGTCAGTTTAGAAGCTGAGTCACTTCAATTTTCCACATCAAAAGATCAATCTCCTGTACTTGGATCAATGAGATATTATGGTATAATAGAAGAGATATGGGAGGTTGATTACACCAAGTTTTCCGTTCCATTGTTCAAGTGTAAGTGGTTTGACAATAAGAGTGGTGTGAAAATAGATGACTCGGGTATGACACTGGTTGATTTTCGCAAGGTGGGTTATCGAGACGAACCGTTTATCATGGTACATCAACCATCTCAAGTTTTTTATGTCAAAGATCCTTCGTCTGACCATTGGTATGTTGCTCTTCAAGGCAAAAAACAAATTGAAGTTAACGAAGACAATCTAATTAATATTGATATTGCTGACAACCATTCATTTCAAACTACAACAAAGTTGGATGACCAATCTGTAGTTGACGATGATGTACATGCAATTCGGTCAGATCATGATGAGGGAATATACATATGATGAATCCATATCTTTATGTATGAATTTTCAATTTCTGTACTATTACATGTTTTGTTAATTTATATGATATTACATAAGTCTTGAAAGAAAATTTAATGTTGTTATTTATTTTGACAGATATATGGCTGATCATCCACATTCTTCAGGGGATGAGGCTCCCCCACCCAGATCCACTAGAGGACCCACTAGGATGAAACAACTATTAATCAGGAAAAATAGTGGTGAAAGAACTCCGGTGAATGTGAATGTCACCATGGGTGTGGCAACTGGCCCCCATGCAGATGACTTCCGATCATACCTTGGAGTAGTGGCACGTAATAAGATTAGCATTCTCATTCCATCTTTTGGTGGGTATAGGAAGCTTGAGGAGAAAATCCTCAAGCAAAAGGCAGATGCTATACCACCATCTCAGAGTGGTAGCCCTCCTCAGCCTCCTTCTCCACCGTCTAGACATGAGAAATGGAAGTTGGCCCGTATGCGACCATCGGGCACCTACTCTTCCGACACTGCACGAGAGATTTCTGAAAAAATTGTAAGTTATCACTGTTCCTAAAATAATGAATATTGTCATTATACATACTACATTAAACTATTTAAAGAATAATGGTGTTTTGTAATGTTACAGGACGCCTTGGTTGAGCAGAGCTCCCAAGGCCAATTCACTCCAGAGGGTCGCCAGGATATTCTTGCTGCTGCAATTGGACGACCTGAGCACCCTGGACGTGTACGTGCTGCAGGTCCTGGAGTAGGCATTACGGATTATTTTGGGAGCTCTTCTCGTCAGCCTTCATATTCGTACAGCGATACACAAAGGATGACAGAAGAGATCACAAAAAAGGTCCGACAAGACCTTATGCAGGAGATCAGGGCCGAGGTGAGGGCTGAATTCCAGATGCTCTACCAGGAGCAGTTTCAGAGCATGCGCCCGATGCAGTCTCCTATAGAGGAACATGTGGTCCCTCCCCCTCCCACAGGTAAACTTAATAAACATTTATGTGCAATTATTTCTATCTCTTGTATAATCTAACATTTACTCTGACAGGGAGAAGCGGCAAAGGAAGTTGTTCCGCATCAGCCATCCCAGAGGATGACATGGACGATGGTAGTCCATGTCTGCTATACATTTTAGAAGAAGATGAGATGGTGCTGGTAGCTCGTGGAACAGAGTTTAGGTCAGCGACTGTATGTCATGGTATGCAACTATTAGAGGATGAGGTGAAGGTATCAGTGGATGAAATGATCATGCCAGATGCCTCGGTTCCACTGTCCACGGAAGAGATTTTCACTGTGGAACAAGCATATAAGTCGTTTATCACTTGGCCTAAATTTTTGGTTAAACCAGTTTCTGACCCCTCGGTATGAAATTCTTCTTTAAACTTCTCAATTTTAAAGGTTTTTGATGTCAAAACTTATCTTATCTTTTCATGTAACAACAGACGCAGGAACAACAGAAGATTCCTCTATCTGAGGATGACCCTCTTTCTTCATTGCATCTACTTGCTGACATCCTTGATGATAAGCCTTTGGAGGTTCAGTATGATGCTAATGTATTTGGGCATGGCTCTGAGGTCCCAATATACCTTAATAGCCAAGATGTCCGTGAGCTTGCGTCGGGAACACAAGAGTTGAATATTTCAATTATTCAACTATGGACGATGTAAGTCTATGACCAATTATTTATATATAAAATTGATTTATATATCAAGTATCCTTATATCAAAGTTAATTTTTGATTTCAGGTATATGTCTGGGGTCACTAATAAGTTGGGGCGTTCTGATGATTATGGATTCATTGATCCCTAAGACATTCATGAATCAAATGATTTTGATCATATCAACACGAGAATGATAAGCAGTTTTCGAAGGGGCAAGAAAATATACTTTTTGCCTTATATATCCGGGTAAGTGAACTTTGTTAACATAATAATGTTCCATATGTGATTTTAATATTTAATAGTTACGTTATTATGAATTTCAGGCGCCATTGGCAACTTCTTGTTATGTCTGTGCAAGACAACTATGCTTTGTGGTTCTGCTCATTGCACATGCCTCCTCCCACACAACTCAGACAAGCAATTGATTGGTAAGAACCTCAATGTTTGGACTTTCTTTGTTATATAACTGAATGCTAAAACATTTTTTTATATACAGTTCTATTCCAGCAAGTATGATGATGGACGGGAGATCAATTGTTAAGAGTAGAAAGATTGCTTGGATTTCTCTCAAGGTTTGACATATGCTAAAGTCATACTTTGTTATAATTGTTTTATAACAAATGTTATTCACTAACTATTATCAACTGTGATGATATATTGTAGTGTAACAGACAAAATGGGTCATATGAGTGTGGATACTATGTAATGTATTGGATGACCCATATTGTTCGTTCTCACATCACAAGAAGCTGGGAAACGGTAATATTTAACTTTAACAAATTTTGATTTTTTAACAAATGTTGAATTCATATACACTAATTAAAATGAATTGTCTTTTGCAGAGATTCAAGACTACTACACCAGTTCCTGAGAAGTCACTACTATTCATTAGGAACGCTGCTGCGAAGTATATAGTTAGATTATACAATAGCTCTTAGATTTAGATTTAAACAATGCATTTGATTAGATAGAATTTTCTTAGACTCTCTACTTTATTTGATGTTGAAATACATTTGAACATGTGTTTGTTCTGTTGAAATTGAATTTCTGTAAATGTTTTTATATGCAGGTCTGTTTTTGTGGTAGTGGATATCACAAAAACAGACCTGCTATTTTAAAAAACTGCAGGGGAATATGCCGCGGTTCTAACCACAACCGCGGCATATAAGGGGAATATGCCGCGGTTCTAACCACAACCGCGGCATATAAGGGGAATATGCCGCGGTTCTAACCACAACCGCGGCATATAGTGCTTTTTTTTTTTTAAAAAACGAGACATATGGCCGCGGTTTTGACGCTAACCGCGGCATACTCGTCGGCCTATATGCCGCGGTTCAACCGCGGCATATAGTGCATTTTTTAATTTTTTTTTTAATTTTTTTTTTTAAAAAAAATGAATTTAGGCCGCGGTTCCCTAGACAACCGCGGCATATTCCTCAGCCTATATACCGCGGTTAGAACCGCGGCATAAAGTGTCTGACTTACTATCGCGGCTGAATATGCCGCGGTTCATGAACCGCGACGTATAGTGAAAATCAACCGCGGTAAAAGCCCCTCGCTGCACTAGTGTGCCTTTTGCATATTTTAATAATATGTGTTTTGTCTTCTTGAAAGCAAACAGTTATGATGTTAATGAAAAATTCACTATGTGTCTATTATTTGGATCAGGCATGACCACCAGACAGTTTTAATTTTGTGAAAGACTTTCTAGGTGACACTTTTATAAAGTCTAGAAGAAAGCATAAATTGGGTAAACTTTGGTCATGGACTTGGTGAATGGAAGTAACGAAGGAAAGCTGCAGAATAGGTCAAATATAGAGAAAAAGATAGGAAAAAAAAATTTTAATAATTTTTTTAGAACCGATTACGTGATAGTGGTGACACGTAATCTATTATCAAAAAAATTATTAAAAAAAATTGTTAACGAATCATAATCCAAAAAGATAAGTGGTTACTGTGTAGTCCTTTGCCTACGATACCTCTAGCTTCCATGTCCCTTTCCCTTTGAAATTAAACAACACCAGAACATCTTCTTTTTCACTCTTTTTTCCTTAGAAAAAATTCCTTGTATTTGACATGACATTTGATGTTCATGTGGCACAATGTGGTTAGTCTGTGAAGCCATTTGCAACATGCCCATTGAACAAAATGGTGGTGGCTAAGTTTTTAATCACAATCTTTTGAGTAATGTTACCAAATGCCCCATCTCTGCCCTCAGTGGAAGTGACTCCTTTTGTGTATCCCAATTCCTCAATCACAGGGATTCTTTTCTTTTTCACTCTTACAAGTAAAAGCAAGCAGAATTACGAAATCTTACTAAGTATATGGAAAATTACATTTTTCTTGCTTATTTGTATTTGCAGTTATATTACCATTTGGGTATAAATTGCTCTAATTAATAAGCAAGAAAGGAAGAGAATGGAGAAATATTGTCTAATTTTGGATAATGTATTTTATAAAGAAAATTTCTCATTTGATATTAGGGTGAACATTATAGTTATGAAATATATTTTTAGAAGGTGATTCCAACATTCATAACGAGATATAGTTTTAGAAGGGGGTTGCAACTCTTCTTTACACATATTTTAAAACCTTATTATGTGTAAAATAAATAACTAAGGTTGTGTAAAATAATTCCAAATAATAAATAAATAAAAGCACATAACTAAGGTTGTAAAACATATTAAAGAAGGGGTAAAGTAAACATCACCATTTTAGAAATATCCTTCGTATTTAATGGATGGATAAAATATGTAATAAGTTTTCTCCTATAAGCGTGATTTATCGAGATTATATTTATTTAAATATATCCCAAGGTTCAAAACTTTACAATATCTGAAGTGCATTGAGACTTCTCCACTATAATTATTATATAATCATCGTCATATATATATATATATGATAGTTTCCTTCTTGTTTTAGACTTGCCAGAAAAAGAAAATGCACTTTTTCCATCTTCTGTATTCACAGGTGTGCACACTGAATATTTCAATTTAAAGTATTTTTTAATTTGAGTTGGTTTTTAATGGGAAATAAATAAAAAAAGTAAGAAAATGACTGATTTGGAATGAATATTTCATAAAAAATCAGATGTTTGACCGAAGAAGGAATGAGTTTATTAATTGCACGGTTGATTTAAATAGAAAAGCTATATTGAAGAGAAAGTAAAAATTTAGGGTAGAATTGAAAGAAGTAGAAGATGGAGGGTAAAATTAAGTGGGCATAGAATTATAGTATGGCGAAGGAGCGTAACAGAGAAGATGAATGAGTATGCATAAAAGGAGGTATTTCTGAAGCAAGTTGAAATATGGGTTGAGAAGGAGGGAAGGCAAGAAAGGAAAAGAGAGAGAAAATGGTAGTTGTAGTAAAGTAGAAGAGTAGAAGAGTAGAAGAGGATATTCATATTCTCTCTCTGTCTCACAGAGAGTCCTTGGATAAAACCTTGGATCAATCATCGGAGTTTCATTAAGAGAAATCATGGCTTCTACTCATGCACTCAATTCCTCTGCATTAATACCTTTCTGTCTCATCCTTATCATTTCCACTAATGCCGCTGCCATCACTGCACATCAACAACAACACTTCAAACAAGCACCCAAATTCTACAACTCCCCCACCTGTGCCACCACTGCCCTCGAACACACCCACACCTGTTCGGACGACGCAGTTCACGTTGCCATGACACTGGATATCACCTACCTCCGGGGCTCCATGGCGGCCATCCTCTCCGTCCTCCAGCACTCCTCCTGTCCAGAAAACGTCGTCTTCCACTTCGTCACCGCCGCCTCCAGGACCTCCTCCTCCGCCCTCCTTAATCGCACCCTCTCCAATTCCTTCCCTTATCTCAATTTCCAAATCTACCCCTTCAACGACCTCCAAGTTGCCGGCCTCATCTCCACCTCCATCCGCTCCGCTCTCGATTGCCCCCTCAACTACGCCCGCAACTACCTCGCCAACCTCCTCCCCTCCTGCGTCCGCAAAATCGTCTACCTCGACTCCGACCTCGTCCTCGTCGACGACATCGCCAAACTGGCGGCCACGCCACTCGGAGACCACAACAGCAACAACACCGTCCTCGCCGCCCCCGAATACTGCAACGCCAACTTCAGCGCTTACTTCACCCCCTCCTTCTGGTCCAACCCCTCTCTCTCCCTCACCTTCGCGGGCCGAAGGCCCTGCTACTTCAACACCGGCGTCATGGTGATTGATTTGCAACGCTGGCGGGCCGGCGACTACACCAGGAAGATCGAGGAGTGGATGGAGCTCCAGAAGAGAATGCGGATCTACGAGCTGGGCTCCCTTCCGCCGTTTCTACTCGTTTTCGCTGGCAACATAGGCCCGGTGGATCACAGGTGGAACCAGCATGGGCTTGGCGGGGATAACTTCCGCGGCCTCTGCAGAGACTTGCATCCAGGCCCGGTGAGCCTCCTGCATTGGAGTGGGAAGGGAAAACCCTGGGCCCGCCTCGACGCCAACCGCCCTTGCCCCTTGGATGCCCTGTGGGCTCCCTACGATCTTCTCCAAACTCCTTTCGCTCTCGAAGCCTAGCCCGCCACAACCATTTTTATCATTATTAGCGGCAGCAGCAGTAGTACTAGTACAATTTTATTTTAATTTTTTTTTTTGCTTTGCGGGAGTAGTTTTGATTTAGCGGTGGTGTCGTATATTGGTTGTCCCTGGGAGCTGGCGCTGGAGTCGCTCCTTCCTCGCCGTGTGCGGCCCCATACTACGGCCGTGTTGATCTTACACTGTACATGTACAGCCAGGTACATATACCCTCCACTTTTTTTCCTTTCAGCCACTCAAATACCACTGTTACCGTTACGTCTTGTAACTACTAACACGAAATCACCCCAATGCCAAGTTTTTATTTTATTTTAATGTAATTTCTTCTTTTTCTTCACTACGTCTACATTGTAATTTTTGATGTGAGTGGTTACGAAATTGGTAATTCGGAAATAATATTTGTGGCGTTATTACGTGTGTGAAATGGGAGTGGGAAATAATCATGAGACTCGTTAACCAACTTGAACAGTGGTTGCCTGTGTGTAAGGAAAATTGAAAAGGATGTTTTGTGTCGGTGAGGTTGGGTTTATTGTAGCTGCGGATCTGAAAAGGATCGTGCGTTGTATTTTGGATATTTTTCTTCTCCAACTGAATCATCGCTCTTTTCTCTTCTATTGTCTGGCCAAAGCCAAACATTACTTTTCAAGGTTTTGACTAGGTTGATCATCATTGTTTGTATCTTCTTTTTGGGGGTGCAAATTTTTTAACATGGAATCATCCATACGTCCGAAATATGATACTAAATTGGAGTCATTTGCTGCTACAAATAAGTAATCACTCAGAGAGACACTCACTATTTAGTCATTTCTAAACTTTGACGCACTTAGATTTAACAATTAATAAATTAAAACCACCCCCTCCTTTAACAAAAAGAAAGAGAAAATATATAACTTGGAAAAATAAACAAAAGAGCGTACCAACCGGGCTTAACACTTAACTCTTCTATTGATTTTTTCCCAGTTTTTTCTGCTCATATGCATTCGTCTTCTTTTACTTTTCGTCCATGTGACCCACAAGAAAACTTACTAATGTTAGTTCTGTTAGAACATTATTTTATTTGAATAATAAAATCTTACATTTTACGATTAAAATACAAACATTTTAAGCTTAACTATAATTATAACTTAAAGACAATAACACACTTATGTGAATAATTTCCACAAAAACCAACTAATTTATCGTAGAATCTTTTAGAATAGTATTTAACAATATAAAAGGTATCATTACATATGATAAACTCAATCGCATGCATGAATATGTGCTGACAAAAAAGTTACGTAAATACTGAATTAGAACAAAACTAACTCCAAACATAGAACATGGTATAAAGAGAATCAATTAATTAGTCCTATAAACTTGTTTCAACCCAATGTTCAACATTCAATTTAACAATTATGGAATCGTCAATAGCCTATATGAGTAAATCGTACATAGGTGAATAAATGTGAAAAAATCGAAACAAAAGTCAAGTTTTCTCACTAAATGAAAAAACAAAAACGTACTACTATAAATCTTCACGGAGGAATCAATGTCAGAATGTACGTAAACATTAATTCGTCATTAAAAAGCCTCTATACGCGTCTAACTTCCACTCATCATGTTTTAGTTTTAGTCCGTTTAAAATGAAAAAAAAGTGAAATTGAGAATGAAAATGAAAAGGAAAATAAATATAAATTTTATTTTTCCTTGCTCATTTCTTTAACCAAACTTATTTTACTACTCGTGCTTTAAGGGCATGCAACCTGAAAAATAAAGTCAAGAAATTGTTCACTTGTACGGGATTGAAAAAGGTAAAAAAATATTTGTTGTTTTCTTTAACAATTATAACTGTTCCATCTCTAAAAACATGTTTTTCTTGTGAGAAACCCACTGTACCTAGATTCAATAATAAGAAATAAAAGTAAAATTAATTTGGTAAGCTTTGGGAAAACACGCAAATGGCAGATAGAAACATTAATAGAAAGCTAACATCTAATGTGCCGCGTTAGGAGTCGTGTCTCGTGGAACCACTGATACTGCCCATACGTATGTGCATTTCTCACCATCATATTCACTTTAAGGTTGAAACAATTCTAAAATATAAGTGATTAGGTAATTTAAATTGTGACATAAAATCACTTTAAGTCATTGATAAAATTTCAAACATACGAAATTACGGTAGTTTGAGTGAGATTAACTATAATAATTTTTTCATTAATCAACATATAGATTTCAAAATATATATATATATATATATATATATATATATATATATATATATATATATATATATATATATATATATATATATATATAAATCTTATCTTAGAAACTGATTTCTATAATTGAGTTAGATTTAAAATTATCTCTTAAGATGATATCAAAATTACTTAAAATCTAGTATAATAAAATTTATTGTTTGTTAAACTTATCATATCACTCATTATTGAAAAAATTATCTTGACCATCACACCACTATTAATATCTAATTACACACTTAAAATATGTATATTCCGATATGAAAAATATATTAAAAATTTTACATCAATTAAAAATAAGACAAAATTACTGTATTTAAGTGGATATAAATATAATTTTATAAGTCAGCTTTATAAGATTAAATTAATTTTAAAATCTATCTTTTAAGAAATTTTAAAATTATATAATATATGTTTTCGATTGTGGATGACATAATTAAAACCATCTCTGACTCCTTTCCTGGATTATTTTAAACGACGTTTTAACTATTATTTTTATTTAAGAAGCGTTGCAAAAGAAGTCCACATGGTATACTCGAAGTTTTCTTTTAAGTCAACCCGACTACTTGATTCAAATACGCCATCTTACTTTAATTTAACCATGGAAATTTTTAGAGTACACATTTTTGGTGTATTTTTTTTTTTGTTCTAGATCCTAGACGAAGTAGCATGCTAGTTTCGGCGAGCGGACGATGTAAAAGACTAGATGTTCAAACAAAAGAAAGATGCTGAGACATTAAAAAGTGCAACGAGTCTACCGAAATATTTAGGCATACCTTATTTTAATTTTTAAGTCAACTTGTGCATGTATCTAATTTCTACGCAATACACAGAGGGTGATATAGAACATGGGTTACGCGGATTACTATGGTGTTGTAAATTAAATATGAAAAACATGGTATCACAATGGTTTTATATTATATGTATGGTCAAATTAATTATCTGTTTTGCATGAATGAGAGTTGGGTAGAGGAATGAGAAGCATGAACATTAAATTTAGATGGAGAAATAAAGGGATCGAGAAAGTAGCACATGACTAGTAAGAGACGGAAAGTGAAAGAAAACGAGATGTACCATTGAGATGAACAAACCCCCTAAAATTTCGGTTTGAACTAATGAGGCAAACCAAGTTAGGACACATGTTTATTGAATTTCTCGGTAGCAAATGTGGATTACTTCAAAAACAACATTAAATTTTTGGTTACTTTATCATCTTTTTTTTCATTTCTGTTTTGCATTTCATTGTGAAGATGTGTTGGGTGGTGGTTCATATCTCTTTGTGTTTTACACCAAAAGCAACAGCGACAGGTGTTACAATCTATTTTGGTTGTTTGTTTCTTTCACCGCTAGAACCAACAATTGTGTTCTAAGCGACTTCAACCTCTGGAAACTGAAAATTGAATCAAGATCAAGATTATCACATGTAAGATACACAAACATTACCAAACCCATTTTAGGTACATGCCTGCGGTTTCGTCTCTGCGACTATCATGGTTGTTTGAACTTATTTTTCATCTATAATAAAAAACATTGCAAGAACAGTTTTATAATCAATCGTTAATATGAATACAATATAATTATAATTAAAAGAACGTTGCTGACACACTCTATAATACACTCTTCTAACATTTTTTTCTACTTTCAGTGAAAATAAATTTGAACTTCATTTGAGTTAGTTGAAAGTTTATTTGCCATCCTTCAACCTTGCTTCAGGGCTCCATCTTTAGGCCCATAAGCACATGGTGTCATTTTGTTAGGACAAAATTATAAATGGGCTTCAACGTAAATTTAGAATTGGGCTTCAACACCTAAACATCTTATTTTGATCTTGTAGTAACAACTCCATGCATACTCCAAAGAAAAGTTCATTTGTTTCTTTGGATATGTGCAGTAGGAAACAGATAAAAAGACAATGGAACTGTTTGGAAACATCATTGGTCGATGAAATTTGATTTAATTACTTTCTTTTGGTAGTTAAATTTTCAAATCAATTTCTTTTTAATCTGTATAATTTGCAACATATTTCTTTAGTCTTTACACTTGGCCGGTCGAGCTATCCCTGTTCATACATGATTGAATACAAAATCATGAATCCTGTGTTACAGTTTGAAGAATGAATTATGATGTGACTGAACGGTTCATAATTCACAATCTTAAGATAGGATATGAGTAATCAATTCCATCTTAATTTGCTAGCTGTTGACAGTGATTTGGTGAACAAAAAGTGGAATAATATAGTATCGTGGGTGGTTAATAGTTCATAAATTTGGTAGCTGGTGTAAGAATCGTGAACGATTCATAATTCATAGACATATTGATAACTTTGACAGCTTCCTATATCACATTAACGTGAAAATAGACACGTTTCCTAATGAGGCCACTTCAATATTCTAACCACGCCTTTACTAATAGCTAAATGTTATGGTGGAATAGAAGTGTTATACGATGGTTTCAGTTTTGGAAAGATTAACATGTTGTTACAGTTCGGCGTATCAAGACACGAATCTTTTGTTGTCTTCCTCGTAGTTCCCGTAATCAGAATCATCACTTCTTGCTTTCTTCCGAATGTATCTATAGTTGGCGTACTGCAAAATTATCTACCATTGTTAAGGTTTAACAACTTTGTAGCCCTGTAAGAATGTGTTTGATGAGTATGTTCTGGAAAAAAAGAAACAATTTCTTATTAACAACAACAAATATTTGCATAAAAAAACTGCGTATAAAGGATACGAATAGATCCAATGCCACGCAACCTATGGCATCCAACAGCCATGGCATATTAGCTCTGATGCTTTCCCATTCGGTAGTTCTTACAAGAATACTGCACACATGACAGAACAGCAGAGGAATTAGAATATTGCTTAATTTCATTTTTTTCATAATAGAAGGCTGAAAAACATATGCAAGGGAGGGAAATAGTAACCTTCCAACGTAAGTGGCATTGGCGATCAATGCAAAGAGAAACATCAGAGGATTTAAGCCCTACAGTGATAAAGAGAGAAATCATCTATAAATCAGGGGAAATACAATGTGAGTTATAATTTGAAAAAGAAAAAGGAGATTAAGATCATACAGTACCTCCACACTCCCTCGTTTAATCTGGCCATGGTTACGTAGTCAACAACTTTATCAGTAATTAACAAGAAAAAAAAAAACACGACTGCAGAAAAAATGAAAAGTATTCAGAAATAAAAGAAAAAGTTCTAAGCCATACATTCAACCATATTTGAGGGAGCCTGCCACCCATATAGATCACAGCCATAAACCATCCTAACCATTGACCCAAGGCACTGTGCACGTTTTGCTCCTGTGATGAGTTCTAGAAATTAAGTGGCAGCAAGGTAATGGCAGTGTGTGAATAAATTAATCAAACAGTAACATTGCCAATCTGTATACCTGCAAGAGTAGCTTTCTTCCGTTGAATCTTATGTATCCCTCCTTCAAAGCATTACCCTGCCGGGGCAAGTTCATAGATGCTGCTAGAAATGTTCCATAGCTTGCCTGAAACACAGGAAGTGAATATGTATAAGGAGATCAAGACATATTACTGTGCCTCTAGCAAAACTTTGATGATCATGTCATACTTAATAAAGTACATCACTTGGGAAAACAAATTAAGATAACAAGAACCTTTTGAGACATTGATACAAATTCTGTTAACCTTAATTTCAGGGATAAAAACTCACAGGGACAGATCGAGGGATGGGTCTAGGCTGTGTTACAGGCTTGGTGGAAGAAAGCGGAGGTGACTCATCATCAGAGGATGAATCATTGTTCATTTCCATGGCTGAAGGGACACTTTTAGCAGCTCTCAAGTAGGTACCAAATGGTGGAGTATCATTACCGGCCAGAGATCTGGCTGACCTGTTTAATTAACTCAAAAACAAATAATTAGTTGAATAATCTCTTAATAAAACCATTATTTAACAAAATGTACTCATATGAACTGGGAATTGAAAGACAATTTTTACCTATAGTAGTATTCCCGTCGGGGCGTTGATTTGGGTTCGTCATTTGGTATTGCAATCCCTGACTGTGGCCCTGGTTTGGGTCTCAAAGGTTTTTTCTCTTCTTCCTGGGCCTATTAGTAATATTAATAAAAAAAGAATAAATTAATGAAATATACGTGTTCTCTTTTAAATTATATTTCAATTTTGATGAGCAGAACCTGGCATGAGAAATTTGAAATTATTACTGTACCTCGTCGATGTTGATATTTCGACGACGCTTGTTCCATTTATAGATGTAGTCATAATAGAGGCTTTGAAGTACTAGCACGATCGTAGTGATTGTGTAAAGCTGCACATCACATAAACAAGCGAAGCGATGTTAAGAACTTAAGTCTATTTATTTTTTATATAAATAAAAATTACAACTTAAAAAATATAAAGAAAATACTAATATACAATTTTGAGAACACAAAAGATGGAAAAGGGAAGAGATGATTTCAAAAGAACGTTCCGGTTGATTTGTCTCTGGAAAGAACACAATAACACGTGTCCAATGGGTGGCCTTCAGCCTGGTGACATGTCATAGCCTTATTGTATAGTGTAACAAGTGGGCGTACCCTACTTTTGCAAATATTTGTTTATGTTAATGGACATAAAAGTTTTCAAAGTTCATGATAGTATGTTTCCCAGTGTTACAGTTACAAATTTTATAATTAAATACGATTGATTGTAGAAAATTCAAAATTTAGTTTATGAAATACGTTTAAGTAAAATTGAGAAATACTTTTCTTGCGTTAGATTAAATTTTTTATATGAAGTTATTGCAATCTTGCTTTTGAAATACAAAATCAATTTAATTTTATGAAGGATCTTGTTAATAAATGCCTAAATAAATTAATTGTGGAAAAGAGATTTAATACATTTAATTCAATATTTCCAACGGCAGATTTAAAAGCAAATATTAAATAATTTTTTAAAGGGTTTTTTGTACAATAAATACCTTGACTCTTGCTACTAGAAGAGTAACTCTATTGGAAATGCACTCTTGAGAATCTGGAAAATTTTAAAACAAGCAATTCCCAAGCTAAAGATAATTTAAAGGTTTCGTTTCAGAGCTACATTGCTTTAAGATCTAAAACACCAAAGGCACCAAAAAGAAATTGATAGAAATAGAAATAACACGCAGAGAGGGAATTCCGGTGCAGTAGTTACCAGAGCTGTGTAGTACTGAGTAGGCAACTGGTTTTGCAGCCATCCAAAAAAGCAAGAGGAAAAACAAAACACAACACACAAAAAAGATAAAAACAAGTAAATAAAGTGAGTCAACAATCACGATAAGTACAAATATATAAAAAACATTAAAGCAAGAAAGAACTGGAACAAGAACATGTATGGAACGAAACAAGTGTTTTAATTTTAATGTTGATGGTTAGAAGTCTGGTACCGTGGCAGGCTCCAGAACACAACCAACGAGATTGAACATGTCGCTGCATCAAAAATGGTTGAGCAAAGGAATTAGAGTATTTGTGGGAGTAATAAAACGTTGGGTTAAAATTAGTAGAGAAAAGAAAGAGGGAAAAGATGACGAACCCAGCGACCCAAGTGAGGAGAAAGGCTAGGGAGACACCATGGCTAGACTTAGCTCGAAAGTTGGTGATAATCTGAGGAATTTCTGCTACTCCCCAGCATATGAGACTGATGAAGCCCAAGGAAAAGGAGATTTCATCTTTAAGATCGCAGAGACAATCATCCAAGTAACGCTGAACCCAACCGACGCAGGGTTTGCTCTCCTTCACGCAGTACGAGGGAGCCATTTCTATTTTATTTCGCTCGTTTTGCTCACACTGAGAGAGCGAGGTTTAGCGTGGGTGGTTTTATAGGAAGAGGCTACTGAATTTACCTCACTATAAGACACACTGCATAAAGTAATTAATTCGTGAAAAAACACGTTTGTGAGATTGGACCATGTTGTCCTCATCGGGTTTTCATTGCACAATTTGCTTAAAACAAAAATTTAGTATTGCTACGTCTGTGGGATATTCTCTCAACCGATGCTATCAGCTGAGCTACATGTGATGTGAGTCTTTTCTTTCATTTTCGGTAGTGAACTCCATGTGAGTCTGTATGCATGATTTTTTTTGCATGTTACAATGTGTCTCTACTTATTTTATCAAAGGAAAGCAATAATTTCATTATATATTATACATACACAATCGATTCGTAACTCTTTTATAATAGTAATATTTTAGTAAATTAATAATGTTGTGAGTAATTAAGCAAGATATTGTATGTTGGTGTGCAATACACATCTTGGTCATCATGTTACACATGACAACACTAAGCAAATGGTTGCTCAAAATCTTCTTCCTTTACAGAGATATTATTAGTTCTGTATGAGATTGGAAAAGTTTAAGGGGGCAGAGATGTCAAAAAAGTGTTGACATTATTTGTACTGTTCTCCGTACTGATTTCTTTGTTTCATCATCTTAAACAAGAAACTCTGTACCGAAATTAAGTCGCTCTGACCCGTAGTCCTGAACAGTAATTTCCATTCGGAACATTCACAGCATATTCTGGAATGTGATGTCTAATTAATACTACTTTCTCACAATTATTATTAATTACTTTTTGTTAGTCAATATTTATTGAAAATTATACATTTTTGGGAATGTTTTTGTAATTTTATAGCTTTTAAATAAGTTTAGTCAATAAAAATTTTGCTGCCAGCACTTTATTTTTAATTGACACACTTAACAATTTTGTTTACTGGCTTTCCAATTTTTTTACCTTTTTTTTTCCTCGAAAGGCATATCCAAACAAAATTAATAATTTGATATTACATCACAGGTTTTGTTTCATTTTGTTTTGTTTTGTTTGAGTGCACCAAACTATTCTCCGTCCAATTTCCAAAATTCTGATTCCAACCTTTCTACTTCACTTTTTTGGCCAAGTCCTCTTTGAAAAATGCATTCGGGGTTAAATGATCAATATACAATTTTCCTTGTCCATTTCAGCTATAAGCAGAATTTGTTTAGTTGCATTATTGGCCAAAAAAAGAAAAATTCCACTGCTTGCTGGAATATGCTACTATTTGGCAAAGTGAGAGTCTTAGCAATAATGCTTAAGGGGAGACATCTTTGCATACGAACGAAGAGTCCATTGTTTTGAATTTAATGCCACATTGAGTTCAAAATCTTTATCATTACATTAATGAATCTTTGCCGATGGTATATTTCTACATTTGCCCATTTTTATTAACATGATACTTTATATTTGTATTTTGAAATAATTCATCAATATTTTCAATCAAGTCATTCATTGTTTGGCTTTTTTTGGCAGTGTGAAGTGACAGAAGTACACAAAAATGTAGGATATGAAGATTTCGCAATGAAAGTGGATGAATGATTCATATTATCCCTGCCAAGTTCAAGATAGCAGTGGTGTTTCGAAGCAGCGATGTTGAACCTGCCCTCTAAACTCTTCTAGGTTCATCTTCCAAAACAACTCCTCTCACCAACCCTTCTTTCTATTTTAACTAAAATAACAATAAAGAACTTATAATATCAAACGTTAATGTTTCTCAAAGTTAAATTAAAATTCTTACAAGACAATATATGGATCTCTTCAGATTCTAATCACCCAACATATTCATATGATGGATAATGTATACTAACTATCACTACAAAAAATATTCATATTACCGACGGATTTTTACCGACGGATCAATATCCGTCGATATATCTTAATTTCCGACGGAATTACCGAAGGCTTCTGGCCGTCGGTAAGTGACATGCGTATTACCGACGGATTTACCGAAGGCTTCTGGCCGTCGGTAAAAAGAGCGGGATATTTCCCGCCCATTATTTCGTGGATGACATTACCGACGGATTTACCGAAGGCTTTTGGCCGTCGGTAAAAAATCAGAATTTTTCAAAACCAGTTCGCATCCAGTGCCAATATATGTGGGTAAACAAAGTATTTCTCCTCTCATTTCGTAAAGAAATCTCCACCTGCTCTCCACCGGCACTGCCATCCACTGCCGCTGCCTCCACCACCGTTGCCCTCCCCCACCGCTGCTCTCCACCACCGCTGCTTTCCACCGCTGCTCTCCATCATCGTTGCTCTCCACCGTCACTGCCCTCCCGCCGCTGCCCTCTCGCCGCTGCCCTCCCGCCGCTGCCCTCCACCACCGCTTCCCTCCACCACCGCTGTCCTGTACCACCGTTCTCTCCACCACCGCTGCCCTCTACCACCGTTCTTTCCACCACATTGAAACGATTAGAAACATTACAAATCTGAGAATTGCAGAAAAACTCTCCATGATTCACTATAATTTTAACTATTGAAAATAAATTGGTTGTTTGATACTTTGGAAACTAGTTTGTTACTCGCGTGATGCTGTTTTGGTGGTGGAGTTCGTGGAAATGGAAAAAAAAATTTACACAGCGGTGAAGGAAGAGGAAGAAGATGAACCAGGTCGCAACATTTACCGACGGATTTACCGACGGCCAAAAGCCTTCGGTAATTACCGAAGGATTTACCGACGGCCAAAAGCCTTCGGTAATTACCGACGGCCAAAAATCCGTCGGTAAAGTTTACCGACAACGTTTTTACCGACGGTATTTTGGCCGTCGGTAAGCCGTCGGTAAATGCTAATTACCGACGGATTTTATACATTACCGACGAATTATGACCGTCGGTAATTTCAATCATTCTTGTAGTGTATCAAATTCATAAAAAAAAAATTACTTATTATTCGTTATTCATTAGATATCTATTTGTTATTCATTAGATATGTTTAAAAAATATCTACGGTATTTTAAAATTTACAAATATTCCTAGTTATCTACGGACATTTAGAAAAAATTATTTTATAAATTTTTAAAATAAAATCTAAATAAAATTATAAAATATAATATAAATTAAATTAGATATAAATTTTGGACGAGCGTTCCGGGGAGGAATGACTCATGAATGAATATTGGAATTGGTAAAGCATGAATGTGGGCATGCTAAGTTGGCGGTTCATCCTGATGTTCCATGAGTACTCGTCCTCACGTAGAGGAGGGTAGGTCATGTGTGGGAACGACAGGAGGTCATAGTCTTTATGGTTAATTTGGGACATATAGGACTAACCTCAGGTGGCAGTTGTTGAAGGTATCCCAGTTACTACATCACCCGGGTGCACGAACGTCGTAGCTACACAGATTTCATACTGTCCGAACAGTCAGTCTAGTATTAGGCTTTGTATGAAACGTATGATGAAATTTATCTTGATTGGTTGATTGTGTGCAATGTATGTTTATACATAAATTAAATTATATAAGCTTACCCTGTGTTTCCTATCTTGTATGTTTTGTACGTTTGTCTTTGTCATTGCAATGATCATCCATGTGGATGTGAGCAGAAGGAGACAAGCTGCTGGAAGAGGCGCTGGAGGAAGAAAACCTAGTCGAGGTAAAAGTTAAGACCGAACAGTAGAACGTTCGGTCAGTAGTTTAGTTTGATAGTAAGGTGGTCGTTCGATCACCTTCTCCTTTTGTTCTGTATGACCATTCGGTGTTGGCTTTTGTAAACCGTTCGGTGTTGGTTTTTGTAAACCGTTCAGTCATACTTGCTTATCTTATACAATTTAAATTTGTAGATTTTTCTGTAAAGCTGTTCGGCCATAACTGTACTTTCTCTTTTAGTATAAGACTGATTTGTATTATTATTCAATGTAATTATTCTATTATATAGTTTTAGACTATATTTTTGAAATGTTACACCCAACATATTCATATGATGGATAATGTATACTCACTATCAAATTCATACAAAAAAATAATTACTTATTATTCGTTATTCATTAGATATCTATTTGTTATTCATTGGATATGTTTAAAAAATATTTACGGTATTTTAAAGTTTACAAATATTCCTAGTTACCTACGGACATTTAGAAAAAATTATTTTATAAATTTTTAAAATAAAATCTAAATAAAATTATAAAATATAATATAAATTAAATTAGATATAAATTAAAATTAAAATTTTAATTTTAATTTATTTTAATTTAATAAAATATAAATTAATTTTAATTAAATCTAACTTAATAAAGTATGAATTAAATTTTAATTTTAACTTTTTTATAAGTAATAAATATATGTGAGCATGGTATAATATAGTATCTGATTCATTTATAAATAAATATTAAAATATCTATTAACTACAAATAATAAATATCTTGTAAATTATTTACAGATAAAAATCAAATATATTTTTTTTCAGTATTCTTTTCATCCTTATAATCATCATTTGCTCAAACCATCTACATCCGATATTCTTAAAACATTTCCGACACAGGTATAACCAACATTTGAAGTTAAGATATTAATAAATCTTATAGTATAACCCTAGCTTATTAGATAAGAATAAGGAAGAATTAAATAAAAAAGATGGGGTCCATTGTTATGAAAAGGCTTATTGTTTTGGTTTGAGGAATAGAAGTGTTGATGACTACGGTGGAGATGAAGGTATAGCTTTGTGTTGTAGTGTTTGGAATGAATCACTGAGAAAGAGAAGATACCAAATTCTGATCCAGAAAGCAGTGACGAAAGGGACAAAGAAAACGGCGTCTGTGCGTCGCAAATCGGTGATTAATTTCCGTTGTTCAGTTTGTTCTGCTTACGTCAGCTTCATCATGTTTATCCTTTCTCCTAATCACCACAAACAACGACACTTCTCTTCTTCTATACACTTGACGTATACTAAGCCAATTCTACTTCTATTTCTTCACCACTGAATCACTTTTTCTTGCCGTGCTTCCATTCAAATGAACTTATCACCATTCCTTTCTAAAGATAAAACAGAAATCCCAAAATACATGTGAATCCACTTTCATTAATTCAGTAGCAACAAAACAATTTTATCTTTCTACGATGATACTGATTGCACTGCACATGCGTAATTCAAAGTGTTATTAAGTTTCAAGAACCAAAAATAAGACTTGCACTACTTATTATTGTCAAAAACTAGTTACGATCCTAAAATAAAGAGTACAATCATATATTTAGCACCTTATCATGAATAATTTTGAATTGGAGAATTATGAAATTTTATATTGAGAATGAGTTTTTGTATGATATGTTCTTTGCTGTCAATTTTGTAAGTACATGCAATCTAAAAATATTTAAATATTGTTATAGATCACTTAAATGGCACTGTAACATATTTAAAAATGTATGATGAAAATGGTTTTGTATCTGTATTAGAATTCATTAAAGAAATGAGTATGAATCAAGAGTCCAAATTGAATAAAGTACGCAAATTCATAAAAAGACATTTTGATGAGATTGTTAGTGATGATAAAAATCTCTAATTGTCTTGTGCGATTGAGAAATAACTGACTGCAACAGTTACAGAGTTTTTCTTCTCAATTTGTATACTCATAGGTGTTGTTTATAGATAAGAATCAAATTCATAATACATTATTCAAAGACTTAAACAGCTTGTGGCTTGTATCAAAATATTGGTAAAGTACTCACAAACTCAAAAAGTATCCCATTTTAGGATGTAAATTTATCAACACCGAGTACTTTGTTTGATAAAGAGGAGGAAAGTAGTTGAATAAAAACAAGTTGGTAGAGTAAACATAACCTAAAAATTAATGGTGTTGTCGATAAAAAATAAATTATAAATAACACAACATATTTAATTCTTTTAAAAATATTTTTTCTTTCTCTCTATGACACCATATGTAACATCCCAAAATATAGTAATTACCATAGATTAGAATTAATTACAATTAACAGTTAAAACATGCAGTTTTACACTAAACACAAAAAAAATCCCAAAATCACACGTCCTTACGTACAGAGGTAAAATACCATACAGCAGTATTTCAAAGTTTAAAGACGAACGGTTTTACAAACTTCAACCGAACGTCCAAAAGCTAACAGAAAACGAAAGCTACAACTAACGAGCGCTCTAGGGCTCGGCTTTAACCTCGACTTCGACCAGATTGGCGTCCTCCAAATTTTCTTCTTCCAGTGTTTCTTCAAGCAACGCCTCTCCGTCTGCTCACATCCACACGGATGATCATTGCATAGACAAGACGAACGTTCATGGACGAACGACAACACAAGGAAATAACACAGGGTAAACTTATTGAATTTAATTCACAAATAATTCATACACATAGCATTTTAACATTTATAAAATATCACAACACATAAAAATCAGTTCAAACTCTCATAAGACAGACCGTCCGGACTGTATGAATCCATGTACCTACAGGCGTTCGTGCACCCGGGTGATGTGATAACTGTACACATTCAACAACTGCCACCCGAGGTTAGCCCTATCAGTCCAAAGTACTCAGTAGGACTAGGACCTCCTGCCATTCCCACACATGACCTACTCCCCTCTAATTGAGGACGAGCACTCACGAAATATCAGGATGAACTGCCATCAGTAAATTTACCATGGTTATACTACACAACTTCTCATATTCAAATCATAGAGACGTTCCTCCTTGGAACGCTCGTTCAAATTCCAAAATCATAGTTTCATCTCATATACGGTTCGCACATTATATAATTCCCTCTAAATCACATTTTTATTCTTAGTTCCACTTTCATAAAAAGACGAGCGTTCAGCCCCCTTCATAATGAGGACGAACGTTAATATGATACTGAGAGACACTCGTTTCTGACAGAAGGAAAACGAACGTCTTTCCGAGGACGAACGTTATGACCACTTGAATCAATTAAATGGACTGACTCTAGAGCGATTCAACTTATACTTTAGAATAATTTAAATTCAAGGACTTTAGATTGAATCCAAATGAATAAAGACATCGTAAGACTTTTAGATATTGAAACATATACGAATTTATAAAAGGTATTAACCGCTAGTCAATGACCGAGCGCGGTAGCGGATATAAATTTACTGTTTGGACGAACGCTATTTCAATTCAGGACGAACACTATTACAGCTCGTTTGTTAATTACGGAAAGAACGAGCGTTCGGTATAGAACCGAGCGCTACTTATCATTTACACTTTTAGGACGAGCGTTCGGTATAAGACCGAGCGCTACTTAGGACGTACGCTCTGCATCGAGACCCATCGCTGAGGCAAAATATTACTAGAAAGGGAAATTGTATAAGTTAATCATAGTGAAGAGAATTATTTAGGAATGACTGAGTATATAAGATGGCATTTTTCTAAGCTTCTCACTTTCTCGCATAATACTCAGAGTATCTCCGTTTGGCCGAACGCTCAAACGTAAGACTAATAGAAGAGGGCGTTCGTCCTAACACAGTATTCTTTCCAAATGAAAGAATTTTGTTTTCAAGTAAAGTACAAAATACCGAACGGTCAAAGACCGTTCGATAACGAACGTTCATTTTCATAGTATTTCATATTTCTAGTCCCAATTACAGTAACTCATTTTTCAGTATAACCTTCATACATTTAACTACTCATATCATAGCACATCTCATAAATTTCATATATCATCCCATCATCCAGATCATACATCAAGGATCAAAAATACACATTTCATACTTTATAATTTCATACAATTCATACAGCACAACACATACACATGAATTAAACTTAATAAGCTTCCCTTACCTGGATCAGTAGTGAACGAACGTCCTAACGTGAAAATCCGTATTCGCCCAACTATCACTTCTATCCTCAGACCACTCAACTCTTGGAACTAAAACAAAAATCCAGAATCAAAACTTGATTCAGAGACAGAGAATGCATGTAACCATATTTGGTTTTTGCATGAACCCTAATAATGAACAGCTAAGGGACGAACGTACCAGAACTCAAAACTTGAACTTGTTCGGTTTGATGGAAAGCTTATGACGTCTGGATTGCTTCTACGGTCTCTGAAATTTGATCGGAGAAGAAGAAGGTAAGTTATGGTAGAGAGAAGATGGAAGTTCTAGAGAGAAGGCAGAGAATTTGGAAAGCAAAGGTTCAGGGAAGAAGATGAAACATGCAGAGAAGTGGGAGAGTGTTTTCCAGAAAAGTAATTTCTCTTCCCACGTAGGACGAACGTCCATTCGCCTGGTGCCACTTGGATTCCACTAACGTTTTCGAATGTTCCAAAGTGACACTTGGCAGCTGCATGCAGAATGAGTGTGAGTGCGTTTTAATGGCACTGCACGTGTGATGAGGGTGCATTAAATGGCGTTAAGAACGAGAGGTGTGGGTGCGTTTCTTAATACAAATTCTGGACAGGATTTTTTGAGTAATAATTACGTGATTTGACAGGTGGTAGTGGTTTAAATTTTCGAGACCTTACACCATACATTCTAATCGTTCCTCTTAATATCTAAGCATGCTGGCACTTTATTTTTCTTAGAACTTTATCACAGTAAAACGTTTGTTGAATTTGAATAAGATTAAATTAATTTAAAGGAAAATTTTGTTGAGCTTTATTTGTTATGATTTTCTTTTACTACTGCTCCTCATTTCATTTCTTGAAATGAAACAACGTCTCGTTGTGGGGAGGGAATCCAAAATAAATTTAGGATACTATCGGATTGTATTGAATAAGTGAATAATATTGGATAAATAAAATGAATAAATATTATTATTATAAATATTTAGTTCAACTAAATTTATATTTTAATATTCATAAATTTATAAATATATTTAAAATTTAAAACTTTATTTTTAATGTAAAATTATTATCTTAAAATTAATAATAAGTTATATAAAATTATTATTAAAATTATATATATATATATATATATATATATATATATATATATATATATTCAATTAAAGTATGTTTATGTTATTTATTTAAAATAAAAATAATTTTATTTAAATTTTTTAATTTAACTTTCTAAAAAATCCGATCAAATCAATCATAATCCAAATTTAATTAGTTAATAAATTAAAGGTTTAATTGCTTCCTTTGTCCCCAGTTTGGTTGAATTGTGTCAAATTCATCCTCATTTTTAAAAAAGTTTCATTGTTGTCCTCACGTGGTGTAAAAGTTTCATTGTCGTCCTCACGTGGTGTAAAAGTGTCAATTGAATCCAAACATAGAAAAAATTTGTGTCAAAGTAGTCATTTTTCCTATATCTCTGTGTCTTCCTTTCATACAATCAAGTACAGATATTCATTTTACCTTATCCAATTTAAGGCTTTTCATAGCTCCAGAGAAGTAACATATGAAAAGAAGACACAGAGATATAGGAAAAATGACTACTTTGACACAAATTTTTTCTATGTTTGGATTCAATTGACACTTTTATACCACGTGAGGACGACAATGAAACTTTTTTAAAAATGAGGATGAATTTGACACAATTCAACCAAACTGGGGACAAAGGAAACAATTAAACCTAAATTAAATAATTAAATACGGATTTTAAAATCGCACAAAAGACAAGGAAACATGGATGGTACATGTGTCTTTGTTTCGTAACCCATAATTCTCAGTCTTATCAACTTAAATTTGTCGTATTTTAACAGATTGGTATCATTGCAACACGGACTCTCTGATGGACAACCTGGCAATCACAGCTGCTGGTCGCCGCATCTTCACTTTTATTTTTAATAAAGCAACCTAATTAATTGTTAAAATCATTTTATTCTTTTAAATTGAGAAGAATATAATACAATTAAATAAAAATTATTTATTTTTATTCAATTAATTTTAAAATATACCAACTATATATTTAATTCTATTATAATTTTAGATCGCTAGCTTTCTGTAAGTACTTAGTTATAAACGCATTGGAAGGGTTATTTTTATCGCGAGTTAATTAGAACTTACTTTTTCATATAAGTAAGTATCTATATTGTTGTATGAAGAGAATTAGCTATATACTTTTCTTTTCAATGTTATTATTTCATTAAAAGTTTTTAAACTATAATTATCATTTTTTATCTATACAAGGAAACTTCACTTTTTTATTTACACATTTTTGTATTTCATCTTTAAATAATTATTTTCTAAAATTAAAATAGTTATTTTATTATGGGTGTTTCACCTTGCATCTCCCTTCCTTTGTGTATAGCTCTAAAATTATAAATATGACAATCAGCATTTATTTCATTTCTTCTTTTTATTCTCCTCTCTTCACTCACCTTGTCCTTTTTTTTCCTTGACCAGCTTTCAAAATCCATTAAAAATTCAACGATTTAAGATTTGAAATACGTTTTTCTCTTAACTTAAAAGTTCGTAAATTCTTAACCAGCTTTCAAAAGCCGGTTAAAAAAACATATTTTGAAATACGTTTAAAAAATAAACATAATTTGAAATACATTTAAGAATAAACACACTTTAAAATACGAATAAATGTATTTCAAAATACATTTAATAAAAAAATTTATTCAAAATACATTTTAAAAAAAGTACTTCAAAATACGTTTATTCCTTAAACATATTTATGTTTAAGAAAGAAAATGTATTAAATTTAAAATAACAAATGATAAATTTTGAAAAATCAAAATAAAACAAACAAAACATAAAAAAATACAATTAACCAAATTTAACAAAAATTTAAATAAAAAATAGAAACCAGATACAATTAAAATAGTTTAAAAAATCAAATAAAATATTTAAAAATTCAACCAAATAAAATTTATTTTTTCTGCTTGAAATTATATTGATTTTTGTTATTTGTTTATACTTATTTAATTTAATTTTGTTGATTTTTTTTAAATTGTAATTTTATTTGGTTGTAATTTTTTATTTTAAATTTTGTTAATTGTTTTTTCCTTTTTTTATTTTAATTTTTCAAAACTTATTATTTGTTATTCTTTTGTTATTTTAAATTTAATACATTTTTTTCTAAAAGATTTAATTATTCGGATAATTTCTATTTTCGGTGATTTTTCTCAAATAGGTCCTTCACTTATGTTTTGTCTCAATTGAGTCCTAATGTTTTAAAAATTTAAGCAATTAAGTTCTTGCTTTAGTTCCTTATTTTTTTAATTATTTTCATTTCTATTTTTTTTTATTTTTTTAAAATAAAACAATTAACATTTAACCTAAATAATATAAATGAGTAAATTATAAAAATTAACATTTAATGAAGGATCAAATTGAAACAAAATAAAAATAGAGAGACCAAATTGAGACAAATGTAATAACATGTGGTTTGACCATGACACGTCACATTGTCATTGCTATGTGCCACAACTTGACACGTGACAATTTTTTCAATTTAAAAAAAATAAAAAAGAATAAAAAATTTAAATTAAAATAATTAAAAAATATTTAAAATTCAGAAAAATCACAAGTTGACACATGACACCTTAATGGTGTTAGCACGAAACTAACGGCAATGATCTAATTGTTTCAATTTTTCAAAAATAGAGACCTATTTGAGAAAAAAAATGAGGAATCTAAGTGAGAAAAGTCAAATCTTTTTTAAAGATAAATAAGTTTAAGGAATAAATGTATTTGAAATTAACTTAGTTGGAAGTATGTTTATTCACTAAACATATTTTAAACTACGCTCTTTTTTTTTTCTTTAAACCGGTTTTCAAAAATTAGTTAAGAGCTCATAGAGTTTCAAAAACTGCTGAAAAGAAAAAATATTTCAAATCTTAAATCATTGAATTTTTAACCGATTTTTGAAAGTGGATTAAAGAATAAAGGAGATGAAGTGAGTGAAGAGAGAAGAGAAAAGTAAAAGAAGAAAAAAGAAAAATTTAATAAAACATTTAAAGTCATATTTATAATTTTGAAGGTGTAGAAAAAGAAGAGAGATGCATGGTAAAACACCCTTTTATTGATATTACTTTAAATTAACTGTTAGTTTAAATTTAATTACTTTTATATTAAAATAACGAGTTTATCATTTTAAATAATTATGTATTTAATTGTAATTAATATTTTAAATTAAATTAATTATCTATAATAAAAAAATTCATATACATGATTTATAATATATATATATATATATATATATATATATATATAACGAACTTCGAAGGAGGTGCAGGCTCTCGCAGGCGGTTCTTTCTTTCACGAAAATCAGACTGAAGCAATGGGAGGTGCGATGCAGCAAGAACTCGAGCAAGAAGAAACGAGTGGGATGCGGCGCAAGAGAAAAATGGGAATGAGAAATTAAGATTAGGGTTTTTATTATTTATTGAAGGGTAAAATTGTAATTTGAAATTTTAGGGAGTGCAGGAAGAAAAAATTGGATGCAGAAAGAAGTAGCCGAGACTTTATCATGTTTATATTATTATTTTTCTTTGGAATGGATTTTCCAGAATATACTTTCTGCATTCTAGAAAAATCATGGAAGAATAAATAACAGGTGCAGAAAAGTTTCATCGGAACGCTTCGGTTTATTGTGAAGATTTGATGTGAGTGAATAAGTTATGTTAAAGAGAAAGAAAAAGGTTGTTGCTTTTTACTTTATATTCATGTTGTAGTGTCATATGTCAACATATATTTTTGTATCAATTATGTATGTGTTGTGTATAATATATATTATGTAATTATATTCTTTGTCCAGATTGTGTTATTTTGAGAACATATACTTTGTCGTATGTTATATTTCAAACTGCGAAATTTATTAAAAATATGATCTCTTGCATGATTTGTATGTGCGTTTAATTTCAACTTTTGAAGGATATAAATGTCCTTGAATTATTTATTATACTATAGAGATAATGTATTCAAAAAGAGAAAGAACATTCTTGAAGTCAATATTTGTAACAACAACTATCTTAAGGTGTAACAACCTCTTGTAACGTTTGCACCTTAAACACCTTTACTGAATGTGAATCATAAAGCTAAAATTAACGTCTTATTTCAATAATAATTAAATATTCACAAATTAAATTAAATTTTCATTTATTTATGAATTTGCATTTTTTAGATTTTCAAAATGTTACAAGTTTAAAATAAATTAAAGTGGTTTTTTAAATTGTCATACAAACACTCATGATAATATCAATGAAACATGTACACTTTAAGTATTGTTGTTACATTCAACTCAAAACTTTAATGATTTATGACTTTAAATCTTTATATAACACTTCACTTTATCACTTTTTCTTAATTTAGATTAATACTTATATTCTCAACATGATGTCTCTTTTGCAATATTATATTTGTTTTTATTTTTGTTGCTGTATTTTCTATTTTTTAATCATCAAAATGAATTGTGTTTTACAATGTTTATTAAAATATTATTTTGCTTAGTAGGCTGTTATAAAATTAATGAAATTATTCTATTAATATAGAGAAATATGATTTTAACAAATATAACACTTATGTATATATAAAACAAATGTAAATATAACAAATGTGAGTAATATAGCCTCGTAATAAGAAAGTGACAAGATATATAATTTCATAGGATGTTAATTTAATATTAAACTCTTGTTTAATGAATTTCAAATTAAATTTTAACATATGAAAAATCATTATTATTAAAAATTTAAATTTAAATTTAATTCAATTTTATAAAACAAATTTATAAGATGAGATTTTCATATTTGTATCTGCTTAGGATATAACTTTATCTTATCTTTAGTCGATGTGAAATCTCAAACACACCTCGCACATTTAGACATATACATCTTAAGTATTGAGTATGAGATTAGGCTTGATAATGGATGACACGATAGGTCTAACAAAAAACAATTTTCACTAAGATAAACTCAAACTTATACAAAAACAACTTGTAATGTGAGATTTACACATGTTTATATACCTTAAATTTGTCTTATTTATAGTTTAGGTTGGATTTCTAACAATTAATATACTTGAATTTCTAAATTTACTTTTGTGGTTGTAAAATTTAGGTAGTTGTTATAACTTAAGGTTAACATTTAAAATTAATTAAGCAAACATAGTTACTTATTTCTATTGATAGTTTTTTTTAGTATGAAATATCCATTGGACATAGCTTGCGAAAACAACTTAAACTAACTTTCAAAATAATATTTTTCTATATAATCACTTTTCATATTACATTTTGTTTCAAATTATACTATCACACATTCTCTCTTTCTTTTCTATATTCTTTTTATAACTCACATATATTAAGAATAATTGTCATTTACAATGATATCTTACAATATCAATTTTAATTATTGGCATTTTGCTTTAGCTGTTATTGTTGTTGTCTTCATTCCAAACTTTGGTGTTGCAAAACAATCTAAAATAGATGGATTGAAAATGAATGTGATTGATCGATGTTGGAAATTGAATCATGTATGGAGGATGAATCGACCTCAACTAGCAACATGTTCTATTGGCTACACGGGTAAAATGACAAGCAACATTGGTAAAGACCTCGTTCGTTATAAAGTTATTGACCCTAGTGATGATCCTATAAACCCTAAACCTGGTACCTTGAGACATGGAGCTTTTGTAATTCAACGTAAAGTTTGGATCACATTCCAAAGAGACATGCATATTAGACTCGAAAGACCCCTTCTTATTAGTAGTTTTACAACCATTGATGGTCGAGGCGTTAATGTTGACATTGCTGAAAATGCATGTTTAATGATCTTTAAGGTAATCATTCACTAATTTGTTGCTTGTGACAAAAGGTGTATGCATTCACATCTTTTCAAATTTCTTTTATACAATTTTTCATTTATTTATTTATTTTTATTTTAGGCCACAAATGTAATCATCCATAACATTCGACTTCATCATTGCAAACCTCAAGCTCCAGGGGTTGTGATGGGACCTGAAGGAAAGGTGATTCCTTTGGGCCATGTAGATGGAGATGCAATAAGATTGATTACTGCTTCAAATATTTGGATTGATCACAATACACTTTACAATTGTCAAGATAGCTTACTTGATGTAACACGGGGTTCAACTAATGTGACTATATCTAATAATTGGTTTAGAAATCAAGACAAAGTTATGCTTCTTGGACATGATGATGGTTATATAAGAGACCAAAACATGAAGGTGACCATTACATACAACCACTTCGGACCTAATTGCAATCAACGCATGCCTAGGTAATTAATTATTCAATTAGTACATAATATACACAAATTTAAATAAATTTCATAATTTTATTTTTGCTCCTAAATAAAAAAAATGTTAGGATTCGTCATGGGTATGCACATGTAGTCAACAATCTTTACTTAGGATGGGTGCAATATGCCATTGGTGGAAGTATGAGACCTAGTCTCAAAAGTGAAGCTAATCTCTTTATAGCACCAACAAAAGGGAGTAAGGAGGTATACAATTTTAGTTTTTCCATTTCAACTACTTATAGTATTCAATTAATTACACATCACAAAAGTTGGATATGTATGAAGAAATCACTTTTGTAATATTTTTTTATTGATTTAATGCACGAAGGTAACATGGAGAAAGAATAGCCACACAAATGGAAATGCATGGGAGTTTTATTCAGTGAAAGATGCATTTGAGAATGGAGCTTCTTTCACAATGACAAAAGGAGGACAAGTGCCAAAACCAAACTACAGTGAAGAACAACGTTTTAATATTGCTAATGTCAAGTATGTAAGATTATTAACTCGTTCATCAAGTGTCTTACGATACACTAAAACATCTCTATGTTGATAAGTAAAAGAATCTTTAAAATAATTTGGCATTTATCACATTAAATAATGAGAAGTTCATTACTCCCCACATGTATTAACATTCTATTGTATTATAAAATTATTTTTTCATCTATGAATATATGATATATATTTTTTCTTACCTATTTTAGTAGTAAATAATTTTAGGAAGAGATATAATAATTATATATAAAGAAGAAAACTTATACATGTATAAATAATTTATATCTATTTTATCTTTAAAAATTTGAGCAAAATGTGAATATTCAAATATGTAAGATGTATAACTATATCCTTTTCATCGTAAGAGGTCCATTATTACGCTTAAATTTACTTAACAAACTTTTTAAAAGTTATTTGACTAGGTTTAACTAATAACACTAAATATTTTCTTATAGAATAACTTTTTTTAATTAAATAGAATTTTTGTTTTTATATATAATAATTAATGGTTGATAAATGTATTTAAATGTCTCGTTATTTATTAATTATATAAGTTTTTGCTCATTCTTTATTTGTAAAGTTTGCATAAGAGAACTTCTAATTGTTATAAAGCGTAGTTTACACGAATCATACAACTAAAACTTTAACAGATACAATTCATGATTTGTATTCGATCTAAAAGAATGAAGTGATAAGAACAAAAGTGTAACCAACCAATGTATTTGTCTCTGTTTGTGCAATCCGGTGAGTTTATCATTTTTCTTTTCTTAACTATTATTCAAATTGTTATACTTACGATTTATTTTATTCACACAATGAAGTTTAAACCCCCTCATAGAATTTATTGTATAAGCGGAAAAATATATAAACTTTCCATATGAAAAAATAATCCATCCTATCCAATTTGGACTAGTCTGATTTGGGCTTTCAAATTTGGACATAATTAAACCGGTTATTTTTCTTTTTGTACCCCATAGATTTCATGCTCATCCCATTGAGAATGGTTGAAAGACTAAATTGCGTCGCTTGATGCTGCCCCCTTATTGTGTAATCTAAAAGGAACTTATACATTATACACAATTTAATTATTTTTTTATGAAAAAAATGTTTTTTTAAATTACGTACACCGAAAATAAATAAATAAAAAACTTTAAAATCACACAATTTAAAAGTCACGTAATCTATAAGTTTCTTTCAATGTAAAAAATGATTTTCAAATTACATAATCTAAAAATAACAAAAAAAAACATTTTATTAAATCAAATTAACTTTCATGTATATTATGAAATCCTAAAGTAAAAAAATAATGACTATGCAATTTAAAAACTATTTTTTAAGGACAGTGAAAAATGTTCAATTTATGGGAAGGCAAATCTCCTTAAGCTTCCATGACACTTTTTTGTGTTAGAGCCAATTATTATCCATCTTTTTCGTCTTATATAATAAAATTAAAATGTTATAATTTTGACATATGATTAGTGATCACTTTCGAAGAATATTTTGAAAGTGTCAAAATAATGTGTATACAAAAATTTGAGAATGTTAATAAAATATATTAAAATTAAAAAATGTTTTTATTTATATATGAATTTTTTGTAAACCCACACACAAAGAAGTTCCATCACATTAAAAATGGTGTTTTGACCAAATTAGTGTACCTTTTCTAAATTACTAAACTGAGTACAAGTTAAGAAACTTAGGGAATAAAATAAGTCATCCTTTGAAAAAATGACTTCATTTTACATAGATCATTTTTGCAAACATAATCTCTATTTAAGAAAAAAAAATATATATGAAGAAACACTACTTCAACTCGTTCTTCTTCAAAAGATTTTAGTTTTATTATGATAACTAAAATAGTTATGATAATATTAATAACAAAAAATTGATGATATTATTATTCTATGTCAAATATAATTATTATAAAACTATTATTGTGTGACATTTATTATTGTTACTATAATTACACTAAATAGTGTTAATATTACTATAATTATCAAAATATAACTTTCATTTAAATTAAAGTAGTGTTTTTTCATATGATTTGGTTTTATTATAATGATGACAGTAAATTAAAATTATTTTTAATGAAAACTTTAATTTATTATTGTTTTTGAAAAAATATAACTGTATTTATAGAACTGAAAATGAATCGCCTTTTATGCACAATTTATTATTATTATTTTTATATTTTTTATAAACTTTATTCATTTAGTTATTTAAAAAAAACATATTCCGTAAAAATACCACAAAAAGAAACTCTAAAGGCAAAGCTCTACCCACTTTATGAATTATTGGAACTGAACAAACGCGGAAACGATTTTGTAATTTCTTGAGGATGTTGATTGTAGTCAAATACTGTGGCTGTGTTCTATTATCAGCTTTATGTTCATTTGTCTGTATCGTCAACGACAGGATTGGTTGATTTTGAATATCTCACCTTAAGTAATGCAATTCCTGCACTGATTTTCTTTGGTTGAATAAAACCATTATAATTACTTTCCCATTACAATATAGCTATTAAGTTGACTCTGACCATGGACAACTGTCTCCTATTATAAAGATATTTCGTGAGAAGCACGAACATCCTATGTAAGAAATTTACAACAATATCTTTCTGAAGAGTACTAAAATAATGGTTTTAATGTTTATTTTACTAACGATTCAAACTCAGAAATCAGACCGAAGTGAAGCCTCTTATTAACGATATTCTTTTAAGTAGGAGATTAATGCAAATAACTTTTATATCATAACAATAAAAAATAAATTTAAGTTTGAAAATAATAGAAGAATAGAATGTCCACTTAGAACTCGCTAGAATGGACTCTAATCATGATTCTAATACTATGTTAGAACTTAGAAGTGAACTTTAAGTCTAACTCAACCCCACAAAACCAGTTTGAAAGGTAAGGTTTGCATCTCACTTATATATTATAATTTGGCCTTATCTCTAGTCGATGTGGGACTTCCAACACACCCTTTCACGCTTGGGTGGTCCGGGTGGAATAGAAGAATAGAATGCCCACATAGAACTCGTTAGGATAGGCTCTAACCATGGCTTTGATACCATATTAAAAAGTAGATTTTAAGTCTAACTCAATCCCACAAAACCGGTTTATAAGGTGAGATTTGCACCTCACTTATATATTATAATTTATCCTTATCTCTAGTCGATATATGACTTCCAACAGCCAAACAATAATAAAATTCATTATTACATCAGTCATTCTAAACTGATTGGTTAAGTTTTTCGGTAAATCACCAATTAAATATGATTTAGAGCATATTATCACAATTCTCAACTTCCTTTGTTCTCAAACGAAAAATTAATTTTAACAAAGACTTTAAATAGATTTGTGAGATTCTCCTCCAATGCTATCTTCTTGATTTTGATGACATTTCCAGACTCAATATATAATGTCTCTCACAGCTATTTAATGTCTTTATGTTTCGTCATCTCATGATATATTTGATAACAACCTAGAGATGTATGACACTTCAATAATTATCATAGTTAACATTTTATTTACACAATATCAACTCTCTATTCTCTTCAACTATAATGTTTATTTCACTCCTTAATGTAAGTATGATATGCTCCAATATTTTAGATAATAGATAAAGTCACCACCAATTTCAAAATGCATTTTTAGCCAACTATACTTTCAAATAATGTAAAGCGTACCAAAATCTTTTTAGTATTGGTTAACACAAATAATTTGATATTTATGTCTCTTAAGAAATATTTTAGATTTAATCTTTAACCAAACAGTAAAACGAATCAAAATATTTAAATCATGAAGAGTAGTTAGAGTCATAACTTTCTTATAAATAAACTTATTAGAGTTATCAATTAAACTAACTACTAGAGTTAATTTAGTTTTATGTTTGATAAACATTTCATTCCTTAAGAGATCTTTCTAGTAAAAGAAAATTCAACGTGTGTATAAAACGAAGAATTTCCTACTTAATAAAAATGTTTATGTTCTGTAATATATATATATATTTCAAAATTCTTATACCTTCGTATATTTGTCCTTTTTTTCATACAATGTCTTTATTTTTTTCACTCTTTCTTTAATCATCAGCTTTATAAAGACTAAATGTTTTTCTCCTTTCTAATATTTTCCTTCATCCATAACCTTTCAGATGTGGTGACAAATCATGTAGAATTAATCATAATCATAATTAATGTAATTTTCACATGGATGCGAATGTGACATATGTCAAATATAACTGTTTCTAAGGATTGGCATTTATATTGATTCAATATTCAAAATAATCAATAAAAAAGTTCTTATTATAGTAAATATATTTGTAATTTGAATAATTTTACTGTATTTAAATTTTAGATAATGTAAATGAGTTATTAGTTAAATAATTAATAGTGAAATACATTGAAGTTGTAATTGCAACAGTAATACCTGGAAATATATGAAAATAATCACTAGTGATTTAACCAAAGCTCTAGTTAACAACCTTGTTTTAGAATTTAATTAACTTTTATTATACGTTGTTTGTTTAGATTGGTGCAAGGCAATACCAACAGTGATAGTAATAGAAAATGATGACCACAAGTACATACTTTTCATGGTTAATTTCTGAAGGAAACAATTCCTTCAACTCATCAAATTATGTGCATGAGATTTTTGCTGAACTCTTTCTACACGTAAATAGGAAGTCAATTTTGCAATACACTCATTCAAAAATTTAAAGGGTCAAGAGATAAGCTTTTGAATTAAGTAAAATAAATAAATAAAATTTGTTTATATGAATGAATTACTTACATTTTGAGCTTTAATAAATTAATGTGGGACTGGGACTGTTGTAAAAATGAGTAGTGCGACCATTCTAATTAAAATTACTTGATTGAAAATGATGATATAATCTACTCTATTATTTAATTCAGTTTAGTCATAGTTTTGCATTACGAGGAAGTTGCAAAGAAAAATAAAATAACTTTTTGAATCAGCCATTCCACCTAACCTTCATTTTAAAATGATAAAAATGAAGAAAACCTATTACGCAGGACTATAATTTCTGATCTTATGAATATATATATTGAGAAAATAGTTCTAACGTGATACATTGATCTGGTAAAACGAGCAATATCAAAACTGAAAGAACGATTCAAATTTCAGATAAGCTTTTATATTGTCGGATATAATTTATACTCCAAATCAGTTTAGGTGGAGTCGATAAACTTATATTTTTCCGTTTTTAAAAATCATGATTAAAAACTAAATAATATATTGTTTTATTAAAATTTATATATAAAGTCATTACACATGGACTTAATTTTAAAAATTAATGTATCTTTATATCTCATTTAAGTTTGGAATTATTTTTTATTATTCTTAAATTGATCAAAAATATCTTATTTGATCACGGCAAAGCTAAGTTAGACTAATATTTTTTTGTCCCTCTAAAATATGATTTAGATTAAGCCATATAGTTTTTCACTTAACCCAAAAAATATATATCAATCAAATGTATATATTAACTAGTACAACACTCGTATCCACGAGTTAATGTATATACTTAAATTATTGATTAGATAACTTTTTAAAAGAATATATTTAATCAGAGATATCTAAGACATATACGTGTACATACACGACGAATTACTTGCGAGTTTTATTGTAGATAATAATAATAATTAAAAAGGCTTAATACTTTTTTTGGTCCTTCGAAAGGGGGCAAATGTTCAATTGCGTCCTACGTTTTTTTCGAAGTTCAATGTGTTCCCGACTTATGAAAAAAATGTGCAATTAACTCCTTTTTGGTAACGGTGTTCATTTTTTAACGGGCCAGCTAACAGGTTGGACTGAAGTTTGCAACGTGTCTGGGGAAGGTTAATACGTGGCTGTGTGAGGGTAAACGTGTGTATATTATTACAGATTACATGGCAGTGGTTAATAAATCAGAGGTTAGGGTTTGGGTTCCTCCCAATTGGTCTTTGAGATACGAATGGCTTCTTCCGAAGGGTGTTCGTCGTGTTCGAAAAGTTGGGGCAAAGGATTTTCTCGGTCGTCCCATGGTTGTGGTGTGAGAGGAGGTGGGATAATCCCTACTTGTTATTGTGGTGATATTGTTGTAACCAAAGTGGCGAAAACTACGAAGAATGCTGGGAGAAATTTTTGGGGTTGTCCACGTTACAAGGTTTGAATTATACGCTTTTGAGTTAATGTTTTTTTGACTTGATGCATTTCTTGATAGATTCCCTAACTTGGTGAATAATAGGGTGGATCTTCAATTGGCAGCTCGTGTAACTTTTTCAAGTGGTGTCTTGAAGAGAACGTTGATGAAAAAGATTGCACAATGGCGAGGAGGATAAGTCAGCTGGAAAATGCAGTGAAGGATTTGCAGAAAATGATGAAGTTTTTAGTTGTAGCTTTGTGTGTGTGTATTGTGGTGGACCTTGTCATGTTCAAGTTCTGTTTAGGTTGATTTAGTTAGATTGTAACATCCTGTGTTGTGAAAGGTGTAAGATCAATTATGCAATTCAATGTATTACGTTCCATTGACTATTTTAATGAGTTAATTTCAGTGAAGAATGTTCAAATCAGTCCCCCTTATGGTTTAAAAATGTTGAAATCAGTCCCCCATTTGCTTTAAAAATGTTCACATAGGTCAACCCAATAATGCATATGATGATGACTAATGGCACATATTACCAGTTTCTGCAAAAATAAGAAATTTAAGTACAAGTTTTGACCAAAACATCATCAAACCACTTTCATTCATTACCACACATAAAAGAAAGACATAAAGACATCAGTTCACTAATATACAGTACATAATACCCCAGTTCATCTAACAAACAGTACATATTACACCACCATGTAAGTTAACTATGTAATAAACCAATTCATCTAAGTATCTTTTCTTCTGACTTTGGATTTTGTTGGACGAGATGATTGGGGACTTGGTGGCTGTGATGGTTGAGGGGTCGGGGAACTTGGAGGTGGTTGTGATGGTTGTGTTGTTTCTGCTGGCTGGGGCTTTAAAGGGTAGTTATTCTTGTTGTGCCCCCTCTGACGACAAATACTACATTTTTTCCTATGCCCACCAACACGCATTTGAGTGTCATCCTTAGTTAGCTCCCATGCTTCCAACCTCCTTTTTTCTTTGGCCTCCCAGGCATCTTCCTCATCACTGGTGGTAGTACATCATTGAAATTTGTGGTTTCCCATAGTAGGTGGCCATTGAGTGGAAAAATTATGGACGCATACACCTCTTCATAGGTGGATCTTGTGAACAAAGTGGGGATAAAATTCTCTGGATCAACGTTGGAGTAGTTCATTGTTGCAATTGCATGACAACATGGGATGGCACTGATCATCCACTTTCTGCAGCTACACTTCTTTGTGTCCAGGTCCAGTGTGAACTTGTTCCCAACTGATGAAGTATGCCTAACCTCAAAAATCTTTCGTGCAGACCAGTTGAAAGAAATGAAGAACATCAACAATGTAGATAAATAACAACATGTATATAAAATAAATTGATAATATTACCTTGGCACCCAAAATCTTGACAGATTACATTCCTTCTGAAGTCTCTTCTTTATCTTTGGGCATATTGTGAAGTCCATAGATGCCACCTTGGTTCTATTGGTGGCCCACCTTTTCATGAGATAAACTCTGATATCCTCCATCATGGTGATAATTGGTTTTCCTCTTGCATGAATAAGAACATTGTTGAAAGCTTCACTGATGTTGTTATCTAGTGTATCAGTCATTGCTTGACCTGTGAAGCGAGATCTTAACCAAAACCTGTTGCACAAAACATTTCTCAGCTGGGTTATCATGCATCAGGGACACTAAATTGTATGTAATGGCTACTGGGTTACCTCGGGGGAATGCCTATGAGGTATTTATATGCTTCAATATTGACTTCTTTAATTTTCAGCATCTCTCTCTCCCAAGCCTGGGGATATGTGCTTGTGGCAGCTCTCCACATCAGATTTTTTAATATTTGACAACCAAACCTTTTCCTAAAGTTTGCATACAGGTGCCTGAGACAGAATCTTTGTTCTGCCCCAGGCAGAAGCTCCTAGATAGTTGGGACCAACCCCTGCACAATTAAATTTAGTCATAAAACAAGATCCTTTAACAAAGCATTAACTAAAATTGAATATAAGTAGTATATTTACCTTCTGCTGGTCTGACATCCACGTGCACCCACCACATACTTGACTACCCCCGAGGTCTTGAATTAATAATTGCAAAAACCATGTCCAGCTGTCTTTGTTCTCCACTTCTACTACTGCATAGGCAAGGGGTAGCATTTGATCGTTTGGGTCCCTACCAACAGCAGTGAGCAACTCCCCCTTGTAATAACCTTTCAAAAAACATCCGTCTAAACATATAATGGGCCTACAGCTTATGAAACTATCTTTACAAGCTTTGAGACAAACATACATTCTTTGGAAGATTGGGTCACCATTATGAGACTCAACTTTAATCTGCACTGTTGAACCTGGGTTACACCTCAATAGCTCAAGTCCATAGTCGTATATCCTTTTATATTGTTCTTTGAAATCTCCTTCAACCTGTCTTGTGGCAATTAACTTTTGCCCTTCATGCCTTGGATATTGATACATTTGTATTCCATTTTCTTAATGCTTTAGTACAAATATCATTCACCCTTAAATTAGGATTGTCAACTAAAGACCTATCTATTTCCTGACTCAACCACTTAGCATTCATTAGTTTGATGTTAAGTTGCCTACTACAACCGTGAGTATCAATTATCTTCCTTAATTGCCAAATTTTGCGTGATGGCAAGTACCCACAGTAAGCTACCCATGGGCACTTACCTTGGGCACCCATGCACCTCACCCTTACCCTACGGTTATCATTCTTGACAAATTTTAGATCCCTCCCAGCATGAACAACATACCTTCTAATAGCATCCTTAAAGTCTTCCTTCCCACTAAAAATGGTGCCCACTTCCCACTTGTAATCTGCCATGGACTTCTATTTTGCATATTTTGAGAAACGACCCACATATACTCTATCCTCGTTGTCATCCTCCTCACTTGTACTGTTTTAAGGAGTTACAAGCATACCAGACTCCCAATCATCGTCTGACAAACCCCTACATTGTTGTTGGGTTTCTTGATGATTGTCTGCATCCACGTATTCATCACCACTCAGATAATCCATTCCTGGTTCATCATCACTGTCCACTTCCACTTCCAATTCTTCTTCACTATGAACCTCCCCTCCATCCTCAATGTCCACTTCCAATTCTTCTTCACTTTCAACCTCCCCTCCATCCTCAATGTCCACTTCCACTAATTCATCACTTTCAACCTCAACTTCATCCACATTATCCACTTCCACTACTTCTTCACTTTCAAACTCAACTCTATCCTCATTCTGAACCTCCACTGCAACCTCAACATCTTCTGCATCCTCCTTGTCATCCTCCCAGACATCTTCATTCTCAGCATCCTCCTTGTCATCCTCCCAGACATCTTCATTCTCAACATCCACTGCATCATCATTCTCAACCTCCACTACACCCTCCACTACGTCCCCAATTCCTTCATCACAACCCTGAACATGTGCTTCTCCTCCAACGCCACTACCCTCACCACTCTCTGCAGGACCTTCACATAGGTACAAAATCTCATTCTCATCATTTTCTACAATAGCTGGTTTGTCCACCCCATGCACAACATAGAGGTTCACTTTCCCCAAATAATTAGCCACCTTCATCATGTTCATAGCTCCTTTATCATCATCAAGCTTATGTAAAACATGTTGGGTATTATAATATAATTCTTTTACTTCCATGTAACCCAGATCTTTAAGTGAACCTAATACTCCAAAATAACACCATTTATCGGGATCTACGTTCCAATAAACTATCTCCCCGCCCATATACTTAAAGGGGACTTCTTTGATCAAGGTCCCACCGTGATGGACCACAACCTGAAACATGTCATTACACATCCCTACCCGAACCCTGCAAATGCAAACGGGGACCACTAATTTTAGTTAAACTAATATCTATGGGACCACTATAAACCATCAAAAGAAGACAACTTTTCACCCCTACTTAAACCCCCAATAAAGCGACAACAGTGATAACATATACAACAACTACATTTCATAAAATTATCAAACATAAACCCTAACCTGATTTGCGGTTTCCAATTCACTGTGCAGATTTCAACTTCAAGAACACCCTTATTTCAAGACACTTCCTCCACAATGATAAATCCCCAAATCGTAATTTCTCTACAAACCAAACCCTAACCTCTGATTTATTAACCACAATAATATACACACGTTTACCCTTACACAGCCACGTATTACCCTCACACAGCCACGTATTAACCTTCCCCACACACGTTGCAAACTTCAGTCCACCCTGTTAGCTGGCCCGTTAAAAAATGAACGCCGTTACCAAAAAGGACTTAATTGCACATTTTTTTCATAAGTCGGGAACACATTGAACTTCGAAAAAAACGTAGGACGCAATTGAACATTTGCCTCCTTTCGAGGGACCAAAAGAGGTATTAAGCCTAATTAAAAATAATGTAAGTGAGTCTCTACATTATTTTAATTAAATATTTTGACAATAAATTATTAAAACATGAATCTTGCCAACCGTGTTACTAATATTATAATAACTTTCCAGTTCAATCAACACCATTTAATTTAACTCATTTGATGAAAACTATTTTACTTCAAATAAAATAAAATAGTATTCTTCACTTTAACATATCTAATTTATTCCAAAATGACTTACGCTCTCACGTACTATTAATTATTATTTTTTTAGAATTTTCTCACATAGATTGCTTTAATATTGGGTTAAATATGTTTTAGGTTCCTAAACTATTGGCCGTTTTTGGTTTTCGTCCCTCTTTTAAAATAAGGTACAATTTGGTCTTCATTCTTTTCGAAACGTTCGTTTTAGTCCTCGAAACTTTGGTTTTAGTCCTCATTTTGTTGACTAAATGAGGACCAAATTTTTAACGGTGTTAGTTTTCGAGAACTAAAACGAACGTTTCGAAAAGAATGAAGACCAAATTGTACCTTATTTTGAAAGAGGGACGAATACCAGAAACAACCAATAATTTAGGGACTAAAAACATATTTAACCCTTTAATATTTGACAATAAGGAGAATAAATCTAATACCATTCTAAGTTATTATTTTATATTAATTTCTTTTTGTCTTGAGCTGCGTAATCAAATTTTAAATATGAATATATATAATCATTATAACCTAATTATATAAAATTTTGTTGTGTCAAGCTAACATTTAAACTATTTACATGATTTAATATGTTTCAGCTTTAATGTTAATATAAAATATTTTTTAATATGTGTAAAAATTTTAATGTTATTATTAGATTAAATAATATATTTATTTGTTTTTAAAATTTAAGATAAAATTATATTAAAGTTTGAGACATAAATAAAATTTAATTTCACATTCAAGACTAAAAAGTATTTAACTTAAAGATTTAAATAATATTGTAAGGGTGATAATAATTACAGTCACCTTTCATAGTAATATACACCCATAAGAATGCTAATGATAAATTATTGGCAATTTAAAACAAAACTAAGGAATACTCTTTCAAGTTATATTCTTTATTATCTTTTGTTTTAATTAAGAAAGATTATGTCAAATTCTCAAGAATTATTATCTTTATATATTCGAAACACTAAAAAAGAATAAAAGAATAATGAGTAATGCTTTCAGAACGAGCTTTGTTTTATTATCTTATAGTTAGTTTCTTATACTTTAAGGATGTGTTTTTTTAGTTTTGTCAAGTCTTTTATTTATAAGATCCAGCGAATTTGCTCTAATTAGATTACATCTAAAACTTTGTACTAGATTTTTAAATTGAAATAATTAAATTTATTGACAACTAATTTTATTGAAATGTTGTTTCATCTTTAAGATTTCAATTTAATTGATTTTTATAATTGAAATAATTCAATTTATTAATAATTAATTTTGTTGAGATATTATTCAATATTTCGTGATTTACACAATATTTTTACAAATAATAAAAAATATTTCTATTTTTTATTTATTAAATAAAAATCTTAATTATCTAAAAATAATAATAATAATTTCAATAAAAAAACAAAATAAAATCAATTATCAATTCCATTTGAAATAAACGGAAGTACCATTGGCTCATTCATATTTTAAAAACTAAAAGTAGCTTCGAACTTTTGAGGTTAGGAACGAAGCATGCGTTCTTCAATACTTTAGCGTGATTGAATTTTTCAGCTTGAACTTCGTAGTTGTTGCTTGAACAGAATTTATAATTACTTAAGATGTTCGAAAACATAATTTAAAACTTCCTTTAGAGGAATCAAAGCTCATATCCGCGTTAGCCGGTGGAAATTGCGAAGTGTACACAAAAAGGGATTGCAAAATGGGTTGCTTAAAGATGTTATTATAATATAAAACATTATCAGTGAGAGTTAACCAACAATGTCGCACACAGAAGACATAAGCAAAACATAAACAACTGATTCAGCATCTCAGTCAATTGAAGTTGTCTTTTTTCTGCCTTTTTTCAATTGATTCTTTTAGTTCTATTCCCGTGAAGTGATGAGACAGACATTAAGGTAAACGTATAATCCAATCCAAGTGTTGTTGAGTAATAGAGCTATCCACTGTGTAGTCAACAACAATCCAAGCGAATCTCCTGTTTGAAATTTTTTTAACTTCCAAGTCAACTTCAACGAGAAAAAACAAAATATAATGGTTATTTCTCAGAATTTAGCTTCTCTCAGAAATCATCATCAATCGATCAAATAATTCCATAAAACAAAATTGGAAATGCACTCCCAAAATCATTTAATAAAGTGCTACACAATTTCTAGGATTAGGCATGCGTGTGTACAAAAGAAAAATAAGTTGTTCATAATTGCAGTCACTGAGAAGTCCTTTTTACACCTTTCCTGTCTGCAACAGCAATGCATCTCTTTCCCTTCACTACCATAATCATCTTCACCGTTTTGATTCACAACTTCTCTCTGATTCTGGGGCAGCAACCTTATATTGGTTTAGGAACAGTAGCATGCCCTCGAAGAGGTAACAGAAACTCTATTCGTGGATACACTTGTAATGGTGCAAACAGCTGCCAAGCATTCCTTACCTTCAGATCTCAACCCATTTACGACTCTGTCTCCACAATATCTACTTTATTGGGTTCTGACCCCTCCCAACTTGCTAAAATAAATTCCGTTTCCCTGAATGACACCTTCGAAACAAACAAGTTGGTGCTTGTTCCGGTCAACTGTTCCTGTGCAGGTGAGTATTATCAAACAAACACATCCTATGTGTTCCAGAATGCAGAAACTTACTTCTTGATTGCTAACAACACTTTCGAGGGCCTCACAACATGTCAAGCTTTGCAGAATCAAAACCACAACCCAGCAAACATATACCCCGGCAGAAAACTTCTAGTGCCTCTCAGATGTGCTTGCCCCACAAAAAACCAAACCCAGAAAGGCATCAGGTACCTCTTAAGCTACTTGGTGAATTGGGGTGATTCTGTTTCCCTCATTGCTGACAAATTTGGTGTTGGCTCTGTGACCGCTCTTGAGGCTAATAACCTCACTTTGACACAATCCGTGATCTATCCCTTTACTACACTTCTAATTCCCCTTCATGATAAGCCCTCAAGTTCTCAAACCGTTTCTCCAGCTCAACTTACGCCACCACCCTCATCACCCCCCTCTTCTCATCAAAAGAAAACATGGGTGTATGTTGTTGTTGGAGTTGTTGCAGGAGCTGTTGCCTTAACATCAGCTCTCTGTGCTGTCATTTTCTTCACACGCAGGAGAAAAAATAGAAACGAAGATGAGTCGGTGGTAGTGTCAAAGAGTTTTGAGGCAACTAAGAAAAATCCACCAATGAGTGTAAATGAAAAATTGTCAGAGATCATATCTGGCATAGCTCAATCGTTCAAGGTTTATGATTTTGAGGACCTAAAGCGAGCAACAGATAACTTTAGTCCTAGCTACTGGATCAAAGGGTCTGTTTATCGCGGAGTGATTAATGGTGATTTGGCTGCAATTAAAAAGATAGAAGGTGATGTGACAAAGGAGTTGGAGATACTGAGCAAAATCAACCATTCTAATGTTGTACGCCTTTCCGGTGTTAGCTTCCACGAGGGACGATGGTACTTTGTTTATGAGTATGCTGCTAATGGAGATTTGAGTGAATGGATCTACTTCAACAACGCGGATGGGAAGTTTCTGAGTTGGACGCAGAGAATACAGATTGCATTGGATGTGGCCACAGGACTTGATTATCTTCACAGTTTCAGTTCTCCTTATATCCACAAGGATATTAAGAGTACTAACATTCTTCTGGATGGTGACTTCAGAGGAAAGGTCGCAAATTTAAGCCTTGTGAGGCGTGTGGAAGGAGGGGACGACCAGTTTCCTGCCACTAGGCACATTGTTGGGACAAGAGGCTACATGGCTCCCGAGTATTTGGAACATGGTCTTGTGTCTACAAAGCTTGTTGTGTATGCTTTTGGGGTAGTGATGCTGGAAATGATCACAGGAAAAGAGGCTGCTGCTATTGTAACAGAAGACGAGACAAATTTGTCACATGTTTTGCGCGTCATGCTTTGTGAGGAGAGGTTGAAGGAGTTTGTGGATCCCTCTTTGAGAGAAAATTTTCCATTTGAACTTGGTATGTTTGTGGTTGAGATGATTGATAATTGCATATCGAATGATCCAGCAAGTCGTCCTAGTGTGCCTGAGATTGTGCAATCTCTGTCAAGAACCCTGAATTCTTCATTGAGTTGGGAAAGGTCAATGAATGTCCCACGAAGCTAAAGTTTCGGTGAGCCTCTTGATGTTACAGCAGTTGAAGCAGGATGCTTCTATCAGCCAACGATTTTCTGTGTTTCCGTTAATTTCTGTTGTTTTCTTCGTCGATTATGCTGTAGAATAGTAGTCTTAGTGTGTTTGGAACTCTAGTTTTATCTTCAATAATTCAGTTGTAAAATTTGGAATAACTTCAGCAATATATGTAGTATATAATTAAAGTTCATAATTTTTGAATATATATATTATATACAATGGTATATAATTTTTGAAATATGAAGGTGAGGGACAGTGTGGTGCATATTTATTGTTTTGATATCATAACAAGACAATAAATTCTGTCTGATATTTTCGTTTTTGTGACGGGTGAAAAGAGTGAAACTAAAACAATGATACTAAAACAAGAGTAATAGAAGTGGTCCACACAAACTGTAATAGAGAATTATACGAGATGTCTTCTTGCTTCAAAATTATTAGCTATCCTAAATAGTGCAATACTATATATGAGAGTGGAAAAAGTTGGAAAATGCAATGGGTCTATCATAGGGCGCTATAGTGGCAAAACTTGTTGAGCTTGTTTATTTAAAGTGTATTTCTCTTCTCACCTTTTCTGATTGTCATTATTATTTCTTTGACCAATCGGAATATGAGAAAATAACTTTTGGGATTTTGTTTCCAATCCAAACCCATGCTTTGAGTTGTGCACTTGCAAATATTTCCACCCCGTCAACCTTTTTATTTTTTAACATGTTGTTTCCTATGATCTCATATACTTTTCATTAAAGCCATCTAAATAACCTTCCAAATCAAATTTCCCTTTTTATTCAATCCTGACATGTTAAAATGATAAAATGTTGCATGATTTTGTTGTGTGAGACTGTTATTATTTCTATTCATTTATAACATATACCACAAGCGAAATTTGTTACCTTATATTCAGAAAACATATATTGAACTAACTCTTCATAGTTTATAAACAACACACATTTTAAATTGGTAGTAGTATATTTCTATGTTGGAGGTCATGGATTTTTATTTAACAAATGATGAATGCAGTATCATTTTAAATATGATTAAATCTTTAAATAATAATTTCACCTCTCATGAGACTTTATGTGACACACAATCACATTGGAGATGGCGATTGAAGCTGATGAAATACATATTTTATCATAAACGAATATATAATGTGACAAATGAAATTTTATTGGAAAGTATAATATATTTTTATCTACAGTTTGTTTGTTAGAAAGAATAATTTATATAACCATTACTACAAGAGTGACTTGTGATATGCTATTTTTTTACTTTTTGTACTATAGGATGCCTTATCCTACAACGGTCGACCGGTAACCCGGGCGACCTAACGACACCTAAACCAAACGGTCGGCCGATACTCCAGGCGACCTGCCGACAGATGTCGTGGATGTCTTAATGTCGTATAACCCAGGCGACCTGACGACAGATGTCGTGAATGTCTTAATGTCGTATGATCACAGTTGCACATTGTCGTCGACCACTTGGTCCTCGACAACCAAAATAGTATGTCGCGACACGAAGCGCTCATACAACATGTCGCCTATCCATGTCGACACACACAACGATCGACATGCGGCGTGCGATATTTTAGCATACGGTTTAGCGGTTACAGATAAGCAGTTACACATGTTAGCTAACCAACGCCGTGAATCACGGAAGCAATTGACTCAGTATCAACACACAATCTAGCAGTTACAACTTCTACACAGTCCACTTCGGTAACTGTCCGGATTTTCAGGTAACAGTTTGTTTTACTGTTTTAAATATACGAAACACAAGAGAAAAAAGGTACGTTTTTCCCATATAGAAAATTAAGAGAGATTACTCCTAATCTGATGGATCATATCCCTTTCTGACTTGAGCGTCGGAGTGCCTTTGCAGGTACCCAGCCCATCTTTACTCAGAAAAGTAGAGAAGAAAGAGAGAAATAGCACAGTAAAAGTAGTACAGAGAAGAAACGGTCCAGAGTTGTTAGGTTCGAATCTTGGTCTCCATATCCCTACTGAAACATTTTGGCGCCCACCGTGGGGTCGAGATTTACTATCCCAACAACGCCACCGGAGCAATGGAAGATTTCAACACGCGTGAATTGATCAGGCAGCTGCAGGTACAGATTGAGACACAAACACAAACCATAAAGGAGCAGCAAGAAGTCCAACGCAAACAGGCGGAAGAGATGGCGGCGTTAAGGGCACAGCTCCCGCCACCAGAATTGTCTGCCTCAAACAGACAGGAGGAGAACGAGGTCAGTCATCATGGTGAAGCTTCTCACCCCGCTGGCGGGGGTAGAAATGGGCCTACTCCCATCCGCCTCACCAACCTCCTTCCGTTCACAGAGGCCATTGTGCAAGCAAACATGCCGGACAAACCTCCCCCAACCTTAGAACGTTACAATGGTTCTGATGACCCCGAAAACCATCTACGCAATTTTATAGATGCCATGGCATTCTATACTGACAACGACCCGGTAATATGCAGAGCTTTTTCTTTATCTCTTAAGGGTGAAGCTCTGGAGTGGTTCCATAACCTTCCACGAAATTCAGTAGATTGTTTCGCCACGATCGAATCCTTATTCCGCAAGCAGTATGCGGCCAACAGAAAACTGGCGATGACCGCTGCGGAGCTTGTCCATACCAAGCAGGAGAAGGATGAGACCCTGAAAGCTTTTATGCAACGGTATATCGAGACGACCCGGCGCGTAAAGGATATCACTCCCGCTTTCATCATCAGCAATTTATCGTCCTGCTTAAGGCCGGGGCAGTTTGCGGAACAGTTGTATGCTGATCCTCCCGCCTCCATGGAAGAATTGCAATCCACTATTGCAAAATTCATCCGCATCGAAGACCACCGTAACTCCCGAAAGAAACAACACCAGGATGTCTCCAGCCAGGAGGCAAGGAAACCAGTTAAGCGATCCACTAACGACTACAAACCGGACCGACCACCTCGGAAGGAGACAGGGTGGATATCTAAGTACGTTCGTTACACGACTCTCAATGCACCACGGGCGAGGGAGCTTGAAGAGGCCTTGCACGCCGAACTCTTGACCGTGCGACGAAAGGCCACCCCGAAAAACGCAGACAGTAACAAAACCTGCCTGTTCCATATGAACCAGGGACACGACACAGAAGAGTGCAACATGGTGAAAGACGAACTAGAGAGACTCATCCGGGCGGGTTATCTTTAGAATTACATTAAGGATAGAGTCTCCACTAGAGCTGCCACCCCTCGCCGAGGAGATCCTTCTAGGCGAAGCCCCCAACGATCACACCCTAGAGATGATCGACCCCGAAGACGATCACGTAGTCCGCCTCGACGGACAGAGAGGGAGCGCTCAGTCCGAGGCCGCATTGACACCATATCTGGCGGTTTCGCCGGGGAGGTGTGTCAGCTTCAGCAAGGAAGCGACATTTGAGACAATTGAAGTCGGTTCACATGGTCGAACGCAAATGCCGATCGATTCCTGACATCACCTTTACAAACGCCGACTTCCATGCACCCGACCCTGATCATGATGACCCTATGGTCATCACAGCTAGTATCGCTCGGTATGATGTCGGCAAGGTCCTCGTCGACCAAGGGAGTTCGGTCAACATTTTGTACTGGTCCACCTTTCGGAAAATAGCCCTATTTGAGGATCTCATCGCCCCGTTTAACGAACAAATCGTAGGATTCTCAGGAGAAAGAGTGGATACCAGAGGATACCTGGACCTGCGAACTCGGCTCGGAACAAGTCGGGAAGCACCTGAACTTCGAATTCGGTTCCTGCTGGTCGAGGCAAATACATCGTATAACGCCCTACTAGGACGACCTTGCCTGAATGCGTTCGGGGCAATTGTATCCACTCCTCACCTCGCCATGAAATTTCCGACAGAGCACGGTGACATTTGTACCGTAAGGGCAGATCAACGAACAGCCCGACAGTGTTATGTGGCGGGGCTGAAAGTAACCCCTTTCATTCCAACTAGAAGGACAACAGGAGTCGAGGCAGCGGCAGTCGACTTGGACCCCCGAACCAATATAGACGAGCGTCTTCTTCCGCAAGGCGAAGTTAAACTCCTCTCCTTGACGAGTGACGCATCTAAAACCACTACCATTGGCGGGGACCTCACCTCAAGCGATGAACGCGATCTGGAGCGTATACTACGGAACCATGCCGATTTATTTGCATGGACGACCGCCGACATGCCAGGAATTCACCCCGGGGTCATGGCCCACAGATTATCCATCTTCCGGGAGGCACGGCCTGTCGACCAGAAAAAGCGACGGTTCGGGGAGGAGAAGCGCAAAGCCATTCAAGCGGAGGTCGAGAAGTTGATGAACGCCCAGTTTATCAGAGAGTTAACTTACACTACGTGGCTGTCAAACGTAGTCATGGTTAAGAAGTCAAATGGCCAGTGGAGAATGTGTGTCGACTTCACAGATCTCAACAAGGCATGTCCCAAAGATTCATATCCCCTACCTAGCATCGATCGTTTGGTAGATGGAGCTTCAGGTCATGTTATACTGAGTTTTCTCGACGCTTATTCAGGATACAACCAGATCCCAATGTACAAACCAGATCAAAACAAGACGGCCTTCATTACCGAACGCGCTAATTACTGTTATGAGGTAATGCCGTTTGGATTGAAGAATGCCGGGGCCACTTACCAGCGCCTCATGGATAAAGTATTCCATCATCAAATAGGACGATGTATGGATGTGTATGTCGACGACATGGTTGTTCACAGCCATTCTATGGAGCAACACCTGCAGGATTTGAAGGAAGTGTTTGGCCAACTTCGACGATACAGCCTGCGCCTTAACCCTTCCAAGTGCACTTTCGGCGTTCCCGCCGGTAAGTTCTTGGGCTTCATGCTCACGCGTCGAGGCATTGAAGCAAATCCGGACAAGTGCAGCGCTGTACTCAACATGACGGCTCCGCAAACTTTAAGGGATGTGCAGCGTCTGGTGGGGCGACTTACAGCTTTGTCCCGGTTCATCCCGAAGCTCGCCGAGCACATCAAACCCATCCTGAAGAATTTAAAAAAGGGCACCACCCGACACTGGGACGATGATTGTGAAGCAGCATTCGACACTGTCAAACGCATTCTCACAAGTCCTCCGATTATGGCTCGGCCGGACGATGGATCTGACTTACAGCTGTACATTGCGGCATCCCACCACGCTGTTAGTGCTGCCTTGATACAGGAAGCACCCTCCCTTAAACTTATATACTTCGTCAGTCGTACGCTGCAGGGGGCCGAAGAGCGCTATTCTCGAATTGAGAAAATTGCCCTGGCATTGCTCACCGCTTCTCGACGCCTCCGCCCGTATTTCCAAAGTCATCAAGTGATAGTCCGCACAGACCATCCCATTGCCAAGATCCTTCGCAAACCCGACTTGGCAGGAAGGATGGTCTCCTGGTCCGTAGAACTGTCAGAATTCGGACTCCGCTACGAGCCGCGTGGGTCCGTCAAGGGTCAACACTTAGCAGACTTTGCGGCTGAGTCGCTACCCCCCCCAGAGGACTCAATCACCAATTGGCTACTCAGTGTAGACGGATCCTCCGGCAAAAACGGGGGAGGAGCCGGTATCGTTCTAGAAGGACCAGATGGTTTAGTTATCGAGCAAGCCATCACCTTCAATTTCCCAGCTAGCAATAACCAGGCCGAATACGAAGCCTTGATTGCTGGCCTATCCCTAGCCAGGGAGCTCACGGTTGATCGTTTAGAGTGTCGGATGGACTCGAAGTTGGTAGTCGGCCACGTGAACGGAACCTATCAAGTCAAAGATAATCAGCTATTACGTTATTTCCACAAGGCTCAATCCTTACTCCGAAATTTCGTCGAGGTTAACGTCATCCATGTACCCAGGGAACAAAACGCAAAAGCATATCTCTTGTCTAAATTGGCTCATTCCAAGGAGCGAGCACCGCTATCCTCAATCATTAAGATGACGCTCGATAGTCCTGTGGTGGAAGCGTTCGTCACCAATCTATCGACACCTACAACAGATTGGCGCCAGAATATTAAGGATCTTATGGAAAAACAAGACAATGGAGACAGCATTTCTGTGGTTGATTCCAAGCGCATTGCACGTTTTGTGTGTATAGGTGACGACCTATACCGTCGCGGCTATGGCACTCCTCTGTTGAAGTGCATTTCAGAGGAAGAGGCAAACTACGTACTGCGCGAGTTACACACCGGGATATGCGGGTTGCACTCTGGCAAACGGACCATGAGAGCACGTGTTCTCCGCGCGGGATATTATTGGCCTACGCTCGACCACGACTGTGAAACATTCGTCAAGAGCTGTATTTCCTGTCAGGCCCATGGTCACGACATCCACGCACCTCCCGAAGATTTGCACCATATCGTCTCTCCCTGGCCGTTCGCTCAGTGGGGTCTCGACATAGTTGGACCGCTGCCGATCGCCAAAGCGCAAAACAAGTTCCTCCTAGTAGCGGTCGACTACTTCACAAAATGGATAGAAGCCGAGCCGTTATCCGTTATCAGTGCCCAACGAGTACAGAAGTTCATCTGGCGTCTCATCTGTCGATTCGGCCTCCCTAAGAAAATCATCACCGACAACGGTCGCCAATTCGTTGAGCGTAAACTAGAAGATTTCCTTAGCCAGTTAGGCATCCAAATTGTCACCTTATCCGTCGAACATCCTCAAACTAACGGCCAAGCAGAGGCCGCGAACAAAGCCATACTGACAGAGTTAAAGAAGCGACTTGGTGAAGCCAAAGGTTTATGGGTGGAGGAACTACCAGAGGTTTTATGGGCGTACAGATGCACACCTCACGGCTCTACAGGGGACACCCCATTCAACCTGACTTACGGCACTGATGCATGCTCCCAATCGAAGTTGGCGAGCCTTCATTAAGGCGCAATATCACCGATATGTCTCTTAATGAGGAACAATTGAGGATAAATCTCGACATCCTTCCTGAACGTCGAGAGGTTGCCGCCATTCGTGCAGCAGCGCAGAAGCGAATGCTATCTCGCCGATATAACACCAAAGTCAAACCCAGAACCTTCAAAAATGGAGATCTGGTATGGCGAAAGCGGGGAGAGGCTAGGAAGAATCGAGCACACGGTAAGCTTTCAGCCAACTGGGAAGGACCATTTCGAATTGTAGAAGACATGTCGAACGGAGCATATCGCCTCCAGCTTCTTGATGGACAACCAGTTCCCAACACCTGGAATGCCACTCACCTTAAATACTATTTTAGTTAATTTTCATTTGTTATTGGTTATTTCTCCCACGTTTTCTAAACCTGTTCCGAAATAAAGAGTACTTTTCATTATGATTCATACTTAATGCCATTTATCACTTCTAGTGTCGAGTCCCAGGGTCGTCGTCTCGAACATTTCTACACACAAACGAATTGGGAGCAAGTCGCCTGGTAGATGTTCTTTCCTGAACACCCAACCTATATGGGATACACTCCCGTTGGTAGATGTTCACCCTTGAACACCCAATCCTCTTGGGATACACTCCCTCTGGTAGATGTTCCCTCTGGAACACCCAGTATTCACCTCACTCGACCATCACTCTCGACGGTCGCACATCGCGTCATCTATACACTCCACATTGATACTTAGCGGTCGTTACGGCAAACAAATCGCAAAATCAGCAACTTTAAACATTCAAAACACAATACAATTCAACATTCACAGTCATTCAAAATTTCAGCAAATCCAAGTTCAAAGGTATTATATCCACAAGTAGATAGCAAATCCTAATCTATTACACTATTGGGCGTGTCGCCAACAACCTCTTCGACAGTATCCGCAGCAGGTTCACTCACCTCGACCACTCCATCCTGTTCAGTGTTGGCAACCACCTCTTCTTCCTCTTCACCCTCCAGGACAGCATCTTCAGGTATTTCATCCAGAGGTTTAAGTTGATCCTCATACACGTCCTTCTGCACGTCAAATGCCACTCCCTCGGTCGACACTTGGAGCAAGTGCCTGGCTTGCCTCAAAGCCTTCCGAAAACCTTTAGTATGTTCACTCATAATCGCATCCTTCAGCTCTTCTACCAGCTCATTTCTTTCCGAAGCCTCCGCCTTCAATTCGTTTCTCTCCCGGGCCAGCACCACCATTGCCCTCTTGGTTTGCTCCAGCTCGCTCGCCAGCTGATCGCGTTCCTTTCGGAGGGTCGAGCCAGCCTCCCGTGTAGCGTTCAGCAATGTCTCGGCCTCTTTCAGAAGTTGCTCCGCATGCTTCTGATTGGCATCGCAGGCAGCATGAACCTCGGTGAGTTCCTGCAGTTGAGCCCGTACCTTCTCCCACTCAGCACGTACCTTCTCCAACTCAGCCCGTACCTTCTCCAACTCAGTCCGTACCCTACCTCTATCAGAAGCATAGGCTAGATGCCAAGCCAACGCCTGTGTCCGTGTTGTCATCTCCAACATGGTATCGGCAATTTCTTGCTCACTCATGTTTTCAAAAACCCTTTTCTCCGAGGCGTCCATCTGCAGATCCACCTTATGACCCAGCGTGAAAGCAGGATCCCATACCCCTTGAGGGAGGGGACGCTCAGTTTCCTCGACTACCGCCTTCTTCTTCTTTGAGGCTTCGCGACTGATGTCGACCGCCTTCGTCTTCCTTTTACGCACTAGCGGCACTTCAGCAGCTATTGTCTCGTCGGTCGACATCGACAGTACCACTGGTACCGGCTCGGTTGATGCCACTGGGGGGCATGGTTGACCAACAGCCTGTCCGATAGACGGCCCCGGGCGACTAACTTCAGTCCTCTCCTTTCCGATTAACTGAAACCAACTTTTGCCACTTCCTTTTCTCCCAATAATCTCTGCAAAAACCACAATCCATCCAGAACAGTCAATAACAACAATGCAATCTACAACGACAATAAGCAAAGACACATACCAAACACCCTCGCCTCCGCGTCGTCGAACTCGAGGCAATCTATAAGCTGACGGGAAGAAAAGGGGCGTGGTAACGCGGTCAACACACCCAACGCCTCTAGCTCTTCAATCGTCATCTTATCCTCCGGCCAAGAAGTGAACCTCAGTGGGTCCTGTGTCCAATACAAGGGGAATCGGGGGTTCCCCTCGCCATCGAAAAAATACCGCCGACCGACTTCGGTAATCGACACCTTAAAAACTTCTCTTTAAAATTCCTATATGACTGCAGGTAAAGCTCTAATAATGCATTACCCGGCTCAGATATCAATGACACCCATCCCTTCGTGGCCACCGGTCGACATCTAAAGAAATATAGAAACAAACCTACAGTGGGCCTAATTCCTAACGCCCGACACAGCAGCCCGAAAGCCTGCACGTACCCCCAACTGTTAGGATGCAACTGGCTAGGAGCAACATTCAAGGTGCGCAAAACATCCATTTGGAAACTAGTAAACGGCAATCGCAAGTACAAATCGTAGAACAACGCAGCGTAACAATAAAAAAATTCATCAGAAGCATTCTCCCTCCCATAGCATACCCTCTCATCATCTCGGCAAGCTATCAACTTTATACAGGTTTGATATCCTAGCGTTCTTAACACACAACTATTCTCGATCCAGTTTGTTATCACAGCCCTACTCCTAAATTGACTTCTAAGTTCTTTAACCTCACGCGCCGCCCAGCCATACTCATCTCCGCTAATCGGAGATATTACACGTCCCCCTGGACCCTCACCGCACACATTTCCATATACAAAAGCATCATCACCATAAGGTATAGTGGTAACTTCAGGGCACTCCGCCGTTGATGACGGCCCCGGAGCATCGTCACCGGTGTTCTGCCCCCTTCCTTCCATGGTCAACACTAAACACACTCAGATGAAGGAAATTTTGGGTTACCTGGTAAAGTCTCGTAGCAGCGTAAGGACTGATGATGGAGAGGAACCAATCTCGCTCACGATAAACTCTGTTCTTCCACAGAAGTGACAAACCCCTTTCTGAATCGTGTAGAAGAAGGCAAAGCGCTTAATCGCCCAGCGCCGTAGGATTCTTTTTAATCCAAGGGCTACCAACTCGCGTCCCCTCGCTTCTCTAGAAGAGCGGGAAAACCCTAAAAAGTGTAACGTCAAAACGGTGCGCATCACTTTCCCTACCAAACTCGCGTCCCCTCGCTTCCCTACATGAGCGAGAAACCCTAAAAAGCGTAACGTCAAAACGGTGCGCATCTGTATCCCTACCAAACCACACTCAACGTCCTTCCGTAACTTCGCCTACTAATGCTAGGCTCAATTACTCGGACTCGGGGGGCATGTACTATAGGATGCCTTATCCTACAACGGTCGACCGGTAACCCGGGCGACCTAACGACACCTAAACCAAACGGTCGGCCGATACCCCAGGCGACCTGCCGACAGATGTCGTGGATGTCTTAATGTCGTATAACCCAGGCGACCTGACGACAGATGTCGTGAATGTCTTAATGTCGTATGATCACAGTTGCACATTGTCGTCGACCACTTGGTCCTCGACAACCAAAATAGTATGTCGCGACACGAAGCGCTCATACAACATGTCGCCTATCCATGTCGACACACACAACGATCGACATGCGGCGTGCGATATTTTAGCATACGGTTTAGCGGTTACAGATAAGCAGTTACACATGTTAGCTAACCAACGCCGTGAATCACGGAAGCAATTGACTCAGTATCAACACACAATCTAGCAGTTACAACTTCTACACAGTCCACTTCGGTAATTAAGAGAGATTACTCCTAATCTGATGGATCATATCCCTTTCTGACTTGAGCATCGGAGTGCCTTTGCAGGTACCCAACCCATCTTTACTCAGAAAAGCAGAGAAGAAAGAGAGAAACAACACAGTAAAAGCAGTACAGAGAAGAAACGGTCCAGAGTTGTTAGGTTCGAATCTTGGTCTCCATATCCCTACTGAAACACTTTTGAAATTAGAAAATACTTTAAATACATATAAGAAGACATCAAATTCACATTGAAGTTGAAAACATATATTTAAGAATGTTGATCATTTGACACTAGTGCAGAACGGGCTATAGACGTCCGTTCTGTGGGCCTTTTGACGTCCGGGGGAGGTCGGACGTCTATGTAGAAGTCCGTTGTGCCAGGCCGGACGTTTATATAAACGTCCGTTGTGTCAGGCCGGACGTTTATATAAACGTCCGTTGTGTCAAGACGAACGTTTATATAGACGTCCGATATGCCAGGCCGGACGTTTATATAGATATCCGCTATGTCAGGCCGGACGTTTATATAGACGTCCGCTGTGAACCCTCGAACGTTCATATAGACGTCTGGCGCCTCGCCCCCCGGACGTCTTCTTGGCTGAACTGTTGTGGTAGGGTCTGGGGAGTTGGACGTCCGTTAGTGCACTGCTGGACGTCTATAGACGTCCGACTGTACACTAACGGACGTCTACTGGGCGTTTTTTTTTTAAAAATTGATTTATTTTTTCAATAAAATCACACCTGAAAAGCAGAAAAATGTCCCAGAACAATTTTGCAATAATATAAATATGCGTTTCATATAAACAAAGTTCTAAATAATGTGGAGTTCAATCCACTACCAAAACTATCAACATAAAACTTAAACTAAAACTAAACAATGTTCAACAAGAAATAAAACTATTCCTAACTCCATCTTTGCAGAAGATAAGCGGTCCACTCCTGCCTTATCTGTTTAATTGTGTCCTCTGGAATAGGCGATGTACTCTTAAAGCGCTGCAAAATTCAAGAAAGATTCATTATGGTTTCATATATGTTGAAGATGAATTTGATTTGTAATGTATTGAAAGTATACATCATTACCTCATTCCAGTCATCTGTAATGACAGCTCGAATGATGGTCTTAATCCAACACATCACATAGAAGCCACATTCCCATGAATCTAGTTGCTGGTTACACTAAAATCACAAACTAAATAGTTAAGAATTTAGATCATTCAATAACATAGAAAATGAATTAGAAACTATAAATGACTTACAACCTTTGGATACAAAATTTGAACCAGTTGACCACGAGATTTACCAATAACTCTGTACAGATTGAAAACACAAAGTATAATTAATATGACTATATTTATCATAAAAGTTGAAGGTGAACATCAAATTCAAAGTCATTTTTGGAGAAACACTTACCCTCGAAGCATGGTTCTCAAGTCATTTTTCATCCTCCTGTGCAACGAACAAAACCATATAATTTTACATTGTTTGTGAGTGATGACCATCAGCTGCCAGTGCGACCTATCACGAAGGACAAATAGTTATTGAACTAATTAAGGAAACTATAATAATAAACTGACCACATATAACAACACCTACCCATCAATGTATGGCACAAGGTATACGTCTATTTTTGACTCATCCATCCATGTTTGCAAATAATCTTGTCTGTTTTGAAGTGTGTTACCAGACGGTTGAATGGTCTGAGGTTCAACAAATCCGTACATGGAAGACCGACCTTGGTCTACAACGATTGTGTCCATGTACCTAAAACAACAAAGTTAAGTTGTTAGAAACTATAACAATGTAAATAAAAGTAATATGAAAGACCAAATTGACTATCTTACATGCACCACAGCTGAATGATGGAAATATTCAACATCCGGTCTCCCCCAATCATCTCCAATGCATCAGATAATGTGATATAAACTGGCACATGTGGGGGAAGACCAAATACTCTCAAATCCCAGTATAGTTCTAATGGTGCTTTCTTCAACCTGGGTAATTTTGTCATTAGCTTTGATAGAGGATCATCCTTCGCTTCAGCCATGTCATCATCTTCATCTATGACTGTATCATGAATCGGCTGCTTCTGAGGACGTGTGAATTGAAGATAAGAATTTACGTCAAAGCGTTATCAACAATTATTTGTAGAATAAACATAGAAATACTAAGTTAATTATACCTGTGGAGTAGCGATGTGGGACATGATCAATGCTCTAGGCCAGGCAATAAATGATCCTATGGCCTCCCCCACAAACTTAATTTCTGGAGTGGGTACATGCACCTGAGCCTGGGGATCCCGAACCTCGTCAATGGTCACATGCACGTGCTGGGGTAATATGGCAACACCATGAATGGTCTGCCCTCCCTCAAGCACTCGTCCGACAGCCACAATGCGTGGGGGATCCCCATCAACCAACAACTCATATTGACCGCTGTACTGAGTGGGGTCTACAACAGAGCATGATCCTTTAGTGCTGACACGAGGTGGTGTGGGAGTGTCATCGGTCCCCATGTTGCCTTGCGTCATGGAGTGCAGCTTTTCTTCAAGCGTTCTTTGTATTTGTTTTTGTTCTTGTAGCTGCTCCATGAATCGTTGCTCCATTGATCTCATGCTTTGGTTGAGTCTTTCCTCCCACTGAAGATCCATCTGCCTCAGTGTCTCCTGACTCATTGATTGGGGGGTTTTCTGTGTAGGGCCAAAGTAGTCACGAAGACCAATCGTCCCAGGAACTCCACGTACACGTCCTGGGTGCTCGGGCCTTCCAATGGCCGTTGTTAGAATGTCGTCCCTACCTTGGCCAGCAAATGTGCCCTGAGTCTGCTGCTCAACCAACTCATCCTGCACATAAAAAAACCAAGTTAGAAGACATGTGTGATAGATACACAATCAAAGAACTGCTTATAATTTGAACTTACAATTCTCTGTGAGACAAGGCAGCGGAGGAAGATGTCATGTTCCCATCAGATTTAGTCCGAGCAGTCTTCCACAGCTCGTACCTAGCAGGTGCAGGTGCTAGGTCCGGCGACTCAAGTCCCAAGGCATCCACTCTAGACTTTCTCAGTTTCTTCTCCAGTTTTGCATATCCACCTCGTGATAACACGTGGGGTGCGTCGTTTAGCCTTTGTCTTTCTTGGGCGGCTAACCTTTTATCCAGTGAAACCATTTATATAAATAAGTGTAAATTGATAAAAACTCAATGAAAGACGATGTTAAGAAACATACCTTCCATTCCTCAGACTCTCTAGATGCACGAAACTGCATCCAATCCTCCTTTGTGAATGTATATTGCTGACAGGGATTTTCATGTTGCCTGTCTCCAAAGACATATAGTCGTGTCAGCCTTGTCTTGAAATCCCTCCATCTTATCGCTATATGCGATAACACTTTCTTTCTAATTTGCATTGTGTTTGGAATATCAAAATGTTGCTGTTTAAAACAAAAAAACTTGTTATTCCAAAAGAAAACATAAAAGATAAGTGTATCACAAATTGCATGAAGTATAAACATACCTGAATATCTTGCCATAAGAGGTTCTTGTCGACCTCTGGGACGTCATCCCAACATGCATGAAGGATAGAGACATGACTTTTTGCTAACTTACCCAGATAACTCCTAAACCTATAAGCATGTGGCCCTGATGGATGACCAGATCTGGGGTCGATGTCAACATGCCTCCTCTGACCATCCACGCGTCCGGAGGTCACATCTGCCACTCGGGTGACGCCTCGTCCACGTCTGTTCTTTCCCGATCCTGAGTCTGAGGCCGACATACCTGAAAAATTAAACAACGTTAGTAATAATTCAATTATGATGAACATACATATAAAGTCAATAAAAGTGAAAACATCAACCTATTAATTAATTGTTTTTTCCCAAATGCCTTCGTTGTGATCACTACGAATTGCCTGCATGACATCGACAACGTCATCAACTGGGTCTTCAGTGGGTCTACATGCAACAGATGTTGTCTCAAGTATATCAAGAGAATCGTCTTCATCATGTCCATGCATGTTTTTTCCTTCTAAAACCACTGACCATTTGTTATTCGCTGGATCATTTACGTAGAATATTTGTCTTGCTTGACTAGCCATGATAAATGGTTCATCAGTGTAATTCATCTTGTTCAAGTCAACCAATGTGAAACCAAGGTCATCCATCATGACACCAGAATTTATATCAACCCATTTACACTTGAAAACTGGGACTCTAAAAGTGACGTAATCAACTTCCCATATTTCTTGTATTATTCCAAAATAACTCATGGATGCTGTGATTGGATTTTTGTCTTTAGAACTAGCAAAGTGCACAGCCTCAGCTTGTAGTGTGACGCCACTATTTTGAACTCTGCTTTTGTCATCTTCTACCTTTGTCTGAAAAGAAATATTGTTTATATAGTACCCACCATATGTAATGACATCTGTGTTCGGCCCACGAGATAACCTCAATAAAGTTTCAGAAACATGTGGAGTCGCATAAATCTTTTTCTTAAACCATTGCAAGAAGGTTTTCACATGTTCATTAAGATGCCATTTTTCACTCATTTTTGGGTTTGTTGCCTTTATTTCATTAACGTGGTCAGAAATGTAAGGAATGACATCAACAGTGTTGTTTAAGACGTACAAATGAGCTTGGTAAATTTCTTTTCTGCTAACACTTTGAATTCTCACACCTCGAACACCCTTACCTTCACATTTTCCTTCATGTCTGCTCTTGGGAAGACCGACGGGTTCACAAGATGGCATATAACTTGAACAAAATTCAATGGCTTCTTCTGCAACGTATCGCTCTATGATTGAAGCTTCTGGTCTATACTGATTCTTGACATATCCCTTTAAGATCTTCATGTATCTTTCAACTGGGTACATCCACCTTAAGAAGACCGGGCCACATATTCGAATTTCTCTGACTAGATGAACAATCAAATGTACCATGATGTCAAAAAAGGAAGGTGGAAAATACATCTCCAATTGACATAGTAGTCTTATTCCCTCATTTTCCAATTCATCTAAACCTCGAGGGTCAACAACTTTCTTGCAAATGACATTAAAGAAAAAACTCAGACGTGTCAGAATACCCCTAACAGAATGAGGTAATATGCCTCGAATAACAACAGGTAACAATTGTTGCATCAATACATGACAATTGTGAGACTTTAAACCAACTAGCTTTAAGTCTTGCATAGACACAAGGTTACTGATATTTGAAGAATAACCTTGCGGAACCTTCACACTTCTTAAACAGTTACAAAAACTTTGTTTTTCTTTTTTGAAAAGTGTGTGACAGGCTGGGGGCAAATAGGTGCGTCTCCCTATTATTTGTGGATGTAACTCAGATCGGATTCCCATGTCAGCCAAATCTTGTCTTGCTTTTATTCTGTCTTTGCTCTTCCCTTTGACGTTTAATAAAGTTTCGATGACACTGTCACAAACATTTTTTTCAACGTGCATCACATCAATACAATGTCTAACATTAAGTTCACACCAATATGGAAGCTTAAAAAATATCGATCGTTTCTTCCAAATGTTCTTTGCAGAGGTACTTTTATGATGTTTTCCAAACACAATGTCAATGTTTTTGACTTCGTTGTACACCTCTTCACCATTCTGGGGTCTGCACACAACCTCATCCTCAGCACTTCCATTAAATACTTTTTTCAATCTATGATAAGGATGATTACAAGGAAGAAATTTTCGATGTCTTGTATATACCGTCTTCTGGCCATGCTTCAACTGAAGGTAACTAGTGTTTTCTTCACATATGGGACATGCAAAATGACCTTTAACACTATAACCGCTCAAGTTTCCATACGCTGGGAAATCATTTATAGTGCAAAACAACATTGCACGCAAACGGAACTGTTCCTGAACATGTGAATCAAACACGTCGATGCCTTCTTCCCACAACAATTTCAAATCATCAATTAAAGGTGCTAAGTAAACATCAATGTCATTTCCAGGTTGTCTAGGACCGGATATCATCATGGACAACATCACATATTTTCTCTTCATGCACAACGAAGGAGAAAGATTGTAAATCATCAACATAACTGGCCACGAACTGTGTTTGCTACTTAAGTTTCCATAAGGATTCATACCATCAATTGCAAGTGCAAGCCTTAAGTTTCTTGGATCTGCACCGAATTCAGGGAATTTATCATCAATCTTTTTCCATTGTGGAGAATCAGCAGGGTGTCGAAGAAGATTATCGCACTTTCTTTCGTCAGAGTGCCATTTAAGGTTCTTTGCATCTTCTTTAATAGAGAACATACGTTTGAACCTAGGTATTATAGGCAAATACCACATCACCTTAGCAGGTGCACCATCATTACCTTCATTACCAATGACTCTGTCAGATTTCTTTTTAAAACGGGATAAACCACATGTTGGACAATACTTTAACGAAGCAAACTCCTTTGTGTACAAAACACAATCATTAGGACAAGCATGTATCTTTTGATATTCAAGACCCATTGGACATAAAAAAATTTTGGCCTCGTAATTACGAATAGGTAGAGTATTATTTTCTGGAAGCATCTCCTTCAACAACTCCAACAACTCGGTGAAACTTTTATCGGTCCATCCATTCCTTGCTTTTAAACTAAACAACTTTAAAGTTGAAGACAAACGTGTAAAGTTCGAGCATCCTGGGAACAACGGTTGCTCTGAATCATTAATAAGAGAATCATACAAATTAGCCCTTCCAAAATTATCTTCACCGACATCACGTATCATGTCCTCTAAATGGTCACTCATCCATTCTTCCACATAATCCGTTCCTCGTGACGTGGTAGGCTGGTCCAGTACTTCTCCATGCCAAGTCCAAACGGTATAAGTCCTCATTATGCCGTACATGAATAGATGGCCACGCACATTGCCTAAGTCTTGCCGTATTTGATTAAGACAACGCACACAAGGACAAAAATATGTCCCGTTGACAGACTTAGCATTTTGTTCAACGTATTGCAAGAACTTCGAAACACCCTTCTCATATTCTTCACTGATGCGACGTTCGTTCATCCAGCTTCGATCCATACTATGTTCGTAAAATCATCAGTTCAAGTGTTTTAACTCTCACAAGGTTAGACCCTACCCATTCAAAAAAATTAATTTTCATAATTTGCTCAGCCACGTGCATTGAAGTCTACATCATAAAATTGATAACATTTCGACAGCATTTCGCATTGGTCTCCGAAATACACGAAATGAGAGTAGTCAACGATGACCACAATCAAATATGCTTCCGGAGAACAACACAAGTACTGAACCGAAATTTTATCAATCTTATCCTTAAACTCCAATTGACATGTTATTGCAAATTATGAAAATTAATTTTCTCAAAATGTCCAATCGGACAATTCAAAATTTAACACAAACGATTAAAAGATTAATCGTTTGTCTTAAATTTCAAACGGGAACTAAGTGTCACTCAATGATTTGATACTTATAATAACACAACTAATACACATATATTCAAAAGCCAATAACACAGTCACATTTTAGAGTAAAAAACGTGCATACACAAAACCCAATTACACGCATACAAAAAATTTTCAACCAACAAGCTAACCTGAAATGAAAGGGAGGGAAATCAAGGAGGGAACGGCCTAAAACGCAGCCCAAAAATAATCAAAGAAGCCGCCCAAGAACACGCAAGACACTGCAAAAAAATGGACCGAAAACGATTTTTAATCGGTTCAAATCAAAGGTATTTCATCATAGAGCAATGTAATCGGATTGAAAATCAATTTAAACGGTCCAAAAGAGAGAAAACGCACCTGGAAAATCAGTGGCGCAGCAGCGTTCGCGGAGGAAGACGATGAACAGTGTTTCGCGTTTCCAAAAATGAACTGGTCAGGGGTTCGCGGGAGCAAGATTAATACAGTTAGACGTCCGGTACGTTGGGGCACGGACGTCTATAATATTATAGACGTCCATGTCGTCACTAATATGACGTCTTTGGGGATTTAAAAATGATATTCGCGGGTGGGTTTAGACGTCCGTCCTGGGTCGAGCCAGACGTCTATAATATTATAAACGTCCTTTTGAGGGGGACGAACGTCTACTACACTGAACAACTGAACGTTTCAACTCCCCATGCCAGCCCTTAAACGTCCGTCCTGGGAGGGCCCGGACGTCTATAATATTATAAACGTCCGCCCCCCCCCCCCCCATATTGGACCTTTAAGGGGCTGAAGACAATTAAATCTCCAACCACCCTGTTAGCACATTAAACGTCCGATATGGGGGGACAGACGTTTATAATATTATAGACGTCAAGGCCCTCCCAGGACGGACGTTTAAGGTCCCTACATGGGGAATTGCAACGTTCACTTGTTCAGCCTCTTAAACGTCCGTCCCCCTACGACGGACGTCCATAACATTATGAATGTCCGTCTCGACCAAGGACGGACGTTTAAGGGCTGGCATGGGTACTTGAAAACGTTCACTTGTTCAGCCTCTTAAACGTCCGTCCCCCTCACACGGACGTTCATAACATTATGAATGTCCGTCTCGACCAAGGACGGACGTTTAAGGGCTGACATGGGTACTTGAAAACGTTCACTTGTTCAGTCTCTTAAATGTTCGTCCCCCTCACACGGACGTTCATAACATTATGAACGTCCGTCTCGACCAAGGACGGACGTTTAAGGGCTGGCATGGGTTCACTTGTTCAGCCTCTTAAACGTCCGTCCCCTTACGACGAACGTGCATAACATTATGAACGTCCGTCTCGACCAAGGACGGACGTTTAAGGGCTGGCATGGGTACTTGAAAACGTTCACTTGTTCAGCCTCTTAAACGTCCGTCCCCCTACGACGGACGTTCATAACATTATAAACGTCCGTCTCGACCAAGGACGGACGTTCATAACATTATAAATGTCCGTCTCGACCAAGGACGGACGTTTAAGGGCTGACATGGGTTCACTTGTTCAGCCTTTTAAACTTCTGTCCCCCTACGACGGACGTTCATAACATTATAAACGTCCGTCTTGACCAAGGACGGACGTTTAAGGGCTGACATGGGTTCTCTTGTTCAGCCTATTAAACGTCCGTCCCCCTACGACGGACGTTCATAACATTATAAACGTCCGTCTCGACCAAGGACAGACGTTTAAGGGCTGACATGGGTTCACTTGTTCAGCCTATTAAACGTCTGTCCCCCTACGACGGACGTTTATAATATTATAAACGTCCGGCTCGACCAAGAACGGACGTCTCGAGTTCCACTTATTTACGAATATGTCACCGGTCAATTATATACGTTGGTGCTTTTGTGGACGGACGTCTATTGGGGGACGTTAAAAGCCAATTCTGCACTAGTGTGAGAATTTGACGTCGTTTAATGACCCTTATCACAACACACTGACATGCTATTTTAAACTAAATTTGGATAATATTTAATGTTTATTAATGTACTAACAAATATCAAAGGTTATATTTTTTCTTAAATTTTGTTTATATTTACGGTTACAATTTACCCTAATTTGAAAAGCAGAAAATATTTCAACACAACTCAAAAAAACTAAATTTATTAACACAAAATGTAACTATTAATACAAAAGCTATCAAAACTAAAACTATTAAGATAAAATTAAAACTTTCGTAATCAAAATTTTTTACTAGACAATTTTCAAGCAAAGTCTTAATGTTATTGTGAATCATAACTCATCATAAATATATTGTTCACTCTTTTCTTATTTTTTCCGTAGTGTCATTCGTTATTGGTGATGAATTTTTGAACCCTTGAAAAATAACACAACTTCATTATATATGAAAAATGTTTAAAATTTGATGCGATTTCTAATATGTGAATATATATATATATATATATATATATATATATATATATATATATATATATATATATATATATATATATATATATATATTATTTTCTTTGTCCAATCATCTTTAATTTGAAATTATTGTTTTTATAAATTGATATGCGAAAATTAATAACTTTAAGATGAATTAGTTTCAACCTTTAAATATAATACTTGAATTTATTGTACTTTGAGCTTACCCATAAATCTAATTAAATTGGAAATATAGGTTAGTAAATATAACTAAGTAGATTATATAAAAAAAATAACACTTTACGTTTGTAACATGGATTTCAAATAAAGTTTTATCTTCTTATGCAGGGATCAAAATCATACAATTCTGCTTTGTCTTGGAATGATGACCATTAGTTGTTAATGAGCCTTACGATGAATCACAAATAGTTAGTCCAATAATAAAAAATACTTCATAAAATATTACATTCAGTAACACCTACCCATCAAGGTAGGGTGCAAGGTATATCAATATTTTTGACAGAGACATCAATGTTTACAAATAAGTTTGTTTGTGGTCAAGTGTGTTTCCAAAAGATTGAATGATCTAAGGTTCAATAAATCCATACATGGAAGTTCAACTTTGGTCAACAATGACTATGTTCATGTACCTATAATAAGATACTTAAATATAAATTGAAGAGTACCAATTCTAAGATTTAAATATGGAATACAATGAAAAATCTTACATGCACCATAGTTGTATGATTGAAATATTCAACATCATGGCTCCCCTAATGATTTCTAGTGCATCATTTAAATTAATGTACAATGAGACATGATATTAGAGGCTAAATACTCTTAACTTCCGCTCTAACACTAGCGGTCGTTTATTCACCTTATTTAATTTCGTCAAGAAGTTTCCTAAAGGACAATCTTCTAATCTGTCATGTCATAATCTTCATGGATAACATGTTGACGTACAACCTGCTTTACAAAATGGAAGAATTGAAATAAACATTTTCAATAATATGGATCATTTATTTATAAACGATAATATAAAAATACTAAGAATAACATTATAGTACCTATGGTGAGCCAAAGTATAACATGATCAATGCTTTAGATTAAGCTATAAATGTGCCTAAGGTCTTTCCCACGAATTGAATTTCTGAAGTTGGCATAAATACTCAAGAATGGGGATCTTGAATTCCATCAATCGTCACACACGCGTTATAAGACAGTAGTGGAGCACCATGGATAATTTTCCTTCCTTTACGCTGTTGTCCTATGACCATTATGAGCAGGGAATTTCCATCAACCAATAGCTCAAATTGACTTGTGTAGTTAGTATGATCTATAAATGAGTCTTTTGTGTTCACACAACATCCTATTGGAGCTTTAGTAGGTAACTCTATATTATGTTGTTACATTAAGATTGTGTGTTCTTTACGCGTTAGATATAAGGGGACTAATTTCAAATCACCATTGACATTTGTTTAATGGGTTATCAATGACAAATTTTTCATTTTATTTACAAAAAACACTATCATTTTTTTACGTTGGTTTTTTCCCATAGAGATGTTGTATTGATAATATTATAGTTCTTTTTTTTGTTAGTGAACTTTTATAAAATATAAAAAATATACATTTAATTTTAAAATAAAATACAATAAAATAAAAGTTAAAAAAATTATAATTAATTTTATTTATTATTAGACCACAAATATCTTAAAGTGATGGTGCTATCAACGAGAGAGCAAGAGTCCTCTGCAAGTGAAGTCCACAATGTGAAAGAGACAACATTGAAGAAGACTTTTTAAATGTTGAATACAAAAAATTAAGACTCATTTTAGATTGGTTAATTTGAATTTCACCAAAATTAAGAAATAGAATAACTCTATTTCCAATTCAGAAATGATTACAAAAATTAACATCATACCATGGAGGGCACGTGATCCATGGATGGGTTTCACCAACTTCATGACTTCTCTTAGATGCTTAAATTTATGGTATGACAGAACTCATTCCAATACAAGTTAATATAAATAGAAAAAAGAGAGCCTAAAATCACTTGTAAAATGGGGCTCATTGGGTATGCACTTTTGACAGTGCCAGTCACGACAATTTATTTTCAAATAAATATTAACAATAATAAAACATTGAGCACATTATAGGTTAATATGCATGAAAATAATTAGGCAACATACAAAAAAACTCTAATACATTTATTTATGATTTCATCAATGTAAAGATACATTTCCACATCTTCGCTTTTTTGGATCTGCTAGCTCCTAATTTTTTTTATTAATCTAATTTATAAATCACTTAAAGCAACTTATATAATCAATATTGATCTTGACTAGGATGTAAATGTCTTATATTATATCATATAATGAATTTAAATCTAATTTATTCTTATAAACATAGTTCAATAAGATGAAATCTATTTTATTTATATTGTAAATTAATTTTTTAGTTAATATGAAGTTTTTAATAATATAAATAATAGATTAAAAAAGATAAAATAAAAATATATTATTTTTTTATTCAAGGCTCAATTGCTATGCCTCATATAAATTAGTGGAAGTTTATGACAAAATTATATTAAAAAAATTGCATTTAATTGAGTTGTTTTGATTTAGATTTTTGAAAAGAAATTGTCAAAACGAATTATGAGGTTGTTGCTTCCTGCACTCCCAATAAATTTCTCCCTGGACTCTATCAAAGCTTTGGAATTTTTTTTTCTGTAATAGGAGTGAGTGATTATCTTCCGAAAAGAATTTTCGAAATTGATTTAGTTTGTTCCGAAAAATAAAATCCAGAATAATGAAGAAGATGGGATGCAAGATACAAGTCTTATATAAGATTCTAATTCACTTGGTTTGATCTCGACTCGATCAGTTTTTATATCTCTTTAGTTATTGTCTATTTCATATAGTTTTCAATTTCATATCAATGCAAGGTTAAAATATTTCTGCTTTTCTAATAACTGGATATTTGTTTTATTTGATATTTAAATTTTATAATTATCCCTTTATATATAACTTATTAGTTTTATACAAAATATATAAATTAATTATAGATTCTTAAATTTTTTACTTTTTTTAGTCAACTTTAAATTTGCTTGAGTTTTTTAGTTATATATATATATATATATATATATATATATATATATATATATATATATATATATATATATATATATATATATATATATATTCAAAACCTTCTCTGACAGCAACTTTGAGGTGCAGAACTGTCACAACCAAGTAGGTATGAGCAGTAATGTCTACCCAAGATTCCCATAGAGACATGACCCACAACTCTCACCGATTCATTGTAGGTACTAGTTTTTTTTTTCCCACTGAAGTTAGGTAGCTCCGTCAATGATTGGAGCAACAAGGAAACTTCTATTTTATACTTTATAAACATATCATTCATTTATTTATTTTAAAACGGCCTTCCTGTTACATGAATAACTGGTTGACTTGCAGCAGCAGCATCTAAGGGTAGAGCTAGCTGCATTCTTTGGGGCTGTCTATAAGATATTGTAAACCTAGGGCCATATTATTGTATTGCACAAATTTGCTTCGTCACTTCATGCATCATCATAAGTAAAAATACATCTGTTCCTAAGAAGTACATTTTTACTACATAAATCAACTATGACATGCTTAAGATATATACTGTCTATCTAAAAATTCTCAATTGTCTAGCTAACTGTTTTAAGATTAGCCAAAAAGGCAACCACCATTTTAATTTATCAGTATCTCTATTGCATGTAAAAGCCTTTTAAGGTCTTCTTGCTAATGCTAATCCTCTCCAAGTTTCAACATTCTCAATTGGGTCTTATGCCCAACCTCGTGACCAAAAACAAAAAGAATGGATGAATAGATTATTCTGTCTCTGCAATATTATGATTTGAGTATGAAATATGAGCTTAATGCAAAGACAGAAACATATACTTTAAACTTATTGAATTTGTTTGACAATGCAATAAACAACTCCATTGTTTGATTCACTTTCAATTGTCATCCAAAAAAAGTATAGAAGCAAGAAAATTTAGTCTGAGGTGAGCTGCAATTGCTATTCGTTTGCCAACTCTACCTCAAACATTAAAGAACAACAGGGACGGAAAAACTAAATGTTGAACACTCCCCGTAAACCAAGTTCATCATTATTGACTAAGGTGAAATCATTATGTAAAAAAAAATACCATCTTGGATTTGAGAAACTGGATTGGCTTTACTCAATCAACGAGCTGCGATGGAAGTGACAATTTGAGTAGCTTCTATATCTAATCCAGAAGAAGTCAAGGATCTCTCCAGTGTAGAGGAAGATGGTTGAGTGAGAAGGGAGAGACTAAGTACAATTTCTGCTATGGTTGGTCTGGACAAAGACTTGTCTGCAGTACAATTCACTGCCAAGGAGGCCAAGCTGAGAGCATAATCAATAGGATAATAATTATCTAACTTAGGATCCATCCATTTTCTGAGCCTCTCCTCTCTATTCTCTTCTTGATCAAAGATCTTCCAAATGTCCTTCCACAGCATAACCACCTCACCATTATCTTTGGTTGTCATGGCTTTCTTGCCAGTAAGTAATTCTATCAGAACCACCCCAAAAGCAAATACATCTATTTTTGACATCATGGGGTTGGTAAAAGTTCTGGCCATGGAAAAATTTGCTATCTTGGCCTTGAAGTTAGAGTCAAGAAGGATATTACTGCTGGTGATGTCCCTGTGGACTATTCTTGGATAAGCATGTTCATGCATGTACTGCAGACCCATTGCAACATCCACTGCTATGCTTATCCTCTGGCACCATGTAAGCGTGGTCCTTGAGTTTGATGTCTCTGAACAAGACTTGGCGAAAAGCCAGTCCTCAAGAGACCTATTTTCTGCATATTCATAAACCACAAAACAATTTCCATCATTGTCTGATGAGACACCCATTAGTTTCACCAGATTTCCATGACTCACCTTCTGCAGAATTTTCAGCTCCTCCGTGACATCTTCCTTGAATCTTTTTATTGCTAAAACCTTACCCTCTATGTTAGCCTTGTACACTGATTCCCCAATCTTGCACTGCTCACTGAGGTTCATGGTAGCTTCCAAGATTGCACCAGTTTCATACATGGTAGGCTTACTTACGTAGCCTGAAACTCCAGAAAGTAGTTTATCTACAGTTTCAGCTGATGAGGCACTCCTATTCAAACTCTTCATTTTCAGAAAATATACATACACCAGTAATATTGCTGAAACCACAACCAGTAGTGTGCATCCCAGACTGATACCAATTATAACTGGAAGACCAATTCTGTGTTTTCTTCCATCTGAAGGAGATTGAATAAGATCTGGCAAGCGTGTAACTGGGATCAAAACTGGAAGGTTGTTTGCAGCAGTGAAGTTTTGACCATAGTTGTTTTCACTTAATATGTCCTCTGGTGATGCACCAAACTTGTTGCTTACGAGGGAAACATTGTCATTGGGCTGCCACACGTGAGTGATCAGGTACTTTATCCCTCTGTCAAGCTGGTTCTTTGAAGGACACTTGCAAAATAAAGGAATTACAACTTGGATGCCTACTGGCAAAGTATATGGACTTAGAGTGGGGTTTAAATCCATCACTAGATGCCAATTTGTGAGATTCTGGTATGAAGTGGTTGCAACAAAGTAGAAGCTATCGCCTGGGTTGATTTCATAGGAGATATTGGCGAAAGAGCGGTTTCCAGTGCAACCACAGGTTACTGGTATCAGCAAGACTTGGCCTGGAATCAACTTGTCTTCCTCATTCTCTATGTTGCTGGCTCTTGCAATTGACAAAGGACTCGTGTCAAATATATTAGATACGCTGGTCACACTCAAAAAATTTGGAGACTGGGTTATGTATGTCACATAGGTTTCACACGAAGGAGGTGAATCGGAAGGGCATGAAAAGTTTGTTCCATTGGTCTGTTGTGATTGAGCTGCAATACAAGTGAAAAACATGAGTACAACATAAAGAATCTGGGCACGGAGAGAAAGAGAAACAAACAAGGCAGCCATTGATGTGAAGTTGTGATCAAATGTAAGTTATGAGGCAGTCTACTATCAGTGGCAATCGGCGTTGTTGATATGAAGAGTTCTTTATCAATAAAAGTATCATTTGGTTTAATATAAATATATGATCCTGTTTGTTTCATTAGCTTTAACTATATTTCCTTTTGGTTGTCCGAATCCTAGACACAATGGACACGTCAATATTTATATTAGACAAATTGTATGCACTTCATGCGCATGATATATAAAAAATTGGTAATAGGGTACTGTGATGTCAAATCAAAGCTTTGGACGGCCAGTTAATGTTCCTACCAGTTCTATCTATGCACGATGTTAGCCAGCAAGCCGACACCAATACACCAACTAAACTTGCTGATATCTTGCGATATGGGTAGGTTTGCTCAGACTTACCAAGACCATTATTAGCGACTGTAATTTACACATGATTCAACATAGTAATAAAAGGAATATTGCATGTACAGGGGGCTGTAAGATTTAGCTGAAAATAGACTTCGAAATAACTAAAAAGCTTATCAAATGAGATGAAATATCAAATGATACTATCAGATGTGAATTATTAAACGAAATTATAGAGTAAGTTTAAGGAAAGAAAAGTTCGGAAGAAGTTATAAGAACTGAAAACAACATCGGATAAGGCAAAAGGATAGAAACCAACAATTTCACACCAAAGGAACAAAACTGATTTCTTGTAGTTTAATACTGCAAAATTTACGATGAGTCATAAAGAGCTTGAAGGATCTCTAATGAAGATCCTTTTATAATAATTTACCATTTACTGTCTACTAAATTTTGCTCAAATAATAACCTCTTATAAAATCCATATATGTATAATTTTTATTTATGTTTCCTCTTTTTAAAATTTTAAAATTAATTTAATTAATATAATGAAATACCACATTTTATTCTCAATCAATAAAAAAAGATAATCATGACTAAACCAAAGGAAAAATGTCATTAGCTGCAGTTTACACTCTTTCTTTTGGAGTAAGCATCCTCTAACAGAACACTGATTCAAAATCATGTCAGACATTAATTTTAAAGATAAAATCGGAGATAAAAAATATAAAATAATGGGATTATAGTTGCAGTAACGAACCTGTATATCATTGAAATTCTTTGTGTTCCCCATTTATGGAACATAGCCAAGTCTTATGCAATATAGTTTATCTTGGCAACACAAGCTCTTTAAAAAAAAAAAATCATCCATTGACTCTTGAAAGTAAATCACCCATTTTGTCCTCAAGTTGTTACCTTCCCTTCTAAACAGTCTTTAAAGTAACAAATAGTTTAATTAATTTTGAATACTTAATAATTTACTCTTAAAATTGATGTATTAGAGTAAATTCGAAGAACCTTTTGAAGGTTAGTTTTTGAACATTTAAGGCATTACTTACATAATTTCTAATGCTTTTTAAGTAATTTTCCTTACTCTAAGAACCATTGACGAGAGAACAATATTTCATGGATCAAATTGATGATTCACCCAAATGCCGTCCGTATCTGTTTCTCTTAACGTTGTTCCGCCACCCTTTCTTTCACTACCGGAGTGCATCCCTTGTTTATTCATAACTGAAATTTGTAACCAAATACTTTCGTAAGAAAAATAAAAGGAGTTGAAAATTGCCACAAGATAACCAATAACAATTATAAAATGATAATTATTAGATGCCCTGCAAATTGTATAAGTCAGCAGGCGACTGAATGCAGGTTTCCACACGTTAAACAAAGAGCTTGATTGAGTGGATACAACGAAGGATTTCGTAGCCATAAGAATAAAGGCCCACTTCTGAGTATCAACCCACGTCCTAGCCTACAACAAATATTTAGAAATCTTATTACAGCAACCTAAACTTTTGTAGTCAACCTCACCGTCTAAAACAATCTCCACAATCGTTTTCACGATTTTAAATTATGGTCCCAATTCCAATTGCTGTCACCACAATCCTTGACATTGCAGAAAAATACATACTAATGCGTGACAGGAGTTGTTGTTATGGAAATAAAACAATTGCGAACTTTTTTTAAAAATTGTTTGTCACCTGTAAGAATGTGTGCTGAGATTTCATGTGCAACGGAATTCACACCCATCGTATAGGCCGATGGATAGCTCTAGCCCCCATTTTAAGCAAAAGAATTAGAATAAATATTATAAACTCTTGTGAGATCTGCAGAGCTGACAGTCCATTCATGACCCTGCAATGCAAGTGGAAGAACCTTATTTATTTCCTCACAACTCTCTTCTACTGCTGCAGCCTCTCTTCGTCTCCCCTCTTTCCAGAGACTCTTTACTAGCAACTCTTTGGTGGCAGAGTCAGGCACTAAACCAGAATTCTTCATGTCTTCAAAGAGCCTCCATGCTAGTGCAGCTTTATTTGACTTGCAATAACCTTGGATTAATACCTTAAATAAATAAGCATCAGGCTCAAGACCACTCTGCCTAATCATTGCAAAGAGCTTTTGTACTGTTTTTATGTCCCCAAGCTGTGAAAAGTATAGCATTAGGCCTGAAAATGTCTGGATATCTGGGCAAATACCATTTAAAATCATGTCATCAAGCATATCCAAGGCATCGGAGTTTCTTCCACACTTAGTCAATGTTCTTAGAAGAGACGAATACAGAAGCATCAGGTTTACATTTGATATGGGACCGCAAAGTATTCGGTCGTCATTGAAAACCTTCATAGCAGCATCAGCATTTTTTGAAATCCCATAAAAGTCAATGATCAGCCTGATGGTGCTGAATGGTAGTCTCATTCCCTCCATTCTGATCTTGGAGATGAGTGTATTAACTAATAGAAAAACCATATCATTCTGGTTTAAATACCACGTAATCAATAACAGAATGGTAGCATAGCAGAGGAATCTTTTCTGTTATTAGTGGACATTCTAGAACAACAATGAGCTGTCAATAGGTAGTACAAAATATGCTTTTATCATTCAAGATTTTAGGTCACACCTTTTCCCTTTTGCACAGTATATATATGATGTAATCATTTTGAGAATGTATATACAGAGTTTTATGCAGATTACCTTTCTTCTTTTTTTTACTGTCATGGTTTCTGTTATGGTATCAAGAGCCATCTAAAGGTTCAAGCTTTTTCTAGCTTACCTCTTTCATGGCCGATTCAGGCTCCTCTGGAAATGATGACGAAAATATTCTACCTCCTCCTCTCTTTGTTGATCCCAACCAAAATCCTTCCAGCCCCTTCTACATACACCCAAGTGAGAGCCCTTCATCTGTTGTGGTCTCCCCACCTCTTTCGGCCAACAACTTCCAGTCATGGTCTCGTTCCTTCCGAATGGCCCTCATCTCTAAAAACAAGATGGGTTTCCTCAATGGCAACATCCCCATCCCAGCACCCACTGATCCCTTACACCCCTCTTGGGAAAGATGTAACACTCTGTTAATGTCATGGATCCTCAATTCCCTTTCTCCTTCAATAGCTCAAAGTGTTGTGTTTTTTGAACGAGCTATTGATGTCTGGACTGATCTTCGCGAGCGTTTTTCTCAAGGCGATTTGCTTCGAGTCGCTGAGTTACAGGAAGAAATCTATTTTCTCAAACAAGGTGCGCTTTCCGTCACCGACTTCTACACCCATCTAAAATCACTCTGGGAAGAGTTGGACAACTACCGAACCCTGACCCCTTGTTCTTGCTCTGCTCGCACCTACCATTCACAGGACTTCATTATCCGCTTTCTGAAAGGGCTCGACGATCGATTTGCCATGGTTCGCTCACAAATCTTATTACTTGACCCTCTTCCCTCTGCTAATCGTGTTTTCTCCATGATCATCCAACATGAGCGCCAACAGCATCACCCGTCTTCTCCCATGGAAACCAATCCCTTCATCAATGTCATCTCTGGTAAAGGTCGAGGCCATCCACAGCAAGGGGGGACAAAACCAACTCGCAAATGTGAATTTTGTGGCCGCCTCGGACACACCATTGATTCGTGCTTCCAGAAAAACAACATCAACCCGACAAAGTGCACCCATTGTGATCGTGTTGGACATAGCAGTGATGTGTGTTATACCAAATTTGGCTATCCCCCTGGACATCCCAAATATCCAGGAAAACCACGCCTTTTCAATAACAGAAACACCTTTGGTAGCAGCGGCGCAACCGTCGGAGGCAACGTGAATAATATTACTGCATCTTCCTCTTTAGATGCTGCGCCGGCCCTAATTCATGAAGGAGAAAGAAAAGATGTTTCAACTCTGGGCCAAGGTCTTCACATTACTACGGCCCAATTCCAACAACTAATGAGCCTTCTTAACAAAGCTTCTGGATCTGGTGGGGGAAACTCAGAAATCCCTTCAAGGGCCAATCTCACTCACTCAAACTCAAACCAATCTCACAACTCTGGTCTTGACAGTAGGTTTATTTCCATTAACACCGCACATACACTCAATAATTTTTCACACACCACACCATGGGTAATTGATTCCGGAGCCACCGATCACATCACAAATTCATTAGATCACTTTTTTGAGTATTCTGAAATCCAGCCATTAAACATCAATCTACCAAATGGGTCTACTGTTCAGGCCCATATATCTGGAAGCATACAATTTTCTCCGGATTTCATTATTCATGATGTTCTTCTTGTTCCAAATTTTATTTTTAATTTATTATCTCTTCCTAAATTATTAACTACTGTTCCTTGCCGTATAATTTTTTCAAATGAGTTCTCTAATGTTCTTTGTCAAATACAGGACATGAACACATTGAAGATGATTGGTTCAGCTAACTTAAAGGAAGGACTTTTTCATTTGACAATCGGAAAGGAAATACGCCCATCTACCAACAATACTACCACCACCATCAATAACTCCAACCTTTGGCATTTTAGATTAGGACACTTATCTAGTAGCCGTCTTAATGTCTTGAATCAACAATTTCCTTTTATTTCAAAGGATTCTCATGAAATCTGTGACATTTGTCATTTAGCTAAACAAAAGAAATTGCCTTATTCTCCTAGCTCTAGTAGAGGTTCTAAAATTTTTGAATTGATTCATATGGATATTTGGGGCCCCTTTTCCAAAACATCTATTCATGGGCACAAGTATTTTCTCACTATACTTGATGATTTTAGTAGATATACATGGGTTGTTCTATTAAAATCAAAAGGTGAAGTGAGAATGCATATACAAAATTTTATCAACTTAGTTGAAAATCAATTTGAAACCACAATTAAATGTATCCGATCCGATAATGGACCGGAATTTTTTCTAAAAGACCTTTTCAATTCTAAAGGAATTATACATCAAACTAGTTGTGTTTACACACCTCAACAAAATGGGAGAGTGGAACGCAAACACCAGCATATTCTCAATGTTGCCAGGGCCCTCATGTTTCAATCCAAAATCCCATCAAATTTTTGGTCCTATGCTATCAAACATGCTGTGTTTATCATTAACCGTGTTCCCTCACCCATCATTTCATATAAAACACCTTTTGAACTTCTAAATAAAGTTCCGCCTGATTTTTCAATGATCAAAATCTTTGGTTGTTTATGTTATGCATCCACTCACAATCAAATTCATAAATTTGAACCTCGATCTAGAAAAGGTGTTTCTTTGGGTTTACAAAATGGCACAAAAGGATATGTTATTCTAGACATTAATACAAGAGAAATTTTCATTTCTAGAAACGTTATTTTTCATGAAACAGTTTTTCCTTTCCACACTTCTCCCTCACTCCCTACACTTATAACCCAACATACCTTAACCATAGAACCAAACCCAGATTCTCAATCCACACCACAAGAAAAACCCCCAGAAACTCATCGCCCCAACCCAAACACGTCTTCATCTTTACCAGAACAAAGTTTCTCCCTTTTCCCTGAAACCACAACCTCCAACCCTAATTCCATTTCACCAGAAATCCAAACCAGCCACACACCAACCCCAATTGTTGTCCCACCACCGCGCCGTTCAGAACGTGACACCCATCCTCCTCCATACCTTTCCGAATATCAATACAAGATTCCTTCCCTTAAGTCTGCACAATCATCCACAAGATGTTCACATCCGATTCAAAGTTTTATCTCATACACCAATGTCTCCCCTTCACATCATCGTTTTCTCATGGCCATATCTTCTGAGTGTGAACCCGCCAGTTTCTATGAAGCAGTGAAGCTACAGTGTTGGCGTGACGCCATGCAATGTGAGATCAAAGCCCTCGAGTTGAATCATACTTGGGATGTGGTTGAAACTCCTCCCTCTGTTCGACCCATAGGTTGCAAGTGGGTATACAAAATCAAGAGGTTACCCGATGGAAGCATAGAGCGCTACAAAGCGCGATTGGTAGCAAAGGGGTATTCACAAATTGAAGGCATCGATTATTTCGAAACATTCTCCCCAGTCGTCAAAATGACCACTGTTCGTATAATCCTTGCCCTAGCTTCTATCAACGACTGGCACATCCAACAATTAGATGTCAGTAATGCTTTCCTACATGGAGACCTTGTGGAGGATGTCTACATGGAGATGCCACCGGGATTATCAGGATACCGTTCTGGTCAAAGCTGCAAATTGCGCAAATCCCTCTACGGGCTGAAGCAATCAAGCAGGAAATGGTATGAAAAGTTATCTAATTTGTTGCTAATATGTGGTTATAAACAAGCTCATGCTGACCATAGTCTCTTCACCAAAAAGCATGGTTCAGTTTTTACTGCCTTGATAATATATGTGGATGATATTGTGCTAACTGGTAACTCTGTCCAAGAAATCAACCACATTAAACAGATCCTTCACAGCAATTTTCATATCAAGGATTTAGGAAAGCTCAAGTACTTTCTAGGAATTGAAGTGGCTCACTCTTCAAAGGGGATTTCACTTTGTCAACGCAAGTACTGCTTAGACTTGCTTATGGATTCAGGAATGCTTGGCTGCAAACCCTCTTCCACTCCAATGGACAGTACTCTTAGGCTTCGCAATGATGCTTCTGGCTATCTTGATGATCCCTTGCCATATAGGCGCCTTGTCGGCCGATTGGTTTATTTGACAAATACTCGGCCTGACATTGTTTTTGCAACACAACAACTGAGTCAATTCATGTCCAAGCCCACCAAAGCTCATCATGCTGCAGCCATGCATGTTCTTCGTTACCTTAAAGGTTGCCCAGGTACAGGTCTATTCTTCCCTAGAATCTGTCCTACTCACGTCTCTGGTTTTAGTGATGCTGATTGGGCCACCTGTGTGGATTCAAGACGTTCTATCACGGGTTATTGTTTTTTTATTGGAAGCTCTCTTATCTCATGGAAAACCAAGAAACAAACCACTGTATCACGATCATCCTCCGAGGCTGAATATAGAGCCCTCGCTTCCGCTACTTGCGAGCTACAATGGATCATTTATTTGCTCAAAGATCTCCATATTTTCCCCTCTCAGATTTCTCTACTTTACTGTGACAATAACAGTGCCCTTCACATTGCTGCCAATCCCGTATTCCATGAAAGAACGAAACATCTGGATATAGACTGTCACATTGTGCGTGAAAAATCCCAAGAAGGCTTGATGAAACTACTCCCTGTTCCTTCTGCCAACCAGCTCGCGGATATTTTCACAAAAGCCTTACCTCCACATTCCTTCAAGCTAAACTTATCCAAGCTGCAGTTGCACAACATTTTTGCACCTCCAGCTTGTGGGGGGCTAATAGAAAAACCATATCATTCTGGTTTAAATACCACGTAATCAATAACAGAATGGTAGCATAGCAGAGGAATCTTTTCTGTTATTAGTGGACATTCTAGAACAACAATGAGCTGTCAATAGGTAGTACAAAATATGCTTTTATCATTCAAGATTTTAGGTCACACATTTTCCCTTTTGCACAGTATATATATGATGTAATCATTTTGAGAATGTATATACAGAGTTTTATGCAGATTACCTTTCTTCTTTTTTTTACTGTCATGGTTTCTGTTATTAACCAAGTCAGTACGTCCATGGCGTGCCAGTAGGGTCATGATTCTTTGTACGGTGTATATGTCATGAGTAAATCCACTTTGATTAGCAACCCAGCAGAAGAAACTCCATGCAGCTTCTGGTGTTTTGAAATTTCTAAGCATCCTGCAGACCAACCCTGTTGTCCACACAAAGTTTGGACCCTCTAGTGCTGCTACCTCATCAGGACTCCAATTCCGCAAGGCACTTGCCAAAGCCCGTGGGTCCAGCCATGGTTTTAAATGAACTCCATCAACAAGATCACATTGACTAGCATCATTTATATTCTCGTCTTCAACCTCATTCTCATTCTCATCATCATCCCCGTCACCACCATCAACAGAATAACTTACACTCCTGATTCTCTCATCTGGCAAAATTCCTCGCAGTAATTGCTCCTTGTCTTCAAGAATTCCTTCCTCTTTCATCTGCTGCAGCAACAAACTCACGCCTCTACTAGGAAGTATTCCATCAACCTGCATTTCATCAACTAAAATTTTCACTTCATCAAACCATTTGCTACCTACAAAACCCTCTAGCAGAACCGAGAACTGCTTCAAAGTGCGTTTGACCCTCATCAAAGGCAACAGATTAAAAACCTCCATTGCTTCCGATAACTTCCGGGACTTCACAAGGTGCTCGATTATTATAGTGAAGCTCCTGCAATTCGGCAGAGACCCTTCATCAATCATCCCCTGAAAAACTCGTACAGCCTGCGAGTCCTTACCCATTTGAGCATAGAGAGCCATAACAATATTATATGATTCAGTACAGAGATGGTTGCTCTCGAGTGTATACTGTTCCCACACTTGAAGGACAGTGTCCAGGTCCCCAGCTGCAGCATGCCACTGCATGAGATTCATGAAGCTGATCCGAATGGTGCCGAATCGGTTGGCTTGGATAGCATCAATGAGGGATTTGAGCACGGAGCATCTACCAGCCTTGGCAAGAACAGTTGCAAGTGCATTGAGCGTGTGGTGGGTATGGGAAAAATTGGAATTTTTTTCAAGGGCATGAACAAGGGAAAGAGCGGAATCTACAGAGGGGGAAGAACGAATGGCATGAGTGAGCACGAAAGAGTCAAAAAGACGGTGGTTTATGAGAGAGGGAAGAGAGGAGTCGGGGGTTTTAGAGCGTAGAGTGAGTCTAATGGAGTCAATGAGTTTGGCACGTTTGAGGTAGTGAGCAACTTTTGTGGGAAACGGTTCACGACGACGGACATATGAACGAGCTTGCACTTGCGAGCTTAACCTGTTCAACAGGTTAACCTCGCAAAAAAACGACCTCAAGTGCATCCTCATTCAGCACTGCGAAGGTTGTTTGTGCTTACAATTCATTATCCAGGAACCGTTAGTATTCTTCGTCGGGGTGACACAAATAATCAAACACTTGGTGTGCGAGGCCGTGGATGAGCTGATACACGGGGCAAAAGAATTACACAAACCAGGTTCAGGGCTCAAATATTTCTTTTTCAATTGGTGTGCTTGAAAAATCCAAACCTCTTTTACCAGGCCCAACAATAGTGGGACTTCCGTGCATTGTGTTTTGGTAACTGCTTCCTGCACCCCATCAAATATGTAAAATACCAAAAGTAACTTTATGGCTATTTAATCAAATATTTAAATCCTAATTTTTTTAAGTAAGTTCTAACAAAAAAATTTGTCAAATTCAATTTAGTTATCACAACTCAAATTCAGTTTTATTTATTTATTTTAAATTTGACCGAATTCATTCGACAAAATTTAATCAAGTCAATTTTAGTTAATCGATAGTAATTAAACTGAAGAAAACTTTTATACAAGCAAAAAGTATAAAACAATTAATTAAACTACAACTTTAAAAATTTAATTTTTTAAAACCGAACTATAAAATTGGTACAATTTAGTTTTTAATCTAAATTTCTTTTATATAATATGATATAATTAATTGATAATTTATAAAAATTAAATTTGCTCACTCTTAACATAAATCTTAATATAAATGAGTGTAAAAATTTGTACATTTTAACAGTGTAGTAATATATAGGTGGTGCCATTACAATACAATGAAAAATTGGTTGCTAATAAAAAAATGATGTATGGGTCTACTGTGTTTACCATCTTTATAAGATTCTACATCTTCATATACCCTCGCTTCATCTTGGTTCAATTTATTAAATGATCAAGGGGAGTTTTGTCAGACTTGGACCCGGGCAAACCAGATTCACGCAACAAACCCAAACAGTTATCGATGCTAATATATTAAAATTCGTAACTTGGAATTTGCTGCTCCAACGATGGAGTTCCCACCAGAATCGCATCATTCAAATAAATGAGTAGAGTTAATAAAGCAAAATTACTAACAAAATTTTATCAATGAAAAAAATTCATTAATAAAGCAAAACTTACCAGTAAATTTTATCGATAGTTTAAAATTTTAATTACCAACAAAAATATTCATTGATAATAGATCTATCAGTAATATTAGTCAATAAATTAGAATTTTTATAATCGATGATGAAAATATTCATTAATAATCTATTTGTAATATCGGTTGATAATTTATAATATTTATTGTCGATGAATATTTTCATGAGTAAAATTTTCTAGTAGTTTATAATGTTTATTAACAACAAATATTTTTTATATAAATTTTGTCAATAAAATAAATATAAGAGTTTTTACTTTGAGGTTTGACTATTTTATAATAAAATTTATTAGTAATTAAATGTTTCTAAAATCCGTCAATAATATTCATTTATAAATTATAATATTTATTAGGTTTAATATCCTATTTTGTCTCCAGTTTCGTCTAAAAATATCAAATTAGTCAATCCTTTAAAAAATGCGTCAATTACGTTCTCATCTAATAAAATTTGCATCAATTAAATTCCTTCCGTTAAATCCGTACAAACGGCGTTAATTATTTTGATGCAAAATAATTAACGTCGTTTGTACGGATTTAACGAAAGAAATTTCATTGATGCAAATTTTATTAAGTGAAGACGTAATTGACGCATTTGTTAAAAGATGGACTAATTTGACATTTACGAGCAAAACTAGAACAAAATAGGGTATTAAGCCTATTTATTATTAACCAATATTTTTGTAATGGGTGCAACGTTTTTTGTTTGGGTTTTGATAATATTATGATAAAATTAGTTGGTAACTTAATTTTTTTTTAATTTTTCAATAAGTTTAGTAGTAAATATATATATATTTTTAAAATCTATTGATAATTTTGATACAAAGACGGAATATTTGTTATAAATTAATTGAAAATGTATAAAAAAGTAAAAGAAATGAGAATAAAAAAGAAGAAAAAGAATGTGACAATAACCATAGAGGTATTGGCAGAGACAAAGATAGATCACAGTAAAAATGACAATGAGAAAGAATAGAAAAAAGAGTATAATATCAGGATGGATGATGAGAAAAAAAAAATCATAGTATTATCAATAAATTTTTCTACCAATTAATAAAAGTTATCAAATATGAATGACTGATTTTTAATAGTCAATAATTTTAATTTATAAAATATTTTAATAATAACTGAACAAATTTGCTTATCAATAATTGTATGACATAACTAAATATACCTTTAAATTAAATGTTTACTTATATTTATATTGTTTACTTATATTTATACTGTTTGTTATATAAATGTTAAATAATTATCTTTTTGTAACTTTTTTGTTTTATTTTCGGTGCATATTCCAGGAGGAATTCTTATAAATTTATACAGTTTTATGTTGATAAAAAAAAATGCTTATTTAAATAGTAAAAGAAGTAAAGTGATTTTCAGATAGGTACTCTTGTTATCCATGGTGACCATTGATATGTAGACTTTTTTTGAGATGACATTTTTTTTAAGGAAAAAGCTATCTTTAAATAAAAAATTAACATATCAAATCGTTTTCTTAAATCAATTGCGGTCGTCAATTATTTACAAAATATGATTGATATTATAATGGTATAAAATTTAACCCAAATTGGTCAGAACTAATTGGTTCCCCATTCAATAACAGAAATTCTAAACTAATAACACATATTCAACATTTTTCTTTGGATTACTTAAATGAAAAATATTTTTTTAACAATTTTTTTTGACAACTTTTTTACCACTATGGTAGCTTGTGATTAGTTCGTTTCAAATATATTGACCAATAAAATAGTGACACGTAATCTATAGTAAAAAATTATTAAAAAAAGTTGTTAACATGTCCTACTTTAATTTCTTCTTTTATAACCTTCCAACTTTCTTTCTTAGTTGTCTTTTCAAAGTTTTTGATTCTACAAAACAATAATTATTTTCTCTATACTATTTTCTTTTAATCATTTATGTATAAATGAAAGAGAAATATATATACATAAATATATACCACATATAAAGAGACAATAAAAAAACTTTTCATCTCTCAGCATCATCCCAATATTGAGGATCTCTTCTCATTGCCCATATAATTACCATCACTTTCGTCTTTATAGGTATTTCATACCCATCAATGATGGGAAGCAACAAGAGCAGGAGGATGCAGTCTCAATGTCTCTTTGATCACCAACTTCAAGTAACTAATTTCTTCTAAATCACTTTCATGGATTAGTTTCTTTCCTCTAAAAGCTTGTGTCTTCTGCCTTACAATGGGTTTTCTCATTATTTCTCTCATGCTCCAATCTATGATGGATGTTGAAGTATCAATTCGAGTAATAAATATATCCTAAAAAAAATAAGTTACCGTTTAAACAAAAAATTACACTATTGACAATAGATTACAACCCTACTGACAGGAAGAGTATAATTGATTATAGATGAAGTCGTGTCTCCTGCACGAGTTCAACATGGTGTAATCGATTATAATTCATGATAATCAATTACAAGTCATGATAATCGATTACAAATTATTGTAATCGATTACCAGAGCCCAAAATCGTTTTGGAAGTACACAATTTCACCTTTAATCATCGTGTCAGGGTGAAGACGTATAAGAGAACACGACTTCTTCATTTGAAGTCGTCTAACCTCCACCACTTGCCTAAAAGCGTAAATATTAAATTTTTTCTCTACATATTTAAAATGCTATTCAAATTTTCTTTTATACGTAAATACAAGTATATATATATATATATATATATATATATATATATATATATATATATATATATATATATATATATATATATATATATATATATATATATATATATATATATATTCATATTTATAAATGGCCAAATCAAAACGAAAAAAATAAAAGAAACTAGAAAAGAAAAAAGACCAATAAACCCAACAACACGGCCCAACTAGTAGGCAAATGATAGCTAGAGAACTTATGTCAGTGTTCTTAAGTAGATGTAGATATGACTCATAGGAATATAGGTTTAGAAAGGGTTTTTAACCATTTTGGTGTAATTTTATTTTGAAAATATTATGGTAACTAAAAAATATATAATTTATAGATGTGAAGGTCAACACAATTTTATAAAGAAATTGTGTTATGTTGAGGGAATTGTATTTTAATTGAAATGAGGTTGTGTTAATTTAATATAATTTTTATAAAAAAAATTGAAGTCATCACAAGTGAATTTTGAGATGATTTATGTGATTTACATAATGTATTTATATGATGTTGTGACTCTTTTAATTTTTTATTAAATGAATTAAAGTTGAATATATTGAAGTTGTATTATGTTATAACAACTTAAATTTTTGTTATAAAATGTATTGAAGAAGTGTGACAACTTTAATTGTTTTTCATAAAAATCAACTTAACACGATTTAATTTAAGTTAAAATAAAATCGTCTTAGAATCACATAATTTCTTTTTTATATAATTGTGTGAAGTGAGCATGATGACTTGTTGAATTTTTTTTTTTAAAGTTATCTCATTTTAATAATTTCAAAATTAAATTATACCAAACTAATAAAATAGCTTTAGAAAGAGGAGGACTCTGCACTAGTTCATGTTTTATACTTTGAGTGGTTTAAAATTATGTAAATATTTGTTTGTAGAAAAATTGGAGTCGCTAGTGTTCCATTATACCAAGGTCCTTTAAATTTACCTCCTATAGTATTCATGAAATTGGAAAATGTATTTATTAATTCATATTTATAAAAAAGATTATATAAATGAAACGTAAACATTACCTATGTTGAGTTCGAGTGTGAAATGGAGAAACAGGAAAACTTAGAGAAGAAAGAAGAGAAAACATAGAGAAAAAAAGATCTGAATATTTCAAGATTGAATTGATTCTTAAAACGCAAAGACAGACTACAATATATAGCCAATCCAAGCGACTGAAAACAAACAACAGAAAGACCGAACGACGGTTTAAGAAAAAACCGACCGAAGGTCGAGTACAACAAAGATTGGAAAAATGAACGTACGAACCAAAACTGAATCTACAAGATCGAACGCTCACAAGAGAATGTTTGGTCACAAAGGACTAGAACAAGCCGAATGGTTATCAACATAAAATCGAACGACCAAAGAATAATATAAGAGTCTAATCAACAAATCTCCACCTAGACTCAACTATTATAAGAACGAACAAACCGAATGGTACACAATTACAGACCGAGCGGTAAAAACCCAATCCTGGACAACAACTTCAGAAATTTCTCTTTAGCGAGCAGCTTAGTAAGCATATCTGCAGGGTTGTCTTCAGATGCAATTTTGCAGATTTGGACATCACCGATTCCACAATGCTCCTGACAAAATGCAGCTTGACGTCAATATGTTTTGTTCTAGAATGGTAAATGTGATGGTTGGCCAAATGTATGGCACTCTGACTGTCACAATGAACCCGAACGATCTTTTGATCAATACCCAATTCTCGAATCAAGCCTTTTAATCACAATGCCTCCTTTACCCCTTCAGCAAGCACACAATATTCAGCTTTAGTGGTTGAAAGGGCAACAACCGATTGCAATGTAGACCTCCAGCTTACAGCAGTACTGAACAGTGTAAACACATATCCCAAACGGGATTTTCTTGTATCCATGCACCTCGAAAAATGTGAATTAACAAAACCTTCAATATAACCTCCACCTTGAAAGTTATTCTGGAAGAGTAATCCAGTATCAAGAGACCCCTGCGCCAGTCATAAACCGACTGAGAACACTTACCCCGTGCGCCAGGTCAGGTCTTGTGCAGACCATGCCATACATAATGCTCCCAATCCCATTTGAAAACGAAACAGATTTCATCTTCCTCCTTTCATCTTCGGTTTTCGGGCATTGTTCTTTGGTGAGTTTCAAGTGTTGACCGATCGGTGTGTCAGCCGGTTTTGATTCATTCATCCGATACCTTAAAATCACCTTCTGTAAATAAATATTTTGAGATAAAAATAAGTTTCCCTCCAATTTATCTCTCTTTATGTCAATGCCCAAGATCCGCCTTGCTTCTCCAAGCTCCTTCATCTAGAAAGCACCACTCAAATTTGCTTTCATCTCATGTCACTGCTGGCAATCAGAATATCATCCACATATAGAAGAAGATATAGCACCTCACTGTCACAGTTCAGAGTATACACGCAGTCATCATAATTGCACCGCTTGAAGTTTAGCTTTATCAGGAAATCATCAAATTTCCTGTACCACTGCCTTGGACTTTGCTTCAAGCCATACAAAGACTTATGCAACAGGCACACCCTTTCATCCAAAGCAAATCCCTCCGGCTGCTTCATATAAATGGTTTCCTCCAAGTCTCCATGCAGAAACGCAGTCCTCAAATCCAACTATTCTAGATGCAAATTGTGGTGAGTAACTATCGCCATTAAAACTCTGGCCGAACAGTGCTTCACAGCAGAAGAAAAAATCTCATGATAATCTACACCCTCAATCTGAGTAAAGCCTTTGGCAACAAGCCTTGCTTTGTACCTTGCTTTCTCACCTCATGGTATAACTTCCTTTTTCTTGAAGATCCATTTTGAACCTACAACCTTCTTACCCTTTGGCAGATCCACCAATCTCCAGGTGTTATTCTTCCTCAACGCCTCCAACTCTTCCTCCATAGTACCCTGCCAAAGATGTCGATCGCTACTGTGAAGAGCATCCTTGTAACTTCTCGGTTCACCCGAGCTTTCAAGATCTTCAGCAGCTTTCAAGATCTTCAGCAGCATTCAAGGCATAGCAAATTAAATTTGCCTCTCCAAACCGTTTGGTTGGCTTAGAGATCCTCCTTTCCCTATCACGGACAAGCTGATAATTCCTCAATTCATCACCAGCTCCTCTTGAGTGACTCACATCACCAAATATACCATTTGTATCATCATCAAGATTCGTGATAGACTGGCTTTGCCCTTCACCTGTTCGGTTCTCATCTAATGACCGAACGGTTTCATCTCGCACTTCACCCGTTCGGTCTTCCTCAATCAATGACCGAACGGCTCCATCAGTAGTATGCTCCACCTCAACGAGCATCTTCTTCTAGCATCCTGGATTTTTAGCATGCATTGTCATTCTCGTTTCGTCAAAAATGACATCCCTACTAATTATCAGCTTGGACGGTTTAGTATCTAACCTCCATAGCCTGTATCCCTTAACTCCTTCAGCATATCCAAGGAATACATTCTTTACTGCTCAGGCCTCCAGCTTATCCCCTTTGACATGAGCAAATGCCAAAGAACCGAACACCCTCAAGTTTGAGTAATCAGCCGGTCGTCCACTCCAAACTTCCATTGGTGTTTTGTGATCGAGATCCGAAGACGGACTCCTATTAATCAGGTATACGACTGTATTGACAGCCTCTCCCCATAAAGCCTTTGATAACCCTGATCCAAGCAGCATGCACCGAACCCTCTCCAGAATTGTTTTGTTCATCCTTTCAGCCAGACCATTCTGTTGAGGAGTTCCCATTACAGTCTTGTCCCTCCTGATCCCTTTAAACTTGCAGAACTCATTAAATTCCTCTTAAACAATCCAGATTATTGTCAGTTCTCAGACATTTCAGCCTACACCCCAATTGGTTCTCGGTCTGTGTATGCCACTCCTTGAATCTCTGAAAAGTTTCAGATTTATTCTTCAGAACGTAAATCCACATTCTTCTTGAAAAATCATCAATGATGCTCAGGAAATACGCTCCTCCACCATGAGTCTGAGTTCTTGCAGGCCCCCACAAGTCAACATGAGCGTACTCAAATGGTCATTCGTTAAGTGCTTCCCTTGACCGAATGGTATCCTGTGTGATTTCTCCAAGACTCAATGATCACGAAAATCCAGCTTCTGCAGTTTATCACCCAGAAGTAAGCCTTGCTTCTCCAATTCTTCAAGACCCTTCTCACTGATATAACCCATCCTTAAGTGCCAAAGTCGAGCGGTGTTCTCAATCTTCCCACTTGCTACCGAGACATGACCAATGACTGTGGATCCCTCCAGAATGTACAAGCCATTCTTCCTTCTGCCTTTGACAACCACAGAATCTCCAGAACACGCCCTCATCACTCCATCTTCGACTTTTGTGGTGTAACCTCTAAGATCAAAAGAACTTATTGAAATTAAATTTCTCTTCAGTTCAGGCACATACCTCACATCCTGCAGTACCATCTCCCAGTTATCAAACATCTTCAACCTTATCGACCCCACTTCTTGTACTCGACAAGCCTTGTTATTTCCCAGCAGCACATTTACATGCTCCTTCTGATCCAAACTCTCAAAGAACTCCTTTACCGGGCACATGTGATAGCTGCAGCCAAAATCCATGACCCAGCTCCGTTGAGAATCTTCAGATGAAGCCAACAGAACACTAGCAAATTCATATCCTTCAGAAGCCTCTGCCACATCAGCAGTTTCTTGTGGCCGAACGGTTTTGCCCTTCTCTGGACAATACTTTTTGATATGTCCCATCTTCTGGCACTTGAAACATCTCACTTGTTTCACACCTTCTGGCTTCGACTTCTTCCCATTTCCAGCCTGCTTCTTCCATTTCCCTTTCACCGAAATCATCCCAGATGCCACCTCCTCGGTTGCCTTCGAATCTTGGAGCTTTTGAAACTCCTTGGTTCGAATTGACGTCACAACCTCCTCTAGCGTGATCACCTAATCTTTACTGTAGAGCAAGGCATCCCTGAAATGCTCGAAGGTTCTTGGAAGTGCATTCAGAAGAATAATCGCTTTATCTTCATCTTCCAATCTCACGTCAATATTCTCTAGATCGTCAACAATCTTAGTGAATTATGCAAGTTGTTCCTCTATGGTTCTTGAATCTGTCATCTTGAACGAATAAAGTTGTTACTTCAGACACAACCTATGAGCTAGCGATCTCGTCATGTACAAAGATTCCAACTTCGCCCATATTCCAGCCGCAATCTTTTCCTTCGCAACCTCCCTCAGCGTCTTATCACCCAAACATAGTATGATTGCGCTTCTTGCTTTATCCACCATTATTTTCTTCTCTTCTTGCGACATTGCAGCACCCATGTTCAACTCACCCTTCAACGCTTCATCGCATCCCTGCTGTATCAAGATAGCCTCCATCTTGATCTTCCACAGCTCGAAATCATTAGAACCATTGAACTTCTCAACGTCGAACTTGGTTGTCATTGCTTCTGGAGTTTCTTGATTCACAACCCCACGGTGGAAGCCAATTGTTGAGTTCGAGTGTGAAACGGAGAAACAGAAAAACCCAAAGAAGAAAGAAGAGAAAACACAGAGAGAAAAAAAGATCTGAATATTTCGAGATTGAATTAATTTTTAAAACGCAAAGACAGGCTACAATATATTACCAATCCAAGCGACTGAAAACAAACAACAGAAAGACCAAAAGGTCGTTTAAGAAAAAACCGACCGAAGATCGAGTACACCAAAGACTGAAAAAACGAACATACGAACCAGAACCAAATTTACAAGACCGAACGATCACAAGAGAACATTCAGTTACAAAGGACCAGAACAAGCCGAACGGTTATCAACATAAAACCGAACGGCCAAATAATAATAGAAGAGTCTAATCAACAACCTAATCCATGGAATTAGAAAACGTGTTGGGTATAGTCTTTTAAAGAATGATCTATTAAGCTGTTAATTGACAGGACCATTTTATTCATAATAGAATCTCTGCATTTTACTTATCTTCTCTGAAGAATCTATGACTTGAATTGATTCAAATGATGGAGTCCATAGTTTTCAGAGCTTAATGTTCAAATTTAACACATAAAAGGACTTGGGATTTTTGTACTAATTGATTTTACACGCCTTAATGCTCAGTCCACTTTTACTTATTATTCATTTAACTTTCTGAAGATTATATTTGCAAGAAGAAGAGGCACATTCTGGAAAGGAGATGATTATTCAACTACATGTGCTATCCTTTTAATTGAAATACATAACATAATTTATAATTTCACTGGAGAAACATTGTTTCTGCTTACACCATGCACACAAAAAGTCTGGTGACTATTCAAATCGCACTTAACAATAGTCTAATTTCACAAGTAAAATATTGTTCTTGCCATTTACAGACAAACTTTTTTTCCTTAATTCCATTACTGTAAAAAAACTAGATATTTAACATTGGATAAAGATAATGATAACAAATTGATAATTAATTATGATAGTATCAAATTTGAAGTGCAGTGAATTAGAAAAATCAACTCTAATGAAATAGTATTAACTTTTGAAGGTTAATTTTAACAAGTATTCATTAAGTCGAGACTAACTTATTATTAATTATTCACTTGATTTTATTTAGAACAGTTTATTCAATGTGTTTTATTTTAAAATTTATTTAATTTAACATTGTTTAAGCCAATAATAATGACTTTAATTTGAAAAAATTGTTTGGTGAGATAATTTTTTTTTTCATTGGATGAAAGAGAAATATGTGAATGAAAAAAAAATCACTCTAGGAGAAAAAATAATATAAAAAAGTGAGAGAAAAAAATGATCGGGAGAAGATTTATAATCTCTAAATTTAGACTTCTAGAACAAAAATAATTTATTGCATACATTCATTTTAAAAATGTAAAAAGCCTCCTTTGTGTGCGCTTGGTTAAAATCTACTTATTTTAAAATTTTATTCTATAAAACAAGCATCTTAAACCTATACGTAAAAGTGAGTGATTAGCAAGGAAATAACTAAAAATCAATTCAAAATTCTACTTTTTAATGGGAGCAAATTGAATTTATTAATATTAGTTTCTACAAAGTTCATTAAGATGTTCAAATGTAACAACAATATATATATCGATCGACGATGTCATATTTATTAACAATAATACAGCTAAAATTTAAGTATAGGTTTGTTACCTTGTAAAAATTGAGTTTTTGATATTAAGCTGATCAGCTGGATATATAAATAGAGAGAGAAAGAGAATTATATAAAAAGAAAAATACAAAATAAGTAGCTTGTATTACTGTATATATATTTTTTAAAAGTAATAATTTAATAATACGAAACTGTGTAGCCAATACAAAGATGGACATAGATGGTGGATTAATATGGTATAAAGCAGGAGGTTTAATTTTGATAGGAGCTGATAAAGATGAAGTCAGGGATGATAAAGAGAGGGAATTAAACGCAACTGGTTTTCCCTACTAATAACGACTCCGAAGTGTTCAGCCATATCCATATTCTCAGCTTTCATGTTATCTGGTAGTTCCCAGTTGAAGTGATAGAGTAAGAGAGCCAGCGGAAGCATAATGCTTGCCAAACCAAATGCCATGCCTGGGCACATTCTCCTTCCTGCCCCAAATGGCACATACTCATAGTTATTCCCTTTGAAATCCACGCAGTTACCTTCGAATCTCTCTGGTATAAACCTCTCAGCATCACTCCAATATTCAGGATCTCTTCCAATACTCCATGCGTTTATCATAACTCTCGTCTTTTTCGGTATTTCGTATCCACCAAGCTTTCTTACTTCACTGCATTCTCTAGGGAGCAACAAAGGAGCTGGTGGGTGTAACCTCAACGTTTCTTTCATCACCAACTTCAAATAATTAAGCTCCTCTACATCCCTTTCACCAATTCTTTCCTTTTCTCTAAATGCTTCTCTTATCTCGCTTTGTGCTTTCTCCATCACTCTTGGGTTTTTCACTATTTCTGCCATTATCCAGTCTAATACTGACGCTGAAGTATCAGTTCCCGCCACAAATATATCCTTCGATCAAAATATTCACAAAACAAGGAGATAAACACCTACTGTCACATATATTAAGGTAGATTTAGGAGACAAGTGTTTACTAACCAATATCAAAGCTTTGATTTGTGTCGTCGTCATCTTGAAGTCGGGATTGTCATTTTGTTGAATTCTGAGAAGAACGTCGACAAAATCCTCATCCTCCACTTCAACGCCGTCTTCTTTTGCCTCTTTTCGTTTTTCTTCATGTTCTTTCACAACGTTATCCAATACCTTGTCAACCTGCTTCTGCAGCTGCTCCAATTTTGCCCTCTTCCCAGTTATGAAATGTATGAATTTCAACGAAGGAAAGAGATCGACAAAACTAAATCCTGCCGCTTCTTCTATTACTCTTCGCATCAGAGGCACAACAAATTCTTGGTCCTTATATTTTCTACCAAAAGCTGCCCTGAAAACAAAATCACTTATCAAGGAGTAAATTTTAGCAGTAAGATTGACGGGTGAACCTGCTGATTTTCGAATTGAATCTATAAACTTTGCCGTCTCCTCTTCTCTGATGAAAGAGAAAGACTTGACCCTTTTGGCGCTTAGAAGCTCCAACACAGATATTTTTTTTATTTGTCTCCAGTAATCACCATATGGAGCAAAAACAATATTCTTTCCTCCATAGGACAAAATGTCACCGAAAACAAATTGAGGTCTCTGCACAAAAGCAGTATCATTTGTTTTCATTATTTCCTTGGCCAAGCCGGGCGAGGATGCAACCACTGTAGAAATTTCACCAAGTTGGAGGTGCATGAGAGGTCCATATTTATGAGCAAGCTTATAGAAAGCACGATGTGGAAGTGAACCTGCTCCTGATAGTTGATGCAGGTTGCCTATGAAAGGTAGCTTCTTTGGACCAGGGGGTAGTTTGTGAGAGTCGTTAGCTTTTAGCTTGTAATATTTTGCAAACCAATTCCATAGAAAGAAGAGAGATATGACAATAACCAAGAAGTTGGCTTCAGCTTCCATGGCTTTATAGTTTATTGTCTGTTAAGTGTTTGTATTGTTTGCCATGGCCTGCTTCCTATTTATAGAATTTTCGATCCGCTTCGACAACAATTTTACCTTTTTTAATGGAAGAACAATACTTTGGGCGTTGAAATTCCGTGAGTACCTGTTAGTTTTTCTACATTTTACCTAATATCTACAAAATATAAAATACATTAAATACTTGCCACTAAAAGAAAAATAATAAAAAAATAATCAATTTATATTTTAACTTCGATATTTTCACATTTTCTTTCAATCGCTTGCCTCTCTTTTTATAACTCTTGTTTAATGAGACGTGTCCACATCATAGGAAAAGCTTATTCCAATAGCATTAATGTGTTTACAATAACAAAAATCTTTTCCTATAACAAAAATCTTTTCTTATATGTATGTACTTCATTTTGAATAAAATTGACAAAAATTGGGACCAACCATAATATTAAGTCTATATAATTCATGTTTGATGTTTCATGATATTAATTACATTGTTTGAATTAAGAATTTTGAGTGCATTGAATGCTTTATTGAAAGGTCTATTATAGTGGGTAAGAAATGTTACTAATAGCATTTTAACCTCTGGTGGTCATTACCGATGAATAAATTCATCACCTCATATACTTGAATTATCGATGACCATAATCCTTCAATAATTACCGACGATCATAATACTTCAATAATTACTTAAAATCTCGAGTTATCTGTAATTATTGAAAGATTACATCCGTCAGTAATTATTGTTGGTAATTACCAATTGTTGTTGATAATTATCGACAATCTTTTATCCGTTGATAATTATCGACGAATTTTTAATCGTCAAAAATTTATCAATAAATATCCATTATCAATGACTATTTATCATTATTGACTAATTTTCATCAGAAATTACAGTTTTAAAAAAATAATTATTAGGTTTTAAACCACAAATTATCTATCTTATATATAATATTTGAAATTAAATTTACCGCGAAATCTTTAATAGAGTTCAGAAGAAAATTATTACACATATAAGTTAGTCATTTAGACTTTTCTTTATAGAAAACAATATAGGTCATTTCCATATATTTATTTAAAATATTTTTCAATAATAGATCTTATTTGTGAAGTGTAATTTTTATTTTTATTATGAGTTTGGTATGATCTTCATGTTTTTGTTCTTAATTTTTAATTCTTTTTAATAAAATTTTCATTTGAATACTATTAGGTTTGCGTGAGCATAGGTAAAATGTCAAATTTCAAGGATACCTTGAGATAATAATTATTTTTATTTTAAAATAGTTTTTTAATATAATTTATTTTTCAAGTTCTTTTTGGTATTTTCTTGTATATATACTAAGGATTTGTGAATTAAATATTTCTATTAATCTTTATCAATGCGGTAAGTGTAATTTCAAACATTATATAAGACGTATAGTTTGAGGTTTAAGACTTACAAACCATTTTTTTCTATCACTACTTAGGGTATGCTTTGTATTAGTTTTATATCATTGATTTTGATGTTCTAATGTATTTTTTATTCAAATATATGATTCAAACGTTTGACTATATAAACCTTCAAAAAGGAAACAATTGTCTTTAGTTATTGATCTTTTATTTTATTTTTTCTTCTTTTAAAGAAAGCATAACAATCAATTAGATGGTTGTTGATAGGAATGGCAAAAAAATCCGCGCCCGCGGATAAAATCCGCGACGGATAGTTGATACCTGCGGATATTTACTACCCGTAACCCGCGGGTAGCGGATATTTTAATATTCGCTTATAAACAGGTCGGGTGCGGGTATTATACTATCCGTACCCGCGGATACCCGCTATCCACAAAAAATAAAAATAAAAATTTAATTTATATTTTATTAAGTTAAATTTAATTAAAATTAACATTAATTTATATTTCACAAGATTAAATTTAATTAAAATTGAATTTAAATTTATATTTAATTTAATTTATATTATATTTTATATATTTTTTATAATTCTATTTAAATTTTATTTTAATAATTTATTAAAATATATTTTTTTAATATTTGGGGGTATCCGCGGATATTCACGGGTATCCGCGGGTTTTAAAATACCCGCGGAAATTTTTTAAGCGGGTATCCGTGCGGGTAACGCGTCGGGTAGCGGGTGGATTTTTTTTTGTCGGGTCGGATTGCGGGTAGGCACTATCCGTGCCCGACCCGACCCGTTGCCATCCCTAGTTGTTGACTATATTGTCTACACAATAAAACACGCCATTTTAATTTAATAATTTCTAAAAAACTATACTTATAACATTTTATTAAAAAATTAATAGTAATACAAAATTTTATTATAATTTATGAATATTCTATGTAACGTAAGAATTAATATTTATAATATGAGGTTTAAGTTGTAAAAAATCTTAATTTCTCTCAAAATTAATATCTTACATACTATTTTAGTTGTTGGCATAACAATTATTTATTAAAATAAATCAATTATATAACATTTGATATATATATATATATATATATATATATATATATATATATATATATATATATATATATATATATATATATATATATATGGATTTGCTAACATACATAAGAGAAAAAATAACACAGCCCTCCAATAAAAAATCAATTAATATCATCAATTATTTTGTTATTAAGGTGAAAAACATAAATGAACAGAGAAAGAACAATAGATTACGGTGTCGCGAATTGTTGTGTATGGGTGAGAGAGGATGAAGACGAGAAAGAAACAAATTGAATAAGTAAGAAAGGTGGATTAGGGTTAAGTAAGTGTTTCTAATTTTTTTCAGTTAGGACTACTATAGAGATGACAGAGAGAAGGTTGGAGTGAAAAAGATGAGAAAGAAAGGGTTGAAAAGAATGAAGGATGAGAGAGGAATGAGTAAGGATTGAATAATTTCTTAATTTTTTTTTTAATTTTAAGAATGAAAATTATTCAAATATATTTAACCTTAAAACTTAGAATCATAATATAAGAGTATTTTTATTTATTAAAATCCATTATTACTAAAATATACTAACTCAAATATATATATATATATATATATATATATATATATATATATATATATATATATATATATATATATATATATATAACTGATCTCATATACTTGTTTCTCATTCGGTTCCTCGCACGCTTGTATTACCACGTGGTTCATTTGATTTTAGAAAATAATGAATTTATATTACTTAGATAGAAACATTATTACAAAAGTAATATCTTATATATTTATATTTACATAAATTTAAATATAGAAAAAGATACGGTGACCTTTTTATAATTAGTTAGCAATATTTTCATATTTATTCTATGTAAGATTGTTATTTTACATTGATTAAATTTTCATTAGATATAAAAAATTATTTATACATTGGTAAAATGCTAAATCAACGTTGAGAAATTTGGGTTCACTTTTCGTCTGGTTCGAAAAGTCATCTTACCGAACTATGACTGAAAGTCTTTCATAGAGTGGACTTGTCAAAAAAATGTGGTTGAAAAGAAACCAAAAAGTTGTTTAGCCAAGAAAAAAAAAATCATTTTGTAAAATGCTGTATATCTAGATACTATTTGGCGGTCATCATATCCATTATGATTTTCTAACATTGTTAAATTGGTGTAGATTTTGTCATTGTAGACTACAGGAATATTTTGTCATTCTTCAGTATTTAAAAAAAAAACATAAAGTTTCACTTTACTTTATTTTCTCTCTTTCAAAAAGTTTATATATGAAATTTTTTCATATACTTTGTATTTTATATATAGTATTTGTTTTAAAATGCTACACATTGAATTTAAACATAACCTATCATATTCACGAAATTAGATAATGTACGTATATTTAATATTTTACTAACTATTATACAAAAAAAGTAGCATATAATATTTAAAAAATAAATAAGTAGACGTTATGTCTCATTCGTTGCTACTTTTCGTCAGGAGACAACATTTTCTTTCTTCTAGTATGCAAAAGAAAATTTGTGAAATGTAAGAAAAATATGATACGTGATGTCATTTTAAAAGCAATAAATAAAGTATTCCCGTATTACTACAAAACAAAATATATTATATATGGTGCGATATTGTTAACAAATAACTTCATTTTTTTAAGTATTATAGGGATTTGATTTCTTATATTTGCATGTATTTTATCCATCTTTAAATAAATTTCAGTTTTTTAAATCAGTCTTTAACGTTTTGGTGAAAAAAGATCACAAATTATATATATATATATATATATATATATATATATATATATATATATATATATATATATATATATATATATATATATATATATATGTATGTATTTTATAGTTTTTAGTTTATACGTTATATTGTATTGTCATATGGCCATATCCCTACAAATTCAATGAATCGAATGGCTTTTTTTTATCGATGGAATGATCACTTTAACATGAGATTAATATTAATAATTATTAGCTTAGAACAAAATAGGATTATCAATAATTAAATCATAATTAAGTAGTATTAATCTAAAACTATAAATACAAGTTATAAGTTATTGTATTTATTGTACATTAATTGTTATAATTGTTTAACATTCACTTTGACACGAAATACCTGTACACATAACATTTACTTATTCAAATGGAACGAAGGATAAAAAAGAGACAAAAACATGAATTCACAAAACTTAGAAAAATACATAACATCAATCCCACAAACCGAATCATATGTAGTATTAGATAATTTTAAATTTTTAATATTTTCTAATTACTTCTTTGTATGAATGAAGATACTCCCATGATACTTGAATTAGCTATTAATTTTATCACCAAATTTAAAATACTTTGTAGCATGAAAACATAGTAAGAGAAATTGTTGTTTTAAGAAGTCAAAATATATTTATTAATACGTGTTTCGGCAGGGATTTTGTGAGACCGAAACACTAACCTTCGACTGGTGTGCTCCGCTTGTCTGCTTCCAGTTTGGACCAATAGGTCACCTTCAATACTAGCCGCTCAGTGAACTTCAGTCTTGACCACTCGGTCACCCTCTTTGTAAAAGAGGAGAGGTACCTGCAAAAGGAACTCCAACGCCCAAGTTAAGGATCGTTTTATGAACTATTTGTTACAATTAAATATTGAAATCCTTATAGGACGTAAACAGGGTGTAGTGGAGTATGAGTTGAATGTGTCCGTACCTCAAGCCTAAACTCTTATTTATAGATTTTAAAGGAATCTGACCAATTAATTTATCTCTTAATGGTCATTAATACAAACCTTAATTGTCTAACGGTAGCCGTTATCACATTTATTTGTGCATTAAATCTGCTCGACAACTGTCGAGACCGAACGACAAGAAGCTTGCCGAGACCGACCGGCTGAGAAGCTGATAGACCAATACTGATCGGTTGCCTGTAAGTCCATAGTAACATAAGCCCCCCAAGTTCGAGTTAATCAGCCGAACGGTTAACTATAGGACTTATGAGTTTAAGGGAAGTTGTTCTCGTATTATTGAGCAGATTGTTCTCCGTGTGCTTCAAGTCGTTATATCCTTTTTAGGCTGAACAGTTTCATGTATTGAATCTGGCTGCATACTTGACAGTCCTTGTTATAAGAGCTTCCCAGTTGATGAGACTAAAAATCGTTCGGTTGACAGGGACTTTCCTCTCGGTCTGACACCAACTTTGACGAGAGGGTTTTACCTCTCGGCCAATAGAGTTTTATCACTTGGTCTTTAACTTCAACTTTGACGAGAGGGATTTACCTCTCGGCCGAGCGGCATTTACCGCTCGGTCTTTTTCTTCAACCTGGTCGAGAGGACTTTACCTCTCATCCAAGAGGGTCGAGCGGGATTTACCGCTCGGTCTTTTTCTTCAATCTAGACGAGAGGACTTTACTTCTCGGCCATGAGGGCTGAGCGGGATTTACCGCTCGGTCTTTTTCTTCAATCTGGACGAGAGGGCTTTACCTCTCGGCCAAGAGGGCTTTACCTCTTGGTCTTTAACTTCAACTTTGATGAGAGGGATTTACTTCTCGGCCGAGCGGGATTTATCGCTCGGTCTTTTTCTTCAATCTGGACGAGAGGGCTTTACCTCTCGGCCAATAGGGCTTTACCTCTTGGTTTTTAACTTCAGCTTTGATGAGAGAGATTTACCTCTCGGCCGAGCGGGATTTACCGCTCGGTCTTTTTCTTCAATCTGGATGAGAGGACTTTACCTCTCGGCCAAGAGGGCTTTACCTCTTAGTCTTTAACTTCAACTTTGATGAGAGGGATTTACCTCTCGGCCGAGCGGGATTTACCGCTCGGTCTTTTTCTTCAATTTGGACGAGAGGACTTTACATCTTGGCCAAGAGGGCTTTACCTCTTGGTCTTTAACTTCAACTTTGACGAGAGGGATTTACCTCTCAGCCGAGCGGGATTTACCGCTCGGTCTTTTTCTTCAGACTCTTCGTGAGAGACTTTTTCATTGGATATGAACTTCTTTAGCAGCATTGGGAACGATTGACTGGGCATCAATTACTTGGCCTTATTTATTCCATAATGAAAGCGTAAGACAGTAACAAAAGTCTAAATCAAATGAAACTGAATTTAAACATGACATTAATAGAGTTTTGATGTTTCTCCTCAATTGATAAATCCACAAACCGATCGTTCCCGATGACAACTGGGACTGCGACTCTCTGACTAAATCTTTGGTGCTCTGCTCTTCCATATTTCTTGTGGTCACCATTGGGTGTCTTCAGCTTGCTCTCGGCCCCACGGTGGGCGCTGATAACTTTTTGGCAAGTATACCAAATCGTTCCAAGTAATACAGTGGATAAGTAAAAATGTATCGTTCTCCCAAGGGAATTTGAGTTACGTTAATCAATTAAAATTATTTATCAAGATCAATTACTGATGATATTTGTGATTTCAATTTGGATTTAAGCATGAAATTAACAACGTAAAATAATAAGATTGAAAAATGCGATAAAAGATCACTGGAATTGGTCTTTGACTAACATTACAGTAAGATCCTGGACAACATATATTCTCTGTTCAAGCATTCACATGAGAGTATCTTGGTTTAATTCCTTAAAACAAGTTCTAAAATTATCTATTGAATTATTAATTCCTTAATTAATTCATCAGATAATTTTGCATTAAGTTCAGATGTGAGAATGACCAAAAGCACAGAAGTTATTCCTAGCGTAATTTACTTTTAGTTTCGTTTCTTACGTTTCTGGTTCTAAAAATACTTTTCAGTACAAAAGAACTTTTAAAGAGATTAATACTTCCGTATAATCAAAAGCAAGTCAAGAAAAGAACAAAAACAAAAACATATATTGCACAGAAAATTTACATTAATGTTTCGTCATACAACCAATTCCAATGTGCGAATTTTCTTTTTCTGGCAGCGCGAATTTTGGCTTTCGCTTTGCGAAAATTGGCTGACAAACTCCAAATTATACACCCTTTCCTGTACAATAATTTACATAACAATCTACTTCCTATTACAACTTTTCACTGAGTAATAACATGAATAATTATAAGATTGAGATCATTTATAAGTGTAAAAACAACTCTTTTTCACACTTATCAAGCGCCAAAATGTTTCGGTAGGGATTTTGTGAGACCGAGACACTAACCTTCGACTGGTGTGCTCTGCTTGTCAGCTTCCAGTTTGGATCAATAGGTCACCTTCAATACTAGCCGCTTGGTGAACTTCAGTCTTAACCGCTCGGTCACCCTCTTTGTAAAAGAGGGGAGGTACCTACAAAAGGAACTCCAACGCTTAAGTTAGGGGTCGTTTTATGAACTATTTGTTACAATTAAATATTGAAATCCTTATAGAACGTAAACAGGGCGTAGTGGAGTATGAGTTGAATGTGTCCGTACCTCAAGCCTAAACTCTTATTTATAGAGTTTAAAGAAATCTGACTAATTAATTTACCTCTTAATGGTCATTAATGCAAACCTTAATTATTTAACGGTAGCCGTTACCACATTTATTTGTACATTAAATATGCTGAACAACTGTCGACTGAATGACAAGAGATTTACCGAGACCGACCGGCTAAGAAGTTGATAGACCAATACCGATCAGTTGCCTGTGTAAATCCATAGTAACAATTCGAAAAATATTACACTTATTAATAAAGAGATTAGTGTTATTTGTAAAGAGACATAATAGAGCTGCAGGAGTCTTTGGCAGAGCAACGGAAATGATAGAAGCAGGCTACTCAGTAAACTAGTGGCGTACAACCCACCACCGAACAATAACATAGGCACACGGCATCAAATAGTATAATAATAAAATAACATAATTTATATTAATTTGATACATATTATAAAATAAAATAATTAAAAAAATATTTTTTATTTAAAAAATAAAATTAAAATATAATATTAAAATGAATATAAAAAGTTAACCTGTCGTTTTAATTTCAAATAGCTTCCTCAAAATTCAAACACCTATATCTTTTATCTTTTCTAAACATGTGCTGTTGACCCATCTCATATAACCAGTGTTTGACCCACTCCGTCCACTGATTTTTATTTTGTTTTCACTTAAATCATGCATACGGTGGATATGTATTCGTAATTTCAAATAAGAATACCTAAAAAACATGTGGTCATAGTTCATTTTCCTTACATGTCCATATTTTATATAGATATAATTACTTTCTAAAAAATAGAAAGCATATCATGAAGGAAATAAATTATTCTTATCGTAAATATAAAAAATTAATCAACTATTAACTATTGTACCATAGGATGCCTAAGCCCACCAACGGTCGATTGGTAACCCGGACGACCATTAAGAAGCCGAGATATATTGCGATTGTAATATAGCGATCGCATGTGTCAATGGTAGTAAACAGTTGTCGAGCGATGTCACGACAATTCAAGAACACGAACGACCTTTAAGAGGACGTGTAGCCTAAGCTCACCAACGGTCGACTAGTAACCCGGACGACCATTAAGAGCCCGAGATATATTGCGGTCGTAATATAGCGATCATATGTATCATTTACACTAATCAGTTGTCGAAGCGAATACATCTGGTCAAATTTAGTCAAGTTGAACATATTAAATCTTAATAATCAAAAGATCAAATAGTTAGGGCCACAAATTGCGGGATTAACTGACCTAGTATCAAACACGACCTAACGGTTGTATTTTCTAGATGGTCAACTTCTGTACCCAACCAGATTTTTAGGTAAACGGTTTATTTTATCGTTTTAAATATGAAAAACAGAAAAGAGAAAAGGTACGTTTTTTCAAGAGGAGAGATTTATGATTTTCTTCAATTATTGAACTGAAAGAGTTCTACAATTCCCTTTTTTCTGACTTGAGCTTCGGAGTGCCTTCGTAGGTACCCATCCCATTCTCCCTGAAACATGCTGACTAAGAAAAGAACGTGAAGATAAAGGCATCTTAGGAGGAGAGGACGCAACTCACCAAGTTCATATTTCGGTCCCAACTTTTATAATGAAACAACTATAAAGATATTACATTAATTACAAAAAACATATCATAACTAATCATTATAGCATTATAGCTCATGTTAAAATATATTCTAATGATTATAGCATATATCATGAATCACTTTCATGTTAAAATATATTCTAATGATTATAGCGTATATCATGAATCACTTTCTCCAAATTTTGATTTAGGAGTGTGTCTTCCCATAATTTTTTTTTTACACTAACTCACATTTATTTTGCACTCACATTTTTTTTAAATTTCAAAACTATTTTGTATTTCAAAAAAGTCCTACGTCTTTTTTTCTTCTTTAATGAATTTCGAAATCTATTGAAAAAAATTCTTTCAATAAATTTTGAGATCCGTTGAAAGATTTTCTAAAATGAATTTCGAATTCTGTTGAATCTTTTGGAAAATCTTTTAACAAATTTCAAAATCGGTTGAAGTAATTTTTTTTCACAAATTTTGATATCTGTTGAAGAATTTTTTTTAATAGATTTTGACATCTGTTGAAGATTTCTTTTTAAATGGATTTTGACATTTCAAGAATTTTTTGAAAGCTTTAACAAAATTAGTTGAAAAAAGTATTTTTAGAATGTGGGGTGTAGGGAGAAAAGTGGAAGGTGCAGGAGTAACAACTCCTCCATGTAACTCAACTTCCTTGAAAACAAAAGAGAGTTGCTCCCTCCACCATCACCAACCGCTCCCTGCACCACCCCATACCTAATTTGCCCTTCTATAAAACGGATGTCAACATCCGTTTCACCTTCAACGGATGTTGACATCCGTTTACATATTTTATATTTTAGTTTATTATTTTTATTTAAAAAAAAACTTCAACGGATGTGGCCACATCCGTTTAATAGATTTTTAAAAAGTATTTTATTTATTATTTAAATAATAATATATAAATTAAATTAATAATAATTATTTTAAATAAAATTAGTTTATAAATAATTAAGTAATAATTTTAAAAAAATTAAATAATATTTATATATTAATTTAATATATAAAAAATTAAAAAAAAAAACTAATTCAGCGGATGTGGCCACATCCGTTAACGGTTGTGACACATCCGTTTAGTAGATTTATAACAAAATTTTTAATTATTATTTAAATAATAATACATAAATTAAAATTAATAAAAATTATTTTATTAAATTAAATTAAATTAATTTATAAATAATTAAGTAATAATTTTAAAATAATTAAATAATATTTATATATTAATTTAAAATAAAAAAAATAAAAAAACTAAAAACTAAAAAAAAATTCAACGGATGTCGCCACGATATGGCACATTTTAATATATTTATAAAAAATATTTTAATTATTATTTAAATAATAATACATAAATTAAATTAATAAACATTATTTTATTAAATAAAATAAAATTAATTTATAAATAATTAAATAATAATTTTAAAAAAATTAAATAATATTTATATATTAATTTAAAATACAATAAATTAAAAAACTAAAAATTAAAAAAAAAACTCAACAGATGTGGCACATCCGTTATCCGTTAACGGATGTGACACATCCATTGAAGAAAATAGGTGGTGGTGTATAATATTTTAAAATATAAAAAATAGTTTTGAAATTTAAAAAAATATGGTGGTGCAAGGAGCAAAGTGGGGTGGTGCAGGGAGTAACCTCAAAGCGAAATATTGGTAGATTCTTTTAAGTTTGGATCATCAGCCCAATAAGATCGCCCATGAAAAAAATAGCCCAATGTCAGAATCTACGTATATCTATGTATTCTTCCATAATAATAACACTTTGAAAAAGTTGTACTTCTCTCTCAATACATATCATATGTTAACATGTTTAATAAAAATATGATTATATCGAGATATTTTATTTTGAGAAAATAAAAAATGTTCGGACTATAAACGTAAAAGATTAGTAAAATAAATTACGTGATTGTAATAATTACAAAAATATAACAATTATGATGTATTATTGTTTATGATATAATTTTATACAATGATTTCATGCTTAATTTAGTCTTAAAAAAAACTGATTTGTTAGATTAAATTTATATTTCCAATAAAGTCATGTTATCATCAATATTAACAAGACAAAATTAAATTTATATTTCACGTACATATTATAAGTTAGTGATAAAGTGAAATCTCTGACTAGAAATATCTTTCTCGAAGATTAGATGTTTGTGCTATATTTTTCAATGAAAACCAATTTACTTGATGCGAGTTTACAAATAATTTACTCTGATTTTCAGTGAACTAGAAAATTTGATTATTTTTAATTTAATTTTAAGTGTCTCAGTGTTTATGCTGTTACCAATAAGGAGTATTGGTAAATCTTGAAGAAATTTGTTTTGTTTAGTTGAAGAAGATATTAGAATTAGTTAAAAGCAATTTGTAGAAATTAAATGTAGTAGGAAATTCTTGTAAACTTGCATTTTTAACTGCAATAATCTATTATGGAATGACAATAATCGATTATCACAGAGTCATATAGGAATAATCGATTATCACATCATATAATTGATTATTACATTTTGAAAACCCTGTAACGGACTTTAATAATCGATTATCACTTTTGATAATCGATTATCAGTGGCAGTTGGGAGATGTCTTTTCAGTTTTTTGACCCTGCACGAAACTAGACTTATAAATAGAGGTCTTCACAGCTCTTAGAAAGAACTTTTCAATTGAGAGTATTAGAGCTTTGTGCCTAAGGGAAGCTCTCTGTGAGTGAAAAGGATCTATGCCATTTTGAGAATACAGTTTGTCTGAGGAAGTTCTCAAAGTGATAGAGTGCTCTTGCCTGGTCTTGTGAATAGGAGAAGCTCGCGTTTTGTGTGTCAAAGGTCGGAGCGGTTCTCTTCAAGTTGGCTGAGCAGGTTCTTCCGTTCGTTTGTCGAAGGAAGGTGTTTTCTATTCCTTGCTTATTTTGATTATCTGATTGTAATCTGCAAACCATATTTTTAGTGAAAAAGGTTAATCACTATTTATAGTGATTAACGACTGGACGTAGAATCTTTTGATTCGAACCAGGATAAAAATTCTGTGTTGATTTTCTTTATCCCTAAACTCTTAGCACATCAACCGTTCGATAAAAGTTCACTAAGAAAATAAATTTTTGAAACCGATTATTTTAACTTGTGTTGTGATCGTTACACGCTTTCCGCTATCTATATTTTATTCCGTTGCGCGACTCTATAACGGTACCGATTGTTCCGACATATGCATCTATTCTTACAATAAAGTTCACAAACAACTCACTTTATATTGTAGATCAAAGTCACAAAAATATTTAAATCACTATACTCCTGATTGTTATTGACTTCAATAAACAATTCATACATTTCTTTTCAAGAATAATATTTTTGGTTTTTTTATCATTAAGGATGGAATGTGAAGGAATAAAAATGAAAGAAAAGGGAGAGAAAGATAGATAAAGAAGAGAATGATGATGAAGGGTTTCCAAGAATATAAATTGCAGTAAAGCAAATTACCATAAATAAAATAAGAAATGGCAAAGGAAATAAGTGAAAACTGTGGCTCATATTGCTACAATCAACATTGAACTTTTCATTATTTTTCACTGATTGTGACATTAATGTCTCAGAATGTTTAAAATTCTATCCACAATTGGTCACTTTTTTTGTTTACATTTGATCTATTTATTTATATTTTTCTCCCTATTTTAATAGTTACTTGACACAATAAAATACATAAATTAGAATACTACTCTCGAATTGGTTTTAGATCTTTGTTTCGAATACTATCCTCGTGATGCTATCTTTGTTTCGATCTACCTTCATTTGATGTCTTTTATCATAACCAAGTTCCTTTTTATGTTTCAATACTACTCTATGTTCGATTTGTCTTGACATATATCCTTTTTTTCATTTTGTATGGCAATGTTTCTATTGATTTCTTCTATTTGATTATTTCCTTAATGCCTTTGGGAGAATGAGAATAGGAATTAGCAACTACTAATTAATTTGACTATCTCCCATCATCTTATTTTCAAAATAAAAATTCATCCTCATCTTCATTTCCATATTTAAATAGATATAAATTTGTTGTCTCATCATCATCTCGTTTGCTGTATCTACATATTCCTTTATTATTTCAAGTATTCAATGTGAAACTGATATACATATATTTTTTCAATATCAAATATTTAAAAAGAAGTTATACTTTTATATATATAAAATAAGAGATATCAAAAAAATTGAATAGTTATATAAAAGTAAAAGTAATGAAATTTATGCCTTGAAAATAGATTAGGATAAAAGAAAAGCTAACACAAATCTTTTAATTAGTTAATAAATTAAAAATGTTTTACAAATTTAAAGCCGAAATGAATGTAAAATGGAGACAATAATGGAAATGATATGTTAATATATATAATCATTACCCAATTCAATTTAAAAAAATTAGATAATATTCATATCCATATCTATATCTAACCTATATGAAAATATTTTCTTATCAAAATATATACACAACATCCATAAAGATGATTTGCACAATATATACGAAACAAAAATTCATTTATCATTCCTATTTTAATGTATGTATTCCCTTTATATTCCGCTGGGTTTTTCCATTTTCTCTAACTCTCCAAGAAAAACAATCATCTCATCTTCGTACATTTTAATTGATATAACAATATATAAAGTCAAATACGAATACATTTATCTTGTTGGAACATCGCAATCAATCGAATTCCAAGTTTATTACTAACAATATTTCCAACGCAAATTTCAAAGATTGCTACAATTAAAGAAAGTGATAGATAACTTTAAAGTGGTTTCGTCAGTTCCGAAGGGGATGAAAGGCCAAACTTGTATAGCAAACTAGAATTCTATTCACATCGGAAATCACTAAAGAGAACTTGCTTACAGAAATTTAGAAACTTTTCTTAAACTGCCACACTCCCAATTTAAAATAGCTTCGTTTCACGCATTCATATTGATGACTTCCTTGATTTCAAAACCAGGAATGGCCAATACCAATGATGAAATCATCACACGATACTCTCTCTTTTTTCATTATCATGAATATATCATCTTTTCAGAAGACCTGAAATAAATCAGACTTAACATATTTTTCTTCTATCGATTAGAATTAATCAAGCAAACTTGCAAACTTAGGGCCACATCTCAAATATCAGACACCCCTTTACATTTTTTATAAAATTAATGCAATTTATATATACTAGGGCTTGAGGATTTCTTTTTTTGTAGTTCTAGAGATGACAAATCATAGGCTAAATTTATCCGTATATAACAAATCTATTTATTCAAAAGATATAATCAAATCTTGGTCAACTTGTTTTTCTTGTGATGTTGTATAACTACAATTCTGTGGAAGATCAATGGAATTAGCAAGCTTCTTAAACACATAGGCAGGATTACATTCAAGATATATGGTTCATTTTCATCATGGCTAAATCATTAATTTCAAAACAAAAGTTGAAAATGAAATAGACACAGGAATGCAACTGAACGAGTAAAAAAACATTTAGTCAAAGAAAATATCAAATTACACGTTGACAGCAAGAAACCTTTCCAAACACACTATCAAAATTTTGAAAGTTAGTCATCTTTATTAAATTATATATATATGTTCGAGGACTATATACGTATTCGTATGTTTAATCTTTTGGAAGTATTAGTATAATTAAAAAGAATAAGTTTTTATCCTATTCTCACTTTACTTTTACATTGGTTTTTAAAGTTACCTTTTACAAGTAAATGAGTGAATGTAGCTCCATTGTTTTAAAATGTAAATAAACAACTCCAACAAAAGTTTTCATTCTTTTATTTACTTTTATAAAAAGTTTTCATTATGTTTATACTATTTTTAAAAACTTTAGTGTTCACAATATCTGAAAACTATTCATTGCATTTGATCAATGTTGTATCGTACAAAGAATAACCAATGAAAAGACAATTATTTTCTATTTTTTAATTAAAAAGATGTAAAATACTCCCACACTTTAATATTTTATGGTTCTCTTTTTCTCTATATCAAGATGAATTATTCCATGACAATATATATAAAGAAGATTAAGAATATGATAAGAAAAATATAAAGTTTTAGTACATATATATCTTTCTACGCTAAAATTAAAAAAAAAACTTGTGAACATAACATTACTTATTGTTTTTTCATAGTTTCACAAAAATATTCATTCTTAAGATTTTTTATTTTTCTTTCTAATTGATTTTCTACCTCTTTCAAATAATTCATGTTTATAATTTATTAAATACATATAACATATTTAGAGAAGTGATCAATGAAAATAATAAAATGTATTTTTACCATGTATATTAACACATATTACTATTCTATATATCACTAAAAATCAACTCAAGTAAAAAAAAAATTCATGTTTCTTTTCTCACAATATAAAGACTTCTTAATATGATTTATAACGACACAATATTTAGAAAGTAAAAGAGATTATGTATAAACAACTTCACAACATTTATGATAATTTTCTATACTAGATCACCTATCATTGTTATATTTCTCTCTTAATTACCTATATAGGTGTTAAATAGTGTATTTTTCCAAAGCATAAAAATGATACTTTTGATACATGAACATGAAGAAGCATGCAGTCAAGGATCATAAACAATGGGGATCAAACACAATTGGTTTTTCCTCCCAATGGCCATTCCAAAACGTTCAACCGTGTCGATACTCTCAGGTGTCATGCCATTTGGAAGTTCCCAGTTGAAATGATAAAGTAATCGAGCCAGTGGAAGCATGATACCTGCTAAACCAAACGAGATGCCAGGGCATATTCTCCTTCCTGCTCCAAATGGCAGATACTCGAAGTTATTCCCTTTGAAATCGATACTACTTCCCTCAAACCTTTCTGGGACAAACATCTCTGCATCATTCCAGTATTTCGGATCCCTGCAAATTGCCCATACGTTTATCATCACTTTAGTTTTCACAGGTATTTCATACCCATCGATGATGGTTCGTTCAGAGCATTCTCTAGGGATCAACAATGGAGTTGGTGGGTGTAGCCTCAATGTCTCTTTGACCACCAACTTCAAATAACTAAGTTGCTCTAGATCCCTTTCATGGATCATTTCCTTCTCTCTTAAGGCTTCTCTTAACTCAGCTTGTGCTTTCTTCATCACTCTTGGACTTCGCATCATTTCTGTCATTGCCCACTCTATTGTTGATGCAGAAGTATCAACGCCACCAGCAAATACGTCCTAGTCAAACAATATACACATAATTTTTGGTAAGATGATAAGAGAACTTGCACTTATGTAATAAAATTGTATTACTTTCGGGAGAAGAAACAAATACTAAGATAGAGTCTTTAAAAATGATGTTATAAAAGACTAAGACAAAGTAATTTTTAGAAGTTTTGACTGTTTTATACTCGTCAACTTTTTGGTGCTGAGATTTTATTGTATCCTTCTCTTCTTTCTCAATTACGTTTGTTTTACTTGTGTTTATCATTTGCTGTGTCTTTTCCTTTTGAATATTATATATATTTATAGCTGACTCACCTCACCATTTTAGTTGGTTAATTTAGTTGACCAAAAGACTCAATTAATCCAATTCTTCAAGTATAATCAAAATTAATATATGACCAACCATTTAATTTCCCACTCTTTTTCCAAAGATCAGACATATGCTACTTTGTAAAACAAGCCGAAGGCTATCATGGGAATACTGAAATAAAAAGCCAAACCCCACCTGTTCGACTAGGTTCAAACTTTGTTTACTGCAAACAATAAATAAATAAATAAATATATATATATATATATATATATATATATATATATATATATATATATTGTAATTGAATATTGAATTCGCGAAGAAACGCATACATATCTAAATAAGATCAATTACTTAACTTCGTACTACTAAACCCGAATGCATTGTTTTTCAAAAACAAATCACGATTCGCTATCGCTGGTTCATGTTCGTACGTAACTTCGTAAGAAGAAGTAACTGTGGGAATGGTTTGAATTTGGTTATCCAAAAAAAAAAAACACTTGTTTCAACAAATTTAAAAAAGGTGTTAATGTTTTTTTTTGTTACACAAGTAGTTTTTGTGCGTAATTTTGTAACGTTGGAAGCTCAGAAAAAACAAATAAGCAATGAGCAATTTAAAAGACAAGTGTTCGGCGGCATTTTTACTAACCAATATCAAAGCTTTGACGTTCCTAGTGGTGATTTTGATATCGAGAGCAGCGTCGGCTTGTTGGAATCCGAGAAGAACATCAACAAGATCTTCGTCCTTTACTTGAGCTCTCCCTTCTTTCGCTCTTCTTTGCTTTTCTTGATGCTCTTTGACAATATTTTCCAAGACCCTGTCAACCTGACTCAGCAGCTTCTCCAATTTGGCCTTCTTCCCAGTTATGAAATGTATGGATTTCATCGAAGGGAACAAATCAGCAAGGTCAAATCCTCCAACCGATCCTATTACTTTCTTAATCAAAAGTAGAAATTCATCCTGGTCCTTTGATTTGTTACCAAATGCTGCCCTGGAAACAGTAGTGCTTACCAACGAGAAAATTCTGCCAGTAAGATTGATTGGTGAACCTGCTGATGTTCGAATCGAGTCGATAAGTTTTTCCGTCTCGTCTTCTCTAATAAAAGAGAAAGACTGAACTCTCTTGGTACTTAGAAGTTCTGAGACAAATATTTTCCTCATTTGTCTCCAGTAATCACCATATGGAGCGAAAACAACATCTATGCCCCCGTAGGACAAAATTTGCCCAGAAATAAACTGAGGCCTTTGCACAAAAGCGACATCATGTGTTTTGGTTATTTCCTTGGCCATCTCCGGGGAGGATGCAACCACTGCAGAAATCTCACCAAGTTGGAGGTGCATGAGAGGTCCATATTTATGGGAAAGATTTTGGAGAGCACGGTGTGGAAGTGAACCTGCTACTGCTAGTTGATGAAGGTTTCCTATGATGGGTAGCCTCTTTGGGCCTGGGGGAAGTTTGAGAGAGACATGAGATTTATTCTTGTAATGTTTTGCAAACCAATTCAATAGAAAGATTAGGGAGAAGGCAATAACCAAGATGCAGGTTTGAGTTTCCATGGCTTTCTAGAGTCACCTCTCGAGTGTTTATATTGTTTCCCTAGCGCTACCCGTTCCTATTTATAGAATCTTCAATCCCCTAGGACAACAATCCTTCCTTTTGTTTAATCTAAAATCCATGGATTACGACTTATCTTTTTTTGAATTTTTCTTATTCTACATGTTTATCTATTTAATGCATTCAAAATATAAAGTGTGTTAAATGTTTACTTTTAATATTCTTCTATATATTTATACTTTTAGTATAGACTATATTTTTTCAACGACAATTTGATTTAAATTTAATACAACTAATAAATTTTTTAAAATATTTAACTATTGATGTTCAAAATATATATATATATATATATATATATATATATATATATGTGTGTGTGTGTGTTTGATCTGGTTTGTTATTAATTATGTGATGATTAAATTAGTAGTATTAGGGTCATTAAATGTTATAAGCAAAATTATTTTTATTATAAGTATTTAAAGTTGGCTTTGAGGTTAATTAGTTTAATTTTTAAAAAAAAATCACATTTAAGAGTTATTTTTGTTGGCTTGTTACATAATGATCAACACACATGTATAAAACACTCCAACTTGATCCATTTAAGTTTTACTTTATTTTGGTATGTCAAAAACAAGTCAAGTTGGGTTGTGCTGCTACTTAAGAACATGTTGAGTTATCAAACTAAAATAAGTTGATGTGGAACTGAAATAACATTCCTATCTCCATTTGAATTTTCCAAAACATGTTTATAGATTAAATAATTTAGATTTTTTTAAGTGATGTAGGGTGACTTGTTGGGTTGGTCGGGCTAGTCTGAGTGTTGTTGCAGACCAGGTTGAGTTCCTTACATTTAGATTATTTTAATGATGTCAGACTAACCGAATTGACCTGTCGGGTTAGCTAAGCCAGCCTGAGTGTTGTTGCAAGTTCCATACATTTAGTTTTTTTTAATGATGTCAGGTTGTCAGGCTGGTATGCAGGACTGCTGAATTGGACAAAATGTATTGTGTCGAACTATCTAATTAAAGTGGTCATCCTAACATGCTTTTTTTTTTGCCGAGGTGTCAGACTCGACCCATTTTACTATTCATACTCACGGATATGAGAATAACTTACATAAACAAAATCTTAAAAATATTTATAAATGTTGTGATAATATTAATCTTGTTTTAATGTTTCAATTTTTATTGCCTCTCATGAGTTTATAATTTACAATAAAATTAAAATAAAATAAATAAACATAATACTAAAATTCAAATAAAATGAATATATCAAAATTAAATCTTTCAAGAAAACATAAAAACAAACTATTGTCTAAACTAAAAAAACTATAACAATATCAATGTTAATTAACTTGGAGATTCAAACATACAGTGAAGAAATAATAAAATAAAATAAAATGTATTGTAAATGACATCATTACAAATAAATGTATTTTTTTAATAAAATGAAACTTAGCATTAAAGAGAAAAGAAAAGATATTTTATGAGGTTGACAAAGTATAGGTTTACATGTTTTAACAATCAAAATTTCTTACATTAAAAAACATAAACAATAGATAAAAATATTTAAAAAAATATATAAAAATAAAATGTAATCTTAAACAATATATATTGAATATAAATTAATATTTTCTTAAATCCTTCTTAATTATATATATTTGTGTTTTGCTCCTTGGAATGTTGAATTCTCTTTGGATGAAATAAAAAATGGCATATTTACCTCCTGAGAGAAGAGGGAAGGTGACATTTCTCAGTCAATATCATATATTTGATCTTTGATGGTGATTCAGTTGGTTGCTGTAGAAAATCATGGAAGATTCAATTGGGATTTCACTATCAATGGAGTCCAGTGAGTCTTAAAATGCCTAAAGTCGAAGCAACATTATCCCAAATTACCATTGACATGAGCAGTCAAATTAAGAGGATTTAAATACAATAGGACAATAAATCATTGTTCATGAGCTGCATCAGGAATTTTAGCTAGTGATACATCTTAGTGACGAATGTGAGGTTGCTACAAAAAAGACTCAAATTTTCAACAAAGAAAACTAGTGTAGTGTCTTGCTTGATATACATCAATCATCCAATCATATATGTAACCTGTGACTTTTAATTTTGATTTTTCAATCATATCTAACATTATTAACAACAACAAAATTATAAACATAAATTTAAACTTAACTCGTCATACAAGTTAAAAAATGTATTTCGTATTTTATATTTACTAAAAATTGTCAAACATATATCTAAACTTATCTTATAACATTCTTGAAAAGAAAATGTACTTCATATTTAGTATTTATCAAAAATGGACAGACATGAAATTTAAACATAACCTATACAACATTTACCAAATTAGAAAACGTGTTTCATATTTTGTCTTTCCGTTAATATATAGGTCATGACGATGTCATTCTAGCATAACATTAGAAGTAAACAAGTTCGTTGATTTAACAAAATAATAAAGACGACGAAAAAGAAAAGAAGTTCATTCACTAAAAAATAATATTTTATAAATTTCGAGTGTATGATTTTTAATAAATATCAAACATGAGGTACACTTCCAAATTTAAATTTATATTTGCCTGAAATATGCGACTTAGAAACATCAGATTATTCTAATCTTTTTTTTCTTCCTTTCATTTATCAGATTGTACGAAATCTTACCTCGCACACTAATACGAAGTCGTAAAAAGATAACGGTTTGAATGTCTTCAAATTGATAAGTTTCACACCATAAAGACGACGCAGTTCTTAGGCCAATTGAGTTCATACTTTATTATTTTCACTTTCATCATGTTTGAATATTCGCATAAGGAATAAATCTTATACTGTATAAATAGAAGCAAAATTTTTTTTATTTTAATTTTATAAAATTGAGTTAAAATTAAATTTTATTATTTTAACAGAATATTAGAGTCATAAAGTTTTATCATTATTAGATTATTTTAAATGATTATGTCTACTACTGCGATAATGTTGGCGTTTCCACATGAAAGTTCTAATTTCCCAGATGTAATAGGAATCAGCATACTTTGCATGTCTTCTTTAGAGTCTATAATAGAAATCACGAATGAGTTTCACACTTATTGTTCTATCAAATCATCGTCGGCTGCGACGATACCATTCTAGAAAGCATAATGCAATTTGCAAAGTATGCTTCTTTCTATATATCAAAAAGTGTATGTTGATTTTAAATACAACAAGAACTTTCTAATATCATGATATTTAAATTATATTTTAATTAATTTAAATTTTATTTGATAGAAAATATTAAAATATTATTTTAATTAATTGTCATAGATTCATACGGTCGAATGTAATGTTTTTATTTATTTAATTTCATTTGAATTCAACTCCAGAATTAGGATTTTAGGCAAGTGTGTTACCTCTTGTAAATAAATCAATAAAAGTTTAACAACAAAACAACTTTTATTATTATAAGGTGCTGTGATGTAAATTGGACTAATAGTAATTATTGAAGAGAACCTTGTATCTTGAAAAAAAATAAGAAAGAGAATATTCTTGTTTGACCTAGTGTAAAAGTTGAATATCGATTTAAGCCTTAGTTATGAATTAAATAACTTATTTAAAAATTGAAATTTTGTAAAAATGCATGAAATTGTATAATCAAACAACTCTTCGTATTGTTTTCAATCCGGTGTTTTATAAAACATGTAAATATTGGTTGTTATCATATTAGAAAAAAAATGTTTTTCAAAAAATTTATTAATGAATTTGTTAGTTCTAAACTAACAACTCTCAAGCATTCTAACTAAATATTTAAGAGTATCTAAATTTCATTTATATGTTGTAAACTTATAACATATATGTTTCAATTTGAAAAGAAACATAGGAATGTAATGTATTTTTTTTCTTGTATGAAACCCTTTAGAGTTAAACCTCTTATTATATAGGTGCATCAAAGTCTGTAAGTCGAATACAATGTATTTTTCTCTTCTCCTTTATCTAAGTCATGCTAAACACGAGACTCCTCAGACCAAGTTCTTACTAAAATTTTTAAGGTTCCATAATATAACTAATCTCTATATTTTAATTTGTTTTTCTTATTCTTGTTTTGAAAGCTCTATTGGTTGTTGAAGAATCCATAGTCAGTACTGATGAAGTCCACTTTTTATGTTTGGTTGTTCTTTCTGGACCAAACTCGAATATGTCCAAACTTTTTATTCTTTTGCATTCCAAACGAGCCCTTAGCTTTCGTCACGGACTATAGCATCAAATGTTGTATTAAAGAAATATAATTTCGAATTAGTTAGTTAGTTGTATTATTAAATATAATTTCGAATTAGTTGTAACCAACAACTAGTTTGCTTTTATATAAAAAAGTTATTAAAACTCAGTTTTCTTGCCTTTGTTTCTATTCATGTATAATTCTAATTCTCTCTCTCCTATTTTTCTATATGGCCATAGTTTTTCATTTTCTATTGTCTTTACTCTCAGTTTTTTTCAGATATTTCAATAGACTAATATTAATTACTTTTTTAATCAGGAATTATCTAAGTAATTTTATGATATATTTTTATACGTATTTATAAAACAAAAATGATTTGTTTTATAGAACAATTTATTTATTAATGAAACAAAAATAATCACAGCTTGCAAGGGATTTGGTAGATTTATAATGGGCTTAATACCATATTTTGTCCTCCGTTTCGCTTGAAAATGTCAAATTAGTCCATCCTTTAAAAAATGCGTCAATTACGTCCTTACTTAATAAAATATAAGTCAATGAAATCCCTTCCGTTAAATCCGTACAAACGGCGTTAATTATTTTTCTTTCTCTTCTACTTTAATAATTAACGCCGTTTGTACGGATTTAACTATTTTTCTCTCTCTTCTACTTTAATAATTAAAGTTTGTACGGATTTAACGGAAGGGATTTCATTGATATAAATTTTATTAGGTAAGGACGTAATTGACGCACTTTTTAAAGGATGGACTAATTTGACATTTTCGAGCGAAACTAGGGACAAAATAGGGTATTAAGCCTTTATAATGTTACTATGTTTGAACCTACTTGTTTCGGTTGTAAGGGCTGAGTCATCTAACACCTTCTCGCTCCTTGTTCCTCGTTTCACTCCTCTGCGTGCGGGTGGGAGACCTGCGAAAGATTCTCTCATGCCAAAGTCAGAGAACAGTGGCGTTTTTTAATAGAACAGTAATAAATGCTCCCTCCTACCACTCACCTTTGACCTGTATTTATAATTTTTGTTGTGGGCTTCATAATAGTGAAAAGTTAATCACGGTCCAACTTTGGCCCAATAACTTTTAACAGCTACTTACTTTAATCTTGATCTTAATCCGGTCAACTGGCGGTAGGGCCGGCCGACCTCCTGATATTTGGTCTTATAGCCGGCCGGCTCATATGAGTTGTTGTTCGTCCGGACAACGAGCAGCAAGACCGCGTGATTGGATAATTATGGCCATACGGACGTCCGTCTATACGCTGCCCGGCCTCTCCGGATGACGAGTGGCGAAATCACGTGATTGGATAATTATGACCATACGAACGTCCAGTCTGTACGCTGTCTGGTTGCTACAGGTACACTACTGTTGTTTAGTAAGGGGAACGATGCTATTCAAATCCATACATGAGTCCACGAAAATAACTTTGATTTTTCATTTTTCAAATTTATCAGAAAATAAAATGAAACTATTTTCATAAAACTTTATAATTAAGTTATTAGAAATAAATACTTAATGCACTTATTTATTTATCGAAGGTGGTCTTAACCCCAGTTGACCTTTTAAAAGGCATTGGATTCTGGAAACGAGATTATTCAAACTAAATATGATACATCTAATTTAAATAAACCATTTGACAGCAGAAGGACCGTGTACTAAAACATGAGGTGTCAAAACGTCAGCTAACGTAACGACCACGTCATCAAGTTTTTTTTCCACTGTGTGAATGGTGCTATTTACCAAGTCCAGTCAATTATAATGCTCTACCCATCTTTATTCACTCAAATACATATATGCATGAAAGACTCGGTCAATCTTCATCGTTAAAACATACAAGTACTAAGTCAATCTCAATCATATATATGATTAAATGAATTATATTAGACATGACTTTTGACGACGAATAGCTCCAAAAGATAAGTATCAAAGTCAATGAGAGATGCTGATAATATATCAATCACTCAAATAAAAAAGTTACCCTAAAAGGTAGCCAATCTTAAAGAAATTGGAACTGACATAGCAAAAAGAAACATTGTTACCACATTCAACTAAAAATTAAAATGTATGGATATTATCAAATATTGACATTGATAAAAATTTTACATTCAATACTATTTTTTTATTTTCTTTCTTTTAAAAAATACAAAATTTTATTTTTTTATAATTATTTTATCTTTGTACTATATATTTAATAAATGTAATAGTGTATCACACTATTTTTATTTTATCAAATAATTACGACTACCCAAGATACGGAACAAACTTATATAAGTCTAAAGTAATTTTAAGGATGTAAATATATTTCCAAATTATAACTTATCCAATAATCGAAAATAGTACATCATAGAAAACCATATTCGTGAGCTCTGTGTTGCTTGACAACACTTTCAAAAGTTTTGGATTTCAATTAAAGTATTGTCATATCTTTATTTCTCCGAAAACATAGATTTCTTATATATGCATTCAATTTTATAATTATGATTTTATAAAACAAGTTAGTTATTTGTTTGGTGAGATAATATCATTAAAATTAATTACTGAAGTATTAGTCTAAAATTCTTTTATGATTTGGAAAATCTATATATTTAACCTAACCTATAACCTTAATTCTTAAGTAATGGTAAAAGTATTGAATGTATTAGACCAAGTTTCCTTAAAGACTAAAAGAATTTTCGTCCCTAAATACAATACTTTGAATATCGTGATTCATCTTAACAATATTATACTAACTACCGTAATATATATATATATAATAAAATACAATAGATCATATCTTTTAATGTTTCTTTTTTATTCTGAACCCACCAAACGAAATTTGTTCAGACACCAGAATTGTAGCAGACCCAAATCTATGGGCACGTGTAATAGTAGAAGAAATACAAAATGAAATTTCGCCGTTGGATTTTATTATCCCTCCTGCTTCATGTGAATTGTTGTTGTTTTTCTTTCTTTAACTCTTACTACAAATTTCGTGCAGTATTCTTTTATTTTTTTAGTGTTATCCATTAATTGGGTCAGAATCGAATTAATTTTGTGGCACTTAGATTATGCAAACATCACACACGCATGGTGTGTTATCAAATGACTTCTTTTTTAAGGTAATGACTTCATCTTAAGATGTCAACAAATTTTAAAATGCAGCAGATATGATTGCATGTTATCCATTAACATCTGTTTTTCCTTTGCTGTTGTGATGCAAACAGATCTATCATTCTTTTTATTATATGTTAAATAAAATAAAATATGGATATAAATTTATATATATATTCTTCATAAATAAAAAGTTTTTTAAAATAATACTAAAAACAATTTATAAAGACAAAAAAAATCTATGTGTTACTCCCTACATTTTTTTTGTGATATAGGGACTAAAAATATGATTTTTTCGGAAAATGTATCAACTCATTCATATCACAACTTTGATGTTTAACTTTGGTAGTTATTTGGAATCGTTGCTGCCAATTTCTTGGATTCTGAAAAGAGATGTTCTAGCTTTCTTTTGCTCTTGTTCGTTTCTCGTTATGCTTTCTGAGAATCTTTTCCAATGTTTTTGTCTGCATGGTTGTGAATTTTGTCGAATTTGGCTTTCAGCCAGTTAGCACTGATGAAGTTGGGGCCTCTTCATATAAAAGCAACATTCTGCAGATATTTGGCAAGTTGAAGGTGCTTGAAGTGAATCTGCTAATGCTGGTTGATGTGAGTAGCAATACACTCAACTGGGTCAGGAGTTCACTGCTGGCTCAGAATCCTGATATACCGGTTCTCATAGAATTTTAAATCTATGACAATGATATATTCAAAGTTATGAGAACATTCTAACACAATACACGTATTCATTTTTTATTAAATATAAAATACGTCAACATAACAATAAATGAATAACAAATTAGTAAAAAATTATACAAAAATATTCATTACATTGATCTTCATAATCATTTATTATTATTTTAAAGATGACTCACTATTTTTAAATATAACGCACCGATTAATTTATATATTAAAATTATTAATACTATTGTCATATACTTTTACCATAGGTTTTCACTTAGACATTCAATATTGAATTTGTCTTTTCAACTCCGTTCAATAATAAAACTAAAATTTATTTATGATTTTTATCATAGGAATTATTTTATTATTTATCAATTTCACATATCAATTTAACTAATTATTATAATTTATTAGTTAAAATAATTGACATATACGTCGGTAAAGTAAGTTGCTATTGCATTTATTTATAAACTAAAATAGTATATTAATATAATTTTAGGGAGTAAATAATTATTGTCTTAAAAAAATCTATATCCGATGCAAATATTTGAACGAGTCTTGGTATTCCACTGTTATATAAGTCAAAATAGCAGGGTTTGAATTTTGAATGTAGGTTATATGTGTTCTTTCTTTATCAAATACTAATGTATTTTCTTAAAATATGTTGAATTATGTGCCACAATAATCAATGAGCTCAAGTCAATAATAAATGCAAATTGTATACAACAAATATACAATTATTTTGAATTCAAATATATTACATTTTTTCTAGAAAAATTATAGTCTATGAATTTAAAACTAAGAATATATAGGTCAGTCACAATAGAGGTGTTGTCGTAGCAACAAACAATAGGAGGAGAAACAATGGACAAAGAAAAAAGGATGAACATTATAACGATGCATGTCAATAAGAAGCGAAAAAAAAGCTTATTGTGGTTGGCCCTGTAAAGTTGAGCACAAAAATAAATTAGTTAGAGACTAAAAACGAATAATAAGATAGAAAACGAAAGGGGACAAACATCAACTTCAACGTAAATGCTTCCAAACCAAAAGGAACAAAAAGAGTAAAAGTTTCATGGTGGTAGAGGAAAAGAATGAATTCTACAATAACTGAGGCAATTTTGCAGGAAACATTAGTACAATAAAATAATACTAATAAGTTGTATATAAAATATTGTTAAGAATCTAATATCATTATTGATAATGTTATATATATATATATATATATATATATATATATATATATATATTAAAGATCAACAGGCAATTATAACAATATGTTTTATAAAAACTAGTGAAGTTTGAATAATATGGTAGCACCGACGACACAAGGAAATCTAATTGGTTCAACTCCGCGTAGGAATTATTGCAAATTTTTTAGTATCTGAATTCAACATTTTTCTGATAAGTAAAAATAAATAAATTATAGGCGTCGTTCTGTATATGCTGATAATTATTTATATCCGAAATTCGTTTCATGTTATTTAATCACGTTATATTTTGTGTTGAACCACGTTGTCATTCGTGATGATGAAAACATTAATTATAAAACATAAAGATTATATATTATTAAATGTCAAAACGACATTTACAATCTTACGGTAAATTTTTTCCATTTAAATAAACAATATAGATATAATTCGATTTTTTTTCTATGTCAATAAATAATTTTCTCACTTGCTTATCTGCAGTTAGAAAAAAAAAAAGTAAAAAGAAAAGAATACAAAAATCAATCTATCAGCTACCAAATTATGCAGCAGTTAAAGTCATCATCACCTAGGATTTTAGTTACAGAATTCTTAAGTTTCATATCGTCCCGTATTTTTTCCTAATGACTTAATTAAGATTGTTTATTAATTAAGAAACATTATAATATACTTCTATAACATTAAATTACGAAAATTACAAACATTCAAAAATATTCTAAAAATAATAATATTTAGTAAAGCAAGAGGTTTTGTAAAGAATACTCTTTAAAGTATGTACATTCGTCTTTTGAATTACATTATATTTCTATATTTATATATTTTTAATTAAGAAGTTGAAATGTTGTATAATGCATATAATAATTAAAGATCATAAATAATATATATATTACTAAAATAACTTTAATAATTTCACGTTTTTAAATTTACTAAATATAAATAGTTAAAAATTATCGTAAATAGTTAACTCATATTTTTTAAACGTAATTGTCAAAATTATTTTGGGTTGGATGGTAGAACATGTTCAATGGGCAGGTTTGCAATTGAGCATCTTTTCTGCTTTTACATCTTCTGGTCAATCTCAATAATAATAAGTTTTTTTTGAAAATAAAATCATAATTAAAAATATACCTTATAAAAGAATCGAGATTCATATCTTTTTTCCAATTAATCATCATCATAATTCGAAATTCGAAAATCATAGACATTTACCATTTGTAACACTATTTCAATCGTCCTCATAATAAATACTTATAATCACTAAGTCAAATTCAATTGCTTTGAAATTCAATGAAGATGACATGAATTTAATTATCAATCGATGTCTCATCTGAAAATGTTCTTTGTAGTTAATGGTTTTATGAGGATCCTTGACTAACTGTAGCAATAGATGTTCAACTATCTGTCACATTCCACTATTCAACCATTCTTCTTTTTCTTTCTTCCAGGATTAATTTTCAATCCACAGCCATCAGACAATTTCTTCGACTTTATGAAAAAAAGACCATTTTTACAAGTTAGTAATGGTGCCCAATTTAAATCAAGTAGTTTTTCAGAATTTTTAAAATATAATTTTTAAAATAGCATTTGATTTTTTCAATTTTAATAAACTAAAAAGGTTTTTCTCAAATTTGAAGGACCTTTCAAAGTCAAAATTGAAAACTAGCTTTCTTTCAAAACATAAAAATCGTCAAAATTGATATTTTGTCTTAAAAATAAAGTCTTCTCCTTACACATTCTAGAATCAAAATTTGACTACATATTAAAAAGTTAGTTATTTTGTGATAATCTAATGTTGATTTTCCACTATCTTGTGATGTTTATCTAAAACTTGGTAAAATTATTAAATTAATTGTTTTAGGCAGAGACGGTTAGAATTTTTCATACCATGAATAGAGATGGCTTTATCTTAGCCAACATTTTGATGATGTAAATGCTGGAATCCAGATCGATTTGATTACGTATTAAATGCATCATTGATAAGCTGAATAGTGCATTAACATTTGTGCTTTAATATTACATTAATTTTGTGAATGCATTGAAGATCATTCTGTGAACAATTATTGGAGAATAATACGCTTGTGACCCTTAAGTGCATCCCTCTGTTATTGGATATTATTCCCAAAATTCTTCATTTTTATTCAACTAATTTATGTTATACATCACTTTAATAATTAAATTAAAAATAAATTAAAGTTTATTTTAAATAATTTTTTCATTCTCTAAAATATAGTGTGTATACAGAAGAGGTGCATGTGTTACATGGTTTTTTCGGTATTATTTGGAAGTTTCTTTCTGCACCTCCGTCTAAAAAAAGTTATTTTTTAGATTGTAGAATATATAATTCGGAAATTAGTTTTCTCCTTTAAAAAAACCATAGGCTACATGCTTTAGGAATCAAAAATAATTTTTGGATTATGCAGGTCAAATAATTTTCAAATTATATAATTCAGAAACTAAATGATTTTCAGATCGTGCTATTTAAAAGATAATTATTTTTTATGTTTAAATTTTATAATTCATAAGTTACTATTGTATAATCTTAAAATCATTTTTATCTTTCAAATTATATAATCTAAAAAGACAAAGTGAAAAATATTTTATATGAAAGTGCAAGAAGAAAACATGTAGAAGTGGAGGAAGAAACTAGCGTATTATTGGAATCAATAATTTAATTTATACGTTATATGGCCAGGCTAAGTAAACAGAATGTAAAGCAGCTGATAAGAAATGTGAAATCAATTTACACCAAAAGAATAACAAATTTCGCTTGTAATATGATTAACGTGGCAATTTTTAATATATTTACAATATAATGATTCTAACAAATAATTAAATTTTAACATTTATTAAAAAAAATAATGTAAGAAAAGTAGTGTCTTAGTTTAGTTTGGATTCATCTTGATCTTGTTTTGGTTGTCTTTCTTTTGGAGTGAAACTATAAGGTTGTTAAGAATATTTAGTTAATATCATTATTTAAATGAATTTTAAAAAAATAAAATTAGTTTTTATATAAAGATAAAATATATTTAATTATTATTTAAATTTAAAATATTAAGATTGATGTATTATAAATATTTGATATTTTATTTTATCATATTATATTATATTATATATATATATAATAAAATAAATAACAAGCTATTTCATGCACTTTTTTTATAGAAAGGCAAGATGTCATAAAAGGAAAAATGTTACTCGCTTTCTTTCTACTTATTAAACAAAGGATGGGAATAAAATTATATCTTTCAAGACTTTTTTTGTATTTGGTTTGTGATTTTAAAATTAAAAATAAAAAACACTTTTAATTTTTTGATTAAAAATTTCCTCACACATGAATATTGTATTATTATGTATAATAAATACACTTATTATAATATTATCAAAAGCTTTATATAAAGTACATAGGACCTTATCATTGTTGAAAAATATAATATTCTGTCACGATATAACACTCATATTTTCTTTATTTTTTTGTAGGTTACCTTTTTCAACAATTTTATGCTGTCTACTTTCCCTTCTTTCATTATTATTACTCATATAATACCATTATGATTTTGGGTATTTTTCAGATGTCTATACCTTACGAAATACATCAACAATGAAAAGACAAATTCCGAGACTTTAGTTTCTGAAAAGTAATTATAATAATGCTCTAAACTTCAGTGCTAATCCAAAAATATTTTCAGAATTTAATTTTTAAAATGTAAAATTATATTTCAAAACAGATTTGAAAATTCGTGTTAATATCCACAATAAAGTTCCAAGAATAATTTCTCAAAAGAAAAATATATTTGACAAATTTGCATGCAACAGTGGAATAATCAAATTTTCTTTTCATTGCTTCAGCTCCTCTAAATTCCTAAGCAGTGTTTAGTTTTACATATAGAACATGAGGTGCCACATTTGACACGAAATTAAGGAACTTGAACATAAGAGGAGCAATTTTATTCCTTAGTGTTAAACTATATGATCTTGAAATCTTTGAACTATATGGTTTATATGACGAAGCCGCAGTAATGATGAATATATATAGGTGAGAAAATTATATCTTGTTTAAAATTTTCAGTATGGAAAACTTCCTGTCATATGGATATGATCAAGGGTGCTTTTGAGCCCATACTTGAGCATTGCTTTGTTACCCGATCTGAATCCATCTCCATAAGCTGAGGAGGTATCTGATTCAATCTGGTGTTTAAAAAACTCACCAAGTTTCTTCTCAAAGTCCGAACGTTTACCCTTCTTTGATGATGCAGAAGAGGAGGAAGGTGATGATGAAGATGAAGACGAGGATGATGATGCACCGCCATTCCCAGATCCCGAATACAGCTCTGAATCTAACCACATATGAGCCAACACTTGGCAGATTCCCTCTTCAACTTCTGGACTGAGGTTAGGATAGCCTGTCAAAAAACCAGAAACTTTGTCCAACTTGGCATCATGAGAAAAGAAAATATAAACTTTCTGCTCCATGTTAAAGGCTCAATACCTTTAAGCCTAAGCCATGCATGCATCATCTCGTGAGCTAGGATTGATCCTGTTAACAACCTATAAAAATAAAATTCATGAATTATATCTGGGGAATGTCATATACAAATGCTGTGTAGATTCTGAAGGCAGATTGCATACGAAGGATACCTAGGAAGGCCATACAAAACTAGAATGGCTGTCACTTCACAGCGACGGATCAGCTTAAAGGGTTCAGTTATCATGTCTGTGACTCGGTAGCCGGCTCCGATCCTCGGCCTCCTTGAAATCTAGTATTATATGAAATATATTGAAGTAATGAAATCAGTATTTGATAAACAGATCTTCTTCAATGGAAGAATTAGATGTGTGAAGACTCAATTTGCAAGCGAGAAATCCTACAGTGGTGACAGTTTGCTCTTCTGACAAGCAGAGTCCTCTGGTTTCAGGTAAGTGGTGATGACCCTACATTCAATAGAGAGAAACACATGAAGAACGGATAGTAATAACATTCCATGAATGAATTGAAAGTTAAACACATGAAGACTTGCATTCTTTTCTCCCTCCATGGCCTCATTCAGAGCTTGTCTCTCAACCAAGAGCATTGGAATTTGCTGCTCCAATTTCATATTTAGACCTTCATAAAATTCTTGTATTTCAAGGTAGAGAGGTTGGCATTCATGAGTATCCATAATTGATGAGTCTAGACACTCTAAACATAGCTTTCGACCATCATCAAGCAAAAGATATTTTGCATCCCTTGGCTGCACTGATTGAAAAGACAAAAAAGACAGAACGGTGGCGAGGGAGGAAAGGAACGGATCCATCAGTTATCTCCTAATTGTAAATTGTAGGGTGAAATGTTTTCGGAGCTAATATTACTGACCTCCATTCTTTCACAGCTACAGCAACGAGGTGTGCCATCAAGCTCATGAGATGGGCAGTATTTTTGCAGCCAGAAAGGATGAGCTCTATACTCAATGAGGCCAGATGAATTAGTTGGGATCTGAAAAGAAAGAATCAATCATTTTAGTTCACTCAGCAATATACATATTACTTAGAAAAAATAACTTAAAAGCCAAGACTTAGGGTCTGTTTGATTCTCTTCTCACTCCTATTGTTTTAAAAACTGATCTCTAAACAATTCCATACTACCCAACAATCAAATTGCTCATCCAAAACCTATGGAGTTCCGAACATTGATTCCAAAACACGTGTTTAAAGAAACAGAAAGGGAGATATTCTTCATCCTCTTCTGTTTTCTTCAACTGCTCAAGAGACAGACTATCAGAAAACAGAGATGCGCATACGGGACAAACAAATTTTTAAAAAACAGAAAACTGTTATAAAAAAGTATTAAACAAAACAAGGACTTTGCCTTTTTCTTTTTAAAAGGAAAAGTAGCACCAAAGTTTTACCCCTGGGGATTGCAGACTTTCACTTACACCTTTTCTATCATCACACAAGGAAAAATGTTTGATGTAGATTACAAAATTAAGGTTTGGTTTTAAATTTCCCTGATGATCTCAATCAATTATACAGGATGATGAGATCGATCTTGTAGCTCAAGTATGACAGTAAATTACTATGATTATCAGTAACATTTGTTAGCTTAAGTAGCTGATCCAAGAATTCCTTTAAAGTTCAAAGCTCCCGTTAGATTAACTTTCCCACTAGAAATCATGAATGAAGAAATTAATACAGTAAAATAACATTTGAAACATTGAATAGATATTTCTAAAGTTCATCATAATTGATAGAAAATTTGAAATAGAACAAGCACACACAATTGACAAATAGACAACTGTTAGTGCAAAACAACTGTCAAGATACTTACAAAGCTCTTGCAAACATCACATCTGGGGTGATGCTTCTCCCTATAGCATGATTTATGGTAAGGGCGATTGCTAGACATGGAAAACTGTAAAGGAACAAATTAAGCATAATCAAATGGAGATTGACCAAAAATGAAATTTAAAGACCTTCGTTTATGAAGCTAAGAGTAGTTTTCAACTTTTTTCTTGAAAACAAAAGGAGGTTTCAACTAATTGTTTTGCTAAGCAAGCTGCAAACCCAAAAGGACACTCTAGCCTCTAACCTCATAATCAGTGATTGGCAGACGACATGCGTGGCAGCAGAAGCATTCTGGATGCCAAACACCTCCCATGCAACTTAAAAATCTTCCATGGCCAATCTCAGTCTTGCACCCAGCACAGGTTCTGAAAGCAGATTTACCAAAAACCTATTAGATCTCTATTTTTAACCGTTAAGAAAAATTCATGAAACCTTGAAAATATAATCTTTACTATGTAGATCCATAATATTGAAATAGAGGAGAGAATTTCAATTTTATTGGGTGTCGAATAAACTCCAAGATATTCCACTGGAAGTGCTAATGAATCACCATAAACAAGATTAAGCTAATAACATTATAGAATATGTTCATTTTAATCACTACCATTTTCTAACATTTTCATCTAATTAGAAGGTACTTAATAACACTCAGGAAAACTAACAGACACCAAGGTATCATTCATAAAATACCAATCCAGTGCTTATCCCAGTTCAATGATTCAGATGAGAATCTTTTAAAATAAGATTGATAACTCTGAATGAAGTCCAGATCAGTTAATTGTATAACCAAACACTCAAACCAGCAAAACTTAAAATTGAAGTTTCAAAACATATTCTGCTTGGAATGTTAGAAAAATCAGCAATTTCCATAAACGTACAAGGAAGGATTCGTTATACAGATAAAAGATGAAATTATACACACAATTACCTGTATCCAGGGGGAAAGAGGTGAGGATAAGATAGAAATGAAGAATCATTGTCTGATCGAGGAGGAGAATCAATGGTCAAACTTTCTTGAATTGCCCGAGCAAGTTGCTCGTCTTCCTCAAGTTGAGCTTTAGCAAGATGTTCAACTTCATCTTGTTGAATTTTAGCCAGACGTTCATCCTCATCTTGTTGAAGTTTAGCAAGACGCTCATGTTCTTGTTGAATTTTAGCCAAACGTTCATCTTCTTCTTGTTGAAGTTTAGCAAGACGCTCATGTTCTTGTTGAATTTTAGCAAGACGTTCATCCTCTTCTTGCTGAATTTTAGTAAGATATTCATCTTCTTGCTGAATTTTAGCAAGATATTCATCTTCCTCATCGTCAATTTTACAGAGTTTATCATCTTCAGACTGAGAGTCATCCTCTGGGATATTATGGAACAAAAGCCATTAGACATTTTGGTTATGCTTTGGTGTGTAAATAATAATTGATTAACGCATTCATTATCTGAACACATAAACCATACGGAACAACAGAATTTCTTCAGTTCACTCTTTTTTACACATTTTTTTATAACCTATTCAATGGACCCTTAACTATAAGAAATATAATTAAAGAACTTTTCAGTAGCAACTTAAGAGAAACACCAGAATCAAAATATCGACACAATATTATATACATATTATATTTATATTTTAAAAAAAAAAGAACCTAATTCTAATAACTTATTAATATGATTCTTATAATTCTCCTTTGATTAGGATGTAAATGAAAGAATCAACAGATAGCATCATAGCCTTTGATCAACAGAGTAGAATTTACTTAAACAATATTCAAGACTCTGAAATAGGCATAAACATGCAGGAAATAATACAACAGGTATTTAAGAACTTGTAATAAACCAGTGAGCATTTTGGTCAGATTCAGATAAGTTTAGGTACCTCATGCAGTATGTAGAATCATCATAGTATTAAATTTGAGCCAAAGTAGTCCAACTAACCCGAAAATTAACTAAAACTACCTACATGCAAGAGCATAAATCTTACCAACAACTTTTTTACCTTTAAGATGATCCTCCTCTGACAGAGAGAGTGCAATTGCACGGTCAATGTCTTCTTTCTCTATATCTGTTAAATCATCCTGCATTCGGTTTGCAATTATGACAAATTCATATTATCAGCTTAAGGCTATGAGGAACTAGAACAGAGTTAGGCCTTGTTAAAGTGAAAAAAACAAAAAATACTAGCTCAATGACATGAAAAGTTATAACTTATGACAGTGATTTTAACTCTTAATGAAAGGAAAGCTTTGATTACCATTGAACTACGATGGGTATCCCAAATTCTGTCTTCTCCATATTTGCCTTGGTATTGTCCACGTGAAATATGATCAGAACCTTTAAGCAACTTTCTAAACCAACCCATTTCATGCAAAATTATTCACCTTCAGGTTGGCAAACCTTTCGTCAAAAAATATGTCAATCGAGTAGGCACAAAAATATATTCCACAATTTATATATAGAAGGAAGGTCTACAGACTATTAAGCTTCTTTTGAAAAAGTAAATGTTATGCCTTGATTCCAAACTTCAAAATTCAGTAGCATGATGTTGAAGCTTTTAACCAGCATTAGCTATAATATATAACGCAAAAAGTATGTTATGACACTAAGGTAAATAGCAATGACAGAAACAGCCAGACAACTAGAGATTGGGAAGACATACATATGTAGGAAATGTATCAAATTCGAGACCAGAGTTTGAGAAGAGAAAATCTCAATCTTGGATAGTTAAGATTAGATATAACCGAAACAACATTGATTTTTTCTTTCGTGTGTGTGGCTGCAGGAGTGAATCTTGACCATATAACTGAAATGGATAATTAAAATTTAGTTTGATCACTATAGTTACAAAAAATTTCCTTTCTAGTTCCTATAAGCATCTCCTTGTAATCCATATATATACCCTTTTTAATTCCAGGTGGTCTTATAGGGAGTAAAATAGATTAAAAGGATACAGATAGAGACTAAAAGGGATTGAAAATGTTAAGAGTAGAGACTAAAGAAGATGCTTTTATGTATAATTAAACCTTAAAATTAAAATTAAAACAATCTCCATCACCTATATGTCATTGTGTGACAATTTATTCGCCCCCTCGCACCTCTCGCTCCCATTAGATATGCCAATATTGTGTGTTTTGCAGGGAAAGTAAAAGTTAACGAGAACGACAGAAAGACTATCACACAACTGATATATATATATATATATATATATATATATATATATATATATATATATATATATATATATATATATATATATATATATATATATGGATTTATCAGAAGAAAAAAACTTGCAATACGTGTAAGTTCAAAAGAAAAAACTCTTAATGAAGAAAAGATAACAGCAAAAAAGATGAAAAGCAAATTTCAATATCTAATCTTTCGTGTAAAATCCCAACGATAAGATATGAATACAGCCTCATTTCCGCACACCAGCATCGTCAAATCTCAAACTAAGCAAACATGAAGATCTTCGAATTTCCAGTTACACGTACCTGTTTGCCGAAATCTCTTCACTTCCGCAATACCCAATAGAACATTTGATGAATAATTCAAACCCAAGTCAAATTACTTCAGAAAAATAAAAAAACTGCACCACACCCACGATTAAAGACAGCGAAAGCAAGAAAGAAAAAGGAAAAATAGTGAGTTAGCAGAATGAAGTGAGAAGTGAACTGAGCAGGAAGAGATTAAGAATCTTTGGTAATAACGGATTCTGATGAATCATAATTTAATAAGTAACGAAAAACAATCACAAAGGGATTAGAGTAAAGTAGTGTATATACCCTGGAACCAAAAGAAAGAAAGAAAAAAAAAGGGGTACTTAGATTCTACGCAAAAAAGGATAAGAAAAAAGGTAAATAGGAACAGAGGAATCTTTTTAAGGTAAATAGGAACAGAAAAAAGACGAGTTTGGTTTGAAGATGGAGAAAATCGGAGAAGAGAGGAGAGGCAGCTGAATTTCAATGTCTACTAAAGCATGTGGGTCCTCTTCCTTTGTCAGTTACCCAGTAAGTAAAGTTGCACCTTTTCTTGTTCAGTGAAAGAAGGAAAAGAATGAAGTGTAATATCGTAATTGAAAATGGATACAAAATAGAACCGTGTGATGAACTTTTTTTTTTTTTGTTTCTTATACATAATAATGTAAGAGAAATGAAAAATAAAAAAACAATTTATCATGAATCATATAAACAATGATACAATTATTGATTTCATGTTTCCGCGTATCAATTTTGTTACGTGCTTCTGCTTTAATTTCACTTTTTCTTAAATTTTTTCATTCTCACAGTTACATTTCTTCCGTTTATTTCGTATAAAATTAATTATTTTGTATTTTTGTGACGATTATTTCTCACAGTTATCACATATTCAATACAAATTAAATATAACTTGGAGTGAAATCTGGTAAAATCAAAGTGTGTGTGGATTTTTCGAAAAATAAAACACCCGTGATAACGATTTTAATTTTTTTTAAAATATTTTCATAAATGGATATTTAAAAATCATTGTGATTCTCGACGTAGATGTGGAAATAAGATTATGTTCATTATGTATGTTGGCTTTAGGTAAATTCTTATACATGTGTGAAGTGAATTGAATTAACATGGAATTATGTGTATATTTTTTATTTGTGAAATTGGATTAATATTAATATTATAATTTTAATTAGATATTAAATATAATAAGTTTTGGTCTAATTTGAGCAAAATAGATATGTTGATATTTGTATAATTTGTCTAGCAAATTATATTTTGCTCGACTAATTTCAACTAGAAAAAATATGATTTTTAAAATTAACACAATAGTCGACAATTGTTTAATAAATCTTAAAATTCACACAACAAATGATAATTCGTTTAATAAATCTTAAATTTTCATTGGTTGAGTTGAGTTTCATCTTGCAAACAGCAACCTAAAAGCAATTTGTTATTATTATTTTTTTTTTGTTAAAATTTGTCCAATGAATTTTTCTGAATAAAAGGACATGTTAAAGGTAAATGAACGAAGAGCAATATGAATAGTGAGTTGTGATGGTGAAGGAAAATAATAAAATTATGAAGTGCTAAGTCGTTATGAAAGTTAAATGATAAATGGTTTAGTGAAATTTTTATATTATATTTGATGATTTTTATATGGTATGCTTTATTGAGAATAAGACATATAAGATAAGGAATGTCATATAGGTAGTTTGGTGTTAAAATTACACATTCTTCCTCTCATATTAAAATATATGCTTATTTCGTTTAGTTAGAAAACAATAATAAAAGTTACTTAAAATATTTCTAAATGTGCTTTTAATTGGAATATTAAAATATACAATTTTATTTTTCTATAATAATTAAATTTCATTTAATAATAAAATTTTGATATATAGATTCATTTAAAAGTATGAATGATTTTTTTTTTAATATTTGTATTTGATGAACTTTTTCAATTTATAAAAGGACAAAAATGTCTTTAACAAACCGTTAAAAGTTTATCCACTGTCTCCAATGCATACCAAATTCTAGAAAAAAAATACCTACTAACTACTTGTAGGTAAATAATTATAATAATATTTTATTTAAATAATATTAAGTGATTAATTTATATATTTATTAAAATTGTTTTAGAAATACACGAAAATAATAAATATATATGAAGAAGAGTGTTGCTTCCCTATACTCCAAAAGAATTTTAATTATAAAACTATCAACTTTACTTTAATCTTTTTACTTTTTTACTTTTTTATGAAAATCCTAAGTCTCTACCTCTCATTTTCATTCTCACAATTGCCCACCCCAATCTCACTTTCTCTCTTTCTTCCCACGTTTGTTTTTCCCAACCCATTCTTCATATCTGTTTTCACTTCTTTAGTTTTTTCTTATTCATTTTGGTCCCTTGGCTGTGTGTTTGTGGTGCGGTGGTCGTAATGCTTTGGTGGTGCTTCATTCGTGGTGCGTCTACTGTGTAGTTTAGTCTACAAGAGGTTGGTTCAAATTAAATTTGATAGTATTATTGCATTTGAATGCATTCGAATATATTCTGTATGCTGCATGTTTGATCTTGTTTGGTTTCTAATGGCTGCATTTTCTGTGTCTTCAAAGGAAGAAGATATCCACATTCGTTCAAGGCCAAACAGATATATCACATCGGTTGAGGCCTGAGTGTTTTTTTTTAGTTTTTATTTTATTAATTTATTGTATTTTAAATTAATATATATATAGTATTTAAATTTAGTGCTTTTTTTTAATTTGTTATGTAATTAGGGTTAAATATGTTTTTCGTCCCTTAAGTATCACACGATTTTGGTTTTAATCCCTACTCAAAACTTTGATGGTTTTTAGTCTTCGTAGTTTTGAAACTCTTAGTATTAGTCCTTAAAAATGGATGGCGTTAAGTTTTAGTAAATGTGGCAAACGGCGAGGCCAGGTTTGATGTCAGCTGTCGTGCCACGTTGATTGTTTCATTTTCCAAGTTGAACCTAACTTTGTCCTCTACGGCGAGCCAGAAGCTTCCCGTTTCTGCCCCTCACCCTCCACGCCCACCAGCAGCACCGTGGCCAGGAAGGGGTCTGCACCTTTTGATTCAATCGCCTCTGTAGTTTACTAAAATTCTGCACCTTTTGAACCCCCCCACCCCTCCTCCAAAAATAAAAAATCGCACCTTCCTAAAATCGTGGTTTATAAATAACTCAGCAAATTAGCAGATAAAAGTTGTTTTTCAAATGATACAGTATGTATGAAGTTTAGATTCTGGTGCAATTAAAACAGAAAGTTCCAAACCCATTAACTCTATTAGAAAGAGGGGTGAAAAAAGGAAACCCATGAATGAAATTCAGAAGAAGAAGAGAAAAGCTTGTTGAGAAAGTCAATGCTAAGGACATACATACCTTGTGGCCATTGAGGAAGGGGTGAAGGCAGAGAGAAGGGAAGTGGATCAGGGTCAGTTAATTCAGGGACAGAGTCCCAGCATAGTAAACTCTTGCACCCAAACATCACTGAGAGGGACAACACTATTTGTATGACAAACTGAAAATAACAGTTAATGCTGTGAATCTTTCCCCTGTACATTATTCATTACATCCCATAATAATAAACATGGACAAAAAAAACCATTGTATAAATTGTTACATGTATCACTTCATATGTTTGCCATTAAAGAATACAATAGAAGCAGGAAGGCGTGGAGGGCGAGGGGCAGAAACAGGAAGCTTCTGGGTCACCGTAGAGGACGAAGTTAGGTTCAACTTGGAAAATGAAACAATCAACGTGGCACGACAGCTGACATCAAACCTGGCCTCGCCGTTTGCCACATCTACTAAAACTTAACGCCATCCATTTTTAAGGACTAATACTAAGAGTTTCAAAACTACGAGGACTAAAAATCATCAAAGTTTTGAGTAGGGACTAAAACCAAAATCGTGTAATACTTAAGGGACGAAAAACATACATGTAATTATAACTAAAATGATTTTCTTTTTAATTTGTTCAGAGGAATTTCATTCCAGCGAAGAAGTGGACTGTTGTGAAGGTGCCTTGATATAGTTGTGGGGACCATTAACGAAGTGGTTCGTTGTTGGGTAAAAAAAAATTACTAAAAGACAAAAATATAATGAGAAGATGCATGGAGCAGTGTGTGGTGTAGGGATGACAACGGGTCAGGTCGGGCACGGATAGTGCCTACCCGCAACCCGACCCGACAATAAAAAAATCCACCCGCTACCCGCACGGATACCTGCTTAAAAAATATTCGCGGGTATTTTAATACCCGCGAATATCCGCGGGTACCCGCAAATATTTAAAAAAATATATTTTAATAAATTATTAAAATAATTTAAATAGAATTACAAAAAATATATAAAATATAATATAAATTAAATTAAATATAAATTTAAATTCAATTTTAATTAAATTTAATCTTGTAAAATATAAATTAATGTTAATTTTAATTAAATTTAACTTAATAAAATATAAATTAAATTTTTATTTTTATTTTTTGTGGGTAGCGGGTATCCGCGGGTACGGATAGTATAATACCCACACCCGACCCGTTTATAAGCGGGTATTAAAATATCCGCTACCCGCGAGTTGTGGGTAGTAAATATCCGCGGGTATCAACTATCTGTCGTGGATTTTATCCGTGGATATCCGCGGGTGCAGATTTTTTTGCCATCCCTAGTGTGGTGATGGAAGGTGTAACTCTCATTAAAGAAATAAGGATTGGTCTAGCAAGTAGGCCAGGTACAAGAGCCCAAAAATCTAACGCTGAACCCAAACCAAATTAAAAAAGGAAAACACATCTAATCTAAAAGTGAATTTCTTAGGTTTAATAGCCTCTTTGGTCCCCCACTTTCGTTGCCTAATGTCAAATCAGTTGCCATTTTTAAAAGTGGTTGAAATATATTCACAGTTAATAAAATGTGTATCAAATTTGTCCATTTCGTTAAGTATCATCAAACGGAGTTAATGCATTAATGATGTGGCACCAAATATTGACAACGTGTCAGTATATTGATTTGTGAGTGATGACGTGTAAGTGTGCATCTTGCGTTTCAGAACTTCGGATTTGTAGGTCCTCCTCGAGAGAGGAAAAGTGGTCGAAGAGCTCCTTCCAGAGGAGGGTGTGAGGAAGAAATGCTAACAGCGGGACAATAGCTGAAATAAACATATGAAAAGAAGATCATGATGGGTGCATTTTCTGATTCATTACAATTAAGAAGAAAAAGAAGCCTAAACGACGATGTTTGGAATCCCCCCTGTAGGCAGAGACCGCGCTAGTGAGAGCCCAAAGGGAAGGGAAACAGACCAGTGACCGGTTAATACCCATAAGATCTGAACATACCGACAACTCGGTCACTATCACCCCCTCCCCCCGAAACGATGTCGTTCCCTCACCACCGTCGAACCCAATCGGAGATGCATTTCCGGATCACCGACGACTTCGACCTCGAGGTCGATCTTTCTCCCCGCATTTCCAAGATCTCACCCTGCCCAACCAATCTGGACCCAAACCCGAATCTCCGCCGCACGAGACCGCATACTCGGGTCACTAGAGGAGTAATTCCGCGGACACCTCTTCCTCCTTGCTGCTCGAAGGCATTGAGGCCAAGAAGGCCTTGTCCCCCGATAAGCTCGTCGAACTCTGAACCGTTGATCCCAAACGTGCCAAGAGGTTCCTTTTCTCTCTTTCACATTGTGATATCATTGCGATTTCAATTCCTGGTTTCAATTGTCACTTTCTCGCGTTGTGACTGAAGGGGATGGGGCATGTGATGCAGGATTCTCGCTAACCGTCAATCCGCGACGCGCTCCAAAGAGAGGAAAGCTTGTTATGTGTCAGAGCTTGAAAGGAAATTTCAATCCCTTCAAAGAGAGACTGCTTCTTCCATTGTAAATGCAGGGTCTTTATCTGACTTAATAATGAGGCTCAATCGTTTTTTGAGAGTCTCAATCATAAGTTTGAGCCTGATGTTTTGGTTTACACTAGTTTGGTTTATGGGTGGTGTCGTGCTGGTAACATATCCAAGGCTGAAGAGGTGTTTAATGAGAAGGCTGGGAGGACTGAGAAGGTATTGCAGGTTTACAATCAGATGAAGAGGCTAGGTTGTCCTGCAGATACCATTAGCTACAATTTCATCATTGAGAGTCATTGCAGGGATGAGAATCTTGATGAGGCTGTGAAGATTCTCAATTTGATGGTGAAGAAAGGGGTTGCTCCTAATGCGTCCACTTTCAATTGTGTTTTTGGATGCATAGCTAAGTTGCATGATGTGAATGGTGCGCACTGGATGTATGCTAGAATGAAGGAGCTGAAGTGCCAGCCCAATACGTCGATATTTTGTGAAATGAAGCACTGGAACAATGCTTACAAGTTAATGAAGGAAATGGTTGAAGAAAAATGCCTAAGACCCAATCTATTAGTTTATGAAACGGTTATGGAGCTGCTCAGAAACATTGATTGATTGACATCTTGGATGAAGTATTTTCTGTTAAGAAAATTTATAAACGTGATGGCCATGATTTAGAATTTGGTTTGTGGCCGAAATTCAGGTGTTCATGAGGGAAAAACACAAATGTGATTTGAAGTATTTTGTTTCCTCCAAGCAGAAGCAATAACAAGCTTCCGGTACAAATCCAAGTCCTCGTTCTACAAGAAGGTATGAACGTCAGGTGTCTTCACGTTTTCCGTGCCGCCACGCTCCTCTAGGCTGGCCTTCCAAGTCTCCGTGATCTCCGTGGCTTGCTCCTTCACGGTGGGGGTGACCAACAGACTCGATTTTTCGATGACCGGGTTGACAACAACCGGAATCAGAGACTCGAGTACAAGGACGCAGGCCCAGCCTTGGTCGTGGCCGGGCTTTTCCCCTCTCTTGTCGACTAGAAAGAGAGGAGTGGAGCTCCACATGGGAAGAATCAGATAATAAAGTAGTAAAAGTGAATGAGATAGTGACACGTTGTGATGTCAATATCTACAAAATGCCACGTCTTCTGCCAGATCATCCATCCTTAACGTCGTTTGTTTCTATTTAACGGAAGGGACAATTTTGATGCAAAATTTAATAAGTGAGGACCAATTTGACACTTTTTTAAAACCAGAAACCAAATTGACATAATCGAGCAAAACTGGGAACAAAAGAGACTATTAAGCCAATTTCTTATTATTAATTTTAAAGGGAAATTAAGCTAAAATCTAATGGTATATATAAGTGGATATTTTACCTTGTTTTTTTTATCCCCTCTGTAGAGGCTACATCCTATCTCTTATGTTTTTGGTTAAAAAATAAAAAGTGAACGAAAAGAAAGATGAATAAAGTGTAAACAGTGATTTTTTTGAATTAAATAAAATAGTTTGTGTATTTGATATAATATGATAAAAAAAATTGATAATTTAAATAATTATCAGAGAATAATTATATTTTATTTTGTGCATCAATCAATCAATCACATAATTAAATTTTTTTATTATTTTCATATTTAATTAGGATGTAATTTTTATTTTATTCTGATTCAATTGAAGAATATATATATTTACACTTGTGTATCAACTGTCTTCAATGTTCCAAATATTCATTAAATATCTTTCTATAAAAACAAAATCAATAACATATACGAAAATGTTGGCATCTCAATAACATTATTTTAGGATCTCTCTTTATGTATTCATTGTACAAGAATATATTTTTTAATTTCAAAAATATAAAAATTATAATTATATAAAAATTAAATAAAAAAATAAATGTCAAATATTTATATAAAACATTAAAAAAATTGTTCGTATCCAAACTAATATTTAATAATTATAAAAGCATCATATAAACACAGAAGGTTTAAACAATTTAGACATGTTCACTTGTCATCGTTGCTAAGTACTAATTAATGGATACCTCTACAATTAACCCTTAATACTTGTCATGGTGTGTGTTCTGTTATTATCTAATAATTTATGATAATTCTTTATTGTTATTTAACTTAATTTTCTTTTTTGATCAAAAAATTATTTTAAATATTGTAAAACTTCAAAGAAAGTCCAATTAAAAGAATGTAATAAAAGAAATACATATTACAGTGAACATAATTTATGTCTTATTTTAATTATATTACAAAATCTATAACCTCCCAATTTAGTAATATAAAATTATTAAAATAAAACATTACATGGATAATGATATAATAAGAATTACAGATTAATTGTGAACAAAATTCTTTACCTGAAGAATAAAGGTTCCACCTAAACTGCAAGCTTCACTCCTATTCTCCCGCTGCGACAACTGAAAGATTATATCCCTAAACTCACACCATTAAGGTGATCATTGCAAAAGAGAAAACAACATACAAAGACATACCACAGAAAAATAAGGATAAGCTAGTGTAATTTAATATTCATGTGAGCATATAATTCAAACATACAAATCATATAATCATACACATGTATAAAACATATAAACACATATTGACCGACCACTTTAACTTGACTGATCGGAATAGTATGAATATGTAGCTTTTGGTCGTTCATGCACTCGTGGGTGTAGTAACTGGAAACCCATCAATTGCCGTACGAGGTTAACCTGTTATCACTCATCGTAGGACCCATCCCCCCCCCCTCGGCTAAGGCCTCCTGCTATTCTCACGACATGACTTATCCATCTCTACTTGAGACTTGGTAATCATTAGAATGTCAGGATGAACACTGTGGGTTTCGCTGTCCATATTCATACTATAACACCACCTTGATAACCAATTACTAAGACATTCCTCCTTGAAATTCTCTCTTAATCCACCTTATAAAAATCATACCGAACTTCAATACCAACATACTTCCTCATACACAATACATTTAAACAACTGAAATAAACACTAAGAATAAAACATAGAAATAATCTTTTGAATACCAAATAGCTTACAGTAGTTTAAGGCCGAACGGTAGAACAAACACCACCCATGAATACGACCGAGCGAAAAAGATCAACATGACCTATGAAAAAACTGAACGGGAAAACACTCACAACACACGGACATGACCGAACGGTCATTTAAGGTTCAAGCATAAGCCTAATACAGTTTGTTAGGAATAAAATAGGAGAAGATGTCGAACGGTAGCAGGAAGAAAGGGGGTCGAACGGTGATGTTGAAGGAAGAGAGACCTAAGACCGAACACCAATAAAAAATCGAGAACTACAAAGACCGAGTGCTAGTACAAGACCGAGCACTACTAAGAGACCGAGTGCTAGTACAAGACCGAGCACTACTAAGAGACTGACTACCCACCTAAGACCGAACGGTCATGAACGGGTAAGACTAAAGAGTCCGAACCCAGTTAATGACCGAATACCTAAATATGGCCGAGCGGCCAATCAGCGCATGACCGAGCGGGCCGAACGCAGTTAAGACAACACCAACACAAGATCGAACTCTAGCTAAACCGAATACTAGTACGAGACTGAACGCTAGTAAGACCGAAAGATATATTCAATCAAATACTAGTACAAGACTGATCGATCATTAACTGGAAAGTTCCACGGAAGCAGAACTCAGTTAAGACCGAACACAAGAGGAAGGCCGAACGGTCAACTATTGACACTCGGCGAACTGCATAATTCTGCAGAATAACTGCAGAATTATGATCAACACCTATCTTTACCAATTCACTGCATTTTTCCCAACTTCTAATCCTTCAGACTCATATCATACACATCTTTATACTTAATTATGATTATCTAAACCTTTCCAACATCATTTAGAGAGTTTCATCTCAGATTCAAGAGTCAATTCTGCAGAATCACCAACTCAAGGACTGAAAATCAGATTTCCCACTTTTGGTATAATTTTGAGTGACTTAAGGGTTCTAAGAAGTCCTAAACAACTTACCTAAATTCTCCTTACAAACTGAATCCACACCTGATACCAATTCCCTCTTTTCACTACTTCACTTCCTCACAATTCACTCGACAAAGTAACCAAAACTTTGCAGAAATGAAATCAGCATGACCACAACAGTTAACAGTTCACATAAACAATGTCGAACACACAAACATTCAATTTCACATACATGCAAAACCATCAAACAACATTTTCATACATCATATAACCAAAATCAATTAAATTAACTAGCTTCCCTTACCTCAACGCAACTTGACAGATTTTAAACTTCTTTACAGTTTTGTTAAACCGCAGTGATCCTAAGATAGCCTATAGACTTTGGATCGGTGAAAGAAAACCAACCACCGAACCAGAAACAAAACCGGAACTCAGATGAAGAGCCGAAGAACACATGCAAACCGGACAGTGCTTGCATGTACCAGAAATTGCAAAAATTTCAAGAATCAAAGAGAGACAAACTTACCAGCTTTAAACACGAAATTGATCGGTGGAATGAAAGCTCTTGGTGCCAAGATTGCTTAGGCAGTGCCTGATTTTGAAAAGATGAACTAAGATGGAAGAAATCTAGAGAGAAGGGAGAGCAAAGGTAAGAAATGGAGGTTTTAGAAAGATAGACACTTTTAAAATAATGAACCGTTTGTTAAAATTTCCTATTTTATAATATTGGTATATTTTACCACCAAAAACTCGATTTTATTATTTTAATACATCTATCTACTCCATTACTTCTATTTTCTGGGTTCTTCCAAAATTGAACCTATAAAATCATGACTATTTTTTAAGATCGGACATACATTTATTTTTTAAAATCTAATAAAATCTAATTAAAAGAACTAGATTTATAATTCATCAATTAAATTTTAATTTATTTTAAGTTAAAATAAATCTAGATTAAATTCATTTTATTTATTAAAGTTTTGGAGATCCTTGATTGGATTTATGATTGTCATAAATTCAACGGATTATATTATAGATTAGATATCAGTTACTCGATTTTCAGCATCCAAAATTCAGTTATATTAAAGTTAATAGATAATTGTTCAATTAGCAATCAATGTTGTAATGTATATTATTTTAAAATCATAGCTCATAATTTTACCTATAATAATTATTATTAGTTTTCACTTTTTTTCTTATCGATTTAATTATAGTTTAATCATAACTTAATTTTTGTATTAAAAGATTGATCTGTCATTAGCATCACTGATCTAATTATGCTACGATATTATTTAATCTAACTATGCTATGACTATTCAACCATACTATTTAATGTACCTATACTATTAGTCATAAGTCCACAAAAGAGTTTTACTCGAAAATAATCGATCTTGAATTCGATCCGAAAAAAGTTCGATCTTAGGACTCGACATAAAAAAGTTTCAAGTTCAACTGAAGCAATTTCACTGAGTAAGCTTGACTAAACATACACAGTCACAATTAGATTAAATCCAATTAGGTTTGATTATTAATTTCATTATATATGATCGAGATTAACTCAGATCGAATTTTAGGAACTAACTTTCTATCGGGAGTGACACAACGTTATAGAGACGAAATCGATCAAATACTGCTATTTGGAAAAGAAGATGTTTAAGATGTGGATAAAATAGTTTTTCTTTTACGTTTTTTCACCAATTAACCAATGAAAACAATCCCAAATCACATCACTCTATTTTTACACTTTCATCTCCAAATAACAGGTTGTTTAGTGATAGCTTTATTTATTTATTCCTAAAAATCCAATTTAATGTAGTGATATTGCCATCTATATGTCCCATGTCTGTTCCTATTAAAGTAAGCAAAGATAAAGATAATTGTAGATTGAAGGGCAATGAATTTGAGGACCCCCTCCCTAGTTTTTAGGTTATGTAAACTCATATGTCACCATCACAACGTGTCTCACTGCTCACCACATGATGCCTTTTCAACTACCTCACATTCTTTTATATGCACAAATCTAAACCATCTAAATTTTTTTCATATCTTATCATTCATATCAAACTTCCAACCAATCACTACAAGAATAACAACAAAAAATATTCCAAATACATTGCATTTCTAAACATTCTGCGTCTTCTCTTCTACAATATTACCCACACCATTTTTCACCTATTCTATATTACTCCTTTACTTTATTTTTTCCAGTTATGTTACGAGGCTTCTTTTCAAAAATTAACACAATATTAATATTTTTTGTTATGTCTTTAATTAATATACATACATGCATTTAATTGTAGTAAGAAAATGAAAAAGACAATTTTTATTATTATTATAATTACTGATTGTATTTTGCATCTTTTGAAAATCCTTAGAAGTTAAACACAAAAAGAACAAAATAAGTATTTCTTTCTAAACGTTATTATAGTACATTGTTGATATCAACTTCGAAACAACAACACCTCGTTTACTTTGAAATAACTATGATTTTAGTGTTTTTTTTTCTTTCTTAATTTTAGTTTTCAGTTTAAAACAATTGGAAAATAATATTTGAGATGGGACAAACATAAAATATGAAATGCTTAAGGTACGAAAAGTTACATGATGCATCGAAATTAGGTTAAGAAAAATAATAATAAATTAAAAAATATGCACTTATCAAATTTAACAAAAAATTTAAAAATGTACATTTTTTTTCTGTAAAAATGATTAATTATATTAATAAAATCTTCCCATTAATTTTTTCATCCCCAACGTTTATATATAATAACACTTTTTCGCAAAGTGAAAATAGCACAGCATATAGTATACGAGTAATGCAATAATTTTCTGCAAAATATTTTATTTATCATCCTCATGTTTTTAAAATAATGTTTTCCGAAAATATATATATACTTAATAATTTGAATTTTAATAATTATACATGGGTCAGAAATTTATTTTCAAAATGTTTTGAATGTATTGTTAAAATTTAATTTATTTTTAAAATGTGTTTAATACGTTGTGAAAGTAAATTTCTAAAATTATACAATTTCTTAAAACAAACAAGCACACTAAGCAAATATTCAAATACATAAATAATAGCAAAATTACTTAATGATAGTTTCTTGAGTGTTGCTCCCTCCATCACCACCAAATGTTCCCTGCACCACCCCATATCTAATTTGTCGTTGCTATAAAACGGGTGTCAACATCCGTTTCGTCTTCAACGGATGTTGACATCCGTGGAGATTGACATCCGCTAACACATTTTATATTTTATTTTATTGTTTTTATTTTAAAAAAAAAAAAAACTTCAACGGATGTGACCACATCCGTTTAATAGTTTTTTAAAATATATTTTAATTATTATTTAAATAATAATACATAAATTAAATTAATAATTATTTTATTAAATAAAATAATATTAATTTAAAAATAATTAAGTAATAACTTTAAAAAAATTAAATAATATTTATATATTAATTTAAAATACAATAAATAAAAAACTAAAAACTAAAAAGAAAAAAAAAACTTCAACCATGTCGCCACCTCCGTTTTAATAAATTTTTAAAAAATATTTTAATTATTATTTAAATAATAATACATAAATTAAATTAATAATTATTTTATTAAATAAAATAAAATTAATTTAAAAATAATTAAATAATAATTTTTAAAAAATTAAATAATATTCATAGATTAATTTAAAATATAATAAATTAAAAAATTAAAAACCAAAAAAAAAAAAACTTCAACAAATGTCGTCACAGATGTTGCACATCCATTTTAATAAATTTTTTAAAAATATTTTTTTATTATTTAAGTAATAATATATAAATTAAATTAATAATGATTATTTTATTAAATAAAATAAAATTAATTTATAAATAATTAAATAATAATTTTAAAAAATTTAATAATATTTATATATTAATTTAAATACTATAAATTAAAAAACTAAAAACTAAAAAAAAAGAAAGAAAACGGACGTCACCACGTCCGTTTTAATAGATTTATAAAAAATATTTTAATTATTATTTAAATAATAATACATAAATTAAATTAATAATAATTATTTTATTAAATAAAATAAAATTAATTTATAAATAATTAAGTAATAATTTTAAAAAAATTAAATAATATTTATATATTAATTTAAAATACAATAAATTAAAAAACTAAAAAAAAAAAACCTCAACAAATATGGCACATTCGTTAACAAATTTGGCACATCCATTTAAGAAAAGAGGTGAGGTGTAGAATATTTTAAAATATAAAGGATAGTTTTGGAATTTAAAGAAAATGTGGTGGTGCAAGTAACAATGTGGGGTGGTGTAGGGAGCAACCCTCTAGTTTCTTAGGGTAGAAAATTGATGGGTGTTGCTCCCTCCACCACCACACCTTTCTCCCTCCACCTCCCTTTTACTATTTTATTCCTCAGTAAAATTTTATTTTTAGAGTTATTATTTTTTAATTTTACCCATTCACAACCTATTTCATTAATAACCTATTCTAGTCTTCTACATGAGTAAAATACTTTTCTTTCCTTTTAACATTATATTTCTTCCTCTCTTTCTTTCGTCGTTGTGAGATACTACAAGTTGCAAAGGTTGGTGCTGGTGGAAAGAATTATCAAGCAGTCTCCCTATCGTGGTGCAGTGGGTGGAGTGGTGCAGTGCGTGGAGTGCTTCCTCGTATTCGAATAAACTTTGAAATAAAATCCTAAAATAAAAAACGTAACCTTTAAAGGAGGTGATATCCTTCAACGGATGTCAACATCCTTCAATGGATGTCAACATCCTTCAACGGATGTCAACATCCTTCAACAGATGTAAACATCCGTTTTTATTTTAGAGTTTGTTTTATTAGGTTACATCTCCGTTGATGTATACTTTCTCACGCTGGTTGATGCTCTGGACGTTCCTCGATGTTTCTCCACACCACGGCGGCAATGGAAGCTTTCAAACCAAAAAAATAAAACTATGAAGAAAAAGGAATGGAAGTGCGGGAGGTGAAACGAAAATGGGAAAAGGGGAAGAGAGTTTCGTGGATGGGTGCTGGGAAAGTAAAATTAGGATTTCAAATTATTTAAAATAGGATAAAAGTAAAAAAAAAATTAACTTAAGGATATAATTGTATTTAAAATAATGTAGGGAGGTGGAGGAAGTATAGGGTGGTGGTGGGGGAGCAACACCCAAAATTGCTAGTATGTATTAGCCCAAAATATAAACACCGGGCTACGTAGCCCATTTCACAGTTACAACTTTGGGTTAGTCTTAAGCTTCAGAAACCCAAGCCAGGTTAAGGTCTTTAACTAACTAGTCATTTGCCTACAATAACATTATTGGGGTACTTACATATGAAAAAAAAAAATTTACATTCTTACAACATTTTTGGACAATTTTTCAATAATTTCCAACAATACTAAATAAAAATATATTACTTTAAAAAAACACATTTTTTTAATATTTTTTGTTTAATAATAATAATACAAATATTGCATCATATTTTTTTTAAGGAACTGACATTCTGTTATACAAGCCAGAAACATAAATATAATTTTTTTTCTAAGTATACTTTTCATCAAAATCTTCAAGAATATTTTTTATATGGCATGGGTTGGAGGTAGTCGTTTACACTTTATTTTGTTCTGATGAGAAAGTAAAAGAAGATGAATAAAAATTAATAAAATATATGATTTAAATTGAAAAGAAATAAAAGTGAAAGAATCGAATGTACCATCCGATATTTCAACCTCGCAGATGTTTTTTCTTCAGCACTTTTTATTTATAAATCTCTTCTGTTTGTATTTTTAAATATCATCTTTCTATAAGTTAAGTTCCAAAGTTAACTTGGCAACCGATAAATGTTAGGAAATTAATTTTTAGAAGGTATTAATACATTTCAAAAATCTATTCTTTAAAATCATTATAAAACCTTAACACATTAAATAAATTATTGTTAAAAACTAAAGAAATACATAAGATTTTATTTTATTTTTATGTGTGTTGGTAAATAGGTTTCCTTTTTCCTTTTTTTTTTCTTTTTCTTACGAGAAATAAAGTTGGTGATGTGATTTAAAAGCAAATAATATAATTTTGGTTTTCTTTACTTAGAACAACATTAAAAATTCTCATAAAGAAAACAAAATCAATTTTCTTAATTTACATCGTTATAATTAGTTATATACTAAGTTCTCAACTAAATTTTATCAATTAGTCTTCCCTGTCTGCTAAAATTTATTATCGTGCATTGTTTTTATTAGTAATTAATGCTTATCAGTTTTAATTTTAATTTTTATTACAGGCATTAGGAATTAATTGGGATTGAAATTCTTATATTCAATAAAAATTATGAATATTACTAGTATATAAATAAAAAGATTTAAAAATTTATTATCTTAAATTTATTTCTGCGAATTTTAAAACTTTCATGATTCAGATAATAAAAAAAATTCAAATGATTTTATTCTCTTCTTATTAATTCTTTTTACTAAAATGAAGATGACTTTTGTTTTTCCTCATTTATTATCAGCACATCCTCTATCATGAGCATTCATGTTTAGTTTTTTCCAACAAATCCATTCACTCAAATGCACTTAAATCTACAAAACCAAACTTGCAATATATATCTGTCTTCACAATTCAACGTTAACAATATCATCTACGTAAACAGACACATTTACATAACGATATGTCTCACTTGTCTCATTCATTACTTTTCTTGTTTTCAAGTGAGACTTTCTCTATCCCATACCTTAAACTAACTAACTTCTGGTCAAAGGATTTGAAGAATAATATTTGAAACAATACAAACAAAAATCAATTTAAAGAAGACAACCATTCAAAATTGCAATGTCAATTGTCCATTCTGTCATGATGAACAACCTCGTCATATTTTCTAGTAGGTTTATTCATGCTTTGATATATACACTGTTGTTATAGATTACTACTCACTCTAAAAAACATGTCTTACCACACAATCACAGACTTAGTGTGAAGAAACAACTGTTAGCTTTTCTCCAGCTCAAGAACAGCAATATATATATATATATATATATATATATATATATATATATATATATATATATATATATATATATATATATATGGTGGTTGAAATTGCCTTATTAAATACATTGGATATGTTTGTCCTATCAATATTTATGCAAAATTTTCAAAAGCGTTTTAAAATTAACTTTTGGCATTTTCTTCTTGTCTTGGTTATCTCACGCAAGACAATTACATGTGCAGCTTCGTATATACATTGATTTAAGTGGCCCCTCAAAGATAAAACCAGTTGATTAATTGGTGATTATTACTTCCATGAAACACCCAATTTTCTTTTCAATTGTATTTTGTAAACAATCACGAAAACTAGAAAATATAGATTTTCATTTATTGGCCTTCGTCTGAAATTTTATTATCAAGCTGTTAATCAAACCGTTACTCAGTGTTATATTGTTTATCAATTAATTGTGTTTGTTTACTAATATATACGATAACTTAATAAGAAATATTAAGTACGGTAATATCTATTATTCGTGAAATAAGAGAAAATTATATTCTCTATTTTTTTTAAAATTTTTAAATGGAATTTTTTTAATATATATGTGTGTGTGAGTTGTTGTAAAGGGATTGAGTATTTTAATTTATCAATATTTTTACCTTCTAAAAAAATTTATTTTTATTTTACATGTGAAATTTGATTTTGATCCTATAAATTTTTTTCTTTGATTTTGATCTCCCAAAATATAAAATCACTTCCTTCTATTGACAAGGCTTATTAATTATTAAGTTTTGAGGGTGATTATGGATGTAGGTTTTCAAAAATATTAAATTCATAAAATAATTTTAATGTAACCAAAAAATATTTTTAATATATGTGTATATATATTATGATAATTTTTTACGTGAAACTTAGTAATTATGTGTGAATACTTATAAGAATAAAGGTGCTATCAATTTTCCTTTAATAGCACAGGCAGTTAGAGTACAGCCATGTGCTAATTTCCATGTGAAAATAAGGTGAGGTTGATACCCTAAATTCTTGTAAACTGGTATTCCAGAAAACCATTTTTTGGTATTCCCATATTCTGTATTTTTAATTTAATTAAAAAAATTAGGTTAATGAAATTCTGGAATTATTTCAAGGTATAAAAGGTGTTTACAAAAATAGTTATAGACAGTTTTTCAATAAATTTTTATATCGATAATCAGAATCAAACTGAGATCATTATTGAACTAATTAGATGGTTCACCATAAAGCTTATTAACCCATTCAAACATATGGCTATCTTAGATATGGGGTTTTGGAAATAAGACATCACTTAATTTAATGAAGCTTTTATTAAGTATCATATAAAAAAATAATACTTTTGATTAAAATCAACAAACATTTTTGGGAGGAATACTTTTAAAAAATCATGTATATAAATTTATTTCAAATTGTATGAGAAATATTCTACATCTATTAGTTTAATTGTTTATTTTCAAAGTTTCTTATTCAAAATTTTACTTTAGTCACACTTGAATAAATATAGACACAGGCCTTGAAGTTTCCAATTAGACAAAAGACGCATTAATATTAATCAATTCAACAATTTGTAATATTTACGATTATATATGATACAGCAAACCAATGAATATATTTTTCCTCTTAAAAATGCTATAGTTGCAATCAACCAAGCAAAGAGAAATATGTGTCTGTATTGAAAATATATTATCAGTGTTTACAGAAACACGGTGTTTATAAATATTGTGTACACTTTTATATTAAGTTGTCCAACATCACTAATACGACTTCTTTCTTGTCTACCAGAACATTTTAAAGACTAAACTAAAAACAATATTACATGGTGAAAAATTCAGAGACGACCAAACATATTTAATATACGAAGATATTAAGGTAGAAGAAATTGCATGATTTACATACCATTTGTAAATATTTATATGTGAATTAATTAAAGTCATTGACGTGTACACAGAAGCTTACCTCCAGATTAGAATATAGCTAGCATACATATATAGGAAGCATAAAATCTCTATGGGAGGGCTTGTGGTTAACGCTAAGCAAATTTAGTTTGATAAGTAGAGAAAATAGGTTTCCCATTAGAAAGATGATCAATGGATTAAAATATTTAATTGTGTTTGTTTGTATGTATGTTTCCTTGAGGCAGAAGTAGGGTTTTTAGATAGGGGAAGTAGGGAAAGTGGGAATTGGTATATTTAAAATGTAACTAGAAACTAACTAGGTATGGTTAGATTGGGCAACAAGATTCCTCAAACACTGAATTGAGAGAGGAAAACCAAACAAACACTTTGCGTTTGTTTCTCCAACTGCAATTTAAACCAGAAGAACAATTGACAGCTCAACTTCTGTTTCTCCAGTGTTCTCAGCCATAGTCTTTTGTGATGTGTCACGTGATTCTCACACTCTCCTCACACGTACGCTCCCTGGTCCCTTTGCTTCGTCAGGGACCATGTCATCATTGCGACAACCTAATTATGTCTTATATCCTCCACTCACGTGCCAAAGTCGGCTACGCACGTGTCTTTAATTTATGGATTCTACTATTGGTTAAACATTTATTTTCTCCACTCTCTCCTACTTTTTCAAGTTTTATTACTTTCGTATGCTTATAAACATTTTTAAAGTTCACGTTCTCAGTTGCAAGTGCCGCACTGCTTTGGGAAAGTTAGAAGGAACAAGAGCCATCCCTTTGCTTTAATTTTAGGTGCCTAAACTTTTGAAACCCCAAACGTCACAAAATATGGCATCGCTGTGATTTGGATTCAAACAGCCAGAAAACCTCACCATCAAAACGCTTTTTATCTGCACCACAAACGTAATCTCAACTATAACATTTTCAAACACCAACGACATTTTTTGTCATAAAAAAGAAAATATTGTTTAAGATGGAGGGATAGACAGTAGTGTACCGATGAATTGACATACATACAAACATCATGCAATGTTCCAAGGGCTGTTGTCATTTCCATGTTCACTTATTTAAATATTGCTCTAACTAGCTGCTTCTACGTGGGACCCAAAGCGGATGTTTGCTCAATTTCAAGCACATTCTGATAGCTAGAGCTGTCTTTGATTTCACAGCACTGGTTTGATGATCGTTTTGTTTATGGATGACGATGGGGATAGCAACACGAATAAGAGCATCCTGCACAGTGCACACGTCGATGTTACTATAATGTCATCATTATTGACCAAGTTTCATGCTATATATTTAGATTTTCCCAATTAATGGCTAATCAACCAAAGTTCATTTTCTAATTCTGTATTACCAAATTTTGATTTTTCCTGCATAATCATCATACACCCACATGTTCATCATCTATTTCATTTCTTAATTCTTGATAAATTATTGCTACTAGTTTACTGTTTTTATATTCAATAATTCACAATACACACACACACAGATTTAATTATTTTTTTCTTTTCCAATTTTCTCCTGGAAACATGTGCTTAGTTTAAGTAGAAAGCACTTATTTTCCTATTTTGCTTATATGAAGTTCGGATACGACGAATATGAAAAAATATTACCGTTATACCCATATGGGACATTGAATGTATTGCATAAATATATTTTTTTATGTAGCAAATTTTATAACAAACAAATGGCACTATATAAACTATATTATTATAGAATTGAAATTCATAATACGTAATATTTTTTAATATATAAGAGTTATATTTTAGATATATAATAAATATTTTATAATATAATACAATATCAATTTGTTAATAATTTGGATATACATTATTTATGACGAAAATTTGTGAAACATGTTGTATCCGTAAATTTAGAAAAATTAACATACATATTGCTCTAAGTATACTTATGCATATGTATTGCACAAAGTATATTTTATACTTTATGTTAGCAACTACCTCTTTGTAATGTTTTATTTGTTTGTACTCATATTGTTTACTAATATTGAAACGGGAAAGGACGACCTTCTTATTTATTGCTGTTGATGAATTCTTTGGAATGAAAGAAAGATGTGAAATGTACTATCACTCATGAGTAAATAAGACGAAAGAAGAAAAAAGATGACCGACAAAATTTTATGTATTTGTTTGTTTTGAAACATAACTATAAATGATATATTAAAAAATTCTTTTTAACTGTCAGTTTATATTTCATTAAATAAAAATAAAAGTTAACATATAAATTTATTATCTTCAGATGAGATATCATGATATATTTATAAATTATCTCATGGTTTATTAGCATCCAATTTTTTTGTGTTTTAAGAAAACAACTAATTATAGTATTACAGCTGTTAATAATTTGTTTGGTGATCAATTTGGACGAGTATGTAAGTGAAAAATCTTAAATTTGTAATTTTTTGTATTAAAAATTTGATAAACAAACATACACAAAAAATCTTGTTAGAAATTTAAGGATGAATTTAAATTGTAGATTAATTACAAATGAATTAAAGAACAAAATCAATCTTACATTTTATTCTCATAATAATAACAATATTAGTTATTTAAATAAGAAAAATCTAATATTTAATTAAAAGTTATAAAGATAATTTCATTATTTAATATTATTTTTAAAATTTTTAAATTATCATGTTAATAAATCATTCACGAACTTTTATTTCACTTTTTATTATTTTTTCGTTGATTTAAACAGTCATATATTTTTTTTCTGCTTTTCCTTTCATTCTCTACTTTTCATTCACTCAACTCAAACACAAACTAAGGCCACTCAAAAGTAGGCAAGTTACACATGCAAAAGAGGAAAATTCGTCTAAAGCATCAACACGTGGTGCATTATTCTTGATATTAATGATTGTAATGTAAAAGTTAGCTGTATTAATCAGAATATGTTTTAGAATAATTTATGTACCAGTTAAAATTTTAAAAAAAATCGAAAAACTAAAGGATTTTTATAAATTATTAGCATATATAACTTAATTTTAGCTGATAAAAATATTGATTTTAATTAATTATAAATGGAATTTATGAAAACTGTCATAGTAGGTGGGGTTTTCTTTTTCGAGCTTCTTTTTGGAAAAACAAATATACGAACATGTTTGATAAATTCATTAGCATATGTTAATGAATAATACTAAATCAGATAATCATTTCCAAAAGCTAGTTTGTAGTTTTATTAGTAGGAAATGCCGCAAAAGGTTATCTGTCAGAATTTTTGCAGCCTTGATTTTACATGAGAGTATGATATATGATTATTGATTAGTATATATAAGGTAGTGGTCATAATCCCATGCTTACGTGTGCAGTTGGAGCACCGTAGTACGTTAAGATCATGTCGCTAATTTTCTTGGCAACATTTATCATACCCGTTACCCGTATTATATTTTTACATCTTACCTGATAATGATATTATTTTAATTAATTTATCTATCATTTTGATTAATTTAAAACAATTTCACGTTTCTATACTAGATGCTACATGTCTTTCATGAAAGATAAATCAACTCCAGTTGAGTAGGCTATTTTAAATAATATAATTGTTTATGTAAATATATTTCAAATGTAATTTTCACATCAATGAAATTTCTACGTTAGTACATTTAATACTACTGATATATTTTTCAAGCTAAAAACAACTTTTAAACAGTGTATTGGGATGCCCGGACAGTAACGATAAGGTCGTCCGGCCATGGTAGGTACTTTCATTAGTGTAGAAAAGGTTTTAGACGTCTGTTATTTTAGGCTTTTAACTTCAGATCCCGATTCGACGTCTTTATGGGTGACGTTAATGGGACGTCGGACTCTATAGGTCAGACGTCTATATAGACATCGAACTATATAGGTCAGACGTCTATATAGACGTCGGACTTTATAGGTCAGACGTCTAAAATGTCGCCGTATTTGATTAGATCTTTCTTCGCATGAGGCCTCTCGAGTTGCTCCAGGCTCATGGTGATTCGAGTTTACAACTTTATATTTTAGTTGAAGAGAATGGATTGTACCTTTTTTTTTGTATTGGATGGTTTTAAAAATGTAGTGGAGGGAATTGGAGGAGTGCAAAACGCAAAAAATCGCCACCCAAGAACGCTGCCCAAAGACACGAGCAAAACTGCACAAAAACTCAATGAAAACGCATTTTAATCGGTTCAAATGAAAGATAATTCATCAAAGAGTAATGTAATCGGAGTAAAATTAATTTTAAACGGTGCAAAAGTGAGAAAACGAACCTGAAAAACGTAGCCCGTGGAGAGAAAACGCAAAGAAGATGATGAACAATGAGTGTGCGTAACTACTGTCTCGCGTTCACAGTGTTTTAATGCAGACACTTAGAAGTCGGTTCCTCCCGTAACAGACGTCTATAGACGTCGGTTCTCCCCACAACAGACGTCTAAATGGCTTTAGAAGTCGGAGTAGCGAGATCACGTCTAAAAGGAGTCAAAAAGTGACTTTTTAGATTTCTGAACTAAGGATTTAGAAGTCGGTTTCCGCCATAACAGACGTCTATAGACGTCGGTTCCCCCACAACAGACGTCTAAATGGCTTTAGAAGTCGGAGTGACGGGATCAGACGTCTAAAAGGAGTCAAAAAGTGACCTTTTAGATTTCTGGGTTGAGGATTTAGAAGTCGGTTCCCGCCATAACAGACGTCTATAGACGTCAGTTCCCCCACAATAGACGACTAAAATGGCTTTAGAAGTCGGTCCCCCTCATAGCCGACGTCTAAATAGTTGTTTTATTTACGGAAAATGTCACTAATCATTTTTTACGTTGGATATTTGAGGGTCAGACGTCTAAATGATGACGTTAAAGGCCTTTTCTGCACTAGTGTTCTGAACATGATTAAGGTAAAACATTGATTAAGGATGATTGGACTGTGGTTGGGCCGCGATTAATGTTTCGTTAATCCAAAGCCCATAACCAAAATTATAAATACAGGTCAAAGGTAAGAAGTAGGCAGATTCATTAATTACACATTTATTACAACACTTAACTTACCGATCAGATTATCACTGAATTTGACATCGGAGCACCTTTAACAGATACACCTCCCTCGGTGCACAGGAGATTGAACAAAGCTTAACAGGATAGAGAGAACAGAGAGAGCGTAGACCGGACGACGTCGGGAGGAAATTGTGCAAGACTCAGGTGACTCGACCCTATAGCGAAACAAATAGTATTTCTAATGATAATAGTAATTAAAACAAAGCCAATTACTGATTAATTTATTATTAACACGCGCATTCTATTGTTGGGCAACCCCAAAGAAAATCACTCAACTAATTGACATATGTTCTGTTTATTTTATTTTGAAACACAGCACAAATTTAAAAAAAAACAGTATATTTGCTTATTTTAATTCTATAACGTGACGTTTATAGTTATTTGCCTTTCATATTTGATGTTTATAAAGTATTTAAGAAGTGAGTGTAGATAAGAATATATATTAATTTTGTTCTATCACTTTATAAATTGTTAAATTTCAAAAGATAACTATTTCTTAAAAACGGAGGGAAAAATTGTATGCAAATGGTGAAAAGAGAAATAGAAAACAAGAGTAATTACAAACGCAAATGAAAATATTATGTGGTATAATCTTAGTTTTTTTATAAAATGAGAAAATAAATAAAAAAATGAATTTAATATTTTTTATTTATTTTTGAAGACAAATAATTGAACAGAAAGAAGCTTTTCCATTTAAAAAAAAGGAAATTAAAAGGGAATGATAAACATAAGTGAAAAATAATGTTTGTAAATGGAAAGCATAAAGTAGTTGGGGGTGTTTCATATATCACCAGTACCTACACATACATGTTCCACCTTTCTTGTAGTTAAACAAAAGATGCGACACAGTTTTCCTTCAATTTCTGCCTTCACATAAATTTACAGTTTAGCTGCACCTCATCTCAATGCATGTTTTGCTACAATACCAGTCAACATCACCAAGATAACAAGTCTTGTGGTTAGGGTTGCAGCAAAATGTGATAGCAAACTGAAAATCTCGAATTTCGAGAAACAAGAAAAACATTGAAATGCATGCATTTAACCAAAAATGACAGTGATGAAGTTGTGTGAAGTTTACGAGTTAACTAGCAACCTATACTTAGTGTGGTACCTGTCGGGCCACTGCTCCTTTATTGCAATCGGATGCTGTGTTTCTCTTGGCCTTTTTTTCTTCTTTCTAGATCCTATATCTTGTTCATATTTATTATATTTAACACTCCAACTTTAGTTATACATGCTTAATCACTATTCATAGCTAAATTAGTATCCACGTTCTATTTAATGCAAGTCCAAAACGAGATTAAACAATGTAATTAATATTACTGTGTTCATATTTTAGTAACATACTTTTTCACCTTTACATGTTACTGTGCAGTTTAATTTTGTACTATCTCTCTGCGTGCATGCTCGTCACAAAGATGTGTCATTATTTGTTGGAAAGAAAAATGTTGTGTATAGCTGGCAACTTGCAAGTGTAGATGGTGACTTTACGGGACCATCCATAGCCTCCTCGGATCTGCAACCCCAACACAGCTATCTTTTAGTTTATTTCTTGAACTCACCCCAAGTGTCTTCATTTTTAGCTAGCCACCAATTTAATGCACGATTATTCTCATCATATCTACAATACACAAAATAAATACAACTAAGAAACCACTATAAAAACCTACTATTTTATTAAAGTGAAATAAATAACCAATACTTCATTTATTGTTATTTATTAATATCTTAATTATTTTTTCATGTTTTACCGTTATTATAACAGAACTAGAAAAAGTCATAGCTAATTATAAATATCCAAAATAATTCCTTGTATTGTTTTTTTAACGTAATTCAGTGGGGAAAGTTTTCTCTCTCTTTTTTCTTTATTTAAAGATTTTGCTTAATCAAACCATTACAGAATCTTTATCTCTTCGCACTTTCATTTTGTTTCATCCTTTCAACCAAATTAAGTTCAATAATTTATATATTTTATTAAATTAAAATAGTTTCAAGTGGACATTTCTTTGATAAGATAAATGACGAGAGTGGTTATTCTTTTTCTTTCTTTCATCGGTGGGGCTTTTATGAACATCAAAAGACGTGTGTAAAATATCGCATAAAGTCAAACTTGTGATTGTACAGACTCTAATATGCATGCTTGCCAAAAATGATATACTAGAGGGCCATATTCTATGTTACTATAAATTGGACATATAAAATTCAAGTGACAGATTCACTTTCGAACCCTAAATGATATATTTATCGTTATCTTTTCACTCATAATTAAAATGGGTACATGCTTAGGTATGTACTATTCACACATCATTACAATTAGTTGTTTAACAGGAAATCGAACCGTCACTATAATGCTTTTCAGTGTTAAAATAATACTACATTATACATCATAACCATATTGCTTCAAAGTTTACAAAATTTGTTAATCAAACAGCTAAATCATGATTCATCGGTATTAATAACACAATATCGCTAATTAATAAATATATAAACATTAAAGAATATAATTTCATAACTTTAATAAGTTTTAAAATACAAAAATAATCTTTTTTATATTTTTTAACATTCGAAATGTAAAATACAAATCAAACATATCATAATACTTAATTTTAATGTTTCACCATACATAATAATAATTTTTATAAAATAAATAATTTTTTAGACAAAATGGTAATTTTTTTCTTTTGAAGAAAAAACATTTAGATAAGATTTAAACCAAATTTATTGACTTTTTTTGTGAAGATATGGACTTTAATTCTAATTACACATTAACAAATCGACTTGTAAAGTGATGTTTATACATATTTATATATTGTAAATCTATCTTATTTTTAGTCGACATAAAATTTTTAACACACTATTCTTACGTTGACACATATTCATATTGATCATGGGAAAAGACAGGAATTAGTGGTTATCACTATAAAAAAATTACGTATTATCGACTAACACAATCCGTCAATAATTGAAAAAATTTATCAGTAATTTGAATTTATTGACAACTAAAAATCTTTTGACAACGAATATTTATCATCTATAACTACTGAAAGTCACAAATTTGTCGATGATTACCGATGATCACAGATCCACCAATAAATATCCGTTAACAAAAATCTACCAGTATTATTGACGGATTATGCTTAACGACAAAATTTGTTGGTGAAAATTGTGTATGCGTCTTCTTCTTCCTCTTCTTCCTTTTATTCTTCTCCTTGTTCCTCCTCTCCTCCTCGTGACTTCACCTCGTCATCACTGTCGTGTGAATTGTTGTGTCAATTGTCTTTCAATCTTGTAATGAATTGACACTTATTTATATATTTTATCTCTAATTGATGTAAAACTTTCAATACTTTTTAAGTTAGTTTTATTTATCAATTTTAAGTTCACTTATTTCTAAATAGAAAATTAATTTTTGTAATTTTATTGGACTGCATGATAAACTAATTAATTCATTCTCTCTTTGTGAAAACTATAAATACGATTATAACATAATAAGATATAGACACTTTACATTTCCTTTATCAAGCATCAAAAGATTTCCTCCGGTAGCAAACTTGGTTTTGATAAATAGTTTACATGCTTATCCTTTGGATGGCAATCGAAGATATTGTTCAGTTATCATTTTTATAATAGTCGTCCAAAACTGGTTAGTTTAATATTTTTGGGCATTGGTTAAACAATTAACCATAAAAAAATAAATGATATTTAAAATGTATTTGAAAATTATGACAAGGACATGCAAATAACATTATTTATTAAAAAATTTCCTGTTATTTATGCTTTGAGTAGTTTCAATAAGGAATTTAGACGTCCTGCCATGAATATTTACTGTGAGAATGCCCAGAAGCACCACACAGGGGCATGAAATTTGAAAAACATGATTGTTGTCATGTTATTTGGTTTGCTGCATTCGAACTCAAAGAAGATGAAAATTTTCTCAAAGAGTTACCTTGACATTGATACTAATTAAGGTTGAGTCTCACGTGTGGATAAAATCCGACACAAAACACAATCAAGAATATATATATATATATATATATATATATATATATATATATATATATATATATATATATATATATATATATATATATATATATATATATATATATATAAAATCATGCTTGGATCTTCACCAGTTTTATATGAATCAAGATCTTGAAAAAGGTGACAATAATTTTAAAATAGATATTTTCTTTTTGTCGTTATTTCCTCACTCTTCTTCTCTCCTACTTCCTTCTGTGAATCTCATAACAAATTCAAAACTAGACTATGTTTCCTTTATTTCGAAGTTTTAAAAACTCAAATACATATTGTATAAAATGTTAGAAAGAGTTTAGTTCTCTTATGGAATGCGAATTAAAAAAAATACAATAAAAAAAAAAGCTTTAGATTTTAAAATTTTATAACTGAAATTCAATTCTATTGTGGTTACATTATGATAAATTACAAGTGAAATTAATTCAGTATGATATACCACGAATGATGACTAAAAGTCTATTAAATCCTTCAAGAAAATTGGAACTTAAATATTGTATAATTAAAAGACGAATATTAGTTTAAATATTGTATATAAAAAAAAGCTTTTATACAAATACTTTATAATTAATATTTTTATACTGTCTATAAAAACCATAACCTAATAAAAAATTGGATAGGAAATTAACAATGTTCCGTTTGTATAAAAAGTTATTAATTGTAGACATATTTGTTTGAATGAAGTTTTCTATATTTGATAATAACTCAGGAAGACTTGGAGGACAGAATAATAATGATGTGATAAAATGATTACACTTAAAAAATAATATTTAAAAATATGAAAATATATTTAAACCTTAATCATAAGTAAAAGAAGGTGAAACATGAAAAACACCTGTAAAAAAATAAGGATACACGAAAAGGGAAAATGAACATGGTCACTGTGACAGTGGCAAACCTTAAAGCGGTTATGAGTACTTTTCAGACCCTATTTATCCCACACAAACCTAACTTGTCTGTTTTGCCCATCCACTCGCACGTGCCATCCATCCTCTTCGTCTAGCACTCCTTATTTCTAAAATCTCTTATATTTTTCCTGTCTTACTTCGCTAGGGCTATTTGTGAATTTGCAGCGCTTAGTATGACCAACATGACCTTACCAACTAAGGGGGCTCATCCCCATCGGCAATGATTATGTAGGGCACTACGGTCATTCCAACATATAAAAAAAAGATGGTGGTAGTTTGGATCGTTGAGATGACTTTCTACTCACCTTATCTTTATTTTATTCCGTAGTTTGCGTTTGTTTCCAAAGGACGTATTCAGATGACAATAAAAGCCAATACTTCTGATGACATTGCGTTAATTTCATTAACACCCTATATAAAACTAAGCTACCATCACAACAAATAATTAAAAAATTAATCATGATCCTCTCGTTAAACATATGATAATTTTTATTCAACATATACCATTAAAAGTTTCTAAGTTTCTGTACAAACATGTTAGAGTTTGCGTATTTTTCCTTTTCAGAAGCATCCATTCATATTTTGGAAGAGAACAAAACTGCTATATACAAATCGTTAGTCTCTTAAATAACAATCCTTAAATCCAAGGCTTATTGTTCCTATTTTTTGAGTATACAAGATAGGGTTATTATGGTAATTGGAGTGGATGAATATTTCTTGTGTGTGCAATTGATTACCAATTTATATAAATATGGAAAATGGTGTGAAATAGAAGAATAAGAAGATTAAAAAAAAGTATATATAAAAGGACATTATTGGTGGGGAAAAAAAACTAAAGGAAGAGGTGAAGACCAAAGAAGGGTGAGAGCGACAGCTTCCCTTTCCTCTCTCTTCTTCACTCTCTCGTTCTTTCTTTCTCTCTCTCTCTCTCTCTCTCTCTCTCTCTCTCTCTCTCTCTCTCTCTCTCTCTCTCTCTCTCTCTCTCTCTGTTTATCTGAGACAAGTATGATATCAGTCCCCCAAACCCTCCATCTTTAATTTTATATCGTTGTGAAGCCCGCACTTTCTTTTTAGAGAAGTGATTGCAGAGACCTCTTAGTTCCCAGAGAAACAAAAGAGAGACCACAACATACAGAGAGAGAAATTGAGTGACTGTGTTTATATGTGAGAGAGAAAGAAGGAACTGTGGAAGCTATCAAAACCACCGAGGATGTCTGAGTGCTTTACATCTTTTCATATCCTGCAACTCTAAGAGGTACACATATGTCTGCATATGAATACGCCATTAGATATACCAGCAAAGCTGAAAATGATAGAGAGGAGAATTTAGCTCTCTCTTTCTCTTTTTCAATTGTCTGTGAATAGTATTTTTTGATGTGCTGGATTTCTTTAATTATTCTTCTTATTACTGATCAATAATTCAACCATTGGACAGAAGTAACCAGGATAAAGCTACTGAGGAGGGTTTAGTTATTTTTGTTGGTACTCGCTGGCCAGAGAAAAGAGATAAAGATGATGGTTTTAGCATGGGAATAAGAACGCCGTTACATTCATCGAGGAGACTAGTACTGCACACCATTGGTTTTCTTTTCGATCTTGGATTAATTGTTGCAATTCTATGTCCCAAGATTTCCAACCAGGAATCTTCAGCTTCCCGAATGGGTTGGAGAGAGGAAGGGTGAGTCCACAGCAGCAGATCCGGAGGGACAAAGTAAGGTTGCAAGGAGGGTTCGAGGCAGCGCCATTGGTAGGGATAGAAGAAGAGGAACCGGTGTACGAGACTGCCGGGATGTTGTCGGAGATGTTCAATTTTCCGCATGCGGCTGCGGCGGAATTGATGGAGCAGCAGCCTGTGACGGCCACGTTTAGGGCGGCGAGGCAAGCCGGAGAGTGGTACGGAAACAGACAGCAACAAGGGGTGAATATGATGATGGGTGGATTGGGGGATTCGAAGAACCAAAACGGTGTGAATAACAACCAGCATCAACCACAGCACCAGATTTCAAGCATTAATGCTGACTCAGCAGCTGCCATGCAGCTTTTTCTGATGAACCCTCAAACGAGGTCGCCTTCCCCTCCTCAAAGCCACGCCACTCCTTCTTCAACACTCCACATGTTGCTTCCCAATCCTTCTTCCAATTCCCTCCAAGGTTTCACCGGTTCGGCCGTGGGAGGGTCTTTTGGGCAATTTACATGGGTTCCTGAGAGTGCTCATCAGCAAGGAGGCGTGATGGAAGGGCAAGGTCTTTCGCTATCGTTGTCTTCTTCGCTGGAAGCAGCGAAAGCCGAGGAATTGAGGATGGGGGACAGTGGTTTTCTATATTACAATCATCAACAAGGGGGTGGTGTGGGAGCTGGCGCTTCTTCTTCTTCAACAGTTCAATTTCCGTACAAGAACAACAGTCATCACCAAGCATTGCATTTGCAAGGGGTGATAGGACACGACAACAACCAGCAGGGACATGTTGGGTTCGGGTCATCCTCGTTAGGTGTAGTTAATGTTCTGAGAAACACAAAGTATGTGAAGGCTGCACAAGAGTTGCTCGAAGAGTTTTGCAGTGTTGGGAGGGGTCAGTTTAAGAAGAACAAGTTGAATAGGCAGAATTCAAACCCTAATTCAAATCCCGATGGTGGTGGCGGTGGTTCTTCGCCTTCGTCAAAAGATGCTGGTATTCCTCCTCCTCCTTTGTCAGCCGGTGATAGGATTGAGCATCAGAGAAGGAAGGTCAAACTTCTATCAATGCTGGACGAGGCATGTATTGTAATCTCTCTCTTTCTTTCTGTTCTCCTCTCGCCTTCTCTCCCCATCAAGAGTCAAGGTCCCCCAATATCTTTTCCTTCTAAATTATTTCCTTAATTTAATCCTTTAATTAATACTGCATTATTTGTCTTCCAAATTAACAAGAGGGTTATAAAGGACACGCTTCTCCTCTCCGGCCGGTATCTTTAATTAATTTCCACCTTTTTAAAAAAGTAGAAAAAAGGGAAAAGGCCGGCTGGTATAATAGGGTTCCATTTCATAGGATCAGTTGGTAGGTAAGTGTTCCTTATTTTAATTAATACAAAATTGTTTTTTTTTAATCCTTGGATTTGATTGGTGGGATGACTTTATGTTATTTTATTTGGGTTTCTTGGTTTGGTGCAAACCATGAGACTAACTATTAGGAGAATACGTCCATCAAGAAGCGACGTCCCTTCTCATTAGTAAGATTGACTCCAACACAAGGAAGAAAGCACTCACTCACGTACCAATCCACCACACCTATCATGGAAATATTGCAATCAAACCCCTTTTTATCATATCTAAGTTCATCTGAACACATTCACAGGGGCTTTTCTTTTTCTTTTCTTATAAATCAAAATTCATCGTTTAATATTTTTTTTATTTTTTTTATTTATGTGCCAAGACTATCAGTGGAGAAGGTTACTTCCAGAAAGAAACCAAAGAGATTGATTATTCTTCCTACACGTTAACAATTAATGAATACTTCAATGCATCCCTATTATTCCTTGGCTGGGATTTTGTTTTTTATTTTCCTCTTTCTCCCACACAATCAACCAAATTAAATACTTAGTTGGAAAATGTCTTTCTCCTGTCTAATCCATTCATTTAACAATCATAAACTTATCAATATATTTAATTTGCCCAGTGGTCTTTCACTATTTGCATGGGTTAGTGCCTTTTTTTTTCTAACTAATAACTATCCACATTTATTTCACATGAGTTGCTTTCCCTTATTAATGCTAAAGTTGGTTCACCTAGCTTTTCACAAACCGCACAATGAATGAGTAAATGAGAGCATGCATGAACACATCTTCTTGCCTTTACTTTCTTCTTTTTTAGTTTTTTTGTTATTTTTATCTTCAACATTATTTGATCTGTTCTCTCATTCATTAATATGCAACGTTGTGAATATTTAGACGTGGTAAATTTTTGTTTTTTCAGGTGGACAGGAGATACAACCATTACTGCGAGCAGATGCAAATGGTGGTGAACTCGTTTGACCTGATGATGGGTTTCGGTGCGGCGGTTCCATACACAGCACTGGCACAGAAAGCAATGTCTCGGCATTTCCGGTGTCTGAAGGACGCAATAACAGCACAGCTGAAGCAAAGTTGCGAGCTACTAGGAGAGAAAGAAGGGGCGGGGACCTCAGGTTTGACCAAGGGTGAGACCCCAAGGCTTAAGGTTCTTGAGCAAAGCCTAAGACAGCAGAGAGCCTTCCACCAGATGGGGATGATGGAACAAGAAGCTTGGAGACCCCAGAGAGGCTTGCCTGAACGATCTGTCAACATTTTGAGAGCTTGGCTTTTCGAACATTTTCTCCATCCGTAAGTTTTCCTCTCTTTTCTCTCTTCCTTCTCATTACTTATTATAACACGAGGATCATATTTGCCTATTACTTTTACTTACTTCTTCGCCCATGTGCTTGTACAATCTTCACCTACAGATTGTGTTGTACAAATAAGCAAATGAACAACTAAAATATATTTTTAGCAATTTATAAAATGAAAGTAACATTTGTTCCAGCACTGTGTTGAATATGGAATAGTACTATTTTCCAGTATGAGTAATGTGTATGTTATCTATAATAACGGTTCTTGACTTGAGAGTTAAAGATAAGACCCTATACAGAAAATAGTGTAATTATTAAGAAGAAGAAAAAGCAGGAGGGTTTGTGTTTATTTGAAAAGATAATAAAGAGACAAAGAAAGGGAGGGGATGTGGCAGAAGGAAAGAGAGAATCTAAAAGCCATTATTTATGTGCCCAACGATCGTTTAGATGAACAGTAATGCAGTAATATTGCAGCGTCCTTGGATGTTGTCTTGGCAGCAAAAAGGTCGAAAGATGCATACAGCACATCGCTGCTTTAACTACGATGAATTTATCAGTATCTTTTTTTTTTTCTGATATTGTTGAATACCTAATTAGATTAGAGATTAAGTGGAAGGGTGGGGGAGGGGATAAAGTAGAGACAGTGATCAGTGTGTCCAGTAATCTGCTTTACTTCTGGCATGGCAGCTAGGACATAGATCTTTCTTTCTTTCTCTTAGATTCTCACGCCCACGAAGGGAAAGAAAGAAAGGTTTCAAACTCAGCTAGGTGTACAGAAAGCTCCGTGTCCTTTTACACAGTTAAGGCAGGGACTCTGATGTCATTTTCTCGTCTCTTTCTCAGGTATCCAAGCGATGCAGATAAGCATCTGTTGGCACGACAGACTGGACTATCGCGAAATCAGGTTCCTTCATTTCTTTCTTAACTTTAATCTCTACACTATTTAATATTTCATAAGATGCAAAGTGCCCACATTAACAAGACTAAGTAAAAAAGAAAAAAAAAAAAAAGAGAGCAATGAATGGAAAAAAAAGAGGGACCAGCACTGAGTTCAGATGCAACTTACGTGTTTTTGAGTTTTGTTTCTCTGGTTTTTTTTTCTGTCTCTCTCTAAGCAATGCTGGTTTTATTTTGTTTAATGTCACCTTTTCTCTTTTTGTTCTCATGTCGAAAACTTCGTTTTCTTCTCTGAAGACATACTTATCTTTTTGTCTAGTTTTAATTTAGTATTCGAATCTTTTACACACTAGACATAATTAATTCTGAAATGAAATGAACAGAAGTAAGTACAGAAGCAATGAGAGTTATAAATAAATTTGTTGTCTTCAATTCATCTCACTCTCTTCCAATTACTCTTTTCTCTCTCATGTGAAACTGCCTGCTCCTCCTCCCAACTACACCTTATAGCAACCATAAATATGAGGGAATAAATGTGTATATTTCAGATGTTAATGTCTCTCCTAATGCCGTGTTTCGAGTTCATGCAGCTTCGTCCCCCAATACCTCTCTCTCTCTCTCTCTCTCTTTAAACATTATATTTTTTATATATAAAAGTACATGCACTGTTGTACATAAACACATTTATTTTCACTAGTATATAATTCTATTCTAAATTTTGTGTGTTTGGCATTATCATTTATGTCTCTTTTTTCTTAGCACGTAAATTTTGTACTCTCAACCGCATAGAACAGAAAATAAATTGTCCCTCTTCATATTTATTCTATCCCTGGATTGAAATATAAAAAAATAAATTATTTTCAATATTTGGTTTTTTTATTCCTACTTTATCCTAACTCATACAATTTTATAATTATCTTTAGTGTTATTAATCAATTAAAATTGAAGTTTTGAAGTTTTGTCTCAATAATCTATAATGAAAACTTGTTCTATCTATAGTATGGAACTCTAAATTTTGATGGGACGATGATATCAAAGCACTTAAAGGAACTATGTTTTGTCATTGAATATTATTGTTTTTCATGATTTTTTTTATCAACTTTGTTTATGTCATATACAAAATATAATGTGTGAAAACTTATAATTAACCTTTGTTCGGTTTACGAAAAGTGAGTGGTTGAGAGAAACTTGATAGAGGAAATGGTATTTTTAGTGATAGAACAAATTGATTCATTTATTTAATTATCATTTTATTACAAGAATATCAGGTGTTTTAAACATATTTACTTTTATTTTTGTTTAGCTTGAAGTTTTTATTAGTGAAGCAAGAATATTAAATGATTTTTCTGCTATATTTTGTTTTTATTTCATCTTCTCCTAAATTAGATCTGTAGCAAACCAAGATGCTGAGAGCTGGAGAGAAAAAGAAGAAAAAACTGTTAATTACCTGTGCCTATCTTCCAACTACACCCCATATGCACCTATACCCCATAGTGGTCAGTGAAATGGGGAGAATTAGACTCATACACTGTCCCTTCTTAGAAGAAACTGGTGATGAATAGTTTCATCTGTTGTGTAACTAATCACATATATATTTTAAATCTGTCATCTTTGATGTCCTTTGTGTTACACCACAGAGAAGATACCTCGAAGTCTAATCACACTTTAGCAGAAAAAGACAAACAACAATGAGCCAGCAGAAAGGAAGCTCTTGTGTGTCCTTTTTCTTTTAGTACTCATAATAGTATCAATTAAATAATCGAACTGAAATTATATACTCGTAGGGTCAAAACACACGGTGAAGGTCAACAATAAGGATTTTATATCAAGGCATTCATGCAGTTTAGTTTTTGATGATATAAAGCACAGCTTTGATACTAGAGTTTTAGTTTGTTCGTCGTCCCTTTAGTCATATTGAGAATTTTCTGAATAGAGCTTGATGTGTTTATATATATATATATATATATATATATATATATATACGTAGATTGATGGGTGGAACGTGATTTTTTCAGGTATCAAACTGGTTCATTAATGCCAGGGTTCGGTTGTGGAAACCCATGGTGGAAGAGATGTACCAACAAGAACTTAAAGAAACAGAGAGTACAGAAGAGAGAGAAAATAACCAAAGCAACAACAGCAATATCAGTGGGAACCAAGCACAAACTCCAAGCACACCAGGAGCAGCTACGACGTCAACAGCAACAACAGCTGCACCACCAACAATCACAACAACAAAACCAACAGGGAAAAAATCCGATATCAATGCCACCGAAAGCGACTCATCACTTGTTGCAATGAATAGACAGGGCTTCTCGGAAAACCAAGGAAAGCAGTCCACCACCACCTCCACCACTGTCATGGCCTCCGTCAGCGCCACCACCTCTGAGATTGCACCACCCGGGTCACAGTGCTTCGACTCAGATCTGCCCCCACAGAGATTAATGGCCACTGATGACACGTGTCGCTTGGTCACAGCAGATTTTGGGACCGCGTCTGCAAGTGCTGACATTGGATCCACACTCATTAGATTTGGGACCACAGTTGGTGACGTGTCACTCACCCTAGGGCTTCGCCATGCCGGGAACATGCCGGAGAAAGCTCCTTTCTCTGTTAGAGACTTTGGAGCCATTTAAACTTCGATATATAGTACTACTTCACATAATAATAATATTATAATAAAAAAAATAATATATAGGGAGATGCTTTATCACATTATATTATATATATCATCAAAAGAAAACATTTTTCCACTTTTATATTTTCTCAGTTATTCCTCCATCGGTCTTATTTGCATTGTGGGAGAAGGACAGAAAAGAAAAAGATAATACTATATGAGAAAGGTAGTCTCAACTCAAGTTAGCTATTAATTAGGTGTAATCTTAATATATGGTATCTATTGTATAACTGTACAGCATATTGTTTTGCATGATTTTTTCCCCGTATATGTACTACATTAATTATTTAAGGTTTGTAGCTTAGTTTGACTGCACTTGATCTAGTTAATCATGGGAATAATAACTGTTCCTTTTTGTTTTTCACTTTAAGATCGTGAAATGTCAAACCTACCAGTTGTTATTGTACAATTGTTGATTTTACTTTTATTCCTTCGACAAAAACTCGGCTGTCTTTCATACATCAAAAGGTATAAGAGTCGAATGAGCAATCACTCATAACTGTTTGAAGTTATAATGATATTTTTTTTTAAAGTATTGTTAATGGAGAAGTCATACGGATGATAAATAAACTAGATAATATAAATATTGTTGTAATTTAATTTTTTTATTTTAGCATGAGTATGAAAATAATATATATTTTTTCGTCTTATATACTTTCTAATATATAAAGTAGATATATTTTTGTCTTGTCTACGTTCGATTCTATTTTAGATTATTAAAATACTTTTAGTTGATTGTGTAATCTAATAAAATTATATTAATTTTTTTCTACTTTGACCATCTAGTTATATAAGGAAATCTTTCTTAATTTTTTTAATTATTTAATATTTTTGATAATTATAGAATTATAATAAATTTTTTTTATATTTGACATAAAAAATGGTATCATTCAAATATTGAGTATTTCATAATCTTATGTTTTTTTAACTATAATTTTTCAAAAAAAATATATATTTAAAACAGTAAAAAAACTGACATGTGTAAATATACTTGTTTCCTGATATAAATCGAAATGTTATAAAAAGTCTTATATGAAAAGTTTTTTTTACTTAAGGGATGAAAGTAAGGATGAACTTTGACTTTAAAATTTAGGATGAAATAATCAAATCCACGTGTTGTTATCCTTATTAAGTGACGTTGAATGTTAGTGTTTAATTTAGACAAAAGTGGTTCCTAATCACAACTTTGGTGTTCCTAACAAAGTTGTACAAATAAGCAGAATTTTGGACATAAATGAATCTTAGGAAGTTGTGCATATGAAGTGTGAGTTTGGTTTTTTCTTTTCCTTAAAATTGAAGTCGGCCATCAGTTGCATAATTTCTTTGTTTTTGGTATATAAGTGATGCATAGCAGTCCTCTGGGTGTGACAAGAGACAGCTTTGTAGAGAGTATTGAGAGGAAGGTGAGTGGTGATATTTATAATAGAGTGGAATGGATTACACATTGTCCACTTATGTAGCTCTCAAATTATTGTAATGAATCTTACTACATTATTGATCTAATGCATGACATGTTACCTCAATCATGGAAGTCAGAAAAACATACATATTGTGTATGAGCCTTAAATTCACACCGGGACCACACCTCATCTACCAATGCAACTTATCCACTCTTTCAAATTGAAAACTCTCACATACCCACCAAACTCTTCTTTTCCCGCTAAGCAAAAATCACTCTTCAGATCTTCAATATCAGGGGCTACACAACATCTTCCATCAACTCTTTACAACACAACAAAAACTCAAATTATTCAAGTAATACAAAACTTCTAACTTCCACCGTTTAAAATTCACTTAATTTCCAGTGGGATAGATAGAATAGAAGAAAGGAAAACGCTTCCATAACCTTTTCTAAAATTTCATTGTCATCGATTAATTTTCCGATTAAATTACTTTTTTATTATTATGAATTTTGTCAAATCTCATTAAGACTGCTTATAACTTGGGGAAGTTGAAGGAGAGAATTGACAGCTTATCCGAATGCAATCAACGCTTTAAAATGGTAGGTGTTCTAATAATTAGAGTTATTGGCTACAAAAAAAAAAAGTGTATATATAACCAAAAAAGTGTGTTCTATAATGGCTGATTATTTAATTAGCTATAATTAAAGTCATAAATTCATGCAAAAGGGTGAGTCACAATGCACGACTATATATGTCTTCGTGAAAATAGTTTTTAATGTGTCTACGATAAAACACTGAACATATGATCAATCAAATTTAGAATTATATATATACTTTCCAATTGCGTTAAACTAAAACATTAACCATGAACCCAAGATTCTCAATTAATTTTTTTTTCATTGATAGATTAAAAAGAAAGGTTTTTTAAATATTAAAATCAGTGTATTTTAAGTAAAGAGATAATATAAAAAATGTAGTAGAAAATCAAAATTTAAAAACTTGCTGGAAAGCTAGAACAGTAGTATATTTCTAGATTACAAGTGTTTGGATAATATCCGTGCAAACCTAGAAGGTGGTCAATTCCGTTTCTGTTATGTAATTGGTGTGGGTAGAAGAGATGAACCGGAATTTGTTGTGGTGTGGTATGTAAAACAAAAAGCCACACGTTTCTTCCTTAAAAATCAAAATAAGAACTTGCAAAGCAACAAGCACTTCTCACCTAATATCTTTCTTGTTCTTTGAGAAACACCGCATATTACTAACCAAAGGTTGTTCTGCAGCAACCATCAATTAAGCTTTTTCAGTATTCAATTACATGTGTGGGAGTAGTTAGTTAGATAGTTACACATTTGGCTTCACTAAACAACAGAGATGTCATAAATGATTCTGATATGATAAAAGTGGTTTGTAAGCGAAAATTTATAATTGTTTTGAGGATTAAGGTGGTTAAGTAAATATTTGAACGTTAAATAATGAGGAAGAAGGAAGGAATGTATGAGTAGAAAGTTAACATAAATTTGGTGATACATTAACATTAAGGAGGGTCCTGTAAAGAGACAGATGATGAAGATTGAAGAAAAAAGATTACGAAGGGAATGGGCACCCTAGAATTGTTTGTTTGTCTTGTATCGGTGCAACATAACTTGGGTATTCAATAGGGAAAGAAGCTGACGAAAATTTTATACGAGGGCTTTCAATTGGCTTCTTCCATTTAATGAAGGAGCCCACTGTTGCCACATGATGGAGGAGGAAATGTTCAGATCACAGCAAATTCGGCTGGTCCCACCATTTTTCCACTGTCACACACCCGTCAACCTTCTTAACAAACAGATTACAATATTGTATCATTGAAAAATATTTTTTTAATATTTTTTTTAATGATGTGATAACTTGTAATTCGTCTATTTTAAATATTCATATCAATAAAATAGTCATATATAATTTATTATAAATTTTTTTAAAAAGAATTATTAATATATCATGGTCTTCAATCCTTTTCACATCTCAAATATTAAATTTATATTTAATATTTTTAATTCCTAAAATCGGGAAATACTTATTAGCAAATTCTTATAATAATGATTTAACGAGTTGTTATTATTATATTGATGTTGAGTTCATGACTTGATCCATTCAATGTTTCATCCACGAAATGGAGAGATGATTGCGTTCATGCGGTATTGGGCCAGGCCCATCTTTCAGCAGCTGAAAATTTTTGGTAGCTAAAATAAATGCAAATGTAGAAAAATGGTAGCAATGCCCATGGCATCTTACAACATTTTCTTCTGTTATGAACCATATGCTAATAATAGGTTAATATCAAATTCTATTTTCAGAAAATCTATGCTAATAATGGGTGAATAAAGAGAAAAGTTATACAATAAAAATGGATTGGACATGTATTCGCGTTATACATGATCGAATAAATCACGTATAACCTATGGAAGTAGGCCTGATTGGAAACATAGGAAAATATTCTATTTTATTTAAATAAGAATAATTTTGAAATGATAATTCAAGTTAGAAACGCTTTTATTACATAAAAGAAAGTGCTACAACTAGTAATTCTTATGATACTATTGCAGAAGGCTTGCACTACGGTCTGTTCGTATGCGAAACAATACGTTAAAAAGGCTTAAAAGCCCCATGTTTTTTTCCCTACACCACCATATTTTCGAATTTTAAATTCGGCCCTTCTCTTTTCCTAACATATATAGAACATTGAAAATATGATTCCATAATACACATTCTTGATTTTTTTTTTAAATAATACTTATTTTACATAATTTTAATTCAAAAAGGTTGCTGCCCGGTGACACAGGAGATGGACACATAAAGATTTTTCGCAGTTTCTTTTTGCATCTCTATAATTTCAAGTATCTTCATAAATTCTTAATGCTGTATTCTATGATATATAATAAAAAATGTATTTTTTATTTTTTAATTCTGAATGTACAGTCTGAAATATAAAATTATATTTCAAAATGCATAATTTAAAATATAATTTGTTGTATTTAAAATTATACCATCGGAATGAAGTTTGAAATTATGAAGATGGAGGAATAAATGACCAAGGTTTTCTTTCCTTAGTGTATTGTTGGGCCATTCTGTTGGGAGAATTTTATTTCCTCTTATTTGTTTTGCTAAATTGTATTTAATGTGAGACTTCAGACCTAAAATACAAAGAGATTTTGAACTTAAAATTCCACAACCACTGGAGAGACACAGAAAAGGACTAAAGAGTGAATGAAAAATATCCCTTGGCTAACAGACAGAGTGCAAGTTAAACTAGCCTATTTAGATTCTATATAACCACAAGATGTGGCATGGTATTAGATTGTGATTTTTTTTTAATAAAAGTGTTACTTAATGTAATACATAGTCAATAATGTTAGAAAGAAAATCTAACAGGGAAAATGTGAATTTCATGAATAGAAATAGCTAGCATATACCACTATTTATGCAGTCATGCCAGTAACCATGACACTAGTTATTAATTATTTGGTTGTTGAAAAAGATTCACTTATTTATTTTACTGTTTTGGATTGAAGTAAAGTGGGATTTACTCCCACTATAACTATTAATTGAAAAAGTAACTAGTAAAATTATAATTGAATGTATGTACTTGTATGATAAAATAAATCTATCATTTTAGAAAAACTAAATCTTTAGTATTTGTATAATTACTAAAAGTTACAATTCCATGAGTGATTGTATACATGAAACTGGTTAGCAGGTGGAGGTAAAGCACAAAGGAAAATGAAGACATGATTTATAATTCCTTGGAATAGTCACCTTAAAAGAGAAACTGAAAATCGAAAACCATTTTAAGATCTATTAATGAACATATGACATGGTGGTTTGACAGCAGCATTCAAGCATCTGGCATGGCTTCCGCATAGGGTCTTATGAAAGTCCTCCGCCACCACACCTCAAAAGCTCTCTGAAGATTGGGACAACCATCACCAGTTTTCAAGAAGCTTCCAACCCAAGAAAGCAAAATACTCTGTTGATCCTCCAAAGGCAAGGTGAGAATTGTTCTTCCAATTCCTTCCTCCACAAGTTTCCTGTCAAATGTCCTGCACCCGTGCTGCAACCAGTTGTAGTCATTGATTAGAGGCTGCAGCCATGTCTGCAACAACAACTGCCGTGTGTTCTTCGATGGCAAAACCTCCCCTCTTCCTATGCTCACATATAGTCTTCCAGAAATGCAGCTTACATGATAGCGAAACGCAATGGGAAGCTTTCCATGTAGGGCTGCCAATTCCTGATGGTTTGCCCACATCACCGTAAAATTTTCAGCAGCTTGTTTATCGATTAAAATCTCCAGCAACCATGACAAGTTATCCGCTTCAAGAGCTATATGTTTTACTACAGGTTCTTTGTTATCGCTGGGCATTTCTTTGAACTCTGGTTCTGCAGCTTGGTTGAACAGACACAATAATGAATCCAAACAGCTTCTGCATGACTTATAAATCATGTCATTACAGATGTCCACTGAACCTGCAGAACTTGGAAGACTATTGTTCTCCCTCAGCAGCTTTAGAACAATGGATTTCATCTCTCGGCGACCTCTCTCCTCATTGGATTTCAGAACAAGTTCAACGATGTGGGAGAGGGTATCTTTTGGGGCATTGGAAGTATCGGGAGAAACTCGTTTTAGCACCGGATTGACCCCGATTCCATCTCCTTGGAGTCGTAGAACTGTTGAAATCACCTTTTCTTCTTCTTCCTCTCCATTCCAAGGGACTGCTTCTAAGTACTCCAAACATGATTGGATACATGAGCTGAAGCCTAGGAATTCTGCAACCTGCAGCATAGTTTCTTATTACAAGTCTGGCAGTGGTGTTTCATCAAGCACTATCCAATGGCTCATTTTCTAGGAAAGGATAAAATTGTGAAACAAGGACGAGAAAGATTTACAGTGAAAACAATATTTAGCAAGCACTTATGACTGAGGTCTTAGGCTCTACCTTTTTATGAAGTCTTCTAGAGAACAGATCAGAAACATTTTGACAAAACATTATGATCAGCAGGGGATAACGATTACCTTATACTATAGGTGATCTTCCTAATTTTAAAAGCTGAAAAACCCGAGACACCATGGTTATATCTTGACCATCACCACAATTCTTAACAATAGCACATTCCACTCTTCAACTCACCTTTTAATCTTGCCGTGGCAATTGTATACTAGTAAATACATAAGCATTTCAGGCTACAATTTGTGTAATTGTGAAGAGTTACAATGTATCTATATATACATTTAACCACAATCATTTTATAAAAATCCATCTGACATTGATGACTTGTCATCATCGTTATGGTTCAATATATAGCAATTTTAACTCCAGATTTGCATCAACGGTAGTTAGTGAAAGAGGTAACTGAGCATGTATAAGAAAAATGGTATGACACAAGAAATTCCTAGTTCGCTTATACCTTTAAGATGAGGGTGGAGAAAGTATTATGCTTTCAAGTGAATTAAGACAACTCAAGAACAAATCATCTGTAAAACAGTCTTAAAAATAATAACTTTTTTAACATATCCATGATAACATTTTAAAAATAACAACCTTAGGCACCGGTTCTCATTACAGACAGAAAATCCAAAATAAAAAATATTGATGATGCTAGCATGGTAGTTTACAATATAATAAAGCAGACTAAAGTACATTTTTTCTCATGAATAGATCTAGTAAAATGTTAATGAATGACCTTAAGGTATTAGTTAAGGAACCAAAAGTTTAAAGCAGCAAATAAGGAAACATTGAAAACACAATTAATTTCCAACTTGCTTTTTAAAGCAATTGAAAGCATCTAACAGAGTGTACTGAATGGTGATGGTTATGAGTTAACAAAACCCATAATTCTAAATACTATCACGTCATCCTCCTAATTATTAAATGAAAAAAGGTATTGAATGGCTTTTATGTTTTCAAAATATTGAATGCATTTCCTTTTTCATTTAATATCTTATTTATAAAGTACTAGAGAATAGTATAGCATTACTAGACCTTTATTAAGTTGATATCATTCCATGAAAGATAAAAAGTAGTTGATTATGTAACGAGGAAAAATGCAGCTGATTGTAGCACTAAAAATGAAATATCATTGTGGAAATTGAAGTTATATTATATCATATATATTACATACACATGTGTGTATGTACTGGGGAAGAAAAAACCATAGTGAAAATATTTATCATATTGGAGGGTGAATTAACTCACGAGGAATACAATTATAAGAAGAGATTAAATAAGTCACATAACTATAAGCCTCCAATGAGGCATACCATTAAACAACACAAAAAATAATCCGAAAATTATAATACCAAAAGATTAATAGCATAGAACATACTTCTTCACTCCCAAAAATACCTAACAGTATTAGCAGCAAAGAAGGTTGTGATGACAGACAGAGCTAGCAAATTACCTTAAGTATTCTAAGAATGCGAGAAACGCTCTGCTTCATTAGCCGCTGCTTCATTTCTTTGCAGTACATAAGCCCAACAGTTTCAACATATATTTCAACATCCTCACAGTCATCAACTTGGAGACATGACAAACCAGATTGTTCAGAAAGTTTATCAGCAAAAAAACTACTCTTCTCTTTCAAAACATCCTTGTGAACACTTAGCTTCACACAAAAACCCTGCTTTCCAAGGAGAAGAAGCTTAATGTCACAAGTTCCAGGTTCACCAAACTCAATAGCCACCTTTTTTGGCATAGATTCAAGTTTGGGTCTAGGTGCTCTCTGTGCAGGCACAGAAGGGCTAGGTGGAGGTCTTTCTGGATCATCATTACATTGTTGAGCATCAGAAACCACCAACCTTGATGGGGCAGGCCCTGCTTTTCTCTCACTCACCGAGACTTCCTTTTTCTGGGAACTGCTCTTCGGAGCTGGTGGGGAGGGTTTGAGTTTATTCAAAGGGTTTTGAGGCTTGAGGCTTTTCTGGAACCCAACAGGAGTAGGGCAACACCAAAATCCTTCAGGGGTGACAGCAATTGGAACACTTTTAATCTTTGTTTGACTTTGCTCTACCCGGGTAATCCTGATATCCCCCATAAGTGACAAGGATTCACACTAATTATATGGAACAAGATATAGCATCACAGGGGAAAAGATGAAGTGTAGACAAGTCTTCGTATCCCCACTTAGCAACTAATATATTTCCCCTCATAAAATATGAAAAATAAGCAAAATGAAAAGCTGCAATCTTTGAAGCTGATCTACTTCCCCAAAAAGAACCGGCGCCACTGCAGTTTCACACAAAGTACATGGAACATGAGGAATGTTCAATGGACTGAAAATGTCTATATTTTTCTCTAATGGGAAAACGGATTTGAACTGAAACCAAAGCAGAAGTATGTAATTTCTTTTCTATATTTTAACAAATAAAATGGTTGGAGCGTTTCCAAAAGTACAATATGACCATGAAATCATATATCTGACCCCATCAAAGTGAACCAGTAATTACAGATCAGCACACAGAAAATGACCCTTTTCTCTCTCTTTCTCTCTCTGGACACTAGTCACAGGTAAACGGCAGAAGCAGAAAACTTACCACACATTGGTCATATAAAGAACCTAGGAAACCTCATGTCATATCCAACAACTTCGTTGAAGCTCAGAGCTTTAAAAATGATTGAACATCAGCTGCAGTGTTGACCATGAAGGGAACCGACGAGGAAAGAGCTGCAGCGAGGAATAATGAGTTTGGTCACTCTCTAACTAGTGAAGGATAGAACACCAGCAGACCCGCACAAGCAAAAAGAGGGCACCCATATGAAATGAAAGGAAATGGGCTATGTTTCCTACTTTCCACTTTGCAAGTTCCATGCTTTTCATGATTTGGGTCTCAGAATTCGCATCACTTGGCCCCTCAGACTCAACCATTCATCTTTTCTCTAATTAAAAAAACAATCTTTTAAAATGAAATAAATAAAAAAGAAAACTTTTCCTTTAATCCGGTTTTTCCTTGCTGGAGTTTCTCTACACAACTCAGCAATGCCTCTCTTTTATGGTTTGGTATATTTATTTATTATTATTGTTGTCATATTCTGGATTCTTTATGTATGACACTGTTGCTTTTGTCATTATGCACTCATGTGGAGTAGAGTAAAGTTAAAGTAAGCTTGCTTCCTGGTTGGATAGTGCAATTACCAGTATACCCTGAAGGTGTAGCTGAGTTGTAACAGTGCATGTTGGGAATGTTTAATGGGAAATTAAAGAAAGAAGAGGAGAATCTTGATATTGAAAGAGATCTGTGTCAGAAAGGGGTTGAGAATAGTTTCTCATCCTTTGGTTGTTTTTATTTTGAAAGAGGCAGTTAGCTGTGGAATTATAGTAGGATGGATATAAGAAACATGAAAGCGATGGATTGTCCTAAAATCCAAACCCAAAAATATGAATCTTCTAAGAATAGACAACGTTGATGCCTTTTCAATTCTCCTGATTTTGGTAACATGCATTCAACCTATCACGTTACTTCTATCCATCCATTGTTTCAATAATAATACATGAACTGATACCATCACTTTAACTATTCGCAACAAATTAACTCGCTTTAAAGGTGATTAACCTACCTCACAAGAACAAATACCGGTTCAGTTTGGTTTTCGGTGATGCACTTCCAAAAGATAAGTCCTAACTCAAAATAGCACTTTCTACTTCTTTTTATGTCTAAACATTTTAAGATGAATCACTGAGTTCACGAGATATTATTTATTTTATAATTTAAAATTTGTCAGAATTTTATCTTTTAAAAACATATAAAAAAATGTAATTAAACTGTTTTAAACCTTTTCTAATAAAATTAACACTTGACTTCTAATAAAATTATTGGGTATAATAAAAATAAAATCATTGGTTTAATTGAAGGAAAGAAATTTAAATAATATATATATATAACATTTTTACAATATCATCAAATAATTACTATATAAGTTTGTACCATTTTTATTTTAAGTGGTATTTTTTTTAAATTATCTTTTATTTATATTTGTCTTTTGAAAAAGAGTGTGTTATCTTTCCACTTTTGATTGAGTCATATATTTATCTTAAATTTATAATTTTAAAGAGACTAAACACTAGATGATGGGTTATTTTTAAAACTTTTTTAGGATCCTTATGTTAACCGTTATATGAAAGTATGATATCCTCCATTCAAATAACCATTCAAGTAGTTCGATTTCAAAAATTTCTTCAAAACAGAATAAAATATAAACTGGTCACAAAAAAGTTGCATGATATTAGAAAAAAAAAATCTTTTATTTTAAAATGATTCTTTTAAAAATTATACGTAGAATGATTTTTAATTAGTTGATATATTAAAAAGAAGTACACTAGTCCGTACAAATCAATTTTTAAGTCGCTTAAATTTTAACATTTGTTAGTCACAATATTTTTCTTGTATAACACTTGTGAAATAATTATAGAACCAAAATGGATGTTATTTATCTTCTTTAAACAGACTAAAAACAGTGATTATAGCTTTTAATAGGGTAATTTAAAAAATAGTAAAGCAAAACCAAATTTTGAAAAAATAAAAAAAAACTGAAAAGGTTAAGAAGTTGACTTTGATTTTAATTTCCTCTTAAAAAATTAATTTATGATGTATGATATGTATCTACTTATTTATATATATATATATATATATATATATTAAATTTATTTTATTTTTACAGTGGTCGAATAATAGATAAAACAATAAATTCAATAAAAAAATATTTTTACTATAATATATTCTAACTTATGATTTTAATATTGTATTTAAAAATTTAATTTTTTAAAACAAATTTATAAACTAAAATTTACGTCTATTTATATATTATAAATTAATTTAATATTTAGTTAACTAAAATTACTTGTTTTATAAATTTTAAATAAGAATGAAGAAGTTTGTTTCATGAGAAATTAGAGAGTTGGAAAAAAAATCAAATGCTAAGATGCAAATACAAAAGTAATTCACATAATCACATCATCACATGCAATGCTTCTCTAATTGACTATTTGTCTGTATTACTTTCTTTTGCTCTTTGGCTATTTCCATTTGCGATTATCTTTTTCTTTCATCCATTACTACTTTTCTTTGTCGGATCATGAAATGGACCTAGACTTTTCCTTATGTTTCTTACTACCTTATTTCTTCTTCTTTTTCTTTTAATTTCATCTTCTTCATTGCTGATTTCAACAATACGATAGTTACTTTCTCACAATAATTATAAATTGAATGTGTTAAATAAATTTTATTTTGGATTATGATGCATGAAATCATTTTCTTACAATCCATTTAATAACAATTTACTATCAAGTGTCACGAATTCAAAATTTTCTAGAAACCAATAACATATCACATCACTGTTCTCTTTTCCTCTCCATTCACCCACTCGTTTAAACTTTTTTTTTATATATATTTTCAGATTAAAATAATATTTTCGTTTGATTATAAAACATAAAAAAATCATAATCCATTATTTTATTAACTCATTTATCTATTTCTCTTTTTCTTTATAATATTATTTTAGTATTCCACATATTTATCTTATATAAATGTTTGTATTTATTATTATAATACATGTTTATATATATATATATATTTATAATTTAAAATAATATTTATATACATAACTAAAATTTTATTTACAATTTTTGTAACTATTATTTAACATATTTGTATTATTCTATTATTATATTATCATTATTATTACTATAACATTATTCGTTAAAATTTAAATCTGTAATATATATATAATATTATTTGATAATATATATATATATATGTATGTATGTATATATATATATATATATATATATATATATATATATATATATATATATATATATATATATAATTGTTATATTATTTGAAGTATACTGATATTATTCTATTATCCTATTTTATTGCTAATATTATTATTGTGGTTAATATTATTATTTTCTTATATATTTAATTTATTATTGAATTTATATATATTTAAAAGGTAAAACAATTCTTATACATTGTAAAAAAAAATATTGTATGGTAAAATTTTGGGTGTTACAATAATAATTACTAAATAGTACATGTGATATTTTTAATGATATTTACATTTTTTAAAAATATTGAGTAAATTATCCGCATTAAAAAAAATAAATTGTATATTAAATAATGCCAATAATAATTTATCATATGACAAATTTACTGATATTTATGATAATTAATAAATAGTACATTTGATACTTTTAATGATACTTACATTTTTTTTTTCTGATTTGATTATTTTGGCATTTCTTATGTAATCTGATGCTTGAAAAATGTCTCTTTGTGTAAACCTTACTAGATTCCCTAGCTCTAACAATTTTTTTGTCTTCTTTTTCAGTGATTTGCACTTATTTTGAAAGATTATCGAAACGTGTTATTTGAAAATCACCTATTGGATTTTCGTCACTGAACTAACTCGCTAATTGAAGTTAGGCAAGGATATATTATGATTCTCCAAACTCCATAATTACATTGAGAGTTTGGAGGGTTTTTTTATAAAAGGAATTTACACTATTTTTTTAAAAACAATTATATAAATGTGATATGAGTTAAACTTATAAAAAATTAACATTAATATCATTTTTAATCTTGAAACAATAATTTTGTACAATTATTTATATGATGTTTAATTTTGTTATTTTATTTTTATCTGATATGATATTAAATTCAATTTTAGAGTTTATCCAAAAGCATTATTGACATAATTGAAGGTATGATAGAAAGTGTGTTGATTTGAAATTTTGCCATACTGGTGCAGGGTGAAACATTTCATTGTGAAGATGCTGTTTACTTTTGGGGAAAAAGTGAGAAATTCACAGCTGTAGCAATTTCTTATTGATGCAATTAGGCATAGCTGTGTGTGCCGTGACTTCAGTGCAATCATAGAGATTTGCAGCGCTTCCATCAAACTGCTAAAACAAGAGAAGATAGAAAGATAGAAAGATAGAAAGATAGAAACGTGTTTTCGTCATCAGGAATCAGAAATTCCAATCACATGATAAGTGGCCTCTGCTGCCCTGGAATTGTTGTCTTTTTGGCCCACCAAGATTCACTGCTCCCAAATTTTGATGTTACTAATGAACCTTCTGCCATGTGCTCTAAACTCTTCATCCTAATAACATCCCTTTTCTTTGTAGAGATCACAGTTAACTATGTCCTATGCACCTAACCAATTATTAGTACCAAACCATAACACAGTAGCTAATTAGGGGATACCATTAATCATGTATATTGTGATTAAAATATGTCCAACAAAGACAGGTGAGAATCTCGGCCATTCATCAATCTTGATAATTTATGTAAGCTCTCTACCAAGAGAAACAACTGGTGAAACATGGAGCTTAGGCCTTAGGAGACAAGCTAGTGGTTGAAGGTTATCATTTTTTTTAGTACATGAATGAGTGAAAGAAGAGTGAGTGACCGACATATTGGTTTGGCTTTGGTATGCACTGTTGCCTGCAATCTCTCAATTTTGTCTGTGAACAAGAGGTCCATGGGGTCCCTAATCCTGACCTCTTGTGTGTCCATTTTGGAGGATTCATAATTGTGTGGTGTTGATGAAGGCCACTAGATCCAAACTGCACAGGTTGCTATTCATTTTTGGACTGCAGGATCCATACATGATGAAGTTCATCCGGGAGAGATTTATATATATGACATAAGTTTTAACTTATAAATATTGATGTCACTGTTAACTCATTTATGTGAATATTTTTTCTTATATGGACATGTCATGAAACACTGACGTTAAATACATCTCTAGTTGAAGTATAATACTGTATTTTAGTTATGTTGAGAGAATACAGTCATCATTTATTTGTTTCAGTAGCAGTTGAATATTATAGTTTATGCTTCGGTCATGTTGCTTCTCACTGTCAAGGACTAGATAATGGCAGAATGAATCACATGGTTATTCAGTTTCTGTCCCCATTAATGGCCTTCCCATTTGGCGCACAAAGCCTCTGTTCAGTCGAGTGACCCTCGTACTGATAAGATATATCGGCTTCTCCCTCTTCTCCTTGGTGTTAGTAACTTTTTTCTAAGCTGCATGGATTGGTGTTTTTGCTTTTCACAACTTCACGTGCCTTTCATCATTAATCTCACTAACTGCATCAGCTCATCCAAACAGAACAGAAAGATTGGCATAATTGGTCTATGGGTGGCTGAGATATATGTTACTTTTGTATTTCAATGTTGTCATCCAAGACTTGGCGTATGATATAGCAGAATAACGGATACCGAATCCAAGAAACAGTTAACCTGGAAGGGAGAAAACTAGAAGCAATTAAATGTAAATTCCGTGATGTTACATATAGAACCACCATTTTTGTTAAAAACACATTCCCCCTTAAATATTGTCACCGCAAGGAAAAACTGATTTTAATATGTTAATCATAAGTCAAAACTCCCTACATTTTAGTGCACATAATAATTTGGCTGTCATGTTATGAACATATAAACTTTACATTGGTGATTAAGGGCTTATATTTAGATTATTGTTAGATTTATTCTAAAAGTATAATAAAATATTAAAGAAATAAATTTTTAAATCTAACTTAATTACATAACTCTGACTTAAACAATAATACTGACTTAAAAAATTTGAATTTTAATATAAGACTTTTTAACACAGTTCTTTTAACAAGACTTCGGATTCAACTCTCCTACACTCACATTTAGAAGTTATAAAGTTAGTTTAAAAAATTTGAAAAAGAAGGTAGGAAAGATTGTGAGTTCAATCTCTCTACTAACTATTTACATTTGTCAATCAATAAAATAAATAAATTGTTAAAACAAACTTTAACCAATAATTCTAATATAATGTAAACTGATATAAAAGTACAAATACAAACACCAGTGTATGAATAATATTAGTCTTATAAATTTTAATGTAAATAATTTGAATTATCTAAAATGTAAGATGGGAAATAAATAGATTTGATTTAGCAGACTCTCCACTTTATTTATCAATAATATGAATTAAGTTATAACGTTTACATTAGAATTATAATTAAGCACATGCTGGTTTAGTCAGGCGTTCAGGCTATAAAAGGTATTCCATCTATTATAAAGTAAAAATTATTATAGTTTTAATTTTTTAAGAACTTTTGAAACTGACTGAAATTTTTGTTTTTAATTTGTAGACAAATAAATTACATCAATAGTTAAATTCATATCAAATAAGACATTTATATTTAAATGACACAAATTACAAGGAATCTATTTCTATGAATAAGTTACATAGCAATGAAAAGGAAAAGAGAATAAGTTAAAACGCTAAAATATTTACAATCCTGAAACTGCTAAAGAAATTAAGAACCATGTCATAAAAATGGAGAAAATAGCAATTGCCAATCCAGAGCTTTGACCACAGACATTTTTTTTCCGCTGAACTTCTTTTGGGGGTTTCCTTTCTTGGTGATGGCGGAAGGGTGAGGAAGGGAGAAAAGGAATGAGGAATTGCCAAATTATTTCATGAGATCAGGCACTAGAGTGAAATGTTGGAAAATAAAGCAAGAGAAAACGGAACAATTGTGCACTAAGCTTCAAAAACATGCCTACTCTTCCAGAGGGGATACAGAACGATTGTACATTGCAATCAATGCAAAAATCACTTGAATCCTGTCAAATTACCAGAGACGGCCAGAGTAAATTATAGATGATTCCTCACAAGTTGCCTGCCCCAGGTGATTGATTTTTCCTCATTTGTTGGAAGACGTCAAATCAAATTAATACTTTCAGGTTGGGCCGTTCCAAATTGGAATCTTTTATGTTGAGCATATAATTTGTCTGCCAAATTGACAATCTAAAAATATTGTTGTAATAATGCACAGATTCAGGTTCTAATAAAGGCGCCCCCTACACTTCAAGGATTCGCAAAGACAAGGAGATCCTTCACTAAGCACATGCTCGTACTGATAGTCATATGTTAGCTCTTCACCTAAAGCAATCTGTCAAAAAGAACAAAGCGAGACGTAAGCCATTGCATACAAAAAAAGCTACTAAAAGTGTGTCCACTGTTCACAAGATAACATGGAGGACTGAATGTCCTTCACAAACAAGGGACCAAACTTTGAATTGTTGTGCAATGTTCATTATATCCATGAATACCATTATTCACACGTCAACTGGGATACAGAAAGCAAATTTCTTGTAACATGTTTGTCAATAAGCCGGCCTTTACTTTTCATTAGTAAAGCAGGGTAACGTTTTATTAGAGATGTGACCTTCAATATCTATGATACAGTATCTTCACATATTATGTTTCTTATAACATACCAAATCAAGAAAAGAATTTGCAAGTAGAAATTGTTAAAGCATCATAAACATTGGATTCTTTTAAAGGAAATAGTCCAACATAGGAGAGTACTTACATCCCGATTTGCATAAAAACCGATATGTGCACGTTCAGAATCCATGCTCTCTACAAGAACTTGGTGATTGACCAGATTTGGGGTGCAACTACAACAACAACAACAAATTGTAAGAGAAAACCAACATAACGTACATAAAAATCAGAATGTAGTATAGTTACTAATCACAAAAAGTTTAGGCTTTTGTTGAATTAAACAAAATCATCATTGATAAAAAAAATAATATTTAAATTTTTAGTGCATTACTGTGGTTAATTGTTGCCAGGAAATAACGTGGGTCCAAATAGCACCATGTTAAAAGCAACTAGCCAAAAAGAGCACTAGTCCCCCTACAATGCATCTATTTGTAAGGAGCAGAAATACAGTCATCATAATATTATGATGATATTGATGACAAAGTGACTATCCAGGACATTCTTAACAGCACATTAAGAGCATAATAAATAATAGCAAGTAGCATGGATTCATGTACAGTGAAATAAGCAACATTTCTCGCCAAAAACTAATCCAAGATCAATTTCTGTTAAGTAATTCAAGTTAGATTGAAGAAAATTCATTGGAAGGAAATCATAAAAGTTTACCGGCTGCCATTTGAAACCAGCTAGCATAGCAAAAAAGAATCCATTAATGAACCATTTTGCTAGCAAAACCATGTCAAAGAGAATGTTAAGAAGAAAAATGTTCACCTATGATTGATGAATCTTGAAACATTTCCAAATTTAGTGGCATCAATTACATACTGAGCCTCTCCTTCAATCAATCTGCTCATATCATTAACACGAGCATCAATGTCGTAGAAATAACTGCAATGCTCTGTGCCATAACTGGTGTTGATATAGACCGAGTCAGTATAAAGTTTGGGAACATCAACTAATTTAAAAGAGAATATATCTTGAAAAAAGGTAAACCTTCTACGCCTATCATGTGCCTCTTTCACATCTAAAACTTCTCCAATGTATTCACACACAAATGTGCCACGTAGAATAGCTTCACCAGCCCTTACTGCCCATCCCTACAAATCACAGCCTCATAAAAGTCAATGTAGCAAGACTTGTGATTTGAGAAGTGTTTGGGTTAATAAAAAAAGAGTAACCTTTTTCTCTGTTTTAAAGACTTCCAATTTGACTCGTACACCATTCTGCAATACTCTATTTGGACAGGATTTATTGCATCTGCACATGTGATTACACTCGTAGACAAGATAACCTTCCTGCAGTTGTTTTAGGACAATCCCCATAATGGAACAAAACGAAAATTGTTAATAAATAATAGAAATAGAAAATAAATAAAAGGCAGAAATTTTCTGTATATGCCAATGATCTATGAAGGGAACTTGAGGCAAAATCATGTAATAACGATGGTTAAAAATATCATGTACGTAATTCTCAAAAATAAGGAAAGATCATACATCATGGTATTGCTAGTAGAGCTAAGTCAACACAGTAAAAGCAGGCATAATACTATTAGAAAACATAACCATTCAAGAAATAATGAAAGGGATAAAATTATTCAGTATTTTAGCAATTGCTAGATATATCATCACTATGTAAAGCATAACAGATGCAAAAGTAATTCTTTCAGATTTTATATAGAACAGTTTAATAAATGAAAATAAATTACCTCCAGGATTATTCGACCATTCTCATCATATGGGAACCTGCCACGCATTGGTTTCCCAAATATGTCTTTTGCATCATCATAGTCATTGCCAAAAAGGTAAACATGATCACATGTTTCAGGACAGCAGGTGGTGTATGGACAGGCACATCCCAGTTGCAGACTCTGCCAATAAACAGATAAGCTAAAGAATATTATAAATCAATTAAAAGAAAAGGGGTAATGTAAGCTATTTATTTCTTAAATTCTAAAAGAGAGAAAAGGCATTATGTAAGCCAAGCCAGACTCTGGATAGCTTTTACAAGTAAAAGGATTTTACAAAAACTTAGTAGCATATGATCTATTTTAGATTCATTATCCCTCTTTGTTAGGATTTGATCAAAGAACAAATTAAGTCTCAGTTAACTACCTCTGAATCAAGAATGAGGGATTGATCGAGCATTGGCTTTGTAACATAGGTAAAGCTCTCCCAAGGCCTAGAAGGGTTTATATTTTGTCCATTACAGCCATTGATAGGAAGAGAATGCACAAGTTCTTGATCTACCACACAAATCACTGGAATTGATTCCTTCCCAAAGCTAATGTCATCACACAAGACCACAGCTTTTTGCAGTGAACCTAACTTTAAAGTTCGTGAATTGATGATGCAGTGAAATTCATCCACCTCCCACTCGTCACTTGTAGGATCAGATGAATTCCCAGCTTTGGACATTACAGAACTATTAGGAAGAGACTCTAAAGGAGAGAGCAAAACTTGAGCCTTTGATACATTACAACCACTAGGACAAATAAAACCGTCCTGATGCCAACTTACCAAAATATTATGCTCACTGCAAAGTTTTGCTGCCTTCAAATAGAGCTTTTCAGGAAGAATTCCATATTTCTCCTCCAATGACGCTACAAGACTAACTTTGCAGCAAGCAGAGCGAGCAATTGATAAAATATCAAAATGGTTTGGACGAGGTTTCGTCTTCTGAATCTCTGAAAACAAAATCTTTGAAACAGCTGAGCATTGATGTTCAGCCAATCTACCAATGTTTGTTGTTTCAGTAACATGAGGTTGTACTATTATTCCCCCTGTGCCATGTGAATTTGTTTCCTGAATGCTTCGCTTTAAATTAGCATTAGCCTTATTTCTAAGCCTGTATGATGCTGCTGCCAAACTTTTTTTAAATCTGGGGCGGCTAAGTCTGCCAGATTTTAATCTGTAAGCATAATATCGAACTCCTCTCTTTGCAGGGCGACTGCTGGCCAGATTAGGCCCCATATGGGCAGCTTGGTGATGTCGACCTAGGTCAGGTAGTAAATCAAATTTCAACCCGCAAAACCTGCAAACAAATTTCCGAAAACCACCTGTATTCTCAGAATTATTCTCCAAAGGGGCTGAATTACCCTGATCACGTTTTACTGGAGAATCTTCACCAGTAGATAAAGTTTGCTGCTCAGGAGCTTTTGATGGTTTAAAATCAACAGGATGAACTGATAAAACATGCTGCCATAATTGTTCCGTATTTCCAAAATGACTCCCACAAGGGATGCATTGGAGAAGCATGCATTGTTCAACAAATTGCACATGGTGTCTCTCTTGAACATGTGTTTCCAACAGTTTCTTGTTAGTAAATGAATCCAGACAAATTGCACATGCATAGCCTCTAAATAGCCACTGCGCCTCCTTTTTATGACTGTCCATCCAATGGTTACCAAGCTCTTGGTCATCAGGAAATTCTGCAGAGCATAGCTTACACTTAATGGCATTTTCCTTATCATAGTAATCATCGTTTGTGGATGGCAAGAGAGGAGGTTCTTCCATAACAGAAGATATATCCATGTCATCATTGAATCCCCATAATGATTTGATTCTGGCCTTTTCACTGTGAACTAATTTTTTAAAAAACTCTCCTACACTAGAATCTTTAGAAGCTTCAGTCAGAGCCCACTGAAATTGGACATCCTTAGGAACAGGGTTTCTTAATGACAAAATGCTTTTAAGAAGCCTGTAAAAAAGTTCACATGCTTTATGCAGATGTACCTTTTGCTCCCATGAGTTGCAGTCCCTCAAAAGTTCTGTGAACACTTCTTTTGATACTATTCTACTCTTCCCATTTCTTGCACGCTTAAGCCAACTAGGGAGGTGACTTTCGCAATACAAGCAATACCGTTTAGGACCTTCCCTGCAAGGATTCATCTTATCATAGGGAGGGGAACCTATACACTGCAGTGACTCCATTGCATTATGATCATGTTCAGAATGCATGGGCTTCTCATTAGAGTTGTTTTCTCCATGTAGGGAATCACCACCAATGGATGACACTGGATCCATTTGCAGTGGACTTTCAACATTGACTAATACCAATTCTCTCGAGAGAATGCCCTCTGAACCAGTATAATTTTCTTCATGTTTTCTCTTTAGTGTATTCTGCGGTATATTTGAGATCTGCTCTGTTTCAGCATGTAGCCGGTGTTTCTTACAGAATAAAGAGCCAGGTAGGGCACGATGCTTACATCTAGTACCCAGAACAGTAGTACCTTCACACATAGGAGTATCAAGTGGAACAGGTTTTTCAGATTTCGTTGAGCTCCCCAAAAATCGTGAAGATAAATGTACACAACAGTACACATCACCGTCATTTGCCCATCTCACACACTGTCTTCCCTTTGCTTCAATATAAGCTATACATTGTCGATTCTTACTACCAAATTCTACAGATTTCGCAACAATCGTTTCCTTTGAAGGTGTTAATTCTTTGGTATGCAAAAAATGGGAATCAGTATTCTCAACTACAATTCCATTCCATTTATCGACCAAATGACCAGGTGAATCAGCTGCCACAGACATCTCCCTAACACCTTCCTGTTTGCAAGACTCATCTGCTAATGTGCTCAATATGCCCTGATTCTTAAAGAAGCCAGGGTCAGCCTGAAGAGCAACAGTTTGAGCCTTGATTTCCACTTGTGAAGCATGTGTATCCGCACGACGAACTTCAAGCTTGGCCCTTTTTCTACAAACCTGAAGGTTTGCTCGGAACAAATCATCATAACTCTGTTGCTGTGTGTCTTTGCTGATCGATAAGGAAGGTGGTGTCATAAACCATTTCATTACATCATGCTTCCAGGTTTTCCATTCAGAACTTAATGATGATTGCACTGGTGCATCAGGGAGAGTATTGATCCCATTCCACAAAATAGAATCAAACAATTCCTGAAAAAGAATAAGGTATAAAATCAATCAAACATATTGAGCTAAAAAGATTTGGCAACCGTTTAGGGCATGAGCATTAATTGTTGCTTGTAATCAAAATTTGGTTACTGACAACGTATATATTTTTACAGTAACAAAACTACATGGATCTATTTTTACTGTAGTTATATGTCCAGATATATTTTGGTTACTGACAAGGTATACATGCAGATAGTATTATTCCAAAGATAAGGAACATGAAACAGCATTAAATATTTTAAAAACTGAAGAAATGTAATCAAAGACATTAAAAGAATGATAAAAGAATCAATTAATTGTTCTATTTCTTTCTAAAATCGCGGAGTGATGAACCAGCATTCTCTTTTATCCGTTAGGTGAACCTCCCTTTGTTTTTTTGGCCATTTTGCATTTGTCTCTACTAAGTTATGACAAAGCATTTTATGATTATTTCAATGATCTTATTAATAAGCTAGAATAGAAAGTGAAACTATAGGAAACAAGCCTTTGCAATAAGTGCTGAAAATTGCGTGACTAGTAGCTATGATGCAGAAGTAATCCTAAGTGGTTCTTACCTGTACTAGGCACACAAATGTTGCCGGTTCTTAATGAATTCATACAGGAACATTGACAATATGCAATCACTGGGTCAGTACATATCAGATATCACTAAATGACAAGTCACTCTTTGTACTAATCCAGGTTCTTTTTCTAATCGTTTGGTTTTCTACTACTAAATGAAACAAACTACTACTTCACTCCCTTCAAATCCTACGCCTTCTTTACATATTTTTGCTAACATGATACCACCTCTATTTCATGATATTTATCATTCAAGGTTATACTTATTGAGAAAATTCTTAAATAATCCCAACTGGAGGAAAATATATCTGTATCTAACAAAATTAACCTCTATCGAAATACCCAACATAACATTATCACTTCATTAATCTTCACTCTCATTCCTTCTAGTAGATAACAAAAGGGTAGGATAAAATTGGAATAAAATATTTATTCTTTTTCTGCTTCTATTCAAAGAGATAAAATCAAACAAAACCCATTTTGTAAAATGGCAGATAATCTGAAGGAGTGTAAATATATTTTATAAAGTTCTATTGAAACCAAAAGAGCAGAACATTATCAAAGTTGTATTTGTCATCATCTAATCACTTCTTTTATAGGGCATAGTCTATTGGGTTCGTTAGGATGAAGAGATTAATTTCTTTTCTTTATTTGTTACAAGTTAGAAGCTAGATATAGGTGGTGGGACATACACTATAACCAATCATGGTGGGTCCTTATTTGATAAGAAAAAATGTTTCTCTCTTAAACACGACCATATCCTATTACTCAACGATAGTAAGAGGTCTAAATTCCACTATATTCACTTTGGTTTATGATAGCAACAAGAGAAGGTCAAAATACTAATAAATTCATGATGTCAACAACATTTTAGATCAAATTCTGCTTATTCCATTGATTACATGGGTTATAGACTGATCAAGCAGCTGAGCTTTAATGTCATTTAATCCGATGCACTTAATGAAAGAAAGGAAGTAAGATAAAAAGTGAGCAAAAAGTCCTGAGACATCCTTTAGCTACTCGGAAATTATATGCATTGCAGTATTCTATTCTTTTTTATTCGTGTCATCTTTTATGAGCAAAAGTATGCCAGTTGCAACAGTGATAATGCAGTAAGAACATAATCCATCTTTCTGGATTCTAGTATATGAATCGGTAGTCAGAATCACAAAATACCTCCTTCAGTAGCTCCACTGAGTCAGCACTATTTGCACTCTGACATCTTTCAGTCCAAGAGGTATAAGAGTGCCGTAACCAGTCAACATTTATATGGTGCTGCAGTATGCTCTGTAAGCAAAAAAAAATGCATTGAACTTCATTGGTCACACAAGAAAATAATAGACAATAATTCATGGAAGCAACCATTGTTGCATCCATGAATTAGGACTTACAAAACTTTATAGCATTAACATACAACCGACATAAATTGCAGAGACTATACAAAGAGATCTATAATTATTAGCATTCAACTTCAAAAGTATTGCTAATGCAGCCATCAGTCCAATCTAATATTAATTTACTTGATAAAATTGTCAATTACAGGTAAAATATGCTAAGCCAAGTACACAATATGAAATCATAAAATGGAAAAAGAATAATGGATAATGTACTTTATTGAGGAGAGAGAAAGAGAGAGAGAGAGGGAGAGAGAGTAAGAAAAGGCAGTATAAGAACAGGGGCAAAAAAATTAAAATGTTCCTTATTCCATGATGATATAATGAAATACATGATATACCAAGCAATGTAGAAATGAATTCATGACTGGTTTGTACGACATGATACTAACGAATTACACACATGCAGCATGTCATAGAAAGGAGAGGAGAGAAATGGTCCAGTATCCTCTAACATGCCATAAAAAGAACCATTACTATCTGAGAAAAATAATCAGAAGCTTGCAGAAACAATACGGAATAAGAGAATAAGAGACCTATCCATGTACAAAATATTTTTAACGAATACAGAATGAATAAAGCAGATACGAAACCCTAAACTTCACATGCCAAAGATAAGCATAAGAATGATTAAAGTTTGGTTCTCATTCTTTCAATGTCCAACATATCTCCAAATCTTAACCACTAAATCATCTTTCAATGCATTGCAACCCTATCAATTAATGTTCAACACTGATTTTTTTGTGCATAAAGTTCAAGATCAAAATATGACCAATTTTCACTTTTTAATAGACTTTAAATATATAATAATGGGCAAACTTATTGCAAAGCATATTATCACTTGATCATGCTAGTTGAAATCTTACACGCAATTTTTTGTTTATTCTGACACTCAGTGTATAAAACCAACAGAGAAAGATAGCTAGAGGGAGTTCAAACATTATGACAAAACAAATTTTAGAAATTTAAGTTTCCTAGTAATTATACAAATCCTTACAGTTTTAGCAAAACAATGCCTAGGATCAGAAAACAGTATTGATTGCCGGGTTGTGTTAACATCTACACATACAACTACACTTAACAACTGTAATTTAATAAAACAAGCACTGAGCAGTCATAAAGTTCAAGCCTACTCCAAAAACTATCAACAAGAATTGGAATTTACACTATGCAGCTTTAGAAGCATTCTCCCAAAATCAGAATAACCATTACAACGAGAAGCCTCCATGGCAAACTCCTTCCAGACCTTCATATCACGAGCAGTTTCTGTCAAAGCCTGTATGCATTGAAACAAACCTCCAGTTAAAAAGTGAATGAATATGTATATATGTGTTTGTATGTGTATATATATCTATATATATATATATACATATATATATATAGATATATACATATATATATATAGATATATACATATATATATAGATATATACATATATATATATATATAGATATATACATATATATATATATAGATATATACATATATATATATATATATATGAGAGAGAGAGAGAGAAAAAAAAACAGAGACTGCAAGAAAAGGAGCGGAAAAAAGGAAATAATGTCACCATCATCCATACATTAAAAGGAAACTGGTCGACCATGTTCAGCATGCCAACAACTAGCTTTCGCATAATAAACCGCCGTGCAACAGTTAAGTCTTTAACCATTTTGAGTCCCACCTGATGAGTCTTATATGCAATGGGATGGGGAAACTCATTAATTGATCTAACGAGCAGCATGTCTGCCCAAGAATAAATCCTTGTGTGTGGAAAGAATATAACAAAGTATTTCTTTCTTTCATGTGTTGGTTTTGCTTTCAACGTTGATAACGGCCAGTCAGCCCTTGCACACCGGATACCAGCCTGCCACTTCCCCCTCCACTAAAAAAGATAGAGAAGTCACAAAGTAATCAGCAAGGCTTGCATTTCTCATTTTCCATCTTTTAACAGAGTGTAAATCCTACAATTTTCTAAAAGAATTATGGAACACGATTGAGGAGGTTTCAGACAGAAACACAATGTGACCAAAGATATTCATGAATAATTTCTCATGATCAAGCATTCAAGATCAGTTAGAGTAGTGAATTAATAGTTTCTTAAACATAGAAATAATCATATCATTCATCAGAAAAGAATTATGCTTACCTTGACCCACAATGCCACTGATCCATCCCCCTCAAGCCACTTGGGTTCAGAACATGACAAGTCTCCTTCCCGACTGTTGTTTGGTGATTCACTTTCAATTGTATCAACAACAGAGATAGAGTTGTCAGATGTTAAACAAGGTTCATTCATAATGTCTTCTTCAAAATCATGGAAACCACAATATTCATTTTGATCATCCAGTTGACAGTCACAACATGAAGCTCCATTGCATTGGCAATCTGAATTAGTTGACAAACCACCTTGCCTTTCTATTTGAGGTCCCTGCATTTTATGTGATGATTCATTCAGCCGAGCAGCTACCAGTTTGTCTTGCCCACCACTTTCTGCACAATTAGTTTCTTCTTGATATACAAAAGCAGTTCCCGAACTCTGCTGAGTGCAATCAGATTCCCCAGCATATTGAACACCAGAACAAAGCACTTCCATGAGACTATTTCTAAGGTAGAGTTTTGTATAAGATAATTTGCATGCTATGCCTGATGACTCTTTACCTCACCACTCTGTTAAAGTAAAGAAGATTCAGTGAAAAAGTCAGACAATGAAGTTTTAGCCATGGTAATTTACAAAAAAAGTTCAAAATAAGAGGAATAAATTATATAGAAACTTCATGGCAGAAGCAGATCAAATTTAAAAAAATAAAAAGAATCAAAAAGCAAAAGGTAGCTCAATCACAAAGCTCCCACCACTTTGTTATCTACGATCTATAGAAGTACATAACCTTACCCCGCACTGCACGCACAGAAAATGGTACTACTTTCAACAACTAGACTCTACTTCTGAGAATACAGAAATCTTAGTTGCACCAAGGAGCGCCCTCACACCTTGAAGGATATTACAGAAAATTTATGTGTTCAGACAATATGTTGTAGAATTTATAAAAACACCATATATGTCCTTTTGACAAGAAGAAAACAAAACTAAAACTCATCTGGATTAGTCAAAAGTTCCAAGAAACAGAAAGTAGTTAACAAACAGTAAGAGTTTATGTAGATCCATTTTAGGAGTTTCAATGATTTCAAAATACAAATAATGAGATATAAACATGATAGAGCAAAAAAAAAAAAAAGAATTACCATATCAAGTTTCCCTCTTAAATTCTTACATTAATAAATTGGAAGCAATGAAGCATTCAATCTGTGTTAGTATAACCATTTCAAGGAAAATGTTGACTGCAGACTAGAATGTTAATGCTTATTTATCAGACTCAACTATTCATTTAACCTATTGACAGGTATATGTCTGGAATCTGGATGTTAATATGTTTCTGAGATCTATTCAGCAGAGCATAAATCAAAATGCCTTATTTCCTATCAAAGTTCAAATAACCTTGCTACAACATAGAAGAATCAGGGAGACAAGAACCATGATTACCTTGGCAAGAACGCATTTAGTTTTCATAGGAATTAGAATTTTGGTAGTACCGCCCATTCTCTTTAACTTCAACAAGAATTATATTAAATCCGTAATTATTAGTTTCACCTATTGACATATTTCTAGAGGTTAATTAAAATGCCATTTACCTCCATGATAGTCTTGCTACTCCATTGCAGTCCATACTAAAATCAGGGACATAATGACCTTACCAATAATGCATGTTTAACACTATCCCAAAAAGATTCGTAGGTTTGAAGAAGAATCAAATTTCTGTAGTCCTAATAGTGCATTAAGGAATTGAATATCCAGTGCTCATGTATGTGCATAAGTGTCTATTCTTAATATCCCTAATTCTAGCAAAGAGTAGCATGATTATTTGAAATTCAAAAGAAAATTAAGGCACTTCATTGTATTCCTGAATAACCATTAACAACAGAGCATGACCTCAAGACAAATCAGTCAATAGATAAAGTAAATAGCGCATCTAATATAACTGTAAACTATTCTCAGACACAGAACTGAGACAACACCTTGCATAGTGAACCATGACTAAATACATACTCGACCATGAATAACATTTTTAACGAAAACATCGTTACACTCTAGAAAATAAAACATCTCATAGTCATAGCATTTTTAATTGTTAATAATTAATTTTTAAGAAATTCATTAATGTTAAAAATATGAAGCACAAATACTTAAAAGTCGAGATTAATACATGCATCTCAATTTGGTCAGCATTTAATTCAAATATTCAATTAAATATCATTCAAGAATATTTAAATTTCTTGACGAAGTTTCATGTAAAGTAACTAGTAGCACGTACATTTAAAATTTATTAGTTCATCAATTAAAATTTTTGTTTATGGATTCTTTCTATGACTTCATAAGGCAATGGCATTAACGAGTTCATAAAATAAAAAGTGAACAAGTTAAAATCAGTTACACATTACATTATGCAGAATGGTTCAAAAATAAGTTTTTATCATCATCCAAAAAAACTTAAATGCAATGAATCATAATAAGAATAACAGCATAAACTCTGTGTAAATAACATAATATGGTCCACTACCCTCCCCGACTCTCGGGTTGTAGGGGTTGGCGACCCAACTTTCTGATTCGGCATATCCAACCCCTGCTTCAATCTGTTCAATGTAAACTAGAAGGAGAATCCACAATTTCCTGATTAAGCCCCCCAATGACAAAAATCGTCTCATAAATAACAGGATTTAATAAGTTAAGCATCATTTAAAAAATTGGCATTATTTATGAATGAATTTTGAAAAGACAACTAACTCCTTAGCGAATTATTTCTTAAGAAAATTTGAATTAATACTCGCACTGCAAAAATACTGCATGATTCCAAGTTAATATGTTGAGTTCAGATAGATTCGTACTTTATCAGCATTAAAGAAATTAATTCTTCCTTAATGGAATTTCAAGCTGAAGGAAAGTAAGATTCCCAAAACAAATCTAAGCAAAGAGAGGGATTTTGTAATGCCATTTACGATAATCAAAGCAGAGAGCTATGCCTAACATCATTTATATCTGAGTTCATCTCTCCAAGCTCAACCCTTAAACCCCACCCAAAATTTTATTGTACTGTTAAAATTTTATTCCACCGGTTAGGGTAGGAATGAAATGATCACAAATGTAAATCGCACCAGCAAAAAAAAAATTGTGCGAACAAAGCTTTTAAAGTTCTCAGGATTAACAGGCACAAAACCCGATTAAGGTCAAGATCTTTATGAAATCACATTCGGCACCAAAACCCTTAATGACGAAAACCCAATAGTGAAATTGGCCTAAATCCCTGCATTATTATTGTGGGCACGCTAGTAACATGATGATAAACCCTAATCAAAATCCATAGTCTATACTCTATTAAGATGACGAGCATGTAATGTATGTGCATGCCTCAAGAACGAATAAGATGTGCAGAATCGTAAAAGAAAAACCGGGCATGAATCAATTATACCCTCGACTAAATAGAGGGGCTGCTTAAAACGTTGAACGAAAAGGGTTAAGATCTTGCCTGCTGCCATTACTAGTACGTATTTTTCTGTTACCTATAGAGAAATTTTATAATTTTTTTTGGTATATAATATAAAGGTAGACACAAAATATATGCATATAAGGGATGATGAGCTAGGTCAGACACCATAACCAAATTGACTGGAAAATATGTGACATAAAAAAGAATAGAAATAACATTGGCTAAGCGAAAATTGAGAAAATAAAAATGAAGGTAGGAAAAAGGGGTAGTGGTAATGTACCTTAAAAATAAGAGTGGGGGAAGTTTACGCACGAAGGTCAGGGTCAGTATTTTGCTGGGTCTATTAGAGAGTGGTGGTGGTTGGATGATGGGTGGGTGAAAATGGCTTTCGTTTTTTTATGTGAAAAATGTTGTGCCTCTTTTTCCCTAATCGATGCCTCCCACACTCACTCGGCCTACTGCTTAGTGATTCATAGATAGAATAGATAGATGCTATGCATATTTCATAATTATATATATTTCTATATACTAAGTGCGCCTCTAGGTTTTAGACATTCCAACAAAGACGAGATGGGGTCAGGTCAGCTCCCCGTGCCCAAATTAAATCACAACCAAAATCTTTTTTAATATTCATTTTTTAAATACCCAAAAATTTGGAAAATAAGAGAAAATAGACATTTCAGTGTGGGGTTACACAAAATTGGGTCCTATATGGAATTGAAATAGGAATAGGAATAGGGATAGGGACTGGGTTGGTTAAAGGGTTTTATGAGCCTTCTTTCTGCATCCAACGCTCACGCGAGCGTGTACCACTCACGTCTCTTCATCTTCGTACTCCAATTTTATTTTTCTACCTTCTAAAGAAACTTCTGTTTTTATATTTTATTATTTCAAAACTTATAAATTTATTTTTTAATTTCCATATCTATCCTTTACCCTAAAAGCATTATTAGTTATAAGGGAAAAATCAAAAATAAGATTTGAATGTGGAAGGGTAAGATTGGCATGGTGGGCATCGAGATGCGAACAGTAATTGCCTGAGTTTTCGGTTAGAGAGAAAGGTCACGCCCAAACGATGCAATTTGCAAAAGATAAAAAATATAAAATAGAACGTACTTTGACTTTGTCTCTAACAATGCCACCGCAAATGAAACGATGTCGTATTTTGTATCTGCCGTTACATTTATTTTTGTTAGTTGAGGGCATCCACTCGCGATGGATCAGTGGACCACTTCCACATCATTCTGTATATATTTATCGGCAAATATTATATATATATATATATATATAATAAGTAAAATTATACTTAAACATAAATAATGATAATATAAAATATAATATGATAATATAAAATATAGATAATTAATTCTGATCATAGTTATTATTTTTTTATAGAACATTTAAAGTAACGTATTAAAGTACATACTAAAATGTGAGTGTAACATTGTTTGATTTTTTTAAATATTCACAATTAATTTGTTATGATCGTATTTCACTTATTTTTTTTATAATATAGTGAGTTAAAATTTATTAACTACAAAGGATAAATTTAAATGTTGTGAATTTACCATATATTTTATACATCAAGATGAATTAAATTAACTTTTTTACACTAAATAAATGAAATAATGAATTAAAAATCCTTGTATAAATCTTAAATCTAATATTGTAAAAGACAATAAATATCAAATTTAAAATTTATTATTAAAATTCATTTTTATTTGAGAGAAAAAAATTGAAATAAATTTAAAGAGTAACGGGTCATAATTTTTTTTAAATAAGATTTTAAACATAAAAAAGTAGTATATACAGTAATTGCGTAATTTTTTTACAATATTTAAACTTCGTTTTAATAATTATCAGCATTGTACAAAAGTTATACTCACGATGCATACCTATTAAACTAAAAAGCATGTCCTAAAAATTACAAATATATATAAACACGTCTATAGTAACATTAATTTTTTTATTATGTGATCATTAATTATTAATATAAACAGTTATCATTCAAATATTTAAAATTTTCTATAAATATAAAATCCGTATTTTAAAGAAACTGAATTGAAAATAAACTACATTGAATATGTATATTGGTAAATATTTAAATTTGTTAATATTCATAAATAAGATCGTCTATTTTTTATTTTTTTTACCTGATGCAGTGAGTGACTTTTTTTTTTTTCATACGCCAGTGATAGATAGTCTATGTTTCTATGTTTCTATATGTCATGCAATTTATATATATTAAGTGAATAAAAAAAAAGCATTATTATATAATTAAGAAAAGATGAAAAACAGGGAGAGATTCATTGATTGTTCTTACCTCAATGTTCGGTCGGCTATGTGTTCTGCAAAATTGATCTCTTGACCAAGATGAAAATCAACATCCTTAAAATGACAAAACCCTAATTGTAATTAATAACTCAAAGGATCAAACTTAAGTTTTAATTTAAATTTTCTTCTAGTTCATAACCATGTGACATGCAATCATAAGCAGAACGTCATAAAAATAACTTACTGAAACTGAAATTCTTCAGTTTGTTTTTGTTTGTGCTTACTGGAGGATTAAATCTCTTGTGAAAAATGGAATTGAAAGAAACACTGAGAAAGGAGAGAATGCAGAAACAAACAAAGAAAAAAAAGAAAAAGGTGAGAACAAAAGTTGAATATAATGAGAAGAAGAAAAAAAGAGAGGTTGCGGCTTTGCACAGGATGGAAGATATTGTGTGACTTGTTAAAGGTCCATCAATCTAAAACCTAATTTTAAGTCTTGCTTCTGTAACTCATTCTCTTCACACATTATTTAATTTATTTCCTTAATATTAATTAACTAATAAAGTATTTAATTAAATTTTAATTTTCTCATAAATTTAAATATTTTTAATAAATATTGTATGTCTATTAATATTCAAAGAGCCTATATTATTTAAATTTTTCATTTTTTTATTAGTTGGATAACATGCGAAAAAGAATATAACAATTACGTCATGAAAATATATATATAAACTCAATTAAAAATTATAAAAATTTTAATTGTCCAATTGACAAAAGAAAATTAATAAAGCTTTAACTAAAAATATACAATTTTAAAATACAATTTTATAGGACTTGAAATTTAATTCAACTTTAATCAAACAATCAACAATTAAGTTGACAACTACAATAAATCCTAAAATTAGAAAACAAGACCACTTATATTTTTATATTGTTTCTTTTTCATTAACATTATTTTCTCACTTTCCTTCGTTTATTTTATTTTTTGCTCATATTATCTTGAGTCCTTATACATTCTATTTTTTCTACCCTTGTTCACTGTAAAAAAAAGGAAACATGTGTTTTAAGTTTAAAAGGTTACACATAAAAACTAAAATATATTCATTTTTCATTTTTATAAACCACAATTTATCTGTAAAGTCAAATTTCTCTTTAAGTGTTCGAGTGACAGTATATCCATTTTCTTTTATTAAAGCCACGAGTTAGGGTTAATTAACAACAACGTTTTTTTTATAGTAAGTTTATTTCATTTTCTTTTGATTTTATTTTTTCTTATGTTCACATTGTGATTATTTGATAAAAATACGAAAATTTATTAGCTTAAGCCGCTAATGATGTGGTGTATTAAGTTTGACTTCTTAAAGCACCCTCAGCCCATTTTATTCTTTAGCAATAAGATAATCTAACCTTATTTTGAGTTAAATTATGATATTAAAGAAATAAAATACAAGGTATTTTCATATAAGATAATATAACCTTATATTAAGTTAGATTATGAGAGTAAAGAAGCGAGTACATAGTACAATGATTAACACATAAGCATATATAATAACTAATTATATTTTATTATTAATTATAATATAGATACTAAGAATGTGAATGATTACTTGTCTTAATGTTAATTGGTGCTAGTTACTTGTAAATATTGATGTAACATAAATTATATTTTTAATGTGAATCGAATATTGTGAGGACGGTATGGTATCTATAAATTTTGTAGGGTTGAGTTTTTTTATTATCATTTTATACATGTTTTGAATTTGATTAACATGTTTTCATAAACATGCAAAAATTGAAACTGTATGGACTGTTGTATCGTAATATAATGAATACATAAATGACTTGAGGTGAAACTTTGGAACTATAACCCTGTTGAAAATTATTTTTCTTATTGTTTATATATTCACATATAATATTCAAATAAATCACTGAAACAATATACAAATATTAAGGAATTGAAATTTGACTAATTATTTTCTTCCTTATAAACACCTAAACATGCGAGTGATGTAATTGTTCACTTGAAAAATCAACTGTGGTTTAAATGAGAAGAAAAAATATATCAACTATTTCTTATATTGAAAAAAATTTGCTTAAGTGTTTAGATGTCATTCAAGTGGTTTAAGTGAGAAAAAAAATTATATCAACTATTTCTTATATATATATATATATATATATATACTCCTTCCCATTTTTAAAATGTGTGTTGACTTAAAACATGATTATAACAATATAACATAAGCACAAAAACAATGCAAGGTTGAACTAAATATTTACTTAAATATATAATGAACAACATTAATGAATAAACGCACAACCAAAGATCATCCATTACATCAGTTTAAGATATATAATGGCTAACTATTTGTGCAATATTGAATATAAGTTTAGACTCGAAGAATGATATTTAAGGAAATAAATGTGTATAACTTAAAAATTAGTCATACTCGATATAACTTCTTTCTTTTATCAAAGTAATTTCGTTAGAAGAATTATAATTCACTAAGAGAATTTAATTTAAAAACTGTCTATTGTTCTGAGATTGAGATTCCTTTAGTAAATTAGTGAACTAGTTGAATGAATTTTGCAAAACTAAAAAAATGTTGCAAAATTCAAAAAACAACAATGTAAGAAAAGTTATCATTTCAAACTTTCCTATCCATTATTATACATCAACATAAAGTCATTTTCGCTCAAACTTACGTATTTACCAAATCATGATTATACGATAATAAAAAATAGATCAATATGATACTAAATTGGTTTAACTCAATTCACTTTTTAGAAATCATACCTATGAATAAGTTCAGAACTTTTAAATTCAATTATATACATTATACCAAGTTTAAAATGCATATTTATATTACTATGGTGTCAGTCTTTCTAATGGTCATTCAATCAAATTGACTAATCGAAATTCAAAATTTGGACAAGCACTTAAATATCCATATAAAGACACTTTTAAAATATATCTTATATATTTTTTTAACTTAATAAGGTAAGCATTATAAGAAGAAGAATGTAGCAGTTATGAGTTATCTCATTCTTCTTCTTTCACAATAATAAAATAATAATACTGCTACTTTTGTTCGTGATATTAATAAATATTGGAGGTATTTTTTATTTATTTTTTTCATGTTCCATTAATTAAAGATTACTTTTATTACGTGGTTATCCTATGTAAATTCACGGAATAAAAAATATCATTCTAGGTGATGTGGACCAATCTAAAGTAGACACATTGAATTGACTTGGACTAACCCAATATAACTTGCTGTCAGGAGTGTTGCTCCCTCCACCGCCACCAGATATTCTCTGCACTATTTCATTCCTAATTTATCCTTGCTAAGAAATGGATGACATCCATTTCACTTTCAACAAATATTGATATCTGTTTAAATATTTTATATTTTATTTTATTATTTTCATTTAAAAAAAAACTTCAACATATAGCACATCCGTTTAATAAATTTTTTAAAAATATTTTAATTATTATTTAAATAATAATACATAAATTAAATTAATTATTATTATTATTTTATTAAATAAAACAAAATAAATTTTTAAATAATTAAATAATAATTTTAAAAATATTAAATAATATTTATATATTAAATTAAAATACAATAAATTAAAAACTAAAAAAAAACAAACTTTAACGGATGTGGCACATCCGTTTTAATAAACTTTTAAAAAATATTTTAATTATTATTTAAATAATAATACATAAATTAAATTAATAATAATTATTTTATTAAATAAAAAAAATTAATTTATAAATAATTAAGTAATATTTTTAAAAAATTAAATAATATTTATATATTAATTTAAAATAAATAAATTAAAAAACTAAAAACTAAAAAAAAAAAACAAACTTCAATGGATGTCGCCACATCTTGCACATCCGTTTAAATAAACTTTTAAAAAGTTTTTTAGTTATTATTTAAATAATAATATATAAATTAAATTAATAATAATTATTTTATTAAATAAAATAAAATTAATTTATAAATAATTAAGTAATAATTTTAAAAAAAATAAATGATATTTATATATTAATTTAAAATACAATAAATTAAAAAACTAAAAACTAAAGAAAAAAGTTCAACGGATGTCGCCACATCCGTTGAAGACTTTTTTCTTCAACAGATGTCGACATCTAGGGATGGTAAAAAAATCTACGTCCGCAGATATTCGCGGATAAAATCCGTGACGAATAGTTGATACCCACGGATATTTACTACCCGCAATCCGCGGGTAACGGATATTTTAATACCCGCTTATAAACGAGTCGGGTGCGGGTATTATACTATCCGTACCCGCGGATAACCGCTACCCGCAAAAAATAAAAATAAAAATTTAATTTATATTTTATTAAGTTAAATTTAATTAAAATTAACATTAATTTATATTTTACAAGATTAAATTTAATTAAAATTGAATTTAAATTTAAATTTAATTTAATTTATATTATATTTTATATATTTTTTGTAATTCTATTTAAATTTTATTTTAATAATTTATTAAAATATATATTTTTTAATATTTGCGGGTATCCGTAGGTTTTAAAATACCTGCGGAAACGAGTATCCGTGCGAGTAGCGGGTGGCTTTTTTTTTTATCGGGTCGAGTTGCGGGTAGGCACTATCCGTACCCGACCCGACCCGTTGCCATCCCTATCGACATCTGATTAAGAAAAGAGGTGGGGTGTAAGATATTTTAAAATATAAAAAATAGTTTTGAAATTTAAAAAAAATGTGATGGTACAGGAAGCAATATGGAGTGGTGTAAGAAGTAACCCTCTGCTGTGAGGCTTTGGGCTAAACAATGCGAGTTACCAGCATGCACCTTCCTTTTTTCTTGCTGCACCCCATAGACTTGATAAATTGACCTTTAACCCTCCCTTCTTTCCCTTCCCTGCATCCAACGGCGGCCGCGGCAGCAACATCTCTTCACTTTAATATTTTGTACTCACGTAGATAAAATATTTGTGAATAAATCATTCGTAAATATCGGTAGATAATGAATATAAATATTTAATTACTCTTGCTATAATATTATCTGCGATATCCTCTATCTGTTAAAATTTACTACTGAATTTTAAATTACTGAATTTTATTTGAATTTCAAGTAATCAAAATATAATTATTAATAAAAGAATAATTACTAATAAAGAAATATTAATCATGATATAATAGTTTAAAATTTAATTTCATATATTTTTATTTTTTATTTAGAGATATAAAATTAAAGCTACTTTGTAAAATATTAATATTTTGAAATTTATATTTGACCAACTTATTTGAATTTATTTTTTGAAAATATAAGTTTATTTGTATTAATATTTTATTTAATTGTTTGATTTGAATTATACTTAAAAACTAATATTTTATCTAATTTTATATTTTAAATATATATTTTTAAATAATTATTTAAAAATTAAAAAATAAAAATATAAAAATATTGGGGGTATCTTCATGATATAAGAGCAGTGGTGTTTACAAAATGATTGGGGGGTACAAACTTGAAACATGGTGTATTTCTATATTTTAATGTTACACGAACCTAATAATGTTAATGTGAAGAATGATGAGAGAACAGATTAATAAATTCACCATCATGTGTCAATGTAAGAACAACAGTTATGGCTGGAAATTTTGGTGAGAAGTGTTATGGAAATTCAGAAAAGTAAAGAGGAAAAAGAAAAAAGGACATGAAGACAATGAGGTGCTTCCCGAACGATACATGTTAGAAGCTATCTTATTCCATCACCAAGATTAGACTAAAGATAAAGCCTGTGGAACCACAATGATGTCAGTCCCTTTTGTCAAAATCTCCATATGCAAAATCCCTTTCTGCCAATTTCTTCTTCTTTCACATGCGATTTCATGCCCTAAATTTCATTTGCACATACCAACTCCATGTTTTAGACCACTTTCTTCATCCACACCCATGAAGTCAGATACCAAATATTATTACAAAACATGGATACATATATATGATTGCCATTCACTGTTTTGTCCAAACCTATTTGGAAAGTTCACTTCTTGTGTCCCACAAACGGGATTCTACTACACCTCCCCATACCCGAAACCAGGACATACACAAACAGTTCTTCACTGTCCCTTTCACCCTTTTCTTTCTCGCGTGTTTTATCTAATGGACACAACTAATAGATGTAGGCTTTGCCAATCCAGGCATCATGCTGCATTAGCGAAAAATGATTCCCATTTTGGAAACAACACCTGTGATTTGTTTTGGTCATTCGTGGTCTCCATTGTGCAAGATGTGTACACTTTGTTTGAGAAGTCACTTTCATTCTTCTTCTTTTTCACAATTGTCTTTCTCCCACACCAAGTTCTACCATGGAGTGTTATCACTTACCAAGTGAAAAGCCTTGCCATAAACTGTAATGAAAATGGTGGTTCCACTTATTAGTGTCACATCCATGATACCTACAATAGGTGCTTCTGTCACAAGTTCGTAAGAACTAACTTAATTTGTTTTGAATTATGTGTGTTCAAAATTATTTTGGTTCTCATATGAAAACACACAAACACTACTAGGTATTATAATATAGCTGGCAATAAAGACAAAAGATCACAAATAACAAGTGCCATAAACTTCATCGACTTTTGAAGTTACTCGCATATAAAAAACTTCTAAGTTGTCTCGTTTGATCAGTTCAGCTAAAATAACCGCCCTTCTAATGTTAAAATAAGCATTTGACTGTCTACACATAAAACACAGCTAAATCATTAGAAAATGTTTCCTTAAAACAACAGTTTTACCATTTAAGCAAGTTCACCTAACCTTATCTTGTGTTTATAAATGGTTTTGCAAGGAGAATCTCAGTTCTATAGAACTATGTGAACTTATATATATAAATATCCATGCTACAGGGAGGCCATGTAGTTTGTACTTTTGTAATCCTATTCCTCATTTAAAGAGGCTGTTGTATATGTTTTTCGATGATTACATGGATCAAGGAAGCATGTCTGTCAGATTAATTTGAAAATTTACCCATCATCATTTGATGTAAAACCATATACTACCCTGCACATTTCTCTTGTTATATCGGTGTTTCCTGCCATTGAAAATCGTCCCTCTGACATAAGCAAAATCGATAATAAGATAAAATAGAAGTTCATTTGTTTATTTGTTGGGACATGAAATGATATTTCCACTCTGCTGTGAAACTTAAAATATATGATGCGTCCAAAGAAGAACCCCCGCACTTTGTGTTGTTCATCAGCCTATAAGGAGAATAACTCCACAAGACTTTTGTCAAATTTCTCACTTACTTTTTTCTTTCTATATAAAATGTTAGATTAAAGCTCAAATGATAATATTCATTTTCTCTAAAAGTAACGCTTATATGTTGATACATAATCTCCTTTATAAGGAAAATATATAACTTTGTTAGAGCAAAACTTTTGTACACTTGCCTATCAAAGAAGTTTACTGGTCTTTTTCTGTAGCTTTTCATGGCTCTGCTTTTCACCTACACACAGTTGGGTTAAGATGTAATTCTGTGCACTGAATATCCCTCCGTGAATCCCTCTCCATAGCGCAATTTTCAACCTATAAAATATTTTCATTTTGAAAATAATATAATAGCGTGTGAACAACGTTCCTTTGTTTTTCTATCTTTTCTCAGCTTTCAGTTTCTTTTGAGTCTCCTAAGCTCCTTTTTTCTTTTCTTTTCTTTCTTCCATATGTCTAAAGAAGTGTGCAACAAAAAAAAAAAGAAACTTTTCTGGCAATAGGTGTGTATGATTACAATAAGCAAACCTCACCGCACCCGAATCCTTTTCTTTTTTGTATTGGTTTTGGAACCAAAAAGGTCAAGCCCCATTAGTATATTAGTGCATATATTATTATATTTGTAGATTCTTTGACAAACGTTAGTCTCTTTGATACTGAAGGACAATATGGGTATCTCCCTAGTTATCCTTCAAAAAGTCATAAGACAAAGAGAAACCCCACAACACATCCTCTATTCCTTTCAAGCATCCAATGTTCTTTATCCCTTACCTTTCATCCCTTTTGAGGTAAATCCATGCTTTTTCTTTCTTGCAAATCCAGTATCTATTTTTCTACGCTCACCTATTTTCTCATCATTGTTTATAATTGGTAAAACTTTGAGTACTCTAAACTAGAAAAGTACGTTAATAAAAATACAATGATTAAGCACTTAAGCATGAGAAAGACTTATTAAACAAAGTGTTATAGTATAATAATGTTAATAATAGTACCACTTTAAGTATGCAGATTTTAACTAAGGGTTTCTAATACTGTACACAGATTGCTCCAATACACCTAATAAATAAACAATACCCATTTACTTAGATCGCAATTTATGTTTTCAACCAAAATTATACCAATATCTAACATTAGTCCAATTTTTTTTTTGTCTTCATTGTATTCTATCAAATCAAGTGGCTTAATGTCTAAGGTATAATTAAATGAGAGGTGCAAAATGAGACAAAGGGTGGACGGACGGTCACCAACTCCCACTTGTTTTTCCAACAAGAGAAGAGAATGTTGAAAATAAATACGCTGTTATTCATACATATAATTTCGACTCACAACCTTTGTTGTTGTCAGTGCAGCCACTACTTATTTTCTTCTTCTCGCTGGTCGCACCTTGGATCTTTAGTGAGACTTTAGAGTGAGATTTGTCCACTTTCTGAGGCTTTGACATTTTCCCCTCGTTCACCATTTCTCAAAGTTATTCCATAAAGACTTTGTTCTTGAGGTAAAGCCTACTCCAATAACTCCTTTTCATGCAAATGAAAAAGGGTCATCCTTTACAAAGGCCAGTGGTGGCTTAGCACTAGCGTGAGAACTCAGGAGAGTCTTGATAGAAAAGGCGTGTTTGGTTATAAGATCAATCTTTTCTTCACATTCACGCTCAGGTCTTAGACACGTAACACCCAATGATCACTCTGGGGGAACTTTCAGGAAGGAAGTTCCACTGAGCTGAAGTTCAAATGGGCATGTGATGTGATGTGAAATATAGGAATCTATTTAGTATTCTCTGGGAACTAAATTTGGACTCTTCAGTTTTGACTGGTGTTTTTTGCTCATTTCTCAAGTGTGCTTCATCTGAGTTCTGACTCGTTAAGTTCCAAGGTAGTAGGATGGTTCATGGTATCTTTGTTTCTTTGTTTTAACACAGTTGAAGTTGTTGTTTATCTCAATTGTCAGTTGTTTCTGCAAATTTACTGTGTGAAGAACTCTGTTTTCGGTGGCTTTCAGTTATGGGGCTTGAAGGGGGTGGAGGAAATAAAATGCTGGGATTGTGATTTACGCCAAGGCACAAACGTTCAAAGAGGTTCCTATCTGTTTCTTATGCTTTAGCCTTTAGCTTTTCCTGTTCCTTTTTAGTGTGCTTAAGAACACGTTATGTACTGTTGAACGACTAATAGTTGGTTTTACATTATCTTTGACGTGATTTTGCTTTAAACATGAACCTGGATATGGAACCAAGCACTAATGTTTGCTGTGTTTTACATGGCAGTCTTCCTGATAAGAAAAAAAATCGAGGAGGATAATCCAGATAATCGCATTCAGGCTTCAGATCGCAAGAAGCTGGTATGTTGAAATATCTTCTTTCTATTTTCTTTTCAATATTCTCAGAAATTGAAGGCACAGCACGTAGATAGATACATTCACAGCAGGCATGAAGAGGGGTGTATGATGCTGAAAAGAAATTTCATCATTCTTCATTTGACTTTTAGGACAAATCTTTAATCATGAATGATGTCAATGGTGGCCCAAAATTTAATAATAACTAACTGTCTTTCCAAAAGTCTAATCTAAGATGAGCGAACAGAGAATTAGTTTTGGCAAACATTATCACTTTTATTTCAATCTCATTAATTACATCCATACTGTTGGAACATTGATGGTCTATTCTGATTTCATTCTGTATATTCCCCATGCGCGACAAAATTTATAATCTTTCATGCATAAGTATGGGTTTGATTTGATTCCAGGACATGGGTTATCTCACGGAATGTGATAAAGCTGGGAAAAACCGAACCCCTACAAATGAAGTTCACAGCACTCTGAAGCAAGAGGTACAATATCAGAAATGTTGCTCCCCATAATTCTTTTGATGCAGATTTTGATGCAATCATATTTATTGCACCGTGGCCCCTTTGTCCATTTCTTCTTTGTTTTGTTTTTTTTTTCCACCTTTTTGGTACATTACATCCATCATTGAGTTTGTGCATCCCGCGTGAGGGACTTGGACCATATTCTTTTAATCATGTCTATTTCGTTCATATTTATTTATTGTTAAATTACCCTGTGACAGATTCTACAACTGGAGAGAAGATTACAAGACCAATTTCAGGTCAGAGGCACGTTAGAAAAGGCACTTGGATACAGATCTTCATCTCTCGTTAATTCAAATGAGATGATGATACCCAAGGTAGCAACAAGTTCAATTAAATTGGGGTCTAGAAAATATGCATATACAAACACATTGTCATATATCTGTCCTGTATCATTAGATTATTGTGCAGCGTATACATGATTATATACATTGTTATGCATTCCTCTAGTCTTAATTTTTTCTTTTTGTATTCCAGCCAGCCACAGAATTAATTAGGGAAATTGCAGTGTTAGAGTTGGAAGTTGTGTATTTGGAGCAACATCTTCTGTCCTTGTACCGTAAAGCATTTGATCAACAATTGTCTTCGGTATCTCCGACTTCAAAAGATGAAAGTATAAAGTTCCCTTTGACAACACTTAGTGCACGATTCATCAATGTTTCTGTGCCAGAGATCTTAACCAATAGAGAATGTTCTACAACACCATCTAAAGACCATGAGCTTGAGACTCAGAGAAAAGAGCAAGAGAAACATGAGCCTGAGACTTTATGGAAAGAATACAATGAAAATCTAATAGAAGAAAACCATTTGGATTCTGGTGTTTATCGTTGTCATTCCTCGTTATCCCATTGTCCAGCGTTTACGAGAGAATCTCCTCCAGCTGATTCTTTAGCTAGATCTCTGCGTGCCTGTCATTCCCAGCCATTGTCCATGTTGGAGGTGAGTCTAAGTCTTGTTTGTATAAAGTTTTCAATGAACATTTATAAGATGAAAAATATAGGAAGAAGAAATAAAATAAACGCATATGTTAAGTTAAAATTAGTTTATGTATTGGATTTTAACTGAGTGCATGATTATATGCAGTATGCTCAAAGCTCTTCAACAAACATATTAAGTCTGGCAGAACATCTTGGTACCCGAATTTCTGATCATGTTGCAGTGACACCTAATAAACTTTCTGAGGATATGGTGAAATGTATATCAGCTATATACTGCAAGCTTGCAGACCCTCCCATGACTCATCCAGGCCTCTCATCTCCAAGTTCATCCTTGTCCTCGACAAGTGCCTTTTCCATTGGAGATCAAGATGACATGTGGAGTCCAAGGTTCAAGAATAATTCCTCTTTTGATGTACGGTTGGATAATCCTTTCCACGTAGAAGGACTCAAGGAGTTTAGCGGTCCGTACAGCACCATGGTTGAAGTCTCGTGGCTTTATAGAGAGAATCAGAAGTCTGGTGATACTGAGAAATTGCTTCAGAATTTCAGGTGAGGCTGTTATATTTCATTCAGATAATGAAGATCTCACGTTAAAACTATATAGTAGAAGTTTCTAATGAGCGCGTCCTTTTTATGTTGTTTTAGGTCACTTATTTGTCGACTAGAACAAGTAGACGCTGGTAGGCTGAAACACGAGGAGAAGCTAGCTTTTTGGATCAACATACACAATGCTTTAGTGATGCATGTAATTATACTGTCAAGAATATGGTTCTGTGTAATATTTTCTCATTTGATTAGTCGGGTTATCATTTGTTATTTTGTTTCTAATAGGCATTTTTGGCTTATGGGATTCCACAAAACAATGTGAAAAGAGCTTTTCTTCTTTTGAAGGTAAACATTGAGAGTAGTACCTTCGAAGTTATTTAATACAGGATGGAACTCTTATATGCTTGTTTGGTCTTTGCAGGCTGCATATAATGTTGGGGGTCATACGATTAGTGCTGACACAATACAGAGTACTATACTTAAGTGCCGGATGTCTCGTCCAGGCCAGGTGAATCTTATCTTCCCAATTACTTCCATGTAGAAAACAAATAACAAATGAGAGAAAAAAAACAACTGAAGTGAAACTCAAATATACTTTTAATATTTCTCATCCACAAGCAAAGTATTTTTTGCTTTTCTTTTATTCTAGACACTGGTGATTTACATGGTTGCTACTTCAAACTTGATTCCTCTTGTAGTGGCTGCGCTTGTTATTTTCTCCAAGGACAAAATTCAAGACTGGAGATAGACGACAGGCTTATGCACTGGAGCATCCTGATCCTCTTTCACTCTTTGCACTCTGTTCAGGAAACCATTCTGATCCCGCGGTATTTCCTCAATTCTAATTTTTATACATTTTTCACGTTTATTTGGGAAATTCCTTATACATTGGCTAGTATTCAAGCAAAATCATCTGGATAACATTGAAATTAAATCAGTTGCAAAAGTTGTTTACATATGCTTTGACAATGCCATATGCAATGGTTAGAACTTGGAAGTGTTACATGTCAGGAAGAAAATTACTTCTAACTGTGTTTAACAGTTAACATGGAATGTGGTGTGAGAAGTGACTATTCTCAGAGAATTATTCACACCTTATTCGCCCTCTTGCTATCCACCCATTGAAATCTGTCAACCAAACTCGTTTTCTTAATTGGCAATAACTTCCCTCTTTAGTTGACTTTTTTGTTATACATGGAGGGGTCTGAATCGAAGAACGAAAAAAAGACAGCGATTCTATATAAATCATTATTTGCTCTCAATAAGAAGATAAAGTGGATCATTCCATGTTAGCTGTAAAACTACGACACCAAGTTATTATGCTAACCAAACAAATTGAAGGCAGGGGATTAAGAAATAAATATATGGACAAATAGATTAGGTGTACAACAGACATTTTTTAATATTCATTTGCCTAACTCTGATGATGTTTGGCAGGTACGTATATACACACCAAAGAGTGTGTTTCAAGAGCTAGAAGTTGCAAAGAACGAGTACATTCGAGCCAACTTAGGAGTACGCAAGGACCAAAAAATACTATTACCAAAGCTTATTGAGTCATTCAGCAAGGACTCGGGTTTGTGCCCCAACGGTGCCATGGATATGGTCCTGGAATCTCTACCCGAATCCCTCAGAAAGAGTGTTAAGAAATGTCAGCTTGGAAAATCCCGGAAGTGCATAGAATGGATTCCACACAACTTCAGTTTTCGATACCTTATATCTAAGGATATGGTAAAATGAATGATTGTTTCGCAGCTTTGCTTCTTAGTGTCGCAAGGGGTGTGCTTTGTTTGATCTGTGTAATTCTTTTTGTACAAAGTAGAAAGGGCACAGCGAAATATAATACTATAATGTGAAAGCACAGTAGTACCTACTACAAGTGAGGCGGTGTAAATAATGTGTGTTGCTACTGTGCATGCACTCGCTAATCCCACAGCACACGTATATGTTTGGTGATTGTCTAACATGTTGCTTATTATAAACAATTGATTTCGGCTTAAAGACAAAACAAATGGTAGAACGCATGAAAATGAGAGTGTCTGGTCTTAGCCCTATCACGATTAGAAATTTAATCAAATGACGTATCAGTTGTAAATCTAAATCATGAGTGGCTTCTTTTGTCGACGAGGTTAGTGTTCACCAAAAAAGTCTAAGCTCAGCTTGGAAAACAAATGGAATTGAACGTGTAGACCCCAACTCTGAACAGCTAGAATAATTAAATTATTAACACACTCAACGAAGCATCAAGAACTGAAAAAAGTATATTTTAGATACAAAAACTAAACTTAAAAAAACCAAATTTCAGTCATCCATAAAGGTTGAATAGCAATGCCCAAATTTTCAGTCAACCATAATGTAATGTCCGAATAATTGAATCCTTGGAAGTATTCAATTTTCTCTTCAGAGTCTCTGTGTGAGATGATATAAACAATAAATAAAAAAATAAAAATGTCCATATATTATTGCTTCATAATCAAACCTTTACAAAGTTATTTGTCAATTACCACTGTTTAATTACATTTTATAACTAACTCATACCCTTTTATATATTTTCGTAGTTGGCAAATGACCTTTTATATTATTATTGACTTTTCAACCCAAAGGCAAAAGTCAAAATTGCATCGAAAAGAAGGGTGTCACGTGGCATAGGGATTTGAGTATCATGTTGTTCAAGTTGGAAACATAACTTCTGTTTTTCCTTCCTTTTCCTCATCCCTTTGACTACTAAACACTACAAAGTATCAAGTTGTGCAAGGTCAGAACCTTTTTACCTTTTAAGTGACACGTATTTAAGCGCTTAAATTTAAATTTAAAGTAAAACGATTAATAATACTTAATTACTTTCGCACATAAATATTGATGAAAATCACATAAATGGTGGTCCAACATCATCTAAGAGTTTCTAACTAAAATCATCAGCAGTAGCAGAAAATAACAAGAAAAACTTGAAAACCTACAGCACATGAAGAAGAAAGAAAGTGAGAAAACCTACGTCATAAACAGAAAATGTCTTTACTTCATAATTAATTTGATATGATGCATGGAATGGGAATGGGAATGGAAATGGATGATGAATGGATTAGTATGGGCTCTCTCCAATGACGTTACCCGGTGGGTCATAGAAACAAATGGTCAAGCTTGACTTCTCCTTCACGCACGACGCTTCAGCGCACCCAACCTCCGTCGAATTCCTCCACACCACCTGCGTGTAAACCCCGCACTCGTGCTTCCCCACGCACGAGTTGTTAGCGCTAACGTAGAACTCTTTCTCCTTCACCCACTCCTCCACCGCCACGCGTGGCGCCACCGTCGTCACGCCCGCCCACAGCTGGTTTCCGCCGTACTTGCTGGTGGTCAGGTTGGCGAATTCGCACTTCATTTTGTTCCGCTGGTACCGGACCATCAGACTGGAGGCGTTCCCCAGCTTCTCGCTCCACCTCAGAGGTTCCACGCCCACCACGGCTCGAGCCTCATTGTGCGCCTCCAAGTACTCACTCGCCGCGGCTGTGAGAGGCGGCGGCGGTGGATTGGGCGGAGCGGTGGCGGCATGGGCGAGGATAACAAAGGTGAGTAGAGAAGCAAGGGAAAATGAAAGATGATGCAAGATATCCATTTGAGCTTAGTCGTACTTCAATGGTTGGATTATGCTATGTATGACAAAGTTGGAGTCACGGACTTATAAATTCTTTATCAGCAACGACAACGTAAGATGACCAGTCTTTGAATTTACCATCTTCTCCTTCCTATATCTTGATGTTCATTGCTGCTGCTGCTGCATGTGTATTGCAGATTGCAACATCATATTAGCACGTAAATAATTATTACCATTGGTTTGATTAGTTTCATAAATAATTAGTATAAAACATCCATTTTATGTTAGTAATGGCCACTTTAATTTATATAATACTCAATACTAACGCAGTTCTATAAAAAGTTATTTTTTTTCTTGTCAAAATAAAATACCAAAAGCAAGCGAGTCTCACTAGAAAAAAAGGGTGTGCGGATAGCAAGGCCCTTGAATGTACCATGACAGAAATTGGGCCGGATGAACTCGTTCAAGTAGCATTAGTTGAAGCCCATTTCAGAATTTTGAAATGTTACATTTCAGCAACAAAATTCTGGTCATGTCACTCACAAATGTGACTCATATATATCTTTAGTTTACTTTATAATTTTGCATTATTGTTCGGTAACAGGAGAGGTGTTTGGTTCTCTCTTACACACGCAAATCTATTAAACAAAATTCTTAAGGGAGGATCCAAATAAAAATAACACCATCCAAACTTTATTATGATATATACTTGCTCAGTTACAATTTAACATATGGATAAATTGTAATAAATTAAAAAGTTAAAAAAATTTAAACATAAGTGAAAACAGTTACTAAATGATCATGTTTTTCATTAGTCTAAAAATTATAATTAATAATTAATAATTCAGGTGCAACTATTTTTAATTAAAAACTTAATAATTTCATGATTTAATCTTGACTTAACTCATGTAACTATAATTATATGATTATACTATTTTCTATTTTAAATTCATTTATTAACATGCAACATTCTTATTCTTCTTCAATTTCTTTTACTTGCTTCTACAAATAAAAAGACAAAAATAATGTTCATATAAAAATAATAATAAAAAGTTAAATAGTATGGTTATTACAATCATGAAACTTTAGAAGAAAAAAAATACATTAGAAAATTTTATCATAAACTTAATTAAATTTATAAAGGATGAGAACACGATAACACTAATTTAACTTAAGAAACATATTGAATTTAAAAAATATAGAAACTCACTAAAAAAATACAAGAATAAAATTAATAATTATTTTATTTTAAAAAATACACTCTTGCTTATATTTTTGAAAAACTGAGTTTTTTTAGTGATTATTTGCTTTTTATATTAACTTCTATTTAATACTTTATAAAACGTTATTTAAATATAATTAACACAATTAAGTGGTATTATTAATTTAAAATATAATTAACACAATTTAATAATATCAGTTAAATGAATTATAAGCTTTTTAAATTAAATTAATCAATTTAGTTTTTTCATAGAGTATAGATCAACCAAGCAAATTAGATTGATTGAGGATTCGAGATTTAATAAGTCTGAAATTTAGCTGTTTTAAAATGGATGAGAATTGATGCCAAAACTATCGCATTTTCTGTTTTTAATATTTAATTTAATTACTTTAAGATAAATGAAACATATTTTTAAAAAATATGCAATAGTATAAATTATACTTTTCATTTTAAAACATAAAGTTTAGTTATGCATGAAAAAATGATTTTTTAATGTCCTGTTATATCATATATTTTACCTTTTTAGTGTCAAATATAAATTGTTTGTGTTTTAATTTTTTATTAGCTGTCAAAATATTTCATATTACAAATTAAAATACACATTTTAGAATACAAATTTGTACTCTTCTTGCTTTTAAATATTTATTATTTTTCTCCAGCTTAAATTTTCAAATTAAAAATACATAGTTTAGAAAACAATCTTTCACACAATTACAACTAGAATAAAATAAATATAACTTACTCATAAAACATATGTAATTACTCATTATTATTCCTAAATTAAGTTTAGACAAAATAACAGAAAAATAAAACAACAAATATATTATTCTCTAAAATTTTATATATAATTATTTTTTAAAAGAGAATATTATCAATTATTTTTAAGGCAAGAAATACTTTCAAAGAATACAATATTATTATATATATGGTACCAAATATTTAATACAACTCCATGCTATCCCCTGAATTTAGTATTGCTTTTTAAATTCAAACGATCACATGTTAATTCGTACGTCCACTTGGTGGTTCCTTTGAATTTAGGAACCTACTTATTACATTATTTCTTAAAGATCTGTGATTGTATTTAACCATTACTTTTAAAAGTATAAAATAATATCAATTAGTTTTCATTTATATTTTTATCTTTCATATAAGTTTTAATTAGATTCTATGTACACTTTCACTCTGATGAAAAATAGAAAGAGTAAAATAAAAATTTGATTAAAGTCAACAAAATTTATGATATTTTTTAACAAAGAACTTTAAACTTGAATAAGTCAAATATGTCATTCAACTACTAACAAGAATGAGGCCACTAAAATTAGTCTTAGATTCTTAACTCCGCTAAATACAAGAATGCAAATTCAAAATGCCATTTTCCCACTGCATATTTGAGTTCGTCACTTGAATTAGTCAGTTAAGTACTTCCTTACGCTATTTTAAACGAGCATTTAATTTAAACACGTTTAATTCCTGTAATTATGATAAAGAAAATTTACTAAACAACAATACTAATATGATTAAATAAGCTTCTTCAGCTAACAAAAATAGCTAAAAGATAATAAAAAGTCTCCAATTCTTAACCCTGTTTTTACATCCATAAATATTGGGAACGCATCATGAAGTCTGCAATCAATTATATAGAAAGCAATTTTCCAACCCTAATCGCGTATTGGAGAACCTTGAAAAAAGGTTTTGTAAGAAAGAAACAAAAAAATTCACTGAATTCCAAAAGCTGGAACCCTGATTCACGTAGTACATGTTTTGAACAGAATGGGTGCAATTACAAACAAACAGAGATGGAGAATTGTGAGAAAGGCAGGGAATTGTTCAGATGCTGCATTTCATCATTCCTGTGGGGGCAGCCATACCAATTCACAATCTCTTCTTTCACAACCAATCACTCTCATTTGGGCCCTTACTAGTACAAATTTAATCACCAATCTCTTCTTATTCTCTTACAAGGTCCCACTCAAGCAAATCGATTGAATCACAAATCAAACCCAACAAACCAAATCAGTTTTAACAAAACTAACTTACACGAGTCTAAAGGCGCCGCGTAACGGAAGCTCTGTTTGTGCCGGTGTGGTTATTTTTGGGGTTGGACAGTGCGGAACCCGCTTTAACGGCGAGATCGCAGAGGAGAGTGAGGGACAAGGGGGAATGAGAATGCGAGAGAGGGACGAGGAAGTAGATTCGGCCAGGAAGAAGCTCCTCCTCGTCGGGGACGCGTGGCATGCACGTGCCGATGTGCACCGACTCGGAGTTGCAGAGGTAGCAATGAGGGTTATCGTTGAGAACGGTCTTCGCCGGGATGGGTTGCTTGAACTCCTTGATTCGACCCGCCAGGTTCATCACCATGATTGACGAAGGTCTTCGGAACGATTCCGATGCATGTGCACCGCCACCGCCATTATTCATCCATGCGGTTGTGTTCGTGGTTTTGGCGGAGGGAGAAGATGCGCACGCGCCCATTGCGCCGAGTAGATGCTGCTGTTTCGAGATTTGTTCCTTCCCTTCTTATCCTGTTTTTCTTTATTTATTTTTTGGTATATTTTGGATCTTGGTTTCTTCTTCCTTCTGAGGGATTAGGGTGACGTAGTCACATAATAGTAACATAATAACCTTTGTCATTTGACTTTGACGCAAAATATGCGCGTGCGCTGAAAATAACAATTGGGAGAAAAATGTATTAAATGTTTGCATTTAATGATTTCATTTTTAAATTTGAGACAGTGTATCAATTACCAATCAATGTGAAGATTCACAACTCTTGACCTATTTTTAAATATATATATATATATATATAATTTTATTTTATTCATTTTTATATAACATTAAATTGGATGTAAATTTATGAGTTAACTTTCCTAAATAGTAGAAAAAAGTATAGTTTTTCTGAAATTAATTAAATCATATTTAATTTATTGAATATGTAGGCTAAACAGGTCCAAATTAAATTAGGGAAAGTTAATTTATAGTATAATTTTAATAAAATTTTTACTATATTTATTTCTAAATTATACTTATTTCTAACTAAAATTATATTGGATATTATTATGAACTTTTATGATATGAAAATCTATTAAAAATAAAATAAATTAAAAGAATGCAAAATATTGGAAGATCACTCAAAGTTGTCAAATATTATATTTTATGAAATATAGATAAAATATATATGCTATAAAAAATATAAATGAATAAATAGAGATAAAATATTAAATCATGTATATTGTTATATATGAATGAAAATTATATTAATTAATTTATCAATATAATTATATCTTTCAAAAAACAGAAAAAAAAATTAAATTATATATGTATAAAAAAGAGTATCGATGTTATCTTTCGTTAAGACTTGAGAAACATTCAAACTAAAGAATAATTATTTCTTAACTAAAACTTAAACTTATGAAAATTCTCTCTAAACATGTTTTAAAACATAAATAGTTTTATAAACTCAGCATAAAAAAATTTTGTACATTAAAAAATAATAAAAAAGTTATCGATATATTCACTCAAAATTATTCTAAAAATACGAACATAAAAAGTTTAATTAAAACAATCTTAATTATACCATCAATATTAATCTCAAGCCAATTAATAGATATATAATTATTTTTACTATAATTATTTATTAGTTAATATTTTAATAATTTTAAGACAATTATAATATTATTTGATAACAAATAATTTGAATGTTTAATTAATTAATTTTTTTAATTATATAATTTAATTATATGTTTATAATAAATAAATTAATGTATATGTAGCATTGAAAAATATTATAATTAAACAAACAAACATTATTTTGATTTTGTTCAAAAGAAGATATGCTATTAATAATAACATCTTCACATTCACATGTTAATACATTATTATTATAACATACAAAAAAGAGTAAAATATTATTCAAAAATAATTATACAGTTTGAATATCAAATTAATCTTGCCATGGTCTATAATTTATACAATCAAGTCTATAATCACAGATTTATATATATATATATATATATTTATATATATATATATATATAAGATAAAAACATATGTATAATAAAATTATAAAAAATATTTATATTTAATTTCAAAAATAATAATAATAATGATTTACTTTTTTATTATCATAAAAAGTAACACAGTGTATATGTTTTCACTGTTGATAACATTTTAAGCTTTAATAAAATTTCAAATTAAGAAATTCCAATTTGATTTGAAGTCAAAATATTAATATTTAGTTGCTCTCACCGATACAATAATTTATAAGAAGTCAGAATAATTCCTTTCTTATACCTAACCAATGTACATTCAAGAATTTTTATTGACTTCTCATAATTAAAATTTTCATTTGAGTGATCTAGAAGTGAGTAAAACTTGAATTATTAATGAATATTACTATTCAATACAAGTTCTACTCTAATTAGGCTAATCACGTTAATTGAACGCATTCATTATAAAACATTGACTTTCTCTTAATATTAAGTTAAACTTTAAAAAATATTCATCTACCTCTTCAATCAAATTAAAAGTATAAATATACAAATGATTAAATAATATATACGATTAATAAAATATCACTTTATTTTACCAATTCAGTCAAGAAAAATTAGGATATTTGTTGAGTGAATTTTGATCAATATGAACCTACTTTTTTCATATCTATATTACTAAGAATTTTTTGTAATTATTTTTATTTATCTTTAAGTTGCTTGATTTAAAGAAAGTTTAATCCATTGAACAAAGTCCTTAAATAATTTATACTTTCACCAATATTGGAATATGTTAGACAAATTGAAATTTGATGATTGGATTATAGAAAAATAAATTCATGGAGTGTAAGGAATGTTCCTAAACTGCAACAAAACTTTAACTCGTTTTTCACATAAAAATAAATAAATTATTTTATACCCATTTCTCATAACCCTTACAAGAATTGAATACTTCTCATATGATAGTTTACACAATTACAAAATCATCCAAAACTCCTACATAGTTAATAAGTCAAATAAACACATTTAAGTTTTTTTTTCTTTAATTTTAAATTTGTTAAATTTTAGCTTTACTTTCCTATTTAAACAGGAATGGTAAAATGAGGGTGTCAAGAAACACATTTTTTTCTTCTATATAAGATATATATTGCTAAAAACTAAATCAAAATAATGTCACACTCTATCTGCATATACTATAATTGATAATAGTCAATCCATGTAAATAATATATATATATATATATATATATATATATATATATATATATATATATAAATAATCTCATGTCCTCACATCATTTTCTTCTACTATAAAAACTAAATGTCTACCTTTAATTAGTTTTTTTTTCTTTTGAAATCGGTTTATCGCTAATTTAAAGCAACTTATGTCATGGTTAACATTTTTTATGGTGAAATTGGAACATAATTTATATATTGAACATTTTTATTTATTGTGAATTGTTATTCTATAAAAGTAAATATATTCCCTTTTTCATTCTCGGTTTATTAGAAACCATATAATTATTTATATATTTGTTTTCTTTCCATCCAAACTTACCATTAAAATTCTGGGGCACTCAGTTTTGAACTACTTGCTAAAGTTTGATGACAAATAATTGCATGTATTTTGTTTTTGTGTCATAGAATGATTGTTTGTGGGAAATAAGAATGGAGAATTTTCTAAATAAAGGGGCTAATGATGAAATGCACCCAGAATTTGTGATCCATAAGATGTGGTGAGTGAGTGAAAGGTAGCCATTAGGCAACTCCACTGAGGAAAAAGTGATGGTGTTGGTGATATGCATGTCATGTGCAGATTCAAACAGTGATCTATTTCAGTGATGTATAGACCTTTCTTTTTCTTTCTCTTTTACTGTCACAAATCAAGTGGCCAACTTGATAAATAATTTCTTAACACAGAAGGGTCCCTGATTTATGGGTTGAAAGGGACTATGCGGAAGGAACAGATATTCATCACCAATCCTTTTTTGACTATACCTAGGGTTTTTTTTTTAATTTTTTATAGAATTAAATAGGGTGTGTTTGAAAAGTTACTTCAAGAAAAAAGAACTTATTGAATTAAAGACAAAATAAAATAATTTTTTAATTAATCCATTCATTTACTTTTAATTAAATGAACCAATGTACAAACTTTTGTTTTTCTATTTCATTTATAATTAATGTATCAAGTTCTTATATTTAGGATTTAAAATTAAGGTTTACTTAAAATTTTGTAAATTCTTTAATTATAGTGAAAATCTTTCAAGTTCAAGTTGCTTGAAAAAAAACTAAACCTATATTCAAGTTGAATCCAACAAATATAAATTGGTCTCGTCTTTTTTTTTTCATCAATCTTATTTTTTTTTATAGTTTCAAAAAGTTCAAAGAATCGGCATCATAATAATTGTTTAAAAACATTTAAATTTTTGTAAAACTAAATCACCATTCTCTTGATTGAAAAAATATTAGTTGTAACTGTTTTAACAAACCTCTTCGGTCTCTCTACTAAACTCAATTTTGCTACTTACTTAGAGAGCGGTTAACTATCCAACAAGTCTACGTAACCTAGACACCTAAAACTTCCTAATAGATGTTACCTTTGGCTCTCTAATCCTCATCCTCTTTCAAGTTAAAAATAGTACCAATTCATGTAAAATGGTTACTTAGTAGCCAAAAAATACCACTTTGCAATTTCAATTCAACTTTCACACACCAAAGATCAAGTTATCATATAACCTATATTTCATATTCAATCACTTTCTATTCATCATACTAAATCAATTATAACATGTAATCTACAACACATTGTTACTTTCTCATCAATCATCATCATTCATTAGAATTCATATATCATTATTACAATTATGAATTAAAGCTAGTTTTCCTTAACTTGGTTAAACTGCATTTTTTTCTCACATTTACTCTTTAGAGTTTTATTTCTCAAAACTAGACAAAGAAAATCCTAATTAGATATATAATAATTTAAAATAAATGTTAGATGGGATATGTAGAATATATATATATATATATATATATATATATATATATATATATGTTTAATACCCAATTTTGTCCTCAGTTTGGTTGGCAAATCTCAATTTAGTCCCTCGTTACAAAAGTGTTTGAAATGGGTTCTTACTTTTAAATTTTTGAGTCAAATTAGTCCCTTCCGTTAAATATAACCAAACGGAGTTAATGAGATGATGATGTGGCAGAATGCAATGATAACGTGTTATTCTTATATTATATGCACATTGACGTGTTAGAAGTTAAACTGGATATTAAAGATTAAGTATTTGAAATGAGAGAAAAATCGATTTAGGGCCTTTTCTTTTCTGCTAATCACATATGTCTCCCCCACCTCCACAAATTCCAGCACTCATTCATCACTCCACATACAAATACTTCATCACCTCCATTCACCCAAACCCCAAACTCATAGAGCACCTCCACAGCCACCAATCAAAGCTGCAGACTGCCCAATTCCACACACAAAACTCTTCACCCCACGGCATCATCCACTCTCCAATTGAGAAAGGCATTTATTCTCATTCTCATCCCCACTCTGCCTCACATAAACCCAACCCTAACTTCTATGTTTTCCCTTCACACCCAAGGAGATGTTGTGGCTCCTCCCACCTCGACGTCGTCCTCCGCCTCCCGCTCCAGACGTCACCACTCTCCTTTTGCCGCGCCGCCCCATTCTGCATTGCCGACAAATGTGCCTCTAATCGAACCTCCATTCCCGAGAATACCTTGATTCTAGAGAGCTACGTGAGGGGTTATATATCTAAATTCAGATATAGTTGTTGTAGACGACATTGCGAAACATGAGTGTGATGGTGATAGATCTGGTGTGGTAACGGAAACTCGGTTACAGTAGAAGGATAGAGAGCTGGATGGAGATCCAGAAGAGCGACCGATCAAAGAATTGGGTTCTCTGCCACCATTTCTGCTGGTGTTCGCGGGACACGTGTGGCCCATTGAGCACAGGTGGAATCAACATCTGTCTAGGTTGAAAGTTGAAAGGGAAAGTTGGAAGGGAAAGTTGAAAGAGAAGGTTTAGAATTTTTCTAGGTTTGGATTTGGAAGGGGAAGCTGAAAGAGAGGTTCCCAAATTGGGAAGTGAATCAAAGACATAATTTGGCTGCCCCACCTTCCCGGGACAAATTTAGTGAACGTCATGTAAGCGGGGGCGAACGGAGGCAGAGGCGAAACGGTAGTGGGTGGTGGCTGCAGTGTGATGAAAGCGGGGCGAACGATGTCGTATTTGGAAGGGTGAGTAACAGAAAATATAATTTTTGACAATTTAAAAATGACAATATCCAGCTCAACCTTTGACAACTTAACATGTCACCGCATACAATATAAAAATAATATAAAAATGACACATTATCACTGCATTCTGCCAGATAATCAATCTCTTAACTCCGTTTGGTTATATTTAACGGAAGGAACTAATTTGACTCAAAAATTTAAAAGTAAGAACCCATTTCAAACACTTTTATAACGATGGACTAAATTGAGATTTGCCAACCAAACTGAGAACAAAATTGGGTATTAAACCATATATATATATTCCTCCATATTCTAATACTTAATTTAGAAAATCAAATATTATCCATATTGACATTTTTATCTGGTTAATACAGAAATGTTTTGTTAAATTCGAAATAGATTAAAAAATACTCAAAGAAAGAATACTGGCAAGAATCACGACACATGTATATATTTCTAGGAGCGAGAATTATGACATGTACATCTTGAATTGGTGGAAATATCAATAATATATAAATCCTAATTTCAGTTGGAAAGATTGAATTTACTTTCTTCAGATAAATTATTTATCAACAAAATAGATTTCTATAACGTGATTCAGTCTAAATCATTTATTTTGAAAAATAAATTATAATGATGACATATATATATATTGTGGAGACACAATATATATACTATCAAAAATAACGAATAAATTAGCAAAATTGTATTAACGGCCTACTTATTTTAAATTATGTCATAGTTTTATAAATGAAAATAAAAACATATTTATACTCCTTTATTTTAATATAAAATTGTCTCTGGTGAACGTTTTGCGCCTGTTTTAATAGTTTTTATTCGGTACTAACAATAACAGTTTTTGGTAGTGCTGTAAAAAATGGGTTATAATTCGCAAGTCAATCTGGTTCATTGTGGGTTTGAGCCGGTTGGATTTGAGAAAAATGTTTTTAATTTATGTGGACTAGTTTTTAACCCGACTCACTTAAAATCTGATTCACCGGGTTGAATCCGTGATGTGCCGGGTTGCCTCACTAACCCACCTAATTTAATTTAATTATTTATTATTTTGTGTTTCAATATTATTAGTTAGTATTTTTTTATTATATTGCATATGGTGATAAAGAAGATGTTTGAAAAATATTATAGATTTATCTATTCAATACTCTAATATTATATTATAAATGGGCAAGTGATACAAAAATGATTGATCAATATTAAAAACTTATCTGTTCTCCTTTTGTACATGTTTTTGGATTACACTTAGATTGTATATGATACTTTTTTTTGAATTGTCTTTGGAGTTTAATATCATTTTAGTGTGACATTTATTTAAATTTGAATTAAAAAAAATTATAATTTTTTTATTTTAAAAAAACTTATAATTAAATGAGCAAGTGAGCCAACCTGTTTAATCCACCAATCCGTGGTGAATCGACCCGGTTCGAATTTTTCAGCTCGCTAATAAGTGAGCCGAGTTGGATTAGCTCACTAAGTGACCAACTTATGGTGAGCCAGACCGGATTGAGGCAGGTTACCCGTTTTGATAGCTCTAATTTTTGGAAAATTTTTTGTTTCTAAGATTTTTACTATATTTTAATATATACAAAAGAATCATAAAGAAAAAATAAAAGATTAAAAAATTATTAAATTTTGATATAAGTTATTCAACTTAAACGTATTAAAAGAATACTATTTGTAAAAAAAATAATATGTTTTAAGGATAAATTAAAAATTTAGATGTCTATATACAAAAGTAAAACAGTTAACTAAAATAAAATAAAAAATTAAAATATTTATTTGTAAACGGGGATTTTTTTTAAATCCATTAAGATGAAATTAAGGGTGATTTTTTTTTCATATTTCATTGGGATTATTTGAAAAAATATATATACAGAGGTTTAAATTGTAAGTTACATTTCAATATATAAAACAAAATTTTACTTTACAGGTTATAATTTATAAAATTTATTATCTCCATAACTTATTTCTCGTATTCATTGAATTTTGTCTTTTCTTTAGTTTTTAAACCAATTTTGACTTCTTTTTACTTAGAAGCATTTTGTAGTTAGGATTTATTGAGAATCAGCCCGTCTCAACTTCCTCAGAAACCAATTATGACGCAATTCAAAAAATAAAAAATTGAAATGTTTCGTCTAATATAAATATTAATATAGAAAATTTGATAAGATATTTAAATTCTAATTTTATATCTTGATTGAAAATATGTTATTTCGTACAATATAAAAATTATATCTATGTGTAAGATCTATATAAAATATTAACATCTATTATTATTGTCAAACCGAAAATAGTCTAATAAACATAAGATTTAAACGTGAGATCTACATGAAATATTAATCTTATAAAATCAATTTTTTTTATTATAATATAAACATAATTTATACTATAATAAATTGAAGAATCAAATTATTATATTTATTATTATGTTATTATATCTTGAGTTTATTTTATTTGTTGTCACACTAACACACTCACAAAATACTATAAGCATTCCTAATTACAAGAAATAATATAACTTAATACTTATTTTATATTTAAATATTAATTTGAACGTTTGACTCTTTACAGGTAAACTTTTCCTTTTAAGCAATTCAAATACTTAACAACAGCAAGCTGAAGTCACTTCGGATTAATTTGGTAATCAATAAGAATACTAATAATATAAATTATCATATTATCAGATCAATTATAAATTTCTAATACCACGAGTGTGTTTATATTGAAGAGTAAATTTAATAAAATGAAAAAGAAAAATAGAGGAAGAGAGTATTATGATTGTTTAGATAGTGAAAAAAAAAGTAAATAAAATGAATGTAAATTTATAAATGATTTGATACACATAATAAATCTTAAAGAATATAAAATAATGTCTTTATAAGTGGATTTATTATTATTATATTTATATTATTATTTAATTAGTTATTATTATTATTATATTATAACATCATCATAATTAATTATTATTAACTTATATTTCATTATACGAAAACACAAATATAATTGGTACACCATGATAATTAAACAAAACAGAGTCACAATTGTGGCCCTGGCCATGCATAATAGACTATTGACAAGGAAATAAATAAATTCATGTATATAAAAGGGGTAAGGATTTAAAACCACACAAGTTGAGAAATCACCCACACTAAAATTAGTGGCAGAGCTTGGTTATGAAATAAGAGAGCTTTGGTCCCCAATTTATTTATTTTTTCAAAATACTTTAAATTTTGTTAAGTCTTATGTATTTGTCTCAATTAAATATGTATTATTTATAAACGAAAATTTTGATACTCTAAAATATTTGTGGATAATCCACTATTAGTTAAAATGATATTTATACCATATTTGTAGAATTAACCAGTTTACTCACCTTTTAGATTTTGTCTCTAATAATAATAATAATTTATTATATCGTGTTTTAACACGAAAATGAATGATTGTATGAGTTTTAAAACAGAAAAAAGAGAGTCTATTAATGGTTTTAGATGCTTGTTTTGTTATGTTATTTTATTTAGATCATACATAATAAATATATATTGTATGTTTGAATAGAATTAAAACTAGAGAATTGGAATGTTATAAAGGTTTCGCTAGTAAAAAAAGAATATGTTAGTTTTGCCTAAATATTATTTTTCTTAGTCAAATATTATATTTTTTAAGATGTATTTCTGTTTCTTAAATAATAGTTAAAGATACTGGTGAGCAAAATATTAAATATGCATATATGTGGGAAACAATGATTTGACTAAATAGATAAAGTAGGACCTCTAATGTGAAATTAGATTAAAATTAAGATGTAATACCTTCCTCGATTATAACCGGTTAATTGAAGTAGGGTTTATGTGGTGAAGGCTACAATAGTGATAGATTTAATATAGTATTTTTTTTTTTAATATTTGCGTCAACATTTTCGTATTAAACATTGTGAAGATCAGAGGATACACGCTGATATCTAATTTGAATGGAAAACATATTAAATAGGACAATGTATTGGTGTAGTCAACTAAATGGCAGTTCACTCTACATTGCAAAAACAGTGGTTTTATTTATTTTTTTTAAATTGTTTTTTTTAATGTCTCAATTTATTTTTTATTTTAAAAAATTTGATAGTATTAGATGTTTTTGTTTGCACAGTATTAATACTCATTATTTTTTAATTATTTTTTTATTGTTTATTTTCTTAACATTAAAAAAATTGTCACATGTTCAAATGATGTTGTATCACTGTGAGAGCGACGGTATGACATTACTGTGTCATATATTATTAATGTTATCTGTCATGGTCCAATTCTTAATTTTATTCTTAATTTTTTTTAATTTAGTTATATATTTTTTAAAATTAAATAATTTCATTTTTTCAAATTGAAACGAAATTTAATGTTTATATAAATATTTTTATTAAATATTTTTAATAAAATTAAATTTATTTATATTTATATTTTTCATTGAATTTTATTTAAAATTCAAAACTAATTTCAACTATGCTAAACTTATTTATCAATTAAATTTTATAAAATAAAATAAAATTATTAACAATTCAAATGTAAAATTTTTAAACAATTTTAGAACAATTTAAAACAAATAAAATTAAAATTTGAAATAAATTTTAATGTAAAATATAAATATAAATAAACTCAATTTTATTAAAAATATTTAGTAAAAATTAAAGTTTGTTTGAAAAGAGATAAAATTGATTTATCTTAAAAACAATTAAGATAAAAATGAGGCAAAATAAAAAGGAATAAACTAAATTGTGATTAAGGTAATGATATTTGGTATGATAATAACATATAACAATGCGGTATCACATCACATGTAGCATAACATCAATTTAACAAGTAACAATTTAAAAAGTAAAAATAAAAAAGTAAAAAGTAAAAATTCTAATTAAAAACCACAAAGGGACAGATAACAAATCTTTAACCGTGTCAATATAGTGTAGTGGAAAAGATTTGATTGAACTAAAATTTTTAACATAAGAACTAAGACACATACAAAAGAGACTGATTTAAAATTATAGATGTCAACGACATTATTTAACCTTTTTTAAATTTATTACGAAAACATTTATTTACCTCCTTGTTGGTTAACCGAGCAACTAAATTTAAAATAAGTACATTTTATTTTTTGAAGTATGAAGTTTATACTTTTCCAATAATTCTATTTTATGCTTTTTTTTCATTAACATTTAACATTAATAATAAATAATTGTAAATACTTTTTTTCATATAATAATTTTCTTTTTTGCAAAAATTACAACAATTGTTATTTTAAACATATAAACAAGTCAATTAATAGCTTATATGTGTGCATACATATATATGTGCGGGTATGTGTGTGCCTTTTTTTTTTCTTTTAATTTATGTTTTTTAATTCTCTTTTAAGTTTATTAATGTACTATTAGGAAAACAAAGTTTTATACATGTAATGAAGTAAAAAAAAAAAATAATCCTTTTATCGTTTGAAAATGATATTTATTTATAATTTGACATTCGAAAATTTATTACTACTTGAATAGAATAATATTTATAGAGTGAAAAAGTAAATATTTTAAGAGGTGAATTTTAAGCTTAATACAATCCCACAAAATTGGTTTGTATGGAAGAGTCTCTGATATCATTTTAAGAAATGAACTTTAAACCTAAGTCAATCCCACAAAATTGGCTTGTAAGATGAAGTTTACATTCACTTATATAATATAAATTAGTCTTATCTCTAATCAATATGAGACTTTTAACACATACTACCTTTAGATAAGCATAATTTAATTATTACATAAACTTAATATGATATTGATTAGATAAGTGAAGAATATCCGAAACATTTTAGATGTTTAAATGTGAATCTTTGATGTGTAGTAGAAGTGAAATTTGTAAATTTTGAGATATGCTTTAAATAGAAATTTTTGTGTTTTTTATGATGTGTTTGAAATTCACTTAAATGATGTATTTTTTGTATTACATAAACTTAATATGACATTTTTTATGATATGTGAAAATATTTAAACTTTTTTCATATAAGTATGTTTAAACTTTTTTTTATACAAGTGATGTTCATAAAGATAAAAAGTCATAGTCTATAACATAACTTTTATCATTAAAATTAATATACACACATCCATATGCGACTTAAGTGAATATACTATTATCTCAACTTTGATAGAGTATTTACTAACCACATATTCTTCATAACTAACCATATATAACTGTATAAATGATACATAAAAACATTTAAACTTTTTTTTACATAAGTGATGTTCAAAAGAATAAAAAGTCATAGTTTATAAGATAACTTTTATCATTAAAAAAGACACTTAACTTATAATTTGATTTTCTAATTTCATTCTAATTTTAAAAAAGACTTCTAGTTATTGATTTTTTCAATTTAATTCTTTATTTTTTTAAAAACATTAAATTTAGTTTTTTTAAAACATCAAATTTGTTGATTTTGATTGCTCAGTGAACCTTTATTTTTCAACCAATTATTTCTCTTTTCCATCCACCAAGATGTTATAGGTTTTTATTCTTCTTAAATCATCATTTTTGTCTATATTTATATATTTTTAAAAACTATTTATATCTTGATAAATTTTATGAAAAATAATTTAAGTTTTGTTTATAATTATCGTATTTATTTTATCATGTTCTCAATTATCACCAATATAATCATAATTAATATGAAAAACATTATAATAATTTCACAAGTCATTTTACTTATATTTTCATTATTCAGAAGACAGTGTAAAATAATGAATACTTTTAAAACTTATTCTATTGTGCACCAATAAAGTTAATTGACATTCGTACCATTGACCAACATGATGCAATGGCATGCTTGACTCTCTCAACTTAACTTTTAAGGTTTTTGTTTGGCAAGTGGCAACATTAGAGTAAACCTATGACAGCTCAAACTTCGAGTTTTTGGAATCAACTTGAAAGATCACCAAATATTTATGGATGTTTTTTTTATCCTTTTTTTCTTCCACTCTTTCCCGTAAGCATGTAAATAATTACAGGCTTGGAGATAAAAATAATGGAATCCAATATAATTTCTATTAGAGAAATTATGTAATATCCCAACTAGTTGATAGTAAAATAATATTATATCTCATTTATATATAGTAAAAATATAAGAGATTTAAATTAATATTTTTATATTTTTTAAAACATCTTTATTCACTAATGGTCATAAACAAAGTTTATAAAAATACGACTATCTCAGGGAAAAACTACAGCAATCAAATTAGACTGTTACAACAACAATTTTTACCATGTTATAAGTTGAAAAATTTTTCAATAAAAATTATAAAGTGTTAGAAGTGAACTTTAAGCCTAACTCAATCCCACAAAACCAACTTATAAAGTAAGGTTTGCACTCACTTATAAACTATGAATTGACCTTATCTTTTGTCGATGTGAGACTTCCAACACACCCTTCTCACGCCAAGGTATATACATCTCGAGCGTGAAATTAGACATTTTTAATGGGTGGTCCGATAGCGGCCCGATAGCGGGTGGAACAATATGCCCAACAAACAACAAATATCACTAGGATAGGCTCTAATCATGACTTTGATACCATGTTAGAAGTGGACTTTAAGCCTAACTCAACCCCACAAAATCGGCTTGTAAGATGAGGTTTGCACCCACTTAAAGTCCACTCTAACCTATCTTACCAGTTATATTCATAATTAGAGTTAGAACTCCTCATAGTTAATTCTCTTTACCTAAATACTTCAAAGTTTAATTTAACCACCTAAGTTATCAAAACCTTAATTATATTATATATACATATTATTAAAATATTCTATTATCTGTTTAATATTTTCTTAACTGAAACATTATTCATTATATCTTATTACTAAAAACTCTTTCAAAATGAAATACATCCTTTAAATTACAATTAACAAATCGTTTTAACTTTGATCTCAAAATAGATTTCTACCACACCTTAAATCCAGCTCTTGCATTTCAAATAAATGTTTCTTTTTGTTCCTAGTACTTCTATGGATTGATCAAGTTGGAAATTGACTAGTGCATCGACAAGAAGTAATTTATAATGTGAAAATGCCATATCTTTCAAATTCTTAAATATGTTTGTTTCAATCAGGAAAACCAGGGTTTAGTATTCTTAACCTGAGAGAAAACAGATAGGTGTCAAGAAATTTTAATATTTCCATTTTAATTTGACTTCATAGAAGTTATTTATTTCATTTCATAATAGTAAAAAATACAATAAAAAGAATAAAAGAATTATAAGTTTAAAAATAAATATAAACTATAAAGTGATTCCTAGGTGCCAATACGTGTTGTGTGGTTTACTATGGGCGAATATCAGCACACAGAAAACAACTACTTGCTTGCTTCATCAACTTTCCAACTGCAACCCTACAAATTTAACTATGTTCGTTTAATGATTTATCTGGCTTCCTTTGCAATGCAAAGTTCTTTAACCTACACCACCTATCATAATTATATACTTTCTTTGCTGGAATAGTGAAAGTCCAACCATAGGTGTTTCCCTGAACTTTCCCTCGTTGACTCAAACATAAAGCCTAAAAACTCAACTAACAATAAAAAATAGTTGTTAGCACATCGAATGTTTTCCAAACAAAAAAACATGTTTGAATTTCAATTTTTGTTAAGAAATAAGATTTAAATTCAAGTTTTGTAAAATTAGTTAAGTGTTCTCATACCATCTTAAAATCTTTTGTCCGTTCTTGTTTCTTTCTACTATGACCGAAATGATTTATGTTCAATTTTTAATACTCGCTCCTTTGTTCTTGCATCCAAGCGAAAATCTTGTGACTGTCTTGGTTTCTCTCGTCCTTGATGAAAACAAGTATGTGCAGATCCATAACAACGACATTGAGTGTCAAGTTCGTAGATGAGATTGTCCCTGAATCAAAAAAGAAAGATATTTTGTATCAACGGTGGAAGCATTGCAATGATAGGTGGTCTCCTAGATTGTTCACTATCTCCTTCAATTCCACAAATCATCTTGTGGATGGACAATGCATAAGCAATATGAAATGATTTGAAGTCGAGATATTTTCATTTGTGATTTCATGTGCATTGCGCATCTTTGACTTACAATTTGAAGTATCTTCCATGAAGCATGAATCCATTGTAATTCACTAAATTATGCGTTATCTGGGATGAGATAGACAACTTCAAACTCGATCTTGTTTGTTAGTGTACTAAGAATGTTCTTGTGGGGTGATTAACCCGATTAATTAAAGAAAAAATGAGGATCTGGTTATGCAATTCCTTAAAGGTCTAAATAAACAATACGTTATATCTCATATCCTCTTATTAGATCTATTCCACACATTAGCAAGATCTTCTCTTACATTCTAGACGTATGTTATAGGAAACATGGCTTTCTGCTCGGTCATAAATTTTTTAAAAACAAAGCCAATTGTGTCAAAATCGATGAGAGTAAAAATGAAGAGAAGTGGGAGCATGTGAGTGGTGAACAAGACTTTCAATGTATTCGCCTAAGCCGATAACCAAGATGAATTATCAGTTTTGATATTAGTGTTGGATTTATTGAGGAAGATATTCACTAGAGAGACATAACACCAATGAGATTTGAGTTCAACCACATAAGGGGTTGACATTACTCTCTACAAAAAATCTTAAGGCAATTGGTCAATGAGTTTTTCACCTTTATATAGTGCTCTACTTTCTCATTTCTATCCAATGTAGGGTTTGAATTCACACTTGGATTCCCAACAATCTCCCCCTCAAGGGTGAGTCCCTTCCACATTGGTACACTCTTCTTCCAACGAAAGCATTCTCAACCACGAGTACTCATTCATACCGTCATTATCTTAACGGAACACACTTATCTGAAATCCTTAGTCGAAAAGACTTTCGATACATAGACCATTGTACTCGTTTGAGCTGGTCACCAAAACGAACTATTAGCTCTAATACTATTACTAGGGTTATCGAGAAAAATGTTCACTCGGAAGATATAACACTTGGATTCCCAATAACATGTCTAACCGAGCTTGTGTTATTGGTTCATTTGATTATTTCAAGAATCCCAAAAACAATATGAAAAATAGTTCATTCATTTATATATATATATATATATATATATATATATATATATATATATATATATATATATATATATATAAATAAACGTAAGTTCAATACACAAGTTGTTGTTATTCTAAAAACAATAAAAACTGAATAAACTACTGTTTTATCCATCATCATTATAGCTTAATGAATTATGATTTTATTTATTAAATTACAATTTGCTTCTTTTATCATTTCTCATTTCTTTTTGTTAGTTTTTCTTTCAAAGTATACAGGGGATTTTGTTAAATCTAAACAAATATAATCTAAGACAAAGCTTATCATAATACTCTTGCATTACCATGAAACGACATTCAGCTAAAGTTAGATCCACAAAATCAACATATCTATCTTTACTAGAATCTTTACTAGAGCCTTATCTTTCTACTGAAAATTCCAAGTTTCAAATTTCATATTATTCGGGCATTACTAGAGAACAAAAGTGCACTCATGCTTTAGAGTTGACTTAAAAACAAAAATGTCTTGCAATTATTTGAGGTTGATTACGGTGCAATAGAAAATTAAAATGAAGATGGAACCCACCCAAGCATATAAGTCAGTATTCACATTATTGAAAGAAAAAGAGAGTATTCAAGTTACAATTTATTAATTTGAAGGAAAACAAATTCAAACATTCTACCTACATATAACATCCATTGCCAAATGTAATTAAACTTCCCAAAAGGTCACACCGTCGTTGATTTTGCAAACACAGTTGTCTTGTTATTATAGCAGCTGCCTCCACACTTGATTAATCCAAAAGAGTTAAAACTTTGATGACCCACAAGAAACTTTCATAAAAATTCACTTATAAAATGTGTCTCACCAATGAGAGAATAAAAGTTCCTTTCTTCTCGAGAATTGAATCAATAAACAGGTAGACCTTTTGGACATTAAGTAATAGTTTGAAATGTGATAAATAATTACTTTATCTTACCTGTTCTACCGAACTTTACAGCCAATGCATCCAATGTATAATAATAATAATCAGAAATAGAAAACATTTACTCTATATATCACTTTTTTCATGTACTTTCCTCTACTGGGTGAAATTTACCTAGATTTCACTGAGCATGTGAGTCCCGTTTCCTATTAGGTTGTCATTATCATCTGTGCAATTATATAAAAGCTAGAGACCCACAACAACGGTGTGTGGTACACCACCATCTAAGACGTAACCTTAAATCAAACGTGTGTTCTATTTTACCTTGTTCTTATGCTACATAAATCGCATGCCACTTTTCGCTCAATGCTGCCTGAATTTTTAAATATACAACACCGACACATGCTGTGAGACATTCATCACCCTATTCACATTTATCTATTTCTCTTTCTTAATAATTACATTATAATGTATAAGCTTTGTTTTGCAGTAACGAAAGAGGACCGCATCGCGTTTTCAGAAATTTTTTAAGATGATTTAATTAATTTATATTATTTGGATATTTGAATATTTGAATGTTTAATGTAATTTAAAAGTAGAATATGATATTATTTTGTGGTGTTGAAAATATTTATGGTATGCGGGCACATATTGTTGGAAATTAAATTTGATTTGGCGTTTGGGTAGGAGAGTAATAAATCATGGGTGATGACAGTTGTAGAAGGGAGAGCGTTGTCCATGCCCTAAATTTGTGAAATTAATTAGAGACAACCTAATATGTAATTAAGTTTTTAGCCAAACTTTGGAACGAGGTCCACACAGAGCTAACGAAAATAGAAGTATGGAATGGGCGAAAACCAAATAGCATGGTCCAAAGTTGAAAGGAACCATATTCAGGTTGGGTGAGTGTAGTAGTGGCAGTAGCAGTCCTCACATTTCCCATTTATTCGCACCACCTTTCCACAATCCCACTACCTTCTTTAGTAACTCCTCCACATCACTACTGCAACTGCACATTTCTATACCAGCATGCACAAACAATGTACACATAATAACAAGAGGATTGAGTCGCATTGGTTTAGGCTAGGCTGGTTTCGGAGACCCATTCGTACACCACATTCATATGTCATGACTCATGAGTGATGATGATGAGTCTGATACGATTTTTTGGTGTTATTGTTACCGTACGACCAGGCTTGTTACAGCTGTAAACAATTCCACAACCCAACAAACAAACAGTACTCACCTAAAACCCCAACCTGCTCACTCTGACTCCTTTTGTTGGGTCCAGCATGCATTTCTTTACGTGCTTCTCCACCACTACTCACTTTTACACTACCAACACAATAGGGATATTTCATTGCATCAACCAAGATTTCTTCTTCAATTGTCCATTCTCTTCAACGTTCACCCTTTGGTTTCTGTTCATTGTCCACTTCGTACTCGCTCCCGCTCAATCAAATTATAGTTGTCTTTGCTTAATTGTGTGTATAGCAGTATCAAAGATACGAATTGGATCCATACGAAAACTCCAAAACCAGGAAAGACTACATTACACGCATAATTATATTTCTTTGTCTCGTCTCTTTGGATTGTAACCTTTAACAAATGCCTCAGGATTGGATAAGGATAAGGTTACGTTCGTCAACCCATTTAATCATAACCACCTTGCTTATTTATTCAGTCGTTTCTCCCATCTCACTATCCTTCTCAAATTCCTTCCCTCTTCTCACAATCTCATCTCACTCCTCTGCTTTCTGTTTCTTATGCTGTCCACTACCATACCACCTTCTACTTTTGTCACAACACAACCAATCTTTATCGTAATTGCATATCCCTCTCAACTTGTATTTAATGTAACCAAAGGGCGTTATTTTCACTGGATGAAAACAATTCAATTAAAAACGCCCCTCCCATAAATGACTTCATTCTTAACCAATAATTTGTTGGTTTAAGTAAAAAGATAACAAATTCTGAAATTTAAAAAAAAAAAAAAAAAACTTGTATGACTGAAACTAATTAGTCAAATTTTCCTGTGGAGCTTAATCGTTGACCATGTGAATAGATAAATATTTTTTGTAACCCAAATAATGTGATGTCGTAAGAATGAAAAGGTCTATAAATACTTATTTTCATGATAAAGCATGCTATTTTGCGGTCAGAACCTAAAATGGAAGTCGTGTTAATAATATAAGGAGACAGAATAGAACGGAATATGAATGAATATCCATCATGACTTGGTCCGAGAATCTAATCGTTTTCATTGTTCCTAAAACAACTCTACAATGTTCAAAATTTTATATTACTTTTTTTTAATAAAGTTTTTTTATGTACAAACGAACGAAATCACCGGCTGATATATTCTCTTCCGAAACTACCCCTACTCCGGAATGGAACTCAACAAGGCCGCAAACCTCCCCTTACCGGCGGGAGCGGTGGCCCTTCCCCTTCTATGTACAGTTCCGGCACCGGCAGCGAGTGTGGGAGACACGCGCTTAGGGTTAGAGTCATATTCGTTAGAGAGCAAAATCTGTTTGCGGCGAGAGCCGCATTTGTCGGCGGTTTTCATGAGCGCAGAGCTGGCCTTGACGGCCAATGCGGCCATCTCGTGAGGCTGCAAGCGCTGCTTCAAGCGACTGAGGGGAAGCGCGAAATAGAGCTGACCGGGTTGCAGGAGCTGGTCCTCGTCGATGGCCGAAACGACGTCGTCGAAGTCCATTTCGTCGGAGTTGCATATGAAGCAGGCGGGATACTTCTGCAACAAGAACGATACCTTCACAGGATATGAGAACTCCTGCAACTTTCCGTCTTGAAGAATAAGCTTGGCTGTGGCGACCCGGGTTGAATCGGATGAGTTGCAGTTTCCCATGACTGAGGGAGCCTGGTGGGTGTGACTAGGTGAGGGCGGAATCGGAAATCTGGAATCGTGGTAATTGTTTGTTTGGAGAAAGAGGAAAAAGAAGAAAGAATATATATAGGGAGTGAAATGGAGTACTTTGGCACGTAGGATTTAGAATTAATTTAATTATGAAATTTTGGAACAGTGCCAAAGGCTTTCCAGGCTGTAAGTTGGTGTTGACAGGTTGTAGTACTTACTCGCATTAGTGTGCCAAACTGACCCTATTCTCAAGATCCTGTATGTATTTACAACTCATGCCACTCACTGCCTTTGTTTTTGGCTGAGTTTGAATTGAATCAAGTCGAAGAATACAAGTGTGAGGACCAAGCACATCACGTGAAATCTCGCGGGGGCGGTGTTTTTTTTCACCTCTTGTTAACTTAATCACACCAAACCTTCAATAATCTTCCTTCCCCCTTTTCAATTCAAGAAAAATTAATGTAACAAAATGCAAGTGCGGCATGGAAACTTAATCACTGAAATTTCACACACAGAAACAGTGTCTGGTGCTTTTTCTTTAGTAAAGAATCCCATCATTACTTAATCGGATCATGTATGATGCATAGCACGTCATTGCGTTCGACAGAAGAATAATACGAAATAAACCATGTATGCCTCGTGTTTCTTTATTTTGTTTCTTTTGTCGTTAGCTATTGTTCTAACACGTGAAAATAAATCTCTGCTTCTCTCGCCAGTCGCTATGTGCATTATGAGCACTTTTTTTCATAATGACGATGTTGAGAGATTTGGCAGACCGGTTTTGGTGTTCTGTTTTTCTTCCTTGTTAAATAAATAAATAAATAAAAATAAAAAGTTGGTGGTAAAAGAAGGAGATCCCAGCTTTTCGCGATTTCACGCTGAAAAAATTAGACAACAGTTTGGTCAATATTAATGCTCCCATATGAAACAGTTTCCAGTACCACTAGCTTCTATATAGCACTCCTTCTTCTCCCGTTAATGTTGTTTATTTGACGAATAAGGTTAGATAATTCGATGTTGCATCGTATGAAATGCCGTGTGCTATTATTACGTGTGTATACATTATGCATGTTGGAGTATAATTAGAGTATAATTGGAGAGGCGAAGTGTGTGGAGATTGGCGTGTGAAGAAGACGTGGCAGGTGGATAAGTGTATGGTGCCTCGCTGCAAGGCAGCTATGAAGCCACGTGGAGAAAAAGACAGTGGGAATCGTAAAGCAGACAAATAAAACAATAATAACAATAATAATTGATAAAGCGTAACATAAAAAAATAAATAATAAAGTAAGATTGCAGAAGCAGAAACACTCCGACAGAATCTGGCGTAAGGTGATCTGGGTTGAACCCCCTGCAGCCTCAGCAGGCACCATAACCCATTCCTGCTACAATTTTGCTCCTTTATGAGGACCCAATATGTAAAATTAAACTAAGTTATTTGTTATCGTTTATTTTGAAACAGTGACAGGAAAAGATGGTACGGGAGTTAAGAAAAAGACCTAACTTTATTCGTTTAGTTCACTATTTGTTGAATGTTATGCTTAATCTAATCAAGAAATTCTTGTGAAGGAAGTAAAGGGAAAGTACAATGGTGCATCCTCTTATGTTGGTTTGGGTGGGGATCCGAGTTGAAGTGATATTTTTTTGAATGCATGATGTTGTTCAAAAGGACTTGTCTTTCTCTTCCTTTATAATATTTGGTTGTTATGTTAATAATGATGGTCATTACGTGACCCACCCTCAAACCATACCATGAAGCTTCTTCACTCATTCCCTTCCCCACTCAATCGTTGGTCTCTATCGTGATCCATGGTCCACTTCGCAATACTTTCTTTTTTCTTTTCCATAATCATATTCCTTTTACACCTTTTTCAAAACTCTGACCCCATAGCAAATTCATTGCTCTATTAGTTTTTTCGATTTCTTTTTAATATTTTAAGATGCATGTAGATCGTAAGATCGGTTTTTAAAAGTCATTTCTATGTTCTTATTAAAACTATTATTCATTCTTTTACTAATCGTTTCACTTTTCTAATCTAGCTGTTAAAGTTTTTGGCATTTCTTGGTCAAAATAATATTTTTGGATAAGCACCAACGGGGTCGTTTTTAAATTTACATTACATTTTTCAGAAAAATAAATATTTATATTAAAGGCTTTATATAGAATGATAATTTGAATTAGTATATTTGTAGCTAATTAATACTTAAGTTTTAATCCATAGTCACTTTTAATTTATTAAACCATAATCAAGGTTATGATGTAAGGTCTAATTTACTTTTTTGTTTTATTCTAACACTTCGTTGTAACTTCTACTCTCATACAAGAATCTCTGACAAGAATAATCTGATAAGATAACACTCTTTGAACTCTGAAAGAAAAAGTTGCTTCCAAGACATTTTTTATTTTATTTTTACGACTCGTTTTAATTTTTAAAAGATTGTTAGATATGGCCTTTACGGCAGATGTATTTTAAAGTTAATATAAAATTTAGAAATAGATGGTACTAAATATTAGATTTCATGTTTATTTTGATAATTGCACATTAAAAAATTCTACTTTCTTTAGATGTTTAGACCTAACAGATTAGTATTAATTTAGTTTTAATTCAATTTCATGTGTTTTTTTCTTGGTTAGGTGATAATTCATTCCTTCTTCGTTCAAAATATAGTAAGTCATATTAAAGGTCAAATTTCTATAAATAACCAATTATCTAACTTTACACAACCAATCATATTATATTATCATAATTAATTATAATGGATGCTTACATTATTGTTACACTAGTTATTTAGAAGATAAATGACTTTTGTAAAATTTAATATGGTATATGTGAAGATTCAATTGGAAGTATTGTGGCACATTTCCGGCATGAATTAATAGTGGTGGGGTAGTGAGAGGAAGAATCAATAGCCACACAAAATTTATAAAGGACAAACGCTACCTACCTTAATTATTTAGCATTTAATAAAATTCTTGTATCCTTTTATTTTTCAATAATATGATATTTGTAGATAATTTTGAAATTGGATAAATATTTTTGAAAGAAAAGAAGTTAAATTGGTGCAAGTGGATACATTCTAAAAATTGACAAAACTGTCTTGGTCCATTTTTATATCTCTTCTTTAATTTCCTTTTGATTGTAACTTAGTATTTTAAAACGAGGTTAGATATGCACATGCATACTATTGAGATCAAAGACATCCTTAAATTTTGCCGGTGTGAAAGAAAAACAAAAGTTTTAAGACAAGATTCCATTCATTGAATTTACATAACTAAACTCTTATATTATCTTTTTCTTTTTTAGAACTTGCAATGTGATTAATACTTAATTTAACACATTTTTCATTAAGTGATTACTCATTTAAAATTAAGGCGTTCATAATTGAATCATTAATTAAGATTAAACTTTTTGTCGAAATATATTTGATTACAGCAATGAATAATTTGGTTTTGTGTTTTGCTCTGGTTTATTCTGTGACGGTGTTGGTAGAAGGGGATGAATAGAAATGGTTAGTGTAGAGCAGCTTTTGTATGCGATTGGTGATGTGCGAAGGATGCATTGAATGCAGAGGAACATAAAGCAGATTTCATATGAATGTGTTGCAGCAATTGTACTCATCTTGTACTCTCTCCAATTGACCATTCTAAAAAGTCTCCTACATTTTGAGAGGTCAAATTTTGGGCACGCCAACTATGCTCAATTTTATAATCAAATATCAGATTCGATCAAAACATACGAAAAAGGCACATTAAAATTGTCATAATGCCATGGGACTTAAAAATCTAATACACTGGCACAACAAAGATTAGTATTGTTGCTCATGGTATGCTTTTGAGTCTAAATACAAAACACTCCAATATTATAATGCTTAATTTCTGGTCGCCGACACTTGAAATTGATTATAAGCTTCGCCAACACCTGTGTACTTCCAAATCCAATTAATTTGGACATGCTGCATAAATATACTGCAATATTATATGCACTTATTATTGGACTGGAGGATTTTTTGTTGGCTTCCTTTTACTTTATTAGTATATGAATTTATCCTGATTCATTTCTCAACAGATTATGTAGTAACAACACATACCAATGGATATTTGCATTTGAGTAAAAAACACGAGTTACTATAGCCAGTCCTTCAGGTTCTCGCTACAATGTGAATCAACATTTGTTATTTTAACACCCAAATTTTTTTACTTTCATTAACACTATCACTCATTATTTTTCTCTTTCTGGTCTTTTTTTTTACAAATACAAAATATTATTTTTCTATAACCATTTTATATCTATGTAAATGTGAAATTGTTGTGGTCAAACAAAATTTTTCCTTTCTAAAATGTCGGACGATGAATTTAAGCTCCTGCTTATTTTGAAGATGAAAAATCGAATATCACACTACTTTCCAATGGAAAACACGCACTTCCATATAAATGTTTAATTTAATTTATCTTACCAAATTTTAAAACTGAAAGATACTCAATTAACCATGATAATACCGTGATGGTCTATAATTTATATATATGAAAAAAAGTTAAAAGTTTTGTTTGTTTCTTTCAATAGAAGATGCCATTAGAATTGGGAGGAAATAATCATTTCATTTTAAGAAATTACCATTCCATCCATCAAACTTGATGCTGAATTATTGAAGATTTCTAGAATAGTTTATGTCCTCCACATCAAAAGATTTACAATGATGTACAGACTTGAGATGATCCATTAATTGATCCAGCGTGGAGTATATACTGGCTGAAGTATCGTGTGTTTTGTCATCCACCATGAACTGATGGCAACAGCCATCGATTTCAATGCAGCTAATCGCTTTACACTTTTGTATCCCAGCGTCATCCATTATTTTCCTGATCTTTCTCATGTCATCCCATCTTTGAGACTCCGAATACATGTTTGAGAGAAGCACATAAAGGCCAGAGTCATATCGTCCCAAATCTAGCAACTGCTTCATGATTTGCTTTGCAATCTCCAGATTCCCATAGGTCCTGCAAGCACTAAGCAAAGCACCCCAAACTACAACGTCTGGTTTAACAGGCATCTTTTGTATCAGGGTCACTGCTTCTCCTATGAATCCCCCACGCCCTAAAAGATCAACCATGCATGCATAATGTGCAACATTTGGAGAAATCCCGAACGTAGAACTCATCAATTCAAAATAATATCGCCCCATGTCCACTAGACCACTGTGACTACAAGCAGAAAGTAACCCTGTGAAGGTAATCTCATCGGGACACAGCCCACTGGCTTGCATCCTCCTGAACGTCTCAATTGCCTCTTCTCCAAAACCATGCAAAGCAAGTGCCCCAATAATAACGTTCCATGACACCACATTCTTCTCAGGCATCCCAAAGAAGATGTCCATAGCAGTATGAAGAGCACCACATTTTGCGTACATGTCTATTAGGGAGTTACAGAGCGTCACACTCACTGTAATATTATTACCACAAATGTAATCGTGGGCTTGTTTTCCCAATGCCAGATCGCCCATGTGACTGCAGCATGAAAGAATGTTAACAAGAGTACCATCGTCAGGAATCACATCTGAAATGCACATTCTGTGGAAAAGTTCCATAGCTTCCGTGTAAAGCCCTTCTTGAACAAGGCACCAGATTATTGAATTCCAAGAAACCACGTTCTTCACAGGCATCTGATTAAAAATTTGCACAGCGTTATCAATAAGACCATGATTGGCATAAGCATTCACCATACATGTCCAAGAAACAACATTTTTATCAAGCATTCTATCAAAAACACGTTTAGCACATTGCAAATGCCCGCACTTGGCATACATATCTATTAGGGCATTCTTCACAATTGAATCAATTTGAACATCAGTAGTAACGATATAAAGATGAACAAATCTTCCCAAATCCAAATTACCATTCTTTGAGGAAACAGAAAGCAAGCTAACAAAGGTGAACACGTCAGGCTGTACTCCCTGATGTTGCATTTCCTCTAACAACATAACAGCACCAGAACAGTGGCCAATTTTAGAATACCCAGCAATCATAGAATTCCAGGATACCAGAGTCCTGTCAGAAATATCATCAAACACTTGCCGTGCACTTGGTATTTGACGGCAAGCAACATAGACAGTCAAAATTGAATTTTGCACGCATGCATGACACCTCATTCCGAGTTTAATGGCCTGAGCATGAACACTAACAGCTTCCCAATAGAAGGGTTTGGCAGCGCAAGCTTTGAAAACAAAGGGGAAGGTGAATTGGTTTGGCATAAGGCCCGCCCTCACCATTTGGCGGTAGAGCAACAAAGAATTTATTGGATCATCGATATTTGAATAACCCCTTATCAAATGATTGTACATGAATTTATTGGGTTGGGGAATTTGATCAAACAGGAGGTGTGCATAACGGAGATCTCCCTCTTGAACGCAAAGAGAGACTAGCTTGCCTAGGGTGACAACTTGGTCAGCAAGTCCAAGGAGGATGATTTGGGCATGTACAAGCTTGAGTTGTCTGAAGGAGATGCTCTGATCCAGGAGATGGTGAAGGGTTTGATGAGTGGGTGACTTCAACTTGTGCCATATGGTTGTGCTGATCTGTGTTTGTAGAGAGCCAACGCAGAAAAGGCGGGAACCAACGGTCGCGTGTTTCAGTTTCAGAGTGGAGAACATCAAATAGAATTATCAAACCCAGTGATACTGAGGTACCAAATGTTCTTGTATCAATCCTCTGTATTCATTTTTCTGTCGTTAATTGAAAAAAAAAAACATAGACGAATACGCAAGTTAGATATGGACCTAACACCATGCTTTCCTTTCATGCGTTAAGTATTGTTGTTTTCGAAACATAATAACGTTTAAAACTAAATAATAAAATGAAAATTAATGATTAATCAAACACAAAGATGTTTGAATAAATTGATTATTGCAATATTTGTCATAATTTTTTTCGTGCTTCAAACATAAAAGCAGCAGGGCTAAATGTTTACTATACATAAGTATTTATGGACGAAGTGAATACTAAAATGTTCATACAAGGTAGGTTTTGCCATCACTTCACTTAATAGTTGGTTGTTAACTACTTGTATTTGTACATTATAAGTGAGTAATTATCTTACTCATCATGAATAATTCTCCTGTGGATTTAACCGAATCTTACTTATTATATAATGTTATATTTTATCAGATTATAAAGTAAGAACTATAGAAAGATTTAACATGAGAATAAAACACTTGGTTTTGAATAATTAATATTATAATTGATTAATTCATTAAAAAATTTAGGTTTGTATTTATTTTAATTTCCTCATCAAGTATTATCTTAACCAAATTTCTCCTTAATTTTTATAATTAATAATGTGGATCATTTAAAAAAAAGATAGATTCAATTTCAGCCCAAAAAAATTGTTAAAAGTAAAAAAAAAATACTTATAAGATTCAATAGTTTAATCGTAAGTAATAATTACAGTTGAATAACACAAGATATTGTATATAATGTGCGTAAGGTTGAGACTAAGATCAGGTTTGAGCTTTCGTTTTCTCCATTCTTTTGTGAGGACGAAATTATATTAGTTTTCTCATGCATCGATCATTCCAAATACGAAAGTAATAACACCGTATCCAAATGTCCATGTTCAAGAAACTGATCCAACCTCGGATGTCATGACAGACTCTCCAACATGACATTCCGTTTATGTTTAAGAACCAATAGCTTATTTTACGACAGCTTTGTAGAATACGCGATTGTTTCCTACAATCTAAGATAGGTTCCAACGGCAAGCACTCATAGGCAATCAGATTGCCACAAGTGAGTATGAATTCTCGAAAAGGTAACTGGAGAGAATTTAATTTTGGACATTATTATAATCGAAGTCGTTATAATATACATACATGGTAACGCTCTGAGTGCTTCGCAACAAGTTACAAGAAAATAGAATTACAGCATAAAAAAACATGTCTATGACTCAAGCTGCGCATACCAGACACCTTGGATCTTCACATCCTTAGGAGCTTTAGCCCCCAAATCAGTATCAGAAGGCTGAATACTCTCAAACACCCCAATAACCTCTCCAGTCTCAGGCTTGGTCTTGGTCACACTCAAGGTAATTTTCCCTTTGGAAGATGAAGCACTTTTGTTGTTCTCCTTTGCAAGCTCCTCCTCATCTCCTCTGCCACCAGCAGGCAAAGCAACAGCATTGTCATAACCGGTTGAGGCACCCCTTCCCTTGGGGTCCAAGAAAGAGGAACCACGGTAAGAGGGAACAAGGAAGTCCCCACTGAAGCTTTCTGGTTTCCCAGTGGCCACCAACTGCTTGATGGTGAAGAGGAACGGCACACGCTCTCCCCCGGGAAGCTGAACAGTCACAGCAGCGTAGTCAATCCCGTCTTTCTCCTCGAATTTCACCGTTCCGTCGGGTGAAACCTCGAAGGGGCCCTCGATCTCGTCGAGGGTGTAGGTGAGACGGGTCATGAGCTTGGTGTTTTGGAACTCTAGAGGGGCGTTCTTGGCCACACCCTCTGCCTTCACCGTGAAGGAAGTGGGTTCCAGACACAGCTTCTTGGCGTTGTATTTGCCTGCCTTGAAGGCGAATGAGTCCACTCCACCATCGATGGTTGGGCACTGGTTAGCAGTTCCAGTTCCCTTCACTTCCAGATATGTCTTGCTCTGGATTTCGTCGAAGGTTAGCCTCTTTGGAACACCTTCTGCACTTGCTCCCTGAAATTTCACACTCACTTCTGTTATTCATTCATTCCTACTTTTATTACTTGAATAATTTGCTGAATAAGCAATCCTACAAATACCATTTCTCATACAACATTTCATGAAATTCTAACTTGGTATGCATGGTGTGAATGAATGGAAATAGTGATGCTGGTTTAATTTGTTCGAATAAAAGGGCAGTAACTGAAGATGGTAAAGGAGAGAGAAAGGAAAAGCAAGTAAAACATACAGAAACCACGAGAGCCGAGGTGGCAAGGGCGAATCCTGCAAGTTTGGTGGCGTCGGCGCATTTTTTAGCCAGGTCTTTGAGATCAGACTGAAGAGAGCAGGTGAATTTAGGTCCGGCGGGTTCCAAGCCGAAAGCCTTAGAGATGCATTGAGAAGATTTGAGGTTGCGGGAGGTTAAGCCCACCTTGGTGGGTTGCATGAAGGTAGCTGCAGCTTGTAGTGAGGCTGCCATTGATGCTGGTGCTAGGTGCAGCCACCAAAGTATTTGTGTTGATATTGAAAGATTTGCAAGTGGTTGTTGTGAGTGATGAATGGCAGAAAATGGAGGCAATAGGAGTATTTGGTGGCTGTGGTGCGAGTAAGATTTCCGATAGGATAAGGCCAATTCTTATTGGATCACTCAAGCTAATGTCGATGCTTTTCTTGTTGCCACGTTACAACCTTCTCAATTAGGATCAAATATAGTTTCTGTCACAGATAAACTCAATAACTTCTCCAATTTTCCCTTTCCACTTTTACTAGTAACAACTTTTTATTATTATTATTTAAATAATAAATCTTCTTTACTGATTAATTCTTAGCAAAATAGGTTAATTTTCTTGACTGACAATATGGTTAAGAAAAATATCTCAATTTTAAAGACCACATTTTTATTTTACAAACTTCTTATTCATCGTTTATTTTGTTTCGTTCCACAAATGGTATTAGAGGCATGCGCACCGACAAGTCCATAGAGCTTAACAAAGTCTACTTTGGATAAGCACGTTTTTCCCTTCACCGTGATATTATAGATGTACTCAATCAGCCTCATGCACAGCAGGAACTATGCCTATATTTTGTGAGAAAATGATTGCTAAAAAGTAAATATTAACACATACATATGACAAAGAATAAAATAAAATAACTTTTTATATGACTTACGGAAATAAATAAACTATTCTTACATTTACATAAAAATTTGAGAAAAAGAAAAAGCTTCGTCGCAATCAACTTTAGCATCATGTGGAGGGAATTGATTTCAAAGGAAATGGAAAGTGATCATATATAGAAAAAAGCAGGATAGGAGTAACAGGTTTGCACCATGTTACTAAAAGTATTTTACAGCACTAAAACAAAAAATATCATTTTTATTTTTCCCCTCGTTCTGATTTCAACTTAGAAATTTTTGGTAAAAATGGTGCTTTTATAAGGAAACCCTTCCATAGAAAGTTTTAAAGCATTAAATCCTCGGTTGAGGAGCTTAAAAAGAATGCAAAAAGGGAGACAATTCCAGACCACCATCCACCACATGAACTAGTTATGCCTCCATATCAGGGCCTTGAACTTCAACATCCATAATCCATAAAAACCTTTGCCATCCAAATGAAGCGTTGATTCAACTTATGACCTTATGATTTAATTTAGTATCGAGGCAATGTCTTAACCAGGATAAATATGATCATAAACAACAATGGATTTTAGTCTAATTTCTATCTCCATTAGCCAAATTTGAAATAACTTTGCCATATTGTAGGGAACAAGGCACAGAAAAGACCATGGTGAACATGCTAGGCAGATTACGGTGCTTACTGTCAGTACAGATGACTTCCTCTGATGTTTGGACAATGTCCCTCCCCTGATGTATCTTGTAGAACTTAACTTATGGTGTTCTACTCTTCCGAACAGCCTTGAACACAGGGTTAAAATGCTATCTTCCAATTTTGCTTCCTAGATGGTGTATACCAAGCTTTAACAAAGTAAACTTCATTGGTCTACATTTTGATACTAACACAGGTGAAAACGATATGCCATCCTCTCTTAGCGAGTACAAATACCCAACATTCCCTGCATGATACATCATACCCAACAAAGTTTGACCACACCTCATGCTTGAAGTGGCATCTTGATAGGGGTAATGACAAATTGATCTCATTATTATAACATATTTATGCCCAATTCCTATTTAGCTTCATTCTGCATTCAAAGTCCACTATTAACATTTCAAAGTCCACTATTAACATTTAATCCAATATTAACCTTCAAAATTAGAATAAATTCTAAAGATACAGGTTCAAATATAGTAAGATCGAAATACAATTCCAAACATGTTTAATTGGTAGGTGATGCAAATTTAAAGATTTCATGAAATAGTAAAGCAAGCAACCATTACCCAGCTAATTTAACTATTACTCAGGCAATGTGTTAGCTTAAGTATATATTCAGATCATCATTACTATTACCTAACTTCAAAATCGAATAAAATATAGAAATATTTACTTGTCATTTTGGTTTGAATTTAATTACAGAGAATTTGAATTTAAACAAAAAAGTGAATCTAATTTTCAGTAAACTATAATTGTAGTGTTATCTAACATATGTTTAGGGGATAAAATTATAAAAGAGAAAGACAGTAGCTCAAAAGTGCTTGAAATGCAATCATAGATAAACTCAACAGAAACAAAATTTCGTTCTCATCACAGCCACTTAATGGTCTTTCTCTATCTATTCCATGTAAAATTGAAGAAAAAAATTAAAAGAAAATACACCATGAACGAAAACATGATAGGCATTCAGAATGAGTAGGAGGATTGTGTTCATCATATGAATTATCATATGAAAATATTCGTAAACATCATCACCATGCCATTATAGAAAAAAGCCCTAATCTCATTTAAAAAAATAAAAAACTAGAAGCATGCAAAAGATTAAACACCCCACGCCCCCAAAATAAAGGATGCAAAGAACAGTGGAAACCTCTCAGACAAATGCCTCGATTGTCATCAGAATTTTAAAGAATGGAATATAGATCGGACTCGTCATCATTTTCATCATCACAGAGAAAACCACACATCGCATCCTGTTCCTCAACCCAAATTCAACCCCCAAACAAGAATAATAAAATCGAATACAGTAATAAAACAAAAAAAAAAAAAAAAAAACACAACACAAACACAAACATATCTCACGAATAGAAGCACAAATGCAGAGGTTGGATTTGGTAGAAAAAAACGGTGGTCACGGTTCCTTGAAGATGCAGAATATGCTTCGACTTTATAGGCCAGCAGGTTCCGTTTTGAGGTATTAGGGTTTTGCATTACCGTTAGAGTTTAATGGGCCTTTGACTGAGCTTATTGGGCCTAGCGGCAAAATTAATTTATCGGCATGAAATTGCACCAAAAAGTGTAAAGTAGAGAATATTTTTCCATTAACAATTTTTTAAATAATATTATCATAATAATTACTCTTTAAGTGAATATAATATATATATATATATATATATATTGTAAGAAAATCTTTCTTTTATTGATAAATATTGCTATATAAAGTGGATTTTGAGTATTATATTGTTTGTTTTGTATAATTACGAGTTTGCAAACTTTGGTCCGTTGACATGGATTAAAAAGAATAATCAGAGTGATGACAATTATTTTACCCCAACCCCAAAATATAAGAATGTAGTAAATATATTAGTTAAAATTTTTAAAAAATAACATTTGATGCAAGTAAATAAAAAAACATTATATCAATAAAATAATAAATAAAAAAAAGTAATCATGTGTAAAAAACAATTATAAATAATAAAAAAAAACATTAAAACAATATTGGAGAGAATATAAAAAAAATTGTTTGACACCAAAAAAATCATTATACAATACATTGTAGGTGCAAAGTTTTTATATTTATAAAGAAAAAATGGATAAAAAATAATAAAAGGTAATGTGTAAAAGAAATTTGGCGTCAAAGTATAATTGTGCAACTTAAAAAGTCAAAACCATAAGGTAAAAACAAAAACTCTTGTGAAATTCAAAAAGAAAATGAGAAGAAATATGAAACAGTACCAACCCTAAATTATTATGAGTTTTTGTCCTTTTGAAAACTTGAACTTGGTAGTTATGCGGATACGCATATGTTGGTGAATGCCGTAACAGGGAGTAACAACGTTTGAAGGAGGATCAGTGGTGTTTAATGGAGAAGTGAAATTCGTTGAAGGTTCTGGTTCGTGCCGTCAAAAATGATTTTGTGCTGCCTATATAGATAAATGTTAATTTTTTTGGATTAAAATATATAATAAAATTAATATTGTAGACATATTACGCATATTTCAATCGCAATTTTTTATTGATTAAATAATTTCATTATTATATTTATGTTTAGTGAATTTGCTATATAATATAGTGGAGAAATGATAACTTTTTAATAAAATAGTTTTTTTTTTATCTTGTTCTATCTTATGTTTAAATGTTTCAGCTTAATAGCTCATGTAAGTTATTCAAATTTTCTATAATCTTTATACATTTTTATATTTTAAATTAAGAAAAAATGTATACCACAACAAAAACTTCTAAAGATTAATTCAGGAAAAGTAAAAAATCAAACGAATTGTAACAAACACACTACTTAAGTAGTGCATCTAGCTAAGTTGTTTTTAAATTTACATTAACAATTTATTTAAATGTATAAAAAAGAAATAGAAAAAGGAGGGAAGGGTTGATTGATTAAGAAAAATATTTATTTAGACATTAATCAAACAGATAAATTGAAATTAAACTCTGACTGAAGGAAAATATTTATACGAAATAATTTTGTTACTGTATTAAAAATGATTTATAATCGAAAGTTATTATTGTAATTTTTTTAAAATGATTTTTCACTGTTTTGTTTTATGTATTTAAAAAAACAATTAAAGAAAGAGTTTATAAAATGCATGTATGATATTTGCAGTTAGGAACAAACAAGAGAGGAACAGGGACAAAGTTAAGCAAAAACATAATATAAAATTATGAATAATAAAAAATACTGTCAAATTATTTTTAATGTATAGTTATAGTTGTATATAATATATATATATATATATATATGAGGTTTATTAAATTATGTAATTTAGTATATTAAATTTTAGTTGTGAATATATTTTTATATATTATGAATTTTAAATTTTAAGATTAAAGATATTTAAATATTTTTTATTTAAAATTAAAAATGAAAGTTATTAAAATATTTTTTCGTGTTTCAAATATATTTATTTTATAAATAGAGATTTTTTTTATCAATTAAAATTTGGTAGAGGTTACAACATCTTCCTGAAATGAACCTGACACTGTTTCGACAACCTCCCAGATTTACAGCATAACATTGCCTCCCTTCCTATGCAATCTGAACAGACGTGTGATGATCCTTTCCTAATACAGTTTTACGAACAATGCATGTAACCTTTTCAGGAGAAGGTAATTTTGATTTGCAACTGTTTGATGGAGTATTATAAGAAATGAAAACCGATTATGAGAATTTTTTAGCCAATTATGAATGGTGTCTCTATTTTCATACCATTTTCTAAATGGTGTCTCTAATTTTTGTGAAAATTTGATTTTAGTATTGTTTTTTATCAGTAAAATCAAATATATTAAATAAGGATAATTGAGTTGTTTCATCTTATACACAAATGTATAAAATATAAATAAAAAATAGCTACATAACTTTTTCTTCTATACGAGATTGTGAAAATTGTTCTGGTTAAGATATAAAACTAAATTTTACATATTTATATATATAACAATCTCAATAGGATGTACTCTGCATATATGTATAAAACATGATCCATAATTTTCTCCATCATTCTAAATTGCTTTCACCACAACATTTAAGCCAAAAAAAATATTAAAAAACACAGTCAAGGAACCAATAACAAAAGCCGCCGCGATATTATAAACAAAACCCAAACAATACTTGTTGGTGACAATCACTGACTATATTTTTCAACGTCTGTTAAAAATTAAAAGATTTTAAGATATTAAGTTTAGAGTTATTATGTTATTGTAACGAGAAAACGTGAAGAATTAAATACTTATTTTTTACTGATATCGTGTGTATATTATAAAATTTAATAAAGTAACAGAAAGAATTTTGTTTTGAACTAAGTTTATTGGATAGAAAATTTAAATATAGAATAATTCGTTTAAAATGTATTTTGATTGCTTAAATATAAAATTTAAATTCTATAAAAATAAAAAATTAAAATGCATCTCTTCTACACCACTTTATTCTATAACAATAAGGAATACGGTGAAAGGATATTTTAAATGATAGTGAAGTGACAAAAATCAATATTACTAGTTGTTTCTATAATGTGACTGAAAATTCAAGCAATGAAAGCTAGCATAGAAGAAACATCAAGTCCTCTAAGACTAAAAACAAACTGAAGTTTTCAACAAACTTCAAAAAGTTAAGTTACTAAATTAAACTTATGTGACGAATGTTAAGTATAAATCAAGATCACTGATACGATTTAGTCTCATGAATTGAAAGCAACTTTTTATTTTAAATTAAAAGACAAAAAAATAAAAAGAATAATTGAAGTACCAAAATAAATATTATCCACATTTAAGTCTGTTACTTGTAGTGATTAATTTTATATGGTCTCTATTATATATACTATTAAGACAAAATTTAAATTCTAACGAAAGAATATCATTAAAAAACATATAAAAATATCTGTTATTCAATTTTAATTCGATCTAATTTAATAAAAAAATTAAGTATTCACAATGATTTAAATTTGGGGATGAATCCTTAATCTTTTTTTAAAGTGATAAAATGACTGTCAAACGACACACACCATAAAATACAAATGACCGGTTTTGGTTGTTTGAGAGAAGGATTTTTTTTTAAATGAAAACGATACTTTAATAATATTTTTAACGACATTCTAATATTATACATATGTAATTGATTGAAAATTATTTTACGATTAATAATAATAATTATAAACACTGAAATTAATATAAAATGACATGTAAATAATATTAAAATATTATTAAAAAAAATGTTGTTAAATAATTATTATCATTTTTAAAAATAAATATTTAAGTGAAAGATTACTGTTGCTTAATTCTTTGTCAAAATCTCACTGTATGCACTCCAATCACCTAGAAAGGCGAGTCATTATGCAATTTACCCGGTCATCAAAAATTATTTGCAGTGTATTTTTATTAATAATATTATTTGAAAAAAGTTTTCTGACACCACTTACCCTATTAACAACCCATTTTTAAAAAAAATTAGTTCATTAAAAAATAATTTTTTATATTTATAAAAAATTAAAAAAAGAAAAAACAAATATAAAAGGTGTATAAAAATTTTATTGGGTGTATTTACAGGTAAACACAATGTGGGCACAAACGACATAGAACCATTCTACTTCAGCACCAGTGGACCCATTATCACGCATTCCAAAGTCCAATCATATTCTCACGTGTCATCCAGGAAGGTGTTTTACTAGGGTGCTACTCTACTTACTGTTCACGATGAGGACGCCGGTGGGGCCTACCCTCGCGCTTGTCAACCACCGTTGTCCGCTCATGGGAATCACAAACCTGCGTTTTGAACTTGCAACCGAACTTCTTACCCAAAGCGAGCCACGCCCCGCCGCCTTGTGGGCCCGTCCTGTCCATCTTCTCAATCACCCGTTTCATCGAAGAACACTCTCGTTCTAGCTGATGCACCCGCGACCTCATGCTATCCATGTCCAAGCGAAGCACTTGATTCTCCCTCACCGTTACCTGCCACGTGTTAATATCGCCGCCATCGTACGTGCATCCTTCCCCTGTTCCACCCCCGTCTGCATCCTTCCCCTGTTCCACCCCCGTCTGCATCCTTCGACGGCACCGAAAGCCTTGCCGGCTCCTCCGCTGCCATCAGCGTTCCGACGATGGCGTGCCTCAGTTGAAGTTGCTCGAAGAAGAGCACGCGAACCACCGCTCGCAGCGGGAGCCTTTCATTCTGCGCGGCGTGCGTGCACGCCTCCAGTGTAAGTTTCTGACAGTCCAACACTTCACAAATCTTCTCCCTATCCGATTTCGAAACCCATGGATGCGCCTGCAATTAGCGATCCGAAATTAGGATTTTCAATAATCAATTATGTTTCTTATAGAAGCACGTAATATCGGAATAGTTTGTATGTGCCTTGAGGTAGACATCTACGGCACGATAGAGACCATCGTGGAACAGTCTCGCTTGATCAGGAACTGAGATAGCAAGATCGTAGAATTTCTTAGGCTTGAGATTGGCATCGGAAGCGATCTCTGAAAGATAACAGTCGATGAGTTTTCCGACGAGCATCATCGCCGGCGACGTTGGTTCGCAGCCGTCGATTGCAGCCACTTTTCGCTCTTCTTCTAAAAAGTAACGTAAAATCCTCGCTACGCAATCGATATCGTACAAAGTTTCGTTTAGATATGAATAGCTAGGTATGAGAAGGTCATCGAGAGTAACTTCATCGAGCTGCGATCCTATCTTCTTCTCCAACACGTCTCTGCATGCTTCCGAAGCACTCAGCATGGCAGCGGTTCGCAACAGTCCGAAGAGAAACCTCACCTGCGTGGAGTGCTTGGATGAGAGGTTCGAGATCACAATCTCAAGTAACTCTTTCTGTTCTGCTTCTGAAGAAGACAATGTCAAAGCCTTCCGATTGGACCTCGACAAGCCTGGAATGTGTTTCTTAGCGTAATGCATTAGGCAGGTTTCGATTATCCCCGGCTTCAACTCAGATCCTTTCATGGCGATAATTAATTGCTTGAACATAGGTAAACCTAGAAGCGTGAGCTCCCCAAACCAAGAGTCCTCTTCACCATCGATCATGGCTTTTCTTCTTCCCCGCAGTGTGTAAGCGGAATCGCTCACTGGCCACCTAAACCGTGCTTCGGAGACGATGGAATCGACGCACCTCCGCGGGATTCCTAAAGTCTCTGCGAGAGGCATTAAGCGCTGGCTGGATTTCAAAGCTATGATGGAGTCCTTGAGGCCGTTTAGCACGGACTGAGAGAGAAAGGTCTCCGTCTTGGAGATCAGGTTTTCTTCGGAGTGTTCTTCCGTCATCTCGAGAAATTCCCCGGCGCAGCGGAGAGGAACCACATTGGAAGAAGATAAGTCGATTTTGGCGCCGAAACAGAATTTCGCGGCTAATTCAAAGGTCTCGGAGCCGCCGGGGAAATCTGCGAATACCAAATGACAGTGTTTGCCCCCCTCTTCTGCTTCTGGTGTGGTAGCAGAGGAATGATTTGCTTCTTGGTCGGTTATTAGCTGGTGAAGCTTTCGACTTTTTGACATCATAGGGGACTGAAATAAAACATGTCACGACACGGGACAGATTTTAGAGAAACCAAGTACAGAGAATTGTTGGGTGTGCAAGCATAAGATAAGAATATTGGTTTTAGTGTGCTATCGGAAGCTCACCTTGTGAAGATGGAAGTTCATCTTCTCTACTTCAACCAAAAGGTCACTTGGCAATTCCGTTGTGCAAAACCTGCAATAAGGAATTGTTGTGAATATGGTCACTTTTGGATCAAGAAAAGCGTGGTTCAAAGGTAGCCAGTGAGAGAAGTTATTAATCTAACCATGCTTGCCCTCTGGAATTCGGTTGCTCCCCTGTTGTCATTTCCTCAGAAAAATACCAGGATTCAAAAATACAAGCAGATTTCAGTTTAACTGAATTCTGAAGATGCTGAAAACTAAGCATACATAATGTGAGTAGGGGATTGTGGGACAGTGATTTTATTATCACCCTGAATTATAGACGAATTGTAGAAAGTAGACTTGACTGGCACAACCAATTGCGAAATATAGATAGATGAGAACGAAGAAAAATATTGTCTTTTTGTGCTTTCTTTTGGAGATTTTATGTGGAAAAGAACACATGAAAGCTTAATATAAGAAGTGAAAAGACGAAGAAAGGACCGGGTGAAACAGTATGGAATCTACAAACTCAAAACGGACAAATAGACCTAGACCAAATTCCTAAAAAGGGGATCCATAGGATCCCTTTCCTTCCTTTATCAGAACTTCCTTTTCTTTCTTCTTCTCTGACTTTCAGCAGAACTTCACTATCACCTACTGTTTATCTCACTCATGAATTAAGATGGCAATAAACTCAACAAAAAGGAGGTGTCACTGATTAGTTTTCTTTTTGGAAAGACAACATTCACTCATTACCCATATAGCATTGCTTGCCAACCAGGTTATTACTTTTTGCGCAAATGATGGAATAATTTAGTTTAGGAATGAGAATTCTGGTTTTCTCACATATAGTGTTGCTTTGCTTAGATAATAGATCATCTTATCATTATTTTAGACGGAACCTGTCAAATAATTCTCTAAAAGGCCCAGCGGGACCTTATATCATCTGCCATGGCGGAGTTAACGAATGCAATGTTAATTGCAAATTTCTTTAGTTGGTTTAGGATTCAACATTCTTTACTGGTTCTTTTGTTCATCTTTATTAATTAGTTAATTTTTAAAATAAACAAAGTTAATTAAAATAATAATAAATATTTCAATTTATGATAATTAAAATGTTCTTTATTACTAGACTATATTAATTAGTAATTTTCATTTTTAATGTTAAATTAAATTTAGTTGATGATAAAACTAAAAAAATATAGGTTAAAACATGACAAAATTCAAATTAATAAAGACTAAAAACAGAAGGAATTATTAATAGTACCTTTTCTTTGGAGGATGTTAATAAATTCAGGAAACGTCTTCTATATTCACTCTACCAGAAAATATGTAAGCATTCCTCTTGTCTGCCCTTGATTAAGAGTAATCACAGTAAATTTAGTAAAAACCAGATTAAGGGGGAAGGAAGCCTTATATATATATATATATATATATATATATATATATATATATATATATATATATATATATATATATATATATATATATATATATATATAACAGAAAGTTGGTATGAAGTATTATTGTTAATGAAATTAGTTTTCCTAAAGTTGAGGAATACATTTTAAAGGATAAGCTTAGAGCTTCCAAACTAAACAAAATTGAGTAAAGAGAAAGACAAATACTGAGAGGTGTCTTCATTTATCGTGGCATATCTTTTGTCTCATACTTTCGTAGAATTTACGGCTACCTTTACTGAGTAAACAACCACTGTAAGGTGCAGTGCAGCATTCCAAGAACTTCTTCAAAATAAACCAAGAGTTCAAATTGATACACGCACATGACAATGTGTACAAATATAGAAAAAGGGTGGGAGGGAAGTGTTTCAATAATGCAGTGTTTGCTTCAATAGATGTACTCTTTGTGAGAAAAGAAAAGGAAATAATGTAAGTATTTGCTTCAACTTGCTGACTTGTGAGAATGGATTTAAAGAAAGATGAGCTGATGAATTTAAGAGGATAAAAAGAAAAAAATAGAATTGTTTGTTTTAAAGATGAAGAGTTAAAAGTGAAAGGATACGAAGGTAAATTCGGACCTTTCAAATGCCTTCCAATGGATCAGTTTATTTGAGAATTCAAGTGATGGGTGTAGAAGTTTCTTTATCAGTTACTGTTTGGTCACTCACACTATCAATCTAGCCTATTTGCGCTGCTATGTTTTTGGACACAGGGGACCATTACAAGATGCTATTTGCTATTTCGAAAATATTAGTCATACCAGCAACTCTTACGGCTCGTTATCTTAATTAGTTCCAGAATATTGTTTTTAGTTTTGATTATTTATTCTGTAAGTTTTAATCATTCGATGGATTAGTCTCCATTGTTTTACAGAGATTAGATTTGGTATTTACACTGTACTTTGGGTCGTAATTCCAATGTAGAAGAAAATCAGTGTTTCATTTTTCTTACTATATCCAAAAAAATAATCCTTTTAGTCTATATATACACTTTGGCACAATTTTCCGTTTCAGTTCTACACCAAAAAAACTTAAGCACCCTCGAAAATTTAAATTTAATAAACCGTTGAATTAACTTCTGAATGGTTTCTCACGTAGAGGACAATATATAGAAAATTTTCATGCAAGAACTATGTTCTTGACCGACATTTTTGAGATTTATAATTCTCAAAGTCAAATTAATGGATAATAAAACATGACAATTAAAAAGTATATCTCTCAATAAGCATTTGAAAATCGTAAAAACCCTGCAGATAGCATCCATTCGAAGATAAAGATAACATAACCAAGTCGTTAGAACCCACGTTAAATGCGTCTAAAAAGAGGAGCAAAAGTTCAAGAACATCTATTGAAAGTTCAGAATCTGCTTATACACAAAAACCAAAAATATAGAAACTAAAATGACAATTAAACCTTTCAATTATGATTATATCCAAATATTTTAAATGTTCCCCCTCCCTCCTTTTACCAAATTCCTCCCTCTCAGACCCACGTTAACAGAGTATGGGTTAAAGAGGGATAGAAAACCATGACAGAATAAAAAATAATATACCTAAAACCAAAACATAAACTGACAAACTTTGAAGCATATGAAGTTTATTACACAGGGCACTAGAGCAGAGAAATTTATTCTTTATTAATGGATCCATTAACATAGAAGAATGCAGGTTCATGTTGGTCAGTTTCACATGACCAACGCTACATTACATTATTATATTAGTATTAACCTCCTTAAACAGTTATAATACACGATACTACCCTCTGCACGTCGTCGTATAACTCGAAAAGAACTTGTACGGATCAGAATCCAACGCAGCTCCATCAACTTTGAGCATTCCCGTTGCCTGCTGCAGAAACCAACAGGTACACTCCATCTCCATAATGAATTGGTATTTACATAAAGTTTAAAGTAACGTAATTGATTAAGAGGAAGTTGAAAAGGTTTACCTTGGGAAGAGTTGTTGGGCTGAGTTGGTTGCTGAGTAGCCGTGTCGGTGCTTCTGGGGGGTATGACAACGCCGGGCCATGAGCGGCAGGTGCAGTGCATTCCCTCGTCAATGCTGGCGTAGAGGGTGGTCAGGTGGTTCCCACACCCTCCCCACGTGTACCTCCCACAGCTTCTACACTCCACCCTATAGCACATGATTTTGGCTTTGAAAGTTGAAACTCTTCTACACTTGAGCAATTCCAACGATGCCTTGCTTCAGAGTATGGTATTATGACACAACAAACCCATTTTATAAAGAATGTATTCAGATGACATTGTTGATCCTGTCATCTCGTTAACATCAACGCTTTCTTGGTTTAGTTTCTCTTGTGCCACACACTAATGGGGCCACCTCGATACTGAAGATAACGCCTGGCATAATTATTCGGTTATTCCATTTCAGAGATTCTGTTTAGAAGCCACTCTTCCTATTCCTAATTTGCCTTTCAAAACCTTTATGGACCAGATAATGCATTCAACGACTACCATTATGCCACCTTCTTAGGAATAACCGCTAGACAAAATACATCGCATTCACTTCTTTTCCTAGGTCTCTTTCATTTGTTGATAGTAACTAGTAATTGATCTTACAGCTTCGAGTAGGGGTGCTCAATATATAGAGCTATTTTTTAGGTTAAGATGCTTAAATACTCCTTTCACTGCGCCGCATCCGTTATGTCTCTTTGTTTCGCGATCTTAAATATGGTTTTTTATCCTAGGTGAAAGAAATAGCAGAGAACCCTGAGATGGTTCTTCGAATATACTTCAAACTTATTTAGAGAAATCAAATTGAGAATACTTTATAAGGAAAAAAAAATCGAAGTCAATCATAAGGTATCAGAAATATAACCAAAACAATTCGGTAGAGAACATATAAATCAATCACAGCCTTTAAAGCTTGCAGATTTTAACTCCTAATTTATAGTTTACATGCATGAGCAAGCTTATAAATGAATTTTGCCAAACAAACTAAGAATCCAAGAAACAGTATTTAACTTCGATCGACAGAAACATTCATTATTCACAACGGTGGAAAGACCCATGCAATCATTTTTCATTTATCCTGTTATTTTTGGGCTGCGATGTTATGATATGGATGTTTCATTATACCTTCTGGCTTGGTTAAACAAAAATTGTAGCATGCTTCAGTAATTAATCAATTACCATGCCCCCCAAAATCATAACTATTACTCATTCAACCAAATCCAGAGTAAATACCCTGAGTGATTTTAATTGAAAAAAAATATCGTAATTTTTTTACGAATGTCATTTCAAGTATTCAGAAATTTGTGACGATATCAATTAGCTGCACATAAAGCCAGTACGGAGACTATATAGCAGAACACTTTCTCAGAAAACATTCAATCCCCTAAAAATATCCTCTCATCAATAGTTCACTAGTGTCACCAAACTGTATGGTTGCATTCAAAGTTCAAATTAAACACACCATACAAACGAACCAAGAATTACATCAGCAAGCGCTCTCATCACCCTTGTCTTCAGTTGATTCTAACGCTGGTTTTTTTGGTGTGCTTCCTTCTGACGAGCTGGCATTTGATGCTCGCTTAACACCTCTTCCTACCACACCAAGGTGTGTGACTCCACCTGATCCATTAGTGTGGGCAGTTGAAATGGATGGAGAGTCAAAACCTCCATTGTTTTTTACAGTAGCCAACTGTGAGGAACTCACCATTCCCAGAGATGATTCCTTCCCATTGCCTGCCTTGGCAGCGGCTATTCCTAGGATCTCAGCTAAAATTGACTTTGGATTTGAGACTAACTGTTGCAAATCTTCAAGCTGCAATTTCATAAATTCCCATTTATATCAAAATAAAAGCACAGGATAGCTAGTTATCTTAAAAAAATTTACCAAGTTTACCTTTCTTTCCAGCTCACTTGATAGACCTTTCAGAGTTTCAATCTCTGATTGCTTATCCACAATTGAGTTATTAGGGTCAGAATTGGGGTCTGTAGGTACATTCTCAGTTAACTCGGACACAGATGTCAAATCTGAACAACTCTTTACTTCATTTGTAAGACGATGCAATCGTGCCTTACAAACAGATGTAGCCTTCTGACAGTAGATAATTGCTTCTTGAGCCTTAGAACCAACCTCCAAACACAAGCATATGCGAAAGTTTCTATTTTCAGGAGTTAAGTAGCATCAGAGGACATATTCAGTTATCTACTTTGCTTAAATTAAAGACACCATAAAAACCACACATTTAGATAAAAATTAAACCAAGGATACAAGTCAGCAATTTTTCTATCATCTGGTTCAACCAGTTGCTCTAAGATGGACAGTGCCTTCTGGTAATCTGACAGAGAAGTTTCAAAATCCTCTGCATATACAAGAACCAGGAAATAATCCATCCAGCTATTAATATAATCATATTCCACCTTTTTGTTTTTCTGGAGAAGAATTAATAAAATTTAAAATGAGTATATGAATATGGAAATACCTCTTTCCAATGCAACATCTGCCAATGTTGATAGTATGTCCACCTGCTCTATTGTATTGACAGATTGCTTTTCAACAATCGCTCTAGCAATATCAAGCATTTTCCATGCCAGATCCAGGTCAGTCTCATCTTCATCAGCTTCTGCCAAGTCTTCTGCATCACTAGCCTCGTCACCTTCTTCCTCATCATTCTTGGTGGACCCTGTTTCATGTTTGAAAATTGAAGTAACACTAAGAAACTGATTTATCTGCAGACTACGACTTTTGTGGTTATAAATTATAAATTTCATCTTGATTAGGGAATAATATCTTGATTAGGGAATAACATAATGCACACACACATATATATACAAAAGTGACCTTATGCTAGCTTCTCCAAATTTTCAAATATGGTTGATATTCAGACACCCAGTATCTACATCTAACAATTTTAGGAGGCTTTGTACATACTTTTATTCATAAATATCCTGCTTTATATAGTCTGCATCAACCACGAGCTCTTTCTTTTCTCACTGGCTTAGCTACTGGTAGGAGAGAATCGACTTATAATGTTAACATCAGTGCCATGCATAAACATCTTATCAGTACACATAAACATGCTTAAACAATGTTTTTCAATTTGTCATTAAACAGCTCATAAATCAAGCTAATTACACCTGTTGATATAAAAGAATGTTCTGGCAACTCTAAATAAAATGCACATCTCATAATCTATCACATAATCAATAACTCAAAACACTTCCCCTTGTCTGCAAAGACGGTTGAGTAGGGCAGCATGCTTTCTAAGGCAAACTAAGTAAGAAGTAACAATTTTTTTGAAACAATTTCAAATTTGCATCACATTTTACATATATGTCCAATTCATCTTATAAAGAACCATGGTATAAAAAACTTTAAGAAATGGAGCAATAAATTATAAACAAAAATAAAATAAAAATTAAGCAGTAAGCCCTAGAGACAACACACTGACCATCATCCACAGCTTCACCCTGGTCAGCTGAATCCTGCACAGTATTGCTCGAAAAAGAAGCAGTGGAAGATTCTGCGTTCACAGAACTCTTGGCAGGTCCTTCTTTTGTGGAGTCATGTTGAGATCCATCCTCCTTCTTGGGCACATCAGCCAAAGGATCAGCTTCCTCCTGAGCCTTGTACAAAAGAGCACACCCATATTTGTAGTATGTGTGCACACACTCAGGAGCAAGTTCACCATAATGAGACACTCTGTTTATTTCAAATATTCTTTCAGAGCATTATACATACATACACACACACACACACACACACACATATATATATATATATATATATATATATATATATATATATATATATATATATATATATATATATATATATATATATATATATATATAAATTTAGAGTATGAAACATCACATCAACTATCATTTTCTATTAATCAAGCACACATATTCACTCATGCATAAACCATACAGTCCTAAAAGAGAATTTCTTCAAACCTTTTAGCAGAATGATTAAACTCAATTCACACAGAGAATGTATTTTACAGTAAAAGAAACCTGATTTCCAGAGCACGGCTGAAGTTATCAGCTGCTTCTCCAAAATCGTTCTCTTTTATTGCCAGGTTCCCTTTTTCCATCAGCTCATTCGCCAACTCCAGAGACTTCTGAGGATCGCTAACGGAAGCTTCAGCCTTAGACACAGACTCTTCAACACCATGGGCTGTAGAAGCATTCACAGATATTCCGCTCTTGTCCTTCTCAGAAGAGTTTAGGGTTTCGTCCACTGCGACAGCTTCCTCCAGCCGAGGCATTGTGACAGAGGTTTCAGATGCAGGAGCTTCTTCCGCCATTCTCGAATTTCCCTTCAGAGACGGGAGAGAAAGAAAAAATCGAAACTGAAGTGACCTCAATTCGCAAGGGTTTGGGTTTTGATTTGAGGCTTTGGTTTCTGGCGCAAAATGGTGAAAATGAAAAGGAAACCCGAGTACGAAATGGGCCTTATACCCGCACCATTTCAGTACCCAAATTTGCCGCTTGACACCATTTCGGTATTGACAGTTTGACACGTGGTAGAAGTGATGGTAGAAAGGACATTTTAGTAATTAAATAAATCAGTTAAATTTGGAAACAAACCATGGTCACACAGGTAGAGGATCAGTGAGGTAGTGACATGGTTTGTGCAATCTCGTCATGACCAAAGTTGGTTGTGATCCTGTGTTGTGAAAACTTTGTCGACACTTCAAAACGTGAGAACTGAGACAGTTGCTGTTTTTTTTTTCTGACAGGGTTGACGGCCAAAGAATCAGTGGCGCAGGACATTCCCCCTTGTTTTGGATACAAAGAGTCTGAAGAAAATGAAAGAGGAAACGGAGCAGATTGTCCAGAGGGGTTGGTAACGGCATAGAAGGGAAGACTGTGAGAATGTTTCTACCATCAATAGCCTGCTTCAGTTGTTCTGTATGACCCAGTATTTTGTAAGACATTTTTATTTTATTTTTATTATTTAGAAGATTTTTTTGAAGGCAAATTTTTTTATTTTTTATTAAAATAAATTTGAAAGTAAATGACAATAAATTTAAAATTAAAGTTTTTTAGAATTAACGTAAAATTTAATTAATGTAACAGATTAAAATAAATTATTTTTAAATTCACTTTTATTTATTTTTAAATTCATTTAAATAAACAATAACAAAATTTATTTTCAGATGATCTTAAATTTTCTAATCATTTTTTTTACATCATTTAAAAGTGAGATGAAGTAAATGATAAGTAAGGTTACCATGAACGTACGTGTGGATTTAGATTTTTAATAATGAATGTATTGTTGGAATATTTCACTGTAACTGTTAAGAATAAGTTTTTTAATCTTAGAAAAAGTTTATGAAAAATGCACACCAAGATTAGTAGTAAGTTTATACAAAAGTTTCTAATAAATTTAAATCATATTTAATCTTTAACAGAAACTGAATATAAAGCTGCATTGTGTACATCTCCTTAGTTGAAGTATCACTTGTAGATTTTCTTTAAACGATATTCTGGATTTAATTTTGTGTGTCTTTTGAAAAAGAAAAATTACTGTTGAGAAATTAGTTTCTCAATGACTCCATATTTGTACGCCTAAATAGAGGACTGCTGGTTTGAGGACTCACAAAAGGTAGTTTTTCCTTCTTTCATATTGGTCATTTGACCCTTTATATTAAAAATAATATAATTACAATTTTTTATATAATATTTTTTATTTAATTAGTATTTGTATTCAAGCAATAATGTACAAGATTTTCAAAATTATAAAATATTTATTATATTAATTTGATTTTATGAAAATATAATTATAATTTAATATAAGTATTTTATTTTATAAAATTAAATAATAATATTTTGATTGTTTTTATAATAAGAAATGTATTTATTATATATATTTTTAAAAAAATATATTATGTATAATTATATTTTAAACTATATTATGATTGAGTTAACCAAAATTAAAAATTTAATTTTAAATAAAGCATTGGTTAGATGATGTAAAAAAATGTAAATAATAAACTTTAATATATAGATATAAACACAATAATATAACTTCATAGTGTCATAGATATAGTTATGATTTCATGAATATTAAAGGTAAAAAATTTAATTAATACAAATAAGTATAATAATATATAGTTATTGATTAATCAAACTTAACATATTGGATATTATTAATCAAACATATAATCATTGGATATCAACCTCTTTACATCTAATGAAACATGGGACAGATTGTCATCATGAGTAAGGTTTTTCTTATCAATTTTGTACTAAGCTTCTTGACAACTGAATATTGCAACAACTCTAAAAAAAACCTTTTTGTGTTCCAAGCCTTTAAAAGAGTGCAAAAAGAAGCATCCAAAGATTTACGTGTAAAATACAAATATTAGTTGACTATACAATAACTCAATTAACAAGTTTAAAAGAGTAAAACGAAATTGAAAAAAATTAAAAAAATATGTGACGAATTAATATATTAAGTTTGTTTAATATTTTTTGTAATCTCATTTACAATTTTTTTCTTTTACGTGTTTTTAAAAAGAATGACATCGAATAAATTTTAAATAGAATATTCAAAACTTAAAACTAAGAAAATCATATCTCATTTTAAATTAAAAATGTTTTTATTTTATTTCTTATAACCTTCCATTTTAATTCAAATAACTTAGACAATTCCTTTTTGTAATGGAATTAACATTCTCCAACAGGAGTTTTTATTATATTTTATAAAATAGAAGTTGAATTTATCTTGTTTCTTTTCCATACTAAGGGACGGAAAGAAAAATCTTCCTTTGTTAACTGTGAACGGTGGGTGTTGCAATCTGAAATTCTGCATCTAGGAAATTTTGGTTGCGTGGATGGCGCGTTTCATATCCCCAAACCCCATCACACTGCACAGATTCCGTCCATGTTTACCAATTACTCGCTTCGCTGCACATCCTCAACACAATCGCATCAACACCCGCAAATTTCAGACTTTAGCTTGCCAAACAAATCCTAACCCCGATCAAAAGGATGTCCCTCCAAGGGTATGTTTCCGTTACTCTGCAAAAACAGAAAATTGGATGAGGTTCTTTATTTCGTACCTTAACTTCCTCTAACCTCTGCTCAGGAACAAGTAAAACCAGTAGTTGAGCCTACCACAGTCAATACTCAGACCACTAAGACGACCACAAGTTCACTTCCTCAATTGCCAAACAAAGATGTCAACAACAAAATCGCACTTGTTTCTACTTTAGCGGCTTTGGGACTTTTCCTGTTTGCCAGGTTGGATTTAGGTGTTTCTCTCAAGGATCTCTCTACCACTGCAGTGCCTTACGAAGAGGTTTGGTTATGCCCTCCACTGCTTTTCTTCTTTTAATTAGCTTGTGTTAATTATGTCAATATATCTGTTAGTGTTCCCAAGGTTTTCAAACCGTGTTACATAGTATCTGGCACCATTTTTTTTTATAATACTTGTGCTTTCATATTGGATGGTCCAGGCTCTCTCCAATGGGAAACCCACTGTGGTCGAGTTTTATGCAGATTGGTGTGAGGTATGTCGGGAATTAGCTCCAGACGTATACAAAGTTGAGCAGCAATACAAGTAATCACCTTTTAAGTAAAACACATGCTTTCCTATTTATTATGGTTCATATTAAGCAGAACATTAAGGCCATTTTACATGAGGAAATGTGGAGTTTTGGTTTCTTTTTTACTTTTTACTTTGAATCACAAAACTCTATGTTATCTTTACTTTGATTTCTGTTTCCAAATATTTGCACTTGGTAAAAATATGTTTTTTTTTTATGTTTACTGTATAATTTTTGAGAAATAAACATCCTGACTGAAAAAATTTGAATAGTTTTGTAATTAAAAGTGAAGATAAGAAATGAAAACAAAAGTAAACAGAGGTCCTTAATTTTGCTATTGCCAGTGTTAATTAGTGTTGACACAGTTTAATTTTCAACACAGGGATCAAGTTAATTTTGTAATGTTGAATGTTGATAACACAAAGTGGGAGCAAGAGCTTGACGAGTTTGGCGTGGAGGGTATTCCACATTTTGCATTCCTTGATAAGGAAGGGAATGAGGAGGGTAATGTTGTGGGTAGGCTTCCCAGACAGTACCTGCTTGAAAATGTGGATGCCCTTGCTCGTGGACAAGCATCCGTTCCTCACGCTCGTGTTGTAGGCCAATATTCAAGTGCTGAAACAAGGAAGGTGCATCAAGTTGTTGATCCAAGAAGTCATGGTTAGATGACCAGTTTCATCTGTCAGTGAGCAAACAACTTGTTACTCTTGTTTACATTTATTTTTTCTTATCCAGATCACAATCTTATTATGAACATTGTGCAAGTCTGTCATAGATTAGGATCTAAAAATCTAGATATCAGTCACACACATGTTAGCTCAAATGTGTCTATATTCTTAGTCTTGTTATAATTAAAATTCACTTGAATGTTTACAGGCCTGTTACTCTATTCATTTTCTGTTTTCTAACAATTTATATCTGTACACCCCACTCCCCTTCAAATTCTAAATGCACGGAATTCTCAGTCTATCAGAAAGTGATGTGTTTATTGGAAACAATGAATTTTCTGCTCCTATCAGGGTTTACCACTCAATAACCACGTCTAAGATTTAAATGACATTTGCCATACATCGGGTTTATAATTACAGGACGCCCTTAGGGTTCTACTGGTCAACGCTGTTTTCTACCATATTTGTGTTTTCGTTGGACACTCTTCAAGTTCTAGTGGCCAATGCCTTAAGATTCAACTGTTTTATTGTGAATTTTTCTAACATAACTGAAACTTTCAAATGTATTTGGTGTTTCAAAACATCACCAGCTTAATAGAAATAATATATATTCTTTTGTTCTTTTTCAAAATGAAAATTCACTAAAGCAGGGTTGAGATAGACGTGGATCATGCGTCAAGTGCTGCCTATGCAGCAGTGCAGAAAATTTAATTAACCCAAATAAAATCTTAATCCAAACTAAATCACCTCTAAAAAGTCAAGTAATGAAAACATTTGTAAATTAATCTGGTTTATTTCTTAACCGTTCACTTAATCGATTTTAAAAAAGATTTTTATCCATGACAGAGGGTAGAGAAATTAATTATTTTTCTCCGTTATTTTTCAATTTCTTCTGCTATGTTGATTTCTAGCTTTTAGTACAATGCTTGCTCTCCTCCTGCACACTATATGTAAGATCCATGTCTGCAAACACTGCCCCAAGATCCCTGGGGATTCTCGTATTACAGCTACTTTAAGTTTAAAACTGGTTTTGGTTCAAAAGTTGGTTCCGAATAATTTAAAACTTTTGTATATTTTTCAAAGAAATGATGTTTTTATTTTAAAATTAAATTCAAATAATTTTTTTTTTCATATACTGAAACCATATACCTTGGCATAACTTGGACTACTCAGAGACACCCAAAATGACAATTGTAGCCAAAGGTGGTTTCTTTCAACCATAATTATATACAGTAACTAGCATAGTGTTGATCCTGACTGAGTAGTGAATTCTGCATATTGATCACTGATGATTTATAAATATAATATTTGGAAGTTAATCATACATAAAAATAGGTATAGCAACAACTGCGACAGAGAAAAGGAAGTGTTATATGCCTTTAGTATTCACATTTATGGAGGCTAGCCACCTCAAAGTAAGTATACATGTCAAGGGATGACATTTACTAACAAGCTGTTTGACGAAAGTGAGCTGTGTCCACTCGACCAATGAATAGGATCATGTACTGATACAGGAGAGCTGTCTTTCACCTCCACAGAATGAAAAAATCTCTCAATCTTCTGGGGAACTATCAATCTCGCACTCCCTTGGCCAGCCTTTTTGATACCACTCAATGACTTCTCACTTCCACTGCGAGGTGATGAACAAGTGGATCCATTCGATGAAGTCATGGCAGTTTCCTCCATAGTTGCCCATCCACTGCGTTTAATGTGTTCTAGCTCCTCTGCCACTTCCATCATAGTAGGCCTCATGTCACTGTGAAAAGCAAGGCACCTAAATGCAAGCTCAGCTACCTTATGAATAGAATACAGTGTCCAAGCATCTCTGTGTGGTTCAAGGAAGGGGTCTATGATCTCATCTACAGCACCCCTCCTAATCCTATCTACGGCAAGTGCAGCTAAGTTAACCTCACTCCTAGGTCGAGAAAAATCAACCGCTTTCATGGCAGTTATTATCTCTACCAAGACCACTCCAAAACTGTACACATCACTTTTATCAGAAAGATGGAAGTTCTGGTGGTATTGGGGATCCACATAACCAGGAGTCCCCTGTGGAGCGGTTGAGATATGAGATGTTTCTGTCATGCCAAGCCTAGAAAGCCCAAAATCAGCTATCTTAGATTTGAAGTGATAATCCAAAAGTATATTACTAGATTTTATGTCTCTGTGGTAAATTGGGGGGTGAATTGCGGAATGGAGATATGCTATAGCATTAGCAGTTTCAGTAGCTACGGTAAGTCTTACTGTCCACGGCAGTCCTTCACTCCTCTCTCTTTGCAAGTGCTGAGAAAGTGTTCCATTTTGCATATATTCATAAACAAGGATCTGCTCTCCCTTCTCTATGCAGCAACCTAAGAGCCGAACTAAATTTGGATGACTCACTGAAGAAAGGAGCTTGATCTCATTCATGACTTGGTCAGCACTGTTGGTGTCTCTTTGCCTTAACTTCTTGATAGCAACCCATTCATCACTGTGCAGTTTTCCGGCGTAAACTGTACCAAATGCCCCGGTTCCCAGCCTGTGTTTCTCAGAGAAAGAATTTGTGGCTTTTTCTACTTCTTTGTAGGGATAGAAAGGTATACTTGAGTTTCCTGCAGCTTCACGTAATTGCCGCTTTACTCTGGTATGTTTTCCCAACCAAATAGAGCGGCGCCTAGCACAGTAGCATAGAAGAAATAGACCAGCCACCACCAAAGCTCCAGCTATGCTCGCTGTCAAGTGTGAACAATCATGCAGAATTCATCCAAATATGAAATTTAAGAACTTCTCTTATGTATTCATGTTTGTATCAAGAACGTGAAAAAATATGCATTCAATAAAAGTTTGACAGGTTAACAAAGATTCTCGTGTGAAACAAATTTCCAACATATGACTATATACAGTGAAACGAGTAGGACTTTAAGATGTTAAGGTTCTATTCTATAATACCTCCAACAGCAACACCGATTTTGGTTGCTTTTCCACATCCTCCGGAAGCCAGTGTTGAAGCACTGCAACTTGAAGCCGAAGCTGATGACAAGGCAACCGTAGGAACAGATTAAAATCAATGACGATATATGCTAAAAAAACTAATATATCACATTAGATGATAAAAACATATGTTCTGGATATGCAGTATCTACTAAAATCTTCCTCGTTTGATTTATAGCTTTTGAAGACATGATTGTTATTGATCAGAAATTGCTTCAGTTTTTATTAATGTTTGAATTCTGTAAAGTTTTAATTATAAACCCGTCTGAATTAAAAAATAAACCAAACACGTGCAATAGGAAAAATCGTCAAGACGTGGCACAGAAAATGTTCGAACTAAGGTTTTATGTCAATATGAGATATCTATATTGAGAAAATGTCTAGTAGAAAGGGTAATTCGAATCACATTCAATTTGCGTTGTCAACATATGGGTGATAAATAAATTGTCAGTGATGCCATATGCCTAATGTTACGAGTGGTAATTACTACCTTAAATTTGGCAAGTTCCTAATACTAATTGCTCACGTTGAGCAATATTTCCCGTTTGACCACGTCTAATACATTGAAAATTCAATTCCATTCAACCACGCATGTGCAGCCAAAACATGTTGACTTTTGATTTCTCAAGGATTCTGTTCGGTTAAGTTACCATTCAAAACAAATAACGCGTTCGTTATTCCCTCCAACCCTACTCAAATAAAAGAAAACTCAGAACATAACGCCAATACTCCCTATCTTCCATGAGATTGGATTCCTTAGAGAAGTAACACGAAAATTATAATGGGGTAAAAATTAAATAGGTTTATAAGCAAAGCTATCAATAGCTGTTCTTCCATATCTATCCAAAATTAGGGAACCTGCAATGCCTTGTGAACTACACGACCACCAGAAGAAAAAAAAAATGTAAGTTGTTTTATCAGAAAGGGAAAGTCAACGTGGTTTTACAGGTAGGGTTTAGGTGAGCTAGTACAGTGTACGTCTCTTCATACTTTTGTTTTAAAAAATATTTGTTTTTTTCTTAACTTTTGAATACATCATTAGTAATTCAGTAGTATGCACTCAAATATTTTACGAGTACAAACATATTCGAATATAAAGTCAATGTTTATATTTAAGAAAGATATAAGTATTATTTTGTACATTACTTATAAAACATGATAAAATATTTTACTGAAAAAATCTAAAATAATTAATTATAAAATAAGAGAGAGAGAGAGAGGGAGATTATATTGTTATAACATATTAACAAATTTTTCCATTCCATCCATTGAGTTTAGGTCATTCTCAAGCTAAAAAGGAAATCAATGCTCTTGTATGATGTTAACTCTGCAAATTAAGAAGAAAATGTGCATGTTTTCTGCAAATAGAATGTGAAAAAAATGAGTGCAGTCTCTCGATATGGTGTGATAGATATACACTAGGCACCTAACATTTTAAAGAAGATGGGTATTTGTTTGAGACGGGTCAAAATTGGGGTCTTGCCACATGGTTATCCAGCACATAAAGCCGCAAGCAGGTGTTAAATTCTCAGTCAAACCCCGCAATTTTTCCACAAGCAAGAACCAAACCATATAATAATAAAATAATAAAACCAGTACATAGATAAATATATGATTATATAAATAATGTGAACTCACTTTTCCGGCAACCGGTGCCATTTATGAAGCCGTCGCCGGTGAAACCATGGATACACTGGCACCGAAACCCTCTTTGGACCGTTGAGCAGGTAGCGTTTTCAGAACATTCATCACACTGTCCTTGAAGCCACCACGCCAACTCGACCACCTGAAACTGCAGCGTAATCTCCTTGCTCTGCCCAAAATAAATCGCAGAGAACAAGTAATTACACTTAGTTTCTTTCAAATCTTTGTACGTCAGAACACCCGCCTCATCTTGTTTCGAAAAGCAACTGATATTACCACTTGTCTTATCGCAGGTTTCCACAAAATTCGAAGCCGGAAAAGCGCACCCTCGAGACGCATCGCTGCAATCTTGCACCAGAAAGCTGTTGTTAACAGAGGGAGCAAAATTGTTACTGAAAAGTGGCTCGATGGATTCCATGCTGCGGTTGCATTTTGCAGGGAGATTGACGAGTATGTTGCTGTTGGTAATGTTTTGGACCAGAAATTCGTGAAGATGAACTTTGTTGTCGGAACAGTTTAGTATGATTTCACAACCTTCGGAGAATCCAAAAGGGAACTGAACACTCTGCTTCCCGCATTGCCTATTACAGGTGAGGTTTTGCGCTCTTGTTGTGCACACTATCAAGATCGTGAGGACTATAACGAGATTCGTACGGTGGTGAACAAACATTTTTAGATGCTCATTGAAACTGAACTAACTTCAAATTGGTAATCACAATCATCACCCTTCCCTTGCTGAAAATTATTAAAACAAAAATTCAACTTGAATTCTCCCGAAACATGGTAAGACGATAATCTTTCAGATGATGGATTAAATGAAAATTAAAGGTTGTGATCGGTGCCGTTGGGTAGCCATCTATCTCAATAAATGCGTGCTCATACAAGAGAACCAATCACCTTTGAGGGAAAATTTAAAAAAGAAAACTGAAAAAAAAAATGAATTAATTGCCCAGAGACATAACTATGCATACCTTCAGAGGTTCTGCAAAGGTTGAAATTAATGACTGCAGCAGTTGAAGAAGTAATTCAGCACAGCACACACAACACAACACCCTTCTAAGATATGTGTTTTGTCTGCTTAACGTTCTTCTCCGACGGGAAAACAATAAAACGGAAGTTGCAGCAGAGCGTAGGTTGTGAATTGAAGAATACTCTAATAGTAAGAAAGTTAGCCACCACATTCACACTTTGTTTGTGGATCAATGTCTTGGAAATAAAATACATGTGACCGTCGACATCTTTTTCTGAACATGGAATGCCGAATGTACCCCTCAATGAACTTTCTTCTGCACAAAATGCCCCTCTTCCATAGCCAAATTACGCCCACTGCACGTAAAATTTTAGTTGGTCAAAACAAGGCAAATTGTAAGAAGTTTGACTTATACCACACATTTTCTAGTTTGAGCCCTATATATACACAGTATTGTTTTCTCCAATTGTACTTTTTTACTAAAAATGTTTGCTATGGCTGTATAAGACATGATTTAACAAGATTAAAATTCTTTTAGAAAACAAAAAAAATTATCATAAATTAATTTATGCATCAATTAAGTTTTAGAAGTTTATATATACATAATGATAGGTTCAATATCTACCGTAAAATCACACAAATTTTCTATAAACTCCCAAAATTAATCAAATTTGTATTATTTATTAAGAACTAATTATAAAATGAATTTAGACTCAACTATATTAATCAACTCAATATTAAATGTTGTAATTTAAAATATCCTTTTAGTTATTATTACTAGTAAAAATATATGTTTTTCTCTTTTTCTTGATACAGACAATTAATTTAATTCAAAAAAATTAAATAAATATTCAATTAAAAAATAAAATGATAAAATAATTAATTTAATTCAAAAAATGATTAAATTTAAATTAACAGTCATTTTAAAAGTAAAAAAGAAAATATAATTATTGTAATTTAAAATAATAATTACTTAAAATGTAAAATTAAAATATATATATATATATATATATATATATATATATATATATATATACAAAAAAAAATACCCTTAATGGTATAAACAATAACACTTTTTTATTTTAATTTATGTAAAACTTTTAGAAAATTATTTGATATATTCTAAATTGGAAGTTCTCTCACAGATTGTTCTAAAAAATTATTTTAAAAACTTATCTTTAATATTGATTTGTAAATAAGGATCCGTTTTGAAACTATTTTTACATTTATTTAAATAACTCTTAAATGTTTTGACTTTAAATTTGTTGAATTAAACTATTTTAAAAAATTAAAGTTCATCACAATTTTCTTAAAAGACATTTTAAAATAATAAAAAGTTGAAAATATATTTAAATTATCGTTAACAATGTATAACTGAATTAAGGGAAATAAACATAAACAATTTTGTTTGTAGGAGATAAATAATTTACACTCTTATATCAGTTTAGGGGGAAGCGTTGATATAACAAAATCATGGAAACTTTTATGTTTGGCTATAAATTAATCAGATTGTTTGGTGTGAAATGAATGGTGCCCTCCTTTTCATTTTGTTGTTTCTCTTCGGCTTATGACCACTAATCTGCTACCAGGTTTCCACCATATCTATCATGATTACTTTATTTCTAATCAAATTACATGTTTGTAAGACTTCAAATAGATGATGACTGTCTTTTTTTATTTTAATGAAGATAGATCCAGTTAACTGGTCACTCAAACAGATCTCAAGGAGTTATAAATCAATTTATTCATTTCCATATATATTAAAAAAACTATAATTTCAAAATGTTATAACTTTTAATTAGTTTTTTTGTTGAGATTTTAATTATAATTTCAGAATGAAGATATATTAAAATAAAAAATAATTTATTTTCTTTTCTTTTCTTTTTTAGTTATTTATTTGCTGTAATATAAAATTAATATCAAGAAAAATATCTATGTTACTTTATTTTAGTAATTATTTTAATATTTTTTAAAATTATTTATTTTATTAAAATGTAGTCAAATATATTTTTAAATATTTAATTATTAGCTATGTTTAGATAATTGATTATATGTAATGTATAGTCGAAAATGATTCAATTGCTTCATAAATCTTCACATCGTAAAGAAAAAAAATGTAACTAAATATTTTTGTCTATAACAATATTAAATTTATGGATTAAAACATACAAATAAACTAATCACTTATTAGTACGAGGAGATGAAATAGTTTACTTACTATAGTGAAATATTTACTTTCTAAATTTGGAGACAGAATTTGGTATACAAGTCTCAAACTTTCAAAAATGAATATATTTAATTTTTTTTAACTCAATTATAAAACTCTCTTGATATTTTAAACGACGATTTATGTGGATATTGTTTACACCATTTTTGGTACATTTAAATTTAAATGTAAATTTAAAACATATTTTAACAAGTAAAAAAGAGTTAATGTTATTGAATTAAAAAAATTATATCTATTTAATTTTTTTAAAATTTAAAAATTAAAATATATCAAAATTTGAGACATAAATAAATTTTAATTTCACATTTAAATTTATGAACTAAAAAAAATTAACCTAAAAAACTACATAAAAATAATAATTGTCAAATATATTCACAAAATATTTATGACATGTTTATTTAGATACCCATTAATATTTTTTAATTAAGTTTATTTTAAAAAATTATTTTAAATACAAATTAAATAAAATTTTGATCTTAAATTAGAATCTAAATTAATTGTATAATAAAATAACATTGAATAAAATTATTTGTTTAGAAAAAGCACCAAGATAAACGTTTAAAGGAAATCATAATTTTAAAAGAAAATTAATTCAATAAGTCTAAATAGAAACACAAATTTAATAATAATAATAATAATAATAAAATTATTAAAAAATTAATTATCAATATTCTTCTGATTAATAATCTTATTTGATTCATTTAATTCTTAAAAAATATACAAATAAATTTATATATTTCGTTCATTGATAAGAAATAATAGTTAAAATACTTATACCTATTATGTAAAAGCGAATTTATTAAAGGTTTCATTTTCATATGATAACTCCTCTAATTATAAAAAAAAAAAAAACATATTTTTCATTCTTGACCACATATGTTAAATTGAACATTATATTTAAGTAGTTTGAATTTAAATTAATTGGTGAAGTGAGAATTTTTTTTATAGTTATATATATATATGATAAAGTTTCATTTTATGTGGAATATTTAATGCATTCTCTTATTACAGTAATAACATAAAATGTGAAAATCGAGAAAAACTCAATAATAAGTGATAAAATAGATCCAAAATTTAATTAAAAGATATATATCATGATATTGAGAAGAAAACTTAAATCTAAACTCAATCATTATGACTCTATAAAATAAAATTTGTTCTAGTTTATATATTATAATTTTTTTTTATTTCTACTAGAATCTTCAATACTTAATTAACTTTTAGTTAAGTAAAATATGTACGAGAGCATCTCCGAATAAGATATTATTCATCCATAGAATTGGATTCATATTTATCGGTTAAATAAACTCTCACCCATCCGATTTCTTAGACCCAAACAACCTATACAGATTCTTAATCTTTCTTAAAAAAAAACAAGTTTTCTGTAACATTTTTTCCCATTATATACAACAATTTTAGCAAATTGTTTTCCATTTAAACAATATTTTTATTTACTTATTTATCCACGACCAAAATAGTTTACTACTGTTAATAAACGTGTGTATATATGTAAAAAAATTAAATTGATACTCAATGAAATAAAAAAACTAAATTATTTTGAAGAAAAAATGAACTCAATTATTATTTCAATTTAGTTTAAAAAGGAAATTATTACTTCTAAATAAAAAATTTAAACTAAACTCAATCATAATTTACGAGATTAAACAGTAAAAATTAAAATAAAATATTTATCAATAATGATTCAAATAAATTAAATAGTAAAAAAAAATTAGATTAATTTGATTTAATTAAATGATAGAAGTGATTCATTTAAACAATCATACCATGTATACTTTGTGTGGAATTCATTTGGACTTGTTCATACATTTTACGCAGTTTGTCACTGTGCCAGTTAAGATCAAAGAATGGGATTATGAAATCTCATACAATTATCTATAATTAATTTTATAGAAATGTCCATGTCAAATTAACTATATGAATTGCCATTTCATTACTACTTGCAAGCACATAAATGGACGTTGATAATAACATATTATTTCAATGTCAGTAAGTGCCAGTTGTAGAACGGTACAAGTTGCGGCTGCATGAATTCACATTTTTCTATCTCTCTTTTACTTTTTTCTTTCAATCTTTAAGATGTAATAAGGCAGAAAAAATAAATTATAAAAGTTGGTGTCATACTATAATACTACGTCAAGTGGTAGTTAAAGGGCATAGCCATAGCCATGAATGCTGCATTTTTCCAAGTCAATTCAATTTAGAACAATCTATTCTCATCTAAGCATAACAACAGACAAAGCAATCCAGAGTCAACAAAACAAACACTGCCAAGAAAAAAAGGGATAACGTGTTTATATTTGTTACATGAATTAATTTGCTTTTTAAACTATCTTAGTTTAAAAAAAAAAGTTAAATTCAAAATGCATCTTCATGTTTTAAGTTTGTATTTTGATAACAGCGTTTAGTATATATTTATGGAATAAAAAAATTAAGCTAAAGTAATTGGACTTTTAACTTATTTTTTTTTTAAAAAAAACTCAAGTTTATGATTGTTATCGTTCATTGAAGGCAAATTCCAATCATGCAAACAATTGCACAAGAGAAGTAAAGTTTCAATTCGTTACTCATTCTATTATCGTATTTTACTGGAAATTCAAAATTCCATATACTGTTAAAGAAAAAAAAAACGAAGATTCGATTTATTAGTGTTACTAATATCACAACTTATGTTGATTATGCTAAAAGGGAATAAATGAGATTATTTTTAGTGGCCCACAATTTTATACTCATTTAACACAATATGTTTTATTTTTTTATTAAAAAAATATGTTAAATAAATGTAGATGTGTCAATTTATTATTCTATTTATATTTTGCAAATCCTCATGGAAAAAAAATTGGTTTGCTTATTAGAAAAAAAAAACAAAACGAAATGATTCTACGAGCAATTACATCAAAAAATTATCATGATCAAAACATGTGGAGAAATATTTTGAGAAATAGTTTAACTAGGTCACAACGTTACGTGGGAATCTAAGTAGTTTCCATTTGTGACTCCTTCTCGTTATGGGAATTTCTGCTCAATATTAATGATGTTGGGACCTTGTACTAACACAAATATATATTTAGTTATATGCTATGAAACCGTAATTTTGTTTTTATAATTTCTAAGAATAAATATAACCAAAGAATTAAGATACTGGAGCTTTATTTCCACGGCTATAATCCCCATTTTGTAATGATCACATAATATGTTGATTTTTCAAATTTTGTTGCGCTACTTTTTTAATGTTTAAATTTGTTAGTAATTATATTATCAGGAGGCACCTGATTTCGTAATAGAAGTAAAGTTTGAATTTATTACTGATTTTATTATTATTATAATTGCACTAGAAAAGTGAATTTTTGATTTATTAATTGTTAGTTTTTTTTTTTAATTCTTAAGACAATAGATGTATACTGTATTTTGTTTTTATATACAGTTTTTTAGGTTGATTTTTTCCTCATTGTGAGACCAAACTTACACTTAGAATTCACTTTAATACTCCCAAGATCAATCCTTATGTTGACAAGAAATAGAAGACATTAAGATTCAGATGAATGAGAATATTAAGAATGAAAGTTTAATTTATAATAAATATCAAAGAGTTAAAATCATCGTATTATGGACACGTATTAATTCAATAAATATAAACCTTTTTAAAGTGTATCAATCTAAAAACATAATGATTGACAACTAAAATTGTTTCAGTAGGGATATGGAGACCAAGATTCGAACCTAACAACTCTGGACCGCTTCTTCTCTGTACTGCTTTTACTGTGCTGTTTCTCTCTTTCTTCTCTGCTTTTCTGAGTAAAGATGGGCTGGGTACCTGCAAAGGCACTCCGACGCTCAAGTCAGAAAGGGATATGATCAATCAGATTAGGAGTAATCTTTCTTAATTTTCTATATGAGAAAAACGTACATTTTTTTCTCTTGTGTTTCGTATATTTAAAACAGTAAAAACAAACTGTTACCTGAAAATCCGGACAGTTACCGAAGTGGACTGTGTAGAAGTTGTAACTGCTAGATTGTGTGTTGATACTGAGTCAATTGCTTCCGTGATCCACGGCGTTGGTTAGCTAACATGTGTAACTGCTTATCTGTAACCGCTAAACCGTATGCTAAAATATCGCACGCCGCATGTCGATCGTTCTGTGTGTCGACATGGATAGGCGACATGTTGTATGAGCGCTTCGTGTCGCGACATATTATTTTGGTTGTCGAGCACCAAGTGGTCGACGACCGGTAACCCAGACGATCATTAAGACATTCACGACATCTCAGGTCGCCTGGGTTACCGGTCGACCGTTGTAGGATAAGGCATCCTATGGTACAAAAATGAAAGGCAAAAAAGAAGAAGAAATAAAACTAACAATACGCAATCATATAATTTTACTCAAGAAGGGAATACGATTTTAATATCTTTCTTTATAAATTTAAAGAGAACACAATAACACTTTCTAAATTGCAATGATAATATGATTTTTCCAACTCATAATCTCCATGAAAGTTTAAATAACAAATCTTTCATTTCTTACAACTTTTTTATATGCATTTTCACATTGTTATACTAAATATGTATTAAAAAGAATAATTATTCTCTTGTATGATAAATCGTACACTTAAACATCGATAACAATAAAAAAAATACAACTACTGAAATTAGTAGAAATGTTAGTTTCACTTTTCACATTTTTTTTTCACATGCATTAGAATTATAAAAGAAATTTATGAGATTCTAGTATATTTTAATGAAAAAAAAAACAGTATAATCCCTAATAAACAACGAAGTAAAACTTCCCTTTTCAAGAGTTAGGTTAATTTTGTTGATTTTTAACCCAAATTCAAAGCGTGGTGCCACCAAGTCAAAAGCAGAAGCTTTAAAATTTATTTTTCTAGAAGACAGGCTTCCTTTCATTTTAAAAGTTGACACAAAAAGTCATTTATTCGATTGGGCACGCAGCAGAAGGATAAATAAAATGAAAAAAAAAAATCCCTATTCAAGAGTATATTTACATTGTCATTTTGAAGAATTTATACCATAAAACAATCATAACATATTGACTAGAGTGAAAGAATGTAAAGGGTTTCCAAGTATACAAATGATAAAAGAATAATTATAATAAGATGATGATTAATTAAAAAGAAAACATTTAAATTATCAACAATTCAGCATGTTACCCTTCTAGTATCATGTCCTAGTCATAGATATGCATATAATTATTAAATGTTCCCGGTCAATTACAATTTCACTACTTTTTCATTTCATTTATTTCCAATTTCAATGACTTTTTTTTGTCAAGACTGATCATTTTTCTTATATCATAAATTCTGAACGATAAAAGAAAAATCTTGCATAATTTGTTTGTGTTGTTTTGATGTTATGAAACATTATTTGCCTATTGACTTTGAAGCCACTCTATAATTTGTTCAAGCTTATCAACATGCAGAAAATTTAGGACAAGATTTTAGTGAGTGATTATGACCCTTCTTGGCAGAATTGTCGTCTACTAAAACAAAACTCTACATTTGATAGGACTCCGGATATATTGCAATTTAATTTTTGAATCTATAATTTATAATGGTGTTTTTATTTTTATAATGATGTCTCTTTGTGAAGAATAAATTTTTTCCCATCGTTTTAAATTTTCCAATGATATTAATTCACAATGAGAAAAATAAAACTAACAAATATTTAGAAACAAGCTATTAGAATATGCACAATAATTGGGGTATGAAAAATGTAAGTTATTTTTTTTCCTTCTACAATCATTATAATAGAAGAAAATAAATATTTTGAAAGAGTATTTTTTTAAAATTATTCTTAGAATAATTTATGAGTTAACATGCATAATTATAATATTAATTTATTGAACATTTTAATGCCTTTTGTTTTGGGCCATTGTAGAAAATTTCAGCGGGCTTTTGCTCTCACCTGTACTAGCCCAATAGCCCAATAAAATATTTTACTCACTGTCCCGGGCGTGGTACAAAACATAAAGTATGCATTGCTTAAACCCTAGAAAGAGTTTCTGATTCGATTTCAAAGGTGAAAGAAGGATTTTCAGAGGAGCATCGATGTCGGTCAGAGAAGACAACGATTCCGACGCCCCCGAGGAATTCACAACAGAACAGGTATATGATTTCTTCTTCTTCTTCTTCTTCTTTTGTTGTCAATTAAACCAATCAATTTCATGACCTGACTGGTAACAAGATCAATACTTAACACAAGGTTGACCATCGCAGGGTTTACGGCAAGACGAAGAGATTCAAAGGGTTCAAAGAGAAAACAAATCCAGGTATTGCTTTAAATGTGTTATGAGGTTCTGTTTATTAATCTAAGTTGTCTAGAGTAAAACTGAAAAAATAAGTTTTTTGTTTGAATAAAAAACTGGTAAACTTCCCTAATTTTTTATTGAAACATGGTTCAATAGAGTTGAATAAAAACTCGCCAATGTATATAGATTCTGGGCTAATTCCAAGCTTGGTCTAAATACCATTGAGGGGTTGGTTGGGTAAGGAGGGAGTATGACTACGAATGTTGCGGAGTAGATTCACTAGCTTTCTTTTATTGCAAGACACGAGTTTGAGAGGTTCTCATTTTGCTGTTAAGTGTTATTCATTGATTAACACTTAGGTTCTTAATGGTTTTGAAAAAATACTCAAGAGAACTGAGCAAACTTGGGCCTGTTCAGGGTATATTTAAAAGGGCTATTTAGCTCTATATCAGTGAATTGGGAATCTGCAAGTTCATGGAAGGATATTATATTGTCAATTGTTTCTTAAATTATGGATTGGTATATGTTGCTGCTAAGTGTTATTCATTGATTAACACTTTGGTTCTTAATGGTTTTGAAAAAATAAGAGAACTGCGCAAACCTGGGCCTGTTCAGGGTATATTTCTAAGGGCTATTTAGCTCTATATCAGTGAATTGGGAATCTGCAAGTTCATGGAAGGATATTATATTATCAATTGTTTCTTAAACTATGGATTGATATATGTTGAAGATTTATAGGTTAAGATATACTTGTATGCTCTTAAGCTCTGTTAGTCACTTGTAGGATATATTTTTGGTCTCCTGCAGAACCATCAATTAAATGACTCTATGACTTTGATTGGTAGGGTTGTACGCGAAGCAAAAGAGCGTAGGAGGAAATGGGCCCAAAACATAACTCCTAGACCATCTAAAGCTGGTAAAAATTCTCAAATTGTAATAGACTCTGAACCTCCGCAAAAACTGAAAGCAGCCGATGGATTTCTCCCCGAGGACATTGTCCAAATGCTTGCTGCACGTGAGAAGTATGTAGATCTGCCATTTTTTTTCTCTTGTGCGATATGTGTATTTTTATTGGAACAAATCTCTAAGATGCTATAATTCGCTTGCAGTCATGTTTCATTTTCTGACACTAAGGAGGAGAAAGATGAAACAAAGTCTACCATTTCAAGGAAGAGAAAATCAAGGAAGTCAGGGTTAGAATTTTCATTCTTTTTTATTGCATTCATTTCTGTGACGATGCATTCGTGTTACATTTTGTCCTGTATTTATTGTGTTCGTACCGTGACTTGCAGTTTGAAACCTGTTATTTTGAGCAAAATAGGTCCTCCTCAATGCTCAAACAGTGCCCTGGAGTTCTTGAAAGAAAGGAAAATGTCAGTTCGAAGATCGTCTTCAGTTTTGAACAATTCCAAGCGAGCACTCCGTCTTCTTTCTCGTTCAGGGGTTCTTGGCAGGAAATGATAATGTTAATTGATTTGTCTTAATTTTTGGCCAGTGGGGTTATTGTTGCAATATTTACTTTTAAGCTATCATGATTATTGCTGCTGTTGGTCCACCCTACTGAGTTGTAATCTATAGATATTCTAATTTGTTTGGATTATAAATAGGAAAGATAAAATGAAATCGAAGTTGAGTAAAAAATTATTTTATTGTACAAAAATAAGAAGAAAATGGAGGGTGTGTCTTTTCTTGTGCGGATGAATAAAGGGTATGGTCGGAAGGTATTCTTATATTAATTAATTTTTTTAATAAGAATTGAAACTCTTTTTCTCTGTAATTTGCTGCTTAATTTTTTTATTCGTATGAAAATATTTAATCTTTTTTAGAGATTTATGTCAATTCGAGGGAAATGGGGAATACATTTTCAGTAGTGAATTTGCTTATTTATCCGCGTAAAAAGTAGTACTGAAAGGTAGTAATTTTTGTCCTATTTTCTTTTATTTTGGAAGTAGGAATAACACCGAGTGCTTGTCTGATTTCCTTATCACCTCTGGTATTAAAATTGTGATCTTAAACGATTCTATTCTTAAGTAATTTCTTATCAAAACCTCAAATTGGTTTTGGTGATAGATGTTTCAAAACTAAAAAAAGTAGAAACAGACAACTCATCATCAATTCCTTTATGCTGTTCACCCTCTTCAATTCGCACTTTTGCTTTGCCCTAACAGATTACAGTCAAGAATTTATGTTTATAAATTTCAAAAGCTAAATAAAGTAATTGAAAATGGAACTCAAACACAACATAAATTGGTTGAAGTTTCTGTCTCAAGGACAACAAGGATAAAGAAAAAGGCACACGTAAAGTTGTGTTTTTGAGTAGAAGTTCTGCCTAACATCTGATCTATATTGATCGTGGTTTGAGCTACAAATTAAATCTTGTTAATTTACCGTGGCACAATCATTTCTTCAACGTTCAAATCTAGTAATTTGACTAATGATAATATACCGTAGTTTAGTACTTCCACATTCAATATAAGGGAATGTCTCAGCTGTGATGAGTTGCATGTATTTCAAGGAGCAGAGAATACATCATATTGTTGGAGCCAAATCTGTTCTTGAGCTGAAGGTGTGTTGCCTTTGGAGCTGCCGAAAAGACCATCAAAAGCGCCTTTGATTCTGTTTAGGGACTTGCGGTGTCGAATGCGATGAAGAACTTCTTGTTTGTTAAGGGTCTGTGTTGATGCTTTGGAAGACAAGGATGACTTCAACTGGAGTTGGCTTGAGACACCATGAACTGGGTCACAGTCCTTGTCTTGCACGTGTCTGCGGCTCGACTTGTCAGTCTCTGCTTCGGGTCTGGAGATCTCGAAATCCATTTTGGTTTAGGTTTTTGTTTGATTAGAATGCTGCTAAACACAGGACATGAATGTTAAAGTGGTGGAAGACGTTGAAATATATAAGCACAGATCACCGATAAGAAGGGTTTCACTTTCAGGCTTCTCTTCAAACCAAAGCCTGTTGTTTCTCTCAAACAAGGGATGCAGACGTAAGTATCGTCCAAGAGACAAAAACTGCGTGTTAACTAATAAAAGGTTTTTCAGACATTCACCGCATTTTCATCAAACCACCAAAGATATTCTGCTGCCTGTATTCTGTGATGTCAAAAAATAGATACAAAAGTCACGTAGCTTTTAAGAGTGTTTGTCATGTTATGCAACTTTTTTTATGATTATTTTACTTTAAAATAATTGTGTGTATATATATATATATATATATATAATATTTAAAATACGTGTCCAGTTTATACATGATATGAGAAAAATTCTGGAGTAATTCTTATTATAGTTTTTACTCTTGTGAATATATTGTATTACCAATTTGTAGGTAAAATTCATTATCTTTATTTTTAAGATGGAGGTGTGATGGGAACTAGGAATCTTTCTCAGATATTCGTTCATAATTCAAATTTTGGCACTCAGATAACTGAAATCAGAACCTCCCCTGTAAAAAAAATAAGAAAAGAGAGACAAGATGTAGGAAGTAGAGTGCAGTAGCTATAATTATTGAAGATATGGTTGACAGTGATCTCTTTCGATGGGAACGTGTTGGTAGAAAAACAATGGGCTGTGTTAGTAGTTTTCCTTTTTCAAGTAAACTAATGGCTCTGTCTTTGCTTCTGTCAGTTTTCACAACTCAACTCAAACAAAAGTTTAAGATTTTAATGATAACTATTAGGGTTAATTTTTTCAAGTTTTGCAGAACAGAATCGATATATTATTGGATAAAAGGATTACTAAAAACAGGGTCAGGATGATTGGATAAAAAATTGGGTTGTGATTATCACCAATAAATAATTTATCCACTTTTATTTATAATTGAAAGAAAGAAATTGCAATATAAGAGGTGAACCTAGAAAAGAAAGTTATTTTGAACAAATTTCAATCATTGAAAAATAGTGTTAAAAAGGTGTTTTAACAAAATATATTGTTTTCATTTTAAACTTTTAATTAAAACGATAATACTATATTGAAAAAAAAACATGAAATAAACAACCTATCAACTTCTATGTAATTTTGGTTATTTTAAGAGAAAGGGTTAAATATGTTTTTAGTCCCTAAATTATTGGCCGTTTCTGGTTTTCGTCCCTCTTTCAAAGTAAGGTACAATTTGGTCCTCATTCTTTTTGAAACGTTCGTTTTAGTCCTCAGAATTTTGGTTTTAGTCCTCATTTGTTGCTAAATGACGACCAAATTTTTAAACAGTGTTTAGTTTTCGAGGACTAAAACGAACGTTTCGAAAAGAATGAGGACCAAATTGTACCTTACTTTGAAAGAGGGACGAAAACCAGAAACGACCAATAGTTTAGGGACTAAAAACATATTTAACCCTAAGAGAAAATATGAAAACAAATAAAATTGTGAAGAAAAACACGACTTACTAATATTTTCATTTCTCTTATTATATTGTACAAAGTTTTAAACTAAAATAAGATTAAAAAAATATCTCTTTCTTTCATTTTCTTCCTATCGCATGCCAAAAAGAGTTGTTGATTAAAAAATATTTGTATTTGTTTTTAAAATGGTGTATCCCTGTAACCTTTCAGCACCATCATGGTTATAGTGACAATAAATTTAAAATATACTTCCCAACATTTCAGTATATTGTACTAATCAAATGGTGACTTAACTAAAATTGATCTGGTGTATAAGTGTTGAGCGTTTGCAGAATTTCTTGTTTTGGCAAAACTTGAGAAAATAAAGGGTAATTTTTTTGTGGGAAAAAATAAGCACCAATTATTTTTCTTTGGAAGTGGGTGAAAACTACAATTTTAGTTTATTGACTAAATCAAACTCGTTTAACAGGTCAAATAATCTCGTTCATTCGTTCAACATATCTAAAGAGTGCAATTCCTCATATCATAGCAATGTAAGTTAATCATAACATGATTCTTTCGTTACCTAATCTTACAATCTTCTTCCTAATTAAAGGTTGACAGGGAAGTTAACCCACGTAGTCATAGGCATATACGCAGAAAGCGTGGCACAACATAATTAGACAACAACATCAGATGCATAAGGTTACCAAACAACCACTGCGTCCCAAACAAAGTCCTTTGTCAACCTCAATACCAAACCTCCCAACGTTTATTCAACGACGTTGGGCGGTTTGGTACCTCAACTGATCCTTAACATTAACATTTACTCATTAATTCACCACGACCCCAATACCAAACATTAACTGCAAAAATCCTCAATGCTAATTCCTCTCTAAAACAAATAAAAAAGCTTAACTTGGCTTTGAACCTTTCTGCTTCTGCTACTGCTACATTCCCTTGCATGGGAACGATGACAGGATTGTTAGAGGAAGGAAGCTCCCATGGAAAAAAGTATGGAAAGTTAAAGAAAGACGAATTCGATGGTTATAACTCTGATAACCATCCAAGAATAAATAGCCCTGTTACGTTGGACGCACCTCATTTGGATCCTCAAATGGCAATAGATCACACTGCTTACGACCCTTCCCTTTCTCCTTTATCGAAATCGCCATGGTCCTCTCACATGAACGAAGAAGGTTCTACCTCCAACGACAACGAGGCTCTCATAGGGTCCTTAGTCCGAGAAGAGGGTCACATATACTCCCTCGCTGCAACCAAGGAGTTGTTATACACGGGTTCAGAGAGTAAAAATATTCGCGTGTGGAAGAACCAAAAGGAGTTCACGGGGTTCAAATGCCACAGCGGCTTGGTGAAAGCGATTGTGATCGCCGGGGAAAAAATCCTCACGGGACACCAAGATGGAAGGATAAGAGTGTGGAAAGTTTCCGGGAAAAACGACCAACAACACAAGCGTGTGGCAACGTTGCCCACGTTAAGAAACTACATAAAATGTTCGGTGAAACCAAGTAATTACGTGGAAGTGAAACGACACCGTAACGTCTTGTGGATTAAACACTACGACGCCATTTCATGTCTGGCCGTGACAGAGGATCATTGTTATATATACTCTGCCTCGTGGGATAGAACTTTCAAAGTGTGGCGAACGTCCAATTTCAAGTGTCTAGAGTCTGTGATAGCCCATGACGATGCTGTTAATGCGCTTGTTGTGGGGTTGGACGACTTGGTTTTCACGGGCTCGGCTGACGGCTCGGTTAAGATTTGGCGGCGGGAGGTTCACGGGAAAAGGACAAAACATTTTTTCTCGCACACGTTGTTGAAGCAAGAGTGTGCGGTGACGGCGCTGACGATGAGCGGCGAGGGGAATTTTTTATACGCTGGTTCTTCCGATGGGCTGGTGAATTATTGGGTGAGAGAGACAAATTGGGAGCACAGGGGCACATTAAGGGGACACAAGTTGGCCATTTTGTGTTTGGCGGCTGCAGGAAGTTTGGTCTTCAGTGGGTCTGCTGACATGTCCATATGCGTGTGGAAGAGATCACTGAGTCAGGAGCACACGTGTCTTAATGTTTTGTCCGGCCACTGTGGCCCGGTTAAGTGTCTGGCGGCGGAGAGGGATCTCGACGGCATGTGCAACGAGCGACGGTGGATTTTGTACAGTGGCAGTTTGGATAAGTCCGTTAAGATGTGGAAGGTCTCCGAGAATGCAACTGCACAACACAACCACCAAGCACCACGGCAGAGTGTTGATATCTTCCCCATAGTTTCATCATTGAAGAGAGTGGGGTCCAAGAGATTCTAGTTCCATATCATATGTTCCAACGACATGAATATCTGTGTCATAGATTCGTTAATTAGTTAGCATGTATGAACAGGTTTGGTTTTTCTGATATGTTCTCTTCCAACATTTATGTTTATATGCTTTCCACTCCTAATTCTGGGTTTATGCACCAAGTCTGTGGCAACAATTTCGTATTTTTGAAGAGGAAAATCAAACGCAGATATTACAAGAACCAAAAGTAATGTATATCCAGTCATTTCATAGATTAAGTATACTTTTAAATATAAATTATTTATCACAAATTTAAATACAATTTTTTGCGTATATAAATATTTGTTTTTTTGTGAACATTAATAACGACATTGTTTAAAATTCTAAACACATTAATAAATATGGGAGTTTGTCAAAACATAAATATTGGCTTCATTTTTACTTTTTTTTGGCTTGCATTTGTTTCTACACTCCTACCTTATTTGTTCTAAGAAACTGAAACTTAAGCATTTGCGTTTGTCTTGATTTTTTGGGTAACGTGATGTTGTGTTAATAAACTAATAATGTCATCCTGAACCATTCATTATCTTGCACCCAAATTTGAAAATTTATTTATCATTCATAATCAAATGAGATAACAAATTATAAAATATATTTTTTAAATACACGTGAGTATTCACGGTATCCGTTGATAATTTTTAAACCAATAATAAATAATTTTTTTTTGATATTTTTTAAACAAATAATAAATAATATTTCTTCTGAAATGGGACGAGATACTTCTTGTGTGATGTTTCTGTCTTGGAAGAACGTGTATGTTTAAGTCAGAATTTTCCTCTGAAAATAAAAACTAATTTCATTATGAAAAAAAGTAGAAGTTACTTCCAAATTAAATCTCTATTTATAGAATTTACACAACTCTGATAAATTAATTTATTTCTTAATAGTTATTAATACCACTCTTAACCATCATTAATAGTCATTGTCGTAATGATTGTGCTTTAACTATGTACAACTGTTGTGACCAAATGATTATGAAATCCTTTTACGTAACCTAGTCGTTTGGTTCGATTCAACATGTTGTCATCTCTGATCAGTTGGATCTAGCCTGTAATAACAAATAGAATTTTTTTATTGTAAATTAGGTAATGGTTGCCATTTTTACATGCAATTGAGAGGTGTGAAGTTCAAAGCATCACGATTATCGTTTTCAATGAACATATTTCAAAACCAACGATAAAGAGACCAAGTGGTTGAAAGGAAGTATGAAAGAGTGTAAAATGAATCAAACCTCTTCGGATAGTCTTAAGCAATACTCGAATTTAGGAATTTTGTGTATAATAGGACCGATCAATCAAAAAATAGTCCGATTAGTCAAAATAACTGGTTGACCGATTCCAAATTTGTTTGAAAGTGAAAAACCAAACTATTACACCAAACAACGAAGGTTTAAGTAAATTTGAATGGCAGATAAACAATTATAATAAAAAAAAAGTATAAATATAAATTTAGGTAAAATGATAAATTACGCAGTAATTATATATTTATTATCTTTATTTTCGAATCCATATTAAGTTTTGACAACAGATATCAGTCCATCATTAAAGAAATAGGAATGAAGACGTTAAACGATGGTCCCGTTGAAATAGTAAAATTGCATAAAATTGGAAGAAGTTGAAGGTAATGTGATTGCAGGAGTTAGAAAAAAGAGAAAAAAAAATGCAGGAAGTTTGTGTGGTAAAGCAATATTAGAATGGATAGAGTAGGAATGGGAGTGGGAAGCATAAAAGGACAAAGCGTTCACCAGCTGAGACCCCACGTGCCCCTCCCAATCGCAAAAAAGAAGAAAGATTCCCCGAATTCACGTCCCGTTTTTGTTTCCCTTTCCTTTTCCTTCTTCTCTCACCCACTCTCTCCTATTCTATTATTATATTCCAATAATAATATCATTATTATTCTCTTTCTCTTCCTTCCTCACCTAAAATCACCTTTTGCTTTCTTCACACTCACACACATTCATTCCAATCTCATCACCCAACACTCAACACTGCATTATTCTTACTATTCCCTTTCGTTTAACCCTTCTCGATATCATCATTTACCACTACTTCCTCTTTGCTTTCATGCTTTTCTTATATTCCGATTCTCATTAGATTAGGGTTTCCCCGCGTCACCGTTTCTCACCATGTCGCCGGCGGCGCCCCAAGCTGCCGACTACTCATTCGCTGTCGAGTACGACGGCCCGCCGCTAACCTACGACCTTCCTCGGGCGGTGCCCATCAGTGTCGACAGCATTCCGGTCGCTGCCGTCGTTTCCCAGGTTCCTCTCTCCGACGCTCTCTCATTGCCGGTTGTGCAGCCGCTTCTGCCACCGCCGCAGCCCCCTCTCAGAACCCTTGGCTCCGAACTTAGGGGTTCCAAGTTAGCGTCCGAAACGACGGTCTCTCCCACCTCCGTGATCGCATTCGAGCACCGAGCTTCCGAGAGCAACGTCGGGGAGCTTTCCGGCGAGCTGAGCAGCTCCGGCGCGTTTGAGTTCTCCACCGGGAACGACGGCTCCGGTGACTTGTCGGATTTGGGCGAAAGTTCGAGAGTGCTTGAGGAAACTAGAAGCTCTAGTACCGCTGAGTTTTGGGACAAATCAGGGAGAAGTTCTGGCGTGCTGAGGGCTTTGGATGGAAAAGAGAGTTTGGATTTCAACGAGTTGAATCAGCAAGATTGGGCATCCACCGAGTCAGTGTTGAGTTTGGAGTATCCGTCAACTCGGGTTTCTTCGCTGAAGGCTGAGGATATCGATTCCAAGCGCCCCCCGGTTGTTAAGTTTGATGTGGACTCTGATGACGATGCCTTGGATGAGGAGTTTGATGTGGAGGAAACTGTGAGTAAACCTGTTAAAAGGGCACCTCTCACGAAGGGGAAGAAAGGGTCTTGTTATAGGTGCTTCAAGGGGACTAGGTTTACTGAGAAAGAAGTTTGTCTTGTTTGTGATGCGAAATATTGTAGTAATTGCGTGCTCAGAGCTATGGGGTCTATGCCCGAGGGGAGGAAATGTGTGACTTGCATTGGATTCCCGATTGATGAGACCAAACGAGGGAGTCTGGGGAAGTGCTCTCGGATGCTCAAGCGATTGCTTAACGAATTGGAAGTTCGGCAGATAATGAAAGCGGAGAGATTTTGTGAAGCCAATCAGCTTCCACCTGAGTATGTTTGCGTCAATGGCCAGCCGCTTTCTTATGAGGAACTGGTTACGTTGCAGAACTGCCCGAACCCTCCCAAGAAGCTGAAGCCGGGAAATTATTGGTATGATAAAGTATCTGGTCTTTGGGGGAAGGTATTTGTTATTATTATTATCTATTTGATTTTTCTCGTACATTTGTGATTTATACAGAGTTATAGTTTGAGTGTCATTTAGGATGCTGACTGGTTTATGATTTCACAGGAGGGACAGAAGCCTTCCAGAATTATAAGTCCACATCTTAATGTTGGAGGCCCCATCCAACCGGATGCTAGTAATGGAAACACTCAGGTTTTCATCAATGGTCGGGAAATAACAAAAGTTGAGCTTCGAATGTTGCAGGTCGAAGATTTATACCGAAAGGCTGTCTTAATAATCATACTTTGTTTATTGTTAAACAAAAGCGTTGAAAGGATTCTGTTTTGGTTGTGCAGTTGGCAGGAGTTCAGTGTGCTGGCAACCCACATTTTTGGGTCAATGAGGATGGTTCCTACCAAGAAGAGGGGCAGAGGAACACTAGAGGTTATATATGGGGCAAGGTAACCTCTTACTTTTTTGCGGTGGGAAAGAAAATACCTCCAGTTCTTCCTGCCAAACGTTATTTACTATGCATTTCTTTATTTCTGCTTGTTAGGCTGGAACGAAGCTTGTTTGTGCTTTCCTGTCTTTGCCAGTTCCTTCTAAATCTTCAAATTCTTTGGGAGAACAACCTTTCAGCCTAGCTAGCAGAACAATTCCTGACTACCTGGAGCATGGGGTGCTTCAGAAGCTTCTCTTGGTCGGTTGTAGTGGATCTGGAACGAGCACTATTTTTAAGCAGGTGACATTTAACTTGATAATTGAGTCTGTGAATTAAGTCATGTTTTAATATTTTCTTTGAATTGATAGTTACATTAAATTGGATAAAATATGGTCTGTAGGCACCTGCTACAGGAATAAACATTAGTATACCTTCATTCGCTTAGCAAAATGAAAGAAAAGAAATGTGTTTTCTAAGCTATAAACATTAGTATTAACCTAGTTAATCACAATATATTGTGTGCAGTAATATTGTCAATTCTGCAAAGGTTGCTATATATTTTAATTGGATGCACAACTATGTTACTCTCCATTATGTCATCTAGCATTTCCTCGTTCAGAAAAGCCTATTTTTTGGAGTAATTGGTAACCGATTTCAAAGTTGGATGTGGTAGGCGATTATTCTTGGGAACATAAGGAATTGTTCAAATAAGATTTTGACAAGCCCCTCCTCAATGTAAATCAAAGTCACCAATAGAGATGCTGGAACTAGTCAATATATTCACAGAATTGCCAATATCTGTTGCAGGCAAAGATATTATACAAAAGCGTCCCATTCTCGGAAGATGAGCATGAAAACATAAAGTTGACCATTCAGAGCAATGTTTATGCCTACCTTGGCATACTGCTTGAGGGGCGGGAGCGTTTTGAAGATGAAAGTTTGGGGGATTTGAAAAAAAGACAGTCATCCGTACTTGACAGCACAGGTAGGATGCATTTTTTCTCTCCCTTATCCTCAGAAATATGTGCTTTTTATTGAGGTTTGACTTGTTATCCTGGCTATCTTTCTTTTAAAGCACCTATGGTGCCCCATTTAGTTGCCACGAGTTTGTTCTAAATGGCTTGCAGCATACTTGTTTGTTTGAGTGGAGTTATAGTTCATAATTATGTTTATATGTCCTTCTGCTTTTTAATACTTAAAGGTTGAGTCTTACCATTATTGTTTTCTACAGGAAGTAGTCTAAAACATGATGACAAGACTGTATATTCCATTGGCCCAAGATTGAAAGCGTTCTCTGATTGGTTACTGAAAACTATGGTATCTGGCAAACTTGATGCTATCTTTCCAGCTGCTACTCGTGAGTATGCACCACTGATTGAGGAATTATGGAATGATGCTGCAATTAAGGCCTCATATGAAAGAAGAAGCGAATTGGAAATGCTGCCTAGTGTTGCTAGTTATTTCTTAGAGCGGGTAAGATAATTCTTTAATCTATTATTTAGCATTTGTGCTGCTATCAAATTAATTGTGTAAAACCCTTTTATGTGTAACCCATTAACTGTTTTTAAAAGTAGGTAGTTGAATTCTTTATGGAATGGCCGCTTTTCATTTTTATAAGGGATTTTTATCTATAGTCAATTTCTTCTGCAAGTACTGGGAAAACAATGGAGGGGTGAATAAAATTTTTGTACATAGGATTTGATAAGTTTTAAGAATTAGTAGGTGTTTGACTGGTGGTGAAGCTTGGTTGTAAAAAGGGATAATTTCTCAGGGAGAGGTAGCGAGTATTGTACAAAGGATATCGGACAGCAGCTTTAAGCTTGCAGAGTAACAAATAAATTTCAGTCTAGCAAAGTCAGCATTTTGTGAGAATAAGTTAATACTGCTCCTCACCTGTTAAGATTATTAGAATGCTTGGTCAATATTATTTTTATTGTTGCTCCATCTTGTGTTCTTATAGGTTTCCGTTTTTATATTTCCTCTCCTAGAAAAAAATGGTTGGGCTAGTATCTTGACTAGTTGTGCTGTTCATGGACACTATTGTCTCTGACTATGACAAGTTTTTCTGTTTCAGGCTGTTAAAATATTAAGGACGGACTATGAACCCTCAGATTTAGATATCCTTTATGCAGAGGGAGTTACTTCATCTAATGGGGTGGCCTGTGCGGAGTTTTCATTTCCCCAATCAGATTCCGAGGAAACCGTTGACACTACCGATCTCTATGATTCTTTTGTTAGGTAGCTGAAAATATTTCTGCGCCTGTTATGTACCAAAATTGTGTTTTGGCTCTGAATAAACCCAATTGATCTTATAATTGTTTTCTCTGGGAAAATAGTGGCATCAGTGAAAATACCAAAATAGACAAGAAAATAATAGCATTAGTGAAAAATATCAAAATAAACAAAATACAGGATAAGTATGCTAGAATTGTAGTAAGGAGCTTATGGCTTTGATGAAATATTTTTTTCGCTGGTATTGTTGTTTAAGAAACACGGTAGAGGGTTTTTCCATCTCTGGATATGGATATGAAGTGCTCTCACGTTTTAATCTTAGTGTTTCTATTTTTTATATTTTAGATCAATCTGTATATTAGTTGGATAGTGGTGCCCATACTACTGTAATGGCTACCGTAGAGATTTTTTAGTCTGGTTTAGTTGTTAAAAGCAAACTCTGTTTCTTATGAGGAAGATGCGTCGCCATTTTGTATATTTGTTTCAAATGGGCGGAATATGACTGTTCTGTCATGCATATCTATTTATGCCAGAAATATCCTATGATGTTGCTGATTTTCGTATTTGTGAATTTGAATCATAAGGGTATTTATTATGTGTTCCCTACCACGTGCCTTTATCGGATGTTTCTGATTCATACTTTTTTTCTGGTCAACAGGTATCAACTAATTAGAGTACATGCAAGGGGCCTAGGAGAAAATTGCAAGTGGCTAGAGATGTTTGAGGATGTTGAAATGGTTATCTTCTGTGTTTCCTTGAGTGACTACGATCAGGTTTCTGTCGATGGGAATGGTTGTCCCTCTAACAAGATGATATTGAGCAAGAAGTTTTTTGAAACCATTGTCACTCATCCAACCTTTGAGCAAATGGACTTCTTGTTGATATTAAACAAATTTGATCTGTTTGAGGAGAAAATCGAACAAGTTCCTTTGACCAAGTGTGAATGGTTCTCTGATTTCCATCCAATAATCAGTCGCAACCGTCCCAACAGCAATAGCAACAGCATTAATAGTAATCCCTCCCTTGGTCAGTTGGCTTCCCATTACATAGCAGTTAAGTTTAAAAGGCTTTACTCATCTCTTACCGGAAGAAAGTTGTATGTGTCCCTGGTGAAGGGGTTGGAGCCTGGTAGTGTGGATGCGGCGCTTAAATACGCCAAGGAGATTTTGAAGTGGAACGAAGAGAGACCAAACTTTAGCTTGAGTGAATATTCAATGTATAGCACGGAGGCGAGTTCATTCTCTCATTGATTGCTGATTCAGGCAAGCGTTGTTAGCATACTTGTGTATGGCTTGACATCAGTTCGTGTACATATTACTAACTAGGAGTAAAATGGATCGTTCCTTGTACTAGCTATCTCCACTTGTAAGATTCAGTAGATGTTAAACATGTAGGTAAGGTTTCCAGCAATTAGAGAGTGTGCTGGTGAGTCAGTCAGCACATACCACAGATCAATATGTAATTTTCAAATTCATTTTTTTTTTCATATGGTTAGGTAACATCTTCATGATAGAATTTTTATTTCACATTTTGTCAGTCTGTCAACTTGTGTTTTAGTTGCAAACCTGCTTTTGTGTGCAGTACATGTACTAAGGCAAGCCTAAGATTTTAACTAGGCTTTATGGCGTTATCCTGATTGTGAATGGCATAAAGATAACATAATATTTGTGAAGGCCTTGCATTACTTTCGTTTATTTATTTTTTTCTAAAAGTTCAGAATGATCAGAGTTCTACAAATTACACCAGCTTTTATAACACAGTGCAACTTCGTTAAACATGCTATTGTTATTACAAGATTGATAGCCCGGATTTCAGAATCTAGAGGCTTCGTGTACAACTAGTATTATATAATCTAGTTCTCATAAAGCTTGGTGTCCAGACGTGGAGTTAGGAGAACTTCGAGCGGGGTTGCTTTTAAATTTGTGAGTCCAAAGCTCTCCGTCATGTCAACAACTTGATTTGAAGGAGAAGCAACATTGAAAGAGTGCAAGAGTCTAGACAAGGTCAAATGCACTACACGCAGAGCTAGTGAGGCACCTGGGCATGATCGCCTTCCAGAACTAAAAGGGACGAGCTCATAGTTTTGACCCTTTACATCGACATCTTTGTGGCTTGTCAAGAACCTTTCAGGCTTGAAATCATGAGGGTCACTCCACACACGACCATCCCGATGGATCTTCCAAGCATTCACCATTAATTGTGTGCCCGCAGGAATGTGATAGCCGCATGAAAAGGTGCAGTCTTCCATGGCTGCTCGAAGGGTGATAATGGGACTGGGTGGATATAGGCGCAGAGTTTCCTTCACAACGGCTTGAAGGTACACCAGCTTCTTTATGTCAGATTCTTCAACTTTCCTTTCCTTCCCAATAAGAGTGTCCAGTTCATGTTGGGTTCGTTTAAGTTCCGTTGGATGGTTAAGTAGCAGAGACAGCACCCATGTTAGCGTGACCATGGTGGGGTCAGTTCCTGCTAAAATCAAATTCTGCAAAAGATATACAAGACCATGGTTGTAATTCAAAATTGGATGTCAAGCAAAAAGGTGATGTGCACCAAAAGCTGATATTTTCTTCTTGTGAACAGAATAAGGGTGTTACACTGAATCGGATTGCAAGACATCACGTAAAAATTGGAGAAGTGGAATTTGGTTACGTGCGTTAATAGCTTTGGATATTTGCAAGACAGAAGGGTGTTTAAAGAAGAGAGTTTTTCTTCTAAGGAAGTGGACCCTACTGAACTTGCAAAAAAACTAGTAGCTTTTGACATGTTGTTTTGTCCCTTATGAAAAGACTTGAATAGACGAGCCGAAATATCAATAGCTTGTTTGATCTCACAAATAATTAAAAGCAAGGTTGCACAATAAATTAAAAAGTGGGGAAATTTTGACACAGGTCACGGTGATAGTGGTAATGGTTTTCGTCAACTCAAAATTGTACTCTTCTAGCATTTAAAGAATCACTGTTCAAACAATATTATATGTGAATCTTTTCCAAATTTATGTCTTGTACTCTAGTGTTTCTGTAGGAATAAATCCTTTTGAATTTATTACTTGGTAAGGCAGACATAAGACTGCAGTGGTTTGAATATTGATCCATTAAAGCGGTTCACCAGATACGGTATAATTTCTCTCTTTGATTTTACCACCAGAGGCTCCTGATTAGCGAGTCCTAAACTATAAGGTTTATAGCAGAAAGGCCTAAATTTGTTTTGGACTCCAATTGTATGTTTATCGGATAACATGCAGGAATTATAGTAGCAAGAAGAAACCGTGAAAACAAGATAGCTAAACATTTACGTACCAGGCAAGTGGCCTTGATGATGGTATCTGAATCATAACCAGAAATCTCTGTACCCTGCAGAACATTCAGCAAGACATCCATGAAATCATCCCGTTCTTCCTTTCCATTCACATTCAAAGCTCTTTTCCTTTTGTGCTCCTCTAGCCAACCTTCAACTAGAGTGTCCAATTCACTAGCAGTTCTCTTCATATCCTTTTCATATCCATTGATATCTAGCCACCCCAGAAATGGAAATGCATCAGACAACACAAACGCCCCAAACAAACATACCCAGTCCCTCATAACTCTCCTATACCTTCTTGCTTCACCATCCGCATAACCATCGCCAACCCCACAATACGGCTTCCCTCCCACCATTCTGATAGCAATATTATGTGTCAAATCTCCAAACCACTGCTTCATATCTACCAAAACTCCTCCCTCCGGACACCCTTCTTTTGACCATAACCGGTAGAGCCCCCTTATTGCAGCATCTAACGCAAACGTTCTTGTGTTTTTGAGGGGCTCAAGCCGGTTGTTAGACAGAAGCTCAATGGTCGTTAGCTTCCGTACTTGAAGCCAGTAAGGACCATAAGGAGTGAAGCCAAACATGGCATAGTTATAGCCCATTAGCTTTGAGGCTGCAACACAGGGCCTGGTCGAGAATGTTTTGTCATGGACAGTAAAACACTCCTTGGCCATCTCCCAGCTACTCAACACCAGAACTTTGTATGAACCAAGCTTTATTGTGAAAATTGGTCCATGTTTCTCAGCCATGACCCCAAGTGTTTTGTGCGTAAGTTGATGACTCCCGAAGAGATGCAAATGGCCAATGATAGGCCATGCACCTGCTGCTTGAGGTGCACTACAGATCTTTTTTGTATTGCCGCCAACTGTTTTCTTAAATTGATAAACCAAAAGGCACACTAACAGGGCAAGAATGCCTGAAATAAGTGTTTTAAGCAGAAAAACATCCATGACCCTCACGCTCTTCAATACCAAATTAAGCTAAAGAATTTATAAACAACATATATGTCGGTTATCTTCTTCCTTAGCCTATCCTTGCATCTACCATCTATATATAATATAATGTCACTGTCACTTCATCTTAATTTTCATTTTTTTCATCGTTAGCAGTGGAGTTAAGTGCTCAACTAATCATATTAATCACTAATATTATTCCTTTTTTATTTCTCTTTGTATATTATACTATCATATAATTATTACACACACATTGTTCGTTACACATGACAGAAAAAAGGAATGGAAACAAGTAATATATACATACATATTATCAAGAGACTCATCTCATCTCATTTCATGCGATAATTAATCTTCTTTAGAGTTTCACTGCTACCAAATACGACGTCATACAAGTATACACTCAACATCTACACTTTTATTCGGTAACATTAAATATACTTTTTTTTTCAGTGAAAAGGAAAACTTTGACAACTACTTAATACATAATAATAACTAATATAAATTTATCGTTAATGATTTAAATAAGATTGTTATTTAATTATTTTTATGTATATATTATTTCTCACAACAAAAATATTTTTATACGACTTTTACATTTTATTTTTTGTTTAGAATATTTATTTATTTTATCTGAATATATGTTTTCTTAGAAATTCTCTTTCGTGCCGAAAAAAATTAAATTCATTTTAGTTTTTATTTTTTCTATGATCTTTCTTCCATTTGGTTTCCTCTCTTTTTTCCTTTTTACTTTCTTTCATTTCACTTTTATTTCCAAACCAAACATACTCAAAATCTCAATTATCACCTAGGTGTCCTCGATTTTCCTAAGTACTCTAAGGTTTATATATATTAAAAAATATTTATTATTGATAACTCATTTAAATTTAACTTTGCCACTAATCCTTGTATCTTTATTTAGTCTACATATATAATAACAAATTCTTAGGATTTGTTAACTCATCTCCAATAGAAAAGTTATCATGAAAACTTTCTTAAAATATTCTCAGCTTCTTGAGAAATTAAACATGTGAATTATCTAACTACAATTTTGGGTGAAAAATTGTTAATTCAATTGGACTTCATGATTAGGGTTTATATAAAAAAACTCTTAAAAAGAAAATTGTTGAAGAAGACCTAAATGTAGTGGAGGCATCAAATTTCTATCTTGTGGGGTGTGTGTGTGGACCTTAGAGAAGTGAGTGAGTTAGTCTAAGGCCACTTTTGCTTCACAATAACAATAATTGATTCAAACCTAACAAATAGCTTCGCTCTCAATCGCTTTTCTTCTTTTCTCTAACGCTGTGGAAAACCGAAATCCACCACCATACCTTTATATTTCTTTTTTGTGTTTATCTCACCCTTATAAATTCCTTTCTTCTCTCCTTTTCAATAATCATATTTCTATTTTCTTCATTCATTTTTTTTTATAATTTTACAAATGAGATTGGTTCATGTCTATTATCTATTTATAAAAAAAAAAATTACTTGACTACAAATATTGAACATTTTTCTTCAAATAAAAAAAATATAGTAGCAAGCCCTACTAGTGAAAATGAAATAAGCATCCTTTTGAACACACAAAAGCAATTATTCATGGTGGAGTTGATATTTGTTCGTGCAAAAAGAAGTTTTTCTGAATATGACACCACAATATAAGCTATTGGAATCTGCAACAACAAAAGCTTATCAGAATGTAAACATTTAGCACTTTGAAAAGAGCAGTTTAACTAAGTTAGAAATGAGGATATCTGATTACTTTTTTTAGGATTACCAGCTATCATGTCTTTTTTTATCTATAATAGGACAACTTATAACAACTTTTATACACCTACAAAGATTAAACAGTTCTATGAAAAATTGTATACTTTTGTCAATTTTTAATTTATACATTTATTCTATTTTTTATATCTTTTCAACTTTTCTATTACTTTTTTTGTTCTTTACAATTTTTTTTTTCTTTTTATGACTTTCTCTATTATCTATAACTTTTTATTGTTTCTCCCTCGTAATATAACAAAATCCAAACCACTCACTATTTATTTATTGTGTAACCTCCATTACCATTTTTAACTATAAAGTAAAAATATCTCTTTCTCGCCAAGTATTATTAAAACAAACATATGCCGATAAAACAAACAAACAAAAAATACAATGTAATATTAAATTAAGCATAAAAATACCATGTTTGAATCATGTTAACTTCTGAAATTATTTAGGTTATAATTTTCTCATTACGTTTTAGATATGTTCATCAAAATTAAAAAAGAAAAGAAAAAGGAATTGATAAATAAAAAGCCTTAAAAAATATTTCGACCTGATATATTTCTCGTATAAAAATCTTATTTATTAATAAATGTATTTATTTTTAAATTACAAATATAATTTCTAATAATTGACAAAAATTTCTAAACCAACACATTCATATGATCTTGAAAAACAAAACGTAATATAGACCGAATATGTATAGGTGTGACCTAAACACCACTTATCTTTGCCCGAAAGTAGAGGTTGATTATTTTCCTTGACTAGTTTACTTGGCTCAAACTTAAAATGAAATTCTAGTAGATGTATGTGGTTGTGTGAGCTTCAAATTTATTGCTTTTTCTATTTCTTTATTTATGCTTTACTACTGGACATATAAATAGATATAGCAAAGGATAACAAAACAAAATATGAATTACGTTCACAGCCTATAAAGGAATTTTGAACTATTGATTACTAAAATGTATTATAAATAATAATATAATGAACAAACTATGTTTTTGGGGCTTGTAGTAATTTAAAAAAACCTTTTTATTAATTTATCTTGAACTTTAGGATTGAACTACTTTATTACCTTCAAACCTGTTTTTCATATTTTGAGTTGTAATGAGACATAATGTTGAGTGATTTTGAACAACATTTTCTTCAAGTTCTTGTATCTTTCCCATTGTACTGAGAGAACTTTAAACAATATTAATAATGGTGAGCGAATTATCATGACAATTAAATTCTCATACTTTTCAAGAGTAAAAAACATTGATATATAAATTTTAATTCACAATAATAATTGATAGAGTTCATAAGTTTCTGATGTTTGTGATGACATATATCTCATTATATTGGAATGCTATGTAAGTGAGTATTACTGTGAGATTTTGCAATTCTACTAATTCATAATTAAGCTTACTTCATATCCACAATTTCCACTTTTTATGTTTTTTATATTATTAATCCATGTTAGGGTTACCTAGCTGTCGTTGAATATCTATATCTTATTGTAAGAAAGTAATTTATGTTTTTTCTTTTTATTTTATTCCCACATCTTCTTATCACAATTAAATCAGAAATTAAATATTCTTATCTATGTCATATATTCACTCATATTTATATCTTTCATAATAAATTTAAATTAATTATATTCATAAAATTATAAATAAAGTAACCGCCAAATAATTTTCTTATGGAAATCCTACTCTCTTTTATTATTATTATTATTACCTATTTTGACATAATTAATTAAAAATATAAATTAACATACATGATATATATGTAAAAGTAGTCTATACATTAATAATAATAGTTTGGAGTGTGTGTATTCTTATTTTGAGGAGAAATATATATATATATATATATATATATATATATATATTAAAAGAAACTGGTTAAAGAATTTTAATCTTATTATCATTTTGTGAAAAGTTTATGTATTTTATAAGATTTTAATGGATTAATGTTAGTTGTTTGCAAAGAAGTTAAACCAATAATATGTTTCTTTCTAATTTTTTCAAATTAATTTTATAACTTTTAAATGTTAATAGAAGAATTAAATCCATAATTTCTTTTAGCATCTCTTTCAACTTTTACTACAAGTTAACCTTATGGTTCCAACATTTCATATGATTATTGATAACTTTTTATTCGTTAACCACTAACAATAAAGTTAATTTATCACAAAAACATTAATATTATTTGGTTAAACGCGAAATATAGTCAATTTGATCTCATAAAACTATTAAATCAGTCTATAAAATGATAAAACGACATTGATTTGATGTATGTGTTTACATATTTCCAATTTCGACATTAAGAAACCAAATTAAAATATATAACATGTACAAGGATAACTGAATGATATATAATAAAGAGAACAGTTATAATATATAAGGAACAATAGTTATATACACTAAATCAACAATATTTTACTTTTAGATAGATCCTAATTTAATAATTGTTTACATTAAATTATATATGATTAACCTGAATCGTTTTTACTAAAAAATTTAACGAAATTAGATGATCTATATGGTAGACTATTTGAAGATAAATTCCAATTAAAAAAAAATCTAATTACAGAAGACTCTATAATATTCTAAAAATTTAAAAACGATAATAATACTTCATTTAACACTTTAATATAGACACATAGGATTCTAAATTTAGATGATAAGGAAAAAAAAGTATGTTTAGTTCATTAAATAATACTTAATGTACTAGTTTATTGTTAAGTGATTAAATAATGAATTTTAGGGTTTGTAAGCATTGACATAAAGTGGAAATTGAAGTATGAGAAAAGTGGAAGGGTACATAAATATTAGTTGAATAACGGTGACATTGACAGTGACAAGATGATCTGAAACTTCCATGTGCCTTGCTTTTGATGGTGGACGGTGGAAAGAGTTTTGAAGTGTACCACCATTGCATCAATACCCCAATCTTACAACAATGCTCTCTTTTTTAAATCAGTACAAATACCAATCATTACATCTCAAGACTTCAATTTCGCCTCTGTCTCTCTTAATTCTATTATCATAATAAGCATCTAATAAGGATCACTAAATGAATTAAGCTTTTATTAAGTGCAGTGTTTATGTTATAGGGACATTATGTCCCCTTATTGGTTTCAAACCTGTAACAACAAACAACTTGGTGTCTAGGATATGTTGGGTGTGCCTGATGTAAGCCACCTCTTCATACACGTCAATTTCTCTATCGTGTTTTTGGTCAAAATTTCCATACAATTCTCTTCAAACACTACCACACTAATTACATATGTGAAAATCAATCAAAAATTAACTAGTCATCAAGTAACCACAAGAAAACTAAAAAAAGCTCATGTTGGTGAGTTGCTAAAGCTTCACAGTCATTCATCACAACGCTCGAAATTCCCTAAATTGTGCTGTCAGCCATGTAAGAAAAGGAAGTGCACTCAGATTAAAAAATCTGAATAGAAGCTATTCAATTATTAGAAAGCTTAATAAGCAACTAATGCACTACAAATTTTACCCAGAAGATGTTTCAAAACAAACACTACTTTAAATGTTTAAAAATAGAATGTCATCACAGTGGAAGAACGGTTCATTTCTTTTTTCTTTTTTTACCATTATCCATGCGTTGGTTTTGATCTGAATAAAAATGCTTACACTGTTTGTAGTGTTGGCTTTCCATGTGTTTTACCGATCAAGGATCTTCATTTTGGACCATACAATAGAAGACGTATGAGATCATTGAAATGTTGAAATGAGTTTATTCTGTCAACCGAACTGAGATTACATGTCCTTTGGGGTAGGGCAAGTGGTGAATCCCTAATCAAACTGTCTAGTCACTACAATTTATGAATAAGTGTAGTTGATGAGAATGAAATTGGGTTTTAGATCTTTTCAATAAAGTTGAGTTTAACCATTCCATTTTAAAAAAATTTAAATGAAAACAGAAGTTGAGTGAAGTGATGCATAGATAAGGTGTACATATAAAAGGTGTACGTATATTTGTGGGGAGGGTGAGTTTGGTTCCCTAGGGAGAATGGAAGGGACATGGATAAGGTGTACATATAAAAGGGGAGGGCCAGAAAAAGGTGTGAAGCTGTAGGATGCTAAATGTCACCTTCTCAGAAATCCAAGTACAGGGTCCTCACTTCTTCATACCCCTCATCCATGTTACAATAATGCATACATCTAACATTAGCGTTGCTTTCGCCAACTTTATTTTTACATCAACCTTCGCTTTCTTTTCTTCTTCTATAATACTTATCCTATACATATATATTTTCTATCACATCATCAACTATACTCAAAATTACCAAACCTGTACTCCCTTCTAATTCCCATTATACTACTATTTCTTTATTTTAAGATAATTAAGCTAATTTTAACCACCACTTTTATATATAGTTGCATGGTTTTTCTTATAATTTGGACACTTTAATATTCTACAACTGATATTTTTTTCTTTTAATAGTAGTATTGAAAAATACAATCATAAGTAAACGAATTGTAAAATTGTAAAGCACTAAATTATAATTTTTAATTCAAGTGGTGAGAAGAGCACAGTGTTATTCTTATTTTATGCAAATTGTCTTTTTTTACTTTTTCTGACATGGTATCAGAGTCATGGTTAAAGTTTATTCTAGTAATATTTTTTGTTTTTTTAGATATTTCTATTTCATCCGTTGTCGGACCGATATCGGACCATCCACCCAATTTCTACTATCACGCTCAAGATGTTTATACTTTGGCGTGAAAGGATATGTTGGAAATCTCATATCAACTAGAGATAAAGTCAATTTATAATATATAAGTGAAGTACAAACCTCATCTTATAAATCGGTTTTGTGGAATTGAATTAAGCTTAAACCCATTTTCTAACACTTAGAGTTTAGAAATTGTGGGGAGACACACACTGGTAATGGGTCTAATGATAGCTTGCAGTGAAATAGGTTGACAAAGATTGGAGTAGTTCTTTCGTTACAACTGGCGGAAATCAAGTAATATAGACTCAGACACTTCAATTTTGATTACATCCTTTTCTGGGTTCAGATATTTTGCAATTTCGTGTGGATCAGATTTCATTTCTCTGCTTTTTAAAATCAAATCCTTGGGAGAGTAATTTTTTTCTCCTTTTTAGAAGACCAGTTATGCAATTTATGAGTAATTAAATAGCATTAATTAATTTATTTTAAAACCTTAAATACTTGCTTAAATGTGTGGTTCAGTGCCACCTAATAATTTCATAGTGCAGCACTCAAATTAGCAAAGAAAATTTCGAAGTGGGTGATGAGAAACCAAATTTTAGCACAATGATTAATCTATAGATGTTCTCCCTCCATCACCCCAAGTGGTTCTGCACCTTCCCATTATTTTCTTTTATTCCAAAAATATTCTACACATTTCCACTATTTTTTTTTATTCCAAAAATATCCTACACCTCCCCACTATTTTCTTTTATTTCAAAAATACTCTACACCTCTCCATTATCCTCAACCATCTTTCTCTTTCTTTCTTTGCATTAATGGAGCATTCATATGACTTAGATTTAAACTTGTGATATATTGCAAAATATAAAATTCAGAGGAAACTTCAATGTTAGTGCTTCTATCACTTCCATTTTATAAACTGAAAAGTTAGATGCAAATACAAAATAATAAACATAATAATATTAATAGTAAATAATATATTATTATTATTGTTATTATTATATACTAACTTTATAACGACGAAAGAACTAAATAAATTTCAAATCTTTAACAAATAATTTTTCTTTTATATTTTAAGTATTTAATAATATTTTTATATTATTTATCTAATAAATTAAATACTTTATTCAAGTTATTTGAGTCAAGTCGGTAAGTTAAAACATAATATAATGTTAAAAATTATAGATATTAAATGTAAAAAAATACACATATATATAAACATTTTTCTAGAAATTTATAACAAAATTTTACCATTTATTAAGTAATTTCAAGAAAAAAAAATATATTGAACAATGAAAATAAGATTGAATCAAACTTATTTAAGGGAAAATGTAAATAAAATTTTGCAATATATCACAAGTTTAAATCTTAGCCCTGTGAATGCTCCATTAATGTGGAGAGAAAAAGAGAAAAATTGTTGAATATAGTGGAGAGGTATAGAGTATTTTTGGAATAAAAGAAAATTGTGGAGATGTGCAGGAATACTTGGGGTGGTGGAGGGAGCAACACCCTTAATCTATATACTGCACTGAGGCCAGTTCACCTTCTATTGATTGTTAATTTAGGCTGCAATCAATAGCAGTTTATTATATTGTCCTCTTTTAATATAGGAAAACATTTTAGCGTCAATATGAACAGTAATTTGTTGGGTACTACACAAATCCAATTAAAATAAAGATGAACAAAAAATATCAATAATAAATAAAAATGAACAATAAATTATTCTTCAAGTTCTTCACATGTCGTACTCCTTAAATTATGTAAATAGTATAATTGTACATTTTAATTTTGACATGATCGTTTTCCGTGAAAACCAATCTCGATTTGAAGTCACATGTCAAGTTTCACTTAAATCTACTATTCGCTAATCATGTAGTTGTTTTTCACCATTAGAGCTAATTATTGTTTCACTCACTAGAATATTCTCATCTTCTCATATACTTGCAACATAACCTTGTGAGGTTGATGTTTTAGAATTCCTTCTTCCATTCTTCCTCTGCCATCGATCTTTCTTGGCATGTTCTCTCTTGTCATAATGATAACATTTGAGTGTTTCTTACTTTGAGATTTTGATTTATCATGAGTTTGACTTCCATTATATCAACGTTCTCTTGATCTACCTCTTCTTATTGTCAAAGTCTTTACTTGTTTGGAACTTTCCCGCCTATCTATTTTATTTTATTTTCTAAATTTTTCTTCAAGAATAGCTTTTGGCAATATCCTTAAAGTATAGGTACTCATCAATATTGTTAGTTGTTATGTTGATGATGAGTTAAACATATAAATCGGATAAACTTTGCAATAAAAGCTCTGCAGATTCATTTTCAATTATTTTCAATTATGTTAAAATTTGTTATTGCAAGTTTTTCAACTATTTTGAAATTAAAATTTGGTAGTTTTTCAACTAAGTTGAAATTTGTCATTTGCAAGATCATTGATATGAACTCAATCATTTTGAAATTAAAATTTGGTAGTTTTTCAACTAAGTTGCATTTGCAAGATCATTGATATGAACTCAGTCATTATATTGTTATGGGCTCAGTCATTATATTGTTATGTTGACTTTGTTATGTTGAGGAGTTAATCATATGAATAAGAATATCTATATGTGAACTGTAGTCATATGATGAAAGTGTCCCAAATCTAACTTGTGGGCAAATTTATAATAATGTAAAAAATACAAAAATAGTGTTTTCATTAATTTTTACCCCTTTAAAACCAATTTGCTGCTAAGTAAAAATTCTCCAGTGTCAAAGTAATATAAAAGAGGAAGACAAATAAGATAGGACGAGAAAACTTTTGGATTGCTAACACAAGAGATTGTGATTTGTTTTATAACAACCAAACCATTCCCCTAAAGATGTTCCCACCTACGTGGGACTTCTTTCTTCACATAATTCAGATACATAGATTGAGTGACCTAACGATGCTATTTCAAAAAATCAGTTGAGTATTTGGTACATGGAAAGTCCTGCACAAGAAGAGAGAGAATGGACAGGCAAGAATCCATTAACATTTTTTTTAATAAAAGAATGCTACTAGACTTCAAATATATGCAAGCACACACTCCTTTGGGCCCAAAAGTCCTTCAAATGTCATGGGAGAATTTCTTTATGAAAATGTGAGTCTAAATTACACATTGAATAACAAAGTCAAATATCATATGAAAAAAAAGTCTCAAACTCTGAAGGTTTTTGAACTAAAAATGGTTTCAATCCCTAGAATATGTTGACTGAAATCACATATATATAATTTCTCTTTAATGAATCCTCTGGTATAAAAAGTTGATCAAAATTCTGCCACAAATTATCAACCTGTAAGATGCAGTAAACATGAAGATTGAAGGTTGTTATGCAAGTGATCTATTGATACATTTGCATTTAGATACCAACGTTACTTAGCCGGTCCCTCACCTTGCAATTACAATTTATAACTTGATTGCAAATCATTTGCACGTTTAAATAGCTGATACAATTGAATGATGGATAAAACTTGAGCATCTAATAAGTTCTCTGTATGTTGATGACTGATCAAAACAGAATGGTTGGTTGTGAAGCACACAGTATAGACAATAGTTATTGTAATGCAGTGCAGCTTCTTTAAAATGCAGTCTTCAATAAGTACATAATCATTACACTACATTGCAACTATTTAAGCATGTTATGGCTATTAACATATGGAAAGAACCCAGAGGATTCTTGTCGCTATTTTGAGAAAAACTAGGTTCATGTAATCTAGTCCTCGTTAGTATGTGTTCTTGCTGTTGATTCTTTTGAGGAATACATACATCACCAATGAACCACCCATATAAAATATTACAACAACACCAACTTCCAACTCAAAATCTTAAGGCAAATGATACTAAACTACCATATGATCCATGATCCTGATCAAGTAACACGTATTTAAGTTTTTACGTTTTAGATAGAAAAGCTAGTTATTATCTTTAATTAGCAGATAAAGATTTATCAAGACTGTGGCTGATAACCTGCTTATTTGGGACTTGGTAGCTATTAGACAAAATCTCGATAGTGGTCAGTTTCGTCATCTCACGCCAGTAAGGACCATAAGGAGAGAAGCCAAACATAGCATAGTTATAGCCCATTAGCTTTGAGGCTGCAAGACAGGGCCTGGTCGAGAATGCTCTGTCATGGACAATAAAACACTCCTTGGCCATCTCCCAGCTACTTAAAGAAAATAAGGTATCGATTGGATAATTAATTAAAATTTGATTCAAACTTAAAACATCTGTAACAGTGTAAGAAACATGTGATTACAATAATAAACATTTAAAAGAAAATGACATAAATTTATTGCATAACAATAGATTTGCCCATTTAAGTCATGGTGCATGTATCATTCGCCTAGGGATGTCACTTGAGGTAGACTGGTCTTTGTATTGAGGTTGCTGATGTGAATTGAATGAAACGTATGCTACTGATTTAATTCAAGCGGACAAATGATAGGCGTAATCTGATTTTCCGTGTGTTTCAGTCTATTAGAAGAGACCATTTAGTCAATGTTTGCGTCAGCATCGGTTCAAGTAGTGGTTTCAATAATAGAGGATGATCATGTCTTTTACCAGGCAAACGTAATTAATCATCACCCTTTACTTCGTTATCTGAAAGATCTAAACAATTTTTGTTATAATTATACAGATTTAAAAAGAATATAATCCATTATCCATGTGTTCCTTTAAAAGTGGAGTTATTGGACAGATCTATGGATATCGAAAATCTTTAGTACGTAGATGTTTGTATATATACTACTAAACCTGCTATTACAATTTCACTTCCAAGAGCATCAGTATCCAAAAGTAGATAGAAGATACAATCAAACTCATGCTAGAAACCAGGTTCTCGGGCGTAAACGTGTTCGTGGATGACATAGAAAAACTTGGGGAATGTGAACCACAAGTGCAGAATTATTATAACAACATATAGTAGCTTCATTGAACTTTTTATTAGCCCCAAGTTGAGGTTACTAAACCTTATTAAAATCTAGTCTTGGTAAAGCTTTGAATCTAAACGTGGAGTTAGCAGAACTTCAAGTGGGGTTGCTTTTAAATTTGTGAGTCCAATGCTCTCTGTCATGTCTACAGCTTGATTTGAGGGCGAAGCAACATTGAAAGAGTGTAAGAGTGTAGCCAAGGTCAAGTGCACAACACGCAGAGCCAGTGGGCCCCCCGGACATGCTCTTCTTCCGGAACCAAAAGGGAAGTACTCAGAGTTCTGACCCTTTACATCAACGTCTTTGTGGCTTGTCAAGAACCTTTCAGGTTTGAAATCATGAGGATCATGCCAGACACGACCATCTCTTTGGATCTTCCAAGTATTCACAATCAAATGTGTGCCGGCAGGAACATGATAGCCGCATGAAAATGTACACTCTTCCATTGCTGCACGAAGGGTCAGTATAGGACTTGGTGGATACAGCCGCATGGTTTCCTTTACAATGGCTTGGATGTACACTAGCTTCTTTATGTCAGATTCTTCCACCTTCCTGTCCTTCCCAACCTGAGTGTCCAATTCTTCTTGGGCTTTTTTAAGCTCCGTTTCATTGTTTAGAAGCAGAGACAGGGCCCAAGTTAGAGCCACCATGATGCTGTCTCCTCCTGCCAAGATCAGATTCTGCAAAAATACACCAGCTCATGGTTGGAATTCAATGTCAGATATCAATATGCACAAAAAAGAGGTGGTGTATTTTTAGCTTTTAAATTTGTTCTTCTGTTCTAAACCAAAGATGGATGCTGTACTGAATCAGAGAACATACTAAGAATTTCTAATGACTAAAGCACAAAACATACTAGGAAATTCTAGTGACTGGAGCAACAAAACAGGATACCAGACAAATACTCAACTAAAATACAAAATAAAAAAAGTAGATAATAGACAAAAATTTACTAGTAAAAAAATCTTACATACCCTTCCCTCTGTTATGAAGACCTATAAGAACCTTTCTCTTGGAAATTTGAAAACAAATGCAACGCCAGACAAAAGAGAAGATTTCGGGGTGTATAAAGAGAAAGCCTTAACCTCCTTTTTTATAAGGAGAGGAGAAAGCCCCTCTTTTATTTTGTATTCTCCTCACAGATGATAATAATATGAACACACTTACCAGGCAAGTAGCCTTGATGATGGTGTCTAAATCATAACCAGAAACCTTAAGATCGTGCTGAACATTAAGCATAACATCCATGACATCCTGTTCTTCCTTTCCATTTGTACTCGCGTTTCTTTTTCTTTTGTGTTCTTCCAGCCACCCTTCAACCAAAGTGTCTATTTCACTAGCTGTTCTCTTCATAGCCTTTTTGTATCCATTGTTATCTATCCACCCCAGAAGTGGAATTGAATCGGATAATACAAACACCCCAAATAAACTCATAAAGTCCCTCATAGCTTTCTTATATCTTCCTGCTTCACCTTCTGCAGAAGCATCACTATTAGCCCCATAATATGGCTTCCCTCCCACCATTCTCAGAATAATATTATTCGTCAAATCCCCAAACCACCGCTTCATGTCTACCAAAACTCCTTCCTTTGGACAACCTTCTCTTGACCATAACTTGTATACCTCCCTAGTTGCAGTCTCTAACTCAGATGTTCTTGTATCCTTAAGCAATTCAAGCCTTTGGTTAGAGAGAAGCTCAATAGTGGTAAATTTCCTCATCTCACGCCAATAGGGTCCATGAGCAGCGAAGCCAAACATTGCTGAATTGTAGGTCATTAGCTTTGTTGCTGCAATACATGGCCTGGTGGAGAATGCTTTATCATGGACAGTGAAACACTCTTTGGCCATCTCCGAACTACTCAACACCAGAACTTTGTTCGAACCAAGTTTTATTGTGAAAATTGGTCCATGATTTTCAGCCATCATCCCAAGTGTCTTGTGTGTAAGTTGCTTAGCCCCGAAGAGGTGCAAATGACCAACAATAGGCCATGCTCCTGCTGCTTGAGGCACAGTGCAGATCTTTGCATTAGGACCATTTGTCTGCTTCAACTGATAAAGCAAGGCACCTACAAGCAAGACAAGAACGCCTAAAATCAGCGTTTGGAGCTGGAAAACATCCATGATCATGACAATGGCCATGTTGAGTAGGCTACCTTAAATTTGTTTTATGTCCTTTTTCCCTGTGTTTAACTTAGTAAAACAGTGCACCCCAGTTGTCTTTTTGACATACAGATGGATCAGGTTCGTGAAAATCAAATGTTTCAGATTTATTAATTGTGCATGATTAACGTAAAAACGTAAAGTCTTCTTTACTGAATAGACTTCAATTAAAAATTGGTCGGTCTACTGGAATTTTTCAGAATTGTTGCTCTTAAATTTGCCATAAATTATTAAATTCAAGACACATGATTTTTGTCTCAAGTGATTTTTTTTATATTCAATTGGTAATAATATAATCGAAGTATGCTAGCAACTAAACTTCTGATAAGATCCTCTAGGCAAAATTGACCCGGCATCTTGAAATGTTCAAATCTTCTAACCGATATACAGGAAATCGGTGAGAAACATTATAGTCTGTTCCGCATTTTTTCTGGAGTAGTTAAAGAATATGAATAAACATTTACTGCATACATTCTGGCTTAAGTATTTTCCGGATTCCATTTCATTTTTTGCAACTTCTTTTTTTCATCGAAATATTATCTTGTCTTTTTATCTCATTTGAGAAGATAGGCTTTGTCTGACTTTCTGCGCTTTAAAAGTGCCACTAGGCATAGGCTAAGGAAGTAATATTAGAATATTCATTGCAGATTGAGATCATTCTTATCGTAATTCCATTATATCTTAGCTAAATGGACCGGCACTATATGCACCAGTGTTTCAACCATTTTTTTAAGGCTTAAATGCTTATTTCATCCTCAAAGAGATGAATTTCTATTTAGTATCTGGTTTTAAAAATGAAGACATTGGTCTTATGTTATGAAAAGTGTATGAATAAGGTCCTTTCCGTTAAGTTGACAGCAACGGCCTTAAGTTCATGCTGATGTAACCGTATTTTTTCTCTTCTCTCTTATGTTGTCCAGCTTTTTCCCTCTCTTGTTCAGCTTTTTCTTTGATGATTTGTTGAACTTGTTCTTTCTTTGTGAACCTTATTCATATACTTTTCATAACATAGGGACCTAATGTCTTCATTTTTAAAACCGGATACTAAACAGAAATTCACCTCTTAATATGGGAACGAAGTAAGCATTTAAGCCTTTTTTTAAAAACAAACCGAGTGCACTCTAGAAGGTAGAGCTGTCAAAACGGGTAACCCGGTCCGACCCACCACGGGTTGACTACTTAGTGAGCCAACCCAACCCGGCTCATTTATTAGCGAGCCGAAAAAATTCGAACCCAACCTGACCCACCACGGGTTGGTGGGTTAAACGGGTTAGCTCATTGGCTCACTTAATTAACCATTTTTTTTACTCTCTTCTTCTGAGATTCTTATAACATGTTACTTTGATCGATCAAATTGAAACATTAATAATTGAACCAATTGATATAAAAGAAAATGAAATAAAAGAAATATATTGTTATATATATTCTAAGCTATCAAGAATAAAATTTTGTCAATTTAGTTTGATGAAACATACACAACCCTTTTGAGCAAGAAACTACATATAGCCGTTAATAAAAATATATAGCACCAAGATAAAATTGTCATGCTTGTAGATAGTTCTAAAAACAAGATAAAACAAATGATATTTCCTGAATTATCCAATCTATAATATTATCCATCTATTAAATTGGAGTCCTAAATGGATAAATCCACGGTATTATGCTCTCTTGAAGAGTTTTATTTGCAAAGGGAAGGGAAACTTTTGGAAAGACAGGCGAAAGACTAAGTAAAGGTTGTGCATTTTGAATAATTAATTTGATTTACTTAAAAAAAATAACCAATCCGACCCACCACGAGTTCAACCCGTGTGAGCCAGGTCAAAATTGGCTCGCATAAAAAATTTTGCATTTTTTTTCAACCCAACCGGACTCAAATCCGTGATGAGCCGGGTTGGCTCACATATTTCAACCCATTTTGACGGCAGTACTAGAAGGTAAGGTTATTTAGTAATTTTATCATAATTATACTTCCTTCTCTCCTTAATATACGTCATTTATAACAAAATAAATTACTATTTTCCAATTTTAAAAAATTAAATTTACATTTATTATTATTGACTTTTAAAATGGATCATTGCTTATTAATAAAACGAATTCATGTTTACAATATTTAATATTTCCTCCGTCTTCTTAAGTAACCTTATCTAGCAACTTTATCTTCGAAAGATTTTGTTCTTATTAGTGACTATCCTTTTAACGTAAGATTTCAATCAGGATTATCTTTTGGATCCGTAAACGAAGCGAATGGCATTGACATTGATTATCTTCACCATCTGTTTTCATGCAACTCAACAGACAACTTAAATTCAGATTATAAGAAGTATTTGGAATTCAAATACCATTATAAAAGAGTATCTGTGTACTATCCAATCACAAATTATGGCCACTTGGCATAAGAGGCCTTCGGAAAACATTTAGCTACCATGCTAGAAAGTCAAATTATAATAACGTATCTGTGCTGTACTATGACAAAAGAAAGCACACATTACAAAAAGGTTTTCATGCCAAAAATTACCAACTCCATCCATTTAAATAGTAATGCTTTTTCTTGGAAAGTAAGCACATATATCCCGGGTTACACTAAGAAAAAGAAAAAACTTCTTCATGGTTTTTTGAATCTGGACCTAAGTCTTCCAGCAATGCTGTCCGAGCTGGGTTTGGAGGAAGAAGCGAGTGGCTTCATGGTATCTGAACATTCCTTTTTTTCAAGCTGCGGAGATTTCGGAGTATCTAAACACTTAATCTTTTCTAGCTGTTCTTGCTCATTAGAGAAAAGCAATCTCTTTGTTGAAACCTCAGCACCGTCACCTTCAGTTTCAGCTAGAGACTTCAATGATCCCAGATGATTATCAGTGACCTCAAGAGACTTGTTGTCCACATCAGAGAAGGGTAGCGACCTTTGTACTGAAACTGGATTTGAAGCATCTGCATTTTTCTCCACATCTATTTCTGCGCGCCGGGTTTGAACAAGGAAGTGTGCAACTGATTTGTAACCCAATGACGATATCTAAAAAAAAGGGAGCAATTTGAGCTTAGCTTCAATTTCAATATCCGGAGAAACAACTTTATGGTAATATAAATTTCAGTAAAGAATTAGGAGTAACCTTTTTATATAAAGGGCCAGTTGGGGCCCATCCTTTTGCTTGACGGCATAAGCTACAGTTGCAAATTCCACGACAAACAGGGCATAGCCAAGTTGGATTCTGTAGGGCTTCAAGTACATGCTCCCCATATCTACAAAAGAACAATGTAAAATAATGAAAGAGGTCATGCATCACAAGAAGCCATAAATTGCAAGGATTGGTTTTGTTCAAACTAAACAAGCAATAACAACGGATTACCAGCAATGGTTTTTTAAAGGTGAAGTATACTAATTTACTGAAATATTGAAGGATAAAAGATTCCAGACAGAATATTCAAAGCATAATCACGAATTCCCTGGATATAATCCTGGGCTTTGGATGTATGCACATTTGAGATTAGCCTTTGATAATACCTTGAAACATTAGCAGATATACCATAGCTCCAGCTACATGTTTCAATGAAAACAAAATGAGCATTGTACAGTAGTTTAACTAACGAAGTGATCAACAGCAAACTATCCTGAAGATAATATAAATCGGGCAACGACAGGCCAACACCTGATTTAGGAGGGAATTTAATTCACAAAGTTACTGGGCAGTCATTTAATACTAATTTTGGAATAGGAGGTTACTGGTTATGAAGTGGCGGTTATAATGATATATGAGTCGTGGTTACATACTTGTAAAAGAGAAACTTAGTGTGCCTTTAGGAGGGAGCTGAGTCCCTAACGTTGCAGTGGTGAATTGTCACCTGTTAGATGAATGCAGTATGTAAGATTTAGACATGCGTTTATTTTATTTTTTAAAATTTGAAATTTTACCACTCATCATTTATCAGTTAGAACTTCAAATTCTTAAATGGCTCTCAAATGTGATACATAGTTGACTGTACCACGAAGAGTCCGTTCTGAGTTGCTTTGACTGTGTTAAAAGGTTGCCATCTCCGTCAAAGAAGTTCCGGAATTTGTGGTTTAAACACCCTTACGGCGGTAGAGGCAAGAGATAGAGACCAGCTGCTTAAAGCACCATGTACTCCCGCAGCAGCCCACATTTAGATATCCTTGTGAAAAGCTCTTCGGTAGTGCTTTTCTACTTGTGCCATTTTATCCAGTTAGAAAGCTTTATCAATATTCAATCTCCAAGATCATGTAGAGAAATCTCAACTAGTTACAACAACTAGACTGTAAAGTAAATGAGTGTTTTTCTACTTGAGCCATTTTGTCCAGAGTTAAATAGATTTACAGAGATTCAATCTCCAATATTATATACGTAAAAATCAACTTGTTATCAACAACTCCACTACAAAACTGATGTACATTGTCTGCAGAGGAAACTTCTTGAGTTAAGATAAAGTTGTTTATAATTTATGAATAGAATGGTATGATCTAATTGATATCAGGGAAAGAATTGGATACATGAAAGGAGACTTCCGGGATGTTCCAGACTATAATTCATGGGAAATGGTAAAAACTTGGGCAAAGATAAATATATATATATATATATATATATATATATATATATATATATATATATATATATATATATAATTGAAAGTGAAATCTAAACAGGAAAATGATGAAAGTGAAAAAGTGTACACATGTCAACATCCTGAGTTGAATCCATACAATGGATGAAAACTCTCTAAATGCAACCTAATGTTGTGAATGGTAGGGAATCTGCTCCCTGTTTAGGAGAAGGAAACCCTGTGTTTGTAACCAAATCTGACCTAACTTCAGTCTTTATTACGAGAGATTAAGCATGCAGTGCACTGTCATTATAAAAGATTTTACACCATTATTAACTAATAAGAAATCACCCAAAATATTGGTCTACTTGCTTACAATACAATATTACAGCATCAACTATTCAGCATTATCCTTATTTGTCTATAAATATCCTACCAAATCAGCACAATGTAGAGAGACTGTGGCATCTTTCGGCATGAAAACAAACTCACGTTAGAAGGCATACCTCATATACAAGCAATCTCCACAAAACTGCCCCTGGACCATGTTACATTGGCTACAACATGTACGATAACCAAGTGTTTTTTGCCTACAAAACAATATATTAACTCAATGATAAAGTTCATGCAGAAAAATAAATGAAGACCAGTAGATCAATAAATTAAATACATCTCCTAAATGAGAACATGGTAAAAATGGTTATTTGCAAAGAAAGATCTTACAAAGAGAGAAAAGAGAAAGTTTATCATCAAAAGCCTTTCTTTTCTAACTCAATTATGTTTATGAGCAAATACAAAAAGTAAACAAACAAACTCTTACTGTTCAAAGTGCCACCGCTATCATACACAAGTACACAATAAAATTAGTGGTGTTTTATTTTAAGGAAAAAATCAGCATCATGTTACCCGCAATTAAAAAAGCATGTCTCGAAAGTAGTATTTATACAAATACTAAACACAAGTTCATGGCAGACAGCCAGTACACCTCTTAACCAATCACTCAAGAACAACCAAAAATTATACCAATACTCTCTCTCTCTCTCTCTCTCTCTGTGTTAAAGCCGCATATATCTTCCTTTGAATAATATACGACTACTAAGTTACTCTGGAACTCTATGGCAAGTGATACTGTGATTTCTAAAAAATCCAAACTAACAATAAAAAGTGTATTAGAGGGTGTGATGGTAGCACTCCCCTTAATAACTTAGGCTTCAGACATTAGAGTAACAATTTAATAGAAACTGATTAACCTGCACTGATGGCAAGTTTTGCCACGGACGGAGTCATAGATTCGCTTTCCATCTTTACCACAACCATCAACGAAAAGCGTCCAGGGTTTCTGGGTGTTCCCCAATAACTTCAGGTGCTCATCAGTGTACACCTCAGGCTTGGCACCTTCTTCTATCACCACCCTTCCACGTTCCGCAAACTCGGATTTCTTGACAGGAACTTCAGCGTAACTAACAGGGGTCACATTCTGCAATCTGGAAAAAAGAATCAAAGTTTAAGGTAAAAATGAACAAAACTTATGCGTTGAGTGATAGATGGCTGGGATTGGAACCTGGAAGAGCGGCGAGTGGGGGCGGAAGGTTTGAGAGTTGAAGGAGGGGTTTTGGGTTTGATTGAAGAGTAGGATCTAGAAGTAGTTCGGTGGGGTTTGTTGTTGTTGTGGAGCTTGAGGCTGAGGGAAAGGTCGAATATGCCCAACTTCCCCATTCTCTCACGGTTTTCGCGGATTCTCTTCTCTCTGGTGAGCTCGTAGTCGGAGATATTGGGCTGCTGAGGTGTGGCGTCGTTGGCCATGGCGTCGGACTCCGCCGTTAGGGTTCGCTTTCTGAGAGCCGGCATGGCAGAGTGGGTTTGAATTCAAGTTTGGAGTTACTCTAGAATACGAAACAGTACAACGGTCGGGGTGGAAAGAGGGAATCCCTAAAGCCAAAATCTTAATGTTTCTCTCTCAAACGTCACACCCACTTCTTAAGATGTAATTTTCTTACCATTTTTTACGAAAGAAGTCGTTTTATTTTCTTAAGTAATACGTTGTCATGATATTAAACATTTATATAGTGACAACATATTGAAATTTTGAAATAAAATAATAAAATATGGACAAACTTGTCTGTAAAAATAAAAAAGTAAGTGTCTGTACGTTAACTATCTGCTAACGTGTCCTTCTCATTTCTTCTTGTTAAGAAAATTATGTTACCATGTTATAAATTTGTATTCGTTAAGTAGTTTAAGATTTGGATGAAAGTACGGGTCGTTGTTTCTTGTGAAATATAATTTATATTAGTATCATGAATAAATATTAAATTAAAAAAATACAAATTTCAGTTATCAACATATACATTAAATTTATAATAATTAATTATTGATATATACACCTATGCTTATTTTAGTAACGCAGACCTATTTTAGTAAAATCCGAATGACATTAGTGTTTTCCAAAATTTTCCTCACCAAAAACAATGTAATATTTAAAGCAAAAAATTTATTAGGTTATTCTGAATTTAAAAATATGTTTTTATAATTAGAACTGAAATTAAAAAAAAAAAAAAACTGAATGTATTTTTGTAGCATTATAGTTTTGTTCTTTTTTATATAGTTTTATTCATACGTCTTTTATTGCGAATGTTTTAGGTCTTCGTTAAATTTAATATGTTAATTTTAAAATATAGTCTCAATAATTTATAAATTATGTAGCATATTTATATAAATAATGTATTGGTAAAATTAATTAAGTTAAAATTCCATTTCTAATCCAATTTTCGTGATTTTTTTTGGAAATTCAAATATAAACATTAAATTTTTAAAATCAAATTGTTCATTAAATAAATCATCACACAATTTTAAGACTCACTTACATTTTTCTATTTTAAAATATTGTAAAATAATTTTTAAGGATAAAATAAAAAACGTGACACACACTCACTTATATTCAAAGTCTCACTTATATTCAAAGTTGTAACGTAAACTGGATGAACCTCTTGATGATCCTACATTTTTCAAATTACTTTTGTTCTCTTTCTTCCTTCTCTAAATCTTGGGGACGCTCACATTAGTGATTTACTCTAATATTTATTGTAATAAAGATGAATAATCAGAGTTAAATTATTTGTCTTTCCTGTCAGACATATATTTATAAATATTATAATAACCTTACAATTAGATTTGACTCATTAATCATCACTAAATTACTTTCACTATTCTTATTAATCTCCAATCAATGACTATTATTCTCTTTATTGGATAGTCGATCCCTTAATTGACCTATAAATATTATAATGAATTTATCATTAAGTATGACTTATTAATCATCAATAAATAACTTTCATTATTCTCCTTAATCTCTAATTAAGGATTATTGTTCTCCTTATTGAATGTTCAATTGCTTAACTTACCAAATGGTCATACAAAATATATATATATATATATATATATATATATATATATATATATATTATAAATTTAATTTTCTATTAACCTATCTACAACATTTGGACTAGGGCTTTGTGCGGTATTTATTATATGTAAAGAATAATTAGATATTTTATGAAAACAAATACTTAAACACTATCCAACGTAATTTTAGAAAAACACAGAAAATAGTGTAATTTATTATTTCTTATCCAAATAAAGTTTATCTATTTTTCTCACCTCTTTTCTTTTGTGACTTTTGCAACGAAGAATTAAAAAAATATATCAAAAGCATAAAAGTATTTTGAGCAAGGACTAGTCGAAGCAGATACACAAGCAAAATTACTAGTATTACGAAATATTTGTACGGTTGTTGGTTAAATTGAAAAAGATATTATGAATTATATACTATTTTATTTCCAATAAATTTTATATTAGAAAAACATCACAATATTAAAAATTTAATTTAAAATAAAGTATTATTTAAATATTAAATTTTATTAAAAAAATCAATATGATGGGTACTACTTAAGTTATGATTTGTAATTATGAGTAACATAACCGATTGAGCTTGACGGATTGTTTCGTCAGATGATGTAAAATGAGACGGATTGAATTTAAAATTTTAATCTGTTAGTCACTTTTGGTTCGATCTATTCAGTTATGGTGTATTTATTTGGAGGAGAAGATTTGGGAGAGAGTGACTAGATGAATTTGAGAAGATTTGGGGGTGAATATATTTTTTGTTTATTTGAGTGAATTTTGAGGTAATTAAGAATGGATTTGAAAGTAAAGTTAGAATTTAACTGATGTGATAGATACAAAATTGTTTAATTGGTAGAAATGAAATATTACTAAAATGCCCATAATTATTAAAGTAATATAAAATGATAATTGTTAATGTTATATTTAATTGTAAAAATGTTTACAAATAGTAAGAAATTAACCTTAATTATTTAATTATTAAAATTTAAATTTAAGAGCCCATTTAATATTATCGAATTGTCTTAATTAGTTTTTAAGGTAATATTAAATATTGTTAAATATTTATATATTAGAATTTAAATTTTAGAGGCAATTTAATACATCAAATGCATTTTATAGGTTATAATAATGAATTAATAGAATAATAAAAAAAAAGATTAAAAAGAAAATATAAAAAAAGCTTCTTCTTTCTTCCATTTGGAGAAACAAACACATCAAATGTATTGTTAGAAAGTGAGTTTTAAGCATAACTCATCGAGTGTGGGAGGTTTTTCATTTTCAAATTCTACTCTAACCATGACTCTGATACCATGTTAGAAAGTGAGTTTTAAGCCTAACTCAACCCCACAAAACCGGCTTGTAGGGTGAGGTTTGCACCCACTTATAAAGTATGAATTGACCTTATCTCTAGTCGATGTGGGACTTCCAACATGCATAAGGTTGAGTTTTTGTTTAACTCAAAGAAAAGAAAAGGGTGTGTGAACATTTCCTTCAGATCGACATCCTCTTCAATGTGCTCCCTCGCATCGCATCCATGCCTTCTCACTCTCAAATTTTCAACCACCAACATCTCTCTCTTCCCCTCCATCTCTCTCGCAACAAACACCAATCTCTTCCTCCAAACACTTCCCTTGCATGTTCTTCCCGCTCTCTTTTCAGTTGCGCCACTCTCCAAGTGTTTTTCTCTCTATTTCTGCGTTTTCGAAATTCGATTATATGAATAGTTTGATTTAATTAATTTCTTTATCGTTCAATTCCTTCCCGCTCCCTTTTCAATTGCGCCACTCTCCTTTTCTTTTTTTTTAATCTTGAGAGAGTCATTCTTCCCACCCCTGAAACCGAATAGGGATGGAAGGGAACCGAATACACCTCCAAAATATTTCATTTCAGCAACTCTTCTTCAACATAGTGTAGTTATGCATGCTTCTTCGATTTGATTATGAAACTTTGGGATAGAATAAAATCGTGCTATTTTTTAAACGAGGACACACATAACATTTGCATATAAATCACTGCAAATCTTCGCAACATGCAACACAGCGAGATGCTTAAATTGAGTTTCTCTCGCAAATGACCGCATTTCCATCTTTTACAAATCCACACAAACGAACAAAAAAAATACAAACGAACAAAAAAATTCTAGCAAATGGTCGCTTGCAATTTCTCTTATACAGTGTTTTCCGTTCAAGTGAACCGCTCAAGTGAACACAACGTCAATTAAATTGATAGATTAAAATGTCTATCATGCTAAGACATATATTTTAAATTAAAAATTAAAATAATATAAAAGATTTACTTTTTCTATATTATATTTTTTAAAACATAAATATATAATAGTATTGTAATTTAAATTATTAATTCTTATAAATTAAATTTTAATTATTATTAGTTGTAATAAAATAATTTATTACGTAAATATAATAATTATTTTAATTTATATAATTAAAAATATTAACTAATTAATTAAAAATTAGAAAATATTTTATGTAATTAAATACGTTTTTAATATTTATTTATATGTAAATAAATTTTAAAAAATTTAAAAAAGGTGACGGATATGTCTTACTCGATCTGTCAATCCATTTTACGTGTGAAGAGTTATCATTAGTTATCATTTTTGTTTATTGATCCGGTCTAACTCAACCCGTTTTTACCATGCTAATAACATGTGAGACCAAAATTAGCCGAATTCCATTTTATCACCCGAGTTTGTAAAAATATAAATCAGGCGGTCAATTTTATGCTTTGTAAGTCCTAATAAGTTGTTGGATACAGATGGACTGTAAATACCACACCATGAATTATGAGAATACAGGCACATCGCTTCTAAATTTTCAGTATAACCTTGCTTTTGGTTATGGTGACCAAACAATACCTAATCTAATTAATCCCTACTTTGAATATTAGAATTGAGAAATCATCACATCCACGTATGTTGATGAACTACCACATGAAATTTGAAATTTGTTGTTAAAAAATATAACAAAAGTGATCAAAGCATATACAACTAGGCTTTCGAGTTTTTATATTGTAAATAAACTAAAAGCTTCTTATATAAGCAAGCATTCGTTTGCCTCTTTCAGCAGTGCCTCAGTTCTTTAAGTGGTGAAACATAAATTAAGCTATGGCGTTGAAATATCATACCACATTTGCTCTTTTGCTTTTGCTTGTCAATCTGAGGTTTCGTGGAAATGATGCTGCTCAGAATGCTAAGTTAGCAGCTTCTTTCATCTTTGGGGACTCGTTGGTAGATGCAGGAAACAACAACTATCTTTCAACTCTTTCCAGGGCAAACGTTCCCCCCAATGGAATTGATTTCAAGGCCTCTGGGGGAAATCCAACTGGACGTTTCACCAATGGAAGAACCATTGGTGATATTGTGGGTAACTCTTTATTTTCTGGCAGAAATGGTGCTCTAATGTAACCTTTTCTTTTTATACCATTTGATTTATATTTTTCCTTGGATTTTCAACCTTCTTAGGAGAAGAATTGGGACAAGCAAATTATGCAGCTCCCTATTTGGCACCAAACACAACTGGGAAAAACATACTCAATGGAGTTAACTATGCTTCAGGAGGAGGAGGGATTCTAAATGCAACAGGAAGTTTATTTGTGAGTATTTTTTAACTCTGATGTTTTCGGGATTGATATATGTGTGTAATTCGCAGTATAATTATTCCACGTTACGTTGCATTAATTTGTTTTTCAGACGAATAGGCTCGGAATGGATGTTCAAATTGATTACTTCAACATAACAAGACAACAGATTAACAAGTTGCTTGGCGAATCGGAGGCGAGAGATTACGTAATGAAGAAATCCTTGTTTTCCGTCACCGTTGGGTCCAACGATTTCTTAAACAATTATCTTCTTCCCTTTGTTTCCTCCGGAGTCAGAGTTTCTCAAAACCCGGATGCTTTCGTAGACGACATGATCAATCATTTCAGGATCCAACTTTACGTAACCACCTTAATCTAAAATTAAGTAATTGAAATGTATCTTTTGAAACACGTAAGCTAATACGAATTTATGATATTATGATAGAGGCTATACCAACTGGATGGTCGGAAGTTTGTGATCAGCAACGTTGGGCCAATAGGGTGCATACCTTACCAGAGGATTTTAAACGAGCTCAACGATGAAGATTGTGTGGATTTGGCTAATAACCTTGCAACACAGTACAATGCTCGATTGAAGGACTTGGTTGCTGAGCTAAATGACAACCTCCCCGGAGCTACCTTCGTTCTCGCTAATGTGTATGATTTAGTGTCGGAACTGATCGTAAATTATCGTAAATATGGTAATAATTTAGTCTTGGAAATCAATCACTGCATTACATTGAGAAACATGTTTATGATAATATATATATTACTTGGATTGCAGGACTTTCGACAGCAAGTAGAGGTTGCTGTGGAATTGGAAGTGGGGGTCAGGTTGCAGGGATAATCCCTTGTGTACCAACATCTAGCTTGTGTTCAGATAGGGAAAAGCACGTTTTCTGGGATCAGTATCACCCAAGTGATGCAGCCAACCTAATACTTGCCAAACAACTTATTAATGGAGACAAGAGATACATATCTCCAATCAATCTTAGACAACTTATAGATCTTTGATCATACACTAATTCATTTCCTTCCCTTAATTAATTTGTCCGCACGATTTTCTATTTTCTCAATTCTATGTAAAAGTGTCTTTAACTGTCAAAAAATGTGCTTCAAGCCATATCCTTTTTCATCGCAATGTAATCTCAATTTTAATTTATTTTTAATAATAGTTTATGTGTTTCTAATTTCAGAATCACGTCAAGTCGGAATATAAACTATTGAAATTATTTTAACTTAATGAGGGAATTAAGTAATTGATGTTTGGTTCTAAAGAAAGACGTTAGTAATTGGTTTTTGACTGTTAAAGTTCGACAATCAAACATGAACGTTGGTGTTTGACTTTACTACGCCTTGACCAAAAAAATAAACTAATTCCACGTTTCAACTGCGGAAGGAGGGTTTCATTTTCTTGTGGGTAGATGGAGGCGGTTTAGTGAGAAATACTAACACCAGGAAGCAATTTTGTTCAACAACTTCTTCTTGTAGCTTAAATTTTATAAATATTATACTTTTGTTTGCATAACACGAGTCCATTTTTTTTATCTGTCTAAAATTTGATAATACGGTTTTTAGTTGTTGTAAATAATTGCATTTTAATTTTAATCTCTATAAATTATTTTTTAATATTTTTTGGAATTTAAATTACTATTTTTAATTTTAGTGTTTAGTTGTATTAAAGATGTACAAAAATTTAATTTATTCAATAATAAAAACAATGATCAAAATCAAACTTAGTTAATTGTCGTGATTAAGAATATATTCATGCTAATTAGCTGTGAATGATATTTTTCTCGATTATTACCCCTGGAATTAAATGGATCTAAATAAAAAGAAAATAATAGGCAGTATTTATTTTTCGCGTTCATGAAATTCAATTGAGACATTTTTTACACTCTACTTGGTAGTAATACCGTGGAAATAGAAAAGAGAATTAAAGATACTCTAAAGTGGAAGTTTTGAGGTTTTTAATTTTTAGGTTTAATACCTCTTTTGGTCCCTCGAAAGGGGCCAAAAGTTCAATGTGGTCCTACCTTTTTTTAGAAGTTCAATGTGGTCCCAACTTTTGTAAAAAGTGTGCAATTAAATCCTTTTTGGTAACGGCGTTAATTTTTTAACGGGCCAGCTGACAGGGTGGACTGAAGTTTGCTACGTGGCTGTGTGAGGGTAATACGTGGCTGTGTGAGGGTAATACGTGGTTGTGTGAGGGTAATACGTGACTCTGAGATGGTAAACGTGTGTATATTACTGTGGTTAAGAAATCAGAGGTTAGGGTTTGAGTTGCAGAGAAATTGGTCTTTGAGATACGAATGGCTTCTTCCGAAGGGTGTTCGTCGTGTTCGAAAAGTTGGGGCAAAGGATCTTCTCGGTGGTCCCATGATTGTGGTGTGAGAGGAGGTGGGATAATCCCTACTTGTTATTGTGGTGATGTTGTTGTAACCAAAGTAGCAGAACTACGAAGAATGCTGGGAGAAATTTTTGGAGTTGACCCATGTGTGACCTCGTGATCTAACTCTGTATCTTTTTTGTGCCATTTCTGACATATATTCCCTGTTTGGAAGAACCTATTCCATACTTTACCCAAGAAAAAACAAAACCTTTTTGTTCCCTCTTTGTATTTTAGGTAGAAAACCAAACAGAAACAACAGCAACTCAACGCACAGTGAACTCTAACCTTTCCATTTTGTACCTTCAAAAGATGCTTATTTTCTCATTAATTATCCCTTTTTTGGGTACCTGTCTCTCTCAAATTTTTTTGGGCATTTCTTATTTTTCTTGGAATCCACTATTCAACCAGAGTTGTTTGACCTTTTCATTAATTTTCTAAATTTTACGTTTTCAGAATTTAATTGGAGTTCAGGATAAAGTTTACCTCAATTAATTCATGAATTATTATTATGGCATTAAATTCATTATTTTTTTTAATAATTACTTTAATCACGTGTAGGATTATCTCCAATTACTTAAAACAGTAAAAGTATTTATACAAACACTATATAAAAATATATTCATGTTTCACATTTTAATTCATTTTATATTATAAATAAACCCTTATAGCTAGTATAAATTAAACTAAACTTTTTTAATGGAACAGAGGTAATGGCCATTGAATCAACTCTCATTATTAGTAAACTGGGTCACTTCACTACATAGGATTTGTAATTCACATCGTTTACAAATGTAGCACATGTTTTTATTAAGATTTCTCTTTTCATCCATGCTACCACCTTTCAGAATGACGATATATAATGAAAACACAATTTTCTTTCTTTTTTCAAATTGGTTTTCAGAAGCAAATATTCTTTTTCTCGAATCGCCTGCTGGTGTTGGCTTCTCATACACAAATACCAGCTCTGATCTCAAAACTTCAGGGGACAAAAGAACAGGTATAAGTAAATCTGAAGTGCTGTTGAATTTAAGGGGGTTTGTCACCATTTTCATAACCACTGTTATTCTATCCTAAGAATTTCAAATTTGTAACACAGCTCAGGATGCACTGATTTTCCTAATCAGATGGATGTCAAGGTTTCCACAGTTAACTGCTGCAAAGAGTTAACTGCTGCAGGATTGAAAATATGGGTATTCATGTACGGTTTTAAATCGTTTCTTTACAATATGGGTATTCAGGTACGGTTTTAAATCATATGTATACGCTTCAATATTGACTTCTTTAATTTTCAGCATTTCTCTCAATCACCGAGAAGATTCTTTGTCCAACTTTTCGAACACGACGAACACCCTTCAAAAGACCAATTTCTTTGCAACTCAAACCCTAACTTCTGATTTCTTAACCACAGTAATATACACACGTTTACCCTCTCACAGCCACGTATTACCCTCACACAGCCACGTAACAAACTTTAGTCCACCCTGTCAGCTGTCCCGTTAAAAAATTAACGCCGTTACCAAAAAGGATTTAATTGCACACTTTTTACAAAAGTTGGGACCTAGGACCACATTGAACTTTTGGCCCATTTCGAGGGACCAAAACAGGTATTAAACCTATTTTTTAATTACATGGACCATGTAGCGCCGAGTTTTGAAAGGGCCAAGACACGTTGGGCCTTGGTAGCACTTGAAAACCAAATCAAACTAAATTGAGAGTTCAGAAAGATTCTGATTCTCCTCGCTAACCCTCTCTCAACGCAACCCATTTCATTTCAATTCAATTCAAGCCGTGTGAATATGAAATTGAAACTTGCGCAAGAAAAAATCAATTAAAATTCCCCCCAAATTCCCGTGCATGTGTCGTCGCCTAGGGTTTAAGGAGGAGTTTTCTTCAGTCCGATAATTACACTCACGACACAACAATGTCATTTTCGTTGTTCGCCACGCCGCAGCAGCAACATCAACCACAACCGCAGCAGTCTCCTTTTCAACCACAGCAAACTAGTCTGTTCCTTCCGCAGCAGCAGCAGCAGTTTCAACCACAACAACAGCAGCAGCCACATCAGCCACAACAGCAGTTGTTTTTGTTCACTAACGATAAAACACCCGCTAGTTATAGTACCAATTGGGCGGATCTACATCCTGACTCCCAGAAGATTCTCCTTCAGATAGAGTATGCTTTAATTTCACCATTTTTCCTCAATGTTTCTGCAAAAATGAGAGAGAGAGAGAGAGAGAGAGAGAGAGAGAGAGAGAGAGAGAGAGAGAGAGAGAGAGAGAGAGAGAGAGAGAGAGAGAGAGAGAAGAAGGTTTTTGTGTTCAGTGGTTAAAATGTGGTTATTGCTTGTCCTTTAGTTGCTTAATTACCTGTTATTTGTTACTTAGGGAGCGGATATTGGAGTATAGGGATGAAAGCCAGAGACTAGATCAGTGTAGTCGTCTTTATGATTCTTCTGTTTCCAACGATGGCTTTGAGCTTGACGCGGGCCATATTGTTCAGGTGCACCCTTTATGCTCTTGTTGATTCTTATTTGGCTGTAATCTATTCCATTCTTGTTATATAATATATATTTATTTTTTTTCAAGTAAAGTGTTGTTTCTTCGGTATAGAACTTGTGGTAAAATGACAGTTTCCTCCTTGCAAGAGAAAAAGAAGTAGATTGATGTTTCTAGTTGACGCATATCTGATATAATGTGACTGGTTTTATTGTAGTTTATGTTTTAGTAGTGTTGAGTTAAGAATTAATGGAGTATCTGTTTTTCCTAAAAGCAGGGCCTAATGCTACTGGTTTTATTGTAGTTTACATTTTAGTAGTGTTGAGTTGACAATTAATGGACTATCTGTTTTTTACTAAAAGCAAGGCCTAATGTTACTGGTCATTTCTGTTACTATCCCGTGGACAGAACTAACATGACCATCCTTATCTGACTTCTATAAGAAATTTAAATTTTCATTGTTTGTTGTTTGCAAAGTAAAGTCTGAAAGAAGTTTATTTGTTAACAGTTGCCACACTAAGTGTAAAGAAGTTGTGGCAAAATCAGTTGATTGTTGACACTTGGATTATGTGGTTTGCTCTATTTTTCAAATAGAGCATGTCACATTATGACCTTAAAAACACAAAAAAAGTCTGGGAGTTTTTCATGTATTCTGTTTGTCAAATGTTGGTAGTGAACGTTTTAGGTATTTTAACCTTTATAAATGAGTTGTTTTAAATTGTAGGTAATTCAACTCATGTTGCAGTTGCAATTTTTATAGGAACATGCTAACCTATTTTGAGAAATGTTAAAGTATGCATTCTTCTTATGACGTGTGCTAAAGTCAATTTTAAATCCATTTTTTATTCCTACTTTGTGCTTTTCATGTATGGTTAGTCAACTTTCTTCTATGACTAAGAACTATCACTAATACTGAGATGGTTAACTGCTCCCTTCTCTCACAACATCGTGCTTATTGCTTAATGTAATCTATTCATGAAACAATGTTTTTTTTTCTTCCTTGTGATGTTTGTAGGAACTTGGTGGAATTAGCACTGGCATGGAACGACAAAAGACTTTGTTGCAGGAACTGATGTCCACTGTTAAGGAAATGCTACGCAATACAGAGGTTGCTGTTCGTTCCTTTATGATACTACGCCCCAGGTTCCTTCATCCCAGTGGGGGTTCATCAAGTGCCACTGCCCCATCACAGACTCCTGGAGCGACTATAGCACCTGGCTCAAGTGGCCAACCGATAAATGCATCTATAATGCCTGTTTTTGATTTCTACAGTGGTCTTCCAAAGAAACCATCTCCATTTTTACAGCAAACAATTTTAAGATTTGAGAAGTATCTTGGCGAGTGCCATCAGTGGATTGAAGAGTTAGAGCAGCTGCTTCTTTTGGACTCTGAGAGAAATGCTTCCAGTAACGGATCTTCATTACTACAATCTCTTCCCAAGGTCATGACAAATGTGCATGACTTTTTTGTTCATGTGGCTGCGAAGGTAGATTGATTGCTCTTTTAGCTAATATCACAAATAACTACGACTATATGCACTTTGTATTGAACCGTCAGAATTAAAATTTACTTATTCATAAAATATGACTTCCAAAATTTAATGATGGTAGAACTCTTTTTTTTTTTTTATCACATTTCTCTTTCTTGGTATATTCTATTCTGTGTATGTGTTGTTGGTTCATTTTAAATTGCTATCTCTTTTTAAAGAGTCTATTATATATGTCATTCACCTTGTCCATATTTATGCTTCTCTGGTACTTCAAATTTGTTATCATTTTCTATATTTCATATGGAACTACTATGGTATCATGCTCCATTTTCTGCTTATTGTAATGAATGAAAGGCCAGAAGCTTTTGTAGTAGTGATGATGATAAATGTACAGTTGACCCTTTTGCTAAAAGGGTTTTCGTGCATATACAAAACCATGCCCTATAATGTTACCAATTCTCATTTACAGCAATGATAACCAATTTTTAAATGATGTCTATTCAGGTGGAGAGCATTCATCAGTTCATTGAATCTATGAAATCATCATACCTAGCTGATCAGCGTCACCGGGGGGAGGTGAATGACCCGTTTTTGGAGGCAGATAGGCGAGAAACTGCTAGACAAGAAGCTGCCTCAAAAAGAGTTCATCCAACATTACATTTACCTGCAAATCCACAACCCTCAACTCAAGTTGCTGGGTTGTTTTCCAGTTCAGGGACTCAAGCAGCATTGCCTGCCCCACAGACATCTGCAGCAACTACATCATTGTCATCAGGAAGTGGATTCTCTCTTTTTAGTACACCATCCTCTGCTCCATCGTCTTCTGCGTTGTCATCTCTATTTACGACACCAACTCCTGCTCCAGGACCTCAAACCTCACTTTTTGGTTCTGCAACATCTGTACCTGGCCAGGCATCAACTCCCTCTCTGTTCGGTAATACCACTCCATTGTTTAGTTCAACCCCAGCCACAAATTCACTCTTTTCAACTCCATTTGGTTCAGGTACTGTTTTTGGGTTATATTTCTTAATAGTAGTCATCCTACTTTCAAGTATTGATAGACTACATAGTTGTTTTTAGATAGAAAAATGTTTTGGTAGTCATTATTTCAAAGTTTCGGGTGATGTTGGACCACATAACACATAGGACACAAAAGGTAAAAATTAGGGTTTATTGGGAGAATTAAAGAAATGATGGTAAAGGGTGAGGATTAAGATCTTAAGTTTCAACTGAGGTTGACGGAGTAGCTAGTGTCGGTTGTAAATAAAGAACCGAATAATCAGTCTAGTTAAAATTAGTTTTATTTCTCATTTTTCATTATTAAGAGAATTGAGTGGAACCGTGTGACTTTAATTGGTTCACATGAAGTGATGATTCTATACTGGTTTTCTGGTTTAAGTTTGGTTTTGGAAAGGATTTTAGGGTTCCGTTTCAAAGGTCTGGAGGACCGTGTCCTATTCCGGTTCACAAGCTGACATGTTCCGATTTTGGAAATCTGTTTGAAATTACTGAGCATCCTATTGTTGTACTTGACCGCTAGAGGGAAAGAGGATGGAACCAGGATCCATTAACACTAGTCTTTTGTCCCCTAGAAATTTGAACATTCATTGTCAATTTCATATTTTTGGAGAAAAGTAGAAGGAAATAAAGAATAGGGGAGGGGTTTGGGTTCACTTATCCTTAATTCTATTGTCAAATGAAATTAACAATTTGCTCGGTATTCTTTCCAGGCGCTGCAACAGGATCTGGGGCTAGCTTTGGACCTGGATCGGTAAAATAAATTTTATCCTTACTGGCACGTTTGTAGACTATTTCTGTTAATTATTTAAAACAATCCTAGTATGTCGTGTCTTGTCAGTCTTAATAGAATTAAGCATTGTGAATTTTGTGCTTTGTATGATTGCTTCTTCTGAATCTTCGTTTCTATGATATTCTTGCAGAAAAATCCACGGGCGAAATCCAGAACTGCTCGACGCTGATAAGTGTGATCTGAAAGCATAAAGTTGATTGGAATCTTTCCTGTTGCCGAGCAAATATGCAATTTTCTTGCTCGAAGCAATGGTTTTTCCTTATTAGACGGTCTTAAATGGTTTTTCCTCTGAATTGGAATGTAGATGTCGCATTGAGGGCACTGGTACGTATCGTGGACAATTGGATGCGGCCGTGTTTCAGTCCATTGAGTTCTTCCATTGGGTATTTTCTTTTAGCTACTGTTGACCCATTTTCTTTAACATTGTAGATTAATATAGGTTAGATGATTTTGAATGCTATATGCTGTAGCTTTGCTTTCTTCCTGGTTCCAGGTTGAGTTTGATACACCCCTCGCTGTTGTAAAAGATACCAACTGCTTGGAAGATATTTGGATACATTTTACTGATATATTATTGTAAACTTGGAGTAATTGAAGACTTGTTCACTATTTAACTTGGAGTAATTGAACTTTAAAACACTCAGACTTGTTCACTATTTAAAGCTCGAGACAAACCCAACCCACACTACTGAAACCCCGTAAATATCGTGATAAATTGGTACCTTTAGTACTTTTAAATTGTTAATTTTTATTGATGTAATTTGGTGCTTTGTTTTGTGCACTAAATCTTTAATAACGAAATTCGTTATTATAAGAAATCAAACGCATTAAATACATTGATTTAAAAAAGCAAAATAATAAGGGGATTTGGCTGGATACTTAAAAGTAAAGGTCCAAGATAACTAGGTTTTATACGCATAAGCGCAACACATAAAATTGCCCTTCAAAATGCTTTTTTTGAATGTGTAAAATTCTGAGGACCGAGTCTTGCAGAGTATGTCATCTTGTTAATGGTTTTTTGGACTTAATGATTCACAATTAAATTGCACTACGTTTTAAGAGTTATATTCCCAAACAGAAAATATATTCCATTGGTTACTTGAACAAATCTTCTAATTTTTCTTAAAATGCAAATTAGATAGATCAAATTCACTTTTCATATATAACAACTTCTTTTGGCGGATGCTTTGAAAGATATAAAGCAACAGGGAATTTTTTTTTTTTGTATAAGATGATAATATAGTAACACTGCATAGTTTTGTATACGTAAAAATTCCAATTAACTCTCAATTTAATTTTGAAAATATTTTCTTCTTTCTGAATAGTTCCTAAAGTAAAAAATTATATAAATAATTTTTCAAGTATTAGAAATGATGCCAAATACTCTTTCAAATATTTATATTTTAAAATTAGTATATAAACATTAATAAAATATATAAATACAAAAATTAATTTGCTGAATATTCATATATTTAAGGAACTATTTATATATTTTTATTCTTTTAGGGACTATTTAAGAGAGTCAGAAAGGGTTAATACATGAAGGAGCACATCTATAATTTTATAAATCTAATCCCCTTATTCTTAAAGAAAAAAAAAAACTAATAATGGCACATTCAGTACTGTGTAAATTTTGTTATTGGTAAAGATGAAACAAAGAGCTTCTTAATATTTGACTGGATAGTTATGTTGGCTTGGCATAGATGCTAGCTCTTTCATTGGAGACGATGATTAAATATAATCCTCCACATTGTGGCCAAGAGATTTATAGTCATTTAAATGATGATTTAATTAACAAACATATAATTGTATTAGTGCACTGAACAAATATTTTGATTTAGAGAATAATATTATAAAACTTCATGAATACAAGGAGAAGATGGAGAAATTACATATCCATCATCCCTATCCACAGCGGTTTAATCATTATCTACTTCCTCTGTCATCATTTCCTGTTCTAATCATATTTCTTTTTAGCCTGTGCAACTCAGCCTGCACTTCATCAGCCTTGGGATGTGAATGATCTCCGGAAGAGAACACATGAATGTCATTTTTGGCCTCAATCCAACTCAACCCTGGATCTTTCTCTAAGATCGATCCCCTCATATTTCGTCTTATTTCTGCAACTTTATCCCATCTCCTTGCAGCGGAATAAAGATTAGAAAGCAAAACAAGCGTCGGACCATCTTCTGCTTTCAATCTCAAAACTTCCTCTGCTGCATGAATTCCCACTTTAAAATTTTTATTTATAACACAAGCACTTAACAAAGTTCTCCATAGTTCCAGATTATCTTCAGTATAAGGTGACTTATTGATAATTTCTTTCGCCTCTTCCAGTAATGCTGCTCGACTGAACAAATTTACCATGCAAGAGTAGTGCTTAGGCCCTGGAATCAAGCCAATGCGGTTCATATAATTCCAGAGAAAATTTCCTTGCTCAACCCACCTACGGTGGCTGCAACCAGACAATAAAGACAAGAATGTCACTTGATCGGGAATCAGACCTTGTTTGAGAATCTCCTCAAAAAGTTTCAATGCCTCCTCGACCATTCCATGGTGACTATATCCACCAAGCATTGAGTTCCAACACTTCAAATCTGGGTCTGAAACTTGGGAAAATACCAAATATGCAGCTTCAAGGCTACCATTTTTTGCATACATATCAATTAGACTCCCAGAAACAGACATTTCAACATCATAACCCAATTTAACAGCATAGCAATGAATTATTTCGCCTTGTCTTAAAAGTGCAAGGTCAGCACAGGCACTAAAAACTCCACTGAGAACATAGTCATCAACCTCATGGGCTTCATGAACCATTTCGAAAAAGCATCTAATTGCCCTAATTCCATCAGTCGTTTTAGAATAACCAGTGATCATTTCCGTCCAGAGAATAACATCCTTCACTGATATTGAATAAAATACTCGCCGAGCAGCTTCACTTTCATGATTTTTGAAATACATAGACACTAGAGTGCTTCCTACAAACATGCTTCTCTCAAATCCCATTTTAATAACTTCAGCATGAAGAGATTTTCCATAACTGGAAGATGGGAATGCGCCAGTTGCTGATATAATGCTAGCATAGGTGTAGTCATCCGGTTCAGGAAAACACATTTCTCGCAACTGAACAAATAAATTCATGGCATTCTTTCCATCCTCATTCTCAGAATACCCAGCAATCATTGAGTTCCAAGAAACTAAATCCGGGCATTCCATTCTACTAAAAATCTCATAAGCTGTTCGCGTATTGCCAATGTTGCAGTACATGTCTACAAGAGCATTTTGTAGATGTAAATCCACCGGCACATTCCTAACAATCACATGGGCATGAATCAATCTACCAGAGCGATAATCCTTCAGATGACTACAGGCATTCAAAACCATACAATAGGTGAACTGGGTTGGGACAAAACCAACCCTCATCATTGTAATAAACAGCCGAAAACCCTCCTTGATCTTATTATTCTTCAGATATCCCACAATGAGAGAATTCCAAGCAACATCATCTCTATCAATCATATCCCCAAAAACCAATTCAGCGGAACTCAAATCCCCGCAGGTTGAGTACATATTAAGCAAAGAAGTTTGGAAACAAATATCATTCAAACCCAACTTGAAGGCCTTGGCATGAAGCGATGATCCAAACCACCAATGTTGAAGCAAGGAAGATGCTTGCAGCAAGCTAGTAAAAGTCATGCTGGAGGGTCTTAGACCCTTAGTTTCCATCTGGATATACAGTTCAAGAGCCGAAATGGCATGGTTTGATGAAGCTCGAGAATAGGCTGCAAAAAGTGCGTTGTAGGAAACAACAGTTCTGTGAGGCATTTTGTCGAACACAAGGTGAGAGTCTGTGAGTGAACCACACCGAGCGTACATGGAGAGGATGTTGTTGTACACAAACGGAGATTGGGAGTTGAAGACAGTGGTAGTAGTTAATATTAGGGCGTGGAGTTGACGCGCCTCTCGTATTGAAGTGACGCTGGTGCATTTTTGGAGCAGAGACAGAGCATGACCCTCTACTGCACAAAAACATACTTTGTTCATGTAATTGTTGCATGCTATGTCTCAGCCACACCACACACAATTGCATGCTATTGAAGTGACAGGGTCAAAATGTTTATTTTATATCTCTAAACTTTATAATAAATAAATGTTTTTAAATATATAAATTATATTGTAAGTATGATATTTATGATAATAAACGCTGTTTTAACAAAATAGTTATGTTTTTGAAAATTATATTGATATACAAGACTATTTTTAACTAAAGACATTTTATATTGAAAATATTAAAGCTTAATTTAAAAATAATTTGAATGACATAAATGTAACATCCCAAAATACAGTGTAAAAACTATATAATAGAATAATCACATCGATTAATATTAATATTACAGATCAGTCTTACAAAATAAAAAACGTACGCTTGTGGCCGAACGACCTTACAGAGAAACAAGAAAACTAGAACCGAACAACATAAGCAAACCCGACCGAACGGTTTACAAAAGGCTATACCGAACAGTCCTACAAAATAAGAGGGAAAAGATGAACCGCCAGCTTAGCATGCCCACATTCATACTTTACAAATTCCAATATACATTCATGAGCTATTCCTCCCCGGAACGCTCGTCCATAATCCAAAACATTTCATCCATATCATATTCTATTCATCTTTCATTATTAATAATCTCAATTAAACCCTTCGTACAAAGATCACTAAGGATACCAAATACCGAACGTTAAACATCAACCCTGAACCAGACCGAACGCTTGGAGTGAGGCCAAAGGTCTCCAGTTCCAAACAGATCAAAACCGAGAAATGGAATCATTGGTTTTAAGAAAGGGAGTGATTAACATAATAGTTCTCAAGAACGATTAGGAATCAAACGTTTATTTACTAGGTGAGCCAATTGAATGAACTAACTCCCGAGTTAGACCAAACGCTAATAGGCCTAGGCCGAATATTAAGACTCTAGGCTGAAACCAATTTAAGACAGACACCGTGGAAACCTCAAATACGAGTAAAGAATTGAATCAGGTGAATAAACCGAACGTCAATAAATATACTTAGCTTTTGAATGAGTTAAACATTAAGAACAATCAGAATGTCAGTCGAAGACCGAACACCGAAAAGGGCGAACCCTATTGAGTTTGAACGAACATTCTTTTATATATATATATATATATATATATATATATATATATATATATATATATATATATATATATATCTCAGAAAGGAGAATGAGTACCTGGTGTAAGACCGAGCACTTATTTAGCACGAGCGCTTGGTGGAAGACCGAGCACTACTCAGTACGAACGCTTGGTGTAAGACCGAGCACTACTAAACTTATAGGAGAAAGGCTTGATAAATATAATAAGATATCATTTTGAGTAGTGTTTAAGAACAAATGAAAATATACAATTACATATAGATATACTTAAGTTTATAACCGAATACCAAGGAACAACTATGCTTGGCCGAACGCTCATGCACAGTATTACAAAACGAAGACGTTCGTCCTCAACTAGGATTCTTCCCAAATGAAAGAATCCAATTCCAACCAAGTTCACTAGAAAAACCAAACGATCAAGGACTGTTCAGTGACGAACGTACACTTTCATAGGAAAATTTCATACTAGAATTCTTTATATCAATTCATCTCTCAACATCTATTTTCATAAACTCAAACATCCATATCATAGTAAATAATCATACTTCATATACATTCAGCCACTCAACAAACATGCATTCATTAGCAACGAACGTAGAAGCGAACATACAATTAAATTATATAAGCTCCCCTTACCTCTAAGTGTGACCAAACGTTCAACAATGCACCTCTAGGCGTGACCGAACGTTCAACAATGCAGAAATATATCTCCTCACTACTGAAATCTTAGAGTTCGACGATCACCCCTTTCAAACTAAACCAAACAGGAAAAACAGAAATACTCAGAACAAAGTGACTTATTCATGCAACCAAGAATATGGGTTCGCATGTGTAAGAAGAACGAACGTTCTAAAGAGAAAGTGACTTACCAGTTTCAGAACCAAAAACTGATCGATTCAACTGGAAGCTCTTGACGCCGGGAGTGCTCCAGCGGTGCCTGAGTGGTGAACGGAGAAGAGAAAGTGAGTGTTTTGTAGAGAGAAGGAAAAGCTTTTAGAGAGAAGAAGGAGAAAAATGAAGTTTCAGAGTTTGAAAGAGAGGTTGCATGCAGAGAGTGGCGTGAGTTTTGAAAAACTAAGCTTTGCTACCACCGTCAAGGATGAACGGCCACTTCATTGCCCACATCTGTCTCCCACTTTCTGATTTCCAGATTTTCTTCGCTTGACACCTGGTGTCCGCTCAAAGTGGTTTTGGATGCGTTTTTAATGAGGTCTGACAATAAACGACAAAAAAAAAACGCTTTCACTGAAGAAAGTTCCCAGACTTTCTTACAAAATAGCCTAAAAATGTTCCGATTCAGTATAATTTTTATAATTTGGATAGACAGATGCTTTATAATCCATATATATTTGAATAAGTTGCTATGCTAATCTTAACTTTTTCTATTAATCAAAATATAATATGTTAAGTAAATAGTTAAAATATACTAGACTCTAATTAACATGATATTTTTATAAACATGAAGAAGAGTTTGATATTTAAATATATATGAAAGAAGACAATATTAGAAAAAATAATCTCATTGAATGAACTTTAAGTATTTTAAAAAGTTAGTTCCTCACTTTTAACATGTTTACAAAATAAAATTAGAGTTGAACTTTGATATATTATTGATGTAAATTTTATATTATTAACTAATAAAAAATTTAAATAGCACTTTCTTAAAATAATTGTAAAAATTAATAACTTTTGTGGAAGAAAAAAAAATAGAAACGAAAAAAGAATTAAAAAAACAAAAATAGTATTTCAATAAGGACGGAAGATAAAACAAAAAATGTCCTTATCAGACCTAATTTGCGTAGGGTCTCGGTCAATTATAACTTGTCTATCATTTTCGAATTTCGTAATTGTATTTTTCAAATTGATTCTGCAATTCTTTATTCTGGCCTTGACTCAATAATCAGAGAGCTATATATCTAAAATCAAAAGGTCTAAAATTATTTCAGCTAAAAATATATCAAAATTATTGTATTATATTATTCTATATTACAGTGTTTTAATCAGGCATGCTGATAAACACATTGATCAAAATCTCAACCAAAGAAAAAAGAAATCTACTCAATCTCTCTTTATATATAGCATTAATCATAGCAAACAAGCTTTTCTGAGAGACAACACTTTATTCCAGAAAGTACAAACACTTACACATAGAAAAGATAATTAAGTTTATTCATAAAGAAATAAAACACTATCGAGATAGTTTTCATCTTTTGAAACAGGTAATGGATTTTCTGGATCAAATTCTGCAATGAGAGTGCTTAGTTATCAGCAATCTCGAGAAGAATTGAACAGAGATCCTTGGTTTTACCAAGCATGGCCATGTGATCTGCTCCATTGATCTCCCTCACAGTATGAATTCCAGCATTTTGGATCATCCATTGTTGGTACTCTTTTGGAATTATCAAGTCCTCACTGAGGACAATATAGGCACGTGAGACAGACGCATAACCCTCTCGGGAGAAATTTTTTGCCTCTGAAAGTTCTTCAGGAAAGAGTGAGCCTTTCCTTACGAGAGTCTTGGCCAATTCCAGATCCTGCAAAATCCAAGTCAAAAACATTTTAAAATTCTATCCCCTCAAAAGAATTGCCATCATTTGTCTTACGTGTCTGTGTGTCTGTGACTACCTCGGTGGAGCAGAGTTGGTACACAGAAGTGGACAAAAACTCAGGACCGAAAAGAAACGTGGTTTTGTTTCCAGTCTTCGATATCTCGCAGTCCATCCATCCATTAAGTGGTTCTTTCTCAGTCAACTGTCCAAATCCACATCCACAACGTTAATTATCTATTTCGCATCTTTATTTTAATTAACCATTTTTCTAACAATACTTAAAGTACATAGATCAAAATTAACTTTAATTTGGTGATTTTAATTGAGATAGACAGAGTAATTTTTGTTGTACAGAGCAAGGATATCCGTGTTTCGACATTCATTGCCACTAGTTATCCAAACTCTATCCAACCAATTTTAAGGAGGTAGATTAAAGATGAGTTTAAAGCGTATTAATATAGTATGGTAGCGGTAGGTTTTTAAAATAGTAAAAATGTAATTGTTCTATTCTTGAGTGGATAACCATTTTAATTCTCACCTCATCCCTGCATCTACTAAATTAATACTATGTATTTAATATATACACACAAACTCATATCTCATGCCTGCTATATATATATATATATATATATATATATATATATATATATATATATATATATATATATATATAAATCAACAAAAAAAATATACTATAAATTATTTGAAGACAACATTAAAATTACGTAAATATATTTTATGGACTGCATTTCACAATTTTAAGGAGGTAGATTAAAGATGAGTTTAAAGCGTATTAATATAGTATGGTAGCGTATTAAAAAAATCGTTAGTCTTTCACTCTATTACTTGGGATAAACATTGTTAGAACAAATAATCACACAAATATATAAAAATTTAGAAAAACTGTATAACGCACAAATAGATAAAAAATTTAGAAAAATTGCGGCAAAGGGAATGAAAAGAGTACAGTAGATGCACCTACTCATTTAATTTAATGGTGAACACCGATCAGAAAAGTACGTCTTAGCTTTTCACAGGTATATTTTGTAAGTACCTTACAGTTTGTAATTTGTATGCATAATCTGGTTTTTATTTACTTTAATAATAATAAAAAAAAAAAAAACATACCTCTTGTAATACATGGGAGGGTTTGTGGTGGGGATCAGGAGCAAAAGCTGAAAGAAAAACTCCGAGAGATACTTTTTCTGGAAAATTTTCCATTGCAAGGGCTATGTTCATCCCTCCAAAGTTATGTCCGACAAGGACAACTGTTTCTGTAGGAGGAAGAGACGCCAAAAGATCCAACAAAGGTTTGGAATAGTGATAAAAAGTGGGGATGTCTTGTATTTTTTGTGTGTCTATGCCTGAAGCTGCAAGGTCAAGGACTGTGACTTTATGGCCAGCTGATGCCAAAAGTGGCTTCAGCTTGTACCAGCACCAAGCACCATGGCCAAGACCATGCACCAGGACAAAGTGCTTTTTCTTACTCTCATTCTCACTCATCCTGTCTTTCCAGTGCTTTCCTCACTGTGTTCTCCTCTGTAACGTATATATAGAAAACACAAATGAAATTAGGCAAATTTCATCCACATTTCAGTAAGATCCCACTACATTTTTCTTGGTATGTTTTGTTATATGTAATAATAATTAGGTTAACTTCGTTTCTAGGTCTTCACACCTTTGAATTGTATTTTTAAACTATATTTTTAATTTAGTTTCTAGGTATTTACTTATTTTAGTTGAATTTTGTTCAATATATTGTTGTTATTATTATGATATATCAATTCAAAAAAATCATAAACTTTATTCAATCTTTTTAAGAGCCTCTTTATAAAAAACATAAATAGTTTAGGAACATAAATAATTATTTTTAACTCTAGTGCTATTTTAAAAGGTTACAATTTAAATGGATAAACAAAAGGAAGATTATGAATAAGTTATAAGCATTATTATTATTTTTCTTAAAAAAGTTACCTTTCTAAACTTCAAGTCAATATATATACTTTTTCTATAAATTATAAAATAATTAAGATAAATGAATTACTACAAAAAAATGTTATATTATTGAATAATCAACTGGTAAATAAATTTTAGTGATAGATTTTTAAATTTTAAATACATACAAAAATATTTATCGATAAAAGATCCGTCATAAAATTTATGAGTAAGATCTAACAATAATTTATATATTGATAAGTTTCATTAGCAAAATAAACATCAAAATTTTCATTATAAATTTTTATCACGTACATAGTAAAATTTATCAGTAAATTCATCTATATTTTTTTAAAACTCAATAATTTATTTTTAAATCTATTGATAGTTAAATTTTTAAAATATTTGTTGATGTTTTCTTTGATAAATCTATTTGTAAAATAAGTTTCAATTTTGTTGTAAGAAAAAAAAAAGGAAAAAAAGGATAAGAAAGAATAGAAGGATGTAGTGACATCCACAAAAGAGAAGAGAAGAAGAAGAAGGGACAACAACTATAAAAAGGAAATGATGTGAATTGTGAAGGTGATGGTAGGATGTAAAGGAGGGGAATGCAAAGGAGAGGAGGAAAAAAAAGAAGAAAAAAAAATAATAGTAATAATAATATTAAAGAAAAAGCAGGTGTAGGAATTTTTATTATAATTTTAATGTAGAGTAATTTAGGGATTTCACCTTTTATGGGATGTAGATAGAAACAAGTGGGGTGCAGGAATAAACACCCTTTCTATATTGCTTCTTGGGCTTGAGATAAGCCCACTAGTCCTAATCCAAACATTAGGGTGTTACTCCCTCCACCACCACATTTTCTCCCTCCACCTCCCCAATTTTATTACATATTTTTTGAATTACAAAACTAACCTTTCATAATTACAAAAATAACCTTTTTACTTTTTAATCCTAATTATTTATTTTAACCCTAAAATCTATTTTTCTACCCCTTCTCACCCACCTCCCAACCCTCTCAGATTCTCACCCAAACTCCATACCCAAACTCCATGACATCCATTTTTCATCTTCCATCTTTCCTCCATATCCATTATTCAAAAATAATATATCAAAAAATATAAATTATATTATTTAAATATCTTCAAAATTAATATAAAAAAAACTGTAAAATATAAACCGTATAATCTTTAAAGGGATGTTGACATCCGTTGACGGATGCTCACATCCGTTTAAAGATTATACGGTTTATATTTTAGGGTTTTATTACGCACCTTTACACCTCTGAACCTCTCACGCCTCTGAACCAGCACCTTGAAGCACCACCACACTCACGGTTGAAGATGATTTGCTTTCTCCATTTTCAATCTTACTAAACACAAAGTCCACCGCACTCTCACGTCACAATTCTGTAAAAGAGAAGAAGAAGTAGAACATGATAGACAACCCAAGGGTAATGGAACGTAAATAATAAAGAGAAAGATGGAAGAATGATAAAGAGAATGAATGTCCATATGAGATTTTAAATAATATTAACCATAAAATTTTAATAAGGGTAAAATAGGAATGAAAAAATAAAGAAAAGGGTAAAAGGGGAATGGGGTGGTGGAGGAAGCAAGTTGTGGTGGTGGAGGGAGTAACACCCCAAACATTATTATTATTAAACCCTACATATTAGAAATAAAAAAAAATATAAAAATAAAGAGAATGAATGACTTTTTTGTTGAGCAAGAACAACCTCTGGTTTCTTGTAATTCTTTTAGGAATTATGTGATTTTTTATTTATTCAACATTATTCATGTACTCATATCATACACAATTCAATATTATGTTATTGGTTAGTGAATCATTTATATAACTTGTTGTTTGTATATAATGTTCATAATACGAGAATGTGATGAAAAATGGTTGTATTGTTATCTATATATTATTGGAATGATGATTATTTTAAAATGAACTCACCTTATTCTATCTGTATATGTAATATGTTATGATCTAGGTAGTACGAAAACAAGTAATGAACCAAATACCAATTATAACATTTCCAATATAATATTCTCAATTTTTTAATAAATTTTCTCACCTCAAAAAATTTTAAACTCAATATTATGAAATGTTTTTTTTATTTTTAAATTTCAATCAACATTTTCGTTTATACGTATTTACTCAATATAAGTATCTTATTTTACTATAATCTTCCAAATTCATTCTACACTGATATTGATAAAAACTCACGTAACTAATTCATTTTTATTTACCAGAAAAGATACAGAAAAAAAGAAGAAGAAATATTTGTTCCCTTCTGATTTATCCGAACAAGTTATATTTAAATAGATCGCACATACTCATTTTAGATAAACCCTTTGACTAAATAATTCTTTTTATGATTTTAATTATTTTTAAATAACTTCAGAAGTCCTTAAATTAGTCAACATTAGATATGCATTACACCCCGAGTAGATTATCAAATAATGTTTTACTTTATCATTTTAAACTATCTTCATATTTATCTCTATTTATAATTCTATCAGTCACTTAGTATACACGTGCTCACATGTGTCCTTAGCTAATCTCTCTTCTTTCTTTACATGCGTTAAAGCAATATATAAAAGTAGTGCTTGTATGTGATACAATAATAAAATAGTAATAACATTAGTCTTTTTTTGCAGCTCTATTATCAGTCTTCTTTCCTTTCTTGTTTCAGGGAGAACATTGTTACCAAATGTAAGAAAGTTATGTCTTTGCCTTTAATTACAAGTGGACCCCATACAATGGAGATCGTGGGCTGGTTGCCATTATTTAAAAATTAAATGTTTGAGGCATTAGTTTGGATTATTACCAACCTTGTGCTGAATTTTTAGGCAAAGCACTGTACAACTAAATTTCCTAAAATTAGGTCAATTATTGGTGAGCTTTCTCATTCTATCATTAATTTTGAATAACTAAATTGAAAATAAAATCTAGATTTTTTTTAAATAAATTAGTTGGAATTTTTATAGATTTAAATTTACATTTTTTTAAAACAAAAAATTAGAGGTTTATAAATAATTTTGATATTGGTTGATATTAAAAAAAAGTGATTATAAATTTAAAAATAACGAAAAATCAATGCTAACAAGTATGTTTTATGGACACTAATTCTATTAAACATAATAATATAGGTACACTTTTTAAGTGAGTATATAGGTACAACTATTCAATCTATCGAAGAAAAAATTCACTTGAAAAGACACTCTGAGTCCAATCAGAGATTTGACACTACTTTTTATTTAAAACTTTAAAACAATAACTTATTGAATCTTTCATCTTTATTATAATACTCTATTTTTTTATTTTTATTTAATGTCTGACTTATACCTCGTTTAGACTCCCAGGACAAAAACTCATTATACATTAGGTGAACTTTTCCATTCATTTAGATTCCCTGACAAAAACTCATTATATATTAGGTGAACTTTTCCATTCCTATCATTTAGATAGGGGTAAGTGAAAATATTAGGTGAGATAAGATGCAGAGAGAGAAAGAGAAGCATTTAGTGTTGATTCACGGAGGCGGCCATGGTGCTTGGTGTTGGTATAAGGTCGCTGCATTGCTGAAATCGAGTGGACACCGTGTGACAGCTCTGGACATGGCTGCCTCCGGGATCCATCCGAAGCAGGCGGAGGAGCTGAATTCAATATCAGAATACTATGAGCCTTTGATGGAATTTCTGGAGAGTTTGGATGCTGAAGAGCGTGTGATCCTCGTCGGTCATAGCTTGGGTGGGATCGGCATGTCCTTAGCCATGGAAAGCTTCCCCGAAAAGATCGCAGCTGCGGTATTTGTCAGTACCTTGATGCCTTCTCCCGATCTAAGCTTGTTCACTCTTTCTCAGGAGGTGGTGTACTTCATTTTTAATGTTCTGATCACTACGTAAACTGCTTAAATTTCCTCTCTTCACTCAATTTCATTTCATTTCTAAAGTCCCGGGCTCGTCGAAGATCGGAATCTAAGTATGACAACAACAGCAGTCAACCGGAAAAATCAATTAAATTCTCGCCTGAATTCTTAGCATCCAATTTATACCAACTCTCTCCACCGGAGGTATGCACTTTGAAATAAAATATATAAATTACAATTTTTTTAATGTAATTTTGTTTTTTTCTGTGATTTTAGTTGCTATCTTTTTAAAAGGAATGGGTTTTCCTATTACAATTATTACTTATCAATATTTTTTTCAAACAAATATAGGGGGACGCCCATTTCTTTTACTACTAAATATAAAGTTTAATACATACTGATTTTGGCTTTTTAGTATTCAAGTTTGATTTTTGATATTAAAGTTAATCCGATTCAGATTATAAAAACTTTTTATTTTGAGATTTTATAATGAATTTTTTATTAAAATTGACTGAATCACTGTTCAAATATCGTGATTAAACGTTTAAACATGATAATTTTAAAGTTAATCAGCTTTAAAACGGTTTGGTTTATATAGGGTTTCGACATGATTTCACTTAACAAATAGTTAGACAGACAGATAGACAGTTTACCGGAGTGCAACACCTTTTGATTCATAGTTATTTTTAATGGTTTTCTTTATATTTTTAAAGATGAGTTTTTATGAAGATTACTTTCAAATTTTTAAATATAATTTGGAAAAGATGATATCAACCAACTTTAATTAAAAAACAGTTAAATTTGTTTATATTCGAGTCCATAGATGTTTGATTTTGTCATGCTATTTTTTTTCAGAAGCGGTTGAGATTCATTTATAAACTGGAAACAATATTATTTGGATGAAATAAGAACAATTGTCGTGAACAGTTCAGTTAAATTTCATTCGTGTTGATATACAGTTTCACTAACAAGCGCACGGAAAAACTAGTAAGCAAAAATGTCCATTTGTAATTTAAGAAAATATCAATAATTACTTAATTAAGCGTAGAAATTTATCCAAAATTTAAAACTATATCATATAATAGAAATAAAATACTTTTTAACATATTGATCTACAAATTTGCATCAGTGTTTTTGGTGAAAACTTATAGATTCAGAATTAAGAGAACACAAAAAACCAGTTTATCATTAGACATATAATCATGAGGCATTTCATAGAGTGTGTAAATGAAGCAGGATTTGACCTTGGCATTGTCACTGTTGAGACCCACTCGCATTTTTGGTGATGAACAAATGTCGGGTGAGAATGCTAGACTGACAGAAGAGAAGTATGGAAGTGTGAAGAAGGTGTATATAATGTGCGAGCAAGACAACATGTTCAAACGTGAGGTGCAGCTCTCAATGATTGAACGAAACCCTCCAAATGATGTCAAAGTCATTGCTGGAGCAGATCACATGGTCATGTTCTCTAAACCACAAGAGTTTTTCTCTCACCTTCAAGAGATCGCCAACACCTATTACTAGAAATTGAATATTTTTGTTGGTTTTAATAGTGAACTTATGTGTGAAGAGTAAACACTGGAAAACAAAATACATCTTCGTTAATAAGGCAAAGAGCTTGCATTTTATGGGATTGGATTTTTGTTCCTCTAGGGCTTCGTTTGTGTATCATAACGGAACATCAGAGTGTATAATTATTATATGTTTGTAGGCGAGCTAGAAAGGTCTCCTCAATCATTTGAATAGCGCTCCTTTTAGTTATTTCAGAGGTAATAATTTCTTTGGAGTGTCCCATAAGAAGAGGTCTCCTCAATCACTTGATCAGCTTTCCCCTTAGTTATAAAGTCATTATATGGGTCATTAATGCAGTTTGTATTTTCAATGTTGTAATTAGTAGTTTATTAAAGGTATGATTTGTTTGTAAACTTACTAAGTATTTTGAATGTCCATGTTCGGTCAAGGTGCGTCATGTGGGCTATTATGTGATGATATATATATATTCAATTTGATGTTTCCTTCTGTTCAAGAGGTGATCATCACATTATATTTACAAGTCATTGTTCTTTTTTCATGATGTGGATTTCTTAATTGTCGTTATTAGACATCGTCAAAGCCTTTTTGTAAATTAGTGATATGACAGATTTTACATTCAAATATACCAACATATACTTCCGTTGGAGAACAATAAGTCTAAAATTTATGAAAAAGAATACTTTGACACGGCCAAAGTTTTTGACATTGATATGACACGCAGTGGGGCCCAAATTTTGTGAATGTACAGAAGGGTGATATTGTCATTTACCCTCTAAATTAAACGCTGCGTTTTATTTAGGGTGTTCTCTGTATTTAGTTTTCCAGTTGGTCTGATTTCACATTTTGGAAGCTAGGGTTGGGGTGATAGAGAAGCGGAGAAGTGGAAGAGCGTGTTGTGGTAGGGTTCGGTTGATAGAGAAGGCGAGAACTCCATGGGTGCCACTTAATCGGAGGGTGTATGGTTCTTCTTTGTTTCTTCTTTTGTCATGATTTTTGTATTTTTTCCATTTGTATTTGCTTCATTTTGGTGAACCCTAGACTAAAGGGGGCAAGGTGGTCTGAGGGAGAGTTGCAGTAGGGAGAACACTAAATTCTCAATCCGTGACGAGCACTGAGAGAAGACGGTTTGGGGAGTTATCTCTGTCTAATTTGAAAACTGTGTTTGAATGTCTAATTTGGCATATTATTTTGGTTAGTTTCCCTGTTTGACAAATTTGATTGTCCTGTATTGTAAACTAATATTGATTTATGACAAATATGGTTTGCTTGATTTGTAACTTGTGTCGTGTCTGATGCGTGCGAAATGCAATGCTGGTTTTCGGAGGGATGCATTTTATTAGAGGTGGTTGTCAATGTCTGAAAAAGGGATACCTATTAAGGATTGTAACCAACGAGGGAGTTGATTGAAGTGGAATATTTACATTTGGTTTCTCCCCTGAATAGGTAGCTGTTGAGAGTGAATTTCCGTAGTGCTTGAGTATTTCTCACATTGAATCATCCAATATTTAGAAGCTTTTGAGTAAAATTACTTTGACTTTTTGGATTTTATCATCTGAAAACCCTTATTTGTAGACCTGCTTAGTTTGGTTTTCAGATGGTAACAATGAAAGCAATTTTAGTGTTCCTCTTTGAAAATTGTATGGATTTCTCCCTTTTGTTTTGTTTTTTCTTCTGTATGGTTTATACAATGTCATCAACATCTTCTTGAATTAGTTTAAATGCACGTCCACTGGCAACTAACTTTTTGCATTCTCTTCATGATAGGTGGCTGCACTTGTTCCTAAAGGTGATGTTGATGGTGAAATGGGTGATGCTCACATGAATTGATGAGTCAGGCACTTAGAAAATTGAGGCATGCCTTATCACAGACATAACATATCTCTTTTCCATCCTTTTTTTCAAGGTAGTAACTATCATAATTATTGAGCCTCGTTAGATAGAATATGCAGACTTGGATTTTTTGCTATGTAGAAAAAGAATATGGGAATTATTTCCATTAATTGAAATTTGTAATTATGCATTGGCCATGCGTTTGTAATTATTTGTATAAAATTTGTTGTAATCAAGTTTATCTCATTTAATATAAACAAACGAAATTTATTGTTTGATAATGCTTTAAAATATGTATATTTGTAATATAAAAAAACGCTCTGTAATATTGTGAAATTTATTTAATTAATTTTAATAATGTTGGATGTATTTTCAATGCAGAACCACCATGGGTCTTATAAGTTGGATGTCTTTTTGGTATATGAGTGGCAGATGAAATTGAGTAGGTTGAAAATATAATTATTATATAAGGTTTATGAATGTGATTTTGTTGTGAGAGATGTGTCTATATATGTCTTCCAGTTAAATATTTTATGGCTTGAAGTCTAAGTTTTTTATTTTATGGACATGCAGTCAAAGCATAGAGATAGTTGGAACAATCATTATGGAAGAACAGGTTTGAATGCACATGATGATTTTTTGTGTTTAAAATTGATTTCCTGAAGTGGTCTATTTGACTTTTTGAATTGTTTACTTTGATATATAGGTTTATGCACGACATTCATGCAGGACAAAATACTTGGCACATGTGAATACATTATTAACGAATGTGCAGAAGACGTTTATACAAAGAACTCCTTTTGGATGGCTACTGTCCATTGATGTGGAGGTGTCATTCCATTTCTTATGTCTGGGTTTTGTTTTCTCAAACTCAAATCATTCTTCCAGTGGATCTGCTTTTGAATTTGGAATATTGTTCCAGTATGATGTCAAGTTTATTCGTTATATGGACAAAATGCCTCAGTTAAAATCACTTAAAAATGTATTAATCTGTGAAAGGAAATACTGCCATGCATTTGACCTGTTGATTGATTCTAGGTGTTGGCGTACATGTTTGACGTGAACATGTCTCCTCTGTTGATTTGTTGTTGCTTGTTTCATAAGCCATTCATATTGACTTTTATTTTCTTTGATACTTTGCTATCAGTGGATTTAAACATTCTGATTTTCTTTTTGCTATGAGTTCTCACTTTAGCTGATATACAGGTATGCCTTAGGATGGAGGGGTGGAAGCTGGTATGCAACTAAGAAGTTCAGAAAGGAGCAAATGAAAATGCTAGGACAGATTACACCTAGAAGATGGCAATTGCTTGGGAAGATAAAACCTAAAGGGTTGCAATTCCAATTCCTTAGAAGGAACCTTACAAAACTCAAATTATCTGATAGTGCCATGAAAACATCTGAGTCAAGTATAAAGGATGCAGCTACTACACATGTTACTGGAAAATCCAATTAGTATACTACTATAAAATGGTTCTTTAAGCAACAATATTTATTCAGATGGCTGTAGATAGCAGATTAGGCATTCAATTAGATAAAAATATTAGCAACTTGGTATAACTAATTATCATCAAATTTTGCACTGATAATTTATTTTGGCCTGCAGCTGCTCACCCTTAGCTTCATAAATTATTCATCCTTCATGATAAGTTCTTTAGAAACTTGTGTTGTATTTGATTGTTAAATTTATAATCGAGTAAATACACATACTTTGATTTTGGTGGGTGGCAAATAGAACTCTCTTTATTGGAGGAAATACACATTAGATTTGTGTTATGTAGGGAATGAACAAGTTCTCAATGGTCTAATTTTACTAACAAAATTTTCGACCAAGATAATATAATTCAAGAGTGACAGACTAAGAAAAATGGATCAGAAAAGAGAGAATAACGATGAATGAATCTGTGTATAGCAGCTCTCAAATACTTTAATACCCATATAGACATCAAATCAAATAACTAAACATATTACTATTATCACAATTGAATACATTTATTTTGAATTAACTTAAGATACATGCACATACTCTATAACCATTTGTAATTCAAAATACTTAAATGTTTATAAAGATATAGAAAAGGTGAACTTATCTTATTTTTAATTCTGATCAACTATATATGTAAAATTCTTTATTATATCACTATTAGCTGTTTTTCATTATAAGACAAATGGAATTAAAAACTTCTAGAGAAGGAAATTGTAATGGGTTTTCCCAAGTATTAGACATTAAAACAGTGTTACTGTGATCTATACTTATGAGTTACTATTATGTAATCCAAAGCTTGTACTTAAAATAACTCGTTTCAGTCATTCTAATTTTAATTATATTACTTTAGCATTTATTATACAAGGTAAAAATTTATTTGGTTGCATATAATTTGACTTATAAATGAAAAGTGAATAATTAAAAGTTAGAGGAAAAATTGAACATTCATCTTAAAAGTTAATATTAAATTATGGGTTTATATTAACCTTGTGCTTCATAGAGAAAAATAAAAACTAAAATTGCTGCTTCATCAAAGATAAATAAAAAATAAAATTGATTTCAATCAATCCTGTGAAACACTTGATTTTTTCCTCCAGTAAGTGGTTATTTCATAAAACATATGTGGTTGGTTGTGACAGACATTTCGTATAACAATAAATTGATAAACCTTATTTTAATTACTTTGATATCAAAAGTTCACTGATGCATCAAATGACGTGTTTAAATGGAGTGGTGTTATGCAGAATAATAATTTGGTCATTTAAACTACTCTGGTTTTTTGCTGCATTATGTGGTTATTGAATTCAAAATTTGTGGTTGGTTGTCACTGACAATTTGTACAAAAACAAAAGACATGAAATGGATATCAATCATTCATTTGTTATGTGCACTTAGTGGTTATATACTAAGTTGTATATGGTTATTTATGATAGAGGTTCTGAACAAGAATATAATTGGTTTAATTGAATATCAATCCTTGATTTCTTAGGTCCAGTAAGTGGTGATGTACTATGTTATATGTGGTTATTTGTGAAAGAGGTTATGAACAAGAATAGAAGTGGTTTAATTCAATATCAATAATCCCTTATTTTAGGTACAGTAAGTGGTTATTTAATAAGTTGTATGTGGTTATTTCTGAAACATGTTCTGAACACGAATACAATTGATTTAATTGGATATCAATCATTCATTTGTTACGTGCAGTTAGTGGTTATATACTAAGTTGTATATGGTTATTTGTGAAAGAGGTTCTGAACAACAATATAATTCGTTTAATTGAATATTAATCATTGATTTCTTAGGTCCAGTAAGTGGTGATGTACTATGTTATATGTGGATATTTCTGAGAGAGGTTCTGAACAAGAATATAAGTGGTTTATTTTAATATCAATCATCACATTTCTTAGGACAAATTTCATTAATATGGTTGGCAGCCAAACTTTTATGAATAAACAAACTTAAATTTTCATCCAAATACCATTTTATAATCAATCATAAAATTCATCAACATTAAATAGTACAACATATTCTTCACTACATAAACTAAACAACTTAAAAACCAGTAACGTTAATTGAATCCTAATCAATCATATTTTGTGGACATTCTATTCAAAATGTGCATTAATTGTTCCCCTACTTCAATGTATTCAAGTTGCTGATGTTGTCCTACTTCATGCCTTAATCAATGCCTAAAGGATCCCACATTTCTGCAATACCCTTCTATGATGAACATTATCTTCGTGTAATACCCATTGACAAACCATTTGTTGTCGCAGAACTTGTAATTGTTCCTTCAATAACAATACTCTTTTAAATTTTACACTAAAAAACGTTTTATCATAAATCATATTGAAATAAACATATACATAAATCATACTAACCATTGTGTAATCGGGCATTTTATTCCCATCAAATTTAGGTGTATGATCCCATAACTCAATATACTTAATGACCAATATACCACAATCATATCTACACATTAAACAAATATTAGAAAGTGATTATATGACATAACTTAATAAATTGTCAACACCAGCAAGTTCACTAACGTATTTGGTTGCACAGGCAAATCTTCTTCGATCACTTTCAATTCCTGCTCCTTAGGGTTTGAGTGTATGTCAATCATATTGAATAATTCTTGCAAAGTGGCAACCTTACAAATTGATATTCAACACATTCAATACTCTTATAAATCTTCTATTGTAAAAGTAAAGTTCACTTAAAACAATAACAATACAACAAAATATGTCTTACCATAGCCTTGTCAATACTTTTTCTACGCTGCCTTTTGTGACCAAGAGAATCCAAAATAAACATTTCTCTTGATTGGATGACAGGGAAGCATTTAATTCAACTATAGGTTGGGTTTGTACTTGGTGCCTAACTCTAACTGTACCCTGCAAGTATCAACCAAACCATATCTTAGTATAATCAATGCAACAATCTACCTAATAAATATTAAATTGAAACAATTACAGCATACTTACAGGTTCATTCACTTCTCTGTCCATATCACTATATCATGCACATTTTACCAAACACAATCAACATCATTGTATAATTAGAGTGAAAAGTTCGGTTTATTATGTATTTAACTCATTCAAACCATATCTTAGTACAACCAACAATAATTATTCAAGCATCCACCAACCTATATTTGTAAGGACCACATTTTTCTTGGTGGTGGGGACACGGTGGTCACCCACCTTTCGCATTATTGGAGTGCAATTATGAGGGAAGGAGAGAAAAGGAGAGGGGGGAGGCATTTTACGGAGGAGGCTTGGCAAAAAGAATGGGGGATTATTGGCATGTGAGAGGGAGAGAGGGAAAGCAGCAGAGGGAGGGAACCCTTCTCCCGTTTACAGCCGTCCAAAGGGCAATCATGGGAAGCTGTACAAACTCTGAAGGGCAGAGAGGAGGAGCTGGGTTGGGCATCTGGTGAGAGGGAAGTTCTTGCAGCCAGATCTGGAGAGAAAGGGGAGAGGTACTGAATTTGCTAAGAGATCTGGAGCTGTATGACTGGAGGAGATGGATCACAAATTTCACAAAGGAAGTCTTCAAGAGGTAAGGGGAGTTTGATTTATTTCATTAATTGTTGAAATAATCTGTATTTGATACAAATCTGAGAAGAAGGGGATGAAAATAAGGTTTTCTGGGTTCTCTAGAATCTGGTGCGATTCTGCAGAGTTATGCAAAACGCGCGTTCGTCCAAATGGCTCGACCAATTAGTGGTCGGCCAAAATACTATGAGCGTTTGGTTTTACTTTCTGATGTACCCAGAAATAGTATTCCGTGAATAGTGTTCGACATTAGCGTTCGGTGAATAGTGTTCGACAATAGCTTTCGAGGAATAATGCTCGACAATAGTGTTTGGTGAATAGTGTTCGACAATAGCGTTCGGTGAATAGTATTCGACAATAGCTTTTGGTGAATAGTACTGGACAATAGCGTTCCGTGAATAGTGTTCGACATTTGCGTTCGGTGAATAGTGTTCGACAATAGCTTTCGAGGAATAATGCTCGACAATAGTGTTTGGTGAATAGTGTTCGACAATAGCTTTTGGTGAATAGTGATGGACAATAGCGTTCGGTGAATAGTGTTCGACAATAGCTTTCGAGGAATAATGTTCGACAATAGCGTTCGGTGAATAGTGTTCGACAATAGCGTTCGGTGAATAGTGTTCGACAATAGCGTTTGGTGAATAGTGTTCGACAATAGCTTTCGGTGAATAGTGCTGGACAATAGTGTTCGGTGAATAGTGTTCAACAATAGCTTTCGGTGAATAGTGCTGGACAATAGCGTTCGGTGAATATTGTTCGACAATAGCGTTCGGAGAATAATGCTCGACAATAGCGTTCGGTGAATAGTGGGTACTCGGTTTAGCGTTCGACCTATTGAATCTCATAGCGTCCGTCCAATTAGGATAGTAGTGTTCGGCAGTTATGTTTGGTGAATGGTGTTCGACCAAATAGTGGTCTACAAATGGTAATGGGTTCTAAGTTCACTTTGCTGTTGTTTGAGTTGAATTAATTGTGTACAATGTTTGATATATATATATATATATATATATATATATATATATATATATATATACTCTGATGTGATTTATGTGAATGCATGAGATATAATAAAATTACTGTGATGACTGTATTTTATGATGTTAATGTGAGTTGAGGAGTATGAGTATGGTATGAATCTCATGGAGAGATTATGTAATATTATGTCATTAGTGTGTATGTTGATGTTGAGGGTCCCGTAGTTGGAGGTTATCCTGATACTCTAATAACCATTCAGTCTCATGTAGAGAAGGATGAATTATGTGGTGAGAGGAGCAGGAGGTCCTGGTCTACGTTCCGGTTTGAACATAGTGAGGGGACTAACCTTGTGAATGGTATGAAGTATTTTGGAAGGGTATTTGTAAGAAAAAGTAGAAGTCATCACAAGTGCATAACCTCCCGTGACCGCTCATCAACGTATCATCCGGATGAGTGTCTAGTAGGAATTGTGGTATGATAGTATATGAGAATGTCTGACCTAAATATTATATGATGTTTTAATTGAAGCAATTATGCATGTTTTATAATTGTTGTGTTGCATGTTAGCTCACCCTTACTTGTTTGTTTGTGCCGGGAAAATTGTATTTTTGCGATGATCGTATAACGTATTTGTTATACGGGAGCAGAGGAAGAATTGTCGCATGATCTGGTGTATATGAAGGAAGATTTGGAAGAGCAGATTAGAGGGATTCAATGATATCTCTGCAGTCAACTATGAGCTTAGAACTTATGTATAGATTTAAGTTTGAGGTTACATGGTGTTAATGTAATTGCATTATTACAATTTTTTTAAATTTTGAATTTTAAAGGGAGAATTTTTGGGATGTTACAATATTCACACACAACACCTGCACATCATTTCATTGTTCATACAATAGTAAACCACATTTATATATGAATGAAACATGCACTCTTAATTTGACACCAATGCCACCCAATTACATCCGCTTATGTACCATCATTCACAAGCCTAATTTTTATTCAATTACAACAAAGGTATACACTTACCATATTAATATCAGTATTTAAGACTCGTATAACTCATGCACTATGTATTAGAAATGCTTTAATTAATATCACGTGTTAATTCAGAATTAAATCATGACATCTTACCTTAAGTTCATATCACATCATTTGTTTATAAGGATAATAATAAATAAACCTATATAATCCACATCATGTATACCTATAAGTCATAAATTATTAGTCTAAAAGAAATCTAATTAACTTAAACATAGCAACACAAAAAGTCTTAACCCTTAGAAGTTTGAAACAGCAAAGTATACAAGGTTTTCCATCATTACTAAACATTGTATTTATGGAGTATGCATTTTAAGTTTTACAGGACAATGATCATAGTTTTATGAAGCTAAAACATGTAACATTAAAATTTATCGGTCATTCATCCAACATACCAAACCAGCAACATTTCAAATACATTTTAATTCAATTCTTAAATGCATACCCAATTAACTATAACTACAAAACAACCTTCCATAATCCAATAAAATATTGATTCACTCAAACCGAAAACCAAAACAGGTTCATACATATATATACATGCTCTACATCCACACCATACAATTATATATTAAAGAAGATTTATCAAATTAATACAATAAAATATGTCTGCAGCATTTTAATTCAAACAGCAGAGAATTCCTGCAATGATTTTAACCCAAACAACAACTAATTTTTCTGCAATAACAGCATCAAAATAGTAAACAATTTTTTGTACCATTCTAATCAAAACAGCAAATAATTTTCTGCACCAATTTAATGTTAAAACAGTAAAGTTTCTGGTGCAGTAACAACAATCAAAAGACCCCAATACAACAAGATTTTCTACTGCAGTAACAGAAAAAATAACAAGCAGTTTATACAACATTTTTCATCCAAACAGCAACTACAAAAAAAAAACAACATCATCACTGGTAGTGCTCAAAAGGGTAAAACTACCACACAAAAAAATTGAAAAAAACATACCTCAAAGTCACACACCACAGAAGCGACACAAGTCGAAACGTAAATCGGAGACCACAACCCTCAACTCCACAACCACTGAAAATAATCTTACAGAAATGAGTTTACACCACAATGTACTTCAAAAAGGAAAAGCGAAATCAAAATAGAAAAACCCTCACTTAGGAGGGATCAAAAATAAAACCCCTACCTCAAACTCACAAACGAGAGACGAGATTCAGAGACGAGATTGGGAGCGGCACCAACGATGGAAGCACTGATTGAAGCACCGAAGAAGCACAAATCAGAATAGAGGCACTGCTGATGGAGAATAATGACGTTAGTCAAAGAAAACCTAAATGGATTTTCTAACGAGAAGCGCGAAAGAAGAACGTTTCCCAAATTCTATTTTTTCCAATTTTACCCTCATCCACTGTGCACTCTTTTTTCCAAAACGCTGACGTGTACCGTGTCATATGAATGTAACTGACACGTAGGCGTGTCATTGTATTACTACTCAAAATTTATCTTGAAGTTCTATCGGTATTTTATCACTGTAGTTATTGATAGTTTTATTCGGTTAATAACTTATCATCATAGTTACTGACAGTACTTGTTGGCACTTTTGGCAGCAAATTATCCACCCAAATTACGGGAGTTTTATATCATGTTATAAAGGGAGATGAGTGAGAAGAACAGAGAGAATAAGAGAAAAGGAGGAGGAGAAGGTGGTGGTGGTGATGGTGGTTGGGCAAGCTATTGGGTGTGCAAAAGGTGGTGGGTGACGTAAAGGCTTGCTAGTGACGCGAAAGGAGAATTGATGTAATATGTCTTTTATAACTTATATAAAAAACTAGTGTATGCTATTTACATTAAAATAATATTGAATCGTTATCTTATTTGTTCTTTCATTGTTTTATTACTATATGGTTATGAAAATAGTTAAAGAAAGTTATAAAATTCTTATAGTCCTTTGCTGAAAATGGTTATAATTATTGTAATTATCTTGATGATTTGAATATGAAAAGTAGATTTCAGAACCCAATTAATTTTTTTTATAATATTTTTCAAATTAAGGAATTAATGCGAATGAATTGAAATAAACTTAAGAATCATATGAACAATACAATCTTTGATTTTTTGGTGATATAATTTTTCAATATTCAAACCTTCGTTTATGGAAGTAATATGACAAGTTTCATATGCTAATTGGTTCAAGGTGAATACTCATGGTGTAGTTAAGGGTTTGACTTCTTGTACTAGTATTTATAGAGGAAGTCAAGGTGAATATGTTGGATAGTTTTTCAACCTCTTTAGAAGTACAAACTTGTATTTATATTGAGTTTATGTGGATCATGCATGACTTGGTTGTCATGGTTTTTTTGGATCAATAAATAGTTCTCAGAGTCTTAGAAGAAAATGACGCCAATGTTTGCATTTTTTTAAGTATAGACAATTTAAAGTTTCTCATATTTTTTGTTAGAAAATTCATTTTGTTACTAATTTAGCTTTGATTCATAAAACAAATAAATAATTTAATGTTTTACTTTCATATATTTATTTAGATATAGTTTGATGATGGGTTTAATGTGATTCACTTTATATTTTTTATATTTTTAATAACTTTTTATGTAATGGAAATAATTGTTGAGTTTTAAGGTGTTAACATAACTAAAATATCAAAGTTTATAGCAATATCTAGACATTGTTTAGAATGAAAATGACACAAGATCAATACCTAGATTTTAAGAAAAAATATTTTCATTCCCCATTTTCAAAAAACTTCTTTTAGTTTTTTAAATAATGTTATTTTTAATAATATACTCAATTATTATTAAGCTTGTTTTTTTAATAACAATATTATATCCAATTAAAAGCAGTTAAAAAAACTCACTTTTATTAAAAAGAAATCTAAAAAGTTAATAAATTAATATTAAATTGAACTAAATAATTGAATGCCTTTTAGTTATTGTATTAAAATTTAAAAGATTATATTAATTGTAAGTAGAGATTAGGATGAAGAACTGGTCTTGATAGAAGTAAAAGATTAGTTGTGGAATTGATGAAGTGTTGATTGACTGTCATCAAGATTGTGATGTTTGGGTCAAAGTCCATTTTTCCACCAAATTTTTTTATTGACTTTTCTAACGCGGACTAGGTATACGACGCTTCACACGTCACCTGTTATCTTTGATATTGGCCAATAACATTAAATTATTGAAAATTTGTCTTTTAGATTAGGTTTGAGTTTAATTTTTAAAATAATTTGTGTTTATCCTCTATTTAATTTTGAAGTAACTAACAGTTATCATCTTACATTTCACAGAAAATAGGTCATTTGACGAAGGAGAAGTGTGGATTTTTTCTAAAAAACGGTATGAGATCTTGAAAAGATTTTCATCATAAAATAGTATAGAAAAATAAGTAAAAAAATTATAATTAATTAGTGGAAACATATGGATGTTATTTTTTAAAATAATAAAATTAATACAATTATAATTATAAAATTTAATACAAAATAAATTTTAGAATAAAAAATAAATTTTACTCATTTTATAAATAATTTTTTATCATTAATAGTTATTTTTATTTTAAAAATAATTAAAAAATATTAAATTAAAAATTATTTAATTTAACAAAATTCATTGGAAAACTAAAATTAATAAGTTAGTTATTTTATTTTAAATAAATAATTACTTATTAAAAGGTAAAACTAAAAATTAAAATAAGCTCTAAAATAATCCCTTTTGGTATAAATGTATAAATTGTATTGTGTATGATAATAACTAATTATTGTGGAGATATTCAAGTTTTCATTTAAAAACACACCCATCTATTATTATGTAGTTCTATAATTATTATCTTTTTAATTCTTAACTCCATAATAATAAATTAATTCTTACTTATTTATTTATCTCTATGTTATATATGTTGGATTCCAGCAATAATAACAAAAGAAAAAAAAAACATGATAACAAGAGTAGAAAAAAAGTAATTAGATTCAAATTAAGGTTTTACAGATAGGGTTTTATTAAATACAATGTATCTACTATATAAAGTATTTTGTATGTATACAATTTAGAAAACAGAATAGCAAAAATCTTTAAAAGAGTTAATTCTAAGATTAATACATGTGATGAATGATTTATTTAAATTTATTGACATTTTCAATCGAAAATCTTTTGTCTGAACCCATAATTTGAAACTGGATACCATCAATTATAAATTACGTAATTTATTTTAAAAATAATAAAACACGATACGATATATAAATGTATATTAAAAAGTATATAATAATTTTTGAAAACATGATAAATAATAGTTATATGATTATTATTATACGAATTCAATCAAAATAATATATAATTTGAATTGTCAACATAAAGAAATTATAAATTATTATTATCATAAAATTATTATTTTTCTAGATTATATATTTTATAGAAAAATATTAAGTAAATTTAAATATTCAAATAATATTTAATTTTTTATTGAATACATGTGTGTGTGTGTGTTACATATGGCAATTTTTTTATTTTAAGTAAATTTAAAAAAAAACAATTTAGTTATTTGAAATATTTTACAAAGTTCTTTAAACTTTAATTTCGTTATTGAAATAATTTATTTTACTTTAAAGAAAAATTAAATTCGTCTGATAAATAAATTAATATGTTAAATGAACTCATCTAAAGAAATCACTAATTTTATATTTATCATAGCATGAATAAATCTTTTATCATAGAGGACACAATTTAAAATACATTTTAATGAAAGAAAATGGACATGTATATTTATTTAGTGGAGACGTGAAGCATTGAAGTTGTGAGCTGAAGGAAGATGGAGGGGAAGAAGAAGAGACGTCTGGTGTTGGTTCACGGAGCCTACCATGGAGCCTGGTGTTGGTACAAGCTCTCTACCCTCCTCGATTCCGCCGGCCTTCAAGTCACGTCTCTCGACATGGCTGCATCCGGCATCCATCCAAACCAACTGCTCGATATCACTTCAGTTTCGCAATATGTTGAACCTTTGCTCCAATTTCTACGATCTTTACCACCAGAGGAACGAGTCATCCTTGTCGGTCATAGTTTTGGAGGTTTATGCATTTCTCTAGCCATGGAAATGTTCCCCCACAAAGTTGCAGCTGCTGTTTTCCTTACCGGTTGGATGCCTGGTCCCCACCTCAGCTATCTCTCACTGTTCCTAGAGGTACGTACCAACCAACCGCTAACCGTTCTTTCATCTCTCTGCTACTCATTTTAATTTAATTTTCTATAGTTCAAGCACAGGTTAAGCTTGAAATTCAATTTGGGCTCAAAGACTGTCACAGATGAAAATACCAACGATCATCCGAAGCGATATATGACATGTGATCTTCAAAACTTAGCATCCAACGTCTACCAACAATCTCCCCCAGAGGTATATGTCTTTTCAAGTTCTTTTCAAATTATTAGCATTCAACTTTACAGACGATCGCAAAAGTCTCTTAATTAACCATGATATTGGGATGGTATGTGTAAATGATCACCAGGACTTGGCCCTGGCGTCTTCACTTTTGAGACCCTTTCCCATATTTGGTGACGAAGATTTGCGAGAGAATACACAACTGACGGAAGAGAACCATGGAACTGTGGCCAGAGTCTATATAGTGTGTGAACAGGACAAAATAATGGAGCAGGATTTTCAACTGTCAATGGTTGAAAGAAACCCTCCTAATGAGGTCAAAGTGATTGCTGGAGCTGATCACATGCCCATGTTGTCTAAACCACAACAGCTTTTCTCTTACCTTCAAGAGATTGCCGACATCTATTACTAGCATTTCACCGTTTATGTTATTTCTGCAATTATGTGTGATGACCATATCAGCAAATGCATTTGTAATGGTCCTATGATCAATTTGCTTCTCTATGTTTCCGAATACTACATAATAATTTCTATCGCAGTACTATTATAATTTTATAATGTAAGTAACTAATGGGACTGACTAGGTTTAAATTGATGGAATATGATCATTCTCTATGGCTTTAAATTCATTTCTTTTCTTTTCTTTTATACTAATTTTAGTTTTTTTCACTTTTTTAAATATCGTTCTAATATTTTATGATAAACTTTGTTATAAAAGTTAAAACAGACTCATGTGTATATGTTAAGGACTAGAGCTATAAAACACCTACGTAAAACCTATGTATATAAATTAAATAATTAAACTTATTTATAACATATTGGTGAAAGGGGAACTTTACAAACATAATTTAATTTAGACATCGAATGTAATTTTTTAAAATAATTTAAGGATGAAAATATATTTTATTTTTTAACTTATATTTAAATATACAAGATTTAAGATATAATTCTTTATTTAGTCTCATAATTTTATTAATTTTCTATATGATTTCATAATTATTAACATGTTTATCAAACTTTAAAAAACAATTAACATTTTTTTAATTCGTGCGAGGTGACGTTTATTTAGTTGCTGGAGGTCGTATTTTTAAACTATATTATGTTTTTTTTCCTAAATGTGTAATGGTTTCCAAATAATTATTATAAGAAAATTGTGTACTGTTGAGAAAAAATAATTTATTAATAATAAAAAAATTCTTCAATAATTTGAATTTAATATTAATTGCATTATTGATAATTAACAATTGGAGATCTATTGATAAATATTCTAATTAATATATCCTAGTAATTATTGATGTTGATATTTCTCCAACTTTTTCTCTTTTTTTTTTCTTTTTCTCTTTCTTTTTTTCTTATCTCTCCTCTTCTTTCATATCCTTTTCTTTTTCCAACTATTTTTCTTATTTCTCTTTTTTCATAATTATTTCTCTAACTCTGATTACGTCGAGTTGTCATCACATTATTGTGTCACTACTATCAACACGCCTCCTATACTTAGTAATTCTCCTCTTTTTCCTTCTTTTCTTCTTCTAACATTTCTTTTTAACATATAAACAAATATCAACAGATTTTGTAATTCATTTTATCAATAATTTTTTATGTATAATAAAAATTACAAATTATTAACCAAATTTATCGATGAAATTAGTCATAAAATATATTACTAATAAAAATATTTATTAATAATATAAATTTTAATTTATCAACAAATTTTAAAGATAAAAACATTTCTTAATATAATAAAATTATAAAATTTGTCAATAAAATTTATTCATAAATTTAAAGTTATTGATGGATTTATTTCTTTTTTATAATTACAAATATTTTTTAGTACAGTAGGAAATAAGTGGAAACTTTAAGATGGGTTTTTACGGAAAATAAATTCCTTATTCGGTAACTTTTGAAATTCTTTTTGTAAGAAAAAGAATAAAATTTCATGTTAAGCTAAGTAAACTAAAAATATAATGTATGTAATTTGAATTTTTATTAATATTTTTTTATTATAAAAGGTCATATTGAAAACGAATTAGTATTTCATATAAAAAATATATTATAATTCATGAATCCAACCATGTTATTATTTTTACTAAAATATTCAAACAGAATTTAAGTTTCAAGAATTTTTTTTTCAGCTGTCTTTTGTTCTAATTCTTTAATTGTAGACATAATTATTTATTTTTTGAGTTAGATATATTTTTAATTTTTAAATTTTGAAATAAAATTAAAATTTATTTTAATTTTTATTTGTCCTTAAGTTTTAAAAATAATAGTTGTTACATTGTTTAACATGTCAAATTACTTTTCAAGTTGATATTTGAATATTTTATATTGTTTGATACATTTAACTCAAATGTTAATATGAAATATCAATTAATCTTTTTTACTGTATTAAGTTAAAATATTATATCTATTCATTTTAAAATTTAAAAACTAAAATATATTAGAGTTTAAAATAATAAAAAAATTAATTTTATTTAAAAATTATAAACATATTTAAATTTTTTAAATATTTTTAACTGATTTATATCAATATTTAATATTTATAATGAGTACATCTGACAAGAAATTAAAAATAATTTTATATGGATGAAATACAGTTGTCATCCTCAAATTATTTTAAAAAATGTTGTATGATTTATAAATTAAATTATTGATAATGCAATCTATCAAATTAATTCTAATTTTTCAATATAATTAAGTTTTGTGTTATGAGTAGTTAAAAATAATAATTATAGTAAAACTAACTCAAATTATCTAAATTGATTTAAAATAAAATCAATTTTTATAAAATTTACCTTTAAGAATTAGAAATATAAAAATAAATAAATTAGTGCAAATAAGAATAAATAAAATAAACTAACGTGTTAAGAGTGTTATGAACAAATTAAATGAAAATAAATAAAGCAATACAATTAATTGCAACCGAATTTCAAATTATAACTCTATCACAATTAAATATATATGGAAAGAGACATATTAGAGAGGAACATCTAACATCATATTCAATTAAAGTTTTATCCATTCAAAAAGTAAAACTTATGAGTCCTAATTGAACTTCACTATCCGTGTAGGATTGTTAGGTAACTATGTAATATCCCAAAAATTCTCCCTTTAAAATTCAAAATTTAAAAAAATTGTAATAATGCAATTACATTAACACCATGTAACCTCAAACTTAAATCTATACATAAGTTCTAAGCTCATAGTTGACTGCAGAGATAACATTGAATCCCTCTAATCTGCTCTTCCAAATCTTCCTTCATATACACCAGATCATGCGACAATTCTTCCTCTGCTCCCGTATAACAAATACGTTATACGATCATCGCAAAAATACAATTTTCCCGGCACAAACAAACAAGTAAGGGTGAGCTAACATGCAACACAACAATTATAAAACATGCATAATTGCTTCAATAAAAACATCATATAATATTTAGGTCAGACATTCTCATATACTATCATACCACAATTCCTACTAGACACTCATCCGGATGATACGTTGATGAGCGGTCACGGGAGGTTATGCACTTGTGATGACTTCTACTTTTTCTTACAAATACCCTTCCAAAATACTTCATACCATTCACAAGGTTAGTCCCCTCACTATGTTCAAACCGGAACGTAGACCAGGACCTCCTGCTCCTCTCACCACATAATTCATCCTTCTCTACATGAGACTGGATGGTTATTAGAGTATCAGGATAACCTCCAACTACGGGACCCTCAACATCAACATACACACTAATGACATAATATTACATAATCTCTCCATGAGATTCATACCATACTCATACTCCTCAACTCACATTAACATCATAAAATACAGTCATCACAGTAATTTTATTATATCTCATGCATTCACATAAATCACATCAGAGTATATATATATATATATATATATATATATATATATATATATATATATATATATATATATATATATATATATCAAACATTGTACACAATTAATTCAACTCAAACAACAGCAAAGTGAACTTAGAACCCATTACCATTTGTAGACCACTATTTGGTCGAACACCATTCACCAAACATAATTGCCGAACACTACTATCCTAATTGGACGGACGCTATGAGATTCAATAGGTCGAACGCTAAACCGAGTACCCACTATTCACCGAACGCTATTGTCGAGCATTATTCTCCGAACGCTATTGTCGAACAATATTCACCGAACGCTATTGTCCAGCACTATTCACCGAAAGCTATTGTCAAACACTATTCACCGAACACTATTGTCCAGCACTATTCACCGAAAGCTATTGTCGAACACTATTCACCAAACGCTATTGTCGAACACTATTCACCGAACGCTATTGTCGAACACTATTCACCGAACACTATTGTCGAGCATTATTCCTCGAAAGCTATTGTCGAACACTATTCACCGAACGCTAATGTCGAACACTATTCACGGAATACTATTTCTGGGTACATCAGAAAGTAAAACCAAACGCTCATAGTATTTTGGCCGACCACTAATTGGTCGAGCCATTTGGACGAACGCGCGTTTTGCATAACTCTGCAGAATCGCACCAGATTCTAGAGAACCCAGAAAACCTTATTTTCATCCCCTTCTTCTCAGATTTGTATCAAATACAGATTATTTCAACAATTAATGAAATAAATCAAACTCCCCTTACCTCTTGAAGACTTCCTTTGTGAAATTTGTGATCCATCTCCTCCAGTCATACAGCTCCAGATCTCTTAGCAAATTCAGTACCTCTCCCCTTTCTCTCCAGATCTGGCTGCAAGAACTTCCCTCTCACCAGATGCCCAACCCAGCTCCTCCTCTCTGCCCTTCAGAGTTTGTACAGCTTCCCATGGTTGCCCTTTGGACGGCTGTAAACGGGAGAAGGGTTCCCTCCCTCTGCTGCTTTCCCTCTCTCCCTCTCACATGCCAATAATCCCCCCTTCTTTTTGCCAAGCCTCCTCCGTAAAATGCCTCCCCCCTCTCCTTTTCTCATAATTGCACTCCAATAATGCGAAAGGTGGGTGACCACCGTGTCCCCACCACCAAGAAAAATGTGGTCCTTACAAACTCAACATAATAGTTAATTTTATTCTTTTAACAAAGAAAATATCTTAAATATATTTTCTCTTATAAAACTTATATGGAAAACATGATCATTTTGTATGTTATTAAACTTAACCATCTTTACAATACCCTAATAAATAAAAAAGGAAAAACTTTCTAATTCATCATTATCAATAAAAAGCAATTATTTTTTAATAAATTAACTATTGTAATATTACCAAATATCAATTATTATTTTATTAAACATTGTTTTAAGGAATAAGAAAAGACAAAACTAGGGTTACGGGTCTAAACTAAAGACTAGCTATATTATAAATATTAATAAATGTTTTAACATTGAATGCATAAATTTAAAATACATTTAAAAAGTAAAAGAAAATGGACACATATATATATATGTAACAGAGACGTAAAGGATTGAAGTTGTGAGGTGAAAAAAGATGGAGGGAAAGAAGAGGCGTCTGGTGTTGGTTCACGGAGCCCAGCATGGAGCATGGTGTTGGTATAAGCTCTCTGCACTTCTTAATTCCGCCGGACTCCAAGTCACGTGTCTCGACATGGCTTCTTCCGGCATCCATCCAAAGCAGGTGCTCGATATCACTTCAGTTTCACAATATGTTGAACCTTTGTTCCAATTTCTAAGATCTTTACCACCAGAGGAACGAGTCATCCTTGTCGGTCATAGTTTTGGAGGCTTATGCATTTCTCTAGCCATGGAGTTCTTCCCTCACAAAATTGCAGTTGCGGTTTTCGTTACCGCCTGGATGCCTGGTCCCAACCTTAGCTATCTCACACTATTACAAGAGGTAACACCCATTCTTGTCTCTCTAATATGATGATATTCGTTCGTATATGGGTAGAGATAAAATAAATTTAGTAGATAAAAATAGGAATATAGATTTTATTTTATAAAGTTGAATTAAGTTTAAATTATATTTCTTAACATAATATCATAATTATGATAGGATTTCTATCTTTTTGATATCAGGATTATGACTCATAATTATGAAAATACAAATAATAATTTATAATTAATTTTATAGAATTAAGTTAGGTTTAAAATTCATTATTTAATATATTCTAACAAAATTTGGTATTTTATAAAATTGACTTAGACTCCAAATTTACTTCCGAATGTTATAACTCAATTTAATTTAACTTTCTATAGTTCAAGCACAGGTTAAGCTTGAAATCCAATTTGGACTCCAAGACTGTGTCTGATGAAAATTCCAACAGTCATGAGAAGCGATATGTAACACCCGATCCTCAAAGCTTAGCATCCAACTTTTACCAGCTATCTCCACCCGAGGTATATGTCTTTTCAAGCTGTTTTCATATTATTATCAGGAATTATAGTCTCTCGAAAAATTATATAACCCGGAAACAAAATTTATAGCATTCAACTTTGTGTTCCTACTAGTACGACAAGAATTAGTCTCATGAACCATTGGAACTAATTTCATTTGCACTCTTGTGGTTTCACAAACACGCACGCAGAAACCGGGAAACAGAAACGACCATTTTGTAGTTAAAAAACACTGAGAATTGTTTGAATAATCTTAGAAATTAATTTATAAAAAGTATAGAAATTAAGTATTGAGAAGATCAGTCTACAAATTTATTTATCGTTGTGATAATATTGATAGATTAAGAATTAACCGATATAAAAGTAGTTTATGAAGCAGTGATTTTACAGACGATTGAAAAAGTGTATTAACCATGGCATTGGATGGCATGTGTAAATGACCAGGACTTCGCCCTGGCGTTGTCACTAGTGAGACCCTTTCCCATCTTCAGTGATGAAGATTTGCGAGAAAATATACAACTCACAGAAGAGAACCATGGAACTGTGGTCAGAGTCTATATAGTGTGTGAAGAAGACAAATTAATAGAGAAGGATTTTCAACTGTCAATCATTGAAAGAAACCCTCCTAATGAGGTCAAAGTGATTTCTGGAGCTGATCACATGCCCATGTTATCTAAACCACAACAGCTTTTCTCTTACCTTCAAGAGATTGCCAACATCTATTACTAGCATTTCATCGTTTGTTTTATTTCTGCAATTATGTGTGATGACCATAAAGATCAGCAAAGACATTTGTACCTTCCCAGATATCTGTAGATGGTCCTGTGATCAATTTGCTTTTCTACTTTATAAAGCCGTTCTATTAGTTTTCGACTTTCACATAATAATTTTTATCGGAGTACTATTAATTGTAAGTAGACTAATGGTATATTTATACCCCTCTAAATTTAAATTTATGTAATATGATCATTCTTTAACTAAATTTAAATCGTCAAAATTATACTACAATGACATTTATTCAAGTTGTACGAACCAAGATTTTTGGCCACTGACTTGCCACGATAAAATAATACTAGTCAAATACATAGGTACAATGATAACTTATGTTCTTTTAGGAAATATTATATAAAAGAGAACTGGCCAGTTATTCAACATATTTTATGGAACACATCTTATCTAGCGTAGTGTTGAAACATGTAATTGATTCATATAACTCCCTTCCTATTTAAATTTCTTTTCTTATCCATAAGTTATGAATCAAGAATTTAAATGAAAATACAACAAAAAAAAACTCATGATTCACTACAAGAAAATTTCTAAATGATGACATGCTTCTAGTCAAGGACCTACAACCAAAGCTATGACTAGAAGAATACAAAAAAACTAAACCTCCTCTCAACATGAGACACCAAAGCTAAAGTTCATTGGACTAAGGAGAATGTGAAAACATAACCTAAAACTCCATATTTGTAAATATTATATTTGTAAATATTATACTAGTATTTAATTTTGGAATTTGTATTATGAATATAGAATTTTCGTTGGGCTATGATGGACTTGTAGATAAAAGGTGTTTTTGGACCAAGAAATAAGCTTAAATTGGGCCACGAGTCTGACACATAGAATTAGGGTTTTTGGGTGTTGTTCCCTCCACCACCCCAAGTGCTCCTGCACCTCCTTACTAATTTCTTTTATTCCAAAAATACTCTACACCTCTCCACTATTTTCTTTTATTCCAAAATTACCCTACACCTTCCCACTATATTCAATAATCTTTCTCTTTCTCTCTCCACATTAATGGATCATTCACATGGTTCAGATTTAAACTTGTGATATATTGCAAAATTTTATTTACACTTTCTCTTAAATAAGCTTGATTCAATCTTATTTTCACTGTTCAATATATTTTTTTTTCTTCAAATCACTTAATAAATGGTAAAATTTTGTTCTAAATTTCTAGAAATATGTTTATATATATGTGTATTTTTTTTACATTTAATATCTATAATTTTTAACATTATATTATGTTTTAACTTACCGACATGTTTGACTCAAATAACTTGAATAAAGTATTTAATTTATTAGATAAATAATATAAAAATATTATTAAATACTTAAAATATAAAAGAAAAATTATTTGTTAAAGATTTGGTATTTATTTAGTTCTTTCGTCATTATAAAGTTAGTATATAATAATAATAATAATAATAATAATAATATATTATTTACTATTAATATTATTATGTTTATTATTTTGTATTTGCATCTAACCTTTAAGTTTATAAAATGGAAGTGGTAGAAGCACTAATATTGAAGTTTCCTCTCAATTTTATATTTTGCAATATATCACAAGTTTAAATCTAAGTCATATGAATGCTCCATTAATGTAGAGAGAGAAAGAGAAAGATAATGCTCCATTAATGCAAAGAGAGAAAGAAAAAGATTGTTGAGGATAGTGGGGAGGTGTAGGGTATTTTTGAAATAAAAGAAAATAGTGGGGAGGTGTAGAGTATTTTTGGAATAAAAGAAAATAGTGGGGAGATGCAGAAGTACTTGGGGTGGTGGAGGGAGCAACACCCAGGGTTTTTTTACCTAATTGATGCCGAACTTGTGGAGACCAAGCTTCTCCTTAGGTATCACTTGACAAAGAATATGTGATTTGCTTAGGTGCTTGCATGCACTCTTTTTGGCTTAAAATTCAATTTTCTAGATCACATTTCCATCTCATTTTTTAAGACACCGTACTCTTCTTTTCTCCTATAAAATAGAGGAATCTAAACTATGTGAAATTATTCATGAATATAATAGAGTTATTTTGATGACTCCCAATTACTCTCCTTTTGTAAGTTAACCTAGGCTAGAGTTCTCCTTAGTAACTTTCTCTAACCTCCTTCCTTAAGTGTTGGCTTAACCTCACTTGCAAGTTACACCAAATCACCATCACCAAACTATCTCTTATCTTTTTACTTGCTTTTGCACCTTTGTACTTTCAAGGACTCCTCGATTTCATACGCATGGAGTTCTAGCTCGAAGATGGACTCATCATCACTAAATAATGACTAATTTAAGTAGCCAAAAATATGTTTAATGAGCAATTTAAATATTAGTTTTCTAATTAAAGGTCAATTTAGAGACCAATTTATTTGGTAGTCAAAACCTTGGCAACTAGTATTAATGACTAATTCATAATAGAAACTATTTTAGTTATCAATTTAAAAATCAATTATAACTTTTTATTCATAATAGAAAATGTACTATATGAAATATACCGATCAGAGTTAATGGTCATTTATGGGCAGTTACCAGATATATTAGCAGATATATTAGCAGATACTAATAGGCCAGGTTACAAATATAGGTACTAATAATTGATTATTTGATTGCCTAAAAATATATTGCGTTAATGGTTAATCAATATGTTTGACTGCCACAAGCCCTATAAATACACAATTGACGTCCAGTTAAAATAAGATTGATCTATCCTAATAAAATAAAAGCCTCTTTGAAAAAGATATCTGACTTGAAGAAAGGATTGGACGATCGAAAGAGGGCAGAGAAAAAAAAAGACGACCCGACTCTCGGACAAATTCAACCGAAAGAGAAAATATTCTATTTACCAATAACTTTTAATTTATAAATTAATATATAAATTGATCATGACTAATTATTTATAGCCACTAAAATTGGTCATTATTTAAAAAATTTCTTGTAGTGATTGTTATCTCTTTAAGAGAAAACTCCACAACAAAATCAAAGTTTCAAACTCTTTATTTCTTTTTCCAAAATAATGTGATTTTGGAGCATACACAAACAAGTATTGACGAAAGAACACAGGGATAGTTTTCATAATCTATTCTTTGTGGGAAAAAAATATTAACTCTTATAACTCAATTCCCCTCATAAAGAGAAAATAATAATAATAATTTTTTTTCATGAGTTTATATATTATTGTTCTTCTAATAATATGAGGAAGAGTTTTTTTATGAAATGTCTCAATAATATATTATTTGGTATGAATCAGTCAATATTTTCCGGGATTTTATTTCTATAATGGAAAATCAATAATATTTATTTGAGTATTACATTTACCTTATAAGAAATATATAGGAAATAATTTATCCTTACGGAATAATATAATTTTAAATTTTCCTGTAGTTTTATTACTTTTTAATTAAATAATTTAATGTTCATATAGGAAGATAAAAAAGGTGAATCACTCTTCTCATGGTGAAAAATAATTATGCATATAGTGAAAATTAAAATCAACATTAATGAGGAAGTTAATGGACATTAAAGGTTACTTAGTAATGATGAAACAGGTCATTTAGATGGTCATCATGAATTCTGATAGAAAAAATTAAGTTTATTTTTGGTAATTTTTTAAATTAAAAAAAATCAAGTTTAATATAATAAAAGTAAATTATGGTAATCAATTCCATGAATTATTAATCCTTTTACAAATTATTCATCTTATTTTTTTCATCACACATGTTGACTTTATTTAGACTTCATTTAAGAGAATGAGCTGCAATTTCTATTAAATATAGAACTGTTGGGAAGAAAGGAAGATTGTAAAAGATCTATTCCATAAACTGGAAAAGTATTGATGTCAAAAAACGAGATGAGAGATTAACGATATTAACTCTTTCAATGAAATGGAAGTGACAATTCCTGAATGAAGGTAACAACTCGTGGAAGCTCAGTCAAATCAAAACATGGATGTGTGGGATGAAGCTCACGTACAACGGAACAACTTAATATGATGGAGACTTGAGAAATGTAAGGAATATGTGGATTTCAAAATAAATCTTTGATGATAAGCTGGTTATTTCTTTCTGACTTAAGAGAGAGAGTTGGACCGGGGGAACTCATGTTAGCCCAGTCTCCAATGAGACAGTTTTCTTTTTCCACCTTCGTAATTTTCTTTTTGTGTGTGTTTTCATAATTTTTTATTTTTGTCTTTACAATTTGAAATTTATTTTTCAACATCCGGATTATACTGCTCAAAAGTTAATAATAATCAAATTACACAGTTCAAATTTTAAAACTGATTTTCGAATTATGCCATCCAAAAGTTATTTCATTATCAACAAACAAGTGACTTCTAGATTATATAATTTGGTGACTTTCAGATTATATAAATTGAAATTCATTTAACTTTCAGATTATATAATTAAAAAAAATGACTTTTATATTGTATAATTTAAATAAAATGAAAAAAAAGGATTTTATGACGGTGTGGAAAGAAAATTACGGAGGTGCAGGAAGAAACTGTCCTCCGATGCTTTCTCTAAACGGGCTATTTCCTGAATATCTTGGATTTCTAGTTGAGCAGAGTAAATTGGATATCTCTTCCTGCGCCCCTCTTTTTCTTCTTACACCCCATAAAATTTTGAATTTCCATACCACCTCTAAACAAAATTATAATAAAAATTCCTGCATTTTTTATAATATTTTTCTGATTGAAAATTCTAAAAGAAATTCCTGAATCGGAAATATATTTTGGAATACTCAAAGATATATAAAAATACATTTTAGAATGAATGTTTTTCCAGAAATATCTTTTAAAACACTTTTTTCCAAAAAAAAAAACTTATATTTCGGAATCATTATTCCAAAAGATACTTTTGAATCGAAAATATTAAAAGACTTCTGAAACACACATTCTGAAATTTTATCTTTTATATTTTCCATATTGAGTATTCTTCTAGATTGAGAAATACCTTCTGGATTGAGTGTTCCAGAATCTAAAAAGCACACACCCAGTCTCTTCTAGCACCATATCTTTTTTATCATCCATAACTCCTTCTCATATGATTTTATTTATTTGCATGTTATGTCTAACTTAATTTCTTGATGAAGTTTTCAATAACACATAAAATGGAAGGAAGTGCAAGAAGGGAGGTGGAGGGGATGCAAAGGAAGAGGGAGGGGCGCAAGGGTGAATGGGAAGGGAAATTAGGGTTAGAGTTTTTATTATTGATTCAAGGATAAAATAGGTTTTTTATTAAATTAGGGGGTGCAGGAAGAAAACCATTGGGTGCAGGAAATAGCAGCCCAGTAAATGATATTTACTTTATTTAACACTTTTTGACTAAAAGATGAATTTAATAAATATGACTATTAAATTATTTAACAATGTTTTACTTTTAAAAAGATTCCCAAGAAAACAAAATAAAGTGTTTGCCTAATGAAGTTATTTCACTGAAAGGCTACTTCAAAAAGACACGAGTAGCTGTAATAAAATTTCATTGGGAGCAAATATATATTTAAGGAAATGTGTGAAAAACCATACAATATACGACTTTAAAACAAATTTTAATTATTTAAATAAATTATGCAATAGTCATGATTTTCAAGAATCAACTTATGAAAGATTTGTACATCAAATGTCCCTATAAATTAATAAGGAATAACATAATAAAAAGAAGAAGCACATACACAATTTGGTCTCTATATATACGTGCACAATATATTCTTTAATTTCCACACATTTTTTACATAGATTTTTGGGCTTAAAATCTATCATTTTAGTTTTTCTCATATTTTTCAATTTCTAATCATTACGATAAACTTTATTATAAAAACTAAAACAGATTCATGAGTATATTTTAAGGACTAAAGCTATAAAGCACCTACGTAAAACCTAAGTATATAAATTAAATAATCAAACTTATCCATAGCATATTGGCCAAAGATAATTTTACAAACATAATGGTTAGTTAAAGTTGTAACTAGCAAGTAGCTAGGGTGGATATATGATTTTTAACTCTATAAATTAAAAGGGCACAACTAGAGAAAGACGTAACAGCAAAGCTAGATTCACATCCTATAATTCTCTTAACAACATCATATACATGTCTTTACATATGCCCATAATAAAAAATCATAGGATACATCAAACTGTGCTGTCATTGTTGGAAACTTCATGAAAAAACATCAGAATCTTCACTGATAAGTCCCAGAAATATACAAGAGAATATATGATTATATATTTACAACAAATCTCGAGAAAATAAATTTATAAGACTTATTTATTTATATGTGTTACTATTTTGTCTACTTTTTTATATAACAGAAAACTCCAACTTACGTTATACATAGCCACCGATATCACGCTGGAAAGTTTTGTGAGAACGTTTAAAGTTGGACTTGAAACATTGATACATTACGTGTTCATGTAAGAGGGTTGAGTGAAAATTGGAAAACATTTGGAGAAGCATGTGGAAAATGTTCCCCGTATTCCCTTTCCCATTTGTAGATACTGTTGAGAAGTTCTTTAAAGCTGCATCAACGAAAGTATATAAATTGGCAGATTTTAATTTCTAGGCGAATGTGCGACGAGGCAGAGGAATCTGACATGCACATGCTTACAACCAACCTTCCAATTAAGGCTGCTGTGTTATCGTTTCCTTTTCCTTTATCTCTTTGTTCCTCCTTTATCAGAGTATATGTACAGCTCATGTTTCAATCTTCTTACAACATTATATCATTGCTTCAACAAACTTATTCCCTTAAATTCTCCCCGCCGTATCCACCATGCACTTTCCTCTAATATTCTATATATATTATTACATTTTTTTTCTAACTTTTTTATAACCCAACATTAGCACTAGAATGTGCAACATAAGTTCTCAGATCTGTTAACAGCAAACCTTTAATATCTATGAGAAAACTTAATATTAAAAGCTGAATCTAAGTTTAATTCAATCTTATAAAATTGGTTGGTAAAAGAATTCTAACAAAACCAAATCAAAACCACTGAAGACAGCAAAACCAACGCAGCCAAAGAGTCACATTCAGTAAGGCCTTTAATATAACTATTATGTCTGGCTGGTTTCGTATATAATAAAAGAATGTATGTATATATAAGAATTTATCTCAACAACAGGTTGCTTTGTTGGACTAAAGCTTTCTCCAATTCAGTGAAAACTCTTACCTTCACTACTTTATCCATGCTTTCAGATCACTGCCATAAAGAAATCCACCGGTTTATAACTGTGTAGAGAGTGCAATTTTTCCCCTTCTGTGGCTTGGAATTTTGTGTCTTTATAGCATCACTGCTGTATTGTGGCGAAGGATGAAGTTATTATAAATGTATCAATGAAATCTTGTTTATATCATAGCAACAAATATATAGTTCATTTGTAGGGTTAGTTTGTTTTTGGGCCTTTTGACCTTCTTTTTAAACAAAGATATAAAACTAGATAGTGGGTGTAAACCTTAATAAACCCGCCTATTCCTACAAACATCCCTACAAACCTAGAACTCAATTTTTTTTATGTATATCTATCTATCTATCTATATATATATATATATATATATATATATATATATATATATATATATATATGATTTGCTATCAAAAGTCTCTTCAACCAATGTATGAGGTTTGTTTTCCAAATGTTTAACCAAATGGACAATCATGCTCTGAATTTAGTGTTAGTATCTTCTTTAAATGATACTATTTTTATTACGCAGATCATAAAGAAAAAACATATAAAACAATGACAGTTTAATACTCACCCAAACAAATTGCTGAGTTGAAAATTCATTTTAATAATATCAGTATAGTAACATGTACTATACTATCTTAAGAGAAGACTTAAAAAAATCTAATTAAAATATTAATATTTTTGAGTTGCTTCTTAAAGATATTCAAACTCAACAGGACATATTAATTTTGGGTCCAAAGAGTCCACACTTGTTTTGTAGCTGTGAGGAATTAAAAATAAGATCTCATCACATTATAAAAGGTAGCTACTTTCCAAAAATTGTTTCCACTGCAATGATTCCAATAATATCATAAGTTTTAAACTCACCACATTCCACCAAGGAAAGAAGACAGACCGTCTGAGTGCGTGTCAAATAAGGTATCGTCAGTAAATTTTGACATTAAAATTAATTATCATAATCAAGATTAAAATAAAAAATTATGTAATTTTTAAAATGGCATCGTGACTTTCTTCTAATATTTATATATATATATATATATATATATATATATATATTAGTCTTAACCATTAACGCATAATTATATATTTTAACACAAAAAATAGTTAAACTTTATTTTTTTACTCCTAAAAAAATATTTCCATAACTCACCACGAAACTCTAAAAATAGATATACTTAACAAACATCAAGCATATATATCCATTACTTAATTGACAATAATTCCAGATAAATGTGATGGATTGTGAAGGAAATTTGTTTGGCAAAAATGCTAATTAATATGGATAATCATCATCCGGATTAAACCTAAAAAAAAGAGAGTCATTTTTCTTGTATATTGTCCATATCACTATAGAACTTTAAGGGGAAAAGAGTAATTAATTGGCATGAAGTGGAGACAAGAACAGAGGTACATGTGTAGGGTTTGAAATGATATAACTTAGACCCCATTATCCATTAACTCCCCTTCTAAGCAGAGAAGAAATTACAAACGACAAGTTTATGATGAAGATCATAGTCATTATCTAGTATACATCAATCACTAACACTATAGCCACCTATTTATTACAGGCATAATTGCTCTAATAGGACAATAAAATAATCAAATTAAGCGTGCGATTTTAATTGTCTGTAATTAGTTGTTGGGTGAGAGGGGCCCTTTCAGATAGTGATTTTTCATGTATAGTTTGCCAGTAAACAATTCTATATCATTGTCCATAAATTGGCTTCACTGCTTTATTGGTTTCTATGCGCTTGAAGCTAATCTATAAAGATTCGCTCAATTCATATCAATGTCGGTGCATTGTTTTCTACTGTTTTCTGCTTCCATTTTCCGGGTGGCTTTGCTAGAAGAATGCATGCAGGTGCTTATAATCGTATCAATTTTATGAGTAATATGATAACGTAACTATATAATAGACTCACTGATACGTCAAATCTCGCACACATAATAAATTCAACAAACTTGATTAGAATAAGTGTTCATATTATATTAAAAAGTAAATTTAAATTTCATTTATTTTTATAAGTTTTATCGTGTAAAAAACGACTTAATTAAAATGCGAATGCTGATGGGGTATTTATTTACTATTATTATTAAAAAAGACATATATTTGCTATATTAAATAGTACAGTTTTAAAATTATTTTAAAAAAGAAATATAATTAAACATATAGTTTAAAATTGCCTAATTAAAGGATGAGACCTCGGTAAAAAATGAACTGAAAATTCTCTCAACGGTTTTGTTGGTGGTGGGTTTGTTAATTCCAATTTGGTATGTGAGAAATTCGTCGTGTAGATCTCCGAACTCCAATTAGAAAGCTTAGGGGGTCTATGGAATTTTACTATTTTCCGACCCAGGGAATCTTTCCAACAATAACTTTTGTCAGCTTTCAAACCTCACTCATCGATCAATTTCATTGTGCTGGGATGATGACCTATACCTATGCATGTAAGCGTATTTTGCTGCTTTTAAGGTAGGGACCGTCCAACATGGCTAACAAAATCAACAATGCTAACAACCATTTATTCACCCTTCTTCGTCTCTTTTCCAATATGCATGACTCTTAACATTTTGTACACATTTTTGCTTTGCCTTTCAGGATCATGCTCTAGCTAGCTTCCATCCTTCCATGGTCTTGGGTCTATGAACAAGACATGTAATGTTTAAGCTAAAATCGCTTCTCTATTGCATGTGCTATACACACATATATAGATCGATAGGTATCCGATAGTGACCGTGCTTCTTGTTATAACGCGATATTCGAGGCTTTGGTGTAGATTTATATGCATATGGAACATAGAGGATCTATATACACCCAAACACAAACGCTTCCATTTCATGAAATATCGGAAATTCTATAGGTAATCAACATCCTTAATTAAAAGTTAATCACATGCAATGTTAGACTGAAGAGTTGTAAAAATGAGAAAAAGTCGAAATAAGAGGAGGCATGAGAAAGCTGTGGGCTGCATTCATGCGTAAGAAGAAACATGAGACATGAGTAGGGCCCGTGACCCATGTATATAGGAACATGGGTTTATTTAATTTTTACCCCCATACCATCCCATATCATGCATCTCCTTTCATGTTCTTATACTTCTATTTCTCTCATCAGGATAGACCATGTAGCTAATGACTGTCTAGTCAGCGTTTATCCAGACGATCATATGGTGTGTTATAGTTGATTAACGTCAAAACACTCTATAGTCATATTATCTCACTAATGGATCGGTGAGGAGTCTAGTTGATTGATAATCCAAATCCTTAAACCTTAATAACAATTGAGTTTACGGGTAAAAATATATTTATTGATTATTTGGTCATAATTAAACCTATACTAATGATAAATCTACTCTAGAACTTGAGATAGTGAAATAGAGGATTATATTTATTTTAAATTTAATATTTTATTATGTTAATCAAACGATCATATTTCGGACTCAAAGACTTGAGTGTCGGAATACCTTTAACATATATTTATTTGTACAGTTTTAACAACTAGTAAAAAGAGAGTTAAAAACAACATAATTTAAACTTTGGAAATAGTTTTAGAAGTGAGTGTGACATTGTGGCTAGGATTATTTGGTTGTGATCCGAGACTATCAAAAACAAGTTCAAAGGTTAAATATGTAAAATCATTGTTTTATACTTTAAAAAAATTTTAAAAAAAAGTTTTCTAATACTAATTTATTTTAGGTATAAAAAAAGTTTGGAAGAATTTTTTTAATACTAATGTTTCAGATGACGGGAAAAAAAAATGTCAATCGGTTTTGATATTTAGATGGAGGCAGAAGAAAATGAAAAGAGAGATGAGGAAGGCAATGGTATGGCCCTTGACGGAACCAATATAAACAGTATGCATTTGGCTGCCCGCGCGCACTGCCCGCGTTGCCCAGTCTGTCGTCTTTAGCCAGAGCTGGTATCGTTTCCGCTCTGCCCGCTCAAGTGCATGCCAACTTTCCGTTGTTTAGGAAAGGAAAGGAATAAAGTTAATTTTGCATCCGAACTGAACATAGCAGCGAAAAGACTCACTCCCTCACTGTCTCTATCTCTAATGCCAATTCCTGTAGCATAGTATGTAATATAATGTGCAGTGCATGCATGAATGTACCAAAAACACAAAAACAAGAAAAAGCCAAAAGCCAACTCCTTCTCATCTTCTCAATCACTCACTCTACCTCTCCGGAAGCCACGCGGGTTCATTCCTCTCACTAACACCATTTTTTCTTTCTACATCCATCACATCATATAACAAATTACTATCCCAATAATTCATATTCCCAGTTTCTCCGTCTTTCACTTTCCCTTTCCCTTCTACTAATTTCCTTGATTCTTCGTATAAGCATGATTCTCGTTTTTCAATTTTCATTTGTTAGTCGCAATCAACGTTTTGGTCCACATTTCTATATGTAACGAACATGTCGTAAACTTCAATTTCCTTTTGCCTAGTTGGACCAAGTGTGGAAGATATCGCAATTTTGGACTGTTGCTGGTTTTTTATAATGTTGGGGGATAAATGCTTTTATATTATATATTAATTAATTAATAATTCTCAGTGCTCCGTCAATTCCATTAGATTTTATAGCAAGAGTGAGGGGACAATATCGGATATAAATATTTTAAACAACCAAGATTTTGTTGAGATTTCACCATTTAATGGATTGCTTCGACAGTTATGCTATCTTGCAACTTAAGTGATAGTATCATTTATTATCATCAACACCCTCACTCAATCAATCAATACCTTAATTGACAAACGGTTCTGCATATAGGAAACATAGAGACCCTCTTTTTTCATGAGCTTTTTTACCACTTTCTTCCTCTAACTAAAATTTTCTTGTCATTTATCATCACCTTTGGAAAATGCTTTAGGGTCAAAATGCATGGTTAAAACAGAAATTTACGCGTTTGCACAAAATTATTACTACTACTTGATTGAATGATTGCGGTTACTCTGTCAGCTCCGTGTGTAATCGCTCTGTTATACATGATTACAGTTCATATGACCATGCGTGGCAAGCTGACAGATTCATAAGATGATGCTCACTTTGTCTTGTTTTCATTAGGTAAAGTATAAAAGTAATGGACATTATAAATTGGTGAACACAACTTCTGGTCAAGAAGACCCGAGTCTATGTTTTCTAATTTGTACAATTTCTCATCACTGCATGCTTTTTGGACAGTTCATGTCATATCAGATGAAGACGCAAAAGCGTTCTTGTCATCTCTTCCAATTCAACCATCGTTCATCCAATTTAAGTTTGGAAATGTTTATCTGTGTTCCACGTGATGTTTATTTTCTATCTTTAACAACCTTTTTTAGTAATATTATATATTCTATTTATATTATTAACTATTAATTTAACTGGCACCATACATATATTAATAAATCTTCTATTTTGTATAAATAAAAGTTATAAGAAATAAAATAAGAAAAACGCATCTGCTCATTTTTTTTAATGATAATACAAATAATTTTCTTTTATTATAATAATTATAAAACTAAATATAATTATTAATATACTTTATTAGATATTTTATATTAATAAAAATACGTATTAATTATTTATACATATATATAATTAAATATGTTTTTAATTCCTTCATTTGATTTGATGTGAAATTTGTTTATTTTAAAAAAACATTATTTATTTTGACCTTCAAAATTTTAAAATAAATTAATATAATCCTTTTAGTTTAATTAAGTTAAATATATTAATTTTTTTAACGTATCAATATGTAAATAATTCAAATGTTAATATAAAATACATTTTTAACACAAAAAAATTAACATAATTGAATAAAAAACTATTATATCAATTATTTTTAAAGTTGATGAGTTTGTATCAAAATTTTGAATATAAACAAATTTTAATATATTAAAATTTAAAGACTAAAAATATATTTAATTTTTATATATATTAATAACTTTTAAAATTGATAGCTTTTAGTCTATTTTGATACTTTTTTAGTTTAGTAACTAAATTAGCGATCAAATATATTTATCATTTAAAACTTAATTGTTGACTTAAAACTATTCATTTTTCAGACATAATCATTTTTTTAAAATTGGTTGATGTAATATTCGTTGTCTAGTTGACAAGTGTAGGCTTTTAGGCTTTGTTAACTTGAATGAATTTGGGAGAGAGTAATTGAGGGGATTTGAGAGAATTTGAAGATAATTTTTTTTTTTGTTTATTTGAGTGGATTTGGAGGTTAGTGAGTGTGGATTTGAAAGTAAAGTTTGTGAGAATTAGTGTAGAATTTGATTGATATGACAGATTAAAAAAAATTAATTCTAAATTCACTCTCACTTACCTCCAAATCCACTCAAATAAACAACAAAAATTTATCTTCAAATCCTCTCAAATCCGTTGAATTACTCTCTTCCAAATCCATTCAAGTAGACAAAGTCTTAGGGATTAGAATTTCAGTTACAACTTTTTAATAAAAAAAATAATAATAAAGTTACTTAAAATATTCACAAATTAATTATATTGCAAGATGGAAAAAATATATAAATTTTGATGACAATCTTTTGTTAGTAATGTTATTTGATAATTTCAGATGTTATTGCTAATGAACATTTTAATTTCTAAAAATATAAATAAAATTTAAAACTCAGACAATCTAACAAAAGTCACAAGTCAAATACATTAAATATAAAATAAATATTTCACAAATTAAAAGTGAAATAAGCCTCCATTAACATTAATTAAGATGTTTTTGGTTTTTGCCACCTTATCAATAAAAATAGATATGGTATTTATTTAATTTAAAATTTTAAGACAAGTTTATAATTTTTTTACATGGTATTTACTTTATTTTTTTATTCATTGTTAGTCATTTTACCAAATACTATCATTAATACTTTAATCAAAATAATTTGTAGTAGAATTTTGGTGGAAACGGGATTGACATTAAAGAGTCAGTTTGGTGGAATAGTTATGTTACATTTATTGATCATATTTCTATATGTTCTCCAATATTTTTCTCCTTAATTTTAACATTTGGAGCAAGTTGAACATTTAACTTAGTTATTTTATTTTATATTTCTTTTGTCATCTCTAAAGTGACTCATGATGTCACTGACATAATAGACTATAAATATGTTAAAAATTGAAAACCTAAATATAGAAAATTTTAAATCAAACGAAACTTTAATTAATTGAGGTCTTAACTATCTTATTCTGAAATACAACTAAAGTGAACACATATAATTAAGATACTTTAAAATTTGAAAAAAAAAATCGTGTTATAAAAATAATATATATATATATAATATTGAGAAAAATTAAATATACTTTCTTTGTTAGTTTCATGACTTTAAACGAAAATCTAAATATTTGTTTATTATGTGAACACAAGAGGGGGGCGGAACTTTGTCAATAACACATCAAAATCAAACTTTTGCATGAGGCATTTAAGTGCGGTTTGACCCAATCAATTCTCACGTTTTTCTGTGTTCATCTCTTCCAAACCGATTTTAATAACAGTTTTTCTCTTTATCTTACAATGAAGGGAATATTAATCAAAATGAACTATTTATCATTCATCACAAACAAATGGATTATAATGCTAATCAAATATTATAAAAAAGTATTCTCAATAAATAATTTTAAATTATCAATAAATATAAAGTATTTACTGATTGTGAAATGCAATTAAAATCATGCAAACTACATTTTTTATTTCGTTGTATATATACAGTTCAATCAAACACGGCGTTACGGTCATACCATCGATATTCAAGTGAGAAAAATGTGAGTATGAAATATCTACGGGAAAACTAAAAAACTAAAGATACCATTACGAGTGAAGTTAGGTAAAGTGGACCAGAGAATTAGCACAGGAATTAACAAGGAAACATATAATCATTGCTAATTCCCTACCTACCATCATAGTTATATATAAATATCGAACTTTACTATTTTAAATCAATATTGGTTTAAATGTCTCTAGATTTTCTTTTTTCATTTCAACTTAATAGCTTCTTCTTCTCTTTCTTTCCCTAAAAATTAACTACATGATATAAATATGTTTTTTTATCCCCTTTATGTCAGTTTTTGGCTAATTTTTTATTCGACATAATTAGAAACTGAAAATTATTGGGAGATAAAATTGATATTTCGGTTTTATTCAATCACAAGTGTGGTAGTTTTGGTATATGAATTGGTAAAATTAATTATTATAAAAGACGTGTCTGCGTGTTACATAATTAAAAAAAAACTAATAAATTTATACATTATTATTTTTTAGTTAAAGAGCATTTAATCCAAAAAAAAATCATCATACGAAATTTTGTAAGAAAGAAAACCATACAATTAAGTCTTAGCTTATAAGTCATATATATGCTACTTCCATTGACATATCATATTGAAGATTTTAAATCTGTATTTCTAATCAAATACCTTTAATATTTTTTTAATCAAATCTAGTTAACATATATTGTGAGACTCATTATTCGTCCCTTCTATTTGATGAAAGAAAAGAACACGTGTTTCCATCTCGATTTACATGCCGCGTACCACACCATGACCCATGATCGCATATCAATTTTTTCTTTTTCGTATAATTGCAACAAAATTGATAACACATTTTATTATTGAAATTAGAAATAGTGTCTATTTACAGGACAAATATATTTGAGAACAATATGACCTTATAAATTGATATTTGTGATAATGAATTAAAATTAAATTTTTTTATAATATAATATCAATTTTTTTCCTAATAAAGTTTATTAAGCCTATCTTAATGTTATTAAACCATCCATAAATATATTGCAATAAAGTATTTTTTTTTTGTTTTCTATTTTGATAAAGAGAAGGATAAATTGATTTGGGATGTGCAGTGACAATATATTTTTAAGTTGGGAGCAGTAGGGACAATCAGCTTTACACGTATTTCCATGTGATTGCCCCTATTCTAGTCTCCTTTGAACTTGCAATGATTTTTTTTAGAACATGAAGCATCTTTACTTACGGAATTCGTTATCCCTCACATTAGGATTATTATTTAAGAAAACATTCATTACTTCTGCTTTAATTGCTGCTTTATATTACGTTTCGCTGTTGATCATACATGATTGATTAAACATATAAACATTCTGACAGACCAGACGCTAAAAGAACTTATACATGTAACGAGGACAAGAAATTTACAGTATTATGTACAGCATATATAAATTAAGACCAAATTAACACAAAGATGAGTAAAAATTCGTAAGAGAAAGAAAGACGAATTAAAACCTGTTAAATGTTGTATTGTGGTCATGCATATAGAAAGGGAAAATAATAACATATTATGATCCTTAGAAAATAATAATAACAAGCCTTTATATCGGCATTCATTAGTCCTTAGTGGGACAGGCAAAATGATATCTTCTTCTTACATAATTGGTTGTGCAAGACCACACGTATGACATAATAAGTGTAATGATCAAGGCTTTTAATATATGTTTTCTGAATCTGGTTCAAATCCTAAGATAAGAGTAATCATGAAGTTTAAGAAACAAGAAAAGAAATTATTGTACTTTAAAATTTTATATAGATTTTAGATACTGTGATTCCAAATTTCTCTCTCTGTCGCTTTCTTAGTAAATACTGAAATTCGTTTGAGTATTAGTCCGAAACATGTCATAAGAGGTACTAATAAATTTTATGTCTCTCTTTAGTATTAAAAAGATTACCATTTCACATGTTAGTAGAAGAATAAATGTAATGGATAATAGAAAAAAAAAGTTAACAATCATAGTTAATTTGAATGAAAGTATAGACTTGCAACATAACAATTTTCCGTGTAATAATATAGGTTGTCTCGAAATACAAATTCCAACATGAAAAGAGATTGTCGTTTGTGAGATGAATGGGGTAAAAATGGGAGGTGATGAGTGATGGTTGTCTTTGTCCACATGGAGTCTATAAAAGAATTTATAAATAATATGATGGAAGTCCCATTCTAAACATTGGTTGGCAAGAAGCAAGAAGGACCTAACCGACAAGGAAGCAGTCCTAGCTATCAGCATAAAACAACCAAGCAACCCAATTGAGTTCAATTCGCAAAGCTCATTCAATTTCATCGTATGCTTCATCCTACAATATTCTCTCTCCCCCCATTTCCCGCATACACAAATATATACCAAACCTACTTTCTTTTGCTTTTCTCCACCACTAACGCAAAAAGACTCACCACTCATCACCACACCACCCTTTTGCTTTTGCGTGTTTTTGGATTGTTCTAGATCTAAAAGATAAAGATGATCCAAGAACTCTTGGGTGCTGCTACTGCTAGCCTTATAGCAGGAGAAACAAAAATCTCCATTAATAATAATGGAGGAGGAGGAGGACGACTTCTACTAACACCACCCGCACCGTCTTCTCCTTCTCCGTCTCCTTCTTGCACAACAACCATCACCACTTCCACTAACACCGCCACTTCTTCCAACTCAGACAACCAAAATTTGAGGTGCCCTCGTTGTGATTCATCAAACACTAAGTTTTGTTACTACAACAACTACAACCTCACTCAGCCTCGCCACTTCTGCAAGACATGTCGCCGCTACTGGACCAAAGGTGGCGCTCTCAGGAATGTTCCCATCGGAGGTGGCTGCCGGAAAAGCAAGACCTCCGGCATGTCCAACTCGGTGGGAAAGCAGGCCGCCACAACAAAGATGAAAGCAGTGGCATCGGAGCTTGGAAGGCCACAGGGACTCTTTGACCAAGAGCTTCCACAAACCTCAATCCTTTGGGGCTCACCGCAAAATACTCAACTCATGGCTTTACTAAGAGCTACCCAAAGCCAAAGCCAAAGCCAAAACCAAAACCAAAACTCAAACCCTAACCCTAACCCTAGTCTCGTGTCAATGGCCGTCAAGAGAGAAGGGAACTTATCGGAATCTCACTCGCACATGGTCACTGAGTCATTTCTCCCAAATGGGTTGCTGAATAGTACTAGAACTGGTCTAGGATACGATGGTGTGGGAGAACTTCCTTCACTGGGTCTATGCAGCTCCTTTTGGAGGAATAATCAAAATCAGAATCAGCAGCAAAGCAACGGTTTTGTACTTGGAGAACAGCAAAGTGTTGGAGTTCAAGAACTTTACCACAAGTTCAGGTCATCATCGTCAGTTCATTATTGTGGTAGTGATAATTCACCGGTGTTTCTCGGCAACATGCCTTCATCATCTTCTTTGTCCAACATTTTGGAATCATCTTCAGTTTCTGGCAGCGAATTCGGGTGCTGGAATCCAACCCTTTCCTGGGGTGATCTTCCCACAACAAGTGGAGCATATCCTTAATCAACCGCAGTAACTATATTTCCTCTTTTTTATTTACCGTTTTCTTTCAGCGTTAAATACAGAACTCCTTAATTTATAGTTTATAGTTGTTAATCTGTATTCTAGAGTCTTTTCTTCTTCTTTTTTGTTCGGTCGTTTTGGGGTGGATAATTAAAGAATATGTACGTGTAGGTAGCATTAGAATTTTTTTTCCCACTTTCGTTTCTTTCTATCATTTGCTTCCGTCTGCATGTGTTTCTGGTTGATGGTGTCTTAGCTCTCTTAAATTCAAGGAATGGAAAATACAGTGTTTCTGCATCTTTACTTTACATTGAATTTCCTTTTTAACTTTTTCTCCCGTTTCTTTACTTTACCTCTAAATTCCTAATATAATTTTTTGTGGCTTCTAAGCAGTAAGGGGCTAACTGGTGTGGGCCTCTACATAAGTAGTTAAATATTTACAACATGGTGTGAATGCAGAGATTTAGGGTGTGTTGACGTTATGCCAAAGGTAACAGTGAAGCTATATTTTAAGAGACTTAAAAAATAGAGTAAAGCTGGGAACAAGAATATCTGATGTTGATAAACTCAAAAACTTTAGGGTTTAGTTGTTAAGAAGTGAAGGTGGTGGAGGCATGGTGTGTAGCATATGGGAGTGCTAGATTTTGTTTTGTTACGAGAAATCGGTGAATCTAATGCAAAAGCAGCCTTTGGAAAAAGTTTCCTCAAACAGAACTAGATTCTGGATGTTGGTTGTGAGCAATCCACCACCAATTGGTTCGACACAGACTTCACTGAGCAACCATGCCTCACTTCTGCTTCTCTGCTCGTCGACTATTTTATTTGTTTATTCATTTTTAATTTGAAAAATAAAAAGCCTCTCCTATCGCAATCTAACACACACAACAATGTTCTTCTAACCTATATCCATGCACTTTTGTTGCTAAGTGTGAGTCTAAGAATTGACACTCACCAACGTTTAATAAGAACGGCTACAAGTGGTTTTCTTTGAATGATTGAAATAGTGTTCTTTAATGTTAAAATTTTAAAATGCTAATGTTTTAAAAAATAAATAAAATAATACAAAAATAGTTTACCATGTCATTAAATTTACGTCTAACTCGTAGAAAATATATGTAAAAATGTGTGATAGTATTTTTATAATTAAGTGATCAAAATTTATATTTAACCTATAAACATCAGACATAAATGTAGATCTTCACATTTAATCATTATAGGTTAAATATATATTTATGTTTATCAACTACATGTTAGATGTAAATTTACATCTTAATTAGGATAAGACGTAAAGTAATTAACATACATAAATTTAAGTATTGGAAATGTTTGTTTATAACATTGTTTAATGACCAATACTATATGGTAGGCTTTACAAGCAAATTCTATACAGATTGTTCCAAAATCAGCATAACTTCCACCACTTAAGACAATAACAAGAATAAAGGTGTGAAAGTTTTCTAATTTCTTACAAAAATGTCATCACTTAAACCTTTTATGTTGTGTTTAGGTATAATTAGTGTAAAAAGTCTTCTAATTTATTACAAAAATGTTACTATGTTCACTTTTTATACCTATCTAACATAGAAAGTTCTAAAATAATTATAATTATGATATTACGTCACTTATTAAATGGATTGTAATAGACATAAAAATCATCATAAAAAGTTATTTTTGCACTAATGATAAAACATATAAACATATAGGAAAGTACTACAATTTTATTATTCAATATTTTAAATGAAAATGATAAAAATTAATCTTTATTTTATATTATTTATAACATTATTTAAGAAAAAAATTATTCAATTTAAAAATATAACATACATCAACACACACAAAAAATAATATATATATATAAACAACAGCAATAAAAGTAACTAGACTCATGAAAAAATATTAAAATTTTAAATACTCGATAAAAATTTAAATAAAAATTATTTAAAAATATCCAAATTTTATAAATTAATTAAAATTATCCAAAATGTATAAAAAAAACATTAAGTCTTAAAATATAGAAACACACTATTCGACAAATTCCGGGTAGTTAGTTCATATCTAAATTCGCGGATTTCATACTTCCTTTGTCAAAACATGAAATTAAATGGTTGTAAGCTTTAGAGCTTTTGACTTCATAATCAAACATTTTTCTCCTTCTTTGTTAAGGAACTCTAGTACGAAGTTCTTTGAGAAATTGACTGTGAAAAATTATATGCATAGACACATCTTGTAAAGGACGATAACACATGGATATTATTCATTTTTTTCTATTTCTTTTCTTATCATAATTTTCTATTATGCCTATAATTTTTTTCCTATTACTATTTCTCTGTGTTGATAGACTCGTTCAAGGGTTTTTCATATATATATATATATATATATATATATATATATATATATATATATATATATATATATATATATATATATATATATATATATATATATATATATATATATATATATATATATATATATATATATATATATATATATAAACATATTTAGTTCAAACAAGAACTGTTTATTTTTATATTTAGAATATGAAGACGTGTGATATAAGCAACTGTGATACACATACGAGATCGTTTTGGAAAGAAGAGAAATATTCTTTTTACGTATGCATGCCTTTCACCTCGGTTAAAATTGTTTAGTGAACGTATTATTTTTTGTAACATCCCAAAAAATATAGTTTTAAAATATATTTAAGGACTTTTACATTTACAATAAAATAGAACAGTTATAAAGAAAAAGTAAAGTTAATTTACAGTTATCCTAAAATAACCATAAATTAAAAACTTTACAGAAACAATACTAATACACACCAAAAGAGCTTACCGATCGGTCATACAAGTGTATCGACCGAACGGTTCTACACAAATACAACAGGAGTACAAGACCGAACGGTCTTGCTCTTAAACTACCTTCTTCTTCTAGCGCTTGCACCAGAGAGTCATCTGCACCTTCTGCTCACACCCACCAGGTGCTCATTGCAAAGACAAGGACGACCAAACGGACCACACGACAAGACAGGAAAATAAGGATAAACTAGTATAATTTAATTAATTCAGTACAACATATAATACACACAAATCTGAGATAAATCAATAGGTCAATCATACAACAACCAATCATACATTTCCAACCATAACCATACGGTAGTACATGCAATCACGACCACTTTACTCTGACTGTCCGGACTGTATGAATTCTATGTAGCTACGACATTTTTGCACCCGAGTGATGTAATAGCTGGGATGCCCTCAACAGCTGCCACCCAAGGTTAGTCCGTTCTGCCCAAGTTCACCTTATGGTTTAGGACCTCCTGCCATTCTCACACATGACTTACTCCTCTCTACTTGAGAATGAGTAATCACAGAATATCAGGATAAACGCCAACTAAGCATAACCACATTCATACTTTACCACTCCATAACCAATCTTGAGATATTCCTCCTTGGAATACTCCTTCATATCCATATTATTCCATTCATATCACATTATAAATATCTCTTAATACATTCACATTACATTAGAATTATCATACCATATTTCAGTACCAACATATTTCCTCATCCATCACATTTAAGTATAATCAAACTAATCAGTAAAATAACCATCATTCTTGAACACGACCGAACGAAAAAGATGCACTTAACCTATTAACAAGACTGAACGGGAGAAACTCTCCCTACATACTAACATGACCGAACGATCATTGAAGAGTAAGACTCAAGCATGAGCCGAACACAGTTTTAGGGCCGAATACTAGAACAACCGAAAACTAGAGTTAAACCGAACGTTTTTATCTTATGCCGAACACTATCGGCTTGGACTGAACACTCTGAGACTGGTGGAGACCAAACGGTTTCTCACTTCCCAAAGACAGGACCGAACGATTCATAACAGATAAGACTAAAGGAGTGGTCGTACACTATTTAGGACCGACCACTAAGAGAGAGCTCATTAACAGGTAAGGCCCATCAGAGGCCGAACGTAGTTAAGACCGAACACCAATACCAAACCGAGTACCAGTGCAAGACCGAGCGTTATCACTAGCCTAACGGCTAGTACGAGACCGAGCGCTACTAAGGTCGAACAGTCATGAACTGGGAGGACTTCAAAGACACCGAACCCAATTAATAACCGAACGCAAAAGAAAACCGAACGGCCAAATCAGAGCATGGCCGAGCGGTCAACCACGAACCCTCAGTTTTCTGCATAATTCTGCAGAAACTTCTGCAGAATAATGAACACATCAAATTTTACCAAAACTAAACATTTTTACAAACTTCTAATCCTCCAAACATGAATCATACACATTTCTAAACTAAACTAAGAATACCTAAACCTTTCTAACATCATTTAAAGAGTTTCATCTCAGATTTGAGAGTCAATTATGTAGAATCATCAACTCAAGGACCAAAAATCAGATTTCCTAACTTTATTACAGTTTTAAGTAACTCAAGGGTTCTAACAAGTCTTATACCACTTACCTAGATTCTCTATACCGACCACATTCACAACGAACATCATTTCTCAAATTTTACTATCCCACTTCTTCACAATGCACTCGGCAATGAACCAGAAACTCAACATAAATACAATCATCATGAACATAGTCATTTAACAGTCCACACCAATTTAACCAAACACAAATCATTCAATTTTACATTTATACAGAATCATCCAAATCAATTTCATACACATGCTTAATCATCAAACAATATATTCATACATCAAACCAAGTAATTAAATTAGCTAGCTTCCCTTACCTCTTGACCGTACCGAAGGAAGACCTCTCACTAAAATGGTTATCCCACACGCACAATCACCGTCTACAAATCAATTCCAAAACAGTAACTTGATGGGTGAAAAGAGAAGTTTTTGTCACCAGAAAAACTTAGGCACGACCTGATTGTTGATCAGGTGAAGAATAAGCTGAGAATTTGTAGAGAGAATAAATAGAATGGTAGAGAGATGGAGGAGAAAAGGTAGAAGCTTGTGTTTTAGAGAGATGCAGATTTTGAGAAGTGAAAAGATGGAAAATTTTCTATAAAAATGCTAAATCCCTTTTTATTGAAACATCTGTCTTCCTTATTTTGAGACATCTGTCCACCCCTTTATACATGTTATTTTAAGGGTTTGACAGTTTTTATTATGAAAGACTATATAAATGTGAAGGGTGTAAAAAAGGTGTAACCTAAATATATATGGAATTATTTAGGACGAATAGCTATTTTAATAAGTACTTTTTACTTATTCTTAAACAGAAAAGTGAGTTTTAATCAGAATTCATGCAATATAAGAACAGATTTAATATATAAGAACTAGTGTAAAATATTTGAAAAAAATCACAAAATTTAAGCTTTTAAGTAGTTTTATTATTGGAGTGAAAAGTTTTCAAAACTTTTTATCTAACTTATCTATCTAATAAGATATATAACTAAATTAAAGAGAATGAATGGTTTAAAAATACTCTAATTACTTTTCCTTTTCGTCTTCTTTTTATCTATTTTTATGTCTTCATCTCTTTACTTTTTTATTCATCTGACATTTTTAATTCACCTTTTTTCTCTTTTTTATATATTTTTCATTCTACTCACTTGTGTTGCAAGTGATCCCCTCCGTATGTTATGAGATTTTGTGGTTTTGAGAGTGAACAATGGTAAAAATTACCTTTCAAAACATCTGTTTCGAAATATTTCTTTTTAATATATATTCTAAAATCACTGTTTTGGAGAATATTTCCAGAGATTTAAAATATAAATAAAAATTTTAGGACGAGTGTTTCGAAAGATATTTCCACATAAAAAAAAAATGTCTTTTTTAAGACTTGTTTCAGAATTTTTTTTATATTCTAAAATGGTTGTTTTTTAAAGTATTTTTGAATTTAGAAATATCTTTCGGAATTGTCATTCAGAAATATAAAAAAGTTTTATAATAGACGTTTCCAAAATCATTTTCTGAATTTAGAAGTACTTTTCGAAATACTCATTTCAGAAAAAAAAATCATATTCCATATCAATAAATACTTTTCAGAAGAAATTTTTAAATCCAGAAATATTTTCTAAAACCTTCATTTCAAATTTTTTTTCTTTTTCAAATCATCCAGAGAACTTCTTTTCCATGTTATTCTTCTCCACATTTTTTTCTCCTTCAATCTTTCAACTTCATCACAAATCGAGTGGGGATTTTGTTTTAATTCTACACGATTTTGTGTAAAAGAAGAAAATGAACCCAGGGGAAGAAGATGCAGAGCATTTTGTGACAATGAAAAAGAATATGAAATTAGGGTTTAAGGATTTTTAATATTTTTAACAAAGAGTGAAATGGGATATTGTTGCTTATGGAGGTGCAGGAAGAAGAAAAAAGAAAAGCAAGAAGTAGCACCACTGTTTCAACCAGCTTCATACAGTGGCCCAGAATCCAAAAGGTAAAATGGAATTGAAATGGCCTTTACTCAATTTCAGAATATTTTTATATTAATTTTTAACAAAATAACAAAGATATCTGCATGATTTTTCGTTTTACAAATGCTTTTTTTTATTATCTTTCCTATTAACTATTCTTATCATAGTTATATCAATTTTATCCTCACCATTACAATTCCCATTCTTACTGTCCTTTTTATTACTATTAATATCAACTTCTCAATTATCATCTTTACTACTTTTAAGATATTAACAAAGTCATTAATTGTAATATTATTATCAGTTGTTAAGATTATCATTATTATGAACTCCATATAAGTATGTCTTTAAATATTACAAGAAGAAACTAATTTCCAAAACTAAAATCTAATATAGTAAAATTTGGCTATCATAATATTTTTTAATGCTTGAAGTGCATAGACTCATGTTCTTTATAGGATTAATGAAATAATGTGATATTTTTCATACTTCTAGTATTTATTCAATTGAGATATTTTTAAAGAAATGGTAGCATTATATTTATTATTTTTGTTACAAATACAAGACTTATTTTAATTTTTATAGCTTTTACAATATGTATTTATTTCCTTATAGACATTTATACATTTTCTTAATTTCATTTATATGAATTTTTACAGGAAAAATTAAGTACAATTTCCTCTTTAATATTATAATATATATTTTCTTACCTGAGGGGAAATGTAGTAATTTACTCACTTGTTTCAGGTTCAATTCGTAGTAATTTTAAAAAACCAAAGATAAAAACTGAATGTGAAAACTCAGGCCAGAAAACAAGAATTGGTTTACAAAATGATTAAAACTTGAAACTGAAGCCAGTATTAAGGTTCTTGCTATATATATATATATATATGTGTGTGTGTGTGTTCTGGAAGAATTACCGCAATACTGAACACCCAGAAACATGTAAAGATTCCATCAATTGTTAACACATTAATAGCAATTAAAAATCAATACAATACTTTTTCTCAAAATGTAAGCAAGACTGTTGAAATCTTGGCGAAATTGAATTGTGCCTGGAAAAAGAATTGTAATGGTAGTCAAACCCTCATGACTAGAAAATACAGGAATAAATAGGACGAAGATAGTTGGATATGTATGTATGTGTATATATATATATACTAAGGATGATGTCCAACAGCTTTGCCGCAAAGTAGAACATTATTGGGAATGTCATATTCATTAGCAAGGCTGCGCTGTGCATTCCACACCCTTAGGTAGAACTGCTGCCCAAGATATTGCCTTTCCCATATTGCAGACCTCAAATTCCACATACCTTGGTTGTCCAAAGACACCAATATGGCAGTCCAGGATTTTGGATACACCTACATTCATTTGAACCACAAAAAGGTATGCATGTCAGAAACAAAGATCTAATATAAGGGTTTAAGTGCTTTCTTCTGAAGATATCTCAACACAAGGATAAGGTACGTTCTTGTTTAGTACCTGTGCAGTGTGCCTGGTCAGCGCATCCACTAGATTATAGGTTTTTCTACTGGCATCTGTCCACTGGCCGAGACCATAACTGCAATTGTGGCAATAAACGTCATTAAAACTTTCTTAAGCTAATTCTAAATTGCTTCTACAAGTGAAAACATTGATAGTTAGACACAAAACTTATATTTCAAGGAAACTGGCATACCCAATGACCCAAAAGTCATAACCATCAAGATGCCAAGACTGGATGGTGTTTTCGTTGTTCTGGAATATAATCTCAATAAAATCATGAAGAGAAGTTGGCAACACCGAGGTGCCTATGTAACCTGGACCACTAGAGGGAGTGTTTTGGAGTAAATTCACACTGAAGATTCCGGGAATGTTGAAGTAATCAGCAAGCTTGAGAGGGGTGTCAGGGTTAAGATAAGAGACACTGTTAACGGCATAACGGAGCTTTCCATTGATCAAAGGTGCTGAATTGGCCAATTTAATCACTTTTGTAGGAGTAATCAACCCATAATGGAATGACCCTTGGGGGTTAGGCCTAGCAGCATTTGCAGTCAGATTCCACCTGCAGGAATAATTAATTCAAAACTGATTAAAATTTATAAATAAATCGAAGAAAAACAGGATTTTTTTGATTATTTTTTAGAGAACAGACCTGTAGGTTCTAGCTTGTTTCATGGACCAGTCAAAATCATATTTATCAACGGGGGCAGGAGGCACAGGTCCTAATGCAGAGGAATAAGAATTTGAGTAGTGTAGTACTGCAGTTGTGGTGAGAGGTGTCTCGGTAAATCTTGTTGAGGCAACAATGTAGTAGTCCTTTGGAGGCTGATTCAAGGTTACTAACAGAGAAACTGATTGACCAACATGCACATCAAGTGAATCGTATGTGTTCTGAACAGTGTGTGATCCTTCAACTTCAACAAGTTTTAGTGAATGACCCTGGATTCTGAAGTTAATTGATGTTGACAAGCCTACATTTGAGATCCTAAACATGTAGGTTTTTCCTGAAAGAAAAGTACAACTACTGTTGGCAAAAGAAATTTTTACAGAGCTGCGTGTATGGCTTAAACTTGGCGCATATTTGAACTATACCCTTTAAAGACCACGAGCTTACCCTGGTTGCCAGTGAAGGTAGAATGAGGCTGGCCATTAATGAGGAGGCCATCGGGAAGTCCAATTGATTTTCCAGAATCCAAAGTTTGCCTTAGTGTCTGCAAATAAGAAGACAAAATAGATGAAGATAACTTGACAGGAAACTGTTGAGTATGAAGAATATTTTGGAAACAGAATGATTATGAGAAAGAGTAAGAAAGATGTTATTTACCTTGTGGTTGTTCTTGTACCAATCACCAATGAGTAAAGTAAAATCTCCATCGGGGTTTGAATAAGGGATTGGGATAACAGATCTGTGATAAACATTAAGTCCTCCAAACCCTCCAGCTGCTTTATGCAGTTGAGTTGATGGAAAGTATGTGTATGTGCCAATCTGATCCTTGGTCTGAAACTTGTATGTGTAATTTGAGTTCGGAGGAACGGGGCAGTTGGTTCCCAAAACTCCATCTTGCCATGAATTTTTCCTTTGTTTTATACCATTCCTGTTGTATGACAACAATGTTAAGCCATGTTCGTTATAGTTCTAAAATTCTTAAGATATACTGTCAACACACAGAATATAATCAAAATTAGGAGAATGTGACTTTCACAAAGTTTAGAAAGCTATTGCTGCAAAAAAATGGAAGCTTTACAGCCATATTTGTGGAACCTAAACAGTAAGAGCCCCGCATAACATAACACAAAGGAAAGGACCAAAGAGCTTCAAATATGAGTGAAGCAAATGGAGCCTAGAACCATACCAAGTGAGTAAAAATGGCTCGTCCAGCTTGTTGATAAGGTTGAGAATAACATTGTCATTAGTTATCAAGTCAAGTCTAGGCCCAGGAAACTGGCCATTGATAAGAATAACCTTAAAAAATATGTAAGCACCAAAAGGGTCAGAACCAAAGTTCCAAAAATATCTCAGATCCAAGAAAAACAGATTGGTTATCCACCTGCTGGGGACTACCCAGTGGAGAAAGATTTCCATAAGTCACCGTCCATGTGTAAAACTTATATGCATCTTCAGCTTGCACAAGGGACACATTTACTAAAGCAATGACAAGGCATAGCAAATGTAGCAAAGTGGCGCTTCCCATGTTGTGTACTGAAAATGACAAGAAAAGAAACACACCGTCACTACTTAACAGTTCAGTATCACTGAAGAGAAAATAAAAAAGAAAGCTTGGAACTAGAAACTCAAAATGATACACGATCCTTGAGTTTCTACGAAAGGAAGCAATGTGAAAAGTACCAGATCTGGATTCTGCAGGAAGAGTGACACTCCCAAAACTAACTTACACCCACTATGCTCTGTGCCGCCTTCATATATACTAAAATTACACTAAACAGTACCAAAACATGATTGAAGTAGCTAATCCAGTGTTATTTTAATAATAAAGTCATTATTTTGTTTGTTTAATAAGGTTGCAAATTCATCATTCATTTTCGGCGCGGTTAACGCGTTTTCGCGTTAGTTACTAGTTCCTTACGGCCAAAGAAAATGAAAATACCACGCCTCCTAGAAATTATCTTCTGTGTATATTGACCCCATTATTAAAAAGTGGAACTTTCCTTCTTCCTCTCTTATTTCCTGTTGTGGTTTTTCACTCGTAAACGGTTGGGTTGCTTTTTCTTCATTGTTCCGTTTGAACTTTGAACCCTCGTCAAAATTCGGACCTTTAAGGTGACATTTCTTTAAGGTGGTAACGTCGAACAAATTATATTATGATGTGGAAAAGTTAATTTGTCCTCGCGCAAAGAACACAATTTAAGGTAATCTACGCGGTTTTAAAAAAATTCTATAATCTTAACCAAAAAGAAAGTTTCCGTCACTTAACTACTGTGAATTCTCCAATACTTTGATACACAATTTTTTTTTACATTCATTTAATATTACTTTTTATATTTTACTTTTTTTTACAAATATAAAAAATTACTTTTTCATGATTATTGTATTCCTATAATGTATTGTTTATTTGTTTTACAAATGTAAAAATTTACCTCTTCATAATTATGATATTCGTATTTCGCTATATACTGTTGATGTAAAAGTAGCACCGACAAGATACAATATTTTGATTTTTGTTTGGTATGGGTTGGCGAAGATAAATTTATATTTATATTTAATAAATATATCAAACTACGCGTCCATGTGGAGTTGGTAAAGGGTACAGATACCTTTAATGCGACATAATGATAATATGTTTAGCCACTTGAATTTTAAATAAAAAATTTGAAAAAAAGAAGTCCGAAACGGAAACAAGAGTAAGAAAAATGAAGAAAAACGAGGAATGATTCATAATATTACATATTTAATTCTGCTGGCCTGGACAAAAAAAATAAAATAAAAAATTGAAGAGAGACATAGCATGTTCGCGAGTGTGTTTATCCATTGTGAGTTGAAGAACGAAACAAGAGGCTGGTAACACTTCAATCAAACTTATGAACTATTGCCCCAACCATCTCATCAAAACCTCCTTTTACCTTCTCCCTGTCTGCAGATCCACCTACCACTCCCCTCAGGGCGAAAGATTTTCCACCCTTTTTTATCACTTTTACATTTCTTTAAGAACAGTAATTTTTTTACAAAAAATAATAGTTCTGAAATATATTAAATCTTTATAAAACTTTGTTTCTTAAAGGTTTTTGACTAGTTATTTCTAAAGATAATATAGAGTGTTTAATATTTTTAAATTAAATTAAAAAATAAAAATCTATAAACTACTTCAAACAAAAAGTAATTCCCAATATTCAGATTGAAATATGTTAGGAGACATATTTTTTCATTTTATACGTATTCAAGATCTCTCTGTACATATATGATATGATGGTTTCTACTGTTTTTATAGAGTTGAAAATATAATAAGAACGTTTATTTTGTGTCTTGATTAAAGCTAAAATCGAAATATATTATTTAAATGAATGAAATTAAAGAAATATTTCCACTAAACAACATTAAACACAAATGACCAAAGTAAGTTATACCGTATTATTTGATTTGACAAGTTTTATAGAATAAATAAATATGTTTTTAGAGGTACCCACTAAGTTAATGTTATCTCTTGGATTTTGTTTTTCCTTGATTTCGATAAGAGTATTTGTAAAAATATTAAAGTTAATGTTCGAAAACAAAAGTTTTGTTATCCGCAAAGAATTGGCACTTAAGGTAATTGTAAATAATATCTTGTTACATGATGACTTTAATCAAGAAGTGTACGTGCAATTGCCACTGGGGATTACTGCATCAGGGGAAAATAAAATTTATATTTTTTACAAATCTCTCTACCACAAATTGTTCTGTTTTCTTATCTCTCACGATTTCAAACAAACATAATGTGATTATTCTATATTTACTAAAAACAATGGTAACAACATTACTATTATGCTACTTTACCTTGAAAATATAATCTACCGGTCATAACATGCATGTTACTAATTACATCATGTTATTAATTACATCACGAGCATCACTAGCATCCTTAATGGTAGTTTCAAAATAAAAAATCTTGGTTACTTATTTAATTTTTTGAGTTTTGAAATAGGGAGAAATAGCTAATATATTCATTTGTCCTAAAATAAGTATGCTCTTAACTTTCTTAATAAAAAAAAGGAATACTTGCCCTTTATCTAGGGAGGTTTATCTATCTTACCAACACATGCCTTAATATTATTTATGTTATTCATCGTTTGCTTCTTTTGACTAAGTTGCTTTAAAAATCTTGCATTACATTAAATAAACTCTTACTCAAGATATCTTTTTAAAGGTTATTTAATCCATCACTTTCAAATTGTGATTTTGATTGGGTTGGTTGGCTTGACTCTCGAAAATCCACCACTGGTTGGCTGACATTTAGATTTTCATCATGTATAAATTCAAACACATTCACGACTACATACATGTCTACAACACATATACAGTCTCAACTACAACTTTTCTTTGAAATAAAAATAAAACAATTACATATCCCATTATATTTAAATATTAGAAAAACATATATCATGCATTCAAAGTATAGAAAAATTAATTAAATGTTTCTTATTTAACATTAGAAAAATATGATTTAGCATGTGATGGGTTAAACATATAAAAGTGGAGCATATGTAGCTACTTAAAATCATCTTTTACATAGACCCACCATCATGCATGCTTATTCATTTTTCCTATTTCTTGCAGTAAATCCTGTAAGGATTCTTTCGTAAAAAGATAACCTTAGTTCGGTTTAATCGAATTATCGTAAAAATATTTTTATTTAATTGAAATTTTATTTTTAATTTTTTATTTGTAATCAAAGTTTAAGTAAAAAGACAGATCAAGAAAAACACGTTACTTTTATAAGTAATTGATTAAATTAAATTATACTGACTAGTTTTTTTTACTATCGTAAATTATTTTTCTTACATTTGAGTGAGAATAGGTAACTGATAATATAAGTACATATATTATTTATTGTGATATTAATGAAAATTGTTCCATACTAAACCAATAATTGTTTTAAACTTTTAATCTTTATTTAAAAATAGTTAATCTTTTTATTCTTTTTTATTTATATCTCTTTATCTCCACATATCAGTAATTAATTAATATATGACCAATTATATTAATAGAAATACAAATGAAAATTTATAAATATTTGTTTGTGTTGTAAAAATGACTATTCTACCTGAATCAACCTAATTCATCACATTTAGTCATTTAACAAGTTAACTCAATTTCTCACTTATTAAGGAATCGAAAACAAATTAAACTTAATTTAACTATCACGAATTAATGAATTAAAATGATTTACTTAATCACAATATTTTTTAGTTAAAAATATTATTTTCTTTTATTTAAATGTAAATAAATTTTGTTACAAAATGATATTAAATTTTATAAAGAATTCAAAATAAAAAAATAAAATATAAAATCATCTTAAACTTCAAATATAATATAAAATCAAACATAAAAATCAAAACAAATAAACATTGATAATTTTTATGTCATTTATCTATTTATAAAATTAAAATATTAAAACATCTTATTTTTTATTTTTGTGTACAATATAATAAAAATAGTGTTAAACTAATAATATTGAAACATAAAATAATAATGAGATGAATTAATAAGTCAACTCAACAACCCAGTTTACTGTATATTTAACTCGAATGAGTCAAATTTTTAATAATCTAAATTCAAAATTAATTTATATCGAATTTTAAATTTTTTTAACCTAGACCAAAATGATGGATTGGTTGAGTGGACTCACGGATTCTAATATCTTTTTAAACATTAATATTCGTAATTAAATTTGTAAGATTGGAATACTTTTACTTTATGATTCTTGATTTTTGTATGTATTGTTTATGGAAAGTAGAGGATTTTTATTGTGTATAAACCAACATTAAAAGACGTGTGACTAATTATTGTGAGACTTTTTCTTTCATTTTTTTGTATGAATTACAGTATAATCGGTTACTCAAATTTAACCAGTGTTCTTCTTTTTAGCATGGTTTATCGTTCATCTCACCGTTGGTGTAAATATTTTAGCCGGCTTTATTTGTTAACTTTCTCCTTGTGCTTATCTCCACCAGTTTAACCAAAACGGCACCGTTAGCTACAAAATGCAAAAAGGTAATATGAAGGTGCCACGAATGCTTCGATGGTTCCACGTCTCCTCAGAATCTTACACGTGTAAGTCACACAGAAGTACCCTTTTAGCCAAACAACTTCACCTCCATTAAACACCACTATTTGAAGCAATCTTGTGGCTTTGAACCTACCCTGAACATCATCTTCATTTCATCACAATCTTCCTCATCATGTCTGCAGAAGCAAAACAAGAAACAAAACCTTTGACCAACCCCTCTTACTCCTCAGGTATATTTCATCATATGCTTCATAATCTTTACATTAAAGATCGATCCTTTAGACTCAACTTTGTGCTTTAATTATGTGGTGTAGATGTTGACGATGGTGTAGTGAAGGATGTAGTTCTGTGGAGAAGAAAGAAACTAAATGCAATCGTTATTGTAGTGGCAACAGCAGCATGGGTGTTGATGGAAGTATTTGAGTTCAACTTCCTCACTGTCATCTCATGGGTTGCCATACTCGTTGTTGCTTCAACATTCCTTTATGCCAATATGCTTAGACTTTTGGGCAAGTAAGAACCCTTCTCTTGCTTTTTATCTGATACAAAATTCTCTTCTCACATTCTTCTTCATTACTTACATATAGCAACTAGATTATTATGATGGGGATGCAAAATCACTGCACAATCATCAACTAATTGTTACACAACTTGATTACATGAAATACCTATATACCTAGTGCATGTAACAGTTTTTTCTGTGAAATTTAGGGAACGACCAAACTTGTTGAGGTTGGAGTTGAGTGAAGAAACAACTAGAAGAATAGCAAACGAAGTTCGAGCATGGTTTGAAAAGATAATAAGGTGGTTGGTCCTTGTGAGTGTAAGGAAAGAGTGGCCAGTATTTCTGGGGGTTGTGGCTGGATTCTTGTCACTGTCTTATTTGGGAAGCTGCATGGACCTGCTTACAGTAGTTTATATCGGTACGTGGTAAAGTTGTTTTGCGTTGTTTTTTTCACACTCGATCAAGCTCTCTGTTTGTTTATAATTTTGATTTGATGTGCAGGTGTATTAGTGGGAATGGCAATTCCATTAACTTATGTGAAGAACGAGGACAAGATCAAGAGATTTGGGGAGTGGTTAAAGGAGAAATACAAGAGATGTTATGAGATTATTGATGAGAAGACCATTCATAAGATTAAAAGCAGAATATCCAAGGAGAAGAAGACAGAGTGATAGCTTTGTAGTTGGGAACTTGGTATATGAATAATCTGCATGGTTATGCTGTATTAATGAATGAATATAAATAATAATAGTTGTTTCTGTTGGACTTTGGTAATCTTATGGATTGTCCATTTTATACGCTTTAAAATGTATCTTATATTCACTATGCTGAAATGTTCTCAAGTGTGGATCCGTGGCGCAATGGTAGCGCGTCTGACTCCAGATCAGAAGGTTGCGTGTTCGATTCACGTCGGGTTCAAATCCTGCCTTTTTATCTTTAATGATTAGGTTTAACGGTTTTAAGCTGCACAAGTTGTCAATAGAACTCTTTCACATGCTACTTTTTTTGTTTTGGTAATTCATTGTTGACAGTAGATTCCATTTCTGTGAGAAATTTTAGTTTACATTAATAATGCGTCATACAAATTTAGTTATTATGGTTAAGTTATTTAAAGTATAGTTAGCAGTTATGTCATGTATGAGGCAAGTCTCAATATATTGTCTTTTTTTAACTGGAAAAAGGTGCATTTAGTTACTTCACTAGGAAGTGAGATTTTATTTATTTATCAGTCTCATTGATACCGGTGATTGGAATTAATTTTAATTATTCCAAAAATTAAGGAAATTAGTGTATTAGAAATTATTAAATATTTAATTATTTTTACACACTCTTTTTATATCTACTGAGTTTTTTAGTGAACAACTAAAATGAGTGGTTATTTATTTATGTGAAGTTTCATGTTTATAGTTTATTCCTTAACGTGAGTAACACGAATACGAAAGCCCTTTCCTTTCCTGTAAATTTCTCGGCAAAGACCGCGAAGCTCAGCTAAAGTGTACATATAAAAACCACAGCAACCACTCATCTTCCTAACAAAAATTCGTGTTTGATGATCGATATCACCTTCTTTACACTTCATTAAAACTTGGTTTGTTTTCCGAGACACCTCGTGATCGTTGTTGTTTTCGTCTCACATAACGACAGTGGCATCGGTTGGTGTTTGACTTCGAATTCAGGGAGCAAGTTTGGATTTTTGTCATCTGGGTGTTGTTAATTATGGCAGATCTGGTCAGTGGAGCTGCTGTGGGAGAGGCACTGAAATTGGCTATTTCAACCATAAAAAAGGGTCTAGACTTCGAATCAACACTCGAGAGCAACATAGAAACCTTAAACTCTTTGAATCCTCTGGTGGAGAAGATGAAGACGTACAACACGATGTTGGATTCGCCCAGCAAGGAGATAGAGAAGTTGGAGAGTCTCGTGCGAAATAGTCAAGAGCTGGTTCGGAAGTGCTCGAAATTGGGTCGGTGGAAAATGTTGTCGTTCCCTCATTACCAGAGCAAGCTTCGGAGCAAAGACGGGGCTCTCCAGACGCACTTATCGATGAACATGACGGCGCAGAACACGGTGAACTTGTTGAAGGTGATGGTCGACATGAGGAAGGTTCTGGAGATTCTGCTAAAAGAGGGATTCGGGCGTTATCCTGAGTATCAGTTCATGGATATCTGTGGGGCTCCTCAAGAACCTGAATGTTTGGGAATGGATGTGCCTTTAAGGAAGCTGAGGATTGAGTTGCTCAAGGGTGGTGTGTCTGTTCTTGTCTTGACTGGTTTGGGAGGATCGGGGAAAAGCACACTGGCTAAGAAGATATGTTGGTACCCTCAAGTCAAAGGTAACTAACTCTCTTCCCTCTCTTCTTCTCGTGCTCCATAATAGGACTGTGTTTGAATTGCTAGAAAAAATATTGAAAGAAGACTAATAGAACATTACCTTTAATATAAGGCTTCAAATTGTGGTTGTGGTTACGTTTCCTTGCAATATTCGATGTTGTGAGAAATTGCGGGTGATGCGGTGATTCTCAATGTGATCGTATGATATATTATTGATCTAAATTATTTATTCTGGAATCACTAGCTCGTATATGCATGACATGCATTATGGAATAGTATCTCAGATAATTTAGAAAGCTATTTTGTTTTGACTAGACAAGTTCGGGAAAAACATCTTCTTTGTCACTGTATCAAAAACTCCCGACTTGAAGACCATTGTGGAGACACTGTTTGAACACTGCGGTTTTAAGGTTCCGAAGTTTCAAACCGATGAAGATGCAGTAAATCGACTGGAAGTTCTGCTGAGGCTTCTTGGGCAACATCCAATATTGTTGGTCTTGGATGATGTTTGGCCTGGCTCAGAAGACCTTGTTGAGAAGTTTAAAATTCAGATACCTGATTACAAGATTTTGGTTACTTCAAGGGTTTCATTTCCAAGATTTGGCACCTCATACCAGTTGGATAAACTTGATGATGTCCATGCAGAATCCCTTTTCCGTCACTTTGCACAGCTGAAAGACAAAAGCTCATACATACCTGAAAAAAATCTTGTCGACGAGGTGGTGCTTCTATTTTTACAAAATCACTCACACTACACATAATTTGTCCGTTTGTCATATTCACCTTTCTGTATTAGGATATGAACAACGTAGTTACCTAGCCTTTCAATTTATTTACTGATTTTATTATGTTTCCCTGAAACGCAGATAGTGAAAGGTTGCAAGGGTTCACCATTGGCCCTTAAGGTGATTGCTGGATCGCTCTGTAACAAGTCTTTTGAGGTGTGGCGAGATATGATGGAGCATTTACAAAAGCAATCCATTCTGGAGTCTGATACTGATTTGCGTTTTCGTCTTCAACAAAGTTTAGATATATTGGAGACTAAGTTCTCCGTCAATGAAAAGGAGTTTTTCATGGATCTGGGGCTATTTCCTGAAGATCAAAGAATCCCTGTAGCCGCCCTCATTGATATGTGGGCAGAACTGTATAACCTTAATGAAGATGGTAGCAATGCAATGTCCATTATCCATGATTTAACCACCAGGAATTTGATTAATGTTATAGTTACAAGGTACATGGCATCTCCACCCTTCTCCCTGTTGGTCATCTAATGCTTAATTATATGAGCACAAAACATCTTACGAATGTGGCTTGAAAAAGGGATTATATGAATCAATCAAGCTAATACTGTAGGTTTCACTAGTGGACGAATAGATACGATTGTCATCACTATCACATAAGAATAACAGTTATATAAGTTGAAAATGTTATAATTTCAGCATACTTGATAATCTTAGTGCATGCATAAGATATTTTGAGATTAATCTATATCTTGAAGTAAAAGAAGATGGAAAGCATGTATATATGTAACTTATTTTATTATAATTATGAAGCAAAGAAATAAAATTGTTAATCTTGTTGGGTTTTTTGTTCTTCCCTTGTGCAGGAAAGTTGCAAAGGATACAGACATGTACTACAATAACCATTTTGTTTTGGTGCATGATCTCCTTAGAGAGCTAGCAATACATCTGAGCAAAGGGGAAAAAACATTTGAACAGAGAGAAAGAGTGATGATTGAGTTAAAGGGAGATAATCGTCCTGAATGGTGGGTAGGACTGAATCCGCTAGGAATCATTGGCCGTTCCTTCTCATACATCCTGGGAATGTTTCATAGACAGAAACAACCAAAGGTTGCTGCTCGCATATTGTCTATTTCAACTGGTATGTTTCTCTCTGTCCAAACTATAGGGAATGCACATACATAAATGATAAATGCTACATGCCACTCCAAGTTTCATAATAATTGATTATCTTGACTTCAGAAGGAACTGAAGTGCATTTGACCATAGCATCCTTTTCCTCCATTAAATTGCTATCATTGAAGGTAGCATAGGAGTAACTGATTCATTGTTATAAATTGACAAACATATTCCAAAAAACTGGTAATTGTTTTGAAAATATATGAACTAATAAGAAAGAAGTACGCTTGTGCCGTGTCAAACTTAATCTTCCACTGTTAATGTCAAACATGATGCTTTTGCAGATGAAACGTTTAATTCGGATTGGTGTGACATGCAACCAGACGAAGCTGAGGTTCTGGTTTTAAATCTTCTTTCTAGCCAGTACTCGTTGCCAGAGTTCACAGAGAAGATGCATAAACTGAAAGTTCTGATTGTCACAAATTATGGTTTCCATCGTTCTGAACTAAACATGTTTGAGCGACTTGGTTCTTTAACTAATTTGAAAAGAATCAGATTGGAAAAGGTTTCAATCCCTCCCCTGTGCATATTGAAGAATCTACGAAAATTGTCCATTCATATGTGTAATACACGGCAGGCTTTTGAAAGATATTCTATCTCGGATGCAATGCCAAATCTCGTGGAGATGAGCATTGATTATTGCAAAGATCTGATTAAATTGCCTGATGGGCTGTGTAACATCACCCCATTGAAAAAGCTTAGTATCACTAACTGTCACGGGCTTTCTGCACTGCCACAAGATCTTGCAAAGCTGGAGAATTTGGAAGTTCTAAGGCTATGTTCCTGCTCTGATTTGGCAGATATGCCAGATTCTGTTAAAGAGCTTAACAAACTTAGCTGTCTCGATATCTCAGACTGTTTAAGTCTTACCAAATTACCAGATGACATTGGTGAGTTGAAGCTTCAGAAGCTCTACTTGAAGGGTTGCTCAAAACTGAGAGAACTGCCAGACTCGGTCGATAAGTTTGAAAATTTAGAGCATGAAATACACGTGATCTGTGATGAAGAAATGGCTTCCCTATGGAAAAATTCTACCATTCGCAAATTGAAGATAGAGATACCTACAGTGGAGGTTAACTTAAATTGGCTTCCTGGAGTTCATTCTTGAGACATGTTTTCTGAAATTGATAGGCTAGGAATCATGTTTGAATTTGGAACCATGTCACTGCAGTGGAAAAGTGGGAGTTTGAGTTGGTTGATTCTGTTGATATAACACATCAATGTGACTTGAAAGAATACCTCATGTAATTTAGCGTGGTCATTCACGAGACATGTTTTCTGAACTCGATAGAATCGGCATCATGTGCAAATTTAGAACCATGTTACTGCAGTGAAAAAAGTAGGAGTTTGAGTCGGGTCATTCTGGAAATATCACACAAATTTTGCTTGTAATAACATTTCATATGAAGTATGGTCAAAGTAATAATGGTCATTTATATTTTTGTGATTAGTAGCAAATATATTCTTCTCATATATTTGGTAAAAACAAAAGAAAGAGGTTCCCTGCGGTATCTTATTCTATATTTAATTTTGGTATATTTGAGGAACTAAAGTCTTTATCTTAAAGCGTTCTATCTAAGAACTATCGAACACTAAATACCAAGTATATGGAGACCTCTTTTACATTAAGTATGTGAACACTTGAAATCTTCATTTTATGTATAAACAAAAATGACATATGATTGATTATAACAGCATGTTACACCGTGTAAAAGATTGCTTAAATGGGGTTATCAAGGTTTCTTATGTTGCCGTTGTTCCATTGCAGCTTCGATTCGCTAGTCCTTCAAATTGCATAATGGGGAGATGAATTGAATTTGCTATTGCCAATGCAAGTGTTCCACTAATATGGGGTAAGACGTTCTCATTTATATGTTGTAAAGGTAATTAATACATGCACGGTATTTGAAAGGAGATGCATCACTGTTTCTGAATGTACTTTCCGTATTCATTGGAAACAGTTTCAAACAGATATTCGCAAATTAAACATTACAGAAAATTAATAATGAAAATAGACTTAGGAAACATTTAAGTTGTTTTTGTAAATTTATTAAAATAATATGACTCTTTGCAACTATAAAAAAACTTATTGAATAAATGCTTAATTAAATTGGTTATTTAACAATACTCCAAATTATTCCACGCCAGAAGCAAGAGCTAGAATAACGACATTTTATCGTGCACATAAAAATATTCTGAATAAGGCAATTCAGGGAATAAATGGATCGAAATATATACTGCACAACCCACGAGACGAATCAAATTAATAAATAAAATTTTGAAGCAGTCCACCCCATTCAAGTAAACTATTTTACAATCGTTAGTTGAAAGATTTTTTGAAAGTTTCAATAAATTCAAAATTTAAATTTCAAAATTTATTAAAGAATTTTATTTTTAAAATGTAGAGATGGAAAAAGAAATCTGAAGAGGTGCAGGCAGAAACACTAGAAAAGAGGAAAGGAAGATAATTATCATTTCTCAGCCACCAACCCGTCTAGAATGTAAGAAGCATACAACATATAAGTGAACATGATGGACTTCGCGTGTCGTCCAATCTACAGGAAATAAGGCCTACACGCATTTCTATTTCCCTATTCCCCTGATGCCGAGAAGGCCATAAAGTTGAATATTGAGATGCTGTCCTTTAATTACGCTCTCTAAAATGAAGACGATGATTAAATTACATGGCATACACTATCTCCCCACTGCTATCTACATATTGCTCGAAGTCAGAGTCTGATTCGTCCGTGTCATCATCTATTATATCATCAGTCAAAAACTGGTCTAAAGAATAGGTCCCTGCGGCTGGTACGGTAGCTTCTGAAATTATCTGCATAATTGTATCAATGCTCTGCATAGGCTGATCTGACTCTACAAATTGCTTACCCATGATATTTTCATCCGTCAAGTAAGGAGGGAGATTTTTCAGAAACCATTCATTTTTCAATATTTCAGGAATAGTGATTCTCTGTAAAATTCAATGTACAAAACATAAGGTTCAAATAAATCAATAAACAAGCAAGAGTTGAAGTTAATCACTACCTTATACAATAAAGAGGTTTGATTTATAATATGCCTACAATCTTCTTATCAATGCTAGATTTACAATCGCCGCGTAGGACCCACAATATTAAGATATGTCAAAATAGTAGACATTCCTAGTTGATGCTAGGTATAAAACCTAAGTGGATCAGGACCTAGAAAATGTAAAAGGCTATTATTATGAGTATGTGTGTGTTTGTTAAGCCAGATGCCATACATGAAGGTTCTCCTTCAAAAATCCAGCTTATATAGTGCTTCAGCTGGAAAGAAGGAAAAAAATTCTAACACTTTCAAGTGGGAGGCTAAAATGGTGGTATACAAAAATGCATCCATAGCACAAAATTCCTTAGGAATTGAAGTGTACCTCAAATTGTTTATTCGCAGTAGGTGACTTAATAGAAAATATAAATTACCTCTGCAGGGTCAAAAACAAATATCCTTGAGATAAGGTGGCCACATTCTGGAGATATTTGTGTATCATCTGGAATAGAATACTGGACACCAAGAACCCTCTGCAAGGAACCAACCAAAAAAGGTCGTGCTCATGCAACCAGAGGCTTGTAAAGAAAACATGCAAATATCTTAAACATCTGTTCAACCTGAATTGTCTTCCAGGAATTCCTTGGATCTGTAGGATCTTCAAAAGGATATGATCCCACTAGCATCACATATAAGGTTACTCCACATGACCATACATCCGCAATCTAATAGGGCATGGGAATTTCAAAAAATCCATTAAAATACCTACATATACACATTAGTAAAATTCAAAATTGAAATGTTTTATCATAGTGCATTCCTATTTCATGACACGGTGAGACTCAAGATACATGCTTATCTGTAGGTGCTTAATTAGCAACATTGCACATTAAAAGTAATACTATGCATACAACAATAGCAGCCAAGCCATTTCCCGTTAGGTGAGGTTGGATACATGAATAAAAAAACACCATAATGTTGCATTGTGAGTCGTGTCTACAGAAAAACTATTAACTTCAGAATAAAATGAAATCATGACTCTTAAAAATAGCTTTTGTCAACGAAGAGGCTTCAAATCATCTTATGTTCCTAAAGCCAAAAAAATGGGAGAGAAATCACAATATCATCCAAAATCCTAAACGGTGTTTTAGGGATACAAATGGGTTTTTGAAGCCTATATCATGATGGTAGTGCTATAGCACGCAATAATATACTATTTTGCACACTATTGATTTGACAACTGCTATGCTTTTTGAACCACGCAGTGACCCGAGGACATTTTGTTATAACACTATTTTGACTACTATGATTCATTCCTGATCTCGATTACTGAGTGAGTACTAGATTAAGTGCATAAGTTCAGAAAATAAAGACATAAACAAAGATCAAACAGAGGGTAAATTATACGAAAGAAAGTTAGGTGCGGTTGTAATATTCTCAACTAATTTAGTCATTTAATTACATCTATACGTTTATTCTTTTATTATCTATCGACAAAGAAATCTCAATAAGCTATGGACCTTTGCAACATTTAAAGACAAAAAAATGCAAGAGGACTGACAATTATCTCCTGCTCTCTTATAATCAATAAAAGTAGAGATTTAAATAACTACATTAAAGTTAAAAACTTCAATTTGTGCCAAGAAGACATGAACAAAGCGTGTAGATGACAACCAGAGGAGAAGAAATATTTGTTTAGATACCAAGCAAAAATTACCACTGAAGTTATGACATATAGATTATTAAAAAATTATTTAGATCCTTATTCCAGGGTAAATCAATAAACCTCACTGGCCCACAAATTATTGCTATCAAATTATGAGATAAACACAGAAAAAGAGCACGACTGAAACTAAAAGTAGTTCTACCTTGCCATCATACTCTTTCTTCAGCAATACTTCTGGAGCAATATATGCTGGGGTTCCCACGGTTGAGTTAGGTTGTGAATGAAGCATTGAAGACTGCCAATAACAAAATCTATTAGATATGTAGAAAATATAGCAATTATCAAAGCAGATTATTTGAAAAAAAATAGAATACAATGGTGACCTAAATTTGATAAGGTACAAATTAGATAAAAAAGAAATAATGTGTAGGATCTCACAAGACAAAGCCAATTGATAAATAAAAAGGATGACCTCAAAGTGTCATTGCATGCAAACGTAAGATCTATTTCAATTACCAAGTACCATAAATATGACACAAATACAAGATGAATTATCTTAACACCACCACAAAGGTTTGCTGTGCGCTAAATATCAGATGCCTCAAGACACCAGGAAACTTTTCATAGATTTAGATGTTCCCCTGTATGTGAATTGTGAAACATCAAAACACAAGAAGAATGTTCAAAGATACAAAGCACAGAAAGGTGTTACAAAAAGTTAACCCATTCATACAAGGATCCAAAATTCCTTAACAAACACCTGACAACCTGGTGAATTTGGGACTCCCCTTTTATAGGAGTAGGAGCCTCAACGAGGTTCGAACTCAAGACATTGGGCTCGTTGCAAGACTTTTAACCCATTCATACAAGGATAAGAAATTTCTTAACAAAAGGGAATGGCGATTATCAACTAAATTCAAATTTGGCCAAGCCCTAAATATTGGGAACTTGGAGAACTTAGTAGCTCCAGTTTTCTATACACAAACTACCTTTATAATTTTGTGGAAAAACACAAGAAAAACCTCCCCCTACAATCAGAAAGCAGAGCTGGCCAAATTTTCCAATGTACCCATAGCCTCTGCCCCAAAATCAGGAGCAAGCTTCACCATATTAGATCAGATGCGTGGGTTAAAATCTCAGACTCACCATCTCAACTCTGGCCAAAGACCACTCAGGCTACACTATGCTTCAGCTAATCATCCTACCTATGATGAGAAGAACTCAAAAGTTCAAAATATACTGTTCAACCTTTCTCGTTTGATGAAGGTTTAACAGCTCTTCAAAATAGATCGTTATAACAGTGACCTCCATAGCACACTACCAGCATCTCACTTCAGTCTCATACAAGCAAATGATCTTCACAAGCAAGTGGATAGTAGGACCATTGCTTAACCAGCTTAACTTTAACTTCATCCGAAATATTTAGAACTTCAAAATAATTTCCACCATAGTGATCGACCCAACAGCAGTGTCCATATCATAAACTAGGGGAAACCCAATCTCACACCACCATAAGATACTGATCCATGTCGTCTCCACTCACTGTTGCTTCCACAACTTAATTCATGATATGGGCACTAGTCCAACATCTCAAGTCCTACTCATCTCCTGAAAAAGTGATTGCTTAAATTCCACCATCGAAAGTTTTGCTGAGTCCTCAAATATGGCAACTTTGGTTTCAAACACTTCTACTTTATCCACCACCCTTTGGAGCATGAGCCAGCCTTCCAAACACCAATATTTGACAAGTTGAACCAATTGACAGGATTCTTAAGAAACTAGTAAGCCAATTTTATTAAGAACCAGAAATGGAGCCTATGACTTTTACAACCTGCAGAGCATCAACTCCTAAGAGAATAAGAGTTACGCTCCCTCTAAAACAAAACAAACATGCAAAACTAACTTCCACCGTTCCTCAATTTCCCCACGTTCACCCTCCACCCCTAGCCAAACTGATCACCTTCCTAATTTTCTCCCTCACTAGCTTTCCTCTTGTGAACATAAATTTACAAAACCTAAGCCTTTTTCTGAATTCAAGCCTACATTCTGGTCTATCATTCCATCGCTTAACCTGGGATAGGCCAAATTATAAAGAATGGATCAAGCAAAAACTTGTTAAGTAATTCAGATTATCAATATTCATAATGAATAGTCATGCAGAATTTCCCCTTTCCAATAACAAAAGTTACTAAAAGAACCCTTTAGTATCTTAAGGAATTAGTTACTCAAGTAATAGAATAGTCTATATATATCTGCAGAACAAAATAGCTTCACAAGAAAACTAAAGAACAAACTACTAGGGGAAGCAATTTGTGGATATTGAAAGGTTCAGTTAAATTTGTGACAAGAATCATTTAGAGGTAAATTTACTGAGCCAGAGCTTACATCCCAGTAAAATATATTAGAATGTAACTCACACATGAAAAGGACATGACAAAGGCTTACCTTGGAATATCCAAAATCACATATCTTCAAATGGAGTGCTGGGCTTCCATCCAACAAAGTGTTTTCCAACTTCAAGTCCCGGTGACACACTTCCTTCATGAGGAGACACGTTATGATACATAAAACCAATACATCAGACATAAAGAGAGTTAACAAAACACTCTCTACTATTGGTTACTGTAAAGACCTAAAAAATGGTATTTTAGAAGTGATAGTGGTTTAAAATTAACGAGATTCAATTATTTTAATAATAAAAGGTTTTAATTAGGGATGGCAAAAAAATCCGCGTCAGCAGATATCCGTGGATAAAATACGTGACGGATAGTTAGTATCCGTGGATATTTACTACCTGCGGGTTGCTGGTATTTTAATACCCGCTTATAAACGGGTCGGATGCGAGTATTATACTATCCATACCCGCGTATATCCGCTACCTGCAAAAAATAAAAATGAAAATATAATTTATATTTTATTAAGTTAAATTTAATTAAAATTAATTTATATTATATTTTATATATCTTTTGTAATTTTATTTTAATAATCTATAAAAATATATATTTTTAAATATTTGCGGATATTCGCAGGTATCCACTAGTATCTACGGGTTTTAAAATACCCGCAGGTATTTTTTAAGCGGGTATCCGTGCGGGTAACGGGTCGGGTAGCAGGTGGATTTTTTTTTTTCGGGTCGAGTAGCAGGTGGATTTTTTGTCGGGTCGGGTTGCGGGTAGTCACTATCCGTGCCTGACCCGACCCGTTGTCATCCCTAGTTTTAATATAAATAATTTTGTGAGGAACGAGTTTCATTATTTTAAAAACACGTAGTCTCTCTAGAAACCACTTTTCTAGAGTTCTCTAACTTCTCTCTAAGGATTTTCATCCCTTATTCATCTGTTTGAAGATTGGAGACCGCCTGAGTGATTCTCGTGGTGAGATCTTCAAGTCTAACCGATAAGTTTCTACAAAAGAGTAAGTTGATTTTTGCTCTTTTTCCTTAGTCTATTTTTTTCTCCTTTGCATGCGTATTATCTTTGGTTGCATCTATCATCTGAGTTTTCTATAAAACTCTTTGTTGATTAGTGGTCCTAACGGTGTACCCTGATCGTGTTTCTGTGATCGTGTTTCTGTGATCGTGTTTCTGTGATCGTGTTTCTGCGATCGTGTTTCTGTGATCGTATTTCTGTGATCGTGTTTCTGTGATCGTGTTTCTGTGATCGTATTTCTGTGATCGTGTTTCTGTGATCGTGTTTCTGTGATCGTGTTTCTGTGATCGTGTTTCTGTGATCGTGTTTCTGTGATCGTGTTTCTGTGATCGTGTTTCTGTCATCGTGTTTCTGTGATCGTGTTTCTGTGATTCGTGTTTCTGTGATTCGTATGAACATATAGGAATTTTTGTATGTTGGAGTTGTTTTAGGCTTTCTAGAAAGGTTTGATCTTCTGTCAGGTAAGGGAAACTAATATTCGCTTTAATTTTTTTGTATGAGAAGCATGAATTTGCATTTGATAGGTAGTGAAATTTATGCTTGGTTGAATATGATATTAATTGAAATGCTTATTGAGTGATGTTGAGTGAATAATTGCTTATTTATGAATATTTTGGTGTATGCTTGTGATTTGATAATGGTGTGAACTTTGGATGCTATTGTTTTGAAGTTCTATAGGTGCAAATTTGACGTAGAGTTGAAAGTAGGAAATGAAGTGTTGTTGGACTGGTTTTAGTCTAAATTGAGGTTTTGATAGGTGAATTTCTAGAGAAGGGGCTTTGGAGAGATAATTAATATTTGAGGTATGTTTTTAGATCATTTTAAACTTGTCTTTTAACCGGTGAAATATTGGAGGAATGGTTTTATAAGTAAATTTGTTGTTTGGTGGTTACTTTGAGGTCATTTAGGACTTAGTTGGCTAGTTAGTGGATTAAAAATATGGTTTAAAGCATTAGAATTTTGATTCATGAGTTGAGTTGTGGGTTGATCAGTTGAACCTGGATTCTTGACAAAATCATCAAATTGGTATCATAGCGTTGGGCGACCCTGTATGGCGCTAAGCACTGCTCGAGGAGGAGGTTCACTTGGGAGACATAATACCAAATGAGATTTGAGCCCAACCACATAAGGGATTGGCACCACTCTTTACTCAAAACCTTAAGGCAATGGGTTAATGGGTCTTTCACCTTTATATAGTGTTTTACTTTCTCATTTCTATCTAATGTGGGACTTGGACTCACACTTGGATTTCCAACAGAATTGTATGATGGAGTTTACATGAGGTTACATATGTGGATAAATGAGTTTGGAAAGAAATTCCAAGGAGGAAATTCTTAATGGTTGCTTCAAGTATTGTATTTTTATCTATGAATGTAGGAAACTCAGTCTTGGGGATTATCCTGATACTCTAATGGCCACTCATTCTCAAGTAGAGAGGGTGATGCATGTGGTGAAAGTAACAGGAGGTCCTAGTCTAGGTGCTCCATCTTGGCCTAAAACGCAGAACGGACTAACCTTGTGTGTGTGGTAAGGTGAAACTCATTGGCAATGGCTCTGCAGAGCAGTAAAGGCCGCCACAAGTGCATGACCCATTGTTTCTTTTAACATTAACTTACCCTTTGTGTGTTTCTTTGTTTGGTTGCTTGTGTTTGTTTGGCTATTTGTATTTGTTTGGTTTCTTTTTGCAATGATCATCTGGTTGGTGTGAACAGAGAAAGATGACCTTTTAGTGGAGCAAGCTTTGGGAGGAAATGACGTGGACGTGTAGTTATGAGTACAGTAGTTTAGTTTATCTAGTTATATTTTGAAAGACATTATATAAATAGTTCCTTTATTTCCTTTTGTGTTGTATATAAAGTTAGACTTATAGTTATTTTGGATAATTGTATGGATATTTTATATATTCCTTGAGTTAAACTGTTTTATTGTATTGATTTTGTGATGTTTTCTTAATAGTGTTTATACTATTTAAATAAGATGTTACAATTAACAAACGACCCAATGTTAGAAGATTCCTCATCATGCAAGGTATTAAGGATAATTATATGCAGCCTTACCCTGGTGTGTGCAAAGAGGCTAATTCCGTATTTGAACCCATGACCAATCAGTCACCAGGCCCAACTGTTATTGCTGCGCCATGGTTCACCCTTTTCTTTTAACAATTGGTTAAATTTATTGAAAAATACAGAATAATGGGAGACGTTCATTAAATACGTGAGAACCACAGATTTATGTAATTTCAACCAATAGAAACGAATGTGTTCAAAAGAGTGTATGGCTTATATTTCTTCAGCAGAAAATACTCAAAAGGTTGATACATTGCCTATACTACATTCTATGTAGGTTAACTACAAATTATATCCAATAGTGGGGGAAAAAGAGATCAGTTACCATTGCATGACAGTGGCTGACACCAGATATGAGTTGTTGAAAGAAGAAACGAGCCTGTGGCATAACAATAGGTTAATAGCTGCACAGGAAATAGATAACTAGCACAACTTTGTGCCGACTGAAAAAGTATAGCAAAAGTAAACAGAATTCTTAAAGAACCTCATCCTCAGTAAAACGCCCTGCATTGCAGATTCGGGCAAATAATTCTCCTCCAGATGCAAATTCCATTACAATGGCAAGATGGGTAGGTGTTAAAATGACCTGAGTGAAATTTTATTGAACATTTTCCATAAATATGATTATTCCTTTCTCTGACCATAAAAATATAGAAATGTAATAGTTAAACAAACCTCCTTAAACCCAATAATGTTAGGATGCCTTAGAGACCTGTGATTAATTATTTCTCTTTTAACATTTTGATCAATCTGCAACACAGTAAATGATAGGAAAAATATCAGTCTAGCGCCTTGTCAACAAGTATAGGAATGAAAGAGGCAAAAAGCATCTCACGTTATTTTTGAATCAAAAAGTGTAAGCTAGACCACCAAAAATAAATTCATTTTTTCACTATTTCTTCTGTAAATGTGTAAGCCTAAAATTTAATTAAACCAGATGATCTTGGTTCACCACTTGCATCAATCCAACATTTGACTACACACCTCATGTATAAACCCTCCCTGGCACGGAAGAATGCAAGTTACCTTGTGCTGAAATTAATCATTTATCCAGAAAAATGGGGTAATAAAGACAGAACTATAGACCACGTGATTGTATAAGCTTCAAGGCTAAATCCTGAACCAACTATTCCTAAAGCTCAAACTATTAGGTGAAAGCAGATAAGTTCACACGTGAATGATTTTATATTCTATATCTTATTCCGTAAACTCCACTCCTGTCTAGTGCGCTATCAGAACAACCAAAAACAAGCCAGACAAATCGTATGCACCAGATCCCCACTTATAACTTAAACTTTATGGCATCATTTCATCATCAAGGCAAAAAGTCATCGATCAACTCACCTTATTTCGTGCAGCGACCCCTATTCATTAATCAAACTTATCTATCAACAATTAAGTCATTTTACTTTTGTCAAGAGATGTTGATAAAAGCAAAAAGTTCAATTAAAAAGAAGCTATGAAGACAAATTGAATTGTCACATTAATGATAATTGAATCACTACTACTATAGTACAACCAATAAAAAAGTACACGGTTACTTGATTAGCATTTAAGTGGCTGAGCAATCCTAAACTTTCCATATTCAGACACCATGTTACCAAAATTAACTAAACAACTCGACAAAAGTGAACGGCAGAAAAAAAAAATTTAAAAGCTCAATTGAAAAAGTCGTCAGCATCAACATACAACCGATTCCTTCTTCAGAAAGAAATGATGAGTTAACACAAACCTTTTCTCCGCGTTCTATATACTTGACGGCAACAAGCTCTTGCGTTTGCTTGTCCCTCATAAGTCTAGCAACGCCGAAATTCCCAGACCCAATATCGCGAACGAAATCGTAACGGTCGCTATCGTGCATGATCGGCGTGTCCAATCCAATTCCGGTCGCCGGCCGATCCATCGGTTGAAAACATAGACGGATACGTCGGCAATGAGGGATGCCCAGAAAGATTCTGCAAGCGAGCACTAACAGAGTGAGAAAGCGCCAGTGGGAAGGTGGCACAGTGACGACGACGTTTTGTGGATACCGCACCTACATAAGTTTCTTCTTGCGCCCCCGCATAAAATATGTTTGATTTTCTTCGTTTTACTGTTTATTTTTGAAATACAAAAACTCGGAATTTTTTTTTTAAATTGTATAATTTAAAAACTAAAAATACATATAATGCACGAGTCATTTGATTTTTGGTTTACACAATTTAAAAAATACTCTTTAATTTTTAAATTAATGGTACGATATGAAAGTCTCCTTTAAAAAATTAAATTATATAATTCAAAAGTAATTTTTAATTTTTTAATTGTATAATTTAAAAGTTTTTTTTATTTTCTAATTTTTATAATATAATTTGAAATTAATTTCATAATCTACCATTTAAAAATGATGAAATGAATATAAATATTATGATAGTGCAGGATGCTTAATTTGTTTATTGTGACATTTATTTATTTCATAAAAGTATATTTAATATAGTATATAGGGGTGAGGAAAAAGTGCGGACCTGGACCCAAACCGCGTGTAGAAATAAGAGATGGGTCTGTTCTTTACGGTTTGGGAAAATGGTGGATAAATGGAAACGAGTTAAATGGATTTAAATATTTAAATGGCTAGATAAAGAAATGAGAAAAAATACTTGAGGATATCCGACCCGACCCGACCCCTGGTGAATTTTAAGAGTGAAACACTTTCAAAAATTCTAGTCGTTCCAAATCCTTTTTCATTCCTCCGTTTAGACTCTCATGTCTCCCGTCTCTTCTTCTGACATCCTCTGCACGAAGAAGTACTTTACTTTACGTACCTTTCATTGTTAAATTTAATTTGTTTACAGAATAATATGCTGCAACATGTTACTTCTAATTTTACTTTGTTTTTTTAGTTTAACGATTTATGTCATTTTAATTTTAGGACTAATTTCAAATTTTAATTAAGTTTTGTCTTGCACATAAATTAATAGTAATGATATAATCATATTTTTTTATTTCATAATTTTTTTCTTTTATATATTTTTATGTACTTTTTGTTTAATTAATTTCATTTGAAGCTTAATGCTTATGGTGTGTCTAGTCTTAGTTTTGAAGTTTAGTATTCTTATAAAATATACTACAAAGTAAAGTTGACAATAGTGAAAGGAAAAAAAAAGAAGGGAGCGTAATAGAAAATTGAGACTAATTTATGTGTATATTATTAATAGAAAAAATTTATTTATAAATATAAAATGTAACTCAAAAATATAAAATGTAACTTAAAAAAATATAAATCAAATAGTTAATATAAATATTTAAATGACACAAAGAATAATCAATAATATGAGTAATTATAAATATGAATAATTGTAGCAAATCAATGGATAATGATTAATTCATAACATTTTTCTCATTCCATTATGAGAGGATGTGTCTTATAAAAACTTTACTAGGAAAAAATTTTTGGAAACAAATATCATATTTGTGATCAATCATTATGAGGACTTGATAAATAATATATACATGTATAACCTATTAGATTTGATTTTGAATCATTTTGATAAAATTAGTCCATATCCATAGTATCATAAGGTGAAGAACTATGTCTTGTTTAACAAATTTATAACAAAGGTTATATCATGTTGAATATAATAAGTAAGATACATTAGTGCTCTTATAACACTAAGACATGGTACTACTAGACCAAGAAGTTCTTCATCCTTTCCTTAAGGTCTAAAAAGGTCTTTATCGACACTAAGAGCCTCACAACTATTGGAGTGCATAAAGGATGTGACTTGTCCACATAGAACAAAACCTTCACTATATGAGCCTTTTGATGTACATAAAACACAATTATTTAAATACTCAATTTGAAATTCGAAACAAAACTTTGTACTTTCAAGATCCTTCATCTCAAATTATTTCTTTAAGCAATCAATTGTCTTTAATTAGGAGTTTAAATTATGTTTATGTTGTCTTCATAAACAACAATTATGACAAATTCAAATTCTATACAAGGACAAATACATTTCTTTTAATAAGTACTTAATAAGTTAGTTATATCACATATGTCCTGATTTTTTTGTTTATAAAAAAGGATTTGTTCAATTTTATTCAATAATCCTATTTAGAATTTGTATTGATTGGCAAATTAAATCTTTTAGGAAGCTTCATATAAATATCATTCTGAAGATAATCATATAAATAGCTTGTAACAACATCTATTATATGTAAATGCATACCTCATTGTGCAACTAGGCTAATCAAATATTGAAATGTTGTTGATATTAGCGAATATGTCTCTTCAAAAATCAATATCATATCTTTATGAAAAAACTTCGAGCAACTAATCATGCTTTCTACCTAACAATTTCACTATTCTTCTTTTGTTGTTGCGTAACAATCCATATGTACCCAATGGGTTTTACACCATCAGGTGTGTGAACTACAAATCTAAGAACCCACGAATTTAATTTTGCTTTGACTGCATCTTTCCATTTTAGATAATCTTTTCTTTGTCGACAATTTTCAATGGTCATTGGTTATTCATTCTCATTGTCACTCATAACATTCATTGTTATATTATATGCAAAATCAACGTCAATGTTGACTTTATTCTAGTTTCATATTATCTTATTCATGACATAATTTATTGAGATCTTATCATTTTTAACAATTTCAGGTACCTAAGGTTCTTTTGGAACCAAATAACAGGCCTACCACGCTTCAGGCATGTTATGAATTAGTGTCAAATTTATTTGGAGCATTAGCCGTTGATATATGAGATTTAGTTAGCTTTTTGTTGTTAGTAAAAAATCTAGTAATTGATTGACTAATTTTATAAATGAATTATCCTTTAAACTTCCAGTTCACATACTTTTGTAGAGGATCAAGACGAGATAATAATAATTCATTCAAACCAATATATTTTTCCAATTGTTTTCTTTCTCCCCCTAATGTTTGAAAAAGTTATTCATCAAAATGACAGTTGGCAAATTTAACTATAAACAAGTCTCCTATTGATGGTTCAAGATATTTTATTATTAATGGAGATCATATCCAACATATATTCTCAATAGTCTCTAAATGAGAAATATTAGGAAACTAACCAAAAACTAACTCTGTAGTAAAGTATTTGTGATAACTTGTTGGTTTGATGGGAATCAATAGTGTAACACACAAAATTGCATATCCCTAAGTAGTCATTGGAAGATTAATTTTCATAAGTAACGGTCTTGCAACCAGTTTTAACATTTTACTAACAATTTTGCAAGTCCATTTTGAGTATGAACATGTGGTATTGGATGTTCAACTTGAATTCTAATTGATATACAATACTCATGATAAAAAAACGAGATGTAAGTTCATCAACATTATGAAGATGAATTCTCTTAGTAGGATAATATGGGAAGTGAGCTCTTAACTTTAATTGTGCTAATAACTTTGCAAATATCTTATCGCGAGTTGATAATAAACACATATGTGACCATCTAGTTGATGCATCAATTAAAATCATAAAATATCTAAATGATCCACATGATGAATGTATTGGATCACACATATTACCTTGTACTTGTTCTAAAAATTAGATTGACTCATTTTTTTGTGATGGTTTAATTATCAACTTTTCTTATGAACATGAAATACATGAGAAATCATTGAACTCAAGAAGTTTTTGACTCTTAAGTAGATGTTCACATAAATTTTTAACTATTTTTCACATCATGATAAATCCATGATGACCTAACTGATCATGTGAAACAAAAAATTTTGTTTCTACTGAAAGGGACCGAGGGAAACTCCTGCTTCACCCGTTCGGAAATGCTTCTCCTTCGCCGATCGGTCCTTCTCGCTTCCTCCCTCACTCCTCACTCCTCGCTCAATGTCAAGGTGGGGGTGACCTGCAGGAAACACTCTGACGCTCAAGTCAGAAATTATCCTTGCAAGTCTAGTGAAAATTAATCAGAATCAGAGAGTTTACCTTCTCCCTCGTTTGTTATTTATATGGTTTCGAAGAATCTTATCCATTAATTTACCTCTTTAATGACGATCAATGCTCACCTTAACTGCTTCGACAATAACCGTTACACCATTAATTACACATTCATGGTTATTCAAAAGTTGTCTCCAGCCAACGGCTGGACAATTTGTAAGTGCTACCCTGGCCCCCCGATCTGGAACGATCGGTTTGCATCGCCCTTACCTGTCCTATTCGACCAGTCGGTCCTGTGTGCCCGTTCGAACAACTATGCCCGGTCGGTCGACCCTACTCGGTAGTAACACAAGTCCCCCAAGCCCTAGCAATATTTTTTGCGTAGGGTTTTGAAATGGCCCCCGATCGGTTTGTGTCTTCCCTTATGCTATCGATGTTTGCAATGGGAACTCGTAGAGTCACGACGACTGTAACATTTAGGCGGGAAAGTGAAAAATGAATCGTGAGATCATCTGAACCGTTGGATCTTTCTGCAAATGAACCGTCAGGTCGCTCAGACCGTCAGATCTCTTGACGCTTGACGCTTCAGATTTGATGGGTGCACAACTTTTTACCCTCTATAAATAGTGCCACCTTTACCCTAGCCTTTTCCGCCTTCTCCCTCGCCATCACTGTCGTCCTCTCTGCTTCGACAATAACCGTTACACCATTAATTACACATTCATGGTTATTCAAAAGTTGTCTCCAGCCAACGGCTGGACAATTTGTAAGTGCTACCCTGGCCCCTCGATCTGGAACGATCAGTTTGCATCGCCCTTACCTGTCCGACCGTCCTATTCGACCAGTCGGTCCCGTGTGCCCGTTAGAACAACTATGCCCGGTCGGTCGACCCTACTCGGTAGTAACAAATTTATTTTTGATTTATAAGCTTCCAACTTACAATGACATGCTATTCAATTATACTAATATATGTACAGTATAAGCCATAAGAAAAAACTAATAATTTCTCCAATATACATTTTTTATTCAACTTAATTTCTAGGATATAAAGATATTTCATATTTCCTTCATTTTGTCTCAATATGATATATTCATTTGGACGAATATACTTAAAACTTAATAAATTTTTGTTAGACTTTTTGGTAGAAGTAAAATAGTTCTTTCAGAGGCTTCAAATATTTTTGTAGTACTATAAATAATATTAATATTGATTTCTCATATAACCCAACAATATAAAAAAACATTATAACTTTAGAGAATTGTATAGTTGTTGCACTGATAGCAAGACACAAAAAAAAATATATATATATATATATATATATATATATATATATATATATATATATATTAGGATACAACACTACTGCATATCTAATGATCATACATATGATTAAATTTTAGTGGACTTAATAACCTCAACTCGTTGCAGCATCGGATTTGCTTTTATTCCCTAAGCGTAAGCATGCCCAAGAATTTTCCCGCTCCAACACCAAACACGCACTTTGTTTGGTTAAGGTACATGTTGTATTTTCAAATTTGTTGGAAGATCTCCGCCAAATCCTCTATGTGGTTGTCAACTGATTGAGACTTCACCACCATGTCATCATCGTAGACCTCCATGTGTTTGGTCAATTTGATTGTGGAAGATATTGTCCATCGGTCATTGATAGGTGGTCCTATGTTCTTCATATTGAAAGACATGACTTCATAGAAGTAGTTAGATCGTTTAGTGATGAAAGTAGCATTATCTTTATCTGGATGGTACATTGGTATTTGGTTATACCTTGATTTCGCATTTAAGAAGATCAACATTTGATGGTTAGATGCACCGTCAACTAGTTGATCGATACTAAGGAGTTGGTACACGTCTTTTGGGCATGTCTTGTTCAACTTGGTGAAGTTTATGCATATTCTCTATTGGTAGCTCGATTTCTTCACCAACACTACATTGGCAAGCCAAGTAGTGTGTTTCACTTCCTTGATGAAACTTATCTCTCACATATTCTTCACTTCAGTCTCAGTCTCTCTGTTGTCTTTTACCTTTCTTTTCTAAACTAAAGTTTCTTTTAGATGATTGGTTTTGTCTCCTTAAAATAGTCTAGTTGTGCAACATTAATAATAAACTTCATGTTTTTTATTATTTATATTTATTTTAATAAAATTTCAAATGATTAATAAACTTTCAATATCAGCATAAATTAGTTAACATGAATTTATTTATTCTTATATGAACTTATGGCTTCCTAAAATATAACATGAGAAAGAAAAGTCTTAAAGAAATTGAAAAATTATTTGGAACCTCCTCTATAACTTCCATTTTTTCTTTTTAATTAATTTAAAATTTTAAAAATAAAAAATATCCAAACATAATTTTAAACATACTAAAAAAATATAAGATGAAAACTTTAAACAAATTTCTTTTACTACCACCCTCCTCATGCTTCTGTCTCGTCCATGGATGACCACACAACACAACTATTTTATCCTGTTTTATCTCATACTTTTCTTTTTCATTTTTTTTTTCAAACCTTTTTCTTCCCTCACGTCACACTGTGCCTTTCAGTAGATTAAGGACATTATATTTTCTCTTTAAACAATTTAACCGTTACATATATTTGTAATATTTGTTTGTTTCTTAAAATGGGTGACTTTGACTCCATTGGTTCATTTTTGAGGCCCAACCTAAATTCCATTTTATTCTGTAAGCTGGGTTGTCAAAACTGGACCTAACACACGTTAAATTAAAAAATGTTAAAAATTTTATAACCCAATTCACTCATTAACAATATAATCAAAATAATTCCTTAATTTTTTAGATACTATTATAAATTTAATAATTGAAATTTAAATATAAAAATATCAACTTCAATTAATTCATATATAAAAAATAATTTTTTTTCTATTCAAATTTATTAGAGACCATTTTGACATCACTAAATATAAGAAAGAAAGAATAATTGGAATACAATTTAAATTTAAAACACATTTATTAATTAAGGTGAACCTAGTTAAACTAATTTATATTTGAATTTAGATCTTTTGTTACTTACGGTTGAGTGTGAAGAAAGTATCTATCATTAGTAATATTTTTATATTTATTTCTTAAATGTTAGATGTTACTTAATTTTTATTTGGTGCTTGTAATAAATTTAATTTAATAATTTAATAAATAGTAAGGACGACGGGGCACGTGTGGCGCTGGCAAGTCGCAACTGCCTCCACCTTATTTCTTAACGAGCAACGAGAAATAGAGATTTTGTATTTTATTTTATATTTTTATTTTATTTTTCATATATTTCTTATTTCCACTTGTGTCTCCGGGTGAGGTATTTCCCTTTTCTTTTATGCAGAGACTGAGTCTTAGGGTGAGTGACCCGCTGCAACCCAACTCGTGCATTCGAAGAAGGGTTGGTTTTGGTTTGGTAAACTTCCATCCATGGTCTCCGAATCCGAACTCATCGGCCGCCTCCGCGAGTTCCTCCGGAGTTCCGACCTCAACACCACCACCACCGCCACCGTCCGCCGCCAGTTGGAGGCTGATTTCGGTATTGATTTATCCCACCGCAAGGCATTCATTAGGGAACAGGTCGACTTGTTCCTCCAGACCGAGCACAACCAACCGCAACAGCAACAACAAGACGACGACGTACCAAAAGACGAAGGAGAGGAAGAAGAAGAAGCCCTTAATAATCCCGACCAAAGTGAATCATCCGATTCCAAGGAAGAATCGGAAGAAGACGACGATAACGACGAAGAGGAACGAGATAAACCTAAGCATGCCAAAAATGCCCAGAAGAATAAAGGACGGTTAGTCTGTTCTTGCCTCCGATTAAAAACAAACATTGCGTGTGTTTTTCTTTCAATTTTTCTGATTATCCGTGTGACGGTACGTCGAATTTGATCGGGAGCGTAGACTTCCTGCCATTTGCAATCAATGGCGTCACTGCTGGATGTTAATTTTTTTTGGGGTGTTTGCCCCCCCTTTTTTTTATGAAATTTGATTATTTTGTGATGTCACATAGTCACAAGCACATGGCTTTCGGTTATTTTGAACAATTGGGGTCCACTCCCAGACTATGCTACGTTGCTCTCTATAAAATTTGTGTGTTTTTCAAGTCAGTGACTAGGTTACTTGCCTTGCATGTTTAAAATGATCAAAAAGTGTTCAGTTTTAGTTTTTTTATGCACTTATATGCATCTGATTCTTTGCTTTGCCTAGCAATTTTGTTTCCTTAAGCATGCTTTCTTGTGCGGTAATGTCAGTGACTGATGACTGATCAAATTTTAATTATTTTTTGTCTCTCTGCATTTGTGAAGAGAAGTTTTCTGTCATCTGACTCGTTTCGTTGAATCTAGACAGTTGATTTAGCAACGAAAACTTGTGATTACACAATGCATGTTCCAGTCCTACTTAATGTGTAGTTAGTAACTTTTGCTTATCGTTACTATGATTGGATCTTTGAAGTGAAATGCCGATTCTCTTACAATTGAATGATTGCTGACAGTATAATGGATCCAAAGGTGGCCTTAAAAGTTGTACAATTTCTAGTCAAATTCTTTCCTTTCCCTAATCTATGAATTCAAAACAAATCATAAAAACCTTATTATCTATTTGTTATATTAACACATTTCTTGTCTCCCAATATTTTTTTGAACAAATATGATGGAATGCTGGTGTCACTATATCCAGACCATTGGCCTTACTTGTCTTTAGTCCAAACGTAAAAAATGCACACTCAAAATGCAGTTGTGTTTTTTGGAGTGTTATCTGCAAGCAATGACTAATTTGTGTAATACTGGAGCCACAACAACAAACCATTTCAACAAATAAGTTTCATACAATTCTCCATAGCAAGTATCAAGATTTTGATTCTAATTATGATGCTACATTATTCAAATACCGTTGGTATGGCTACATAAAATATGTAATACTACCTAAATTTAAATATTTTCTGTGGACAATGCCCTTAATTTAACAGCTTCTGTTTCATCTTTTGTTTCAGATCTAACAAGTTAGGTGATGAGGTAGCAAAGAAAAGAGGTGGTGGATTTTGCAAATTGTGTAGCCTGTCTCCACAACTTCAGGAATTCATGGGTGCTCCAGAAATGGCCAGGACTGAGGTATATATTCTCTTTCTTCTCAGTTTTTAGTGAAAAAAATTGGTAGTTAAGATAGACTACTCTACTACTACTGATCAAGGTTAGCTACAATTTCTTTAAAAGTGTGTTTATGACGTAATTCTGTTTCTGGCCTTATAGTGTCTATTTATAATGTTGCCCTTAGGTTGTTAAGCAAATATGGGCCTACATTAGGGAGAGAAATTTGCAAGACCCAAATAATAGACGGAATATAATTTGCGATGATCGAATGCGGGCCCTTTTCAATGTCAACTCCATCAACATGTTCCAAATGAATAAAGTATTGTCGAAGCATATCTGGCCGTTGGATTCCGATGATGGTATGCTCCTACAACCTTACCCTTTCTTATTATAATTATGTGATTTCCAAATAGGATGTTGAATACTCTTTTAGATTGTTGTTTTTCATCGTATTTTTAGACCAAAAACTCAATCTCCTTTTAGTTCCTCCAGGTGACCTTATTGTGACTTGGGATTCTGACGCCTTGATATTGTCCAAGTTTTCTTCCATAGGGTTTATTGTCAAATATATATTTTTTTGGGTCCCCCGTTATTAGACATATAAAATCAAACAACTGTTTTGTGCAGCAAATCCCTTTGCATAATTTTATTCTGAAAGAAAACTTTTATCGTTTTATATAATATATCCACTGTACTGATTGTTAACTTGTATTTGATGATACTCCAGACTTTTGCTTCCCTGTTTCATTCGTTTGGTCAATATTTTGTATATTACTTGAAAAGATATTGTTTAAATTGCATCTCTTGATATAGTTGTCCAGGTGAAGTCCACACCAAAGGAGAAGCATAAGAAGCAAGAGAGAGATGATGGTATAAATAATGAACTCTCTTAATGTTCTATATTATTTGATTATCCCATCACACTCTCTTGGCATTTATAAACTGTTTCCCCGGCATATTTTATCCCTGTTTACATGTTTTTATTTATATTTTCATTGTTCATAATATTCCTTTTTAATTTATTGAAAATAAAAGAGAGAAATAATTTGTTAAAGTATATATATTAGAAATCATTTGAGCAAACGGGGATGAAATGAATTTGTTTTAGGGCAATTCACAAAATGTGGTGATAGTTTTTACTTACAATATACTCCCTGTATAACCTACCTCTATGACAGATTCAGATGAGCCAAAAAGAAAGGAAAAACGGCAGAAGGGAGCAGGGAAATCAGGTTTTCTTGCTCCTCTTCAGCTATCAGATGCCCTTGTAAACTTCCTTGGTACCGGAGAAAGTGAGTTATCAAGAACTGATGTTATAAAAAGAATGTGGGATTACATTAAAGGAAACAACCTTCAGGTTTGTCATTGTTCTAATTTGTCCTGTGCCATATTTATGCATGCACAATTACATATATGCACGTATACATATGATATATGATATATGATATATATATTGCTTGAATAAAGCTCTGATTTGTTTCCCTACATTGGTGATAATGGCTATGTGTAAAGCTTGAGAAGTTGTATTCAATTCAAACTATTATACTTTTCGGTCAATTAAAAAATTATCTACCAACTACGCTACAGCTCTTATTATAGCAATTTTAGATAGTGCACCTCAAGGAATGCACCATTCAGATTATAACTGGTTTGTTTTGTATGTGGTAGTGTTTTCTGATGTATACAGTTCTGTTAGAAGTTAGCTTTAAACGCAGTCATAAAATATCCTAACTCCCCACAAGCACATCCATTGGTTCTTTGACCACACCAACCTTTGACTTTACTGACAGATGCTTACGGTTCTCTTTCCATATCCGCTGACCACACCGACTTTTGAAGTTAGCTTCCAACCCCTCTTGACCGAGAAAATTGGTGCTATCTAACTTTATTACTACTCTGCTTATGTAACTTCCTCATTATTAACCAATATATTCTTTTTCACAGTATATTTTGTCTACCAGCTTAAAATACATTCCCACTGTATATGCTGAAAGTTGTAGAACATAATTTGTTTGATGGGCATGCTTGGAGTGAAAATGGAACGAATGGAGGGGATGGAATTTAGTGGACCGCAAATCAGCATAATGTTTAAATGTTTTGTGAATCTTCACATGTTTCCTCTAAACTTATTTTTGATCCTCTAATACGATGTGTCTCATTAGATTTTCAAACTTCCATAGACAGTCATTTATTATCATCTAATGTACGAACAGAAATTGTAAGAGGCTAAAAATTGAAATTAATGAAAACATTGTTCACGTTTTTTTAATTTGTGATTATTTTTCTTAATTATAAATTGAGATCATTTTTTAATATGAGTTTATCCGTCATCAAACCTCCTATAAGCTTACACTACTAATTGGTGAAAACTCGTTTTTACTGTCCACCCTTCATGCAAGAGCCCCATGGGTTTGAACTTAAAGCAGGGACAATACTGGCTACCTTTAAGCTATGTTTCTGAACTTTATGTGTGGCTGTATTGTGTGTTATTCACGTTTGCTGAACACCGGTTAAATTTCTGAATTGTGATTGTTTTGTCAAGGATCCTTCTAACAAGAGGCAAATAATATGTGACGAGAAGCTGAAAGAACTCTTTGACGTGGACTCCTTCAATGGCTTCACTGTTACAAAACTGCTGGCACCACATTTTATAAAGACGCAGCAGTGAGTTGCTTGTACATCGTTACAGTCAAGCATGGGATGATTGGGGAATTTTGTTTATCATGTTAGTTTCTTAAGAAGATTTCCTGTGTCCTGTTGGCATGCCAGCAGAAGGGATAGAAATTTGTAAAATGACAGATTTTCAGTAATTTTTTCTCGAAGATTTTCATGTTGTGACCTTTTTGTTTTAAATTATCCTAGTTTTGCTACTTTGGCAGTTGAAATTTTTTGTATATTTGGTTCCTGAAGATGCAAGGAGAATGTTGGCCTCATATTCTACTTTACCATTTTGGCAAATATAGGAAACAATACTAATTTTATATGAAGATAGCAAAAGTAATTGCAATTCTATCGAGCTAAAATCTGGATTTTGGTTTTCTTTACTCAACCACTCAAATTCAACAAGCTAGGGAAGTTTTAGTCCACTGAACTATGATTTTAGTCCCGTTTTTTTGTTTATGAATATGATGACTAATGTTATGATTACTTTCGTAAAAGGAAAATGTTCCCAAAAAATAACTACTCACAATCACAACAATTTTCTTTTTCTTTTACTTTGAAGAAAGTTTAATATGATCTACTTTTGATGAATTAGTACTATGCGAGTTAAATATGCTTTTGTTTTTAAATTAATATAAAAAAATTGTGTTTTGTTTTTAAAGTAAATTATAAACTATTCTTTTATCATTAAAAACTATGAAAGATATGTAAAATGTTATTTTCATAATCAACATGTGGGGGTTATTTTAAATTCTTATTACATATTTAACCATCATCATAAGACTTAATTAAATTAAGTTTACGATAAATGATATTTACAATTAGATTTTTATTACATGTTTTTGTTTGATTGAGTACTTAAATATTTTGTATTTTTCAATTACATTTTTATTGTTTAATTTTTAGATGTGGTGTGGTTATTATCTTGTCTCATTTTAATTGTCTAAACATGTAAAAGAATGAGTGCCTTTTTATGACTTTCATTGAAAACATTTTTTATAACAAGGTATTTATGTTTTTTAATGACTTTCACATGATTATCTATAATAACTAAGGAACTCTCTACTCATCACTATTGGTGAAACTATATTAATTATAATATATTTTATATTAATCTCATGATCTTATATTTTTTTAACACATGGATCCAAATAACCAAGATGACTAGATAAGATAACATTAACTGTGAAAAATTCAAACAATCAGATCTCAATTCAAAAATAGACAAATTATAAGTACTCACTATCTTAAACAAATTTAATAGAAACTTAATTGAAAATATTCAATTTATCATGACTTCAAACTTAATTAAGCCTAAATTTTATTAGAAAAATGTAAATACCTTTTGCTAGCCCATATTAAATGAATTTAATTTTTTTTTATAATGGTAAAAGAACATATGAAAGAAAAACATTATATTTTTATGTTGTATTCACTACTTAATTTTACCTTTTAGTATTACTAAAAGATAAATATCTTTATTATATTTCTAAAACATTTATTATTTTATAGTATTATATTTATATGATTTTTTATTGGACTTTAAATAATTTTCAAAAAGTAAAAAATCAATCTGAAATTCGTCTTAACTGATAAAAAAAAATTCTTCCACTTAAATTCATACAAAATTGCCAGCAGCGCAAAACAATTCTTTTCATTGAAGATTTATGATGATTAAAAAAAAAATTAATTAAAACTGAATAAGTAAAGAAAATCATGAGCAATCTAACTTTTAATAATTTGTCATACTTCATTGCTTTCGGAAAAAAAATTATAAAGTAAATCAATAGTTTTCAAAAATACAAAAACAAACGACTTCATTTTAAATAAAAAGAGAAAAATATGTATAATTGACTTAATGTGATCAAAATAGAAAACAAGATGAATTGGTCGTGGCATGGTAACACATCGGGTTGGGTACGGATAGTGTATATTTTATCCATAACCCAGATGTTATTTGTATGGATATCTGTTTAAAAAAATTAACTGATATTTTAAAATCTGCAAGTACTCACGAATACTTACAAATATTAAAAAATATATATTTTATATATTTTTAAAATAAAATTTAAATAAAATTACAAAAAATTATACAAAATTCAATATAAATTAAAATTTAATTACAAATTACATTTAATCTAATAAAATATAAATTAATTTTATTTAAAATTAAATTAAATTAAATAAAATATAAATTATATTTTTATTTTTATTTTTTTGGATAACGGAGACTGCAGGTCGGGTAGTATAATATCTGTATCCAATCTGTTTATAAGCTATATTAAAATACTCATTATCAGTTACTCGCGGGTACCAATTATCGTTGAAGATTTTATCCATGAATATCCAGAAGCGAAAATATTTTTGTGGTCCTTGTGAATGTGAATTATTACTGAAATAATTTAGTAAGATAAATTTAAGTAATTTTTTTTATCTTTTAGTCTATTTATTACATTTAATATAAAATGATACATAATTTTTATTATTTCGAACAAAAACAAGTTAATAAAAATGATTTCATTTTATTAATGGTAAAGAAAATAGTATTTTGATCATTGATAATGATATTTTTAAAGTTATAAAAATACATGCATATCTTGTTATTCATATATTTTCAATTAAAACAATATTTATTGGTTATTGTTATACATTAACTAAAATATTAATTTTATATTAATTAAAAAGCATCACATTTGTTAATATATGAACACGAAGATAAACAAACAATATGACAAAAAGAAAATGAAAGACATATTATTCAATCAACAAAAAATTTAAACAAAAAAGACTGAATTAAAAAATTTAATTTTTTTCAATATTTAATAGATTAATAAATTAATAAATTAAAAGAAAGTTATAAATACCTAAATTTGTCATAACCTTTAAACTTAATTAAATTTTTTATCACCAAATTCTTTACAATTTATTACACATTCTTGCTTTTGAAAAGATTTAGGAAGTAACTAATATGATTTCAGAAATAAAATTAATACAAGATTTAGTTTTAAGTGAAGAGATAAATAAGACAGAAGATATAATATGGACTTTATGGTAAAAGTTAGAATAAATTATAAAATATATTCATGATATTATTTATAAATACAATTAATGTTAACAGAAAAAGCCGTCTTAGCTCAGCTGGTAGAGCGCGTGGCTTTTAACCACGTGGTCGTGGGTTCGATTCCCACAGACGGCGATGTAGTTTTAGTAAATCTCTTAAAATAAAATGAAAATTGTTTAATGCAATTAATTTTTTTTCTGGTGCTAATATTCATCTTGAAAATAAAAGGTGCGCTAATTTGTAATTACCAAAGCATTATGCCAAGATAACGTTGAAAAACATAGTAAAAGTGTTATCTAATTTTGTAAAACAAATGAATAATTTAAAACCTTTTCCTTTTCATGAAATTCCGTAATTTCAACTTGTATGAAGAATAACTTTGTGTGGTATAGCACAAACACATAAACAAGAAAAAGAATAAATATTAATTTATTCCTTGAGAGAGGTCCTCCGTACATGTCATATACTAATCCGGTTTAACATAAAAGATTCTTATAAGAATAGCTTCCGTTCAGAATATTATTCTGGTTTGATTAGCTTAACTGAAAAAATAAGGTAAATGGAGAATAAATATTTTATTAAGTTATAATATATATATATATATATATATATATATATATATATATATATATATATATATATATATAGGTTAAATCATGTTTTTGTACTCATTTTTATTAGAAAATCTAAATTAGGTTTTTTTATACTACTTAATTTAGTCTTTACGAAAAAGTTTGATACAATCAATTATTTTTATTTGTACTGATAATAATAATGTTAAATAGATGTTATTTATCAATTTGTGATTTTTAAATATTTTGAAAAAATACAAACTTAATTCTTGTTAAGCTAACATCATGTCACATAACAATATCAATATGACGTGACAATATCTATGTTACTATCATTTTAGGTATCATTGTGTTAGTCTCAATTTGGTCTATGTATCTTTATTAAATATTTATAAGAAGGCTAAATTTATTTAAATTTATATTTTACTTAAAATTATCTTACCGTTGTTGAGAAAAAAATTAAAATTAATTTTAACTAACTAAAATGTTAAACTTATTTAACAATTGCATTTCATAAAATAAAATAAATATCAACCTTTTAATTATTTTAAAATTTATATCTTACATTGTTGAAAGTCTCACACTGACTAGAGATAAAACCAATTTATAATATAAGTGAGTGCAAATCTCACCTTACAAGTCGGTTTTGTGGAAGTTGAATTACGCTTAAAGTTCACTTCTTAATATGGTATCAGAGCTATGGTTAGAGCTTATCCTAAATATGTGTTGTTTGTTTGGCATGTTGTTTCACCCTTATCAGGCTGTTATCGGACAACTCTATAATGTATGTTTATACCTCGGCGTGAAGGGGGTGTGTTGAAAGTCCCATATCGACTAGAGATAAAGCCAATTTATAATATATAAGTGAGTGCAAACCTAGTTTTATGAGGTTAAGTTAAGCTTAAAGTTCACTTCTTAACATACATTAAACTTTATTTGTTTTGATATTTTATAACATTATATCAAGTATGACAACACGTCAAGACGAAGACGAGTTTTGATATTATTATATACTTGTACCCATGTTTCTACCCATACATTCTTTTACTATTTCAATATCAATAAATTAATTTATACAAAAATAATAAAACAATTGCAAAAAAAACATGTTATCATATATATTCAATATCAAAAAGTATTATTGTCATTCAATATCAAGTATTACAAAATAAATTATAATTGTATACATATCAAATTAGAGTACCAAATAAAATTTCACGTGAACAAAAAATTTAGTACATTTTCAAAGATTAATAAAACAAAGTTGATAAAATTAAAAATATTTTTTAAAAATTGCAAAAAAACATATTCAAATTTAAAAATAGTTTAAATATCTCTTTACTTCAATTTTTTAAATTCTAATGAAATCTTCTTTTTTAACACTAACAATGCAACAGTTTAATGAAATCATAAAAAAAAAACAAAGATTAATATAATAATAATTGAAATTTACTATAAATACGTTCATATTTTGAACTTGAATATATGTTGAATTATGATAAACAAGATTCATCATGATAACATTAAAGTATTATATTATAATAAATATTTTTTTATATAAATATAGTGATAGAATTACAGTTATGATAATGAGTTAAAAAATAAAAGTAATTATATAAAAATATCAAAGCAGTATTTTACATAATAAAAGTAAACAATGAATAAAAATTTCAAAAAGAATAAAAATAATCAAATGTGTGTCTTAAAAATAATTTGAAACACTTTGAATGAAATCGTAAAAAGAAAAACAAATGTGATAAGATAAAAAAATACTTTAGAGATATGAAAAAAAAATTCAAATATCAAACAATAATGAAAATTGTTTTAACAAAACAAAAAAATATCTTCAAAAATTAAGTATAGGAAAATAAAGAGCATGTATTTTGTATATTACATACTAAATAAAAGGTTTATGCTATTAACATTTAATTTGAGAATTAAATATTCTCATATGAGAAAATAAACAATAAATTAAAGTTATTAAAAAGGTGTAAAAATATTCAAAATGAAACATACAAGTATGAGTATTTTAGAAATTTAAAACAAAAATGTGGATGAAGGTATGGATGAGTATTTAGACGGGTATATGGGATGGGGACATGACACATATGTACATACTTATCATCATCCTCATACCCAATTAAAAAGAATCGAATATTACTTATATCCAGACAATGCCATGATTCCATGTCAAAACATGAAAGGTTTGGATAATAATCACACTAAGAGACTCATTTATTATTCTCTACATCATATTTTAATATTTTTTATTTGAACTTATATTGCAAATAATTGTATATTTTAAAAATATGTGAAATTCAATAATTTTATACAAAATGTTATAGTTGGTTTAAAAATAACAATTTTATAAATTCAAATGTTAAAATTTTAAAATAATTCTAAACAATTTTATAAAAATTTAAAATAAACAAATTTAAAAATTGGAAATAATTTTAAATAAAGTTAAATGTAAAATATAAATTTAAATAAACTTATTTTTAAAAATATTTAATAAAAGTATCAATGCTAATAAAATTATTTGTATGTGATCGAGGTCGTACCCGAGTTAAATTAATAAGTAATTAAATGCAGCATACTAGGAGAATTGACCCCTAAGTCGTCTCTCAAGGACCAATTATTAGTTTAGACATTAGATCAAACACATGGTGGGGGGTTTAAAGTGGTTGTGTACTGAAATAAACTAACTAAAGCACAAAATTAAAGAACGATTAAAGATAGGTTAATGATAGCTCGGTTGCACTTGTTTCCAATCAAAAATTCACAACAAATATTCAATCATATGACCCTTAATCCAACACAAAATAGACAACTAAGCAAAGTCTAAATTGGTCTTCATAAAATGCGAATTAAGCAAACACACTCACACAAATTCATCAATTCTGCACACACACAGTAATCGACTAAGCAAAAATTATCATGCATAAATTAGACCACTAAACGAGGACCAAGTGCACAGAACAAATTGCATTTATGGAGGGGCACACAAGATAGAATCATAATTAGGTTCGAATAATCTCAAAGAAACCCTTGCAACCTCACTAATAACCAACCTACAAAATTAAACTTCCATGGAACCGAATTCAATGCATCAAAACATAGCAGCTCAAGAACACAGTGCAGAAACAAAATTCGGACCAATTAAAACAACACCAATGCACAAAACAAAACTCTACTACTAAAACGAAAATAGAAAACGCATAATGGATAAAACAGTGCTGGAAAACGCAATTTAATGGAGCAAAAACGTAACAGGAGTAGAAAACGAATTGAAATTGGGAATGAAATCAAAACTCTAAAATGAAAGTGCAATGCGAGAATGAGAACGGAATTAAAGGTGCAGAATCGAAATGACAAAGAGAAGAAAACGAAATTGCATTACTAGAATTGAAAGTGCATTAAATTGTAAATGAAAAACCTAAAACTCCAAATTTGGAAAGCTCTCCCTTGTTATCCAAAAGTGCTAGAAATGTAAAATGAGAGAATGAGAGGTGTGTTTGGGGTTTACCCCCTTTTGCACACAACCCTAGGTCAAAATACAAAATGGGCCTAATCCTAAAAATGACAAAAAATGACCCAATGTATTAAATCTGTCTAAAAAGCCACTACAATAATTAAATCTAAAACACTTATGTGGAGAGTGGTTGTTGACATTCTTGCCCTCTTGAAATCCAAAAATAATATTCCAAACAATTCCCTGTAATTAATAATGGACAGAATTAGCCTCAAATAATTCAAATTAACTAAAATAAGAATTACTGGTGAAATTAAGCCCAAATATCAAGCTAAGTGAATTGTAGAAAGTATTGATTCAGTACAACATTTATATAAAAATTAAATTTGGTTTCAATTTTGAAAAGAAAGAAATTGCTTAATTTTTAAAAGAAATTGGAACTGAAATGAGACAATAAAAATACAAGGACCAGTTGATACAAATGTAATGACACTTGACATCAGAGTAACACGTGACATGTGACATTGTCACTACTATATCACACTATTATTGTCATGTGACATGATGTTAGCTTGATACATGACAAGTATTTTGTTTTTAAAAAAATTAAAAGAAAATAAAAATAAACCACAAACTAACAAGTGACACATTTTTAACGTTGTTAGTGTAATACTAACAAAAAGAACTTAGTTGCATCAAGTTTTCTAAAATATAAACCAAATTGAGACATAAAAAGAAAAAGACATAATTACATAAAAGGGTTGCACTCATAGAGTGAAAAGCTCTCTTATGTAGATATTTTCATAAGAAGATTGTCTATGAGAATGCGATCAATTTCACAATACGTGAAAGACTTATTAATGCATATCACTAAGATGTAATGAACTCTCAAAGTGTGGAAAGTCCATATATGTATATATTTGCATTAGAGATTCACCTATAAAAGTTAGTAGACATGTTATAGATTGTTTTTCATTTTTAGATATTTTTTTTAATATTTTTCTAGGGTGTTATTTTATACCAAATTATGAAAACTAATTGTCTTTGTATATAATTAATAGGACCGAGAGACACATCTTTTCTACTGTGATCTTCCTATCCTTTGACCTCTGAATCTCCTACTTCAAGCACTTCAAGTCCAGACTAGGTGAATGTTACCTGCAAAAAGGCACTCTGACGCTTAAGTCAGACGTTGATCAATGATCTTTTTCTTGCCATCAAGTATCAGAACTCAATTAGACCTACTTACCTTCGTGGCTCAACCTTCTATTTATAAGTTATTTCATGGATCCTAAAGTGACATAGGTCCAATTAAATGAACTTACCTTTAAATCCGGTTTGTTACTCATAAATAACTTCCTTAACCTGCAATCAAATATCAATATTTTAATCAATATCTTTAATTATTCTGTTATTAATTTATTAACTGTTTATTTGCTCAATTACCAATATCTTGAGAGTGTTACTCCTTCCACCACCCCATCTTCTCCCTCCACCTCCCCAATTTTTTCTAAATTTCAATCTTACTCTTTTTACTTTTACCTTTACCTATTTTACTTTTTATTTTTTAAAACTCTAATCCCCTTTCACTTTCACTCTTTCTATCAGAGGCAAGCCCCTACTCCTACCCCCAATTTCTCTTTTTCTTTTCAATTTTCACATTCGTTAACAGATAATTTAATTAATCCCTACAATCTTCTTCGCCAACAGTGTCACGAGTCCCCTTCACCTTCTCTACGTCACCACCATATATCACATCCTGTGACTTTGAATATCAGAACTAGTTTATTGAATCTACACCACATTGAGAAATCCTCACATTCACATACGTTGATGAACTACCACATGAAATTTGTTGTTCAAACTATCAACTTCTTTCCATTACTTTTTAAAAAATATGACAAAAGTGATCAAATCATATACAATATAATGTAACTAAGCTTTCGAGAATAAAGAATGAAGAAAAGTTGAAAACGAAGAGTAGTGTTAACAGATGTGAAAATTGAAAAGAAAGAGAAAAAATGAAAGTGGGGTGGGGGCTTGCCTCTGAGAGAAAGAGTGAAAGTGAAAGGGGATTAGGATTTTAAAAAATAAAAAGTAAAATAGGTGAAGGTAAAAATAAAAAGGATAAGATTGAAATTTAGAAAAAATTGGAAAGGTGGAGGGAGAATATGGGGTGGTGGAGGAAGTAACACTCATATCTTGAATGTTGACCCAATTATGGTCCAACATCAATTACTTAAGCACTAACCCAATATTAATAACTTAATCACTGACCCAACATTAACAATTTAATCACGGGTGTTGCTCCCTCCACCACCCCAAGTGCTTCTGCACCTTCCCACTATTTTCTTTTATTCCAAAAATATTCTACACCTCCCCACTATTTTCTTTTATTCCAAAAATACCCTACACCTCCCCACTATCCTCAACAATCTTTTTCTTTCTCTCTCTGCATTAATGGAGCATTCATATGGCTTAGATTTAAACTTGTGATATATTGCAAAATATAAAATTCAGAGGAAACTTCAATAGTGTTTCTACCACTTCCATTTTATAAACTTAAAAGTTAGATGCAAATACAAAATAATAAAAATAATAATATTAATAGTAAATAATATATTATTATTATTATTATTATATACTAACTTTATAATGACGAAAGAACTAAATAAATTTCAAATCTTTAACAAATAACTTTTCTTTTATATTTTAAGTATTTAATAATATTTTTATATTATTTATCTAATAAATTAAATACTTTATTCAAGTAATTTGAGTCAAACATGTCGGTAAGTTAAAATATAATATAATGTTAAAAATTATAGATATGAAATGTAAAAAATACACACACACACACACACACACACATATATATATATATATATAAACATTTTTCTAGAAATTTAGAACAAAGTTTTACCATTTATTAAGTAATTTGAAGAAAAAAAATATATTGAACAGTGAAAATAAGATTGAATCAAACTTATTTAAGGGAAAGTGTAAATAAAATTTTGCAATATATCACAAGTTTAAATCTGAGCCATGTGAATGCTCTATTAATGTGGAGAGAGAAAGAGAAAGATTGTTGAATATAGTAGGGAGGTGTGAAATAAAAGAAAATAGTGGAGAGATGTAGAGTATTTTTGGAATAAAAAAAATAGTGAGAAGGTACAGGAACACTTTTGATGGTGGAGGGAGCAACACCCTTTAATCACTGATCTAACATTAATAACTTAATAGCTCACCCAACATTTGAATCTGTTTCACCAAGGAATAGACCGATCCTCTGTACCATACACTGGTAACATTAAAATTTTAGATAATTATATCAACTTTCAATTGTTATGTGAATCAATTTTATAGGATTAATATAACTCTTTATATTTAGACTCTAGTTGCATGACTTTAAAGAATCGTAGATAGACTAAAAGTTAACCAATTGTGATTGATATATAATCTAAATATATAATTTAATACTATGACATCTAGAATTTCATGAGACCTTCTTTATAATGTCATAAAAAAAAATTAAACGGATAATGTCTTAACATTTATATTATTTGATTTGATTTTTTATAATAAATCATTTGAAGTTGTGAATATAATAAGATGGTAATCCAAGCTTGTTGTTGTGATAAAAATACTAAGTATAAGTATTTATCGGTGAAAGTATAAGTATTTATCGGTGAAAGGAGTTATTACGCTTTTAAGTAGAAAAATATTACATTTCAAGTAGAATTGTCAAAATGGGTCAATTCCCGCGGGTTAACCCAGCTCACCACGGATTCGGGTTAAGTTTAAAAAAATTGTATTTTTTTTATGCAAGTCATGCGGGTTGAACTCGTGGTGGACTGGGTTGGTCCATCAACCCACCTACCTAATTTTACTTTATTAAAATTTAATTTTAATTTTATAAAAAATATTTATTATTTTTTTTGTTTGAAAAAATTATTTAAGTTCTTTATTTTCAAAATTAATTAAATACCCATGTTAGGAGTGAAATTTTGGAGTGAAATTTGTTTAGATTTGAATTATAGAAAGTTTGTAATTTTTTTTATTTAAAAAAAAATTGTCATCCAACCCGTTTACCTACCAACCTGTGGTGGGTTGGGCCAGATTCAAATTTTTCTGACTCGCTAATAAATGAGTCGGGTTGGATTGGCTCACTAAATGATCAACCTGTGATGGGTCGGGTCGGATCGAGTGATCCGTTTTGAGAGTTCTAATTTCAAGTATTAACTTGTGACATTTTAAGGTTACACTTTTAAGGAGTTATTTTACTTTGGTAGATAATTGTTTAGAGAATATTATTTTAAGTTACATAATTATCTTGTGACATATATGTTAAATAGATCGAACAACAATAAAAATATATATATAATTTGTAATGAGACTATTATTAAATGTATATTTTTAAGTAGAAAACAATTGTGCACTTAATTACAAACTATAGATTTTGGAATAATAATAAAGATTCAATCTAACAATAATAAGTTGATGTTAAAATAAGGTTTTCACGTTAGGTTTTATGAGATAGATAGACTAAACTATTTTGACTACATCAAATTATTATTATTACTTACTAACACATGAGTAAGGTATTAATTTGTAACGAGTATTACTCAATATGAATATTTTAAAAAAATGTATTAATTCTTTAGACATTTGCAAGATAAAAAAATATGAATGCGTATTTTCAAATGTTTGTGAAGATTAAAGATATGCATGTAATTTCTTAGATTTTGGTATAAGTTATAAATATGTAAGTGAATTCTAAATTTTTATGTATATTTATAATATTTCCTTAAGAGTTAATAAGTCATAGATACTGATTTAAAATTGAAGTAAAAAACAAAGTAATCTGAAAATTGAGTTTGAAGGGCGTGTCTAATATTATTGTATAACATAATGTTTTCACTTATTTAGAAAGGATCGTGGATTAGATGGTATGATGATGTATATCCCTAGTCTCTCTCTCTTACATGAAATCAGATTTAGCATCATATCTATCCGGATCTATTTCACAGGACAAAGAATCTGTCTTATCACCGTTCACCGATGCCAATCCCAACGAACCAAAAACAAGTATTGAGATTATCAAGATTTTTATTTCCTAATAAGACAATTCCCAGTATCAACACGCAAATATCATGAGTAAAAGATAATAATATAATATAAATAGGAGAAAGTGAAGGCAGAAGCAATGGCTCCCCTTCATCGTCCCCTCTGTCATCTATGAATACGAATATGGTGAAATGAATATGAGAGCAAAAAGGCAAGGTGGCATTGTCTTCATTGTGTTTTGTCCTTACACAACATCAACTACACCAACCAACTCCATCATTCTCCAATCCTTATCTCTAACATTTCGCAGGGTTTTCCAAAAAAAAAAATTATAGCTTTTTTTAATTTCTAAATTTAAAAATTAAAAGCTATTTCTATTTTAACTTATAATCTATTTTAGTCTTAATTTTTAAAAATAAATAGATATGATCATTTTAATTTAAATATATTAAATTTTTTATATATATTATATATTAAGATAATATTTAAATTATTTATATCATTTAAGAGGTTGAAATTCACATAATATTAAAAAACGTCATTTAACAAGTTTCATAAAATTAATGTCATTACGTTAAAAATTTTAAAATGACATTATCCATTATTTTTAAAATTAAAAAATGAAAATATATTAAAATTTGTGATAACAATAAATTTCAATATTTTAGAAACTAAAACTATATTTAATCATATTTTTATTAATATTTTTACATATAAATATTTCACACCTCTTAATTTTTTTAGATATTAAGTGTAAATTTTATTTTTAATTTTTTTATAAGTAGAAAATATTATGTCTTCTTAGAAACTTTGAGTAACATTTTAAATGGAAGCGAGGAAGTATCTTTTTTAAAGTAATTTAAAGCGTTTAATAGATTTTTTTTCCTTGAGTCATCTTGATGGTTAAAGTACAAAACAAAATATTTTTTAGTGGTTGAATTTGATGTTACAATTGAACTTGCGACAATCTCCCCTCTTTTCTCTCCATTGCAAAACATAGTACAGCTCCTTTTGACAATTAAAAGCATAATCTATTTAATGATTTTGTCCATTCGATCTATAGATCACAATAAAAAATAACCACCAGCAACAATTATTAAACGAGTTTCACGTGCCAAGTTAATTAGTTGCGTTAAGATACTAATAAAGCGATATTAAATTTTAGTATATGTTACCATAGAGTCAGTGCGACCGATCGGTCAAGCTCACCACGTTAGTACGAACGGGGTCACTTGATCTGGATCGATCATCGACGTAATATTTGTTGAAGAACCTCTTGTAGCTGTTTGCTCAAGACGATCTTTGAATGTCATTATAAACACATAATTAATGATATAACGGTCACAGTGAAGCGGTTAAGGTTTGCACTGATTCTCATTAAGAGATAAGAGAACTCTGACTAATTATTGATAGACTTGCGGAGATAAATTCTGACTTGAGCGTTGGAGTGTTTTCTGCAGGTCACCCCCTGTTTGAGGTTTGCAAGGAGAAATCTAAGTGTGGAGACTGAAGTACGGAGGACTGATCGGTTGAAGATAGTGGAAGTTGGAGCACTCTCAAGCAGAAGTAGCAGGCGTTATCCTTGTTCCATTTCAGTAGAAACAGTATATATTTTTTTAAATACCACGATAGGCATAAGGAATCGAAATATACAGTAAAATAGGTTTGGATTATTTTTCAGAAACCTATTTTTTTGTTTTTATATAATTTTGTATTGTTTTGGATTTCAATTTTAGAGAGATGTGAAACTTAATGTTAAAGTTTATGTTTTGATTTAGAATCGAAGTCAAAAGACTTTTATTTTTTAGTTTGTTTTGATATGCTTTGGTTCGGGACTGAGTGCTATGTCAAAAATAACTGGTGTCAAAATTCTTTGTTGCAGTAATGCACCAATGTCTTTTCTTTCTATTCCAAAAAATCACTTGATCTAAAAAAACTTTGAGAAACTAAAACAAAACTACCAGCCAAAACCTTTGAAAGTTTTCTCTCCAAACATGTTCCAAAACATAAATAGTTCCCATAAACTTAAAATAAATAAATGTTTATGCCCTTAAAAGTTGAAAAATTACTCACATATTCACCTTGATTTCACTTAAAAATACCAACACATGAAGCAAAACTAGAACAACCCCTAGTTGCAACATCAATATTCACCTTTAGTCAATTAAAAGATTATGTCCATAAAAGAAATCATACACCTTCACTAGTTTGAATATTGAAAAATTAAAAAAAAATCAGAGATAATACTACTCATATGTTTCTTAGTTATTCTCAACCTTACGCATTAACTATTTAATTTGAAAAATGACAGAAAGAAACACAATTGAATTATGAAATCTATTATGAGTACAAAGAGACTTAATAAATTGAACAACCAAATCCAAAGAAAAAAACTGCAACCCAAAATCGTATATAAATAATATAAAAAACAAATTAGAGAAAGATTCAACATTATTACCATATAAATAACACAGACCATAACACTCTTTTTTAACCTCCAAATCAATAGATAAGTGATCATACAACAATTTCCAAAGTTTTAACGGGTGACATCTCATCCAATTAAATTAAGTTTTCTCAATCTACACATTTCATATTAGAAGTGTAACACTTTTTTGTAACTTTTTAATAAAACATATTAGTATCACTCAAATCCAATTATGCACATTCTTATCCTTAGTAATCATTAAAGAAGAAAAATCATATAAATTAACGGCAAAAGAATGAAAGTTTTAATGAGTATCTATATACAGGCTAAACGAATAACAAAGTTACTCTATCAAAATAAAAAATTATAACCAATTTAAATATGCAAATGTGAAAACCAATAATCATTTCAAAAATTAATATAATAATTATTACTTAGTATAAAAAAGTATTTTCAACAACAACATATTATATTATAATTATATATATATATATATATATATATATATATATATATATATATATATAATACCATGCTAAAATGTTATATAAAAAGTAGAATACTTTAAAGAAGTGTGAATAAGAGACTTTCTAACACACTCTTTGAACACATTACTTCTTAGTAATTGAAATTTATTAAAGATTACAAAATTGGGCGAATCTCGCATCTTATTTAACAAAGTTCTCTTGTAACTTTCTAACGCAGTCAAATAAGAAGTGTGTTATAAATAATGTATTTGATTAAAAATTATATGAAAATAAAAACTCAACAAAATATTAAAGATTCAATAAAAACTTATTTTAAATTTCTTAATGAATGTTATAAATGAAAATGTATTAACAAAATTTATTTAGAAAGAACACTGGAAAGACACTGTCCCTCTAACACATTACTTTTTGAGAAATCAATTATAAACAAAATTTAACTGGTTTTTAATATAACTCAATACATGCGACAATCTATATATTTTGGGTTTCTTTTTACATAAGTTGTCAAAACGGGTCATTCGGTTTGACTCGGTCTGGTTCACCACGGGTTGGTCACTTAGTGAGTCAACCCAACCCGACTCATTTATTATCGAGTCAGAAAAATTTGAACCTGACCCGACTCATCACAAGTTGGTTTATTGGCTCATTTAATTACAATTTTTTTTAAATAAAAAAAATTACAATTTTTTTATAATTGAAAATCTAAACAAATTTCACTCCCAACATGTTTAATTAATTTTTAAAATAAGGAACTTAAATAATTTTTTCAAGCAAAAATAAAATAATAAATATTTTTTTATAAAATTAAAATTAAAATTTAATAAAATAAAATTAGATAGGTGGGTTAGTGGGCCAACCCAACCACCACAGGTTCAACCCGCATGAACTGGATTTAAATGAGCCGGATTGAAATTTAACCCGCATAAAAAAAATATTTTTTAAATTCAACCATGTTCAAATCCGTGATGGGTCGGGTTGGTCCTCGGATTTTGACCCATTTTTGACAACTCTACTTTTCATATATACTTGCAAGATCAATGACTTTTGGGACACTATTTTTTTTTAGTTGAAATTGATCGAATAAAAAATGACAAAACCAACATATAGATTCATTAAATGTATACTCAAAAGAGTGTTTTAAATATACGTACTCAATATTTATCTTTATTTATCACTTCCAACAGTTGTACACCCATAAAACAATGACTTACTGAGTGAAAAAAAAAACACTAAGATGTCTTCCATGTTCTACAGTTATTTTTCATCACTTTAGAGAAAAAAGTGAGTTTAATAAACAATATGCTATAAACAGACAAGTCTTTCATGGGAGATAAACTATATGAGTTAATGGCAAAATTATTGTGCCAAATCAGTCATTGATTTTCAATTGTAGGAAAAAATAAAAAAGAATAGAATTGGTGAAGTGTGCACAGAGGTAAATCTATTTTTTTAACCAATATTTGGCATGTGAGGAATGATGAGATGCTCTTGAAAACGCTTAGACGCTGAAACCAAAGAATCGAAACTAGAAAAGGAATCCCAAGTGTTGGCATCTGACGTTTGAAAAAAATGGAAAAATGTAGAAACCACGAACGAATGGTAGTAGTGGAGGAACAGAACCGCAGAAGAAGAATATCACCGTTCGAGAAAAGTTATTCCGAGACACGTGTTGTTATCGCGTTGGAGGTGACAACCGTTTGCCAGATTCTCATTTGGAAGATACAGTAAGCACAACAAATGAAGGACCACTTTAGGTTTGGGTCGTTCATTAGGTCTGTGTATGGACAAAGAGAGAGAAGAAAGCAAATACTCCAATACCCCATCAATCATCATCTTGATGATAAACATCAAAATTTAAAACGTTACAAGAATCTTGCACGTGACACACATATCATGCTCCTGCTTTTTCATTTCTTTTGGCAATTATCCTACTCAATTATGTTTGTAAAATTGTTTACGGCTTTCGTGTCAATGTAGAAATACTTGGTTTCTTATTTTGTCTGTCGAGTTTGAACTGCTTCAAATGTTATTAGAAGGTAAGTTATTCCTGTTTATGGTATATAAAGTTTGAACGGGTCCCAGGGAATATTACTAACAATTTTTTTAGGGTGGGCAAAAAAATTCACTTTTGTTAGAATCCAATATGTTTAAAATTTCAATCCACTTAAAATCTATTTTATTTCAATGTGATCTACAATTTATAATTCTTTTTATTGGATATCGTTTTTCGAATTCATATTTTCAAATGTGAAAAATTAAATATTCAATTCAAATTTTTAATCTAAACTTTTTAATTGGATTGTACTAAAGATCAATATGTATTGATTTAAACGGAAAACTAACACGAATCAGTCTAGATCAAAAGCCAAGATAAATCAATCCAAATTCAAAATTAAATTAATTAATTTGAATCCGTTTGAGTTGAAAATTGAGGAGTATATACCTAATTAAAGGATGACACGATTTGATCGAATTGGATACAAATTTGATCAAATTCACTCTAATAAGAACTATCAAAATCGGATTAAACTTCAATTGAGTTCAACCAAATTAACATTTGTCGAAATTCATTTTAATTTTTTTATATTAAAAAAATGATTTTGAATTTTGAAATTGATCCAAATATTTGAATTTAAATTTAAATCTTAATTGAAATATTTAATCTAAATTTTAAAAAATCCAAACTAATTTTTGCAATAAAAATGGATTTGGATCTAAATCTTAATCTAATTAATTTAATGTAAACTAAATCTGGATTGAATATTTAAAAATGCAATGCATGTCCATTCCTACTAATTTTAATTTAGAAATAAAAATAAAGTGAAATATAAATCAACATCCACTGATTAAACATGTTATATCAATACGAATAAAATATGCCAAAACATAAAGAATCGTATTTTATATAAGGTCTAAAACCTAGGATAAATAATGAAAAGGTGGGCTTGAACAGAACTAAGTGACTTTGCTTCAATTTAAACTTGGAGGTAACTAATCTATAAAAAGATGTTCCATTTTAATCCATGAACTAATTAATGACGTTTACAATTAAGATTGATAATCATTATTAAATAGCTTTATATAGAGATATTCTTACCAGTGTTTTTATATTATGTTAATAGATTTTGACAATTTCCATTGGGTGGAGCGATGAAATCAAAATAATTTTAACAAGGATTTCATGTGTTACTGGAAAGGTATAAAATAATAATGTTGAGTATTTACTATTAACCATCTACATTTTGAGTTAATATTCCATTTCAAATTAGTATAATTAAAATGCTTGTATATATTTCCATCTTACTATGAGCTTATAGCTTACCGGGTAAGGTGACAAGATAGTTGGAAATGATCGAGCAGTTGACATGTCAGGAAAGCATCTCATGACCTGTCGGTCTCGACAACTGTTGAGCAGAGTTAAGACATAATTAATATTACAACGACTTAATGTTTGTATTAATGATCATTAAGAGATAAATTAGTTGGTAAAATTTTTTAACTCTATAAATATGTTTAGTTTCGAGGTAAATAGACTTTTTATTCAATATTGAATTACAAAAAGTTTACAGGAAAAAAAATTCTGACTTCAGCGTTGGAGTGTATTCTACAGATTATTCCTACATTGGTCGGTTATAGAACAAAGAATGTTCGGCAGATACAAAAACTCTCCAAACGGTTATCCTCGTCTCATTTCAGATTTCAGCAGGAACACATCTCATTTGAGACAACGATTTTGTTTAAAACTTTTAGACATTTTAGAATGGTATAATAAATTATGAAATAAATAAATATAACTAATATTTTAAAATAAAATTTTTATTACAAATAATAAATTGATTACGTTAGATTAAAATTGATTTCAATCCTTGAAAGTGTTTCTTTTCTTCACAAGTCATGATAATAGTATTAACATGTCATATGCGCATACTTTTTAAAACTATTTTTGAATAATTAATTATTGTAAAATCAGCTTATGATGTAGTAATTTTCTTATTCGGGTTATTATAATCACCCATGAATGTACTTCTTCATTTATTATACAGAAAAGTGAAATTATATGGCTGAAGAACCTCAAACTACAATTCAAGCACGCTTTTTAAAATCCACTTAAAAATACAATATATTAATTGGTATAAAAAACATTAAGTTCAATATACTAAAACATAAACATATTTTAAATTTCTATAAAAGTAGTGAGCATTGATTTGAGGTATTTAAAAAACATTGTTGTTTACTTTATCTACAATTAAAAAAATTTGCTTTTAATTTTTAATATTATCTGACTATGATTAGTTGTTAATTTGATCCTATCATATAATAATTTCAAGTAAAGGACCTTTGTCAAGCAATATTGTTTGGCAACCGAACATTTAATTTGACTATTTTGATATTCATTCAAAGGATGCACGTCACGTCATATGTTAAAATAGTTTTAATTATTTATATAATGTTCCATTAATTTATTGTATCTAAAAAATAAGTCTATGTTTTTTATAATTAAAAGCAACACTAACAAATGTGACTGAAGAAAACAGATAAAGTAAGTTATTCAATTACGGTTTTGAATATAGACTAGAAAAAACTTCTCAGTGATTGCTTTTAGATATTAGTAAATTTTAATTACTTTTTTATTACTTAATAAGATCATATATAAAATGTTTTTCAGTCTTGCTGTACTACAAATAATTCTCTTTTATTTTATATACATGCTGTTTTAAGGAATAATATTTTAAAAAAATATAACTAATTGAAGTAAAAACAAATAATTGCATTTTAAATAAGGATAATCCTGTAGAATTCAGATAATATGGTGATTAATTAAATTATGAGCTTTACTATTTGATCTGGAATGCGAAAAAAAAATAATTGTCAAACATTAGGTGCGGTAAAAGTATGAGTGGCGTTATCTGAAATGGACGAACGAAATAATTTAGAAAAAAAATAGAAAATATAGTGGCGGAAGCTGAAAGACCGGAATGCCCCTACCACTTTTGATAATGTTGCAGATATGTGTCAGGTCAACCACACCATAACACAACTGTGGTAGCCATCCAAACAAAGAATCTTGGTAAAAAGCATGAGACCAGCCCACAACACAAGTTCACACTGCCAATTAATTAATGTTTTTTTCACATTTTCGCCGCGTTGAGTACGGAATCCAAAGATTCCCACATTACACACAGCACATATTTTTAAAATTATCTTAAAATTCTATAAAACTATTTTTCGTTGATAATATATAATCTTTAAATTCCAAAGAATATTTAATACGATGTTTTTTGTTTTCACATTTAAAATTCATGCATTCTAAAAGTTATGATTTTCCAAACTATTATTAGAATTTGTTTTATAGATCATGAATACTTTTTCAATATCTATCAACTTAATAATTTTGTCACATCATTTATTACATTAAATGATTTGATAATACTGACACTCTATTTTTACTATAGTTAAAAAAATTAATTAAAGAATTTATACTATCGCCTTGTTTATATAGAAACAAATTTTGAGAAATACCACAGAGAAAACATTCCTAAAAAAACACTCCTTAAAAATGTCACTAAAATCACGTATTAAAGCATAGAAAACAAGTACACCCCCCAAATTCATATTTTCATAAATTAAAAGTTGTCTTTATAGCAAAACATTAAATAGTATTAATTAATTACATATATATAAATATTGTGTAAACACTATACCATTTGTATGTAGTTGTATACCAATAAAATTATGCTGCCTGTATTTTATAATTATTATAATATAAGGTTTATTCTAACATTAATTAAGAAGAAAAAGAACAAATATGATTTTTTAATTAATTTTATTAAATAATTATATTTGTCAATAAGTACATTGTTATCTTTATTGAGAAAATGATTAACTTGATGACAAAGTAAAAATAAAAAATTAATGTTCCTTTGAAAATTATAAACACAGTCAATTCATATTTTTTTAGAAAAGATTAAAACTTCATTCATTGTAGTAAAAGAGAATAAGTTAATAATTTAGATAAAGAAAATGAGAAAAGTAATTAATTTTGGAGAGGAGTAAGTGAGGCAGACACGGTGGAGTTACCGAGTGGGACAAAGACGCGACGACCCGAATGCGGGCACCGAATCTTTTTGTCCTGAATCTCAATTTCCCTTTCCTTATATATAAATGAATCTCTATCCTCTTCTTCTTTACACCTTCCTTCGTTATCATCTCAAATCAGGGTATGGTATGGTAGTTTGTGATTTGTGGGAGCATACTCTCGCTCACAGAAAATCACCCAATTCCACTCAACAACATTCCAGCGCTTTCATGGAGCTCAGCTTGGACTTGAGTTTGGGCTTTGTTCCCAAACCCATTTCCCTCTTTTTTGCCGATGTTTCTGGCAACAGAGACAAGACCGACAAAGTTGCCACGCTCGACGGCTTCGTGCAGAGGTTGGAGGACGAATTGAGGAAAGTTGAGGCCTTCAAACGCGAGCTTCCTCTCTGTATGCTCCTCCTAAACGATGGTGTGTGCTTGTACCTTTTATTGTTGTTATTTTTATCTTATCGTCGCTGTGCATTTCTTTTTTTCACCACGGTTCTCTGGGCATGCAGCTATCGCCAGATTGAAGGAGGAAAAAGTAAAGTGTTCAGTACTGCAAGATCCGCCTACCAATGAACAGTTTGTGCCACCGAAAACCAATTCTGGGGGAAGCGAAAATGAAAAATGTGAGAAGAAGAATTGGATGAGTTCAGCTCAGCTTTGGAGCACTCAGAAAATCAAATCGGTAATTCTAAGTCAATTTCAAATTCTGGAATTTTCTCTATTTTTATATATGCAGAATTGAGGCTAGAAGTTTTTTTTTTCTTTCAATGGCAGACGAATGAGGACGGTGACAGGTCTGTGCCACAGAATCCAATTAATGGGAATTGGTGTGCCCCGAGGAAGGAGAGTTCACAAATTCCGAGCTTTAGTTTGATGGGTCACGCATCTGAACTGAGTCATAGCAATTCCAAGAGTGTATGTGGAGATACTAGTTCTGGCTCTTCTTTGCTTCGTGTTGAGGTACAGAGCCAGCCCCAACCGCCGCAACATATGCAGCAGAATTCAAGGAAACAGCGGCGGTGCTGGTCACCGGAGCTGCACCGGCGTTTTGTGGATGCTCTTCAACAACTTGGTGGAGCACAAGGTAGGTCTAATCGATTCTTTATGTTATGAATTGGGTGGGGATGGTCCTTTCAACGTTTTTAAAAAATTGTCTGATTTTGATTGCAAAAGGGTTTTGGTGTGATTGAGATCACAATTGTGACTACATCAATTTGTTTGCAATTTAAAATGTTAAAGAGAATTCCTTGCTTGACCCATCTCAAAATTGAAACTTAGGGTCTAGTTCGGTGTGAGATTAATGTTTAGCTAATAGGTTTATTTTGTTTTGCAGTGGCCACCCCTAAACAGATTAGAGAACTGATGCAGGTGGATAGCCTGACAAATGATGAAGTGAAAAGCCATTTGCAAGTGAGTGTTTCTTGATTTTCTTTTTGGTATTTGAACATGTTAATCCACCCAAGGTTAAATAATATGTATTCCCTTAGATGAATCGCAGTATGAGGAATTAGTCTGTACCGTCTGCTCTAGATTCACATAAAGAGACAATCCATGATTGTTAATTATCACAGCTAGTTATTTACTGCTTCTTGTCAAGAACTTATGTGGAACTATGGTTTTGCAGAAATACAGGCTTCATGTTAGGAGATTCCCAGTTTCATCAGTTGGGCAGGCTGATAATGGGTCATGGATGGGACAAGATGAATGTGGGGATAAATCAAAGGGAAACTTGTCACAGTCTGGTTCTCCTCAAGGTCCTCTGACACCTCTCCTGCTAGGAGGAGGAGGGTCTGCTAAGGGTATCTCAAGCCCTGGACGGAACAGTGTGGATGCAGAAGATGAGCAATCAGATTGCAGGAATTGGAAAGGAGGGCTGCACCAGCACCTTGAAGCTGATAACCAGAGCCTCTAAAATTTTGCAGATAATGAGAATAAAATACATAGACGATGAAGACCCTGAATTTGACAACATAAGAATAATAGATCTAACACATAGAACAATAGGGATCAACTTTATCCTACCATTATTTTAAACTGTTTGGTAGAGAGCCAATGAGGTTTTTTTGCAGATTTTTCAAGTTTCTTTTTCTTCTTTAAAACTCGGTATAGTTTGTATGGAGCTTTAATTTTAATGGGCAATTTTCATAGATCAAACCTCATTCATGCTTTGTGCTTTGGGGGCTGGTTTTTTCATGTTAAATTTTATGCAAATGACAGAAAGGTTTACTTCAGGATATGTTGAACACGGGCACAAGATTATGTGCTAGCTTTTCGCATCATTAACAATAAAGTGTTAAATCAATGTTGATCGCATGAGAATATTGATGGACACACTTGCCCGATCTTAAGTAGACGTGTTTTTCAGCATTTTGGCTGGATCTTATTAAGGTTGACATAAAGTGTCAGGATTTTTCCAACACCGTATCAGTTGTCAATATTCAATGATAGCTTTTTCATACATTCATTTAGTTAGTGGTATTCTTTCAGCCATCTTATTCTCTCGCTTAAAATTGTCTCTCACAAACGTGCGTACGATAAATCTTCACCGTCAATTTCTATTTTCCTTTTGCTTGCTTTTTTCATCGTATCGTACTATCGCGTATCAACAGATTTTCTTCAGATTGATAGGCTGAACAAGACTCTTTTTCGGGTAAGAATAGCTGCGGTTCTTCTTTCATCAGCATCTATCCTCATATGTAGCTTTGAAAAATGATACTTCCATCATACCAGATTTGAGAACTATGTCTAATATGCATCACTAATCTGCTTCATAAACTGAAGAAAAAAATTCCATCTAACAGAACAGAACACACCAAATGCCGAGAGCGGAGGGAATATTTTATTTCATAATACCTTCTGATAATGAAAAACTATTTTACTATCATTAATTCAAAGTTTTGGATAATAGTAAATGCGTACGTACTTAAATATATTTTTATTCCTTCAATTTGAGGTAATGTTTTTTCCTACAATTAATTTTTTTTTTATTTTGTAGTCATTATAATTTTTTGGAAATTATTTTTATAATCCTGGAGTTACACAAGAAAACAAGAATAATCAGAGCTAATTATTATCATGGAAAATTTATATATTTGTTTGTATTAATGACTTTGGTTTATTTATTTAAAGGTTTAATTATTTATTTAGTTTATAGATTCACTTATAAGTTTTAACTTTGTCTCCACTTTTAAAAAAGTCTCAATTTCGTTCTCATTCTGTATAATTTGCACCAATCAAGTCTATTCCGTTAATTTTGTAAAAATAAAGTTAACTCTGTGATGACATGACAAAGAAGTCTGCATTATTTTTTCTCTCTCCTCTGCTCCTTTGTGCGCGACAGAAGACCCAATTCTTTCTATTTCTTTGTTATGCACAATATCCACTACATCTCTTCTCTTCATGCCTCAACTTGATCGCATGAATATATATCCCTGACACATAGGAAAACCTGCATCAACACCACCACTTACCAACTACTATTCTCAATATTTTCTTGATTTATAAAAAAATTGTCAAGTCAAAATATTTATAAAAATTATTTTTAAAAAAATTAACAAACAAAAAATCGTTAGAAAGAGAAGATTAAAAACAACCCTATTATTAAAAAGTTTTGCGCTGAAACAAGAATACATGTTTTTATCAATTGAGAGAAGCTACACAATCTTATAATCAATAATATAATATGTTTCGTAGCTAGGGTCAAGTAACTCCACAAAACACACCTTCACGCATTTACTCCTTAGCCACACGAGTACCTGTATTCCTTCTAAGTCCAAATCTTCCTTCGTCAGCTCTCCAAACCGATCAGGGGTACCTACTAAAGGTACTCTGATGCTCAAGTCAGTAATTAATATGAACGGGATCAAAACAAAGTCTTAAGTTCACAATAAATATAATCACCTACCTCTTACCTTTGACTTCTATTTATAGTTTTTGAGATGTATCTAAGATTAGTGAAATTCTAATCACGACCAAATCTCGACTCATTATACTGATTGATACTTACCCTTAATCTCGATTCTTAGCTTCTCTTAAGAGGTACTTTGCTACTGGAATAGGCCGTTCAACCTCCACTCATGCGTGGCCAGATGACATTTGTTTTCGTTGCGAACTAATTGAAGGTTGAAGCAAGTGAGGCTGGCCGCCCCTCTTTGTTGTGGTTGGTCGTCCGGTCATAAGGTACACAATATCATCGACATATAAGTTAAAATGATTTATATATTATTTAACATTATAATAAAAATTATCAACTAATTTATTTTAAAAAAAAATATGTAAAAAAATTGAATGAACTCAAAAATATCTCCGCCAATAATGAATAAGGAAGACTATATTTTCACGTGAAAAGGAGGAATTTATGAATACGATGAAGAGAAATAAAAGAATAGGAATAAGAATAGGAAGAGAATAGTGGAAGTATCCACTAGCAGAAGAGGAGATCAAGGTGCCTACGCTGACGAGAAATCCACCTGGTATTGATCTTTGAGTGTAATATTCAGCAAGTGCTGCGTTTGGAATCCCCTTCAACACTCTGCATCTGGTCATGTGAGCCAATACTACCCTACGCAAAACCCAACTTAGATTATCAGCTCCCTTAATGTTTTGTTGATGAAAAAAATAACAGATTTAACAAAACCAAGGAAGTGATGAAAAGTTTGTGTGAGTGACCTATGAGAGAGGTTGAATTCGCTATGCAGAGGAGCATAAAAGAGAGAAAGAGATGGTTGTGCATCACGTGTAGAGGAGTAGAGGAGAGAGAAGAAAATGCAAACTTTTTTGTCACATCATCATAGAGTTAACTCTATTTCTGTAAAATTAACGAAATAAGCTTGATTTGTGAAAATTATACAAAGTGTAAACAAAATTGAATTTTTTAAAAAGTGGGGACGAAATTGAGACTTAGTAATGAATCTAAAGACTAAGTAAGCAATTAAACCTTATTTAAACCAAGACAAATATATAAGAAAAGTTATGCAACATCTCGATTATTTATATACTAAATTTAATTAAATGGATATCATAAAATATAAATATACAAAGTAAATAAAAAGAATTCCAAAAAGTATTTCTCAAAAGAGCTCAGAAAGTATAACATAAGCTCAATTCATTTTTTGAACTAAACTAAACTCAAAACATAGTCTTAAACTATCAAATATTCAATCTTAAATAACTCGTAACGCTAAAGTCCAAATAAAAAACCATACTTCATACCTCTAAATAATTTCACACATTCAATTAATTTCATAAAAAATTCTCAATCTTTACTGTCCAATGTTTTAGTGGAAGAGGAAATAAACATGGTGGTGAGTGAATGGAAAATAATTAATAATTTTTTTTAATAAGATTTAATAGTGTTTCAATTAATTATTTTAAAAATTACAAGATTTAATCCATTTGTGAAATTATTTTGTTTTTTCAGTCATATAAAATGTGCTTTTGAACCCACCCTGGTTGATTTGGGCCTAATGCGTTTTGTTGCTCAACTGATTAGGTTGCGGGTCATAACCCGATCCATAAAATCACCCATTTACGATATTCGACCCGAGTCGAAAAGGAAACTAAATTCTTCCGCCGCTCGCGGAGGAGAGTAGCTATTTTCATATTTCTGACGCTTAAATTAAAAACTGTAACCCAAACACACAAGAAATTACCCTTTGCCGCCAAAATCAATTGCTGAGCTTAACCCAAGGTACGTTTCTCACTTAGCTCAATTTTGTAATAAACTGTTTTGAGTATTTAGCTATTAACTAACGCGATTCTGTGAGTGGCAGTAAGCAAAAATGAAAGAAATCGTGACTGTCCAGGTTGGCGATTTCGCAAACTTTGTTGGTTCTCACTTCTGGAACTTTCAGGTTTTGATGCCTATTCTGTCTTTTTAAGAAATTTCAGATTAGATTTACTTCTACACATTTTGCTTCGTTTATTGACTTTAATTTATTTGTCGTGAGTGTAGAAAACATTGCACTCTCAGTCAATTAAAAATAGATTACCGTATACAATGGTTTGTAATGATTAGGTGATAGTGTTAAAATTCTGTATGCTATCGTTGCATGTATTGTTTAGTGGTGTTTATTTATTTAATTTGCTAAACCTTTTCTCCTTAGTTCTTTCATTTTCTTTCACTTTAAGTTGATAATCTATAACTGAAAGTGCTGTTGATTGAACATGTTCATTTCTTAGTCATGCATGCAAGTTTCATTTGTGTTCAAATTATTAGGATGAGTTGCTTGGGCTGGCTGGGGAGCCCTCTGCTGATTCAGTGTTCAAGAATCAGGATCTTAACATGGACGTGCTTTATCGTACTGGTGAGACACAGCAGGTGCAATTTTCTGTTGTTGAACTAGCATTTTCTAAAATAAATATCTAGTATGTAATTAGAATTGTTTGTTGTTTTAGAAGATAGAATGAGATGTTGTATTTGGATTTTTTGTCCATATAATATAACGCTTCCATTGCATTTGCCATTTCCATATTACATGTTCAACCGGTAAATTAAGTTTAGTTCAATCTGATTGGATTATTATTAAACTGATACTCTTATATTCTAGCTGGCATAATTTTAGAGGTGACAAGGGAAAATGGGGATAGATGATCGAAATCTGTAGACTGGAAACATTAGATGTTTTTCCTATGTTGACACCGTTTTCTATTAATCGTGCAGGGCATTCCTTCGTATACCCCTCGCCTGGTTTCAGTAAACTTGAGAGGTATTTAATTAATTATTATTTAAATTGTTGAAGAAAATATCATTGTTGTTCCTTTTTACCCTTTTTATAGGATCTATTTTGCTGACATCTCTGTTTATTGAATTGATGTTGCTATGTGACAGCGAAGAATCCATGGTTGGTCTTACATTAAACAGAATTCGGAAAAAAGTACTATTAAATAAATAAAAAAAAAAACTAGTATGTTGTAGGACCACTATAGTGGGTATAAACTTTAAAGGTTCATTAGTAATTGCTTAATTTTTTTGAGACTACTGGTATACCAGCGTTTTATCTTTAGGCATGTAAATCAAGACAGATCAAGTTGGTTGGAAAAACATTAAACAAAATTACCCATAACATGATTAAAGTTCACAGCTTGCTTTGTTTGTGAATCTGAGGAAGAGCAAGAGAGACATAAAAAAATTTGGGAGCACTGTACAGTGTTAAAAGCAGAAGGCAACTCATTTTCCTTTCATGAATAGTAATTTACCGTACTTATGAAGTTATGACTGCATGATTGGTAATATAGCTTGGGAAGTTACGAATAAGGAATATAAATTACCCTAGGTATATATGTTGGAAGTAATAGTACGTATTCAAGATTGTGAATTTTTCATTGAGGCCAATTCATTAATGCTCACATTTTAAACTTTTTAGGCCCCGCCTTTCTTTCTATCCTTAAAGAGCTGAAGAAAGCACCATATCTTGCCTATGCGGTGTTTCCTTCTTTTACTTCAGTTTTTATTTCAACATCCTTGCTACTTTCGTTTATTGTGTGTTAATTTTGTCTTCTTTTAATCTCATGATGTTAGAAAGTGTCAATGTAAACTTATTTTAGGCTAAGATTAATGGTAAACTTTCTTGTCCCTTTATTTTTCTCTTGGTGTAAGCTCAAATTGTCCACATTCCACTTGTTTAGGATTTTTCAATCTTTTCAGGATCTCTTGGATCTATGAATTCACAAGGTACATTGTATACGGAGGTTGCTTCCACATCACGAGATGTTGTCACTTGGTGAGAGCTCTTAGTCTATACTTTTATAATGATGGTTGAAGAAGGTTCTCTCTTAAATGGATGATATTGAGAATGCTAATTTCTTCTGTGTGAATCTTCTTAGTTACTAGCTTGTTTTAGTGAAATGCAGTGTATTCATTGCTTTTCTTTTGTAAATATTAGCAACTTGGAGATATTATGTAAGGTCAGTTTTGAATATCTTTTACATATGAAATACTTGAAAACTGTAAGAGAGAGGCAGTTCTTTTCTACCAAGAAACATACAAGAAAATTGTGATTCAAAATTGTAAATTTATTCAACAATAACCTGCTAACATTCTAATGTTCTATTTACATGTTTCCTCTATTCTTGGTGTTAAGCTTCACTTTAAGCTTTGTAGGATTGAAATGAAAATTTGAAAATGTTTTGCCTGCTACTTTTTATTGGACGTGAAACCTACTTCATCTGTTATATCTATCATTGTGGTTTGAATTTATATTCAAATGCACTGACTGCCCATACACCAATGTGCAGGACTGGTAGAGTTTCCACTCAAGCCTCTGAACCTTTTAAAAGAAATTTGTTCCTTCAAAGACTTTATGAAGAAGAGGAAAACTCGAATATAAATGAGATACCTGGTTCAAATAATGATTCCCGGACTGAGTACGAGGATAAGGATATAATTGAATGCCTAGAAAATGATGTACGGTTTTGGACAGACTACTCAAAAGTACATTATCACCCCCGGAGTCTTTATGAATTAGATAGAGTTTGGGCAAACGTTGAGGAGTTTAACAATTATGGAATTGGAAGGGACTCCTTTGCTTGGTCTGTACAAGGGGAAGAAATAAGTGACAGGCTTCGATTTTTTGTTGAAGAGTGTGACCATATACAGGTAACGACTTTTCATTTTTCCAATCTTGTAGTTGAGTCAGTGGGTTACTTCTCGTGTATAACTTTAGCAATTGTTGTGAGATGATGAACAGAGACAGTATCCAGTGCCAATGGATTTTCAATAGGTTTTCAATTTTTAGTCCATTTGTATTCTTAAATTTCATTTTTTGTATGGGCCTTTATATATGAGAAATCAATGCATATGCCTTGAAATGAGTAGTTTAGTTTAGTAATATAAACTTATGCCAAAAGTACAGTAATATTGATTCTCTAAAATGCTTACTTAACATAATATTTTTGCCTTTGTCCATTATGTTCTAAAAGAAAATTAATTTTTGTTTGGTGTGCCTCTTCCAATCTTTAAATTTTGGCAATTTTGACAGGGATTTCAATTTATAGTTGATGATTCCGGAGGTTTCTCTGCTGTTGCCGCTGAATTTTTAGAGAACATTGTAGACGAGTATACAAACATTCCTGTCTTACTGTATGCTGTCCAAGGTTCTGGTTCACGCACAAATCTTCAGAGTGGGAAGCGTACAGTGTCAGAGGTTCTTCATGATTCTATATCATTTTCAAGATTGTCATCATACTGTAAACTTATTGTACCTGTTGGTCTGCCCTCCTTAAGTAAAAGTATGTCAAACACAATTTATCATATTAGACAGCGGCACAATAGTCAATAGCTTTCCTTTGATAATAGGCAGCAAGTATTGACGTTTGATTTGCTAATACTTTACTAATTTGAACAGCTGGATACCGTTGATGGCATTGAATTTTGTTGTAATATTGATAAAATCCTCCTTACCATTGTTAAATGTATTTCTGTTGGCTGACAGATGGACAAATCATAGATTCCAATTCTCTCATTCACTTTTACCTAATCTTCTTTCAGGTAAAGCTTCCAGATTCCTCCACATTGAAGATGCGAAGCATTTCCACTCAAGTGCAGTTTATGCTGCAGCATTACACTCCATTAGTCTACCTTTTCGAATGGTTCCTGTTGGGCCTAGTGCAGATTCTTGTTCTATTTCTGGTGCTGTGGATATTCATGGAGTTGTACAAATGTTATCAGGACAAGGAAGGCAGAATATGGTGTCAGTTCTTGATGTTGCTATGCCAGCACCAGCCTTAACTGGTAAATGTGAATAATTTTTTGGGCTAATCTCCATAAGAGATGTATTTGATTGGTCTTACTCTTGAAATTCAGGGGGGCAGAATAACCTGTCTCTGTTAGAGGTTTTACAGCCATTGACCCCACAAACAGATGATGATGTTGAAGACATGTTGGCTATTGAACACATGACAGTCCATGGAGCTCTTGCATCAGGTATTGGCTACAAAGATTTATCAACGAATATTTTCTTCATGTTTGTTCTGCTTTTCTGTAAACTCGGCAGTCCAAGTTACTTTTTACCATGTGTAACTAGGATGTCGCAGATTTCATTCTTGAAGTTAGCTTCTTGCAAATGCAAGATAAGGCTGCATGAGTCTGATCTTTCCCTGGACCCTGCCATGCTGGGAGTCTTCTAGCACCTGGTTGCTCTTTATGTTGCACTTGTATTAGTCTTCTAATCTTAATCCGACAGTATTCTTCACTTCATGTTTTGGCTCATAAGACCTATCTAATAAGTATATTGAACTTCACTGTTCTGTTTAAGCTTATCATGAAAAGACAGATTTTAAGGTATCTATCTTTTATGGGTCAATGAATCATTCGAGGCAGCAAAACATGTCTCTACCCAAATACATATTTACACAGCCACACAGAAATACAGTTTTGGGGATACGGAAGAACTCAAATAGGGTTATACACCCACACACACATACAAATACATTTTTTGGGGATATGCAAAAGAACACAAATAGGGGTTTAATGAAGACAACTACCAGATTTCTATGATGAAATGTTTCATAATACAATTGATTATGTCTATCTTCTAGTTCTGAATGAACTAGGTGATAAATTACCATATAGTTTTCTGCTGTAGCATGCGTAACAAGTGATATTCATTTCTTTATTATGGAACTTTCTAAAGTTAGATTGACACAGATTCATCATTATGCAATACTTCGGTTTAATTAGACAGAAAAGCTCACTTTTTGTTGTTAAAAAAGGTGTATCTTAGTTAGGTACTCAACCGTAGGTAAGTTTGTTACATTAGTTTAGGTTATTGGATGAAATAATTTAAAAACTGCATGTTGCTTATCGACATGCTTTATATTTATCCTATTTTTCTATTCTGTTGCTTTGTTAAGTTCTCTCCTTTGCGTGATTGTTTTTGTCTTAACCCTTCACTGTTTTGATTCTATAGAAGGTCATCGCGCTTCAGTTAGTGAGGTAAAGGATAAAGTTGATGGTGCTTTTAGATGTGCCAGTTCAAGGCCAATGTTCTGCCATCTATCTGTTGCACTTTGTCCCTTGCCTATCCCCTTGCCTTTTCCATCAATATTTGGGAACAATGTAGGCAAGCAAGGTGAATTAATAGGTGGTCAAACTATTAATTCATCACCTAAAGGATCCCTTGAGGTCCATTCCGTTCCCATGGCCGCCAGATTACGTTCCAGCAGTGCTGTATTACCACTCTTAGAGAATAAACTGCGAAATCTTCAGCGTTTTGGAATTCAACGAGGAGCAGCTGGGGCAGAGTTACTTAGAAGTTGGAGCTTTGGCATGGAAGAATTGGTGGAGATGGAAGAAATGTTGTCTAAAATGGCGGCGGCATTGCGTCCTCCTCAGTTGACGTCAGATTCAGATTAGAATATACATGTTGTTCACAAAAGAAGAGTCAGGTAACATTTGTTAGGTTAACAAATTTGCATTGTGCTGTACTGGCTTTTCAGGCATTTTGTTGGTTAACTCTCCAAGCCACATATAGTTGATTTTTTCTTTACAGTTTTTGTTCATTCCAATTCTGGTAACCTGGTGCTTGCTCATCAACCAATAGGCTTTGGGACCTCCTATGGGATTAACTACCTTGCCCTTGGCTTGGGCTTTCATCATGTAGTTACTGAAGTTAATCAATATTGCTCTCAAACTTCTTCCTTCCAATCTGCTTGCAGCTTTCACCACCCTTGTCTTCAATGTTATTTTTCTTGTCTTTAATTTGGCCTAAAAGAATGTCTCACGGGGAAATGGGCAGAATAATGTAGTAAAAATATACTTAACAGCGGAATGTTAGAGCATTAAGAAAGGGAACATTTGACTGAGCTTTCTGGTAGAAACAGTGGAATAGGCTTTTTGGAAACATAATTTCGGGAAATTATAGTAGTTTTGGAAAACAATTTCAGAATGCTGGACATTATTTTCTGAAAATATTTTTGTAGGAAGATACATTAACGGGATGGCTTCATGTTCCGGAAATAAGTTCAAAATTATGGTTGAGCAGTTCAATGAAATTATTTTTCAAAACTTAGTTTGGTAAGACAAAAGATAGTTTATATACAGCTTTTTTTATCTTAATCTATTGAAGTATTTTTTAGAGTAAAACTCATGACAAAACTCATGATAAATATTTTTGATAGTGCATGTATATGATAACCATCTCCAAAAGATTTACGTACGAGTTTGAAAAATATTATTTAAGTATCTATGATCTATTTTTTCTAAAAATATATTTATTTATTATAATTTTATTTTTCATATGATTAATGATTTCTTGAAATATATAATTTATAACTTTAGCATTTCATTTTTCTTACCGATATTAAATATACTTAAATAAATCCTGAATGTAAGGATCAGATAATTGTATTTTTTTCTATTTTTATTCAAAATATTTGCTTATAATTTATTTTCATTTTAATGGTTTTTTTTCTTTTACAAATTATTAGTTTAAAGATTAAATGAATCAAATGACTTTATTGACACTCTTTTTATATTGATTTTTAAAACAAGAAAAGCTATTTATCAATTTACTACTAATAAAACAAACTTATAAACACTATACAAGAATTTGATATAATAAACTTTCAGCCATTTGAATATTTTTTTCCATGGCTTTGTTTTATTTAAGTTAAGCCTTTCATAAATTTGGATATGTTTGATTGAATCTCTATTAAAATTTCTTTATTTATTGAGTATTTAAGTGTTTATAATTTTTATATGAGTTCTTGTTAATTAACTTTTCTTTTTTGTAAATTAAATGATATAACTATTCTTTTGTCATGATGTCTTGCTTACCTATTTCCATTTATTGAAAAATGCGAGGTATTGTAATTGATAAAAAAATGACATTGTAGTTAATATAAAATTAAAAATAATTTTTATTAAGCTCGAACTATGTGACTTCGTATGTCGTATATTAAGCTACAACCTTAATCTATAACTTACCTTCTCAAAATAATTATTCTTTGCTTTGGTCATAAGAATTCTCAAAGATATATCATTGTTTCAACATTTGGACTTACGCTATTTTAAATAAAAAATCGTTAAAAGGATTGAAAATATTAAAAAAAAGAAATATATTTAATTAAATTAATAAACAATAATTGAAAACTTTATATGATAAATAATTATTTTAATATAAGATGAATATGTTATTAAATTTTTTATTTATCTTTTAGAATGTGGATTTAATGGTATTGAATAAATTAATAAATATAACTACAGTTCTTAATCCCATGTTTTTTTTGGAAAACTATTCATTTTTCTGAAGTTTATGATATTAATAATTACAAATATTGAAAAAGGTCAAAAGAATACAAAATAATAATTATAATGAGTATTGAATGAAGAAAAAGAGATATAACCTTCAAAATTTAAGAAATATAAACAATGAATTTAAAAATACTTTTAAACAATAAATAGTAAAAATGAGAAGATAAATAATCTTTGAATTTTAAGAAAAATAAACAATGCAATTAAAAAGCATGTCACCTGTTATTAAATGAGATGTTGAATTTGAAATCCGAAAGTCAATTCAAATATTACAATTATAATTTAAATGATAAAGTCAAAACAAATTAAGTTATCCTTTGATAATACTATTTTTTATATATGCAGTGTTTTTATGCACGTATCACTCACGCGCTTCAACCAGATACCCCTTCATACCATCATTTACATATTAATTTCACATATAATTAATTTCAATAAATTTGTACGTGATAGCTTATTTTATAGTTTTAAAAGAAAGAAGATAATGTATAATATAGAGATTGATTGAGATACATACAGAATGTGGGCTTTTCCACTCACATTCTATTTTAAGTCATTATCTTTCGCTTTCATAAAAATCATAACTTTCAGGTTTCAATTTCCATGCATTTGTTTGATACGAAGTTATAAAGAAAGTAAACGTAAATACTATTTTTTCACATTAATTAAAAAAATAAAGAGAAATACACTCATAATATAACCTATAAAAAAAAGTCAATAACAATACCACAAAATATCATTACCACCATTTTAATTATCTATATCATTATATAAAAATATTTTCTCATACACATCTTGTTTTCAATTTTACATTTTCAGTATCTTTTTTTAATTTAACTATTTATTTTTAAATTTAATTGTATTTTAAACTAAAATAATTAACTATAATAAAAAACTATCTACAATAAAATTATAAAAATGATTTATCATTTTTTTTGTTATTATAAAAAACTGAAGACGGAGTTCCACTAAAAAAAAAACTTAACTTTCTAACCTTCTTTCTTTTTTGAAACTGCTGTCGTCTTATCATTGTAACATAAAGTTGATAAAAAGTAAGTCGTTTTTCTCTTTTGTTAAATGATTAATAATATTATATATATATATATATATATATATATATATATATATATATATATATATAAGAAGCTAAAACTTATGTTGGTGTCAGATCAATAGACCCCACGAAAAAGATGCACGAATACTTTTCAAATTTAACCTGGATATGTATAAATGTGTAAGTTGTTATAATATTCAGTACGTACTTGAGGTACACATTTTATATATTATAGATTTATTGATTTATTTACGTAAATATTGTATCGTGTGGGGCTACACTTTGTTAGATAGATGTTGGTGTTATGATGAAGAATTTTATCATCTTTTCTTTTTAACTTTTGGATCTAATTTATACCTTTGACTATAGAATAAGACAATAGAAAATATATCTAATTTAAACCATAAGATTCTGATCATTCTTTACTTTCTTATCCAATTTTGTGACATCAAAATTCCCCTGCTGCCAAATATATTTTGACTTTTTAATCAAATTATGGTAGCTGGTCACAATTAATACAAAACCACGTTTATGATGTTCACATTTTCAAACAGTACATATGATTTTAGTTAAGATAACTCTCTTAGGATCATAACATCAAACAATATGATTATAGCATAATATATAGTTTGGTGAAATAAAAATTGAGAAGCAAACATTGTTATTCTTATGGCAATAATTAATGGAATATTATAAAACAAAATTATGTTTATGCAGAGTTCAGATTTTCTACTAAATTTTTATTTTTTTAGTATTGTCAGATATATGATGTTGGTACTTTAAAATTTTTAAAATATTAAAATTAGTGCTTATCATTATGTTTTTAAGGCACGCAAAAAAAAAACAAGAAAAAAACAGTAGAATGAATAAAATTAATTTAACCAAGTTTACCAAAATTATCTATAAAATACAACTTTTATTGAATTCAAAACTTATTTTAAACAGTTCCTTTGATTTTCATAATATATCAACTGCATGAAACATAAAAAAAGAGTATTCCTATTTTATTTCTTATGTTGGGAATGGTAGTTTAGGTTAGGAAATTCATATTTTAAATGCAATTCAGACCGTCAATAATTTTTTTCTCAGAGACCAAACTAGTATGCGTTTTATACAATGCATATAAAAAAAATTCTCTATTTTCCATTTTAATAAATAAACTTTTTGGATTTTTCTTTTAAAATTTAACATTCAAACAATTAGACATTTCAAAAACATCAATTAGCATTTGTATAATTTTTCAAAACACAAATTCTACTAGTTCTTTCTTTCTCTCTCCATCACTTTTCTTTAGCTTAGAATTCATAGTAAGATTTGGATGTATAAAATAATATAAGTATTATATTTTATTGCCCGAAGCACATGCAACATTAAAGTCCATTAAGAAATCATGAGTGATAACATATTCCAAAGCAGTATATACAAAACAAATGGACTATTAATTGACTTCATGCAATCTTTAAGGAAAGAAAAAAAAAAGTATAATGTTAGTGTGGTCAACTTTTCATGAAAAGTTTGATTGTGCACTAATCACTCCGTTCAAATGTTGCGCCCTAAAGCTGTATTTGTTTGAAGAGTTTTTATGAGCCATTTTTGACTTTGTGTATCTCGTGCACAATAATACCAACCTTAATAAAAATAGTAAAAGGTTGTGAGAAACCGTGGAAGATGCAGAAAACCATTGCTGTGACAAAATGGGATTGGAAAGAAACAAAGAACTAGTATGTATTAGGGTTTTCTAAGAGATTTATAAAAAATCTGTTGGATACAAACAAAGTTTCACATCGAATAAAATAAGAGATGAACATGAGTTTATATATACATAAGATAACTTCATTGGAGAAATGTCTTTTGGAGTGGTACTAAAAGAAAATTCGTGAGGGCGTAAACGGACAATATCTTACCAATGTGGAGATCTATGTATGTGTCGAACCTACCTACAAAATCTACAAAGATTTTTTTTTTTTTTATGGAACTTGGACAAAATAATTAAAAATAAAAGTGGATGGAAGAAGATAAAAAAAATCTATTTGTTATTAATTTAAGGACATTATTATTTTGATACTCATAAAAATTTTACACTAATTATTTTATCTTTTAATTTTTTTTATAAATACAAAAACTTAGTTTTTGATGACTATTTTTACTTTTAAAAATAGGTTGTCAAGTAAATCTTTCGAAGTCAAAGAATATTTTGCTTAGTTTAAATGTTTGAGAGTTTCTAGATGAAGTTAGGAGTGGAATGCTTAGTCCTAAAAAAATTTCTGTTAAATTTTAAAGATGAGTAAAGTTTTCTTAAGGAAGTTGACTTTAGTGACTTTTCTTTTTTAACATAAATTTGACTTAAGAGACCTATTCAAAGCAGTTCCTTACAACATAGGCTTTAATTTTAAATTTACTTAATAGATGTAGGCTCGTAAATTTCAGCTTTTAAAAAAAAAATCAACGGATGGATTTCATAGGGTGAATTGTTTTTTACAATACTATTATCATATTATTCATATTTGAATAAATAAACCAATTCATTATAGCTTTAAAGTTTTAAAATGAAAACCTTTCTTTTACTCTTTCAATGTATTGATCTCAGATTTTAAAATATTAATTTGATGAAGATTTATATATATATATATATATATATATATATATATATATATATATATATATATATATATATATATTACTCTTTGAGGTTTCAAAATTGAATTTCTCAAAATTTTCCAAGTTTTTTTTTGGAATCATATAAAACTTATGGATCATACAAAACTTTATAAGTCATGAGAAGAAATTGGAGGCAATTGTTTTCATTTCAGTTTACTCTAAGTTTGATTACATGACATATAAAATATGAATAATTTTTCTATTAAAAATATGAATAATGATATCAATGCCTTATTTATTTTAAGGTTATTTGATATCCTCGTATTAAGGTGGTTAACTAGATGATCTCTATACATATCTATACCAAGGGATTTTTTAATTATAAATTATGTGTAAAATAAATAATAATTATTTTCATTTAATTTTATAATTATAATAAATAATAACAATAATTTTATTATTTCTATTATTATAAAAAAAAGTGAACACACATATATACATAACACATGTGTTACTAGTATGAATTAAATTAACGTAATGGTTCTGATAGAGATAATCTTGACGGTATCACTATCAGTGTGTCTCTACAACTTTAATAGATGTGATTATATTGGAAGTTTTCTAGTTTAGTTGAAAATTCATATTGTTTTATGTGATTGTTCATTAACTTGTTAAGCCTTTAATAACTTTTCTACTGTATGAACTTCTCAAAAATTGATAGAATAAATATTGAAAATTTGAATTATTATAACTACTATTCTTACTATTGAAATTATATATGAGTGAACAAAAGTTTTCAAAATTATGGCTATAATGTGATTGTTCCTTAATTCGTTAAGCCTTTAATAATTTTTATATTCTATCAACTTAATTATATTGAAGACTTGTATTATTATTAACTTTAAAATTTCTTATATCTTCCAGAAAAGTAAAAATATGTGCAATCTTGTTATTAGTATAAGAGTTCATAATAAATTAGACTCTTTATTTCATTCTTCCTCACATGTACTTAAACTTAAGTTTTAAGTTTAAATTTCTAACTGTATATGTGAGAGGAAAATTTATTAGGAAAGCAAGATTAATCAAACTTAAGAAGTTTTTCAAAATCTTAAAACAATTAATTTATGAGTTTTATAGCTTATATGTTGTTTAACTTTTCTATTTTTACCAAATATGAGACTACGACTTCCATTTAATTCATAACAATATCTTTGTTAACGATAAATGTCTTTCATACTAGTACATTATCCTTCAAACGAAAATATTCTCTTTTATCGTCAAAACAATATATTTGAGTCTTCATTTTTATATGATATTATTTTTTTAATTTTTATTTAATGTAAGGCTTAAATTTATATTTAAATTTTTAACAAGTTTTTGTTAGAACTGGTATCTTTTTATAATTTATATTTTTTTTAGTTTTCTATAATATTTTCTTGGTTTGGTTTGACCATTATGTTCTTGTTTGCATTTTTTTTCTTTTCTCTTCTTTGTAGATTTTTATGTGATAATAAATAATTATTGAAATTTTAGAATTCCAATCTAATTAAGAAGTAAAAACTTTATAAAGATATCTAACATAATTTATTAAAAAGCATCCTAGTAATTATTTAGAATTTATGTTACACAAAATGAATATAACAGTCTAAAAAGGAAAACTCTCTTGTATATACAATTTATACTAATTATGAAAAATGTAATCAAAATACATTCCTTTAAAAAATTCGATCTTGTATGCATTTCAACAGTATCTTAATTTTTTTTTTTTGTAAATACTCTCTTACTCGCTTATAGATCATGAATAATTTTTTTTTTTTTTGTAAATACTCTCTTACTCGTTTTTATACAAACACATAATGTTTTAGTTAGGTTGAATGATTTGTTATGTATAAATATCTCACTATATAAACATGTTTCAACATAAAAAGAATAAAAATATCAGAAGCTTCAGTTACACTTATGGGATTTTAGGGCACAATTTTAACCAATTGGATATAAATCTAAGGCTTTGTTCACTTGAATGGATTTGAAAAAGAGTTATTGAATGAATTTGAGAGGATTTGAAGGTAAATTTTTTGTTGTTTATTTCAGTAGATTTGAAGGTAAGTGAGAATGAATTTGGAAGTAAAGTTTGTGAGAATTAGTGTAAGATTTGATTGATTTGACAGATTAGAAAATTTTACTTCCAAATTCAGTATCACTTACCTCCATATTCACTCAAATAAACAACAACAAAATTTATCTTCGAATCTTCTCAAATCTATTCAATCACTCTCTCCAAAATCTATTCAAGTGAACAAAGGGTAAAAGAATTGCGAGCTTTATAAAGAAAATTAAATTGTCAATTTTTTATTGTTTGATTTATATTTTCTAAATTATTCTAACCAATGAATTAACTTATTCAATATGATTGCATAAATTTAAATATGTACATTGTATGAATCTGTATACATAAAATAATTGTTATTACTAGTTAAACAATCAACATAAATTAATTATCACAAATATAAAGTGTCTTTATATTTGCTACAAATATTAACTACAAAATAAATTTAAAATACATCTCACTTAAAAAAGATATTTAATGATATTAATAATGAGGATAGAGTGTAATAGAATCTGTGAAAATAATTATTCATACAAATTGAATACAGATGAATTAGTTAGAGTTTATTTTTTTTAAAGATTTGTTTTTTTTTGTTTTTTAAATTCAAACCAACTAATGCAATAAAATTTGGAATAGTTCAAACTGGATTGGTCAAATATGTAAAGTTGACTAATAAGATAAGTGGATGAATTAAAAATGCAGAAGGTAGAGCTTTTCTTATTTCCAAATTCAATAAGTTTCTATGATTAGGTCAATCTCAACAATTAAAATGCCCATACAAAATGCTAAGGGTAAGGGTACTGTTAATTCTTAGACCTAAATGATAACAATTTTCTAAGTTTTGGCTAAGAATGAGAGAAGGTAGAAGTTAACCTATAATTCCACAAAACTGACAAGTTATTGCTTTTGAAAATACCACTTAGAGTTAATAGAATATTTTTTATTCACAAGTTTTAATTCTGTGTTCAATTTCTGACATCAAACAAACATTTATAGTTATTTTTAAAAGGTTACGGATCAATTATATTTAAGTTATAAAATGAAAAACTTTAAATGTAACATGAAACACATAGTAATGTAAAATGGGTAGATTATACTCAAATCTAATAGTAATTGTGCTCCAAATATTTCTTCCACACCGAAACTACAATAATCTTACTGTGATAGAAATGATTTGACAAACACAATCGATGAGGCCTTTAAAAAAAAACATTCTGAATTCTGATTTACAATTTAGTTTTTGACAAAAAGAAAAGAAATTAAATATAGCCACTGCTTTAAATTTGTTTAAAAAAAAGAAAGAAAGAAGAAAAAAACAACAGATCCTTAAGATCAGTGAAGATCTTACTTTCTAAAATTGTGTCTAGCTTGGTAGTCTCCTTTAAAAGCTAAGCAAACCGTAGCGGATTATGAATCCCACATGTCTGCTTTGCATCTCTCTATCTCTCTCTTACTATCCATTTATATCCGGCAGGTAAGAACTGAAGAAGGGAAAAAAATCATTAATAGAGATGTCTAGGAATTAATTGCAATTGATCATATATTCTGTAAATTCTAAGTAAGGGGTTATATATAGCAACTCAACTCAACTCAACTCAACACTATCTACGTGCATGTTTGCAAATCAATGCATGGCCAAAAGGGTTACCTTGATTTCTACTGTTATCCATTTGCTTGAGAGCAAACTCTTCATTTTTTTGCCAACAAGGACAAGGTGAACATGTTTGAAACAACAAATTTCATGGCAAATCAATGTATAACTGTGTTTCATTCTCATTTTGTATTGAAGCTCTCGGTATATAAAAAGTAAGTATTCCAAAAGCAGGCCAAACCTATTGTTGGGATGGGGATGTATCATGTATTTTATACCAATACGTTTTTCGGCTCACATGTCAGTTTTCACAATTTTCCTTTAAGAATATTAGCTTGTAATCTCTTTCGTTAGGTAAAAATCAGCGATCACAGTGAGGCTTATGCAATTATTCACACAAAAAAATAGGCAATCTGATTGCAAATGCCAAGGACTTGAATTGAGAGATTGTCAAATTCCTGTAACACCCCCGCAGATACCTCAAATTCAGAGCATATCATAGGTTTTCTTGGAACATTTTAATATGCACACTTTCCTCAACTAAATTTTGACCTGACCACCAATAGAATGACAAGTTTAAGGTGTTGATTTCTTTAAGAAAATATTTATATTTTTAATTTACTTCTCCTTAAAAATATTATCTTAATTTTACTTTTTAAATATTTAATCGTTTTAGAAAAATGGGTTCATCTTCGTTATTGTTATACAAATTTTAAAGATAAAATAAAAAATGATATTGTTTTCTTTAATTTAAAAATAAACTTTGACTTGAATAATTGTTTCTTTCATTTTCCATAATTTTATTTTGAGCTCATGTCTCTTGTCATTTTGCATCAGATTTAACGTCTATCACTTTGTTTTTATTTTCTTTCAATCTGTCTCATCCTTCCCCTACTTATCTAGACTCAACAATTTGGCTACTGTTGGAAGTTCTCATAATTGATGAACCAGATCATACGTCTCTCACTTTGACAAGACCTTTCCCCTAACAGACCCTCTGCTTCCTACCACGAGGACTGATTAGCTTTCTCCTGCCACCAAACTAGATTGCCCTCGCGATGTAAAAGCTAGCTAATAATTACAATCGCACACACAGAAAAGCATAGAAATCATCATTCATGGACACATATCCTACGTGAGCTGGGCTACATCAAGAGGCACGAAAAATAACGGAAGAAGGAAGAATAAAAAACAAAAACGGAAAACCCATGATGGATTAAGGAAATGGAAGAAGAAAAATACCTAGGCTGAAAATTGTTGGAGGAAAAGCACAGAGGCTCGAGCTGCAAAATTGGAAATCAACAGGATGGACCAAGACTCCTACACTCCTCGCTTTCAGACTGTGGCTGGTGAAGGGGCAGTTGGGACTGCTGGCTTTGTTGCGGCGATTGCTTCTGCTGGGGAGGGAGCAGAAGCTGAGCCTCGAAAGGAATGTTGTGAGGATGAGGCTCTCCTTGCTGTGGCTGCTGCATGTGATAAGGGTTATCGAAGGATCCCAAAGCCAACGAAGGAGACAACTGATCAGCGGAAGCAGCAGCTGGGGATATCTGGCTGAACCCACCAGCAGAAGAAGCAGAACCCACATCGAACCCACCACTGAACCTAAGAAACTCCTGCTGCTGTTGATGCTCGTAACCCCTGAACATCTCCTGCTGCTCCCTCGCCGCCACAGCCGCAGCCAACTGCTGGGCCTCCAAGATCTGATGCTGCTGCGGCGACTGGCCGTCGCGAATCATCAGCTGCCCACCGTGAGTGGCTGCCGTCACCCCCGCCATACTCCCATACAGGGAACCGGAAAAAGGATTGTTTGGGTGCTGCTGGAGAATGGGGGCTGGTAAGCCTTGAAAAGCTTGGGGACCGATGTATGTTGCGAGTTCCTTCTTTGCATTGTTGAGTTCCACCTGGATCTGCCTGAGCCTGTGTTGTAGGACGGAGATGAGGCCCACGCAGCCGTAGACGGGGTCCCTGAGACGAGCCTCGGCCTCGTAAGCGAGGGACTTTACGGCGTCGTCTCGCTGCGAGGCGCTGAGTTCATTGAGAAGCTTGGCCACGTTGCTGGCCCCGAAAACCTTGTGCACGTAAGCGAACCTCTGAGGGTTGTCCGGCGGAAAGTACGGTGCGAACACGCACTCCTGCGTGCATTTTCGCCTGAGAAACTTGCACGCCGCGCACGGCGAATTCGATGATGATGACATCTTTTCCGATCCCTCTCTCTCCTTTCCTCTCTCTCTCTCTTGTCCCTCACACACCAAGGCAACTTCTGCGGTTAATTAAATCGTCAAATCATATTATATTAGATCAAATCCCCCTAATAAAATTAGTACTAGTACTATGGTTTCTCTTTCTTCGAATGAGCGATCTAATTAGTATCTAGCTTTCACAGCCTGCAGTACCTGATTTTTAATTTTCTACAAACAAACAACAAAGAGAGAGAGTCAAATGGAGATATCAATAATAATAATTAAACCTTGATAGCTGTAAATAAATAAATGCAGGACATGGAAATTGAGGAATCATAGAGAAAAACAAAAACGGATTATTATTATTCAACGAAGCTTCATGTTCCGATTCGTGATCGCGGATTTATTAAAAGATTTCAAACGTGATATTAATAAACTAATCTAGGTCATTAAAAGCGTCTCCAAATCGTTCCTTTTTTTTTCTCACAAAAATTTAACCGACAAGAATACCAGTCAATAAACGATTCAATCCGAAAAGGAGCAAAAAGAATGGTAAGCCATAATGAATAACATTGTCCGAGGAAGAAGTACGTCGAAAATCTTGAAATACGAAAGTGAGAAAAAAAAACCTTAAGTTGCACCGGTAGATCTGAACACAGTTTGTTTGCGTGGCGGCAAAGATTGGAGGTAAGAGAGAAACGAAAGAGGTGATGAGATCCATCAGTGACTGGTGTGATTTTAAAAACACAAAGCTGTACATACATGAGAAGAGAGAGAGAGAGAGAACTTACTGTGACCTGTGAATAGATCGGCGCAAGGCAAGAAATAATTTCACACGAGGCTGTGCTGTGTTGGTGAGGTTGAGAAGAAAGAGAGAGAGAGAGAGAGAGAGAGAGAGAGATAGAGAGAGAGAAGCGAAGGAAATAGAAGAGATGGGAACGATATATAGAGTCGAAGTTTTTTTTTTTTTTTTTTTTTGTAGTTTCTTGAGCACTGCTGCCACAAGCGCAAGAGCTTTCAAGACCAGCTAACCTTCCCTTCTTCATAAATCTATCTTAATAAATCCCATTCGTCCCACCCTATATATCATATTATGTCTTCCACTATTTACAGTCACTATCATTATTTTCTTAACTGCCTTCTCTTTTTTAGCAATATTTATTATTTATAATTTTCTAAACAATTTTACAGTTCCACATTTAATATTTCCTGCTCTCATCACTCACTCACAATCAACAAAAAGCATATTCGCTCCACTTTTCCAGCCTTGTCTAAATTTGGTCATCAAATTCTACATTATTCATGTCATAATACATAGTTTTTCTACCACCAAATCATTTGTAACTTTTTGTGACGCTGATGGTATTTAAAACTTTCATATAACCTTACTTTACCCATACCCGTTTCCATCTTCAATTTGTGCGACAATTAATCGTCATGCATGTGTGTCATGAATCTTAAATGACAGTGGAGTACTAGTATATGCATTAAATTTGTATTTCCAAAAATTGCCAAAGTCAATACATCTGAATTTTAAATTAATTATATATAACTAAGTAGAGCTGTTTTGTTACGGTGGTGCATATTAGATTAGATAGACTCTTTGTACAACAGATTTTCCCCACTCCATCTCCGTCCGCGGTTTTTTCTACATTAGTTTAGTACGTGGAATTGACTAATTGATCGATACTGGTTTATGGAACCTTCTTTTTCAAATACTAATTATAACATTGTTATAGTTTTAAAAGACTTTATAACCGAACGTGTTACGTGTGCATTTAAATAATACTTGGTCATCTGTTAAAGAAAAAAAAGAATTTTTATAATTAAACGATATTGTTTTTTATTTTTGGGAAATAGGAGAGGATGATTAGGTAGTAAAAGGTAGAAAAAATGGTGATTAATTAAGTTAGAAAGAAAAAGTATAGTAAAAGGAAAGAGGGGGGGATAGTTAAATGTTGAGATCAGGCTTTTGCTGCGAAACGCAATGATGATTGTATTTTCTTTATGCAGTGCAGACTGCAGCACACGTCCGTGTACCGTGCGCGTCAACCCTATTGCTATTGTCACCGCTGCGTCCTGTAGCTTCTCTTGTTGTGCAGGAGAAGCAGGGTCATATCCGTAATGTGGTGGTTCCTTTGAGGCAAAAGAAAAGAAGTGTAAGCAGGCGTGCACGAGGTACGAGGGGGTTATGAGAGTGACTTGGTATTCCCGGTCAAAGTCCGTACCCGAAAAGAAGAGTGATGAGATGAGAGTGGGTGTGGGTGTGGCTCTCGCTCCGTTCCTTCTTCACTCCAGCTCCCCCTCCTTCCACTGACTACTGCGCACATGCTGCACAGTCGTTTTGATTGACCCCTTACCAGCTTTTGGTATTTTCACTCATTCATTCACTTTCCTGAAGTGACAAAACCTTAACCTTCCTCCCCCGCAAATAACTGTTCTGTTCAACAACGCATTCTCCTCCCATCCCAACTCAGCCGTCACTGCTCAGGTTTTTCTTTTTCTTCATTATTTTTATTATTATTATTTTTCTTATTATTAACTTTATTTAATATTCTATTCACCCCCATGCACCACCCAAATTCATTTTCCTTTATTTATACCATCTACGTATGTATGTACACTGCCCGATTCCAGTATAACTATTTTTCACGTATACTACTACTTAGGTCTACGCCCATGTGCCCTGTGCCCCTGTGTCAATTGCAATCCTTTTACCTTCACTCAATTTTACTCCTATTTTTTATCTATAAATTTTGAAAGCTTATATGTTTTTTTTTAAGATTTTAAATAAATTAACTCAAAATCACAATATATTGATATGTTTTAATAACTGATTAAATGAATTGTTAAAGTCAAAACTAACGAAAACAGTATTAGTCGCATATATATATATATATATATATATATATATATATATATATATATATATATATATATATATATATATATTTATAAATATAAAATATTAAAACTCTTCTCACCAAAATATATATACAACACATAATTATAGAGACATGTGGTTCAAACTCTTATATATTACTAGAATAATGAGAGTAAGCTAAGATTATATAAAAAAGAAGATCACATTTCAACACCATGCAAACTTGCGTGTGTATTTTGAATTCAACTTGTAGAATTAAATTACAATTTATGTTTAGTACCTTCGCTTGTTTAAACTATTACCTGTTTAAGATAACGTACACATAACAAATATTACTTGCACAGATTTAAAGAAATTAATTATCATAAAAGATTTCTCTATACTTAAAATAATAAAATATGACAGAATAAAGACCATATAGCTGAGAGAGAAGCTAATTACTATGAAATAAAAGGGATGAGTAAAAAATTCATAATGAGAGCTAAAATATGGATTATGTCTCTCAATTCTAATTGTAAAACCGTAAACACTAAACCAAATGTGATGGAAGAGTATCTTTGAATCTATTGAAGTTTTCTTAAAAAAGTTACAATTCACTTTTAAGAACAAATTAATATATTTAGTCGAAGTAAACACACATCAACACTGGTAAAAGTATCAATTATTTTTTGAGGAGTTGCTTTTTGAAAGAAAATAGAATTCCAATTATTTTAATGCATAGGGTATGATATGATTGCTGAGTTATCTTAACTTGGTGATAAAGGAGCTCTTATTTTCTCTTTAGGTTTCCGAGGCTTGAAGTTTCAATCTTGTGGTTATACGTCAGAACATGCGCAATCCCATATATTGCTGAGATTATGCCACGTGTAACTTGCTTTATAATACCCTTAACACCTACCACTGTTCTAATGTACAATTGCAAATTACTTATAAGTATGCTTAAATTAACTTATTACTAAATCCATTTAAAAAAATTAAATTAGTTTACGCATAAATAAAATTTAGAACGTCTTATATAGTGTTTTCAATTTTAGCTATAATTTATTGAAATTATTTTCTCCTTAGATCAAGCAAACATAACTTTTACTAACAATGTTATATCAATATTTATCGCATATATAATAATAGTAGCGTAATTTATGATTTTGCATTGAAATTCACGCGTGTGAGAAAATGACATGGTCATCCATAAAATTTGAAAACAAATATATATTCCTTTTCTTTCTCTTCCCTCGTAAATAGCAATTCATAACCCTTACTAATTGGTGAATTGTGATTCACTCATTGTTTTTGCAATGCTTGTATCATAAGGTTTTCCATCTTTATAGTTTGATATTTTATGTTATTCCCTTCGAAATAAAACTTTACTTTTCCCTGGTCCTTCTAAAGATATTTAGAAATTGTTCAATATTCTTCTGAATTTATATACTATAATATTAACTGACATTTATATAAAAGAAATAAAAATAGTAAATTGCAGCATAGATGGAGTAGAATAAGTCAAAAATAATAACAAAACGTTTAAATATGTTATAACTATTGTGAAATAAGTAAAATTACATATTGTTTATATAATATTACATTCTTTGACTGTATGTTTAAATAAATTGTTAAACGATCACTTATTTAATACTCACTGATGAATATCAGTGTTGTAATATAATATCCAAACCATCACCTAAAAAACGGTTGAGGTGTGTAAAACAAATATTTGCTAATGTATTTTTAATTAAATTTAGAATATTAAAAATAAAGATTTAAAATATTAGTGATATAAAAACTAGAAAAACTTGTTTACATGAGTTAAAATTAAAATTCACATATTCTGTAAGAATTTAAAATGGTAATTTAAAAATTTTCAGTAATAAAAAAAACAAATTGATATTGAAAATCAGAATTCTACTAATTTTGTATAGTACCTAAATCCTTATATAATATCTAATATGGAAAACTGTTGAGAATATAACTTTCTTTTAAATCGTTTGGCGTATTTTATACTATTGTATTTTATACTATTGCGTAAAGCTTTGGATGTTTTTAAAAAGAAAAAATTGGGATTAATCTTTAGAAGTAGGACTAAAACGATAATAAAAATACATTTGAAACGCTGCACAATTGATTTTCCAAAGCAATTGCAGTATTAAGATATTTTAAGCCATTTATCAATATTTTTAAAATCTATAAAATAAAAGCTTTATTGTTTTCAATTTTTATATATTCCATACTTTTTCTACTTTAAATAACTTTTTGTTAATTCTGTAGGCAGGATGATTAAGCAGCAACAATAATAATAAAAATAAAGTTAAAGCATTAAACTAAATACTAGACCGAACCTTCACTAGTGCAGATGTAAAAATACCTTTAACGTTACCCTTTAGACGTCTGATCACCGAATATTCAATGTAAAAAATGACCGGTGATATTGTTATATTTAAAATTACTATTTAGACGTCGGCTGGGGTCCCGACATCTAAAAAATAATACACTTCGACCCTTGCAATTGAACGCCAAAAATAAACTAATGAATAAAAAATATTAATATTTTAATTGATTTTAGACGTTCGGGTTCAGGGTGCCTGACGTCTAAGACTTATTTAAATGTCGAGGCCAACCATTGGACGCCAATGAGGTAGTCAGAATTCCAAAAGTTACCCTTTAGATGTCTGATCCCTCCATACCGACGTTTAAAGTTTTATTTAGACGTCGGCCCCTCCTAACCAGACGCCAAATGTGTCCAATAAAATTATATTTTAAACCCTTTTGACGTTAGCTAGGAGGAGACTCGACTTCTATAGTCATTTAGACGTCGGCTAGGAGGGGGGCCGACTTCTAAACGTCTACTATTACCAAAATCGCGAACGCGAGGCAACAGTTACGCGCACTCAATGTTCATCATCTTCCTCGCGTTTTCTCTCCACGACCAAAGCTTTTGAGGTTCGTTTTCTCTCTTTTACACCGTTTAAAATTAGTTTTACTCTGATTACATTACTCTTTGATGAATTATCTTTCATTTGAACCGATTATAATGCGTTTTCGTTCAGTTTTTCACGTGTCCTTGGCCGACGATTTTGAGCGTTTTTTTGCTAGCGATTCTTACGTTTTTGAACGGTGAACTCCTCCATTTCCCTCCACTATGTTTTTGAACGATGTACATGTAGGCGTCTAATGGACTACAAAGCCAAGATTCGTCCAGGATATTAAACGTCGGTCGCCCACAATTAGACGTCTGACCTGTACTATCTGACGTCTACATTGACATCTCCCAATAAGACATTGGTGCATTAAAAGCCCTAAATAACAGATGTTAAAAGCTTTTTCTGCACTAGTGCTTTTAACATATGCTTTTAGAATTTATTTTCTTAATTAACTATAGTAAAATAATATCTAGAAGTAGTGATTTATTTGAGTTGAATTTGTAGGATATTTTACTTCAAATTAATGGATTTTATTTGTTTGTTTTCTATAAAAGAAAAATAAAATATGCACCAATAATATAAAACAAACAATAAGTCAATATTTATATTAACTGTTGATTATAAAGATGTCGGGTTTAAGGTTGTTTTTAATAATGTACAACTTATATTGTCTAGGCGTTATTATTTTCAGGGGTGTTTATAATTTATGTATTAATTTAAGTGTTTTTGAAGTTTATGCATTGCGTTATTATATTATCTTATTTTAGCAGATCTAATTATTTTTTAAAATTTCATCTTTATTGAATAAGAAAAGAATATTGAATTATGTTAAAAAAGTAAAAAACAATTATAGTATTTTGATGAAATTGTATTGAATGAAGCATTAAGATGTTTTCATACGGTTTTCAAAAGGAACTGATTTGAATACACACTTAGATATGTTAATATTGAAGTGGTTAATTTTACCAAATTATATTGAAAAAGAAAATAACATAGTTGTGATTTATGCATCTGTGTGTTATTTTTCATTACATATTTTAAAAAACCTGACAATTTTTAGTGTGATGTATAAAACATTATATATATATATATATATATATATATATATATATATATGGAGTTTGCTAATTTATGTAAGGGATTTTTTAGTTGGTACATTTTAGTAAAGTGTACAAGTTACAAAAAGATCTCTATTAAAAAAAACCAACTTTAAATTCAAGAGTATTTTAATAATTTTAAAATTTAATTTAAAATAAAAAAAATAAAAGGTAGTTTTTTATCATCTGTGCACGAAAAATTATTACCTTTTATTATATATTTTTTAAAAGGTAGTTGTTTCTTAAAATAAAAAATAAAATAAAAGATAGTTGTTTTTTAAAATAAAAAATAAAATAAAAAATAATAACTACTCATACACGTGGACCAATAAGAATGATAAACAACTACCTTTTATTTTTTTTATTTTAAATTAAATATTAAAATTATTAAAATATCCTTGGATTTAAAGTTGTATTTTTTTTAATAAGAACTTTTTTGTAACCTAAAACTTGGTACACTTTGCTAAAATGTATCAACTAAAAAAGTCCCTTACATAAATTAGCAAACCCATATATATATATATATATATATATATATATATATATATATATATATATATATATATATATATATATAATTAAGTTTGATCAGAATGGGTTAAATTTATAACTAAGTTTTCTAAGTGATGTTATTTTGATATTAAGTGTGAATTGTGTATAGGTGATAAAAATTTTAATAACGACTTTGAAAACTTTGAAAAAAACTTAAGATTTTTATGAATATAATAACTTTGAAAACTTTTAAAAGAATTTAAGATTTTTATAAATATAATAAGTATAAATAGTTATGAAATGATTATTTTTTGAAAAATACTATTTATATTTTTACTAAAATAATATTTAACTAAAATATATAATATTTGTATAGTTAATAATAACTTAATAATAAATAATAATTATAACATTAAATTGTTGATATTATGTATATATTATTGAAATAGATTTAGGTTTGAAGGGTTTTGTAACTAAAAGACTTAATAAATAATAGTTTTTAATAAGAAATTGCATGGATTTTAAGGAGAATAGTAGAGTTAGTAAAAGTAAAAAGAGTCACGGTGGAAAGAGAGAAGAAATAAGAGGAACAGGAATAGGAGGATCCCATTGGCATTGATTCCCAGGGGAGGGGGGGCAAAAGGGTAGGAGAATGATGGTGGTGAGTGACAGTGAATGCAGGTGGCAGCAGGAGTAGCAGAGCAGAGCCAGAAGCCTTGCAGTGACTCAGTGTGACTCAGTGTGTTGGTGAACAATTGCGTACACACTCACTCTTCTCATTAATGTATTCCCTCACTCCCTCACTCCCTCCCAACCTACAACTTTTTCTTCCAAAACAAAACCTATCAGATGAAAAACCTTCATAGAAACCAAAACAACTCTTTACATATTTTTTACTATATTTAATACATCTATTAAGTCTGAATATTAATTTCTAATACTGAATTCAAAATATACAGTGAATAAAGAAGACTGATTGAAACAGTGGTTATGTGGGAAAGAGAAGTGAAAAAGCAGTGGTATTAATCAAAGAACTGTAGTAAATGAGAGAAAAACATGGTTAAAGGAAATGTCAGTATGCAGTTTAAAAAGTGAGAGTAGAGGTTGAATGAATGAGGTTGAAAAAAGATATTAATGAAATGAAGAAGAGAAAAGAGAGGGAAGGAGTAGTTGTGATGTGATGATTTGGTTGCATGAAAAATGAGGAGGTGACGCTGCAGCAACATTCACTCACAGCACCGGGTTTTGTCTCATATGGGTGGAATGGAAGTGAAGTGTTATTATTATTTTGCAAAGGTCCAAAGTTGAAACGTTGAATTCCTTGTCATATTTGGTTTATGCAAATGCTTTTTGTCGCTGTTGACTTAGAAAATGGTGAAGCAAAGCTAAACTGGGGAGGGGAGAGGTGAGTCTATCACGTGCATGGATTTGACATGATGGAATGAATACCAAGGAAACTTCATTGTCATTATTATTACTATTAAATGGATGACATGAATATTCTGATGCCATCAATAACGTCCCCTGGTCTGCTCTCTTCTGTTCTCTCATTTTACTACCTTTTTGTCCTCTCACCCAACAAATGCCCCACTCATTCTCATCCACACCCTCTCTTCTTACACCTTTTCTTTACCTACTCTCACTTTCACACCAAAACTCTTATTAATTTCAATCTTCTTTTCCAACTCAATCCCTCAAAAATATACCTTTTTTTTAATCATCTTATTCATTTTCATCATCCAACTCTTTTTCTTAAATCACTTTCGTTAGAGTAATAATCATAAGAGACAAAGATCATTGAACTTGTTAAGAATTTTTGGTTGGAGTGGTGGTGGGGTGGAGGGAGTGGGATGAGATCAGATGAGTCTTTGCAGGGGAAGCCATTCAGGAAATGATGTGTGGATGGACCACTATTATTGAATTTTACGAAACTTTAATGAGAAACACATGCTGCAGTTATTTTCGGGGTTTTCGATATTTTGTAAGACAATCATGGTCTCCATAAAATTTCAACACTAAATTAAAAGAGGAGAAGACAACAGGGAAACAAAATCCAATAATTTTAAAGTCTATAATTAATGTGTCCGGTATCTGTAAATTTTGAACTGGGGAGCAGGACTTTCAGGTCATTAAGAAGTAATTTATTGTTCGACAAATTTATGAGATTTTTAAAATATAATTTCAGTATTTAAATATACTAAGTAATTGGCACAGTTGTTTTCGTTTGTTTACTATTAATTCGTTCAGTATATAAAAATTAAAAAAATTCCTTTAAAATTATAAACTGGGATAAAATTTGTATTAGATTTCTTACAATATCTATAAAAGTTTAATATATTTTCAAGACCAATATTTTAAAGAAGAAATAAGTTTACTTCTCTAAAATCATGATGTGAAAAAAAAACATATGTTTTATGTTAAAAGTTGAAATATTATAGAAACTAAAAAAAAAGATTTTTTTTTTTTTGAATTTTATTGAAAGAAAGCTAAATTTGAGACAGGACCAAAAGCTTATTTTTGGCATGGAAGCTAAAAAAATGATTTCATTCGAGATGATGAATTTTGTTTTTTGTTATTAAAAGTAAGGAAGGGTTTCCAGCGAGAAAAATAGAAAAGAAACCGCATAATGTGGAAATGTGGGAAGCTGAAAATGAGCATCCGCAGCAATGGTGTGAAAACGAAAGCAGATTCAACTTGAAAAACAGAAAAGAGATATTATTGGGCTAGTAGAGTAAAAAGGCAATCGTGTTTCAAGAGGGTAGGTTTTCACAGTCATTGTCAAAATGATTTCACACTTCAAAAGTGTAAAAAGTACATATTAACACACACACAAATATAAGAATGAGATGGCTAAGCAGAAAGCGTTGAGTGTGAATTGTTATTATTGCACAACAGAAAGAAACTAGACAAGTTACGTAAGCTTTTTCACAGTATTTTGTTGGTTTGAAAGAAAAAACTACAGTGTCTCGCTCTTTAGAGAGTCATAAACAAAAGCTCATTATTGCTCTGCAAGCAAAAAAACATTTTGGAGTTTTGCATGCCACGCACGGTAGCGTGTGCGGCGGGAGGTACGAAATAAAAGTCATTAGCATTAGTGACTTCAGGATTCCGCTTTTTCTATTACATAAACTGTACTTCTTACACAAATCTAACCCTTCAAACTCAAACAACGGATAAAACTACCTACGTGAATCCGGGAGTTACTTTATCTCCAAGTCAGGCCCACTTTCAAGGCCCAAAGTGAACGGCCCGGAATCGTTCGTAGCCTTAAGCCCAAGATTTCCATTTTTCGGGCAACGGCTGCTACTGTTACGAGATGAATCAGCTGGATGTTCTTACATCGTGTAAGAACAGCTTTTATTGGAATGAATATAATAGAGCATAGCGGAATTATAATGATGAAACGGTTGGTGCATAATATGATTATATATGAATATGAGTATTAATGTTGTTATTATTACGAGTCAGCAATGATAGATAGGAAGGTTTGCACATCTGGCGGCACCCGAAGCAGCACGGGATTTGGCGTTGTAAAAGCGCGTAATGTTGTGATGTTGTTGTGTGCAGAAGCATGGCGAAAACAACAACTCAGGATTGAGAGAATTAAGAGAGGAACACCATTCAATCCAATCTCTCATTTCTCTTCCCTTCTCTGAAATTTCATTGCATGTCTGCACACCAATTTCTAACAATGGCGATGATCACGTGCCCGCGATGAAGCCTTGCACGACATTGTTGCGACCATCGACATGCGTTGGTTACCCACCCTCATCTTCTCCCATTCCCATTCATCCTCTTCACCGTCAACCTCACCGTCGTCGTCGTCGTCGTCTTCGGCCACTCGCAAATCCTCCTCTCCCACCTCATCTACCGTGTCCCACGCCAGGAAGCACACCCGCTCTGCCTGGTTCTTCGGCGGCACCAGAAAGTCGACGCGCTCAAGGAAGCTGAGCCACGTGGAGGACATAGACGCCGTCGTCATCACCCCCTTGTCGCGCTCCACCAGCACCTTCGATCTTTCCTCCGCCCCCTCCTTCGGACCTCAGCCGTTACCCTTGCCCAGAGCCATCGACTCCCGTTTACCCTCCTCCAAAGATGTCGCCGCCGAAAAACCCAATGCCGCCGTCGACAAACCCAATGCCGCCGTCGATTTTACCCTCCCCGCTGGTTTTCAAATGCGCAGGTAATTCAATTCCTTCTATCTTCTATCAAACTTCAGCACTCGTTGTTTCCTTTGTAGTTTCCGTTTCCTCGTCTACTATATCGATTATTCAAATCATTTTCATTGAATTTCTTAATTGTGCTATGTGGTATTTTGGTATATTTTAATGTCATTAATTAATTGTGCGTAGAGTTTCAAATTAGGAAAAAAATATTTAATAGAACTTAAATCCATCTGCACATATATATCTGGGATGAGATTATGATGGTTCAGGATTATAATAGTGCATGTAGTATGTAATAATTTATTTCCAATCTTTTGTCCTTTATTCTTTGCTTTAAGTAAAACATGTGTAGCTTTAAATTAGGAATTAGTGAAATAATTTGTGTCGTGACATAGGGATTTGTGTGTGTACAGTGTATTCGCGAGGGAAGAGAATAGAAAAAATATGGAGCACGTGGAGACAAAGTCACCAAGGGTGGCGCCTCAGCAAGACACGAGCAGTGGTGCAAGTACAAGTGCTCAAGGAGATAACTTCTGGTTGAGTGCTCCTGCAAGAAGTGCTCCAACTAGTCCTTTTGCCAGTCCCAGAATCATCCCAAACATTGCCAAAACCGATGATTTTGTCCCGTACTATTATGTGTCACCCAAAGCCAACCAATTCTGGTCTGCACCAGAGATGCCAACATCCGACCCTTCAGCTGGGCACCCACCTCCTGCTTTCTTTGATTTATCAGCACTGCGCACTGATACCACCCTTTCTCCTCCCCATCAAAGCCCGCGGGGAAAAAGCCCCACCAAACACCCCAAAAGCCCCAATGCCCATTCTTCTTCTTCTTCTCCTTCTCCTTCTCCATCCATACACCCCATTTTATCCCTTGACATCTCAATGGCACGTCGGGAAACCACTCTTCCTTACTCTGTCCATCCCTTACCCTTGCCTCCTTGGGCTGGGCCTGGAGCTCCCATAGTCTCACCTCCTGCTATCTTTTCCCTTCCTGTTGCTAAGACGGAACCCTTGCCAATGAAAAATCAGTGGCAAAAAGGAAAACTTATTGGCAGAGGTACCTTTGGATCTGTTTATGTTGCCACCAATAGGTATGTACTACTGCTAGACGCATGTTTCGGAAGCATTCATTATTCTTTTAAGCTCTTACATTCTCTCTTTCTTACAAGCTCGTCTTAAACACATTGTTTTGTTCCACGCAGAAAAACTGGAGCATTGTGTGCAATGAAGGAAGCAGAAGCCTTTTCCGATGATCCAAAATCTGCAGAGTGCATAAGACAGTTAGAGCAGGTTGCTTACCTCTTTAGTGTATTTCTTAGCTTTATGTGTTGTACGAATTTTGTAATTACACTATCTTCCTATGTTGTACTTTGTGATTAAGATTATCCCACTTTAGTTATCTGTAATTCACCTTTTTTTTCATTACAAATTTTCACCTTTTTTCAGGAAATTAAAGTTCTTAGCCAACTGAAGCATCCAAACATTGTGCAGTATTTTGGTAGCGAAATAGTAAGGAATTCTTATTCATATGATTTGTTGTCCAAGATTAATGATTATTTATAGAACTACCATGTAAAACTTCTGCATCTTTGGGTTGTGTTCTGACAGGTAGAAGACAAGTTTTATATATATTTGGAATATGTACATCCTGGTTCAATGAATAAATACGTTCGTGAACATTGTGGTGCAATAACCGAATGGGTTCTTCGGAGTTTCACACGCCATATTCTTTCGGGGTTGGCTTACTTACATAGCAAAAAGACAATTCATAGGTACTGATCACATGCTTGATGTGTTGCATAGAATGAGATCCTTGTCCAACTAGTATAGGAAATCGATAAGAAATATATGCATAAATACTATAAGTTTTTCTTTTTCAGAAACTCCTGATTCAGTTTGCATTTGGGAGATCTGATGATGTGTTTTTTTTCTTTTACAGAGACATCAAAGGGGCTAACTTGCTTGTTGATTCTGCTGGTGTCGTTAAGCTTGCTGACTTTGGGATGGCCAAACATGTAAGTTGTCAAATTCCCTTTCTATTTCGCATTATTGAAAATTGGTGTGTCTCCAAGTTCTTTGTTACTTAGTCTGAGTTTTTTACGAAGTACAGTTCTGCTCTATTTGGAAATTTCCTCGTTGGTTTCAACAGCACCTTTTCTCCTTTTGTGCTCCTTATAATGCTTTTGAGATTTCTGTGTCCACAGCTAACTGGACACGTTGCAGATCTTTCTTTGAAGGGAAGTCCATACTGGATGGCTCCAGAGGTATATTCTAACTGTTACTCCGTAGCCTCTCGGTTGTTCTCTATTGATACCCGTTTCTCGTGCAGCTTATGCAAGCAGTTGTACAAAAGGATAATAGCGTTGAAGTAGCTTTTGCTGTAGATATTTGGAGTTTGGGTTGTACAATTATTGAAATGTTTACGGGAAAGCCTCCTTGGAGCGAGTATGAAGGAGTAAGCATCTACGATATTTTTTTTTCTCCTTTTTATATCAACTTGTTATTCGGAACAATTCCCACAAGGTGTAGTCTATTAGAATTCTCTTTTAACATTCTTTCTTTAACAAACTTTTTTATATCCTATTAGTTAAAATTTGAATAGATTCCACTAGTTTAGAAAGAGGTCCACCGCTAACTAAGAAATAAGATCCGCATATTTATTGAAGCCTCCATGATTTTCAACAAATAAAAATTATTGCAACGAAAGTGTTAAGAGGATTAATATGCTGATATAGCATTTCTCATCTTATTGATGAAGTACCGAAGTATTCATTATAAAATAATGTTTCTTGGTTAATTAACTACAATGATGTATATTTAATTGGTAAACTCAGGTCTAACAACCAGCTTAAAGCACCTTAATGCAACTTCTTTTCTGTGCAGCCTGTGGATTTGTCAGAGATGCTGTATGTATACATGTTTTTTCATTTATGAACTAGGCCTGAAATTCTCATTTAATTATGCAGGCCGCAGCTATGTTTAAGGTTATGACGGATACACCTCCTATACCAGAAACATTGTCAGCTGAAGGTAAGGATTTCTTGAGGCTCTGCTTTATAAGAAATCCAGCCGAGCGACCAAGTGCTTCAATGTTATTAGATCATAGATTTCTGAAAAACTTATGACACCCAGATGTTTCGTGTTCCACGCATCTGTATAATGGAGCACCCTTAATGGTAATATAAATGTTTGTCTCTTTTGCTTTTATCAAACCATGGTGCGTGGTGTTAAATTTATGAATTGATGACTTGACAGGATATCTACAGTCCCAGAGATTTGATCACATTTCCATTTCCTGTGAACATATTGCTGAGGGAAAATAGCCACTGCGAGGTGAGAATTTTTCATTATGATGTCCTTGCCATTATCCTCTGCTGGAAATGGAGATTGAATACGTTGCAGTGGCATCTCAGCGCTCTACTCGCTCTACTGTTGAAGTGCCTGCAACACTTTGGATGAGATTTCTGTGTCGGTGTCAAATATGGTGGCTATAAGAAAATAATGACTGGTCTGGTAGAAGTACGTTCTCATACATTATGCCAATGGCTTGAGTTCATCTGGACTTGTTTAGGATGACTTGCACCTGTAGATGTTGCAGGTTCTTTCCAGGGATTGTCACCGACGCCCTCTCTAAGTAACAAGCTTGTTCAGTGTTCACCATGGAGTTAACAGCACGAGACTTTGGAAGCAAATTTTGTACAATATTAGTGATCCAGAAGTGACACAGTGCAGTCAATTTTTTTAACAATAACAGCAATGATTTTTTACATTAAAATGGATTATTTATTCATTACATACTGATCAAATAACACCATTCTATTTTGTTTAACAAAATAATTGTACAATAAAGAACGTGAAAAGCACGGGGCTTATACGTTTCATTAAAGTAGTAGCACTTGTTTCCAAAACTATTTTCATTCCAGGAAACTATCTGTTTTTTACTTTCGAATCTTTTGAATGGTCTAACTATTACGTAGTATCACTCATACTTACTTTTTATGATTTAAGTAATTAAATTTTTACTAAATTAGTCCCACGAATAACTATTTGTTGGATTATTCATGTTAACATGTGGAACAGTTGATGAATTGCGCATTTGACTTTATTATCGCATTTTATAAATGAATTTAACTACAATGTATCTTCTATAATAACATTTTAACAATAATATTTTGATATGGCATGAAGTAAACTTTCTCCCTCTATATTTGTGTCTTTTGAATACGAACTCTTTGGTTTAATTTTTGTAATTAAAAATATTAAAAGTAAAAAATAAAATGTATTTTCTAAAATGTAATTTAGAAATTCATTTTGTAAGAACCGTGAAATTCAGAGAAAGTGGGAAAGACAAGTATATGCATCTGAGTGGACTGATTGGTTTTTTACGGTAGTATATAAACGAACTTTTCAAAAATTTGTGTCATTCTCTCCATGCACTTCTTCTCTCATAATTATGAGTTTTCCTTTTCTTCTCCTTCTCTCTACAAACTCTCTAAGGTTCTGTTCGTTTGAGTTGATTTTCCTGTTCACGTGGAAAAGGGAGGATTGATTTAGAAAGAATACGTTGTTCTTTTGTGCCGATTTGCGAAGATTTGCTCGGACGTAAAAGCAGAGATTTGCGAGAATACATTGTACATACAATCTCGCCTTAGGTGCGCGGATTTGCGAAGAAATATCATACAAAGACTCATATGCCCATGAAGATGACCAAATGTGGAAGCAGTGCGGGTTGAAGAAGTGATAACCGGTTACAGCAGAGTGTAACCGGTTACAGAGTATAACACAGAAGAGTGGCATAACCGGTTACAGGAGCATGTAACCGGTTACAGGAGCATGAAATTTTGGTGGCACAAACGCGTAACCGATTACAGACTGGATACACTATTTTGAATCCTCACATACATCAATTTGAATACTCACATGCATAAAACCTACAACTTTTAAATTGCAGTTTTCAATCCCCCACTACAGCTGCAAAATTGTAGTCTTTTGAGATCTCTGTAACTGCATGTCATCCACAATTTGAAACCATGCCCATAATCCTTACTTGCAAGACTAGTGTGCGGAAAAATATATCTGGGATCCATGCCATTGCTGAACCTCGTAATACAAAACCTAAATACTTCTCATCCTCGTAGCTCAAAATTCAGAAATTGCTCAAAAAGAAACTAAGTCATACATCTAGATAAAAAAAAAATGTATAAAAAAGAACATCTGCTACGGGCAAAGTGTGACATATTGACATTGCTAATCACAAGACGTTAGCTTAAAATATCCCATGAATTAAAATCCCTATTGCAACAAAGTGAAAAACAAGTTTCCTGAAATATCACACTCACACCTGCATGGTGTATGTCTTTCCACTGTTACGCGAACACATAACCGCAATATATATTTTTCAGTTTTTTTTATAATTATTTTAATATTATAATTTAAAAAGATGTACATTTTAATAAAATTAGGTATATTATATTTTCTAATTTATTAAAAATAAGTTGATTATTTAATTTTTATAATTTTTAAACATTAATTTTATAAATTATTTATAATTTTTTTTCTTTATAAATATTTTTATAATTAAATATAACATTTTATATTACTTTTATAATTAGGGGCATTTTAGTAATCTTTAATTTCTACCAATTAAACTAATTTTTAAAATTTATCACATCAATCAAATCCTACACTAATTCTCACAAACTTTACTTCCAAATCCACTCTCAATTACCCACAAATCCACTCAAAAAAACAACTAAAAAATTACCCTCAAATCCACTCAAATCCATTCAAATCATCTCTCCCAAATCTACCCAAAAGAACACAGCCTAAGAAATTCTCACTTTTTCTGCATTTGATCATCAGTCAGACCGTGTCTGAGCTTTTTTGGTGTCAAGAACTTTTCTTTTCACCGATCAAGTTGTTGTGTTGGAGTTGGTAAGTTCAATTCCTTCGTCCTGTGATATTTCTGCATTTTCTGTTACATGCAAGCATTGTTCAGCTTGCATGTGTTCATCCACTACTCCTCTAAACCTGGTTTTCTGTTTTGATTATCTGGTTGGTTCCTTTTCACCGATCAGAAATTGTAGGTTGCCTTAGAAGTTAATTACGGGTTAGGCAAGATTGCAAAAATGTAGAATTGTCTGGATTATTCAAGGTAAGGGAAGCTAGTCAATTTGATTATGATTTACTATGTATAAAAATACTGCTTGATGGTTATGCATGTATGTGAAATTGAATGATTTTGTGTTCGACATTGATGGTGTGTGCTGTGTTCATGTTGAATGTCTTTCTGCATAAATCTGGTTCATTTGGCTGAGTGTATTGTGAAGAAGTGTGGTAGTGAAAATGGGAAATTTGTATTGATTGCGAGTTGGGTTTGTATGGAAAATATGGGTAAGTTATTTAAGACTTGTTAGAACACTTAAGTCACTCAAACTGTACCAAAACTAGAAAATTTGACGTTGATCATAATTCTGCAGTTATTCTGCAGAATTATGCAGTTCGTTGAGGGTCCTTCATTGACCGTTCGACTTTTCTCTAGTGTTCGGTCTTTACTGAGTTCTGCTATTGTGGATATTCAGTAAATGACCGATCGATCTTGTATTAACATTTAATTGAATATAGGAATCAGTCTAGTCATAGCCTTCGGTCTTATCTGCGTTCAGTCTGTGATAGTTTTTATCTGTTAATGATCGATCGGTCATGGACTAGCACTCAGTCTTAGTAGTACTCGGTCTCGTACGATATTCAGTCTTAAATGTGTTCGGCCTCTTGTGAGTCTTAAACATAAATGTCTGTTTGTTTATGTTTTAGGGTTCGACCTAAGCTATGGGTGTTCGGTTTAAACTATAGAGGTTTGGTTTAAGTTATAGGTGTTCGGTCTAAGTCATAAGCATTCGATCTAATTTAGTTCTTGGTCTGGTAGTAGTATTCGGTCATGTTGTTATACTCGGTATCTTATAATGGTCAGTTGTAAATAGCGTTCGGCCATATCTTCAGCCGTAATTGTTATGGACCGTTCGGTCCTGTTCTTTAGGTAGTGAAAGACCGTTCGGTCTCCAACATTCACAAGGTGTTAGGCATTGTTATATGTTTGGTGATTCCTGTTCGGCCTATACTTATATTTATTTCAGTGGATTTGATGGCTTATGTATGTATTATCATAATGGTGTCAAAGTGAGATTATTATATGATATTTGTAATATGGATGTGAAAGAGGATTCCGGGGAGGAATTGTCTAAGTGATGGGTTACTAAGTTATTGGTAATGGTATGAATATAAGAAGCTCAGTCTTGACGTTCATCCTGACATTCTAATGGTCACCAATTATCAAGTAGAGAATGATGAGGCATGTCGTGAGAATAGCAGGAGGCCCTAGCCTAGGGGTTTTACTTTGACCTAAGGTGAGTGATAACGGACTAACCTTGTGTAGTAGCTTGGGGTGGACCAGCTGTTTCACCATAACGAGTGCACGAACGGTCATAGTTACATATTCATACCAGTTCGGACGGTCTAAAGTAAAGTGGTCGGTTATTATTTGTGTATAAGATTTATGCATGTGTTTGTGTGTTTTACTTGTTTATTGGGTGGTATGTTAACTTGTATATTAAATTACACTAACTTACCCTACTTTCCTGTTTTGCTTATGTTGCCGTTCGGTTTATCCTTTATAATGATCATCCTGTCACTAATAAAAAATATATTTTTTAAAGCAATTTTTTACATCGGTTAAAATTTGTCAAGTATAAAAAGTGGCACAGTGATAATTTTGTAAATATTATAAATATTTTTAAACCAGTTATAATAAAAATAGGTATAAAAAGTGATATAATGAAAAATAAAAATATTTTTACACAGGCTGCCATCAGAACAACTATAAAAATTCTTTTTTTCTATACCAATCAAATCTAAAGCAGGTATAAATTATTATTTTTTTACCGGTGAGATATTACATCCGGTGTAAATTACATTCATTTCAATCTCTCTCTTCTCCCGATGATACTTTCTTTGTTTCGGCCATTTCTTTCTCGTTCGTTGTCCTTCGCTTTCCTTATCTGCAACTCCTCAAATTTAAACCATTGAAACCCTCTTTCTCATTCTTCTAACGAAGGTCAGGTCCATCGATTTGTTCTGCCGCGTCCACTCCTTCGAAGTCGCAGCATTCCTACACTATCACTCTCCTTCCTAGCGACGGTATTGGCGCCGAAGTCATCTCTGTCGCCAAAGACGTTCTTCTCCTTGCCGGTTATCTCAAAGGTACGACGCTCTCTCTCTCCGAAATCACAGCATTTTTAATTTCGATTGGGTAACTAATTACTGTGTTGTCTCCTGGAATTGAACTGCATCTGTTCTGAGATGGATGACAAAGGAAGGACATCTAGGGCACGCTATATGATGTGATAAATGCGTTTGAATAGATATTTTGTTTTTGTTTCCTTGTTGTCCTCTAACAGTTTTCAACCCATCGTAGTTACTGAACCAATTTAATTTGATGGAGTTGGTGCAGATTTGACAGCTTTAGTATAGCAAAGGTCTGTGTTTTGCTTATATTTTGATTTTGTGCGTGCAGCTTGGCAGTGATGTTAAGTTTTAAGCAAGCTGTTGGATATAAAAATCCTTGTTGTCTAGTCTTCTTCATAGAATTAGTTCAGTGTTATTAAGTGTGTTGTGTACATTCGTTTTTGCTTTATTTAAGTGTTTTAGTGTGCCAAATGTTTTAAGAGCTTATATTAATCATGGTCCTAGGTGTAGTGTAAAGTAGAGTTTTAAAATGAATTGTTAGTAGTTTTATGTTATGGTGCATTGGAATGTTTCATTGAGCCAAGAATTCACTACTCAGTGTTTTATGTTAAATAGTAGCAGGATCCATTGCTGAACTATAAGACAGAAGAGAGAATTGGAGAAAAATGTGATAAATTAGAAAAATGTAAATTGTCTCATAATGAATAATGTGAGTTTACAATGATGGGGCTTATTTAGTCAATCTAAACAACTACACTTGACTAATTTGCTAACTGATTTAAGTAATCTATAAATAACACCTTATATTTATGTCTATAATTTATGTCAGACAAAGAATCAAGAGAAAGGAAACAGTGATTGGATAACTATAATTGTAAGTTTTTGAGTGCATCTTCATGTTAAATTTCAAAAAACAAAAAACTCCGTTTACTTCCTCTTCATTTCCCTGGAGTCCAAAACTCCTGAGCATTCATTCTTTCTTCAGTCTTTTATAGGTAATTATTGAGGTTAGAAAAAGTAGATTTTCTGTTTCAGTGTTGGCAGGCAAAATGTTTATTATGATATTAAAATCTATTCTAATAATGTTTGTTTAGTTTATTATGCCATACTTATTTTCTTTTCCTTTTTTTTATTAAAATTAAAATGCAGATTTTCTCCTATTATGATGTTTGTTAACATGAATGTATCAGTCACCCTGTTATTTTACATCATATAGTATTTTCTTAACCGGGCTTCCTTATTGCCATATTTGCAATTGTGATAGCAGCCTTTTCCACAGGCATTGATTCCAAAATTTCCAAATGTTATGTTTATATATTAATTGAATCTATGTTATGTACACATGCACTAAGAAAAAGTGTTTTCCAAATTTTCACCAGATTCATTCATATTAACAACACAACAAATGTTATGTTTATATATTAATTGTTTTCTTTTTATTTGATTGTAACAGTATGGATGCTGATTTCACCAATTGTGAGAGAGAACAAAGTAAGCAAACTGCTGAGCACATTTCTTAAAGATTTTTCTTTTCTTTTCTTTAAAAGGTAGATCTTTTTATCGAAAATGTTTCTTCCTTCCATGTTGCTCTCTTTGATTTCTTTTATTGATTGTTTGTTTATTTGCTCCATTTCTCTATGGATCCTAATGTATTCAAATGTCTTTTCTTTGTTGTGATATGTATCCTATAATTGACAATTGATTAGTCGTCTAGAGATAAGCAACTGCTTTTTGATAAGATGAGGTATTTGACTTGCATATAATGGAAAACACATGGTCTCTGTTTAGGGCATCTCATACAAATATGAAGGATGGAGTAAATATTGTGTTGATGTTTATTATTTGTTCTTTACTTTTTAGTATCTTTTTTAGGATGATTTCTTATCCTGCTTTTCCTTTGTAATTTTCTAATTGTTTTGATAAATTTTCTGTCTTAAAAGGTGTAATCTATAATTGATATTGATTATCAATTATTGTTTTATATGTAGGGCAACTGTTCGTGATGAATTCAATTCGGGCACCACGATCTGGTTCAGGAGTAGCTACAAAGTCATCACCAGGAGTCATTAGAGTAGCTGTCCCTAACGATTGCCACCAACAATCGCAAGTGAATGGCATCAACACGATCATCTTCCCCACCTGTTGTCCACTGTCAGAGGCCACAGAAGAGCTCCCGTACGACTAGGAGAGCAAATTTCGTGTCCACTGTGTCAAGTATTGATGATTCCCCTGCATTGCATTCTGTATCAGATGTGTCTGGTAATGATCTTGGGTTAGCATTTGATGATGACTGTTTTTTATCTATTACTAATTATTCTACCAGTTTGTTGTATTGTCCAATTTTGATTTATCAATCATATATATTGAGTATTACTTCTGTGTGTTGTGTGATGTTAACTTTGAAGTGTTAATCTTAAGTAGTACTTTTCAAATGTCACATTTCTATAGTACTTTTCTTGATTAAAAATCCTCTTTAGATCAATCAGTTTGAGTACTTTATTTCATGCACAGAGATGATCATCCAGAGAGTTTTCTGTCATCCATGCAAACTATAATGGCTATTCTTTTAGAAGAAAGTGAGGATGTAAATCCAGATCTTTTGTCTATTTTATTGTCTACACTAGGCCGTGACAGAAGAATGAGTACGTTTTCTTGTATAACTTCTTTTCGTGTATAGGCAATAGCTGATGCACTTGGAGAATGAACGTTGTCTTATGTATCATCCTTAATATTAATATTATATAGTAAACATGATTTTCTAAATTTTGTTTATTGCAGGATGTTTATGGGGCTGCGAGGAAGCTTTCCACGAGTATTGTACAACAATGCGTGGAAAAACTTGAACCGAGTATCAAACAATTTTCACAATCATTAATATCACGAGACAGTCAGGAAATGAAAAGTCAAGTTCAATACGATGCAATTATCTATTGTTGTGCTCCTTAGATCCTATATGAAGTTTTTTCCTTTTGCGTAATTATTTTATGTGTAATATGTTAAGTAATTAGGTAAACATATAGGAATTTTGTTAGGTAAATATTACATTCGGTTTGGAACTATTTTGATGTGTTAATAATAAAAAAATATTTATTACTTTGTTCGTTATTAATTATTTACACTATATTTTGGGATTGAATTTTATAAAGGATTGGATATGGATAGTAGCACATACAAATCAAGTATTTAAAAAAGCTTCATTTTTATATTGGTTAAAGACAAAACAGGTATAAAAAGGTCTACTTTTTTTGTTCTGAGGTACAACAGGTGTAAAAAAGTTTATTTTTATACCGGTTTTAGAATAGGTATAGAAAGTGAAAATTTCTATACCAACTCGAAAGCAGATATAAAAAACTTTTTTAACCGGTATAAAAAGTTATTGGACGTTTCAGTGGATCAAGCTCTAGAAAGAGAAAACTCACCAGTATATACAGACCGTTCAGTCTTGTACATAGTTTTATAATAGATTAGGTTGTTGGTTGAAAAATTTAATTTTATAGTTATTTTGGGATAATTTTACTGTTAAATACTTAAACTCCTTGTATCTATCATTATTATATATGATTATTTTATGATATAGTTATTCTATACTTTTGGAATGTTACGCATTTTTATTATTAATTGTTCTTGATTTTTTTTTTTTTTTTAAGTTGTATAAACAAAATTATGAACCGTTACTTTAAAAGACTGAATATAAGAAAAGTTGTTTAAAGAATAACCTATTTTTCCTTTTAAAAATTATAATATATATCATGAAAGATTAAAATAAAAAATAATATAAAGGAACAGTATGATAAATGTTTATTGAGAATTGTTGAGCAGGCAGTGATCCCTGAAATAAGCATTATTTCAAGAAGTAGACTGAATTGCCTGTATTACGCCCGCTTGTTGACCAGATCGTGGGATTATTGGTTGGTAATATCTAAAAGTTAGCGCAACAATTAATTTCTGTAATGTATTCCTTTCTATACCTCGGGTCTTCTGTTGAGAGATTCCTTTTTAAATTATCAGAACCAATTTGGAATTATTAGTTTTAAATTACTTTTAAATTTAGGCTTTTGTAATTAAATCTCTATTAAAAGTTTTTGTTTTATTAAATGCTTAATTTATTTTTTTCTAAATACATTGGTGTCTGTTATCTTTATTTTTTCGTCCCTAAATCGCTTATTATTTAGTTTAATCTTTCTCAGTTAACTATTTTTTTTAGAGAAATGAGTTAACAGGAAAAAATTAAAAAAATTAAAAAGAAAATAAGTGATTAATTAGAGACAAAAATAATAATCAAATAATTTCATTCACTATTAAAACTAAATGATAAGTAATTAGAATAAAGTAAAAGATATTTTAAATAATGGATAAAGTAATTGTTTTAATAAAAACCAATTAAAAATATTAAATGATGAAATATTTATAATTTAATTAATATATAAATTTATGTTAGTTATTATAAAATAAACGCCCAACCATCACGTGTAAAATATTTTCGTTAAATAGAATTCAAGTGCGTCCTTGTTTTTTTTTCGATCTCAATTGGTCCATAAATTTGTAAAATTGAGCTAATTAAATCTTCTCCATTAAGTTTTCATTAATGTCGTCTAATTGTGCTGAGCTGTATTTTTTTTTATATGGTGTGGCATTATATATTAAATTGAATGGGTGATCTGTTGTATAATCAACAATTCCACGTGGCGGCTTCTTCTCCTACTTCTTCTACGGCCACCGCAAACCCTCCCAGAATAGCCCCACCGGCCTTAGTGGCCTCTTCTTCAACCGCCGATACTCGCCAACCTCGACTGCAAAAAAGATTTCAAAACACAATAACACACACTCATATAGGTAAAAAGGAAAAGCAAGAACTTTCTTCAATTGTTGTTGGGAAGAACACACATCCCTTTCTTCCATTGCGAAGAAATCTCTCGCAACCATTTTCCCTTGTGACATTTTAACCATTGCCTATGCCACGTTTTCAACAATTTGGCCTGAGATACATCGATCCTTTTACGCGTTTCGTGTCCTTGCTCGGTGACTGAAGTTGCAGTTTTGGGCGAATTGATATGCGAATTGAAGATCGCGACTTAGGGTTTTAATTTGAGGCTTTTCTTAGATCTTTTGTGTTGTCTTGGTTGCAGGTTCGAATGGAGGTCGCGCGTAGAGATTGGAGAGGTTGGGGTTTTAGGGTTCTTCGTGATTAGAGGAGACCGGAGGAAGAAACAAAACTACACAAGTAAATTATATGCACTTTTTAAAGTTACTCCTTTGTAACACCATACATGATTTCTCCCAGACTTCTTGAAGATCTTCACCTTTTACATATGGAAGAACGTCCCTCAAGTATGTTTTTCCATCATTTTAAAATTCCAATATAGGTGGAGCAGAATGTTCCGTTTGAAATGGTTCAGAAGTCCAAATATGTTGTCATTAATCATAAGTTAATTTTTGAAAAAACAAAAATCACAGAGAGCAGCCACAACATGCTATGTTGCTCTCCACCCAAACGTGAAAGGTGTAACTGGGAAGTACTTTGTGAATTGCAATCTATGCAAGCCAAGTGCGCATGCCAAAAACAAACATCTAGCAAATAAACTCTGGGATTTCAGCAACGAGTTGATCAAATCGATTTTAAAAGTTTGAATACTCTCGCAGCTTGGTGTTTTCCTCCTTAATTAGGGACAAAAGTCACTTGAAGTCTATGAAAACTATTGTAGCTCATGCAATAAGAAGAACGTTATATACAGTTATATATAATTCCAGTTTGTTCTCGGAGGATGTTTCTAAACTTTAGATAATTCCGCCGTTTCCGCCTGAACGTGATTTTCAATTTTTTGCTTATTCTGCCATTCAGTATTCTCCCATAACTAATTGTTAGCTGGCTGCTCTGTTTTATGGTGCTTTGTTCTTTGTTGTTTTGTTCTATGCAAGTACCATAACACTCTGTAACTTTACATGTCGCAATTAAAGACTGACGCATAAAGAGGAGTGACGGACCCGTTATGCGATTCGACGATTCTACGAACAGAGAGGAGAAACACCACGAGGGACCGACTACCTTCAGCAGCAAGGAGTGACGGTGACGGCGGTTTTCGGTGGCCCTAGAAGAAGTAGGAGAAGAGGCCACTGTCACGTGAAATTGTTGATTATATAACAAATCATCATTCAATTTAATATACAATGTCACGCCATATAAAAAAAATACAGCTCAACATAGTTAGATGGCATCAATAAAAACTTAACTGAAAGGACTTAATTGATTCAATTTTACAAGTTTATGAACTCAATTAAGACTGAAAAAAAAAACGAAAACCCACTTAAGATTGACCAACATATACAAGGTCCAAACGAGGTTTAAACCATAGAACTAATATGCTAACAATATTTACTTAAAATAAAATGTTTACCACGATAAAATGACAAATAAACACTTTTGTTAAAATAGGACGTTTAATATTAAAAGGATTTAACAAATTTGTTATGTCAGAGTTCTTAATAACATTTTGTGGGTACTAATTTTTTAATTTATATAGTTTAATTTATTTATTAATTTAGGTGACGCAGTTGTTGTTTTCTTCTCTTATTTTATTGTCACATACTATTTTATAAATTTAACTAATAGTTATGTGACAATTCAACAATGCAATTATCTTTAATATCTCAAACTATTAGTTTTCTTCTAATGAAAAGATTATTACAGGTAAAATTAAAGATTTATTGATGATGAATTAAAAAATATATATATATATATATACAAAAAATAACAATTCTATAACGTAAATAAAAGAACAAATAAACAGCAAAAAACTTAATTAAAAAATATAATATTTTTAAATACTCAATAAAACGCAAAAAAAAAATTATAGCTCAATTACACGTAAACTTAAAACATAATTATACCTATTAAAAAAACGGACGTAAGGAGCGCGTGAGGGAGGCAAGGGATTATTTTGTCTTTTGTGACGGCGTGACTTGGATGACAACTATGCTTCTTCACGTGCATTTATCTATTTCTAGAATTTACTTGAGTTTCAGTGCCCAACTTTACTCCTCATATTCCTATAGTGCATAGGGAGAAAGGCGAACCAGCCATGGAACCTCCTCCATCACAATCCATTCAAGTCTCTGGAGATGATACACAAGACAAGGTCATCAACGAATGGTATTCTTCTTTTCTATCTTCAATCGCTTCTTAACTTTTTTAAGAGATAACATCTTTGATTATTGAATAATCTAACTGTTTATTTGTTTTTGTTTTTGTTTTTGTTTTCTGGATACATGTAGTTGTTCTTGCTGGTATGACTGTACACAAGGTCTCTTTGATTTCTTGTGCTGTAACTTTTAAAACTCTTTATTAGTGTTATTTCATAGGGACATGGGTATCGAGTTGTTACTTTTCTCTTCCCCTTATCAGATGATTGATGTATGATCTGAATTAACTAAGAAAAATCTGTGCGTTTTAATCATAGACTGATACAACATTCTTCCTTTTTGTGTCTTTTGGATGCCTTTGCTAACTGAGTTTGAGATTTTTGTTATATAAATCACACTGAAATTAGAATGTATAGGTGAATCCTAAGAATTCTAGAATCTGAGTTTATTATCCTATATATCCAAATCGTTTGGGAATTTCATGGTTGTTTTACTAGCAGAGGATCCTGTTTCCATAAAGTGGTGTGGGTCTGCAAAAGTCATTCTTTTAGTCAGAGAATCACAACAAGCTTTTGTGGCAAAAACTGAATATCACATAACAACTATCAGAACATGGCAGTAGTAGGAAAGACACATTTTTTATTTATTTGACCCGTATTATAAAAAATAATAGTATCAAATTAACATAAAAATTGTGTGTGTATTAAAATATTATTATTATTATTATTATTTTTAATTACAACAAAGTTTTGTTTTATATTCAAACTAATCAATTTCCTGGTGTCACCTTGATGAATAAGGCTCATTTGATGCATTATTAAAAGATAGAAAGGAGTTCAAATGATCGGTAATGAAGATGCAAACAATCCTTTATTAGACTAAGTACACTAATGAAGGTAAAAAGATGGAGAATTTTTAGAAGGTGATTTATTTATTTAAAAAATTAAAATACTTTATAATAAAATTTGTTATTTGAATGTAAGGGGAAAAAAGTAAAATTTTAGGATTTTGAGAACATAAAATAGTTATTTAAGACTATATAATTTCAAGTTTTAAATGAAATTTATTTTGGATTCTCCTCCTTTAAACTTGTCTCTTTGCATCATGATTTCTTTTTGTGTATAAATTAATATAATTTTTTTATAAACATTAATTATGTTTTCAGATTTTTTTTATTACCCCATGTTAATTTTTAGATAGGGTCATTTTTCATTAATATCTGACAAATCTATTTTTTAATGGATGTTAATTAAACTTTTTTAATATACACTAATAAAACAATTAATTAAGTGATTTTAAGGAATATAGACAACGTGTATTTTTTGTTTAATATTATTTAAATTATGTAAATTTGTAACAATATTATTTTGTTTTTAACTTTTTGTCACGATTTTCTCAGCTCATGTGATAGTATGAATCTCGGTCAAATTTGTTTTATTAAAGCATGTAAAGATAATTTTTATTTTTATGTATATAGAAATTGTTTTTCTAATTGATGTTGTTATTTATTGACAATTTTTTTATTTAGGAACAGTTGAAATACTTTTTAAAATAAGAAAATTAAAATTTAATATATTTGAATTATTTTATTCAATTAACACAGTTATAAATTTTAAAAATTTAAAGTAAAAGTAATTAATATTTAACATATTCAATTTTTCTGTAACGGTAAAATATCAGTTATGATGGAATTTGAGTGGACTGATATTAGACGAGTCTTTAAGATTTGGGCTGGATTGAGTCTTTTTTTAAGATGAATCCTTGAAAACAATAATCATATCCTTCAATTTATTTATTTTCTGCATTATTTTTACTTTTTAGAAATTTACAATTTGTTTATTTTCTGCATTATTTTTACTTAGAAATTTATAATTTATTTATTTTGTGCATTATTTTTACTTCAAAAAATTACAGATATAATGTCATTAAAATTTTAGAAATTTTTATATTATTATTTTTAGTTAGCTTCGCAGGTAAGGGCGGATATTAAATAATAATAAAAAGTTGACTCATTTTTTTTTTCAATGAATTAGAATTTTTGAAAGATAGATTGATTGGATTCATAAGTTTATAGTAATAAAGTTAAAACTGTTACGTATGTTACTAAATATTATTCAGAATTAAAAACAAAAATATTAATTTATATAATTAATTAAATATAAAAACCACTCAAATATTATTAAACATTATTTTAGCATTAAAAAATTAAAATTGTCAACTTAAAATTTACGTAATTAATAAGTACTGAATAAAATAGGTTTAATTTAGGATTGAGTGAGTTGTATAATAGTATATACTTTTATAAAGTCAAGTAAAATTGACTTACGAGTCCGAGCCAATTTTATGGTTTTATTTTAATAACTTTTATAAATGTTAGACAAATTTATGGAATATTATATATGGATTAACTAACGTGAATTTGTTATAATTTAATTGTGTTAGTGAATTTGAGTCCTACCCTTTCCATGAGTATTAAATATTTGGAGGAATGCGATTTTCATAAAGAAACGTATTTATAATGTTATGCATAATCTGTATAACATAACATTTCATAAAATTAAATATTTTCCCAAAAGCAGTTCTAAGATATGAATTAAATGTTTGGTTATGAATTTGATCAGAGTTTATTTTTTATAACTCATTCTTTTATTCAGATGCTGACTTATAAATAACTTTAAATATGTTATTCATGAAAAAAAAATGTTTCTTAACAGACTAAAGTCTTTTATAACAATAATTGCTTTTAAATTATTTCAAAATAATTTAAATATTTTTTTAATCTTTTAACACACCTTTTTGGTTATGGTTAACAAAGGAAGGAAGATATTCACCAAATAAATAATACTATAGACTACAATTCCATTCTCTAAACCTTATAATTTTTTTTTCTGGACTCCATGTCATAAATCAAAGTTAAAATACTTTTTTTTTTCAGTACGTCCAGAATAATAAAATAAAATCATTGGTCTAATCCAAATTACTATAATTTGTAGATTAATTTATTGTTTAAATAGAATTTTATTGTTAAACTGCCGTTTCTTGTTTAGTGTAGTTGCACGATTGAAGGTTACGAAGTGACAGAAATAGAGAGTGTTGCTTTTATATATATATATTGTATACCAACATCAAGTTGATCACGTCGTTCCCGCAAAATGATTAGTTATTCATATTTTGTTAGCTTTTATCATGACTGTACACACATAGTCCACCACATGACACACCCAAGAAACACAGTCAAATGTAACGCACTTTCGGTATATTTTGCTTTCAAAATTCTCCTACTCCCACAATGCACACGACTTAATCCTCAAACTGCAACCTTAGCATGTTACCGAATTTTCATATTATTTTTGACAATTTTTCACAATGCATATATATGTTTTTAGATAAAAAAAGAATATTATTCAACTTTTTTAAGTTTTAATTACATTTCTTAACTTTGACACTTCAAATATAAGCTGAAATTAGTTTTGAGATAATTATTTTATCATATTTAATTAATTAAAACTACAATGGATAAAAGGAATAAAGGCTTTTATCATACCGAGACTCAATACATACGTTAGAATTTGAAATAGGATAATTTAAAATAGGATAATAATACTTTGATAACAATTTTTTAATAATATTTTAACATTATTTACGTGTTATTTTTTGATTGATTTAAAATTATTTTACAATCAATAATAATAATTATAAACATTAATATGAACCAATTACAAAATGATACATGAATAATATTAAAATGTTGTAAAAAAAGTATTTTCAAAAGGATTATTATTATCGTTTTAAATATGAGTTTAAATCTTATTGATTCCTTGTGTGTGATTGGACTCAATCTGATTGGGATGTTCTGATTGATGTTCCCGTTAGTGAATATCCTCTTCTATACACCCAACAGTGTACTATTGCAAACATCCTATTTTCTTCGCAAGGAGCTTCACGTGTCAACTATGCAGTATCCTTTTTTCCATATGTCTTTGAAGCTGTTAGTTTTTTATATGAGAGATACATTATGACACTACATCATCTTGGCACTTAGAGCAATTGTTAACTATGAGATAGTTCTACGGAAGTTCTCTACTCCATTAACAAATACCAAAACCAAAAGTAGCAGACATTTTGGACTTGTACCAAACCAGAGTGAAAGGGACAAGGATAGTGGCCATGCCACTCTCCACAAAAGCAAAGCTAGTGAGTGTGTTTTTTCCTATAAATGGCTGTAGTTTGCAGCTAAATGTCACAAGCAATTCTAATAATTTTTCCTGTTGTCAACTTATGGAGTCATTTGCCTCTAATAAGCTTCCTTTTCTTTCACTGTTTTGGCTTCTGTTCCTCAGTCCTCTAGTGTGCTGTCAACTTTACTATAACTTCTATGACTCAACTTGTCCAAACCTCACCGGAATTGTTCGATACAACGTGTTGTCAGCTATGGCCAAGGACGCAAGGATTGCTGCCTCTCTCCTACGCCTTCATTTTCATGATTGTTTCGTTCTTGTAAATAACTCGTCTCAGTTTTAGTTGGGAAATCTAATATCAAAGCATATTTTTACGTTGCATTCAAATTGACTACGTGTGCTGTTTCTTCCTTTTTCGTCACGCAGGGATGTGATGCATCGGTGCTGCTAGATGACACTGATACTCTAAAGGGGGAGAAAAATGCACTGCCTAATAAAAATTCACTGAGAGGATTTGAACTCATTGACAAAATCAAGGCCAACTTGGAAAAGGCTTGTCCTTCCACTGTGTCATGTGCTGATATACTGACTCTAGCAGCAAGAGAGGCTGTTTATCTTGTAAGACACCAAATTTTCACTGTTTCGAATAAACCATACTAAAAAATACACACTACTGATAATTAGTTATCTGGTAAATTTTTCAGAGCAGAGGTCCATTTTGGTCTGTGCCTCTGGGTCGTAGAGATGGTACAACAGCAAGTGAGAGCGAGGCAAATAACTTGCCATCACCCTTTGAACCTTTAGAAAACATTACGGCCAAGTTTATATCAAAGGGTCTTGAAAAGAAGGATGTAGCAATACTCTCAGGTTTGTCTCCTTCAAAATTCGATCAGTACAAAACTCTTTACACAGACATTTCATAGATGTTAGTTAAACCCAAAGAAAAAGTTAAACAAAAATCCTGACTTCACATTTTCAGTTAGAATGTTCATGTTTATATATGTAATTAATGAATGCAGGTGCACACACTTTTGGCTTTGCTCAATGCTTCACGTTCAAGCCGAGGCTCTTCGACTTTGGTGGGTCTGGTAAATCTGATCCAGCACTAGATGAGTCACTTGTACAGAGTTTAAAAAAAGTGTGTCCAAACCAAGCTGATTCTGACACCAATCTGGCTCCCTTGGATCCTGTGACTACTAACACATTTGACAACAGTTACTACAAAAACATTGTGAACAAGTCGGGTTTACTTCAGTCAGACCAGGCTCTTTTGGGTGACACTGCAACTGCTTCATTGGTCAACAACTATAGCAAGTGGCCTATTCTGTTCTTCAGAGACTTTGCTGTTTCTATAGAGAAAATGGGTCGCATAGGTGCCCTTACAGGACAACAAGGCCAAATAAGGGCAAACTGTAGGGCTGTGAATTGAATAACTCTTATTGCTCTTGCCTTTTCAAAACCTTTGTACAATAAATTCTGGGTCTGTTTGTGTTCAAATTTAAGTAATGTATGCAACTTTCAAAAAATAAAAGAAAAAAATGTGCAGTTTGTTATATATCAAGAGAGGCATATATTATATATTAAGACACCTTCTTGTGAAACTAATAAATGCCATAACTTCAACAAAATATAATGAAATTGACTGAATAATGTAAGCAGGGAGAAATTGAGTAATTGTGTCCATTTTTATAGTGAAATGGTAATATGATGATAACCTAGGATAGTTACACAGAAATGAACAAAGGAAATAGAACAACATATGAAAACATGTCAACATAGATATAAAATTAAGACTAGCAAACAGTTAAGTTGGAAATGAGTCATGTATTCTACAAAAAAATTATATTTTCATATACAAAGCATATGGTTTCAATTGGGTAAATGGTCTTTGTACTATTTACAGCAATTGGCCTTAGTGGCATGTAATTACGTCACATGTTCAGATGTGTCAATAGAGTGGTTGACTCTTTTTGAAAAGTAACAAGAGAATAATGGAGTACATATTTTGACTTTTTCCTTTCTAATAATGGCAAATATTCTTCTTAAATCTCCTTGTTTTTTTCTTGCATATACGAATATAAAAATTTCCATTTTTTTATTTTTAAATTGAGCAATTTAATAGTAGAAAATTACTTTCAAATTACAATGTGGAAAAGCATATTTCATAAGTCATATTTTACTTTTTAGATTATACAATTTGAAAGCTATTTTCTTTCCCAAAAAAAAATCCTTCTAGATTGAATAAATTGAAAGACTAAAATGACTTTCTGAAATTAGAGAGGATTACGAAAAAAAAACTTTCAGATTGAGCAGTTTAGAAGTTATTTTTTACTCCCGAATTGTATAATTTGAAAGTATTTTTTTATTTTTGGACTGCATAATACAGAAGTCATTTATAAGTTTCGAATTGAACAATCTGCAAGTCATTTTTTTTATTTTAGATTGTATATTTTAGAATTTTTTTTTCGGTTCTAAATTGTGTAGTCCAGATCTTTTTAAGAAAAATAATAATTTTAAATTGGCAAAAGTAAATTTTTTGTCTTCATGAGGATGCACACAAAAAAATGATGGAGGTGCGACAAGAATTTACCTTTTTTATTCCGAAGACTAGCGTAGAAGAGAAAACTTAGCTGGGCCGGTAAGCCCATTGAATCTTTGAGATTACAAAATCACACTCAGGAGAGTTATCGGGCTATATGAAAATATCATCTTCTTTAATAATTTTTAGATGACAAATAATTTAGTGTCATGACTTTTTTTGGGTTTCAAATTAAAAAATATTAAGATACTTAATAATTTGGGTTTCAAATTATCTGCAGTATTATTTTTTCTTTCATTGAATGATCGACATGCGGTCGCTCTAAAGTTAAATTTGTAGTTTATATATTTTCTTAGTTTATATATTTTTGAATTTCGGAGGGTGATTTATGGGAAGAAAGGATCGGAATTGACGGCATGAATACTGAGAAAGAACTGATATCGATTTGGCTATCCATCTTTTCTTCACCTGCACTTTAAATAAACAAATATTCAGAATTTCTTATGTGTTTGGTTAGGGTAGGATGGAAGGAAAACGACGGTGAAAAAGATAGAAAAATGGAGGGAATATTTAATTTTAGTTCCTTTTGTTGTTTGTTGGGAAGAAAGAGGGTAAGCATGCGCATCAATAGGTACATTTTCTCTTCCTGCATCTTCACCCATCATCACTTCCCTCTTTCACTTTCATCAATTTTTTCTATTTCTTTCGACTCTCACTACCATCATTACAATATTCGACTCTCCTATTCTATACATGCATCATTCTTCTTTCACCAACTCAAACTTTATAAACCTCAATTTTCAATTTGATGAAAATATAAAATGTATCTCTAAGCTTAATTTATGATGTTTTTTTTTGGCAAAAACCACGGATTGGTACGAGCGTGAATGTGAAAAATCGCAAGTACCAATTTGTTGCAACTTTCTTTCAGGGTAATGAAGAAAGTGACTGTGGAACAATGCAATGAATCAGTGACAAGATTGTGTTAATCAGGTATGGTTTTATTATATTATGTGCATCTTAAGTCATATCACATTACCACAAATGGTCTTCGTCTTTTTATTTCACTCATTTTCTCTGTCTCTAAGAAAATAACAATTAAAGAGAGGGAAATTCTGTCATTTTCAAAAAGTTGTTCGTTTTTTGGATGGGAGCAGTTTTCCACACTTTATTCCGTTCAATTTGAATTTGATGAAGAAACTACAGTTTTTTTTACTAATCTCCAAAACTTGGCGCCAGATTCCTCCGGCATAATCAATATAAAAACACGTCAACAAAAAATCAAAGTGCAGAAAATAACATAATCATACTAATGGACATAATTTTAGCAATGAGTATGACAGAATATTAATGTCTCTGTATATTTATCTACAATGTTGTTTCAAGTGAATCCAGTTTGTATTGAAACAAAAACTCAAAATATTCTTAACTACGTTCGTTTCTTTCTTTCCTGTCCCAACATTTTGTGAAGTGATTATCAGAAGGTAACTTGTCACTTTTAATTGGAGACAATTGAATGAGTTCCTATAAATGACGCTGTGTTACTTCATCTTTAATTAATCAGCCTCTTCATTATAGTAAATATGAACCTCTTGATAATTGCCATTTTGGAAAAACAATGATAGTAATACTAGGTGATCATCATCGAATGTTGTAACATAAAATAGGATTTGGAGTCAGATATGGGTGATGCTACTTTTGTGTGTTTTAAAAGAAAATTAAATTGCAGAGAAACATTTTACGTACGTGGGGAGCTGAATTATGTTGATGGCGTAGTGAGTGGGCAGCAAGAACATAATGAATCTGCAACAACCCTTCCCACCAGCTTCCATTCAAAACCAAAACAACATAACACAATAATCATTATCTATTTTTAGCATACACATTTCTTATCATTAATTTTTATCATATTGCTGCAACGAGGTACAATCACTTATCACTACGTACTGTGTTCATTTGTCACGGGTAAAAAATAAAATAAAAGTTAAAATTTAGATTTTAAATTTAATTCAATTTTATAAAATTGATTATGTAAAATAAAATTTACACTTTCGTAAAAGAGTAAATCAAATAAATATCAAAATTTGTTATAATAAATTTTAACCTATAATTTTTGTTTCAATATATAGAGTTGAGAACTAATCTTTACAATTTAAACCAATCACTTCTCTTAATTTTATCTCAATTCCTCTAATGTTTTGTAGAACCTCCTCTTACACAGAGTCTGAGTCCAAGTTTGGGTACTGCTAAAGACACTCTAATTAAAGATCAAAATTTTATTCATTAACAGGTGGAACTTCCATCACAGCTAAATCTAAAGGCAAATTATGAGCATTACGTTCATACATTACTTCCATACCAAGGTTAGCTCGGTTAATAATATCAGCCCAGGTATTTATTACACGACCTTGACTATCAATTACGGATTGGTTGAAATTAAAACCATTTAAGTTGAAAACCATAGTGCTGATACCTAAAGCGGTAAACCAAATACCTACTATAGGCCAAGCAGCTAGGAAGAAACGTAAAGAACGAGAATTGTTGAAACTTGCATATTGGAAGATCAATCGGCCAAAATAGTCATGAGCAGCTACAATATTATAAGTTTCTTCTTCTTGACCAAATTTGTAACCTTCATTTGCAAATTCATTTTCTGTGGTTTCCCTTATCAAACTAGAAGTTACCAAGGAACCATCCATAGTACTGAATAGGGAGCCGCCGAATACACCAGCTACAGATCGGTTATCAGAATTAAGTTTTAAATATACAATAAATGTAACTTGTCTACTTTTTTACCTTACCTTTACATTTATAAATTTTGAAATAAGTTTTTGATTATGATTGTTCTAGTTATGATCTAATATCTTATAAGCATGTTTTACCTAATTAATCACAATATGTTTTTAATATATAAGAGATTGAAAACCAATTAGCCTATTCTATTTTAAAAATTTTAAAAGGTTGATCGAACCATTAGACTTACTCTATAATGTACAATTTTAATACTATATTTAAAATATTAATTTTAAAATTAATTTAATTTTATAAAATCGACTTTTTAAGATAAAATTTACAATTTTATATATTATAAGACGGTGAAGGAAGCATTTACGAGATGGTGGCATCACATATACCTCACATTACATTATTTTTAGTTGCATTTGGTATTATGACAAAAAGTATGGCAATGTTGAATGGATTATTCTGTTTGGCATTTATACGGAAAGGGTGATTCAGGCCACAGAATTTCAGATTCCGACGAAAAGAAAGGTATAAACATCATTCTGATGTGAAGTTACATCATGAATGAATCAGCGCTTTCTGTAGTAGTTATCAGTTGTTTTTGCTTCTATTTGATAATTTTATTTTTGTCACGTCTACACTCTTTTTGATACAGTGCATGTATTTGGCTTATAGTATTTTTGATACAGTGGAGGATAATGCACATTCGAGATTGGGATGAATCCATATATATATATATATATATATATATATATAAAGTACTTTTTTTGTTTGGTTCGGTGTGATTAAAAAAAAAACTAAAATCTTAAGAAATGAGTTAAGTTTAATATAAAATAAATTAGTTCAATAAGTATTTTAAAAAGTGGTATAAAATAATTTTTAAACCAAAGCACATGATAAAATCTTCTTTACAAATAAGATATCATAGCATAACATAATATTGTTTGGTAAAAATAAATAAAAAGGAGGTTTGGTATATCCTCAACGTTATATAGCCTACAAAATAATTGAAAACTCTGTTTCTTCTCTATCTTAACAGTAGACAATCAGGTTTATTATTGTGTATTATATGTTTTAAAATAATAGTATAATAGTAAATAAAAGTTAATAATTAAGAATGAAAAAAATATTTCTTTTTAGATAAAATTTATAAAGATAGTTTGGTGTAACATACCAAAAATATAGTAAAATATTATATAAAAAAGTTATCACATGTATTATATGATAAAACATTTAATTAAAATATAAAGTCTAACTTATAGTTATCCAAAACAACTATAAATTTAAACTTTATATACAGATGAAATAAAACAAAACTATCTACAAGTTAGACTAAACTAACTAAGCAACCGGATAATCCCCATCAAGCGTCTGCTTCACAGTGAGCTGATCTCCTTGTGCTCACACCCATAAGATGATCATAGCCAAACAAGAACATAGCCACATACAAAGACAAACACATACAAAAGGGTAAGCTAGATATAAAAGATTCATACATTAGTATAACATACAATCAAAACTTAATTCATTCAGATAATACAATTAACTTCAAACATTCTAAACAAGTTATGACTTAGACTTAACCGTCCGGACTTAGAATGAATACCGAGCTATGATGGGTTGTGCACTTGTGGTGGCCTCTACTATTTTGCAAAGTCACTGCCATGGGTTTCACCCTACCACACATAAGGTTAGTCTGTTACTACACAATAAGCCTCCAAGTAGCGCCTACACTAGGACCTCATACTACTCTCACCACATGAATCAATTATCTCTATTTGAGAATGAACGATCATTAGAGTGTTAGGATAACCCCCAATACTGAGCTCCCTATATTCATTCTAATAACACTTAAACCGTACCGAAAAAGTTCCTCCCATGGAACCCATATAACCATCCGTGAAATCATTTGAACCAATATAATTATGCACACTTTCACAATTTCATGACACACATAACTTTTGATACTCACATAATACCCATACATAGTCACACATCATATAGTCATACATCATCCATAATTGAATCAATTACATAACTCAACCAATAAAGATCAAATAATAAAAGAATACATGTTAATCTGAAACAGTCGCTCAACACACCTACTCGTTGAGCGACCACAGACTTTGCTCGCACAACAACCCGGCTCGTTGTGCGAATAAAATTCCCAATGGTACCAGATATTGAATTCGCGCTCAGCGACATCACTGGCTAAGTGAAACTCACCAGAAAGTGGACCAGCCCTTCAACTCACTCGCTCAACTACCCCAATGCGTTGGTTGAATAGAATCACAATGCTCCCAGACCTAGACATCTCGCTCAACGACCCTTCTCGTTGTGCAAACCAACAAATAGGGAGCCAACCTCCACGACCACTCGCTGAGCGACTCAACTCGCTCAGCGAGTCTGCATAATCTGCAGCACCAAATCTGCAGAATTACGCAACCTACACCAAATTTACCAATTCCAACTATTTTTCCCAACTTCTAATCCTCTTAAATTGAGTTATACACCTAATTAGACTTGAAAAGTATTTCTAAACATTACTACCATCATTCTAAAGTGATTTCTAACAATTTCCCACTCCAAAACACACAATTTATCAACTTATGGATCTAAATCACATTCTACCACTTTTGACACTATTTTAAGCAACTTAGGAACTCTAACAAGTCCCAAATGACTTGTCCAAACTATCATAACAAACCAATTGGTCATCTAACCCCTATTTCACATTTTCACTACTCCACTTCCTCAAAACTAGCCTTAAACCTTGGCAATATGACTTTCTTCCCAACTAACCAACCCTATCACAATTTCTAACATTCAACACAGCCCATAACATATAATTCATCATCCAATTCAGTTCATTTTTCACATTTCATCAAAGGCACATTCCAAAACAGTCAAATCACACATGATATAGTTACTCTAGAGTATAAGTTTAGTTCAAACAACAAGATAACCAAGAATTTACACATACATATCCAATTACTAAATTAGAGTGTAACTCTAGCTTCCCTTACCTTAGGGAAACGCTGCACAGCTCTAGAAAACCCTGATCGATGCTTGCACCACAAGGAAACTCTAGAAAACCCTACAAATCACCGATTGGTAATAGAAAATCAACCTTAGAACCTAAATTGAGCTAAGAGTTAAGAAAGAGAGACACAATTCTCATGCAAAAACAGAAAATCTGCATAATTACAGATTTAAGGGAAAACCTAGAAAAGAAGAATGAAACTTACCGGCTCAAATCACGAAATTGATCGGTAAGAATTGTAGTTCTCGACGCCAGGATCGCCTAGACACTTCCTAATCGTCAAACAAATAGTCCAAGAGTGAGAAAGAGTAGAGAGAAGTGAGAGATAACGAAGAGGAAAAAGTTTATAGAGATAGACATTGTTTTAGATAATTTTATAAAATTCTATTTATATTATAAGATTATTTTAAAATAAAATACTCGGTCTCATTGTTTTAATACATCTATTTACTCTAATATTCTATTTTATAGGGATTCTCACATTGAGAATATTTAATATCTGTCTAGAAGTATTAAAATCAAATTTTAATTTTAATTTATTATTTGTAAAAAATTAAAATTAAATCTTTTTACATTTTATTAAATTAAATTTAATTAAAATTAAATTTTTATTTTTATTTAATTTAATTTATATTAAAATTATTTTCATTTAAATTTTATTTTAAAAATTTATAAAATATTTTTTTAAATATCCATAAATATTCATAATAATTTTTAAACTAGTATATGATAAATAATAAATATTTTTTTTGTTATGATATGATAACGAATAAACATTATCATTGTTATCCTTACTAATAACATTGTTAGAATTTTGGATTTTATTTTATTATATAATAATAATAAGTTAAAGAGATAAGATTCGAATGGAAAAATTTTATATTTTTTAAATTAAGGTTATTTTTTAATATTTATTAATTGGACATAAACGATCAAATATTAAAAATTTAAAATAAGTTCAAAATAATTAAAGTTAATACTATGAAAAGGAGTTGAAAGATATTTAAAAAAAACATTAAATAAATCACGTCTATAACATGTAAAGTGAATGTTTTTAGTTTATTAATTTGCACCAAAACATTTATTTTTCTCTGAAATAGAGTAACATATTACAATTTATAGGTCCGCAGATTCAATCTCGCTATTAATTTAAGAAATTTATCAATGAAAAATGTATAAGAACTTTTGTAAGTATTACTTAAACCTTAAGACATGTCATAATCTTAATCACTATTCAACTTGCCTAAATATTTTATCCAAAAAAATCAGAATCAATTAGAAAAAAATATTTCTTTTACCAAATTTATTTTTCTATGGTCTTTGTCCGAAATTTTTATTGTTTTAACCAATAGCTAATGATAAGAATTATAAAAAAAAAGTAACAAAATTAAATATGGAATAGGATGCACACAAAACAGTAAACGCGGTATTGTTGCGCATCAGATGAAAATAGAAAGCATTGACCCTTTCTCTAATAATTCCGTCATTGGACGTTTTTAAATGCATGCATTTTTCTCCTTTTTCTCCTAAGCTAAAATGATGTTAATTTAAAATATTTTATAAAATATATAAAAAATTAATAAAAAATAAAATAAAATACCAGAATAACATGACCTTTTTATATTGTATTGTAACCAATTTGATATTATTTATTAGGTGGTGTAAAATTTACTATTTTTACAGTAACTATTTTTAAGTCAAATGAGTTATGTTTTTTTAATTAGTTAAAACTATCAAAATATTTACTTTAATTATTTATAAAAATTGAAAACCCTGGAGAATAGACTTATATTTTCATATTTTACATAATTTTACAAATAAGGATGAAGTGTTTTTCTTTTTCGACAAAAATTAATTATTACTAAAGAAATTAAATATATAATCTCTTGCATCCTCCATTCGAAATCTTTTAAATCAATTTTACATCTTTCAAATATTAATAAAAGTTAAATCGATAATTTTTTTCACCTTCTAGTTTAATATTTACCATTAAATAAACTTTATAATTAATGTACGGAACGTGATAGAGATATACTGAACAAACTACTGCACATTGTACAGAAGTAGGGTAAATAAGACCACGAGTACACTTTGATCTTGCGTGGTTTTATTTTTAGTATTGGAATATAATTTTCATGTTCTAACTAAACCCTCTTATTTTAGAAAAAATATATTCTCACACACATAAATTTTTACATTTATTTAATACCATTCTTTCTTATTTTTTATTTTCTTATTTCTTGAAAAATATAAAAATTTATTTTTTTATGACTATTTTATTGTATAAATGTATGTCACTGTTATTCTTTATTTTAATTTACGCGTTTTTAGTACGAAAATTCTCTCTCTGTTTTCTTCTTCTTCTCCATGCGTACAGTCCCACCACCATTGTTAAACGAACAGTCTCCACGATCAACGAACCCACCAAACCTTAATTCTCTCAAACTCCACATTTGAACTTAACTAGAAGATTTCCGAAGCAAGAACTTCCCAATTCAAGCTCATCCACGATCCATTCTCACGGTTATCACATGCAATGTTTTGACCTCGAGTCATTACATTACCACATTGCGTGCTTTTTTCGTAACCAAGGAAAACCGAATGGGTCTCTGCACTTCCAAACCCACTCTCTCCTCTACCCAATCCGCCACTCACTCCCCCACTCTACATTCTCAAGATGTTGCCGTCGCAGTCACTCACAGTCACATCCCCGAACCTCACTTGCGCAGCACCGATGGCGAGAGCCAAAACCCTAAGGAGCTCGAGAACGGTAAGAGATCTCCCTTCTTTCCATTCTACAGTCCGAGTCCGGGCCGCTACGTGTTACCCGTCTCGCCCCGCCGCTTCTTCAAGCGATCGTTTCTGTCGCCCTCGCCGGCAAAGCACATAAGGGCGGCTCTGGCGCGGCGGCACGGGTCGGTGAAACCCAACGAGGCTGCCATACCTGAGGAAGAGGGGTTCTCTGTACTGAACAAGACTTTTGGATTCTCCAAACATTTCGGAAATAAATATGAAGTTGGAGATGAGGTTGGGAGAGGGCATTTTGGATACACTTGTGTTGCTAAGGTGAAGAAAGGAGTGGTGAAGGGGCAAGAAGTGGCCGTTAAAGTCATTCCAAAAGCCAAGGTTTCCACCAAAATTCACATGCAATTTATAAGTAGTATTAGTTATGGTTATCATTTTATTACCCTAATAATTTTAAGCTTTTCACTGTTAGTTTTTGAAAATTGTGGTTGAATTGTCATTCCTAGCTAAGGTTTTAAATTATGTCTTATTATTGGCAATGTGGGGAATTGTGCACAAATGTGGCTTGTGATGCAATTGTGGTTGTAGAGAATCTAAAAAACCTTGTGGCCGAAATCATGGTTGGGGACCGTTTTCTATAACCTTACTCCTTACTGTTAGTTTTATTGATGTTTGTATATGTGAGTACGTGATTTAGTTTGGGTAGTTAGTATTGGGGATTTTACTGGGTGCATGGGGCTGTTCGATTGTGATGGTCATGCATTTCTACTTTTCCATATCAGTTTATGCTGTCTAAAACAGTACTGATTTCTTAACAAATATGATAAAATTTTGAGGCAAAGAAAAAGACCGGCTGAAACTTTCCAATGCTTGTTTAGACTTGGGATGTAAAAGAGAGTTCCACTTGAATGGTTGCATTGCTTATAGTCAAGTATGGATCTGTTGTTTTGCTACAATTTGAGTTGAGTAAAGTTCTTACATTTCTTATTGTTATCTTTGTTTTATTATTTTCCTTTTAAGCTACTTTGTTACTGCCACAGTCGCATGATTTTTGGGTCTTTAATGGGAATGGATCCACATTCGTAGTAGATTTTCGTAATAAAGTTTATGTCTACTATGAAGGGAGATGTAATAAAGTTTATGTCTACTATGAAGGGAGATGTAGACATAAACTTTATTACGAAAATCTATTACGAATGTGGATCTACTATATCCAGTATCTCAGAATTTGTGATCTAATGTTGTCTGTATTCCTTTTACTTGTAATATATTGAGGTAAACCTCCCTAGCCTCTTTGAGTTATATTAATAAATTTATTTTTTATGAGAATAAAGCAAAGTCACACTTATATTTACTAATTAATGTACATAATTTATTTTAATTGCAGATGACCACTGCAATTGCTATTGAAGATGTGAGAAGGGAGGTAAAAATTTTGAGAGCTTTGACTAGGCACAAGAATCTAGTACAATTCTATGATGCATATGAAGACCATGATAATGTCTATATAGTAATGGAGTGAGCTTCAATTATGTTGCTTGTTTAAGTTAAATGCTCTAGTTATTGGTTTTGGCAATTTGATTTGGAATACGAAGATAACTTGTCCTCGTTTATTGGATACGCAAGGACAAGTGTAATGAGTTTTGTATTAACAGCTTTTTCTTTAAACTGTTATGCATCTTCTAGGTTGTGTGAAGGAGGAGAGCTGTTAGACAGAATATTGTCAAGGTATTCATTTATTTCAAATGAACATGTGAATTTTTAAAATTTGGATGCCACTGATGCCAATTGGGGATGAATGGAAGTTATTAGTGGCAAAATATTGAGCATAACGAGTATAAGATATCTCTTTGCTCTTTCAGAGGTGGGAAGTACACAGAGGAAGATGCAAAAGTTGTCCTTAGACAAATACTGGATGTGGTTGCCTTTTGCCATCTTCAGGGTGTCGTGCACCGTGATCTTAAACCTGAGGTGAAGTATATGTGTGGTTTTTTGAGATTTCTTCTCCCCACCCCACCCTTTTCTGTTTCACAATATTGAACTCAGCTTCTTAGACTACGTAGTCAGATGTATGGAGTATCTTTTTCATTAAAGAACGACCTTTCACTTTTATGATCGAAAAATTATTTATCTTTTTGAGGTGTAGAAAAAGAAAACAAAATGGAAGCTATGGGAAAGGTTTTATTGTCTGTAATTATAATCTTACTCATTTATCTTGTGTTTGTTTAAGATTTCGTAACAAATGCAAAAGGGGAAAACACAAATTTTAATGCGCCATTCCTAGCTTTTTGAGGGCATTTATGAGAAGGAGCATAGTGTTCCTTTTATTCAATATTGGTTTGTGGTCATAATCATCTAGCACAAATAGCAATACGATGCTTGCGATTTTGATTGATTTGGCATATGGGACTTGTCCTCTGATTCTTATCAAGAACAACTTTTCAAAATGGCTAATTTTTGGATCAGAACTTCTTGTTCACATCCAAGGACGAGAACTCAATCCTGAAGACCATAGACTTTGGGTTGTCAGATTTTGTTAAACCAGGTATATTTTTATTCCTTTTAAATATGTTATGTTATTTATTATCTTGGAGTTGCTTTATTTCTTGACTTTTCATTGTTCTTTACAGATGAAAGACTTAATGATATTGTTGGCAGTGCATACTATGTGGCACCCGAAGTTCTACATAGAGCTTACAGTACAGAAGCTGATGTATGGAGTATTGGAGTGATTGCATATATTTTAATATGTGGCAGTCGTCCCTTTTGGGCCCGGACCGAGTCTGGTATCTTCCATGCCGTGTTAAAAGCTGATCCAAGTTTTGATGAACCTCCTTGGCCTTCTCTGTCAGATGAGGCAACAAATTTTGTTATGCGATTACTAAATAAAGATCCACGGAAAAGAATGTCTGCAGCACAGGCACTATGTGAGTTGTCTCAGCAATGATTGCTGGTTCTTGTGCCTGTATTTATATTTGTTACTTACAACAATTGGGCACCTCAGGTCATCCATGGATTAAAAACAAGGATGTGAAAGTACCTCTGGATATTCTAATATTCAAGCTCATGAAGGCATACATGCGTTCTTCATCTCTACGGAAAGCGGCTTTAAGGGTATGTCTATTTATGTAAAATTTTGTCTGTATTTAACAGTTGATGGTGATAAAAAAAATAGAACCTCTTGTTGAACTGTATGTCCCATTTTCCTTTGTCATCATCTCTATTGATTTTCATTTGTATGGTTTTGTTCTCCGTGGTCTCTTCTTCTTCACCTATTAATGGATATACTACTTATCTAAGATTTTGGAGTTAATGTTTCTGGATAAGCGATTTTATTATTCCCCAATTCATCTCAGTAGCAACCCTGTCAATTATTTTACAATGTTTCATAATTGTAACGGTTTCCTTTCTAAAATGTGTGGCGTGACTAAAGAGCATTGGTTCTTTCCTTCATTTTGGTTGTTCCTGCTGCCTTTTCTTTATTGATTACACTATATTTTCTTCTGAACAACTTACTGAAATTTTTCTTCACGGGCACTGGATCAGGCTCTGTCCAAGACATTAACTGTGGATGAGCTATTTTACTTGAGGGAGCAGTTTTCACTTTTAAATCCAAGCAAAAATGGCTCTATTAGCTTGGAAAATATCACAGCGGTCGGTTATGTTTCAATTATTTTTAAGATATTAAGGGATGGTATTTGTCATCTCACAATTTTTGGGTTGCTCAGGTCTTGATGCTGAGTGCAACAGATGCTATGAACGAGTCACGCGTACCTGACTTTCTGATATCAGTTAAGTACTATGATTTAGCCATAGAAATTATTCAAATGGCATTCTGTAGCTGTAGTAGTTATTGATTACGAATAATATGGGTGGCAGCTTAATGCATTACAATTTAGAAGGATGGATTTTGATGAGTTCTGTGCGGCTGCGCTTAGTGTTCATCAACTTGAAACACATGACCAGTGGGAGCAACGCGCACGTAATGCTTACGAACTTTTTGAAAAGGACGGAAACAAGGCCTTAGTCATTGACGAACTAGCTTCGGTATGTTTTATTTGACTACGATGAATTGATGATAGTTTATGCATACATACCTATTTCAAACTTTCGCGGTGTTGCAGTGTGATTTAAATATATTAATTTTCTTCATTCCTCATGATAACGAGTTACATTTACATAAGGCCTAGTTGTTTCTGAATCAAAAAGAACAGCAATTTCAATATCAGTGCAAAAATATAAGGCATAAAACTAGTTTCAGTTGATGTATGTCCATGTTTGCCTTTTTATGACGGGATAATTTGATTTAACTTGGGTTCATTTGAACAGCGATTTAACTTAGTTTTATCTGAATAATAACCAGGTGCTTGGGCTTGGTCCATCTGTCCCTGTTCATGCTGTTCTCCATGATTGGATTCGGCACACTGATGGAAAATTAAGTTTCATTGGGTTTGTCAAACTGTTGCATGGCCCATCTAGAAGTCTTGCAAAAGCTCAATAGAGATCTAAGAAGTTTAGCAAAATGTCCAAGGTTGCTTGATAAACTACGTGATGATCTATCTGGCTTAGAAAATTGCTAAAAGAATCATTACAACCATATCTTCAGGTGGTTTTCTTTTTTCACATTGTGGCTCAGCATATACCTTTATAGAATTATCTCGTTCTTTCACCACTTGAGGCAAACCTGCTACAGGCTATTGTATTTTCCACTGTAAAGTTGTAGTAGTGTATTGAAAGGCTAATCTCTAATCTGTAACTTCTTAGAAGATAAACAATGGAGGTGTGTCATTCTTGTGATCTTAATTTTTTTATTCATTATCAATATTTTGTTTTTATTTGAATAATTCTCTTTTAATTATTAATGTTATTATGCTAAAGAAATACGTAAATATTAATAAAAATTAATAACATAATGGTTAATTATATTAAAAATATAATTAATTATACTTGTGTACATTGTCAGAGCACATTTAAAACGCATCCAAACTCTCTGAACGGACGTCAGGTGTCAAGCGAAGAGAATTGGGAAATCAGATAGTGGAAGACAGGTGTCGGCAGATGAGCGGACGTTCGTTTGACGTGGGAAGCAAAACTGAGTTATGGAAAAAATTCACGTCACACTCTCTGCATGCACCTTCTTCCTCAAACTCGGATAATTTTCATTTCTCCTCCTTCTCTCTAAAAGCTCTCCCTTCTCTCTACCAAATCTCACATTTTCTCTTCTCCGATCACCGTTCAGGCACCGTAGAAGCACTTCCGGCGTCCAGAGCTTCAGTTTGAACCGATCGGTTTCGAGTTCTGAACTGGTAAGTTCTCATTGTCTTTAGACGTTCATTTTCTGGCACATGTAAACCAAGTTCTGGTTGCATGATTTCATCTCGTCTGAGCCATTGTTGGTTTTCTGTTTGGTTTAGTTTTGGAGAATTGTTGAGTGCTGAGGGTAGAAGAAATTTTAGTAGGACGAACCTTAATTCTGCTTCTAGGACGTTCGTTCACGCTCAGAGGTAAGGGAAGCTTATTAATTTAATTTGTATGATTATGTGTAATACATGAACGTTCGTTAAATTGACTGAATTAATATGATATATGATGGTTGATATGCTTGGATTGTATGAAATATGAAAATTGATTATGATATGAATGTATAAAGTTATGAAACTATATGTTAAGAAATGAGTTTGAATATAAATGATTCTGGTATGAAATTTCCCCTATGATAGTGTATGTTCGTCACTGAACGGTCATTGAACGTTCGGTATTTCTAGTAAAATTGGTTAGAATTGGATTCTTTCATTTGGGAAGAATCTTAGTTGAGGACGAGCGTCTTCATTTCGAACTACTTTGCACAAGCGTTCGGCCAAGCATAGTTGTGTCTTGGTATTTTGTGATAAACTTAAGTATATATATGTATGTAATTGTATATTTTAGTTATTTTTAAACACTATTCCAATAGTATCTTAGTATATTTATCAAGCATCTTCTTTATAAGTTTAGTAGCACTTGGTCTTATATCTAGTGTTCGTACTAAGCAAGTGTTTGGTCTTACACCATGCACTCGTTCTAGTTTCTTAAGCTAACTTCATAATAAGAGCGTTCGTTCAAGCCCAATAGGGTTCGCTCACTATAGTGTTCAGTCTTTGACTGGCATTTTGATGGTTATTGGTGTTTAGTTCCTTCAAAGGCTAAGTATATTTATTGACGTTCGGTTTCTTCATGTGAATTCTTCTAAGTATTATTCTTTGAATGTCTTGAAGTGCTGTATCCATTGGTTCCGGCCTAGAGTCTTAGTACTTGGCATGGTCTTTTCAGTGTTCGGTTGGAACTCTCAAGAGTCAGTTCATCTAATTGGCTCACTTTGTAATTAACGTTCGTTCCCTTCGTTCCTGCGATATCTATTGCACTCGGTTTCTTTCTCAACCTGACAGTAAACCTCTTGGTCTTAATTTATTCTGGAACTAGAGACCTCTCAGTCTCACTCCAAGTGTTCGGTCCCGTTCTGAATCAGTGTTGAACGTTCGGTATTTGGGATTCTTATGAATCTTTGTACGAGGTGATAAGTGAGATAATTATTAATGAAAGATGAAGAGAATATGTTATGAACGAAATGAAGTGGATTATGAACGAGAGTTCCGGGGAGGAATGACTCATGTATGAATATTGGAATTGGTAAAGTATGAATGTGGGCATGCTAAGCTGGCGGTTCATCCTGATGTTCCGTGAGTACTCGTCCTCACGTAGAGGAGGGTAGGTTATGTGTGGGAACAGCAGGAGGTCCTAGTCCTTATGGTTAATTTGGACAGATAGGACTAACCTCGGGTGGCAGCTGTTGAGGGTATCCCAGTTACTACATCACCCGGGTGCACAAACGTCGTAGCTACACAGAATTCATACAGTCCGGACAGTCAGTCTAGTATTAAGCTTTGTATGAACGTATGATGAACTATCTTGTTTGTTTGATTTTTGTGAAATGTATGTTTATACATGAATTAAATTACATAAGCTTACCCTGTGTTTCCTGTCTTGTCTTGTTTTGTACGTTCGTCTTTGTCATTGCAATGATCATCTGTGTGGATGTGAGCAGAGGGAGACGAGCTGCTGGAAGAGGCACTGGAGGAAGAAAACCTAGTTAAGGTTGAAGTTAAGACCGAACAGTAGGACGTTCGGTCAGTAGTTTAGTTTTATAGTGAGGTGGTTGTTCGATCACCTTCCCCTTTTGATTTGTATGACTGTCCGGTATTTGGCTTTTTGTAAACCGTTCGGTCAGAAGTGTACCTTGTATAGTTGAATTTTCTCGTACTGCTTTGTAAGGCCGTTCGACCATAACCGTACGCTCTCCTTAGTGTAAGACTGATCTGAATTATTATTGAATGTGGTTATTCTATTATATAGTTTTAAACTGTATTTTTGGAATGTTACATACATATATACATATATGTTTATATTTATAACACAGATTAAAATATAATTTATCATTATATTTTTCATGCAATATTTTTAAAAAAGCTTAACATCTCAATTTTTATAGTTTTTATATGTTTAAATATTTATACAACTTATTTTTCTAATTTTTTTTCGCTTTGTTTTCGTCTTCAGCACAACAGAGACACCGTTTCTCGAAATGTGCTTAAATTTGTGCATGTTTGTTTGGTAGAAGAAGAAAAATAAAAACTTTTTAAATTTTTTTGAGAAGCTAGTACATAATCGTATTTTTTTTTCTTCAAAAAGTCGAACTTTGGACTTCAATATTTTTAAAAAGTAAATAAAATAATAATAGTGCTTAAAATAAATAATGATTAGTTTGTAGTGTAATGCTTTTCGAGAGGATGTGAATAATTTAAAGAGAATTTATAAATAATATAATAATGAGTTATTAGTATTATGTGTTTATATTTAATATAATGATTATATCAATATAATTAATACGATACTGGATTACAAATTGTGATATTGTCTACTCTTTTGTTTCAATTGACTACATAGTATCATCATTTCTCTCACCTGCACTGTACTTACTTAGCTTATAAATGAATGATAAATTTGGAAAAGAAATTTTACTAAAAAAAAATCGAGAAAGAAAAGAAGATTACAACAATAACATCTCAAAAATTGTGTTATAGCTTTTATTGTCTCGGCCTTTGTTAAAAGTTTGAAAAAACATTAAAAGTATATTTGGAAAACATGATTATTATTTTATCTGAGAAGAAAAAATAATGAAAAAGATAACTATTATGGCCTACTCATGCAGACCACCTTATAATTAAATTCGATATATCTGAATTTAAAACAGTTGAATTTAATTCAGTTTTCATATTTGAAATTAAAATTAAATTAGTTTAAACTATCCGATAATAATTTAAATAAGTATAATTTTAAACACATGAAATATGTATATTGTTATGCGTTTGTTATAATAATGGTTAAGAAAAAAAAACATAATATATTGATTAAAAGCCAACAGTTAAAAACGATATTATGGTTAGATCATATTGAATTTATAAAATCGTAAATCGTAATACGAATCATTAATTTTATTTTTTACTACAAAAATGATAAAATTATTAAAATAAAAATAAGTTATTTGTCAATACTTCATTAAAATTAAGTTTACAAAATTAATCAGTTTGTAAACTTCTTATAATCTTAATCATAAGAGTTTTAAGGATGTAACAGAAAAAATATATACTTTACTTTTAAAATTCAGTAGAGGTGAATAGTATAACAAAATAACACCCTTTATTTTTTATTAGATTTTTAATTTTTTTTTTAATTAAAATCACACTATTTATTTTTTATTAGATTTGAATTTTGTTTTAATTAAAATTTCATTTATCTGTTTTTATTTTATTTTATTTTAATTGAAATTTATTAAGAAAAGTTAATGTTAGATGATGTTGCAACTCACAATGTTAATAAGGTAAATTTTTAATTGTGTTAATTTTAACAAGGTTCAACACAAAAATGTGAATTTTAATTATATTTAGTTTTAATTAATATATATAAAAACAAATTTTTAGTTACATTTAATTTTAATTAGGTTTAAGTTTTATTTGAAATGAATATACTAACCAAAGAAGGTAATCAGGTACAGCAAAAGAAAAAAAAAACAATTTAAAATTTTACCATTTTGTTCAACAAATTTACTGATCTTATTATGTTCTGAGTATACCTATGATTTAATTCGTAAATATTATATAAAATCAAACTACAATGATTTTTTAAAACATCATTTAACTATTTTTATAAAAAATTCAAATATGAATTTTTAAATATATATTTTTTTAAATTTCGTATAAAAAAATTGTGAAAGTTCAAAATTCAGTAGTATCAAACTTTGGTGATTTTTTTCCCTGCACCACATTACTGTTAATTGTACTCTATTAAGATTAAGATAAGATACTTTTCCTTATTACACCAAGTCATTAATGTACTTATTCTCGTCATTATCTTTGTCATTTTTTCATTCGGGAAGAAAAAAGAAGAAGAAGAAAATAGAAGTTATTCTGAAAACTATCATTTATGTTTGAAAAATTATTTTAAAATGTTTTTTCTGAAATATTCATTTTGAAATTTATTATATATATTTTATAAAAATTATTATGAACATTGTATTTCAAAATGCATTTCATTATATTCCAAAATATTTGTTCTGGAAATTGTTTTGAAAATTTTAGACACCTTATTCCGAAATATTTCCAGAACAATGATAGTTTCCCAAAGTTAAGGGGGTTTAGTTGGAAATTATGGTGGTGCAGAAGTAAAAAGCCTTGATTAAAATGATGCCCGGGCTCAAAAGCCCAGCCCTGCGTTTTGTTTCTTTCAATTCATTTTTCGTACCTTTCTCATTGTCTTGTCCCAACTTCTACGGGCTTGTCCTGAACGCTATTACACACTTTCAGGAAATGGATCAGATGAGAGGAAAAAACATTGTCATGGTTTCCTCGTCTGAAGAAGAAGAAGGAGTAGAAGAGGAAGATGACGATGATGATGAAGTAGAAGAGGAAGATGAAGATGATGAAGAAGAAGAAAGCGATTTCGATGAAGCATCCGAATCCGAATCCGAATCCGATGACAATGACGTTGATGATTCCTCTCTCTCCGATAAAGTTGTCTCCCTACTTCGAGGTATTAATTTACTAATGGTAACGAAGTTATTAATATCGTGTTCGATCAGTGCCGTTAAATTCTACGTTTTATGTGTGATTTTTCCAGAAGGAAAGGATATTCAATCTTTGAAACTAAAGGAATGCAAGGCTTATCTACGGAATCATGGCCTGAGAATAGCGGGAAATAGAGATATTTGTGTTGCCAGGATAAGGGAGCATTGGAGGTAAGGGTTTCCGATTCGAGAAGCCTATTTGACTATTGAGTTAGAAGCAACTTCAATACACGGAAGTTTCGTATGAAATTACTGACCTAATAATCATTTGTAGTTGTCTTCATTTTCTCATTGTTCTTAGAAAGAAATTTTTTCTTGTGAATGAGTTTTGCTTGATTTTGTCTCAACAGAAGAAATTATGTTTGTCCTACATAGTTCTAAGAAATATTTGTGCCATATCCATTTAAGAGTAATAGAATGATTCTTTCTTTCTGAAGAAGGAAAGGCTTTTTAGTTTTGGTTTTGAGTTTATGTACTTCAAACATTTTGATATCCCAGGTTAAAATACGGAAGTGGATACACGCTCTACCCAAAATCATCCTTTACCATTAATTGTACCGGTAAATTACTCTTTCCTTTTTTGCTATCATTTGCCTAACTTTTATCGTTCTCTGTTAAATACTCGTTTTCTCACTTAACTCAGGTGATGTCTGCACGGGAGATGTTGTACTGTTCAGACAAAAGGTTTATGAAAAGTAATTTGTTTGCACTGGTTACTTTTAATCAATGATTTCTTCCTATCCCTGAATTGTTCCTTTACGACTTAGTTGTACGTTTTACCAGGTTTAGTAAAGTGACTAGGCATGGAAAAATTATAGGAAACAGAACTGTTGCTGGCAGGGTTGTGAAGGAGAGCTATGGTGCAGCTAAACAACAGCATACCTTCACTGTGAGTCTAAAGTTTGCTGCAATTAGTTGGATGCATGAAAAAGAGTTCTGTATTACACTTTGGTCTTTTATTTGGACACCCGTTACTGGATCATATATGCTCTTGTAAAATGGAGCAGTACAATGGCTATCTTGGTTAGTAAAGTAGAGTTCTGGTTTCTCTCTCAAATTTTGTCTTGAGAATTTCTGTTAGCTTTTATATTTAATCTGGTATTTGCGGTGGTACAATTGTTTTGCAAGTCAATAGCCAATTTCTTGTACTTGAGAACGGAGAAACGTAAATAAAAAATAACACAATTGGTTTTGTAGTTGGATGTTATACCTACAAAATTTAGTAGCTACTCTTCAAATTAATATAATTCAAATTCTTCATCTATGTCTTGCAGGTGGAGGTGTTGTGGAGTACTGGGGTTTGGAAATTGCCTCCACTCTCCCCTTTACTCGTAAAGGGACGGAATCTCTACAAACAGAAAACTTACAGACAGGTATCAGCGTGTGCCAACCTTTATCAATGTTATCTCTTTCAAGTTACAGTTTGTTACTTTCATTGTTCTTCATGATATAGAGATGGAAAAATGAAGCTGATAGAATCGAAGTACTTCATGAGAAGCACAGACGCGGTGCAGCAGCGAGATCTAAGAGAGCGTTGAAGAACAAAAAGAGAAGTTGTTTTGCGAATGAATGTAGAGGTAATTTTGGATTTCAGCAGACGGGTTTGTTGCACTATGTTATAGTTTTTCACAGTATTGGTGATAACTTGTCACTCAACTCTTGCTATTATTAGGTTCCAAACGGTCGCATGAAATCCACAATGAAAAACGGTCAAAATCAGGAAGATCCTCTGTAGATAAGGTCAGGCACCAAGATGGCTTCAGAAGAGAAAATAGCTTTCAACCTCGAGCGGCCACTTCATCAACTCCAGTAACACGGAAGGAGAATGCATCCTCAAGAGCGTCCAGATATACTGGGGGAAGTCATCATTCTGATAAATTTGACCGTTACCAAGTTCCAGTTTATCCATCATATGATAGTTATACGCAAAGTACATACCGATATCATGTAAATTCTCAAAGCAGGAACGTGCCAAGCGAATTCTTTTATCACAACAGAGGTCTAATTCCACCTTCCAGGCCTCCTGTTGGTGAATTCACAACTAGATCGCAACACCTGGTATCCAACCATAATCGTCATACCCAGACAAACCTATACGACTTCGAATTGAAGAATTATGGAGGGAGAAAGTACGGTATATGATGTGATCTATTTTTCATTTGGAAGACTCGGACTTAAACCAGTTTGATTTCGCCTTTGAACAGTTTTAGTTCACATCACAGTGGATGGAATTTAAGCCTTTTTTCTGAAACGTTGGGTTTGGGTTAGGATCTTTAGGATGTACAGATACTTCATCATAGTTGCTGAACCGATATACAATCATGTCAAATAAATGATGCTCCTGATATGCTTTTGGATACTTGTTGTAACTAGTGTCGTTGACTTAAAATTCTCTGAAAACTTTCTTCCATATAATTCATATATCAATCCACAAAACTGGATCCAGTTGGCAAATAGGTAGGCACTTAAGTTTGATTCTTGATTGTGTGAAAAATATTTTTTTGGTCGAAAGATTATGCGAAAGTATTGATTTAATATTTGATGGTTTTTAATCATGATTAATTTGATAATAATTAAGTAATATCTTGATGCATTATTTTAAGTAATGTGTTCATATTATACAAAAAGAAAAGAAAAGAATGTTATTAAATAAATTACTTTTAAGTTCTAAACATAGATAGAAATAAGATGTGACAACTAATTCTTTGTATTAAGACATTTTAGTGATTGTTTATAAGTATAAATGTGAAGTTTTTGAGTCGGTCTGTAAATGAGAACGAAAAATTGAATTTATGAAAGTATTCGACTAGCCTATGAAAATTTAGCTTCCGGGAAGCTTTCATTGCATCCACGGGTGGCCAAACATGACCTTGTAAACAAATTAAAGCCAATGCATCAATAACTACGCTAAAGCTTCTGCATCCCCATAAAATTTCATCTCCCACCCCCATCAAAACCTTTCAAAAAATGTTTTCCCTATAGGGATTTAAGGAGATGATTTGGGGGAGATGATTTGAGTGGATTTGAGGGTAATTTTTTTGTTGTTTTTTTGAGTGGATTTGAGGTTAATTGAGAGTGGATTTGGAAGGAAAGTTTGTGAGAATTAGTGTAGGATTTGATTGATGTGATTGATTTTAAAAATTAGTTTAATTGGTAGAAAATATAGATTACCAAATTGCCCTTCTTATAAAAGTATTATAAAATGTTATTTTGTAATGTTATATTTAATTGTAAAAAAGTTTATAAAGAGAAAAAAAATTATTAATAATTGTTAAAAATATTGTTTAAAAATTATAAAAGTTATAATGTAGTAAAATAAATATATTTTAAAATGTTTAGGGAAATTTGAACATAATTTAAGATCTCAAAGTCACATACAAACCAAAATAAAGACATTGAAGTCATGGAATATATTATCGGAAATAAAATGAACTTAATCATCTAAATGGTGAAGAATGGAGTTCACATTTTGATTCAGGTTAGCAAATTGGCGGTTCATGTCTAGGGAAAAGTTTGCCAAGTTATCTTCAATACGTTGTACCCGCACCTGCATTTGTTCCATACCCTGCATCCTATGTCTCAAGTCTTGTACTCCTTCTCACATTTGAGTTATCATGTTAGCATTTGATAGAGGTGGAGGAGGCTGCACAGGGTTTTGATGAGGGTGTGGTTGGTCTTCTTCTTCATCATCATCCAGATCGTGTTGCCAAGCACCGTTGACATAAACAATTTTCATCCTCTTCAAAGAATTGATAGAAAAGTGATGTCGGAAACCCTATTTGAGTGCTGGGATCGGCTGAGACGTCAACTCCACAATATTGCATGATATGTGTGATAAGGACACCGTATGGGAGGGCTGTGTCACTGACCTTGCATTTAAGCATATGCTGCATGATGTGATGAGGCCAATTGATAGGTATATTATTTTTCAGCACCCATATCATAAAAATATCTTCGTGCAATAACCTGACATATCTTCGCGGTCCAAATATGATAAATCTATATGTTCTTCCATCTATATTTACTTAAACAATTACACATACTACAATAAAAATTTAAAATTCATATATTCATTGAATAAAATACAAATATACATTAATACATTCAACTAATGATTATAAAAAAAATTTAATAACATAATACCACAAAAACATTTAATATCTTTCTTATTAACTACTTACATATACGTATAACAAATTAAATTAATATTTCAAATATTAATACGTTAATATATTTAATAAAATACAAATATAAATGAACATAAAATATATGAAATAAATAATCTTATACTTCTAAGGTACACATGTCCATGACTCAATGATTCATTCAAATAATTACAACATACGGCAATATTTTAAAATACTTACCTCTTCAACACGTATATGCACACTTGAAGATGCTTTCACCAACAACTAATCAACCACAGAGGAACCTCTTTCCTATGAAAGCAAGTGAAAAAAAATTGGGTCAATAACTCATACTTCACTCATCACAACTCATTAGTATATGCTTTGATTTTTAACAAAGAAAACCAAAACCGCAATTCATTTCAAATAATGTTAAATACTTACCTCTTCAACACGTTAAACACCTATATGCACTTTCACCAACAACTAAGCAACCACACAGGGAACTCTTTCCTACGAAAGCAACAAAAGAAAAAAAAAAGGTTAATAACTCATACTTCTCCAATCCAACTCATGATACTTTGCTTTCATTTTTAACAAACAAAACCAAAACAACAATTAATTTCATAATTTCATGCAATAGAAAACGATGTTCTTCCTTCACCTCCACCAGATTTGGATCCTTTTGACTACCAAATCTCCACCACCTTCACGCTTCTTGCTCCACCACGATAAACACCGCAATTCCTAGTGAACACCTGCATCACAAACCCACTGTCAGACCATGATAGATCACCCACTACAATCCACTCCTCATATAATCATGGTTGCTTCTCCATCATTGTTTCAACAGAACTCTATCTTCCCTCTCCACCTTCTTATCTGTCACATGGTCTCCGCCACCCTCACCTCCTCCATAACTCCCTACAATGCCAATCAATAACAACCATTACAACATAACTCTTCTTAACCACTGAAATCCACCATGCACCAACGTCTCTCTCCCACTTCGCGCAACAACCACCAACACTCTTCCATCCATTACAGCAGCTCTGGTGCCCTCCACTGACCAACATACACCACTTTACCTTTACTTTCTTCTTTCTGGAAACTGGTTAACATATAACCATATGTCCCCTCAACCCTTTCATGATGCACACTGCCTGAGAACATTGTAACATGCATGTTCCGAATCATCACCCATCCACAACCACCTCTCTGCACCCAGAAAAAGAAGCCCCTGAACACCCAGCTCTTCAAGCCCCTAAACGTGCACAACCATCTCTTGAAGCCCCTCAACAGCCAGCTCATGAAGCCCCTCAACGTGCACAACCATCTCTCTGCACCCAGCTCTTGAAGCCCCTCAACACCCAGATCTTGAAGCCCCTCAACGTGCACCAGGCACCAGTAAGGAAACAACCACCAGGGAAGCTCTGTAATCGGTTACCACTTCACGTAACCGATTACAGAAATGCATGCATTTCTTCAGTTTTCTGTAACCGCAACACCCAGCCTTGTAACCGGTTACGCGGATCTGGTGCACTGTTCACCGTCTTCTCCAACACGCCCTTGGACTTTCTTCATCTTCAACAACCACGTCCTGCATTCCACCAACACGCAGATCGTGCTTCTTCCTCCTCTTATACAACCTGCAAATCAAAACAAACTTAAACCCTATGATAAACCAGTATGTTACTGACCTATGCACTTGCTGTTGTTCTTCTCCGGAAAACCTTCTTCTCTTGTCTGAGCTTACACTGGACAACTATCTCTTTGTACACAGCTTACAACACTGGCAACCAATTTATTAAGCTTGTTACCACTCAATAAATAACATGACCTACCAACAACCAACCACGTTTGAATTCTCACCAACGGGTCAATGGCAATTCTGCACTGTAACTGTGTGGATGCAGGAATCTTTCCTGTTCAATGGCTGTTTGAAGCTTATCAGCTATCAGGAGTAGCTCAGGAATATTTCAGGCCACGCCCCCACGCCAACTTACTTTCTCGTGCATGCACAGTGCAAAAGTAAATACTTCACTGTATTGGATTTGTTTGATACATGTAATCGGTTACCCTTAACCATAATCGATTATGTGGTGCACTGCTTTTGATTTCCACATGATTCAGATTGAAATTTAATATAAAGGTAAGGGCACACTGGACATTTGAGTCAAAATCATCGCAAATCTTCTCACTTTCGTGGGTGATGAAAAAGGGATATATCCTGCAAATCCGTCCGTGCAAATCCTCGCTAATCATCTCAAACGAACAACACGGGTTGCTTAATTCATCGCTCTGTAATTCGCATGAACAGTAAATTCTGTTCATGCGAACACAGCCTAAAAGATGGGTGATTGAGGTGCAAGAAGTAATTGTCCGATAAAAGCTTTGAAAAATCAAAGAAAAATCTGAAATTGACTTATTAATTACTATATTCTAAATAAAATTTGATACTATAATTAAATTTAAAAACATCATTTATTAACACAAGTGATAATGACTTGTATACTTTGGTCAATAATAACACGTAACAATATTGAAGTTATAAAAAATAGTATACTTTTCGAATTATAAATGATTTAAGAAATGTAAATAACAAAAAAAAATTATATGTTAGTTCACCTTTTGGATCCAGTAATAATATACACGCATTAAAAGAGATGTTGATTTCAAATTTTAGACTTGAGAAATAAACAAAAAACGAATGACTAACTTAAACTATTATTTTCATTGCAATCGATTATCTTTAATAAAATAATAAATTATTTTTATAATAAACTTTTTCCGTTTCAATCCTTCTTAAAAATATTAACCATCTTTAATATTACATAAATATCTTTTATTCAAGTATTTTTAATATATTGGTTTCCTTTATTTATTTTCACATGTGAATCATGTAAAAAGATCCAGGAGTTCAGCATCCGGTGTGGTGGTTCTATCCTTTACGTCATCTAATTGATGAAGTAGTAGTTATCAATTCAATATATCACACCGCTTCACTGTCGCGTCTCTCTCTCTCTCCCTCGCTTTTCATTCTTTTCTGGAACTATTCAACAAAAACATAAATAAAGATATTCATATCTTCAATTTTTGTGCCCCTCAAATGTCAATTCATACTACTAAATATGGCAGGACGTGTCAGCAACTGCAACTCCTACCTTCACTTTCCAAAGGAAGGCAATCAGAATAAAAAACAAAAGTATTTATTTATTTATTTTTATCAATTTTACGAATGAATATCATTTTTCTAAAGTTAATTTCATCCCATTACATACACAATGTTAAGTAAATTCTTACAATAAAGTGAATCTTTTTATTTACCTTTTTTTATGTAGTCGGGATTCCATATATTTATATCACAGAAAATCTTATAGAATAGTTTAAAAGATTTTACGTTTCTCTGTCTAGTACGTCTATAATGTGAAATAACAGATTTGCAATCATAAATCGTATAAATCTCCAACTACTGTTTCGGGAGCTAAAATATCCATGTGAAGGTCAAGGAAATACAGAGTATATGTGTTGTAGGATAGAACACGAAGTTATGCTTCTATCCATACAAAACCTTGTTGTCATCCCATTTCCTTTAAACCCCCTTTTCCAATGCTGGGTCCATACAATGTTCCACTCTTTCCAACGCAATAACTTGATCCATTATTATCCACAAATTAACTATTCATTACCCTATACAATCATTGGGTTGTACACCAAAATCATTTCTATATCTAAATTGTTCATTAATAATTAATTTCTTTCTTTCTATCTCACCACACAGAACATAACAGTAAAGATGATTACCTGATGATCATTATAATCAAAGTTTAGTACAGTGCCAAAAGCAAAAGCTTTTCTCAAACTAGAGGAAGAAATGAAACACTGAAATTAGGAAAGGTAAGAGAGGTAAATTGAACAAATTAAACTACACATCTCACAGAAATTGATTGCAAACTACTTAATTTATTGCAAGAGGAAGAAGCTAGAAGAATGTAGCAGTGTTGGAACGCAGATCAATTTCTTGGGTCCAAGCGGTTCTGTCCTGAATGTGCAAGTGCCAATATGTTTGAGCCACGGCGTCTGGGTCCACTGTGCCCTCATCCTCTCCACTGCGTATGCTTATTTCGTCCCCAACCGAACCTGATTTTCTCCGACAATAACTGTACATGTACGTCCACAACATATCAGATTAATCAAACCTTATGCTAACTCTGTAGCATTGATTGAAGAATCGTTGTCGCATGTTTTAGTTAATTCATGCATAGATTGATTCACACCTTAAGACTTTTCCTTTTTAGGGGTTTGTTATGTTGACGCATGCATGCATAAAGATGGGGAAAGTAGGACTTGAATCGGAATCTATTGACCGACGATGAATAACAAAAACGAACCTGGGTGAGGCAACAACACCGTCAATGATTACATGTGCTATGTGCACTCCGTGAGGTTGAAATTCCCTTGCCAAGCATTGTGCCAGCGCTCTCAACGCGAACTTCCCGCAGCCTGTCAACATTCGTCAATTCAATTTATCAAAACCACTGGTTTTGGTGGAGACAGAATAACAATAATCAATTAATGCTTGTTTATTACATAGTTGGGAGTATCCAGGTATGCCATTCAGTGAAGCAGAACAGCCCGTGAAAATGATCGTGCCCTTCCCTCTTTCCACCATCCCCGTCAACACCTGATTCATTCGTTCCACCCATAAATGTTATATCAAACCTAACGAGACTCGTCAATTTGTAGGGAACATTGAATATTTTGTTACTTACTGTAAGTAAATATAGAAAAAAAAAAGGTTAAGGAAGAGAATAATATTATTAGAGAACCTCTTGAGCGCAGTGGAAGGCACCGACGGCGGAAACAGCGACGGAATTTTGAAAAGTGTCGAGATGGATGTTTTGGAAGGAGATGGGGTTGGGAGAGAGGGGTTGGTAATTAGCATTATAGACAAGAACCTCAATGAATCCGAGGGAATGAACTCCTTCGAATGCATCCCTCACGCTTTTGGAATCGGCGCAGTCCACGCGTATCGCAAACACCTGTGCTTTCTCTTCCCTCGCTATTTCCTCCGCCACTCTCGACAATCTACCTGTAAACACACACACGTATATATATATACATATATCTACATCATCACCATACTATTTATACATACGTACATACATACACATGATATAAGCATATAAACGTGCCTAGGTCGCGAGCGAGAATGGCAACAGTGTAGCCATGGTGAGCGAAGTTGCGGGCGATGGAACGACCTAGCTTGGGACCCACGCCAACTATAGCAGCAATGCCTCGGGCGGAGCTAGAGCTCGCGGTGCTTCTGATCATCTTGAACCAATGTTAAGTTACTAATCAAACCAAGAAACGAAAGCTTTCATTTTTGTTTTGAGGTTTAAACAAGATATATATGATTAAGGAGTATGCTTATGGTGTGTCTTTATCCTGAAAAGGAACCGATGCGATGCAGGGTTTGTCGTTTCCAAGAAACTCTTGTACACTGTTATCTTGTAGGTTCTAGCTTATAATAGAGCACGTTACGTTACATTCCTTTATTAGATTTTGAAGGGTGGAGAATTCCATCAGTGGAAAGGAAAGAAAACATGGAGCACTTTAACAGCAGTTATTCAATTCATATGGCCCAAACTATTATTGTGGTTGCAGCTAGTTGGGAGGGCAGAGAGACATGGGACCCTTTAACACATGCCTCTCTCACTCTCTATATGCTTTCTTTTGCTTGGATGCATATCCAATTCAGGACTCATCCTTCTTAAATTTAATGCCTCTTTTTCCAACAATTTTTTATTCCAGAAAGATATACCATATCCATACACTTTTATATTTATCATGTTAACTTTTATAAAGTACTATTTTTTTTTCTTTATCTCACTCTAATAAATTAGTTTTCAAATTATAAAATTAAGATATAAATATGAGTCTCGTGAAATTATTGTATTAGAATAGAACTTGTAAAATAAATCTTAAAAATGGCATCAATAATATGATTTCTCTAAAATAAAATAAAGACTCTTGCCGTGAGTTTATATTTATAATATTTGTGTAATCGATCATTTTTGTTGTTGTAAATTTTAATAAATTCCTCTTGCTTTTCTTGAATTAAATTATGTCAACTTTTTACTGATCATAGTGGAAAAAGAGTTCAATTTGGTATAGTTAGTTTAGTTAAAATTTGGTTTAGCCCAACTTAATTAAAGGTTAAAATTAGTAAATCTAGATAAAAAATCGAGATAAATTGAATTTGGTTGATGGTCGACACAAATCCATCTGGATCAAAAGTTAAAATTATTACGATTTGGGTTGAAGGTTAATTCGTTTTAGGTTAAAGGTTCACTCGGATTGATCTCGTCTGAAATTTGAGACAATCAATCTAAATCGAAATCGAAAGTATAAACCAATCTGGTATGAATTTTGATTCTGGGTTATTTAATTAAAAGTTGAGATAAATTTATTGAGATTGTTTAATAATATAGACCAACTTAAATTGAATGTCTAATAATATATTTTTAAAAATTGATATTTTTTCATGTATAAAAAGAATGTGTCATAAGACTTTTTTTTTGTGAACATTTTAACTCTCTTAGCTTTTTAATGGGAGTTTTTTTTCTTTATTCTGTGAGCTTTTTCATGTATAAAAAGCATTCCGGAATGAGTTTTGTTTTTTCTGCATTTTCTTTCTTCTTCCTGTGCATCGTCTCCCTCTCTTTTCCTTCCTTTGCAGCAGCGTTGCCACTGCAATGATGATGATAGCAGTGGTGGTGTAGTGTGATGCACTGGTGAAGGATGTTTAAAAGGATTTTCCCAATATTATGGGGGTGCATTAGTAATTGTGGGGGTGAAGGAAGCAATAGCCCAACATTGATCCATTGACCATTGTCCTATTCTTAACTGTTTATTTATTTCTTAGTTTTTAAATGAGACCTGGTCGTTGGGTCGCGCTATTTCGCAGTTCCTTACTATTCGATATCCATTTTACAGTTACAAGTTTTTGTTGCTATCATTCCATTCCTTTTCTGAACCCAATCAAAGTCTGCATCCTCTTCTCCATTCGGTATTTTGAACTCTAAACGTAAGGATGAAGTCGTAGTTGGAACGTTGGGGAAGCGTGTCAATGGAGTGGACAACATTGCAGCATCTTGATCTGCGCCATGTTGGTCTTGGCGTGAGACCTTTGCAGCCACATGCTGCTATCTTCCATCCTTATCAGGCACTCGTCGCCGTCGCCATCGGAAACTTCATCGTCGGTGAGTACCTTCCTGTAGTGGCACTCTCTTGTGGTGTTATTGGATTCAGGACCCGAACCTCACTCTGCTTTTAGAATTTGGAAACGCCTACTCATGCGTCTCGGATTACTACTTATAACATGTGAGAAGTAATGCAGCATGGCAAAGTACGAACCATTTCTTTGATGGAAGAATTGGTTAGCTCATTCATAACCTAAAACAACGATATCCAATTTGGTGCTGCATTTAAAGTTATTGTTCACTACAAAGTAAAAAGCCCGTCTAAAATAAGAAAATCCTAACTAAATACCTTTGTTAACCACCGTAACGTAATGCCTGGTAAATATTACTTACTTATGTTGAAGCTTTCATTTGTAAAGGAATGTATTGATGAGAACAATTCTCTTTGTTGATCTATTATATCCGAGTCACTGGTTTCACTGGTTTCACGCACCTTGCTAATTAACCCGTGTGGAGTAGGCCTGCCTTTTTTTTTCTGCTTCATTATTTTCTTTTCGAATTTTTTTTTGCAAATGTGTTCCTAATTAGTCTGTTTCCATGTATGCAGAGTTCGATGCATTAACAGGAAGCAAGATTTCTACTCTTGAAATTGGTGCTCCAGTTGTCCGCATGTTATATAGTCCTACAAGAGCGCATACTGTGATTGCAATTCTCCAGGTTGGACCTACCGGACTTACATTTTGTGCAAATGTGAATTTTCTTTTGTAGTTTCTGGTAATACCTTTAGTATTCAAAATGCTAGCATATGAGGAGATATATTGATTGGAAACTGATTGAAAACTTGATGCTAGGAAATCGGTTAAGGTGGTTTGACATTTACTAAAAAGGCTACTGGAAGTACTAGCGAGGAGTGGAAATTAAATGGATTTTAGTTTTATGAAAAGGGGGAGTGGGAGACCAAATTAAGGTAATGACGGAAATTGTTCCTATAGATCTTGCGATGAATACATCTATGGGAATTTGGTTGAGCTCAATGACAATGTGTGGTCAAATGTCGTCAATTTTGTTTAGTGAGATAAAACTTGCTGTATGGTAACATTATTTTCTAATGCTTCAGTTCTCAAAGGAACTTGTGAAACTTCTTCTCCCAATAAAGTATGGACAGTGGAAGGGTAAAATACAACAAATATTATACGCACGGTTAATGTGTTTCAGCCTATCGTATTGTTCTCCTAAAATCCTAAAATCCGTAAATTTCCAGAAACGTGTTTGTGCTTTTGTATTTTTGGCAAGATATGTATGCAAATCAGGTCCTCATTGGTATATTTAAGGTAATAAGGACAAGATTGTAGGATGTTGCTGAACCATTCACATGGTTAAGTTCAGTTCAGAAAAAGAAACAATTTCAGGAAAAATATTGGAAATTATGTACGTGTGGAATAATTAGCAATAAAATGGACATAAAGGATTTATGTACTTAAGATTTGGACTGCAATTTAGTTGAATTTTCTCCTTTTTTTCCTTCAAAATAAGAAAAAACTTGTTAGTTAAGAAAGTCTTGCTGTAGTAATATTTCTTCTGATTTTAGGGAAACTGAGATGGGCATGTTGTGAGGTTTCACGTGCCGGGATTGTTTGGGAAGATATTTTACTAATTCATTTTTCTATTTAATTATACCTTGATATTTGGTTAGAGTGTCATTCTCCCTTTTTTATTGAAAGGTATTTCTTATGAGCTTGGTGTTATATATTTTGATTTTGATTTTGATAATTTTAGTTAACGAGGAGAGATCATTTATACCAATGTAACTTAATTCAACCATTACATCATCAATAACTTTACATAAAAAGTGATTTTTGTCTGTTCAATTGTTTAATTATAATTTTATATCATATTGATTGTTTATGTCAAAGTTTTTCCATAGTGAACAAGTCTGTTCAATTGTTTAATTATAATTTTATGATTGTTTATGTCAAAATATTTTTCATATTGAACAAGAAAAAGATAATCACATAATTCATATTTTAGTATATTTTTAAAGACAAAATAATCTTTGATGTTTTTTACTTATGTAAAATTTATCTATATGAATGAAGTATCAAATAATTTGAACTAAAATAAGATTTTGTATGCATTATCTTCGTGAAAAGAACGTAAAGGTGAGTTTTAAGAAAACTTGATCCAATTGTATGTTATTGAATGATGCAGTAGTTGATAAAAGTTACATTGGTGTAATTTGATCTCCATCCTTTTGCCCAAAAGTTGCACACATAGATAATCCAATGTAGTGAATTTCTGTGCCATTTGTTGGGTAAATTACATTTTTCTATACTTTCTCGTTTCTCTAACTTTGGAGAATTTTAGTCTTTGTTTTTTCTGAATGTAATGTTCTGAATTCCTGTTTTTATCGGTTTATGTTTTGAGTTGTGACACCAAGATCTTCTGTACTTATTACAACAGTTGATTTTCCATTTGCAGGATTGTACATTACGATCCTGTGATTTTGACTTAGAGCAAACATCTGTACTGCATTCACCAGAGAAGAAGAATGAGCAAATTTATTCTGATACAGAAGTTCATCTGGCATTAAGCCCACGCCAATCTATTGTGTTTTTTGGATTTCATAGACGGATGAGTGTGACAGGTTGGATATCTGGTTTCTCACATGTTAAGTTAGATGTGTTATTGTCTCCAATTTGACTGCTAATATTAATATTTTTGGTCTATATCTGTTTTTGCATAAATGAAGTTGTTGGAACTGTTGAAGGCGGTAGAGCACCCACAAAAATTAAGACAGACCTGAAGAAGCCTATTGTGAATCTTGCTTGTCATCCTCGCCTCCCCGTTCTGGTATTTATTTGAATATATTTTTAATCACTTTTAGCAGGTTCCTGCTATGCATATTTGTGCTTCAATAAAGACTTAGTTTCCAGTCTCTCTTCTAATGATACTTCAGCTCTGTTCTTTTGACTCCGTTGCTTTTCTGTCCTAGTATGTAGCTTATGCAGAAGGTTTGATTCGAGCATATAACATTCACACTTATGCTGTTCATTACACACTTCAAAGTGAGATGACTCCTGACACATTTTATTCTTGATAAGATGGTTTATATTTCTCTTGTGAGTCATATCCTTACTGTTATTTTATTTTGTTTCTTATTCAGTTGACAATACTATAAAGCTTAATGGTGCCGGTGCTTTTGCATTTCACCCAACTCTAGAGTGGATATTTATTGGTGATCGACGTGGTACTCTATTGGCATGGGATGTATCAACTGAGAGACCTAGTATGATTGGATTGTGAGTAACTGTGTCTATGGCTGAGATTTCCCTTTCCTGTAACTTAGAGACCTTGTATCGTGGAAATATTCATGTTTGTCTTGGGTTCTGATGGTTATATTATTTCATATTCAGAACACAAGTTGGATCACAACCAATAACATCAGTTGCTTGGCTAGCCACATTACGGTTACTTGTAACCCTATCAAGGGATGGAAATCTGCAAGTTTGGAAAACACGGGTTGTAGTTAATCCTAACACACCTCCTATGCCGGCAAGTTTTTTTGAGCCTGCTGGTTAGCTAACTTTGACTCTTTAAGCCTCTACTCTGAATTTCACGTTGGTTTTTGACAGCTTGTTTCTCTTGTATCAATTTTCATGCAAACTTTCTAGTGGTCCCGTCCCCCCCTCTTGTAAAATGCTGTAGAATATAGAAGGATAGAGAGAAGGATCATTCCAGCAGTTATCTTGCTTCACTCATTTTACTAAACATGGTTGGCTAATACTTTTGACATTCGATGCAGCAATTGAAGCACTTGATATCCCTCGCATCCTTTCTCAACAGGGTGGAGAAGCTGTGTATCCCTTACCACGAATTAAAGCTTTAGAATTTCATCCAAGATCTAATTTAGCAGCACTCGTATTTGCAGTTGCGTGAAACCCTCCATTATTTTATACCTTCGCCCGTGAATATTGGATTTATGAATTTGTTGTTTATTTTAATAGAACGTAACAAGTGGAGAAACTTCGAAAAATAAGACCACATACAGTAGAGAAAGGAGAAAGAAACTTTATTCAGTTTTGCAAAGTGCACGGGGATCATCAGGTGATTGATTTTTATTTAACTAGAATCTAAAGATCCTTTAGTATTCGAGTTAACAACTGCCAATTTGTGCATCTAATTTGCCATTATAACATCGATATTTGTCTCGGATAGTGATATGTGGTGACCAACCTGAGAAAAACTACAATAGGATAGTTCATAGTGCAATGGCCTCTATTCGTAAATCTTAAGCGCTCTTAAAATAGTTTATGTTTTAGTTCCATAGCTATTGTGATTGTCAGTTTTGGTCTCAGATTTATATCAAGTTATTTTGTTTCCTTACATTTCTATCCTTTGCAATATGGTCGCTACATCCTAATTCCATTTGATGGAGTTAGTTAGTGTGACAGACTGGCATCACAAAGTAGAGTGTAAATGCAATATACAAGCTAAAACACAAAATACTTGTACTACTATAACCTAAAAAGGTACTTTGTTTGTATAGACAAAATTGTCATTATCACTAGGCTTGTATGTGAATTTTTTATTTTTGACACCAATGAACAAGTGAAGAAATGTCTTTTCACTTTGAACAAACTAATGGCTAAATTACTGAATGAAATCAAGATGGAAGGGAGAAAACTTGAATTATTCAATTAGAAATTAGGAGATTAAAATCTTACAATCACAATAGTTTAGAAATTAAAAACATTTTCTGTTTTCTAAGAGAAATCATGTAAGGAGTAACGAGTTTATTGAGTATGACTCATTCTCTTACATTAGACGATGATTTCCTCGACCATTGCATCCTGCTTGGTTTCCACGACCTCCCCTTCTATAAGTAGATACCATTGTCGAAGATTCAGCAAACTTAGGAGTATCTCCACTATTTTTTAGAGTAGGATTGTGAAGAAGCCTTGCTGTTAAAACTTTCCATTTAAGGAATCTCTTCACTGGTAAGAATTTGGCCACGAAGGTGATCAAAATATGGATTCAAACAACAAAGAACCAGTCGAGTAGAGTTTGTTAAGTTTCTTCACCTTTTCTAATGATTTTCCCTCTACAAACGTTTAAGTTCTAATGCAATACAACTGATTGGGATTGATCAATGTATATGATATGATGTCATGAACGGTATGTTTAAGAGAGACCAAATTTTGTGTAGAATCATGCTATCGTTGAATGTTATTAGCAAAAATACTTTGAACCTCCCTCTAAAATGAACAACATGTCTTGAAAGTTTTGAGAGTCTCCAATATATTGTTGGTTATCCAAGTGTGAGTCCAAGTCCCACATTGGATAGAAATGAGAAAGTAGAGCAGTATATAAAGATGAAAGACCCATTAACCCATTACCTTAAGGTTTTGGGTAAAGAGTGGTGTCGATCCCTTATATAGTTGGTTCAGATGTTATTAGTGTTTGTGTCACTCACAGGGTAATCTCCTCCTCGAAAGACCCAACATATATTTGGTTCCATTGACTGCCACAACAACACTACACACAATTTCATTAGGCAAATTCTTCAATTGACACGGTTTAAATTCTATTTCAAGATTATCATGGTATCCTTGACTAGGAACCACAATTCTATAGAGGTAGCTTGTGACAATTAATTCTTACCGTTTAGTTCCAAAAATTGAACAAACTGGGTCTGCAGAAGTCATTTGCAATTTTTTGCTAAAAACATTGTACACCAAGTTTTGCAATTTTTGTCAAAAAAATTCTACTAGAAGGATTGTAATAATTCTTTTTTGTTAAGTATTTGTGGATGTAGTAGGCCTTAAGGTGCAACCTACATTAATTATTGTGTGTTTTTTTATTTCAATTTTATGCTCTTATTTGTGGGTGTGCATCCATAGAAGAGATTATTTTCCTATTGCGGGACTCCCAACCATTGGTTTCATCAGAGTTTTCCAAGTGACCAAAGTGATAGAGGTTCATTTTACAATCAATAAATAAGGTGTTAGAGTTAAGGTGATTAAGAAAATTCAAGGAAGATTCCCACTGGATAAGAAGATAATTCTTTAGGTTGTCTAAGTGTGAAGGTGAACTTTCAAAGATTCAAGAAGGAGGAAGATGGTTCAATTAAGCAAGAAAAGAGAACAAATAGGAATGAATAATAAAGGGCGTGAAACATAAAGGAGAAACAAGAACATTTAGAACATAAAGGAAAATAAAAAAGAAGATAAGAGAAGAGGAAAGGAAGAGGGATGGTGGCATGCCACTTAGGGATGGTCCAACACAAGCTGAGTAGTGGTTGCCACCATTTAAACCAAGGTTTAAGATAAGACTAAAGAGAAGAGAACACTTACAGAATGCACTATAAACCTTACGGTTGAAACATAAGTGTATAATACTCAAATTGTACAACCCTTTACAAGAAGGGAGGAGGTCCCCTTATATAGGCATAGGCGAGGGACCTAGAGGTATATACATCACATTCTAGAAGCTAGGGCTACAAGGACAACGACTGTGCTAGCCTTGGAGGCCAAGTGTGCGCCTATCTACTTCTAGAAGGTCAAAGATAATACATAAGTTTTTGGTAAAACACTAAATGTTTGTCTCACTCCAAGTCATAAATTAGAACTTTTGGTTATTATGTCTATGTATTCTATTTAAGAGCAATTGCTCCTCCATGAATAATATTGGAAATAATATTTTTGACACTAATAGAAAGCATTGGTGCTGACACGTAAAGGCTCAGATCACTAATTGAGTTCAGAAAGAAAACCATTAGCCTAAGCAAAAATTCTTAACATACTCATTTTTGTGTGCATATTTTGCTACTTACTTTTTTTACTGTGTATTGTTAGTCTTTTCAGTTTATTGCCTATATTAGTGTCATACTTGTCATATTAGCATAATAATTGTTGTTTTAATGATGAAGCTCTTTAATGAGATATATGCTAAAGATAGAGATGCTATGCAGCATCTTTTTTAAAAGAAAAATTATCAGCCTTGGGTTCATCTGGAGTGTTAGCAGACCATCAGCTGCAAGCTCAATTACAGGAGCATCATTCGAAAGGGTGAGTTCAAATCTACAACTGAGAAGAGGAAAATATTACTAGTATTATATGGAAAACCTGGTGATTAGAAACCACTGTATATTATGCTGTTCTGACAAGATCCCATTTTTTGTGGTTTTAGTTTTTAGTCTTGAAACTTAACTGGGTACTACTATATTATATTTTGAATTATGAAAATGAGAGAGGAAGAATCTTAGTATTTCCAAAATTTAATTAACTGATTACAACAGGTAGGAGATCAAGTATATGTAGATGTACAAAACCTGACAAATAACTATGAGATAACAGTAGTTACAGAGTACATTTATTACGAATGTGACAAACCCTGACAAATAACTATGAGATAACAGTAGTTATACAAAAATCTGTTTACAGAGTAAACTTTGCTCTAATAGTAATACCGCCCAAGCTCGTGAATGGAACAAGCTGGAGTCAACCACTGCAATGTTGGTCTTAAGAGCTACAAACCGAGTTGGAGTTATATCCTTGATCAAAATATCGACATGTTAATAAGAACGAAGGATATGCACAACTTGCAGTTGTTTGTTTATTATTCTTTTTGCGAACAAAAAGGAGATCCAATTGCATGTGGTTGGTGTGACCATGAAGAATTAGATTATGAGCAAGAAAGCCACATTGCTCATAGTGTCATAGGCTCACTGAACCTTTTGTGATCAATGATTACCCTCATAAGACACATTTGTATGACTTGGGTGCCAATTTTTCAAGGCCTAAGGTAAGGTTATGAAGAAAGTAGGCGGTACTAAAGACACAAGGAGGAAGCATATAAAGATGTGAATGGGGGAAGAGGACAAAATATTCTAGAGGCAGTCTAGAGAGCCAAAGTTATGAAAAAGGTACTTTGATTCTCCAATTCCTTCTTGGTCTCGGTCAGGATAGAAGTAGCCGGTGGCAGGAGATCATTGAATTCATGGAGTGTTGCATGATCTCGCCCAATATAGGCAACCACAGGGCGATGAAAGCATGGTGGGGCTAAAAGAGTCATTAGGTCTTTATATATGCACATAGTTGTGCTACACTCCAAAGCAATTCACAAATTTCATGTGGAAGAAAAACAGGCTCTTATACCAAGTTACATGAGATAAAATAGAGGTTTATTGAGCATAACACTGTATTAGAATACACCACAGAATCATGATGATATAGGCTTAATTCATTCATTAAACATGATTAGAGGATATTTTATTTCCTTTGAATGAGATATTCATATCAAAATATTCTAATTTGATTCTCAACTGTCATCTTTAACCTGAAACACTTACTGTTAGGTTCCCTTCTAAGAACCCTTCACAAACAGTCTAAAAGGCACACAACACATCCACACCCAGAAGAAAGAATGATATATTCTTGTATTGATAGTAAAAGAATACAGAGTATGTGAACTGTGAGAGCTTAACCTCCCCCTCAGGAATGATAAATTCCTGTTAGACTTCTACAAAACAATCAACTAACTATTCACAGCTATTCAGTTAGCTATTTATACAAACGAATACTCACTCCTCCTAACTGCCAAAACAATTAGGTATTTCTAGTTTTATTCCTTCTCTCGTAAACCCTCCAACTCATAACACTTACAGTGAATGATAGAACGATTTGAGGGTAAGGGAACAAAAGACCTAGTACTGTTACTAAGGACAGCATATGTTAAGCTTTAGCAGCTTTCAGCCAAGTGGGATGCATGACCTGTTTGGTAGGTTTAGGTTCCATGAGTGAGTAATAAAGTGAAATGGAGGCAGGGTTTTAACATACCTTGTTTATCTCAAATTTTTCATAATGGACACTGACAGGGAGGGAGACAAATGTGACAAGGAGGTTGAGAATGAAGGGATCTAAAGGATGAAGTGTTGAAATAACGATATGTATAGAAAGAGAGTAAATCGAGGAGAGGAGGGAGATTGGTTGGGAAAGAGATTTGAATAGCGAAACCAAAGCTTTAGTTTTTTCTAATTGATAATCTAATGCATGATAATTCACTGTGTTTAAACTTATTTTGAGGAAACATTTTCTGAGATTAGTCTTAAATTAAGCAATTTGAAGTTTATAATTGTTCAAATTGCTTTACTACTCATTACTTTTGACTCTTTTATCCTATAGTTCGTTATCCAGTACGTGTAATTATTTCCACTTTATAATTATCTTATGTCCTTGTTGATTGTCTACTCTCTTCCTTGCAGCCACAATCATCTCACAATATTAGACATTGCAAGGAAGGCTTTTCTTTACAGTGTATATTTCTTTCTTGTATTTTCTTTTACTTAAATAGATGAATGATGCAATGACATACATGTGACTCTAATGTTTGACCACCAATTTGGATGGATCAAATTTTCTTACAGCCCCGTGTTTAATTTCCTTAGAGTAGTTTATATAATCTTCTCGCTCCTGACCCATATTTTGTACTTGTACATTTGTTCTTATAGCATTTTATGGAAGGCAATACAAAAATTGCTCCAATATCTCGCTTGCCTCTCATCACTGTTCTAAATACCAAGCATCATTTGAAGGACATTCCAGTTGTACAGGCAAGATTCCTTTAACATTTGACTTTGAGATTGATTTGTTTTTCTAGTACATTGTTATTCAATCATCTTATACCATTTATGCATTCCCAGCCATTTCATTTGGAGCTAAATTTCTTCAATAAAGAGAATCCAGTTCTTCACTATCCTGTCAGGGCTTTTTATGTGGATGGACCTAATCTTATGGCATATAATATATTATCTGGATCTGACAGTATCTACAAGAAGCTTTACAATTCGGTAATGTAGAGACTAGAAAGAGTAGTAAGTTAAACAAATACCATATTGTCTTTTTTTCTATAGAATTTATCGTTTGCACAATATTGACAAAATTATATTTCTTATTATTGATTGAGCAGAATTGCATTAGAAAGTTATATTGGTAGAGTTTAGGGAAGATCCTAAACAAATTGAGTACAAAATAAATATAAGGATAAGATAAGGAGTAAAATAAGGGATCATTAAAGGTTATGTTTGAATAATTTCATCTACAAATTACCTAAATCTTTTTTTATCCTTGTATGATATTTAAAATAAAAGCACATAAGTGAATACTCCCTTAAGTTGGTGCATAGATGTCGAACATGACCAACTTGCTTATAAAGATTTCCAAACTAGGTCCAAGCAGTCCTTTTGTTAGAATGTTTGCCGCTTACTGTGAAGTAGAAAGAAATGGCTTGCAAATTTGGTTGGGTCCAGCAAACTATTTTTCCTCTAGAAGATTGTTTTATGTTGTATGATCACTTTCACATTGAACATACATTAGCTTATTAACAAATTAGGCAAACCTCATATACCGAGCCTTAGATAATTGTTTCATTTTGTTTAGATTTCTAAAGACTAGTTTTTGGAACACACTCTTTAAAACACACTGTTATTGGTTAAAATTTTACTGAAAGTTTCAACATCATGGTAGATGTTCATTAAAGAATCTGTAAGTGTGAGACGTACACAATTTTGTGATTTCCAATAAATTTCAATCAAGAGTGTGTTAGAGAGTGTTTTTAACATTTTCTTGTGATTCAACACTTGGAGATGCATTCATGTAGACTTTTCCCTTCAAATCCCCATTTAGAAAGGTGGTATTCACATCTAGTTGTCGTAATAATGATCAATCTATATTGGTAGCATGACAAAAGAACTCTAACGATAAGTCAAATTTTCCATCTTCTCTCCCCTATGGTTATCATCTTGTGAAAGACAGCTTCGTTCCATTCAAGATCTCTTAGAGAAACTTGTATACCTTTAGGAATTTATGTTTTTTTGTCATTTTTTTATATAAAAGCCTTAAAGGAAGGGTACAAGTTTTCAAGTGACTAAATTTGAAATAGGAGGATGTTCTGTTCATGATTTTTTACCCTTTCTATTGGCAATATATTAGGAAGGGTACAAGTTTTCAAGTGACTAAATTTGATTTTTTTATATAAAAGCCTTAAAGGAAGGGTACAAGTTTTTTACCCAAAGTAGTGTATATAATTGGAGGAAAGCTCATTTTACTAGCGGGTTTTGTAGTATTGGTTAGGCTTAAACCAAATTATAAAATGATATAGAGTCGATTGTTGTTGGGCCAATTGGGTCATTTGCAATTTAGTCATTATGGGGTCATCCTAAGAGGGTGAGTTAGAAGGTCCATATCAATTAGTTATATGATCAAAGTACTATAAGTAAAATACAATCCTATTATGACTTGCACAAGGACAATGTGTGGAGAATAGATAAGAACATTATGTCAAGCAGCCAGTAACTCCAATATCTATGATCAATGGGTTTTAGAATTGTATGTTGTACTCAGAAAACCAGTAGAATTTTGTAGCACTAAGAGAAATTTTAGTTGAAAAGAACTTGCACAAGTGTTTTAATTGTTCCTTAGTGAAAGGAAGGGACTTTCCCTTCTACTCCATGTTTTCTCTATTTGAGGCTTAAAATGACCCTTCTCCATTCAGCAGTTGGATTATAATCTGGGAAATACAACTGAAGAAAAGAGCATTGACCACTAATGAGGATGCAACTTTGTCGCCAACAGAATTCATGGAAGACATGGTGGGAAAACATAGGAACAGAGATACCATGCAATTTTAGAAGAAAATGACATTTGTAGTATTGATTGATCAGAATTACATTAGTTATGGAGGAAACTGTCTTGGAGAGATCTTGACCACTCTCATTAGAAAATAAATATAAGGATTAGATTAGGGGGGAAATTAGGAAGAAAAAGAAGGATAGGATTTGAGTAATCAAATCTTGATTGTATCTACCTAAATCTTCTAAAATTCTTATTCGAAATTTTGAAATAAAAGCACATGCAGCTGTTTGACGATTAGTTTATAACTATTTATATTTTACAAGTGAAAACAATATTCAACCTTCTAACGTTCAACAACTTTGTATAGATTCCTCGGGGTGTGGAGTATCAAGCAAAATACTTGATTTACAGTAAAAAACAGCACCTATTTCTTGCGGTTTATGAATTTACTGGTACTACAAATGAAGTTGTACTTTACCGGGAAAACACTGATGCAATGACATCAAACAGTAAAAGCAGCACAGTTAAAGGTATTATTTATACGCATAGAATACGTTTTATTTTCTCTTCCGGAGTTTGGCCATGCATTGTTGCTATAAGTAATTAATTCTAGTAATTGTCTACAGGTTGTGATGCGGCATTTATTGGTCAGAATGAAAATCAGTTTGCTATTCTCGATGATGACAAGACAGGGCTGTCAGTATATACACTACCAGGAGGAGCCTCACAAGAAACAAAGGAAAATGATAAACTTTTTGAAGAAAATCAACCTACAGAAACTAACGATGGTTCAATTCGCGGCCCAACGCCATTTATGTTTGAAACTGAAGTTGATCGTATCTATTCAACTCCTTTAGGTGCTTGAATACATACATATTTACTTCATCACTTTTTGTTTTTGCGTACATTTTGAGTGATGGGGTCCATTGATACTGCAGTAAATCAAATTAATCTTAAAATAAATTACTTCCTATAGGGTGTAATTCTCACAAAACCCCTTTTTGTATTAAAATTTGTATCATATGCATCATGCACATAAAATTTCACATTGAAGAACTTTCGCACTCCGTGAGGAATTCTTGAATATATTTGTAAACCCTACTTTTCAAATAAATGGAAACATATACCATTTCCCAGTAACTTTTTTCTAATTTAACTTCTCTGATATTTTGCCTTCCAAGTTTTTGATAATATTTACTCATCAATGGTTGGATTGGTCAATATAGTTTTGTAGAAAAAATCATCAAGTTTAAATAATATCAAGTCCTAATTAAACTGGCGACGTTTGATCTTTCCCTTACAACCTAACACATTTTTTTCACCATTGCCATTATTTTACTAGTAGTATTAAGTACTGATTTCTTGTTACTGGTCCCAGATTCAACTTTGATGTTTGCTTCTCATGGGAGCCAAATTGGACTAGTAAAGCTCATACAAGGGTACCGCCTTTCCACTTCATCTTCCAAAGGGCATTATATATCAACCACGGGCGAGGGCAAAACGTCACTCAAGTTGAAAAGGAATGAGATTGTACTTCAGGTATCATTCAATAGCGTGCTTATTTAATTATGACTAGAAGTAGTGGTCGTGCACACCTTGTCTGTGCAGTTAAGTGAAAAAACCCAGGGATGAGTGAATTAAAAAAAAGGAGACTAATGGAATTGTGGTTATTTAAATTCCTTCTTTTTTTCGAAAAACAAAATGAACCATAAATTTTAAAGAGTAATTAAATAATAGAATACATGATTCAGTCCAAAGAGAGAAGAAAAAACTCGAAAACTAAATAATAAACTGAAATAAGTTGTGAATTGATAATGAGAAGAGTAATAGAAGGTGATGACATTCAAGCCTTTATATAGGCTTGTAAACTAGTGATAAGACCCCTGAACTCAAGTTGTATATTAGGAGACAGAAGAGAGGTATCACAGTAAGGAGGGAGAATTGGAGCCTAACTAACTGCTGACTTGGCAGTAGTGGCGTAGGGTGTTCAGAAGTTGCTAGAGAGGGAGAAAGTACAAAAAGGAGGTTGTAGTGAGAGAGAAGGGGACTGGAAACTGCCTCTGGGATTAGGAGCAAATTGGGCACTCTCGAATTTGTCCTGTTATCATTTATTTTCTCCTGCTATTTCTAATTTCTAATTGTATTCTCTATTCCCAGTTCTGAATCACATTGATTCTGACGGAAACATCTATTGTTAATGCAAAACTGATTTGTAAAATAAAGATTGTATTTATCTATATAATACTTTGGTCATATCTCTAATCAACGTAAAATCTCTATCAAATTGTTTGCAATTGTGTTCTTCACACACACGTTTCACAAATTGTTTGCAATTGTGTTCTTCACACACGTTTGTCATTTGGGAATAATCGAAGGCGTTTTCTTAGCATTCACAGAGAAAAATAAGGCTCTTTACAGCCAAGCCTCCCCTTTGGTAAAAGTCATTATTACTCATTAGTTTAGGGTTCCTTGTTTGCATAAATAATATTTGTTGAAATAAAAGAGAAAGAGAAACCTGGGCTGAATCTCTAATGTGTTAAGACCGCAAAGAATTTTGCATATATAAATAGAAAAATATAAAGAGATGGTCATAAAATTATATCTAATATTTCCGTTAATACCAAATTATAAATATAATTAATTTTAGATCTCTTAATGATTTAATAAATCATTGAAGTAATGAAGAGCATAAACTTTACCCAAATATTCGGCCATTGTATCATTAACACTCCTAGGAGCGAAAATATCTTAACGCGAAAATATTTAAGATATTTTGACATTGAGTATCATTGGTCTACAACAATTTGACTTGTTCCCAATGTCTCATATTTGTTTCACTGATTAATGAGTAATAGACTTAAGTACAATCCATCATTGAACATCAATTTTCAACCAAGTAGAAAGCTAACTTTTAGCAATGATGGTCACATTCTGATGAAGATGATCAACATAAAGTCAAAGTCTAATGTCCGATGTTGAAATTTCGATCTAATTTGTCAATAAATAGATGCACATGTACATAGTATGGATAGACGGATCATAAGAGCAACATAAGAGGCTACATATAATTGTAGAGACAGAAACTTATCACCGGGAGAGTGAAACAACCTTAAAAAGGTGAAAAAATTCCAATGAACTCCTATCATGATGAAAGTTATAGATAGAGGAAGGAGAGACGAGTCCAATGATGGTGGTCACCGCCGGAGAAGATGTCGGACGCATCGCCACGTGCAGCGGGACACGGAGGCACCGGCGGGGGCTAGGGCAGCACGTGCAAGGGCATTGAAGCTCCGATCACTACGATTTTTGCGGCGTGGTGGTCGCCTAGCCAGGGCGAGCAGAACTGTGGTGTCGCCGGCGGGAGCACAACAGGGAGACCAGACTGGGTAGTGATGGCATAGTGGTGGCAAAGAAACAGACTAGAAAAAAAAAATATTTTCCGGGAAGGCAAGGGGTAAAAGTGACTTCAGATACCATGTTAAAATAAAATAGAGTGATAGGCTGAATCTCTCACCTGGCTAAGCATGTCTGATTATGCATTTATAAATAAGAAAGTGCAAAGAGACTTTATTGAATGATTTTATTATTGTTCTTCTTGGTAATAAATACATGTTTTTTTTTTCAAAATGGGCAGGTTTACTGGCAAGAGACTCTCAGGGGACACGTTGCAGGAATTTTAACAACACATAGAGTACTTATTGTTTCGACAGCACTTGGCATACTTGCAGGAACTTCGACAAATTTTGACAAAGGGCTTCCTTCAATATCCTTCGATTATTTTTTTCTATTAATATCAAGGAACCATTTATTCTAATTAATCATACACTTGATTAATCAGCAAATACGTAAGATGAGGAGGTGAACATAAATTGTATTGTCACTTTTACTTGTAGCCATTACTTCGGTTGAAAACCATTCTCACTCTATTCTCTATAACCACCTTCCCACTTTCCACACCTCCTCAACCAGGCCATAAATTTCATATTTTAGTTGGATATTTTTTTTTTTGTATTAAAGCCTTAACTGATGCCTACTTTAGATCAATCTTATGGATAGGGCCTGCCTTTCTTTTTTCTACTGCCACTGCAATTAGTATACTCGGCTGGGATGGAAAAGTGAGGACTATCTTGTCAACTAGTATGCCTTGTGCAGGTATTATCTGACTGCATGCTTGCATATCACAATATCTTATTCATCTACTTTGTGTGTTCTATTTTGGAAATTAATTTTTTACTTGAGATATGAGGAAAAGATTAATATTTTTCCCTGACAATTTTGTACAGGCTGGATACAGATATATACTAAGTGACTAATTAATTTTAACCTAGTATTTACATGAATGGAGGAATCTTGATATCATAGTTTCAGGAAATGAAATGGAAACTAATTACAGAGAAACAGATTTGTACAAACAAAAACAGAAACAGGGAAAGTTAAGGATTAAATAATACATACTTTAACACTCCTTATGTTGGTGAGTGGACATACTCTTCCTCAAATTGGTGAATGTGAATGGACATCTTTCATTCATATCTCGTAAGTGCACTCTGCCAAGTTCCTTAGTGCATTCTGTCAAATGATACCCAGATGGACATATAATGTTGTTATAAGCCCAATGTCCAGTTTCTCCATATTGAATTGTCAATCCATCTCTATACGTTTTGTTCTACCATGCGGAACTAGATTACACTATGTGAAATGCTATTCAAGTTTTTTTACACTATTTATTTAGTTTACTTCTTGTACAACGATAGTATTGTAGCTCTTTACTTTTTACAGCTGTAGACTCGAACAGAACTGTTGGTTATTTGAAGTGCAGTATATAACACCTCTTTTATAATTTTTTCAGTTGGGTTGAATGTATTTTCGGAGTAGAAATTTTCTCTCAACTATTCTCTAAAATCTAATGAACGCTAATGGCATATTTGTTGACGCAGATAAGTGCCACAGGGACTTCATACTTTAAGATCAAAAATTATTTTCATCCACAAAAACTCATAAACTCCCTGGGATATGACCCAAAATTCTTTCTTGACACTTGATCTTGTTACTACATTTTACTTCTAGCACTTCCAAGAACATATATATTCTGAAGTGAGTCTTTTTATCTGGAGTCAGTCGCATCTCACAACAAATATATATTGACTAATTAATTCTGACCTTACATCTACATAAGAGATGTCTATCATAATTAAAGGAAATTAAATGGAAACTAACTACAGGGAAACAAATCTGTACAAGTAACAAGAGTAACAGGGAAATTAAAAGACTAATTAACTTGTGCTCTTAGATTTCTTTTCTGTGTATTGTCCTAATGATCTATTTTTTATAAATTCCTTATACAGTCTTGGTTGGTGCTTTGAATGATCGATTGTTGCTTGCTAGCCCTACAGAAATAAATCCCAAACAGAAGAGGGGATTTGAGGTCAAAAGCTGTCTTGTTGGTCTTCTTGAGCCTCTTCTTATTGGATTTGCCACAATGCAACAAAGTTTTGAGCAGAAGCTTGACCTATCAGAAATACTGTACCAAATAACATCAAGGTGTCTTTTTCTACCAATTGCTATCAGAAAATTCTGTCTTCTTTCTATATAGGGTAGAATGTTTTAGGCTTTTAACATTTCTTTATTTATATTAAAGCTTTGTAACAACTGACACGGTGTCTTTGTAAATTCTTATTTCAATGAAGGTTTGACAGCTTGCGCATAACACCTAGGTCTCTGGACATCCTTGCTAGAGGTTCTCCAGTTTGTGGAGACTTAGCTGTGTCATTATCTCAATCAGGTCCACAGTTCACCCAAGTAAGTTCTAAAATTATGTCTTGGCTTTTAGTTTTGATCTATTTGATCTTCTAAGGATGTTTATTTTAACATCAGGTGATGCGGGGTGTCTATGCTGTGAAAGCTCTTCGTTTTTCCACTGCTTTGTCAGTTCTAAAAGACGAATTCCTGCGTTCAAGAGATTACCCACAATGTCCTCCTACATCTCATTTATTTCACAGGTTCAGACAGTTGGGTTATTCCTGTATCAGGTTGGTAACGGTTACTGCAAAACTTAAATGAACCTATGATGCTGCCACTGTGACTAATGGAACTGCTGAAATATGATGATTGTATGTTTCGTCATTATTGATTTTCTTTAATTGTAAGCCAATAGTTAAGCTATTATGTACCTAAAATTCTATATTATATGTGAAAACTGTAGATTTTTTTATTAACTTTTTTAGTGGATGCTTTAATTGCTTGACTATACTGTATAGATATGATTTGCAATAGAACCAGGGGATATTTGGGCTTCGATTTGGCACCAAACTAATGCTCCTCCCACCCGATTGATTCATTTTAGGGTAAAGTAGTACCTATAAATAACAACTCCATGTCCGAGCTGGGGATCAATCCCAATCCTTGGTTAAGGAACCCAATTGCAAAACCACTTGTGCCAACAACTTTTGGTCATTGTGATGTCTTCTGATTCGTGTAGTTTACCAACCTAGAGAGAAAAGGCTTGATTATTGAAGTTTTTTGTGGTTGTTGTATATCATTAATAACATACACTTGGCATTCTTCAGATAAACTTCTTCACAAACACTTATAAAAGGATAAAATGAAATAAGTTTCTCCAATAAGCCAAAACCAACTTATGCAAATTTATTTTCTATAGAAGTTCAATTATTAACTTCTCCATAAAATATGGTGCATAAATTGATTTTAGTGTATGGGTGTGAAACTCCATTCACGCTGTCCTTTTCTTTTAAGTACTTGTAGATAAGTTTATGTAACTGTTGAAAAAAACAGTAGTAGGATGTTGGAATTAATTATTCTCTCATTCATACTTTTGAAACAATACATAGGTGTTTAAAAAGAAACAAACTATTGTCTAATTAAGTAAAAAATCTCCTGAAATAAAGTCTCTAAATCAGGAGATATCTACCCAATAATACCTGTTCTTAATAAAAGAAAATCTGCCCAATAATTACTAATCCTCATCCCTTAATTTTAGGGATTACACATAATTGCTATATTAATTATGTAATAAATTCACATATTCTGACACCCCCCTCAAGCTGAGGAATAGATATTGGTCATTCCCAGCTTGCTTATAAGATCTTGGAAGATAGGGCTATTGAGACCTTTTTTTAACACATAAGCTACTTGTTGCCTGGATGTATGCCATGCATATTAGACCTTCGTCTACTTTTTCTATGATGAAGTGTCTATCTATTTCAACGTGTTTTGTCCGGTCATGTTGAACCGGATTATGTGCAATTTCTATTGCTGATTTATTATCACAGTACAGTTTCATGGGACCCTTCAAATCAACTTTCAAATCATCTAGAATAATTTTTATCCATAATAATTCACATATTCCTTGAGCAAGTGCTCTGAACTCTGATTCAGCTGATGATCTAGACACTACATTTTGTTTTTTACTTCTCCAAGTTACTAAATTTCCACCCAGGAAAGTACAATATCCAGTAGTCGGTCTTCTGTCAATTAGAGATCCTGCATAGTCTGCATCGGTGTAGGCTTCAAGGTTCAATTTGTCATTCTTCTTGAATAGGATTCCCTTTCCGGGAGTGCCTTTTAAGTAATGTAGAATCCTGTAGGCATCTTGAAGGTGAGACTCCTTTGGTTCATGCATAAACTGACTTATTACACTTACCGAATGGGCAATATCTGGTCAGGTATGCGCCAAATATATTAATTTTCCGACCAGCCTCTGGTACATCCTTTTTTCTACTTTTGGTTCATCTCCAGATTTACTCAGTTTGTGATTGGGGTCAATTGGAGTTGTTGCGGGTCTACATCCAATAGTCTTTGTCTCAGCCAACAAATCGGTTATGTATTTTTGTTGGGATATAAAGATTCCTTGGGTAGAGTATGCTACTTCAATTCCTAGAAAATATTTCAGTTTTCCAAGCTCTTTGAGATCAAATTCTTGGACTAGTCTTTGTTTCAATTTTTTCTTTTCTTTTTCATCATTCCCAGTTACTATAATATCATCCACATACACCAAAAGAACTGTTACCTTCCCCTTTTCTGAATGTTTTATGAACAACGTGTGGTCTCCTTGGCTTTGTTTGTAGCCAAATCCCTTCATAACTTTTGAGAACCTCCCAAACCATGCTCTAGGAGATTGTTTCAGTCCATATAGTGCCTTCTTAAGTCTGCACACCTTATTTTGTCTATCTCCTTCAACCCCCCGTGGGATATTCATGTAGATTTCTTCCTCTAGGTCTCCATGAAGAAAGGCATTTTTAACATCATATTGTAGTAGTTTCCAATCAAAATGAGCAGCTAAGGATAGAAGAATCCTTAGAGTATTCATTTTAGCAACTGGTGCAAACGTCTCTTCATAGTCTATTCCATATGCTTGAGTGTATCCTTTGGCCACCAATCTTGCTTTGTATCGTTCAAGTGACCCATCAACATTATATTTTACTGTGAATATCCACTTACAGTCAACAATGTTCTTTTCTTTGGGTTTATCCACAATTTCCCAAGTGTTATTCTTCTCTAATGCTGTCATTTCCAGTTGCATAGCATCTCTCCACTCTTTCTTTGCTAGTGCTTCAGTAATATTATTTGGTATAACCACAGAATTCAAGTTTACAATAAAGCTTTTATGGTTAGCTGATAATCTATCATAAGAAACATAATTTGAGAGAGGATATAGAGGTTTTTTAGTGCAATTTCTAGTACCTTTTCGGATGGCTATTGGAAGGTCAATCTCATTTTCTGGTTCAGGTATTTCTTCATTTTTTGGTGCAGAACTTGGATTGGATTCATGGACTTGCATCATCTCTGGAATTTGCTTTCTCCTGGTGTAAACCTTGTTAAATCTCAGAGGATTGTCAACTTCTATTCGAGTTGCCTCAATGGGGAAATCTGTATCCATAGCTTCTAATCCTCGTTAAGAATTATGTTGTATAGTTGGAGGCTCAGATCTGTTGGTTGTGATATATGGCAGAGTTAAGAACTCAGTATTTTCATGAGGGTCTTCTAGACATTGTTATGTAGGATTGGTTTTGTTAAAAAAAGGTTTAGTTTCAAGAAAAGTAACATCAGCTGAGATATACCATTTTTTAATGATAGGATCATAACATTTATACCCTTTTTGTGTGGCTGAATATCCTAAAAAAATACATTTAACAGCCCTGGGATCCAGTTTATCTCTAGCTTGAACAGGGACATGTGCAAAGGCTGTACATCCAAATATTCTAGGAATCAGTTCATTTGATTTCTTAAAGTGAGGAAAGAAATTATTTAGGACTTCTATTGGACTCTTATTACTTAGGCCATGAGAGGGAAGTCTATTAATAAGATATGATGCAGTAAGAACAACTTCTCTCCAATAATTTTTTGGAACATTCCCTTGAAAAAGAAGAGCCCGAGTTATATTGAGTAAATGCCCATTTTTCCTTTCTGCCACTCCATTTTGTTGTGGGGTATAAACACATGAAGAGTCATGGATGATCCCATTAGATTGGAAATACAAGGATATGGTTTGGTTGAAATAATCTCTAGCATTATCGGTCCTAAACCTTTTAATATTAACTCCAAATTGAGTTCTAATCATTGAGTGAAATATGGGAATGATAGTGCTGACATCAAATTTTTGTTTAAGCAAATAGAGCCAAGTAACCCTAGTGCAATCATCAATAAATGTTACAAACCAGCGGGCCCCATAAATATTTGGTACTGTAGACGGTCCCCATATATCACTATGAATCAATTGAAAAGGTTGAGAGCTTCTATTATTGTTGTTGGGGAAAAATGCACAAGTATGCTTGGCTAACTCACAAGTTTCACAATGAAGTTTTGAGATATCTAAGTTTTCATACAAATGAGGAAACATAAACTGTAGCACCTTAAATGATGGATGTCCTAGACGATAGTGATACAACCATAGTTCATCCTTATTTGTTATACTGTGAAGGGATTTTGCTTGGTTGGTTTGGGATTCTTGAGATACTTCCAAGTAGTAAAGACCATCTTTTTCTTTAGCAAGTCCAATCCTCCTCCCCGAGTCCTGCTCCTGAAAAACACATAGAGATGGGGAAAACATTGCAGAACAATTGAGATCAAATTCTTGGACTAGTCTTTGTTTCAATTTTTCCATTTTCTTTTTCATCATTCCCAGTTACTATAATATCATCCACATACACCAAAAGAACTGTTACCTTCCCCTTTTCTGAATGTTTTATGAACAACGTATGGTCAGAATATGTGAATTTATTACACAATTAATATAGCAATTATGTGTATTCCTGCAATTATGTGTAATCCCTAAAATTAAGGGATTAGGATTAGTAATTATTGGGCAGATTTTCTTTTATTAAGAACAAGTATTATTGGGTAGATATCTCCTGATATAGAGACTTTATTTCAGGAGATTTTTTACCTTAATTAGACAATAGTTTGTTTCTTTTTAAACACCTATGTATTGTTTCAAAAGTATGAATGAGAGAATAATTAATTCTAGCATCCTACTACTGTTTTTTTCAACATGGTATCAGAGTCATGGTCAGAGCATATCCTAGCGATATTTGTTGTTTGCTGGACATATTATTCCACCCGTTATCGGCCGCTATCGGACCACCCATTAAAATGTCTAATTCCACGCTCGAGATGTATATACCTCGGCATGAGGAGGTGTGTTGGAAGTCCCACATCGACTAAAGATAAGGCCAATTCATAGTTTATAAGTGGACTAGTATAGAGATGGGGAAAACATTGCAGAACAATTGAGATCAAATTCTTGGACTAGTCTTTGTTTCATTTTTTCCATTTTCTTTTTCATCATTCCCAGTTACTATAATATCATCCACATACACCAAAAGAACTGTTACCTTCCCCTTTTCTGAATGTTTTATGAACAACGTGTGGTCAGAATATGTGAATTTATTACACAATTAATATAGCAATTATGTGTATTCCTGCAATTATGTGTAATCCCTAAAATTGAGGGATTAGGATTAGTAATTATTGGGCAGATTTTCTTTTATTAAGAACAAGTATTATTGGGTAGATATCTCCTGATTTAGAGACTTTATTTCAGGAGATTTTTTACCTTAATTAGACAATAGTTTGTTTCTTTTTAAACACCTATGTATTGTTTCAAAAGTATGAATGAGAGAATAATTAATTCCAACATCCTACTACTGTATTGTATCCCTATACACTTTGTTTTAGTTCCTTCCTACTGCTAAACTCAGTAGCTTCTAGGTGTACAAATAACAATCTGTATCAACTTATAATTCCATCAACCTTCTCGTATATAAATCTGAAATCAGGGATTTTGATATGCAAATCTCATCCAGGGAAATAAAAATGAGATATGGTAATCCTAATTAGTGGTCTACATTACTATTCTACTTATCTGATGCTATTGATGAGTTGGTGTATGGATGATTATGATTAAGTTTTTCAAATATTGTGATTTAAATGTATGTTCACTTCTGTAATTTAAGATCACTTGCAGATTCGGTCAGTTTGATAGTGCAAAAGAAACCTTTGAAGTTACATCAGATTACGAAAGCATGCTTGATCTATTTATATGCCACCTAAATCCTAGTGCAATGAGGCGTCTTGCTCAGAAGTTGGAAGAAGAAGCTCTTGACTCAGAATTGAGGCGATACACTGAAAGGATTTTACGGATTCGATCTAGTGGATGGACTCAGGGCATATTTGCCAACTTTGCGGCAGAAAGTATGGTTCCTAAAGGACCTGAATGGGGTGGTGGCAACTGGGAAATCAAAACCCCTACTAATGCAAAGGATATACCTCAGTGGGAGCTTGCTGCAGAGGTGACGCCATATATGAAGAATGATGATGGTGCTATTCCATCCATTATTGTAGATCATATAGGTGTGTATTTAGGCTCAATTAGAGGAAGAGGCAATGTTGTTGAGGTAAGGGAAGATAGCTTGGTTAAAGACTTAATCCCTGTAAGTAACGATTTTAAAGCAAATGGTCTTGAAGTATCTTCACTTAAACCCATATCTAATCAAGGGGTTGGTAATGCAAAAGGTGTTCCATTAATGGGTCTGGAAAGGTTTAGTAAACAGGGTGCCAGTTCCTCAACTGATGAACAGACTAAAGCAGAAGAGGAATTTAAGAAATCCATGTATGGAGCTGCTGCTTCTGACAGCAGCAGTGATGAGGAAGGAGTATCAAAAACCAAAAAGCTACGTGTTAGAATACGAGATAAGCCAGTTACCACTTCTGTGGATGTGGATAAAATTAAAGAAGCCACTAGTAAATTTAAACTAAGTGAAGCGTTAACTCCAACGAGGAGTAGGTCCTTTACTAGTGGATCCCAAGATCTTGGCCTATCTCAGCCACCTGCAGCTACTGGAGTGGCTGCTCACACTGTTTCAGCTCCAGGTGACCTGTTTAGTACAATTTCCTTGACTCAACCAGAATCAATTTCACAGCCAACTCCTGGGGTTGCAAGTGGGGGAACTAAAGTAGGACCTATTCCAGAAGACTTCTTTGAGAATACAATTCCATCTCTTCAGGTTGCTGCTTCACTGGCTCCTGCTGGTAGATATCTCTCTAAATTTACTGCAGGAGCTCAAAGTGGCGAAGCAACTCAAAACCAGGCTAGTGCTTACGAATCTGATGTTAGTCATCAAGGTCATGTTTCTCCTCAAGCTGTTCAACTACCTGTGTCTCCTATCGAGACTGTAGGACTTCCTGATGGTGGTATACCACAATCCTCAAATCAGGCTGCAGTCATTCCCCAATCACAGTTTCCGGCACCAATTTCTAGCCAACCTCTTGATCTTAGTATATTTGGAGTACCAAATACTTCTAATTCTGAAAAGCCTCAACAAACTGGTTCTCCACCATCCTCTGTAAGACCAGGACAGGTATAAATACGTATGTGCATGCATTTTCATTTACACACAGGATGAGTAATGCTTTCTAAACATAGTATTAAAGATAAGGGAATACATAAACAGAAATTCTCATTTTATGGTGTTTGCTTTAATCATTTTGTTGATATTATAAATAGAGAAGAAATTAAATAGACTTGTCAGGAAAAAATTTCTGATTGAACTGGTGTGCTTATAAAGAGTGATTACTTCTGATAATGCTACAACCAAGCAGTCAACTTTACTGAACCTAGTGAATCGCATATAACTAAGGTGTATTTTAGGAAGAAAGGAAAGGACAGCAGGGAATTGGAAGGACTAGTTTGGGAGAGTGTATTGTAACAACTGCACAGATTGCAGGTGGGGAAGTGACCTGATTCTGTTAGTGAATTAGAATGAAAAGGGAGATGAATGGGAAGGGCGGAAGCTGAGCCCTTGAAGAGTCTAAGTTCCTCTGTCACTTTCCTTATGTTTGAGTCTTTATCTTTGATATTTAATTTTATACAAGTCCTTATATGACACTGTTACCAACAGCTGAAGGACCTTGTGGAGGTATCTTCAATAAAAACTGTGTTCTAGTTTCTGTTTCCTACTTTGTAGTGTGTATTATTTTTCAGTTCCCAGTCTTATGTCTCCTATGACAGGTTCCCCGAGAAGCTGCTGCTTCTGTGTGTTTCAAGACTGGACTTGCTCACCTTGAGCTAAATCATCTTTCAGATGCTTTGTCTTGCTTTGATGAAGCTTTTCTTGCATTAGCTAAAGAACAATCTCGTGGAAGTGATATAAAAGCTCAAGCAACCATATGTGCTCAATACAAGATAACAGTCACTCTTCTTCGGGTATTACTACTATGCTTCAATTGCTAATAGAAGGGATAGAATGGACTCTGACCAATAAGTAAATTAGGTTGTTGAACTTCTATTTCTCTTGGTCATAATGTGGTCTTGTCGTAAAACAGTAGTTACCGATTTTCCATACTCAATATTTGTTGTGTAGCTAAGTAATCAGTGACAGTTCTATTGAAACTGTTTTTATTGTTACATTGAAAGTCTTTAATTATTTATAACCTTAAGCCTGTCTTCATTACTACAGGAAATTGTTCGTTTGCAAAGAGTTCATGGCCCAAGTGCTATTAGCGCGAAAGATGAGATGGCTAGACTTTCACGCCATCTAGGCTCATTGCCTTTGCTCGCAAAGCACAGAATAAATTGCATTCGAACTGCCATAAAACGAAATATAGAGGTGCAAAATTATGCATATTCCAAGAAAATGTTAGAACTACTATTATCTAAAGCACCTCCAAGTAAGCAGGAAGAATTTAGGAGCCTCATTGACTTGTGTGTTCAGAGGGGTTTGGTTAACAAGTCCATTGATCCATTGGAAGATCCATCACAATTCTGTGCTGCCACATTGAGCAGGCTGTCGACCATTGGATATGATGTCTGTGATCTCTGTGGATCTAAATTTTCAGCTGTGACTGCACCAGGATGCATCATATGTGGAATGGGCAGCATCAAGAGATCGGATGCAGTCGCAGGACCAGTTCCTTCTCCTTTTGGTTGAGCCACTAAAATTTATTTGCTTGTACTGTGTTTCCTTGCGATGCTGTTGTATAGAGAGAAGGAGCTCCATTGTAGGAAGGGATTCGTATAACTGAGAAAATTTCTGGCTATATGGATCTAGGAAAATTATAATTTCTTCATTTTTGGCTTACAGCTTTTCAGTTTTCCATTTCTTTTTTCAATCTCAATCAAGGGGACACTTTCTATGTAATTACAGAATGTTGTTTTGCAATAATTTTGATAAATATATATTATCCATTTAGGAAGATAGGAACACAATTGTTCATTCGTAAACAACTTTGCTTTATAAGAAACTCGTCAGATGCTTATTTCCTATAACAGCATTTCTTGGCGCCTATTACAAAAACACATTGGTTCCATCAGTTCAGCAAAACCAGGGAAATACATAAAAAATATTTTAACCACATCAAGAAAGAAATTTAGTATGTAATGTTTAATAATTCTATTGTTTTTATTGACCCTAACAATGAAAAATGGAGAACTACCAAGCTTTTTAATTTTGTATTATAATGATCTTGTTAATCTCCTAGCTTGTCCTTGCATGTTTGTTCACTTCCTATCCCAGAAATGTGAGATTTTTTTCTGAAAAAAAAATCCAATTTTGATTAAGCTAAAATTGTTTTCACATCACATGACAGATTTGGTTTGGTCATACATTGTCAGACAAATAATTGATCATAAACCAACTTAAAGTTAAGAAAAGCATTACTCAGTGTCTACATAACAACAATACTGTTTAATTTGAGAAACAGATACCACAGGTGAAGAGCAGCTTCCATAGGAACTTGCAAATGTAACCAAAAGCTCTGACCATTCCAAGCCAAAACATACTCTGCACTTTCATCTCGTCATTTTTCACAGCTTTTGGTCAGGTTTGTCTCAAGGGAAGAATTGTAGGTGATAAGGAAATCTAAAGATGAAGTTATCAATTGTAATTACATTTAGCAGCTGGCCCCCCGCTTTTATTGGAATCTGACACCGCACAAGCTTTGAGTTGGTGTACACATTAGTTCCATCAGCCATAAAATACATAGAATGATGATGGGATGCTTTTATTTCATTTTCCTTTCTCAGTATTTTCTTAAATTCTAGCTGCACAAACCAGTCATTGGAAGTTCAGATAAAAGTGCACTGCGACAACCACTCATTTCAACATGGGATGGCAGCCTGGATCAATTCAAGGACCAAGCAACCATCAATGTTTCTGCTTCTTTGAATACTTCTTAGAAGACAATTGTAGAGAATATTGTACCTTCTGCATTAGAACCACAATCATTTAAGGACATTCAAGTATGCCGTATTCTAAATACGCCTAAAATATACCCAAAATAATTATGGGTACCCTTAACATGTTAGGAAAACTAAGATGATATCAAAGAAACTGTTTATCCAAAATGCAAGTTTTGTCTTGATAGTTTCCCGAATAGAAACTCAAATATGTTTATTAGGTTAGATAAACACGTAGTAGCAAGCATCAGCTTAATTACTGGTTTCCTGTTTGATCAATATCGACATTTTAGGCTTTAGTCTCACATAAACTATTATATGTACCAATATCTCTCACTTCAGATTATGAACAGATACCATAGGGATCACGACTGATCCTTTCCTTTCTGCATGCAGATGCAGAACTGGAAGTTATTTTTGATTTCCCTAATTTGTCATTGAATGTGCCTATTCTCATAAATATTCTACAGAAGCACTTGACAATATCCTCTGACTCCTTATCATCTAATGAACTTGAGGAACTCAAAGCTCTTTCTTGGTGCACTGATCTCCTCTCTATCTGAACAAGCAAAGCGAATGACAGCTCAGTTCTTTTTTTGTATTGAACAGTAATAATTGGACACTGCTGCATACCTGCAACTTCAAATGATCTGCATACACCTCATTTAATTCTTGTTTGATTAGAGACTTCTTCCCTGTTGTAATGAATTTGGCCATTTTCTTTTCCAGTGATTGCTTATCCTTTAGAGAACTATAAAAAAAGTGGTTTCTCTTTTGGTACCCCTCTTCTGGGATTGATGATAGCACCTCCTGTTTGATGTGCAGTTGTTTCCTGTTCACTAGCCTGTCAGAGTGATAAGTGACAATGCCAGATAACAGTTTTCTCTTGTAATCACTTCTAGGAAGAGAAAGTTGCGGCCTAGGTAGTTCTATTATGCTCACTTTAGGAAAAAGAATTTGATGTTTGATATTTGGAGCTTCTGATGGAGTTCTCGTCCATTGTGTCCATCAAATATTCTGATTTCCACTTAGAGGAAATGTAGACAGCTTCCTGATATAGAGCTTGGCTGAAATTCACAACATTTTCTTCTAGTCTAACCACCTCCTCCTCCAATACTGCGACTTCAGCCACAAGCTTTAGTATCTAAAATTCAATGTATAAAATAAGTAGAAATAAATTAAAGTTTATTACACTTTAAATACAAATTATATATATGCCTTCATCCGCAGTTTTTCTAATTCTATCAGATGAAACACTTCAATCTGTTTAAAAGAAAAACATGCTTCATTCATTGACCACTTCTGGGTTCCACCTATGCACACAAGGAAAAGCAGAAGACAGATACTAACATGTGGGGGGAGATAAGGAGGAAGACGAGGAAGGGACCCCAAAGGTCTTGTAAATGCTCTTTCTAACACTCTGTGAACATTCTCTTCCAGTCTAAGCTTCCTCTTCAACTTGTCAACCTGCACAGTTTTAACACATAACTACACTGACAAAGGGGTTGTAGAGAAAACACTTTGGGGAATTAAAGCGCAAAAGAAAGATGAATATCATTCACACACATCTTGTATCAATGCCATTTTCCTTTCTCTATTGGACCTATGCCCATTTTCTATGGTTTTCTCCATTGCCTGAGTCCCTCGAGTTTCCATCTTATCCTGCTTTGCACGTTCAATGAAAATCTGTTATGCAAACTTTATGCAGGAAAAATAAAAGGCAGAAGGCCGAGATTTCTTGTTTCTCATTAGAAGAGAAAGAACCCAGATTTGGTAAAAATTAAAAACAAAAATTATGCGTACCGTTTTATTTTTCAACCATTCAGAACTTTTTTAATGAGGTATCCTGTGAAAGAGAAAGAGTCAAGACTTCTATGAAAAAAAAAATTAGTATTTCAGGATTTTAAACTCGAGATTGCTGACTAAATATGAAAAACTCTAAGTCAGTCAGCTGGTTTTGAAGAACTCATTTCAGCTTTGTTTGAGAAGATGTTGCAAGTTACAATTGAACAGAAAAAGAAAGAAAGAAAGAAATCAGCTAAGCTTGTAAAACAGGAAGAAATTGCTTTGTCATCATTTAAAGGTGTTTCATTGCTCTGGGATTCAACCTTTTTGTGATCACTTTCCTTAGGAAAACAATGCAATCTAGTACTGCAAAAAACATGAAACATGTACAAGTTTTATGACATTGATAAAGTAATCCTCCCAAGCCTAAATGAGCAATGATAGCAATGATACAGAGGTTTTATGACACCGGAAGACAAGCTTTTAAAAAAAAGAAGAAGAAGACAGAGGTTTTTGTTTTGCATTACATTAAGAGATCGAACAGAGTGAAAACAAACTAATTCAAACCCACCATAGACGGAGGAGGAAGAAAAGGATGAGACTTTAAGCTCGTTGCCTCATCCATGTACCAATGTAAATGTTCCAAAGTTGTTCCAAACACTGACTTTATATGAAAACCATAATCAAACCAAATATGATCTGATTTGGTTAATGATACTTTTTTCTATTATGCAACATTCATATTGCAACAAATAAACGTGGTTGACAGACATGGAAGATTGAGAGATTCTTTGTTGACTGTGTTACATGTCACAGACTGTGACGTGTAACTAAATACATTTATTTTGGTATTTAGATATGAGCTTCATGCGACATTGGAAATTCATGTTTTATATTTAGTAGTATTTATTAGATTCTGTCCAATTAAAGATGCTTCTGGAGAATAAGAAAGTGGACTCACTGTTGTTATATGAGCTTCATCTTCAATATATCTGGGTTTTTCAGAAGTTTTGTTATTAAATAGGAAATCTGGATTTGCTCCTTTGAAGTGGTCATGAACATTTTGATGCATTCCCAAACATACTCAATGGGATGTGTTGTTGTCTGTAAATTCTGAGCCAAAATATAAGACAAAATTGTGAGTGCACTTCGCTGAAAGTAAGACTAAGAAGCAAGCTTTTATAATGGTTTATTTATTGCGTATAATGCTAAGTTTGTTTTGTTTTGTTTGCAAGTTCTTTCTTTGTTTTTTACTCACTGCGTTCCTTAACACATTCTCAGATTCATCTGTTCTAAATATTATGCTGCTTTAAAATCATGTGTGAGAAAGAAGATGTACTGAGAGAGTATGAGTGGTGAAAAGAGTTCATTTTGAGGACATATTGGTGATAAATAACAACACAGATTTTGCCTTCATCATTCAGCTGCTTCCAAGGATAAAGTTTTTTAATAAAACAGTGAAAAGAAATTATCCCAACACCTCAATATCTCCTACTATCACTATCATACCCCAACAACACACAACATTTTCTGGTTATCAACTTTTCAGGTAAAATACATTTTGTGCATAATACACTTTTAAATTCATTTAATATACAGTATAAATGTAAAATAGTTATAAAATAACAATTTTTTTATGTTTTAAAAAAAAATAAAAATAATATCAAATAAATGTATATCAAAATATATTTTTTTATATGTAAATACATCAAAAGGAATTAACTTAACTTATGGATAACTCTTTTATCATTTTTTTTAATTCAACTGTTAAGATCGATTCTTTTAGAATAATCGAATCTTAAAAAGAAAATAAGGGAATGAATGGTAACTTTGGAGTTATTATTTTTATCACTTCTTGTTATATCGATCATTTACAATTTAGTTAATCACAATTTTAATTTAGCATAATCATAATTATTTTTTAATATATAATTATTCATCAATCCTGTTGAATTAAGATCCAGCCCTTCTTTCATTTCAAGTGATACGATTTTAAGATGCAACATGATTTAACAAATATTTAATTGATACAATTTAAGAAAAAAACATTCCCGAATTTTCACCTATTTTTGTTATAAATTATTCTACAACTTTTTATGTTTTTTCCAACTACTAAATACAAGTAATAATCTATTAGTTTATCCTCTTAGCTATATAGATGTTATTAAAAAATAGCTTCAAATATTTAATTGTTGCTGTTCTGAAATTAAAAAAAGAAGCAATTAAGAAGATTATTAGTTTAAAAGGGAGGGAGTACCAGTTTAGAAGAGTGAATAATAAATACTCCTTTTTTATTTTCTTAAGCTAATTCATGATTTAGACAAAAGAAACTAGAGACATGGATAAAACATAACTTAATCAAATTTCGAGTTCATAATAAATTTAAAAACTTTCAATTAAGATTTTAATAAATTTTTATGACTAATTAAATCTCATTTAAGTGGTGTAACTATTAATTGAATCATGTGATTATTATCTTATTACATCACTTTATTTGTTACTGCATATAATTTTATAAAATTATATAATGTTATAAAATTGTAAAATTAGCATTGGTGCATCTGTACTGTGACAAACCTTCATCCTATTTTCTTATTCATAATCTGATATGTGAAAATCACCATTTTTGTCTGATAGTTCATTGATTTAAATTCCTCCACTTCATGGCTTGTAGAAATGTGCAAGCATTTTTTTATAAAGCTCAGGTTATGATCTCCATGGACAGGAAATGTAAAGATTTGAGAGAATAAAAGCAAAAAATATTCAATAACTTGTATATGTGTTCAAACCAATTTAATGCACAATCAACAAGGCTGCCTTTTACTATTGTTGAAGTTTTAATTTCTTGTGTTTAAAGTGAAATGTTAAAATTATATTGTATCAGACAAATAACTTCAATTTGGTTTTCTTTTTCTGTACGATTGTCTTAAGAATATACTAATTTTTGTTTAAAAAAAATAGACTTAGATTAATCTCAAACATCTTAAAACATTAATCACGAGTTGTATAAACAAGTGAAACAACACAAAATCTTGCCTTCTGAAAGTGCTCAAATATACACACATTTTGCATTTTACATTTTGAACTCCTTAATTCAAATTAAAAGAAAGATAATGAGATTTTACATTCTGAATTGTAAGGCTGCATGAAGAAATAGCCTTCATAGAATTGTGGATATTATTGATTTTTATTTGTCTTTCTGCCTTTTATTTATAAACCAAAAACCAAGAGCTTTTCGTTTCAATTATATGCTTTGTTGTGTTCAACCATTGGAACACAATAATAAACTTCAAAGCCTACACACACACCATCCTTTGCTGTCACACCAAGAAACCAGTTTTGGTGGGACATTGCCACTGCCCAATAAGTCTTTCCAAAACTACCTTTTCATTTGTGAATAATACACACGGTTTAAAAAATATAAGTCTGAGATAAAAATAAAAAAATAAATAAATACTATATAAGAATTAAGATCCATAATTCTAACTTTGAAATCTCACCTATCAAATTCAAACTCAAACTAAATTTACATCAAGTTATTAAATTGAGAATTAAATAACATAATATTGTGTATTTAATAATGAGTATGTTTTATATATTGTTTATATAACAATAAAAGACAATAATACTTTAATATTAAAAAAATTCATTTGACAGTATTTTTTTATTTTTTTTTTTCTTTAAAAATATAAAAGTTTAAGCATATAAGTGGATAAAAACTTCGTCTAACAATTTATTAGATTTATAAAAAAAAATCATTAAAAAAGATACAATAACAATGAAATATGAATATGCCTATAGTTTTTAGATTTATTAGTAGATCTGAAAGGCCCTGTGAACTCTAGTGAATATGCCTGTAGTTTTTTTTGGGTATAAGTGCACCAAAATAAAAATTAAAAAAAAAAAAAGAACTTGTGCGCATATAATGGTAAAGTCAAGAATTGTGTTGGAAGTATTCCTCCAAGTTATAGTGTCGGTTGTGATGTTGGAATGGTGTGGGAAATGGTCCAACACTGGAATTTGGACCACATTTTGCTACATTATTTAACAGCGATTACTTTTTACACTTCTATACTTTCCTTCTAAAGTTCACGTTCTTTTAAAATATACATTTTTTTCCTTTTTGTGATTGATATCCCGTTTAATTTTTGTGCCTTTTTAGCTGAAAATCTTGTGAGGTGATGGTTGATGCAACAAAGGATTAGCATTTTGTCTTCAACCAAAGCTGAAGAACCTCAACATAACGATTCTACCATTCAGGCATTATAGATCCAAAGGTTTGCAAGGATAAAATAAACTTAAGGATTCAACAAGTAGGAAGTGAAAAAAAAAAGGTTAATTTTGAATTCATCAAACCAAAAAATAGTAATAATAAAGTTGATGAAGATATATATATATAGAGAGAGAGGTGTAAGAAGAAAACATGAAGGTAGTGAGGAAGCAATTGCGTAATTGAATTAACATGGGACCAATTGAATGGACTTATAGAGTGAGTAGTCCCTTTCAGTTTTTCTGGAGAGCCCATGATGCCTTAATGATAGTATAACTAAAGTACGGATATACAGCCTTCTCCACTTTATGCAACTTTACACTAACTTTTAATATTTTCAAACTTCAAAATAAAGATTGCAACATGTATCTATCTGTCTTAATATACAAAAAGTACACGATTGCATACTTCAGATTTACTTCTGTGGGTGCTCGCATGGTCAACGTCTGGATTGTGCATCATGAGGAGAGATGGTCCCAAATTTAACTTATTATTATATTTTAATACATTTTATAATATAATAATTTATAATCTAATAACATATAACACTTGGTTATATTAACATAATATGATTAAATATGTTTCTTAATAATCTAGGAAGCTTATAGATATAAATACTCAATCAAAACTTAATACTTAAGTGACACTCAATTATAAGACTCAATTCATACATACTTTCTATATTTTACTTTTTTTTAACATAAGAAAGTCTTGTACACGTCGATCTTTCTCTATTTCTCTTTAAAACTTCTCAATCACCAAGAGACAAAAGCTTAGCTTTTGAAAGTTTTGTACTTCATTTCAAAGACACTATCAAATTCCGGTAAAATAATTATTCAAAATTAACATCAAGAAAAGAAAAGAAAACTTATAATAATCCCTATTTAAGGAAATATATTTCAAAAGTCTTTCTTTATTGCCTTTTCTTTTACTAGTGGCTCTAGCAGATGCCCTATGGCATAGACAAGGAAGAACAGAAACGAAGTGAAAGAAAACTATAACAAAAATTTCCCTGCTCAAAATATTCTTGACTTGTTTCAAAATATGCTGTAAAGGAATCCCACATCTACTTTATCCATTGAAGAAAATTTCTCCGATCTCTCTCTGGCTAAAAAGAAACGCACGTCTACAGTCGTAAAAAGAAAGATCGGATGTTCTCTTGCAACACAAAAAAGTAAACTCCATAAATTCTCATTGCTCTACATCAGCACGTGCCACAATTTAAATTCAGACCAAGCACACCAGACACGTGATTTTCGTTATTTTATTTTCCCCTTAGCATGCATAATTGTTATAGAACTTTCATTCACTAATTTTGTTATAATAGTCACAAAATTAGAGTTACTGTTACACTACTATAGATCAGAGTGAGTGTGCACGTGTGCAGCTGCGACAGCTTTATCCAGACCTTTATTTTTGTTACTAACATAGGCCCGGAGAGGAGGAAAGAACGTTAAATAAAGTCGTTTTTCAACTTATTAACCTTCTTGAGAATTTGTCACAAGGGTTTGTGGACCTCTTACAAAAAAGCTGTCGAAATTATTTTCCACGAGACTTGAATTCATTGAGGTAACACTGTTTGGAACTAACAAGTGAAGTCCAGAAAAATGATCACCCCAAATATCATACGTATACTCATTCGAAAGTCCAGCCTCCCGTGAGTGAACAGTTGTTTGGTTATGAAGTTGGGATCCAGGAGCTCGAGCATGCAAGTTAACAGTAGATTTTGACCCCAAGGGAGACGGAAAAGTGTTTGCAGGAATGGGAGAAGTAGCACAAGGTATCTGAACGGGTAATCTGGTAACACTACTTGAAGTTGATTGCAGCACTTGAGAAGACGTACTATTGCTGCATCTTTGTGAAAAGGCAGGCTTCAATATATCTGACTCAGCAGCCAGGGCAGAAGGTTGGTCATTGGAAGAATGCTGGGCAGCCACCTGTGTCATTGAACTATGAGCCTCGGAAGGTTGCTCTACATCTAGAGACAGTGACCAGTTACATTTAGGAGTAGCAGAGAGTGTAGGGGACAAAGGTGATGAGGGTGTAGAATTCCCACTTTGACTACTTGAAACTTCAGACAGTGCCGCTAATTTGGCACCGAGACTCTTCCTCCTTTTTCTTCTACCCTTTTCTTTACCAGTTTTGACTGTGAGATAAGCCAACTGAGATGTTTTCATTGGATCAAAGCTCTGAACATCTGTGCATGACAATTTCCTATCACTTTGTGTATCAAATGCATGACTAGTCTGTTCATGACTGTCAGAAGTCTGTATCAAATGCTGAGAAATTTCCAGTTTAGATGGATTATCTTGACCATATGAATATTTGCCACTAGAGGCCTCCATTAGATGATTCATCTTGCTAGACATAGAGAGCTTACTTTTTCTCTGGTCATGATGTAACAAACTGGTTTTTCCAGCACTTTTTATGGTGGCGTGGACTAAGTTATCATCACTCTTGCAAGAGAAATCCAAGAAGCCCGATTGAGTGGTTTGAGGAAATAGGAAACAAAATATCAGAAATATTAAGGATGCAATAAGGATGAATCCTAGAAGGGATCTCTTCACTCTCATCCAATACATGGATCTCTTGCAGTTACCTAGCATATCGTAAGGGAAACTTGCTTTCATAGGTAACAGAAAAATACCAGTTGCCAAGACTAGTTCAAGATCTCGACGCACCACAGCTGCAGAAAAATCAGTTTGATGTGAAATCAGAAGTTTGGTTGATTCCCCAGGCTCAAGAGTGAAACCCTTACAAAATAGAATCTTAAAACCATCCAATCCACAGTCTCTCCCAGAAACTCTGATACTTTTAACCTCTAATGGCAAGTCTCCAGTATTTTTGGCATATAACTCTTTCACTAAATGTTGTGAACAGGTAGAAGTTATCTCCTTCATGTGAAGTAAAGTATATGAAAGAGAAAAGTTGAGTGTCTTGGGCATTTTCAAATCAAAATCTACACTGTCAACATGTTCAGATCTCTCCAGCAAAACTAGAGAATGCAACCCTCCATATCCTTTTAAAGGTATCCACTCAACACCTGAAAGATTATTTCTTATCAATGCCGAACCACTCCACCCACACCTATCAGAAGGATAAAAAATTATTGGCCCCAAAGTTACATGATCATGAGGTTGCACAGATGCCTCTGTTACTGCATTCTCTGGTATAGAGAACCCATACCTTTTTGGAGTAGCACCTTCATCAATAACCAAATGACTAGATGAAGAAGGGTGCAATAAATCACTTAAACCCTTACATTGATTAATTATTTCTCCTGAATTCAAGATAAGCTGCATCACAACAGGATGTTGACTGGGATTCTTTACAGTGATCCACCTAGAGACATAACTTCCAACCTGAATCATCGGAAATAACACTTCACGGTCTTCAAGCACAGACATGCCACCCATGGTTCCTTGAGACTTCCAGTTTGCAAGAACCAGTTCGTCGACATTTTCTGTCTCTAAAACCTTCAAATAAAAGTAGCAGAAAGACTTTATTTTAATGGCTACTTGAAACTAGAAATAAACATCAATAATCAAGTAGGCTAAGGCCTTGCTTAAATAAACTTCCCCATGCACATACTAGAAGAAACAAGGTAAAAGGAATTGAACTTCTTTCATAAGATAAAAGTCAACTTAAGCACTTAGTTTTTATAGAAGTTCTCCCATGTAACTTCTCTAAAGGCTAATGTGCATCAGGTAGTTCACGGGGAGCTCAATTATTTTCTTCACCTTCTTATTTTTCTCCCATAATTGCTTACGAAGTAAATTATCCAAAAATGGGTTAATAATTTAAAGAAAACTAAGTAAAATTGTTTCTGATAGTATCTGTTGCAGTGTGTAATGACCACAAATTATTTTATACAGCTAATTGTTTAAAGACAAATGGAAATAAAAGTAGTAGTCAAGAAAAAAGAGAAGGAGAAGACTAGGTTAAACAGAAGTTTCAAACAATGGTAAAGAAGGCAACCAACTATTTGATGCAAACAATTTCTGCATACTGTATAAGTGGACGACAGGGATATCCATTTATTTGTATCACAGGGTAATATAGTTTTAAAAATTAATTTGCTAAACTTTTTCTCATGCCTAAAAATTAATTGGTTGATTATATTGAAATTGTTATTTAAAACCTTTATCCTTGAGCACGCTAGCCATTTTATTTCTCAACTCTAAAGACCTGTAAAACAAAATTCTCAAAGGATTGGAGGACACAACTATGAAAACATTAAAACACAAATATTAACAATGCCCAAAATTGATTTAAATTAAAATTCACCATGCCACATGATTAACTTACAACAATAGAAGCATATATATTACAATAATTGTCAAGTTCAGTATTTTATGCAATAAGATACCAGAGGAAAAACTACATAATAATCATAGGAACATACTTCCAAGGCATTTACAAGATACGTCCTAGATTTAATTAAAATACCCCATTCTTAAAAAATTAGTGAATAAATAAATAATAGACCATATTCATCACTCAATGGTTTCACTTTTATCTATAAAATAAACAGTTCATCAACCTTTGTGCTCAAACAGAATACATGCAGCAAGATCAGAATCAACTTACCTTGAAATTTGGTCGCAACTGCATGCTTCTGCCTGTATACCCTGTTCTCGAATTGTCAGGTTGGGTATCCTTGGACTTGCCTTCTACTTGAACAGATGAATATATTTTCCTTTGATGTTCATAGCAGACATATAATATGTCCTCACATGGAATCTCAATCAGGGAACTACTTGAGTCATTAGTGAGAATCAGAAGTTTGCAGTTCTCTTGCAAGCTGGACTTAGGTGAAAAGTCATGTAACTCCAAGTGCAGGTGGCTACAGTAAATAATGCCAACTTTAGTAACAGTACCAGGGAAAAGCAGTAAACCTTCTTTCAACTTAATACGGAAAAGCTCGGTGTCAGAAACTTCTATGGCCTTAACAAAACTTAAAACATAAGGAGCGTCATTTCTAAGAGAGATAGTGATAGCAATTTCACCACTATCACATGTAGCTAGACCCTCAAGAGTTGCTGAAATGAATATACCAGCAGTATCACAGGCAGAATGGCTATCTGCTTCAGCTTCAATAGGAACCATAATAATATCAGATGTGTCTTGTGAGGGCCTCACTAGATGCAAACAAAATGCACCAAAGATTTTTCCCTCAAATCCAACCATAATATCCATCTCCAAGAGAGTTTCAGAGCCATGTGGAGCAATATTCCAGTTCCTATGGGGTCTGATTGCTACAGTTGGTGAACCAAATTGGCCAGTATTCGCAACCAACCGATCCTTAATAGTTGGGAAGAGCCAAGCATCAAAACCCTGAAAATCATTTATCCTACAAATTGCTTCGGTTTCAACATAATTATGCCCTGAAGAAATGGATATCCAGGCAGTTATTTCCTCCACATAGAGGGTCTCATCAAAGGGATTGAACAGTGAAAAATTCTTGCTCAACCTTCCACCAGGAGAAATTTGCACACCTGATAGGGGTTGAACTCCGAAAGGAGACTCTGTGGCATATCCTTTAGCTTCTACTATGAATCCACCAGAACTTGTCTGCAAAATCAGGCTAGCTGAAGACAAACCAAGACTTTTTGGGAAGAAAACAAAACAAATTAAAGCTGATTCACCAGGTCTAAGTGAAATGTCACTGAAGTTACAAGGATAGAACTGTAAATCTGAGCTGAATGGCTCATAGAGGTTTAATAAGCTATCATTGCACGTATTTGTTACAGTTAAAAAAGCTGCAGAAGAAGAATACAAGTATTTCTGTCCCCAGTCAAGTACAGTCGGGCCAATCCTTACATTGGGTGAGACAGAACCATCAAAAGAATTTGATTTGGAAACCTCAGAATTTTTAGACCAAAAGCGTGTCGTCTTTTGCTTAAGTGATGAAGATCCACAAGAAGAAATATCATATTTACAAGCGACTTCAGTTTGACGAGATGGTACCTCATCTACTCCCTCTCTGGAGTTCAATGAACATGAGACAACCCCTCCATTAAGTAACCTAAACACACCATGTTCAGAAAACCAGCTTTCATTACTTGTCTGCCTTCTATCCTGAGGTAACTCTACACAAAATGGACTGTTGTATTGACCGCCAGATTCTCCTCGAGAAGCTTCCTTCACAATTCTCTCTTTATGAGAAAACTCAGACAATATTGATGGAAAGCAGAACGAATGACTGTTCGGACACACCTTTTCAAAATTATGGGAAGATGAGAAGCCATGGCCTAAACTAGAGTCACTAACAATGGTATCCAAAGAACCCAAATCATATTTATTCTCAAAAGATGCACAACCATCATAATCTGGTGAATTTTCTATCCCATTCAAAGAGCCCAGTCCATGTCCAGCGAGCCAGAACAAGATGCACAACAGAACCACATAAGAAGTGAATGTTTTGTGCAACAATCCCCTGATTGAACCACAAATGCTGGTTAGAACATTTTTTTTCCATACACGTCACACATAAATTATGTGCAAACAACCAAAACAGAGAATGCTTTCAATGCAAATACAAAACATATATACATGTGAACAAATTTTAGCGATTGCAGTTACACCTTGTAGCATTGATTACAGATTCTTGACACGAGCTTTTTGTGTTTCACATTAGACTGATATCAAACAATGTCCAAACAAACAAATATGTAAAGAAAGTAATATGAAGCAATACTAGAATTCAGCCTTCACAAGCTAGAAATAGAAAAGATAAGGATCCTTATCCGCACCGTTGCGCGGAAAGTTTAAACAGTTACCAGACCATGCAAGAGCAAATAATCTATTTATCGAAAAATAAATAAACAAAAGCGTAATAAACACTTAAAGATAACATTCTAAATCTAGCTTCCCCGAACCATCAACCCAAATGTTAAATAAATAATAAAAAATAAACACACACCACGTGCTCAACCTACAACAATCACAGTAATCCCACTCAAAACTACAAAAAGGAAACATCTGTTTAAAGCAAATGCGAAGAAGGATGAGGGAAGACCAAAAATAGAGAGAAGGCGCACAGAAATAGTAAATAAAATAAATAAATAGAGAGAAGAAAGCGATGAAGTTGAAAATCATAGAAAATGGAAAGAAAGTATACCGAAGGCGGAACATGGAGATGAAGAGGAAAAAGGAGAGTGATAGTGGGTTGATGATTAGGGTTTGAAGGTCCATGGAAGAGAAAGTGGTGGGGAACCCATACGACACAAACACCAAGTTAGAGCGAACTTTTGGATGTTCTTACTGTCCACACAAACCCGATGCTTCTACACTATATCAACAAATTTGCAGAAACAAACCAAACCCTTCTGCTATAGATATGCAATATGTTATTTAATTAGGTCAATCAATTCAATTTTCAATGATAAAAATTTTAAATATATTAACTTCAATAATAACTACTTTAAGAAAACATATATGGCAAATTTTATAATTACTAACCCAAAAATTTTAATAAGTCAAACTAAAATGTATATACATTACAGTCATGTCATGAATTTCATAATAAACTATTGTTATTTAATTTTAAAATTATTTTACATTGAAAGTATTTATTAATCAATTAATAACAGATTTTATTAAATATTATTATGAAAATAAAGTAATAGTATGTTATTTTATAAAATTATTTTATTTTTAATTATGCAATGATGGTCTTGACTTTTAAATATGTTTAATAATTATTTTTTAATAATATGTGAAAAAAGTTATAGTTTATCGTATTTTTTTAGTTGTTAACTAACTATATGAGGATGATGTGGATTAAAAAATTAATACAATCAGAAATAAATATTTGATTTTTAAAATAAAATTAATATTCATGAATAAAACCCTTTATTGCTTGATTTATTTATTTAGTGTTAGAATATTAATGAATATTTCGTATGGAACTAAAATTTAATTATACAGGTCTAAAATATACAAATATGTTATAATTAACTTCGTAATAAATTATTATTCCTAAGTGTATAAAAAATATTCTAATTTTATAAAAATATTTTATGTTTTATTATAATGTTATTACTTTAATTACTAATTTTTTGATATTTCAATTTAATTTAAAAATATATTATAAGAAATATCTAAAGGAATTTTGTTTAAAAAATTATAAGATGTTGATATAACTATTAAAAAATTGTGTAAGTTTGAATTTGAAAATATATATATATATATATATATATATATATATATATATATATATATATATATATATATATATATATATATATATTTTTGGTTTACTTACTTTCCAAACAGAATATAGGATGGAGAATGAATGTTTTAAACAAAATAAAAATGGGAAAAGGAATTGATAAGGGAAGAGAGGATAATTTGTTCATTAACAAATGAATGTAAGGTAATTTTGCTTCATTTTTATTTAATTATTTATTATTATTTTAAATGACACTTCACTTTAAATTTTACATTCTATTAAAACACAATTTTGTTTTTCTCACAACTTCTTACCTATTTCTTCCTTACCGCCACAGAGTTAAGAGATATAAATTATCACCATTTATATCAAAAAATATTATTAAAATTTCTTTGGTCAACTAAATATCCTAGGATTGTGTTTGATTTTGCGAATGTATCTGAAGAAAGAAGTGAAATTAAGGAGATTGAGGAAAAATAGAGGTAAAAATATGATTGTTTGAATTAAGAGAAAAATAGTAAAAAAATGATATAAAATATAAGGAAAGTGCATTAATGAGTGATTTTATAGATTTGATAAATTAAAAAAGTTGTTTTATTTCATAAAATTAGATCACTACTATTTTATCTTTAATTATAAAAATAATTTAAATTATTTTATTATTATTATTATTATTATTTATTATTGTTATTATTATTATTATTATTATTAAATTTATTAAAACAATTTATGCAATATCAAGAAGAAGAGTGTAACATCCCAAAAATATAGCTTATAACTATATAAAAGAGTCATTACATAACAATAATGTAGAACGATAAATAAAATTGACTTACAGTTATCCTAAAATACCCATAAAAATTAAAACATTTACACAAAGATCCTATGCTAACACAAACCATGTATAAGACTGAACGATATTATACTAAACGGATAGATCATCTCCTTCCAGTGCTTGCTCCACAAAAACATCTTCTACCTCTGCTCACATCCACCAGATGATCATTGCAAAGGAGAATGCCAAACGGACAACATGACAAGACAGAAGAAGGGTAAGCTAGTGTAATTTAATATTCAATTAACCATACAATTCAAACAAACAGTTAAAATACTCATACACATATATAAAACATATAAACATATCTGAACCGACCACTTGACCAAACCGTCCGGACCAGTATGAATATGTAGCTATGGTCATTCGTGCACTCGCGGGTGAAGTAATTGGAAACACCTTCAGCTGCCACACGAGGTTAGCCCGTTATCTCTCACCTTAGGTCAATGTAAACATACCGCACAGGCTAGGGCCTCCTGCTATTCTCACGACATGCCTCATCATTCTCTACTTGAGAATCAATGACCATTAGAATGTCAGGATGAACGCCAAAACTGAGCTTCCCATATTCATACTTTTACCACATTGAAACCACCACTGAGACATTCCTCCTTGGAATTCTCTTTCACATCACGTTAGAAATATCATACCATACTTCAATACCAACATACTTCCTCATCCATAACACATTTAAGTAAAATCGAACCAAACAGCAAAACAACCACCACCCTTGAGCACGACCGCACGAAAAAGATCAACATAACCTATGAACAAGACCAGACGGAAGAACACTCCCAATATGTGAACATGACCGAATGGTCATTTAAAGAGTAAGACTCAAGCATGAGCCGAACACGATTTTAGGGCCAAACACTAGAACAACCGAATACTAAAGTTAAACCGAACACTTGAATCTTAGACCGAACACTTATAGCTTAGGCCAAACACTATTAGCTTAGACCGAACACTATTGACTTAGGCCGAACACTATTGTTGATACCAGATACTACTATAAGACTGATCACTAAAGATATAACCGAACAGTCATTAACAGGTAAGGCCCACAAGAGGCCGAACGCAGTTAAAACCGAAATACAAGTATGAGACCTAGCACAAATACTAGACCGAACGCTATACTAGAAGCAATACCAAAACATACTCGAACACTATATTCAATTGAATACTAACATAAGGACGATCGTTCATTAACTAAAGCTCTATAAAAGCAGAAGTCAGTTAAGACCGAACACAATAGTAAGGCCGAACGGTCAATAAGGAGACTTCAGCGAAACTGCATAATTCTGTAGAATGTTTGCAGAATTATGATCAACACCAATCTTTACCAATTTCCTTCATTCTTCCCAACTTCTAATCCTCCAAACTTGTATTATACAAACCTATACACTTCTTTAAGAACATCTAAACATTCCTCACAATACACTCAGCCATAAACCAGAAATTATGCAGAAAGACATTCAACATGAACACAATACATTCCAATAATGTCGAACACACAATCATTCAATTTTACATACATGCAGAACCAAATAGTATTTTCATACATCATAAACAAATCTATTAAATTAACTAGCCTCCCTTACCTCTTAATCAGACCAAGAGCTCAACAACTACAAAATTTTTCTCACAACACCATAAAATCTTAGAACCACCTATAGCTCACCGAGATCAACCAAAAGACCAAGAATAAGATCAGAAATAAGAAGAGAAAGCTGATGAACACATGCAACCAAAATCATGGCTTGCATGTGCTCAAAAGTTTCAGAATTTTCACAAGAATGAAAGAGGACGAAACTTACCAACTATAAACTCTAATTTGATTGGTGAAAGAGAAAACCCGTGACTCCTAGATTTCTTAAGCACAATTTGATTGTTAAACAGATAAAATGAGATGAAAGAAATCTAAAGAGAAGGAGGAGAAAAAGAGAGATCAGAAGGTTGGAGAGAGAGATTGTGCATGCAGAGAATGAGACAAATTTTTGAAACTTTTATTTATATATGACTCTGAAAACTGAACGGTCCAATCCTGTGCATACACATGTCTTCTCCAGTTTCTTAAATTTTTTGGTCCTTACAAAGAGAATCAATTATTGAAAAAAAAAATTATCAATTTTTCTCCATTCATATTTTTCAAAATGTTTTTTTATCAATACCAATATATACAATGCTAGAGAAGGAGAAATGATAGTTGGAAAGGATAACCAATTCTCCTCTATTCATGTTAATCCTCTAAACATCTTTTATGAAATGAATAACTTAAAAATTAGTTACTAAAAACATCTATATTTTGTCATATCTTGTGGTTTTCCTTTATTTGGTATATTAACATGTATTTTTCCTTTTTTAAGAAAAATTGTTTTCATTTATTAAGTTTAAAATTATAAATACCACAAAATCATATTGTTATTATTATTATTATTATTTTCTTTTAAAATTATGAATAAATTTCTCTGTTAAAAAAATTTTGGCGAAAATAAATAAGTGAGTAATATAATAACACTTTAATCCTCTTAAGATATTTGATGGAATTTAAAAACAAAGTTCACATCATTTCAAAGAAATTTGAATAAATAAAAAAATAAATAAATATGTTTGGTGTTTTGTTTTATTATAAATCTTATATTCACATGAGGCTGACTAAAAAATGAAACAAGTAAAACATTTATTTTAGGTATAAAAATATGTCAAAATCTGTTTTTAGTAATAATATTTTTTATTAAATTAATTACAAATTTATGTTTAATAAGAAAAAGCTTCAAAAAATAGTAGTAATACACCTCTATTAAATTAATTATTGAATTATCTTTGATAAAAAAATTATTTTTATAGTAATATACATCTATTAAATTAAATAATAACTTTACATTTAAGAATAAAATTTAATTAAATTATCATTAGTGTCTTTGTTAATTCTTTTAGTATTAAAATGATATTTAATAAATTAAAAATTTTATTCAATCAATTATAATTTTGTTTAAAAAAAATATAATGATTACTCATCTTTATTTTCTTATAATTAATTTTTTTTTGTTTTTTTAATGTGACTTCTCCTCTATTGATTTCATTATTTATTTCTCTTTATTTTATTTTGTTATGCATTTTTTTAGGGTTTTGACAAATTTCATTCGTTGAATTTCATAATACATGTGTACAAATTTGTTTATCCTAATTTCTGGTTAGTATATATTTTTTTTATTTGGGTTGCTGTTATTTTTATTCTATTTGTTTAATTTGTATTAAAATTAGAAATGTGTTTCTTTTACTTAGTTTTGTTTCTTTTGTACTTTTTCAATTTATGAATTTCGAGAGTTGTTTTGCATATATTATGATGTCTTTTTGTATATATTATAATGAATAACTGAATTGTTTTTATGAAGAATTGAATTTTATGTTTGGATTGAATTTTGTAACTATTAACTTATGTCAGGCTTTAGCTTAATAGAGATGAAAATCCTAATAAAATAAGAAATTAACACGAGTCGTAATTAAAAAATATTATTAAAATTAAATAAAATTAATTACAAAATTTAACAATTAATGTTGATAAAAAGAATTTTTTTAAAAATTATAAATAAAAGACCTCATTTTTTTTTAATTTGTTTTAGACTTCCCAAACTTTTGAGTTGCCAATTAGATGAAACTAATTTATATTATATAAATTATTTATTGATTGATTTTGTAAGGTTTATTAGTTAAATATAATTTTCAACATCTTAATATTAAAATATCTGTCATACTTTCTTATTTTTCATACTTGTATAATTAATTAAAGAAATAATATTTAACTAACTTATATTATATAAGTTATTTATTGATTGATTTTATAAAGTTTATTAGTTAAATATAATTTTCAATATCTTAATATGAGATTAAAATGATGTGTAACGACAATTATGTTATCTGTTGTTAAACTTTCTTGATTTTCATACTTGCAATAACTAATTAAAAAATAATATTTAACTATATATATGAGAGGTAAAAACTCATACGTCAAAATATGAAAATAATGACAAACTCTTTTAAGAAATTCACAGTAATAATTGTTATTTGATAAATCTTTGAATTAGTTAAAAATATTAAAGATGTTTCAAGTAAGTAATAGGTAGTTTCTTTATTTATGGACAACATATAGTAAATATCTGATGTTAGGGAAAAAAAACATGTTATATCAATAAATACTAATTATTAAACACTAAACACTTCTATCTTACAAAGCAATTTAATATCTAGATAATAATTGAGATTTGACTTCAATCTGAACACTAATAATTATTTAATATTATGTAATGTTTAATGGACATGCAATTCTAACTTCAACATTAAGAATTATTTGAGATTGGAGGATTGTGTATTATTTGGTATATACCTAACATTAACCTATAACTTCAATTTTAATATTAAATGCTACTAGAAGAATATATCATTCAATGTCCTCTCAACTTATAATTTAGGTGATATATTGATTCAAAATAGTTTTAAATATTGACTAAACTCTCTAATAATTAATTAATTAATTAAAACTATGGTATTTTCATAAAGTGAAGAAAAAGTTGCTGCTTTTGAAACTTAGAAAGTAACAAATGAGACTTACAAATTTAATTTCCGAATATTAACAATATTAAAAGGAATACTTAAATGATGTGGTAATGAGAGATGAATAAACGAAAAAAAAATTCACAGAACTTACAAATATGAATAAAGAAACATGAAAAAATGATTACATTTCATGTTTTCTTCCAGTGAGAAAAACCTTGTTAAGTGATGTCTTGGCGGCGCTGTCACATCCCACTGTTGTTCATCCCTCCATGCAATCTTCTCCGTTAGATCATGGCATTGACCACATTCTTCACCGTTAGATTGTAACTTAAGGTCTACGTAAGCCACTGATACGACACGTGTGGGTCCATTTGTCGTCAAGGAAGGTTCTGGAATCTGGACCGGTTGTTGGTGTTAATGCATTCAATACGTGTTTGAATTTCAATTCATATTCAAACCAAACATTCAGTATTTATTTAACACTGTGTTAATATTTCAAAACATAAAAAGTCAAAGAAAAATGTTAGATAACTTGTTTCTATTACTTTTAATTTCGAAAATTTACATCATAAATGATTTTAATAGATTTTATTTCTAAGAATTAAATAAATCATGTATAAACGGGAATATATATCTAAATTATTTACTTTCTGTTTAAAAATTCATTTTTTTCTTTGATTCCAGAATAATGTTAAAGTATATTACATTGATAAATGGCCATAAATAATTATTAATAATTAAGAAACATCAATATTATTTTTTCAATCAATTTTATTTCATGTTGTTTTTCTTTTCACTTCTACATGTGTTAGTTGAAATTGTGTTTTTAAATACTTACCACATATATTTATGTTAAAACTAATTGATATTATTTTTATAATATTGTTTGTTGAATTTGTTTAGTCAATTTTTTTTTTCAGTGAACATTAAAAAAATCATAACTTATTTATGCTAATAAAGAAAATTCTAAAAGATAATCAAAATAAACTAATGACAACAAATAATACTAATATTAGTATGATGAACAAAATTGTAATTATAAAAATGACAAAAAGAACATCCAATTGTATTTATAAAAAATATTGAAATATTTCATTTTAATAACAATATTATTAAAAAAAATATTTTATTTTGAATATTCACAAAAATAAGTAATTCAATGTATATTATAAATTAGTACAATTATCCAATATAAAACTATAATAATATTATACATATACATTTCCAAACTATTATACTACGATTCTATTAAAAATTATATCTAGCATAATCTAATATCACTCATATGTTCAAAGAGTTGACTCTTCAATCATAAAAAGTGTCTTTACTTGTCATTGACTCACACTAGGGTGATCCCGATCATTGTAAAAATAATAACACAACACATAACTTAACAAACAAACAAACAAAAGAGAGTAATCTAAGTTACAAAAAAGAAATATCACATACAAAAACATCATTAAAGTTATAAGATTTTACCAATCATTCATCAATACACACAATTCATAAGTCGAGACTATAAATGATTTAATTATATGGATACATGCATTGATATCAAACAACTTATACATTTGTGGTGGTCTCTACTGCGTTGTAAAATTGTTAATGGATTTGATCATACCACACACACAAGGCTAGTCTGATATGATCTTTGGCCAATGTAATATCCCTAAATTATGACATTTTGTTCCTCTCATCACATACCTTGTCATTCTCTATTTGAGTCTGGATGGTTTTTAGAGCGTCGGGATAACTTGCAATATTAAATTCTTATATAAATTCCTACATTACAAAAACTTAAGTCAAGTCTACCTCATATTAGTGTTCACCATTCTCAAAAGTTTACATGCATAGATAATCACAGTACTAACATTTTTAATATCAGTAAAATTTACATTACAAATACATAAATATCATAAAATGGAATAAATGAAAAACACTAATAGTCTCGCCCAGTGAGAGCATAGCTCAGCCAACAGTACGTGAAGGCTCACTCGTTCAATGATTGGATGTCTCGACGAACAACTCACACTAAAACAATTTATGTAATAACTTGCCTAGTGAGCCATGGATGTACCCAACAAGATCACCTTTGGACCTCTCATGATTTTACATGCAAAAAGTCATCAAACAACTCCTAACAATACTCAACAACAACCAAGTCAACGAGTTATCTGATATTGGAGTCATTCAACGAGAATATTAATGCCTAGCAACCACAAAAGTCAATGAACTCTGACTTTGACATTGTCCAGCAACTCAACTCTCGCCCAACGAATTTGCATAATATAGAAAACTAAACCTTGTGAATTTCATGTCATTCCAACCATATTAAACTAAACTAATGCGTGATACAATTCACAAAAACGTATTAATGAGCTCAATTCATTAAATATAAAATATCATTAATGAAATGTTACAAACTTCATTGCACAAATTTTATATATATATATATATATATATATATATATATATATATATATATATATATATATATATATATATATATATATATATTACTTATAAAATCAGAATTCAACTTAATGATTCATGATAATTAATCATAATATTATAATTTCATAGCCACATTTAGTCAATTTAACACATATAATAACTAAAATTAGCTTCCCTCGCATGTGATATAGTTCAAACAACTTTAAAAACACAAAAATATCTCTAATTGCACACGATGTTTTGTCTACACACAAAAGCATCATAAAAACATGACATATCATTATGATTATCGATCAGAAGGGACTCATATTAATAATAAAAGAGCACATAGAAGAGGAAGAAAACTCACACGCAGGAAAAAACATATTTCAGCATAGAGAAAAGGATAAAGGACTAACTAACTTTATTGAAGATTTTAATTGACTAACTTTATAAAATTCGATGTTGTAGTCACATAGCCAATATCTAATCTTCAAACAAATGAATAAAGAAGAAAAACTTTTAAAGAGAAGTTAAATAACTCTATATTAGTGGTTTATAAAAAGATTGTATATTTTAAAATAATCAAACTCATTTTTAACAAAACTATTTATATTAAATTATTTTAATATTAAAATAATTAAATTTCACTATTTTTAAGTTATTATCAATTCTAAAATTTAATTGTAGAGGTCCTCACAAATAGTCTTTTAGATATTTATAAGAAAACTTTCTCACCACTATTGGCGTGAAATAATATTTAGTCTGCAACTAAAATAATAAAAACAATCCTAACAATTTAAATGAAAATATAATTATTATCTAAATTAATAAAATACTTATAATTAATTAATAAAAAAATCATTTTAACAATATTTTAATATTAAAAGTCAATAATATTTCAATCAAAATTAAATTGAAAAGATATTATGAAGTAAAAGAAACATAAATTTAAAATTAAGTGATTATTATTTTACCTTTTTGAAGATAAAAATTATATAAATTTAAATATGAAAAGTGAAAATTCTATTGAAATGATATTGAAGTTGTTTTTGATAATTAAAAAGGTTAAATTTTAATATTCATTTTGAAATGAAAATTAAATATATTAATTTTAATTTTAATAATAATAATAATAATAATATTAATATATTATACATATACATATATATTATTATACTATTTTATTATTACATAAACTTCTTCTATTTTGCAAAAAGCTTATTCTTCCGCGAACCATCAAAATAAAGGAATTGGCCACTTTCACTGTCTGCAAGAATGCGCGATTTAAAATAAAAGTTATTCGTGGTGTACAGTAAATTATGACAAATCTTTTGAATATTGCATTAAAGTTCTTAATAAAGGGTGTTAGAAGAGTTGGTCTTAGACCATAGAGGAATTAGTACTATCAATAAAAGGAATAACTAATGGGTATATTTTTTTGGACAGAAAATTAAAATGAAGGGGTCATCTAGATAGGAAAAGTGACAGTGTGAATAGCATTTTACTATATCCATAGTGCAAATAGTAAAATTTAATGGTTAATAGGCTCTTTAGGGCTCTTGATAATATTAATTGCTCAAGGCCCATCTGATAATAACGCATTAGGGCCTTGGTCAACGCAGTATTTGCTTGCCCTACTTCCAACTTTCCCAAATTTTAGACAAATTTACTCTGTATACAAATTTGTTTCCATTTATTGATTGATACGATAATAGAATAGAAAAAAAAGATATGATAGGATAAGCAAGAAAAGTTATGATCACTAATTTATATTTTTACAAACTACAAAAATTATAATAGGAAAATTATACAAAATTGTATTTTATTTATACATATAATTTTAAATTGTTAAAATTTATGTAATATTTTTAATTTATAATTAAAATTTTACAAATATTTATTTAATTTTAGTATGTAAAAACTTAATATAACTTAAATTCACGCATCTAATAAATATAAATAAATGTAAAATAGAATGTTAATATTAACGAAGTTGCCTTATTTGAATAGTTACTTTTCCTTCAAGTATAAAAAAAACTATACCAGTTTTGTAAAATCAATATCATGATTAAAAGACTTTTCTTTATAATGGATTAAATAATAATGCAAAATTTAATAATGTAATTTAAATACCGAATCTCAAAATTTTATTATTTCATATTTAATTAATATTCTAATTTAAATTTATGTGAACAAAATAATGTGTTTTATGTAGATAGATAGACAAATAGAAAACAAAAAGTCATATAAGCAGTTTTGGATTGTGTGATTTAAAGTATTGCTAAATTATACTTTGGATTATGTTATAGAATATTCAATTCAAAATAATATATTAGATTATATAATCTATAAATTACTCTTTAAAGAAACAAGCTGCACAAAACATCAAATATAGAATGTATTTTGAAATGGATTATTTGAATATCTATCTACGATAAATACTTCAGAAGGTATTCAGTATATCTAAATAGATTGAAAAATTCCACCTTTAATTTATTTGAATTGTACAAGATTTACGATGAAGTATGTCACAAGGTAAAAAAGTGATTACGTATTGCTCCATTGTAAACTACATATAAACACGCTCCAAAAATGGAAAATCGAGAATGTATACAAACACAATTCCAGTTTTGATTCACAATGCATCTTGTGCAGAAAACACTACAGATTCTACCATGACCTGTGAACAAAATTCTAGCCATCTAGCTAGCTATATAGGACACAGGAAAAATTATATATAAGCACTCCCAGACTTTAGTTAATATTTTAAAAGTTAAAACCATATTCTTTTGTTTGTTTATGATGATTAAGGATGGCTTTTATCCTTTCACGCTCTTCAAAGTCTAAAAAATTACATGTACAAATGTACTAATAACCAAACAAGAAAACCTGTAAAGACCTTTCACATATGCTCAGATGCTCAGTGTCTCAAGAATCTAATAAAGTAATCAACAATATTAAATGCTGTTAAAAGTAATAGTTCAACCCTTGCAGTCTTTAATTGTACTTTTAACTTCTTGGTTTGTGAACAGTATTGTAATTAAGAAAAACAAATTATTTCAATTGAAAGATGTCAAAGATACATCTTTATAATTAAAAAATAGTGCAGAAGTGAAATTGTACTTTTTAAGAGAGCGTGTTTAGTGAAAAGCTTATGGAGTACACAGGCATGGTGCCACTTGCAACTTTTATAAGTAGAAGCACGAGTGTTTGTCTCCGTGTACAACCAAACCCTAAAAAAGAGAAAAGAATTCTGATATGAGAAATCTACAAGCTGGCCTTTCACTTTGGACACCATTTTTTTCAGTCTAATACTGTTGATTGTTAAAAGGGAGTATCATTTGTGGGGTCAGTCAGATTCATACATTTACATACCCTTTACTGTTATGACACTTCGTTACTGTGTACTTCTGAATTGGTTAAACAAAATCTTCATCAATATATTCCAACTTGAGAATAGATTTTGTTGATTGATAGTTTATAATCTTCTACAACAGTAAATCTATCGAGTTATACTAGGTTACTTCTGTCTCTCGTTAAATTTACCTGTGTTATATTTCTTTTCCTTTTTCCTCATGATGTCTGCTTTCTTTCCAACAATAAAAAGAGGGAAGCGGCATTTCGTATTCTTAAGATGTTCGAATTTTGAAATGGTAAGAATAAAAAATATTACAAAACCGTGTGACTTTTTTTTAATATTCTAATAGAATGTTTGTGGTGATTTCAGTCCATGGCAAGAAGGTAACGATTCTAACTAAAATTAATTTGCATGGGTACTCAAACAAGATTGTTCATGAGATCAACCGCCAGACACCTTTTAGATATAAATGAAAAAAAGACTACATAAGATATATATTATTACATAAGATAAGCTTAATTATTATCCTCTATTTAAATACAATGACACTTGAGTGTGTATGTCCGTCTGTATAGGGCACCCGAATTCAATGTAGTGAAAATGAATATTTACACTCATTCATTATAATTTGACTACAGGAAATCTGTGCCTTCTTTTGCCAAATGCTTTAATTGTTGATGGAGTGACCAACACCAGGACTATGACCAGGGGAAGTTGGCCTAAAATCTTTTTCCTCGAATTCTACTCTCCCTTTTCTCCCTTCGTGTGCATCATCATCATCATGCATCCTTCCACGATCACCATGAGGCACAGCATTGCTGAAGTTTTCACCATCTTTCGACCACCTGTTCAACCGATCCTTCAAATGTCTCTTCCCTTGAACGTAGAGATCTTGATGGTGTAAGATAAGAAACAAGAGCAGAACACAGGCAATTCGGATGTTGGTGTTTGCCATGAGCAATATGTAATTTAATAAAAAAGATAATTCTATAAAGGAGTATATAATATGGATAGGCGTGCCTACTTCCAGGAGAGGGGAAGAGGTTAGGTAGGTATATAGTTAGCTGATGCTGAAAGCTATTGCATCTGCGTAGATATTTATATCAGTTTAAAACAAAAGATGAATATAATTTTTTTTTTCTTCAATGTTTAATAGTTTCACATTAATTAAAAATCGATGTCTAATGTTAATTAGAAAATAAAAGACAATTTAAATAGTTTTTCTAAATATATTTTAAAAATAAAACTGTGACAAATTACACATTCAAAATAATGATTTATCTTAAAGATATCATGGACTTAGTATATGAACAAACTTAATTAGACATATGTAATTAATAAAAGGAAAATAAGAAAAAGAAAAGTGTGAAATAACATGATGAATGTAATGAAAAGAGACGAAAGAGGGAGAATGCTTAAATTAATGCAAGAAGTTTATTGTGTAGTAATTATATATAATGAATAATGGTGTTTATAGGAAGAAAATGGTATATGAATTATTATTTAATTTAGGAGCAGAGCACGTGATGTCTTTCACTCCTGATCGTTGGGAAAGATTCGAGGGAGACATCCTATGAACTAAAGCGGATGGCGTGCATTAACTGTTTAAGCCCTACCTCTCGACTAAAATAAAGTTTGCGGTATCTTGTTTCCTCTGTCTCCTTATTTTGTTCTTTCTGTCTATACCACATCATCATCTATTTCCTTATTCTCTTTTTTTTTTCTTTTTCAATTTTTACATAATGCTTAAGTACATAAATTTTTAAAAATTAAAACGCATAAAAATAACATCACCCATAATAATAGTTAAATCATTCTTCAAAATATAAGAAAATGATTGTTTGAGTATATAAAATTAAATTACTCGTATTAATCACATGTTATTTTCCATAATGACTACTCAATTTTCATAACTCTTTTCATTTTATTTATTTATTTTTATTCTAACTAAATAAAAATTTAAAGATTGACTCAAATACTAATGGAAACACTAGTTAGGCTTCATTCGGGATTGTAATAAGTTTTTAGACTTCAATTTGAAAATAAATATATTTGAATAAAATGAAGCCAAAATAGTTTATTATATCTCGATTTGGGCTTAGTTTACAGAGTGCTATAAACCAAGTCTGAAAATTCCAATTTTCTGGACCAACTCTTTATAAATAGTGACTTGCATTGAGCCTATGATTGACTCCTGCAAAATCGACTCGCTGATATTCACTTCTAAAATTAGAAATTTGAGCACGCATTAATTAAATACGATTGTTTTGGTCATTTGACCATAGTTTATCAAGCTTACTATGTGAAAACCCTGTTAATCTAGATTTTTCTAACTCTCTATGTAGCTTGTAAATATTTAACATGTCTACTAAACAACAAAGCTGGTTAGAATGATTCGAGTTAAATATATTTTTGATATTTTAATTTTAAGTAAAAATTGGAATTAATTATTTTTCAAAATTTTGATTTAATTTATTCTCTCAACTTTAAAAATACGTGCATTTAGTCATTTTAATTAAATTATTTAAGTTTGTTTAATGTTTTAAACATATATCATGATAATAATTGAGTTGTTTATATAATTTAATACATTTTTTCTTCAAATTGAGAAACTCATTTAAAACCTTAAATAAATTTAACAAAATTTGATTAAAGAAACTAAATTTACACAATTTTAAAATGAATGATTAAATTAATTCAAACTAAAAATCAAAAAGTCAAAAATATATTTAATCCATTTTAATATTATATTAAAAAATTAACTTTTAAATCTAATTCAATTTCGTAACATTAATTTATAAAATAAAATTTATATTTTAATTAATTTTATTTTCACTTAAAATAGAATATTGATCCAAGATATTTCTTTTGAATTTTAAATGTAAATACTCGTTATCATGTTTTATGCAGGTTAATGATACTTTGATAATATTTTTTTAATAATATTTTAATATTATTTACGTATGATTCTGTGTTTGATTCAAAATTACTCAATAATCAATAATAATAATCATAAATATCAACATGGATCACAGAAAAATACGATAGTGTTAAAATTTTGTCAAAGTTAACGTAGTAGTATTAGTTGTAGCAGTGACCTTGTCCCATCATACATATGAAGAGTCGGTTCTTACCGAAAGGGCACTGTTGTTGACACTGCTTTCGTTCTGTTTCCATTTTATCTTTTTGCATGGGGTTCTGTGTTCACCACCCCAGCCCTTTAATTAATTTCATTTACTCAATTCAATCTTCCTATATACTATATAATATACAAAACACACTCTTTCGTTTACATCACAAACTCTTCCCTGTGCTTCTGCACTCCACCCTATATTTCACACATAATAATTCAACTCTCATATTTAATATTTCTGTCTGGTATTTTTAGAAACAATACATAATTTTTAACTGTCACATATCGTACAAAGCATCCTTTTCTTTACTCACAAATATATTTGGCTTTGATACATCAAGAGTGAATAATATGCACATATCGTAAATTTTAAATTTAAACAAAAACTTGAGTTTGAGAACCTCATTAGAGTCTTTAATTAAAAAAAAAAATTTAAGTCAACTTAACAAATTTGATTTAGAAAATAAATTAATAATGATTCTGATATTATCTCAAAAAATAATTTTTAGATTTAATTTAATTCCACCAAATTAATTTATAAAATAAAATTTACTCATATTTATATTTTTTAAATTCAATTTATTTATAGTTTACGTTAAATTTTGACATTGTTAGTTGTGAATTTAAAAGAGGAAAAGGAAGGAGACAGTTGATTAATTGTCAGCAAACCAACATGAAATGATAGGACCCGTGCATGTCAATTCATCCGTCGTTTAATTAATCTTTTTTTCTTAGCTTCATTGGAAATTTAGGTTTAATAGAATTACTTTTTCACTTCCTCTCAATTATTTCTGTCCGTTGCTGGATAAAGAAACAAATTAGTTCATAAATAATTGCACTTTTTTAATCACAATATTAATTCAGATTATTTATCATTAAATATATAGTCGTTTATAAGATTGTTTTTCTTTCTAAAAAACGGGGTGAGTTTGTCTATATTTTTTTTTTCTTTCACAAAACCAATTTGGATATAAACATTTCACATGTTCTTATGGGAGTTGATAACAAATAATGTAATAGGTTTATCAAATCTTCCTAAAATATAAATTATGATATTGAGATTTTTTCACCTGAAAAATTTAGAATCAATAAGTCACGGAACAAACATATAAAAGAGTATCACACTACTTCTAATTTATTTAACATCAATGAGTCATAGAAGATTATGACATATATGACATCAATGACTTCATAGAACAAACATATAAGACATTATGACACATCTTCCTATTCAAAAACTTTAAATCTAGAATCCTTTTTTTCTTATATACAACTTAATTTTTTTCAATTTTACTTATCATAAAATTCCTAAGAGTCTATTTCCTCAAGTATGAATTAGGATTTGATCATCCCTAATCATTGCTATGATAAAATATAACAAATTATTAACTTTATTATCACATTAAAAAATGATTTTAAAACCAATTCAAGTTCACAAAATTATTTATAAAATAAGATTTATCTATATATAAATCAAATTAACGTTATCATCTAATAGCTGAAAAATATTTATTCTTTTAAAATATATAATTTTATTTTAAATCTTCAAAAACTAATTTTTCATTATACTGGAAAGTTTTAATGTAAAATTGAGGTATATATATTCCCCGGCAACCTTCCTCTTGATGAAAGGGTTTGTAATGTATTGCATATACAGTAACCTAGCCTAGGCAGATGAAACAAGACGACGATGAATCAGCTGATCAAATAATATACTTTTCCAATAAAAAGAATTGCACTAGCTAGTACCAAGATTTTGTACAAAAAAAAAAGTTGAATGATGAAGAGAGGCTGAAAAAGAAATGATTAATATGATGGAGAATGGGGGAAATATAATAAATAAATATTTCTTTTTAATTTGATTCACTTGCGTCATTGATTCATTTCTCCTTCTGAAATAATTAGTGGGCTATGTCATTGATATGATTGTAGAAAAGACATATAATACTAAAAATTAAAGTTTAACAAATTCTTTTATATTTGTACGTATATTTTCTTATTTGTATATAAAAAGTCCTACATTTTACTTTTTATATAAGCAAATTTGTTTCTTGCGATTATTTATAAAAATACTTAATTAATGATTTAAATTTTACATTTTTTTGTTTTGGTATTTACATATTTTTTTGAGTTTTTATTATTTAAAAAGTTAATGTGATACTTTACTAAATTAATATTATCACATTTTATTAAATTTTTTATTCTATTTTTTTTTTATATATGATACATTTTATATAAAAGATAGTCCAGATTTTGATATATTCATTGAATTTTTTTTTTACGAAAACAAAGACTAAGTAAAACAATAATATTAAAACTAAAATAAATCAAATATTTAAATATACAGATCAAATTATTAATTAATCTTTAAAAAATATATTTTAATTTAGATTTGCAGAATACTTTTTTCCCTCCTTTACAAATTTCTATTATCAAGTAACTTTATTGATTTTAGGTATTTTAATATTTCCAGAAAAATAAAATAGACGTTGTAGGGTAGTTATAAATGTTTTGACAACCGTCAATAGTTTTTGACAATTATCAAAGTCATAAAAGTAAAAAAAAATAAAGATGTTTCTAACATTTACAATTGATATTGGGCATTTCTGAATGTTGAAATTCAATTATATAATGATGAAAGATTTGTTCAGTCTGAGTTTTTATTGATGGTATAAGAGATATCATTAAAGTTTTTATAATATGTGAAGACTAAAAAAAAGTGTGCAAAAATAGAGACTAAAAAAACTAAAAATCATGTTAATATGAGAAGATTTGGATTTGACATTTTAAAAATGATTTTAAGTTTAAATATTTTAATTAAAAAAATAATTAAAATTAAAACTCATTAGAAATTAATAATAAAAAAAGTCAATACATATTAACAAAAAGTAAAGGTGTTTAAAAAGAAAAGGGACACTAAGTAACTAGCATTGGTTGAAAAGGTCGAGTAGGCCGGTGTATGGCACACTCCAAAAGTTGACTAGCTAATCAAAGAATTAATAGCTAGGAAGTGTTAAGAACCAGTGAAAATCATTTCTTTCTACTTTTAATTTATGCAAAAGTTCTTTTAACCAAATATTTTTTAGAAGTTCAAATCTATTAAATTACAAATATCCCAAATCACGACTTTCAATTAAAAATTAATAATTGAAAGTTGTCTTCAGTATCAGTAGGAACCGGACAGCGTATAGACCGAATGTTCGTGTGGCCAATGACCACCCAATTACGCGATCTTGCCGCTCGTTATCCGGATGAAAACAACTCATCCGGATGTCCATATGGGTCGGCCGGCTGTAAGACCTAATATCAGGAAGCCGGCCGGTCATACCGGCAATTAACCAGATTAGGATTAGGATTAAGATTAAGGTAAGTATTGGCTAAAAGCTATTGGGCCGTGATTAACTTTTCACTAATCCCAAGTCCATAGCAAAAACTATAAATACAGATCAAAGGTGAGTGGAAAAGAGGGCATTTAGTGCACATTTATTACTGTTCTATTGAAAATGCCATTGTTCTCAAACTGACTTTGGCATAGGAGAATCTTTGACAGGTTCTCCCTCCCCCTGGATGCTGAAGAGTGGACCGAAGAATAGGAAGCGAGACCGAACAACCGAGAGAATAGAAAAGCAAAGTGTGAAGGTGTTTGACGACTCAGACCCTACAACCAAAACATCTTCATTGATCACGATTTCATCTTACAATTTGACACTACATGTCTTGTGATAAAAAAAAATGTTTAATGTCTACATTTTCATTGAGAAAAACGTAAGCATAACCCACAACTTTACTCTTTTTTTTTAATATCATCATCACCATAGTTCACGATTTTTACTTTTAAGTATAATTAATCTCCATTGTTCACCAATTGTTCACGACTTCTACTTTGACAAACTATAATGAATCACCATAGTTCACGACTTCTATATTGACTATAATGAAGCCACTTACTCGTATCACAACTTACGCCAAAATCTGAAATAAAATAAAAAATTGTTTAAAACAAATAGTAAACAAATTTGCTGAAATCCAGCCTCGTGCCATGCAAACACATGCATATGCGAGAATGTTAGTTTAGCTCTTTGCGTTGAAATTTTCATGTATCGAAATCTCACTCATACCATTCTTAAAATCGATACACTAATGTAGATATATATATCTACAGGTTGCTTCTCCCATTTCTTAAATTCCTGCCATCTTTTTCAATCGATACTGAATTTGAGTATTTTAAAAGAATATAAATTAATTGTGCGATCGTAGTAACATGAAATTTATTTGCTCAAAGTGAAAAACAGGTAGACAAACATGACTTTTCAGAACACGTAAGAATATCAATTTTGTTCATCTCCACTTATTACAAACTGCATTAATACAAACATGCATAATATAAGAACCTAATCAAACGTAGAAGGTATATGGATTGCTGCGACCACATAATATAAGAACCTAATCAAACTAACATTATAAGGATTGCACCATACATAAGAGTTGCATTTGCATGTTACTTATTCGTCAGTTGTTAATAGAATGACCAACACCAGGGCTATGGCCGGGAGTAGTGGGTCGAAAAGCTTCAACATATCCATTCAAACTCTTAGCGATACTCTCTAACTGGCTTGGCTTTGCAACAACACCTTTTGTAGTGTAAATGGCAGTGCTCATTGCCTTGACGGAGGAGACAGATTTTGGTGACTTGGTGGTTCTGGTTGCTTTCAAACTCCTTCCTTCTATGCAAAGTAGTTCCCATGATAGGAACAGTAGTACAAAAAGAAAGCAAGTAGTGCGAGCCAAATGTGCCATTGATAAACTCAAAGGTTCAAATGAGGGATGAGAAAGGAAAGAAGAAGAAATTTAAGGAGTTGAAATATGAATGAACACTGCTTCAGTGGTGTACTTTTATAGGCATAAGGGGAGGGGAAGCATGTGCTCCAAACACTTAGGGAAAGACTGAAAAAAAAAATGAAGAGCCAGGAATCAAACTAGGGAAGATTCCATTGCCATTGATATTCGTGACTTCAAGCGTAAATAAATAAGTCTGTGGGGGAAAAGAACAAAAAAAAAACATCATAAAGTAGACAAACTTGGTAGTTGGGTTAAAGGAAAGGCTTATGGCCACAGGTTTTTCTGCTAATGCAACTTTTACAGCTTTTAACGATTAAAAGAGTTAACTGTAAAATATAATCAAGTACGGCATGGACGTTGCAAAGGTAAGATAAGAAATAACTACAAGTTTAGAGTTTCAATTTCCATTGGCTTCTTTTCTTTTTTCTGGTGGCAAGAAGAAGTGGAAGGGATTTTGTTACTATAAGGTTGATAACATGTTTAATGGAGAGAAAAGATTTTAACAAAAAAAGCATATGTACGACCATTATTTGTGCTTACACTATAGAATGGCCAGATAATATATGAAGAATAATAAATATACACCATTCTTTTACGTTTGCGTTTACTGTAAGTGATTAATTGCCTAGTGGTTCATATATTTCAAGATCAGAAGAAACATACGTATCTAGATAAGCTAGATTTGGTTCTACAGTACATTTTTCTCTAGCTATATTTTGCATTCTGGACCCTTCGGGGTGAAATTCCAGCAAGTTTGCGTCTGTGTGTATCAGTAGTGCATTTATGATACATTAAACACTACAGATGGATCAAAAATAGATATCTCTCTCTTTCTTTATAGGCACATAATATATTTAGCTTTACGATAAATACTTTTTTTGTTGAAGCAAGTGTGTGGAATGACTAATTGTTTGAAATATATGGGATTTAATTTTTTTAATATATTTTTTAATAGATTTAAAAACTAATCCTTATTAATTTAAGTGACAAAGCAATGTGGGTCATGTTACGCAACATTGACAATGATATTTAATACATTAAAAGAGTTTACAAAGATTTCGAGAGTTTATACTTAGAAAATTGAGCAGAAAAATTTGTTTATTATTAGATTAACTATAGATTATTCTCTGCCAGTGTACAGAGAAGATGTCTTTGTTTTTTGTGTATGGCCTGGTTTGTGTTTAAAGTTAAAAGTGAAATAGAAAATGAATATATATATATATATATATATATATATATATATATATATATATATATATATATATATATATATATATATATATATATATATATATATATATATATATATATATATATATATATATATATATATAAATGGAGAGCAGAATCTGTGCAGTTAAATAGAACCACAAAGGAAGGAAGGTTTGTGATGCAAGTTGCGTGTGAGTCTGAAACTGTGGTGAGACTGTGAAAAGATGAGAAGTGCACATGCATGGTGCGAAGCTTGACTCTTGTGAGCTGCTGCAAATTGTCGTTCTTTCGATTCCTTTTGTCCTTGGAAACATAGCCGCCCTTTATTAAAGTTAGCATTCTGTTGTGTTCTTAAGAACTGGGCAATAAATTAAGCTATCGGAACATCCTCAAAAAAAGAAAACAAAAGCTATCGGAAAGAACAAATATTTAAACCAATCAACATGGAATCTAGCTTACACAATAGCCTACTAGGATCCACTCTTTCATATTTGCGGCTGCTCAAATTACCACAATATCCCATACTTAATTTTACACCAATATTTCCTTTTTTATTAACCACTATTCAAAGATATAGTTTTTTTTTCACAGATTTTCATAGATATTGGTAAAAAATTACAAAATAAACTTTAAAAATCACACGTGAAGACACCAAAAAAATGTACACCATCGTGACATATCAGCAAAAAAATAAATAAATTCATTAACTAATTTGTCTTAGAATATAGATTATTATTTGTAAAAAAATGAAACTAGAGAGGTATAGAACCAGAAGTATGAATTATTCATGTAAATTTTCAAAAAGAAAATAGTAAATCATAATATATATATTATAATAATAAAAAAATTATATTATAGAGTATACCCTATCCCATATATATTTTCCAATTAAAATATATATTACATACATACATATCTAAAACGGAGTTTATATATACTCAATCAATATATATATATATATATATATATATATATATAATATATATAAAATTTTGAAATGTAACACATGTTTAATTATTAACTGTAAGTATATATGTTGGAAATTTAAATACAACTCTAAGTTTTATATGAATATTGAATAGTATTAAGAATAAAAACTTATAATTTTAGTGTCTAAAGATATTGGAATTCTAAGCTTATTTCACTTAAATATAATTAATAAACATAAAGTGATGTCCACATTTTTTTCACTAAAATACCTTTCTACTTCAATTCTCCAACTTCAATTACCTTTACCTTTATATCAGATTATTAACAAATTTAAAGTTTATCCGTAAAATCTGTTGTATCGGTAAATTTGGTCGGTTGTAAATTTTCATTGTTAATTACCAAATTTCTTATATGCTTAGAATTTAGCCGTAAAATCAGCATTGGTAAATTTTGTCTGTTGCTATAATGCAGTTTTAGCTTTTAAAATCCTTTTATATATGCTTTGGTTTCAAATTAACGAAACATATTAAAATGCAAGGATAATTTTAAAATTTTACGAAATTATAAGTCCAATTTCTTGAAAAAACCAAATACTATCAACTTTTATGCTTCAGTTTTTTTAAAAACCGAAACCTAAATAATTGTTAAAATTTCAAAATTTATTTTGTTTTTAATTACTTTATTTGAAATAAGAGGTATAAGTCATACTTATTGAGAGAATCAAAGTATAAATATCTTTATGTTTCACGTTCTAAATAATTAAGACTTAAAGATTCACCAAAATTTCAAGTTTGACATTAAGGGTAGAGTTTTAGATCATTGTTATTTTAAAACTGAAACCAATTACTTTTTATGTTTCGATTTTACTAATAATTATTATTCCTTTTTTTTTTCGTGATTTCTTCTTCTTCATTCTTGCCATTTCTTTTTCTTCATCATCTTCGTCATCTCTTCTTCTACGAAAATCCTAATTAATGCTTGAGATGACTTCAAATGGCGTTCCATAAATATCTGACATTGTTTGCATCAAATATACAGTTGTTTTCTTGTTCATGGTGTTGAATGCAATATTTTTGGATAACGTCAATGGGATTACTGTTGATTTAACAACTCTCAATTTGACTACTCCATATGTTCTCACTTGTACCCTATTAAGAGTATATACAACTTCTTCTCCACTACTTTCGAATAAACCTCTCATTACTTCTTTAAAATTAGATTCCGAAGAAAAAAATAATTTTTTTTCTAACGTGGAATATCAGACAAAACTATAATCATAAAACATACCATTTGAACGCCTATGTTCACAACTCATTAAAAAGTATTTTTATTTCAATATATATTTTAAATATTTTTATTTTAATGTGTATTTCATATACTTTGTAGAAAATTGTTTATATAACAAAATGGAGATCATCTCAACATACAAAAATGATGTGAGACTAAATCAAGTTTCGTATTACTAACAAGTAACAACTTATCTTTTTAAACACGAGTATTTATTTTTTAAAATAGAATTTTTGCATAATTAAATTAAACATTCACCCATTAAAAAAATTATTAATAGATTAATCAGATTACATTTATTTACTTAATTTATTACCATTCAAACTAAATTTATGTAATTCCCGGTTGGTGTGAAATAAATGACACAATCTTCCCATAGGATGGCTCCTAGGACTGTGGAACTTCTAGTTTTACCATATATCTCAGCATACCACACATAAAGTTAGTTAAGGAGAAAATAATACAATACTTAATCATGCCACTGTCCCACCACTTAATGAGTTATTTATTTATTTATTCATACATATTATATAATGTCTTTTACTTTATAAAATGAAATATTATAATATTGCATTCTTCTTTTCGGAAAGTAATTGTTAAATCACACTATAAATTCCCTTGATTTGTTTCTAAATTCTTTTTTATTTCTATGGTCAGAATGTTATAAAATTTCAATCTTTATTGACATTAAAAACAAATATTCATTAAGGACAAAGTTCCTATACAACTGTTATCCACAATATTTTTTTTAAAGTATTCAATGTATAATAGCTTTGATTTGCTAGTCAAACTTATAATAACGGTGACAATAGGCTCACTTCATTTGTTCAACAATGAATAAGGTTTAATGTAATTCAACTCACTACCTATTACTAGTGGAAACACTCAGATCACGTGTCCATTTTTACCTTACAATTATAAAAAATAAAAAAATTAATTAATGTAATTACTTTTACCTTACAATTACAAAAAATAAAAAATTAATTAATGTAATTATTGACAAAATAAAAATATTATTATATTTATAAAAATATATATAATTTAAAAGATAAATAAATAAATAAAATAATTTATATTAATAAGAAAAATTATAGTGAAATAATTACTAAAAACAATCTTAATATGTGTCAACTATAATTTCTTAAGGACTTTACTATAGTAAAACATTAATTTAAATAATATATGTTATTTTTCATCTACATGACTCATTAATTAATGTATTGTCATATTGTCTCACATTAATCTGATAACGTTAACATATGAATTTTAAGCATAATTTATAAATTAAAAAGAAAATTAAGAGTTTAAGTTATTTCAATTCTTTAGTAATTGAATAGGAAATTAGATTCCATTTCTTAAAAAGTATTATTTCGCTAATGTAATATCTATATTATATAACTAAGCATATTGTATATGTTCACTAACCAAAATATACCCATCAAGATTTATATATTACACCTAATTTTGGATTTAAAAAGTTAAATATTTCAACAAATAAAAATATATTTCATTATGTATGCATAAACTATAAAAATGTAGGTCAAATCATTTCATGGAAGATACAATTAAAGTAAAAGTTAAATAAAAAAAAAGTAAATTATTAAAAATTAAGTTAACATATTAAACAAAGGAAAGATTATTACTTTTAAATGTACGAATCGTTTATATAAGATATCTGATGACACTTTAATACAAATCCTAATATTCAATATTTATAAATACTTTTTTTATATATTACTCGATTTTTTTCATTTTTATTTAATGTAGAATTTTGAACTTATAGTTAAATATTCCTAATTTGATATAAGACCGCAAACATGGAATAACTAACTTCTTAAAAACTAGTATCTATCACTAAAACTTAATCACCCCAAATGTATTTAGTATGTAAACCTCGCCTCTAGGTTTGCTTGAGTTTATTATGCAAATAATTTTATATTGAAGTTGCCTCTTATAGTAGTGGTAAATTTTTTTAAGTTTCACACTATTTAATATTTTAATATTCTATTTGATTTAGAGTAGTGGTAAAATAACAAACATTTCTTTATAGTAATAAATTTTGTGTTAATATATAAAATAAAAATTTTGATCTATATATAACACGAATTCAAATAATCTTTTCAATTGCACACTATTTAATATTTTAATCTTTCTATGTTTCTTTATGGAATATAAATTTCCATTTTCTTTGTAATGTTTTTAAAAGAGTTTTAGAATATAATTTTATTTGAATTCTTACTTTAAGTTAATACTTTTATTTGAATTTATAATATTAAAATGCAATGTTTACTTATTTAGTATAAAAGTCACAATTATTTGAGAAATATAAATATATACTTATGAATATTAAAAAAAATCACAAATAATTTTTAAACAAATAACTATCTACATTAGCACATCTCACAAAATTTACTAAACATTTGTTACTTTCAAATGAAGCGTGTTAACAAGCTACAATTGAATTGCATTAAGAATTAGTAGCACCTCGTGTATACAAAGTGCTATGTTAATAAACATAATATATAATTTTAAAATATATTACAAAATCAATAATTTAATTATTATGTAATGTTGATACAAATTTATCTCAAGTAAAATAATTTAAAACTGTTATTTAATAGTTGAATTGATAATTATTTTTGAAAATTTTTGATACATTAATTAATATTTCTTTACTAAGTTTTATGAATTTATACATTCTGATAAATTTTAAATTTTTCTTTACTAATTTTTATGAATTTATACATTCTGATAAATTTTAAATTTTGTTACAATTAATATGTCATAATTAATAATAATATTTGGCATGATTTTACTTAAAATTGTGTCATAATTTTAGGTTGGATTCAGCCTCTACTATATTAGTGAATATTAATAATATAATTAATATTAAGAGTTTAGTTGCCAAATGATACCTAGTTCAACATTACCATGAATTGGGCAAATATGAATAGTTGTATTATTTCTTAGGAGACGTGATATATATATATATATATATATATATATATATATATATATATATATATATATATATATATATATATATATATATATATATATATATATATATATAAATTAAAAAGTTACACAATTATAATAATTAAATTAAAGGTGAGACATATATTGAATATTACCAGCTACAGTCTTTTTCAGCTTTTATTTCCCTCTTCTTCTTCGTAGCAAACATAAACAGGGAAATTCAAAGCATACACCTACATCTAAACCCAAAACAAAACAGCCACATACATTTAGTTGTGAACAGAGTGTCCAACTCCGGGGCTATGACCCGGTGCGGTGGGTCGAAAATTATCAACATCCCGACCGGGAGCCGCCACAGAGGGTGGCGCTGGTGGAGACACACCCACTTCAAACGGTGCTACATTTGTCTTCCAAATGCGTCCTTGCATTTGAAGGTGGATGGTTTCTTCTAACTTCAGATGCCTTCCCTCGATTGACTGGAATCCCTGCCACAGAATTATTAATGCCATGAAAATCAATGTCACCTTGAACTTGTTTTCAGCCATATTTCTAAGGCTAAAAATCAAAGTAGAATTAGGAAGAAGTATTGAACTATGATTTTCTGATGAAGGAGTGGAAACTGAGTTTTGACAGAATCTAACCAAACTATCCCTTATATAGAGCTCACAAGTTTAGGAATAAAGCGCGGGTGACCTGTGCCACATGTCACTTCCTAAGTAGTGGGCAGCCTTTCGGCAATCTTTTTAATTTTAATTACTTTAGATTGTGAAGAAGAATGTAAATTAACATTGCATTTTTTTTAATGTAATCTGAAGAAATTTAATGTTTATAATAAATACAGAGATTTGAGGCATCATCTCCTTCTTTGTATTTACAAAAGTATAAGAATGAAGAGGAAGTAAATATGTGAGAAAAAGCTGAAAATAAAAGTTATTCAGTGGAATGATATGTAGATGATGATAAAATGTTGTGATTAATTTAAAATTATTTCACAATCAATAATAATAATCATAAACACCAACATGGAATGCATGATACGTAAATGATATTAAAATGTTGTCAAAAAAATATTACTCAAATATATTATTCTATAATTAAAGAAGATATAAAATTCTCACGAGTTTTAGTGTACGTTTTTGTTATAAATAATTTTATTTATTATTTTAATATATAATTATGATTATAAAATACCCATGATCAATTAAGAGTATCCACGTTTAGTTATAAAGACATATAGTACTTCAAAATAATTTTTTATAACAATATAATAATTTATATATCTATTATAATATGCAGTTAATCACTAAAGTTGTTTATAATATATATTACATTATTATATGTCAATTTTTTCTTTTTATTTTTTGGCATTATTTTTTATCAATATTTTACATCTAATTTTTTAATTAATCTTCTTCTCTTCAAATAATTTGAAGCAAGTCAAAAAAAATTTCTCATAATTTTCTAATTGTTATGCATACATAAAACTTAGATTCATTGATTAAAAGTATAGATATAAAAATAAAATTTAAATGATTCATTTTTATTTTTTACTTTAAATATTAAATCTGTTTTTTTCTTATATTACATAAAATTTAAGTTTTTTCAAAATTAAATTATAAAATAATTTACTTTTTGTATTTTATAAAAATAATACAAAACATCATCAGTAACATATGAGAATTATATTATAATTTACTGTGATATTCAGTTTATCATATAAGAGACATTTCAATGTCATTTATAAAATAAAAAGTACTTTGCATACAAGGAGAAACATTTTATAATTTAAAAATAAAATATAATTTTATATGATAACTTAAAATAAAAAAAATATTTAACTCTTATTTTAATAACTACCTGTACTTTTTAGTTTAAAAAAAAAAGCTTCTCTCTGAAATATTAAAACTTATTGTGTACTTTTAGAAAACTCCACCTTCAAACTCCACCTGTGGTTTATATTGGAATGGAATAAATGAATTGATAGAAATGTCGTTTGCCTGTCATATGCATGGGTGAGTGCCAGTTAAGTGGTTGTTATACACTTTTGCATCCTTTAATTTATGGGTCAACACAAATTTACATCACATGACTGCAAAAAGCTAATGTTCTTGGGCATCAAAGCAATTTTTGTGATGATTGTTGAGGCTTCAGTTAAGATGAGATAATTAATATAAAGGGACAAAAGCTGAAACATTGTACTTCAAAACATTATAATATAATGTGTGCAGTGCAGCTAAGCTATGGTGTTTTGCTGTCAGCTCTGTTATCAATAAACAGTAAAATGGCAAGTTGGAAGCTTTGTCTCTATCCTCTGCTTCACTTTACTATTGCTCAACTCTGCTGCAGTTATTTTTACTTTGCAATTTTTAATGCAACTGTCCTATGTATTTCTTTTGAAATTTTTTATTCAGTAAAAATTATGATTTTTTTTCTTACTTTTATTAAACTAATTATATATATTCACGGTTTGTTGAAATTAGATGGTACTAATCAAAATATTTTTTAAGTTGAATTTTAAACTTGATTTGTAAATTAATTTATGAAATGAAATTTATATTTATTTATATATTATGAATTGATTTTTTTAATTTAAAGTTTTTGATTTTCATATCATAAATTTTAAATCTAAATTAATCTTATAAAATTATATTTATAAATAAGATTTATATCGACATGTAAAATGAGGTTATTTTTAATTAGTATGAGATTTTTTAAGTTTTTCAAATACTTAATCCACTTTTAATTATTATAAAATTTAACATTATATTCAATTTGTAATATTTTAAGATTAAGCAATGTTATTAAACATTCATAACTACAAGTTCACATTTTTTTCCCAGATTGGATAAAATTAACAATAAAGCAGAGCTGTTAAATCTTAAAAAACTGAAAGACTTATAATTAAATGTAAATAGGTATTAAAATTATATGTTCAAAAAATTATGGAGAACAAATTCAATTTATGGATTTATAAACTTGAAAAAAATATCAATGTTTACTCAAACTAAAAGACTTATAATTAAATGTGTATATGTATTAAAATTTTATGTTAAAAAAAATATGGAGAACAAAATTTTATTTCCATTGATTCAATTTTCGATTCTAAATATTATATTTTTTTCTCTTTGATCCTATTAAAGAATTATAGGTATTATGACACTCCTTAATATATATATATATATATATATTAAAGATAATTCAATTTAAGAAAAAGATAACCTCTTTATGACCCATGTTTACTTATTTAAATTACTTTTGTTAGATATTTGTCTATACAAATGATTAAGGAAAACCTAAGTATAACTTAATCATGATTTTATTTTTATATCGAGCGTCTAATCCTATGCTTGTTTAAATAATATTTTAATATTTAATACACATTGTGATAAAAAGATTGTCATCTAGTTTAATATTTAATATAACTTATTAATTATATATGAGCTATCCAGGCCAATAAATTAATGCACATTTACATAGTTATAAAATAACCTTACAGTTACCTTTTAACTATACTACCTACTATTTTTTTTTTAGCAAATCGTGAAACTTTTTAGAAAAATATCAAAATTAAAAGATTTGAAAAAAATTACAAAATAGGTAACTCGTATCAAGGCGACATGATTTTCCCGTAAAAAAAATAGTCTCAAAGTGATATGTTTTTGAGTTTAAAACATTTTTAAAGTTAAAGTCATCTCTAGATAACACAACTTTAGTTCATAACATTTTATATTGAAGTTATATCATCCTAATACGACTTCAGTTTAAAATGTATTGAACTAAAGTTATGCCACCTTAATACAATTTTATTATGAAAAAGTTGTGCTAAGATGATTGATTTAACTTGAGTTCAAAGTATTTTTAAAGTTAAGTTGGGTAAAAAAGGCACAATTTTAGTTTAGAGAATTTTAAGTTGAATTTGTGTCACCCTAATACGATTTTTACCAAAATTGAATTAAAGTCGTATTATCTTCACACCGTTTCAATTTAAAATATATACATTGAATTAAAGTTGTATTATATTAACCCAACTTTGCTTAAAAATATTTTACACTAAAATCGTATTATCTTGATATAATTTTTTTATAATAAAGCGTATCAATGTGACATGTCTTACTTATATCATAATTTTTTTCAAATATATTCAGTTTTAGTAAATTTTCTAAAAAAATTCACCACAATCATGTTTTTTTGCCAAATTTTGATTAGGAAAAATCTTTAAAATACGAAAAATTTCATATATATATATATATATATATATATATATAACAAAAGAAAAATTATTTTATTTTGATAATGGTTATTTTTTTTAATATTCATGGCCACATCTGTATAAAAAGCTTCCCTTTTAAATATATTTAGTGTATTATAAAAACGAGAAAAGTGGGACGTAAATTGATGGGTTTATTATTTAATTTCACGATTAATTACATTTTGGCACCCTGGTCATGGGTTCAACATATAATAAAACTGAATGGGTATATTCTTAATTTGGTTAATGAGTTTTAGTGACGGAGCAATTGACTTTTTGTGACAACAAATATAACAGGGTATTCGCAAATGTCAAAAGCAATGCTGATGTATATTTCAACGCAACTTTTTCTTTCATTCACGTTTCTTTAAGAGCTGTCTCCTTTATTCAAATCTATGAATTAGAAGTAGTTACATTTGTTATTGTTTATTCGTGTTTCGGTTTTCTTTATTGTACCAAATGAGATAAATTAACTTTAGAAGAAATTAAAAAGGTAAGTGAACCTTAATTTATAATGCACTGCTTACATTTATTACATTATCACTTTCCAATTGCATAGAAACTCCGATGAAATAAAAGTTCAGAAAGCATACTTCTTTCCATACTATTGTTTATACATAAATTTGAAAAGGATTAATGTTAACTTTGTATCTAAATTCATAACTAACTATAGAATTATAGTATTTATTATGCAGGTATTGTTTTTCGCAAAGTTATATTTTTTGTTTTAGTTTAATTTTGTTTACCTACATAGAGATTAATTAATTTACCATTCCTCTCTTCTACGGAGAGTGGATCTCCGTTGGGACTTCACTCAGAGTCAACTTTCCAACTAGATTTGAAACTGAATGTTAAGGTTAAATAGAATTTGTGTTGTGGTTGGTTAATGATGGCAAGTAGCCATGTTTGTTGCTGTAACTTTTTTTCACCATTGCCAAATGCAACCATAAGATAAAGAACAATCGTCACCCAAAGTCACCATAGTTGTAAGCATTTGCTGACATATGTTCCAATGTCATTAATGTCACTGCTTAATGAACTTTACCTTATGCAACTCGACATAGACAATTACATTTTCTTAAATTTTTCCCATAAAAATGGTTTCACGTGAGGTCACTAAATATATGACGACATTCTTAACTCCAAAATTAGTTTGATTTTTTATCAGCAAACGAACCAAATACTAATTAGGGAATCTTAAATCAAAGCTTTACAATTTGAATTAACCTTTCTACAATACAATGAAAGAGAGTACATGATGTCCGTGACTTCGAGAAGCTAAAAGCGTAAAACAATTAATGGGATGCCATATTGCCATTTCAGAGAGTTAAAATTAAACCAAACAAACAAATCATTGAACACGGATTTGAACAAAACAATAATGATCTTTACTTAAATCAATTAGCTGACAAAGACATGTACATGTTTCACTGAACAAAGGGGAGGAAGAAAGAAACAAAAGAAAACTAGATAGGAAGAAGAAGCCATTCATTTCATCAACCGTGTTAGTAGGTGGGTGACCAAAAAAGGCATAGAACACTGAGGTAATGTTCCAGAGCCAAAGCAAAATTTTTGAACCCTGAGGCTTTACTGGGGCAAAAGATGAGCGAAGTTGGTATGGTATTTACACCTTTTTCCAGCAGTCAGAATAGAAGAGACTACGACTAATAGTCAGCTTCAAGAAAACTCTCGTAAACGGTTCCTTTCAGCGTTTTGTTAACGTCATCCCAGTTCTGAATGTGGTCTGACAATGGTCCTCTATGTATCTTAACATGACGGCTCGTTAACTCCATCTGAGGCAACCCTAAGAACTCTTGAACATCTATTAGTTTCTGCATCAAACACACGGTGAATACAATCATGTAATGAAGAGTGAAAACTAGAAGAAATGATTAATCCTGTTTTTGGTTGTGGAAAAAGAATTCAGAAGAAAGAAGTTGAAAAAATACAGACATGTCATTTTTAGTTCCTTGGTAGAATAGAAATAGGTGAAAAATAGAAAACAAAAAGTTTTGGAAATTGTGTAATTTGAAGTATTATTAACTTCACTCTAGGAGCTAAATCCATTTGTTGTCATATTTTAGATAAGTATTTAGCTAAACTCAAACTATAAGTTATCACTGGCAGATTGTGATAGCATAACATCCAAAAGGATTTTTCCTTTCTATTTTGCAACCTTCAAATGACTTAAGATTTTATGAAGAGGTCCTTACAGTGTGATTTCTCATAAGATCCTCATAGTACACAATCATTTGCCGAGTTCTGTTGAAGTATTCTAAAGCTTTAGCAGATCTCATCTCCATATCCTTCAAGTCATCCAGCAAGGATGTCGAATTAATGATAGGCTTGTACTTTGAAAGAATATCCGCCTAAAATAAACCAACTATGAGCCTCACTACATGACTATAATAAGAGAAATCAAACGAAAGATGGATGAAGAGACCTCTTCTGCAGAGTGTACATGAGCCTTGTGTGTTCCATTCAATAGCTTGGCATAACGATCATATGAATTGGCTAGCATTGATACCATCCTGCGTAGCAAGTTCCTCCGGAAAAGAAATATAACAGAAACACGTCTGCGGTTGAAATACTCCGCTATTTCCTTATGGTGTTCCATCAACCCCTGCAAAATCCAGATTTCTCAGTTCTTTTATTATTTCAAACCAGATCAAACATCAGCATAAACTATATGGAAACAGAGTCTGAGAGCGAGGGAGAAAGAGCAGGACAGCAAATAGATGTCAGGTTAACAACATATGTGAAACTCCAAAAATTTCATAGCCACATGAATTTCCAGTCCATAAATCCATCCTAAAGACGATTGCTTTCACATTTATGTTTCCTGATCCTGAAGTAACAATAGAACTAGAAGTGCATTTTAAACACAAGATGACTCAAGGTCAAAGAAATACAAGTAAAGCAAAACAAAAATGCAGAGGATCTTTGAATTTTAGACTCCTGATCCTCAAGGAAAGAAACTAGAATTCTTCACACCGAACATTCTTAATACTATTTCTTGGCATTACACAAATTCTTATGAGCACTTAAGGAGGATAAATATGTAGAACTTAGTCTTAGGGAATCCAGGAGATGCTACAATTCCGCTCGAAGCATCCAACGTTAATAACTACCAGAGATACTTGGAGGGCATATTCTCATCTTTCTAAAAAATAGGGGGTAGGTCATCTGTATGACAGTCCTTAAATAGTATACAAAAATATTTAAAAAGCAAGTTTCCAACGCAGGCATATAAGTAAAATCATTTTAATATTCAAAGCCAGTAAGAAAATTTGAAGAACAAGATGTTGTAGTCCCCATTCTTTTTGAAAGTACTTTTCTTAATATTTTCATAAAGCTGATCAAGTCTATGAACCCAAACTTAACTAAATTTAACCAAATTTATGTAAATATTAATCATCAGGATTTCGTGAGTCCATTCAGTCTCCTTTGGTAACACTTGTCACTGCTTAGATTGCAATCAGATGTAATACTTGCATCACAAATTTCACAGACCAGATTATACTCATTTGCAACTAGTAGCCCATTTCTATTCAATGCTCACACCTGGCAATAGAAATGGCTGATTCCAGATACCAAGGGGGAAATCGTGATGAAGGTAAAGTATCAAAAGGTTTTCTTTAACTTAAATCCTCTACAACAGAAAATACAAGGAATAGTTATGGGTATAAACTTAAATGCAATCAAAGCCAGTAGCATATATATCGCAATGCAACTATGCCTACTGAAAGAAATAGCATAAGTAGAGTTTTTCTTCTTGAAGCTTCTTAGCAAAACATAAGCTCAAGCGTACTTCAACAGACTCTAGGAGTTCAGTTTGCAATCAGTGAGTTGGTAAATTGTAACATATTTCAGGATTGACATGTGATATTATAGCAAGACTTCAAGTGAATCGGGAACTACTTTCAAACAGTTTTGTGAAATTTTCTAGACAATCATTCAGGCCAGAACACGTTCAAGTGCAGAAAATAGCATAACACTACAACATAACCTCACACAATCCCTTGGCAGATATAATCAGGCAAAGTTTAACAGCAGTCTCTTTAGCAGAAAAAAAAACGTCACAACTTGCCCAAGCAATTAACTAGCATTAATATCAATAAATGTGTGGATCTGTTGACAACTGTAAATACTCAGAAAACTAAACAAAAAGTATGTATACCTGATTAAGCATCCACTTTAAGCCAGTTGCAGCAGAGCACTCGTTCTTCGAAGCACTATTGAACCAGTCCAAATTGTAAACTTTATCTAAAGTCTGCAAAATGGAAGACACATTTTTCCTTCTCTCTCTAACAGAAAATATCTCCCCGTTCGAGCTTACATTAATGTGGCTATTTAAAAGGGTCTCAAACCACCCACTACCTGATCTCTGATTGGACAATATGGCAAAGAACAGTACAGGATTATGATCACACTCGTTCCTGGCAAACAACGTGGCAATCAATGAGCACCTAATTAAAGGCAACTGATAAAGATTTACAGAAACTTCCCAATACCTGCTAAAGGATACAGGTTTAGGATAATGTAGTAGGTGAGGAGTATTCATTAGATTCAATCTACCACGAGAATGGTTGTCAATGACTTTAAAATCCACAAATGTAGTCCTAGCTTGTGTGCTTATCTGCTTTAAACATGCAGAGAAGATAAAAACGCCACAAACCATCGAAAACATCACAACTGCTGCCCTTAACAACATCGGTGATCTCTTTGGAGGCTTCATAACGAGAATTTCCTGCAACCACATACGCGGAAAAAGTTACTAAAATGCAAATAACGACAACTTTCATTGCTAGACGTCAAGTAGGTAAACTGATGGAGCCTCCCCTTCACTCAAAATACCAGAAGAACATAAATGGAAAAGAACACACTGGATATTCTCAAAATGGTGCCCAGCCCACTACCATCCAGATGTAATTTTTCCAACAAAATAAGATATTATTCTTGACTTTGTTAGGATAATAGTAATTAAAAGAAAATAACCAAAAACATATCAACAATGAAAACTTTAGAGGCATAAAGCATCAGTCTCTGTAACGCATGAACCAAAAAAAAATCCAGCAAGGCAAGTTCCTGACAAAGCACAAGAGATGCACGCATTTGCTAAAAATTAATAAATATACACGTTAAAGCATAATGAGCACCCAAATCCAGATAATAACCCAGAAACCTACAAAGGAGCTTAAAGTGTTCTTCTTTTCTTTTAGTGCTAAAGTGTTCCACTTTAAACCCATGTATCAGTGTTAATTATTCTTTACCCGACTTTAAACCACTCTTTCTATGAACACGCGTGACTATTTCATCTTCCCTCGTAATAGCATACTCCCAGAGTGCCAGAATTAGAGGATAAAGTACCAGAAGCCACTCTAAATTGATTTTTTGAACAGAGAGAAACCCCCCAAATGGTAGAAAGTTGAAATGTTTAAGCAAAATAGTACACAGAGAAGCGAGTTAGAAGAATAGGAAAACAAGGGAAGCAAGAGAAGCAACACATTGTGCAAAAAGGACATCTGGGTTTAACAGTAGAAAGGAGCATATAAGGAACTAGAGAGCAAGTACCTTGTAGAACAAACACATGTCTTCTACCATTGTAGTTCTGGAGAGAGAGAAGAAGAAGAAGAAGGTGTGAGTGAGAAGTGAGAGAAAGGGGTCAGCTTTGGAGCTCGATTGCCTGAGAGCGGAACCCCAAATGGCATTCAAAGCCCTAAAGCCAACCCAACCCAATACAGACGACGAGAACAACACCACCACCAACAAGGTGCCATTCTTCACGATTCCCTATGCTTGCTGTCTTGTTTCTTCTCTCTCTTTCAAAATCAAAATACTTTTATTTTATTAATGTTCTTCTTGGTTCGTTCTTTCTTTTTCTTTCTTTTTCTTTTCTTTTCTTTTCTTTCACTAATCTTATTATCATGACAATGGCGATGATTAGTATTATTAGGAGTTAAAATAGCAGTAACAAATCTGGCGTGCATAACGGTGGTTTGGTAGGTGGGTAGAGGCCCACACGCGACTGCAAGAGGCGTGTGAATGATGAAGAAAACGAGAAAAAGAATAAAGCACTCTTTTCTCTGTTTCTGTATAATAGTAGTCTTAGTTATCTCACCTAAATTAAATAAAATATTCACCTTTTCTAGTTTTACTATATTTTTAATTAATTAATTAATTATTTTCCGTTTTTTTATTTAAATAATTTATAATACATAACCATGATTTCTCCGCAAAACTTACTCTTTTTTTTTCTTATTTTGCCTAAAACTATAATTGTTTATAGAAATATAGTATTAAATAAGTAATGATTTGTATTGAGAAAATTTGGACAGGGTGATGATTTTGGCGTTATTGTTTATTATAAAAAGGTGTTACTCCTAACTACTATAAAGTAAAGGAAGGAAATTATGAGTAGTGTGATGTGGTAATTTGATATGAATGATACTACTAGTTCACATGGAACGTTTAAAAAGTGGTGTGTGGAATTAAATCTTTCGTAAAATGGTGCCACATAGAACAAATGTACCTTTTTTACCTAACATACACAACATTAAATATAAATTTACGACTCTTCAAAAGTCTTTAAAAGAAATGGTCACAAAACGAGTTGACTGAATTATATAAGAAAGAAAAAAACATATAATTATTCTTGGTTTGGAGGGTGAGTTTTGTTGTGATTGACTTGTAAATAAGTTTAAAGTATAATGTTTTCTATATGTATACAAATACTTTAAATAAATAAAAGAATTAGATAGACTTTATATAAATTTAAAACTTATGTCAACTTTAAAATTAGTTTTTTCAATTTTAATTTTAAGTAAGGAGTAGTTTAAATTTTAATTAAATTTGAAGTGTTTAAGTGTGATAAAGTTCGACTAAATTTAAAAAAAGAAAAAACTAGAAAGTGATATTTTTTTCACTATATTTAAGAAGTTTAAAGGAGTAAAATTAATATTTTACAAATATGTTTATTTGATTAAATTATATTTTAAATTTAGTTGTCATCACTAAAACGTGTTTTACCTTAAATGTAATTAACACTTCAAATAATCTCATAGTACCACTTTGTCAGGGAGCAAATTTGTCATTAACACTATAAGTAAAAAAGATTAACTTGAACCGTTTTTGTAAAATAATTGTCAAGAAGCAAATTTGTCATTAACACTATAAGTAAAAAAGATTAACTTGAACCCTTTTTGCAAAATAATATAGAACATAAGTGAACTTTTAAAAAAAGGAAGACAACTTTAAACACACTCTACAAACCGAAGACTAAAATAGGTATTAAATATTTTAAGTTTATTTGTTCACCGGTCGCGATTACAATGGGTCATTACCTAATTAATTACAACTGGTATTCAAGAAAGATAATTTACTCTTAATTACTTTTAATGAAGCTCAATTATAACTTTCATATAAATTACTACACAGTAAAAATGCATATTATTTATCGTACTATTTCACATTGTAACGCCTTTTATTTAATTATTATTAGTAAGCTTAGCTTCTCATTGTCCCCAATGAAGCTCTAAAAAGAACTATGTTCACCCCTTCCAACAAATACGCCTCAAAAAAGAACAATACACTAAAGAACAGGCCTCAGCACTTCAGATTTTAAAGTTCAACGGGATTAACTTATTATTTTTTAAATTTGGACGTGTTTTGTGTAACCTCCCAATATATATATATATATATATATATATATATATATATATATATATATATATATATATATATATATATATATATATATATATATATATATATAAGTATACAAAACAATAATAAAAGGTTAAATTATTGAAAATAAACATTTTTATATTAACATATTTCAACCATAATTTTATTAAATCAATATGTATCCATTCAAATCTCATAATCAAATAAAATATAATTTTAAAATAAAATCATTCTTTCAATTAACTTTATTTGAATTAGTTTTGTTTGTAGATAGTGTTTGAAGATTGATATAATTAATACAAAATATTTATTAAACCCTAAACTCGTATGAATGTCTCCTTTATTTATACTTTTGAATGTGAGTTTAATTTTGTAAGGTTAGACTTTGTTAAAAATGGTTATATTTTAGAGCGTTAAACTAGTTTTAATATGCATATATATTAGTTTACACTTTAAATATTCATAGAAAATAGTTAAATTAATTTATAGGCTTAATAGCCTTTTTTTTTGTCCTTAGATTTGCTTATTTTTGTCCCTTCGTGTCAAATTAGTTTTTATTTAATAAATTTTGCGTCAATATTGTCTCTTCCGTTAAATACGCACAACGGCGTTAACTTTTTTTTCTCTCTCCTCTAGTTCTCTGCAACACTGCAGACTTTCTCTTTCTTTTGTCAGATTCTCTCTCCCCTGATTCTCTCACGTCACACACCCTACACACCTCTTCATCTCTTTCTTCTTTCATTTACACTTCCTCACTTTATAAACACCAATCCAGTGTCCAAAGTTACGTAATCATTCCCATGCAAAATCACACACTCCCTTCCTCCTTGCTGCATTGGTCCGAGAATTCCACTCATTCCAATTTTCCTTCCATCATTCACCAACATTATCACACTACTCACTGAACATAGCATTCCACACTTATTTTTTTTCCTAGTTACCATCTTATTTTTCTTCTTCAACTTTAGTTCCTACAACTGATAATGCTAATTTTTACCACTATCTAAGCATCAATTTAGTAGCAAAATCAACTCCTTTATAACTTATAACTTGTTAAATCCTCTTCTTTTGTCTTGTTTTCTAAATAATTGTATCTTTGGCTACTTTGATGTGCTTTCATCAATAATCCCTTATTTTGTAGCTAATAATGAGCTTGGAAGAGTCTCCAATAATGTCTAAAGCTGAACCAAGCATGAGAAGCAAGCAGATCTGCAGAAAAAGTGAAAATGATGCAGTGCTGAAAAGTCAGGCCCAAGCCCCCCCTGGCTGAGGGGCGCCCAAGCGCGACTGCACCAGGGCCAGTTTCTGCACAGAAAAGTGACCAGGTGCCAGTTTTGTGATCTGGTCGCGCCCGGGCGTGAAAAAAGGGCGCTCGGGCGCGACTTTTTGCGAGAAGCTTGCGCCCGGGCGTGAGAAATGGGGCGCCCAAGCGCGACTTTTTCCGAGAGGCTCGCGCCCGGGCGCGACTGAGAGGGCGCCCGGGCGCGACTTTTGCTGATGTGTCAGATCTAGCTTATTTAACCCTAAAATGCGAAGGGGTTGGGATCTTTGGCTGCCCAAACACGATTTCTCTCAATTGGAGCTCTTGGAGGCGAGCTAGGAGCTGTGGAAACAGTCCTTCTTCAACCTTGGGTCTTCCTCCTTCTTCCATTTCCACCATTGTTGTAAGCTTGAGCTCTCCATTCATGGAGAGCTAGTTTCATTATTGTTGGGGGATTGATGTAGCCACTGAAATCTTATGTAAACCACTATGTTTTGAATGAATTTATGCCTCTTTCATTGATTGTTAGTGTTTAATTCCTTTTCTTAATGCTTGTTGTGAAATTGCTACCCATTACATGATTTTAGGGTTTGCTTGATATTGGAAAATGTTGGGTAAATCTGGACTTGGATTAAACACCTAAAGGAAATAGTATCTAGGAATAGAGCTAGGACCTTTGGTTGTCTTCAGATCTCAATTCTTAATGCAGAAACAATTGTTAGGTTTTCCAAGGGATTGGAACCTAATAAGGAAGTCTAGGCTCTCTCTACCAAGGAATTGGGTTTGAGTAATTTAGTAGATTGACATTGGCATATTAATGAAGAGGAAGTGATTTTCTATACATAAGAGTGAAGTAGGTGAAATCATACCCCCAACAATACCATTCCATGTCATTTCTAATCTTTCCATTTCCTAGTGTTTGAGTATCTAAGATCACTTTTATCAATTATGTTTCATGTTTACTTTAATTGCACAAAAACACAAATTATGAAGCATTCTTTAGTCTAAGTTAGCTGGAAATTATACGATTGTTTGGTGACACGAGTCTCTTGGGAAACGATATTCGGTCTTACCGGTTTTATTACTTAGAACGATTTGGTACACTTGCCAAAGTCTTAACAAGTTTTTGGCGCCGTTGCCGGGGACTCGGTGTTAATACTTTACTGTTGTGTAATTCTTAACCAACTTAGGCTTTATTCTTATATTCTTTTTACTGTGAATAATTTTTGTTTTCTTTTATTTTCGGATAACTTGGTGCTCTAGTATTGTTGTCTCCAGTGTATGCAGGGCACAATCCGTACTAGGAGCACAATATCATCTGAACCCCTCCTTTTTGACCCTGAAGTTGAGAAAACTGCCCGTAGAAACAAAAGTAGAAGGAGAAGATATGGCCGCCAATCCAAATGGTCATGGTGATGGCCAAGCTAGACGCACCTTGGAGGACTATTCTACATTCTCAGGGCCTCTTCACTTTAACAGCATTTCTAGGCCAAGAGTTAATGCCGCCAACATGGAGATAAAGCCTGCTCTCATCCATTTGGTGCAGAACAATCAGTTCCAGGGCCTTTCTCATGAGAATCCGTACAATCATTTGGCCACCTTCATTGAGATATGTAATACTGTGAAGATTCATGATGTTCCTGATGAAGCTATAAGGCTGAGCCTGTTTCCATTCTCGTTGGTAGGAAACGCCAAGGTGTGGTTGAATTCTTTTCCTGAGAATAGCTTCACGGCATGGGAGGACGTGGTTGCCAAGTTCCTCAACAAATACTTCCCACAGTCAAAAGTAAATAAAGGAAAGCAGGAAATCTCATCTTTTCAGCAAGATGGTAGTGAAACTTTGAGTCAAGCATGGGATAGGTTCAAGGGCTTACTACGAAAGACGCCCACTCATGGGTTTGATGAGCCTACCGTCCTGAATATGTTTTTGGGGGGCCTTAAATCCCAAACCAAATTAATGTTGGATGCCTCAGCTGGAGGAAACATCAGATGGAAGACACCTGAAGAAGCACATGAGCTGATAGAGAATATGGCTTCTAATGACAATGAAGTGCAAAATGAAAGGGCTCAACTCCAACAAAAAGGTGTTTTTCAACTACAATCTCAGGACGCCTTGTTAGCTCAAAACAAAATAATGACCCAACAACTCGAAGCTCTCATGAACAAGCTCTCTCAACTCCCTAAAGAGCTCCAGAATTTTTCGCAAGCTCAACATCAAGGTTGTGAGCTATGTGGTGGAGATCATATAAATGGTCAGTGTGCCATGCAAGCCAATTTCCAAGAGGTGAATTATATGGGTAATCAAGACTGCTAACACTACAAAAAAGAAGGGCATTACCGAAGGCCAGAAGCCCTCGGAAACAGCCCAAAACCGTCGGTAAAAGGTAATTACCGAAGGCTTATCGACGGCCAAAGAGCCCTCGGTAAATCCCTTGTCGCTAACATTTACCGAGGGCTTTCGCCCTTCGGTAATTACCGAGGGCTTTCGCCCTTCGGTAATTACCGAGGGCCAAAAGCCTTCGGTAATTACCGAGGGTCAAAAGCCTTCGGTAATTACCGAGGGCCAAAAGCCTTCGGTAATTTCCGAAGGGCGAAAAAAAAATAGGGCGCTGGGCTGCTGCAGAATGTGATGCTAGAGTGTTAAACATATGATTGTAAATTAAGAGATATTATACAATAAAATTAAGAGATATAAACCTCAATCTGGATTATTTATTTTACTACTGCAACTTGAAGAGAACTAAAACCAACATCAACATAGGTATATTACCTTCTTACATCATGAATTGGTGTAATGAAATTGGCTGTACTTAAATGTTAAAAGGTTGGGTTGTTGTTATACCTTGTTTACATTCACGTGTTGCCTTCACTATGTCTACAGGAATGTTTGAACCAGAAGCAAAAACACCAATCATAACAAATAATTAAAGTTCAACCTCAATAGTCAAGAATGATCAAGTTCAATAATGCAGAGCTAGAATGGTAGGAAATTCATTATGGATGACATGAATAAAAAAAACTCACAGATTGTATATTTTTGAACTAAAGTTAGCACTTACAGCTGCCATAACCTCTTCTATCTCCTTTCTCTTTTTATTCACACACCATTACTCTACAGTTTCACAACCACACACTCTTGTCTATTCTTCTTCTGTTTTCTTCACATCACCACCACACTGTGGCTCTTCTATTGAAACACATCACCCACACCTTACAGAAATAAAATAAGAAATCCTTCCACATGTATGCTCTTCCCACATGGTCAAATAACCAAGGATTTTTATGCAGAATATACCATCAAAACAACCAGATTTTTATGCAGGTTATACAGCAAAATAGTAAGCTATTTTTGCAGAATTTTACACCAAAACAGCAAAGATTTTATGCAGAATTTACAGCAATACAGCAATGCAGAATTTTATGCAGAATTTTACAGCAATACAGCAATGCAGAATTTTACAGCAATACAGCAATACAGCAATGCAGCAATGCAGAATTTTATCATCATTTTAAAGATATTTAAACACTCAAACAGTTTGAAAACAGATTGTAATGTGAATTCACTGGTTCACTTTCATTTTAAAGCCAATTTTGATGGTTTAAGACATGATTCTACATATAGGCATAAAAATGATCATTTCAACAGTGCACACAACTTTAAAATGGCAAAATAAACTTGCTCAAACATTGTATATGCACAAACACAGCAAGATTCAACAAATCATAGTTACTATAGACAAATATGTATGAAAATGTCACCAAAACTGCATCAGAATTTTGTTGTGTCTTAGGCCATTTAAAATCTCCTAGCTAAGATTTTGTACCTAGATCTGGTGAATTAGGACTTCCTTTAGCTTTGTTTATGCTGTACAGTTTGATTCCAGTGTGTGTTTTCAATTCTAGTGCTAATTTTGGGTTTAAAATGCTGCATAATTGGCTATAGCAAGTGTGATTTGAAGCATCTGGTTGTTTCTGTCCATTGTGAATGTTTGAACAAGTTTATTTTACCATTTCAAACCTGTGTGCACTGTTCATTTTGTCAAATTTGAGCCTACATGCAAAATCACTTCCTAAACCATCAATTTTGCTTAAATTTGGAAGTGAATTAGTGATTTTTGAGTGTAGTGTGATTCCTTGTTGTTTCAATGTTTAAACACCTTTAAATTGATGATATAAAGTTGCTTGAATCATCACTTGAGCTTTAGAAACACTGCCACTCATTTTTGGATTTGAAAGCACACTTTTAAAACCATTTTTCTGGTGCAGTTTTCATTTTTAGTGTGTTTAATTTTGTACATTCTTTAAATTTCAATTATGGGTTGGCAAGAGCTGGTTACATGTTTGAAAATGGAATTATATGATCAAAAAAGTATAATCCAATCATAAAAATCATTTGAAAACCAAGCAATCCAGTTTTGAACCCCAAAAACCGAAAATCACAAAATATGCACTTCTTTGGAGACTTTCATCAAACAGTTGCATTTTTATCAAACACCTTACTGCACTACTTTTGGCTCTTCGTTTTTTACTTTTCTTGCGTGCTTAATCTGATCTAGTGCCTCTCCTAGGTTCCTTTTGTGTCCCTCTATTGATTCAAGGCTTAAAATCATTTGAAATCCACTTGTTTGGCCTTCAAATTGTGCTACAAAGTCTGTTACTTGAAATTAAAATCTGGTGCAGTGCAGATTTTTGCTGTGACTGGTTTAGTGTGTGGTGGGGTGTTGTGACGTTTTGGTGAGGCGTCCAAGGTCCAGAATTCTTGCTCCAAGGGGGTAGCATACTAGGTAATGGAAGGGTTGCTGAATTGGACAAAGAAGTAGCTCTAAAAGTAGCAATTTGGCTTGATTTTCAACAGCATTTCACCAACTTGGAACCACTTTTTTAGGTTCTAACAACTCAAACTTTGAGTTTTACCTAATCCTTTGCTTTTGACTAGTTTCTTAGGTTCATTTCACTACTTTATACTTGTTAGGATGTTGACTATATTAGGTGAATTGACAATTTCTCACCTTATAAGTACACTTTTTATAATCTAAATACTCAAACTTTGAGTTTTAGGTTATTCTTTGCTTTTCACCAATTCAACAACTTTGTTTGGTGAATTGAAACTTGTTAGAACTCAAATTTAACTCAAAACCAAACTGCTACTCAAAATCACCTTTCTACTTCCCAAAATTGACTCAAAATTGGTGGTTTTGAAAGTGATTTTGTGCCTAAGCCATTCTAACACTTTGCTAATCATTTTAACAGTTTTAAGTCATCAAAATACACTTATTTGAACTCTAATTATGCATAAAACAGAAATGCAACTCAGATTCACTTTGCAAGTTCAAAAAATGGCTCAAATATGATGGTTTGACATACTAAATTGCATATAGGTCATTCTAACTTCATATCAATGGTTCTAACAGCTTTAATACATCAATTTGGACTTGTTTAAACTTCCAAATATCACAAAATCACAGCAGAACGAAATTTGACCTGTAATGACTCAATTAGGTACTTTTTACTACATTTTTTAAGGTTTTAAGTAGTGTCATTTTGAGTTTTAGGGAATTTTTTGCTTATGACCACTTTCCTACCATCATTTCACTACTTTAGACTTGTTAGGATGTTAACATTACTTAAAATTACTGTACTTTTGGTGAATTGGCAATTTGTCACCTTTTAAGTGAACTTTTTAGGTTGAAACTACTCAAACTTTGAGTTTTAGGTACTTGTTTGCTTTTGAGTAGTTTCCTATCTTCACTTGACTAATTTAGACTTATTAGGATATTAACATTAGTTAAAATTAGTCTACTTTAGGTGAATTGCAAATTTCTCACCTTTTTAGTAGACTTTTTTAGGTTCTAACTACTCAAAATTTCAGTTTTAGGTACTTGTTTGCTTTTGAGTAGTTTCCTAGTGTCATTTCATTACTTTAGACTTGTTAGAATATTAACATTAGTTATTCTTAGTCTACTTTAGGTGAATTGTCATTTTCTCACCCTTTTAGTACACTTTTTTGGGTTCTAACTACTCAAACTTTGAGTTTTAGGTAGTTTATTGCTTTTGAGTATTTTCCTAGCTTCATTTCACAACTTTATACTTGTTAGGATGTGTAGAATACACATTCTTAGGTTACCATGGGTGAATTCCTAATTTCTCGCCTTTTTAGTACACTTTTTTAGGTTTTAAGTACCCAAATTTTGATATTTAGCTACTTGATACAATTTGACATCTTTCTTAGCTTCATTTGACTACTTTACTCTTGTTAGGATAAGAACATTGCACATTCTTAGGTTACTTTAGTGCAATTTGCAACTTTTGACCTTTCTAGTGCATCTTTCCGATTTTCATAAGCAGATTTTGATTTCTTTCCTATTTTCATTAGTTACCATAGTTTTCAATAGTCTTGTACCATTTAAAACATGTTTAGATAGTTACATTACAACTTCATCTGTTAGTTTAGAGAATTTTTCATGATTTGAGATTTCTAGCATAGTTTTAGGTTCTCAATAGTCAATTTTTGAGTTTTTGTAGAGAGGTAGGTTTTAGGTTGTTTCTTAACTTGCTTTTAACATTTAAAACTTGTTTACAAAGCTGCAGTGCATTTTCTGCACTGCAATTAGTGTAGTCCTCATTTCTATACTAGTTTGAGTGTACTTTTAGGCTTTCTTTAGTGAGTTTTAGAATCTCTTAGAATTAGTGACTTTTGAAGTGCTCTTAGTTTTCTTTAGACATTTAAGACTTTATTAGGAAGTTTCTTTACAAGTTTGTTTCTGTTTTAGTTTAGTTCTTACTTTTACCTTGTTTAGCCTAGTTTTAGAGTGCTTTGGTAGGTTTTGAGTATTGAATTCTTGAAGATTTTAATTTTTAAGTTGATTTATAGCTTTCTTTAGTCATTCAAAATTTGTTTAAATGGATTTTACCTCTGTTTTTGAATGATTTTTATAGATTTATTTTTGAATTGATCTTAATAGCAGTTAAGTATCTCAAAATAAACTTTCATTCTCTTATTAAATAGTCCAAACAAATTAACCAATAGCTTTAACCCCATTACCCAAATATGATACATTCATGCATCAGTATTTAACATTCCTACATATTAACTTAGTCCTCAAAATCACATGCTCATGACCATATTACAAAAACTTCTCTGCATCTTTATTTCCTAAATATCCCTTACAACTACAACATTTGCACTACTTGGTTACATTTAATCTTATCAGCACAATAACTAAGAGTATAACTAAATTCAATAATCACCAGCCATCATACAATATTCTAAACTCAAAAGATACAAATTTGATTTTTAGTTTCGTCCAACTCAAACCAGATTTCATCCATTACGTTTAATCCAAACAAGAAATTAAGAGCTCTTCATACCTGGAAAATGTGTTTGCCCTCTCCGCAAAATGTTTCCTCCAAACTCCGTAACCTCACCCGTCTCGCACTCAACCCGAAATGCTTCCTAGCTTGCACTCGCACCTTTCTTTACTCTTTAGTTTCTACAATCACTTGCATTAGTCTATTTCTAACCCTCTCTTCATGATTGAACTCCAATAGAGCCTCCCAACCCACCACGTTGCGATATACAGCCCAAAACCACACTGGCAGCTGAGACAGGGATGACTGCAAATCACTCCTCCAAGGTTTTGTGCTTAGGATTGATGCAAAGGACAAGGGTTTTGTGGGCAAAGGGTTTCGAGCAAAGGGGGAAGGGGGTTTTCGTGGCCAGCTTTGAGAGGAGACGAAGATTATTACTTTGGTGCGAAATGAATTTGAGAATGGGAATATCCTATTTTTGGCCCTAATTAATCGAACACATTACCGGCGGCTCATAAGCCTTCGGAAAACGTTATTTACCGACGGTCTAAAGGCCTTCGGTAATAAGTCTTCGGTAATTAACGCATTTCTTGTAGTGTAAGGTAACTACAACCAAGGATGGAGACCTCACCCAAGCATGGGCCAAGGACAAGTGGGGCCATCAAACATACCACCTCAACAACAATATCAACCACATCCCTCCGTATCTGACAGGACCTCAAAGTTAGAGGACACTCTTCAGCAGTTTATGCAAGTGTCCATCTCCAACCACAAGAGCACTGAAGCTTCCATTAGAAATCTGGAGATACAAGTGGGTCAACTTGCTAAGAAGCTCGAGGAAAAACCTGAAAAGAATTTTGTGGCCAACAATGAAGTTAACCCTAAGGAGGAATGCAATGTCATTACAACAAGAAGTGGAAAAGAGGTTGGGGTTGATTACAAGAAACAACTGCCAAATAAAGAAAACAGAAGCAATGAAGATGAGATTCAAGCACACAAGGAAATAGATCAAGAGATTGTTGGGAGAGAAGAAGAAAATAAAGGAAAAGAAAAAGAGAAAAAGCAAAAAGAGAAAAAAATAGTGAAACACCTCCCTTACCCAAAAATCCCATCTACTAAAGGGAAGGAGAAACAGTTGGCTCGATTCAAGCAAATATTTGATCAACTTGAGATCACCATGCCATTGACCGAAGCACTGCAACAAATTCCTGCTTATGCGAAGTACATGAAGCAAATCCTCAGCAAGAAGAAATATTTAGATGAGGAAACAATTGAAGTACAGGGAAATTGCAGTGCCATCATGCAGAAGACTCTTCCTCCAAAATTTAAAGATCCGGGGAGTTTCACCATCCCGTGCACCATTGGAGACCATGATATAGGGAAGGCTCTCGTTGACTTGGGGGCTAGTATCAATCTGATGCCCCTATCTATGCTTAAGAAGATTGGTGGTCTTGAAGTCAAGCCTACAAAAATGATGCTGCAGCTGGCGGACAGATCCATCAAGTATCCGTATGGTGTCGTGGAAGATGTGGTGGTCAAAATAGATAAACTCCAATTCCCGGTGGATTTTGTAGTTATGGACATGGAAGAAGATGCAGAGATACAACTCATACTTGGAAGACCTTTCATGAAGACAACAAAGGTTGTCATTCATGTAGAAGAAGGAACAGTGAAATTAAAGGACCAAGATGAGGAAGTAACTTTCAACGTCTTTGGAGTTGAGCAGCAAAATCATGAAAAAGAGACTAGTATTGAAGCCACTGATGAAATTTTATCAATTACTAGTCTAACAGAGAAAGCTGCCAAGTTGGTCAAAAGGAGCCTCAGCTGTTTATCCCCAAGAGTAAAGGGAGAGGAAGAAGAAAAGGAAGAAGAACTAGTTCACCAAAATTCTGTGAAAGCAAGCGATGAGCCCAAACATGGCAAACCAGTGAAATTCAAGAATAGGTTATGGGTCATCAAGAGCATCAAGATAAATGGAGTACTTGAGATCGAGGCTCCATATTCTAGGAGAGTCAAGTTGGTGACTAGGAAATTACTGAGAGGATGTTGGTGTCATGACAAGAAGAGGCACTGCAACATCAAGAATCAAACTTGAGCTTAATGATGTCAAGCTAATGACGTTAAACAAGCGCTTACTGGGAGGCAACCCAGCTTTCTAACCCTCTCTCTTTGTGTGATTTTGTTATTTGAGTGTGTTTTTATTGTTTGAATTTGCTTTAGAATGTTTTGATTTGATTTTGTTATTTTGGAGCATGTTAGTTTCAATTGTAGTTTTTGTGTTGTTAATGGTTAACTAGTGTAATGTTGAGTTTTATTGTGTATTGATGTGTTTTAGAATTGTTCAATCTGTTTTTATGTGTTCTAGTGTGATTGTGTATGTTGTGAATGGTTATGTTGAGTTTAGGTATGTTTAAAGTGTAAAATTTGAAGCCTTGAGTTGTAGAAGAAAGCTTTGGAAGTGTGCACCTAAATTGGCATTCTTGCACTCAATTTCAATCCTTATGGATTTGATCAAGTTTGTATAGTGAAAACATGTTAATCTGGGCTGAATTGAGCATCAAGAAGTGCCAAATTCCAAAAATCGTAGGTGTAGTTGTGAAATTCTGCAAATCTGCAATCTGGTATGGCGCTCCAGCGCCCTCTGCTCAGGGGCGCTCCAGCGCGCTCAGCACGAATCCAGTTTTCTGGCATTCTGACCCATAGCTAGCTCCAGCGCCCTCTGCTTAGGGGCGCTCCAGCTAGCTCCAACCAGACCAGATTTTTCAGCAACTCTATTTTTCTCTTCTGCTTCAAATTTTTCATGCTCCAGGCTGTGTTTTGTGATTTTTCTTGTGTATTCTGTGTGCGTTTGACCTTGTGAACTCATGATCATGTGATCTAATGATTGTTTGTTACAAATACATACATTGTGAGCTCACATTTGCAAACTTTATTTTCAATCTTTTGTGCAGAAATGACTTCTTCATCCAACTCCAAGAGAATAAAAACAAACGCCGCCACAAAGTAGAGATGTAAACAGAGGAATATGCGACCCAAGTAGCATGGCTTGGGGACCAACCCAATTTATTGGGGGAGGTGGTGCAGAAAATGAAGGAGTCTAACAATGAGCTACAAATCATGAGTCACAGGACCTTTTATTTTGCTTTCTTTTACTTTGGTTACTAGTTAGCTTTTGTTTTTCAATTTTAGTTAAGTTGTTTTAGTTATCTGGCTTGATAGACTGTGCTGAACCATGATGCTTATGCTTGAATATGAAATGATTTTTGAGATGGTTCAAGTTAGTTCAAATTGTGGTTGCTTTCTTCATGAAAATTATGAGAATGCTCTATGTTTAATTGCGATCAATATTTATGGCAGTTGCTTCATGATGTTGTGGAACCTTGAGTTAATCTTGTGAGATGTTGTGCCTTATATTTTTCTTGTAAATGCTATCATGTTAGATCACAATTGACTTTGCCTGAGTTTCTCTGAATTGAATCATTTGCTTGCTTGTTGGACATGATCAAGGCCATCTTACTCTTCTACCTCTTTTACATGTTCTGAGCCAAATAAGCCAATACTAACCCCTTCAACCTTAATGAAAGATGTCTTCCCTCTTTGAACCTCAAGTCTATTGAAAATTCCTTGATTTCCTTACCTTGAGCGTAATAGAGCAATCATTTGTACTACATGAGAATGTTTTAAGTTTGGGGGAGTTTGTTTAGTATGGGTGTATTGAGAAAAATAGAAAAGTAATGAAAAAGAAGAAAGAAGAAGAAGAGGAAGAAAAATGAATTCTTTGAAAAAGAATTGGGAAATGAGTTGAGAAGTGGTTTATTCAATTGTGAAGCAAAGAGAGAGACTAATAGAATATCATGAAGTAAATTGTTTTATCTCTTAAGCTCAAGGTGCTTATTATTCAGAAAAACCATGTTTCTTTCTTAGCCCAACCTCAATACAAGCCAATCAAAGTCCTTGTGATGCTAACTTGCTTGTGAATGTGTTTAATTCGGTTGAAACGAAGGGCAAAGTTGATGTGTGTGACATTGTGATAGTAGAGTGATAGATACACATCCTTATACACTAGAGCATTAAAGTAAAACACTATCTTGAGTGAGGATTGGTTCTACATAATTCAATAAAGCATTCTGCCATGATTGTTGATCTCTTATAAACTGTGACATTTGATTGATTCAATGTATTGTGAGCACCACAGTGGAAGACTAATTTGTTATACATTTCCAGTTGTTTCAAGTTAAGCAAGCATTGTGAATTCGGTTGTGCTTTTGAAAATTTTGTTGTGTTAAAGACAGATACCTTTTGCTTGAGGACAAGCAAGGTTCTAAGTTTGGGGGTATTTGATAATGCTAATTTTTACCACTATCTAAGCATCAATTTAGTAGCAAAATCAACTCCTTTATAACTTATAACTTGTTAAATCCTCTTCTTTTGTCTTGTTTTCTAAATAATTGTATCTTTGGCTACTTTGATGTGCTTTCATCAATAATCCCTTATTTTGTAGCTAATAATGAGCTTGGAAGAGTCTCCAATAATGTCTAAAGCTGAACCAAGCATGAGAAGCAAGCAGATCTGCAGAAAAAGTGAAAATGATGCAGTGCTGAAAAGTCAGGCCCAAGCCCCCCCTGGCTGAGGGGCGCCCAAGCGTGACTGCACCAGGGCCAGTTTCTGCACAGAAAAGTGACCAGGTGCCAGTTTTGTGTTCTGGTCGCGCCCGGGCGTGAAAAAGGGGCGCTCGGGCGCGACTTTTTGCGAGAAGCTTGCGCCCGGGCGTGAGAAATGGGGCGCCCAAGCGCGACTTTTTCCGAGAGGCTCGCGCCCGGGCGCGACTGAGAGGGCGCCCGGGCGCGACTTTTGCTGATGTGTCAGATCTAGCTTATTTAACCCTAAAACGCGAAGGGGTTGGGATCTTTGGCTGCCCAAACACGATTTCTCTCAATTGGAGCTCTTGGAGGCGAGCTAGGAGCTGTGGAAACAGTCCTTCTTCAACCTTGGGTCTTCCTCCTTCTTCCATTTCCACCATTGTTGTAAGCTTGAGCTCTCCATTCATGGAGAGCTAGTTTCATTATTGTTGGGGGATTGATGTAGCCACTGAAATCTTATGTAAACCACTATGTTTTGAATGAATTTATGCCTCTTTCATTGATTGTTAGTGTTTAATTCCTTTTCTTAATGCTTGTTGTGAAATTGCTACCCATTACATGATTTTAGGGTTTGCTTGATATTGGAAAATGTTGGGTAAATCTGGACTTGGATTAAACACCTAAAGGAAATAGTATCTAGGAATAGAGCTAGGACCTTTGGTTGTCTTCAGATCTCAATTCTTAATGCAGAAACAATTGTTAGGTTTTCCAAGGGATTGGAACCTAATAAGGAAGTCTAGGCTCTCTCTACCAAGGAATTGGGTTTGAGTAATTTAGTAGATTGACATTGGCATATTAATGAAGAGGAAGTGATTTTCTATACATAAGAGTGAAGTAGGTGAAATCATACCCCCAACAATATCATTCCATGTCATTTCTAATCTTTCCATTTCCTAGTGTTTGAGTATCTAAGATCACTTTTATCAATTATGTTTCATGTTTACTTTAATTGCACAAAAACACAAATTATGAAGCATTCTTTAGTCTAAGTTAGCTGGAAATTATACGATTGTTTGGTGACACGAGTCTCTTGGGAAACGATATCCGGTCTTACCGGTTTTATTACTTAGAACAATTTGGTACACTTGTCAAAGTCTTAACAATAACTCCTACAACTCTAACACCTACTATCTCCTTCTCCTCAACCTCTCTTCACTAGTACTGCACCCTTTCTCTCACTCTCCTTCATTTTCAACAACCCATTCTCTTCCTTTTTCTCTTCTCCCATAATACTATTTACATATACCACTTCTCCAAAAACACATACTAACGTTCGCACTTTATCACCATCGCACTCCAATTCCCACATGCCTTCAAAATAAATCTTTCAATAACAAAAACCATGCATTTTAACTCTTACAAAAAGAAACTAGAATCAAGAGATTTGATATATGGAAATCAATTAGAATTAATGTCTTCTAATGTATGGTAATAATAATAATAATAAGATTTGATGTAACTAGAGTTTTTCTTTCGTTCTTTTTAGCTAGAACAGTTATAGGAGTAAGTGTTTTCCTGATTTTTAAGCCATATTAATGTACAAAATTATTCTTCTACTTTTATTTATACCTTATGATTGTATCAGTTCTATTTTAGGGAAGTATATTTAGTTTTCAAAAATTCAAACATATATTCAGTGGCAACAAAAACTTCTTACAGTAACAAATTAGTAATAAAGTATCACGGAAGTATAACTCACAAGTTGGCGCCTATCTTTTTTGGACCTCCCATCAAATCGTAAATTTAATTCCATGAGTCCCTTAGGTGGTGTAATATGCATTTCTCTTCTTTTCATATCAACATCTGGAACAATGGCTTCAACAAAAGGTACCAAAACAAGTTGATCAGATACATCTGTTCTTGCAGACTTTGACTTGCCACTCTTATCAAGCATATCAAAAGATGAATCAAGTGCAATTTGTAGTAGGTCGTTGGCTTCACTATTGAAAACATTTATAACAGTTCCCACAAGTGTTCCATTTTCCTGATAGGAACAAGCATGGTCAACACCTTCAAAAATTGCATTCAGGATTAAAAACTCATTATAAGGTGACAAAGATAAAAGAGTAGAAAATTCAAAGCTCATACATATCAGCATAACAATATCTATAAGTTATTTATAGTAGCCTTTTTCATTATTTTTATCACTATATTAGCACTTGGCATTTCATTTGCTGGATTTTTGGTACAACTGGGCACCTAACACTCAGATATGTATCTAGAAAAGAGCTCAATAGAAAAGGAACAATCCTATTTTATGGAAGAGTATAAATTATATTGCAAACAGTTTGCATTTCTATCATAAGAGCACACAACTAAGAGTCACAAAATTACAGAGAAACAACTGATCAATATGAGAGGGATAATGCACTTATATTGTCTCTTTCTTATTGTCATTTTGGGTTCTCTCTCTCTAAATAAATCTCTTAGCCACCCTCTTCACTGTCTGTGCCCTACACTCATCCTCCCACTCTTCCAATTCTCTTCTCAGTTTAACCTTTCCCTCACTCCATAACCCTCAACGCATCACCACCGAAGGAGTTGGCCAAATTCCTTGATAACTACTGAGAGACGGAGCTCGGAAGCTACGGCCTAATCGTGAACAACTTCGCGGAGCTTGACGAAGAAGAATACATCCGCTAATACGAGAAAACGACGGGGCACAAAGCTTGGCATCTGGGGTCGGCCTCTCTTATACCCAGAACCCCTAAAGAGAAAGCAGAGAGGGGCACGAAGAGCGTGGTGAGTATGCATGAGTGTGTGAGTTGGCTTGACTCTAAGGCGGAAAACTCGATGGTGTACATATGCTTTGGGAGCCTTTGTCATTTTCCGGATAAACAACTTTACGAGATTGCATGCGGGATGGAAGCGTCGGGTCATGGGTTCATATGGGTGGTGCTGAAGAAGAAGGGGAAGGAGGAGAGTGAGGAAGAGAAGGAGAAGTGGATGCCCGAGGGGTTTGAAGAGAGGAATGCAGAGAAGTGGATGGTTATCAGGGGGTGGGCTCCACATTTGATTATCCTGAACCACGCCGTTGGAGCATTCTTGAGCCATTGCGGGTGGAATTCCACCGTGGAGGCTGAGTGGTGGCGTCCCCATGATTACTTGGTCGGTGCACGGAGAACAGTTCTACAAAGAGAAGCTGATAAGCGAGGTGCGGGAAATTGGAGTGGAGGTGGGCACAACATAGTGGAACTGCTAGGTTTTGGTGAGAGAAAGATGTTGGTGTGCAGAGACAACATTGAGAGACAACATAGTGAAACTTATTTTGTATCACTTTATGCAGAGGTGCAGAATAGTAAAAAGTACTGACAAACTGCTTTGTACAGAAAAGTAGAAGAGAGTGAAGAAAAACTTAACGTCGTTTTTGAGTATTTAACGGAAGAGACTTGATTGAGTCAAATTTTACTAAATAGGGATGCAATTGACACTTTTTTAAAAAGAAAAACCTAATTGACACAACTCACCATAACTGGGGACAAAATAAGCTATTAAGCCTAATTTATATTATATGTTGTTAGTTATTTAAATTATATTTTTAGATGTTTTCACTAACTGAACTTAGTTTTTGTTTGTGATTTAGTTTAAATGGTTATACTTTAATAATTTATATTAAATATTGAATTGTTTGAGTGAATAGTTTAAAAAAATATTGTTCATAATGTATACATTATAAGTTTATGTATAAGTTTATGTATAAGTTTGATAAAGTTTTGATTTGAACCATTTTGTGTTGTTATCTTTATACATGTTTGATTGTGATATTGAATGACAACTTTTATTTCATATATTTTAGAGATTAAAGCAAAATATTGATAATTTTTCCTTATTAAATTTATGATAGATTACATGTTAGTAGTTATGAAAAATGTTTTTTTGAATGGGTAAACCTTATCTTATGAGAATAATAGAGTTTGTTACCAACATATCTATGATGCATGTAAAATAGTAACGTGTCTTCTATGTTTACCATGTTAAAACTATCACACTTAACATATAGTTCATTGTTTTAGGTATAATGACACAATGAGAATGGAACAAAAGTGGTGTATGGATTTTTTTATCCTCAAGCAATTCAAAAGTTTGGTAACACAAATTCAAATCTAACAATATGTGCAAAACATGGATGATTGACTCACAAAGTATAGTATTTTATTTTTAAATTTATGGCAATTATTGAACTAATTATTTCTTTTTCATTATAGGTTCCATTGATAATTACTAATAATCATTCATGAAAATTGTCAAGTTATCTAGTTTTGTTCCAATCAATTGAAGAACTTGTTATAATGGTGAATGTTATAACTTTCATATAATTCATTTAGTATATAACAATTATTATTAACATATCCTCAATTTAACCAAGATTGTGATTGACACAAACATTTTATGTGGAAGGAGCAGAAAAAAAAACAAGTTTAAATTTTATATATTGAGGTTGGGTATCATTTAATCCTTAAATTATGTAGAAGTTATATGATATTAGTTTTTTCTTCATATATTTTAGTGTAATAAGTAAATCAGTTTATTTAAATATGATTAATATGTCGGGCATTGGATGAAAGTTATCATTCATACAAGAATTCATGATCTATATAAAGGTAACATTTCTAACTTGTTAATGTTAAATGTTGTATCATTGTTTCAGGCCTTCATGTTATCTATCACATATATCAAAGGAGAATATGATTCAAATAAAACAACAATAGACAAACTATCTCCTCTAATACGTATGTTAGATTTTGATCAGTTTTTTGTTTAAAGTTAAATTACTCTTTTTATTTAATAGAAGGGTCTAGTTTTTATTTTGACTTTAAAAATGTATATTATGTATTGAAAATATTCTATTTGAATTGTATATTTTGATTTGGATAAATTTTTATTTACATGTTTTTGTTTTGTACTAAAATCAATTTAATTAAAAAACATATAAAATTTACGTCTAACCATTCACAGTTGAATATAAATTTACATCTAATTGTATATGTTACATATAAATTTATATTTGATTATATGGTTAGACATAAATTTATATATAATTATACACTAACAAGTATAAATTTACGTCTAACAAATTTGTTTTAAACTATTATAAATTTATGTTGAGATGAATAACTCTAATGTGAATTTATATCAAGTTATTAACCTTCTGGCATATTTATTTCAAAGATATTATAAAATATAAATCTATATCTTTTTAATAGACAGAAAAAACATAAAATAACAAATTCAATTAAACACAAATAACATAAAATGTCTGATCTTTAATAATAAGTTATTATGTTTACTATTAAAAAACACATATAAAATGTTTACTATTAAAAAACATATATCAAGTTATTATATTGCAAGTATATGACTTCAAATAATTCAATTCAACATAACAACAATAAATTCAATTTATTTTCATATAATTATTCAAATCGACTAAATATTATAATATTTATATAGAAGTACATGTCACATAAGTCGATTTGGACTTAAATGTAGATTTTAATTATTCACTCGTTATTCGAACAACATATTTCCCTTATGTAGGCAACAATTTTTTGTTTAGGCAAATACAACCTAACGATTTTAAAAAATTAATTTACAACCCAAAACTATTCATTTAAAAATCTTATTCACTTTTTAAATATAGAAAATATTATTTTTCAATTAAAATAATACGAAAACACGATCTGAAGAAAATATAATTAATCAACAGTCAAATTGACCATCATAAATCTAATATCCAAATTATAAAAAAAAATCATAAAACTGTGCAAACCTTTTCAAATCTTTTGAGGATATTCTTAATACATAAAATTGCAAGTAATACAATTGAATTTGATTACCCAATCAAAATCTTATTTGAAAAAAATTTCAACATAAAATACTTCCTACATCAACATTTGAAGAAAACTAATTTATCTTTAAAGATTTGTTTGAAATTGAAGAAAAAAAAAATTCCAACTTACTCATAAAAAATCTTGATCAACAAACAACACGTTATAAATTTCAACTAACAAAAAATACATCTATTTAACTTAGAAGTCACATGAATCCCCAAATTTGTGGATAAAAAATACAAAAAAAAAAACAAGTGTATGAAAAAATAAAAACTTACTCAAACTAAAAATTTAAGTTAAGTATATATTACTTTATTTTTGTGCGGTCTAAACAAAGATGTGATCTAATGGTGGAAATTAGTATGAGACCGGTCAAGAAAAAAAAAGTGGAAAAAATGAAAAAACTTTAAAAGGAATGAGACAAGAAACGGTCTTTTATTCAATTAATAGTTAATATTAGAACTAAAGAAAATAAAAGATGCAAGGTGACTTTGTTTTATAGTTTACCAAATAATTGGCAATGTTTAAGCTGTTACAGTTGCAAAATTAATTAGCAATTATTGTTGTTTATGGCGAGATCAGACTTTATTTTCACCATATGCATCATAATTTAATAAAAGTGACTTTCTTTTATCAGTTTCAATATAACTAATTTATTTAATTATACGTTAATAAGTACTTTAAAAAATAAAGAGTAACTGTCAAGAAAATTCGTAAAAGAATATTTTAACAAAGTCAACAAAACAAAGAGAGAGAATGAAGAATAATGACCATCTCTAAAACTAAAATGACCTCATGCTATTATAAATCAGTCAAGTGGTAGATAATCAATTCAGATAAACTAATATCACCATCAAGACAGACAATGTGAGTAAACCATAACAGCCATCAAATCCTAGAGATATGACATAAATAAAATGAATTTATTTATTTGTCTTTGAAGGAAAATTATGATTAGAATCTGATTTAGACAAAAACTATGAAGAAATAAAGTTTATTCTTTTGTGAATAAAATAAATCTAGTTTTTAAAAAAAATTATTTATACCGAATTATAGGACAAAAATTTATTAGGATTAAGTTTCTTGATTCAATTAAATGTAAAATAAATTAAGCAATATATATTTAAATTTTATTCTAAGCATTCAAGTCACTATTTAATATACACTAATTTCTTAAAATTAAGTCTAAATCTTAATAATGAAAATTTTAATCTTACATATTTCTATCAAATTTTCACATTAAGTATTAATTTCTTATGTTTAGAATGATGAATAATTAAATCTTCATTTTTAAAGTTGTGTTCTATTCTCGTTCTTAATATATATATATATATATATATATATATATATATTAAATAATAAAAATAAATATATTGAACAACAGAAACTACATATTACATCAACTTTTTGTATAAGAGAGTTGATTATTTCAGTACATTCATTATCAACTCTAAAAAAGAATAACCATGAATGCTCCCAAAATAAATCTCTACTCTCATTTTAGATCAAGTTAAAGAATTATTTTTAATTGTCTAAAACCTTTTATTTATAATTTTTTTAAAATACATAACTCGTTAGACTGAGTTGAAATTTGTATTAAAATTTGTACTTAATTTTGTATTTGAAATAATTAACTCTATTGATATATTCTTTAATTTTTAATGATTTCAAGTTATCAACAAAATTATAAATCAAATACTTGTGTTTTTCAAATTATTAAATAAAACTTTAATTATTTTAGAAAAATAAAATACTTATCTTTCCGAAAATGATTTAATAAACCTTTATTTATTTAAAAAATATATATAATAGAAAGACATAATGATGTGAATTATCAATTTAGACAACCTAATATCACCGTCAAGACAATGTGAGGAAAGCATAACAGCCATTAAATCCAAGAGATATAACATAAATAAATTTATTTATTTATGTCTTTGTAACATTAATTAATGTATCTCTCACTTTTCTTGTGTTTTTAATCATAAATGAATTAAACATTTTCTTTATATAACTATATCGTGTTGTACTTCACCATTCTACAGTGTTTGGAGTAACGTGCACTACAAATATAACAAGTATATATAATGAAGTTAGTCAAATACTCGAAATAGTTGATTAATAAATTAAAAATTGAAACTAACTACTAAACTTCTTATTTACAACTAAACATATTTTCTGTATTGTCAGAGAGTTTTATCATAGTCTAACCCTTGATTAGAGTCTAAGTTTATATTAAGTCTATTTGTTATTATCCTTGATGTCCTTAGCATGATGCGAATACGTCAAACTAGTTTTATAAAATTAAGTAAAATGTTTTTTATTATTTTATATTTTTTTTTCATTTATTATCATTGCGTGGTAATATAACTTATAGTAAAAACTAAAAAACTAGTTTAAAAGAAAAATAATATCCAAACTTAAGAGTGACTTTACAAATAGTGTAAACAAATAAAGTCCTCCTTCTCCAATAAATATTTTAATACCGATAGTTTGGATTATTAATCCCATTGGACAGAATGAATAACTGAGTAAGGAAAAATAATATATAGTTTTTATATTTGTGATACACGTAAATCCGAGTATGGCAGTTAGAAAGAGGACCAATCAAGGACATTCCACGTGCAATTAAAATCCATCTCCAATATGGTTTCGTTTTGGTAGTTTTTGACAAAATAAACACCGTTTAATAAATACGATTATTTATTAACTTTACGATTAACTGTTTCATGACGTTCTTTCATCGTGTGTATCATTCTTAATTAACATGCCATGTTGAAATTCATAATTGGATGTACTTGTAAATTAATTTCACTTAATTTATTTGTGCACAGCAAGTATACATCTCTTATACTCAAACTTAGAGAATAAATTAATCATCATCCATTTTTTTTTATTATCATTTAATACTATTTTTACAACAAGTAAATAATAATGCCTCCTCTTTTATGTTATTTTTTTTCTCTTCATAATTCCTAGTTTTTTATACGAAAATAGGCAAATATGTCTTTTATATTACAAAATTAAATAGATTTTTAAAAATTATAAAAATAGATAAATTGTGTTGACTCTACATGACTTTATATGAAAAGATCAAACATATCTAAATAACTTAAGCTCTATCATATATGAAAAATTAAAGTCGTGCATCCTATACAGTTTTAACGAATTGTAGGAATAAAATTATTTATTTTCACATGACTTCATTATTGAAGTTGTCTATCTCCAAATGACTTCAACAATACGTAATCAATTATCAATTTTCAATTAATTATAATTTGTTGAAGTTGTTTAAAAGATGTACAATTTCAACTTTTCAGATATGACAAAACTAAATCGATTAAGGGATGCATGTGACTTTTCCTATGAAGTCGTGTAAAACCTACAAAACTTGACTAAGTTTGTATTTTTTTTAAAATATGCCTATTCTTATAATTTAGGAAGCAATATTTGCATAAGAAAACTTATCATCTTCTTCAAAATAGAGTAAAAATACTATGATATTAGAATGAATACTTGAGTTCCTATATTTTCTTATTCATGTTTTGAAAGTCCTATATTTTCTTATTGATGTTTTGAAAGTGCATTTTGATCCATTTGTTTAAAACTAAATAAATAGTTAATTTAAATGTAAAATAATCTAGTGGTTATTTTGTTTCCGAGATTTTAAAATTAAAATTTAGTTCATATTTGTTTAGAATAAGCAAACATATCTCTTTTAAGAAAATAAATATTTTAATGAGCCGCCGCTAAATTCTTTTATGGTTTTTTATTGGTGAGAAGTTCTTCCACGTTTCTGATTATTTTAAAAAATGTCTTAAACTGGCAATGATAGAAAACTGTTACTTATATCAAAACTAAAATTGTTTACTGGAAACATAAATGTTTAGTTATATATGCTAAAAATAAATATACATAGCGTCATATTTTAGAGTTTATCAAAATATTATAGGAGGAAGCTATATTTTAATTATTATTTTTACTTCTACTTCAAAATAACGTAAGACTATTCAACATATCAAAACAAAATCTTAAATATAAATAAGTAATATATATATATATATATATATATATATATATATATATATATTTAATTTGTACATCTTTATATTTGTGTATTATAACATATGTCGAGATGAAGATCTTTGGGAATCATCCACTTTCATCCTTGCGAGGCTTATGAAAAGTACATTTTCATTTATCCTTTCCTAAGATTTTAACGTAATGAAATTAATAAGATATATTATCTTAATCGAGTTATACGTAAATTATAAATTTAAGAATTTTCAATTGAGTTTTTATAATAAAAAATGATTTTATTAAATATTCAATTTTTAAAAAATTATCTAAGTATTTCATGCTGAATTTTGTTCTTATAACTTAATAACTTAATGACAGCTGTTAATTTCATCTTTCCTTCTTCAACTCCTACCTTTTTTTTTCTTCAAATTCCTTCTTCGTTCCTATTAACTCATTCTCAAAGAGAGGACCAGTTGATTAGTGAATTTGATACCATAAAACATAAATAACAATCACGCTGTATTATTGGCAAAAGTTAAATAACAAAATATTTAAAAGAAAATAAAAAAAATATTTTGAATAATCACTATAACATTTTTTAAATTAAAATTAACTAAAATATGTGATATACTGAAAATTTATCAGATTTTATTAGTATTATTATTATTATTATTAAACTGGAGGCTAATTATACTTGAAACGATTGTTTGTTTGACTCTGACGGGTCTTACACAGATAAAACTCATATTTTCGAATGTGCCTAAACCATAATTAGGCCACATTAAAGACTGGTTAATAGCGTGTATGTATATAACACTTGTTTTTTTTTTTCACGGGATAATATTTTAAATAAAGTTGAAGTCAATGACTTCACATAATCAAGTTTTTAGAAGATACTTATAAAACTAATTATTTTATAAGTCAAAACTAACTTATTTATATTTTAATTTTAAAAAATCAAATGAAAGAAAGTTTATTTTAATTTATTTTCGTTTTCCACAAATATGTTTTTTGTTCGTGATTGAGATAAACATGTACCTGAAGAGTCCAGTCATTAAATTTGAATTGAGAAACAAGGTAAACCTAATTGAGAAGGTTTTTAATAGCCACCAGCTACGTGTTTTTGCGTGAAATATAAATAATAAAGTCTACATATAAGGAACCTCTGAAGTTCTTCATATATCCGTATCCACACGGTTGTTAATCATTGAGTCTGACATAGGATTCCAACCAGCCATGGAAAATCCATCTTCATCCGAAACTCAGCCTCCAAAATACGATCTCATTACGGTTCTCAGCATTGACGGTGGCGGAATCCGAGGAATCATTCCCGGAGTTATTCTTGACTACCTTGAGTCTCAACTTCAGGTTAGCACAGAAGCAAATATTTGCCCTATTTAATGCTTCATTAACTGATTATTCCTAATGTGTAATATATGCAGAAGATAGATGGTGATAATGCAAGACTTGCAGATTACTTTGATGTAATCTCTGGAACAAGTACAGGGGGTCTCGTCGCTTCCATGTTAGCAGCTCCAGATCCAAAGGCCAATAATCGCCCTTTGTTTTCTGCCAAAGATATAGTGCCATTTTACCTCCAAAATTCTCCACAAATTTTCCCCCAGACAGGGCACGTCTACCGCTACTACTGTTATTATACTGTCACACACATACATACATATATATATATATATATATATATATATATATGATCAAACTATGCTATATTTATATGTCCACATTATTATTTACCTGCGTAGACTAAAGAAATTATATGATGAGTGTTTATATATATATTGGTTAATCTTTCATAATTTCACGTGCATGCAGTGGAATATTCGCTCCGCTGTTAAACATAGGGAAAGCTTTGATAGGACCTAAGTACGATGGGAAGTATCTACATGAGCTGATAAGGAAGAAATTAGGGGACATAATGTTGCACCAAACGCTGACAAACCTTGTTATCCCCGCTTTTGACGTCAAGAAACTCCAACCTACCATGTTTTCATCGTTTCAGGTCATTAGTTAAGTCTTATATTATAGATTGTTTTTGGTTGAAATAGTTATATGTAAATCCAGTGATGTTGTTCAGTTGGCAACGGAGGCGGCTTTAGATGTACCATTGTCGGATATTTGCATAGCAACTTCGGCTGCTCCGACCTATTTGCCGGCTCACTATTTTACAAAAGAAGATGGTGAAGGGAGAGTGATAAAAGAATTCAACCTGATTGATGGTGGTTTGGCTGCTAATAATCCGGTGAGATTCTCGAAGGAGTTTTTTGTGGATGTTATTAAGGTTTAAAAGTTGGGTGTTGTTGACATATATATATATGCAGACTTTGGTTGCAATTAGAGAGGTGATGAAGAAAATGATAAGGAAGCCAGATGAAACACCTATCAACCCTTTGGACTATGATCGTTTTCTTGTTCTGTCATTAGGGACAGGATCAAACATGAGCGAGCAGAAATACAACGCAAAGGCGGTTTCGAAATGGGGAATTTTAACTTGGTTGTTGAACTCTGGGTCAACACCCATTATAGATTGTTTCAGCGAAGCAAGCACTGATATGGTTGATTACCACAACGTTGTGGTTTTCAGTGCTCTTCAATCTGAAGACAACTACCTCCGCATTCAAGTAAGTTTTACCTTCTATTAACCAAATAAATCGCCAACTTAGTCACTATATATTATATTTTTGTTGGGCACTTTTTTTTACAGAAAACCATGTCTCTGGATATGAAATCTACTACTTTTTTAAAACTATATACAATTTTTTATTCAGAATTTTGTAAGTAGAATAAAAATGTTTCAACATTCTGCTTTCTGGGGCCAAATTATGAAAGTCAACCCAAAAATATAATCTAACGTTAAAGATGATGAGAAAAAGCTTAAATAAACAATTTTTTAAAGCTGGAAATTAGAATAGGGAACTTTTTCTCTTTCCCTAAAAGTAAGTTAAAATAATTTAAGAACTGACTTAAAATAGTTTAAATTTTGTGTGGTTGTGTATTTAATAATGGTGGTAATTTATTAAACAATAATTATAACGGTTGGTTAAATCAGGACAATACATTAAAGGGAGATTTAGCTTCTGTTGATATAGCTACTAAAGAGAATTTGGATAATCTGGTGAAAGTGGGAGAGGAGTTATTGAAGAAAGCAGTGACGCGAGTGAATCTTGATACAGGACACTATGAACCAGTTCCAGATCAAGGCACCAACGCCGACGCACTGAAAAGGTTAATTTTATTTCTATAATGTTTTTAAGTTTAACAAAACTTTAAGTTTATTTAAGTATTTTTAATTATTTCTTTATTCATATTTTTATTTTTGTTGAATATTTATAATTTATATATATATATATATATATATATATATATATTTTAACTGAGTCTTTAATTAAGTAATGTGACTCTTATAATTTATTTATTTGTCTACATGTATTAAAAAATATGAAATTTTGTATTTAATATAAAATAATGTTGTTATTAATATAAAATGATAAATGATTTGTATTTTCTTATTAAAATAATGTGTTATATAATAGTATTGCCATTTTTGCAATAACTTTTAAGTCATTATTTACAATAACAAAAAAAAAACTAAGATTGTTATTGTCATCATCAATGATATAGATAATGAAGATGAAGATTTATTGTTATCTAGCATGCTTTTAATTAAAACAGTAAACATTATTTATCATGTTATATTAATTATAATATTATTTTATATATATTACAATATTTAACACTAAAAAAATAAAAAGAAAAAAAATAAAATTACAATATTTTTTTAGTGGAAAAAATTAAATACCAAACACTTAAATAAAAAATAAAATGTTAATAATTAATAAACAAAAATTTCAATAGACTCAACTGAAAATTCTTAATACGTAATTAACGCGAAACTTAATCAAACCATATATACTTTTAATTTGATTTTTGTTTGTTTGCAGTATTAAGACTAAACAAGTTGATTATTGTTTCCAGGTTTGCAAAGTTACTCTCGGATGCAAGAAAGAAGAAAAAGTCTAACTCACAAGATGGAAATTAAACATAAGAATCCATGGTTGAACCTTCGCATATATTTGCCATAATTCCTATACCATTACAATTGTTAAAATTTCTACCATATTATAAATGTTAAAAGAAAATACTCCCTTAAATGTTGTAACTTTTTTAAATTGTTATTTGTATTTAATTATTTTTTTATCAGTTGTATTCTTATGTATTTTGTAATCTTTAAATAATATATACATGTGTTATATTTGTGTGTGATATAGAGAAGAACGTATAACAAGAAATTGTATACTTGTTTTATTCGAATGTAAAATTTCTTAAATTTTTTGCTCTAAAAAGAAAGAAAAGATATAATAGAGAGAATAATTATTGTCACTTTTAAACTTAAAAATAAAAGTAAATTTTATTATTTATTATTCTGGATCAAAGGATAGGCTTAAACTCTAATTTCTTTTAATTAGCACGTTCTCTTGACAATAACTCCATATAATTTTCAATATAATATTTTACATTAACTTCCACTTATCATACGTCAAAATATGGATTTTTTTAATAAGAGGTTTTGTAATAATTTAGTTTTAAAATCTTAAAATAAACATATTATTTATATTATTTGAAACTATTTTTTTTAACTTACTATCATAAATTTCAACGTGTTAGATGCTATAAACCGGTAACATCGTCTCATTCAAAGACTAAAATTCTCTATTAACTCATCTTTAACGTTGACTTTATTTGATTATTAGAATTAAATGTCAACACCTTACAACTTATAACATGAATAGGGATTATAAAGAAAATTATTAATCATTTACCTTAATGTTTAATGTACTTTATTGAATAATTGATTTCATTTTTCTTAATTAATTTAAGTGTTTTGTTCATCAAGGAATAAAATAAAAATCAATTTCATGAATAGTTAAATAATCTGTTGACCTTGATAATAGGAATTAATTTGGAGAGGATATTACAATTAATTTCCAATGGTTCTTCTATCATTTCATATTTATTTATCTTTATTGTTATTTTCAACTAGTCATTTGATTTATTTTATTCTCTTATTCAAAATATTTAAATCTTTATTTAGTCATTTATTATTTTATTCTAAAAGATGTGTTTATTGTACTCTCTTATTAGGAAAATCTTATAATTATTTTTTATTCTAATTAAATAATTACATGAGCAAGTATTTTTGGATTGATAATTTAACTTCTATCTATTTACTACAGTTTTACTAAAGAGTTATGATCTCTTCTTCTAGTAATAAATTACGTACTTCCATATTTTGAATGATAAATTGCATTATATATCATATATTCTCAAATATGCTATAGCAAAATATTTTGAATCAGCGTAGCATGCAACATTTAAATTAGAAATTTTCATATGAAATATTAATATTCATATTATTAAACATGTGGATAATCTTTTTTAATAAATTGAGAATCACACAATTTAATTAATCATATGGTTGCACACATTGTAATTTCACGAAACACAATAAATTTATTTGATCTGATTTAATTTTGTAATTCTTCTTAATTACTCCTGAATTTGAGATCAATTGAGTGAGACACTTAAAAATCCGTTGAACAGATCAAATTTAAAAATGATGTTGACTCTCTTCAATGGACGGTAAACTTAAAATTTTGCATAATTCTCCTAAAATCATTTCGAATTCCAACCAACTCAAAATTTTCATTCTAAAACATCTAAACTGTACTAAGAGAACTTATACAAGACACGATTAACAAATAATAATCAATAATTCTCAATTTAAACTTCTCAGAGCTATTTTTAATGTAATACCTAATAATTTCAAATTTAATCAAGAAAATACCACAGATGTGCTAATTAAAATAAGTCCTTCTACTTCAAACACATTTTAGACTTGTTTCCTAATTTAGCATGCATATATCTCAATTTAAACACATTTTTAGACCATCTATTGATCTCAAAGACCAATTAACTTAAGTTTTATATCTATATGCATATACTTCTAAGTAATCAATACAAACTATAAAAAAAATCAATTTCAATTTCAGCCTATCATAACAAAACATTCTACTATGAAAAAATAAAAACAAAACAGTCTACACATCAACTAGTCCAAATAATAACATATCCAAAACTTCATTCATTAATGCTTCAAAATAACCCTTCTTCTTTGAAATTTACTCGAGTCCAGACAAAAGATTATGCTAGCTAAACAAATTCGTAAAACTTATAAGTTTAACAAAAAAAAAAATAATTCAAAAACATAGTTTACAAAATGTTCTAACTTGATCCAAGAGGTATATTAAAGAGTGTGGTTGAGGATGACAACAGATCGGGTCGGATATAGATATTTCAAAACTCGCAGGTATATACGGATACCTACAAATATTCAAAAATATATATTTTATACATTTTTAAATAAAGTTTAAATAAAATTGAAAAAATATATAAAATTTAATATAAATAAAATAAAATATAAATTAAACTTTAATTTTAATCTAATAAAAAATAAATTAATTTTATTCTAAATTAAATTAAATTAAATTAAATTTTTTTTTTTATTTTTTGCGTGTAAGGGTACCCTCAGGTCGGGTAGTACACTACATGCACCCAATCCTTTTATAAGTTGGTATTAAAATATTCGCTACCTGCACCCTGCGAGTACTGCAAACATAGATTTTTTGTCATCTCTGAGTGTGGCTCAATAAGACCCTCCAAGTCTCTTCAGTCTAAAACCTACGCCTATTTGGATCATATTTCCATATTATAACTAAATATCGATAGTTTGATGTGTTGATTATTATTTATCATTATCTTACTATTTGTCATGTTGTTATTATACACCTCATGTAAGTATTATCCAATAGAAACATAGGTTCAAGGCCTATGTTGATCCAATAAATATAACTAATATTCCCTAAAGAATACTAATTCCTAAAACACTTATACACACAATATTTACAAAGATCTTAACTCTTTTATTGACTTAAGCGTTAAAAAGTCTTCTGTAGGTAGATCTCCTCTTAGGAGACCCTTAACGAGAGTTTTCAAAATCATTGCTAGGATATTGTCACCTGTCAAAGTGCATGCTCAATATGACAATAAGAACATTGAAATCCACCCTGCACCTTAGTAAAACACTTCCCCAACCTCGCGTTCCCATGATCACCATGCATAACTTTCCCACAAGACGAAGTCCAACCTAAATGGTGATCATGGGACATCAATATAGTTACAAATCCAATAAAGCAATAACATAACAAAAAATGCAGGAGATCGGGATGGTATGGGATGAACGAGTTGACGGTATAATTGGGATGGGTCAATGGGATTGTCGGGATGAATGAGCTGACATGATTGTCGAGATTCTGTCGAGATTAATGGACTGACTGAATACTTAGAATAGACTTCGATTGAATAAGATGAACGCATTGACGTCGATCTCACATAATCGTTAATCTGATGTTGATTCTGGAGTCTTGTTTCGTCACGAGGAATGGGCCAGTGGGAAGTTACTACAAGTTTTCTAGTACATTAATTATATAGTTAAGTTAAAGAGATTAAATTAATAAATATTAAATGATGCAATAAAGAAGAGGGAACGAAATATGAGTGAAAAAGAAAGAAAGTGAATGACTTATTAGCGTTTTCCTATTAATTGACGAGAATACCAGAACTCGAATGTTAATGTATTGTCATTTAGCGAGTAATTCTTGATCATTGTTTCACGTAAACATATAACCTGTGAATCAAGAACAACATCTGACGTAACCTATAATAGTTCTAAACTAAAATGCGGGTTTCTGGGAAAGAAACAAAAATAAAGTAAAACCCAATTGCGAAATCCTTTCACTGCCACGAACTAACTCATGGTTTGCGTCAAATACATATATACAATTTCCTCAAGACTTCTCCATTCATTTCAACGCTAGAGTTGCTTCTAGTTCCAAACAGCCATGGAAAACCTATCTTCTCCCGAAATTCCGGTTTCAAAATACGAGAATTTCATTACGGTTCTTAGCATTGACGGTGGTGGTATTCGAGGAATCATTCCCGGTGTTCTTCTTGCCTACCTTGAGGCTCAACTTCAGGTTAGCAAATTGCAGTGTTTTTAATTTTAAGTTAGATTCTAAGGCTTCTGAATGTCTGTCTATGCATACATATGTAGGAGTTAGACGGTGAGAATGCAAGGCTTGCAGATTACTTTGACGTGATTGCTGGGACAAGTACAGGGGGTCTCGTTGCTGCCATGTTAACAGCTCCCAATCCAATGGCCAACAAACGCCCTTTATTTGCTGCCAAAGAAATTGTTCCTTTTTTCCTCCAAAAGTCTCCACAAATTTTCCCTCCTACTAGGTCCAATAATATATACACTATAACATTACTATTATCACATACACACACACACATATATATCTAGTTCATAACCAATTATATATGTTATGAGTATATATGTATATATATATATATATATATATATATATATATATATATATATCTTTGCTTATACTCTTTCATATTTCACGTGCATGCAGCGGACTATTTGGCTGGCCGAAGAACATAGCGAAAACATTGACCGGACCTAAGTACGATGGGAAGTATCTGCATGAGTTGATAAGAAAGAAGTTAGGGGAGACAAAGTTGCACCAAACCTTGACAAACGTTGTTATTCCCACTTTTGACATCAAGACACTTCAACCTACCATCTTTTCCTCGTTTAGGGTCATTATTCATATTTTTAGTACATAGTTATACATTGTTAGCTTTTGTTGTTGAAATTGCAGTGAATTGAATCATCTTGTACAGATTGCCACGGAAGCAGCTTTGGATGTAGAACTGTCAGATATTTGCATAGCCACTTCGGCTGCTCCAACCTTTTTACCGGCTCATTATTTTACGAAGCAAGATGAACAAGGAAATGTCATTAGAGAATTCAACCTCATTGATGGTGGTGTGGCTGCAAATAATCCGGTGAGACTCTTGAGAACAAAAAAGAGATAAATGAAGGCTTGTTATACATAGCTACTAAAAATAGTGAACTGATTTTGATTGATGTTAAAAAATTTAATTTGGCTCTTGATATATGGATGTGCAGACTTTGGTTGCAATCAGAGAATTGACGAAGCAAATCATAAGGAAGCCAAATGAAATAGGTATCAGCCCTTTGAACTATGATCGTTTTCTTGTTCTGTCATTGGGGACTGGATCGAACAAGAAGGAGCACAAATACGACGCGAAAATGGTGTCAAAATGGGGAATTTTAAGTTGGGTATTCAAATCTGGATTCACGCCCATTATAGATTGCTTCAGCGAAGCAAGCAGTGATATGGTTGACTACCACAACTGTGTGGTTTTTAGGGCGCTTCAATCTGAAGACAACTATCTCCGGATTCAAGTAAGCTTGATGAAGTACTAACGTCTGGTTTTATTGCTGTCTGTGTCTTTAAAAATGGCGGTCGTAATAGTTAATTAATTCGGTTGGTGCAATCAGGACGATACATTAAAGGGGGATTTAGCATCTTTGGATGTAGCTACTGAAGAGAATTTGAATAATCTGGTCAATGTTGGGAAGGAGTTACTGAAGAAAAAAGTTACGCGAGTGAATCTTGATACAGGTCTCTATGAACCAGTTCCAGATAAAGGCACCAATGAGGAAGCACTCAAAAGGTTAGTTTTATTTGTATAATATATTTAATTTAATTTATTTTGTAGCAGTAACAAGACATCTAAATAAATTGATCGATGTTTGCAGGTTTGCAAAGTCACTCTCGGATGCAAGAAAGAAGAAAAAGTTCAACTTACAGTATAGGAATTAAATGATCGTAAGAATGCATGCTATTGACAAAACCATGGTTGAAGCTTCCCATCGATTTGCTATAATCTGTATACAATATAAGGGTTAAATTTGCTACTATCTTCAATGTTGAAGAGAACAATTGTTGATGCTTTTGAAACTTAAAATTAAGAATTCATGGATGATGTAAAGATTATTCTATTGAATCTAGAGGTGTTGGGTATATATCTTTAGGACGCTGATATGTTACCAATTTTTTTTAACAAATCACGTATCACTATTTTATTTGTTCGCTTGAATTTATTTTAAAAAAAAAAATAGTTGACAGGAGATTGTAAAAAAATATTTTACATATCTTCACAGGAGATTGTTGCAACCTGCATACTTTAGTTGGAGAAACTTCTTAACACTTACTTCTATGACAAAAAATAAAAAAGAAAAATAAATTAAAATTTATATAAAATAAGTTTATTTATAGGATTTTTTGAAAATATGATTTTTGATTTATGTATAAATTAGTTTTTAACTTATAACATATGTAGCATTTTTTCTTGAAGTACTTGTAGAAATGGCAACTCCCTGTCATCTTTAGTGCCACATCTTTTTTCTGCTAAATTAAAACATATAACATACGTTTTAATGTTAAATAAAACAAGTACTGCTAAATTCATGTGCTATTTTCTTACCACGGTGAGACCGCTGCTCACTTTTGTCCAACTTCTAGTTTCAATTTTCATAAAGCAGTCTTTATATTTAAGCCGAATTAGTGGCAGTTGTACAAAAATAAAAACGACACCATAAACTTATCCACTCCCACACACAACAGTTTTAATTTTTAAACGCTCAAGTTTTGTGGATATTTATGCTTCATAGCTATGCTTGTGAATACTTCCTTAAAGGCAGTTGAAAATTTTAAAATATTGAGTCAATGTTTGCAATAGTTCTCAATGTTTAAAAAAAATGCAACGAAAATAAATGTCTTCGTAAAATTATCTCCCCATGTTACAGAATTTAATAGCTTGTTAACCTCATTATCATTAAGCTTTTCTTAAAGTCGTCAAACCAAATTTGGCTCAACCAAACCCACTCTCAACTGGTGATTGTCGAGATTCGTGTGAACCTCTGCCAGCTGCTTTATGCATGCTGGCCTCATTTCAACAAGGATCTTTTAATAGTTTATCTTCTTGCCTGCACATAACCCATGAAACCCTAGCATCTAGACCTACAGCCACTGAACAATCCATTTTGTATAAGCTTTTCCAAGAGCACCACCATCTCATTTCACTAAATGAAAGTGGTTCCTCTCCTCGTCACCATCCCTGGTAAGTTCCAGCAAAAAAGAATTGATCTGGGACTAGAAGGAATTAAATCAATTGCATCTAAATAATGAAGTTTCTCCATGTGGTTTATCCAGAATTATAAAATGTTGTATCTGTCAGCATTGAGTCATAATCTCAGCCCCGTCAGGGGTAATGAGAATGGTGTGCTCAAACTGTGCTGAAAGGCTTCCATCTGCCGTTACGACTGTCCAGTCGTCATTCCACTTCACAGGATTGATGCTGCCAATAGTCAGCATTGGTTCTGTAAATTTTACCACATACACAAAAGAGTTACCACATAACAAAAGAATGATGATAGTTCACAACCACACAACTTTATACCACCAATTTACAATCATTTTTATTATTTTCTATTTGAATAATTTAGTTTATATTTTAATTAAAATTTCAACATATTTTTGTTATTAAAAGAAGTTGTAATATAATTGTATATCAAGGTGGTTGTCAAAATACATTTTTTCTGTAACAAAACCTATCTCAAGAAACTTGGGCCATGTTAACGTAAATTTTCATCAAACACTTGCAGGAAAATAAAATTAATTTTCACATAAATTAAAAACCAAATTCTAAAGAAACTAAAGCGAGAAAGTTTTTATAAATAAATTCAAACAAGCAAATCTGGGATTGGAAGTGGACTGTTAGTGAGCTCCAATGTCACTTTAGGTCAACAATTTCATTCCCCTCGTCCTATAATGTGAGTAAGCTGGAAAGAAGTGCTTTAACTGCAGTCATTTTCATCATTGTCTACAAGTTGAGTTTTTTTATACTCCATGTCCATAATTTTTTTAAATGTTGCACTAACGTATTCAGAAGGGATACTAGAAGCCATTCCACGCAACATAATCAAAGGGTCGAAGGCATACACAGTTTATAATTCCTCAAACAACAAAACACAAAAGTCGATAGCATTCCATATTGTACAAAATAAAATTACCAATTGTAAACGTTTGATTCAGCACCATTCGTCCACTTTCATTGTTTCCTGCAGAAATAACAGTAATTGTTACAGAAACCAATAATAGGTAAGCTGACAGAAATATTAAACATTTTAAATATAAAAAATAGGGTTGCAATAAAAAAACCTTCGAAACACTAATGGGTCATTAACAAACTAGTAGCTCAAAACTGAACAGGTAATTTAGGTAATATTTGCAAACAGTAACGGAAGTCAAGTGAAAGTTAACATGGACCTTCTGTTTTGGCATATTGTTTTACAGAAAGGGAGCAACAAGAACATAAAATATGTTTTATTAATTATATTGTTTACAACAAACTTTTTTGAAGAAAAAAATTAACTTCTGACCTATTCAATTCATTAATCAATACACAATATAATTTGATAAATCCAAAATCTAAACTTAAGTTCTCAATAATTAATGATAATCACTTTTCAGATTAATGGACACAAATTGACTTCAATATTCCTTAAGCCGAAATGAGATTCACAAAACTAACCACAGGTTTGTTGCTTTGTAGCATCTACGTGGAGCTAATAATGAAAAAAGTATACAAATAAAGTTAATTACTAAAATGAAGAACAACTGGATCGGCATGAAAAACACGTCCAACTCCATGGCCAACAAACTCTCTGACAACACCATAACGATATTTATCTGCATGATCACTAAAAAGGAAAGGAGAAGACGTAAATTATGAATCATTATATAATTGAGAATAAACTTTTCTGAGTTACAATTGTCAAATACTAGTTCAAATTAATATAAATCAGGTAATAGCTTAGATACTGCTTAATGAAGGAGCAGTTCAAGGTGGATATAGCTTGAGGGAACCATTCATGGAGGAAGTAAACTCCTGCCAGCTTCTCGTTTTCTATCAGAGATATAAAAGATGTCACAAGAAGACACGAACTAAATTCATTTATAGCTCATCTTGCAACTTTTTCTGATTCTACCCTTACTATTTAAATGTATTTCCCATTGGATCATATTTTTAATGATTTCTATGTTACGCTCTAACTGTTTTATTAAACTAGCTATTCGATCTTAAAAACTTAAAATCAATAAAAAAAAATATAAAAATAAAGTCATACAAAATATAAAAATAAAGTAAAAAAAATAAAGTAAAAAAAAATATAAAACTCTATTACCTAAATTGTTTTTCTACGAAACAAGTAGAATTTATACAAAAATCATAAAAAAGTAATTCTATATCGTTTTACGTAAATCACCTACTTCAACTAATTTTAGCAAATACATGTAATAAAAAAAATAAAACTAAATTACCTATATTGTTTTTTCTACAAAACAAAGTAGAATTTACACAAAAAACATAAATAAGTCCTTTTATATGTTTTACATATATCACCTTATTTCAACTAATTTCACCAAATACTTCAAATTCAATCAGAGCTAGCTCAACTTTTACCTTCCAGTTTATTAGATTATCACCTAATTTCGTTAAACTAAGTGGAAAAGTGGCTTTTGGGAACCAAAATTATTCTTGACACGTTAAATTAAAATAAAAAATAAAAAATAAGGGTCACGAGTCTAAAGCTATGCAATAACTATTTTATTACATCGAATCTTATTGCCCAAAGATTTCTGGCTTTCTGCGGTATAGGGAAAATAAGGGAACAAGAGAAAGAACAAATGGAAAAGGGGGTGGCATCTTACTGAATTGTCTTGCCAATTGTCTTGAATTCCACTCCCGGTGCACATATTGATATTGCTTTATCTAAGCATTCTTTAGTTATCTGTATTAACATACAAACAATCCGATCAAGCAAAAACATGACGAGGACAATGTCGCAATTCTCAAGAACAAAATAAAACACTTCACAAAATCAAAGACACATAAGAGACTTCTAGAACACTACTCAACTAGAAGCATAACAAAATACGTTGAAAAAAGAAAAGTATAAACAAAATTCATAATAGTAGATAAATAATATTATGGGAAAATACCACTTATAAGAATAAATAAGTGGCATGTCATTAAGTGATTAGACAATTCAAAGCAATAAACAAATAATAGGGAGAGTCTTCCTTATCAATAACATCGAAAGATAATACTATTTGAGTTAATAGAGTACATTCTACTGGATAATTTGCATCTTCAATAATATGAAAAATTTAATACCGTGGGATAATCTAACATACAGCTTTACATCTTTGTACCTATGGTTACTGCTCTGCTATGGTAACACATGCAATGTCCTCAAATCCAGTAAAGTAGCTCTCTTTCTCTGCTAATATTACAGAGTTGTAAAGCAAAACTTAACATTATTTCACCAGTTATCTGTGCCTAATGAAATCGGACCACTTCACAGTCAGTCCTTTCTTTTATACAATGAAAACCAAAGCAGGAAACAGTAAGCATTCCAGGCGAACCAGTTTAGAATTAAAAATTGAAATTCCAGTTTCCTACCTAACCCAGAAACACCAGAATCGAAACATGCAAGCTTCGGCCTTTGTTGTTTGTCACAACTCACATGTCATTTGTTAGATATATTAGTTTATCTTGTATATTTTGTTCTTATTCTTTATTTGTATTTTGGGTTTATTATAAATATAGAATCTTATGTGTATTTTCTACATAAGAGAAAATAATCTCATACATAGTTTTTCCTTATATTTAATATGGCATCAGATGCAAATTCCGATCCTAGGACCTAGGGTTATGGGCCCACCAAACTTATGCCGCTCGTCTCAGCCAGGCGACTACCATGCTATCGAGATCGCCGCCATTGGAGTCCAAACGTGCTCCCACATATGCTGGTTGAAGTTCGCAGACACCGTCTTTTCTAGCCGTGCATGGTGACATGTGCACAATCTTCTCCGGCTCCAATCACCCTGGTCTCCTCTCTTTGGATTTTGCCTAGTTGCCTTAATTGGAGAAACTTGGATTTTTAGAGTTTCTCTCTCTCGTTCAGATTGATCCTCCCTCCCAATCACCTCTTTTGGATCCTCCTTCATCTGATATCATCGACAAATTTGTTATTATTATTAACTTTCTCAAATGGTATGAGGATCAACAACCTTATAGTTCCATTGTTTATGTAGCACACACAGGTACATCATTTGTTGGTCTAATTCAGTCTTCTTCTTTTAGTCCTTGGGTTCTTGACTCAGGAGTTACATATCACATTACTAGTAACAAATCTTTGTTTCCCTCTTTTATCCTCTCTCGATAATTTACCTTTTGTTACAATGACTGATGGAGCTAAGGCTTTAGCTTATGGTATTGGGATTGTCAACCTTTTTCCTTTTTTATCCGTTTATAATGTTCTATATATCCCTAAGTCTCCTTTTAGTTTATTATCCATTAGTCGTCTAACTTTTTCTCTTGATTGTGTTATTTCTTTTACCAAACATCATGTTTGTTTACAGGACCGGAGTTCAAGACAAGTGATTGGTATCAGATGTAAGTCTCATTATCTTTATCATCTCCGCCTTTTACACATGTTGGCGCACTTATAGAGTCTTCATCAAGGTTGTCAAACTCGAGAGTTTACGTAAACTCGTGAGAGTCCAGTAAACTCGACTCGTAAACTCGTAAGAGTTTACTTTGTATGAAAAAAATAACTTCTCCTGAATTTTTACTTCTACTTCTACTAACTGATGAAGATACACTTGGATTAACTTTTCCTGAATTTGATGCGTTTCCCGACATAGTGAGGTAAGCTTTTTCACTACAAATATAAAAAATAAAATGTGCAAAAGTTTAAAAATGAAATAAAAACTTGCGTAGCAGTGCAGTGCCGTCTCCCCTCTAATGATGTTGTAAAGTGGTGCAGTGCCCCCCACTATATTTCTCCCCTCTAATGTTTTCAAGGGAGTCACGAGAAACTACCCGAAAGCCATATAGCAGTGCAGTGCCCACTATATTTAGTCTAAAAGAATAAAAAATTCATTTCCTAATAAAACTGAAAAACGTAACTCACGGGTTATAATTTTAGAATGACAAAACGTCACCCACCACCAGCGGCTGGAAGAAGAAGAGCAGACCAGAAGTTGCGACGCGAGGAAGGCGGTGAGGATGGCGGCGAGGATGGCGGCGATGACGGCGGGGGACGAAACGCGACCACGCACGGCGACTGAATGAGCGACGACGACCACGATCTGCAACCGGACCAAGCGCGATCACGAGCGGACGACGGGGACGAAACGAGCGGACGAGCGGACGAGCGGACGAAGATCAGTGGTGGAGTGAAAACCAGGCGGACGACGGGGACGAAACGCTAAACAGTGGTGGAGTGAAAATCAGGTTTTAAACCCTAAACAAAACGATCATTCTTTTCTTCGTTTCAGCTTTTTTCAAACTCGCTAAATCGCTGTGCAATCGCGATTCCGAACGATTCCAGCGAGTCCATGTCCGATTCTACCGAGTTCAGTCCAAAAACGAGTTTGGTACCGAGTTAACTCGGCAACCATGGCTGAAAACGTAAACTCGGACGAGTTAACGAGTTAACTCGCGAGTTTGATAACCTTGGTCTTCATCTCTTATTCATGCTCAGTTAGGTCATTCCTATCTTGTCAAATTGCAACAATTTGTTCCCGACTTATTCAAGTTATCTAGTTTGGTGTGAGTCGTGTCAATTAAGCAAAGCATAATTGCAGTTCCTTTTCTTGTAGTGTCTCCCAACGTGCTTCGTCCTCTTTTGCCTTAGTTCACTCTAACATTTTGGGACCTAGTCGTGTTAACTCTTATTTAAGTTTTCAATATTTTGTTACTTTTATTGATAATTATTCTGAATGTACTTGGTTGTTTTTAATGATCGTTCTATATTATTTAAATATTCCAATATTTTTTTAATGAAATTAAAACTATGTTTGGTGTTTCTATTCGAACTTTGCAAAGTGATCATGGTCACGAATATTTTTCCCATTCTTTTAAACAATTTATGGCTTCTCATGGCATTCTCCATCAAACTTCATGTGCTTATACACCTCAACAAAATGGGGTGGTTGAGCGCATAGACATCTTATTGAAACAACTTGCACTCTTTTAATTCATGGTAAGGTTCCTCAAGATTTTTAGGGTGATGCTATTCTTAGTGTATGTTATCTTATTAATCGCATATCCTCTTCGCTTTTAATGAAATTAAAACTATGTTTGGTGTTTCTATTCGAACTTTGCAAAGTGATCATGGTCACGAATATTTTTCCCATTCTTTTAAACAATTTATGGCTTCTCATGGCATTCTCCATCAAACTTCATGTGCTTATACACCTCAACAAAATGGGGTGGTTGAGCGCATAGACATCTTATTGAAACAACTTGCACTCTTTTAATTCATGGTAAGGTTCCTCAAGATTTTTAGGGTGATGCTATTCTTAGTGTATGTTATCTTATTAATCGCATATCCTCTTCGCTTTTAGATAATAAAATACTTCATTCTATTTTATTTTCTCATGAACCTCTTCGTCTCTTACCTCTAAAAGTTTTTGGGTCTACATGTTTTGTTCATAATTTTAGTCTTGGTCTTGATAAGTTATCTCCTCGATCACACAAATGTGTTCTTTTTAGGATTTACTAGATCACAAAAATGATATAAGTGTTTTTATCTTTCTCTTAATCGTTATTTTGTTTCTCCAAATGTCACCTTCAATGAATCATCTATTTACTTTAAAGTTCATTCTTCTTCTAATATGTCTCCATCTAATACCGTCAATATTCCTAGAACAGTCAATATTCCTTTTATTTGGGGTCTTCCAGTTGTGCCTTGTCCACCACCACTATTTAGATGTAATACAAAACAAATATAAAATTATGGCCTCAACCACTTGTGAGCTTGTTTAACTTAAACAATTGCTTAGAGAGTTACAATTTGGAGATGTCACTCAAATGACACTTGTATGTGACAATCCGATTGCTCTTCATATTAGTTCTAATCCTGCCTTTCATGAGAGGATCAAACACATTGAGATTAACGGTCATTTTATTTGAAAGAAGACTGTATTTGGAGACATCAAGACTGAGTTCGTTAACTCAAGTGATCCATTAGCAAATATTTTCACTAAGTTTTCACGATGACAGAGAATTGATTATATTTTTAACAACCTTGGTACATACAATTTGTGTGTACTAGCTTAAAAGACAAGTTTTAGATATATTAAATTATTATATATCTTATTGTTGGAAGTCCCACAATAGCTCTGATACCATGTTAAGATTAAGCCTAACTCAACCCCACAAAACCGGCTTGAAATGTGAGGTTTGCATCCACTTATATATTATAAATTGGCCTTATCTCTAGTCGATGTGGAACTTCCAACACTTATCCTTACCTTTTATCTTGAGTTACTTTGTTATTATTCTTATTTATATTTTGGGCGAAGTTCATATTTCCTTTATTATAAATACAATACCCTATGTGTATTTTCTACACAAGGAAGATTAATCTCATACATAATTTTTCACTATATTCAATACCATTCATAGAAAATAGTAAATACAATAGTGTAACTTTTTTCAATCTTGGTAGGAAAGAAAACATAAATTCTACTTAAAAAATATAGGAACAAAGAAACAATGAAAGAAGTACATTACATTGAGAATCGGATTGAAACAATAAAGTTCAGGATTACAAAGAGTGTATGCTAGTTGAAGAACAAAAGCAACAAATCACAGCGATTGATGGCATGAAAACAAATCGGTACCTGAACTAGTTTCTTAGCCTCATCATCAACACTTCCACAATAGAAAGTTGCTGATGTGTCCCCGTGATAGCCCTGCAATTCAAATCTTTACATTTCATTCACCAAGCTATAGCTTAAAATATACAAATATATTAAAAGATGTAATTGCAAAACAAATGGCATAATAACTGATAATGCAGTATGCTCAACAGCTCAAATATTGAGATGCAACACAAATTTAAATTTTCACATAAATTGATACAGTACAAAGTTAAGTTAAAGAAACTAATTATGTACGAGGGTATCAACATAGTAAACAGAGATGTTGATGATATCATCCAGATGGCTTAATAAAAGAAAATTGTAATGGGAATAAGCCAAGTAGCAAATGAAATTTTATAGCTATTCCATTCTCACCATCTCACAAAAGCAAAATCAGCCCCATAACCCACCCCCTGGAAACAAAAACACAAAACTTACATTTAGATAAACAGTAACATCAATGTTGATTATATCACCATCCTGCAAATAAAGAATGCGTCAACAATTTTTTAACACAGGATTTTAACTAAGAAAAAAATTGCCCAAAAGGACCTCAAGGGGGCGGGAATCTGGTATTCCATGACAGATGCATTCATTTACAGATGTGCAGACACTCTTTGGAAAACTACCATAGCCAAGAGGAGATGGGTATGCACCATTGTCAACTATCATTTGGTGAACTGCTTCGTCAATTTCATCCGTTGTTATGCCTGGCTGTCAACAGAAGTACAACTTTCTTAGATAAAAACATAAAATAGGCATTATTATACAAAATTATGATTTCGTAGATTATGTTATACTACTCTCTATGGGACAATGTTTCATTCCTAACTTCCGTTGGTAATGTGGACTTAGAATCCTCATAATATAAGCAAAGAGTAAGGCCAGGGAGTGGAAAGGACAATATATCATCCAAAAAGTATTAATAATTTTTTTCTTTACGTAAATATTTCATAGTAAACGGTCAAGCTTTTGTGCAGGATCTGTAGAATAAAAGAATGTGCAATTCAATGGACAAAAAAATGAAAGGAGCTCACCTTGACTAGGGTGCCAGCATATTGAAGAACCTGAGCTGCAAGCCTTCCAGAAGCTCTCATGCATTCTATTCCTTTCTTGTCATGCACTTGAGGTCCACTCACAAGCCCTGCAGGAATCATAGAATTCACATAAGGAGGCCTCGGTATATGCTTCGGCACCTGTCGCCGTGGAGAAACTTTTCCAGGCCTCAGTCGTTTACGACTGCTGTTAGGCACTTCATCCACATTTCTGCAAAGCCAGTCATCACCAAAAACTTCATAACCAAAAGGCACGCATTATGAATTGCACAAAATGTAAAAATCCTTTCATCCAAGAGTTCAATAAATTAACTAGCATAAACTTCTGAATGGTATTACTATTTAAATTCTACAGCAAACAGAAACAGTAATCGAAAAACATAATAGCTGTTCTGTAAAGTTATGAAATAAGCAACGCACGAGATGAAGGGTTAGAATCCTTGAACAATATGAATTATACTACAGCACAAACATCATCAGTTGCGTTCATTCCTTTTGCAGAAAGCGTACACGCGCAGATACCTTCTATTGAAAAAGAGATTGGTCAGGCCAGAAAGCGTTCGAGATAACTGCATCGAAACATGCTTGTTTCCTGTTAAAATAAATACACAGCGATGTTTAAAATAAAAAATAATAAACCTAGAAACCAAATGAAAATGAAAATGGAAGAAGAAGCAGAAGGTCAGGGAAAAGGGAGAACCAGGGTTGAAACGGAATAGTTGAGGAAGTGGTTGGTTTCTTGAACTCCGTAAGAATCGATCTCCAATGAAAGAGGATTTCAACCTCATTTGCAGTTGCGGTGACACGCCGCTCGTCATTCTTCCTCCTTTCTAGTTTCTTCCCCTGCTGCTCCTCTTACTCCATTCTTGTTATCCGTTACAATGTGTTTTTTGGTCCTTGAATTTTCTTTTTCACATTTTTCATCTTAATTTTATTGTATTTGATTGTCCAGAATAAAAATATCGTGGCTCAACCATTTTGGGGTCTCCGTATGGGGCCTTACCTTAACCTTAGGGCAAATAGGCCCTGCACCCCTTAGGAAACTGTAGGAAAAAGAAAACACATAAAGGCATAGCTTTTTCTTCTTGCACCCTGTTATTACTAAATACAACATTATATTAACAGGCTATAAAATATTTTATTTGTACGCTGTTATCTTCGTCATTATTGTTATAACTTCGTTTTCTTCTATGAGTTCTTTTGTCAATTTAAAGATAAAATTTGTATGTTTCTTTAAAAGAATTTAAAAGTAAAAACAAATGAATTTAAAAATAAAATTTATAAAAATTTGTGAGTGATTTAATTTGATGTGATTTATTAAAAATAAAATTTTAGTAAATTAAAATATAAGAATATTATTTTATTCTTGAAATTAATATATTATTATTTATTATTATTACTTTTATTTAATGATGATAATAATAATATTAATATTTATTATTATTATTATTATTATTTTGTGTACTTTTACCTAACTTTTACCTGTAAGACTTTAAAACTTTATTCATAAATATAGAAAATTGCAGTTGGAAATGAGAAACGGAATATAGTGGTTTAACGGAGAGTATGGTCTGTTTGCATGAATTCTGGTAGTGAAATGAGGAAAGAGACATTGCAGTAAAGGACAGGGTGGTGAAGGTTAAACAGTTGGTAGTTTGAAATGTATGAGAGTTAACAAAAACTTTTCTCCTTTTCTCACTAAGGTCCCCCGCTCAAAATGCGGCCAAGCCCATACAACAACGACAAGTCCTTTTCTCCTTCCTTTCCTTTCATGGCCACACTTTTCGGAATCCGATGCCCCTATCCTTTTCTCGATCTCTTTATCTCACCTCTGTTTAACACTTGTAAACGCTTACGTGCACCAAAAATCTAATTGAGTATATTCCTTTAGGATTTCTTTACGGTATATTCTGTAAGTGCTGTGGGAGGTTACATAAGATCGATCATAGAGTAAAACTCAGAAGGATACATTTCAGAGGAGAAATCAAACTTTTCAATGTAGAACGTGCCAAACAAGGCTATATGATCTTATAATAGAATAATCTCAATTTTCCGGAGAAGTGTGTTTGGAACAATCGAGTAAAAATAATTTTTGTTTATGAAAAAAGACAATTGAATTTATTTATTTATTTATTTAAAGAAAAGTTTATCCATGAAAATATGATATGTGGGACCAAAGATGAAGATCATGATGTGCGGGTTTTGAGTTTTGAAGTTCGTAGCTGCCTTCATTAGTGCGCACTTCCAACCTGAATGAGCTTTTGTCTGCATGCAACTGTATAAAAGTTCACGCACTGTACAACAATAAGATTTTTATACTCTTTTTAAAAAACTATGCTAAGTATCAATACGATCTTTGACATCGTAACTATACGGCAATCATTTTTTATCACAAATAGAAATTTACTACAAGTCAACAAGAAAGAAATTAAAAAAAAAACACGAGGCCAAATTCATGTAATATATATAAAAAAACAATAATAGAAGAATAAATAATTCTAAACATCGTAACTGAAACTTATTATGAATAAAAAGTTGCACCTTGGAAAACATTCTAACATATCATTTATACAAAATTTGATTTTTCAATGTCATAGTAGTCACCCTATCCGAACACTAATTATTTTTCTAATAAATATATAAATATTTAAAGTTCATGTTTCTACAATATTCTTAATATTTTCAACACTCCTTTAAAGACCAAGAAACAATTTAAGATGAAGAAACCTTTTATCATTTTATTATTACAAAGTTTAATAAACTATCCGAATTTTAAAACAACATTTATAAGTATAAACATATAACACTATATTGTGAATATATACAAAATAATATTCAACTGATAGTTTCGAAATTTGTTTACGTGTACAAAAATTAATTTAATTAGATTATAATGATTATATTAATTTAATTTTAAAATTTAATAAATCAATTATATTAAAATTTTAAATAATAATAATTTTCAATCTCGTGTTAAATTTTTAAACTAAAAACATTTGTTTCATCCAAAATTGTTAACTATTAGTCAACATGATCATTTGTAATAAATACTTAAAACGATGATGATCATTGCTCCCAAAACTCTTGACCCTTCGTCTTTCGATGCATATGAGTCGTCAATATCTACAAAATCAAATATTCTATATAAAAAAGAAAGTATGATAATCAATCAATACTTTTAAAAACCATAAATAAATCTTGGGTATTTATTAAAACTTAGAAAATGTTTTTTAATATTAAGAAATATAAATTTCAGTGTCTTGTTTTAAGAATGATTTTTAGTTGGATGTATAGATATTACGTCCATCAAACAATCTCATATAAATTCTTGAATTTTTTTTTAGATGTTTTTTCCTTTCTCATAACTGAAAACTTATATTACATACTAATTTTTTCATTAAAAAATCATTCTAATTAATTTTCTATCAAACGATAGACATAACAAATAATTTTTAATATTACTGAATAATAAATTCATATTTTTAAATTTATTAGAGATTTTCTCACACATATAAACTGTAGTCACCGAGTAATATTCATTTTATCAGGAAATTGCCGTCTTATGATTTGTAATTGTTCCTTGCATGTCATGGAGCCAAACACTCCACATGCTTCAACTTCAAACCAGATTAATGATAGTGCTCTAGAAATTAAAATGAAAAATAATTCAATTCAGAAGTTTTCGGAGAAATAAAGAATACGTGAAACAAAACAAAAAATGTTTGCTTTGATTTTTGAGGAAAATATGATTACCTGATGATGGAAGGACAAATTCCTTTTTGTTCCCTTGGGTTAACATCTGTTCCCCACTCACCAGCAGAATGCATAGGTTTTCAGAGCCTTTTATTTCAAACACAAGTATACAAAAATTTAAATTATGTACTATATCTTATACACGTGTATATTAGTCAATGTATCGGTTGAAAAAAAATCTTGAATAAAAACCAGTAAAATTTAAAGTAATTGAAGAACTTTTGCAATCTCAAAACTTTAATAACCAGATCATTAATTTTGGTTTCGGTTCACGGTTTGATGGTCATATAAAAATCAGCTTATTCCATTTTGATTAGATGTTTCATTTCATTTTAATATCTGCAGTTTTATCTATTTTTGTATAAAATTTGGGATGAGCATAAATGTAGGTCCTATATAGGTAGATCTGGACTGAGGGATTTGTGATTGTTTGGTTTAATTTCCAGTAAAAGTCATCTAAATCAATACTTTCTTTTATTCAAATTAGCTACGCAATCAAATCAAATAGTTTGAATTGGTTGAAATAATTTAATCATTTTAAAACCTTACCTTCGGGGTGGCTATCGAAGCAGAGTGTGCAGCGAATGGACGAGCCATCATTGGGCACAAAGAGAAAAGTGCAGAAGACACTACTGCTACGGGTAGTTTTTTTTTTAATAGAACGAGTTAATTTGTTTTTAAAATTATTAATTTGAGTTTTTTTAAAAAGAATTCTGAAGAAATCATCATGTTTATGAATGATTTTGAACAATAAAAATAAGTTGCCAAAACAGACGATTTTTGCGTAATTTTTGTATAAATTAAATTTTGTATCCTGAACATTTAATTTAGTTAACGTTAATTGTATTTAATTAAAAAAATTGTCATTTTTATGACTAATTGTTATAAAATTTGTTGAGTACTTAAATTTTAAACTGAAATCAGAATTTTATGTGACAGTTTCAATATAATTTAATTTATATTAATTTTGAACTGCAGTGGATATTTCTTTTAACAACTTCATAATCAATTACATAAAAATTGTCTGAATAACGACTTCATAGATTACGAATTCAATTCAAAATTTAAACTACTAAAAAAAATTAACTAAAATCATTATAAAATATATGACAATTTATTTTGATTACCATTAATTAAATTAGTTGATCACGAATTTTAATTTGCATGAAAATCATCTTATTTTTTTGACAACTTCATTTTCATATTTCAAACTCCTTCGTTTACATGATGACCTTTTTAAAATAAAGTCGTATTTACACGACATGACTTGACCTTAGAGATACATTTTTAAAAAATAACCTAATAATTTTAAAAAAAGATTAATCAGTTAGATTAAAAAACCAGTTTTACATTATGTACGAAAACAATTCCAAACAACCATTTTTTTAACTGTAGGTGAAAGTGGAAAAAGCGATGGATCAAAGTCAAACATTGTCAAAAAGTTGGAGCTAATTTAAAACATGTCATCCACCATTTTTTACGGCAGTTTTTCAACAGCTATCATCGAAAAATACTTTTAACGGCGAATTCTGCCCTAGAAGAACACTCACAAAGAACTTGAGTAACAACTACAAAAAATTAAAAATATATATATATATATATAATACATGGTGAGATTGAATCCTATATTTCCAATTCTTAAACAGGTAATAAAATCAAACCACAATTTTCTGTAAATGCACTATGAACTTTGAGATTTTGTATTTACGATTTTTTTTAATTCTATTTTCAAATTTTAAATTGGGTTGAATTGGTTTTGCACATGGTGATATATAGATGATGTATGTATACTTAGTTGCAATTGATCTTTCTGACCCACGTGTATGTGGATGGTCATTGATATTCCATCCTACATTCATATCTATTACTTACCTCACACATAGAAATCCGTATGGTCCTAAATTAAATTAAATGACCATGTGTGTCATGTCCCCTTGCTCTTTTCTCCTACCATAATTTCTTGTATGTCACCATTTCAAAATTTATTGTCATCAACTAAGAATGTAGCATTCGAAAGGAAATACTAACATCAAGAAGCAAAATCCCCTCCCAACACAAGGAACCCAAAAATATCGAGGCAAAAAATTAAATTAGAAGTATTTTTTTATCTTTTTTTTATCAACAAATAATATTATATATATATATATATATATATATATATATATATATATATATATATATATGTGTGTGTGTGTGTGTGTGTGTGATAATTAGCCAAATGTAGGTTAATTGTATGAATTTACTCAATAGCGGCCACATTTTATTTATCAACAAATATTTTATATACCGACAAGCATACTACGAAGTTGGTTGATAGAATTGAAACAAAACGCGGTGTATTCATGACAAAGTCTTAATTATATAGTACACACGAAGTAGTAATAAAATGCTAAACTACAATATTTTTTTATTTCTCAAATTAGCTTCAAGCAGTAAAAAGTTGAATCAAATTATGGTCAAAGTAAAAATTAATTAGTTCTGAGTTAAAAGTAGCATTGATTTGAATTAGGAAGAACTAGCACTAGTAAAAAAACTGCTTTTTAACTCGCGTTATAGGCCTCGGTTTAGGTGCAACCGAAGTCTATCAAACTTATACGCCTTGGTTCAAAATCAACCGAAACATATAAGTCATATTACCTCGATTAAAGTAATGACCGAAGCCTAAAAGCTCACCTACCCCCTGACAGTCTCTGAAATTTCTGAAATTTGAAATAAGTGCAGAGCCTATGGCTTCGGTTCGTTCAGAACCAGTGTAGAATAGTGTTTATGCCTCGGTTTAAACGCAAACCGAGGTATATAATCATTTCATTTTTTTTTTTTAAGAACTATAGGCCTCGGTCAGGTGTAGAACCGAGACCTATACGTATGTATGGCTTCGGGCCAGCAGAGAACCGAGACCTATTCATTTTCCAGATCTCCCTCGCTCTCGCTACCTCAGTCTCCCTCCCTCTCACTCGTTCTCCCTCACTCTCCCTCCCTCTCACTCTTTCTGCCTCACTCTCCCTCCCTCTCCCTCCTCGGTTGCTCTCTCCCTCCGTCAATCTCTCACTCCCCTGGCTCTCGCCTCGCCATCCCTCCCCTGGCTCTCGCCTCCCCTGGCTCTCGCCTCCCTCCCCAGGCGCTTCTTCCTTACCCCCACGAACCTCCCACAACTAAACCACACCACACCACCCAGATCTGCCACCGTTTCCGTAAAGAGCACCCGATGAAGAGGAAGGAGAGGCATCGCGCAGTCGGCGGCGGCGGAGGAAGAATATCGGAGAAGAACGGTGCGGGGATGGGGGCCTTGTGGCGGAGGCAGATGTGGAGGCTGCGGGGGTGAATGCGGAGGGCGCGGAGGGTGCGGAGGGCGCGGAGGGCGCGGAGGGCGCGGAGGGCGCGGAGGCCACGGAGGGCGCGGAGGCGAATGCAAAGGATGTGGCGGAGGAGGAGGAGAAGCGACAGAGGCAGCGGTGATGGCAGAGGCGGAGGCGGATGCGGCGATTGAGGTTGCGGAGGCGAATCCAGAAGCGTTTTTCTCCAGATTTCTTTTATTTTTGTTTTGAATTGAATCTGAGATTGAATTTGACTTTACTTGTTAAATTGATTGCTTGAATTGAATCTGAGATTGAGATTGATTTGTTGAATTGAATCTGAGATTGATTTGTTGAATTGAATCTGAGAAGCTTGAGGCACCAAAATGATTTTTGTCAAGAAGCTTACAGAAGCTTGAGGCGTGATACGAGTGGCTAAAGAAGAAAAAAAAAATAAAAAATGGACCATACTGCCTCGGTTCAGCCTCCAACCGAGGCAGTAAAGGGAGTGAAACGATTTCGGTTGTTAGAACCGAGGCCTAATCGTATCATTATATGTCCCGTTTCAAAAACCGAGGCATAAAGTCCACCGCTTTTTACCTCGCCCGAATATGCCTCGGTTCAGGAACCGAGGCCTATTAGCGAAAATAACCGTTGTCGTATCCCTTAACTGTACTAGTGTAGAATTAGTACCAAGCTCAATACATGTTTCTGCAACTTATTGTTTAAAGAAAAAACAAATATAGTAAATTAAATGAAGATAGAATGTCGTGTGATCAAAGACTCAGACGGAGAATATTAATCCAAAAACTTGCTTGAGATTCTTTTATTTAATATCTTTTAATTAGTGTCCGAGAACATGTACTTGGATATCTACATGTAGTAAAGATTGAACTTTTGTTTTTTTTTTTCTTCTAGAAGAATTTTATTTATTTATTTTGGTATAATAAGTTGGTGTAGCATAGTAGGGAGCAGTGACCACTCACAAAACGTACTTCACGACTAAGCCAAGGAGGAGAATAGATAAATAAATAAAAAATATATATAAAATATGCATACGAATTGTTGAAGGAGGAGAAAGCGCAAATGGCAGTGTACTTGACACTCAAACAAGATAATGGTGGTGGGGAGTATTAAATGGCATTTTCTTGTTTCACTGTTTATAGGAAGGATATATCCGTAATTGGGTTTATAACACAATTATTTTGCTTGAGACGGTTCTCCACCAAACGGAATTTTGGGAAGAAACGCAGATGATGGTTTCATTAGAACCGCATGATTCTTATTTTTTACTACAAAATCAACGTTGCTTTGTTTGTAGTGAGTAATTTAGAGGGTAATCCCAGCTCATCCTTCATCTGTCTTAATCTTATTCCTGTTTGGAAGCATGAGGTGTAAGACGCGGATATGGCCACCCAAGGGCGCAGGGTACAAACTTGAATAACGGCGCGGTCAGATTCCCCGTCATTGTTAACAGAAACTAGGCCACCACCACACTTGCCAGCAGCACCACTAAGAAAAAGCAATTACCTAATCCCAACCGTTGAAGCCCTTTCGTCGTTATCACAATTTCGTCGTCTCCGTACTACACGCGCGCACCAACTTACTACGCTCACTCACGCCACACCTCCTTCATTCCCTCACTCTCTCTCTTACATTACCAAACTAAACCCCAAAAAACCACACAACGCAACGCAACATCGCGCACACCAACACCTGAATAGGAATCACCTCGCGAGAGGACGCAACATTAGTTGTAGTACTTAAAGGGACTCACAGTGCACATCAATGCTTGCTCAGGTCGGTGTCAGGACACGCGCTCCAGCCGCATTAGCCATGGAACCTGACACTTCAGCTCGACCAACTCCCAAGAGAAAGACCATCACCCACACCAACCAAGACCCACCTAAATTCTCCAAGTCTCCCAAAACCACTTTACGCTGCCTCAGCCCTACCTCCGCTGAAATTCCTGCCTCTTGCTGCTCCAACAATGGATCCACCAGCCTTGATGAGGACATGATCAAACTCTCAGATCTGGAGGTAACCAATTTATTATTTCTTATCTATTGCTGTCTGTCATACAATTTCTGATTCAACACTCCTCTTAATTCCTTCCTTTCGCTAATTTAGTCTCTGTATAGCCTTTCATTCACTCATTTTTTATCACCTAAATTAATGCATCGCATTCAACGTTTCCTTACAGGTGGAGAGCGCGCGAGTTGAAACGTCGACGTTCAATGGTGCTGCACAAATTGAAGGGTCTTTTAATCAAACTCATTTTATTTAAATTTGAATTTGCTTCCAGCTATAGTTCCATATCCAGACGTTTTTCCTCCAACCCATTTTTTCTCCATAATCAAGCCCCCTCAGTTCAAAACAGCACGACATAAAAAATGTATCAACAGTCATAATAATTTCCTCAATTCAAAACTCAAACTCGTTCTTCTTCTCTCTCTATCTCGTGTGTGAGTGTTTGTGTTTTTTCGCGCACTACGCATTCTATTCTATCTATATATAATTCTGAACCGTAATAGTTTTCGTGTCCGAACATTGCAGGAAAGAGATGAATCGTTCCGGCAAGCTTCTCGAAAATTCGGAGGAGACAGAGTCAGTGGAGATGATTTCTTGTCGTGCCTCGTCAAAGGCTCGAACCATGCCAACCGAGTCGGAGCTGGAAGAATTCTTCGTTACCGCCGAGAAAGACATTCAGAAACGATTTCAAGATAAGTAAGTTATAATTGCTAGAATTTTCTTCTTACTCTCTCTCTCTCTCTCACTCTTTTTTATTTTTTCCTTTTTTTCTAGTTTTAGTTTTTGACACCAAAATTAGTATATGATGTAGCTCTGTCATTCCATTTTAATTAAAAATTTATTTTGCAGGTACAATTATGACGTTGTTAAGGATATGCCGCTGGAAGGACGTTATGAGTGGGTTCAGTTGAAACCATGAAGGTGTGGGTCTCGCCATAAGAAAAAAAAACTCCGATCAATTTGAACATGCCATTTTGGTCTCTTTAATTATAATATCGCTAAGTCCGGTCTAGGTCTTTGGTTTCTTCAATGTTAATTATCATTTACACCAAACAAGACTCTTTTCTCTTGTGTACAACTTTTTTGTATTTGAGTGTGGTTAATGTAAACAGGTTGAGATTCATTTGTTCCTTATACTGAGAAGCAGCTGAATGCTCGCTTGTGCAGAACTAACGCTCCCTTTACAGGTTCCAACTTCTCTCATTTTTTTCCTATAAGCGCTCCCCTAAAATCCCTGTCCATTTGTGTTTTTAAACTTCGCTTTTTAGTATAGAGTACACAGAAGTCAGTGACTGTATGATTGTGTCTAGTTTTTCTATTTTTTTGTATATTGTTTTGAAGAAAAAAATAAACAAAGAAAAATGAGAAGGAAGAAGATTAGCCGACTTATAGCGAAAATGGGGAAATGAAAGGAGTGGGAGTTGGTAGTAGGAAGAGGGGAGGCCATGGGAGGGGGCAAAGACACGCACCATGCGGTGTAAGTTACGGGCACGTGTTAGTGAGGATGAGAAAGATGATCTTATTATCCCCGCCCCGCCCCACCATGTGAGAAATTGCAGCAAACACTTTCACAAGTACAACAAATATAGGGAAGGGAGTAAAAATTGGAATATTGTTTTTATTGTTGTTTCCACACGTTACCATTCTCGCTTCTTCTTATCCACCAAGATACATAAAACGGAAAGTATCTGGTCTTGATCAGAATTTGAAATCCATAAAGAGAGACACACGCATCATTAGTTAGTTTGGTAGTTTTGTTTAATCATTAGAATTCATGGCAAAAGTGGATTCATTTGAAAGAAAGCGAAGTTAATTGGAGAGAGGAAGAGGAAGTAGGAATGAGAACGGGAATGCGGTGATGAAGATGAGAGGAAAGGGTTGAGGTAGCAGAAGAGTGGTGTATTGTTGGGTTGAGAATTTGTGGTCCCGATGCTGCATAGCCACAGTGGACGTAGAGATGGGAGGTAGGTAGTGTGACCTTATTCGGCCGTCGTTTGGTTTTGCAATTTTTAATTAATTATTTTGCCATGTTGCGCAGGAGGACCGTGTTTGTCACGTCGTACTAGGTAGGCACTTATTAAAGCGCTGAGATAGTGCAACAGTACTACATGGTTGTGGATTCCGTGATGTGCCTTCCCACTGCTGCTTTCCGTTATGTTATAATCATTGCCCTGCAAATCAAACACCGTGTTTCGGATGAGATATCAGAATATCAGAAAATCAGATATCCTTTGACAACACAGGATCTTCATTCTTACAAACTTTTCAAATCTCCCATCGGGACGTTTCCCTTTATTCTCCCTTTTAACCCCTGTTAACATGTGCACACTCATATAATAAATACACTGCTGTGTTGTTTTCTCCTTCCCCCCAACGTGGAAACCAAACACACATTTATCAATCTAGGTCAATAATTTTTCAAAATTAAATAGATGGGTTCGATAATGTCAATAAGTTTATCTCCTTAAGACGATTTTGTTGTAAATAAGTCTTCATTCTATCGGACGATTTTGTTGTAAATAAGTCTTCATTCTATCGGACAATTTCTTACCTCTTAAAATGAAAATTTAGAATCACATAACCACCTATCACTGATATAAAAATAACATTTTGTAACAATTTTATATAGTTTACAATATATTTGATATAAAAAGTAACCGGGATGACAGAACTATAAATATTGTAAAATATTTTATATGGATTGAAACTAAAATTTGTATAAAAAGTAAAAAGTTTACATGTATTCTAATTATAATCAATATAAAAATAGGCATGGTATTCTTTTTATAATAAAAAAAAATTATATATCAGTTCTAGTTATAATGGATATAAAAAATAGTTTCTTATTTCTTTTATTTGTAAATATATTAGCACAAGATTTTCAAAGCCTTTTTTTTTATTACATCAATCAAATCATACACTAATTCTCATAAACTTTACTTATAAATCCACTCTCATTTACTTCTAAATCTACTCAAATAAACAATATTTAATTCATCTCAAATCCATTCATTCATTCTTCCCAAATTCTCTCCCCCAAGTAAACAAAGCCTAAAGGTGGTGATATATTTCTTCCGGACAGTTTTCTTCATGATGTGTTTTCGCGTCGATCTTGGCGTGAGAGGTGAGGCCACCACTGATTTTGTTGGGGTGTTAATAATGAGATTAGTGATGGAGATTGACTGGGAGGACATGAGAGTAGCGATATACCGACTTTCGTGGTTTTAGGTATGTGATTCTCTAATAATGTTCCCAGTTTCTTATTTATATATCAATTTTACAACTTTCAATTCTTTTTTCAATACCAATTCTTATTTATATTGATGTATGTGTAAATATTGAATTCGTATCGGTTAAGAGCAATTTCAATTAATATTAATTACAAAAGTCCTAAAACTAATATATGACTTGTTTTTCAAAAATAAAAATATAGAAGTCGTGCATGGCTATGTTTTTAAACAACATATGCACTGATATCGTGCAAGTGAGAACAACTTTGAGATATATTTCTTTAAACAATGACTAATGAAATAAATAAATAAATTATAATTTTTTTACTTTATAAATTTGTTATACTTTTCTTGTATAAAAATATTATTTATTAAAAATATGGAATTTTTTTAATGTTTTAATTTTAATTACCTAATAAAATTGTCAAAATAATTTTAAAACAAAAAATGTATATCAAAAAGTTTAAAAAATGGAATTTGTATATTCATATAAGAACTTCTATAAAACAATAAAAAAAGTAATTATTTTAAAATTAAGAAGGGATAAAAAATTTAATTAATTAAATTGATACAATAAATTTAAAATTAAAATATGCTTACATCATTTTATTATTATTTTATTTCTGTAGAAGTGACGCAGTATAAAAGCAAGACTTCTCTTTCTTCGTTCTTTTCCTAACCTTTTTACATTTTCTAAATTTTTGATACATAGTTTTATTTTAAATTAATTTTTAATAATTTAATTAATTTGTTTTCAGCCTCGTCCATACATTAAATAACCCACTACAGCCGTAGATAAATAATTTATGAATTTAAAATGATGTTTTTTTATTTCTTTTATCTTTGAAATTTGTTGTGATTTTTTCTTTTAAATTTCATATAAAATATTTTTTATTTCAAAAATTTCAGATAATTTTATTTTTGAAATTATATTACAATTTTCTTAAGAAAAATAAATATATGTACTTTTAATTTTAATTTATTAATGAAATCATTAAAAAGTGTTATTACATACATTTAATAATATAAATTTTAATTTCACATTTTTTAATAATTTGATGAATAATTTTATATGTTATTAAAGTTATATAATAATATTTTCTTAATACTTAGATTAGTAAGTTAAAATTAAAAAGATAAATTTTTATCCATTCAAATAAATTAATTTTGTAAATATAATTTTCATAATAAAACTATGAAAATTTTCAAAATAAAAAATATTTTCATATAAAATTAAAAAACATAAATTCTAAAAACTAAAATAAATGAAAAGTAATACTTACAGTTCATTAGTTAAATTATTAACAAATATTTCAAAATAAAGAATATGTTAAAAAAATGTGATTGTATAAGAATTTAAAAAAAGATAAAAAAAATTAAAAAAAAATCATTAATTATATTATTAATAAAGAATTTAAAATTAAATTATATGTTTGTTTAAAAATTTTAAAAGCATAAAAACTTAAATCTAAAAAGATATAGATAATAGAAAAAAATGGTTTAAATGCTTACTTCGTCCTCATGTTAATGGGGTGAATTTTTGTTTAGTAATCGGTTTAAAAAATGAAGACATTGGGTTCCTATGTTATGAAAAGTGTATGAATAAGGTTCTGTCCGTTAAGTTGACAGCAACAGTGTTAAGTCCATGCTGATGTGGCCGTATTTTTTCTCTTCTCTATTCTGCTGTTCAGCTTTTTCTCTCTCTTCTTCAGTTTTTTCTTTGATGATTTGTTGAACTTATTTTTTCTTTGTAGACCTTATTCATATATTTTTCATAACATAAATTCACCTCTTCACATGAAGGCAAAATAAGCATTTAAGCCAAAAAAGAAAGAAGAAGTCAAATATTAAAACAAGGACTTCTATAAGTTAAAATAAAATATATATAAAACTGTAGTAAGTTATAAATATGAAATAGGACGGACTTTCATGTAAAATAGTTTAGGCAGAAGTTGCCAAACTATGGCAAGACTTCGGTACTAATTTATTTTATATTGAAGTCACCTCTACCAAACACATTTTTATTTTAGTGTAAGTAATATTTAGACAAAAGTCAATAAGTATTAGTATGACTTTTAGTTTAACAAATTTTTTAACGAAGTTGTTCAATAAAATTTACTTTTAATTAAAATCGTCTAGTTCTGTAATGACTTTTGTTTTAAGCTTAATTTATATTAATCTTTGCAAAAATCGTGTTTGACTAATACAACTTTAACATTGTTAAAAAGGTCGTTATCTTATTTGATGATTTTATCTTCAAAAATAAAAAACCATACATATATTTACGAATTCTTCAAAATAAAATAGTACCCACGAAACTTAACCTTTGACTAGAAATGAGACCCATATGTAATTTTTGAGACTATATGTAACAGGAAACCCAATCCAAATTAATGAAAGATACAACAACCCCTCTTTCTCTCTCTCGTATATATATATATATATATATATATATATATATATATATATATATATATATATATATATATATATATATATGTGTGTGTGTGTGTGTCAGTAGGTCCCCCTAGATATTCTTTTATATGACACATGTCACGACAAGCGGATGATGCAAAATGTAATTCACAGATGAAATAGAACATTGCTTATCCACACTTGCAGTTCGTGTTAACCAATAATTAACAACACAATTGGAAACCTCAGGTACAATGCACGTAAAAAACACATCACAAATTAGTAGCAGTACTGATTTACTTTTTCAACAAATCCACGAATACTAATTATTTTCTTTTGTCTCGGTGTTTTTATTTATGCTGAGAGAAGGTATGTCATAAGTCTTTCGGTTTAATTGAGATTCGAGGTTATCCGTTTTCAATCTTACCTTCTTCTGCTTGCAGATATAATCTTCATTATGTCATTCCGTTCGTCCAGTATTTAAGTTGTTCTTCCAGCTAGGAGTAATCCTGCAGAAAATATTTCGACGCTCAAGTCAGAAAAAACTGTCCCTTGTGTATTCTGATAGTAATTTGGAATAAGATGATTTTAACAGAACATTAATATTGTATTTATTGGCCTCATAATTGTCCAGCCCGTTAATTATATTAATTATTCATTAATACAATATATTTGTGCAATATAATCTACCAATCACTCATAAATACCATATAGTTGTCTTTGATATGGTCATTAAATATATTAACTGGCCATTAATGACATTCATCTTACCTGGCTCGCGATCACTGGATTACCGGTTGGTGCGGATGACACTCCCCTCGAACGGTCGACTACCTGGATACATTACAATAACAATCTAGACAACACGTTCAAGTAATAATATTTGGTGCAATTCAGGCATAACATAGGCATCAACACTATATTGACATTATTATTTATAATATCGATGAAAAGGGAGCGAGATTAGAGTTTCATGACATAGGATCCAATTATTGTATATAGAGAGAGAGAAGACAATGCATGGTTAATATATATTATGTTTGAGTTGAATGGATCAAAAGACAGTCTTTAATAGATATGTTTTGGAAGGACGAGGCATATGTAAGAAATAAGAGAAGGAAAGTACGATGGATGTAAAGACGCAAAGTGTGGTTAAAATGGTAAAGCTAAAAGAAAGATTGAAGGTAAAAGTGTGAAAAAGGAAAGTGGCAATAAATTAAACCCAGAATGATGAATCATAGAAAAGAGAGAGGAGTTAAGCTTGGTGGCCCTACCAGCATTGAATTGGGTGGTGTCTGTGAAAGTATAAGGAGAAGAATATGAAGTTGATGGAGAGGATGAAGATGAAGAAGAAGAAGAGGAGGAGGAGGGTGATGATGTTTATGTTAGTGTCAGAATATGGTTGTGGGAGTTGAACGAGTGATGAAGAGAATGGTGGTAGGTGGGAGGAACAGGAGGACGTGGGTATTAAAGAAGGAAAATGTTTTTTTTTACTTTGTCGTGGTTCTGTTTTAAATATACAGACTAATAACAATGACAAATAGTATATTATTAAAAAATTGTTAAAAAAATTGTTAAAATGATCAATAAAATAGTGATATATAATGTATTATCAAAATATTGTAAGAAAAAGCTGTTAATAAAGATTAAGGTATTGTTGAAAAAAGAAGGGAAGTGGCAGAGTAGATCTATGTAGTATTATTCATTCTTCACTTCATTTAACTTCTGCTTCCTTCTTTTCTTCTTAGTTTTGCTCCCACGTGGAATTTTGACTCACCATTTATGCTCTTTGATTATTCTTCACACCCACTTTCTACAGTGTGACATTTCTTACCTATTACAAAATGCCTTCAATCCAAATTATGTCAATTTATAATCTTATCATTTAGTGTCAGAGATAATAGGTCTTGCAACTTTACACCTTCTTTAATGAAAATTTGTTATAAAAGACAAGTTAATATTTTAAATAGTTTAAAAGCATCTTTTTTCCTTACTTTACAAATATTATGAAACTTTTTTTAAAGAGGAAACCTTCTCATTTGAAACAAAGCGAATGCATTAATTATAATGCAACGAATTTAAAGCTCCCACAAAGGATTAATAGTTTTTATCATTTTTATTTGCTGTTATGATCCTATTAACTAATGAGTTAATACCCAGAAGATTCCCTCAATTTAACTTTAATAAATCCAAAAGTTAATTAAAAATGTATTCATTTTATGTTTGTTTCCAAATCAAACATGCTCGCGTGTCTTTTCCCTTTTTTTAGTAAATGCAAGAAAAATAACAATTAAAATTAATCATTTTCCAAACCTAAATCATAGGAATGGGTTAATTTCATAAAAGATTCTTTGTGTTCATATTAAATGAGATTCTTTGTGTTCATATTAAAAAGGCCATTTCTAATATTAAAAAGGCCATTTCTAAACTTTTTTTGTTTTTCCAAATTTATACTATAAACTGGTGAAAATAACATTTATCGTACTTGTGTTTTTAATTAAAAAAATTAAATATGAAATTAAAAATAAAATGATATTTTTTCTTAAATTTCATTAAAAACAAGAAATAAAATAGAAACAACTTTTTCTCAAGGAGTGTTTTTCCCTCCACCACCCCATTTTTGTTTTACCCCTCTCTTTATTTTTTCATTTTTATTTTATCCTTAATAAAATTTTAGGGTTAATATCTTTTAGCCTCTAACAACTCTAATCATTTTTAATCTCTACCACTCTAATCATCCACTCTAATCCTCCACGCAGTGAGAACTCTTCTTCCTCCTCTTTTTGTTTCATGTTCTTCTTCTTCCTTTTCACACTGTGGTATGAGAGTATGATGGACTTTCATTAGTTAGTGTGCAAGATTGTAAGTGGTGGTGGAAGCAATTGATCAACGTGCAAGATCGGTGTGGTGGGGTGCGGTGGTGTGGGAAGATTCGTCATGAAGGAGGTGGGTAATAAACCCTAAAAAATAATCTATAATCTTTAAATGGATGTGACCATCCGTCAACGGATGTCAACATCCGTTTAAGGAAAAATAGATGTCGACATCTGTTTTGCCTTAAACGGATGTTGACATACGGATGTTGACATCCGTTGACGGATGGTCACATCCGTTGACGGATGGTCACATCCGTTGACGGATGGTCACATCCGTTTAAAGATTATACATTTATTTTCCAATTATTTTTATTAGTTTATTTTTTACATTAATTTTAAAGATATTTTAATAATGTAATTTATATGTTTTGATGTATTATTTTTGAGAAGATGATGTGGTAGAGTTGGGGGGTGAGAATCTAAAAGAAAGAGAATAAGAGTTGGTGGTGAGGCTGAGTGAAAAGTGAGTGGGTAGAAAAATAAGGTTTGAATTCAAAGTAAATAAATATGATTAAAAATAGAATAAAGGTTATTTTTGTAATTAAAAAAAGTTATTTTTGTAATTAAAATAAGTTATTTTTGTAATTAAAATTTTTTTAGAGAAGGTTGGGGAGGTGGAGGGAGAAGTGGTGGTGGTGGAGGGAGTAACACCCTTTTTCAAGCCGATGCGCCAATATATTATGGTCCATTACTAATAAGGGCTTCTTCTTGCACCCCACAAATTTCTTCCTGTATCCCAAACTTTCCTATGTCCCTAAATTACCCCTATCTTTCTGGGCAAACATTCTAGAATTCTTGGAATAAGATTTCGTGAAAGAAATTTTCCGAACAGAATTTTTGGAACATATGAAATGCATTTAGCAATAAGATTTTTGAAAAAAACTATTCAGAACATATATAATACCTTTCAAAACAAGTTTTCTGAAACATACTTACATGAAATATGTTTTAAAAGTAACTTTCCGGATTATCTAAAATGCAATTCGAAAAGAGCTTGTCGGAATAAGTTTCTTATGCCAATAGCAAGGCTCCTAGATCTTGTAGAGCACATTTGAGAAAAAAAAATTCTTCAATTTTAAGCTCTTGGTGGAGGAATTTGACCACATTAACCATAGTAAAAAGAAAAAAAAACATTAACCATTACCAGAGCACAAAATAAATTGAATTTTACGAACATCATTTTCGTTTCTTCATGCACATTCATAATTTCTAATTACAACCCCATAATTTTTAAAATATCCAGTTTATCTTTTATAAAAGTCACTTTTGCCAAGTTTTCTCGAATTTCTAGAACGAATTTCAAAACAAACTTTTCGAAACACTTACATCTTAGAATGAATTTTTCAAAATAGAATTTCTAAACTAAGTTTGAACATATGATATCTTTTGAAAAGATTCTGGAACATATAAGATATGTTATGAAACATGATTTCTAGAACCATTTTCTAGAACATATAAAATGTATTATAGAATAAACTTCTCCTCTTATTCCTCTTTTCTCATAATGCAACGATTATAGCTAAAAAATGTGATTATGGGTATTCAAAGATAAAATTTATTATGAATATAGATACTTCAAACAAACAGATATTTTCAGACAATAAATAATATATAACTTATTACTAACTTATAAGTAAATTGGATTTAAGTATTATATTATTTGTATTCGAAAGTATAATTATTTATAAAAAATTAAAATTAAAATTATATTTTATTATATTAAATTTAATTAAAATTGCAATTTAATTTATATTTTTTAATATTATTTAAATTTTGTTTTAAAAATTTATATATATTTTTAAAGTATTTATATATATTCAGAGAGTTTTAAAAAAATTATTAGATATTTTTTAAATAACTATTTAACAAAACGAAACAAATAACAAGTTAGATTTATTATCATGACAAGTAACAAATAAATATATTATTTGTGTCGGATTTAACCCGTTTTCATTCTAACCATAAAAGAAAAAAATTGAACAGTAGTAACGATGGAAACAGAGATAACACGGTTCAGAAAAAGATATTTAAGTCTTTTCAATATTAGAATAGGCGTGCAAGTACAAATCATAAAGGTACAGAAAGAAGAGAAAGCCCAAAACCAAATAACAGTATAGGCCTCTTGAGAATTTTAAGTTTACATTATTATTTTTTTTTTTATTTTTTATATTTATCTTATTCTTATTTTAGTTTTAAGATTATTACAAAACATAATACTATAATAAAAATTAATATCTAAAACATAACGCACTAAACTTCAAACATCAAAATATAACTACTTTATAAAATATGTTGAATAACCCCTCATTTAAATTTACTCTGAAGTCTAATGGTAATTTCTCATCAGATTCTTGTTTTCATAGTCAAATTTTTTCTTTTCATCGTTTTTCATTTTCTCAAACCCAAACAAAGCTAGTGATGTAAAATTTACCTTACCCTCTACAATTTTTTTAGCCATAATATTAATACTAATTATTCTTCATATAAAATAGTGACTCACGTTATTTGAGACTTTGAATGTATATAAAGTATATTTAACATACTTTATTACATATCTATATTAATGATATAGTCAGGAATCAAACCCTGCAATTACCTTCCCCTCTCCATAAACTACTTTTTACAATCTAATTTTATAACTCATGTTTCTATTTTTCACTTGTCGCATGCTAAAAAATCTGTTATAAAAAATATATTAGTTGTTTTCACATTATATAGCATGTTAAATCAATTTTTTGTTTTCCAACTGGGATACCAATATTAGTTGCTATTATTTAAGATAAAAGTTATTTAACTTTAACTTTTTCTTTGTACGTAAAATTTAACATAATATAATAAATGGGTTTTGACAGTCTTGAACTGATTGTTTCAGAAAAAAGATGCAGAATATTGCACATGTCTCTTTCACACTCAAAAACTACAGTTAAACACAACAAAATCTTGCAGCAGTAATGATTTTATATATTTCTACAAAAAATATCGTGAATGAAAAACTAAACTGGAAACAAAAGCATTTCTTGGAAATGAATAGAAAGGAGAAGGAGGAAACACTCTTGTGAGGAACTAAATTAAAGAAACAGTGTTTTTGTCCTTTCTTCTTCTGTATATGCATCACTTAGCACAGCATACTCTAAATAAATTTTGATTTTGTTCGTTTGAATGGATTTTGAGAGAGTGATGAAGAGGATTTGAAGGTAAATTTTGTTGTTATTATTTGAGTGAATTTAGAGGTAAATGAGAGTGAATTTTAGAGTAAATTTTTTTAATGTGTCATATCAATCAAATCCTACACTAATTCTCACAAACTTTAGTTCCAAATGCACTCTCACTTACCTTCAAATCCACTCAAATAAATAACAACAAAATTTACTTTCAAATCCTCTCAAATTTTCTCAATCACTCTCCTCAAATTTATTCAAGTGAATGAATTTTCTTCACTGTTGGAGCAAATTTATAGAACAACAGATTTTGTTCCACTAGTACATTCTACAAAACGTATTCCCCCTACGCCGACAGGTAAAAATAAAGTTTCCCTTTCAATCGAAAGAAAGAAAAAACAAAATATCAATAATGATAACTGAATCAAATTGGAGTTATATATATATATATATATATATATATATATATATATATATATATATATATATATATATATATATATTCTAACATTTTTAATTTGTAACATTTCTATAACACTATTTTCTTACTCTTTATCCCATTATACAGTGCACTTTCTTTTCTCTCTTCCCTTTGTAGACATTTATTACAGTGATTTTCTCAATCTATAGGCTGCTCGCATTAGATTTTCGAGCATTCATGATATAAGGGACATTTATTTCGTAGTGATCAAATTTATTTTCCTTAAATAAGCCAAATGTAGTGGTTAGGGGAAATTAATGTCGATGAAAATATTTGTCAGTGAAACATGAAAATGCAAGATGCAAATAATATGTACAGCTAATAGGCAAATTCTACATTCAAGAGAAATTACACAAGAGAATAAAAGAAAACAGCCAAATCCTAACACAAACAAACTTACTGAACTCATCATCGCAATGAAGAGAAAAACAAAAAAGAACACGACCCTTTTCCTCCTTCCACCTTGACAGCAAAGCAAGAAAAGGCAAAAAGAAACAAAGAAGGAAGGAGAAAAAAAGAGAAACTCCATTCTCTACAAATATTCAACACTGTCACCGACCCCATTTGAGCCTCCTTCATGTAGCTGTTCCTGGATTACACCAAAAAACAAAGCCATTTATTAGACAAACACCTAGGTAGTGATTACATCAAAGAAAAACCAAAATAAACACAACAAACAAAGCAAGTCCCATAGGTGAAGATTGTTGTTTTATATATCATATGACAGTATGAGTTCGTTAAAGCTAAAATCTCTAGAGATAGAAAAACCGAAATAAATAAAATTAAATAGAGAGAGAGAGATATTAGTTTATGACCTGAGAAGAAGTGACATTAATGGGAGGAGGTTCATTGAGCAATGCAGACCTTGGTTCTGAAGAAGGTTCAGTAGTCTTGTGAGGCTTCTTGGAGCCAATGTGAGTCTTTCGGAGACCCAAAAGGCCCTTCCACCTTGTTGAGGAGGCCTTGGGTGGCCTGAGAGAAAAGCCCTGATCATATTCATCATCATTTATGAGGAGCTCTTCCTTGAGAGTGGTGGTGGCCCTTTGCTGCATCATGTGGTTGTTGCAATTGTCCTTGTACGACAACAACCTGCCCTTGAAGAAAAGCTCATCAGCACTCATCATGGAGTAGTTTGTGACCGAAAATTCGAAGTCAGAGGACACTGCAGGCGCGTCTGATCTTGAGCCTCTTTGTTCTTGTTGCTTCATGGCCTGCTGCACATCTACAAAATCATTTGAGAAAGAGATTCTAGGGCTCATTGGAGCGCACTGATGATGATGTTGTTGATGATGGTGGTGGTGGTGGTGGTGGTGGTGATTATCATCACGCTTGTGCTCGGAGTTGTTGTACATGTCTAAGCATGCCATCAGATTTCACAACACCGCATCTAAAATAAAAAGAAAACAAAATGGATGCATGCGAGAAGTAGAAACAATGAACTCCACTTGGGACCCCCTCTTTCACACTGTTGCAACCCCACTTACAGCAGATGTTTGTATTTATATGTGTCACAGAAGGGATCTTCCTTTGGATTTTTCTTCCTATCTTTGCTAATAAATACTATTATTTACATGCATGGCATGCCTTGACATGATGCTTTGTCATGACATGTCAATTTGGCCTTCAATGACGGTCAATCTTCAAGATTTGTACTGTCTCCAGTTTACACTGCTCTTCTTGGACACATGTGAATTGTGAATGCCTGGAACTGCCAACAAATTAAGTATTTTAACTGTTTATTTATTTTCCTTCTCACCTTTTACCCCATCACCATTGGCTGGTTGCAACTGATGCAAAAGCTCTCCTTTTTAGGCCTATCCCTTGTGTTTCATGTTGTAATATAAACAAAGTTTTGGGAAGATTCGAAGAACTTGCACTTTTAGCTATGCCATCTCATCATCCAATGCACAGTAAAACAAAACATACATTATGCTTTATCCATTATCCCTTTTCTTTTCTTTTGAATAACAACCAATGCATAGACAAAGGGTTTTGCTTGCTTGTTGTTCTCCTCAAAGGGTGTCAAAATTAGTATAGAGGTTATGGAGAAGGAGAGTTGATATATAGCAGTTAGCAAGCCTGCATTATATATCATTTGAGTTACAGAAAACAACTTTTAATTAAAGAAATAGGGTATATTGAGATTATGCAGAGTTAAATGGTTGGAATATTTTGAATGTATGAAAGTTTGAAGGCTCCCACCACCACCACCAAAGTGGCACAGTGGCAGAGTTACAGCTTACAGTTACAGAGAGGACCGGCATGCGCAAGCATATATGCTGTATTCATGCACATTTCATCTCTCATAATTGACCCAACTTTGACTCTAAAATCAAACAAAGCCAGGGAATGAGCTGGCGACATTAACGGATCAAAGTGACCACGTGACTCCGGATTGTCTTTCAATTACATAATCATATTCAACTTCAGGACACACATTTTTTAATTCAAATTCAACCTACTAAATCCTCAAGAGCCAACACACATACATGGCTGAGGAAGATACAACATTTTAGTACCATCACTTACTAGATCCAAATCTTCAAATAAATAATATCTATCACTTAAAATAAGTTATGAATAATGTTCGTTTACTTTTGTTCTGAGTTGAACTCAATTTATTTAATTCGTGCTGGTTAAAAAGGATAGCCAAGTTGTGTTAACTTTTCCCAGATGGTTTGGTTTGGGAACATGTTCAAGACTCGAGTTTTAACTAAAACAAATAAAAAGTACACAAAAACTACAAATGATAGCAGCTGCACAGACATAAATCCAGTGTAATGAAACAGACAGCACAATATATATATATCAGAAGAAAGATAAACAGACTCAACCATTTTTCAACAGCATTATTCCTTAATGAGTCCAACCATAATAAGTGAAGTTTGCTCACTTCAAAACCTCTATTCCAAGCCAAAGCCCGCAAGGCGATGTTTTAATATGTTCAAGGTGTATACATACATACATATATATATTTGATGTCAAAGTTTTAACTGTAATGTCATATTCAAGTGTTGGATGTATCACTATATATCTTTCTCTAGCCAGTACATGAGTTGCTTGCACCAATTCATATATGAGGTTGAATCTATATTGTGTACGCACCAAATGGCTTTGCATCCTAATTGCAACTTCTGTTATGCGAATCATAGGGAGGAAACAAACACAGCTAGCGTCCATGAATCAACAAATGTAATCAATCATACAAATTGTTACTAATAACAAAATATCATTATCTGTTTTGTAAATGGTAGAGAGAGAGAGAGAAAGGGGTGAGAGGGGTCGTAATCTTGAACTCTTGGACTATTGTTTAGAAGTAGAATTACTAGTCTTCAGGACCAAGAAAGCCTGGTAACATGCAGGGAAAGGACACAGACCACTAAAAGTTTATTAAAAAATTTGAAAAATTAAGCTGCAGCAAAGGACAAGGTTGTCACTCACGTGGTTCAGTTCTTTTGAAGTGATTCTGCTAATGGGGTTATGACATGTGTCTGATTCCCACAAATGAAAGCCCTCGAACATGGACCAGTCAAACACAATCGGCAAATTCTTGGAGATTAAAAGGCTGTTCAATTTGTCCTCATCCCGGTTATGGTCTTCCATTTCCATTTACTTCTAAAACTACTTCCATCTTATATTGTCTGTGATACCATCTAAACCTAACTTAATTTCACATTAAAAACTTCTTCTATATTTAATGTCTATGCTCCTTTCCCAATGCCAGATCTCAACAACGAACTAATTTCTAGCTAGATCATTCTTTTGTGTCTATTTTCTTCATAATAACTTGCTTGTGCACAATTTATGTAAGTTTTTTCTTAAACATAAACTAATTTTGGTTGAATAACAGGAAGATTATTTCATGTAATACGTAAAAAATAACTCATTGGTGGTGTCTTAGAGATGAATTATTCCCACCTCGTGCTATAGTTTCTAATGATAAAAACTTTGGAGAAATTCAACAATAATGAAAACTGAACCAGACTTAAAAAATATAATACCACATTCAACTCAAAATCTTACTAAATGGATTTATTATTTATTTATCTTATAAAATGCTTGATTTTCAGAAAACTTAACAGTTTTTTTGTAATATACATAGAATGGTTTGGAATGGAAGGTCGTTGTAAAATTCATGCAAACTGTTTGATCATTGAAAATGGGTACTGTTGAGCATGGTTGGAGGCAATAGTATATAAAAGACATGTGTGAAGAGTAATGAATGATTGTTTGGGAGACAGGTATGGACCTACATTTGAAAAAACACCTTCCAAAAGTGCTCATGCTGTTAAGAGCCTTTCTTTCAGCCAGTAGTTGCACTGTGATATAAGTTAAAATAGGGCAAGTCACGCCTTCTAAATCTATTCATTAATTATCCTCACATTTTGGGGCTCTGATATTCATTTATATTTTTTGCTAACTTCGCAATAATATGTCCGATATATATAAAACATTTTTCAAATTTGAAAAGTTGATGGATATAGATTATTATCTCTATTTTTATTTTATTTATTAGTGTTAGAAATAGATAATGTGCTAGTGTCGATTTTTCTTTAATTCATAATTTGATAATGTCATTATTGATTTGGACGTGTCATTTATCTACTTTGATGTGTTTAAAAAATAAAATGAAACTCTAGAAATTCACTAGGAATTGAATTTACCAATTTGCCAATCATGATTTTGGCACTTTAAAAACAATATACATTTTATGGAATAGGCTAGAAAAAAAAAATCATATGATGTATATCAAGCCATTAATTATAATATAGCATACCCTTGCTTATTATTTTTAAGAAATTAAAATGTGAGAATACACAACAACTTTTAAATTTATCATGGATAACTTGATCCTCCGACTCTCTCTATTTTACTTTATTTTATAATATGTCTAAGGTTAAATATATAGTATTTGTCTCTAATTAATTACTCACTTAGGAGTATGGATTAAGGATTTTCTTGAAAAAAAAGTATTTCATGCATGTGTTGTTTTTGTAAAAAGGATAATTAGTGGGAAACAATTATGTCTCTCTAAAATTTACTAGTACGTGGAAGATATTTGATAAGATTATTTTTGCATTTTTACTTTGATTCTTAAGTCGAAGAATTAAGCATATATAGATGTAAAAAAGATAGAATTTTAAGTTTCGATTTTTAATTGAAACATATTCTTCATCGATTTTTGAAGAAATCAAAGTCTATATATAAAATAAAAAGAAATAGTCTGAAAATTTAAAATATAGAACTGACTGCAAATTATTTAATAATTAAAAATAATATATGAAATTATTTTAATGCAGGACGAGGAAATGAGAACAACCTTCGCGTGGCAAGGAAGGAAAGAGAGTGCAGCAACAACGAATTCGTGTTTCGCAATTGTAGAGGAATGACGTTGGCAGTGACCATATTAAGCAATGGTAAAGTGAAACAATGTGTCTTCCGTGAAGAACCTGGATATAAAATGCTTGAATTAATAAATAAGTCTTACGAAACAGAACCTCGTCAGGGAAGATACAGTGTTACGACATTTATGTTGTAGCGGCAAGAAAAGGGAAGAGAACACAAGGAAAAAGAATGACGTAATGCTCACTTTCTCAATGAAAATGGTAAAAGGGTTACGAATGACAGTAGCGTTTGCGTTTTTCAGTTGTAAAGGAAAATAAATAAATTCACAGCAATACAATGAAACAAATATTTTTAGTGAGGATATAAAGTATTTGAAAAATTAACCTTAATAAAAAAAATAGACTTGTGTTCTTTATAAAATCTAATTCTATTATCTGACATAAAAAATAACTATAACAATTTTAAAATTTGAAATGATTTTAGATTTCTATTCTAAAATAATTTAACTTTTTTTAGAGAGACAAATTATGCATCACTTAACCCACCAATGGAAAGGGGAAAGAACACTTTCAATTTTCAAGTATTTTAAGGTAATAGTATTATAATCTATTACCAAAGTATTATTTCCTTTAAAAATTTGAAATATCCTTAAAAGATGTTTGAAAAAAAAAGATGTATTTAAATTTTAAAAAAATGATATTTTGATATAGGTTTTTTAACAATATTTTAATATAAAATGTCATTTTTTCACTTATTCATTATTTATTTATTATTATAATGTATTCTAAACTTAATAAAAAAAATAACAGTATATTAAAACATTGTCAACAAAAAAAAATTATAATAATGTATCATTTTAAACTGGATATACAACTTCAAATGTAGAAGATGAAAATGCAGATTCTGTATGCAGTTGTTTCCTTTGAATTTCCGTATACACGATTTGTACATAGATAGAATAAAACGCCGCAACAGGCGATACATGCTCTCAAAGTTCAAAACTCACACGAGCAGCTGTAAGCAGATAACTTTTTTAATTATAACTTCACAACACCAATCTCATCACTTGCTTATGCTTTTCCAAACTATTCTTTATAAATTTGGGCCTTGGGAACGCTAATTCCAACTCCATTTTATATTTCCTTCATTCTAAGCCTCAAAAACTGCAACCAAAACTCCATGCACCTTTAGACAGTGCAAAGCCAAATGTGCATTTCAGAAATATCCAAGTCCCACGAACCTCTATCCAAGACTTATGCTCTCCCCATAATACCTCCAACCCCGGTAATAAATAAATACCCTCTCTAGGAGTTTTTTTTTCTAATTGCAATGGAAGTTGAAGATCTGATTCATATCGAGTGAGATTACAACTGGGCAGAGAATCAAACACAAAATAACATTAACATTTACCATATACATTTACATACGAACCATTACATCTGTTACTAAGTTAATCTCATACATAGGACCAACAAACTACTCTAACCTCACTAGCACTTAAGAAAAGGAAAAGAAAGAAAATATTTCTTAAGACACGAATGACAGAAACACTGAACACTTAGCCTAGTTTCTGCCCACTCATCATCATCCTCGTAAACTCGTTCAAGTCAATGAAACCATCTCCATTTCCATCCACTCCTTTCACCATTTTTTTGCATGCACTAAGGCTGCAACTCTCTCCTAGCCTCTTCAGAACTTGGGACAACTCCTGAGCACTGATCTTCCCATCACCGTTCAAATCAAACAATTGAAAAGCATTCTTGATATCCGCTTCTTTAATCCTACCCTCTCCGTTGACCATCTCCACGAACTCTTTGAAGTCAACGAAGCCATCCCCATCAGAGTCCATCAACCTAAAACCCTTCACTGCTTCAGCTTCCCCAATGCCCCTATCTAAAGCCCTTGCTGCAGCCTTGTATTCTTCTAGTGAGATCTTCCCATCTTTGTTGGTGTAAAATTTCTCGAACACCCATTTCATTTCCTCTTCTTTTGGTTGGAAACTTTGTCCTTCATTATTCGATCTCTGTCTTGAAATGAAGCTGTTCTTCTGGGCTAAATGATTCCGTGAAGAGGAGGGCTTCCATGAGAAGCTATAGTTGAACTTGAGGAAACTCAAATTCGACATGTATATGTTTCAGGGTAAAAAGATACACATATCAGGCTTTAGTATGATTATGAAGGCTACTGCATCATGGTTTATTTATATAGATAACCTTCCTCCTTTGGATTCCCTCGAGGCTCAAGATATTGTTTACAAAGAAAAGCAGTAGAATCTGAATAAAGACTCATTCCAATGCCCGGAGTTTAAACTCTAGCTGATATATATGTTTTATGCTACATTCTTTAGGAATATTGTTTCTCCTCACACGCTCACGCTGTTTATTGATGAACACTAGTTTGGTGAAGTTAGAATATTTTTTTGATTGGTCAGAGTTGACATAGGTGGGTGTTGTGTTAGGTTGAAATGCAATCTACGTTAGACGATTCCCTTCGATCTTTTTGGTAAAACCGTGTATTCATCACATACAGAGCTGAACGAATCCTATTCTTTTGTCACTTGTTAATATTTGTGATGATGTACATGAACCTTTCTTTCTTTTCGACTTGATGATTGGAGAGATTCATTCCCGTTACGTAAATTTTTAATGTATATGCAATTTTTTATTTCATTCGTATGAAGTTCACACTGGATGATGACACTCATCTGAAGCTCGCCCATATATTCTCCTTACCACTCAACTATTTGCAATTGAAAACTTTCTTGAGTATATATTAACTCAATTTTAGTTGAGCCACGAGTTGTATAGATGCAAGCATCAAAGAAAAAACATGACAATGACAATAACAAGTGGCAGAGAAATATAAGGTCATGAAGAGACCTAATATCTGTCACAGTTTTAAACTGATCCCTCACAATTCTTAATCGAACAATGTCTTCTTCCTATTCATTCATGGATAGAGGAGCGTTTAATTTAGTATAACTGATCATGACACAAACCTTATCCTAGGTAACTGCGAAGACCATATGATATTTCTATTTTCAGTTTATTTCAACAATATCTCTGGAAATTTTTTACTTTTAAATTGTATAATTAAAAAAAAATAACTTTTGAATCACCATTTTCTTTCATGAAAAAAAAAACTTATGAGCTGCACAATCTTAAAAATCTTTTAATTTCTAGATTATGTAATCCAAAAGTTTCTTTGAGATTACAATTTAAACGGTTTTTGTGAAAAAAAAAATCTGAGATTTCACAGAATAAAAGGCTTTCTTCCTTAAATCTATTCATGACACGGCACATGGATAAGAGTGACGCTGACAAGGTGGTGATGGCAAGGGGGCAATTTGGTTTTTTACCATTTTTATGGGGCTGCACATAGAAACTGTGAGGGTGCAGAAAGAAATGACCATTACAGTTTACATGTACCAGGCATGCTGTTCGGGCTACAGCAAACCCATCAAGTGGCCCATGAACACATATTTCAAAGAAATGCTCATCCAAAACAGTTATGGGTAATCCTACATAATAAGGGACAGAGTTTATGTTGCCGCCCAGAGTTGGCCTGCTATTAAATACCCTCACGCACCATCCATCGATTAGTGCTTATTTATTAAAATCTTGCATGATAGGAGCAGATTGATGGCTTCAGTTATTGATTAAAGTAGTAATGTCGGGTGATATTACGAACAAGCACAAATGCAGTTTAGATGAAGGAAAATAAAAATAAAATCATTATTTTTTCAAACAAAAGTTTCAAAACTTTATTTGTACAAAATTAAAAGAAATAAAATCTAATAAATTTCGAAAATTGTTTCCAAAAGAAACGTTTTAGAAATTTACAAACAGAAACAGTCAAGAAATGTCTTCTCAATATTTTATCTTCTTCAAATATTCTGTTCAAGTGCTTGTTTGTATGACATGAACGTCACTGCCTGGACCTTTCACCAAGACGTTTCACTATACTATTACGATTTATGATGTTTTTTAAGATGACTGTCACTGCCTAACTTCATCAACGGGACAATTTGTGTCCCTTTCATGTTTTATGCACAGGAAAGCTGTGCGGTTAGAATTTTAGCCAGAGTACAGACTCCATCTCAAAAAGGTGCTTCAGAAAATCAACCTCGTACATTGGTTTTCATTTCTAATGCATAAAAATGCCCCTCATGTTTCTTTGCTTGGAAAATTACTTTTCTTCCTATTTTGGTTTACGTGGGGTCCAAAGTCACCTGCAAACTTTAATTTGATTATTTTACTAGTCAATTTAAGATCACCTGCATATGCTCCTCACTTAATAACCAGACATATCAGACATAACGTAGGAATAAATATTTACGAAATGATCTAATAGTTAAGCTAGCAAAGTCTGATAGACATAAAGTTGATAGGACTAAATGTTAACAAATCCTCTAACAATAGAGAACCTAACAAGCTCGAATAAAATAATTTTCGATATTACTTTTAGAATTTAGCATTGTATTGTCGTTCCTATAAAACCGATTTATAAGTTGAATATTATCACTCACTTTTATATTAAACTTGATCATATCACTAATTAGTGCAGAATCTTCAACCTCCCACAAGAAATTGTCCAAATTCGTGGAAGCCTAATTGAAAATCGCACAATCCCTACCCTGCAAGAGCTAGGCTAATTAGCTCATAGCAGGGTGATCTCATCGAAAACTGTACACAGTATTAGCACACTTCTTGAATCTGTCTGTGTTTCTATTGCTGCAGTGTTTTCCCAAGCAATAGTCAGCACAAATACAAGGCCTATATTTCAGACACTTTTATGCTATAAAAGGCCTCTTATTTTTGGCAAAAACTAAGCACATAAATGGCACTGTAAAATTTCAGGGCACTTCAACTAGTATTTTTCCTTGGCATAGTCTACGTGTTAATGTCAGTGTTCCACTGTCTACATTGCGATACATGCACCACAAATACGCCATGTCAGCATGATCAGTGCTTAGTTGTCAAATGATAAGTTTCCTTCTACACGTTGGGCATTTTACCTCGTGTTTAGCATTTCGCCTCATTCTTAAATTTCTCCCGAAGATATAACCACAAAAGTTATTTCCATTCATCTTTCCTAGAGAGAGATGAAGAGAAAACTGAGTCTCAACTGCTTCCTCCCCTCAAATACCACTTTTATAATATTAAATTATATATTACAATTATATCTCCAAGAAAAGAGAAGATTAAAAAGTTTGTCACTTCTACCAAATTTCTGAGTTCAAATTTTAAACATGCAATAAAAGATGTAACCTAGAATGAAAATCTACACATCCAAAATAGTAATAAAAAATCAGTATTTTTTTTGCAGCACTGGCTAGTGAGCACTCCCAGAATATTCGAAGAAATGAGCGAGCCTCATGTCTTCAAACATTCATGTATACAAGCAATCAAATTTTGCTTTCTTCAAGAAAGAGCAAAGACTAAAGATCTTCATAAAATGTCAAGAATCTGCAATGTTATAAGATATGTAATTATAAGACCACTGAAGAACCAAAAAGACGTTTATACAATAGTACTAAACTAACTGGACAGGAGGACCAATAGGAATGAGGAAAAACACAAAAGAGTGTTTCAACCAACAACGTATAAGACAGAATTTCATGCTCTGAAAAAAACTAATAGGTATGAATATACTTCAACAAATTCAGAGTGAGATGACGGTCATGTGATCTTCCCATAGTCAAACTTGACCAAAAAGAGTTAGAAGTAAAACTTACTCGCATAGGCATCTCTTGCATGACAATATTGCTGCTCTCTTCAATACTTTTTAGGGTCACCACTTCCCCACCAACTACCATATTTATAACAATCCCGTCTGCACATTACTCAGGAATGTTAGCCGCAATGCAAAACTACAAACTATCACATACTTGGACAAAAGTTAAATACAGTTCCTTAACTCTTATTTGTGTTGTTTTCAGTCAAAATTGAAAACTCAACTCGATAATAAAGGCTTACTCTAAAGGATTATGCAAAATTTCGAGATAAAACTTCAATTTTGACAAGGAAATAGAACAGATAGCATCTAAGGAACTGTATCTATGTTTTGGCCAACTTTAAAAAAGTACACAGAAGTAGGGCATAAAGAAAGGACCGGCTGTTAAACAAGTTGCCAATCGCCTAGCGTATGTCTCCTGCAGGAAACACAAAAAAAACGAGGAACATAAGAGAGACGATACAGATACTCGGGGACACCAATTTCAAAATACATAAACAACTAAATCTGCATTCTTCTGGTGGTAAACATGACACATACGAATGCACACAATGATGTTGAATATTAGCTGCATAAATTAAAATTTGTAGTAAAGAGAGAGAGAAGAGGAAAACCTTCTTTGCCGGTAACTCGTAGTTAATGAGAAGATGAGCATTCAAGGGAAGTTCGCCAGAAGAAAGGAGAGGGAGGCAGGCGTCTGTTACAATGATCATATGAGATCTCTCGTCTTTCCTAATATCATCCTCGTCCGGCGCTCCACCGTGATTCGACTGGCTCCACCGTGCTGTTACCTGTCGAAATTTCTCTAAAAGAGAAGCGCGTTCATCTTCAGCGAGATCACTGTACTGACACGCGGAAAAGGGAAGCGGAGGACACAAGAGCGAATTAGGAGAAAAATTTAGTGTAGCGCGTGGGAATTGGGAGGAAGTGAATGAGTTGATGATGGGAAAATAGGAGAGACCAGAGCAGAGGAGGAAACGAAGGGGAGAGTGGAGAGAGAGGAGCAGAGAGAGTCGAGATCGTCGCGCGTGCTGCAACAGACCACGATGGGCAAGGATGGACGTCGAGCCACCAGATCCACCAGTTCGATTACCGTTTGCTGCGATATGTCGATCGTTTTAGATAATCAAAAATCTGAACAAAAATTGAAAATGAGAGAGAGAGAGAGAGAGAGAGAGAGAGAGAGAGAGAGAGAGAATGCCATTTTGAAGTGGAGCCTGTCAACTGCGAGGTAAAAATGACGCGGGTGGCTGAAAATGAAGGAGAGGGGAGAATGTGTATGAATGTTAAATGGAAGTTAAAGGGGAAACGGGAAGGAGAATGGAAAGAAGAGTACCCAAACGGTGCCGTCTGAAATGGCGGAGACGAACCGCAAACGCTGTCCATCGCCATACTACAGGAGAGGGGATGCTTCTTCACCCTGCACTCTCTTTCTCTTCCACGCTTTTAATGTTTTCTTTTATTATCATTTCTTTTGTTATTCAAGTTTTAAAAATGTCTTCACGGCTATCATTTTTATTTTATGTTTGTTTTTCCTTAAATTACTTTTTTTAACACAAAATGAATATGTTAATTCTAACAGTTAAATTTTAGGAATGTTAAAATTGAAGTTGAAGTATATATGTGGCTTAAAATTTGATGACAACCTAAACTTTTACAACGACATGAACAAAATTCACTCCTGATAATTTTTTGGTAATAATATCAAATTGTTCAAGTAATACAGTGAATTAAGTTAAGAGTATCGTTCTCTTGAGAGAATTTGAATCACGTTATTCAATTAAAATTATTTATCAAGATATGATGATAACACTTGAAAATTCAAATTGGCAATTAACATAAAATTAACAACGTAAACAAAATTTAAGATTGAAAAATACGATAATAAATCACTGGAATGTTTGACAAACATTACACTAAAATCCTGGAGAACATATATTTTCTATTGAAGCATTTACATAAGAATATATTGGTTTAATTCCTTAAAACAAGTTCTAAAATTATGTATTGAATTTTAGTTACTTTTAGTTTCTTTTCTTACGTTGGTTCTAAAAATACTTCTCAGTACAAAAAAACTTTTAAAGAGAATTATACTTCTGTATAATCAAAAGCAAGTCAAGAAAAGAACAAGAAGAGAAACATATATTGCAAAAAAAATTTACATTAATGTGTTGTCATACAACAAATTCCAATAATGAATAGAAAATTTAGCATATCATGTACTTTTTACATAAATTCCTCGCAGAAAGTGAAGTCTTGATGTCTTGAAAGGTCTCCTCATCGTCTCCTGAGTTCTCCAGTATTTTTCTGACTTTGTTCGTGTGTCAGAAGATCGTTTCTACTTTTTTGTCACGTTTTTTTAAGTCAGTTAACTTAATTAAGTCGCTCATCCAAATTATACATTCGTACAATAATTTACATAACAATCTACTTCCTATTAGAACTTTTCATTGAATAATAACATGAATAATTATAAGATTGAGATCATTTATAAGTTTAAAAACAATTTTTTTTACACTTATCAACTACTCCAGCACATGACTTATTATTTAGTGCAACCTTTCTCTCACATAATCAACGTGTTTAATTTTAGGAAGGGAATACTATTCTTTTTGACCAGTCTTCATCTGAATCTGTATTTCAATGTTCACATACGGTGGTGTCTTGTACTTTTTCATTTAGTTTGTCGATAGTTTCACCAAGTGAAGTGAAAGTAAACCCAATAATAATAATATTTAAAGGAAAATAATCATAAATATAATTTCTATGAAAAATTGAGAAGATATTCGCATAAATTGAGTAACAAATTAAAGAGTAAATAGAAAGTTTGGTGAGATATTGTTCAATTAAATTTTGAAAAGAAGAGATCTTTATTTTGGTCTCTGAATGTATATAACGTTTTGAAATTATATTCTATCGTTAAATTTCATCGGTCTTTTCACTCAAATATATAAATCAAGGACTATTTTTGTTACAAAGTTATGATATTAACAACCAATTTAAACTCTCTACATTTGAAAGACTAAATGAGCAAAATTTCACAATTTAAGAATTAAATTATTAATTTTTCTAAATTAAACTATCTTAGTAAAAGTATAAATCAATTAAGCTAGATCCATCTATCACGTTGATGTTTTGATTAATTAAAAATAAATTAATGAAAATGAAAATTGATTTATTAAAAAACCACATTACTGAATTGCTATCTCTCCTATTAATCATTATTATTAGCGTGATGATAGCAGGGATTGTGCGGTGATAGGTTAAAAGTTAATCGGGCTTTATGATAGACAAAGTACTGATCTAATAGTTTAAAAGTTAATGTGGCTGATAATAATAAGGGGGTTAGATATAGAAGCTAGAGGGTCAACTAATAAAAAGGAAACATTGGGAGAGTTGATCAGGGAAATTAAGAACGTCCAAACATATATATCACATTTTTTAATTTCTCTAGCTCATCGGTTTTGACTAGAAGAATTAAAAAAAATATATTATTTTGAAAACTTTAATCCAAACATAATCGTTAACATCAACCAAGCTACAGAATGCCTTACATAAAAAAATAAAAACATATAGCGTACATGTGCTTTCCAATCATACAAGGATTGACCTAGGTATATACATCATTAAATTTAAAATTAAATTAACACAACCTAGACACGTGGAGGAAGTAGAGCAGAGGCTGTCGCATTTGGTCTTTTTACCCAAACATAATTATCGCTCAGCCTTTTACTTTTTCATTATCCTATTCCTTCCTTAATTACCTAAAAGGAAAAAATCAATTGTTCTTTGTTCGTTGATTGGTCAGTTGCAAACCTTATTGCTAGTCATGATGAGATTTATAGGTTCAAAATCAACAACGGGCTTGGACTTCTTGAGGCGAGGCCCACCGAAGCCCATTTGGTCTTCGCGCGCTCTCTTGTTCTTGTTGTTTCTTTTGTCTGCTAGTGTATCCTCTTTCAACCAAACACCAAACAGTTTCAAACACTCCCCACCACCTTCTTCACCTACCGCCTTCTCAGATCCGCAACTTCCTTGCCGCATGATGCGATCTATCTGATCAGGACCCACCATCAGACGGTTCTTGAGAAAAGCAACGAGCTCATCGCACTGCTTCCTCGCACGTGCCAGCTCGCAACTCAGCGTTTCGTTATCCTTCTTCAGTTTCTGGTTCTCGCTCGATAACTCATGAGAAGCTGTTGTGTTTGTTTCCACCAACCCCGTGTTCTTCGAACCGGAGGAGGAGGACGAGGTAGAGGTGGACCCAGCGTCATCTCCACCGCCGGAGTTTAACGGAGAGTTACCACCCCCGCTGGATTTTCCGGCCTCCGGTGGAAGCGCATGCAATTGCGGCACGGTCTTGCGGCGTTTAATGTCGCAGAGAAGCTCCTTGTGCCCTCGCTTGAAATGTTCGTTTGCGAATTCCCATTTATCTGGCACAATCTTTCGGAATCCCTGCAATCTCAAAATCGCCGATTTGTTATTATTATTTTTAATGATTGGCTGTTAATCATCATCATCATTATTAATAATAATAAATGGTAATCATATTTATTGATTGATGTTTTCATTTCCCTTTTTCTCAGAATAATTATACATTTCAAGCTCATTAAATTTGCTCTTCCCTATCATATATCGGATAAAGTATACCATACTTAGATATCAATTTAACTCAAGATTTTTTGCAGGCTAAATGTTGTACTCCAAATGTTTTCGAATATAGTAGAAATTAGTAAGAACTTAGTAGAAAACCATTTTTTTTAATTCAAATGTCTGAATAATTAGTATTAAACTTTCAATAACGATCACACAACCACTTATTAAAAAGTATTTGTATATTTTTATTTTAATCATTTAAATGAATGAAAAACCCGATAAAGTTTCTTTAATCAATACAAAAAAATTGATCGGTTAAAAAATGAAATGAAAAATATGATCATACTAAATAATTCTACATTCTCAGTAAACAAAGTAATCCATATTTATTTAAACCACTTTATCTCCTAACTGGCAAGTTTTAATCCCTGTTTTTAGTTTCTAGGATTTGCCTGTTTACACAGAAAAAGGCAGAGTAATTGATGATCTCACAGGTATAGGTGGAATGGAAGTAGATGTAAGGAGAGAAAGAAAGAAGAAACATACGTAGGTGTTGAGCTGGCGAACAAAACTGGAGAAGTTATTGTGCTTGAAACATTTAGGAAGCAAATCCTTGGCAAATTCCGCATGTTTCCACACAACAAATGTGTTCCCACTGTCACTCCACGATATCACCTCGTTCGTCCCTGGATCATCCACCAACTCATACGTCTTCGTCAAAAACGGTGCCGGCACAGATCGTTGCGACATGATTTCACCCTCACAAATCTCTTCTTATTACAATTATTCTAAATAAAAAAGTATAGAGAGAGAGAAAAAAAAATAGAGTAAGAGGGAACTTATTTAGGAGGAAGAACTGAAAAGGAGGAGAGCTGTCAAAAACTCCCAATCCCAGCAATAAAAGCCAGAAAGGAAAAAGCGAGAGTGAAGGAAGTTTTTGGAAGGTTTTCTGGAATGATCAGAATCCATGAGTCAAAATCTGAAAATCAATTACCATAATTTCACGACACAAAAGGATAAAGTACCGTGAATACTTTTGTTATTCTCCTCCTCGAGGATTCTAGGACGAGAAAGACTCTTATATAATACGGAACCAAACATATTCCAACCCATGTGACGTGTGGGTTCTAGAATTTTTTAGAAACTTACACAGATAAAAGAAATGGCAATGTTTATTTTGGACCAAACCAAAACTCAATCCACACGTACGCAATAACAGGGAAGAAACTTTGCTTTACACAACAGTGGATTGGATAAGGAGGCAGCAGAAGAGAAGCATTACACACGCTTTTCACAAGGGTCGTCTTTGGCTTTCTCTCGTGCAAATTGCGTTTTCACTTCCTACATTTTCTAAACTGAACTTTCTAATACGCTTACATGCTTGAAAACTTTTCCATTTTAGTTATTGCTTATCATGACATAAAATATATTGTTTTAATAGACGGACGCGTGCGCTTGTAAATATTTGTAAAAATTACAAAAATTAATTAATTTAAAAAATATTATATTCGGTAAAGTTAATTTTATATTTGTATTTATTTTTTATTGGAGGGTAAAGGCAAGTGGGAAAGAGGGCTTTCTCTCTGCTCTCACCTAACTCTGCATTCATCGTTATTGATATTTTAATTATTATTATTACCAATGTTGTTATGATTAACTTGTCATGTTTCATCAATTGGTCGCCCCATCCACTTTGTCCATTTTTTTTGTTAGACCTTTTCTTCCTGTTATGACCGCCCAACAAATATATAATGAACTATTGACAATGGAAGAAAAAGAAGACTAATGCGATACAAACACACATATGCCTTTTATTTGTCCTCTTACTTTATTTGGACTTTTATGTTCTTTCCTCACAAATTCCTCCCATGTAGTTTTCACACTAAATAATTAACACATTTTAAACCATGTACTTCCTGTCGCACTTTCCTTTGTTTACACTGAAATTAATTACAGTTGGATTTTTGTCTCTTCAAGCAACTCCACTTAAGTATAATTAATACCTGATTGCCTAAGTTAACTAATCTCATTTATCAGTCTTATTCAAACCACTTATGTTTCAAAATAAGAAAGATAAACCTTAGGACTTAATTAGTCTAGGTTAATGATGCATTTGACTCTGACAAGACAAACATTTCTTAGATGATACCCTTGTTTTTAAATTGTGTTTCAGGACACTGTGTTTGTATCTTCAGAGAGAAAAATAGTCCTATCAATTCTTTCATGAATAACTTTTTTCCACTTAACTTTAGTTAATTAAAGTCATGAAAATATCCTATTATAAATGTATATTAGGATGTGTTTGATATGATTAATCTTGACATTTCATAAGTTCAGGAGGAAGTAAGAGATAACAATCCCTTTTATATAACTATTTAAAAAAACGTGGTATATAAAAAATATATTCCTGATTTCATTAAAAAAGTTATGTTTTATTATATTAAGTTTCGGTTGAATTGGTCCGAGGATCGATCGTCCTTGTTCTGCTCTCTTTTGATCTTCAATCATCTTTGAGAACGCGATCCACTCAAATGGGTTGTTGGCCTGCAAAAGACACTCCACGCTCAAGTCAGATATGTTTCATCTATATTTTATTGGGATAGTAAAAGATGATTGTACCTGAGATCAGTTGTATTATTTATAGAGTTTGTGTCAGTCAAGTCCATTCATTAGTTATGAGTGTATTTTTAGGGAATCAAACCCAATAATCAATAATTAATAACATATATTTGTAATGTGTAAGGTAATCTAACCTATTAATACTTGATAATTGTCCATGAATAACCATTAACTCCGATCCGTATATTTCATATAGTACACATTATATGAATAATAAAGCTTTAATATCATAGGTTTCATTCAAATTACTCATTGTCTACTGCTCAATTTACGGCTAAAATAAGTTCACACTCTGTTATAAATGTTAATAATCGATGCCGTATACAACCGTACTAAGAATATTTTATTTTCCAAAAGGTTCTTATAATTCTGTGTAAAAAAAAAACTAAATCATAACATATCGCTTTACCCGTCATGTTATCTTTTTAAGGCAATAATAATTAATAAAAAATTAAGAATAATTATATTTTGAATTATTGGAATGAAAAGAAAAAAAAAATGTCGTCACTATGTTAAAATGTTTCTAAACTTTGACATTTCAAGGTTTGTTTTACCAATAGTCATATACCACATATTTGAATTCACATATGTGAATTCAAACTGGTAATTTCTTGTATATTATTATTAATTATGTCCAAGTGATAAAAAAATCATAAAATATCTTCATTTCTGAAGTAAATTATAATTAAAATAAGATAAAAAATGCTAATAATGTGTTCAATTGCACAACAGTAATTTACAACGTTTAAAATAGCAATAAATAATTATATAGAAAACAAAACAAAAAATTAAAAAACAAGTAATTATTTAAAAAATTGAAGAACACAATATCTTGAAAAATAATGTAAAAGATATATATAATATTACTTTAAAGCAAAAAAAAAATCATTTTTCATGAAAACAACAAATAGAAATTGAAAAATAAAATCTTATCTTAAAATTAAATTATTATATTAATTATATTTTCTTAATTATTAATTTAAATGTATTTAATTATTAAAACAATATTCAATCAATTTCTAATTAAAATTATTAAAAAAATTACCATAAAATGGAAATATAAAATTAGTCCAAAATTGAATACTTAATTTGTCCAGTTACTTCAATTGAAAACTAATTAACTAATTCATAATTATGAATTAAATGAAAATATCATTTAATTGAATTCATATTTAATTATTAAATTAAAATTCAATTAATTTCTAATTTAAATTAAAAAAAATCATAAACACAACTTAATACCATTAATTGTAAATACAATTTTTTTAAAAAAATGAAACATGCAAAACTCAATTATTGTATATTCTTAACTCTATGGATTGAACTTTAAAATTTAATTATTCATCGTTGAAGAACAACTGATCCAAAAAGAAAAAACTTATGGAAAGAAAAATTTTAAAGTTAAGAGAATTTTTAACACTGAAAAATTAAAAAATGAATTAAGTGTTATAAATTAGAGAGTTCAATATATACTATATATGTATAAAGCTCTTGTCAATGTCAAATATGTCTAAATATAAGCTCCAATTATAGGTTTAAACTCAATTATAAAAAAAGCCCAAACCAAAAGTAAAATGTTAAACCCGCAAAAACTCATACACAAAAATATAATTTTATCTTAACTTTCAAAAATCATTACAAAGAAAAAAAAAAATCAAATTTAACAAATCATGTACTTATTTCAAAATCCAAAAAATGTAAATTTCAAATGCAAGTGAATCAGTTTAAAGTAATGAGTAAGCAAATATCATATTAACTAAACATATAAAAATTAATATAATTATGTACATTGAATTCAATTTATTACAATTAATTCAGTTTATTTACAATTGAGATAAATTATTCAAAAATTAAAAGGAAAAGAAAGATATTTTGAATATGTGATAAAACTATATAAATATGTATAGAAAACAGGTGTTCTCAGTATTAATTAAAGAAATATACGGAATTTTCTAATTTTTCTAATTCAAGGTAGAGAAAATATAATTCAATGTGGCAAAATATAATTGCATATAGAATTATCATGAATTAAGTGCGTAAATCTCTTTGATTTCTCTGGCTTTTCTTTCTGAACATCCTCAAGAATTATATCCTAAGCACCAAAGGCTTTATCTTAAATGGGTGATATAGTTAAAAGGAAAAACAATTTGACTGAAGTCAATTACTTTGATACAGAGGAAATGTACTTGTTAAATCAGTATCAACTACAATATTCCACAAGTTCATTATAGTTCCACACCACCAAACGAATTACGATACACACCTTTTGCGTGAAAAATGTGAGTCAAACTTTAGGAATAAATAATCATAAGAGTTTCTTCGCATTAAATAAAGGGTATGACTTTCCGACCACTGCTTTACCGTAACACATTTCACGCTTTCTATCACAGTTAAATTTTAATAATGTGTTTGGATATTTCAACAATTATATGAAATTAAGTATTTTAATTACTTATAACTAATTTCTTTTTTATTTTTTTGTTGGGATTGAAGAATTGAAATATTTTCAATTTTAATTTTTTTTATGAAATAATTTAATTTTTAGTCTAAGACATACTCAATTTTATCTTTGAATTTGAGATGGATTAGTTTGATTTTTTAATATTAGATTACTCGACTTTTGGTTTAAATCGACTCTAACATAATCAATTGGGGTCGATTGATTTATACTTTTAGTACACGATAATTTATTTTAATTTTCGACACGAGTCAACTTGAATTGACTTTTAACATTAGTTGACTCAGTTCAACTTTTGACACGAGTTAACTTGAATTAACCTTCGATTCAGGTCGACATGACAGTAATTTAACCTGAGTCAACTCAAATCGACCTTATGCTAAGGTTGACTTGGACTGACCTCAACTTTGGGCATCTTGACCCAACTTTTTGTTTAGGCAACTCAGTTTGACCTTCCCAACTTGGTCAAACCATCGGTCCATACTGAATCGACTCAAGCTTTAGACTAGGCTAACTTAGCCCGACCATTGGCCCAGGTCGACTATACTCGATCTTTGGTCTAAGGCGACTTAATTCGGTTCAGACCAACCTTTAGTTTGAGCTGACTGGGCCAAACCTTTGACATGGGTTAATTCAACTAGATCTTCGACTTTGACTGGCTCAACTTGACCTTTTTTCGAGTCGACTTCGGTTAGACCTTTGACACGGGTCGACTCGGCTTGAACCTCGACTCGGACTAACTCAACTCGACCTTGACTAACTTGACTCGACCATCAGCCCAAACCAACTTGACTCAATTCGACATTTATGCTTGGATTGATTTGACTTAACCTTTGAATCGAGGTGACTGCCCTCGACCTTTGTGAGTGAAATGAAAAGGAATGATAAATTTTCTATTTTATTCATTTGAAATACTTTTTTTGTAAAATTGTGAAAATTTAATTTTTTTTGTAATTACTTTATCCAAATATGTCACTTTAGTGTAAAGATTTTTTAGAATTTTCAAATAAATGCATTATCCTTCTGACGTATCTGAAAACGAAAAAAAAAAAATCAAATGCTTTAACTATGACAAGTCTTATGTGTATTTAAATTTACACTAAACCTAACATTCTATTTGTACTTGCAGTTTTCACAAAAATGTCAAATATTTTAAGTGTTAACTGTTGAAAAAATGTAAATAAATTAATGGCATATCTTTGGAAGCAAAGAATTGCATGCTTACACACTAACACAAATAACAAATTATAGGTAATAGTTTAGACTTCATATTGTCTATGTTGATAAAGAAAAACAATATCTAGATACATTTTTATGTTAGCCAGACGAACTTATATATTGGAGTAATGTAAAACAAAACCATCCTCTTAAATTTTATAATTAAATATTCATATCATATCAAAATAAGTTGATATTTACTTTAGACTCCATCTATAGTCTAAAATCCACCTATGTATTCAAGGTTGCGCGTTAAAATCAATATTTCATAATACATCGAATATCTTGATTAAGATTAACATAAATGTATATAAAATCAGTTTTTAAAATAATCACGCATTTAAGAAATAAAAAAGTTTGTTCACTAAAAAAAACCAATAAAATTGCTTATTTTAAATTAAGTGGATTAAGTAAAAGACATGAAAAACTGAAAATAATTCACTTTAAAAACACTAATTGTTTAAAAAAAATGCACAAACAAATTCATCCATAAAGAACTAGTTGTAGCTGCGTCTCTGAAAAAAGCACCATACTAACAAATTCTTTCACGTGTTTTTTCTTCTTGATACTCTTTTTCTTACCATGTTCTTTGATACTACTATACGCGATAATACTTGGCAACATACACGTGTAAAGTTGCATGATTTTAGTCTTTCTTTTTAAGAATATGAGCACCAATAGTTGAGACATGAAATGATAAATTTTTTGATGAAGTTAGTTTGTTAAATTTTACTTTTGCTTTTCTTATAGTTCTTTCAATTTTTAATTTCATGAAAATGTAATTTGATTCAATTACTTGCCATTAAGTATAGGCGGTGTGAAATAATACTAAAGTTAAATTACATTTTTTTTTCTTTTATAATATTTAATCTATGATTTTTATTTTTACTCATAAAATTTATTTATTTTTATAGAAAAAATAAAATGGAAATGAACCTCACTTCTTCTTTACTAACTAAATAAATTATTAAGTCATTTGCGTGGTCTGAGTAACAATGTTTATATATTATATCAAAAGTTAATTTTAAGGAAGAATATTTACTTAAAGTAAAATTAAAGTAAAAGAAGAAGAAATAGGTGAGTAAAGAAGTTAAACGATGAGGTATACACAATAAATTACAATATTCTTATTATACATAAAATAGAATATAGCAATGGTCAACTGAGATTGAAAATTAATTAAGTGAATTATGTAAAGGACAAACTTCCGAGAGTAAGAAAATGTCAAGAAATAATTTAAGTTTGTATTGAATGGCGTATTCCAAAGTTCTATTTTCCAGTCACATATATCTTGTCAAACTTTATAAACATATTATAGTCAGGTGTTAGGAATGACACAAGAAAAAAATCAATGTAAAAATGTTATTTTGAATATTTTGAATTATTATAATTACATTATTAATGTAGACTGTACTACTGCAGTCATCGATAATTTCAGTTCAAAAATAGAACTAATTACAAGGCTGAAAATCTTGTACACACGAACAAATGAGAAAAATAGATATACAACAATATCCATGTTTTAGTTCACTGTTCAAATCCTCTGCTATGCCAGAAAGCATGAATTCGTAGTTTCTTTCTTTTATGTTATATACGCCCAAGTGATTCATCTAACCTAGCATTTTCCAGCTACACTATGTTAGTCAAGATCATATAGTCAGACATTTGGTTAAGAGATATTTCGTTTCTCTTCAGGTTATAATTTTACACTAATTTCAATGTATTTTCTTTATATCACTATTTTTTTTATATTTATAAGAATATTTTCATTTTTTTATCTCTCTATTACTATCACTCATATTCACCTCAAAAGGATGCAGGTCCAGCATTTGCCTTCATCCTAACCCTCAAATTTTCATGTATGGCACAGTTCTTTTGACATAGGTGTCCAACACACAACTGCCACTGCAATTTCCGTTATGTTAGTAGGGTGGATTGATTGACTGCATCCTCCGTGTAAAAAAGTCAACACTGGAGACTTTCCATTCCTTTCCACTGCCACTCTGTCTCTGGAAAAATGGATGGAAAATAAGTGATGACAGAGGGTAGCTAGCTAAAAGTACAAAAAGTAAGAAACACGAAGTAGTCATTGCCAGCAGCGCAATATTCTCAGTGGATGATACGGAGAATGTTGAAATTTGAAGCTTGTCTGTCTTACCTCTCACGAAATACATAAGTTGAGTCGTACTGCTACACAGTCCATGTTAGAAAGCAAGCTGTATCCCTTGTTCAAGTTATATTCTTCACTTCTCTCTCCAACCTTTCCTTGTTTTGCTTTTCTACAGAGTACCAAGCAACAAGGCAAACCGAAGAGGAAAGACAAACTACATATACCAAAAATGAAGAGAGCAGAACAGCACACAGTACTTGATTCAAATACACTAGTAGACCCAAGACCTTTTCACTTTTCTTTTCACACACCCAGTACAAACACAGAAACAAAGATAAAACTAAATGTACGTAAGTCTACCACATGACATAGGTAATAATACTATAATAGATCTAACTTAGTCATCACATATTCCACAAGTACATTACAAAACAAAGTTCTGCCGACACTCCCACATGTATTAACTAGTTTGCTTCCCTCATAATCGGGTGGTTAAATAGGGTCCGCATCGCTTTGCTTCGGTGGGAAATAGTTGTCATTTATATCAATCACACACAGCTTCTATTGCAATGGTTTAGGTTTAACAACTCGAATCAACAATTATCATCTCATCACATAACCCATTCAGCTAGAACTTTGACGCACCGCACATCCAACAACCTGAGCCCACTGCCTCAGTCTCGTCTTCACGGTCTGAGGGTTATCACCTTCATAATTAATTCACATCAAACAACCCAATAATTCAGAAAAAATATCATCACATCTTAATCCACTTCAATCACAATCAACACAAATTAAGTATAGAAAGACCAAGATTTAAATGTCCTTATCTATATTTCTCAAAGAATTTGATAACCTGAGTTTATTTATGCAAACTTTATAATTCTGCCATTATTATAGAAAGCAAACAAGAGATCAGCTAAGTGTTAAGTACCTGTGGTGAAGATGGCAGAGTGGGGACTGCCATGCGGGGAAGGAGTGCCTTCGCAGTCAGATGCGGCAGAGGAAGACGGCGTGGTCGTGGTCTTGGGAACGAGGGATTCGTTGTAGTGTTTATTGACTGCGTGGTAGAGGCCGAGAGCGGGAAGTGTATCGGAGAGGCGGGGATCAAGCTCGACTTCAGGAGAGGAATCGAATCCAAAGCCCAATTCAATACAGGCTTTGAGTTCGTCCACGTCTTCGTCGGTGACGCTCTTGCTGCGACGGTTTTTCCAGTTTCCCTTGCGGCGGAGCCAGGCCTCATCACGATAGGCGTCCGGCGACCACGATCGCTGCTTGAAGAGCGGCGGTGCGGACTGCAGGAGCGGTGGGCGCTGGAGCAGGAAGGGTGGCCGCGCATGGACGTCCAGTTCCAGTTCCAGTTCCGACATGGGCGTGGAAAACATGCACAGCCCCTTGGAGTTGGGGTTGTGCGGAGGCCGAGGGACCTCGCACGATGAGTTAGGGAAGGCTATGGTTGTTAGGTTTCTCTCTTTCGGCGCTTTTGAATGCCAAGGGACACCACAGCCTTTATTCTTAGCTGCAGGATCAAATCCACACCTCTGTCCTATTCTCATTGGCCCACGTCATTAATATATATATAATTTTTATGTCCTATTTTCTTGCTTGACTTACAAATATTTTCATTTTAATCTTCTATATCTATCAATCTATTTATTTATTACTTATTTTATTTGTCCAACCAATAATAAAATATTATTTGCCTTTAGTCTCGTTATTATTACCTTCCCCAGAGGTATAATAATATAATAATGCCTTGTTGACTAAGGAAATAATAATAAGCTCCAGATACTCAGATTAATTGATTCCTCTACCGAGATTAACTATACGTTAAGTTAAGCATAATACTCGATTATCTTTTAAATTATATTTAAGAGCTTCAATTTTACGATATATGGGTCTTGTTATTTGCATTATTGATGGAATCCTTTACCTTAAAAGCAATATCTGGCTATGACGTGTTGGGAACTTGGGATCCAGGAAATTTTCTTGTTAACCATGCATGTTTCCATTATTATAATAATAATAAGTGACAGAAATTATATTTTATGTTTAGCATAGTTTGAATGTGTGGTCCACTAGTAAGATTACATTAATTAAACTATACACATGCATCATTTTACTTTGTCAAATTCAACCACAATTAGGCCATAACTTACTCATGTAAACATCAATTTCGATTTTTATTTTATTTTATATTTATTATCAACCTGACTTTGTACTCTTAAATATGAACATACTGTCTCTTTTGTTTTTTTTCTCTCCCTCTATGTATCATTCTTAATTATACCATTTTTAATAAAATTTTAGCTAAACTACTATAATATTTTGTTTTTAAATTAGATATACATTTAATTTATAGTGGTATTATTTTTTAAAAAATTTCTATATTATATTTACTTGAAATTATTGAACCGACAAAATATTTATGAATTATAAACACAACTTCTAATATTTTATAAATAAAATACTAGTACATCGTTTTTTATATTTTAATATGTATTTGTATTGTTGGGAAATTTTTCCCTTTTAATGTTTTTAATATTTCTACTTTTTAATATATATTATCGCATTTGTGTGCATGCATTTTCTAAATATATATAAATATTTATATTTTAAAAATAGTAATTAAAAAGATAAAATTAAAAGAACAAAACAATATATAGTTGTAGATAAAAATATAGATAAAATAATTTTTATTAATAAGTAATATTTGTAAATAAGTTTTTATTATGAATACTTATTTAAATTTTAAAACATTTACCAAAATAATAAAATAATAACTAATTTTTTATAATGAATAATTATTTGAATTAAAATAATAATTACTAAAATAGTAAAATTCAAAAATAGTTATTTTATTATAAAGAATTATTTAAATTTAAAATGTAGTTATTAGAATGATAAAATAAGAAAAATAGAATAGAACACTATAAATTCTTTAACCAGAATTATCCTTAGCCAGTCTGGTCAAACTAAAACTTCTCTAAACTTTTATATCATTGTTCACACACATAAAGTGAAAATAATATTTATATTAACAACATGTGAATTATAAAATTAATTAATGTGACTGCAATTTAATGATATTCGTAAAAAGCTTCTGATGCATGAGTTAAAATTTTGATCACACCATATAGTTTTAGTTGAATTATTATATAATAAAACGTTAAATAATTTTGTACTGTCTATGTTTTAAAGTAAAATTAAAAATTATTTTATATCAAATTTAGATATATTTTTGTTTTCAATCTTTAATAATAAATATATATATATATATATATATATATATATAATAATAATTCTCTTGAGGTAATTACTTTTAACTTTTTTTTTCATGAAAAGCAACATTTTAAATTAGATATGAGCCATAATATGTTTAATAATAATTCAAATTTTATTTTGAAATTGATACAATTAAAACAGTTACGTAATGTTTATTATTTCTAAAGTTTAAAGCATACATAAATTTTAATTTTGTATCAAAATTTAAGACTTCAAAATATATTTAACTATAACATAAAGTTAACTAATAATCTCATTAACATTTGAAAAGCTAAAACATGTATTTATAGATTAAGTTTTGAATTTTATATGTTATTTGGTGTATGTTTATTTCTTAGTCATCATTATAATAACAAAATAAACTTGCTTGACACCTTCTTTTGATTTGTATATCAAATATTAAATTATATTACAAAAAAGTAAAAATTTATACTATCTCTCAGGTAGCAATTTTGTATCTTTATATTTATATATATTTCATACTTTTGTGTTTATTATATTAAATATTAACTAAATATTGTTTTTACAAAAGATAAAAATAGCATATAAAAGTTGTATTATTAAATATATAGAGAGAGAATAGAGTAAAATTTTGTAAATGAAAAATTATTTTCACAGAATATTTTATAAGCTGCCTGTTAAATTCTTTTAACATCCCAAATTTATTTATTCACAAATCAAACTTAATTGGTATATAAAATAATTTCAATTTGTAAAAGTTATTTTATTTTTTATTAAAATAATTTTCTTTCAAAAATTGCTAGAATAGGTCATGTTTTTTTAACTAATTTTAGTTTGTAAAAATTATTATAATTTAAAAAATACTTTATTATGACAAATATACCATTAATATATTATCAGAAAAATCACATAAAAACATCTAAAGTCATTGTTATATGTATATATTGTTCCACCATCTGCTATGAGTGGGGTTTGGTCCATCAAACAAACCACCTTAAAATATATATATATATATATATATATCAGTATAAATCACGCAAGAAGGTATATACGCAATATTCCCATACTTAATAAAAATATAAAAATGACCAAATTGCGAAGTGATAATAATTGAAAATGATATAAGGTACACAAAAAAAACACTAATTTTATTTAGAAGACTTTAATTTAGTGGTGCAAACCGACAGAGTGGTAGTTTAAGAGAAACGTCAGTAAACCATGAAAGCCACATGAAAGAAATAATATCTATTATTAGGACCTACATGCTCCATTCTTATTATTCCTGTTGCTGATTAATTTAGCATATGTGTACGGATATCCCAATAGATGACATGTCATAAGAAAGTGATAATTTTGTGTATATATGTTATTTAAAAAATATCATTTTATTTTGAGTTATTCATAATTAATTATCTTTTATTTTTAAAACTGAATTATTTAATAATATTCTTTTAGTTACCAATTGTCAGATTAAGTTATTTTAATAATCTTTGTCATTTTCATATAGTTCATATAGTTTCTCAATTTACACTTTTCTTTTTCTTTTCTAAAGTTTCTAGTATAAAAATAACAGAAAAAAAAGTTGAATATTACTTAAATACTTTTTATCAAGATAATGAAAACTCTGATAATCATGAATATACTTTTTAATCTTTATAGTAATTATTTAAATTCTGAAATTAATTATTCTTAGTATATATATATAAAGAACTTGTTATTGTATTTATATTTAAACATAAAAATAAAATAAGAACTTTTGAAAGTGCTTTTATACTGTGTGTACACACTTAACCACAAAAAGAGGTAAACTTAAGGAGCATAACCTCCCCCAATCCTCCAACCTATAGGTAATGGAGCAGTTTAATTTAATTTATTTGGTTCATCTAATATTTTGGGATAAGCTTTTATGGGTTATATTTACAAGTATTATTTTATCTGGACGTGATGTTTTATGGATTATTATAAGCTTTATATGTTTTATTATTTCACTTTACATTTATTTAACTAATGATGATAATTCTTAAAATCGTGCCATTGCAAGTTAAATTCTTATCACAGTAAAAATATGTTCGAAATATTTATATTTTACTTTATTTATAATAGATCTATTATGTCGTTTCAAAAAAATACCAGCTGTGTTTGGATGAACATTTTTTTTTTAGAGAAAATTAACTTTTATAAAAAAAATTGAAATATTTTACAATAAAATATATTATTTAGATGAACACTTTAAAAGAAATTATATCTTTGAAAAATTATAAAAAGTAGTTTTACACTCATGTTATTTAAATTTAAAATATAATTTGATCCTTGATTTATTTTTACCTTATAAAATTGAGTAGTTATTTTAAAGAACAAGACTCGCTTATCGTATTATTTTATTTTATTCACATTATATAATCATCTCCAGACACAAGTTAAGAAAATGTATTTCTTTTACGATTTTCTCAAAATTTTATTTTTTATCATGATTATTTTATGATTTCAGATTCAGATTTAAATGAAAATAATTATTTTTAAATTATAGCAATTACTATTAAATTTAAGTAAAAGGTATTCATTATTATTATTATTATTATTATTATTATTATTATTATTAGGCAAAAACCTCCAAATTCAAATTAAAGATAAAGTATATATATTTTCTTAAAAATATTAATTTAAACTTTAAATTAAAGTTAATTAATTATTATTACCAAGCTAAAGCACTGAATTGAAATTAAACATTGTTTTTGTTTAATATATATACTATTTTCTTAAAAACATCATCAGTATAATTATATTGGTATTCTTAAATAAAGTGATGCTTTAAGAAAAAAATTAAATAAATTTAAATGCCATGTTTAATTTTTACATTACACTTCCTTCAAAACTATAATAAAAAATAATTTCTATATCTAAATGATCACACATAAAAAACATTTATCCCATAAGTTTATAAAAGTTATAAAACAGTAATTAATTATTAAGAAAAAAAGGGAAGGTCATGACAACAAAGGGAACCAGGTTCAGTAAGCTATGGTATTTTCATCCATTGGGCCATTCCTACATTCATAAGTGGGGGACTAAGTTCCAGGATCAAAACCGCGGAAACTGTGTGAACACGAGGTGCAAGACCGCTGTCTGTATTGCAGGAATCAAAATTAGGGTTCCAAACTGCATTGGAGAGAAAGAAGAGGAAGGATGTGGCACGAGGCGAGAAGGTCGGAGAAGAAGGTCCACGACATGATGGACGCAGCTCGGAAGAGAGCACAACGACGCGCCGTCTACCTCGCCAAGAGGCGAGGCGATCCGCAGCAATCCATTCAGCTCGTAGGCTTCCGCTGCCGAACCTACCGAGACGATGCTCTCTATCAAGCCACACAGGATCAGCAGGGCCTGTTCGTTTCTTTCACTCTTCTCTTTCAATACCTTTATTTTTATCCAGTCACCGTTGCCAAAGCTTCTAATCGATTCAGTTGTGTTCTGGGATTAATTAATTTGCATAAGGTTGATGTGGTGAGTTTTTTGTATGTCAGGATACCTTGGAATGGGAAACAGGATGTATTGATTGACAGGTGCGAGCCATTTCTTCTCTTATGTCTATTTCATTGATTAATTAATTGATCACGCTTACTTCATTGCATTGAATTTTATTAGTTGTGCTTCATTTAATGTGAATCCTATGAGTGCATTTGCAGATTTGATGGCCGTGCTCTCCTTGATTTCATTCGCGATTCTAGTCATAGACGTGCTCCAGAAAAGTCTGAAGAAGAAGAAGAGTTAGAAGAGTTTGTTAATTTTGAGCGTTATCGGGATTTAGTAAAGCATCGCCGTAGAGGATGTCGGTACTTTTTTATTTCTCGACAATGTGTTTGATTCTCTTGTAATGATGACCTTTGATGTTTTTGTTACTATTATTGATTTTTTTTTGTCTTTTAATCTATTTCATTGATGTTCATTCATGATAAAGGAATAAGATACAAAAGGTTTCCAGGGTGGTCTGATTTCTAGGTTTTGATTTTGAGGTTGAATTTACAAACTAGGTTTTTAATGTTAACAGTTACTGACGAGGAGGCTTTGCAACATGTAAATCAAGAGATGGAAGCCAAGGCTGCTGCCCCGTTTACATCAGACAGGTTGGATGATGTTCCTTTCATGCATATTCAACTATTTTTTAGTCACTTGACATCATATATGCGACATACTAATTTTTAAGTTCCTAATCCTTAATATTATATGTAAGCAATGTCTGCTGACAATATGTTGCTTGAGTTATTTGTAGCTTTTTTACTGTGGATATGCTGATTGTTTCTATCTTTTTAGATGGTGTTTTGGAATATTAGTTTTGTTATATTGTTTATGCATAATTTTTATTCCATTTCTAAAACTGAATCTTAGCAATTAGTAACAACAACTGTATCCTTATATGATGTTGAGTTAGTATACTTCATAGCAGATGATCTTACTTTATTTATGTACACCTGTAGATCTAATTTACCACAGCCTTCTGCAAGTAAAGGATCTTACTCACAGGTTGGGTTTTCTTATGATGGGAATGGAAAAGAAGAAACCCATATTTCAGATGATGATGATAATGATAATGATAATGAGGAAGATGAAGATGACGACGACGACGAAGATTTTAATAGTGATGATAGCAATGATGAAGGAATGGAAATAATTGCTAAAGAATATGGGGTTAAAAGGTATGGTTGGCTTGTCTACATGGATAAGAAAGCAAAGGAGGAAGAGAAAAGGCAAAAGGAGTTGATCAAAGGTGACCCTGCAATTGTAAGTGCACAAGTTCATAGTAAGATGTTTTCGTTCTTCATATTTCTAGATGACCTTGTGGATGTTTTACGGTGATATATTATAAATTTTGTAGAGGAAGCTAAGTCGTAAAGAGAGAAGGAAGGCTTCTCAGATTGAAAGGGAGAGAGAGAGAGAAGCCACACGGATATCAGGAACTCGTGTGCTGCATCATGACCCCTACCGGTAGAAAAACTGATATTTCCGTCCTTCAGATTGAGCGAAGAATATATGAAATTGTGCTCCTACTAACAAATGGGATTGCTGATTATTCTTCCATGCTACTCATAATGTTGAACTGAATATATACATGCAGGGAATCAAGGCAGAGTCCAACATATGAAGCCTATTCTCGATCTAGAAGGTATGCCACGTTTCTCCATTTCTATCTGAATGATGGCTGCACATATATCCATTTTCCCTATTACTCGTACTTATTGGGAAGGAACTTATATTGAGTGTTTTTGTCAATTTCTTTGTGCAGGTCAAGGTCCAGATCACGGTCCTACTCTCCATCGCATTCAAGGCGTTATTCACGGAGTAGTCATTCTGATGATATTCACCGAAGCAAACCAAGGACACCTAAAATAGAATACATAACTGAATTTGGGAGCTCTGGAGCAGCAGATGAACCCAGGCTTGAAGGATTTTCTCCACCAAGATCTCCTACATCTCAAGTTGATATGTTAAACCGGTCGGAGCACTGGACCTTTAATTCTTGCCAAGATAGATTGGACAGTCTTTTCTCTGCGCAGCATATCTCCCATATTGTTGTCTGAGGCAATTTTTTGTGGTTTAGAATAGATCAGGACTAGGTTTGTTGGGGTAACTTCCAAGAGGAGAAGGGAGGAGGCTTCCTATTTGAATCTCATTGTTCCCTGAAATGAATTTTGCATAACTAACTCACCTGTGAACTGCATGGAAATCTTGCAAGTACTTTATCTGATACCTCTACTGTTTTTGCAGGCCTTCATCTGGTTGCATACTCGAGGCATTGCATGTTGATCCTGCTTCTGGTGTATCAATTGATAAGGATAAGGGCACTAAAGTTGCGAAGCCATCAGTAAGGTATGCCATCACCCAATAGTGTACATTCAAATGGACATTTATATTGTGGATGGTTTTTGCAATACCATCTTCTTTACCGATCATGAAATTTTGTATAAAGTTTGGTCTGCAGTCAGTTACACTGTCAGCTGGTCAAAGACACAATAGAAATATTTATTTTTATTATTAATTTCTTTCAGCTTATTTTATCTGGTTTTAGAAAGGGATATTTCACTTTTGTTAAAATGTAAATATTCTGAATATTTATTTATTGTTTTAATTGTTGCTCTCTTTTCCCCATCCACAGTGCTTCTTCAGCATTAGCAAAATTAAAGGCTGGTGGGTCTGGTGGGCCCTTAAAACAACAAGGGGAGAAGAAAGAAACTCCTCAAGAAAGACTTAAAAGAATCATGAATAGACAACTAAACAAACAAAGTATGTCCGCTTGCACAATTTATTTTATTTACAGATCAAAGAAGTCTTCTATATGCATTCTACTAATTCTTTTAGGCTCTGTTCATTTTAAAGGATGAATTTGAGAGAGAGGAAATTGATGGATTTTAGGAGATTTGAAAGTGAATTAATTGTTTTTTTTAAAAAGATTGGAAGGGGGAGTGAGTAGATTTAAAAGTAAAGTTTCTGAAAATTAGTATAAAATTTCACGGATGTGATAGATAAAAAAATGGTTTAATTGGTAGAAATTAAATATTATCAAAATACCCTTAGTAATAAAAATAATATAAAATGATAATTGTTAATATTATATATAGTTGTAAAAATTATTATAAGAAGAAAAAAAAATAAAAATTATTTTTTAACATGAAAAAAATTGTGTTATTATTATTATTATGTTTATATTTATTATTATTTTTATTATAATAATAATTATGTTTATTATTATTACTATTATTATTATGTTTATTATTTTAATTTTCTACCGCTATTTATGAAACGTATGATTGACTCACTATGAAATAAATGAAAACAAAAATAGAGTGATTTTAACCTCATCCCATCTCGAAATAAAATAATAATCTACATGCATGAACAACAACCTATATGAATGAATGGTATTTAAGCAGTGCTGAAAAATATCCTAATTTATAAAGTATGACTTAGTTAATAAAAAGTTTGTTCTTATAAAGATTTTACCTTTATATATAAAAAGGTTAATTTGATAAATATGGTTACTTTTACATCACGTGTTTCCTTGGATGCTGCTGAGGCATTCATAAGTTGCGATTGGGTGAGTGCCAATCAGGGATAATATGGGATAACATGGACATTTGATCATGAATTATTTCAAATCCTAATATCATCAAAGATTGAAAAATTCACTTATCTCGCCATTCTTTGCTTTTACTCACTTGCTAATCATTTCAAAAGAACATGAAATCAGCTTAAAAAAATCCATCTTCGCAAATTCATGTTAATACATACTTGCGTTAAGGAGCAAGTATAGCAGTTTTTATGTGAATTTTGTATCAGTTTCTAATGTTAAAAATTGTTTGCCTGTGCAGTTAAGAAAGATACTGCTGCTGAACTAGCCAAGAAAAGAGAACAAGAACGGCAGAGGCAGGAGAAACTTGCAGAAACAAGCCGATTGAGTCGGTCTAGACGGCACAGCCGCAGCCGAAGCAGGAGTTTCAGCCATTCCCCTCCAAGGTATTTTAAACTCACTTTGCACATGTTAGATGCTTTTGTACTGTTAATGGACTCATAAAATAGCTTACCATTGTATTTAATGGAATGGTCAGACTGCAAGAATTTGGTCTAATTGCATGAGTTTTTTTTTATCAGCAAAGAGTTTATATATATATATATATATAACAGAGTACTTGGGGTACTGTAACCCGTATATATTGAATTTACACAGTAATCTCCAAACAATATTTATGATGCTAATTTACACACAGTAATCTCCAAAGTTTCTATTGATACTCTAGTTGTTGCTGTTTGTCCTGTTTCTGCTTCATGTGGGACGTCTTTTGTCTTATGCTTGCTTAAGGTAGTGTGCCTATGGTTAGACCTGCCAAATAAGCCCCAATTATAGGATTTGACCCTAGCCCACATGGGTTGGGGCCAAAAAAGCCCACAGGGCCAAAAAAGCCCCTTATTTAAAAAGCCCACAGGGCTAAATACCCCCAAAGCCCTCTGGGTCACGGCCAGCCCATGGGCCTTCTTTTTTACCAAATTTTATGTAGAGAAAAAAAATTATGATCCAGAAACAAATACAAAAACCGAGAAACAAAAATTTTATGCAACAATTGGTAAATACCCATACAGTGAGATAACCATTGGTTAGTCCCAAGAAAGACACAAACATAATCATCCATCCCTGGTCATCATATTTTGCTGTGAAGTAAAATGCTGGAATCAACAGGAATCTAGAAAGCACTGCAATGAGTAAAATAAGATTGCAAGTCTCTGCAGAATACACATCACGAAGAAGAAATAAATCAGCATTAGAAAAACATAAACACAAAACAACTCTGCTAACCCAACATAGTTGATCAATTCAAATACAACAGATAACAACCACCCAGCTGTGACAAATGTTCTTGAATAGCCAAAGAAATTTTTTAAATGCTAAATCATTAAGTTGTTGTAATTACAGGTTGAGTACAAGTGGTAACAGTTGCACTTCCACATTTTCCAATTGTCCCACACGATATATTATTCAAGATAATATGACAATCTAAACGCAGTAAGAACTGAAAAATTACATAAAGAACTTCGCCAAAAACGTTCCTGATCCATTGGCAATTTTCAGAAACCAGAAAAATGCAGGTAAACTGGCAACAGAGTTCAGAACATTACGATATTTTCTTTAAAAGATCAGGAATACCATTTGTAGTTGACTGTAAAACAGCATCAGTGAACTCAAATTTCATACACAAATATATCCAAAAATAAATAAAAAAGATCAAACATTTGATAAGTAAAACGTCAGGCATTTGATAAGGGGAATATATCTGGATATTAGATCAAACACATTGTACATTGAGATCAAAACAAGAGGGTACCTAAAAGAACCTCAGATGATGAACCGTGTGAAAACGCATTTAGATGACCAAAAGATTGGGAATTAATACACGCTTACCATGTTCCTAGCTGGTGAGATCCAGTATTTTCATACAAAAATCCAGGGAAAATTGATAGTGTTAACACATATATTAGAAACAAATCAGCATCGTTACTAGACTAATTAAAATAATGTATTTCTCCGGCAAATGACAACGACTAAATTGATCTCTTCCTCTGGTATTCTATAATCTTTTCCCTGTAACTTCCATCGCTTATCTTCTCTTTTGAAAAAAACAGAAGATTAAATTTAATTTTACAGTTTTTTCTTCATTCTTCAAATAAGGGTTGAGAATTTCTCAAAAATCACAAAACAGGAGCGATAAAGAAATTATGATGATAACGAACCTGGATGAACTCAGGACACATAAAAGACAAGTCTCCGACCATAAATTATGATGCCTGGGGTATTTTTGCTGATCGTACAGATCGTCGTTGTCGGGGAAATTGAGGTTGTTGGTGGGGGTGTTGAGGTTGGTGGCGGTGTCGGTGTGGGGTTTGTTGGGGCCTTTTTCCATGGAATCCATGGATTTGAAGTGAACCCAGGAGGAGGGTGAAGCGGTGGTGGAGTTGTTGATGAGGCGAGGGAGAGGGAGAGAGCGGAGGCGTTGGATTTCGTTGTGGTAGCGTTTGCGGAGTTTTTCCATTTTGTGGCGGCACTAGACGATGATTTTGGCAGTGGGGGAAGTGTTGGGGCATTGGGCAGTGACGACATCGGCGACCTCTTGCTAGTGGGTGGCTTTGAGGTTGGTGCGGCCGAGGGAGTACCACTTGTTGTGGTAGGCGTCCATGAGGGCAGAGGTTTCCTCCGGGGTCCAGCATGGCAGGCGAAGACGGTAGGAGGAGGTGGAGGGAGGGGCGGCGAGAGTGAGGGGGAGGGAGGCCGTCAAGCTTAGTGAAGTGATTGTTCAGACGAAGATGGGAATAGTCGCACGTTTTGGGAACGGGGGGCTAACCCGGCCCTACTTCATTCACAACCCATCTGGATGGGGTTTTGGGGTCAGGGGCTTTGAAAAATGGGGCTAAATATATAAAGGGCCAGGGTCAGCCTTGGGGCTTAAAGAAAAACTGACAGCTCTACCTATGGTTGCTTTGCCTCCTACATAATTCAGGTTATGCCCAAAGGTTGTTCCCTTCCAAGAGTTTGGTCTAATTGCATGACTAACATCAGTTTTCACCTCTCCTTTATATTTAGACCAACTAGGCAACTTTTTTTGGTTTGAAGTCAAGGATGTCGTTTTCAAGTAGATGTAATTCTTGTCGTTTTCAGCTGTCAAGTTATCTTTTAGGTATTTCAAATCCTGTTATAGCAAGTGTTGTCGCCAGTTCTAATCTGTACTAATATTATATTTGTGCAAAGTTGATGTCGTGTCTTGACATTTAAGAACAATTTTTCCTGCCCAATATTGCTGACTAATCTATACTGCTCATCAGAATGACTTTCTTTCAATCAGAACTGCCTTTTGCCTTTACTTGTGCACGGGAATTGCGTCCGTTCTGTAATACATCTTAGGACCTTGTATACTCAAGGGATCTGTAATTTGTTTGTAGCTTTTAGGTAATATGTGAATATATTGGACTTTGAAGATTAGTAATTATTGGAATGAGTACCCATCAGTAGAATTTTTCTTTTCGGTAAATGGAGTTGTATTGCGTTTTCCTATTGGTTTACTAATACTGAGATGATATGAACACTTGCAGAAGGTACAGGCGCAGTAGAAGTCCTAGTAGAAGCAGAGGTTCCAGAAGATATTATTCTAGCTCCCGATCTCGGTCCCCTTCTCGCACCCGTTCCCGCTCACGTTCTCGGTCTCCTTATTCTCGATCTCCTAGGTAGTGTTTTGTTTTTCATTTGTCTGTCCCCTGAAATTTATGCTAGATCTTCTAAATCATGAAAAACTGACTTAGAAGATGACATTTCAGGATAAGAAACAGATCAAGGCACTGAGGCAAAGCTGTATGCGTGTAGAAAGGCTGACGAAGTTTGTGTTCATTTGTTTATAGTATGGATATTATTAATATATGGCGTGAAACTGTCTTGGTTGAAGCAGCGGTATGCTACCTTTCTGAACATTTCAGTATTTGCTAATGTATAATAATTTGCATCATGAATCTCGTATCAGGTGCATATTTATTGAATCAAATTGTACAACGTAGGTTCCTTGAGCAAAACAGAATTATTTTAACTATAATATAACATAAGTTAGAAACCCTTTTAAACCTTAAACAGATATATTTTCCTATTATCATTTAACTTCATCCGTACGTGCCACTGGGGAAGACGAGCAGTTTCATATCAGATAGAAAGAATTCATATTAGAAAGTCATGAATTCAGGAAATTCTGCTTCTTTACTATGGTTAACTTTTGTTTGGTTAGTAAAAGGATTAATAATATTTATTTAGGTTTTCTGAAAATCAGGCAAGTGTTTTATTTTTATTAAAATATTTATTGAAGTTACGTTTTAACTTACGGAACTTAAATATTTGGGGAAAATTAAGGCTAAATCATTTTGGATAAACAGTTTCATGGAAATGTTATCCTTTAGAAAGAAAATCAGACATGAAAGTTTTCCTTTTGTATCTTAAAAAGTTTTAGGATACAAAACTTGGGGTATTGTATCAAAAGATTGAGGGAAACGTCAAAAATATGTATTGACTATGGGTAAACTTGGGGTATTGATAGCAACCGAGCCCTGTACTACGAACATTGGGCCTATTGCCGTTGGTGGTCCAAAACCTCTAACGAATAACTAATTTGAGAGAGTTGCTCCCTCCACCACCATCAACCGCTCCCTGCACCCAATTTATGCCTTTTTCCTCAATCATCTATACATCCAAACAAACATGCAGTAACACCAATACTTCATAATCATCAAATGACCAAACAAACATACAACCATTCAAAACAAAGAAAATATTCAAATTATATAAGTTTCCCTTACCTCTAAACGTAGCCGAACGCTCACAGATGCAGGATATGGTTCACCACTACCAGTCTTATACACTTAGAGCTCACCGATTTAAAAACTAAACCAAATACAAGACCAGAGTTTCTATCAGAATGAGATATTACACTCATGCAACCAGAATTTGGGTTTGCATTTGACAGAAAAACGAACGGTCTAAGAAGAGAAGTACTCACCAGCTTAAGTCACAACTTGATCGGTGCAAAGTCTAGCTCTTAGCACCAGAAATACTCAGGCGTTGTCTGAATGATGATCGGAAGAAGAAAAGGATGAGAAATCATAGAGAGAAGATGGAGAAAAAGAGGAGAAAATAGAAGGTTCAGAAGATTGAAGATGAAGGGTGCATGCAGAAAAGTGACATGAAGTTTGAAATTTAGCCTTAAATACTACCGTCACTAAAATCGGTCAGCCATTCAGTGTTGCACACCTGTCTTCCACTATCCGAAGCTCTGATACCCTTCCACTGACACCTGGCTTCCACTCACACGAAATTTAAGGGTTTTGACATCCTCCCTAACTACAAAAATTTTCGCCCTCGAAAATTAAAACTTACCAGAAAACAGGTGAGGATGCAACTCCCTCATGACATCTTCCAATTCCCATGTAAAGTCACCTGTCTTCTTGTCCCATACTACTTTAACCAAAATGATGGATTTTCCTGTGAGATTCTCAGTTTGGCTCTCGACAATCGTGACTGGCTGCATCTCCACTCAACAGTCTTCTCTGATTTGAATATCTTCTACTTCCAACACATGGGAAGGATCAACTATATACTTTCTAAGTTGAGAGACATGGAAAACGGGATGAAGGTTGGATAATTGAGGTGGTAAAGCCATCTCATACGCAACTGGTCCTATATGCCTTAGAATTTGGTAAGGACCAATAAACTTGGGAGACAACTTCTTAGACCGAATGGCTCTGCCAACGCCAGTTGTTGGATTCAGTCTAAGAAAGACATGATCTCATGCAACAAATTCTTCTTCTATCAGCATACGATTTCTGCCTACTTTGAGACGCTTTCAACCTTTCTTAAATTAACTTCACCTTTTCAGTAGTTTGTTGAATGACTTCCGGTCCAGTTAACACTACTTCTCCCTCTTGAAACCAATAAAGTGGTGTTCTACACTTTCTTCCATAAAGAGCTTCGAAGGGTGTCATTCCAATGTTGGACTGAAAGCTGTTGTTGTAAATAAATTCCACTAACGACAAGACTTCATCCCAAACTCTCAACTTCATCCCAAACTCCCAAGTGACATTAAAATTAAGGGTTCTGACGTTAAATTTCTGATTGTTAAATCAAATGTTCTTGTTGACTAAATTAAGAATCTTTTCTTTTTTATAAATAAATTTAATCAAACAAATTTTTACCAATTCATCTTATAGATTATGAGCTGATTAGTTAGTCTCACTCACTTTCTCGTATGTAGTGAGGCAATAGGTTTTTAACATTATATTGACTACAAACAATTCGAAAAACAGAAAAATAATATTCATAACTATTAAAACAATACAATAATTTATTTAAGGTTTACTCAATTTATAAATGCATTCTATATTACTATAACACAGAAATTTAAAAAACTTACGAAATGTCTAAAATAGATTTTCGGAGGATCTAACTCATCATAGATTTTTAAATATTTTTATTCATCATAAGATCTTATATGACACGCCCCATCAAGAATCACTGTTCGACGTCTAAAATACACCCCTATATAACATCAAGATTTTTTTCCAGATACTACTTACTTTGAAAAATAAGATAAAAGAGAGAATAAAATATTGTTTAGATGGATAAGAATAAAAATAATTTTTTCCCAAAATATTAGTTACATTTAAAAGTCAAAATAAAGAAATTAAATGTAATGAAACACAATTTTCCCCTAGAGTTGAAAAAAGTGAAATTGCAAAACCTTTTTTTCTTCCTCCTTTTTATTCTGCATCCTGTCCTGTGATTGAATGTTGACAAATTTGTAGCCATGGACCCATTCCCTATAGTCTCTTTTTCCTCCTCGGTTTGGTTTGCTATTAAAACGAGTGAGGAAATGCCATTTTCTTCTGTTTAATTCTGCACATTTCTCTCATTCGTAATTGATCCTGATTATAGCGTATGACCTTTGACCAGCCACAGATGCGACGGTTAGTCACAGATCTTTCACTAGGATTCATAAGCGAGCCACCATCAAAATGGTTAGAGACTAAACCAGTCCCGTGTAGGTTATGTGAATTTATTGTAATATTAATACTTAAATTGTCAAGATTAAATTGGTTTTTGCATTGGATGTCTTCTGTAAATATTTTTGAACGGTTTAGATGAAGAATTACATAGAATTTGCATGTAAGACAACTATTCAATATTAGACAACCGACATCATATACTTTTAATGACATCGGTTCGAATCCAATCGAGATCTATACTATCAAGAAAATTTCAAAAATATCACTGCATCATTTTATGTTTCGGTGATGAAATGAAATATAACGGACGCGATAATATATCTTTTTTTTAAATAGTGGACGACTTATTTAAAATTGAACTGTTGACCTCGATTCTACTCACTGAAACACTCCATCTGAACTGTCATTGATGATATTTTTTTTAAAATAAACATTATGAAGATTTAAGTTCTTGAGAAATTAATTTGGTGATTAAAGTTTTTAATGAGTTAGCGTAATACTATGGCATATATTTAACAAAGAAGAAATTGAATTATGAATATCTAAAATTCTGCGACGTCCAATAGTTTTGCACTTTCTGCTGTGGAACACATCATTACATATATGAATTTTCACATGACATCAGTCTTTTTATGCAGTAACAGGGAATTTGACATGAGAATATCATGTGGGTATTCAGTATGAATTTATTTGTTCACGGTCTTTAAATTAGTGGGTGGAACCAAATGTTTCTAATACTTACAAATGTTTGAAAGAAGCAGGTCTTGTTGAGAAATTTACGTAACAGAGTTCATTCCCAGTTGCGTATTTGTGTACAGTTCTCAAAAGCAATACACAGGAACCTCGCAGTCGAAGTCATGAGATTTCCATGACTTAGCTTTTTTCGGTGCCACTGCCATTATCCATAGTTATCTGTTACTATAAGGAATTGCATCAGCAAACATATTGTGAGTTTTACCGCATATTTAATTCAACTTTAAAACAATAATTAGATGTTCTTATTTTTCTTAATTGAAACTAGACACTATAAATGGGTCGGTTGAGTGTTTGGAGATGACAATTGCGCGTAAACTTTTCTGATATATTTTAGTTTTTGTGCTATCAATCTAACTGTTGCACAGAATAATTGTACCATGAAATCATTGGAATATTTACTATAAACCTTTGGTTGGATTAAGAAATGTTAATAATCGAATTCAGTAGGATTTGGTCTTGTCTTCCCCTCCTCGTTTTGTTGGATGATATAGTAAGTTGATGGTTGGGTAAAATTGACGATGACAGTTAACAGTATCTGATGAAAACCAATTGCACATTAACTTAGTGGCTACTTTATGTCAGTGTCCACTGTCCAAGATAAGCCGAGAGTTCTTATTTCACCATTGAATTGTGGATGTTCATTGCGCCATGCCATCCAAACAAAAGGCCATGTAATTTGCTTTTGACCAAATTACCTGCGATAAGGATTGGAATTGATTGCAGGTGAAAGAAAATAAAACTGTGGCAGAGATTGAAGATTGAAGCAGACTAAAGAAGATGTGAGGTGGGATAGGGATATGAAAGCCACAAAACTAAAAAGCAGTGCTTTTGCAACAGTTTGAAACTGCCAAGATGATAATCATTTGAGTTTAGGCACGCACTGTTATAGGATCACTGATTAGAGAAATCACATAATGAAAGAATTGATTATAAATATGAGATACGTGATAAGATAAAAAGTGTAAAGAGTGTATTGTTTACTCTAAAAATTTCACGCAAGCTTCTACCTTTCCGATAGCCCTCAATGTTGTGTGCGTGGACCAAGTTGTGATATTATTGTTAGCATAAAAAAGGCAAGTGGGGATGCATGCAATTGAGTAAACTGGTTCCATTCTACCTCTACCGTGAATAGTTGTATTGTAGGCCAAGGAAAAGGAAGTCTAAGATATTTGTTTATATATGGAAATACTAATGAGTTACCGAAAGCTATAGCAATTTGCTATGGCTACTTTCCTTTTCTTTGTCCTTGGCATCTCTCGAGCATTTCTTGAACCTCACGGGATTTTCCAGTATCTGATAGATCGATCGATCTTAAAGCTATGCCATCAAACTCACGTCTAAAACTTCACTTTATTCTGTCCTTTTCACGCCCCACGCCTCTTACCCTTTAACCTTCTATTCTCACCTTTACTTAATACCCTTCCCTACTACTTTTTTTTCACAGACAACACTTTGGAATATCTAACACTATCTTTACTCTCGCACGAGGGCTCACAAATCTTGTTTAAAACACAATCTAATCTTAGCAACTATGGCTAGACATCACCTAGGTAGCTACCTAGCTGGGCCACCACCAACATCTAATTTCCCTATTCTCCCTATCTCCAACTATACCTATAAGCTAACATTTCTCTTGGACAAGGAGAAAGCCTTAACTAAAACAAACCTATATTGCATCTTTAGCCACTTTTCTTTTACTTCTTCCCCCCACTTGAAATGATTAAACCTTTTTGTGGATTATATCAAATATACATGTACCTCAAACAGCTAATCACGATCCACTAATTATATGTTTTCAAAAACTTTCTAACTTTTATTTATATTCTTTCACACCCAGTTAATTAACATAAAATATAGGTCAAGATTTATATAAGTGAAGCACATGGCGTGATGTATCTTTTCTTGGACGGCTTAATTAATGTATATTTGGTGTCCCAATTGGTACGTATGTGTGTGTATATATATATATTCTGGTATACTGTTCAATAATACTGAAAAGTAGGTCAAGGCTCTTACCCTACACATTATATTCTCTTTTAGGCATGCACTCACATCTGATGAATCTCCTATCATCACATGCTTGTACTCTAAAACTAATAAATATATTACACTGTACAAGCGTGTAACAAATAGAAACTACATTTTCCATGTTTATCTGTTTCGAGAAAGAGAGAGTCCTTTTGATGGATGCATATATATCTCAATTATTTGGTCTGTGTTAACCCTTGTTTCAAATTACCTTCCCTAATATTAGTGCACGTTTACATCATTCTGGCGTCATTTTGGTTTTTCTGTGAGTGTGATATAAGAGGTGAGAAGCCTATGTTCTTGATTAATAATTGCAGTAAGCAGAACCTATTTTCATCCTCATCATTTCCCTTGCTAGTTTGATATTGGTCTATGTTGATGTTTATGATTATTATTATTAATTCTGGACTAATTTTGAACCAATAACAAAATGATACATAAATGATGTTAAAATGTTGTCAAAGTATCGTTATACTTAATATCCATCCACCAACTTTGTTGAACACTTACTTTATAACCACAGTAATTTCTTTAGTTCAGAAAATTTCTATAAGTAATACTTTTAAGTGATGCATTATACATAAATAAATGTATATTTTATTATATAAATTATAATATAATCAAAACTTATACATACTTTGTTTAAATATATAAATTATAATCAAGATTTTATAAGTAACCATTTAAATCGTTATATAATATTCTGAAAATTTTTGACGTGTTCAAAAGTTTTAGCATATGTCTGAATATTGTGGGACTAAAACTATACGCATAGAAATTGAGAAAATGTGCATTTCGTACATAAAGTAGGACACCTTTGCTCTCAAGTACCAGCTTTGTCACTGTGACGTAGCAGTACTAAAGTTGTGAATTACACTGAAAATGTCATCAGTTTTTTCATTCTCAATTCACCGTTCCGATCACAAGCCGACAGATGTTCAACTCCAACTTTTTTATCTGTCTCCAAATCACATTACTTACCACTTTGTTTCTTCTTTTTTCTGGATGATTCAATACAACTTTTCTTAATGGTAAACAAAATAGACATAGAAAGAAGGATTAGTGGTATGTATGAAAAGCCTTGATGATTGTTTGGTAGTTAATGGCTACAAATTCTCCCGACCCACGAACGTGGTTAGACTTAGACGTGAACAACAGAGACAATAGAAAATGAGAGCGGAACACACATTTTGGAATGTTACTGAGAAATTGGTTGTCATTTGTTGACAAATCGGTGATTAAGAAGCAAAATGTTGGAAGTTGTTGGTTAATTTGAGAAAGACAAAGAAACAATATAGCCCACAAGCCTCAACCTCCATTTGGTAGAAACATGGACCCCTACGTTGTTCTTTGTGCCCACCAAATCCACTTACATGAGAAGATTTGATCTTTCTCACGACAGGTGTGGAGAATCTCCAAACGGTTCCTCACTCACTCAACCACAAATCGTAGACCTTTCCTTCTACATTTTCTTCTTTTGTAGCTTACGATAAGGTCAGTGACCATGCTAAATGGTCCATGCCTTCCTCAAAAGTCTTTCCCATCCCATCTAATCCTAATCTTTGTGGCCACGGTTCCATATATGTGTTCAAATTCAAGGACCATGGAACCTTGCATTGTTGGCCAAGAACAAAAATATCACCTCTCTCATTAAAGACCCTCATTAATTTTTATATTATTATTTGAAAGTTGCACATGGATCTCCATCCACAAATTAAGAACAGTTATGCATAATATATATATATATATAGTACTAAAGGCTGTGAAAGTGTTGCTCTCAAGAAAAGTACAATGAGGAAGCAAAAACAGCACGGTGGTTCCCAAAGGAGGGGGCTTTTCTTTTAAAAGCAAGTGTGAAAAATGGGCCATCAAAACCCCCAAAAGTCCCACAAAGTCAGATTCTTCACAATAGGATATCAAGAGAATGAGTGGCCTTCAAGTTGCTTCCAAACTAAGACGGTTTCAAGTGGGTTCCCGTTTTGCTTATTACACTGCCCATTATTTTATATATCATGCTAAATAATATAATAACACTAACCATTTTTTTTTATATATATATTTTTTCTTTTTAAAGTGTCAAGAAATATCATTGAGTCATGCAAGGAATACATACATAGTCATAATACCATAATGGTCAAAATTAAAAATTGTTTGCCATTTTAAAAAATCACGAGTTGACTATTGAAATAAAACTGGATTATCTATGTCTATGTCTTTTATATCTCGTTAAGAAAGCGTTTTTAGTTGATGTTTTTCAATAACTGAAATTCCAAGAACATTAAACCAATTCTTGGTACAAACGGGTAAAAAAAGCATTCAGTAATAATGTGCATGTTATTAATAGGTAACACAAAGTCGTTGACCCAACATCACCTTTATCAACGAACGATCATGTAACATATGAAACCGGTTTGGTTTTTTTTTTCTTTCATGGAAATGGTCCAAGTTTTTGGGCCAAGTTCACATGACAGTTGTTTTGTTTTACTTACTTAATTTCCTCTGTTTGCGCCAATATCTTTGGTGGCTTATAGCTATTGTATTAGCGTATTGTAGTTTGGTGGAAAATGAGTGAATCGGTCACGTGCTCAGGCTCAGAAAGTGACCGTTAGTATGCAATTTGGCATCTTATTTAAATCAAAACAAACAGCCATGAACACAATTCTTCACACAAAATCTATTTATTTAGGGCACTGCACGCATATAGTAAGAAAAAGTAGAAGATGGGGATATGACTTTATCCAAAACTATATTCACCTTTTGCAGTTGAGATTTAAGACGATAAAACCAGGAAAAATAACAGGATGCATGTGCTTTTTTCTGTTCTTTCTCTCTTTCTTCGCTCAAACGTTGTAACATGTCTTAATAAATGCATCTTCCTTGATTTCTCGACACGTAACTGTGTTTGACCAAAGGTTGTTCTCTAATCGTTGATGATGATCCTTAAACAGAACAATTAAGTAGAAGCATCCTTTTTTTTCTTTTACTTATCCGACAGAAAATCGATCGACAGTGGTGTGGGCGGCCATAATCAAAGTTTTCACAAATGCTTGTGGGATGCCATCATGTGCTTGCATCCAATGCTATAAAGAGACGTTAAGAAAAATAACAAAAGGAAAATATCAGTGCCGGCTTTTTTATCATAAAACTAGATAAATTGATCGCTTTTTCTATTTTGAAAGCCATTTTCTAGGATTCCCCAAACTTTTTGGGTACTGCTTGGACAAAAAAAACGTACCAGTTACACGGTCAATTCCTTGCAAGTTTGACAACGTAGTTCCACTAAACTCCACAGAGTAAGCCCTCGCATATTATTCCAACAAACATGGATGTTATAATTATTTGAAGTGTTTTATATTGTTCTTTAATTAAAAATGACATCAAAAGAACGTAATTAGTTGTCTGAAATTTTGGAAGGGGAGGTGATTTATTAGGTTGTGGAGACTTTGAAGATAAAAAAGAGTAGGTCCACGTGAATGCACCAACCAACCCCATCCTCTAGAGTGATAGTAATGGTTGAGGTTACTATTCTCCCTAACCTCCAAATCCAAATACAATGTCACCTTTTAGGATGAACCATCACATTAATAGCGAGGCTGCGTGATGCTAACTTCTCACCGATGCTTTTAAATCGGTGAACTTCTTGGAAACGGTAGCAGACGCAGCTACCTTCTGACCTTAACCAACACTTTACTTCTTTTATGCCAAATTATTACATTTTCTATATTCAATATTTCTAAATTTTTATATTTTTTTAATTGCTTACCAAGGATAGGTCTTTAAAGACATTACTGTTTCACAATTCAAAAGTTTTTACTACAAAATAATTACAAAACCTTTTACTATCAGGGTATATATAAAACCCTGTTAGCACTCTGTGTGAAGGTAGTGTAAAAATAATATCCAATCTCTGTACTAGATGCTTCTTGTAAATTTAAACCAAAAGAATTATGTTACTTATACAAAAATCAAACTACCCAAGAGTAATTTTTAATAACTACTTTTGATCTTGACCTTTTTTTCTTAATATACTGACTACACTATAAATAAAAGTTGACCATTAAATTAAAGAACATAAAGAAGAGTAACTATATAGGAATAGTTGAATCACTTTGTTTATTAAGATATAAGATATTTTTATAAATAATTAATCAAAAGTTTAAATTTATAGATTTTTTAGTCAAATACATATTTTTTTTTAAACATAAACTTTAAGATATTGAATTTATGAATATTTGATATGTTAAATTTATGGATCTGGTATTTAATTTTCTGTTTCTTGAAACCTAAACTTCATTTGGTTTGCTAATAAATTATAATTTAAGACCATACAATAAAGAGAAGATGGATGGCAATTTAAGTATTTCTAATACAAAATAGATAGGAAAAAAATACTGAAGTGTAGTCAGAAACAGAGCATAAAAGAATTTAAAAGAAGTCAATCTCGGTAGCATAAGTAAAATATTTGTTTGCTAAATTGCAAGGAGTTATGTTTGACTTAAAGGAGGCTGAACTTGAAAATGAGAATGGTTATTGATAAATAATAGGTATGACAATTAATTTGGATGGAGGCAGAGGAAAAAGAGGAGAAAATTTGAAGAGAAAAATATTCTTAATCACTAATCATTAGTTGGATATTACTTTTTTTTCATGTTTCTTCGACCATGACGGAAAGAGAAAAAGATTGGAAGCAAGAAAAAAAGAAGAAGAAAGGGAAGAGATTAACGTTAGAGTACAACACACCAATGTGTCATGATGATTGTGTGCTTAGCTTTAAGTTCCCCGGCCAAACATAACCATGATTGCTAGTGGGCCAAACATTAGTCATGTATATACTTACTAATAATCTAAAACTACAACTTAACCATCCCATAACAAAAAACCTAATAGTAAAAACAATAATACCAAATCTCTTTATCTCCATCACTAATCTAACTCAAAAAGGTTAAGGGATTACCATCGACAAAAAACCAGCCGCGAAAATTCGCGTTCCGTTAATAAAGGAATACATACATACACAATTCCACAGCCAATAATAATAATAATAATAATAATTTATAATTATAAAAATAAAGTACAATCACTCACAGGTGTTTCCTGAATGAACCGTTGCTCAACAGCTATTATTCATATCACGCCTTGCAATTTGGAATTTCCTATTTACCATTCACGACAAAACATGGGTTATGAGGAAGAAAAAAAAAAAAAAGAGAAAGGAAATCTGGAAGTGGGGTCCACCGTTTTGATGCTATAAATTGAAGAGGCATGGAAGTTGAAGTCCTCTGTGTGGAAAGGCACCAAAGAGAAAGAGAGAGAGAGAAACACACTAATTATCACTACACTTCGATATAACCGCAATGGTGGACGTGGACCGGAGGATGACCGGTCTAAACCCGGCCCACGTAGCCGGTCTACGCCGTTTATCGGCCCGAGCAGCGGCAGCTTCGTCTGTCCCGGTCCGTAACGGTGTCGTTTCATTCGCTTCCTTGGCAGATAAAGTCATAAACCACCTTCGGGACTCGGGCATACATGTGCAGCATGGTCTCTCCGACGCGGAGTTCGCACGTGCCGAGGCGGAGTTCGGGTTCGTCTTCCCTCCGGACCTCCGCGCCGTCCTGGCTGCGGGGCTTCCCGTTGGTCCGGGATTCCCGGACTGGCGCTCCGGCGGCGCGCGGTTGCATCTGCGCGCCTCGCTGGACCTTCCGATCGCGGCGATTTCATTCCAGATCGCAAGGAACGCGGTGTGGTCGAAGTCATGGGGTCCGAGGCCGTGCGAGCCGGAGAAGGCCCTGCGAGTGGCGCGGAACGCGCTGAAGAGAGCGCCGCTGTTGATTCCTATATTCAACCATTGCTACATTCCGTCCAATCCCTCCCTCGCTGGAAACCCCATCTTCTTCGTCGACGAGAACAGAATCTTCTGCTGCGGCTTGGATCTCTCCGATTTCTTCGACCGCGAGTCGCTCTTCCGGAGCTCCGAAGCGGATCCTATACTTCTGAAGAAGCAGCGATCCGTAAGCGAGAAATCAACCGGAGTTTCTGTTTCCGCCGGGTTCTCACGGCGGAGCCTCGACTCCGGCGGAAGGACGCCGCGGTGGGTGGAGTTCTGGACTGACGCCGCCACGGATAAGCGGAAGAGAAACTCTTCGTCGTCTTTGTTGTCGTTATCAGCGTCTTCGTCGCCAGAGAGGTTTTTCGAGATGCCTAGGAGTAAAGTCCCGGGTTGGGTAGAAGAATATATAGGACAAATCGGGTCGGTTTTGAAAGCTGGTGGTTGGAGCGAATCAGATATAAAGGAAATGGTTGAGGTTTCAGCTTCTGGATTCTTCGAGGGAGAGATGGTGGTGTTGGATAATCAAGCCCTGTTGGATGCTCTGCTTCTGAAAGCAGACAGGTTTTCGGATTCGCTCCGAAAAGCGGGGTGGAGCTCCGAAGAGGTTTCCGAAGCTTTGGGATTCGATTTCCGACCTGAGAAGGAGCGGAAACCGGTTAAGAAGCTGTCGCCTCAACTTGCGGAGAGGATTGAGAAACTGGCTCAGTCGGTTTCCAGGTCAAGACACGATACTTGGGAGAGGGAAACTGGATGAATAAATTTACCTACAGTTTTTATTTTTTATTTTTCCTGGTTTGCTTTTCCCTCTTTTGGGTTGAAAACGAAGGATTGGGGAAACGCGTTGTACTATGAAACAAAGTGCACAAAATAGATCAAAGAGGTTTAACATTACACAAGTTGATGATCATCTTTTATTTTATATATATATATATATATATATGGTATAAGTTGATAATAAATGTTGAAGGATTTAGAAGTTTAATGAATATCTTGATTTTTGTATACTTGCTCTTGTTTCGAAATGAGCACCACGGGTGCACGTGTGAATCTGCCACTCACCACACTTGTACGTGTTTTCTGCTGTATGGTTATTTATTTGATTCACCACACCACAGGGGAACCATTCAAAATCAAATTTCCTCTTATCTCTCACTTTAGGATTAGGAGGAACTTCTCATCTTTTCACTATAATTTTCAACTTCAATGTAGTTCACCCTTCTTTTTACTAAGCTCAATTTCCTTGGAATTTGGAAAAGGACATGCATGCAATGTATGTATGGGCTTGCACGCTCAAAATACTGACACAAAAAGAAATAGTACAACATAATACACAGAAACTTTGGCACGGCCATTCGTTATACCATTCACAGTCATATTTTAGAGAAGGAAATTAAATAGTATTACTATTCAACTAAATTATCTTAAAACTGAGGTTTTATGACAAAGTAACATTTCAAAAATGGATATGGATTTTGTTGGCTTCCCAACGATATCATAACAACAACAAAAAAATGCACTATTATATTGAATCAAATATCATAGACATTAGACATTATCGAGTCTCTTGAACTCCAAAAGAATTTATTATTTATTATTTTTTTAACATTTATCAAGATAGTTGCACTACCATCACAAATAACTCTCTAACAAAAAACAATTATATGTATGACCGTTTAATAAATCATAATAGACTGTCAATCAGATATATAAACAAATTGTCATTAAGATTAAATGGTACGAAATTTGATCGGTCAATTACTAGAAAATTAGTTCTAATACTGAATAACTTAAATAAAATAAGATTATTATTAATTGGATTATAATTAGATAATTATTAATTAAAAGTTTATTCAAAATTTTGTAAATATAAGTTTAAGATAAAAGAATAGGTGATTGCAATTAATGCATAATTAATATCTAAATTAAATTAACTTTGATATCAAAATATTTTTAATAAATATTCTTTAAAGAATTTAGATGAACCATTACAAAAGACTTAGAAATAAAAAATAATTTTTGAATATGTTAGACTATTCTCTAAAATATTAACATTGATCTTATATCCTGAAACAAAAATCAATCATTTTAACAACAATTGAATGAAAAGAACCAGTATACAAAACTTTTGCTGTTAACATATAAAAGATCTAAACTTTACCGTTTTAAAACTTGTTTTGTCTGAAAAAAAAAAGCTAGGAAATTTGGAAATAGAAATTTGGAGAGGAGGGACGGAGTAAAACGGGCCATGTGATTATGGCCTCTGATTCCTCAACCCAAGATGTTCCGTACAAGTAGTAGCAAGGTGTGCACGAAGCAAGTCAATATAGAAATTCTATATCGATTTAAAATTGAACGAATTTATTGTAAACAAGTAAGTGTAAAACTTATTTTATAAAACAAATTTAACTTTAAAATCCTTTTAAAAAACTGATACTAAAGTCATCCGAATTGAGTATATGTACATCCATCATGAGGGTATTTTGGAATCATCCATAAATATTGTAAAGTGAGAACGTTCCTATTGTTTGTAAACTTCGTGGGTGCTTCCAATGAAATTTGAAAGACGTTAGTGTAATTTGTTGGGTGATGAAAAATGAAAGAAAAGTGATATATATTTTGTATTTTTTTAGTTAGGTGTTTGTCTTAATTTGGTTGTTTGTAAAGATTTTGGGGGAGCATCTCATCTTAAGCAGACAGAGGGACAGGTCCTCATGTGGAGGAGCCAGGCAGACATGTACGGGAAACAAAACTATGCATTTCTATTTCTATTTCTATTTCATTGCCACTTTCTAACCACTTTTCAATTCAAATTGCTTTTGGTCTTTACTACATATTATTCAAAGTTAACATTTCCACATTATTTTGTAATATCTGTCACATAAATTATATTTTAATATCATAGCAAATGTTCAATTAATCCAACACATTATAGACTACTCTCTCTCATCTCCAAACACAACTAGTCTTGGAACATCAAAGGAACCCCAACTAGATGGTACAGAGAAAAGGTAAATATTACATGATGAACCTAGATGACATTTTACTCATTTCTTTAATTGAATAAAGCAAATAAACTAAAACATAATAATTAAATAAGAAATATTATCATTTATGTACTATAGACCTACCGATCTACGTCATCATTTATGTACTATAGACCTACCGATCTACGTCATCGGTCTAGAACGACCTGTCTACGTCACTTAATCGATCAATTTATAGAAAGTCAATTCCGATAATCTTAAAATAATGTTAGTCGAACGGTCATTAACTGACTTGGTAATCGTTCAATATCTTAAATATTAAATATTTCACAATTTGATTAACAAAGTAAAGTTATGCTTAGATGATATTGGATTTTGATTCTTAATCAAAAGCTTATTTTGAAATTAATAAATACAAGAGTAAAGTAAAAAGGTAGGTGATTTCATTTATTGATCATTTACCGATCAGTATAACTAAAAAACTTATTTGAGCGTAAGGGGAAATAAATAACTAGTTAAAAGTGTGAAAATATAGTTCTTGACTCTATGTAGCAAATAATTTATAATTGGTTTTAGTATTCAATTAAATAAATAATAAATTAGGCTAAAAAATAACAGCATATCTCTTATGTTTGAATGATTAGATTTCTTTACAATAAGGAATTCATGTACATATATTATAATGATTAATATAGTTGGAAACTTAAACACCTATAAGGTATATAATCTCTTTCTTACGAGCCCAACATATATACCATGCTTAAAAATTTAGTGTCTTTCTTTACTTTTTATGTATAAATAAAATATATCTTTTAAATAAATGTACATAAAATATTTTAAATTAATATACGTCTTTTATATATAATCTATGTACTAATTTTCTAAACCAAATATTAATTTTAAAAAAATTAAAATTGAATAAAAATATTGTTAAACAATGTAATTATTTTGAAAATAAGTTATTAAAAGGTTGGATTTATGATCCCATTTTCTTAAAAAAAAAGACCAATTACATTATTTTTACACATCAAAATAATCCCAATTATCAGTTAGAAAAAATATATTATAGTTACAGAAAAGAAGACACATAAGAAGTACCTTTTACAATTAAAGTCCACTGAAGAATTGACATTAGAGATGCTCTTAACTTACTATGTTCACTTTGGATTTCTCAAAACCATGCACTAAATAGCTCCAAAGGGTACAACTCACATCATCACACATTAATAGTGTGTCAAAATCAAATCAAGTTATTAAGTAAAAAACTTAGGAGCTAATAGTTCGAATTAGTATAAATAAATAAATTATAAACAAAAAATCTTTCTATAAAGTTATAAGTGACTTTTTTTTTTTCAAAAATGGCGGTGTTTCATTTTCATCTTTTTGTAGAAGTGACAGGTTTTCTAGTTGGAGCTAGAATGGAATAAACAGTACATCTGATAATCTGATAATGCACCATAGATAAATTTTGGGGTCACAACTTCTGGTATTTCGTGCTGTAAATGTTTTTTTCTTACAAATAGCTTGCGTATAATTATTATATATATATAGTTTTTGAAAATGAACATTTTTAGGTTTCTGTAATGCCATAAATACATGAAAATGTAAGAGGAAAAAAAGTAATGAAAAAACAAGAATAGATGAGAGTTGACAGATGATAATTATGGAAAAGTTATGAATGGGAATCCAACATCCAAACAATGACAACTAAAAATAGTATTCTTAATGAAAGACCCATACTAAGTGGAGAGTTTTCAGCTGAAGGCCACAGTAACACAGAAAATGGAAAAGACAAAAGATGTAACTACAGTAACACAAGACTTACATCTGCAACTTAGATAACAGAATGAAAACATTTTCTTTGTAATACTGCAATCAATAAATGCATCCACCAACGGCCATAGCAGTATAGATATTGGATTTGTTTATTTGTCTCTATGTGATCTCTGAACTTGACCGTTGATCTCTTGTCACTTCTCTCTCCCATCATTCATGTGACATGCCAAGACTGATGAATTTACTCACTCCATGTGCCTCTCTCATGATAATGCTAAATATTCGGAAGGAAAAAAATGTTGCAAAGTTGTATCTTCCTATGCTGCTGCATTTATTCATTCAAACGTCTAAACAAATAGTATAACAGGAAGAGTGATTAGAAAGACTGAGAAAAAAATGTATAGAATTATTGTTATATATTAAGGTGGCCCCATGATGAATGTGTATGGTGTTAACCCTAGAGTTTGGATCCTTTGTAGGGTCCACATACCCTTTAGCCATGCCTATGAATACACATTTGAAAATTGAAGAGCAGAAAGGAGTGATGTGATGGGGAGGGACGGTGGTGGTGGTGAGGCTGAATCCAAGTTATCTTGTCTGGGAGAGAGGGTGATGGTAGTGGCCACCACTTCACCCCCTCTCACATTCCTAGTTTGAACTTTGATCCTTCACTTCCGTTTTGTTCATGCAAAGGGAGACAACACTACACAACGTTAAGAATTGAGGGATGGTGACTACGGCTTGTTGACATTAAGGCAACCTTGTCGAATCTTCCAACATTGTCCTTTGCTATACGGTTTGTGTTTTTACCATGCCATGTCTAACCTCTTCGACTACTCACTCTGCATTATTGATTGTAGGTCCAGCTCCATGCTTCAATCCATCTCCTACCTCTTACTTTGCCCTTCTCCTCTCTGCTTTCTCCATCTCATCACACCAAACCAAACCAATCTCAGACCATTATTAAATCATCAACACATAAATTTGTGTACTTTTCATGTGTGTCCATCGGGGGTCCTATTCAATTCATTACCTCGTCTGCGTTACCATAATTATTATTTCAAAACTTTATATTCACTTTACATATTATATGTTTACCATTCCAAAAACCTACTTAGTCTTTACGCCAATTCCACGTCAATTATACATTTCTTCAAACGTGACTGTGAACTCGATATTTACACATGTACAAAATGAAAGACGAGTTGCTTTGAGCGTTTAAGGATGTGTGAATACAAGTTTTGAAGTTATGAGCATTTTAGGTTTTTCTGAACAAATATTTTTCAATATGCATGAATTTGAAATCAAATATTTGATCAAATGTTTAAAAAGCAAGATTATCTACAATATTTCAACCTTTTCTTATACTTTTATCCTGTTGTTGTGGTTATGATATTATTATTTTGCTGTTTCTAATGTTATCATGAGAATATAAAGGAAAATTTTATGGGGAAGAGTGAATTTGAGAGAAAAATAGCAGGGGTTAAATGAGAAACTTTATGTAAATCAAAAGGAGAGAGGGTCTTGGCATTAAAGATCTAAAACCGTTTAATGTGTACTGAAGAGAAGGGATTATGGAAGGATATTTTAGATTCAAAATATGGATTAGGGGAGGAGTTAGGATGATAGAAAGTGTGGACAAAGGAAATGTTGTTGGTGGAATGTTCTTCGAAAGATAAGTGGATTCGATGAAAAGAAAACTTGGTTTAAGGTAATATGATCTAGAAAAGGGTGTGAATGACTATCATATGAAATCAACAATTTAGTGTTCAGGAACGCCAAACTCGATGTAGAAGAAATATTTAGCATAGCTATAGTCCAGGTTTATTCTTTTGCTTAGAGGTGTGGATACATATGAAGGATTAATTAGAAGAATGATGAAACAAGAGTTGTTCACTACTATAGAAAGGCCATAAATAATATCTCAAGGATAAATGTTTACTATCCTCTGTTTAGAATTAGTACTTGAATGTATAAAATCCAGATTCAATGATTTTAGATAGAGATATTTGAATCTTATTTGTACATGTTAAATTATATGGACACCTAACGACATAAAACTCTATACATACCTTTTTTGTTTTATATGATTGAAGTACCCCAAGTATTTCAATATATATAAAAATTGTTTTTAAGCTGACTACCAAGATGAACATCACCAATGTTTAACTTTGTCATTTTAACTTAACATAGGACTTTCACTCATCATACATGGATTACTTCCACTACAATTTTATACAAAATTACACCATTTATTGTACTTTCCTCATTCCAATATCTTAAAGTTAATATTCACTAAAGTTAAAAACTAATGATGAAAATGTTGAATAATGCATGAAATAGAACTATTTCACAAATAAATAATAATAAAAGTGTGAACTAAATATTAATAACAAATCCTACTAATCCGTCTATCCTAGGTAGGAAAACAAAGATGGGTATGAATGTATTTTTAATATCTAATTTAACCAAAATTTGTTTGCCGACAAAGTCAAAGTGGAAAGCATAATGAAATTACTCTGCAAAATAAGATAAAAAAAGAACAATTCACAATTTTGAATAATAATTTGCTTAAATAAAATTTTGTACTATAAGAATATCTAAAAAAGAAAAAAGAACTCTCAAAACAATAATTATTTACATAATTGCCAAAAAGTAACCGAAAAATAAAATTTCAATCCTAAAAGCACACTCAGAGTTAATTGAACTAGAACTGCTCATACGTACATGTAACACTTTTCTTTGTATGAATTGACGAGTACAAACTTCTCTATGAATATACTGTTTCGTGTAAGACTTTTAGTAAAGATATCTATTAATTGACAATTAATTTTATACTTCAAACACATTACAATTTTTTTTAATAAGAGAATTCAAAAGCAAACAATCTCATTTATTAGCAATTGTCAGCGTATTCCTTCATTTTTAACGTCTCAAATTCTTTAACAAGATTCACTCATTCCATTGAGACTGTTACACTAAAGAATCTCATACTACATCTTCAACTTTCAAAAATAATCTCACATATTTTTTAATTTTTTATTAGATTTTAAAATTTGATAAATTGTTTTTCAAAAACTTCATCAAATTTCAAATTTGATAAAGAAAATAAAAAATCTTAAAGAAAAAATCTTCACCAAATTTTAATCTTGAAAAATCTTTTATCAGATTTCAAAATTCGATAATGAAAAAATTCAGCTAATTTTGAAATCCAATTAAGCACAAGAAATGAGATTATGGATTTTTAAATTGTTAAGAACAGTTTTAAAATTTTAAAATTTTTTGAAGGTACATAGTAAAATTATTGGAAATCGAAGGTAAACCAGCCTTCCATTGATGATTTTATCTCTGCAATATTCATCCTTGAAAAAAAAAATCCATATTTCAATTGTCGATTTAACTGTCCATGACTTTTGTGAAAATATATTGTGAGACAACAAGAAAGAAAAAAGTTCTTATCTTTGACTTTGTTGCTTTGCTTTGCTTTTGATTTTAATCCGGGCCATTGTTGGATTGGCACAAGAAAAACTTCAGTCCTCTCAATCGTTTTCCAAATATCATTTGCCTAGATATGATAATTGTCACCATCAATCACAATGCTAGTGCAATGTAGTGAGTTTAAGTGAATTGAAGCAAGATGCTAATATTTTTATGGTGAGTTTTACTCGTCCAGCCATAGTTGCAGAACAGATCTTTTGATACAATCGCTAATAGAAAAAACTTAACTTACCAAGAAGATATATTCAGTAATTTAGATGTCTAAACGTTGCTTGTGCACAGTATGTGACAGATATGTGAATATGAATACTTGGTCCTTGTTTATCGAATAATTGGCCTTTTAACAGTCTCTAAGAATTTATAGCCGTACACGTTCATTCAAACTTTGCATGTAATCCTATTCTCTCATAGCAAAAATGGTGCATACGTGTGAATATGAAATGAAATCATGATATAAATGACATTCCCTATCCAATAAAGTATCCGAGAAACTGACATCTCGTTCACGATAAAATTCTAGTGTCTGCCTTTTGTCTGTCAAGTATTGATGTGGGAAATGGGAATCATACACAACGCTTGCTCGTGTCAACTCATGAGATGAAAGAACATTGCCAACAAAATTACATTGCAACATACGACCAGAATTCATGCTACAATGAACTAACCATGTAATCATCTGTCATGAATTTAGCTAATGTGTTCAAGTAAAAAGTGTCGGATCCAAATCAAGTTGGCAACATTTTGTTGACATGAAATCAATTTCCATTCATTCTCTTATTAAGCACAATCAAAAGTCGTATAAAATGTTCAAATCATTAATGATTGACATTGTTGTATTATACCCTGCACTATAAGAATGCAGTTGTTGGCCCTACGACTGCGATTTTTGTGCTGTACAACTTTTCTGTAACTCTCAAAGACAAATGGTGACTCAACATATTCATGATCATTCTTTCTGATAAAGTTTTGTTCCTTTCTTTTCTGACTCTCTTGGAGCAGATCTTGTCACCTTAACACGAAATGAAGCCTGCAAATAACTTCGATAGTTAGACACCATAAAAATACACCATTTGGAAGCAAATTCTCATTTTGTCAGCCAGGACATTGAAGTAATGAAAAAAAGATTTATGTCGGGATAGAAGACCGCGACCATTCATGCGTTGGATAGAGAAGGAAAATGTTACTTGACGAACCTTTTTATACTCAAAAAATCAGTGAAGTTAAAGTATTTAACTATTGAATTTTGTGTACTTATTGAAAAATACAATGAAAGTGACTACTTCTGTTCTGAAAATAATCGTTAGTGATAAAAAGGTGTATTTGAGTAACACTTTTCAAATGATGACCCTTGGTAACAGGAAAACAGACAAAATATAAATGAAAGTAAACATTTCTGTATAAAGCTAAGATTGCATCAGTAACATTGCTGTGCAGGTCTTATTGATTCTTTCAGTATGATATTTAGATTAAAGTATGCTTTTGCAGTCACATAAACCGCCTCCTAACTGAATCAATCAGATTAATATATAAACTTAAATACATACCACAAAAAGAAATCTATCTTCTGAACCCAGATTTGAGTCCAGCCCAAAAGACCTCTTCAGAATGTCCCTGCATATAAGAGTGTTTCTCTCTACACCACCCCACGTTTCTTAAAAAAATTCAAAACTATTCCCTACATTTCAAAAAAACCACTTTTTTAACGGATTTCAAAATCCATTTAAGAAAAATCATTCAACGAATTTCGAAATCTGTCGAAGAAATTTTCAAACTTTCAACAAATTTCGAAATTTTTGAACTTTTCGAAAAATCCTTCAACGAATTTCAAAATTCGTTGAAAGATTTTTTTCTTTAACGGATTTCAAAATCTATTAAGAATTTTTCAAAAACTTTAATGGATTTCAAAATCCTTGAAGAAGATTATTTTTAGAATGTGGAAATACAAGGAAAAATATGGAGAGATACAGGGAAAAACACTCTGCAGGGCAAGTCCAGGCCCAAAAACATGAGCATGGCCATGTAGGAACTTTACCCAAGACCAAGGTGGCTTGTGGGTCTTGTGATACTTTACCATTACGAATGTACAACTCTATGTAAGGACAATGACCCTCCTATGTTTAGGTACACACTATTCTTTCCTATTTCCTCTATATTTTTTCTAAAGAACAAAGAATACAATCCTTGACAGCATTCATTTCCTTGTACACAACGTAATAATTGCTTTTTGAAGAAGGAAAAAGGGATATGAAAACACCACCTCATCTGTCTAAACTAATTTTGCATGAACATGTGGGTTCGGTAGTATTCAACATAGATACTAATTTCCCCCAAAACATAAAGTTATGGATACGTCAATTTAAATTAAAGGGAAATTAACAAATTTGCATCTCACAGACAAGGATGAATGGTTTTGATTAGATGAACAAACATGGGAAAATTAAAAGAAAGACCAAAAATCCCAAATTTACCTGAAAAAACTCTTATTTTTTCCATGAAAAATGATCTAACTAGTACCTAAGGCATACCCTGCTATACCCCTAGTCGCTCATAGTTCCATTAGAACCATAATCAAGGCATGTACAATTTTAAAATAAAAAATGTTGACAAGTGTTCTCAAGTGAACCTAACTTGCACCAGTACAGGATATGAGTGGCCTAACCTAATGTTTGTAGGTTACAAAGAATGTTCAATTATTTAAATGTTATGATGCTGTTTCGGGAACTATTTCACCTGAGGCATACCTAGCTATAGCCCTCATACAATTTTCTTTTGTAAAATAATCTTGATAAGTGTACCTGACGTGTAACAGTGCTCGATTTGTAGAGGCTTAAAAACCTTCAATTATTTACATGTTTTGCTGTTTCCGGGACTATTGCACCTGAATCAACAATGATTAAGGCATACCTAACTATACCACAAGGGATGCCTAACTTTACATGTCAACCAACTTAAGGTACACCACAATTTAAGGTACCCAAGTCAAAGTGTACCGGTAGTACTGGATATGCAGAGGCCTAACCTAAATGTTTTGCAGGCTACAACTTACAAGAATGTTCAATTATTTAATGTGATGCTTTTCCAGACCTCTGAACATGACATGAATTAGCCATGACTAAGCTTTCGCTAAGTATAAAATCTGGTTGTGTTTAATGCAGTCAAGGCCTCAAAGGTTTGGCTACTCTTACCTCTCAAAGCATGCACCTATTATAACTTATAAGCTTTACAAAACAATAATATGCAATATTTATGGAATGAAAGTACTTATTCTATAGGGAAGTGTCTATTACCTTATCAGAACCAAACTCAATCACATCGGATGGACGAACACGAGAAGGATAATTTGAATGTATCCTGTATCGTCTTCCTTCATTGCTGAAAATATGAAAGGGAAATTAAATATATATATTTTAAATAATTTAAACTTAGAAAAAAGCATTAGCCTTATTTGTTTACTTACTCAGTAATCCAGGTGCCATGTAAACTCCTCAAATCAGTCAAGAAGAAGGCACCATCCTTATAGTTAATTCTTGCATGCAATGGAGAAACCTTTAAAATAGAAAGGTTGTTGTTGCATGATGTTTGAGCATTGTGTTTCAAACCAAGTTCAGTTAATGATAAATTATTTTACCTTGGGTAAAGGTATTATGATTGAACTGCCCGGATGATCTTCATGCTGTGAACTCCTGCAGTCACAAAAGCCTGTCAAAGCATGGGTTGGTTGAGAGAAAAAGGAAGCACATTACTTACAATTGTAAGTAGTGGTTAATTTAATCTCTGAAATTACAAACATGTTATTTTATGAACATGTAACACGTTGTAAGTAGGAGTAACTGAAGACCTACCCAATTATGCAGGGTTTCATCTCATCTTGACTTAGAGATATAGGTTTTATAGAGCCTGCTTCATCACATGGTAATAAAATCCACCTATATATCATACAAGGATGGACACAACAGATACGTGATTTATAGATACGAAATACAGTATCATAAGGATAATATTCGTTCATATTGGAACATGGACATACTCTCCGTTAATGGCACGCTCGAGTGCATCGTTGTCTTCAAACCATGTCTGTAACTGGTCGTTTGCCTTCATAAATAGTCACACCCAATGTCTAGATCAGAAAAAAGAAATCTAACAGACATGACCAATGAAAGACAAGCAATCAATTGTTAGTAACAAAGTACAAAAGTAACTTGATTTGAGCGACATACTTTGTCTGAGAGCCTGCAACATATAGGTCTACCTTCAAGCTTGGAGCTGCAAAGTAGCATCATTATTCGTGTAAGAAAAATGTTTCCAATTCTTGCCAGCACCAATAAAAAGCAGCAAAACATTTTTGCAGGATTAAAACGTAACTAAGAAACTATGGGCGGAGGAAGATACCATTTTATTTAATAATAATAATATGGTTAAATACAAAAATAAAAAACTGTCTCCTACCATAATACCCTTAATATCTAGTAAATAACAAAAATATAAAAAAAACTGTCTACTAAAAACTTAATCAAACTAATCAGAAGATATTTAGGAATTTAAATTAAACAGCTACAGATGCAAACATTCAACGCTCTTTATTGCCTCAATAGGAACAAACTAAATGTTTTTCTCTTAGGTTCTCAAACTTTCCTTTGGGGAGTACCTTCCCTGTGTAACAATATTGTAATGAAACTTTCCCTTCCTTCTAAAATAGAGCTTGACATTGAAGTGTTTAGTCTTTCAATGAGAAACTGGGTTGTTAGAGATTGTGATTGTTGCTTGATTATCTACAAACGACTTGGTTAAATCCATTTGAACCAGCTGTAGATCACCCTAGAATTTTCCTTATTCATAATGCTTGATTAAGGACCAAGTGTAAAAGCGATATCTAGAAGTACTCTTCATGGAATTCTCCATATGAAAATTATTTAGTATTTATTTTGCATATTTCCTTTGGCAAATAAATACTCCTTTCTCATCTTGCTTGACTTTTATTCCAAGAGAAAAAAGTCATATCTCCACAATCTGTCATTTCAAAAACCCTCATCAAACTTTGTTTAAAATCCTCAATAAGTGCACCATTTCTTTCAGTCACCAAGAAGTGATCCATCCACAGATACAATCAGAATTCAGCATTTAGACACTTAACATTAGGAGTTGATTTACTTAGGCTTTTTGTGAAACCAAAACTAAGTAAATACAAATCAATTCTAGAATACCAATCCATTGGAGCTTGTTTCAAACCACAAAATTCTTTAGCAAATAGACTTTGTCTTCTTGTCTTGTAATAGCAAATCCTTCAGGTTGCTCAAAATATATCTCCTCTTATAAATAGCCATTCAGGAAAACAGATTTTACATCTAACTGAAATAATTTCCAACCATTTTGTGCTGCCAAAGCTAGAACCAACATGAGCGTATCAAGCCTTGCTATAGGAACAAAAGTTTCAGAGAAGTCAACTCCAAATACTTGAGCATATCCCTTCACAACAAGCCTGGCCTTGTTCTTATCAATAATACCATCAGCATTTAGCTTTGTCCAAAATATCCATTTAACACCAATAACATTACTGTGTTCATGTCCATAATTAATTTCAAAGTTTGGTTTTCTCAATCATCTTAAGCTCCTCTTGTATCGCAGTTGTCCACTAAAATTTTAAGGGCTCAAACTATATACGTCTTTCATAAATGTATGAAAGCAGCCTAACTGGTGGATCATCTACATTTTCATCATGTACTAATGAGAAATTAGGATCTTACCTCTTTGTTATTGAAAGACTCTATAAGCTTTTGAGGTACACTCTCCCTTGAGAAGAAACATTTTCATCAACATTGTTACTCTCTCCCTTGAGAGAAAACATTCTCAACCATGAGTACCTCAAGGAATCCTCACATTTAAAATTCTTCACCCATGTTGTTTGAGACTAACCATGTTGAAATAAAAGAGAGACATAGGCTAAAGCCCTTGTGTAAAATACAAAAGCAATGTATTTATAGTAAAAAAACATACTACAAATATGGGCTAAAACCCATTTCATAATTAATACAAATGGCATTATATCTAATAATACCTAATAAAAAACATTTGTCAAATCTTTGGAATGTTCAAGAGAAGAAATGATGGATTCAAACTTCTGAGGAATTGTTGCAAGGATGTTTTGAACTATCCTTGTGTCAAGAAAAATCAGTTCCAATCACCCTCACCTTGTTAAGGATGCTTTGAAGTCTCTTAGAGTACTCCTAATTGTTCCTAACTCCTTTGCTCGTTGCATTTCAAAGTCCTTGATCAGATTCAGCAATTGCATCGCTCTGAACTTGTCATTGCCTTCATAATCCTTAAGAGCATTCCAGATGGCCTTTGCGGACTTTAATCTCATGATCCATGCAAAGATTGCCGGGGATGCAGCAGAAAATAAGCATGACTTTGCATTTGATTTCTGCCTTTGGCTTTCCTTGTGATTATTGATTTGAGTAAGAGTTGGATTGTCTAATAATGGAGGAATCTTATAGTCATCCTCAACAGTCTCCAGAGATTATTTTCATTTGGATAAGCCTCTAATAATCAGTTTCATTATCAGATTGGATTTTGACCTCTACCTAAATAAGGTGTTTAAGATTTGATATTTAACTTTAAAACTCACCAGGTCCCTCAAGAATAATTCGGCTATGTGATACCAATTGTAGGATTAAAACGTAACTAAGAAACAATGTGAAACGGAAGATACCATTTTATTGAATAATAATCTGCTTAGATATAAAAACTGACAACAGAAAAGTTACACACTTTCTAAACTTTAGCTACTACCCAACTTCCTGTAACTGCTAGTAAATAACAAAAGTAGGAAAAAATAAAACTAAGTCTCCTAACATACTTTGCCAAAACTAATCAGCAGATATTTTGGGATTTTAAATCAAACAGCTACTGATGCAAAAGCTTAACAATCTCTCACTATTGTCAGTTTCTTGAGCATCCCCTTTTCTACAAATAACCCTTTGGCTGAAATTTCTAACGTGCATGTTGCATATCCCCAGATATAAAAACTCCACTAAATCATGATGAAATTTCTAAAGCAAAGAAATGCGAGTTTTCATCATTACCTATTGCCACCTAAGACCCAGTTCAACATCAAAGGCATCATCTTGTCAATCAAAAACCTTCCTCCAACTCTTCCAGGATGCGGTATCCGAAACTTGGTCAAAAACTGCAAATGAGAGTAACCATAAATTTGTGGACAGGATTGTGTTTGATAAGTCACCTTCACTATATTCTTCAGTATCTCAATTTTAAAACTGAAGTTCGTACCTCAAATGGTCCAAGACCAACACCAAGATATGCCCTGTAAGTGGAAGCCATCAAAGCTGCCATTCTAGCCATTCCATGAACAATGGCAACTCTTAATCTTCTTTCTCTTTCATAGCTTAAAGCAACAATGGAATACAGGGTAAGATACATACTGAGCCAGTAAAAAAGATTTAAGATTTACTACTGGAGTATAGGCTGCCATACGCAAGCCTTTCTCTGTTCATATCAAGTCCAAAATTTCATTATTTTTTATTTCCTAGTGCTTTGCCTCCCTCTCATTTGTTCCAAAATTAAAGTAAAGGAGGTAGCTTTAGATTCAAATTCAGCATTCATTAGCATGTTCGGTTACCTTTTTAAGGAAGAATCAATATCAATAGGAGAGCCTGATTTGATACTTTGTTCCCATGCATTGCCTAATTCCAATGCAAGTTGATAACTGTCCTGTAATAATGAAAGAAACTAGTAAGAAATACTTCACCTAAGCATTTGAGCGTTCCATAGATAGTTTGACTTTGTTGATGTCCATTGCATCAACTAGTATGAAATATGTTCATTTTATACATGTTGGAAAGTTTTTTAAACAGCTATAAGGAAAATAAGCATAAAGACAAAGTCAAGAAAGCTTGAATATCTGTATTAGGTTCATATATGTATGAAACTGCTAAAGTTATGAAGAATACAGGTAAATTAATGTTTCACTGAAGCCCATAAGACTTGGACAGTGATATTTATTAGGTCTAAATATGTATGAAATTGCTGAAGCTGGCTGAAAAGTAAAAAAAAAATTCATACTTCACTACTTGGTTTAATGGAAATAACATGGGAGAGAGAAAACAAAGTTGTTTTGTTGAGTGAAATAGTATAGTAATAGAAAGGATCCCATTAATACTTTTTCACTCTATTCTTATCCCATTTTCATTCATCTCTCTATGTCTTCAATCAAATACTTCTATTTTCTACTTTATTTCTCATCAACTTTCATTCAATTTTTCTATTTCCACCACTCTATTCATTTCCTCTATGTAAGTTGACAAGCATTCGTTTCTCAAGCCGTGCATTGGATTGGATTTTAAAAGACTATTTTGAAATAAATAAAAAATCTCTGTGAATTTTAAAAGACAATGAAAGAATGTCATTAGTTATAAGGTTTTTTTTTATAGTTTTTCTGGATTTTAATAGATTTATATTGTTAGAACTCTGCAGATTTTAACAGAAATTCAAAACTACAGTAGTTAATGAAAATCCTCAGAAAAAAATAAATAAATAACTTCAATGCAATTTTTAAAATTTTTTAATTGGTTCTGACTTTATGTCCTCTGTGCATTAGCATCTTCTTCCTGCCCTTGGTTTCACAGAATAGACTCAAAATTATTGGAATAGCACACAAAAAAATGTTCAATCATTTAAAAGTGTTATAGAATACTCATGACCTTTTTATCAAAAAAATCTTTCATAATCCTTTCACCTCCTAGAAAAACACAGTCCCCCTATTTTTATAACAAGTATTTAAGATATATCAATTATACCTCAATAGCCATGCATCCTCCTTGGCCCATATTTGGCTGCATGGCATGGATAGAATCACCAAGCAAGGTGACACGGCCCTTTCCCCATGTAAATGTTGGGGTCCTGTCATATATGTCTCTTCTAAGAATCGCCTCTTCTTCTGTGGCAACTAGTACATCAATTACGTTATCACACCAACCCTCAAACATCTTAAGCAACCTTTTCTTTTTTCCTGCCAGATAGAATTCAAAAGTAAGACATGATAGCTTATCATTTTTCAGAGGCAATCATGTAAAAATAAGGATCCCTTCTTTTCTTTGCACCATCACCAAATTTCTAAATTTCCAGTGCCACGGTTACTGTATTATTTCAATTTATATTTGTAGAGTTATTAGGACAGAGTCACAAACGTTGTGATGTCCAACAAATTTCAGCCAATTAAGAGTGTCTATAAGAATACATTAGACAGAGTGAAGTTAGCATTTCTCCTTGGTATGTTATGTCTTGCTTATAAATGGAGCACCGAGGAAACTTAACAACAGGAGAAGCTGTGCTCTGACAGATGTCAAATCTCAAACACAATAAGATCACTTACCATTGGGGATATCAGAACCACCAGCGGATTCTTGATGAAATGCATACCATTGCGTCTTTCCAGCACCAACATCCGAAGATACAAAGTATTGCTTATGTCCTAGGAATACTCGATACCTTGCAACAGGGAAATTCAAGTAAGCTTCTCAACATGATAAAGAGAACACTAAAAAAGAGGCAGCAAGGCATACAAGACATTATTCACCGCCAACTTACCCAACAGATTCAATGTCAGCAGGCACAAAATCTGCAACACCAGTGTAACAAGTATAGCCAGAGTAAGTAGCTTCTCTTTCACCAAATAACTTATTCCTTACCTATTCACAGAATAATACCATTTAAGATTGTGTTAAGAAAGAGTACATGAGTTAGGACCATAAAGACTCTCTACAGAACAGAATGACATAAAAAGTTCAGCATTTCTAAATTCTACTTGGAAGAACAAAGCTGAAAAATAGGTTGGCATGCAGACATCAAACAGGATATGACTAACTTTTCTCTAGAAGGATACTCCTACCATAAGCAACTTTGTAAATTCCACTGATGCATTCGGATAAGTAAACATTCATTTCTTCAAGGGAAAAATAATCAAAGAGAAATTAATAAGACCTTGGACCATATCCCATCTGCTCCAACCAAGAGATCTCCATCATATTTCTGACCATTCTCCAGCTCCACAGTTACCTGATAATGTGAAATGCAGGATGACACAAGTTATAAACCAAACATTGTTCAATAACCCCAGATTTCCATTTCATGTTCTTGAAAGAAAACCTTCAAAAACACCTATGATAGCAATATGAGGAGAATCTTCAACTTAAAAGCTTTCTTTAAGTAATTACCTTGTCTCCATGATCAACAAAATCAACAACATTACTTTCATTCATAATGGAATCTTCCCCAACTGCACGAGCAAGGATTTCTTGTAAAGCCATTCGACTAATAACTCTAGTGACTGGAAGCCCACGCTCTGCTGCAGGAGTGAATGTATCAAACTTGATGTACCTAATGCCAAACTAAATATCAATTCATGGTAGGCACAGTGCATGCTAGAATTTTATTAAGTAAACCTTTAAAAGTATATTCAATTTATGTAAGCAGGATTCTTATTTTAGAAAAAAGTACTGTTTTACACTAACTGAACAACCCTGTGCTTATATATTCTGGAACCTGATTTATCTTATTGTCTCATGCTAAACGAATATTAAGATATTACAAATGAGGGATATACTCATCAGATGAGATTTTTGTATCATTTACAAATTCTACCACCAATTACTTGTTCTTAGAAACTGCCCAGAACTTCTCATAGATTGTCACAACTACACCAAACCCTGAATAATCTCAAACAGCATTAATCAATTTTTTTAAGCGTAGTTTGTGCAAATGAGACAGAAAATAAATGTTAACCAGTCTCGTGCAATGTATTGTAGAGCTAAAGTATCATCATGCATAAAACTCTAAATAGTTTAATCAATCCCAACAGCAAACATGATGTTAATAGAAAAAATTTACTAGAAACACTGACATAATTATCACAATTTGTGTGGCAGTGACATTTCTGAATAAGCCAGCCAGTCAAGCATCAGAGTTTACAGTGAATCGGTACCTCTGAATTAGAGGACCATTCATTTGATACAGTTCATTTCGAAATATCTGTTTTACCACGTCTTTCTCCCAAAGAAGACGCCACTGTAAAGGTTGGATGAACACACAAAAACAGTAGTAAATTGAAACTAAATAATTTAGGATTTTATAGTCTGATAATTCCCAAATCCACAAATCATAAACTAAAACCAGTCAGGTATCAAATGCAAAAACATAAAGAGGAAGAAGAAAAGCAAGGTACTCAAATCAAAGATTTTTAACCAGTTTCAAATTCACACTTACCAAGAGCCAGAAACCCCATCCACTAGCCCATTGATCCTATCACCTGTGATGCAACCAACTCTCAAAACTTCTTCCGCAGCCTCAAAGTCTATAGCTTCCAAAGCAGCCAAAGCATTGCTTTGTATCTGAATTGGACCCCTATACTGCCCCTCCCCTCTTATAGCACTCATATCCTTCTCAAACACCACCACGTCGAACCCTTTTCTCTTGGCAGCCAAAGAAAATACCAACCCCCCAATCCCTCCACCAGCCACAAGCACCCTAAGCTTCTTCTTCTCAGGGACACCATCCTCTCCATTTCCAGCCACACTTCTCCAAACATCAGGGGGTGCCTCCGCCACTGTTGCTTTGATCCGCATCAGCTTCTTCCATTGTTTTGCTGTTCTGCTTCCATAACTGTCACAAGGTAATGAAAGCTCTTGACACATAGGAATTGAGAAAAGAGTTCTTGAGAAAACTGGCATTGCGGGATGGAGAGAGCAGCAAGTCAAGGTAAGAGTCATTGTGGAAGTAGCAGAAAGTCAACAAGAGAAGGACATGCAATGAGTGGAAGATTAGATCGTGGGTACGAGATGAGAAAGTGAAGGCAAATGCATGAATATAAAAGAAGGAAAATAGACTCCCACTTAGGAAAGGTGGTTGTGGCAAAAACAAAACACAAAAACATAAAATGTTGGACACGTGTAGATCAACATTCACCAATGATGATGGAGAAGTCAAAGCCAGGTGGCACTCTGTGGATGAACATATGGCAGACATATTAGATTTTGGAAATTCAGTTGGAACAGGTGGCTCTATCCCGTAAGGTCACCCACATATCAATTATATGATACATCAAAACCCACCGCCAGATTATAATATTCATCCCTTTAGCACAGATCAGTATTATACTGAATAATAACTTGATCCGTATATATCACTTCACTTATGCAATGTTTTATTGGAGTTTTTTCTCTATATTATTCTTCAATTACTCAGGTTTTTTATTTCATTTTCTGTTCCAAATTTATAAAAAAAAAAATTCAAGAAGTAAACAATTTTATTCCCTGTTTTTTTAATAATTTTCTATATGGTGCAGTAAATAATCTTTGAAAGTTATATTTGATTTTGTAACAATTCACTATCATATGTGGCAACAACAAAGGTGTATTAAGATATAATTGATTTATACTCAATGAAAAAATATTTTTTTTTTAAATTATATAAAAAAATTATACAAATAAGTACATGTACAAATTAATGTTAGTCTACGAATAAATTAATTCTTTTCATATGTTTTTTAAAAAAGTTCTCATAAAAAATGTTTAAATATATCCTAAATGACTTTGCCTATTATTCTGTATGTTTATTCTGTATGTTCTCAACTCAAATATTTCTACTGATAGGATGAAAATTAATTGTTCCATTCAATCATACTAGTTTCTTCCTAAAAAGAAAAAATAGATATAAGAAAATAAAATCTCAATGAATAAGTAAAATTTAGAAAAAATATTATATAATATAAAATTAATTAAGTTTACTTATGTTTTAAATAACTAGTATGTATGATTTTCTTTTTTCATATTTAAACCCCTACCGCGCCGATGCTGTTCGTCTTCTTTTTAAACTTAAATTATCTTCGTTTTCATTAAAACATTTTTTAATCTTTGTTGTGTTTATTAATTTGATTGATGATTGGTCTTTATTTAAACATATTAATTTTATTAATTAAAATATTGATTATCTATTTGTAATAAAATTTATCTTCGCAATCATATCTTTTTATCTAGAAAAAATTAAATTAATAATCTTAATTAATTTTACCTTAATTTTATATGTACTAAAAGAAGATAGGTTGATATAATATTTTTCCTTTTGTTACATATGCCAGTGTATGTTTTTTATTTGAATTGGTACTTTTTTAGTTATCTTTTTTTATTTTACCTATATGTTTATTATTTATGAATTAGTTTATAAATGTCTCTTTATTTATTTTGAAAATTTTATTTTAATTAAAAAAAATTGTTTTCATTTTATATATATACAATATATTCATATTGAATAAATTGTTATCACCAAAATAAAATTATTTATGTTAATTAAACTCTTTGTACTTATTAATACACTTGTAATTTTTAATAATCATATTTATTATTTTGTTATTAATACTTTCTGAAGTTATTATTTATATTTTAATGAATAATTTATTGTTCTTTATTTACATTTATTAATATGTGTAATATCTCTTTATTATGCTCTTATGTGCTAATTAATAATAATTCGCTTATTTAATTTTATGCATTTATTTATATGTTATATATTTAATCGGTAAATCAATGCCTCGTTTAAATTCATTTATGGCAATTAAATAGCTAATTTTTTTCGTTTATATTTATTCTGAGATTGTTGTGAATTGATATTTTTATTGTGGTGATTTTTTTTACTGATGTGATGATATTCATGTATATTAACAAGGGTTGTGGGTAACATGTATAAATTTGATATTAATGTGATTATTTTAAAGGCTGTCTTTTTTATTTTAATTTAATACGATATTTTATTTATTTATTTCTTTATTAATATGGAATGTAAAAAACATTTTCTTTAACTTTATATTTTATTGAATACATTGATACTAAAAAAATTTCAAATTGTATTTAGATATTAATTTCGCACAAATTTCTCAATTATTGTAAAAATATTACCTTGTCACTTCTTTTCATTACATATATATATTTTTTGATAAATTTTAAAAACATTATTCCTATATCTTATAAGAAGTGGAAAGGTGATTAAGAAAAAAATTCAATTGTAGTTTATTTATTTTATTTGATGTTAAGTTTGTTTTTAAGTAGCATTAGGCTTAACTCATTTATTCATATTGATACAGTTAGTCAAGGGTTAGTTATGTTTTCTTTATATAAGTATTAGTTTTCTCTTTAATTACGATATTATTGTTATTCAACATGGTATTTGAAGATTTCTATAGAGTATATGCTAACTTTCATTGTTAAGATTTGTTATCTTTTTTTTTTCTTTCTTTGGCTTCTTTAATTATGAATTTTGAAGCGGATCAACGTTTGACCTAAACGAAAAGAACGTAAAATCTGTTGATAACTCATTCTCTAAATCAAATTTGAATCACTTTTTATTTTAATTTAGAGAATAATGCAACAAAATATTTGTCTTATGGTTTGTGAACTTTGATTCAATTTCAATTCGACAAAGTATATCACGAATGGATTCTGCAGTTGATATTTGAAAATATTTAAGATTATGATATTCATAAAGGGACTTTTGTGAATTTCTAATCTTCAGCAATAACTAGCATCAACATCTTGTCAATGTTACCTGAGTTTTGTTATTTTAATCACATTCATCTCCCAATTTTTGGTCTTGTGCTTGCAAACCTTTCAAATTGTTTACATGCATCTTTCTTTATTTCTCCATATAAAATTTTTATTATGTTGCATGTTTTTTATTTATTTATGTTAATCAAATACTTCTGAAAAAGATATTGATTGATGTTTTAAAGAATATGATTTACCATGAAAAAGCATGTTCTTTACTATAATTTTGACAACAAAAGAGTATTTTTAATATATCTTTCATGTTTTATCTAACATCAATCAATTGAACATTCATTTGATATTTTTTATTTTACTGTACCCTCTACTGAAAATACACCTAATACTAGGAAAAAAAACATATTACATCAAAACATATTACATCAACTTGCTTTTATGTTCAAACACATAAGGTGACACATTAAAAAGTATAACAACATTTTTATAAATAATATGTCAAAATTTATGTTTCATCTCTTATCTTATTTAAAAAGTGGTTTTTTTAAGCTAACTCAACCCCCACAAAATCTGACAACGGGTGGAACAGAATGTCCATATAGATCTTGCTAGGAAAAGCTCCAACCATAGCTCTGATACCATATTAGAAAGTGAGTTTAAGTCTAACTCAACCCCCACAAAATCTGACAACGGGTGGAACAGAATGTCCATATAGATCTTGCTAGGAAAAGCTCTGATACCATATTAGAAAGTGAGTTTAAGTCTAACTCAACCCCACAAAACCGACTTATAAAATAAGGTTTGCACTCCACTTATATATTATAATTTGGTCTTATCTCTAGTCGATGTGGGTCTTCCAACATATCTCCCTCTCCATCTCCATCTCCCTCCTCCTCTCTCACGCGCTCCTTATATGTAACCCGCCATTTTTCGCAATGAATAGTGCAAACATCCTACAAACATTGGGTTGCATCTATTAATGAGTGTTTTTTTTCTTCTTCTAATATGAAATTATCTCTCACTTTGCTTGCATTTCTCTTTCTTTTTCTCAACTTCTGAACCTCATTTGAAGTTGTCGCGAGCACTTTCGAACCTGCGTGAGGGGTTTTACATTTGAGATGCGAAAATAGGATTCATAGCCACCATTTGCCGCCACCATAATGCTCTCACTGAAGTTCTCATCAATGTCATTAGTGTCGTCGAAGAATGCAAATGCGAGCCACTGCAAACTCAACGCAACGTAGATGCGCACCTATTGCGCCTCACCTTGCCAGAAAGTGTTAGTCACAAATCGCGAGCTCCAACGTTACGCAAATCCACGTGTGCTTTATTGGAAACCAACAAAGATGAGACACACATCATCGAAGAGGTTTAGATTGAAGAGGAATATGAAAAACTCACATACCTAGGGTTATTATCTTATTTTTTTATTCTTACTACACATTGTTCTTATGTTGAGAAGGAGAAAATTGCTGAAAGAAATCTGAGGTGCAACCTTCTTTGAAATGTTACTCATCACTTCATAAACAATAGAGTGAATCTTGAAATACATATCCTTGTAAATTTACGCATGTTTTTTTATCACTAGACATAAATTTATGTTTATTATTTTAACAGTATCTCGAATCTAATTTAAAACATATGTAAATAGACAAAATCCTCTTACCTAAAAAGCATTTTTTGTGTTAGTGTGATAGTTAATATTTTTCTTTACCCACTGTTTCTCCTTTTCCTCAAACACAAATTTCTTCCTCTTAACAAATTCCATTGATTAATTATCTCATCAAATTTACATATTTTGTCACTACTTATTCTCCAAATATTTCTCCAAATATTTTATATCATTTATCTTTAATAGTATTTTAAGATAAGCTTTCTCCCAAATTTCACAGTTTTATTGTCCATCTTTTCTTATATTAAGCCAAAGTCATACTCAAAAGCATGTAAGTATGATCATTATTACAAATGAAATATAATTTTTTTTTAGAAAAGTAACTCTTAGAATATTGTTTATTTACCTTTTAATAAAATAACTCTAGGTTGTTTAATTTGTTCCGGTTTTGTCCTTACTGAACAAACACATATTATGGGCATGAGCTTTTGTTTTAACAAACGGTGTCAATCATTTGCATTGAAAGTATTGTCCACTTTTAAGCTGATACTTTGTGATGATTTTATCCTTGAATAACATCTCAGAATTAAAAGAAAAAAATGTATTCAAATTGTTATTAACTTTAACTTTTAAATTATGTGAAATTATTAGAATATCATATAATAAACTTTTGTCAATAAAATTATTGATATCTACATTAAAACTCTACCTCTTAAAACTTTCTATTTTTTATATTGAAAGTTCATAATATCAAAATATTTTTTTCTTTTATCCTCTACTTAATAAGATATAATAATTATTATGATGAAATTATTAAATCATATGATCTTTCTCGATATGATTTTCTTTTAATTATTTTTATTTTTCATATAAAGAAGTGTCATTAATTAGGAGAGGAAATATATCCTGTGACATCGAAACTATATAGTTCTGATATTATGATTGGGTTTTTTTCATATAAAAAAATGTCATATAATATATATATATATATATATATATATATATATATATATATATATATATATATATGACATCAGTCTAGTCTAATAGTGTTCAACATTATTTTTAATTTAAAATATTAAGGAAATAGATTTATGGATCCTTCATTTTATGTACTGTTTCATTTTGTTTTTTCTATTCCATATTCAGAGTTAAATTATTCTCAGTACTTTTTCAATCTTATTTATGTATACTAACACGTAGAAAGAAAATAATTGAAAGATAAAAATAAGCTACAGGGATCATTAAAACTAACTCCAACGTAAACTCTTCAAACAAGCTGATTCAGAATTCAAAACAAAATATTAGACTAATCATACAGCAAAAAAAAACAATAACCAAACTCAAATCAGAGAATTTACCGATAATAACCAACCAAGTCGTAATATATTAAGTAGTTTAAGTAAAGTTTATTAATTCTACAGAATCATATTTCATGAAGGGCAATTCACCTAAATTACTAAAAAATAGACAACATCAATGAGAGATGAATTGGATCTATATAAAAAATTAATAAATATTTTTTAATATATTATTGATGTTTAATATATTATTGATGTTTAATATGATATATAAATTTAGATTTTAATTGTTAACATTATCTGATATATTGAGTAAGAGAGGTGGATGGGAAGAATAGTTGAAATGTAAAAAATGACCTAGAAGTGTCTGATTTACCTGATGAAGATGGTATTTGGCAAGGGTGGCCTGCACAACCATGTCAAAAGTACAACAGTTTCGACAGACGAGAGGACAGAAAACATTTGACATTATGTGCAGGTATGCTGATATTTTCACAGGATCTGCCACACAACGTTAACCTTCTGTAGGAAAATAGGCTCAATTGCACAGACTGGGAACCACCAAACAACTTTCATTCATCGCCTGTCACAACAACACCACAAACTCTAACCCTATACGATTCACTTTTTCTTGTTAATCATTACACAGCGTTTAATGAATCGGCTGAACACCCGCAAATCAATCTTCTAGTTAAATACTTCCGAAACAAAACACAGCGTTTACAATGAATGAAACACGTCATTAGACACTGATATTCACAATGTTTCCATCTCCCTTTTGTTTCAATGTAAACAAACAGTCACTGTTATTTCTGTAATAATAGACTACACTTCCCCTGTACAGCTGGCAGGTGCCCCTGTCGTTGAAAAGTGTGTATATCAATTATCATGAATTTAAGATATTTTTATTATGTAATTCATATATTTTTTTTCAGGTACAGTGTTTGTAAAACAGTGTTATACTGATTTTTAAATACCACCTAATACAATGTCTTAGCTTCCGGCCCACACCATGTGTCTGACTGACCTCGGGAGTCCCAAGCAATTTTACGGAAAAACCACGTGACAAATGCAAGGCTATGTTTCATATAATGCCTCCCAGAAAATTATTACACGATGTGGAACCCTTCTACACTGATTTTCATGAGATGTACGATCATTTTTTTAACTTAAAAGAATTAGCAAGTTAAATTATGTGTTATGTAAACATTGATTGGAGGAACGATCATGGTTTAATCTGCATCATGAAATGATTTGTGATGTCTCACAGCTCATGTCTTCCTTGTCCTATTATCGTTGGTAAGACCATACACAGCTTCTTATCTCAAGAGAATGGCTTGGTTCAGTGTTATTGGACTTATGCGTTAAGTCTCAACCTATAATTGTCCACACATATGTGTTGTACATATCCCTCTAATGTCGATAGAACCAGAAAATGTTACTTAAACCATTCCATCATTGCCACTCCACAAACATTGATGACAGCATCTCACGCTTAATTAGCGATTAAGTCAGTAATACCCTCACATTCAAGGGTCTAATTTCGGCATTTGGTGTCAGAGTTTAACGCGCAACACCACAAATCGTCCCCTTCAAGCCTTTGTTGCTTTTTGTGTGACCCGGATTGAACCATACCAACTGATTGAGTAATGAGTGGTCAAAACCTACAGCAAGTTCTTTTTTTTTATACTGCCAACATAAAGCTTTGTTTTCCTCTGGAAACTAGTGTTTTCTTTTTCTTCTTTGTTTCAGAATCATCACCTCCGATATTTGTTTCAGTATAAACAAGATTTTCCATATTTGAAGTGACAGAGGGCTTGCTCAAGAGGCTTTGCCAACTGAAAGTACCTCCAAAAGGGGTAGATAAAGTGTCATGAAGAAGAGTTCTGGTTCCTCTCAGAAACTTGGTTCGTTTCTAAGTCCAGGGGCACCACACTATAGAGAGAAAAACACTGCGGGCCAAAACGGGTGGAGCTCGGAGAGGGTGTTGCAGCCATCGAGCAGCAGCATAAGGCATCAAGCTAGTGTGGCTAACTTGACACCCTTCAACAGTGGAAGAACAGTACCCTCAAAATGGGATGATGCAGAGAGGTGGATTTGTAGCCCCGTTTCAGGCTATACTAATCACAAAACTAATTCCTATGTACAACTTCATCGGCGACCCAAATCAAAAAGTGGTCCTATTGTGCCTCCAGGAAAAGGCTACTACTCCAATTACTCACCCACAATTCCACTTCGCCAAGGTTTGGCAGTGAAAAACTTCATGATGGGTGGTTCCCCTTTTTCAACGGGAGTGTTGGCACCGGATGCTATTTCTCTTCACCATTATTATGCACACGATGCCGTTTTTGGTCCCCGTTATGACTTTGACAGTACTATGCAATGTTCTAGTCCTCTTCTCAACGATAATAGCGAAGCTCTACTCCCATCAGTGTCTAGTGCACCGGTGTGGTCAGAACTTCTGTGTGACCCATCTTCGCCTAATTCTCAAGGTATGAATACTGGAGTTCCTCTTCAGAGGTATTAGCCTTTCTAAACTCACATTGCATGCTCCATTTAAGATGATGAATATGTATCAAATGGATTTAGATTGGTGAAAACTGATACGTTGATTGTAAGATATAGTTTATAGCCAAATGTATGTGATGTGACTGACTGGTTTCAACTCCAAGTATACTTCACTCAGAACACCTATATTCATAAATAAGAGATGCGTGTCAAGTACAGAGTGGTTGGTGAGACATTCCTTGGTTCAATTTGGTAGTATAGTTAGTGTCTTGGTCTATTTGTGGGAGATAACTCGATCAAAGCGAGGATAAGATTTTCTGTTTTGTGTGCAGTCACCATAATGAATATTGGGTTGATAGTCGAATACGAAAAATTATATGGCTGTGTATTGACATGCGAGAATTCACATATTTAAAACGTTTCAGTTATTTTCCTTTACAGATGAGAAACGAAATGGAACTACGAATGAGGACGCATTGACATGTCTCTCTCGATGTGATAAAGGAACTCAAATGAGCCCTCCTGAAACTGAGAATGATGCAGCAAAATCCTCACCCACTTGGACCATGAATCATCAAAATAGCCATGCTGCGAAGTTAGAGGTGAGAGATGTAGAGGTAGACAGTGAGGCTACTATTATTAGGTGGTCTAAGAGCCATGTACCTAAGCTGAGCTTGCTACCTGGTAAACACTCAAGGAAAAGGAGTAGTACGGAAGCCCAACCTTCAGGTTTGGATATTGCAGAGTCAACGTTGGACTCTACCAAGTATGTTCTTTAGATGCTCAGCTGATTTTAGTCCTCATATATTTGAGTTCTTGGGTTACGAGTTATCCCAGACATAAAATAAATTTGGAATATTTACTGAATTAATCCAAAATTTCTACTGCCATTCATTCTTCTCATTGTCCAGTATCATTATTATCAAGATATTTGAACCTCTCCAACATTCATTCAGCGATAAAAACAGATTTGATGTCATTGTTTTTGTTCTTGGAGCAGGTTTCAGAGGGAGGAATCCAAAATCATTGCATGGGAGAGTTTGCAAAAGGCCAAGGCTGAAGCTGCAGTACGAAAACTAGAGGTTTTTTATTCATCCCAGCTTGTGTATATATTGAACTTTCTCATATCATGTGTGTCCCTATGCCAAGTCAAATTCGTAAGCAAAATACATTCAACAAGGCTCCATCGCTAAACCGTAAAATCATTGTCGTGTCGTGTCATGCTGCATGATAAAACTAAAAACATTATATACAGAGTGTATGTATACAATGACTACATCAGGGACATCTCGAGTTTTTCTTTCCCTAATGATGGAAGTATTTTACACAGATGAAATTGGAAAAGAAGAAATCGACATCGATGGAAAAGATTCTAAACAAGCTGAGAAGGGCGCAGATGAAGGCTGAAAAGATGAGAAACCAAATAACTGTAGAAGAGGATCAGCAGCAGGTTTCCAAGACTCGGAAAGTATTTTCATTCCAAAAATATGTCCAGATATGGTCTCCAAGGAGCTGCTTCGGCACTCATGCTTCATGATTAATATTTAGTCCAATATACAAATTATTAAGGTTTTGCCCCGATAACCACAGAAAAATAATATTCAAGTCATAGGCCATTTTCATTTGCCTTTTCTTTTTTTTGTACTTCCCAACAACGTCAAATAGTGAATTACTACTGCATTCTTACTGCCTTTTGACATTTTAGGCATTATGTACCAAACCAAATCAGGTTTATTTCTGGATGTTACCTTTACCTTTATTTGTCTTCTATATTCTATTTTTGGAAAAAAAAAATTCTCTGACACTAATGTAAAGATAAAATAATCATAAAAAAACAGTTTTTTGTATTTATAAAAAAAAAGTGAAGAATCATGTCAATAAGTAGAAAAAAATTTACAATCAAAATACCATTGTCCATTCTTTTTACATCTATGTTAAGCTAAGAGCATGCTTGGAGGCACAACTAGTCACTAACATTAATCCATGCAACTGGTGATTCGGTATTAAACACGACTAATAACCACCAGCAAAATTGCATTTTATGTGATGTTCAAAATAATTAAGCGCATAAGCTCGTATTGTTTGTAGCTTCGCTTGATGCGATCCGAGCATGCTGATATTATTGATTTCAGACGGAACCCTTTTTCGTTACGTACATATAATATAACAGGCTTGCCCACCAAAACATAACGGAAAAGTGTAGCCAGGTTCGTTCGCAAATATAATATGGGCATATAACTTCATAATTTATTATGGACCATACATCAGCATCCTGTCTGACAATAGACGAGGAACAAAATACATAGTAAGAAATGTGTAGGCATTGTTCTAGAATATAACATTTCCATCATCTTCGCTTAGTACAAATCGATACAAGATAATATGTTCAAACGAAAGTATTTTCTGGCTTACGATGGATTAAAAAATCCAATCCATAGTTCTTACAACTTTATAAATCATGATTAAATAACAGTACCACAGTTCGCTGTCACAAATAAGCTGTGTCCCTACTAGTATGGTCTATACCTCCAATCTGCTCTTGATGGTCTCCCAATTCCATAACCCCACTGCAAAAGAAAATTTATAATCAAAAGCAGAAACATGAAACTAGATTATACTTCAATGTTTCTTGACATATTGCCCAAATTTTGATGTATGTATATATATGTATGCATACTGCTTATAAAATTATTAGATGTAAATACTCACATCGTCAAAGTCTAAGCTACCATACATCCTCCCATAAGATCGCACAGGACCGCCATATCCCCCAAAAGATTCCATCATGAAATTCCCACTGGGCCCTGCATCATCAACGGGTGTAGCCGAATCTATTGCAACCTACAGGTGAAAACCACTAATCAGTGTAACAGAATTTAAACCAAAAAATATTATCAAATCGCATTCACATCATGATGACATGTCATAAGGAATTCACACTGGAATTATATTTGTCTACTGTGCATATATGTTGTTTAATGCCATTACAGGAGACAGTCACGTTATATCACAGAGATCTCGTTAAGAAATAACAGAACAAATCCACTAATTACATGTTCTCTCCTGATTTGAATGGACTATGTAGTTAAGGTACTAAAATTTAAACGGGCATTTTAAAGCAGAGGAGTTAATCTCCACCCCGTACCTACACAGATTCCCTCCCACCACATCCATTCATCTAAATTTAAATCACAGAAAAATGAGCAAACAGAAACTTATAGCAGATGAAAGTCGGTAGTAATGCAAGCCAGTAGCGAATTTAAATTAAAGTACCTGATGTCCACAAATCTCATGAGACCTTCGTGAGACACGATCTGCTACACCATCTTCAGCAAAAGTAACAAATCCAAAACCTCTGTGGCCTGTTCTCTTAGGATCCTACCCAAAAATAGACAATCAAGTTAGCAAAGCTTTGTCAAACTCGTAGAAGCATTTTTTTTAATATCTTACCCTTGCAACATAAACATCTAACATCCGGCCAAGTATATGCCTTTAATATCTTACCCTTGGAACATAAACATCTAATATACGGCCAAATCTTCCAAAATATTGACGAAGATCCTCAGAAGATGCTTCTGGGGGTAGACGACCAACAAAAATCTTTTTACTAGTTCTACGAGCAGGTTCTCCCCCTATTTTATAAAATATGGCAGTGAGTCACTAGTTAGTATGAAGCCACTTAAGTCATTTAATTGAACACTGGTGCTTGCACTTACGTCCATAAATTGGGCCAGGATGATCATACAAAGTAGGAGTACCAAGTGCTGCATATCTAGTGGCTGCAGAAATGTAAGCATTGTATGCACCATATCCTCCTTGTGGTGGCATTCTGCTGCCAATTGGCTTAAAGTCTTCATCCTGTACAAAGAAATATATAATCTTATTTAACTAAAAGGATAAGGAAATTTTAAATTTTAAAATATCCTTTTAATCATAAAACAGTACACTTGGGTAGCAAATGAAATTCACTTAATATTTAATTAATTTGAATAAAAATGTCTTGGTTATTACTCTGCAATTTCCCGAAACTATTCTACAGTAAAATGACAGGCTATAAAAAATAAAAACTCTTGCCTTAGGTGTTGCTCGATCAACCACCACCGCAGAACCTCCCAGTTCATGGGTTTCTGACATCAAATTCTCCACAGAATCTGTACAAGAAAACATGTTCCTTAAAGTGATCGGGACATCCCATCCACAATATTTCAAAAGTCCAAAAACCAAAATAGTAAACAAAAATAGTGCAGGTATGTAAAAATTCCAAGTGATACCCAAGATCCCAGATGGCTAAAGTAGATTAAATATGCAGAAACTTAAAATTAGAGCACACAGGCTGATATAGATTTCAACCTGCACTAGCAAAAGTGATGAAACCAATTCCACGATGTGTTTTGGAGCCTTGATCCTGTAGGAATAAATGGCAAATTATCCATAATTAAGAAAAATGTACAGCGCACGAAACTCTGCAATTTATGTGCACAGCCATAATGTGAATTCAACGGCGAGCATACATACAAAAAAGAATTAAATATGCATACAAGCTGCATTTAAATTATGCATGGATAACAATCAAATAGGAGTAACGTACCTTTGGCATGTACAGATCTGTTATATCACCATACTTCTCAAAATGACTGAAAGAAAAAGAAAAGAAATATAAGAAAGGTGATACTATTGTATAAATTCAAGTCAAACAAGAATATATTACTAAAGAAAAAAAGTCCTTAGTGGATTATCATAATGAAGATGCTACAAACTCAAACCTTCGGAAAGCAGCTTCTGTTACCGATTGTGGGATCCTGGCTACAAATATTCTAGTAACCTTTTTGACTGGTGCCCTCATTTCCTCCTTTAATATAGAAACATTACAAGAATAAGTAATACTATCATAAGATATGGATATTATATTTCGTATAAAATGCAAACCAGGCATGAAGCAGACTAGATTTCAAGTTTCGAATTGAAATTTGGTTATAACCTTCGGTGTAGCCACTTTGACTTCCAGTGTCCTATTACCAAGAATGTGTTCACTTGATAATACTTCCTGCAGCCAGAAGGTCATCCAAACCATGATATAGCATGTAGACATTATATAGGGGTATATCAAATAAGAGGTAGAGAGATGAGAGGAGCTAATCTTGACCGTACAACTCTCCCTCTCTGTAAAGGGACTACCTTAGCATCATCCACTGAAGCAAATGTAACATATCCAAAACCACGAGACCGTCCAGTTGACCGCTCCTAAAATAAATAAGGCAGATTAAAATGTACCTCCAGAAAATTTAATAGTATATATAGAGGCAATCTAACATCAATCTGTACAAGAAAATTATATTTCACACCACTAGAAGCCATAAAGCATAACCAGCTGAATATTTCTTCTCTTTTTTTCTCTGTATTTGTGGCACCAAGGCCAAGTATGTTACTTTTTCTCTACCACAACCTTTTGACATCAAATTTGGTCAATGAAGGGACGTTTTTTATGTATTTACTCTGATAGTACCAGAACACTAAACTAATTTTATTTTTGAAGGATGAACAAAACATATTCAAAAGCAGCATAAGGAATTTATCCCCTCTTCCTTCTTAACTTTTTTTTTTTGAAAAAAAAAATGTAAGCACCAACGACTTACAGAGGGGATAAAGTAAAATTACAGCGGATAATTGAAACACACACATATTGTTTATTAAATTTAAGTATCGATACATTAGACGAGTATAAATAGAACATGAAATAACAACACTACAGAAAAATGGAAAGCAACGGCTAACCTTCATTACAATGCAATCTTCCAGCTCGCCAAATTTGCTCATATATTCCCTTAATCCTTCAGTATCAACATCCCACGGAATTCCCAAAACCTAATATGCGATTTAAAAGGATACGGATCGATAAAAAAGATCAAATGATGCCATTTTGATTGTTATAATGAACATATAAGCATACGAATAGAGGAACAAATATGAAAATTGAATGAGCACGACTAACCACAAGCTTTCGCTGCTCCATCATGAACTTCAAGAAATCACAATTAAAGAGACGGAACGCTGCAGAGGGAAATATCCCTGTCCACCACTCTGAGAATAAATAGAAAAACAGAAAAAAAAGGGGGGAAATAATCTATCCACCTCCTCCTCCTCCTTTTCTTGGGGTAATGGAATCTCTCAGCAGGGCACTCAGCGCTCTCAACCCTCTCTCTCTCAAATTCTCACACTCGCCGCCTGCACATAACAAGCACACTTCTTTCTCACACACAAATATCGTCGTCATCATCATCATCATCATATACTACCAAATGAAAATCAGCTTTTGGGGGTTGGAGTTCTACTGTAAAGGAAAACAAAGATTTATTACAAATTGAAAAAAAATCGGTGAATTAGGCGCTCACTGACCTTGGTGAATACGAAATTGAAAACCCTAAATCGAAGATCTTCCTCTCTCGCTAGCCCTCCCTATCTCTCCACCTTCCTCTCCCGCTCGTGACGCTTTTTCGCTCCCTCCCTTCTTTCGTTTACCGGGCCATCATAAACATGCCCACTTCGCAATCTCTGCCTACGAATTGGGCTGGGCCGAGTCGGACCCGGTTTAACGTGGAACCAACTATAAACCAGACCATTTAAATACATCCTTTCCTTTAAATTATTTATTTTTAAAAATCGGTAATTATATACATTACTACGATAAATTCAGTAGTTTTGTTTACAATAAAATATTCTACTAATAAATTATAATTTAATCTTAAACTTATTTAAATAGTTAAGTAAAATATCATTAAACTATAGAATAAAAAAATAAATTAATTAAAATAAAATATTTTAGATAACATACAATTTGTGTCAAAATAAATATCAAATACGAATTTGGCATGCAATGTAATACAAACTTAAAATATGATGAATGTGTTATTGGCATGCAGATCATCTTGTGGGATAATTCTCAAATATGGGAACGAAATTTTTATTTGTGGATTTTCTCAATTTCTTGTTCTTTTGTTTTTTTTTTCTGAGTTGTTGAGTATCTTCTATGGCTTGTGCTGCCGAGTTGAGGTTTAAGCTATAGATTATAATTCCTTTGAATTTCAATTTTCTGATGGATTTTTTTTATCGAAAGATGCTATCTTCCTTCCTTATTCTGATTTAGGGGTAAAGATATTCCTGGCCTTCATATTTACCTTATTGTATAACGAGTATAAAATTATTATAATAATTTTCTGGAATTATTTGTAATTAAATAAAAAATTATTATATGTAACGAGAATATAAATCCGTAACTGTTGCTCAAAAGTAATGTCATAATATCATAATTTTTCTCCTAAAAAATAACTACTGTAAACATGAAATCATATACAGAAAAGATATATGTGCTGATTTATCTTGATAAAACAATTTATTTATATATACAATGTCACGTTGTTAATATGAATCCATATTTATAATTTAACTTTCAATAAGGGCAACCCTGAGCAATTGATTGTTTCAATATAAATTAACTACTGTGAAATTAAAATTCAAAATTATTTTTTTAACATAATTCAAAATAAACCTAAGCCAAACTATGATTAACTATTGCAATCGAGTCCCGCTTTGAAAAGATTTCCTCCATGCCAAAGTCAAAATATAGAAAGAGAAAGATGATTATGAGAAAGGATATAACATTTCCAAACACTAATATATATATATATATATATATATATATATATATATATATATATATAACTAGTGGCATTTTTGTGTCTTCAAGACGTGGAACAGGCATTTACCAGAAGAAGAAAAAAGGTGAAATGGAGAACTTGGCATTAGCCTCATTAATGATAAACCATGCAGCAAATGAAACAGACTTTAAGGCTGGGTAGCTTATTAAGGAAATAGTTGTAGTAAGTGACTTGCATGGACGCATCCATCAATCTGCTTTAAAGTGCTTTTCAATTGATCCGAGAAGAGTGGAATTAATATAATCTTGTGTAGCATGAGCAGATAAGCCAGGTAGCACCAAACCAAATAATCTGAATCCAAACAGAAACCATCCTTCTCTATAGTGAGCTCCATGTTTGCGGGCAATGGTAAAGCTCCTTATTAGTTCCAAAACAGCATTGAACGCCATTGGTATCACACACCATGGCGAGAAATAGTTCTTGTTCGGCTCTTCTTCCATAATCTGCAATAATCAAACAACTTTTTCATTCTTCGGTTCACCTTGTTCTTCTGATCCATGCATGTTGTCAAAAATCCTTTTGCAATCCAGATTTACTACTTTCTTTTAATAGTATTTTAAGGATATTGTTTTCATTTTTTTAATTTAAAGTCTTACTGCATATCATTATATATTATTAAAATGGAATGGGTTGTTAAATGGATTTCTTTAGTTTCAAATAATCAATTTTCTTTAGTTTATAAGTTCAACTCGAGTCGATTTTTTTTAAAATAATAAATATATAGTTCAAAAAAGGAAAAAGTACTTACTCTGAGTTCATATCGCCTGTTAAAGAAAAGGCAGACCCCAAAGTGCTTGAACAGCAAATCCTTATCATCGTAGGGCAACCTCGGAACTATGTCGTTGCAATAAACAAACCTGCAATACCTAATAGAATTCTCCCTCAATTTTTGTCTCATGAAGTCTGCATATGCTCCGTCTCCAACTCTAGGTTGCCCAAACGTGTAGATCCCTTCCAACCTCTCTATCAGCAACTTCTCATTATGTAAGAACATGATCGTAGGGTACAGAATTGCGAGTGCTCCTCCCAAACTGTGACCCGTAATAATGAACTTTGCGTTGGGATTTTCACTCAAACCTTTCCTTAAAATGTCTCTGATAACATAGTAAGCCAATGGGGGAAGATTTTCGTCCCTTTGGATCTCCTTTGGCCACCCCACGTTTTTCTGTAACCCTAAAGCTTTCATAAAGCCGCCGTGCATTTTTCCGACGCCGGGAATCCCATACCACGAGATGTCAAGGTCGGTGCACCATGCATCTGCATCAAAGGGTTCCGTTCCTCGGAAAGCCACAACGTAAGTATCGCGCTCCTCGTGCTTGTCTAAAAGAATCAACACTTGGGTTGTGGCCTTTCCTTGAAAATCTGCCATGTCAATGTAACCAAGGGTTGAATACAAGAGTTTAGTTAACGCTAAAATGTGTGAATAGACTTCTAAATTTTCAATTAAATTTGGTATTTAGTTCTTATCTTTTCCATTGTTGAAAGATATATTTTTTTTTAACAAATTTGTATCCCATAAATTCTTTTTTAATAATTTAATATTGTCAATCGATTGTACAATTAATATTAATTGTCAATTTACTTCCATCGAAACATGTTTACCCTTTGAAAAAAAAAAAAATATATATATATATATATATATATATATAGTAGACAGAGGAATTGAGATGGTGTATGTGTAAAAAATAATAATTATCTTACATTAATTCATTAATTATTTTTAAATTCATAAATAACACGTTTATCTTTTTTATTGAAAACGTATAATCTTCTTCTGTATACCTTTCATTTAGATCCTAATCAAGATGGTAATTTTTGAGAGATTTAAAAGTCATTTTACCTTCAACTAATCAATCTTCCACACAAGTGCTAAGAACTAATTAACACTCACTGAGTCAGTAAATTTTACTTTTACATCTAATTTCAACCAGTTGTTAAGCCAATTAAATATGTTCGTTTACACACAACATATAAAAAATATACTCTTTTTAAATTACCTTTAATTATGTTTATTGATAATGACCGTTAAATTTAAAGATAAAAGCATATTTTTGAAATAGTAATATCAAATAATGTGATATAGGAAACTAAAATTTCACATTTGATATTTAAGTTACCATGACTTGTTTCTTTTACCAGTACGTTAAGACATGCATATGAGATTGGTTAGTCGCAGTTCTTACCATTCCAACAGTCAAAAAAGCCCACGAATTCCATCTGTAAGAGGTCACAAGTCACAAACAAAATCAATTAGGACTGCATCTAAACGGAGGAAAAAACAGATAATGTAAAGAGAGAAAAAAAAGTCACTTTTCTACCTTCCATTGAGTTTTGACTAGAGCTCTAAGATAAGCTGCATTCTCGTAGGAAGCCTTTGAAGCCATCATAGCTAATGAAACATAGTACCTACAGTCATCACGCTTGATAGCATCCAACTTTACTCGTGCATCCAAATTTCCGATACAAGACAAATAATTTGGTGCATTACGATCTGGGACGACCAAGTGACCTGTTTTGTTTCATGAGATTTCATACCCATCAATTCTCTGAGCAGATAAATACTAATGTTTGATTACAACGTAATGCTTTTTTAATCGACATGCGTTAAAATGAACAATTTAAGAGAGTAAACAATACGTGAATATCAATCATAACTCGAATACAACTTATTCTGTATTTTAAATATTATTTTACTAATAGTGTTTTTTGCCCAATACTAATATTACACGTGGATATGAACAAAAAACAGAAAACAATGGAAGGGACTGATGGGACTGGATTGCGTAGCAGATTTGTTATTCTATTTTATATTAAATCATGGCTTTCACATAATTTTCACTATTTTATGAGTGGCCCCACCCGCTTTTTATTAAGTATTTTTCAATTTAATTATTATCAAACAACTGACTTTTTTTTTGTATCTTTATACTTTCTTTCCCTTAACAAATTTAAACTTTAAAATAAATATATAGTAAAAAAACTGAAAAGAAGTATAAAAGTTGATGCGTTGGTTATAAGAAACGTGAGAATGAATAAAATAAAACATATGAAGCTTATATCTAAGAAAATATATTCATTATGAATTGTTAAGTGATTGAAGTGGTGGCAAAACAAAACCATTTATTTATTATTCCAAGAAAGTTCTGGCACGTGGTCCATCAAACGCTCCCCAATGAGACTGCGACAAGTTGGGGTGAATTCGGCATGTAGTGTTATTTCTACCCAACCAATCTCTTTTATGTAAATAAAAAATATTAGAAATGGAGATTGGAGGTTCAGCAATTGGTCACAATTTTTTAATTGAGAAACTTATTGAATTTTAATTTAACCTGATTTTTTAAATATATGAGATAAGGTTATATCAACTTCAATTATCAATATAAAAAACAAATATGATATCATTTTATACACACATTATTTATATATATATATATAATTAACGCATAATATATAATTAATTGGTTACTTCATAAATAGTATGAACATAGATCCAGCTAGAATGAATAATCCACTATTTCTAAACCCAAAAATATTAAATCAGTAGCAAAGAAATCAGAACTAGCCATGAAGAAGCTAGGAAAAGGACGCTTTTATTTCTCTTTGGGTTTTCCAGTGTGTCCTTTTTTTATGATTTCAAAATATAATATTATATTTTTAAAATATCGTACAAAGATAATACCAAAAACTCAATAAAAAAAACTGGACTCGAAAAGCATAACAAAAATAAATAAAGAAATCTGAAATTGAAAACGACCTTGGAAGACTATATGATTGACGGAGTAAGTGCAGGCACTACGATACTCTTTCTGAGACAAAGAAAAACGATAGATGGATGCAGATTTCTTCAAAAAAATTCCACAGTGGAAAAAAGGAAGAGACTATAGTAGGGGTTTTAGCTTTGCACAAAACAGTGGATGAGCAAATGGATCTGATCGATGTGGCAATCATTTTTGTTGAGTTAAGAAGCTAAAACACCAGAAAGTGTAAAATTAAAGACAAAATAGCCTCAGATCTATGGATTATACATTCAAACAAATTACCTGTGAGGAAGTTCACGACAATCATGATGAAACCGCCGTTGAGGTAAACGAGGTTGATGAGGAACTCCATGAAAGAGCCGAATAACGAAAGTGGCTTCGCGACGAGCAAGAGAAACTTCTGCAGCACGACGGAGACGAAGATAAGCCATCTGTGGCGGAAGCTTCCCTCGTAATCTCCCTCGGCGTTGCTGTCCACAAATTTTCGGTTTCCTAAGTTTCGGGAATACAGCACATGAAGAAGATCGAAGAAACGAGCGTCGTTTGGGTTCAGCAACATATAGCTGTCAGCAAAACCCTTGTTGCAGCTGCCATTGGGTTCGCTCGCCATGGCTAACAACAAGCTCCACAAGTTAACAGAAGAAGAGGAAGGGCCAAATGATAAAGCTCGTGTCCCTTTAATTATTTATAATTATGATTGTGAGAATGATAAAGCTCGTGTATATTTTGCAACTCTTTTTTCTATTCAATTATTAGTTAGTGTGAAATCAAATGGACCGGTAACCCTAAAAATAAAAATACAGTTTGTATGTGCAAAGAAATTAAACTTTTTTTTTAATAATTTGAAAAAATAAACAATAACTTAAAAGATAATTTATTCAATCATTCATATATGATGCCTTTGAACATTCCATCAAACAAAATATTATAAGATTTTTTAATTTTAATGTTCTAAGATTAGATAAACTAATCCTATACTTTTTCTCTAAGTATAATATCCACACAGATAGTACTGTGTAGGTGACAAACATGAAGCACGATAATACTGTTCGCGAATACCTCAAGAAGTGCACAGAGGTGATATTCTTTTTATATCTTTATTATTGCCTTTTATTATGAGACTTTGATTTTGTGTATTTAAAAAAGAAAACTAAAACATTAGTATTTTTCATAAATCAAAATTTAGTTTATACACGAATTAAAAATATAATTTTAAAAAATAATATGTAAATTATATTCTATAAATTGATTTATAAATAAGATAATTTTATTTGTTTCTTTGTTTATTTTAAAACATCTATAAAAAATCCTGTATTATATAACTTTAAATAGTATCAATATGTTTGTGTGTAAATGATTATGGCTTATATCAATAATTTTTTGTGTAAATGAAGTATGGCTTATAGAAGAGAAATTTATGTATTTACTAGCTAAATCGGCTTATAAATCTCTTATCTTTTTTTTTATATATAGAAAACATCTTATCTTATTGATACTTTTTGTCTCTTTAATTTTAACTTCTTTCACACTTTTTCATACTTGGGTGGCCAAGTGCCGCCAAATAAATCAATCCTTCCGTGCAGAAGGCAAGTGATTAGTTGCAAAAACTGGTTTTTTAATGACTAGGCATAAAAATATATTATCTTGTGAAAAATGAGCTTTTTTTTTTAATATATTAGTTTCTAAATATTTTGATGCGTGTAAATAAGTATCCAATAAAATAATCATTTTTAAAAGAATAGAAGTTAGCTTGTGAGTATTATTTTGTCGATTTCGACAGGAATTTTTTTAATACAAGATACTTCCAAAAATATACATCACCTTGCATAACATCATTTTTTTAAAGTTTAATGACTTATTTTGTTTCATTATTTTATTTATTACATTTTTATATCCTACTAATTATTAAAAGTCTAAGCGAGTACACATCTCATCTTACAAGCTGATTTTGTGGGAATTGAGTTAAACTTACAATTTACTTCTTAATATAATATTAGAGTTTGGTTAAACTCTATCCTTGTATGAATATATTGCTCCACCTACTACTATTGAAGAAATAAAATAAAATAAAAACTCTGAAGAATAACTTTAGTTAACTGGAAGAATTTGAGGACATTATGACTGTTAATTAACTTTTAAGTACGGTGTTTTTTTTTATTTGAATTTTATAAGCTGTGAAGAGTACATGCAAGGGGATCATTGAACTGAAAAAGAAAGGAAACGACCTCATAAATGCCAGAAACTACAGTAGGGTCAGGATAATGGGAACATGGAGAACATACAAATGTGAAGGGAGAAACAAAGAAACTACCAACTGCAACAACTTTCACTCGTGCTTTATTTGAATTAAATAATAAAAGAAGTAAGAAAATGAAAAATAAAATTATTGAGATGAAAATGACTAAAAAGTTAAATATATTTTTTATTTATTTTAATAATATTAATTTAATCACTCCTTTCATTATATAAAAATAATAACATAATTCATTATATTAAAATACAATAAAATATTTTCATAAAATGTTGAAGAAATTGAAAAGATAATCCATTAATTACTATACAACCAATCTAAGAAATGTTGATTTTTTTCACATCTTTTATGTTTATAATGAAAAGTTAAAATGTTACTTTTCAATTTTTATTGTCTTTTATTTATTTTATATATAATATTTTTTATTAAATATAATTTTTGTTTCTAAATTATTTTAAAATATTATATTTCATTTTTAATTAAAATAAATATAAGTGTACAAAAACAGCGTATAACCTCACGCATTGAACATCCAATCACTGAATAACAAACATTAAAAAGTGACCGGTGGCTTTTTTGTTGAAAGGTTAGTGAATTGAATAAAACATTTGAGCGGGAGATTAAAAATTCATTCACTTCATCTTAACGCGCAAGACTCTCTTCTCTTTTCAAACTTTTCTCGAACGAGTTTGACGACCATCACAGGTAATCTTTCTTTCATTTGATACAAATGCATGTTAATTAATTACTTTATGTATGATTTTCGTTTGTTTTGACCGATTATTTTTGTGCTCTTGTCCTTCATAAGCACATTTTGATATCTCTGTCACTGGTGACGACACTTTATTCCGACGAACCCAACTTTTGAATGTTAGTTTTCGTTTTCGTTTTGAAGAACTTATTTGTTGAACTTGTTTTGTTGTTTTTTTGTAGAACTTGTTTGTTGTTGTTTTGTTGAACTTGTTTGTTGTTTGATTGAACTTGTTTGTTGTTGATTATTGTTGTTTGTTGTCGATACTACACTACACTTTCATAGTTCTTGTTTTATAAAATACCAAAAATTGAAATTTGTTGTTTTTCTATTTTTTTTCAGATATGGTAGAGTTGTAAAAAAGGATCACAATTAATTAAAAAAGCCAAAAAAATTGTTTAACTTCGTATATTGACAAAATTCGACATTAAGTTAAAGTTGTATATTGACAAAATTCGATGTTAATTTAACGTCGAATTTTTTAAATTCGACGTCTCCTGAAATGACGTCGTTCGCAAATTCTCCGTTAAAATCCCAAAATATTTGATGTTGTACGCGATTTTTGTATTAGTGTGTACACATGTATTATCTTTGTATTTTATAAAAACCATATCAAATATTTCTTCAATAAAAAGCATATAAAATATTTTATATATAACAAATAGAAGTATATAATAAATTATAATATGATATATACATATTATTTGTTGGACACAATAATTTATATAATTTTAGTAAAGTATACAAACAAAATAGATATAACAAACATACTTTTTTTCAAAATATATAATCTTTAATATTTTAAATTTGTGGTCTATATTCCAAATTTTATACTTTCTAAGCCTTTATATAAACAAGCTGTGATATTGATGCATGAAATTTTGAAGTCCACATGGGATGTTTCGCACCAACTAAAATTAACATTATTATTAAAATTAACAGTATGATATGAATTAAAGAAACAAAAATCCAATAAAAACAACGATATTTGTATCAGCGGTTGACATTCTTTAAGTTTGATCGATAAAAAATGTGAAGAATAAAAACAGTTATCCCGATTTTTGTGATTTAATTGCATGTTTTTCAAATCATTTATTTCAATTAATAAAATGTGTCAACATGTCAGTGTAGGGCATTTTATTTCATGATTATTATAAAAATGGTAAATAAATCTACGCAAGCTCTGTGTGGAGTGTGACGTGGGATTTATGATATTTTACATTACAGCTGTCAGAAAGGTACCATAAGTTAAGAACATCTTTATGTCAGTAATGAAAAACTCGTCCCACAGAATTCAAATGACCAATCAACGCAAAGGGTAAAAATTTGACAAATGTTTAACAACTTCGAAGCATGAACCTCGTGTTTCATTTTTTTAATATTTTTCCTAACCAAGTCATTAATGTCACTTTCATCACATGTTAAATATGTATAATCTAAATGTTTCGATAGTTTGGGCTGAATAACTATATACAAATATTGAGATTTTACGAGTAAAATTATGTTCCAATTTACATATTTAAAAACGAGAAAAAAACGATGATGTGTGGGATAAAATAATTTTCAAACCTTTTCTTAAGTGTGTGGATTTGAGGACATTACGTGTATTGCATGGTTATACGTTCGTACATGAGATCGAATGGATGAGAAGTCAAGAAGGAACAATCGGCCGAATAAGTTGATATCAACCACCACACGTCGTGTAATCCAAATAAATAGTGTATCAATCGCGCAATCATAAAAGATTGAGGACCAAGCGAATAACTTCTAACAATAATCATCCTTAAATATCATTTCTAATCAAGATTATTAGTAAGTGTTACTTAGTGTGTGATGGACCACGATTAGATCATGATTAAGATTTCACTAATCTTAGATCCATATCAAAATCTATAAATAGAGGTTAGATGTAAGAAGGTAGATGATTGCATTTATTGCTAATTTAAAATTTCACTATGACACCCGATCAAATTGATCACTGACTTGAGCGTTGAAGTGTCTTTGACAAGTACACTCGAACAGTTTTGAGAGCTAAGAAGGCCTCGAACTAAGAACATTCATAATTACCTAAACTGACTTTGAGTAAAAAGTGTGAAGGAGTGCTTTGTGGAGATCATCGACCCTACACCTGAAATATTCAAACGAAAGAATATGAATAATGAGTCAAAGGAGAACAAGCAATGCAATCAAGCTCAAGGAGCTCAAGGAGATGAAGGAGATGAAGGAGTTGAAGAAGACTATGAAAAAGAAGCCAAAGGAGAACCAACAATGCAACTAGGAGTTGAAGGAGATGAAGAAGAACATGAATAAGGAGTCGAAGGAGAACAAGCAATATAACCAAGAGCTAAAGGAGATGAAGGAGTTGAAGAAGAATTTGAACAAGGAGCCGAAGGAGAACCAGCAGTGCAACAGGAGCTGAAGGAGCCGAAGAAGAGTCTCAACCAGTAGCTGAAAAAGAACACAAGAACACGAAGAAAAAATAAAAGAATATATCCACATTGATGTTCCAATAGGAGCACCTAAAGTTCAAGCAAGAGCACCTGAAGTTTAAACAGGAGCACATGCAGCAGTTTTAAACGCTGAACATCCTCCTTATTATTATTAAAACCAACTTTGGTTAATTTATTTATCAGGACTCTTCTTATACCGATAAATGAATTCATTATTTACAAGTTTTGAACGATAGAAGGTGAAAGAAAAAAGATTCATAATGCTAATATGATCGCATCTTCCCTAGAGTATCTTTCGACTGGTTCATTGGTGTATTGTATGGCCTTACGAACGTACAATGGGGCCGACCAGATGAAGCCACCAAGAAGGGACAACCAGCTGAATAAGTTGGTGTCGAAAACCACACGTCATGTAATCCAGATAAATAGTGTATCAATCGCATGGTCGTGAAAGATGGAGGACTGAACGGATGACCTCTGATAATTGTTGTAAAAAGCTGACAAAACAGTATTTCCTGAGGCGTGTAGAGTCATTGTCCTTAAGGACTTATCCACGGTGTATTGCGTAAGCCCCCCAAGATACAACAGGAACTTCTCAGAATTTCTGAGAATCTCAGAACTAGCAAGGATCTCTAAACGGAGTATCAGAATAACCCAAAATAATTTTAGAAGAGAAAAAAAGCTAAAGAATGAAACTCAGAAAAGAGGAGAATGAGAAAGACTGAATTTGGTGTATTTTGGAGTGGAGGAGGAGCTCCCTATTTTATAGAGCTAGAAAGAATCAAAAAAAATAAAAGAAATTAAAAATCATAAATGATTTAATTAAAAAAAATTGAAGGTTGAAAGAAAATGAACTGTTTCTACCCAATGTTCCAAAAATCAAGCTCACAATTTAATGTTTTTAAACCACACATTAACTTTTTGCAATAATATAATATTAATATATTATAACAGCAATAACCATCCTTAAATATCATTTCTAATCAAGATTACTACTAAGTGATACTTAGTGACTAATAAGCAGTAATTGGGCCATGACTGGGTTTCACTAATCTCAGGCACATCTCAAAATCTATAAATATAGGTCAAAGGTAGGTGATTGCATTTATTACAAATTTAAGATTTCACTATGACCCTCGATTGTATCGATCTTTGAGTTGAGTGTCGGAATGCCCTTGGCAAGTACACCCAGACGGTTTGGATAACAAGCAAGGAAGGACTTGAACTAAGAACATTCAGAATTACCTAAACTAACTTGGAGTAAAAGTGTGAAGGAGTGTTTTGTGGAGATCATCGACCCTACACCCGAAACATTCAGACGGAAGAATATGAATAATGAGTCGGAGGAAAACAAACAATGCAATCAGGAGTTGAAGGAGCTAAAGGAGATGAAGGAGCTGAAGAAGAATCTGAAACAATGAGTCGTAGGAGGACAACCAGTGCATCAAGGGGCTGAAGAAGCTGAAGAAGAATATGAACAAGGAGTCGAAGGAGATCAAACAACGCAACCAGGAGCTCCATTAAAAAAAATATTCAAACTTTACTTCTAAATTTATTCCTTATCACTTTCGAATCCGTTAAAAAAAATAACACATTATTTTTAACTCTACTTAAATCTATTTACTCAATTTCATATTCAAAAGTAAACAAAAACATAAGATTTCATCTTAATATCTCTTTGTTTATAAAATAGTGTTACTCATTCATGAATGAAAGTTAAGAAAATAAAACTAAAAAACATTATATTTTTTAATTGAGAAATTTTCCACAAGTAAATTTGAATATTTATATATATATATATATATATATATATATATTTATATAACAATTATATTTTTTCATAATCAATTATACATAAAAATGATAATAAAATATTTACCCACGTAACCAATTATGTTTATATTTATAATATTGTTATTTGTGTTTACATAACTACACGAATCATGAGTAAAATAATTAAATTATTTATATTTTATTAAATTACACTCTCTTTTTTCATGTCTCTTTAATTTTCACTAATTTTCTCAATCTAAATATTTCTATGTTTGCCTACTACTCCACATTTAAAAGAATATTATTGTCTATGTTATTTCCTGAAAAAGACAAGTGTTTAAGATAAAAAAATATCCATTATAGAAGAATGAAAAAATAAGTGAGAAATAATGATTAGACTTGTGATTAATGGATGGTTTGATATTTGTAATTTATTACTTGTAAGTGTTTATGAGTATTCGTCGGGATTCATTTAAGAAGTTTTGTAATCATTGTGTATTTATTTTAAGTGATATGTGATAACAAAATTTTTTTAAATTTGAAAAGGATATATATGATTAAAAAAAATAATCTTTTAATGAATTGTTACAGTTGATTATTTATTCTTTAAAGTGTGTCTCCTTCTAACTAAGCTAAACCATGTAGAAATATAGTTTGAAATAAGTGAATGTGAGGTGTAATAATTGAGAAGGAGCAATATACATACTCCGAAGCTGTTCAAAAGTTATTATATTTCATAGATTGTGATTAAACTTATATATTACGCATATTAAATAAAACACATATTTCCTTATATTGACATGTAAGATAACATTTCATTTTCTTTTAATAAATGGGCCAACAGTGTTCTCGTCCACCCAGCAAGTTCTGACTTTTGTTTCTGGTAAGGCCAGTCCATAAGTTATATTGTTAGTTTTGAGAATTGTATTGCTTACACCTTCGGAATTTATTAACACACCCCTTTTTTTATTCATCTTCTCTTTTGGAAATTGAGCCTTCAAGGATTATTCGAATGCAGAAAAAGGCAAGGATAGGACGTTTCCTAAACGAAAACAAGGTTTTTTATTTATTTTATTTTATTTTTTGTAGGCATAGCAATTTATGTGCGTATTGTGACCGGCGTTAGAGCATGAATAAAAATATTTTAATATCTATGCATTTAATTATTTTTTAATTAGGAATCAATTTGTTTTTTTTTTTAATATTTTGATACTGTTTGTTAATAATTAATTAAAGGTTTTTCTCGTGACTTTTTTTTTCAAATAGGTTTCTCATTTAATTAGGTTTCTATTTTAAAAAAAATTAAAGCAATTAGTTTTGTTGTTGTTAATTTTATAGTAACACCCTTAAAGATCATGTCACATGTTACGTTATTTTTTTTAATATTTTTAATTTTTTAATTTTTTTAAAATATAAAAAATTGGCACATGTAATTTTTTATGGTGTCACTTAACAATGACAGTGTAAACAAAACTATATCGAATTGAGTCGAGCTGAACCAAATCAAGCTGAGATAAACCAAACTAACTTAGTCAAACCGAACTAACTTAGTCAAGCCGAACTACCAAAATAAATCAAATCCAAATGAATTTAAATAAAAATAATTAAAAAAATATTTAAAAATATATAAAAAATCACGAACTCACACGTGACCCTCTTTAACGGGTGTTAGTATGAAGTTAACAACAATGACCTATTTATTTCAATTTTTCAAAAGTAGAAACTCAATTGAAATAAAGAATAGATGAGAATTTAAAAGCCAAAAAAAAAAATAAGAACTAAATAATTCATAAATTCATTTGTGTCAATTATAAATTAATTTGTTTCTTCAAAAATTTTAATATTATTTTGCGAAGAAAAAAATTAAGCAGTTCATAGATTTATTTTTTCTTACTAATTTTATATTATAAATATTTTGCGATTACAAATAATAATTATTTTAAATATCCTTATAATTATTTATAGTGGAAAACAATAATGAAAAGCATAAAGTCATTTTTTATTTTATTCTATCAGTTTGTAGTTCTTATTCCTAGTTTCATGGTCTCGTCTATGTTCTTGTTTGCGATCTTGATTTGTAGTTTCCTTCGTCGTTCGGTTTGTGGTTTCAAGCCCCATTCTTTATTGCGAATTTGTTCTTGGTTCCGAATGTATTGCTTTTTGCTCCAAAAACACTGTTGCACGTTATCTCATACAAAAACAAAATTTTGTGTTGCCTTCAATAATGAAAAATAACAATAGAAAATGAGAAGCAACAACAGGACGAAAAAACACTAATAAATTTAACCTGAAAAAAATTCTCTTAATATGAAAATAAAAAACTTTCATGACAGGTTAGTAAATCAAGTTATACTAAAATCAAATATAAAAATAAAGAGTCAAATCAAAAGTACAAAAATGCTATTAAATTCGATGAACAAGAAAGAAAAAACTAAAAATATTACAACAATTCGAAACTTATTGATCTAAACCATAAACCTTAAAATGACAGTTCCAAATTGGTAAAAAATGAAGAAACCAACAAAACTATTTTCAAATTACAGTTTGATCCAATGACAAATGAGATGAGAATCACACTTTTATTGAGATTGAGTTTTTTTTGTCTTTTAAAACAACAATTTTTTTCACTCCCTACTCACTTAAAAGACCATTTCCATTTAAATAAATGGGACAAAATAAACTTAATTAATTTAAATATTTTATACACATAATTGAAAGTCTAGATTAACACTATAAAACTAAACACGCATATAAATATAAAAATCAGTGAAAAAGTTAAGAATTGGTTTCACTAGCAATACACGGCAAAAAAAATCTTTTTTTGTTTTGTTGTTATATATGTGTCTCTTTAATATATAAATTATTTTAAAATATGTAAATTAAATTTGTGAAAAAAATTAATGTGTTGTTTCACAAATTTATTTGATCTGGATACTATGGAAAACAACAACACAAAAATTAAAAGTATAAAAAATAATTCCTCCAAATTTGTAAGAAATAACAACATAATAACAAAAAATATCAAGAATAATTTTTTCAAACTTGCAATTGAGGAGAAGGAACCAGGACAAAAGAAAACACCATATTTTTTACATGAAAAAGTTTTCTCAATGTAATAAGTAAAAATTGAGTGTATAATATAGTCAATCAAACTCTTTTAAAATAAAATATGTGTATAAAAAGGTCAAATTAAAAACACAAACAAAATATTTACAATCAGTACATATATCAAAATAATACTACTCTAAAATTTAAAGAACAACAACAAAAGAACCTAAAGATATAAAACTTATTTATCTAACCATAAACCAATTGACAATCTCGTTCAAAATAAAAGATCACGAACCAAACATAAATCACAATTTATTCCGATGAATATATTAATATTTTTTTCTCTGATAGTGACTTTTTCATACACTTCTCAATTAAAAGACACTTTCCACTTAAATTAAACAAGACAAAAATAAATTTACAGATTTAAACATTTTAAATACATAATTTGGAAATCCAAACTAACGCGATATATAAAGCTAAACACGGAGATACATATTAAAATTTTAAATCTCTTTTATATAATTTCGCACCACCGATCTTTTATAGAGGAGAGACACCATGATTATGATAACCAAATAGAAAGAAAGGAAAGAGAAAATTATATACTTTTAAAGAACAAAATATTAATTGGAGAAAGTGAGCAAAAAAAAGAAAATTATTCAAATAGAATCTATGAAGTCAACATTTTCTCTACGCCACTCAGACTCAATCAAATCCGAATTTTGTTTCTATTTCATTTCACTGTATACTTGCCGTAGATCTCTTTATTCACCAAAATTTTCAAATCTATGTCCAGAATCATTTTTCTTGTTTTCCATGACAACTTGTTATTTCGTCAAATTCAATGTCTTATTCATAGAAAAATAATGTCTAAATCCCACTTTTCCTTAAAAGAAATATGATCATCCTCATAAATTCTTCAAATAATCTGTCAAAAAAATATAATAATTGAACCAGATTTCATTAATTTAAATACACGTTAACAAGAAATTTGGACTTAAGAGACTAAGATGGAGATAAAAGTATTTTTTTTATAAGAAAAAATTATTCAGGTGATATTTAAGTAAAAGTTATAGCCAAAGCTTGTAGTTTGTAAAGTAAAAACATAGCTGGTATATATTCTGATATTTCTGGTCTCTCATAATTAATACATGGGAATTCAATCATTGTTCCTCTCGATCATTTATTCTTTCTTATTCTCTATCACCTCCTCCATGTCCTTTTTCACCAAAACACCTGTTACTCCATCCATTATCATGCTCGCGACATCTCAATTACATCTGCGCAGTTAATTAGGTCAAATATATATACATATATATAACCTGATAAAGAACATCAATATAACGCAAAGCTTTTAAAACAATTTCAATTATGTACTTATTAAAATATATTTTTGAATTTAAGATATGAGTAACAAAGTAATTTTAATAATATTTCTCAGCCATTCTATCACTTAAGCATACCATTACGAAGTTCAACAACTAGTCGCTGTCATATAGAATATAATATTGTAATATCCAAATGGATAGATAGGTAGATAAGGAAATAAATGCTGCAGTCCCTGTCTCTGAAATTTCCTTGCATTTTTCACCATTATTCACCTCAGTTTGCTACAAATTTTGAATGTATTCTCACTGGCCTTTTCTGTTCTTCTTCTTTTCCTTCTGTTACCTGTTTATTGACCAATAAATACAAGAACGTACATATATATATATATATATATATATATATATATATATATATATATATATATATATATATATATATATATATATATATATATATATATATATATATATATATATATATATATATATATCGACTTCAGTGCAATGTCGGTGTAGATATATGAGAAATGATGAAGGAAGCTTATCTCATTTTCATCGATCTAGGACAATATCTGCAGGTGAATTACAGATAGGGCTAGTGTAAGTTTGTGAAAGAATTATTGATTAAGTGTTTAAAATATTAATAAAATGAAATATGGAGAATGGTGTATAAAAAAGAAATGAAAAGTGAAAGAAAAGATGAAAGAATACGATAAGGAATGTGTCAGAGGAGGATACAATGCACTATAGAGAAGGTGGGAAGGTGCAGAGATAATGCATATGCTGATAGCAAGGTGCTTTAGTTCATATTCACCAACACATAACAAAAATAATAATTAAAAACCCTATCTCATTGCCTCCATGGGACCCTATTAGTCTATTTCACATGGCCTCATTTTCTCTATTCACTTCTCCATATTTTTCTCACCTTTTCTTTCACTTCCTTTTTCTTTTCTAATGCACACTCTGATAGCATATATAGGGTAAGAAAAAATAAATGAGACATTTGTGAAGCATGATCCTTGAGACACGAACAACCAAATTATTCGACCTTGCCGTGGGGGGCAACCTACTTCGTTTAACCTCAGGGGCCCTTTCCTCTTCTAGAATGCCTCAAATGGATGATTAGGTGTAGAGAAATTATTAGGTCTTCCATGAAAGTCTGTTCATATCTATATAATATATGTACTTAAGTCTTCAAATGTTATTAGGGCATATTTTTTTAATGAAAAAAGACTTCTCATTAAATGTAAACTCGGATATGCACATGTTTCAAATTTTTATTAGATATATCTAAATATTTTACTTACTCTAAATCTGTAAACTTTTACTTTTTTTTTCTTTAGATATAATGTACTTCATTATCTGACATTCCTTGTCTCTTATTATCTCTTTTGATGGATAAAGTAATATATCATTAGTAATCTTAACTAAGGTTCCAACCAAAAATAGGTTACCTTAAGTCGCATGAACTTAACAATTTGTTATTAAAACAATGTTTTACAGGATTAAGAACAAAAGTATATTCATAAATTATTATCTTTAAGTTCAATTCTAAGTAATATAATAAAATATTCATAGCCTTTAAATATTCTTTCCACCCATGATTGGGAACTAAAATTTCATTCCAACAACAGTATTTTAATCCTAAATCAGTTATTGCCACCCATAATTGTAATTTTTCTCGAGACATCTAAAAGAAATCACACGGTTTCCTTTAGAAAAATTGTATGTATAAAAAAAGTGTTACAACAAAACAATAATTGAAAGATGAGAAAGAAGTATATGTTAAATAAGAGTGTCAGTGTGATTTAAGATTAGGAAAAGCTATTTTGGACCACTGTTCATAAAACAACCATTTGGAACTTATTTTATTAATAAAATCGTATATTATAATAAAATATTAACTTACTTGAGTGCAGGATGGGAGTAGAATAAAATGTGATGTCAACGTGTCATGCTCTTAAGATTATTAGAAACTGTATTGGTTAAATCGATAAAATGAATATAACTCTTTTCTTTGATCTGGTTTCTTTCTTTCATTGCGACAGCTTTTCAGGTAGTTTTTCCAATATTCACAATAAAAAACATACAGTGTGATTATTGGATTTAAATAAATTTGTACAATTTTTCGTATAACAAGGAAACAAGAAAAAACAATAAATAAGATGAGTTTATAACAGAATAATAAAGTTTATGAAAAATAATATATTTTTGTAATTACTATGAGAAATAAACAATAATTATGCATGCATGCATGCATGCTGGTTGCGCCGTGTATTGGAGTGTCTATGGTTAAAGTAAACCTCTATATGCCATTGCATGTGATCCCTCATAAAGATACACACGGATGGCCGAAAAACCGAAAATGGCCCATTAGAGTTGGGCATTTAGAAGACCAAAACAAGATCGGTCAAACTTTTGTTTTATATATTTACATTTTATTATATTATATATTTCAGTGATTGCTGCAAGAGTCTAGATCATTCATAAGATTTGCTTGAAATTATTCAAACATTTTTCTGACATTCGTTCTCATTAGATATAAACGAAATTAATTAAGGAGATTGATTGATTATAAAAATACAAAAAAGAACAAAGATGAAGAAAATGATATTCATTCATATCAGTTTTATTGATTGCTTTCCCAGTTTAGGTATGAAAAGAGAAAAAGAAATTCTTAAAACAACGAAAATTACACTGGCGAAGACTGTCTTTATAACCCATGCACCATCGATGACAAAAAAAACTATGATGAAGATCAATATACAGCTCATATATAATTCATTGATTTTCATTTTTCATGCATGTATGAAGCAAACGGTTCTTCTGAACTCAACTCAACTCAACTCAGCATGTGTTTAGAAGCTGCAGAACCCAGCATATGACACGGTTGGCAACTCTTCATGAAGGAGGAATAATTAACGTTATTATTGGACACAGTACTAGGAAAGCCAAAAACGCTCAAGGGTCTACTTGCTCCGGCTTGTTCCAGCGTCTGGACTTGTTTCTTCAAGAACTTTACGTAGTGTATGGCTTCGTCCAACATAGAAGCCGTGTCCATTTTGGTCCCACCAGGGACTAATCTCTGAAGGATCCTTATTCGCTCGCTAATCCTTTCCCTTCTGTGCCTCGCTGCCACACTCTGCGGATCCTTCGAAATCTTCACGTTCCTTCTCTTGGGAGGCTTGATAGATTCAGGGTCTATATGAATAGGTTGCATCACCGCTACGCGGAAAATCATCTCCCTCATGGCCGCCACGGAATTCTTCTTCTCCGAGAACGAAGGGTTGGGTTGTAGAGGAGGTGTCATGGGTTGTTGGAGAACAAAATTAGAGGAAGGTGGTGGCGGTGGATTGATCAAAGTGGGTGGTGGAGTTATAACGTTTGGGTTAACGTTGGAGAACACAGGTAGTGAAGTGGTGGAGGTGGTGGAGTTTAAGAACTCGTTTTCTGGGTAGAGAGGAGTGGTGTTGTTATAAAAAGGCTCACATAACTCCGGGAACTTTTCCATTTGCATCATCATGATCATGTCCATGCTGGTATCACTCGTGGAAGTTTTGAGTATGTCCACGTCCATGAGTTTGAAACTGCGAGAGACACGGAGGAATGGAAGAAAGGGAGAAAAGTTGGGAGCAGAGTATGGGAAGGGAGAGAGAAGGAGATTTGAAAGTAAGTAGGGTTTGCACTTTGCAGAAGAGAGATAGAGAATAATATAAAAGAGTGCAGAGATTGCAGAAAGTGGTGCAGGATTATTATCTCTCTAACCGACCAATGCAGCAGGTAATGGAAGGGCTTTTTATAGCAAGTTGAGAGCAATGTGTTTTTAAATTTATCTAAGAATGGAAAGGGAAGAAAATCTATGATGGACTTGACATTTTTATTAATTGGAGACCGCCCATGACGTGTGGGGCTGAGTATAGGAATAAGGGTTGATTTGTGGAGCACCGTTGATGTTTATCTTTGTGAATTGTCAAAGCTGGGAGCATTTAAGATCAATGGTTGACGATGAGAAGGTGAGGGACCACAGGCATTGCGGTAGGGTTGGGATGGAGGATATAATGGTTGAATGCTGGTGCAAGGTGCATGAACCGGGTTGAATTCCTTGCTTGAAATATGCCATGGATGGATCCTTTTTACTGAAATGTAGGTTGGTGTTGTTTGGGTTGAATATGAATATAATTATATTTTAGCAGTTAGTGAGATAATAAAGGGAGGGATTGGTAGCCCCACTGTCACATGAGAGTGGTCAGAAGAACAATGGGAGATAAAATTTAGGGTTAATTAGTCCTCTCCCACAGTGGCGAAATGAAGGCAGAGATGATGAAGGAGATAAGAGCGTGGGGATAGTGGTCCCAAGTATATATAGAGTAAGAGATATGCTTTATTGGTTCGTGGAAAGATAGAGTTAATGGAAAGAAAAGGAAAAACAGTGGAAAAGGAAAGGGAAAGTGAATCTGAAACAATGAGTGTAGGAGGGTATCTGGAATTATGAACTCAACCCATTTATCTCTGGGAACGCCTTTCGAGGTGGATTCAGAAGCCTAGTAACTCCCCTATGCTTCATGCTTCTCCACTTCACTCAACTCACTCAAAGCTTCCATTGCATTGCATTGCATTGCATGCTGTTTATCCTTTTCTCTTAACCATTTCACCTGTCGTTTTCCAATACATGACATCTTCTTGGCCAGTGCCAAGTGGTGTTCAGTATTTACTTTTCCTGGCATATGTTTTTATGTCAACTAATTTCTGTTTATTTTAAAAATATGTTACTACACAGCAAATTAATTAACCTGTTTCATATTGGGGTAAGCATGCATATATTAACCTGCACAATGTAAAATCATGTGAAGGGTACCTCATCAGACTTCAAATATGTAGCTCTTCAAATATCTAATTTTGTTTTTTGGATTTATCCTTTAATTCTTTTCCTTGATTCACATATATATGTTAATTTAGTCGAGTCTAGATACACATTTTGAGGAAGATAATTCTTCAATGCAAGAAGCAAGAATGATTGTTAAGTGGAACTAAATTCAATCCCCAAAATTTGAGAGAGGTAAAAATAACATAACAAATTACCAAAAATAGAATATGTCTTTAGTGTAATACATATTAAAAAATGATTTTTTTTATCATAAAGATGACTTAATATGAAAAAAATTCATCTAAGCATAGTGAAAAATATTTGAATGTGAAATCTCAGTATGATTCAATATAAAACCAATATATAATATATAAATGAATACAAATCTCATAACTAATTTTATAAGATTGAGTTAAAGTTTATTTCTTAAAGTGATATCAAAGTCATGAATTAAAATTTATCTTAGAAAAATTAATTTTTTGTTCACTCTATTGTTTCATTCGCTATTGAATCATCCGTAGTTCCATATACAAGATGCACTTTTATCTTGTGTGAGGAGATGTATTGAAAGTCTTACGTCGATTAAAAATAAGTACAATTCAAAATATATAAATAGATACAAACTTTACTTTATTATCCAAATTTTTAAAGTTGAATTAAAATTACAATTTACTTCTTAAAAAAATAAAAATTTACACTAAAAAAATGGTTTAAATCAAATCGTTGATGAGCATCCAACCTCAAAGATCTCAAAGATCTTAACGACAAACTCATACAAAAAAAATGTGATGGAACATATTTTATGTCCACATTTATAGGATTTATTATGTATTAAAAACAAATTTTAAATTTATACAATTGTTGTTTTTTAGATAATAAATTAGATTCAAAGTACATAATTATTTAATGTTGTATTTTTTTTGTTAATCTAGCAATTTGGTTACCTTTTGTCATAACTTTTTCTCCTAACATTATTTTTTACTAATTCAAATTGCATTGGCTTTTACATTTTCAATGTTTCAAAATGAACAAATCGCTTGTTGAGCTTTGAGTCTTTTGCTATTTTTTATGTTTTTTGAAAATTGAAACATATTTGTTTTGTTTTTTTTTTTCTATAAACTCATTAAAATTTGAATTTCTTCATCCATAAAGAACTAATTCTTGAAGTTCAATTTAGAAAGACGAGATCACGTGATCCAAATTGAATTTTGCACGGAGTGTTTAATGTCACGACTTTATAATATTAAACCGCATTCTGATTTTAGATTCTATAGGAATTAAATCAGGAATGGATTAAATTATGATTTGATCATTATAAACAAAATTAAAATGAATGATGTTTTGATATGATTCAAAATTGTAATGACGTTTTTCTATTGAATTAGTAGATTAAACTAATAATTGTTTTAAGTATTTTCTTTCGATCTTTAAAGAATTATTATGAGAATTAATGAAATTCGTGTGTGTGTGTGTGTGTGTGTGTGTGTGTGTGTGTGTGTGTGTGTGTGTGTGTGTGTGTGTGTGTGTGTGTGTGTGTGTGTGTGTGTGTGTGTGTGTGTGTGTGTGTGTGTGTGTGTGTGTGTGTGTGTGTGTGTGTGTGTGTGTGTGTGTGTGTGTGTGTGTGTGTGTGTGTGTGTGTGTGTGTGTGTGTGTGTGTGTGTGTGTGTGTGTGTGTGTGTGTGTGTGTGTGTGTGTGTGTGTGTGTGTGTGTGTGTGTGTGTGTGTGTGTGTGTGTGTGTGTGTGTGTGTGTGTGTGTGTGTGTGTGTGTGTGTGTGTGTGTGTGTGTGTGTGTGTGTGTGTGTGTGTGTGTGTGTGTGTGTGTGTGTGTGTGTGTGTGTGTGTGTGTGTGTGTGTGTGTGTGTGTGTGTGTGTGTGTGTGTGTGTGTGTGTGTGTGTGTGTGTGTGTGTGTGTGTGTGTGTGTGTGTGTGTGTGTGTGTGTGTGTGTGTGTGTGGTGTGTGTGTGTGTGTGTGTGTGTGTGTGTGTGTGTGTGTGTGTGTGTGTGTGTGTGTGTGTGTGTGTGTGTGTGTGTGTGTGTGTGTGTGTGTGTGTGTGTGTGTGTGTGTGTGTGTGTGTGTGTGTGTGTGTGTGTGTGTGTGTGTGTGTGTGTGTGTGTGTGTGTGTGTGTGTGTGTGTGTGTGTGTGTGTGTGTGTGTGTGTGTGTGTGTGTGTGTGTGTGTGTGTGTGTGTGTGTGTGTGTGTGTGTGTGTGTGTGTGTGTGTGTGTGTGTGTGTGTGTGTGTGTGTGTGTGTGTGTTGAAATTGAGTCATGTCATTCTCAAAACTTTGTATGTGTGTTTGATTTTATAGAGGTTTTTAAGGTATTTTATATGTTAGGAATATTTTTTAAGTTGTCTTTGACAATTATATATGTTATGTATATCGGTATTACAACTTTGATTGTTTGGTTGTTGTAATAAATTTTTACTTTTATTAAATTTGAATATATTTAACATGTTATTCTAAGATTCATTTTTAATGTTTTTAATGTTTCCAGTGTTTTCGTCATAATAAGTCGTGTAATCAAATAGAAAATGGAGAAGAAAAAACCTTCCAAAATACTATTCAACCTTAATATGTAAAACTAGAAGAATGGGTGTTTAAGAGTTTTGTAGGGAAGTGACATGACTTTTTCAAAATGTCAATATTTTTAGGATAGCATACAGTTAAAAAAGAGATGATTGTCGCCTAAATATTTACATTTAGGAAAGTTTGAATACCCCTCATTAACAAACATTAAAAACAGTCCTCCAAAAAATTATTCATTTATATAAGTATTAAAGATAAACTAATATCATAAGTAAGCAGAATGATGCAAGCCAATCACTGTTTCTGATGCCATAAGACCTAGCTTTCATAAGATTCGCGTATCAAATAATAGCATGTAGATAAAACCATAATTTCAGCTTGTGTTGCAGGGACCCATTTCAAAGTGGGAGACGTATTGGAAACTCAAAAAAGAGAAGTCTGCAAACATTTATCAGATTGTAGCATGTTATCACATAAAAAAAAAAAAAAAAAAAAAAAAAAAAACTGATAAAAAGATAAATTGTATAACTAAATTCCACGGAAAAATGTGGTCCCTTTTATCTTATTTGCGTGTGCTTTTTTAACTATGCATAAATTTCATGTTCATCATTTGGTTGTAGAGTTAGAACAAGGTTTCTATTTCAGAAAAAAGTTTAATCTTTCCGGGATTTTCTAATAACTATAACATTTAACTTATGTATTGGAAGAATATGTTTACTTCTAAACTATTTTATTTGAATACTGATCGATATGACTATTTAATTTTCTGTTTGTTAATGGCCATAGTATTAAGGTATAAATATCCAATATCTACTGATAGTTATTAATAAATTTTATTTGAGTATTTTTTTTAAAATTCAAATAACAATGAAATAATGATTTAGGATGTGATTAATAATGAAATAATGATTTAAAATTTAATTTCATATATTTTTAATTTTAGACTTGTGAAGTTATTTTGTAAAAGATTTTTTTAAAAAAAGTTATATTTTAAAACAATTCAATTTTAAAAAATATCAAATTTATTTTCATCATTAATGTGATTTGAATTTTGATTAATTTTTTTTATGAAATTATATTTTAAAGATTTTTTAAAAATAATATATTAATATTAAACTAACGTGTCAACATTTTGCATTTCTCTTTAATTAAGAAAATATTTACCATTTCCTTGTTATATTGAATTTAAAATCATTTTGAAATATTATCTTATTTTTAACATGTGTATTTTAAAATCGCATAAGCTTGTGAGGCAATATGAACAGAAGAAAAGTTCATGATTCTGACAAGGATCTTTGTATCATAAAAACATGGATACCATTAGTGGCTTCTTCCTGTAACCCAATACTTCCCCTTTTGTTCTTACAAATTATATATCAAATAATTGAATATATATTATTTGTATTTTCCTTTCCCTCGTACTGACTTCGTGCAAGCCCAAACCTTGGGGTCGGGTGGGCGGTTGTGCACCGGATTACGGTGTTTTTTTTTTTCAAATTTTGAAATCTGATTATTGTGTTCCAGATTTGGTGGTGTTGAATTAACTTCTGTATTTCGGTGGATTTTTGAATTGGATTCCAAAATTTGCTGTACGATGTGATAGTAATATCGGATTTCAAAATCATTAATGTATTTGACAATGGTTGAAAGTTAATCGGATTGTATAATATGATGAATAATTATCAGATTCTATGCATAGGATCTGGCAATCAAAACCGAAATTCAAAATTCAATATACATGATTTGAAACAACCGGGTTTCACAGTCCTGTACACACTTCTAACCGGATTCCCCACACAGGTCAGATTTCAGTATTGCAGCCTTCTTAATAGTCACTTTGATCTTGAGGCTTTGTAACTGTCCTTAGATAGAGGGTGGAATATTTCATAACATAAGCAGTGGTTTCCTAGGAGTAGAAAACATTGAAAACCAGCAAAACCCTACCATTCTCATGGGTTTTCTCAATTGCATAGCACTTGTCATTATCATGCAACAATTATTATGTACATGCATGGAGGAGGAGGTGGGTGGAACGTAAAGCTTGTGGGGAGAGGGGAAGAGAATGAAAATGGAGGAGGTTAATGGAACGTCAAGCTTGTAGGTTATGTTGACTCTCTCACCCTCACATGATAGGCCTTTGCTGCCATGGCATTCCCATAATGGTGGGGTTTGTGAGCATGGAGTTGTTGAGTTGTATGTGACAAAGGATCCTGTGAGAGGACATTTTTGTTTACCCAAGTTGCAGAATCTGGGTGAGGACCAACATGTCCTGTTGCACCCATGTAATTTATCCAAATCGTAGTACTTATTCCTCTCATGTTACATGTAACACTGAATATCTTCATCTTTGTGGCGTAAGTTGAAAATGGCGAGAGCGTTTGAGTACTTATAGGTTGGACTTTGATAAGTACGAATATATATTTCCATGAATAGTACTTTAAAAAATAATTATTATGGGCCTGCTTTATAGGGACTACAGCCATGTAATGTGATGGGTTGCTATTTGGGCTTTAGGAATGAAGTGTTTGTGTATGCAAAATTTGCAAAAACTCTAATTTTGACTGTTCTCTTTTCCTTATATTTAGAATTGCCCCTTTTTGTATTTTCAATCCATGATCCACTTTTTTCACCAAAAGTAATGTCACAACCCAAAAATGTATGTTTGTGATTCTGAAACAAATTTTCTCTCTAATACTTTGTTTAGTAAGAAGCAAAAACTAGAGGGAGTGAAAAGAAAATAAAAAGGATAAGAGGTAAGAAAAAAAGAAGTCTTTTGTTGAAAAGAAAAATATAATTGTTATTTTTTTTCTTATTATTAATATTGTTTTTAACTATTTGTTATTATTACAATAACAGAGAAAAAATGCATTTTATTAATGATCAGGAAATTTAGAAAGCGGAAAAAACTGGACTGAAGTTAAAATTGCTAAATTCAAATTATTTTTCTTTAAATGGCTTTGTTTCTGACGACTGTGACTATAATATAATTTATGAGGATTTATGATGTTGCACCGTCGTGGTTGTTTTAGGTTAGGCATTGCAGCTGATTGAGCTACCAGATTTAGTTACGAACAATGGAGCCAGTGATCCACATTTAATTCAAATCACCGTTCGTCGGCACCACCGCAGCGCTTTTACTACGTACCGTTGCGCAGTGTAACACGACACGACAAGAAACATATTCTACCGTGCTTTTGATTAAAAGTTCACGAACACGTTCTCCACCGTCAGATGGAATCTAAGGCAAAATGAGGTGGGGGCGCACGATAATAGAGGAGGACACGCGTAAATTGAGGCATTGATGAGCACAGCTGTAAACCAGTAAGGTACCAGCTTTGGCGCTTACACCATGTGACTCTGTGTCTTCTGTCCCCTCCCTAACACCAAATTATAACTTCTTCTTCACTCTCCACACTTCACTCTCTCTTCCCATGGCTTCTTCTCTTCCTCTTCTCACCCTCTCCTTCTCCCTCGCTCTATTCCTATGCTTCCTCTTCACCCACCACGGTGGCGTCCACGCGCAGATCGAAGAGTCTGGCCTCAACCTCATGTCCGACGCGTTGGACTGGCCGACCACAATGTCACTCTACGATGATCTTGACGAAGACGAGGAAGAAGATGTCGAGAGCGGTTTTAGTCGGAGATCATTGTTCTGGCGTCGAATGAAGTACTACATCTCCTACGGTGCTCTTTCTGCCAACAGAATCCCGTGTCCTCCTCGTTCTGGAAGATCTTACTACACTCACAACTGCTACAAGGCGCGTGGACCCGTCCATCCCTACTCAAGGGGCTGCTCTGTCATCACGCGCTGCCGGAGATGACTTCGGATCTCATCACACGCGCCTCAGATCGCAAATAAAAACCGCTGTTTAGGATGCTCTTTGTTTAGTCTAGTAAGCTTGGTTAGTTGTCTAAGCAAGTCAATTGTTGTCGTGTTTGAGTAACGGTTGGGATTGGGGTTTTGCATCATCTCGTTGCGCTGCGCTAAAGGATCTGCTTGCATTGCATGCTCTTTTTCTATTGCTTCTTTCTATTTATTCGTTTGTATAAACCCTAAAGTAATGAGAATATTGCAACTCTACACGTGGTGGAACCTTAAATGTGCTGTCCTTCTATTTCTATCTTTTTTATTTATCCATCGTTAATCAAACTCGTTGCGTTGCCAGTTCTGTATCCTGTTTCCCTTTCTCCTTCTTCTTTTTGTTTAATTTAAATTTGTTTTAGTTCATTGCTTTTAATACACGTTATTCAGGCACTAAAAAGTTATTGTTTTAAAACAGTTTTGGAAATTGATCCCAATGTTCTGATATTGTAATTTAATCATAAATTCGAGATGACACATACCTCCTACTCTACCATTTTCTTCTCATGTGTATAAACTCATTTAATAAACTTAATTGATATTTATAATTTATAATCAATATACAATTACATGAATATTTTTTTGTATTCGAGTCTACCAAAAAAATGATAAAAACAACTCATTAAAATATAGTTTTTTTTTTGTCTTGTGATAATTCATTGGATATTGGATAACAACAGTAGTGTTGATGAATAAAGTAAAAAGAAAGTGCAATGAAGAGGATGATTGAAGTCTATCCAATTGCTATCTGGTACAGTTGGGTACTTTTCTAGAATTGCAGTTAAGGGACCAAGAATTTTAAATTATTTGGCAACAACTTCCCTAACATTTATGATTTATCAATTCACCAAAATTGTCTATAACACCACTACTCCTCATAAATGCCACATCTTTCCCTTCATTTAACTGTCTGACCACACTCTTTTGGTGTTTGGTCTAATCTAAGAGTATGGTCTGCTTCATTTAACAAATAAAGAAAATAAATGTAAACAAGTTTATGTAATTATTTAAAAAGTTTACTGCGCAGTGTCTTCATACTAAAAACATTCTTATTTGAAGACATTAATCGATGAATGGATAATAAAAAAATGGGAATCAAACCTCTATAAGTAACACTTTTTTTTTCTTTCATGGTTTTGATTTTCTAAGACTCAAATTACGTAAATGTTTTCTTGAAAGGATAACAACCTATAAAAATAGGAATTCCTTTTAGCACATTTATTATTTTCAAATGAAAAAGAAATGTCTAATAATAGACTAAAAAGACATTTGACAGCCGAAAAGTATTTAATTTTTTTAAAATTAAATATCTCACGATTTGTATTTCATATGTATTTTACATTTCAAATAAAAAAACACTGTTAAAAACAATATTTATTTGGAAATATTTTTAATAATGTTTTTACAAAAATGTATTTATGTGGGGTGAGAATTCTGTAGTAAGCGAAAAATTACCGCTTAAAATAGCCCGGTATTATTATTAAACAATTCAATATAATAAATTATTAAACTTTTCAATAAAAGTCTAGTTATTTTTTACTTTAAAAAAATAATATAAATATTTTTGTAAGTATTTATGACTAAGAACCCAAAGTATAGTCATTTATAAAAACCATGATTTTTGGGAAATATATTTTCTGAATATGAATTTTAGTTCTCTTGAAACAAACACTATATACAGGTAGTTTTTTTTCAATCATATTTACTGTATTAATTTATATGGAAGTTTGTTATTTATTGTAGGGTTAATTATGCTTTTACTCCTGCATGTTATTTTAGATTTTTCGAAAAGTTTGTTTATTTTCTTTCTCTTAGTTAGAAAATTCGTATTTTTAGTTCTTAAAAAGTAAGGACGTTAGATTTTTTGTGAGGTGACTAATGGTGAGCCACATGGGATGCTAGCTTTCCTGCTAAGTATGTGTCACGTTTCTAATTAGGGTTTTGAGGGTCCACGTGGCAGTCCCTTCCCCACCCAAAAAATTAGGGTTTTTGATTTTGAGGCAATGTTGCTTCTGCTTATTGCGGGAGAACATGGTTTCTCCCTCTCCTTCACGGTGGCTTCACTTAGTTTAGGGAGGAATTCATGATCTGATTTTTGTTTTTGCTTCTTTGGTTTTCTTGCAGGATTGTGTTGGCTCTGTGTGTGAAGGGAAAACTTTTGTGTCGCGAATAAGATGAACGTTGCGTGAGAAGATGAATTCATAATTAGTGTACCTGAATTGAGATTCTCGGTTTCTCTGTTTAGGTTTCTACATTGAACTCCCCGCTGTTGATGGCAACCTAAGGTTGCGCGTTAGAAACGACGTTGTTTGCGATATGAGTTATTCTTCTACACGTTTATGGAGGTCGAAGCTTGCTGGAGAAGGTGGCTATGGCGCATTCGCGATGGCTTTGCAGCGACCATGATGGTTGCACATGATGGCAGCTGGCGGTTTGTTAAGGCTTTGCGGTTGTGGGTTAGGAATGGCAACGGGTCGAGTCGGGCACGGATAGTGCCTACCCGCAACCCAACCCGCCCGATAAAATTGTACCTGCTATCAAACCTGCTACCCACGCGGATACCCGCAAAAAATAAAATATTTATACATTTTTAAAATAAAATTACATAATATATATATATATATTAAATTAAATATAAATTAAATTTTAATTTTAATTAAATTTAACCTAATAAAATATAGTTTAATTTTATTTTTAATCAAATTTAATTAAAATATATATAATTTTTTTTTTTTTGCATGTAATGGGTACCCGCGGGTCAGGTAATATACTACCCGTACCCGACCCGTTTAGGTATTAAAATACCCCTTATCCGTTATCCGCGGGTAGTAAATATTTGCGGATAGTAACTATCCGCCATAGATTTTACCCATGGATACCCGTATCCACAGATTTTTTTTGTCATCCCTATTGTGGGTAGGGATGGCAACGGGTCGGGTTGGACACGGGTAGTGCGTACCCGCAACCTAACCCGCCGGATAAAATCGTACCCGTTATCCGCCGGTTACCCTGTTTAAAAAATACCCGCGGGTATTTTAAAACCCACAGGTACCCGCGAATACCCGCAAAAAAAAATATTTAATACATTTTAAAAATAAAATTTAAATAAAAATACAAATATATATATATATATATAAATATATATAATGTAAATTAAATTAAATGTAAATTAAAATTTAATTTTAATTAAATTTAAACTAAAAATATATAATTTTATTGTATTTTTAATTAAATTTAATTAAAAAAATATATAAATTTTTTTTTTATTTTTTGCGGGTAACGGGTACCTGCGGGGTGGGTAGTATACTACTCGTACCCGTTTAAAAGCGGGTATTAAAATACCCGCTACCCGTTACCTGCAGGTAGTAAATATCCGCAAATAGTTACTATCCGTTGCGGATTTTACCCGCGAATACCCGTGCCTGCGGGTAAAATTGTCATTCCTAATTCTGGGTGGTGGCGACACAGTTATGGCGCGGTAGCAAGCGGTTTCGCTTTTCGGAGACCGACGTGGTGGTAGCCAGTCGCGACGGCTTGCATGAGGTGGTTGCCGGAATTTGAGATTCCGATGTTAGAGGCGGTGGACGTTGCTCCGTTGGAGAGTAGTAAAAGAGAACAAAAGAGGAAAAAAAAAAAGAGAAACGTGACACACACTTGTCGGGGAAGTTGCATCCCACGTGGCTCACCTTTAGCCACTTCCAAAAAATCTAACGTTGTTGCTTTTTAAGTACTAAAAATATGAGTTTCTTAACTAAGGGGACGAAAATGAACAAACCTTGTGAAAATGAACAAAACGACGAAAATGAACAAAACTTTCAAGGAATAACGAAACCCAAAATAGCATGTTTAGGGATTAAAAACATATTTAACCCTTTATTTTAGAGCGTTGTTCCCTCCACCACAACGGCATGCTCCCTGCATCTCCTCAAATTATTTATTTCCAAAATTATCCTTAAGTTAATGGTTAATATTTTTTTACTTTTACCATGAATTTTTAATTGATTTTCCAAACCCTAATTTTACCTTATTCATATCCCCTGAACCAGCAACTGCACCCCCACCCCCACCCCCATGTCAACTCAATCTTCTTCTACCTAGTTGTATCCACATCAGATATGGATATTTAATTATCTTTTGCTGATGAAGTACATAAAATTATCATGTATTCGATTATACCTAATAATTATTATTGAATTTTAGTTAATTAATCTTTTAAATTTAAATGATGAAAATAAAATTAATAATGAAAACCTATTAATTATTTAACAATAATTTAAAATTTGTGTTCACATATTTCTATTTTTTTATTTAGACCTATAAAATTGAATTTATTTTATAAGAGATTAAATTTTTAGAATTTATATTTTGTTGCAATTCATTTAAATTTAATTTCTAAAAAAGTTCAATTTATTTGCACTAATTTTTGATATAATTTGATTTGAATTGTACTTAAGTTTTTTTAATATAATCTAAGTTTATATTTTATTTTTTTAAAATTAAAAAATATAAAATATATACGTGAATATCCAATGATATAAAAAAATATAGTACAACATTTTTTAAGATACTCAACTGATAACATGGTGACTAATGAATTTGTCAAATTAGGTACAACTAGGTAGAAGAAAATTGAGTTGACATAATCTAGGAGTACAACTCTTGCGTTCAAGAAATATGAATGAAGTAAAATTAAGATTTAAGAAATAAATTAAAAATTCATGATAAAAGTAAAAAAAATTTAACCTTTAACCTAAAAATACTTAAATTAAAGATAATTTTGAAAATAAAAGAATTTAACGAACTAGAGTAAAAATGTGCTGGTAATAGAGGGAGCAATGCTCTTTATTTTATTATGAATAAAAGTTTTGCATGTGTCCAACTAAACAAACAAAAGTAACTCTTTCACTTCCTGCACCTTCACAATTTCTTCGCCCACCACCTCAAATTTTGAAATGATAATTTTACCCTCCATTGTCTTTTGGAATACATATTTCCAAAACTTTATGAAAGAAGCATTTCAAAAGTTTCTAAACAAGATTTTTGGAACACATTTTTGGAATAAAATTTCTAAAATGTAATTTTGGGAACAAAATTTCCAAAAAGCATGAAATATATTATAGAATTAGTTTTTTGGGATAGGATATCTGGAATCATTTTTTCAAAAAATAAGTAATACTTTTTGGAATGAGTATTCCGAAATAGTCCTACATAAAATATGTTCTAAATTACTTTTTTTGAAAAATACGAAATTTGTTTAAAAAAAATTTTAAAAGAGTTATTTTTCTGCATTTTATGTCTTCTTCTTAGTCTGCAACGTTCTCTCCCTCATCTTCTTCGTCTGAAGCAGCATATGATGGTTGCGGCGGCGACAATAATAAAGAGTGTTTGAGTCTTTTTCTTATTATTGTGGGGATGCACTTAGTAATTGTAGGGGTGTACGATGTAATAACGGAAAAGTAAACACCTTGACCCAACACCATCAAGCCCAATTATACAAACAAATGAACAATAGTCTTTTTAGGGGGCGTTGCTCCCTCCACCGTGCTCCTCCACCTCTTCACTATTTTTTTTATTTTAAAAATACTCTACATTTCTTCATTATTTTCTTTTATTTCAAAAATACCTTATACTTCCCCATTATATTCAACAATCTTTCTCTTTCTCTTTCCACATTAATGGAGCATTCAGATGGCTCAAATTTAAACTTGTGATATATTGTAAAATTTTATTTACACTTTTCCTTAAATAAGTTTGATTCAATATTATTTTCACTGATCAATATTTTTTTTTTCTTCAAATTATTTAATAAATGATAAAATTTTGTTCTAAATTTCTAGAAAAATGTTTATATATGTGTTTTTTTTTTACATTTAATATCTATAATTTTTAACATTATATTATGTTTTAACTTACTGACATGTTTGACTCAAATAACTTGAATAATATAAAAATATTATTAAATACTTAAAATATAAAAAAAAAGTTATTTGTTAAAGATTTGGATTTTATTTTGTTCTTTCGTCATTATAAAGTTAGTATATAATAATAATAATATATCATTTATTATTAATATTATTATGTTTATTATTTTGTATTTGCATCTAACTTTTAAGCTTATAAAATGAAAGTGGTAGAAGGACTAATATTGAAGTTTCCTCTGAATTTTATATTTTGCAATATATCAAAAGTTTAAATTTAACCCATATAAATGCTCCATTAATGCAGAAAGAGAAAGAGAAAGATTGTTGAGGATAGTGAGGAGATGTAGGATATTTTTGGAATAAAAAAAAATAGTGAGAAGATGTAAAATATTTTTAGAATAAAAAAAATAGTAGAAAAGTGTAGAAGCACTTGGAGTGATAGAGGGAGGAACACCTTTTTTCATATCGTTTTCTATATATAATGAGCATGGATTGGTTATCCAAATCAAATTGACACCTCATTCATTATATATCATTGCCAAGTCATATAGCATTTTAAAAATATAATAACCCATTCAATTGTTTTGGCAATTTACACTCCCTACTTGATAAGTTCAGCCCCCCCCCCCCATTTTCCTTATATTCTTCTCTTTCTTTGTTATGTTTTAGTGACATCATCACTTTTTATACTTAAATGTTAACAAAAAAGATTATTTTGTTTTTAATTCAAAAATTTATGTGCGGTAAAATATATATTACAAAAATAAAAGTTCAGAAAACTGGCATTACTTTTCAAATTTTCTCATCCTCACACGCGCGCATATATAATATATTTTACGAGCTATATTTCATGGGCAATTATTTAAGTTTTGTCATTACAAACTTCTCTTTTAAAATTAATTATCTTTTATACACTTTTTATATTTTTTAAAATAATAAAAAACTGAAAACTTAAGCAAATCGTTATAGCAAAAAATTACAACAAAATAGAAAATCAAGTATTTTTTTTTAAAACAGGAGAACACGAATTGACCTTTTTAAAGAAATTATAAAAAATAGCCACTGCATTGTTTAAAAACAGAGTCCTTATTATTTTCATAGTTTTATCACTACCCAACCTTAAAACATAAAAAAAATTACAATAACGCGTTTTCACTTTCTCTTTTTTAAACATAATTAGGTTATGTTCTTTGGTTAATCTATTCACCAAACATTAAAAAACTTCTTCATTTAATTTTTGTTTCTGTAAGATCCATGTCAAATCTTCTTCTTAATAAAATATTCCAACTTCAAGTCAAAACTTTTTTCTTACTTATTTTATATCATTTTATCAAACTGAGAGTTATTTGCAAAATGTATTACAATACTAAACTTAACGGTTAATAGTTAATGTGCAATGAATATAACCAACTTATCACAATACTAAAAACGTGTATTTATGGATTTTGATATAAGTTTTATATTAATATTAAGTTAATTACGGTACAATTAATAATAGTGTAGCTTATCGGGTTATAGACTGATTGAGCCGTATGGTTCTTAAATAACCCGATGATCATAACCTCTAATAAATATTATTTATTATATTTTTAAATTATATTTTTAAGTTCGTTAAGTTTTTGTGAGGAAAAGTATTTGAAAAATTCAACAATAAAGAGTAATGAACCTTGCATGACGCTTTTGAAAAAAAAAAATAGTAATGATATTTGGTCTATTCAAGTCAAACTGAAAATTGAATATTAAAAGAGGTTGGTTGCGCTGTTGTGTGGGATCCAAAAACAACTACAGTTCTATGCATCTGCCCGCTATACTTTTTCTCTTCTGCAAATATTGAAAGCCAGTTTGAACAGTGTTGACATTTTCTCTATCAAGTGTGAACATTGAATTCAACAACGACCTTTCTCACATTAAACCCAGAATTTTCCTACCTTCCTCCTTCGCTTCTATTTGAACTCGACTAATCAACCCATATGCAAAAAAATTGTCATCTACGAAAACACCAACCCTTCAATTAGTCGTAAGCCATGACAACATTTTTTAAAACATCATAACCTTTTTCACTGTTGTTGTAACAACATGTGTGCAAGTCTTTCTGCGGAAATTCGTTGCCATTTTCGCCGTTCATAACATGCCACAAACTGCTTTTTAACATGTGCATAAAGAAATAATAATAGTGATTTGTTTGATCCTATATAAAGTTTAAATATTTATTGTTTATTTCATTCAAAATGTTCTTTCTCCAAATATCATTTTATTTAAAGTTTTTCTAAACATAGAGAATAATTAAAACTGGGCCATTTTGCTTTATCACGGTGATGAGAAAGTAACATGAAAATAGAGTGAGATCCAATAAAACAATTATATCTCGATTAATATGATAGTTGTCACTATGATAAGTTATAAACTAATTTATTGATCATTCTTTAGATTAAACATTTATATTTTAAATCATTAGATAAAAATTAAGCAATATTTTTTTCTATAAAAGAAATATGTTACGTATGATCTAAGATAAAAATTCAATTTTTAACGTTATTTCATATTTAAAAGTTTTTCTAATTTCAAAAAATATACGTGTAAGACGTGAGAAAATACCATTTTCATGGGACATTTTTAATTTTAGTTTTTGAATAATTATCACAACAAACACATACTTATTTCATCAAAAATCTTATATTTTTATTAAAAGGGAAATTTTTTGTTTTCTTATAGCGAACACTTACATCCTAAACCACCATTTAGTAAAAGAAAAATCATTAAAGATATTTTATAAAATTTTCACATCTCAATCCGTTAAATCACTACAAGGTGACAAAAAATCACAACAAACCATTCACTTTTACAGATTCTCGTTAAATCTGTTTTTAAATAAATCGAAAAACATTAAACTATAATTATAATACAATAACTATAATGAATATTATTTAATACATACATTACAAAAACAGTTGTCAAGTTGTGGTATGAGTTAATGAACTGTGAATAATATATCGCAACTTATTAAGAGAGATTAGAGAGAGAGAGAGAGAGAGAGAGAGAGAGAGAGAGAGAGAATTGGTTATTTTAAAGGAGATAAAAAAAATCATAAAAACGGTTGGTATTATTTTCATTCATGAAGTTTTCCATATTTATATTCTTCAAATCTAACATTTATTATATGAGAAGTTAAATCAGACAACATCGAAGTATAAATTTGTTAGCTTTTCCTGATGGAATTACATGTAAGGACAGCCCCATAAGTAACACAGTTATTAACGAAATGAATCCTTAATCTTTATTCTGTGATATCAGTTAATATTATCACAAAATCCAAACTACGGAAATATATTCTATGATTCGATAAAATAAAATCTAATAGATTTTAATAAAAGATCAATAGAAAGTAATCATATAAAAATCTGTATATCTTGAATAATATTTCTCTAACTTTACCGAATTATGTATCCTGCGTGTTATTCTTTAAAAAAAATGCAAAAAGAATTAGTACAATATATAGTTAAATTAAAGAAATGTTATTTTCAAAAGGTTTTTCTTAATATCATATTATTAGAGATAAGATAATTCAAGAAGATAAAAAGAATTATATGAGAGTATATCGCTTGATAAGAAGAGAGACGACGATTTTATAGATGGGTAAGATACTTCTATTATTCAAAAAAGATTTAGGTCCTTTCAACAATAGGTGTTTGAATATATGTTACGGATTTTATTTGGGATAAATCGAATTAAAAAAAAAGATATATTTTGACTTTCAAAGCGCAGTCAAATGATAATCTATAATCTATTGTGATATATTATAATTTATAATAGATATGATAATGATAATCAATATCTAAATTTTGGCTTATAAAAAGAAAGCAGGTGAAGGCTGAAGCGGTAAAATTAGGAAAACGCTCAGAAAATATCCTCAATTATCACGTGTTTCAAATGTTTTGATGCCGCCAATCTCACTCCCTCCCATGCTTTGAGTCTTGAATCTTCAACGACGAGTTCTCGTTCTTTATAAGGGAACGCAAGTCATTTGTTGTCTTCGTGCTTCAAAACTCAATTCATCGTACACTGTTCTACCAACATGAACTGGGTTCGCGGAGAATCACTCGGCAGTGGAACCTTCGCCACCGTCAACATCGTCGTCCCTGCTAACGGCTCCACTCGGTTCCCTTCTCCCGTCGCCGTCAAATCCTCTGATTCCGACAACGCGGGTTCGCTCCAACACGAAAAGGAGATATTCGATCGCCTTGGCTCTTCCCCTTACATCATCAAGTGTTTCGGCCACGATCACACCGTCGAGAACGGCGAGGAGTTCTACAACGTATTCCTCGAACGCGCCACCGAAGGGTCCCTCGCCGACCAGGTCAAGAAACACGGTGGAAGCCTCCCGGAGCCTTTCGTCCGGCGATGCACGAGGTCTATCGTGGAAGGGCTCAAACATATTCACGAGCAAGGTTTCGTTCACTGCGACGTGAAGCTTCAGAACGTTCTCGTTTTCGACGGCGAGGTGAAAATTGCGGACTTCGGGCTCGCCAAGGAGAAGGGGGAGAAACAAGGGAAGTGCGAGTTCAGGGGAACGCCATTGTTTATGTCGCCGGAATCGGTGAACGACAATGAATATGAGCCGCCGGCGGATATTTGGGCCCTGGGATGCGCCGTCGTGGAGTTGGTGACCGGAAAACCCGCGTGGGATGTTAGCAACGGTTCCAGTATTTGGTCATTGATGATTCGGATTGGAGTGGGAGAAGAATTGCCAAAGATTCCAGAAGAATTGTCGGAAGAGGGGAAGGACTTTTTGGAGAAGTGCTTTGTTAAGGATCCCAAGAACAGGTGGAGCGCTGAGATGCTTCTGAAGCACCCTTTCATCAAAGTTGACTCATTTTCGTTCGAGAAAGTTCATCAACCGTTACCGTCGCCGTCGCCGAGGTCCCACTTCGATTTTCCTGACTGGGCTTCCACCGTAATGGCTTCACTCCCGTCGTCCCTGGATTCCGATGAGCACTCTGGGTGGTCGAGTTCTTCGGAGAGTCGTCTCCGGCAGCTTGTCACCGATAAGACACCGGAGAATTGGTCAGAATCGGATGGCTGGATCAGCGTTAGGTGAAGTTCTTGGAAGTGTTGCTGGTTCTGTGGTTACAAACAAAATCCATCACATTCGTTCATTCTTTTTAATTCATTTAATTAGTTTGTGAATTAAGCAGACACATGATACGATTACTTCCGCCACCTTTGACAAAGTGTAAATATATTTTGTTCGGAATCTCAAGTCGATTTTGGATCATTGTGAATAATATTCTTTTTATGATGATTAAAAGTATAAATATATAAATATATAAATAAATAAACATTTACACTAAAATATTGAACACTAAAAATAAAAATCAATTGAACGTCGCAAAATTATTTAAACAAAAAACATTAATTTCATAATTGTAGATTCATGAATTTTTATTTATGTACATTTAATTCTTTACCTTCAACAATTATACAGTATACCAATATAAACCAACTAGGAGCACTGCACCAACATGGAAAAGGGTTTAAAAACCGTTCATATTGAGAGATTGACTTCCAAGGAGAAACCTACCGTTTCCAACATCTCCCACAGATATTTTTGTGAAAACCGTATATATTTGGTTCTATCAAATGACAACATATGTTAGATGTAATGTTGCAAAACCAAGATTAATTATTTTTAACTCCTGGACACTGCAATACAAATTTTACATTATCATATGTATAGTCTATATTTCAATTACATATATAACAAAGTCTTCATTGATTTGTTAATGGTTGTGTCATCTAGTTTGCGGTCACGACATCAAGGAGCACTGTACCGGTTAATAAAAACATTTAATTTTTTCAATTTTTTAAATAAGATTATATGAAGATCAAATTAGTGAAGACAGTAGGATATATGTAAGAAACTAAATTTTACATCGGTATCTGGGTACAACAATTTAGGAAGAAATTGATTTTTCCATGTTAAAGTGAATTATATTACTTTTTTTAATGATAGTAAGAATTATATGATATTTTTTAAAATACGTTTTGAACTCTAGATTATATTTTGTCGTTAATTTGACTTAGACAGGTTATCAGTGTAATTTTATTTTTTCTTTTGTTACACATTTACGTGATTTTTTTTCTTTTATAATTAACGTGGATGATGATGTGTTTAGTTGAATTTTATACGATACTAACGTGTTTTTCTTACAAAAATGTTAAAAAACTTTATGTGGATTGGAGAAATTTGTTTGGATTAGATATCATGATACAAGCTGAAATTTTTATTCTTTTTGAAAATTATTGTATGATTGTTTAGTTATTATTGTGAATGTTCAAAAAATGAGAGTGATTTTATATTTTATGTATTTTTTTGTGTAAGAGTAATGTGTAATCTTTATTTCATTTTGTTTTTTTAGTGTTCTATTACTGCACGGTTTTGGAAATGGTTGATTTTTTTTTTAAGAATTTGCAGTTTTTTTCTTAATTTAGTTATTCAGATTTTGAAATCTTCTTTTTGTAGTCCTTTTGTAATATTTTAAAACATAGCATTTAATTGTATAATAGTCATCACAACATGATACTATAAAACAGTTATATACTAAATTATAAAGTGGAATTTATAGTTATCCAAAAAAAACTATAAATTTTTAACTTTATATACACACTGGATAACCAAAACTATATACAGAAACTAAGCTAAAGCTAACTAAATTGCAGTGTCTTCATCTCCAAGAGTATGCTTCACTGATAGTTCATCTCTCTCTGTTCACACTCACAGGATGATCATAACAAAGAGAGAAAACAAAACAAACATACAACACAATCAGATAGAAGGGTAAGCTAGAAGAAAACAAATAATGATATACAATTACATATTAAACATTTCTATAAAAGTTCACACACAACATATCAAATAAAAATAAACTTTATATACATGACCACTCCTAGACATGACCATCCAGATTAGTATGAATATGTAGCTATGGCAATTCGTGCACTTCTGGTGAAACAGTTGGCCCACCCCAAGCTACCACACAAGGTTAGTCCGTTATCACTCACCTTAGGCCAAGGTAAAACCTCTAGGCTAGGACCTCATGATATTCTCACGACATGAATCACCCCTCTCTACTTGATAATAGGTGACCATTAGAATGTCAGGATGAACTCTAAGACTGAGCTTCCCATATTCATACTACAACTTTTTGAACCACCACTCAGAAATTCCTCTTTGGAATTATCTTTCACACCATTTAAAACCATAATTGAAACCATATACTTTTACTTTGATACTCATATAAATTCATACACAATCATATGTCATCCACAATTGAATTAATGCATATCTCAAACAATTCAAAACAAAGAAGAAAATAATACATCACAACCTTGACCAGTCGCTTAGTGCGTACCCTCACTGAGCAACCACAGATTCCTCTCGCACAGCAAGTTGGGTCGTTGTGTGAATCCCACAAACAGTACCTCCAGACTCCAACCCATTCGCTTTACGACCTAACTCGTTGAGCGAATAAAACTCACAATGCTCACAGACCTAAACCTCTCCCTCAAAGACCATACTCGTTGTGCGAATAACATTCTCAGTGCTTTCAAACACAAACCCCTCGCTTATCGACTTAGTTCGTTGTGTGAATCCTCTAGAAAGTGATATAGACCCTCTAAGCACTCGCTCAGCGACACCACTCGTTAGGCGAATGTCCAGACAGTGTGTCCAACTCCTCCATCACTCGCTAAGTGACTCCACTCGCTCAGCGAGTCTGCATAATTTTGCAGTACCAAACTGCAGAATTATGAACATGCACCCAAAATGACCAATTGTAAATATTTTTCTCAATTTCTAACTCTCATAGATCGTGTTATACACTTAATTATGCTTGACTAAGTGTGTCTAAACCATTCTAACACCAATCTAAAGTATTTACTAACAACATTACACTCTAAAAGCTTCTCATTCTCAACTTATAGACCCAAGATGAACTTTGCCACTTTTGACACAATTTCAAGTAACTTAGGGACTCTAACAATTTCTAAATGACTTATCTAACCTATGTCAACTGACTAAATGAGCACCTAACCCCTAAATCACGTTTTCACTACATAACTTCCTCTAAAATATCCTTAAACCAAGAAAAATTGCATCTACTCATACCCAATTCATACTCACAAATTTCTAACGTTTTATACATTCAAATACAATCCAAACCTCATTTCATAAAAATAGTTCCTCAATTCTCACTCAAAACAATCACATTACACCACATCCATCTACTCTAAAACATCAATTCAGATCATACAATTCAAGAATCATGTCCATCAACAGTCATACACAAGTAATTATTAAAATTAAAGAATTTTCTAGCTTCCATTACCTTAATGAAATCAACACAGCTCTATAAACCCCGACCGTGGCTTACACCGCAAGGAAACTCTAGAAACACCTACAAATCACCAATTGACAATTGAAAACAAACCTTAGAACCTAATTGGAGTTAAGAATTGAAGGAAGTAACCACTTGACACATGCAAACAGAAATTCCTTGCATGATCAAGAATCTATAAATCACTACGAAAAGGGGAAAGAAACTTATTGACTCTAATCAAGAAATTAATCGATTATAGAGGTATTATCTTTATAAAAATGATTGAAAACTAATTCTAGAAGCAAACGTGCCACTTAATCATACTTCCATCTGTTTAAACATCCAAAAACAGTGAAATTGTAAATAGAAACACAATCTAACATTTATGTAATAAGTATATTCGAGGTTCCAAAGATTAGATACTTAGTTTTAATATTTTTTATCGATAAAAACTTAGTAAAACAAATAACATTCAATTTTTTTTAATTACTTTTCCTTATATATGAGGTAAATATTTATTTAAAAGAAAATGAGATTATTTTACTAAAATATAGAAAAAAACAATAAAATTTATATCATACAGTGTTGTCAAAATGGGTTGTAACCCACGAGTCAACCCGGCCTACCACGTGTTTGAGCCGGGTTGAGTTTGAAAAAAATGTATTTTATTATGCGGGTTAGTTTTCATCCTGGCTCACTTAGAACCCGACTCACTGGGTTGAACCTGTTGGCTCACCGGGTTGAACCCGTTGGTTCACCAACCTACCTAATTTAATTATTTATTATTTTGTGTTTCAATATTATTAGTTAACATTTATTATTATTATATTATAGATGAGGATAAAAAAATGTTTTAAGAAAGAAAAATATTATATATTTATCTATTTAAGACTCTAATATTATAAATGGACAAGCGATACAAAAATTATCAATATTAAAAATTTATTTATTTACCTTTTGTGCTTGTTTTTAAATTACATTTAGGTATGATATTTTTATTTATTTTATCTTTAGAGTTTAACCTCATTTTAGAATAAATTTTAATTAATTTAAATTAAAAAAATTATAATTTTTTATTTATTTTAAAAAACACTTATAATTAAGTGACTGATTAAGTTAATATAAACTGAATTAGATTGACTCACAAAGTCACCGACTCGTGATTAGCAAGTTGAGCGCCGTTACCGTTTTGACAGCTTATTAAGGTATAACTTAAATGAATGTGAATATAGGTACGAGAAAGCGCGCCAAAATTGAACGATTTCCCGCTTTCTCTTCAAACTTAGGGTAGCACCCCTGAGGGTATTCTCCATCAGTAAATCACACACTAACTTCACACCAATCAGAGATCGAGAAAGACAGAGATGGCGGACGAGGAGCCAGTAAGCGGAAGGAGAAGGCCCAGGGGACCGGAGTCCACCGCTCGCAGCGAAGCGTTGGAGCGTCTCAAGGCCCGCCTCCGCGGTGGTCGTCGATCCGATGGCACTGGGCCTCAAATCAGGTTAGAAAACCCTGTCTACGACACTGTCCCTGAGGACGAGTACAATGCCCTCGTCGCCAAGCGCCGTGAACAGGCGCGCTCCTTTATAGTCGACGACGAAGGAATCGGATACGGCGATGAGGGCGAGGAAGAGGACTGGTCTCAGGCCGGATTCACTCTCTCCTCTGATGAATCCGAAGGCGAGTCGGAGAGGCCGAAACGGAAGAAGGTCGAGAAGAAGGATCCTCAGCCGAAACGGCCTTCTTCATCGCTCTCCGCCGCTGCGGCCATGATGGGAGGGCAGAGGTTGTCCTCCATGTTCACTTCCTCCGTTTTCAAGAAGAGCAGAGACGACAAAGTCTGCGAGAGCATCGTCGACGATGTTATCGCGGAGTACGCTGCGGACGAGACTGATAGACTGAGGCGTAGAAGGGCGAAAGGGAATTCCTCTTCCACTTCTGACGCAAACAATGTTTTGCGTGTTAATACCGCGTTTAGGGATAAGCCTTCTGTTTGTATGATACAAGATTCTTCTTCATTGCCGGAACATGGTAACCCCGACTCTGTTAAGGTATTTGTTGAGAGTGGTGGTTTTGACTCGGGGTTTGAGCCAAAGAGCGTGGTGGTTAGTGAAGTCCAAGATTTCGGGCGTGGTAGTTCTGAGAATGGGCAGACACCGACGGTGGTAGCCAATGATTCTCAAGTTAAAGAATGTATGGTTGAAGTGAAAGCGGATGCAAAGAAGGAGGTGTTCACTTTGAACGCGAAGGTTAAAGAAGCGGACGACACTGCATTGTCTGCTACTGCTGGTTGGAAGGAAGCAATACGCGGTGCTGGTGGGGTTGATGTTACTGATTCAAAGGATGCTTTGGAGAACTTACACTTAGAGTTTGATCTGGAGGAAGATGGATCACTGCCTTTCTACATATTAGACTCCTACGAGGAGTTTTATGGGGAAAACAGGGGCACCATTTATCTCTTTGGGAAGGTATTTTTACAGGATATATTGTCTTATTTCAATAGTTTTTTGACCTTTTCATCCACTGTACATAATGCTATTTTTTATTTATTTCTTCAGCCCATAATATTTTAGCTGTAGAATGGAAGCCCTAGATTTTAGTTTTTCTGTTAAGTTTTCTTCAGCATGGGTAATGTGTCAACTGGCAAAGCCATACTGTGAAGTGTCCTATTATTACTATTATTGTCATTATTTAGACTTGGTTTGCTTTTTTGGACTTGACCAAGGGAGGGTTGAGTTGTTGTGCAACAGTCGGTTGCTCATTGCTGCCAGTGAGTATTACTTTGATGGTTTGCATTCTCAATTCTGGTTTACAATTCAGGTTAAGACTGGGGATTTGTATCAGAGTTGTTGTGTTATTGTCAAGAGCATGCAGAGGTGTGTCTATGCAGTTCCTAGCCGACCCTTGCTTCGCACTGAAGAGATGATGAGTCTCGAGAGAGATGTCCAGGAGTCTCGAATTTCTTCTGCGGATTTCTTTAAAAAGCTGCAAGTAAGTTTGTAGATTGACTCTGGTGTATGCATGTATCTACTATTTGTTTTTCTTTTTATTTATTTTTAATTTGTACCTTATTTTCGTCATATCTCGTGGTTGATGGGTTCTCTCTTGTAAAAAATTGTAGGATGCAGTAGCTGATGTTAAGAATGAGATAGCACAACATCTGGTGAATTTGGATGTTTCGAACTTTAGTATGGCACCTGTTAAGGTTTGCTAGCTACAATATTTGTCGTGTCTTGGAGTGCAAAAATGAGTTATGGATGCTTTCTGTGCCAATTGGATTTATTTAATTTTCTTTTTATTCTGATTTCTTGCTGATTTTTGCAGAGGAAATATGCATTTGATCGATTTGAAGTTCCTACAGGGGAAAATTATGTGGTGAAAATAAATTATTCATTCAAGGTACAGTATTAAATAAACTCCAAATTTGTCCCTTCTCTAGTTAAAAGGATGTTCAAAGTATATCTTTTGATGTATACTCAAGTTATTTTAGAGACAATTATAAACTCCAAATCTGTCCTTTCTCTAGTTAAAAGGCATTCTCTAAATTTTGTTATTCAAGTGTAGTTATAATATATATATATATATATATATATATATATATATATATATATATATATATATGTATGTATGTATGTATGTATGTATATGCACACATATATTTTATTTTTTTTCAATGTTTTTACCTCTGCAGGATCCTGTACTTCCAGCAGATCTCAAAGGAGAAAGTTTCTGTGCTCTCTTAGGAACTAGTTGCAGGTATTATAAGTATTTGAAGACTATCCTATTTGCCGTTTTGATAGAACCCAAATCGCTAAAGCAATATATATAACATAGAACATTGTAATCACATATGCAACAACGCAATTGCTAAGAGACAATGGTCTCCTACTGAGAGTATTCTCTGTCCTCAAACTACAAATAACTTCACGTTTCCCAATTACACAGTCTTCTGTCGGATTATACTCCTAAGCCATTACTGCCAGCAGTTATTTTCTACAAATAACTTTTATCCTGCAGTCTATAACAAAGAACTGTTTTCTAAGCAGGTTCTTTCAGCAAATATCTGGTGTTTTCGAAATAATAAGAACATGTAACTTTTAGGATGATCATTGAATGGGTTTCTTAAACTTGGGAACATTGGGAAATGATACTTGGGAGATTAATCTGGCAGAACCTTCAAGATTTCTTTTTGTGAAGATAAATTATTTTCTCCGTAACTATGCACTTCAAAAACGTTCTGGGTCTCTAAAATAGAATATTACACTATTTTTGTTCTTATTTTGATTTGAGGACTGAGTATCTGCCTTAACTTTAGAGACTAAAAGCCTATTTTTTGTTAACAAATATGAACTCTGTTATTTGAAGTTAGTATCATGCAAAGTCTTTTATACTGATACTCCCCGCTCTTGGCATGAGTGTCCATAAATTGAAAATTTGACTTGTTAGACAAACAGTTGAACCAACTATTACAATTTGCAGTGCCCTTGAGCTTTTTCTGATTAAACGGAAGATAAAGGGGCCTTCATGGCTACAGGTTTCAAAGTTTGCTACAAGCTCATCTTCCCGAAGGGTGAGATTTTAAGTTGTGCATCAAATTGAAGTATTGTATATTTCTTGTCATTTATTCCATGTATAGGCCGCCTTGTTTTAATCCAGGTATCTTGTTTGTACTTACAGGTTAGCTGGTGCAAATTTGAAGTAACTGTTGACTCTCCTAAACACATAAAAACATCAGCTCCTTCAAAAATCACTTATAATATTCCTCCAGTGGTTGTTGCAGCAATAAACTTGAAAACCACCATAAATGAAAAGCAGAATATAAATGAGATTGTATCAGCATCCGTTGTCTGTTGTAACATGGTTAAGGTTGTTTATGGTTCCTTTTTTAGTGTTTGCTTACCATTACTGTGGTTTTGTTATGCATTGAGTGTTTAAATAACTGTCACCAATTATCTGTTCCTATTAGTATCTCCTCATTGTCTCTTTAAACATTACTATCAAAGTTTAAGATATTTTCTAGTAGATGGTTCACCATGTTGGATGGAGTTGCGGTGGAAGTATGTTCAGCAGTAACCTTTACTGTTTAACATTTTAGATTGATGCCCCTATGATGGCTTCAGAGTGGAGGAGACCCGGAAGGCTGACCCATTTTACTGTTGTTCGTAAACTTGATGGGAGTATATTTCCAATGGGATTCAACAAGGAGGTTACGGACAGAAACTTAAAAGCTGGTTCAAATATTCTGTGTGCTGAAAGCAGGTAGAGACATTACAAGATGGTTTGTACGTATTTGCTATGTTATTTTGAGTTTGAATATGATATCTAAAAACTGTGAAACTTTTCTTGGAAATTATGATGACTTCTAGGCTTGACCTATCTAATAACACTTTGTTTTCAGTGAAAGAGCTTTATTGAACCGCTTGATGTTAGAATTGCACAAGTTGGATTGCGATGTTCTGGTTGGACATAATATATCTGGATTTGACCTGGATGTTCTTCTCCACAGATCCCAGGTGGGAATTTTATCTTTTCCTCTAATAATTTCATGTCAACCAATTATTTGACTTTTCACAAAGTTAATCGAATTTGGCACATTCCTTTCTTATTATTTCTTTGTCAAATGGATATATATACTGAAACCAATGGACGATATGAGGATGATAAATGATTGATTTAGGTGGTTTGAACAATTCATTCAATGAGGTAGAAATTAATTCTTAAGGGGGTAAAATTGTACAAAATTTTCACAAAGATCAAAACTACTTCAAAATTGGTTATGAAGAGTTTATATTGGAAGTCTGAATTTGTCCTGAAGAAAGTGTAGCAATTCTGCAGTTTTTTTAACCCGTCATTCTCAAGGTATTTTTTTAGAGGTTGTTGTCGCTGTCTAACTGTTGAATAGACAAAGTTCTGATATTTTTTCTGTGAAACTCACTAGCTGATGCCCCAGTTCATGTTGCCCAAAACACTATTGTCAAGAAAGCTATATTTTCAGTCAGTTGTTTCCAGATCACTGTTTGTGTTTTCAAGCTTAAAGTTTTCTACTGAATTTCTAAATACAGTTTTTTGGGGTTTGCATCATTTGTGCAAGAAAGTGACTTTCATTTTCCCTAAATGGCCCGCACTATAATTTAAAGCTCATTAGGCTTTCTAAAGCAAAAATCTGCTGCTTCTTTCCTTCTGACTTGCATTTTACACTTGATGCTACACCTAAAAACATCCAATAAAAAATATGCAGGCCTGCAAAGTGGCAAGCAGCATGTGGTCTAAACTAGGCCGCCTCAACAGATCGACTATGCCTAAACTTGGAAGAAGAAGTAAGGTTTTTGGTTCTGGAGCAGATCCTGGTATCATGTCATGCATTGCTGGCAGGCTTCTTTGTGATACATACTTGTGTTCCCGTGACCTATTAAAGGAGGTAAAATAATTGTTGAGAACTCGCACTGAGCAGTAATTGTGTTTTTTATTTCTTAGTAACCATAATTATTGGTTCTTCCAGGTTAGTTACTCTTTAAGTCACCTTGCAAAATCACACCTGAACAAGTTTCGGAAGGAAGTTGCTCCACATGAAGTTCCAAAAATGTTCCAGTCAGCAGAATCGCTAATGGAGCTTGTAGGTTCCAATATACTCAAACAGCTCTGCATCTTTTTTTTTTTGTTGCGGAGAACTATTTGAAGTGCTTGTTATGTAATGTTCACTGTGAATTATCTTTTTTAAATGATAAACACTTCATTATCGAATGAGATTTTTGTTTTAATATTGCTTCACTATTTTGGGGCTGATCTTGTTTGGGCTAATGGTAAATTTAGATACATTCGGCAATAGTTTGCACTCACAAATATTGAACTACGATGCTTGTATGGTTAATGCTATTAGCAAATTTTATTCCGAACTTGATATTTTTTGATATTACCAGTGGATTGGAGTTAAACTTACTGGTTTTGGGCTGAATTGTTGAAACTTGAATATTTTCTAGTACGGAATATTTTAATACTATAATGAACAACTGTGCTGAATTTGAGGACTTTTATAGTCTTAGTTGATATGCTATGGGTTCTTATCAACTCACATGATCTTGCCAAATATTAGGGTGGGTCAAAGATTTTACCTTTTTCATTTGGAATATTCGAATGATTGAAAAAATATATAGTTTATTTGCTTCTATGTTGACTGTTATGGTGTTCTTGACTTGTTCAGATTGAATACGGTGAAACAGATGCATGGTTGTCTATGGAACTAATGTTTTATTTAAGTATTCTTCCACTCACCCGTCAGCTGACTAATATAAGTGGTAATCTGTGGGGGAAAACTCTTCAGGTGAGACCCCGATGTATTTACTTTTTATCTTGATTTGATATTGGGCTTAACTGGCCAGGCAGCAGTCAACAGCTAAATTTTTATTTTATTATTTCAGGGTGCTCGAGCACAGAGGGTTGAATATCTTTTGCTGCATACTTTCCATGCAGTGAAATATATGGTGCCAGACAAGTTCTCAAACTATTCTAAAGAAACGAAATTGACGAAACGTAGAGTAACCCACGATGCTGAAGATAGCAACTACGATGTAGATGTTGACGATGTAAACTATGACAATGACGCTTCTGAAGCTGATAATAAGAAAAGCAAAAAGGGTCCTTCTTATGCTGGGGGACTGGTTTTGGAGCCAAAGAAGGGTCTATATGACAAATATATACTGCTTCTGGATTTCAACAGTCTTTATCCTTCTATTATTCAGGTTAGTGCCGCTGTCTTTCAAAATGTGCTTGGTTTATTTTGTCTAATTTGTTACAAGCGGCAAATTGTTACAGGTTTTACTGTTTGCAACTTACTGAATTGAATTACAGGAATACAATATTTGCTTTACAACTGTTGAAAAATCTTTGGATGGATCTTTTCCACGTCTACCATCTAGTAAAACAACTGGAGTCTTGCCAGAGGTAAAAGATGCACACACATACAAATGTTTTATCTTTTAATCAATTTGAACTTGAAGTTTTATACTATTTTCTTGTTTCCTAGTTGGGTATGATTTAAGATATGGAGCCCGGCCAAATTTTATTCCCTAATTTAGGTGAATTACAACTTTTGACAAGTTGGTTGGCTTTTTTCTGTATGCGAGTTGGTCCAATTAAAGATAAATTAAATTTTTTGTCAGTTATGCATTTATACTGAAGTGGTTTATATATTCTTAACAGTACTGGAGGAGGCTGTGACTTCTATTTTGTTGCGCATGGATAGGGTGTTTTAAGATTTCTAGATTGTTTACCTTGATAAATTAAATTTGTTGTCAGTAATTTATACTGAAGTGGTTTATATATTCTTTACAATACTGGAGGAGGCTGTGGCTTATATTTTGTTGCGTATGGATAGGGTGTTTTAAGATTTCTTTACAATACTGCATTGTAACTGGATTTTCTAGAGTTGTCTCCATCTGGTGCGTTTGTACCTTGGGTGCTATTGTTACTTACGTGAAAAAGCAGTTTGAAAATGAGGATTCAACTATAAAATTAGTAGCTGATGCCCAATCAAGTTGGCATGGTTGTTTCAGTGGAAAGTGATGTAGAACGTGGCAACAAAAGGACTGGACTAGAGAAAACAATGTTCTTTTTCTCTAATTTCATGCATCACAGTGAATAATTTTCTGCATCCAAATAAGATCTGATCAATGATAAAGAATGATATGATATGTCCTTTGCTATTACCGAATGACATATTTATTTGAAAATCACTCAAGTAACGTAAAGCAGTAGCACAGTAAGTACAGGCCAGGACTGTTTGTTTCACCTACAAAGCATATTTATTTGAAAACAGCATTCATAACGATTCATTTTAAATTGCCTCAAACTAAATAATCTTGTCTTAGAATTCCTTACACAAATGCTCCCTAGTTTTTGCACATTGGCACAATCAAGGCCTAGAATATTTAGTTGTTTTGTTCAAGTAAAAGTGGCACGTCTGTTCTTCGTGTGGTTTATCAATATATCTAAAAATTTATAACTTCATTAATGTACAAGTTATTTTCATATCCTTTCGTGTAGACTACAGAGTTTAGATGCGTGTATAATTGAGGATGTTTTTGTTGGTAGGTGCTGAAAAATCTGGTAGATAGGAGGAAGAAGGTAAAGTCGTGGATAAAGAATGAAAAAAAGAAGAATGAAAAAGCTGATCCTATAAGGGTTCAGCAACTGGATATTCAGCAGCAAGCACTAAAGCTTACTGCTAACAGGTGTTATTTCTTTTTCCTTTCCGTGCATCTTTCAATATTAAATGCTGTTGTTCCTTGTGCGTTAAATTTAATGGTGTGTTATGCAGTATGTATGGGTGCCTGGGATTTTCCAATTCAAGATTTTATGCTAAGCCGTTGGCTGAGCTTATTACTTTACAAGTAAGAATACACTTGCTTATTCAGTGTAACGAGTGATTACTGTACTCCGAAACATATTTTCAAATGCTCACATTTTCAGTTGCATGTCTATTGGCCATTCAGGGAAGGGAGATACTGCAGAGTACTGTTGATTTAGTTCAGAATGCCTTGAATTTAGAGGTTATCTCTAGTACTCTTCATCTTGAAGTATTAGAGTTTGGTATATTAGTTATATTTATTTGATGTAACTGGTGGTGAATATTAGGCTCTTAATTTGCGCATTGTTTTTTTGCTTTATAGGTGATCTATGGCGACACGGATTCAATAATGATTTACAGTGGGCTGGATGATATTGAGGAAGCTAATAAAATTGCTGTAAAAGTTATTCAAGAGGTAAGATTTGACTATTAGCTGTGAAAATCTCTTAATTCTTGGTGGTTTAGATTTGCATATCCTTTCCTCTGTTCTTATGCCGTGCTACATGGTGTTTTAGAGCTAACACCATAATTTTTCAGCATTGTTATCCCCTTGTTAAATATATTTCAAGATTCTTTTTTAGGTGATTTAATTTGGACACAACTGCAACATTGTCTTAGCAAGTTTAGTTTGCACTGTTTACAACTACAGATAATTCTGGCATATTTCCATATTTCAAGAATAAATGGCAGTTTTCCCTCCTTTTCTTTTTTTCAGCTATCTTCTCGTGATATGTGTTTTCTGCTTTAATTTGTCATCAGGTCAATAAGAAATATAAATGTTTGGAAATTGATCTTGATGGTTTATATAAAAGAATGCTGCTTCTCAAGAAAAAGAAGTATGCAGCTGTAAAGTTGCTGTTTAAAGATGGCACCCCATATGAGGTATGCTTGTGATAACTTATTCTTTTACATTACCAATCATAAAATCATACAGTGAGGTTATTGTATGGTGAAGGTGATTGAACGTAAAGGTCTTGACATTGTTCGTCGTGACTGGAGCTTATTAGCTAAAGAATTAGGAGATTTTTGCTTGACTCAAATTTTGTCTGGAGGGTATGTTACTTACCTTTTTGCCAATTTGCCTGCCTAGATGCATAATCACTCAAGTTTTTACTAACTAGTTATATTATGGTTCCCATGCTCACAGGTCATGTGAAGATGTAGTGGAGTCAATCCACAACTCGCTCATGAAGGTAAATTGTGATTTCTTGAAGTATCAGACATTTGTTTATAATAACTTACCATGTGATTAGAAAAATTCTTCCTGGAGCTTTGGGCTCATTACTTTCTGCCCGAAGAGTGGAATGCTATTTATAGGGTGGTCCAAAAACTTGAGTGCTTGGGTGTATAATCCACATTTGATGGGATTAATCGATGATGTGGAATACTTTTTTTTGGTTGATCTAGTTATCAACCGTTTCTGAAGAAATTGAAGTTCATTGGGGATTTTGTTCATGTAAATTTTGCCTTTCATTTTAATTAATGATTTTTATATTGGAGTTTGAGGTTTGTTTTTCCTGCAAACCGGTCGATGTTAATCTTAATACAGGTACAAGAAGAAATGAGGAACGGACAAGTACCATTAGAGAAATATGTCATTACGAAGACATTGACTAAACCTCCTGAAGCTTATCCTGATGCCAAGAACCAGCCACATGTTCTTGTTAGTCCAAGCTGTTTTCATTTGTTACTTCAAATAGTCTGATCTATTTTCTTTTACTACGACCTACTTGATTCTGACTTCTGAGGATGCTTTTCTTGATCACAACGTATAGGTGGCACAAAGATTGAAGCAACAAGGTTACTCTTCTGGCTGTTCTGTTGGTGATACAATCCCGTATATAATTTGTTATGAACAGGTTTGTCATTTAGTAATTCACTTCCTATCAAAGGACAAATAGTGTAACCCTGGGAAATGTTTTTTCATGAAGTACTCGACGTTGGTTATGTTCTTTCTCACTTTTGTATTTTTAATATTACGTTCTGCTTTGATTAGGGTGGCAGTTCAGGCAGTGCTGGAGGCATTGCTCAACGTGCTAGACATCCTGAAGAACTTAAACGGGAACAAGGGACATGGCTGATTGACATTGATTACTATTTATCACAACAGGTCTTAGAATGCAGTGGTTAATTTTATAAATAACAATGGTTACCAAGTACTGTACTCTAATTGAGTATTTTATGTTTTGGTTTTGTAGATCCATCCCGTAGTATCACGCCTCTGTGCATCAATTCAGGGAACAAGCCCAGAAAGACTGGCTGATTGCTTAGGTCTTGACTCCTCAAAGGTAAAATATACTTCCTAGTTTGTCTCAGCATTCAGATCCAGGTATTTACTTTTATTTTTTGTATAAGTTATCTAAATTGGAAAACTATTTTGTTTTACAGTTTCATCATAAATCAAGTGAAGCTTTTAATGATGATTCTAGCAGTTTACTCTTGTCTGCTGCTAATGATGAAGAGAGGTATGTCTTGGTTTTTAAATTCAGATCCCATTAATTTTCAAAAATCTCTTAAATGCAGATACGCGCTACCAATGTTAATATAGATAATTGGTAGGAATGACAAGGGGTTATTCTTGAATGGTTAATATTTGTTACTAGTAACTTTGTTTTTATTTCTTGATTTTTTTTTAATTCAAATAAAATTTACTAAAAATAATTAACCAGTAGTGGGTATTTGCTGGTTTGTATGTCTTTATACTCCTATCCGTCTTGTCATTAAGTGAGTAATAAAATATCGTGTTCATAAACGGCATGTATCCATCGAGGATATCATATGAAGTTTACATGTAGATATCCGTGAGTATGGGTTTTTTTTTATCATGATTACTGCTTGAGCCTTTCTGTTTCAATTCTGAAATTTAGTATACTCTGCAGAGATTTCAACAAGCTATAAAAAATATTTTCACAGTATTTTAGCTTTATTAATTTAGGTTTTGGTAGATTCTTGCTAAAGCTGTGTTATGATCAATGGATTTTACTGATGATTTCCCTATTCATAATTATTAATTCATGGATTGGATGTGATAAAATAATTTCAGGTATCGGGGATGTGAGCCGTTGGTGTTGTCATGCCCCAGCTGCTCTGGTACATTTGACTGCCCACCCGTCTCTAAATCTATTTGCTGCTTCTTGGGAAGTGGAATGACAACCAGCGTATCCACCGAGGAATCTGACTTCAATTTCTGGCGTAAGCTGTGTTGTCCTAAATGCCCCGAAGATGTCAAAATTTCTCCAGCGATGATAGCGAATCAGGTTTGACTAATTCAAGTTTCAAGGCATCTCTAAAAGTATTGTTGTTTAAGTGCGCTTAGAGTTTTGAAACCAGTTTCAGACTCTGGAATGAACTTCAAAATAGAACATTTAAAGTAACACCTAACATGTTTTTTGATTTGATTTAGCACAGAATATTATTCCCAGAATATACTTACACTTCGTTATACTTCATAGGTCAAAAGGCAAGCAGATATGTTTGTTTTGATGTACTATAAAGGTTTACTAACGGTAAGTCACCTCTCTAAATATATTATGAAAATTAACAGCCTGTGAAAGTTTAAGTGTCATTTTCCTTGTCTGTTTTGGCATATCCAGTGTGATGATGAAACGTGTAAGCATACAACGCGAAGTATCAGCCTTCGGTTGGTTGGTGATTCCGAGAGAGGAACTGTTTGTCCAAATTATCCTCGCTGCAATGGTCGTCTGCTTAGAAAGGTTTCACTCCACGAACTTGTTGAATTTTAACAAGTGCTTTCATACGCGTACTATAATATACTAAATGTTTAGATGATTTTTCAGTACACTGAAGCAGACTTGTACAAGCAGCTCTCGTATTTTTGCCACGTGTTTGACACTGTTTCTTGTATAGAAAAGGTACTCACTAAATGATGCGACGACAAGATTGATGAGGATAATTTGTTAACTGTGATGTTTGAGTTAAATAAATGAATGATGATTAACTAACTATACAACTTGGTTCATCATTATTAATCATCTGTTTTTGGACGTGACTCTTCCAGATGGAGGCCAAATCTAGAATAACTATAGAGAAAGAGTTGATAAAAATTAGGCCGATGATTGATCCAGCAGCTTCAACAGCGCAGAAGATCAGGGACCGTTGTGCCTTTGGATGGGTGAGACTGGAGGATCTGGTCATATCAGTTTAATCTGCAGGTTTGGTGTCCACCCGAAGCAAGGGTTTTTTTTAGCAGAGTGATGATTTTATTAATAGATTATCAAGCGTGATTGAGCAAATCATGCTGGCAGAACTGGGCTCTTATCAATCTTCTATACTAATATTTACTTGATTGTGTAGCTGTAGATGTTCATAGAACAATTTCACATGTTCTGTAAATATGTTTACGTTTATCTTTATTATTTTCAAAGCTCCTCAATTGATTACAGTGTGCCTAATGTAATTTTACAATTTAGGGTAATTTTTTTATTATAAAAAATTTAATAATTGATTCATTTTAAGAATGTTGAATAGTTTTATGATTAAGTGATGTATTTTTCCAAACGAGATAACGCCACAACGTTTGGATCCAAAGGTTGTACAAGTGGGTGAATAATTTATTTCGATTATTTCTTTTGTTTTTTATCGTTAAATATAAGATATTCATTTTAAGATTGAACTATTAATTTTTTAAAATGTAATTAAATACAAAATTGAAGTACAAAAATAGGTATACAGCCTAGAAAGATGTAAGCACATCCATATATGATTATAGATAGTTAATCACAAGAATGCAAATGTTATTACAATTTCTTTCGCCTCCATTAAATAATCAGGTGCATCTCCATTTATTTACCTTGTTATCGCAGCTCTCCAACAGGTGCCTCAGTGACCCACAAGAAATGAATGAAGTCATATAACTTTGCACTCACACTAACCTGACCAGAATTTGAAGTAAAAGTGTTAAAAGCATTTTAAAAGGAAGATTATTAAATAATAAAGCATCATACCTTATAGGGAGTTGGATTTAGTCTCCTCATGTGGTCAGGTCGCATTTGCTCAAGTTGCTGGATGCATCGCTCTCTAATGTCCTTTAAAGGGGGTAGAATTTCTTCGTTTTTATCTTCAACAAATAACAGAGCATATTATATGATTATTTAAACCCTTATTGAGTTTTAAGGACCAGAGGATCATTGCATTGTAGGTTTAAGTCCATTAATAATGTCATGAGATGCCCTAAACAGTGTTAAAGCCAAAGAAATATAGGTAAAGTATGGCAAAGGTCCTATTTTTTTCCGTGGCATAACTGAATTTTGATAGGTTCATACCTGAATTCCCAGCACAGTAACACCTTAGAAGCTCCTCAATTTTCTGAGGCACCACATATGCTCTTTTGGATTCTCGAAAGGGATGGCGGCACAGGATTCTTTCTCCCACCTATCATGAAATTTTCTTAAAAAATATAAATGATTACATTTGTAAATTACACTTTCATGATATAAGACCACTGTAGTCTTATTTTGTCTACACGTGACTACTATGTTTTATTTATTTATTCTCATGAATTAAAATCTTAATTAGATATGATGGGAAGATTAATTGTGACTTAAGAGAATGTGACGGTTCTGAACCTTGTAATAATTTGTAGTAACTGATAGACAAGAAAATACCTTTGGAGGGGGTTCATCTTCTCCTGTCATTATGTCTACCAAAGCATAACCTTCTTTCCCATACAATCTATATATTCGCTTCTTACATGGAATAGTGACCTAAAACAGATAAAATAGCAAAAGGGTGATAAGATTATAATTAAATGCAAATTAATGGTCCCAGTTATATATTTTGTTTAGTGTTCAAACCTTTGAGACAGCTTCAGAAAGTTTGATACGAGGTTTATTATTAATTTCAACCAGCTTGAAAACAACACCTAAAGCAGCTTGAGCATAACACGTAACCAGGTATGTACCAATTCCATAGGCATCAATCTGATGACCCTGCAGAAAAAGATGCAATCCAATAAAAGAACTAGGATAAAAAAAAAAAACTATGAATTCAGGTATAGACTGTTGTTTTAGCAACATTGTGCTTCAATCTAAACCGTCATATTTTTCTTGAATCAACAGCATATAAGCTACAATTCCAGTTTGTAAGCGAATTTACCTGTTTGTTTAAAGCATCTATTGTTTCCTCATTAAGGTCATTGCTAGCTGTGATACTCATCTTTCCGAAACCGGGCAATCCAAATTCCTTCTCAATGGAGCAAAACAACTTCCTGATCTCACAAGACAGATATGCAAGGTCGCCAGAATCCAGCCTAATGCCAATTGCTTTGTATCTGCTCAGAACATCACCTAAACTCAGCAATGAATAACAATTACATCATCAAGTGATTATGATAAGTATGCAGGGAAAACTTCTTGACGTACCCTAAGTCACTGAGAGCTAATGCAACTGCACAAAAGTTAGGAACTCCACTCCTCATAACCTGTTAACACATGTAAGTGTCACCATGTGCAAAAATAGTTAAACTAAACCTGAACTAACATGTTCGCAAAAGACAGAATAAGGATAAGGATAAACAAGATTTACTCAACCATTGGACATTGATGATCAAAATGGTTCTAAAATTATCTACGGTTGTGAGGCGCAACAGAGACAATTAATATCCTTAGCAGGTTCAAGAACAGAGTTTGATAGGAATTTGTTTGACTTGTTTGTTAAAAATATTTTGTATCCCTCTTTCATTATAATAAAGAATCTGAATTGTTAATTTCATATCTTTTAGTTGTAGAATTAGAATAGTGGTTAATAATTATCATTCACCTTATAAATGGTGCTTTCATTAGCCTACTATTCTCTCATACGCACTCCATCATTTGTCATGACCATTCATATGCCTTACAAAATGTGTAATACCAAGAAATATAGGTATAAGAAAATAAGAAAATATTATACACTTACGTCGTAAGTGTCTACTAAGGCAAGAAAGTTATCAGGAAATGCTAATGCATATGATGTCAATGCTGCCAGCTCACTTTTATTGGTGTCAGCAGAATTGCCACGAAGTGAATCCGACCGCTGCACAGTCACAAATCAGTATAGATTATTGTTGTTGCTAAAGCATAAATATATGCTATAACAATGTTCATGTGGAGAAATGGAAGAAACTGAGGATGTTGGAGTATAACAAGAGAAAGAATACATCTAAAAGGGAAAGAAAATTTGAAATGTTTAGTCAATTAAAAATCAAGTCTACAAGTCTAGAAAACTCAATACACAATGGAAATTGTGAAAACTCACACGGCCATAATTTATTAAGCACTTTAATAGCCCCAAATATGCTAAGAATTCCAAATTCAGAATAAATTTTCAACAAAACATTCCATACAACTAATAATACTAGTATCCATTTTTTGTATCTTCTTAATCCTATTCCATGATCCATGATGGACATCATTTACAACTTTGACATGAACTGACGCTTAAATATATGTGGACTTGGAAGTAACTGTCATCAGGATGACACCAAACCACAAATTATCAACCACAGATTAAAAATGTATTTCTAAAGGATTTAGATCAAGTCACCTCAATTTTTCTCAGCCAGTCTCCAACTAAGCTAACAAAATCTTGACATGTACTTGAACCATCTTTTTTACGAAGCGCTTTGTCTTTAATCTCGTCAAGGCTCTGCTTAACACCGGTCGCACAAGATACGCATAAGAGTAAGCAAATCAAATACATCAGAGAATAACTAAAGTCATAACAAAGCATAAATGTACTGATAACAGAAATCATAATGATAAAGAGATGATTCTTGACTGAAAGTCTATTATTATAATATGAGAGGATCTTCCTCATCTTTTCCTTTCTTCTATGATTTTATAATATCATCCTCATTTCTATCACTGAATGCCACTCTCATATCTTGATCTTATAAGAAATTTGATCCTTGCAGTTTTATATTTGGGTTTTACGATCTCCAAAGAGGTTCATAAATCTCTGAACTAATTGCGCTGCATTTAGTTTTTCATGAATTGCTGAATCAGGACATAAATATAAAATAGACAATGTCCCTTCTGATTAACAGGTACACCTATGTAGAGATATAAGGTTGGCTTGGTGAAAAAAGTATAGGATATATTCCCACCAAACAGGGACTCATCATCAACACAATCAGAATATGTCAAGAATTTCAATGAAATGTGCACATACCATATAGGAGCTAACGAATGCATGGGACTGAGTACCACGAAGGGGAATCCCAAATAACATTCCTGCTGCAACGTTGCTATTGATGTGGCATACGAAAAAGCAAAGTTACACAATACCAAAGGTCAGATACAAAAAATTCACTCAACCCAAACAAATAGCTAAAAGTGGAATGTCATTTTAACTTGATAGTCAAGTAACGATAACATAATAAGTTTACATGCCATCTTGCCAAAATCGTGCCCCGCCGTCTTAAATTAACAGTGAAGAAACATCTTATATTTTTTCCTCGAGTTAACAAATCTTAGAAATATATTTAATTAATAGTCATAACTAGCACACTCTGTTGGCATTACAAAAAACATAGTCCACAAAAAATCTCAGTCATGATAACTGCTAGTTCTAGGTATATATATATATATATATATATATAATATGACGAGCCTTTGAACCTTATAATGCCAATTGGCAAACATAACTAGAATTGAAGTTGTTTGATAGATAGTACCTTGTTGCATCAAATCCCCCAATGTAACTGTACTTTGATGCACCAATTCCACCATCAGGCCCCTAAGTTGAAAATAATATTTTTTTGATATATCAACGAGGAAAGAATTTAATTAAAAAAAAATTTCATCAATTATTTTTTGAGAAGGACTTAGAAACCTGAGCCCTTCGTAGTCCAAACTCAAGCAGAGTTTTTGATTTTCCAGCGACAAAACGATGCCTTGCAGCATTAGTAGAAACTAATGATGCAAAATTAACGAGATTGATAAAAGGTGTTTCTAGCAATTGAACAACCTGAAGAGTAGAAAGTCAAGTTAATGCAAGAAACAAGAATTGGAAAGTGATGTAAACGGAAAGAGAGCATTTAATAGTAGCAGGTACTCACTGCAAGCGGACCTTCAACTCTCAACAAGGGTACCTTAGCAAAAACAACTGATCCTTCGGGAAGAGCATACACCTCCACATCAGAACAGTCAATTCCTCTAAGATAGTCAAGGAAGCCTTCCTATGATTTAGTCAATAATTACCAAAGTTGCTATTTATTTTGAACGAAAAATATACCAGAAAAATCACAGAAGCGTCAAAAGAAACTTGTGTATATAGTAAGACTTATAACAAGATCACTCCATATAAGAGACTCTGCCAGAAAAAAGGTTTTAGAGTGTGTTGCTAAAATTTTTTAAAAGAGAAAAAAATGTTTGTAAGACCTATTTTGGCGATGTAGTTTACTCCAGACAATGGTAATCTATCTGTTCAACCTTAAACATGCTCTCTTTTATGTCCTGTTAGAGTGAAATGATCGAACACTGAAACGAAAGTGTCGCACACGTTTACCTCACATGAAACAGACAAATTATCTTTGATATAATCAATTTGTTCCTCGGTGAGCTTGAAATTAGCAATGAATCTCACGCATTCTTCCAAACCAGCGAAGACGGTGTATTCCCCTCCGAAGGGGTTCTTCCGAAAATACAAATCAAACCTGAAACAAAAATTACTCTCACAAGCGAATCACATCATAAACAAACGAATATATCAAACTGCACCCATCCAAACCAAAAAAGATCATGATGAAGATTTAGTATAGGGTTGAATCACGCACACAGCACGTTCTTGATGCTTGCCAGATTTCCAGTAGGCATAAGCCATGGTGAATTGGTATTGATCCGTCAACAAAGGAGTCACCATCGGGTTTGTGGGTCGGGGTATTTTCCGACCCGAATTTTTCTTCTTGGGCTCTTTCGTTGCCATGGTTGATCTTGTGTTGTTCAATAAACTAAGCTTTTTCTATATATAATCAAGAAACAAACTTCTTAGGTTGAAGCAAGCGTGAGTGAGAACCCATTGAATCAAAATGCACATATATATAGCGGTGTTGTTATGGCTTTGCCTTACATGCATGCAAAACGTGAGTGTTTGATGCGTTTTGGAGAGAAGTGACAATTTTAACAACAAATAGTCCCAAATCAAAGACAAAAGAGTTTCTTTTCAGCAATTTGCTATTAAATTAAATATTTTTGAGAAAATATCGTTTCTCATCTCGCACACATGGCAGCTTCTCAACGTTTTCATGAGTATAATTTGCAACACTGAAACAAGCTGAGTCAGGTTCAAGAACACCTGTGTATCTGTGATTCCATTCCATAAAATGTGGCTAACGAATTTCAAAGCAAGTAAAAGTAAAAATGAAAGATACGAACGCCATCGAAAAAGGATCTGCTGCAGTTCAAGCATAAACTTCCTGCATCATATGCTCTTTTCATTTCATTTTTAGTCGACGGTTGAAATCTCCATCATCTATGTAAGGTTAATTTAGAATATACATGTCAACACCAAATTTATCTTACAAAACAATTTTATAAAATTAAATTAAACTTAAAATTTAATTCTTAAAATAATTTGATGTCTTCTCACAATAAATAACATGTTAGATTTTTAATAAAAGTCAACTATTAATATATTTCTTTTTCAACGAATAGCATAATTATCCATGACAAGTTACTAAACCAGATCAATAATCAAGCTCAACACTTACTTTTGCAGAGAATGACTCTATAACAGAGTAAAGGAAAATGATTTTTTCACATCTAGGTAAGTCATTTGACAACCTATTTTTAGAAGTTAAATAATTATTTAAAAACTAAATTTTTATTTGTAAAGAAAAAAAAATTGAAAAATAGTGTGAAATGAATTAAAAAAAAAATAGATGCTAAAATATCATTGTCTTAAATTAAATGAGTTCAAACCAAACAAATAGATGCAATTAAAGATCCTTTCTTAAAGTATTGATTCTTTTTGTGTTTTATTTTTTCTTGCAAAACTAAACTAATTATTGAAGTCTTTTTCTAATCAATTAGATCGCAGCTTTATGTTATAATGATCATATTTTTACACAAGCAATTTTTTTTTCTTTTAGTTCCAAATTTGTTTTACACTACTTTCATTTTAATAAAGGGGCTTATGAGATTTAAAATTAGAAATTTTGTCTCATGAATAGTACTGAATTCGAATATTTCCCCATAGCAGGGTGTAACTTTGGTAAATCTATAATAGGACTCGATGAAAAGATTTTATTTTGTTTTTTCCTTAATTCAATTCAACTTATTTTTAATTGAGTTGGATTAGATTTGATGACATATTTTGATTTTTTTAATTTTTAAACAATTATTAAGATTTTTAAAATATACTATATGATTTTTTAAAGTAAAATTAAAGAAATTATAACTACAATTAACTATTAAAATTAAAACAAATAAACTGAGGTAATAATGAATCCTCTTACACTTACTCAAGAATAAAGAAAAAAAAAATACAGAGTATATCTAGTAATTGAAGAAAAAGCTTAAGCTTGGAGTGAAGTCATTGGGTTGAGTTATAAATAGTTTAACAATGGAATCATGATAAATTTTGGAGTTTCATCATGTTTTAAAGATAAATTATTAAAGGGATAAAAGTGAAAATGTTAATTGAAAAAGAGTGTGGAAACCATGTCCTTTACATTCGTTTATTCCAAAAAATTCTTTCAAAAGGAGTTTTTGATTTCTGATGTAATTCTATCAATTAAATCAATTGTTGATTTTATTAACAATTATCATAGTTTGCTTATTCTAGACATTTTACTTGTATTTGGATCCTGTCATTTACTTAGGCTGGCTCGAGAATGAACTTTTACTTGTATTTGTTTTTTGCTTAATTACAGAGAAATTTTACTTCATTGTCTAATTCATCTCAAGAACAATAAATATACATGCATGCATAGGAAGTATACTTTGATAGCGTTTTTAATCAGGTTTTACAACATATATTTCTTGACATATGCATGTATTTTGTAAAGAGATAGTTCAGATGGCTCGGCCAATTTGGTTCCTAGTATTGTATGGAATTCAAGACACTTTTCGTCACACTGCACACTCTGATTATCTTGAGACTCGTGGAGTAACTAAATGAAGTTGAAAATTTGTGGAGTAAGTAATGACAGAAGTCTTTTATGATCTCAAAAAGTGTAGATTAGATGAAGATATGCGAGATCTAGAATGAGGAATGGTGGGGTTTGGTATTGTAAACAAGACAAAGTAGTTTAATTATGGTGGCCAGCCCCTTAGAAACGTGACTCCATTAATGGAACCATCCAAGCCTCTCCAAATCAGCTACCCACTTGACAGAATATGGGACTGATGGACCAGTCTGTTGAAGGGGAAATAATTTGTCATACTATATACTCTACTCCAATTCGAACTACTTGTAGTGATGTTCAGAGTATAATGACAATGCAGTACGTTTTCATCTAACAGTGTTCCAGCAGATCAAAACATGATATCCAACCATTCATAATAATGTTTTATTGGGTGAATAGAACAATATGGCTATAGAATTTACATGAGCATCACCTCTAGCTACAATAATCTCTTAGAATGCAGAGAAATCTGAATGAGTTATAAAAGCTGAGGTATAGAAGGAGCAAACAATGTAGAGCAATGTATGAAGTAATTTATGCCAGATGGATGCAGATTGTTTGGCCTTCAACAATGACAGGTTGTAAGGGAGCCAAAAGTTTTAGGGTCATTAAAGAGACAGCTAAGCAAATTTATTGCTTTTCTATTTGAGGGTTCGTTCTTGTCTCAAGCTTGGGATCATCAACTGATACATCTGCCTCCTCTTTCAACCCATCCCCTACTCTGTCATTGGGTGAATGTCCTGCATCCTTTCTAGCTCTGCGATCCTATTATAAATAAATATTAAGAGTTCAAATCAACTATGGCACGAAATTGGAAACTACATTTGATGCTACAACTCCATTTTCTGCTGCATATGGAAACTTCATAATAAGACAAGGGATTGGTTGTTATTTAGTTTTTTGATTGAGTATTATATGTTGTTCCTTTTAACTGTCACATCTTAATTATCCTCTAGAAACATTTGTTATACTTCGCTAATTATGCATTAACTATCACTATACTGAGGTTGAATTAACTTCTAAATGTTACCTCTTTGTAAGGGGAATCTTCAGCTTCAAGCATGTGTATCACATGCCCCATTTTAGGTCGCTTCTGTGCATTAGGATCAGTGCAACGTAAGGCTACAAGAAGGGCTCGTTTTAATGCCCTTGAAGTTGGTTTCTCGGGAAGCTTGGGATCCAGCACCCCCTCTGGGTTCCTGTTACTGACCATCTTCTTCAGCCAGTCTACCAAATTCACCTGGAAATTTAGAGTTTTTAGTTACAAACAAATGAAGAGAATGCAATGACAGGGAGGTTCACAGCACTGAAATTTATCGAAAAAACCTCTTCTGGAGGCCGACTATAATCAACAGGGTTCCTTCCTGTAAGAACTTCCATGATCAGAATTCCAAAACTATAAACATCACTTCGTTCATTCAACATGCCAGTACTTGCATATTCAGGAGCAACATATCTGCAAATAGAAGGATAAGTAAAATTGCTGGCAAAAACTCGTTATGAACAATACTTTGAGGAAGGAATGGAGCAACGGAAAAGGAAGATTATACTAACCCAAAAGTACCCATGACACGGGTGGTGATATAACTGTTGTCCGAGCCAAGGAGTTTGGCGAGGCCAAAGTCTGACACCTTTGCATTCCACTGCTTACTGAGCAAAATGTTGCTTGATTTAATATCACGATGAACAACTTTTGGTTCCAACCCCTCATGTAAATAAGTTAGCCTGTTGAAAAACAAACAGTTATAACCCGGAAATGCATTTTCGCCGACGGATAATAATGGAAGATATTTGAAAAGAAGGAATTTTGCTGTTTACCCTTTAGCCGTTCCCAGAATAATGTTCATCCGAATTTCCCATGTTAGAGGACTGTAAGGCCCAACATCCCCATGTAGCCACTGCTCCAAGTTACCACTGTCGACATACTCATAAACAAGCATTCTGGGAGGGAAAAAAATTGTCACTTCATAATTATCGCACAGGAACAAGGACAAAAAAGGGAAAACAGTGGTGGTGAATTAAGGAGGAAGCTGAAAAATGAAGAGAAAATAATACCTATGAGCTCCTTCAGCACAATAACCAAGCAACCTGACTAAATTCTTGTGGCGAACCCGTCCTATAGCTTCCACTTCAACCTTAAATTCCTTCTCAGCTTGACCCCTGCGATTATCAATCTTATTATTAGGTCGACGATGCAAAAGAGGATTGCTAAAAAAAGAAAAGGAAAGGAAGGGACCTATTATTGAGCAAGTTCTTGATGGCAACATGAGTATTGTCGTTCAAGATACCGTGGTAAACAATTCCATAACCTCCTTCGCCAATAACATTCTCAGGGGCGAAGGCGTTGGTGGAATCCTCAAGCTCTCGGAGAGTGTACCAGTGGCCCCAGCCCAAGTGAGAAACTTCGGGAATGACGGTGGGAACCTGATCGAGGAGGCGAGGCTCAGCACCGGCGGGGTCGTTGGAAGATGAGCGAAGCAAGGCACGTTCGGGGTAGGAGATTCGGTGGTTCTTCCCAATCTCGAACTGGATTCTCTGGTAGCTGAGAGGGTTGGTTTCTTCCTCGGTGGGCGGAACTGGGTCAGGTTCGGGAAAAGGGTCGGGTTGGTGGGTCGGGTTGGGGGTGGGGGCGTGGTCGACCCTTATTTCTTGGATCTCCTTGGAGACGTCGGGGATGGAAACGGGGTTGGCTTTGGAGCGCTTGAAGGCCACCCAGACGGAGATAAGGAAGAGGATGAGGACGATGGCGGCGCCGACACACACGCCGAGCACCACCCAGAGACGGAGACCAAATATGGAGGTGGGGTTGGAGAGCTGGTCGTTCATTGCGGCGCCGCTCGACTGATCGGGCATTGCTGTTCATTCATTCGTTCATTCCTTCCTTCCTCCAGCGAAGACGAAACTAGATAGTGAAAAAAAGTACAATAAGAAGAAGCAGAAGGAGAAGAAGAAGAAAGGAAAGGGGTGAGGAATGGAGGCAGTGGTAGCTGGCATGGTGGGACCCAGAGAAAACGCAGGATGCTGGATACAATCAATTGCAGTGTTGTCACTGTGTTTTGTTTTGTTCTGTCTCTGTGTGGTGTGTGGGAACTACGCACTTACTCGGAGACTGCTACGTGTGTGTCGTTCAACAATTCTCACTGTCACTCAACTCCACTCCATTCTATTCACTGCTTTTTCCATCCCGTTAGTTTTTGCATACTCTAAGTAATTCTTTTATTCAATATATATATATATATATATATATATATATATATATATATATATATATATATATATATATATATATATATATATATATATATATTAACAAATACCATATAGTAGAAAAGTGGCTTTAAAATACTACTTTAACCAAATGAACTCCATTTTCAGAAAATCTCGTGCCAGTTAAAATCACCTATACTTTTCCCGATAAAATAAATACTCACTTTAACTTTTGAGTAACACACTCATAGATGCTTTATATCAACGGTGCAAATAATGATTGCGAGTCAACAAATTAGTCTTATAAATGTGAAGTGTATGTGAGTTTTACTAATGATTTATTAGCTTTAGCCAGTTTTTCTATTCACGATTCTTTAATCTAAAATTTTGAGTCCAGAAAAATGTATTGGTGTGTAAGTGTTGTTGTTGTGCTAATTTTTAAGTGTTTATTGGAGTTATTGGCGTTTTAATTAAAATTGTTGCAATATTTAAGATGCATGGGGAAATTATAATTGGATTAGGTAAGTTAATCGTTGTTGGGTGGACATAATTCTTAGCAACCCAACATGGTCTAATAGGGTCCACGGATATTAATTAGTTTGATTTGTATATATGGATGCTTACTATGACAAAAGTTGAAAGTGAATATAGAAAGAGGCCAATGGGTCTGCTAGTTTGGTGAGAGTGAGAGTATCCTGTTCTATCTTAAACGACTTCGAATCTCAACTTACATGTTACGTGGGTGGATTTTGTAAGCATAGATTCTTGGATCGTGTAATTATTAAGATTTAACAGTCAAGAACTACTACTCTACAACAATGTTAGATAATTTGTTCTTCATAAAATAAATAAGATGTTTATTTGGATTAATAACACATTTTAGAAAAATTTTAAATAAGTAATTTTGAAAATATTCTTTTCCTTTGCCTTTTTTTCTTATCTGTCTTTATGATGGTAAGGAAATTCTTATGAAAATTTGTTTCTTTTCTATTTTTTCTCTATTTTTTTATATGAGTAAGAATTGAGGTAATGTTGACAATAGAAATGAGTTGCCTCTTTTTTAAATCACATTTTTGTGAAAAATTGTCTTTGATTCCTTTAGGACAAAAGTTGTCCTTATTATAATTAGAAGAAGAAGAAATATTTTATTAACTTCATAATAACGGTGAACAAGTATAATATAATCTTATACTTAATCATCCTTATATTAGACATTTTTTTATTAAAGTCATTTTATAATTACATAAGTAAATATTAGATTAAAATGATTTAACATGTTATTGTTCGCTGTGTGAAAATTTTAAGGTTTACTATTTAACTATAAAAATGTGTACATTTAAATTATCAAATTACCATCCTTAATTGAATAAAAATGATTAGATTATGGAAGTTGTTAGTCATCATAGACTTGGCTCCCTTAGTAAATCACAAAACATCTAATTGATATTAAATAAATGTATTTAATGGTATATGGTATGTCCATTACGCAATTTCAAATATATGTTGTATCATTTCACAAAAACAATAATGTATACTATATGTGAACTTTTTCATAAATGGTGAAATCTAACTATTATTAAATTTCTAAGCATAAAACAATACAAACAATACTAATATATATATATATATGGAATTTGCTAATGCGTTAATACCCTTCATGAATTCTAAGTTTTAAGGTTAAGGGTATTTTAATAATTTTCATTGTAAAAAAAAAAAAGAACCCCCAAATCCTTACTCATTCCTCTCAACCCTTTCTCTTTCATCTCTCTCACTCCAACATTTTCTCTGTCATCCTTACTATAGTTCCAATTGAAAAAATCAGAAACACTTGTCTAACCCTAATCAACCTTCCTCACTTATTCAATTTGTTTCTCTATCATCTTCATACTTTTCCTCACCCACACACAACAACCTGCGACACCACAATTTGTTATTTTTGTTCTGTTCGTTCATTTGTTTTCCACTTTAATAACAAAATAATTGATGATGTTGATGTTGATTTTTGATTAGAGGACTGTGTTATATATTTTTCCTTCTTATTATTATTAAATTTCATTTTTAAATTAAGTCACGGTAAGGATGACAAAGAAAATGTTGGAGTGACAGAGATGAAGGAGAGAGGGTTGAGAGGAATGAGAGAGGTGAATAAGGGTTTGCGTTTTTTTTTGTTTTGATAATTAAAATTATTAAAATACCCTTAACCTTAAAACTTAGAATCCATGATATATAAGGGTATTTTTGTCTACTACAACCCGGTACACATTCCTAAATCTATAACTACAATTTAAACTATTGAACTTAACGACATAGTTGACTAAAACAAAGCATAGTTGCATGCAGTGAAACAAAATCATACATCCATACTTTGAAAAAACAAACAAGATTGAAACTATATAAAATTCAATAAAACAAAATCTAAATGGACCTTCGGTGATAAATAAATAGGTGCCCGTAATAATAATTATACAAAATAAATACAATTTAATGAGTGATAATCATACAAGTAACACATTATATATATGAATATACACACTCATCAAGTATGCAAATCCTTGATATTATTATGAGGTTAACCTTTGAGTGATCTCTCTCTCTATATTAATTAACAATTTTAATCAACCCAATTAATTATATGATTTGAAATTATAAAGACATGTAAGTTTCACTACTTTAATGATAAATACATATTTTTTCTGATATATTTATATACAGTTTCAAAAACAATTCCTTCCTTGAGAAAATCATTTTTCATTCTAAGCAAGTAAAAGTATGCACAGTACACTTATACATACATAAATGTGCTAATTGCACCGCGCATGAATAGTAGGTGCAGGGAAACGAAATGGGCTGCACTTAAAAGCATACAAATTACTTTTCTGTGAAAAAGAAAGAACTCGCAGTGATCGAAAATTCCTTAATTATATGGTCGTGTTAACATTTTCGTAAATCTCTTAAGACAGCGTCTTTTATTAAAATATTAGTATTAAGGTGAATCCTCAATTTGATAGTTCTGTCACAACTTAAAAACATATATTGTAGAATTAAGGAATGAAAATATATAAATTGTCTTTATCATTGACTATATGGGAAGAGATCTTATCCATGAAGATAAATTTTTGGTGGCCAAATATAGTATCCAAAGCCTGTCTCTAATAATAATATATTTGTATTCGATTTCTCCTTCACCAGACCGACAATATCAATGCCATTTTACCCATTGTCAGATTCTTCACCATTGCTGTCCTCCAACCACCTCATCTCTAATATCATCTCCTTTTCATCAAATACAAATCTGTTGTCTTTAGATTTTAAATTCTAAGAGATTTTCTGATCTTTTATATGGATTTATTCACAATTCATGTTGAATCTCTGCCGTGTATCCCTTTGAAAACCCTTAAGAATTTATAGTCAGCCTTTCACCTCCGTTTGGGACAATGGTTTTCATGGCAAACAATATCGAGTAAAACGCTGAAACCTCTTCAGGGAAATACGAATACGAACATATGGGTCAAATAGAAGTCTCCAATGAAATCATCGTAGGAGGATATTTCACGGTCATGAGTTTATAGATACTCCGTACAACTAGTGGCTGTTTTTTGAACATACAATAATAATAATAATATTATACATTGCAAATGTAACAATTCGAGAAGCTACAAATAATTTGTGTATGTCACGTAGGCCAGAGCCATAGGCTTTTTGAGAACATTACAAAATGCTCAACTCAAAGGATCGGTATTCCTACTTTTACGGGGAAACCAAAATTCAAAAAGCATTGCAAGACTAAACTTGTAAACTTCAAAAATCTCGGTCTTCGAGTTCCCACTGCCACCACCTTTTTCTCTCTGCACTGCATTGCAGTCTCGTGTGCTGAAAAGCTTTTCAACACATATTGTCGCATGCATCAACATACATACATACATATCGTCACATATGCCATATGCATATATCCTTAAGCATCATCATATACCTAGCGCTATACCAGTTACCTACTTAACTGCGATGTAACAACAATGTTGGCCTCACTATTTCTTATGATCATTCCTGACTGTTCTCTTCGGCCAATGCATGGTTCGCATGTTTGCGTGTCAAAGGAGAGTGATACTGTTGTGCCTGACTCGAATTCTTTCACAACTGGGGTTTCCAAAAACATATTATTTGAGCATGAGATACTGTGTGTGTATATATATATATATATATATATATATATATATATATATATATATATATATATATATATATATAGCATAGTGATGGAATATTTAGTTTATTCTATAGTAAATCTAAATTGCAAATACCTTGAGAACTACCTAATGTATTAGCATCTGAATGGATAGCACTTGGTTGCTGGTAATGCAAAATGTCTTCCCCGCGTATTGGCTTTACAATTCAAGGGAAACATGTAATTACAATGACTAATGCTTTTAGCAACATTTCACATACTAAAAAGTTGATGAGCTTACCCCAGAAGGTCCTCCTTTGTGTTGAAGAGGTTTTGTTTCTGGTTGGATTCGGGATTCCAGCCCAAAAGAAGTTTCTGGGTTGTTAATAAATGAAGGATATGGTGCAGATGGCTGATTTGGCAGAATGTGTTTGCTAGGTAGATTGGATGTGTAGTGCAAGGGGTTCTCTTGGTGGAGAGGCAGAGTAGCTGTCATGTTTAAAGTGGTAGACCTGTTTCTTTCACTCAGTTCCATGCCCATCTGAGATAACTGCAGTGGCTGTAAGCCTTCTGGAAAGCACATAGGATGCAAAGTCAACCCATTTCTCATTGACAGCATCTGAAATTTTGTCATAAAATCTCATTAAGTTCAGTACCAGTCCACTTTCAAAAAGCCAATTCTATCGTATAAAACTCTTTTCAGTATGTATAGGAAAAAACATATATCAGGAGGACCAAACTCTTTGGAATATGTTTTGTTTGATGGGACCTGTCTATGTCGTCCTTTTACACAATGAACTAAGGTTAATTCCAGAAAGGTTTCCTTTTACTCTAGCAACTAAGAGGCTTACCATGTCAAAATTCAAATATTCAATACGATTTCAACACCACCAGGGATATATATATATTGGGTACTCAACTCAGAAAGAAGATTTATATATATAAGCTATTCTCAAACTCACAACTTTTAAACAATGCCAGAATTTTTGACTGTCCAGTAACAATATATATGTAAACAAATAACAAGAAGCTACTGGCAAGTTCACTGGATTATCACAGCATCAAAGAAAATCTCTGACACTTCGAATGATAAAATTTTGATACTTAAACTCGTTAACTTTATTAAATGTATCAACATCGATTTGTTTACAGTTTATATTTGACCAGAAGACAACAGTTTCCAGCCAGGATTTTCTCAAATTTTCCGATATTGTGCACTTTCCCATACATATACTGTTCACATAAAAAGACTTTCAGTCAAGACTGTAAACAGTAACTAGAACAACAAAATTCACAGACTAACAATTATTTTCATTTAAATTAAATTGCGACTTGAGTTAGAAAGTACTGAAGAAAATGAAGCTTTCAGCCCATCAAATACGACAAAATTTGCAGGAAATAAAAAGCGATACTGACCTGTACTTGCAGCTGAAGTTGTTTAAGGTATTCAATAGCTTCATCGAGCATTGAAGCCTTGTCCGTCTGCCACACACATGAAGCAATTAATTACCGAGACCAACTAATAACAAAGAACTATGCACCTGTCGTAAGAACCAAGGTTGAAGAAACTTGCATACCTTGTTAGAATTCGGAATTAGATTTTGCAAGGCCTTCATTTTCTCGTTGATCCTACTCCTTCTTCGCTGTTCAACAAGTCCAAGGCCCGAACAAAAGCCCACAAGGAAAATTACACAAGCATGATAAAAATAAAACCAAACCAAGTACAACAAACAGCCATCATCAGAAATTCACAGACCTTCTCAGACAAATTATGAACTTCAGCAGCTCTTGATCTCTTAGATGAATTCCTTGAAGGAATAGGCTTTGTTGGAAGTTCTTCGGCCAAAGCTTCGACACCCTCCTACGTTCAGAAATTACGAAGCAATTGTAAAGAAGCAGTGCAATCTCCACTTCAAAATTCAAGTGCCCCTCCCAAAAGCAACGAATTTTTCCCACCCCAACCAAAACATTTTCAAAGATCGACCCTAAAAACAGTCCAGGAAACAAATTTCTATTTTTTTGCCACACTCACAGTTATCGATATCACTATCAACAAGATAATAACCCATAATACTCCAAAAAAAAATAAAAAACAAAGTTACACATGTTGGTGTTAGAGTGTTTAACTGGGAACCGACAGTAAGATAATAAAGAAAAAAACATTTTTGTGCAGAAGCTAAACTGCCAAGAGAACCTCAAACTTAAAGAGTGTAAACAATAATAATAAATATAATAATAGTAATAAAGTGTGATGTGTACCTCACTTTCACAATCATAGTCATCATTCTCGTTCTCGCTCACTAAAACAGAAGAAGAAGACACATTTGCAGCAGAAGCAGTCTGGGCCTTGAAGGAACCGCAAGTGCCAGAAGGCGAGACAAAAGAGGCGGTGGAACCAAGGTTCGAGATCTTGCCGTGTTGGAGGTGCGAGGGCGTGAAAGAAGCGTGAGAATTGACGTTTTGGTGAGATATGTTGGAGTTGCAGGATCCGGGGACGGAGTGGGGTGATGAAGAAGAAGAAGGAGATGAACGGAGGAGAATCTGACGCAGAAAAAGTGAGATTTCGTCCTGCGAAGAGAGATTCTTGTCAAAGTGGTACATGTCGCCCATTCCTACAGGTGTGTGAGCAGAAAAAAAAGAAGAATGCAGAGATGGATTGAGTTGGGGTGGTTTTGTTGATTTTGTTTCCGTGTGTTGAGAAAGAAAGTAGTAAATGGTAATGCAACCAACCACTTTCAGAAACTTGTGGAAAAGGAAAAGGAAAAGGAAGAAGGGCATGAACACGACATGATATGGGGAATTGTGGGCGGGTTTTGGATCAGACTTGTGTTGTTGTGTTATTATGCCTATCTCTCTCTCACACACACACTCCCACTCACACTCACACTCACGCGCCATCACCTTTCACTGTGCTTCACTTTCCACTCAAAAGATGTCAAAAATAAAAATAATCCCCTCTCGTTCTCTCTCCTTCTCTTCTGCTACTGAATCAAATATTAAATAATGATGCTGTTACAAAAGTTATTAATACATTTTTTTAACTATTTCCCCTATGTTTTTAAATTAATACTTACATTTTAAAATAAATAAAGAAATATTAAATTTAAGAGATGAGGAACTAAAGTAAATTTTGAAAAAGAAGATATTGAAAATATTTGTTAAAATAATGATTAATAAGGATCTTGAATAAATTAAAAGAGTGGGATGAAGACGATAAGATGTGTGATGTGAGATGAGAATATGTTATTAATCTTAATGACCACAAATACGATACCTGCGGTTGCTGGTGCTGTTCTTGTTTCTGTTTTTGGTATGTCAGAAAGTGGAGTGGAAGTCCCGTGGTTGCACGCTCCACTACATGTGCCAGTGGCACGTGACCCACATTACCCTCTTTCCTACTGTTTTTTACTCTCACTCTTTAATACAATACTTCGATTCCTTCATTATAATAATTATTATTAATATTATTACGATAAAATAAACTAAAATAAAACAATTTTCAAATCTTTTGAATTTTGCCCTCACTACATGTTTTAATTTAGGTTATTGTTGCTATATAGGTTTTTTCCAGTTTGATTTCTATTTTTTTTAAATCCTAAATTGAGTCCTAAACATTGTTAATTTGAATCAATTGAGTTCCTGTTGTTAATTTAGCTTAACAAGGTTAAGTTTTTGCTGAGGTTGACGTGTCAATTTTTTTAAACGTTGCATGCTAAGAGGAATGTGCTTGTGCCACCGTCAGCACCATGGGCAACCCTAGGCCGCGGTCAACCACCCTGCCGCCTTGCCGCAACCTCGCCATCACCCAACACCAGCGTCGCCGCCGCAAGACAACCTTGCGTCGTCGTCGCGCAATCAATTTACAGCATTCCAGCAACCATCTTCATCTTCTCCCCTAGAACCATCGAACGCAAATCGCAACGCCATCCCGAGTTCGATTTCTCTGCCAGTTCGCGAACATCTTCATCAACCTCCCTCACCGTCATTCAAACACCACCCAACACTGCAAGCCGTCGCGACTCCCGCCACTCATAGCTTCCTTTTCGCGCCGCAGCAGCACCGTTTAAACCACCACCGCAAGGGCAGGAAGTCAACCATGGAAGCATCTTCATTCTCGCGTTCATCATCGAACCCAAAGAGCCAGAAATCGCAAAGATGTAGACACTTCTCCATTGCAGAAGTATCGAATCGCGAATCGCATCAACCACAATTCTCCCTCCTCCTGCACGAGCCATCACTGTCTTCCTCAACCTGCAAAGGAAAACCCAATCACAGAAAAACCCTAATGAAGATTGGACGAAATTGGTCCAACAGCCACAATCATCTTTATCGCGTTGCGCCTCATAACCATCAAGCGAAAATCCAAATCGCAAGATCTCCTTTCTCCATCAATGTCCACCTTCGTACACCACAAGGAAGAAGAACAACATCACATAGTCTCGCGCAAGGTTCACAACACTCTCACAAGCACATTCCTCTCAGATTTTTTAATCACCAAATTCCATGTATTCAACTCTCAGCATGCCACGTTTAAAAAAATTGACACGTCAACCTTCAATCTCAGCAAAAGCTTAACCCCGTTAAACCAAACTAACGACAAAAAGCTCAATTGATTCAAATTAGCACTATTTAGAACTCAATTGGGAATTTTAAAAAAACGAGAATCAAACTGAAAAAAAAAACTACATAAATAGAGACAACTAAAGAAATTTAACTTTTAATTTATTCACACCAACGCCTATAAAAAATACGTTAAACACATCAATTATTTGTTAATTTCTAATTTAATTATATATATATATATATATATATATTATCAATTATATATATTTTTTCAGTGTATATAAAATCCTTCATTCTCTTTTATTACTTTGGATATTCTCTTTTTATGTCTATTTTTAATTCAATTGTTGTATGTTGTGTACTCTTGATTGTTATACGGATCAAATTAATAGTATATTAAAATTAGTTATCATATATATATATATATATATATATATGTCATATTAATAAATTAATAATACATAAGTAAGTTACATGCCAATGCAAAGTTATCTAGACATCATAACGATAAAAAAAAAACTTATGCATATTAAAAATAATTTAATACATTTTATATTAGAAACGAAATTAAGAGTAACAATACTTGTAGGTGAATCAAATAATATGTATTCAACTGGAAAGTTAACTTTAATTGATAGAATATTTATTCATGGAAAAAAGATATATTTAATTGTTGGTGTATGAGTGGAAGGAAGAAGTAGAGAAATGAATATTATAAATATTGTGATGGGAAATAAATAATGATAATTAAAAAATAAAGTAAACATAAAAATGAAAGAGAAACTCGTCTATATGTTTTACCACGAGGAGTTCTATTCATGGAAGATGACGAATGGCCTTTGGATGGCAGTAAAATTATGTTGACTGGAATTTGATGTTTATTTTTCCTAACACTTTGTTAAAAAAATTTATATTTTTTATTACACTGTCGCATTTATCAGTTATTATACCTTTGTTTTTTTTTTAATCTTAATTGAGCTAAATTGTCAGATACAAATTCACCTCTAACAACATAAAATCAATTGTGTGTGACTCTAATTTGCTCTAAAATTGAATAAACTAAATCAAGATATAAATTAACAACATTTAAAAAATTAATAAAATACAAAAAATAAAAGTAATCAATAATAACCACTAGGATTTAAGTATGGCAGACAAAATTAATATTCTATAATAATGTGATGAATAAGAAATTGAATCTTTATTACATGAAGTGTCTTATAGATTGAATTAATTTAATTAAATTTTAAACAGCACAGTGTAATGTTCCATTTAGGAGAATCGAGTATGAATCCAATCTTTCATACGACAATGTGATCTACTGGGAACAATATTTTGGATTTCAAGAAGTTCATTTATCATATATGTTGAACCAAACCTTGAGATCTTAAGATAACATAATGCAGCCCAGCTACCAAGAGGTACGTACTTAAATAAAGATGATGGTGAAAGTTAGGTTTAATACATTTTATATATATTTTCTTTTTTTGGTGAGTTTAAACGATAAGGACTGAAAGATATTAAAAGTATTTTGTATAGACATGAAAAAAAGAGAGAAGAGGGTTTACGAAATTAAAACACGATTAGATTGGTGGAAAAATATACATGTCTTGGGTCCATTAATAAAGAGAAATAATATAATATTTTTTTAATATATTTTGTTTTTCATTGTATTTATATAGATTATGCTTCTCGTTTTCCGTGGTTGAATATCTTGTATATTTATGGAGATTAATTATGAGTGAATAGAGTCACGTTGTGTCACCCAACCACCACCGATATTACATATATGTATTGATTTGTGTGTTACAAAGTTCACTACACAACATTATTCAACTATCCTTTCGATGAGACCACTCCTTCTGATTACGAAGACAACAATACATTCAAAATTCAAACCCTTATCATTCTTCTTTTCTTAAGCATTTTGAGTTAGACAACACAACTACTTCTACTAATATGTACATTGAATTCTGTGTTATAGATTCAATCATATTAGATATTAGAAATCATATATTTTTCAAATAGTCATAATAAAATTTTGATGTCAGCGTCAAATTAATGAAATCATAAAAAAGGTAAGTTCCAATCATTAATGCTTGAAGGACAAATCATTCATTAATAATAAAGTCTATATACGAATCCGATATGTAATCGAAGTTTTCAAAAGATGATTGAAACATTACTATACTAATGAAAACCAGAACATCTAAAATATGACATATTAACGCATTTAATACTTTTTAAAGTTTATAGATTATTTAACCAACAATTAAAAATAACTTTTAACAACTACTTTTAACAACAGTTCATTATTAAGATTATCATTATAAATTAAAAATAATCGATAACAATTATAACTATAAGAAAAGGTAAAAGTTTGTGAAATCTTCAGCGGTCTTTATCATCTAAATTCATTTCCATCCAAAAGACAAATTTAAAAAATACGTGTACTATACATAAGGTGGTAATGAAGGGATGTGTACAGATTATTTTAATACATTTATATAAGTACAAATCGCGTACAAAAGTTATTTAATCCATATTTAGATTTTGTTTAAAAAGATACACAAGTAACAAATTGAAAAGATAATCAGTAATTGAAAGTTAATATAGTTAAGTTTATATTTAGTACTTAAAATTTGTTAGATAGTTTTCTAGTAAGAAACATAGAGATAATTGATAAATATATTTATGTGATATTTTAAATTATATTCTTTTATTGATAAATAAATTAGGGCTAATATACATTTAATTAGTTTGTAAATATTGCAGTTTTTCGGGTGAATTATTTAAAATATATTTTTAGATGTAACTATCATTGTTTTATTTTCAAATATTCTTGAAAAAAAAAAACTAAAACATAATTAAAAACAAACACTGTTGATATGTACTTTCATTACGTTAATACTGGTTAAAATATATGGAACAATAATGTTAAAAATTGCAACACAAATACAATAATTAAAATAAACATTATAATTTCAAACAGTATTTACCATTTTTCACTAATATAGTATCAGGTGTTTTAGGGTAAAAAAAATTAATAAAAACAGTAAAATAATAATCTGGTTAAGATAAACAGTGTGCAATAAAAACAATAATAAAATAAAATATAATTATCCAATTATTAGTACCTAATTTAACAAGCAAAAAACTATATATATATATATATATATATATATATATATATATATATATATATATATAAATATATAATGTTAAAACATAAAACTAAGCTGTTAAAATACAGTATTTGAAAAGATGTTGGGAATTACCGAAGCACCTATTTATACCATTCACGTTCTGATGATTCCTAAAGTTGGAAGTCTACTGAACCCTGAACTAAAATCTAAAATGCACTTTTATTTATTAAGCGCTGTTAAGTAAATGTTAAAGCTCTACTTATAAATAAAATTATTTGAATTAAGAAAAATCGATGAAAATTTTGTAGCAAATTTAACTAAAATAATAAAAAAAATAAATTAATCATATAATACAATGAATTATTAAACTTTTTTAATTAAAATTCAATATAAACAAAATATTAACAAATATCGTATATGTATTTTTAAATTTAAGTATTGTTGATTTAATCAATTATGTAATATAAATGTTGATAATTTTTTGTTACATAATTAATCATATATTATGTGTAATTTTTTCTATATTTTTTATATAAAAAAAATTTGTTAACATTTTCCAAATGTTTGTAATGTCTCATCCATTTCACTAGTACAAAAATTATAACGTGACACGTTCAACGTCCAACCACTGAATAACCAACGAACTGTGATATTTTTGTAAATAAATACAATTATTAAATGTCTTTTACAATTGTAATTCGACGTAAAAGATATAAATGCTTTTCAAGTTTTGTACAATTGTAAAAAATGATAACTTAAAAAAAATAAAAAAAATTGATTAACGTCGAATATTGACAAATTCGACGTAAATTTAACATCTCCTAATGAGCGAATTCGCCGTTAAAAACTCAAAATATTCGATGTTATATGCAATTTTTGTACAATGTTTTTCAAGTTTATTTGTATTTCTATATTTTTTTCCTATATTTTCGTTCTAAAAACTAAAACATTCGTGCAAGTCTAAAAATTGCATACAAATTATTAATAATATTAATCAAGTTTTTTTAACGAAAAGATAAATTATAAAACAATTGAAGTAAGGATTAATCACAATTTGATATGAAACAAATAAATATAATAAAAAAAATGTAAGAAAACTATAATACCTTTTATGATTAACATAAATATATTTTAGTGAATTTATTCATATACTTTTTAGGATTAACATAAGTTTGATTTTTAAATAAAAATGAATATATAAATAAACAGACCGATAATTTAATATTGAATTGTTTAAAATTAAAAAATATTAAATTAAAAACTGATTGAAAATAGAAATCGGTTTTAGTTAAAAAGAATAGGTGGAAGCATAGCTTAAAACGATGTATATGATTACTTGATCAGACGTCTGAGTCTCTACGCTATATCATTGTCTTGTCCGACTCAACGTCACCTTAACCCGACATATAACAATGTGACAAATATTTATTAATATCTTTCCGCAAACGTTATTTATTCGTACGAGTACGTGTCAAATTATGATTGGCCAAGAGAATCTCGAATCCAGCGCTGCAAAGTCTGTCCTACGGGAGGGACCACCACAGTATCTGCGTCAATGTCATCCAACGTCACACAAACAGTGCAAGATTGATCAACCATCATACACGGCAAGTAACACCTACCATCACCAATGTAATCAAACACTATTCTCTCTCATCATCTCGTCTTTGCAATCCTAAAACAGTAAAAAAGCAAAACAGCAAAATCATTGTTTCTTATTTATTATTTTGAGGAATGTGGCCATACAGTAAATAAACAGAGATATTAATGTGACCAAAGAAAAAGTTTTAGTATTTATTTCTGTTTTTTTATTATACCAGAAATTATGTTAAAAAATAATATTTACTTTTTTGTGTGTATTAGTATCATAGTTAAAAAATATATTTTTTCATTGACGTATGTCCTGAGAAAGAGATTAGATTAGTTATTATGTATGATTTGGGTAATGGACGGTGATATGATGGTTAAAGCAAATGTTGTATTTGATTTGGTAGAAGAAGATGCACGTGGCGTATTGTTATTGGGTGTGAAAAGTGGGTGTTATGATTTAAAAGAAGGATCCAATGGTAGAAAGAGAAGGAGGATAATAGTGAAGCGTGTTTGGTTGGTGATTGAACAAGACTATATTCGCGTCAAAACAGAAGAAACAGTTGGTATTTTGTAATTTGACCTGAAATTGATTGATGTGGATCCAAAAAAGGAATAGTTCGTGACTTTCACGTTGGGAGAGAAGCGCGTTTGTTGTATTGTATTGTGTTGTTGGACTAAAGATGAGGATTGAAGAGACAATTGCCTAACAACATGGGAACGTTACAGCCATATTCAAAGGTTAGATAGTAAGATGCCTTCAAAACCACGGTTTTTAAAACTAACAATTAATGGGGAAAACATACAGTATTTTAGACATCATTCATAATTTTTATACTTTTTTTTTAAAAATTCATTAGTTGTCTGATTGTTTTGACGTAATTTGGTAATTTTTCGTAACATTCCTAAGATACATACAGTACAGTAAGGGATTATAATATGTGTAATACGTATTTGTATGACCAGTTTTTGTAATGTACATGTATGTATGGGAGTTCGTATATGTATGTTTTGTTTTGATATGTTTCTTTTTTGTTTGGATAAGGGATGGATCTTGTGTTGGACTTTGAGCTATAATCAATTTAAAAAAATGTAAGAAGGGAGAGTAATAGGGTGAACTTCAATTACCATCTTCCAGGGTTATGTCCAAATTTTTTTTTTTTTTAAAAAAGAGCTTTAGTGTGATGTTTGGTGTTTGAAAATTATTTATCGAAATAAAATAAAGGTAAAAGAAATTTTGTATGAAATTAAGTTGGACGTAAGTTTAGTAGTTAATTAAGTAATTTGAAATGGATATTATTTTAATTTACGAGGATAATTAATACAAAAGTTTTGTATAGTTGGGAAAATTGTGATTTTGCTAAATTATATGTAAATTGCAAGTTTTATATTTTGATTCAGAGTGTATTCTAGATGAAGTACATAATTGTCCAATTGATCTTAATCTCCCTCAAATAATATGTTTCTTCGGTTATATGCTTGATTGTCACATAAACGTTTTAACCAGATAGTTTCTTATACATGCTTAATTTACTTGTAAAAATACGAATTAAATTATTATTTACGTTTAACATTTTATGGTATGAGGAAATTATTTATTTAGTCAAGTTTTTAGTAAAGTTTCAACGTAGAGATTTACTATAATGAGATGCAGTTCTTATTGCCGTACATAAATTTTACTAACTTAGAAGTTACATAATTGAGTTTATTAGAGATGAAAGAGAACCATTATTTATTTATCATATAGAAACAGCAAATGACAGTGAATTCTTATGAACTATCCTATACGTTCAAATTTCTTTCAATTTTGAGTAAATTTAGAGATTGATGGATGAGATGATCAGATTGAAATAAAATTTAACTATTTTAATTCATTTTATTGTATTTTGAACTTTTGTACTCCGTTGGCTAATTATAATTGTAATGCATGAGAAAATCTCAGATCTTCTATTAGACCACACTATATTGAAATTTGCTAATTAGATTTCTGTTGAAAATTATATATATATATATATATATATATATATATATATATATATATATATATATATATAATTTATTTATTTGTTTTGGAAGGTTACTTGTGGATTGCAAAAGTTAGTGTTACATTTGTAAAAACAAATCTTCCACTTCATGAACTGAAAGTATGAGAGGCGGCGATTAAAATTTTTCAAAGTAAAACATTAATATAGTTGCGACAGCACTAGTTAACCTTTGCATTTTTCCGTCCCTGACAATCTCTATCAAATAAGAAAAAACATATTATGTTGTTTTAACTTATCTTATAAATTGTTTTAATATTTATGAAAAGTTAAGAATAATATACTTTTGTGCTAAACATTCCAAAAAAAAAAATTGAATAAAGTCATAGTTGTAAATAATGAATCTTGAAATGTTTTGTTGGTATATTAGATTTGCATTAATCTATCACACAATTACAGTATATAACTTTCATCACACAGTGTAAATATTAATATGTTTGAAGACATTTTCTTTTTCATTCATAAAAACATGTATTTTATAATATGTCTAATAATATTACCGATTACATATTATATATATATATATATTATTTCTTCGAAAAAATAAATTAGTTGTTCAATAAATGATACGTATGTATGTTTTCCTCTTCAATTTATATTCATTTTCAACTGTACATAAAACAGTAATACTTCCTAAAAAAGTATTATAATACATTAATTTTTTCCATTAATTCTTAATAATTTATTAATATAATCACCACAATAACTTGCATGATTATTAATGAATTTTTAACAATAAAAATAAATCTGACGATAAAATTAATATTATTAACAGATTTTATTTACAAATTTTAGAATTTCAAAAATATTTATCGATAATATATGTCAGTAGATTAAAATTATATAATATATGAATATTTTTGTCATTGATAGTAAATTTTATTGATAAAATTTAATAATAATTTAATATTTTTATGACTGAAGAGTATGTATGTTGAAAATTTTGTTAATAAAATAACACACCACTACTCATCTTTAGTTTTGACAATTTTGTGTTAAATTTTATTGTAAAATCTATTTATTATTATGTCTTAAAAATTTGTTGGTAATTTTTTTTGGAATTTACAATTTTTATTACTAACAATCTTTTCGTTAACAAATTTGTGGGTAAGCCTAGTGAGATTTAAAAAATTAAGTGGAAATTAATGAAACAAAATGATAAATGAAGAGAAAAAAGAGAACATAAACTGAAACAGCACTGGAAGTCACGATAAGAACGTGACTCAAGATGAAGGGTGACAAAATGAAGGTAAAGAATTAGTCATTAATAATTATCGATGAATTTTTCTCATCTATAATTATCAGTGAATTTTTTTAATCATTAATGTAACATCCAAAAATACAATATAAACCATACCATAGAATATTCACATATTAACAATATTACAGTTCAGTTCTGAGAATAAATACAGTTATGGCCGAACGACCTTACTAAAATATTACAGAATTTAAACTTTTCAGAACTACAGTCTAGACCGAACGGTTTCAAAACTAAGATTACACCGAACGATTTTTCAAAATAAAACCCAACCTAACTACCGAACGGTTCTACAGTTCCGCTTTCACTTCCATTTCTTCCAGCAGCTCTTCTCCTTCTGCTCACATCCACAGGATGATCATTGCAACAGAAAAAAACAACCGAACGGACAATACAGACAAGACAGAAAAATAGGATAAGCTTATGTAATTTAATTAATTCAGTAAAATGTACATTTCAAATAAATCTAACATAATTCAATATACAATCATGTAGCATCCAATCATGCACTTCCAATCATAATTTCAAGTCAAAGCATGCAATGACCGACCACTTTACTCTGACTGTTTGGACTGTATGAATTATGTGTAGCTACGACGTTTTTGCATCCGGGTGATGTAATAGCTGGGATGCCCTCAACAGCTGCCACCCGAGGTTAGTCTGTTCCGTCCTACTTCACCTTATGGACTAGGACTTCCTGCCATTCTCACACATGACTTACTCCTCTCTACTTGATAATGAGTAATCACATAATATCAGGATAACCTCCAGCTAAGCATAACCACATTCATACTCTACCATTCAATAACCACTCATGAGATATTCCTCCCTGGAATACTCTTTCACTTCCATACTATTCCATTTATATTCCATAATAAAATCAAACCGAACCAATAGAAACCGATCCCATCTGAAACTAAAACTGAACAATAACATTTCCCCTAGAGACAAGACCGAACGTTTTGAATACGTTCCAGACTAACACAACTGAACACTTAGTGTACGACCGAGCGGTCTCCCACTTATATACAGAATAGAACAGAACGGTCCATTCTAGATAAAACTCATCATAAACTGAACACTAGCGATAGTATTTGAACGTTTACCTGCTACTCAACAGTTACTACAAAACAATATTTTACTAGACCGAACTCCTAAGAATGTACCGAATACTAAATATTACATGTAATTTAGACTTAACCGAAAATCATAATAACTATTGCTAGAACCTAAGAACTTAACCGAACCCTACAATATTTAACTGAATACTATTGACTTGGACCGAACACTCTTAGTTCAAAGAGAATACACAATGGTTATAATAAAATACCGAGCGCTTGGTTAAAGACCAACCACTATAAAGACCAAGCGCTTGGTTCAAAACCGAGCACTACTGAGACCGAACGCTTGATTCAAGATCAAACACTACTGAACTTAAATCAAAATGAAGGAATATATATATACACACACACACACACACACACACAATTACACAACACTTATTTTCAATGAAGGATAAAGATAACGTCTACGACTTTAAATATTATAGAATATATTAACTAACTGTTTAGGAAGCATAAAAGAAGAAACCATACTTAGACCGAACGCTTACTTACAATTATACTAAGAGGAAACCGATCGGTCATTAACTGAAATTCTCCACAGAAGAAGAATATAGTTCAGACCGAATACCCAAGGATAAACCGAACGGTCAATAATGACTCTCGGTTACAGTTTACAGAATTATGCAGATTAATGCAGAATCACGATCAACTATGTTTCTACCCAGTTATACCTTTTCCTAAATCAACAATACACCCAAACAAACATGCAGTATTACAAGATCAACCAACTCATCAAACATAACATCACACCATCCAATAAATCATCATCAAACAATAATTATAATTAAATTACAAGCTTCCCTTACCTCTAAACGTAGTCGAACGCTCAACGATGCAGTATTTGGCCCACCACTACCAGAAATCTTAGAATTCTACAGTAACGCTTTATGAAACTAACCAAACGAAAGACCAGAAATACTCAGAATGAGATAATAAACTCATGCAACCATAATTTGGGTTTGCACGTGACAGAAAAACGAACGGTCTTATAATAGAAGTACTCACCCGTTTAAACCACAACTTAATCGGTTTAAATGAAAGCCCTTGACGCCGGAAGAGTTCAAACGGTGCCTGATTTGTGATCGGAAGAAGAAAAAGATGAGAATTCTTAGAGAGAAGATGAAAATTGTAGAGAGAAGGAGGAGAAAATGGAGGTTCAGAAGGTTGGAGATGAAGGGTGCATGCAGAAAAGTGGCACGACGAAGTTTGAAATTTAGCCTTAAATACTACCGTCACTAAAACTGATCGGCCACTCAGCGCTGCACACCTGTCTTCCACTATCTGAAAATTCAAACCCTTTCATTGACACTTGACTTTCACTACTTGAGGTTTTTAATGAGTTCTGACAATTAATATAATTTATTAATGAGCATTTTTTTCGTTGAATATTGTTAGTAATTCATCTATAAATTTGAATTGTTGATGAGTTTTTGTTATTATTGATGAATTATGTTCATTAATAATTAATGATTTTTTTGTGTGGTATATGTTATTTACCCTGTTAGAGATATAAACATGAATAAATTATATGTTATGAATACATACAAGGAAATTTGCTCTTACACTCCCATTAATTTAAAATATTCCAATGTTAAATATTAAACTTTTTGAATTATAAAATATAATATTCAAAATATAATTTTATATTTTGAAATCTATAATCTAATAATTTTATATTTTGAAATCTATAATCTAATAATTTTGTATTTGAAATGTACAATTTAAAATACAGATTTGTGTTATATATTATATTTTTTTATTATATATTAGAACACAAATTTATATTTCAAATTATACAATATAAAATATATTTTAAAATATTAAATCAAAAATATATTTCAACAATTTAGAATCTAATTAATAGCAAAAAGAAAATATATATTATAAATTATACCATCTAAAATATAATTTTAAATGAAGTAAGTATTTGAAAAATACAACATTAATGAAAGGCTTGTTAACTTTCAAGGAATATAAGTGAAAACACTTACAAAAGGACAAACCACTGTAGAGAATGAAACATTCACCAAATTATAAAAAGGGTGCACAACATATGCAAGAAAAAGATCAAATAAAAAGAATATGAATAAGTTAGGTATTTCACCACTCCATAGGTGCAAGTTCAAATTTTGGGGTGCAAAAAACAAATGTCCAACATTTGAGAGGTTATATTTTTTATGACATTTTTTTTTCAATTTGAACAGATAAACTAAATTGCTATGATTTAAAAAAAAAACAATAATTTTTTTGAAAATTAGTTAAAAAAACTAAATGTATACCTGAAATTAAAAAGAATGTGACTTGATTTTACAAGTCATTCTAGAAAATACATTTAATAAACACCCACTTTGATATTTTTGTAAAATAACCCCATTTAGTGCATCAACTAGGGGCTGTTTCTTTCATGGTACAATTTTGCATTCACAATAATCATATTTCTAAGAATATTATATCTATAAATATAAGTTAAAATTAATTTATATACAAGTTGTTCCTATTCTTTATTTATATTTGTTTCTATAAAGTTTGAAAAAAATTCTGTTGAAACGTTCAGTTCAACAACTTGTTAACACGTATGCACGTGCCATTTTTTTTTATAGCCAGTCGATTATTTTTTATAGAATGTACACAAAAGTCTTTGAAACTCAGAAGTCCATTATGTACAATAGAAACAGTCCATTTCTGATTGATTTATGAAAGTTATAGGAGTCAATATTTGGTTTTTGAATAATCCTTCATATGTGGAGTCTTTAAATGATACTTTGATTAACAAGTTAATCATTTTGTTAAAACGACTTTGTTTCTTAGTATCTTCATTTAAAAACATTTATTTTTGTTTTAACACTTTATGTAAAGGTCATTTCTCCTTAGAATGATTCAATGTTAGAATTATTTTGTCTAAGTTTTCAACTTTGAAATAAATATTGATCTTCTGTTAGAATTGTATCTACTATTAATAATCATAAAACTTTACAAACATAAAATCAGAAAAACGTATCACAATTAATGGGTATACTCGTTCATCATTATTATTTCCCTCATTTTCAATAAGTTTAGTGAGTTTAATTTATGTTTGAGATTAAGCACGCAACATCTTACCCTAAAATTAAATAATGAAAGTGATTGAGCATGTGGGCTGTATCATATATTACATGGATTAAATTATTCTGGATCAACATGTGTCTACCTGCTTCGTATTTTTTTTTACTGATAGTTGAAACACATTTGCATATTTTAAACTTTGATTGAGGGATTAAATATATAGAGATCCATGTACATGGAGAGGTAATGTCTTATAGTTGAATTGAGGAAAAAATAATAATAAAATTAAAATAAGTGAAGTAAAATAAAATAATGAAAAGATATTAAAATTTAAAATAAAATTACTCAAAATAAGATAATATTTGTTTATGGCAGAGTGAATAAAAAGAGAGAGAAGGAAACGTGTATTCTACATTATTCTATCTGATATATCATTTCCTATTATTTACCTTAATGATATTTTTGAATCTTTAGGTTCTACTACTGTATTTTTTACAATTTTATGAACAGTTTATTTAAGAAAGTATTGTTCAATTTATTAATGAATATTTAATTTATTGAATAAAAGTAAAGTATAATGAAGTATTTATACCTGATAGATATTTTTACTAAAATTTTGACTTCATACATATTATTCTAAACTTTATTACATATGTTTTTTTCTTTTACAATACATTACTATAGTGAAGATATTCAACTTACTTTTAGATGTTCGGCTACAGGGAAAAAATTATAGTCAATTAGAACATAGTATAAAATAAATATTTTTTACTATAGTTAAAAATTGTAGTAGATAATTTTTAATAGGTTACAGTATTAATGAACAATAGCCTGTTTTTTTTTATTAAAATAGACTACATAAGTCACTATTGCAATAATGAGAGGAACTTAGGAATGTGTTTTATGATTCAAATAAAACCATTATATATATATATATATATATATATATATATATATATATATATATATATATATATATAATATTGTTCCTTAAAAGAAATGTAACATAGATTTTGTTTGAATTTAATTTATACATTATCAATATTTTAAAAAATGTCTTTGTGTTAGCTTATACTACGGTTTTTTCTATTAAAGTATTTTATCTGAGTCATTCATATGTTTGTACTAGTAGTATTTGGATTGTATCAATTGTGGTAGGATCTTAACTTGTACATTTGTGAATATTTAAGCATCTTTTATCAGTAATTTGTGAAGAATCTAAATTCTGGATCAGTGGAATCTACAATGAGGTGCTTCCTTTATTACATAAATATTAATTAAAATAAATATTTTATTTTCTAGCACATTGAAGTGAGATGTTGGCTAATTTCACAAGACGAGAGAAAATATACTCTTTTTTTTCTTAATAATGCACTGGATATTTATTTGTAAAGAAAAAAAAATCCAAATACTGCTACAGTTATTCCCTTCATTATTAGAAGAAAAATTTAAGATTTTCAAAACACTTAAAGACGATCGTGTGTTAGTTATGATGACGTGTGGATCATAAAATAATAACTATAATTAATGAATAATCGTCACATTATGTTAATTATAGGATTGCTTGAAGGTCTTTCAAATATATTATTTTATACTGAAAGGAATCCTGCACAATCCCAAACGGAAGCTTCAACTTACCAACCCCATAACAACCCATTGACATTTGCACTTAGCTTCTATATATAACAGGTTTTGGCCATTGTTTACCTTAAGCAAATATTCAGAGAATAAATCCCATAGGCAGATATCAATCATGACTATCACCAACGAAGACCAACAACAAATTCAAATACCTGGCCACAAACATCTCCGTCACAAGAGTCTCCTTCAGAGCGATGCACTCTATCAGGTTCATTCCATTACTAACATTTTCTTCTTCTTTTTCCATAGTAACAATACCAACATTTTCATTCCATCTACAATTACTGGTTTTGCAGTATATACTTGAGACCAGTGTATACCCAAGAGAGCACGAGAGCTTGAAGGAGCTACGCGAGTTGACGGAAAAACACCCTTGGTAAGATCACGATCGATTATGTTGGTTTTCAAATCCAAAAGCTTAATTGTGACAACATCATTAAATATACCTATGTTGTAAAACAGGAACCTCTTAGCTACACCACCTGACGAAGGACAACTTCTAAGGATGTTACTGAAGGTGATCAATGCGAAGAACACCATGGAGATTGGCGTCTACACCGGTTACTCCTTGCTTTCCACTGCCCTCGCTCTTCCGTCTGATGGAAAGGTGCTTAATTCATACATATATACATTAACATATCAATATATATATATCATATATAAGGTGCATATGAGTGATGAAATTAAGGTTTTGTTGAAATGAAACAGATCCTGGCAATGGATATTAGCAGGGAATATTATGAACTGGGGTTGCCTGTGATTGAAAAGGCAGGAGTGGCTCACAAGATTGACTTCAGAGAAGGTCCAGCACTTCCTCTTCTTGATCAACTCATCAAAGACGTGAGTTCAATCAATCCATGCACATTATTTTCAAGAAAAAGAAAGAATCAGTGTCAAAATTATGTGTATATAAGTCTATGGTGTTTGTTGATGAATGTGTATTGCATTGCATGAACATGAACAGGAAAAGAACAAGGGAAGCTTCGATTTCATCTTCGTCGATGCTGATAAGGATAACTACTTGAACTATCACAATAGGGTGATTGAGCTTGTCAAGATTGGGGGAATGATCGCCTACGATAACACCCTGTGGAACGGCTCTGTGGCCGCCCCATCCGATGCTCCTCTCTTGGATTATATTAAGTATTATCGCGATTTTGTGATAGAGCTGAATCAAGCACTTGCACTTGATTCAAGGGTCGAGATTTGCCAGCTTCCCGTTGGTGACGGCATTACACTGTGCCGCCGCATCATCTGATCACTCTGCTCCTTTTACCCGCAACATACGGAAAAACACGAGTTTCAACTATGTTACCTAATCCATGAATAAAATAATGTGTGCCTGCTTGGATGAATTTGAATTTTTGTCTTGTAAGCGAATACATTCATAACGTGTCTCTTCCTCAACACAATACACATGTATTCATTCCAAATCATATTTACGATATATTTATATATAGTGTGTAGTGGAGTAATAATAAGTTCAATTATATATAATATGGTGGCATGGATCTTCCTTCTGCAGTCCCTTTTTTTTTCTTTCTGCACCCCATAAAAGTTGTAATACTCCTTATTGGAATTTTTACTCTGTTAGTATGGGGTGACAATTAGTAATAATAATAATGAGGTCTAGGAATAAAAAAGCCCTTTCGTATAATCAAGAGAGCCCTGATAGTATTTGGTTTTGGGCTATATTTGAGCTTTTATCTTGTGCATTTTTCTTCTTCTTGCACCTCCAATTTTTGTTTCTGCACCTCAATTTTGGTGTAGGGGTGTTGCTCCCTCCACCACCCAAAGTGCTCCTGCACCTCTCCACTATTTTCTTTTATTCCAAAAATACTCTACACCTCTCCATTATTTTCTTTTATTTCAAAAATACCCTACACCTCCCCACTATATTCAACAATTTTTTTCTTTCTCTCTCCACATTAATGGAGCATGTGAGGCTCAGATTTAAACTTGTGATATATTGAAAAATTTTATTTACACTTTCCCTTAAATAAGTTTGATTCAATTTTATTTTCACTGTTCAATATATATATATTTTTTCTTCAAATTACTTAATAAATGGTAAAATTTTGTTCTAAATTTCTAGAAAAATATTTATATATATGTGTAATTTTTTTACATTTAATATCTATAATTTTTAACATTATATTATGTTTTAACTTACCAACATGTTTGACTCAAATAACTTGAATAAAGTATTTAATTTATTAGATAAATAATATAAAAATATTATTAAATACTTAAAATATAAAAGAAAAGTTATTTATTAAAGATTTGAAATTTATTTAGTTCTTTTGTCATTATAAAGTTAGTATATAATAATAATAATATATTATTTACTATTAATATTATTATGTTTTATTTTGTATTTGCATCTAACTTTTAAGTTTATAAAATGAAAGTGGTAAAAACACTAATATTGAAGTTTCCTCTGAATTTTATATTTTGCAATATATCACAAGTTTAAATCTAAGCCATATAAATGTTCCATTAATGCAGAGAGAGAAAGAGAAAGATGGTTGAGGATAGTAGGGAGGTGTAAGGTATTTTTGGAATAAAAGAAAATAATAGAGAGGTGTAGAATATTTTTAGAATAAAAGAAAATAGTGGGAAAGTCCAGAAACACTTGGGATGGTGGAGGGAGCAACACCCGGTAATTTATTTTCTCTCCTTGTATTTAACCCACCACTTACTTTTCCTCAAAATTTATTTTCCTAACCCTAACGTCGCAGTTTTCACTCTCCTTCACCCTGTACCTTAGGCAACACATATCCTTCTCTTCATATAATGCACCATACACCCATGTTGAAGAAGGTTGTTGCCACTAACAACAAACAAGATACACATTACATTTATCATATATTACGGATAATAAAAATTTGTATGTGTTTTATTGAATTATATGTCAAAAGCGTAAGTAAAAAACGAGTTTGAGAATTTAGGGTTGAATATCATATTTTAAAATTTATTTAAAAAGTTGTACCAAATTTTGAAATCTGGTTAAAAGGATTTTGAATTTGGACTGAATATTAAAACTTCAAAATCCGATTAAAAAATGTACTGAATTTTGAAATTTAGTACACTCCTTAATCAGATTTTGAAATCTGATGAACTTCTTAATCGAATTTCAAAATATAATATTATACCAAAATCCAGTAAGTTTTAAACTGAATTTTGACAAGATAAAAAACAATTCTTTAAACTCACTTAATTAACCCATCATGTGATGCAAAAATCTTATTAGATATAAAGTTAGTTGTGTAATCTTCTTCGCAGATTTCATTTATAAAAGAAGATAAATCTAACATGAAGTTAAAATTTTCTTGTAATTTCATCAAACTTAAAAAATAATTTTTCATCTTAAACTTTATCCACCTACAACATGACATCATCATACTTTACTTGTCCAATAATAATAATAAACTAGAGATCAAGAAATTCATAAAACAAAACAAACAAAAAAATTTTAAAAAATAAAAATAAAATAAAAACAATATCAAATTTTGAAATTCGAAACAAAATTGATTCGTATTTTAAAATTTGAGAAAAAACATAATTGGTTTCGAAATTTAGTAAATTTTCTTAATCGAAATTCGGTGAATTTCATCACAAAATCTGATAAATATTTTTACAAATCTGGATTTTAAATTTTGAAATGTGCAAAATATAATAAAATTAAATATTCAATTTCAAATAAAGATGAACGAAAAATATAATCTACAAAAATGAATATAATATGTAGACCTGAAGGAAGATGAACCAATGAGTGAAGTTTCAAATTATGTAAATATGTTTGATAAAAAGTAATAATAATTACTGTTTACATAATTTATTTAATATTATATATATTTATATATATACATAAGTTTTTTTCTCAAAGGACTTATTTGGTACTACAGTTTTGGAAGTATAGTAAGAAAAATTGGAGGATGAAATTCTTTGGACATGTTAGAAACGATATTTTTTTTTCTTCACATGAGGTGAGTGTTGTTCTCTCCACTACCACCAAATGCTTCCTACACCACTCTATACCTAATTTATCTTTGTTATAAAATGAATGTTAACATCATTTTACATATTTTAACTATTTTTTTAATATTTTAGTTTATTGTTTTTATTTTAGATTTTTTTTAATAATATTTTTTATTTGCATAATATATTATAAAAAACAAAAAATTAAATACTTTATAATTAATTTAAAATATATAAAAATATTTAAATATTAATTTAAAATACAATAAATTAGTAAACTAAAAACTAAAAAAAAAACTTACCTGATGATACATCCGTTTAAATAATTATATAAAAAATATTTAAATAATCAATTAAATAATAATACATAAATTAAATTATTAATAATTAGTTTACTAAATAAAATAAAATAAAATTATATATAATTACGTAATAAATTTTAAAAAAATTTAAATAATATGTATATATTAATTTAAAATACAATAAACTAAAAACTAAAAAAAAAAATAAAAAAAAAATTGAATGGATCATCTGTAATTATATAAAAAATATTTAAATAATTAATTAAATAATAATATATAAATTAAATTAATAATAATTATTTTATTAAATAAAATTAATTTATATATAATTACGTAATAAATTAATTTATTTTATTTAATTAAATAATTATTATTAATTTAATTAAATTATAATTGTTTTTAATTAATTATAATTAACGGATGTACAACATGGTCACACCCATTAATAGATGTGGTCACATTCGTTTAAGTTTTTTTTTAAAATTTTTAATTTATTTAAATAATATATTTTAATTAATAGATTATTATAATATATTATGTAAATTAATTTTATTTTATTTAATTAAATAATTATTATTAATACAACAAATTAATTAACTAAAACTAAAAAAAGAACATAAAATTTAAATAGATATGGATACATCCGTTAACAGATATAATATATCCGTTAATGGATATAGCATATCCGTTGAAGAATTTTTTTCTACAATAAATATCGACGTCTTTTGAAGAAAAGAAGTGGGAATGTAGGATTTTTTAAAATATAAAAGTTAATTTTAGAATTTTTAAAATATGTGATGGTGTTGGAAACAATATGAGATGGTACAGGAGTAACCCTCGTATCAAGTGCATCATTAAGCAGAAAAAGAAAGGCGATATATTTTCTTTCCGGGTTGTAAAATTAGCCAACATCTCATCTCGCTGTGAAATCCCAATTAAGTAACCCAAAATCTAGAATCTTCTTTAACCTTTTCTGATTAAAAAAAGTATAAAGTAATTTTTATAAGGTTCAGGAGAAAAACTAAAATATTACTCCTGTACTGTACCCAAACCATCTATCTAGCCTCCTACCCAGGAAAACTAAACTATAACCATAGAAAAAGAAAGTGATCTTTCTCTAATAAATAACAAACAGAATTTTGTGAAAAATATCATTCAATATTTTGTAATACAAAACAATAATACTAAAATAGTGACGACATTGGTGAAAAATGAATATGAAGGAGCTGCATTTACGTGTATCCCAAAGGACCTTTTAATAACCCACAATAAAAGTCAACGGGGAGACGTGAATGAAAAATAAGTACTTGTGAGGAAACTTACACAAACAAAATCCTTAACCTTTTAAGGGTGTTGCTCCTTCCACCAGCACACGGTTTTCCCTCTACCTTTCCTTTATTATTTTGCCTCTTAATAAAATTTTATTTTTAGGGTTATTATTTTTTAATTTTACCCATTCAGAACCTATTTCACTAATAACCTATTCTAGTCCCGTACATGAGTAAAATATATTTTTTCATTTTAACATTATATTTGTTCCTCTCTTTCTTTCGTTGTGAGATACTACAAGTTGCAAAGGTTGGTGGTGGTGGAAAGAATTATCAAGCAGTCTCTCTCGTGGTGCAGTATCACTCTCGTGGTGCAGTGCGTGGAGTGGTGCAGTGTGTGTCGTGCTTCCTCGTATTCGAATAAACCTTGAAATAAAACCCTAAAATAAAAAACGTAACCTTTAAACGGATGTTGACATCCGTTGAAGATGTCACCTCCGTTTAAAGGTTACTTTTTTTTTTTTATTTTAGAGTTTGTTTTATTAGGGTTAATGTATACTTCTTCACGCTGGTTGATGCTCTGGACGCTCCTCGATGTTCCTCCACACCATGGCGGCGACGCTCCTTCACACCACGGCGGCAATGGAAGTTTTCAAACCAAAAGAAAAAACTGGGAAGAAAAAGGAATTGAGTAAAAATCTTTTTAAGTTAAGGATATAATTGTATTTAAAATAATCTGGGAATGTGGAGGAAGTATAGGGTGGTGGTGGGGGGAGCAACACCCACCTTTTAAAAGTATATAAAATGGACCTAAAAAAAACTTAAAATTAGCCAAACATAATTGGGACCATCCACTGAAGATATTTCAAGATTAGTGAGTCAGATACACCTATCTTAACCAAGCCAAAAAAAACAAATATATATATATATATATCCAAAAAATACCTCAACCTTTTAAACGTAAAAGATTAATTCAAACAATGTATGCCAGTGCTTTTCTTTTGATAAAAAATACACGTAACAAATAATATAATAAAAATAAGTCATCATACAACTTTTACACGATTCCGGAATGAGCTAATTATTAGTCATTCCACACCTCAAATTTTTTCCAACCACATTTTATTTTCCTTACTAAATCCAAGGAATTTAAAGCAGCTAATTAAAACTCAACAACTCAACAACTCAACAAACTAATTTTCATTTCAAAATTCCAATTATTTAATTATGCATTAAAATGAAAAAAATAGTTGGATATTACCAAAAAAGAATATTGATTGATGGGTGCTATAATGCACATCGATATAAATCCTCAATTAAACTGAACAGAGAATCTAGAATCTGAATCTATGTAACACAGATAGGTTATTCCTTATTATGTGTGTGAATAAAACAGTATGTTCCACCGTTTTTTAACTAATTTAACTAAAAACGGTGTATCCACGTCTGAATTAACTGGCATTCATGCTAATTAGTTATTTCGAATTTGGACTCTGATTTGTAATTGCTCTAAATATTTTAAAACACAGAATAGTTTACTGCATATAAAGAGTTTTTAACTCAAAAACAAAAATAGATAATGAATGAAGAGAAAAGTTCCGTGAACACAGTAAGGAAGGACGTGACAATAAAAAGGGATGACGAAAACATGAGGACACTTTTCAGTTTCCTTGTTGGCTGTATTATTATATATTTCTGACAGAAAACACTTTTCATAAGAACAGAACAGAGAGTTTAAGGTTATTTCAGGGTGAAGGTTCTGTGGTGTTTGTGAAGGTTCTGTGGTGTTTGTGAAGGTTATTTTGGGTTTGTGATTGGTCAGTGAGAGGATCTAATGGAAGTTGAGGCAGAGATTGATCGCTTGCCCGTTGACTTGTTGGCTAATATTTTTGTTCTTTTCACTTCCTTCACTGATTTGGCACAGTAAGTTTTTATGTTGGCTGCATAGCTGTTTCATTGGTTTAACAATTCATTCACCAATCATCATGAATTTGGCTTTGTGATGTGGTTTTGCTTTGAAAGAGCGAGCGAGGTTTGCAAGAAATGGAAACAAGGGGTGAATGAGTCTCTGGCATGCAGAGAGAATCTCAGCTTTGCAGGTTGGAAAATGGATGATGAATCCACTGCTCGTCTTGTTTGTCATGCCTACAATCTCACCAAACTTCATATGTATGTGTACATAGTACATATTTTTCTTTCTTTTCATACCCTCACTCCTATTTTATCCTATTCTTTTACTGTTCTTCGGTTTTGTACTTTTGCTTTTCCTGATTATAAATTTATAACTCTACCCCTTTGTTGATTACAAGGAGGCTGAAGTGTTTTTGATTGATGATCTTTCTTAAACATCGAAGTGAACATAAGTATTGATTATTAAAGCTTTGGAGATGGATTATAAATTTGAGTCTCAACCATTCAATGGAAATTATTTGTGCTATTTTAGGTTCCAGAGGAAACTAGCAATTTGGAGAAGGTTGATAACATGTTTGTTTAGGGATATGAATCTGGTAGGGTTTTGAATGATGCTAAGTAAAAGCCGTATTTGTAATTTTGATTTTGATAAGAATCTGCACCATTTGTCCTAAGGCGAACCTCTAACCCTTTTCTCTTGATTTGTGTTGGCAATGTTTGGCTAATAGAACAGCTATGTTTTCTTGATTTTAAAGCTTTCTGACATGGAAATGCCAATATTGAGTAAGAGGTTGTCGTGCAACCGAAACTGTTGGTTGAATGGATTAGATTATACATGTTGGTTCATTTTAACTCTAAAGAATACATGAAATAAGTAAGGTGCCATTAACTTTGACAAGCATACTTGTAAAATTTGGAATCTGAAACAAGCAATTGTAGAGTTTGGTAGTTTATAACCAGTTATGAGCTATGTTTCCATCGTCAAGGTCTCAAGAATGTAGCTATAAGATGGAAAACTTTTGTTGTGTTTTGTATTTTCAGACCAAGAAGCCGTTGGTGTTGCCAAATAACTGATGCAGGACTTGTCAGAATATCTTTTGCTAAGTGTGTCAGCAATCTCACATCTATATCATTGTGGGGTTTGACTGGCATCACAGATGAAGGTGTTGTTCAACTGGTATGCCATTGTTTTGATTTTGTAACTTATATGCTTGGGTCTGTGTGACATATCACTTGGAATGGTGTTAGAAAATAGGAAGGGATTAAATCACAAGGCTTAGTTTCAGCTCCCTGAAAATCTCCATCATCTGATTATACCAGTAAACTTGACATTAAATCCAACCCAAAGTTTTCAAATATTAAATATATGGGTCATTCTTTGGATTGATCTTTTTCTACTCAATATGTTTCCCACTTCCCCTTCCAACATATATTCATTTTGTGCAGACTATTGCAGTTGGAATTAAATTAAATTAAATTAATTTTGAGAATTTAAGGCTGTCATGACTAGATTGTGCTTATATTATTCTAACATTTATCAGGTTAAGGAAATGTTGTTTTGGGTGTTTCTAGTTTGACTAATAGCCTATGTGGATTTCAGTTTATAGCCACAAAATTTGTCCTCAAACCAAAATTAGGACACATTCCAAAAACATAGTCTATGTAAGTGTTGTTTTATTTTTGTTTCCTTCTTCTTCTCTAACGACAACTATGGTATAACAGATATCCAGAACTAGATCTTTACAACATCTGAATGTTGGTGGTACATTTATCACGGATGAATCTCTGTTTGCCATTGCAAGAAGTTGTCCAAAGTTGGAGGTAAATTATAAGAAATTGAACGTTAGGTTTTTGTGTTCAATTATTTTCCTCCTCCCATAACAAAAAGAAAATAATATATAGTCTAGAAATGACATTTTATTCATCTAACTGTCTGTATTTAGTATGTATCAACCTGATAATCAATCTTGAGTGGCTTCATATTCAATGTTTGTGATTTTCCATTGCATCATAAGTGAAATGATTGCTTATTGTTTTTGTTCAGACCATTGTTCTTTGGAGCTGTCGCCATGTAACTGAGAATGGGCTTTTTGCCTTAGTTGACAAATGTGTGGAGCTGAAATCAATGAATTTATGGGGAACAAGAGTTCCTGTGGACTGCCTCAACAATCTACTTGTTTTAAGACCAGCACTTATGATCAAAGTTTGAAACTAGACTAAATGTATAGAATGGTCTCCCTGGTTGTTTTCTACTGCTATTTTTATGTACAGATTGTTTCGTTTTTCAATTCATAGATTCAATTCAACATGCCTCAAAAGCTGAATATGTCAAAATCCATTTCTGCAAGTAGCTATTGCTGTAAAGTTCAATTCACAAAAACAAAGTCATGAGTAAAGAAAGATTATTGAACTGTATCTATTCATTTACCGACTTATGTTAATTGTTACACTGTCTCTGTATATAGACTTTACCTATGGAAGTTGCATTCAAAGTGTACAGCTGTACTGAGCTGAGACCAACTTTAGAAAAATTGCTTAACTAACAAGTATTTATAAAAAAATAAAATTAAGATAATATAATCAAAATTTTCCCGTACATTAAAATTAATTTATACACTCTAGAAGGATATTTTTATCTAACCTTTACAAGTTGATTTGAGATTATAAGATTTTAAATAATTGTACTTAAATCATTATTTGTCTTCTATTCTAAAAACTAATTATTGAAAAGTTTATTCAAGTGGCAAGTTGATTTTACCAATCATACACTAAAATATAATAATGAGAAAAAGATTCGGCGTTTTTGCATATTTCAAAAGATATCTATATTATAAAATAGTCATATCATGAGAGAGAAAAATAAAGAAATCAAACACCTAACTTAAAAAAGCCGTTTAAGCTGATCATCCTATTAGTTATTATTATAATTTTTTATATTTGATATATTTTTAAGAATATTTATTATTTATGGACTTTTTTTAACAAATGTAAAATTACCTGAGATCTTATTAAGGGATTATAAAGTATTCAATACTACAAGTTTAAATTACCTGAGATTTTATTATTTGTATCTCAAAATTTAGTTTTATAAATTACATGATACTTGTATTCATATAATTTATAATCCAAAAGAACAAAAACCGACCTGAAATCTGATTGAGATGCAGCCCTAACAGGTGGAATGGATCAGGTTTTGAGTTGGCAACTCAACTTCTAGATGGTAACTAGCGTGCAAAGTTAAAATTAATTGTTTCACGTAAATTTTGTTTGTCTAATTATATTCACGTCAATGTTATATTCTTCCAAATAAGGAATTGCCAGTTAGGTCAGGAAGAGAATGAAAGAAAGCAGATAAAGGCATTACTAATAGAATGAAAAGAAGTGATTAATACTTGGAAAGAAAATAGCTGATAACTGCATACTTAGGGTCAAATTCCACATTATGAACGTCAAATTGTGAGATTTTTTCAAGGATTTATAATAGTTCATGCTATTATTTGATTTGAAACACATGTAAACTCTGGAAAAAAAATGTAAAGAGAGTTAAAAACTTTTTTACAAATAAATATTAGATGTTATTTAAGAAGTTAGATGTTCTATAAGCATAAGTATCAAGTATTGTTGAATATTTATAGATTTTTAAGTGTTTAAAAATCTTTTTAAGACGAAAGTAAGGAGAAGACAAATTTTTATATTCGTTTATTTTAAATTGAGTTACATTTAATCCTTTCTTAAACACTCTTAAAAGGTTTTAGTAATCTTTAAAGATTGTAGACGAGTTTAACTACTCTTGGTTTTACAAATTAACTTAACTAATTAGACGAGTTTCACTATTCTTGATATAACACTTGTCTAATTGACTATATCGTTTAACTCTACTCATAAGTTAAATTAAAAGTTTTTTGATTCATTTCTGAACCTACAATGTGTACTCTTCCAGAAGATATAAAATAAATACAAAGAAAATCTAAAAATTTGTAATAAAATATTTCTTTCTTAAAAATAAAGTTTAGACAACGTAAGCTTAAGAAAATGTTGACAGAGTAAGAACAATAATAAATTTTGATTCTTCTTCTCTTCTCTTCAAACAACCCTCTTTATATAAATTTCTTTGAAAAAGATCTTTTATACAAAACATTGACTTTAGAGTAGGAGTATAACTTTTTAGTACGAGGTCAGATACTATCTTCTATCTCTTAACGTTTTTTTATCCAATACAAAACTTTTAATAAGGCTTAGTAAAAAAAATAGAACAACACAACAGACAATGAAATACTATCTTGTACATGCATTAAAAGTGTTAAACATTTTTAAAGGTTTAGGCATTATACGTGTATAAACATTTAAGCATAGTCGGTTTGAGTAACATTCAACGTTTATGATATCGTTTATAGATACCACATTAAATGAACTTATTCTAGAAGACTTAATTGATAAACTCTATTTTGTTATACATTTTTGTTAAACTTCAAAACAATTTTGGTTAATCGATATTGTCTTAATACAATTTTTTTCATTTACAGACAAAATTTAGGGTGTTTGAAAAAATGTACACGATGTTCCTGATTTTAAAAGCTGGCAAACCTTGTGCAACTTCCTCTGTTAAACTATAAGGTCCATGTTCCATGTTTATGTTATGTGGTTAAAATGTACGAGAATAGCACTATAGTGTTCAAACATCAATACAAAAAGTTACAAAAGTGAATGAAAAAAGGACAAGTGGTAAGTATTGTGAAGAATACAATCGGAACAAACCGTAACAAAGACCAAGAGCTTCTTGACATCCTGATCCTATGTTGCAAATTCGTATTCTGTCTTGACTAATGATACCTTGGTACAAATCCTGGAAAGCAAGAAGGGGAAACATTACAAATATAATAAGAGTGAAAGAAAATTACTTAGGGGTAGCAGATAAGACATCATATCCACTATGACAACGGAGTGCCATAATATGCATGGAACCACAAACAACAACAATGAAACAATGGTTTTTGAACCCTTGGAGACTTGAATTAGGTAAACATACCTGAACTGCTCTGGATGCATCTTAGTCTTTCTTGGTGGGTTACCATCTACCTCAGATGACCTCACAGATCCGTGACTATGGCCTCAGCAATTCCAAAATTTTGTTTTATCTCATTTATAACCTATGAGCAGTTCCATGGCATTCCAGAGTTTGAGGAAGTACTAGTGTACACACTAAATCACAAGAAGCCCCTCTTTAAAGACTAGCTCATTCATGATAGACAAATATCATAACTCTAAGAGCTTCTCTTGTTAGACTTTGCTTGTGTAATAATAAATCACAATCTTAATAAAACAGAAATAAGGAGAAAATAAAACAAGACGAAAAAGCAGCAATTTGGAGAAAGAGCAGGTGAAGCTGATCTAGAGAACTGAACAGATCCTGTAAAGCTTCCAGCTGTGTTAGTCACTGGACTTGTATAAGGTACAGTAATATTCTTGCAAGATCCAAAAGGTGCTCCCTCCTGCATAATTGCAGAAATTATCTAATTGTCCTTGATCTATTCAGGTAGGTAGAAGCTGTGCTAGGATATAAATCAATCCATTAAGAATTCCATCTGATATACACACAAATGTTATTCCAACACCTTACTTTTACATGAGGGTCAGACATCTTTGGGGAAAAAGCATGTATGGAGAAGCTTATTTCAATCTATATTTTTCCAAAAGGAAATTGAGGATACAGTCAAAGCCAACCATAACATGATTTTACATTTTTGCTATTTTTAACAATAACTAAACTAAACCTTTCTCTCCTCCTGTCAAGATTAATTATCTCTTGCATTAGAGTTGATTTTAAGGAATAATTAACAAAGACACATAGAATTACATACTTTAAATTTAAAGACTCATTCAAACAGAAATATTCGAATCAAATTCATTAATGTAATATAGATATAAGTCAGGCTTGAAAGAATCACTTGTAAGATAAAATTTACGTTCAATTACATACTTTAAATTGGTCCACTTATATATTCCAATAGAAAAGGTTTTAACTATGAATCCAAGATGAATTTGAGAAAGTCGGACTGAACTTGTTCTAAATTAGGTTTCCACTAACCGTAGGAATATAAGATGTGAAATTATAAAAATAAAGAAGAAAGTTCACAAACAAATGGCATCAAGGCAATACATTTCTGGACAAGAAATGCAAGCTAACCTGGCAAGCAGAGACTGTATTGCAGCCGCACAGCGAGTGGCCGTTCATTTTATCCACGATATCGAACACGCCCCCACCGTCACTCCTCTGCATGAAATTAATTTAGAATTATGAAATGGATTTGAGTTATTTTCCACATTATCGAATTGGAATGAATAATCCAACATAAGGGATACCATGTAAAAATTAACTGCTATAAAATTAGGCAACATATTTCCTGCAGCTTTGTAACATGTGTTCACCATATCAGCAAGTGGAGCCGAATGCTCCTTGCATGAGTCAGCTTCAACCGGATATGTTGGAAAGTAGTTCTGTAAGAACAGTGATGCACTTCTAGAAGTTAGCGGCTTCGATTTTTTTCTGTGTGGACAAGAACCCCCTTGAACTCCAGGATCTCCGGCTGCAAGGTAGTTATGATGTTGTCATTTCACAACATTTACTATAATGATATCTGTGCTTCAATAACACTGCACTTACACTCATTTTCAATCATATAAGTCCACTGATAAGCGATTCCTTCTTCAGCTTCCTTAGAAGCATCCGAAGTGAAAACAAGGAGACGACGATTTGCTTGAACCATCTCTGTTACAGTGGGCCAATCTTCACCCTTCTTGGGCATATCAGACACCGGGAACCAATATTTATCTAGTCCAGCATTTGAGAACAGATTAATTAACCCCTTTGGAGTACGCACATAATCCTCAATTACAATGGTGATAATCTCGGTCGGATTTGCAGTTAAGAATGCTTCCACTTCTCTCAAAGTATTTATTGCAGGTTGCTGAAAAATATTTCAGCATTAGACCACACCAGCAAAATTATATATAGTAAGATGAATATCAAAGAGAAGTTTATAGTTAGATTACAAAGGCAGTGAAGTTGAAGCATTGCTCTCGGAATGAATGACAGAGCCAGATATCGTTCTCAAAGTCGTACATATCCAACATCAGTCCTCTCACTCCATTCTAAACACCACCCATAAAAAAATGTGTAAGAATCACTAAACAAACAAGTAAAACACAAAATTATAGATAGATACGAGCATATAATAATTAATCCCACTCACTTAACCCCTTCATCCTGAAGCTATGTAAAAGAATCACCAAAAAATAAGTAAACTATGTACATTCGAAATTAAAACAGACATTCCCTTCATCATGAAGGTAAACTAGAATCTTGAAAATGCAAAACGAAGAAGGAAACGATGTGACGTTTTGTCTATCCAAGGAATCCCACTTAGAAGACAAGAAGGAACAGCAATACATACCCTCAACTGGTTAGTAACAGTATCTTCTTGATTGTAAAAGGTGAGTCTCTGAACACCAGCCAAAGATGGTGCATCCACGATACTGAATGAATTATGGGTCATGATCCACGTGTACTTGTTGAAGGGCAAACCATTCACCTGCATGGGTGTCCCAAAAAAGAGACAGTTAATGTTGTTGTATTACATAGATATGATATGTTGTCTGTCATGTCAGATATGTGGTTGGAGGTTACGAGAGATGTAACGATGGTGGCTTGGCCTCTGGTGCAAACGGGCCGAGTCCGGCCTAAAGCAGGGCAATTGCCGCAATAGAGACCCGGCCCACAATCGGTGGCAGCTGTACATGCTTCCAGAACCTGCGAAAGTTGGTGAATTTTTCAGGTGAATATCAAAAACTGAAACGAGTTTGCATGGATCATAACTGAGTGTGAAGGAAGAGAAGGAAAAGGAAGTGAACCTGGCAATTCACGTTGAAGCATGCGGCGGAAGAGGTGAGGAAGAGGGAGAAGAAGAATGACGCAAAGATGGTGGGGGTTCTGCATTTGGTGCGGGAATCCAAGAAACGCGAGCACATGGCACCACAGCACCAGAGAGAGAGAGAGAGAGAGAGAGAAAGAGGAAAGGTTGAAAGTTGAAAGGAAAAGAAAGAGATTTTACTGTGCAAGAGGAGAGAGAGAGAGGTTGATCAAAGTTTTGGCTTTGTCACCTTTAATTTTTCTCTTATTTTGAGGCAACTATACTTAACGTTTATGTAGGTATTAGTATGTAATGATGCACTTTAATATATTATTTGAATTAAGAAGAAAAATTGTTGAGATAAATGTTTGTTTAATACAAGGCTGACAAAAGGCAGTAGACTCTTCTAAATGCAATGTGATCCGTTGGGTTGAGAGTTATCTTTTTGAATTTTCCCCACTTTTCCAAGTTTCCTCTTCTACATCTTCCACTACTCCATTCTGCTTCAAGCACTCTCTGGGATCTCTTTATTTATGCTTTTTCACGTGGTGGGGTATTCTGCTTCTGCCCAGAAATTACTGCTAGAGGTGAATTTCAGACAGTTTTATGATAGGCAACAAAGTATGGAATTTCATGCCCATTTTCACATGTCTTTCAGCCAAAGGATTTTTAATGAAAGTTTTGCATTCAAGAAAGAGCAATTCGCTATGATAAATTGGAAAGGTGTTTAATAGATTAGTCAATTCATTAATATTTTTAGGAATGAGTATTCAATTTATTCATTAAAATGATCCTGAGTGTTACAATCTTTATAAATCACTTGACGATGGAGAAATAGCGTAAATAAGAAACGAGCTTTCAGGGAAATTAAACAACTTTAATAAATATATCATGGAAATGAGTATTTTGACGAGAACGTATCATTAACTATTTATGAGAACGTATCTCAGTTTTATGAAAGCAGATAACCTTACAGAATAAATTATCAAAGGATTTATTAGATTAAAATGTATCATGCATATCATTCTCATCAAATATTGCGCTAATGAAAATTAATTTATACCCCTTGTTGTGTTGTGAAATTTGCGGTATGAATATATGATTCATTTTACTAAAATGGATGTATTCATTTTGTAAACTAGATTGTCTTAAAAGAAATTCTCTGATGCTTTCAAAAGAAGGTATTTATAAATAAGTTTATCCAAATTTATAAGAACTTCATACATTACTTTCTGCATTTTTTTTATAAGTTTTTTCAAAATTTAAAAAGTACAACTTTCATAAATTCGCAGTTCTTTCATTATAAAAAACAATTTACAAGAATGTACTTTAACTAGTAAATATTTATTAATAAACTAATAATCAAATGAATCGGCTTTTGGTATGCTACCAAAAACTTTCAATAATTTAATATTATTTCAGTTTAGTAGTATCGCACCACTGTAAATCAATAATGATTATTCACCAATTAAAATATGAAAATAGCCATAATATTCATATATGATAAAATTAAACTTAACTGAGTTTTAAATTAATTTGAATATTTTGAGCTAAGTTTACATCATTTAATCTTATTGTGAACTGAAAGACGAGCGCGTCTAAGTCATTGTGTTGTGCTTAGTGTAAAATAAAGTTACCTTCCAAAACTATGTTTAGTGTCTAAGTCATTGTGTTGTACTTTCTGTAAAATCAAATCACCCTTAAATTTTAAATGATTATATAAATTTAATTAAAAAATATTAAAATTTTGAATGTCACACAACAACAAATTTCAGAAAATAAAGATACCCAAATTGATGAAACTTAAAACTTAATTAAGCTATAAACCATATCATATTCATCATGTCTTCTACAATTTTACAGTAGCATGAGGTCACTTACAATCTAAAAAGTGTATTTTATTATGTATAAATAGATAATTTTATAAAAAAAAATCATCATAGAACATTTATACCATTAGAGATTCCACTAGTAAAATCTAAATAATATTTTGCCAATTTTAACTACTGAATCAATGAAAAGTTAGCTGTAAGAACTGTAAATGATAAAAGTGAGGTGTTCTGATTTGCACTGGCACATTCCTCTTCGGGAAAGAATAGCATGAAATTTTGATTAAGCTGATATTTTCAATTACGAATGGCAAATAAAGTAGGTTGATACTAAAATGAATTGTTTAAATGTTACCTATGCAGCAACAATTGCATGTCCTTGCTACGAACAAAAAGCTCAAAAAATACTTCTTTCCGCTACCAATGAGATTGCTTTCCCCTACGTGTGAAAGAATATCAAAGAATTGATTTTTAAACAACATTAAGCAAGCTTCTTTGCACGACCACTTGAAGGAGCCCCGTCCTCTTTTTTGGATCCAGATGCCTCAGGTTTCCGAGCCCAGACAGGGGCCCTGTCAGGCTCATAACGATAATCATAGAACAGTTCCTCCCCGGCGCAAATCCGTTCCTTTGCAAAAATGCCTACCCTATGATCTCCAGCAACCATTATAACCTGCCAGTTTAAGCATTTATACAGATTGTGAATGACACTGTACTCCTGGGAATGCGCGAATGTAAAATAGAGCTCCATAATCAACATATTAAATAAGAATCAGAACTAAGAAATACCTTCGCATAGCAATTTGGATCGGGCGAATGGTTCGCAAACTTCAATTTATCACCCTTTCGGTAAGCATCTAGAACGAACTGCATAAAACAATTTGTGGTTCATCCTATGTTTGATACATGATTAATGTAAGATGGAGAACTTTTCATGACAACAGATATATATATGTAAAAGCTTGCCTGGTCATTCAAATTAAAGAGAAAAGATGAATTTTCACGGTCATATATCTTTCCTCGCTTATCTGCTTCCCGATGAGAAATCAACTCTCCTGTATACTCTCCAAGGTATTCATGTTTACCAACACTATTCTGGAGTGTGAAAAGATTGAGTTAGGAAAAGGAAAACTACACGTGCTCAAACAAGATAATTTATTTACAGATGAATACCTTTAAGAAGGCTCCCCAGCCTGATACATCCGACCTTCCAAGAAGAACCTATGAGCATATTAGATGTTAGTTGCAGTCACAAATAATGTAAAAAAAATTATATTAGAGTATAATTAGCAAAACAAAATAACAGGCACGAAATTGATTGAAAACAAAGAATACTTTATGGGATAGACCAAAGTTCAAGCAAAATCACTCTAGTAATCTAGATTAATTCTACTATAAACATAATTTCATCCACTTCTCTCAATCTTTGATAAATATGACCTATTATTTTTTATAGAAGAATAAATTTGCAGCAAAGAGAGCAAACAAATCTTAATACATATGTAAAGATTTAAAAAAGAAAAAGGCAGTCAAAGAAATTTACCCTTTGCTGCTGTTTGAGAAGAAGCTTCATGTTTCTACATTCGTAATTGTCCCCTCTTTGGCTAGGAATCCCAAGAGTACCATCGCCACAACTGCAACCATAATTGACCCACACAGCAAAAGGAACGGTGACAACCAAATCATGAAGTAGTAATACATATTATAAGCACTTAAGAAGAAAGGCAGTGAAGTCATGAAAACAGACAACCGAATCTTTTCCTAAAAGCCGAATAATTTATTCAGATCCTTCATTGTGCGAGAACTAAAATAGACATTTGTTTAAACATTGCGGATGAAACAATCAAATCAATGGGTCATATTATGACCAAGTTTACAATGATGAGACAGCTCCAATAAATCTCAGGAATTATTTGTTTCTTGGATTAAATTTGATATTCCATAGAATACTAATACCATAAAAAAATATTGGAATATATTTAAATTTCTTTAATTCAAAAATAAAAATGTTAAAAAAAGGAATGAGATAGGTTTTATAGGATTCTCGCCCTTTTACATGAAAAAGGAAGGAGAACCTTGCAATATATATTCCTAGGAATACATCATATCAAGCAGCATATGTATATATATCTTCTTGTACTAAACCTGGGAATACTACAATCCAAACTCATATTCTCAGAAATAACAAGACTTAAAAACAACACATTCTTAAATATGCACACTCAAGGATCAACACACAATCAATCTGTTAGAATAATTATTAAGTCTACCTATGATTAGTAGAGCAGGGCCTAAAGTAGGTAGTTGTGTGTTGGGTTATCTATAATGATTGTTCCTAGCAGTCTAGGACAATCTCTTCATCTTCCATCTATCTATTGTATCAGATTTTTATCTATATAAATAATAGAACTGAGAAGGGTCTTTTCAAGCCCTTTAGAACTATTTTTCTCTGTTTTAGATCTCAAGTTGGATCAGAGCAGGTTCATCCTGCTCTAGTTTCTGTCCTGGGTTGTCCACCAGCACTGTCACTGCGGTTTGCACCTGTCCGGTGTCGTTCGCCGTTGTCTGCGGCTGTCTCGCCACTATCTGCAGCTGTCAACTGCAGTTTGAAGTTCTTCAACTTGGTTGTCCACCATCTCACATCTGTCCGCTGTTGTCCACCGCCGGCCACCGTCACTGTTCCGTCCGACGACCACTGAATCTGGTTCGCCTCTTCACGCGACAGCCAACCCCACCGGTGGGTGAATCTCCTCCACGCTCCGCCACGCGCAGCCTCTTTGTGCGCTGCGAATAGGCGCGTGTTGTCCACACGCCGCCCTCTGCTCACCGAAAAGTCGCCGCGCCACCTCCATAGCTGTCGCCCTCTACTCCTCTGTCCGTTCTGACCCTCAAAATCTTACTTTGGTGTGTCCACAAACACCCCTTTAAGAAAACCCTAAGAAACCCTCTAGGGTTTTCTGGTTCTTCACGGTTTTTCTGGTTCCTTTTCCTGTTTTTATCAAAGAATGGCGTCTGGAAGTGCTCTTTCTTTCTCTGGAAGTCCCTCAATCACTTCCGAAAAGCTAAACGGAAAGAATTATCTATGTTGGTCTGCTGCTGTGGAAATGTGGTTCCTTGGTCAAGGACATTATGACCACCTTGAGATGGATGGGAGCCAAGTACCTTCTGACAAAGCTGAACAATGGAAACAAGCTGATTTCCAATTGTGTGCCCTATTGTGGCAATCTGTGGAACCCCGGCTTTTGATATCTCTGAGAGCATTCAAGACATGTCACACTTTTTGGAAGAAAGCTCAAAGCATTTATGCTAATAATATTCAACGTCTCTATGATACCGCAAACAAGCTCCCCTGTCTCAAAATGACAGACCATGATATGGTCTCCTTCATGACTGAAGCCCAAGCAACTGTGGAAGAATTGAGAATGTTCTTGGAAGTGGAATCTTCGGAAGATATCAAAAAGAAGCTTGACAAGTATTATATGGTGATGATCCTCCGTGCTTTGCATCCAGATTTGAATCACATCAGAGATCAACTTCTGACAAGTCATGAGGTCCCTTCCTTGGAAGCCTTGACCACACGTCTTCTTCGTGTTCCGGTGTCTCAGTCTCAGGAAGCTCATGAAACAATGGAACCATCTGTCATGGTTGCCACGCGAGGAAGAGGAGGACGTGGCACTAGAGGAGGAGGACGTGGAGGTCGAGGACGTCCACAGTGCTCTTACTGTAAGAGGGTGGGTCACACCCAAGAAAACTGATACTCCTTGCATGGCTTTCCTTCAAAAACCGCAAATATCTCTAAGGCTGAAACTTCCACTTCCAACTCCAAGTTCACTGAGGAAGAGTATCAAGAGTATCTGCGATTAAAGTCTAACAGTTTGGCGCAATCATCTCAGTCCCCAAGTACGTCCACAGCTTGCATTTCTCAATCCATGGAAGGTCTAAATTCATGGGTAATTGACTCGGGTGCTTCTGATCACATTTCTGGTAATACCTCATTGTTCTCAACCCTTTCCCTCCAAGAAAAACCCCATTTCATTACCCTTGCAAATGGCTCTAAAACTTGTTCAAAGGGAGTGGGTGAAGTCTCCTTGTCTCCCTCTCTAACTCTGAAATCTGTTCTTTTTGTTCCTAACTGTCCATTCAATTTAATTTTCCTAAGTCAGTTAACCAAAATGTTACCTTGTTCAATAACTTTCGATTCAAAATCTTTTGTTATACAGGAGCGTGGCTCGGGGAGACAGATTGGAGAAGGATATGAAGCTGGAGGTTTATACCATTTTGGATCTCGTCCACGGGTATCTTGTGTTGCAGCTCTTCCCCCTAAAGTGTTACATGATCGGTTTGGCCATCCTCACTTGTCAAATTTAAGAAAGATGTGTCCTGAACTTAGTGGTCTTCAGACTTTAGAATGTGAGTCATGTCAACTAGGAAAACATGTTAGATCTGTCTTTCCTAAAAGGTCTCAATCAATGTGTACTTCTAGTTTCTCTATTATTCATTCTGATGTCTGGGGACCTAGTCGCGTCTCTTCTTTTGGTTTTAGGTATTTTGTTACTTTTATTGATGAGTATTCTAGATGTACTTGGGTTTATCTAATGAAAGATCACTCTGAATTGTTACCCATTTTCACATCTTTTTTGAATGAAATCAAGAACCAATTTGGTAACGTAATTAAAGTCTTAAGAAGTGATAATGCTAAAGAGTATTTCTCATCAACTTTTTCTTCACTTCTTAGCTCCCATGGTATTTTGCGTCAGTCCACTTGTCCTCATACACCCCAGCAAAATGGTATAGCCGAAAGAAAAAATAGACACTTGGTTGAAACGGCTCGTACCCTTTTGCTTGGTGCTAATATTCCTGTTCATCACTGAGGGATGTCATCTTAACTGCATGTTTTCTTATTAATAGGATGCCTTCCTCCTCTCTCAATAATAAAGTCCCTTTCTCCATTCTCTTTCCCAATGATCCTCTTTTTCACACCTCTCCTCGAGTCTTTGGTTGTGTTTGTTTTGTTCACGACATGTCTCTGGGGCTCGACAAGCTCTCTGCTCGTGCGATCAAATGTGTCTTTTTGGGCTATTCTCGACTTCAAAAAGGGTACCGGTGTTACTCTCCTGAAACCAAAAAGTACTACATGTCTGCCAATGTTACCTTCTTTGAACAGACACCTTTCTTCTCTCCCTCTGTTCAAGATGTTCATATCCTCCACCAGGTCCTTCCTCTTCCAGTGGTTGAGTCTAATATCTCCAATGCCTCAGTCAATCCAAGTCATGCCCAAGGTCCTCTCAAACCTTCCTCTCCACATACTGATATCCTTCGACACAGTACCCCGGTGAGTAATCCTCTTCCAGAAAATGGTGGATCTCCTCCTTCAGATTCTTCTCCGTCACCATCTCCTGTCACGCCTCCTGGTGAAGATGATTCTGGTTGGCCCATTGCTCTCAGAAAAAGTACTCGTTCCACTCGAAACCCTCATCCCATTTATAATTTTCTTAGTTATCACAGAGTGTCGCCCTCCTTTTATTCCCTTTTATCCTCAGTATCTCCTGCGGTTATTCCTAAAATTGTGAAAGAAGCACTTGATCATCCTGGATGGCGACAAGCCATGATTGAAGAAATGCAGGCTCTTAACCACAGTCATACTTGGGAGCTTGTGCCACTTCCCCCGGGCAAAAAGGCTGTTGGTTGTCGATGGGTATATGCAATTAAAGTCGGCCCTAATGGTGACATTGATAGGCTCAAAGCCCAGCTGGTTGCAAAAGGGTACACTCAGGTTTATGGTCTTAATTATTGTGACACCTTTTCTCCCGTGGCAAAGATGACTACCATTCGATTGTTCTTTGCAATGGCAGCCATTCGTCATTGGCCACTTCATCAGTTGGATATCAAAAATGCCTTTCTCCATGGTGATCTTGAGGAAGAAGTTTATATGGAGCAACCTCCAGGGTTTGTTGCTCAGGAGGAGTCTGGTATGATTTGTAAATTGAACCGATCTCTATATGGGCTCAAGCAATCACCACGTGCTTGGTTTGGAAAGTTTAGCTCCATTGTTCAAAAATTTGGACTAAAACGCAGTGAAGCAGATCATTCAGTCTTTTATTATCATTCGTCTACTGGAAATGTGTTTACTTGATAGTATATGTTGATGATATAGTTATTACAGGAAATGATACTGTTGGAATATCTCAATTGAAGGAGTACTTGTGTAGACATTTCCAAACAAAGGATCTTGGGAGCCTCAAATACTTCCTAGGCATTGAAGTAGCTCAGTCAAAAGATGGAGTTGTAATCTCCCAAAGGAAGTATGCTCTGGATATTTTGTAAGAAACAGGTATGATTGATTGTAGACCGGTTGATAGCCCTATGGATCCAAATCAAAAATTAACAACAGAAGAAGATGAATTATTCTCCGACCCGGAGAGATATAGGAGGCTAGTTGGAAAACTAATCTATCTCACTATTACAAGGCCGGATCTATCTTTTGCAGTTGAAGTGGTTAGTCAGTTTATGCAAGCTCCATGTGTTGGCCATTGAAATGCTATCATTCGCATTCTAAGGTATGTGAAAAAGGCTCCCGGGCAAGGGCTGTTATAGGAAGAAAAAGGAAGCCTTCAGGTATCAGGATATTGTGATGCTGATTGGGCAGGTTCTCCTATTGATAGACGATCTACTACTGGATATTGTGTTTTCCTTCGAGGAAACATTATCTCATGGAAAAGTAAGAAACAAAATGTAGTGGCTCGATCAACAGCTGAGGCTGAATATAGGGCAATGGCTTCATTAACATGTGAACTTATATGGGTGAAGCAGTTCCTTCAAGAGCTTAACTTCTGTGGCATCCAAAGTATGAAGATGTATTGTGATAACCAAGCTGCTCTTCACATTGAATCAAATCCAGTGTTTCACGAGAGAACCAAACATATAGAAATTGATTGTCATTTTGTTCGGGAAAAATTATTGTCAAAAGAAATATGTACTGAGTTTGTTGGATCAAATGACCAACTCGCAGATGTGTTGACTAAGTCGTTAAGGAGACCTAGGATTGAGTTTATTTGTTCCAAGCTTGGTACATACAATTTGTATGCTCCAGCTTGAGGGGGAGTGTTAGAATAATTATTAAGTCTACCTATGATTAGTAGAGCAGGGCCTAAAGTAGGTAATTGTGTGTTGGGTTATCTATAATGATTGTTCCTAGCAGTCTAGGACAATCTCTTCATCTTCCATCTATCTATTGTATCAGATTTTTATCTATATAAATAATAGAACTGAGAAGGGTCTTTTCAAGCCCTTTAGAACTATTTTTCTCTGTTTTAGATCTCAAGTCAATCAAAAAGTAGGAAGCTAACAGATACAGGATCACATCAGCTCAATTTTTTCTATAAAAATCTAACTTAAGGATACATTATATGTGTGTGCGCGTGTGAGAATATAGCACACAACCTGCTCTTTGCTTACCACGATAACATAGTTAACAATAAAAAGAATATATCATTAAAATCATCCCAATCATAAGTAATCACCTCTACTTATTTTCGTTTTTTCATACCCTTAAGTCAACAATTACATTTTTTGGAAAAGAATAATTAATTCCAATGAATATAAGAAATCGTACCATCCACCTCAAATATGATAAGACCTATTATCATTTAGAAGCAAAAGGTATGAATCTTACAGATGACAGGGCAATGCTACACATACATAACCATAAACAAGTAAATCTCACCTGACCCAACAATTCCTACAGACATCTGGATCACATTCCCTATCAGCGGCAAAGCATGGACATTGTCGACTTCGGCATTGACTCTTAGCACAATGACAACCACGAAACCGATTCTTGCAACTCTTGGGGCACCTTGATAAAAAGGAGAAGCAAAAAGGAATCATCAAAGAAATTAACTGGTGTTAGGTACACATGCTGGCAGGTAGGAATGTTAGAATAAAATATCCATATAAACAGTAAGTACAATAACTCCTAGGGTGGATTTTGTTTCACAGTATCACTTTGTATTCACAAGAACCATATTCCATGAACATGTTTGGTTGGTATCTATTAACTAAAAATATTACAAAAAAAAAACTGTTTAATTTGAACATTAAAATATAAAAAAGAGAGAAGAATCTATTGTAAACAGGTAGTCATTACAGGCAATAACTTTCATTCTAAGAAGTTGTTTAGCTGGTGAGAAATGCCAAAATTAAGCAAAACGCTACAACTCTACACGCCTGTCTTCCATCAAGGTTCTATGCAGCAAAGTCAAAAGCTTACCCACAGTACTTCTCACAGCAGGTTCCATTAAGAAGACAAGGACACTGCTTTCCACAAGCTGATTGGCAACCGCATGGATTATACTGCCGGCAGGGTTGATCCTTTCTCTCTGTAATCCTTTTCCTGATGGAATGATAAGCGGCGGATTTCCATGTGTACTTCAATCGACGGACTCTTCCTCTTCTGCGTAAAAACCTGGATCTTCTTCTCACTTCATTATTACCCTTAATTTTACAACAAAAAAAGGCTTCGTTAAGCACCATTTGAAAGCTAAAAAGACCAAAGAAAAAAGTATAATTGCATTAAATCAACCTTGGAATAGCCCTCCAAAAGGGAATTTGCAACATCCCCAGGGGGACCAGACATCTTTCCTTCTTCACAATTTATGTATTGGAAAACATCCCAACAAGTCTTTAGACCATTTAAGAGATTCCTAGCTATTAAGCAACTGCAGTAAAAAGCAAAAATTGTAACTTAGTAGGCCATTGACAGAATATATGCCTAAAAGTAATCATAAATTCAAACAAGGGCAAGGATCAAACAAGACACGAGTGGGCAAAAGTGATACAATTGAAACTACATTCATTAAAATAAAGTAGACCCTAAGCACACTCTCTAATTTTCCCTATATTTATGATTTATTAAATAAAAAGTTTGAGCTTGATTTGAAACCATATCTATTCTTTAAACATCATGCTGTAATACCAGCAAATTAGCTTGTCACAACTAGTTTTCACTTATTTTCATCTTCCAAGTTTTAATAGATTTAATTGTACATTAAAATTAAAATTAACAATAAAACTTGTTAACCACTAACTTTTTCATTAGATAAGACCAAGGAAAACAATACAATATACCAATTCAGAACAGTTGCAAACAAATTTTTAGGTTCAACCAGAACTTTGGTTTCAAAATTCAATGGAAGGTTTTAGGTGCATGACGCAAACTAAAGTTTCCTTTAACATGCAACCAACATATTGAGGAATGAGATTTATTTACAAATTATTCATGAATAGTTGGTCAGTGTAACAACTAGGTAAGATTAGAATACGCAAAAGAGATGGTAAATATAATAAATATATAAATTTTATTGATAATTACTTAAAATAGTTTATCACTGATACTTTACATTTACACATGAAAAATGCTGGCAACACTATTTTGAATACACCCTGTATAGATCAGTGGCTTACAACAGAGCTAAAGGAAAGAGAGAGACAAACATGAGTTACATATAAATACAACACATCTTTCACTCAAAAAGTAATATAAACTAAACTATTCTTTCATGAACACTTAATACAACTTTAATCCCTATGTGCAAGATGACACTATTTGTTAGTTTGCTTTTATAAGATTATTTCCAAGTTGTCTCTTGCATTAATTATTTTGAACAAAATACACCTAATTACTTTATAATAAATACTATAAATTGGTAATAGGCCAAATCATTCTCTCTCCTACGAGGATTGGAGGAGATTACTTGTGCAGTTTAATTAATTACATAGAATATAAGTAAGACCAAAGTGTGATATGATGGGCTTCAGTTTTTCAATTTTGGACAAATAATGCAAATTTAATGTTACTAAATTAACAACATCCTATACATGTGAAAATAAGTTATGTGTTTTATATTTAGAAACTGAGGTAGTACACTGTCATTTGTTACACTTCTGATTAAGTTTTTAAGGAAACTAAATGACATTGCTACTGTTGCAACTTTTGTTATTACTTCACTCTTTATAAACAAAGACATTTCAAAACTTTTGGTAGATATTATTTCTAAATTTCCTTATATTAACAACATTCCAATTAGATACCAAGCACAAAGGAAACTGATTATACGCTTGATAAATTTTATGATATCAAACTCTCATTAAGCAAAATTTCTAGACTTAAAATCCAGATTCAAAATATCTTCTACAAAAAAAAAAAAAAAAAAAAAAAAAAAAAAAACTAAGCATTAGATAAGGGATTTTTCTGTTTTTACTTTATGTTTTAATGGATGTAAGCCTTTAGCCTTTAACATGACAATCCTAAATCATAACATGTTTTAAAAATTTGTTGGCCATGAATCTGAGTCTCTGTTTTTCATAATAGGTGTCTATAAGTGACCTATTTTACATAACTATTTATAATTCATAATAATACAGTTCTCTCATAAAAGCTGTTCCCCATGCATCGTGTGGGTTTAGTCTAGTTAAGTAGTAAGCCTCTAACACCCTTGTCAACCTTTCAGTTTTCGTTTTAAAATCTATGGCTTTGATAGTTGATATATAAAAGTGAGATAAATATATTACTAAGAGGCTTGTGCTTGTTTCAAGTAGCCAAGGAATGACTTTGAGATTTGTTTCAAAAATAAAATTTTAAAAAATGAAAACCTATCGACTATGTGAATTGCACATTTTGAGCCCGACCAATTATAAACAATTTGACGCAATACTACAAAATTGAACCAACCCATTCCCCATGAAATTGACTGAAAACAAGATTAATTTCATTTACACAATTGAAAAAGAGGTCATACTCTTGTTATATTCATATTAGCACTAATGACAGTACTCATGCTTTGCATCATATTATATATTTATATTTAATATTTAATAAAGAAAAATTAAGACAAGCATCCCTAATCCAAACATATGCTGACCTGTTTCTACCAAAAATCTCCATTCCTTTCTCTAAAAGCCCCTTTTCAAGAGCTTTCCAAGCTTTATTGTCTGTGATTTCTTGTTTACAAACATTGTCATCTACAGAATCTTCTTTCCTTGTGTTGTCTTCACTGCTCATAGCATGTAGATCAGTGACAATATCATTTGATGAGCGCTCAAGAGCTTCACTCTGCATTATTTACAGCTTATTATGAGTACATTCTTCCTAGATCTTGCCATGCAAAAGCAATTTGACAGATTTATGTGATAAATAATTGTTTCTTCTTTATATTGGCTATAAATGAAGAAGTAGCATAAACAACTAACACTACTTACTATGGAATCGGAATCAGAAACTACTGGTTTCTTCTGCCTTTTCTGCATGCATACTAAGACTCGTTCTGCCACTCGCTTACTGTTCCTCTTACCGATTCCTTTCCCCATGGGTTTAGCTTTAGGAGGAGCTGAGTGAGATGCTGAAGCAGCATCTCGTCCAGGACCATTCTCTGAGTCACTACTCTCAGATATGTTCTTTGCGTTAGATGAAGCACTTTCACTTTGGCTTCCTTTTAACCGCCTTTTGGCAGAAGACTTTTTCCGAGATAAAACACCACCAGAGCACTTATCTTCACCATCAGCCTGGGCAGAAGATGTTTTGGCAAATCTTTCTGGCTTAAGCACCTAAATCAAGGTTTAAGCAGATTGTGTTAGTTGCTAAAAAGAATTATAAACAAATCCCTAAGAACTGAAATGCATACCGATCGGAAACAATTTGGCCCACAGGGTGCATTTTCACTATCAGGAGGGATCCATATAGGTTGCTTCTCAGCCTGTTAAAGTACCAGGTCATTAACTCAAATAGAAACTGTACACTACTTCATAAAAGTAGCCAATAAATAGAACTTACTGGGAAGACAAGATCCTGTGAACATCCATGTAATCTACAATCAAAAACCTGCAAATAAGAATGCAGCAAAAAATGAGATATCTAGAGAAAGATAATTCAAACTATACAGTGCCTTCATGGGAAAAATAACTCACGAGACATCGTCGACAAAAGAGGTTGTCAAAAGAGTCAAGAGCCGCTTCAAGATCCTTTTCCAGAAAAGAATTTCCACTCTGAGAGTTCTCTCCAGAATCTACAGCCTTGGAAGACCCATCAGCATTGTCTTGAATACTAAGAGCTTCATACCTTGCCTGTATAAGATGTTTGATGGTGTTTCATATCTCTGTAAAGCCAGCACAAAGAAAATGGGAAACAGCTGGACGAAAGCTTACACTACGACCAGTTTTCAAGGAATGATAAAAATATACCTTAATTTCGTTAGTGTTTCTAGAAAAGCACTGAGCCAATGACTCCATAACGCTGTCAGTTAAACCGAATTCTTTGACAGTCATGCTGTAAAATAAAATCAGACACTATGAAAATCCACAAAACTGTGTCATGCAACACAAGAAAAACAATATCTAAATATTACATATACAACATGATAGTCATGAAATTCAAGAAGCAGCATGCAAACATACCAAATAAGGTTTCACCAAAAACAAAATCACAGCAGAAGGGTGCTAAATAACTGCAGAGTTTTTATTAGCTTAGTGGGATTAACAAGATTATTTGACAGGTTAAGCAAGCATATAATTTTTCTGTCAATACAAAAAGTGTATGCACTAGTTTCATTTTTCACTGAAGGATTAAATTATACATTTAACCAAATATTTTCTTTGATTTTATTCTCCATACATAGGAAATATAATAATAAGAAAATAACTGAAAGATATTGCCATCAATGCTCCAATGAAAAATACTCACAAAAGAGCAAACTTATGTAACACAGACAGTCAACAGAGGCCCAACATAAAACAATAACTTCTGAATCACACTAAAAGACAGAAAAAAGAGAGGGGGTGACACAACAAAATGGACACACTGCTTCCTGCTCTAAAAACTTAACCTGGTGAACTGGTTACAACACAGTCAGGCACACATTGAAACTTTATTTTACATCCAAACAGAAAATATCTGACAGGGAAAAAAAGACAGTGAAAGCAACCAATTATAGTTTACTAAGCTATACCAACCGAAGTATATAATCTTCTGATTCTATGAATTCTCTTTTCTCCTCTTCATCCTCCATAATTTCTTCCTCACTGTCACTGCATATAAGTGCTTCTCCACCATTTTGATCATAATAAATTCGTCTTCGGCCTACAACTGATTGATCCTCGGTCATTCTTTGATTTCTGTACCAGAATGGACACAAGTAAAATATATCTTCAAACGATCCCATTTTAACATCAAAAAACAGAAGAAAAAAAAGTTTTATAGAAATTAAATTACTTGAAAAGGAGAAACTGATATAAAAACAGGAAAAATTAGGGACTAGATAAAAAGATAAACAAAAAAAAATGACCGTTTTCTCTGCCTTTTATTTCTTTCAGTTATTATGATACATTCACCTGAGACATTTGGATTAGATTTGCAAACAGGTGGCAACGAGTCATGATTCAGGTTATCCCATAACTAACCACTAGTTAAAAATCACAACAATGACGGGTAAACAGCAAAGTAACAACCAAAGTTTTTATCCACTAGGTGAAGTCATCTATATGAATTCAATGAAAGCAATATTTCTTGTCACGAACCAAATTCCCAGAAAGTACTTTTAGATCTAGGACCTTTTCAATGATTTCTTTCACCTATAGTTTTCCTTGGCTCTCCTCCTCTACCACAGAACTATACTTCATCCAATCTACTATTCTTAATGTGTTTTCTTTTACGCAACACAACTCATTCATGATCCTAATTTGTGTTTTGTTGAATCGTCAACTACAACATCCTAATCTTTGCAACACTGGACCTATGATAATAGTGGGTAGTGCAACCTAACATAAAGTGACATACAGCACTGTAGGTGTTATAAACAAGAAAGAAAAACAGAGATTAAGACAAAACAAACCTATCCAGAAATATCCATGTAGTATAAGGAGGCAATTTTTTTATTTCAGGTAATTTGATAGGACGAACAGCATTCTTAACAGCAACATTAGACCCTAGAAGAACTGCTGTAGAACCATGGGTATCTTCATGGTAGCCATTGCTCTCTACATCACCATTACTTGCATGAACACCGTTGTGCATATCAATTGCATCTTTTTGCCTCTTTGTAAGCAGGTCTAGACTTCTGTTAGAATCAGCAACGCTGCTGTTCCTTCTCTCCATTGCCATTTTGCAGACATGATTTGTGACACCAACCAGCTTCTGTCTGTTTTCCTCTATTCTATTCTGATATACAAACCCACATTATGAGAAAAAAGAATAAGGCCCAATCGAAATCAACAACTAATTACAGCCATAAGCTCAGCTATTACACCTTTACATAAACAATCCGTTCCACAGCAACTTCTTTCTTTAAAGAATCAATAACCGGTAACACATCTTCAACAGTCTGACTCACAGCGTCCACTTTCTCACCCTGCATTGAAACGATAACACCATATAACACTCACAACTATGCTAAAAAAGAAAAGTCGAAATAAATTCCCAAGTCACAGCCAGCGTGTAGTGATTGCAAGAATATTTCATCTGACACAACACAACCAATGGAAACAGACTCCTGCTCAAAACAACCATAATCTCCGGTAACCAAAAGAACCAGGAAAGTCATAAATGTTCGATAAGCTTCCCTAAATGTTGGAAAACCAAAGCGCATCTTGAATAGCCTATTCAATATATAATGCAGTTGCATCTCCATTTCAGCCTACTTTAGGAAGCATTTACCCCAAAAGTTATGTAGCATAGTTGCGTTATATTGAAACGACACCAATAGGATAAAAACGAGACACAAATTAAAGACATAATTAAAACCAGATCGAAGCAAAACTGGAAATAACAAAAAAAAAATCGGCAGCGGAATCAAGTCAACGAGAACGAGTTTGGGCGAGGACGAGTTAATGAATGCATTTTAAGAGATAGAGAGAGTACGGAAGGATCGATGATAAGCTCCGATCTGGAAGATGAGGGCGAAGGCGAAGGCTTCGACGACGCCATTGACTGAGGCAATGGCAGCGAAGCTTATCGGAGCCGATTCGAAAATGGGAATCGGATCGAGATCCGAATCATGCAGAAGGGATTGGCGATGGTTAAGGATTTTGAGTTTGAGGACTGGAATTGGCGGGGCGAGTTGAAAGTTGAAACCCTAAGTCACGTCTCAAAATCCTTTAAAAAATAAAATTAGGGAAATGCTTTCAATTTTTTTTCCGCCGCTTTTCACGACACCTTTTCTTATTTGTTTTTCGTTTTATTTTTTTCGTATTTTTTGTTTGTTGGGGGAAGCGACCGGAATGGGGGGAACGAGATTTTGAATTTATATGCACTGTGGAAATCAACAAACCACGCTCTTATCCCCTGCGCTAATTTCCTTCCCTAGATTTCTTTTCTTCGCTTGTTGCTACTCACAACTTCAAATATTATTATCCTTCTTTCCGATTTCACAGTTCAGTTGAGAATATTAAGGTTTAAGATAGTACTTTAAAAATCAATTTATTGAATAAATAAATCTCAATATTTTTAAGGAAAATAATCTCTTACCTTTAATAATGTTTTGATATTTCTTTATAGTAAGAATAACTCTGGCAAAAACGTGATGTCATTTTATGTTTATTTTCACAAATTTATTATTAAGACATGTGAAGTGGTTTATGCGTTCCTTTCAACGAACTTATACGTGTTAATTTATGTGTTTGAAGGGGCTAATTTAAGAGATGGGTAGGAGAGGGCATATTCGTAAGAAGATGTGACGATAAACACGGTATATGGTGGATGTTTTTATTACAATGTTTTATATTTTATATATTCTAGATCTTTTTGTTTTGTAGGTGAAAATGAAAGTTGAGATGAAAGATGATGTTGAGGAAACTGAGACAAGTTGCATGATATCGATTTTAGGTGGTTTATGGTAAGAGGGAATTAGTTCTGCATATAACATGTAAGGGAACCAAATTTTCAAATGAGAGAACCTATTAAAATGGGTGAAAACGATTGTGGTTTGAGGGAACCGATTTTCTTTGGTTGAATTCCATTTTTTTTTTAACTGGGTGTGTTGTGTTGTAAGTTTTCTTATTATCTATCATATTTATCAAATATTTCTCAAACTTTGCCTTTAGATATATTCACTTTCATCTCTTCATCTATTAAAATAAATAACAACACAATTTTCTCTCAATCACATTAAATCCATTCATTAATTTTCGTTAAAATCTATCATTGAAAGTGAATAAAACAAAACATTACGAAATTTCCACAAATTAATGAGAATTAACATCTTATCAAGTTAATAAAGTTGCCTATTTCAAATTATTGATAAAAAAACAAATAAGTTTAAAAAATAATTTTATGTTTGATAATAAAAATATATGGACAAAACTTAGACATGATATTATTTTAAGCTGTTATTTAATTAGATATATAATTTTATCTTGGCATTACGTATTGATGTTTGATAAAAATAATCTAGTATAAACATTGATACAAAAATAGTCGAATTTAATTAGAAAACAACAAAAAAAATATTGTATTTAAAGTTATAGTATTAATATTGTAGAAATAGTAATAAAAAGTATTAATATTTTGTTCAGTTGAGGGTATTTGGAGGAGATGATTTGGGGGAGAGTGATTGAATGAATTTGAAGATAAATTTTTTGTTCTTTGTTTGAGTGAATTTGGAGGTAATTGAAAATGAATTTAGAAGTAAAGTTTATGAGAATTAGTGTAGGATTTGATTGATGTGACAGATAAAAAAAATTTGTTTAATTGATAGAAATTAAAGATTACCAAAATGTCCCTAGTTATTAATGTAATATAAAATGAAAATTGTTAATATTATATTTAATTATAAAAAAATGTATAAAGAGTAAACAATTAACATTAATTATTAAAATTAATTTTAAAAATGTAAAAAAATTATAATTTAGTAAAATAAAATTATTTTTAAATTTATTATTTTTTGTAATATAATTTACTACTCTTGATAATTGTTAATATTATATATAATTGTAAAAATTATTATAAGAAAAAAAAGAAAAAAAATTAATTTTTAAGATGAAAATAAATTATATTATTATTATTATTATTGACGTGTGGGACCCACTTTGATGGAAAGAGAGAGAGAAACGAGGAGAGCTTTTGCATAGTTTATGTTTAAGAGAAAGAGAACCTGTTTCTTTCATTTTTTAAGGAAATAGAATGTGCAGAGGAACGTGTTTCTTTCATTTTCCAAAGGGAAAACACTTATTTTATAGTGCTTCAATTACAGCGAATGTGCAGGCTTCTAGCAGTGCTTCCATTACAATGCGCACCACCTTCATAAACTCCTTCACGTTGACATAAACGTCCACCACCTTGACAAAGTGTTCTCCCTGTTCAAAGTTGCATCAGATCCACCATAGATCCACCACAAACAACCAGCTGAATGGACTTTTCCTACCATTAACAACGTCTCTCACCACTGCACAAGGTCATCATCAAGCTTTCAAAGCCCATATAACTCAATCCAAAATCGTGGAATGGGTTAACCGCTGTTGGAACCGAATACGCTCTTCTTGAAATCGAATACGTAACTCTGAAACTGAAGAGGATGTAGTCGAATACACTCTCTCTATAATCGAATATAAGTGCTTTGCTCTTTGTTGAAATCGAATACACTGTATGCGGAATCAAATACAGTTGCTTTGTATTATGTCACATGGCTTAGAATTTAATAAACTTTCCTGGAATTGATTCCAGCTGCACTTGATGTTTGTGCATGAGAAGTAAATACTAAGTAAACATCTTAATATAGCAGGGTAATTTCGTCATTTCACCGTCAATCAACGCAAATCTGAACATTTTGCAAAGATACAAAAGCTTCATCCATTCTTTAAATCCAGGTTCTCACTCGCTCTTAAATCAGCGCAAACGAACGTCTTAATTTTCGCAAATCTATCTTTTCGTATTAACGTGAACAAGAACATCCATGCAAACAAAGACACGCTAAATATTATGATAATGTTAGGGTGATATTTATTTGTTTGTGAATAATTGGTCTTGGAATAAGTTTTTAACTTATGCATTCAAAAGTTAAATTCATACTTATGTTATATAAATATATATATATATATATATATATATATATATTTTTTTTTTTTTTTTCAAAAGTTATATATACAAATAGATAAATAGATAAATTATTTAACAGAAATTGATTAGAGTATCAGTTAATTTTCTTTTATACGTTTAATTTTCTTTTAATACTGAATTCCCAAATAATATAATGTGATTAAATATGAATTACTGCTAATTCTTTCAATTTAGAATAAATAAAAAATGAAAAAAATAATAAATATTTAATACTTATAAATGAAGTTTATAATAGGTGAAATAAGATTAATAATGATATAAAATATATTAAAGTGTAAGAAATAATAATATAAGAAAATTAAATAAGGTATTTTAAATATCTTATTAAATAATTTTAAAAAATCAGACTAATTTACATTATGTTAAAGTTAATTTATTGAAAGAGAGCAACTAGATATTTTTTTCACGATTAATTAATTATGAATTGAAAGTAATAGATTAATCCAAGCGCAAGTTATGAAAAGGTGTCAATAAACATAACAATTCAGTTTTTTCCTTTCTGGGTATTAAAATAACAATAGCAATATTAATGATACAATTACATTTTATAATTTTAGTAATACAAGTTAATAGTATTTATTTTTAATAAATTGAAAAAATAATAAATGCTTTTATAATAGTAAATAAAATAATGTGAATACTATTTTTTTTTTCATTTTTATCCAACAAACAATTTAATTCCCATTTTTTTTCTCTGTGATTGGAAACGTCAATTAATGTCCAATGAACCAGTGATGCCATTTGATGTATCTCAGAATCTGTGCAACAAACAATCTTCTCCAGATAATCTTATCTCGAATGCAGAAAACTATTGAATCAACTTTATTCTTCTTTAATCTTCTAAGAACAATGAAAGTAATTTTTAACTATAAATTTACGTAAATCAATAACTTTTCATATAATTATTACATTTATCGTCAATTCAAGATTTTATTCTAATAACCGGTGAAACATATTTATACTTATTATAAAATGTGTGAATTAAGTATTGTAAAAGACAATACTATTTAACATTATTAATATATAATTCTCTTTCTTAGAAAATTAATCTTACCATGTTTTTAAGTGTTTTTGCTGGAATATTATTATCACGTAAGATAATTGTGGTTTTGTTTTGGATGAAAGAGCATGGAACTCACCTTTCGTTTTATGTGGCAATGTTTTTTCCGAGAAAAAGAAAGAAAAATAAATAAAAGGAGAGAGAGTGGGAACAAATGATGAGGCGAATAGATAATGAAGATCGGCGGCGTGGTCGTATACGGCGGAGCTCCACGTGGCAGCGTTGTGCCTCTGCTTCTCCGCCGCCGCAGTGTTTCCCTCCGCGTTTTTTCTTCTTCCTCTTACTCCTCCATTTCTGGTAATGCATTTATCTTCTTATCCTTTAAACCGTTTCGCTCTTTTTCATTTGTCATTTTCATTCTTCCTCCGCAGACCACGTTTCTTTCGTGAAGGATGTGGCTGCGACTCAGCCTCCTCAACATCTTTCACATCTCCTAAATATTTTGAAAACCAGAGGTAAATGAATTCCTTCATGAATCTGAAGTATTTTGTGTCGTTATACTTGAACCTGTAGGTCATTTTTTTGGTAGACATGTGGTTTGAATTTCTTTCTCTGAAGAATGATTTTAGTAATTGAATTATGTTTTATTTTTGTTTATGCCTTTGATTTAACAGGTGAAACTATTGTCTCACCGGGTGCCAGGCAAGGATTAATACCTCTTGCCATCCCGCTGACAAAAAATAGTTCTGGTATGGGTTTAGGGTTAACCAGTTATGTACTGTGACAAATTTTCAAGTTCAGCACTGTTTGTGACAACTTTCTTGGCAGGTAATGTGACTGCACTGCTGCGGTGGCCCACGGCTCCACCCGAGTAAGGCTTCGTGACTGTTCTCTGCCGTTGTTTACTTACTACTGTTTGAATCATCTCATGGTTAAGAACAAATACCTGCAGGATGGAAATGCCAGTGGTGGAAGTAAGAAAACATGGAGTATGGCTTTTGGCCAAGACTGTAAGTGGAGTGTGCTTGGTCATTTCACTGCATCACCATGTTTGGTTTTACTACATTGTGATGTTGATTAATTGGGAATCAATTTCAATTGTCTATTTTCAATTTACAGGTAGACCAATTTATACACCGAGTGATAGTTGAGGAAGATGTAAAGAACAGTCAGGAGAGAAATGAAGCCGTATTTAATGCTTCGGCTGATGCTGGGAAGAAACTTTACAGAACGGGTGATTTTGCAGAGTCTGGAATTTCTAACCTTGATGTCTATCTTTTGAAAAAGGTATTTACAAGATTTTAGACAGTGGTTTTGACCTTCTTGTAAAATCATGCGTGAGCCTAACTTGTTTTCAGGTCGGTATATTTCCAGATATCATAGAGCGCAAAGTGATGCGGCATTTTGAGGAAGGAGATCATGTAAGACGCCTTTACATTTTAGTTTGCCACTCAATTATTAGCCATTCATATAAGTTGATACGTGTTGAGTTTGTTTGTGTGTGGGAAGGTTTCAGCATTAGTAACTGGAGAATTTTATACCAAGAAGGAGCATTTTCCAGGATTTGCACGACCTTTTGCGTTCAATGCGGAGGTTTTGCTGAGGTTGGTGTAAAAATTTTCTGATACTTCTTCCAGTTGCTCAAGATGGGAAAACTGAGCTTATTGCTGCCTTTCTGTTTAATAATTTTCTACAGGGTTGGTCGTAAAGTAGAAGCTAAAGATGCTGCTAGGGGAGCTTTGAAATCACCGTGGTGGACTCTGGGTTGCAAGTATGAGGTATGAAATGATCATCAGTTTGGTTTTCTAGTTTAACTATAAAATTGTGTCATATCTCTTTTCTTTCTTTACATACTTTTCTGTGTTACCCTTTTGTATTTCTTTTGTCATATTCATTTTTGTGTAGGACGTAGCTAATATAGCACAATGGGATGATGAACAAATTGAGTACATTAAAGAGAGGGTGACTGAAGAGGGAAGGCAAGAAGATATTAAAAAAGGAAAGGCCCCTGAGCAGGTGCAATATAGTGCGAACTATTTATTAATTTAATTTGAATATCTAATTCAAGTCTATAGCATCAAACATTCATGGCTGGGGTGATTGCTGGTATTCATCTTCATCTTGCTTTAATCTTCAAACCAACCGCAGGTTGTGCTAGACGAAGCCGCTTTCTTGTTGGATTTAGCTTCTGTAGAGGGAGAATGGGATGACTACTTAGAGCGGATAGCCAAATGTTACGAGGAAGCAGGACTTCCAGATGTTGCAAAATTTATACTTTATAGAGATTGATTTAATTAACTAATTTTGTTTCCAACATGCATCAGTGCATGTCCATCTTGGCATGTCCAGTGCTTCGTATGAAGTTTTGAAAATAATTAGAGGAAAATTATACGATTTATTCCGCAGGTTTTGATATTGTTTCCCTGAGTCTCGTTACAGTCAATCCATTTAACCTGAACTCCTAAGATGCTTGTTTGTTTTTGTTTCATTCTATACAGGCAAAAATAAATGACTTTTTTTCATTCCTAATCCACTTGGCTCAGTCTTTGTTCTCTCTCGTAAACATATATGTATACTGTTGGATTATTTGCATTCCCTACTCCTACAATCAATACTTATCATGTTATTGCAGATTGGCCAAGCAAATTAGTGTTGAAGCTAATCGAGGCCTACATCAGTGCCAGTAGTAACTTGTAATTCATGTGCGTCCCACGCTGTTAAGCTTAGTGATTACTCGCTTGAACTTTTTTTTCATCTTCTGTTCTGGTCCAGGTTAAACAGCACACCACACGATACCTTATGCATATGGATATATAATAATGTATTTATATTGAAGTATCTGAGGAAAGTACAGAAGTTTTAATTTATCCTTGTTATGAATAGTAAGAAGTAATAAATTGTTAGTGTAAATAGTCTTTATTTCTTTTAATGCTTCAAAAATTTACATTATCATGAATACAATTAATATAAAAATATTAAGTGTTCAACTAGAAGAAGAGAGTGGATGGATACCTTTTAAATTTAGCTTCTATGCTTAGAGACGTACCTCTTCACTCAAATTTATAACATGTTAGTTCTTCTACAATCTTAAGTTTCACTTCCTTCACTGTCCATTAAGTTTCTTTTATGAAAAAAGACATTAAACACGAGTTTAGTTAAAATAATGTATGTTTTAAGAATGGTGTTTAGTAAAAGGTGCATCAACATGAAGTCAAAAAACCTATATTAAAGCATCTTTGCTATAAGATTTTATTTTGAAATTTGGTACTAATTTTTGGTAAGTTTTTCAATGCCAAGATATAAAATCTCTTCAATGTCTTTCAATTTTTCTCTACTGGTAGATATCTTTTTAAGATCTTATTAATTTCTTGTTGGCCCCACGACTTTTTTGCAGTAGGAGATCACTTAAAATATGTTTTTTATTTTCTTATTCTGAAAATATTGAGAGTTTTTATTAAAAAAAAAACTCATTCTCAATGGAATATCTCCCTTTTAGTAAGAGAGCTTATAAATATTAGATGTTATATTTATCCGACAAGGCTTTTATTTAATTTTTGTTTGATCCAATTGTAAGTTGAATATTATCCTAAACAAAGCTTGGAATTGAAGAAAATCAAAAGCTACTTTTGCAAATTCAATTTACGAAATAAAATTCATTCAAACTTAAATTTGATACAAACTCGCCCTAGACGAATATACCTGTGCTTGTACAAACCAGATGGCCACTAATGAAATTGTCTTCCATACATAATTTTGGTAATTATTTCATCAATAAAATTTACATAGAAAAAACAATATGTTATAACCCTAGCTCAACACTTAAAAGAAAAAGTTACACAACTAGGAAGGTTGACACGAACTCACAAAACCTGGTAAGTGTATATGCCACAACAACTGTTTCATGCATCCAATAACTTGGAACTTTCAGCAGTTAATTCAGTCGTATAAACAAGAGAGCCAAGAGCAAAGACAATAAACATCACTCCATTAGAAATATAGCAAAGATGTAATTTGTTACCCTGTCTCAGGAATTACTAAAACAGCACTACAAATGCTTTTCATGTGTTCAACGAAAACTGTGCTTTCTTTTTGGATTTCTTTCTCCCAAATAGCCTTCTCCAAAAATTTCGACCACCAGATTTCTTGGTAGGTACGATGGCCAAAGAATTAACACTAGCACTGTCTTCCTGGCCTTTAAGTCCATTCAAAAGTAAAATCTTTTCCAGGGGCTGTTTGAAACTTGGAATGCTGATAGGACTGGAGCTTCTTTCACTTGCTGTGACAGCATTTCCATTTTCTTTGGTATCATCATCTGCCACCATCTGATCAAACAGAGAAGATCGATTTTTCACTTTCTTTTCTTTCAGGGGGACAGGATTCGTGTTTGTGACTGTACGACGTTGAGAGGCAATGGCATTGTCAAAAAGAGAGGCATCCTTTGGTGCAGCTAATGCCTTCAACTGCTTCCCAAGGTTAAGAATGGTTTCTTGACACTCTGCCAACTTTTCCGATGCCGCGGTAATCTCCCAGTCCTGCAGGATCCGGATAGAAAAACAGCCTTCAAATCAAAAAGTACATATTGATATGCACACGTAATCAATGAAGTCAATATTCTACTTACTGCATAATGGAGTAGTTAAATTTATACTAAATAGCAGCCATTCTTCACTCACCGGGGTAGATGGCCCTTGGTCTGATCAAAACTCTCAAAACATTAAACACATAATCAGGCTTCATTTTCATTTATTTGTATCCATTTGTTAAAGGATTGCTACAAGTTCATATCTAACAGTTGCTAAAGGCTATGATAGAGTGGAAACAGGACGTATGGGGTTCCATATTGATATCTGGCAGTACAATTTAGTACCTTCATCAAAAGTAAAAACTAAAGAGGGAAACACTTTTTTGTTAATATTTTCAGCGTAATATGCAAAAAAGATAAAATAGTCTCCTGAAATTATTGTCTCGTTTCATGACTAATCAAAATTCCTATTCCACCTTCCCACACTAAAATCACAGCAGCCTAGCACCTGGGTATAATTATTTGGAAGGAAACAAATTATGTGAGCCAATTTCCATTTTGTTTCTTAGATTTAGGAGAATTGTATATTGGATATGGTTTTGGCATTCAATGCTTCAAAAGCACTTAAAAGAAATCAATGAACTGAAGAAGTAAGTTGTTCATCATCCTCAAATTTGGGATCTTCCGATTTAGCTTTAAAATCCAAGTTAGGATAAGAACTATATATTATTCACTATCAAATCCATATCTAGTTGAAAACGCTTGAAATTTATTATATCTTCCAGAATGCCATATAAGATAGTGATCTAATTAATCTATGAGCCATTGAGTATAGGCCAAACAGGAATAAAATGGGATTGAGAAGAGCTTACAGTTTGTAGTGGCTCATCTTTCTGATTAATGTCCTTGTCTTTCTTTGTCATGCTGTGAAGATAAATTTGATATGTGAGTGTGTCAATCTTCAAATAAGAGATTAAAAACTAAATGTTTGAAAATCATATCATATAGTAACAAGTATTGTAAGATTAGATTATGGATACCTTTCAAACTGGAGCTGAAGTTCGACACATTTGGTCTCTAATTCTTCACAATATTGATTTTTGCTCTCCAGTTCCACTTCTAATGCTAAAACCCTGTGATTAGCCTCTTGTAGTTCGGTTTCTGTAAGCTGAGTGTCAAGATCTTCATTTATGAATGCATGATTTTGTACTTGATCCTCAAGTATTCGATTCAATTCTTTCACAGTTTGTAACTCCAATCTCAAGCTGCCAATAGTCTTCTCTGATTCCTGAAGTTGATTTGTAGCTGATTGGAGCATCCCTTCCAAGGCTTCCTTCTCATATTCAGAACTGATCACTTTATCTTCAATATTTTTAATTTCTTCCTTGTCAACATATGGCATCTCTTCAGTCGGAACACCATGACAATCTGAATTAGTTAGAGGAGGCAAACATGACAACTGTTCCCTAGTAAGATGCAACTTATATGAATTTGCAGACATCGCTGTTTCAGCTTCGTTTTCACTAAGTGTCTCATCCCAATCAAATTGTTTTTTAATGGCATCCCTCATACTTGAAACATCCTGAAGAGAAAAGCAGTGATTCATAATCCAGTCCAAAGCCGTAGTCAGTTCTGTGGCAAAATTTTCATGGTCAGCCTTGTTATTGAGTAAATCGTAACACACATTGAGAAATTGCTGTAGGACACTACTAAGTTCAGATGTTTTCCACTGGAAAACACGGACCATGTAGCCTGAAGGCATTCCTTGACTCTTATCTGTACCGCTATTTTCTCTTTGGTACAAAGAATCTGAATTATCAAAATCCTCAGCAGGCATGCTAATCCCTTCAATAAGCTCAATTATCTTACCTATTGACTGGCCAATATCCCTTTGAGATGGCTGTTTAGTTCCCTTTATTGATAAAATCTGAGCATCAGTACCACACGGATCTTGCCCAGAATTGTTCAAAGGTTCCCATGAAGTGTGCTGACTAAAATGGAGAGGCTTAGATCCATCAAAGTGACCTGAGCCTTTGCTTGAATCAAACGTATATTGATCTGTATTTTTTAGATAGCTCAAAGCCAGTCTAATATCCTCACGTATGTCATCGAGGTTCTTATGAGTGGCACCGTTTTGATCCATTATCATTTTAACTACTTCCAGAAGCCAGCCAGGAATATCACCCTTTAACATGTCAATAGAACATGATTCCTGATTTGAAATGGAGAACTCTGACAAATGATCAGACACAGGAACGATCTCCTTACCTGTTACTCCAGAGCTAATCTCGTTTGGTCTAGTCTCCGAGAAGCCATCTATTTCATTATTTTCTTCTACAGAAGCTTGCGAAATTTCAGTGGCATTTTCAACAGAGACCACTGCTAATTTTTCCATTTCGAGGAAGTCATCCATAAGGCTTAAATCTGAGGGTCCAACATTTTTACATGATAATGATTCCTTCTGCCGTATACTTCTAAAGTGCTCCAATTCTGAAATCAATGCAGAAGCCCAGGAGTCAGCACAGCTAACCTTGTCATCACTGCCAATATCAGACATTGACGACAAAGATAAATCTCGAGTTGCAAGATTACACATAGGCTGCTCCAAGGTCACATGGCCTCTAGATTCAATCTCTGACTCAAGTCGCATCAGTTTAGAAGCCGTGCGAGCAAGCATTGCTCTTGAGAATTGGACTTCATTTATTTTCCTATTTAGTGATTCTTTCAATGTCTTGTTTTCTTCTTCCACTGCATTTAGTTGCTCGGTCAAAGCAGTGGTTCTTCTAATGGCAGTCTCGGAACTGTCAAGTGCAGATTCAACCACCAAACTGGTTGAGTTCAAGTTTTTCCTTCTCATTTCAAGCGAATCCCGTTCCAACATTTCAAATTCATTTTTCATTTTTGCCAAGGAAGCTGGACTTGGCAACCGTTTCTGAACCAGAACACGCAGCCTCTGACATTCAGATTCTAACTTGGCAATTTTTTTAACACTCTGTAAGTACTGCTTATGAGAAGCATCAGCTGTTCTACGATTAAATTCTCTTTCCTCATTCCGGATATCAAGTTCCTTTTCAAGTACTTGAGTTTCGTACTTCAGGGAAGCATTATCTCTCTCCATGGACTCTAATCTAATCATCAATGCATTATGATCATCCTCTGCATGAGCCAATTGTCTTTTCAAATCTTCAATCAAATTTTCTTTAGCAATAATAGATTTACTAAGACGAGAATTTTCAACCCCAAATTTAGCAAGCCCTTTACTGGTCTCTGATAGCTTCTCCTCCAAAACTGTGCGTGCTTCTTCAAATTCTTTAGAAACTTTCATCACAGCATCATGCATCCTTTGCTCTTGCTCTTCTCTAACAAAACGTAACTGTTGCATACATTCCTTGAGAGCACCATCCAATTGGGCCGCTCTTTCTTCATAAACTAATTGCTGCCGTATAGATTCATCAAGATGTTGCTTCATAGATAATATTTCAGCTTCCGCCTTCTCCCATCCTTCAAAGGAATCTTTAATGAGATACAGGTAAAATTATTCTATGATTATTATTGTTCAACTGCATGAACATTACCTGCCACTGCTTCTTGAACAATTTTTGTTTGTTTCTTCAGCTGCTCATCTTTAGCAGTACATTCAGAAAGTGTAAAAACAAGCTTATCATTTAATCTTTTTAAGTCTTTCTCCAATTTTTCTTTATCAGTTAGAGGTTCCTGTACCTAAAACCGCAAGGCAAAACAAGACAAAATGATTATTTTATCAAGTAATAAAGAAATCGTTATATTTCAAAAATTCCAGGGAGGAAAAATCTAGGTTTCTAACAAATACATACATAAACAATTATTTGCCCATTTTTCAATTACAAAACATTTCAAGATCAAGGGCACAGGAAAAAAGCCCTTCTGGATTAATAGTTTTACTAATTACTATAGCAGCCTTCTTAATTTATACATGAACATAAATTTTCGATGGCATATGTGTGTGTATACATGTATGTGTGTGTGTGTAATGAGAACTGAAACATTTGATGTGAGACATAATTAAATTACCTCTCCATTTTCTTTTGAGGTGAGATTTGCTTTGTCGGTTGCTATTGTCTTCTGTGTGGATTTCTTCCCCCAAAGCCAAGACTTATGATCCATAACGATAAGAAGGCTTCAAATGTGAGAAGCCTGAATGGAGATTTCGGTTAGGGGAAGTATGCTACTACAGTCAAACTGGAAGGATGAGCTAACAAGAAATAAATCACAACAATGATAACTTATTGAGTAAATAACTGCTGCTATTCAGAAACACTATTTCAATATTTCATCATTGATGTCATGTTATAAAAGGATGCAAGAACGGCTCAGCCATAGCCAGGATTGGAAATCATATGAGCTAAGCTTATGTAGGTAAATGCAACAATTAACTGAGCTTTAAATTAAAGCTCAATCAAAGGGTTCAAAATTGTATAACGATAAAAGCAAACTCTTCCATAAAAATGATTCAGTGATTCTTTGGAATGATATCTGCGACGCATATAAATCGCAAGTCATAATATCCAAATGAACAAATGATGCAGAAGCAACAGAACTGCTTCACATTGACACAATTTAACTGTTGAGAGACCTCAAACCAAACATCCCCTTGATGAGACCAAAAACAAAATGGAATGCTAATATATGTTAAATAAAAAAATTGCAGCTAAAATATTCATTTGTCTAGGACACTACATTACTATATATGAATCAGCCTATGGACTAATGAGCCAATTGGAAAAGCTTAAACTAGGTTGATTTGGTTGATTTCACAAATAACTCAAAATTCTGAGCTAATTGAAGTACTGTTAATAAACTGAATCACGAACTGGTTGATGCGCTGTTCATTTAATTTCTAACCTAAGCATAATATATCCCTCGAGAGTACTGTCATTTCGTGGTTGCAGAGGATGCAATGGTCGTTACCAGAATCTTACCAGTATGCAAAAGAGGTATATTACATACATCACTAAATAAATATAAATCTCCACGCATCAATGTTTCTATATATATATATATATATATATATATAAAGTACTATAAACCTCTTTTAGCAGAAAGCCCGAAAGCTCAAAATTCATTCTTCTTAAATTGAAGTTAAAAAAAAGGTTCTTTAAAAGAACAGAATCAAATGATGATACAATATAAGAACATAATGATGAAAGGTTTGTGCTTTGGTTTCTGACCTCTTAAGAATGAAGTGTGAGACTTTGCTAGTACGTGGATCATCCAAGACAAAAGAACAACATCCGAGACCCAATGGCGAGGAGATTTAACTCTGGCACGGACAGTTAACGAGAGAGAAAAAATGGATAGAAGTGGAGATTATGGAAATGGGAGTTGAGAAGGTTAAAGGAAGAGACACAGACATCATATGATAACGTGCAATGTTTGATTTTTCACCGACGCAGAGGGTACCACAACTCCCAACCTTAAAGAGAGAAAAAAGAGGGGAATTTGGTTGCAGGAAAGGGAAAAGAAAGAAGTGAAAAGACAGTAAAGTGTTCCCTGCTGGACTAAAAGTCAAACGGCAAAAAGACACTGCCATGGATGCAAATTTTCATTGCAAAAATTATTGAAAACATGTGTTTTAAGATTAACCAATTTCAGAACGAAAGAAAAACCATATTACATGCATGTCAAAAAAATAATATTTCCTAATATGGTCTAATGTGATTAATTTTGCTCGACTTAAACAATATTGTTTTACAGATATATACTAATGTTGTTCGGAACACAGACATGTTTTTTTGAATAAAATTTAATTTACTGTATGTTGAAAATTACTCTAACTCTTAACAGTTGAGTAATGCACTCTATAACAGTTTTTTTACTACTAACTTAAATTTATTAAAAGTTGTGCATGTGCATCTTAATATGTAATATTTGATAAAAATACTATTATGATTATGCAAAAGAGTGATACATTAACATTTTGTTAGCATCACAACATAGAAGAAAAAACCACATCTTGTTAAACTATTACAGGTTAATTTTTCGTAAGGTTAAACCAAAATTGCATAATTTAAATGTTGGCTTGGTACGTGGAATAGATTTAAGTTATTTGATGTACTCTTTTCTCCATCCTTACAAGTTTCAACTTCCTCCTATTATTGCTCATATTTGTCCCCTCTCTGCTTTCCTTAAAACTTAATTTCATCAACCCTACTTCTATTCTCGTTACTTAATTTGAGTGTTATATATTTGATCTCCTTATTTATTTTTACTTTTTTTTGTTAAGCATGATTTTAGTCATTGAATTTTGACATAAAGTTTAAATTTATTTTTGTGTAAAATTTTAATATATTTTAGTTCTCATAATAAATATAATTCTTTTAATTTAATTATGTTAAATTTTTTATTATATCAAAGACATTTTGTATTAATACTTGAGTTATTTATATTGTTTTTTTTTAATATTTACCGAAATTACGTTTAACATATAAAAAGAATTATCGTAATTGAGTTAAATACTATATTTATTTATTTTTAAAATTTAAAGATAAAAGTATATCAAAATTTCGGAAAAAAATAAATTTTAATCTTATATCAAAATTCAGATATTAGAAACATGTATAATTTTATTTGTTTTATAGTAAAAAAACTGTGTTATTTCTACTTTTTTTTTCTGTATGTTCATGTTGAAATGAAAAATAAAATTTTAAAAAATTGAATTATTTATTGAGTATTGTTCTTTCACTAAGTTTTTAAATCAATAAAGAATGCTAATTTTAATGCTATAAAATATATTAAAAAAATTAATATACTATCATTAGTATATTTTAAATACTTAACAAATAGACAGGATAAAAATTCAGAAAAAAAAAATCTGATCTGGGGTTTTCAGATTTTTAATAGGTGTCTTTTTCCAATTGAATGAATGCTCACGGGTAAATGAAACAAAAATATGTGCATGGTTGTTTCCTTAGGTGATAAGTGTGTTCCTCGCAAATGACAAAAAAACCAAAACCTTGCTGGTGACCACCTTGGAAGAAGATTAAGAATTCGGATATCCGAAATTCCCCAAAAACAATTAATTAATCGTCTTGAAACTTGTTCTTATATAAAGAACCATTCACCATAAAAAAATTACATTATAATAAATAGAACAAAAATTGGATATGTTAAACACAAGAAAGAAAGTACTTTGAAACAATCTTTCACCTACTTCGCATACAACAGCCAAGAAAGTACTTTAAAACTTTGATTATCTACCTGAAAAAGAAAACACATATTCAATGTCACAATTAAACTTCCATATTCAAATTTAAATTTTTCTCCGTTGCAAACACTCTCTCTAACGACTTTTTTTTTTTCTATTTTCAAAATTTTAACTGTCACCAGAATTATTACATCCATTGCCATTGTTATTCATATAGGTTTCAGTTACCTTTCATTTGCATGTAACTATTAGTCTCCAAAAAATAAATAAAATACTTAGGTTAGTGTCTTTAAATAATATTTAGTTGTGAAAACACACTGTTCTACACAAATTAAAAAGTTATTATATAATTTTTTTACAAAATAATTAATTTAATTTTTTATTTTATTTTTCTCCCCTCTAACAATGCTTTAAAAAAATCATAAAAAAGTTATAAATGCTTAATATATAACTTATTTATTGTTAAAACTAGTGGTAAAAATACTCCAAAGATGATGTTAGTCTATTTTGTTCTTTTTTCGCAATGGAATTGCATTCTCTAAGAAGTCTATGCTATATAGTTTGATACTGACTGATAGATGTCACAAGAAGCAAAGAAAATCAATATCAGTTAGCAGTAAACAATAAAATCCAATGTTTTACCTGGTTGGTGTGTTTTCTCTGTTTCTATTCAGTTTTCTTTCAGGTTAAGAAAAACCATTTTCAATTGTATTTTCAAATTGCAGACATGTTTCCTTTATCACCAAAATCATTATGAGGACAAAACACTTCTTATACATTTTCTAACTTTTTCAACCGTTATCATTGATGATGTCTTACTTGTATTTGCATTTGTACCAAGTTGTGTTGGAGTAAATTTTAAATTTAATTTAATTTTATGAAATTGATTTTTAACATAAAATTTGTATTTATTTATATATTTTAAATTAATTTTATTTTTAATTGAAAAGAAATTTTTAACTTATTTTATATATATATTTTGTCATAAAACCAAAAATATCAGTGAATGATCTAGTTAAAAAATAATTTTTAAATCTAATTTAATCTCACATAAATTTATAAAATAAAATTTATATTTATTTATATATTCTAAATTACCTTTAAGATAAAACTTTCAACCAAAATGAAAGTTTTTAAATGCAAGTCATAAACCCTTTATTATTTTTAATATTTTTATTTTACCCTTTTTTTCTGTTTATAAACTAAATAATTGGAGAGTAGGATTCAGTTAACTCGATCGAACTTCTCTTTATATCCCAATTATTATACATTTAATAAAAAGCAAACAGTAAAGTAGCATCTGTTTGAATATCTTTTCTGGTGTAACATATAAAGGTGTGTGAAATAATTGATAAAAGTTAATATAAAGTTTTGAATGATATTATAAAATGGGCAAGTGTTTCTGAGGACAAGAGGAAAAAGAAATAGAGTGCTTGTTACTTAAAGTAGAAAGGCTCAACTGGATGAATTGTTTAATAAGAGAGATACACCTTTTAAGCCTTAGTTAGCTTATACTCATTCAACCTTACTCTCTAATCTTTCCTAAACTGATCTTTACTAATAATTAATATTATGATGAGGTGGTTATAAATATTGAGAAATAAACTTTTAAATTTACTCAATTTTATAAAATGAGATTTTTTCACTTATAAGTTCAATAAATAACAACTATATTTAGATATTATAAAATATTATTTTTATCATTTATATATTAAAAATATCTTATCTATATTCTGCATGAATTTCCAACATTAAAATTCATTAGTGGTCCTAAAGTATATCTGGGCCAAAAGAAAAAAAGGGAATGTGCCAGCACTGTTTCTTCTCTAGCTAGCTTAGGCTGCAATTTTTCCTTCCTTTCAGCTTCAGGAACAGATCCTGTTCTGCAGAAATTCAGAATATTGAAAACTCAGAGCAATTTATAGAATAGGAATCATAATTCTTATATCTTATTATTACTCAATTTTAATTTTGGTGCAGTCTTGTTAGAATTACTTAATTAAGTTAGGCATATCCAAAGGATAAAATTCTACATTTTCTGTTTGCTGTGTAATAAATATCTGAAAAACTTGCATTTTACTCGAAATTTATTTTAAAACATTTTAATTGATACATAGTGTGTATTTCACATTCAAGTAACTATTGTTTTTACTTTTATAATTTTAAAAATATTGTACAGATTTGGTAAATCAAATAATTTATAAACTCTTTATTTTTAAAAAATCTTCAAAAGTGAATATCGCAGATTTAAAAAACTTTCCTTAAAAAAAGTTACTATACCTCAACTCTACTGGCAATAATATACTATTAAATTTATTTTTGGGTTATACCTGCAGCAATAATACAGAATAGTTGAATGACGTTGTTGCAGCAACATTAAATTAATGTAGTTAAGTAGTTTTCTTATTTAACAGAGGTGTCAGAAAAATTGGGCTCTAGAGAGGCCCACACTTTTCTTGAATAAAGCTTTGCCATAGCCCACAATTCGTTGTTTTTTTCTGTCTCATTTGTCTATTTTAATGGATTCATTTATTGACTATTTTTTGGACGTATAGTGTTGTTTTAACTCTTCAAATTTAAAATCATTAAATGTGAAATTGTGATTCTAAAATAACATAAATTTATTTTCTTAAATATCATGTGTAAAACATAGCATGGTTTGTTTTAGCAGTTCAGAATTTGATTTTTAAAAAATAAATTGTGAACTGTTTCGATTTTGTTCTATTTTTTATTTAAAATTGAAACAAAAATAAATTTATGATTTTTATATTTTGAAAAATAATTATTTTAAAAGAATTGATTTGGAAAATAATATTTCCTAAAATAATTATTTAAAGAAATAAATTTTTTTTAAAACGTATATTTTAAATAGTACTTATTTAGAACTATATAAATAGGGAAACTGTCAACAAAAATAAAATTTATACATTTTTTAAATATTTTTTAAATATTTTTTTTTGTAACTTTTGAATCGGAAATTTTCACCAAAAGAGTAAAACAAGAGTGGGAAATGTTTTATATAATTTAAATTATTGACTTGTGAATAATAAATGTAATAATTAAAATATTAATAAATTTAATAACACTTTTTGTAAATAATTATTCAAAAAATGTATTAATTTGTAAAATTATATTTTTATAAGTAACACTATCTTTTTTTTATTCATATTCTTACTATCGTAATTATTTTAAGAATTATGTGTGTGATTTAAAATAAATTTCAAAGTTATATTAGATGAAAAAAATTGAAAAATTACTTAAAATTGTTCTCTAATTTTATATTTTTACACGTACATTTTATTGATTTATATTTTATTTATATATAAATAATTATTAATATTACAATTTTTTCGATTGGATTATAAAACTAAATAACCACATCTATAAATATTTAATTTTCTAAAAAACTAAAATCCCAATTCAATATTTCTTAAAATACTAGTTTTCTAAAAAATAAATTTTTAAATTATAATATTTTATAAATAATAATTTCTTGATATGATTACTCTTTCTAAATTTCTATATATGAAGTGTCGTTTAATCGATAATTTACTAGCTTAAATAAGAATATTGTCGCTTAAGTGACAATATAACAAAAGTTAATTTGCATTAACAATTTTTCTTGGGCAAGATTTTTCTTATTTGAACGACAATAAGATTTTGGCAAAGAGTAAAGTGGAGTTCTGTATTATTTTTTCCTAAGCAATAACTTTACTTGCTTGGACAAAATTTTTCCTCGTCCTACCAAACCCCAAACTCAGATACTATCACAAATCAATCTCATTTATGGACCTAAAGCTCAACCTACATCGTACAAATCATACCAAAGTAAAAGATTCAACATCCAAGCAACAAATTTTACGAAAATCAACATGCAATTTAGTTATAAATTTAGCTTCTCTAACCTTAAAGGAACCTTAAGTTCTTCAACATAGTTCCACATATCCTTCTCCCAAAAACCTCATTCTATTTGCATCCTTATTAAATGGATTTGGAGAACGCTCTCCGACGATTCCAAAGTTAGTTCTTGATCGAAAAAATAAGTGAAATATGGGTGAAGGATTGAAGAAAGAAGTCAAATATCATAGGAAAGGTTTTCAAGGAATGAGAGAAACTCTTTTGTGTTGGTTTTCCATGGTGGTATAAGGAGGATAGTATTTCAAAAAAATATTTGGGATTTCTAATTCTTCCCAATAACAAAAAGTTTTCGTCCTAAAAAATTTACTTACTAGGAAACAAATAAGGATAAAACTCTTTCATTTCTTCTTCTAATTTCAACGTGACAACGTTTGATCTATCGTCCACCACATATGTACCAACTCAAAATCTTACCTTTGTGCTACATAACTTGACGCTCCTCAATCCTTACTGATTTTGTCTCCATAGATAAATCCTTCTTTTATTGTACCTTACCTACCTTGAAAACACATGTTCTTAGCAAATCTTTGAGAGACCAAATCTTCCTCTCAGATTTCTCATTCGTTTGAAAATGATAAGCAAAAATCATCCTCAAACACTGGGATTTTTGTCCTTTGACACTTAATGATACTTTATTTAGCGTTACTATCTCATTTGTATATAACTAAGTTAACTTAGACATAAACATCATAAGATTCACGGGCATGAAGAGAGCATTCTTCATCAATTATCCATCTTCGCCCAAAAGCTTCATGAACCTACACTTATTAAGGCAAATGTTAACAAAGTATATGACAATGCTATCTCATTGCCACTTAAGCATCTCAAACTGTTGCAACATACCACCTTGACCTTGGATGCTCCACCTTTTTCTTTCTACCTCTTTAACCTGTAACCATCTCTTAGCACATCCTTGCTTAACTTTTCATTTACCAAAACACCACCTCTCCTATTGATTCTAATAGCTCTGTCTTCACTCCCGAGTGATAACACAAATCCAAAACCCAAACCTTTAAAGAACTTCACTCACCCGTTTCTCGTCCTTTCTACCTCACTTTAGTCAACCCAACATTCTAGTTCTTTTGTGATCATTGGACATCAGTAACCAATGTTCTTAAAATAACACCTCCATTATTGAAAACCATAACCCACCCTCCTTCCATTGCACTCCTCTGATTAAAATATACCCCACTTCTTGATGCGATACCTCACGATAAACTCTAGAAGATTCTTTGTAATAGGTATTATCAACACCAAAACATTAGTAAACCCTTTCTTCGATATTCTTCGACTTTTTTCATACCTATATGTTTACTAAAAGGATGATCCGTTCGCATCAGTTGTGACAGGGAAATGACTACTCTTTGAGAAACTTCCCACAAAATTATAGAAACCGACAAGACATTTGAAGTTTCTTACCTCAACAACATGCATGTAAACAACAGTTTTGATGAACATCAACATGCAATTAGTTATATATTTATCTCCCATCACCCTAAAAGAACTTTAAGTTCTTTAACACAGTTCCACGACTCCTCGTATAAACCCGATTCTATTAATATCTTTGTTTGAATGGATTTGGAGAACACTCTCAAAAAGTAGCTTTTGATCTAAATACGTGAGATATGAGTGAAAAAATGAGGAGAGAAGTTAGAAATCATAGGAGAGGTTTATGAAAAACAAGAGCAATTCTCTTTGCGTTGTTTTATTGTGATGGTATAAGATGTATACTTTTTATTTTAATTTAGGATTTCACATACGGTTTTAAAAATTTTCATTTAATTTGTTCTTACGAGTTCAAATGGTTAATATATTTAAACATTTTCATTATTCTATTAAATTTCTATCAACTAAAATAATAAATATTATCCACAATGAGAAAATTTAAAAAAATCCATTTCAAATTCTATCCTGACATAAAAAAATCCTTCAGTTTTGTCTCACTTTCTAATACTCTTTTTGTTTAATAATTTTAATATTATTTTACGGTCTTTCAGGGCATTTTAATAAAAAAAATGAACATTTTAATGTTTAAAATAATATTTGTTATAAAGGAATTAACTTTTTTTAATTTAAAAATAATAGAAAACCGAGTGACTAAATTCAAATAATTCATAGTACGAATAAACAAATAGCATGGTCACAGTCAGTTAAATGCCCATTTTTTTTCGAATTAAGCATTTCTGACGAGGATCTTCATATTTCAGAGGAAATTAAGGTTTTGTTCACTTGAATATATTTGGAGGAGAGTGATGGAGGGGATTTGAAAGTAAATTTTGTTGTTGTTTATTGGAGTGGATTTGGAGGTAAGTGAGAGTGGATTTGGAAATACATTTTTTTATTCTATCCCATCCATCAAATCCTACAGTAATTCTCACAAATTTTACTTCCAAATTTATTTTCACTTACCTCTAAATCCACTCAAATAAACAAAAAAAATTTACTTCCAAATTCTCTCAATCACTCTCCCAAATCCATTCAAGTGAACAAAACGTAATAAAAATGAAATGAAAAATGGATGTACAATAGTAAATAAAAAAAGATGACGACTTAGTTTATTACACACTAAGCAAGTTGTTTTTTTTTTCTAAACCAATTAGCGATTTAAAAAATGTTAAATTTACGGGCTTTAGGGCCAATTTGGGCCTAGGTTGACTTTTGAGCTTCTTTTTCATTGATAAGCTATTACTTCCTGCACCTTATCATATTTTTTTAGCACTCCATCACTTTTGGAAATTATTTTCAGGAACACAATAAACAATTCTGGATTTTTTTTTGCGAAAGCAATCTTCCCATAGTATTAAGGAATTTTTTTTTTCCTGAAAGCTTCTTGATGAAGGATGAGAAATTTGATGGGTGTAGGAAGCAATAGCCAATGTTGTTTGGTTCTTAATTTGGTTTCACAAAATTTTTCTTGCAATTCCATACTTTTGATATGCACTCTCATGAATATTTTTTTTTAGTCCTTTTTTTTTAATTCTACAATCTGAAAATAAAAATTAATTTAGAGATGGTGTAATTTGGAAGTAAAAAATGCTTTTAAATTATAATATCTAAACATAAAAATGATTTTCAAACTATACAATTTGAAGACAAAAAATGATTTCTAAATGTATATATACTTTTAATACAATTAAAAAAAATTCTTAATCTTTTTCAACTTCTAAAAGTCATTTTTGGCTTTCAAAAAATTGTGTAATCCAAAATTATTTTTTATGTTCTAATTACACATTTGATAAGATGAGAAATTTTATAATCATGAAAGGAGGAAAATATGGGGGTGTTGGAAGAATTTCCCATTTTGTTTTTGGACCTATTTAGCAGATTAGGGCATAGAGTTGGATGAGATAAGAAAAAACTGAAAACAGGTTCTTGAAAGTTGCAACAATTAGGCATAAAACCACTTAAACTATTTATGGAGAGTTGGAAAGAAAAGGCATGATAGAGTTGGTGAGCCTTTTGCAGTGATTATGCTTAGCTTAGCAAAAAGAATATGGCCGTGACAACCGACACCAGAATTCAGTAATCGGTAAAAAGTTAGCGTTCAAACACCAACCTTGTTCCCACAAAAGCAAAAGCAATGCAAACCCAATCGAGAAAAAACCTCGTGACACATTATAGATTTATTCACTCACCACACAAACATTTTTGCTTGTTTTGGAAAAAGTAGGTTCCCATCACCAACATCAGTGCATGACAAGACACCAACCTCTTTCTTTTGGCACTAACAATCGGTTAGAAAACTGAACAAAACTCCTCCCATTCCCATATTAGAAACTCGTAACCATCTCTCATTAGCATAGGCACAAATGGAAAACATGTGCATTCATACAACCTGTTTTTGCTCTCGAAATCAAGCAACCGCAAACAGTGCTGTTCTGTTTTCTGGTCTTTTTCTGCAGGTCAATTTTACTAGCTGGATTCCTATTTTCGCAACTGTCAAACATCAATCATTGATCAGGATACTTCTTTTTCCTCTTCGTCTCGCCACTCCATTTTCCTATTACCATTATTGGTGATAGCATTTACGTAATCACCCAGCTCAAACAGAATGCGATGAGAAATCATAATCATATAGGCATATGGTAACGTATGATCATTTGACCAATCAAACCTTAACCGTTGTAAAAGGAAAACCAAAAGTGATTGAATTGACCATGGATGTTAGCAAGATAGATTGTGATTTGCCTTACACAAGTCTTGAGTGATCCATTATTTGGAATATTAAAAAGGCACTTTCAACAATAAATTTTCCTCTTCTGATCTTGTTTTTCTGCTGGACGCAGAAAATTATAGTATCACATTATGCAGGTAAAGTTAACTATAACTGTCTCAACAACTGTAAAATGTAGTGTAATATATGTTAGAGATTTTATATGCACACAAATATCTCCCTAGTTTAAATATAATTCAATTATATAAGAAATAAATTTTAAGTTTAATTTAATTTTATAAAACCAACTTGTAAGATGATAAGATGATGTTTTATTTTATAAATTGATCTTAAATCTAATCAACTTAAGACTTCGAATAATATATATTAAATTAATCTATTGATTTATCTGAATTAGTTTTTACTTTTCTTAATCAGCAAAATAAGTATAATTTAACTTAATATTCTTAAATAGTACCAATTAATTAATCAGATACATTCTAATTCTAATTCAGATTTTAACTTTCATCGTTCAAAAGTTTACCAGCACCAATTTAATTCATATGAAAACACTAAAAAACTCGTCATGGTTACTTTAATCTCAATGAAACAATGTAGAACTGTTTATCACACATTCAATTAAACACTTTAAGTATTATTATAAAATATTAACTTTCCTTATAAGCTACTAACACATAAAGTTTTATTATTTTTAGAAACATTTACTTACATGAAATGTGATATTTACACATAAAAAAATCATATCAATAATTTAATTATATTCTAACAATCTTAATCGAATAAAAATTAATTTTGAATCTTTAATTCTTACCTACAATCCTAACAAATCTTACGTACAACAAATTTCACTAAAAAAACTAGAAAAATAGTAAAATATGAACTGATTAAGTAAATGACAGAGTAAAAAATTAAAAAAAAATAAATAGAAGAAAAAGTTTTTAGATTAATAATGATTTTTGTAAAATAAAACTTAACTAATAGAAAATTTATTTATAATTTTACTTTTTAATAATAAAAAGTTTAAATATTTTTTATAAAACTATTTTTACTTTTAAACTATTTTCTAAATCTTCGGATAAAGTAACAATAAACTTCCGTTATTTTTTTAGTAAATATCATAGTCTTGACTAAGATTAAATCATAGCGAACTCAACATATATTTTAATAATTTATTTTTTATAGTTTAAAGTAGGTTGAAGTTTTTTTTTCTTTTTTTTTTTTGACATTGAAAGTTTTCTTTTCTTAAGATGAATTAATATTATTTTTAGCTAACACCTTTAATATTTATTTTCAATATCAAAAGCGTGGTTTTTTTTCTTGACAAATACAATTTTTAAAATTATAAAATTATATATTATTTTCTATTGAAGACATTCAGAGTTTACTATTAACATCAAAATGTAAGTGAAATTCTTTTTAATATTGACATGGCATTTTTTTCCCAATGTAAATATGATAATTTCTTTACTAGAAACAAACTTTATATTAAATCAGAAGATTTGAATATAAAATTCAGTTGATGTCTCAAAAATTCTAAATTAAGCTCTAATAACATTTTATATGTTGTTGTTTCATAAATAAAGTTGACTTAGTAATAAAGAAAAAAAAAGTGTGAGAAAAATATGGATTCAACTAGAAAAAAAAAGGTGTGAAAGATATTATAGATTCAACCTCAATACCTAATAACTAATATTTATGGATAAACAAAATATAGTCATTTTGTAACCAAATTTTCAGCACGATTGTCAATAAGAAAGAACTAGAAGCAAGAATTTCACATGTATGCAAGGCTAAAATATAGTCGAGCAATTCTAAATAATATAATTTATTAATTTCAAATATATATTTAATATTTATAATTTTGGATTTTTTTTATTTTAATGTAATTAATTTTTAAAATCTTATGAGACCCGGACCAGATTTTTGTTTAACAAAATATCATAATTTTCTTAATAATAATAAAAATTAACAATGTTTATTTCTATTAAAATACTTTGCTGTTAATTATAACAAAACTTTAATATAGTACATAAATAAATTCATAATCCATTATCTTATTGACACCTAATAAAAAACACATGAACAATAGAATAATTACGTTATATAATGAATTAATTAATGATGTACTATTTCACTCGCTAGCCAAAATAATAATATTATATGTTAATTTATAAATTAATTATAACTTTTTTATTTATAATAAAAATTATTTTTTATATTAAATGTTTTTAATTTATAAAGTGATATTTAAATTAATTATTATCATAATTAATTATTTTTAGTCTCTGATTGTTATTTAAAGATTTTCTAGTGATATAGTATAAAAAGTATTTGTTTCTGTCTTAACTTTTAAAATGTCATCCCTTTCATGTGTATTTTTTTGTCCACACCTCAACTTCTTCTTGCTTTGAAAATTCATCATCCCCTTTTCTCATTCAATGACCTGAATGAGAATTAAATTTGAATGTGGCACTATACAACCCTATTTTGACTTTAAAAAAAAAAACCCCTGTTTTGATTGATTTAGGTTTTTCATCCAATTTATCAACAGGGTCCAGTATGTAACCCCAGGTAGTTCCACCCTCAAGCGTGCTTCACTGTAAAGTTAATATCTTTTATAAATATTTAAAATATAAATTATATCTCACTAGATAGTAATTAAACTTATAATAATAAATTATTATTATATTACGAATGACAAAGCCATATTTATATATCGATTTAAAAGCAAAATTGTAATATTTTATTTTATTTTTTAAAAGCGTTGTGTATGGAAAGGAGATTTTACCAGAAAGTTTCACTCCAAAATGACCACGACCATTTTCATGTGGTCCTTGATGCATCTTTGTTCACCACAACAATCTTTCTGACACAACCCAATGGGTTGGTGGGTGCCCATAATCACTATCCATGTTCAAATCCTCAATTCCTAAAATTCTTAACATGTCTGAAAGCAGATAAATCAAATGCAACCTAGATGAAACACAAAGACCTATTCACACGTGATATATTAAAATTAGTCAAAGAAAAAAAAATCTTAGTTATTATTTCAATTTTTATGTTGCATGAAAAAGCAAATGACCTCAGAGCGAGAATGATTTCAGTTTTAATAGTGTTACAAGTATGAAAATGATTTAGTTCCTCCATTATTCTCGAACAAATAAGACAATATTGCTTTTATCTTGTTTTGTTTGATTTATTTCACGAATTATTTTTATTTTCAATCACTATCAATCACAATTTCTTCTCTAAAATCTTATTTTTTATTTTTATCTCATTTATTCTTGAAACTTAATCTTCTTGTTATGTTTCAAATTTATTATACATTATTTCATTAGAACAAAATTAAACTTCCAACATCTATAATACATGTTGGGTTTTAAAAACTGAATCATGATAAGTGATATCTTTAAAAATATTGTGAATATATAAATATTGGTTTAATAAAAAATCGAAGTCATATTTATCTTTTGTCCTAAGTTAAAAAAGAATCAAAACCTAAAATGATAATAAATAAATAAAAAATTAAAATAATATTTTAAGTTGATATGTTTCTTAATAGGACCTATGACTTTAGTTATTTAAAGCTATTATAGGATCTTGCAAAACTAACATTTTAAGTTATCAAGTATTTGAACTTGGCGTATGGTTTTGGTTATTTACATAATCGTTGCTATAAGGTCCTCCAAAACTAACATTCTCTTTGAAAATTGACATTTTAAGTTGACACATCTCTTAGTAGGGCTTATGGTTTTGGTTATTTAAATAATCACTCCTATAAGGTGGATTTATTTATGGCTTCGGTGTCATTGAGTATTTATTGTATTTATAAGCACGCTTAACCATGAAGTTCTTATGGGTTAGGCTACCGAAAAACAAATGCATTTTGGTGATATGAGTGGCCAAATCAATCCCTTTAAGTTATCCTTCAATTGTATAGTCCCATACCTATACAGTTTCTAGATCCCTCTCATTCCGGTGTATGTTCGATTCATCCATGTGTCCCTTCCACTGGAAGCCTGCCAGGAGCCGCTCCTTGTCAGTGCCCCTTGCACTTCGTGCCTCTTGCACCGGCGATCACTCCCCGCCCTCATCAGTGTCCGGGTGTCACATGCAATTGTTTTAGTTATTAAGATAACTGATGTAATATGTCATTTTAAGATTAAAATTTCGCAAAAAGTCACAAAAGATTCAATAGCTTCTTAAAATTAAATAATTATTTAAAATATGATAGAATTTATAGTAAGTGTTGTCTCCATAACAAAACTTTATATTTTTACTTTGGTTCATAATTAAGGTCAAAACTTTCTTTTTTCAATATGTTTTGGTTCATAAACTATTGTCGATTGTCCAGAACAATCGTTATCATGTATCTTGACTATATTAGTATTCTCACACAATTTATGAATATTAGCAACTCCCAATTTTAAAGTTTATGTAATCAATATAATAGAAAATTTTATAATCGTTTAATCATATATTTGCTTAAAGTTGAAAATGTAAAGTTGTTTATTAGTCCAAAAATAATATAATTACAAGAATTTGACTATCAATGTGCATAACAATTGCACATATAATATGGTATAACAAATTTAATAGATTACACAATTAACATGATGTATATCTATAATAAAACATCACAATTTATTTAATTAAAAAGTTAATATCAAGTTAGGACGGCTATGGATTCACTTTATCTCTGAATTTTTAACATAGTTTATTGCATTGAAGCACATGTTATACATTGATAATTTAATAAGTGACATAATAAATTTAATAAAAAAGAAATTGTTATGGTTTTTATATTTAGTAGAATTTAAAGCATAAAATGTGAGAAAAGAGAGTGGTGAAGTTGCACATGGGTGGTGGAGGATACGGATTCTTGAACTCATGTAAATCTTGGGTAAAAGGTAGATAGAAAAATGCAAAAGGATGCAGGTGAGGGCAAAACATGCCAGATAAGGAAAGTATATATGAGCAAGCGTTATGGACAGAAAAGACAGAGAGAAAAAAACGTACATACACACATTAGATACAGAGTGGCTCACTGAATGCAGAAGGTGTAATTAAAATGAGGCTGAGATTAGGAGAGAGAGAAAAGTCCCATAGAGGTGGCAAGGGCGTCCCAGATAAGGAAAACAAAAAACTAGTTTGTCTGAGTGAAAGGTGATAGCGATCTAACAATTTAGGGCACAACGTGAACGATAGGACAAATGCTTCTTCCTCACTCTCACTCACCATCACCCTTCCGTATATAACTCTATGTGCCTAGATTTATTATCATTCAATCAAACACAAACTCAAACGCATGCTACACTGTCCACTTTTTATAAGCAAATCCAACAAGTCCACATATTTTTCTTACCTGTTTCGGGTGCGAGGATCGGGGTCGAGTCACTAATACATACACAATTTATCCAATGTGAGGTTAATTCAGTTGACTGTTCATATGGTATTTTAATATAACAATAATAAATATGCACTAAGTGTGAACACTTACCTTTTATCTTTAACCTGTATATATAGTTACGGGTTTGAGATTAGTGAAATATTAATATCGGTTCAATCTCAACCCAATACTTCTAATCACCGATTACCTTAATCTTTGTTTCGAAACCTGATTGTTCAATCGCGGGTGGATGTCCTACCTTTAGCCGTCCGGTCGTACTAATTGATTCTGCTGCGTTCGATCGTTTTAGTATGTTCATGTTTTCTGAGGATGCCCGATCTGACTTGATACCAGTGCGCAGTACACGACTCTTTTGCTAAAGGATAATGATACTTTGATAACATTTTTTTGACAACATTTTAACATCATTTACGTGTCATTCTGTGATTGGTCCAAAATAATAATAATCATAAACACCAACATGAACCAATTACAGAATGACACAAATGATGTTAAAATGTTAAAAAAATATTGTCAAAGTATCATTATCCTTTGCTAAATTACTTTAGGAGAAAAACGAGAGAGAGAGATACATGAATGTATGTCACGTGGATCCGATGCAAAGTAAAAGAATACAGATCGAACTTTAACCTACTGAACAGTGAATAACATAGTCCCACTCTGTCTTCGTTTAGAGTAAGAGGCCCTGCTATGACTTTTTGGACCACAGAACTTGCTGTCGTTAACCCACTCTTCCTCTCATTGCTGTGATCAAATATTACTATTTCATAAGCTTACTTAATATCATGTACTGCCTTCTTTTGGTAGGTGAGATACAGAAATATAGCAAGTATCATTGGAAAAAGTAGCTCTTTTTCCTCTCACGTAAACGTTGTTCATCCTCGTTTTATGTTCTTGCTTTTTTCCTAATATTTTGACAGTAATTAGAGAAAGTGAGAAACCCAACTGCATATAAAACTTCACATGTTCTACCCAAAAAAAAAAACTTCCACGTGTAATTTCAATCCTATGTATGGCATGAATTTGGGCCCACTTTTCCTAAAATATCTAGGATGACGGTCGTGATGACGCAAGAGCGCACGTTCCCCATTTTTTAAGTCATATTTACTCGACCAGCACAGCATCCCAAAAACAAATGGGTTGGAAGTATGATTATTCCAACATTATTCTACTATTATTCCGACCAACCATGAACCAAAGTTTTGGATCTGGTTCGTCGAAAAATGAAATCTGTTGTGCTTCATACTATTTTCTATTTAAATTGCAAGTAGATACTATGAAAATAATTTAAAGAAAATCCATCTACTTAGAAGGGAAATTTTTTAAGCAACACAAATGTAAGATCTGAACGACAGAGGCTTGGCATCATGCTAATATCGAGTCTCTGGTTCATTAGCCATTCAGATGCTGTTCCCTCTCATACTCACAAGTCTATAATCATTGAACCTAACTTTCTACACAAACCAATTACTCCTCTGCTCTGTTCCCATAAAGTTACATCCCATAAATAAATGGTCCCAGTTAATTAACATGGGTCTTAGTACGTAGCACTCATCAATTTTTCTTTCTCGTAAAAGTTAAAACTGACAGAGGCCTTAAACCCCCAAGCAAGCCAACCCCTTCTCCATTTATACCCTTTTGGTAGCTTCCTTATCTCTCCCTCTCTCCCAATGCATCATTGTCCTTTCCGAGCTTTAAACGAACAATGATAGGTCCTTCTCGTCATAATAGCCTTGTCTGACTGATTTTGGCCAAGAGAACTGACTCAAAGGACACCATTGATGGAGACCACTCATAACTATCCGGTGATTTTTCCAAGACACGAAATAACCCACTCTGTATAACTGTCTCTCTTAGCATAGGAGTAAAAAATATTGATTACTATTTTCCATGCTTTCGAGCTATAGCCTAATAAGAAACTAAAATCTGTCTCGGTGTTTTATGTCAAGCTAAACAAAACCTGCACTACCCTATTAAGGAATCCACAAGCTATCATCTTTCCTTTGCAAAGTTTTCGAGGCCAATACCGATCCGAGCAGAAATAAGGAACAAATTGACAACCATGTGTGTGTGTTGGATATTCATCCCAAATTAAGAAACGAATATGTGCTGTGTCATAAATACTATAGCGCAGAAACGAAATCATAGAGCAATATAAGATCAGAAAATTTTAGTCAGCGCCCAGAATATCTAATTCAAGATTTCGTCTGCTGGTTAGCTTGACTGACCTATTGTACAAAAACCAACGAGTTCACAATTTGGCTTTCCCCTTTTTTTTCATCCCTTCTTTCACCCCAATAGTAAAGTTACAGTTATGTATGGGCTTTCCTAAAGGAGGGGATGTTGGACATGACATGAACAATAATCTAAACTGGATCCACTTGTACATGCTCAGAAAACAAAACAACGGGAGATTGTTTTTCAATGTAAAATGGCAGGGTATAAAAATAATCTCGAAGGGTCATTCGAGGGAGTGGAACCCATTTTTCTGCTACCAACTTAGGGAGGGTCTAATCTGAGGTGGGAATCCTGATGATGCTGCAGCAGTTGCTAACAAATGTGGATGCCCGGCTTGCCATTGCTGTTGATCAGACATTGATAACGAAAGATCGCTTCCAATACGGCCTCCGTTGCTGCTGCTGCTGGGAACCTGCATGTTCCGGGGAAAGAAATTAAACTCAGTTGGATGTTATAATAAATAGGCGCTTGCCCAATACCATCTTCTGTCATTAAAATTGAACGCATGAGCCAAAACCAGGATATTAATTAATGAAGGGGCACCCACATGAAAATTTGGTGGGTGAAGAATTGCAAAACTGTGAGACAGTTGAGGCTCGGCTGGTGACCTATACGGACCATATCTATGCATTTCTTTAGTCGTTGGAGATTGAAGGTGAGTTTGGTTTAGCAGTCTCAAGGTTTCACTCTCCCCAAGCCAATCTCTTGCATAGGTTTCCATGTTGCTCCTATCACATGGTTTTGGTAGTATATTTACAAGCTGAATCAAATACAACGAAGAGACAAAAGGGGTAATTAATGTACAACTCAGCGGAAAATTAATCTAATTAAGATTGAACCAACCAGTAAAGAACGAATTTTATGAAATATTACACGAACCTTAGGCTTTGTTCCTCCATTCTGCCAATTAGATGCAGATGGCAGGTGCTGATCGGACGCAGAATTTGGGAAGTGATTCCCCGATATTTGACCATTGCCACGTCTAGAGCTCAAATTGCCCAAACTCAAATCAAGATTGTGATCAGCAGCTACACCTGAGGAATCTGCCACCCAATATTCCATTTAGCTAAAGAGAATTGTAGATGCGAATAATAAAATACATAAACTTCGAGCAGAAACATTAGTGAGTTACATAAACCCGCAGTTCATTCCTCGATTACCAGAATTAAGTTCATTATCATATATGCTGGGATCAAAATTGGTGACGGCCTCTTTGCCGTTGCATTTAATTGCCGCTTTGTCGTATGCCCTATTTACAAAATGTGCAAAACAAATTCAAAACCCTAGCATGTGTCGATGTACTTGGCAACTTTCTACAAGGTGGGGCAATCATGGAATTGGGAGCGAGAAACATCAAATTGACATGTAAACAAAATAGGTACCTTGCAGCTTCAATCTCGGTGTCAAACAGACCCAGATAAACGTACCTGGGGAATCAAATCAAATTTTGTCACGGCATGAATAAGCCATACACAAGAATGACATGATGTACAAAATAATATATTATAGAATTATAGAATATAATAGAAGATAAGGTCCTACTTTTTTCCCAAAAATTGGGCCATTCGAGCCTCCCATCTTCCACACTTGTGCAAAGTTACGCCTCTATATTTGGAGCTTCCTCTCGGAAATCCAGTGCTTTGTCGGCGAAGTACGTGCACAAACTCTTCTTTCGTTAAATTGTTCATCTATCATTACATAACATTAATTAGCCAACTCACCATAACAAACCAAGACAGACAAAATAGTACTATAAGAGGTGTAGGAGATAAGGAATCCCGCGACTGATCGAGATAAGATAAATAACTTTCCACAGAATCTCTTCCACGACCCACCTGCTTCAAGTCTTCTTCGTAGTCTTCTATGTTGAAATTGATATCTGCCTCCACTCCCCGGAACTTAATGGCCGCTCTATCATAAGCACTGGAACAAATACATAAATAAAAGCTTCTTTTTTAATTTCAACCTTGTATGAATTTTTAAGAAACGGAATTTTACATGGATTGAGTTCCAGGTATAGAAAGGTTATGTTAAAAGCTGGGTAAACAATAGGTAGAGAAGGAGCAAGTGCTCACCGAGCAGCTGCATGTGCTGTGTCAAATCCACCTACACAATTTTACCCAGACAAAACTATCTCGTCAGTCATCCCTTAAAATTTCCCCCACAATACACTCTTGTCTGCCTCCCAATTCGGATCCACAACAAAACATTATTAAGAAAAGAAAACCAAATATGCACAAATTGTACATCAAAAACTACCACAGAGGCTATACTCACCCAAATACACTTGCTTTCCACAATCCCTGCACCATCAAGGACAACCACAATCAAAGGAATCAATATCACACAGTTGAGAAATTGTTAGAAATTCTTTGAATAAATTTACTCAGCACCAACCATATATGAGACTCCCATCTACCAGTTCTTCTGTAAAAGGTAACTCCGCGATACTGTGAGCTTCGTGACCGTGGTCCTCGCCGACTTTTCTTTATAGGCTCCGACATTTTCACTGATTTTCCGGGGCCAAGAGTTTCCGATTGACGGAATTTTACACCTACCCAGTGAGCTCGAGGGAAGGAGCTTCCCCCGCAGTCGGTGGGGGCTGCTTCAGAGACAGGAAGGTCAGAATCCTCCACCGAAAAAAACTGCTGGGTGACGGGCGGGTGGTCACTGTCATTGTGTGTAACTGAAAAGCCGAATATTTTACTACTTTTTCTCTCCAATGTTCTGCTTCCACCCCTGTCACTGTCTTCTTCTTCCAATCCATCGTCGAGGACCACAGCAGAGGAGCTTGAATTTGAAACATATCCCACTCTCCTGCCTTTGTCATCATCCAACGAAGAGCAACCTTCAGATTCATAGTCCTTCCTCTGATCGGGAGAGTCATTCAGATCCCACATTCTTGAAGTCTCCTTTGAATGGCGTCTGTGTTGCTCTTGTTAGGCAGACATATAGCTAGGCAGAGAAAAAAGAAAAGGTTAAAAAAAAAGACAGTAACCAACCAACCCAGAGTGTGTTTTGGTGTTGGTTTCGTGTAGAGAATAAAATAATGGAGATAAGGAATAAGGGTATGGGAGAAGGAAGAAAAATCAAACCTAAGACGAGTGTGAGAGAGAAAGAGGTAGGTGTTGGAAAAAGGCAATAAAGAAGGTGGCCTTCAAAGATCTTTGTATTCCCCGAACTGCCCAATACAGCATAGACGAGGCCAGTTTCAGCAAGCTTAGCCGAAAGCTTTCCACACTCTCCTCTCCTCTCTCTCTCTCTCTTTTATATTACTAAAAACCACAATCTGTTTTTTTTTTTTTCATAAAAAAAAACCAGTGTACTGTTGTCTATTTCCCCTTTGACGGGATTAATGAAATGCAAGTCGTGAAAACCAAAAAAAAATCTCTTTTATTAAAAACTTACTTTCCCACGTTAACAAAATCGAAAAGGAATCTATGTGTGTGGTGGAAATTACATAGGCAGTAATGGAAATAGACAGCTGAAGGAGTGGAAAAGAGAGATAATTACTGAGAAATAGGTTTTGTTAGGTTGTAATTGTTAATGATGAGGTTAGGAGGGGAAGGTCCATGGCTCCGCATTTTTTATCTTTTTAGGATTATGACTAAGTTTTAGCATGTGGGAAGACACAGAGGATCAAAAGAGGAAAGTAAATAGAGGTTTGAGGGAGGGTGTTTTGGGAAAGAAGGTAGAATATTATGGTCATGTATGTGAGTTTTGTGAGCAGAACAAAAGAGAGAGAGAGAGTTTGGCATAAGAAAAGTGAAATAGTGAAATGAGAATAATAGAAGTAAGAAGAAAGTGTTTCCAGAAAAGTCCGATCCAAGAATACGGGAAGAGGGCCACCTTTGCCTCTTTGGTTCACCAAGGGTCCAATACCCTTACAAAGCTCATCACCATTTTCTTCTTTACGCGCCTCTTCCTTCGTGTCTTCTCTCAACCTTCACTAATATATATTCTTTTATTTCTTTTCCATCTACAGATATCATAAAATTAGGTTAAGTTACTGAATATGATGATAATTATTTTTATCATAAAAAAGAAAAATAGGATTTGTGCCACTGTATTGTTTATACTGCAGGGAGTATGTTTGTCTTGAAACACACTTGCAAAATTTGACAAATCCTGTTAAGCCAGGTAGAAATTAACTCATTCTTAATCACATTATCTTGGCCTAATCTAAGTATACACACCTGTAGTTTTTATTTAATGTCTATCTGTCCTTATCTAATTTAAGAGCTATATTAAGTATTGCTTCACAATAAGGTCTACTTTCATGAGCCTCTAAGTCCATATTGGTAATGTTAAAAAAAAACTATTAAAACAGTAGTTAACAAAATATTAATAATTCAGTTCAATTTTGTTCAAGATGTAAAATTCAACTCAAGTTATTTTTGGGAGGGTAATAGTAGACTGAGTTATAAAAATATAATAATTTAAATAGTTGAATTTCATTATTATCATGTGAAATAAATACTTTTATTTATACTGCATCCAAATATACCCCAGATACTAAAATAATAAATAATTAATTTAATAGATGACTGTTTTTATAAAAAATCAAATCAATTACATTAACTTATCATTAAAGTTTGCCCAACGGTGAAAATTTTAATAATTTACATGAAGTTTTGGTTAGTGTCACTGTATTGAGAAACTAATAAAAAATCTGATAACCAATAAAAATAACCTCAAGGTTTTTTAAATAATTACATTTTGGATAAAAAAACTAACACACATGTAAATTAGAGTCTCAATGTTAGCTAATTATATCAATTCATATAGACTAAATTAATAAACATTGAAATTTAAAATTTTGTTTAGAATTTTAAATACTATTCAAGACAGAATAATAATTAAAATAACTAGTTAGGACTTATTATTTTCTATTAAAATTAAATGTGGTTGGAAGGAAGTTATATTGGAAATAGGGGAGAACAGAAAAGAAAAAAAAAATCTCAAGCGCGTGCATTTTAGCATAGGTTAGTGAGGGTGGCTCTCCGAATGTCTGACATCCTCAACTACAGTATAGATTGATAGACCAATTTGAGGTTCAAATTAATATTATTATTTTAAAAAAAATCATAAATAATTATAAAAGTTAATCATTCAAAATAATATATTGTTTCCTTAAATTTATTCCGTATAAATTTCAAATTGGATAATCACTTTCGTATTCAACCTACTATAACTAATTAATCATATTATTTCAGTTTTTATCACTTATTTAAGATTATTATTTAAGATTATCAAAATTTTAAGATTGAATAATAGTTGACTGTATTATTAATAGTTGACTCATAGTATACTATTCAATCACCATTTAATTTTAGAATTTTGTGTATAATATTACAAACTCAAATACAAATAATAATGAATTTTTAAATTTTAATTATCTTTATCGAATATATATATTTCCTATCTGTGTATATGCTAATTTGTGTTTTACAGTGTAATTTATAAAATAAAATCATGTCACCTTTTAGAAAGATAATAAGATTTTAAAATTTTATTTTTATTATTTTTGAAATTCGAAGGGTTATATCTTGAAAGTAAAATCAAACATTCATATTATCTTAATTAATGACAAAAATTTAGTTAATTTTTTAAATATTTAATAAAAAAGTATAAAAAAGATAAAATAATAGTATGTCATATTAATTGATTATAAAATCAAACTTTATTGACTGAATTAAAAAATGTAAAATGTTTAAAATTTAAGTACTTATTCAAATAAAAATACAAATAAAAAATATTTAACTTTATAAATACTTAAAACAGTTAATTAAATATATTATTAAATCTCTAAAAAAATAATTCTGTTTCATCCTCTTGTCAAAATTAAAATAAAGAGTTTAAAAGATAAATAAAATATAAAAAACAGCCTGTTTTATTATAAATCATATTTTAGTGTAATTTTTGTCAATTTTACTATCCGGTGTATTTGGTTTACAACAAACACATCAATATCTTGAAATTGAAAATAAGAAGAAACATTATTTTTTTTAACTAATATTTACAATTTTTTCTAAATTTATAAAATAACTATAGTATAGAAATAATGATTTTAAAATATGATATTTAATTATTTTATAGATAAGAGTCACACTATTTTTATTTTGTAAAATTGATGGCCTCTTTAAATTTTTTTCATAAACATTTTTTTTGGTTTCTGGTTTTATATTTCCATCGAAATAGTTTATAAAAATTATGTTGTTAAAGTCTATAATCCTATCCAATCATAATTTGGAACAAATTTAGTTTAAATTATTTTTTACTTTGTGGTATTTTAATAAATTTGTTATATAAGTATTACTTTTGGCTTGCATGTGGTTGCTTAAGAGATCTAGAATAATTTTTGTTCAGTTAAGATTGTTAAGACAAAGGTAAATTAGTGTTAATGATGGGACATGAATATGAGCAAAGACAAGGATTTACTTTGAAAATTTTGGAAAAATTATGATAAGGGATACAAAAAAAACAAAGGAAATTTTTCAACACGTGTTTATCATATTATTTGGATACAAACCTAATTTTAAAAGAGAAAATACTAAGGTTGTGAATTGCATCATGACCCAAATAAAGAACAACTAACACAACACTTTTTTTTAAGTTATTAATTTGTTTAAATAATGTCCAATCATTAATAAAATTAGTTGATCAAATTATTTTCTAGATGACTTTAGTTTGATTTTATTTCAAGTTATAATAATTGTCTAATTAAAAATTTAAACATAAGTATTTAGAAGATGAAGAGAATGCATAATTGAATGCTCTTTTTTTTTGTGACTTTTAGTTGTTACAATTTTAGTTACAGTTAACTATCATTTTTTTTAGTTTCTTTAAGAGTGATTCTTTCTTTCCATTTTTTTATATTTACTTTATATTTTTCTTTTACCTATGTTTAGAAACTCACTTTTATTTAAATTTATGTCGTGGTTATTTCTCTTGTTTTACTCTTCCAAATTAAGTGATTATGAAAAGTTTAAAACGGGAACTTTCACCTCGTTTTAAAATTATCTCAATTGAAATTCTAGAGCTCGAGACAATAATGTTCTAAAAATATCATCCTACTTGTAGTTTTATTATTTTGTATCTTAATACTTATTAGATATAGTCATATTCAAAGTGTTACGTATGGCAGAAGAAACAACAGTATAAACTGTGATGTATTTGGATTGTAAGATTGTAAGAAGAAGGTTGTGTGTATAATATGTGGTTGGGTTGTTTAATGTGAAATAGTAATGAAATGTTGTTGTGTTTTATGTGGTGGGGGGTGGTAGACAGTGATAATAGAGATTTCATTAACTAAAAGAAATGAACAAGTGGAGAAAGAGAAGGCCACGTCACATCGCACTGGAGACGAAATTCCCAAGAAGTCCAACCTCATAAAATTGGGAAGGTGCTTATCCATCCAAAAATCAAAGTGTTGCATTCTGTGTTCTCTTTGGTCGAATCTGTATCTGTGATCTATCTCAGCGGACGAGTCGAATCCAACGTAATGAGTGGAGGGCAAAATTTCAAAAAGCTAAACATTCCCATAATGGAAGTGGGACGAGGCTAAGGTTGAAAACCTTGTTTTCCCCAAGTGGAAACAGTGCCAACCAAGTGGGCCTCCCTCTTTTGTTTTTTCTCACTCCTTTCCTTTAATTATTCAAGCCCAGGCCCACTAACTTAATTATCCTTAACCATTCCACCTATGTATCCCACCTAACTTATGTTGCTCCATTTCAAAAATCACATACAATCGCCTCTAACTTTCTTTCACTCTTTCCCTTCTAAGATCGTATCCTCATTGCTGCATATTTAGCTTTTGAATTAGCTTTATATGCTTTTGATTTTATACCAAACGAAATATATAAAAATACCATCATACATTTGTAATTTTTGTGAACTTCTGAGTTTTTTGGTTATTGAAAAACCGAAACATACAGTATCTTTATGTCTCGGTTAAAAAATAACAAAAACTTCATATTTTATCAAATTTTAAAATTGTCACTAAACACAAACTTTTAGACTTTTTTATTAGTAAAACCAAACTATATTAATTTTTATGCTTTGATTTTTCTAATAACCAAAACTTAAAGTATGTCGAGAGTTAATTTCTTGTAGAGACATTGACTTTATTTTTATAGTTTTCTCTTTCATTTTTTCACTGTGAATCCATTGCACATCCTCCATAGTCACTGAACGTTTCATTTCATGAAATCCTCTTATGAATCCCATTGCACTTTCGTAGACGTCACAGCCTTTATTGTAACTTTCTTCACTAGTATCTGCCACTGTTGTTAAAAGAGTTCTCAAAGACCTCCTTTTCTACCACAAAAGCCCACATGTTTAGTAACTTCATTCTTGTTGCTGCTCAATGTGGCTAGTGAGTGGTGTTTCGATTTTTTATTTTTTTGTGTTTTTAATTTTTGGTTGGTTGAGTTCTGCATATTCGACATACATTGACACCTTGTTGGAAAACTTGTGTAGTTGTTAATGATGTTGAACCTTTTGTATCACCATAGTTACATAAATCAAGTGTGATATCCACGACATCTAAGAGTCAAATTCTAGTGATACTATGAGGATCAAAGTTCAGGGAAGCCATAAAAAATATATCACGGGTAAGTTTGTTTGTTTTTTCTTTTTTTTTAAACTAAAGTCTAATACTAAATTTTATATTTCGATTTATAAATGAAAAAAAAATCTTCAATTTTTACTGTATAAATATATTTTTATATATAAATTGAGGTGCAATATCTATAACAACATAGTAAAAATTCTTTCATGTGAATTCGTTTAACACTCTCTCGAAATTACATTCTTTTACATAGTTTGTCCAATATATCAAATATCTTCATCTTCAAACGATCTTACTTTTCTAAGGAGGCAAAACTTATTGAACAAATAATTTATCAAATTATAACTTCCAATATTCAGGTTTTATGCTGAGAACCCAACCAAATTAAATTCACAACTCAGAATTTCTAACCTCTTTTAAATTTCTTGCGTGTTTTTGTTTAACTTTTCAATTTTCCAATCCTTAAGTTAAGCAAACGTTACAAACCATATTTAAGTAATGATTTAAGACTTTTAAGCTAAATCTAGCCTCTATTTCATTCCCGAAAATAGTAATGTGAGCTATAAGTAGGGGAAACTTTGTCATAATTCTTTGCATTCGGCTCAAACTAAGTATTTTATGCATTCGGATCAATACATATTTCACTGTTTTAAGGAATCGGTGAACAAAAAGAGAAAAATGCGTCGTCTGTGGTAGCATATATGTCTTAGAAAAATCAGTAGTTTTTGTTTTGGTGAAGAAAGCACAAAAGGAACATGTTCCAATTGAAAAGTGTTCTTGTTGTTTCCGTGACATTAGCTAGTGAGAATATTTAGCTTTGTGTGTGGTATGGTTAATGGGTCACGTGCAATTCCCATATATAGGAATATTAACTTTGCAACCACTATGTAATTCGACAATTTTAGAAAGACAACTAACCTACCAGGGAATCCTATGAAATCATAATCATCCGCTTTTGCCATGTCTTTGCTACTATGTCTGCCTTCTTACTTTTCCCAATTCAAAAATTTAGGATTTGATGATTCATGAGAGACCATCACAACTTGCAACATCCTTTTCACATTCCTTCCAACAATAAAGTCACAATATGGACCCGGTTCATATATCACCACAACTTTAGTGAATCTCATCTACATTCACTATATATTTGAACTCCTCATATACCACAAAAACCACTTCTTTAAAATTATCTGCTAGGAACATACACGTATAGGTAGTAAATAGAGAAGGATGAAAAAAATATTTTATGTTTTACAATGGATAGTCAAGGTAAACAGTTCAATATCAATGTAATTTGTGTAAGATTCAAAAATTATATTAAAATTTAACTCTTTTCATAACCACTCATTCAAACCGGTCAGAGAGTAAGTATAAAAGACAATATAATGTTAAACTCACCTTAAAATTTGGTAATTAAGTATTAATGATGTAATAAATGCATATTATCTATTTTAAACCTATATTTATAAATTTTAGATTTTAAAGTGAATTTTTTATTAACATCGATCTCGTTATGGTTTAATTGTGGATAATCACATTATTTTTTAGTTAGTCAATCTTAAAGTTAATTATCTTTATCATTGATCTACTTATTTTGATCAAACTTTGATTATTTGATCGTCTAATTCTAAAATGATTTGTCTAATCCTAAAAGCGATTTATTTATAAATATGAATAATACATATGTGGCCAATTGTTGACTGAACACGTGTTCATATATTAAATGATTTGCTTTTTTTTTTTTTTTGAAATAATAGTTGTTATCAAAAATTTATTTCTCTACAATTAAATCATTAAAACGACATGCTCAGAATTCGGTAGAAGATATGTACACGTATTAATATATCCACATCACATTTATTATATACATAAATGCTAAAATGGTTTTAGAAGTATCTTTCTTAACTTTAATAAGTCGAAGTTGGTTGGGTCGGTTTTGCGAGGATTCAACTAAAGAGGTATAAATTCTTAGTTACAGTAAACAGACATAATTATGTCATCAGGATTTTGTGCAAAAGAATCTTATCATTCATTAATCAACTTTGAATTTCCTCATCTTAATTTGATTGAACTTACATTTTTGTTCTGCTTTGGTTTGAATATGTGGCTATAAATTCAAACGTGGAGGTTAGGAAAACCTTTTGCAGTAAATTAAGAGAAAAAACTTTCTATATATTGAATTGGCTAGTTTAATGGTTCTTAAGAGTTAAGGTTTTTTTCTTCTTTATTTTGACTTTAAGTTTTATGATGAAATAAAATGTTCAAGTTTGAGTGCTTTGTTATAAGAAATATGCTATTTAGTGACTAAATCGTTGGAATATAAGCAGGTTGTAATACGTAATCAAAATAGTCATTAATAGTATTTGACACAAATCATTGATGGAATAAATTTTTAGTGTCAACAATTTATACAGTGATTAAGATAACGATTGATAATAACAATAATTAAATTTTAGTAATCAAATCTGTGGTTATATATATTAAAATCAAAATATTCTTTTGACGACCGAATTAATGACGAAAATATTGTTATCTTAGTAATACATTTTTAACTCAATTGCTAAAAGAAAGTGTTTATTTTCTGCAATCAAATTAAGTATTTCATAAAGACATAAAATGGGTTGCCCGATGTTTTAAATTTTAATTAACGATCGATCGAAATGGTGACAATAAATTTCTAAAAATATTAATTTGTGTAGTAAAAGAATGTTATTAATTATATATTCTATACTAATCTCATGACTATATAAATTGAGAATAAAAGTTTTTTTTTTCAAATTATATAGTGCTAAGATTTTATTTTTAATATTTTAATTTTGTATAGTTAAAAAATTTGTAGTATATCGTTGGAAGTCTCCTGTCAAGTAAAAATAAAACTAGTTTAAAATATATAAATGGAGCAAATTTTACTTACATGTAAATTTTGTTTGTGGAGTTAAATTAAATTTAAAATCTATATGTTTTTTCATTTTCTACCTAAAAAAATTTCGAATGTGTAATTTAAAATATAGGATTGACTTCAAGATTATATTATTAAAAAGTTGAAATCGACTTCAAAGTTATGTTCTGCATCGGTAATTTGACATACTTTTTCTAAGTTTTGAAATACATAATCGCCTAGGTTTCCATATTGAAAAAAAAAATTCGAAAATGACTTTATACTAAATGACAAAGTGAAAATTTTAATATTTGTGGGAGTGTAGAAGAAAAACATGGAGAGTGTAAAAGGAAATTTCTTGAATGGTCTATGTTTCGGTCGGGTTTGGTGGGACTCTGCTAAAACGCTCCTGATTGTATTGAAGACGGTGTAAATGTTAAAGACCGGACGGACGAACACTGTTCAAAGCGCTTCAGGTTGTAGACTAGACGGGCTTTGTTCCAAGTGGGCAACCGTTGGGAGCTGGACAAACGTTGAAGCGGATGGGTGTGGAGGCCTGGTCGGACATAACTTGCTCTCCCTCCTTCTACAAGCCGAACGGGGGCATACTTGTGAAAGACACTCTGACGCTCAAGTCAGTAAAATGACCGAGCGGTTATAAAAGATGCAAGTAATCATAATATGCAACATGTGCAATCCCCCATAAATCATACCTGAGATTCTTATTTATATTGGTTGTAATGGGCTTTTACCCTTCGTCGGTCTAATGATGACCCAATCACGCCTTAATCTTCATTAGGAGCTTTAATGAGCTATTACTGTTTATAATCCAACCATGCGGTCGGTCTGGTAGTTGGTCGGCCGGAATGGTCGGTCGGGTGATTAGGTCGACCTAGATGGTCGGCCTGGACGTTTGGCCTGGGTGTTCGGCCTGACTTTGTGCAAGAGACCGTACCTGAATACCGTACGGTACAGTCTAGAAGGTGCAAATTGTATTATGATTATTCCAAAAGTATTACTTGTTATTAATACCATAAAACTTTTATAATTGTTATTGGGTTGATTATTCTTATTGTCATCTTCACATTTTAATGGTGAAAATAATAAATGGTCATAACAATGGTAATAATATGATAACAATAATAATTACAATTACACTTTAAAAATATTTTATGATCAGATTTAATATTATTATTATATTACTTTTATTTTTATTTAATAATAGTAATAATTATTATTATTGTTTGTTTTTTTACTGTTATTTAATTTCTTATATGAATTTTTTATTTTCTTATTTTTTTAATCTTAATTTATAAAATATGAAGAAAATTATAAACACAATATTTTTCCGACATATGTATTTATCATTATTGTTGATTTTTCTTTAATTTTTTATTCACATGTTTTTATATTTAATTTCATTATCACGCTAATGGCATTAAATATTGTTGATTTCTAACAAAATGGCATGAATTTTTATTTTAAAAAATATTATTTAATTAAATTAATAAGATGGTGAAATTTGTATTAACGTTTGATGTAATTTATAATTAACTATGTTTATTTTTGTAATAATTATTTGAGAATCGTGAAACACATTTTTCTAAATAATTAATAGTTTGAAAGTATATAAAAATCATAACAAGTTTAGTGTTGTCTTCAAGAAATCCTCCTGTTATTTACATTGATGACAATAAAATATATTTTAGTATGGTTGGAGGTGATAGTAAAAATTGGAATGTGAATAAACTTGATACACTAAAACAAGTTTGTTAGTTCTGTAAATTTTCACTCTTCTGGTAAACTGGTACATCAAATAAAAGAAATGTGTAAGACTATATAAAAGTTGAATGTTGATCTTATGACAAAGAATGTCAAAAGAGAGAACATTTGAAGAAAAGGTGAAACACTTGATGTAAAATAATAAGTAACATAATGAATATATTTGTTAATAAAATGAGGATATGAAACTTATTTTGTAGCATATTCATACGAAAAATCTCATGACAAGTTCTACTTAATTATCTTACCACAAGAAAATATGACATATTAGACTATATAAACTATGGTAGACTAGAAAATCATTAGTTTCATGTTCAGTTATATAATAACTTTGAATGTTGCACACTTATTTAAGACTATATTCATTTTGTAAAGTTTTACAACTGAAAAGTATTAGTTATTGGTTGTTTCAAAATTTTAAATTTTACCATCGAATTAGTGATTGAAAAGTATTTCATTTTAATTCCATGTCTATATGACAAAATTAACGACCAAATTAATAACACTTTTTCAAATTTTAAATTGGTTTAGTTTATTTGAAGTCGTTGATATTGTTTTATTAACAATAGCACTTTTTCAATCTGTATAAGTAAAATGTAGTTTAATTTCTTATCGAACAAAATTTCTTTATGATAAACAACTGTTATGTACCTTAAAATATTTTTTAACAAAACATATGTTTTTCACTTGAAGTGTGCATGAATTTACTCATCACATTAAGAGCATAAGCTAAATTTGGTATGATGTATGAGAGATACATTAATCAATCTCCCTACTAGTATATTATATCTTCTCTTGTTAAATGGACCTTGATGTTTTTCAATATACAACTTCAATCCTTCTAGAGAATTTGTTGGTTTGTATGTTGTCATTTCAATCTCTTTCAAAATCCAATATATATTTTCATTATGAAAGAAAAATACTTAATTTATATTTTGAGACCTAATTCCAAGAAAGTATTTCCAAAGTTTAACATTAGTTGAAGATCCTCAACAGATTCCGAAATTCAGTATCTGTTGTTTTGGCCTTCAACGTATTTCGATTTTTTTTAAGAACTTCAACATTTTTCGTAATTTGTTAAACGCCTCGACGTTTACGAATTTGGTTGGCCTTACGAATTTCGCTTCAAACATACATATATTTTATAAATCTAGAATTCAGGGTTAAAATTTAAACTAATAATTTTCCAGTTATGTGGACTCCTGCAATTAAGCTTACTAAAATTTATCTGCACTTAAAGTCTTGTCTTGTAGAATTGTATTTTTTTTAATAATTCAAAATTTCCACTCCAAAACCCTGGAGCAGCTATTTTTTTCTTCAATAATTCCACTCTCAAGATTTATAATAATATAAAATAAAATATTTGTTTTCTAAATAAATATGGATTTCAGAAAACCAAACTTTTGATGTTACATATTGCCTAAATAGACCACACTTGATTTTTAACAAAAACAAAAACTACACATAAATCGGGCTTCTTGTGTGGACTGCTACTTGCTGCACTTCCATTTATTTCTTCCTACACCTCTCTAAATTTGAAAGTTTCCCTTCTACCCTCAGTCAAAAGTAAAAAGCCTAGCCTACCTTCTCTTTCTCTTTACCCTCCCCATCCACCATCTTCACTTTCCTGTATATCTTTCCTATTCCCTCCTTTACTTCTTCCACGTACTCCAACAGCTTCTCCAAATGAATAAAAAAAAGGTTATAAATTAAAATTAGATAAAGAAAACCCAAGTTATGTATTTTCACATTCAAAAATATATTCCAAACTCAAAAATGCAATCTAGAATAAAAAATCGAATTTCTGGAAAGAATATTTTAGAAATCATTTTTGAATTTGAAAATACATTCTGAAACACTTGTTAAAAAAAGTCATTTCTTTTGTATTGGTATTGAATGTTTCAAAATATATTTAGGATTTATAAATGATATCCAGAAAGTCCAAAATACATTTTTTCATACATACTTTCTAGATTGACTGTTTTGAAAAAATTTCCTTTAATCCGAAAATATATTCCGGAACAGTGAATACGGAAAATATAAAAATTTCAACTTTTTATGGGGTGTAGGAAGAAAAATGGGTTCGAGAAGAAGAAAGACCGTACATTGTGCTTAGTTCGTAACTTTAAGTGGAGATGTATCGTGCTTTTGAAATTCGAGGTTTGAAACTAGTATCGAATATGGCTGTTTCTTCCTACATCCCATCATGGAAATATAGATTTTCGGAAATTTTAATCGAAAATAAGGGTGGGTCGAATATTCTCACTAACAGCAGAACGAAGAAAGCTCGTGGCATTATACAGAGTGAATAATTAATTTTTAAAATTCAAGGATATTTTTTGAGAAAATTAAAATATATATATGTAGTTATTATAAATAAGTATGACTAAAAAACAAAACTAGAGCTTGAAAAATAGGTGTTACTGCACATCTCACTCACGGAACCTATCTTATTATTAATTTAAAACTTGGGTAGAAGTTTTGATATGCGTTTTTTTGTAGTTTAAATGACATACATGCTTTCACAATCTTAAGCAAGAACCGTATGATAAAATTAAATGTTTGAATGAAAAATTTCGTAGAAAATATTGAGACAGAGTTGATCGAAGAAGAATGAAACACGTGAAAATGGAAGAGTTTTAATCTGGTGGTGGCGAACATCTTAAGGAAGAAGGAATTACGAATAACTGATATTTTGACGACAGCAGCAAACCAGGCCAAAATTTGTAGGGATATTTAAAGATATTTTTAGAATTATATTGGTAGGCGATGGAGGGGAGAGAAAAGAAATTGACGGTGGATTTTGTGTGTTTGATATCTGCGGATTAGAGTGAGAAGTCTGAACCCCCAAAACAAACAAACAAAGCCTCTCAATTCCGAATCGAGTCCAAGCAAACTCCCAACAAATGGACTCGCTTCTCTTCCACTCCCATCTCCATACTCTTCCTCCGCTTTCCTCCGCCGCTCACCGTCCTCTCTACCAGCCTCTCACCGCCGCCGCTTTCCCCCGCTCTTCCCCTCTCCGGAGCTTCCGTCCCCCGCCGCTTCTCGCCGCCAACACCCTCACCGCTAATTCAGTCTCGGTATCTCTTCTTATTCTTATTCTTCTCCTCAATTCCATCCCTGTTTGCAAATTGAGCAAAGCATGTTCTTACCTCGGTACCGAATTTTCTCTATTAGCTACGGCACCGTTAGGATTGGAAATATATTAATATTTTAGATTATTGTTGACAGATTTAATTCATTTCCGTTACGCTCACTTGCTGTAGTTGCGCGGATTTTGGTTAAGACACTGTGAATTTCATTTCGCGGGGTTTTTAATTCTATATGTTTTTTCTTTTCTTTTTATTGTGTTATAGCGTTATAGCTTGTAGTATGCAGTTAGGGCGCGTGTAGCTATTTTTAATTCTTAAGAGGTACCTTCTTCGACGGTGCAGTGATGTAAGTATTTTGAACCTAGCTTCATGCTTTAGTATGAACTGTCAGTGGATTAGTCTCTTTATACATGGCAAAATCATGAACAACTTTTTTTTTTCGTTTTTGGCCTGAGCCATTCTAGTGATTCACCATGTATGATGTACCAATTCATATAAATATAGAGACCACTTTTCACATGGCATGTGTTTTTGGACATTACATGCAGCCAAGAAGTGGACTGTACACTGTTGGTGACTTTATGACAAGGAAAGAGGATTTACATGTGGTGAAACCCACAACTTCTGTCGACGAAGGTATATTTCATCGTCGTTTCATGTTTTATTTCATGGCATAAGTGTTTTCCATTTTTTTTTTATTTGTTGTGAAAGGAATGGGGGTTTTATATTTTAATTTCTAAAAGTGTTATTTTGCAACAGCTTTGGATATTCTTGTTGAGAAAAGGATAACTGGTTTTCCTGTGATAGATGATAACTGGAAACTGGTGAGTTTTTTGTAGCCGTTTTCGTTTTTTCTCTTTTACTTGGTTTATATGTTTAATAAGTCTCTACCATATTTATTACTAAAATCTTTGCAATTTTCCATTTTCATTTTATCTTATTTTTTTCAAAATACACTGTTTGACTGTCATATCATGAGAGAAATAAGGTTATGATTTACACACACAACCTTGACATACTGCTAAGGTAAAATGTTGAGATCAAGTGGTTACAGTTTCAAGTCAGAGAAATTACCTCTCCACACACATAAGGGTTAGGTGATATAAGTTTGATGTGGGCGCCTACACCAGACAGCCTTGAGAATTACTTTGTTTTTTTTTCTCTTTTTGAAACCATTGCTCTATAAAATATGCCAGTATGTGCCTTTGCAGTTTTAACAAAGAAATTCTCAAGACTGGTTAATTTTGATTTGATTATGAAAATATCATTTTAAAAACCTTTCTAATGTGAATATAGATAAAACTTTGTTATTGGCAGCGTCTCTGGCTAAAATCCAGTTGATGCTGATTTATTCATTTAATGATGAATCCGAAGATTCTCCACGAACATTTTTTCCCTTTTGACTATTGTAACTATTTAAAACTCTATGCATTCAGCAAGTCTAGTTGAATGCCGGTTATCCCTCTAACAACTGCATCTGATGGCGACAACCTTACAGAATGTATCTGTAATTGCTCATAGTTTATTACTTCAGTTCTTCATTTGTATAATGAAATTTGCATATGACTTTAACTTAGCAGAACGTTGCTGGACTAATTTTCACAGAAATTATTCTAAAGATTTATTTATACCCTGCAGGTTGGTGTTGTTTCAGATTATGACTTGTTAGCACTGGACTCTATATCAGGTAAATTATTATTTTTTTAGAAATAAACATCTCCTTTATCATTGGTTGTTAGTGTGATTTTCACCGCGTTCAAAACTTATCAGCACTCTCATGTCACAGGGCAACAAAAAAATATTTTTATGACTTTTTTATGCGCTTCCATCCCCAAACCCTATTGCTCAGATTAAGTGTTATGCTGATTTCAGGTCACGGGCTAAAGGATAACAGCATGTTTCCAGAAGTTGATAGTTCTTGGAAAGTATGTTCTTGCTTCTTTCTGTTATAGTTAATTCATCTTCACAGGTCGTATTTTAGTATTGTGTCGTTTTCATGGTGTTAATACTTAAAATTACCAAATAAGCTCAATTTACTAAGCTGATATTTTGGTAATCAGACCTTTAGGGAGCTAGGTTGGTCGGGACTGAAAAAGCAAAACCACAAAGTATAACTGGACATTTCTACCAGAATACCAACGATTTCTTATAGAAAATTCTACAATTCATTTTTTTTAATATTTATTCTTTCACCAATTTCATCAAGTAAACTGAAAAGCCAGATAAACTGACATCTTTAAATAAAATAAATAGAAAAACACTATTGGCTTCCCCCTTTGTTGCTTTGTTTTCATTCTTCTTCTGTTACAGGGTCTTTGCACAGACAGACACTCTACTCCCTCTATGCTTCTTAATTAGCTATTCAATTGTCTTGTGTTCATCCATCTAAAATTGAGGCTTCACACAATATGTCGATCACTTTATGTGCTCCTGATTCAGTTTTTTGTTCTGAATTATGAAATAACATACGATTCTGTTTCTTGGAACTCAGTTGAATGGTTTAGTCAGTTCCTAGTTAGAAGTTATAAACGTTTTTTCAATTCCTATACGTTGTTTAAATATGCCTCAAGCTATTTTTGAACTTGTCTTTGAACTTACTATTTAATATGATTTGTAATTTCATTATTATAAATAGCTTGACAATTCATAATTTGATAACACTGCCTTCAAAATCTATAATAGCTCGTCTTATTAAGCATGGTGCTGCTTGTTAAGATATGGTATTAATTATCCAAAGACATACTTCTCTAAGCATGTCTGTTGATCCCCTTTTTTCCCTCAGTTACGTTATTAATTTGAAGCAGTCTCAACCTACACGAAATGTTTGCGTGGTAATCATGTGAAATATCCCATATAGACAACTAAGTGACACTGCAGAGTCTAATACGCCCATGGGTATTTCGAAGAGTCATATGTCGAATACGGACAAAGCCTTTCCCTTTTGACTGGTCATGTTTCATATATGGTAATGATTGGATTTGAAGTCGACGGGTTGCATTGCGTGTTGCATCTCAATTGCTACTAGTTAATTCTATTTAGCGATGGTCTAGTTAAATAGAGCACCATTTTTGCTGATATTATGAGCTCTTGCAGACTTTTAACGAGATTCAAAAGCTGCTCAGTAAGACCAACGGAAAATTGATTGGTGAATTGATGACCACTGCCCCTATGGTCGTTCGTGAGACCACGAATCTTGAGGATGCTGCGAGGTTCTTCCATGTTTTTCCCTGTTTAACTTTGTTTTTTAGTATATTTTAAGCCGCAAATAAAAAAAGATGACCTTTTTAAATTTCCATCTTTAGGTTGTTGCTAGAAACCAAATTTCGACGCCTTCCTGTTGTAGATGCTGAGGGTAGACTGGTAAGATAGTCGTCCAATCTTGTTATATCTGTGTTTGTTTTAACTTCAGTGTTTTTAAACGGTCATTATTAATATCTGAAGGTCGGGATTATCACGAGAGGAAATGTTGTAAGAGCCGCACTGCTAGTGAAACGAGCAAACCAGAATAAAGCATGATAGGATTTAGATGGTCATTCCATAATTTGTTGCTGGATTTCATGCAGTAGTTGGATTGAAGTGTATACAGAAGCTTCGCTTAAATTAAAATTAAAATTAAAATTTTGGCTTAGGCATGTATATGTTATTGTTTTGCTATTTACAGAGATGTTTATCATTGGCAATATTTCAAAAGGGCAATTATTATTCTTAATGATCTCATTGTAATTTATATTGGCCGCCTTGGTGATAATGATGTTGAAAATGTTGTAAATTGGCATACGATTTTCAACCGGCATTAATCTACCGCCATACTTACCACGTCTGTTAGTAGTTGAGCTGAAGCGATGACTGGTCTTGGTCCGTCACTGTAATAAAACTCATGACTAGATGTTGATCAGAACAGTTGGCAATAAAAGGTCATGCTCATCAGAATAGTTGACAATAACAGCCTGGGACCTGTCTTCTGCTTCTCCATTTTATAAAATCACATTATTTCTTCGTTTTTATAATATGTGAAAAATAAATGACGACTTCGTTGGTCAATTTGGCCACATTACTGTGGTCTTCGTTCATACAACTCTACATTTGTCTTTTACCTTGTCAAACTTTTCATCCCTCACTGACGAACCGTATATCTTTAATACGAGAGATTAACTTTATCTTAAATTAACTAATAGATCACTTGCGTCAAGCACGATGTAATCCACAGTACCACAGCTATAAAATCCTTAAATAAGGTAAAAGAAAGGCCTCTAATTCTCCGCTAATCATGGACTCATCTTCGACTACAACTTAAAGGCCCCATAGATCCTAGCGAATCAAATATGGGGTACAGCTCAGACTCAAATCAGAAATCCTCCACAAAGATATTTGTTAAACAATGGAGAGGAGCTGTAATTTTGCGTTCACATGGAGACATGTCTTTCTCTTAATTTCTGCTTTGTTTCTCGTTTATATATATGTTTTTTCGATACAATTGTTGTCCGAGATTTGACTAGAATTAGGAGAAAAAAATAAAAAATCTTAGACGACAAAACCGATTAACCGACCCCATCATCCATCGTTGTCAAAACAGAGCAGTGGCCACAACGTTTTCCCTTGGCAGTGGCCCATTCCATTTCCCCATTCACAACTCAATAATCAGGAAACAGTGTAGAACCAGAAAAATACCTAACTCAATCTTATCACTTTTTAGTAGTTATTATTACTTTAGTGGTTAGCATGGCTCACTCCCTCCTTTTGTACCCAACTGCTGGGCACTGCAGGCCATCCCTGTCCCCTCTCTCCACCTATTTCACTTCCACTGCATCATTCTATTCTTTTTTTCTAAAACATCCCACTCCACTTATAGTATCCCACCTCCACTTTCATTCCAATTTTTCCTAATTTCCGCCGAATTCCTTTCCACGCCCCAAAAACAATACCTTTTTTCCAACAACAGATCCCCCCAATCAGATTAACCTAACAAATTTAAAGCAAAATCACAAACACAAAACAGTCTACTGGACTAGTTAATTTACATTTAACATAATTTTTACAACGACAAAATTTCTTTTGTAAAATCTAAAAAAAAAGCTACCCGAAAGAAAGTAGAAGGAAAAAAAGATACAGTACAGTAATCCACACCACCCAAGGCCTCATCAACATCACTTTGCCTCAGCCGTCGCAAACCCTCCCCGCCGCACGTTAGCAACGCCATCGAACCCGAAAGCGCGCACCTTTTTTTTTTCCTTCAATTCACATCCCATTTGCAGTCCTCACTCTCGGGTTCGGGCATCTTGTTCAGGTCAACCGCGAAATCCCCGGACCCACCTCCGTCGCCGCGGGAGAGAAGCTCCGGCAGCGGCGGCGCCACGTGGTGGTGGTGGAGCGATGCTTGGAGAGCATCAACTCTGGCACCGACCTCGATGGCCTTCTTCCTAATAGAGGCAGCTGACATGTCGCAACCGGCTACAAGGGCGGCGCCCTCTCCAACAAGAAGGTCGGGGAAGTTGAGCCGCGCGGAGGGTCCCCTGAGGTAAAATACGGCTGTGTCGTAAGCACGTGCGGCGGCGACAGGGGTGGAATAGGAACCGAGCCAAATCCTGGAACGCTTGTTGGGTTCCCTAATTTCCGCGACCCACTTGCCCCACTTCCTCATCCTTATTCCTTTGTATTTTCTCTCTCCCTCCACCGCCACCGCCACCGCCACGCCGCTTCGCTTGCTTGTGGGTTCTCTCTCTCCTCCTTGTGTTCTTCCTTGAAGTTCCATCTCTCTCTTCTCTTGTGTTGCTTTGTGTTCTTGGGTTGGTGTGGTTGAAATGAGATCAGAGAGAGAGAGAGGGAATCTGGTCCATGAGGAATGAAAATCTAAGGAGTATGCGAGACGAAAGGGTTATAAGGGAGAGAGGTCGAAGCACCAAGCTTGTCATCTCTGTAAGCCTCCACGTTGCTATATGGTTGGTTGGTTCCTTTGAACCCTCTTCCTCTTCTCTTTTCTTTTTTAATGCCACCCTTTTTAATTACCATTTTTTTCATTATTAACTCATCTTTCCTTTTCCCTATTTCCATTTTTATTATTAATTCACCGACAAAATCAGTCACTCCACCCTCTCTCAATACACTTCTTTTTTCTTTTTCTTTTTATATATCTTTCCTTTGCTCAATCCCAAATTCTTTATATAATTTATAATTAAATAAAGGTATACTTATTTATAAATATGATTATCATTTATTAGAAATCTTCAAAACAGATTGTCGTTCTGTTTTATATCCATCTTTACATATTATACAAAAAAAAATTAAGCGGCTAAAAGGTTTGAATATGATAATAATGTTTCATGATATTTACAGCTAATGCGATTTTATTTATCTAAAATGTGTACACCCAATTTCTTATTAGGATATAAAAGTTAACACTAATATTAAAATATAAAGTAAAAGGTAAAAGTTAAAATATTTTCATTATATTGAAAAAGTTATATGATTTTTTGACACATGTAACATATTTTCCTTTATTTTTTTCCTTTGTTTACAAGTTTATGAAAGCAAATTATAATTGTAAAAATGGTTAAATATGTTTTTAGTTTCTAAACTATCAAAAGAATTTATTTTTAATCTCTCTTTTAAAGTAAGATATATTTTAATATTTTTTTTTCAGAAAAACTTTAATTTTTGGTTCTTTTAGAATGATAAAAAATTAACGTTTTTCTAAATAGAAAGACTAAAATATACTTTAAAAGAGAAATTAAAAATAAATTTAATTTATAGTTTAAGAACTAAAAATATATTTAACCATTGGTTAAAAAGAAGTGTTGTTGGAAAAAGACATGATTCTATTCGACCATAACTAGGTGTGTGTTAGTGGTACAATAATAGTCTCTCTTTGGATAAGCGGTGGTGGACTTCAACCCACATTTAAAGCAATCAAACATAATAATGGTAATTGGTGTTTCCAAAAGTTATCTACAATTTTTTTTTTTAATTTACTAAAATAAGCGTTTTGAATTTTAAAGAGATAATAATAACAACAATATTATTACACTTGGAGATTCTAAGAATACTATTATGAACATTCCAATACTGATAATATATTTAGAGTTAAAATATAGTTTTACGGTAATATACTTAAGTTTTCATATTAAATTTATGAAAAAAACAATATTTTTTAAATATAGATGATTGTATTTAAAATCTGTTTCTGTCATAATTTTTGTTGGGGACTCTATAATTAAATTTTATTATGGGGTTGATGGTATTATCAGGTGTATGATGGTGATAATGGTTGGTTGTGTCGTTTGCGGGTTAATGAAATGGGAGAATTTCAAAGATATTTAGTTAGAGAAAAAAAAATATTTATTTTGAGTCATATATAATATTTTGTTTCATTTTCGTTATTATCCGGTAATTTTATATTTTTCTAATTAATAATTCTGAGTGGGCAGAAGGTAGGTCGGTGGTCGGTGGATAGATACCGTTAACAATTGACTTTCCCTCCACGCAATTACGATTGGATTATATTCCAAGTTTACCCTTCTCAAAGTGTTGTTTTCATGCGCACACGCAGGGGTATTATCGGGATGTTCGTATTTTTATGGCCCACGATGTTAAGTTGGTGCTCTGCTAATTATATTAATGGGCGGCTTAATTACCTGTTAATAATTTGTTTTATGTGCTTTAATTGTCAACTAAAATCTAATCCTTGTTTGGAGTAATATTTTAATAGGAAATACAGGTGTAATTTTCCGTAATTGGATTTCTCATGGCACTTTTTTATTCCACGAATTAATCTAGTAATGTATTAACTTGTATAAACTTTATGTATACTAATATGATTATATTAGTATGAACTACTTCATTAAATAATTATAATAAATTTAATTTTCAATGTAATCTTTTAGCAGAAGAAAATAAACAAAATAACGAATTTTTAACTTGTGGGACACAACTCAATTGAAACAATAATTTAGCATGAAAAACGGATACGAATAACAAGTACTATACAATTATTATTATTATTATAATACTTTTTGAAAGTGATTTTTTCCCTTCTTCCTAAACTGTCTTTGGATGTACTATAGTATCAATTATTCTGATATTAAATAGACATCATTTTAACATGCGGATTTAACTCACGTCTCTAATACGTACATTATTTAATATATCTCTTAATAAAATATAAAATATTTTTTTCATTTAGTAGTATTTAAAATAAATTTAAAACGTATATGAATAAAATATTTTTTTGATTGTGCTATGACATGTGTGTATTATAAATATAGTTATTTTGTGAAGAAAATATTATGTTGAAATATGAAAATTGTAGAAGGAATTGGAAATTTTAAAGAAGATATCCGAGTTTTGTTTATATTGAATTTATATGGAGAAAATATTAGAAAACGAAAGTTGAAGAAGATTCTAATAATAATTTAGTATACAATTTAAAATAAAAAAGTAGTTAATGGGTAATAAGATTTCACCGTATCATATGAGTAAAATATTATTTCTATTATGTACCCAGAAGTAGTATTAAATATAAGCGATATCAATGTGTAATTTATATAAATGAATCGTAAAAAGATATGTACATGAATTTAATATATGTTCGTGTATGATATTTTAAAATATTAACTTATTTTATTTGATGTGCTTGTGTGTTATTTTCTAAGTATGATGATCATATAATATAATATAAGACACCAAACAATATTTCAAGAAGAAAATTTTAACAATAATAAACTAAAAAAGGGAAATATTTGTTATATATATATATATATTATTTTTTAGTTTTATTATTATATAAATATTATGAATATTCCTATGCTGATAATATACGTAAAATTACAATTTAGTTTTATGATAATATATCTAAGTTTTCACATTAAGTTTAAGAGTATATTTAAAAAAAACGTTTAAAATCTGTTTCTGTAGTAATTTTTGTTGGGATTTCTCGAATTAAATTTCTTAATAATAATTAATAATAAAAGAAATTATTCACAGTCAGAATAAATACTTAATCTGATTTTCTTAAATAAAAAGGAATGATTTATTTTATTTTATTTATCCATTTATAGTTTAAATAATATTAATTAATATTATTTTCAATACGTTTTGTTGCATATAATCTCAAAACAATACTTAAATAATTTTAAAAATAGGAGTTGCGGCGTAAATATGACATTAAATATTGCACTAAATGCAAAATTTACACTTTAATTGTGTAATGATTGACCAAGGTGTAATGATTAACAAAATAGATACAATTATGTCAAGAGGTTCGGCTCAGTTGAATAATGACTACACCACTGTATATTTTTTCATACGACTCAATTCTCACCAATAAAAAACCACTAAAATTGTAATATTTCTCTAATAATTCTTAAACGTTTAAATGTTAATTACGAATGCTTGTGATATATTATAAAAATATTAGATAACAATGAACGTGATATCACAAATAATTTTGATAGAAAAGGGAATATTGGTTGTATCGTTAAAGCTCGATATCACAAATTTAATTTTATTAAATGATTAAGTAATATAAATCATAAAAAAAAGACTATATAAAAAAAATAATACTTTAAATATATTATATTCTTTAACATATTATTAAATATGTAAAAATATGTTAAAAAAACTTTTAATGATATTAAAATGTGTGTAAGCGCACACTAAAATAACTATTTATTTTAAAAATCAACTTACTTTAAAATAAATATCAATATTATTATTTTTAAATGATAGTATTTTACATATTAAAACTAAAATATATTTTTTAACGTTTAATTTAATTAAATGAATATGTAATGAAATATCATAAAAAATAGTAATGTAGCAAAAATAATTAATATTATAGAAATATTATATTATAATAATTAATAAATATTAGTTTAATTTTTACATAATAAAATATAAATAATAAATAATTGATTAATAAAACAATTTTACAAAGAACAAAATAAATATAAATAAAAAATTATTTTAAAATAAAATAAGTAGATAAAAAGATAAAATGAATTATATACACATATAAAACAAAAAAAAATATAAATAAAAAATTAAAAAAATAAATATAAAAGTAAAATAATATTCATGACAAAATAAATATAAATAAAAAAATAAAAAATAAAATAAAATAAAATAAATAAAATAATAAAATAATTTCCATACACATATAATAATAAAAGAAATATAAATAAAATAGAAAATAATAATATCAAATAATTAAAAAGTTAATTTGTAAGACACTTATGAATAAAATAAAATAATTATTAAAATAAATTTCAATTAAAAAGAACGTGTATTGTTATACTATTTATTTTAAAAACTAGTACAATTCAGTTTAAAAACTAGTACAATTCAGTTTAAAATTAGTATAGTTACTAGTTTAGTTTAAAATTAGTATAGTTAGTAGTTCAGTTTAGTTTATATTGTAGTTTAGTACAATTTAGTATAGTTCAGTTCAGTCCAGTTTAATAAAACAAAAAACAGTTCAGTTCAGTTCAGTTTGTCTGAACTGTTTTACAGTTCAGTTTAGACAAATTAGTTTTTAGTTCAGTACAGATTTTAGTAGTACAGTGCAGTTCAGTTCTATTTTTTCATACGACTCAATTCTAACAAATAAAAAACCACTAAAATTGTAATATTTCTCTAATAATTCTTAAACGTTTAAATGATAATTACGAATGCTTGTGATATATTATAAAAATATTAGATAACAATGAACGTGATATCACAAATAATTTTGATAGAAAAGGGGAATATTGGTTGTATCGTTAAAGCTGGGTATTATGTTTCAAAGTAAAGAAACACAAAATATTTTTGTTTTCATCAATCAATTAATAATGTAAATAAAGGCAATATTGTGAGGTGTTTCGTTTTTTATACTTCTCTTATTAATATAATTTGTAAAAGAAGCGTATAACTTGGGGATGTTGGTTATAACGCTTTTAAGCAATGTTTGTGTACATAACACGACATTGTTCATAAATGGAAATATTATATATGATACTATCAATGCTAAATAATAAATTTGATTAAAACAAAGATTGAAGAGGTTTCGGAACATTTGTTTCCAACACCAACTCAGACTTAGCAAAATAATGGTAAATATAATTATAAGTTAATACAACTTAACTATGACACATCATTAGACCTTTTGTTTCATTATTTTTTGTACATTTTTTTAATCTATTATTTGCTTTGTTCTTAATGGGTTTTTTTTTATGATGAGATTTCAACAATATTCTAATTTAGATGGCATTGAATATTCACTGCATAAATTTGAAAAAAGCAACGTAAATATCAATTGTACCACATATTTGTCAGTAAAAAAATATATAATAATAATCAATGAACATTGTTGTAATACAATATTTTCATTAGTACAAACAATACATTATGTTAAAAGTACAATCCATCACTAATAAAATTGTTGTTGGAAGTTGGAAGTATTCAACAACTATTACAACTATTGCCATTTAAAATATTTATAATGATAATTTTAATCTAAATCATCATTATAAGTAAAAAATAAGAAATAAAAAATATTAAAAAAATGAAAACACAATTAAGATGAAGGTAGAGACAGCAACTTATAAATAGAAGTGGCAATTACAAGACATAGGGAGGAGACATCAACAATCAATGAGGATGGTGACGAGGAGATGATAAAAACAAAATCATGAACACAAGTATATAAACACAATAACACATGAAAGATGAAGTTTGTGAAATCTTCATTGGTATCTTCATCGTTAAACAACAATAAAAACACTCGAAAAATAAGAACAACATAAAAAGAAAAAAAAAGAGAAAGAAAATTTATGTAAAAGGAGACGAATGACACACAAGAATGACACAAGAAAGAAAAAAACATAAAACAAAACAAAACAACTATTTCATGATTAATTATTATTGTTTTTTACTTTAAGTATTTTTAACAATTTGTTCTCTACCTTATGCCGTTGTTTTTCTCTTTAAGAATTTTTAATAACGGTCCGGTAGGAAACTATTTTTATTTCTTTTGATTTTTGATTTTTAACCATGTTGCGCAAAATCATTATTAAAAGTTTCATTTTATTTGCAAATTTAGCACTGCATCTTTTTTTTTTTTTTACAATGATTTTTGTTCCATCATTAATTACATTGTTAATGAATCTATTTACATTAATATTTTCTTCTCTTTTTTTAACCCTTTGAAATAAAGTTATATATACAATATGCACAATAGCCTAATCAGTTTTGATTTAATAGATTTCTAATATGTAACTGACATATAACATTTCTTTACAAGAATATTATACTTAATGTAAATTCAATTTTTTTTATTTAGTTTATGAATACTTTCACCCATACAAAATATAGATATAATAATAACATGATATAACAACGGTTCATACAAAAATGATATAATATTTGATGCATTTAATTTTTTTGTGAATATTGGGTCACATATAACCTTGATTAGTCGTGTAAATGATGTAATACAATATTTAATTTTTTTAAAAATGTCAATATAACCTTTTTATTTTAACTAAGGGGACCTCATCTTCCACTTTTCTTCATTTTTTATTTTCATTCTTACAAAGTCCTCTTCCTCCAATTTTATTTCCGTATTCCCTCTTCACATAGTTGTCTTCCTCCATTTTTGTCATTCACCCTCTGTCGCTCACATTTCATTGTTCACCCTCAACGTCGTCATTCGATGTTGTTCGAGTGAAAAGATTTTTCAAACATCATTTGTGTCCCTCACACTTAGTTTCACAGACCTCGTTCTTATCAAAATTTTCGTGCCTCGCTGCCACTGTTTCAGAGTTCTATTCTTTGTGTCATCATGCCACTGCATTTGATAGTTATTTGGGGTTTGGGATAGCTCCTTTATTCCACTTGTTAATACAAAAGTATGTGTTAATTACAATGTGTTTATCATGATTATGTTGTAAATGATTAATAACTTTTCTTTTTAGTGCTATTAATGTCACTAACGTCTTAGATGGTAAATCCATTACATGTTCATCCCATCTTGAATGGATTTATCCTATGGTATGTAGTTTGCATTTATCAACTAAATTTTCTTAATTCTTCACATATTAATTACATAACATTTCATATATTAGTGCAATAAGGAACATGAAAGTTTTGAATGTTGATACTATATTATGCACTGGATGTGAACCACATAGTCTTGCTAAGATTATGGATTCATGGAAAGATGTATGAATTTCTTTAACTATTGATGTTTAAGTTTCATATATGCTATATTATAACATAATTATATGTATTCCCTATTACCTGTTTTTGAGGGTGTGAGACTTCTGGAAACACACAGACTTGAAGAAATTCGTATGGAATGAACAAGATATTTTTTTAGGCATAAAATTACCCTTTTTGGCCATTAAGAATGTTTTATTTGACTTGAAGAAATTCGTATGGAATGAACAAGATATTTTTTGAGGCATAAAAATTATTTTTATTGTCATTAAGAATGTTTTATTTGGATGTATAAGTATTTTGTGATCTTAATCTTTAGTATTAATTTTGATGGGATTTAGTTTATCTTAAGTCAAGTATGTGATGTTATGATATCATTACAAAACATCAAGTATTGAATTGTCCATAATTTTAATTTTTTTTTTGTTATTTGCACGTTATTATTTAAGAGCTAGAAACTAATGTAGCATTAAAAAAGAAAAATCATATTAGATTGGTTATGATCACAACTCATATAATATACACCATTTTCCTTTCAAAATCAGTTATATTGACTATAGTGATTCAAGTTTTAACCGATGTTATACAATATGATATTACATCAATCCTAAACACCGATATAATAAATGATCCACTTATTATATCCCCTAATACAACATTGATTAAAAACCTGATCTAATATACAAAGAAACCTGATGGTATATATATTTCTGCATTAATATTTGAGTACTAAAGTGGCCAACTTCTATAATTTCATGTCTTTAAAGAATAATTTTTATAGACTGGCAGTTTTAATGTGTATATTTATGTTAATTTCATTTTTAAGAAATGAGAAAAACTAAAGTAACTATATCTACATGTTATTAGTTTGAACGAAATTAGTGTTGCGTTTCTTATATAACATCTCGAGGTTGAGCTTTATAAATCACGAAATGGGTGTCTAACATGATTTTTCTGACAATTAGTAATAGTTAAAATTGATGGATATTTCGCAAGTACATTAAAAATTCAACAACTACTTTGTTGATCATAAAAATATAAAATTAAAATACAAATAAATCAAATTAAGAAGGTTTTAAAAATAGGATGACTTATATCGAAGTGTAAAATATGAAATTGTTCCATTTCATATTTAATATTACATTTAAACCAATCTGTGATATTTATATTTAATATAGATGGAATTTTACATCACAATCTTACCAAATTCAACCATTAATACCGGATAAGTCCAACCCTAATTTTTAAAGAACTATCTATTTAATTGGTACTTTAAAAGTTTGATATTTTTTATCATTTAAAGTTGCGTCAACATGGTTTTATCACGTGTTTACTAATTTGTGGCAAGAAACAGACGTTAAAATAAATTGAGTTTATTAAAACAATTGTTGAAATTACAAATATAGGTCACCTCTTGGGATTTGAAAAGAATGAATTTTCACACACAAAAAATGTAAAATTGAGCAAAGGAATGGACCACTCTAAAATTTCAATAACTCCATCTATAGCATAACATAACAAAGACTAAAACAATAAAGTTGGTATAGCAAGTAATTTTGAAGTTGTTGTGGCAATTGGACCAAACAACGTATAGCATTTAGTTCACCAATGTTACTTCTGTTGTAGCACACCAAGGACTAACTTATAAAACCAATTTTAATCATTCAAAATTTAAGTGGTCTCAATTTTAATCATTCAACTTGTTAATGACTTTATTTATTATTTATTTATAGGTAGTATAGTGACAAACCAAGCAACAATTATTAGAAAAATTATTTTATCTTTTATCTATTGTGATAGGGTTAGTTAGAATTCCAAGGAGTTAATTTAAATTACTTCATTTTAGTTGCATAGATCCTATGGTAAGAAAATTATACTAGAATAAAGGAAAGTTTAAGGCATATTTATGTTTAAACCTCGATATGTATATTCCGATGATACAATAAATTATCTTTTAACAGCTTATAACCATCTAATATTGTGATCTATATAATTTAAATTATTAATGAAACAAATGGTGTTTATAATATTGGTGCCTACATTTAACATTTCACACTATTGTAAGTATTCAAATATTTTTAAATGTCTTCATTTCGAATATATATACTTCATTCAAAATACTAATAAATTTCAATTTGTAACTAATCGTAATGTAATTAATATTAAAGTATAAAGAATGATGAAATATATTAATTTAGTGAATTATAAAAAAAATAAGTTTAAAATATTTAAAAACTATTTAAAGTTTTCAAAACACTAAATTTATTATGGAACAGTTTATATTCGCTGAGCAAATTAAGTAGTATATGTCTAAATTCACTCAACGATCATTTTACTCCCTCGATTTCCTTGTCCAAATAAACAAAACTCTCAAATTTTCGTTTAATTAAATTTTGTCTAATGACCATATTTTAGAAGTTTCATAATAGATAATCTTGCTCAACAAGATGGTTAGTCAATAAAATTATTAACGTTTTTTTTTAAATTATAATTCTTAACTGATCTTTTTAGAAATAATTGTTATTTTGAAATATTTTTTATAAAATTATCTCAAGTTTGTTTTTATTTTCACTTCTTTGATTTTTTTTTATTATATTAATAGTTTCTTTTGCTAACATCGGAATACTTCTCATTATTTTTCTCTTCTATATTAATTATGTCATAACCATTAAAAACACACTAAAAACCTCATTTGAGTGGAAGACAAATGTCGAGTAAGGGGAGCTAGAAATCAGAAAGTGAAAAACAGTTGTGAGCAGTCGAGTGACTGTTCGGTTTTGGAGGGTAGAAGTAAAACTTAGTTTTCAAAATTCACGCCACTCTCTGCATGCAACCATCTTCTTCAATCTTCTCAAACTCCATTTTTCTCCTCCTCCTCTCTAAAAAGCTCTTACTTCTCTCTACAAAATCTCACTCTTTTCTTCTTCCGATCATCAAACAGACCACACCTGGGCATTTCCGGCGTTGAGGACGTTCGTTTGAACCGATCAGTTCCGGGTTCTAAGTTGGTAAGTTCTCTCTTCATTCAGTCGGTTGGTTTCCTAGTACATGCAAACCTAGTTTATGGGTTGCATGAGTCAATCATCTTGTTCTGAGAATTTCTGGATTTCTGTTTGGTTTAGTTTCTTAAGGCGTGATTGTAGAACGCTAAGGTCTCTGGTAAAGGTGAACCCGTATTCTGAACTGTGAACGTTCGGTCACGCTTAGATGTAAGGGAAATTTATATAATTTGATTAAAATTCTTGTTTTGAATGGATGTACGTTCGTTGATTTCTGAATGAATGTGAAGTATGATTGTTGATATGTTTTGACTGTATGAAGTATGAATATTTACTATGATATGGATGTATGAATGTATGAAGATAGATGTTGAGAAATGTATTGATAAGATTATGAATTCTAAGTCTAGAGTTTTATGTGAAAATTTATGTTCGTCACTGAAGATTTTTTACCGTTGGGTTTTCCTGTGGACTCGGTTGGAACTGGATTCTTTCAGTTGGAAAGAATTCCAGTTGAGGACCGAGCGTCTTCGTTCTGTAATATCTGTATATAAGCGTTCAACCAAGGATATTTGTTTCTTGGTGTTTGATGGTAAAATTAAGTATATCTATATGTATTTGTATATTTCGTTCGTTCGTGAACACTATTTAAATGGTATCTTATTATATTTATCAAGCCTTTCTTCTATAAGTTTAGTAGTGCTCGGTCTTACACCAAGCGCTCGTACTAAGTAGTGCTCGGTCTTACACCAAGCGCTCGTACTAAGTAAGTGCTCGGTCTTACACCAGGCGCTCGTTCTCGTTTTCGTAATCTATCATTATAATAAGAGAGTTCGTCCAAACTCCATAGAGTTCGCTCTCTACAGTGCTCAGTCTTCAACTGACATTCGGTTTCCTTGAGGTTTAGCTCATTAAGAAGCTAAATATTTATGGGCGATCGATTTCTTCATATGATTCCGTCAAGTACTATTATTTGGTGTCCTACAGTACCTGTCTCAATTGGTTTCGGCCTAGAGTCCTAGTACTCGGCCTAGGATTTACGATGTTCGGTTTGAACTCTCAAGAGTCAGTTCATTAAATTGGCTCACTTGGTAAACAACATTTGATTATATTAGTCTATGAGAAGTATTATTATATTCGGTCCTTTTCACAACTAGTGAGTAACTCTCTCAATTTGATTATGTTTGAGTTGGAGACATCTCGGTCTCACTCTAAGTGTTTGGTCTTGTTCTGGATTAAAAACTAACGTGCGGTATTTGGTATCCTAAGGGATCATTATTCAAATTGGTTCAGTTGAGGTTTTAATAATGAAAGATGATAAAATACGATATGGATGAAATGATTTTGGTTATGGAAGAGTGTTCCGGGGAGGAATATCTCATGATTTGATATTGGAATGGTAAAGTATGAATGTGGGCACGCTAAGCTAGCGGTTCATCCTGATATTCCGTGATTACTCGTTTCTCACGTAGAGAAGGGTAAGTCATGTGTGGAAATGACAGAAGGTCCTCGTCCTTATGGTTAATTTGGACGGAACGGACTAACCTCGGGTCGGGTGGCAGCTGTTGAGGGTGTCCCGGTTACTACATCACCTGGGTGCACGAACATCGTAGCTACACAGAATTCATACAGTCCGGACAGTCAGAGTCTAATATTAGGCTTTACATAAAAGAGTTAATGAGTTATCTTGTTTAAATTGATTGAGTGAGATATATGTTGATAATTGAATTAAATTACATAAGCTTACCCTATTTCCTGTCTTGTCCGTTTTGTACGTTCAGTGGTTGTCCTTCTATTGCAATGATCATCCGTGTGGATGTGAGCAGAAGGAGAAGCTTTGCTGGAAGAGGCGTTGGAAGAAGAAAGTTTGGTCGAGGTAGAAGTTAAGACCGAACAGTAGAGCCGTTCGATCAGTAGTTAGTTTCTTTGTGTGATAATCATTCGGTCATCTGTTGTTTTCTTCTTTTGTATGACTGTTCGGTACGTCTTCTGTAAATCGTTTGGTCTAGATTGCATATTTGTACAGTTTTAATTTCTCCGTTATCTTGTAAGACCGTTTGGCCATAAGCGTACGTCTCATTTTTTGTAAGACTGATTTGAAATATTATTAATTTATATATTATTAATTTATAATTAAATTATATAGAAAAAGAAATGTGGGTTTATTGTAGTAAAAGAATAAGAGTAATAGTAGATAGTAGGGTAGTAGCTAGGTATCCAGTAAGTAGAAGCTAGAGGCGTGTTCTGACTTTTTCGATGTTTCACAAGAAAAAAAAACAGTGAATTATGCATGCACTTAGCGACACGACCAAACCTGGTAGTTGGAAGAAATGGTAGAAGTGTCGGAAAATGAGGAAACTGATTTAATACAGAAGAAAATAATGAGCAAGTTTTTAGATTTGGGTAGTTTTTGTAGGACACATATCCTATCGTAGGGATGTTAACGTTACTCTTAACCTTAATGTGGCTCGTTGTTTCATTGTTGTAGGAAAAGTCAAATGTCGGTGAAAATTGTCTTTCCGGTATGTCCAATCAATGCTCGTGGGTGATATTAATTAAAATCAACACAGTTAAGGTTGACTTTTTATTTTTGCTCTTTTTTAAAATTACCTTTTTCACATGAGTAGTACATTTACCTACGTCCAAGAGTCTTACTGTAACATTTTAAAAAAGAAATATCAAATTTAGTTCATTTAATTATATTTTATCTGTAATTTAAAAAACATATTTTATAAAACACCTAAGCAAGATTTATTTTTTTAATTTATTTTACTTTGAACTATGTTTACACTTAAAAGGGTACTTTACTGAAGAAAAGGAATTCAATGAAATACATTATTACAAGATAGTTTTACGAGTATTTTAACAATGTTAAAAGGCTGGCAATTTGTTTGATTACGATATAAATTATTTTGATTAGTAATAAGTAAGACACTTCAAATATTTTATTTTAAGAGCTTTACGAATCATTTTAAATAAATTTTAATTTGTAATTTATTTAATTTTTTTTATATTTGAATATATTTCATTATTATCCTTAATTTTTATTTATCTATTATTATTTATAACTGCACACAATGAAGATTGTAAAGAAGAAACTCTATTTTAACAGTATTTTAAATTGATAAATAAATAATAAAAAATAAATAAAAATCAAAGATGATCAATATTGATTAAATTAACTAATTTAAATTAAGTAGTTACCAAATTAAAATAATTTATATAAATTTTAAAAAATGAATAAAACCACCAATTTTTTTTAAAAGATTAAAAAAACTAACATTATAAACTTTGAATATATATATATATATATATATATATATATATATATATATATATATATATATATATATATATATATATATATATATATATATATATATATATACATATATATATATATATTGAGTATTAAGAATGTCTCGTAAAAGACTAACATGTAACCATTAAAAGCGTTTTCTTCTGAAATTCATTTCTATGTTAAGATGGTTAATTATATATATTTTTGTATTAATTTAATATATAAACCTCATTCAACTTTCCATTAGTTAATGTTTTCATATATAAAATTTAAATAATCGTTGAAACCAAAATATTTATTTGATATCCAAAATATATTTTTTCACACACTCATGAAAGAGTTGTAATACACTATTAAATATCACCATATTACATGTATATACAAATTTTAATAAATATGTTAAGTATTCTGGACTAGGATGACAATGAGTTGGGTCGGGTCGGACAAAGATAGTGTTTACTCGTAACCTGACTCGAAAAAAAAAATCTAACCCGCTACCTATTCGCTATTCGTACACGTATCCGTTTAAAAAATATCCGTAAGTATTTTAAAACTCGCGGGTACTCGTGAATAACCGTAAAAAATTAAAAAATCTATTTTATACATTTTTTAAATAAAATTACAATATACATATATATATATAATATAAAATAAATTAAATATAAATTAAAATTTAATTTTAATTAAATTTAACCTAATAAAATATAAATTAATTTTATTTTTAATTAAATCTAATTTTAAAAAATTAATAATTTTTTATTATTTTTTGCGGATAGTGGGTACCCGCAGGACGGATAGTTTAATACTCGCACCTGACCCAATTATAAGCGAGTATTAAAATATCTGCTACCCATTTTCCGCGAGTAATAAATATCCGTGGATAGCAACTACTCATCACGAATTTTATCCATAGATTGTGGATTCTTTTGTCATCTCTAAACTAAATTCATTTAGTTTTACTAACCTAAAGTGGTTAAAAGATATTATAAAATATACTTATTAGTACAAATATTAGTATATGAATTAATACCTGTTTGACATTCATGTGAAAGCTGTGAGAGAAATAAAAGTCTAACAATGCAAAAAAATTATTGTATAATGATTTTAATTTTTCCTACCTATTTTAAACGTCCAAAATAACTTGCATTTGCATCTAAACGAATTCAAATTGTAACTAACCTATCTAGATTCAATTCAATCCAAAACTGACATACAATATTAAACCCTAAACTATCAATTCAATACAAAGGAAACTCAACATCACTCTCCAACATTCATCACATTTTCTACATATATAGTGTAACTTTAACAAACATTACTCAAAGGTTACAGGACAAAGAAAGCTATGTCTCGTGTCTAAAATTACTCAAAAAGTTTATTTAACTTTTAACATTTTAAACTACTTAAATAACACCTCTCTTGAATTATATTGCCACTATATTATCTTATATCATGTAAGTAGGACAAATAGAGATTATCGCTCCCTAATCTCATCAAAGAAAAAGATATTGAATCAAGCATAAAAAATATAACAAATTACTTCAAATAAGATTATGATTTATTTATCTTAATATATCCAATCTTATTTGTTTAAATTGTTGTTAAAATAAAAGACTAGTTAATCTAGAACTTAGAATAAAGGGTACAAATTTTTAACTATATATAAGAAATTAATTTTTACTTGAAATAAATAACAAATAAATTTTAATTTATTTATTATCTTTTTTCAAAAAAACTTTTTTTAATTTTTTTATTCACTTTAATTTTTTTTAATATAATATCTTACAATATTAACCATTTTTTATACGCTAATAATTTATTTCGTATGCACGAAACAGGAGAATGGATGGGAAATATCGCAAAATTCTATCTTTCCTTCAAATTGAAGGAAAATTGAGAGGTGTCTTCTTTTAGATCAATTTAAAGAAATTATTAAAGAAAGTAATTTGTTTGGTTAATTATTAATAAAAAATTAACCTTTATTCAACCACACTATTAGTACTATTTATGTAATGTAAATAATTATTACTTATGGTCTGCAAATAATTGTAAAAAACTAATAAATGAAATGGTCAATCAACTCAAAAAATTATTAGTTAATATGAATTTAAATTAATTAATTAATTATCATAAAACATGTCAATATAAATATCATTATATATACTAGTGAAAATAAATACATTTTAGTTTTTTCTATGATAGTATAAAATAATAAATTTATTATCATTATAATTATAAAAATAATAAATAGTTTTTAAAATTTTATTATAAATAATTTTTTATTTATTTTATAAGTAATTTTTAATTATAAATAACTATTTTAGTTTTAAAAAAAATACTTAAGTTTTAAAAAAATTATCATATTAAAAAATGGTTGAATATTGAAAAATATTTAAAAAATAAAAATGATAAAATAATTATTTAAATTTAAAAAATTAATATTTAAAAGATAAATCAAAAGTATATATATAAAGAAAATGTCATTTATATAATGATATAGATAATGTGAAAAAATTGTAAAATATCGTATGTTTGGTGATGATTCAAAGTCTTGAATATGCTCTGCCACTTCCATATTCCTTGGACCTTCAATTTTCATATTTGATGAGGGACATGCATATTTCAACCATTACTTTATGCAACAATTAGGTTCTCTGTGTTACTACAAGTTTAATTTTTATATATGCAATTTTTTTGTCTTTAATTTTTTTCATCTCTATTTCTTATAAAAATGATGACAAAAAGTAAAATAAAAAATTATTTAAAAATAAATAGTCGGAAATTATACACAGAAACTACAAACAAAATATAATTACATAGTATTTTTAAGTTTAAAATAAAGAAAAAAAAATCTTATTATATGAAGAGTAAGAAAAAAACAAAATCTTAACAAGAGGAATAACTACTAACCATTGAATTGATCACAAATAATCAAATACAATTATTTGGACTAAAAAAACATTTTTTTAGTTACAACACATTTTCTTATTACGCTAGTTCACATAAGATAATTGATTTTCTTAACTTATGTTACTGTCGGAAAAAAGCTTGGGTCCAAAATGACGTAGACAGGTTGAGCATGAATTTAGAAAGAGAGAGTCACTTGTAAAGGATTCTTCATGTAATAATGATTATATTTATTAGCAAAGATGGATAAAAAAAAATATAAGGATAATTGTAAAGGTAAATGACAGAATATTTATTTGATTTATTATTTTTATATATAATTATCAGATTTAATGAGATTAGTAAGATATTATTTTCATAATTGTATTTATTATAATATATTATTTTACGATATTATGAAAATAATTATATTATTTTATTTTATTTTTTAACTCGAATAGAGAGAAAATTAACTCTCATATGTAAATATTTCTCTACTCAATGTATCTGTCACTAAAAGAATATATATATATATATATATATATATATATATATATATATATATATATATATATATATATATATATATATATATATATATATATATATATATGATAATTGTAAAAACTGCAGCTGACCATGGCTTTTCTACGTTGAAGAAGCTCCGCCAATGCAGTAGGAGTGATTAAGAAAACATAATTTTTTTTGGGTGATTAGATTAAGAAGTTTAATCTTGTGGCCTTTCCAAGGAAGATAATAAATGTTTATTAATACAACTCATAAAAGAGTTACTTTTTTATGAGCACTTACATAAAGAATAGAAATATATTGAGGAACAAAATATCAAAATCAGAGAACAATTGTGCATGACTCACTCTTCAAGTTTTCTTTTTGCATCTTCACGTGCTCTCTGCATTTCACTATATAAAATTATAACTGTTTTGGTGGTTCTGAAGAAATATATCCAAGAAATTTAATGAAGTAGTACCATCAGATTAATTATGGCATGTATTATTATTTTGAAAAATGAAATTTCTAATTAAAAAATTTAAAAGAAATGTATATTACCTATCGAGCTATTTGTGTATCAGAAAAATCACCTTTATAATTTGTATATTTATTTTTTCAAATAATAAAACATTAAAGAATGGAAGTTTAGAATCATTGGAATGACATGGCGCTGGTTTTGGCATTATAGTAATCAATCGCACTTAAAAGAAATAAATGTTTTAAGAAATCACTGTTATGCTTATTGCAACCCAAATGCTTACCTCTGTCTTATAGATACTTATCCATAAAGTATCGTAATTGTGTTTCTTAACTATAGTATAATTATTAAATATATATATTTTACACTTTTATTATTTAAGAATATTTTTACATCGGAGGTTTCTTTATTGCTATTTATAACAAAAGAAATAATTATAACGTGCTAAAATTAGGTTAAGTTATAGAATTGTGAAAACGAGAAGATATTTTCAATAAGAAAATTTTAAAACCATTTAGGTTAAACTATAATGAGGTTAAGACATCAATTTTCACTAATTAAAAATTGCTTATTAGAAATTTCATTAGAACTTAAAATAGTATAAAACTAATGTTAAAAATAAGTTAATTTTAATTATATATCTTTAAAAATAAATTAATGTTTTCATTAAATATCCTTTAAATGGCAATGAGTCCATCTCAAATGACGAATGTTTTACCTATTAAATTTCATCATCAAATTTATAAGCTGTATTATACAAATATAAACTACACCAAATAGATTACCCCAAGAACAAAAGATAGAATACAAATAAAATTAATAATATTTTCATCAGGGTTTCCAAGAGCTGTAAAGTAAAAGGTAGTTCTATATAAATTTACAGTAGATAAAAGACACGAGAACAAGATCGATGACTGTTGAACAACAAGCATTTAACTTGTGTCCTATTTTCTATTTTCAAAACAGTGAACAAGTTCTGCAAAATTTGGATTTGGGATGAAGGCAGCAACCCAGCTTCCATTCATTCTCTGTTGTAGCCGCAAATAACAACTCATTGTGCTGCCCGAAGGCATCATGAGTGATTCTCGTGTTTTTTCACCTTTTTCCATTTTATAATTTTCCACCATGTAAGTTACTTTGGCTTCTTTCGCATGCCCATCCGCGATTTTGCATATCTAAGATTCTTATTAAGCAATACCAAACATTGGATCAGTGATAAGATTCGACCACTACCGAAATCACACAAAAAAAAAACAACAGAAGTGAATGAGAACAAAAGCGCAGGTGACCAAAGGATACTCTAAACGCATTCCCTCGCCAGTTTGCGAAGAGTGAAGAATTGTGCCTTGCAAACTGTTTAGAGCTTCAGTTGAGCTAGTGGCATCCTGCACATATACTATGGGCGTTAGCAGTACATACTTTCGTGACTGCTCAGAGTAAAAGAAAATACTCTGACATGGACGGGGGACAGATATGCAACTGTGATGATTACACATTGATTATTGATACGTTCATGTATTAACGAGCAATTTGTAATGCGAATGTCTCTTCAGAAATACTACATATAACTTTTTGTTAAAGCATCTAAACCTTTTCGTACTTTACTATGTTTTACATTCCCCCATATCCCCTGTAATGTATGAGGGCTTTATAGATGCTGCTGAGTGATAAAATACACCCGTTTAGTAGTTATATCCAGAGAAAAAATAAAATAACAAAAAGAAACCTGGAAATCAACAAATGCTACTGGCGCCCCGTATGTGCTCTGCATCTTCAGCTTCAAAAATCCATGGTATCTGATGTAAAATTTTATATAAAAACAAAACCAAATTACACTTCTACAGATTTTAATAATACAAAAACAACTCATATGCGTATATGTCTACCAACCTAGAAAACACTTGCATTAGCTCTTGTTCATTACAAGATGGCCCCAGATTTGCTACAAATAAAGTTGCACACGGGGTTGAGTTTTGAGGAATGTAAGGAGATGAAGACTTCTTCTGTCAACATATAAGATAAGAAACAAAACAATTACTGAGGTAAAATGTGTAGTCCTAGGATTAAATAAGGCACTGTCAAATACATGACATGGAGGAAGACCATGATACTTAAACACGAGAAACACATTGACTTATATATTGCATATTTGCATAAAATCACATTTCATCAATGGCAAACAAATGGCTATATGTGGCTGTGTGAATGAAAGATAGCTTTACGAGATAAGTATCATGCCATCTCCGAAAGTTACTTCTATATTATCATGTAAAGCATTATAATGTTAAGTTGAACAGCCTAATCAAAAAACTAAAGGACCTGAACATTATACAGAAGTTTCAACACAGTCTGGAAACAAAGCTCGTGAAGATTAGGAATAAAAGAGATGAAATTTACACCCAAGGGCATAGCTAGAGTAAGCTCCAATCCCTTGCGGAACTGTTGAACCAGAGAATAGAAACTCTGATTAGCTTACCATCTTACTTCCACACCAGTTTGTACCCCCACTTAAAGCACATTACACCCCAAGGACCATCCACTACTTGGTAGTCAAGAAAACAAGACTAGTGCAAATAACCAAAGAAATTTTCGGTGTTAGGTTTGGAGGGAAAAGAAGAGGCTGGAGTGAAAGGGAATTCTTTTATGAAATTTGCACTGTGTATATACCAAAATGTCCAAAAAATATATTTTACTTTCGTATCCTCTATTAAAATTATAAAAGATAGCCCCTTGTGAACCGGACACACTGTTATTCAATTACCAGAACCAACAATAGAACGATATTGTTTGTATAATAGAGGCAAAAGGGAGCATAATGTATGGAATAATTATAACCATACTTCTATACGTTCTGTATATTGTTACCACATTAAAAAATCAAATAGAATAGAAATGAAAAGCAGACCACTTATTTCCAAAGATAATTACTAAAACAAAAAGATGAAGCATTATTTTAGGAGTAGCTTTTCTCCAAGTCATCTAAAGGGAACAAAAATTTGAAGTCAGTTAAAGAGCAATTTCAGTTTAACAAGGATATATAACCAACTGAATCACATCATACTGGAAATCTTTTTATGGTTATGCTAAAACATATAAATTGTGAGCATTTACAACACTAACCATATTCAGGTATCGACCATCACTCACAGCATTCCCATCAGCACTCCCAAGACTATTACCAAAAAGAAAGAAACAAATAATCAGATGAGATTGCAACAAATACAAAGGGTTAATCTGAAAAGAATTACCCTTACTTAAAACACATTAGTTATTTTCTTCTAATTGGGAGAGTTCTACAGGAAGCTCAAACTAACAGTGTAAGTTTGGAAAATGTGCTTTATCAAAGATAGAAGCAATCAACTTCCACATAATAAACCGTGATTAAGTAGTGCAGATGACCTTTGTGCAGATGGATAACCAAACGTGTTCGTGTTGAAAGCAGGATTACCCATTCCAGGCATGTGAATGCTGCTAACACCTGCTAGTGCCGAAGAGTGCAAAACATGTGCAATGTGAGCTCATAGGCAAGTGTCCTTGGTGTGATCAATAGTTACTGGCCTCAAAGCAACAGAATAAACGATGAACTGAACATAACACAACAACAGTAAACTGGAAAAAAAAACTTCACACAACCTCTACGTATACAGACCACAACGCACCAAGTTTCAAACTAACAACATCTTACCAGAATCGGGAGTGACCCATGATGATGCAAGACTTCTAGCTTTCTTATCGGCACCGGTTCTCTCATCGTCTGTTTGTAAAGGTCAATCAATCAACAAAATTCAACTGGAAGATCTGAAATATATTAAAAATAACAACAAAATTCCTTGAATGGAGTTTAGAACTGATAAAAACACATACCTATCCTAGTGCGTTTGGATCTAGAGTTTGATTTTGCCAGATCAATAAAAAGAGTGGAGCCCTTTTCAAGATCAAACACCATGCCCTGCAAACCACATTAATCAAAACAAGTAAAACCACGAAGAGAAATGCATTTGATGTCAATGAGCAAAACAAGTAACAAACAATTAATGTTACGATAAGATCCTCACATTCAGAGCATGCATTGCCATGATTGCTGACTGCTGACTGGCGAACACAGCAAAAGCAAAAGGCTGCCAAGACACGAAAACCACATCAGTGAAACGATTCACATCAATTCATAAATAAAGATACCCAAGAAATTAAAATTCCAATCAACCTGAGACGAATTGCTGGGACTCCGGAGATGTGAAGACTCGTAGCCGGGAAATTCGCGGAAAAGATTGTAGATTTCGCGGGGCTTTACATCTTCAGGAAGGCCAGCGACGAAGAGGGTGCGAACCTCGTTCGTGGAGGGTTGAGGAGCGCCATAAGAACCGAACACCGCTTGCTGCTGATGCTGAGCCACGTATGGCGGATGCCCGTGGTGCGCCGAAGGGACAACCGCGCCGGGTGGCGGTGGTACCACCGCCAACAACGGAGGAGGTTGCGGAGGCGGCGGTTGATAGTACTGGTGGTAAGTGAGAAGGCCCGCCGGTTGGGGCTGTGAGTAGTAGGCAGCCATGTCGTCCATGGAATTCAGTTCACACGCGACAAGCCCTAGAATTTTGGTTTATTTTTTTCTCAATTGTTTCATTCGGTTTGTGGGCTTTGAAATTTCATTTTATTAGCGTCTTAGTATGCTCAAGTGGGCTTGGCCCATAAACGAAGAGGCATGCGCTGCTACTAGAAATATTTTGCAGGGAAATTTCATCCTACATCCCTCTTTTTTCTTCCTATACCCCCATGAAAAACTGTAATTCTCAAACTACAACTCATTAAAAATATAATAAAAATATTTACATCTCCTTTTCTTTCAATATTTCCAGATTTAGTTTTATGGAAAGTGTTTCTAGATTTGAGAAAAGAGCAATGGTATCATGACACACTTTTATATTCATCTAATACAGAGTACAAGGGTAAAATAGTCATAAAAATATAAATTTTTATATTTTCTCAAGAAATAAGAGAGTAAAAAGTAGAGAAAGATAGTGTCAAATAAATGTAAAAAATTTAGGTGTATCAGAATATTTTTGTTGAGAAAACCTTTGGAAACAACTACTTCGAAATATATTTTTAACTTGCAATATAAGAAAATACCTTATCAAATACTCAATTTCTAAACCAAAACTAGATACAATTGTAGTTTATTAAATTATAACATGTATTCAAACATGAATTTAATTAAAGGAAATACAATGTTAAAAGGTCCATTTGAATTTGAAGGATTCAAACAAATCATTTAAGCCATAAATAACTTAAAATTTCAGACAAATTTTATAAAACTTAAAAAAAATTACTTTGAGAATAAAATACTCAATTTCACATTCATATAATTCCGTTGTTCATCTCCTATTCATAACCAACTATTAAATTATAGAACTAGAATTACAAACTCTCCCAAAGACATGAAAATTACTTTATTCAAACAACTTTTTTCATAGTTGTTTCAAATATAAGATAAATATAAGAAGAAAGGTATGCCATGAGATGTGATTAATAACTTAAAAGGTTACCTAAGTGTAAAATATCTAATAAACGATCTATCATAATTTCACATTTTAATGTTCATATTGAGAAACGGAGTGGGATAACCGATTTCTCCACATGAGTTTTTTTTTCTAATAACGTGAGAAATTGGTTACTGATTACTCAATGAATTATTTTCTATTTTGTAATTTATTTTGAAATAGGTAATTTTGTATTGAAAATTTGATATTGCATTTTAAAATTAGTTTTTATTTTATTTAAAATGTTTGTGCTATGAAAGTTAAATTAAAAATGATTTTAATTATATGAATTTTATAAACGATTTTAGTGGCTTTTAAAATAGCGAAACCAATTTTTAAATACAAAATTAGAAAACAGAGTTTAAGAATAAATTACGAAATAAATAAATGTGCCTGTTGAGAAATCAACAACTAATATAACATATTTCAAAATATAATCTTAAAAAAATTGAATGGTGGGAAACTTTTTCCTCTAACTCATTTTAAGTATGATATTTTGTTCTTTTGTACGTTATACTTCCACACACCTAATCTCCTCGTTTTCCGTTTCCATATATATATATAGATGAAAAAGTTTTTTTAATAATTTCTTTTGACAATATTTTTCCAACCGATAGCTTGTGATTGGTTGATTTTAAATATACGAATCAAGTTGTTAAAAAAATTATTAAATGATCTTAGATGGATTTATGTAAAACCTTTAATTAAATTAAATTATAGTATTTTATGTTAATTAACAGGCACACAACAGAAGTATCTATTTTGTATTTTGAGGGTGCCACCGTTTTCTATATCTACATTATTTACTACTGCACATGGTTATAATATGTTCATTATTCTAATAACGTCGTAATATCCTACTTCCAAATATATATTAAGGAAATAGTTAACAAAGTTGGACTATTACTGTTTAATCTTATTATTTTCTTTATACTACGAGGGATTCTGTACGCTTTTTAATAAGAATTGTATTTACATAATGAATAATTAGTCGAAATTATCAAAAATAATTTTGCACTACTTCACATGAAAGTTATCATTTTTTTATGTATACTATTTATTAGCCATAAATAACAAATTTTAAAGTGCTGTAAATAAATAATATGAATAATATTTAAAAAATAACATTTTAACATGGTGAATATCTATATGCAAAACGTATAATAGCCACGTGACACACGTGGGGAATATTTATATGAATAAAATGTAAAGTTTATTGAAATAATATTTTAAAATAAGGCCTCGATTCACTCGGGCTTCAATGATTAAGCCCACACAAAACATTTTTTGAATTAAATTAAGTCTTAAGTAAAATTCGAATACATTTAAACATTTTTTGTGTGTGTGGATCTTAATGCATATAATAACATATGGAAACTTCTATATCAACAATATTATATCCTCCCAAGTGTTGGCCTGAAGAGTGAAAGTGTGATGTGACAGTATCAGTGGGGAAGAATTGCACTATATATAAGTGCAAGGAAGAAGAATGAAATATTGAAGAAAGCAGAAGTAGCAAAACATTAGCGTAGCAATGGGGAAAGAGAGTGAGCTAAGGTCAATTTTTCTTCCTTTTCTGTCGAATAGTCACATAATTCCTCTGGTGGACATTGCCAGGCTCTTCGCCATGAAAGGAGTAGACGTCACCATAATAACAACCCCAAAAAATGCCACCATTTTCCAGAAGTCCGTAGACCTCGACTCCAGTCGCGGCCGCCCCATCAGAACGCACTTGGTGACCTTCCCCGCCGCCCAAGTGGGGCTTCCACCGGGGATCGAGGCCTTCAACGCCGACACGCCTCGCGAGATGGCCCCCAGAATCTACATGGGTCTCGGCATTCTCCAACCTCAGTTCGAACAACTATTCCACGACCTCCGGCCCGACTTCATCGTCACCGACATGTTCCACCCTTGGACTGCCGAAGCCGCCGCCAAGCTTCGCATTCCCAGGCTCATATTTCACTGCGGAAATTATCTCGCTCGTTCCGCTACGGTCATGGTGCAGCAGTATGCACCCCATCTTGCAGCGAAATCCGACAGTGACCGGTTTGTGATACCTGGGTTGCCCGACAGGTTGGAGATGACGCGGTTGCAGTTGCCGGATTGGCTCAGGTCTCAGAACGAGTACACGGAGTTGATGAAAATGATTGAAGAGTCAGAAAAAAAGAGCTACGGGTCCGTTTTCAACAGTTTCTACGACCTCGAGAGTGCTTACTACGAGCACTACAAGGACGTGATGGGGACCAAGAGTTGGGGAGTTGGACCGGTTTCGTTATGGGCGAACCAGGATGCTTCGGATAAGGCTGTACGAGGGCACGCTAAAAAGGAAGAAGGAGAAGAAGAAGGGTGGCTTAAGTGGATCAACACGAAAGCAGAGAAGTCTGTTTTGTACGTTAGTTTTGGGAGCATGAACAAGTTTCCACACTCCCAGCTTGTTGAAATCGCGCGTGCCCTTGAAGATTCTGGGAAAGATTTCATTTGGGTGGTGAGGAAAAACGATGAGGATGGAGAAGGAGAGAAATTTTTGGAAGAGTTTGAGAAGAGAATGGAGGAAAGCAAGAAAGGGTATCTGATATGGGGTTGGGCGCCGCAGTTGCTGATACTAGAGAATCCTGCGATCGGAGGATTGGTTACTCACTGTGGTTGGAACACGGTGGTGGAAAGCGTGAATGCGGGGTTGCCGATGGTGACGTGGCCTCTGTTTGCGGAGCAATTTTTCATTGAGAAGCTGGTGGTGGATGTGGTGAAAATCGGGGTGGCAGTGGGGGCAAAAGAGTGGAGAAACTGGAAGGAGTTTGGTAGCGAAGTTGTGAAAGCGGAAGACATTGGAAACGCCATTGGTGTGGTGATGAGCGAGAAGGGCGAGGATACGAGGAGAAGAGCGAAGACGCTAAGCGATGCTGCTAAGAGAGCTATAGAGGATGGTGGCTCTTCTCACAACAACTTGAACCAACTGATTCGAGAACTCAACCAGATCAAACTTTCCAAAGCTCAAGAAACCTCACCCGCTCCTTGACACCACTTTTACCCTCGTCGTTTTGAATAAGACTTGTCGTGTTTTATTCCGTTGAAAAATGTTTTTAACAACTTTTTTTTATAATAATTCATGTGGTAGTGCGTGATTAATCCGTTTTTAAATATACAAATTTTTTCGGTTGATATTTTGCGGGACCGAGAGACTAACCTGCTGATGTGTCCGAACCGCTCGCTCGCTTCCAAACTCCTACTATTGGCCGATCGGTGTTGGAATAAACCGATCGGTCTCCTTCTTGACGAGGGAGGATGTACTTGCAAAAGATACTCTGACGCTCAAGTTAGGCGTGTGATTTGAAGAGCCTCGGCTCTTGGTTGAATATTTAGTGAATGGTTATCACTCTTGAGTATTTGAGAGTAACGTAGAGTAAATAATGCGTAAGTGGAACGTACCTGGCTTTCGGCCTTGGCTTTGTACTTATAATTTACCTTATGGATCCTGCTAATACAAGCCCAATAAAATATAAACAGAATAAGATATAAACAGATTACCTGGAAATCCAGTTGGTTGTTTATAACCACTCGGTCAATATTTTATACGATACATTATGCCCCCAAAGTCCGAATTAAGTGTTTGGCTTTAGCCGTGGTTAACTATAGGACTTATGAGTTTAAGGGAGGCTGCATTTGTCGAACTGAGAGCGTTTTACCGCTCGTCCTTCAACATGAACCGAGAGGGATTTACCGCTCGACCTTCAACATTTACCGAGAGGGATTTACCTCTCGTCCTTCAACATTAACAGAGAGGGATTTACCTCTCGACCTTCAACATTAACCGAGAGAGATTTACCTCTCGTCCTTCAACATGAACCGAGAGGGATTTACCGCTCGTCCTTCAACATGAACCGAGAGCGTTTTACCGCTCGTCCTTCAACATGAACCGAGAGGGATTTACCTCTCGTCCTTCAACACGAACCGAGAGCGTTTTACCGCTCGTCCTTCAACATGAACCGAGAAGGATTTACCGCTCGACCTTCAACATTTACCGAGAGGGATTTACCTCTCGTCCTTCAACATTAACCGAGAGGGATTTACCTCTCGACCTTCAACATTAACCGAGAGAGATTTACCGCTCGGTCTTTGACATTAACCGAGAGAGATTTACATCTCGTCCTTCAACATGAACCGAGAGGGATTTACCTCTCGTCCTTCAACATTAACCGAGAGGGATGTACCTCTCGGTCTTCGATTTTGACCTAGAAGCTCTTACTAAGGAACATGCTTTACTGTTCAGCTTTGAGAGGGCTTTACCTCTCTGCTTTGAGCTAGGAGTGTTTCCTAGTGAGCAGGATTTACCGTTCGGTTTTGAGAGGGCTTTACCTCTCTCCCGAGAGGGATTTACCGCTCGGTCTTTGACCTAGGAGTGCTTCCTAGGAAACGGGCTTTACCGTTCAGCTTTGAGAGGGCTTTACCTCTCTGCTTTGAGCTAGGAGTGTTTCCTAGTGAACGGGATTTACCGTTCGGTTTTGAGAGGGCTTTACCTCTCTCCCTAGAGGGATTTACCGCTCGGTCTTTGACCTAGGAGTGCTTCCTAGGGAACGGGCTTTACCGTTCAGCTTTGAGAGGGCTTTACCTATCTGCTTTGAGCTAGGAGTGTTTCCTAGTGAACGTGATTTACCGTTCGGCTTTGAGAGGGCTTTAGTGTTGACTATGAAATTCTTGATCGAAATTGGTAACCGATGATCGAGCGTGAATTGCTAGGTTTTATTTATTTCATAATGAAAGTTTAAGAAAATAACAAAAGTCTAAATCAAGAATTTAAACATGACATTAAATAGAGATTTGGATTCCTCTCTTCAGTTTATAACTCCGCGAACCGATCGTTCACGATGACGACCAGGACTGCGACTATAGTCTCGCCTCTGTTCGTTATTCCGATACGTCCGTTCGAGACTTCTTCTTTTTTCCTGTATGTACTTACGGAGATGTCCTGCCCGAATGAGACATTCTATTTCATTTTTCAGCGTAATGCATTCTTCTGTAGTATGTCCATGATTCTGATGGAAATGACAGTTCTTCCTTTAATCTGCGTTTCTTGGAGATGGTTTCGTTTGGAGTGTGAGAAGTTCAGCGTTTAGTGCTTCTTCAAGAACTTTTGCCCTAGGTGCGTTGAGGGCTGCATAATGATTAAACTTAAATGTTCGAGAAAACTCCCCGCTTTTACCATTGTTGCCAAACGGTCGTTTACCGTCCTTTTTACCTCCACTTGCCTCAGCTTCTTGTTGTCGCTTTCTTTGTGAGATTCGCATATCCTCCATGTGGATGAATTCAGCTACTCGTTCTTGGAGCTCCTCCATAGTTTTTGGCGATCGTGCATACAATTTTTCAGCAAAATACCCTGGTTTTAGACATGAAGGCAAATTAGTGATGATAAAAGATTGACTTACCTCTTTAACCCGTCGTGCAGTTTCCATATACCCTTTCAAAAAGGCCTTCAAAGTTTCTCCCTTTTCTTGTTTAGTATTTACCAATTACGCTGGTGTTACTTCCTGATTACGATTGGAAGCGTATTGCCTTCTAAAAAGGTTTTCCACAGTGGCGAAGCAATCCACTGTGTTTGGGGACCACTCTAATGCTTCGTCCTTGAGTGATAAGGAGAAGGCTCTGCACATAACCGGATCATTGTCCGTGTAGAACACCATTGCATTGGTGAAAATCCTGAGATGATTGTCGGGATCTGTCGAGCCATCATACTTATCTAATACAGGAGGGTTCTTCTCTGGCATTGGAGTTTGCATGATGACCCTCGTAAAAGGGAGTAGACTTGAGGGTCGATTGGTTTGCCGGGGTGACGATTCTCTACTTCCTCGACCGTTCGGGTCAATATGCTGAGATGATTGCCGATTACGACTTCCATCGTTATCATTCTGATGGTTGTTATCCCGATCGGCAGTGGACTCTGAGTGCTGAGCTGACCGTTCGGCACGGCCTCGCTCTGCTCTCAATGTTGCAATCTCCTCAGCGTGCCTTCACTGCATCTCTTGTTGCGCTTGCGTCTGTGCATGTATGGTTCTTGCTTGTGCTTGTATTTGCGCTTGCATCTGCACTATCAAATCTCTGGTGTTCTGTTCTTCCTCCATGATCCTCGTGGTCACCATTGGGTTTGACGCTCGGCCCCACGGTGGGCGCCAAAATGTTTCGGTTGATATTTTGCGGGACCGAGAGACTAACCTGTTGATGTGTCTGAACCGCTCGCTCGCTTCCAAACTCCTGCTATTGGCCGATCGGTGTTGGCATAAACCGATCGGTCTCCTTCTTGACGAGGGAGGATGTACCTGCAAAAGATACTCTGACGCTCAAGTTAGGCGTGTGATTTGAAGAGCCTCGGCTCTTAGTTGAATATTTAGTGAATGGTTATCACTTTTGAGTATTTGAGAGTAACGTAGAGTAAAAAATGCGTAAGTGGAACGTACCTGGCTTTCGGCCTTGACTTTGTATTTATAATTTATCTTATGGATCTTGCTGATACAAGCCCAATAAAATATAAACAGAATAAGATATAAACAGATTACCTGGAAATTCGGTTGGTTGTTTATAACCACTCGGTCAATATTTTATACGATACACAAATCAATAAAACCGACCAATCACAAACACTAGTAGATAGTTTGTTGTTAAAAGGTTGTTAAAAAAAAGTTATTAATATGTCATGATTTTGAATAAAAATTTAATAGTGTAATTTGTATCTATATTTTGTTTGATTGTGTTTTGAATAAGAACTTAATGGTGTAATTTGTATCCCTATTCTGCTTGATATTTCAGTATTGGTATTTCTATTTAATTAAATAAAATTAGTTTACATACTTAAGTGACTTCTTAAAACAGCTATTATCTCGGATTTCAATGAGAGTTCCTCCCTACATCTCATCAACATCATCCTGCACCTCCCTTCTTTTTTTTATTTACAAATCTACCATTTTCAGAAAGTATCTTTTACTTTAAAAAAGTTGACCCATTTAATGATTAAATTGAAGCAACAGCCCTACGCCCCTTTCGCACTCAGTTCAGCCTTAGCGCATTGGAGAATATTTTGTAAACTCTACACCCCTTCCTCCTCCTTGCCTCTCCTTACCGCATTTCATTTTAAGCTCACATTTTTTATCCTCCCTCACTCCTCCCTCCTCCCTCATCACCAACTTTATTTGTTTTTAAGTTTTTTTGGCGGAGTGGTCTTCACTTCCTCCCTTACTATCTGATTTGGTGGTTGTGTGGTGTTTAGTGCAACAGTGCAGATCTTTTTCTTCTCAAAGAGTTAACTTCAAGCTTTGGGCATATTTCCTTAAGGTCATTGTATGATATAACAGAGTGTATGCTGCATTAAGTGTGATAAAATGCTATATCTGTTGTTATTATAGAATATGTGTTTGATGCACGTTGATATGTGCTTGTTTCATTTTTTATCTCTTTGTTTCGTTTTTGATCTGCGTTGATTTGTGATGAGGGAAGAAATTAGGGCCTTAATCGCACTTGAAATTTCGGATCAAGCCCCGCTGCACATGGAAGTGTGGTTGGGAGGGATGGGAACCGCACTTGAAACTGCGGATGAGGCTAGCCGCACTTCGACCTGCGGTTTACGGTGGTCGCACTTGGAGCTGCACCGCTTGCGTTTTTAGGATTTTTTTTATTACTTTATTTTCCTTTATTATATTTAATGAAATTTGTATTTAATTTGTTTTAAATTTATAAATTGTATTTCCTTATATTATTTATTATTTATTGTCGCAACCGGAATCGCGACGGGACGACGATCCAAAAAGTAGAACGGGTTTTGAAAAGAGATTTCGGAGTCGTCACCATAGTTTATTCTGGAAAACTATGGAAAAACCATAAAATGATAAGGCATGGTCTGCGGAAACCGGATTCTGGGTTCGGGAGCCGGTTACGCGTAGGGAATGTATTAGCACCCTACAACGCCTGCCCGAAGACAGTACCTTTAACTAAATACGCGAATATGATGTGGTTTTCAAAATGTTTAACTATGACAAAATATATTTTTTAGTTTTTTGGGCCCGACAAGGATGGACCTTGCTCCTACGTATTCTCATTCAAAATGAGAAATCAGGGTTACGTAGTTCTTTTGGAATCTGTGCTGAAAATTTTGTTTAGGAAATTGTTTGAGAATTTTGTTTAGAAATGATTTTGGATTTTTGGGAAGTAAACCTGACAAGTACTAGCCTTGCTCCTACGTATCTCCACTTTTGATGGAGAATCAAGGATCACGTAGTTCTAGCTAAAAGATTGCTTGTTCAAAAAGGATGTTTTCATGGCTGAAAGATTGTTTATTCAAGATGGATGTTTTTAGTTTTTGAAGGTTTTTTTTATTTTTGGTATTTTTTTTTATAAAAGAAAGAGAAAAAGTTTTTAGCACAAAGACGATGCGAGCGATCATACATGTGTTTAACCTTTAAAATATATTTTTTTGTATTTTTTATAAAAGAAAGAGAAAATGTTTTTAGCACAAGGACAATGCGAGCGATCACACATGTGTTTAACCTTTAAAATATTTTTTGGTATTTTTTTATGAAAGAAAGAGAAAAAGTTTTTAGAACAAGGACGATGCGAGCGATCACACATATGCTTAACCTTTAAAATAGTTTTTGGTATTTTTTATAAAAGAAAGAGAAAAGGTTTTTAGCACAAGGACGTTGCACTCATACCATTATTTAATTTTTACATTATTATTTAATATTTTTATTTTTTTTATTTTGCAATTGTATACTATTAAAATAATATTTTCATAAGTGTTTAAAATAAAATAAAATTGTGAAAACAGTAACTATGCAGTTTTAATATTTTTCTAAGTATTTAAAATAAAACAATAACGTAATAATAATATTCACATAAACAAAAATAAAATAGAAAATAAATTAAAACTATATTCAATTTGAAAAGATATTAAGAGTTAGAAAAATCATTAAATTATTTTTTATATTCTTATAATTTATTCCTTTTTTATACTTTTTCATTTTTTCTTTTGTTCGATAAATTTTTATTGAATATTTTTCATTAGAAAAGTTAATGTATATTGAAGTGTCGCAACTAAAATTAAACATACAAACCCACTGAATAAAAATGAACACAAAACGCAAGCAGTAAAAGAAACCTAATAATCAAGCACATACCAAAACAAAACCATGAAAATAAATCAAGCACAAAAACAAACCAATAAGAGCAGGGGTGCAGGGATATAAACCAATAAGAGTAGGGGTGCACAATAACATTTTAACATGGTGAATATCTATATGCAAAACGTATAATAGCCACGTGACACACGTGGCGAATATTTATATGAATAAAATGTAAAGTTTATTGAAATAATATTTTAAAATAAGGCCTCGATTCACTCGGGCTTCAATTGTGTGGTTCTTAATGCATATATCCTCCCAGTGTTGGCCTGAAGAGTGAAGGTGTGATGTGACAGTTTCAGTGGGGAAGAATTGCACTATATATAAGTGCAAGGAAGAAGATGAAATATTGAAGAAAGCAGAAGTAGCAAAACATTAGCATAGCAATGGGGAAAGACACAGAGCTAAAGTCAATTTTCCTTCCTTTTCTGTCGACTAGTCACATAATTCCTCTGGTGGACGTTGCCAGGCTCTTCGCCATGAATGACGTAGACGTCACCATAATAACCACCCCACAAAACGCCACCGTTTTCCAGAAGTCCGTAGACCTCGACTCCAGTCGAGGCCGCCCCATCAGAACGCACTTGGTGACCTTCCCCGCCGCCGAAGTGGGCCTTCCACCGGGGATCGAAGCCTTCAACGTCGACACGCCTCGCGAGATTGTCCCCAGAATATACATGGGTCTCGCCATTCTCCAACCTCGCTTCGAACAACTATTCCACGACCTCCGACCCGACTTCATCGTCACCGACATGTTCCACCCTTGGACTGTCGAAGCCGCCGCCAAGCTCCGCATTCCCAGGATCATGTTTCACGGCGCAAGTTATCTCGCTCGCTCCGCTGCTCACGCGGTGGAGCAGTACGCACCCCATCTAGAAGCGAAATCCGACAGCGACCGGTTTGCGATACCTGGGTTGCCCGACAAGTTGGAGATGACGCGGTTGCAGTTGCCGGATTGGCTCAGATCTCCGAACCAGTACACGGAGTTGATGAAAACGATTAAAGAGTCAGAAAAAAAGAGCTATGGGTCTATTTTCAACAGTTTCTACGACCTCGAGAGTGCTTACTACGAGCACTACAAGGGCGTGATGGGGACCAAGAGTTGGGGAATTGGACCGGTTTCGTTGTGGGCGAACCAGGATGCTTCGGATAAGGCTGCACGTGGCTACGCTAAAGAGGACGAAGGAGAAGAAGGGTGGCATAAGTGGCTCAACACGAAGGCAGAGAGGTCTGTTTTGTACGTGAGTTTTGGGAGCATGAACAAGTTTCCTTACTCCCAGCTTGTTGAAATCGCGCGTGCGCTTGAAGATTCTGGGAAAGATTTCATTTGGGTGGTGAGGAAAAACGATGAGAGAGGAGAAGGAGAGAAATTTTTGGAAGAGTTTGAGAAGAGAATGAAGGAAAGCAAGAAAGGGTATCTGATATGGGGTTGGGCGCCGCAGTTGCTGATACTAGAGAATCCTGCGATTGGAGGATTGGTTACTCACTGTGGTTGGAACACGGTGGTGGAAAGCGTGAATGCGCGGTTGCCGATGGTGACGTGGCCTCTGTTTGCGGAACATTTTTTCAATGAGAAGCTGGTGGTGGATGTGCTGAAAATCGGGGTGTCAGTGGGGGCAAAAGAGTGGAGAAACTGGAACGATTTTGGTAGCGATGTTGTGAAAGCAGAAGACATTGGAAACGCCATTGGTGTGATGATGAGCGAGAAGGGCGAGGATATGAGGGGAAGAGGGAAGACGCTGAGCGATGCTGCTAAGAGAGCTATAGAGAATGGTGGCTCTTCTCACAACAACTTGAACGAACTCATTCAGGAACTCATCCACATCAAACTTTCCAAAGCTCAAGAAACCACACCCACTCCTTAACACCACTTTTTTCCTTCCTGTTTTAAACAACACTTGTCGTTTTTATTACACCTCCATCAGAACAACTGAATAATGTACTTTGTGTTTGTATTTTGCTTCAGATTTCAAGCTTGATAATAAATTATTTTAAATGAAAGTGACTTGTTAAAATGTCTGGTATGAACAATTTTAACTACTTTACTTTATTTAATTATATTTTCTAAAAATATAACTTTAATTAATGAATGACTTTTGATTACCTTATATTTTTTATTTATTTTCTGAAGATTTTGTTGTAGAAAGAATATTAATGAAATTATTTTTTATTTTTTAAGATAAACAAACAAGGAGGTAGTAATTTACGATAAACATCGTTCGCTGACTCCACTGACCACTGACTTCCAAATTCTTTCCATGCATCCATTCCCTAAGGTGAAAGAAAAATAAATAAAGTAGAATAGTAAATAATGGAGCAAACGAAAAAATATATAGAAAAGTTATCTGGTTTTAAACAATGAGAAAGAGAATGAATAAAATAGAAATAATGTATTGGTGCATTATCTAATCACTTTTTCTTTCGCATAAAATGTTAAGCTTTAAAAACCAATGTTACATATGCTGCCAAGAGACCATGTACACATCAAATAAGAAACAGTAAAATGCAACTCAAACCATCGTGTGACTGACTGCATGAGTAACTTCCGACGGGAATCCATAGCAAAAAATAGACAAATACGAAGAACTGTTTTTTTTTAAATACCTGTGTTTCCTTTTTAAGAATAAGATTGTCATAATTAGAATATATATTAAAAAATAATTTAAATAAAAAGTAAATACGAAATTAACATGTTATTGAAAAATAACTATTTATATTTTTGATGAAATCATCTTCTTCGTGAGAATAAAAATGTAAGAAAATATATAAAGAAAGTTACAGTTTCTGTAATGAAAATATGCTTGTTCTTTATATACTACAGATACACTAACGACTGTGGTGCGAGCAAAGATTAGTTTATGTTTAAAGTAGTCGAATGAGATGTGTGATGATAGGAAGCACATTATAGAGTACTGATTAAAAATTAAAATTTGAAAAATATGTTTTTAAGGTTTCTTAACACGATACTATATGATTAGTAGTAGTAAAAGATTCTTTTAATTCCTCGATCCTGGAAAGATCCTTATTAGAAATATAAGAATAGTTGACTCTTATGGGAATGTTTTTATTTGATGAGATGAATAAAATAAGTAGAGTGTTTGAGGTAGCAGAAGCTGCAACTGGGATTTGATAGCATACAGATTGTCTGTGCGGGAACTACAAGACAAGATGCTTCCGAGAAAGCTGGAGGGTGCCATGCAAAAGGTCAAGGAAAAAAAATGAGAAAAACGTGTTAGAATTTTCTGAGTTTAATTAAGGAATTTAAATGAAAAAATTTATGCCTCGAAACTGTGGGTTTAAAAGTTCTTGTGTCAGAACAAAGGAATTTTAATTTGCGAAAATGGTTGTTTGACACTACTTTTATTTTTTGACGTCCATTTGACACCAAATTTTAATGATAAAAATATTTTCAAACTTCAGTTTATGGAACTTGTAGTGTAATATAGGTCACGTGTATACAAACACGCATATATAACATTAACAATGAGACGAATATGCCATTAAATTAAAAAAATTATAGAAGATGAAAATTTTATCCAATTGGTGGTTAAAAGAAAAATATAGATAACTGGTTTATATATATATATATATATATATATATATATATATATATATATATATATATATATATATATATATATATATATATATAATTACACAAAAGCTTACTAGGGTTTTTTATTTTAATAATTGTGGGATTTATTCAATATGATATCTTATATTATATTCATTTTGACGCCACATAGTAGATTAATTGTTTCTATTTTCACAAATGTACTTAGATTTCAAATTGATATTATTAGTGTTTTTTTTAATTGCTTAGATATTTTTCTTTAAATATACGTTCAACTTTAAGGAAAGGTTTTTGTATAAGAGAATTTGGTGGTTTATGGGAGATTTAAATTTTGAAATACGTACCTTTACTACAAAATGATGTATTGTGGAAGAGGAAATTTCAGTTTTCCAATTTATTCTTTTTGTTATGATAAAACTGCTATATTATTTTATTAGATATTTTTTGTTATGATAAAAATCTATATTATTGATATTAGATAATACGGTGAATTTATAATATCTCTTTTCTCTTAAGATTATATATATTATCTAAAAATATGAATAAATTTAACATATAGAAAAATGCATATCTTATCTCATTAAATTTATTGTGAGATTAAATTATTCTCTTAATGTCGCGAAGTTGTTTCTATTTTCTTCGAACAAAAATAGAGTTATGCACTAAGTGCGTATTTTCCTTTTAATATCTCATGAAAAAAAATCATATATAAAAGCATTATGAAGTAATTTCTTGAATATAAAAAAGTAAAACAATATATCACAAATTTAAAATTGTTTGTGCCCTAATATATTATGATATTTGTTAAAATAATATTAAATTAACTATTCTAATTGGCGTAATAATTTAATATAATGTTATTATTTTTAATATCGGTATAAGCTTTGCAAAAGAGCGTTTTGAGAGTTTAATTTATCTTCTCTCAGTATTGCATTTCAAGTAAGAGTTTAAATTATTATCTTTTGAAAGCAAAATATTTAAATTAAAAAATAAGAAACATTATCGATGTTTGATTCAAATGAGAATAAAAAACCAGTGATTCAAATTAAGAATAAAAAGGAACACAGAATAATATAATTATACAATAAGTTGGGTCAAAAGTGTAAAAAAAAACACAAGTCGATAAAAATTACAATGCACAGCGACCTTTCTCTTCCGTCAAGAATGGAGAGACCTGGTGGAGGTGTGGCTCACTCCACTAGAATGGAAGCGTCGGAGAGCTGTCAAGATTTATAAAGGCACGATATTAGTACATTATTTTTTCTTAATTTTATTATTTTGTTATATTTATTTTTTAATTAAAACACATTCGTCTGTGTCACTTGAACTGCGTCTAAGAACTGGACCATATCCAACCTAATATAGAGTCTCTGGTACTTTTACATCGAAGGCTCTGCTCATATATCTTTCTATAATTTATAAACTGGGAGGCAGCACTCACCAGAAATGGGAAGCTTACTTATTCCAGTTACATTTCAGCATCAATAATAAGCCATTCAAAGCAATAATACAAAAAGGCTAATTGATCTTCAGTAATTAGAATATAAGCATTTCGAGCTAAAAATATAGTAGCCAGGCAATAACATCAATTGTAGCAATTCCACTTCCCTTTCTAAGATTCAAATCACATTCAGGTATCATCGCGTGAATTTACGTCATACATAAGCCATACCTCTCAACACCGTGAATAACTAGCATATAATGAGTCCCCCATTCGGCAAGTGCCGTCACTTAAATAGAAAATTTTCAGTGATAATTTGTACTGCAATTGGACATGGATACAGGTGAAAAATGACAAATCAATTGGCTAATAGGTCTAGATTTGATATCCAGTATAGAAACAACAAATTTTCTGAATAGAAAGTACCACGGTAGGAGTCATAATATCATATAATTCATCACAGTAAATTATCCATTCACATCGAAATGTACCAGCTAACATGAGGCACAGAAAGTGTCGCCAACAAGTATTATTGGTTGACTTTCACATTGTAATATATTAACACGTTATCCAGACCTGAGAGTAAGCAGAAACAATTAAAACCATGGAGTCTGCATATTATGGCAGCTAACAATCACATAACAGTTTCAACACGGAACAATAAATAACTGACAACAACTAACATACTAGAATAGTTTCCTAAAGTGAACAAACATAGAACTAGACAAGAGGTGGATATTGCTTTGCCTGCTGCCGGACTCTTCTCTTATATTCAGTCGCATCCTGCACAAAGAAACATTTATAAGGACTCTACTCTGGTAATGAACGCATAACAAAAACCCCATACGACAGTACGAGGAAGGCGTCAGTACTGCCTCTCCCCATTCTCCGTCGGGGTAATTTAGGTTCCCGTCTCCAACATCGTAAAATAATAATATAAAATAAAAAGTTGAAAGAAAAAATGAATATATGAATTATGTTAAAGAAAGGATTATAAATTCATATACAAATTAATTATAAGAAAATTTTCAAAACATCATTTATGTGTGTATGTGTGCCCACCAAATTGGCAAAGAAGCTCACCCTTTCTCATATTGCGCTATGTTCAACGAAAAAAGATCCGACAAGAAGTGCGAGTATATTAACAATTATTAGTGCATGCGTGAGCATGAACTGCATATTCATAAAGTTAGAAAACTGCCATCCCCCATTTTGCATTGACTAATTATGACAGCCCTTCCTTTACCCTTTGAAAACAAGTATAGGAACAATTCGTGGTGTTTTCAGGTTAGCTACCTGGATGAATAGATGATAACCCTCTGTCTGGGCAGGGTCAGCAGGATTAGGTTGATCAAGCAGGTCTTGGATGCCCACAAGAATCTGCTTCACTGTTATAGCTGGTCTCCACCCCTAAATGTAAAAGAATGATTCTATAAATATATGTGTATACACTGAAAAACATGTAGAATAACTTAATACAAGCTTCAAGATGTCATGCAATTATCAGAGGGATATACTTACACTATCTTCATTAAGTATAGACAAGCAAACAGTTCCAGATGGATACACATTAGGGTGAAAGAAACCTTGAGGGAATTTACACTTTGGAGGCTTGCTAGGGTAATCTTCACTGAAATGCATTGTCAGTGGGAAATATCCACCCTCCCAATCAGTCTGCAACAAATGACATAAAGAATAATTTCAATGAAATAAACAAGTGTCTTGCTCATTCATATGCAAGTCTAATCCAACATACTCGAAGTCATTGAGCATGATTCACTGGCATAAGCTCTAAGGGATTAAATATTTTGAGTAATTTCCATGACCTTGACCATGTTAAATGCAAAAGAATGCAAAAGGTCAATATTAAGCTACCTATAGCAGATAAGAGGTTTTCTTCTATTACAATATAATAGAACAATAACAAAATTTATAACAACTATTCCACTATTAAATTTATTATATATTAATGAACAATCTGTATTTGAAAAGCTACAACAGATTTTAAAATGTGAAAGCCCCGTGATATAAAGGTCCTTAGAGGAGTAGCAGGGTGCTGCAGCACGATATAAAGGTCACTGTTCCTCACAATTGACTACTACGATAAGCATCATTAATAATAATCACCCCCAAAAGAATTATTGGTAGATGATGTGTTGAAACTAGATCTCTTTGGTAGATTTGTTAATATATCACACCCATTTAAACCATACTAGATTTCAAAATCAATGCGTACTAAAATCCATAACACTTAATCTAAACACTTCACTGTCCTACTTCTTGTTTTCTATCCTGCTATCTATATTTTGGTAATAAGTTATATGTTGAAAATTCCTCCAATCACATGCCAAAATATAAAAACCAGGACATCCTAGAAGGCACAGAATGCCACTGTGAACGATCAAGCACATAAAAGTCAAGACAATAAGCAAATATAAGAGCCATAAAATCATATTTCCCATTTAATAGCCCAAATAATGGAAAAAAAAAAACAGCACACAAATCATCTCAGGGGAAATGCTGTTAATCTTTTTCAAGCATAATATGTTGACTATTAACCAATATATAGCTAAATACCCATGTACAGGACTTACGGTGTTTTAAATCTTGGATAGCAATACAGAGAAGCAGACCACACAATCAATATAGTGGGACAGTCCCTATTCAGAAAAATTTCATTTACTATTTCATTTACTATTTCAGTTTACTATATTAATTCAATATTATGTCATGAGCTATTTAGTTTTTAGTACTATTACCGTTAGGATATTTATCCTATTTTATCATCATTATATTGTGTTAATGGTTACCCTATTTATCATGATTATATTGTGTCTAGGATTACCCTATTTATCATGATTATATTGTGTTTAGGATTACCCTATTTATCATGTATCAATTTATTCTTATAAATAGAAGATTGAAAGGGATCAATCAAGCCCTCTAGAATTATTTTACAGTTTAATTCTCAAGTTGGTATCAAAGCGGGTCGATCCCGCTCTGGTTTCTGTCTCATAATATCTGTCCGACGTCACAGTCCGTCGTTGCCCGCCACCGTCCGCCGCTGCCCGTCGCCGGCCACCATACGCCGTCGCCGGTCACCGTCCGGCCACCGTCTGCCGTTGTCGGCTACCGTCGTCCATCGTTGTCACAGTTCCGTTCGTCTAAACCCTTAGGGTTTTCTTGTTCCTCGCTGGTACTATTCGTCTTCTTCAGAAATAGCGTCTGGCAGTACTCTTTCTTTCTCCAGAAGTCCATCAATTACCTCTGAGAAGCTAAATGGAAAAAATTATCTATCATGGTCTGCTGCCGTTGAAATGTGGTTCCTTGGCTAAGGGCATTATGACCACCTTGAGCGAGATGGAAGCCATGTGCCCACTGAAAAAGTTGATCAGTGGAAACAAGCAGATTTCCAATTGTGTGCCCTGTTATGGCAATCAGTGGAACCCAAACTTCTTGTATCTTTGAGGGCTTTCAAAACTTGTCACTCCTTTTGGAAGAAAGCCCAAAGCATTTATGCCAACGATATTCAACGTCTCTATGACACTACGAACAAGCTTGCATCTCTTAAAATGGCAGACCATGATATGGTGTCCTTCATGGCTGAAGCCCAATCTGCTGTAGAAGAACTCAGGATGTTTTTGGAAGTGGACCCATTAGAGGATACCAAAAAGAAACTAGACAAATTTTACATGGTGTTGATCCTCCGTGCCCTACATTTCGATTTTGATCATATCAGAGATCAACTTCTAACTAGTCATGAGGTCCCCCTATGGAAACATTGACCACTCGCCTTCTGCGTGTCCCGGTACCTCAAACTCAAGAAGCGCATGAACTAGTGGAACCATCTGTCATGGTTGCCACACGAGGAAGAGGAGGACGTGGCACTAAAGGAGGAGGACGAGGAGGTCGGGGACGTCCTCAATACACATACTGTAAAAGGATGGGTCATACTCAAGAGAATTGCTACTCCTTACATGGTTTCCCTTCCAAAACCGCCAATATTTCGAAGACTGAAACTTCCACTTCGAAGACGGAAACTTCCACTTCGAAGACGGAAACTTCCACTTCTATGTTTTCTGAGGATGAATATCTATTTAAGGTTAAAGTCTAACAGCAAGGCACAACCATCTCAATCTCCCAGTACATTAACAGCCTGCGTTTCTCAATCTATGAAAGGTCAAAATTCATGGGTAATTGACTCAGGTGCTTCTGATCATATTTCTGGTAATACCTCTTTGTTCTCATCTATTTCCTTTCGAGAAAAACCTCATTTCATAACCCTTGCAAATGGATCTAAAACTTCCTCCAAAAGAGTCGGCCATGTTTCTTTGTCTCCCTCCCTCAATCTCAACTCAGTCCTTTTTGTCCCTAATTGTCCTTTTAATTTAATTTCCCTAAGCCAGTTGACCAAAATGTTAAATTGTTCAATAACCTTTGATCATAAATCTTTTGTTATACAGAAGCGTGGTTCAGCGAGACAGAATGGAGAAGGATATGAAGCTGGCGAATTATACCATTTTGGATCTCGTCCAAGGGTGTCCTGTGTTGCTGCTCCTAATCCTAAAGTGCTACATGATCGACTTGGCCATCCTCATTTGTCCAAATTAAAAAAGATGTGTCCTGAACTTAGTGGTCACCAAACCTTAGAATGTGAATCATGTCAATTAGGAAAACATGTTAGATCTTCCTTTCCTAAAAGGTCTCAATCAATATGTAATTCTAGTTTTTCCATCATCCATTCTGATATATGGGGACCTAGTCGTATCTCCTCATTTGGTTTTAGATATTTTGTTACCTTTATTGATGAATATTCAAGATGTACTTGAGTTTATCTTATGAAAAATCGTTCTGAATTGTTAGCTATCTTTACATCTTTATTGAATGAAATCAAGAATCAATTTGGTCAAGTAATCAAAATATTAAGAAGTGATAATGCAAAAGAGTATTTCTCATCCTCCTTTTCTGCCATCTTGAGTTTCCATGGTATCTTACATCAGTCTACTTGTCCTCACACACCGCAGCAAAATGGTATAGCAGAACGCAAAAATAGACACTTGGTTGAAACTGCTCTTACCCTTTTACTTGGTGCTCATATTCCTGTCCATCACTTAGGGGATGCCATCTTAACTGCATGTTATCTTATTAATAGGATGTCCTCCTCCTCTCTTGATAATAAAGTCCCTTTCTCCATTTTGTTTCCTAATGTTCCTCTTTTTCATACATCTCCCCGAATGTTTGGCTGTGTATGTTTTGTTCATGACATGTCTCCAGGTCTTGACAAACTCTCCGCTCGCGCTCTCAAATGTGTCTTCTTAGGCTATTCTCGACTTCAAAAAAGATATCGGTGTTACTCTCCTGAAACTAAGAAGTATTACATGTTGGCCAATGTCATATTCTTTGAACAGACTCCTTACTTCTCTCCATCTATTCAGGATGTTTCTATCCTCCAGCAGGTCCTTCCTATTCCAATGGTTGAGTCAAATAGCTCCACTGTCTCTGTCATTCCAAGTCTTGATCACAATCCTTCTACACCCGTTTCTCCACATACTGAGATCATCCCACACAGGGTCCCAATGGATAGTCAACCTCCCCAAGACAATGGTGAATCTCATACTTCAGATTCTTCTCCCTCGTCACCTCCTCCCACGCCTCCTGGTGCAAATGATTCAACATGGCCTATTGCCCTCAGAAAAGGTACTCGTTCCACTCGAAACCCTCATCCCATTTATAATTTTCTAAGCTATCATCGATTGTCGCCCTCCTATTTTTCTCTTTTATCCTCAGTGTCCTCTGTTGTTATACCCAAGAATGTGAAAGAAGCACTTGATCATCCTGGATGGCGACAAGCTATGATTGCAGAAATGCAGGCTCTTGACCACAGTAATACTTAGGAGTTGGTGCCTCTTCCCCCAAGCAAAAAGGCGGTTGGTTGTCGATGGGTATATGCAGTTAAAGTCGGCCCTGATGGTGAAATTGATCGGCTCAAAACTCGGCTTGTTGCAAAAGGTTACACTCAGGTTTATGGTCTTGATTATTGTGACACTTTCTCTCCTGTAGCCAAGATAACTACTATTCGCCTCTTCTTTGTCATGGCAGCCATTCGTCATTGGCCACTTCATCAATTGGATATCAAGAATGCCTTCCTACATGGTGATCTTGAGGAAGAAGTTTATATGGAGCAACCTCCTGGGTTTGTTGCTCAGGGGGAGTCTGGTATGGTATGCAAATTGCATCGATCTATATATGGCCTCAAGCAATCCCCACGTGCTTGGTTTGGAAAGTTTAGCTCCATTGTTCAAAAATTTGGGCTAAAACGCAGTGAAGCAGACCATTCAGTTTTTTACTGTCATTCTTCTCTTGAGAAATGTGTTTACTTAATAGTATATGTTGATGATATTGTCATTACAGGAAATGATGTTGTTGGAATATCTCAACTAAAAGAGTACTTGTGTAGACATTTTCAAACCAAGGATCTTGGAAGTCTCAAATACTTCTTAGGCATTGAAGTAGCGCAATCAAGAGATGGAGTTGTAATCTCCCAGAGGAAGTATGCTCTTGATATATTACAAGAAACAGGCATGATTTATTGTAGACCGGTAAACAGTCCCATGGACCCAAACCAGAAATTAAGGACAGAAGAAGGTGAATTATTCTCCGATCCAGAGAGGTATAAGAGGCTGGTTGGAAAACTGATTTATCTCACTATTACAAGGCCAAATCTATCCTTTGCAGTTGGAGTGGTTAGTGGTTAGTCAGTTCATGCAGGCTCCATGTGTTGACCATTGGAATGCTCTCATTCTCATTCTAAGGTATGTAAAGAAGGTTCTCGGGCAAAGATTGATATATGAAGATAAAGGAAGCATTCAAGTCTCTGGGTATTGTGATGCAGATTGGGCAGGTTCACCCATTGATAGACGGTCTACTACAGGATATTGTGTTTTTCTGGGAGGAAACATTATTTCATGGAAAAGTAAGAAACAGAATGTAGTAGCTAGATCAACCGCGGAAGCCGAGTATAGGGCAATGACATCACTAACATGTGAACTTATATGGGTGAAACAATTCCTTCAAGAGGTTAAATTTTGTGACATCCATACTATGAAGATGTATTGCGACAATCAAGCTGCTCTCCACATTGCATCAAATCCAGTGTTTCACGAGAGGACTAAATATATAGAAATTAATTGTCATTTTGTTCGTGAAAAGTTGTTGACTAAAGAAATATGTACTGAGTTTATTGGATCAAACGATCAACTCGCGGATGTATTGACCAAGTCATTAAGGGATCCTCGGATTGAGTTTATTTGTTCCAAGCTTGGTACATACAATTTGTATGCTCCAGCTTGAAGGGGAGTGTTAGGATATTTATCTTATTTTATCATCATTATATTGTGTTAAGGGTTACCTTATTTATCATGATTATATTGTGTCTAGGATTACCCTATTTATCATGTACTTTTGTATCAATTTATTCTTATAAATAGAAGATTGTGAGAAGCAGACCACACAATCAATATAGTGGGACAGTCAGTATTTAGAAAAATTTCATTTACTATTTCAGTTTACTATATTAATTCAATATTATGTCATGAGCTATTTAGTTTTTAGTACTATTACTATTTAGTTTAATATTGTGAGTGTATCCTCTGTTAGACAATGTTACTGGTTGCTTATGTTCTTACAGCTTTGTTCTGGTTTAGTGTAACTGTTTGAGGTAGTTACTATAGTTTTTTTCCTATGTGGTTAGAGAAATGTTTTAGTTAAACACATATGACTAACTTATCCAGTAAATATGCTCTCTATCTAAGTGTGTATATATATATATATATATATATATATATATATATATATATATATATATATATATATATTTACACACACACACATCTATATATGTAAGTAGTTTTTTGTAAACAGAGTTTCACTATCCTGTCTGTATTCTTGACCATACCTAATAAAATCAGTTTATCAGTGCTTAATATCATGGTAACAGAGCACGTTGACCCTTTATCATGGCTTTTACTAGAAATATTGATGGATGTTTCTTCTTCAATTCCGGTGGTGATCTATACAGAAAATTGAAACTATTATCAGAGCACATAGCCTTCATCAGTTTGTTGATTCTCTTTATATTCCTGTCGTTTTTGTTTTTAAAAGTAATTTTAGTCAAAATCACGTCAATCCAGCATATCTAGCTTTGGAAAAGCACGACTAATTGCTTCTAGAGCAGCTTCAATCATCTTTATTGAATTCTATTGCTTGCCCAGGGTTCTTGGATGAACACATTCTTATAAAGTGAGGCACAAAATACACTTGTAGTCCCATCATAAAACTTGAGCCAGAGCAAGACAACTCAGATCTGAACTTCATCCTCCATTTCTAGAAAATAGCACTGTTAAAGAATACATATTTCGCATCAAAGCCCTCATTGATGCTCTTTCTGAAGCCGGAGACCAGGCTCCACGTGATTGTTATACAAATAGTTTATATAGTTATTTGAGTTACCATTATTACTTAGTTCATTACATTATAAGTGGTGCATTAAACAAAGAAAAACAAAAAGAAGCTTGTTGGAGATCTCATATTGATTATAATATATCATCCCTTTATCATGTCGGCTTGGCTAGGTTGAGCTAGACTTCAAAGTACACTTTCTTAAAATGTATCAGCCAAAATAGGATCATTACCCCGGACCACTTCCAAATATCTAGTCTATCACTTGTGATTGTCAGTTCTCAGCATAAAGGAATATACTAAAGATGTCGACTAGAAATAAGGCCACATCATAGTATAATGTGAGTTGAGGCTTAAATTTCAGTTTTTTAAGACGATATCAAAGTCATTAGAAGTCTATCCCAGTCAAGTTTATGGGCTATCAGGTTCTACCCTAATGACACGTTTGAGATGTGCCTTTACATGAGAAATATGCTAGAAATACCATGCCAACTAAAAATACGGATTATCATATCATGTGCCTTTACGATCAAATTTATGTCTAAGGATTAAGCCTGAAGCATCACACAACTAGAAGAGTTCCAAAGATCTTTAACATCCTCAAACTATGCGCCGCAAAAACTTACATTTCTGCTGTCCATACCACCAACAATTCCATTAAACTGATAAGAAAATTTCCTGTCGTAACATGTAAGGCTCTAAAGCACAAAAGTCCTAGAGGGCACACCATTACTAACATGTCAAGCAAACTGAATCCTTATAAACCTGAAAATTATTAACCGTGCTCCATCGATACAAAATTCATGGATGGGAAAGATCAAGACCTACAGTTTACTTCCAATCCCTAAACCACTAGGAAACGAGCACCAAGTACAAAATCGATAAAAGCCAAAGATAGTTCATTCTATCATTGAAGATAAAAGCAGAAAAAGTGCATGGAGAAGGGGATACAATAAAAAAGAAAATAACGCACCCCAGTCTTGCCAGGAATAGTGCAATGCCAGACCATCAAATTGACGGTGCCATCAGGGAGGGTCTCCGGTTTGGCAACGAAACCCTAAATTAAGATAAACAAACATAGATTGTAACGAAAGTGGAATACAAAATTAAAGAGAAATAGGCAGAGAAAAAAAAAATTAGGGAAAAGTTTTACGATACGAACATGTGGATGGTTCTTCCGCCAAGATTTTCGCTCCTCAGCAAGACGTCCACGGGCGATGCCAGACATGTTTCGGTGTGTGAATTCTCCGCTCCTAAAACCTGAAGAAGCAGAGTAGAGAAACAAGAATGAAAAAGATGATTTTTCTGACTTTATATATCTTTGTTTGTTGGATGAGTAAATAGTATAAACAATTGATTTTACCAAACCCTCCCTCTCTGCACCTATAGTTGCTTCCACTACAAATACAACACCAACTCAACAAACTCTGTTTTCTGCACCGCTTCCTTCTCTCTACAATAAAACCAACGCTCTTGAATTCATCTAAAACTGTCCCTTTATATTCTCTCTCCGTCAGGGATTCAAAAACTCTCTTCCTTATCACGCGTGAGAATCACGCTATTATGCCCCCACACGCTATCACGTGACCTTTCTTTTGTTTTTTTTTTCATACAATAATTTTTTTCAACAAAAAAAGTCATAAAACCAAACCGTTTTCTCATCTGTTTTAACAAGTAAACCTGTTTTTAAAATAAATTTCGATAATTAAATTCTGAATATATCTTTTCTTTTTCAATTAATATTGAAAAAAAAAAGGAAAACATATATCCTCCTTTGAATCGTGTATATACTTTTCTTATAATTACAAAAAAAACATTACTTACTTTATAAATGATTTTTTTATAATAAATAATTATTTTAACTTTAAATATTATTGAAGTTTAAAAAAATGTCGAATAAAAACGGTCATTTAACTATTTAAATTGATAAATTAACTATTTTAATTTAAAAAATACTACATTTTGAAGATAATTAAATTTGAAAAAAAAATTAAACATAAAACAATCTGGATATATATAATTTATAATTTTATTAATTAAAAAACTATTGATATTTTATAAGTAAATTAGTGTCACATAACAATTATAGTGTGAACCGAACCAAATGAAACCAAATCAAACTAATTCAAGTTGAACCAAATCGAATCAAACCGAACTCACCAAAATCGAATCGAGCCAAGCCGAGTCCAACCAAACCAAACCAAGTCGAGCCCAACTACATAATCTTATATTCTCTTTGAAGTACTACACAACTGACTTGATCACACAAAACTTTTATCTATTGTCAAACACTAACACTCTTGATTCACTCTTATTCACAACTACTCTCATAACATAATTAACTAAATATAAATATAAATAAACTTAATATTGTTAAAAAAATTTAATAAAAATATTAATTTTAATAAAAATATTTGTAAAGATTTATATGCAAATTAAATTTTGTTTGAATTTTGGGAGGGATAAAAATGTTTATTTTTTTTAAAAGATTAAATTGAGACAAAATCAAAATACAAAATCAAACTGAGACTAATGCAATGACACATGCTCTGACAGTGACACGTGGCACTATCAATGTCATGTCATACTCTCATTATCGCATAGTTTGACATGTGACAATTTAAAAATAATATATATATATATATATATATATATATATATATTTTAAAATAAAAAAAGACTATGAATTGAAACGTGACACTCTCATTAGCGGTGTTGGTACGAAATTAAGGGTAAAGGCATAATTGCTTCAAATTTCCAAATATAAAGACTAAATTGAGACAAAACACAAGAATGATAAATCTATTTGAGAAAAGTCACAAAATTAGAGATCATATCTATGATTAAACAATGACAAAAATATCCTTGCCCGGAGGTCTCTACAAATAAAATTTGCGACATAAAGTTGGTACCTGCAAGTAACAAGTAATAACCCCTTATAAACGGGTCGAATTTGAGTATTATATTACCCATTTCCGCGAGAATCTATTACCCATAAAATCTAAAAAACAATAATTTACATTTTATTAAGTGAAATTTTATTAAAATTAAAATTAAAATTTTATTTATATTATATTTTATATTTTTTTTATTTCATTTAAAATTTATTTTAAAAATTAATAATTTTTTTTTAAAATATTTGCAGTTATCTACTGGTATCATCGAGTTTTAAAATATTCATGAATTTTAAAATATTTGTAGGTACTTTTTAACATATATTTGTACGAGTAGCATATGGGTAGTGGAAAAAAAAAATTGTTGAAGATTGAGTAACGAATAAACACTATCATGACCCGATCTCTTATCATCCTAGTTGAATAGTACAAAAATTAAAAAATAATAATTAACCCAATTCTTTTAAGAAAATAACTGAAGATGGGATTTTGACATAAAAGTGTAACATTAGTGGTTATATAATTCAAGTCCTTAGTTTTTAAATCAGTTTGTTATTTTTGTTACTCAACTTTACTATTAGTCTACTAATGTATAAAAACACTACTCTTTTATTATTTTGTAATAGTAATACACAGCGTATGTTTCTTTCTCTCTGTTTTCTCTATCACACATTCCTTATACTCCTTGTTGTAATATCAATATCTCTGCATTACGTTTATGTTTCCATTAGTGATATCAGTTAGCCTAGGTTCTTGGAGAAAGAGACGTAGGGTGTTTGTGTGTTGGGTACAGTGCGGCTGACCAAGAAGCGTCTAAAGAAGAAGGCTCTTGAAGCATAAAGAAAGTGTGATGGCAGATCTTTCCACGACAAATCTCCCTATTCTTACAGAAAATAATTGGAGTAGATGGAGCACATAAATGCGGGTGTTGTTTCGAGTACAAGGATTCAGCAGCGTGATAGAAGGGGTGGAGTCTGCAACTGAGTCTCGTGGTTCAGAAGATCAAAAAGAGGAGTTTAGAAAGAAGGATGATAAGGCGTTACTGATTATTCACCAGTGTGTTGATGACACACACTTCGAGAAGATCCAAAACGTGAATACGGCGAGAGAAGCTTGGAATATTTTGGTACGTTGTCATGCCGGCGGGGAAAAAATCAAGAAAGTACGACTTCAAACTTTAAGAAGGCAGTACGAACTGCTGCAAATGGAGGATGGTGATAAGGTCAGTGACTACTTCAACAAAATTTTGACGCTTACAAACCAAATGAAGTGTTGTGGGGAAAAGCTTAGCGATGTGCTGATAATGGAAAAAATAATGAGATCGTTACCTCGGAGATTTGACTTCATCGTTGTTGCTATTGAAGAATCTAAAGATCTTGAAAAGATAAAAATCGAAGAGCTTTAGAGCTCTTTAGAAGCTCACGAGATGCGGCTTCTTGATAGAGATCATGTCAGAGTTGATGATCAGGCGTTAAAGGTGCAACATGTCAGAGGTGATGGGAAGAAGAAATTCAAGTCTTGGAAAGGTAAGTCCCATGCACCAAGAAAATGGAAGAATGATAATTTTGTACAAAGAAAGTGGAAGAATGATAGTGTTGATGAACAAGAAGAAAGAGTTGATTCTGCAGAAAGAAGAGGAAGCAACAGTCAACATTACATGAAGAAAGATAGAAGAAATATAGAGTGTTTTACGTGCCATAAGATGGGACATTTCTCCTATGAATGTTACTTCAACAAGGGTAGACAGTTTAAGAAGGATTTAAGCAAGGAAGCTCATATTGTGAAAGATGAATCTGATTCATAACCATTAATTCTCATGGTTACAACTTCTTCAGAAAGTGTTGCATTGTCAAACCAAGTGAATAAATCATGTTATCTGGATTCAGGATGCTCAAACCATATGACATACAACAGAGAGCGGCTAGCCAACCTGGATGAAACAAAGAAAAACAGGGTCAAAGTTGCAGATGATAGCACATTGAAAGTTGAAGGAATAGGAAATGTTATCATAAAGCAGAAGAATGGACTGCATGCTATGATAGAGAATGTTTTTCTTGTTCTAGAGATGAAATGTAATTTGCTAAGTGTGGGTCAACTAGTAGAGAAAGGTTTCACCGTGATTATGGGCAACGATGGGCAAGTGGATGTATTTGATAAAAGTAAAAGGTTGATTTTGAGAAACAAGATTTCTAAGAATCGTACCTTCCAGGTTTGTATGGATACAATTGAAAATTTGCAATGCTTATCTACCATGGAAGAAAATGAGAACTGGAGATGGCATCTTAGATTCGGGCATCTGAATTTCAGAGATTTGCAAATGTTGAGCAAAAAGGAGATAGTCTTAGGGTTACCAGGTATCTTTATACCACAGAAAACATGTGAATCTTGCATCATTGGAAAGCAAACCAGAAGATCCTTTAAGGCGCACTTGGAGATGTGGTCAAAGGAACGTCTTGAAGTGGTACATTCAGATATTTGTGGTCCACTCGAGATACCAACACTGGATGGAAATCGATACTTCATTACCTTCATTGACGAGTTCAGTCGAATGATATGGGTGTACTTCATAAAGTTAAAAAGTGAGGCTCTAGGAATATTCAAGAGGTTCAAGAACCGTGTTGAAAAAGAGATTGGTAGGCAGATAAAATTGATCAGGACAGATGGTGGAGGTGAATATACGTCAGGTGAATTCGAGGAATTTTGTCGTGCACAGGGAATAGCACACGAGGTCATAGCTCCTTATACACCTCAACACAACGGTTTGGCAGAAAGACGAAATCGAACCATAATGAATATGGCCATATGCTTGCTTAAAGAGAAGGGTGTGTCGCGTGAATTGTGGGGAGAAGCGGTGGAAACAACAGTGTACGTGCTGAATAGGTGTCCAACAAAGAGGTTGACAGACAACGTACCACATGCAATTTGGTCAGGTATTAAACCTTCTGCTAAGCACTTTAAGATTTTCGGTTCTTTGGTTTTTTTCATGTTGCAGAGCAGAAGAGAACGAAGCTGGATGACAAAGGAGAAGCAATGGTGTTCGTGGGATATCATCCTACTGGAGCGTACAAATTGTTTGATCCTATCAGGAAGAAGATGATCGTTAGCATAGATGTATTGATACTCGAAGATGAAAGTTGGAACTGGGAATACAATCAGACCAGTATGAAGAAATCAAGAATAGTATTGCAAGTGCCGATGCAAGTCGAAGAAGAAGGTGATAATCCGATGGTTATTAGCAATACTGGAAGCGATAGTAATGTAGAGTCTTCAACGAGGCCGAGAAGACAAGTGGTAAGGCCTTCACGTTTTACAGAATATGAAATGTATTCAAATGCTGGAGTGGATGAAGAAGGTGATATAATTCACCTAGCATTAATGGCTGAGAGTGAACCTTTGAATGTTGATGATGCCTTATCGCAACCACTCTAGAAGGAAGCTATGATGGAGGAGCTTAGATCGATCGAGAAGAATAAAACATGGAAGTTGGTTGATTTGCCACCCGAAAAGAAATGTATTGGAGTTAAGTGAGTTTTCAAAACTAAGCTTAATCCAGATGGTACAGTCTCAAAATACAAGGCTAGGCTTGTGGCAAGAGGATTTTTGCAGTAGCAAGGAGTTGATTTCAAGGAAGTTTACGCACATGTTGCAAGGTTAGAAACTATTCGTTTAGTTGTTGCTATTGCATGTGCTAAGAAGTGGCCATTGTTTGCTCTTGATGTTAAGTCTGCATTTTTGCATGGCTTGTTGGAGGAGGAAGTATATGTACAGCAGCCTCCAGGATTTATCAAAGAGAAGAAGCATCAAGTGTATAAGCTATTCAAAGCGCTCTACAAATTGAGGCAAGCTCCCAGGGCATGGAACAAAAGGATCGATGAATTCTTTATAAGCTATGGACTTGAGAGATGTGTTGCAGAACATAGCATGTATGTGAAGAAGAGTGATGATGATATAATGATCGTATGTTTGTTTGTCGATGACCTAATGGTGACGAGTTCCAGCCTACATTGTATTGAAGAATTCAAGCAGAGGATGGAAGCAGAATTCGAGATGACAGACCTTGGGAGGCTGAGCTACTTTCTGGGGATGGAGTTTTTACACACGGCTAGTGGCTTAGTAATGCACCAGAGAAAATACGTGAAGGATTTGTTGGAGAGATTCAAGATGACTAAGTGTAATATTACCAGGAATCCAAGTGAGGTTAATGTTAAACTAAGATTTGATATAGACGAAGAAAGCGTGGATGAGACAGCTTATAAGCAACTCATTGGTTCCCTACGGTTCCTATGCAATAGCAGGCCAGATCTGATGTATGGGGTTGGTCTGTTGAGCCGATTCATGAGCAACCCAAAGAAGAGTCATTTGATTGCAGCTAAACATGTTCTAAGGTATGTTAAAGGTATAGCTAGATATGGTATTTTGTTTCCGTATGGCATGAAGAAGGATAGGCTGGAACTAGTTGGATACATTGACTCAGATTTTGGTGGAGATCAAATCGAGAGGAAAAGCACGTCAGGGATTATTTTCTTCATGAACACAACACTTATATCATGGAGTTCTAAGAAGCAAACCATTCTTGCTCTATCAAGTTGTGAAGCAGAATATGTAGCTGGTTGTCATGTTGTGTGTTAGGGTGTTTGGTTGAATGAAGTTTTGAAGGACTTAAAGGTGCAAATCAAGAGACCATTTGTGCTACAGATAGACAACGCGTCCGCCATAAGTTTGGCTAAGAATCCAGTAAGCCATGGAAAAAGCAAACACATTGATGTGAAATATCATTTTCTACGTAATATGGTAAATAAAGGTAAAATTGAGCTGAAGCATTGCAAAATTGAATCACAGTTGACTGATCTATTTACTAAAGCACTCAAACATGACATATTTAAATGTCTCAAGATCTGAAATAGGTGTATTAGCTCTAAATGACTTGAATTAAGAAGGTGTATTGGTTATATAATTCAAGTCCTTAGTTTTTAAATCAGTTTGTTATTTCTGTTACTCAACTTTACTCTTAGTCTACTCATGTATAAAAATACTACTCTTTTATTATTATGTAATAGTAATACACAGCGTATGTTTCTTTCTCTCTGTTTTCTCTTTCACACATTCCTTATACTCTTGCTGTAATATTAGTATATCTGCATTACGTTTCTGTTTCCATTAAACATAACATTGAAAATATAAGTTTAATGGTATTTATGATTGAGTTTAATTCCATTAAATTTCGTCATGTGCATGTGACTATAATAACTTTATTACTGGCATGTGAGAAGAGTATGCCACAGTTACAAAAACCCACAAAAGGAACATCATAGGATATTTACATTAATCATGTTCTGATGTCACATGTTTAAATGAGGGTTTTGATAATTACAAACCATTATCTATATCTATAAATAAATATAAAGTGGATTTCTTTTTATTCACTTTTTTCTTAATGTTATCCTTAAAGTTATCATTTTATTTAAATTTAATTGATTTTTTTAAATCAAACTATCTTTTTAAAATTTAATTATTTTTTAAATTTAAATAAATAAACATCATCTTTAAATAAATAAAAATTATCTATAAAATAAATAAATAAAAGTTATAAAGAAAATAACACACATTCGTAATATTCGTGTTTTCACTATTATATTGAAAAAACAATTGTTTAGATTTCTTTAAATTACGAATTTATTTATTTATACATTTTCATGTTTGTTATATTTTGATTTATTTTAAGTATATTAGTAAATATATGTTTTCCGTGTATATCCCTTAACTTTTTTTATGATCATAAAATTATTATCATTATAATTATAAAAATAAATATAAATCATTTTTATTGTATTTAGTTTTTATTTATTAACATTTTTATTATGGTTTAAATATTATTTCAGTTTCAAAACATAGTAAAAAAACTATTAAATTTAAATAAATGGTCATTTATGGAATAAAATTGGTAAAGTGATTATTTTAATTTTAAAAAGATTATTATTTCAAGAGTATATTTTTTAATATATATATATATATATATATATATATATATATATATATATATATATATATATATATATATATATATATATATATATATATATACTAAAAAGGAAAAATCCCTTAAAAGTCTTTGTATATATAGATTACACATATATGTGGGAAGTTATAAATATTATTGTGATTAATTTAATAAAATTATTTTTTTTGTAGATTTTTTTTAAGTGTAAAACCAGGTTCTATTAAACTATTAATTAAAAAATAATTTTTAACTTATTTATTGATATGTTAAAATGTTACTAGTTCATCAAAATTTGAGGGGTTAAACTGAATTTTTTAATTCATCAACTTGTATTTTTTAAAATAAAAAAAAATATTAACCTTTATGTTTTAGGTTGTTTAAAAATGTGTAGACGTAATGTATTATAATTTAAATCTTTAAAATTTATAAATTAAATTTTAATCATTAATTATAATAAAATATTTTAATATATAAATATAATAATTATTTTAATTTATTCAAAATAAAAACATTACTTAGTTAATTAAAAAATTAAAAAACATTGATATAGTTAAATACACTTTTAATATATGTATATGTGTATTACAAAAATACAAAAAAAAAAAAAAGAGTTGACGTGGACTTTTTTCTCGCTTTGCTAAACACTAAATCCTATTTATGATTGTACTTGCATTTATAATATAGTGAGAATTTAACTATCTTCTAAATTAATTATTATCAATGTTCTAATTGACAACATAAAAGATAAACCATGACAACTGAAGTGTATTTTATTACGACTCTCTGTAAAAATTAAAATAACAATTTTCTAATAGAATAATTAGAATAAATTATTCGAACTATTAATCCTACAAGCAAATGGTGTAAATAATTTAATGTGATGTTTCTTGAAATTTCATACTTAAATATCACTACTCAATTAAGATAATTGGTGATCTCTCCATCACAACGAATAATGGCATGGATATATAAAGTTATTTTTGGCTTATTTTGAGGTAAGAACAAATTTATAAAGACTTTTACGATGTTGGTGTAGTATATTGAATATTGATTAATTTAAGGTTGACACGTAATTTAGTTAAAGAGATATGTCTAATACACAAATCTTAATTGACATTAACTTTTCATGCATATGATTTAATTGGTAACTGTTGGATGACAAATAATTACACATGAGTTAATATCAATTTTTTAACACTACAGGATTATCTGTCAATCTATATAAAAGATACAATATTACATACAATTCAAAATCTTAAAATAATAAATTATAAATATTTTATGTTGTTAAACTTTCTTATTTAATGTAAAATTTATAATTAAGTTTCACAACATATTTTATGTTAAACAGTCATATTTTAAAGACAAAATATATAATAACTTAAAATAAAACACAATTAAAATAAAACACACATAACAAATTATGAAACATAGTCAAGTTTGTCCTAAACTTGTTTACTCATATTAATTATTACAATTACTTTGGGGTATTTCATAAAACTAAATATTTGATATTCAACATTAACATGAATGACTAAAATTAAATATATGTAACATAAATTATTTGAATATAATTTATTATGAATATGCATGTTATTTAGTATAATTTATTTCTTTGCTTAAAGTTTCATCAAGGCATTAATTTGAACTCAGGAAATATTTTCACTGGGAAGTATAATCATTTAGTAACAGTGACCTAGTTATCGTAACATACAAATGCCAAAAAAACTAGTAAAGTCATCAAATCACTATACGGATTTGAGTCTCAAATTTAACTTTCCATTTTAGTATTTTTTTTCACTTTTAAGTCTTCTATTTTAATTAAGTAAAAGTATGAAACATGCCATAAAAAGAAAAAAAAAATTCAAACATGTTTGTAATATTGAACATGGGATTTTCTACCATGCCCAATATCCAATTAGTTTTCAAAGATAATTTCTTATTGCATTTCTATCTTACAACAACCTTGTAAAATCTAGCTACTAATAAATGCACAAAGCACAAAGTTATATCTTGAAATGCAAAACAAATTTTATTTTAGAATAATTTAATTTAAAATACAAATATATTTTAAATTGTAAAATATGAAATATATTTTTTATATTTTAGATTATAATTCTAAAATACAAAAAAAAGTATATTAATAATTATATATTTTATAATATAAAAATAAAAAATATATTTTTATTATACATTTCAAAGCATTAAATTTACATTTTAAATTATACAATTCAAAAAACAATAATTTAAAAAAAAACTACAAGTTAAAATTATGGAAGTACGAAAAGAAATGACCTCTTTCAGAATATCCATATTGTCCACTTGCACCCATTAGAAGGTGAGAAAGGACTAAAATATTTTTAAAAACTTATTATGGATTGAATAATTTAAAAAATAGTATTGATATTGTGTGTCAGTAAACCATGATATATTTTCTTAATACATATTAGTCAATTCAAAATTAAATTGAGCAATTTGAAACTCTTTCCATTATTAACAGAATTAAATTATCTAAATTTTTATATATGTTGAGTTTATCAACACATACCAGGATAAATATAAATCATATAATCAATTTATCATATTTTGTTTGAGTCTCCATAGAATGAGGAAAGTTTCAAATCATCCAGAACATACAATAATAGCAACTGGTCTTTTTCAAATTTAGGTTGAATAAAGAAATTATAAGAGTGCACAAAAAAAAGGCCATTTTTTTTTCAGATTTGTTATTTTCCACCACTTTTTCTAAGGCAGTTTATTTTTGCTCTTTTATAAGTTTTTTTAAGCATTGTCATATAAAAAAACCTTTTTATTTTATTTTCAAAATTATACAATTCAAAAATAAGAAATAATTTTTAAATCTTATAATTCAAAAGTTAAAAAATAATTAAAACGTACAATTTAAAACATTATATATATATATATATATATATATATATATATATATATATGAAAGTGCAGGAAAAAAAAACTGTCTTTTATAAAGTTAATCTTCAGTTTTTTTTTTCCAAAAACAAGGACCTTGGGAAAAACATATATGGTTGTGATTTATATTTATAACTGTTATCAATAACAATTATTAAAGATGATTACCTTTATAATTACGTTACAACTTTTATTATTCATTGTTATCTTTTGATAATATAAATTATTTATTAACTTTGTTGTTTTTAAAAAACTAACTGTAATCGATAATAATTACTTTTAAACAATATATAAATATAATATCATGTATTTATAATTATTAATAAAGATGATTCTTCATTATAATAATTTTGTGTAAAATTAAAATTATTATTATTTGCAAAGCATATAAAATGTTTAGTTAGAGTTTGCTTTCCATAGAAAAAAAAAGTATACAACGTCTAATATTTTGGGTCTTTCACGAGGTCAATGTCATATCGGGACACGTTAAGTTGACGTCAAATTTTGTCAATAGACGTTAATCAATTTTTTTTTTGTTTTTTTAATTGACTGTGATCCTTATTTACAATTCTACAAGGTCTGAAAAACACAACAATAACAAATTTCAATTTTTTGTATTTTATAAAGCATGAACTATGAACGTGTAGAGTAGTATCAACGACAAACAATAATAACCAACAACAAACAAGTTCAATCAAACCACAACAAAGAGGTTCAACCAAACAACAACAAATAAGTTCAATCAAATAACAACAAACAAGTTTAACAAAAAAACAACAAACAAGCTCAACGATTAAGTTCTTCAAAATGTGCCTATGATGGACACGAACACGAAAATAATCGGTCAAAACAAACGAAAATCATATATAAAGTAGTTAATTAACATGCACTTGTATCAAATGAAAGAAAGATTATATCTGATGGTCATCAAACTTCGTTCAAAATAAGTTTGAGAAGAGAAGAGAGTCTCGCGTGTTAAGATAAATTGAATGAATTTTCAATTTTCTGCTCAAATCTTGATTGAATTCATTAACCTTTTGACGTTCAAAGCTGGACATTCGTGACGTTTTATATCATTTTACGTCAAATTATAATTCTAAACGATGTCTAATAATTGCATTTTTAAAGTTGGGTATTTAGTAGTACTGCATTTACATTAGTGTTTTGTGAAAATGATCTGAGTTGAAATTTTGGATATTCCATATAGCTTAAAACTAAGTATAAATAGTATATTTTCTTTTAACTACTTGTCAATTTGGTATGATATAAATTATGTATATAATTCTTTAATTGAAAATATTCATTGTTAGACAAGGGTAATTGTATTAATATTTACAATGATAGTTAGTTTTCTCCCATTTACAAATGATATTTTTAATTTGTGTGGTAATTCATTTAATTTTAACTAAAATGTTTATATATATATATATATATATATATATATTATTAAAAGGATAAAGTACAGAGCATGAAAATTAGCCCCTAATCATATATATTAAATCAATTATATGTAAAATTGTTCATCTTAAAAATATAAAATTTACATGACATCTTATAAAACAGTATATACGACTCTAAAATTTAGATATTAACCCAATTCAGCTTACACAACTAACTCAAACTAAAGTAATAATTTCCACCAACTTAAATTATTATCACTAACTCGTACCTTTTAAGTAGAAAATTGTTCTTTAAAAGAGAGCCGTGTCTAAAAAATCAGCCTTGAACACAATCTTATAAAACCCCATACAACTCCAAGTTTTAGATTTTCTTTACTTGTTTTCACCACCACATTCTTATTACTAAACACCTTTTTTAAAGAAAATTAGTCCTTTTGACCGTTGATTCCTTTTATCTTTACATGTAATCTTGCAGTCTCGGCAACTGAGGCAGTAGTCGTAGAAAGTCAGAAGTAGTTGCAGAGTTGAATACTCGAAGAAAGAAGTACACGTTTTTTCTTTTTCTTTTCTTCGGATTCGCACTTTCACACTCAAACATGTTACATTGGCACTTCTTTTTACCACGATGTCGTTGTTGTATAACCAATTACAAATTTGATACTGAGAAGAAGTTTTTAAAGGAGAGGAAACGTTGCAGCAGGTACTGAGTCCCCTTCAAAGGTAGCTAGCTACTTTTATCGTAAGTTGCCAATATCCCAAAGGGGTTACTTAGAAACCAAAGCTTAAATCATCAAGGAAAAGCGACTTCCAGTTTGTAATTAGATATTGGGTCGCTACACCTTCTCTCTCACCTTAAGTCCAACCACCCCAGCATCCTTATTTGCTTCACCCCAAAACATCATTCACAACTCAAACAACACATACTGGGAATTAACTATTCTAGAATACCAACTGCATAAATCAAGCAAAACCAAATTCAACACAACATAAACAACTACCACTTCCCTCTCGTTAACATTGTTTTCAATTGTAGAACACAACCTGAATCCAAGGATATGGTCATTGTAGGGTCACTCTCAATAATATTTTCCCTTCTCATTGCTTACACTCTCCCTTCTTCTAATTTAAATCAAACCTTCTCCTCCAATTCTCCCCCAGAGCTCAGAATCTGCAGCTCTAAAATTTTCATTCAAAATTAACCCCTCCAACATGAAGAACACTAACACCAACACAAAATTCATTCTTCTCCACCCATATATCCAGAAACAAGGAAGCTCCAACCGCCTATGGCTTCTGGCCTTCATCTCCTTCTTCACCCTGGCCTTCCTCGCCACCCTCATTTACACCAGAGACACAACCTCATCCATCACCACCACCACCTCTTCCACCCCTTTATCTACTTTCACCAACACCCCTTTGCCTTCCTCCGTCATCAACACCCTCCTCCACTATGCCTCCAAATCCAATGACACCTACCACATGTCCCACTCGGATCTCAAAACCATCTCCGACGTCCTCCGAAAGTGCTCCTCACCGTGCAACTTCCTCGTCTTTGGCCTCACCCCAGAGACCCTCCTCTGGAAAGCCCTCAACCACAACGGAAGAACGGTTTTCATCGATGAAAACCGGTACTACGCCGCGTACTTCGAAGAAAAGCACCCCGAAATCGATGCCTACGACGTGCAATACACGACCAGAAGGAGCGAGATGAAGGAGCTGATAGCTTCCGCCAAAGAACAGTCGGGAAACGAGTGCAGGCCGGTGCAGAATCTTCTGTTTTCTGAGTGCAAGTTAGGACTCAACGATCTTCCCAACCACGTTTATGAAGTGGATTGGGATGTGATATTGGTGGACGGACCGAGAGGTGACTGGCCCGACGCCCCCGGAAGAATGTCGCCGATCTTCACCGCCGGCGTACTTGCCCGGAGCAAGAAGAGTGGGAACCCGAAGACGCATGTGTTTGTGCATGACTTCTCAGGGAAAGTGGAAAGGGTCTGCGGGAACGAGTTTCTGTGTAAGGAAAATTTGGTGGAGACAACGCACTCTTTGGGACACTATATTCTGGAAAAAATGGAGGAGAGTAGCGTGAAGTATTGTAAGGATCATAACCACTCATCAGGGTCTTCTTCTTCGTCTTAGTTGGTGTAATCTTCCACGTTACAATAAGCTTTGTGCAGAAGTATATCATATCAGAGTCAGCCATGTCGATATTTATGATCGTTTTAGTTCCATCGTTTACTTCTTCTTCGCTGGAGCTTGTAAAAGATAATTCTTTCTTTCTTTTTCTTGTAACTGCTTCAAAGAATTCCTACTTCTAAATGTCACTGAGGATTTGTTGATATTACTGTGTAGATTGTAAAAAGATAATTCATGCTTCAAGGAACACAGATATCTTAACTCTCTTTCAATCTGATAGGACGAAGAATTGAACGTAAAGAACAGAGATTAATCATTTTTATTTATTTTGCTGGTTTTTTTTGTTATTTTAAAGATTTTTCAATTTATTTAAGTTTTTTAACATTATTTTTGTATCAGGGGGCAAATGAACTAAATAAATAAAAGTAACAATAACTGGATAATCTTTCGTTATCTCATTTTCTCTATAAATTTGATATTTGAAATAATTTATAATTTATGGCGTCATAATTTTGTAACTTGCAGAATTTGTACATTTTACTAATAATTTTTTTTGTTTCATAATTCATTTTTAACTTTTTTAACACTATTTTGTATCATGTTGGCGAATGAACTAAAGAAAGGAAAATTGTAACTGCTAGGAAATCTTTGAAGACACGTTATCTTTTCTACTTTATTTTAAATGTAAATTTGCTACTTGAAGTAATTTAAAATGTATTTACACTTAATTTAAAATGTAATTACTCTTAATTTCGAAAAATGTATTGGAGATTTTTTTTTCTAAATTTTATAGTGATCTTTTATATGGTATTTAGATTAACTAATTCAAGAATTTGGTATATGCGCTTGTAAAAGATGAATTTCATTATTTTTCTAAATCTTGTATAATGATGCAATTGTTGGAATAACTAATATCCACATTTCCAAGTTTAATAATGTCTTGCCTGATAGTATTTATGACCAATGTAATGTAATTTAATATATATTTTTTCATAAAACATGCTACTCAATATTTACTCGCTTTATTTTTTAAGAAATTATAATTTTTATATATTTAACGCAATTATGTTAAAAAATTAAATTAAAATCACTTATTAAACTGAAATAAAACGATTCCAAGTAATCCATGCGTTATATGGTTATGGTTAGAATCACATAATGTCACATACATAGTAAAAAAGAAAAGAAGAAGAATTGACCTAGTAGTCTGACCGATTGAAACGTAGTAGTTGAACCACCTAATTTTTTATGTTAATTAATAATAATCAAGAAATGCTGACATGTTAAAATAAGAAGAAGAAAAAAGAAATCAAGCCTCCTATTCTATAAAAGTTAGCCAAAGAATCTAAATATATTGTATTTTTAACCTACATTTAATTTGAAACTAAATTTTACTATTAAAATTAGAATAACTAAATTGGTAAAATAGACTAACAACAATAATAAATCATTTTAACTTTTAAGAGATCTAAACAAAGAAAAATGATCTATGATGAAAACTCTAAACATAAGAATTTAATAAAATTCCAATGTTTAATAATATAATAAAATAAAAAGCGTAGCAGGAAGTGACCTTACTCCCGTTTAGTTCCTGAGACGGATGAAACATGTCATGATACGCCAATGATATAGTATTAACAAATGATTCAAATTGATTTAATTGGTAAAAAACATTCTAAAAATATTTACAAATGTTTTTGAAATTAATCAATAAATTTGCATTTATGTAATAATTTTTTATTATTTAGCATGTTAAATAATTTGGTCAAAATAAAATAATATGTTGATCGCTATAAAATAAATTAATATGAGAAAACTATATTGATATCTCCTCCCTAAAAACAATTTTGTGAAAAAACTTAAAAAATGTTTCCGTTAAACATGAATACTTTTATAATGTTAATTTTATAACAAAAAAACATATTTAAGAAAATCACATCCCAATTTAAAATTCACGAAAAACTAAAAAAGGTTTTCTTTTTTGTTATGTGTTTTCCACTAGGGCTGGAAGAAAGTGGGAAGAAAAACAATAGAAAGAAAATGGTGAAACGAAATGGACGAATAAGCAAAAGAGGGCTTGTACGTTGAAGAAAGAGCAAACGTTAAGGCAAAGGGAATGGAAAAGCAAACAACTACACAAATTTAAAACAAGGTAGGACCCTTATCAACTGAATCAATTCCACACCCACCCATTTTGACTTTGGCGTAGCTTTTCCATTCAGAATATCAAGTAATTCTACCTTAATTCTATAAAACTCGCTTAGAAGGTGAGACCCAAAACAGAACAGGTGCATTACCAAGTAGAAGCCAGAACAGGTATCTTCTGATTTCTTAATGCGAAACATGAATTTAATGTTTTAAACATTAAACCAAACAGACATTAAAGACGTTAGACGAATGTACTACTAACGTTGCAACAAGACTTTATGCTAGAAGCCAAAGGGTTCAAACAAAAATTGCATTGAAACTCTCTTTCTTCACCTCACCTTCCCAGTTCCATTCACTATAATTTGCCGTTCTAACTGGCAATTGCCAAGTGCCAACCACTCTCTTCTTTTAGTCAACCTTCTTTAGCAATTAACACCACATGTCCCTCCTCATCCCATCCCTTCTTTGACCCCGTCTTTTTCATCCATTAATGTTGAGAGAGATCATCAGCATCCAAGATCATAACCACATGTAAAGCAATCAACCAGAAACGAAAAGGAAAAGGAAAAGGAACAATACCAACCCCACTTCCTCCTTTCTTTTTTTTTCTCTTTAGATTTGAATCAGATTAAATTAAACCCGTTACCAAATACGCCATCTTCACCCTTTTTTAAAAGAAAAACATGTAAACAGTGGCAATGGATGGATTCAGTGTCGGTCGGTCGGTCGGTCGGTCCAAGTTTTGAAGAGAGCAGAAAAGGAAAAGGAAAAGAAATACAGAACATGTGAACATGGAAGGAACACCCACCCATCAATTAATTAATCTCCTTCGAGAGTAAAATTTTCAAGTGTACAAGCCATGAATGGCATGATCAGAATATGCTCTGTGATGGGAAATCGGTGATTAATTAATCATCTAAGAAGATTCTAGGATAAGATTAGTAGTAGCTTCGACTGCAGAGAGTGTGTGATTGTGTTCACCTTCGTAGGTTACTACCAACATAGAAGGGTCATCCAGAGCCCTCTCTACATGCTTGCGCGCTGGACACCCTCTAACACTGCTGCACTTGTAATAGCCCCTGCAATTAATAATTCAAGACAAACATAAACCTCACTTCACCTATGCAAAATTAACTCCACAATAAAAGATGGAAATGACAGAAACCAAGCCATGATAAGATCTTTCTAAATTTAGTCACACGGGAAAGAGAAAAAGGGAAACAAATCAATTTAACAGAACAAGGGTACATTTTGAAATTTGAAATCGAATGGTGAAAGAGCAAATTAAAGTGGGAATTGAAGGGGTGGATAATTTAAATCAGAACACGATGTAATGTTGTTTTATGCACCTTGGATGAGGAGATCCTTTAATCGGTTTCTGTCCGTATTTCCTCCAAGAATAATCATCCGGTGGAATATCAGCCATCTTCAAACTTATTGCGGGTACCCTCACCACCCTCTTCATCCTCATTTTTCTACTGCATCACACCAATCCAAAAAATAATGCATCAGAACCAGACATCACGGAAACAGTTTCTTCTTTCAAACGATTTTTTAGGATAAAAATAAGACAGAGCGTGACATATATCTACCTCTTCTTTGAGCAATGGCATCGGCTGGAGGAACTGCCACACTTGGCAGAACCCAAATTATCAGAGCTGCACTTCCTCTTCAACGAAGACGAAGAAATAGGAGGCTTTCCGGCGGAGGAGACCTGAGAGAGATTCGTGATCTGAAAAGGCGTTGCGGCCGCAGGCGACGAGGAAGAGGGCTGTTTGGTGTCGGTGTCGCCGGTGAGGGAGGAGACGAAGGAATTAGAATAAGAGAAGTTGATGGTCTTGGAAGAGTCCTTTGTCTCAATCGGACCATTTTTTGGGATGAAAGGGTGTTCGGTGGGCGGCGGGATCTGCTGCAGCGGCGTTGCGCGGTAGAATCTGGGTTCGGAAGGAGGTGGAGGAGGCACAGGGGCTCTTCTGAAACGCGCGTGACCGGTTCTGGTTCGGCCCAGAAGCGAAATGACCTTCTTGAACTTGGAAACCGCCACGTCAGCGACAGCTCCGTAATCGGATTCAATTTCCATGGAAGACTTTGAATTGGTCGCGTGCGATTGTTGTTGAAGTTGTTGGTGTTGTTGTTGCAGCTGAGCGTGTGACAGCAACCTGATGAGCTTCTCCACGCTCTCTAGCCCTGACGCGGCTTCTCGAACCGCATTCTCTTCGGCGAAACCATCGTTCCTATAACCCATCATGAGCTCCACAGGCATAATTGCATCAAAGAGAGAGAAAGGGTTTGGAAGACAAAAGAAAATAAAAGAGGCTCATAGGGTACCCTGGTCAAGTCATGCCAAAACAAAATTTAAATATTAAATATAAAATATAAATTAAAAGAAAAAACGATAGTGGCCTGTTTGGTCCACTAGGTCACTGTACTGTCACGCTAGCTAGCTAACCCTACTCGTCTCGTCCCTGTTTCCGTCAAAATTTGGGTGACATTGCTTTGCTTTACTTGCCTCTGTTTAATGTACTAAAATATGTATCCATGTATGTAAGATCCAAACGCTGAAACAGGGTATTTTGGTCTCTGCGGACTCCGAAAAGAAAAAAGAAAAAACTTTTTTTTTCTTTTTTTTTTTAATTTTCTTTTTTCAATGAGAAAAAGCATCTGAAGGAGGTGAGTAGTGGGGAGACAGGAAGATATTGACTTTTTTGGCCCCTGGGTCCCACCGGTGGGTTATCATTGATCTCAGCGACATTGGGGCTTTAAAATCAGGTCAAAGGCATTGTTTTAGCCGTCTGATCTTTGAGAAAAGTTTGAGATCCGTTGGTTGCCAGCATAGGTTGTAGTTGACTTGGATTGACGACCTTCCTTTCTCTGGATTCTTAATGCTTTCTTTTGTCGTCTTTGTTGTTTTTCTTTTGAATATTTTTTCCCTCATTTTGTCCCTCTCTGCTTTCTCTCCGCCTCTATCTTCTACGTTTTTTAAATGTCTTTTTCTTCTACCGGTGTTTGTCAGTTTTTAACAGTTTTCTCTGTAGTTTTTTAATTTTGTTTACATACACTATAATTACTTTATAATAATTTTAAATTTGTTGATATACACTATAATTACTTTATACTAAAATCAAATATATCCAGCAAAATTTTTTAAGTTTTTATTTTCCATTTGTACGTAAATAAACTTATTTGATTTGTCTCTTCTTGTAACAAATTCATCGAAGCACGTCTTATTTCTAAATAATCACAGCCCATTACTGGTATAATTGAATATACCTGAGATTATTTTTCTCTTGAAGAATACCCACGGTAACAAGATATATAAATACATTCAATGTATATTGTAATTTAGTTTCTATTTTTGGCACATTTTATTAACATCGGTATACTGATTTTAAGTATTTTTCAAAACTCAAAAACTATTTAACGTGTTTTCTAATATTTAAAAGATTATTTGAATAATTATTTTACTCGCAGTATTATTTAAAAGAACAACAACTATATATGTTAACAGAGATCTTGACATTTTTAGTTGATTCTTAAAATGTTGTTAAAGTTTTTTTTTCTTTTTTGAATTATAGATTTTTCTTTTACTTTCTAACGTATTAATGCTTATGTACAAATAAGAAAGTTTATATTAACCATAGGTTAAATTAATTTAAAATATCTAAGTTTAAATATTGTTTTATAAGTAATATTTGTAATACTAAGTTAAATTTTAAGTTCACTCCTTAATATGATATCATAATTATGAATTAGAACAAATTAATATAGAGTTTTCATTTGTTAAGTTTATTGTTTTATTCATTATTAAATAATTGTCAAATTATCTATTAATGTGTATAGTTTAATTCTCGAGATATACATATCCTCATGTTTGAGAATGCGTAGAAAGTCGCACATATATTAATAATAAAGTGAAATTAATATATATATATATATATATATATATATATATATATATATATATATATATATATAAATATGAGTGAGTGTAAATTTTATCATACCATAAAATTTTTGCAATTTAGTTAAACTTAAAAATTATGTTTTAAAATAATTATAAAAAATATTAGAAGTTTCATATTAACATGTATTTTATATGTAATTTGTTTAAATCACTACTTTGACCATAATAGAATTTTCACGTTTAAAGGGAATAAGATCTTACTATTCCTTTTGTTTTGTCCATCATGTTTCATTAATTTGTATTAACTAAAGACTTAATATCACTTTTAGTCCTTATTTTGGTTGACTTTGTTCGATGAGATACTAATTTTTTTCAAGTATTAAATGTGGTTTTAATTTTCCTAATTTATGTTTAATTTGGTCTTTTTCCGCGATTGTCGAAATTGTTAATGAATGAGTGTACACGTTGACAGTGTTGCTTACGTAATCGTCCTACACAATTGCATATGTGATCATACGACTGGTTTTTTTTTTCATCACCTACTAAACACCACACCACGACCATGCCAATCGGTTATTCTTCCCTACTTGTGAGTTTTTACCCATTCTTTTTCGTTTTGGTGCGTTGTAACCTACTGATTTTGTTCGATTTCTGTTTGCCACCACTAGTTTTTATTTCTTATTGATCTAACAACACTATTTTGAGGCCCACAAGCCCTTTGTCCATAAGGAATGGTCAATCCAATTTAGGGCTTCGAACAAGCTCGTGCAGTTTCTTCCATGTCTGGATGTTCACGCTTGTTGGAAACCTGTTCCAACGACAATCCACCATGACTATGGGTTTTTAAAGTTCGCAGGTTGCATTTTTTGCTTTTGTTGCGACGGTTGGAGACATTTTCTTCGTGGTTGCTTATTGAATTTGTTCGTTGACGAGATCTGGTGGTGAAGACGTGACTCCTCGTTCTTCTTGCGATTTATTCATAACTTGTTGGTTCACGATGATTTCCCTTGTATAAAGCTTGTTTTGGTACATATCTGTTTTGGAAGATTTGTATATGGTTTTTTTGTATCTGGTTTTTTATTTTTTGGTTCTATGAAGCAGTGGTGGAGAACCACATTAATATGTGCAAATCCATATAATAACTTTCTTAAACAACTTGTGTCATTATCCGTGTTTAGAGAACTAACATTAATTGACATTGTTGTGAAACTCATGATTTGGGGTTTTTTATTTAGGGTTTGATGGTTGTTGAATTATTTTGTTGGTGTCAGCGAAAGTAAACCAATAAAGTTGCAAGTGTATTTCACGTCTTTGAAGAAGACAAAACATCAACGATTTTATGCAATGGAGGTGAGTGGGGGTTGACAATGATAATTAAAGTTTCTAATGAGTTGAGAGGTTGAAGATGATGATATGACAACATGTATATTGTATTGAACATGTCACGTAATAAACACGGCATTTAGTCATTATTCACATGTATACTTTAACATTAATAATTTATTTGACATCACGAAAAAAAAAATCAAATTAAACATAAATTAAGAAAATTAAAACCTCATTAAAAAATTAAATAAATAAGTTTTATACTAAATAAAGTCAATGAAAACAAGAATAAAAATAATATTAAAACCTTAATTAAAAATTATAAAGATATTTTAAAAATAATATCAGTTAAACGTGATGAAATGAGTTAAGTTTTTTCTTTTTGGTTCTACAATTTTATTATCTTTCACGTATTTGGAAAGAATATTAATAATTTAATGTACCATTTTTTATAAGTTTGAATACATTTTTAAAACCTTAAATTTGAATAAAATTGTTTAACATTAATTATGCAATCAATGTACTGATTACCAGTTAACGACCACATAAATTTAATGATTGTGTTGATCTCAACGAACAGTATTACGTACTCCATTATCACCGAAATGGAAGAACAGTCAAAGGTATCTATCGTACTTTCTGTCATTTACTTACTACCTGTATAAATCAATGATCTTACAAGTACTCCCGGTGTTAGGTTTGAACATTGAGTTTAATATATATATATATATATATATATATATATATATATATATATATATATATAGAGAGAGAGAGAGAGAGAGAGAGAGAGAGAGAGAGAGAATAAATAAGATTTTTATTTGAAAATTAATCTACACTACAATTATTATTTTTTTAAGTTAATATTGAATATTTTTTATACAAATATGAAAATTTTGTTATAGTATAGAATATCAATTTTTTTTCAATTATAATATAAATGACAAATGATTTTTTTATTGTGATAAAATTCAATAAGAGGTTTATGATTCTCTTATAGACATTGTGCACGACTTCAATCGTTTAGTTTCTTTGATAATTTTGGAATAAAATTTAAATTTTAGATATAATGAATTAAAAATTATAAGGCTTTAGAAAATAATTTAAGAAGATGGACGATTTTTAAACATGACATTCAATTATTTTATCAATAAAAAATTAAAGTTATAGATAGATTTTTTTAACTAATTAGAGTTTTATTTATAAAAGTTATCATTTTTTTTTTAAATTTCGTTTTTAACTTCTTTCTATAACTTTGACATTTTTCTTTAACATTTTAAAAATAAAAGATTATTAGACTGATCACAATAAAAACTTATACACATATATTCTATTAGAGTAAAAAACATAATAACTTCACTTTTTTGAACCTTTTGTAGGTTAATTGACATTTTGAATTGCATACCGGTTGAATAGAATCCAAAATAACTCAAAGTTATTATTTATTTGTCTACGGTCATAAGAATATATTTAAATTTTTTATTAGATTTTTAATTTTATATTTATAACAACTTCTAATAAATTGAGCTTTAAAGAGTAGTTGTAAGTTAGGAAATTATCTACCAAAGATAATAGAAGCTACTATTATTTTTTGTTTAATTATTTTTTAATAATGAGTTATATTTAATTAGACTGTCTAATGATCTAGGTTGAGTTGCTTGATTTATATAATAATTGAATATCATGATTATTTAAATTGCTTAATTAAATGTTTAAATGTGAGTAATTGAGTTTGAACGATTGTCTTAATGATAATTTTAAAGTTAGATTCAAATACACGAGTTGCAATACTCATTTTTTTTTTCTAACAGGACGTTGCGTCGTAGGTTGGTACACAACATTTAAATGTGGACTTAGTGGACTCAAGTGCCTTTAAAATTCACAATAACAAAAATTATTTTGATAGTTTCTTCAACAAATTTAAATATTATATAGATATATATATATATATATATATATATATATATATATATATATATATATATATATATATATATATATATATAAATTTTTCAAACAATTAAAAATAGTTGTGTGTGGATTAAAAGTAATGTAATGTAATTAAATAGTTGAAATAAATAATACAGTGTACTCGACAATTAGTTTGGATATCATATAGAACATTACACCTTCGAAAGATTGAGAAGGATAACATGAACGAAGAACACGAGGTAGTTGACTTTAGTGGTAAGTGAATTGTAGTAGTCACTCTGCGCTTACAGCAGATTGAATCATTGTATATCTATCCGTGATTAAAGGTTGTCGTTATTGTAAAAAAAAATAACAACAGCAAAAAATTGAAATTACATGATTTCAAAATTAGAGTGTCACACAAAAACACCACATGTGCCTCTGCGAAACAAGAGTCTTCCAAAGTCAACAGACGAAATTTTTGACGAAAGGAATATGACAATCACGTGGCATTTTCATCATAGCTGTTTCTGATTAAATGATAAAATAAATTTTAAAAAAATTATAATCGAACTTCCAAACTCATGACCATAGATTTATGCCTCCGTGGCTTCGTTCAAACTTCCAAAATTGAGGACGAAAAACTATAAAATTAATATTTAAATATATAAAAGATAGAATATTTGTAATTATGAGGATGCAAACGTGGATAGCTGCATGAACGAAGAGACAATATTCAATACGATAGATGATTGACCCACTTTTGCATGAAGTATTGTCAAAATAATGAGATGAGAAAGCACGTTTGAAAGAGAAAAGTGATAACTATGAATAATAATTAAATTGTATGAAATATCTTTAAATGAATGTGACACAGTAGCAAGATGAACCAGCCACGTAACCTCCCTGTTTATTAATGCTAACAAAACTTACTTTCACTAAAAAATAATATATTTAATGTCGACCAATGTTTCTAAACCTAAATGGGTCATTCAAATTATAAATATACTAAATAAAGATTTAGATGTGAATATATATGTCCGTTTACCGAATTATACAATCTATTAAAAAATTAACTAATATAAAACAATAAATTTTAAATCATTATCAATGAATTATATTAAATAATTTACAAGAGATAAAAGTACAATAAATAATTAAATCATAATAACTTATATACAATCTTTTTTTTTTGGTAAAATCACGTTGGAATAAATATGCAAAAAGAACATTCTAAAGGCAAGTTCAAAACCATATAATAATAATAATAAAATGCAACTGATTTACTTGGGTTTATTTTTATATAATAATAATAAATAAATAAACTCATTCTATTTGTACTTGGACTTGTGTGCGTGTTTTGGTTGGGTCTAGCCATCGCATGGAGGGAGTTGCTCCCTCCACCCCCACACATCTCTTCCTCCACCTCCCCTTTACTTTTTTGCCCCTTCCTCCACCTTTCCTTTACTATTTTGCCCTTCAGTAAAATTTTATTTTTAAAATTATTGTTTTTTAATTTTATTCATTTATAACATATTTCACTGATAACCTACGTAGTTCCTTGTATGAGTAAAATATTTTTCTGCAAAGCTTGGTGATCGTGAAAAGAATTATCAAGCAATCTTCCTCTTGTTCTCGGTGCAATACGTGGTGCAGTGCGTTTATGGTGTAGTGTCCTTGTCGTGGTTCCTCTCCAGGTACGTAGTCATAATCCTTCCTATAATTCTAAACCCTAAACCCTTCCCATACTTCCAATAATCCTTTGAATATCCAAGCCTATAATCCTTACATGAGCCGCAAAACGTAGTAAAATAAAAACGAAACCTAAAAGGAACACTGCCTCTGGACGGATGACATCCTTCAACGGATGTCAACATCCGTTTAAGGAGAAACGGATGTCGACATCCGTTTTGCCTTAAACGGATGTCGACATCCGTTTTGCCTTAAACGGATGTTGACATCCGTTGAAGGATGTCATCCGTCCAGAGGCAGTGTTCCTTTTACGTTTCGTTTTTATTTTATTTGTTTATTTTATTTACAATAATTTATATTTAAATTTATAATTTTAAATGTTATATATGGTAAGAAGAAAGAAATGGAGAAATAGAAGTGAAAGGTTGATGAGACTTGAAGAGAAAATGATAAACGAAAATGGAAAAATGGAGAAGAAGCTTGACGGAAGAGAGAAAGGTAAACGGAAATGGAAGAGAGGAAGAGGTGTAGAGGGAAGTAAATCAGAAGTTTTAAATAAATTAAAATATTAAAATAATAAAAATAAAAAATTTTAACTTTTGAGGATATAATTGTCATTTTAGAAGGATATAATTGACATTTTAGAAAATTGGGGAGGTGGAGGAAGAGACGTGTGGGGGTGGAGGGAGCAACTCCCTCGCATGGATATGTACGTAGCCCACTTATAACTGGGCATTATTCTTGAAAGGGCAAACTCAATAATATTTACGGTTTACGCATAAATTGTCACAGAACTTTTAATAATGTAAATTATAGCTCTGAGAAACTATTTGAAAATTATTTTAATTCTAATTTTAAGGAAAGTAGTATTTTTATGGCTATACAAATTTATTTTTATTAATAAAATAACAAAAATACTTTTTTTAAAATTGAATATAAATAAAAAAAAATTAATGAATAACTTAACAAAAAAATAGTGGTCCATGTCCTTTGAGTGAGGAAAACTATAGCAGATTTTTTTTTCCTGACCAAAATGGAAGAGAAGCTCACCGTAAGAGATTCCATTTCCATATATTTTTCTTTTCTTATTTACTCCATTTTTGTATTCTCTTTTACAAAAAGTGAGTTTTTCAAAAATTAGTTTTTAGAATGTGTATTGAAAAGGCGTAATCCATGTGTTAATTACATTGTGAAAACTAGTTTTTATGGCTAAAATCACATAAAAAAAACTAGAAAAATAAATATGTTTTTTTGCTTTATTTTTTTACACTTTATTGAAGTAGAAAATACTTTTATTGGTGATATTGTTTCCATCACTAGTCGGATGAAATATTTGTTAGAAAATATTTCTTTTACCCTTCCTTTATTGAAGTAGATAGAACTAAATATGAATTTTTGTTAAATTTTTTAGTCTAAATATAAGTCAGTATGTTATAAAATATAATATCTATGAATCTATTAATTTAAGATTTAGGATTATAATAGTGATGTGCAATTTATATGAATTGGACTTAAATCTTATGAGTATTTTTTAATAAATCTTTTCGAAAAATCATTAATGATATTAAAAGATCACCATAAAAAAATTTACGTGTGCCACAAAAAAATTCTTTAAAAGAAAATTAATTATACACCATAAATTGTTCTTTCAAATTTAGATATTGAAACAAAGTTAATTTCTCTTACTTTAAATTTGGTTACTCGATACAACTGTTCTTTATAGATGTTCCACATTGTTTCTTACTTAGTTCTTTTGAGACAAGAGGGATAAAAGTTCAAGAAGAATAAAAACTAAATATTTCTAATTACTACTATACTTTACCAAGTTACTCCTTTTTTCTTTTTCCTTTCCACTAAAGTAAAAAAACAATACCCAATTTTCTTTTTAATTCTTTTAGACCAGCAAATTATTACTATAACTTTTTTCAACTTAAACATAACTATGATTTTATAAAAATAGGGACCATGATATTTTAACAACTTTTTGACAACAGACGATATGTCACTATTTTATAGATCCGTATATTTGAAACAGACCAATTACACGCTACCACATAGGTTGTTGTTACAAAATTATCAACAAAAATTGTTAAAGTGACATTTTCCTAAAAATAGAATATAAAACTATTTCGAACACATTTCACAAATATCTTAATTATGTAACTAAATAACTTAAGTTTTAAGCGTAATTCAAATTTATTTATCACGTTTCAAATTATTTTACAAAAATATACTATCACTTAGAAAAGCCAAGTCTCATATAGAGTAATTTTCATGTAAGACCACACTAAAAAAATAAGATCAAGATATAAGTTGAAAAACCAAATTCTTACACGTTTTTTTGTTTTGTTTTGGACTACTTTCAATTGGCTTGTTACGGCCATCATCTTCAAAACAAAAAAGACAATTTACTTGTGAATATATAAAAAAATAGCTGGGTCCAACAGAGTATATAAATGTCTATTCCACGTAATAGCCCACAGTTTTGTGTAGGTTTAATTGGGCTTATCATATAATTATCTCAGAGAAGGAGTGTTTACTCTCCGATTTTGGTCCACCCACATTTGGTCTGTGAAAAAGGGATTCCAATGGGTTGGTATATAAAACTTGTCAGTTAATAGATGCAAAAAAAGTATTATTTTTTAATAAAATAAAAATATTTTTAAGAAATGAGAATAAATAATAAGTTAAAAAAATGCATAAAGACTATTTTTATAGAATAAAAATATATTCTTTTTAATAATAATCAAAATCAAAACTTAATAATTTTATACGGTATACAAGCATATTCAATGTAAATAAAATTTTAATGTTTCATTTTGAAAAATCTTAATGGCCCATGCTTCAGCGTACTGTACTTGTTGATGTGAAAATAAATATAAAAATAAAGGGGAAAAGTGAAATGAAGTAAAAAATGTATAAATATTTGAATAAATGACATCATTTATTTATTATTTAAACGGGATTGAGAGGGAATAACTGGCTTGTGATAGTGTTTTTTAGCACCAGTAGATACTTAAATTTAAGAATAAGATGTTTTTAAATGATTTTTTTACTAATTAAACTTGAATTTAAGAATAAGATGTTTTTAATTGAATTTTTTACTAATTAAACTTAAATTTATTTTGACCCTATTTAATTCAGATTCAAAATTTCTCTAATACCAAACCTGTAGTTTATGATGGATTTGGCAAGCGTGTAGGTCCTACTTTTTTATTTTATAGTGGATAGTGTCGTAAACGTTAAATTCAACATATTATTTGTTTTTAATGTTAAATATAACATGATATTTGTTTTATTGCTTAATTTAACACAACATGCATTTTAATTGTCTAGTCAAAGTTTAGTAATCTATTCATGCCAGTTTTTTTTTTTTTATTTCTTTTTAAAATTTACAAACTTTACTTTTACAATCAATGCACCCCCTTCCACTTCTTTATTATATATATATATATATATATATATCTGTTAGTTTGCAGTAAAGATAAAACATATTTTTTTTTAAATTTTATTTTTAGTTAACTCAAGTGAATATTATTTATATTTAAAATTATCTTGAAAACAATGCTCACGTATAAGTTATTGATTCCAGTTATATTATATTTGATTTTCTTAAATAACGTATTGAATTTGAATAGTTTGAATAACAAAATATAAAACAGAAAGGAGATCTCAGTAAAAAGTAATTGATAATATTTTCGATAAAGACAATTATTCATAAAAGTAGTAAACATTTTGGTCTATTAATGATTATTTTAAAATCAATTAAACCTATTCATACGTTTAGTTTAGCAGATAATTGATAAACTTAAATAGATTGAGTTGACTCAAATTGAAAAAAAAAAAACTTAGTGAGATTATATGATACAGTATTTTTAAATAATTGTTTTTGAGATTATCCTCTCTCTAGAAGCAGGAGTTCCTTGAAAAATTTGTATTGTGACCTGTATTATTGTCATTCAAAGGCACCAAAATTCAAAGGCTTATATAGAAACATGTTATATGAATCAATTAATGGTGAAATGTAGTAATCAAGCGAGGCACCTAATAAAAAGAGGTGTTTTATTTATATGAGGAAGGAGTTATTGTGATGTGAGAAGAATTTCTTAGTTTGCAAGCATATTGTTCTGGCTACCGATGATTTTGACATATCACAACTTACCAACCAAATCTGTTATTTTCATGTTCCAATTTTGAAACCCAATCAAAAGAGTGAATGTGTAAATCACAAGGTGATGTTTGCAAAAGTCTTAGACGTTGTCGATGGTTTTACAGAAAGTTTGAACAAGCTGAAATAGTGGCAACTATAGATAGTTAGGTTTCACATTGGACAGAACATACCAACATGGAAAAACATAATCGTTTCAATTTAGATATCTAACGTTATAGCTTTAGCAGATTTTGACACTTTACTGTTTATAATTAACCCTTTATCACTACCACTCCTAATTTTAGGAAAAAGATTACAATTTGCATGAATATCGTGAATCTGGAAAGAGAAAAAAAAACGGAAATTTTCAGAAGCTGTAATTGTAAGAAACGGAAATTGAGTGAAAGTGGAGGGAAGCTATCGGTTAGGGTGTTGGATACAAATTATAGCACAAAAACAAATGAGATGAGATAAAAGACAAAAAGTTCCAAACATTTGGTTCCTTAAGAAACGGAAATAAAAACGAGTAATTAATTTCGGTGTCAGTCACATGTTATTTTTATGCAGAAATTTGTTTGTTTATTATTTTTGAGTTGCTTGGAATGTCCTCAACAGAGTTTTGAAAATAAGGTTGGAGATGAAATTAAAGAGTTTGTCATAACGTTGACCAGATATCACGCTAAGAGTGTTTTGAATTATGTAGAATTAATTGTGTCCGAATTGATGGTGTTAGAATAATTAAAAAAAAGAAAAAAGAAAAAGAAAGCGGTTTATCCTTAAACCCAAAGAAATGATGAATGATTAAATGACAGGGGCACCAACCTAAAGCCACCAGCAACCTAAAACCAACCACCATCTCCAACCGACAACCCTCTCTCTTATCTTTTCTGCTCCGAACTTCAATCTTAAAATTAAATCCAAACATATAATAGCGTAAGTGTGTTACCACTTCAACTCGCCAACATTCTTTCTTTGACTACGGACAGGGACAAAATGAAGCTCTCGGCGTTGCAGCAGAGTTACCTCACGCGCCGAGCCAACAGCTTCAGGGGATCCGCGCAGTTGGATTCGTCCGCCGACGGCGCGGTGAAGTCGCCGGCGGCGATTTTCTGGCTGGTAATCCACGGTCTCTGCTGCCTCATCAGTCTCGTCCTTGGCTTCCGCTTCTCCCGACTGGTGTTCTTCTTCCTGTTCTCTACCAGTCTCTACACCGCTCCGTTCCGCGGCGGAGCGGATATCGCGGCGCCGCTGAACGTCCCTCCGGCGGCGAACAGGACGGCGGCGGTGAGCACTGCGAGTCGTGTGGTGGTCGGGCGGCACGGGATCCGAATCCGGCCGTGGCCGCACCCGGATCCCGTGGAGGTGATGAAAGCGCACCGCATAATCGAGAGAGTGCAGAGGGAGCAGAGGTCGCTGTTCGGGGTGAAGAACCCTAGGACGGTGATCGCTGTGACGCCAACGTATGTTCGGACGTTCCAGACGCTGCACTTGACTGGTGTGATGCACACGCTGATGCTGGTGCCGTACGATCTGGTGTGGATCGTGGTGGAGGCCGGCGGAGTCACCAACGAAACCGCTTCGATTATTGCCAAGTCCGGCCTCAGAACAATCCACGTTGGCTTTTCTCCACGAATGCCGAATTCGTGGGATGCTAGGCATAAACTCGAGTCTCGGATGCGACTTCATGCTTTGAGGTTAACTTTTGCTACCTCCTTTTACTCGATTAATGTTATTATTGTTATGCTGAGTGTAGAAACTTTATGGAGTACTATTTTTGTTAGTGCGCGAAGCATAATCACAGAATACAGTGAAAATGCATCATGAAGACTTACTTGCGTTCGATTGATTTTGAACAGAGTTGTGAGAAAAGAGAAGCTGGACGGAGTTGTGGTGTTTGCTGATGATAGTAATATGCATAGTATGGAGTTGTTTGATGAAGCACAAAATGTGAAATGGATCGGAGCTGTTTCGGTTGGAATATTGCTTCATTCGGATGATTCTTCATCCATGGTTCAAACGGAGGAGGAAGGTGCGGTTATGCCTGTGCAGGGCCCTGCTTGTAATGCCACGGATAAGTTGGTTGGGTGGCACACCTTCAATTCACTGCGTTATACAGGAAGGAGTGCGGTTTATATTGATGATAAGGCACCTGTTCTGCCCACAAAGCTCGAGTGGTCTGGGTTTGTGTTAAATTCAAGGTTGGTTTGGAAGGATGTTGATGATAAGCCAGAGTGGGTTAAAGATCTTGATGAATTAGATGGGGCTGATGAAGGAATAGAGAGTCCACTGTCCTTGCTCAAGAGCACGTCTGTGGTAGAGCCGCTTGGGAACTGTGGACGTCAAGTTTTGCTTTGGTGGCTACGGGTTGAAGCCCGCACAGACAGCAAATTTCCTTCTCAGTGAGTCCTCTCCCTGATTTTGAAGTTTTCATTTGTGATGATCTTAAGATGTCTGGCATTCTTTTTTTATAATTTTCTGCATGATATCTGGCATGTTTAACCATTTTGAATATGTGCGAGATTTAAATGTGTTTGATAGGATGTCAAGCCCAAAGAATACAGACCTATTATCAGTTCTGTGCTTATTGTGAACCTATACCGCGGTGCTTAGAATCATCTTATTTGGAATAGCTGCATTTTGCATTCACATTTGGACATCGATAGATGTAGAGTGTAGACTTATTTTCTAGGACGATCTGTAATTTTATAGCTTAATTGAACTCTACCGAATTACCAGCTAAGATGATGATGATACAGGTATATAAGACTAAGTAAGCAGAATGTAGCGTAGAAGGTAAGCTGCTGCCAAGTTGGTGCAGAATTTTTATTGACGTTCTATATTATCATAGTTGTTAAGATTTTTCATCCTGGTTTGAAAAATATCTCACTGGGTACACACTTCCAATAATGAGAAACTGAACGACTCAATGTCATTGGGCACAAAGTTTTCTTCCCTTTTCGTCTTGCTTGTCTTATATAGGGGATCGTCTTTTAGATAGTCTACACGACTCTCTCCCTAGGTGTTGGTTGTCTTCAGGGGTTACTAAATATAAGTGTTGAAACATGGAAACATGGTTGAGGGATAGTTTCCATTACAGGCATCTTGATTATTTAATTATCTGGACAATGTGTAGAATTGCAGGTTTTCTATCAAGCCATTAGTATCTGACTGAAAGTCACGCAGTTACGTATGCAAGTTACAGTCTTTAGATAGTCTTGGTAGTCTAAGAATGCTGGTTTGTTCGATTGTATTCGTTGGTTAACGTCTGTTAGTTCAATTCCTTCTTGTCAATGATATCCAAGCATCTGTTGCGAATGCCTCGATTGGGATTTTTGTATCCTTATCAATAAAATATTTTGGTACATTTAAGATCTGTCCAAAGGTTACGTAATTAATAACTGGAAGAAGGAACATTGAGATTTTAGTTCCACGATTAGCGCAATCTTTAAAGATTTCAAGACATCACACGCAAGCAATAACGACCGTTGTTTAAGGCTGCACCGTATTGTCTTTGTCATCTTTTCTTCATCAAGTCAATTTTCTGGATTCTGAAATTTGTTCTTCCCGGGAATAACGAAAGCTATTCCTCAAATATGTGAAATATCGTTGTACATGAATTTACTCTTTTCACAAACAATTACAGAAACATCATTCTTGTTTGACCATAGTAGAAAGTACTGTATAAATAATATGACCTGTGTAGTTTTTGTGTAGAATTAAGAAACATAAACTGAAAATGTATTCCAAAACCTGTTTGACCCTAAAATTTCTACGGAAATCACGGAGTTGTTTATTTGGGCACATATCATGCAGATTTTTGTGCTTGTAATTTATGATGTGGCATCCAACAGATAGATGTATTTATGTATCCCTAACTGAGTATACGGTTCTACTTTATGCAGATGGATAATTGACCCTCCTTTGGACATCACTATTCCATCAAAACGCACTCCATGGCCAGATACTCCTCCTGAGCTGCCATCTAATGAGAAAGTGTTAATTGGTAGCCAAGAGCAGACAAACAAGCCCTCTACAAGGACCAAAACGCCTAGATCCCGGCGTAGTAGAAGTAAGAGAAAGCATGACAGCAAAGTGATAGGAGTGCAAGTCTCTACACATTCCGAGGAAAACTAAACAGGGATGTTAACCATTGTATTGTACATCAGAGGAATTTACTGCCCAGTAACTGCTACTGGCCTTCAGCAACAAGAATTTGGATTCATCAATGGAAAAAGCTGCTGCTGCATACGTTGGTGGCGTAACTTTTATGGAGGCCCGACCCGCATATGTGCATCCGAGTCTGATTTCACCCATTTTTTATATTCATTTTTATCTCTTTTTATTGGAGTTCGTCGGAATGAAAGTTTGAAAGGTAATGTCGACTTGTTATGCTGCCTTGCTGAAAGCCTGTATTCAATTGTAGGGTTGTATTGGATTGAATATAAGGTGGTGCATTGAATTAAGATTTTAAAAGATTATTCTGACAATAGTTTTCTTTTTTTTTTTTGGCAAATTTTAAAATACTCCTTACAAATATTCGGAGTTATTAATTTTTTGAAAGATTGTTTCATGATTAAGGTTTGTGTAGTTTACATTTTACTGTATTCGTATATTAAGAATTTAGAATTTTTATAGACTTAATTTTTGTTTTTGGTTGAGATTTGAAAGAATTTTAAGTTTTTAGAAAATATTCAAAATTATAAGATTTTGTGAATAGTAATTATAAATTATAAATTTCGGATAGAAAAACAGTAAGACTGACATAAAATGTTAAATCTTTTAGTAAATGATTGTTTTTAATTTCATTCTTTGTTGTACTAGTTCTTCATGTGCTAGCATTTTTTTCTTTTTATTATCATTGGATTTCAACAGTATATTTGAAATTATGAGTTTTTAGCAAATTTGAAGATGAGGATTAGTAATTGATGGAAAAAAATTAAGGTCTAAATAAATCTTAAAGGATTGAATGAGCGTGATATATCTAACTAAATGATGAAATTTAATAAAATTCTCAAAATTTTCACCATTAAAGTTTATATACTTTTTAGTTTCATCATACTTTTTATAATTTGTAAAATATGCCAATATTTCTTTATCAGCCTAGAAAATCTAATTATTCTAGTTGAATATCACAATATATGTATTTATGTATGTATTCGAAAGTTTTGATCTAATAATACCAAATACTTTTTATCTGTTCTTTTAAAAAATCTTTACAAGTTCTAATTCAACAGTCCTCTGTACTATAATACTTTGGTACAAAAAAATCTTGCCCCAGGTGTAAATATGACACGTCAAACGTTTTTTTATTAAAAAACTTATTATTACAATATTGTAGTTCATGTCTTAATATATTTAGACAGTAAGAATTATAAAGAATTTCATGAATTTATAGGATTTAAAATAATTCCATAATTTTTTATATAAATTTCAAATTGCAATAATTAATAAAAAAACTAAAAAAATATAAAGAAATAGAACCATTACAATAATTTTTTTTTTCAATCTTTGATTGTAATTTTTTGTTCTATTGTACTAACCGTTTGTTCACATTCTCTTCGTCGTGTTTTTTTACGTTTGAACAATAGATTTACAACTATAATTACCACTACTTAATAACATGAGTGAAGACGGCGATTTGGTTAGAAAAATTCATCACAACTGCGTACAACAGCGTATACTGTCTTCCACAAAGATCGAAGAAATTACATGAAATAAGAGAGAGAAAAAATAGAAAAACATGATTTAGGTAATATTATTATAATATTCATACATTCTATTAAAAAGTTGCATAAAATCCATCAAGTTCCTTACAAGAAAAGTCCTGATTAAATATCACCAAATTACATTATCTTCCTTGTTACTAAAACGAATGGAGATTTTATTTCATAGTATAGATTTACTTCAACTAATACGATTAATAAAAAATATGTTACAGAAATATGAGATTGGATATTTTTAGAAAGTAAAAAGTATGACGAGATGTGATTTTAATGTTAATGATGAATATTTTATTTATGAAATAGATAAATTAATTTTAGATATAATGCGTATGTGAGAAAAGGTTATTTAAGAAAGAAAAAAAAATGTTAAAATTTTCATTTTTAAAATCAACATATTGTTTGAAGCGTTGTTCGTCTGTTGGTACCATGATTTTGGGCCAAATCTAATGAGGCACAATGGCTAGGGTCTAAAGACCATCATATTATGTACATATCTGGGCCACGCTGGTATTGGCCCAAATTTCAATGATCCAGATTGACGTTATTCACCAGAAGAACTATCTATACTTTATCCTAATGTGAAACCAAACATATGGCCTATTTATTCGAAAATCGCTTACTAAAATTAGTTATACAAACAACGTTTATTTGATGATGTTATGCTTTTAGTTTTTGAAGGGTAGAGATGGACCTTGCGTTGGAATACATGTGATTGTTGGATGCATTGCATAGGTATAGTTTTGCGAAATGACGGTCAATCTAAAAAATATTCCTTCTAATCAAACAAGACAAAATGTAAATATTATCAAATGGATAATAGTTAGATTAATACTCGTTACCAAATTTATAAGTAGAAATTTTAGACAAAATATTGGTGATCATGTTTAATATATATTAGATATTCAAATATTGAATTCACATTAATTTTAGTATTAAAACATCTTATACAAATATTCTCTAATCGATATTGGATGAAGATGATAAAAGACAAAAAAAAAAACAAAAAACTATTTAAAGACCTTTGATCTAGATAGTATTTCCAAGAGTTAATCTTGATCTACGTTTTGAAATAGGAAGTAACAAATTTACCAAAAATATAAATAATTTTAAATTTGACAAAAGAAAAATCATAAAAAATATATTACAAAATATTAGCCAATTTAAGTTTTGGGCATGAAAGGTTACTTGCTTGCTTTTGAATATCCCTTAAAACCTAAAATGAATATAGAGGAAACAGAGAAGAGAGATGTGAGTGGATAAAAGGTTCACAGAATTACATAATAAGTTAAGATTATTACAGTTCAAATTTTAGGTTTATTAATTAAAAAGTATTTGGTATTTATTTTTTAAATAAAAAGTCACATCAATATTTAGCTGTTGTTTAAAACAAAAATATTTATTATTGTAGATCCTATTCAACATTGAGTTTATCATTACTGTTAATACTACAAGAAAATAATGTGGACGATTTCTTATTATATTAATTAAGTAGCACGCTATTATTTTTTAAATAATGTTAGCATTTCTATAGTTTAACAAGAAGTCAACTGAATTATTATTTTATTTAATTGTTATAAGTGGTTCTATTTCTAATTTTCCTTTTACTTTCTTCCTTCAATATCAAATTCAGTTAATTACACCCTGTTGAAGAATTCTCTCAATAAATATAAATAATATCTGAATGTAAATTATCAATCAAACTTCATTCCTCCAATCATCTACAAGAGAAGTTATCCTAATTAGGACCGATAATGGAACGAACATACAGAGATGAATTTTGTTATTATATATATATATATATATATATATATATATATATATATATATATATATATATATATATATATATATATATATATATATATATATATATATATATATATATATATATATACTCGTACATGTTTCTTTATTATTTTAATGTCAATTAATTATTTTTTTATAATATTCAATATCAAAGAATATATTCCCGTTTATTCAATATTAAATATTTAAAAACAAAATAATTATATATATTTCAAGTTAAAGCATTAAATAAAAGTTGATAAAATTAAAATATTTATTAAATTTTCAAAAATAATGAAATAAAGTTGATAAAATTTAAAAATATTTTAAAAAAATATAAAAAGAAAAAAAAGAATAAAATTTTAAAATATTTTAAATGTTTCTTTATTCTCATACTTCACATTCTAATTAAATGTATTTTTTACACACTAATACAAATTTTAATATATTATTTGAATGAAATCAATAAAAAGCAAATATTTAACTATTAATATTTGAAATTTAACATATTTTTTTTTATCTTTTTAACATGAATGAATTCAGAAATTCAAGAAAATAGGGTTAAAAGAAAATAAAATTAAATAACACTAAATAAATATTTAAATTGACAGTTAAACATTAACAATAAATAAAAAAATTAAAAAGAAAAAAAATATTCAAATATAAAATAAAAATATTTAATATACATATAATTATTTGAACATAATTATACAAGTATTTTAATAAGAAAAAAATATCTTGGATATATATATATATATATATATATATATATATATATATATATATATATATATATATATATATATATATATATATATATATATATATATATATATATATATAATCTAATAAATTGAGTATTTTAATGAGTTAAATAAGAATGAGAGTAAAAATCAATATTAAGATGGAATGGAGACAAAACGAATATATACATACATATTTCATCCTTATACCTAATTTGAAAAGAATGATGTATTATTACTCATATTTAACCAATATGAGAATTATTTTTAAAATGAAGACAAATTCAAACAATTTTTATGAGAATGATTTTATTTGTCAAATCACGACACAAACATAATTTAATTATATGTGAGAAAAAAATAAAAACAAAGTTATATAATTATGATAAAATAAATATAAATAAAAATGTTTGTATATTTCTAAAATAAAACTATAAACATTGAATGTTTTAGTTTAGGATCTATAATGTCTAACCCTATCATGAATAAACGTTCTAACTTGTAATTTGTGAACCTCCACTCGTGACCATTAGGTATTTTCTTTACTTGTAATTCACACAGAAGATTGTTAGTTTAGCTATTGACTAAATTTTTTATTGAAAAAGAAAAGAATTATTATGTAAAAGTTACGTAAATGTGTTTTATAAGTCGTTTATTTCATATCATACTTAACTTTTTCTATTCCTTTTCCACCTTATTCATAAAAAGAACAATAACATCTAAATATTAAACATTAGAACATAAATAAATAAAAGCTTGAATGGGTAAGGAAAACACACAACGTCACATTTCAAGTGTGAGGAATTAGAGTTGTCAAAACAGGTCATCCGGCTCGATCCGGCCCGACCCACTTTGGATTGATCATTTAGTGAGTCAACCTAACTCGATTCATTTATTAGCGAGCCAGAAAAATTCAAATCCGGCTCGACTCACCACGGGTTGGTGGATAAACGGGTTGGCTCATTGGCTCATTTAATTACAATTTTTTTTAAATAAAAAAAAATTACAAACTTTCTATAATTCAAATCTAAACAAATTTTACTCCCAAATTTCACTTCCAATTCCAATATGGGTGTTTAATTAATTTTGAAAATAAGAAACTTAAATGATTTTTTCAAACAAAAACAAAATAATAAATATTTTTTTATAAAATTACAATTAAATTTTAATAAAATAAAATTAGGTAAGTGGGTTGGTGGGCTAACCCAACCCACCACAGGTTCAACGTGCATTAGCCGGGCTTAAATGAGTTGGGTTTAAATCTAAACCACATAAAAAATACAATTTTTTCAAACCCAACCTGACTCAAATCCGTGGTGGACTGGATTAACCCACGGATTGTAATCATTTTGACCGCTCTACGAGGAATGATGCTATTTGCTCTTGCCGGCTGCTTCCATAATTATGCTCATATTTAAGTGTACTAGTTTTGTTTTTTTATTTTTATGTAAAGGTGATATAAAGGTCAAAGGTTTAGCTACTTTTTTGAAGTTATTAATAGTTTAAGATATATTGGGGTAGCCATTTAATATCTATATCCTTTCTTCTCATTTTCGCATAGAAAATCAGAAAGCATGTAGTCTGAGGTAGTTTCTTTTAATAAGTGAAATACAAATTGTACTACTTCCAATTTTCATGATGAGATTGTTTCTTTCTTAAACCTAAAATTAGAAGCTCGTGTCCTCATACAAATTTTCTTAATCAATCTGCAATTAAGATTAAAGAATTATATATTAAATTCATGGTAAATTTTACTCAGTTTCATTCTTATGACCCAGCTTAGGCAACAATCATAGAAAAAAATAACAATACGAAGATGGTCAATGTAATAACTTTTCCTCTAATCAAGGATATCTTTATTTACTAATAAATGTCAATTATAGAGAGCATCTAAGTCATTATAACTATAAGAGTTATACTCTTCCACCCAACTTTCAAATTAATATAATAATTAAAATAATCCATCGATTAGAAAATAGAGAAATTTTGAAATTACTAACTTTACTCAGCTAACTCTATAATGACCAATTATAAAGAAAAAGAAAGTAGAATTTCTTAGTTATTGTCAATAACAAAAACGTTCTTCACTTTTTAAATTATTTAGTGAGTAGGAGGATTGGTAAGAAGCTTCTGTATAAAGGTTTGCAATTATATATTCATAGTTACGGTTGTAAAGTTATCTAGCTGAATAATTTAGAACTTAAGATTGGGATATGCTCTATGCCTCATGAACATGAGAGACATTGCAGATTTTGAATTCTTCCACGTTTTCTCCACTTTTTGTGTCTGCCCCCACACCCACCTTACTTCTTTCATTTTCATATTTCGTAAACGTTGGGAATTCAAGCTTGTGTGAATAAAAACAAGAAAATTAAATATTATATAAGAACGATAACCTATATTACAAGTGCATCTGAAACTACCAGAGTTTCTCATTGAACATGTTGAAGCCACTATTACCCATGATCTGATGCCATATGCATATTTTAGGGGAAGGGTCATTTTCCAACATAATTTGGCGTGCTACAGATTGAAAGTTGAATGTTTTCAGAAAGGGTTGTAATGAGGCCCAAAGGGGTCCCATATGAGCTGCACAATTTATTCAAGTCAGTTACAACATTCTATTAAAAATGTCAAGGTCATTTCAGACCATAATCGCAATTGACTCTTTACCCTTCATCAAACACTATTTCAATTCTGTTTCTTTATGAATTGGCAGCAACACAGAGGCCATTGACAACAAACAGAACACCATTCGCTTGAAGAAATGGTGGCTGTTTTCAACAAAGAGCTCTTGAGCTGGTATCTCATCACCCTTAAACTCAAAGAAACCTTGGAATCCGGGATTCCATCTTCACCTAATTCAGGGAAACGATCAACAGAGTTTCCACAGAAGGAGCAGCAGCAAGAGGACCAATTTCAGCAGGAACCTACAGAATCATTGCAAGTTGTCATCAGTGAAGATGGTGAAAAATCACGAGAGGAACCAAACTCACCAGGATCTGAATGGGTGGTGATCATCAAGGAGAAACTAGAGCAGGCAGGTCAAGATGATGTGGCAAGTTCATGGTCCAAACTATCAATCTACAAAATCCCCCATTACCTTAGAGATAGTACTGGTGATGATAAAGCTTTTGCTCCGCAGATTGTGTCTATAGGTCCTTACCATCATGGCAAGAAGCGCCTTCGCCCAATGGATCGCCATAAATGGCGTTCCATTAACCATGTCCTTAAGCGTACCAAGCATGACATTAGGATCTACCTCAATTCCATGAAGGAGATAGAAGAAAGAGCTCGCTCCTGTTATGAAGGACTAATTAGTTTAAGCAGCAATGAGTTCGTGGAAATGCTTGTCCTTGATGGCTGTTTTGTGCTGGAGCTATTCAGAGGAGCCACAGAAGGGTTCAAGCAACTTGGATATTCCAGGAATGATCCTGTTTTTGCAATGCGTGGATCAATGCATTCCATTCAGAGGGATATGATCATGCTAGAAAACCAGCTTCCACTCTTTGTACTGGACAGACTTCTGGGAATTCAACTGGGAAACCCAGACATGAAAGGACTTGTTACAGCTCTGGCACTCAGGTTCTTCGACCCTTTGATGCCGACTGATGAACCAATGACAGAAAGTGACAGAAACAAATTGGAATTATCCCTAGGAAGTGCTATTACCTTTGACCCTTTACCTGATCAAGAAGGTCTTCACTGCTTGGAAGTGTTCAGAAGAAGTCTTTTGCGTGCAGGACTTCAACCGGTGCCTAGAATATGGATCAAACGCAGGTCAAATGCTCAAAGAGTGGCTGATAAACGGAGACAGCAACTGATACACTGTGTGACAGAGCTTAAAGAGGCTGGAATCAAGTTCAAGAAGAGGAAGACTGATCGCTTCTGGGATATCAAATTTAAGGATGGTATTCTGCGAATACCTCGGCTCTTGATCCATGATGGCACCAAGTCTTTGTTCCTCAATCTCATTGCCTTTGAGCAGTGTCATCTTGATTGCAGCAATGACATCACATCCTATATTATCTTCATGGACAACTTGATTAACTCTCCAGAGGATGTGGGATATCTTCATTACCGTGGCATAATTGAACACTGGCTTGGTAGTGATGCTGAAGTTGCAGACCTTTTCAATCGTTTATGCCAAGAGGTTGTTTTTGACATCAATAACAGTTACCTTTCTCCATTGTCTGAGGATGTGAATCGGTATTACAACCATAGATGGAACACCTGGTGTGCAAGCTTGAGACACAATTACTTCAGTAATCCTTGGGCCATTATATCTTTGGTTGCTGCTGTTGTTTTGTTGCTGCTTACTCTTGCACAAACCTACTACAGTATTTATGGATATTACAGACCACCCAGGTAAGTACCCCTGGAGGATCTTTCATTTCCTACAATGAACATACTTTTTAGTGTTGACCCTTATCAAGTTGATGTTGATGTGTTTGTTGATTTCAATAATCAAGCCTAGAAAAGATCTTGGAAGGTTGGAATATCATTAATTCATTTATTTTTGCACAGAAGGTATTGTCTTGGCTAGATGCCAGAGCTGTAATACAACTTTCTTATGTAATGCAAATGCTTGCACAACAATTTCGGTTTGATTGCTTTAATAAGCTTTCGTTTCATATTATGAAAGAGAATTAAATTGCGAGAAAGAAAAAAAAAACTCTTAATATTAGAACTGAGTAAATTGGTTTCGAACTGTGATGTGTACAGATTTGAAAGATTATGTAAAAAAATATAAGTGATATGAAATATGAACCTTTGCGTCGATGATTTAAGCTTTGGTTATAAATGTCATAAAATAAAATACTAGAAAATTTTCTTTTATAGAAAAAGAAAAATGATACCTTAAAATTTAAGCTTTGGTTATAAATGTCATAAAATAAAATACTAGAAAATTTTCTTTTATAGAAAAAGAAAAATGATACCTTAAAATAGGAATTTCATTTTAATAATAATAAGAGTAAGGAATTGAAGACCATGATACTCAAGTCAAATGAGTTTCACTTTTTACCTTCAATGTCGTGAATGACCGGTCTTATATTGATATGTTTTTAAACGAATTCTAAACGAGTGCTTCAACTTTTCATCTTATTTACTCTTATATTGATATGTTTTTAAACGAATTCTAAACGAGTGCTTCAACTTTTCATCTTATTTACTCTTTACGAGTCGAATGGTTACTGAGCCACTATTCGGTCAGACATTTATTAGGTGTTTACATTACAAATTAAACACATTTACAAGTAAAACACTTTTATCAATTTTTGGATTGTGATTAAATAAATTTTAATTAAAAATCCATTAGAAAAGTAAATTATTATATTTATTGTAAATTTAAAACTGTTTGTTGCAATACTAAAGATTTAGGAGAACTTTATAAAGAAAACCAAAAGTGACTTTAATAGATTTAGAAAAAAAGTGTGAAGTAGTGTCTTGATATTGATCTCCTATCCCATACCTGAAACACTTATACATTGCAGGAAAGACATGTTTTTTATTTTACTTTTTCAGACATGGCAAAAGGTTGATTTTGAAGTACAATCGAGCTAATTATGAATAAAAATGCATTTGAAGGTGTACTATTCAACTTTCACAGTTCGATAGAATCAAAGTCCAAGTGTGTGTCGAAGCAATACAAAACGAACCTTAATTAGATAGGGAAAGTGTTACAAAGTAACGTGTGTAAATATGATTAACATAACATTTTTTCTTGCTTCAATATAAACGTAAGCACTTGGTACTAGGCAGTTTCAAAGAAAGAACACTTTCGAAGGAAAGGTTTGGACCTACACGGAAGTTCGCCATGTTGGAATACAACTTCCAGAGTTTAACCTATGATTTTTAAATTATTTTCATAATTGGTATATTCATAAACAAATGCGGAGTTGAGATTAAAACATTGGAACTCATATTGAACATTTTTTTACCTTTATCGGTTGAACCCACGACCTGCTTTTTGAAACTAAGCACCATATCTCTCTCAGACACGCACAAACTCGATTTCTGCAAACAGTACTTCCAATTATAATTCCAAACTTCCTTCATCGATCATATGTAGCCTGTGTTGTGCCCTTCATAAAAAAAAAAAGAAAAAACACCTTTGTTCTAACATGGACGTCTGTTTCCCACACAAAATGTCGGAATAAATTGAAGGCTAGAATATGGAACATTACGTTTTTCAGTTTACAATAGTAGCACAAAATTCTTGTGGTGCGAAGATCAATACTCTAACATTCAGGCGATCACCATCGCTTCTCTGAACAACTATTTTGGTTGAACTACAAATAACCGGTGTTTTCTATGATCATGGCAACGGGGCCTTTATAATGGTGACTTTAAGCTCACTTGGCTTACTGGAATGAGGGAGTTGCAGATACCATTACATTTAGGAAAAAAGTATGTTAGTGAGCTGAGACAGTCAGATACAAAGAAGGGTCGAGACAACGAAAAGAGCATATATATATATATATATATATATATATATATATATATGTGTGTGTGTGTGTGTGTGTGTGTGTGTAATAAAAGTAATCAGTACACAAAACTGTAGTGGTACATAATATGTTTCTGATGAGAGATGCACATCAAGATCAATGGGAAATTTTCCTCAACCAATGGTGTGGCAAGAAATCCTTTGCAAAGGAAAGAAGTCCCATACCATATGACCAACCCGACCAAGTGATTCCATCAAAATAAAAAATTAAAATTGCCATTTGATATAAGATCGACCTTGTTCCATTAGATATAATCAAACCATATGAATCATACAACGCGATTCAACTCGGTTACAGAAACACCAATTAAAAAGAGTTATAAAAATATTTTATTACTGATTCATGAACAAGTACTTGGCTTTAAAAAAATATTTGTGGTTGAGGACATTCTGCAGATAGAGGGAGGTTTGAACCATGAGAAAGGCCTTGTGAAGAGCAACTTTGACACCTCCAGGGGATATCAGTCTTACAGCCAGAAGTGTGGACAAGCTCATTCATAATATATATATATATATATATATATATATATATATATATATAAGATACACACATCACAATAATGCCAAGAAAGCCTGGAGGGAGTAGTAGTATTGCATAAGCACATTTATAGAAAAAAATGAGTTCCTGAAAATCGCATGATTAGAAGAAAAAAAATACAATGGAAAAAGAGTTAACACCCCATTGCAAATAATGAAGGGGATTCCTTTAGCAAAGGCGTCTTAAATTCTCGTTATTTAACTAGAATTCAGCAATAAGAGTTTAGCATTTGACTACCTATAAAGAAAAAGAAAAGAAAAAGGATTTCACGAGAAGGGAGATGAAAGAGAGAGCCCCCAACATCTCCCCAAGACTAAAGCATCTACCAGGGAGTAGAAACATTGAAGATGTCCAAACAGTTGCTCAATAGGGAGTTGAACATCCAGATGTCATACGTCCATGCTAGACCTCAAAGCAATCTTCCACAGCCACCAAATCCTCAGGTTGCTCCAGCTGTTAATTGTAGCAAATACTGTAGATGGTATCAAGCCACATTTGGGATTGTGACTTAAATGTAGCAAATAAAGTTCAATTAAACTGAAAATTTCAGTCCGCGGTTGGACTTGTGCTATCTGCTGGTGCTCTCTTTCCATCATAGCGCTAAAAGTAAAATAGACAAAATGCTTACTATTAGCAACAAGGATGCAATCCTGATAACAACATTAATGAATGAATAACCAATATTTGCTTGCCACGACAATTTTGAATGGGAAGAAATTATACTGAATCTACCTGTTTCCCAAATGAGAATGGAACATATTTATATTTGATCATGTGTGAAATCTGTCTCCTCATTGTAAGTGTGAAAAGGACCACCCAGTAGAAAAGGAGTATCGGCCAGAATACTGGAACATCAAAGGCACTAAAGAAAGTCATCACAAATGCAATGCAAAACGCCTTTGTGATCGAGTACCTGCCCATGAACAAAAAGTTCAGAAGCTTTCAGTAAAAACAACCATCTGCACGTTAAATCCAAACCGTAAATAACAAAACATTAGCTACCCCCACAAATGACAATTACAACAAAGCACAATACTAATGCTCGTGAATGAAGATTGATCTCCTCGGAAGCGAAACCATAGACTAATAATTAAACACAGAAATGTAATAAAATCAAACACAAGATTGTTATACCCTCCTACTCATCAAGGATAACATGCAAGCCAGTATGGTCATCAGAATGTGGCATTTTCAATATCCATAATTCGCTTGAACGAAAATCTAGACAATTTCGAGTACAGTGACGGACAGATCAAGCATACAAATACTCTAAAACTTGAATTTTAAAAAACAGAAAAATATTGAGCATAAATTTGGATAAAATAAATGAAAATTTTCCTCAGCTTTTATTCATAAGGTCAGTCCCCCAGACCCTCATGTAACTTCTCCATAAGTCCAGGTTAAATTGTTGGTGTTTGTGATAAATGCAGTGCAGGAAGTTTAATTAAATTCCCTTTATTTAATTAATCTGTAAATTCTTAGGCAAGCTGATTAGGAGTCTGAAACGATAAGTCGAAATCAAATCTTGGAGTTAGAACCAAAGACGCTAACAAGATAATATTACAACAGAAGTAGGTGGTGGAGTACAAAACCCTAGGAGGAAGGGAGGATTAGTGGAAGGGAATAGTACCAGAACTTGAACTCCGGGAGGCGGCGAACGAAGGGGCGAAACTCATCGGATCCTCTGGTGGGGAGGGTGGGGCCGTCATGAATCTCGGGATCGACCTGAGGGGAGAGGAAGCCGATGAGGAGGTTGAGGATGTAAATACCGAGGGCGTAGGAGACGATGTAAAAGCCTTGAACCAAGTACACGCGGAGGACGTAGACGGCAGCCACCACCAGACACCCGATCCAGCGGCGGAGGACGTGCGGCGTCGTTTTGTCCAGCATGTGCTGGTACTGCCGCGACACCGAAAATTTCCACCGCGATATTGTGGCTTCCGGGGAATGATCGTCGGCGACTCCTACGTCCATGGTGGGTAGGGGTAGTTTTGACTTTTGGATTTGTTTGGCGTAGGAGAAATGTGCAAAGGGTGCGTGCGATGGTGGCAGCAAACAAACCAAAGCAAATGAGATGAGATGTAGAAACGGCCTAATGGACCCTCTTCCCGGTTCGCTTGTCCTTGCCTCAAGATCTCTCTCCGGTCCACATCTTACTGAACCGGATTAACGGTTTTAACATTACCCAATCCATAGACTCTATTTTATAAAACCATATACACCTTTGACTTTAGCATAATAATACTGTATTTTCCAAAGACTTTAACACATTTCTTTTTAAGAAATGAGAGGTATTTCTTTTGGCAATGGTTGCTTCGAAAAAATTTAGACTTCCATTATCACGATCATGTTATTCATTCTATACAAATTTCATTTTATATTAAAATGTATTTTATTAACAAAAATTATTTATAGGTAATGGACTTTTCTACCAAAGATATTGCCAAAGAGAATGTGGTCGACCAAAAATTATTAAGATACATCGTAAAAATAATAAAAATTAAATATTTCAATGTTATTAATTAAAATATATATAAACATGAAAATTGTTATTTGATAGAAATTATTTTTCAAGTGTATTTCACCTTATTTAAATTTATAATTATTATAAATATGAACAATGAAAAATATATACTAAGAAAAATATATCTATTTTGTACTTTTTATGTCTAAATATCCTTTGATCATCATAACATAGAACTTGATTCTAGTTGAATATATGTCGATATGTACCCAAATCACATTGGCAAAACTAACTAGTACACTCTTGGAGCCAATCTCCGAGACCAATTGATGAACACCAATTATATATATATATATATATATATATATATATATATATATATATATATATATATATATATATATATATATATATATATATATTGATAACAATATCTATTTTTAGAATAATAGAAAGAAGCTAAATAAAAAGAAGATAAAAACATAATACAATGGAAGCTGAACATACAAAAAGTATTGTCATAATGAAAACAAAATAGAACTTACAGTTTTTATGAAAGGGAGGACTTAAAGAACTAAATCTTGTAAACATTTCTTCATAAAACTCTTACACCTCTAATATATGAAATTTATACATTTATTTCTCACAACCAAAACTCTCCCTTCTCAGTTAGATGTTCTTATTTATAGATATAATAGAACACACTAGATATTACCTATTTTACAATAATACCCTTTAACCTCTTACATTTTTATCCTAACTTTTAAATATTTTCTTTTTATCAAACTTCTCATGATGAACTTCTTGTCTTCTTCTCTTTTTATTTTTCAAACTTTATGGGAAATCTTCTTTTTCTGAATGCTGTCATATCTTCTTTTCTTCTTTGTCTTCTTTTCTTTATCTTGTTTTGAGTGTTGTCACGTCTTCTATTCTTCTTTGTTTCCTTTTCTTTTTTTGAATGTTATTACATTTTTTTCTTCTTTCAATCAAACAAATAGGATGTAAAAAAACTGAGGGTTTTCTTCTTCTGAATTTGTCTTTGATATTGATGACTTTGCTTTAATTACTTTTTCGATGTCCTTCATATTTATTGTTGTTGCTAATTATGTTAGTAGTTTCTGTTTTTCAACCAAAAATAATGATTCATAGGTTAATGTTACACTCATTTTTTTTTTCTTTTGTCGATAATTGGTTTGCTATTTATCAATATTTCTCTTAGTGATGGAGTTAGTATTAAATTTGTTCATCATTTGAGTTTAAACCTTCTTGAGAGATATTTTATATCTACATTTTCATAAGTTGATTCTATAATATACTCTCAAGTTACAATCCAAATCATATATATATATATATATATATATATATATATATATATATATATATATATTAAAATCTTTATGAATGTGGTTACAAATATTATGTTTATATTATTTTAATTTTAAGTAATATAAGTGTTAGTAGAATTTTACACATTATATTATCCTGAGTAAGAATTTCTTTACAATTATTTTTAAACAAACTTTATTATAAGGTCATGAATAAGATTATGTACGTAACTTTAGTAATTAAAAGAATACTTGTATTTTATATATTATAAGAAGATAAAAGAATAAGTATGAATGTTCTTTTATATTTGAGTAAATGAAAAGTATCAACATATATGATTGATTGGTTTAACCTTTAAAATTGCAAAGGAAAACAATATCAAACCCTAATATTAGGTGAACCAATAGTTACACTGTCTCATTCGTTTCATTTACATGTGCTAACTATTTTTTTTTTCAAGCACCCAATGAAAATATTTCTAAAAGTTCAAAAGTATTTTTAAAATCATATCCAACATCTGGCTATAGCTATTTTTTCTTTCAGTAACTTACCCATTAAACAAGATAAATTATTTGTTGTCCTATTGAAGAGTACAATTTGAGGGACAAATTATTTGTTCGCAAAATATGAAAGTTTAGATATACATTCTATTTTAATATTTTACGTGGAAAGAAATTATTGAAGCGATCGAAAAGAAGAAACAAAAATGGATGAGGTTTGATTTTAATTCATCATTGTAGCTACTCTAATTTATAATTATTTATTATGATAAAATGGTGCCACGGTGGATTGTCAAATAAGCAACGGTCCGCAGCTGTTCATTTCATTTTTCCCTTTGATTTCCGATGTGTAATTGCTTATGACCTCAATCAAACTGCATTGATCCAATTCCCAAACTCGCAAATCGTGTGTTTCCCCTTAACAAAGCCTTTGTTCTCTGCAAAACAGATCGAATAGTGTGCATCAACATCGACTCACCGTAAGCGATCCACTGCTCCTGCCTTTTCCATTTGTTGAATCTATGATGTGAATGAGTATCTGCAATATTTACAAATTAATATAATTATTGTTTTCTTCAATCGAAAATCTGCTTAATCTGTATTACCGGAGACTCCATTTTCAGATCCCTCTGTTTACATTCCCGACGCCGCCGACGTTTTTGCCCTGCTTTGGTTCAATTTATGCTCCCATCCAGTTAATTTATCGGACAACCGCTTAGATTATGAGACTAATTAGCTTGTGTGGAGTAGGTGTTTTTCTTTGGGTATTATCATATTGTAATTTTCCCACCAACATTGTATGACGTGTGTTAATTTATTTATTACTTAGTTAGTTTGCTGTTAGCTGGTTAAAGGTAAATTGCTCTTCACTTAGATTGGTTCTACGCTTTGCAGAACTGCATTTGAGTGACTCATGGAACCAGCTTCTGCTTATTCTTCATCTCAACCTACTCCTCCAGTTTCTAGTGCTGAAGAACAACACTCAACCAAAGTAACAGGACAGATCAACAATGCACATGATTCACCATCAACGTTATCTGCTTCTGGCATGTCATTATGGACAAAACATCTGAAATTTCCAGGCCTTGGCCTTGGACAAGCACAACAGGATTCACAGACCGATAACACAGGCATATCAGCTTTTGCTCGCCTGACTGGTGGGCTTGGATTGCGAACGCAGTCAAAAGAAACTGCTGCTCCAGTCAATTCGGGACCTGATCAATCTAATTTAATTGAATCCTTCGCCAAAGGGTTGATGGACTCTTCCAAGAGTGCAGTAAAAGCTGTCCAGGTCAAAGCACGCCATATCGTCTCTCAGAATAAACGTAGATACCAGGTTAGTTGACAACGAAATTTCGCAACTAGTCTGGTTTTACCTCTATGACGTGCATTACATGGATTACATGTTATTTTGTCCAAATCTGCTGGTTGAGTAACTTGCATTTGTGTTAACACATGTTCAATACATGCACATGCAGGATTTGTTTTTTCAAATTGTGGATATAAAAACTGGAGCCTTATATTTACATATTTTTCTGTTGATATAGTTTTGCATCAGGATTATTTATCTGCACTGGCAGCAACTTCCGTTCAAAATTTGTTATAAAATAGGCACACCACCTGAATGATACTATTAATGTTGCAGCTGACTTGTTGTTATAACTGACATGCATGATATGAGACACACCGATTTGGAAGACACATCAATAATGCATCTCAAAACAGAACTGAGTAGAGAAGATCTCATTAGAGGATTCTAACAAATTGCACATGCCTCAGTAGACTCTGTAAGACTAGTCATCTACTCATATGTACTAATGCATATAATCACATAATCATCTAAGACATGTTAGACGGTCTACGAACCTTCTAAACAAGATTTTACTCAGCCAATTCTTCACAAATCCCCACTTGGTTAAACATAAATCTTCTGAGTATGAGTTGTTATTTGCCTATAAGTATTACAAACTTAATTGAGACCTTCATCACCTTTACAGACCCTCGTGCAATCTCCTCTTTTACAAAATGCAGATTCACATCAATATACTTAGTTCTTTCACGGTAGACTTGGTTCTTGGACTGTATAACACTATTACTGTCACAATAGACTGTGACAATTTGATCTTGCACCCTTAGTTCCTTGGCTAGACCTGTCAACCATATGGCTTTCTTCATAGCTTTTGTCATACTCTTCATAGCTTTTGTCATACCCTACTTATGAGGTTGACAAAGCCACTACCTTCTATAGACTAGCCTTCCAACTGATAGCAGTACCATAAGTAGTGAATACATAGCCTGTGAGAGACTTTCTTTCTGGTGTTCAAATACCCAGCACAGTCTAACTCAACAAACTCTTCTATGGGAGCATCCCCTATAAATAGTCTACTCCACCATAAACCAAGACTCTTCCAAGTGAGAAGAATCCACCTAAGAGCTTTTCAATGAGCTTGTTCAGGGTTTGACTTGAACCTGCTAGCAATGCTCACAACATAGGCTATATCAGGATGAGTGCAAACCATTACGTACATAACAAAACCAACAATTTTAGCACATGGAAGACTATCCATGTATTTTTGTTCCCCACCGTCTTAAGAGACTGTTCATCACTCAACTTATAGTGAGATGCAAGAGGTGCGGACACAGGTTTCAAGTTTGTTATTCTAAACTTATCAAGGATTTTTTCGAGATAGGTCTCCTGAGCCACATATAGATGCTTCAACTCACGTTGTCTAATGATCCCATTCCCCAAATCTTTCATATTAGCTCCAAGATCTTTCATTTCAAACTCCCTATTCATCCTAATTTTAACCTTTTGCACCTCAGGTTTACTATTGCTTGCTATCAAAGTATCATCTACATATAACAACAATACAACGATTAGACCTTTTTCTGGAAATTTGTTGTCAAGTATCGTATTTGCTATGTTCAAAATCAATTCTTGCAATCAATTCATACCATGTAAGGATCTATTCAACTTACAAATATAATCCTCCTTGCCTCCTACCTCAAATCCTTCTGGTTGCTTCATATATATGGTCTCTTTTAAGTCTCCATACAAGAAAGCAGTCTTAATGTTCACATGTTCCAGCTGAAGGTTAAACTCAACAACTATGGCTAACAACATCTGAATGGATTTGTGTTTTACTACAAGAGAAAACACCTCATTGTAGTCGATTCCTTCACTCTGAGTAAAGCCCCAAGCCACCAATCTCCTCTTGAGTTTTTGTTGACTAGTTTTTAGATTTCCATCTTTGTGTTTGAAGATCCATTTACAATTGACCAACCTAGAACCCACAAGTTTATGAATAGGTCCAGATATTGTTTAGACGAAGTGACTTCATCTCCTCAGTCATGGTGTCTAGCCATTGAGTCTTCTCCTTACTTGCTAGTGGAGAGGTCAAACTAGACGGTTCACCATCTAACACCTCACTAGACTTAGGAGTATGCAATTAACTTTGCATAACCATACCTCGCTGAAGCTCTTACTGATCTCCTTATTTTATCTTTGGCAAGCAAGTAAGCATCAACTTGTCTGTTTTCATTAGACATTTGTCATCTATCATCCAATGCATTGTCTTGTAGAAAATCAGACACTCATCTTGTACCATACTCCACCTCAATGTTATCCCTATCATCATCATGGCTACTTGTAGGCTTACATTTTGAGACTTTTGGCTTGTAAGCCATTCCAATCTCATTGAAGCCTGCTGGAAGTCCCACAACGACTAGTGATAGTGGATGTAACCCTCACCTTATAAGCCGGTTTTGTGGGGTTAAGTTAGGTTTAAAGTCCACTTCTTAACAAAGTCGATGTCTCGGCTAATGGTACACTTCTTGAATCTTGACTCAAGACATCATAGACTATATGCTTTTAAACCTTTTGGATAAACTAGGAACATGCACTTGACAACAAGTGCATTCAATTTTCCTTGCCTTATGTGAGCATAGGCAACACAACTAAAGATTCTCAAGTGATCAAGGTTGGGGGAGTAACTTGATCAAATTTCCTTAGGAGTCTTCATCTCCAGCGCTATTATAGAACATCTTCCAATTTTTGAAATTCTCAAAAGCTTTCTCCTTGGTCTTTTGTGGATAAATCCATAACTTCCTTGAGTAGTCGTCTACTATGGACAAGAAATATTTAGCTCCAAAGTGTGATGGAGTTGAAGATGGTCTCCATTGGTCAACATGGACGTAACCCAATGTTTCCTTAGTCATTTGCTTCCGTACGTCAATATGAATTCTACAAACTTTTCATGGACATTGCTCACAAAATCTCAACTACTCGATTTTGTTAGTGCCAAATAAACCTTCTTTCTTCAGTTCCACTAAGCCTTTCTCGTTTATATGACCTAGCCTTCTAATACCCAAAAATGTTCCTTATCAGTATGAATTCCATCAAGTTAAATATGCTAGATTTTTATTCGCCATCCCTGCATATTGTTGTTTATCAATCAAATAATTCACGCAATGTGCCAAAACTTCAAGCATGCTCTGCTTCTCTATGCACATATGTAAAAGAAACAAGGTCTATAAAACATGTTATAGGAGATTTTGATATTCGCTACAAACTATAGTTGCAAGAAGAGCATGTTCTCAAATGTATTTTCCAATCTTAGGTTTATTGCCTCCTATTAAAAGATTTGCTTTGTCTCCTAACGTTCTTAATAACACAAATGTTGATTTTCCCACTATTTATAAAGGATCATGAGGGAATTGGTCACTATCTTGACTATATTTATTAAAGAATCAAATTGGTAGCGACTTCTTAGGCAATGTATCATATTGTGTATATGATACTTCTCTGATACAATTTTACATTTTTCTACCATATTTAATGAATTTTGGAAAGAAACAATAGTTTTTCTCTTAAGAAATGAGTTAACTTCCATGTTGCTTTCGTTTTGTTGTACTTTAATATTTCAGCTCTTATCCTTTGAAACAGGAAGATGGATTTGATTTGGATATGACATACATCACTGAAAATATAATTGCTATGGGATTTCCGGGTGGTGATATTAGCTCTGGAATTGTTGGATACATTGAGGTATACTTGTTGACAGTCAGTCCTTGTTTCTCGTGTTCAAGCCAAGCTCAGTTATCATTCAATTTTGTTTTAAGGGGTAGCTTTGTTTCAGGGGTTCTATCGCAATCACATGGAAGAAGTGATCAAGTTTTTTGAAACACATCATAAGGTAACATATTATCTACCTGGATTCCTATTATCTGCTCATCCATTCGCACTCAGAATTTGGCAGAGCATTGAAATCTAATAGCTGGCATGATACTTGAGTCACACATTGGAAGTGTTGGATTCTAGTATGGGGTTTATAAGACTTTCGCTCTCTAATTGCAGTGGCTAATTTGTGTTACAGATCTCCTACGTTTCATATAAATAAGTATGTAAAAGAAATCTAGAACAGAACCAAATAGTACTTTTCTTCTAGTTAACAGCCCAGCAATATAGAAGAACACATTTTATTGGAAAATTTGAACTATATCCTCTGTTAAAGCCATTAAATCCCTTCATAGTTCATGTTGCACAGAATCCATTAGATAAACAAATCCTAACCCTTTGAATGGATAATATCCTATCTATCTAACGTAAAATCAATAGAATCTGAAAGATATTCGTAAGTAATAAGCTTGGTTGTTTTTTTAGCTCGTGTACTTGAGTCTATGTGCAGTTTTAGTCCTCTTAGTTTTAGTTTTCTGGAACTTAGTCATCATATTTTCCTAATTGTTCAAATTGATTCCCCCACCCCAAATTTCATCCATTAATTAACAGAATCTTTACATAGGTGGTAATCTATCTTTGCTATGTTTAGATTTTAGTCCTCTTGGTTTTAGTTTCTTGCATTTAGTAATCATATTTTCCTAATTGTTCAAATTAATTCCCCCACCTCAAATTTCATCCATTAACAGAATTTTTAAAGAGGTGTAATCTATCATTGATATGTACAAATTCACAAAGGAAAAAATATAAAATAATTAAATAAAATATATTTATTTTATTTCATACATTCTTTATTATTTACATATTTTATATATTTTTTTCTTTGCTAATTTATACAAATTAATTTTATGCCACACCTTTATTACATTTCTATTAATCATTGGATAACTTTTTTAGCTGAGTTGCTTTGAACAATTAAGAACCTGATATAATGGGGAGAAAAAAATATAATTAAGCCCAAAGTATAAAATAACATTGCTACATCACTTGGTTTAATTGTACAACACCAATCCACAGTATCCCAAATAACCGTTCAATTGACAGTGCTCTTGAACCCTTCTACTGCTTGTAAATAGATACGTTGAGTACCTAAGGTTCTAAAGATTCTGCCATGCTCCAACTTCCTCTACAAATTTGAATTACTCTTACTCATTTTTCTTGTGCATTACATGGTTTGCTCCAATAACTAATTTCTCCATGTATCTTTGTGTACTGAGTGTTGATAATTTATTATCTTATCACAACTTTATTCTTTTGAAACCTTGATGTGCAGGGTAAATACAAAGTATACAATCTTTGTTCAGAAAGGTTATATGATGGATCATTATTCCAGGGGAAGGTGTGATTTTCATCTTTATCTTCACTTTAGTAATCAAATTGATATACTGGTATTGATGCGTAATAATTTTGACTGTTACCTATCATTATTTACCTGTCTAGTCTGGTGCAGCTGCTCTTTAAGTGCATTTATTCTTTATGTTGTACTTAAAGTTGAAAATTTGAGTCAACTTGCCAAGAGCTTCTGATTGTTAATGTAGCTATCTAGTGTTTGGTATTTTTACATGTTTTAAATGACTGATCGTAGGACCTGATAGAAAGGAAATAGCATTTTTTTTCGTAAATTTTATCATGGGACCTGATAAAGATAAATAAGAAAGGATAGTAAATGAAAAGTATTCTAAATTGTATCCTTTTTACGAATGGACGTTCTAAATTTTAATTTAGTCTCAATTTGTAGTTAATTAATATATCTTTCTGTTAACCTTTAATATATGTATTTTGAATACTGAGCATTCAATAACTTAACAAATCAGTAAAATACTTTTAAAGGAACTTTATGAAATGATTAAAAAGACAACAAAACCATGAGGGTATGTTAGTCGTCCCTCTTGTTGGACCCCCCCTCCTCTCCTATACCTCAAACTATATGTTATGACACATTACGAACAGCCACACTTGGAGATATGACTAAGGAATAATGGATTAATGTAAAACAAAACACGAATGAAAAAGAAAAAAATCTGCATGTTTCTTTGTTGTCTAACTTTGGTGGTTGATATTGGGTATAGTTTGACAGTACCTTGCATATCCTCGACAGAAATATTTAGAAGATCCTATTGACAAAGCTTTCTTACACTCAAATGCAGCCAATTGGCATGCCATTCCCCGAAGAGCTCTAACAACATTTTGGAGTGTCTGAAAACATCACATAGGAACATTAAAAAATTGGATATAACCATGGAGAAAATAATTATTTGACTTTTTTGTTGCTGTTTGGTTTTGCAGATGTAAGAAAAATAATTAAAGAATGGACCACAATTTCTTATATCAAATTGAATTGGCGTAATATTTTTGTTTGTCCTGTTAACGTACTGGGATTGTTTTCAGGTTGCAACTTTCCCATTTAGTGATCATAATTGCCCCCCTATTCAACTTATAGCATCATTCTGTCAAAGTGCATATTCATGGTTGAAGGAGGATATTCAAAATGTGGTGGTTGTTCATTGTAAAGCTGGTATGGGGAGGACTGGACTGATGATATGTTGTCTTCTTTTGTCTCTTAAGGCAAGTCATGATAATCAACTCCAAAGACTTTGGAATTTTAGTTGTGCTCTTCTATCTGAATTTTTCAATCTTTTGACTGTCAATATTATTTTGCAGTTCTTCCCAACTGCAGAGGAAGCTATTGATTACTTTAACCATAAAAGATGTGTAGATGGAAAGGCTCTAGTCCTCCCTAGTCAAATAGTCAGTCAATAATTTTGGTTTATTGTTTTATTAAATATGGGATATATTCTGCCATTCTGGACATATTCTTCTAAAATCATTTATTTCTGTAATTTTTTAGAGATATGTAAAATACTTTGAACGGACTTTAACACAATTCAATGGAGAAGTCCAGCCCGGTCGAAGGTAAGATGTAATTTTGTCACATTGTCCCAGAATCGAAGAAGGTTCCTCTTAATTTGGACTTTGACAGGTGCTTACTAAGAGGGTTCCGGCTTCACAAGTGCCCTTATTGGGTTAGACCATCTATTACAATTTCTGATCATAAGGGTAAGTAGCAAAGTTCACTGTTTTCTCTTCATGTCATTCCAATAATACTATAGTGTGAATTTCAACACATTTTTTAGCAAAGCTAAAATCTCATACATACTGTTTGGTTAAGAGGATGGGTGAAGATGGAAGTGATGTGGTGGATTGGGTGGGAAAGAGAAGAGATAATTAAAAAAATAGTGGAATTCGTTGTACCATTACCTATTTATACTCATCTCTTTATCTCTCCCCTCATCTTATACCTATGCTATTCATCTATTTACATTTTAGCTACTTATTTCCATCTAACCTATTTGTCTCCATCTACCCAGCAAAGTATTAGATTCCAATTTTTGCATGAAGAGAAAAGGGAAAATGTAATGGTACGATTGTAAAAAAGACAAATTGTGTGGAGTCAACTAGTGCTGTACTTGCTTGGTAAAGGAGTAAATGCACGAATGGACATAAATGAGATGACAAATAAAAATAAGTTCTCAATATTATCTCATATTAGTATAGCTCAAGAAATTGAACCATTCATCTCGGGGTCTGGTTCAGAGCTTCAGGTGTTCACCTCTGCATCTTTTCCCAACTGAAAATAAACCAAAGTATTTGATACGCATTTCTACCTCTAGAAGGCTCTAGTTTCTGCGGTATTTTCTCATGCAAATAGTCAAGTTGTTCTTACGACTGACATTTTAATCTACAAAGCCTGATGTTTTAACTTATTCCCAGGAGTTTTGTTTGCCACAAGAAACCATCCCAAAACAAAAGATCTACTGGTACACAATATTTTTTATCCCTTCTTTTGAGTTTTGATATTATATGGATTTGGATTTGATTACTGAATTTAATTTCTACACTCAGCCAGAAGATTTCTGGATCAGTCCACCGAAGAAAGGAATTGTGGTTTTTGCTCTACCAGGAGAACCTGGTCTAGCAGAGTTGGTAGGAGACTTCAAACTTCATTTTAATGATAGACAAGGAGATTTCTACTGGTTTGTTCAGAAACCTGTTTCTTTCGGGCCCCTTTATTCAGAACCATTATGATTATATTGTGACATTTAGAGTGATTTTAATACATAATTTTTTTATCAGGATCTTACATTTTTAACATGATGACGTAATATTGTATCGTGATAATTATTTTCATTTATACTCCAATTTATATTATAGATTTGTTCTCTTAAAAGATGTATATAATATGAAACAAATTGTTTACACAAATTAACAGTTTTCTTGATGTAACAATTTCTTCCTGGCAGTTGGATGAATACAACAATGACAGAAAATCGAATAATTTTAGATGGTTCAGATTTTGATGGTTTCGACAAGGTAAATATTTACTTCTATTCAATTTTATTTTTTATGCAGGTTTAACCTGACTATCTTGCTGCAGTCCCTACTTAAGTTATTGGTTTATTCTCTGAACCTGACGATAATTTAAACCTTACCGTTGCACCCTTCAGAGGAAGATCCCCGCTCCAGGATTCCGGGTGGAAGTTGTCATGATAGACTATAATGGCACCCTACCTTCAAGGACAAAAGCAAATTCCGCCAGCAAAGGATCTGACCAAAACACAATCAATGCCCTACCTGGTCCAAAGCCTACTACATCTAATTCAACTGAGAGTAAACTCCCGAGAAATGAAGATGATGTATTCTCAGACAGTGATGAAGAGGAGGGCCGAGATACACAAAGCAAGAAAGCTGCAACTGAGTACAAATTTATGGCACCTCATCAAGCTTCTGAGGAGACAACAGACCACGTAGGGATGTTGAGACACTCAACTGATCGATTGTCACTAAAGCATGAGGCAGGCATGCAGAACAATACTTCTGAACAATCAACTGCAGATGAACATAATAAAATTCATACAGGCAATAGCAGCACAAACGTGGAATCTGTAGGGGCAAGTGACATCAAGGCAATTGCAGCAGATGCTTCAGTTTTTTCCTTTGGGGATGAAGACTTTGAAAGTGATTGAAAGGAGGTGAGATGAACTGCTGATCCATTTCATTCCTATTAAGGAAAGGCATTATTACAGGAATTCATTGGTTTCTCCCAATTTGTTGTGAAATGAACTTTCCTGTATTTGTTTATTTATACCTTGTATATTTTTAATTTACACATTTATGTGATTCTTTCAAGTTTTCTACGTTATGTGCTTCCCTGTCGTCTGGAGAATTCCACAAAAGGTAACAAATACAAATAATATTAGTGTATTGTGAGTTGAAATAAGAAAAAAGTAACAAAAACATACCAATATTTCTTTCCAAAATTGATAATATTGGGTAACAAATCTTAGTGCCTGCGTTTAATCTTAATTTAAAGGAATCATGGTCTTTTTCTTATTAATTGCCTGAAAATATTTGAAAGAAAAAGTTATTTTTCAACTCTAATCATTCGTCAAACTTGCAGTGTAATATTATTTTTCAGGTTCACATTCAATAATTTATGTAAATATTTTTTTTGTTAAGATCTTAAATGACATGTAATAAATAATATATAGCTTGGGAAAAGAAGTTGCAGTGTGGTAATATAAACGGACGAAATAGTACATTTCAATCTCTGGGTTGATGAAAGGAAGCTCTGTTTAAGTAACTGGTAGTGCATGTTGAAGTAATGACTTGAATATTCCCACGCTATCAGTTTTTCACCATCAAAGAATAGATGTAAATTTAATCAAAATTAGAGTTTCATCAGATCAACCAATGAAGCAAATACACTGACGTAGGACATAAAATACTGATATGGATATAACTGATATATTGCAGCCAATGTCCAAAATATAAGACATGAACACACCGATGATATATATAATCAAAAAGACAAACTTTAACCTTAATTAAGAATTAATGTGTATGATTTACACTGTAAAAACAAATTTTCTAATAATTAGTTATATCTTATAGCAACAAGCTTTAAAATGTTACTGATATTATATTACATTTTATATTTTTGTAATTGTAAGAAGATTGTCTGTGTCTGACGCTTCCCAGTTTCCAATCTTTTAAATCAAGTTAATATTAAGGGAGAGATGAAAGTCTAAACATTAATTAATGAATACCACTCCAAATACAGCACCTAAATTTTGTATCTATCTAAATTGTGGAATGTTAAGGGACTGAATATATATGGCTAGTTAATATGTTCATTCGGTAAAAACTCAAAAAAGTGATTGTCATTTCCAACCAACCATAAAATACGCTTTCTGAGTCATATAATACACAGTCAGCAACGTAGCACCTAGCAAGTATATTAAGAGAAATGAGATTTATCATAATTTGTACAATTAATTTATGGTGAAATATGCAGATTTTTATCAAAACTAGACCGAGTTTTCAGTATAGAGACAAACAGGGGAAATAATCTACAACAGATTGAAAAAAGAGACAATCAACGAGGGTAATTGACATATCTAGTTAACAATACAGATGCTGCTATCAGCTGTTCATAAGAAAACAAAAAATCACATAACCAACACCACAAAGACAGGCAATCAACATGAAAACTCATCTCACATATTGGGGGAAAGCCAACATGGCAAGAAGCTACTTTCTTACTAATATCATAAAAAGCTGCTACTGGACACATTATCAATGTTAGACAGCCTTCTGAAGGCACATGATAATATATTTCTACCAGCCAAAAGGCCCAACCTTGTTCGCAACATTGTCAATCGGGTGTTGTTATTAGTTGAAGGAGCCTCAGCCTCCGCCTCAGCGTCTGCCTCAGCCTCTGCCATACCATCCTGAGCTCCCCCAACACCATCACTTCCACTCCCATCCAAAGCTTCAACTTCACTATCATCATAATTAAACGCCAAAGAAACCCTCTTTTCTCGCACCCACTCTACCCCTCTACCAGTAATCTTTCTGCACTTCTTCACCTTAACCTTAACCAAATTGGGACACCCCGAAGCTAGAGCTCCGATCCCAGCATTGGATACAGGACACCCTTTAATGCATAGCTTCTTGAGTGCAACACACTTATCGGCAATACACTCAATCTCTGCATCACCAACCGTTCCAATCCCACAAAGAGCCAACCTCTCCAAATTCCTGCAATTGCAAGCAATCGCCGCCAAGCTCGAAAAAGTAGGGTAAACACCAATCAACACAAGCTCCTGCAAATCAGGACAGTGTTTCGCAATCGCAGCCAAACCATCATCACCAATCCTATTAGTCCTCCATCCATCTATGTGAACCTTCCTCAACAACCTACACCTCTCAGCAACCATCGCAAGCCCTACATTGGAGCATTCCGCGGTTTTCACAACGTGCAGAGTCTCCAACCTCAAACACCTGGCCACCCCCACAAGTCCCACATCGCTAACTTGAACTTTCTCCAAGTGAATCTCAACCAAACCACCGTTTAAACACCCAATTCTAACCAGACTATCATCCCAATCCCCCGTACACCCAATCACCTTCAAAGTTCGAAGCTTCTTCGAACCAATCACAAGCGGCGCAAAGCTTTGACCGTTCACGAGCTCCTTTATGCATATAGATTTCAACGAAGCCGCGGCACCAACCTCCACCTCAGTGATTTGGGGGACCCCGCGGAGCCGCTTCAGCGTTAGATCTTCTAACGTGACGCATCGATCGAGCAGCGCTGCGATTCCCTTCGTGCCGAACATGCACGACGCACACGATAGCTTCTTCAAGGCCTTGCAATTATCGCCTACGCCGGCCATTCCAATTTCCGTTACGTCACGGCACCCGCGCAACTTCAGACGCGTGAGGTTCCTGCACCGCTTCGAGATCATAATCAAAGCATCGTCGTTTAAGCTCGCGTACTTCCGGTCGATTCGTAAAGTGAGTTTTGTGACCGATTCGAAGCGGTCAAATAGGGGAGAAACGAGCTCTTGCAATTCAGGCCGAGCGACAAGCGAGAGGCGGTGCCGTCTCTCGCCGTCCACGCGGCGCCATCGCCGGCAGACCTCAGAGCACTCTTTCCTGTCGGCGTTGCTGAGAAAATGGAAAATCACGGCCAAGCAATCGTCGGAAAGACGGATTGTGTGGTCGGCATCGAAATCGGGATCGCTGCTTGAATGTAACTGAGAAATTTGTTGGCGATTGATATCCGGCGCAGGCGGCGCGGCGGTGGACGGTGACTGTCCCATGGAAATGTGTGCGGGAAGCGGCGGAGAGGTATTGAAGGATTTATTACAAAGAGAAGGCATTGAACTTAAGGGAGGAGGCGCGTGGGGCACTCGCGTAACCACCTGGAAGTGGGCGAGATTTGCGTATGGGTTCATGCATCAGAGTCAGCCCAGGTACGCTATAGTGGGCTTGCGTGTCTCTGTCATCTTGGACCTGGCCTTTCACCTTTCTTTTTCATCTTTTCACTTTTTTTTTTATTACCTTCTTTTATTTATCTATTTTATACTCTACATTTAAAACTAAAATAGAAAATATATATATATATAACATAAAAGGAGTTCGTTTGCTAAAAAAGTAAGAGCATACATACCTTCTATTAATTATTTTCTACTACCATTATTTTTCTTATATTTTTAGACATTATTAAAATGATTGTAAACATAGGAAAAGAAAGGAAAATTAAAATGTAGTATCTAGTACAGGTAAATTTCAGTTAAAGTTCGTTTCAACCCAATTGACTACTAGCAACACCTCTCTCTTTCCAGAAAACGCGCACATTACTTTACCTATTTTCTTTATTTGACTTAACATTTTCTCACAATACTTTCTTTTCTCTAAAACTTTTCTTATTACCAATATTTGAACTTCTAAATATATGGAAAATTTTCAATTTATTAGTTATTTGAATGCTATAATTTAAAGAAATTTGAAAAGGTCATCTGAGCAGTCTTGGATATGAAGAATTTTTAAAGCCAATTACGCTATTAAATTGTGCGAAATTACCTTGAAATGCCGAAATGGTCGTCTTCATCGTCTCGTGTATTAGACCGAATCTAATGGGTTTTTTATTCATAAAAAAGTTTTATTTTCATATAAATTTTATAGATGCAAAATATTTTCAAATTAAAGAAAATTATTTATATAAAAATATCTCTTTAAGAACATTTTCTCCTTCACAAACCCATAATTCAACACTAGTTGATGGTTGTGACTAGTCTGTATTAAAACTACAAAAACCACTAATTTATTACCAGTTTTTTTACATCTTTTCTTTCATCTTTTTTCTTTCCGGTCATCGTCTTCATCTCTGAAATACCCGATTTCCATCGAGGACCCAATCTTCAGTCCACCATCAGAATTTCAGTTTCCAACATCTAATAATTTTACGTAAAAATAAAATATGAAAAGTATGTTTAATTTAAATATGTTATTATAATTCCTTAAAAGTATTAATTAAGTTGTACACGTGTCTGTGTCATCCTTGCACTTGTGCGTTTCCCTTGAGTCAAAGTTATAATTGAAGATCAGAATTGATGATTACTTGGTTGGATGGGAAAAGCAAGATTATTACTGGCGGGGATTGTTTTTCAAGTTCTTTTTACTGTTGTAAACTGCAACATCATCTTCAAGTAGCTATGGCGCAGTGGAACGAAAATAATGTTCACTTATTATTCTTTCATTTGCATCCAACACACCACGACAACCTTTTAAGCTCTTTTGGTCACTCTTATCATATATAGCAAAACCATCCACTTCACACCATCATTTACACTTTCCCAATTCTAATTAACATCGTCTCAAAACCCTAAACGTGTCGTGCTTCAATAATACAGATTGCTTTTTAAGTGTGGATTATAATATACTATCAAATGATTCTGAGGGAAATCACTTTAGAACAACCTCTTTTTTCAAAAGAAAAACCAGCAACACTACTTTACTTCGTATGACAAGAGACTCGTGACTGTGTTATTTTCTTCATATCTTATCAGCGAAGAACTTCTATTATCAGTAATATTATAAAAAGTGTTTCTTTTAATTAAGCGATGTAAGATTGAATCTTAGTAACGTGTCTTACTTTAGATATGAAATAAATTATGTCCAAGAGGAAGTACTTGTGCATTCATGATCCCTCATAATACCAACAACATATGCTTATAAGAAAATTGTGATCTGATGATACAAACATATGGTTTTTCCATGAAAACAATTAGATTATTAAAGGTACTGAAGCAACCCAGTTTAATGGTTTGTCATTAATGTAAGCACATAGTTACTAGTGATTACTTAACATTTATATTACCCTTAGTAAGAAGAACATTACCACTACCACTAAATAACACCAATCACATTGTCATTTCGTCAGTAAATAAATATTGTCACTGTCAATGTTACAGTTTTATTATTATTATTATTAGTAAGAGAAAAATAGTTACATATATAATTATTATTTATGGTACAGAGGTAATCCGTTTTAGTGGTTTGTCATTGATGTTAGCAAATCCTTGCTCTAACTGAGAATTTTATTAATTACCGCAACCGTGATTATTTAACTTTCATATTACCATTATATGTTATATTACCGTTAGTAGAAAAATTATCACTGCCACCAAATAAAACCAATCACGTTTGTTGTTATTGTCAGTAAATATTGTCACTTCCAATATTCACATCTCTCCTCGTTACCAGAATAATAGTAATCAGATATATAATTATAATGGTATTTTCATATTATTTTTCTTCCATTTCACAAAAATCACTAAATTGTTGGTTATCAACATTTTCATTATTTAAATAATCATTTAAATTCAAACACTTTAACTTTTTTATACAAAAACAAGTTTAAAAATAATTATTTAAATACAGGATGTGCCCATATTATTGTTTTTAAAATGTAAGAGCTAAATTTATTTATTTTCTTGCATCCATTTTTTTTTTGGAAGTATTTTAGGAATGTGGGAACAGTTTGGCAGACAGCAAAAGGAAGAGGCGGGGAATAAAAAAAGACAAAGCTATCATAAAATAAATTTTTATTTATTTTAATTTATTTTATTAGTTTTGGTTTATGCAAACGTAACTGAGCTGAGTCCTAGTTCGAACTCTGACTATTATCTGCGTCAGTAACGTTATGAAATGAAAATGTTAAATGGCTTCTTCTTCCCCTTCCTCACACCATAGCCAAACAAATTTCTATCTTCTTATTCGTATTCTTCGTCTTCTTCGTGCAACACCATGGCTCAGCCACCCTCACCCTCCTTCCTCCTCTGTCATGAACAATACTCCTCTTTCCAACAACATTCTCCAACTCTCATAACCACCCCATCTTCACCTTCCGTTTTTTCCGACGACCACCTCTTCTCCCAACACGACCACCTTCTCTCTCTACTATCCAAAGAGACCGCAACGCATTTCACTCCCTCCCCTTCCCACCACGTCGTACGCTGGATTTCTACACTTTCCCATTTCCACGGTTTCGCTCCTCTCACCACCGTTCTCGCCGTTAACTACTTCAACAGGTTCGTTAACCGAAGGAGCTTTCAGACCGAAGATAAACCGTGGAAGACTCAACTGGCAGCCGTTGCTTGCGTCTCTCTCGCAGCAAAAGTGGAGGAAACACGGGTGCCGCTTCTTTTGGAGTTGCAAGTACGTTTTCCAACATCGCTGTTTGTTCGCTAAAGTCCCGAGTTTCCTTGTTTTTCCAATGTTAAACGTGGAAAGTTTTCGATTTTGTTTAGGTGGAGGAATCGGAATTTGTGTTTGAAGCGAAGACCATACATACGATGGAGCTCCTCGTGTTGTCCACTCTCGAATGGAAAATGAACCCCGTCACTCCAATCTGTTTCTTTCAACACTTTCTCACAAGGCTTGATTTAAAGCGTCACTTGCACTGGGAATTTATGTGTGGGTGCCAACATGTTCTTCTTTCAGTCATTGCCGGTAAGATGTAATAACGTTGATAAATATGTAATAATGTCATTGCCGGTACATTCATATTAATCTGTGACTAACTTGGTGTTTATTGTAAAATTTATAATTATTTGTTTTTCAGATTCAAGGGTTATGAGTTATCTTCCTTCTACATTGTCTGCTGCTATAATGATACACGTTATTGAAGAGATTGAACCATTGAATGCTGCGGAGTACCGAAGTCAACTTCTTGGTTTACTCAAAAGTAACGAGGTGTGTCACTTTATCTTTAACTGCTCAAATCTGCTACATTTTTGAGTGATTGATTGTAAAATTTTGGTGGGTATGTTGCAGGAGCAAGTGAATGAGTGCTACAAACTGATGCTGGGACTATTAGTCTCCTGTAAAGGGATTCACAATCCTGGTCAGAGGCGCAAACGTGTCTCTGAGCCAAGTAGCCCTGATGGGGTCATTGATGCATCTTTCTGCTGTGAAAGCTCAAATGATTCCTGGTCAGTGGCATCACTTTCTGTGGAGCCAGAGTTAAAGAGGAGAAAAGATGAGGACCAGCAGATTCGTTTGCCCCCAGTGAATCGAGTGTCTATTGATGTTCTAAATATTCCTCGTTAATAACTTAGAATCATGGTAGTTTTATTAGAAAACGCAAGAAAATATCTGGCAGTTATGTCATGGAGGAGTACTTTTGCTGTCAGTTTCTACATTGATGGCTGAACACTTGACAATGAACGAGGCAGAGAGAAACTCTATTCCTTCACTGTTATACAAGGATCTGATACTGAGTAGCAACATTACATGAAATGTAGTTTTACATGTGCATGTTCAATTACGCGTGATATTTCCCAATGAGCAACATTCAAGGGGTTTCCTTTGTTTCTTTGTTATCTTCCAATCTCTCCCTGTTAGTACAGAACAGGAACTCCACATTAAGGTTAACATGTAAACAAAGATGGCTAGAATGTCTTCTGCAATGCATTAGATGAACTAATGAAATTATAATACGAGGTCAAACAAGACCCGGAAACAAGTCAGTTAACAAAGACATACCAACTCTACATTTATGCTTTCACTTATCTCAATATGTTAATATTATGTTTATATGGAACCAATCTGTTAATAAATGGATATGTATAATTTGGTTCCATTTGAGTCATCCTCATTTGTGGACATTTGGTCTCAAAGTTGTTGGTTACCAAACCCAGCTTTCAGTTCTAACTCCATTTCATGAATATATAATAACTCCTTTCTTGTCAAGTTTTGGAAGAAAATATTGCAATTAAAAGTGTATGATGTATTTTTCAATTCAATGGTCGTATAGTCTGATCAAACTTTTTTTTCCTGTTTGACAATAAGTATGAACATGGGACTTTAAGCAATTCAGTGTCTGTGGTTGCAAATTTAATGCAGCGTTTGCTGTCACTAACTACCATATTATAATTGAAAATGCAAGTTCATATTATGAACACTATGGCTAATAATTGAAGATGCAACTCCATATGGGTTTTGAGCACTTAGAACATCTCTGACAGAAGCAACTTATTGGAGTTGCTTCATATATTAAAAGTGTAGTTTGTAATTTCTATTATGTCATACTGCTGTTAAGAAAGTTGTTCCTAATTTTGTTCTGACGGAAGAACTTTTAAGAAGCTTTAAACAATTTACAATTTTAGATAATAATATTTATTATTTTAATTGTCAAAGTAATATTTTTTTTTTTTACTTTTAAGGTTGAGATGCTTAGGGAAATAATAAAAACACCTTTTAAGCATATTGTGAGTGTTTGCATAAAACTTTTTCAATAGACAAGTTCCTTGAAGCAACCTAAGGCAACTTCTGAACATTTCTAATTGAAGCTACTCTTGTCATTATAAAGTAAAGATGCGAAAATAGAAAATGCATTTTGCACGATAGCTAAATAATGATAAAGATGGGCTCTAGCTGCTATGAACTTGAATTGGATGTAGGTGATGGGTGATCGAGTTTTTTGGAATGATGAATTCTCTCTGAACTTTTAGGAGTTTTGTCTGACTTTTATGTTTGGAAAGTGATAGAGCCATGCTCATAATATAGCTATTAATTACACAGAAGAAGAGAAAATAGGCACGCAAAAGAGGCAAAATGATCAAAGGGAAGACCAGTCATCATAGGACGAAATATTTGAAAAAGACAAACTTTTTGAAATTGGGTGCCTCTGTTACCTCTCTGTCCTGTTCCTTTCCCATTTTGAACTGAGTTATGGTCAGCTATGTGTTGCTGTTTTATCATGGCATAGTTATGATGAAAGATTTTCAATGTGCCCAACAATAATTCTGTGTGATATAATGATTCTCCTTCATATTGAACTTTTGCATGCTTTGTTTAGACTTAGGAGAAGCATTAGGCAAACCAAAAACTTAGGTTGTGTTGACCAATAGGTTACAACTTAAATTGTTTGGCAAAAACAAGTCTGCTTCAGATTTTCTATCATACCAGAAAGAAGATTGTGACATGATTGAAGTCTATTTGGGAGGAGTAGGATAGTGTTATAATTTCGATAGCAAAGGGACCACGAGTATGACCGAGGGGTGTGTGCCAAATGAAAAGGGTTCTTCTGATGTACAACCAAGAGACAGAAAATGTGCATAATGTGATATCTATCTATAGACTAAAGTTGCTACCTAGAAATATAGCATCAAAAGCTAATAAGGAGCCAGCATTCTCCACATGCACGTAATATTAGGTGCGTTATGCTTTTGGTTAAAAGTGCCAAATTTATGTAAGCCAGTTTTGTTTCCGCATAATCTACCTCTTTTAGCTACCATGCAAATATTGGTGTAGATGTTTGGTCTAGCGGCTTAATTATGAGACCACATAAGTTAAATGGAAAGGACTACCACCAAAAACAAACACTTTTTTTCCACCAACCTAAACAATATTGCTTACTCTATTCTTTATATCAAACAAATTCTTCACTTTTACATTCAAAATTTCAAACCCAGTAATAATGTTTGAATAAATTATTTAAATTAACAAGCTTTTCACATCAGAGCTTATGTTGTAAGTTTCACTACTTGAAATAGGCTAAAAGAGTAATCATTCTCTAAAGCCTTTTTCAGGGACCACCAAAAGCCTAAGTTAAACGAACACAGACCATGAATGCTTTATTTCATCTTTAACATGCCCTATCACGCAAGAGCCCCTCTAGCTTTCAAGCATAAATAATGCACATGTCCTTCCATCATGCGCTGATATTAAAGTTTTTATTAAGATAATGACAGATACATTAGGTTAAATCACGTCAATGATTTCTTCTAATCTGGACATTGTCATCATTTTACACTTTTTCCTTCTAACAGGTGTAGTCTACAACAGCTGGGTGTGCGCATAATACTCCTCATAACTTATGTACTTAAATGCCTTGAACGGCTATGTCATACATATATCACAGTGATTGACATCATAAGTAGTTCGAAGTTCAACAAATAACAGATACAATAAAACTCATTTATGTCTATTATCAAACTATATATATAATAGAGTCTGAGCATTCATATCATTGAAGATCAGAAAAGCAGTCAAATCCTGGTTCATCTTGTCTTGTTAGATATGTGACTGGATAACCAATCCAACCCTTCGTAGAGTCCTAGCCCAGATGTGGCACAGGTTGGTTGGATGAACCTTCATAAATAAATAACAAAAAACAGCTAAAATTAGTTATTCATTGAACATTATTAATTCTCACGAAGTTGTTATGTGTGATTGCTAAATGATTAGAGTTTTAAACCTATGCCTTGGTTTCTGATATTGAATCATTGTAATTAAAATGTGACATACCAGCGACGCAGGCGAAGTGAATGTAAACCAAGTTTGTCTGTAATTTCCGCAACACTTAAAGCATTAGGAAGGTCTTGCTTATTGGCAAACACCAGAACTGTAGCATCGCGAAGTTCATCCTGCAATGCTCATCACCAAACAAGATTATTGCATCATTTAACTGTCCGAGGACAAAGCTTGCTGATTTTCATTTGGGGAATCTTCTGATAAAATTTAACCATGGTTCAAAGCCTTACTTGTTTAACTAAAATTACTGACCTCACTTAGCATTCTGTGCAATTCGTCTCTGGCTTCCAAAATTCTGTCTCTATCGTTACTGTCTACCACAAAGATAAGACCTTGTGTGTTCTGAAAATAGTGTCTCCACAATGGTCGAATCTACATATATAGGATTTGGCATAGAATCGGATTATAGTAGTTTTTGTAACATGTGCATGGATCGTTACCATATACTGATGATCCCATAAAAATTATATTTTGGTAGACAAATCTGTAACCGCAGGATTTCAAGGTTCGTTTCTTAATAAATTAAGATGTATCCAGAAAAACACAAAATACCTTGTCCTGCCCTCCAACATCCCAGACGGTGAAGCTGACATTTTTGTACTCAACAGTCTCCACATTGAAGCCTGATCCATCAAACACATATGCCCAATTTTAATCATTTCATTTGTCACCCATATTGTAAATATAATTATCTTTCAATTTTTATAATTTAAAAGTGTAACTTTTTCTTTTTCATTTCTCTCAATATGAAGTTCATGAGAGAAATAAGGTGGATCAATCACACGTCCTTGAGTACAGTATATATATAGTACGAATTCAGAATATTTGTCTAAGAACAGAGGGAAAAAAGGTACGGTGACTAGTATGAACCTATTGTGGGTATTGTAGTGACGATTTCTCCCAGTTTAAGTTTATAGAGTATTGTTGTTTTCCCAGCTGCATCAAGACCCACCATGAGGATCCTCATTTCTTTCTTCGCATAAAACAATCTCATTAGCCGTGACACCGTCAAACCCATTGTTGCCTCTGTTTCAATCAAAATTTTGGCTGAAAAACCCACCTAAAATGTAAACAGTGGAAAATTAAAAACAAAATTAACCATAGAATTCTTTTCATACCAAAAATCAGAGTGAGACCTTTGAAATTCTTTTTCTCTTTACTTTTTTCTCTTTCAAACTTTGATGGAAGGAGAGGAAGGTACTACCTCAAAAAGATGTACTTTTTCGCAAGCAGAGGAAACTTAAAAATTACTCTGTTGCTCGTATATTTTATAACCATGTGACCAGAAAATAGCACCGGGAATCAATACTGCACTAGTAGAAAGAGGAATAGGATTCGAGTGTAGATAGCTGAACGAATAAAGTGGAATGATGGGCATGCCATTTGAAACCATGGGTAATAAAAAGCGACTTATTATGATTGTCCCTCCATGCAAAAGCGATCTTCTGATATGAATTTTCTAGTCCCATCCAGAAGTGAGATTCGGATGACACACTACAGAAGTTACATCAGCGTCAAACCAAAGCGAGGGTTCACGCAAAAGCAACAAACCTCGATTTTCTAAAAAACATGTTTTTGTTAATGTGGATGTGAAAATACCGAAAAATGGTATAGCTGGTTTGGCTAATCAGCCTTGGAATAGAAAGTAAAAACAGGGATTTATAGGATTAATTCGGATACAATACTGAATACATCGCACTACTTTGTCCATGTCTTCGTGACTACCGGACAACATAGCAATAACAATAAAAGAATAAATTTACACATTGCCAAACCTATTTCCTTGGCTAAACAAATGGATCAAGGACACTGCATGGTTACATTACTTTTTGGCCACGGCATCTTTGGCGGACTGTAGAGTGGATGTAACAGCAGCAGCAGCACCGGCAAGTATTCCACCACTGGTGTTTTTCGTTGTATGGACCTGGTGAATTACATCAACCTTCCTCATTTCTTGACCTTGCCCTGCTGAAGATCGATAATCCACACTTTCCACCTTTTTCTCCTCGCAATTCTGTGCATTCGCAGTCTCATTCTGACAGAAGGATTCATACAGATTCATTCATTTATCATTAGAACTGCAAAATACATAAACAGAAAAAGGTTCTGGAGTTACATACTAACCTTGGATTGTTCATTCATGTTAACCAATTAAATTAAAAATTATAGATCACTTCCTCCGGGGTTATTAGTAATGGAATTTGGGCTTTTAAGAGTGGAGGAAGGCAAATCAAGACTATCTATGAATACGGAGAACAAATGCGGAGTAAAAGGACCTAAATAACTACGCACCCCACATGTCACCGCTTGGCATGTCCTCACATTCGGTAATTGAATTGATGACATTTTTGGAAGGGAGCCTAAAATTAAAAACATTCTTTTGTTTAACCAGGTGATTATTGATTGATAGCGTATCTACAATTCAGGAATTGATTACAAATGTAATTTGACCCGATTTGACAATGATATTCGATCGTCACAAAATAATGCAAAAGAAAAGCTGAAAATGGAATTGGAGATAAACAAGCCAGAAATTGCTTGACTAGGATCAGAAACAACAATTTGTTGATGACAATAGAAAAATCTACAAGGCAAAATATATCTGGCTATATTTTTCTAGGCTGATATATGTTATAACTTGATAACACAACTATCCTAGAACACCTAATCAATATAATATCCCCTGTCAATTTCACACATGAAACATAACCAAAACAGTTGAACAGGTTGCTAATTGAGATTAACAACTAAAGGACGCCTCCCTCCTTCCTTAACAAGTCATAAGAGGTGACCCACTACAGTGAACATCCGAAATATCAGAAAGCCTCTGTCTGGGAGACAACGTTGCGATGCCAGCAGCATCAAAATCAATATTGGCAATATTCTTTCTCTTGTGAGTTTCTGAACTGCTTTTCTCTTCCGAAACCTCAGCGATTGGGCTCAACCCCTCTATTTCCTTGTGACCAACAGAAAGCATAGCTTGAGCTTCAGCCACAGCCGTCCCATCATCATCTGCAGCATATAATATCTTCTGAATCGCCCCAACGATCTGAATCATCATAAACAACAATCACAGCACACATGATCATTACCTAATAGCAACACCAGTTTTTCGAGTTCACCAGTCAATAACTAAAAACAACGAAAACACAGTACCGGAGAGTGTTCTATCTCAGGAGTCTGGCACAGTATCTCAATATCTCTCAGTTTTGCAAAGTAGAAGTCCCGTTCTTTCTCCAGACTATCGATGGACAACTTCAATTCCGTTATCTGCATCAACTTGAATATTAGAGAAATGTATTTTCATCATTCGTTTGATAATTCTCGTTTACGTGAAAACAGAAAAAACCTTTTCCTCATAGGCAGGGCCACCTGCACTAGGTGCTCTCGCGACCTTAACAGCCTGATTTGTAGGGTTTGCATTGGAAACCTCGGTTCTTCGAGAATTATGGGAAGACTGAGGTCTCTGCGACGAAGAACCCTTGGTAGAGGCTTGGGAGTTTGCAGATTTCTTACTCGTTTCTCTTCCTCCTCTGCAAACCTCTCTCCTCTCCAAAGCATTATACCTACAAACATTCAGCATATTGTATTTTAATTTTAAATTTAAATAATTTATATCCCCAATACCTAAACATTGCACTACAGAATCCAAAGTTCACAAGATTCTCCCCGCCTGGTTAGGTTTGAATTTCAATCCTAAACCCAAATTATCAATTCAAAACAACTAGCCAATGATAGCAAGTTAATTTCAGCGAATTAAAATAGGAATCTGCAAGGATAAATATATAGGTAAGAGAATCAAATTAAGATTGTATTACATGTTCTGTCCTGAATTGACAGAATCACAGTATCTTTTCATCCACTGCATGAACTCGAGGTTATCCAGTGGCCTTCCTTTCACGAGCTTGCTGACTTCGATGTGCTGTCAGACACAATGAGCAATTCAGTAACCCAATTAAAGATCGTCCAAAATTAAAGCAAAAACAGATACCATATTGAAAGAGGAGGAAGGGAGAATGTTGTTACCTTGGTGATTTTGAGTTTGTTGAAGACATCTTGAAGAACCTTGTAGTTCTGAATCATCTCATACTCGTTCTTGGCATCGAAATTGACTTTGTGCATCGGCACGATCCCTGGATGAGCCGCATCGAGAAGCTGGCAGTGAACTGCGCCAGAACATGCCTGGAAATTTTTCGATCAAACGAAATTAACAGAGTAAGAAACTGTGAAAGAAAACTTAAACAAAGTATAAAAAGAACTGGATCAGGACCTCTTCGACTTTGGAGAGACTGAGTTGCAGAGTCGAGTTGATCCAAGAAAGAATCTCAGATCTGCCGACGAAGTAAGCCGCATCCATAATTCCAATGTTGGTCGCCATTTCTCTCTTTCTCTCTCTCTCTCCCTATGCTCTTTTGTGTTCTCTTTCTACTAACGGCTCTTTCGCAAAGAAACAGAGGTGGTATATATATGGAGAGTGGAGCGGGAGTTTTCAAATTCAAAATCTCCTGATAGGTGATAAACGTCTCTAAGCTGTCTTAATAAGGAATCCACGCAACGTTCGTCTAAGCTGAATGTGGTGTGGACCGAACATTTTGGGTTGGGCTTTAATTTCAGTACTTGGGCTTATAGCAATTTCTTGCATAGTGGGCTTTAACAAAAACACTCTAAATCGCTTTCATATCATACATCTCAAAACTTGCGACCTTAAATAATTACTACTATTTGACCATTAGTCGGTGCAAGACTATAGTCAACAAATAAACAAACCTAATTTTAATGACAAAAAATATACAAGTAATAAAATATAACAATTAAAGGAAAAAAAAAATTTGATAATGTTTTTTTACAAATAAAAATGTTTTATTGTTATTCATTAGTATCTAGCCTTCTGGTGACGTGATAAAAAGTATCAGAATAAGTGATCTTCCTTCTAGCCTTTTTTATTCTTCCAAGTCTTCGTGATTATTTATAAGTTCCCTTTCAAATCAAATCTACTAATTATTTTTACCAAATATTATAACTTAATTTATAGCTTTTCAGCCAATAAATAATAAATATTCCACATTAACAATATATATCATTTTTCTGTCTCTTAATATAAAAGGTGACTAGCCAGCCACATGTAATTGATTACTCAGTCGAAAAGTTGTATGCTGAAAATGATTAGATAATAAGTCATAATAATTTTAAAAAAAATTACTAACTTTTCACATATTTGTTGATAACTAAATTATTTTTAATTCTCGTGGATTAATCAAAAGGTCTTTTGTACACAAAAATGAAGATTAACATACAAATTAAATTCATAAGAAAAATTATAATTCTGGCAATTATTTTTCTTTTGCCTCTTAACGAATTTGTTTAATTGTTTATTACATGACTAGGTTTGATTTGGAAAAAACGTATACGTTGGAAGAAATAAAGGAGACAGACTGTCTCGGACGGTTTGTCTTTAAGAAATTTGGATGCAGCATCATTTTAATACTGAAATTTAAGAATAAAATAACAATATACAATTATCTCGGTATTTATATATAAAAAGAATTAAAAATATTAACATAGTGATAAGAACAACCAATATTAGAAAAGTTTATCATTGTCAATTTTAAACTTTCAGAAAATATTATGGTAAAGTGATTACAAATATAGTTCTTATGGCATTTTCAATAATTGTGTTCCTTTTATTTTGGATCCCACCGAGAAAAATCAGTCATGTTATTACTGTAAATAACTGATCGTTTGGATTGGGCTTTCCCTTCTTAATTACTTCGGCTTATAACAATTTGTATTCTAATAGCCTTTAGAATCTTCTTAGAGAGACATTCCCTCTATCACGGCTTTCTACACCTTTCCAATTTTTTCTAATTACAAACATATCATATTTTCTTTTATCCTTTACCTTTTTTAACTCTTTTTTTAAAACCCTAATTTTTTACTTTCTTATCCACTCATTCACACATTACACCCCACCCCCACATTCTTACTTTCTCTCTTCCTCTCTTATTCTCCTCTTCCTCTTTCCCCAATTTCTCATCTTTCTCTTTCCTCAATTTCCCATTTTTGTCAAGATTCTTTGTGAACATGTATTGTCTATGTGTTGAATGTTGCTATGTGCTTCTGTTTTGTGTTAAATGAAGAAGAGAAATGCGAAAGGCGGCAACAAATATGAGGTACCCATAGAACACTTAAACGGATCTCGAAATCCGTCCACGGACATCGACATCCATTTACCCTTTAATGGATGTCGATATCCGTCGACGAATTTTGAGATATGTTTAAGTGTTCTATGTATACTCCATATCCGTTTAAGGGTACTGAATTTTGTATTCACATCTGGGAACCTTCTGCTTGGCACCACCACTTGACCACCTTCGACCACCATAATAGCACAATTAGAGGGAAGAAGAAGCAAGATAAATTTGATTTCCGTGGAAGTGCTTGCGTGTGGGACTGCATTGATACAATGGGTGGATGTTGGTGAAGGTAAATATATTTTAACCATCATGAATTAAATATCTTACAAGGGCAAAAGAGAAATAGGAAGTGTAATAAGTAATGTGAGGTAGTGAAGGAAATAACACTCATCACCTTATATCTTGCATTGTATCCTTGTGGGCTTTAGGACATTCGACGAGACATAATTAGTATTATTTTATCATTGGTCTGTGCAATACCCTAGTTAACAAATAAACAAACATTAATTTATTAGGAGAAAACATATGTAAAAGGATAAAAAAATATTACAATTTGAGGGAAAAATATTATACTTTTAATAGTGCCTATTTATAAATAAAAATATTTTAATATTATTGGTTAGTATTTACCATTTAGGTGACCGTGAGTAAAATTATTAGAATAGGTGGCTTTCTTTCTATCCATTTTAACTTATTTTCAGACTTTATGGACTATTCATAAGGCCCAATCAAAATAAATGTATTAATGATTTTTACCAAATAGTATTAGCTAATTAATTATTCTTAGGAAGAAGGTTAGAGGTAGAGGAAGGTGAAGGAAGAAAAAAAAAATCTTGAAGACTACTAATATAAATATGACGAGTTAATGATAATTTGACAAAAATAATCAAATTAATTTTTCTTAATAAATATTAAGATTTAATTCAGTAAAAAAGATACATAGGAATTAAAGTGAATCATACCAAATTACTAGGTAAGCTTAAAATTTGTATTAAAATTCTATCTAAACAACCAAATGAAAATTATTCTAACCATGAGATAAATTATAATTTGTTATTTTTTTTTTCTTATACTCATATCTATATTCATATATACCATACATGGACATAGTGATATTAGTACAAAATAGACTTATAACGTCTTACATCCAGTATTAGCACAAAAATAACCAACCTAAAAGATTATTAGTGGTTTTTTTGTAAATAAAATGAAGAGTTTGACACCATACATTAATCATGGCCAATGCCATGTCACATTTAAATGTTTGTTTGCAAAGGCGACATCATACGATTTTTAAACATTTAAAAAAGTCGGTTAAAAGGCATGTTCTCAAGGAATATAACATCTGATAATGAAAGAGCCAACGTCATATATTCTTTAAACATTTATTTAGAGAGGGGTTAACATCTAATGATGTTTTAAACATGGTAAGCCCCATTGACAACTAATATTCATCATACAAAGAGAATGCAAAGTTGAATAAATTTATTCCATGCACAAAAAGAGAAAACCTAAGTTGAAATCCATGTTACAAACGCGAGCGTCGCTTTTTTTCATATCATCTACATAATTGTTTTAATATTAACCTATATTTTAAATGTTTTCAAATTAATTAGAGTTGTGAGTAAGCTCAAATTACAACAAATTCAAGTACTGTATCGAAAGTTTCAAACTCATTCATATTAAAGTTATTAATATTTGCATGTCAATTTATGACCTTGAAATTGAATATTTTATGTCATGTTTAGCGTAACAAGCAACCATATTTATGGGCATTTGATTATTATGTCATCTCTTGGATAAAAGTCATCATTCAAGTAGGTACTAGACATGATTGGGTTGAGTTAATAATATTTATCTTTCACTTATTACAAATCACATCAAAATCTAAACATTAACATGCATACATAATAAAGTTATGTTATTTTTGCAACACTTCAAGAATCCATCACCTATAACGAATGACATAATAAAAAAAATAAGACAAAAGTGTATAAGATATCTAGTAGAACGGTGGAATTAGGATTCACAATAACAATTGTGTTTTCCTTGAAAGTTGTCTAGGACAAGTTTTTTATTATTTTAGTTTTGTTCTAATAGTCTTAGTTTTGATAGTTTTGGTATTAGTTGTCTCATTTTGTTTGTTTTAATGGTTTTAGTTTTGAAATATAATGTGTGTTGGGAATTTTTCAAACAATTCTAAAACGTTTTCTGTTTTTCAGTTTGGGTAAATTGTAAATATTAAAATAATTGAAAAAAGACATTATTTGTTGTTGCCCCTTTAAAGTTAGATGTGTCACCAATTGCCTGTCGATCTATTGTGATGTCTATCATTAAGAAAATCATACTTTCTTACCACCAACATTTTTTGACCTTTATTTTTAAAACTGAGATTAATTTGATATTTTTGACTAAAATGTTGAAGTTTCTTCTAACATTAAATATCAAAACTAACTAACATATTTCAAAAGTCTTTTTTGTAGTAGAGTAAAAAAAATGTAAATATGTATATTTTTTATTGTAAATTTTATCAATGAGATTAGTATAGATAAATTGTGTGTACATTTGTATCTCATAAGTGATAAAAATATTAATGTAATTTTGAAATAATATTTTAATTTTACTCATAATAATCGTACTTTTATTAATTATTGATTTTATTATAGGTAAATGTTGTTTAAAGGTGAACTTTTTCAATAAGATTTATTACTACTTACTTATATTTACTTTTTTTAACTACATATATAACATATACACATCAATAAAATACTCAACAACTCTAATAAGTGTTTTTTTTTATATTTTCTTTCATATTATTTTTTTCTTAAACAATTTTAGTAAACGGGTTCAGAGATCATTTACTTAATTTGGTTCATCTGATGAATTGTTTTATATAGGAAAAGGAACACATTATTTTTGTCTTATGGATCGCAATGCATGTGTTTTATTTTTAACGATAGTGTCATGCGTGCTTTAATCTAAACTCTTCTTAATCTCTTATTGTATTGATATTGTTTTTTTTTTTATAATAATTGTTTGACTTTATCAATCACATTTATTTTTTTATGTGTGTTTTCTCTAACATTCTTAGATAGAAGATCTATTTATTAAACCTTTTAATGCAAAATTAAAAAGGAATATTATATAAGTGAAGTCACTCAAGCAACCCTAAAAAATTTTACGGATGAAATTGTTTTTACTCACAAAGCGAAGGAATTTTTGGCTCACTGTGTCAGAACCCATTAAAACCCGAACTCATTAAAACCCACTAAAAACCCAAGTAGTGGGAGCCAAGTGCCAAGGAGAGAGTCAACGTTTCAGATAGTGAAAAACAGGTGGTTGCAGGAGAGTGGTCGTTCGGTTTTGGTGACGGCAATATTTAAGGCCAAATTTCAAATGTCGTGCTATTTCTCTGCATGCTTTCCTTCTTCTCCAAACTGCTGAAACCATTTCCTCCTCCTTCTCTCTAAATCTCATTCATCTTCTCTCTAAGAAAATCTCATCTTTCTTCTTCCGATCACCTCTCAGGCATCGTTTGAACTCTCCCGGCGTCAAGGGCTTTCATTTAAACCGATCGGGTTGTGGTTCTAAGCCAGTGAGTTACTTTCTCCTTAGCACGTTCGTTCTTTTCACATGCAAACCCAGATTTCTGGTTGCATGAGCGAATCGTATTCTTCTGAGTATTTCTGGTCTTCTGTTTGGTTCAGTTTCTTAAAGCGTGACATTCAAATGTTAAGGTCTTTGGTAGTGGTGAGCTTTATTCTGCATCTGTGAGCGTTCGATTACGTTTAGAGGTAAGGAAAGCTTATATAATTTGATTAAGATTCTTGTTTTGAACGTTTGTATGTTTGTATGATACTTTGTTTGATTATTTGATGAGTATGAAATATGCGTGTTACTGCATGGTTGGATGTGTGGATGGATGATTGATAAATGGTGTGAACTGAGTTGAGATAGGGTTTGATATTCAAACTGAAGTATTCTGAGTAAATGTTGTAGTATGGTCGAGCGTCATTAGTGATCTTTCTATTCTTCCTGGAAGTACATGGTCTTAATTGATTTCTGATGCTTTAGGGATATTGTCTAACAGTCACTCTGTAATACTCTGCAGAATTTTGTAAACTATAACCGAGAGTCAGTATTGACCGTTCAGTTTTCCTTTGAGCGTCCGTCTAAACTAAATTCTTTTTCTGGAGATAATTTCGTTCACGAAGATCGTTTTGTAATATTAGGTATATATATATGAGCGTTCGGCCTAAGTGTAGTTCTCCTTTAGGTTTCCTAAACAATTTAGTTAATGTATACTATACTACTTAAAGTCGTAGATGTTATCGTTATTTCTCATTAAAAATAAGTGTGGGCAAGTGTGTGTATACATATATATATATATATATATATATATATATATATATATATATATATATATATATATATATATATATTCATTTTATAAGTTTAGCAGTGCTCGATCTTGGACCAAACGTTCGGTCTCAGTAGCGCTCGTTCTTGATAAGTACTTGGTCTTGGACCAGTGCTCGTTCAATAGTGTTCGGTTTCTACAGGGTTCGGTCTTAAACCAAGCGTTGGGTCTCGTTTCTGTAATCTATTATTATCGTTTTTAGAATAAGAGTCTTAAGTCAAACTCAATAGCGTCCGTTACTTCATAGTTTCTCATCAGTTATTAGTATTGGGTGTCAAACAGTGTTGGTCTTTAAAAGGTGTTCGGCCTAGAGTCTTAGTACTCGGCCTATGCTTCCTGGCGTCCGGTTTGAACACTTAGGGGTCTATTTATTGAAGTGGATAAATTCGTAAATAGCGCTCGGTCATGTTAGTTTCTAAGAAGTGTATTCCATTCGGACTTGTGCTATGATGAGAAAGTGTGATCTTATTTCAATTGAATATATTAATGATGAAGTATAAGAGAATTTGAAATGTGATGCGAATGAAATAGTTTGGTTATGAAAGAGTATTCCAGGGAGGAATATCTCAGAAAGTGGTTATTGATTGGTAAAGTATGAATGTGGGCAAAGCTTAGCGGGCGTTTATCCTGATATTCCATGATTACTCATTCTCACGTAGAGAGGAGTAAGTCATGTGTGGGAATGACAGGAGGTCCTAGTCCATAAGGTTAACTTGGACGGAACGGATTAACCTCAGGTGGCAGCTGTTGAGGGTATCCCAGTTACTACATCACCCGGGTGCACAAACGTTGTAGCTACACAGGATTCATACAGTCCGGACAGTCAGAGTCAAGTGGTCGGTCTTTGTATGTCATGATGTATGAATTATGATTTGGTGGTTGTTTGATTTAATCACGAACATTGTATGTTTTTATTGAAACAATTAAATTACATAAGCTTACCCTATTTATCATCTTGTCTGTATCGTACTTTCGGTCGTTGTCCTGTTGCAATGATCATCCGTGTGGATGTGAGCAGAAGGACAAGAGTTGCTGGAAGAAGCACTAGAAGAGGTGGAAGTGAAGGCCGAACCTTAGGAACGTTTGATTAGTTGTTAGCCTCTTCTTTTGTAGGACCGTTCGGTATAAGTTTATTTTGTAAACCGTTCGGTGTAGTTGTAGCCAGTGTGCGATTTTTTTTTATTCTATGCTATTATGTAAGGTCGTTCGGCCATAATAGTATCTCGTTATGTTTAGAACTGATCTGTAGTATTATTAATGTAATTATTCTATTATATGGTTTTATACTGTACTTTTTGGATGTTACTGAAATATAACTTTTTTAATATGTAAATTGATTATTCTAGAATAATTAGAGATGGTTAAATAATTTTTACTCCTAAACATAATTTATGATAAAGAATTTTTTTTATTATCAATATATTTTAAATATTTCTTGTGATAAATTGTTTTAGCATGTTAAAATTGTTATTGAATTATGAAAAACATTGGAATTAAAAGGTAAATACGTTGAAAAAGATTTATTATTGAGAAATGAATTAATTTCAAGTAATTAATAATATATTTATTTTTTATCACATTCATAGGTTTAAAAATATTATTTACAACTTGAAATTAAAAGGAATTGTTTTTTTGCACATCTTGATTGTGGTTTTTATGATTTGAAAGTTATCTCCATCACATATGATTGTGCTTGAAATTCAAAATATAAGCTCAAAATATCCACTTTTAATTGTAAACTAACCTATTAATGTTCTATTCTTAAGGCGGGATGTGTGACAATAATAAGATTACAGTTTTACTTTGATATATTTGAAATGTTTCGAATGATAACATAATAGAATATTAATTTTTTATCAATGTAATTATTTCATTATATACTATTAATTTTTGCGAAGTTTTATTTTTAGATTTTTTTAAAGAAAATTGTTTAAATTTTCATCAATTTTAAATATTACAACACCGAGAGTAAGGGTCAACGATAAAGAAAATTTTCATCAACTTTAGTATTTTTTAATTATTTACTATTGAGTTTTGTGATTTTTGCATTTCTAAAATTTATTATGAAAAGGTAATATAGAATAAATTTTCATTAATTTTATGTATTATTATTATAGACAAAATAATATGGAATTTGACATGATACTCTATTTAAACAACAGTTAAGAGAAAATAGAAAACATTGAAAGAGTGAATTTCTTAAAAAAATAACAATAAACAAAATTATGTAGAGATTTGTCATGGCAGGGCAGCAAAAAATCAACTAAAAAACCCACTTAAAATGTTCGTAGATGCATAAGAGGCTAAATTTATCTTTCCTTTCACACTGTCCCACGCGACCAAACCAAAGTTGAAATTTTACACTGCTACAGCTCAGCTTTATTTGTTGGTTACCGCAGTAAGAAATAGAATTCACAATTAAAATAAAATAAACAATAGATAATAATACAATTTCATTAAAAATAAAAATAAATTATGTATTTTTTTAATTCTAAAAGAAAAACCATAACCCGCCGGTTTATAAATAAGAAAACGAAGTGTTCCACTCGCATTAAATTGTTAATCAAAAGAGCGTTCAATCAACGACAATATATTATTATATTTACATTATATCGCATGATAATACAATAAGAGAGAAAAACATTAGTGTTGTTTGTTAACGTGACATTTGCATTATCCAACGTCGAAGAACTTGTCGGCGCCCAATTGAATATTCTTTTAGCTGCTGAATGTGGATACGTTAGAAGACGATTAAACTGAAAAAAACAACCTGAAACGTAGGATGTGGAGTTGAACTGAGTTAGTACATAGTTCATTGATTGCATCTTTGAATGAACTAAATAGGTCGAAACTGAAGAAGATGGTCATATTTAAAAAGTGTATGGATATGGTTGGTTTCCAAAAGAACAGCCGTGGTAATCATAATATTCCAACTTACAAAATTGTCCTTCATACTCTTATCACTACTTTTTGTTAGTGTATGAGTGTGGGTAATGGTTATGTTAACAGTTTAAGATAAAACTGAATAATAATGAGCAACTAAGCTCCCAGAATTGAAAGGATGGTGACCCTTCACCAAACCACACCACCTAATATAGGGGACACTGGGCTGGGCTCCACTCTTTGACAAAACACCCATATTATTGGAGGACCATCATCTCTCTACTTTTTCTGCATTCCACTCTTTAACACTTTTACCAAATTTAATTCTCAGATCTATTTTCATACATTTAACATATTCAATACATTTACTAAAAATTAGTGTTGTGAAAACATGTCATTTCACTTTCACTCATTTCGTTAGTCACCTTAATATGATTTAATTAATAGTAAGTCAAAAAATTTAAATCCAACTTGATTCATCATGGATGGATGATTAAAAGGATAAACTCATTAGGTTACTTAATTATATGTATTTTTTTTATTTAAAAAATAACAAATTTTATCTAATTTAAATCTAAATAAATTTTAGTTCAAAATAATATTAAATTTTAAAGATAATTCAAAATATAATATAATCCAAAATCATTTTAAACTTCAAATACAATAAAAAATAAAACTTTAAGATACAATAAAAAATAAAACTTTAAGATACAATAAAAAACAAAACAAACAAACACTTAACATTAATAATTTATTTTTCACTTATGCATTTAATGTTGAATGGATAAATATATAATATTTCGTTCTCTTGAACCATTTTTTTCTTTATTCCCGACTATAATATAATAAAAATGAGTTATGATTAATAATATTGAAATACAAAATAATAATTAATTAAGTTGGTGAGTCAATTCAGCTCACTACGAATTTAATTCGAATAAGTCGAATTTAAAATTAATTAATATTAAAATTTTTAATTTTTAATTTAATTTAACCAGAACGTGTGATAAAACAGATTGATTAACGAGTTTCAAATATATTTTTACACTAGTAAAGTTCTTATTATATAAAATTATGATTAATATTTTCTTCCATTAAAATATAGCTTTATTACATAAAAATATGATTAATATTTTTATCCATTAAAATTTCGCTTTTTTTTTGTACACGGCAACGGAACCTTCCATTTTCACTTCATCCCTCATAGACTTTAGCCAGTGTCAATTTTATCAACTATATTAAGGATAACATTTAATGCACATTTTTACTGATATAACCCAAATTCAGGGTTGTTCTTTATTTTTGTTTTCTTTGGCCATGCGTCTATAATTAGCTCCACACCCACTGACATGTATGACGTATCCAAAATTATATCTTCATTTTAATATCCACCGTTTTAGTTCGATGTGTCTATGATGGCCCCTCTTCTTTCAACAATCATTGCATTTTTAGGGTTTTCATCCCCTGCATCAGATTGCATGTACAAATTACTTCAATTTAGCATAAAAAACCTCTTCCTATAACATAAAAGAAAAGAAAATTTAACTCTCTTTTTTTTAAAAAAAATGATCGATGAAAGAAAAATATAAAATGCTTGTAATTTGCAAAAGTAGCCACAGTCGATGTATTCTAGCAGTTTTTATATTTCTACATTCTGTCTTGTTTTTTCTTTTCATTTCTATTCTGTTTCTGCTTATTTTTATTCTTATTTTCATTATATTATTATATGGCATCTTAATAACCTATTCCTATCCTTTTTTCTTCCTCTCTTTATTTCACCTGTACACCCAAAAATGAAATTAGTTGGTATTGCTTTTTCCTGGAGTTTTAGTGTTTGTGGGGGAGTCAAAGGCTGTATTTGCATTTATGACAAAAATATGGAGTAAACATAACGCTATTCTCCAAAAATATATAATGATACTATTTTAGAAATTTTTAGAAACTATGTAATTTAAATATTCAAAAATTTGATATATAAATAATAGTATCTCCGTATTAAATATTGTAAAAATCTTAAAATTAAGAATAAGGTACTACACAAGATCTTGAGATCTTAAGAGTAAAATAAACATTTTAATAATTACTTTTTCAGGTGTTAAAATTTTGGAACACAAATAAAAAAGAGAGAAAATATATTTTCGATATCTTACTTTTAAGTTTTTTAAAATGTTTGTAATACTTAATTTTTTATTTATTTGATACTAGTATTAACATCAAAGGTGATAGAGTAACTAAATCTATATACTTTTAAAGTTAAAATATTAATTAACCAATATTTAAACATAAAAATATTACCAAAAATACAAAGAATATAAACTAATATATCATCTAATTAAAATTGTAAAATCTCATAAAACCTTGTTATTAAATAAAAATCTGTAGAAAAAACAACATAAATTAGTTAATTCCAGTGAATAAAAAGCTTATAGAAAATTGATAAGAATCTTGCATTATGTGGTTTAATGGAGCGGAGAAAGGTGGAAAAGGAAACGTGTTAGAGTAAAATATAAGAAGAAAAAGAAAAGGAGATTGCGGATATCGAGAATGAAGGCGATACAAGAACAAAACGATGCCGCATGGGGGAAGTAGGCTTTACGATAGATAGCGGGAATCGTGGGATATAAATACGAGGGTGTCAGTCTCACCTATCATCACACTATTCTACTCTGCAAATCCCAAGCATAACATTAAAGTATTAATATTTTTTAAAACATGTTATCTTTTTCCAGTTAAAAATAAACGTTAATTACGAAAGATATTATAATTTAAAGCAGATAAAAATACAAAAATATGTAGATTAAAAATAATTAAGAAATTTGTACATTATTGTTAGAAAAATGGCAGCAGATGAAAACAAGTTATTGCAATGCGATATAGCTGGCAGTGTGGCCCATGACGTTGCCTCCGGAACGCTTAATATGATTGACGGTTCCAAACCGGACAGAAGAACAGTTTCCAGTTTCCACCAGACAAACCAAACCTCTCTCATACACAGACAACCTCAACAAATAATTGTAGACACACAAACCATAACCACTTCCTCAGATTGAGGCTACTAATCAATCACCTTGCCGGTGTGCTCACTTATAAAGTCAACTAAATATCTTCATGCATCTGCAAAATTAAATCACTCACTTTCCAATCAAAACCACCAGTATTCATATGCTAAAGGAGGGAACATTTTATTTTATTTTTACAATTTCCTTTGCCATGCTGAAATGTTTTGAAGAGCTTAAAAGGTCAGATCAACTTATTCGGAAATTTTTAAATGAAACCGTAATAGAAGTATAGAATTCTAAAATAGAGACTACTTAAATATAAAATGTACAATATCTTAATAATCTTGAAATTGGAATACAATTATTTTGCTAAATAAAAAGTAGGATATGGTAAAATAACATGTATTCATTTTATAAAAGAGTAAATTTTTATATTTAAAAAAAAAGTAATGTTAAATAAATATATAAAAATTGTGTGTCAAAATATAATTTTCATTGGTTATATGACTGATGTAGAAATGTAGAAAAAACTAAAACATTGTACGTCATTTTTTAACTTATCCTAAGAAAAAAAATGTAACAAACAATATAATAATTTTCTAATATAATAACATATTTAATTTTTTTTTTTGAAAAAATTAATGTTAAATCTAATATGCCCTATAAAAATGTAATCGAAAGAATTATAAACTTCTAACTTCATCAAAGGATATAATTAAATTTAATCAAAGGATTTTAAATCTTATCACTGGCTAATTTTTAACCTCTAAATAATAAATTTAGAATAGTACATAAATTTGTCATTACATAATTTATAAGTAAATTAAATAAATTGTGAGAAAATAACTTTATGGAAAATTATAAAATATTAAAGCGCTTATTTTATTTTGTTTAATGTATATATTTGTGAGTGAAAATATCTTACACATAAGGTTCAATCCTTTATCGTTTGGTCAGTTGGACCACGTTCAATCTTATCAGATTCTAATGATTTCTCATTATAAAAACAAATATTGAATATTTTATTTAACAAATATTTTTGTAAGTAAAAATATCATGTACCTTACAGCTTGGTCAGTTGGACCACCAACGTTCAATCCTGTCAAGTTCTAATGACCTCTCATTATAAAAATAAAATATTGAATGTTTTATTTAACGCATATTTTTGTGAGTAAAAGTATCCTACACACAGGAAGTTTCAATCCCTTATCGCTTAGTCAGTTAGACCACCAAAGTTCAACTTTGTCAGGTTCCAATGACTCTTCATTATAAAAGAAGATTATAAAATATTAAATATTTTGTTTAACCCATATATATTTTTGTGAGTAAAAATATCCTAAAGGTTTAATCCCTTACCGCTAGGTCAATTGAACCACCAACGTTCAACCTTGCAAGGTTTCAATGACTTCTCATTATAAAAATAAAATATTGAATATTTTATTTAATGCATATTTTTGTGAGTAATAATATCCCACACAGAAAGGTTCGATCCCTTACCGCTTGGTCATTTAGACCACCAAAGTTCAACCTTGGGAGGTTCTAATGGCTTCTCAAATAGAAATAAAATATTGAATATTTTGTTTAACACATATTTTTATGAGTGAAATATCTTACAGAGGAAAAATTTCTAAAGAGAACTCCTAGCGTCTACTACTCAACACCGAAAAAAGTTCCTAAGAGAACTCCTAGCGTCCTCTGCTCAACATAGGAAAAAGTTATGAAAAAAGAACTCCTATCAGTTGCCGCTCGACCTAGAGAAAAAGTTCAAAAAAAAACTTCTAGTGCCTAGACTCGACATAGGAAAGAGTTCTAGAAAAAGAACTCCTATCAATCGCCGCTCGGCCTAGAGAAAAAGTTCGAGAAAGAACTTCTAATGCCTTCGCTCAACATTGGAAAAAGTTCTAAAAAAAGAACTCTTATCAGTCATCGTTTAACCTAAAGAAAAAGTTTGAAAAAGGACTTCTAGTGTCTTCACTTAACATTGGAAAAAGTTCTAAAAAAAGAACTCCTATCAGTCGTTGCTCGACCTAGAGAAAAAGTTCGAAAAAGAACTTCTAGTGTCTTCGCTTAACATTGGAAAAAGTTATAAAAAAAGAACTCCTATTAGTCGTCGCTCGGCCTAGAGAAAAAGTTCGAAAAAGAACTTCTAGTGTCTTCGCTCAACATTGGAAAAGTTCTAAAAAAAAGAACTCATATCAGTCGCCACTTGGCCTAAAGAAAAAGTTCGAAAAAGAACTTCTAGTGCCTTCGCTCAACATTGGAAAAAGTTATAAAAAAAGAACTCTTATCAATCGCCACTCGGCCTAGAGAAAAAGTTCGAAAAAGAACTTCTAGTGCCTTCGCTCAACATTGGAAAAAGTTTTAAAAAAAGAACTCTTATCAGTCATTGCTCGGCCTAGAGAAAAAGTTCGAAAAATAACTTCTAGTTAGCTCAACATGAGAAAAAGTTCTAAAAAAGAAGAATTTCTATCAGTCGCCGCTTGGCCTAGAAAAAAAGTTCATATAGAACTTTTAGTGCCTTCGCTCAATATTGGAAAAGGTTCTAAAAAAGAACTCATATCAGTCCCTGCTCGGCATATATATAAAACCCCTTCGCATCTGTACTCAGTTGTTTGGGGCTTGGGGGCTTATGTACTAGATAACGCATGAGAAGTTTATGATTCGTTATGAACAACCGACCCACTCATGATGGAAGCAATCAGTCGATCGGTTATGCGGCAACACAATTAGCAGGTAAGGTAGAAAGCATTAATGGTTAATTAATGGTCATATTAAGTACGAATATACGATATTAATGAGTAATTAACAAGTTATGTCACCAAAAAAATATACTATGTTAATGGTTAATGAATGTGTTTGGCTGCCACAAGCTCTATAAATATATGATATATATTCAGGTAAAATAACCTTGATCTATCCTAATAAAATAAAGACCTATTTGAAAAAGATATATAACTTGAGCGTCAAAGTGTCTTTTGCAGGTCAACAACCCATGAGAGTATATTGCATTTTCGGAGAGGATTGAACGATCTAAAGATAACATAATAAAGAAGGACAACCGACCCTCTAACCAATTCAATCGAAACAACTTCTAACATTATCTTGTATACTGTATTTCTTATTTTTAGGTGTTATTGTTTTGTTCTTCAAATTAGAAAGAAATATATGTAGTTTTTTTTTTCTCTTAGTAAAACTATATTATTATTTGTTGTCTGTTATGTTTCTCAATCACAATAAATTGTCTAGTTCAACAATAAATCTAAAACTATAGAAAACAATGAAAAACTTAAATACATAGTACGATAGTATTGTCTTCCCAATCCTTTCCATTGATGTTTGAAGTGCATTTGAAAAACAACATCAATATTTTGGACAATGACTAGAACAATATAACTATCCAACCAATAATAAAATAAGCATGCACACAAAGATTAAAATTATGATTATGCTAATTATTAGAAATTTAAACAACTTTGACTTCGTTTTGGTTAGGTTTAAATTTTGTTCATATTATATTTAGATATGTAAACTTTCAAAACTTATATTGTATTTCAATTTAATTTGCAATTTGGACGGTGTTTTAGTTTGATTGGACTTTGACACATGTTATTTTCATTTTCATTTTTGATTATGTTTGGTTTGGGTAGTTTTTTAAATTAATTTTAAACTGTGTGTTATGACTGAATAATGTTGTATTTAATGATGTTTTAATCTTAAAATGATTGTGGCTCTTAATGTAGTATAATGATAACAATTAATACATTAATTTTTTACCAAAATGAATATTGATTAATCGTGACTTCAATGATTTTCTAGGGATACTCATGGATTGAAATTAGTGTGTAATTTTATCAATGAAAATTTAGTGATAGGAAAATACCCAAAGTAATTTCATCTACAGAGTTTTCTGGTGAAAAAGTATGGATGAATGGTAGTTTGTATGAATTACTCACTTCTGATGATCTATCTATATTACCTACAAATTTATGTTTTCTACAGAACAAAAATTCATAAAAAAATTATCTACATTAAGATTACCTATAGAACTTGTGTCGTCAATAATTCACGAGAAATTATTTATTACTTATGGAAATTTGTCACAAATAAATGCATTTTTTTTAAAAGTACATAATTTTCTTCGAGTTTTCAATACGATTTTAAGGATATTTATGCATAATGAATTTGTTAAAATCTAACACAGATTCATGATGAAAAATTTATCATAAAAAGGTAAAATGTCTCTAAATAAAGTATATTTACCCTTGTTTTCATACGACAATAATATTATATCTGTTTTTGTTGAAGAAAAATAGATTAAAACTAAAGTGTTAAGTTAAAAATTGATCTCAAAAATGGATATTGTGTCTTGAATTTTGTACTGTGGCTAACACTTTTTAATTAAAATTGTTTTTTTTTTCAAATTTATTTTAGTGGAAGACTATTTATCTTCAATAAATTATATATTATAATAATTTTAATTTAAAAAATTTATATTTATTTTCATAAAATAGTTTTATTAGATTACGCACTTTATCATATAAAAATATTTATGAAATCGTTTTGTCATTCTCTCAACCATGTTACATGAATTTTCTAAAATATATTACATTCACTCGTTTTCAATGAAACTATAATTGAATTCATACATTTCAAACATTAGAATTACTATGAAAAAATTATTCAAATATAAAAACCAAATTTTTTATTTAATTTATATCTTTTCATCCTAGTATAAACTACATAAGTTAAGGTAACTAAACTAATATTGATATTTGCTACAAATGATAAGTTAAGATGTGTTTTTCAAGTTATTACTCGCCATATATGATACAAAACCAATTACACTTTTAAATTAATTAACAAAGTCTTCGTAAACAACACAACACAAACAAAACAATCCAATCAAAACATGGCATCCTCTCGCCTCAACTTTCAAACTTCATTTTTTTAACAAGAGCTGTGTATTTTGTCTCAATAAAAAAAAAAAACTAACATCATAAAACAACATACAATGAAAATAATCCACCAAGAAAAAAAATGACAAAAAAAAAGCCAAATGCATTATAATATGAGGAAAATAAAAGCGAAACAAAAATTACAATTAGAAGTTGGATGAATTATATTTGAAATTAATAAAAAGGAAAAGAAAAATCAGTCCCAATAAAACGTCTAAATCTCAAAGAATATATTTCAAATAAAGTAGTTGTTGATAATATTGATGATAACTTTAAGATATGAACCTATAGAAAATGTTGACCACACTCTATATGTCTTTAACAACAAATATGTAAAATGATATATAACACAAAAATTCAGAAAAGAAAAATCTAACACAAAATAATAAACGTACGAACTTAGACATTGATTTGTATTAATATGGAACTAGTTAAAAGAAATATTTTCTATGTCATATTTTGTTTTGATGATATACCATATAAATTGAATTCGTGTTGACAAACCTAATGAATATTGTAAATAACTTGTGGCGAAGTCTTATTCATTAATTAAGTAATATTAACATGTTAATTTTGGAAGAGTTACACAATAATGATTTTAGTTAAATTTAGCATTAAAAGTATCATATTAGAAATATAATTAAATTACAACATATAAATAAATTAGTGTTGTTAAAACAGGTCATCCAGTCTGACTTAACCGGACTTAGTATGAATTTGTCACTTAATGAGTTAACCAACTCGGCTCATTTATTATCGACTTAGGAAAATTTGAAATTGACTCGATTCATCACGAGTTAGTGGATTAAACAAATAGACTCTCTAGCTCACTTAATTACAGTTTTTTTTAATAAAAAATTAAAAACTTTTATTGTAATTCAAATCTAAATAAATTTCACTTCCAAAATGATGTTAAACTCAAAGACAATTCAAAATAAAAAAGAAAAGCACAATACATTCCACATATAATAAGTCAGATAATATTTTATAGGGTTTCATGAGATAATAAATTAATAAAATAAATTTTGATGAGTTGGTGAATAAATCCGATTCACAACAAATTTAATCTGGATGAACCAGATTGAAAATTGATCCACTAAAAAAAAAATATTTTTTTAAACCAATCACAACATGCATGGAATTGAATTGTACCTAAAATTTAAAAGGTGAAATGAATTTCGTTTATAAATTATTATGAAATCAGAAAATATGTATTTCTGTATTTTGGCAACTTTGTTAAAATATATAGTTTACCAAGTTTTTTTGTTCACTCTTCTATTATAGTTTTCTTGATGTACTCCACCTATTATGATACATGTCTGTAGTAATATTAAGTGACAAACAAACCTTGTATAATAAAGAATATTTATATTTAGATGAACCTTACAAAAAAGGGTGAAATATTTTAAATGGATTAGACAATTCTTACCATTTGAATGTTATAAAAAAAATTTATATTTATTTTTACACTAAATAACATGGTAAATGATTTTGAACAATGAAAGTATATTTCAAACCAGTGAGATGTGCAACGTGTATATGTTTATTGTTTTTATAACAAAGAATGAAGTTATAATTATAAAAATAAAGTAAATATTTTTTCAAATTTATTTTACATAATTTTTACTTATTAAACGGAATAAAAATTAAAAAATTAGTTAAAGAATAAAAGTAGTTAATTGTTATTTTAATTTTAAAAGAATTCTTGTTAACGAATAAAATTACCAAACAAATGTATAAAAAAGTTTGAATCCTTTTATGTAATAATACTAAAAACACAAACACCACGTTCATATATATTCAATTTTATCTCATGATAATAAAAGATAAAAATATAATTTTTATGTTAAATTTATTTGAAAATGTAAAAATAGAAAATAGGTATAAAATAAATAATGAATTGTAAAAAAAATATAAAAATAAAAAAAGTGTGAAATAACTATTTTTTATAATTTTATTATAAGTAGGTAATTTTTTATAAAGTGGTTATTGAATTAAAAGAGATAAAATAATAAAATCATTTAAATTAATAAAGATAAATGTAATAATAAAATGCATCCATGATTATAAATAGTTATAGAAAAATATTTTTTAGAATAACAGTTATAAATGATACATAATATTGTTTAAGATGAGTATATTAGGGCAGAAAATGATTTTGAATTAATAGGAGTAGAGGGTGATTTTGAGTGTGGTAATTTTAATTTCTTTCTTGGGCATTCAAACAGAGATAAGGAAAAGTGAGAAATGGAGTATAAATTAAGATGAGAGAGAATTGTGATTTAAAAGATTTATAAAATATTTAAATTATTCCTCCAGAGAGAGAGAGAGGGTAGTACATAGACATATACGGATGTGTTTGAGGGTGATAATAATATATTTAGTTTGGGTTTGGAAAACCAAAACCTATCCGACAATCTTCTCCTTCGCCCTTTTCCCAGGTCTTTCTATAATCACCCACTCCTACATTATAAGTTAATTAATGTTTATTAGAAGGGAGGAAGATGAGGGGAAAGTGAGGGAGAGAAGAGTGCAGATGTTGTTTAAAAGGAATGGAAATGTGAGTGAGTGAGAGTGAATGTGTAGGAAAATAGAATAGGCCGTTATAGGATGATATGGTGGTGGGGTGGCAGGTATAGAATACAGCCTGGACTGACACAAAAGCAGTAATGATTCGCCTTCTGATTCGGCTATCAATCTTGTCGTTTTTTCCACCTCACCCAACTCACTGTTTTCCCCCCACAACAGGACGAAACTTCAAAATCCCACACCAAATGCTCTACAGCCTGGACTACTCAGTCAAACTCCCAAACCATTCATTATTAACTCCTAAAACCCTTTTTTCAAAAATTTAATTCACAAAAATATAATAATATTAATAATAATCTCTTCTCCCCACGAGGCAGAGGGGTGGAGGCTATAGTTAAGTGGAGCGTTGAGTCTGTTTATGTTTTCATTCTTATTTCATGAGAGGAAAAAATACGTCACTTAGTTGTGTAAATGGGAGCAGCTCAGAAGCAGACGCGTGTCCCATTACAGCTGTATCCCAAATCCCAAGCCAACCGCTTCCCTGGAAGAAGCGGTACCGATTGCCCATAACGCTCGCTGACAACTCCAAAACCTAACTTGCCAAATCGGTGTCCTTTCACCCTCTCCCTCTCACATATAAGGAATTGGAGGAAGCAAATACTCCACGCCACAGGAGCCTCTCCTTCGTCTCTCTCCTTCTTGTTCCTCACGACCAAAACATATTTATGAACCCAGGCGTTGTTGTGTCCAGAAAGGACATGGACCGGATCAAAGGCCCATGGAGCCCCGAGGAGGACGATGCTCTGCAGAACCTGGTGGAGAAGCACGGGCCCAGGAACTGGTCCCTCATCAGTAAGTCCATCCCTGGCCGCTCCGGCAAGTCCTGCAGGCTTCGCTGGTGCAATCAGCTCTCCCCTCAGGTCGAGCACCGGGCCTTCACGCCCGAAGAAGACGACACCATAGTCAGGGCCCATGCTCGCTTCGGGAACAAATGGGCCACCATAGCCCGCTTGCTCCAGGGCAGAACCGACAACGCAATCAAGAACCACTGGAACTCCACCCTGAAGCGCAAGTGCACCTCATCCATCATGGACGACCACCTTCCACCGCTTAAGAGGTCCGTCAGCGCCGGTGCGGCCATCCCGGCCATCCCCGTCTCCACGGGACTCTACATCAACCCTCCCACACCCGGTAGCCCCTCCGGATCCGATGTGAGCGAGTCCAGCGTGCCGGTTGCATCCCCCTCACACGTCTTCCGTCCTGTGCCTAGGACTGCTGCGGTTTTACCGCCAGTAGAAACCACCTCCTCCTCCAATGACCCTCCTACTTCCCTTTCCCTGTCCCTTCCCGGTGTTGACTCTTCTGAGGTCTCAAATCGGGTAACCGAGTCAGCCCACCCTGTACCACCGCCACAGCCGTCGAACACCATCCCTTTGCTGCCAATGATGACTGCTGTTGTGCCCCAGTTGAAGCCACCGGGATTGGGGGCTTTCAATCTAAGTGCAGAGTTTTTGGGGGTGATGCAGGAAATGATAAGGAATGAGGTGAGGAGTTATATGGAGCGGCAGAATCCGAATGGGATGTGTTTTCAGGCAGCCGATGATGGGTTTAGGAATGCTTCCGTCAAGCGAATTGGGATTAGCAGGGTGGACTCGTAAATATGATCAGAGCATAGTTGGGATGAGAGAAAATGCTGGTTTGCTCCTCTCCAAATGGGAAAAAAAGAAGCAGCTTTTAATTTTTTATCCTGTCTTTTTTTATCATCAAAGTTTCTAGGAAATAATTTTGGTCAATGTACAGTAAGAGAACTCGATCCATAAGCAGAAGCAGCGAAGATGCGGAGATACATAGATTCTAAACGAGTCTGAGAAATTTCTGTAACTATTTTTATCTTCTCTTGGTCCTGTTCTCCAGTGAAACAAAAACAAAAAAACAATCTTAGAATAAACAAAATCCTTCAAATCTATTTCCTTGCTTGTGGAACATAAATTTCAATCTGGGTTGGTTTCGGATTAAAACAAGTTAGGCATAGGGGAGTTTTGGAAAACTTGAGTTGCCGAACTTTGAAGTAGTTAAATTAGTTTAGCGAGGGGAATATTACTGAATCGATGCTGGTTTCAGTCTGTGTGTAGTTTCTGTGTCGGGACCTAAAATAGACAGATAAAATTTTATGGTTTTTATGTATGCATGAGTTGGGGCTTTATTGGTTGAATTGAAGGAGCAAATTTGAACAAATATATAAAACTGGGAGAAGACAAGAATAGTGAGAAATCCATTGGCATGCTGATTAAGTTAAAAAGTGATGATCTCAAAGGAACAGTTTAGTAGAGCGTGGCCCCCATGTGTTCTGAGAGATAAGAACGAGTAGCTGGTACAGTACATACATAGAACAGAAGAAGCTGAGAAGAAATGTTGAATTGTTCAACTCCGCCATGAAATTGATTATTGCTTTGAAATGTAATGCATTAGTTGAAAGAGGGGTTATAGAATTGCAGAAAAAGATAATTTAATAAGCGATGATGCGTTAATGCATTTCGTTATAACGGTTTCAAAGAATGTAAAACCTGAACCGGTATATCCACACTATATTCCTGGTATAAACAATTCCTCACCTGATTCTAAGCCACTACTTTCTTTCATTTCTATTATTATATTTTCGTATCAATGACATTGATGGCCAATTTAAGCCATCATATATTTTTCTCATCTATGGCACGACTCTAATAATTCAATATGACTTTATTTTCCATTTTTCTATTATTATACAAGTAATAAATGATAAAGTATATAAAATAAAAGTATTAATAATAAAAAAAAAATCCTGAAGAACAATTCTTGTATCTCATGCTTCTTTTGCTTTTTTTTTTTCTTTTGAGCATTAGTTTAAAATGGGTATATTCAATTTTATTGTTCACCCGTCAAAATTGATCTTGATAAAGGAGAAGATTGACGTTGACTCTACCAACGGTGAGCAAAGAATAATGTGCCTGATATAACCATTGGTAGTTTAGCTGGCAACTAACGGATTAACAGATAAAATATCTGATTTTCAACGTTGTTGCGGTGGCAGTTAATTAACCACTAAGCTAAAGTTTTCCTTTCCATGATGACAGAAAAATAGCACAATTCTTATTTAAAGTAAAAAATCTAATATAAAAATGTGATTTATAAAAATGAAATATTTTAAATTAGGTTATAAATATGGCCTGTGAAAACTGCTTTGATTATTATGTGGAGGTAGGTCCATGCTCTGATTACGTTTACAGCAGGCAATTAATGAAGCCAAAATATAGCAGTGGAGACATTATATTACAGGTCTGTAGAACGATTGCTTTGAAACGGAAGAAAACTGAATTAGGAATTGGTTTATAGATTTTCGTAATAATTAGGTAAGTGTCCTAGATTCGTCGATGATGTTGGCAATAGTCCAAAATGCTGGCCAGTTGATAAAGAGGTAGACCAACATCTAAACCATGGTTTGTGTGAAAAGATAAAAAATAAAAAATAAAACTAATTATGCGTTATGTAACGAACCACTTTCGGTAAGTAGTGGAATTTTGCTCATCATTTACAGTACAATAATAATATCTAAAGCCTATCAAAATTCAATGGATCAGAGACACTGCATAGGAACTTATCATCGCCGTTTTCAAATGTCTCTCTAATGCAATTTTATATCCAATAATAAAATTTCGATTTTTCACATCAGGAAATGATTAACTTGGATGCAAATGATTAAATATTTCTTCGTTGATGTTCACCTTCCGAAATCATGGACAGGATATTTCTTTTTTTTTTAGTTGGATTAAGACACAAGCCAAGAAGAATTAGTTATATGTTTAGTTTAGATCTGAAATAAACCAAATTAATAAAATTTCCTCTCTCTCTCTTTTTGTTGTTGTTGAAGTGTTAGTATTGGGATATGGTATATGATTATTCTAATTAATCAATATCGTTTCTCTTTCTGTATTTTCTTTCATGTTACTTCTACAATATTGTGTTGTGTTACTTCAGTTAAAAATAATTAATGTTTTTAATCAATTGACTATAATATCCTACGAGTTTATTATTATTTAGATATTAAATGTATTAACTAGTGGAATAAATGGTTTCGATGGCAACTGGTATATTTTTCGAATAAAGATAAAAGAGAAAGTATACACATTATTTGCTCAGGTAAATGAACGCTAATATTGCAATGATACATAGAGAATAAAAAATAGATATGGCGAAAATAATATCAATGGTTTATAAGCTTAAACTCCCCAATTTTTTTTTCTATATCTTATATTAAATGGAGAATTTATGTTCATAAAGTGTAATTGTATATGAGTCTGGTAATTTTAATAACAAACTCGTCATGTTAGTTTTGATAGTTTTGAGATAAAATTATCACATTGATTTAATAAAATAATTAGCGGGACAACTAAAGTCACCTCAACTGGTATATCTAGTGTAATTAAGAATATTTGCAAGATTTAGCATCAATTAATCTGGTAATTGCGATTAAGAGATGATTGTGGCATAATTAGGTCACTAATAAGTAAAACTCCGTTATAGTTTATATAAATAAGGGAACTATGTGTGGTGTTACAATCATTAATTGTTACATTTAATACCAGTGTGACTAGACCCTATCTGACATAAGAATCAAAGTACATTTTGCAGTTATTATTCGAGCGGTTGTAGATCGAGTGAAGATTGCATCAAATCAAACGAAATAGAGGAAGTTAATAGTACTATATCAGTCCATTAGAAAAAAATTTGGTACCATAGTAAGATCAAATGAGCACTTATAAACTCATTCAGTGACTACAAAAAATATGACAAGCAACGTTGTGTTAGAAGAAGCTTTGAATAACTAACTGGACCCAAGGGAAATGATAAGGAACCTACATAAGTGAATGAATGAAATACAAAGCAAATATAAGCATGAGTTAAAGTCTTGCATGCAAAAAACACAACCATGCGACAGAGTCACTATATTAAAATTCTTGTGCCCTTTACCCAGACACAATCCAAACCGACGAAGCAACTGTGTGATGAAGCAAAACCCATTTGTCATAATCAACGTAAACACTAAAAAATCTTTTGGAATTAGTGACAATTTTATTTTGCTCATAACATTTTCGAAAACTTTTGTATACAACCAAAGATACAATTTTTTTTTTTGCAAAACTCTCTATGAAAACTATGAAATACTCACATCATGTTTGACAAGTTAGCTACGAAATGATTATTATTATTTCTCTTAAGTTCTTTATATGCCTTTAACATTTCATGAAAAGACCGTAGGGCTTGTGTACTGTATATGGTTGAGTACTCCACGACCACATTAGTGTTGGTCTTGTCCTAACGATAAGACACATAACACAACCGAATATGTCCTAAATGCTTGCATTTAAACATGTCCAATTTGCATGATAACTACCAATAAGCGGTCTGATTGATTACTTGCCCGTCAACTATAACTAATGGTGTCTCGACTATAGTGTGATTCAGCATAATATGATCAAATATTGACTCGGACAAGATAATTGGGCCACTAAACCTAAGCCTTGATCCATCTAGGTAAGAGTCCACAAACGTAAAAAATTATATTATAAATAACACAATCATGAGATATTTTATTTACATTCTCATTAATTGCACACTTTGTGCTTTGTTAATATTTGAGTCTCATTTGAATGTAAGTGTATCTTCTACAAATACAATTATTCTATTTCTTGCTGAAAAGAGTATAGAGAAGGAGGAAGAAGAACACTTTTGAGGTCCAAGTTTGTAGAATTAAAATATTTGCATGATAAATCTTTAACTCTCTAAAAACATTTTAAAATCTTTCTTTCAAATTATATTTTATGTATTAAAAAAAATCGTTTCGAAAAGTTCGTTCTGGAATGTATTATTTATGTTGAGTTTGTTTTTAAAATTCTGTTCTATTATTTTTATTTCGGAAATCATTTTTCAAAAATTTCTCTTGTTTTGGCACATTGCGGGAGTGCTGTTCTAAACATTGGGGGGTGCAGAAAGATAGATCTGTTTCGGTTTGTTTCTTTTGAGCAGTGCTTGCCTGTATTGTAAGAGAAGACCTATCTGGGAACAATATAAATATAAAAAAACCCTATTTGAGGCCCAACGTTATTTTACAAAACAGGCTAACGTATGTTGTTTCTTGATTATACACATTTACAAAAATCTTAGACACATCTTAACTATTTTTTTCAAATATTATTCACATCGTTGTTGATGTGAACGGATGAAACGACACGAGAAAATTTGAGATTTTCTAAAATAATTACTTACGTAACATATTTTTCAAATGTTTTAAGAAAATGCATTCATATAGTCTGTGCATCTCAGTTTTCTAAAATGCATTCATATAATTACTTACGTAACATCATTAGTTTTTGTTTTTATGTAGGGTAAAGCAATTTCCATCAATACACTTTCACAGTTTTCCTCCTACGTGGTTTGAGTAAGCATATTTTTGTCATACGTCGTAATCCTCGTTCTAAACTGATTTAGGGTACCTGCCAAAGGTACTCCGATACTTAAGTGAATAAATAGTCCGTATGGAGTCAGAACAAAGTCTTAAATTCACAATAAATACGATAACTTACCTCTTATCTGACCTTTATTTATAGTTTTTGAGATGAGCCAAATATTAGTGAAATATTAATTGATATTTATTCTTAGTTGTGATTCTTGATGTTCCTTAAAAAGTGTTTTACGACTAAGATTGATCGTTCGGTCATCACACATGCTAAGCCGGATGACCTTTTTATTATCTTTGCTCGGGATTGGGTGACATAAAGGATCGTCCGCTATTGTTTTGGTCAAGACCGTTCGACCAGAGATACATACGGTACAATTTTATAATTATTTTTGTGGTATTCTTATATGAATAATTTAATAATAATAATAATAATAATAAAATAAACAGTATTCGAGCTCTTTAGTTGAAGCAATATAAGTTGTTCAGGAAAAATAAATGTAACTTTCGGTGAAGAAAAGGCAGATTCGTAAAGGCTAGGCCCTTTCCTTTAATTTTTGAAATACGATTGAGACCACGAATGAGGATTCTGCTTGTCCCGAAATTGGATACACCATTTTGTCGTCCATCAATTGTCGCAAAAGAAAGTCAATAAATAGCCACACAAACTATTAATTGAAAACAATTTAAATTAATTTGTCTAATTCGACTAACAACATCAAAAAACAACTGAGATATTTTTATAATTTAATTCGCTTGATGGATTTAATTTTACTAGATAAATGAACTATGTCTCAAAAATAATATCTTTAGTCTAGTTGTTTGAATTAAAAGGGATTAAAATGTTTGCCTAAATGTACACAGGTAAATAAAGTATTTACAAATATTACTTGATTAATTATATGTATATAATGCGTTTAATTGGTAAGTTATAAATAACTGAGTTTAATGACAAATATGTGAACTGTTTTTAATAATATGTTGTGAATGAGAATGTGTAATATTAGTTTAATGTTCACGAATGTCAATAATTACTAAAAAGTTACAATTAAAATGTAGTAGATATCCAATACAAATATTCTAAAGTGTAGAATTGGCTAGTTGCACTATTCTATTTGATGTAATTGATAATCCTTTAATCATGTTGACAAAAGATCTATATAAATATAAATATATGTATCTAGACTTTTGTGTGTGCATATATATTTAACTAACTATTTGTCTCAATGTTGTCAGAACTTTACTTTCTTTTTTTTAATTATGAAACGATTTTATTTATACCCATATAGCAGTAACTAGGAAATATTGTATTAAAATGACGAACTCATTTATTGTAAGTGGATGAAATATCTCAATTGATTTTTAACACGCGCATCACAAAACAGATTATTCTGTTTCATTAATCTTACGGTTTCTGAAAAATGCAGTAAATTAACGTTTGGATCTGTATCAGAAGAAGATTAAAAAAATTGTAATAAAAAAATTAAAAAATAGATTTTATGTTTAATTTAATTTCACAAAATTGATTTATAAAATAAAATTTGTATAATTTATATATTATAAATTAATCTTTATTATGTTGAAAAGAAAATATAAATAAAAAATTTAAACAATTGATAATGATTAAAGGTTTAATTGCTTCCTTTGTCCCCAGTTTGGTTGAATTGTGTCAAATTCATCCTCATTTTTAAAAAAGTTTCATTGTCGTCCTCACGTGGTATAAAAGTGTCAATTGAATCCAAACATAAAAAAAATTTGTGTCAAAGTAGTCATTTTTCCTATATATCTGTGTCTTCCTTTCATATGTCACTTCTCTGGAGCTATGAAAAGCCTTAAATTGGATAAGGTAAAATGAATATCTGTACTTGATTGTATGAAAGGAAGACACAGAGATATAGGAAAAATGACTACTTTGACACAAATTTTTTCTATGTTTGGATTCAATTGACACTTTTACACCACGTGAGGACGACAATGAAACTTTTATACCACTGTGAGGACGACAATGAAACTTTTTTAAAAATGAGGATGAATTTGACACAATTCAACCAAACTGGGGACAAAGGAAGCAATTAAACCATGATTAAATATTAAAAGGCAGGAGAACCAGTGAAATATGATCTTAAAACTCGGCATCCACGTGAGAAAAATAATAGAGAATCTTGTAATCTTTTTGATTGTTAGGGGAATGTGAACCCAAGTACAAATACTCAGTTTACTAGTCGCTAATGACCCTTCCACATTGATTCCACCGTTACTTTTGCCTCTGCTACTCACTTTTCCACCCATAACATATTCAAACATTTGCACTCAAATCTTGGAACCAAAGATCCTCTTTGTTTCCCAACCAAATAGAAATATTCTCTACTCACATTTTACACTGTCAAAGGTTTAAGTCTCCTCACCTTAAATAAAAAAAAATACATCATTAAACTTCTTTAACATCTTTTAATATTATATAAAGTATATTGACTTACACAACATCAATTTTATTTTATTCAATAAAAATATTTTACAGTGATTATTTCTCTTATTTAATGAGTGCTTGTTGATATTTGAAATAGTGAAATATTCAGCCGAGACTCTATATTTTATTTTTCTTCTTTTCCCATATCTTTAGGAATGTCCATGAATAGTGATTCATTTTGTATTCAGAAACTCTTCATCCACCCAAACATCCCTTAACGGGTCCCACCCGAACAAAGCCCTCCACCGTTCATTAACTTCAAAAGCAAACACCATTGGTTTGGCTCGGTCGTTCAAGATGCCAAAGGTAATATTTTGTGTCCCCCCACGTCTCTTTATTTGGGTATAAACACTCATGCCACTTACAAAGAGTTTTGAAGCCAACAATTCAGCCAAACACAAGAACAATAATGATGAGACTCCCCATTTCACTTATGGTAGTTCTCACAGTGTTGGTCGTCACAATGCCAACCCTTGTAAATTGTAGAGTCCTTCCATCACAACAAAACCTCACTCATCATCATAAACCTATCAAGGATCAACCACAGTTTACACTTTCACTCACCAAAGACAAACCCAACACTCACGATAATATAAGAACCCGTCTTTTGATTGAGACTCAAGTCAACACCATGTCTTCAGGGCCAAGCACAAGAGGTTCGGGTCATTAATCATGATCGTCGGCGTCAATTAATTTCTTTACCTGGTTATGTAATGGGTATCAGTTGTATATATTTAAAAAATTGTGTAAACTTTGTTAATATCGTATTTAGATGTCCGTAAATATTTTCTCAACAAAAATACAAAATTTCATGTTAAAAAGTAGATTTTTTAAGTCTAACTTAACTTCATAAAATTTGTTTGTAAAACGAGGATCTTCGCCGGACGTTCTTCTGTCGCTTCCGAGCGCCTGTTGCTGTCGAGCGTCATCCTTCTCCTATCTCCAGCCAACCGGACACCGAATAGGGGACAACCTGCAGAAAACACTTCGATGCTCAAGTTAAAAATTTGCTCGGTAGACCTTTTATAATTTAGTAGTGAGTAAAACGTGAGATTACGTCAAATCCTAAACCCTTATTTATAGAGTTTACTCGAATCCTAAACCCTTATTTATAGAGTTTAAAGGAATCTGACCAATTAATTTACCTCTTAATGGTCATTAATGTAAACCTTAACTGTTTAACAGTAGTCATTATAACATTTATTTGTGCATTAAGTCTACTCAATGGTTGTACGACCAAAAGATTCTTCTCTGCACGTTGATCGTTCGATTCCTTAGGATCGTATGTCATCTTGTGTATGAGTCCAAAATAATTAGAGATTCTCCTACACCTCTTCGGTCGATAATAAGTCCATAATAAAACATCTATTTATATATTAACGAGAAAGTAGGATGTAAATTTATGAAGTGATTTGTATGTGACTCGTACAGAATGCATGTAAGTACGCAATTTAAGCGAATGATATTTTTTAGTTTAATTAATCATTTTGAAATATTTTACATATACAACCAGTATAAAAATTTTCAGTAAATATGAAAATATCGTACTAGTATTCCAGTGCATATATTTATGTTAATCTGATTAAAGGATATATACTATACTTGACTAATTCAATAAAATTAGAGTTATTATTACTATTATAGTATAAATTAATACGACAAGACTTACGTGTCCTCCATTGGGAGTCGTTTTTTTGAAGCCCATTCAAAGCATGCCTACGAAAACGGTGGTTTGATGTTTGAAGGCCCATGGTTTCATCTTCGAGCTGTCGATATCATATAATATTGTTGTGTCACTATCTATCTACATTCACTATTTTCATTGTCCTTTCTACCCTTACACTCTCTGTTAACACGTATATAGCATTCACCACCCGATTCTGTGTTCGGTTTGGTAGAGAAAAATAGCGGAATGACGACGATGGCGGAATTGACGACGACGAAGCCCAGCCGGAGCGACGAGATTTTGGATACGGAAGAGCAATTGAGGATCGCTTACGAGATCAAAGCCCATTTCGATGCCTTGCAACCCGACCGACCCGTCAAACCCAACAGAAGCGAACCCGGATCGCCACGCGCCGTTAACCACTCCCTCTCTAAGAACGATATTCCGGAGCTTCATAAATTTCAATCTCTTCAATCTAGCTCTCATGTAGCTAACTTCTCTCTCTCTCTCAACCAATTATCAGAGAATAAGAAGAGTTTTTGGTGTGTTTTTCTGATAACTGCTAAAATTGACAGGATACAATTTCAACAGAGGGGGTGGTGAACGCACAGGACGAGTTTGTGCCGACGCAGTACTATAATGAATTGGCGTCCATTGACAAACAGCATCACACGGTTCGTGAACAAACCCTTTCTGGATCCACAATTAATTAAATCAAACTGCTGAAGCATCTGAGTTTTATTTTTGTGACCTTTTTGAAAAATTTCATGCGATTCAGTTTCTTGGATTTTTTCTTTTCGTTGTTGAACAGACGGGGAGTGGATTCATAAATGTTGTAACAGAAGGAGAGGAAAGTGGGTATAAGATTGAATTGCCCGATGGCCATGTTAATGCAGTTGAAACAGAAATCCAACCCAGAGGATATAAAAGCAACCCTGCCACCAACGACTGGGTTCCTAGCAGTGATGATTATCAGGTAGAGAGAAATAGTGTTTATTATATACACATGTAATATGTATTATGTATGGTATGATGTTGAATTGAATAGATAACCTCCTGATGTTCTTTTCATATTGTAAGTTGTGACAGGTTTTCGTGTCCTCAAAGCCAAGTAGAAGCGAGTGCTCCTGATCTGCCATTGCTAGGTGAAAATGGTGTATTTTCTACCGGCTTTTTCTTATTATATATGTCTATTTATTTATAAGAGATGAGGTGTGGTGGTACAACTGTTGTTGTATGAGAGAAATATCACTCATGATTAGAGATTATGAAAATAATTGAAGTAGTTCAAGTGCACTGTAAGTCTACTTGCTAGTTCAAGTAGACAATCAGTCTAATTGCATCCATGACATTTGTTCTTATACTTGAATACGCATTTAAATTTTACTCTCAAGTTCTTTTTATGGAAAGTACACACATACTAATTATACTCGCATTCTGGATATTTTTCGAAATGAGTAAATACACACCAATGCGTAATTCAACGCGATAATGTGATTGTACATTAATGAACAATCAAGGGAAAAATCAGAATATCTTGCTAATGATTGGACGCGTTTTGCATTTGGCCTCCAATGGAATGGCCTTGGGCACCAGAGTTCCCCGTCCTTCGGTCATGTCAACTTCCTCTTCTCCGATCCTTTCCCATTCAAAGCATTGAATCAACGAACCCAAAATCAAGTTCAAAGTTTTTTGTGCCATGGCTGCACCGGGACACGCTCTCCTCCCCAACCCAAAAGGCATTAGCTTGTTTGCGTCTATGGGACCATCCTCAAACCTCTCCGGCTTGAAGCTTGTTGGGTCAACCCACAGCTCCGGATCCCTATGTATGGTCCATGCATTCACCATTAACATGGTCTTACCTGGTACATCATACCCTCCCACCGTGCAATCTTCGTAGGAGAAATGAGGCAATAGCATTGGCGCTGGAGGATGCAATCGCAGAGTCTCAGTGATTATATTCTGAAGGTACTGCAATTTGCTTACATCCTCTTCCTTCATCAAACACTCTTCTCCGATCAGGGTGTCCAATTCAATCCTTGCTTTTTCCAACACTTCCGGATTGTTCAACAAATTCGACATGGCCCACTCTAATGCTATAGCGGAAGTCTCTGTTCCAGCCACAATCAACACCTGCAAAAAAGACTCTATAAACTACGAATTCTGCAAAAATCTAAGAGTTAGGAAAGTACCATTACAAGGCCTTTGATAATTTGGTCGGTGTAATACTCAGGCTGTGACTCCTGTAAATGCAGCATACGTCCTATCATGGTGTTTGAGTCTTGATCTTTGTTCCGATGTTCGTCAATGAGTCCTTGAAACAGGGCGTCCATCTTCTCTCCAACTTTTCGTAACTTCGTGTGGCTACGGTTAAAATCGAACCATCTGAAGACAGGCACAAAATCTCCGAGGTGCGATCCCAACCCGAACTGAGCCATTTCATTCATGAGGTCTCTGAACTTCTTAGCCTCCTCAGCGTTGGTCCCCTCGTATTCGGAGCCGTAGTAGCGTTTTCCACACACCATTCTCATGATTGTGTTGAATGTGAGATCCGCGAACATGGACCTTAACTCCACTCTCGTGAACTCTTCTTTGTTGGAGGCTCGAGCCAGATGTTGGAGCAGCTTCAGAGTCTCGTCGATTCGGATTCCCGAAAAGGAATTAAGACGATGAGATGAGAGGATCTCGAGGGAGCTGATACGTCGCAGGTTCCGCCAGTGGTCGCCGTAGGATGCTGCTAAAAGAATGGTGTTGTCGTAGCCGAGGAACTTGGTCTTGATAGAAGGGAAACGATTCGCGAATATGATGTCGTTTGTGGTGAAACATTCTTCGGCGGCGGATGCAGATGAAACGACGAGGACCGGCTGTGAGCCGAACCGGAAAGAGAAAATAGGTCCGTATTTTTGTGATAGGACGTGGAAGGTGCGGTGTACCGGCTGTTTCAGCTGGTGAAGGTTGCCTATTACCGGAAGAGAAGGTGGACTTGGTGGTGGGTTTTTTTGTCTTTTTCTGGAGAATAGTAATTTTATGCTTAAGAAGAAGATAAAAAGGAAGGAAATAATCTTGATAAGGTGCTCTTCCATGACCCCCGGCTTCTTTAGCAGAGTCTCTATCAGTGTCTGTGTGTATATATGCATATATAATTAAATCCTTTATTTAATTATTTTAATAATAAAGAAAAGGAAAGGTCGGGAAGATATAAATGGAAAGGTAGGCAAGATATAAATGGCAATCACCCACGGTCCTGAAAATAAAATTCGCCGAATTACGTCCAACTATTTTTAATGCTATCCGCGATTTTAAATTAAATTATTAAAATATATATTCAGATAATAAACAATTTTAAAATAAAACTAAAATAAAATTATACATTAAAATAATAATAATGATAATTTCATCTATTAAATAAATTTACATATATCAAATATAAATTTAAAAATTTAATTTTAAAAAATAAATTTAATTTCATATATTTAAATAAAAATATAAATATATAAAATCAAATGTTAAACAATTTTTCAATGATTAATATTTTATATAAAAAATGTATTATTTATCATTAAATTTTATTAAAAATACTAAAATAAAATTTACTAACGACTATTAACAAGTAATATCAAGTTAAATCCTATATAACATTACCCACTCTATGAACAAGTGAATAATTAAAAACTGTATTCCATTACTTTTAGATATCTTTAAATATATTTATTTATTATTCCTTACAAATTGAATTCATAAATATAAGTGTCTATTTTTTCTTCCCTAAGTATAAAATGTAAGCATCAATATATGGAGGGGTTGTTGGTCGACAACCATTTTGATGTTTCAAGTACATTGGTAACTCATTTTAATCATAATTAATTATATTGTTTCAAGGAGTCATAAATACTAACATGTTAAAAACTATATAATGAGAAATAATACGGAGAATTGTTATCCTCTTATGCTACAACAGATTCATATAATTTTTTGGAAAAATATTTACCTAATACGTATATATATATTTTAATCTTTAAAGAAGATTATATATATTTTTAAGATAATTATAGATAAGATTACGTAAACGATCACATGTCAATTTATTTCATTATATCTTCAATACCATATTTCGTACCCAGCCAAATCTTATCTTTCTCCTCCCTTAATTTACTTTTTCTTTATACATTTCTCATAGTAGCAATACAGAAGAGTTTTTTATTTATACACTAATATAAAAAATAAAGACGAGATAACTGATCAGGTTTAAAGAATTTAAAGGGATTTAAGTGAAAATAAGAAATTGTTTGTGAGGATTTGACGAGGCTTGCATTGCAGCTCCAAAGGAATGGCCTTCCGCACTATATTTCCTTCTCCTTCACTCAGCTCAACTTCTTCTTCGCCAATTCTCTTCCATTCAAAGCATTGAATCAATGAGCTTAAAGTTAAGCCCAAAGTTCTTTGGGCCATGGCTGCGCCAGGACACGCCCTTCTTCCCATCCCAAACGGGATCAGCTTGTGACCATTCACTGGCCCATTGTCAAACCTCTCGGGCTTAAAACTCGTTGGGTCAGCCCACAACTCCGGGTCTCTGTGTATGGCCCACGCATTCACCATTAACACGGTATTACGTGGCACGTCATAACCTCCCACGGTGCAGTCTTCCGAGGATAAATGAGGTATTAACATAGGGACCGGTGGATTCAACCGTAGAGTTTCTGATACTATATTCTGAAGGTAATGTAATTTGGGAATATCCGTTTCCTCCACCAAACGCGCTTCTCCAACGTGCTTTTCCAATTCAATCCTTGCTTTTTCCAACACCTCTGGATGGTTTGCCAAACGGGACATTGCCCACTCCAACGCTGCAGCAGAAGTCTCTGTTCCAGCCACAATTAACGCCTGCAAAACCCATAAAATATGCAGAAATGAGTCGTGAACTGTGTTAAAATGAAGTATACGTGAGATGTGGAAATCAACGACTCACCATAATAAGACCCTTGATGATTTGATCAGTGTAATACTCAGGCTGTGACTGCTGCGAGGAGAGTAGATGGTCTAGCATGGTGTCCGAACTTTCTTTCTTCTTCCGATGCTCATCTATCAGACCTTGAAAAAGCGCGTCTAGCTTCTCCCCGAACTTTCGTAACTTTTTGTCACCGCTAAAATTGAACAATCTGAAAAAAAGGCACAAAATCGCCGAGGTTGGATCCCAATCCGAACTGCGTCAATTCATCCATAACCTCTCTGAATTTCCCAGCCTCTTCGGCGTTGGTCTCATCGTGTTCTTCCACGCCGTAATAACGTTTTCCACACACCATTCTCATCACGGTGTTGAACGTTAGGTCTGCAAACAGTGGTCTTAGTTCCACTTTCGTGAAATCGTCTTTATTAGAAGCATCAGCAAGTTTTTGTAGCAGCCTGATGGTCTCGTCCTTTCGAATTCCCAGAAAGGAATTAAGGCGGTGATTGGAGAGGATCTCCAAGGTGCTGATGCGGCGTAGGTTGCGCCAGTGATCGCCGTAAGACGAGACTGTGATGAGGGTGTTGTTAAAGGCGAGATATTTGGTCTTTGTAGAGTTGAAACGATTTGCAAAGATGATATCATTTTTGGTGAAACATTCTTCCGCTGCAGATGCGGATGAAACTACAAGAACGGGTTGATACCCAAAGCGAAGAGCGAAGATAGGACCGTATTTTTGTGAGAGGGTGTGGAAGGCGCGATGAATTGGGTGTTTGACCATGTGGAGGTTACCTATCAGAGGAAGACAAGGTGGAGATGGTGCTGAGTTTTTCAACCCTTTTCTGAAGAACAACAGTTTCAAAGAGATGACAAAAATGAAAAAGAAAAACATGTTGACAAGATTGTCTTCCATGTTTAGCAAAGTTCGACGGAAGAGTGAATTCGATACAAATGTTATCGTTATCCCTATTCTTTATACACTCTTTTCGGTGTACTTTTCAAGCTATCAATACCTCACAATAGTCTTATTCAAATTTGCATGGTTGCAATAATATTCTAACTCAGAAAAGTAAACAAACAGGGCCATCAGAATAAGAAAAAAAATCCAGAAAATTATTTTTTTATACACCCAAATCACTTTTAGAAGTAATTTCGTTATTAAATACATTTGATCTTTTCACAGGTTTCTAGAAATACTTGTCCTTAGGTAATGTTTTGTGAAAAGTCGCAATAATATTATAGCTCCTTTCAATATTTCAACACTTTTTATAACTATGAAGGGAAAAGGAATGTGGTGTCAAAGGTGCACTATATTAAAAGTGAAACTGCGATTAATCAAAACACCAGAAATCTTATTACAGGGTGGACTACCAAATGGTTCATCCTAAAATTTCTCATTTTCTCTACATTATAAATGTATTTAGAAAAGAAAAATATGTTAAAAGGCTACTAATTCAACATGATAAATAATTTAAACATCCACAACAACTTAAATTTAGACAAATTTAGAAGATCTTGCTAACTATTGGACGTGCTTTGCATCGAGCCTCCAATGGAATTGCCTTGGCCACAATAGTTCCTCGTCCTTCAGTGAGGTCAATTTCTTCCTCACCAACTCTTTTCCATTCAAAGCATTGAATCAACAGGCCCAAAGTCAAGCCCATAGTTCTTTGGGCCATGCCAACACCAGGACATGCCCTCCTTCCCAACCCAAAAGGCATTAATTTGTGTGCAGCCACTGGGTCATTCTGAAACCTTTCGGGCTTGAAGCTTGTCGGGTCAGCCCACAGCTTCGGGTCCCTATGTATGGCCCACGCATTCACCATTAACATAGTGTTGCGTGGTACGTCATAACCTCCCACATTGCAATCTTCAGAGGATAAATGGGGCAAAAACATGGGCAGTGGTGGATGTAATCGTAGAGTCTCAGATATAACATTCTGAAGGTATGGTAATTTGGTAACGTCTGCTTCCTCTATAAAACGCTCTTCTCCAACTTCCGTGTCGATTTCAATTCTTAATTTCTCCAATATCTCTGGTTTGTTCAACAAATTAGACATTGCCCACTCTAATGCTACAGCGGAAGTCTCTGTTCCAGCCACATAAAATGCCTACCAAATTAAAAAACAACATTACTACATCATGTTCCAGAAAAATGAATCAACATAACATGGTACAAAGTAAATTAACAACGTACCATAATAAGTCCCTTGATGATCTGGTCAGTGTAATAGTCAGGTTGTGACTTCTGCGAGGAAAGCAAATGGTCGATCATGGTATTTGAACTTTCCTTCTTATTCCGATGCTCATCAATGAGTCCTTGGAAGAACGCATCTAGCTTCTCTCCAACCTTTCGTAACTTTTTGTGACTCCGAAAAATTCTGAAAAGTGGCACAAAATCTCCGAGGTTGGACCCCAACCCAAATTGCGATATCTCATCCATGAGCTCTCTGAACTTCTTAGCCTCCTCAGCGGTGGTGCCGTCGTGTTCCTCACCGTAGTAGCGTTTTCCACACACCATTCTGATGACTATGTTGAACGTGAGTTCTGCAAACATGGGTCTCAGCTCTACTTTCGCTGATTCTTCTTTACCAGAGATTCTAACCATCTTTCGAAGCAACTTCATAGTCTCGTCCTTTCGTACTCCCAAAAACGAGTTAAGACGGTGATTAGAGAGGATTTCTAGGGAGCTGATACGACGCAAGTTGCGCCAGTGGTCGCCGTACGATGATGCCGTGATGATGGTGTTGTTGAAGCCAAGATACTTGGAAGTGCTAGAGCGAAAACGATTCGCGAAAACGATGTCGTTTTTTGTGAAACATTCTTCCGCCGCAGATGCTGATGAAACGACGAGGATGGGTTGAGATCCGAACCGGAGAGAGAGGATAGGACCGTATTTCTGTGAGAGGCCGTGCAAGGCGCGGTGCACTGGCTGTTTTTTCAGCTGATATAGGTTGCCGATTATTGGAAGAGACGGTGGAGACGGTGGTGGGTTTTTCAACCTTCTGGAAAACAACAGTTTCAAAGTGATGACAAAAATGAAAAGGTAAAGGAGGTTGATAAGGTTGTATTCCATGTTTAACAAATTTCGAAGAATCGGTTAATTCGATACAAATCTTGCGGCCATTCCAAGTCTTTATACACTCTTTTCAGTATACTTTTCAAAATTTCAATCCCTCAAGGAATTGTTTAAGATGGGAAGATGTTGGAAGATTTTGAGAGCAGAAAAGACTTGTATTGAATGTTTCTAAGATTTTTTTTCTTGGTTATAAATGATATAACCATCCCAATGTCATCTTTTTAACCTAGTTGTCTGTTCATCTAACGGTTATAATTTATTTTCTAAAATTTTTTAAAATACTTTTATAATTTTAAATTTATATAAAAACATTTTATAAATAAACATCTTTAGATATTTCTGTAGATTATTCTAGAATTTTTCTAGATAGAATTTTCTAGAATGTTATTTGGATCTTTTCTATAATGTTATTTGGGCCTTTGCTGGATAATGTTATTTGAATTTGAGTATTTCATCTTACACCTTCAACATCTCATCTTACATCTTCAAAAATTCCATTTTTAATCTTCTGACATCCTGCACCTCCAACTTTTTTAAAAATTTCATTTTTAACTTTTTTCTCTTTCTTATTAAAGACATTTTAATAACTATCTTTTTATTTTCTTCTCTTTCTTATCAAAGACACTCTACACCATCTTAAAATTAATTCTAATTTAATTTAAAATTTAAATATTATTTAATATAATTTTTATTAATATTATTTTTAATATTATTTTTATTTAGTTATTATTATTTTTATTTTTTAATAAAACTATTATAAAAATATAAATTATATTTTAATAATTATTAAAATATAAAAATATAATAAATAATGCTATAATTTTTAGTTAAAATAAATATTGATTAAATTTTAAATAAAAAACAAAACTGATTTTTGATAACAAGTTTTTAAAAAATTTTGTTTTTATTTACAATTTAATAATTGTTTAATTTATTTTAATATTTTAATATAATTTAATATATTTGAATGTATTAAGTCAAATTTTATATTATTATTATTATTTTATTTTTATTTTTATTTTATTATTTTATTTTTATTTTTTTAATATAGTTATTATTATAATAGAAATCATATTTTAACAATTATTAAAATATAAAATTATATTAAATAATATTTAAATTTTAAATTAAATTATAATTAATTTTAAGGTGATGTAGAGTGTAAGAGAAGAAAATAAAAAGATAGTTATTAAAATGTCTTTAATAAGAAAGAGAAGAAAGTTAAAAATAAAATTTTTAAAAAAATTGGAGGTGCAGGATGTCAGAAGGTTAAAAATGGAATTTTTGGAGGTGCAGGATGAGATGTTGGAGGTGTAGGATGAAACACTCTTTGAATTTTTATCTTTTACGTCCAATTTATAAAATCAATTTATATTCCAACAACATTAACGTTTGGGTGTTGCTCTCTGCACCACCACACCTTTCTTCCTCCACCTCCCCAATTTTTTTTAATTCCAATTATATCCTCAGATTAAAATTTTTTACTTTTACTATTTTAATTTATTTCAAATCTAGTTCTCCTACTTTACTCCCTGCACCCAATCTTTCCATATCTCATTTTCGTTTAACAATTTGTCTTTCGTTTTACTCTGCAACCCCATTTGTCTTCTCCATTTCACTTCTCCTTCTCCTTCGTTTCTTTCTTCTTCATTTTCCTTACATTATTAAAATACATTAAAAATATATTCAAAAATAATAAATCAAAACATTTAAATTAAATTATTAAAATATTTCCAAAATAAAAAATAAACTAATAAAACAAACCCTAAAATAAAAAACGTCACCTTTAAATGGAGGTGACATCCTTCAACGGATGTCGACATCCGTTTTACCGTTGAAGGATGTTGACATCCGTTGAAGGATGTTGACATCCGGTTGAAGGATGTCACCTCCAAGGTTGCGTTTTTTATTTTAGGGTTTTATTTGAAGGTTTATTCGAATACGCACCTGGAGGAAGCAACACACGCATTGCACCACTCCACACACTGCACCACGAGAGCGACACTGCACCACGAGAGGGAGACTGCTTGATAATTCTTTCCACCACCACCCACCTTTGCAACTTGTAGTATCTCATAACGACGAAAGAAAGAGAGGAAAAAATATAATGTTAAAATGAAAGAAAAGTATTTTACTCATGTACGGGAAACTAAAATAAGTTATTAGTGGAATAGGTTGTGAATGGGTAAAATTAAAAAATAATAACCCTAAAAATAAAATTTTACTTAGGGACAAAAATAGTAAATGGAAAGTGGAGGGAGAAAGATGTGGTGGTAGAGGGAACAACACCCTTAACGTTTTCTTCCTTTTAACTATCGAAAAAATTACTTGAGGGTTACTCCCTACACCACCAAACATTAAATTAATAAAAAATACATATAATTAAGTAAACATTTATTTGAGACTATTTATAATGTTAAATTAAAAAATAATATAATTATAATCAAAATATTATTATTTCACGTATTAGTCATTTTCCTTGGGTCAAGTATCACTGCTATTTAATTATATCACACAAGAATCAAGACATCTTAAAAATATATATGGATATATTGCAAGTCAAAAAAGTAATATTAAAATATCAGCGACACGTTTCTTTGGCATATATGTTACTTGTTATTAATTTTTTTTTTCAAATTTACAAAATCATGCTTATTCTATAAATTCAATATATATAAAGTATGTTAAAGAGTTGTTCACGAACTGAGTAAAATAGTAGTACTAGATTTTAAATATAGTTTAGTCTAAACATATATATTTTTAATTTTTGGAAAAATATTTGTAATCGTTTTAATTTCCAGCTTTTATTAATTTAAAACTGAGGATAAAAGATATTAATAAGTATAAGTAAGTTGATAAAATATTTCAAATATATATAATGATACTTTTACACATAGCTTAATTAAATAATATAATTATTATTTATTTGAAAAGTTATATATTATTTTTCTTCTTATCCCATAATTTAATATTAATTTTTTATTTTTATTTAAAATAAATACATTTACTTACCTTTTATGATTTATTTTCTTCATATCAATTTTGATACTATAAGCTTATATTTTCTTTTCTATTAAACTTAAGCTATTTTTTAAAGTAAAACAATTGCATCTTTAGTCTTATGAGGAGATGAATTTTTATAAAATACTTGTTTTTACAAGAACTTATACATTTAGTGACACATCTTTCTTTTTACTGTCTTTATTTTCTTAGTCTTCTCTTCTTTTTAGTATAATTATAATTTTTTTATACTTTTGGTCTTGTTAAACTGGTGTTAATATTTAAAAAGGAACTTTAACATTTAAATCAGACTTATAATATGTATTAATATTATATAGTTGTATTAGTATAATCTGGTTTAGCTTATATGAGTTATATACTTTTTTTATTTGATTTTGTAATATTTTCGAAGAAATTTATTCACAAGGTATTAGAATAGTCGTGGTGGCACATGATAAAAGATGCTGACATTTTGAAATTTCAACTCGAGAGAATTCAAGTCCTAAAAGGTGCGCAGGGTTATGAAATGTTGGTGAGAATGTAAGAATAATCTCGAACGCTCGAGAGATTGCATGCAATAGGCTTTTGCCACGTGGAAAATTGACAGAAAAATTGCAGTCAAATTGAGTGGTTTTCAACGTTCTTCTGGAATGAAGCTTTCAATTGATTTCAAAGTTTATTGTAAAGAAGAAAGACACTTCACAAAAAGGATGGATGAGATTACAAACTCTGCAGTTCAAATAAATTCAGCCGTGTGTTAGAAATTGGAGTATTTTTTCTGCACCACCCCATATTTTTTCCTGAATCATTTCACAATTTTATAATATATTTTCACATTTTAAAAAATAATATTTTTAAACAAATTTTAAAATCGATTAAAAATAAAATTCAATAGATTTTAAAATTCATGAAAGAAAAAGTATTTTATCGGATTTTAAAGTTCGTTAATTTTTTTTTCAAAAACTTCAATAAATTTTTAAATTATTAAAATATTTTTCAAAAGTTTTAATAAATTTTAAAATTTGTTGAAATTTGTTGAAATCTGTTGAAATTTTTCTTTTAATAAATTTCGAAATTTATGAAGGAAAAGAAGTGTGGTGTAGAATTTTTTGAAATGCAATAGATAGTTTTAGGAATTAAAAAAAATGTGAGAATAGAGAGAGAAATGTAAGAGGTACAAGAAGAAACAGTCTAAAAATTGTGATAGTATTGGGCCAGATCTATGCAGAGAGAGTGTTACTCCCTCCACTCTATCTTCTCCTTACACCTCTCCAATTTTTTCCAAATTTCAATCTTACCCTTTTTACTTTTACTTTTATCTATTTTACTTTTATTTTTATCTATTTTACTTTTTATATTTTAAAACTCTAATTCCCTTTCACTTTCACTCTTTCTCTCTCTCGCAAGCCTGCACCCCCTACCCCTCCACCCCACTTTCACTTTCTCCATTAACATCATTCTCCATTTCTAGTTTTTCTTCATTCTTTATTCTCGTGGTGCGTTGGTGATTCATGACGGTTCGTGGCGGTGATGGTTCAATCAGATGGTGGTTCGTGCATAACGGAAGTCAGATATTTGTTTGACCTTGAACAGATACCGATTTGGATATGAACATCCGTTTTGGATTCTTACCCACTTACACCACTCACACTACAGTTCATATGGACAAATGTAAGGGATTTGACAAAAAGTAAATCTCATTTTTTACATGCGAGACACTGTACATTTGAAATTGGAGAATCCAACATAATTTTTTCACTTACTTGTGTAGGTGGACGAGCCATCAAAATATGGTATGGTTGTGATGGAATAGAAATTTAGTGCATTTCAAGGATTTGGGAATTTTACTACAGAGGGAACTGCTTTTGGCTTCTCAAATTCATATTAGCAGCTGAGTGGTAGTAGGTTGTCAACTACTGTTACCCCCAAACAATTTCCAAGCAGGAGGAAACCCTTTCGGTCTGAAGTTTTTGTCTTCTTGCACCCTTTTTTAGTCATGCATCAATGTTTTGCACCCTGTACAAATATAGTTGAAGTTTCTATCATTTGTCGATCAAAACGAAACACATATGGAGAGATTTATGGTCGGTTACCACACGCCCGTGGTTCAAATTAAAATATTTGCGCTTGGCCTTGTAAATTTGTTTTTGTTACAGGAACGATGAAGGCAAAGTCTGCCTCTAGAGATAAAGGTGATCCTAATGTTATTTTTTGTATTTTCTTGTATTATTTTGTAATCACATCATTTTTGTAAGGTCATTCTATTCGTTGAGGTATGTGAAATCTCCCTGTTAAATAATTTTCAAGTTTGAGTTCTATGCCTATCCGTTTATTGAATTTTTCATACGTGATTGTGGTTGATTTTTTTCCTTTTCCATTATGCTGCATAAGTGTTACATTATCGCTACAGTACATAATCTTAAATTTTATGCTTGATCACTTATTTAGTAATGGCTTAATACCCTATATTGTCCCCAGTTTCGCTCGAAAATGTCAAATTAGTCCATCCTTTAAAAAATGCGTCAATTACGTCCTCACTTAATAAAATTTGCACCAATTAAATCCCTTTCGTTAAATCCGTACAAACGGCGTTAATTATCTTGATGCAAAATAATTAACACCGTTTGTACGGATTTAACGGAAGAGATTTCATTGATGCAGATTTTATTAAGTGAGAACGTAATTGACGCATTTTTAAAAGGATGGACTAATTTGACATTTTCGAGCGAAACTGGGGACAAAATAGGGTATTAAGCCTTTAGTAATTGGTCTATATATAAAAAGTGACTTTGATAAAAATGAATGGAAAATAAAAAGTAAAATAGGTAAAGATAAAAGTAAAAAGGGTAAGATTGGAGTTTAGAAAAAATGGGGAGGTGTAGGAAGAAAATGGGATGGTGGAAGGGTAACACTCATCTAGAGAAAAACCCAAAATTTTCTTCGCTACTACTTCCTGCACCCCTCTTTATTCTTTCAGGTTCCCTTTAGCAAACTAAGCCCAAAACTCATAGGAAGTGTATCGTCTAATTGAAGCGAGATATTTCAACAAGTAATATCCAATGTGATATCTAAAATATAACTAAAACAAACTATGAGTTGACACAAACTTATAAGTCACTACCAGATTTGACTCTAGTTAGCTAAAATATGTTAAGACATTTAAAATAAAAAACATTAAATAAATAATTGTTTAAAGAAATAAACGAATAAATAAATATGATTTCTTTTGAAGCCTTTTCACATCAAGAGATAAAAAAGCATATACACAATTAGGTATAATACCAATTTTGGTCATAATTTTGGTTGGAAATATTTGAAATGGTCCCAATTTTTTGTTGCTATTCAATGTTGTAGTAAAGAACGTAATATATGTTCATTTTAGTCCTTTTTACAGACGACATTTAAATCGTTAGCGACCAGATGTCCAAATGTTCAATAAATGACACATCACCCTTGACACGTCATCATCATCTCCTACCTCTATAAACCCTAATTTCCCCTACACAGAAACCCTAGCCACCACCTAACCCTAACCGTCACGACCAACCACCATCTTCGCACCTCCATCATCTTCTTCACCACCGAAGCCCTAATTGTTGAAAATGTATTTCTGATTAGGGTCTCAGCTCGCTAGACCACCATCTTTGCGCATCATCTTCCTCGCGCTTCCAAAACCTTAGGCCGCCACCACCGTTGCACAACAAAGCTCATTTCAGGTCGTCGACGCCGTAACAATCGTGCCACTCAACGCGAGAACCTGCAACCACCACATCTCCATCCGCGACGTCATCCATCGCTGCCGCTACTACTACCACTCTCCCTTCTTCAACGCGCCACCGCGGCACACACCTCCATCATCCTCGCCAACCCCAAACTTGCAAACTACAAGAACCAGAAATCCGTCGCGGTACACACCTTCATCACCTCCACCGTTCGGTAGCCTCACCCCTTCAGCCGTTTGGTTCCCTTCTTCTTCTCCCTCACTGCTCGGCCTCTTCCTGTCTTTCAACTCACAATGCCACAAAAGACTCCACATAAGCCAATACATGACATTTCACTCTGTAATTGCACATTTGGACATCTGGCCGTTAACGATTTAAAAGGCGTTTGCAAAAAGGACCAAATTGAACACAAATCACATTATTTAGGACTACATTAAACAACAACAAAAAATTGGGACCATTTCGAATATTTCCAACCAAAATAGGTATTATACCTACACAATTATTATGAACAATCGATATCAGTCCAAGAAAACATCCTTACTTTATTTAGTTTTAGGAAATTTTGCTCAAGCAATTTATAAAATAAAAAATAAAAATGCTCTACAAGAAATAGTAAGAATTATATCACATTTACAAAAAGCAAAATCACAAATACAACTCGAAATTGTACTAGATGACCCCAGACGACCCCAGACAAACACACAGGACGGACGACACCTGTTAATACACCTAGATTGGACGATCGTGACAGGTAGGTTTCCGAATTCATTAATTACATACCCATGACCAAAACTATAAATACAGGTCAAAGGTAAATGATAGACAGATTCATTAATTACACATTAATTGTAACACTTATATAACCGATCAGACTCTTAGTGACTTAGGCTACCCTCCCAGGCGAACAGAACGAACAAACTTTGAACAATGAAGGAATGAACTTCACGAAGAAGGAACGGGGAAACAAGAAACGTGCATACTCAAGTGACTCGACCCAATAACAAATATTTTCAGCACAAGAAACTAATTACCTGTAGAGAAAAGAAGAAAGAGGTTAACTTTTCACGTCACATTTAGTTATTTCTAAATGACAAAATATAAAAGGAATTGATATAGAAGGATTGCTAAGAGATAAACGTTTGATTCTTTAATCATATTTCTTCTGATTACATGTTGGTTCTCTAGTCCAAGTGGAGTATATTTTTTTTTTCTTTATTGGAACATTTCTGCTTTGTATATATGTAGAAAACCTTTTCATCTTTTTTTTTATCTCTTCTAGCGTAGACATAATTATTTTTTTTTCACACTATTTTCTATCTATAATATACATTTATTACAAATATTATATATTTCCACCATTTCCCATGTACTTATTTTATTTTCATTGAATTATATATATATATATATATATATATATATATATATATATATATATATATATATTCTACATTATAAAATGCAAACTAAAAAAAATATACATTTTTAGAAGTGTACCAGGGAGAGCCGGGCGCCGTACGAAGGACGCCCGTGAGGCGACGGGCGCCGCCCAAAGGACGCCCATGTCACACCCGCCACAGACGAATGCTCGACCGCCCAAGTCTTGGCCGCCCAAGTAGGTACGGATTGAACCTAAACCGTACAAACTCTCCTACACCAGCTAATGTCCGGCGTCGCACGTATGGACACCCACTAATGAGGTCGTCCGACCATCCCGGTGCCTACGCCGACCACCTGGGTAGAACCTCTGTCTCTAAGAGAAACTTTGAAGAACTCACAAGGAATTCCATCACCACGAGACAGCGCCGCACTCTCCATGCTCACAAAAACTGTTCTACAGGATGACGCCGAGAGAAGAACGTTTGGTATCATGAAGTGCCGGGCGACCGCATAGAAGATCGTCCGCCCAACGAAGTGCCGGGCGACCGCATAGAAGATCGTCCGCCTAACGAAGTGCCGAGCGACCGCATAGAAGATCGTCCGCCCAACGAAGTGCCGGGCGACCGCGTAGAGGATCGTCCGCCCAATGTAGTGCCCGAGTCGTCCATAGGAAAGACGAACGCCCGTATCACTTGGGCGGACGCCCATATCACACTGACCGGCCAAATCACTAATCATTGTGGCTCAAGTAAATTGACCTGGTTTAGAGGTAAGTAGAAATTAGGAGCTATTGGGCTGATTGGGCCGTGATTAACCTTTCACTAATCCCAAAGCCCATAGCGAAAACTATAAATACAGGTTCACGGTGAGTGGTAGATAGGTTACATTGAATGCACATTTATTGCTATCCCTTGAGAAAAGCCATTGCTCTGAAACTGACTTTGGCATCGGAGAATCTTTTGTAGGTCTCCACCCCTCCGGATCGAGAAGAAAGTCAAAGCTTGGGAAGAAGATCCGCCGCTGAGACAAGATCGAAGGAGAACTGGAAGGTTTAGAACCGCACAGCCCTACACATCCGAAACATTTTGGCGCCCACCGTGGGGCCGTGTGATTTAAAAAACCCAATGGTGACCACGAGAAACATGAGCATGGACGATCCCGTTGAGATGATGCGCGTGCTACAACAAAAAATGGACGAGATGCAGCAACGTCACGAAGAAGAGATGGCGGCCGTAAAGGCCGACTGTGAAGCCCGGATAGCCCGGGAGATTGGGCGGATGGACGGGGGAGAGCGAGTGAAGGATAAAGGAAAGGGGTGGAAGGAGAACGCCCGCCCCCAGATACCGAGGGCGATAAGACTTGGAGGCCTTCCGGATCGGAGGTAGAAGAAAGCAAGGTTAAATCGGTGCATGCGGAGAGCGCTGCCGAGGACGGGCGGATGGTAGTCAAGTCGGAGCCTTCATCCACTTTATTGCTTCCATTCACCCAGAACATAATGAACGTCCAAATCTCGGAGCAATTCATGGCTCCGCAGTTCAAAATGTATAACGGGACGACAGATCCGGCGTCCCATATCCAGACGTTCTCGAACGCCATGGCGTTCCGAACGGGCAATGACGCCATTTGGTGCCGAGCGTTCTCGCTCTCACTAGAGGAAGAAGCTTTGGAATGGTTTAACACCCTCCCCCCCAATTCAATAGAAAACTTTACCGGCTTAAAGCAACTATTCATTAAACAATTTGCGGCCAGTAGTACCCAAGACCTGACCGTATTCGAATTGATGACTCTCAAACAGGGGAAGGACGAAGCGCTGCGATCATTCATGGACCGGTATCAGAAGACGGTCCGGCGCGTGAAAAGCCTGACCCCAGAGCTTGCCCTTCACTACATCCTGCCGGCTCTAAAGCCGGGACCGTTTAAGGATAGCGTCTGCAGGCGAGCGCCCAAAACGATGGAAGAGTTGAGGGAACGGGCTGCAGATGAGATAAGGGTGGAGGAGATGAAGCTCTCCTACAAAAAAGAAAATCAAGAAGCCAGGGAAGCAAGGACGGACGGTAATAAGCCCGGCTCTTCGACGGGAAAAACGTCCGGTCCTAGGCCCCGGGAGCAGAGAAAGGGGCCCCGTTTCCCACAGTATACACCTCTAAATGCCTCGAGGGAGAAAATTCTCCGAGAGGCCCTGAGTGCGGAATTGATACCAGAGCGGGAAGCGAACCCGACTCTGAAGAATGCTGATTGGAGCAAACACTGTGCGTACTATAAAAATATGGGTCATACCACCGAGGATTGCTGGACCCTCCGGGATAAGATAGAAGAGCTCATCCGGGCGGGAAAGCTTAAAAAATACGTCCGCAATGAGCACCCACCACAATCAACCGGTCGGCCTACTCAGAGGCCGCCCTATCGAAAAGATAAGCCGAGCACGAGGGCGGAGCGACCCCGCTCAGAGAGGCGACCAAGCCGAAGCCGAAGCCGCAGCAGGGAACGCCCCTTGAGAGGGCATATCAATACCATTTCTGGAGGATTCGCGGGGGGAGGGTCATCCTCCTCCGCTCGTAAACGCCATGTCCGAGCCCTCCAGTCCGTGCATTTAGTGGACAAGCCTCGCCGCTCCATGCCACCCATTACCTTTTCGGACGAGGACTTTCACGCCCCTGATCCTGACCAGGACGACCCGATGGTCATAACGGCAGAGATAGCGCGGTATGGGATCAGTAAGGTTCTGGTTGACCAAGGAAGCTCAGTCAACATCCTCTATTGGAAGACCTTCCTGCAGATGGATATCTCGGAGGACCTCATCGTCCCTTATGATGGGCAGATAGTGGGCTTCGCGGGAGAAAGGGTCGACACTAGGGGATACGTGGAATTGAGAACAAGGTTGGGAACCGGACGCTCCAGCGAGGAGAAGAGGGTCCGGTACCTGCTGATAGAGGCCAACACGTCGTACAACGTGCTACTCGGAAGACCGTGCCTAAACGCGTTTGGGGCAATTGTCTCTACCCCTCACCTCGCAATGAAGTATCCCTCCGAAAAAGGATCTATTTGCACGGTTCGGGCGGACCAGAAGACGGCCCGGGAATGCTACGCGGCGGGGTTGAAACTGAACGCTCGGCCTGAGAAAAGAAGGGCGGCCGGCTCCGAGGTTGCCATGGCAGACCTCGACCCGAGGACGAATACCGAGGACCGGCTGGAGCCCATTGGAGAAACCCAACCCATCCTGATAGGAAGGGAACCCGCTCAGACCACCCTCATCGCCAGGGAGCTGAACCCTGAAGTGGAAAAGGAGCTAAGGGCACTACTATGGAAGAACCGGGATCTATTTGCGTGGACGGCAGCGGATATGCCGGGCATCCATCCCGCGGTGATGTGCAACAAGCTCTCCCTTTTCCAGAACGCCCGCCCAGTCGCACAGAAAAAGAGAAGAATGGGCGAGGAAAAACGGCAAGCTGTCGAGGAGGAAGTAGGAAAGCTGAAGAAAGCTGGTTTTGTTCGGGAAGTCACGTACACCACGTGGCTGGCTAACGTGGTCATGGTAAAAAAGGCCAATGGAAAGTGGCGGATGTGCACAGACTACACGGACCTGAACAAAGCCTGCCCGAAAGATTCGCACCCCCTACCCAGTATAGACGCCCTGGTGGACGGCGCTTCTGGTCATCGGGTCCTAAGCTTTCTAGATGCATATTCCGGGTACAACCAGATACCCATGTACGGGCCGGACGTCGAGAAGACGGCGTTCATAACGGAGAAGTCCAACTTCTGTTACGAAGTCATGCCGTTCGGTCTGAAGAATGCCGGGGCGACGTATCAACGCCTGATGGACAGGATTTTCCGAGACCAGATAGGCCGGTGCATGGACGTCTACGTCGACGACATGGTCGTCCGGTCCGCGGAAGGAGAGGGACACATCAGAGACCTTGAGGAGGTGTTTCGACAAGTAAGGAAGTTCGGCATGCGCCTAAATCCCGCCAAATGTACATTTGGGGTAGCTGCTGGAAAGTTCTTGGGCTTCATGTTAACATCCCGGGGAATCGAGGCCAACCCGGACAAATGCGAAGCGATATTACAGATGCCAAGTCCGACAACCCTGAAAGAGATCCAAAGACTGGTCGGACGCCTCACCGCTTTGTCCCGCTTTATACCCAACCTGGCGGATAGGCTGAGGCCGGTCCTCCGGAAATTGAAGAAAGGGGCCGGCCCGACCTGGGACGACGAGTGCGAACAAGCGTTTCAGGACGTAAAAACAATCCTTGTTAACCCGCCGGTCATGAATCGCCCAGTCCCAGGAGGAGATCTGCACATCTTCCTTGGAGTGTCAGAGACGGCCATTAGTGCCGTGTTAATGCAAGAACGGCCTCAGCCGAGGTTAATTTATTTTGTGAGTCGCACGCTCCTCGACGCCGAAACCCGATACCAACGGGTGGAAAAGGTGGCCTTAGCTTTGCTGCACGCCTCCTGAAGGCTCCGGCCTTACTTCCAAAGCCATCAGGTGATAGTCAGGACCGATTTCCCCATCTCCAAGATCCTAAGGAAGCCGGACTTGGCCGGACGGATGGTCGCTTGGGCGGTTGAGCTTTCAGAGTTCGGTTTGCGGTATGAGCCGAGAGGATCGGTCAAGGGCCAACACTTAGCAGATTTCGCGGCCGAGTTACCCCCGTCCGGCCAGGACGAGTGGAGTTTGTATGTGGACGGAGCGTCCGGTCGATCGGTCAGCGGGGCCGACATCGTACTCGAGGGCCCCAACGGATTCCTACTGGAGCATTCCTTGATCTTCAAATTCAAGGTATCCAACAATCAGGCCGAGTATGAGGCCTTAGTGGCCGGCCTCGAACTGGCGAAAGACATGGGAGCCAGAAGAATCACCTGCCGGACGGACTCAGAGCTGGTGGTGGGTCAGATGAATGGCAACTTCCAAGTTCGAGAGGAGCGTCTATTAAGATACTTCCAGCGAGCAACGGACCTCGCAAGAGCATTTGATAAGTTGGACATACAGCACATTCCCAGGGAACAAAACACACGGGCGGACGTACTGTCCAAGCTTAGTTCGGGAAAGGAGAAGGGGCAATTAACCACTGTCGTGCGACAAGTTCTACTCCAGCCTTCAGTTGAATGTTCCGCGGTGTCTGACGGAGGAAAAGATTGGAGAGCAGAAATCCGAGAAATCATGACCCGCCAAGATGAAGGGCGGACGGTAGGACCAAGAGAGGCTAAGAAGGCCGCCCGATATCTTGAGGTGGGTGACGACCTGTATCGCAGAGGATTCTCCTCCCCTCTCCTTAAATGCTTGGGAGAGGCAGAGGCACTTTACGTTATGGACGAACTCCATAATGGCATTTGCGGTCTTCACACAGGATGGCGAGCGTTAAAAGCCCGGATACTGAGAGCCGGATACTACTGGCCTACTGTGGAAGCCGACACAAAAATGTTCGTCCAAAAATGCGTTCGCTGCCAAGAGCATTCCAACAGCTCCCACCTACCTCCACACGCTCTCCACTCAATGACATCCCCGTGGCCGTTCGCCCAATGGGGTATGGATATCGTTGGACCGTTCCCATTAGGACAGGCGCAGAAGAAATTCCTCCTGGTGGCGGTGGATTACTTCACGAAATGGGTAGAAGCCGAGCCCCTGGCAACCATTACAGCCGCCCAAGTCCAGAAGTTTTGCTGGAAATTGGTATGTCGTTTCGGCCTCCCTCGGTCGATCATCACTGATAACGGCCGACAGTTCATTGACAAGAAACTGGCCGAATTCTTCAAAGGGCTGGGGATTAGGGACGTCACCAGCTCGGTCGAGCACCCCCAGACGAATAGGCAAGCGGAAGCAATGAATAAGACCATAGTCTCGGAGCTTAAACGGCGCCTAGGAGAAAAGAAGGGAGCGTGGGTGGACGAGTTACCCGAGGTCCTATGGGCATACAGATGCACGCCCCATGGAACCACTGGTGAAACACCTTTCAACTTAACCTATGGCACTGACGCCATGTTACCAGTCGAACTGGGGGAGCCGTCCCTTAGGCGTCAAGTCGATGACCTGAACCTCAACGACCAAGAGCTGAGGATCGAATTGGACTCCCTAGATGAACGACGAGACCGGGCCGCATTGAGGGCCGAAGCCTGCAAGCGCATGGTTGAAAGAAAGTACAACTCCAAGGTCCGGCCAAGAAGCTTCCAGGAGGGGGATCTAGTATGGAGAAAAGCAGGGGACGCCCGCCGAAACCCAGCCCACGGAAAGTTTGCAGCAAAGTGGGAAGGGCCGTTCCGCGTAGGGGAGACCCTGGGAAACGGGGCTTACAGGCTACAACGCATGAACGGACATCCGATCCCCAACACCTGGAACGCCACGCACTTAAAGTTTTACTTCAGTTAATGAATCGATGTATTACACCCCCATGATTAATGAATCAAGATGTCCATTTTTCTCCTATGAGACTAACTTCATTTTGTAGATTTCTAAAAGAATGTTCCAAAGAGAACTACTCTCAGCTTGGCCGGGCATCAAAGCGAAGGGCCGCCCATCCCAGTAAGACCAAGCTGGTGAAAAAGAGTGTTCCAAAGAGAACTACTCTCAGCTTGGCCGGGCATCAAAGCGAAGGGCCGCCCATCCCAGTAAGACCAAGCTGGTGAAAAAGAGTGTTCCAAAGAGAACTACTCTTAGCTTGGCCGGGCATCAAAGCGAAGGGTCGCCCATCCCAGTAAGACCAAGCTGGTGAAAAAGAGTGTTCCAAAGAGAACTACTCTCAGCTTGGCTGGGCATCAAAGCGAAGGGCCGCCCATCCCAGTAAGACCAAGCTGGTGAAAAAGAGTGTTCCAAAGAGAACTACTCTCAGCTTGGCCGGGCATCAAAGCGAAGGGCCGCCCATCCCAGTAAGACCAAGCTGGTGAAAAAGAGTGTTCCAAAGAGAACTACTCTCAGCTTGGCCGGGCATCAAAGCGAAGGGCCGCCCATCCCAGTAAGACCAAGCTGGTGAAAAAGAGTGTTCCAAAGAGAACTACTCTCAGCTTGGCCGGGCATCAAAGCGAAGGGCCGCCCATTCCAGTAAGACCAAGCTGGTGAAAAAGAGTGTTCCAAAGAGAACTACTCTCAGCTTGGCCGGGCATCAAAGCGAAGGGCCGCCCATCCCAGTAAGACCAAGCTGGTGAAAAAGAGTGTCCCAAAGAGAACTACTCTCAGCTTGGCCGGGCATCAAAGCAAAGGGCCGCCCATCCGGGAAAAGCAAGAGCAATCCCCACCCCGGCCGGCCCATTATTAAAACTCGACAACTGTGTATTAATCATTTGCGCATAAAGGCGCCAAGATTTACAAAAAGACCGCCCGGTCAACATCTGGACAACCCCAAACGTTGGACGGACTGTCGAAAGATACACGTCCAAAAAATTCAAAGAGAAATCCTAATTCTTGCCCCCGCCGGCGGCCTCCGCAGTCGGCTCGTTCTCCTCGGCGGCATTCAAATCCACAAGGACGCCGTTAAAAACGTCCTTCTCTATATCCACGCCAAGAGCAAAGGGATCCTGGACGCCCGCCAGAAGAGTCACTTGACGAAGGGCTTTGTTGAAGCCCTCCTCATGTTCAAACAAGATGGTGGACTCCAACTCGGCAATTTGCTCCTTGGCCTTAGCCACTTCAAGAGTGAGCTCCTCATTAGCCTTAGCCCGGCACGATTCGGCCTCCTTTACGCGGGTTACCTCCGCCTCCAGCAGATCGATTTTCTGGCGACTCTCTTCCGCCAAGCGCTCCTGCTCGATACGGGCGGCTGCCAACCTTTCGGCGGACTCCCTTTTGGCTTTCTCTAGGTCGGCCTCCAGCTGCTCGATCCTCTTATCATATTCATCTTGGTTGAGGACCATCTCTTCCAAAGTCACCTGAAGGGAGGCTGCGTTTTTCTTCTCCCTGTCAAGCTCGGCCCGGACCTCCGCCACTCCAGGGCGGTCAGCAAAGTTCCTCAGATACCACGCTAGAGCGGACGTCCGGGTAGACATCTCTAGCATGGCGTTGGTTAGCTCCAGCTCGGAGAGGGGTTCAATGAGCGCCCGTTGAGAAGAGCTCATGTGGAATTTTGTCCGGTCGCTCATGCTGAAATCCGGGCTGAAAACGCCGCCGGGTTCTGGGACGGCCAATACCCTCTCCCGATCCTTCTCTTTGCCCTTGTCCTTCCGGGCCTTCTTTGAAGCTGACCGAGACGAAGAACCCTCTTTGTCTTTGCGTCCCTCAGCAGTAGGATCTTTTCTCTTGCGAGTAGGATCCGCGGAAGTCATGGCCGCCCCAGAGGTTGGACCTACCTGAACGGCCGCCAATTCAGGTGGGAGGCTAGAACCCGAAACCTTCACGCCTGAACCCCCGGCCTTATCAGTGGGGGGACCCGTCCAGTTGAAGCACCGGCAGGAGGCGGGCGCGGCACTTTTGGAACACTGGTTGGCCGGGCGGTTGACGAGCTGGCCCCGGATTTCTTTCTGATGGTGAGGAAGTTGGATTTGCGGGGGCCCGGAGTCGTCATTAGTTCTGCAAAAAACAAAGAAATTCAGAAAAATTAACGCCAGTATGCGAAAAACGAGCACACCTAATGTGACAAGACCGTACCGAACGCCTTTGGTCCACAATCCTCAAGACTAAGGCATTCAACTAAGTGACGGGCGGAGATCCGGCGGGGGAGGGTGTTAATGGTACGCACGGCCTCTAGGTCGCGTGCTGTCAAATCCCCGATAGAATTCGCCCTTATGCGCCGAGGGTCCCTCGTCCAATAGAAGGGGAACAGCGGCCTCCCTGCACCATCGGAAAATTCGTGGAGGCCGGCTTTGTCAACGATTATTTTAAAATAATGTTGCTTAAAATTTTTGAAGGAGTCGGAGAAGGGGCGGAAAAGGGTCATGTCCTGCACCGACCTAAACGATACCCAACCGCCAGAAGGAGAAGGGCGGACTGCGAAATAATAAAAGAAGACCGGGATGGTGGGAGTGACACCTACTGCCAAACACATCGCCATGAACGCCTGCACAGCCGCCCATGAATTGGGATGCAGCTGCGTGGGAGCCACATTAACTTCTCGAAGAACGGCCGTTTGAAATTCAGTAAAGGGCACCCGGATAAAAAGGTGGGTGAAGAAGGTCACGTACATGAAGAAGAAATCATATGGACTAGACCGCCCATCATGAAAGACCCTTTCGTTTAATAAAGTCACCCCGGCACGAATTAACTTCGAATCCTCCACATCCCGGACGATATGGGTATGGCGGACTCTCCATTCTAACTTCTTGCGATAAGCGTAGCAGGAAGCATACCGGCTGGGAACGACGGGTGCCAACTCAGATACCACCGTCCCTTGACCATCCGGCTCGAAGGGCGACCCGACTACGCGAATACCGCCTTTAAGCAGGAACAGTGCCACGCCGTGGAAGATACGATCGTTGGTCAAGACCGGTGACTCAGGGCCCCCCCCGGAAGACCCAACCGCCTCCTCCAAAAAATAAGAAGAAACCGAGCTAGGAGAATCGCCGCTGTCGCCTCGCGCAGACCCCTCCCGGACTCCGCCCGACGACCCAGAACCTGACTCGATGGACACAGATGCCATTTATTACCTGAGGGAAAAAGAATCTTGAGCTCTTGAGTAATGAAGATAAGTGAAAATGACATCGTCTAATCCGCTATTTATAGGAAAAAGTTAGTAACCGTTGGGTGTATCCTGGCCGTCTAGATTTAGCACGACCAACGCTCCGGATTTGGCGACGCTTGACCTTCCGTCAATGGGAACGCGCCACGTGTTTTCCCGCCTAAAATCCAAATTCAAAAAGCCCACTGGATAAAGCCCAATTGCGGGTTCCTGACCCAAAGCGCGCCGTATCCAAAATCCTACGTTCACTAGGACTTGGGGGGCTTGTGTACCAGGGAGAGCCGGGCGCCGTACGAAGGACGCCCGTGAGGCGACGGGCGCCGCCCAAAGGACGCCCATGTCACACCCGCCACAGACGAATGCTCGACCGCCCAAGTCTTGGCCGCCCAAGTAGGTACGGATTGAACCTAGACCGTACAAACTCTCCTACACCAGCTAATGTCCGGCGTCGCACGTATGGACGCCCACTAATGAGGTCGTCTGACCATCCCGGTGCCTACGCCGACCACCTGGGTAGAACCTCTGTCTCTAAGAGAAACTTTGAAGAACTCACAAGGAATTCCATCACCACGAGACAGCGCCGCACTCTCCATGCTCACAAAAACTGTTCTACAGGATGACGCCGAGAGAAGAACGTTTGGTATCATGAAGTGCCGGGCGACCGCATAGAAGATCGTCCGCCCAACGAAGTGCCGGGCGACCGCATAGAAGATCGTCCGCCCAACGAAGTGCCGGGCGACCGCATAGAAGATCGTCCGCCCAACGAAGTGCCGGGCGACCGCGTAGAGGATCGTCCGCCCAATGTAGTGCCCGAGTCGTCCATAGGAAAGACGAACGCCCGTATCACTTGGGCGGACGCCCATATCACACTGACCGGCCAAATCACTAATCACTGTGGCTCAAGTAAATTGACCTGGTTTAGAGGTAAGTAGAAATTAGGAGCTATTGGGCTGATTGGGCCGTGATTAACCTTTCACTAATCCCAAAGCCCATAGCGAAAACTATAAATACAGGTTCACGGTGAGTGGTAGATATGTTACATTGAATGCACATTTATTGCTATCCCTTGAGAAAAGCCATTGCTCTGAAACTGACTTTGGCATCGGAGAATCTTTTGTAGGTCTCCACCCCTCCGGATCGAGAAGAAAGTCAAAGCTTGGGAAGAAGATCCGCCGCTGAGACAAGATCGAAGGAGAACTGGAAGGTTTAGAACCGCACAACCCTACACATCCGAAACAAAAAGATTTATAAATAATAGTACAATTTTGAAAGGACAGGTACTGACGGTTTTTTTTTTTCAAATTATTACAATGTATACTTTACTGCCACTTATCTTTTTAAGATAATATGCAATTTTGGAAGGAGTATAAGATACAAATAGAAAAATGTAGCCCTTTATATATATATATATATATATATATATATATATATTTAACTTTTCAAAATGATATTGGCAATGTTTATATTTTCCTGAATTTGCAAAATAAAAATAATCACGAGGTATTTAACTCAAACAAAATAACAATCAAGTTAAACCTATGTCACTTCAAGTGCTTTTCCTTTATCGGTTCTTGATTCTTGGACGTTATTGTCTTAAGTTGTTTATTTTAGTATTTATGAGTAATAAATGTTTTTGAATTCAATTCATATTTATGTAATGTTAGATCGTTGTGGGTATAAAGAGAATAATACGAGTTGGTTCGCCCTGTTTGTAAAAAGTGGATTGAGTTGGTTCATCCTGTATTCAATTAATACACGGATATATCATATTTGATTTTCTTAATTTATTAAGTAAATTAACGTATAATATAGTTAGTGTACTTCTTATAAAGTTTTAATTATATGTAAAGTTATTTAATTTTACATAATAATTATTTATTACTCTCTCTAAAAATTGATATTATTTTGAAGTTGAATTATTCTATGATGCTGCAATTTATTTAAAGAAAATTATTCAATAATACTGAGACTCCATAGAAATAAATATAATTTTTTACATAATAAAATTTGCATACATCCGTGATATCATGGATGTTGTTTCGACTGGATCCGGGTGGACCCTGTTAAAACACACTAACTTACTGTTGAAGACGGACGGGCGGACGACGAAGATGCACGGACCGAGCGAACGTCCTGCTGAATCCCACGAACCGAAGGAAGCGGCACTGGCGGGCGGCACAAAGATGGACGAGCGCTACTCCTCGCTCCAAACCGGGCGGACGTCCTCCAATCCAGACGCTCGCTCTCTGTTCCTTGCCGGGCGGACGTCCTCCTGCTCCAGACGCTCACTCTCTGCTCCGAGTTGGGCGGGCGTCCTCCCTCTCCTAGCGCTGCTCCACACTCCCAGTTGGGGAGGGGCTGGGTACCTGCTAAAGGCACTCCGACGCTCAAGTCAGTAATATGACAGAGCGATTGTGATGCGTGTATGCATCGTTATTCAAGTTGGTCTAGAGTTCATACCTGAGACCTTTATTTATAGTGAGTTGTAATGGGCTTTTACTTTTTGGGGGCCTGGGAACGGCCCAATAATACCTTAATCTTCATTTAAGGACTTTAATGTGTCATTAGCATTTAACCGTGTAATCAGCAAAGTGCGTCGGTTGGGAATGATGGTCGGTCAGGGATGTTACCCTCCTGGGCGAACGTCCCATCTTGGGCGAACGTCCCATTTTGGGCGGATGTTCTACTTTGGGCGAACGTTCCACATTGGGCGGACGTTCTACTTCGGGCGAACGTTCCACATTGGGCGAACGTTCCACATTGGGCGGACGTTCTACTTTGGGCGGACGTTCTACTTCGGGCGAACGTTCCACATTGGGCGGACGTTCTACTGTGGGCGAACGTTCCACATTGGGCGGACGTTCTACTTCGGGCGAACGTTCCACATTGGGCGGACGTTCTACTTCGGGCGAACGTTCCACATTGGGCGGACGTTCTACTTCGGGCGAACGTTCCACATTGGGCGGACGTTCTACTTCGGGCGAACGTTCTACTTCGGGCGAACGTTCCACATTGGGCGGACGTTCTACTGTGGGCGGACGTTCTACTGTGGGCGGACGTTCTACTGTGGGCGGACGTTCTACTGTGGGCGGACGTTCTACTTCGGGCGAACGTTCCACATCGGGCGAACGTTCCACTTCGGGCGAACGTTCCACTTCGGGCGAACGTTCCACTTCGGGCGAACGTTCCACATTGGGCGGACGTTCCACTTCGGGCGAACGTTCCACATTGGGCGAACGTTCTACTTTGGGCGAACGTTCTACTTTGGACGGACGTTCTACATTGGGCGAACGTTCCACATTGAGAGTACCGATGTATTTCTTAATTTTTAAGTAAAACGAGGGTGAGGAAAGGAGTATATATATATACATTGGCAAATTGCGGAAAAGTAAAAAAGAAAAGAAGCTACCAACTACCCAGACACCGAAGGTTCTGCGTTGTCGTGCAGAGAGTAACGTTCCAGTGGCGGGCGCTGTGGTTGCAGCTGTCACGTAGCCGGTGGTAGCGCTCATTGACATTTATAATTCAGAAGCTACTCCTTACTTTGCCGTTCGGTATCCTCTATTCCTTTTTCTCTTGTTCTTGCTTCCGCACACGCTTCCTTCTTGTTTGCGAAACCGTTTCTTGAAGGTCACCGGAACCGTGTGCTCAGGGAGCAACATGTCCACCATCACCTCCGTCGAACTAAACTATATCGTCTTTCGATACCTTAACGAATCAGGTTTCTTTCGTTTCCTTCATCATTCGTATTTTTTTCTTTCTACTGTTGTGAATTTCTTTCGTTTACTATGCCTTTCGTTTTGCTTGCTCGCCCGCTCTTATTTTGCTCCTTTGCGGTTAGTGAAATGTCGGCGGTACATATTTTGGGCGAATTTCGAGTTTTGGAATTCTTACTGTTTTGACTGGTTGGTTTGACCAAGCGCTGAAAATGTGGTGGGTAATTGGTTAGGGTTGGCGACAATTGTGGTTCGAAAATGGACCTTTTAATTTTGTTTTGGTTTAAGACAGAAGGAGTGAACATTGTTTTTTATGTTTCTGAAAGATTGTTCGCTGGTATTGAGACTACAATGGAGCTCTGAAGTTTGCTTGGTTAAAACCTTTTCCTTAGAGGTGACCAAACCGTCGTTTGCAACCAAATTTCACCTTGAGATTGCAGTCTAGTTCCACTGCAATCAGACATTGTTAGGTTTTCAGTCACGATTGTTATCTACTAAAATGCATTCAAAATATCACTCTAGTCCCTTGAATTACATGCAAGAGCAAGGTTTACTGATTTAAGTTATGAAGGAGGAACCGGTATAATTAACAAATGAAATTTTAATCGTTAATATAATGTATCAAACGATATTGAACTAAACTTAAAAAAACATACTATTCATTATTTTTCCAGATCCAAACCTGTGATCAATAGGTAACAAAGGGCAACTTTACAATTGCATCGGACTAATGCTCATAACTTTCGTGATTTTATTTTATTGAAAAATAAATTGCACCTACAAACCCTTTACTCTCATAACATAGAATATTCAAAATTTAAATAACACAATAATATTCATTAAGTACGAGTAATTGAATCTCTAGTAACAAAGAAAACTGTCAGCTGCTTTGATAGTTAAAATTTATTTCAACCTTGAACATGATATATAAAACTCATTAGAAGAATTGTTCTTTGTATGTGTATGTATGTGTGGAGGGGTTTGTTAATATTCATGCACTTAGTTTTTATAAGGTATATTTTCATAAGTTATAAACTTCTATTTTCTTCAAATACACTGAAGATGAAAGTTTGAAATTCTCCGTGTGTAGGGAAAATCTTTACCTGGTCATGCATACGTTAGTGGAATAAAATGGACTATGGCATCCATTAGGGTGGGAGAAGTTCTGAAATTAATTTCATAAACTTTCTTGACAAAAAAAATTGTTTCTTTTAATTTTAATGAAGCTTTCTATATTGATGAGAAGGGAATAATGTGCAAGGAAACTGAATTGGATTTTGGTTACTATTGTCATAACCGCAGGTTTCATACACACTGCTTTTTCGTTTGGAAATGAAGCAGGTATTAGCAAAAGCTCCATTGATGGAACGCTTGTTCCAATAGGTGCTCTTATTAGACTTGTTCAGAAGGGGCTACAGTACTTGGAGATGGAAGCCAACTTGAATAATGTTAGTATTCTTTATTTTAACTCTAGTTTATACTACCAGCATAACATCCACGTGTTTGAATAGTATTTAAGCTTTGTGTACCCAAGGATGCATACTGATCAATGTTCGTTTGCCAGTGTGATATGAACCTGGATGAAGATTTTTCATTCTTACAACCTTTGGATCTTATCACGAAAGATGTGCAAGAACTTGGGAAAATGGTTAATAAAAAAAGGAAAAAACTACATAAGGATAGACATAAGGATGCTGAAAAGGAGCATGAAGGTGGGCGAGGATGGGTAAAAGAAAAAGAAAGACATGAAAAGGCTAATAAAGAATGTGAAAAGGATAGAGATCGGGTAAAAGATCTTAAAGAGCTAGAACAGAAGCATGGCAATCAGAGTAGTAAAGAACTGGTCACAGATCAAGAACACATGGTTACTTCAATGCATGAACAGGATAAAGCTTTGGAAGGTACTCACCTGTATATTTAGCATTTCATGCGGTGTAACTACATTATTTTTATTAATAATCTCCCCTTAATGTAAATATTCCTTATAATCCTATGTTCTTCTGCTATTTTTAACCGTTTTCTGCTCATTTAAACAATTTTTTGCTAGCTTTAAGGTTTAATCCTAGTAAAATTTTTAGAATTGTAGTATATTGTTTGCATGTTGTGATTAATCGATCAGCTAATGAATGATGTTGGACCTTGGTGCTATGTTAATCTTACTGCTCTGTGACCTGAAGGTGACAGGTTCAAATCCTGGAAGCTGCCTCTCTGCACAGGGCAGGGGAAATGCTGCACGCATCTTCCCTCCTTATACCCCATCTAGTGGTAGCCTCATGCTCTGTGTTCCTTGTTGTGATCAGTTGATGAATGGAGTAAGGACTGATGATATAATAATGAGCTATAGATATTGTAAAGAGCTAGTAACTCTCAGCTTATTGCCATCCAGTGCTTGTTTTATTATTATTATTCGGTCTGTATCAGTCACACTTTTAAAATATTGGCTATCTGATTTGTTTTATAAATCCACTAAAAATTACGCATCTAGGTTGCTGTTGTAATGAGTTTCATTGAATTATTAGTTTATTAGTAGCCAGTTTTGTGGGATTTAGGATTAGAAATGTTCTCTTTAATATCATGTATTTCTACCCGTATGTCCTTATTCTATTTACTTATTATTTATAGCAGAATATTCTTAATTATTTATTTGTTTTCTATATTTTTTCTTTGGGAATATCCCATTGAAATTTCTAATTTAGTTGCATGTTTTTACAACAGTGGAACCTGCCTGCTCTCTGTTAGAATATGCAAAAATTCAAATTAATTTTCTCTCCAATTAATATTTTCTCTTCAACAAATGAATTAAATGTTTTCATTCATTTTTGTAGGACTAGAGCCGATGGACATTTGTACAGTATCAACATCGCAACCATGTGAAATCCGTAGTTCAGACGTGATCGTTTTGGAAGGTCATACATCCGAGGTGAAGTATTTCATCAATATGTTTATGTTTTGTGAACTTTTAACATTTGCTTTCATCTGCTGTTTTTACTGTAAAACTCTATTAACGGGCCTGTTTACTATACACCTAGGTGTGTGCCTGTGCATGGAGTCCTACAGGATCTCTTGTAGCATCAGGGTAGGTATCTTCTTTGTGTTTGATTTAGAATTTTGTGTTATGTAAACAACTGCATTGAAGGTGTCATTGAGTCAGTTATATCATAAATAGCAATTGCATTTAAAAGTATCTTGCGGATAAGACACTTTGAATCATCTGTGTTAGGTTCTTGGGTTTGGAACCTAACAAGAAAACACTCAAAAGATAGAAACAGAAATGAAAGAATGAGTTTTGCTATTATTCACCGTAAACGAATCTCTTTACAAGGACTGAGTTTGGGAGCATAACCTCCCTCTAGAGAGCCTAACCTCCCTCTAGAGAGCCTAACCTCCCTCCTCAGGATGACAAACCCTGTTAGACTACAATCAAACAATCGACCCCCCACTACAATTGATTATTTGCTATTTATACAACCAATAACCCCGCTCTTCCTAACTGCTAAGGCAGTTGGGCATTTAATGTTTTATTCCTTCACTCGTAAACTCTCCATCCCTAACAATCTGCAACTGCATTCATGGTGTCACTAAAGTATTTATGTCATAGATAGCAGTTAGATAAGGCAGTATCCACAGATAAGTTATCTTCCTCATTTTCTGGAACTTTGGAGAGGTATCTTTGAATGATTTGGGTTTAAATGGCATCCGAGACATTCACCCATCTTAACTGGCATTTAAATTTCTTTTTTGCTTCCATGGTCATTAAACTAACAGTAAAGGGTGTTTTCTTTGGGAAGATCTCCATCTTTTCTCAAATTTTCTTTTCTAGCCTCTTTTCTTGCCAATTGATCCTTTGCTTCAGTAGTTTATTAGATGCAAAAGCAGGCTTGAACACTATGTCTGCTTGTCTATCCCCACTTACACATAGGTTGTGTGTGGCTTCAGTTGAATCATGGCAATTGAGTTTCCTTAGTAACATGAAATATTGAAAACTTACAATAGATGGAATCACATTTTTCCCCTTTATTGAATTGATTGCTTTCTGATTTTCATAATGTTATCTCATTCCATTTTGCTAAGCTGATCCCATCCTATATTATGTAAAACTCTATATTTGTTTACATGGAATGTTATCTCATTCCATTTTGCTAAGCTCATTCCATTTTCATAATGTTATCTCATTCCTCAAATATTGTGTACATATTTGTTTTGCTCTAACTTTGAACTTTTTTTAAAAGAACATGGAATAGGGTCAAAGGACCTTAAATTTTGTTCACAGTAAATTTCAAAAGATATGTCATGTTAGTAGGTGGACATGACATTTACTCTATGATATTGAATTCTTATTCTACATGTCCTTGTTATCTATATTTTTAGAAAATGATAAGTGAAAAGATTTACGGAAGGCACTAATCTTTATTTATTTTTTTCTAAAATATGTTTTAAAGAATGCTTTTATTGTTTTCTGAGACAACTTTGAAGACCGTAAATTGTTTAAGAAACAAGGACCTGATGAATGACTTCGTACAATATCTTTTAACTTCTCTATCATCATTTCAACTTAGGTCTGGGGATTCAACAGCTCGTATTTGGTCAATACCAGAAGGGAGATGCAAATCTGCTTTGCTGAATGACCCTCCAAATGTGTTTGTGTTGAAGCATGTTAGGGCTAAACCAAATGAAAAGAGTAATGATGTCACTACACTTGATTGGAATGTGAGTGTGATTGCATATTCTAATTTGAACAAAAGATGATTACTTATTCACCCTCTCCTGTTTTTTTACTCATTTTTTACGTACATCTCTATGTTTTTCAAACCTATACCAGCCTCACTAAAGCTGGGAAAGTCTGTGACAAGGAAATTGTACAAGAGGTCATGTTTGAAATGTTCCACATTCAAGGGAGGTTTGTGTGGGTCTGTTGTGTGAAAGTCAAGAAAATAGATAGGAGATTTAGCATCTTCTTTTTAATTATTTTCCTCAACTTGTAACTAAAAATATTTGAAGCGTGATTATTTTCGTCTCTCTTGGTATGCTTAGGTATTTATTTATGCGAGTGTAATTTTTGTATGTTTAATATGTTAAGCAATAATTATTTTTTATTTCATGAAAAGTTGACCTCTAGTTGCCATTGTGCAGGGGGAGGGGACACTACTTGCAACTGGCTCATATGATGGGCAAGCAAGAATTTGGACCACCAATGGTAGGTCATTTCTTATAATGTTTTTCTTTTAGAGTTTGTCTAATGAATCTCAAAACTAAATGATTCAAATGATAAGTGTTTCTGTAGGGATATGTGTAGGGCTGAGAGATGTACCTTTAAGACGTGTCCTTGCTGTCTTCAATGCTTGGATCTCTTGCTTCGCTTCCTTCACTTCGGAATAGGGCTGACCACCTACAAAAGGTACTCTGACGCTCAAGTTCGGCGTTTGATAAAAGAGCTTCTGCTCACAATGGAATATTCAGTATTTAGTGAAGAGTGTCTACCTGTGTGGTTTAGCTATATATTTATAGGCTACTTGATGAATCAAATAATATCAACTTACCTTTTTCCGGATTTGTTGTTCAGAAAACGTTATAAATTATCAATCTCCTAAATCATTCTGTTATTATTTTGCTAATAGTCAGGTTATTGGCCCAATTAAATTATTAGCCCACTAACCAAAGTTCAAGCGCTAGTCCTGTTATGATCTAACACTAATAACTTAGACGCTGGCCTAATTACAGCCCATTGTAGACAAAACGACTTACTTTAGTCACCACAGCGTATGGACCGGTCGGCCCACTCTTCTGATCGCTCGGCGCATGCCATATACCATACATATGCCCCAAGTCCGAGTTAACCATTCGGCTTTAAAGAAAGGTTAACTATAGGACTTATGATAGGCACTCGAGTTAGGGCTCGTTATTGTACACCATTGGACGAGGACCCCAGCACCTTCAGATAATGATTTGAATTTCTCGCCTTTGAGGCAGTTGCAGAGTCTAGCGAGAAAGATTGCAAGATTAAGCTTAATCCTACGGCTCATATTGCTCTTAGTCGTGTCAGTTACCCCTCATAAATGCGAGAAGACATTTGAAATCATTTTGGTTACTCGACTGTCATTTCTTTCGCAAAACAATCCTCTCAAATCGTCTTTAGTGATTGATTCAACACTCCTGTTTATCGCAACCGCACGGTTGGGTGTAGGCAGGCTACCTGCGACACTCGGTGTTGGAAGGGAAGGCGCCCCTTGATCCTCCTCCTTAGTCATTATCCTAAACCAATTCCTCTTAGGATTTTTTCCTCCCATAATGCTAGGATATCGTACAAGATTTAGTTCAGTTATAGTCACAAAACATACAGAGGAGTCAATAAAAAGTAGCATACCGAACACCTTAGCGCGGAGGTCATTCCGCTCAAGGCAATTTATTATCTTGCGGGAGGAAAAGGGGCGAGGCAGCTCGTCTAACACATTCAAGGATTCCAGCTCTTCAGGTGTCATGTTGGTTTGAGGCCAGAAAGTTAACTTAGTCGGATTTTGAGTTTAGTAGAGGGGAAATTTGGGTTTGTCATCTTCATCAAAGAAATACGGACGGCCTAGGTCAGTAATTTCGACTTTAAAGAACTTGTCTTTAAATCCTTTAAAAGATTGGGAAACCAGCTCAAGTAGAGCGTTCCCCGGCTCAGAATTTAAGGAAACCTACCCCTTCTTAGTGATCGGTAATATAGAAATATAGCTGGGGTCGGCCTTATGGCAAGAACCTCGCACATTATAGCAAAGGCTTGAATATAACCCCAACTGTTAGGGTGCAGTTGTGAGGGGGCGACATTTAAAGCCTTCAGTACACCCATTTGAAATTCGCTAAAGGGAAGTCTTATGTACATATTATAAAACATACAAGAATAGGCAAAAAGAAAAAATCAGGGGAAGAATCACCCTTGCAATGGAAAACTCTCTCGTTCCCCCTGTAGGCAGATAATTTAATAAAAGGGCTACATTCTAGGGTTTTGATTATGCAGTTATTCTCTACCCAATCTCGCAATACTGTTTTGTTGGAAAATAAGCTACGAAACTCACTTACGTCGTGAGAAGCCCATTCGTATCCACTGATGCTGTGCAATGATGAAGATGAATCTTCCTCTTCCTCAGGACCTTTAGTCGTGACATTGCCATAAACAAAGACATTTTCACCACTAGGCATAGTTTCTGGGACTAACGCTATTTCTATGGTGGCTGTTGGCGCCTAGCTGCCATCGCCTTGCCTTTTCCTCCCATAGGTTCAGATGACAAGCTTAAAATTATAGTGGGGTTCATGATTACCTGAAGCGTTCAAGTGGAGAGGGTTGGATGAAGAAAGTATTGCTGATGATTTGAGAGGATTGCTGTGTTTGCGAAAGAAATGACGGTTGAGTGACCAAAATGATTTCAAATGTCTTCTGACATTTATGAGGGGTAACTGACACGACTAAAAGCAATATGAGCCGTAGGATTAAGCTTAATCCTACGGTCTTTCTTGCGAGACTCTGCAACTGCCTCAAAGGCGAGAAATCCAAATCATTATCTAAAGGTGTCAGGGGTCTTCATCTAACGGTGTACAATAACGAACCCTAACCTAAGCGCCTATCATAAGTCCTATAATTAATCTTTCTTTTAAGCTGAATGGTTAACTCAGACTTGGGGGGACATATGTATGGTATATAGCATGCGCCGATCGGTCCATACGCTGTGGTGACTAAAGTAAGTCGTTTTGTTTACAATGGACCGTAATTGGGCCAGCGTCTAAGTTATTGGTGTTAGGTCATAATAGGACCAACGCTTGAACTTTGGTTAGTGGGCTAATAATTTAATCGGGCCAATAACCTGACTATTAACAAAATAATAACAGAATATCAAGAGATTGATAATTTATAACGGTTTCTGAACGACAAATCCGGAAAAAGGTAAGTTGGTATTATTTGATTCATCAAGTAGCCTATAAATATAGGACTAAACCACAAAGGTAGACACTCTTCACTAAATACTGAATATTCCATTGTGAGCATAAGCTCTTTTAACAAACGCCTAACTTGAGCGTTGGAGTACCTTTTGCAGGTGCTCACCCCCATTCCGAAATGAAGGAAGCGAAGCAAGAGATCCAAGCATTGAAGGACAGCAAGGACACATCGTAAAGGTACATCTCTCAGTCCTACACATATTCCTACAGAACAATAAAGAATATTATACTTTTATATGCTGACATGCACCAGTTGAATGTGTCAGTCTATGGTGTAAAATCATCATTTTTATGGTTGTTTGCTTTACCTGTTGGAAAGCTGTTGCATATGTTATTGGGGAGGAAATGTGAATTTAATTTTGAGTTGGGCAAAACGTCCACTGGGATCTTTTGCAACAGAAAACTAACACTCAATTATTATTTTGAATTTTGATCATGCACTGTTTTTTTTTTTTTAACAGGAGAACTGAGGAGTACTTTAAGCAAACACAAGGGACCCATATTCTCTTTGAAGTGGAATAAGAAAGGTGATTATCTTCTAACGGGAAGTTGTGACCAATCTGCAATTGTATGGGATGTGAAAGCTGTGAGATGGAAACAGCAATTTGAATTTCATTCAGGTAAACTTTTAAATACAACTTTCCTTACAAGGTGGAATTTTATAGTATTAAAGAACTCTTTGCAATAATATTTTTAACGTTTTTTATAGATAAGTTTTAAAATTTGGGCTTTCTATGCTCTTTAGGTTGGACACTTGATGTTGACTGGCGCAACAATGTGTCATTTGCAACAAGCTCAACTGACACTAAAATACATGTGTGCAAGATTGGTGAAAACCTCCCAATTAAAACTTTTGTTGGGCATCAGGTTCGTGCACCTCTCATTTTTTTTTTCTTTTTCCAGATTATGCTATGTACTATTACTTCTGATACTGAAATTACACCTATGGGAGGGAGAGGTTAAAAGTGTGAAGTATGGTAAATTGTACGGATTGATTGATGATCCCGGGTAGTGCTTTGACAATGAATCCATTCCCTACTTTATTGATAAGACATTAAAAAGGCATCGCCTGGTTAACCACCCTTGGGGTGATGTTTTGAAGATAAATCCTGATAGAAAACAAGGACTGTCGTATATAAATCTAAGAAAGTGCAATGCAACGGGATCTATTTTCACACTAATAAGCATTCCCTGCACACCCTTTTTTCCAGCTGGCTAGTTTGAGGCCTTCTCCAACGTGTAGCTTCTAGAATATATTTTGGGTGAACCTGGGCATATCGAATATGGCTCGACATGCTGGACTGGGAGAACCCAGTCTAATTCTAATATTTTATTAGTGCTGACAAATCCTGATTTTCTAAGTTGTCACGTTACCTAGGTGTTCTTCTTATAAAAGTCTGCAGCTCTACCTGAATTATTTGGACAGCAAAGTCAGTAGTTAATGACCTGTTTGATTGTTGAATTCTGTGTAACTAGCTTTATAGGCCCTTCATTAAGTTGGCATATTTCATTAAAATGAAATATAGTGCTTGGATAAGCTTTTGATGTCTAATGACGGCCTTTCACTATTTCAGAGTGAAGTTAATTGTATCAAATGGGATCCTACTGGTTCATTATTGGCCTCTTGTTCCGATGATATGACTGCAAAGGTAATATCACTCACTGTTATGGTTTAATTTATCATTACATAATAGTTTCTTTTGTTGGTACTGGATTTTGCAGTCAAACCTTTTATGGAATTTTTTTTATCAGGTAAACATATATTCTTGCTGAACTAATTGTGAAATTGTTGTCTTTGTGCTCTGTATGTTTGCCATTTATTGTTTTGTAGATATGGAGTACGAAACACGATAAATATCTTCATGATTTTAGGGAGCATTCCAAGGTACCATTTATCCATATTTCTTTTAGTGTATTTATATTTCCTTTTGAATTTTTCATGTACTATGGAGATAGTTGGAACAACTGAATAATTATTTTGTAGGAGATATATACTATCAGATGGAGCCCAACTGGTCCTGGTACAAATAACCCTAATAAAAATTTGGTTTTGGCTAGGTATGTTAGTTGCTTGAAGTTAGATTCATTCTTTTGAGCATTTAAAGTGCATTTTTTAGCAACATCATGTTCGGTGCTCTAAATAGCCTTGTGCGGTGCTTACTATAGAATATATGCCACCTTTATCATGTTACTGATTCCTGTTGATGTGTACATAATGCTTGTAGTTGTTTGATGACGGGACACTGTGATTATCTGAATATAAATTGTATTAGATCACACAAAATTATTTGCTGTGCCAGTTTCAGAAACTCCTGCAGAAGATTGTGATGCAGCATGTGATCACTAATTTCCTACTTTCCTATAATTAGTTTATATTTTTGATTCTGTTTCTAATGAGTTTCCTAATTTCCTTTCTCAAGTTAGTTTCTTAGTTTCCTTACTTTGATGCATTCCATTTAAAGCCTGAGGTGTAATTAATTGAGACAATCTTCTGGTTTATTATCAAATCTCTGCATGCTTTGAGTCACATTCTTGAAACAATCTTCCACTAAATCAAAATAGACATCAGAGTTTGGACTAAATCAAGATCTGGTGGCCAAGGGGATGGTCTTGGTGGAGATCAATCCAGTGGCTGAGATCTGAAAGGGTTGAACAACAACTCAATGGCCCCAGTGATGCTCTTCGTAATCTAACACAGATGATGGTTGCATTTACTGTCACTCACACAAGTTACACGTTATATTCTGTATACGCCATACGTAACTGCCTACTCCTTCAACATCTACAAACACATTATTTTTTAAATACATAATTGCCTACTCCTATAACTGCTACATGACAGATTTTGTTGATAGAGCATCTATCTTCAACGCAAGAATTGATTTTAGTTTTTAATTCTCGACAAATAAGATTTAAGACGACTAACTATTTTTTTTTATGTCTCGTTTCATCTCGTTACTCCCATAATAATTCTCATTTTAAAATGTATTTAGTAGTTAAGCATCTTCAGTATTAGACTACAGTTGCATATAAACAGCTTTTATAATAACTCTATAAGAACCCATTTATTCCAATGGTGTTTTCAATTGCTTAATTTTAAGAATCAATACATACAACTCCAACGAAGTTGCATTGGTACAACAACCTGTGATACAGGTGCTTTGTTTGGTCCTAGAACTGGAGGGCCTTACCCAGTAATTGCCCCTCTAACATGTTTAACTATTTAAAGAGTTAAACCCACTTTACATACTGTATGTGGCAAAGTTTCTAATAAATTGACGCTGTTTGTTTTTCCTAAAATGTTGTTGTCTTGTAGTTTGCTTATGTTGATCAATGAATGTGCAGGTGCATATATACATGCAATCATGTTTACTTGCGTTTTTTTAATTTTTCTCAATACTAGACGAAAAGTTTGTTTCTTTATGACGACCTAGTCATCTTTATGTGCAGTGCATCATTTGATTCAACGGTAAAGCTTTGGGATGTGGAACTTGGGAAACTTGTCTACAGCTTGAATGGACACGGGTATAGTTTCTTTAGCTTTGCTTTATTTATGTATGGGATAAACCATTAAATTCCTCCTTCCAGCCTATTTCCTTTTGTTTGAAAGTGATCAATTTGATATGCGGACTCAAACTTGAAGCTTGAAGCTTGAAGCTTGCAGCTTCCATTTTAGTTTCCACCGAGCTCAATTGAATTTTCTTACAATCCAAACTTCTTGTTTATCTGGTGATAATTCTACATCCGTGGTCCTGCAAAATAGATTCTATTGGTAAAAAATTTTCAAATTTAGTGCAGAGAATATTACCTCTTCCATTAAAGTCCTCCTCCCAGCCTCTTTGAATATTACCAATCCCTTTGATTCCAACTTTATTTATTTGTTTCTACAGAGATCGTGTATACTCTATTGCATTCAGTCCCAATGGCGAGTATTTAGCCAGTGGGTCTCCTGACAAATCGATACTCATATGGTCCTTGAAGGAAGGCAAGATCGTTAAAACCTACACTGGTGATGGAGGCATTTTCGAGGTGTGTTGGAATAAGGAGGGTGACAAGATCGCTGCATGTTTTGCCAATAATACAGTATGCGTTTTGGATTTCAGAATGTAGATCCTGCGAAGCACCAAGTTAATTTGCCTAGTTAACTTTTTTTCTCTCCTTTTGAAGAGATCTATGGAAGTGTACTACGCCTATTTTTGGTGGATAGGTTTCCCGCCTTAACCATATTTGTAGACATAGCTTATGGTTCTGAGATCCTGTAACTGTATTTTTCCACAGATCTTCAGTAAGAAAAAAAATGTATAGATTGAGTTGGAGACATCGTGTTTTATCATCGTGTTTCGTGTGCAATTCAAAGTTAAAACCATACTACAGATATTTGAGTTGCACCTGGAAGTATACGTTTGACACGATAAAGGAGTTTGACTTTCGTTTTTTCTCAAATTATTTGACAAATTTCGTGGTAAAATTTATCAAACATAAATTTACAAAACTTTGGCAGAAACGAATTCCAGAATAGACGAGAGTCACCAATAAACTGTACCACGTCACATTAGTTGAAATTTATACAGGTCTTATGGTCTTACTAATTAAGGTTGTGTAACATGATGAATTAGACTTGTTAATAGAATTTCATGAATTTTATGTAAGGAAAAAAAAATTAAGAGAAGGCTTATTAACAATGTGATTAATTTACATTGGAGCCTATTTTGTACCCTCTTTAGTTCAACCAGAGGGTTTATGCTGGGACCCCTTATTCTCACTCTTTTTATTTCTCACACTTCAACATTTCTTTTGGGAATAATAGTTAAAATGAAATACACTTTTGAAGTGCTTCTAACACAATGAAAACTAGTTGAACAAACTCACAGTTGCGTTGAACAAAGTCAACTTTAATTTAGAAAGTCAGAAATCCTATTAAAATAATACAACTTTTTTACAATGAAGTTATACCATGGTAGTATAACTTTCCCACGTAAGTAATGATTTTAAAAAGTTGTTCATTTCATTAATTTTCAAGTAAAATTATACCACATTGATAAATTGGCTGTGACGGGTCTGTATATATTAGTTACAAAAATTTAATGTTTTTTACAAAGTAAGTTTGGTATTTTATCATAAACAAGTTTATATGAATGTGTTTATTTTTTTTATGATGATAAAAAATACAGTTTAAAAATTAATGATTACAATAAATCTAATTAAATATATTACTAAAATTTATATTCGTTATAAAAAATGTCTATACGCGAAAAATAAGAAAGTTATTTTTATTAGTTTTTATAATGTCATAATCATATAATTGGAATATATAATTTAAAATATATTTTATAAATGTGTTTTGAAATATATATTCCGAAACATATTTTTCTAAACATAATTTTCAAGCATAGTGAATAAGGAAGAGATGCAGAAATAATTGTAACTAAAAATAATTTAGAGTTTAGATTTTATGGGATGAAAAAAAAACAGCTGTTCCTATTAGTACGAAACCCCCCCAACTTGCCAGCGATTTCAAGGGGCAATTGATCAATCTTGTTGGCTATTACTTCCTATCGCATCAAATTTCTCATCCGCTTCATGATGAATCTTTCCCCAAAAACAAAACCGCAGTAGAAGAGGAAGATTACTTTTCAAAAAAAAAAATCCGAAATTGTTTATTGTATTTAGAAAAATAATTTTCAGAAGTGATAGGGTGCTGGAAGAAATCTGAAGAGGTACATAAAATAATAACCATCTTTCTGGGCCACAGTCCAGTCCAATTTGGGCTTGGTGCTCTGGCAACAACCACACTAGGGTTAGTTTGTTCCTTACGCCCTGCCTAAACCCCTAATCTCAGGTCCCATTTCCTCACAGAGCAAAATCAAAGAAATGGCGTGGCGCGGTGGCTCTCTGTCGAGGTCGTTACTCTCCGTCGCAAGAACCACACCAAGTCGTTGCTCCGTGACTCGCCTCCAACGTTCGTCTTCCCCTTCACTTCGCTCCCACCTTCTTCACCCTCGCCGCCCTCTCTTTACACTCCCCAGGTAAGGTAACTTGTGGTTATTTTCCTTATGACCCCCTTTTTTTTGTAATTATTCGATTTTTTTTCTTCTAAACAATAGCTTTTTCTCTGCAGAACAATTGGAATTCTCGGGTGCACCCAATCGCTGATGCCTCTGCACAGCACTGATGCCGCCGCTCGTCTGACTTCTCACATCTCCGTCGAATCGCGCGCTTGCTGCGAATTGTCCCAGGGTACTATTTCCCTCCGAAGTCGTATTTCTTATATTAATGTTTCATGCTTCTCTCTGTGCTTTTAATTTCCCTGTATATTCTACACTGCGGTTACTTGTTGATTTCCGAAAAAAAGTTTACTAAAAATATACATCTGAAATTATTAGGAATAAAATCTATTTTTAAATGCCTACGAGAACAAAAAATCAATATTGTATTTATTTAAATGTCTTTGTTTCCAACAGGCACTTGAACAGACTTTGGAAAATGTATCAGTTGTGATTATACGTTTGACTGAACGTGAAATGGTGGCTAATGCTGTGAGGGAGGAAGCTTGTTGGAGTTTTGGGTTGTTCGATTGAGAAATATTATCATTTGTACGAAAGATAAATAAAGTATACAGCGTATCCTTCTAATTGAAACTTTTCAGGTTAAACTGATCGGCATCGACATTGTTTTGGAATGAAGTTATACTGAACATAAGTTTTGTGTAGATGTTAATTGGTATATTGGCTTCTCATTACTTGATAAAGTAGTTGCAACGATTTTACTTTAGGCTTACATAAAATTAGAAAGTTGTATACTGTTGGTGATATCTGTGTTTCTGCTTAATATTATTATCAGGAACGCGACTAAGAATTCGCAGCAATTCTCTTCCGTATTATTTTCGATTCCATGCATGACCAGTGGAGGTTTCACCTTTGCTAACTACATGGCTTCTCCAGGCAGGGTTTAATACAATGCATACTTAAGTACTACAACCTTGCCCCATTTTGTGCAACACCTAGTTATTATCTTCATTGGGTGATAGGCCTAACTAATCTCAATTTGTGCTCAATTATCTAACAAGAGTCATTTTTGGGTTAGGTTTATCTAAATGATCTCTTAGTTTGAGACAATTTCTCAGCACCTAGTTTAGGTGGTTTCTTTGCTTTTTCTGAATGAGTACATAGTTAGCTATTACTTGAATACTATCTATAGATGTACATATGATACGCATTAACTGGAGCTATATGACTCTTAAGATACATCTATAGATATGTACAGAAATTCATAAAAGAATAAGTATATTACTACAATTCTGCATGTTCAAATGCGGATCACAAATTTTTGACATTTCTTTTAAAAATTATAAATAATTGTTATCAAAAGGGTAATTTTCATTTTTGATTTACCATAGGACAATGCTTCTATGTTTTATATTATAGTTATATAAATGCTTGACTGTTCCATAGTATCAGCTATATAGGATTTTACTTCTATGTAAAGTGTCAGACCTCATTTAAAACGCATCTAAAAACTCTCTGAACGAACGTTAGGTGTCAAGCGAAAAGGATTCGGAAATCAAATAGTGAAAGACAGGTGTCGGCAGATGAGCGGACGCTCGTTTTGACGTGGGAAGCAAAACTTGATTTTCAAAAATTCACGTCACACTCTCTGCATGTATCCTTCTTCCTAGTTCTGAAAAATCTCAGTTTCTCCTCTTTCTCTCTAAAAACTCTCCCTTCTCTCTACGAAACCTCACCCTTTCTCTTCTTCGATCTCCGTTCAGGCACCGTAGAAGCATTTCCGGCGTCAAGAGCTTCAGTTTGAACCGATCGGTTTTGGGTTCTGAACTGGTAAGTTCTTCTCCTTTAGTCGTTCGTTCTCTGGCACATGCAAACCAAGTTCTGGTCGCATGAGTTCATCTCGTTCTGAGCCATTTTTGGTCTTCTATTTGGTTTAGTTTTTGGAGAATTGTTGAGCGTTGAGGGTAGAAGGACTTGTAGTAGGGCGAACCTTAATTCTGCCTCAGTGAACGTTCGGTCACGCTAGAGGTAAGGGAAGCTTATCTAATTTAATTTGTATGTTGCTGTGTTGCATGAACGTTCGTTGATTTGATGATTGGAAATAAAATATGATTGTGCTATGTTCTTATGTATGAAATATATGAAATTTCTATGATATGGATGTATGAACTTATGTAGACATATGTTGAGAAATGAGTGGAAGATAAATAATTCTAATATGAAATTTCTCCTATGAAAGTGTACGTTCGTCACTGAACGGTTCTTGACCGTTCGATTTTTCTAGTAAACTTGGTTGAAATTGGATTCTTTCATTTGGGAAGAATCCTAGTTGAGGATGAGCGTCTTCGTTTCGAAATACTGTGCATGAGCGTTCGGCCAAACATAATTGTTTCTTGGTATTCGGTTATAAACTTAAGTATATCTAACCGTATTTGTATATTATTGTTTGTTCTTAAACACTACTTAAAATGGTATCTATTACATTCAATCAACCCTTTTCTCTATAAGTTTAGTAATGCTTGGTCTTATACCAAGTGATCGTACTAATCAAGTGTCTGGTCTTACATCAGGTACTTGTTCTAGTTTCCGTAAGCTAACTTCATAATAAGAGCATTCATCCAAGTCCAATAGGGTTTGTTCATCATGGTGTTCAGTCTTTGACTGACATTCTGATTTTCTTGATGTTCAACTCATTCACAAGATAAGTATATATATATTGACGTTCGGTCTCTTCACCAGATCCAGTTATGTAACCTTATTTAATATCCCTCAGTGTCTGTCTAAATTTGGTTCCGGCCTAGAGTTTTAGTACTCGGCCTAGGCTTGTTGGTGTTCGGTCTAACTCGTGAGTCAGTTCATCCAATTGGCTCACTTAATACATATAAACGTTTGGTTCTAATCGTCCTCGAGAAATATTATGTTAATCACTCCCTTTCTTAAACCAATGATTCTCTCTCTCGATTTTGATCCGCTTGGAACTGGAGACTTTTGGTCTCACTCCAAGCGTTCGGTCTTGTTCAGAGTCGAAGTTAACGTTCGACATTTGGTATCTCCAGAGACGTTTATTCGAATTGATCTCATTGAGGTCTTATTAATGAAAGATGATGAATTATGATGTGTACGAAATGAATTGGATTATGAACGAGCGTTCCGGGGAGGAATAGCTCATGTATGAATATTGGAAATTTGGTAAAGTATGAATGTGGGCATGCTAAGCTGGCGATTCATCCTGATGTTCCGTGAGTACTCGTCCTCACGTAGAGGAGGGTAGGTCATGTGTGGGAACGACAGGAAGTCCTAGTCCTTATGGTTAATTTGGACAGATAGGACTAACCTCGAGTGACAGCTGTTGAGGGTATCCCAGTTACTACATCACCCGGGTGCACGAACGTCGTAGCTACACATATTTCATACAGTCCGGACAGTCAGTCTAGTATTAGGCTTTGTATGAACGAATGATGAATTTATCTTGTTTGGTTGATTGTGTGAAATATATGTTTATACATGAATTAAATTATATAAGCTTACCCTGTGTTTCCTGTCTTGTCTGTTTTGTATGTCCGGTCGTCCTTCTGTTGCAATGATCATCCATGTGGATGTGAGCAGAAAGAGACGAGCTGCTGGAAGAAGCGTTGGAGGAAGATAATTTAGTAGAGGTAGAAGTTAAGACCGAACAGTAGAACCATTCGGTCAATAGTTTAGTTTGATAGTAAGGTGGTCGTTCGATCACTTTTTCCCTTTGCTTTTGTTTGACCGTTCGATATAGGCTTTTGTAAACCGTTCGGTCAAGATTGCTTATCTTGTACAGTTTAAATTTGTAACTCTGTCTGTAAGGTCGTTCGGTCATAACCGTACGTTCTCTTTTAGCGTAAGACTGATCTGTATTATTATTTAATGTGATTATTCTATTATATAGTTTTAGACTATATTTTTGTAATGTTACATAAAGAGGGATTTTTACAATTTTTTCATAGTTCTATATACTTCATAGATAATTATTGGTGAAATAAGAGAGTATTGGTTTTGGATATTGGATAAGTATAGTACAGCTAATTGAAGTATTGGCTTTGGTCGGATAACCGCAGTATTGGATAAGTATTGAAGAATTGGTTTTGGATGACAGATTACCAGTATTGGATAAGTATAGTACAGAAAATTGAAGTATTGGTTTTGGATGACCGATTATCAGTATTGGATAAGTGTAGTACAGAAAATTGAATTATTGATGTTTAGATACGAAGTTACGACAATTTTGGTTTTTGGTTACTGGTGCTCCCTTTGTTTGGTGACATTTTGTCAATCTGGTCTTGTCTTTTATTAAAGTCCATTGAGGTCATCAAGACTCATGAGTGGCGTTAATTTGAATAATATTGAAACAAACTGGGTTCTGTAATGTGTACTATGTTTGATTTAGCTTCATCTAAGCGTGCCATATAAATTACTAGTGTTGGACTCGCGGTACTCTTTCTTTTTTTTTACACACTAGCATGCATGTTAGAGATGTAAAAAAAAATTGAACTGCACAGCTGTTCACTGCATGCACAGCAACGAGAGACAAAAATTTGCACAGCTTTTCGCTGCATGCACCGCAGCAACAAGGAACAAAAATCTATGTAAGGATTTTTAAACAAAGAAATATGTTGTACTGGTTCTCTTTGTTTACTTATCCAAACAGATTTATAGAATTTTGGTACATACATTATAATAATTGAATCATTTAACGAATGCCACAAAAGCTCAAGTTAACAAATTAAAATCCAAAATGCTGGTTACACATTTCACCAGTCCTAATATTCTAGTGCCTATACTGATAAACCAATGTAAAGGTAGCGATCGAGAAATATAATTACAAAACTAATTTTTTAAATTCTAATTTAAGGTCTTCAATTTGTTTGGAAGTTTTCAATTCTAAAGGAATGTATTTTTAGGAAATACTGGAAGATTGTTTATGTTTTTTATCATCAAAACAACATTTTGTCACAGCATTTTTATTTCTTTAAAAATTGAATTACTTCATGTTTCAACTCGATGATAATTTTTAAAATTTTAGAAAATTTGAAATGCTAGAACTTTTTTTTTCATTTTATATATATTTTATCCTCACTTTAAGTTGCATAAGTCGTTGTTAATTTGAACGAGGTAATTTAATTTTTACCGTCTATTAAATTGCAATTTTGTTGTGTATGTATGTATATATATTTAAAAAGTGAAATCTAATTAATTATGATGGAATATAGAGAGGAGCTGTTGAGGGAAAATAGAGAGGGAAGAAGATGGGAATAGAGTCGAGGTAAAGAGAGGTGAAGAATATGAGAAGAAACAAATGAGTATATAGAGTTTCAGATGTTTACTTCTTAGATCTAAGATTTTATAATTTTAAAAATTAAAATATTTTTTAAAATTACCAAAATATCATTTTCTTTTTAAACTTATTAACACTATATATTGTTACAAATCATTTCAGATTATCTTAAAAAATAACGATTCTTACAATTCTTCATGTAAACTAACAACCTTACTAATAATAATATGTTTATTTTCTTATTTCGAAGTTTAAAAAACAAATGCATACTCTACTCAATCAGTAGATTCTTCATCATTGTTTCAGAAGGAATAAACTTATATTTATATATATTTGCTTTCGCTGTTAATGCATTTAAAGTTATCTTAATAATATGTAATGCAAGATGCAAAATATAAAAATAAAGTACAAATGTAATTGAGGAATAGAATAGTAAGTTTTATCCGATTCAGAACTGGTCATTGTTGCTTGTACATGTTTGATTATTATTAGTCCTCATGACTTGTTAGGTTCGCCGACGGGTTTGAATCTTTGATTTGAAGTTGGAAGTTTGAACCAATCGTGGAATAATATAGAATCTCTGTTCTTTTCGAATCTTAAAATATGGTTTGATTCGAAAAGTTTTCAACGATAATGTTTTCCCCCAATTCACGAACTTTCCAAAATGGAAATCAAACACAATTGATTATTGTATAACTTTTTTACTTGTGGGCATCAATCAATTAAAGTTCTCATCACTCTAACATTTTTTTTATTGATTTTGAAGTGCCTCTTTAGTGTACCGTCAAGAAGTAGTTTTCCCACTTTTCAATGGTAAATACACATTTATTTACCTATTCTTTAAAGCAATTAATCTATTCACAAAACTGATTTTGTATTTTTTTTTTAGAAAAATGTACTTTTTACCCATTAAACGTTAGTAATAAATATATTTCTTTCTTGTTTACTCTAAAGCTAATTTTACTTCAAAAGCTATGTTTCCATGCTATAAAACGTAACGAAAATGTTACAAATATTTTTAATACGAGCTTTGTTCGTTTTTAGGATGTTAAGTTATATGTTTACTTATATAAAGGAGATATGCGTTCAAGAAAGTCAAGCCTGTGCCTTTTTTTATCCACAAAAAAACGAGAATATTGTAGGAAAAATTTGCAACCTATATAGTAATTTGAGTATCGTGTTCAAAAATTCTTCTGCTTGTTTTGGGTACTTTTCCCAAATCACATATTGATATTAGTCAAAATTCATGAGTATTGCTAAATTGATAAATCATCTTTTTAAATATGAAGTAAGCGTTAACTCCAAATATTAAAAGAATAAGTTATTGAGTTTGATTCAGATATTTTAAAAAAAATTGATGAATTGGTATTTGAATGGAATTATTTTCAGTTTACTAACACATTTTTATCTACATTTTAATTTTCTAATAATAAAAGTTCAAACTCTAGATATTGAATATTCTTTTTAAAATACGCAATTTATCTATAGAATTAAGTATACTAAAACGGTTTTTTTTTTGGGCGAATATCAGTGGAAAGGAGATTAAAATCCCTTGTCTCCATTTTGTGTTTGATTTTCTATCCCTCCAATAATTTATTTTTCGTCTCAATTAATATAACACACGACCATTATATAAAATAAACAGTGTTGATGAACGTAACAAAAACTTGGAGTAACAGTCAATGAACACATCACATGAGCATTAAATAGAATTAATAGTATTAATGAATGACAAAGAATTATTAAAGGAACGAGAAAACATACACAAAAAAGGGAAATATGAGTTTAATCAGACAAGAATAATCTCAAATAAAGAACACTAAAAACCATGAGAAGACAGCTAAAATAGTTTTAATGGATCAAGGAAGAACATATATATATATATATATATATATATATATATATATATATATATATATATATATATATATATATATATATATATATATTTGTCAAATTGGCTAGATGAATAAATAATAATAAAAATATCCTGAAATACTAAAAAGCATAATAAAACATATAAAATTTACCTTCGGAATCTTTATATCATATGTGTTTCAGAAAATAAAAGATCTCCACGATTATGGTGACATTTATTTGGAGCACGAGACAGTGATTTTGTTGTGTTCTTTCTTTATTATAGGTTATTTTATACGTGTGTTGAACCTTAATGAGAGTTTTGGGACAAAGAATCAACCTCATATTTCGCAGTCAAGTAAGAAACTACAGTTTTGCGTTTGTTAAAAGTGTATCTCACAATTAAAATCAAATTAATTTAAATTTAATCTCAAGCTAGAGAATATACACCTCTCGAATCTTATACTCTAAGAAGTAAAGATGTTAGAATCCAACCTAATATAAAGAGTAGTTCAATTTAACAAAAATCAGCATTGATCAATTTAAAACAATATATATTATACAAGTCTAGAAAATTGATATCAGATTTAAACACCTCGTATTAGAACTAAATCACATAAAACTCTAAGAAAAAAACACATAAAACTAATATTTTAGTATAACTAGATTGATTATATATGATAGTAAGTTGTTTTAATTTATGAGATTCATCAATAGTTGAAGAATAAGTGGTTTTTGATAAAAACAATTCTGGCTGTTGGACCCCTAGAAGGAACTTTACGGAACAATACCTTATTGTTGTCTTAGTTTATTGTTAATGTTTAAACACATGATGAGATATACTAAAATGGTTTCGAATCAAAATAACATTAATAATGTTTTGTTTTATTGTACAAGTCCACAATACTGGGATAACATGTATGCTAAATATTTTAAGTTTTAGCGGCTTCTAATCATTGATTTTTCTAATTACTATTAAATTCTGATTCCGGATAAGCTCTTGTATCCAAATCACCTAAGATTTTGAAAACCCCTTTAGATCTATTGCATTATAAAAATATATATAAACGAAAGAGACAATTACATTAATAGTACGTTCTTTGTTTCTTTATATTATGTTTTATATTCCTTTCGTTTAGATTTACTATCATGTAGCATGGTGGCTTATATATGTAAGAGATATGACATTACATTCTATAAAAAAAAATCCTTATGATTTAATGTTTATAATTTTGTTTATGTTATTTATTTTTTTCCTTCAATTTTAATTTAATATAAAAAATTTAATTCATATTTAAATTACTAATTGTGTCTCTGCTCAAAGTAAACCTTAAGACAAGATAACATATTTATACCCTATTCATTTATCTCAACAATAGTTTTTAAGATATATACTTAGCCTATTGTGCAAGTAAAACCTAGCAAACGTCACGGGTACAACAAGCCCATTTCATTTAATTTAAGTGTGTGTTGTGTTGTGCTGCATGTGACGCATCTATACTAATAGTTTAAGAGTGGTGGGAGGCATTAATTTTAATTTATTAAACGTAGTTCAAACGTGAATTTAAATTAATTTGATGTGAGATTTTTAGGGAAAATATTAGGATATTATGAATCAATCGGTCGTAAACAAATTCATATAAAATATCAAGATATTATTTTTAGTTCAAAACTTCGAAAAAAAATGATTTTTTTTTTGTTTTTGTAAAAATTGTTTGAAGTGTAAGCTTCTTTACGTTGAAGCACCTCTCTCTCAAGCATGTCTAAGTTGTACCAAAATCAAACACAAGTTAGTTTGTGATTTATTCGAACGAGAGACATAAGAATATTTGAATAAGTTTATACAATAAATCAAAATATTATTTTCAATCCAAAACCTCAAGTTACTTACCTAAAAAGTCGTTTTTTTCAGCTTTATCTAATAATATCGAACTTCCAACCCTGAAATTTGAATAAAATGACAAGTTTTACTTTAAAATGTTTTGCGATGAGAATAAAGAGTAAAATAAAGAGAAGCAAAGGCATTTGATAAGAAGGAATATCCAAACATGGCTTAAGATTTAAAAATAGTGAAAGTGATTGGGAGTGTGTATAGCACTCAGGAAAGAATGAAGTAACTGTGGCTCCAATTAAAAAAAGCATAAATGATTTTGCGAAGTGTCAAGGTGAGAAAATTCAACACTCATGTTTCATGCATTATACTTTCACAACTCTACAATTCTCGTGCTCCATTTTTTTAGTAGTTTTACCTGTTGTTTTGCCTAACCACATGGATTTGATTCTTCACGGAATTTCTTATGGATATTTCATTAAACCACGCCCAATAATACTTTCAATTCTCTCATTGAAACTCACCTTAATTACTTCTTATTCACTTAAAATAAAACTAATGACATTGACGTTCACTTCTTTTTATCTGCTATATATTTTTTCTTGTTTGCTGCAATACGGAATACATATTTAGTATTAATTATTTTACATTTACCGTATAACAAATATAAGAGAAATATTATAAGTATATTTCGACACACAAATTACTACCACATGTTTATCACTTTTCTATTTCTTTATATAATACGTATGATCGATCAGTCCTCTTGATTAAAAAGTTAATGTTTCGAGATGAATAATCGATGAGTTTTTTAACATTATTATCCTTGCTTTTTGTTACTTCAAAGAGTGAGTCATCATTCGGTCAAACACAAATTAGATGTTTACATTAAAAATTGAACACATTTACATATAAAACACATTTATTAACTTTTGAAATGTGATTTGATTCTGATTAAAAGTCTATTTTTAAACTTATAAATACCGAGACAAGTGATTAATGAAATTCTATGAATGTCACCATTTTGGTTAAACAACGTACTCCCCACGTTTTTTTTCTCACTGCAAAGACCCTAATTTACCTTCTATTTATATATTATCAGAATTCATAATAATCTATTTATCATTCTGTAAAGTATAAAAACCACACAGTCTGCTCTCTATCTTGAAAAACATTGTCCTCAATACAAGCTTGTTTATTTATCTTGAAAATTAAATAGCGTAATATTTTAATTTTTGAAATATTCTATTATACTGATTAGTTCTATGGACACATGTATCAAGGAAAACTTTCAAGATAAGAATATGAATACATAAACACTAGACTTAACTAGAAATCTGAACAACGTTCTTTGAATGAGTAGAAGAAAGTAGTGAAAAGCCAATTCCTATAAGGTTAACATAGAAAAGTTGGCACGCATAAGCAACTCAGTATCTTTTCTGTCAATTCTTACCTAAAAAGAAAAATAGGTCCGCCATCATCACGCGTGAAATCTGTCCTCTTGACTCTATTTCTGCCAAGTCCTTGCTTCACCATTTCAAACCCTACTCTTTTAACCTACATGTAAGCCTCGTAGAGATTCACATCTTTGGCAAAACATACATTAGTTGTCATGACCGACATAAAAACGTGTTCCTGGTTTCCACTTTCACCACTTTAACGCAGGACCACACCCACTGTCACTTTTAACATACTTACTTCCTTCACCTTGCCTCAAACCCACAATCTCTACTCTACCAATATATCAATATTATTATATTACACTGTTAATAATTTTCTAATATTAAATTATATTTCAAATTTATTTTTTAATATGATATTACAACATTTATCGTCTTAAAGTCAATTACATGATTCATTTAATACCCATATCGCATATTTAATACCACTCATGCGCATTTCTTCCACGCACTTGCAAGCTGAACGCTCTATTTGCATTTTTTTCGGCTTTTTTAATTGCATGAGCAATACTGTCACGACATTAGCCACATCAGATTCGCTTCCAAAGTCTCGAGACTGGACTGCGAGTCTGCAACAGTTGAAAGTGTGTGAATGAAGCGTCGAGGAACCTAACAACTCATCATCGTAGACACAACGAGGATACGGAAATGGTCGTGTGGAAGAACAGGTCCAAGTAATGTATTTTACGAACCATATTCAAACTAGGTTTCTTGACGGCACCACACTCTATAGTACCACGCAATGTTGCTAGAAAAAATGCAGTTTACAATATTATAGAGCCATTTGGGTTTGACCCTTTTTTTTATATATTGAACCATGTTTCTTTTGTTGCACAAGAGGAAGTTAAGCCAGATTACTGTTATGTCATTGTTGGACATGATGTTTCCCCGGGTGGATACTTGCTGGGATTAATTAATTAATTAGTTAATTATTTATTATATATCAGTTGAGTTTTTTTGGTGGCTGATTTTTAATTTTTTTTGTGACATGAGTTGCTGCACCTTGCAACTCAAAATTTCTCCATTGTGACTGCGGACCATTGCACGTAATCTGTTGTCTATGACGCTGAGAATGATTACGTTATGCTAAGTGATGTTTTAAGAAACTTTTGGAAATCAACGTTTGAAAATGCAGCAGTGCATTCGTTGTTATTCTTGAAACTCTTTCCGCGAAGTTTCCCACAGACTTGAAGTTGTGGTGACTTTTGGTGAGAGATAAGTTAGGGTTAGGAGATGTAATTTAACTGTTATTTCTTATTCTGTGTGCAAAAATTCAAACATGTACGAATGCAAAGTATTTGTGTGGTCAATGTCGTAGAACTTTTCTTCCTCTTAATGCCTAATCATTGTGACACGCACTAGGAGATATTATTTTATCAGAAAATGTAGGGCATCGTTCACTCTTAAAGGCATGAGAAATAAGCCATGTTTGGAATAAACGTACTGGTAATCCTTATCATCTTGAACATAACATAGTTTGAAAAGAGTGATCTCTGCATAAAAGGTAAAACCCCCAAAAAAGAAAACATTTCCTTCAAATTATGCAAATTTCTTAAAGTGATTCTGTGGTAAGAATTTCTTACAAACATTCAAAAAACAGTCAAAAATAATTGTTTTTTTAAATAATGATATAGTTATATTTTAAACATTATTTGTATTATGGCCTTTTAGTTATTATGTGAAAAAGTCTCTTATTCAAGAACTACACAAAATTAATATTCAATTTTGTATTTATTTATGAATAAAGAATAGTTTCTGACTATAAACTTTTACCTGTTTACATTACATGCATAATAAAATATATATATTAAATATAAAATACTATTGCGTGTACATGGGGTTTATTAACTACTCACACTGTTACCTGTTAGTAAGAATGAGTTTAAATTATTGTATAAAAAATATCTTTTTATTGTTGAAATTATGTTATTAATGTTGATTCTTTCTCTTATTAAATCTTCTGCATTGGATCCTAGACCGAAAATATAATCTTAAAATGCTGAATATGTGGTCCTTGGAGTGATTAGGTAGCTCTGACATTAAGATTTTCTTCCTAAGATAATGTATGCTTTTAGCCCAGAAAGACAGCATCTACACATAATATGTGACAAAAATCAGAATTCTGCTATGCTGCATTTACCGCTAGTCATGTGGTCCATTCCCAGAATCCATAGAGTCATTTCCACATCAGGTTCAGCAATATGTAAGCGATTCTATCTTCTTCTGCAAAAGCAAATGTTCCACCTTTTTCTGCGTAATTAAAGGTTAGCCAGTTTCGTATAATACAAAGTTATAACTCATAAAAACTATAATCTTCATATAAAGTAAAACCAAAAGTCCAAAGTGACATATTTATCTCCCCTCCCCCGCTTTTAGGGCATATATCCCAAAAATTCACTATAAATTACAATTACTTTTATTTATTTTTTACTTTTTGATTTTATGTTACTTTTCATACGTTAATTATTATATTTTTACTACTAAACAAAATAGTATTTTAAGTTTATTCGTAAAAAATATTACTCATATATGAACTATACTATGGATTCAAGTGTTTATTTTTCAGATATTGATTCAACAACTTTTGTCAAATTGAAAGCTTCAATTACACTGACAAAAACATCTGAGGATTACTAATAATTGCACTGAATATCATTGTCAATTCGCTCAGTGATTATTAATTACATTATATAAGTGAGTTCCACAAAACTTTAATTCATACGTTTGCCAGAGTGTTACAGACTCACAGAATCTAACAGTTATAAGATAAGTACTTAATATAGATTTTATTTTCACAACATTTTAATATAGCATATGTATTATTTTTTATTAAATTTAAAATATATTTTAGGATAATAATAAATAAATAAGGAATCAATTGTGTGATATGTTAAAACGTTGTAAGAATTATCTGGTTCAAAAATATTTTTTCTTGTCAGAAAAAGCTTATCAGAAAAAAGTAAAGTGTTTTCGGAGAGAAGAAAAGAGAAGAGAACCCAAAAAGCAAAGTTTGGTGTAAGAGAGAAATTTTGAGAGGAAAGATAAGAAATCAGAAACATTGGAAAATGAAAGTTATTCATATGTACAATAGAAATGACAACATTTCCTTTCTTTATATAATTAAGCAGATTAGTTTTAAAAGATGTTCTAAAATTTTGTGTTTGACCCAACTCATATTTCAATATAACGAAAACTGTTTTTTAGAAAATAAGGAAAAACTGAAAACTCAACTAAGTGACACACTACATTAATATATATCATTTATTATTGTCGAAAACATCACAGGGACCATCACTCGCACACTTTATAGGACCATCAGGCTTTTCAGTGTGCTTTGTCTTTTTGGGAAAACTTCTCAGAAGGTCATCCATCCCAGAATTACTCTGGCTAAGCACACTTAACCATGGAGTTCTTATGAGTCAGACTACCGAAAAGCAAATGCATTTGGTGATATGAGTAGTCAAATTAATTCCTTTAAGATATCCTTCAACTGTATAGTCTCATACTTATATAGTCTCCAGATCCCTCTCATTCCGGTGTATGTTCGATTCGTCCATGTACCCCTTCCACCCGAAGCTGTCAGGAGCCGCTCCTTGTCTGTGCCCCCTCACCATGCCTCTTGCACCGGCGTCACTCCCCGCCCTCGTCAGTGCCCGGATGTCACATTTATTACTAGACAAAACAAAAATAATAAATGTAAAATTATAAAAATAATTATAAAAACTGTTCCTTATTTATTTTTAGAGATTATGTGTAACGCTTAACCATTAATTGATTATCAGGTCATCTTTCGGTTACCAATTGTTTGTTAGCAATGAATTGGGATTGGAAATTTGTATTCAATTGCAAGATCAAAGTTAAGGCATTTGAAAATATTTTTAAAATTGGAATCACAATTTTAAAATGGAACATTGATGAGAAGTAAATAATTTAAAGTCAATTTGTGCCTCATTTTTTGCAGATTTTACCTTACTTACACGACTCATTAAATTGCATAATAAAATTATGGATCCCACGCTAGTGCAATCAGTAAATAAAAATTTTATAATGATATTTTAATGACTAAGTATCCGCTAATTATATCAGCAGTATAGTATTTCTATGTACTTCTTGCGTGTCATTCTCATTGTCCTAATATCGACACCATCACCAATCAATTATCCGCTAATACATATATAAAAAAAACAAAACAAAACTATATATTTAAAAATTATAATCTTTTTTTTGTCTTGGATATACCGTGTATTATTTTTATTTTCAAGAGTTTTTTTAAATGAATAGTGATACACAAAGTTTCTAATTTTATTATTAGATATTTAATTTCTAATCCTATACTATATTATCATTACTATTATTATTTTACTTCATTTTCTAACCCGAAAGCTATGCTAAATATCACATCAGTAAACAAAATTTATAGAAATTATAAAAATGTAATTATTTATAACTCAATTATGGGACAAGATTTATATTTTAATATGATGAGTTAAAACAGAGGTTAGGTGAATAGTTTGGATTATTTCTCTTTTTCAATACCATGACACGTGATGACGTTCTCTTCGCCATCTTTGAGGAATCATTAATTAAATACCATAGTATTATATATGACTTATATGTTACAATGACGATGGATATAAAACGAAGGCAATCTAATATTGTATACGTCGTTATCCAAAGAATCCTAAACCTTTTAGTGCGACCATACTCATTGCTACACTGTAAATGAACCTAATCGACTCCAAAACTATATTTGGCCCTATTCAAAGTATGAGCAGTAGTAGAATCTGTGATTAGAATTCACATATAGTTGTCTTAATGAAAACATTGAGATTTAATCTTTGATCAGCATCCAGATTCCCATGCTGTAAATTGTAAATTAGTGTGATAATTATGCAGTTGAAGAGGTGTTGAGTTTGTGAGGTAAATGAGTTTTGGCTGTCTCTTAGTGAAAGAAATGGGCTAGAGGAGGGTTGAAGCCGGCAGCACCCATCGCTTTCGGAGGCCAACAAACCCTGCAAAGAAATGGCCGCGTGGTTTGGCTGACGCGTAAGCTTGCCCAACTTTTTCTGATGACGTGGCGATACATGTCGGCCATGAACCCCTCATTCCTACGTGTTCCCTGGCCCACATGTCCACCAGCCAGGTGTACAACAAAACTTTGGTTTCGTCTTTTGTCCCCCTGCTCCGGCATCAGCCCCTCCCATACAACTATTTGACCCGCTTTGCCTACGTGGCTAACCCTTACCTGATCATGACGTCACTCAAACCACTATAAATACCCTTCCCTTCTCCTTTCCCTGCACCGTCTCTCACCCTCATCACCTTACCTAAAACCTTCTCTCCCTCACTCTCTTTCTCTTTCTATCCCTCTTTGTTAGTCCTCAAAACTCACCATGGCCGTTCAATCTGATTTCCTCTCCTTACCTCGTGACCAGAACGGTCAAGATGCTCTTCAGCTCATCGAGCACTTAACCAAAAACACTGATCCTATCCAGGAGGAAGTCCTTCGCCAGATTCTCTTCCAAAACGCCGATACGGAGTACCTCAAACGCTTCCGACTCAACGGTGCCACCGACCGTGACTCGTTCAAGTCCAAGGTTCCTGTTGTCTCATACGAGGATCTGCGGCCTGACATAGAACGCATTGCCAACGGTGACCGCTCTCCCATCTTGTGCGCTCACCCCATCTCTGAGTTCCTCACAAGGTACACGCTTGTTATCTCTCTCTTTCATAATTCAAGGATCCTTTTATATCTGTCATTTGAGAATATTCATGGTTTGTGTCATGTGGATCGTGCTTTTGATGAATACATAGTGACATGTTGTGCAATGAAAATATTTTTACAGTTCTGGAACGTCTGCTGGCGAGAGAAAGTTGATGCCAACCATCGATGAAGACATGGACCGTCGTCAGTTCCTGTACAGCTTGCAGATGCCAGTGATGAACCAGTAAGTTAACTGTTAATAACGTTAATGATAACGTATTTTCTTCATTGATTGCTTAATGACATATTCATTGCATTGCAGTTATAGTAATTACTGTTACTACTACCTTTAATTTATTGACTAATTAACTTGGTTTGTTTGTTTGTTGAAGATACGTGTCCGATTTGGACAAAGGGAAGGCCCTTCACTTTCTGTTCATCAAGGCAGAGAGCAAGACACCCGGCGGGTTACTGGCTCGTCCGGTGCTGACCAGCTACTACAAGAGCGAGCAATTCAGGAAAAGACCATTTGACCCTTACAACATCCTCACCAGCCCCAACGCCGCCATCCTTTGCTCTGATTCCTTCCAAAGCATGTACACTCAGATGCTGTGTGGCCTTATCATGCGCCATGAGGTTCTCCGTGTCGGAGCTGTTTTCGCCTCTGGCCTTCTCCGGGCCATAAGATTCCTGCAGCTCAATTGGGACCAATTGGTCCATGATATCCACACCGGAACCCTAAACCCCAAGGTCACAGACCCTTCCATCAGGGGATGCATGTCCAAGATCTTGAAACCCGATCCCGAACTCGCCACTTTCATAAAAAACGAATGCTCCGGAGAAAACTGGGAACGTATAATCGTGAGGATTTGGCCCAACACAAAGTACCTTGACGTCATAGTCACAGGAGCCATGGCTCAATACATTCCAACTCTTGATTACTACAGTGGAGGCCTACCCAAACCGTGTACCATGTACGCTTCCTCCGAGTGCTTTTTCGGCCTTAACCTTAAACCCATGTCCGAACCCTCTGATGTCTCCTACACCATACTGCCAAACATGGGTTACTTTGAGTTCTTACCCCATGATGATGACTCTCCTGTGACTCTCTCCAGGGACTCGCCTCCTCGCTTGGTGGATCTAGCAGATGTGGAACTTGGTAAGTTCTATGAACTCATTATCACCACCTATTCAGGTCTTTGCCGTTACAGAGTGGGTGACATCCTTCAAGTAACCGGGTTCCATAATTCGGACCCGCAATTCCGCTTCGTGAGGCGTAAGAACGTTTTGCTGAGCATTGATTCCGACAAAACAGACGAGGCGGAGCTGCAGAAGGCCATCGAGAATGCGTCGGAGCTGTTGAAGGAGTTCAACACCAGCGTGGTGGAGTACACGAGCTTCGCTGACACCAAATCCATTCCGGGGCATTACGTGATTTATTGGGAACTGTTCATGAAGGACTCATCTCACTCTCCCACGAGCGAAGTGCTGAACAAGTGCTGCTTGGCGATGGAAGAGTCGCTGAATTCAGTCTACCGACAAGGGAGGGTGGCGGATAACTCCATTGGACCGTTGGAGATACGAGTGGTGAAAAATGGCACCTTTGAGGAGTTGATGGACTACGCCATCTCCCGTGGAGCATCGATTAACCAGTACAAAGTGCCCAGATGCGTGAACTTCGCTCCCATAATGGAACTACTCGATTCCAGGGTGCTTTCTTCTCATTTTAGTCCTGCTGCACCGCACTGGACCCCAGAACGTCGTAGTTGATGCAATTGTATAACGTAGCATGTAGTAGTCATGCATAGGATCTTTAATAAGGAGAAGAAAAAAAAAGAAAGAACAAGATGGATGACAGAAAAGGGTTGTTCATGGTTGTTGTTGTCATCACTTGTCAAACCCAAAACTGTCTGTATTTGTTGATTTGATATTTCCAAAGTGGTTGTTTTCTCTGATTTTCTTTTTGGCCGTGGCTTTGTTAAACAGTGATGCGCTTTTTAACTTTTCTTGTCTGTGAAATATAAGATAAATTTCAAATGGGTGAGCCGTGTAATTAATAGTGTAAAGAAACTAATCCCAGTGTGGAAACCATGTGTTTCAGTTTCACCCTGTATTTTGACGATTTGAAAAGACGTGGAAAGGTGAGTGATGGAAACAGTTGATTTTTGTTTAGGGTAGGTTGATTTGGTAAGAATTGAGCTTGTGATGTGATGAGTGATCCAAGTATAATAGCTTGAAGTTATCTCTTTCAATAGGCACTATGCGGATGTACTTTTGTGCACGTGCTACATATTCTGTCCGCGACACTAGGTTGGTTTATAATTCGCAGGTAGATTGTGAAATGTGTCGAGTGCGAACCCTGATTCGGCTTTAACCTTTTAATAAATAAAAATGTTTTATTGAGGCATTATGTTCTTGGAAGCATCAGAAGACCCTTTATACCGCACTTATGCGAGCTGTTGTTGAGTGCGTGGCTGCGTGAGGACCTTATTACTTACTGTCTGTCACAATCGACATTCCATAATTTTCAATTATATTTAATTACTTTTAGATTAAATTTGGTATCCTTTCTAACTAACATCTTTGACTATCTTTACCCCATCTCATCTGATTGAAGAAGGGTAAACAAAGGAAGGTGGAACGCACTCCATCTCTGCCTTCTACAGAATTTGAATTTCTCCAACCGGAAACGGAATATGCGTGCTTTAAAAATGAACAAAAAAAGAATATAAAATTCCTGATAAAGTTGGTTTTTGCATTTCGATGGTTAGTTAACATATTTGACCGTCCTTAACGTATTTGACTTACACAACTTGTGTTACTGTGAATATTGCTTCGAAAGTGGCAGTTATATGATTCAATGTTGTACTTGAATGAATGCCCATTAAAGCAACTAAAAGAGGAGGGAATAAAAGAATAACTATATTTAAATATTAAAATCTTGAGTGGAGATTAAGTTATTTGAAGAAATAATTCTGACTATGGAGAGGGGTACGTACAAGACTCATCGATTCAAGTCAGAGGAATAAGCTTCAACCAAAATAGTGGAAAATGTGATGCATGAGATCACACTTCAGCATTTTTTTATACTTATCACGATATTAAATAATGTTATTCCAAGAGTTGATGTTTTTGTACTTGTTTCCTTTCACCCACATGAACGTGTATTAGTATTAATCGAATATTCCAACATTGTCTGCGTGTTGGGATTGGTTTCTACGTTGTGTTTTGGTATGGATGTGAAATGGTCAAATGGGTTCTTATGTGGGTTGGTTGGTTCGCTTAGTTTGATAAATCATTTGGGTTGAATTATGAAAATTTAAATAAAAAGAATCCAAATTTTTAATGGTTCGGGATAATTTAGTAAGTTCCTTAGCCTATGTATTCTTTTTTTAATTGACAAAACCATGGATAAATTTTATATTACATATATTGTTACTGCATATTTGAAGACTAACATGTTACGCATATTGACTATTGCTTTAAAATTTAGGGTAGATATAATTTCGATTTCTCAAATTAAATAAAAAAAATTAGAATTTTAGTCACCCAAAATTCCAAAATTAAATTTTAGAAATTAAAAAATATTTTTAAACCGTTTTTAATATCACTAAAGCAATTTTGTCTTAATTTGAGAAAGAATGGATCGAACTAATCGGAATTAACAACCCCATCATTTTGCCTACGGATTACTTTCAGCATAGAGGGTTGTTGAGAAGGAAAAAATAAAACAAAGTCCATGTTACTTTGATATGTGATATGATTTGAACTTTGAACACTATAGTTGAAGAGAAATAATATTATATTAGGAAAGACCTTTGAGATGCATGTCTCGTTGATATGACAAGTGTGAAGGCAAATTAAGACTTTGAAAACTAGTTGAAGGCAAAATTAAGACTTTGAAAACTATAGTTGAAGGTAAAATTAAGACTTCCTTTGCTTGGTGGCTTTAGGATGAGGTTGAGGGAGCACATATATAACTTTAGTTATGTTTCCATTTGTTTTTATCTGAATATTCAAACATAATTATATATCTATAACTCAAATTTAATATCATTAATTAAATCAAAATATTTAATCATCGCACTAAATATTCTTGAAAGACGACACTTGACTTTTGCCAATACGTTTCACACTCACACACAATCATTAACATATATCTAGAACAGAATTTGCATTTTATACTATGGTTAGATGCTATTCTGTTAGTTTTAACTAAGCAATATTTTTTATAAAAAGATAATATACTAAATATGAAAAAAAGTAATCTAACCCTTTTTTAAGCTATGTTGTCTCACCCTTAATTGGGGAAAACATATATAGGTTGTGCGAAAGTGAGGCAAAAAAATGTGACAAAATGGTTGCTTTTTTAAGTTAATTGAATATAAACATAGGCAACCCTCGATGTAGTTGGTGGTGGTCGGAATAAGGTTTTAAAGTGGTAGGACGCTGTTAAAGTAAAACCTTTGGTTGTCTTCCTGTCTGGTGAAGCTCATCACTATTCTCTGCTTATTTTTAATCATAGGTTTGAATGTACAACCAGAAAAGCTCTCAATTTTTTTTTAAAGTAAACAAAATCATTATAGCAGCATAAATTATGTGTTTAGTTTTGGTTTATTAGCAAGGTGCTGATAACCAATAAATACATTTACGACATTATAGTTCAGCAAATACAAAATGACAATTCATGACATTTCGAACTTCATCACTGCCACATACATGCAAATAAATGGAACATTATAAAGTATTGAGATCTCATAGTGATAAACTTTTTTTACAAATCAATTTGTAAGATTGAATTACTTCTTAAGATAATATTAAAATCATTTAAAATTTTATTTTAAGGAAATTTATTATTTGTAGAACTGAAGTTCACTGTGAACATGGCCGATAAAAAAAAATTATATGAACATGAGTACTAAGTAATGAATTAGACAAAATTTACTTTGTTGATTTTCTGACCAATGAAAATTTTAATTTACTTTGTAAAGTTAATCAATCTTTCCATTCTAAAATGACTTCAATTTTTTTATATATAAAAAAATTGATTGATATTTTTACCTTTTAACATGATACTCCTTTTAAAAAAAATGTCTTTGATATATTAATTAAAATTATATTTTTATTAAAAAGAGTGAGAGTATTAATTATAGTAAAATTATTTTAAAAAACGACATATTTATTGGTATTGTTATGTGTAAAATAATTTAAACTATAAGAGAATTAAAAGATCATCCATAAAAACGAATATTTATTATTAATTCGATGGTATACCCGATCCTACTGTCAAATTATACTTGTATCGAAGTGAAGATTAACATGTTATCGAAATAAGGTAAACGAAACTTAAGTAATTATAGTGTTTGAGAAATGAAAATAATTTTGGAGAAACATATGAAGGTGGAATTTACGTGAGTGTTGTGTGTGATGGACATTAAATATAATGATTAATGATGTTTTAGGGGTTTGAGGAGGAATAACATGAAAGATAATGATGGGGAGATTGTTTTGTAGGTTGCATGGTTAAAGGGGTTGAATAGTGGAGGTGCAGCTGTGTACTGATAAAGTAGAAGATTAGGTTAGATTCCAGGTCGATCACGTGCATTGTTTTCTTCTTCTTCGACAGTTCAACATCTCTCTCTCTCTCTCTCTCTCTCTCTCTCTCTCTCTCTCTCTTCTGTGCTTTTGTTTTGTACTCTGCTTTTCCTTTGAGCCTTTGTCCCTTCTTTCACTCCCATGATAACCATTGAAAGAATGCTGCTCTTTTTATTATTTCTCATCACTCACTTTTCTATCTTGAACCACGATACATATCCTCAAAGTTTCTGCCAACCTTTATGCTTGTGCTTTGTCTTCTAGTGTTGCAATATACTTCATTTCTTTCTCTGTGTTGGTACCATTCAACACACAAACTATTATTATTTTCTACAAAGAAAAATATATTTTTATTTTTTTATAGCTTATTCTTTCTTACTATTTACTTTCTAAAAAATATATATATATAAATTTATCACTTTATTTTTATACCATGTATAAATGAACGTAAAAATGTATTTTTCTATCGTTATTCTTATATAAAAACTTTCGCATTACTATTTCTTTTACCTAAGGTTAAGCCTGATAATAAAATTACAATTTCAAATCTTTCTTTAATTTAATTTTTTTAATTTCTTTTCTAAATTTTCAAACCAATTTTAATTTATTCAATTTCATCAAACTGACTAATAAAAAGATATTTGTCTTGATTTAGTAAAATGAGATTTTTCTCTAGTTATACATTATATTCTGATTTTGTATTTAATCCATGTGAAATTTTAAACAACCTTTTTCATAAGGCTCTTGTGTATGTGTGAGAGTGTATGTTTTATGGAGTTCACTTATTACTTAATGCTAACATTAGAAGAAGAATATCAATAAAAAATTAGGAGAAGAATTTGAATTCTTTCTCTTTTAGAATCATTGGAAACTTTCGGTTTAAAAAGACTTCTTTTGTATGAGAGGATATATGTTTTATAGAGCTCTTATATTACTTAATGCTAATACTAAAGGGAGAAATTACCGATAACTTCTAATCAATGAACTAAGAAATTATTACTGGTAAAGTTTACGTTACATTAAATCTAAAATTTGAATATCTTATATCTAACCGTTGTTCTCATTTATATAATATTTTACATGTTTTTCTTCAATGTAAAACGTTACGTTTATTATCAAACATTGGAAAGATATTTTTCATTTTACGAGGATATTATGTATATTTTATGATCGTTAAATTACACTCTATTTTGTTTTTTTCTTGCTTGAAAATATATGTTCATTTTTTTCTATTAAAAGAACAATGTTTTGCACGAGTTTAATTTCAAGCTTATTAAAAATATGGAGAACTTTTTTCGCAAAGTAATTTTCGATATGACTAATTGTCAGTTTTTATTAGCATTTACAAATTATCTCTTAATCTTATAATATAAAAATGGACGACTTTTCAAAGGCAATAATAAAGTCTAGAAAAATTTTATTTTATTTTCCAAGAGTTTTCAAAAATAGTACTTAGACTAAAAATTATAGAAAAGTATGGTATTCAGAGATGCTTTCATAATTCATCACTGTTTTTATTGTTAATGAAATTTATTTATGTTGACAAACTTTAAAATGCACTCTTCAATATATATTCCCACGTGTCATAAGCTTTAATTCTCTGAATCTATATTGAAATATGTAGTTTGATTATTCCTCTTAATAAAGGAGATGGGAAAAAGGTAGATAAAAAAAGTAAAAATATAAAAAAAATAAATTAAAATAAAATAAAACTTAAATTTTTTTGTTCAAGCTAAATAGAAAATAAAATTGTATTACAAATTGTATACAGAAAATTATATTACAAATTTATATTCTCAAATACAAAAAAAATATAGAAGAACAAGTTAAAATTATGGAAGTACATATATTAATGGTGACTGCTAAATTATAAGCAAAACTAGAAGCATAGTACTCTGCTTTAAAACACTCTTCATATCAAACTAACGAAAACACATACGTGTATATATGTCGCTTTTTTTTATTATAGATAGTTAATTTAATTTTTTTAAAATACAACTGAATTTAAATAAATAGTGACTTAAAGGTAAAAAATATTAAGATAATTATTTTAATTTAAAAATAATTAAATTAAAACTAATAGTTATTTAAAGGGTAAAGATATAAATGTAACTATTTTAGTTTAAAATAACGATTATTTAAAGGATAAAATAAAAAAAATGTGTACAATAGAAAATCTCTTTATATATTATTACTGTCACTTTTTTTTTATAATAATAAAAAATAATAAAACTATAATTACAAAGAATTTTTACAATTTGATTATTAATAGTTCTTATTTATTTTATAAATAAGTTTTCTATTTATTTAAATTTTAAAAATGGTTAAATTTAAAAGAAAAACAGTCAAATCGAAAAAAAAATTAAATTTAAAAAAAAATATTTAAAAGATAAAATCAATAAAATAATTATTTTAATTTTAGAAATGGTTATTTAAATAATAAAATAGAAAAACTAATATGTAAACAGAAAAGGAACCCCTTACAGGTTATAGATTATATCAAAATTTTAGTTATGAAACCTGCAAAAATACCGATACTCTAACTCTGATAAATAAACAATTGCAACATATGTCAAGTTGGTCACATATTTACTCTATTTAGATGATAATATGTAGATGTTTATTTTAGATTCTGTAATATAAAAATATTTATTATCAAAAACTATGTATAAGTTGTGTCAATGAAAAAACAAAACATTGAAAATAGAAGAAATTTACTCTATACTTTTGTAAAAAATTATCAACAAGTTGTATTATAGAATATGTCAACCTTATCAGCCCATCTTAAACTCGTATTGGGCCTAACTCTTGAAGTATTTTTCCCACACTGATTGTCTTTTATCACCTATTTTCTCTATTTAAACCTATCATCTTTAAAATCTTAAAATGGGTCAACCCGACTTAGGCCCATAAGAAAATCTTTCTTCCTGTTCCCTTAAATTTATAAATCTCATATTATCTCTTGTTAAAATTATAATAAAATATACCAGTTATCGTTACATTTCAATATTTTTAAATGAATTTGGACCGTGCATTCTGAAATGTAGTTTTAAATCTGAAAATATTTCCTTGAATTGTATAATTTAAAATAAATTTAAAAAATTTACATTTTAAAATATATACGTTGAAAAATATTTTTTAATCCGAGCATATGTTTCAGAATGTACATTCTAAAACATATTAAAAAATATTTTTTGTATTGTGTATTCGGAAACACTTTTTTGAACGAAATACATTCTAAATTGTATAATATAAAATATATTTAAGAAAAAATATAGTTACAGAGTATACATTCTAAAATATTTTAAAAATATGTATTTTATCATGCTGTGAGATGCATGAAGAAAACGATAAATGCAAAAGGGATGTTATCTAGAAATGAAGTAGCACAAGTAGCACATATTGGTTGATGGTAGAATTGAAAATAGTAACTTGACTAATCAAAGAACAACGGTCTAATTTCATATTTTTAAAATTTAATATATATATATATATATATATATAGTATTTAGTCATATAAATAAAATTTGTAATTAATTTATTTTTAATCAAATAAATTTAAAATAATTATTTTAAATTACTCCATTATAATTAATAATTAGAGATTAATTTGTAAATATTAATAAATTAAATTATAATATTTTTATATATTTACCTCTTTCAAATAATATAATACAAAATATATTTTTAAAAAGTAATTTTAATTTTAGTTTAATAAAAGTGAATTAGCAAATTGAAACTTGTCCTCTTGATGCCTTGTAAGCAAACGAGGAAGTTTTAAAACTTATACTTACCTTGTTGGGTGAAGCAAACCCACTGGGAATGAAATTGAAGTTTGTGACTACCGTACAATATGTTATCAAATACAACATGTATTTAAAAAATATTAATATATTTATTTTTGAAAATAATAAATACAATATATGATATATGTGTACTAAAAAATTATCATAATTATTAAAAATATAATAAATATATAATTATCATTGTATAATCTAAATTAAAACTATATATATTAAAATTGTTAACATAAAAATTATAAATTATTATCATCATAAAAATATTATTATTTTATAAATACTTTTGCAATTTATTCCCATAAAACTGAACCTGAGATTGAGAAATCCCAAAGTTAAAAACATTAATTAGTTCCAAATTAATAAAAGTTGGTCTTGCAGAAGCTTTTTCTGAAAATTCTCTTTCTTTAGAAAATATCTTTCTTCATTCTTAAGAAAATGAAAATAATAAAGCTTATCACTACAGTTGATTAGCTATTATATCTATCAACTGTTACCCATCACATCATTCACTGATTTCACGACTTGTTAACTAATATTATAACGAAGCTTTCATGTTGACACTTTTGTTAGCGATGAGCATGATACCATAAAAAATATAAAGAATTTTTTTAGTTTTCATCCAAAATATTTGCTTCATGTGAAGAAATAAATTTGTTAATACACTGCTAACAGAACATACCAAATAGAAAAAGAGAAAAAATGGTAGAAGAAGAAAAAGAGAGGGAGAAAACAACTTTCCTTGAAAATAAAATATCTTGTCATTTATAGAAGATAAGTACAAAAGTTTAATAGTATAATTTAATGGATGTAACAAGTTTCGCATACGTTAAAAAATAATTTATATACATCAGATACTTATGTTTGTATTTTATATAGTTATATCTATTAATAATTTTTAATTACTTAAAATGATTACGTTTTTCTACCATTTTAAAACATTCATTAAAACTAAAATATAACAATATTTAAAATTAAATATGCCTTTAATATTTAAATTTAAATAAAAAATTGTAATTCAATTTTATTCTAAATTTTGATATTTTTTACTATTAAAATTAAAAAATAAATAAATATAATTTTTCAAATTTATTGATGTATGAATTTCGTATTGGGAGTTATCCTGACACGTTAATAACTATTTATTCTTGAGTAGAGAAATGTGAGGTATATGGAAAGAGGAGTAGCAGGTCCTAATCTAGGAGCTTTACCTTGGTCAAAGGCGTTAAAAGACTAACCTTATGCATGGTAAGATGAAACCCATTTACAACGGCTATGCAAATCAATAGAAACCACCACAAGTGCATAACTCGCTAGAGTCTGATATCAGTACATTATTTGAAAGGGTCTAGTCTAGCATGAATGGTATTGCATACATTAGGATTTCTTTTATAAGAATGGTATTTGTGTTAATATCACTATAAATGTTGTATGGTTTTTAGATTATCATTTCTTTTATGTGTGTTTGTACGTGTTTTTTCTTGTTTGCAATGATCACCTTAATGATATCAGCAAATGAACATGTTTTAGTTAACTCGGTACAAGGTGAGGAAGATGGAACAACATAGTTAGGATTTGTTATATCGCATATAAGTTTTTTTCTTTTGAAAATTCTAACTTTATGTTAATGTGTGCGTGTATATATATATATATATATATATATATATATAACTTGATATAGTTAGTAAATGCTTCATGGATGACTGTAACAAGTTAATTCATTGATAAGTAAACCAATTCGTTACAAATAGTAAAATGAAAGTCTAAGTATCATTTTTTCAAGGGATTTGCGCTTGTTTGACTAATTATAATTATTTATGAATTAGAGCTTTAATAAAAGTTATGGTTTGATTCATAGAAAGAAATACTCATTTTAAACAACAAAATCACAAGAGTTATAAAGTGATTCAACAAAGCTTCATCATGATTGGATTTCATAAACCAAAATAATGAAATAGTCAATATATAATATATCTTTATCTCCTTAAAACATTCACATCAAAATCATACTACTCCTAATTCATTTGTAGCAAGTTCTAAATTTATATGTTTAATTATTAATTCTTTATCCAAGTTAACATGCAATTCACATTAAGATTAAATGTCTAGAATGAACAAGTTATTGAATTTATTCCTAGATCTAAACCAGTTGGGTGTTCTATCTATGTCCAAGTTTCAATTCATTTACTAGTGATTAGATACTTTTCGATACATGATATTCCATCATACACATAAATAATCTAGATAAAACATATGAACAAGAAAGAGCTTATATGAGAAAAATAATCATGAAAACACCAACCTTAATATGAAAATACAATTGGAGAGAACGAAAGCTTCAATCCAAATTGACTTTTGTTAGTACCATTTCAGAAATTTTTAAAAATAATTTCACTTTTGTTGTGGTAGATTCGAGATCAATTTAGACGAAATATTTAAAAAAATTTCACCATACATTTTTATTGTCAAATTTTGATACTAACATGAACATGATAAACGTTATAAATCATTAGTGTAATTATATTCATTCTTATAGGTTAGGATTTTAATGTATATAATGTAAACATAAAAAGACAAACATATTTATGATAAATATAAACATTTTGTAATTAATAAATATATTTGAACAAAAGTTCACATACCATCATAAATTTAGAATCTTAATTTATTCATATTCAAGTATTATTCATAATCATTATAATAAAATTTTGATAAGCATATATACTATTACTAGTTAAATTCATCATGCTACTTATATATTGAATAATTAAATTAAACCACATTTGAAATCGTGGTTTAAGTGGATCATTCTACTTGATCGAGATTACTATAATTAGAAGACAATACAAACAACAACCAATTTTTTTGTGTTCATTTTTATTTAAATAAGAATATATTGTCCGAGAAAACATATATATCATAAAACAAATTTAATCATCTTAAAGTAATAGTTTAAAAAAAAAACCTATTATACAACTTTCAATATATTTAATAAGTTAAAAATCAAATACAGCTATTTAAACAAAATTTCATATACATTTCATCTTAAAGTAATAGTTGAAAACTCAATTCAATGAACGTCATATCCAACATTCTAAAATCATGTACAAATATATCATTAACTAACCAATGTTACCCTTGCGTAGACTTAATCATCAATTACAAATTTAACTTAACTCTTAAACATAATTCAATTATAATAACTTCGCTAAAATTTATTCGTAATCTAATATATAGCTACAGAGTAAGAGGCCCGAAGTCCAAAGTTTTACAATTTACTACTAGAATGTGAAAGATCAATTTTAAAAAAAAAACATGAGGAGATCTCGTTATAATTTACTACAAAACATATCAAATGGAATTATAAATATTTGATGTGAGTATCTTTTACTGACATTGCATGTGATTAAGTACCGCATCTTATTTTCGATGAGAACAACATGTCGGTTTGCACGCATGAGAAGTAATAAATATCAGACAAAAAATGACTGGTTGATGTAGGCCAGAGCATAATAAAGTCCTACTAAACTATAAAAATAAATAATTAAACTCAAACATGTGTTTTCTTTTATCAAGGATTTCGTGTCTATTTAATTCATTAAAAAAAAAAAACTATAAATTAAACTTGAATAAATTATCTGTCAAAATTAATTCATAATACAAACAATCTATATTCAACTAATGCGATTTGATATAAATTTTAAATTTAAATTATACTAAAGTAGATATGTTAAACTCAATCTAAATCGTCATATTAAATTATTTACAATGAATGTTTTTTTGTTTATTTTGAAAGAAGAGAAAATAAGTATAAAATGCGTAATATTATGCAGAATGAAAAAAAATGTTTACAAAATAATTAAACTATTTATATTTTATCTTTATTTTTTATTTTCCCTACTTTTTCCGTACAATAGATATTTCACTCCCACTTTTTATTTATGTATTATTAGACTGTTTATTTATTGATATCTCGTTTCTTCCTCTCAAAAAAGCCATTTTAATAATCTTAAAGAGCAGAAAAAACCAACAAAATTATGCAAATGGGTGGGACTAAGATTGAGTACATGTGTACTTCTTGTTAGATCGTACGTTGAGGTAGATGATAGAAATACGAAATTTTAGATGGTGTAAGTATTAATTACTTATATATATTTCTGATGTCAGATATGCCACCGAGAAGGGCATTTTTCTTTAATGCAGATAATTTTTCTGAATAATTTTGTCATCCTTTATAACTGTAATTTAAGTTTTTATATATATATATATATATATATATATATATATATATATATATATATATATATATATATATATATTACTTTTAATAAAGTTAAATATGTTTTTAGTTTAATTGAAATTAGTTTGTTTTTAAAATTTTTAAATTAATTTAGCTTTTTTATTTCTAAAAGGGTATGAATTTAAAATTCTATATAAATTTTATTAAGTTTATTTAAGATTTTAAATACGTTTTTAATATATTAAATAGTGTAAAAAACTTTAATATTATTATAAAATGCGTTAAAATATCAAATAAATATCATATGATTAAAAATATTAAATTTATATATTTCTAAAATTAAAAAACTTAATTTTATCAAAGTTTTAAAAAATCACTAATTTTAATTTTTCCTAAGTTAAGAGATATGTATATTTAAAAGTTTTAAGTTAATCAATTATAATTATTTTAATGTTCTTATTTAATATATATGTACTTATCATTTATTATAATTTTTTATTTTGTAGTAATTAAATTGAAACATAATAAAAAATTTGTTATTTTAAATTTAGAAAAACAAAAATAAAAGTGTTAAAAGTTTAATATATAGTAAAAATAAACTTAATTTATAATATGAATAAATATAAATCTCTCTATATAAATTAATTTTATAAAATTAAATTACATTCTTTTTAATATATTTTACAAAATTAAACTATACTTAAAATTTATTTAAAGTTGAAGTCTTGTTATATAAGTGGATTCTTTTAAAGCATCGAATAGAAACATCTAACTGCAAACCACAAATTAAAAGTGTCGTAATTGTGATGACATATCGACATGCATAAAAAATATATAAAAAATATATAAAAAATGCAGTCTTTTCAAGAAGAATGACTAGAGAATGTGTGTTTATAGTTTTTAAAGTTGGGTCTGATTTTGTTTTGGGACAGTATAATCTATTTGTACTTTTTATGATTGATTTCAACTCAGAACATGTTATAACTTATGGGTCACTCAACCCAGTTGCATTATATACTCAAAAGCTCTAATTATATAACATCGATGATAATAATGATATCAATTTTAACGGATCAGTTGAATTTTTTAATGCATCAATTCCAATCATAACAAATAAAGTTTACATGTTTAATTATAAAGGCTTAAACATGACGCTTTTGAAAATTTTAATTGAATATTTATTAAATTTTAATAATTTATTGTCTTTCAAATTTAATTGTTTTATATATTAGATTTTTTATTAATTATATGATGTGACTATAAAATTTAACGACATATATTTATTGAAAAATTTTAAATTGTGAAAAATCAATAAATCCCAAAAAATTTAATAGAAATTCAATTATATGTTTTTAAATTTATCAACTGCTAAAAACATAATTAAAAAAATTATAAAATATATTATTAATAAAGTGATATGATCATAATTTATTTTAAGCATTTTAAATTTTGTATTTAAAAATAATGGAAAACCACCATTCCCAACTGCCCTAACACATAAAATAGTGTTTACATCAAATTTTTTGTGTTAATAAAAGTGGTTCCGGAGGAGCCACGCGAAGCTCGAGTTTGTCTATCCAATCATACGTGGATGTGACATAGAAAAAAATATTTTTCTTTTCAAAGTTTAATTTTAGGAAATAAAATCTTAATCTTTTGTTGACGTTTGCTTTGGCATTAGAAAAATAGGTTATGAACCTTCCTAAAAGGCATTTTTTTCGGGTACAGTTTTAAGTATATACTTATTTTTTGGTACATTATTAAATTATGTTTTACTTTAAATTTCTAAATACAATCTGGAGAGAGTGCAATCTAAATTACAAGGATATCGAGTTATTAAAAATATGTGTTTCGGATTAATACGCGTAATAAAACATTTTTAATAAAGAATAATGTATTTTTAGTTGCTATTTATTTTAAAGGTTAAAAAAATATCTATAAAAAAAAAACTACTTTTTAGATTTGATCACCTTTCATAAATATCGAAAATTGTATCTCCTGTGCTTCCGTTCTCCTCCATGAAGTTTTTCTTTTTCCTATTTAATATAACAGTTGTTTAAAAAATATAAAGCACGAAAAAAAATATAAAAACAGCGGAGAGAAAAAACGAAAAAGAAAGAGGAGGATATCTTCTTAACTTTGGCGCCTGAGATGTCATGTCACGATACGTATTATCACAAGAAACCTTATTCTATTGGGAAAATAAATAGACATAGATTAGTGTGGGAGGAAAAATGCGAAAAAAGATAAACGAGAGCAACTGAATTTCCTTTCCGGAAAACGCAAGGGTTGTTTTCAATTGATTCTTATTTTTATACGATAAGCACTCAATCAGCTGTTCTGGTTCTCGCCGCCGAGACAGTAGCGAGTGACCACGCTGGCGTAACACCAACGCCACTCACTTCTTCGTTCTTTAGTTTCCTCATTCAGCGATGCCTCCACAAGACCACCACCAGCCGCTGTTAGCGGAGGAGCAGGAAGAGACTGCGTACGATTCCGCGGACAAGGTCGTGGTGGTCGGAATCGACGAGCAGGACGGTGACGAGGCGCTGCCGTTCTCATGGCGGAAGCTGTGGCTGTTCACGGGGCCGGGGTTTCTGATGAGCATCGCGTTTCTGGATCCCGGGAATCTGGAGGGGGATCTTCAGTCTGGTGCCATTGCTGGGTACTCCCTCTTGTGGCTCCTCATGTGGGCCACTGCTATGGGCCTCCTTATTCAGCTTCTCTCGGCCCGCCTTGGCGTCGCCACTGGGAGACACTTAGCTGAACTGTGCAGGGAAGAGTATCCTGCATGGGCTAGGATTGTGCTCTGGCTTATGACTGAAATCGCTCTTATTGGCTCTGACATTCAGGAGGTTATCGGGAGCGCTATTGCTATCAAGATTCTCAGTAATGGCGTCGTTCCCCTTTGGGCTGGGGTCGTAGTTACAGCTTTAGATTGGTAGCTAACATTTGTCTCCCTTTCTTTCTTAAACCATATTTAGATATTTTAAATGGAGCAATTAGTTATTTAATTAGCTTCTCTTTTAATTGTCTTTATTTTTTTTTTACAGTTTCATTTTTCTCTTTCTTGAGAACTATGGTGTGAGGAAACTGGAGGCGTTTTTCGCTGTTCTGATTGCTGTAATGGCTCTGTCGTTTGCGTGGATGTTTGGTGAAGCAAAGCCCAATGGTGTTGATGTTCTTGTTGGTAAGTTTGTTTTGGTTTTTACTTTCAACTATTCACTTTCTCCCAGTACTCATCCATGTTTTAATTTAGTCTCTATAAAAAACTGTCTTTTTTAGTTTCTATACAGTTTTTTTTAATGGTTTATAAACGTTAGAAAGCTTTTGTAGTGGTTTTACACTGCTTAAAATTCTTTTTTAATGCTGGCGTCGAGGACCAAAATTAACTTTTATGTACGAGTAGGGACTAAAGCTTACAACTTAAAACGAAGACATCATATGAACCAAATTTAATGTTTCGTTTAGTTGATTTGGGCGAGTGGAATTTTACTGTCTTAGAGTAAATTCTTAGGTGTGCTCTTCCGACATATCTGATAAACACTTCAATCTTATATTTGTAGGTATTTTGGTTCCTAAACTTAGCTCCAGAACTATACAACAAGCTGTTGGAGTTGTGGGTTGCATTATTATGCCTCACAATGTGTTTTTGCATTCTGCGCTTGTTCAATCTAGGCAGGTTGACCCCAGCAAGAAAGGCCGTGTTCAGGAAGCTCTTAATTACTACTCGATAGAGTCCACCATCGCCCTGGCGGTGTCCTTTGTGATTAATATATTTGTTACAACTGTGTTTGCCAAGGGCTTTTATGGTACTGAAATAGCAAACAACATTGGTCTTGTAAACGCAGGTCAGTACCTTCAGGAGAAGTACGGGGGTGGACTTTTCCCCATCATGTATATATGGGGTATTGGGTTGTTAGCAGCCGGCCAGAGTAGCACAATTACTGGTACATATGCGGGACAATTTATCATGGGGGGTTTTCTGAATTTAAGGTTGAAAAAGTGGGTGAGGGCATTGATTACTCGAAGTTTTGCAATCATCCCAACAATGATAGTTGCTCTTATATTCGATACCTCGGAGGAGTCATTAGATGTTCTGAACGAATGGCTTAATGTTCTCCAATCAGTTCAAATCCCATTTGCACTCATTCCCTTGCTTTGCTTAGTGTCCAAAGAACAGATAATGGGCAGTTTCAGAATTGGCCCTGTCCTTAAGGTATATATTATCACTTTCTCTGCATTTTTGTCAGACTTTGCCCGTTGTCAGTGTATTAATTTGATGGAAGACTTTGAAATGTCGTATTATTTCATTTGATATAAAATTGCCAGCTTTATCTTCCTTTATGGGTAATCAATTAAATGAAACCTAGGAAGAGATAATTCGGAAATGTCCCAGGGTAGTCCTTTATGTCTTGCTTTTCTGGCAAGAGATAATTCAGAATTGACTTAAGGCATACCTGATTTCTCCTATAATTCAAAATTAGATTTTAAGAAGGAAAACGGGTAGCTTGATTTTACTGTCCTGTCTTGAGAGTTGAAAGGAGGTGAGATAGTGGACTGTCCATTATCTAGTTTCACAAATTATTCACCCCAGGACCTTGATCTTCTTAACAACTATTCCAAAGCCATACATTCTTATATTCTTATCTGTGTATATTATTATATTATCATCATGAGATTATGTTTTCATCGTTTTTTCCAATGTGACCATGGGCACATGTTAAGAAGAGAAAAATAGAAAGTTTTTATTAAAAGTGTAAAACATTTACTATATTAAAAACATAAAAGTCATTTGATACATGTTTTTTTATGTAATTATAAGGATTTAGTGCTTCCTGCCCATGGGCTCAAAACTGTATTTTCAATATCCTATATCATGCGTTATTTTGCTGCAGTTGGAGAGTATGTGAATCAGCATTGTCTTGAAACGTCAAGAAAATGACATATGTAGATTACATGTGATAAAATAATGCCCACCATTGAGATTTTTGATAATTTCTCTACCTAGGTTAACGAGAACGACTTATGCTTTCCGGAGTCAGTGGTTTCAAGGATTCCTTTTTTGTACCCCTACCCGTCTTTTTTTTTTCCTTTATAAGTTTTTTCTGGGGCGTTGGTTCTGCTTAATATTATTTAATGTTGGACATGCTAAAACAGTATTGTTTATATGATGCTTTGCTTTCTGTCAAGGTGTTCTTCAATTGTAGCTTCTGTGGACATTGGTTGTATTTAGACCAACACCCCTTTACCCGATTTTATGCTTTGTTCTCTTGAATTAATTGTGCTATAGTCATGAATCATTATTGTCTTTTGGATGACATGGATACAGATTATTTCCTGGCTTGTGGCTGCTCTGGTGATAGTGATAAACGGCTATCTTTTGGTGGAATTCTTCTCCTCTGAAGTGAATGGAGCAGTGTTTGCAGCTATAGTGTTTGTATTAACAGCTGCATATGTTGCATTCGTACTTTACCTTATTTCACGAGCCATTACCTATACACCATGGCAACGTTTAACCGGATCTAAGACAGTTGCTACCGCAGAGAATTGAGCAGTCGTTCAAGTTTCACAAGTAATTTTCCTCTATTCTTTAAGGCTCACTCGTGCTTGTTATTTGTAAAAGAACTTGCAACTGGATGCACGGGGCACAGGAACCTTGGTTGTCATACTTCAACAAAACAAAACGAGTCGGAGTTTATGTATCTGTAATTCTGTCAGAACTCTATGTATAAATGCAGCTGTAAGCATACCTTGGATGTTGAGATAATGTAGCTGAGACAGATTGGGATTGCTTTTTAGGCTGTGGCTAGAATATGACAATGTATATATACCCTTATGATACCCTCTTAAGTCCATGTCAATTGCAGCAATAACATTTCTTTCAAAATATAGGCAAGAAAAAGGGAACCAAAGGAAACTGTCTTGCGATAACGGAAATTCATTCATCCGTGACAGAGTAAACAATGTTTGTAACATTGATATTTTTGATACATTCTTATATCTGAAGTCATTCAACAATCCTAACAAACATCCCAATCAAATATTCAAAAACCAATGTTGTTCCCACATAATTGTAGCTCACATTTTAAAACCCCTCTACTTTTTATACTTTTCCTACGGTATCTTTTCTCCGTGCACATACCAATAATGAGTTTTTTTCTTCTTTTTCTGATGGGGTTACCAGGTGTATATTATATATTATTGTGATATTGAGTCTTAGGAGTATATACTCTTTTTATGATTTTAGTTTAATTTTTCTTAAAAAGCGTGAAATATTTATCATTTTTTTTTCAATTCTAAATTTAAATTTATTGTTGTTAGGTAAATATTATACTATTATTGAAATTTTGAGATAAACATTATGAGAAATTTAACTTTTTAGGTGTATTTTCAATGTTAGAGTGTTCCTTCTAATTTATAGTAATATTATATGTTTTTTATTAAAATATTTAATTATATTATTCTACAACTATTAAGCTTTCAAACTTAGTATTAAAAAATTGAACTAAAAAAATCGTACAGTTTGATAAAAAAAGAGAAATGATAGTTTCACGTACCTAAACTTACGTTCGTTTAACATTATCATTACTTATTTTTTAGTTTCTTCCTTTTAAAAAGTTTATAAAATTTTACATTTTTAAGATCATTTTAATTTTATACTCTATTTTAATTTTATATTCTGTGTTAAATGATCGTAAAAGTGTCTCGTAATATATTTTCTTAAAAAAAATAAAAATCGAGAACGACGTTAAGTAATCTATGTCTGATATTGAGAATATTTTTTTTTTTCTTAAAAAAGAGGTGATGGTGGTGACACAATTGGTAAAACAGTCAAGCTGGGTAACTAGAAATTAAATAAGCGAAAATGGATATTTTTGGTTTCAGGTACAGCAGAGGATAGTTTGACTTTTCTCCTTTCTTCTTTGTGTAAATTGAGACTCCTTTTTCTCCGTGGAGTCTTTAGTCTTCAGTCTTCAGTTCCTGTTTGGTTTTGATCTACGCCGTCGCTTGAAAGAAGTTTGACTCATGGCTTTGCAACGGACGCAACTCATCTCCGTCGTGTTCCTTATTCTATCCCTGGCGCAGTGGGTTGTTGTCTCCGGGGACTACGGCAAAGTGTTACTCTTACCAAACGAGGGTTCTCGTACTGCTATGATTCTTCCTCTACAGCACTCTGTTCCCGATTCTTACGTCTCCGACTTTAGCCCCCGTCGTCAACTTCAGAGATCGCTGTCCCAACGCCACCCTAACGCTCGCATGAGGCTCCACGACGATCTCCTCCGAAACGGGTTCGTCTCTTTCGCCACATCGTTTCCTTTCCTCTTTCTCAAAATAGTTTCGCACTTTTTTTTTTAATTGTGTGTGTTTTGGAATATGGATTGAGTAGGTACTACACGACACGGCTTTGGATCGGTACTCCTCCGCAGAGGTTTGCTCTAATTGTTGATACGGGGAGCACTGTGACCTATGTCCCATGTTCTACTTGCCAACACTGTGGTAAACACCAGGTAGTGTTACTATTCATATCTGGATCAATAAATTAATGTTTATTTTGATTGATTGTTAAATTTGTGTAAAAAAGGTGCTATTTGATTATGGATTTAACTCGAGATTATGAAAATTATTGAGTGGCCAACTTGATGATCTACATCTAATATGTTCCTTATTATAAGAACTGTCTTCGCTTTTCAAGGCCATAAGCCATATTTTAGGATGATATCAGAGTCTATTCTAGATTGATTATTGAGTCACATTTATTTGTGCTCAAGATGTCTATTCTTAGGGTGAAGGGGGTTGCTGGTCTGCATTGGTCCATGCTCTGGATGTCTAGCCTTAGGTGAGTGACCTAGGGGGGGGGGGGGGGGGGGGGGGGGGGGGGTGTGGAGATCTGAAATTCTTGTAAGGCTAGATGAGTTTTGAGGGAGTTGAGTGAGGTCCTAAGGTGAGTTTGTGATAAAAATACACATTGAAGGGGTTATATGATTTTTTTTTTTTTAATTTATACACTCCCGGGTGTGCTTTGTATATTTGTGAAAATAGAAAAATGGAGGACTGAAAATTGATAACTCCCTCAGATATAAGATGAGTCTAGACTCGAGATACTGAATTTCATTCTCATTCCTCCAATTTTCACTTCTACCAACTACCAACACTCCTTTAATGTTGCGAGGTAGACTGCTTATGCCTCTGTCGCGTTCAGTTTGTTTTTGAATGCCATTTATTTCAACTTTAAAAAGATGTTAACAGAATATTTTTTGGTTAGAAATTATAGTGCCCATGCACATGTATCTCACCTGATTTATCTGAAGTGGATTGGATTTGTGTGCCCAATTTTTTTTAACAGGATCCAAAGTTCCAGCCAGAAGATTCAGAAACCTATCAACCTGTAAAATGCACATGGCAGTGCAACTGTGATGCAGACAGGAAGCAGTGCACGTATGAGAGACGGTATGCGGAAATGAGTACTAGCAGTGGGGTCCTTGGTGAGGATGTTGTATCCTTTGGAAATCAGAGTGAGCTTTCCCCTCAACGTGCTACTTTTGGCTGTGAAAATGATGAGACTGGGGATCTTTATACTCAGCATGCTGATGGAATCATGGGTTTGGGCCGTGGAGATCTAAGTATCATGGACCAACTGGTTCAGAAAAAAGTGATAAGTGATTCATTCTCACTGTGCTATGGTGGAATGGGTGTTGGTGGGGGTGCTATGGTTCTTGGTAGCATATCTCCCCCAGCTGACATGATTTTTACACATTCAGATCCTGGTCGAAGGTGTGTGTCAAATTCCTTATTTTACAGATATGAGATGTCATGCATTTTCTTAACAAATGCATTTTATTAATCTCACACATTTACTCTAGTTTTGGGATGCCAACAGTCCATATTACAATATAAATTTGAAGGAGGTACATGTTGCGGGTAAGCGATTGAATTTAAACCCAAAGGTTTTTGATGGGAAGCATGGAACTGTCTTGGATAGTGGCACGACTTATGCATACCTTCCAGAATCAGCATTTGTTGCATTTAAACATGCTGTAAGTTCTTTCTCATAAATATCACTGTATAAGTGCTTGAGTTACAATTTTAATCTTACATATTTTCTGAAACTTGGACTTGTTTTCAAATCAGTGAGACTTCTCATTCCTGTGTTATGAGGTGAGATAGAATAAAATTGTCAATGGAATAAAGGTATTCTTTGTAAGAAAAATTTCAATTTTAAAGATTTCCAGGAAGGCCTTGAATACCCCCTATTGCACATGTAGGAGGCACCTCTTAGAGCTGTTGTGGGTGAATCATCCCCATTATACAAATATTGCTGCAGATATATTCTTCTTTCATAATCATGATCCTGGTCTTCCCTTAGTTTTAAGTGACTTGAGTTATTTATTGGATTTTTTTTTTTAATTTACTGAATATTTATGTAATGCACTTTGCCACTTTGGTAAAGCAACTATGTTTTTATAAGAGCTTAAATTTTTCAGTATAAATTTAAAATTCATTGGATGGATGTTTGTTCTTTACTTGAATAGGCAGTATATTTTTGCCATACCGGTTATTGGTATTCTATGATATTTAAATAGAGTTTAAAGATGCCTCAATTCTCATGTCATTTTTTTTGGTTCTTTACTTTTGCAAATTATCGTTAAGTTTTCTAATCAACAGACGATGCAATATTAGCAGTCATTACTAGCTATTTTTTTTTGGGGAGCAGCACTTAAGTTACAATGCTTTAAGATTATAACTAATTATGCTTTATTTCGGTATTCATTTCTTTGGGATGTTCTCCCTTAACAGCTCAGACACTTAGATAATTCAATCGGTTAGTGAAATGAATGTGCTATGTATTGTGGATTCCTGGAGAGTCCTTTTCAACCTCTCATCACTATTTTGGTATCATAAATCAATTTTCCTGTTTGCAATATAAAATAAAGTCTTCTGTATACCATATATTTTATCTTTTATGACTGATGACTCAGATTATGCATTTATCTGATTGCAGATTACGAAGGAAACTCACTCGTTGAAGCAAATAAGTGGTCCAGATCCACGTTATAATGATATATGTTTTTCTGGTGCAGGAAGGTAAGTGGCACTTTTAAGGAGTGAATGTACACACGGTGCTGCTTAATTAACGGTTTTGAGTTTACTTGTATTTCAGTGATGTCTCTCAACTCTCTAAAAGCTTTCCGGCAGTTGACATGGTATTTGAAAATGGTCACAAGTTGTCACTGTCACCTGAAAATTACCTGTTTCGGGTTAGTTGTGCAATAAAATCATTAATATCCTTAGTCGTATTTCTTGGTTGATTGCTTTTCTTATCCCTATTTTACTGTGGTTGTCTTTTATTAAGCATTTAAAAGTGCGAGGTGCATATTGTCTTGGGGTTTTTTCAAATGGCAATGATCCAACTACTCTTTTAGGAGGTATACCTTATTTAGTATGGATAATTTCATGCCATTTCATACTTCCCTCGCTTTTAAATATTATTTAGTATGGGTTTGTCTTATAGTGATCATTCTTTTGTTTGTGTAGGTATTGTTGTTCGTAACACTCTTGTGATGTATGATCGTGAGCATACAAAAATTGGTTTCTGGAAAACTAATTGTTCTGAGTTATGGGAAAGACTACATGTCTCAGACGCACCATCACCCATGTCACCAAAATCTGAAGGAACAAATTTGACCAAAGCATTTGAGCCCTCTGTTGCTCCGTCCCCCTCCCCATCACAATATAATTTAGAGCTAGGTATTATGAGCTGCTGTTTTTTATTTTATGCTGAGAGACCATGTTCAAGCATGGCTAAGATGTTAGTAATTGATAAAAGAGTTCACTGATTTAGTTTAATTGCTTATTTTTCAGAAATTTCTGCCATCTCTTTGTGATTTAGGTCACTGATGACTAATCTGTTTTCATCAACTTAATTGTGCAGGTGAACTCCAAATTGCTCAAATAATAATTGTAATTTCATTTAACGTCAGCTACATGGAAATAAAACCTCACATTACAGAACTGACTGGACTCATTGCTAACGAGTTAAATGTTAATACTTCACAGGTTAGAAATGGTCACTGAAGTGCAGAAAATTTGGTTGAATACTTGCATCTTTTGTTATAATTAATAGTTTTGATGAAGTATAAACGTTTAATTAATAATATCCATAATATAACCTTCTCAATGTCATTTGGATGGTGTGCGCTGGAATTTGGGTAGAGGTCGTAGATGTTTTACTTTTAGTTAATGTGACAATTTTCCAAAATAGTGATAAAACAATATGCATTTTTGGGTAATTTTTCCCTGTTGATGTGTACTTTTACTTTATAATGACAACAAACTTGCTGGAATGCTCACAGGTTCAGTTGTTGAATGTTTCTTCTCTTGGAAATGGCTCTCTCTCTAAATGGCTCATAACACCGAGGCCATATGCTGATTTCTTTACAAATGCCACCGCAATGGTAAGTGGACATTTGTGCATATGCATTTTGGTAAAGACTGCCTGTTTGATTGTGATTTTCATTGTAACAGAGTATGATTACCCGGCTTTCTGAGCATCGAATGCAAATTCCTGACTCACTCGGAAGTTATAAGTTACTTGATTGGAATGCCAAGCCTCCATTGAAACGGTAAATATTTTCTTGAAAGAAGTCAGATAATTATCTTTCCTGCCATCATGTACTTGTGCTTGCATAACTTAAAGTTTTATTATTCATAATGCATGCAATACTGAGGTAGCTAGTTTAACTGATGCAAATTGGTTGGAAAGTCTAATTCACTAATCTGTTAAAATTCATGTTAAGGTTATTTGTTTCCTCATCTGATATTTGTGAGAACATATGCAGGCCTTTTTCATACTTATAGATACTAATATTCACGTAGACTTAAATTTGGGTTTTCATTCTTGATAAATTAACAAGTTTTGTTTTTGGTCCCTAATAATTTCTTTTAACTTTTTCATCCCATATTGTTGTTCCAGTGCCATCTAAGCAAGTTTAGTCATAAAAACAAAGTAATAAATTCATTTGAGACAAAAAAAGTCAAACAATACTGGGGACCAAAAACAAAATTTGATAATTTCTTGGATCTAAATATATACTGCCATTCATGTATTTATATAACTATTCATAAGTGTGTGCATTTGTAGAGCTTATTAGGTGAAAATGAAAGGGCGCTAATCTTGCTTGACAAAACATTACAAAGATTAAATTTTAATACAACCAATATTAAATATCTATATATGATTGTATAGTTATTAGAGTCTTTCTTTCACAAATTGAGTTGTACGATTCAATTCGACTTGAGTAGCTATTGATACATATCATATATGAATTTCAGATGACATTGGATCTTATGAAACAGCACAATTCCGTATCATCTATACAATCACATGATTGAACAACAATTCATTGTTTTATCATTACTTCTTTTTCACCAGTTCTTATGAAAGAGATTGAAGATTCATATAAGCTTAAATTGTTAGATGAAGGGGAATTGATGGGCCAACTTTTGAACTTATTCTATTTGATTATTCTATTACTGTATTTGTTACTCACTTGTTTAATGCTTGCACTTTAGTTGACTGTTTCCTTCTTCAAAAGTAGAGGCTTCCTAAACTTAATTAACATTATTACATTGAACGCTATTTATGGTGTATATGATTTTAGAGTTATTTTTCATAGTCTCTAAATCATATAATTCAATTTATGACCGACTTCAAGAGTTGCTGAAGATTAGGTTTTTATCATTTTTCATGTTCTCATATACTGTGGTCCTTGTGTAGATGGGGGTGCAGTATATTGAATCCTTATATTTTTCGCTGTACTGCGTAGAAGCCTGTGGCATGTTTTCTGCCTTAGTGAATAGTTCAATGGTAGAATGAAGTGTAATTATTTGGAAATATTAATTTAAGATTAATTCTATTTAGAACCATAAAATTTTAATACTTCACTTCTATTTTTACCTGTTTGTCATGCAAATATATTGTGTCAAAGTAAACTTTTGGAACAAGTGGGAAAACAACCTCTGTTCTTTTCAAATTTTAGACATGTCATCCTATTTAACCATACATTTTGCATGGTTGTTGAATCAAAATTTTGTTTCTTATTTGAAGTACATAGATTAAGTATTTTTCTGTATCCATTAAACACATTTTTCTGAAATTATGCAGGACTTGGTGGCAGCAATATTATTTGGTTGTGGCTTTAGGTGTTTTATTTACATTGATTCTAGGACTAGCAGCCTTTGGAATATTCTTAATTTGGAAAAACAGACAGCAAACTGAGCACTCATACGAGCCAGTTGATGTAGCTGTTAAAGAGCAGGAACTTCAGCCACTATGAGCGTGTTTGAACCACTGTTGCTTAGTGGTTTGCCTTGTTAATGTGGCTGGCATATTCGAGTCCATCAATGCAAAAACAATTTATACAGTCATATAGTAGTAATACAACCGATCAAGATTTTGGTTTCTAAGAATTAAGAAATCGAGCTGTATATAAAGAATTCTTCATCTGCAAACACAATTGTGTTTGTGATAATTGCAATATAGCAGTGAATCAAAGGGTGGCGGTAGCTTTAGGTTAAACTAAAATTTCGTTTTAGGGAGATACTTATATATTTATTTAGTTATTACTTTTTACTTTGTTATTATTCTTATTTTTAAGTTCTCATCTTCTTTCTTGTATCTCATTCTATTTACTAATCAATTAGTAATTAGTAACCATAAGATTATATGATGTGGTTATAATTGAATAGTTAATAATTCAGTCAACAAAATCGATAATGTAACTGTTTATAACTTATTTAACTGTTGGTGATTCCATTAACCATCATCTTTCAAGATTTGTAATAATGGGAACACTGCTGAAGCATTTGATTGATTGAAGCTGAAGCATAAGGATACACTATTGAGTAAACAAGGCAAATATAGAGCACAATTTTCTATAGGGTGGCCTGGAACCAAGGCTCCCTTTCTGACTAAATTTATTTACACCATTAAGCCAAATTATTTATTATTTATGTAGCAATTTTTATTTATAGAGTTTATTATCTATAATATATATATATATATATATATATATATATATATATATAATATAGATCAGTTCACCGTTTACTATCTTGATCAAATTATTGACTCATTCGAGTTTTATAACACTAATATTTGTAGTTGTGATAATTAATACAAACGACGCCTTGATTTATTGCGTTTGATTCAATAATAAAATGGATTAAGTTAAGAATTGAATTCCTTAAATAATGAATTGAAGTTGAGTTAGGTACAATTGGACTTATTTGATCACATTTACTAAATAATTACATTATATATATATATATATATGTGTGTGTGTGTATATATTTATATTAATTTTATTTTCACAAGATAAAAACATATAACAAAAACACGTAAAATAATCATTTCTTTTAATCTAACTAAACTGAATTATTTGAATTGAACATAATTTAAGTTAACTCAATCATGATTTTATGTGACAACATTCTATCATTCAACTTGTTTCCAATTTTACTTATCGTGAACATTCAAAATACGTTGATATTCATCAACATTTTATTTTATTTTGAACTGATATTAAGTTGATTTACGTTAAAGAGTCAACATCAAACTGAAATTACTTATATAGAAATTATAGCCCCCTATTTTTTTACAAGTAAATTGAAAACCACAGACACTTATTTTTAATTTAGATGGGGTATTAGTAAATATTTTAACCAACAGTTAATAGGTTTTTATTTTTTTACTTTTTAGAGTTTTAAAATTGTATATAAATTTTCTACCTTTTGTTCAATTTTTCAATATTAGAAAATTCATTTTCTTCTTTTTTAATATGGTATCACCATATATTTTCTTTTTAAGTACATTGATTTTTCCTTCTCTCAATTAGTGAACCTTATTTTATTCTTCCATGACTTTTATGATGCTTCCAACCCTCTCACCCTTGTTTCCAATGACTACTCTCTTCTCACCATTTAACTGGAGATAACCAAAGAATCAAGTTTCAATCAGAAAAAAGATTTAAAATTTAGTTTAAAAATGAATAAATATTTTAATATTTGATAACTTAAGGAGCATGGTTATTTGTGTGCTTATATATGAAACCATTAATTTAAGAAAAAAAAGTTCAGAGGAATTTTTTGCCACATTGCCTTTGGTGGCTAAAAAGTAAATTCGTTGAGTGTGATTCTGGCATTGAACATTTCGTCCCAGTGAAGGAAACTCAGAAAGGAAAAAATGTGAGTTTCAATATATCTGTGCTTAAAGGAAGAACGTACAACACTCTTTCAGTCTTCACCATAGCTGCTGAAATGAAAAAGACATTCGCGGTCACTAGCCAGCACAAAAACAAACTCATATGGGTGCAGTGCAGGTAAAGAAAATAGCAGAGAAATTTTCCAAATAACACGAGAAACTATGTGACAGTGAAAGATGCACTGTGCATGCTTTTAATTCTTATAAGCCATGTCTACACGTGCAAGTAAAATCAGAAGCTGCAGTAGCCATTAAAAGAGACTTCTATACTAATATAAGGCCTTTTGGGTCACTGTAATTTTCTGTGGCACTCGACAAGTAGATAAAAGCACAAAGCTTTTGTCAATTATCATCTATGAATGACCCGAGAAGATCTCAGAATTTGGAGGCAAATCTGTAGAGCTTTCAGGGTTTCATCAGATTTGGTTCACTTCAATTGGAAGGAAGAGAAATTAGGAGCTAGTATTACTGAGTCTGCAAGCTGGCGCCTGTAAAGTTAGTTGAAGCTTAATTGCAGATCATAAAAATTGCTCTTTTTATGATAAAGTTAGGTCTACCATCTACTTGAAGAAAACAAGAATAAATTGTGGAATAAAGTTATATTTGGGCTAATGGAAAAGAGAGCACTAAATTTCATTAAGTATCATCTACTGCATTCATAACTTGTTGCCTATACTTTTAGTTGATCCAATGCCATTCATTAAATAATCTAGTGGTTTTGTTCAATGAATTATATGAAGATGACAAATAATATAGCTTCGAAAGCAAGCATTGATCTTTATCTCTGTGGTAAAAACTTTTCAATTTTTTGAGAATCAGATTAAAATGTTTCTCAATTTTTGTTTACAGTCTAAAATATTATATTTTCAATATACATTGTTTTCGTGAATAATTTTCATTATGTTTTATAGGAAAATATTTGTAAGAAAATGTGAGAGTCCAGAAATTTAGTGGTATGAGGAGGACAAATGTCTACAAATAAAGAGATCAAGTGTTGCATGAGTATATAAATAGAAAATTTAAACAAGGATGGTCTCATTATTTTCAGACTTTGTATCTCTCTAAAACAGCATCCTCTACCTTTCCTCTCCCTTCTCTCTAGAAATTATCACTTCTTCTTCATATGATCATCAATCAGGCTGTGGTTGAGCTTTCTTGGTGTCAAGAGTTTTTCTTTGCACCGATCAAGTTGTTGTTTTGAGCTGGTAAGTTCAATTCCTTTGCCTTTTTGAAAAATTCTGCATTTCCTGTAACATGCAAGCATTGTACGGTCTTGCATGTGTTCATCAGCCTTTCATTATGTTTCTGTTTCTGGTTTGGTGTTTGAGTTCCTTTCACCAATCCAAAGTCTGTAGGCTGTCCTAGGATCACTTGAGGCTTAGCAAAACTGTGAAGAAGTTTTATTCTGTCAAGATGTACGGTTCGGTTGAGAGGTAAGGGAAGCTAGTTGATTTAATTAATTGATTTATGATGTATGAAAATGTTGGTTGATGATACTGCATGTATGTAAAAGTTGAATGTTGTGTGTTCGGAAATATTCGTGTGGGTTGTTGAATGCTATGGTTATGTTGTTTTCATTTCTGCAGAATTCTGGGAGTTTTGCCGAGAGAATTGTGAGGTAGTGAAATGATAAAAATGGAGAATTTTGTGTTTGAAGTAGTTTTAGTCTGTAGAGAGATTATGGACAAGTTGTTTAGAACTTGTTGAAGCCTTTGAATTACTCAAAACTGTACAAAAAGTAGGAAATTTGATTTTCAATCCTTGAGTTGATGATTCTGCAGAATTGATTCTCAAATCTGAGATGAAACTCTTTAAATGATATTAGAAAGGTTTAGGTATTCTTAGTTTAGTGTAGATATATGTATGATTCATGTTTGGAGGATTAGAAGTTTGGAAAAATGTTTAGTTTTGGTAAAATTTGATGTGTTCATAATTCTGCAGAAGTATCTGCTGAATTATGCTGAAAACTGAGGGTTCGTTGTTGACCGTGTTGGAACAATCGGTACCGTTATAGAGTCGCGCAGCGGAATAAAATACTTAGAAAGCGTGTTACGGTCACAAATCAAGTTTAATGGTCCGTTTTAGAAAAACAATTTTCTTAGAGAAAATTTATCAAACAGTTGATGTACGTACAATAAAATGAGTGTAGGGAATAAGAAGATCAACACATAATTTTTATCCTGGTTCGAATCAAAAGATTCTACGTCCAGTCGTTAATCACTATAAATAGTGATTAACCTTTTTCACTAAAAATGGTTTCACAAATTACAACAAATAGTGAATAAAGCAGATAAATAAACCTTCCTTCGACGAACGAACCGGAAGAAGAACACTCTGCCAACTCGAAGAGAACCGCTCCGACTATCGACAAACGAAACGCGAGCTTCTCCTATTCACGAGACCAGGCAAAGCACCTTGCTAACTCGAAGAGAGCTTGCTCCGACTATCGACACACGACACACGAGCCTCTCCTGTTCACGAGACCAAGCAAGGGAACTTGAACTATAGCTTCTGAGAACTTCCTCTGACAAACAGTATTCTGCAAGAGCTTCTGTTCAACAACGTTTTTTTTTTTTTTTTTTTGATTTCTCCAAATCAAAATATATAGCCAAGTACACTGAATGCCAAAGGTCAGCTCCCAACTGCCATGAATAATCGATTATTGTAAGTGATAATCGATTATTCAAGTCCGTTACAGGGTTTTCAAAATGTGATAATCGATTATATGAAGAGATAATCGATTATTCCTGTATGACTTTGTGATAATCGATTATTGCCATTCCATAATCGATTATTGCAGTTAAAAATGCAAGTTTACAAGGTTTACAAGAATTTCCTACTACATTTAATTTCTACAAATTGCTTTTAACTAATTCTAATATCTTCTTCAACTAAAACTTCTTGTAGCATCATCAAAACAAATTTCTTCAAGATTTACCAATACTCCTTATTGGTAACAATCTCCCCCTTTTTGATGATGATCAAAAATTCAATTTTAAAAGCAAGTTTGGCTTACCTGCAAAACATACAAGCTAACAAACAACAACAAGGTTAGCAATACCTGTAATAATTTATACTTCTCCCCTTGTATTATTCTTCTCCCCCTTTTTGATCAGAAGCAAAAAGATCGGATGTTGAAGGCTCCCCCTAAATATGATCTCCCCCTCAATTAATCAAAGGATGCATATAATCAAGAGATCATTTTATTTATGAAAATAAATATTACATTATAAGAAGAATGGACAAACTAGCCGTTTATGGTCATTTATAGCCGTTATGGGATGCTCCAACGGCTATATTTTTGAACCTGTCAGCGTGATAATCGATTATGGCTTGTGATAATCGATTATCAGTTCAATAATTACTGCCCAGAATTGCATGATAATCGATTATGCATAATGATAAGCGATTATCTGCTCAAGATTTTCCAGAATTGATTTTAATGCATGAATAATCGATTATAACTTAGTGATAATCGATTATGAAGCGTTAAGTTTACGAAAAATGCAAAAATTTGCATAGATTTTGATTCTAAGATATGTCTAACACTCCTAACTCTCTTCTAAGCTCAAAAAATCTATCTCCAGGTTTAACAAGAAAGCATTTCAGCTAGCACAATCAGTTCAGAAACTAATTTTGACAACACAAATTTCAACTTCTCAAACACCAACTATGATTCATGCACTCTCATATCCCAATTTGTTCAACTTCATATATTCAACTATGCATATCAAAACAACATATGAAAAAAATTCAATCACAAGAGCTGATTCAGGTGCTATCTTTCAACATTTTTTAAACAAAATAATTTACATCAAAATTATGCAAATTTGATAAGTTCATTTTCTGCATCCAGGCTCTCAATGTATATTATCATAGCTCATTCGTTATGCATTTGAACTTAAAAATAAATCTCCACAGAACCAACTTTGAAATAGAAATGACAATTTAATTTTCACATATCTTAATCATTAAAAATTGCTAATGAAAATCTATCGGCCAACTCATTTAAATGACTTTTTCATAGTTTTTGATGCTTGACAGAGATTACACCAAAGTAACTTCAAAGTACTCATGAAATTGAATACTAAGCCAGTTAAACACAAATTCAATAGATAATTATCAACAAAGCACTGAAATAACAATGCACATGGCTTTACATGACATGAATGAAATTCAACACCTGAATATTTTAAATAAATGAATTCACTTGATCAAAATGTGTAAACAGACACGAACATACCACAGGATGAATGAAACAGTGATCAACATATCATTTTCTCAACCAGGCATGAATATAACAGTAACTAAATAATGGAAGATCAAGTAAATACAGGATGCAACACCACAGTTTAAACAACACTTAGCTCAATTACTTGGTGCTTGAATGAAGGCTTTTGGATACCACTTGATGGAGTTACATCCTGGTTTGTAGCATCACTTCAAAGAGCATAATACCATAGAGCTCTCTTATCCTTTTGAAAACTTAACCTGCAAAGTAAAAACAATAGAGTTTTGGTCCCCATAATCTCATTTGGGTCCTTTGAGGTTAGAGACAATTTACTTTATAACAGGAATCCAAGCATATTTTCCATTTGGAACATCAAAATGTTTAATTTTACATTTGTTAGAAGTATGTCCCTTTTTCATACAATAAAAACAACAAACATCATGCACCTTGTTTTTCACAAAAGTCCCTTTCTCAACCCAAACTCTACGAGTTCTCTTAACTTTAGACTTTTTATGAAGATGCATGTTTATATTTCTAAGATTGCTCTTCCTAAAAACATTTTGAACATGTGAGATAGGCTTGATTTCTTTAGAAAGTAAATTTTCCAATATGTCAATGTCAAACATGTGACTTTTACAAGATAAACACTCAACAGGTTTTTCATTTGAATTAGATTCAGACAATTTTGTTTCAAGATTACTAACTTTGTTTCTTAATATGACTTCCTCATCTAATGCATTATCATACTTAATTTGCAATTGTTTAAATTCCTTTTTCAAATTTTTATGATCAACATTCAATTTTTCAGATTCATCAAGCAATTCAAGAAAAGCCTTTTGTACATCAAATTCACTAGATTCAAAGCTGGAATCACTTACTTGGCTTCCAGTATCTTCTGATTCAGCCATTAGACAAATATTGGCTTCTTCATCTGAATCACTTGAGCTTGTTGAGCTAGATGCATTGTCTTCCCAAGCTATGTAAGCTTTCTTCTTCTTTGGGAATTTCCTTTCTTTCTTTTCTTCACTTTTCTTGTTCTTTGGACATTCAGTTTTCATGTGTCCTTTTTCTCCACGTCCATAGCATTTAACACTTGAAGAAGATTCTTGATTTTCTCTCCTTTCTTTATGAAATTTGTCCTTACCTTTTGCCTTCATAAACTTGGCAAATTTCTTTATCATGAGGCTCATGTTCTCCTCATCATCAGAATCATCATCTTCAATCCTATTAGATTTCTTTACTTTGGAGATTTCGGACTTGAAGGCTAGTGTCTTTCTTTTGCCTTGATCTTCTTCAGCCGTCAATCTTCTCAACTCAAGCTCATGCTCACGGAGTTTCCCAAACAAAATTGGCATTGACATTTGAGTGAGATTTTGAGACTCAGAGATGGCAGTTACCTTTGGTTGCCACGACCTGTCCAATGATTTCAAAATTTTTACATTCAATTCATCAGTATCAAAAGTCTTACCCAACCCTGTCAAGTGGTTCACTATGTGAGTGAAACGCTTTTGGACATCAGAAATTGTTTCTCCAGGTTGCATTGTGAACATCTCATATTCCTGAATGAGAGTGTTCTTCCTTGCACGTTTCACATCCTCTGTTCCTTCATGTGTGACTCTCAGAACTTCCCACATTTCCTGTGCTGTCTTACACACAGAAATTCTATAAAATTCATCAAGCACAACAACAGATGAAATAATATTACGAGCCTTAATATCAAATTGAGCTCTTCTATTTTCCTCTGGAGTCCAGTTAAAGTATGGTTTTTCTACTTCTACACCATCAATAGTTCTTTTTGGAATATAGGGACCATTTAGTACAGCTTCCCAGATGCCTCTGTCAACAGACCCCATAAAAATTTCCATTCTGACTTTCCAGAATGCATAGTTATCACCAGTAAAGAGTGGTGGTCTGTTGATGGAAGCACCCTCGGCATATACTTGAGTTTGATGACCGGCCATTTTCGAAAAAAAATTTGAAAAAATATCAAAGCAAGCTCTGATACCAATTGTTGGAACAATCGGTACCGTTATAGAGTCGCGCAGCGGAATAAAATACTTAGAAAGCGTGTTACGGTCACAAATCAAGTTTAATGGTCCGTTTTAGAAAAACAATTTTCTTAGAGAAAATTTATCAAACAGTTGATGTACGTACAATAAAATGAGTGTAGGGAATAAGAAGATCAACACATAATTTTTATCCTGGTTCGAATCAAAAGATTCTACGTCCAGTCGTTAATCACTATAAATAGTGATTAACCTTTTTCACTAAAAATGGTTTCACAAATTACAACAAATAGTGAATAAAGCAGATAAATAAACCTTCCTTCGACGAACGAACCGGAAGAAGAACACTCTGCCAACTCGAAGAGAACCGCTCCGACTATCGACAAACGAAACGCGAGCTTCTCCTATTCACGAGACCAGGCAAAGCACCTTGCTAACTCGAAGAGAGCTTGCTCCGACTATCGACACACGACACACGAGCCTCTCCTGTTCACGAGACCAAGCAAGGGAACTTGAACTATAGCTTCTGAGAACTTCCTCTGACAAACAGTATTCTGCAAGAGCTTCTGTTCAACAACGTTTTTTTTTTTTTTTTTTTTTATTTCTCCAAATCAAAATATATAGCCAAGTACACTGAATGCCAAAGGTCAGCTCCCAACTGCCATGAATAATCGATTATTGTAAGTGATAATCGATTATTCAAGTCCGTTACAGGGTTTTCAAAATGTGATAATCGATTATATGAAGAGATAATCGATTATTCCTGTATGACTTTGTGATAATCGATTATTGCCATTCCATAATCGATTATTGCAGTTAAAAATGCAAGTTTAAAAGGTTTACAAGAATTTCCTACTACATTTAATTTCTACAAATTGCTTTTAACTAATTCTAATATCTTCTTCAACTAAAACTTCTTGTAGCATCATCAAAACAAATTTCTTCAAGATTTATCAATACTCCTTATTGGTAACAGACCGCTCGGTCATGTGTTGATTTGGCCGTTCGGCCTTGTTCTGCGCTCGGTCATTAACTGAGTTCGGTCTCTTTGGAGTCCTCTAGTTCATGACCGATCGACCTTAGTAGCGCTCGGTCTCGGTAGTGCTTGTTTTGTACTAGTGCTAGGTCTCGGTAGTGCTTGTTCTGTACTAGCGCTCGGTCTCGGTAGTGCTTGTTCTGTACTAGCGCTCGGTCTCGGTAGTGCTTGTTCTGTACTAACGCTCGGGTCTCGGTAGTGCTTGTTCTGTACTAGTGCTCGGTCTCGGTAGTGCTTGTTCTGTACTAGTGCTCGGTCTCGGTAGTGCTTGTTCTATACTAGCGCTCGGTCTCGGTAGTGCTTGTTCCATACAAGCGCTCGGTCTTGAGAGTGCTCGGTCTTGCATTGGTACTCGGTTTGCTATTGGTGTTCGGTCTTAACTACGTTCGGCCTCTGATGGGCCTTACCTGTTAACGACCTTTCGGTCTTTCTTAGTGGTCGGTCCTAAATAGTGTACGACCACTTCTTTAGTCTTATCTGTTATGAACAGTTCGGTCCTGTCCTTTGGGAAGTGAGTAACCGTTCGTTCTCCACCAGTCACAGAGTGTTCGGTCTAAGTCGATAGTGTTCGGCATAAGATAAAAACGTTCGGTTTAACTCTAGTTTTCGATTGTTCTAGTATTCGGCCCTAAAACTGTGTTCAGCTCATACTTGAGTCTTACTCTTAAATGACCGTTCGGTCATGTTAGTATGTAGGGAAAGTTTCTGCCGTTCGGTCTTGCTCATAGGTTATGATTGATCTTTCATGTTCGGTCGTATTCAAAGGTGGGATTATTGTTTTACTGTTATGTGTGATATTTATTTAAAGATGTGATGGCTAAGGAATGATCATAATTCTAATGTATTGATGATGAAGTATGATGGTATTTAAAATGTGATATGAATGGAATAATATGGATATGAAAGAGTATTCCAGTGAGGAATATCTCAGGATTTGTTATGGAATGGTAAAGTATGAATGTGGTCATGCTAAGGTGGCGTTTATCCTGATATTCTGTGATTACTCATTCTCAAGTAGAGAGGAGTAAATCATGTGTGAGAATGGCAGGAGATCCTAGTCCATAAGTTTAAGATGGGCGAGTTATAACGGACTAACCTCGGGTGACAACTGTTGAGGGCATCCCAGTTACTACATCACCCGGGTGCAAAAACGTCCTAGCTACACAGAATTCATACAGTCCGGACAGTCGGAGTAAAAGTGGTTGGTCATTGCATGTATTAAATGTTCGGTCATTGCTGGAAATGTATGTTGGTTGTTGCATGATTGACATGTTGGTTTTGTTTACTCTTATGTTTATCTGAAGTATATGTTATCATAGTTAATTAAATTACACTAGCTTACCCTTATTTTTCTGTCTTGTCATGTTGTCCGTTCGGTCGTCTTTGTCCTTGCAATGATCACCCTGTGGATGTGAGCAGAGTGTGCAGAAGGTTTCAGGAGCAGGCGCTGGCTGGAGAGGATGATTTCCGTTAAGTGTAAGACTATTTGGTCTTGTACCTGTTTTTGCAGTTAGTATAGGACCGTTCGGTTTAATACTCTGTTTGTATGACCATTCGGTATTTTGTATGACCGATCGGTCTGTTTTTTTATAATTTGTATTAGTGTAGGTTTCTGTAAAGTTTTTAATTTATGGTTATTTTATATAACTATGAGTTAGTTTTATTTCATGTAACTCTTCTATCTTATTGTAATTGTAAGAACTCTTAAGTATAGTTTACAGCTATATTTTTGGGATGTTACATAAAAAGGTGACAATATAATTTTTAACAAAAATAAAGATAAATAATTGATTCAGTATAATAAATATTGATATTTTTTTTATAATAATAAAAGATATAGTGTTAGTATACAATTTTTAATTTCATTAATTTTGTTAATAATTAAAGTATTTGAATATCTATTTATAATGTATATTTATTATAGCAAAAATTAAGATTAGGATGTGTTTATTAATTTTAAATTTTTTTCTTTAATTAATATTAGTGTATGTTTACTAATTTTAATTTTTGAAGGTTATAACCTTTGTGAAAACTTTTTTACGAGTTTTCTGCAAATAAAGAAGTAGTCAGAATTATTTTTCAATAGAAATTGTGGACAAAGTTGATAATTTATTGATAGTATGTTGTAAGAAAAATGAAAAAATTGTAGATTTTGAAACTAGTGATAAAAATTGTAATATAAATAGTTAAATTATAAAACTACAAAATAATAAAAATAAAAAATTACAAAATTATAGAATTATGAAATATAAAATTAAAAAAATTATAAATTAATGTGACAACAACTATGTAATTAAACTACAATAACTAAAATGAGAATTTTTTTAAACCCTGAATATACCACAAAAAATTTAATAAAAACTCAACTAAAATGTACTCAAGTTTACCAAAAATTAAAATTAAATATATATTAAAATAATAATTAACTTTCTAAGAAATGAAGGTATAACAATAAAATTCCAATTCTGGATTGATGAATAAATGGTAATAAGCGACAATTCTAAATTAGCATAATAAATCAGAATGATAAATATATAAAGTTAATCACATTTAAATTGTTAAAATTATATTTAAATGTATGTTTTTAAATAGCCACGTGACTATTAATTATTAATATATAGCTGAATGTCTTAGATTTATTAATTCTTTCCGTATGGGACTTAAACATGTAAATAACTAATAATTGATTTTTTTACTTGAAAACAGAATTGTATACTTACTTTATTGGTGAAATCAGTTTAAACTAATATAAATTACTTTATAGATCTGTTATGTATAAATACATTTTATTGCATAAATTTATATCAATATCTGCTGTAATATTGAGAAAGAATAATATATTAATAAGTTATATAATAACATCAATTATATAATACTATATCAATAAAACAAAAAGTAACAATGTATATGAAACCCCAGAATCACCCTTGAAATAATCATAGCTGTAAACAATGCATGGCTGCATGCTACCGTTTATAATACGTGAGATAATATTTAAAAAAAGAATACTGTGATTCTTAGCTTAATTCGTTGTTAAACCAGGAATAGAAAGTTTACCAGAAATTCAAATTATAAAAATTAAAAATAGAAAGACGTTGAAGTGTCGGTGCCAACTCCTTAAAGCAATCCCGACATAGAAAAACATAACAAAAAAACAAGACAAGGAGCTGAAGAATACAAAAAATAAAAGTTATGTCAAACAGCATCATCAATTATATTTATTTATATATATAAAAAGTAACAAGAAAATGAAGAAAACAATAGCAAATAAATTTAATGTTGGCCCGACAGGACCAAAAAAGACAATAAATGGTACAATAATATGTAACAACTGCCATGAAGTCTCAGCCTCTTGTCTAGAAAATCAAAACAAGGGTAGCCCAGCTCAATGCTAAGCATCCTATCACCTTCTTCAAGCACCTCATGGTTTCAGCTCCACTCTGCAATTTACAAACAGTGTAAACTTCAGAACATTAACATTTTACATATGTGCTACAGTAGTAACCTCCTCTGTCACACAGACATGAACACATAATCAATAAATAAATACCACGATCAAAGCATAGTACATTATTCCGACAACGATTGAACTCTTTGATTTTATTAACAATTCATGACTTCGCGATGTCTGTTCATTTCAGGATTCTACAAGAAGAGTTTAAAAGAAGGGACTAACAAAAAAACCAAGTGCATCTCAACATTGACGCGTGGACACACAGATATGAGTTTTATGATTGAAGTCAACAAAAAAAACAACTGAGGTTAAAAGTCAACAAAGCATATCAATGTCTCATCTCACTCCGCAGATCTGAACTACATTATTTGTAAAATGCAGATCTGATCTAAATTTCACAAACAGTAAAAGTTAAACCTAACTGTACACACACAAAACTTAACAGTGAAAGTTTGAAGCCTAACACAAGGATGAGGGTAAAAAAAAAGACAAAACAAGACTAATCTTAAGTGTAAAAATTTTAAGAATTGACATTTTAAGAATTGCTGCACATATGATTTATTTCTAGTTATATGCATTGTTGTATAAAAAAATGTCTTCAAAAATGTCTTCGTTTATACATATATTGTTTTCATAGCATGAATAGTGAATGTTAGTTTTTCTTTTAACGTAACACGTACCACATCCTCAGACGAGACTGGACCAGGAGACAATGCATCCTGGCTGGATCCCGGAGCTCCGACCGGCGGAGAGGGAGGTCCGAGCAATGTTGGCGACGGTGCTGGTGCAGTGTGCTTCTTACTCTTCTTGGTCGTCTTCTTCTTCGACTTTGGAGCCGGAGCGGGAACCTCAGCACTCGGTGCCACCACGGGTACCGGAACTGTCGGTGCTAGTGCAGGGGGAGAGCTCACGGGAACAGCCACAGGTGCAGTACTCACCGGAACTGGCGCCGGCGGCGAGCTCACTGGGGTCACAGCAGGAGGGGTGGCTGCCGGGGGGGTAGCTGCTGGAGGTGTGGCTGCAGGAGGTGTGGCAGCAGGAGGTGTGGCTGCTGGAGGGGTGGCTGCTGGAGGTGTGGCTACAGGAGGTGTGGCTGCAGGAGGTGTGACAGCCGGAGGTGTGGCTGCTGGAGGTGTGGCTGCAGGAGGTGTGGCAGTCGGAGGTGTGGCTGCTGGAGGTGTGGCAACCGGGGGTGTGGCTACAGGAGTTGTAGCAACCGGGGCTGTGGCGGCCGGGGGATTGGTCGCTGGAGCTGGTGCAGCGGTTTTAGATGGAGGCGAAGTAGTGGGAGATGATGCGGGGGTTGCGGTTGCAGCATTGGGGGAGGAAGATGGCGGAGATGACGTGGGAGAAGCAACCGGCGCCGGTGATTTAGGCTTAGAAGGGGTGGTGACTGGGGATGCAGAGGGAGTGGTGGTGGCGGCCGGAGGGGTCGTGGTGGGCGCCGCCGATGGAGACTGGCCTCCGACGGCTGCGACGACAACGGCGATGAGTGCGAGAGAGAGGAAGCTTTTCCGATCCATTTGAGTTGTGTTGGATTTTTTGAGAAAGAGTTAGATGGGGGACACAGTGAGAAGTGTGGGAGAAGGTTTATAAATAGATAGGACAGGACGCTCTGCTCTAATCTGTGACTGAAGGAAGATGGTAGTGGTGGTGTTGGGGAAGTGGGTCCCAACGAGATGGGCCCCCACTAGCCGTTGGATCAACGATTTTTGGGGTTAGGGTTCAGAAGCTTCACATTTGGGGGCCCACCCAAATAAGTTTCTCTTCTTGTGTTACCATTCTTCCAGTCTGGCCCTGTCCTGTTAGCTACGACCGTTAACACCAATGGGGTTGGGTAATCAAGGAATTACTCTTTTATAACGTCACATATTCAAGGTTAAATTAAATTTATAATCTTCAATTATAATTTCAACAATATTTTCCTCGAAGAAGTTATGTGCAAAAAAATATAAAACCAGAGCAGACATTAACACACGTGGATCATTACTCCTTCGTCAAGGACTAAAATAAATCATGAAAATCAAACTCTGAAAAGTTATTTGTAATAATCAAATTGAAAAAAAAAAAAAGTAATTTTAATCGCTACTATATGGTTTTACGCAGTGGGTGACATTATGAAAAAGGACTTGTTTTATTGGTAATCAATAATAACAGTTAACACGTTATAATAAAGAAAACAATAGAATGCATAACTAACTAATAAGTAATATTTTAATGAGCGTATAATAAAATTGAATCGCATGGTATCTACGAAACATGTTAAATGCAAGTAAAAGAAATAACAATATAGGTTATCTTCCAGGTATGTATGATAGTTGTATGTATAATACAGCTGGGAAGTTATGGTGGAGCCGTGGATACAAGATGATGTAGGATTGTATAATGAACCAATGAGATTGAGCCAGAGAGGATGTTGGGCAATAATTGCACCAGAGATTATTAGAAGAAGGAGCTGGTGACATCACCGACACAACTATAACACCTTCTTCAAACTTCAAGCACTTTTCAAAATCCTCTTCTCATATCTTTATGAAATTAAGCAAGAAATGTAGGTTTGGGACTACGATTGGATATTCAAAATAATATCAATACATTTTCATAATTTTGTTATTTTTATCAATATGATGACACTATTTTATTGTGTACATATTGAATAATTTTTATACCATAATTTCATACCTTTTTTGAAAAATATCTTATCAAATTATCTTAAAAGTTGTTAAACAAAAACAAAGTACAGCCTGGATGTCATTTAATATAACCCGTATTATTTCGCTTAAAGTTTTACTTAAATAATCATAACTCAGTGATAAGTTCTTTTAACGTATAACGAACCATATTCATTTCATAATTGACTTTAATGAGATACTCAATGATTGTTTTATTATCCCATGATGTACTTTATAGCTAAAACGGGTTTCTCTCTAATATACACACAGATAAATAAGATTTAAAAGAGTTGTAAGTAGTTTTTTTCTTCTAAAAATAAGTAGTTGTTAATATATTAGTTTTTGGTAGTAGAAGATTTAATCTCGCAACCTATCATTTCATCTCGTCCACTTTTATTAACCGACTAATTTTATTTATCTTTACATGTTATGGGACAAATGTATGGAAATGAGGTGAGAATATTACTCATTTCTTATACTATATTCCTCTTTGAAAAAATATATATAAATATTTAGATAAAAAATATTTTTTTATATTTTATTACTTTGAAAACATTTTCTTTTTGCAATTTTTATTTAATATATAATAATAATAATAACTTTAAAATACTAATGTGTGCTTTCCATCTAATTTGATTTTCTAAATATGTAAGATGTGCATTCAGTGCAGAACAATTTAGTGGTGAAAAAATATGATGAGAATAAATTAGTACAAGAAAAGTATATCCGGAGGAAATTTAAGATGGCATTATTTAACGAAATTTTTTTATCAGAAAAATATATAAATAAATATACAACAATGTACAAATAAATTTAAGATGGCATTTAACGAAACATTGTCATTGCATATGTGTCTAAGCATAGGAATAGCCAACTAAACCATATTTTTAAATTACTCAGATTTGATAATTGTCCATGTAAATGCTTTAACTCTCTAAGATGAAAAGAACATATAATATTTTGTATTTTTAATAAAGGGTAAAATGTAACTTATGAGGGTGTTGGAAGAAAAAAAGAAACGTGTAGGAAGTAGTAGCCGGATTTGGATATCCCACCCGGAGGACCAAATGAGGTGCAAGACAGAACAAAAAAGGGGAGTTTTCCTCCACCACTACACAGTACTCCCTGCACCTCTTTATTCCTTTTTTACCCTTCAATAAATGGATGTCAACATTCGTTGTTCGACAAACGGATGTCAACATTCGTTCGACAAACCAATGTCAATGTATGTCACCTTTCACAGCGTTCCCATGGCCCAACTCTCCCTCGACAGCCCTTCCCTCCCTCCTCAGCACCCAAAACGTTGTCCTTGCACTCCAAAGCCTCATGGACTTCTTAAACTTCAGCAATCCCAAAACTCTCACTAAAAATCTCACCACAAACATCCCCACTTTCTTCTACTACACATCCGCAACCTCCAGCCTCGTTGTTCTTTTTCATTTCTCCACCACTCTCCCAAAACAAATCAAAGATCAACAATTTCTACTTTACTTCCTAGATTTACCTACAATATCCATGGACATCTTTCCAAACGAAACCCTCAACCCTTTGAGCCACATTAACCAGATTTTCGGTCGGATAGCGGAAGCCATGAAGCCGTAAATTAACATTCTCTCCCTCCATTAGCTATAATAGCAAGCTTTTTAAGCATATATTTCTGGAGTTTGTTCCCTTTTCCTTGTTTGGGGTTTTCTTGGGAAAAAAAAAAGGGAAAGAAGCAATTAGGTATAATATAATTAAAGCAAAAAAGAAGACAAGAAATGAGAAGAGTGAAATGAAAATGGGAGAGGAAAGGAAGTGAAACGAAAATGGAAGAAGAAAATGGAATTCGTAAGAGATGGGTGGGGTATAGCTACCTAGCAAAAGTAAATGAGTAAAAGTAAGAAGGATAAAATTAAAATTAAAAGAATTTAGGGAGGTGGAGGAAGCATGGTGTGGTGGTGAAGAGAGGAACAGCTACAAAAAGGAATATGAATGGGCTTTCTTGGCACACTGGGCTCGTTTAAGAAAAAACAAATTTTGGGCATTTCTTCCTACATCCCTACATTTTCTTCCTGAATCCCCTATATTAAGAAAATACCAACTCCGCCCTCAGTCAAAGTCAAGACTCTAGATTTGAATACACCCAATCCGAAACATAGAAATGTTATAAATTTAGTGTTTTGAAAACTATATTCAAATTCAAAAATATCTTTCGAAATGTTAGGGAATCACTGGCAGTCTTATTTGCGTCTTTCAACCCTTTCGATTTTTCCTCAACCCCAGTCATTCATCACCATCTTCAAAGGTGGGACGAGAATTAAAATTGAAAAAGGTATAAAGAGACACATGATATGAAGATATAAAGAGACACATGATATGAAGATGCAGAAACCATTGGTGCAAGAAGACCCAAGAGATAGACATCTAGAATACGAGGGGACCGTGATAGGTAAAATGAAAAGAGAGATATCAAGAGTCTAACTTTGACTGATGGGTAAAGCTGGTAATTTTTAATTTAGAAGGTGCATGAAGAGAAAATGGGAGTGCATGTAGAAAAGCCCTGGGATTCCATACTCAGTGGATCAAAACTGACAGCATGAATCAAAAGAAAATTCCTTGTTTATATGATATTTGTGCTTTCAACAATTTTTTTTATGAAATTTAATTTTTCCCTAATCGTTCTTCAAGTTTGAACAGTTTCTTAAGTTTTATATAACCCATTGTTGAATAAACCGAGTCAAGAAACAAAACATAAATTAATTAATCAATTATCATAGCTCGCACCAACATCCTTCTCTTTTAATTCACTTAAATAACAATAAAGTAAAATGAGAAAAATTCAACAAATTTTCTTTCTTTTGCACGCCACTCAAGTTCTGAATCTGAAAACAGGGATTTCTTGAAACCCGTAGAGCTGGCAGTGTTTTACATAACGTGGCCACAAAATCTATGTTGTGCACGCCTAGCAATAAACTCAACTCAAAATCAACTTGGACATCCTCTTCATCATTCCCTATGTTGGACATCCTTTTCAATTTTCAACCAACATTTTGTTTTTTTTTTCTCTCTAGTTTTTTTTTAACATAATTTTAAGTTAAGATATCTACGAAAAAATAAGATAAGAAAAAAATTATAATGTTATTTAAGAAAACTTGTACGGATACACCTAATAATCTCATGTTATTTAAGAATCGAGCTCCTTTAGAAATCGAAATCAACGAAAATTTAAATATTTTTTCTTCCTTTTAATCCTTCTATATACTTTATACGTTTTCAAAAACAAAACGGAAATTCTAAGTCTCAATATAAATAACAGATCAAATGGATTGATCTTAACACACGAAAATATCATGAATATTTCCGTGGACAATGGTAATTAATGAACTTATATTGTGGTGTAGTTTTTCTACACCCTTAACTCCACGATTAAAAGATGTTTGAAATAGAGTTTGTTTAGTTTAAGGCAAAGTTGAATAGAGTTAGGTTAAAAACTTGAAAGCCCTAACACATGACACATGCATTTATAGATTATGTCTTCGATAGCCGCATTTTCTTGAGACCACCCCACTTGTACTTGCATGTATTATTTATCCGAGTTGGTCACTTTTTGAGTTGGAAAAGGAATGACTCCATCATACATTCAGCAGGGACTTTGAATACATTAGGCACATTGATTGGCTTCTTATGGAGGGGACCAGACTCATAAACTCTTATGCTTAATTCCCAAGAGATCTTCTCTTTTCCTTTTCAAAACTATCAATCTTCTGCCCATTTTCATTGCATGTTCGGAATATATAGTAGATTTCATTTTAGGTCGTAAAGAACTGAAAAGCTTTTTAATAAATGAAAGGATTTTTGTTGTATTCTTGCTTGATATATACAAAAGAACAAGGAAAATCAAGATTTTTACGTACGAATTTTATGAGAGGAATCTGATATACAAATATAACGTGGAATGATTTCATTCCTTCCCTTTTTTCTTCTTCTATATTTTAAATTACATGATTATCCAACTAGAAGTAAACATGTAGGATTTGCGTAATTTTTAACAAAAGGTGTTTTTGGTAATGAAGAAGTAATTGTTGAAAACCAAACATCCATTTAACCACTCTACGAAAGCAGTAGCAAAATAGCAATATTGGAAGGCAAGTAATGAAAAAAAAAGGGCTAAAATTTCTTCAAGTTCTCATCCATTGATCTAAGTTTGAAGTTTGAAGCAATCATGGTTCCCATGTATTTGAAGAAAGGCATTTTAGAGAAGAGGGTGGTGCATATGATACTCACTGTCTGTACTGTGTTACATGTGCAACACAGCTTATTATCGTGTCACGAGCAGCAAGGTGCGCCACAACTAACTACAACAATTATATAATTAATCAATCCTTAAATTCGATGTGCATGTCCCTTTCACATAACACAAAACCAAGGCCTATCCTAAAACTTCATTTCTTTCCATTAACCATGGATTACCAGCTCTCACAAAATGCACCCACCAAGGCCAAAAATCATAATTTGAGGCCTAATATGCCAACATACACTAACAACTGCTCTTGTTTCTTCTGCATCATGTCTGAAAAAATTCCTCCCCTCAGAAGAGCGAAAATCGCTCGCTACTTAAAACAAATGCCTCTCAGAGACCACCAAGAACACATCCTCGCGTTAAGTGGGTGGTGGAAAATCGCCATAACCAACCCCAACGATCCAGAATTTCCTTCCCTTGGCATCTTCAGATGCATGGCCAAGTTAATTCAAAAGGGAGTCACTCACAAAGATTGGCTCCTTAGGTGTCAGAACATATACATCCCTTATTATGCGGCACATGTCATTGGTTCTTACACCATGAACAAACCCAAGTTTGCTTATAAAGCTGTTAAGTCCAACGTGGTTCGGCCACTGATAGAACTATTACGGGGCAAGATTAGTTGGGTTGAGAAAAGAGTTGCACTTCGCGCACTGGGTCATTTGGCCAGCCATGAAGCAACTTTTGAAGCCGTCGCTGAGCATGAAGCGGAGGTGGTAGAAGCAGCCATTGACATAGCATCCACGGGCCTAGCAGAGGTGTATGAAAAGTTCTTTGGATTGAAGGAATCGGAGAGGTTGCAGTACCATCGGAACTTGCTGACAAGAGGGCATGGAGACTTGGAATTAGAGAACAGAAAGGCAGAAGAATGGGCCAGCCAGCTTCAGTGTTGGGCTCTCTATCTCCTTGATTGTTTTGCACGTAGAGAAAGATCTCTGAGAATAATTTGCAAAAAGAGATTCTTGAAGGACTTGTGTGGAATGTGGGGTGGTTTAGTAAACCCAACATCACCTTCGGGAATAGGGCTTCTAAAAACTCTTTGTAACACCCAGATGGGGAGAGAAAGTGTGGCAGATTTAGAAGAAGTGGTAGTGAATCTTTGTAATGTGTCAAGATCCTCAGATGACAGGCAACACATGGCAATTAATAGTCTTTTGCAACTTCTTAGAGATCCAGTTACAAGATATAAGGTGATAGATACTACTGTTCCAGTTCTTGCTGATTTGGTTGAGCTCGGAAGCATGGGAGGGAAACCCAAAGTGGGGCAAGAAATCATGCAGACCCTCTTGCAGGATTACCACAAAATCAAGTTTTGTGAGCTGAATTTGAAGAGTGGGAGAACCAAGAGAGCATTGACAGAATTATGGGAGATGAAGGTGGAAAGAGTCAAAAGAGAAAGCCTAATGAATGAGGAAGAAATAAGAGAAAAAGAAGTGTTGGCTGGTATTTTGAAACGAGAAGGGAATCGAGAATTTGGATCAGGGAACATAGAAAAAGCTGTGGTGAAGTACACAGAGGCTTTGGATCTGTGCCCATTAAAAACTAAGAAAGAGAGAATTGTGCTTCATAGCAATAGAGCACGGTGCCACTTGCTTCTTAGAGATCCAGAAGCTGCACTCAGCGATACCACGCGAGCTCTGTGCTTATCCGATGCGGCGAGAGCGTGTGTTCCAAGCAAGAGTCTGTGGAGAAGATCACAGGCTTATGACATGAAAGGGCTAGCCAAGGAGAGTTTGATGGATTGTTTAACGTTCATTAGCGACCGATTCCGTTCTCGAAAGAGAAGGGGATTCAAGATCCCACACTACGCGGCACAAATGGTAAACAAACAGATGAACGCCACGTGGCTCTTTGCTTCAGCTGAGTCAAGTTGGAATTATACACGCCAAGAACTGAATGAATTTGTGGTCCAAAATAAAATTGATGCTCTCATGGTGAGGAAGAAGATGAGGATGAGGATGAGAAGATGGTAACAGATTTTTGTTGTCCGAAAAACTGGAAATTTATGTTTTTAATTTCTTGCCTGTGTTTTTGGATAGTGATGGTGTGAAAAGTTCATGCATGGTACTGTTGAATAGTTATTGTACCGAGACTGATAGGTACTCGGTACACTTCTTAGACAGACGTATATTTATGTAGGAAAAGTAATCCTTTCACACTTGCATGATAATCAAGATATATAAAAAAAGAAAATTTAACGTTTTTTTTTTCTTACATTTTTTTTATGTCCGAGAATAAGTTAATATATTAATATTTCAGTCATAAATTTTATATTTGAATATAAATTATTAATATATATTATTATATTATTGAAATAGATTGTGAAGTAAATATTTTTTTATATAATATTAAAATATTAATATATTCAATCGTCAATTAGTTTTAAAGAGAGTCCCTCGTTTTATGCTGTTTTCGTTATTATCCCTTTCTATTTATTTTTTTATTTCAATATTATCCTTTTCTATATATTCTCTTACTTTTTGTTTTTTCACTTTTATCCACTTTGCTTTTAGTCTATGTCGCACAACATACATCAAGTTCGACATAATAGTATAAAGATGTAAAAACTATGTTCTTTAATAAAACAAATCACTTTTATCAAGTTAAAATTTGAAAAATATACCTAAAGACTTCTTTTTAATATTTAAAAAATAACAAAGTTAATTTAAATATTTAGGTGCTTACGCATTCAAATTAATATTCGTAAACACATGACGCCCTTGTTTATCACTTTATCATTAACTCACAAAATACCGATACAAACAAAATTCCAAAAAAGGGAAAAAAAGAGAGAGGAAGAAGTAGTGAATATTTTATAAAATATGTAAAAATTAGAAGACAGTATGTAATAATACTTTATTGGGTATGCCTTTCAATATATGGCTTCTGTTAAGGTACATCCCTTACGATTCTCATTCATTTTCTTCTCTATTTAAGGCAGGTTTGCATACAATTTTTTTTCTTTTTATAAAATGTTAAAATTGTGACCTCATGGTAAATTTTAGTGTTGCACTTTTGTTTTTAAATAAATCATAATTTATTAAGTTCAACTTTATCTCCAAATACGTTGGAGTCAGGTATGTTTGCATATAACTCTCTTTTTTTCTATTAAATTTTGATTTTCTTTTAATATTGTTACTTGTTAGAATTTACAATTTTTTAATATAAAATATATGTTAATAAAAAATTTAAACTTTTAGAAAAACACGTAATTTATTTGGCACTTATTATTAAATATTTCTTTTTGATTTATTATCTGTTCTCGTTTTATTTATTTATAAGGTTGTCAATTCATATAGTTTATTATATTTACTCATCATCCAGTTACAGGCATATTTTACCTTTTTTAAATATATTTTTTTAGCAGTAGAATTTAAATTTTTATTGAACATTAAAGAAACTAAAAACACTCATCGATATTTCAGAATGTGGACCTCATGTAGTCTATCTCATCATTTTTTTTTTCTTTTTTGTATTTTCTTAATCATGAAGAGATTTTATATTCTTAAAAAAAATCCAACCATTAATTTTTATACAACCCCATAACTCACAAGAATAATACTGCATTATATCAGAAAATTACACTAATGTTTTGCATAAGAGCTCACTAGCTACTACCACAAAACCTTTTATCAATGTTAGCCACGCACATCTGTCTCAAAGCCCTCACTTGTAAATAACATTTTTCTTTTGTTTTTTTATAAACTAGACAATTGCAACCCACACCACATATCATCTTTCTTTTTTTGTTATTAGACTCTATTTTTAGGCCATATTGTCATAAGTAATCTACCACATTATTAGGGAATCAAGTCTTCCCATCCAACGATAGCACGTCTTCAGATGTTATCTACCTTATGACATGTGGTGAGGAGAATGCACACCGAACCAGAACATTAACAATAAATCAGGAAATGAAGTTATGACTAGGAGTGTTTACAAAATGATAAGAATGTAATACTCCTTTCTCGCTTGAATAGTTTAATACTACCTCATTCTCACTAGACCAATTTAATAACGAAAGTACAAACAAACCTATTCGTCTCGAATCTGTTTTCATATATGGGCTGGGCAACCACATAGTGGCTATTAGAATGAAAAGATAAATGGTTATCTAATCATCCAATGCCATAATTTACAAGATTGTACAAAGGTTAACATATATTATTACAATTTAAAAAGCGGCACAAAGATTGAGCCTTAAGAGGAAGATCAGTTAGTAAGGGTCAGCTTTTAATCAATAGTTCTGTTGCATTTTCCGAAGCTTGTGAAAAACCAGCAGTAATGTAGTAGATAGGCGAAACATACTGAAACCTACAAAAAAACACGTAATCCTGTATTGAATTTGCTTTTACAGAGATAGTGAATAGACTATACTGTATATTGGGTAATTATTTATAAACACTACAGGACAAGACCATAAATTTAAGAAAAAAAGAAATTGAAAAACAGAGCCATTCACTCACCTGGCCGTTATTTCAAGGAGTTCAATCATCAGAAGAGCTCAAGGCAGCAACAACCGACCCTGTTGTTGCAAACGTTGATGCTACGTCATGATAGTCTTTCCATGAGGTTGTTACCTTCAGAGATGGGTATAGCCACCTTTTGACAGAATCCACAAAGGAATTTGGATCCAAGCTCAAAATGGCTTCCCAATCAACCTGCAAACCTTGTGGGATGCTTCCTGTGAACTCCATATTAGCAGCAAGGAACAAACCCAGCATGACTGCAAATCCGACTACAGCAGATCCTCTGGACAGTGGCATAAAGTTATACCTGAAAGAGGAATAAATTTACGGAATGACTTGGACCAAAGATAGAAGAAAAAGATTTACATAATGGCTTCAAATGCGACAAGAGGCTAGACAAGCTATGTATTTTTACAAGGCCCTACCAATAATATGTCATCCTTAAAATTGCATCTCTCACATTTGCGAGCGCATCAAAATCAGTAGACCCATAATTTTCACCACAGTAAGCATTGCAGAGAGCCTGAAAGATATCAAGATGGATACAAGGTAAATTGTCAGATTTCATCTACTAGAAAAATAAATAAACAGGTATTCATGTGAGACTTTAAATAATGAAACATAGTGTCAGCAGATTTCTAAACAATTCCAATGAAAGCATCAACCACGTTTTAATGATAAAAGGGACATGGATCCTTGGTAAAGACTAAAACAGACATCCTTTACAGGAGCTAGGGTGGGGATGAATTGAATTTTAAAAATCCAATAAAGTAGATTAAATTTGAAATTCAGGTCCATTTAGTTATATCAAGTTGATTTGAATTTTTTAATCTAGTTTGAATTTGAATTTATATTTGATTAAATTTGGCATTAAAACCAAGGCTATTTATATAATAAATTAAGTTTTATTTGAACTAATTTAGTTGTTATATTTATTTACTAAATAATTAAGATATCTCTCAAAATTAAATTATTAATTTTGAGGGAGTGACCATTTACAGTGTCTAATAACACTGGTTCAAAATAATGATAGTCGTAATCCTTGATTCTAGTTGAAGTTTTTCCCTTTTTTTGTATTACTTTTTCTTACTGCAAAATTATTTTTACTTATAAATATTTTTCTGACTTTTTTTTATCATATGGCAATATATACACCTACGTATTTGTAATATACTGTCTTATTGTTGAAATTTTTTCTTTTCTATAAATATTAGTCTTCCAAAAACAAAAACAATTTGTGATAAACAAGACCCATTGCCCTTTTTAGGCTCGCTGGCCTAGTTAGGTTTATTGACTTGTTTGTAGGTCTTCCTATAAATTAGGCCACGTAAACAGGATTTTACGTAATATCAGACTTTTAAATAGGCCATACTTAAGCTTTAAAAGGGACTTGTAATAGGTAACTAAGGCCAATGATGTACAGGCCCAGGCTGAAGATGTCCCAACCAGATGCTCCAACCAAAGTTGAGCCGAGGACACCTAGGCCGAATCTAAGCCAAGGATGCCCCCATCCAAGACTGACCAAACAGCACCCCAACATACCAATCAATTTTTTTGACAAACATTGATTTTGGAATTGAATAACTGGATTTCTTGCACGATCGGTATTAGAAGCAATCCACATAAAGAGGCCCCATAGGGTCATATATATATATATATATATATATATATATATATATATATATATATATATATATATATATATATAGGTTTGCTAACTTGCATACACTCTTTTTTCAGTTGGTACATTTTAGCAATGTGTATCGGATTTTAATAGACAAAAATATTCTCATATATTATGAATTCTAAGTTTTAGGGTTAACGGTATTTGAATAATTTTCATTCTCAAAACTAAAAAAAACAAGAAACCCCCAAACCCTTACTCACCTCCGTCATTCCTCTCAACCTTTCCTCTTTCATCTCTCTCACTCTAACATTTTCTCCGTCATCCCACTGTAAAGAGTTGAGTCATTAGCATATTCGCCTTCAAGCAAAGTTTATTCAACATCTCTTCAATTTCATTATCTTCACTAACCTCTCTAATTTCATCATCTGCGGATGTTGAATCATCATCTCTACAAAAACCCTCCAGGTCAATTACCTATTCCTTCGAGCTTGTGAAAATTAGATAAAATTAGATAAGACAAAAATTATAAAATGAAAACTCATTACAAAATCATTTTTTGTAAGAAATTGTTTAACAGCGAGTGTTTTTGATTTTTTCCAGGCCAATTACCAATTCTTTCGGATGTCGTTATACTTGTGAAAATTAGATAAGACAAAAATTATAAAACGAAAACTCATTATAAAATCATTTTTTGTAAGAAATTGTTTAACAACGAGTGTTTCTAATTTTTTCAGTTGGAACTACCGTAGGATGACAGAGAAAATGTTGGAGGGAGAGAGATATGAAAGAGAAAGGGTTGAGAGGGACGAGGGAGGTGAGTAAGAGTTTGAGGGTTATTATTCAAATACCCTTGACTTTAAAACTTAGAATCCATAACATATGAGGATATTTTTGTCTAAGGATACGCAAGTTAACAAACCCCTATATAATATATATCTATATATATATATATATATTGGCTAAAAACAATATAATAAAAGTTGCTTGGTATAGTTATAACTATAACGTACTTCCCATGCCATTGCCATTTCTGCATCATAATCCTCCCATCTAGCGGGTGTACAAGGTGTTCTAATTGCAAAGTCAAAACCATGCTCCCCCCTGAAAATATTCACCATTCCCGCAATAAAGTAGATATAAACAGTTAAGAAACAAAAAAAGAAAGGAAAAGGGGAAAGAAAATAACTAAAATTTTAACTGTATCAAGCTTACGTTTTTACAAGTGTTATTCTTGTTCCCTCAAGTTGTTTCCTGAAGCATTAACATCCAGAAATAAGTATTCTATAAATTATATGTTCCCAGGTACCATCTGAACCTTGCACACTTACCCTTCAAATGCAGCACTGTTACACCACGTAGATGACCAGAAATCCTCACCAATAGCATTATAAAGATCAGAGATAGAATTGGCATGCGTGACCTGCAAATCAAATATTAAAGTCTTCATTTTCATAAAAAAGGCCAAACTACTGAATCATCATTATTATTATTATTATTATTATTCAAACTACATTTAATAAAAGGAACATCTAACATCAACCACAGACAGTCATTAAGATTTAATAATTGGTAACAATCACAAGTCACAAGAAAGAGAGTTATGAAGCATTTATCTTCAAAGATTAATAAATATTTAGAAATCCTTAAGCTTTAAAAAATTAGAAGGGAAGTCCAATTCTATCAGTTAATTAAGAAGACTTGGAGTGCCAACAAAAGCTTTCCAAGAGAAGACTCCATTTGAAGCATGGCATAACTACAAGCCAAGGCTAACAAAACTGAAGACATTTTGGTTGCCTTACATACCTCCAATAAAGAGGGGCAAATTGGATAAGAACGCAGAACCTGAAATTTTTTAAGGCTTTAGCTCAACTTCCAAGGCTTATAGAATCTACCTATGACAAAGCAACAAAGTAGATGTCAGGGATGTGAAATTTTTGGAATCAGAGAGTTGGAACTAGGAAGATGCCAAGGAGCTTGAACTTCAGGAGGAGAATGAAGATGTTGAAGAAGAACTCATAAGAAACTAGATCACTTTGAGGCACCTACCAAAGGTGCAATGTTGATGTCAAGGAGCCTGACGGATATAAAAAAGCTGCAGCTGAACACCAGAAAAGGATAAATACAATGAAGAAGGAGCTCAAAATGTTCCAAGAAATCAAACAGGGGTGCTGGTGGGCAGACCTCACCACAAGAAAGCTATTGGTGTCAAATGAGTTTACAGAACAAAACTCAACCCAGATGGTTCTATAGACAAACAAATGAAAAGGCTTGTTGTCAATAGATATACTTAGGTGTTTAGAGTTGATTTTTCTGATACTTTTGCCCCAGTTTCCAGGCTAGAAGATGTAAGAATGTAGTTTTCTATTGCTGCACAAAAGTGTTGGATTATGCATGAAATGAATGTGAAATCGACTTTCGAATGATACTTGGAGGAAGAAATTTTTGTTTAGCAACCTGAAGGGTTTGTTGTTCAAGGGCAAGAGGAGAAAGTGTATAGACTAAAGAAAGCTTTGTATGGTTTAAAACAGACATTGTCATCATGGTATAGCTGAATTGATGCTGACTTGGTGAACTTAGGCTTTAAAAAAGTTTGAGTGAATCAACTATATATGTCAAATTGATGGTGAAGTACTTGAAGTATCTCTATATGTTGAAGATCTTTAGTTTCAGAGAGTAGCAATGAGCATATCGATAAGTTCAAGGAAGAAGTGAAAGGAGTTTTTAAAATGAGAGATCTTAAGGATGACATTTTATCTTGGTATGCAGGTCAATCAAAAACAGAATAAAATATGCAACTGAAGTTTTCAAAAAGTTTAACATGGAAGGGAGCAAACTAACTGCAACTCCAATGAATCAAAAGGAGTGCTTTTTGCAAGGAAGACAAAGCTGAAAATGTGGATGAAAAGCTACACAGGAGCATTTAAGTGCAAGAAAGCCTAACATCTTGCATACAATAAGTGTTAGGCCATTATTAGTGTATGAGAGAAGGAAGAGATATTAGTTAGCCTAACTGCATAGGCAGTTAGGGAGAGCGGGAAGAAACTTGTATAAATAGTTTTGGGTCTAATTGTAGAGGGACTTTTGGAGAATAAGAGTTTTGTCAGGAACTTGTTGTCCTGAGAGGGGGAGGTTAAGCTCTCTGTATTCGTTTCTTTGATTGAAAGTCAATACGAAGAGGTTATACAACATTCTTAGTTGTGTGATTTGGGTGTATAGAGCGTGTTTTTCCATAGGTTCTTGATTAAAGAACCTATCATTTGGTCCGACCTGCCGGATCAGAAAAGGGCGGGAATCAGCGATGGGGAGCGAAACGGAGGGGAGACTAGATAATCTTGAGATCACCGTGGAGGGAATAAAAGAGGAGACGGCGGCTATACGACGCGACTTACAGCAAATGATGAGATTGATGAGCGGAGGGCAGAATAATCAAGACGGAGGTTCTGAAAGGAGTAGTAGCTCGGTGAATGATAACCACGAGAGACGCGATAATGGGGGGATACAACATAGTTGGCGGAAGAGAGTAGACTTACCGGGGTTTGAGGGACAAGAACCACACAGCTGGATCAACAGGGCAGAGCGCTTCTTTGACATACAGAAGGTGCCGGAGGAGGATAAGGTGGAGCTTGCTTATATTAGTATGGAGGGTAGTGCAACTTATTGGTTCAAAATCTGGAAAGATAAAACCAAGAACCGTTCTTGGCGGGGTTTGAAGGCAGCACTGATAAATCATTTCGGAGGGGATGTCGTGGGACTGTGTATGAACAATTAGCGACTTTGCGTCAAGAAGGATCGGTGGAGGAATTTACCAGAAGCTACGAGATGTTATTGGGACAGACGCAAGGCTTGTCGGAGGAACTTTCATTAGGTTTTTTCTTGGCAGGATTACGGGATGACATTAAGGGCCAAGTACGTATTCAAGATCCCAAAGAATTAGAGGGTGCGATAAGGATTGCACGTGATGTGGAGGACGCGATATCTAGAGCGAGAGGAGGAGGTTGGAACGGCGTAAAGCTAAACGCCGTGGGTCCGCGAACTTCGACCACTGTTGTTCGAGGGGAGGTTGACCGACAGCCGCTGAACCGTTCTGGAGGAATGGAGGGAAGGGGGTTGAACCGAAGGGAAGTCCCATAGACGGAGAATAACAACAGAGGGGGAACAGCCGGAGGGGGCGATAATCGCGGAAGGATGGTGAGGAATTTGCCTTATCCCGAATTCCTTCAAAGACGAGAGGAGGAACGCTGTTTTCGTTGCGGGGGCCCTTTCGCCCCAGGTCACCGTTGTTCGGAGAAGAGCTTGCGAGTACTGCTCTTGGCGGAAGACGAGGAGGACGAAGTGACCGAAGGAGGGAATCCAGAGGAGAAGCCCGTGGAACTATCAGCGTGTTCAGCAGAGGGGCTGACACCACCCAAGACCATGAAACTGACGGGGATGATCGGCGATAGGAGAGTAGTGGTTCTCATCGACAGTGGGGCCAGCCATAATTTTGTTAGTCGAAGGGTGACAGAGGAATTGGAGTTGCCAGTGACCGACACACCACCTTACGCAGTGAGCCTTGGGGACGGACATCGGAAAATGTCGAGGGGACGCTGCGAGAAGGTTCGAATATGCTTGGGGGAAGCTACGGTGGTGGAAGATCTATACGTGTTCGAGCTTGGAGGCGTAGATATTATATTGGGAATCGTTTGGCTGGCACAGCTTGGGGAAGTGGTAATAAACTGGAAGGAGATGTCCATGGCTTATACGGTGGAGGGTAAGAAGGTACGGGTACAGGGGGACCCAGCGTTGTCCAGACAGCTGGTGGAACCCAAGGCTTTGATAAAATTAGTGGATGCTAAGTCATGGGTCTTGGTGTGGGATTTGGGCCAGGTGGAGCAACAGGGGTGCGACGAGTGTGTTGGGGAATTGACAGGGGAAAAGCAGGCTGACTTTAGGGCAGTGTTGCAAGCGCACTATGGGGTATTTCAGGAAAGAGAAGGTCTACCCCCGTCTCGAGAAATGGAGCACCGCATCACCCTTAAAGAAGGAGTGAACCCCGTCAACGTCCGGCCCTATAGATACCCCTATTTGATGAAGGAAGAAATAGAAAAACAAGTGGCTGATATGTTGAAAGCTGGGATCATCAGGCCAAGCAAGAGCCCATACTCCAGCCCGGTGATATTGGTAAAGAAGAAAAACGGAAGCTGGCGCTTTTGTGTTGACTACCGGGCCCTGAACAAAGCAACCGTTCCCGATAAATACCCCATTCCCGTGATAGAGGAGCTATTAGACGAACTGCATGGTGCCAAATACTTCTCCAAGATCGACCTGAAGGTTGGGTATCATCAAATACGGATGGAAGAGGAGGATGTTCCTAAAACGGCGTTCCGCACACACCAAGGCCACTTTGAGTTTCCAGTGATGCCCTTTGGGCTCACTAACGCACCTGCAACGTTCCAAAATGCGATGAATAATCTGATGCAGCCCTTCCTTAGGAGGTGTGTACTAGTCTTCTTCGATGACATTTTAGTGTACAGTCCTACGTGGAAGGATCATATGGAACAGCTGGGACAGGTGTTGCAGTTATTGGGGCAGCAGAGGTGGGTAGCTAATCAAAGCAAATGTGAATTTGGAAGGCAACAGATTGGATATCTAGGCCACATAATATCTGGAAGGGGTGTTGAGATGGACAAGGAGAAGATCCAGGCGGTGTTGGAGTGGGGAGAACCGAAAAATCTGAAGGCCTTGAGGGGGTTTTTGGGCTTAACCGGTTACTATCGGAGGTTTGTGCAAGGATATGGGAAAATAGCCAAGCCTCAAACCGAATTGCTTAAGAAAGGGAAGTTTGAGTGGTCGGAAGCAGCCAGAACAGCGATGGAAGCACTCAAGACAACCATTACAACAACACCAGTATTGACTCTGCCTGATTTCAAGCAGGAGTTCCATTTGGAATGCGACGCATCGGGAGTTGGTGTAGGGGCGGTGCTCATGCAGAACAAGAAACCCATTGCTTTTTTTAGCAAAGCTTTATCGGAGGGGTCGTTAAGTAAATCCATATATGAAAAAGAGCTTATGGCCGTGGTAATGGCCATTCAACATTGGAGGCCATATCTGCTGGGACGGCGATTTGTGGTGCATACCGATCAACGTAGCTTGAAGTATTTGTTGGAACAAAGAATTACCACGCACAGTCAACAAAACTGGATAGCCAAACTCATGGGGTACGACTTTGACATTGTATACAAAACAGGAAGCTCGAATAAGGTTGCTGACGCCCTTTCGAGAAAGGGGGAAGGAGGTATGGATGAACTCGAGTTGCAGGCTATCTCTAGACCGTATTGGCATGATTTTCGAGAAATATTGGAAGAAGTAGGAGAGGATGAGGCACTCAAGAAAATAGTTGATGACCTTAAGAAGGACCCGAATTGCCACGCGTCGTATACGTTAGAGAATGACCGGCTCCACTACAAAGGAAGGATAGTGCTTTCGGCTAAATCTATTTGGTTCCCCAAATTGTTAGCAGAGTTCCATGTAACAAGCACAGGTGGGCATTCAGGGGTGTTTCGAACTTATAGAAGAATAGCGCAGTCATTCTATTGGGTGGGAATGAAGAACACGGTAACAGAGTTTGTGGCTGGGTGTGTGATATGCCAGCAGCATAAATATATGGCTGCGTCTCCCCAAGGTCTATTACAGCCCCTCCCTATTCCGCAGGCAGTGTGGGAAGAAGTGAGTATCGATTTCATCGTAAAATTGCCTAAATCTCAGAGCTTTGATGCAATATTGGTGGTTGTGGATAGATTAAGCAAATATGGCCATTTTATAGCGCTGAAACATCCCTACTCAGCGAGAACGGTAGCAGAGATTTTCGTTCAGGAGATAGTCAGGTTGCACGGCATCCCTTTGTCAATTGTAAGTGACAGGGATCCCCTATTTCTTAGTATGTTTTGGAAAGAACTCTTTAAGATGCAGGGAACCTAGCTGAAAATGAGCATTGCCTACCATCCAGAAACTGATGGTCAAACGGAGGTCTTGAACCGCATTGTAGAAGGATATTTTAGATGTTTCTGCTCCGAGGAGCCCAAAAGCTGGAAGACGATGTTACCTTGGGCGGAATACTGGTACAACACCAGTTATCAGGGGGCGGCAAGGTGCTCCCCGTTCGAGAACGTGTATGGACGGCCTCCTCCGTCCTTGAGTAGGTTCGTTCCAGGGGAGACAGCGGTGGAAACGGTGGCACAGGATTTAATAACGAGAGACGAGGCTCTGAGACAATTAAAATTCCATCTACGCAGGGCCCAGGAGGTAATGTCTAATCAAGCGAATAAAAAGAGGAGAGAAGTGGATATAAAAGTAGGAGATTGGGTCTACTTAAAAATTAGACCTCATATACAAGCTTCTATGCCCGTGCGGTTGCATCCCAAGCTAGCAGCTCGATATTATGGACCCTTCCAGGTGATTCAGCAAATTGGGAAGGTTGCTTATCGCCTACAGCTGCCAGAAACAGCCAGGATACATCCTGTCTTTCATGTTTCCCAATTAAAGAAAGCGGTGGGGAAAAGAGAATAGAAAAGGAGCTGCCAGCTGAGCTACAGGCAGAAGGACCCACTATTGGCCAGTGAGGATTCTTGAGAAGAGAACAAGGCAGCAGGGGGAAGAAACAATGCAGCAAGTCTTGGTGGAGTGGCAAGACGGAGGGAGAGAGGGAGCTACGTGGGAAGACGTGGAAACCATGCAGGATCAATACCCTGAGTTCAACCTTGGGGACAAGGTTGCTGAAGGAGGGGGGAGTAATGTTAGGCCGTTATTAGTGTATGAGAGAAGGAAGAGATATTAGTTAGCCTAACTGCCTAGGCAGTTAGGGAGAGCGGGAAGAAACTTGTATAAATAGTTTTGGGTCTAATTGTAGAGGGACTTTTGGAGAATAAGAGTTTTGTCAGGAACTTGTTGTCCTGAGAGGGGGAGGTTAAGCTCTCTGTATTCGTTTCTTTGATTGAAAGTCAATACAAAGAGGTTATACAGCATTCTGTGTTGTGTGATTTGGGTGTATAGAGCATGTTTTTCTATTAAAGAACCTATCATTAAGCTTGTTATTGTTGGATATTCCATATTGACTAGAGATATGATTAAATTATAATAGTTGGTTTTGTAAGGTTGAATTATACTTAAAGTCCACTTCTAAGATAGTATTAAAACATATCTTAGCAAAATTTATTGGACTTATTATGTTACCCACTATTGGGTCGCTATCAGACCACCTATAGTCTCACTTGAGATTTTTTGAACAAGATATCATTGTTTTGAAAATTTCAGTCTTCTTGGCTACTCTGATAGTGATTGTGTTGGATGTGCCGATAATATGAAAAGTATTTTAGGTATCATTTTAGCTTTGGTTAAGGGTTTTTTCATGGCATTCAAAGAGGACAGAAATCATAGTTCAATTCCCAAGAGAAGCAAATTTATGTGGATGCTGCTGCTGGTATTCATGCTCTTCAGATCAAAAAGCTCATGACAGACTTGCATATGAAACAAAAGGACAGCACACATATATTTGTGGATAATTAAAAAACTCTATTTTCTATTGGGGAGCAAGAGGGAAGGAGAAATCAAATTAATTTACTGCAAAACAGAAAAAATAAAGTACTTATATCCTAACAAGGGCACTTCCTAAAGCTAGGTATGAATTCTTGAGGCAGATGCTTAGTCTATGCAGTTTCAGAGTCAGGAGGAACATTGACTGGACGACTCTTGAAACTGAATTTTGAAGTTGTTGCTAGTTTTTTGGACTCATGAATGTTTTATGATATCTGCTGGGAACTGTCTGATATGCTGTATGTATAGCAGATTTTTAGGCACTAAATAGGAGTTATTTTCCTTTATTTCCTCACCTGTATAAATTATGCTGTAGATTGATCAATAAATTATTCTCCTGCATTCCATGTTTTTTAATATACAACAAAAATACACAAAAAATAACATACAACCTACAAGTGTGAACTTTAAAGTATGACTAGGCAAAACAAATAGCATAAGAAGCACATTACAGCCCTTACTAACTTGAGTAAAGAAAAGCAACAGTTTTCCAAAGCAACCAATTGGATTACAAGTCAAGGCTGAGGCCTCTTGCATAGTAAATCAAGTAACAAGAAACAAGCACCAGATCTAAATCAACAATACACAAATCACCTCATCCAATTTCCCATCTTTGGAGAGACGAATGATATGATCTGTCTTGCTGTAGACATGTGATTTCTCTTTTATGACAGTCTTCGCAATATTTAAAGTCCTGTGATGTATAAAAAGAATGAGCCAAAACCCAGTTTGCCAATACTGAACTTAAACAGGGTTTATTTACCTTTCACAGTTAGGAAAGTAACGCACAACTTTGGCTTGTCCCCAGGATCATGGGTGTGTGAGAACCAAACCCAGAATTAAACTCTTCACTGCAGTGCAGAGAAACCGATAAAATCCAAAACGTGGGAAGCATTAACAATATGGTCTGCAAGAATACTTATAGCCCAAAGATGAAATACCTTAGCTTGTTCACCCACACAACAGAGTCACAAGGCTCAGAAATTTGTCTCCATCTAACAGCTATTGAATAAATATCTTGCCATGATATTGAACAGCTGGATGATCTATCATCTACAATGCCATGTGAAGGAGATGTTTCGGAGGTACTACTTGTGCTACAACCCGCACCTCCCCTATTCTGACTGGGCATATTAATTCTTTCCCTTCTCCTTGCCCTTCTGCCACTCTTTGAGTTTGAGTTGTTTTTATTAGAATATTTCCATTCCGTTTGAAGGGCACACCAAGCCTTAGAGACCTTTTGAGCAATTTCTATAGCAGCAAATCCTGCCATACGATGCTGATAAATAAGGAAATATTAACAGAATTAGAGATAAAGACATAAAATAGAAAGGTTAAAAATATGAGAATAATGACAACCATGATTGGCTACAAGTTGCTTTTAAGTTCAGACATGAAAAGTAATAAGGTACGGATACTTAGAATCAAGTACTGAAATTTCCTGCAGTACTGAACGTATATATTACTTTATAACAAGAAAACACAAGTTTAACAAAGAAACCAAACACATTATTCATTTTTAAATCAGACATCTGATAATACTTAACCCAAGTAGCAAATGGCTACAGACAAGGCAGACCTTTCTTCAGAAAATATTATACATATTGAAAAACCTAAAGAAGCGGAAATGGAGAATGTGTTAAGTGTAAAGACATAAAAGCAGCATTCATAAGTATGATTCCTACCAATTTTTCTTTTTATAAATTGTTTACTAATCCTAATGTAAGTGATCCTTCGGCAATAAAAACCTAAAAATGTACTCTACCAAGATATTATATAATCCATAGTTCTGGGATCATTTGGCATTGACGGCCAACAAAAAATAGTTACAGGACAATCACATGATTTTTTACTTCATGAAAAAGTATAAATTTCGTTTACCTTTTTAGCAATTTATTGGGTGAAAAAAAAACCTGTTTTGAAGTCAGTTATCGTCTTTCAACCAGAAAGTAGCATCCTTTAACCATGTCAATTTCAATGAAGGATTATAGATAGCAAAATGCAAGTGGTAGTAACCACCGGAAACAAAATCAAGACACCGGTTGTCATGATTTCTTATCCAGATGCTTGTATATTATGAAAATCTGAAACAATAATTTTTCATCAAACCAGATTTGTGCTCTCCATCGTGCAGTCTAAATCTTAATTCTAGGAGTAAATTATACTAACACCCCCAAGGTTTTCTTCTAATGCACTTACACCCGAGTTTTTGTTTTTAAATTCCACACAACCCTCTCCTTTATTTTAAAAACATGACATTATCCTTCTTATTACATTACAAATGTACTAATGAATGCCTAGATGAGAATGATCCTTACTAGCTTTAATAAATAATAATGTTTTTTTGTAAATTGTAGTTCTAGAGTAGAACTTACTTTCATTGTATTTTCTTTCATTGTTAAATAGGTGCAAATAGTATTTTTTTTAGCTTAGGTTGTAATTGAGCCTATCAAGTCCAAAATGTACTGGGGTTGCGGCATTTTGAAGACAGTCAAGCAAGGGGTGTTGCTCCCTCCACCACCACCCTATACTTCTTCCACCTCCCCACATTATTTTAAATACAATTATATCCTTAAGTTAAAAAGATTTTTACTTTTACCCTATTTTAAATAATTTGAAACCCTAATTTTACTTTCCCAGCACCCACCCACGGAACTCTCTTCCTCTTTTCCCATTTCTGTTTCACCTCCCCCACCTCCCGCACTTCCATTCCTTTTTCTTCCCAGTTTTTTTTTTTTGTTTGAAAGCTTCCATTGCCTCCGTGGTGTGAATGAGCGCCACCGCCGTGGTGTGGAGGAACATCGAGGAGCGTCCAGAGCATCAACCAGCGTGAGGAAGTATACATCAACGGAGGTGACATCTTTCAACCGATGTCCCCTAATAAAACAAACCCTAAAATAAAAAACGTTGATATCTTCAACGGATGTCAACATCCGTTTAAGGTAAAACGGATGTCGACATCCGTTTTTCCTTAAACGGATGTTACTCCCTCCATCACCACACACAACTCTCTGCACCTCGTCGTTCCTTTTTTGTCCTTCGTCCTTCAGTAAAATTTAAATGAATGTGCGTTGATTTTTCTTAAACGGAGTTCAACTTCCGTGGACAGATGATGAAGAAACGGATGTTACAGAGAGGGTCACGGATGTTGACATCCGTCCAACCAGTACTCAATTCTTTTGTTTGCTAACGAAGAAACGAAACAAAAAAATTAGAGTTATTCAAACTCAAACCCTAACATTACAAAAAAGAACCAATGTATCGACTTTTCTCTTGCATTCGCCATGACTAAGGATCTTCCCTTGAATCTCTCCTTGCATCAAAACCTACGTATCCATTCGATGAAAGTAGCTTAAGATGATGGAAAAGTAGGGAACAATGTGGGTGTAAAACCTAGTTAGTGCAGACTAGGTAGAAGAATATGGAATCAAGGAAGTCGATGCTTTTATGGAAGCTCTTTGAATTAATTGAACTTCAATAGTTGGTCTGATGTTGTAAACGGAAAAGAAAAAAAAAGAGTTTGGAAGAAAATAGAAGTAGTGGTGGTGCATTAGAAGGCGTTGATGACTTGTTCGAAAGATCAAATAGTTGGCATGCATGATGAGAGGCGTGGACTTGGGTGTGCCCATCAATGGACACAGCCACTGCCAATATCAACAACAACATTATTTAATGGGAAAGTGGCAGTGTTAAGCCAGTGTCAAGGGTTGCCATTTTAACACCCCTACCAGTCATTCTTTCTATACTATTATTTCCTCAATCTTAATTAATTTTTTAATTAATCTATTATTTAATCTTCCTTCTCTATCATTAAAGGTGGCGGTGGAGGAAGGATGGAGTTGGATGAGACATGCACGGTCGTGATGGTAGACGTTCATTGGCTGTGAGAGCTTAGGTGGAACGGAACTCCTTTCTAGCGTGGAGGTGCAGATGTTTAGAAAGATTTAGGATTTTAAAAAAGATAAACAAAATTAAATGGTAAAAGTTAAATTAAGGTAAGGTATTTTTGGAATGAAAATAATAATGAAGAGGTGTAGGGAGTATTTGGGATGGTGGAGAGAACAACTCTAAAAAATTTTTTTTACTGAGGGACAAAATAGTAAAGGAGAGGTAGAGGGAGAAAGGTGTGGTGGTGGAGGGAGCAACACCCCCAAGCAAGGAACAAATAGCAACAATCAAGCCCAATATGAGCCCATGAAATTCTCGGCAAAAAAGAATACATTGCAAGAAAGCAGTGAGCTAAGCACGGCAGTTATGACACTAGCACAGAAAGTGCGACACAAACACACAAAATATGAAGTTAATCCTACCCTTTGATCTAGAACTAGATTTAAAATTAAAAATGAGTTTTCCCTCCTTAATTCTTTGAAATATTTGGCCAAGCCTTGGCCATGGATGACTATAAACAATCACTCCCTCCTGCAAAGAAACTTTATTCATATATGAGATATTGAATTTGTGAGATACTTGTTACAGTGATTTTGTACTTTGAGTCTTATCTTGACCTCCTAGGAGTCAAGTGGCGATTCTATGTGAAACTTATTATGGAGATGAAGAACTCTCTTCCTTCAAATGGCACTCAACTCTTCTCCATCTCCTTAAGTCTTCTCCACCTTTTCCTTTTACTACTTGTCAATTTCATTTCTTCTTCTAGTTCTTCTAAACTTCTGCCTCTTTATTTCTTATTCTAACTCAGTCATTGTCTTTTGTTAATTGTTTTAGTTCAATTGTTATATTCTTGTGTTTGTCTTTGAAATTCTATGGTGCATAGAATCATTCATTCAAACTTCTTGCGACATTTAATTGCACAGAAAAAAGTGAAGATGAGATTCATACTTGTTTCTTGAATTTGATTTCTTTTTGATATTACAAGTTTCTAATACATGTTTGCTCTCTTTATCATGTACCTCTTAAGTTTTAAAAACATATGCGTGTCTTCCTTTTTCACAATATAAATGCACCCACTTAAGGGAAGTCATTGTAATGATATGTTATTACTTCTGTTATACCCTCAGTTTTCTCAGAATGTCTTTATTTGTGTATAATAATACAGAGATCGACATCAAAGAAAAAGGTCACAAGAAGCTGCAAAAATTACGTAAATGAAAAATTAACATAGAAAATCCATTTTACATATTTTCATAATTTTCTTCTATAATTTGATTTCACTTGAACTCTCAGAATATCTGTAATTGCCTGAAAAATTTTGTGCTCAGCCCCTATGAATTTATATTCAAACCTGACAACAACTCAAATAAATAAAAGATTAGTCCTAAAGTAAGGAAAAGATAAAAGAATAGTATCTACAATAACAGACAATTCCACTACATGATATACTCAATGATTGCTGGATTTGTCACATGCACCTCTCTGCAGCAACTATCGAATCAAGGACAAGTCATTTACTAAAACCAAAGGTCCATCCTAACTACATTCAGACACAGACAAAAAGTACAAATCTATTTGTTCAAAAAAAGGGCAGCAAAAGTATAAGTGCCACCCACAGCACAAAATGTGTAAAATTAATAAGCCCTGATATAGAGACATTAACATATAAAAAGTCACTCTACCTGACGCCTGTTAGGTAGGAAACCAGGACAATCATATTGGATTTTCTTGCCAATGAAATCTGCAGCCTGTATAAGAGCACCCTTCTGCTTTGTAAGAACTAATTCTTGCTTTCTAAGCTTTCCCTTTCTTAAAGACTCACGCAAAGGAGGTTGGCGGTAAACCTTTTCACATACATTCTTGGGATGTAACCTCTTGCACCAGTACTCCTAAATATAAGAAAGACATAATATCATATAAATTAGAATCTAAGCAATACGAAACACATCTCCAACATAGAAGTAAAAGTTCATACACTTCTGACACCAACACAGAAACTTGGTTATGTGCAAAGAAGTAAGATTTACAGGTTTTCTGACATTTGACAAGCATGACGATAGTAACATGATTAGTAATTATTTAGTTCAAAATAGTAATCCTATCCCATAAAAAATTTAGTTCAACCAAATTAAGAGATGAAAATTATCAAAGAAAGGAGGAATGACTTCCATAACTTTACCTTAAAAAGTGGATCAATATCCCCATCAATGTCAAACCAGCAAAACTCACCGTTAAATTTTGAAGCAGTGTAAAGAGCAATCTCTTTCTGCGAAAGGGAAAATAGAGTTTGATGCTCATTATACCACTAAGCCTCAAATAAAAATAAAGGAAGATGTTAACATTAATTAATCATTATATAAGTTCATTCCCATAATGCCCAAAACGAATGTACAAAATTAGTCAATAAATGTATCATAATAATTACAAGAAAGCAAGTCTGGCAAGTGTTTCTCAATGAAGGCTTCACATGAAATCTAAGCAACAAGAACTAAAGCAAAAGAGGAAGCATGTAAAAAAATGTTAAAGGAACTTTGTAAGTTGACGTTAGTAAGCTCTCAGTTTGTATGTTGAAAGGCATGAGTCCCTCACTTTGAAAATTTACCACCCCATTAATTGTTGGTAAAATATTTTTATTGTAATTATAAAAATTAAAGTATTAGTTTTCTATATTATATTAAAACAGTTTCTAAATATGTAACTCTTTAGCTACTAATATATAGGATAGTTATTCCCAGCACGTTGTTAGATTGTTACAATTTAAACGTTTAAAAATAAAAGTTAATGGACATTTTGTTATTCTTTTTAACATAAGAAGCTTTAGAATCGGAACAATATATTTTATTTTTTAGTGCCGCACCTTCAGTTTTACCGGTGCACTTCCTTTGCCTATATAAAACGCATTCCATTAAGCAGAAAAGGCGCATACAACATATTCATTCACGTAAAAAATCATTGCCAGTTTTTTCTTCTAAATTATTTAGATAATTTATACTCTTTCAAAGAACATTGGTGTTCATAAGGTTAGAAGATCCTTCATTGTACTCAAACAATCTAACAGTTTCTTATATCTAAAGAGAGGAGCACATATAGGTCTTTCAACCAGTGGTACACTTTTTCTCTAAGTACAGTATTCTACATGTGTCAACCTAGGTTGTTTTTAATCTCTTACTCTCTAATATTTTTCTATCATGCGTTTTTTTTTTATAAATATTGTGTATTTTATGCTAAACACTAATATTCTGACTTTGTTTTTAATCAGATCTTATTTTATCTTTTATTTCTAACAGCTCCAGCTTTGTCAGATGACATTTTCGCGAAGAAATGAACTAGTTTTCCTTTTCATGAATAAAATAGAATTAAGGGGAAAAACAGAAGCTGTACGAATATAATATTTTACAATATACAAACCTGGTAGAAGGCAAGGCACTGAAGCACAAACTTATCCATTGAGTCCAATTCCAAATCCAGAGCAGCATCATAATCCTTGACCTGAGATCATAAATGAAGTTGCCGAGTGACAAATGTGAATCAGTATTTCTCCCAAAAAGTTAAGAGTAAAACTTTACCGCCTCTTTGTATTGTCCAAGAGCATGGTAGCATGAAGCTCGCAAATATAAACACTCAACATTGGCATCATCAACGCTCAAACCCATTGACAAATCATTGATCGCCTTCCTGTCACAATCAACCCAATTTAAGTCAGAAACAAGATAAATTAGATGATGACACTTATAGGGTCATAATTTAATTGATGGCATGCTTTTAGGTTATACAAAGGTAGTCTTCTTACCAATAGAGAGGGGAGAAAAAAATATCAATGTTATCTTTCAGTGTCTTTTAGTTATAGATTTTATGTATTTTTGAGTAGTTTAGTTCTTCCTATCAGATTTCATCATATTTCCAACTTCTACCACCATATTTTCTTCAATAACTACCTGTAGGTCTGCCACTATATCTCAAAGTGTGTTACTTGAATTCATGGCCCCAATCATAATACTATTGAAGGCTTGCAAGATACAGTTATCTTAATTAAATAGTCAATTAAATAGTCAATCTCCAATTAAACAGCAGTTAAGGTTGTTTACATACCTATGTTGTCCCATTGCATGGAACAAAAGGCCACGCAAATGATGAGCTCTGGAAAACCTAACATACAACACAAGTAATCAGCTGCGGATAAAGAGCAAACAGGCATAAAGTACTTCAAACTTTATAAACCAGTCACCAGCTAAAATGCCTGCGATGCCAATGATACCTTTTCATTAACAACAATTACCTTCCATCAATTTGCAACATCTGACTTAGACATTCTTGAGCTTTTGTTGGCTTCGATATATCTTGATAGAACTGCCAAAAACCTCATGTTCAGATTAAATCTAGCAGCCAAAATAATTTAAAATAAAAGCTTTTCCTATAACATAAAATGAAAGGCCAAAAACTGTGTCCCATAGTTAATAGATAATTTTATAAATCACACACTGATAGATCCTGATCAACTACCATCACACATTCAGAACAGGGTTAGTAACAAAGTCATTAAACAGAAAAGCCACCATTAAAAGGCATGAAAGACGAAACCTGTTTTGTAGAGTTAAACCTATAAGTTACTAAAGGAAAAATGCAAATGTAAACTAAGTTACTTGGCTGACATTAAATGAAAACTTTAATTCAAGTAGAATGAGTTAGTAGTATACGAGACAAAAATGTTATGAATGAAAGAAGTGAGGAAAGATACTATTAGAGACCAGAGAGAATCCATTGATACAATAGATTACATTTCAAACCATAAAATAATATGCACACAGATGACTCAGGATTTTCAGAAAAAGCTTTCAGCTAAGTTAATAACTAAATGTTCCAACAATCTATCAGTACAATAAGGTTGATAGATACCTGAGTCAGGTGTGCCCATGCTTCAAGAAAATTTCTATCAATTTGAAGTGATTTTAGATGTGCATCCTCAGCTTTCTTATATTCACCAATTGAAGATAATGCTAAACCCTGTAAAAGAAAGTGTTTACTCAGAAAAATAATAAAGATATACTTTCATGTGACATGTGAGAAACCCAACATAAAGGGCTCATAATCAATGAGGACTAAAATGCTAAGACTCGGGACCCACCAAATATGTGTAGGCAGACTTATTATCCCTGTCTAGTTGCACACAGGCTGAAAGGTCTTCGACGGCAGCATTAAACTCTTTAAATTTGAAATTGACAATTCCTACATTGAATTTTATGAAAAACTCACATTAGACATATATAAGTAGCATTACTCAACAGAAATAAAAGTCAACATTATCACAGCAATAATTTATAAACTTCAACTTGAAATTAACAGTAGACAGGACATAATTATTAAAAAGGAATAATATATTTGTTTCGCATGAAACTAACGAAGTCTCTGTCTAGACTTGAAGGAGCTACCACAAGATGCACAAATGAACCATCATTATAGAAGGAAGCACAAATAATTATTCCAGAATCAACCAGTTAGCCAAATAACAAAATGAAAAAGACTGTCAAAAAAAAAGATACCTCTCTCATGTAAAATATCTGCTGAGTTGGTTTCAAACTCTAAAGCCTTAGTCAAATCTTCTATAGCCTGAGATGTCCAGAAGCAGTAGTCAATGTCACATTATGAATTGTTATGTGTGCAAGAAAATCATTTATAATAAAAAGTGATTCAAGTGAGATCTTACTTAAGTAACTGAAAATTTCAATCACCTTCTTTTCAACTATATATATAATAAGATCACTAGTCAAACAGTGCCCTAACATGGCTCTACATAAGTCTTGACAACTGCACTAGTTTTGCTTAAACAATACATATTTGACCCAAGTGTTAATGCCTAAACCAAATCAAGTTTCTACTCCTTATAAGTCAAATCAAACATAAGTAAAAACCAGATTTCAAGATCATTTCATTTTCTGTACCAGAAGAGATCCATTTCATTAAGGGTGGGTGTCAATGGGACATACCTAACATGAAGCATTGATTAACTAAAATACCCAGGTTAAAAAATAAATAAATAAATTCCAATCAGCAATGCGAATTGGGTAAACTTCAAAAAAAATTACAAATACTAAGATCGAGTAAGCCACCCCACCTCAACAAACTCCCCCAAGGCTGCCCGAGCTTGACCTCTCCTCTTCCATGCCTCACCCGCTGATGGATTGATTTGTATGGCCTAAGACATACATGTGGAACTACTTATAAATAGAGGAGATACCCACATCTCAATGCACCTTTCAGAAAGTTAATTCAAATTTAAATACCTTTGAAAAATCATCAATAGCAGCATCAAGTTCTCTCTTGAATGCATATGCCGTCCCTCTACCTATCAGTGCTTCAGGATATGCCGGTTCCTCTTTCAGAATCTGAGTACATGATGAAGACGAGACAAAGTTTGTCAATGATGATACAGGAAAAGGAGGATAAGATAACAAGTAGACATCAGAAAAGGAAACACAAGTATCTCTAACAAGTAAATATCATAAAAGGAAACAACACCAATATCCCAATGGAAGCACTAACCTGATCAAAAATGGTTATGGCTTGAGCATATTTTCCTTCATTAACCTGCAAAAGATCAGAAAATCAATATGCTATCAAACAAATAAATACAGCAACACAGCAGTTGTGTAAACAAACCTCCGCTATTCCTCGTGAGAGCCCAAAATCTACACTTATAGACTTAGTCCTTGAAATCCGAGCAACACAGAACTTCTTAGTTTTCCTTGCATCGCCATTTTTTTCATGGGGAAAAATAAACTTACTACTTGGCTTTCTAAGAATTTCAGCAATTTCACTCGAATCACTACTAGACTCACCCCTACTGGTAAATACTTTATCTCTATCACATGATTCTGATGTGTCACTTGAGTCATTGCACGATTCAGAATTATAACTCAATTTATCAATAACGTCAGGGCTTCCATTTACTTGGCTGTCAGATTTATTAGACTCTCTATCTTTACTACAAAATTCATTTCTTAGGTCAAAATCATCAGCAGACTTCGGCAAAATTGCAGATTTATCACTTGTATTGTCACATAATTCAGCTTGAGCACTCAACCTATCTTGATTCTCACCAAACTCAGTCAAGTTCCCATTACTCATAGCATCTGATTCGGATTGCGGCGTGGGCGATCCATTGGTTTCAGACAATGCAATGTTGCCTTGCTTTGCTGTTGTCAAAAGCTCTTCGAGTTCTAGCAACAGCTTCAAATCCGCAGACTGATGCTGCGCGTGTTCATAACCTTGCTCCCATACTAACAGAGCATCTGCTCTCCTTCCCAAAGCAGAAAACGCACGACCTAGTTGACAGAATAAGCCGGTGCTAAGTTCAAAAGAAAAAGCATTTGTCACCTGATGATAATCCATAAGCACCACGAATAAATGATAAATCCGTGAAAATAAAATTCCAAGTTCCTACGTGGTTCATCAACCAACTCTGTTATTCTGACAAGCATTCAAATCACTTCCCAAGGTACAAACAGTTAAAAGAAGCATCAAATGTTGAATGAATTTAATAAGCAGGAGACCTTTGAGAATGTAAGCTTGAAGACGCGCGGGGTCAAGCTGAAGCGCTCGGTCGCAATCCTTAATTACGTGCTTGTGCAGCTCCAGTTGGCTGTAACAGAAGGCTCTGTTACTGAAAGCAAGCACCGGAGCAGGAATGAATCTCACATTATCATTGACGACGGAGAATTAATCGTAATTGCGATAAGAAAAAAAAACAGAATCGGAGAGGTGCGAAGAAGAGTATGTGTACGCACCAAATGTCTTGGATTGCACCAGACTGAGAAACGATCGAATCGAGGATTCGAATGGCCCTAGACCAGTCCTTGGAGCTGCAGAGCCTAGCTAGCTGAACTCGCTGAGAGGTAGCAGAAGTCATGGATAGAGAAGAGAAACGATGAACGCAGATCAGAAAACGAAGAAACTTGTGTGTTGTTTCTCCTTTCAGGTTGCAATGAAAAATAAACTTGGCGTGGGAGGTGCAGCACGCAAGGGTAAAATGGTCTATGTGAAGCTTTGGAAATTTGGAGGAACAAGGTGGCAAGGAAGAAAGGGAGCAATAGGAGTGGATTTCGAATGACCGACGAAGTGCATGGCGCGTGACGTGCACGAATGTCAAAAGGTGTAGGAGTATATGTCCAAAGCCACGGGCACTAGCACACTGGGATTGCGGTTTGGGATTATGAAAAAGTTTTCTAATTTTAGATGCTTTAATTACTTCCAAGTTTAATGGGATTCGGATTCTATGACTGTTCATGGAAGTAGGGCACAAGATAAGTTTGTTGGAATTAAAAAATCATTCTCCCTTATCAAATTTGAATATTATTTTAACATTTATTTTGTATAAAAATGTTCTATAATCATATCCACTCACTTATTATTTTGAATTTTAATGTTTATATTTTTATAGAAAATCATAGTAAAAACACAATATTAAACAGTAACTATGTGCAATTGAAATTTAATTACGAGAAAAAATTCTTTAACATGTCATATGCAGGGTGGTTATTTTAAGTGAAATTAAATATAATTATTTATTAAATGTAGCAAAAAGATAAATATATGTTAATTTTCGTAATAAGAGGTGCAGAAAGAGAAATATATTTATTAACAACGTAATGTATAATATTATTTTATGTTATATTAGTTTACTTTCTGTTATATAATAGAAGAAGAAACGTTTTATTTTATTAGTTTCTACATATTATTGTAGTTATATATTTGGTGAACTTTGTAACTCTTAAGATATTAATAATTATGATGTAAATTATATAGTAATAGTAAAGAACTCATATAATGACTATTTGAAACTGTGTCCGTTAATTTTAATTTTAAAATAAATTTTTGAATCTGAAGATAGATTTGATATTTTTCTTTTGAGTAAATGAAATATTATAACAAACATTTTGTATTTTATTGTTATGATGATTAAACTTGAGAATTAAATATATGTAATAAGTGTGAATAATATATATATTTGCATGAAAACAAACATTTAATATTGTAACCTGATTCTAGATTTATTATTATAGGTCTCACGGAGGACAAACTTAAAAGAACCAAGTTGATTTTTATTTTTTCATGCAATTGTTGCATAAAAAATTTCAGTCATCACTGTCTAAATTAAATTTAACTGTATTGGCAACAGTTATACAGATTATACTTCTGAAATCAGCTTTATACAAAAAACTGTCTTTTGAGTAATTTGAGAAGAGTCACTGAATTGGCTTAGCTGACCAGTATTACTGCATTCAGATCTGCATATATATAGTAAAATTTAAAGATCTCAAATCATTTTAATTTTGAATTCTATTACAATAGATAATAACAAAATAATGATACGATGCCAAAATGGTTAAAGGAGTATAACAACGAGGTTTAAATGGTTCATTGGCTGCAAAAGTTAAAATGACAAAAAAACCTTGACTTTGCACAGGTATCAAATAAGTTAAGTGGGTAAATTAATAATTGACCTAATGATGTATTTTCTTAATTATATAGTTGACTTATATAAAATGACAATAAATAAACTGGAGATAAAAATGTTAAACACACGTATAAATGGTTAGATATTTATCATGGGAATTATGTTTCTTAAAACACATTTCAAAACATTGAAAGAGAAATATATATTTAAATTATTTTTAATTTTGAATTTTAAATGGTGTTATTATTAGGTTAAGTATACAATGCACATAGATAAAATAAAATATTTGTATTGAAGTTGGGATAAAAATGAAGTAATTTGAGTATAAAATGAATTGAATGATAGATAGGATGGACAGTTGTTTATTAAAAGAAAAAACTTTTAAAAAATTAAGTGAAATTAAGCAAAATGGTGAAACAAAATAAAATGAAAATGATGATAATAATTGTTGTTAAGTTATTAAAAATGTTAACTTTGAAAAGAAGATAGAATTCATATATAAAGGTTTGTATTTGTCGAGAATGATATAAGTTTAAATTGTATATTGAATATGAATAGGAAAGTTTAATGATGTATAAGGAATAAGACTCTTTTTATTTATTATTTTTTTTGTTTAATTTTGGGTTGAAGTTGGTGTATGAATTGAGTTTATGTTTCATTTGTGTTATATATATATATATAATCTTTTCAAAAAAAATTATCAATAACATTAAAATCGATGATAACTTACTCAAATAAGGATAATAGAATTATTGTATAAAATATTTATTGATGGAAATGTTAACAAGTATTTGGTTTTATAATGAATAATAATAATACAAATAAAATTCTTAGAATTGTTTATATGTGTGTTGAATTCATATTAAAATAACATATTTAAAAAATACATATATTTAACTTAATTAATTCATGAGCCTTGGATCAATTATTCTTTTTTATCCTTGCTTCTACTTACACGGGTTTGGGCTCATGAATATATGACATTTTATTTTTAAAATATTCATTAATCATTTTATAAAAAAATATTATTATTTAAAATACAGACTCAAATAAAAAACATTCTTAAAAATATATCCTATTAGTTTTTCTAAAATATTTTTTACTACGAACTATAAATTCAAATAAAATTATTTGTCAAGAATAAATTTGTTTTTATAAATGTTAATAAAAAATCCTACACAATCGAATTATAAGTCATTATTGTACTGTTAAATTTAATTTGTTAAACTGATTCTTAGAAATATTTAAATGAAAATTGTTAATAAGAAATCACTATTTTAAAAAATAATTAAAATACTCGTTATCCCGTATATATTCAAATCAACTACTTTTAGCTCGAATTTGTTCAAGCATGGAATGGAAAAAAAAAAACAATACAAAAATTATGAGACAATTAATGTACAGACACGTATCGGTAGGAAGGTGCATTAATAGCAAACACTTCATAATTGCGGGCTATTATTATTGAGACCACTGATCGACGCCTAACTGAAAGGACCATTAAAGTAAAAGCCCAATTTTCTTGTCATTTTCAATTCACTAAATCGATTGAAATAAAGCTAACGGCTTAGCTTTGAAAATCCCTTTTAATTACATAAATTAAGTCGTTCATATTTTTGACCTTAGTGAATTATCTTAATTTATATCATTTGATGATAGTGTATTTAGTAATCAATCTGTTTCATCCATCTTATTTTAAATTTATATGTGAAGACAACACAAGTTCAGGGTGTTTCAGTTTTATTTATTAAAAGGTTTAATTAGATAGGACATCCCTATTTCGGTATGGTTTTTTTAATTAGGTTCTCGTATTGTAAAATCTTTTAATTAGGTTCTTGAATGTAAAAAATTGGATCAATTTAGGGCTTGCTGTTATCTTGGGTGGACGACGTTAAAAAATGTTGTGCGTGACAGGGTGACATTAGAAGGCTTTACTGACGTGCCAGATTATGATGATCTGAGTTGGATTTGTTTTATTTATAAATTAAATTTTATTGAAATAAAATGATTGAAAACGCAACGTTTAAATAAAATACAATTAATAATTGAAAATGCAACGTTTTAATTGAGTGAGAACTGATTAGAAGAAAGGGAATTTTATTTTTATTCTTCACTTTGTGCGAAATTGGGGATTTTTCGAAGAATAGGGTTTTATTGAGGCAAAAAATTGTTAAGTGGGTGCGAAATTTGGTAAAGGTGGTGAGAAAGTAGGCTTGGTGTGAAGATTTTTGAGTGATTTATCCGTGCGAAATCGGTGAAATCAGGAAGCTCTTAGCGATGAATCACATGGAAGGCAGTGGCGAAAGTATTCGAGGTGATAGAGAAAGAGATCCGTGATCAGGGTGATAGAGAAAAGAGACTTTTTTATACTAAAGAAAAGACAGTAGGGAAGGTAAGGCACTGAAAAGAGTTTACAATACAGATTCTAATTCTACACGAGGTGAAGATGAAGATGCAACCGCTTTAAAGTATACGACGAAACCTGTTACATAATTCAATTCTCCAGTCAATTCACTGGAAGACCACAAATTTATACATAATATTTCAAATTTGTTACTGGGTGGTAGTACTCACGCTTTGGCTGAGAGACTGGGATGGGTAATTAAAGGAGGAGAGTTTGGTGCGGCAAAAATTGATGTCGAAACAACTTTCTGATTGTTGGTGGTTATTGATGAGGGAAGGAGCGAGGAAAGGTTTGGTTTGAACTAGAACGACACTGTCACTTCCGGAGTTATTGTTGTGGAAGGAGTTTGAGTAATCGAAGTCGAGGAAGAGCTCCATTTCTGAGTAGAAGATCTCCTTGGACTTGATGTCAGGGGCGTCCATGAATTTCGACCCAAAATTGGGGTTAGGGATGAGCCAGGTGGCGGCATCGAGGTCGTCGGGTGTGAAGGCATCAGAAGCAGTGGTGGCGTCGTCGGAGAGGACGATGAAGCCGAAGGAGGCGGCGGCGGAGGCCTTGACGATGGATTGCGTTTTCAATTATTAATTGTATTTTATTTAAACGTAATAATTTTATTTCAATAAAATTTAATTTCTAAATAAAACAAATCCAACTCCGGTCACCATAATCTGTCACGTCAATAAAACCTTCTAATGTCACCCTGCCACACACAACATTTTTTAACGCCATCCATCCAAGATAATGACAAGCTCTAAATTGATCCAATTTTTTACATTCAAGAACCTAATTGAGAGATTTTACAATACGAGGACCTAATTGAGAAAACCCTGCATAAATAGGAATGTTCTACATGTTAAACCTTATTAAAATCATTAAACCTTATTAAAATGAATAAATATAAACTACAAAGTTTCTTACTTGGTTAGAGTACACAACTTATTACATGTTAAAGAGTCTGTTTTAAAAACTATTTGACTCGGCTTCTGTTTTTCAAAGAGAAAACAAATTGCGTTAATCATACTGACTGAAATTAATTTAAAAAAATATTTTAATTATGTTAATTGTGTTTTAAAAATATAATGAAAATAAAGTTTATTCAATTTTATGTATGTGCTTGGTTGGGTAGAGGATGAACTGGTGAAGAAACAAAATTAAAGATTTTAGAAGAAAAGGTAAAATGTGAAGAAATCAGAGTAATGAAATATAGATTTATAATTTGGCTTTTCACTCTTTTATCAATTTTGTTTTTTGTTACACGCTTATAACTCTTAAAATTCACTAAAGATAGATTTATAATTTATGTAATTGTTGACTATTACATAGTATGATCTAATAGTTTAATATTAATGTTAAAAATTTCATATTAATTAGAGATAAAACGAGTTCATAATATATAAATACGTGTAAACTTCAAATTATAAGTCAATTTTATAAAATTGAATTAAGTTTAAAGGTTTTTTACATAGTATCGAAATCACCAGTTAGAATATATTTTAATGAAATTTGTTATTTGTTCGACCTACTGTGTCATTTGTTATCAAAAAAATTGTTCTTTATTGGACTTATTTTGTCACCTGTTATCAGATAACCTATTAATGTTTAGTCTCACACTCAATATATATATATATATATATATATATATATATATATATATATATATATATCAACGTGAAAGGGTGTTGAAGATCTCATATCGATTAGTGATAATACAAGTTTATAGTATATAGTTGAGTGAAAACGTACCTTACAAGTCGATTTTATATGATTGAATTAGGTTTAAAGTTTATTCTTTTACAAATACGATTAAAAATTTCCTTTGTTATGAGTTATCTTACATTAAAGTAAAATTTGCAAGATTTTTTAACACAATGTTCACAATATTAATAAAATGTTACAATATCTTCAAAGACATATAGGTCGTTCTTCCTCACACACCCTTTATCATTACTATTAATTCCTTAACACCTTCATATATTACCTTTTCACCTTTAAACAAATATCTCTTATTTTCAAGATAATTAAAAGATATTAAGTCAATTTAGGTACAAACTTAACTTCCTCAAACACTCAAAATCATTAACAATGCTTGCACCACATGGGCCTTTAGACCTTGTTCACTTGAATGAATTTGGGAGAGACTGATTGAGGGGATTTGAGAGGATTTGAAGGTAAATATTTTTGTTGTTTATTTGAGTAGATTTGGAGGTAAGTGAAAGTGGATTTGAAAGTAAAATTTGTGAGAATTAGTGTAGGATTTGATTGAGGTGACACATTAAAAAAATTTACTTCCAAATCCACTTTCACTTACCTCCAAATCTACTCAAATAAACAACAACAAAATTTACCTTTAAATCCTCTCAAATTCCCTCAATCACTCTCATCCAAATCCATTCAAGTAAACAAAGCCTTAATGATTGAGTTATTTCATGCATGTGGATGTTTCATCAAATCTTTTACCTGAACTATCTATCGAGGTTATTAGTCTTCTTTTATCTCTTTAAACATATCACAACAACAATAATGTTTGATTTTCAACATCAATATGAAAATCAATGTTTTCTAAATCAAAGATCAACTTGTTGAATTCATCTAATTATTCATTAATTATATTTATTTTAGATGAGTATAACACTTGCTTTAGATGCAGACAATTTACAAGAGTATTTGTTATATAGAAGCTTCAAACTTAGCCATAAACCTGATGTGATTTTCCTTTTCGGAGACTTGTCTCACCATCTTATCATTGAGACTAAGAATAATGGTGTAAGTCTTCTCTTACAACATTTCTTGTCATTCTTCACCATGATGCATCAAGATTGAATTTATCTTCAAAAGCTTTAATAAGACCATGTTAAATAATAATAATAATAATAATAAAAGCACACACATCTTCAATTGCCACAATCTAAAATCATTCAAAACAGAACAATTTTCAACCTTAATAATTTATTAAAATTACGATTACTGATTTCAGTTAATAACACTACTTTATTAGAAATTAAGTAAAAAAGTGAGATATACCTACCACAATAACATACAAACCCACAAATATAATAGGTAATAGATAAACACAATAAGATGAATAAATAAAAAAATCATATATACAAATAACATTATTCAGTTGAAGTACTACCAGACTTCAACATACTTTTACACAAAAATTTACTACAAATATTAATTAAACATACAACAATACCATTATAACTAATACCTATGAAATATCCCTAACCTAACGAAATAGACTGTACATTATTTTTCATTGTAAAATTAAAAAAATTACTTAAACAGTTTCACTAGATAACATATATTTTAATAGATACTAAAAGATTAGACAGATTATTAAAGCACCTAAGACATGATAAAAACTATATGAAATATTGATACAAATCTTCCAAAAAGATAATATTGCGACTTTACACTTCTCTGACCAAAAAGTGAGAAAAAAAAAGGAGTTTAAAAAGATCAGTCAAGTAAGAACTCATGATCTGTTTTTCACATGTAAGGCATTATTTTATATTGGTACTAAAGTTCTGTATCCTAATTTATGCACACGTGTATGACTTAGGACCTCTTCTATAGTCATCATTAAGGTGACTTGCGTTCATACAAAAAAAATATCTTGTTTCTTTTAGTTTTCTTTGATCCGTTACCCCAGTTAGTCAATGCTCCTTTTGTCCTTATATGTATTTAGAAAATCAGACTATCTTGCCATTTAAAGTTTTCATTGTTCGTTACCGTAAATATTTTGTATAGAAAGAGTTATCTATTCACACGTGTTTTTATTATTTTATATAATACTAACTTCTTTTTTATATTCTCTACCTTTTCTTATATTTTCGCTTCTTCCCTCTTTCTTATAACTGTCTAAATATCTAAATAAATTCACTGTTAAGAAAAACACTGCTAGTATGACTTTTTATATCATTATCTAATTACGAGCTATATGTCGCAGATGCATATATTAAAAACTGAATAGCCTATTTGATTTCTATTTATAATATTTTTTTTTATTTTACAGTATATATGTCTAAACATTTTTTAGGGACTTGCTGAAATAAAAATAACATGTATAAAGATTGAAAAGATAAAATAAATTGAACAATGAAGAAAATACTTTTAAATATAAAAGCTAAAACAGAATTTGTTCATAATCATAAAAAACAAACGAGTTACTAAACCTAGATTTAAAACATCTAATGACAGTTACGACATACTGCAGTTGTTCTTTTTCTCGCTGTTCAGAGATCGTCAACCCACCACGAACCACAGCGAAATGGACATTTGATTCCCACTACTACAGAGTTGCTACCTCTACGCTCTAACACTGTAGGTTCGCATATACAACAAAGTGAAAAAAAAAAAGACACAAAGAACAAAGCACAAATACACAGACAGATTCTCCTTTCCAACGGAATCAAGTGGATCACCAAAGTGTTTATCTTCTTGCCTCAATCTCAAGGTGAACGTGTTCGAGCAGCACCGGAATAACGATATCCGGCGAGCTTAACTGCGGCAAATGGCCTTCGGTGGAAACAACTTCCACGATGGACTGAGCAGCAATGTTTTGGTGGAGGTACTCCGAGATCACCACCGGAACCGCCATGTCTTTCTCCGCCTGGATGATGTGGCAGGGGACACTGACAAGATTCAGAATGTGTCTCATATCGCTTTGAAATATTGTCCGCGATACCATTAGCCCTATGTCCGGCCTCATGTTGAACAACGTTCGACTAAACTCCTGCACCGCCACGGACTCCATGTCTCCGCCCACAACCAGCGGAGCGAACCCGCTGCACCACGATTTGTAATTCGCCGCCATAGCATCGAACAGTTGGTTCAGCTCTTCCTGCTCAAACCCTCCATAGTAATCCACGTCGTTCAAATACCTGAAAATGAGAAAGAAATTTAAAATCAGTATGAATAAATCATTGTTTGTCCAGTGACTAGTACTTTTGAGGGTGGAGCTAGTTAATTCACGATTACCTTGGAGAAGCGCCGACCATAACGAGTTTGGTGAAGAGATCGGGGCGAGCAATGGAAGCAATAGCACCAATCATTCCGGAAACAGAGTGGCCAACGAAAATGCAAGATTCAACTTGGAGCTCTTCTAAAATGGCAAGCAAATCAGACGCATATCCTTCTAAGGTGGAATAACGGTCGAAATCGAAGAACTCAGGGTTAGTGGTACCCGCGCCCATGTTGTCGTAGAGAACGACACGGTAATCGTCGACGAGATAAGGTACAAAGTGTTTCCACAGAGACTGATCCGTGCCAAAACCATGACCCAGAACGATGTACTCGGTGCCTGATCCCAAAATTTTCACGTTATGAGCTTCCGCCGCTACCCCCATTCGGTCACTTTTTCCTCTCCGTTTTCAGTTTTGCTCAGTTTCCGGCCACCGTGTGAAAGCACGACTTTGGGGATCACAGGTTCGCCGCCCTTTGTTGTATTCGGATTTCCACGGGGAGCAATTTCAGCACATCTACATATATATAGAATAATTATCTCGAAAAAACTTGACCCGGAATAGATACAGTGCAATTTTATTGGTCACCGAAAAGAAGAAGAATCGAGATTTTTAGTTGTTCGCTAGATTAGAAATCAAGTGGACAACATATGTTCTGTCCCCAATACAGGGAAAAATAACTCCTACCCTGTCTACCCTGTCATGGGAAAGGATAATATACAAATGAGTAATGGGAGATAAAAAACAAATTGAATTGAACATAAATAGATAAATAATATTTTTAAATATTAAATTTGTGATTTCTTTTTATATTAAATAATTTTTTTAGTTATTATATTTATAAATTATTTATTTTAGTCACATGCATGATATTTTTACTTTTTTTCTAGTTATTTTAAGCTTAAATAGACTTGGAAAAAATCCAGATAATATATATAATAAATACTAAAATAAATCATTTTAAAATGTAGGGAGATAGTTTGTTCAAGCATAGCTCTAACAAGTCAACATGTTAAAATGAGTATTCTGGCCCAACTAGCCAAGGAATAACAAACTGTACAATCTGAATTTTAAAGAATCAACATCCCATTAATCTATTATTACAAAGATGTAAAAATATATATATTAAATTAAATTAATCAATTTTATTTTACAAGGCATTAATAATATCTATATTATTTACCAAAATCCAATATATTCTTCTGTGAGGGACCAAAGTTAATTCAATAAGTTTTTTCATAATTTTACCTTTCTAAAGATTTAAAATATATACGTTTATCTTTTTTACAAAAAAAAAATAATTTTAAGTATTTAAGAAAATAGAAGATATTTTTTTGAGTTATTATTTTTAGCGAAAGAATCATGAAATTTTGTTGACGGGGTGATATCCACGCCAATTATTTATGGATGGATTGATGTGATGTTTTATTAAATAATCGAATTTCTAGTTATTTGTTATGGATGAACATCAATAAAGGAAATTCAATATATAATAAATCAAAATAATTATTTTATGCATTTAATTCGTCACTCCAGGTCATATTTCAGAAAAGTTCTAAATTTTAGTCTCAATCACAACGACTCTCTTTGGGTGACTTTTAAAAAAAAAAATCAAGAATAAGAAATAAAATATGCATTCTTAAAATTATATTAATAATTTGTTTTTAACTCTGATAATGATTTTGTTTTTAAAAAGCACGTTAAAAAATTAAATATTTTTTACTTCGATTTTTGAAAGAGGTGTATGAAACAAAAAATAATTTTAATTTTTAGATAAATTGTTTGATGTAAAAGGATAATTTTTTTTTTCAAAAAAAATTATTATTTTAAAAAATTTAAACAAATCATTCTTAAAAAGGGACCATGTGAGCTATTATAATTTAATTAAATTTCAAACTATATATGCTATATTAAATACTTTTTAAAAAGCTAATAACACATTTTTCACTTATTTTTCATTACTGACTAAACGTTATAAAAATACAAATTTTGTGATGTCTCATAATCAGTTTTTTTTGTAACTTTTTAAAAATTTAATTTAAAAGATATGCCGAGACAGCTGGGCTTCCACTTGGTAAAGATAGATACTTACTTCACAACAATAAAACACAAAAATACATGATTTTATTAAGAGAATAAAACAAAATACATTTTCTGACTTCACTCTTTCTTTTTCGTTATGGATGGTCCGAATTAATGGGAACTTGACATTTTCCTTGCAAACATGATGGGCATCAAACCCATGACAGAGACTCGAGTGCATCTTGTCTAAGCCCAATTAACAGCTATCCATAATGGGGCCGTAACCATAGGAACGTTACGTGACTTGCTCGTGCTTTTGGTCCAGCTGATTGCGACCAGAAAGGAATAGTGAAGACAAAACTGAGTAAGAAGAAAATGAAACCTTATAGTAAGGGAAACGAAAAGAGAAGGAGCCAATTACTATTAATGCTCTTCTTATTTAATTTCATCTACTAACAATTAATAAGAAAAATATATTTTTCATGTATTTTGAGTAGTCGCCCTTACTTTTTAAACTGGTTTTCTTTGTTTACATTGTAGCAATGGAAAAGTGATAGAATTTACTTGAGATTAGAAACTTTTCGTTGCTGAAATTAGGATTAATTAAAAATTATATAACCACGTTAAATTATGTAACCTAGAGATCACGGCATCCCTCCAGTGTTCCTACTTCTAAACTGGGCAGCAGAGCACGTGTCTTTATCGGAATATAGATATTTTGGTTCTATCAAAAAAGTGCCGCCGTGCTCTTTAGGTTACCTTTAGAACATACGAGAAAATTAGTAAAAATAATAATAATAATTGGTAATGATATATATATATATATATATATGTATGTGTGTGTGTTTAGATAAAAAAATTAAGTGATTTTTTATCAGATAAAAAATGATGAAAATCTTTTTTGACTCAAAGTTTATGATTACTTCTAGGTATGTTTACTTTTAGGCTTTGTTCACTTGAATGAAGGAGAATAATTGACGGAATTTGAGAGGATTTAAAGATAAATTTTGTTATTGTTTATTTGAGTAGATTTGGAGGTTAGTGAGAGTGAATTTAGAAGTAAATTTTTTAATACGTCATATCAATCAAATTCTACATTAATTCTTACAAACTTTATCTCTAAATCCGCACTCACTTACCTCTAAATCTACTCAAATAAACAACGACAAAAATTTATCTTCAAATCCTCTCAAATTTTCTCAATTACTCTTCCACAAATTCATTCAAGTGAACAAAGTCTTAGAGATGACTTTGAAAGAGATGAAGTAGATGGATTTGAGGAGATTTGAGAGTAAATTGAGTGTTATTTTTTTTTCAAGTGATTTGGAAGCAATTGAGAATAGATTTGAAACTAAAGTTGGAGCAAATTTGTGAAGAATTTAACCGATGTGATCAATAAAAAATATTTTAATTGATAGAAAATAAAAATTATCGAAATATTTTAGTGATAAAAATAATATAAATTATATTTATTAATAATATATTTATTGGTAAAAGATATTACAAAGAAAAAAAATTAAAAAAAATTTTGAAAATAAAATAAATTTGTATTTAAGTAAAATCAAATAATAATGTTTAAAAATTATTTTTTTAAAACATAATTCATATCTAATAAAAAATATTTTGCTTGTTCGAAACATAAAAAATATCAAAATATAAACAATTAAAATTTAAATTTAAAATGTCAAAAATTTGAAATTATTATTTATTATTTATGGTTACTTTTATTCTAATATTAATTCAAGTACGTACTTATTATAATACTTATTATAATGTTTTATGTATGAAGATTGATATTAATAAAATCGTAGAAGGATAAAAATGAGATTTAATCTAAATCAGTTCAAATATATGCATATCATCCATGATTCAAAGAAATAAATATTTTTTAAATCACTTCAAATCGTCATCTTCTTTTACTTGTAAATGTTTTGAAACGAACACATTTTAATTATCAATCTCTAATTCTTTTCAACAGTAATTTTTTTTCAAACGAATAGAGCCTTAAGTTAAAATTAGTTTCATCTTTAGTCATGAGAGTTCATATTTTATTTATAGATAAAATAATTACAAATTGTTTTTATTCTCCTAAATAAGAATATTTAGATACAAAAGTAATAATCAAAATAAATATTATAAAGATAAAAACTTTCTCGGAAATTACAAAGATAACAAGTTAAAAATTACAAAGATAATTACATATTAAATAACATGTTTGTCAATTTCAGTGCCCAAATACTGGTTTTAGTTGACTTATTGACAATGGTGGTCTTGATATTTCACATTAGTTCATAGACTTTACGTGACTTATTCATTGTTTACCTTTAGAACACTCCAACTTCTGACTCACTCTTGGAGATCAGCCTAACCCTTAATTCATCTTTAATAAAACTCATCGTATTGCATATAAAAACCTTCTTCAAAGTTGTTCCAAGTATGAGCATAAGGAGATGGCTCCAAATAATCCATGCCTTCAAGTTGCTTGACCCAAAATCTTGACTTATTTTGATGAATTTCCACTAAATTTTCCATGCTTATTACAATTATCTATGAACAACCTTTTAATAAAGCCCTTAATTGTACTTGTTGTGTTTTTTCTTCCTTTATCATTAACTACTTGATAATCAACATTAACTACTTGATAATCAAGTTAAGAAGTCAAATTTGAGGAGTTATAATTACATTGAACATAATCCAAAATAGCCCTTGAACGATATATATATATATATATATATATATATATATATATATATATATATATATGGAAAGAAAGAGAGAGAGAGAGGTGTAGATATGTATATATGTATATATAAACACTTAAAGGTGCCAAATAAATTTGTTCTGTTGATATTGTCAGAATTCGTTGTTGTTTTGATGAGGATTTTCACATTAGTTGAGTATATGTAGATATAGGTTACATTCGACATCTCTAATTGAATATGAAGATAGAAATAGGTACATATATATCCATTCCTTCATTGTCTTTATATTTGTCTTAGTTGTCATTATACATAATATATATCTATATATATATATATATATATAATTGTCTTAGTATTTATTTTTAAAATTCACTCACATCTTCCATATATTTTATCTATTGTCAGTAGTAATAAAGTATGAGCTTATTCAGTTTAAAGATCAATTTCGTTTGCACTTTGAGAGAAGATATCAATGGGAGTATTAATGCAGCCATAATCTCCTTTATGTCTTGACCTACCATTTATAGATTCTTTCAAATGATCGAGATATAGAACGATCACTGTGATATCATCATGAAAATGACGCCTCAGACCTTTCTCAACTTTCTTTAAGTCATCATACCTCATATCTCTCTTCTTTGCTGCCTCTTCTAGTGCAACTGTCACCACTCGTTTTGCTATTCCCTACAATACAAAACCAGTTACGTATGTAATTTCAATTTTTTTTAATTGAACTAAAGTTTGATTTTAGTATTATGTTTTTTTGGTTCAACTTGTGTTTGTAGTTTATTTTAGGATGTTTGTTTGGTGTGGACTTACTGTTCTGGGATTTTCTGAGACAATTTGAACAACCTCTTCATCAGTTAAATTCTCCCAAAGTCCATCTGATGCAAAGACTAAAAACAGATCATTTTCCTTCAATTTCCGCATCAGTATTGATGGTTCGGCTGTCATTACAGGTCTCTTCAAGTACAATGGACATGCAAATTGTTGGAACAAAGGGTTTGCGTCAAAATTTGCTTTCTTTAAGTAAGCATCTCCAATTGATCTTGATACCTGAAAGACAAAAAATAGTTAAAAGAATTACCATTTTTTTTTCTTTTCGTTTTATAAGAGTGTCAAATAAATTTAACTCACTCTCACGATAATAACTTACAAAATATTTTTATCAAATCTTCTCATCTCTAAACAATATATTCATGCTATTGAGTCTAATCAAATTAGGTATTAACATCACTCTACTCAAAATCTTAAAACAATATATTAATGAAATTTTCACCTTGTACTTTAGTTTTTCATTTCTGTCGTCTAATAATTTCTTCAGTTTCCATCATTATTTTCGAAAAAAAAAGATATTTTTGTTTGTTTATACTGGAGCACTGTCTCTGCCAAATGTTGTAAAATTCAAGTGAACGATCACCATACCAAATACCATGAAATAGATTCTGAAAGCTCAAATACAATAAAATGAATGTAGATATATATTTTTTAAAAATTACATAAAGAATACATGCAAACTAATTCATGGAACTTGATCAAAAGTTTAAAACAAAAGCCAAAACCAGAGCAGAAGCAATGCATGTCCAGTAACAACCAATTCTAGTATAACAACGAAGCTGAAGTTTGCTGATCTTGATAATTCATGTCACGTATTAAACACAAATATAAGCAGAAAATAGATACAGACAAATATTGGAAGTAAATTCATTCACAAAGTATAAGTAATTCAATTTACATCACTTTTAATCCAACCATACAAGGAATTAAATTTATTCTCAATCTAAAATTTTAACATAATGAATTAATGAATTTTCACGGTGCTTCACTTTCTCATTTTTAATCCATGAAATTCCCAAACATATAAAGGTCATATAATTTTCAAAAATACCTGAATAATGCCCTTGATTCGCCAAACTCCACGAGTGCAGACCACAATGTGTGCATCATCAGGGTGAAGAGCTTCCACCTCCTTTCTGACCTCCTCCACTCCAACATTATGATCAGTGGACAAACGCTCCGCCACCACACCACCGCAATTCACCTCTCCTACCAACGCTCTCCGACCCAGAACCGCCCTTGAATCCCCCAGATTAGCAACATAAAGAACGTCCTTTGAAATCGCTCCCAGAAGACAGCACGAACCCACTGAAGCCATCTGTGGCCGCGCAATCCATGTTTGTTTCACAAAACGCAAAAACTCCTCCTCTGTTGCCGCGAACGCCTTCTTTATCACCTCCTCAGACAACCCACCTTCCTCTTCTGTGAATTCTGCCACGCAGAACAATCAGTTTCATCAACTTTCTACATCATTAATTATAAATCAATATCGTATATTTAGTTGGAACGGAGAAAGTACTGCTAATTTCAGAAATACGTGTATCATATAACTCTTGTATTTACCTTACCAGTGTATCAAGCTCTGTTTTTTTCCTATGTTTCTGCTTTCAGAATTAAAAGACCTTGGCGGAGAAATATATTATTATGTGGTCAGCACCATTATTAATCAAAATAATCTCCATACTTTTGGACGGAGTATTGTTGTTTATTATAAGTTGAAAAATTAGAACGATGATTATTCATGTAAATTGTAATGATAGAAAAGGAAAAAAATGAATTTAGGCTTCTTACTGAGGAGGAAGGAGAAGAGATTATTGGTGATGAAACGGGAAGCTTGTGGTCCGCCGTGGCCGTCGTAGACGCCAAGAAAGGTTGCGGAGGGAGAGGTGAAGACTTGTGCTTGGTCTTCCAAGGAGGAGTTGGCTTGTACTACTGCAATTGAGTAGTTCCCTGAAGCGTGTGGCTTAAGGTCAGTGTCCCAGAGAAGGCTTTGGTCGCTGCCTCCACCACCAAAACACATCTCCAGTGGCCTCAGGCACCACTCCAACATCCTTAACGCGCTCTGTTTCTCTGCTCTGTTCTGTTCTGTTGTTTGGTTCTGTTTGATACGCGGTTAGTGGAAAAAAGAGAGTGAGTGTGTTTTGGGTTGGCGAAGTAACTAATATAGTCTTGACCACTGGAGAAAATGGGAATGAGGAGGAACGTGTGGATTCCGCGTTAAACGTAGGAAAAACAATAAACTAGTAAACTAAACTGTGGAGTGAATGAGAATCCCCACGGATTCATTAGCCTCATAGAGTATTGGACGGGGTGATGCAAAAATGGAAGAAAATATAATATATATATAGAGAGAGAGAGTGGAAAAGCATTTACTAATAAATCTTAATGATTAAGTCACTTTATTTTGATGTTATACTATGTAAATACTTCTGGTTTCTCTCTCAATATATCAAATAAAGAAAAGACAGATGCTAATAAACTATTTGAATTATAAAATATACAGTACATTTTAGTTTTGTTTTTAAAATAGGTTGTATGGCAACTATCACAAGTTTGAATCGGGTTGAATTTAAAAAATTATAATTTTTTTTATGCGAATTAGTTTTCAATCCGGTTCACTTAGATTCGGCTCATTCGGGGTTGAACATGTGGCGAATTAGATTGGTTTCCCAACCCACCTAATTTAATTTAATTATTTATTATTTTGTGTTTTAATATTATTAGTTAACATTTTTTTATTAGATTATAGATTGAGACAAAATAAGATGTTTCAAAACTCTAATATTATAAATGGACAAGTGATACAAAAATTATTAATATTAAAAATTTATTTTGTTTTTTGGATTATATGATATTTTCTTTTTATTTTGAATTGTCTTTGGAGTTTAAGATATTTTAGAGTGAAATTTATTTAGATTTAAATTTAAAAAAATTATATTTTTTATTTTAAAAAAACCTGTGATTAAGTGAGCTAGTGAGTCAACTCGTTAAACCCACCAACCCATAGTGAGTTGGATCGGATTCGAATTTTTTCAACTCATTAATAAATGAGTTGGGTTAGATTGGCTCACTAAATGACTGTAAATCGAGCTAAATTACACATTTTGACAACTCTACATTTTGCATTTGGTAAGTTTATACTAAACCTGGTTTAGCAACCTAGACAACCTTCTTCCAAGAATGAAGTACTCATTATTGAAAATCGCGAGTTTATTTTTATTTTTTTCAAAAATTATCTTTTTATCTAAACTTACTTACTTTAACAAAGATGAACCTTTGCGGTTACTAACCCCTTTTTTTAAATATCAAGACAATTATTTTTACTTGGGCCATAGCTTTGCATATTATGATATTTTTATTTTGAATATATATATATATATATATATATATATATATATATATAAATATTTTGTTTCTTATCTATTTTTTAAATGTTATAAATAATTTTAATTGCTATAAATTATTCTACCAGTCTTTCCCATATTAATTTGAATTTTTTTTTCATTAATATTTTTTAATTGACAAGTTGTTGAATATAAATAAAAAAAAGTTAAACATCATATTATAAATCCATTATTTTAAATAATAGGTAAAAACTCATCAAATTATACACACATATATATATATATATATATATATATATATATATATATATATTAAAAATATATATATATATATATATATATATTTTTTTTTTTTTTTAATTTTTTGCCTTTGATCCAAATATTTGTTGCAAGCCTATAGTGTAGTTTTGGCACACACTCATATAAAACTAAACTTGAACAAACTGAATGTAGATTACAAAGACACTGACCCTAGCCGCAACATTCACATAATTTTGAAATACAATTAGCAATTAATATACTTTGTAAAAATCTAAGGTAAACGTGAATATTATTTTAAATATAAAATCATAAAAATTATTAGCAACAGGTAAATTTAATTATTGGTATTTTTAATATTAAGTCGATATAAGTAAGATGTTTAATTTATCTTTTGTGCATATATGTTTTAAAATTATTTAAAAAAATACTTAATCATTATGAATATTTTGTATAATTATTAGAAGATTTTTAATTTTTATGATTGAACTCCTTTGACACACACGTCTTGTTCTGTCTCTTCTCTTTACATACACGTCTTTGAGGATCAAATTCCTCAACACTAAATCATTATCTAATCTGTGTAGTAGAAGGTTTGGTATTCACTCTTTGTCAATTACGTGTATATTTTGTGCCCTTCTAGATTTTCCATGAATACAACAAAACCAATTGGCCCATTTTTTCAAGCTGGGATTTGCATACACACTTACATTTTGGTTAAGAATATAAAAAATATATATTAACAAATACTATTTTACAATATTTTCATACAACACACGTATTATTTTTATATTATATTTAAAATATATCAATATCCTAATAAATCAATAAAAAAATAACATATATACTATATCAAAATATTATAAAAAATATATATCAAAATATTTTTTCCTTTTAAAAATTTAGGTAAAAATATATATATCATAGCTTGAGTTACTAATTCCAAATTCAGTTAAAGTACAGAAAGGAAGTGGAAGAAGCGGCTGAAAATGCACTTGATATCCTTAACATACAGGGACCACACATTAGAAAAAAAAAATTAAAGTAAAAGTAGAAGACCACGACTTGGACCAGGCAACATCAAACTTTAGGACTTGGATTTAAGAATATATAGAAATTTTGGATGAGAAATTTTGAGAAAAGGGTTCTTAAGAGAATTAAAAATATATAGAGATAATATGTTTCGATATTAGATATAATTTTTTTTTTAAATGATGAAAATTACGAAATTTGTTTTCAACCAATATGAAGGAGTTTCAAATAATACAATGAGAAATTTCAAATAACGTAAAATAAAGTTGCATGTGATTAATTTTAGGTTAAACCTTTCGGAAGTCTTTATTTATGTTGATTTTTTCGGTTAGATCCTGTTTTATAGGTTTCGCCAATTTAATCTTTTATATTGAAAAATTAACTCAATTGAGTTTTTGTCGTTAAATTGATCGGGTTAAGTTTTTATCAGCTTAAACGTTAACATAGTTAGTTTTTGACACATCATTTCTACCACGTCAGCGTCATCTTCCCCAACAGCTAATCCATGATTTGTTTTGTCTTTAATCTCGAATCAATTTGATTTTAATAAACCCTAATTTGGTGATGAACCTGAACATCAATCGCTGAAGGAAGGTTGAAGATGATAAACCCTAATTTAAGTTTCAATTATCAGAAACTTTATTTTTTATTTTTAATTATACATTACACGTAATATAATGTATAATTACTTTAATATGAAGAATTTAGAAATATATGAAATTTGAATTGCGTATTTTAAAATTAATTGGTGTGTTTAAATTCATATATATATATATATATATATATATATCAGTTAATTTATCAATTTTTTATTCAATAACATAGCTTGATAATTACTAATTTAGAACTTTTTTTTTACTTTGAATTAACTTAATAAACATTTTAAACTAACATAATTTTTTTCTCTCGATTTAAACAACTAAAAGACACAGTTTACAAAATATTTCTCCTTTTAAAAGTTATCTCAGACCAGCTTGATTTTTTATTTCACAAATATTACTGAAAATAATTAGTTTGTATTAAAAGTATTTTTTTTTTGTCAAAAATAACATAAAGAAAAATGCTGCAAAGAGTTAAAGTTAAGGTGTAAATAGCAGCTACCAATAAAGTATCCCTAACAATTCATACTTGGGCTTGATAACTTCTTAGTCTTATATCCGTTGAGTGAAATGAATAAAACAAGATTTGACAATCAAACAAACAAAATAAAATAAATCTGATGGGATATCATAAGCTTATTATGAATGTTAGGAATACCAATCCTAATGATTAACATTGCCTTTAAAATGGATTTTTGTGACAGTTCGCGTACACTTTTATAAATTTATTTATTTAATATTTTCATCTCTTAATTTACATATTTATAGAATTTTTTTCTTTTTCTATTTATGATTTAACTTTCAAATAATATCCTATATATTTTTTTATCTGAACACCTTTAATTATTTCACAATATTTTCATTTAATAAGACATAAATATTATGAATTAATAGCTTAAGTTTAGCCATTAGTTTGAGTGCACTTCTGGAATAAATATAGATGTGGTTGTTATTTAAAGACAATGATGACTATATATCTGATAACAATTTATATATTTAATATTTATTATTAAATCAAAAGATATAACGTATAGATCAAGTATAACACTTTTTATTTACTAATTAATTTAAGTATTGATTTGATTATGACCTGACCTACTTAATCATTGAAATATTTAAAGTTAAATTATCTATAATTTTAAATATATGGTATAAACTATGCATATTTTTAAATATGTGTTTTAAATTATCCACAATTTTTAAAATGTAATTTAAACTAGTTTTAATTATTATTTGTAATTATCTATATTTTCTAAAGTTGTTTAAAATAAATAAGTAACATTTTTTTATACACTCTAAGTTAAAGATAAATAAGACTCAATATATAACCAACAATAAAAAATCGTAACTTATTTCTATTTAGAAAATAATTTTGGAATCATTGTCTTGTAAGTATTATTTAATTTATAGATATAAAGAGATTCATCCAGGAGAGTGTAAGTAAAAAAAAAAAATACACCTGAAAATTGACAGAGAAAACTATAGAAAAATATACTTGATACACTTAATTCTTTTACATTCATTTATTCTTTCTTATTTTTTACTTATTTTTTTTGAAAAACTATAAAAATTAATTCTTTTAGGACTATTTTATTTTTTTAGGTGTGTCAAATGAATTTTAATGTATCATGGTACCTAGTTAATATTAGGAAACTTTATTAACGCATTAAAATATTTCTATTATACTTTTAATATTGTAAATTAAAAAGAATGTATATATTTTTGTGATTTAAAAAAAAAAGGTGCATTTAACTTTTTTTAGGAATCATATTTTATTATTAAAATATATATAAAAAGGGGATAATTTTCTTAGATGTCCATGCATCATCATTATTATTCACATACTCCAAGGAACCAATTATCCAATCATTAAGAATCGAAAGTTCCTTCTGTCACGACAAGCATAAGCACCAAATTATTCCCACTTACGGAGGACCTTATCATTCTATAATCCACCATTGCCACTCGCCTCGGACACAGATCTCACCAACAATATCTTACGAAACACATTCAATCTTTAACATGCACTCAATCACCATCAGTCAAAAAGAGAAATGAAAAAAGAAAAACTATCATTCTCACGACGGTAAGAAATTTTGATTACAGAGTCTCCACTCTCGATCGCAATGATGAAATTTAAGAACAAAAACAAAAGCCAACGGCTATAAAGGCAATCTAACCCAATAATAAAAAAAAATTTAAAAGCATGCTCTGAGCTAAAGCGTTTAAGATTTAGATAACAAAGTCTCATCATCGGCATAGCTTGCATCATGCGAAAGCTCCTTTATCCATTCAAACGTTCGACGACGCGACATGGTCCTCTTTCCTTGCTTTTGTCTCTGTTTCTGCTTCTTCCTTTCGACCGCTTTTTCTTTCATCGCGTGCGTTACGCTTTCGGTCTTGTTGGCGCTTTTAGTACTACCCTTAATCATGGTAATGTTCGATTGCACTGTTTCAACTGAACATTTGCAACCACTCCAAAAGCCACCACCTATACCAACAAATTGTTTCAAAACGTGATTTCCCTTAGCGCTGTAACTCCTTTTTACAGCGCTATTACTATTGTTGCTGCTGTTGTTACTGCTATTGTTGCGAGCTATGTGATTTTTGTTATTACCGTTGGTGCTGCGGACTTTGAGATCTTGCAATGCTATCTCGGGTGCAGGCACCACACCCAAACGGAAAAAGTCCCATGCAGATGATTTTCTACCTTGATTACCGAAGCTTGTTTGTCTTGGAATGGTTACCTTCAATTGAGGTTGGGGACTTGGATGAGCATGGAAATGATTTTGATTTTGATTTTGAGGTCTGGGTTTGGAAATTCCTGGGGTTGTGGTGGAGGTGGAAGAGCTGCTACTAGTTGAGTTCTGGCTTCTTATGCTGCTGCTTCTACTGCTATTGCTACGAAACTCTCTCAGAGAACCATGACCCAAGGACTCGGACCTTGATTGACATCGCTTTAACGAGAGACGCAAGGGGAGAATCTGACCTTGAAAGAAAACTTCATCAGCAGCACACATTTCTGATTCTGAGGAAAAAGGGGTACCCCATAAGCGGAAATCAAAATCTTCTCGAGTTTCTATGATCTGAGAATCTGGTTCGGGTTTTGGTTGAGTCTCATCGTTGATGAGATTGACGGGGAGATCGCAAAGTGACAATGCTTCAATTTCTTCTTCTTCATCTTCCTCTTCTCCCTCTTCTTCTTTCAATTGTTCCAGTTTTTTCTCCTGAGGGGTGGCAGTATTTGTGGCCATCTGAGGAAAGGTACAAGGTTTGGTTGAATACTTATGAGTAACAGGAATGGGATTTATAGGGAAAATGTAAGTGAAATTATTTTGAGGGTAATGTGGATGTGTGGCAGAGTGGAGTGACAGAGAGAGTTTGGAATATAAAGAGCAATAAAGGGACGTGTTGACAAAGACTAAAGTAGGAATTAGAATAGATTGGATAAGTGAAGTTATGGGTGCAGTGCAGTGCAGGCGACCTAAGATAATGTCTTTTCCTTGTTTGAGGGTGAAGAAAGGAACTGTTTGATCATTTGGCCCAGCCACTACCAGAGACAGTACCTCTCTACAGTCGCTTTTGATGTTATTCATCTGGATCAACGCCAGGGGGAAATGCTTCTAGAGTGGGGTCCTTCTGCTATTTAAAATCAAAATCGTATTCAAATACTTGTTGTCATACACTACTTTTTCATCCATTATGTATTTTTTTTATTAAAAAAATTGTCTTTGTATATCATTTTTTTTACATGTAATATGTTCCCATTAGTTAGGGATGGAGATTAAGTCGTTAATGATACATATATGTATCTACATATGGAAGAAACTGACGTTATCTTTAATCTAAACCTTTTTATTTTATTTTGATTTAATGTTACACTCACATTTATATTATTAACAATTTTTATTCTTAATATTCAACTTTTCTATTTTTAATTAATATGTTATTTTTTTTTTAATTTTTAATAATCTTTTCTCAAATTTATTGTTGGAAGTATTTTTATTAAATATAATACCAATTTCAAATACATATATAAATATAAATTTTATTTTACAAGATGATGTGTAATTCAATTAGACTATGTTACTTATAATTTATAATAAATTTATTTTTATTTTTTAAATGTATCATTTTTTATAAGGATTAAATATAAATTTATCTAAATGTAAACTTAAAGGATCGGTGAATGTTTCGATATGAATAAAGTTATAAGTTATAAGTTTTGTATGTTTAAGTGTTTGTTTTTATCACCTTTCGATCCAGTTGAGAGATTATTTATCATTCTGATGTCAAAGTCAACATACATTTGTTTGATACAATCGCTTATCTTTTTACCTTAAATCTATATTTATAATTTTTGGATTAGACTTTAAATCAACAACAACCTAATTAATATTAATGTTAATTTATGATAACTTGGTAATGGTGAAAATAAATTACACTGAAAAAATGTAAGATGAAAATAAGATATAAGTGAAAGAAAAAATAATTTTAAAATAATGAAAACAACTATACTTTTTTTATATTTATTAATTAAATTACAGAACTTTAAAAATTCAATTTCTCATTATTTTCACTCTAAAATAAATTAATAATTAACTTTATCTTTTATCTATTTTTTCCCTTTTTTCTTAACATTTTTTTATTTTAGTAATTTTTATTCTAAAAACCAAACCCAACGTTAGTATTTTGTCGTTGGAGCTACATTGGTATTTATTTAGGGAGATTCGTTTTGTTTTTGTTGGTTTACTACTGTTCACGCGAATGGCATGATGAAAGAATTGTGTTTGTTTCACGTGATTTGCATTGATTTGAAAGTGAAGATTTATGAGATAAGATAAAAAGATGGATCCGTACAAAGATCGTAAGATTTGAGAAAAAATAAATGGATTTTTTAATGCTACTGTGCTCATGAGAATTGGTTGAGTGATATCAATCGGTTATGCGACTAGAAACCGATTCTGTAATTTGGGAATCAATTCTAGGATGGGGGAGTGATTTCATTGCAGTTGGGTCACCTAAAAGAGAGAGGTGAGGTGAAGCCTCCGTTACGTGTTTGTTGCTTTATTCAGTTTCAATCTTTTTAAAAGAATTATTAGTTTTAAATAATTTTGTATTGTATCACATTCTATATGATAGTTATATTGTCATAAATCTAATTATAATATAATAATCATAATATAATAATAATAAGGGTTAAATATGTTTTTAGTTCCTGAACTATCAAGCGTTTTTATTTTTCGTCCCTATTTCAAACTTTGCACGATTAGATCCCTGTCCTTAAGGAAACCATTATTTTTGGTCCTCCAATACAAACGGCGTTAAAATTCGGGTGATGTGGCTAACGTATAGGCACGTGGGATGACAGCTATCGTTTGTAACATTTGCCACGTGTGTTTACATTTTAAATTGAAATTGATTAGTGATTAAATGAGCTGACGGAGATAAGGGATTGGATCTTCTTAAGTGAATCAAAGACGAGGGTTGATAAGCACATAATTTCAGCTGGGAAGAAGGTTTCGGTGAACCGCAAAAGGTTGGATTTCATCTTCTTCAACATTGGTGTAAATGGTCACGTAAGTTGATTTTCGTCTTTCGTTTCGTCTGAATGGATGGATTTGGGATATAGGGTTTTTGTTGGGAGTAGTCGAAGTTGATTTACTTTGGAAATTACTGTATCAGGGAAATGGAAGCTGACAGAGGAGGAAATGGTTGCACGCGAAGGAGTATTGGTTCTGGAATGTCCCAAACATGTGGATCCTCCTCTGACTTAGCTGCAAGAAATTGTGGTTGTGGGGAAAGATTGTTGCTGTTGAAGGCAACTACATTGAAGAACAAAGGGAGACTGTTTTATAGATGTAGAAATTGGGCAGTAAGTGAGAAAATGTTTTACTTATTGTGATGAAGTTTGTATTCGTGATTTGTAATTTCTTTTGCAGAGTAATTCAAGTTGTAACTACTTTGAATGGGTTGATGAAGGAGACTCGAAAATTGAAGGAAGCTTACAAAGGAGGAGTGAAGAAGTTGAAGGCTGTATTGAAAATGTTGTGTTGGATCTAAGGAAGAAAAAGGACAAGTTGAAGAGGAAATTAGAGCAAGAGAGAAAAAAGTTCAAAATGATATTGGTCTTGTTTGTATTGTCATTATGGGCATTAACAGTGATGTTTTGTTTTATGTTTGTGCTGAAGATAAATTGTAATTAGATTGGTAATGTTGTGTTGTGGATGTACTTTCAAGTTTTAAATTGAATAAAATGTGGACATCATACGTGATTACGTTGTGTTATGTGCATTTCTGTTATGTGATTATAGTTGTTATTTTAAATCAAAGAGTTTTATAGCATAGTTTATAAAAATCAGTTACACCCAAAATGTCAACTAGTAAAAGCATTATAGTGGTATGCGTAATTGAACCAGTAAAAGCATTATAAAAATGAAGTCTTGAACCAGTAAAACCATTATAAAAATGAAGTTGCCAAGACATGTGAATGAAGTCTTGAACCAGTAAAAGCATTATAAAGAATGACCAAGTATCATTGGATGTGGATGGTTTATATAAAAATGTGACAAAAATACTTATAACATCAGAAAGCACAATGTGACAGCAGAAAGCACCAGTGTTGAACCTGATAAGGTTTTTGACTTATAACATCAATCTTGCAAGATTATTATGAGATGCCAACACCCTACTGCTTTGAAAAAAACTAATCCAACAAGTAATTTAAAGCACAATGACTGAAATGGACAGGGGACAATGAAGAGTAAAATGTCATCCAAGTTAAGGCATTGCATTCAACAAAACAACACAAGAAATTACAGAAGTGGTCCCCGAGCAGTTTAATTAACACAAGAAGTGGTCCCCTAGTACTTTAATTAACATTGGATGTGGTACACTATATGACAAACAAGTTGTCCAAAAAATACTGTGCCCATTACAAATGGTCTCCCGAAGTGGGTCCCAACCAGTAAAAGCATTATAGCATTAAAAAAAGTCTGTGGATGTCAATTGCAACTGGCTTGAGACCCTAGAAATTGTGCAGCCAATCTTGAGGATGTTCTTCTTCCCCCTTGACGCATATGTGCAGCCCCTCTAAGTTGTGATGTTCTTTGACCTTGTGAGGTTGATGCAGATGGTTCAGCAGCCGTTGCAGTTCTTCTTGCAGATCCTCCCCTTGCAGTTGATGCAGATCTTCCCCTTGCAGTTGATAAAGATCCTCCCCTTCCACCTGATGCACTTCTTGTTGTAGATTTTGTCCTTCCAGTTGTTGCAGATCCTCCCATTGCAGATCTTCCTCTTTTTCATTGTAATCCACCTCTCTAAAACAGGATTAATATTTCTTCTTTCTTCCTCCACCCTCTGATCCTCCATCCCAAACCCATCATCATCATTTTCCATTCTGTTATCTTCACTATCATCCACATTTTCCATCACTTCTTCCTCAACCACATTGCCCTCTTCCTCACCCCTCTGTACATATTCGTCCTCAACGTTCCCCTCTTCTTCTTCGTAATCCATTAGGACATCTTCTACTTCCACATTCCCCTCCACCTCACCAACATAACCATCTTCTTTATCAACTGTATCATCTTCTTCAGCCACATAAGCATGTGCTTCACGAACATAACCATCTTCTTTATCCACTACATCATCTTCTTCAGCCACATATGCATGTGCTTCACCAACATAACCATCTTCTTTATCCACTGCATCATCTTCTTCAGCCACATAAGCATGTGGTTCACCAACATAACCAACTTCTTTATCCACTGCATGATCTTCTTCATCCACATAAGCATGTGCTTCACCAACATAACCAACTTCTTCATCCACAATAGCATCTTCTTCAACAACATATGCATGTATATCTTCCACCTCTTCTTCCATATTTACCTCTTCCTCCGTCTCCTGTACTGCCTCTTCACCAAAACACAAAAACTTAACTTCATCTGGCTGACTAGGTTGTACATGTTGGACATAGATTTCAACCTCATCATTATTTGCCTCTGCATAGTTAGCCAAGAACAGTGCTTCCCTGTCATCACTGAGTAATCTCAGGTTGTTCATCGCCTTTTGTTTTGCCCCCTTCCACCATAGCTTGAACTCTGCATCATACTTGAATTCTTTAACATATCCCACTGCTTCAAAGTAAGACCACCTGTCCGGATCAATTCCTTTTATAACATGTATTTCTCCTCCCACATATTCTATTCCCTTATTCTTCACGAACTTCCCCATGTGATGCAGAGAAAAATCAAAAACCATTGCTAATCCTACATTGTAAAATGCAAATTTTACTCACACAATGCACAATAAGCAATGGAGTGACAGTAAACATAAACGAAAATAACAAAATTACCTTCTTTGAATCGCCTTCCTGACACACACAATGCAAACGAACACTGGAGCAACAAAGTTATCAACCCTAATCGCGACTCACGTTCAAGATAAAACAAAGTTATCAACCCTCGTCTTTGATTCACTTAAGAAGATCCAATCCCTTATCTCCGTCAGCTCATTTAATCACTAATCAATTTCAATTTAAAATGTAAACACACGTGGCAAATGTTACAAACGATAGCTGTCATCCCACGTGCCTATACGTTAGCCACATCACCCGAATTTTAACGCCGTTTGTATTGGAGGACCAAAAATAATGGTTTCCTTAAGGACAGGGATCTAATCGTGCAAAGTTTGAAATAGGGACGAAAAATAAAAACGCTTGATAGTTCAGGGACTAAAAACATATTTAACCCTAATAATAATTATTATAATAATATAACAATAGTATAATATAATAATAATTATTATCATAATAATAATAACAATATTTATTACAATAATAATAACATAATGATCTTAAATATATAATACAATAATAATGATATAGTAATAATAATAATTTACACAAATTATGTTTTATTTTAAATAATTTTTATAATAAAGATAAATGGTAATTATTAATTTTATTTATTAAAACATTTATTTTTATTTTAATAAATAAATTTTATAAACTTTTATTTCAAATATTTTTATTTTTAATTTCTTTTTCTAAATTTAAATAATCGTATTTTCATTTATCTTTTCACTTAAATTCACTCCTCCAAAACAAACACATAATAAGGATCGGAAATAAAGTAAACTAATTTAAGTTTTTATTTTTTGTATACTAAGATGTAAGTACCGGGTAGAAAGATTTTTTAATATTGTAATGTTTATGAAAGGTATAAATAAGTAAGTTTCTTATTAGACATTTTCTCCCTCTCACAATAATTTCAGCTTAAAACTCTAACAGCAATAAATATAATACTTATTAAAATAATTTCATTAAAATTGTCTAACCCTTTCAATAAATAAATATATTTTTTCTGTTGAGAGGTAAATAAAATAATTAATTTAAGAAAAATTAAAAAATAATTAAAAGAAATGGGAATATATCTAGTTGAATCAAGAGATAACTAAAATAATAAGTGAATGAGAAATATTCGGTATTTGTTTGAAACTAATCATAACAACCTTTAAATGAAAAAACAAATGGAAAGCTGGGACTCTTTCTATAATTAATTCTTCCTCTCTTTACATTAAAACTTTATTTCCTAAAAACTATATGGTTTATTGTGGTTTGTTCATTCTTTTCAAAATTATAATGTCCTAATCCCAGGAATGCTAACATAGAAGAAAAATAATTTGTCCATCAAATTCCTATTTAGAAAAAGTTTCTCTTTACCTATTTTTCTCGAGATGGTTTCTAATTGGATTCATGTCTAAGAGCGTGTGTTTGCATGTGATGTTTGATAAATAAAGATAAATCTCTACTAGTCTAAATTCGTGATGATACATTTAGTTTGATGATTACTGTTTTTTATGAGCAAGTTTGAACTTAACGCAGTAAAAAAAATATTTGTTATAGCTTTTGAGATATTTTTCAAGTGGGATGTGCCACTCCATTCCATGAGGTGCAATCCAATAAAAAAAAACCTTAAAGCACCATTAACAATGTCTATAGGTTATTTTTTAGCACACATAAGTAAACACTAACCATTACACCACTTCTTTTCTATTGATAAATATAGGCAACAATATATAATATTTCATGAATTTCTCAAAACTAAATAAAACAATTCTAATTAATTTTTATATACTAATTCAATACTTTTTAACACACAAATACACAACTATAAATAATTATTTAGTATAAAAAATATAAATAAATATAAATATATTTTATTTTTATTTTCTATAAATCTTACATGTTACGCCTCCCAGTTCATGATTCAGAGCTTTGTTATGGATATTTGATGGTGGCGCGATTAAAGTTTGTGCATTAATGTCGGCGTGGTTAATGAAAGTGATGTTCATTTTATGCGCAATGATTTTGCTTGAATTAAATATGACTTGAAATTTGTTCGTGTCATACGTTTTTATTAACACATAAGCAAATGATTTTATTTAAATAATTCTTAACTAATTCAATTAATTTCAACTCACACATGATATAACAGACCATGTAAACAAATCACACAATTCATTCAAACATTATCACTATATACATTATTCAGTTAACAATTACATGATATCATAAAAATATCAAAATAAATATAATTTAGCAAAATAAAAACCACATATATTTCAAAAAAAAAAGTTTTGTATTGAATAAAATCGACGAAAATATAAACTAAATCAGTATTTAAAAGCTAAATTTTATAAAAAAATATTCAAACCAAAATTTGGTTTAGGATTGATACTTTTGATAGAAGAAGTTCTGAAGATGAAAGTAGGAATAATTTTTAATAACATTCTCCTTTAAGGATGTTCCCTAGATACCGTCGTTCATACATAACTCCTGAAAATAATTTCGTTTAATATGAAAATTCTAGTTCCGCTCAATTTAAATTAAATAGAATTGTTGGTCTACTTTGAATGTAAACTGGAAACTTTTTTATTTAATATTTTCTAATTCCTTAGTCATTAATATATTATATTAACAACATTAATATTTGAATTTAAAAATCATAAATATTTTATGTAAAAATAATGGTTCCACTTAATTTAAATTCAACTAGGATTATTGGTCAACTTTCAAAAAATAAACGAGGATTTTTTTATTTAATATTTTTAATTATTGGATGATTAATATATTTTGTTAACAACAGTAATATTTGGATTTAAAAGTCCTAAATATTTATCATGGAAATTTTTGTCAACGGGAAATTTAAATTCAAATATGATTGTTGGTCATCTTTTTTTGGAAATAGAACTGGTATTTTTTTATTTAATATGCTGTTTTCTCTCAGCGAGTATTATTTAATATTATGTAATTCTTGAATCATTAATATATGGGTTTTTAATATTAAAATGCTTTAAAAGCCATTAAATATATTTTTATTTTATACGAATAAAATATTTTTATCTTTTATTTCAAGAGTAAGTAAGATTAATTTCTTTTTATATTAATTTTCTATTTCATTTTAAATTGATTATTGAAATTAATTGGATGATAAATAAAATAATTCTTTATCAGAAATCAACAATATTTCTTTTGCATTTTCTCTCTCTTCCATGTTCATTAATATGTATTTAATAATTATTTCAATATAAGAAGAATAGTATGAACATTTTCTTTAATAAGAGATACATTCCACACAAAAAATCATTTTTATGAAAATCTTACTTTACTCTATTAAAATTATTAACTTTTTGTGATATGTATTTATGTTTTTTAATTAATTTTTTAATTATATAAAATTTAATCCTTTAATAATGTAAATTTTAAACATGCATCTTGTTTAAAAAGAAAGCTGGCAGCAACTCTCATTTTAGTGCAATAATTCATTTGATATAATAGTTTTAATTTCGTTTCCTCAGTAAGTATCTCGTCAACAATATTAAAACTCTTAAATGTTAAATAAATTTAAAGATATTACACATCTTTTTTAATCCCTTTAAGACATAATTATTTCCTCTCGAAATGTGAATTTACTATATGTTTCTTTTCCTTGTTGATTTTATTTTCTTAATTATAAAATAAATTCATTATATAAGGAGTCGAAGTTAACGCGTAACATTTATTAGGTAACGAAAATGTTTGTTCGTAGGTTACTGAATGAAAACAAAACAGGTGTTACGTGCGTTAATAGTTTGTATCCCATTCTTTCTTGAGAAGTTTGTTATTATATTTTCTCATCAAATTTATAAATTTAATGATCTAATAACCAAAATCAATTATTTCCCTCTCCCATTTTCTTACTCCGGAGTCATCTTTCAAGCCAATTTCTCTTTTATATTCCCCTCAAAGCGTCACCACAAAAAAGTAAGTTTAGCATGAAGACGTTTGATAAACCAGTTTCTGCAGCTACTTTCGTTTTCTTTTTGATCCTTTGTGATGTATCTTTAGCGACGATTGAGAGAAAAAATGATAATGAAAAGAGTACTTACATTGTTCATGTGGCCAAATCTGAAATGCCGACAATATTAAATCATTATTCAATTTGGTATCGCTCCATTTTGAAATCGATATCTGACTCAGCAGAAATACTCTACCACTATGACAATGCGATTCATGGATTTTCAACGAGATTAACTCCTGAAGAAGCCCGATTGTTGAAAAGTGAAATCGGGATTCTGAAGGTGCTGCCGGAGAAAATATATAAGCCACTCACAACTCGAACACCGCAGTTTCTTGGGCTTGATAAAATCAAAGACATGTTTCCTGAGTCAAACGCGACGAGTGACATCATTATTGGACTCCTCGACACTGGTGTTTGGCCTGAAAGCAAGAGTTTTGACGATGTCGAACTGGGACCCGTTCCTATGAGTTGGAAAGGAAAATGTGAATCAGGTCAGAATTTCAGTGCCGCCAATTGCAATAAAAAACTAATAGGAGCTAGGTTCTTCTTGAAAGGCTTCGAGGCCTCAGTGGGTCCCCTTAATGCAACGCAGTTTAGATCACCACGAGACTCTGACGGCCATGGCACCCACACTGCAAGCACAGCTGCAGGTTCTACAGTGAAAGATGCGAACTTATTTGGTTATGCTTCTGGGGTCGCGCGTGGAATGGTCCCACAAGCTAGAGTTGCTATCTATAAGGTTTGTTGGCAAGATAATTGTGTTGCTTCTGATATACTGGCGGCAATGGACGCAGCCATCTCCGATAATGTTAATGTCATTTCGGCATCACTCGGAGGACAAGCAATTGATTATGATGAAGAAAACCTTGCCATTGGAGCCTTTGCAGCAATGGAGAAAGGGATTGTAGTTGCATGTGCTGCAGGAAACGATGGTCCTACCAACTCTACTCTCCAAAATGTAGCACCTTGGATGATCACTGTGGGAGCTGGCACAATAGATCGTGATTTTCCGGTATATGTCAAACTCGGGAATGGAAAGAACTATTCTGGAGTTTCAATCAGTGATGGTAGTTTTCTGCCTCGTACTTTTGTGCCACTCATATACGCTGGAAATGCAAGCGTAAAAGTAGGTGCAGAGTTGTGTCTGACAGATAGCTTGGATCCAGAAAAGGTTAAGGGAAAAATTGTGTTCTGTGATCGTGGAAATATTTCAAGGGTGGAGAAAGGGCTTGTGGTGAAATCTGCTGGTGGTCTGGGCATGGTGTTAGCCAATGCAGAAATTGATGGAGAGGAATTGGTGGCGGATGCCCATCTTTTGCCAACAGCTGCAGTGGGTTTCAAAGCCTCCAAAGCCATTAAGATGTACCTGCAACAGACACAAAATCCAACAGCTACACTCGTGTTCCAGGGAACTGAGGTTGGAATTAAGCCGTCGCCAGTTGTTTCTGCATATAGTGCTCGAGGTCCAAACCCAATCACACCAGAAATATTGAAACCTGATTTCATTGCTCCTGGTACAAACATATTAGCCGCATTTACGAAATATGCAGGTCCCACAAACCTCGACCAGGATGATAGGCGTGTGGATTTTAACATAATCACAGGAACATCCATGTCATGTCCTCACGCCAGTGGTATAGCAGCTTTGATTAAATCGGTTTATCCAAATTGGAACCCAGCTGCAATTCGATCTGCGCTTATAACCACAGCTTATGCGTCTTACAACAATGGTGAAAAACTATTAGACAGTGCCACAAATGCTCCTTCAACACCGTTTGCCGTGGGTGCCGGACATGTGAATCCCATTCTCGCGCTTAATCCAGGACTTGTTTACGATTTAACAGCCGATGATTACCTGAACTTTCTCTGTGCATTAAACTACACACCTGACAGGATTGAAGCTGTGGCAAGGAGAAAGTTCAGCTGTGATGCACAGAAGCACTACAGTGTAACAAGCTTAAATTACCCTTCGTTTGGCGTGGTGTTTAAACCAGTATCAGGAAGCTCCATTGCAATCATTATTCACGAGCGAACTCTTACCAATGTGGGGGTTGCAGGAACATACAAAGCATCGGTTACGTTGGATATCCCATCTGTGAATATCACTGTTGAGCCAAACGTGTTGAGTTTCAACAAAAATGAGAAAAAATCATACAAGGTGACATTTACAACTCCGAATCCGCCAACACGAAGTCAAGTTGGTTTTGGACGTTTAGAATGGTCAAATGGAAAAACTATAGTCGGAAGTCCTATTTCAATTATCTGGGAATAAAGATGACCTAAATAAAAACTATAGAGATATTTATTAAAGTTTCTTGAGTTTGATAAAAGTGAGACTTGATTAGCATAAAACGTTATATATTACATTATAAATATGAATGCTGCAATCACATTATTACTCTTTCATTCCTTTTGATATGTTCTTTGAGTTATCTTTTCAGAAATCAATAAAAGAATAGTTCTAATGAAACAACAATACGGTTTTGTATTGTACTCATTTCTCTTTTAATCTTATTGTAAGGACTAAGGGTATATAATAAGAGATAATGATGACTGTGTTATTGTAATTATAAAGAAACAAGTAAATTTATTTCTTAAAAAACTGAATGAAATAAGAAGGGAGGAAAAAATATATTATAAAGATAAAAAGGACTTGAAAATTTTACTATTTAACTGAAATTGTAATTCCATTATAGTGATTGGATGATGTTGAATTAAATGATCCTAATTGTATTTAATAAAAATTGAATTGATTTTCTTTACTGTAACTCATATAATATATTGATAATCAAATATAAATTTTAATAATTTTTTATTAAGTTATGTTTGAATATTGACTATATATACTTAAAACTAATTCATATAAATAATAAAAATAAAATATTAATATTTGTTTTGGATTATTTATTTTAAAATATTTCTCATAAACGTAATAGTAAATGATAAATGATCCTGATTGTATATGATGAAAAAATAATTAATTATCTTTACCGTTATTTATAAAATCGGTCGACAATAAAATGTAAATTTTTATATTCTTTGTATCAAGTAAAGAGGGGTGGCGAAGGTCCGGAAAACCCTCACTTTATTGATTCCCTTGTGTGTGTGTTTGAATATTTTAACAAAAACAATTTCCGTTTTGTTAGTTTCTCTTAAATAATTCAATCATAGAATGTTAGAACCAATTTTTAGGATCCGAATAAGAAATATAAAATAAAAAATATAATATAATATATATATACAGGTTTATTAACTTAGGTAACCGTATACTAAAATTTTAGTTTACAAAAAATATCTTTTTACACACACATATATATATATATATATTATATTATATTATATATATATATATATATATATATATATATATATATATATATATATATATATATATATTACATATTCTAAATTTTTAAAGTTAAGAATATTTGAATAATTTTTTACTTTTTTTAATTTAAATTAAAAATAAAAATTATTAAAATAATTCAATAAAAATATTTTTTTTTATGAATAAGAAACTTTTTTATCAACTAAAATTTAATACACTTTTAAAAGATTATTAATATATATATATATATATATATACATATATATATATATATATATATATATATACATATATATAATATAATCCGAAAGTTTTTATACCATTTTAATTGTGGTTAAATTTATATATAATTTAATGTAATTAATTTAAGATAAATTGTTTTACTGCTTTTGAATATAATTTATATCATCTTAACAAACATTGCTTAGTACGCTTAAAACTATGTATTTTTTAAATTTATAAAAAAATATTTAGTTATAATTTTTTGTATGCTACCACTTAGATATTTCAAATTTAGACTTTTATTTTAATTTCTCTTTTTCTTTTATGTATAATAGGATTCAGAGTTAGAATTTAGAGTTTAGAATTAAAAAAATTAATGGAAAGACAAAACTAGAATAAGTTATGAGTTCAATTTGTATAAGTGAATGATGTCACTGCTATAAAAAAAATCTTTAAAAAAGAAGTTTTTTTATTAATTTTTCTATTTCTATATATTTAAATTCAGGTTTAGATTCCTCCCATCTTCACTTCCCTTATTATTTTATTCTCTTTTTAACCAAAACATTTTCAATAACGATTATTTTAATGATGATTTTTTATACTATCATTTTATAATAATAACCTTTTTATTACAACAAAATAAACTTGTCTAAAATAGTGTCAAGACGAAGGTTTTTTATATAAGAAATTTTATATATAAAATTTTTCATCCATAGCATACTCATTTAAATCGATTTCAATAACAAATAATCTGTTAACTTTTTTTAAAGTATTCATATATAAAAAAAATTGTAATATATAGAATTTCAAAGATTAAAAATGAAAAAAATATATTTACTATATAAAAAAAACTCCTTTGAAATGTCTTTAAACAAATTTCCTTACAAGAATCTAAGAGGAATTTTAAATCTCTTTTTTAAAAAATGATTAATTTAATTAATTATATATATTTAAATCAAATAAAACTTACTCATTATTTTAAAGTTAACTTTTATTAACTATTATAAGTAATAATTAATTGTTTTGTCATTAAGTTCATATGAGAATTAATCATTAAAAAAAATAAGTAATAATATTATAAAGAGCAATTTCTTAAACAAATTTAAATTGAATGAATCTTTACCCCAATATGAATACGATCACCTCAACATGAGACATGGTATAAAAGACCTCAAAATATTTATACGTTAAAACTACTATAAATATAACGCATCATCCTAAATTAACATATATGATATAGTGGTATCCTCTTAAAAGAAAAAAATAAGAAATCTTGAAATTTACCTTGAGTTATAATACTACAATAAATTAGGTGGTTTCACACCACTCGCTTCTGAAGCTGTTGCTATGCGGAGTTCTGGAATTACACATTCTTTTTCTTTTCTTTTAATTACAATAATAATTATAACAATATAATAACAGAAAAAAGAGGGACAATCATGGTTTATCTCGCCGGTGCCGGATACAACGCAGTCGTCGGAATGAATAATCGGAGGCCAAAATTCTGTACGTCAATTATACCGAACAGCATAATTTCAACGCTATACGACGTCGCTTTTCTGTGTCGGTGTTGCAGAGAACATGACTTCAGTAGCACTTCTGAATCAGCTTGGACAGATTTTCCCGTAGAGAACGCCTACGAGCTGTTAGGAGTGTCTGAGACCAGTTCCTTCACCGAAATTAAAGCATCGTTTCGAAAATTGGCCAAAGAAACTCACCCAGACCTCGCTGGGTCAAGCAGTGATTCCAGTGTGTCTCGACGATTTGTGCAAATTCTGGCTGCTTATGAGGTTTGTGCAAATCATGCTCAGGCATATGAATTATGATTAGCGTCTTTCATGACTATAGCCTCAATCGAAGGTGTAGAGGTGATTTTATTAGAGCTTGAATACAAACGAATCAACCATGCTTGGCTTGTAGAAGAATGCCCTATAATTATGTTGAGGGGATATTTCCTTGAAGGTGGTGTTTAGTGGGCTGAATAATTAGTTGTTTGAATATCCTGAGTACGAAGTTGATAACTAAATGCATGTGAAATTGAGAAATAACATACTCGTAATAACGTTTTGACAGTTATTTTGTTTCTCCATTGCATCTGTTTAGTTAGCTCTTGATCACAGAAAAAATTGTCAAATTGATGCAATGAGTTATTAGAAACTCCCCTGGATACTGATATGAATAATGTGAACAACTGTCGCTTGCTCTTGAAGGATTTTTGGCATCCAATAGTTCAATCAAATGAAAAATCAGACGGGAAGTTGCTTAATGGCTGTCTTGTTGATCAATGTTTGAATAAATAGCATCAATTTGATAGATCTGCTCCTGCCATTCTGGTGTTCAATTACTATATTGTTCTTGTACGCATTGGCTGCTTGACCGGAACACGGGCCAAGTTAATAGTGAGACAAACTGATTGTGTGTATTTTTTTCTTCAATTTCGGAAATGTTATACGGTCTAATGCATATTCTGTTGGTGCTTTTTGCTGATTTGTTGCCTACAATGTGTTCATCCTATTGGCAAAATGACCACGTACTTCATGATTTTAACTTCTGGAATTTTACAGAATATAAATTGAGTTTGTGTGGGTAACTAGAGTCTAGAATTAGGTTTTACCTTGGTTACATCACAGGGAATACTGATTGTCTATGATGCATTGCAGATTCTTTCAGATTCTCAAAAGAGAGCCCATTATGACATGTACCTGTTGTCTCAGAAAAAGCTTATGCAAAAGCATTCTGAACAGGGTTCAAAATTGTATATTTACAAATCACAAGCTACTACGTTAAAGGAGATGGAAGTTGTTGAATGGTTAAAATGGTACAGATTAACTATAAATAATATTTTGTCAGAAAAGAGGGTGGTAGATGGAACAGGCTATTTTGATGTACTTGAGAGAGATTTTTATTCAGCTATTCATGCAGCATACTATGGTCCTGAAATTGATTCTATGCCCATGGAATTTCTTCCTGACTGCTTTGAGGCAGAGGAGAGGTCTTCTTATGAAACTCCTGAGGTTTTGCACTTAGTTTCAGGTCGTGATCTTTTCGGAATGGTTTGCCTAGCCAACAAGGTTCCAGAGATATCAACAATTAGCAATGAAATGTTAGCATCTTTTAGATCCTTCCATTCAGGCCCATGTCAATCTGTAACAAATGTGAATGACTACAGGAAAGCAGAAAGATCAGATGATTTTGAAGCCTATCAAGGTCTCGGCTCTAAAACTTCAAGTATTGTATCAGATGCATATAGACATCTTGAATTGCACATATCAGGAAGAGTTGTTGCTACAGCATCTAGGACCCTACCTAGATGCTGTTCTGATGTAATGCAGACAGAAGATACTGAAGATCACATTCAAGTGTTCCTTAACTTATATGAAGATCCCAAACATATCATGAGTGATTTTTGGAAAGGCTACCTAGCAAATGGTGCAGTTGGAAGAAGAATTCATTTGGGAACTATATCTGGACTTGGGAGCAGTCCGGATGAAGGTTGTTGTTATGTTTACAATGACAAGGGCACAAAGACCCATGCGATTATGAAGCATAGAACATTGATGGTATGTAATGTTGCTTACCCATGGTCTTGATGCTTTAACATTAGCCTCTTTGGGGAGATATTTCTTTCTTACTTCAGTCAAACAGTACAGTCTGTCTTATATAAAAAGAGAAATAGTATGCCATAATGGCAGATTACAACTACAAAAAGGAATCAGGAGAGGTTCCCATCACAATATAAACACAATAAAGGTTGATTACCCAATTTATAAAATATTTACTGTCTAATCTAATCAATCAGAATACTTACAATGATGAAATCCATAATATTTACTGACTATTATAATAATAGATTGATTCTAACAATCTAGATGGAAATTTTACTTTTGCATTAGTACTAAGTCTTGTTTGTTTTTATTTCTAATATTTTCGAATATAAGAAACATGGTTTGCGTTTCGTGATCTTGCTAGAAACTTATTCATTTAACTTTATATAGCTAGATGCTTACAATTATGTCATGTTATGATAAAATGTTCAGGTGAAGCATATGCACTGGTATCAGGTGGGTGAGAAAGTTTCAGTTTGCGAGTGTAGATGCACTAGAGCACATTTACCACCAAGCAAGTAAAGCTCTGACATCTCTCTAATTGTATTGATGTTTGAGTTTGGCACAACAATCTCTTTGGGGCTCATTAATGCGTATACCCCGATGCTGTCTGCTCTTTTATCATTTGATAATTTGTTTGTCTTTTGTTTGGGTGAACATTGGATTGTTTCCTTGTAAATAAGGAAACAAATTCCGTGTTAATTTCTTTGTCAGAACTTATGGTCTTTCATGTTCACCAGTCTTCCCTTCCCATGTCTCTCGCCCCCCACCCACCCCCACAGTTCTCCAAGTGTTAAGCTAAGCATTGAAGCAATTTGGCCATTGGGTTAGTTAACTTCCAATTATCTAGAAAAATAGTATTTGTACACCTCCTCGGGAAAAAACCCAGAATTGATGGAATAATAGTGGTTTGTGGATTTATTACTCAGAAGTCTTTCTGTATAACCGGAACTGCTTCTAACTGCAAAGTTAAACTAATTGCTGTGTCTCAAGATTATGGAAACTTTCCGTGATGCCTCAACTTGTTATTTATGAAGATGGAGATTGTTTACTGCTCTCTCATTACTGTTTATAATACATTTTAATAATTTTAATTTCATCATTATACAGATTTTGGCTATTTGAACCTCGCTGTGGTTTCCATGACATAGGGGGTTGGTACGTTGAGACATATGGCAAAGATAAGCACGGTCGTACAAAGCCATCACAAAGGTTTTGGGATGGCTTGGACTATAACATGCAAGCTGACATGTAAGTTAATTTCTTCTATTTTAACTTCATGAAAATTTATTTAATGTTAGTAACAAAAAATTTTCCTTTTAAAACATATGGTATCAAGGATATGTCTGAGTAAATTTCCTTATAAACACTTTTAGGAGAGGAAAATAAGAAGGAAATATAAAGCAAACATTTCCATAAGTAAACATTAGTGTATGTATGAGTTAAAAATAATTCTTACAATTAGTTTACGCATAAAATAATATTTAACATATGGAAAAAATCATTTCACTTTTTTTTCTCATTTTTATTTTTTTAGAAATGTTTATGAAGAAGTTTACAAAACAAATCCCAGATCATTATTATAGAATAAAAGTATACATACATAATTCTATGGATCTTGGGGAAAATTTCTAATGATCACAGACAAAAGGTTGACATTTGCTTTTTAGAATGTGCACTTCGTATGTGTTTTGTTTAAACTTTTTTTGAACTTATTGAAGTCTGTTTGACATGCATTTTGGCTTGATAAAGTGGTCAGCACCACGACCACATTTCATATATGTTTTTTAACAAGAATTATCTTGTCACCATTTATATAAAAGACAAGTTGTTAAGAAGTATAAACCTGTTATATAACAACTTCAGCTATGCTCCGCATAATCAATTCTGAAAACTTTTAGTTAACTTTTTCTGCCAGTAGGAATCAAATATCTCCTTTTTAAACTAGTGTCTTCCATTTTGGACATTTAAAAGTGGTAGAAGGTAATTAACATTTTAGAAACTATCTCCCGAAGATCCAACCCGAGTATTTACCTGTCAAGTATACTGACTGTACCAGTACTACAACCTGCAGAAGACTTCATCCAGCAATGTATTTGTTTGCTCTTGCATATCGGACACTTGATCTTGAATACGCTAAAGCAAGCAAGAAATCATTTAGGAATGTTGTTGGAGCACAAATGTTTCGAGTTATTCATTGGTGCAAGAAACTTATTCAATAGGTATGTATCTTGACAATGTTAACAAATTGATTGTGTCCTTGCTAGAACAATTTTGAATGATCAGCAATCACTTAATAATCTCTATTTAGTGATTTTGGAAGAAGATATTGCTGTCAATTTATATTTACAAGATTCTTGGATGGAATGCTCTGTAACTACTGAAAGGAAAACTCATTACAAGCCTCAAGTAGTTCTATGACTTGGTTAGAGGAGATTCAACTTTTCATTTGCCTAGTGATGGATATATTGGGTAAATACTGAAGTCAATTCACTTGGCCAGGGATTGGCTGGAGTCACTTCAACTTTTTATCATGTCTGAGGCTATTTGAAGCAACATTGATTTTGTCAAAAATATTCTCTTGCGCTACTTGTCTCAGAAATGTTATGCAATCCGAAGGTTCACGGATATACTTCGTGCATTTCTATGCGTACAACACAAATCTGCAGTTGCCTTTATGCGTTGTTAGACAAAGATTCTTTATCTTGCTCAGTGTTATGGAAGCTAGTTGTTTCACTGCACAATGAGTTTCATCCCCTTATTGGAAAGGTCATGAAGTCGGACGGTTTTCTGGAATTTACTTCGCCATCATATCTCCTGGTATATAAAATACAATTTCTGCTTACATAGAATTGTCCCTGTAGGCATGTGGAACTTACGGTTGTCTACTTGTATAAGTGTATATATTTTAAGAAAGTTTTTCTTCTTTATATTCCTGCCCTCTTAAATTTGTTGTTCTTCTCTCTGGATTTATATACAAAAAATGACTGCCATGACATGTAGTTTATATTGTCCTGTTATTGTTAGGTTTGATCGTACGTTTCTTCACTCTCTATTTCCGGCTTTGGCTTTGCTTTGAATGACTTAAACGGTTTTCTCTACTAATAGAATACGCCTTGGACCATTGAGTCACCACAAATTGCAAACTGCTTTTACTAAATGAAATTGACTACATATGCTTTTCTTTATCCTTTATTTGACCAGATCATCCCATTTGCAGTATTGTCCTCCTGCTAATGCTCGATAATACCTATCCCTACAATAGACAGGTCTTCCATCAGCAGCCTCAGCAGCTGCTGCTGCTAGATCATCATCAGTTATCACCTCCACTGGCAATTTAAGCAACTCCTCTTTTCTACAATATGCATTAAAAAATTGCAATCACATTGTGGACAAACTCTGGAAGATAGTAAAGGATCTTTGTGTCTTCTCTTACCTCAGGTTGAGCTTTGTGTTAACCTTGGGAACGGTTTGTTTAATTTCTTCCGTGGAAAAGGTAGTTCGAAGAAAATTCTCCACCGGTGTAGCAAATATAAATAGCATAACTCCTGTGACAAGCAATGCTCCTGTCCCAACTAGAGTTTGCTTCAGCAATTTAACGACTGGTTTAACCTGGGAACATGAAATATACGTCAATTATGCTGCAAGAAATCGAAATTAACATACTGCTCTTCTAGTCTGTATCCAAAATTGTTCTGAATTCAAGCAATGCTGTGATGTTCCGTACCTTGTAAGAGCCCAACAATCTATCACGAGCTAGGATCTGCAAATAAACTCAGTTTTCAGATTATATAGCCTGAAATAAGTATGTCACTGAGTAGTAGTAATGTTTAATAGCACATTTCAGCTACGCTTTATTCTATAACCTTCATATTCACTATTTCTGAACAAACCTTTTTCTATTTAATGCTTAATCAGGAAGTGTCTCTTACAATTTTGAGAGGCAAATACAGTTGCTAACCTATTAGTTATTCGAATTTACCAATGTCCCCACTTTTTTTCTCTTAAAAGGCCAGTAGTTGATAAAATTTTATCCTTGTTCCTACCTGACAAATCCTGCTGTAAGTAAAATCATCAATTTGTCGGTTTCAATGTATATAGCGCACTGACTCTATAGCCTTTGGTACTTTTGTTCCGTTCTTAGGTACAGTAAGAATGTGTAAAAGAGGCTAACCTCGGGCGGCTTGACCCACATCTGCCCGTCATACCATCCACTTTCTTCATAAGGGATGACCGCTGATAGAAGTCTATCACCAACATAACTCCAACCCTGCATTGTTATTCAATTATCTTAATTGCAACAGTTATTTAACGGTGAAGGTGCTGAGGCCATATCCCAGTCATTTAATCATAAGGTATAGTTAGTGTGAATGACAAACAGATTACATTCAGTTGAAAACCTCATTATGTTGTGCACTTGGCAACTATACAAACACCATGCATGAAGACTACACAGAATAGTAAATTCGTTTTGAAATCTCTGTCTGCCTCACCGTCATCTCCCGTTCCCCAGTACTGAAGTGATTGTGACATGAAAAACAAAAAGAGTAGTAGAACGCACCAAATAAATCCTCAAGACGATCAAAGACACAATGAAGAGCGTTCCTGTTCCAGCAGCTAGTATAAATCTTAGAGGCTCCTGCAAGATTTTGACAGTTGATGCAAGTCAGAGGAATTTTTATTAGCCACTTTATAAATGTTTTTGTTTGTGTGCAGCTGGCAGGTATCCTTGTCCATACATCAAAACATCTTTGTGTTTACTTGATTTGATACCCAATTACATGCACATATTTTATCTTCCTTACTCTAGAAGGATTAAAGCTTGCAGCCGCAATTGGCCCTCCAAGAACTGTAAACACTGCCAACCAAAGACCTCCCAGGCGAAGGAAGAACGACCCCGGACCCAGTTCCCCCCAAGAGTACAATACTCCATCCTTCAGAGATGAGTACTCATTTACCTATCACACAGCAAAATCAAGGTTAGCAAACATAGCTCAGAAGAAATGAAATGAGCTTTACTGAAACAATAACGCTAATAATAATTAATTTTAATCCCATCCCATGACCTTATCTAACTAACTAGTTAGATTCGGCCATAAAATTCATGAACTGACATTATACCATGCTAAATCTGTTGATTTTGAAGATCATCTAAAGAAAACACTCATTGCTATCATTGGGCAGTTTACACCTACCGGTCTCTGCTCAAAAGGGACCTCAATTTCCAACCCAGGATCCCAGCTACGTCCTGAAGATCCGCTTGTTTCTCCATCCATCTCATCTTTGATGGCCTTAGCCTTGATTGAAATCCGATGAGGAAATTTTGAAGCTTTGTGATTATGGATGATCAACGAGCCATAGCTGCTGCCTGGTCTGGCTTGTCTTGCACTTGGAATTAATGAACAGTAGAGATTTAGTCTAATCATTATTGGCTGAGTGTAAGCTATCACCAGCGCTGCAGAACAGTGGAGGAGGAGGAGGAAGAAGAATAAGCTATTATGATCACTGATTTACGTGGAGGAGGAGAACAAGAAGTTAAAGACTGTATTTTCCAGATTTTGAAAGATGAGTGAGAGACCCTATGTGGCCCTAGCCAACCTCTTTGTTATGTGGACAAGCTTCTTGTCCACGTGGGCTTCTTGGGTACCGTCCATCTCATGCGGTTAACACCCATGGGACTTAGATTATCCGAACCAAATGCATTTCATGCTTTTATATTTTTGTGGTCTCTAGAAACGCCAAGGGAGCAACGTGGCCGCGGTTCCCTTGCACGCAAATTCGTATTTGTTTCTGTTGCCTGCACGCAGTGAGAACAAGCATGACCAATTTGGCAAAACGACGGCACATCCACCATCAGTATCATCAGCCTGGCCAAATAAAGCGGGAGTTCTAAAAATTTGTATATTTTTCACTGTCTAGTAGGCATATAATTATTTACGGTTAAACCACTTAAATTCTCCCTCTGTGAGTATTTTCCAGTTTGATTCCCGTTTTTTAGAATCTCCAATTGAGTCTTAAAAAGTGTTAATTTGAATCAATTGGACTCCTGTCGTTAAATTGATTTAATGAGGTTAAATTTTTTATTAGCTGGAATGTTAACATGACCAGTTTTTTAAAACCATTGACACATCACTCTGTCACGTCAGAATCATCTTCCCCAATAGCACAAACCCATTTTAATTTATTTTAATTTATTTCTTTCCAAAAGAAAAATTTTCTGCAGAATCCTACTTATACTTGTTTTTTCCCATTATCGTTTGTTCTTGTTTCTCGAACAAAACCCAGCTTTGGGTTCTTTTTCGGACATAGTCTCCTCCTCTTCCTTCGTTCTGGTTAAAGCCGCGTCACAAGAGGGAGACTCCCTTCCTTTTCTTTGTTCTGTTTCTTCTTGGAGTATGCGTTTTGTGGTTAGGGAGGGAGTTTTAGGTTTTCTCTGTGTTTTGATTCACGTTTCAGGGTTCTGTGCTTGCAATTTATTTTTGCAAATTAGGGGCTAGGGTTCTCAACTGGGTTTTGAGTCTTTTTTTGGATTCTAGTTCATTGATGCAGATTGGTTTGTTATGCGAAAAAGAACACCCTGGCGGTTGTCGCTTGTTAGGAATTTTTGTGATTGCGTTCGATTTTTGCAATTTGGGGTTAGGGTTTTCGAACTGGGTTTTGAGTCTTTTCCTGGATTATAGTTCATTGATGCAGATTGGTTTGTTGTGCGAAAAAGAAGACTCTGATGGTTGTCGCTTGTTAGAGATTTCTGTGATTGCGTTCGATTTTTTCAATTTGGGATTTTATTTTCCTTTTTCGTTTATGTTGTTGCAATCTGGGGTTTGTGCGGTTGACATGGCAGAGTGATGTGTCAATGGTTTTAAAAAACTGGTCACGCCAACGTTCCAGCTCATAAAAAAACTTAACCTTGTTAAGCTAATTTAACGGTAGGGGTCCAATTAATTCAAATCAGCACTTTTTAGTACTTAATTGGGGATTCTAAAAAAACGGGGATCGAACTGGGAAATACCCGCGTAAATAGGGACAACTAAAGGGGTTTAACCAATTATTTAATTATCATGAAAGGATTTTGTTTTTTGTCTATATTTTAGTGGTCAAAATTAAGAGAGTATGGGTATTGTACTAGCGACTCCCAGACGGGATTGACGAACGGTGCTCGGGTAACGATAAGGCCGGAAAGCCGTGGCAGGTAGGTTTCTGAACATGATTAAGGTAAAACACTAATTAAGGATAATTGGGCTGTGGTTGGGTCGTGATTAAGGCTTTGCTAATCCAAAGCCCATAACCAAAACTATAAATACAGATCAAAGGTAAGAGGTGGATGATTCATTAATTACGCATTTATTACAACACTTAACTTACTGATCGAACTATCACTGACTTTGGCATCAGAGCACCTTTAACAGGTACACCTCCGGTCAGTGCACAGGAGATTAGACGAAGTGTGACTGGACGGAGAGAACAGGGAGAGTGTAGAATGGACAGCGTTCGGAGAAAATTGTGTAGGACTTAGGTGACTCGACCCTATACCAAAACAGGTATCAAGGAATTTGAAAGGGATGAATGAGGATATGTTAATGTTGGTCACTTAGAAGACAATGAAATACTAATTAGTTAGAACATCTTGAATGATTAAGATTCTCAATACATTCATGTTCGGATTATTTGAGAGAGTAAAAATAAAAGAAATAAAAAAATTAAAAATGAAAAAATGAAGTTATTTTGATTAAGGAAAGAAATTGGAAAGTAAAATTGTTTCACAGAACAAAAGAGTATAGACAGTGAAAATAAATGAAGAAAAAATTTTGTGAGTAATTTAATTGATATAATAAATTTTACTATTATTTTTAGTATTATATGGATACTTTCTATAATTTTTTAATTTGTTATTATTATTATTATTTAATTTAGTTTTATTGTTATTTTCTTATTTTTATTATTGTTTTATTATTACTATTTTATTAATGAATTACAAATTAATTAATTAATTATATATATATATATAATATAACCAATTAGTATTGGATTTTAATGTAACTACACGTGAATTTCATCACACATCTTAAGTATCATAGGAAGAAATAAAAACATGAAAATTTTCACCTTAAGTTCTTGTTTATATATATTTTTTATTCTTTGAAATTCACATTTCTTCTTGGGATACACTAACTGATTAGATATATCTAATAAAGATACTTTGATCCTTAAATCAATTGAGACTCGATTGATTAAGTAATTAATATTGTAATAAATGTGTCATAAAAGTCCTAATAATCATACCTTTAATTTTGTAAGTTTCTTTATAGACTTTTGATTAAGGTTGATCTAATCAAGACTGAATTATGTTAAACATGATTAATGACCTGTTTAGCTTAACTGAATAATTAATTAATTATGTCGACACCGATCGATTTCCTCCCAGCTTGGATAATTGATTTGGGGTAGTTCGATGACATTGACATTTGATTACTAACACTATTGTTACTATCTAACTCCTTTGTAAAACTTATGTTTGAACTACTACAAGACATACTCTTGGACTTGGAAGTAATAGTCTTTGACGAATGAACTCCTCATAGAAATGGTAGCATTAGAGCAAGTTTTTGGAACTTTGTGATGAATTAGGTCAAATGAAGCATCTATTTATAATAATTTCAGTAACGGTTCGCTTTACCACCCTTTTCCCTTCAACTAATAGATCTTTTCAAATCTAAGGGCTAAAGGTCGCGACTATTTCCCTTCCAAGCAATGCATCGTTTCATGTGCAACACGTCAATCATGCCCATACACCTCCCTTACCACGTCAATCGTACACTTAACCATTATAACATCTTTGTCGTTATGTTTCTTGAGGTTGATGGACTACTATACCTATAAGGTTACAATCAAAGATACAATTTTTTTTTGCAAAAATATTTATCATGTTATTCTTAGAAAGACTAACGTATATTGTTATTTTATTTAGGGTTAAATATGTTTTTAGTCCCTAAACTATTGGCCGTTTCTGGTTTTCGTCCCTCTTTCAAAGTAAGGTACGATTTGGTCCTCAATCTTTAAAAAACGTTCGTTTTAGTCGAAAAAAACGAACGTTTTGAGGACTAAAACGAGGACTAAAAACAAAATTTTGAGAACTAAAACGAACGTTTTTTAAAGATTGAGGACCAAATCGTACCTTACTTTGAAAGAGGGACGAAAACCAGAAACGGTCAATAGTTTAGGGACTAAAAACATATTTAACCCTTTTATTTATAATTGTGCTGTACTTTTATTGTTGTTATATGTTGAATTTACTGTAAATTTTATTAATTAAATATTTATTTATTATCAGATTCACCATTGTACAGTTAATAGTAAATATATGTTTGAAATAGAATTCAAACTTGTCATTATCATTATTAATTAAAAAAAACTTATTTAAATACCTTTATTGTTTAGTGTGTTAACTTTTTGCCTTTTATACACATAATCAGATTTGGTATTATTTATACTAATCAGATTTTCTTAATCGAATAAGTGCTTCTATTAATCAATTAACTAAAATTAAATAACTTAATATTAAATTCATCAGTATAAAAAACAAAAATAAAATAAGTTTTCTTTTTACATTTCTAGAAAATAAATATTCAGAATTTTTAGTGCACATCGTAAAGAGTTTTCGGTTTTGTTTTTTAAGGCTCACATGTCTGATTATACATTAAACTTTAATTAACTAGTTATTGAATGCATTATTAATTCATATTTGGTACTGAAGATTGGATTTAATGCAAATTCAAATCAATCAACAGTGGACCTAAACAAGGTGCAGCAGCTGTAAATCCGTTAGGAAAAAAGTAGTTAGCAGCTGCAAGAAGCGCATGGTCAACTTGGGACTCGAATCGGTCACGCGCTATATTGTTCAGAGTTGCTCTGCTCCTGGTAGTAAGTTAGCATTCGTTTTGCACTTCGAACAAAGTAAACCGTAGTAACGCTCCGCACAATCCACATGAAAACCAAAACGGTTAAGGGAAATTGGAAATGGAATTGGAAGACGAACAGGCTCGGCTTGCCTTTCGTCTTCCTTATATGCATCTTCTTCTTTCTCGCTGGATTCTTTGCTTCCAGTCTTTTCTCTCACTATCAGGTTTTCCTTCACAACAATCCTAATCACGTTGTTTTTCTGTATTTTAAGCTCTTTTTTTCTTCGATTTTTGTTTTATTTTGCTGGAAAGTATTTGAAATAAGAGATCGCTGGAATTTAGGAACGTGAAGATGACCTCAGGCTGATGCCGAGAGCGAGAACAAGGTTAACTGAAAAATCGACGGAGGAGGAGACTGGGTATCATTTGTTGCAAGCTGGAGAGTCCGGAGATGATTCCATTACATCGATTCCTTTTCAGGTGCGCGATTTCGCTTCTTCATGCTTCGCAAGTTTTTGCTGAAATGTTCTTCTGCTAGGGTAGATAAAATCTGCTTTTCATCTGTTTGAAATAGAACAATATCTTTTGATTAGTTTATTACGGTGAATTTACGTTAATATTTTGATTTCATAAACGTTTATGAGATGATCGCATCTCTGAAATTTATAATTTCAATTGTTGTGTGAATGTGATAATGTTGGGCATACGATTCTGTTGGAGGATTTACTTGAGCAATTGAGCTTCGAGTTTCAAATAAACGTGTCTTTGATTTGTGGTCCTTAGGTTTTGAGTTGGTACCCTCGCGCTCTGTATTTTCCTAATTTTGCGAGTGCACAACAATGTGAAAGCATAGTTAAAAAGGCAAAAGTAGGACTCAAGCCATCATCATTAGCGTTACGTAAGGGAGAAACGGAGGAGAATACAAAGGGAATCAGAACAAGGTAATGTGTAGTTAATATGTGTCTGTGGAATACTTAACTGTCTGCCTTCATTATAAACTGCATAAAGTAGAATGTTAAACCTAGGATTATGATTTTATCACAAATTTTTCCACAAGGTCAACAAGCCTTGCAATGCTTATACCAAAAGTCAAAAGGAAGAATTAAGTCCTGGAATTGCTAAGATAACAAAACTAAGATGCATGATTGGTTCCAATTGTGATTATGGTGAACCAGACAGATTTCAAGTTCTGAGAAATTAGACGGAATCTGTTCGTTTCCTTTATATTTGCTCTCCTTCCTATTCCTTGCCTCTAACCAAGTCCTTATCAATGCAACTTGTTTTTATTTCCTGAATCTTGACCTTTTATCTGCTTGAAGATAGAATAACTTAAAGCCTCATTGTGGTTCTTAGCTGATAAGTTTTATAAATTTATTATGCTTTAAACTAAATTCCTTTAAAAGTATCCTCAAGTAATCCTGAGGAGTTTCAATTAGTGAGACTTTTGGTAACATGCTGATATTTTATACGCCACTCCGTGGTATAAATATAGTCTACTCAAGATAAATGATCTGGCCCATGGGAGAATTGGCGATTATGGTTATGAGGACCTCTTCTCCTAAAATCCAAAGATGCACATTATGTAATATAAAGTCATATTGTGAGCTTATGTTATGTCTACATTTTTCTTTTAACAGCTATGGTGTTTTTATGAGTGCTTCCGAGGATGAAACGGAGACTTTATATGCCGTTGAGGAGAAAATTGCCAGAGCAACAAAAATTCCTAGATCTCATGGAGAGGTAAGATCCCTACTCAATTTGCTGTCTCGCTCTGCAGAAAGGACATTTTGAAAATGCTCGTTTACCTGATTTACTAAATGAATTCTCTTATGGTTTTTACTTCAGTTAATCGATTGTTTGAATTTGTATCTGTAATACGAAGTAAAAACTGTTAATTTACAGAAGCTTTTCATTTCTAGTAAAACTAGTATCATCCATCAAATCTATTACTTCTCCAGAGCACTAATTATTAGGGAAGAGAAAAAGGCTTTTTGTACAAGTAACCAATCGAACCCTATTACTTGGTATCTGGATTTTCCTTCTTAAATAAGCCACTTTTTCCCTTTTGGTATCAATTTCTATATTTTCTGCAAAACCTATTCTTTGTTTCAACTTTCTCTTTAATGGCTTTAGTCAAAGAAAATACATCAGGTACGTTACCAAATTGTTTCTTTAATAGGTGTACACTGGTCCTTTGACGTAACCTTATTTAATGTTTGAATGCTCTAGAATAATGTTTCGTGAATGTTACATTGCTTGCCATACTTCTGCTTTATCATCTTCCCAACACAAAATGAATTGACATCGGGTACTTCTGTTGGCTCAAAATTCAGTTAATGAAAGTAAAGAAATGTTAAGACTTAATGTGGGAAATGAAGCAGAGTTGAGACTACTGAGGGAATTTATGGTGCTAAGTTGGATTGATACTTTCAGTTTTTAGGGTGTTAGTTAGAATGGTGTTGAATGGAAGTTTTGCACTTTCCAAGAAAAGCAAGTGTTAGATTGGATTGAATTGAATTGGAAGTAGGTTCGACTGAATTGAATTAAATAACAAACACACTTCTAATAGATGGTTCATCGCGTCGAAGTTGCAGAGGAGAGATAATGCTTTTCTATATACTTTATTTTTTCTTTTGATAATCGAATCTTTGCAAAAAATTTGTTTCTAAGTGTTCTTCTGAGAATGTATGATAATATTACTTATTATTATTTTATTTATACTCTTATTCTTACTTAATTTTTAATTAGTTTACGTATGTTATTATTTTGATGTAAAAATAAGTAAGGGCGAAATAAAAAGATTTTAAAATATTTTATTAAAATTAAGAAAAATTATTGTTTTTTATTTTTGGTGTCGTGGAATCTGTTAGCACCTTTTCTGCATTCTTAACTGCCAAGTAGAGGGGAATTGAGAGAGGACCGGGGGAGGCAGGGATCGCAGAGGCAGGACTACATTGATGTATACGAACCATAATAGCTGTAAACAATGATCAACGTTCAACATAACGGTCATGCTATTCACATTTTTCCTGTGATAATTTTAATATCTATCCTCCTAATATCAAGATCATTTTGTTATCATAGCTCCAATCTGATGACCATATATTAAACTTAAAATATTGCTGGGATGGGCGAAGTGAAATTCAAAGAATCATTTTATAAATTTGTACCCTGTCGAACGTCGAACGGTAAATTTGTTCCTCACGGTTGGCTATGAGGTTTGTTTTCGTACATTGGTACAAAGGAATCTCCCATAGTTCAACGACACATTTGTGTTGTTGCCACTGAAAAGACGAGCTGCAGAGTTTTTTATTCTTTCCTTTTCAATCAAAATGTTGCTAGTCAATTTGAACTAAATTTTCTATGTTGTCTTCTGTGAAATAAAATAATAGGGTCACGATGCTGAGAAATAATGCCTCCAACTATGAATTTTTTTTAAAATTTGTAATATTCAATTTTTCTTTTGATTGGGTAAAATCGAAGTTTTTAACTAGGCTTAAAGTATAGTTTAGAGGTGTTGGCATGTTGCCTTAGCCTTTAATCAGCCATAATAAATTTTAACTAAAAGAAAGGGGAAAAAATTAAACGCCTTTAAAACCAATGTTCATGTACACCTAGACAATAAATATTAACTTTCCTCGCCTTTGATTTTGTTGAATTTGTAAATGTTTCATTTTTTGGGTGATTCTAAATTATCTGAGCAATAATGATGTTTCAGGCATTTAATATCCTACGCTATGAGGTTGGACAGAAATACAATTCTCATTATGATGCATTTGATTATGCTGAATATGGCCCACAAAAGAGCCGACGGGTACGTCTAAAGTAAAACTCGTACATTATCATTTTTAAGCTGTTGTGAATTTTTAGGATGGTTTATTTGCCTACCAGTACTAGCACCGACAACAATGGCACATGGTTTGTCATTTTATACAAAGTTTAGTATTAATATTAATGCTTGTGTTAAGTTTAAGATTAATAAACAATGCCAATAAAAAATAAAGATGTATAGAGAATAGAGAGGATAAGAGCATGTAATAATGAACCGAGAACTTATAGCGGAGAGAAAAATTTGTGGATGTCATGTCATTCATATAAATAGTATTTATAGAAGTGAAAGGATGAGTGTCTTCTAATGTAAGCCTTATTTTGTTTTTTTTCTCTATTTTTCAAATACAATATTATCTTATTCTTTTTTAGCATGAGAGGTCTTTATCCCTTTTCCTTTCTTAGAACATGTCTATGTCGTGACAACTATTTTTCAACATCATTGTGGGGATTTGAAAAACAAAATGAAATCTTATGCATATACACCCAGTAATGACCTTTATGAGATTTTATTTAAAACTTTCGTTGTTTCTTTTAAACTATAACAAGTTTTAAAATTGGACAAGACTCATGTTGTTTGATAGGTAATTTTTAGAGTTGTTTCTTAATAAAAATACACCAATAATAAATGTTCATTAAAATATAGCATGTTTTAAAATATATATATATATATATATATATATATATATATATATATATATATATATATATATATATATATATATATATATATATCAAGTATTTTTAGAACACCACCTATGTTGAGGAAAGAAAGTGATAGATGGAAAGCTTTTTCACCTTAAAATGAATATTAATTTCTTAAACAGAGGAGTCTAATACTTTAGGTTACACGGAAAAACATTCCCTCTCGAGTATGTATACCTGCATTCGTATTAAAAAAATATAATCTTAAAAAGATTATAAAGATAAAAGTTGATAAATTATAAGATTATCTTTTAGTTGATGATTTATACGGTGTGACATTATATTTATGAAATACTAAAATTATTTAGTTCAAATAACATAAAAAAAATTGAATTGATATAGATGATCTTATTGGTGCGAAGTTGGACGGAAGCTCACTCCTTTTCTAGTATATGGATCTATATTGAGATTTCTTAATGTTGTATTTGGATCTATTTAGTTCCATGGCCTCTCTCAACATTATCCTCTAGCCATGTTGAGATTTCTTACATAACATTTATATCTATCGTAGTTCCAGAGCTTGCATACGTTTTACGCAAAAATAACGCGAGGCCGTCATGATAAATATGCTGTTGTAATTAATTATTTTAGTATGCTTGAGTTCAATTTAATATTATATTTTTTATTTTTATAATTAAAATATGAAAGTATCAATCGGGTAATAGAAATCGATATTGGAGTTACTGTATGTACAAGAAATTTTCTTTTTAAAAAAAGGTGTGGAAACGGTTAATGATGTATCCTATTCAAACCCCTCGGGGCTGTCCCCATTTCTATTTTCAGTATACCTGATGAACTCAAATTGCATATACTTATCGCCACCTCATTTTGACATTAAAATGTTTTTTTATCTCTTAAACTTACAGATTTTTGTTTAATAAGTTCGACTTTAACTAAGTTCCACGCAGGTAGCTTCTTTTTTGCTGTATTTGACTGATGTTCCAGAAGGTGGGGAGACCATGTTTCCGTTTGAGGTGAAACCAAGTTTGTCGTTACTTTAATCACACACATCCCATTTATTAATCTACTTAGGAGGTAATTAGCGTATTATTATTCTGCAGAACGGATTCAACATGGACGGTAACTATAATTTCGAGGACTGTATTGGTTTAAAAGTAAAGCCACGCAAAGGAGATGGGCTTCTATTTTATTCACTATTACCTAATGGTACAATAGATCAGGTTAGTGTTTTCTTTTTCCTGATAACGTTGTCATCATTTTAAACATGTTTAGCAAGGCTGAAAAGGAGGTGTGGGGTTACGAAATGGGTGTTAAAATCACAAACCCTAAACCCTAATCTCTATTTTTTAAGGTGTCTGTCTTTTAAAAAAAAAATAGCTTCTAAATGAAGCAAATATTTCCACTTTTATTCTTCACATCGAAATTTATGGTCTTTTGATAATTTATTCGGTATTTTTGAAGATTAACTTCTTATTTGCACAGAAACAAATAGATACATACCTTATACTTCAAAGAGTTATGTGTGGAAAAGAAAACAGCTCTAAAATGTATTTCTTTCTCGTACAGAAACAGATAGAGAATACATACTTTATACTTTAAAGTGTCCGTCGTATAGAAAAAAAGAGGCTCCTAAATGAATGTTCTTGGAAGTGTCATAAACTCGTAAATAGATAATACAAACCTTAAATTTCAAAGTTCTTGTGATGTCGAAAAGGGAAAAAAAGGTCCAAATTACTGTTGGAAGTGTGTACCTCTCGAGAAGGAAGAAAGAAGCACAAGGGTAAGACGAGGTATAACAAACTAAACTCTACGGAGCTTCGAAATTTGAAGGGAAGAAAGTCAGCACTTGACTTGGAAAGACCCATTTTTAGGAGGATTGTGTAAGGAAGGACTCAATAGAATCTATTAAATTAAGATCACTGATTTTTGTTGTTAATTAATAAAATGACTAATCATGTGCATAACGAGGATAAAACTAGACTTTACATGAAAGAATTAGATTTTACAGGCTTTATCATGGGCTTTCTGTGTATACTTTGGCAGACATCACTCCACGGAAGCTGTCCCGTCATAAAAGGAGAGAAGTGGGTGGCAACAAAGTGGATAAGGGATCAAATACAAGACGATTAAATGAATGTTACCTGCAATTGATTCTCAAGCTCCACTGGTAGCAATATTTACGTCAACAGCCATTTAGATTTTGTTCTAAAATATGTTTATAGCTTTGATGACTAATCGAGGACAAAATTTAATGAGAATTGTGAAGATTTGGACAATGCACATGATATAGCATGCGTGATTCGTAGTCAATAAAAATAAAGGACGTAATCCAGAAGTCAATTGCTAAAAAATATCCCGAAATTCAAAGCTATAACTTTAGACCTTTGCATATGTGAGGAAAGCTTTCTTTCAACAATACTATCTTTTCTAACACATTTTTTATCATGACTGAAACTTATTAAATAAAATGCAAAAAATCAAATATAAACAGATTTTCAATTAAAAACACTGATTAAAAACACTAAAAACACTTATTGAAAACACTGATTTTTTCAATTAAATATATTACGTAGAAATGAGCATTATTTCACTAAATAACAAGACTTATTATATAAAAATAAGACCCATATTCGAAAAAAAAAATGTAAGCATTTCTATCATCTGAAATAAAGTAATTATATTCGGCTACGATAACAGGCCTACTTAGTTATGATTCAGAGCGAAAAAAAATTAAAAGTTGTTATTTTAAAGAAACTACTATTTCTAACTTAAGAACAAACAACACTTAGCCATTAGTACCTTTGTTTACGTAGTTTAGCTTACACAAAACAACGATTATCGAAAACTTCTCCACACATATTTTAAGATTAATTAGTTTTTTCTAAGGCAAAATGACAGAGAAACAGAGAGGTCAAGTAAACGAAATTGTTACCGGCTGAATTGTCTTTTGATCAAATTGATGAAATCACATCACAGCTTCAAATGTTTTGACTGTGACTTCATATAAACCTTCTTACTTAACATGCTAGGGTTAGTCAGTGTCATGGTTTATGCTAAGAAACTTTGAATAAACTAACCCAGCTCATAACATGACTACTTTGATATGATAACATAACCAAACCATAATTCAATTTTCACCTTATGATCTTTAAGGTGCTCTTCTGGAGAAGCTCGCATTCATCGAGATACAGATTCTGAAAGCAATTTCCAAAGCTTGTGCAATTGAATATATCCTCCATAAGCAAACCCAAGCAGCAAAGTATGCAAGCTACAATATATCACTGAGAATTAGAAATCCGTTGGCCCAGAGTAACTTAAAATGCTGACATACTCAAGGAGAATTAAACTATAAAGTTTCATTGTTTAGTCTCTCCCTATCTTTACAGAAAGAACCCCAATGTCAGTTCAGTACTCACTAGTAGTCGATGTTTGTATCCTTTTTGAAATTTATGACCTGCCTGAATTGGCATCATCTAAGTTCTTCATCTCTTTACTCCTTCCTCATTGCGTTCAATAAAAGGTCTGTCATCACCACTACCAAAGCCTGCCAAAGGGGCATATATTCACTGCTTATGCCAGTTGTTATACGGTTGCTTACCCCATTGCTTTAGGGCATGCATGCAACCAGCTGCTAGCAATAAACCACACACACCAAATGCCATTAATGCTGCATTTCCTACATTCCGATAATATCCACCCTGCAAACACAAAGAGGAAGTCAACATATATACAACAGCACATACACACATGAACCAGTTGAAACACCTGATGTCTTTCACCAAATCATTTGCCATGCTACAAACGTAATGAGGAAGTCTAACATATATGACAGCAAATACACACATGAACCAGTTTAAACGTATAATAAATACACAATGCAATTTACAAAATCATTCAAAATAAGCTAATGCATTGATCAAACATTTAAATGTAGTGAATTACCTCGGTACCATCTTCTTTTCAAGGATACCAAATACCAAACATGCATCGTCAATCATTTATTGCTTGTTAATTATATTTAATGAAATTGCAGAACATTTATAACTAAAATAACAACTCAACTAAGGCATAATACCTCCTTACGATTACCATAGTCACTCCCTCAAAATATTACACCTAAAGTATTGTATTTCAGTAAGTTAACCCTCCTTCACGAGTGATTCAAACACACAATCACCTTACTTGGCTAATCAACAAGTTGTGGCAATCAAGAAGTTCAACCCAAACTCAAAAGAAAACAAAAATGTATATTTTCAAAGCTTCAGAAAAAATGTAGGCACAATTAGGAATTTAAACTAACTTGTGTATACTACTGTAGAAATGACTGTGTAGGAATACTATGCCACCCTCCACGATTGTATGATTGTATATTCAAAACCTCATAAATAATTAGCGTGTCTTTTCAGTAAATGTTTATAAGAAAATGTCTACTATTTTCATAATTTCTGTCCACTTTAAGTTATAAAAATGGCATCATATTTCCATTTTGTTTTCTGTTTTCAAATATTTCTAAAAAAACAGTGAATATGTCTTGTTTACTGTTTTCATTATTTTCTACACAAATCTATAAAAATAGAAAACGAAGTAAAATCAATGAGATATTTTTTTAAAATAATAGAGGAATAGAAAATAAAAACAGAACCTTTTTTCAAACGAAGTAGCCTCATGGTTTATTGAACTCATGTTAATAATGCTCAATTGGTTAAAATTACATGCTTCCTAGAACTTTAGATAACATCATTATGCACAAATACATACCTGCATCACAGAAAGCAGAATCGCTCCATTTGCAGGGGCAAGAGAGAAGCCCATCATCCCTCCACGCAATTCATTAGGAACATACCTGCAAAAAAAGTAGATAAAACTAAAAATCCAATTCTGAGGAAATGAAAAAGTACAAATATAGTTAAAGAGATTACATGGTCCTCAATCTAGCAAGTGATGGTAAAACAAACCCAACACATGCATGAAACAAGCAAAATAGCGTCACCAGAACCCTAATTTCCTGCACATGAGAGTAGGCTCAAGATTTCTAGCTCAGAAATCTGACAAAAAATACATTTGATACTGTCTAAATATATAAGTAACTGCACCTGATAGTCATAAGCCACAATAGACAGAAGAAGAGCCAGTATAATGTAAGCGAAAACTAGGCAGTCCTCAGTTCTAAGCGATGAAGGTCCACTAGTGAGACACGGAAATGCAGTGCTTCCTATCATTCTTGAGCCCAGAAAGCATGGATATATCAAGCCCAGTTGCACTTCTCGCCCATCAGCCTAAAACCAATGTCATAAAGTGTTATATATATATATATATATATACACACACACACACACACACACATACAAACCAAAAGCATCCTATGACTTAGACTGATAAAATAGCAGGTTCAATTTCTTAAGCCTCTTGTCATAATGAGTCAATCAACAGAAGAGATTTTCCCACAATAATGGGAAGAGAAGCAAAATTACTTATAAATTTGTTCAATTAAGCCCAGTTCTAGATTCATTAATACAAAGAAACCATAAGAAGAAAAGAAAGCCCATAAAACATCCATAAATGCAATACTGTCTTAGAATTTTAAATATACTCTACATATATTCATGCCTCAGTATATCACAAAATATGCTCTAAAATTTGATATCATACCACCACTGTAGGCGCCCAAATGATCCAAAAAATTCCTATAGAGAAGTGAAGGCAAGCTTGTGCCCACGCCAACAACCATATCCTTTTATCTGTGGATTATAAAATTACAATCAGTATATAATCAGTAGATGACTTAATCTATTAATTAAATTGTTGTATAATTGATAGTGTTTCCTAGTGCCATCTCTTTTCTGCATCTAACCAGCTAAAGTATCATTATACATCGTAGCGTACAGATTGACTCTGTAACAGGCAGAATACAGCTTGAGAGTGAAACTAAAATAAAAACAAGATTAAATTAAACCATTGGCATGGCAAATTATGTTCAAAAAATATTACAAGGAGATCAGTTAGTCATCAGAAACTTAGCAACTTTTAAAAATAAACAATAGCCCCTTAATATAAGTATCCATGACTTTCATTATAGATCTCCATGCTGCAAAGAAGTCAAATCTCAAAGCATGAGATCCAAGTTTAGTGGAATTGAGCCCATGCATGCGTATTTCCTCGTATTTTTAGCAACATTCCTATCGCAGCTTCTCTTACAAGTTGCAACAATAATTGAATAAATAGTGGATTATTTATTTTGAATAAAAATTTCACAATGCAAAAACTGTCCTAGAAAAGAAATTAAAAAAGCATTGATCAAAGCAAGGGAAGGGAGCAGCCATGAAGCAAGGAAAACCAGCATGAAAAGCAAAATTTTGATATATGCGCAGAAAATTAAAGGAAAGAAAGAAAGTCTTATAAGTAGCTCCTCTAAAACACTAACTCGTAGTATGCACATATTCTTAAGACAAAATAGCAGCTATTATTTTATAGGAACATAAATAAAAGGGATGAGCTGCCTTGGTAATTTCCAGAAACTTTACTAAGTTATCAGATTGCTAAACAAATGTTGAGTACGGCATTCTTAAGAGCATTGAGCTGTTTTACATAAAAAGAAAAGCAAAATATTTGTTCGTAAAATAATAAAGAAAAAAAAACAACAAAAAGCAACTTACCACCTAAAATGTAGGCATAGAAGGAGCGACTGTACTCCTTAAGAGATGCTGTTCCAGAAGATTCTGTCCATCCTCTGGTGATAAAAGTGAAGCATGTGGCAGCAAAAAAAATAACAACAAATGAAGGAGCAGTGTTTTTTTCCGTATCATTACCAATAAGCCAATTTGCAAACATTTGGCTGGCAATAAAACTTGAAGACTCAAAGAAAGACATTAACCAATATGTATCATTAAGCGAATCAGGTCTGTGCCCTTGCTGCAAACAAAAACACAATATTCCAAACTGATGTTAAACTCTATATATTTTAAGCAGACCTATGTCCTTTTCCTTAGAAGCTGTGTACTTTCCACGTAAAGTGATTTTCCATGTAAAGATGAAAAGAAAAATAGAATGGATCGAGTTATTTAACCAGGAAGAAGTAAGCTCCTACTTTGCCATTTTTCCAGTGACAAAGTTATGGATGCTTAGACTGAGATCTGTGCCTATCTGGAAATCGAGATAAAAACATTAACCGATTACCTTTTCGTGTTGAGTGACCATCCAGTTCTCAAAACTGAATGAAAATATTGTATTGGCCAGAGAGAGACATATGCTACTCATGAATACACTTGGCTGCTCTGAAATCCTCTTCCATACGCCAAAAATGAAGTGTAGAATGCAAAAGATTAAACTAGCTTTCTTGTGACCTCTACATCAAAATTAAAGAGTGGGTTAGAATAATCTTCTGACTAATCGTCATAAATTTGTACAAAGAAATGTATAAATTTCTTGAATATGCATGATTTAGCATTAATGCTTCTGAATTAACCAAGATGCCTTCATATATTGACATCTAACATAGCAAACCCTGGGTTGAAATCATACATAGAACGATGTCATGAAAAAAATGACAAATTGAAAAAGTGCTAACAATTCACATGAATACGAGATTGACATCGGAATATTGATCATATTCTTCCTCAACAATTGGAAATGTAAATGTCTAGAAAAGACCCGTTTAAAAAAATACTCCTAATATCATCTCAAGAGCCACTAATCAACAGAAAACACTTAAGTAAATTAGACATCAACAATCACTCACAGTGACAGTAAAGGAATTCCATGTTATATTTTGGAAGACGTCCATTGTCATAATTAAAATAATTAAACAACCAAATCATCTTTACTGAAACAGACACCACAATATGACGCTACTTAAACAACACAATTGCTAAGGCTGACTTTAAACACTAAACTCAACTTTGAATTACTTAAACATAATTATTAATCTTAATTTATCAGTAACGTCAACGACTAAAAACTAGAGCCTCACATCATATCCGAAAATACGCCAAGGAAAGGAGCAGCGAAGAGAGCTGTTGTATATCCGTAACACAGAGACTTAACCATAGTTTCCCTGCCGATTCCATACGAAGCAAATTCATACTCCCCGAACACTGACCATAGACCTTCCATTACTGAGAAGAAAAACGAAACCGTCATTCGCACTTGCACATTACAGATCTAAATCTCAATTGAGTAACTAATTAATACAGGTGAGTTTCGGAATTTTGATTCAGAAACTGAACAGATGATTAAAAAAATAAGAAAAATATAAATCAATTTTCGAAACAAATATAACATAGAAATGAATGTTCGGCTAAAGTTAATCAGAGAATGTTCAGCTACAGCTAATAAGATATTTTGTTTTTCTTAGGTTTCAATTCTTACTCCATAAACAAAAAGAACTCTAAAGTCTCGAAAGCTGATCCCGCACATTGTCAAAGAAACCGAGCAATCCTACAATGAATAAGAAAATGTAGTGAAAGTAACCTGATGCGAGAGAATAGACGAAGAGGAAATTCCGCTGGAAACGGAGAAACGAGTGAGAGGTTCCATGGTCGAAGATTGTGGAGGTTCTGTTGAGGTTAGAGATGTGAGGGAAAAGAAAGATCGAGAAGCAGCAACAAACGAAGATGAAGATGTATACGGATGGATTTAGTTCCCAAACGGAGCTCTCAATGACTACTCCCATCGGCTTTTTATAATCTCGGTCTGAAGACGCAGGAAAGGAGAATGCAAGAAAAATCACGTTCCCTTGGAATCTGAGGCAAACCCTAGGTTGCGGTTCGAGAACGGGAAGAGGCGGAGAGTGAGACTGAGGGAGACGATGGATTTGATCGACGACGGGTGGTGGTTCGATTAGTGAAACTTATACCGCGGATGGAGTTAACGGAAATCGAAGCGCATTCCTTACGTCTGATCACATTTTGTCTATGTGGTGGAAGCCTAATAATAACGTCTTCAGTACCATAGGTCATGAAAGACAAAAAAAAAAACATAGTATTAACGACCATATATTCAAAATACTTCAAGATAAAATTAGTATTTAAGACCAAAATTTTATAATATTAACAATCGTGTATTTATAATATAAATTTGTTAAAAAATATATGTTTAAGCATTTAAAATATGTCTTGATATAAATTTTGTAATGATTATGATATAATGAAACTCTTCCAAATGCTATAAAATAAATTGTAATACCATTTTATTGTCAACGTTCTAATAGTATATGACTGGGAAATAAGTAAAGTTTTACTTAATTTTTTATTTAAAAAATAAATAAATTATAAGTATTAAAAGGATAAGATTTCTAATCTCATATTAGCATATAATATGCTTATTATTAATCCTAATTTTAACTTCAAATCCAATAAAATTGTCAATATATATAGAAAAACAACACTATTTTTTCTAAAATGCACTTTACTTTAAGAAAACATTCATTTTTTTCTTTTTTCACTTTGACACCTGTCACTCGAAAAATCTCCCACCTATCACACTCGCTGGTATTTTAATTTTAAACTGTATTAATTAAATCTCAAAATTTGTCCCATGCTATTATTTAGGTTTTAAATTTAATTACTTATTGTTATTGTAGTCCTTAATTTAATCACTTATCTTTGTATTAAATATTAAATAACAGTAAAAAATAAAAAATTACATTCAAAACATTAATAAATAGAAGAAGTTTGAATTATAGTAAGTTGTGAATATGGAATGTGTTTCCTGTACTACTCCGCTAAAATGTGATGGTCAAGTTGTCATTTTTAAATTGTCAGTCCATTTTGGTTTGGCCTCCCTAGTTTATCAAAGGTGGATTAGTTTGTTTTTGACGTGAGTTCGTTTTGTTTTTTAATTTTTAATTTTTTTAAATTAAAATAATTAGAAAGATTAAATTTATTATATTATATTTTTATAACTATGTAAATATAGAACATTATAACGATTTACATTTTTAACATTTACAAATTAAATTTTAATTATTAGTTATAATAGTATGATTTAACATGTAATAATTATTTGTTCAATTAAAAATATTAATTAATCCATTAAAAGTTTATAAAATATTTAAATGATCAAATATGTTTTAAATTTTCATTGATAAGTATATACAAACAAATATTAAAAATAAATTAAAAAAATTTAATTAAAGAAAAAAGTGACTAAACGAACTGTAAATCTGATCCAATTTTTTTGGGAGGATCAACTCGATCCGATTCATTTCTTATAAACCAAAAGCTGAAGGAAAACAGATCGGACTAGTTCATTTTTCTACCCCTAATTGAAGATATATTTTCTAAAGACTAGAGCTAAGTAATAGAGAATTTAACTTCCTAAACCTATATAATTGGAAATTTAACTTTTGAATATTTGTAATTTCAATCATTTAAGCAAGTCTTCAGGTAAGACTTTCTATGCATAATTTTCTAAATTCTGATTAATTTCAAAAGTTTCATGAACTAAATGATTATTTTTTTTCAATTTTATTATTGGAACGAGTTTGCCTTCCATGCATTATTATAAGAAAAAGGTATAGTTATTAAAAACATTTCAAAATGATTTTTTAAATAATTATTATAAAAGTAGCAAACTTATCGTACATGATAATATAAAAAAAAATGTTATCAGTGTATTTTATTTTTATTTTAATTAAACAATGAGAACGTTTACTTATTTGAAAATTCAACTATTTCTTACAAATCTAGTAAAAAAGTATTCAATCTCTAATATTGAAGGGTTGAATTTATTCTTATTTCTTAAAACGTTGCTTTAAAAAGTTAGTTAACATTTTCCTTTTTAAAATTTAACATAGCTATATTTATTGATTTACAAAACTTTGAATTCCTATTTTCTGTTGAAACAACAAATGAACCCGTTGAGGAAATTAAACGATCAAAAAGTCCTGATATTAGTTTGCAGCAGGTTCGTTTCAGCGGAAGGCACCTAATGCGTTATCTGTAGTTTTCAGTTGCAAGAGAAAATGCACATCAACAGTAAGTTCTTACTGAATAATGGAGAACCATACTCTCCACCCAGGAAATGTGATTGCTAGCATTTGCATTGGCAATTTAAAAATATTTATTTTATGTAACATTATTAGTTTTCATTTGAACTAGCTCGTGTTGAAATTTATTATTTGAACTAAATCGTTATTAAATCATTTAGGAATTTTTCCTTGACGCATGGAACTCCTATACTTTGTTTTTTTTCTTTTTCATATAGATGAAATTGGGGAAAGAGACTGTGAATGAACATGACGTACGATCTAACCTTGTTTCCAGTGACACGCAATCAACAGGTAGGTGAAGTGTTTAGACACCCTGACTTGTACATTGTGAGACCATTTATGTATTGGGAAATCGTTGGTAAAACTCGCAACCGTCAGGGTGTGGCAAAAAAGACTAATTTCTGATTCCGTGACGGAAAAAAAAGCAGTGTTGTGAAGGCTCAAGTAATTTCATCCAATAGTCACGGTCATGTGTTTGACGTTTACTTGTACCTAAATAAATATTCTGCCAAATAATTTCCTTCTATAAACAATCTTCCCTGCGCAGCAGCGCACAAGGCACAAAAATCTTACCTACGCGAATGAAGTTCAAAGTGGAGGTAACAAAAGAATGGCACGGCAAAATATGGTAAACCTTCGGATCCCAACTCCATTATCATGCGATCAGTATCCAATGGCTTGGGACATTCTTGAAAACCAATCAATTCTGCATTCGGAAATATTTTCAATTGCTATGCGTCGGAACTCAAAATGGAATAATCAATTCCCACGGTTATTTATATCTTTCTCGTGGTATCTATGCCTTCAAATCATAATTCACGAGGGTAGTTTTGCAGATGCATGGATCTCTTCCGACGCCGGCTCAGCATTATCCTGTTACAAAAGGAAATACAAATATTCAACCACGGTAGGCTCCGCAGCCCAGAATTTCGTCTCGTGATTTGTGATAGATCTAACAAATAAATAAATCATTCTTCCACCACAATTTGACGGGTTAAATGGAACTAGGGAAGGTTTAGATGGGAAGATTTAATAGAAAAAGGATAAAACTACTCTGGTTCATCACGTTAAGTCCAACTGAACAAAAAGAAACCAAATAGAATACCATTACAGAAGGATATTCTGCAATCCAATAGGGAATGCTTTCTGATAAAAGGCTGATATATTGCTCCATTGCCTGCTCTGGACTCATAATCCCAAGTTGTCGCCATGCAATCCTTGCAGAAATAACTCGGTTAAACACATCAAAGAAACTAATGGAGTACCCGTAACTGTAAGCAACTCAAGCGAAAATTAGAGCTAGAGGGAAAAGATTATGATTTTTAAAAAATACACATACATATTAGAGAACTACCATTTAGCTCGAGCAGAAGAGAACTTCAGTGTCAATGGCTGGGGTTCGTGGCAAGGACCCTGTGTAGCAATTCGGTAATAACCATGAAGCTTCATCTTCACTTCATCACTGAGACTATTATCGTTGCTCCTGGATTCGACAAATACAACAGCAGCACCAAAACGCTTCTCCAACTCAGTTCTTTCTATTTCCTCCCAATCATCCTCATCCTCCCACAAGTCCTTGTTTTCACCAATATCCTCGTTCCTACCAGATTCATCAATCTCATTATAATTATTTTCGAACTGCAAGATCTCAACCTTTTCAGCGTTGAGCACTCTAGAAGAATCATACTCCACCAGTTCCACCTCAATTTCGCTAATATTCACAACCACTTTATTGCTCCCATCCACAACATGGTCCTCAGCCAAATTCACAAGTTCAATTTCATTGTAAACACTACTCTCCTCATCAATCGTCTTTGAATTGCGTATCTTGGGCGATCCACGATCCACATCCACAATTTTTGGGACTCTTATTTTTCCCAGTATGGACTTGTCTCCGAATTCATCAATTTTCCCCACAATTTGAACAACTTCATCCGTTTCGCAGATCTTAGAATCAGATTTAACTCCATGATCATGACCACACCCAATAACACCCACTTTCTCATGAGCTTCGAAGTTTGGGGTAACGGAGAGAAGTTTGAGGAAAACCGATGGAAGCAGAAGAGAAAGAACTATGGCAAAGGCAATCTCCCACATAAGAAACTCCATGGCTTGCTAATGGAAGGAAAATTTACGAGTTTGTGTCTAAGTGTGAAAGGAGGAAGTCTGATACTATTTTCTGATGATAACGTTACCAATACGAAGAAAGTGGATTTAGCATAGAAGAGCAAGGTATATTTTACATTGCATATGATACTAAAAGTTAGGTGTAACAAGATGTACATGTTTCTATTCGAGCAAAATACATGTCGGTGTTGGAAAATGACATTTCCACCACTTCGAATATCCACTGGTGAGGAGCTTTGAGGGAAATTTGATATGTGGGTAGATTGTTTCAAAGGAAAAACTGAATCCCAGGCTGAAGGGATTCTATTTCAATGTAACAGTTTTCGGTTTGAGTTGAATAATTTCTTCTGTTTTTGAATTTAATCCAAATATATTCTTAATTTTTTCTGTATTATCATTCCATCGTAAATTATACATAGTTGAATTACCTTTATTAGATTAAAAAAAGTTGAAGGAATGTTTATTGTAGGGAACAACCAATCCAATTTATTTAGTTGGGATCGAGTTAATTATAGATAGATTAACCCGTTATATATAAAAAATAAAATATGACTAGAAGAAATTAAATCCTTTATTGTTCATTAGTTATTTGAATATTTCAATATTAAAGTATTAATTTAAAATATTTTTTATTATTTGATTCATCTAATAATAAAATATTATTTAAAAAACCAATAACATGTTTAGATAAGACATTTTAATAAGAGGATAGTTATTTTTTAAAATAATTTGAAATGTAATATAACAAAATATGTTGTTTGACTAATAAAATTTAAAAAAAAATGAAATTGTGAAATTTTATTAGAAGTAATTGAATAACGTTTAAGAATTTTAAATTTCACAAAGTATAAATTTAAAATTCTTCACATTTTCAATTTTATATATTAGTCTGTGTAGTTTGAATTTATAGGTCGATTTAATCTAACTTAACCTTGTGTGAGATAAATCTAACTTTATTTAATCTGATCCTAATTTACTGTCTCTACTTAATGAGTCTAACTTTACTTAATCAAACATAACTTAATTTAACCTAAATTCTACCTAAGTTGAACATAAAATATTATTTTGAAACACTATTCTAACGGTAAAATATTAAGCGGACACTAAAAGTTAGTTCGTAGTTAGAAACTAAATCTTGAATTTGTTTGATAGAATACATTAAGAACAACAATGTTTCTTTTCTTGAGTTCTTCAATTTATCGTAATAATGGAAAACAGAAAATGTAATACTGTTATGAAATTTCTAGCGAGTTTTTCTTTGTCTAAAAGACAGATATTTTCTAATAACTAATTTTCTATTTTATAACTGTATATTTTATTTAGATAATAGAATGTAAAACTATTTTTACATTATCCATAGTTATTTTTTCTTAAAATTTGTGTTTGATAGTGTGCTTTTTTTCATAAGATGAAAAATGAAAAGAAAAATAAAATAGAAAGTGAGATAGTTAGAATTAAATTACAAAAAAACAAAGAGCAGTATAATTTTTTTGTTAATAATTTTTTATTGTTACATATCTATTAACATTGTTGTTGTTTAACTATATTATTATTTATTACAATAAGATCACCTATAATGGATTGTATATTTTGTTTTTCAAATAATTTTTTTAAATCTTGCAACACAAGTACATAGTTTTAACACTTTATTTTATTTTTTCTAAATTTTTGTATGAAAAAGTTGTGCTACCTTTCTTTTCCTCTTTTTTTGCACGTTTTGTAAGTATTTCGAAACAAACCACCACTCGTTTCACCATGCTGTTTCTTCCAATGAAAAGACAAATTTAACACACCCGCTAAAAGAAAATTCAAATATGATTTTTTCCCAAAATTTTTTCTTAAGATTTTTTAATGACTAAAAATATTAGTTTCGTTTTCTTTCTTCGATCTCCTTTACAAAAATATTAACAACGATGACTTTATGATTCATCAAAGACTAAAATATAATATAAAATATTTATATGAACTAAAAACAAAATAAAAATTATAGAAAACACATATAAAAATAACATATTTGTAAGAATAGAAAATAAAACAATTATAATTCTTTTAAAAAATAACGATGATGATAAATCTTTTACTTCATACTATCTCACAGATATCTAATACCTACAAAACGAGTCGAGTTGAATTAAACACATATTAATACTTATTATAATCAGATTAAACAAAAACTTTATTGTTATCTAATTTTTTTCATTACATCAAATATCTATTTTAAAAATATTTATAGATTTTAAAATTTTAGAGATATCAATAGATATCTATAATATTAAAAAAAAATATGTCATAAATTTTTAAAATAAAATATAAATAAAATTATAAAAATATAAAGTATTATATAAATTAAATTAAATATTAATTTAATTTAATAAAATATATAAACTTTAATTTTAATTAAATTTCTTAATAAAATATAAATTAAATTTTAACTTTAACTTTTTTACATATAACAAATATGAATTGATACGAATATATGATACTTGTATGTTAAAATATTTATTATCTATAAATAATAAATATATTTTACTTCTATCTACGGATTTTATCACAAATATTAACACAAATATTTTTGTCATGGTTCCAATCGATGATAATCCTTTATTCTTACTTTTTATTATTATTTATCTTACATCATTAATATCATTGATATGGAAAGAAACAAAACTTATATAAATCAATATGGGTACTGAGTGGTACTCGGTGCTCTTTACGACAATTAACTTCATTAATATATCAATATATAATGTAGAGGTGAAATTATAATTTTGATTGAATCGCCATACAAACAATATTTATTTTATTTCATAGTTTACATGTTAAATAAATAAGATGGACTTCGATGTGTATATTATTATTCTTTATGAAATTTAAAATTGTAGTATATAGATTGTTATGATTTGTTAGTACGAGAAAAAAAGAAGAAGAATACATAGGTACAGAGGTATTTACAAAAAGTATGTTAATATTTAAATAATTTTATTTTGCGTTTATGTAAATATGTTATCTTATTTGCTTGATTCCTGCAATTTTTTATATTTTAAATTCTTACAAATTATAATTTTTATTTTAATGCCTATAAATATGTCACCTTTTGTTGTAATCCTGGGTGAATATTTTTTGTAACGAAAAATAAAAATTGTAAAATGGCAGGGGACAAAAATTCATAAAATATAAGAGGCTAAAACAAAAAAAACGTTAATATTTCATAGATAAAAATATATTTATCAATAACTATATATAAATTTAATTATTTTTTAAAATTAAATAAATAAAAATAATTTATTAAATAAATAAAAATCATTAACGAAATAAATAAAAATTATTTATAATTAAAATATAAAAAATATTCATATTTATTTTTATGACTATACATATGTATCCATTAAGAAAAAAGAAAAGAAAAAGAAGCATAAGCGCGTTTGGTGGGACAAAATAAGTCGGGTCGAATCCGGATCCTTGATCATTTATATCCCCCGTTGGCGTAAACCTTGGGTTCCTCCTTCTGTAACTTGAGAGAAAAATTAGATTCTTTAGGGTTTCATCCTTCCTGCGGTATCAGACATGGGGGGAGGCAATGGCCAGAAGTCGAAGATGGCTCGTGAAAAGAATCTCGAGAAGCAGAGGGCCGCCGGAAAGGGTAATTTTTCTTGCCCCTTTCTCCAACCTAATCATATTTTCTCATTCGTCCTCTCTTCAATCATCGATATTCCAATCAATACTTTGATTTGTAAAAATCCGTTTCTTGAAAGTGAATTATGAAAATCGAGACGATACGTGTTAGATCTGGCTTCGTTCTTGACTTTAGTAATTTCTTTTAATTGTGCAGGAAGCCAGCTGGATTCCAACAAGAAAGCAATGTCCATTCAGGTAATATCGTGTTTTTAATCTCCACAAACAATTGCTTTCGTTTTTTCTCTGCATAAGTTGGATTTCTCGCACGGTTGGTTGTATAGAATAATGATTTCGATTTTAATATTGTGAATATACCATCAATTTCTTCCTTGAAGTATTGCCCTCTTTCTCTTATTGATCTATGAAGTCAAATATATGTGTAAAGTAAAATATCAATTGTTAAAAATTATGCCAAATAGTGAAATATATCAACTTAAATTCTTAACCGATTTATATACAATGCTTGGAGAGTTGCTTGGATAGTTACTTGTAGAAGTTTATTTCTCTAGGGAATACGTAGGAGATAGAGTAATATTTTGGGGAGCAAAGTGATGGTTTATTCCATTATTTTGTATGGGGATTTCTGTATATATTTGTTAATAAGGGCAGCACTTCTGTTACGGCTGAAAGAGTTTTTTATTTGGTGTTTGCCATTCACCCTTTGTTCTGGGATATCTTCTGCATTTACGTTCCCTGTTCTTGGAAAAGATGTGAAAATGGAATTCAGGTTCCATACTAGGCCTAGTTCCCTAACAGTTCTTGAAGAATTACTTACAGTTTTATTAATATAGACTCTAAGGAGATAGAGTAATGTACGAGGGACTAAATTGATGGATTATTCCATTATTTCAGATGGAGATTGCAGTATAAATTTGTTTATATCGTCATATTTCTGTTATGGTTGAAAAAGTTCTCTACTTGTTGTTTGCCGTTCATTCTTTGTTCATCGGTATCTTCTGAATTTATGTTCCATGATCATGGAAAAGATAGTATACTTGCATTACTACTTTTATCAGAGTATATTAGAAATAATTGGAACAAAACTGAAATTGCAACAAAGAAAAGACGGTTATAGGAAACATTATATTGGAATTTTGTAAAGAGCCATATTTTATGTGTATGAAATGGGCTAGTTTGGGCAGGGGGGATGTCATCAGTATTACCTTGCACTACATTATCTAGTCAGTTGTGATGCTGACTTATTTTAAAAATTTGGTATGTCATGCACATTTATACATGCATGCGATGTGTTCTCTTATATTATCTATTATACTATTGAAATATACTCATAATTTTAGTGATAGCTGCAGAAGCGGAACTCTTTACTGATCATCAATAATGTATATTGATTGAATAATGCAGTGCAAGGTGTGCATGCAAACATTTATGTGCACCACTTCGGAAGTGAAGTGTAGGGAGCACGCTGAAGCCAAACATCCTAAATCTGATGTTTATGCCTGTTTTCCTCATTTGAAAAAGTGAACTTATTGGAGACTGGAATTGGAGAAAACTTATATCATCATGGCCTCTTCCTTAAACCTATTCACCGAGATCTTCCTCCATTTTCTCTTTATATTAAATGTCTTTTCTGTGTTTGTGCCTGGAGAATTATGTAGGGAGAGCAGGGTGTTTTTATTGTAATTTCTCTTCATGACAGGGCAACAAACTGTGATGCTTTCACTTTCTGTCTAGCTGTAACTGCTTAATGTTCGTTCGTGTTAATATTAAAGTGTTACATAAACTTATTTTCTAATCTTATCATAGAATTACCTTACTAGTCTGGAACAACAAAATGGAATCTCTTGGCGAAATAGATCCTCACTATTTTTGGCAACTGGATGGAATCTTATCTCATCCTTTGTTTTAATATATAATAATTTTAATATATGGACCTCAGTTTTTATAATTCTAGAGGATCGTTGTCTGTCCTGAGCTCAATAGTATTTTGGTCTTTACTGCTTGTGTTATCTTAGTCATTCCAACCACGTTCACCTGAAACAACATATTGCTGCTTGTGTTATCTTTACTAGAAGACCTGTAAAAGTGTACTCGAAAAAAAAAATCGTAGATCTGAATTCAATATAACGGTTTTCATTGGTCACTTAAAAACAGAAGCTACCGATCAATTTTATAGCAACCATTTTCTTAAAGGGAATTTAACGGCTATTATATGCGTAATGTTTTATACAATTAATTAAAAACCACTATAATTGCCAAAATAATTATGTATAGATTTATATATATGGTAGTTTCGACTAATTAACAGTATATATATTTTACATAATTGCGTGACTTATTTTCCATTTCAAATAAAGCAATCGTATACTAAACTTTATGATTAAGTGATAATATAAATTAGTTTGCTGTAATGACATTTTCTCTAAAAAAAGAAAATATGGTCCAATATGAACTTATGCATAACTTGTAATATTTAATGAATTAAAAACTCGCATCGAACTCTTAACCAGAGGTTCTACAAAATTTACTTGAGCTGTATTGGATCATAAAAGTTAGAAGTTGGCATAAAGGAGACTTATTCAATGTCAACCGACATTACGAGAAAAATAGATTTGGAAAGGCATTCGCTGCCTTATATTATCATAGTCTAACAATCTTACTAGAATAAAGTGACTTGAGAAATATTTTTACTATTTATTTCAAGTCTAACAACCCAGATTATTTAAGATTGTATAACTTTCAAGATCCTTTCAACAACTGTCAATAACATTATTCCTCATGTGAACATATATTATGGATACACTCCACGGGAAAACTACTGTGATAAACAGAAGGTAACGAAGATGCGCGTTCGGATATCATAAAACAATCCCAAATATATTAACTCAAGTTTATGGATCCATAAGTGATCTATAGTTACTATGTCCTCATTCTGCTACTTTCTGCTGCCCTTACCTGAGAGAAATATGGATGTGCCTGCAGGGACAAACACCAAAATGACAGAAAAAAGTTAGTGCAAGCAGCTTGAAAATAAATAAACTAATTAATAAGGAAAAATGATAGATTGACATTCAAAATAATAAATAACACTCAAATGACACATGGAGAAAGAGAGCGAAAAGAACTTTTGTACAAGGTTTATGATGTGTGACAGACAGAGATATGAGAAAATTGATAGAAGTTGAAGTATTAAGAAATAATGGGTGTCATTAATAAGAAATGGACAATGATAGAATCACACCTACATTCATTTGACATGATTTTTATAATGAAAAAGTGAGAAATAATGTGTGAAATGAGTGTAAAAGTGTCAATATATTTTCTCATTAGAAATATTCCAAAAACAATGGAATCATAATTTTTGTCCTCTTAATTTAATGTGGGTTTTTCAATTTGATCTAAATCTTTTAATCAATTCAGTATTGAGTTATTTTTGGTCACTACTTGTTTTCGTGACAACGTTTTGCTTGAATCTCACTTTGTCTTCCAACTTTTCAGAGGATGTTTTGGTGCTTGGATATGATTCATGATAGTGGTGAATGCGATAGAGAGATACAGGTAAAATATCTGGTCAATTATGATTAACTCCACAGTAGTGGTTGGATGTCTAAATGGTGAACAAAGATGCGACAAGGACAGTTTAAAGGTTTCTGGTGGTTATTTGACAGCTTTGGATGTCGATTTGACATTCAAGTACAAATGATGTCCAAAATGTTAACAGTGAAAAATAACTTGCAAGGCCCCATCATATCGTAAACTTGGAGAAAAACTTTGGCAAGGAAAAAAAACAGAGGATGAAATTGAATAAAACATAAGACTAACAAAAACGTAGATTGAACTTAAATGACGAAACTTGTAAGTTTCTAAAAAATATAAATATTTGTTAAAACAAATGATTTTAAAGTTAATGCAACGGAAGATCGATGCTACTGCAAATTGAAAAAAAATTACAAACTAAGGAGCTGTTTATCGTTACCATCGCTTCCTTAGCTGTTAGCCTGTCCTGGTGATCATATCGAAGAAGCTTATCAAGAAAATCAATTGCCTACATGCCATACAAGAATTTATTAAAATGCAGTCCACACTAAATCAGAAGGTTAACAATGTCAAATAGGAATATTGAAGACCCACCTCAGGAGACACAAGATGCTGATTATCTGCATTGATAAATTTAGACCAGGGCTTTCGACTGTGTCTGCAATACAAAATTGCATTACATAATAAAATGTGTCAAGTCAGTAATACCGGTTCATTTATCTACCAAGAGAAAATAAAGTTAAAATAAAATCAGCACGCTTCCAAGGAGAGCTTGAAGAGGAAAATGATAAAATGATAAAGTCCCGTGGAAATTATTTATGATAAACAGTTAATGATAAATGTAGTTGGGGATACCTTCCAACAAGCGCATCAAGTTGAGGATCAAGTTCCAGATGATATTTATTAAGATACGCATTCAGTTCATCAGTCCCAAGCACCTACATATCACTAATAATTAATAACAGTAACAATAAATGTACCGATAACTTGAATACAGAAAGAAAAGTATATCTACAATGGCTTGTTAGGATCGGGAAACTTGGTTAAAAATTAATAATGCTAAACAATGGTCAATTATTTTATACTTTGTGAACCACATTCAATGGAGGACAAGATATCATAGCTTGGAACTAAAAATGAAATTGCTGTGTACAACAACGACATCAAGGTAACCAAAAATTTACAAATAATTGTAAAGCACGACAAATGTAACCTTAGCTATTTTTACAAGCTGATCCTGGTTGTCATGGCCATAAAAGAAAGGTTCTTTGCGAAATATCTGCACAAAGTACAAGAAAAGAAATCATAACCAGAATTACAAAATTTTAATCATGTATGTTCAAATTTAGACCATCTGCATAAATGATGTCAAGAGTATCCCATATATGACAAGTTATTTGTAGTTATAATACTTACCATTCCAGCAAACATGCAGCCAAGGCTCCACATGTCTAATGAGTAGTCATATTCTTGCAGATCAACTAGAAGTTCAGGACCCTTGAAGTATCTGAGAAACAAAAACATAACACATGACAATTTTGGTCAATGACACTTAAAAAGAAATCACATGTTATACTTGCACTACACTCATAAAATATAAGCCTAGGAAAATTTAGATAATCATTTTTCTTGTCAAGTTTTAATGATAACAATGATTGATTATACAAAAATAAATTATAAGTGAAAAGAAAATCAAATAAGGGAGCCGTGATGTGTTTATATGAAGATCATTCGAAATGTACTTAAAGGAGTAAACTAGAATACCAGTAGACTGACATTAAACCCTCGGCAGATTTAACTTAGAAAACATGGTAGAATATGTACACCCGAAAACTTCAGAATTAAAGCCTGGGAAAAAAAGACCATAAAGCAATAAATTTGTCCATTCTGAAAAGGAAATGTTGTCTCAGGCCATATTGGTTTCAATTTTTGTCAAATACCAATACACCCCATTTTATTCATTCCTATGTCGCATCTGTTCTTTGAAACTCTGGTTTATTGCTCAGAGGATAGTACCTTGAAGCTACACGAACGTTATAGTCCTTTCCAGGATGATAAAATTCAGCAAGACCCCAATCAATCAAACGAAGTTTTCGTAACTCATGATCAATCATAACATTATGAGGCTTGACATCCCTGTGCATAACGCCTTGAGAGTGGCAGTAATCCAGGGCCTGCAATTCAACACTAAAGCATTCAGAAAACAAGAAAAGGTTCTCAGTACACATTTGCTCAATTATTTAAAAATAATAAATTGGGTACATAAAAAATGATTATAGGGCTTATACACATCAACATATTGTATTCATGCACGGAGCCTTCTTTAAGATATGATACTCAAACACGGTTTAAGGAAAAACAATATGATGTTTATGGAGAGGACATAAAAAATGGCAGTATCAACTACCAATGATAATACAGGAGATTGAAGGAACATATCTCACCTTAAGGAGCTCATATATGTAATAGCGTATGTCATAATCAGTCAAGGTTGGGTACAGAACTTTAAAATCCGTGCTGTTGACATACTCAAATATCAAACTAGGAGTTTTGGAATGCTGATCTCTGACAATATCAAGAAGCTTGACAATATTTGGTCCTCCACAAATATTCTGAAGTATTTTTATCTCTCTTTTAATCTGGAAAAGGGTGTTGAAATACTCACAAAGTAAGAAAAAAAATCAAAAGAATTTGAAATGGCATATTATCAAACAAAATAAAGTTAAGAAAATATGAATTACTATTATATTAACAAAATTTAAAAATATTAACAACTCATTTGTCAATCCAAAGGAAAAGAGCTTACAAGTATACTATTAATTCCAACGCATCATAAGAAGGACTACTGATTTGGACAACGTAATCCTACTGATTCACAAAAATGGAATTTGCAAAACGGCATTGCAGGTGCAGCAGACCTACGTCATTCATATATATATATAGGATGAATCAATTGACGGGTGTGTGACTGTGTAAAGAATAAGTTGAGTCTGCCTTAATCCCTCCTCTGGATATTTTACAATGGCACTAGCCGTTTTGAAGAAAATTCATCAAGCTTAGCTCAAATATTCACCTATAACCCTATACGGAGGGTCCACTGACTTGCAATATAACTAACCATTATCATATCAATGTTGCACATAATGTCATTATGCCTTCTATTTATTCGTTGATAGCGCATAGAAGTGTTTCTACATTTATAGTCTCTGTTAAAAACTAATTATATTTTATGTCATGTTTAACATCTCATAATGAATTTTAAGGTTATAATACAACACTGACCTCATAAAAATGCTTGAGTGTGCGTGAATTTTTTTAGAGTAAAAACAGGTGAACTATGCAGGAGATTAGGAGAATAGTTCACATAAAGCAGCACTGGCTGGCTTAATTCATGTGCAGGTACCCAAGTAAGGAGAAAAGCATGACAAACTAATAAAGGAGTACCTTTTTTTTCTTGACAGGTTTCAGAATCTTGATTATACAGCGCTCATTGCTATTAACATTAATGCCTTCAAAAACCTCACTATATTTCCCTCTGCCCACTTTTCGCACAACTTCATAATCATCTTGATCACTGAAATAAAAAATATGGCACATAAATAGAAATATTTTTTAAACTAAAAATTAAAGAAATTGGTCCAGGATGGGCAAGAAATCATCAAAGGGTTCCAATATCACCGATTCCATTTAAATGGAAAATAAACTAAAAAGGAAGCAATTAATACTCGCTCGGTAAAATTAAAAAAAGAAAAAGAATGTACGACATATTAAGGATACAGAGAACAAACTTGATCAATCAACTCTTCAGTACAAGGTGATTCTGGACCAGCTCAAGTGTCTGGTCCTACCACACAAAACCTAAGCAAGAGCATCAGATCCAATCAAAATCATATCAGTGCAACACAAACGGCTCAATTCCGCATCCATCAGTCGGTTAATACAAAATACTAGACACGATTGCCGAAGCCATTGGTACGAGGAACAATGAAACAAAAAAAAAAAGCAGCTGAGAAACCATCTACACAGTCTACAATCATACAATAAAATTCCCTTGATAGTGGAATGTTCCCTCTGAGATCAGAAACATTAACATAAAAATTAGGGTTCGGAACATTACCCCCACTGAAGGGTGAGGGACTCGTAGTCCCAATACTCTTTGGGACGAAGAGCATTGACATCGGCGTAGACGCGCGCCTTGGACATGGTTTAGCGCGTGGAATCTGAGATCCCGAGTTTTTGGCGAAAGGTTTTGGTGCGAGAGTGACGATGGTGTTAGTTTTAAAGGATTGGAAGATGCGCAGGGTAAGAGATTGAAGACAGGGGTGCGCAGTAGCGTAGCCTAGGCAGCAAGTAGCAGAGCAGTAGTTTTAATAGCGTGATTGATTATTCGTGCGCATATCTCTCATCTCATGGGCCCATCTCATCCTCTGTCTGTCTATCAACGCTTAGCAGTGAAGGTAATAAAGCTGCGTTTGGTCCTATGCTCTTTTTAAAATATATCCCCAACCAAGGATTCTTGCTTTGTGGGTCTACCTAAGAATCTATCCACGTGGCAATTACTGACTTGTCCCAAAAAATATCTGTTAGCAACCCAATTAGAATCACTCTCAAAGATTCTTTACTCTTTTCAGGATGATTTTTTTTCAAAATCCTTCAACGTGCTTATGCTTGCGATTTTTTGTCAACTGGCCCTCTAACTACACCCATGTTAAACTTCCATGACAGAATGGAATTTATTTAATATTAAGAGTGACAAAATATTGTCTGTGATAGCATCTCGGTTAATTTGCAGATATTTTTAGAATTACATTATTGACTGAAATAAAAATAATTAAGATTAGTTTATATTTATTTTCACTATATATATATATATATATATATATATATATATTCATAACTTTAGTACAAGAGAAGTTTTAAATTTTAAGGTAATACGAAGTTTAGAATTTTTCTTTTACTATTTTTTTTAAATACATTTTGTGAAAAATATGTTTTTTTTAGAGCTGTCAAAATGGGCTACTCAGCCCGGTCCGGCCTGGCTCACCACGGGTTGGTCGCTTAGTGAGTCAACTCAACCCGCTTCATTTATTAGCGAGTTAAAAAAATTCGAATCCGTCCCGACTCACCACGGGTTAATGAGTAAACGGGTTGGTTCACTAGCTCACTCAATTACAATTTTTTTTAAATAAAAAAAATTACAAACTTTCTATAATTCAAATCTAAACAAATTTCACTCCCAAATTTCACTCTCAACATGAGTGTTTAATTAATTTTGAAAATAAAAAACTTAAATAACTTTTTCAAGCAAAAAAAAAATAATTAATATTTTTTTATAAAATTAAATTTTAATAAAATAAAATTAGATAGGTGGACTGGTGGGCCAACCTGACCCACCACAGATTTAACCTGTGTGAACCGGATTTAAATAAGTTAGGTTAAAATCTGACTCGCATAAAAAAATACAATACTTTTAAACTCAATCCGACCTGAACCTTTTGTGGACCGGGTTAACCCGTGCATTGTAACCCATTCTTTTGTTACATTTCCTACAAAATAGTTCTCGCGCAAAATGCGATATTCTGACTTCTTTTTTTCTTCATAAAGACCTTTTACTACAATAAATTGTTACTTTTATTAAGTTATTTGATATAATAAGTAATAAAAATCTGTGGTGAAAATCTCGTGCTATTTTTTTTCATTTCTAATAAACCTATATAGATATTTAGTAAACTAAACATATTTTAATTATGTAACCAAAGACTCTGCTTACCAATATCAAATTATCACAAATTATACATAAACATTCATACTTTTAAACTCTTTCTTACTGCTGCCCCCTTTAATTACCCTCATTCAAATAGCCCCACTTTTAAAAAATTCTTACTTTAAGTTGCTTAGTTTGCAAATTCCGATTATGAATGGGCTCTATCCAGAGAATAGGTGTATGCCCCTATAGAGTAAGTGCTACCCTATCAAGGTGTAATAATCATATCATGTTCTTTTCAATATCTACAAACATCTGGGACTGATGATAAACAGCTTACACTTATAATTCCAAAAAACATGAAGATACATATCACAATTTTAATGAAAGAGATATAGACATTCTTGGGTGTAACATTCCCTATTTATTTGAAGATAAGATTTTTCAAATTTAAATGGAAGACATGCAGTTATCCCCGTTATAACACTTTTTAGTTAGTATGCATATTTCCAAGTTTCATCATTTAAAACTAAACTAGAACAACTTTTTTCCTTAGATATTTATAAAGTATTGGAACATCTTGCATTTATCCTCATTTGTCAAGAATGTGCAGGATCCCAAAAACTAAATACAGCGATTATATATACAAGCTCATCTTCCCCAAAAAGAATCTGCATCTGCTATTGACTAACAACTTGGTGGATCAAATCATAAAATGAAAAAAAAAGAAAAACTTGAAGGACGGGGATAGAAAAGAAAAAGGTAAGAGTTTTTTAATCGTTGTCAACATTGTCTCCATATTTAGGCTACTTCTTTAGGCTGAATCTGCTCAAAGTCAAAAAACTCAAACATGAGACGTCTCACGTCACGTTTTCCATAAACAAGATATGAAAGCCCATGAAGAGCTTGTTGAACAGCAGTTGTGGCTGGGTTTCTTTTTCTCCGGTTATTCTCATAAGTGTCTTGAATCTTTTCATCATATATAATATACCGGTGGAGAAGTTTGCCTCTCAAATATCTTCCACAATACTTATTCATAAGAAGGCCACGGTGCCTCTGTTGCAGCCACAACCCCGGAGCATCTAAATGCTTCGTCAATAATCTTTCAGCCATCACCAAATCCTTAAGAAAACCAGAAATAATAATTTCAAAATTATACATTATCCAATCAATGATCAGTAATTGTTAGATTGTAAATAGAAATTGTGATAAAATATGGTATATCCCGTTAATGAAATTAAACTAGTCTTTCCACAACTTCAGTCAAATCATCATCTGGATAGCAGACAGAATAGTAGTAGTACCTGTATCTTTTGGCCAATGTATTCTAATCTCTCGTAGCAAAATCGAGGATGCTCAAACTTGTACTTCGATGGATGCATGTAGCATAGCTGCAATTAGATAAGACAATCATCATCAGAACTTATAACAAAAGCCAGGGAACTTTCAAACTTCTGACCACCAACTTTGCATTTTGCACACCAGAGTCTAAGAACCAAATTGACTGAATAACTAAATACATCGACAATTTCCTATCTCCACTATTAATGTGCGTAGTGTTAGGGGGGTCCTAAGGAAACACATTGTTGCTATGAAGTGAGCAATGCAGTGATGAGAATACAGTAAAGTAAAGCAATACATAAAGCAGGTAAAAAAATGGTCTAGAGCAAGAATAATTAACTATCAGGAGTGTAGCCAGTCAAAACATTTCAGCTTCTTCTAACTTTACCTTCCTAATTTCCACATAAAAAACTAGAAAGTATCACTAAATATTCAAGGTAAGACTTGTGCATAGACACATGCAAGCCCTAAAGCCCTACCCTTGAAAGTCAAGCCAGATATGTGCTTTTATATGTTGATACAACAAAAAGAAAAAAAGAATGAGAAAACAGAAGACCTACCTGCAAGCCAAGTCCAAGCTCTATGTTCCTGGCTTCAGTAATTTCTGGGATTCTGTCTGTTACTTCTAATGGATATCCAAGTACTTTCATAACATGGGGTCTGGTATCATAATCCCATATATTGCCCCTAAAACGATGCATCCCAGGGGGAACACAAGCTCTAAATAGCCTTGGATGTTCAAACAGAGCATCTGCAGGAGGCTGAATGAAGAACAGTCAACATCATTTCATCATTTAAAAATAAAGTATTCTATTGTAGATGAATTTCTAATGGAAATAGATGAATTAGGTTTTTGAGCATGACATATAGATCAGTGTGCACTAACTTTTCTAAGAAAAATAAATAAATACTTAGCAGAAGATATGAGCTGCTTGCCTTATATGCAACGATGTCTTGCCAGCTTAGCTTGCCTTCAAACTCAGCAGATACATAATCCACATCTGCAAGTTGTCTCCGCAATTTGGGCTGGCAGTCCTCAGCATCTGGATCCATTCCAAAGACTTCAAAAAGAACACGATACACTTCTGGCATACCAAAACAAAGATAGATAGCTCCAAACAAAGCCCAAAATACTGACCTGCCATAGAATAACAAATGTTAAAATGCAATGAACAATCCACTCCAGAAATAGAACAGATACCAACTTCATTGATTAAAATGGTTCTGTCATACATGAAAAACCGTAAAAATTAAATCATCCAGAAAGGTAAGGATCTATTTGATTCCTTTCCAACTTTTATTGTTTTAAAAATTGTTTTTTAAATTCCAGATGGCACCTAAGTGTACCAGGATTTACATCACTCCAGATTTGAGTCAGTCATTCTATTTGAAGCCAATACAACATCAATTTTTCACATTCAAATTCTCCATTCTTCAGCATCCCAAGTACATATACGATAGCACACATTGGATTTTTAAACATCACTCAAGAATATCATGAGAAGAAAACAGAGAGCTGTATTAACCAAGTAAAAGCAGATAACATTATAACCATAAAATCTGAGAAGAAACACGCATCTCAAACGTTAGCATAATAAAGCAATTCAGTTTGACCAGCCACATGAAAATGCTCATAGACCAACCATTCGGTCATTTTCAATGTTTATCTCATTGCTAAATTTGGACATATAGTAAGTAAACATAATTCTACATGCGGGATGGAACTTATATGAAATATCAAAATTCCAGATTGGGAGTGACTGTTTAGCATTGAGAAAATATAAATGTAGTGACAGCTTAAATAGTTTTTACATTAAGATCCAACCGCAAATCATGTTATACTAAGTTCGTTGACTTTTCTAATAACTATCTTAACAGATCATACAAGCCACAGTGTCTAATACCTATCTTAACAGATTAAAATTGGAGGTGCATACAGATTTAAACTCTTCAGTATTTACTATTACTAGCACCATTGCACTACCATAATTTGAAAGAAAACCCGAACTTAATGAGAACCAGGTTATCCAGTGAGTCAAAACCATATCACAAGAGACTAACAGTTATGACTTACTTCACAGGACCGTCCCTTTCCCTCTTCCTTATCTTATCCATGTCATCATACGTAAATATCAAATTCTGCAAGCTAGCGGCTTTAATCCACTGATCCAAGTTTCTCTTCCCTATCAACCCAAACACTCTCTCCCTCATTGGACCCGGCGACTCCCTCGGATACCTCTGCAAGAAAAACTCAGCCAGCGCCAACTCAAGCACGTACTGTCCCAGAAAAGACAACCTCGAATGCCCCGACCGCACGTGCCGCGCCTTCGTTCTCTCACATGAAGGGTGCTGAAACGCCAAGTACAGCAACGTGTCGAACTGTTTCGCGGGGTTATCGTCCCCGAGCGTTTCCGAGGGCTCGAGAGTGTACCCCAGAGCCTGCTTCGCTTCGAGCAAGTACTCGTCAATCCACAACCTATCCGCATTGTTGAGCCGCGACGAGGGCAAGCACGAACTCAACAAAGGGAACGACTTGAGAGAGAGTTGCGGGCTGTTGAGAAACCTTTCAGCTAATTTGTTATCGTCTATTGGAGGCCTTAGAATGAACCTTCTTGGGGGTCCCTTCTTTGTGGAAGTTGCTTTCTTTCGTGCCGCGAGCTCCTTGAGAAGTCGCTGGGGACTGCTCTCGGGGGAGCCCTGTTGTGGCTCTACGGCCACCGCCAGAATTCGGAAAGGGGAGGTTCGGGATTTGGAGTTTCTGATGAAAAGGTGAATCGGGAACGGAGAGAGGGAGGAGGAGAAAGAGTAATTGCATGGTTTTGGGGAGAGTAAAAAAGAAGAAGAAAGTTCCATTATCGGAGAGTGACTGTGGTGGGAAATTTTGTTTGGAAAAGGTGGGTTGCGAACATTAAGGTGGTTAATTTCTGGGTTTGTGTACAACCTTTGACACCATAGATGAGAGGGTTTAGGGGTTGCGATGGAGTCTTACAGTGTTGGATAAGGTGAAGCAGCAGCGTCGCGTCCCACACCCTTCGTTTAGCCGGATGCTTTCTTGGATATCTCAGATTTCAATTTTGTTTAGATAGCAAAACGCTGCCGTATAGTATAGGGGCATGGGTTTTTAATTTCTAAACGACACGTCGTTTATTATCAGAGTTGTGCATCAATGAAATTTTGATAAGGTGATTTTGTAAATTTAAGACAGACCTACAAAAGATAGATAATCACATTAATTTTATCTGTTTACATACTATGTAACTAAATAATACAATTAAAAAACGTGCTGTAAGATTTAAAACTATTTTATATATAATAAATAATCTCAATATAAATATAATACTATAACATATTTTTGCTAACTTATTTTTGTTATTAATATATAACGATATAAAGCTATACTTTAGAATAATTGGTAGGATATTTTTTTTTCTGAGATTACACTACAATTAAAATAAATTTAAACCTAATTTTAACTCATATTTATTATATGTTGAGTCCAATTTTTAAACTTAAACTCGCAAAAATATCCACACAAACAAAACTTTTATCTGTTTCTATTATTTTGTATTTTGAATTCCAAAGGATTATTTGGTGCAAGAACGAATTACATTATTAATTTTCCATTGCCAGTGGGCGAATAAATCACTTAGTACAAAAGTGAGTTTTAATATTTTTTTCATTTGATGTAAATAATGTTAGATGGTCACTTATACAAACTTAAAATCTCTATAGTGTAAAATTTTAAATATTTTAGAAGGCATATTTGTTGGCAGTAAAAAATTGTTTAAGGATTTTTATTTGGTTTTCAAAAAATCGAAGTCTTGGATTTTTTTCTATTACTTGATTATAAAGCATAGTATTGGGGATATATAAATCAAAACTACTTTAGGTTATACTAAACCAGCAATATTTAGTTTATAGTTTAACGAGATTTGTGAGTAAACAATTTCAATTCTATATCTGTACTGAGAAATTTATTTGCAAGATGATAATAGATTATCATTATTTTGAATTTAGGTGAAATTTTTAAAATACAGTGATTAGCATAAATATTAAATAATTTAGACGAAAAACAAAATGGAAATGTAAAGGGAAAAATCATCTATCTAAACTGAATTCAAGGATTTTCGTCGGTAAAAATGGGAAAATATATTACAGAGACAAGTGAAACAAAAATCCTTAGATTTTAACATCTATCAAAATTTGTGTGACGATTGTAACAATAAATAACTTACTTTTTCACTCAAACTAGAATGAGACTCGTGCGTACCCATGAGTTATTTTTTATTTTTTTAATTTGTATTTAAAAAATCAATATAATTATTATTATATTACATAAATAATTTATTTATGAAATTATATTTAGGTATTATAATTATATATTGTCATAAATATAATCTATAATTATTATTTATAATGAGGATAATTTTTTTTACATATTTTTATTTTTATTTTATCATTTCCAATATATTATTTTTAACTTTTTAAATATTAACAGTTTAATAAATTAAAAGTCAAATTTTTTTACACTTAATAATTAGTTTAATATTTTTAAATCTTGTTTAATAAGTCAAAAGTATTATGGTTATTTATTCAGTATGTTATATTAGATTATATCATATTAATCTCTCAAATATACATTACAAAATATTTTTTGTTGTAAGTTCTTAAAATTTTAAAAAATTATGTATCATATGTTTTATACATAGTTAAAAAAAATCTCATTACGAGGTAAATAATACTTTTTTAAGAGAAATAACATAACACTTTGTCAAAAAATATATTTATACAAATCAATATTACACTTTATTCATAATAAATACTTATAAAAAAAACAACCACGCAAACGTGAAAATGTATGTGTTTTTGCTATTATTTAAATAAAAAGTTTAATAATATGAAAAAAGTTAAATCATTAATTTCAGATATTTTTATTGTTTTTATAATAATTAACTAAAAATAAATAGAATTTTTTTAATATTAATTTCTTTATGCTAAAGTAAAGAAGTATATAAAATACAACTAATAATACCATTAATAAAATAATAATGGATTATACCAAAAATAATAATATCAATATTAATAATAACAATAATACAAATGATAATAATAATAAGACTATAAATTAATCTTGGATATGAATTTGATTGTTTTAAATTATATATCATTGCAACAATTTTGTTGATGAATCAATGCTTCCTTTTTATACCGTTGCAACAATATAATGAAACAAAAAGGTGAATCCGAAAATACAACTAGAAGGAGTTCAAATATAACTGAGCAAGCATATTTGGCTATAGCACAATCAAAGCTTTCAGAAAATTACCTGCGTTTCCCAAACATCATACCAAATCTCATACTACCAATATCCTGAAAATCCAAAGTAAAAAGATATTTCTACAACATTACTAAAGTAATAATAAGAACTGCATGTTGTAAAATATTATTCTATGTTTCAGCTGTTGTTTGTAGTCAGTCTAGGATGACGATAACTTTTCGATCGAGAGTTCTGAAATAAATTCATCCAGCAGAAAGATATTCTCTATTTTGATATCTTCGAGCAGCTTGCGGTACTCATTGATTTGAGTCTTTATGTCCTTGTCTTTAATCATCTCCCACCGGTAGTAGTTTTCTATGACAAATCTTTGTCTGACGACATCTTCGACAGTGTATTTAAGGATCAACGAGTCCCAAATATCTTTTGCTTCATTGTAGGAACAATACACATCGAACAAATCATTAGAAAGTGCACTGAGCAAAGTGTGTCGGCATACCTTGTTCGCGTAAATCTACTCTTCAACTAGTTTTGAGTTTGTAGGGATACTGGAGTCAGACTTCGGAGATGAAAGAGCAGTTGCAACTCTACACATGTCAAGAAGGGTGGACACACATTCTTGCTAGCGCCGGAAGTTCAGACTCAGAAAATTTCGACTTTTGACACGTGCGGAAGTGGTTTCGCAAAGACCGTCTGAGTTCCGGAAACAATGTTCTTACTTTTCGAAATCTAGTTGTTGATGTCAACCATAAGTCCTTTGATTGTAGTAAAATGTGCTGACAAAATCTTGAACCGTAATCTCCTGAGGCATGTAAATTCACTATCTTTAAGAACTTATCTACGGTATATTGCGTAAGTCCCTTAGGATACAACAAAAACTTCTATAAAAAAGGAGAGGAGGAGAAAGATTTTAGAGAGAAAGTAAACATTGGAAAATATTTTTTGTACTACTTGAAATGAAATGGGATGCTATATTTATACAGCATGTAAAGGGACCGTTGCAAAATTCTAAACATTGCATTATGAACGTTGCATCAAAACGTTGGACAAAATATTAACGTTGCAAAAGTTTATGGACTTTGCACAACTTTCTATTGCAATAAAATAATAATATTTTACAACACTGCAAAGGCATTACAACATTAATCGAACCCTTCTTGAGCATCATTCACAAAGAAGACAACTACGATTTCTGGTTCAAGAAACGATAATCCCTACATATCGATCTCATACATACTTCAATGTTTCTATTGACTATAATGGTTTTACTATTCATAATTACAGTTGCATCAGTCCTATTTTCCTAGTGTCAAATATCACAACGAAACCCTACCCCAATTTAGAACCATGTTTTTGGCTATATATATATATATATATGATGAATGAAAAAAATGCAAAACATTGATGCCTCCCAAGGGACCACAATGTCGTTAGATGTTGCTCTTATATGTATAAGACGATTAACAGAAATCACCATCTAACCAACACCTAAATAATTCAAAGAGAATTATATTATATGATTAAAAACAAGCCCAAATCTATCAAAGCAAATGACATAAGATTTAGTACCTATACCTGATAGACAGACCCAAATCCACCACTTCGAAGCAAATTTCGAGGGTGGAAATTCTTGGTGGCTCTCCTCAATGTCTAGAAGTCAAAGTAGCTAATTGTCCGAAGGTTCTCACTAATGCTTCGTCTGTCCTGTATACAAAAAGGAACTTCAATAGAAGTGTTATCGTGCTACACTCTACATAAATATATTTCACATATGTTATTAAAGTATTATTATCCTTTCTTTTATATACTGCTTGAATATTTGGGATTATCATCTTCATTACCTTAGAAGGTTCAATATATTTCCCTTTGGAAAGTGCCAAGCACAAATAACAGAAGTATCATCGTTATAAGTCAAGTATGTCGCAGGTATTTAGGTAACTCAAGTAGTAAATATTTTGCTTTGAATGTTATGGTTCCTTCAACTTACCATGTTACTGACATGTTAGAGTTGTGTTCTCAATCACCTTTGCTGGCCCTTTAGTACGCCTCCAAAATATATTGAAATTCACAATTTAACGTATCATCACCCGTTTTCTATTTTGCATAACAATATAGCAGTCCTTACAACAGACAATTCAAGAAATACCTACATAAACATTTCTCATTTCTAAATTACAACAGACATATATGACATCAAAATATATTCATTTAACACTAAAATAGGACTCCGTAGGTTAAATCATAATGTAGATATCAACTTATAACCATAAATAAACATACGTATGAAATAAGTATCTGTTAGTTTTTTTTGTGTAGTTTGATTAAGTTTTTGTAGTGTGTTTTTAGTTCCACATTGCTTAGTATTGTGAGATGATGTTCTTCACTTTGCTATATAAGAAAGCTTATGTAAGGTTTACAAATGCACCAAAATAAATACTTCTTAGTGTTGTTTATTTCTCTCTTCTCTCCTTTATTACCCTTGTTCTCAACAATTGGTATCAAGAGCCCATTTCTTAGTATGCTTTGTGGTTGCAACAACGTTTGATCTTCCACATCAGAAAAGATTTAGTCAGAGTAAATTTTCTTAGTATGGCTCTATGGCTGCAGCTGCGTCTGATCTTCCACATCAGAAAAGATTTTTTCTCTTGTTCTTGGGATCTCAGTTTAGAGAACCAGTGGGGGCTTTTCTTCAAAAGCAGTAGGAGCAATGACAATGGACGAAGGCAAGATGAAGATTGAAAAGTTCAATGGTGCAGACTTCGACTTTTGGAAGATGCAAATAGAGGACTACTTGTATCAGAAAAGCATACAAGAACCTCTCACAGGCAGGAAACCAGAAGCTATGAAGGAAGATGAGTGGAGCTTTCTGGACAGAAAAACTCTCGGAGCCATCCGTTTAACGTTATCTCGTAATGTTGCTTTCAACATTGCAAAAGAAAAGACTACAGTTAGTCTTACGGCGGCCCTTTCCAGCATGTACGAAAAGTCGTCGGCCGCAAACAAAGTTCACTTGATGAGGCGGTTGTTCAACCTACGGATGACAGAAGGCGCATCAACAGCGCAACATATAAACGAACTTAACACAATTACAATCTAGTTGAGTTCAGTTGGAATCAATTTCGATGAAGAAGTACGAGCTCTAATACTTCTTTCTTCCCTACCAGAAAGTTGGAATGCTACTGTCACAGCTGTGAGTAGCTCCTCAGGAAGCAACAAGTTAAAGTTTGATGATATTCGTGACTTAGTCCTCAGTGAAGAAGTCCGCCGGATAGAGACGGGTGAATCAACAACCTCTCCAGTATTGCATACAGAGTCAATAGGTAGAAATTCAACCAGAGAAACCAGACGCAGCAAATCAAAGGAGAGGTAGTCCAAATCCAGAAATCATCAAAGCTCTAACAAATCGAAAACTATCGAATGTTGGTGTCGCAACCGGAATCGCGACGGGACGACGATCCAATAAAAGAAGAATAAATATATTTTGAAAAGAGATTTGGAGTCGCCACCATAGTTTATTCTGGAAAACTACGGAAAAACCATAAAATGATAAGGCATGGTCAAATTGAACCAGATTCTTGGTTCGGGAGTCGGTTACGTGTAGGGAAGGTATTAGCACCCTACAACGCCTGCCCTAAGGCAGTACCTTTAACTAAATGTGCGAATGTGGATGTGGTTTTCAAAGTGTTTAACTTTCCCTTAAAATAAAACTCGAAAGAAACAAACAATATTTTTTAGCTTTTTGGGCCCGACAAGGATTGACCTTGCTCCTACGTATTCTCATGTGAGAAATCAGGGTTACGTAGTTCTTTTGAAAACTGTTTGAGAAATTTGCTTGAAAATTGTTTGGAAAATTGTTTGAGAAATTGTTTTGGATAAATTTTGGATTTTTTGGGAGAGTGAGCCTGACAAGGACTGGCCTTGCTCCTACGTATCTCCACTTTTGATGGAGAATCAAGGATCACGTAGTTCTGCAAGGCGATATTGTTGGGTGTTCGAAAAGTAGATGTTTTTTTAGTTTTTTTGATGATTTTATATTTTATTTTTATTTAAGAAAGAGAAAAGGTTTTTGGCACAAGGACGATGCGTGCGATCACACATGTGCCTAAACCTTTAAAACATATTTTTGGCGTTTTTGATGAAAGAGAAAAGGTTTTTGGCACAAGGACGATGCGTGCGATCACACATGTGCCTAAACCTTTGAAACATATTTTTGTAATTTTTTAATGAAAGAGAAAAGGTTTTTGGCACAAGGACGATGCGTGCGATCACACATGTGCCTAAACCTTTGAAACATATTTTTTGGTATTTTTGAAGAAAGAGAAAAGGTTTTTGGCACAAGGACGATGCGTGCGATCACACATGTGCCTAAACCTTTAAAACATATTTTTTGGTATTTTTGAAGAAAGAGAAAAGGTTTTTGGCACAAGGACGATGCGTGCGATCACACATGTGCCTAAACCTTTAAAACATATTTTTTGGTATTTTTGAAGAAAGAGAAAAGGTTTTTGGCACAAGGACGATGCGTGCGATCACACATGTGCCTAAACCTTTAAAACATATTTTTTGGTATTTTTGAAGAAAGAGAAAAGGTTTTTGGCACAAGGACGATGCGTGCGATCACACATGTGCCTAAACCTTTAAAACATATTTTTTGGTATTTTTGAAGAAAGAGAAAAGGTTTTTGGCACAAGGACGATGCGTGCGATCACACATGTGCCTAAACCTTTAAAACATATTTTTTGGTATTTTTGAAGAAAGAGAAAAGGTTTTTGGCACAAGGACGATGCGTGCGATCACACATGTGCCTAAACCTTTAAAACATATTTTTTGGTATTTTTGAAGAAAGAGAAAAGGTTTTTGGCACAAGGACGATGCGTGCGATCACACATGTGCCTAAACCTTTAAAACATATTTTTGTAATTTTTGAAGAAAGAGAAAAGGTTTTTTGGCACAAGGACGATGCGTGCGATCACACATGTGCTTAAACCTTTAAAACATATTTTTGTAATTTTTGAAGAAAGAGAAAAGGTTTTTTGGCACAAGGACGATGCGTGCGATCACACATGTGCTTAAACCTTTAAAACATATTTTTGGTATTTTGAAGAAAGAGAATTATTATTATTTTATTTATTTATTTTTTGTGATTTCTGTTCATTACATATATAAAAAAAAAAAAGAGTGTGTGCAGTGTTTGACAAATAAATAAAACAAATACAGTACAGAGGGATGGGATTATCTTACAAGGGGGTTACATAAAATAAATGAATAAACAAATAAATAAGACAAAAAGAAACAGGAATAGCCCAACAAAAATAGGAGTGTAGAGATAAAACCAGGGGTGCCACTCAAAATTCTTGGTAGAGGCCCAAGATGGGGTGCAGTAGTAAAATCGGGTGTCAGAACCGAAATGAGCCCAATGCCCAAATCTTCCCTTTCTTTTTTTGTTTGGAGAAACAGATGGGCTTAAACCCAAATGAAAGGGGGTGTGAGTAAACGACGGGAGTGCGACAGTAAGAGAGGAGGAACCCCCACCGGACCCATCTCTATCAAAAACAAGCTTCTGATCTTCTATATCCAAGCCAGGGTCCTTTGTTTCAAACAACACAACACCAGGACCAATTGCCCTTAACCCCAAATCCATCTTTTCTTCTTCAACACATAAACTCCACTTTCTCTTCCACTTGTCGGAGCCACCACCGATATCAGGACTCATCTCTGCTTCGCCGCCGTCAACCTTGGAGGCCGCCACGACGTCGTCCGCGCTGCTGCTCATCGCGATGCTTCTTCTCTATTCGCGCGCGACTCAGACTATCCGCCGTGACGTTGTTGGCCACCGCGTCATTACCTAACTGGCCGCCGCTGATGGGCTCTCCTATTCTCCTTTATATATTTTCTGTTTCTGAGTTTGGGTTGTCGAGAATGGCAGGTTTCTGTCGTGTGCGTTTTTCCTGGTTTGGTTCACTGGAAATCTCGATGGTTGGTGGATGGATAATGATTGTTGCTGAAGGTGAGGAGATTGGGTCACGGTGGTTGTTGGAGATGGTTGAAGTATGTGATTGTATATAATGGTTCGGAGGTATAAATGGTGTTTCGGTGGTGGGTTTGTCCGAGAGGTTCTTGATGGTTTCCAGTGAATACAGGTGAGTAGTGAGAGGAGTGGGGAGTTGGATTCTCAGAGCCGTGTGAGGGTGAATGATAATGGTGTTGGAAGTGAGGTGAAGATGATGATGTTAGAAATAGTATATGGATGAAGATAAGGTGCTGGCCCAGTATCAACGAAGAGGGAAGGGTGTATGTCCGCGAGGTCTCAGGATGAAAATGATGAAGTTGGTTGTGTAAAAGGGTTAAAGGTTCAGTGTTGGAACAGTACCGGAAACGGAAGTGATGATGTAGTATTGGAAACGGAAATGATGATGTTGGCCGTCATAGCCGTGGGTGTCAGGGTAATGGTGCAGTAAAAACAGACATGTACAAATATTCACAACACCAAGCATCTATTTAACAGCAACATGCAAAACTCAGCAACCAAAGACACATATTCAAAGACAACGTAACAGAGGCATATTCAAGGTCAATTAAACAAACTCAGAAAAATAGTGGAAGGCATTACTTACCTCTTGAAGCTCCTTTCCGATGGTCTCCTCCTCTCTCTCTGACTTTCCTCCTCCTTCCTGTGATGTCTCTGGCTTCCCGAAAGTGGACCCTCCCCTCTACTTACTTCCTTCTCTTTAGTAAATGATGCTTCTTCTGCCTCCTCTTCCTTTTCGGTTTCTTTTTTTTCTTTTAATTTTTTCTTGGTGAATGAAGATTTTGAACGTTGGCAGCTGTGAGGTTAAGATGTTGGATAAGGTGACGGGCGCAGGCTGTGAAAGCGAAAAGGTAAGGGTGATAGTCGTGAGTGAGGATATAGTTATGGTGACTGATGCATGTAGATGAAGGTGATTTCAGTGAGGGTAGGTGGTGGCCGATGGCAAAATGGGTGAATGTGCAGAGGTGAGGATGCTGGAGATTGTGTCTGGCCTTTTGTGAGGATGATAAGTGTTGAGAGGGAAGAGGATGGGTGATGGTATGCGGTGACCGCCACTGTAGTGTTGGGTTCGATGGGGAATGTGATGAAGATGGGGGTGATGAAGATGATGAAGCTGGAGGTTGAGTCTGGTTTCGTTGTGGTTGGTAATGAGTGAAGAGTCTTTGGTTCAGAGATGAATGATGGTAGACGTTCAATCGAGGTGAATGAGGGGTTTGTTATTTCCGATATTGTGGAGGAAGATGGTGGGTGTTGGCCGTAGCTGTGAGTGTCATGATATGGCCATGGATGAATCTGGATGGTGAAGTAGGTATCTGATGAATAAAGGAGGGAGTTAAAATGCTTTTGAGCGGTGACAGGTTATTTGAGGTGACGCGTGATAGACGGATGGATATGGGTTATGCTTGTTGGGGTTGATGATGAACGTTGGTCGTGTATAAGGGGTGAGGATGAAGAGATCACAGGTCCTGGAGATGATCACGGTGAGAGGTGGAGAGTAGTCTATTCCAGTTGGATATGCAGCGGTGATGATCTTGGCTGTGTGCCCAATGGAGGATGATAGGATCAGGATCTAAGTTCTGAAATGGTGGTTTGCCAGGGTGGAAAACAAAGGTTCCCGTCTCTGTTCCCTAGAATAATGAATAAGGATGTCTCTCTTTTTTTTTTTTGTGATGTCCCCCCCCCACGATCGTATGATGGGTGAAATCATATTCAAATCTCTCCCCCTGGTGATTCCCTTTTGCCATCAGATATTATGGGAAAAATGTTATCAAATTTAAGATTCCTCTCTCTGAACTGGCATACGCCTCCTGTGGGTATCATGGGTATCATGGCTGCCACCATGCGCATGCATCTAAAGATAGAGTGGGAGGCAACCAGGCTGCCATGGGAAGGTGGAAAGCAAATGCAAGTGGCGTCCCATGAAATCTGAAGTGCCAGCTCGTGGATGACAACCCCAAAAGTGGGAGTGCCCCAGATTATTCTCTTCTTCTGTAGAAACTCGTGAGTGGCTCGTCAGACTGTTAGTGGCGGACAGTGGCAGCTGAAGGTGGGAATCCTCCCTGACATATCAATTTAAAATGCAGCCAGCTTTGGACGTTCGGTCAAACAGAGAACGAACGTCCGTTCATGTTAAATGAACGAACGCTCAAACCAAACGCTCACGAGGTCAGGCCGAACGCAAACAGTAACAAAGAACGAACGTTCACAATAGGCAGAGGACGAACGCTTGATAAAAGAGGATGAACGCTCGCAAGCTTGAATACTGGCCGAACGGTCGAATAGTGAAAAAGGACGAACGGTCGCATAAGGGAGAGGACGAACGTTCAAACGAACGCTCAAAACCGAACGCTCGATGAACAGTGCATAGGACGAGCGTTCATCAAAATATTATGACCGAACGGCTGAACAAAGCAAAGGACGAACGGTCGAATCAGTGCAAAGGACGAACGGTCACTGTTCGGACGAACGGCAACAGCAACAATGGGGAAGGACGAACGTTTACTGTTTGGACGAACGTACACAGTATCAGAGGACGAACGTCTGAACAACAGTTGGGAAGGACGAACGGTCACAGAAACAGTGGGGAGAACCGAACGGTCACTGTTTGGAGGACGAACGCCCTCAGTTGAGGACGAACGTTTTCTGAAAGAGGACGAACGCCCTCAATTGAGGACGAACGTTTTCTGTCGTTTCATTTTTATTTATTTATTTATTTATTTATTTATTTATTTATTATTTTTTTTTTTATTTTATTATTATTTTTTTTTTATTTTAATTTTTGTTATTATATACCCTTTTTTGTATTTTTGATATTTATTCCCTTTGTTGGTGAAAATAAATTTTATTTAAACAACCCGGACGAAATTGAGTGTTGACAGCTGCCCCTCTTTACTTAGATTTTACTAGATCATATGATAAACAAAGTTTTTTCATATTATCAGAGTAAAAGATAAGTAAAGATAGAAATACCAATTTCGTCTGGATTTCGAGATGAACAAGAAACAAACAGAGAATGAAACAAACAAACAAAACTGAGAATTGAAGTGTGACAACCTCGTGGAAGGTCCACCAATGCTACAGATTTCGAGATGAACAAGAAACAAACTGAGAATGAAACAAAAGAATTTTTTTTTTTTTTTTGATTGCATAAATAAAATGAACTGGATTAAATGAAATGAGAAACTTGAATTTGATTGGTTTGACCATTGCCATGCAGAGGGTCGTTTGAGAAAATTAAAATTAAAAAATATGTACCTGACCATTGCCATGCAGAGGGTCGTTTGAAAAAGTAAAAATGGGCTCGACCATTGTCTTACAGAGGGCCGAGATACCAATGACAAGAGTAAAATTGGGCACGACCATTGTCTTACAGAGGGCCGAGATACCAATGACAGAAAGCAAAATTGGGCTCGACCATTGTCTTACAGAGGGCCGAGATACCAATGACAGAAAGCAAAATTGGGCTCGACCATTGTCTTACAGAGGGCCGAGATACCAATGCCAGAAAGCAAAATTGGGCTCGACCATTGTCTTACAGAGGGCCGAGATACCAATGCCAGAAAGCAAAATTGGGCTCGACCATTGTCTTACAGAGGGCCGAGATACCAATGACAGAAAGCAAAATTGGGCTTGACCATTGTCTTACAGAGGGCCGAGATACCAATGACAAGAAAGCAAAATTGGGCTCGACCATTGTCTTACAGAGGGCCGAGATACCAATGGCAAAAAGCAAAAATTGGACTCGACCATTGTCTTACAGAGGGCCGAGATACCAATGGCAAAAAGCAAAATTGGGCTCGACCATTGTCTTACAGAGGGCCGAGATACCAATGACAGAAAGTAAAATTGTTTGATTGTTTTGAAAATTGAAATTTTTGAATTTGTTGAAATTTTGAGAACCTTTTTTGATTTTGATTTTGAAATTAAGAAACAAGGTGTTGCATTTTTGTACAAGTATATGGAATCTTGATATGCAAGAGAAACTTGGTTGATGAAAATTTTGAAATGAGAAGAACACTTTGATGCATGCTGATTTTTTGTCTTTTTGAAAGAAGGAAAATTGATGTAATATACATGGAAGGGAAAACTTTGATGCATTTTTTTTTGGCTTTTTGAAGGAAGAAAAAAAAAAGAAAAAAAAAATTTAATGAATATACATGGAGGCAAATTCAAAGTTGATGAAAATATGTACATGATGTATGGGTAGATTATGAAACTGTGACACATTTTTTTTTTGAGAGTCAATTTGTTTCCTTTGAAATCATCCAATTTATGACGATCTAGACTTCCAATTTCCTTTCAATGGATGTCCAAATTCTAAAGTCAACTGTGCAAAATGAAGCTTGTGTGCTACGCATTTCCTGACGAGATACTAGTGTGTACATGCTTGATAACAGGGGTTGGAAAAATATGTGGAGGATGATTAGAAGGATTTGGAGAGTACCGGGTGGGCTACTCGAGCCTCTTACTCCTTAAAACGGCTACAAAGGCCAATGTGAGGTAGTAGATACCCAGAAGCTGCTCTGGAACATGGTAGAAGTATTGGTATGGACACATGTATCTGAAATGAGAGGGAATAAGTCAGGAATCAGGAAGTGAGAATATCATGTGTGATTTGCAAATTGCCCCAATTTTGGTGGTTTTAGACTTTTGAAGTTCGGGGCGAACCAAGATCATGCAAGGCCCAACAAGGGATGCCCCAGTATTTGTATGAGCTTTGAATATTCAGATGAAAAATTTTGGTGATTTAACAAAGTTGCTCAATACTCTGAATGGGTCGAAACATATGAAAGTTACAAAGTTGCCTTGGTTTTGGGTATGAGTCAATTAAGCGAGGTTCCACAAGAAGTTGCCCCCCACTTTGGGTTTACGAATGATAAGATGGACTCAAAATCATACAAAGCCCCAAAGTGTCTGCCCCTGTCTTGAGGGTGGATCTATGAATTTCAGTACGGACAAATCTGAGAGGCCCAACAAGGGTTCAGATGGAACAAATCTGAGACTAACAAAGTTGCCCCAAGTTTGGGACTCGGGGGAAGAGTTTGGATGGGATTTGAATGTGTTCAAGAATTTGTGATGGATATGGAAAGGGTTGGCTTGAAAAGATTACCCCAATTGGCTTGATTTTCCTTTGTAAAATCTTAATCAAAAGGGAGTTCCATTCATCCGAGGACATTTATTTTTCATCACTCATTTTTTTTTTGTTGGTCATTTTTGTCTTGTCCCAAAATTAAGCCTCATGAAAAATTAAGCAACCATCATTCAATCTGTGTGGACTTTTATTGGGCTTGTAATGTGGCTTGGGCTAAGGGTATTGAAAGAAAGGATATAAAGGCTCAAATAAATTTTTGTGGGTATTTTTTTTTTGAAAAAACAAGGGTTACCATCTGCGCTTGCATGAGTTATTTGTCAAATCTGTTTTGACTACTTTGCCCTTTCTCAAATTTCATTCTTTGTTTGCTATCACTTTGTGATCCTTTGTATTTTTTCTTCACTTTTGAGGAATTCACTTCATTTGATCACTAAGTGTGTTCTTTTGCAATCTGAGTCGACTTCTAACGTGATGGTAACATTTGTTTGGGTAAAAATTTGAAAAGAAATTTCTTATTGGCTCAAATTGGGTATCAAAGGATATTTTTTTTTGTTGTTTTTCTTTTTGGGAAAGAAAGATGGCCACACATCATTTCAAATTTTGATTGCTTTATTTTCAAAAGATTAATTAGGAGACAAAAGACTAAATGATCTCAACAGAGTCATTTTCATTCTTTTTTTTTCATTTTTTTTTATTTTTTTAACGGATTCCAGGATCTCCCAAATGAAAGCAGTGGAAGATGGAAAATCTGCCCCAGTGTAAAACTTGGTGTTTATTACTTGGGCTCAAGAACATGATTGGGTCAATCTCTGGTTTGGCGAGGGTTGAAGGATGATGTTTTCAAGCAATGCACACACAGATATCTCTTAAGAAATATGTGATTTGATCATTTGACTTCAGGAGATTATGACATCCATTACATTTTTCTTAAATCTCATAAATTGGATGATTTGCATCAAAAAACAAATGACTCAACTTTTGCGTATTTTTTTGGTTTTATGCATGAAGAAAAGTAATATGAAATGAAAATGATGATGCTTGTTGAAAAACGGATTTTTTTGTTTGAAAATTGGGCTTTGCGGACCATCCTGGAAACTAGGCCTTGCGGGTCAGTATGGAAACTGAGCTTTGCAGGCCAGTATGGGAAATGGGATTTTTTTGGAATCTGGGCCTTGCGGGTCAGTATGGAAACTGAGCTTTGCAGACCAGCATGGGAAAGGGGCTTTCTTGGCCATTGGGGAAATGGGATTTCTTGGCCAATGGAAAATGGAATTTTATGAGTTGTTGTGGAAATTGAGATTTTTTTTTTTTTTTTTTTGGCCTCTGTAGAATCTGGGCCTTGCGGGTCAGTATGGAAACTGAGCTTTGCAAGCCAGTATGGGAAATGGGCATTCTGAGCCAATGTGGAAATTGATATTTCTCGGCCATTGTGGAAACTGGGCCTTGCGGGTCAGCATGGAAGCTGGGCTTTGCAAGCCAGTATGGGAAATAGGATTTGAGAGCTAAAATGGAAACAAGGGCTTGGGAACCAGTGCAGAAACTAGGCTTGGTGAGCGATGCAAAAATTGATATGAGAAAACTTGATCTAGAAAAAAAACGTTTGAAAAATGAAAATGTTCTTCGGTTACTTTCTGTCATGGGAAAATCCATATCGGATCGGACCCGAGGAGAAGTAACATAGAAGGAAGTTGGACTTACCAGGCACATTGACCCAATGGATCAGATGACCTGAGCCGTGTGAACTTGTCACAAGAAGATGACGAAGGAAACATTTTTTTTGTTTTTGCAGAAATAATTGTTCACACAAATGAAAAGGGAAAATATGAATTGAAAACACAAAATCTACACAAACAAGGATTTTTATTTTTTAGAAATTCAGATGCACTAGTTCAGGAGAAACCACATATGACAAAGGGCCTAATGGGCTCAAAAACTGTTCATCTTTCATTCTCAAATTTTTTGTTACAAACGCAAAGAAAATTACACAAGTCAATTTGAACAAATGTACAAAACATCATTCAACAGCAAAAATGCGAAAACAAAATATTTTTGACATATTTTCAAAAGAAGTAGACTCGAGAGAAAACCACGAAGGCCATTGGGCCTAATAGGCTCGAGCACTGTTCCTTATTCAATATTTTTGTTCTTAGATTTATTCAAAATGTAGAAGAAGAAGGAATAAAAATCAAACAAAATGGTGTGATGTGAAATTACAAACATGCCAAAATAATTCTCCACTCAAATTTATGTTTCAGAAAGAATCGGGTTCAAAGAAGGCTAGCATGACAACGAGGCCCAATGAACCTGAAACATATTCTTTATCATGCAAATGAAAAACAATTTTGAACACTTCAAATTTTACATCACTCCACTTATATATTTTTTTTGAAAATTTTCTATTTATCATATTTTTGATTTTTGTTTTATTATTTTTTGTGAAATCGGGTCATCCAAGAAGTATTGAATTGGGCCGGATCGACCCAACAAAACCCTACCCGTTTCAGATTTTCAAAATTTTTTTTTTTGAACTCAGAAAGATCAGACCGACACCAGACGGTTGCAGCGACCGGAACTGTAGCCACAGTGGAAATTTCCGGCTATAAAATGGTTATCCCTTCGGGGTCGAGCGACATTTTTTGATCTGCCTATTCTCTCTCTATCCCTCTCTTCCTCTCTCTTCCTTGAGCGTCTGAGTTCTGAGAGGAGCCTCTGCCCCCGTGAGCTTTTGGAGGCTCTGAGTCCTCCGACAAGCTTCTGCAAGCCCTTCTCCTTCCAGGTAAGTCTTCTGAACTCTAAATCTCTCTTCCCTTCCTTTAGGCTTTTTCGCTCTTCCTCTTCATTTCCCTACATGCTTTCCCACTTTCTTTTTTTGCTTTCCTTTACGCTTTTCTGTTTTTTTTTTCTGCTCCCTTTTATTTTCCAGCTCTTGCTTCTTTCTTTCCGTTATGCTGTTCAGTTTTTTTCTTTTAAGCTTTTCTGCTCTCCTGCTTTTATTTCCATCTTACCTTTCTCTGCCTTTCTTTCTGAGTCCTCTTTTCTCTTTGTTTTTTTTTTAATTTTAAAAAAAACTTAAAACACTTAAAAACACAACTGTCTTAAACTTAAGGGGTATATAGGCTGGAAACCAGACGTTCATCTCCCTTCGTTTGAAGGTATGGCAGAGACAATCGGGTAGAACAACGCCACGTACCCCATAAAATCAGAAAACTTAAAAAGATAAATTTAATTTGTATGAACCGGTCATGGACAATATGGACAAGGACAAAAGGACATAGATCCGTTTAGGAACCTTTGCGAGGACCGTGAAACAGATCCGAGACCGGACACTGAAATAACAAAGACCAACTGGACAAAATAAACTAAAAGGAAATAAAAACGAAAAAAGAAAACACTGAAAATACTTTTTTTTTTTTTTATGCTTCTGTTTTGTTTTTTGTTCTTTTTATTTTCATATTTTTTTTTGTTTCAGAAAACTTAGAGAGGAAAGATGAACGAGATGGAGATGGAGAGGTACACCAGTCAGCGGTGGAGACCTACTGAAGATCAGGTCAAAATGATGACCCATATCTACAATTACGGGGTCACACATCCCAGCAGAGCCCAAGTTGTCGAGATTGCGTCTCGACTAAGAGTTTTCGCAGACGCTACTGAATACAATGTGCACTGCTGGTTTAACAACCACGGCAATCGGGTCAGGCGCTGGCAAGCGGAGATAGACCCTACTGGCACTCAGTTTTCACAACTGCCGCTATACATGTATGGTAAGTATCCTGATCACCTCCATCTTTTTCTTTTTTTTTGAAAATTTTCTCCTCATCTTATTATTGACAATTTTTGTTTTTTTTTTTTTTTTTTTTTTTTTTGGAAAGAAAACGACTGGGTGATCATGAGGGCGCCGAGGCTGCTGAACTTGTTCCCGGTTCCGATCATCATTGACGACGATAGGGACGGACGACAAATCGCTCCACCCATGCTTCTCACATTCCGGACCAGAGCTCCCTCGACGGAGCTCTCCCTCAGACCACCGCAACCAGCTCGGGAATACTTTCGCTAAAATTTCTTTTTTTTTTTTTTTATATTTTCATGGTCTGTAACTTAACGATCACCAGTGATCGAACCCTGAACACTGTTTATTTGCTTTGCTTCCGCTTTTTTTTTTTGCTTTTATTTGAATTTGTGACCTTGGACTTTCTTTCGTTATATCTGCCTCTTTTTTTTATCTTTTTTATGCATTTTTATCTTACTTATCAAAAGTTAAGATCGTTTCAGTATATTCAGAATGATGTCTTTGTTCAAAAACATCCCTCCTACCTTACTGTGAATCTTGCCCAAATGATGAAATAAAATTAGATTTTTATGGTTTTTCTTATGTTTTTTTTTTATTTGGCCCAAAGAAAAATTCTAATCGAATAAACCTTTGAAACAAAGAAGAAGAAGACATTAAAAAAATTACGATGAAGGAAGATAAGGAAAAAAAACTTCGGAAAAATGAGAACGAGAGTAAAACTCAAAATTATTTGCATGAAACAATGAAGAAAAGGGCTCAAGATAAGCCTTTGATGGAAAACCTGATGCAATACATGCTGAAATAACTGTTTGGGTGGAAAACACGTCTCGCAAGAAAACATCAAATTCGGGAAAAATCTGACACTGTAACTTTGCTTTTGATTAACAAATTTGATATTTTCGAAGAACATGAGTTTGGTAATTTGCAAGTAAGACAAGTGACACAAGATTTTCCTCAATTTCATTTTTTATTTTATTTTCTCCACGACACCCTATTAGGACATGATTTCCAGTAAACCTTGGAGATACCAAGTAATGAAATTTCACATTAAAATTCATGGATGAAAGCGTGATATCAATGAGCATAAACCTCATAGTGAGACAAATTAAAGCTCGAGCAAAACAACATCAGTTCCAACTTTTACAATAATTTATGCTTTCCAAATAATCCGAGAGTCCTCTTCACTCGTCCATGGCATTTGTAGAGGTGAACTCACGCCTTGCCACAGTGCTGGATTAACTTTCTTCAAACTTTAAACATCCTGAATCAATCAAATATTGCACTTTACGTTTCAGAGCCTTGCATGCCTCTATTGAATGTCCACACGCCCCTCCATGATAACCACACCTGGCATTTACGTCATAGCTCCTTGGATACGGAGGTCGTATAGGCCTGGTTGGACAAATCTTTATGAGGTTTCTGCGGAGAAGATCTGGTAGTAGCTCTGTATAGGTCATGGGGATAGGAGTGAAGTTGGCAACCTCCTCAATACGACATTTGGGGATAGGCAGTAAAATGTGAATTAGCTCTTCTCTTTATCTTTCCCATGAAATTTGCGCCTCTAATGAACCAAAAGACCCGTTTTTCCTTCGCGTTTTGAGGTTAAAAAGATACATCTGCAAACGTCGTGCCTGACACCTTCTCATTCGCGCCCGGGCTTGAAGCTCTCTGGAAAATCGCGCACGAGAATTCACTGAAATCTTAACAGACCGATATCTTGACGAGCGTCAATTGAGCGCTTCTCTCGAGGAACATCATCTTCTCATTGGAGAACGAGCGTCCTCTTCCATCTCGTCAATGAGAGTTCTCTTCTAAAGGCAGGCGGAACGTCCACTTTTGTTCGGATGGACGAGCGCGTTAGAGGCGAGTCAAATTCAGCTTGGACGAGCGTCTATTTCGCTTGGACGAGCGTCCATTTGTGCTCGAGCGAGCGTCCATTTCAGCATAGACGAGCGTCCGTTTCAGCCTGAAGGACGAGCGTCCACTTATAGGACGAACGCCCTGGACGATCACGTGCAGGACGAGCGTCCACTTCCATTATGGACGCGCGTTAACTTCTTGGACGGGCGTTCTACTCAGTTTTACGGACGAGCGTCCAATTGTGTGTGCTGGACGAGCGTCCATTTCTTCAGTTTGTGGACGAACGTCCACTTGAGCATCCAATTCTATGTATTGGACGAGCGTCCACCTCAGTGTGCTGGACGAGCGTCCATTTCTTCAGTTGGTGGACGAACGTCCGCTTCTCTGTGCTGGACTGCACGAGCGTTCACTTCAGTTAGGACGAACGACTGCCTAACTTTGGACGAGCGTCCGCTTCTTGAACGAGCGTCATCTACTAGCTGAAGGACGAGCGTTCGCTTTCATTGGTTGGACGAGCGGCTGCCTCATTTTGGACGAGCGTCCACTTCTAGCTGAAGGACGAGCGTCCACTTCTGTTCACTGGACGAACGTCCACTTGTGCTCTTAGTGAAGTACTCTCTGTCGTCCATAGGGTGATTGTCCGTGTGCTTTTGTGGAGCGTTTCTGTACTTTGGTTCAGCTCCGCACCCTGTCAGAGACTCTTCCACCTTCAACCTCTCATTGCTTATCATGTGTTCATGATGGTTGTAGAGTACAGTAGTGACCTTCTTGTTGCTCAGAGGTGGTTCTACTTGAGAAGAAAATTTCTCTCTACCTTGGGCATATTCTTTGAATAATTCATACTCCTTCTCTATCATGCTCTATGAGATGTTTCATCCATGTTATATCTGCACTGTCTCAAGAAAACCATCCACCGGATTCTCCCTAGGCCGATGCATCAAGGTTCGAGATGAGTACTCCCATTAGAGGCAATGCCAGCCCATCTCTCAGAACAGAAGAATTAATAACTTTCCATCACATGCATGAACCATTATTTTCTTGCCATAGATGGCTTTGGGGATAAGCTCTTTCCCGATATTTCTCAAACTCTGGAAACTTGAATTTTGGAAGTACCATCAGATCTGAGCCTATTCAAACTTTGCAACATTTTCAAATCTGGCATTTCATCCACCTTCTATGGCTTTCACAATTTTTACAGTTCTTCAAATTTGTGCCTGACAACCTCAACATTGATGTGATGACATGGTGATCAGATTTATTCAACTCAGGTGGCTTTGTCCTCTTAGTGCTTACAATAATTCTCCTAAGGACCAACCAAACGGTTGCCCCCCCAAACTCGTTTCCTACTTCAACTGTGTCCCCTTTGACTTTTTTTGTTTTTGAGCGTCAAGATGTCTCAAGTCCATTTCTGAGGGTGGAGTATAATTCGGGGGAAGACCATAGGAAGGGAAAGTTTGTGTCTTTGGAACTCTTTGTTGTGGTCGTTGTGCGCACGAATCTCCAGGGCTTTGTAAGGCATTCAAGGCCTCTAAGCTTTGACTCATTTGTTCCTTCAACTGTTGGATATCGACCTTTATCCCCTCTCGAATTTTTCCTTGGTTCTCCATGGTTTTACCACTGGTTCGTGTCCTTTAGGGTGTTTTGGAGACTTAGCCGTATTATTATTTTTTTAGTTTTTTTTTTTTTTAAGAAATTAAAAAAAAGGAATAAATAAATAAAAAAAATGAAAAGAACAGACAACGCAGTTCAAAATCTCTAGTCAGAAATTATAAAGCTGTGAAAATAATTGCCCCGGTATAACTTTGGAAATTAACACAAAACAGAGTCAATAAAGTAGTTCATCATTATGAAATCCCCAAAATGCGAGATATAGGAATTCTTGGTCAACCATCGCAGGCTTTAATCATCACATTCTCTAATCAGTTTCTTACAGCAATTTGAGGAATGTTTCAGTCCCCTCAAGCGGGTTGATGATTGACATTACAGACCCAGCATCCGCTAATAGCTTAGGAACATTTTCAATGACTGCATTGATGAAGAAAGCTAATTGTGAGTGACTTGTCCTTCTTCAACGACATATTCCTTCATCTGACTCATTCAATCTTTATGTCCCCTTTTAGCTGAATGGCAACATTCCTTCTAATTTTGTCACTGCTGCTTCTATCCACTTTTCTTTTCGCAATTTGGGTAAGGGAAATTAATTACAACTTGATTGTCTTAAACCTTTCCGTGATTCATTGGCTAAGGGAAACTTCCACTAACAGTCCATGATCTTGAACCTTTCTTTGAAGCGAACAACATTTCCCCGAGTGTCTTTAACTTGATGAAACATTTCAGCAAAAGATTCATGCCTCATATGATCTGCAATGTGGCGAGAGATGCAGGTGTTAGCGATCCTCTCAGGATACTCAAATTATTATTTTTGCACTAACACAGGATTGCAATTAATACAACACCTAATACCCATGAGGGGTACATTAGGATACCTCCCGCAATGATATGTAATCTGCAATCTATGCTCCCAAGGGACACACCATTTAACTTGTTCTTCATTTAAACTTGCACAAAGTTGCGCCCATTCATTTGCTCTTTTCACATGTGGTTCACAAGGAACAGCCTAAGACAAGTGCGAAAGTGCCTAAAAGTCACTTCTTTTTCCAATGGTGACCCATGTTCACCTGACTGAGCACCTGTGATGAACTTTTTGTACAAAATCCCATTTTCTCTCGGGTAATCGTTTACAGTGTCCTTGTAATCGATTATATACTGCAATAACTCGTCCATGGGGTACAGGGAATTTAAGGCGTCTCCAGTCTCACGAAAAATGAACCACAAATACAACACTGGTAGACAACATAACATCTTTCCCCCCTTAAGTTCGTAACAACGATTAAGGGTCCCATAAACTTCAGCCAGGATGGCACTGACTAGATTCTCACAGCGCTCTTTGTCTCCCACAAATGCATTCATAGCGGCATAATTGACGAGGTTCTTGACATTTAGGAGAAAGCATGACACCATAGAGGAGAAGAGCTAATACATCCGTAAACATTTCCCAATTTTCCTTTTAAGCCAAACGATGTAGGTATTCCCATAAGTATCTTTGAGGAAGGCCCCTCACTTTGCCCTTGATTGTGAACTCGCTTTCCAACTTCATTGGGTGTACTTTCCTGATCCTTGCTAATTGTAAGACAGGGATACACTGCTCAAGGTAGTTGTATGTAGCTTTTTCCACACTTAAGACTTGCTCGAATTCTTCCACTGGTGGATCATAGTACTGGGCTAAAGTAGTAATTGCTGATGTTTGGACCTCCACCTCTAACAGACTCAACAAATTCTTATACCCCACCAATATTATCCTCCTTTACTCGACGTGCATCTTTTCGTCAAAATGTATGAACTCGAATACCTCTTGACTCAAAATTCCATGTTAATTCCCATTTTTTAGCTTAAAGCCTTAATCACAACTTTATAATTTTTGACTAGAATCCACAAAACGTGACAAGACTATGAAGAAACACAATGAGCGAAAAAAAGGAAAAAGCAAAAGAAAGAAAAAAAAGATAAAGAGATATGAGGATATGTACAAGGTGCGTGATTTTTATTAAGCGAACATGAGGGTTATAAGAATACACATTTCTCCCTTTTGTGCCTTATCAAAGGTTGGATGACTGAAGTTCTAAGGCCAAATATATGCACTCACAAGGATAGCTTCCTAATGCTTAAATCAGGCCACCAGAGCTATGGCTCTTTTCACTGTTTCTCCACAACAGTCAGAGTAATCAACTAGATGTGGAGACACAAATGAAGAGAACAGACTCTGGCTGGGGTTCTCACGATAGCCAAACAGGAAGTATGTCCCAAATGACACCGCTACACAACCCCTTTATTTCTAAGTTGCGCTCAGACCCGGGTATAGGGCCCCACTCATGATATGCATATTGTGTGTGTGTGAAGGGAGAATGCAATTATACACCCCAAACCCTCACCTGCAAAACAACCAGAAAAATCCCAGGCAGATATAACATGTTTTCTACCCTAGGGTTCAATATAAACAAAACAAACACACATACAATTATGACAAAAATCAAACAAAGATAAAGAAAAAGAAAGGGAAGAAAAACACAAAGAAAAACCACATTGAATTCGCACATCTAATTAAATGGCCAGACTCTCTGGCTTCCCCAGTGGAGTCGCCATCTGTCGCAACCGGAATCGCGACGGGACGACGATCCAATAAAAGAAGAATAAATATATTTTGAAAAGAGATTTGGAGTCGCCACCATAGTTTATTCTGGAAAACTACGGAAAAACCATAAAATGATAAGGCATGGTCAAATTGAACCAGATTCTTGGTTCGGGAGTCGGTTACGTGTAGGGAAGGTATTAGCACCCTACAACGCCTGCCCTAAGGCAGTACCTTTAACTAAATGTGCGAATGTGGATGTGGTTTTCAAAGTGTTTAACTTTCCCTTAAAATAAAACTCGAAAGAAACAAACAATATTTTTTAGCTTTTTGGGCCCGACAAGGATTGACCTTGCTCCTACGTATTCTCATGTGAGAAATCAGGGTTACGTAGTTCTTTTGAAAACTGTTTGAGAAATTTGCTTGAAAATTGTTTGGAAAATTGTTTGAGAAATTGTTTTGGATAAATTTTGGATTTTTTGGGAGAGTGAGCCTGACAAGGACTGGCCTTGCTCCTACGTATCTCCACTTTTGATGGAGAATCAAGGATCACGTAGTTCTGCAAGGCGATATTGTTGGGTGTTCGAAAAGTAGATGTTTTTTTAGTTTTTTTGATGATTTTATATTTTATTTTTATTTAAGAAAGAGAAAAGGTTTTTGGCACAAGGACGATGCGTGCGATCACACATGTGCCTAAACCTTTAAAACATATTTTTGGCGTTTTTGATGAAAGAGAAAAGGTTTTTGGCACAAGGACGATGCGTGCGATCACACATGTGCCTAAACCTTTGAAACATATTTTTGTAATTTTTTAATGAAAGAGAAAAGGTTTTTGGCACAAGGACGATGCGTGCGATCACACATGTGCCTAAACCTTTGAAACATATTTTTTGGTATTTTTGAAGAAAGAGAAAAGGTTTTTGGCACAAGGACGATGCGTGCGATCACACATGTGCCTAAACCTTTAAAACATATTTTTTGGTATTTTTGAAGAAAGAGAAAAGGTTTTTGGCACAAGGACGATGCGTGCGATCACACATGTGCCTAAACCTTTAAAACATATTTTTTGGTATTTTTGAAGAAAGAGAAAAGGTTTTTGGCACAAGGACGATGCGTGCGATCACACATGTGCCTAAACCTTTAAAACATATTTTTTGGTATTTTTGAAGAAAGAGAAAAGGTTTTTGGCACAAGGACGATGCGTGCGATCACACATGTGCCTAAACCTTTAAAACATATTTTTTGGTATTTTTGAAGAAAGAGAAAAGGTTTTTGGCACAAGGACGATGCGTGCGATCACACATGTGCCTAAACCTTTAAAACATATTTTTTGGTATTTTTGAAGAAAGAGAAAAGGTTTTTGGCACAAGGACGATGCGTGCGATCACACATGTGCCTAAACCTTTAAAACATATTTTTGTAATTTTTGAAGAAAGAGAAAAGGTTTTTTGGCACAAGGACGATGCGTGCGATCACACATGTGCTTAAACCTTTAAAACATATTTTTGTAATTTTTGAAGAAAGAGAAAAGGTTTTTTGGCACAAGGACGATGTGTGCGATCACACATGTGCTTAAACCTTTAAAACATATTTTTGGTATTTTGAAGAAAGAGAATTATTATTATTTTATTTATTTATTTTTTGTGATTTCTGTTCATTACATATATAAAAAAAAAAAAGAGTGTGTGCAGTGTTTGACAAATAAATAAAACAAATACAGTACAGAGGGATGGGATTATCTTACAAGGGGGTTACATAAAATAAATGAATAAACAAATAAATAAGACAAAAAGAAACAGGAATAGCCCAACAAAAATAGGAGTGTAGAGATAAAACCAGGGGTGCCACTCAAAATTCTTGGTAGAGGCCCAAGATGGGGTGTAGTAGTAAAATCGGGTGTCAGAACCGAAATGAGCCCAATGCCCAAATCTTCCCTTTCTTTTTTTGTTTGGAGAAACAGATGGGCTTAAACCCAAATGAAAGGGGGTGTGAGTAAACGACGGGAGTGCGACAGTAAGAGAGGAGGAACCCCCACCGGACCCATCTCTATCAAAAACAAGCTTCTGATCTTCTATATCCAAGCCAGGGTCCTTTGTTTCAAACAACACAACACCAGGACCAATTGCCCTTAACCCCAAATCCATCTTTTCTTCTTCAACACATAAACTCCACTTTCTCTTCCACTTGTCGGAGCCACCACCGATATCAGGACTCATCTCTGCTTCGCCGCCGTCAACCTTGGAGGCCGCCACGACGTCGTCCGCGCTGCTGCTCATCGCGATGCTTCTTCTCTATTCGCGCGCGACTCAGACTATCCGCCGTGACGTTGTTGGCCACCGCGTCATTACCTAACTGGCCGCCGCTGATGGGCTCTCCTATTCTCCTTTATATATTTTTTGTTTCTGAGTTTGGGTTGTCGAGAATGGCAGGTTTCTGTCGTGTGCGTTTTTCCTGGTTTGGTTCACTGGAAATCTCGATGGTTGGTGGATGGATAATGATTGTTGCTGAAGGTGAGGAGATTGGGTCACGGTGGTTGTTGGAGATGGTTGAAGTATGTGATTGTATATAATGGTTCGGAGGTATAAATGGTGTTTCGGTGGTGGGTTTGTCCGAGAGGTTCTTGATGGTTTCCAGTGAATACAGGTGAGTAGTGAGAGGAGTGGGGAGTTGGATTCTCAGAGCCGTGTGAGGGTGAATGATAATGGTGTTGGAAGTGAGGTGAAGATGATGATGTTAGAAATAGTATATGGATGAAGATAAGGTGTTGGCCCAGTATCAACGAAGAGGGAAGGGTGTATGTCCGCGAGGTCTCAGGATGAAAATGATGAAGTTGGTTGTGTAAAAGGGTTAAAGGTTCAGTGTTGGAACAGTACCGGAAACGGAAGTGATGATGTAGTATTGGAAACGGAAATGATGATGTTGGCCGTCATAGCCGTGGGTGTCAGGGTAATGGTGCAGTAAAAACAGACATGTACAAATATTCACAACACCAAGCATCTATTTAACAGCAACATGCAAAACTCAGCAACCAAAGACACATATTCAAAGACAACGTAACAGAGGCATATTCAAGGTCAATTAAACAAACTCAGAAAAATAGTGGAAGGCATTACTTACCTCTTGAAGCTCCTTTCCGATGGTCTCCTCCTCTCTCTCTGACTTTCCTCCTCCTTCCTGTGATGTCTCTGGCTTCCCGAAAGTGGACCCTCCCCTCTACTTACTTCCTTCTCTTTAGTAAATGATGCTTCTTCTGCCTCCTCTTCCTTTTCGGTTTCTTTTTTTTCTTTTAATTTTTTCTTGGTGAATGAAGATTTTGAACGTTGGCAGCTGTGAGGTTAAGATGTTGGATAAGGTGACGGGCGCAGGCTGTGAAAGCGAAAAGGTAAGGGTGATAGTCGTGAGTGAGGATATAGTTATGGTGACTGATGCATGTAGATGAAGGTGATTTCAGTGAGGGTAGGTGGTGGCCGATGGCAAAATGGGTGAATGTGCAGAGGTGAGGATGCTGGAGATTGTGTCTGGCCTTTTGTGAGGATGATAAGTGTTGAGAGGGAAGAGGATGGGTGATGGTATGCGGTGACCGCCACTGTAGTGTTGGGTTCGATGGGGAATGTGATGAAGATGGGGGTGATGAAGATGATGAAGCTGGAGGTTGAGTCTGGTTTCGTTGTGGTTGGTAATGAGTGAAGAGTCTTTGGTTCAGAGATGAATGATGGTAGACGTTCAATCGAGGTGAATGAGGGGTTTGTTATTTCCGATATTGTGGAGGAAGATGGTGGGTGTTGGCCGTAGCTGTGAGTGTCATGATATGGCCATGGATGAATCTGGATGGTGAAGTAGGTATCTGATGAATAAAGGAGGGAGTTAAAATGCTTTTGAGCGGTGACAGGTTATTTGAGGTGACGCGTGATAGACGGATGGATATGGGTTATGCTTGTTGGGGTTGATGATGAACGTTGGTCGTGTATAAGGGGTGAGGATGAAGAGATCACAGGTCCTGGAGATGATCACGGTGAGAGGTGGAGAGTAGTCTATTCCAGTTGGATATGCAGCGGTGATGATCTTGGCTGTGTGCCCAATGGAGGATGATAGGATCAGGATCTAAGTTCTGAAATGGTGGTTTGCCAGGGTGGAAAACAAAGGTTCCCGTCTCTGTTCCCTAGAATAATGAATAAGGATGTCTCTCTTTTTTTTTTTTGTGATGTCCCCCCCCACGATCGTATGATGGGTGAAATCATATTCAAATCTCTCCCCCTGGTGATTCCCTTTTGCCATCAGATATTATGGGAAAAATGTTATCAAATTTAAGATTCCTCTCTCTGAACTGGCATACGCCTCCTGTGGGTATCATGGGTATCATGGCTGCCACCATGCGCATGCATCTAAAGATAGAGTGGGAGGCAACCAGGCTGCCATGGGAAGGTGGAAAGCAAATGCAAGTGGCGTCCCATGAAATCTGAAGTGCCAGCTCGTGGATGACAACCCCAAAAGTGGGAGTGCCCCAGATTATTCTCTTCTTCTGTAGAAACTCGTGAGTGGCTCGTCAGACTGTTAGTGGCGGACAGTGGCAGCTGAAGGTGGGAATCCTCCCTGACATATCAATTTAAAATGCAGCCAGCTTTGGACGTTCGGTCAAACAGAGAACGAACGTCCGTTCATGTTAAATGAACGAACGCTCAAACCAAACGCTCACGAGGTCAGGCCGAACGCAAACAGTAACAAAGAACGAACGTTCACAATAGGCAGAGGACGAACGCTTGATAAAAGAGGATGAACGCTCGCAAGCTTGAATACTGGCCGAACGGTCGAATAGTGAAAAAGGACGAACGGTCGCATAAGGGAGAGGACGAACGTTCAAACGAACGCTCAAAACCGAACGCTCGATGAACAGTGCATAGGACGAGCGTTCATCAAAATATTATGACCGAACGGCTGAACAAAGCAAAGGACGAACGGTCGAATCAGTGCAAAGGACGAACGGTCACTGTTCGGACGAACGGCAACAGCAACAATGGGGAAGGACGAACGTTTACTGTTTGGACGAACGTACACAGTATCAGAGGACGAACGTCTGAACAACAGTTGGGAAGGACGAACGGTCACAGAAACAGTGGGGAGAACCGAACGGTCACTGTTTGGAGGACGAACGCCCTCAGTTGAGGACGAACGTTTTCTGAAAGAGGACGAACGCCCTCAATTGAGGACGAACGTTTTCTGTCGTTTCATTTTTATTTATTTATTTATTTTTTTTTTTTTTTTATTTTATTTTATTATTATTTTTTTTTTTTTAATTTTTGTTATTATATACCCTTTTTTGTATTTTTGATATTTATTCCCTTTGTTGGTGAAAATAAATTTTATTTAAACAACCCGGACGAAATTGAGTGTTGAAAGTTGGAATTGTGGGAAGACTGATCACTACAAAAATCAATGCAAGAGTGCCTCGAAGAAACAGGAGGTGAAAGATGAAGCAAACGTTGCTGCGACCTCAGGAGGAGATGATGCGCAGATATGTTCGTAGGAAAACAAGGAAGAGTCTTGGGTGTTAGACTCTGGAGCATCCTTCCATGCATCCTCACAGAAAGAACTATTCGAGAATTATGTTCCTGGAAACCTTGGTAAGGTTTACCTTGGTAATGAGCAGTCATTTGAGATTGTAGGTAAATGTGTAGTAAAAATTAAGTTAAATGGGTCTATATGGGAATTGAAAAAGTCAGACATATTCCCGACCTGACGAAGAACTTAGCCAGTAAAGATATTTTAATTTTTAAACTTTAAAATTAAATATATAGTCAATTCAATAATATTATTTTTTATATATAAAAGAATTAATATTGTTAAATTAAAATAACTGTATTTATTTATTTTTAAAATTTAAAAATTAAATATATCAAAAATTATAAAAAAATATATAATTATAATTATATTTAACCAAGAATTAACCTGATTAAAATGAATGGTACAAAACTTACGCTCTGTTTGTTTGAACTGATTTCACTGTTCAAGAGAGAATGAGAGCGCGGATTTACGGAACCTACGTTGTTCTTTTGTGCCGATTTGCAAAGATTTGCTCGGACGTAAAAGCAGGGATTTGCGAGAATACACTGTGCATACAATCTCGTCTTAGGTGCGCGAATTTGCGAAGAAATACCATACAATGACTCATATGCCCTTGACGTATTTTATGAATTACGGCACTGTTAGCAAGGTTATTCCATTTTCATTTTCACTAACCGCATAAAAGCATATGAAGAGGCAGAGAATGTTGAATGGAAGAGGAAGAACGTTGTTGAGGACGATGAGGAAGAACGTTGTTCATGATGATGACCGAGTGGATGAAGCTGCCAAGCGTGGAAGCAGTGGTTGAAGAAGTTGAGTTGGTGACGGCTGTGTATTCGGAAAGAAGAAGAGATGATCCCGGAGGTCCTTTCCGCAGGAGAAACAGTGCGCGTTATCAGAGTATAGAGTTGTAGGAAGTGTGAGGCGTAATCGGTTACAGGGAGGCGTAACCGGTTACAACTTCATGAACAACAAGCCGAAATGCCGTATTCGGTTACAGGTTGATGTAACCGGTTACGCCTTGATCTAGACGCTTATTCAGTTGCACCGTGGCTTGTCCGGTTGCATGGAAATTGTTGGTGCTGGAACTTGCAGCACCCATTTGAGCAGCTTTTTGGAGCAGTGCAGTTGCTGACATGTGAGACAAGTTGGTGGTGTTTTGGAGAGTGGTGCTGAAAAGCGAAGGGGCAGTGGCGGAGCTTGTTTGGTGATCGGTGCTGATTATGGTGCCTTCTGTGAAGAAATTTGAGGCTTCTGTAGGGTTGAAGTGGTGTTCCTCGGAGTAGTTGGGGGTGTGGTGGCCTCGGTTGGATAGAAAAGGAAGGTTGAAGAGGTTGGAGGCAGAAGGGGTGTTGGTGTTGTTGAGGTCAGATAGTTGTATCATTCCTTGAAAAGGCTTGTTTGAGATTAAAGCTTGTTGGTGATCATGGTAGTTCTGGTTTTGGTTTTGGTTTTGGTTTGATTCTGGCATGAAGAATGGAGGGTTTTGAAGTTGCATGTATTATATCTCAAATCAAATAATAAACAAAATGAGACTTGCTGTATATGATATCCAAAATAAATCTAAGACTTTTGGTACTATATATTATTATTTGAAGTAGCACTTGGAAAATTGGTATATGTATATATATATATATATATATATATATATATATATATATATATTCTGAAAGGAAAATAATAAAGTGGGTTTCCGACGTTCATAGAAAACATCGAAAAGTATTATTTTATACATTGTCGGTATATTCATATAACTGCCATTTTGTAATAAATTGTTATAATTGAGTTTGAATCATGTTTGTATCACACTCAACTTTTTTTGTACTTATCTCCACACTCTCATTTATGGTAAAATAGATAGAGAAGAGGAAAATTCAATAGAAGCTAAGTTTCTCTTTCCTTTCCTTTTATCATAAATAGAAATTGGAATAAGAAATTGTTTAAAAATACATTCATTTTACTACAATATATTTTTTATAATTTTTAAACATTAATTTTAATAATTTTTCATATTTTTTTTCTCTTTATAAATATTTTTACAATTAAATATAACATTACAAAATAATATTTTATAATACTTTTATAAGTAAGGGCAATTTAGTAATCTTTATTTTCTACCAATTAAACAAATTTTTAAAATCTATCACATCAATCAAATCCTACACTAATTCTCACAAACTTTACTTCCAAATCCACTCTCAATTAACCACAATTCCATTCAAAAAAACAACAAAAAAATTACCCTCAAATCCACTCAAATCCATTCAAATCATCTCCCCCAAATCATCTCTTCCAAATTCTTCCAAAAGAACACACCCTTAATCTTTTTCCTTAGATGACAGTAACAAGAACATTAGAATTCATTTTTCGTGTTGTGTGAATTTTCACCAACCCGAATTAACTGATTTGAATTGCGAAGAAAAAAAAAATGGAAGAAACCTAACTGAATCCATCAATCAAAGTATAAAACAATCTCTCCTTCTATTTGTCTTTTCAATTTTGTGGTTAAAATTAAAAAAATTCTCCCATCCCACGTGCTAAGGGGACAGTTTTCTCGTGTCTCCCATGATCATTACGATTACGATATAGTTTATTTTCTAGTGTATTGACAGCTAGTTCGAGCAAAGATTCATTTTGGATAAAACGTTTAATTAACTTACAAAAAATATAAAAAACCTATAAGTTGAAAATTGATCTTTGACTCAGGGATAATTACGTTTTAATTTACAAAAAAAAAACTTAATTTTGTTTGCTTTCCTGTTTTTATTATTAGGATACTTATTTGAAAAGATGACTCAAAGATACAGTAAGCGAATGAAAAAACAACACGATATGGAAATAATTCACCTAAATTTGAGACTAAAGTATACACCCGAATGACCTGACATGCATATGTCACATCTATGGTGCTAGCTGTTTGGCAAACATGATTACCCGCAGGGGTTATTGTGCCTTCATTTTCCAATTTCACTTCATATAAATTCAAGTTTCAAATTTAAGTTTGGATTAGAATGAACGATATGCCAAACACCAAATTGGTCATAAATGTTTTGATTTTAATTTGTTGGAGAGTGGTTATTGCAATGGGGTAGCCCTTATAGATGGGTGGCCATGATATGTATTTGGAGTTTGAATCCGAAGCAAATAACGTAAGGGTCAGATAGAGAAATCACTGTAATTTGATTGAAGAAAATCAAGATTCTGATGATTAGTCTGCGTTCAAAAAGGGACCCTTTTCATGGATGATGTGAAAACACAAACCTAAATTATGACTTTGATCTGTACGAAAGCAATACATATTATTACCAAGAGCACCAATTATTGTATGGAACTTAACACATTTGCATAAAGCATTGCAAACAAAAAGTAACAGCAGTTTCTTAAGGAAAGGAAGTGATTATGGGAATGGATGGGGACTGAACAATTTTTCCAAGTTCATTGCTATGTGGTTAGGTTACTTTATGCGATATCAAATTTTCTGGATCATGTATCATACGTACCCTACACCATGCATGTGTTGCTTCTTTTTTACATCTATATCCACACCCCGAATAGATAATAAATCTATGTGACAATTTTCTAATTGATAAAATAATATTATAAATTTATGTAAAGTAATAAGTAATTTTGAATTTTATTATTTCAATATTTATTTATTTTAACATACAGATACATTAAGTATGATGATGAGATAAAATAATATCATATTTACGTCACTCAATTAATGAAAAAAAAAAGTATAATACAGACTTAATTGAAAAATATAAGTCTAATTAATAAACACTTTATAATGCAATACGAACATTTACTCTTAGGAATTAAAGTGGAATATTTATATTCTAAACTTGAATATATGAAAATTATATTATACCTTAAATTTTTGTTAATTAAGGAATCCTTGACAATATAATCCACGATGTCTTATAATGCTAAACTTTTGTTTGGAAGAAAAAAAAATGTGTTGGAATTTTAAAATCTTATCATTTATTTTCTCGTGTCAAACACTATTTAGGGTGTATTTGGTTGTGTTATCATATGGATTGACATCATGTAATTATTGATATTACTGTGAGGAGATAATATTAATTGATATAAGTGGATAATTATTTGTTCTTTTGATTTTAAAAACTATTTGATATAATATTACCGAATAAACAGGAGAAAATAAGTGATCATAATGAAAAAAAAAAATGTGCGTCCTGTAAGTTTTTGGTCAAGTTTAGAAAACATCAAACTTAATTTTCTAACTCCAGTTTTAAGAGATAGATTGCAACAAAGATTTGGCATGCCCGACCATATGATTGAGGGGTTTGAAAGATATCTCACTCAATTTTATTATGACGTCATAACTTAACATCTTTGATATAAATTATAGAGCCACGTTAAAAGCTAGATATAACACAATTTTAACTTTAGGAGTGTCGAATAACTCTTCCTTGAACACAACATTTATATGTGGTTCAATGTTACATAATGACTTTAATTTTTATCTGAACTCTAATAATAAACAAAGAATGTATTGTATATTATCGTATGCAAGTTTTATTTTTGAAATACAAAACAAACAAGTTCTTGATGAATGATTTGAGAGAAGCAGCGAAGAGATACTATTCAATGCATTAAGAGCCAATAACGTAAAACATGAAATAACATGACATGACACCACATTCAATAAAAAAATCTAAAAGAAAATAAATTTGTGAGTATTTTTCACTCACTTTTTTTATGTTTAGTATGCTTTGGTTTTTATAAAATTTTACTGTCATTTTTTTAAACTGAACACCTTCTTTAATGTATAAGTATTTCTATTATAGTGTAATATTCGTTGATGGAATTTACTCTTGGTTAGATTGGTGGTTTTCGCGACGTTATGTCACTGAACGTAATGCTTATTGCATTTAATTTAAAGAAAATATCAGTGAATTTATCAGTGTTTAAATTTAAACGTGAAGTTATTTGTTGAATTAAAATTGTATAATATAAGGAATATAATACATTTTTAAAAAATAAATTATATTCCTAGATCATAAATATTTTAAAAAATATATTTATGTATCAATTTATTTTTATACATCAATTTTTATTATTGTTCCCTTCACGGAATGGTTTCGGTTAGCCCAAAGCTACCCATAATGTCCTCATAGGCCCAAAAAAAAGTATACCTTAAGCAGGGCGTCAGTATAGTTTGTAAACAATTCTCGTCATTAACAACATTTTAATTACTTAAAAATAATAGTTATATATATAATATATAATATATATTTTTGTATATGAAATACTATTTTTTTATTTTAATAAAAACTTAAAGATAACAAACTTTTCTTTCTAAATATTGAACGTGCATGTTTAAAGACAATATTTTCAAACAATGTTTATCTTTAAATACGACAGTTTTTAAACCTTAAAATACTTCTGTACTGATTTTAGACCATTATAATGACAAAAAAATAATAATAAACATTGTTAAATATAATTTTAAGAAATAAAAAATGTGCCATGGTCCTGTGCATTTTGTGGACGGGAGGGAATATGAAAGAAACAAACGGAGTTACATGCCAATCAACATGCAACGATCTCATCCTTTCCACACAAACTCCCCAACCATGCACCACACATCACTAACTACATCTTTATGCTTGCAATTTGCCCCTCTTCCTTGTTCATAATGTCGATATTACCCCTCGTATTCCTTCCTCTACCCTACAGTTGCTTTTCGCATTCAAAATAAGACCCTCTTTTCGTAATTTTCTCAGCGCATCATTTGTTGGATTAACGTTGCTTTGAGACTGATTTGAGGTTCAGGTTCTCTATCCTGTTTATTCCACAATACTTTTTCAGTTCAGCGTTGATGTTCTTATTTGAATAAAGAAAACGAAAAAAGAGCCCTGCTCTAGCAAGCCTTTAATGCTCCTAGTCCTGAAGAAAATGTACGAGGAATCTACAAACATAAAAAAAGATTGCCTTCAGCCTCAACAATTACTGATTCAATCTGTTTCCTTTCTTTTTCTGCTTCACCATCGACTGTAACATAGAAAAAGCATCGTGCGTGAGCTACAGAATCAGTACCTGCCATGGTGGATCTTGCAGAGAAAACTGTACCAGCTGGTGGTGACTTGTCTCTGAAAAAGAAGGAGCTTCTTTCTAGTGCCATGAAGAGAACAAGTGAATGGTATGCTTCTTGTCTTCTGAAACTAATGCTTTGAATGCTTTTTGTCATTGTTGCCTTCTGTTGGATAGACTGAACTATGAATTGAAATACTTGATTACAGGATTTTCTCACAGGAGATTCCAAGTGATGTCAACGTTCGAGTTGGGGAAGATTCCTTTTCGTTACATAAGGTAGCGAACCAATTCAAACACCACTCTTTGGTACATATATCAAACTTAATACTAATAGTTTCAAGAACATGGTAAGAAACTAACAATTTCTCACTCTTGTTATTCGTTCACGTGTTGTAGACCTCATTGGACTCTTGAGTTTATATCGAACGTTAGGAGTCTCTGCATGTTCAATAGATTGAACATCTCAATTGACTGTTTACTGGTTACGTGCCTTTTTGTTAACGTGTCCAACCTTTTGATTTCTGCCTAAAACTAGAACTGGAGTCAGGAACAAGAAAAGTGTATGCTATGATTTGGCGTATGGATAATATTGAATTCTCTAACACGTCTCCTTCTTTAATTGCAGTTTCCGTTAGTCTCCAAGAGTGGATACATTAGGAAACTCGTCTCAGAATCTAACGATGCTGACGTTTCATTCATCGAACTCACTGATGTTCCTGGTGGAGCAGAAGCATTTGAGCTGGCAGCAAAGTTCTGCTATGGAATAAACTTCGAAATAAATGTTGAAAACATTGCCACGCTACGCTGTGTGGCTGAGTATCTTGAGATGACAGAGGAATATTCGGTTGGAAACTTGGTGGGAAGGACTGATGCTTATTTGAACGAAGTGGCACTGAAGACCATTGCAGGGGCCGTATCTGTTCTGCACATCTCAGAGACTCTCCTTCCGATAGCAGAGAGAGCAAAGTTGGTGAGTCGATGCATAGATGCCATTGCATATATAGCATGTAAGGAAAGTCAATTCTGTTCATCTGCAAGAAGAGAGAGTGACACTGAGGGAGTGGTGTCTTCCGTGGCATCAAACCAGAAACCAATAGTAGATTGGTGGGCTGAAGACATGACTGTGCTCAGAATCGACATTTTCCAAAGAGTTATAATCGCAATGATGGCAAGAGGGTTTAAACAGTATGCCATTGGTCCCATCCTAATGCTATATGCTCAGAAATCTCTACGAGGTTTGGTGAGATCCCTCTCTAGAATGATGGAACAGTTAAAAGTAAATATGATGTTATGGATACATTGGTTAGTGGATTCTGTTCTTAACTCTTATCTTTCCCTTTTTTGAGGAACAGGATGTGTTTGGAAAGGCAAGGAAGAAGATTGAGCCGCGACAAGAGCATGAAAAGAGGGTTGTTTTAGAGACAATCGTGAGCCTTTTGCCAAGGGAGAAGAATGTGATCTCAGTAAGCTTTCTTTCAATGCTGCTCCGGGCAGCAATATATCTTGAGACTACGGTTGCTTGCAGGCTTGATCTGGAGAAGAGAATGGCCATGCAGTTAGGCCAAGCTGTTTTAGATGATCTTCTCATTCCTTCCTATTCTTTCACTGGGGACACATTGTTTGACGTGGATACAGTGCAGAGGATCACGAGTAATTACCTAGAATCTCAAACGGGAAACCACTTAGTCCACAATGTAGATGATGAATACTTTTCTCCTCCACAGAGTGATATTGAAAGGGTTGGGAAATTAATGGAAAACTACCTTGCTGAAATAGCCACCGACCGAAATTTACCAGTTCCAAAATTCACCTCTTTGGCAGAATTAATTCCTGAACAGTCCAGACCAACAGAAGATGGGATGTATAGAGCCATAGACATCTATCTCAAGGTTCATACCAAAATCCTTTTTCTATATCAAGTTAATCATACTCTTGATTTGATATTTGCTTTCATACACGTAAAATCACATTGAAATACCGATTAACGTATTTTGGATGACTATTTGCTTCTGTGTTTCTGTAATCAGAATTGGTTTGAATTGAAATGACTTTTGAATCGGATAAAAGATTTATTATATCAATTGTGATACTAATCCAATTTCGACATAGAATTATTTACACGAAAGTTTATTCTGAATTAATGCTGATAAACTTTGATTTGACTATTCGCAGGCTCATCCTGCTGTAAGTGACATGGAGAGAAAGAAAGTCTGCAGCGTGATGGACTGTCAGAAATTATCTCGAGAGGCATGTGCACATGCTGCACAAAATGACCGGCTACCTGTCCAAACCGTGGTTCAGGTTCTCTATTACGAACAGCAACGGCTTCGCGATGCTATGAATGGCAACGGAAGCGGGGAATCTTCGGTTGATTCCAAACTGAACGTATACTCCTCTGAATTTCATCCGGTTTCAAATGAGCTCTCTACTCTACGAAGAGAAAATGAAGACCTGAAATTAGAACTAGTGAGATTGAAAATGAGACTCAAAGAGATTGAGACCAGGACACTTAAATCTGCAGTGAACAGTCCTGCGGTGAGTGTTTCACCTTCTGCTGATAAACCTCCTTTGCCTCGAAGATCATTCATAAGTTCAGTTTCCAAAAAACTTGGACGGCTTTCTCCGTTTGTGCGTGCCGATGGTGTTGCACCTTTTGGCAAAAGTCGCACTAAACCAGATAAGAATCGACGCCACTCCATTTCCTGAGGCTGTTGATAGTTCCTGGTGTCAGATTAAAGGTTCTTCCTTAAATTCACGGGGATAAAAAATACAGGATTAGTGTTTCAAAGTTTTTGCTTCATCTTCATTCCACGTAAATTGTAAGATCATGATCCTTTGGTGTGAACTATGTTTTGAAGTTTGATGAAAAATTAAATATAATTCTAGACTTGGATTGATTTCAATCTGGTTAGGGCGGGCTGTACTAAGGCTGCAATACAAGAATAATAAACTTAATTTAACGTTGCTAGTACTTGCAAGAATCGTAATTCTTCCCATCAATCTAGCATAAATCAGTTAAGAATCCCAGATAGCAGAATATATTGGATTTTCATTTCATTCACTTATATCATCGTAGCATCTTGTTGAAAACAATTCTGTAAAGTTATTCATTTTCTACTATTAACTGTGATCAGGAGAGAGATAGGAATTGAAATCAACTGCATTTCGTACAATATTGACAATGAATCGTGATGATTAGCCCCTCAAAAAAATCATATCATCAATGAAGAATGCAAATGTGACCCAGAGCACTTTCATATTCATTCACTAGACTATAAAAGTTAGGTGGGCTGCTTCTCGGAGTGAGATCATGTCTTCATAAAGATAAATGGACCATAAAGTCACTGGAAGAATACAAAATCTGATAACTGCAGTTGGTGGGGTCTATGTAAAAATTATGAAGTCCTTGGAGATAAAAAGCTTCTCTAAAGGGAATAATAGACCAATAGTTCAAATGACAGCCTTGCATTGTCGGTGCTGGTGTCTAAAGCCTAATCATGACGAAAAGAAAGAGATCATGCTTCGGTTTCGAATTCATGAATATTCTAAAGGCATGAAATGTTGTAAGTGAAAACATCTTTTGGGACAGACATTACCAAAACGTGTTAAAAAGATGTTAACTACCTGGAAGAGAATATGCTGTTCATATTTTAAAGCCTCATCCGCAGATTTTTTTTCCCAATGGCATAAAATTGGAGCATGAGCTGAAAAAACCTTGAAAATGTTTTATCCACGGAAGCTTTCGCGGTACGACTTTCATTAAATGACTTGATTAATTTAGGGGGACGGCATGTATTGCTTTCTCAGGTAGGGGCTAATAAAGGGCTTGGTGACCTCAGACACAGCTCCATGTTTCATGGTTTCAGATGTAAAATGATGTAAATCTGAATAGTCACAAGACCAAAGAAATATCAACCATAGGTGATTCCGGAATCATAATTGGTTTCTATAACCATGAAAAACAAGTAAGATTTATACAAGACATAATCACACCCTCATCATTAATAACTACGAAGAAAATTTCAAAGAAACACCGCTCACAAAATTAGCCTTGAACATCAATTAAGTATACATACATTGACCTTAGAATATTTTTAGGTCGTGTTCATGCTCAACACTCATAAAAACCAAGGTGGCTGCTTCGATTTCTCTTCTTTTAATCGTTCTTCAATATCATAACTGTTTCTAATTCCACTTTGACACCCTCTGGTTGAATGTGGCACCTGGGCAAGACCAATTATACCTCCACTTCAATTCTTCTATAGTTGAATGACTGCTATGACGTGTCTTCAATCTTGTCTTGCTTATAAGGCTGGATCCAGTAGAAGAAGAAGACAAGCTATGTGCTGAACCTGAAGTTAGAGGTGTCTCTACTTTCTTACGATTGTAACATGAAGGGCCTAGTGTCAGCTCAATCTCGGTCTCGTTTATAATCTCTAGAACTCCGTTGCTGTCAGATTGTGCAGTGTCCTCGGTGGCTGGTATTTCAAGATCAAATTTCAATTTAGGATTTTTCAGTGCACCTTTATGGCAACCATGTTTAGTTAGACTAATCAAATTTGTTAAGTTCCATCCTCGTTGGTTTACTTCAATGCCTCTGTTGGCTTCCGTATTTTTCATCAATATCTTCTGAATCCCATACAAACGGTGAAGTTCATACACCTGTAAACATTTTCAGGGCAATCAATACTCTAATGAAGTTGATCGAGAACAAATGGCTCAAAGGAACATACAGAAAGAGATGAAGTACCTGTTCGTTGAAAGTGTCTTGGTGTTTTAGCATTGTCATCCGCATGTATTCTTTGTCGCAAGGCCTAATAAGCTTCTCCATGGAGATTTGTTCAGCTTCTTTAATGAAGTTAACTAAACTCCTTATGTTGGAATGTTCAGAATGCATTTTTATGGTCTCACCACATTAATATTAGTAACCACAGTTCAGCTGAAATGAGGAAAATATTAACTTACAGGGTAGTTTGATCAATCAAAAATGTTTTTCTATGAGAAAAAAGTAGCCTAATACAGAAATAATGGCATCAACATCCATTGCTTATCTCATTCCACAATTTTGGACCACAATTATATGAAATAAATGAATTCTCAACGACAAAAATAAATAAATCTTGGGATGTACCTTTTCTTGTTGAATTTTCCTACCATGATAACTTTACGCACATATCAAGGTATAGAGACATGATGTCATTTTTCACATTGTTATTTAATACACAACAAAGCTAATGCTTTCTTTTCTTTTGGTTTGTCCAGTTTAAAACTGCTTAGTGTAATATCAATAGAGTTATAGCCTGGCAATACGTTGTGATTAGGGTTCTATCACCTTGCTTTATAGTTACCTCAATCTCTTAAATAAATAGTTATGATCCAACAGAATAAAACCAATGACATAATAAAAATTCTGACAATCGTCAAATTAAAACAAACTAACATTCCCACGCTCTTTTGTGCCATGCAAATGGAGAAAAACTCAATACTTAAGAGAGCCAATGGGAACGAAAAGACGTTCATCAGTTTCACAATCAGCAGGCGAGATTCAAAAATAGTATGAAACAGAACTTCTATCATGAACATTGGATTAATTAAATTTATGAAATCCTTCTACTAATCAAAACAAAATTAACAGACACAGATTCAGATAATTCTAATGCAAAAAGCTGTATGAAATAGAATCTAGCCTCTAACCTGTGAGTGAGAGTGAACCCAAAATATAACAACACTCTCTGTCCTGTATAAGAAGACAAGAAGAAGAAAAAGTCTCTCAAGCAAAGGCATGAGGACACTCCTTTCGCTACTACTTCAGCGACAACCTTGTTTATAAGAGAAACACTCTGCCACTCGTTTCTCACACTCCAATATCAGAATCGTCAGAGTACACTGTTGGAGATTAAATATAATACTACATCACAGCTGAAACTTTAAGATTTTTCTGAAGAACACTCACGGAAATCAAAGTGCTATTTGCATGAGGTTTGAGGCACGCCAAACAAACCCCAGCACATTGGCCAATGCAATTCAAGTTTAATGGATGAAATACCTGAGACATGAGACAGGTCTAGCAATGCGGTTGTATTAAATTATACTCCATTAGCATTAGTTCTTTTTATATACAATTGTTTAGAATCGCAAGGCTTTGGTTTACTCCAGACAAATCATGAATAGAGCAGCTTAGTCTGCTGAGGTGAATCACATGCACCTTACTTTTTGTATCGCAGATCTCAATTATAGTACTACATTTCCAATAAACAAATTGCAATCCAAGCGTATTGCATATACAAATTCCTCCTATCTATTATGATTTACGAATGTTTTTGTAGCTGCACTCACTGTGTAAGATAGCTGCATGCGATATGTGTAGACGCAATTGGTCATGTGTCAATATTGGAAATCTCATAGCAAAAGAGAGATAAACGAGTACAAACCTCAGCTTATAACAAACCAATTTTATAACATTAAATTAAACTTAAAAGTATTAAGTTTGTTGAAAGTTCTAAGTCGACTAAAGATAAGATGAATTTATAATACATAAGTCGGTATAAACCTCATCGTGATTTTGTTGGGTTGACTTAGACTTTCATTTCTTAACATGATATTAGAACTATGGTTAGAGTCTATACTAATTAGATTTGTGTGGTTGTTTCACTCGGGACAAAGTTAAACAAGAACAGTACAGAGTATGTATGGTTGATGTAAATGAAAGAAGTTAGATGCATATGCATTAATTGTACAGAAATGTTCATGAAAAGTTGGAGAGATTAGATATATGTATGTGTCTGTATGCATTGGATGTTGTTATCAAGGTGAGCACATGGTGGTTAGGTTTGTGCTGTGTTTTTAGAATGTGGATTATGCAGCAGAAGAGGGTTATAAAAAATGTTGGGGATATTGAGAGAGGTATGTGGAATGGAAGCACGCTTTGCCTGGGTAGAAAGGTGCATTTGCATGGAGCAGTGGGTCCTATGGGAGTGCTTGTAAAGGGTAAAAGTCAGAGTTGCACAGGCTTGTGCTGTTCTTCGGTCCCACCTCCTCAATTGGATATTCGATCCACTACTACCATCAACGCAGCCACCACCACTTCATAATGCTGAAATTTGGGTGTTGCTCCCTCCACCATCATCCTATGCTTCCTCCACCTCCCCATATTATTTTAAATACAGTTATATCCTTAAGTTAAAAAGATTTTTACTTTTATCCTATTTTAAATAATTTGAAACCTTAATTTTACTTTTCCAGCACCCACCCACCGAATTCTCTTTCTCTTTCCTCATTTCCGTTTCACCTCCCCACCTCCCCCACTTTCATTCCTTTTTCTTCCCAGTTTTTTTTTGTTTGAAAGCTTCCATTACTGCCGTGTGAAGTAGCGTCGCCGCCATGGTATGGAGAGACATCGAGGAACGCCCAGAGCATCAACCAAGAAGTATACATCAACGAAGGCGACATCCTTCAACTGATGTTACCTAATAAAACAAACCCTACGTAACGGTGACATCTTCAACGGATGTCAACATCCGTTTAAGATAAAACGGATGTCAACATCCGTTTAAGATAAAACGGATGTCGACATCCATTTTTTCTTAAATGAATGTGCGTTGATTTTTCTTAAACGGAGTTCAACTTCCGTGGACAGATGAAGAAACGGATGTTACAGAGAGGGTCACGGATGTTGACATCCGTCCAACCACTGCTCAATTATTTTGTTTGCTAACGAAGAAACGAAACAGAAAATTAGAGTTATTCAAACTCAAACCCTAACATTACAAAAACCAATGTATCGACTTTTCTCTTGCATTCGCCATGACCAAGGATCTTCCCTTGAATCTCTCCTTGCATCAAAACCTGCGTATCCATTCGATGAAAGTAGCTTAAGGTAACATAAGATGATGGAAAAGTAGGGAATGTGGGTGTAGAACCTAGTTAGTGCAGACTGGGTAGAAGAATATGGAATCAAGGAAGTCGATGCTTTTATGGAAGCTCTTTCGGAAAAGAAAAAAAAAATAGTTTGGAAGAAAATAGAAGTAGTGGTGGTGCATTAGAAGGCGTTGATGACTTGTTCGAAAGATCAAACAGTTGGCATGCATGATGAGAGGCATGGACTTGGGTGTGCCCATCAATGCACACAGCCACTGCCAACATCAACAACAACATTATTTAATGAAAAAGTGGCAGTGTTAAGCCAGTGTCAAGGGTTGCCATTTTAACACCCCTACCAGTCATTCTTTCTATACTATTATTTGCTTAATCTTAATTAATTTTTTTAATTAATCTATTATTTAATCTTCCTTCTCTATCATTAAAGGTGGCGGTGGAGGAAGGATGGAGTTGGATGAGACATGCACGGTCGTGATGGTAGACGTTTACTGGCTGTGAGAGCTTAGGTGGAACGGAACTCCTTTCTAGCGTGGAGGTGCAAATGTTTAAGAAGATTTAGGATTTTAAAAAAGATAAATAAAATTAAATGATAAAAGTTAAATTAAAATAAGATATTTTTGGAATAAAAATAATAATGAAAAGGTATAATGAGTATTTGGGGTGGTGGAGGAAACAATTCTAAAAATAAAATTTTACTGAGGGGCAAAATAATAAAGAAGAGGTGGAGGGAGAAAGATGTGGTGGTGGAGGGAGCAACACCCCTCAAATTTTTATATATACAAAACTATCATAAAGAAAACCCAAGGGGCTTTGTTCCTGCACCCCTATTTTTCTTCCTGTACCCCCAACTTTTTCAAAAGGTCACCCTTGGCTTTTGACTTTGACTAGATAAAAAGGTTATGTAGAGTAAAATATTTCCCCTCTTTCATAACTTTCATTTGCGTCGTTCTTTTAAATTGTGCACACTAACTTCTCCCTCACCTCATGCATCCTTCCTTCATTCTCACTTCCAGTAATCTCTGCGAGCACCCACACTCACACGTCCTGTACCTTTTTCACATTCCAATGGTTGTTATACTTCCTTCTTCGTCTCTGATAATTGTTAAAGTTGGCATGCTTTTTGATTCGTTTTGATTGATATTCGTAAGAGGTTGAGTTAGAGCTAAGGGTTTTTCTAAAAGAGGGTTGTATCGAGAGTGAAACTCGGTTAACATAGAATGAATGTAATAGATTTCGAAATTCGACTAAATGTATGAATCGAATTTCAAATGTATGTACTGTGGTTCGAAATTCGACTAAATGTATGAATCGAATTTCAAATGTATGTACTGTGGATTTTGTAATTCAGTTGAGGGTATGTACCAGATTTCGACATTCGATTTCGACTGAGAGTATGCAGTGGATTTCCAGATTTGTTTGAGAGTATGTAATATATTTTGAAATCTAGTTAAGGATATGTTTTGAATTTTAAAACTCTTTTAAGAAAGGAATGAAATCTCGAATTAAAAAATGTTATCAAAATTTGAAATTTAATTTAAGAAATTACAAGATTTACAAATTTTATGTAGTATACTGAATTTTGAAATTTGGTATATATATATATATAAATGGTTTATGATTTTGTTAGTTATTTTAATTTTATTTATTTTGTGTGTTTTTTTTGTTTATTTATTTTCTTTAAATTTAATTATTTGTTAAGTATATTACTTTTATTGTTTGTTTGAATTTGTTTCTTATAAAAATGACAAGAACACAAGATGTTTTTAAAAAAAACCTACTATATTTGTTTGTGAAAGGGATTGTAATGGTAAAGCTGAAGAAACTCTATAACTAATTGATCCTCATGTTGATGAACAATAAGAAGATATTATTGAGTAACATGAAAATGTTATTTTTGTAAAATTTGATCAATCATAAAATCTTTTTGTGTAATCTTTCTTGCATGACATGAAACTAAAACTTACTTGTGATTTATAAAACTTATAAGACAATCTTTTTTCATATAAAGACTTTAATTACCTACAACATGACATCAATATAAAATATTTCACTTATTAAATAATAACAAAATGAAAATTTATAAAACAAAACATACAAAATAATTTTAAAAAAAATACTAAGAAAAGCAAAATAAATTAACAAAAATAAAAAAAAATAATGGATTTCGAAATCTAAGAGAATATTTAACTAGATTTCAAAATTTGGTGAGTTCCTTAGTTAGATTTTAAAATATGATGAGTTTTTTATTCAAAATTCTAAATTCAATTAGTTTCTAAATTGAATTTTGAAATCCGATAGTTTTTTAAGCCAAATTTTAAAATTCGATGAATTTTCGAATTTCAAAATTTAATGAGTTCCTAAAGCGAATTTTCATATTAGGTGAAAATTTCAAAGTTCAGTACATTCCTAAATCCAATGAGTTAATTAATTATATTTTGAAATCTAATGTTTTCCTAAACTTAAATTTTACTTAAATTCAAAATTTGATGTTTTCTTTAACTAGATTTCAAAATTAATGAAACTTTTCACCATATATTTTTTTAATTCATTAAATACTTTTATTAATCAATTTTAAAATCTAGTAGATGCAAAATATAATAAAAACAAATGTCACATTCAAGAAACAAACGTATAAGTGAAGAAAAATTATGTTTCAAACGAAGATGGAAAAAGAGAAAAAAAAGTCTAAAACAATATGATGATCGAAAATGAATAAAGAATTGTACAAAAATACCATTGAATTGAAAGAAGAAGAAAGTTGAATGTGAAAAAAAGAGAAAAGGTCATTAGAATTGCTCTAAGCGAAGAATAATTAATATAGCAACTTCTGCAATAATTACGTTTGCTAAACAGTAATTATTGTTTACCAGATTATATATATATTTATTTATTTTAAGATACAGAAAGAAAACCTCAAACTGAAAAGAAAACCGAAGCCCATAGATATTGAGTTCCATGGGTCTTGAATTTAGGACAGGTGTTGCTCCCTCTACTACCACATCTTTCTCCTTCTATCTCTTATTTACTATTTTGTTTTTCATTAAAATTTTATTTTTAGGATTATTATTTTTTAATTTTATCCATTCACAACCTATTTCATTAATAATAACTTATTCTAGTCCCGTACATGAGTAAAATACTTTTATTTCATTTTAACATTTTATATTTTTTTCTCTCTTTCTTTCGTCGTTGTGAGATACTACAAGTTACAAAGGTTCGTGGTGGTGGAAAGAATTATTTTTCTTCGTTGTGAGATACTACAAGTTACAAAAGTTGGTGGTGGTGGAAAGAATTATCAAGCAGTCTCCCTCTCGTGGTGCAGTGCGTGGAGTGTTTCTTCGTATTCGAATAAACCTTGAAATAAAACCCTAAAATAAAAAACGTAACCTTTAAACGGAGGTGACATCCCATGTCAACATTCTTCAACGGATGTCAACATCCGTTTAAAGGTTACGTTTTTTATTTTAGAGTTTGTTTTATTAGGGGACATCCGTTGAAGGATGTCACCTCCGTTGATGTATATTTCCTCACGCCAGTTGATGTTCTGGACATTTTTCGATGTTCCTCCACACCATGACGGCAATGGAAGCTTTCAAACCCAAAAAAAAAACTGGAAAGAAAAAGGAATGGAAGTGCGGGAGGTGAAACGAAAATGGAGAAAGGGGAAGAGAGTTCCGTGGGTGGGTACTAGGAAAGTAAAATTAGGGTTTCAAATTATTTAAAATAGGGTAAAAGTAAAAATCTTTTTAACTTAAGGATATAATTGTATTTAAAATAATGTGGGGAAGTGGAGGAAGTATAGAGTGGTGGTGGAGGGAGCAACACCCTTAGGACAGTTTCTTCATCTTGCTGATTTTTTTCTGCACCCCTACAATTTCTTTTCGGATTTTATTCTTTTTAGACTATATAATCCAAAAGTAATTAAAATTATGTAATCTGAAATTTATTTTAAAAAAAATTGAATTGTATATAAAAATTATTTTAAATTTTAAATTTGTATAATTTATATTTATTTTAAAAACCCTAGCAAAAAACTTTTAGAATACCCTAAAGTTAAAAAATATTTTTAAAATTATAATAAGGACAAAATGGAAAATGAATTATAGAAACTGCAAAAAGATTGAATTTTGGCCTATTGGTTTGGAAATATCTACAACTTAAAAGATTTGTTTTCATTAATGACACATATTGCATTTTTAATTTCAGACATGACATATTGTGTGTTATATTTACACAAATAGCATGGTTTTTATTAGGTTTAGAATTATAACATAAATAACATGGTTTTTATTAGGTTTAGAATTCGGTTGAAAAACTGAATTTTTAATGTTGTTTGAGGTGTTTTTTACGAGTTTGGACTTTAAATTTAGGAGAATTTTTTTTACTTTTAACTTTAAAACCCTCTTTATTTTTTCACTATTCTTTTCTCTAACCTAGCTGTTCCCTCCCTTTGTTCTTTTTCCCTCTTGCTCTTCTCTTATTTTCTTTGTAGCACTTTATCATAGGACCACATATAGCATGATACCTTTTTATAATAAACACTCTTTGAAAGAAAGAAAACTAAGATATTATTATGGTTTTCATTAATAATATATTTATTTGACTTATCTATTAATCTATAAAAAAGGAAAAACCATTGAGGCATTTCAAAATCCGTTGAAACCTTTAATGGATTTCAAAAACTCTTAATGGTTTTTTTCTTTTTCTATATAAAAATTTAAATCAAATGAATACATATAATTATGCAAATGTAATGAAAACTGGAATAGTACTTTAATTTTTTTTTCCTGTGTTTGTGGTTCAAATGATGTGTATGTGATCTTATTAATATTATTATTGTAAAACGTCACGAAGATATTGTAGTAGTAGAATGCCACAAACAGAAAAAGATGAGAGGAATAACTAAAAACATGGAAAAAGAAATGACAACTAAATTAAAGAAAATAAAAAAGAAAGAGTGAAGAACGTTTTAAAGTTAAAAGTAAAAAGAATTATCTAAGTTAAAAATTCAATCCTATTTGCAGAATTTGTTATTTTGACAAACTAATTTTAAAAAAATTTGACTTTTCAAAAACCAAATAGGTAAATATAAGTATTATAATGGAAAAAATAACGAAATATGTAAATATAAGTATTATAATGGAAAAAATTAATGGTTGATAATTTTTTTTTAAAATCTACAAATTGCCTACAAATCATCCCCAACTTTTCCGGATATGTAGATCTCGAATATTTTTATGAATAAATTATATGTATAAATAATTAAACTACAAAAATTAACATGTTTATTTGTACAGGATATAAAAATTAAAATAATTACATGTTTGTTCTCATAGTATTTTTTGCCTTTTTTTTGCAGGGATTAGATTTGAAATAAAGAAATGTTTGACATAATTATATCCCTAACCATTAAACCAAAACTAATACTAGTTTTGATTACAGAGTCCAGCTCAAAAGTCATCTTTCTCCATCCATCTTCTATCCTACCATAATTCCATTAACGTCAATCATCACTCAATAAGTGTTCCAACCTTTAAACTCAACTTTTTCGTAAAATAAACTGATTTCTAAACACCTTTTTAAATAACATCTTTTAACATTTAATTTTTCTTATACAACATATTTAAAAAATATCGATTATTATTTTTTATAAAATAATCTCCTTTTTTTATTTCTCCTGCTTAAATTTAAGCATATGTTTTATGCAGTAATTTTTTAACTAGGAAAAGAAAATAAAATCATTTATTTCATACGAAATATTCTTTTTTATCTTACTCCATTAACTCTTCATTATTAAAAGAAAAACTATTTATTTTATTCCGTTACTTTAATTTTCTTGTTTACTGTATTCTATCATTATTTATCTAAAGGTTTAATCTGCGTCATTTTTTTTGTGAATGACTTAGAGTTGTCTTTTACGCTTTCAATTAGCTTTTGAATTATTTCCATCTAATAAAAATTGAAAAAGTATAATATTTTACATTTATAATTTTAAAGAATTAAACAATTAATTGTGTTTTATAAAGCAGAATATTTCTCCATGCTAATTTTATAATTTTTACCACTTTTAAACATTGAAAAAAAATATATTTCATAATGAATTTTTTTCATCTCAATTTACAATGAAATTATTCATTATTACTTATGAACAAGTTACCTCAATCTTAATTAATCTTAGCTTTGGTAGAGAAAACGACCGTTGAATCAGCCAATCCCCATTCAGTTCGTTATGACCTTTTTATCCGCCAGAGACAGATCTATGCGCATAAATGATAGCTTCAGAAGTCACATGCTTTCAATAATACTTTTTTTTTAATAATGGTACCCACTTTATTTTATATATATATATTTTTTATCCCATTACTGTTTACTAAACTTTATCAAATTTTAATTATTTTATTATCGCTTATTTTCTTTAATTTCATCATATTATTAAAAAACGATCAAATCAATCTTTTCAATGTAATTTACTTAAAATAATGCGATGACAGACACTAAACTGTGTCATTAGAAAATACTGTTATTAATTAACTACAACAATAAAGATATTTTATAAATTCACATTCTAAGTAGTGTTAGTTCAAAATGAAGATAATAGGTCATAGCACATGAGGATAACTTGACTACATTTCCCTATCAGGTTATCGAAATCGAAAAAAGTTATATGGAGCGAATAAATCAAAATGAATGAAACCGAATAATGGATGGTCAGGATATCGAAAATTTTGAGATAGAGTCACTATAGGAGTAAAAATTATAGTATGATCGAAAACTTATATTAAACTCATGCGACAAAATCAAAGAAAATGTCACGTGAAGGACAGAATAAACACTAAAAAAGAGCAATTAACATGAATCTAGTAGGCAAAACTGATATAACACAAACAATTTTTAAAAGGTTACATAAAGTATTACGTATTTTTTATATTTTATTTTGATTAACCGTAAAAAAAAGATTAAAATATAAATAAATCATTTATATTTAAAAAATAATAATAAGGGTTAAATATATTTTTGGTCCCTTAACTTTCATTAAAAATTGAAATTACTCTCTCTTTAAAACTTTGAACTAATTTAGTCCCAAACTTTAAAAATGTGTGAATTTAGTCCTTTTTACTAAATTTTGTTAACTTTATTTGATGTTTCAAAGACATTTCTAAGTTAACATTGAAACAAAAATGTGTCAAACTGTGTAAACAATTTAAATACTATTATGAAACCGCACTTGAAATATCAAATAAACCTAACAAAATTTAGTTAAAATAACTAAATTCACACATTTCTAAAGTTTAGGAACTAAATTAGGCCAAAATTTTTGAAGAGGGACTAATTTCAATTTTCAACCCTAATAATAATAATTGTATTTACAACACTTTTCAAAATGACAGGATAATAACAAATTAGGTAATAACAGTGATAACAATTTGGATAATAATAAGATAATTATAATATTTTAGGCCACCGTTATTGTTGATTTCTTTTTACTAGTTTTTATTCTATTATTGATAATTTATTCGCAATATATAAATTATTTACACACAAAAATTATATTAATTGTGGAATCTTAAATTAAAAACACTTTCATTTAAATTAAAAAAAATAGATTATTTATTAGTTATATATTGTTGCAAAAATTTACATCGAACAAACATTAAATAAAATTCACGGGAAACAATTTGATTAACTAAAAATATTTAATATTGTTTAAACAATGAGAAAACTTAGACGACATATTGAAATTTTAAACCCACCATACAAATACTAAGTTGAGACTGCGCCATTAACTTAACTTCTACTTCTAATCAATATTCAATACCATCTTTTAAAGAACATTTAAACATTTAACAAAATCCTAACTATAGTTCAAGCATGTAAAATGCAATTCAATTAGTACTGTTTTGTGAAAAAATATTTTATATTCTATATAAAACTCAAGCAATTAATTTAGTGTATATTAATTTAAATCAACATATGTTAGCAACAAGAGTTAGGACTATTACTCATTTCAAATTAATGACGTGAAAAGTGTTCGAATATAATAATATTTCCAACAATTTTACTTAAATAAAAAAAAACAAGGTATACTAAATAAGTAATTACTCTTAATTTGCAATGCAGTAAAAAAAAATTAAAAGAATAATATTGTTCTTATAATTATTAACTAAAACATGTACATAATATTTTATATATATATGGGTTATTAGAGTTTAAGAATTAAAATTAAAATTTAAGTTAATTATATAAAATTGACTTATAAAATAAATTTTATGTTTATTTGGATTGTTATTTTATTTTATTTGTAGTTGATGTAAGATATTAAATATCTTCTTCATAATAAGACACATACATCTTAAATAAGACTATATTAATAATGATCAGATAACACAATATATTTAATAAACAACCAATCTTATTATTAGGATAAATTTTATAAAATTCTAATAATATCTTAAAAGTGGATTTTATAAAACAAAATTTACATTCATTATATTTATCTTATTTACAACCTATACGAGGTTTTCAACAAAAGAAAAGAAAAAGTAATGAGAGATATTTTATCTAAGGGAGGCTAGGTGGTTATTTTTTAACCTACATAGATAAATTGTTTCCGTAAAGATAACGATAATTACATAGATAAATTGTTTCCATAAAGATGACGACGATTAGAATAGATGAAAGCAAAAGCACTATCGAAACGTTCCAAGAAACCAAAAAGTTAGACCTTCGTAGCAGCAAAAATTGTCCCACAATCACAATGGATAAGAACTGTACACCAAAAACAACAGACTCCACTTAGGTTGCCATGTTCGAGGGACAAAAGATGAAGAATAAAAAGAAGTAGAAAAGTCAAAGGTGGAGTTAAGAATAATATGCTGAGTGCATGAACACCCAATAATTGTGCAAATAGTTGTCCATTATAATTGAATTGCGGTTTTAGTATACATTTTTGAATCACCAATGCCACAATCAAAGGACCAATTTAGAGAACAGAACAAAATGCACCACCTGCTTTTATTAATAAATTAGACACCTTCTATTTCTATATCGCATCACCAAGTGGGATTTTTGTCAATTAAGAATATTTGTTAACTAATAATAAATAAATAAAATACAATTTGTTAAACTAAAGTACAAGAGTGATGCATGCTCATAATTCCAACATATCCAATAAACAATATGGTTGCAATTACTTTAATATTTCTTCATTATATGTTTTAAAATATAGTATACATTTTAAATTTCCATTACGAACCGAACTTAAAGTGATATTTCACTTTTTCAAAAGAGAGTAATATATTACTTTATCGTTAACGGATTTTATTAACATTTTTATTTTACACAGCAGCTGCTAATAAAATTAAAACTAAAATTTTATCAAACAAAACAAATATTTACTATGCTTATTTAAAAATTAGAACTTTTAATCAATATTATTTGGCCCAAGATATAAAAACATTTATTGACTATGTAAGTTAACTCTCTTATCCATTACAATATTATTATCATTTATAATATAGTAATATAGTAATAATAATTTTAATTAATTTAAAGTATAATGCGTCATATATGGAAATTATAGTATATGGTTTCCATGTGCAATGATCTGCAACTCGCAATCGTGGACACTTTGGAAGCATGACTAATCATGGGAGGACATTTGGATCTGCATTCACGTCTTCTCAGTATCTTCTGTGCTTTTTCTTTTCTCTATTTCACGTGAAAGAAATCTGAAAAATGTTACTTATCAAGAACGTGTGAACAAATACCCCTTCATCATCGCATCTTTGAAGTTCGAATCCCACACGATCACGTGCTATTCAACTTCATAAATTTCTTATTACACCAAAGTGTAATTCATTTAACTATCATGATCATATGCAGTTAAAAAATTAAACTGCAGTCGACCGTTGTTTTTAATACCTAACCGTGTCACGCCAAACGGCTATAAAGTTCAAAATCAACTTCAAAAGTTATATGATGAGAATAGCCTATTGTGTTGTTCATATTAATTTAATAATTCATCACAGTAACAAACACTTCAACTTTTTTTGGTGGAAGGATCAATTTACCCTTCAAAATTAAGGCATCTTCCCTCAATATGGTAACCCACTTCATCATCAACTACTTATCCACACACACACGATGATTATAAACTTTGAAAAATGGGAAAAAGATAAACGTAAATTCTGTTATTGAGATATAACAAACATAAAAATAAGTGGAAAAAAACTAGATAAAAAAGTCATATTGAAGAAAATGTATGTGTGTGTATATATATATATACATATATATATATACATATATATATATATACATATATATACATATATATATATATGATGATAATAACTCTTGAGAAAATAAATAATCAATGCGCAGGTTAACAATAAACAATAAAGATTCTTTATTGGTTCGTTTTATATAATTTATACTCAATTTAAATGTATCAAAAGTTAAACTTTACAACTCTTACTTGCAATCCCGAGCATTATAAAAAATTCATACGTGCATCTTCGCTCTTATACATTACAATATTTATTATCATTTATAATAATATATGTATTTATTACGAATTAATTCTGTGAAATTAAAGAAATAAATTTTAATATTAATTAACTTAATAATAAGTAATTGATGATGACTTCCATCGATTACACTAACATTAAATTTAAAAGCATTTTACGTCCTGTTTCAAAATTTATTTCTCTTATCTTGCATTCTTTGAAACTAATAAAGTTAAGCTACGAAACAATTCCTTAGTTTTTATTTTCTTTCGCCGAACAATTTCTATTTCTATTTTTTTCACTGAAAATTTTCTATTTCCATTTTTCATTATCAAAAGGTCGCACTGCAAAACACAACCACATTGTCTGTCTCGTGATTGTCTTCATCAACCTCCATAGCAATAGCTTGTGATGTGATTATTGAAAGGATAAGGAGCTAAGGATTTGACATTAAGTAATATTGATGAGATGTCGATATTTGTTTTCTGTTTGGCCTAAATAAGTGTAATTAAGACCTAATCAAACTTGTTTGTTCACACGACATAAGTCTTTTACTTGAATGCAGGAAAAGAATAATAATATAGAATGTTATGAATTGGCGAAGGCTATAAAAATATTACCTCCAACAAAGGGAATATGTGGATATACGTAAAATAAAATAAATCTCTAACAGCAACAGAGTAACTTTCAAATAAAGATAAAGTGTTAAAATTCTTGGTAAGAGTAAAGATTCCGTGTCGTTATTATTTACACGTGTACCGTGGGTGGTAGCTCTACTATTTAGAACGAAAGTTATTAAAAAATTGAATTATAAGAAATGAAGAAAAATGCATTGAAGGTAAAATAAATTTTTAATTTAATTTGTAAAAACTAAATTAATTTTGAAGAGAATTGTTTGAACCGAATCTCTTACTTGCTTAAATAGGACTGCTTATGAGATTAAAAACATATTCATTAATAATAGCAGTTAAACAGTAGAAAAAACTGTCTGAATAATTTCAATTTGTTCCAAATTTACAATTTACTTAAGTTTATTGAAATAATTATAAAATCCCATGCCATGAGAAAACTTAAAAAATATAATTCAATTTTATCTACTTCTCTAAAAACACCCACTATCCGCTGCAAAGGTGAGTTCTGTTGATCTTGCTACTTTACGAAGATAGCAAATATTCACGGATGCTGAATGTTCTTGACGCGCCACACTTTTTTTTTTGTCTTTTTCTTAACTCTCAAATAACTTTTTATAATTCGGTTTTAAAAGTGTATTTCATTATGGAGCGTGGCAGGATTATAATAAGTTAAGGTTTAAGGAAAATGATAATTCATTTTCAATAAAATTCTATCGCGGTTTTCTTTTAAAAGATATCTAAAAGAGTGAAAGAAATATTTAAATGATCTTTGACTTCTATTAGACATATAAGAAAAAATAACATTATAAAGTTGCTTTTAATTGAAAATAAACAGTAGTAAATTAATTATATTTATAAATATAGTAAAAAAATAATTTAAAAAAAAGAACAAGAAGGAAGAACTAAAATATAAAAGGCAACAAAAAAGTTACTTTTACTTAAAAGAAGAAAGTTTGAATTTAAATTTGATTTGCGCTGATAATTAAAGTCACTGAGTGCGTAATTTGATATGCGATAAGAATTAAAGTCACTTTTATTTAATGCAGTCACGGTCATTTTGATGTAGGGAATGTTTAGTTTGAGGACAGATCTAGATGAATTTCTAAATTTATATTCAAAAAATAATTATATTTATTTTGACATCTGGAATTTGAACGAGCTTTAAAACATGAAGCTAAAAGAATGGTGGGGTATGGGAAACGAAACGAAACATAAGATTAGCATCTGATTCTGGCCCAAGCAACCAAACTTGTTAGTTTCCGCTACGAGGAGAAGGTAATGAAAGTAAGCTTAACGTGCATGTCACTCCACATGTTGGTTGTGCTAAAATGTTAGCAGCCCCTGCTCACTCACTTTACCAACTCGGTCCCTCCCCACTCCCAATGCAGTTTTACGCAAAACATTTTAATTGCATTTGGACAAAACCAGAGCAGCAGACACATAACCAATCAACCCACCTCACTACTCTGTAGTGTCGGTCTCTTTCTTTTTGGCTATTATTAATACTGTCACTTTCAAACTGAATCATTCTTCTATTATTATTATTATTATCATTATTCAAATTTCACTTTCTTGCTGTAAAAATAGTTTCAAAGATTCTAACACAACTGGCTCGTGAACCCGACTATTTCATGGCTCGTAAAGTTAGTGATGTACTAATATATTCCCCTCACTCCCCTTCCACTTTTGCACTCAACTCAAGCCATCATTCACAATCGATCTCCCTCTCTGCATTTTCTATTTCTCCTTTATCTGCAAATAGCAGCAAATGGCTCGGCTTAACCTCATCCTTGTCTGGTTATTTTTCTCCACTCTCTGTCTTTATTATTGTCCTTCCTCTGCTCAGCTTAGTCGACACCACTACGCAAAAACATGCCCCAATGTCGAAAACATCGTCAGAGAAGCAGTTAAAAAGAAATTTCATCAAACATTCGTCACGGTCCCTGCTACCCTCCGTCTCTTCTTCCACGATTGCTTCGTGCAGGTAATCAATCGCATGCATTTCATTCTTTCATTCACCGTGTAAATAATAATAATACTATTAGTGTTGTGTCTGCAATATTACTGCAGGGTTGTGATGCTTCGGTTTTGGTTGCGTCCACGGGAAACAACAAAGCAGAGAAGGATCACCCTGATAATCTTTCACTTGCCGGAGATGGGTTTGACACGGTGATTAAGGCAAAAGCAGCAGTGGATGCAGTTCCGCTGTGTAGGAACAAAGTTTCGTGTGCTGATATTTTAGCCATGGCAACACGAGATGTTATTGCACTGGTTTGTTCATTGATTACCTTTTGTGACTATGATTACCGTGAGAAACATGTTGATCCAATGAGTAATTATAAGGTTTATTGAATTATAATGCAAATGGTTGTTCAGGCTGGTGGGCCTTTCTACGAAGTTGAATTGGGAAGATTTGACGGGCTAAGATCTAAAGCTTCAGACGTAAACGGGAGGCTGCCTCAGCCAGAGTTCACCTTGAACCAGCTCAATTCACTGTTTGCGGCGAACGGTCTCACCCAGACAGAAATGGTAGCCCTTTCAGGTAACGCGCGTGCTCCCAAAAAGACTCTTCAAATTATTGAACTCTATACACGTGTCTTCACTCTTCAATCCCATTGTTGAGATCCAAAGCAATGGGAAAATTTTACGGATTTAAATTTCGTGTCTTGCAAATAAGAGAAGAGTGAAGACTATCATAGTTAAGAAGAGGCTGCGTCATCAAAGTTAGGATTTTTTTGATAATTCATGTGGGTCTACACAGGTGCGCACACTGTGGGATTCTCCCATTGCAACAAGTTCTCAAAGAGAGTGTATAATTTCAAGAGCAAAAGTGGAGTGGACCCTGCACTGAACGAGAAATACGCATCACAGCTAAAGTCAATGTGCCCAAGGAATGTGGATCCAAGGATTGCCATCGATATGGACCCAACCACACCACGAGCATTCGACAATGTTTACTACAGAAATCTTCAGCAAGGGAAGGGCCTCTTCACCTCTGACCAAGTTCTCTTCACGGATTCAAGGTCCAAGGCCACCGTCAATGCTTTTGCCAGTAGCAGCAAAATCTTCCGTGCCAATTTCGCCGCTGCCATGACCAAATTGGGTCGAGTCGGAGTAAAAAATGCACAGAATGGCAACATTCGTACAGATTGTTCAGTCATCTAATTTTCCACAAACAACACATCCTCAGGGATTCGTTGTGTATATTAGGTTTCCTTTATGTTTAAAATAACAAGTATTGAAAGAATTTAATTTATCACCTTCCTCTGTTTTGTTTTTTGTTTTCGTTCTTCCTCTTATATTATCAGATATTTTCCAGACATATTAACATATTAGTGTGGATGAAACATCAGAATAGTGTTTTTTTCGAATTCACATAGGTTGCAGCTTACCTTATCTCGGAATTGCATATTCTTAATCAACTAAGATAGTACTGGGAATTGCATAGACATTTCGGCATGATCATAATCCTTTTCTTATAAAACACTTTTGCATTAGATTATTCACAAAAAAAATTAAATTAGTTTATATATAACTTAATTAGTTAAAGAGTTCTATTATTTTTAATTTATATAACTTTTTGTTTTTTAGTTTACATAATATTATTTCATTTTTTACTATTATTATTATCACGTGGTTTCTTCCCATGCCGACAAATTTACTGTTCAATCTTCTCCGTGAGATTTTTTACTATTATTATTATCATCATATACATATACAGTCCATTGTACCCAAAGGCCAAACTACAGTTATAAATTCAAATCAAAGTGGAAATGCAAAAGTCCAAAAATTATTGCTCGAAATAGTTAACAAAAATGCTTTAGTTGGCACATTAAAGTCTTGTACCATTCAAAAGGCACATGCATGCATTTCAACTTTAGGAGAATTTTCAAGCGGAGGCAAAAAGAGCCTGACCCACGGACTGTTATAACTTAATGATCAAAACATGCAAAGCTCTAACATGGACAAAATTGAAACCCCTATTCTAGACCCCTTTGTTAACAACATAATGTGAGAAGTTAGAATAAGTTTCCATGTGAATTCACACCCATATATTCCTAACTTCTTAAAGATGATGGGTCATAAATGGCTTCACTAAATTTCTTCCACGTTACTATTTTATTAGTTTGGGACTTTATAACCTATTAAACTATGAAACCATTAACACATGATAGAATGACGAACTCATACCTCAAAAGGAGATACTTTTGCAACTCATGTGCTTTTGATTGGTAAAGGTCAATTAATTCCTTACTGTTATTGTCCTAACCATTTTCGGCAACATTACAGTATTTTCGTAACCTTTTTCTGTAATGAAGGTATGTATGATTAAATTAGGAAAAAAAATATCTTGAAATGTGAGTGAAATATTGGTCTCTATTTCACGTATGATCTAGGTATTATTCTCTGACTGATATGGGTAGACATAGATGCAGACTTCGACTTAAGATATGTTAGAAAATGTTTCTATTATGATGATGGTTTCCTATTGTTGGTCGATCTAAATATTCATCTCAGAACCCGCGTTCAGAGATTCTCGCAAAATGTTTCTATTACGACGATTGTTTCTATTTCGAAGGCTTCAACAACGGATTTTGAAATTTATTAAAAAGTATTTCTTTTAATCAGTTTCAAAATTCAAAAAGAATTTCAACAAATTTTTCAAAGGTTTAAACATAATTCAAAATTCGTTGAAGAATATTTTATTCAATGGGTTTCAAAATTTGTTAAAAAAAAATTTCAAACAAATTTTGAAATTTTTTAAAGGATTTTAAAATTTGTTAAATGATTTTTTTTTCAACAAATTTTTAAAATTCGTTGAATTTTCTTTCAACTAATTTTGAAATTCGTTAAAGATATAAACAAATTTAATTAGATTTTAAAATTCGTTCATTTTTTAATAAATTTTGAAATTCTATGCAAATTGAAATATAGATTTCATGCACCACTTTTTCATGAAGAAAAATAGGGGCTATTTTTAGAGATTAGAGGTGCATAAAGAAACATTTAGAGATAGAGTGGGAAACGGCCTCATTTGAAAGGATAAAATAATGGCCCATGGAGTTTTAAACAAGTAAAGCTCATTACATAAAAGAATGCTCCTTTGTGATGTAGCCAATATTTCAAATGAGGTAGTAGGAGATATTTATAACAGTTTGTTTAGGCTTATGTATAATCCAATTGCCACGTTCTTGAGATAAATTTGTTCTTAATATTGATATGGTTTCAAATAAGGTAAGTTTAAGTTTAGATGAGCCTTAATATAAAATAAATTATAAACTTTTCTCATACTTTATGAATTTTAGCAAAATTAAACGTAATAGTCGTCATTATTTGGCATTATTTTGACCTAAAATAATTCACATTGAAACATAAACAATTAGGAGAAGTGTATATTAACAAAAATAATACAAGACTTTATGCAAAAAAAAAAAGTGTTTTTCAGTAAACGTCAATTAGTGTGTTTCAGACTAAGGTGGCCAAGCCCAATGGCTCGGGTCTACCAATCCCATTAGTCCTAAAGTTTTTTTTTTTGTGTGTGTGTGGGTATAATGAGCCTTAGAATTTTTTGATGTATGTTTAATTAAATAAACAAATTCTGGAAAATTTGAGTGTTTATGATTGAACTTTTTTCGTGAGATTTGAGGTTAATGTTCTGACCCATGATGATGTTACCAGCTGTGGGGATTTGCCATTTGCCCATTTAAGAATGACCACGTAGAACTCAAAGCAAATAACAATTAGAAGCTGTAAACCATTTTAATTAGCAATGCAAAAATTATGATTCAGTTTTAGTACAGTGAATTAGAAAAAGTATTTCACAGTGAATTAGCAAAAATTATGTATCTAGTTTTTCTTTGAAAGCATCACCAAACTAACTAAGTTATTATGTTTTGAATAATTTTTCCATAGGAATTTCTATAAAGAAAAAATGAAAATATTTTTTTAGTAAAATTGAAACTAACTGTGTTATAGAGTTTTTTTTATATAATTTTCATTTTGAATTTATGTATGGGTTATTTTAAAATTAACATTTATTTTCGTATTTTAAAATTTTGTTCATAGAGAAACTAGACTCGGCAATTATAACCATCTCATATAATAACAAAGGGTCCCCCTTATAAAATATTGAAAATTGAATAAATGTTTAAATTATTTGCCTTTTTTGTTTTTGTCTGAAGAAAATTTGTAAGGTATGGTGTCATTTATCTTTGGTTATGCTTGTTCATAAGGATAGATTATATTCTCTTATAGCTACATGTTAATTCTTTATATGCTAAAATATTATTTATTAGGTCAAAAGAATAAGAAAAAACGGGGAAAAGGTTCTAGCCTAAAATCTCAAATCACTCTTTTAAAAATGGTAAACTCGTGTGAAAAAATTGTGTATAAAAATATAATGTTTTTATATCCTTAAAAAAATAGTGATGCTTATCGGTAAAAGAAATTCTGTATTAATTTCACAAGATCCATATCTTATTTTTCAAATAACTATTCAAGGCATGGTTATCGAATTTTTTGATAATTTTATCATAAGTACAAAGTATATATTAATACTTAATGACTAGTTTTATTAAAAATCAATTAATTAATTTAATAATTGTTCCTTTTTTTTTTGTTGAAACTTTTTGATATCTTTAATTCAGTTTCGCTCATTTTAAAGTTGGTAAAAGCATTCACCAAATTAATTTTGAACTTTACTAAGGAATATTCACCAACTACTCTTAAAAAATTCCCCCACACCTACTTGCGTTGAAAAAATATCCTGCCATTTTTAATACTCCTTCCTACAAAACTTGACCAGAATATTAGAGATATTTATGACTGGCGTTGTTGTCGCATTAATTGTTTTAACCTAAAGTTAGTCTTGAGGACTTGAGTTTTATAAATAAGATCTGATTTTTGGGAAAGTGTTTCCTTTCAAACAAGAAATAATGAATATAGTTATTTTTATAATAATAATTTTATTTAATACAAATATTTTGTATAACAGATTTATTTTTGTTTGATCTTGTTTGTTTTAAGAAATTTCAGAGTATACATTAATTTTGTTTTATATTTTATTTTTCACAATTTAAACATGTATGATGATAAGATTGATACATCATGTAATGTAAACCTATAATTAACTATAATACCACGGTTTTATTCCATATATTGATCTTAACAATTATGAAATGTACATGAGATATCCTAAAAATATCTCACTACAAAGTATATTACCTTAATCAATTCCACAGAGTGCTTTAAAAAGTGATGTTTTTTTTTATAATTGTTAAAATTAATTTTTTTTTTCAATTTTAGGATAATTTAAATGAAAACAATAATAAAATTTTACATTTAAGTAAGCTGATTTTATTCTCGATATATCTTTGTTGCTACACCATAATTTTTAATTCAATGCTGGATTTGAAGAAAAATCAAGATAATATGAGACTGTTCCTTTATGGGTTTTTCGTGAGTCCAGTAACTAAAGAGAAATTAAATGAAATTTTATAATTACTTAAATAAACTGAATTGCTACTCCATTCCAAAAACTAATGATACCATTTATAAATAAAATGAATTAACTCGCCAAATACTATTGTATTAAAACATAAAGGTTTTATCTATATGCAAAATACCATTCCATAACCACCCATTTATTACATATCAGGTAAATTCATTACATAATACTTTTTACTGAGCAAAATAATTAAAATCATAAACTATAAACTTGTTTATATAAATAGAATAAACAAAGTAAAACTTAACCTAACATTAAGTTAATTTGTTTTTATCACCAAGTTAAATATCCTCTCTAATTACACTCAAAATTTGGTCAAACTACTCGAAAGTTACATTCAGCATTGAAGAGTAAAAACTCCATATTATGCACTCTTTTACGAATTTCAATAAGAGCACTTTTCAAGCAACCATTCAAGATTTTCCACATTTTGTAACATATTGTAGCAAGTCATGGCGAAAGAACCAATTTGACTTGCCAAAACAATTTCATGTATATAATTCTTGTTTCATTCTTTTTTCTACTTACAGATGCAAATTGTAACACTTATTCTAAACGTGAAATCTATAATTACTTCCATGATTTTATCGTGATAGCCAATTAATTACAGTATTCGTTCACTGACAGGATTAAACATGAAAATCCCTAATTATTAAAGGACAACTAAAAAAAATTATTTCAAAAAACAAAATTTCTTACCTTTAAGCTCTAGATAATCTAAGAGTCGAAGCACTTCACTTTACATTCAAATTCTAAACCTAACCATGAAAAACTTTGAAGTTATTAATTATTATACTTATTCCTTAATTATTTATATTTTTCACTAAAAAAACTTAATTTTTTTATTTTCAATTTAGCTTTAAATAGTTTACATATTATATTTTTTTCAATTTTCTCTCTCCATTATATTCAAACAATTCTCCACACATAATAAATATATCTAAAAAAAATATACTTGAAAAAGTTTTGTATTCTTAAAATTTAAAATATAACACATAACAAATTTTTATCGGGAAAATGACAATTATATAAGAATAGAGGAAGTGATTTCACTCACATATTTATTACATAAACACAAATTCTTATGTTACTTGATTATTATTTAACTATAAACTCAAATGTATCGATTTGCAATCATAAAAAAAAACTTATTTAATTAATATAAACAGCACAATCGCAACCACACAAAAATACGAAGTTTTTAAGACGATGTTTATTTTAAAAAAAACGTCACAAAGAAAAATCATATTTGTTTTTGTTTTGAAATTCATCAAATGCATCAAAATCCTTTATTAGAAAAAAATAATTTGTTCTTAATTAAAATAATCAAACAAACGTGGCCTGGACGCAGAAAATCGATCCTTCTGATTTCTTGTCTCCATTATTAATATCAATAATTTGTACAGCAGAAGTATACGTTGAACATTACTCTATCGTGTTATCTTTTAACTTTTGAAGTGCTTTAACAAAGACGAAAGGAACATAGAAAAATATGACAAAACCAATAATGTAAAAAAAGAGAAAAAAAAAGTACAACTCCCTCGTACCATCATATGATGATAAGAAGCGGGAAAAGAGAAAAAGAAAAGTATAAAATTTCGTAACTTTTAAGCATGGTTAGAAATTATAATGAAATGGGACCAATCCGAGAACCCATACATATATAGACATAGATGTGTATCTGTGTTTAAATTTTGTGGTGCGTGTTTGTTGGGTACGTACTATAGTTTTTCTCGGTCTGGTTCCATCGTTATCGAGGAATTGAACCTACGATGTATGTTAAACTGATGAAAATGAAGTTGTCCTTGTGGTGGTGGTCGCAACTTGGATGTAAGGAACTTGTACCTTTTTATGGAGCCAATGAAAATGGAAATTGGGAATTGTAACCCTGTGGTGGAGTTGGAAAGGAGCACCCTTGAAAACATACCAAGGGCCAGAGAAAAAAAAAATCATAGTATGTGGCCTTGCGCGCAAACAGAAATTCAAGAGAAGCAATTCTGTGCTTAAAAAGAATAAATAATTAAATTAATTGGTCACTTATGTAGCACATCGAAGAAGGGAATCTTAGAGCAGCAAGTTATAGTGTGACAACGTCATCCGCATTATCTCGCTTTCAGGTAGACCCATGGTCCCCAACTTGCAAAGATTAAAAAATTTCAAACATTATCGCTCTTGTATAATCTTTTTAACTACGTATACTTATTTATTTTATCTATTTTTACTTTATTTCAATCATACGGTTGATGTTTTTGTAGGACCGAGACACATGACTTTGTCGTTTTTGGATGATTTTGCCTCTCGTTCTCCTGCAATATAGACCGAATACTCGTTCTTTGATGGTCGTCTGAGTCGTTCGCCTTTCTTTTTTTTGGGCTGTTCGGTCACGTCTCGGCTCTTGGTTGAATATTTAGTGAATGGTTATCACTATTGAGTGTTTGAGAGTAAAGTGAATAATGCGTAAGTGGAACGTATTTGGCTTTCGGTCGTAGCTTTGTATTTATAATTTACCTTATGGATCCTGAGCTGATACAAGCCCAATAAAATATAAACAGAATAAGATATAAATAGATTATCTGAAAATTCGTTATTTATAACCTGCTTATCAATATCTTTAATTAGATATTCTTTGATTATTTTATCATCTGCTGGACTGTTAGCTCAGTAACAACTTAAACATTGACTCAATTATGATCCACACCATTTGACCAGATTGATCAACAACAACGGATAGACCGATCTTATTGAGTAACCGCTCTGTCCATAATTTTATATGATATAATACGATTTATAGAATTGTCTTATGGACATTAACGTGTCTGCAAATATTAAAAGAAAGAAATAAGATTAAAAATGTGCACTGGAAACGTACTTTCTCTTTTCTTTTTCTGGTTACATTTTTTTAAAATCTTTATTTTTATTTATATATTTTTTAGAGTTCAACGAAGCATTAATTAAGCACCGTCTTATCAATTATATATTTTCTGTTTATTTAATGTTTAATTATATGTATATTGTGACGTTTAACTACTTTATTTAAACAAATATTTAGTATAACTTTAAAAATGTTTTTAAGCTTTATTGAAATATTCTCAAAATTTGATGGATCACACTAGCATAAAATTAATTGAAGTTTTTTTAAAATGTATTATTTAGTATATATATAATATAAAAGTTAATATTGTCATATATCTTCTAATGATATAAATGTCGTTACAAAATTGATATGGGTTCTACGCGCTCCAACGAAGTCAACAAAATAAAAAAGAGAAATAAATACAATAATTAATGAAGAGTTTTTACTTCATAAATTATATTTTATTCATAGTGCGATTAAAATCGCACATCTCGCTCAACCCGACTTTGGTCCATTGCGAGTTAGTCATTTAGTGAGCCAATCCAACCCGATTTATTTATTAAAAAGTCAAAATAATTCGAACTCGACCCGATCCATTATAAGTTGGTGGGTTAAATGAGTTGGTTCACTTACTCGTTTAATTACAAGTTGTTTTGGTATGATTAAAGTTGTCTGCTCCATCCTCGAGTTGCGCTATTCTTTCTCTTCTCTTTGTCCTAGCCACGGGAGAGGGTGTCAAGACACTTTGACACTTAAGTCAGTTACTTTGCATAATAATCTTGTAATAAAGATTAGTAATTAGAGTAAAATTACCTGTTTTTCAATGTGTCATTTAACATGTTGGATGGTGAGGTGCCAACTGACGGTGTCTTCCGAAGTGCATGTGGAGTAGTGATTTCTAGAAATAATGGCCTTTGTGGAGGTATTTCAGAACTACATCTACCATCATGCCCTATCAAAGGTAAGAAACTTGTTAAACAGAAGTTCATGTTGATGATAGTGTTAGTGATGGTTAGTGCGGTTGTTTCTGTCTGTCAGACAAATATTTATAAATTAGTATAATGAACTTACCATTAGGTCTGACTCATTAATCACCAATAAATGGTCGTTAATTGTCAATAAATGACAATTATTTTCATTAACTTCCCATCGATGGCTATTATTAATTTTCAGATCGGTCGATCATTTTCTTGTTGGACGGTCAGTCACCCGGTTCTTTAGCTGACCAGGTGGTCCTACGATACACAAGTTTTTCTTTTTAAATCCAGAAAAAATTACAATTTTTTTTAACTCAAATTTAAACATTCTCTAAGATGATGTTAAATTCTAATAGACAATGCAAAATAAAAAAATTTAACATAGCTCAAATACAATCCAAAAGCAAACTCAGAAAGCAAATAAATAAGCTTGTAATTTTAAATTAAATATTAAAATTATTAAAATACCTTTGGGTTTAAAGTATTAGTATTAGTATGTTTTTCTTTGAATGGAGATTTTTTTGTCCATTAAAACTACACTTTGCTAAAATGTACCAACTAAAAAAAGCCATTACGTAAATTAGCAAACCCATATATATATATATATATATATATATATATATATATATATATATATATATATATATATATATATATATATATATATATATATATATATATATTGCTTCGGTAGGAATTTCTGCAGGACTGAGAGACTAACCTTTCCGACACGTTCTTCCTGATTCCGAACACTTGGGTCTCCTTTTTGACGTGTTCTCCCTCCTTCCGAACGCCTGAACCGTTTGGACCACTCGGTTTAGTTGTATTATTGCTCCACTCGGTTGTTCCTCCTCCGCTCAGTTGTACTCTTGCTCCGCTCGATTGTACTCTTGACCGGAAGGGGAGGTACCTCACTTTTGGCCCTGTCATTGTATTTATAAGCGTTTTATAGACCAAATAAAAACAAACTTACCTTGAGATTCAGTTAGTTACTCATAAACGGCTTATCAATATCTATAATCAGATATCTTTGGTTATTTCACCGTCTGTTGAGTCTTTGGCCCTATAATGATTTAAACCATAATAATTTAAAAGTTGGTCCAATTATGACCCACCCTTAATATAACGAATAGACCGAGCGACCATAAGCGAATTGACCGAACAGTGCTGAATGTTAACCTTCCGTCCATACTACCATACATGTATATATTTTAAGAGAGTAATTATGTAAACATTGAATTAAAAAGTTATGTTGTTAAGGGAAAGAGAAAGAGAAATTATTAGCTAAAACATTTTATTAATTTTGGGTTTATGATATAGTAATGAGATAATATTAGAAAAATATATAATTTAATATTTAATCAGAGTGTGGATAGAGAAAGATATTTAAGACGAGGAGAAGATATGTTTATGTTGAATAGCGAGACTGCATCCGCACCAAGAAGCTTGGAATTTGTCGTGTTGTCCAATTATTGATAGGGAACGATGGTGAAATCCGCGTCACACCTTTGCTAGCTTACATTTTCCTCCTTCAAATAATTTTGCTTGCCACATCCATTTTTTCATATTCCATGTTTTTATCTACGTGTCAACTTTCTCTGTGCACCTATTCTTTATTCTCTACCTAGTTTCACAACACACAAGATTTTTGTAGAATAATACCACTCTGTACTTCTCTCTACAGTTTTTTTTTATTTCTTGTCAATAGTTTCAAAATTAGTGTTTTTGGATTAACAGACCTAACTCATTTAGTTCCAACTCATCTTGTAGGTTCAGCAATAAATAATTTTAAAAATTAAAAAGTTAAAAAAAAAAATTTAACTAATTTTTAAAAGTGAAAGATTGTGAAGATCTATCAATTAGATATTACTTTTAAAAAAGTTTAAAGGCTTGAAAGGATATTTGCTCAACCTATCCTTGGACAAAATATGCTATGAACTAAATAAACTTAAAATTATTAATTAAAGTTGAGTTATTTGCTGATAAAAGAAACAAAATAAAAGTTTAACACAAAAAATTGATTGAGATTGGATTACATATATGTTGGTTAAGATTAAGTTAAAGATATTTGGATTTAAACCAAGTCTAAAGTATATTTGAAATCAGTTAAAAAGTATTCAATTTTTTTGCTTGTTTAAGCTAATTCATTATACTTGTGCAAGTCAGAGAAATGAATGATTTTCATGCTTAAATCATGAGAGACTGATTCATATATAATTTACTACTTTTGTCCTTGCTTTTGAGTACGTTACAAATTATTACAATGTTTTCTATTATATTGTGTATTTTCCACTTGTAGAAGGTTTTTGAAAAAGTTTGACTTTTCCATCATAAATATTAATAGAGAACAACTTCTTTGATTTTTTTTATCCGCGTTTGAAATTATTTTTTTAAAGAGAAAGACATAATCTACTGTCATCCATTAATAAACAATCATATTAATGTTCTCACGATAGCTTTTATGTTAATAACACGACTATAATAATTTTGATCTATGTTCAATTTAACAACAATTTACCAACAAAAGTTCGTTCTTTCAAATTAATTACAAATTTTTACATGTTATTTTCTCTTTTCTTTAATTCAAATGGTATATAGTTCAGATTATGTCAAATCAATTTCTATACACTTCAATTTATTCGAAGAAGCCTCGAACCACTCTAAAGATATTTTTGTTTAGATTACACCAAAATTGTCTTGTACATAACCATGTTAAAGTAAGTTGGAAATGTTCAAATGCTAACTACCAAAAAGATGTTATAAAATTTATCATATTAAAGGTGATCTTACTTAATTAAGCTAAATAGGTCAAATGAATTAAATCAAGACAAATGTGTTTTCATTATAATTAAGTTTATACCACTTTGATCAATGTTGAAGTAAACACATTTAAGTCAAGATTAAATTAAAGATTTTCTAACTGAGGACGTGACATTAAGTTAAGATACATTAATTAAGATTAAGATTAACTTTAACTTTAATCAAGAACAACTATTACCATTTGTAAAAAAAGAACTAAACTTTTTAAAATTGAAAATGTATTCCTCACTCTAAAAGAAATGTAAAATATCTAGAAATAGAAAACTTGAATGATAAAAAGTGTAGAACTAAAAATTAAAACTGTGTAAACATCGAGTACCAAAACTATGAAATTAAACTAAAAAAAGGTAATAAATTTTTTAGCAATGATACTCGTACATCTTTATTTTATGAACATCTATTTCACAATTGTTTTTTTTCTCATTGTCTACATATCTCTTATAAACCTATCAACTTTTTCTTTAAATGTATATTTATTGACAAACTTTTTTTTTTGTTGGAAATGAATAATATTTTTATATTTTTAGTCCAATATGGACTGCTTGTGAATTATCACTCATATTACATGATAATATGGTTTAAAATATGACAGATCTCTATCCAAAATGTAAAGAGAAATTTTGCAGTAAAGTGTGAAGAATAGAAAAAGTAGATAATAAGAATAAGTGGGTAGATGATGTGATAAACAAGAGTAGATTAGTGAAGAAGAAAATCCATGTATTTTCAACTTAGCTGTATAGAGCAGTCTAGGTGAGGAGCATTCAAAGTGGATAGAATTTGGAGTGACATCAATACATTACCTTATACAACTTCAAAATAGAGCTGCTTCTTCCTAAGGAAGTTTCCGTGGGCTCCATGCACGAATGCGGCGAGACGCAGCATTGTAAAAACAAATAATAAATCCATTTCTTTCCTTGCACTAACTTTTCATTCACTTCTTGAATTCAAATGCTCTTCTTCCCTTTACACTCTTATTGGATCATATGGGATTTACCAAAATATTGTAATTATAATTTGTTTACTGAAGTGGCTCCCACTCCCTTCCCCATTTACGACTTGGAGGACCAAAAGGTAAACCTATTTGATTTAAGAGGTGTTTTACAGAAAAAAAAATCACAAATTTCTTAAAAAAAAAATTTGTTCATAAGGAAAGATAATTAGTAAAACTAAGTGTTTAATATATTATACTAAGACCTTAATTCAGTAAAGATGAGAGATGTTATAATTAGTAAGAATTGGACAACACAAGAAGAACGCAAAACTAGACACCGACGCGATCAGCAGTTTTGTTGCAGCTCGATTCCTACTGTCATTGTAAATTTATATGCCTCCTTGCATACTCCAAAGGCCACCCACCAACTTATGCTTTTTTCTCTTTCCCACCCTTTCACTTTGTTAATTTATTCATTGCTAATGGTTGCATAATTAGTAACAGGTAAATAAATAGATCCAAATACATATACTTTTTTTGTCAAACTCTCCCATCAAAGCCGGGGAATTGGACTCCTAAGATGATTCCAAACCAAACAACATCTGCTAAAGTTCATGTAAATGCGAGTTCTGTGAGTAATTTGAAGAGTTCATAAAGTCTAGGATTTCACAAAAGTGATCTTTGCCAACAAAGTTCTTTTTCCACTGTCCATAAAGTTGTTCAAACTTCAAACTCATACACTGTCTCTCTCTGACTGCCTTCTCGAAGGTTTTATTATCTCAGCATTATTCTTGTATTCCTTAAGTATATCACTGGTCAAAATTATTATGTGTGATCCACAAGCCTTTGATTAGAGGCCTATAAATCATACTTAAGAATTCGTTTGAAAGTATTAAATATTAAAATCGATTATACTGAAGGAGATGGAGTCTAAATGATCCTGTCTCTTCAACTGCAGATGCTTGTTTATTTATTTATCATTAAATAAAAGCACAAATTCAAGGGGATGCAATTCAATATTGCACAACGTTGAAGCTTTGAAAGGTTGAAAGGTCAGGTAAATAAATAACAACGTCATATGGATTGAGTCTGAGTCATCAGACAGCTCCCACATGCCGTTTATGAATGGATCAGGTCAAATTCTTTAAACGCAGCTGGAAAACCTGGACGCAAATAATCAAAACCTGAATATTCATCATCCTTTTTAATTCCTCTAAATCAAGGAATTAACCGATTTTTTTACCGCTAAAACTGTATCCAAACATGTACAGGTCACAAATGTATAGTCTCGATGTTTTCTTTTTCTTTCGGTAGAAGCATCACGAAAAACACGAAATATGTATTTAATTATTTAATAATTAATATTCTTCATAACACTTTTGATAGAACAAAACAAAAAAAAGAAGGAAAAAGAGATAAGGAAAATTTATCACCGACGAACCCTCATCTTTCTCACCCTGTCTGTCCATCTACAAAGAACGACAGAGAGAAAAATCCTGTGCCGGTGTTCTAACAAAATCTCACCGGATTCAATTCCGGAAAAACCTCTTCTCTAAATAAAAGCGATAAAAAGAGGGAAAAAGGACGCGTCAGCGAGAACCCTCAAACACGAATCTCATAGAGAGAGGAGAGAGAAAACTCTCAAATGAAGAGGTTTAACACTTTCCGGCCTCCGTCGGGAGCGTAGTGATCTCCGATCCCGCCTTCCAAGCAAGCCGCCGTAGTGGTCCCGGACTCCTCCGAGTTGATCGACGGCGATCTCGGCCATCGAATTTCCTGTCGGCAACCGAAGCTCGCCGCGTTCTGCAGGAAACTCGGTGTCAAACGGAGATTGAGATCAGTGGTGGCCGTCTGCAGCTTTGCAAGCTCTTCCAATCGCTTGCGTTTACCACCAGAAGCAGCCTTATCGGACATCGAACCAGGCAACCGGAAACTCGGGTTCGGATCTCGGACCCTCCATTTGTCGTTACAGGTAACTTCACCTTCGGAGGCGTCGTCAGGAGTGGGAGCGTCAAGGCCAAGAAGCTCCGGCACCGGCCTGACAGTACCGCCACGCAGCACCGTCTCAACCGCCGCCTGGCACACGTGCCAATTTCCAGTCCATAAAAGGCCAACGGCACCGTTGACGGGATTCACCGTTCGTCCGCAAGCTTCAAACAGCAGAGACTGAAACAGAGCTGCATAAAAGAAGCGGCATCAGACATGAAAAAAGAAGAAAAAAAAAGTGAGGTCTGTAAGTGAAGTGAAAGTAAAATTTAGTTACCGGGCCTTTGGGCCTCAGGGACGTTGGAAATGAAAGACATGAGGTCAGCACGACCGAAGAATTTGGCAACAAAGACAGTGGCATGACCTTGGGCCTCGGGAGTATCGATCCACTGTAGACACGGCCGCAGGATACAAGACTCGCTGCAACCCTTTCGAAGGACGCGGCAACCGTTGCAACTCATGCCTCCCTATGGAAAGAAAGAGTGGTGTGTGTGTGTGTTTTTGCTTTGTGAACTCTGCAGAATCAGCCTCACATGGAAGGCAAAGCAGAGGAAGACAAGGATTAACGGGAAAGGAAGACGGAGAGGCGGATAATGGAAGTTGAGTCGGGGTGCAGTTGGGGTATAAATAAACGTTAACGTGACGGGAGGAGCGAGATAGAAGAGGGTTGGGAATTAACCATGGTTAGGTTAAGTTGGAGTGAGTTAGTGTTAGTGGTAGTGTGTGTTTATGTCTGCGTGCGGTGGGTTGTATGGAAGGGTGAGATTCCAAGGAGTTGGGCGTGAGCGGCTCCGTGTCTCCGCGGATGGATGTTCCTCCACCGTTGGATTCTTTACATTTTCTTTGGCATTCACACAATTTTCAGATATTGATGGGTGCCTGTCCTTTTCACCAATGGAATGAATCTACTGTTACTTGCCCTCCATTTTTCCTCATGCAACTCTTCGTAATCTTCCTTTTTTTTCTAATTGAGACAATAATAATATTTCTACACCACACTACTATTTATATTCTTTTTATCATTAAAATAAAGAACACAGAATTCGGAATGCTTCACTTTTGGCAATGAGGGAGTGGAATATGTGTTCCCTGCAGATGGTATTTTTGGTAAAAACTTACGGATTTAGCTTCACTACAGTTTATGTAATAATTCTGGTGCATAAGTATTTCTAGAAAATTATGAGCGGTCTGCTTGATACATGGAGAAAAAAAATAGATAAAAAAATAATAGCTCAGAAATAAAATAGTGATAAACTTTATTCGCTTCAAGTGAAATAAATTATACATAAAAGAAAACAATTTCTATCATTACTATTTTTTCGTTTTGTGTTTAAAAAATAGAATAACTTTTTAGAAGATGCACTATTGCTTTTTTAACAGTTACAAAATATATAATTTTGTCTTTATTAAAATAATCACTGTTAAATAGTTGTCGATTCAATCACTGATCTTATTTGTACGTATTTTCGTGTGGAAATTGATATGTGTGAATCCTATGTTTATATCCTTTATAACATGTTGTTTGAAGGATTTTTTGGTTTCCCAATTTACTTTCTTAATTTTTATAAATATTTTGGTAAGTGTGGAACTAATTTATCAATAAAAATGTCATCTAATGTAGTTATAAATATTGATTCTTGTCCTCACTCGCACACTTTCTAGAAAAACTTTCCAAAAAGTCATCCATTCCTAAATTATTTCAAGTTAAGCACACTTAACCATGGAGTTCTTATGGGTTAGACTACCGAAAAACAAATATATTTTGGTGATATGAGTAGCCAAATCAATTCCTTTAAGCTATCATTCAACTATATAGTCTCATATCTATACAGTCTCTAGATCCCTCTCATTCCGGTGTATGTTTGATTCATCCATGTGTCCCTTCCACTAGAAGCCTGCCAGGAACCGCTCTTTGTTTGTGCCCCTTGCACCGGCGATCACTCCCCGCCCTCGTCAGTGCCCGGGTGTCACATGCCCACCAACTTCCGCTTGGTTCATCCTCGAACTACACCGTACTGGGAGAGGCTAGGCTCTGATACCATAAATGTAACATCCCAGAATATATAGAATCATATAACATAGTAAGTTCACATTTATATAAAAGAGAACAGTTAGAGTAGACTGTAAATAAGTTTTAAGCTTACAGTCATCCCAAATTGAGTCCTAATTTAAAACTTAAACATAATAGAGTATTTCAAAAGATAAGGAATAACTGATAAAATTCTAAGGAGGCTAAGCAGCAACATCATCTTCCTCCAAAGCCTGCTCTAGAGGCACCTCATTCATCTCTGCTCACATCCAAGTGGATGATCATTGCAAAAGAAAGCATACCCAAGCAAACACAAACACACAAGCAAGGGTGAGCTAGATATAAAAATCATGTTATAGCAGTCACAGGCAATATGCAAGCAAAGACAGATACAGTACACTACACCCACATGACTTGTTGCACTTAAACTTGACTCGTCCGAACTTAGAATGATTGTCGAGCTATGGCGGGTCATGCACTCGTGGTGGCCTCTACTGCTTTGCAAAGCCATTGCCAATGAGTTTCACCCTACCACACTCACGGGGTTAGTCCGTTATCACTCACCTTGGGCCATACTGGAAGCACCCAAGACTAGGACCTCCTGCTACTACTCACGACATGATTCAATCCTCTTTACTTAAGAATGATTGACCATTGTAGTTTCAGGATAACCCCCAAGACTGAGCTACCATGCAAGTCATTCTAAACACTGAGGGCACTACCATGTATCCCCTCTTGAGGATCATGGAATACGTCCAATACTGATACTTTTCACTTTAACACCAATATGATAATGCACACATAAGCCCTTAAAGCAACTGGAACAATTAAGTAAAATAACATACTGGAATAAATAGGAATATAGACCGAACGGAAAACATCAACACATAATGAGCAAGACCGAACACCCTGTGAATGGTGGAGGCCAAACGGTATTTCACTTCCCAAAGGACAGAACCGAACGGTCCATAAAAGGTAAGACTGAAGAAGTGGCCGAACATTATTTAGGACCGCCCACTAAGAGAGACTAAATGCTACTACGACCGAACGCTACTTGAGAGACCGAACGCTACCTAAGAGACCGAACACTATTTAAGAGACTGAACGCTACCTAAGAGACCGAACGCTACCTAAGAGACCGAGCGCTCAACAACGCATGGCCGAACGATTATCAGTTCACTTTCGGCGAAACTGCATAATTCTACAGAATTTCTGCAGAATTATGAACAACACCTAACGTAATCATTCCTAACCATTTTTACTAACTTCTAACACCCTTAATTCTTGTTTTATACTTAATTAAACTTATCTAAATGATTCTAAACATTCCTACTACCATTCTAAAGTGATTAAGACTCAATTTCAACTCTAAAACACCAATTTTCCGAACTTAGGGATCCAAAACCCAATCCTACTGCTTTGCACCTATTTTGATCAATTTAGTGACTCAAACAAGTCACAATACACTAGCTAAGACTGCCCCAACGGCCCAATTGCACTTTAGGCCTCAAATGCCCAAAATCACTACCTCACTTCCCCCAATTTTCCCTAAAACACCATAATTTCACTTAACTTTCTATTTCATTCAAGCTATAACAAATTTATCACTCCAAGCACTTCCAACACGCCCAATTATAGCAGCCAGATTCAACCAGTTCAGTTTACAGACCTCACGCTACAATTTCATACATCACACGCATCAACATGTATGACCCACTTACTTTAGAGCTTAAACAAGCAAACCAAACAGCACACCCATTAAGGAATTTAACGTACATACAAATACTACAAGCAAATTGCAAAACAATATCTAGCTCCCCTTACCTGAAAAACTCCACAATACAGCTTACAGTACCGTTCTCTACAGCACCTCACACAGCAAGGGCACAACCCCACTCTACAAATCACCCAAGTGGCGATAGAAACAACTCTTAGAGCTAGAACGAATATAGGAAAAACGTAAAGAAGGGTACACTGGGCACATGCAACTTGCCCTAAGTCCCAAACAGCGGAGAACAGTGAAGAGTTACTTACCCGCTGATAAATGAAAATCTATTCGGATGGTTGCGAAGGTCTCAACACCGCGGTCACCTGAGCACCACCTAATCAACAATGCAACGGCTGAATGTGAGGGAATGGTAGAGAGAAGGGAGAGTAAGGTTAGGGAAAATAAGAGTTCTAGAGAGAGAAGGGAAAGTTGGCTAATGAACTCAGATTTTGAAAGGTCCCTTCTAAGGTCATGATGTCCTTAGTTTTACGGGCCTGACTGCCTCAACCTAAGGCCCAATAACCCTACATTTTCAGGCCCTTACATTCTCCCAGACATCAAAAATTTTTGACCTCGAAAATTAGACTTACCTGAGAATAGGTGAGGATAGGACTCCCTCATGACTCCCTCTAACTCCCAAGTAGAGTCATCAGTCCTACTATCCCAGACAACCCTGACTAGACTGATGGTTTTGCCTCTGAGTTGCTTATTTTGGCTCTCCTCAATTCTGACAGGCTGCACCTCCACCGACAGATCTTCCCTGACTTGAACATTCTCAGCCTCTAGTACATGAGACGGATTTGACACATATTTCCTAAGCTGTGAGACATGGAACACTGGATGAAGGTTTGCAAGTCGGGATGACATGACTATGTCATAGGCAATTGATCCTATACGTCTCAAGATCTGATAAGGACCAAGGTACCTAGGAGACAACTTCCTAGCACGAATAGCTCTTCCCACACCAGTAGTAAGATTTACTTGGAGGAAGACATGATCCCCAACTTCAAACTCCAAGGGTTTACGTCTCTGGTCAGCATAGGACTTCTGTCTACTCTGAGAAGCACGCATCCGCTCTTGAATCAGCTTCACTTTCTTTGTAGTCTGTTGTACTAACTTGGGCCCTATTAACACATATTCTCCCTCCTGAAACCAACACAAAGGTTTTCTGCAGCGTCTTCCATACAGGGCTTCAAACAGAGCCATACCAATACTGGCCTGATAACTGTTGTTGAAGGTGAACTCCACCAACGGCAATACCTCATCCCAGACTCCCAAGTGATCTAAAATACATGTCCTCAATAAGTCCTCAAGTGATTGTATCGTCCTTTCTGATTGTCCACCGGTCTGGGGATGATACGCTGAACTCATATGTAGCCTACTGCCCATCTCACTCTGAAGTGTTTGCCAAAAGCGAGATGTGAACCGCAGATCTCTATCTGATACGATGCTAGAAGGTACTCCATACAGTCTTATAATCTCCTTGATGTACAACTGCGCCAACTTCGACATCGACATCCTCAAATTAATTGCTAAGAAATAGGCACTCTTGGTCAACCTATCTACAATCACCGAAATCGCATCATGACCTCTAACTGTGCGTGGCAAATGGGTAAAAAAAATCCATGGCTATGCTATCCCATTTCCACTCAGGTATCTCAAGCTGCTGTAACAAACCTCCAGGTCTCTGACGCTCTATCTTAGCCTTCTGACAGGTTAGACAAGAGGCAACAAGGATGCACGCTAAAACGGCTTTTATGACCTTCCTCAAGGATTAACCTCTTCATTTTCGAATTGTTGGTTAAACAGACCCTGCCTTTGAATCTCAGAATGCCATAAGCCCCCAAGGTAAAATCTTTACCTTGCTCAGTCCCAATCAAACCTGCTGACTTTTGAAGCTCAACATCTTTCAACCGCTCTTCTTTGACAAGCTTCAACAAGTCATTGGACACCACCAAATTACTCCATCGGATACAATCAGATTCAAATTCCACCTGCAATCTCAAATCTCTGAAGCTTTCGACCAGCTCTAATTCTTTGACCATCAATACCGAAACATGCACTGACTTCCTGCTCAATGCATCTGCCACCACATTAGCTTTCCCAGGGTGATAGAGGAGATCAAAATCAAAATCTTTAAGAAACTCCATCCATCTCCTTTGCCTCATATTAAGCTCCTTCTGATCAAAGAGATACTTCAGGCTCTTATGATCACTGAACACCTGAAACTGCGCACCATACAGATAGTGCCTCCAAATCTTCAAAGCGAAGACAACCGCTACCATATAAGTACTAAACAAGATATTCTTGATTCGTTAGTTAGTTGAGAATGAATTTATTATTGCTATTTTTTTTTTTGCCTGATAGCTAATCAGGAACTATCATATCAGTAACGAGTACATTTGGAACTACAAAATTAACCTTTGAAGAGATTAAGGATTTAATCTTTAGTCAGGATATTCGTAGAAGGACTTTCAAAGAATCAACATGTTCCTTATTAAGCATTGAAAGTAGAGGCAACAACCTTGAAAAAGGGCAAAGTTTTGGGCATAGCAGATCAAAGTCCAAAAAGTGAGGATTTAATACCTTTAAGAAGTGGAAAGTTGTTGTTGAGAATGAGATAGAGTTACAAATTAAATGTTTAAAGCTTGATAATGATGGTGAATATGGTAGTTCTGAATTTGTTGATTATTATGCATGGAATTATAATGAGACACCTCAACAAAATGATATTATGCATGGAATTATAATGAGACACCTCAACAAAATGATGTTGTTGAAAGAATGAATAAAACCTTGAATGAGAGGGAAAAAAGTATAAACATTAATGTACGGTTACCAAAAAAGACATTATGGGCATAAACAATGAGCACATCAACATACCTCATTAATAGAGGACCCTACCCCAATTCCATAGGATTCAAGATTCTTGAGGAGGAATGGAAATTCAAGGATGTAAGTCTTTGTCACTTGAAAGTATTTTATTGTGTTTCTTATGTTGTGTAAGAGATGCTGATAAGGATAAGCTTGATCTGAAATCAAGAATGTGCATTTTTCAGTGGTTATGGAGTTGATGATATGTGATATCACTTTTGGGATGATAAATAAAGGTCAGAAGCAAAGATGTACATTTAATGAAAATGAAATCTATAAGAACAAACTTTAGAAAAAATCCAAAAATGTAAAGAAGTCAATAGAGAAAGAAAAGGCAGTGTTAGAGGAATTTTGTGCAGGATGCCAAGATCCTAAGTACACCTTTGGGAGTTCACTTTAATCTCACTAAAGAGCAGTCACTTTTAATTATAACACATGAAGATAAGGCAAAAATGGCTAAAGATACCTTATGTGTTTATGGTTGTTACTTAATGTATACAATGTTACATTCTTCATGTAGTGACAGTTATGAATAGATTTATATCTAATCCAGGAAGGAAGCATTGAGAAGTTGTCAAGTGGTTGCTACACTACTTGAATGGTATTTTTAAAACTACATTATGTTTTAGTAAGAAGGATTTAATTTCGGAAGGGTATAATGCGGATTTGATTGGTTGTTTAGACACAAGGAAGAGTACTACATGACTACTTCAAAAAAGTGCTGACCATAGAAGCAAAGTACATGGCTATTTCGGAAGCATGTAAGGAAATGGTTTGGTTAACAAAATTTCTTGAGGGTTGAACAATAAGTAGTGTGATAGTGCTCTCTATTGTGATAATTAGAGTGTCATTTTTCTTGCAAAAAAAATGTTGTTTTTCATGTAAAAACAAAACACATTGAGTTGAAATATCACTTCATTAAAAGATTAATTACTGATGATACTATTGAGAAGACATACACTAGTTTTCTAATTTTGAGGTTTATTATATTTATTAGATTTAATTTGGAATGTAGTTGATGTGATCAACCTTCAAGTAAGAAATTGTTGAGTTTGTCAAGTCTGAAGACTTTATTAAATCTGAACCATTTACTTATTTTATTTTTATAAATACTCATATAATTATAAACTTAATTTATCAATAAAAATTGCGGACACCATTTAATGTAGACGTGAATGCCATTTTTACATAACCAAATAAATATATTTTTGTGTTGTTGTTATTTTTAATTTTGTCTTATAATTGTTAGTGTAAATGTATAATTAGACAACTCTGTTTTTATTTCTTCACAATATCACATCTACCAACGAAATTCTAAATTACAGTGAATATATTTTTATTTATTTTTTATCACACTCGTGTTTCTTTTGTGGTTGATTTAGGGAATGTGATTAAACGGCTGTATATGATGTGTTGATTTATAACCGTTACATTAAACTGGTATTTCCCATATGAATGTATATCGAATGTATCTACATTTATGTGTAAGAAAAATTATGTAATTTCTCAGATTAAAAACATCGGTTAAGTTTATTTAGTGGTTTTTTAGTTTATAAAATACAAATATAATCTTTAAATCATTCTGAATATTTATTGGGAATGGCGTACATAAAAATATAAAATATAAAATAATTTTCGTATTAATAAAAATAAGTAGAATTGAATTAGTTTAAAAAATGTATATCTAAATTTATTAAATATTTTTGTCTTACAGGTTCTGTTCTAAAAAATTGACAGCTTTCTTATCTCAAATTTCTTTTATCTGATCCCAGGATTCAAATAAAGTTGCAGTTACTAATATAGGTTTAAAGGTAAATTCGCCATAAAATTATCTTGATTGGGGCAATTTAAAAAGTTATATAAAACTTGTGATATTTTGTTTAAGTATAAAATTAATGAAAAGTAAATAAAGGGAATATCTTGTGAGATTGTTTAATTTTGGGGTGAAAAAATATGAATGTACGATACGTCTGTACGGCCCGACTGGACTAGGATCATAGAGAGGAGAGGACAACTGGCCACATAGATCAACTTGGAGAATCTAAATAAGTGTCTGATCGAACATGATTAGAGACTGAATGGAAGTTCTTCATCAACAAACATCCCTAAACATCATCTCAAGTAAGATTATTGGTAAGTGCTAATTATTAGGTAGTGAATTAAGATTGGGCTAGAGTTTCACTAATTCCAAACCTATTTGAAAAACTATAAATAAAAGTTTAAGGTAAAAAAGTAGGTCATTATGCGAATTTAAATCTTTACTGTGAACTCCAATCAATTTAATTACTGACTTAAATATTATCAGAGTGCTTTTAAAAGGAATTCCGATAAATTAAAATAAAAGTATGTTTTGTGAATATATTGAACCTTATATCTCAAAACAATGTATAATAATATCGAACAATTAGGTCATAAATACATAAATGATTTTTAACGCATTTCTCGTCTAAAAAAGGTAAATACATTAGTAAATGTAACCACAAAAATATTTTCACGAGTCAAAATGTTTTTTTTAGTAAATACATATACATTTGTTTATTTATCTTAAACGGAAATTATATAACAAAATTATGTGTGTGAAAGAGGGGGAAAGTTTAACACAACTCTCTCGTTTAAGTTTTTGATTAAAAATGAATGTTTGTGATTGATTATTTTGGTAGCTCATACAGTTTAATATCATATAGTCTAAATATACTAGAAACCCTTAATCTTTCTTTTACAATAAGCAATATTAAATTTTAGAGAACTCAACAATTAAAAACGTCTTCATATACTTGTGTAATAGTTGGTATTAATATTAGGATAAAACCTTTAATTTTTCTACACACACACACACACACACACACACACACACACACACACACACACACACACACACACACACACACACACACACACACACACACACACACACACACACACACACACACACACACACACACACACACACACACACACACACACACACACACACACACACACACACACACACACACACACACACACACACACACACACACACACACACACACACACACACACACACACACACACACACACACACACACACACACACACACACACACACACACACACACACACACACACACACACACACACACACACACACACACACACACACACACACACACACACACACACACACACACACACACACACACACACACACACACACACACACACACACACACACACACACACACACACACACACACACACACACACACACACACACACACACACACACACACACACACACCACACACACACACACACACACACACACACACACACACACACACACACACACACACACACACACACACACACACACACACACACACACACACACACACACACACACACACACACACACACACACACACACACACACACACACACACACACACACACACACACACACACACACACACACACACACACACACACACACACACACACACACACACACACACACACACACACACACACACACACACACACACACACACACACACACACACACACACACACACACACACACACACACACACACACACACACACACACACACACTTTATTTATAATAGTGAAAAATGTATATTTAATATATAAAAAGATTTATATTTTGTGTCTTTTTTTTTCAAGTTTATCCTTAAATAAAAGTTTTTAAACTAAAATAATTATTTCATCAATTTTATTATTTAAAACCGTTTCTTTAAATTTAACGGAATTTTTAAGTTTAATAGTTTTTTAATTATATAATCACCTACAAAATGAATAAAAATTATTTATATTTAATTTTATAAATATAACAATAAATAATAATAGGAATATTTTTATTATTTTTTATTATCACAAAAAAATGAACACACATATGTTTTCACTGATAATTAGATATGAAAATATAAAAAAAAAATCCAATTTTTTTAGTCAAACATCTATTATATAAAAATTCACTTATTGTTAATCGTACAAAATAAATATTGTGTTTTTTAGAATAAAAGTATTATTTTATAACAAAGATATTTTTAAAATCGTGGAAAAGATTACACAAAATATAATACCTTCAAACAAATCTTTGTTTCATTATCTATTTCTAAGATGCATTACAAAACATTCTTCGTTTATTTGATGAAATTAGAATCCTATAACTTATTTATTGCATAAGTATCTAAGATAGTTCTTATCGCTTAACAAGAGATGAAAAATAGAATAATCAATAAAAGTTATCAGTTATATTCATTATAGTAAGAAGAAATATTGATAATATTACTTTGCATGTCTTATTACAGTAAATTTAGTTTTGCTATCCATAATTATTTTATTATATCACTTAAGGATTCAAGATTAATGATAATATAAATAAATTTTATTTTTTGAATCCTCTTATTTACCTTTTAAAAATAAAATCATGCTTCGATTTTAAACTATAATGTAAATAACACTTAGGATAAGTAATTAACACATGTGAGAATGAACAAATAATTTCAAAGATAAATCATCGTTTCTTTAACCTTTAATTTGAAAAAATGTTTCCATATATCAAATAATTTCATATCAAATTGAGACCTAAAGTAATTTAAACAAATCTCATTTCTTTGATTCTCTACTATACATTTCAAGCACAATAGACTTTTTTCTAAAAATAACTTAAAGAAATACTAGACACAGTTTAGATGATCCAATATAAATCACTTTATTATTATTTTTTACTTATTCACTAGTGAAAAAAAGACATTTAACGTCACCCTTTAGATGTCTGACCCTCGAATATCCAACGTAAAAAATGACCGGTGGTATTTTTCGTAAATAAAACAACTATTTAGACGTCGGTTATGGAAGGATCCGATGTCTAAATACTCATATACGCCGGTTCTCCCGAATAGACGCAAAAACTAAACGAAAAAGTTAAAAAAAAATAATTTTTTATTCTATTTAAACGTCTGTTATGGAGGGAACTGACTTCTGAAGCACTTTAGACGTCTCTTAATTGGGGAACCGACGTCTAAACCCTAAATCCATAATTTTAAAAAGTCACTTTTTGACCCTATTTAGACGTCTGATCCCGCCACTCCGACTTCTAAAGCACTTTAGACGTCTGTTAATTGGGGGAACTGATGTCTAAATTTTGGCATTAAATCACCGTGAACGCGAGACAACTGTTACGTGCACTCATTGTTCATCATCTTCGTCGCGCTTTCTCTCTACGGGTTACGTTTTTCAGGTTCGTTTTCTCACTTTTGCACCGTTTTAAATTAATTTTACTCCGATTACATCACTCTTTGATGCATTATCTTTCATTTGAACCGATTAAAATGCATTTTCGTTGGATTTTGGTGCAGTTATTCTCGTGTCTTTAGGTGGCGTTCTACGACGACGATTTCTTGTGTTTTGTACTCCTCCAATTTCCTCCACTACGTTTTTAAAACCATCCAATAAAAAAAATGTACAATACATTCTCTTCAACTAAAATATAAAGTTGTAAACTCGAATCACCATTAGTCAGGAGCAACCTCAGAGACGTCTAACCTGTATGGATCTATAAGTCCAACGTCTATAGAGACGTCTGACCTAAAGGGTCCGACGTCTCATTAACGTTACCCATATTGACATCAGACAGAGATCAGACGTCTAAAGTCCTTTTTGCACTAGTGATTTTTGTGTATATAAACAAAAACATTTGGCGGGTCTACTTACACTGAAAAAGAATTAAATTCACTTAGAATCCATACAAATAAAACACTCTTCTAACCCTTTTAAAACGAGCATACTAATCTAAACTTTGTTACAGGAAAAATTAGGGCAAATATTCTAATTTAATTAATTTTATTTATTTTGAAAAATAAAAATCAGATATCTTAATTAAGGGTACGTAATCACTGTAAATGATTTACTTTGCAACTAAGAGAAACTTCTGAAGAACTCACAAGAAATTTAAAAATAGTATAATTTATTAGAACTTTGGTGCTTAATAAAATTGCGAAAGAAAAATAGTATTTCGACATACATTAATTTTTTACATTGATACTATCCTTTTTTACTTTTTATTTTCTTTAAAAAAATATAAAATTTTATAATTTTATAATATTTTACCTTCTTACGTGTTAAATGAACGTATAAATGTGTCATAATATTTTTAGGTTGGGGTTTGGAAAAGTGGTGGGTATTTTACCAATGAGCATAGAATGACGTGCACATGCAAGACTCTCGTAAAGAAATAATTCCGCAGCAAGTGCAAGGCTGTGAGGAGCGTGGGAAAAGGGTACAAAAAAATATATATAAAATTAGAAGGGCCTAATGATATATTGTATTTAAGACAGTAATGATTGAAGGTTTGGTGTAAGATCAGGAAACAGAAGCAGTGTTAGCGTAGCAGTTCACACATTTAAATTGCACCAAAGTCAAATTTTCTTTAGTTTCTATTCTCCCCAACAAGCAGCACACAGATTTTGCCTCAGCTTTTATAAAATGCAAACCATGCTACCATTCTCGTTTTTCTAAATAAAAAGTTGAATTTTACAGCACAGTTAAATGTCCAAAAGAACATCCTATTCGGACACACATCAAATATTTATTTCCTATGTTGACCAACATAGAAAAATGGGATAACTCATAGAGAACCCAAAAACAAACCCTAGTTACGCCTCTGGGAAACATTATAGTATTTGTTTAGTATTAGATTAGTACTGTTATCAGTGTTTTGTGCAAACCTATACCACCGACCCTGCATTGTCGTGGGGTTATTTGATGTCGTGTCACTTTTTTCATAAAATAAGAAACAAGACACGTCTAGCTGATTAAGCAACGTCTCATTCCTTTCTTTATTCTATTTTTCTAATAATGACGATTCCGTTGCTTTTCCGCATTCATTCCATTCATTGGACGAATAAATATCAATATTTTTTTAGCATCGGCTAACAAGGTCAGGTTCTAATATTTAGACAGGGACATATTAAATGGTAAAATTTAATAGCTTAACTATGTCATCCTTCATGAAATATAATACCACTTCGATTTTTGTATTTATCTCCAATTTTAGTCTTGTTAGATATTTATATTTAAGAATATATATAAATATAGTTTTTTTTATCCACGGTGTTAATTGTTATGTTTTTAAATGTATCATTAGATAAATCATGTTGGATTCGATTTATAATTTTCTTTTTAATTAACATCTTAAAAAATGAATGTGATTTATCATTTATCACGTCTATTATTATTGAATGAAAAAAATATATTTATTCATTTCTTTATTAAGTATAAAGATTTAATATAACTAAAGCTTTAGATAAAAATAATAATCAAAATTATTTTAAAGTTTAAGGACAAAATCAGTTAACCAAAAATTAATTTTATATATAATTATTTTCACATTTTATTATAAATTTTGCTATGTTTTTTCTAATGCGTGTTCAATTTTAATGGATGAGGAAAACATCGATGTTAGAAGAATTTTTTTTTCTTGAAATTGTAAGTTTTTTTTTCCTGTGAGGGAAAAGAAATATCATCGAAAACAAGATAAAAAGATGCGTGTGGAACTTTATATTTGCTTCAAATTCCTCACTCTGATTGCCACTGCCATTAAGCAGCAAATCTTTGACGCTGAACACTTCATCTTCAACACAACATTTTCTGTCAAAGATTTCGCATCGATTAAAACTAAGATTAAGTTAATACTATGCAATTAACGATCTTTAACCCCTTAAACTCTAATCCACGTTTTCTAAATGGAGCATAATATTAAACAGAGGTAGAAAGGATAACCCAATATACGAGTATTATGACTGTTTCGAAGTTTTCATGCTTAACAAAGCGTTAAAAGAAACTAATCTTTAAACTTAGCCATAATCAAGATTTAAATGAATTGACTCCGTGATACTCTGCAAGTGACACGTCGCTTTTGAAGACAATATAATTGACACGTAATGATGAATGCAGGGAGAAAAAACCTCCACACATTTATATGGATGACCTCATTCAGTCTCATCCTCTGCACATTCCAATTTCTGCACATGAACTTGTTGAGGTCGTGACACCCACCTCATCAACGAGCTGTTGCACCACAACCTTTGAACGTTTTCATGAGTGAAAACGGTAGAAGATGATATACATCACATTATTTATCTCGTGAATGGTAAGTTATAATTTTTAGTCTAACAATAAGATGCTGTTAAATGAAAATTTCCAGGGCATATTTTAGTAGTTTAAAAATGTATACGCATGTGTACAGGTGAATTAATTGTTCGTACATTGTTTTTCTCAGAGCAATAAAATATGGCGTGCATCCATGCGCCAAACAATTAAAGATCATTTAAGATAGTAAAATTAGTCAGAGAAGAGGTGTGAGGGAAATTCTGCTTAAATTGTTGATTTTACAACTTTTTCTGACTGTTCCGTTATTGTATTACATGATTCATGTACTGTGTAATCAATCGGTCAATTTATTTTTCTGTGTTAACTGAGTAGACAATCTCTTAAAATCACATATTTTTAAACAGATCATATGTAAATTATTTTCATAAATTTTATATGATTAACAAGACAAAACATGTTTACAAATTTTTGGACTGTAATTAGATCAATTTTTAATTAAAAGTATTTTGAAACCTATAAATACTTAAGGTAAAAAGGTAGATAATCGCATTTATTGTGAAATTAATATATATTGTCAAAATTGATCCAAGATTTTGTAATTAACTTAAGCATAAAAATAACTTTGATATACGGCCTATTGTAAGGACTAAACTAAGAACATGGAAGATAAAAATAACCAAAATAGTAAGTGATGAAGAAAAATCAATAAAATGTAAAGGAGTATTTCTTAACTCTATCCCTCAAGAGTTCTAAATTTATGATCAAATTATAATATACAAGATCAAAATTTACTTTAAAAACATATTATGTGAGATTGAAATAAATATGAATCCAGTTACTAAAATTTTTAATCAAAATATTTTTAAAATAATTGGCATTAAGACAAAGCATAAAAGCAAAGGAAATACTTTGCACTTTTAGAATGATATTATAATAATTGTTTAAAAGAATTTGATTAATATAAATTATTTTCGAAATATAAATATTAATATGCATCGTGAGTTATAAAATTATAGTTAGATGTTAATTTTACTTTTCTTGGTTGTATTGTATATTTGTACACATCAAAGCATTAGTTTCTTTTATATAATATTATTAAAATAATTTTATTTTCATAAAACAGTTTTTAGATTAAAATATTAGAATATATGTTAAAATACAATCTGGTTATCGATTGTAGCAGTTGTTGCAGAGAGGTTTTAGTTTTGTTTCAGATGCCAGTTTTATACTTTTTCATGTTCCTTTTGAGTTTGGATGTAAGTAAAAAACTCTGCAGATTAAAATTTCAACATGTATTCTTATAATATTGATAAAAGAATAGTTTATTGCCTTAATGAGTAGGAATTGGCAGTGATGAGGTTATGACAATGATAAATATTGCGAGTTGATAATGAGATGTGAATTAAAACTCCCATTGAACGTGCCTTAACAACGAAATTAGACTAAAAGAAAACACACTAACCATTAATGAAAAGTTGATTAGTCCATTGCGATGAGTGAAGAAGAGAGAGAATGAGGAAGCACTTCTAAACCAGAAGCATCAACATGTCCTTGTCGTGACAGACATGGCATCCTTATCATTTTGCTTCACTTTCTTTTTTCTAATTACATCTTGTTAGAATTTACTACTTGGGAAATGATAAATATTCATAGATGGAAGAAAAGAGAGAGAAAACAAAATAGAAAATAATATATTTAGTGAAAAATGAAACGAAATATTATAAATATTAATAAGTACGTCTCTGATTTCATGATGAAGAATTGTTATCCTGTCCCCCTCGGCTGCATTGGATGGAATTGCAGGCAACTTCTATCAGATGACTGATCATTGAGTCACGGTGTTGACTTTAGCGACAGAGACAAAGTTTCTTCTTTGTTGTTCTCATCTAATCTACTTATCCATGCAAGGACGGTGACCTACCTAGATGGCATTTATATTAAAAAAAGTATCACCTTTTAACCTTCCAATTTTCACATTCTATGTATATACTTCAACTTCTTATCAAATTATAAGAAATGCTCTAATTAATGATCTTAACTTGTAGTATTGGTTATTACAACGAAATACACGTTTGCTTAAATTTTCGTAAGAAAACTTTAAAATTCTCATATCACTAAAAGGTGTTTTGAAAAAATTCACCAGAGATACAATAATAATAAAATTTTAGTTGAATCCGGATTGATCCTACTTTTAATTCAAAAATTTTAAACAATGAAACTTATTCCTTATATAATGTAAGCTTATCATTTATACACACTTAAATTTATATTGGAATTCTTAACCGTTATGACATCACATTAATAATGTATGCTTATATGTATGGTAAAAAATATTTCTATTAATGACATGGATAAATGCATAAAAAATTTATGTATGTGATGATATGAAACATGATGAGACAATATCCATAATGTTGTTTATTGAGTGCATACTAAATGCTATGGTAGCTAATTATATACTAAGTTCATAAACTTATCTCATCAGTAGTAACTTCACTTATAACTTAACTAGTTGGAGGAGATTATTATATCAAGCTTTATAAAGTAAGTGCAAGAAACCACAATGGCGTAAAGAAGTAAAGTTAAGTTACCAATGTTGTTTTTCATGAATAAGATGTTGAATTAATGAGATATTTATTATTGAGTTTTTTCAGACGATGCCAAATTTAAGAAATTATCTTGATATTATAATATACATTATATAAAATTGAGTGAGGTTGCATATAGAAGAAAACAGTGTTATACTCTTACAATACAGAGACTTAATGTTTAGGGCCTCATCAGGATTGCTTATATATTTGGGTTGCTGGGTTATTGGTTGACACTTTACAGGGAGGTTTTTGTAACTTTATTTGGATGTGATATTGAGATTCTTTTCTCTCTACCATATAAATATAAAATCTCTACAAGAAATTTCGCCATCGCACACGTCGATTTCAAATTTCACCTCTAACAAAAGGGGTAAATTATAAAACCATATTTTGGAAAACTGCAATCACTATTCTTTTGTAAAAAGCTTTCCAAAGGGGTCCGCGCATCAACATCAAGCATTGCTTGTTGACATATGAGCCGTCCAAACCCTTCAAATTATGCTTCATGCCATGATTTTACCTATGATTTATGAAAACGTGCATATAAACATTCCTAGCTTCATCATACGTCCTTTTTTTTTTACCAAGGGCCTATGATGAAAATGAATCAAGTTAAATTTTGTAAGCCTGAACATGACATTTTTATGTTAAACACTACTTTTTTAGTAAGTCTGTAAAGGAGATAGTAGTCTGAATTTACATGATTCACTGATATAGCTTGATCTGATTCTATCCAAAGTGAGAGAGAACTGTAATACACTATTGCAGACCGACGTGTGAAGTATAAACTGTTGAGATAAAATGGTTAGAATTACGCAGGGAATGGTGCTGAGTTAACTTATATTGGAAGGTAAGATGTTAAATAATAAACAATGTACAGAATTGAGGACCATCATCAATTATAGAAAAGAAAGAAGAAAAAAAAAAAGAGGCGTAATATATTAATCTCCACAATAGAAACAAAGAGCTAAAATCATGGTAAAAATGTAGGCAATATCCTAAAGATTCCGATATGTGGGCCCCTGTATTACCAACATACATTTGGATTAGCTTGAGTCCGATTCCACCAACAAATCATGATGTTGATGGCTAGGTCCCCATGTCTCTTAATCTAAAGTAACTTGCTTGGTTGTCCTTCCTCTTCAAATCAATCGGCATCTCAATTCTCGAGTACACAAATTCTGTTTAATTGGACTATTCTATCCGACGTTTTTAAACAAAACCAGATTTTCAAAGTTTCACAGTACTACTTCGTGTTTATATAATTCTCACTGTTTAGATAGAACTATTTTTTATTAGGTGTACAGAGATATTCATTCTGCTTCTGAGTCTGATATAGGTATATAAATGTGTGTATATATAATAGATGTGAATGTGATTCTTACGGACACGGATGGAGTAAATTTCGTGGGATTAATCGGATGATCGATATGCAATACAGATATTATTCCCTCACGAGTGGCATAGACTTTACCTAAAATTACCTAAGCAAAAGTATTATGCATGGGTAGAAGCGAAATCAGACTGTTCATTTAACCAAGTAAAATAAAACAGAAAAAGAAAAATGTGAATGAAAGTTTAAAACTTACTAGGATGGTGAGTGGTTCTACCCACTAAAGAACAGGGGAGGTAAAAAAGATGAAACAAAGTTGCTGCCACCCGCCACTGCTAGTAGTTGTAAAAAACCATCACCTTTTGCATTTACACCTGATTTCTGAAAGTGAAGGTACATGGACACCATTAAGAGAATCCTCACACTGAACACACACACATACTATTTATTTCCTACAACCATACCCGCTTAGAGAAACGCTGGGTACGGTCTAAAGGTAGTGATTCCTTTTATGGATGGGGAGAAGCCTCGGGGAACAGAACGGACTCTCCTTCATACTCTATAGCATCAAGCAGGTTGATCTCTTTCTGGTGAATTCCTAATTATAATTGTTTTTAGATATAAACTGCAAATTTTTTTCCAGCCATAAATGTAGAACAATAACTGCAAACTGATACTGATAACGATGTAAGAAGATAATTAAAAATGTCTGTTGACAAAAAAAAAGATATCGTTCGGTGGAACACGAGGAATCAGTAATTTGTCAACCCTAAACAATAATCAGCGTTTAAATGGTAAGGGAATTCAACTTTCTTGTAAATACTGCCTTCTGGTTGAGTAAAGTTTTCGGTTGCACCAGTTCTGATTCCACATGAACATAATTAACAGAAACAATGCAATCTTTCAATCAAATAATCAATATAAACTGTATTGCATTACGTAGGTATTAAACACTACTTATATGATTAAATATTTTGTTTGTCGTCCAATTTTCAATCCCCCTACCAACAGCCACTCGATTACTGGATTGGTTTGTTTTAGTTCAACGGGAGACTTTGTGTGCATGTAAGCCTTTTGAATCATATCTATTAGTGTCATCAACCTAAGCTAACTTGAATTGGTCGTGCATGTTTAACCATAGAAACTATCTAATTTATCCAGCAGTGACTGACACTGAACACACTTCGTAATCATCATCTAAACAAAATACTATATCTGAAAGACTTACATAGTTGGTTTCGCGCGTAGTTATAATTTTACCGGAAAAATTAACATTGTCACTTTCTCACGAGTCTTGGCCAATCGACAATTAGAAGCCATTTCAAACCCCAGTTAGTTTCAATCGAGCCACATAAACTTCTCACAAGTGACTACTATTTCTTTCACACATAACGAAGTGTCATATCTACTATTACAAATCGGAATGAATACGTGTTTTTCACTATTCTAAAAAATATTTTTATACTCTCTTGCACTGGTGATAAGGGACTTGAGTGGCCATCAAATAATCAATTTTATCTAAAAGTTAACTTATGAACTACTAATTAATTTTATCAAACAAAGGCTACACCTATTTGTTCCAATTGCGAAGGACTAAAAAAAGACGTCCGTATAAAAACTTGGTCACCAAATGGGATGCAGCACGAACCCAGAATTTAATGCCAGGAAACGGTGGGGGGAAATGATATTGAATATTGCGATATATACAAACATTTTTTTTAACAAGTTTTGGAGTGGGAAATAAAATTTCCTTCCTGGAAGAGTTTGTTTCAAACAACCCAAGATGCTCCTAGAGCGTTAATTAGAGTTCAGTAGAATGATGGGATCACATCTATGTTGAAATAAGCAGCTAGGGTCCTCCGTTTAGAGGTTATCCGGGGTTATACAAAAATATGCCTATGTAAATAGAAACGGATTCTAGAAAGAAGAAATTGTTTTTCTAGTGGCAAGGCATGATATTAATGGGGTAGAAAGAAAGAATATATTGCATCGATGGGTCCTACTCCCATTCCGATCAACCGAATATTTGAGATAGGCCGTATTGAATAGATATTCTCTCAGTGGACGGTGAACGAGGCAACACTACCCGCATGCGTTTGCTAAGAGCAAGCGAGTTGTACTCAATGACATTGACCACCCATACAAGTTTGGGTACTTATAGGATTATTACACTCAGAATGAAACAGTCCCCACAAACTAAAAAGCAATACTCTCCTAAGATAAAAGGTATGAAGTCTCTCTCTCTCTCTCTCTCTCTCTCTCTGTGTGTGTGTGTGTATATATATATATATATATATACTGAAACAGGTCAAAATGACACCTGCTGTTGCAACCTTGGTTATCACAGCAGTTATATTTGAGTATTTGACAGTAAATATTAACCACCTTCTGCGGTAAACTATAAGGTCCAAAAATTTCAATAAAAAGTCTATTAAAAATTAAATTTGAAGGCACGAGGCAACGTATCTCTTGCAAAATTACAAAAGCTGATCCAAAAACATAAGTTAGGTCCTAAAATCTCAATAAAAAGTCTATTCAAAATTAAATTTGAAGGCACGAGGCAACGTATCTCTTGCAAAATTACAAAAGCTGATCCAAAAACATAAGTTCAAAAGGAGGTAGTTATTCACACACTATCCTAAATAATTACCCTTAAAACAGCCAAAATTTTCTTCTTTGATAACTAGAAATTACCATATATGATGTGCTCAGTAATATATTGAAAGTGTTCGGTGGTGTTGCAGAGATGTGCACTGAACACCAGCAGCCCAGAGCCAAAGATCCAGCTCCACACTGAGAACCTGTATATAAAAGTCAGAGAGGCCTTTTCAGTTTCATATAAGATAAACAACTTGCGCACAATACACATGAGCCATAACAGACAAATTGCGCAGTATTTCCTTTTTGCGTGTAAATGTTTCTGGAGAAAAGATAATTTAACAAAATGATTCAATTATTTTTTAAAAAATGGACATGCAACAAACCAACAGTGAATAATTGTTTATTTATGACACTTGAGTTTAAATAACCTTAGAAGAAATCCAACTCTACATGCATCGGAGATTGCCCATGAGGTGGAGATACTCCGGTAAGAAAAGACTAACCTGTCTTCCTGACTTTTTACTTATCAGCTCACGCATTTTCTCCACCGCATGTACAGAGCAAGCCCGCAGTTCAACTTCCTCCTCAGTCCCTGGACCTATTTCTCCACTGGACTCGATAGTACTGGTCAGGGCTGGACTATATTTTAAAACACCAAGCTGCCGAAGCACAGCTGGGACAATATAGTCCGCCATTATAGTTAGAGAGCCGATGTCTTTAAACTCACCATATCCTTGTCCCCCAAATGCACCCCACAAATCTGCTGCAAATATCTGAGCCCTTTTGTATAAAAATACCTGGCGTCCCTTGTACACTGTATGGTCTCTAAAACCTAGAACCAATTAATATTGGAGTCAACAAATTAAATACTTTGCATACAATTCATAGCAACTTCAAACAGAAGCACACATAAATTGGGCATTATATATATTTCAGAATTTGAGAAACAAACTAAGCGAAAAACAACTATACCAGGAAAATGGCGTGCAACTAGAGCGACAAGATTCACAGCTGATTTTCCACAGCACTGCACAAGATTAGATGCTTTACCTTCAAAGTTCCTTTCCAATTCAATCCCAACCTAGAAAAAGAAACGGACAGTAATACACAGTGCCATCAAACTTCAAGACATGCTTAATACCAGAACTAAATTAACAGGATTGAAAATACAACAGAAACAGTGTAACCAAAAAAAAGATGGATGTAGCTGTGTTAAAGGTAGCACTGCTAATGATTTGTTTTACCTCATGAAGTAACCTAACTCGTTCATCTTCCAAAGGAAGGGGTCTAGGCCACCTCAAAAGCTCGCGCAATTGTGGACCTAACATTATGAACTCATTTTTAATTATGCTACGTTGGTAGAAAACAATTTCTTCATCGGAAGCATTGAAGCAAGCACATCAACCATAGGGCCAAGCACAAATAAAGATGCCTTTTGAAAATACTATAACTTAACCACAAATTTCTTATTTGGTTTTATCATATGAAAAACTATAATTTCAATGCTGTCAATGCTGAACCATCTTAAGCAAGCATACATGTGCCAAACAAAAATTATTGCCTCCGACCTGTCAGCATAAAAAGAGCATTTGTTCACTATTTGGGCGTAATTTCCTTTAAGTGACCCAAATTAATATCAATTATTCATGTAGTATCTATTATGTCTTTAATATAACTTTGACAAACGTTAATTTCAGTTGATAATACAAACATGATGAAGTTACGAAACTGTCGAAACCTTCGTCATTTCCATTCAAAAGTGTGCACGTAACTAAATACTCTAGTTAATTTCTACACAGACAGTACGAGGTCCGAGTAGACTACCGGTGTACTTTTGCAGGCGATCAGCATCGAAGGCAGATTTATCATTTTGAAGAGCTGCCTTTAACCCAGATGCCAAATCGTCATAATTCAAATCCTCATCTGGTAGCAAAAGAGAAGAGACGTGAGCATTAAAAAGAATAGAAAAGATGTCACAGTTAACCAAGGATAAAAAATATATGTGCTAAATTATGAGACAGTTATGGCACAGTTAAGAGAATTAATTGTTTCCAATCAGCTAACCAAGGAAACAAATCAATAATATTCTAATCTCCCGTATATCAGAAACTAACACAGGCATTTTATCTAAATGGTCTTCATTTCTTATAATTTACAACCAAAAATTGAAGTTTATCATGGCTTTTTATTCAAATATACCATAAACAGGGGAATAAATGTAAGATAATATCAATAATAAGATCTATAATTTTGAAAGCTAGGGTGATGGATATGTTTGTAAGCTGCAATATTTAATAGTGGAGTCCACTCCAAGAATAGAACCACTGACTGTTGGTAACATACAAGTGGCTAACACACAAACCCGACACAGTTAAACAGAAATAACAATCCAAATTCGCCACCTCGTGCATATTCGCAAACCATGTTCCTATCTATCAAGTTTCAACAACACGCTCTGCAGGTAAATTGACTTGCTTATTCTGTAACACGATAATAAAGGCCTTCCTAATCAACATACATAGACAAACAATCAATGACAACTGTCACGCTATCTTCTTGCTATGTATGAACTCATTTTAGCGTGACCAATAAAAAATATAGCAATTAAAAGAAAATACCAAAACAGAGAGTCATTAACAATACGATTAAGGTACTTTCAGGCGTGCAATTAACCAGTCACAGTCTTCGCCGTAATGTTAAAAGGTTCTAAGCATTAACAACGGCAAAAAGAAATGTGCATATAAAAGGAAAAAAATAAAATAAACGCAGCGTACCAGGCCAGAAGCAAAAATTTAAAGCGTCTAGAACAAACAAGTACTGGACGGTGAGTGGTCCATTATCGAAGTAGTGAATCCCTTCGAAATCCCACTCAACCTTGGGAATGGACTCAATGGTGCTCACCACTTTCTCAATCCCTGAAAACGACACCAGAGGCAAACACGCATTATCATATCATTTTCGAAAGCATTATAGGAAGGTAAAGAAGGAGGGCTGAGAATGAAGGGAATGAACCTGCGGAGTCGACGAGGACGTGGGAGGAGCGGCTGGCGACCCAGGCGGAGGTAGCCCTAACATCCTCCATGGCGCTGTGAAGCTGAGGAGCGGAATGCGGCGTTTGCAACGAACCCTAAGAAAAGGAATTGAAAAAGTGATAAGTATATAGGGTAGGCGCGGGTGAGAGTGTTGCCTGCTTGGATGTTTCGCGGGTTTTTATGGCGAAGTAGAGAGGTGGCTTTCCCTGTGCGTGTTGGCGCCCAGAGTCTGAACCTGACCCGCTTTTCTGACTTTGTTTAGCGTTAGTTGGAAAGTTTTTGGGCCATGAAACCCCACATTTTAAGTATACGGAGGATAAAGTTTCCATGCCCTTCCACAACCACAGACCACACCACACCCAATCATATCGCTCACTCACCAACCTTTTCAATCCAAAAATTGAGCCGTAGGATTTTTGCACGTTTTTTTCTATCCGCTGCAGGTATCCAAACTTTATATTATATAAAAAAAAAATCATATAATCATAATGATAAAATCATTGATTATTTTAAAATACTATATTATCAATTCCATAATGTGTGGACACTTACTTTTTTCTTTAAAAAAACAAACTTTCTTTTTCGTTAGAAAAAAGCATACTTGCTTTTATCACACAAAATCGTATGAAGTGTGCTGCTACCTTCCCCTAATTATATATATAAAAATTCTTCTCCTCTTTGCCACGTGAAAATTTTGACTCTTTCTTTTTTGATTTGAGGCTTAATTGTATATTTGTACTTTTAAATCTTTTAACTGTTTTTATTGTGAGATTTGGGTCCTTTTATTTTTAATTACGTTATTGAGGTTTTCTTAGTTTTTTCTTTAACTTTTAATTGTCTTGGACATATCATTGACTATCAATTCAATAAACTTTTAATTAGAAATAGGAGGAAGTGAAGAGACACTCAACTTATGGATGTTTGTAGTCGAAGGGTTTTGTTTTACATGTAGCTGTTTATAGCAATATCTAATAACTAAAAATTCCAGTTGTATATCAACTTAAAAAAAAATCCAATTTTTTATGTAAGTCTAAGAACTAAAAATATACTTATATCTAATAAACTCAATCTATTAAACTTTATTAGCCATCACCACGCATATAACAATATTTCCTTTAAGGTTTCACAAATAAATCAATTACATTGGTGTATTATATATATATATATATATATATATATATATATATATATATATATATATATATATATATATATATATATAACATTTGAAAACATGTAAAATATTGAAAATATAAAATGATAGCTTTTGTTTATGAATTTGTTCATTGAAATCAAAAGTATAATGTTTTTTTAACAATTTTTTTATAACATTTTAATAACATACAATTGGTAACTTATAATTGGTTTTTTTAAAATATTTTTTAAAATATAAATTCAAACAAACTAATAAAATAATAACATGTGATCGTTGTAAAAGAAATTGTTATGAAAAAATTGTTAACATGGTCCAAATCAAAATTCAATAAACGACTTTCATTTTTGAAATAGGTATTAAACAAATTTTACTTTTCTAACCAAAATTTTCTCATAAGTTGAATGAAATTAAATTCTCATGAGCCAATTATGTATAAAATTTGCATACGAAAATTCAATGCTTGTAAATCCTGTTTTTACCCTATTCGAATAAAAAATGAATTTTATTTCTAATTGAACCAAAATAAACTTTCTCTCAATTCATATAATACCTTGTCTTCCATGTTACTCAATTAATTGTTTGATTTAAATAATTTGTTTCAACATTTTATTAAATACCAACCATTACTTTAATCAATCATAACTAGATAGTCAAAAAACAATTCAATACAACATAAACAAAAACATTTCAAGGCATATAAATTAAATGATACAGGTTCATCAAGTTTTGACGGTATAATTATTACTCAATTTCAACAACTTCTTTTTAAATAACATACTTTTCATTCTGAAATCAAATACCGCAATACTTGTTTCGAATTTCAGATGAAGCCAAAATTAAAAAAATACATTCCTAAAGGTCTACCTTGTTTTTCTTATATAAAAATGAACATATATTCTCAGCAAATTATATTTCTTTCCCAAATTCAGTTAAACTCATTTCCTTAAATTACTGTGTTTTGTGATGAATATTTTCCAAAAATCATAAAAGTTAAGAAACCTTTAACTTAATTTTAGAATAATTTTTTCGCTAACAACACATCATACGGAATCCAAACTACTATCAATACATACTTTTTACTCACGCATGCCATAGTTAGAATAAGAAACCATACAAATAAAGAAAAATAAAAACTTATTAAAAGTTAACACATGAACAAGGAAAATTATCTTAAACCTCACGACCTCACAAATTGTGTGATCTGACCAGAAACCAAAAAAACCTTTAAAATCTTATATAAAAGTCAGGATAAGCTCTCATGCTATATAAAAGTAATAAGTTAATGTTTTTAAAAGATGAGTTATTTTAAATAATTGAAGAATGAATTCGTTTTATATATATATATTCATAGTATTTCAACTACGTAATTGTAGATATGTATTTGATTATTTAACAAGCCAAGGTACAGATTGGACTTTGACATCTATATTTTTCCTAACTGGATCCATGGACGAGGTATAGGCCGAAGCCAGGCCCAAGATAGTTAACATGTTTCAATTTCACCCTTATTCAAAACTTTGCAATTTATGCTATGTGACTCTTTACAACTTGACCCTGTCATATTAAAATTGCTTTAGTTTTTCGAAACGACCATAAGTGTTAACTTTTTCTTATATACGCATTATAGATAATGATTGTTGTAGATCTTGCATCCATTAAGACTCAAATAAACCACATTACCATCAATTCAATAACAAGACACAAGAGGGATATACACATGATAATCGGGAAAATGAGTCAATACGTCATACAAACAATTCAGTTGTTTGAACTAGTTCCTTAATATAAAGGCTTACACGCTAGAAAAATACAATCAGCATCTTTATATAAAGGCTTATGAGTAGGAAAATTCGGGAAAGTTTTGCTTTTTTAATTTATAAATATATATAATTTTTAACGTTAACTTATCCATAAATCGATTTTTATAAAAGTTAAAGAAAGGAGATTATAAAGAAATTATACTAGAGATGTTTTGTAAAATAGTTTATATGTAAAGGAAGTTGTACTATATGGTCGCGTTTAGGTGAATCAACTACTGATGGAGCATGACCGCTCCGTAGAAATAGTTAAAAACTAATTAATGTGGTAACATGTTAATGAATGATTAAAGAATATCTTAACGATCAATAATAATCAATTAATAGTTTGATTATTATAAACTTTATAAATATAAGTTTTATGTCGAAGTAGAAACACTTTTGGATATAATTCATGTTACTATCGAGTAGGGTCGACCGACCGGGCATGCTTAGTCAATACCGAGTAGGTGGGATCGATTGATCGATTAGACCGACCGGGCACGATGGAAACCGATCGTTCCTGGTCGGACGTCAGGGTAGTACTCGCAAATTGTCTAGCCGTCGGCTGGAGACAGCTTTTGAATGACCATGAATACGTAATTAATGGTGTAACGGTTATTGTCGAGCAGTTAAGGTGAGCATTGATCGTCATTAAGAGGTAAATTAATGGATAAGATTTTATTTGATTAATTTTCACTAGACTTGCAAAGATAAATTCTGACTTGAGCGTCGGAGTGTTTCCTGCAGGTCACCCCACTTTGATATTGAGAGAGGAGGAGTCAGGAGTTAAGGAGGAAGCGAGAAGGACCGATTGGCGAAAGAGGAGCATTCCCGAGCGGTAGCAGCAAGAGTTTCCCTAGGTCCCTTTCAGCAGAAACAATTCAATTTATTAAGATCTTCTCATGAAAAATACTTAATTTGAATGTTAGAGCGTTTTTTTCAAATTAAATACCGATCGATTTAAACCCTACTTACCCAAGTGTAAGTTTTGAAGAAATTGTTTTTTGTTAAAATAGAGAGGCGTGAAAATGAGAGAGGAGGAGAGAGGGGAGATCGAAAAGACAAAGATCCCTAGCTCAGAAGAAAGCGACAGACCACGGTCTCCAACTCAAGTAAAATTGAGGGGCAAGAGCCCTAGCGTTCTCACTTGTCGGGAATTCATGTGCCTTCGCTTTTTAAAGAATATTTTCCTCACATACTTATCTTCTACATCAACGCTTCAACCTTCTTAGCCTAAATTGCTTCACGACAAATCTTCCTCCCCTTCCCATTTTTGTCTATTCTTATTACTTATTAACATCCCACACATTCACCTCTTTAAGGGATGTGTCCCTTCTTTTTTAACTCTTCCATCCATCCACATCACACATATGCATATATACCTTCATCTCATCTTTCTAAACAAATTACTATATTAAATTAAATTCATTACATAACCCACTACCATATATCAGTCAAAACCTCAAACTACATTTATAACCAAACTCAATCAAGACTTTGGAAGAGAAGAATGTCTATAATTGACACATACCTTTAATATTATTATTATTGTTGTACTTATTATTATTAATAGACAATATCTTGTATAAAGTTCTTCAATTTATATTTGTGTCGCTATTTACTTGACTTATATTTACAAGGTTCAAAACAGTCATTAAATATAATCCAAATGTGAAGTCCATGATATATTAATTTCTCTAAAATAAGGAAAATATAATATTTAAGAGATATACACTTACTTTAAAAATAACTCTTACTAACTTAACTTCAGATAATTTTTACAAATAAATTATTTTTCTTAGTAATTTAAAACTCAGTCACACATCAACCATGAATTCAATCTACCTCAGAAGGTGTTAGACGAATTCGGTAAGAAAAATATATATCATATATGGTACATCGTATTATATTAACCTAGCTGGTAATTTGATGATGCCGGATATTGGCTTCTCAAATCTAATCACTAGATCCGCATGTTATCTTCTGACTTTATGATGTAGCTTAATCGGAGCGTGTAAGCACTCTCTACGATCGAGGATGCGGAGCCGAAGTGCCAGATAATAATTGGAGACAAGGTTAAGACATATAAATCCCGAGATCTTCGTGTTCGTGGGACATTTGGCATATAATCCGATATTATGGAACAATACTGTGTGGGGACCATGTAACTCCCATCATCATAAACAATAAATATGCACTATAATCTATTATCTTATGAATTTGATTGCGTATTTAAATCGACTAAAACAAGGTCGGTATCAAAATGGTGATGAAAAGTTATCACTTTTGTTATGCAAGCCAAACAATTTGTGGTGAATTAAATATGAAGCTAACATGTGGATATATGGTGGATGGTGGCTGCCACTTTTGAACTTCCCTCGAGTTTAGTCACCGAGTGATGGGAATCGGACAGAAGAGAAAAGATACCTAATTAATACTTGTAATATGTTATTGCAATCCCGTCAAAAAAGAAAAAGGAAAGACAAATTAGCAAGTTGTGTTTATATTATAAGAGGGAGATTGTTTATGTGATAAAGCAAATCCAATTATGTGAGATGAAGAGACTTTAAGATACACTAGAAGAGGAAGAAGGTTGATTAGTGGGAATTCTGTTGCACGTCACTAGAGTGGGTTGGGAATGGATTCTGTGATTTGATATTGCAACAAAGGGAAAAAAGTATTGATTTTTGGATCTCTCTAGTCTGTTGAATGTGCAGGGGTTGCATGCGCCGTGTCACTTCGAGAAAGAAAGAGTGGATGAGCTTATGATGATGGGCATGCAATGGCATGCCAGGCATGCATGTGGGTGGATGGATGATGTGATGATGGTAAGTGAGTGGCGCATGATAAGGTTGCTGCAGGGCTTGGAATTTGTTTGTTTGTTCGTTCCTTCCTTTGTTCTTATCCTGGACAAAGCAGTCCCATGCCAAGGACAGGACTTAAACAGGGGCATCATGGTAAGTTCGCACCCTAAAGTTGACTCCAGCCAATGGTCTAACACAACACAGCAACCACTGGCACCAAATCCACCAAAATCTTTATATTTCAGAGGCACTTTTGCGGTGGCGAGAGAGCAAAGTGAAAACTGCAAACACACACGGCAAACTTGTCCATTGTTGTCGGTGACCATTTATTTTACCTTCCTCGATTACAAATTCTTCAGCCTATTACTATTTATTTCAGACACATAGATAAATAAATATGGATCATGATATATGCATGAAAACCATTTATTGGACTATGAATAAATTCAGTTTAAAAAACCAAACCTTATTATACTTTATTAATCCAACTTGACTAAATCCAACTGATATCTCACTTTCATAGTTTCAATACAAATATACCTAGTTTAAGGTTTCGGTTTCGGTTTCGGTTTCGGTTTCGGTTTCGGTTTCAGACAAGCAAGGAAAGAAACCAAGTATTGAACATATAATTAAATTTAAATTTACCTTAATTACGAACATAAACAATCTTTTTTTCGTTTTACTTTATTATGGCTAGGAACATTTTTTTGTACTAACTAATAAATTATCTACCAAATATTATCTAAACATCTATGACATAACCGGAATGGATTTTATAAAAATAAAGATGGAATAATTTGCACTTCCAAGGACAAAAACACATAATATAATGAAAAGGACTTAACATGCATTGGCTTTCTCTTCCATCTCACTTCTATTTTTTGTTTTATTATCTCTTCATTTCTCGTCACGCTGTCTGATCACATCTGTGTTCTTTTCCTCTTTCACCGTTTTATCTCGTCATATTAAAAATGCAACCATAAGGAAATTAAGAATAAAACCATAATTTGTAATGTATTTAATTAATAGTGATGATATACGGACACTTCCATTTCTACTGCACAACAACACCAATAAAGCCATATATTTATTTTAAAATATAAAACAATTAAAAAGAATTAAATAAAAAAGTAAAAGTATTGGGTTTTGTTAGATGTTAGATAGGGATAACAAAATGTAATGGTGGTAATATATAATTTTCCTTTAATTAAAGGGGTTTAGAAACAAACTTTTCTTCCAACACATATATATCAAACATGAAGAGTATAAAAAATGGAGAAAAGTTTGCACTGGCAAGTGAGCATTCTGAACGGTAAATCAATAATTGCAAACATTTACCGTAGTATTTAGTTTAGCATTTATTTCTACCGCGATATGATTGTTCCTTGGCTTAGTTTCTTTTAAAAACGTTTGGTGGTTGAAATTTAAAGAGAGTACAAAAATATGTTGGGAGATATGCATGTATAGAGAATACAAAATGAAGTATTTTAAAAAGCTTTAAAATAATTTTAGTTGTGTTTATGTGTTTGTATTTCAGTTTATATTCATTTAGTATATGACTTTTACAAAACCAATAATATATCTAAGAAAATTATAACAATAACTTGTGTTGTTTAGGCCATTTGTGTTTCGGTTGAAAGGGTTCTAGGGTCGGTCATTCTTCCTGATTTTCGTTGATGCTCTAATAGTCTAATACAAGAACACAATCCACATCAATCGATTGTTGACCTGCAGAAGACACTCTCTGACGCTTAAGTCATATATGTTTTTCAATGATGTCATTATTTGATTAGAATGGAAAAAAAAATGTCGAACATTAATCACACATTTATAGGGTCTGTAACAATCAGATTCATTAATTAACCATTAATATTGTATACTTTTAGGCAATTAAATCCATTAATTAATCATTAATACCGTATATTCGCAGAGAGTACGACAATCAGACTCATTAATTGACCATTAATATCGGTTAATATATCCACTAACTGCTCATGAGTAACCATTAACTAAAATGATTGTCTTGACTAATCAACTATACCTGATCGTTGGATTAACTCTCGTTATAACACCTATCGATATGTATTTATCATATAGTACAATTAGGAAAAAGTAATATATTGTTTGGAATTTGTCCAGAAAAGCAAATAATTTGATTTACATTTTGATGGATGAATAGTTTTTATTGATAAGCTTAAGATGAAAAGGAGTAATGTTGAATGCATTTGCAGCGTGATCTGCGAGGAAGATAGGAGGAAATGTCATTTCAGGGAAAAATAGAGGAGTGTGATGGGCTGCGATGAGATAGCGCTAGATAACAAAAGAGAGAAGGGTGCAGAAATTTGTTGGACAAGCGTCCGAGCCAGGTCCGCACCCTAGTGTCGGACTCTTAGCATACAATCTGCTAAGAAACACACATAAAATAACAAGTTCAGAGAACTGACACCTCCTCCTCAACCTCTTCTCTTTCTGCATGCTTAGTCTCACTCACCTTCACACACACACATGCATGCATCATCAATTGATAACTCCTTCGCCACCTTTTCATCCCATCTCTGCCTTTGTCTCCTTCCTCTGTCAAGCAGCCCCCCAACATGCAAAGCTGTACACCACCTAAGCTACCTTAATTTCTGTTTTTGGAACATTTTTTTTTTTACCTGCGTGTATGGTCACAATTTCAGCACTTCAATTAATTTTGTATTTGTGGGTGGATACCTAGCTATACTACTACCCAAACAGAGAGCATCCTATTTGACTGGGACACTGCAAACCTTGCTTCTACATGCAACGCAATGCCTTTATTATTTTATGTCTTTATTTTATGTGTTTATCTGTGGGTTGCCCTCCAACGTTGTACACTGTGAAAAGGTCAAGGTGTAGCTATTTTGTGTCGCCAACCCGGAGAACATGTAGGCTTTACTGGATTAAAATATCATTCTTTTTCTTACCGTTTCATTTGTGTTTCTCTTTTGAGTTCTCAATAATGAGGACAAAGAAACGTACCATGTCATGGCCAACTACGCTTTGTCATGAAAAAAATAATAAATTAACCACTAACAACGATTACTCACGGAATTAAGTTGACTAATCAAGAACGTATACAATTATATATCACAAACAAACGGAGAAGAATACGTATACATTACATAGAACAAGCGGCAGTTAATTCAGTGATCGATATCTCATTTCCCACATAAACATTCCTCGAGCCACGCTATCCACACGCCATTTTTTCTTCTGTTTTCCCTAATCATGCATGGTCAATTTACCCAATTTTCTGTCTGTTAATTTTTAATCACTCCTTAAGCATTGTCCTCCTTGTTCGTTCCCACACTGGGCCAGACAAAGTGCAAGATTATGGTGAATGCGCTGCCTAATTGTTGCCATTTGTTTAACCCTAACCCCCTTTCATGCTTCACTGTCGATTGCCAAAGTGGGTGAGGGGATTAATATTTATATTAAGCAAAAGTTTAAGCATTTAATATAATCAGATCCCACAAAGCGAACGTGGTTTCTCCTAACCCTAATTTCTCCATGTGGTAGCCACACAAGAAGAGACATGGCATAACAACAGGGCCTATTGTTTGGAATCGACCCTACAACATTGGTTGTGCTTCGCGACCTAGTGATTAGTATATAAATGAAAATTAAGGTAAGAGGGCATGTACGAAAACCAAACCTGCATTTAATATAATAAAGAAAAAAAGGGGGAACCAGATCTCTACCTTTGATCATTTCCTAGGAGATTTTCCCCTAACTGTTTTCTTTGTCTCTTTATTTTAGCATCCGGATGAAGCACATAAACACGATATGTGTCCAGCACCTACGTTCTTGTTTTTGATTGGGACCATACATAAACCTTCCAAAATCTATATATATACACATATGCTACACTTCAATATTTCATCTAAGATCTTTTGTTGAACCATGTTCTGTGGTCCTGCCTTTCTTTTCTCTTTTTTTGTTTTTTTTTTTCTAGATTGTACCTTCTTTAAGCTCTACTATTTCCTTATTAAAATTATTCAAAATTGCGAATAATGGCCACACATAACGAAAGGAGTGGAAATAACAACTCGACAAACTTCAAACGAGGTAAACAGTGACAACTTGATCATCTACATTGACCTAATATTTAATGTTCCTAAGTCTATTCAATCAAACATATCGGAATGGAATATGAGAATGGATTAATGCCAAAAGATCGCAGGAATAAATAATGGGTTTGTTAGTGATCTTTTACTATTGGCCCGTTGCACTTATTTATTTGAATGACTTGTATATATAATTGTTGACGAGACATTGTTTAGAGACTTCACTAAAGTAGAGTAAATTAGCGGATGTAAATCCTAGTTTATAAGTCGAAGTTAACTTTTCAAAATGATATTAACGATTATTATCTTAATAGAGTAAGTGCAAGAGATATGTTGGAAATATTATGTTTGGATGCAAAAACCCTATTTGTATGAAGTCAAGCCAAACTAAAATTCATTTTTTTAAGAATTATTATTTTCTTTTAATAGATATTTCGGGTACGATCCAAGATTGAACAGTGAGTAATTGTGGGACAAAATGTTTCTAAGTTTGGAATTCCAAATAACTTCATAAACAAAAAGGATAGATTTTTTTATAAAAGAGAAGAAAGAATCAGCCATAAGAAATTCCATTTTAATTGCGATGTGTTTTGATTGCTTTAACTTCATTCCAGATCTAATGGAATAATACAGCTTGAAAAAGTTTTAGACAGAGAATAAATAAGTTGGTCAGAAAAATGGTGGTGGACTCTTGGGATCTAGGTTTGATTTGAAGATGGTTAATCTTAAATTAATTAAGAATGAGCAAGAATCTGATCATGTCGTTTTAAATTTTCACACTTTATTCCACTCCGGAGTATACATTGCGAGGTTATGTGCATGTAATACGGCATATGCCTCTCTGTTCACCACCAATTATTGAAATTTGGAAAGCACAGTTGAATCTTGAAAACCTCACTTATCTTCCAATTCTGGTTGGGATTTGAAATTTTTAACTTAGATCTGCATAATTAATCTTACTTCTAAGCCTATGTCTTTGCTTTAGTATCTAATTATTATTAAAAAATAAACTAAAAGAATTTAGGTCTGAAAACAAGAGGATGGTTTCTTACTGTCGCTGAGAGCTGTTGTTTTGTCTGGCGTAACTGCAGCTGTAAAATACTATTAAATTTGATCACAGAACGTAGACTCTCCCCAACACAGCAATTTTGAGAACGATCAAGTTGGATAACTCTACCACTCTACATTTTTTTACATATACTAACTATTCTATTGCATGAGAGCTGTTCCATCTAAATTTACTGGCTTTATATATACCTATTAAATTAGTTTATAAATTATCTCATGTCATATGCAATACTATTATCTCACCTCTTATAGTTAATAGTTTTTTTGTGCATTATAATTAAAATTCACCTATAACTTTACCAATGAATTTTAGTATTGTAATTACCAATGTAAAACTGAAGCTAAAGTTCTTGTTCTAATTTTGATCATGTGGTTGTGAAATATTTTTGTTATGATTTTTCTTTTCAAACTTTTCAATAATTGAATTTTTTAAAATTTATCAATAAAACTGTTAGTAATTGCATTCTTAAAAACATAATAGTAAATTCTTCAAAAATCATATTTCTTCACCCATTTCTTATAAAATATGATAAAATATGTGTTATAAATTCAAAGGAGAGAGATATGAGAAGAAGAGAAGGAAATGATAAGAAAACAAAGAGAAAGAGAAAGAGCAAAAACAAGAGAAGAAAGAGAAAACGACATTGAAAACAACTCTAACAAAAATAGTGACAACAATGGGAATGACACCGATGACGGAAGCAATGGAGGAGGAGAAAAGAAAAAGGAGAAGGAAGACCCAAACAATGACGATGAATTACAACAACGATGATAGATGTCAATGGTGGTGGGGTAGGGAGGAAAAAATAGAAAAGAGAAAAGAAAAAGAATAATATTAAAAAGAAAAATAAAAAGATGAAGATAAGGAGGAAGTACAATTTCAAATCATAATATTTACTCATGAAAAAGATGACATTAATAATTACTGATAGATTTTTTATTGTCAATAATTTCTAACGAATTTTCTTATTAATTGACAAAATTTATCGACCAATATTTTACCAACTAATTTTTTGTTGTCTATAAATCGTCAACAATTTTTCTTTACTAATAGATTTTTGTGCATGTTCATGGTTTTCATTTGTTAATGAATTTGAACTTTTTTTGTAGTGTTTTAAGCCCCCTCGATTCACTTACGTTTTGGTTTGAATTGTTTCACCTAGAGTTCTTAATTTTTTCAACCAACACTTTGGTTTTCATCAAAGCTTGATAATTTTCCTTTTTAACTATTTGACTTATCCCTATATACCATCCATGTTCTACCTTATTTTAATATTTTTGTTGTTTATTTTAGTGATCTTATACGTAATATCTCAATATCTCACACTCGATAATTCATAATTTATATATTGTAACATTACATTTACGGTAACATCCCATAATCTCACACTTAAAAATTCTTAGTTGATATATGTCTATACATGTTTTAAACTCAGATTTCAACTATAAACTCATAAATATGATTCGAATTCTTCTAACTTATTCTTCGATCTCTTTCTTCATTGGTACTGGATCATACGACATTCCTTCATCTACTCCCGTATAAGGAATTATACTATCATCGTACATACCCAAACACAAACAAGTAGGGTGAGCTAACATGCAACAAATCATTTATAAAACATGCATAATTACTTTGATACTAAAATCATATAATAATTATGTCATATATCCTCATACCATCATACCACAATTTCTATTAGATACTCGTCCCACAATACCCAATAAACACCACAATACCCAATAGACACTCATTCCAATATACCAATTTGACACTCATCTGGATGATACATTGATGAGCGGTCACGGAAGGTTATGCACTTGTGATGACTTCTGCTTCTTCTTACAAATACAGTTCCAAAAATACTCCAACCATTCACAAGGTTAGTTCTTAACACTATGTCCAAAACCGGCACATAGACCAGGACCTCCTGCCCCTCTCAGTACATAACTCATCCTTCTCTACTTGAGACTGGATGATTATTAGAGTATCAGGATAACCTCCAACTACAGGACCCTCAACATCAACATATACACAATTACCACATCATTACAGAATCTCTCCACGAGACTCATACAATGCTCACATTCCTCAACTCATATTATACCATTACGAAATCTCCCCATAATACTCATATCATGTTGAGACGCATAAGTTCAAATCCAATATAATAAATTACAATCATCACAATTAAAATTCATAATTTTGTATCTACCACAATAACATGAATTCATTCCAAGGAGGTATATTGCTCAATAGTTTAACAGTACATAATCTGTTCAATAAGATTTAAGTTAAAAGCTTGTCGAGTAGACTTCCAGGAAAGAGAGGTGCGTCACAATGGACAACTTAAGTACCAAGTCTTTCCTTAGCCAAAGTGTTCCTCAACTAGTTTTAACAAATTTCTTATTTACAGATTCAAAATAACAGCACATAATATTAACATAGAAATTCAATATAAATAAATATACAGTAAGCATTAACAATATTCTCACATAATTTCAAGACATGCATACTAATAAACAATACCAAATCAGAATATAAAAGCTTAGAAAGGTTAGCTCCCCTACCTCTATTCCAGACTTCTCTTGCTCTGAATTTGTTTCCCCGAAAATTCTTCAGAACCTCTACTCTTCTTGCAACTAAAAATTTCTCCCTAACTCTTTCTTCTCTATTTCTCAAGCTCTTACTTGATTCTTCTTCTTCTTGGTGCAGAATATCCTTCCCTCTTATGGCTATTTATAGGTAAAAAAATTTACTATTCATTGATTTTTTAATATTATTTATTATTTTAATATTATTTTAAAAATAATATTTTAATCATCAACTTGATCAAATCTGATCCTAACTCCTTCCATGCTATGTAGGAATTCTTATCCTTTCAATTTTTATTTTTTTTTACTATTCACTTTTTAATATTCACTATTCACTTTTTACTATTCAATTTTCTAAAAAAAATCCTAAATAAGTTATCAAAAATTTGAAACTCTCCTTCTAGAATTACTATAATTTTATATCAAAAATTTTAATTTTTCTACCATAATTTTTTATTTAATTATATTTTCTATCCATTAAAATTATTATTACTAATAAAATGCTAAAATTTACTATTATAGATATTTTTCATGGGTCTTACATGCATCAATTTAAGTTTGGAAATTTTAACATTAGGAATTTTATGTTTCATCTGTAAGACCCTAGAACCTCAAGAATTTACCAAGTTGTAAAAAGTTCAAGTTATAATGTAAAATGGAATGCTGTCAGGTTTGACATGGTTTACTATTTTAATTATAACTTTTTGTAGAAAATATCAATTGAGTTGATTCTTGTTTTATTGGAAACTAGACTCAAATATCTTTAATTGGACATCTAAATATAAATTTTTGGACTACCGGGCTAGCTGCAGTAAAATTATTAAAACTCGGAAACGTTAATCACGCTCAGGTATGTTCAGTTTTGACCTATGATGACTTTTTTGCTGATTACTCTCTCTACCAAACTCCAATTGAGTTGATTCTTGTTTCATTGGAAACTAGACTCAAAGAGCTTCAATTTGACTACTCATACACATATTTTGGACTTCGGGAAGGGGTCTAATTGAGCTGGGGAAAACGTGACAGTGTTGCTGTCCAGGGGCTAGCGTCCAACCTTAATTATAGGTACATTTTTACAAGTTGCGATTTTTTTGGAGTGGGTAGGTTGTGTTCTGAACTAGGAGAACATTTTGGAACCTTTGGAGACTTTAATACCATGTTTTAGGGCTGAAAAAAAATGGTTTAGGATGGTTCATTGGTTGTTTATTATTACTAAGTACCAAGTGCATAGGTCCTTTGTTGTCTAAGGCATCTTCTTTTAATTCCAAATCAGATTTGGAGTTTTGGGAGAGAGTAGAGAGGTCCTTGGTGGGAGGTGAACGAAAATCCTAAGTGTTCTAAGTATGGAGACTGACTTGGTCTAGCAAGGAGGAGAGGAATTGCTCTCTTTGAAGAAGAGAGATTTAAGTTAGAATTTTCTTTGAAATTGAAAGTGAAAACAAGCAAAGGTGGTGGTCTAGAGGTATCAAGAGTGAAGAATTTCTTGCAAGGAGAAGAGGTAGGGGAGCTAATCCTTTCTTGATTATGATCATGAATATGAGTATGAATGTGTTAAAATTTGGTAATGGTAGTTATATATTGACTTGTGTAAAATTTGGTTTTCATGATTATAATTTCTTATTTTCGAGTTACTGTGGTGAAAAATTTCTATTAATTGTTTTCACCGTTGGATTTAGCTAAAATTTTAGTATGTGAATTCTAAGACCTATTACTAAACTTTGACCGTTCGGATTTAAAAATAGAAGTCTGTACTTAGAGAAATAAATACTGACAATTTGAGTAAATTAGTTACCCTGTAGTTTTGTTACTAAGTTGTCTCGGTAAAAATATAGATTGTGACCTATTCAACCGTTAGATCAACCTCAAAATTTGATATATGATTCTTAGGACATATTAATACAATTTTCCCGATCAGATTTGTAATTGAAGGTCTATGTTTAAAGAAAGAAATTTCGAAAGTGTGAAACAATCGGATGAACACTGTATTGCTGTTCTTAAGCTATCATGGTACAATTTCATATATATTTCATCTACCGTTAGATTGAGCCCAAACTTTAGTATGTAGTTCATAAAACATATTAAGTGATCCTGACCGTTCAGATTTGGAATTAGATGTCTGTGCTTAGAGGAATTCATTCCGCATTTTGAGTTTAACCGAGAACCACTTAAGTTTCTGTCTCTGAGTTACCTCGGTAAAACCTCCATATCTACTTAGTTAACCGTCGGATTACCCTGAAATTTTAATATGTTGTTTCTAAAAGATAGTGTCATACTTGGACCGTTCAGATTTTAAATCGGAGATACAGATGTATAGATATTAATTTCGTATCTTCTCAGGGATCTTAATATTGCTTAATTTATGTTTTTGGATCATTTATACATAAATTATGATTTCCGCCTCATTAACAGTTGGATTGGACTGAAAATTTTACCATATGAGTTAAACATGTTGTTTATTAGTTTGATTGGTTCAGATCTGTAATTAATGATATGAGTGAAGAGTAATATTTTCACGAAATAGTAAATTTATTTGTATTGGGTAAAAACTTGGATAATTATATTCTTAAATTGTATGTGTAGTTGTATTTTGGAGATTGGAGGATGAGTAATATAATATATTCTATATTAGAAAATTAAATTATATTGAATATTCTGAGTTGTAATAATTATATGAGTTAAATCATGAATTGTAAATAAGTTGATGGTAAATTTGGATGGGTGGTATAGGCATTATTGTCATAATTGTAAATCTGAATTTTTATTTATTTTCCTACGACTTTGGTAAGTCGGGAGAGGAGAGGTTTGAAGTCGGAAACTACTTCGGTAAGTAGGTGGGAAAATGAGAGGTGAACTTGACATAAACCGCACTGCTTTGGTAAGTAGGCGGAGTGTTCCACGCTATGCTACTTTGGTAAGTAGATAATATTACATTATTGTGCTACTTTGGTAAGTAGACAATATCACCTTGTTATACTACTTTGGTAAGTAGATCACCTCGTTAGATTACTTTGGTAAGTAGTCAGTATCACATGGTTATACTACTTTGGTAAGTAGATCACCTCGTTATATTACTTTGGTAAGTAATCAGTATATCATGGTTATACTACTTTGGTAAGTAGACAGAAGGATTGTTGACTGTTGTGCTTTGGCAAGTAGGCAGATTAATAATATGTTGTATTGACTCTAGTGAATCGACTGATGATTTTTGACTGGAGAAATATTATAAAGTATCAGTGTAATAGTTGGTTTTTGAGTATGTTTGAGCTGCATGTATTTGATTGATTGCCACACTTGAGATATTAGTAAGATTGTGGATAATGTATATTTCTTGATTTGTTTAGCTCACCTTACTGTTTGTGTTTGTGTATGTGAATGCAATGATCGTATAATGTGTGGTATTATACAGGAGCAGAAACTATTTCAGATGAATTAGCAGATGGTTCTGGACTTGCTTAGAAGATGAGAGATCTGTGGGAAAAAGGAGACATGGGAAATTTCTAAAATAAATCTATGTTTGAATTTCCGAACTGTGTGAAATTTTAAATTTCAGAAGTTTATGAACTGTGTGAGATTTTATTTTCAGAAGACTTGTGCTGTAATAAAGAACTTAATATTTTATGGGTGTTGAAATTTGTTAAAGAAAAAGAAATTATATGTATTTTATGGAACATAAATTGTAACGCCAAATTCCGGGGTGTTACATCATCCATATCCAAATTTTAAATTATGAAAAGGAATTTTCCTTACATCTTGGCCTAAATAAACTTTTATTCCTATGTTGTAATATATTCCAAAAAACACATGTCTAAACACATTTTCATTTTGAAGTATGTACCTTTGTTATTAAGTTTCATTAGGGATAAAAGTTGGAGATAGTGGGCCCTCAGTTCACTATGGTGCATCACACTTACTATCATACATATTTACATTACAAGAAAAACAAATATTACCGATGGTCAAAATTCGTCAAAACGTCAAAAATCTCTCGATAATAGCTTTCTTCTAACGGATTACTCGTAGAGTAAAATTCGTTGGTAACAATGCAATCGGTAATAATTACCGGCGTAAATTTATATTCGTCGATAAATAAAGCAAAAATTTGTCGGTAATTATCAAGAGATTTTTTTCATCAGTGATTCTATTGGTAAATACCGCGATTTGATTCATCTTCTTTCTATCTCCCTTTTTTCTTTTTTCCCTTCTTTTTTCCAATCCACAAAAATAAACACATTACACACGAATGTTATACATATACAAACAATTTTATGCACAAAATGTAATCACTCCACTTTTATTCATTATTTCGCTTTGCTTTGTTTCACAATTTTATTATCACCCAATCATTACAAAAATTTCAAACAAATTCACACAATTTCATAACCTACACAAATCCATCATTGTCCAACGACAATGCGCTTGGACTGGATGCACCCTTGCATGAAAGAAGAAGAACATAACCATTATCCCTCCCTTGCACGTGTTAGAGAAGAAAAATATGAGCATAAGATCCCAACCTTGATGATGTAGGTGGCGACGAAGACGACGGTTTGGCTCAACGAAGATGGAAACATGTCAAAGGGGCATGTAGCAGTGATGAAGTAAGCAACGTCATTTTTCCACCATCCTATACTATTTTCGTCGTCAAACGTCACCACATAGTCGCTTCACCACAACTACTCCTTCTTCATTCTTCTTTTTTCTTTTCCTTCCATGTGAACTCCACAACCTTCACTTTGCTTTCATTTCAAAATCCCGCAAGAAAATTGCTTAAGTTGTTTTTTATATATTTTTATTTGTAAGGCTAACGTAACTAACTTTTGTTGAGGTTTTTCACATTATCTCAGAAAATTTGTGTGGCTTCCAATTTTAACTTGTTTTGTATTCCCAAGTTCATGAAAAATTTTAATTTTTTGTAAATATGTTTTTAATATTTTTTTTGTATATTTACGTTAAAGTTTTTTTTTTTATGTTTGATGTACTTTTTTGTATTTTTTATATATGTTGAATTAGTATTTAGCACATTTACTTATTGTAAAGATAACATATTCTTATATTTAAATTTTCGCATATTATGGGTATGATAAATATAATGTATTGTTTCTATGCTGGTTTTGTAGTATTTTATACATGTATAATATGTAAAAAGAAATTAAAAACAAAAAAGAATATTATATAAAAAACACTTTCATTAGGTTTCGATTATAATCATAACTCAAATGTAGAGTGATATTTAGTTTCAATTCTTGAAAAACCGAAATCTAATATCCTTCCTAATTAAAAATATTATTTAATTTTAAGGATATTTGACATTAGTTCTTCCGATGTCAAATACTTTATTTTGTCTTTGTTCTTGTAAGAATTGATATAAAATAGTCTTAAAATCAGAAATAGTTTGTTTCGGTTATTATTTGAACCGAAAGACTAATCCACATTTTGTTATATTTGTTGTTATTTATTTATAGTTTCATATTTCAATTCCAAGATAATTGAAGCATAATAGATACCTTAATGATTCGTTTGGTAAATGAACACAAAAAGTCAATATTTTTTCACCTTGCTTAGATATGTTTCAATTATAAAACCGAAATTCAATATTTAAAATAATTGGTGCCAAAACTCTTTTAGTACCATAATGATAAACTTCATAAAGCATAAACAAACTATACTTATTATAAAAATATATAAATAAATTTACAAAAATAAAATATTAAACCACTTATTATAAATAGAAATTAATTTAACTTACTTATTTTCATTAAAGAAATAATGAAAGACTTTACCACACAGAATATATCATAAGTAAATTATAACAAATTAACCTAAGTGTTCTTTTTTCCTTTTCGCACTTTTGTGTATATTTGTCTTTTAACTCCTAGTCTTACCATCCCATATAAGTTATTGCCACTATTAAAAAAAACTATGAAATTGATAATATATTAGATTTTAAGTAGTTTAACTGTCCTTTCTCATTTTTGTAATAGATATCAACTACGTATTATTTTTGTTTTGTTTAGTTGTATGATTTGTGAGATAATGGTTATTTATTTTTAGTGAATATAGTTTGATTCCATGTTTTTATATTTTTTATTGTAGTATAGAGAGCAATATTTCAATTTATCAAATTCTATTCACATTAAAACTTATAAAAATCAACTAATTACGTCCGTAAAAAATTAAACAGTTTATTTTCTTTCTTTTTTTAGTAATATTCACCTCAATATAATACCGGTTGAAGACTTCTTTTATGTTTTAAATTAATATTTATTTTACAGGAAGAAAAAAATAATACATAATAATTTATTTTATTTTCAATTAAAGATATTATAATAATGTTAATATTTCCACATAAAGTCATATATAAAGTGAATTTTGAAATCCCATATATTGAATATCTAAAACTCATCTATTTTATCATCATGAAAAATTATTAAAAATAAAATAAAATAATACAAAACATTTTAGAATTTCTCAAATTGTTGTGAATGATAAAAAAAAGTTACTTAGATACAAAGAAAGTAAACTAACTTGTATTATTAACAAATGTTGTGAATGGTAAAAAAAAGTTACTTAGATACGAAGAAAGTAAACAAACTTGTATTATTAACTAAGATCAATATTGTTGTGAGATAACCATATTCTAATTTAAAAAATAAATTATACTATTTTGATGAAAAAGTCAAATTAATTTTTTATTGTTATATGCGTTCCTTTTTATTATCTTTTGGCAAAGCAAACTAAGTGGTGATGTACACTTATTGTCACGCTGTATAAATACATTTATATAATATAACAAAATAGAGGTTAGTTCGTCATAAATAAATTTAAATTTTAATATGAAAACAATATTCAATTATTTTTTATTAATGATTATATATATTAAATAAAATATCATTATTAAAAATCGAAATTATTTTGGTTGTATTCTTTTACACTCTGTTCTTGCATTTCTTGTAGTTAATGTCATTGTCATTAGTTATTATCACAAAAGAAATTAAATATTAGGGAATATTTCTTTATATAAATCAGAGGGAGGAACCATTTGACATGACCCCTATGCATGCATGATGTATACATTATATACATTTAATTCTTGTTGATTGAATATTCTTGTGCAAGTAGAAAGTTGTATATTATCAGTTTTTCAGCTTTATTATATGAATTGAGGATCATTTCTGCCTCTGTTTTACTTCAATTCGTCACCTACACGGTGTGGAAGAAAAGTTTGGACATGGGAATCAAATAATTTTAACTTTATAGAAACGGTTTCAAATAACCAGCAAACCACAATAAGACAATATGTCAAATTTGCAGGAAATGATGAAGTTTTGCTCAACCTTTTTCCGGACAAAGATGGCATAAGATATTCAATAAATTTCAATCACACAGAGTAGAGAGTGTTTTTTTTCTTCTAAAATTAAAAAAAAGAAATTCTTCAGAGTGATAGAGTCAGAATACTTCTAAAATATTAAAATTAAAGGGGTTTCTATACATATTTTATTATTTTAATTTTTGGTATTAAAATGAGAAAAAAAATTATATTTGTGCTTGTTATATTTTGTGATGTTATCAATAAAATCTGCCCTACAATGAAATTATGTTTTTATAAGTTTTAATCAAATGGACAAAGCGTGTTCAAAAAATGTGTCACTATCATTCTTGTTACTCAAGTTAGAATTAAGAGATTGTTTATGTAGAAAAAACAAATTAATAAAAAGAAGAGAAGAAAGAAGGGAGACAGATGTAACTCAAGCAATTAAATAAAAGAGCATCTGACCTATATTAAACTTTAAATCCTTATTATTTTAGTAAACATTGTACCCTATTTCTTAACCAATAAGTTAAAAATTATAACATACTTAAAATATTAAATATTAATACTTAAATGCTTCCTCGACTTATCTACTAGATGTTGACATGTTAATATTATATAAGAGTTAAAAAAATAATGATGGCAGTGATTTTTTAGAGAGAGGATCAATCATTTAAATAGAAAATAAACTAATATTAACAATTCTTTAGTGTTTTTATTTTGAAATAAATTGTTTCTTATTTTATATTAAAATAATAAAAATAATAAATTTTGTATATAAATAAAAATATAGTTATAATTTTATACTAAAACTTATGATTGTACTCAGCATTATGCCATCATTTTTTTCTAAATGTATCATCTGTAATGGTACGCATATCTTACTAGGTAGAAAATTACACTAATTTAAATATATATATATAGGGGTTTGCTAACGCGCGTACGCCTGTTTTTCAGTTGGTACGTTTTAGCAATGTGTACCGGGTTTTAGTGGACAAAAATATCCTTATATATCATGGATTCTAAGTTTTAAGGTTAAGGGTATTTTAATAATTTTTATTCTCAAAACTAAAAAAAATAAAAAAGAAACCCCCAAACCCTTACTCATCTCTCTCATTCCTCTCAACCCTTTCTTTTTCATCTTTTTCACTCCAATCTTTTCTCTGTCATCCCTACTGGAGTCCCAATCGAAAAAATCAAAAATTTCTCTCAACCTTTTCTCTTTCATCTTTCTCACTCCAATCTTTTCTCTGTCATCCCTACTGTAGCCCCAATTGAAAAAATCAAAAATCAAAAACACTTGTCGTTAAACCATCTTACAAAAAAATTATTTTATAATGAGTTTTCATCTTATAATTTTTGTCTTATCTAATTTTATCCAATTTTCACAAGCATAAAAGAATTGGAAATTGATCTGGAAAAAATCAGAAATACTCGTTGTTAAACAATTTCTTACAAAAAATGATTTTATAATGAGTTTTTATTTTATGATTTTTGTCCTATCTAATTTTATCTAATTTTCACAAGCATAATGACATCAAAGGAATTGGTAATTGGCCTTGAAAAAAATCAGAAACACTCATTGTTAAACAATTTCTTACAAAAAATGACTTTATAATGAGTTTTCATTTTATAATTTTTGTCGTATATAATTTTATCTAATTTTCAGAAGCATAATGACATCCAAAAGAATTGGTAATTGGCTTGGAGGAGTTTTTTAGAGATGATGATTCTGCAGATGATGAAATTAGAGAGATTAGTGAAGATGGTGAAATTGAAGAGATCTTGAATAAACCTTTGCCTGAAGGTGAATATGTCAATGACTCAACTCTTTACAAAGGCAAATTGTTTAAAGGCAAATGTTTTTTATTTTTTCAATTGGAACTACAGTAGCGATGAAAGAGAAAAGGTTGGAGTGAAAAAGATGAAAGAGAAAAGGTTGAGAGAAATTTTTGATTTTTTCAATTGGGGCTACAGTAGGGATGACAGAGAAAAGATTGGAGTGAAAAAGATGAAAGAGAAAGGTTGAGAGGAATGAAAGAGGTGAGTAAGGATTTGGGGGTTTCTTTTTTTTTTTTTTTAGTTTTGAGAATGAAAATTATTAAAATACCCTTAACCTTAAAACTTAGAATCCATGATATATAAGGATATTTTTGTCTACTAAAACCCGGTACACATTGCTAAAACGTACCAACTGAAAAACAGCGCGTACGCGCGTTAGCAAACCCCATATATATATATATATATATATATATATAGCTGCAAATTCAAACCCATTTTAAGAATGACTTATATTATTAGCATCTCTTAGTAGGTACAAAGACCTTCATTCCTTCATATTTTATAAAATAGGGTCATTTTATCTTCTCTAGATATAATATCTATAATACTTTCATATCGATATGTATTATTATCTCAAAGCATAAATATACATTATAGAGAATTGAGTCATGCCTTTGAAATCTATGAAATTACATATTAACATTATTAAAGTAAATATAAATATTAAGAATAGTCTTTTCTAGGTAAGAAATTACCTGTGAGCGAAATTTCAGAAATTATAAACATAAGTTAGGGTGGTTGTAGAATTTTGTTCACTAACTCAATGAAAAAAAAGCAAATTAATTAAATTTAATACTTATAACAATATTTTAATTAATAATATAAAACTTTTTGTTTATTATAATACAACTACTTTAAGAAAATAGAGGAAAAAATATTAAAAAAAGTTCCCTTAGATTCTTATCACATCCCTTCTAATGTGGCAGTTGCGTCATACAAGAATAAAAGTAATAGAAAATGATTGAGTCATTAATTATTAATTAAAACCCAAAACTATGGTAACGTATTAACTTCTTCCATTACTAATGATGATTAAGGTGGTTTTCAAAATAAACCTTTTGGTTTGCACTACCTTAAATATGCCAAATTGGTGCATTAAACAATAGGACACGTACATAAATGTCAATCAAACACGGTTTAGCCTTAGTCAAGTCCTTTTTTTTCATTATAGAATTTGCCTTATATTTCTATTTTTGCGAGGTGTTCTAATGAAATATTATTTAATTTAAAAAATCATTTTTAATTAAAAAAATTTATATTTATTGAAAGGAATAAATTATGTTAATAGAATTGTTTAAGAATATAATATACTTATTTTTATCATTTTTTTTTCAATAATGATAGGATTGATCATTTCAAAATTAAAAGCTATCTTGTGAATTGTTAAGATAAGAATAGTTATGCTAGATGCTCTCATCGTATATATTGGGAATAATGTTAAGAGTATAGTTAAAAAATATTAAATAGGTCACAACAAAATAGATATTTTTATTATAATTATATCACTATTGCATTAACATCTTTGAGACAATTAATTTATTATTACTTTTGTGCATTTACAATGCAAATATTTGTAATGTATTTTTTTTTATCTTTTCTCATGGTAATAACACTAACGATATTTATTAACATATTATCTGCAAATGAATAAAATAATCTTAAGAAGGATTTTAAAAGCATGACATCTAGTGTTGTAATTAGATTTTTTTTGTCATGTACCATGATTATAATGATGTTGATTTTATTAGTATTATTTTTTTGCATAATTAATTAAAAGTGAATTTTTAATCATTACTTTAGGACATGACATCTTCTAATCTTGTGGCAGTATGTACGAGCCTCCCATAGGAGTAGTGAAAATTTCGGCTCATAGGCTTTAATCAGTGGTATGATAAAAGTAAGGAGAATCTTTGCTGCTCACGAGCAAAGAAATCCTAGCAGTCGGTTCAGAGACAATGATATCAACGGCCACGATCGTGTTCAGAAAATCAACTAACAGCAGAGCAGTGTAAGAGGAATCGATTTTGCAGTTCAATGGTCACTGCGACAATACATAAATAAACAAAAATAAATTAGAATTTAATTCTATTAATAATTAAACAATATATAAGAAAATCATTATATTTAGTATATTAAAATTTCAATTTTATTTACCATGATTACGTCATATAATATGTGTAGAAAAGTAAGAGATCACGTACTGATATGTCGCTTTTGAATTTTACAATTTAAAACATAAATTTTTAAAAATATATATTAAATTCAATTTCATCGAAAAAGTTGATAGAAAATACAAACTAAATAGGTTGCTGGTTGGGGTTTCACTATAGTTTGGTAGAAAGGGAATACAACATTGATATTATCGCTGGCATCCTATGCATGCAAACAGTTCACAACATTCCACACACACTAATGTGTATGTACCGTAGGTTAAAATATACGTATAATTCAAGGTATATAAGAATTTTTCTCGTGTTTAATTTGAAAAAACAAAATAAAAAGATGAAAATAAAAATTTTATTGTTGATAAATAAAAATGTCTTAGAATATATGATCAAATTATGTGATGCAAAATAAAGAGATAAATAAAAAAAAAACAGATGGAAAATAAATACAACTGATTTTATATTTTAAAAATATTTTTAATGTTTTCTATAAATAAAAAAAATAAAACAGGTATGTTCTTCTATGTAATGCATACATAGTAAGGAAAGTGAGAGTATGTAGTAGTATTAAAGGTAATGATTACAAATGGGGTCATGATGGCAACGCGTCCTTCCGTATAAAATAAATGATTAAAAATTAAATTAAGAACATCACCACAATACTGCGCAGTCATAGCCGCCACTTATTCATCCCATTGCCTTTTCTCCTGCCTCTGGCAATCAATATTATTCATTCATTTCCGTCATTATTATTGCTACTCATAAAGAAGAAAATTAAAAATGTTAAGTCCAAAAACAGAAGAAAAAAAAGTCTCCCCAATATAGAAAAAACAATAGATGGAGGAAGGAAGAATAGATAAAGACATATTCCAAATTATTTTAAAGTTATAGTATATATAATTGAATAATAGGAAATGAAAGCAAAAGGAAGTGGTAGATTCTAGAGAGAGAAACTAAAAAATAATCATGTATTGAAAATGAACAAAACCAAGAAAAAAATAAACTAACAAAGAAGAACTCAAAAGTTCAGTATTTAAAGCCCACAAGAGTTGTACCTGGCAACTGCGGAGGAATAATAGAAGCTGAAATATCTAAATAAACAGCCCCTTCTCTTCTCTTTCTTTTTTTTATTTATTGACTTTCCAAATTCATTCATACCTATACAAATCATTTCAGCCTCTGTTTGGGTTCTAAAATTTCGAACCCTTGGTAGTTTAGGTTTTTTGCTTATGGCACAGTGTAACTATTAATCAGTCTTGAAAAAGCTGCAATTTCCTCACTCTCAGACTCCTCTATAAAACTCTATCCTTCCCTTGCTATAGTTCTTCGCACTTCCTTCTGCCGTCTATCTCTTCTATCTTATTTCTCACCACCACAGGAATATCCTACCTTTCTTCTGATGGATGAAGAGTTAAAACCTATGCTGTCTGTGAGAGAGTTCGATCCTGATAGAGACACAGAGAGAGTAGAAGCTGTTGAAAGGATATGCGAAGTTGGACCCAGTGGCAAGCTTTCTCTCTTCACGGACATGCTCCGTGACCCAATTTGCAGGGTTCGCCATTCGCCTGCTTTTCTCATGCTGGTATATATCAACTGACCAACTTCAATCAATGTATCTACACAGACACTTTTCTCACCAACTCAATGAGAGATGATTATGCTACTGTCAAGTTTCAACGAGATAATAAGATGTTCTGTGTACATAATTATTTTCTCATGTGGATCAACAGGTGGCGGAGATTGGTGAAGAGGTAGTAGGAATGATAAGAGGATGCATAAAAACGGTGACATGCGGAAAAAGACTATCCAGGAACGGAAAACACAATGCCAATAACACTAAGCATGTTCCGGTGTACACTAAAGTCGCCTACATACTAGGCCTTCGCGTTTCGCCCAATCAACGGTAAGAATAAATTAGATAGATGATTGTGTTAATGATATGTTGATGAGATGTTAATTGATTATTTGCTTGTGCTGTGATGATGCAGGAGAATGGGAATAGGGTTGAAGCTGGTGCACAGGATGGAGGCGTGGTTCAGGGATAATGGTGCCGAGTATTCCTACATGGCAACGGAAAACGACAATTTAGCTTCCGTTAAACTCTTCACCGACAAATGCGGGTATTCAAAGTTCCGTACCCCGTCTATTCTTGTCAACCCCGTTTTCGCCCACAGAGCAAGGGTGTCCCCCAAGGTCACAATCATTAGCCTTTCCCCTTCCGACGCGGAGGTTCTCTACCGTCGCCGTTTCGCCACGACGGAGTTCTTCCCGCGCGACATTGACTCCGTCCTGAAGAACAAGCTGAGTCTGGGGACGTTTCTGGCGGTCCCGGGCGGGTCCTACAGTTCCGAGACATGGCCCGGGCCAGATCTTTTCCTGTCGGACCCACCCAAGTCGTGGGCCTTGGTGAGCGTGTGGAACTCTAAGGAGGTGTTCACGCTCGAGGTGCGAGGCGCGTCGCGCGTGAAGCGCACTCTCGCGAAGACGACGAGGGTGGTGGACCGGGCCCTGCCGTGGCTGCGGGTACCGTCGATCCCAGACTTGTTCAGGCCATTCGGGTTTCACTTCATGTACGGGCTTGGAGGTGAAGGCCCAGATGCAGCGAAGATGGTGAAGGCCCTCTGTGGGTTCGCGCACAACCTCGCGATGGAAAAAGGTTGCAGGGTGGTGGCCACGGAAGTATCACCAAACGAGCCCTTACGGTCCGGTATACCCCACTGGAAGATGCTGTCTTGTGACGAAGATTTATGGTGTATGAAGCGGTTGGGTGAAGATTACAGTGACGGTTCCGTTGGTGACTGGACCAAATCTCAACCCGGAATGTCCATTTTTGTTGACCCGAGAGAGGTCTAACGAGTCAACGTCCATCTCCACTTTTTGGTTCTCTTGTCTTTTTCTTTCTTTTTCGGTTCCTCCTATTTCCTTCTCTCTCTCTCTCCTTTTGTGCATACTTTCTCAAATTATATTATCTAGTTAGGGTAACGAGTTGGGGGTGGAAATGCAGATAGTTGAGTATATGTGATTTTATTGTCGTTTTTGCTATGTTGAAGGAATATCCTTGTAAGTTATATCCACCATATATCCCTTCACTTTTGTTGTTACGAATTAGCTTTTTCTTAGGACCCTTTTAGTTTCCGCTCTTATTTACCTATCCTCTTTAGCAATTTGGACTTTGCTTCTTTTTTTAATTGTTTTTTATAATATAGTTATTTTACTAAATATAAGTATCGGAATCTATGACTATGCTACGCTTTTATATCAATAATGGGATATGGCTTTTGAGAGAGGGGGATATGAACTCGTGGGTGAATCCCAATATACTTTTTTGTTTGGACATGTCTTGTTTCTAATCTTTTCTTAAAGAACCTTTTTGACGCCAATGTCTTCTGTCCTTTGATAATATGCCCGCAGCTCAGGATCTTATCTTTGCCTAACTTTATTTGATTATTGAGTTCCTCGCATATTTCTTAGATAAATTGTAGTTGCAGGATGCATTTGCATAATTTTTTTATGCAAACAGATTACAACAGAACAAAGAATGTGAGATAAGATTATAAGTGTGATACGATAAAACCCTGTTATTTAAATTTAAAGAATATAATATACATTTATTTCTTAATGGTGCTAGTATGAGTCAAAAGCTCCCAATTGTAAGCACACCCATGAAATTTATTTAGGCCTCATTATATTCGCAGTTTTTCTTAACTTTTTTCTCTTATTCACTCAATAGCGATGGCTTTTATTCTCCCCATAAAAATTTATTTCTAAACTACTTTGTCCTTTTTTTATATTTAACTTCCTTTCTCTCTGATGATTATTTTTTCATCGAAGGATTAAAATGGAATTTTTAAAGTGAGAAAACGTCTAAAAAATGTTAAAAAGATAGAGAGTAAGAATAAAAGACAGTTAAGATGATTAAATATGTTGTATTGAAACGGTCAACATATATTTGACACCCTTTTGTATGGTAATTTGATTAGTATTTATGTTAATGGAATATATAATGTCAGAGTGTTGTAATGGTTTTGTTTGTGTTATTTAGTAATGTTTGTGTGGGGAAGAAGTAAAGTGTGGAAGGCATGGAAGTAATGGGGAGAGGTGATGATGAGGTGGCGGATGGAGAGTGAAGAGTGTGTGTGGCCTTAGGATTGCACTAAAGTGATGAGTACTAACTTGTTGGAAGTGTGGGACTTAGTGGTGTTATCTTTTCTTTGTGATTCATTTTCCTTCTAATCATAGTATCTTTTTGGGGTTTGCCACCCCCATTCATGATATCCTTCACCCCCATCTTTTTTGGGTGATGGACATGCCATTCATTTTCTTTGACACATGACTCCTCGTTCCAAAAGAGATAGCTACAAAACTGTACCTGCGGTTATGGAAAGGATAACTTAGTCATTTTGCAAGTCAATCGAACTACATGGAGTTCACCACGTACCTAGCATTACCTAATTCCTTCAAAAGTATCGTAGTGCTATCAACTTTGCTCTTATCCTTCACTCACTCCTTGTCGTTTTCCATATATGTCTTTCCCCATTCAAGGATATTTCATTCTTCACAAAACTCTAATTAACTTTCTAAGTTAAATGTATATTAGTAGTGTTTTGTTTACGGGATCGATGTAATTTGTTTATTATATTTTGGATGTTTGTTTATATTATTGTTTGTTTTGAAATTTTGTTTGGTTCAAAATTACTTACAAAAGACAATTTGATGTGAAAGTTATTAAAAAGTTGGTTGTTTTAAAAGTTATGTATATTAAATAGAATCAAATATATTTTCATTTCAAATTAGTATTTATAGATTTTAAAATAAACTTTGATTTATCAACTGTCTAACATGATTCGTTTATACTAATTATGTTTTGTCCTAAATTAATCATTATTAGGATTAATTATTTTTTAAAATGATTACAATTGTTCGTCTCGAAAATGGTTATCATAATCACTCTTAGTATTCTTGATTATATAAATTATTCAATTTAATATAATTAACTTTTAAAATAAAAACATTTTTTTTTCAAATTTAAATATAACTTTTTCATCCTATGTTGTAGTCTTTACTTTATTTTATTATGTTGAATTTGAACAATACAAAATATGTTGTCTTGTTAACTCATGGAGTAACATGTTGGATTAAAAAAATCAATTAAGAATTGAATGAATTTCATCTAATCCACATCCAACTGCTTAACCACGTTAAATGGAATTTAAAAAAAAAATTGTAAACTATTGGGTTTATTTTATTATGTTATTGTTATATGTTTACTTTTATAACATATGGAATAAATATAAATAGATTAATAAATTGCTTATACCATAAAAGAAATTGCAGGTTTTATACTAGATACAAATTAATTTATAATCTATAAGTAAATTATTCTACAAATTGGTTTTCTAAAAATAAGTTAAATTTAATTTCACTTTTTAACATGATAAGAAAGTCTATTTTATTGGATTGGTATTAGATAACCTACAAATATAGAAGTGATAAGAGTGTTAATTATACATTATAAGTAAAAACAACTATCACCTTATAAACATATAAGTTTATGATAATAAATTAACCTCAAAATTCCTTTTTAATAAGGGATTTAATAAAAAAAATTGAATCAAATTATCAGTTCATTTTTCATCATTAATCTATTGACTCAACAATAAATAAGTCATTAGACAAACTTATTTATAACTAGTCATATATACATTTTATTCTACACGTTTAAGTTTTTTCACTGTCACGCATTACAAAAAAGTTAAAAACATATTTTATCATTGTTATTTGCATGAATACGTTACTGCACTCTTACACTGAATTTTTTTTTCATAATAAAATTTTAAATGGACGACTTGCTCCAACTTAATTTTAATAAAAAAATATTTATATATATTTTATTACCAAAAATTCTTTTATATTACTTTTTTTTATTGTAAACTCCACATTTAATAAGCACCCATGTGTTCTCTATACAAGTTTATAGTTATAAGTTGGTATATTGCTGGGAAAAATAGATAATTGAACTGACAATGATTTTCAATTTTTTTTTCGTATTATGATATTTTGATCGTTGAATTCAAGAGCAGGGTCATGTATTTCTCTTTCTTTAGGGAAAACGTGATTATCTCCTGTGCTATACTCGTTTTTTTTTTTGCCTAAACAAACAGTTGAGTGTAATATTTAATAAAAAGTAAAAAAAGTTATAAAATAATTATATAGAATAAGAAAATTGTTAACATACCATAATCATTAATTTATATATAAAACAAACATAATTTGCAATGGTTGAAAGTCTTAGAAATAAAATTAGTTTAGAGTATATAGGTAAATATAAATTTTAACTTGTAAATTGATTTTGTAAATTTGAATTAAGTTTAAAATCTAATTTTTAATAACCTTCTCGTTCTCAAAATTAGGTTTATGATCATACGTGCATGTAGTTGTTTATGTGACTAAATTCATATTTTCAAACATAATAACATTTGTCCTTTTGTGAGGAGCCTATCGAGAATAGGGGTTCGAAAATTCCGTAAAAATCCAAGGGATACCTTCAACGAATGTAGCACGCGGAAACACCCTAGTCAAGAATTTTAGTGTGAACATTCATAAGAGTAAAATATTGTTAACAATAAAAAATACAGAGAAAAAGAAAACACATTCAACTTCAACAAAAATTATTCACATAATTGAGAAGTTGGTTGCGTTCGTTTACCTTCTGATTATTTAATGACTCAAAATAAATAATACTGAATAGAGTTTGTTTAACTTTCACACCTCATATTTTGTTTTAAATATTACATTTATTTTGAATAGTTTCTAATCACATGTCTTTTCTTATTCAATATATATAATAGTAGTGCCAAAATATATTGTAATTTGCGAGTCAACTCGATCTACTACGAGTTTGAGCCGAGTTGGATTTAAAAAAAATATAATTTTTTTATGCGAGTTACTTTTTAACCTGACTGACATAAAAACCGGCTTACCTAGGTTAAACTCGTGGTGAGCTAAGTTGGCTCATCAATGCACTTAATTTAGTGACTCAAAAGAGTTTGCTTAACTTTCACACCTCATATTTTATTTTAAATATTACATTTATCTTGAATAGTTTCCAATCACATGTCTTCTCTTATGCAATATATATAATAGTGGTGTCAAATATATATATAATAGTGGTGTCAAATGTCTTGTAACCCGCGAGCCAACTCAACCTACTACAAGTTTGAGCCGAATTATGTTTGAAAAAAAATGTAATTTTTTTATGCGGGTTACTTTTCAACCCGACTCACTTATAAACTGGCTCACCTAGGTTGAACTCAGGGTGAGCCGAGTTGGCTCACCAATCCACCTAATTTAACTTAATTATTTATTATTTTATGTTTCAATATTATTAGTTAACATTTTTTAATTATATCGTAGATGGGGATAAAAAAATGTTTCCAACAGAGAAAAATATTATAGATTTATCTATTCAAGACTCTAATATTATAAATGGATAAGTTGTTTTTGGATTATGCTTAGATTATATGATATTTTTTTTATTTTGAATTTAACATCATTTTAGAGTGAAATTTATTTAGATTTGAATTAAAAAAATTATAATTTTTTTTTATTTTAAAAAAACTTATAATTAAGTGAGTCAGTGAGCCAACACGTTTAACCCATCAATCCGTGATAGGTCATACTGAATTCGAATTTTTTCAGCTTACTAATAAATGAGTCGAGTTAGATTCACTAACTAAGTAATTGTAGAATAGATGAAATATACTGTTAGTAAAAATCTCTCGTTAATCTATTACTCAATTATTTGTGACATTCGCAAATAAAAAACATAAACATTAGGTACTCCCGCCACTGAATGCATACAAAGGTTCCGATTTTTAAATTGTGAAGTGATAGATAGATTCAAAGGCCTACCTGTAATTGTAATTATCTGAAACATTAAAATAAGCAGAAAAAAAGATTAGCAATCATATAAAAAGAAGAAGGAAGGAGAAACATGCACGAGTGAAGTGAAGTGAAGTGATCACGGATCAGTGTCTTCCGCGTCTTAAGCCCGAAAGAATAAAAGTAATCATTTGACTAACTAATCTCTTAAACAAATTAGTCTTGATTAGTTAGGTCAATAAAACGACCTTAAGTTTAATTAATTATATTCTGCAAGCAAACTGCGTAAATTATTATTGGTATTAGTCAATTATGTGAATGGAACATGCCGAGTTTTGCCTAATGGTCACTAATTAAACATAATTTAGGTGTAGAAGCTCGTTTCTCGAGTCAGAATTTTCTATTTTAGAGCTTCATAAGACAGACCATAGATACTTCGACGGATCAGGTCAAAGACACAAAAGTGATTCCCAGTTTGCCAAGAAAAGAGAGAGACGTAGAAGATTGAAACGTTTTTCTTTTCCACTATAGAATTTAAAAAAGCTCGATTATAAGCTACTCACAGTGCCTGTTTTCCATTTTCTTTTTCCCCATGTTAGTTTAATGGACTAATTCACTGGTTTGGATTTAAGCACAAAATGACAAATGGTTTGTTATAAAGTTGAAGTCAAGATTGGACGATAGTATTTTTTTATAGCCTCAGTATTTAACAATTCTCATTTATATGATAACTATGTTATTTTAATCAAATAACTAAGTTATTTTAGATCAATTCAATGTCAATTGGATTAATGAACTTACAAATCATTTAAAAAATTAAATTAGGTTTAAAATTCACTTCTTAATATAATATTAAAACTATAAATTAAATTTTATTCTCATAAAATATGTTTATTATTCTATTCATATTCATATTGAGTTGTTATCAAATCATCCATTAATATTTTAATTCACATTTATACATATCAATATGAGAGAATTTATTAAAATATTATATTAATTAAAAATAAAACTAATTCAAAATATATAAGTAAATATAAATTTCATCTAATGACATAATTTGTATAATTATTGACAAAAATAAATTCATTCATCAAATAATAGTAGTTATTATGATAATTTATAGGTTTGATTGAACAAAAGCATTCATAGAAAGGTAAACTTGTTATACATGAATTTTCCGTTAACTTTGTGTAGATTCATTTAGCCATTTTCAAGTCAAGGACTAGTGTAAAACTTATCTGTTAAATAGCACAACGTATCATTTGTGAAGTGGCTCTATTTTTACCTTTTTTTCATGTCTAAATTAAGGAGAGATCGGACAAAGGTGGCAACTGCTGTCGGAAAGATAATGTCACAATTATGTACTAATTGAATGAGATTACATAAAAATTTATTTGTTTGACACCACATGAACAGAAGGAAATCAAAGAGGGGAAAACTGTATATTTAATTTGATTGATAAACTCCATGCTTCTTATTATGGTAAAAAAAAAAAAGGCTTGTTTATAGGAGAAATAAAGTGTCAAATTAAATGAAAAGGAAAAAATGTATATCCTAAAAAAATTTGTAAGTTAGCTTACTATTTTAAATAGCATTCTTACGTCACACAAAAATGTTTTCTTTTTATAAACTCAAAACAAAGCAAAAAAAAAACATAAACCATTTTTCTCCTTTTTTATTTAATATTTTTAGCCTATTTAAATGAACAAAATATTCTATTTCTCCTAATTGTATTTTCTGCTGTTTCAACATATCCAGAAGAAAACAGTTCATGTCAGTCCAGATTTCTAACAAACAGGGGTTAAAAGAGTGTTACTAGAATAAATATTTCTCTTATTCAATATTAACCAGAGTGCATAGTACTAAAATTGAAAAGGAGTACTACGTTAACGAATAGAACCTTTTGGATGCAAAATTATTGTGATGAGGTTGAAAGAAGGAAGGGTGTTGCTCCCTCCACCACCATTCCTTCCTTCCTCCACCATCTCATTCCTGTTTTATCCCTCTTTTTATTTTTTCATTCCTACTTTACCCTTATTAAAACTTTAGGGTTAATATTTTTTAACCTCTACCCACTCCAATCCTGTACATGTATGTCGCGACAACTCTTCTTCCTCTTTATCGTTCGTCCCCTTATTGTTTCATTATGCTCTTCTTCCTCTTTTTCACGTTCCACTTCTTCCTCTCATTCTTTAATTGTGATAGGACTTTCATTAGCTGGTGTGCTTAGTGAGAGATTGCAAGTGATGGTGGAAGCAATTGATCAGTCGTGCCAAGATCGGTGTGTGGTGGTGGTGCTTGAAAGATTCGTCATGAAGTTTAAAGTAAATAAATAGGGTTAAAAGTAAAAAAAGTTATTTTTATAATTAATTTTTTTTTTGCAGAAGGTTGGGGAGGTAGAGAGAGAAGTGGTGATGGTGGAGGGAGCAACACCCAAGAAGGAACTAGGCCTGTAACAACATAAAGGCCCAACATGACCTTGTGATTGGGCTTAGCTAGGTCTAATTAAGGAGGGGGCTTCTTCCTGCACCCCATTATTATTTTCATCCTACACCTCCAGATTTTGAATTGATTCCTATTTTGCTCCCTCCAAATTATATACTAATAAATGAATAAAACTGTCATCTTCTTCCTCCCCGCCCGCCCGCCCGCCCCCCCAAAACTCAAACTATTCTTCCTACATATTAATCCTTTTTGGGTTTGACACTAAATAACCAAGCATCTGTGGGATCCATGCTTAGCTTTGGTGATGGACTACCCAACAAAGTGTCATGCAATTTCATTGATTGAATCGAGATAATATTTTATTTTGAAGTAGTAAACAGTAGTGATGGATTCTCTAATGTGATGATTTGAGTTCTCATATAAAGGAACCAAATTACATAATTTGGGCAACGTTCTTGTGCATTGAAATGGGCAATCCAGTTTGAGTCACCAGATTCGGAAGAACTAATCGGATTACCAAATGTGAAAGATGTGAACCGAATCAATCAATCCAGTTACCTTTTATCGCAATTGTACACCCGATTGTCCAATTCATTAGCTACAACCCTCAAAAGATTACACTTTATTGATTGTTTTGGTTTATATCACATCTCCTAAATTTGATGATTCAGTTTATCCTCTCAAATTAGGTAATCCAGTTTGTTATCTGAATCCAATAAGTCAAACCGGAATGGACAATCTGATGCATAGAATGTTGACCCGATTTTGTAATCAGGTGCACAAAATGTTTCCTAAATTTTGTAATCATGTTCATTATGCACAGGTTGGTTATTCTACAAAAGATTTATGCACTCTAATGAATGTGCAATTATACATGGAATTTTGTAGTTCTATTAGTTTGTACGCGGTTAAATTTTCATATTTGAGATGAAAGCTTATTCTTTAGGCTTTAATACTCACATGAAATAAATCAAAGCTTCAACATGGAATATTCTTTCATTTTAGTCAATGAAAGTGAAATGACTTATGAAGATTATACTAGACCTTTTTCAAATTATAAAATATTTTCTACATGTGAAAGCTACTTGAGTTGAGTGGGTGTGAGATATTGTTTTTCAACTTGAATTTGTTATTATTATGAGATATGATAGAACAAATAAACACTTGAAAGAAAGAAATATGTGTTGTTAAAGGGTAAAAGATATGAAAAATATAGAAAATATGAATTTGACCTTTAACCTAATATAACCAACATAAAAAAATGTGATTATTCTATTAAATTGAGAGGTAATTCAGTTCGTAATAAAAAAAGGTGAGGATAATATGTGGATCTCATTATCATAATATGTAAATACTTTAGTTTGTCACCGTTATATTAAAAGATTAAAACCACAATAAATAGTTATTGTTTGTGTACATAACTAAGAGTCAAGTTAAATATGTCAACATTTTGTTTTCACTAAAAGAAAATAATGTGACAATAAAGCAATTGTATAATGCAAAATTTACTTATAAGCAATCTTTTAGATGAAGCATAACTGAATTACAACAATTAATGATGTTGTGAGAATGTGATGAATTCATTTATTAGAGTAGATATATAGAGGATTCTGATGTAATAAGTAACCTTTTTTGAACACATTCTGATGTAATCAAATTGTTGAATGCATTTAACATTGTTTTGTTAATTAATAATACCTACAAAACCAACAAATAAAAGTTGTTTTTACTTGAGATAGTTGGTGTCACATCAACATGGTTAACTTTTTTTTGTTGCTTTTGTCTTCCCTTCAAGTGAAGACTGAATAACTTTATTTATGGTTTTGAAAGGGTAAGAGTATTGTTTATGACATATTATGGTCAGGATATCCTAGTCCTTCCATAGGGAGATCATTAGATGTCATAAACAACCCTCTTAGCCTTTGAAAACCCTAAATGGAATTATTTCTATGGTTCACTCAAAGACAAAAGCCACAAAAAAAATTAACCACATTAATGTGACACCAACTATCTCAAGTAAAGACAACCTATATCAGTTGGTTTTGTAGGTGTCATTCATCAATAAAAAATGCTAAATGCATTAAACAACTTGATTGCATCAAGATGTGTCCAAAAAAAGGTCACTTACCACATCAAAATCTTCTACACATCTACTTTAATGAATGGATTTATCACACTTTAACAAGATCATTAATTGATGTAATTCAATTTTGTGTCATCTTAAAGATCATTTGGAAGTATATATTGCATTACACATTTGCTCTATTGTAGTGTCAAGAATAAGTAAATTTTTCATATGAAATTGACACTTATCATATATCAAATGGTTCTATTTATGTATAAAATAATCCCTTTTACTTTATAATTACCGGATAAGGTACTAAGAAGAAGAAAAATAGGAATTGGATGAATATTTATGATTTGCAACAATTTTTTGAAGAATTCAAAAATGATGTAATTGAGCCCAAAAATTCGCAATTGAACATCAATAAGGTGGCCAAGCAAAAATTTGGAACGTTACTTTTGCAAGAAAATGATGTTGAACACTTAAGGTGATGCATGACTGAAGCACAAGAAAGTGGTGCTCATCCACATAGGTTGTAGAGACAGAAAAAAAAAATCCCTCCATGGAAGGAAACCTTTGTGACTGAGTTTAAAAGTTGGACTTAGCACAGTCCAAAAAATTTTATGAATAAAGACCTCATGTTCTCATTTTAGACATTGAGTAGAGGATTAAACATGTAGTGATGGAGTAGAAATAGGTATGTAAAGCTAGAGAAATGTTCTTATTGTAAATCTTATATGTAGATGATGTTGAAATTGTATAACAATATTCTCTGGATAGTTGAACTTTCTCATGTTGAAGTTAGATGTAATCAATTTTAATTGTCTGTACTCTTACTTCTTGAGTATTTATCTATTATCAATTGGTTTATGTCTCAATTAAAAGGGATAATGACATTTTTCTTGTGCCATTATACTATGTTGAAGGTCATATTTATATTTCCTATACTAACAACACATGTTTTCCTTCCAGGTTGCTTATTAGCTCTATCAAATCTCATAATAACATAAACAAACCCAAGCTGAAAAGCGATACCTTTCACTCACTTAAGTAAACCATCATGTATAGAAAATACCTAATAAGTTGTAAAAGGCCTAGTATAATCTTCATCTTTCATGTTGAAGTCTCTCAAGTCTAAAGAATAAGCTTCCGTCTCCAATATTAAAATTATAGCCACCTACAAACAACATAAACTAATACGACTACAAAATTCTCTACATAATTGCACATCCACGGGATTGCATGCAAAAATCATTTCTATAATAACCAATCCGTCCATAACGAATCAGATTACGAAATTCGGGCAACATTCAGTGCACCGAAATCCCCATTCCAGTTTAACTTATCATATCTAGGATAACAAACCAGATTACCTAATCAGGGACAACAAACAAGGTCATCAAATTCGAGAGATGTGATATGAACCAGAGCAATCAATTCAGTGAAAGCTTTTTAGGAATGTAGTTATGCATCTCAATTACTCCGAAACACTAAATTTATTTAAGAAAAAAAAATTAAGCATAGTAAGACTGATATTTCATTTTTCATTCAACACCTATCCAACACCAATAAAATAATATTTGTACTTTAAAATACAAAATAAAATCATTTAGAATGAATAGACTAGGAAAGTAAAAATATTGTTTTATTGAGTGTTGGAAAGAGGTATAAAAATTGAGAGGTGTACATAAATTTTTTTTTGTCTAAATTAGTCTTGATCTTATGATTAAGAAAGAGAATAAAAGGTGCAGCTTGAGGTGCTTAGGTTTTACCCGAAATTACCCTTTCTTTCACCTATATCCTCTTCAAAACCTTTTAGATCTCTTCAAATACAGACAAGTGCGTTGAATACACACTGTGGCTGACCGTTGCTCCTTTTTCATCCTACTGTAACCCATCCAATAATGCTTTTTTTCTTGAATTTTGTTTCACCTTCTTTCGGAAACACCAAAATATAAAACAAACTGTAAAAAGCTGCAGCAGGTGGGCCATGAAACCCAAAAAGTTGAGAGGACAACACTTAACACTGCCCCCCACATCTTTTAAATCACTCATCAGAACTGTATAATCAAACATTTTATCCTTTCAGTAAAATTTAAAAACCCTTCTTAAATGATAGCTACACAAAATTCATAAATGCGTTATAATGCTTAACCTTTTACAGAAAAAGTAAAATCAAATGCTACAGAAGAAAAATTCAAATTAAGGACTAAAACGTTCCACAAATATCAAACTACCTTGCACAAAATTTTCGATTGTATAACCCAAATCAAACATCATAGTATAAAACTCAAATCATTCTAACCTGACTCCAATAGAATATTTTACACTTTATTATCAGTTTATAAGGAAAAATGGACATCTGAGTACAGCACTGCCCAATATTCAATCCAAATTACTCTAACATGAAATTCTAATAAAACTATAATGCTGACATACCTCAATTTTGTTTATGTGCTAGATGATTAGCGTAGTTCCGGCTTAGATTTTTGAGGAAAAAAACATTTTAGATGACAAAAGGAAAGACATTTCTGTCATACAGAGCAAGAAAAAAACATTGTAGATCAAAAAAGAAAAGACCCTTCGGACAAACAGAGCAAGGATGTTTGAATTGGGGAAGATAATCAACAATGACTGGATTCAAAACGACAAATTGTAATCCTGTTTTGAAAACTAACCATTCAAGATGTTCTATTTCCATACGCAAATTTCTAACTGATTTAAATGTTATGCAAGAAACAAAAATGTGTTGGTACATCTGATAAAATTTGTATTCTTACAGCTAAAACAACAAAAGACAATTCTAGTAGAAAATTGAAGGAAAAATAGACATAGATCGGAAAAGTAATTCAGAACAGAACTACAACTTAGTTACTACATATATCCATAAACCATGGGAAAACAAACAACATGACGATTATGCTGGAACGTATCTAAGTTAGTCCTTGTTCTATTCCCAATATAGAAGCTGCCTAGGTCCATACATTATAAATAAACAGATTGCAAGGAAATCAAAAGCAATGTCACCTTAACATAAAATCCTCAACACTAACTGCAAGAAAAAGAAGGTCGCCAGCACCACTTTGATTTCGCTTAGCTAAGAATAAACCGACAGTGAAGAAAACCTGCAAATCAATACCACTCTTTAATAATGAAGGGAACAAGAGAAGAAAACAATAGCACCAACCAAGCTAAAACAGATTTGAGAAAACAAAGACAATATGGACAATGCATGCTTACTTGGGTCAGCATTGATCAACATGGCAGTGCCTCCAAAGTTGCATGTTCCGCCATTTCTCTTGTGCTTCTGCCAGTAACTGTTGAAAGCATAGGAAGCGTGAGCAACCACAGTATCAGGATAATAGCAGTTTCCCTGTGGCGTAATCTCCATGCAATCAGCACCACCCTCTCCACAAGCATAGTCCATAGCCTGTTGCAGGGTTTCTTCAGGAACACTGGGCTTAGCCACACACCACACCTTCTGGACAGGGAATATCTGGGGGTAAGGTGAGCCATTGTGTAGTGGATCACAAGGAGGGAGTGTGAAACCATGAGGTGAACTAGCTGGAACACCAAATGGTGGCTCTTCAGGGGCAAAAGCGGGAGAAAGAATTGGTGGGGGTGAAGAAACTACTTGTGCTAAAGGAGGCAAAGGTACATTGGAAGGGGTCATTGGTGCCTTGGCTATTTCTGGTGTTGGAGCTGGCCTTACTGGTAAAGAACCTATTGGGCTAAAATCAACAACTGAAAGCTTTCTTGCCGTGCTTTTTCTCCCTTTTGTAACAATGGCGATGACATTTATGTTGCCGAGACAGAAAAATCCAAGCTTTTTCAAGGACTCAAAGTGGGAAGACACCAAGCTCAAACTTTTATCAGAGAAATGGGAGAAGCCATTATGTGGGATCACAGAGTATGTGGAGTTTACCTCTTGGAGAAACTCTAATAGGGGTTTGACCATTTTCAAATCATTGTTAGAATAAACTCTGTTTAGAGACAAACACTCCAGAGTAAAAGCAACAGAAACTTTTATGTCTTTCTCCAAACCCCACCTCTTGAGTGAGTGGTAGACATTTTTCAGGGAAGACAGAACCTCAGAGAGGTGGTTGTGTTGGTGCTGTTGGCAGAAAGCAGTGGTTCCCACAACTATGGTGGTGATATTGGAGGCAGGGTAGTGTGCAAGAACGTTGTGTCTGAGCCATCTTTCAGCCAATAGAATACTGAAAGAGACCTCATTGAGGTCTTCAGCACTCACTGAAACAGCCAAGGGAAGCTCATCAGCTTGTGATGAGGCTTGTAAAATGTCATCACTCGTCTCACATAGGTTTAGGAACTCAATGGATTCTTGACCAGTTACTGCAAATTTAAACCAACAAAAAACAAATATTAGATTCAGAAGAAGTAAAAAAAAAACACATTGCACAACATTCAAAGTTGAGAACTTTATGAAAACAAAACACATTACCAGTAAGACCCAGAAAACAAAGAAAGAAAATAGGAAATAGCCACCCCATTTTCTTCAGAGCTTTTGTCTTGAAGCACACTTTTTAAACAAACTCGAACTTGCTGGGAAGTTCTCGGGCTCATGCACTTCTTGTATTGGAAATGTGACCTTTTTTAATAGCGCAGAAGAACACTTAACTCGTGTTGCGATGTTTATGAGTTTCTCTTTCTCCACAATGCCTACATCTGCAGTTCCACATCCAAAGTTTGAACCATTTGGGGGAAAAATAGAAAATAAGACTCGTCGTGTAATAACCGTACGAGAAAATAAATAAATACACAAAAAGGACAAACATGCTAACAAATTCTTACAAAGAGAAATGGAGAAATAACATCAGTACACATAATTAATGGTCATGCAATATTGAGAATTAAAGAAAAAGTGACCAAGTGAATATATATTTATAATGATAAATACCCAAAGGTAATAATATAGTGAAAGACTTCACTTACAATATAATATTAAAGTTAGTATTTACATTGTTTCAGGTAAATTGTTACACTATATACTTTTTCCTACTATTTTAAATAATAATCATACTATTTTAAAAGTAAATAAATAAATACTTACCTTTTTTTATATTTTTAACGAAACAATATTAATATTTTTTATTTTTTTATTAACTAAATTTTTTTCTAAAATTTAAATAAGTAAAATAAAATAAAATTTTAAAATATAAAGTTAAAGAAATTAATTGTTATATGTTAACAATGTCAACAAAATCACACCATTAAAATTACCATATAATTAAACATTCTATATTTTGTAATACTTTACCAAAATTAAATCACAATCTATTTTATATTTTGTTTGATTAAAATTTTAGTATAAAATTTAATATTTATTTTATAAAAATTAACATTTTTGTATAAAATTTTATTTGATTAAATCCAATCCTTTAATATTTAAGTATAAAATTTTATTTGATTAAAATTATTAAATAATAATATAAGTTATTTAATGTACTTTATGAACTAAACGTGTATTTTTAATATTAAATAATTCCATTCCTTACATATTGGATAGTATATCCTTTTTTTAAAAAAAAAAACTTAAACAGTTTGAAAATTAACATTTTAAAACTACAAATTTTACGAAAAAAAAAATAATTTGTGATTCAAACTAGTACTATTAAAGATTAATTAAGTTAGATTAAATTTAATAAAAATGTAAGTATTAATCTCTACTTTCCAAGTTCAGTAATTAATTCACTTAAATCGAACCTATATACACCCATAAATAGTAGATGGAACTAAGAAAATCCACTCCAAGTATACAATCCAACCACTTATAAGAGGAATCTTTTGTAAATTTAAAATTTATTGAACACTCAAAATATTAATATTTGCGCTATATCCAACTTATTTAATTCATTTAAGTATGGTGTTATCAATACAATGGTGATTTTTAAATTGAAATGTGTTGATTGCAACTTGAATGATTGTGATGAAATTTTAAAAGACAAAAACAATAAATCATTCTAAAATTTGTGTCAACTCGTACTAGAAAATAGACCTAGGAAAAAGTGCGCCAAATTGACAAATTTAGGTTAGTTGATGGGAAAATTACATATTTAAGTTACTTTTTATAAAAATTATAGATGCGTCCTAAATAAATACTACAAAAATAATCATTATTAAATCAAATAATTTTTTATTTTTTAAATTGAAATTATGTTTATAAAACATACTTTCATAGTGGTGATGTTGTGAAAAAACTCACTTAAAATTAATCGTATTTAAAAGAAGTATAGCAAAGAATAACTAATGCAAAAAATGTACTGACATATGTGTTTTTTTTTAGTTTTTAAAGTAAAAAAAAAATATTAACGCTATATAAGAAGACGGTTATCATATGTCAGATTAAGACGTTAATTAACATTGAAAATAAGATAATGTGTTAATTAATGTTAAAAAATGACAATTTTTTATGTTTATTTTTTTTGTCATTATCTGACGTCAATCAATTTTTTTATTTTTTTAACTAACAATAATTTATTTAAATAAATTTACCGAGATCTGAAAAGAAGAGAACTAACAAAATGTAGATCAATTTTTGGCATTTTATAAAGCATTAATTATAAACTATGAACTATAAACAAAAATTGTCACAAGTAAATAGTGTTATGGTGAATAGTAGTATGAACTTGAAATTGTTTTGATAGTTATGGTTATTGTTTTCTCTTAGATTTTTTTTACCACTTCTTAGAACCTGTATTTCAGAATAAAAAAAACACCAAAAGCCTTTACTTTGAGTCTACATGAAATATAAAAATTATTTAGAAAGTCAGTTGTAATATATCTTTAAACAACAATATCATTAACTTCGATTGACCGATTTGTCGTTATTATACGATTTAGGGTAGAAAAAAATTTTCAATCACGTGATAGCTCATGTAGACGGTTGTTCCTTCTAGGTTTAAAAAAAGGTTGTTTTCTATTTTTTGTCAATTTTTTTTACAAACTTTGCAAAAATATTTCTCATACTTAAACTTTGAATTTTGATCTAATTTTTTCTTTGTGAGAGCTTCTCATGATATTTTGGTGCTTGAACAAATTTTCAAGTCATTTGGAGTTGTTTTGAATATACTTTAGTTTTACCCCAAGTTGTGATGTACAACATTTAGTATGAACAACAAACAAGTTTAACAATACAACAAACAAATTCAACAATACAACAAACAAGTTCAACAATATCAATATCAATACTAATAGGTTCAACCTTCTTCAAAACGAAAACTAACATTTTTGAAAAAAGATTAGTCGAAATAACGTGTTGTCACCAGTGAAAGAGAAAGGAGAACACGCCAATGACGGAGAACATGAAACCAATAAGTCAAAACAAACAAAAATCATACCTAAAGTAGTTAATCAACATGCATTTGTATAAAATGAGAGAAAGATTACATGTGTTGGTCGGCAAACTTTGTGGGTTAAAAGTTTAAGCAGAGAAGAAAGTCTTGTGCAAAAATAAAGTGAATGAATTTTCAACTTTTCGCCCAATTTTTTATTGAATTCACTAACATATAACATTTGAAAAGTGATATTTTGATGTCTTATAAAAACTAGGACATTTGACGTCATATGTAAATACATTTTCACTTTTGCGCTAAAAATTTATCTAATATGATGTCGGAATTCTAAATTCTGACATCTTATAACCAATTTGCGTAAAAAAAAGTCTAAATTCTGACGTCTTAATTGAACTTCTATATACAAAAATATCAACAATCATTTTTAGCGTTAATTTTTTTGTTTTATGAAGTTGAACGTGAGACTTTGAAGCTTTATTTTGCAGTAGTATATATTACACAACTTTATTTAAACGGGATTAATTTTAAATAAAGTTATATTTAATCTTCATCACTAACACAAAAATAATGTTTTGTAAACATGATTTTAATTTCAAAAATTTAAAATTTTATAATTTAATGACAACTTCTTTATAATAAAATCATATCTACTTAACCCAATTTGATTTTATTTATAATTATTTTTTAAAATAACCTAAAACAATAATTTTCAATGCCAATTTGTCGAAAGGAACGTAACATGTGAAACTCGTGAATTGAAGAAAAAGACCCACACTGAACGAGCACAGAAAAGGAATCAAGACGTTACAATGAGCCCACCACAGACCCAATGGCCCAATTCTCAGTACCTTGCTGGAAGAGACTGTCAAGGACAATAGCCTCATTGACGGTTCCTACCCGTAACGTACAACTACTGAATCAAAATTCCACCAAACAACTTAAACAATATTGTTTTCCGTTCATGGCTGTCATAGTAAAACATTATGTTTTATCATGTCTATGAAAGTAAATTTTCAGATTAATTATTTATATAATAAACTTACAACTAGGTTTAAAATTATTTATTATTTACCTGAAGAAAATAGTTTAATTAATTATTCCATAAATTGAGTTCATAAGCTTTTTTTTTCACGTTTGAAAGGTGCTACTAAACAAATATATTGAAAGGGAGCAACTGGACCAATTCAAAAAAATAGCAGCATTGGACAGAACTAGGCCCAAGAGACATCAATTAAAATGAGTCACTTGACATAAATAGCCAGTGGCTACTTGTATTTTAAGTAGTTGATATCACTTGTGTTAAATATGTTTTTCTTAAACAAAAATAATAGGTTCTAGAATACCTGTTCTTTAAATGATTAACTATTTTTTTTATAAAAGTTATTTCTAGTTAATGTTGAAAAATACGTCTTGTTTGTATAATGATTATTATAAATAAATTGTTAATTAGTAGTTAATATGTCACATTTGATTAGAAAATATGAATGAGAATTTCCCATCAATCATATTTCTATGTATTGAACTCTTCTATTTGTTTGTTTTTCAACTCTATGGAAAAAAGATGTTGGTCCATTTATATTTGCTTCCAACTACTCAACCCGAATATTCAATTTATATAAAGAGTAATAATAAGTGTTAAATGAGTATGTAAAATAAATCATTTGGGTATCATTATTTGCCTAAAATACACTCTTAGGTATTCGTGTGAAAGAAAACTAAATGGAAAAGAAAAATATAAAGAAAAAAAACTATATATTTTTTATTATATGATTGAGGAAAAAAATATATTTACATAGAGAGAAAAAAAGAAGAGAAAAATCATCAAAGTGATTATTAGTTTAATATTAGATAAAATACACTGAAAACACACACTTGATTTTTGTAAATTTTTTGTTTATAAATTACAACCAATAATGAAAAGTGTTTTAAAATATCTACTGACATGTTTTAGTTGATTAAAAATATAAAATATGTTTTCATTTTAAAATTTATCAAATTCGATTTTAGTTTTCTCAATAGATTTTTCCTTCTAATCTAAAAGTATTTCCCTTATATGTCAATACTTATTTTGTGGTGGTCTATTCTCATTATTAAATATAAATTATGATTATTTTAAGAACTATAAAAGTAAAATACTTCAAAATCAGGCCAGTAGAAAATGGGTTAGTTTTTAGAAGATTAAAATCGAATTTAAATATCTTGATAATAACTAAAAATGCTTTTTATCCAGGAACATAATATTTAAATTAACTGAAATATTAAACAAAAAGGAAAAAAAAAACTCTTGTTTCACCATATGATCTGAAACACTTGAATCATGTTAATCAACAACCATGTAAACTTTGAGATGTTAGTGTTCTTTTTTTTCTATGTTATAAGCTAAGAAAGACGTTACTCACTATTTCACTGTGAAAAAAGATTGTTCGGTGTGAGTTCAGAACACCATATTCCAGCTGGAACCCTAGCTTGAATCCATGATGGTTGGTCCACACAAACCATATCTCTGACTTTTTTTAGAATTTCTTTTTCCACCTTTGGAATCTTAAGATTATGTGCTTCTTTATAAAACAGGGTGATATACTTCCAAATATAAATTGACTACTCTCCCTGTTTACATGTTGTGTCAATTGTAAGCTAATTAAAATAAAGAAAAAATATTCATACATATCCAAAATATTCATATTCATCGTAGATACTTCCTTAAAAAAATTAAATAATAGATTTGTAAAATATATAATACGATAAGAAGAAAAATAATAAAAAAGTGTTTAATGTTAGATAGAAGAGTACATAGTTGTCCGAAACTAAAATTTTATACAAGTTGTTTTTTTTAAGTAAAAATATAAAATATTAAAAATCTCATACAATATAACTAAATCATAATATATATATATATATATAGTGAGTATAAATATTCAATTAATATTGAAGTTATATGATAAATGGTATTAATATGAACAATATCATTCATTTGTAAACTTATAATGGTTTTGTTGATGAACTGAATGGAGAGTAAGGCCTTGTTTTCTTGAGTGGATTTGAGGGAGAGTAATTAAGGAGATTTGAGATGATTTGAAGATAAAATTTTTTGTCATTTATTTGAGTGAATTTGGAGATAAATGAGAGTGGATTTGGAAGTAAATTTTTTTAATTTGTCACGTCAATAAAATCCTATACAAATTCTCACAAACTTTACTTCCAAATTCATACCTCCAAATTCACTCAAATAAACAACAAAAAATTTATCTTCAAATTCTGTCAAATTCTTTCAATTACTCTCTCCCAAATTCACTCAAGAGAACAAAGCCCAAGAGAAGCAAAAGGAAATGTTATTAATAATAGATTCTTACCTTTAATTTTCATGGAGGTCCTTGATGGGCTTAATAATTTCACTTGCTACTGAAGAAACATGTAGAAAGAGTGGTGTGAATGGTTTGTTCTTTAGGGAACAAATATGCGTGCACTACATCTTCATCATAAAACACAGGGTATGTATCACTATTAAAGGAGGAGTGCATATTTAATTATATGTTTTTCTTTGGTTGTTTAAATAAGTAATTATTTGAAAATATTAATTAAGATAATAACAGTTTATTCTGTATTTTATTTTAAAAAATAACCATGTTTTACTTTAAAAAAATATTAAGGGGATGTCCCTCTTCTTTATTTATGAGCAGATATATAAATTTGATGCAATTTTTTTTAAATACATTTTATCTTTTCATTTTATGATTGTAAAGGTTCTAATTAAAAATAAAATAATTATGGTATTCTCTAATTTCTTTTATTATATGTATTAAATTAATATATGTCAATACATAAGAGGATAGTTACTATAAATATATAAATAAAATTTTAAATTTTAAAATTAATAAAAATGACACTTATTAAATGAGCGAAAGATATTAACATCAATTTTTTTATTGACTAATATAAAATATATAATTTATGTCAAATATTAAAAGAACAAACTTAAAGTTTGTTTTGTGTGAAAACACGAGGAAAACATTAATTTGAGTTAATATTTATTTTTGATGTCAAAATGTTGTGGGTTTGGGATTTATTTATGATTAAGTATTCATCTTTAGATGAGGTTTGTTTGTTAAAATATGTATTTTCATTTGTGACTGGGATGGTTTTTTTTAGGAATTTGGTTATTGTCATCTTATTTGTATATTATGTTTTTTCATTATTGATAAAAATATTAGTAACCTCAATTTTCGCATTGGTAAAAATGTTTGTCCTTTAACTTTTAGTCCATCACCATCATCAGACAGTCATACGGGAAGAATATTAAATTATACAAATAAAAATGATATAGAAAGATTAAAATTTCACAATTATGTTTCAATACCTAACTCAATTTTTTAGAGTCCAACTTCATTTAATATGTAACACATACAAATTGAAAAAGTTTAAAAATACTCATTTTATTATAATTTTTTTTTATTGGTAGCAAACTTTTATAAGTCAAATGTGATATAATTCAACATAAATTTGTCATTTTTATGTAAACTTTATATAATTCCACGTAAATTTATGTATTCTATATTAATATCGAGCTTAAAACAAACATAAAAAAAATCTAAAATAATTAATATAAAAGGTTGTTGTTATGTCAAATAAATAACTAACTTTTTGTCTGTGAACACCTCATCACGATGAATTAATTTAATTATATATATATATATATATATATATATATATATATATATATATATATATATATATATATATATATTACTTTAAAGACAAAAACGCATTTTTCAAATTCAAGCTATTTTAATTTTATTTTATATCAACCAAGATAAATTATAAATTGGAGAATTTTCCTTTTAATATATTGATAATGATTTTTTAAAAAAGTAATTATAAGATGAGAATCATAATTGTTAAAAAAATGTACAAACAATTTTAAATTTTGAATAAATTTAACTAAAACCTTAAGAAATTTGTTCTTTGACTATACACTTAAAATCAATGTGCATTACAGTATATATAAACCACGAAAATAAAAATTAAATACAACCTTTATACACAAGACACAATATATGTTTTTTTTCCTGATTAATATGAACACAGAGATAGGTATAAAAGTGTTAAAATAAATCTCTTTCCATTTTAACCCCTACATTACTTAGGGAATAAAAGAATAAAAATATTTTTGATAAAAACATAACATTCACTTGTAATTGTTTGTCACTACAGATCAACAATAAAATGTTAAATAAATGAAAAGAGTCAATTTCATCTTTTCTAAACAGTCAACTTCACCTTAAAGCACTTAGTTATAGAATTACTTGATAATTTGTCATTTAATTTATTTAATTTAAAAAATTTCAAGTAGTTATCGAAAAACAAATCATTCCATTCTATAAATGACCTAATAATTTACTTAAATGAAAAAGCAACATATAATCTGTCTGTTATGTAATAATTGATAATTTAAATTGAAAGATAATTATATTTTAAAATTTATCAACTTAACACTAGTTTAAAATCTCGGCATTGTTTATTTAGTACATGCTGTGTTACCTCCAAAAGTATTAGCATATTTTTATAAGAAAAAAAAAATAAAGAAAACTTCCTTTTTAAGTTAACCTTTTAAAATTGTTTAGTTTTGGGACGACTCACATCAATGGTATTTAGATATTAATTAAAGACATCATCACAATCAAAAGAACTCTGGTTATAAAAGAAAACATCATTATTATTTTCTTAGTTTTTTAAAAACTAGACAAAACGTGTTTATTAATTAATTAACTAAAATAACATAGATCTTAGATTTTGTGTAAAAATGGATATAATTTAGCTTAGGTTAAGTTTCAGAGAGGCCTTTTTCATAATGTAGAACACTGCTACTAAAACAAGGGTTTATCCCATGTTTTCCATAATTAAGTTAGACTGAGAATGAAAATGAGAAAGGGTTGGTGTATTTGGAAAAAAAATGCATACAAAACATATTTTCTATTAATGGCTTATTCTTTTTGTTGTGATTAGGTAGGAGAAACATAAAGGGGAATATGCAACCATTTAGTAAGGAAGCAAAACAATAAATACAATGTAACATTACAGGATGGTTTGGTTTTATTCCACATGATCTAAGAATATATTCAATTACATGTAAGGATATGGGTAAGACTTTTCCCATAGCATCCTTAAAGAACCGCCGACAAGGGTTCGTTAAAAAATGTGGGTATTTTGATCAATTACCTTCTCAACACCAAATACTATTCCTAATTATGGTTAACGGATACATTAATAATATATAATTAGCCTGATAAATAGGGTCAAAAGAGAGCCAAAAGAATCTAGTGGAGCTTTGTAACTCTTGACCTACTACCAAATTTAAGAAACTGCCAAAACAAGGAACTTCAATATTTAGTTTATAGTATTCCATTTTAACACAACAAAAGAGAGGTGTATGCTAAATAGAGTTGGAAAATTAAAAAAAGTGTATTATCTTTAACATAAAATCTAATATTTATGTTATGTTTGTGAGACGTTATATATATATATATATTCCTTAATGTTTGCGAGTTTTGTTTTTTTTATCATAATATAAGACATAATTTATCTAATTCAGTGATCTCAACATATTTTTTCTGACCATAGTGATATCATTGTTGAAACTTTTTTAAGAGGTTAGACTAAGAAAAGTACAGTGATAGTTGATGGAAGAGTGAAAAGAAAAGGATTACGTATTTGTTTAAAAATGAAAGGTAATCCTGTAGTTAGAAGTGACAAATTGCATAGTGGTGAAGAAAGGCATAACTTTTGTGAAGAAAAGGAGTTATGGTAAGAGGGTGTGATTGCGTAGTGGAGGAGTCCAAATACAAACAAAAGTGAAAAGGGAGAAAAGAAAAGCTAAAAAGCATTAGCCTGGGGCGTGTGCATGTTCCCCACACACCACAAACAGGCTCGGCGAATCAGCCAAACAAAGCACAAAGTGGAAGAAGACCTTGTCAAAGCTGACCCCACGGTTACATCTTTTCCCACAATTGCAGATTAACTGCTTCCCGACATTCTATTACAACATCCTCTCACACATAATACACCTCCAGGATTTACAATAAATATGTTTACCGTTTTCCTAATCACTTCCCTCCATTCCGTCGGCAGGATCCGACAAGCATAGCGTTCCACCTCTCTTTTTTTTTTATGCTTTTCTTCCAGTACTGTCTCGTACCAGTTATAAGTCTTTTAATACAGACTCTTTCTAAACTCATAAACCATTTTAGGTACTTAATAACTTGTATAAATAATTTTTTTTTTCCGTGATTAAAAATGTTTTAGACGTAGAGTCGAGGATTTCCATATAACACACTTTATTCCAAGTTAGTTTAAGTAATTCTGAGTGTCCTTATTCAAAATCTTTCTTTGGTTACATTCTAAACCATCTTTTTGTACCTGTCAATGCACTCTGACGCATAAGTCATTAGTTAATTCGATCGGAATCACAACAAAGTCTGGAATCACAACAAAGTCTTAAATCTGTAATAAATGAAATCACCTACCTTCTTATTTTTGACTCCTATTTATAAGTTTCTATATGAGTTTGATATCAGTGAAACCTTAATCACAGCTCAATCATAGTCCACCACCTACTAAGTAATGCTTTTCAGTAATCTTAATTAGAGGTGATGTTTAGGGATGATTTATGGTTGTAGATTGTCTGTTCAGTCTCCCTTCTTCTATGATCGAAAGGTGTGTATGTTAATTATTTGAATCATATGAAATTTGGTGGCTGACAGAAAATTATTCGACCGATCGTTTCCTTTTGGTGGTCTCATCCAGTTAGTTCTGACATAGGTGACCATACAATACAATATCAATTTTGTCAAATTGTATTCGGTTTGATTACCATCAATGAATCTTTGAAAGGATAAAATTTATTACAATTTTAATAATTTTTTCCAAAATATCTTCATATATATATATATATATATATATATATATATATATATATATATATATATGACTATGTATTCGTATTTCACTTATTATTTCAAATATTTATATTTATTCATTCATACTGTTTTAATTTGAATTGATCTCACCAAAATAAATTATTGAACATAATATTGTTGGAAGTCATAATTTAGATGAAGTCAATTTAATATATATTATTAAAAAATTAAATATAAACATAAGTTTCACATTTAAACATTATATAAACGTAAATATCCAACAACAACATTAGAGTTGATGATTAATTTTGGATCGAACTACCATTGTTATATAAGACTCATAACACTTGGAGTCAATTAAATTATCAATAAATATGTAGTTTTAGTTCAGAAGATTGTTGCTTAGCTTGAATTGTTGATATAGAAATGACCAAATACAGTGAAACCTATTCACATGGTTCATGGCAAGACGCCAAAAGCTTGAACCTCACCCATGTTTCCTGTCACAATATGTATAGCTACGAAACACATGGCTAAAATTATTAATAACAAATACTTACGAATTAAGAGATTTCATACGAGTTCACATTGGAGAGGAAAAAAAATAAGATATATAGTGGATAAATTAAATGTTAATATCAAAAGACATCATGGGCTCTTTATTTTTTATTACTTAAAGAATTAAAAGTAGACTTTATTAGAATAAATAAATGATGTTAATATTTTTTATTTTACAAATTTCTATAATTTTATCATTGTTTATGTTAATTGCTTAAGAAGAAATTTTATATTTTATCATCTAAACTATTAATTATAATATATAATAAGGCGATGAACTTTTCTAATAATTACTTGAAAATAACATATATTTGAGGTGGTTTAGACATACTTCACCAGATAAATTAATCTCTAATTAGCAGGTGAAACCTACCTTTGCCTCAATTGATAGATCTGCAGTAATAACTAAATTAATAAATAAAATAGGTTATAATAATATTGTTGATCATGTTCGTACATACCAGGCTCTAACCAGGGACGTATTTAAAAATTCAAGCTAAAAGTGATTATAATTTAACACGCATTGGTTATTGTAATAAAAAGGATTATAGTTTACATGTTTGACTTTTTTAAAAAAATATACAGTAAACCAGGATATGTTATTTGTTCAGTTACTCCACAAATGCTAAAGGCTACCACTTCTATTTTCTTATTATATATGGAACATGAGGTTTAGAGTACTCTTTAAAATATATGTATGAAGTCTTAAATATACCATTACTAGTCTAATCTTTAATCTATCAATGTGATCCTTGAATATAATAATTTATTGTTGCTTTCATTCATAAAAGTATTTTTAATTTTTCAATTAAGTCTCTGTTGTATCTAAAATTATTAGCATATTTATGTCAGCAATATATATATATATATATATATATATATATATATATATATATATATATATATATATATTCCATAATTCAAAATTTTAAAAGCACGAAAAGTAAAATACAATCAAAGAAAGAAGTAAATTTTAGATAACAAAGGAACATTAAAGTGCTCCCACTATAAGTTTTATCTGTTAGTGGTGTATATGAACGAACACGACAAAGTGGAGATTTAAAGGACTACATGGATGATTTTTTAAGATATATTTTATGTGAGAAAAGGGTAGAACATTCACAATCGATTTCGAGAATGTGTGGATTGAATTATTTTTTTTTAGTGCTTAATGACAATCTTGAGTTAAATTTAACAATAATCTAACAATAATAAATGGTTAAATTTAAAAACTAAAATGAGAATAAGTAATTGAGTTTAAAGACAAATCAAAAGCTAGATGTTCTCAAAATAAAATGAAAATATTTATTTTGATATAAATTTTTGAATTATCACATGACTATGAGTCATAAATATTAATGTCCATTATAACAAACGTATATATATACTAGCGGTTCTGTTCGTGTGTGTGTGTATATATATATATATATATATATATATATATATATATATATATATATATATATATATATATATATATATATATATATATATATATATATATATATATATATATATATATATATATATATATATATATATATATATATATATATATATATATATATATATATATATATATATATATATATATATATATATATAGGTTTGCTAACGCGCGTACGCCTGTTTTTCAGTTGGTACATTTTAGTAATGTGTATCGGGTTTTAGTAGACAAAAATATCCTTATATACCATGGATTCTAAGTTTTAAGGTTAAGGGTATTTTAATAATTTCCATTCTCAAAACTTAAAAAAAAAAAAAGAAACCCCCCAAACCCTTACTCACCTCCCTCATTCCTCTCAATCCTTTCTCTTTCATCTCTCTCACTCCAACTTCTTTTTTTCTGTCATCCCTACTGTAGCCCTAATTGAAAAAATCAGAAACGTTTGCCTTTAAACAATTTACCTTTGTAAAGGGTTGAGTCATTGACATATTCACCTTTAGGCAAAGGTTCATTAGATCTCTTCAATTTCACCATCTTCACTAATCTCTCTAATTTCATCATCTGCATATGTTGAATCATCATCTCTAAAAAAACCCTCCAGGCCAATTACCAATTCTTTCGGATGTGATTATGCTTGTGAAAATTAGATAACATTATATACGACAAAAATTATAAAATGAAAACTCATTATTTCTGCTATTTGTTAGTTTCTTTTTTTTATCCCTTTCCTTCATTTTTTTCTATTTTTTTTATCTTTATATTAGTACTATTTTATTATGGTTTTTTAGTATAATTATTAAGTGTAATATATATATATATATATATATATATATATATATATATATATATATTAAATGAGGAAATCTCAATTTGTATATATCTCTATCTAAACAATATTAAATCAAAAGTATGTTTTTAAAACATTTTTTAAAATAAACCTACAATAGCTCCCCTCTTTAAAATAATTTATCTTCATGAAAATTATGATAGTTTTTGACAGTAAAATATACGTTTGTTTATTAATTAAGGATCTCCATCAATAAACAAACCGTCCATTTGATTTTTTTTCACAAACAAACAATCCAAGACGAAGATAGACACACCTCTAGAATCCAATGGCTATGTCTTCTCATTATTTTGCTTGTCCACTTTTTGGTGTGTGGTCACATTTTCTCCACAAGATCCCTGTTTGCTATTTTTTTTGAATTATTTTTACTATTTTTTTCTTCTGACTAGTGTATTCAAGACACAATGGTAAAAGATTAGTAGACAAAATGATTCTATTCAAAATTAACCCTAACTGTGCAGAAAATTATAATGATAACAATTCATAGAATTAACTAATTTTTAACTTATATTTAAATATTATTCATTTGGATAAAGAAAGTAGAAGGGAAGCCATACAAGCAGAATATAACACCAACAAGGGGGAATTTGTGCTTTTCCCTCATTACTTGCAAACAAAAAATGAGGGATCTTAAGGTACTATTCTTTTAACATTACCACTACATAACCATATGTCATATTTTCCTTATATATCCACAGTATGTTTATCTACTTCCACGTGTATAATGCGAAAATGAAGAACGTAGAACATTGCCACGTTTCATTCCCACTAATAGTATAATGGTTATAATCTTTCCTCTCTATTCATTGACTTCGTTTACTACACCGTAAATTCATAATTTAGTAAAATTTAGAAACAACATTGCACTTGAGAATGACATAAATTAAAAAAAGATTAAAGTAAAAAACATAAAAAAAATAAAATAAAAACGGCTCCTGCTGACGGAAGCTTTGTAGCATCCAGATCTTACATTACAGCCGAAAGAAGTTTCCTCTCTCTCTCTCTCTCTCTCTCTCTCTCTCTCTCTCTCTCTCTCTCTCTCTCTCTCTCTCTCTCTCTCTTTTCAGACACACACACACTCTCTTTCTCTCTCTTATTTCGAGGAGAGGAATTTGCGGGAAAGAAACGAAACCCAGACATGAATTGGGTGAAACAAAAGGTAACAAGCGAACCCCACGATAATTCGCCATGAAAGCTCCTCACTTGAGCTTCTTCTACTTCTACATCATCCTCCTCACACTGTTCCTCTTCCTATCCATACCAGTCAACACTGCAAAAAGGGTCAATAGTAATACCAGCGCTAATGAATCTGGTACAAGAAGAATTCTGCACCAGCCATTGTTCCCGGCGAGTTCGGCACCACCGCCACCACTTCCGGTGGAGAGTCCTCCATCGCCGGAAGGCGGAAACATCCCCTTCTTCCACGAGTACCCGGCGGGGCCCCCACCGGATCAGAGCCAAGCAGCCCCGTCCAATTCCAACACTTCAATTGCAAACCCAACTGCAACACAACCCGCAAAGGGAACAAAGAAGGTAGCAATCGCGATCTCAGTGGGGATTGTGACCCTTGGAATGCTATCAGCGTTGGCCTTCTTTTTGTACAAACACAGAGCCAAACACCCGGTGGAGTCTCAGAAACTGGTCGCTGGGAGTGGGAATACCAATAACAATAGCCATATCTCAAACAGAAACGAGGTTGATTCAACTGCGCCACCGTCGAGTTTCCTCTACATTGGGACAGTGGAACCCACGCGAGCCTCTACCAACGACTCGCGAGACAACAGAGATGTTAATAAGGCCAACAGATCGCCGTATCACAAGCTCAAGCGATCCGATCGCTACCGTCCAAGTCCTGAGTTGCAGCCAATGCCACCGCTCAGTAAGCCTCCCGACGGAAACTACCCGCCGGCGGTCTCCTCCTCATCGGAGTCCGATGAGGAAAGCCGCGGCACGGTGTTTCACTCGCCGCAGAACTCGTCGGTCGATGGGTACTACACGCCGGCTTCGCGGCAGAGCTCTCTTGTCAACGGTAGTCCCGCGAAGCGTGACACGAATTCCACGCCCACACCCGTTGTTCCGTTTTCCAAGAGAACTTCGCCCAAGTCACGCGTTTCGGCACCCTCGCCGGAGATACGCCGTGTCATCATTCCGTCGATAAAGCAGCCCCCTCCACCGTCGCCGCCGCTACCTAAGCATTCCAGAAAGCCGAAATTTTCGGCGCCTCCCCCACCTCCGAATTTGAAGCATCTTCAGTCAACAACCGACACTGTTTCGCACGTGTCAAATACTTTACTCAATCCTCCTCCACCACCTCCACCTCCGCCTCCTCCACCGCCGCCGCGAAAATCAGAGTCTCCGGCTGTTAGTGTCTCCTCTAATTCTGCATCTGTAAAGAGGCAGTCTTTGTCACCAATTGAAGGTAGTGTGACGAAAGGTTCAGAAGAGGTTGAACAGAGTGTGAGTTCTTCCGAGAGGCTTCAAGCCAATGACAGGGATGGAGCCAAACCAAAATTAAAGGCTCTGCATTGGGATAAAGTGCGTGCGACCTCAGACCGTGCTACAGTGTGGGACCAGATAAAATCAAGCTCGTTTCAGTGAGTTCAATTAGTTAACTAACAGTATTCAGATATTAGTATAACTGGAAGCTAATGTTTCTTTGTTTCTATGATATGGCGTTTTTCTTTAAATAGGTTAAATGAAGACATGATGGAATCGTTGTTTGGATGCAAAGCCACGAATTCTGCTCCGAAAGAACCTCCCAGAAAATCAGTTTTTCCTTCTGTTGATCAGGAGAACAGGGTGTTAGACCCGAAGAAGTCACAGAACATAGCTATACTGCTCAGGGCTTTGAATGTGACCAGAGAGGAGGTGTCTGAAGCTCTTTTAGATGGTAACTTGCTTTTCTCATTTTTTCAAATTAGGGGATCAAATTAGACTTGATACTTGAGGACAGATTTCTAATTTGGGTAAATTATACTAAAAGGGTGATTCGTTCATCTTACTGTTAGACATTTTTGGGGCCCTACGCTACAGTGTTGACTACTGAGTTCATCTGCAGTATTCCCTTAATTAGGTTGTTAATATCACCTACCAAAACAATGCTTCTAAGATATGTTAATATATTCGATTCTGTATACTGTGTGGGGAAACATGGAGTGAGGGGCATAAAGTTCCATCACTGTTTATGCCAGCGATGTAGAGAGAATAAATCATACAAGAAGACAGAGTGCATAGTACAAGGACTTCATCTTGAAGTCACCATCATAGCATCTGAAATTAAGTATGAGAATGTCTAAGCAGCATCATGCCATGTGCATTATTATGTTAAGCTATGAAATTAGGTATTCAGTAACTGTGATCTTAAAAGTGCGATATAGATACAATCCAACTCATAAATTATAATACTCTCGGTCATAAAACATCCTTTAGAAGTATAAAAGAATAATTGAACATCCACCAAGGTGGGATCACACCCACTTCATCCTCCACTCCAAACTGAGAAAGATCTTTTATTCACATACTATTCTTTTATTTCTATTGGAATTATTGTCACTAAACTCAATACTGACATGGTCACTGTACTTAATTAGCTTATCACTGTTACAATTCCAAAACTTCCAAGATGTGCAGTTTTGGGCTCTGACTGTCACTAAACAGAGCGGCGACCTTGTTTAACAAACACATGAATTTCACACATGGCACAACCAGACCAACACACCATGTTTGCTTCCTGTGCTGTAATCCAAAAGATGGATTATTCTTCCTTGTGGGATCACGACATTTCTTCTTTAATCTTTTGTCTTTGTGTCGGTGTATATCCTTTCTTTAGAAGTACTGATATATAATTCCTTGATATAAACTGTGGACAAGCCAGTAAGCAGTTCTAATTTCCTTATAATCCATTGCCTGTCAGCAGTTTTTCCTAGAAACGGTTTAAAGTATATTGCTGTCAAAGATTTAAACGTCATGCAGGTTTACTGTCTATTCATTCTTATTGTTAACAGAGGGTCTGCCTTACTTTTGTACATCCACCTCAAATAGCACTAATAATTGTAACGTGTTCTATAAAAAAGCCTGCCATTATATTTTACACTCAAATTTAAAGTAAAGCTATTCTTATTTCTTAATAGTGTTTATCTTCTGTGGGGGTTGATAAAAAGTACCGAGGTAAAGAAAAAGACGGACGTAAGGCTTTTTATCCTTCTAAAAGCAGACATATGATAGGGTAATTACTAGCATGAAAACCCGTGAAGGCAAAACTGAGGACTTTCCTGTAACCATAGGTTTACACCATGACTCAATATTAAATCCTTGTTTAATATATAGTCCTGGATGTGTTTACAGGGATATATAGAAGCTTTATTCAAGTTCATGCATTTTAAGGATGGCATTCTCTTGATCGAGTAATCAAGAAAATAAAAAGAATTCTAAACTTGAATTTTGGAGACAGATTGAAATCAAAGTTTTTTTGCTTGAGGAGAAGAAAATGAAAAATGTGTAATACCACAAGTTTCTGAGTTTATTTACATGGGGATCAATATTACATAATGATAGAGTAGTATATGAATATGGTTACAAGTTGTGTGATTAAAATGGAGAAAGACATGAGGAATTATTTTTTATTCTAAAGTACATATTCAAAAGTTGTTATACTTCTATATGATCTGACCGTACCTATGGTGGTAGTAAATGTTAGGCTTTGAAGGTGCAAGAGAAAAAAATGGGATTAGCATAAGTGAGTATATTAAGATGGATGTATGTATGACTACACGAGAGAATAAAGAATACATAATTATTGTATATTGAAGAGATATTGGTGTGATACCTATCTAGAAAATATTGATAGAAACTAGAAAATAAGGTGATTTGGATACAGGCAAAGAAGGCCATTGTAGGCAACTGTGTGTAAGTAAATTGCATGGGATATAGCCATTTGAAAAGAAGTAGAGGAAGAGAAGGGTACTGAAAGAAATTTTCCTTGACATGCCTATTGTTTGTTTTCAAAAGCAATTCCTTATCTGCATCCTGTATTTTCACTTTGAGAACAGCAAAGGATGTATTTTCACTTTGCTAATTGGCAGTATTTCTTTCAATGAAACAGGGAATCCTGAAGGTTTGGGCACTGAGCTATTGGAAACACTAGTAAAGATGGCTCCGACTAAAGAGGAAGAGATAAAGCTTAAAAACTACGATGGTGATCTCTCAAAACTGGGATCTGCAGAAAGGTTTCTTAAAGCAGTGCTTGATATCCCTTTTGCCTTTAAAAGAGTTGAAGCTATGCTCTATAGAGCCAACTTTGATGCAGAAATTAACTACCTTAGAAAGTCTTTTCAAACCATGGAGGTCTAGTTTCTACCCTTTATATCTTTGTTTTTTTGCACAAATTCCTTGTTATCTTTGATTTCTTGATCTCTTACAGGAAAGTGATCATTCAGTTGTTAATATCTTTCAGGCTGCAAGTGATGAATTAAAGAACAGCCGCTTATTCCTCAAACTCCTTGAAGCTGTTCTAAGGACGGGAAACAGAATGAATGTTGGCACTAATCGAGGGGATGCTAAAGCTTTCAAACTGGAGACACTCTTGAAACTAGTAGATATAAAGGGAACAGATGGAAAAACCACATTGCTCCACTTTGTGGTTCAAGAGATCATTAGATCCGAAGGTGCAGGAGCTGAATCTGCAAATGAGAATGTGAAAATGGATTCCAAATTTAATGAGGATGAGTTTAAGAAGCAAGGATTGCAGGTTGTGGCAGGGCTTAGTAGAGATCTTAGTAATGTAAAAAAGGCAGCTGGAATGGATTCAGATGTCTTGAGCAGCTATCTTTCAAAGCTTGAAACAGGACTTGATAAAGTGCGATTGGTTTTGCAATATGAAAAGCCAGATGTGCTTGGCAATTTCTTTAACTCTACGAAGCTATTTCTGAAATATGCTGAAGATGAAATTGTAAGGATTAAAGCGGATGAGAGAAAAGCTTTGTACCTTGTAAAAGAAGTCACCGAATACTTTCATGGGAATGCAGCAAAGGAAGAAGCCCACCCTCTCAGAATTTTCATGATTGTGAGAGACTTTCTGAGTATTTTGGATCTAGTGTGCAAAGAAGTGGAAAAAATGCATGATAAAATTGTTGGTGGTTCTGGCAGATCTTTCCGAATACCTCCAAATGTATCATTACCTGTTATCAATAGGTACAACCATCCAAAGCAGGATAGAAGCTCAGACGAGGAAAGTTCATCCCCCTAGTGTGTGAATATGAAAGAAACCAGTGTCATTCAGAATAACAGGCAAAGTAAATGAATGATTTTCGATAACCACCTTCCCAGAATTGGATTCATTGGGGCCATTTCAATTGTAATGGTGGTGAAAAGACAGCCCTCCGTGAGACTGAACATCAAACATCAAAACTCCAAAATGCATGCTGGGGTGGGGTTAAGAAACTGAACTCGCTGGTTTACCGGCGGTATACAGAAATGGGCTGCAAAGGTTCGTGGCATCCTCATCCTACTTCATATGAAGCATAAATAAAATTTTAAATGGGAAGTTCAGCGAATGCGTCATTTTGTTTCTTCTCCAATGCATATTCTACAGTCAAAATAGATTTTATTAGGTCAGAGCTCCACACAATTGTCATATTGTAGAACGTTTCGATTTCACTTAAGAGGCTCCTATATGTATTTTTTAAATCAATTATAAATAATAAATATCAATTTTGCAGCAACTCTTTGTGTGTGCCCAACAAAATACATTTAATGTTTGAAGCACGTGGGATAAGAAAATAAATGTTGCAGTGGGTGATAAACCCCAATCTCTTAAGAACTCGTTTCACTATGGAAAAACCAATCCGTTAGTGAGCTTCGAAAGTGAACATTACCAGTAAGCAAATTTCATCGTCAAAACGTTCCACTGGCTTGGTTACCGAGCCAAAATCCTCTATTCTGAACACTATATATACATAACTTTTATGTTTGTTTTAATCTAAGATCTCGTATAAATTTTAAAAAAAGTTATCGTTACGTATTCTACTGGGTTATTATATTTTTTTCCACTGAAGAAGACTTGGAAGGAAGAAATGAGATCTAAAAAGAATCTAATAATTCACACAAACTGTGCAAATCTTTCGTTTCAAAATCCTATTTCAGTTTAAGCATACCCCAATACCTCCTAGAAGGGAATATGGCGATAGTTTTCTACAGCAGTTTATCATAAAATCAATTTCTATAAAATTCTAGCAATTTATAAACTAAAATGTAAGGAAACATTGTGATAGTAGTACGTTGACTAGATTTAAACCAGTCTTTCATTGTTATAATGGTCACCATCATCAATAAATTCCAGTAATTAAAATACAATCAGACACTGATATATGTACCTTTCTAGGGTGAATCATCGTTGGAGTAACTTTATCCACAGTAAATCCTGCTAAAATAGCTTCCAGCTTGAACCATTGTAGATAATACCTGAAAGACACGCGTGAGAGACAGGATCCTTGAACAATATACAACATTTTCTATATGATACCAAAAGAAATATGATCTTAAATATTTGGACAAAGAAATTCAAATGCCAACGGTAGGTAAATGACTAAGACGCCATTTAATCGCATGAATAACACGGGTAACATATACCAAAAATATCTAACTATCTACCAAATAAAATATTGTTGGCATGAACTGGTCAAAATGAGTCTATTAGAACATTTGAACAACTACGCTCACTTTATTAAAATGTTGCTGTTGAGTGGGTTTGAAAATAAACTATTGAAGTTTGATTAGATAATAAGAGGAGAGTAATAGTCTTAATTTTTCTTATTTTCTCCTCATTCTCTGGTTTTTGCTTGAGAGGGGTGAGAGAAAGTTAGAGGTATATGTCCATTGTTTTTTCTTTTATCTTGTACTGGACTGAGTTGCATCCTCAAACTCATGCTTTCGGCTGTTTTTTCCTGCACCTCCATTTCTTCTTCCTGCACTCCCTAGACTTGATTAAAAGACGATTTTGTCATCTCCTTCTTCCCCGTACCGGCCCCTGTACCAGTCTCCTTCTGCACCGGTGAGTTTGGCAGCGAGTTTGGCGGAGAATGTTGAGGGAACGGCGGCACCGAAAGATTGCTAAGCAGGGGTTGCTAAAACCCACGCTTCGCAGCTGCTCGTTCGGAAGGGCTCTGCACAGGTTGCCACGATTGAAGATGTCCGGAGACGGCAACGGAGAAATCGTGGCGGCAGAGAGCTGCCCCCAACAAACTTGAGACGAAGCTGTGAGTTGACCAAAACGGGCTCAAGTCGTGCCAAAACGACGTTGTCTGCGGTTTCTAGAAAAGCCCAGGCGATTTCAGCGACATCGACGCCGGCGACAATATTTCAGGGAACTGACCCAGATTCTACCTATATTTGTGAAGTGGAAGGTGATGGTGGAAAGTTTAGCGGAAAGAAAGAATTGAATTTTTTTTGTAGAAGAAGAAGATGGATCGTAACTACGGTGAAGGATCATGGAGAAGGGAAATTTCGAGAAGAAGAAACCCTGAAGCTAGCTGTTTCAAAAGACATACAAATTTCTTTTGGAACACTAGTTCTGAAAATAATAATTATATAATAGTGATAAGACTAAAGATTATTTAACAACCTAAATACTTTACATTGTTGTTATTTACTTTTTAGTCTGTTCTTTCTTAAAACAAATTTATTTTTTTCTTTCTTAAAATAATATAAAGTTTAACAATTATTTTATTTTTATAGTATGTATCAAATAAATGCAAAAGTATATTATCATATTATTATTATAATTATAATTTGAGATTGGATGTTCTGATTGTTTTTGAAATAATTAATTCTGAAAAAAAATTTCTGAAATAAGTTTTCTGCAAGAAATTTTTGGATATAAAAATGTTTTCTAGAACATATGTTTCAAAATTTGTTTTTACTTTCTAAAATGAATATTTTGAAAAATATTTTCAAAACATTCCATCTAGATTATATTTATTTTTCGTGTTTTAAAAGATATTTTTCCAATTTAAAAGTATTTTGAATTATCTAATTCAAAAAATATTAAGAGTAAGAGATGTAACCTTTTTATTATTTTAACAAAGAATAATCTCAATATTAACACTTTTATTGGATGCAGAACAAACAAAGTGGGGTGCAGAATAAATGGTCATGCATTTTTTTTCTAATGAGTTGATCTAAAAAAACATTTGGACAATTCTTTTTAGGACAATTTTAGATTTATCTTTTGATTAACGAAGTCAGGTGAAAATTAATGAAGTTAAATGAAGTGATTAGCTAACTTATTTAATGAGCTGATTGTATTTTATAGTATCTTGCCCGCACTCTTCTTCATTTTTTTTCATTTTGTTTTTTCTGGTATATGGTCCTCGTGTATATGCAAAGAGTTTTTCGTTGTAAAAGTGTGGTGAAAGTGTTGTTGTGTTCGTGGTTGACATTAGAGTTAGGGGGAGTGATTTTTTAAGTTTTGTGTCAGACTGGTGTATGAGTCTATTTGAAAGTTTCAGGTCTTGATCGGATTTCATAATCCAACACATACCCTTTAGTTATTGACATTCGATTGGATATCAAAATCTGAAAACATGTATATTGAATGTCAAAATTTGAAAACATGTATATTGAATGTCAAAATCTGAATCTTCCTTTATTTGGATTTCGAAATCTGATATAAAAGAAATCACATTTCGACATCTGATATAAGTTTTAAGATTTTGATATCTGACATGTGTTTAACATGTTCTTAGTGTTATTATCATTTTTGCTTTTTGTGCTTTACTTCAGTTTTAATGATTTTAGCTTTCTTAAGTAATAATATATTAGATCTCAATTAATTATTTATGATTATCAATATTGTCTTAATCACTGTATTATTGATTATTATTATTATTACTCATTTATGACTTTATTGTCATACATTAAAGTTAGCATTTGTGTTGTGTTTGGTATTTTGATTTGTGCTAGAAAATTAAAAAATTTAATAACCAATGAAACTAATAAAACATGTAGGATACAGAAGTTATTAGTATCAAAAACATTGTATCGGATATGAAAATCTAAAAGAAAAAACACTGGATTTCGAAATCTGGTGTTTTTTCTATCGGATTTTCATATCCGATGTAATGTTTTTGATAATTTTTTAATTATATTATTTATAAATGTTTATTATATTATTTTAAAATATTTTATTATATTATTTATAAATGTTTAATTAGATAATTTATAAATGTTTAATTAGATAATTTATATGAATTAATTTAATTTATGAAAAAAATTAAATTTATTTAAGATTGATAAATTTATATAAAAATGATATGAAAAATTTAAAAATTTTTCTATATAGTGTTAAATATTATTATTTTAGTATTTTTTTTAAGTATATTAGATTATTTATAACTGTTTAATTTGTTGCATCATTTTATTATTTTTTAATTTAATTATAAATGATTAATTTACCATTATTTTTTATGTTGTTAACATCATCGTATTTTCTTTTTGCCATTCTATATGTGAAAAAAATTCAATTGTTCACTATAGAAAACATTTTGGATTATATAATCTCTAAATTGATTATGGATTATGTAACCTAAAATTCAAAAAATATATTTTACATCACATAGTCCAAAAACATGATTTTAATTATACGATCCAAAATATATATTTTATCTAAAATTACATCATTTTTATATGTGAAATCCATTTTGAAATACATTTTTAATTGTGTAATTCAAAAATAAAATTGTATATATATATATATATATATATATATATATATATATATATATATATATATATATATATAAATTACATAATCTAGAATATATTTTTTAATTTAGAAATTTATTTAACTTTGTGCAAAAATGTAGTTTACATCACATAATCTAAAAATTATATTTCAAATTACACTTAGATGTGAAATGCGTTCTTTAATACATTTTTAGATTGTGTGGTGTAGAATATATATATATATATATATATATATATATATATATATATATATATATATATATATATATATATATATATATATATTACATAATCTAAAATATATTTTTTTATTTAAAATATATTTCAAATTGTACTATCTAAAACATGTTTTCAAATTTCACAACCTAAAACTTTAAAACACGGACAAATAGTTTTCAAGCACTTCAAGAAGTTGCACAAAGAAACCGTGAGTTTTGAGGAAAAAAACACAACACTCTTTTACTATTTTTTAATAGCACTTGCTGAAAATTAAAAGTTGATTTAATTTAAGTATTAAATTACTTAGGTTAGCTTATCTAGGTCCTTTGAAAAGAGATGTATATAAAACAAATAAAATTCCTAAAAAAATTGTCTACAAAATAAACAAAAATATTAAGTAAATATTATAGAAAATCCAATCTACTATAATTTACTTATTTTATTTAGACTTAAATATATTTTTTTTGTCTCTAAACTATTTACTAAACTTGCATTTCATTGTTGTTTTGAAGTATATATCAATTTCGTTCCTCAAATTTATAAATAAATATAAATTTTTTTCAACATTAATGACGTCAAAATCTCTTTTCCCTCTTTACAACACTTTTTCTCCTTATTACACAACTCTTTCTGGTGGTGACAGACTTAGAGGTATCCCTAAAGGTGACGAGTTTGGTGGTGGTGATGGTGGTTATCAGGGCAAATCTCCACCACGAAGTTTCACCTATAACTACTTATTCGGGAAAGGGGTTAGAGTTATTTCAAATGTTTTGAAGTACACCCTAGAATGGTGCTGGTTGGGGTTGAAGATCTTTGTCACAAACTTCTCTCACAATCTTTATCAAATTTCTTTGTGTTTAGGGTTTGTTGATAAAATAATTGGGTTCTCAAGCCGATTTTGAAGATAAATGGTTTTTCATGAAAGTAATTGGAAAGTTGAAGAAAAATCAAAGAAAAATTGGTTTATCATTCCGGATCATTTTACCTACTTTTTATGAATATTTTTAAGGGTTAAATATGTTTTTAGTCCCTAAACTATTGGTCGTTTCTGGTTTTCGTCCCTCTTTCAAAGTAAGGTACGATTTGGTCCTCAATCTTTAAAAAATGTTCGTTTTAGTCCTCAAAACGTTCGTTTTTTCGACTAAAACGAACGTTTTTTAAAGATTGAGGACCAAATCGTACCTTACTTTGAAAGAGGGACGAAAACCAGAAACGACCAATAGTTTAGGGACTAAAAACATATTTAACCCTATTTTTAATTAGTGACGAATAACAATTTTAATAAATAGTTTGAAATGAAAAACATATTTAATCTTTTTATTTGCTATTATGTGTTTTTCTTTATTGTAAGTACCCACTTTATTGAAAGCTTAATTCAAATACATACCGCTCATTAATCAAAGATGTACTTACTAATGATGTAAGATGACATCATTGAAAGTCATATACATATTAAATTTCTATTCATAAATGTAAATGATAGATTGATATCCACACTTTAGTATAAATAAATAGTTCCATGACCAAATGAATAAGAAACTAAATAAATATATAAAACAATGACATAAAAAAATAATAAACATATTAGAAAAAGATGTTCTTCTACTTGTTTTTTTTTTAATTAAGGTAACAAAGAGAAAATTTTCATCTTTAACCTTATTTTCTTATTAACACTTACAGAAATTGAATATACAGTTAGCATTTGGTTTTAGACCAACTCTTAGTAGTTAACAAAGATGTACTTACTAATGATGTAAGATGACATCATTGAAAGTCATATACATATTAAATTTCTATTCATAAATGTAAATGATAGATTGATATCCACACTTTAGTATAAATAAATAGTTCCATGACCAAATGAATAAGAAACTAAATAAATATATAAAACAATGACATAAAAAAATAATAAACATATTAGAAAAAGATGTTCTTCTACTTGTTTTTTTTTTAATTAAGGTAACAAAGAGAAAATTTTCATCTTTAACCTTATTTTCTTATTAACACTTACAGAAATTGAATATACAGTTAGCATTTGGTTTTAGACCAACTCTTAGTATCCAAAATTTATGCATCTACCACAACATCACAATCATTGTTGCAAAAAACATGATGCTATCTTGATTCCTCTTGTTCTCAAGATATTTTCAACCAAAATTTTCCACCTAATTTCATCTTTCTTGCTTTGTTTTGATATTCGTTCCTTAAAGTTCCTGAAATAAAAAGAAAATGTGTTACTATTGCAGTGGATGAACAAGTTGTAAAAAAGTACATTTTCAATATAAAACACATATTATTATTAATTACCTGCATAAAGGAACTCTACAATCGTCCGGATTAACACATAATCGAGAATGTAACTCGAATAATTGCCACATCCTCTTGCAATGAACACATCCTCCAGGAACTCTCAACTTACATGCAGCAAAATGACGAACAAGCAACTCTAATCCGTTGCATGCTGAATACTTACATGGTTGGTTTGCTTGAAGATCTTTATCATAAGGACCAATAGTTCGACAACCATCTTTACATATGTGAACAAGAGCTTCCATGGCCTCATACAATTGTAGATATACCTTTCTTTCATTCATTTTTCTGATCCTTTCCTTTTTTATCTGCGTAATAAATTAATGTAAAAGCAATTAGATAAATGACTAATCAAATTTCACACCACAAGGTAAATAAAAAAGGTTGAGTTGTTTATTTCGTAATATATTTGTCCTTTTATTGAGTTTTAGTTTTCACAGACAAAAACGACAAGTTTAGTTCTTAATGTGAATATAAATTAAGTTTAATCTACATTGCTAAGACTATAAAGAGGTTGAATTGTATAACTTTGCAACAAAAATATTTTTAACAATTATAAATTGTCATAAAAACTACTTTAGATATTTATATATTTTATTTTACACAGGCTAAAGTTTAAAATAGAAACAAATATAAAAAAATAGAATGGATCGGTTAGCCAAGATAAAATGAAGGAAAAAAAAAACATGGTCTTACAGTTTCTTCATTGATCATTGACTCTAGAATTTCCTTTTCTAGAAGTGGGTGACTCAACTTCATTGCTTTCCATCCTTCTGACTCTGAAACAACTTTGAAGTTTTTCAATATCTTGCGATGACAAATGAGACTAAGTCTTGGAACATCACATAACAACGCTAGTTGAAACACGTCAACCAAGTTATCCATGGTGAGTAAACCCAATTCTAGTTTTTGTTCACATTCACACTTCAAGTGAGGAACCATGTATACATGTGACAACACCAACAAATGTAGAACAAATTCATCCATATCTTCTTTCTCGTATCTATAAAAAAAATTTAACAATGTTTTAACAAATGTATATTAAAATAATATATTATAAAGAAGAGTAAAGACAATGAATTAAGGTCAAAACCCTCACTATCATGTTTGATTACATTAACAAATCAATTACATCTAAGTGTAGTAAACAAAATTCAAAATATTATCAAACATTATTGTATAATTGTGTGTGTTGTTAATGATTTACATGCCATCATGACAAAGGATCAAACATACCTAAAAGTGTACAAATATCGAATAAAAACTTGGACTGCATCATGTGGAACCCCAATGATTGATATTGTTCGCCATCGTCCATGTCGATGTGCTTGCTTTAGCATGCCTTTTAATACAGGAGAAGCCATGGCCTATTCAATTAATATGAATTAATGACTTCAACAATGGAAGAAAAAAAAAATTCAATGTGTTTTTAAGGACTGATCATATAATGTATTTATTTTCCGATGATTAATATCATAAAGTAATACAAAACATTCCAAATATCCTTAACTCAATATGAATGACTTTATTTTATGTGTAAACAATACTTTAGAAAAATTTAACATCATATCATAATCTCGTAATACGATCATAAGATGAGTCTTTAATGGAATAGGATGAATGAACTTACAATAATGTTAGAATGAGCATAAACAACATCACCACTGTTAGTGTTAATGCAAACATCTGCTTTATAACCTTGATAGAAAAGGCGCTCCCACAAATCCTTTCTTGATGAAGAGTCGTTGTTGTTTTGTGTTCTTGGTTTTGAATTATAAGATGTCTTACAATCGTAAAATGAATTGATTGATATTGAACGTGACATAGGAGGTGATATAGGAATTAATTTATTGACATTTTGAAGAGACTTAGAATGATCGTTAATCATGTTAGTCATTGTTTTACGCTTTTCTTTTCCTACATAAACAAATATAAAATGTTATTTAGTAAAAAAATTACTATTTATAATATAATTCATATCACATATAAGTAATTTTAAAAAAAATATTTATTCTAATTTCATAACTTAGTTTACATTTAATTTTAGACAATATTTTAAGAGCAAATAAGAAACATGTGTATTATATACCTATGTAAACATTGAATTATCATTTAATAATGCATCACTTTAAACATCGAACATTTATTTGAATATAATATTTAAATGTTTTTAATCTCTCTGTTACGGGGAATTTTTATTTTTAAATCTTAAAAAAAATAAAATCATCTTTCTAAGTCTTCGATGAAAATATCTTAGATCCTTATTTTTTTATGTTAATTTTTGGTTAAAATTTGTTTAATTTTTTGTACTCTTAGTATAAAAAAAGAAACATGAGTAATAACAAATAATCCTATAATTTTAAAAATAATTATACAAAAGTTAATATACAAAAATATATTACACATTTTCATCCATGAAATTCCATTCCATTTTTTTAAAGATTAAAACCCAGCATCGTTTTACTTTCAAGTGTCTTGTTCTTTATAATAAATATCATCAGAAGCATAACAAAATATTCATATTTTCTATGTATATGATATCATTTACACTATCAATGTTATATGCAATGTTTATTATTATTATGATCTTGTTAAAATATAAACCCAAGCTGATTTATCTGATTGTAGCTTCACACAAATAATTGAAAAGAAAGTATCATATGAAATTTTATCCACATCTTTAATACACCAAGGTTGGTGAAGTGGGTTTCATCTTTCTTTATTTTTTCTAAGAAAATTCTGATATATTATATTTATTTTCATAGTTTTAAATATATTTCAGAAATAATTAGTTCTTTAACTTTTGAAAACCAGTTGTCTTAATTGACTGTTGTAGAGAGATTTTATATCAATTAATTAGACAAAAGCAAACTATTAACTAAAAAAATCTAAAGCTTTAATGGATCTATACCTTCAACTTAAACATCTATTAGAAAGTGAGTTTATGCCTAACTCATCCCCACAAAACCGGCTTGTAAGGTGAGGTTTGCACCTCAATTATATATTATCATTTGGCCTTATCTCTAGTCGATGTGGGACTTCCAACACACCCCCTTCACGCCGAGGTATAGACATCTCGTGCGTGATAGTAGAAATTGGGTGGTCCGATAGCGGCCCGATTGCGGGTGGAAGAGAAGAATAGAATGCCCACTTAGAACTCGCTAGGATAGGCTCTAACCATTGCTCTGATACCATATTAGAAAGTGAGTACAGTTAGGCATAAACTCACTTTCTAATAACATCTAAAAAATTCATACCAAATACTTTATACCATATCCAGAAGTGTTGGTTCATTTCATAAATTTCAGCATGACATTAGAAATTGCAACAACAGCAAAGTCCAACAATGATGTAGAGTTTGTGATAAATTAGTATTTATATATTGAGTGTTTAATTTCAAATAAAAAATGTATTTATATATCATTTTGAGAAAAGTTTTTGTAAGTTTTTGCATATTGTCTCTCAGCAGGTTTGTAAACAAACTGCATTAAATAATCGAGATTTTTTCCATGTGAAACAAATGAAATTTCTACATATGTGAAAAGGATCTAAATGATATGGTTTATGTGGATCAATTGACAATCTTAAATAAACAACAAAAGATAAACAAATGAATATCAATAGAACAAATTATGATCCAAATTAATAATGAAAAATAAAGAAAGAAAGTGAACTGGATTACCTGGTCTGAACTTTTAAAGTGCTCCTCTGAATATTGTTTCAAAAAACTTACAATCCCAGAGAGGATAAAAACACAACAAAAAATTGTGGAATCACAATAAAATCCTTCAAGACCTTAATCTTAACTAATATAATTAAAATAAATTATTGAAGTAAAACTCTCCTTTCAAGAAGATCACCACCTTTTGCATAAGAAATTCAAATATGGGTGAAGATTGGTGATGCAAAAGAGAATAGGAGAGCGAGGAGGATGAGTTATCAGAGCCTGACTGCAATTTTGCATACGTTTCCATGAAAAAGGAAACATAAAGCTAAAAAAACACCTCAAATCTATCCCCCACTCGTTTTTAGCTATAAATATCAACATCTGTTAATAACACATGCCATATGCACAAAGTTTTTTTTTTCACAAAATTATTGTTTGTTTGCTATATTTTAACATAATTTTCAAATAATCGTGCATGTCAGAGCTGTAATACCTCATCAAACTGTGCAACTGTATGTTCACTTGTTTGTGTTTCTGTTATTTTTGCAAGATGTCTCACATTATACACTTGTAATAATGAGAGATATAACATGTTTAAATTATAATTAAAAATGAAAAGAAAAACACATTTTACTAAAATGGTTTTTATTATAAATAAATGAGTTAATCAAAATACTTCAAAATATAGTATATGCCTTTTTAATATATTTGATATTGATTAGAAATGATCACCTCCATTTTTATAGCTATTTTAAAAATTGGAGATTTTCCCTGCATAAGCAATTCGTTTAATTTTAAGTGATTTAATTAAATTTCCCGTGTCACTTAAAAGTTTGTATTACTTCAGTTAATTATTTTGTATTATAAGTTTGTATATAATTTTCACGTATACATCTATGTAACACAATTTGTTTTTATAAATTAACTTTCATTGTAATTTTTTTTAATGTGAAATAACTTTTTACATTTAATAGTAAAGATGCATAATTGTATTATTTATTTCATTTTAAAAATATAGATGTTTAATTATTATTATTATTGATATTATTATTAAAATTTGTTATTGAACATGAACAAGCAAGTTACTCTTAGATAAACTAAGAAAGAAACAAGTTGATTTGAAAAAAATTTACTAAGTTTTATGTTAGTAGAATTGAAATTTAGGAATTTAAGTGAATAAAGTTATGCTAATATAATTGAATTTTAAGAATTTAAGTCAATAAAAATTATTAATTTTATTTCTCAGTGATGTACACATAACAATTGTATATAAAATTTTAAAAAGTTATCAACCATAAAAAAATTTACTAACTCGACCTTCCCACGATGAATATACAACATGATAAGAATAAATCGTCAGTAAAAAAGTGTCATGTGGGTCAATATCCAACCACTTCATCTTCTTCATGAACAATATTCTTATAGTGCTTAATAACTTTCCATTATTGTTAAATAAATTCTCTTGAACACCAGGACCGACTAATATTGCAATTTCTCTAGATTCACCATCACGACCCTTCTACCAAGAGATATTGAAAGTCTCAGTCCTAGTTTCACCTTGTGTAAAATTCTCAACCCAATATATATAGAAGCATGGTGTGTTTTTACAAATTCTATAACAAACAAATTGAAATAAAGATTAAAACCAATTAATCTAACAAATAACTAAATTTAAAGAAAATAAATAAACTAATTAAGATCACAAAAAATAAATCTTAAACTCTAAACAAAAGAAAAAAATAAATAAAATTAAAAGAGAGATTTTTTTTACCCTATTCAAAAATTTCATATAAGGTATTTAAAAAAATTTGGAAATTAAGGAAAAAAATTTGAGAGTGTTACTCCCTCCACCACCACACAGTCTTTCCTGCATCTCTCCAACTTTTCATATTTCCAAAAGTAACCTTATCTAAATATTTACTTTTTACTTTTACATATTTTAATATAAAACCTTTATCTCATCCCCATTTCCTTTTTCACTGCCCCCACACCCTCACACAACCTTCATTACTCCCTTTCACTGTCTTCTTCCTCTCCTCCTCTTAACTCTCTTACTTTATTTTTTTCGTTTTCTCCTTCATTTTTTTGCTTCCATTGTCACTGACTCATGTGATAGATATGATGGTCAAGGTTTGTTTATGCTCTTTGTAGCAAATGTTAATTAGGTAATTAGTACTTGTTGTTGATCACTGTAGCTATAAAAAAAGAGTGGAAGCAAATGGAGAAAGGGACAACTAGTAGTGAAGGAGAAGCAGAAGCGCAATACTTCTGCAAGGACTTCCACTGGGAAGACCTACGAGCAAAGGTGGAAGCAAACCCTTCCTATGCCTACCACTTTGAATCCGCGTCTTCTTCGTCATCGTCTTCTCCACCCGAATCTAACGTCCTAACATGGAAGTAATTTCACATCCGTCACGCTTCTGGAAAATTCTTCAAGGTCCCTTCCGTTTTCCTCTTCGCATTTTTCGCTTTCAAATTTCCAAACCTAACCGCTTATTGCCATTCAGGAAAGACGTTATTTGTTGAAGGAGTTCCCAAAATTACTCTCATGTCCCCCAAACTCTAAGCTTTTGGAAGTTGGTTGCGGCAATGGCAGCATTGCTCTTCCTATTCTACTGTTCTTTCTTCACCTTTTCCTTGTCTTTTCCCATCTGCATCACGCACCACTATTTATTTCATATTTATCGGTAGTAGATTAAGTTTGTGTCTGGATTCAACTCAAATTTGTGTTGAAATATCCACTAAAGTTATTAACACTCATATTCTAATTGCCCAATTAGGTGGTTAGTATTTGTTGTTCCTGAAGAAGTTTCTCCCATCCCAAATCAAGATAACGTCATAGTCTTTTCGAAAAACATGTCCTCTGATTCTCCGGTTCAATCAGTAGTTCTGACCTATTTAAGGAAAATGTGACATTTGATGATCTGCATAATATAACAAGACCATATATGAACTTAAGAGAATGCTGGAGAGTTTAAAAGAATGCGGAAGAGTTTAAAGCTAGGTGGTGAAAAATTAAACTGTAACAATATTTGTTTAATTATCGAGATCCGTTTATGCTTAAACAGACGTAGAGATACGTGAACGAGTGTTGATATCTGATTAAGAATACAACTGATACTCACATCCGTTTCAAGATATAAATTATGCTGATGAGAATTAAAAATTTTAACCACAATAAATTAAATATTACATAAGGACAAAAGGGAAATGAGAAGATGTAGAAAGTATTGTGTGATGGTGGAGGGAGTAACACTCAAAATTTGAAGCTCCAGAACCTTGGGCTTTGAATTTTAAAAAGGCCCAATGAAGACGAGAATTTGAAAATGAATCTTTTCCCTCTCTTTATGAATTTGAAAAAAGAAGGTCGGAGGTGAGTGATGTTACAGTGGAGAAAGCGTGATGGAGAAGAGGCTTCGTTCTTCTCTGCAATCCTCAGCGGAAGAGTTCATTTCCTTAGCCACCAAACAAAACCTCAAATCTTCAAAATCCTCATTCAAAACCCTAATCCATTCCATTAAACCCTCCTCTCCTCTGTGTACCTCTCTCCCTTCCACCCTCTCCGATTCCATCTCCGCCTCCGTCCAATCCTTCCAGAACCTTCCACGGTCCAACTCCGAACAAAACCCTGGCTCCCCTCACTGTCCTCCCTCCAAGCGTCGCCGAAGCTCCTCCCGCTGCTCCGAACCTGAACCAGTCGACGAGAAACATGGACTTATCGCGCGCCTCGAAATTCTCGCCCACATTGCTCTGCTGTGCGTTTCGCATCCAAGAAAACCGTTCCTGCTCTCGGCTCTGCTTCCCGGCATTCAGGCGCTGCACGATAATTTGATTGTTTTTGAGTCGGAGTTGTCTCTGTCGTCGGCGATTGAGGGTTTGTGCGAGGAATGGTGGAAGGAGAATTTGGTGGGAAGGGAGTCGCTGATTTCGCAGAGTCTCCCTTTCCTGTTGTCTCGGTCGCTCACGCTCAACAAGAAGGTGGACGTGCACAAGGTCTGCCTGCTCCGCGAGGCGTTCACTCTGTTCGATTTCGACGACGAGAGCATCGATGACTTGAAGCTGTTGCTGATTCGGTGTATGATTTCGCCCTTGTATTTGAAAGCGGAGGATGGGAGGAGATTTCTTGCATTTGTCTTTGGGCTGAGCCATCAGGTTGGGAAGGAACTGTTGGCGATGATTCGGTCCCAAATTCCCTTCGGGAGAAAGTCGATGCTGGAGGCTTATGGTGACATTCTGTTTCGGGCGTGGAGAGCTGCCCAAGGGGATTCGAAAAGTGAGATAGAGAATGGGTTCTTGCAGGATTTGATTGATGCTGCCATACATGCTTCTTCTGGACCTTTTGCTTCGTATATTAGGAGAGTCTTGGGAGCTTTTATTAACCAGAGGACCACCGATGGGGTTGAGAAAATGCTTTTTCGTCTCGCCGAGCCTGTCGTCTTTAGGTCTCTACAGGTAAATGAAGATAGAGTTAATAAAGTCCTCCCCGCCGCCCCCGCACTCCTCCCTCTTCTGGTTTACTTTTGTTGTATGCTGATTTTGATTTTGTTTTTGGCGGGTAGACTATGTTGATTATTAGGTTGCTAAGATCACTAGCGGGGAAGTGTTAAGGTGAAACTGATGGATCCTTAAAAAGTTCAGAAGGTATTTTTTGTAATGGTGTTATATGAGTTTTCTTGAATAATTTATAAGTTTAATGATTTAATTTGTTTGTTGAAAAGGTATACTAGTAGATTATTTTATTTTCCCAACTCCCTCTTTTTTAACCAAACAAGGGGTTCTTCCTCTCCTTCCTTCCGCTAACATTCTTTTCCTTTGTTCCCCTCATTTGAACCAAACTAATTCTATGACTGTTATACTAAATTATAATTTTATAGCTGCTCATATAAATTAAAGGGAACCTGTTAAGTTGAGTTTCTCGAAAACCGTTTTGTTTGAGTTGCAATAAATTTAAACTAGTAAAAGTGATATTGCTGATGTATACATCATCTACATTAATCTCTCGTTTTTGTCTCTGCATTCAGAGTTTTACATAGCCTTCTCTTTACTAGGTTGCAAACTCAAATGTTCGTCAAAATGCTTTGCATCTACTTCTGGACATGTTTCCCCTTGAAGATCCCGATTCCACCAAAGAGGAGAAGGATACATTACTTGATAAGCAGTTTTTCCTGTTAGAAAGGCTACTTATGGATGATTGTCCAGAAGTGAGAACAATTGCTGTTGAAGGTTCTTGTCGCGTCCTCCATCTGTTTTGGGAAGTTATTCCTTCACCAATCATAACAAAGGTATTGACAAAAATATTTGTTGATATGTCTCGTGATGAATGCACTGATGTTAGGGTTTCCACGTTAAACGGAATCATTTATTTGCTTGGAAGTCCCCATTCTCACGAAATCCTTAAGGTGCTCTTGCCAAGACTGCAGCACCTAATGCTGGACAAGGCCCTGGCAGTACGAATTGCTGCAGTAGATCTCTTAGTCCATCTTAAGGATGTTAGAAATTTTCAGTTCAACAAGGTACACGAGTTAAATTATAATTGTTTAGTAAGGTTCTATGTCTAATATAATTCTTAGTAGTATACGTTACCTATTTGTTATATAGGTGATGGAGCTAGATGTGCTATTGTCTGCTCTTGCTATCGATCAACCTCCTGTAGCTCAGAAGATAACAAAATTACTTATGCCTTCGTACTTTCCCTCAAAAGTACCCGTTGAGGAAGCATGTAATCGCTGCATTACACTTGTAAAAAGGGCTCCAACGGCTGGCGCAAGATTTTGCAAGTTTGCCATCTTGGAAGGAGTATCTAAATCTCATCTTATGGAACTGGTTAAAGTATTCCTGAGTTTGATTTTGTCACCACATCAGCTAGATGCTAATCAGATTGAGGGTTTCCTTGCTGCTATTTGCTATGTTTGTGATGACTTAGCTAGTGAACCATACTATATAAATGCTTTCAAAGAGTTACTTGATGGAGAGAAACTAAGAGGTTTACTATCTCTGGTGTCTAAAGGTGAAGTCCGTTCTTCTTTATTCAACATTGTCTCTACTGTGTGTCCAGATGATGTTGTTGGACTTCTTGAAGAATGCATGGGTGTTGTCACAAACTGCAGTGGTTTAACTGAGGATGTTGGTCGACAAACTGAAATCAGGTCTGTACATAAGTTATTATTTTCACTGGGTGGTTTTGATGACTTGATTGAAGCCTTAACGGCCTTCTTGCATAAGGCTGCCTATCGTTGTCATATTAAATTTGGTGCAGACATGCCAAATCAAAGTGTTTCATTTGCCAAAAGAAAGAAATCTAAATTCGCTGGACAATTTTCTATTAAATTGAAGATAATTAACAGAAAGCAGTCTTTTAAGGACGATTATTCAGTAGCTATTGGAGTGGCATGGCAAGTTAGAGATTTGCTTCTGCATGAAGATTTCAGAAAGGCTATTATGAAATCTCAGAGTTTAGAGATGTTGTTTGTTTCTCTTAAGGTGATTTCTGAAGTCAGTATTGTGCATTGTGGGCACTGTAAAAAAATGGACGTATCTCCTGTTTTGGCATATATAGCCCTTGCTCTGCAAATGACTGTTGATAACGTTGGCAGAAGTATACAAAACGGTGATTCAAAGAGGAAGAAAACTAAGATTGATTCTTCTAAATTTTTGTCGGAGGCAAGTAGAATCTTTGCACTTTATTTTTAAATATTCGCCTCGTTATAATTTATCTACCTGACTTTTTTTTTGGATTTCTGATTTTCTCAGATTTTAATGTGTTCGTAGAATGATTTTGTACATTTTCATTGCCTTGCACATTAATGCCAATGATTTTCTTAATTTATTAAATTATAATTGTCTTGCGTCTCATTTCTCTTGTTTCTTTGAATTTTAAAATATATATTATAAACTTTGATCACATGCATGATACCTGCGGCCAGCACCAATGTAATCTTTCTAGGAAGTTTAGAAATGCATTAGCTTGGTGAATTGAAGTGTGCACCAATAAAGTTTGAGCTTTATGGGAACTGCAATTTCATGTTGACTTATTGACTAACATAAGTTTGCCATGGAATTTGATTTACCTATATCTTCTTTTGCCAGTTTTTTTGGTGATTTTTCGTTTTCATTATTTTCTACAACAAAAAAAAAAAGCAATTGTCTGGCAAACTGTTGAATTTGTTTATCTCTTGAAATTTTCAGGTTTCCAGCAGATTATTATGGTATAATGTTTATACTTCATGAACTAATTAATTTTATTTTTAAGACCTTCTACCATGTTCTTGGACTTATACCAGTTATTAACTTGATCAGAGCATTTGGTTACCAATTTATTGGTCAAACTAATCATTGGTTTTACTGAAAATGTTCTTATATTAAAAAAAATATTAAAGATTCATATTTTGTATTCAAATTGGTTTTACTGAGTAATCGATTCCATTACATTTTTTGTACAACAACCAGCTAAAACCATTTATATATCACTGCGTCTAGGCCGCAACAGTTTGGTCTGAGCCAGCTTTCATAACACTCCCATTCTTTTTATTGATGAATTAATGTCTGATAACATCATCCATTGACCAGATTGATGTTTCAATCATGGCTTACCTGATTTGATTCCCTCTGTTTTCTAAAAAAAAAAATCATTTAAGCAGAATATCTTGGAGCTGACAATAGATCATGTGCTCAACTGTTTGGAAAAACTATTTGGAGAAGGTGACATCATGAAAAACCACGATGCAGATTCATGTAAGTCGCAGCCTACTAATAGAACGGATCAAAATTCCACAAAAAGGCGTAGGCTATCTCCTACGGATGCAAGTGGCCCAAGCAACCGAGGTGAGTAAATACATATAAGGCACTGTTTTTTTGGTCACCTAATGGATTAGGTGCTTTTAACCCAATGTAAGTAACTCAAGCACACTGGATAGAAGGGAAAAAAATGCAGCTCAAGCACAATACCTGAAGTTCAATTGATTGCAACCCTTGAGTCAATCCTTGGATTAAAATAAATTTATATGGTTTATATTGAACAAGATATTGGTTTATTGGGTCTGGGGATTATCATTCACAGATTTCTTATACTTTTTTTTAGTTCTAATGAGTCTTTTCAGGTTTCTCGTCTTTTGATCTTCATATTTAATAAGTACCATTAGTCATTCCTATCATAAAGAGAATGTCGCACTTCAAACCGTTTATATTATTGGTTCTACAGAATGAGCAAAGTATGTCAATTTATTATTCTGAACTGTTAGGAATTAAATATCATCCAAATATCTACAAAAACATGTGTGTTATTTAATTTGTAAAGGCTCAGTTTGCATTTAAATATGAGTCTGTTGAGAAGACATCTGCTTTTAATAAGTACCATTAGTCATTCCTATCATAAAGAGAATGTCGCACTTCAAACCGTTTATATTATTGGTTCTACAGAATGAGCAAAATATGTCAATTTATTATTCTGAACTGTTAGGAATTAAATATCATCCAAATATCTACAAAAACATGTGTGTTATTTAATTTGTAAAGGCTCAGTTTGCATTTAAATATGAGTCTGTTGAGAAGACATCTGCTTTTTTCTTATTAAGAACAAAAGAGCGTGTTTGATTTCTATATAGCTTGGGACTCGACAAACTCCAATTTTCTGCAGAAGAGAAGAGAATGTGTTTGTATTGTGGTGTTTGTCTTTGCCCATTGTTGCTAACACACTGATCAAAACTTTTGACAAGTTATATTTGTGTATGCAGACACGATCCATGTTATTTCTTTGTATATTTCTTTTATCCGTGACTAATTATCTGCGAACACATGCATAGGATCCACAAATGATGCCCAACAAGTATTTTGTATGGTAAAGATGCTCACTGCCGTTCTCAAGTTCATGGCTGATGTCACTGCTATGTGTTTTGCTCCTCACAAGCATGGATTATTCTTAAATTGCACATCAAAATGTGTTCAACATATCATATCGTCATTGGACCAACTACATCGTAACCAAATTCAATTTAAGGAAGAGGATAAAAGAAATATTTCTATTTGCCTGAAAAGCTCTTTCACGTATGCAGCGAAAATACTTAATGTGATACTTGCAGGGTCTAGTGGATCCTCACGTACTTTACCAGAAGTTTTTGTTCTTGCAAATAACATGCTTGATTTAATCATTTCAATTGAATCGTGTATGGGTTCTGGGTATGCATGGCGTCTTGTTGCATCAGTAAAGACTTGGCTGCCTGATGTGCTTCTAGGGTTGGGATCTACAAGTTTTCAAAAAAATACTGACTCTGATGAGGAACATTCATCTGTATCTGAACAGATGAAGTTGCATTTTCCAAAATGGCCCTTGATTGTAGCCAAGACCGAACTTTTTGAAGTAACTGAAGCTGAAGAAGATGATGAATGTTCTCAACCAGAAAAATTTTCAGCTTTCAGTAAGCTTCTTGCAATGTTGATTATATTACTGAAAAAAAATCGCAATATCATGGATGTAGTTGGCAACATTTTCATGGTTTCTTCACTTGTTGGGCTAGAACAGAAGAACTTTGGGCTGTTATTAGGACTCTTGCGGTTTGTTTGTCTTAAGCTGTTTAAACATGATGACCGGGATTGGGGTGACATTATGCTGTCATCTCTGCAAGAACTTTTTCCCAAGATAGACAGGGAAATTGCAGAAGAAAATGATGAAGATGAGCTGGAAAAACTAATTCGTGCAAGGGAGTTGATTGAACCTCAGTGGATTTATCATCTGTATGAAACTGGAAGAGTCACCTTGATTGATGACTAAAAAATTTGATTTGTGTGTTTCTTTCCTCTGTAGGGATATAAGTATGATTTATAAAAGCTTGTATGTACATACTTTTATACTTGGCAACATTAAAACGATAGTTCACCAGTACATTGTTGTTTTGTTTTTTCCTGAAGTGTACAGAAATGTATCCAAATCCTCTATAGATTGTTTTAGCTTGTTCTATTATTACATACATCCCAACCCCCATCTAGTTTCCCAAAACATTGTTATCTATTTTATCTGAATTGCACAGAAATTTATCATTTAACTAAGGAGCAACGAGGATCGAGGTTCTAGTTTGGTATTACGGCTTGCTATAACTCAGTGAACACGACAAGATTATGACTATGCTCGAGGAAATAGTGTATTTAAATAATGGAAGGGACGATTCAGGACCACAATTATAGAAAAAACAAATGGGATTTGTAAATAACAATTGAAATAAACAGAGGAATCCTAGTAAAAATTTAGTTATTTACAGCAACAAGCCATAAATAATTGTGCTTGCTAAGAAAATATGTATCAAAGAAAATGGTTAATGGTTGGTCATTTGCTCCGAGACTCCAGTGATCATCGCTGCTCCATATTTTCTTCCAAGCCAAAGTTAGAGAATGAATAGGAATAATGGGACCTTGAAGCAACTAATGATGATAATCAATGATTGCTTTTTGAGGAAGAGATTATCCATTCACGTGCTTCAAACAGGGATCTTCTTTAAGCGAGCAGCAATTGGCATGCCCAAAAATCCAACGAATAAGCAAAAGAACCACTGTGTCAGGGTGAGAGGTGTTGTGTTTGCGAAGGTTCCCAAGTACTCAACTATTACGATTTGGAAGAAAACTGTAGCGCTGATCACACCCACGAAAACATAATTATCCAATATGCCTTTGAAAACGTTTATTTTCTCCATTTCACGTGAATTTATCTCATTGAAAACCTGCAAAACCAAATCAGCCCACATCTGGTAAGACACTTCTGTACAAAAATCAAACATACATTTCGAATAACATTTTGGATTATAAATAATCCTAAGCAAATTGTCAACTTTTCAGAAAAGTTACCTGACAGAAGACAAATGAGTTGAAAATAAGCGTGTTTAAGACAAGGTCCGAATTGGGGCCGTCAAGTAAAAAGATTGATTTTCCTCTTGACTGCAGAAACCATATCACCATAAACTGATACAAGGATTGTCCCAAGATGTTCCTCCACATGACGTTGCTGATGAAATTCCCCTTCCTTCCAACAGGTGTGCGTTTCATTAAATCATCATTTGGAGGTTCAGTAGCAAGCGCAAGTGCTCCCAGTGTGTCCATTATCATGTTCACCCACAAAAGTTGAACAGCTGTGAGGGGCGCGGTTCCTGGAGAGAGAAAATGCTCGTAAGATCATAAGATAAATAACAAGAACAAAACATTTTTGCAACCTGTCATGCAGGCTTGGGAGAAGTACATCAAAATAAGCTACACTTTCTAACCTGTCAAGCAAGCTGACGTGAAGTTTACTATTAATGCAACCACATTAACGGTCAGCTGAAACTGTACGAACTTCTGAATATTTATGTAAACTGAACGTCCCCATTTGGCCACTGTTACTATCGTGGAGAAGTTATCATCCAGAATTATGACATCTGCGCTTTCTTTTGCGACCTGTACCATACACATATTATGATATTAGCTTCTTCCACTAAAAAGCTAGGAGTAACATTACAATAAATTCCTTTTCTTTTGCTGGGTAGAATGAGTGGTTCTCAAAGGGAAACATTGCATATCATTGCACTCACCTCAGTTCCTGCAATGCCCATTGCAAGTCCAATGTCAGCTTCATGAAGGGCTGGGGCATCGTTAGTTCCATCACCTGTTACGGCTACCACTTCCCCAAACGTGGTGCGCAAGTGTTTCACCAATGTATGTTTGTCCAAAGGTGAAGATCGAGCCATAACCTAAAAGAAATTACACACTATGTTAGTTAAAGTATCAACAGTATGTAGGAATAAAAATATAATGCATATAGAATGTATGTGGCACCTGAATTTTGGGAATCAGTTCAAGCAACTCCTTCTCACTCTTCTCTCTAAACTCTGGTCCTTCAATTGCTATGCCGTCATCAGTTAAAATTCCACACTCCCTGGCTATAGCCTTTGCAGTGTTAATGTTGTCCCCAGTAACCATTCGTACTGTTATTCCAGCTGAGCGACACACTGCCACAGATTCCTTAACACCAGGACGAACAGGATCTTTTATACCAACAACTCCTATGCAAGTATATCCAGAAGCAGGAATAGGGTCTTCAGGAGAGAACCCGTCTTCCAATTCCACATAAGCAAGGCATAGTGTTCTAAGTGCCTCACTTGCAAACTGGTTTATTGTGGCCTGAAGATGGCCCGTTGATTCTTCATCAAGGGGTACAACCTCGCCATTTGAGTTGAGAACTTTGTCACAAGCAGCCAGAATTATCTCGGAAGCACCTTTGCAGTGGGCTCTTAAGCCTCCATCAGGGAGCTCAACCACCACACTCATTTTTTTCTTCGTGGAATTGAATGGCTCAACTTTAACAAGATTACATGCTTGTCTCTCTCCTAGAAAATCTCCACCTAAAGACAAACCATACTCCAATATTGCAGCCTCAGTTGGAGTCCCTAAAATCTCACGTTTTCCGTTTTGGTTAACCACAACCTCTCCTCCTGTATTATTGAATATTGACTGCAGCAGCAGTTTCACAGCAGATTCTGGGAGTTCAGAACACAAACCAGAGGTCTTATTATTGCTCACTTCCTTGCTATTCATGCAAAAGCATGTTTTCACAACAGTCATGTGGTTCGTTGTTAGTGTCCCAGTCTTGTCACTACATATAGTTGTGGCTGATCCCATGGTCTCACAGGCTGCCAAATGTCTCACAAGGGCTTTGTCATTCATCATTTTCTTCATAGCAAATGCAAGGCTCAATGTCACAGCTAATGGCAGCCCCTCTGGAACGGCAACGACAACTATAGTGACTGCAACTGCAAAGAACTCCAACAGCTCCAACGCATCATCCCCATTCCAGCTCGACAAGCTTCCTTCTTGGAGTTTTTTGCTTACAAGTCCTTGCACCAGAACTGAAAAAGTAACCACTGCAAAGAATAGACCTATCTTCCCGATAATGGTTGCAACACCGTTCAACTTCACCTGTAGCGGGGTTTCATCATCTCCACCTTCACTGAGAGTAGCCATCAACTTACCCCATTGGGTCCTCATGCCAACACTGGTAATCAACATCTTGCATGATCCATCTTGGACCTTGGTTCCAGAAAGAAGAAATGGATATTCAGAATTCACCATAACTGGCTCACTCTCGCCTGTTAAGCTTGACTCATCAATCGACACAGAAAATCCTGAAACAAAGAGTCCATCAGCAGGGACTTGATCACCAATGGCAAGATGCACAATGTCTCCCGGAAGTAATTCATATATAGACATTTTCTGCCTGTATCCACTTCTTGTGACCTGAATGGATATTTTCTTCTTCTCCTTGTCTAAATCCTTGAATTGCAATGATTGGCGATAATCACTAGTTGCTGTCACAAAGACAACAAGTAAGATACTTGCAACAATTCCAAGACCATCATGAGCTCCCTTCGGCCATCCTTCAGTTGCAATGCCAACTAGCAGTGACACAATAGCACACACTCCAAGTATCATCAGAGTCATGTCTTGAAAGGCTTCCCAAACAAAAACCCAGAAACTTGTAGCTTCACTTTCAGTAAATTTGTTGATTCCATATATCTGCTGTCTCCTATTCAATGACTCGCTGTCACTGTTAAGCCCCTCACTGGTTGATGTAGAAAGCTTCTCTGCAAGGCCACTAACCCCACCATGAAGTCTGAACTTCTTTACATCATGGCCTTCAACGATACACCCCAATTCATCGCCACAGATTTGATAACCTGCAGCTTTAACTTCCTCTGGAACTTTGTAATCGCTTAGTTGCACGCCTGCGGATGTGATCACAAGTTAACATATTGACTCTTAAATAGAAAAGCTATAAGAATAATTCTGAAGAAACTTACTTTGGATAAATTGAATAGCTGCTTTGGAAACCAAAACTGCAATCCTCAGCTTCTCCTGCAGCAAGAAGAGAATAAGTCGTGGGGAAGTAAAACATGGAGATGTCACCTTCTACGTGTTGAGGAGATAAAAGCATGATACTGATTATGAAATTATCAAACCAAGAGAAAATTTTTAAAAAAAATGAATAAAAGAATGTACACTACAACAACAAAAATGAGAAATCAACAGTACGCCATAAAAGAAAAATAAGAACATGACATTATTATTAAACTTGTATAGAGCAACTGTGACTGCAGTCAAATGTTGGTCATAATAACCAGCTAGCTCCCAATGTTTTCATGATTATCTTGAGAAGTTTATTACTTGTAGCAATGCATTTTGTATCTTGAAGTTGCTCAACAACAGCCAATTAGATATAAACTCAATAAAACATACAAACTCTTTAGTGCCGAGTATGTACTTATTATTAGCAACAATCTTGAAATTAGCTTTAACAGAATGAAGTCTGAGGAACCAGGGGGGAAGGAAGATAATGTGAGCATCATCATGCATTGGCGATTTGGCTAAATTTCAAAATTGCTGCTCTAACACTTGTAACTCTTCTATCAGTCATTTTTTAGGATCAAGGAGTGTCTGATTGACTGCGAAAATTGACTAGAGTCTATTGCATTCAGTGGAAGAAAGAAAACCAATTTCCATTTCTCAGTAACACGAGGCTGTGAATGAAAAGAAATATCCAAAGAGTCTAACAATTAATCCCAAAAATGAATGACAGAAAAGAAGTATCAAAGTACAATGATGCTACATGATTCATATATATTTTATTTATCTATTTGGTATCTTAAAATTTTTTAACTATTTAGTCTGTCATACAATAAGAAACATGTTTATGAAAAAAAATTGTGAAACAAAATTAAGAAAGGTGAAAAAAATGACATAATGGCTATTAACTTTTAATTATGGATTCAATTAGACCCGTGGGAGTATCAAGTATGATTTAGCTGAACATCAATATTATACTGAGGACTGTCAAACACAGCACTGCTCGTTTTTTTTTTTAATTTAATTCTCTCAGTGTTTAATAGAAAATATATATTTTTCTTCTGAGCATAGATACCTAAAATATCATCTGAACATCAGAATATGGTGAATAAAAATAGATACCTGATTGGTACGACGCATAGCAGCAGCTTTGTCTCTCATGGCGAGATTGGCAGTGAAACGAAAGCGTCGTTTGGGGTTCTTGACAAACCCGCACAGTTTCCTCCATCTCTGAAGAGCCTCTTCAGAAGAGTTTTTGGGCTTCACTTCAAAATTCTCATTCAAATAACCCTCCATCATCCTTCAACAACAACAACAGCAGAAAAAAAAAAACACTTAGCTTTGCTATGAGCTATTATCCTTTGTGGATGCCTTTACTAGAAGTTATGAACGTGAAATGGACTCTCAGACCGGGGTCATATAGGGTGATGGGATGTTTGTCATGTTCCTAATTCCCTGGTTTTAAAACAATTCTATAACAACAAGTAATAGCCGTCTTTCTCGGAAATTAGACACCAACTTTGAATGGACTTTCGTGGAAAGAGAGGAAGGTGTGGGTGGACCTCGTAGAAAAGCAGGATGAATTTTCTAAGACCTCGTCTTGTGTAAGAGAAGTTGTTCTTCTTGTCTTGTAGCAGTAGATAGAATAACTATTTTTGGAGGCTATAGGGTGGAAAAACCGGGTCAAATAGTAAGAATGCTTGTTCTGCTGGTCGTTGTAACTCTTGTGTGGTTTTATGTTATTATATATAGAAAGTTGGAAAATTTTGTAAAAGAATTAATTACTAGTGGAAAATCTTTATTAGAGGGGTTTCATTTTCATCTTTAATTACTAGTGTCTTTTTTTTATTTCACCGTGTATGCTAAAAAACGTTCGATTATTGATGTCGCAGACAAAACGCGTAAAGATATTTCCCTATAACAAAACGCAAAACGCGTGAAAGGACGCCTCTGACAAGGATCTTTATTATTGGTCTGCCAATGAGTCTCTTAAAGAACACTCGTCGTCCCCAAGGACCATCCTCACTCATATCATAGGGCCTTTTTTGAGAGAGACTTCATATTATCTTTATGCCAATATCTGAAAATAAAAAATTGTGAATTTTGTTTTTAATTTGTTTTTTTATTTTTATTTAATAAGACTTAAGTTCATGTTTAGATTTTTAATAAATTCAAATGAAATTTAATTAGTATTTATAAATATTTTGAGAGTATTTGTAAATTTAAAAATCATAAAGAAAAATATATTTATCGGATCATGTGTTTTTGTTTATATATATATATATATATATGACTCAACTCTTTACAAAGATATTGTTTTTTTGATTTTTTCAATTGGGACTAAAATAGAAATGATAGAGAAAAGGTTGGAGTGATAGAAATGAAAGAGAAAAGGTTGAGATGAATGAGAGATGTAAGAGTTTGAGGGTTTCTTTTTTTCAGTTTTGAGAATGAAAATTATTAAAATACCCTTAATTTTAAAACTTAGAATTCATAATATATAAGTATATTTTTGTCTACTAAAACCCGGTATACATTGCTAAAATGTACCAACTGAACAACATAGTACGTTAACGAATCTATATATATATATATATATATATATATATATATATATATATATATATATATATATATATATATATATATAAGCATATTATAACTAGTAGTTAAAAAATATTTAATATATTTAATGTATAGAAAAAAATTAGTCATGTTAGTACAATACAACTATTTTTCAATAAAAGTACAATGCTAAAAAGTAAATGATTGAGTTCAAAAGTGAAATAAGATATTTAGTTACCTCATTTTTGTTAAGTAATTGAATTGCGTATCAATATATGAGCGAATTATTTAAAAAAAAATATTTTTAGTTAATTAAATTATTTAATTGCTTTATTATATTTAGTGCTAAATTAATCATACTGACAGGTAAATTAATATATAGTGACGGATAAATACAAAAAGATATGTAACATGTCTATGCACGAATTAAAAAATTGTTTAAATTTAATTAAGTTACACCCCTCAAATAATCATATTTACACCATTTAAAAGTTTAACGATAAAATCAAGAGAGTAAAACAATGAAAAAAGAAAAATGTTAAATTTGACGGAGTGTCTTATAAAAAAACTTTTGCTTTTTAATTTCAAATAAAAATATTCATATCTATTTATTAAAAAAATCATTTTTGTAATTATTTTATAAGTTTAATTTTTTACAGATTTCATTATTAATTTTACTTTAATTAATATAAATTATTTTATTATTTTATCTTTTAAGATTATATTTATTTTAAACAAAATTAATTAACTACTTGTAATAAATTATAAAAAAATATTTACTTTTATCTATCTGTTAATAATCATAATAAAATTATTATTTTTTGTTATTCTAATAAAAGAAAAGGTGAATATATAACATCAAATGCATATGTTGGTTAAAAAAACCTTTAAATGTGATTTATTTCTTAGTTAAAAAAAACCATTAAATGACAGGTGAAAGGAACTAAGATCAGTATTTATAGTGCAGCAGTTTCCACTACCCTATAGCTTAAAGCAGAAAGATAATAATAAATTAATCTTTATTAACCTTGGAAAGATAAACTTGTTTTTCTTTACAAAGAAGTACTAGTTCACGTTTTGGTCCCCCAAACCTTTGGACTGGACCAACATTTTCAAACAAACATTCTGCACCAATGCAAACCTTCAATGTAAGATAATAAGCTTCTGGTGTTCTGTAGAAGGGCGCAACAAATGCAAATTTTCTTACCACTTCAGAGCCTTCAAAGCAGTCCAAATCAAGAAAGATATGTTGTACGAAACCATCATCCAAAGTCATCCTTAGCCACAACTTACTCTCACTTGAAATATTATGGAGAGTGATTTCACATGGTACACCAACGGGTAGCCCTGAAACGAAGGGAAGAGGGTGTTCCATGTCATTGTTGGGAATGCTTAGTTCTGCGTTTACATGTTTGTTTCATGAAGCATAAACTGCTTCAGAGAGAAAAACTTGAGACATGCATCAAACTGAAGTGGACTGCAAGAAGTTCCATCCGTTGAGATGGTACTTAATACTTTCCCAAGTTCAACTACGAAATTGGATGGCAACGCTGAACTTTCTTTTAGGATAGATTCAACACGTAAATATAGAGTTTTCAGCCACTTCAATGTATGATTATGACAGATGATTTCACTTTTACATATCCTGAGAGCACACGTTAATAACATTAGCTCCAAGACGTTTAATTCCTCTTCTGCAGACAAGCCTATAAACCTACTCATCAATTCTTTAACCCTCCTACCAAGCTTTCCTAGTTTGAATTCCATTTTTCCTATTCGCTGAGAACACAACTTTTTTGATGGTAGCAAGGGCTCCCATACTTTAGCAAGTAGCTCTATCACCCGGAGGTATAGTATAGTAAATGCCAAAGCATCAGCATCACCAGATCCCAAAGAATCATGTTTCATGGCAGCTAACTCCTTCAAACACCTACATCATTGGCATCAGCACAGAAATAATGATTAAAAAGAACAAGGAGAATATTGGGCACAGGCATACTGTATTTTAACAATAAAAATATAAGAAAAAGTTATATTAGTATTATATTATAAAAGCTTGCACGGCATCTTAAATTTCAAGCAAAAAAGCCAACTAACTAGAATCCCCATATTTTGTATATAGCATAAATTAATCACACAAAATATAAATCAATATGTGGAAATTGAATTATTTTAAAGTTTAATAGTCTTTTTACCCCAAGTTTTCTCAGAATTATTTAATACAGTCCTTCAATTTTTTTCTTCATTTCAATTTAATCCTTATTTTTTCTAAAAAAAGTTGTAGTTCTTTCCGTTAAAGGTGTTAACATTATTTAGTCGATGACGATGTGGCAGTGTAAATGATGACGTGACACTAAGGTGGCTGGGTTTATCCAATGTGGTATCAAGGTGGCTGGACTTAAATGATGTAAGTACCAATATACACAGCTCCCTCGTCACTCTCTAAATGATGTGAGTACCAATTTAAAAGAAGAAATCCCATTAACATTTTTTTTTAAAATGAAGACTACATTGAGATGAAAAATAAAAATTGAAGGACCATGTTGAATAATTCTGACAACAATTGGGAGAAAAAATGCTATTAAACCTTTAAATGGTTACTATGCAACTCACACGATACAAATATTGGAAGAAACAACGACAAATACCAAGGCACATACGTTACTAAAGTTACACAACAATTCCTCACCTTAAGGACCTTAGCACTTCATTTGTATGACCTGATTGTATCCTCAGCCACATAGCAGGGGGCTTTGCAAGGATGTAATTTATAACTTCATCATTCAGAGATTGTTGTTGTTGTATCTGGTTATCTGCTAACTCTTTCGGCTCCCTTGTGATATGTGCGCCAATGACCTCATTGCTAGAAAATTTTGGAGCATTATCACCTTCAAATAAAGGCAACTGTTCCTCCCCTACCGTGAGGTTAATATTTGTTGCAGAATACTGTGTAGATCTGCTTTTCTCACATAGGCAGGCCAAAAGGGAATCCCTATCCATGATATCACTAAAAGCATTATAAATTCTACCTAGGAACGTAACTGCATAAGAAAACATAACTGGTGGTATTCTGCCTACATCAACATTCAAGAGTGGAGCAGATATAGAAAGAATTAACAGTGCAGCTATTCTTGCACTATCAAATTCTACATTTCCTTCCAAAGCCGTTTCTACCTGTAAAAATGAAAACAAAAAGTAATCAGTGCCACTACTTCAAAGAAATTTAGGTACATTGTGCATCTGTCTCATTGACAGCAAAATATGTGAAAGGATCAAGAAGTTCTTGTATATGATTATATGCAATAATCCAAACAAGCGCACCTCTTCAAACGTGTCCTTCATAATCAGGCTTACAAATTTCTTGTGATTTCGGCCCAGATGAGAAAAAGTAGAAAATACATCAGCTTCATCCTGGAAGCACCAAAGTTAAAAGTTAAATGGAATATAGGTTGGTTAAAAAGTAGTTGCATTGAGAATCTTGGCTCCATCTTCTGAAAGAACAGGATTATCCCTTAGTGAGAGGGATGACTTTGTAGCAAATGAGCAAGCAAGTAAGCGGGGGGTACAAAAGAGGTTGCTAGACTGCCCAAAACAGTAAGTTGTTTCACTTAATACAGGATCACTTCACACCTCTTTGTCTGGATGGTATAATGAAAAGTGAGGGAATGAAAAAAGAAAGAAAGAGAATAACTTTCTTTGAAGGGCCATTAAATATTCTTTTATTAATGGCTGGTTTTGAATGCCGGGGGACTACTTTGGCATGTAATCCACCCATGCTGTGGTTAATCTAGTTTTCACTTAAATAATAATATCTATAACTCTGTTTAGATTATCCTGTTCTGCTACACATTTTTATGGCTATTACTAATAATTTTGAAGCCATAACAAAAAGTTAAAACATGATGGAATATTAAGACAACGATGCAGCAAAGATCAAAATATTATGTAAAAGGGTTAAGAATACACGTAATTAAGGATATTCTTCTCAAGTGACACGTCTTTAATTGAGGACATATAAAATTGCCAATGGTGCACTGTGAAAGAAGAGATGATGAAGCAAAACACAAATTATTGCATATTTAAAAATTAAAAACAGAAAATAAAATGGATAGAAAATGGTTAAAAGATATATTCATATGGAATCAAGGAACTCAAGGATATAGTACGCTATTGCCTGAATGGTGAAATAAAAATACATGTAGTATACATAGGTATTTTTGCAGATAAAATAACCTCGAATATTGAAAAAAAAAATTTACAAGAGATTTTACGTAGCCATTGAAAATATAAAAGACAAATGGAACCGAGTATAAAGCAAACCTGTGGATAACTGTCTAAATTTCGCAGGAGTCTGTCAACAGATGATTTGAACAATGCCAGATTGTTTAGCTTCATTACTTTAAGTATTTTCCTATAAGTATATCTTACATCCCAACTATCATCTACCAGGGCTCCAAGAAACTGAAAAATAAAATGAAAAATATACTACTAATATCAATAAGTGCATCATATATATAAGTAATGGCATTAGGTGAGTCAGTTAGAGAAAAATTCACGATTTTGGCAAATTAGGTTTATTGAAAAAGATTAAGATCAATCAAGAATTCAACTAAGAAAACACTCAATGTCCATAACAAGTATCAATAAAATCCCCACCACTGATTCATGCTGTTGGTCAGGTCTTGTTTATGAAAAAAAAAAATTATCAGCTGAAACTTAAGGACTATCTAAGATAGTTTTTAGTAAAAATGTTTCTTCCTTTTAGAAGAGGAAAAAACCATAACAGTCCCCGGTATTTGACTTGATCACCGACACACACACAAACAATCATTCTTTTCAGTTTGGCAAACCAAAACAATCATTCTTTTCAGTTTGGCAAACCAAAACAATCATTCTTTTCAGTTTGGCAAACCACAAACAGGCAATCTAACCATTGGTCCCAACAAAAATAACCTTTTCCATGCACCCTGCTAGTCATTCATCACTATCCAAATGTAATTTGGTCAACCCTAGGGACCTAGTTCATTCTACAAATCTACTGAAAAGCTCAGGGCCATTTGGTTTGAGAAAAGAATTTCTATTTTCACCTTTTGTTTTCACTTTTAATGATAAAAATGTCACATTAATTTTACTTGGTTTTCTATTTTCACAAGTTTGTAGTATGTATAGGACATGGTGAAAAAAAAAACCATAAAAGGTTATTGTCACTGATTCCTTCACAAACTTTTGAAATAGTGAGAAAATGAAAACAAAATGGAACTTTTGTTATGAAAAATAAAAATAGAGAATGAAGAATACACCCAATTAATTTAAAACCATAACTATAACCCTACTTATTTACCAGGAAAATAATCACACCACTAGCAAAACTCCTTAACCATAAAACTTCCAAATAAAACATTAGATTTTTCCCCCCAAATTTTGTCCTACCTCCTAGCACAGTAAAATTTCCGATTAAGAAAAAGAAAAGAAAACAAATAACCAATAAATCTCCATACAGCAATATGAAGAAGGTTCCATAATTTGTCCAACATGAGATGCATCTTGCAGTTTCAAAGAAAGGAAAAACCGTAGGCACTAAAATACATACTAGAAACAGAGCAAAATGATTAATGGAGGATCAGAAACACACCATGTGCAAATGTTTTTCATGAAGCTTTAAACGGCCATTAATTGCCATATGGTGCATGGTTTCTAAAGCTTGTAAGCGAACCACCGCAGAATCATCATTCAACACATCCATTAATGAGTCTAACGCTTCACGTGCAAACTCAGCAGATAGGCTTGTCAGTGTGCGTAAGGACTCACATACAGACTTCCTCACCTTCATATCAGGCACAAATGAAGAAAATACTATCAAACAATCACACAAGGAAAAAACACTATAACTATACAAGATTATTGCTGTCAATTTTAGATACCTCAAAGAACTCATTCGCTAGTCCATGAACTAGTGCACCAGCAACACTACTTGCCAACATGACACATTGTTCAGATGTGCTCTGACCCCCGGTTTCCTTTTGCTTTCCATGTCCTGAAACTCTCTTTGCTAAACTTTGTAAAAGAAGATCCTCCGATACCATTTCCATCTTTCTGAGGCCATTAAATGCTTCAACTCTAACCTTCATATTCATATCTCTTGCCATGGAGCATAGCTATATGAACATACAGTGAAGGAGTTACGTCATACTGAGGGATCAGGCAACAACTATCCGAAATTCTAGAAAACTAAAACAGATACGTAAGACCAAAAAACTTGAAACATATGATACTACACCTTGGCAAATACGTCATTGGACCAATAGGCTTTCATCTCTGAGCTAGAAGCTGCCAACATCATACCCCATGAAGCCACCTGGAATATATAAGTATATATCATTCAAAGACTTACCACCATCAACTAGCTCAAAAACAGAATATTAATCATTCGACAATTGACTGAACTCAACAAGAACACTATCTGATTGACACTAATACTAAAATATCAGATTTTCTCATTTCTAATATTTCCGCAACACAATAACTAGCAATAATAAAAAAGGACTTGACACTTCGTTTAACTAGTCATCTAAAAGTATTCCCTACATCACATTGGGCATTGTCTGTTGGTGATGTAGATTATATCAAATTAATCTTAAATGCAGTACATACTCTCATTCTAAAAACGAGCACTTCTACATCATATTGGCCCTTCGTTTATATATCCATTGGTCTTCAAATTACTAGAAGACCAATTTCATGGTATTAACAGACTGAAATACTATGATGTCACCATGGTTTTAAATGCGGTTCACTGCAGTTATCGTATTGCAGTTTTTAAATACCAGTAATTTGTCCACAATTTCAATAATTATTATAGTTAAAAATCATGGGCATCACTATATATTGACAACTTGTATAATTGAAATATACTTTAATAATATAAGGTCATTTTAAAAATTTCTCCAAAAAATTATTTTGAAAGTCACCTTTAAGGAATTCGTGTTCAAACTTAAAATCTCCTTTCAAGTTAACTATCCTAAAAAAAATACCTACACTGTAGTTGCAGGATTTATCAGCATAAACAAATAGTCGTTGTAACATGGCTGGCCAGGACCGAATTTGGCTTTCTTCGTCTTTGTGATTCTCGGAGAGAAAACAGGATCACCCAGTCTTTTTCTAAAATTTAATTAGCTTATATCATTTAATCAAATTATATAATGATCATTTTGGGTAAGAACTTATGAAAAATAAAAATCTTTAAAATTATCTTACTTTAAATTCAAAACATTCAATTAATTATTACAACAGTTAATTTATATTCTCAAATACAAGCACTTTTAAGACCACAAATTACATTCTTAACCTCCATCTCGTTTTTGCAGAATATCATCTAGTAAAATCAAATTAAATACTTTCATCATTCTCTCTTTTTTTCACTCACTTAGGAGTGCATTCACACAAACTCTTGATCAACCAACCAAAATTACGTCTCACAATTGATCTCCTTCACCCTCTTATTCATAATTTACTCTTTCTCTAAAATTCAAATAATTAAAAACAACCATATAAAATAATTTAAATAATTTATTAAATAAACTAAAAATATTATATAGGAGAATATTTATCTATTAAAATTTTATTATATATAATTCATGCATCCAAACGTTATCATAAATTTATATTATGTAATTTAGTTTGTAGAATGTCTAATTTAAAATATTAGTTTTTCCCATTACAAGGGCAAAGGAGTAAAAATAATCTATGATGAAATAAAGAAATTATTGGAAGAGGGAGAGAAAAGGAGGAAGAGTCTATGGGGATGAAAATGATAGCAGAAGAGAACCTTACCACGCGAACCGCAGAGTACCTAACGCAGGGATCGAAGTCCCGAAGCAATTGAACGGCACGTTGGTAACACGCATCGACCAAGCCAACGTCTTTCAACTCTCCACCGCACTCGATGAATCGGACGAGCCCTTCAAGTGCCGCATCTGTAACGTAAGGGTAAGGATCCTTCGTGAACCCCAGCAGCACTGCCAACAGCAAGCCAGGTCGGACCTTGAAACTCGAACCCGCGTTCCGGAGCATCCACGCGCGGGCGGACACGGAGGCGCCGAAGCACAGCGATGTGAAGCGCGCGTCGTCTAGATGGAGGCCCAAGAGGGACGCGCCGATGGCCTCCACAGCGAGGCGGGGGGAGGACTCGACAGTCGGAAGAGCCATGATGGTGGCGAGGTCGGGGTGGCGAGAAGCACTGTCGGAGAGGAGCTTGAGAGAGTGAGTAGTGGGGTATAGTGAGATAAAATAGTCAGTTTATATCTAATAACAAAGTAACTATGCAGAATTACATGACTATGCAAAGCTGAAATTTAAAACTAATATACTAACTATCAATATGAACATATAAAATCTAAACAAACCTAATACTGCTATAATCAACTAAACAACAACTAAGCAATTTCAAATTCATCTAACTCTTCTGCACGGAAAGTACAGTATTGATCATTAATGTTTTCAATCTTCTCATTGGGAGGGAAAACCTGAACAAGCAGAGAGGCAGGGCAAAACTAATTACAAGAACACAAGTAAAAGTAACTTTAGTATTATATTGAATTCCAATTATTTATTAATTTTTATTAGAAAAATAAATATAATAAAAAAATAAATGCAAAAATCAGTTAAAATAGAGGTAACACTACACCTTGTATATCCTGTGATAGAAAACTTCAAGCAACCTAAGCTCGGTTCGAGGGGACGACAATTCCACCTGTGACAACAATAATAAATGAGCAAGAATTATATCAAAAGAGTCACCACTTCAATAACAAACTGGAGCACTCAACAAACACAGTATACATGCTTCACGTATTTACTTTTTTAAAATTAAAGGAGATTGAGGATATGATTTCAGTAGTCAGTAAGAATACAATCTATGCATGGTAAATTTACAAATGCCATGAGTAAAGTAACTCATTGAGATCAGAACCTAAAAAATGTTTAAAAAAAAGGTACGTGCAGATACAAGTGTAGTTATTAAACGAATAAAATGTATTTAGATCAATGTAAAATGTAATGATCAATTGAGCAACAGTCTGAAATGAGTTCAAGTTAAAAAAGTGTTATATTGTACTCACAAAATCAACTCCGATGGTGTTTATGTAGCTCTCAATGTATGAATCATCCTGTAGCACAGCATTGAAATTAACATTAAAGGTAGTAATTTTAAAAAACAGTATTAAGCATTTGTGTACCGTTTCCAAGACAATACAACATGAAAAACAAAGCATTAAGGTTATAGTCTTACGCACATGTACTTTAGATAACTAACAAATTGTGGCAAAGCTTCAATCATCCAAATTAATAGCAGCACTTGAAGGTCCCACTTCATCTTAAGAGGTTATCTCTACAAAAATAAAATAAAATATTCTATAATTTTTGAACACTTAAAATATAAATTAAAAAATATATAAATTTATCATATAATCTCACCTTGCTCATATATTCTTATTCTTTTTCAGGTTCTCTGCTTGGAAACGTGGATGTGTTTTCTGATAAGTTAAATAATAACCATCAGAAAACAATATAATCTCTTTATTTTTTAAAAAAGAAATATAACTTTATCCTCTTTTTATGCATGAGAAACATAAATTAAATTCAATAACATGTATTTACAATGAAGAAAACCAGCAAAATTTAAAGCCAATAATGAGAGTTGATTATTCATCAGATCTTAACATTTCCATCCCCACGGTATACAGCAGAAACACACATGAAACTACAAATGCTAAAATAACATATACCAGGTTGCTAACTGCAGATACATTTTCCAGAATTCCTTTTCCCCCAAAAAAGCCACGACCCAGAGGACTATATGGTACAATGCCAATAATAAGTTCCCTGTACCAATAGAAACATTAGATTAACACAAAAATTCAGCCAGCACATTCTCCATAACTCAGCAATTTTCTTTATCATCCTTCACACTGTTATTGTTTTCAGGAATTTAATGTAGGCGTGGAACGAAAGAAAGTCGGTATTTGTATTTAAGGATGTACAAAAAAGAATTATGATAGATAAAATAATAATTATAACAAAATTAAAGTACTAATAATGATGATAATAAATAAAAGATTTCACTCTGCCCTCTCTTCCTCTTTCTTTTCTTTTTTCTATTTTTTTCACTCAGATCCCAGATCCACACATACAAGAGTTCCAGTGGCATGAAGTTAAAAAGAAAATGGAAGTAACCTGCAGAGTGGGATTATCTCTTCCTCAACGTCACGAGTCCACAGAGACCACTCCAGTTGCACAGCTGTGATGGGATGAACTGCGTGCGCTCTCCTTATAGTATCTGGACTCGCTTCAGATAATCCAATATACTTCACTTTACCATCTTCCACCAGTTTCTTGAGTTCAGCCACCTAAAATATAACAAACTATTTAATTACATAATGTGTTGTATATCAGGAAAATCATAGATAGATTTCTGAAAGGAAGAAATCATTAACTGTATCCTCTATAGGTGTAGATTGGTCCACTCTGTGCTGATAATAGAGATCAATGTAATCAACACCAAGACGCTGCAAAAACTGAGCATTTTCAAGCAATTGTCATTTCACAAATCATTTCAACACGAAAGGACTTTAGAAGTCAATATCAATAATCAGATGGTAAGAATCAATACAAGAAAAAATACTGGGAGAGCATGGATTCTATCTGTCAAAAGCTAAACAAGACATAAATATGCTAAGGTAAAAAAATGCTGAAAATCACATCGAACAATTAATGCATTATGGAATTAACATGGACAATGCGACTAGGGTTCACACCAAAAGTCCACAGCGGCCTTGTAAACTCACTCAATTTTATTTATCTCTTTTGAAAGGGGAAGGAAAACATTCGTACCTTTGGTTGCAGATTTGCTTCTCTTTCCGGCGAGAAGTGTTCTCAGAACCTTTGACGATGTGGTAGCGACGGCAGAGTGCGGCAAAGCCTTCAACGCGAGTCTTTGACAGCGGCGAACCTTAGACAGAAGCAATCTTCAACGGCGAACGAGCCTTTGACGGATGTAACAAGAGATCCGGAGAAAATTGTGATTGAGAAAAGAAATAAGAAAACCTAATTGTAATCGAGAAAGGAAACAGGAAAACTGAATCCATAGTTAACTAACTGTACTGAAAATAAAATAAGTTCAGTATTTTTAAACTGAACTATTAATAAGTATAATTACTTTTTCTTAGTAAAATTAGTTTAAGTTTAAAACAGGACAAATAACTATAGTTTAAGTTTTTTTAGTTAACTGTGCCAGCCTAAGGGGATTTAGTAGACACGTGTATCACCGTTAAGTGCAATCAACAGTAATTATTATAAACTCAAATTTATAAAATTAATTAACATCGAATGTTTATAACTTCACATTGGTGGATTTATATTTGATTTAAAGTTAAAAAAGTATTTATAGAAAAAAATAGACAATTTTATTACTTCAAATTTAATTATCACTTTGATGAACTTTAAACTAAGTATGTTTTTCAGACATTAATGATTAGAGCTGTTATTGTTTGTTTTGAACCAAACTTTTCAGAATTTATTTTTAATATCACTCCAAACAATGTTTTATCAATGGACATTATTTATATCCAACACGCTCCCTCAAACAAAGTGTTATAGTTCTCCTTCTTTCCATTAAAGGGAAAATCTTTTCTTATCCTCGAATTGACCATGATTAACACTGAGCATTTTTTGTTTCTCTATTATAAAAGCCCAACACCTGTACATTTCATATTCTAATATTGTTAACTTGTAAATCACCCTCAATCAAACGAGAGAGCGCGGGCACGATGGTCCCACGCATCACATTCGCTTCCTAAATCAACGGCTAGAAACGCACGATCTGACATAGCCGGTTCAACCATCCAGATTCGCGATTTCTCTATTACATTATTTCACGTTTAAAATAAAAACGTGAAAAAAGGGCGTCATTTCCTCGCCACACCCTGTTTCGTGAAGCGTAGTGCATCAAGATCTCTCTATCTCTCTCTGAAATCGAAAATGAGCAAGGGACCTGGTCTCTTCACCGATATCGGCAAAAAAGCCAAAGGTGAACGAACACGCTCTCTAACATTCTTCGTTATTCATTCCTCCTCATCGCTTTTATCGATCGAAGAAAAATTAAACTAAGCAGTTTTGATTTGTTATTGCTTGTAGATCTTTTGACTAAGGACTACACCTCCGATAGGAAACTCACAGTTTCATCCTATAGCAGCGCCGGAGTTGTAAGCTCTTCGAACTTTCATTATAAATAATATATTGTTTGTATGTGTACGATTTATCGTCAATTACATTTTTGTATGTGAGGTATTGTGGTCAAGATATAATGCGATGCTATACGCGAAAATTAATTTATTCGCACTACAAGGTTGCTGATGAGAGTTGTTCGTTCCTTAAAATCCTTGATTACCTGTTGTATTGACTTTTTTTTGGTAAAAGTCGTTTATCTCCAGTTCGCTTATTTTAATTTGTATTTTTGTCGATTCCGCATTACATTGTCAGTACGTGAAGTTAATCGTATAGGGTAGACAGATTCTTCCCTTTTGCAAAATTAAAAATAAAAGGAAATCGAGGATGTTGGATAGTTAAAATTATTCTGTCTGAATCTGTTTGATGCGTTCTATTCATTTTGTGAGTTCTTTTTTTTTTTTGATTCCTCCTAATCCGTATTAGGAATACAAGTATAAAAGCTGAAACTTCCAAAAGTTGAGTGGTATGTAAGAAAATCAATAACCATTAACCCTTAAGGTTTTATGTGGAATGTGATGTCAAGTATTTTATCTGGGCAACTCATACCTTACAGTGGCCAATCTCCCTGGTTTATCTCACTAAAATATTTTCAAATACCTGTATCAGAGTCCACGGACCGGTCTTGATGTTCGATAGGAATGGCAGCCCGCATGAGCCAATGATGGGGCTGGCACGCTTAACCCAAAAAAATAATTATCATATTTTAATTTTAAGTCAAACAGAACTCTTTTATTTTATTTTTTTATTTTGTAATTCCTCCGTTCTATACTTGAAACTCTAAGTCATTTTTTTAATCTGCATTTTGACATAGATTAATTGCTATAGTTTTTTTTAACTTAGACAATAATTTTTTTTTTGTTCATGAAAACATATTTATTTGATGTAAATCTCAATCTTTATGTTTATTTAGTTTATTTCGATTTATTGTCAATGATAAACTTATGAGTTCCAACAAAGATGTGAAACATTAAAACAATATTATTGTTACATTATTTGTATGAAGTTTTTTTCAAGATTTTTATGTTGGTTGGCTCACTGGCCCATGGACCGATTATTATTTGGGCAAGTCAATATTCTTATGTGGGGTGGCCTAGCCTAACCTGCTTTTTGTGGGTCAAAATGGGTCGTGACAGCCTGCATTGCCATCCTTAGCGCCTGACTAAGATGGAGACAAGTATGTCCCCAGTGTAGACCCAACCACATTAAGGGTCCGTGGAATTGTGTTGGGATAAATGAGTAGAACAGGTATGTCCTATTGTGATAGAAGCCTGTTGTAAAACCCAGCTCGCACTTGTGAGAGAGACGGTTAAGAATCCAAGTATGAGTTGAAAGCTCAACTGGATTAGAAATGAAAATGTTGAGTGGTATATAAGAAAATCAAGACCCACAAACATTAAGCCTTTAGGTTTTGTCTTATATGAGAACTCATACCTCAGAAGTGGTCAATCTTCCTATTCTATCCTAGAAAAAAAATAAAATTCAACTGTCCATTATGTCCATTAGAAAGGGACATTTGGCTTCAAAATATGCAGTCTGACATACGAGGGTTCTTATCAATTATCAGCTAATACGGCATCATACAACGGAGCATTTGGCTTTCATAATAGGCAATCTGACTTATGAGTTCCAATGAACTATTATTTGATGAAGTTATTTGTACAGAAATCAATCTTTATCCCATTGTAGCATCATTGTTTTACCAAAATCTTAATTAATGGATGGTGACTGGGGAATAGGACTGTATGAACAATACCTGGAGAAAAACAAAAAAGAGATTGTATGTTTGGATCTTATTGGAGTGTATGTTAAACAGTGATATTAGAAAAGTGAGAGACTCATGATAAGCAGTGAAACAGTGATATTAGAAAAGGGAGAGACTCGTATGATAAACAGTTAAACAGTGATATTAGAAAAGGGGGAGACTCACAGTCTCATAAGAATATCGTTGAGACTACAACTGACTATTTATACGGACTAATGAATGTGCTAATAGAATTACAGATCTCTAACTAACTGATATAACAGTATCATAGGTATCTAACTAACTAATGTGAACGGGAAGGGTTGATTGATTCTTGTGTGCACGTAGGTTTGTGCAGAAGAGATTTGATGTCATCTACCATACGTTTGATGCAAGAAGTAGTATGAATTTGGAATCATATGTAAGTGAAATTTGGATCCAAGTGTTACAAGCTATATTAAAAGGGGAAATTCTTGACAGTTATTGATTACTGATAAAATTTATCTTGCTGTTCATGCTAGTTTTTTGTTTTTGTGTACCCAGTTTCAGAATTCTGATATATTCTATTAAAGCTGATGATTTTATTTTTTTTTACAAGTAGACATAATGTGTTAGGAGATGGAGGGTATATGAGAGAAGGAATAAAACTTTGAATGCCTAACTGCCTTAGCAGTTAGGAAGGGCGGGAATTCGATTGTATAAATAGCTATTGAATAGCTATGTGGATTTAGTTGGTTGTTTAGTAGAATTCTAACAGGAAACTATTATTCTTATGGGGGAGGTTAAGCTCTCAATTGTTCATTGTACATTGTGTTCTTGCTGTTGATAATACAAACAGGAGTTATACAGTCAGCCTGGTGTGTTAGTCTGGGTGTGTTAGAGTGAGTTTCTTTAGGTTTCTTGATCAGAAACCTAACATTTGGTCCGACCTTCCGGATCCAAATTGGGCATGAAAACGATAATGGAGAGAAGTACGAAGGGGTGATTGGAGGCAATTGAGATCACTATGGAGGGGATGAAGGCGGAGTTTGCCGCAGTACGAAGGGACTTACAACAGATAATGAGGATACTGGGGCTGCAGGTTAATAACACGGAGGGGCAGTCAGATGATAGCTCCGTCAACGAGAATCCACGGCGACGAGAGGAGGATGTTGGAGGCAGAGGGGTCGGCGACCGCCAGGAAGATTAGAGACCGTGGCGGAAACGGGTGGATTTACCCACATTCGAAGGGCTGGAACCCCTTAGTTGGATCAATAGGGCGGAGCGATTTCTCGATATACAGAAAGTGACGGGAGAAGAAAAGGTGGAGCTCGCGTATCTTAGCATGGAGGGCAGTGTGACTTACTAGTTTAAGTTTTGGAAAGAAAAGGCCAAGAACCGTTCTTGGGAAGGCCTTAAGGCAGCCATGGTCAATCATTTTGGAGGCGGATTTCGGGGGACGGTGTTCGAACGATTGGAGACCCTGCGGCAGGAGGGTACTGTGGAAGAGTTCGTTCGCGATTTCAAAATACTGGTAGGGCAAACCTGGGGCGTATCGGAAGAACAAGTGTTGGGCTATTTCCTTGCCGGTTTGCGCGAGGACATCAAGGGGCAGGTGCGAATTCAGGACCCCCAGGAGTTGACGGTGGCGATGAGAATCGCAAGAGACGTGGAGGACGTGGCGCTCAGGGCGAAAGGGGGAAGTTGGAATAGGTTAAAAATTAACCCATCAGGGTCGCGCGTGACTGGAGTAGTGATGCGATCTGAACCCAATAGACCCCCGATGAACCAGTTCGGGGGAACGGAGAGTATAGGGTCGACGAGAAGAGACAGAGTCGCGACGAGTACTAACGCGAGGGTGAACACTACCGGAGGGAGCAATAACAGGGGAAGAATGGTTAGGAATCTTCCTTACCCAGAATTCCTTAAGTGGAAGGAAGAGGGTCGATGCTTTCGTTGTGGGGGCCCTTTCGCTCCTGGCCATCGTTGCGCTGAGAGAAGTTTGTGCATGTTACTGTTGGCGGAAGATGAGGAGGAAGACGTGAGTAAAGAGGTGGTAGACCTAAAGAAGAAACCCCTGGAGCTGTCGGCCTGTTCAGCCGAAGGGTTGACTCAACCCAAAACAATGAAACTGACAGGGAGGATTGGAGAAAAAGGAGTGGTAGTGCTCATAGACAGTGGCGCAAGCCACAACTTCATCAGCCGGAGGTTAGCGGAGGAACTGAAGATACCCATAGCAGACACACCACCGTATATGGTGAGTCTAGGAGATGGGCAAAAGAAAATGACACGAGGACGTTGTGAGAAGGTTCGGGTGAGCTTGGAGGAAACTATTGTGGAGGAGGAATTCTATGTGTTCGAACTGGGGGGTGTGGATATCATCTTAGGCGTTGAGTGGTTAGCTAAGTTGGGAGAGGTGATGATTAACTGGAGAGAGATGACCATGGTGTATAACCTGACGGGTAAGAAGGTGAAGGTAAAAGGTGACCCTGCTTTATCCAGACAGCTGGTGGAACCAAAAACTTTATTAAAACTGACAGATGTTGAGATGTGGAAGCTGGTTTGGGATCTGGGCCTAGTGGAGAAAGAGGTGGACGGTGAAGGGCAAGCTGATTTGACTGATGTGCAGAAGGTAGAGTTGGAGGCAGTTCTGAACATACACTCTCGAGTGTTCCAGGAGATGCAAGGCCTGCCCCCACCTCGAGATATGGAGCATCGAATACCCCTTAAGGAAGGGGTGGATCCCGTGAATGTGCGTCCGTATAGGTACCCCCTCATGAAGGGAGAGATTAAGAGACAGGTGGCAGATATGATGAAAGCAGGGATAATCAGACCAAGCATGAGCCCCTATTCTAGGCTGGTTATTTTAGTAAAAAAGAAAGACGGCAGCTGGCGATTTTGTGTAGATTAAAGGGAGCTAAATATTTTTCAAAGATAGATTTAAAAGTTGGGTATCATCAGATCAGGATGGGAGAAAGAGATGTACCCAAAACAGCCTTTCGAACTCACCAAGGCCATTTTGAGTTCCTAGTGATGCCATTTGGCCTCACTAATGCGCCAGCCACCTTCCAAAGTGCGATGAATCGCTTGCTGCAGCAGTACCTTAGGAAATGTGTGCTGGTCTTCTTCGACGATATCTTAGTATATAGCCCCACATGGAAGGATCACTGGGAGCAACTGAAACTGGTGTTACAGTTATTGGAACAACATCAGTGGGTGGCCAACAAAAAGAAATGCGAATTCGGGAGGCAGCAGATTCGGTATTTAGGCCACCAGATTTCAGAAAAAGGTTTTGAGATGGATAAGGAGAAAATAAGGGCGGTTATGGAGTGGGAAGAGCCAAGAACTTTGAAGGCCTTGAGAGGATTCTTAGGCCTAACTGGTTATTATAGGCGCTTTGTGCGAGACTACGAGAAAATGGCCAAGCCCCTAACAGAACTTTTAAAAAAGGGGCAATTTGGGTGGAATGAGCAGGGCCAGGGCTGCCATGGAAAAATTGAAGGCAACTATAACTTTAGCGCCAGTTTTAACGCTCCCTGATTTTGGCCAACCTTTCCACATTGAGTGTGATGCCTCAGGAGGGGGTGTTGGGGCATTGTTAACGCAAGGAGGGAAACCCATCGCTTATTTCAGCAAGGCATTGGCTGAAGGCTCGTTAAGCAAATCGATTTATGAAAAGGAGTTGATGGCGTTGGTTTTAGCGATTCAGCACTGGAGGCCGTACTTATTGGGGCAGAAGTTTATGGTGCATACAGATCAAAGGAGTTTGAAATACCTGTTGGAACAGAGGATCACCACCCAGAACCAACAAAACTGGTTGGCAAAGCTCTCGGGATATGACTTCGAGATTGTATATAAGGCTGGAAAAACTAACCGGGTAGCGGATGCCCTATCTCGCCGCAGTGAAGGGGGAAAGGAGGAAAAGGAGCTGAGGGTGATAGCAAGGCCTTACTGGCAGGATTTCAAAGAGGTGTTGACAGAGGTAGAAGAGGATGAGGTGTTGAAGAAGGTGATTGCGGATCTTCAGAAGGACCTTGATGCCCATTCAGCGTATATGCTAGAGCAGGGAAGACTCCACTACAAGGGGAGATTGGTGTTGTCGGCGAAATCAGGATGGATCCCTAGACTCTTGGCTGAGTTCCACTCATCAAACACAGGAGGTCACACAGGAGTTTATAAAACATACAGGAAGATAGCCGAATCCTTATACTGGATAGGAATGAAAAAATCGGTGACAGATTTTGTGGCCAGCTGCTTGGTGTGCCAACAACATAAATATCTGGCAGCTTCTCCGCAAGGACTACTACAGCCACTACCCATACCTCACGCAATTTGGGAGGAAGTGAGTATGGACTTCATAGTAAAGCTGCCAAAATCCCAAGGCTATGATGCAATTTTGGTGGTTGTTGACAGGCTGAGCAAGTATAGTCACTTCGTGCTGCTTAAGCATTTGTATTCAATGAAGACAGTGGCAGAGGTTTTTGTGAAGGAGTTAGTAAGGTTGCACGACATTCCGGTTTCAATTGTGAGCGACAGGGACCCTTTGTTCTTGAGCGTCTTCTGGAAAGAGCTGTTTAGGTTGCAGGGGACCCAACTCAGGATGAGTATTGCATATGATCCTGAGTCAGACGGGCAAACCGAGGTGATAAATAGGATTTTGGAAGGCTACTTGCGGTGCTTTTGCTCGGAACAGCCGAAAAATTGGAGTACAGTGCTGTCTTGGGCTGAATACTGGTACAATACCAGTTATCAGAGTGCAGCCAGATGCACACCTTTTGAGACCGTGTATGGGAGAGCTCCACCATCCCTTAGCAGGTTCATACCAGGGGAAACACCAGTCGAAGCAGTTGCCCAGGATTTATTAACGAGAGATGAGACTATCAAGCAGTTGAAATTCCATTTATATCGGGCACAGGATTTAATGGTGCAGCAGGCGAACAAAAAGAGGCGACAAGCAGACATAGAGGTGGAGGATTGGGTCTACTTGAAGATTCGACCCCACAGGCAGTCCTCTATGCCCTCGAGACTTCGCCCAAAAAATGCAGCTTGCTACTACGGCCCATTTCAAGTAATACAGAAGGTTGGAGAAGTTGCGTATAAGCTCAGGTTGCTGGAAACAGCTAGGATACACCCAGTCTTCCATGTGTCCCAGCTTAAGAAAGCAGTAGGTGAACAGCAGGTGGAGAAAGAGCTGCCACTAGAGTTACAAGCGGAAGGACCTACCTTTCACCCAATTCGCATTCTGGAAAGTAGACAAGTAAAGCAAGGGGAAGAGATGGTGCAGCAAGTCCTGGTGGAATGGCAAGAAGGGGGAAAAGAAGGCGCAACCTGGGAGGACAAGAGTACTATGGCAGACCAATATCCTGAGTTCAACCTTGAGGACAAGGTTGTTAAAGGAGCGGAGGGTAATGTTAGGAGATGGAGGGTATACGAGAGAAGGAATAAAACTTTGAATGCCTAACTACTAAGGGGCGGGAATTCGATTGTATAAATAGCTATTGAATAGCTATGTGGAGTTAGTTGGTTGTTTAGTAGAATTCTAACAGGAAACTATTATTCCTGTGGGGGAGGTTAAGCTCTCAATTGTTCACTGTACATTGTATTCTTGCTGTTGATAATACAAAGAGGAGTTATAGAGTCATCCTGGTGTGTTAGAGTGAGTTTCTTTAGGTTTCTTGATCAGAAACCTAACATAATGACAAGCGTTTTAAGATATCTACTAGGGGATACAGAACATGAATTATCAAAACAAGTAGCGCACCTTTAGGTATAAAGTAGGTATAAAGTATCCGGTGACTGGATGGTGAATGAAAAAGGTCATCAAAGAAAGGTTGGTAGTTGGGGGTAGGGGTTTGAAGAAATTGTCTGATGGTTGAAATTTGATTTCTGATATCTAAGAGATTGAAAGTATACGATTGAGAAACTAAATGATCGATTACTTGGATTAATGTGAAAGTAAGGTGATATCTGACTGATAGAGAGGATGAAGATTCAATTCCTGTAACCCACTAAGATAATATAAGATTGACATGGGGGTACTGATATGATCTTTTGACTTCTCTTATAGATCCTTTGGAATTTTGTTTAGCCTGTTGCAAACTGCATGGCTGCTTTAAATTTTTGTCTTGCTGCTTTAATTTTTGTTGTCATGGTCGTCTTTCTAATGCTACGCGTGTGCAACGGCGCACATGGCTACCTGCTAGTAGCAGTAGATGTGTAGTGTTCAATTCAATCTGACTTCTTACTTTTTCTTCTTTCAGGCGCTCACTTCAACTGCTGTGAAGAAAGGAGGACTCTCGACTGGGGATGTGGCAGCACTGTACAAGTATAAGAACACTATTATTGATGTTAAACTTGACACGGCATCCATTGTGGGTTACTTTGTCTTTTAAGGTTACTATTGAGTATGCTCTTGAGTAAATCATCTTGTTAACTTGCTCCTTTTTTCCCAGATCTCCACAACCCTCACATTCACTGACATTATGCCGTCCACCAAGACTATTGCTTCGATTAAGCTGCCTGATTATAATTCTGGCAAGGTATAGAAACTTGCATCTTCTGGCTGGGAAATTTGACTAACTGCTAGGCATCGTTTCTAAAAAATTGTCTGATTGGTTTTTGACAGCTAGAGGTTCAATACTTCCATGACCATGCTACCTTGACAACCGCTTTTGCTTTGAATCAATCCCCTGTCATTGATGTTTCTGCTACCGTTGGTACCCCAAGCATTGCTTTCGGTGGTGAGGCAGGCTATGACACTACATCTGGTCGTTTTACAAAATACACTGCTGGGATTAGTGTCACGAAAGCAGATTCATCTGCTTCAATAATCCTGTAAGCTGCTTTTACCTAAAAAAATTGTTTTCCAAACATCTAGCAATGTAATCATGTTATAAGCGTAACAAATTGATATTTAACACGTACTTCCCAAACAGAGGTGACAAGGGTGACAGCATTAAAGCATCATACGTCCATCATCTGGACCTATTGAAGAAGAGTGCTGCTGTTGCAGAGGTCACTAGAAAGTTCTCCACAAATGAGAACATTCTTACAGTGGGAGGGTCTTTTGCTGTTGACCCTCTGACACAGGTCAAAGCAAGGTTCAACAATCAAGGACATCTTGGCGCCCTCTTGCAGCATGAGATCATACCAAAATCAGTGTTGACTATTTCTGGTGAGATCGACACCAAGGCCCTGGATAAAAAACCCAGGTTTGGATTGGGTGTTGCCCTCAAACCGTGAGGCTTGTGTTCATTTTTAGAAAAGTGATCGGAGTTACAAACTTCATTCAATTTTTTTGATGGCCCTTGAAAGGAGGGAAAAATAATTAGCTCCACAGATGAGCATTTCTAGGCTCTTCATGAATGGATAAAAATCTTATAATTCGAATCCTCGAGTGTTTTTTGTTTCCCCTTTTTTTTTATTGAACTTTCTGCTTTTCCTCCAACATTGTGGTAGGCATTACAAGATCTAGAGGTCATGTTGTCTAGGAGGATTTTATCGAGTGTGCTTTTCTTACAATTTTACTTTAAATTTTTCTCTTGGATAACTTCCATACCCCTTCAATATTGTTAGTCTTTCAGTGAATTGGGTTCAAAGAAGGGAAGAGGAGGGGAAGGAAAATGATCACCTTATTTGGTCCAAGTATAAGTGTACGAGAGGAGAAATATAATATATTGTTGTGCTCCATAAAATATTAATGGAGAGGGTGAGTCGAAAGACTTTAGGATAATTTAGTTGGTACAATCTAAATTACACAGGACTGTCGTCTTCCAAAAATAAGATAACATTACTTTATGGTTCTCATTTTAATTCTCGTCTTCCAAAATTTATATCTAAAAGGGAGAGTTAATTTTTTTCTCTTAATGCAATGGTTGGATTAACAAAAAAATATATATTAAATGTATCATTTTGTCAGAAGATAATTATCTGTACCAATTTTTTTTATCTAATTTGGACCCAGACATGTATGCAATGTAATAGAAAATTTATTTGTTTTGAATATCATTACCAAAAGAATATGATTTCACACATTATATATGTCAAGTTTCTCAAAGGATAAAGTTGGGTGGTATGAATGTGTCAAGTGGCTTAAATTGTAAAAACAACACAATGAGTTTTTGTGAAGTCATAAATTTATTTCAGTAAATTACATTTATTTCATTAATATCTTTTTCATTTAAGAATATTCTTTATTTTCTTGATATTTTTATCAATCTTTTTAATAAAAAGACATCGTTATATTTTCCAGAGGAAAGAGTCATTGTATAATTTTTATCTCATTATACTCAACAGTTTAATCCCTTCAACTTTTCTTTGTGCACTTAAACATCCTAAACTTTAATTTGTCTTAATTAATCTTTAAATTCGATCTCATTTAAAAATAAACTCCTTAAACTTCAATTTTGTTCCAATCATTCCTTAAATTTTATTTAGACATAGAATTTTTTAATTTATTGAAGTCCTTAAAAATAATTTTCTATACTTTTTTTTGACAGGTTTAATGATTTACATTAAATGTCAGCAATTTATTTAATCTTTTGCTTCATTTTTTCAATTCATTTTTTGTATATTGAAATATAATTAAAATAAGAATTTAAAAAAATTATAAAACATCATTTTCATTAATTTAACATTTATATTTCTTTGCTACTGCATATATTAGAATAAGACTACTAGTAGAAATCCATCCAACTAATTCTTAGTTCTTTTTAAAATAAATCATCAACAAAGCAAAATTTAATGATTTCAGGGAAATATAACTAATATCAATTGATAGGGTAAAAGCTAACTTATTAACGATTTTAATAACCAGGCATGTTACTTCAATTAAATCTGCAAACTTATTTAAAAGTTAATTTTCTTTTTTAACTATAGATCGAAAAATCCTTCCCATCCCCACCCTACCCTTCTCTTGCACTGCGTTTGTCAGCCGAAAATACCAATGACTGAAAATTTAATAAGTTCGCAACATTTTAATGCATTTATTAAAATATTAAAGAGGACGTGTGGAATGAGAACACTCTTTAAAATGAGAAATGAAACTAAATTATAGCAACCATCAACATCTATATTATTAATACACAATTTTTTTAACTTTACTTTTTAAGTTATCTTTTGAAAATAAAATAATTATTTTTTCCAATTTTTATCTTTAAATAATTAATTTAAAATTTAAATTTAAATGTAATTATTTTTTAAACTAAAATAATTATCTTATAATATTATTTTCTTTAATAATCATTTAATTACTAACAATAAAAAAGTGAACATAACATATTTTTCGCTAGTTAAAATAGAATAAGGAGATAAAATTCTTTTCAAATCAGTCACCTGCCTTCTTCCTTTCCTTTTCCGTTTGTTTCCTTTTATCTTCTTCCTCTCATACATGAACAGTTTACCAGTCGCTTGAAAAATTGTAATGCATATATCATTTCCACTACATGAACACTATGGTTAATGAGGTTTAGAAATTAGCCCAACAGAAAATGATAAATTTCATATTATCTTCCTTTAAAATTTTGTGAATTTGGATCAAATACATTGAAGAACGAACTTACTTACAACTTCCTTAACCAGAATTTCTAAACCATACTCAAATGTTAGGAATTTACGAATGCAGATGTACAGTGAAGGCCTAAAAAACCATATACCATCTAAACATGAGCTTTAATTTGAATAGGAAGTAAAAGAGTTGAGAACAAAGTTCACAGGAGAACATTTTGCACATGATACCACCAGACATGGGATTGCAGTTTAGAATATATCTTTCTGTGAACTACAAAGGAAAATAAGAATATCGTGAATTTAATCTGAATAGTTTCATTTTACCACAATGATGGTCAAAAGATTACTATGATGTGTTCTGATGTCTCATTTTAAACAGAGACCTCATTTGAAATATCCCGTTAAACAAACACATTTACATATCCGCCTACACTGGAGACACGAGCAACTTCTGACTACAATTTACATTCTACTTTATAAAAAAATTATTATATAAAAACTTGGAGAAAATGCAATCAAAGAAAATTGAAGTAAAATAGGTATCGAGAAACAATAGTCTGTTTGCAAGCTTCCATTATGGGGTCATCAAAACTGAAATTGACCTAAAAATTCATACCTACCCACCATATTTGCATTCGGCAGAGCATTTCAAAATTTCATCTTTTAAGTTTGGTTAAGGCTTTCCGTATTCCCTTTATATTTTTTCAGGTAAAGTAAAGATATGTTACAAAAACAATTACTCCAATAATGACGGAGAAGACATCCTCACTTAACACTTTCAAACTGACTTTTAACTCCTGTTAAGAGATTAGACCAGAACCTGCGACCAATAAAATGTAACATAATCCCTGTCTTCCTCTGTTGTAGACAAATTCTGCCAGATTCCAGAAAACAAACAATACTTTCATACAACCAACATGGAAGATCAAAGAGTATAGTGAGTACCCAAAGTAAGCAAATGACATTGTCATAACATGCTCTGAGTTATATAACCTTTAAATGCACCTTTGCATGATTTTTAGAAAAAATGATTGAAGGCTAAATACACTTTATTAAAGTGCATTATGGAAATCTCCATAAAACTAGAATTACTTGACTGCAACTATCTGTACCACAGTCCACTAGAAAGAGTAAAAGTTTGACTAAGTTTCCTCCTACAAACCTTCTGGCATAACACATTTTGCAGTATGAACATAACTGTGCAAGCAATAGGATAAAACAATCTACTATGGGCTAAAAACAGTTGAATATCACAAACTGTATGATATGACTCAAACACCTTACTAATGAAACCAGAAATAATTTAAAAGTTTTCAATAAAATTTTCCTAATTGGAAAGCAAATGTTACAAAGTGCATTAGAGTTTATGCAATCACACTCCCATCACAACTACCCAGCCATATTTTAATAAAGTACCCAGCCCTAGAACCTATTAAGTCCATAAAGATCGAGCGACAGCGTGAAGATCACAAAAGCTGAAGTTATAAACACAATAAATACTAGCAGTAATAATGTCAAACATTTGATTAAAATAAACAAAACAGAAGGGTCTGAGAACACCAAAACCCTTTAGATCCAAAACGCAAGACCCTCAAAGTACCAAAACCGTCAGATAAAATACGACACTAATGATTGAAACCGAGTTCCAATAAGAACAATAAAAACAACCAGCAATCTATCGAAAACAAAAAATCGAAAACTAATCAACAGTCTGCATGATATCCTCAGGAGCAAACTTTGTACCCTTTTCCTTGTCGGCGGCGGCGCGACCCTTAGCCTTGCGATCGAGCAAGGATTTACGGTCCTTGTCCATTCGCAACTTCGTCACCACGACTTTCGAAGGGTGAATACCGACATTGACGGTGGAGCCGTTCACCTTCTCGCGAGTGATTCGCTCAATGTGGATAACCCACTTGCGGCGATAGACCTGCACCACCTTGCCCTCGCGACCCTTGTAGGTTCCCCTAACCACTTGCACCTCGTCATCCTTCCGAACAGGAATGGAACGCACGTTGTATTTCGACCGTAGATCCGTTGAGAGCGGCGCGCTCATCAGCACACGGCGGACGCTTGATGGCGCCGTGAAATGGGCCTTGCGGCTCTTGCGCCGGCTAGAGGAAACCCTAGGATTGAACTTCATTTTCTTCTCTCCTTCTGTGACGGCAATGCGAATGGCAAATGAAAGGGAGAGTGTATGAAAAAAAAAAATATGAGATTTAGGGTTTACTCTTCTTCCCTTCTTTAATTATTAAATTTTATTTTCATTTTTTTCTGATGGATCAGACCAACTTAGGTCCAAGCTAGCCCAATTTTATTGGGCCTGCTGATCCATTTTGCTGACATACGTTCATATGGAAGAGAAAAAATCTTGGAGAAAATATATAAACGATCAGAACTGCTGTTTAAAAAGTATTTTATTTTCAGAAATATTATTACTAAAAAAATTATTTTGAAAATTAAAATAAAATTAATTTATTATATTTTAAATATTTATAAACTTTGAAAGTGAAAATTAATAATTAAAACAGAAGTTATGAGTAAGTGAAAAAATATTTAGCACAAATCATGTGATAACATGGTAAGTTACAAATAAGGTTATAAGTTTATTTACTTTTAAAATAATTATTCAAAATTTAGAAAAACTATATAATTAAGTGATGTTATATAAAATTTATCTTATCATCTCTATTTAAAAAGGCTTAGTTTTTAAACAATATCATCTAGTTTTAATGTACATCGTTTTAATTATTTTCGTTATTATTGTCTAAACTTGTATAGATTGACGAGATTAAAAATAGTTGAACTGTAACGGTATATTATTTTGATGGTGTATACTAAATTTATAAAAATATACATAATAATATAACTATGATCCAATTATTTATATTTAAAAAATAAGCAATAAGTCGATATTGTTTAATATAAATGAGACATAAAACTATTTCGAACTCAAACAAATTTTTATATATGATCTATAACGGTGAATTTCAAGAATAATTTTTGTAATTAAAAATTATCAAGTGGTGTAATACTTAAAACTAGTATCAGCTCATCTCTCCTTTATATATTGTGAGTTTTTTTAACATTTTGATATTGTTGTGGGAAGAAAAACAATTAACTGATATTTTTAAGAAAAATAGTTAAATAGTTTTACTGTATAAACATTTAAGGATTATATGATATATTTTATTATTGATGAATTTAACATCTTAGACACTATTAACGCAATTAATTTCATTTAATAATTTTGTATTTTATTTACAATGAATTTAACGTTGTATACCGTTATAAAAAAAATAACATTTTTATTGAATAAAGCTTTTATTAAATTATAATAAAAGCAACTTTATCCTTACGTTTCATAAATTGTTAACTCTGGGAAGTTAAAAAGCTTGGAATGGCAAAATCATAAATAATCTTTAAAGATAACCACAGGTTATCCACCTTATGGCACGATAATGTTAACATTTTTTGTATTTTTTTCATTTGTTTTTTTATTTTTTTCATATTTTAAAATGTTATTTTTCAATTTTTCTATTATAATTCAAGTAGACACATTTTCTTAATCGTAATATTTTTTTTATTGTCACGCTCTGTCTCGACACTGTTTTTCTAATTTTATTTGCATTTTTAACTCTTAATTTCTCATATCATAATTTAGTGCAACAATAAAAAAAAAGGTATGTAGTCTGTTGTTATATGGATCCACAAACCTAAAATGTTTGAGTATTAAGGTTGATTTAAATGTGCTTTTGGATTTAAGTCGAAATATCTTAATTAAATTTTAATTATTTTTTATACTATTATTTTTTTTTATTTTAGTGTACACATTTTTTTTTCTAAATCTTTTTTTTATTAAGTAATAGTTTACTAATTTTATCTTTTAAGTAATCGTTATTTTTTTAACTTAATCATTTTAAACTAAAATAATTATTTATAATAAAATATTATATATAAAATAAATAAATAATATTTACAATTGAATCATACAAAATAATTATATTTATTCTTACAATTAAAGTTTCCACAAGGTTATGGAAAGATGAAAAAGAAAAAAAAATGTGAAAGATAAAATTAGAATTAAAATAAACAACAGAAGAAAAATATTCTCACCGAGAAGAACAAGCAAACCATAATTCTCAACTGAAAAGGTAGAAGTGAAGGAAAACTTTTCCTATGTTCCATCCAAGTGGAGGAGGAAGGTATTATCCATATTCATTCGTTTTTTAATTGTAATATTGCCTGTATAATTAAAAACATATTTAAAATTAAATTTTAACAAAAATTGGATATATAAGTAAGAATAACACTAAATATATATTTCTAAAAATAACTTAATGTTTTAACAAAAATGGAATACTTTGATTAAAATAATGAGTAATCAATTAAAAAAAGGAAAATAATTTAAAATGAGACATGTATAAATTTTTTTAATTTTAATTATTTCTATTAAAAAATATACCGTTTCATTTTATAAAATAAACACCAAAGCAAAAAAATCAATTATTAGAAAAATAGAACAACCACATTTAATAAAACATGATTGAAGTTCCATAATTTTATATTTTCTCACTATATAATGATATTTTATCTGAAAATACAAACTGAAATATTTTTATCTCCAATTAATATAAAAAAATAATTCAAACATATCATGATATTAATTATTTTAATATAAATTAAATTATTAAAAGTAATATTCTCATTAAATCGTTTTTTAATTTTTTCATGAAAATATCTATAAAAAATAACAATGCAAAATATTAGTTATATTATTTAATTTACAATAAAATTAAATATTGAAAATTTTAATTTAAAATACAAAAAAAAATTAAAGAAATCTCTTCATGCAAAATATTTAAATTTATGAAAAAATTAAATGGAAACACAAAATTTGAGAATATGAAAACAAGGTCGAAAACAAAGAAAAGCAATTGAATCGTGGCATTGATAACGTCCCATGCCATATTTATGATTTGCCATAAACTCCATGGAAATAACAGTGCAGCATTAAGACAGTGTTGAAAACGGTGTGTGGTTTCATTCAAACAAAAAACCAAAGAGATGAGGGCTTTGAAGCACGCCATTGAGACCATCTACGAGGAAGAACACTCCTTCTCTTCTTCTCCACCGTCCATCTCCTCTTCTCCTCCTTCACTCCACTCCATCGTCAATGCTTGGTTCTTACCATTTCTTTCCCATCTCTGTTACACTTTTCTCATACTTCCTTTTCTTCTTCTAAATTAATTAATCTATGCTTTCAGGTCTCTCCATTCCTCCTCTGAACCCAATGTCTTGATAATTGTTCAAGGAACCTGCTTTCGTTTGCACCAGGTATTTTCTGCTGTTTCTTCGTCAAAATTGTTTGCAAAATTCTATGGCTTAAACTTTAGATGATTAAACTGGACTTTACTAGTTTTCAAATTTGGGATTTGTGTGAATTTCGATTAATAGGATTTTACATCATTAAGAGTTGTATGGCCTTAATAATTTTGCTAAAGTATTCGCTTTCAGTAAGGCTTTGCTACATCTGAAAAGCTCTGCTTTTAGACATAACAAAAGGGACATCCTTTATCACATGAAAATACGTGCAACACTTTGTTTAGTTGTTATACCGAATCCATGAAATATTGAAATGACATGTCGTGATCAATGTTTCATACTTATATTCTGGTATATTCCTTAAAAAAAAACCCTGAAAATTTGGTTGTCCTCTTCTTTCTGACTTTAGGATCGTATGATATCACAAAGTTCATACCTGAAACAGCACCTGATGGGAGTTTCTAATGTAACAATCTCCCCGCCGTTAAACATAACGGCCGAGACTTTCGCCACGGTGGCTGGTTTCTGTTACACCCATAAAGTCCACTTAACGCCGAGCAACATTGCTGCGATGAGAGTGGCGGCGGAGTTGCTGGGTATGACGGAAGGAGATAATCTATGGGAGGTGACAGAATCGTACTTTGAGAGAGTTGTTGGCGTTGATGCATCGATGGTTATTCGTTCGTGCGTGACTATGCTTCCCGAATCCGAAACGACAGCGTCGCTTGTCAGCAGGTGCATTGAAGCTATGATTTGGAACGGCGACGTTTCGTTTTTGGACGACGTCGTTGAGATGCACGCTCAAGATTTTCGAATGGTGGCGTCTTACTTGAACAAACGGCTGCCCAACCACGATGCTCTATACAAGATTATTGATCACTATCTTAAGGTACGCCACGTGTCATTATATCATGCAATAGATGGACCCCGTTTAATATTTCTGAGAACTGTGACTTCTGATTTTTTTTAGATGAATATAACTTTGACTGTGTACATGTTTTAATATATAATTTATTAGTAAAATTAATTCAGGATGAATAACATTTACTGATAGGCTAATTTTTAAAAAATGAAAAATATGAAGATACTAAATTTTTGGGTGACTTTTTTGCATTAATTTTTATTTAATATTGTACAATTAATGGCTTATTTAATGCAAATTAATAAACGAATTAACATCACTAAATTAAAATATGAATTTAGTGTTCATCACTAAAAATAATCATCAAAATTCTATTATTTGTAAATTAGTTTAACTAAATAAATACTCTGTCAAAAACTTAGATATAATTTTTATTATTAAAATGTTGATATGACTGATTATATAATTTTAGAGAACACTTTATTCATTATTGAATAGATGTCTATTTATTATTTATCAAAGTAATCGTCCTAACCATATAATGTTAGTCAGCAAGGACAATGATTTTTATCCTTATTTTCCTAAATATTTAAATATCTTTTACTATTAGCAGTGAAAATATACTTATGGTGATAAAAAATAATAAAATTATTAATAATAATAATTATAATTGTGAAATTAAATATAAACATTCTTTTCAATTTTATTGTAAATAATTTTTCTTTATTTTATAATTTAAAAAATACTTAAATTTAAAAATTGTTAATTAAAAAAATGATTAAGATTGAATAAATAATTAATTAAAAAGTAAAATTGATAAAATTATTATTGTATTTAAAATAAATTTTTAATTAAAGAATAAAATTGAAAAATAAATGTAAGCATAAAAAAGGAAATCATCTTTATATACTCATGTGATAATGATTATATCTTAAAATAAATATTTTGTAATCTCTATATAATTATTATATTTTGATTTTAATATTTATAACCTTGTTTTTTTTGTTAACATTTTAGTTGAAAAATTTTCAAATAATTAATTTTAGTTCCTATGAAACGGATAAAGTTTTTTTTTTTTTTAACTATAGAATGTTTTCTATTTTATTTCATCCAACAAAAATATGAAAATAATATTTTTGTTCATAAATTTTGTTCAAAGATAGACAAGTAGTATTGTCTCAAGGGAGAAAAACATTAATGTTTTCATGTAGTAACTTCACTTTGCCTTTAATATAAGTATTAGAAAAATATGATATCACAATATTGAAAGAAATAAGATATCACAATATTGAGAAAAAAAAATATTTTAACATTTTACAGTTAAAATCTCGATACATTTTATGATATACATTGTTATTAATTATATTATTATTTTGTAATGTTTTTTTTTTCTATTTTTTTCATTGAGTGTTATTACAATCGGTTATAACATTTTGAATGTTGAGATAGTACTCTTGCTAGAAAGAAACATTGGTGTATTTGTTTGATAATAATCTTTCAACATTGGTGAAGGAGATCAAGTATGAAAAACTAACGGACGAAGAACATACAGAGATATGTAATAACTTGGATTGTTCTAAGCTCTCACATCACATTCTGGTTGAATGTGTTCAAAATTCTCGAATGTCACTGAAATTCATAATGAGAGCGATACTCATGGAGCATATCAAAACTCGTCGCTCCCTTGTTGCGACAGTCACCACTACTATGCATGAAACAGAACAAAGGTCACTGATGGAAATTCTCCAACAAGACATTACTCATTGTCACAGAACACATATAGAAGATGCAATGGATTCCACCTACTATCGTATTCAAAGCCTTGAGAAAGAATTAAGGGATATGAAGAACCATATTCAACATCATCATCAATTCATGAATAGGAATAAGAACAATAATGTGTTGAACCAAGAACGTTCAATGAGTTTTCATTTTGAACCACCACCAGAGGATAGTAAAATACGAAGGGGAGGAAGAGGGTCCATTTCGTCATCAAGTTTTTTTCTTGATAATATTATAACGAAGAAACTGAACGAGGTGGAGATGTTCCCTACAAGCAAAACCTCATCAAACAAGAGAAAGTCTTTTCGCTACAAATTCATAAGTAGTTTCAAGAATGTATTCGGATGTCGAAATCAACAACAAACTAAAAGGAGTTAGAAAATTAGTTATAGTGTTATTACATTCTCATTTGAGAAATTAATTTACTTATGAATGTGGAGGTAATCAGTAATCATGACTCAGTATAATGTTACATATGACCAGTGGATATTCTGTTATATATATATTTTTGTTGCTTCGTAAATATACATTTTTTTTACTATTGATTTCATTTTTTTTAAACTGTTATGATGATTAGTAGTCAAAGTCTTTTATCATTACCAATCATATTAAAATAAACAGATTTTAAACATAATTCTATATTATAAAATTGTTTTATACAAGGTTTATAACTAGTTGCATGACTTTTTTTCTAACCATTGTAGGATTTTCAACGTATATTGTAAAACTTAAAAAAAATGAAAAACATTTATTGTAAATTAAACATTTAATTTTTCTTCAAATTATTTAGAAAAGATATTAATCTAATGATAATGCAACTATTATTTTAATAACAGAAAAAAAGTCCACTACCCTTAAATTCCAAAATTTCTTTAAAAAAATCAACGGAGGTTGCGCTGACAAGGAATAAGATGAAGCACCGAAGCAGTGACCCACATTAGCAGTGCACACTGTCTCCACTTAAATCATAACTATTGATTTAACACAATCACTGGTGCTAAGTTTGATATCAATCATTATTTCCTTAAAGATAAAAGGATATACCATTGGTTTGGCCACATCAGAATCCATACCAAACGAGTAATGACAAATCATAATATTCTCAGTTTTATCACAATCACAACTCTCTAATTGGTAGTAGTATTAAAGAAAAAACAATAATTGAGAGCAAGTAGTTACCATACAGGTTACGAAAGTTCTTTTGAGAAAAAACAAAGAAATACATATATATTTTATAATTTCAATAAAATATTTATATATATTTTTATTTCTGCACCCAATAAATACATATAAATTAATTAAATAACAATTACAATGATATAAATAAAAAGTAATAATCAATACTGTCTTAAAAAACTTTAAAAATAACAATGAAATAATTTTTTTTAAAAAAATACAATACCTAAAGTGGGATTTTTAATGTGTTTAGGCAACAATTGGACACAAAAGTTGAACATCATTATTAAGACCAACGACAAATGCTTGGGTTGTGACTACTGACGTGGCAGCACACATTACTTTTGAATATCCAATGCACCATACGTAGTTCGCTCCCGCCACCACCACATGATGTGTCTTCGCTTTAGCTTCTGCTTCAGTTGTCTGAAACCACGACACTCACTGGCATAAATTTTGTAGGCTATATAAATTTCACTGCTCCAGCAAATTTCTTCTACCAACTGCATACATCACATTTCACAGGGAAATCTACCTTCGCAAGGTACTTCCAGTTTCTTAAAGATCTATAAGAGCCAGGAAACTTGTGTATATGTTATTTGATTTCATCACTTATAGTGTATTCTATGTTTTCGGCTCTAGCTTTAACACAATCTTCATTTTAATTATTTTTTCTGTTGGTGGAGATGAGCGTTGTACAAGCACTGTACCCGCCGTGTAGTTGCGGAATGTTGCAGATCGTCAAATGCGGACATTCGGCGACGGAGAAGTTAGGGTTCACAAGATTGTCTGGAATCGAAGCCATTGGATTAAGCCGTCATCGTAAAAGTTTGTTGAAGCCTATTCTGGCAAAGGAAGATAATGGTGCGTCTCGGATCGAGGACGGACATCAAGTGAAGAAGCCGAATGGCCTGACACCTTTGGCCAATCACTCTGCTGCATTATTCGGTACTATCTATATTTTCAGATTCTATCAAGATCTTGAATCTGGTTTTTTTAATTCTCTATTTGTTTATTACATTATTCTTGTTATTTTCTGTTGTTTGTCAATGTAATGTGAGATTACGTTTTTAATCATTATTCATAGATGACAGTGGATTGATCTTGGAATGTAAATGTTGATAGTTTTATATTCAATAAAAATTGACAAATTGATGTTCTTGAACTTGCTATATTGTAAATTAATGATGAACTGTCGTCACTGTGCAAAATGGCAATATCATCATTTGTTGAACGTTATATACTATTCATTGATTTGTTGTCCTTTCTCTAACACATAAAAGTCTTCAGTAAAAATTTATCCATCCACTCGATAATGCTTTAAAGGCTAACATGGCACGAATTAAATGATCAGGTGTGATAAAGTTTGGTTAGAAGATGATCTGGTTTGTAATGTAAGAGAATATTTTCACGATATTGGTGTTGTGTGTAAGTCTCTCTTGGGCTAAACGGCCAATTTAAAATCTGGGCACAAGTTCACCAATATTTTTTAGTTGTAAAACATAAAGAGAGTAAGTGGTTCTTGGAAGATGGAGAACAAAAAATTTAGAGTGATTGATTTGTCAGGGAGATCTGATCCTTGGTGAAACATGTGCATAGATCAGGGAAAAAATTAAGGTTACGAAGGTCGTTGTCCAAGTAAACATAATTTCGTTGAGAGAAAAAAGGAGTGTTTCTGTGCACTGCTCATTTTTGAAACCGGAAATCTCATGGACTTCACCAAATAGCTGTTTGGGCTTTATAAATGCTGTTTACCAGGCTTTGACAACATTTTTGTAAGAAAAAAACTTAACTTTTTAATATCTACTACTAGTTCTAAGCAAAGCAATATATGGTTACGATTAAAAAATAATAATTGAAATATTTAACCTGTTTATTATCTATCTAGGTAAAAATCTCGGCGAGAAGTCAGGTATTGGGAATTCGATGAACATTTTGTGGCACGAATGTCCTATTCAGAAACTTGATAGAGAGCATCTTCTTCAGCAAAAGGGCTGCGTCATTTGGTTAACGGGTCTCAGTGGTTCAGGTTTGTGATCGTTTCTGAATCCTCGCTTTAGTTTATTGTTGTTAAGCTGAAGTAAGCACACAATTGTGAGTAATCGAGTCCTATCCTCCTTTTATCATTCTTAAATGCATCCTAGATTCCAATGTGTTCTGATTGCTCGTATTTGATTTTATTTTTTATACGACGTTCATTATTTCGATAGACATGCACAGGCAGAAACATTAAACATTTATTTTTACATACGTAACATTCTCTGCCACTTCCTATGGTACAATCTGAACTTCTATTAAAGTACAGTTGATCACTTGGACTCATAAGAATGAAATAATGAAGAGAAGCCTGTCAATTCTAATTATTTCTTCGCATATGAATGCTTTAAATAACAGTAAGGTCTTTTATGAATCAAAGTTTAACGTTACTTTCCAATTATAATTGTCTCTCTGCTGTAGAATATACACTGATAGTGAACCAAGAAAATGAAAGCAATTGTCTTTAGTTTCTTTACATTATAAGGATATTTCGTTACCTTTCATTCTTCAATTCTAGACACTGGATACCGGCACTCTCACTCTCTCTGCTTAATTTGACTCTTAAGAGACATTGATTTCAGGAAAAAGCACTCTGGCATGTTTTTTGAGTAGAAGCTTGCACTCCAGAGGAAAGTTGACTTATATCCTTGATGGGGACAATATTAGACATGGTCTAAACCGTGATCTTAGTTTTAGAGCAGAAGATCGTTCAGAGAACATACGAAGGATTGGTTAGTTACTGCATAAGAACATATATACACACAAAAGTTCTTCTCTCCATCTTGAACTTTGCTGTAAATATGTTATTTATTAGTATTAAAACAAAATGACAAATAAATTTCAGGTGAGGTTGCGAAACTCTTGGCAGATGCAGGTCTTATTTGTATCGCTAGTTTAATATCACCCTACCGAAAGGATAGGGATGCTTGTCGAGCTTTATTGCCAGAGGGAAATTTTATCGAGGTACTTATTGCGGAGAGTTATGCTACTTGTTTCACATTTGCTAAGTGCTAACAATGATGAACACTGTGAATCTGTGATCATCAAACAAGACAGTAGGTTCATTATTTCCTTTGCAAAGTTTACAATTCTCATTACACATGTTGCAGGTTTTCATAGACGTGCCACTAGAGGTGTGTGAAGCAAGGGATCCGAAGGGACTTTACAAGCTTGCTCGAGCTGGAAAGATCAAAGGTATCTTGGTTTAATATTTTAATAGGTATCTTCTTGGACTATTGGTTATGTGTAATAGTCATGTTTGTACTGGTGTTTGTTATTTAACTATACCAGCTTAACCAGGTTATCTGCTATGATTGGCCTTATTTCTATTTTTCTTGCTGATCGAATTTGTATTAGTCTTGAGTTATTATTTCCGAAATTCAGGTTTCACGGGGATAGACGATCCGTATGAACCACCTTACAGCTGTGAGGTGGGTATTTATTGCTTAACTTGTGTTGCACTAGCGTTAGATTAGCACAGTGGTTGGTGTTGTGAAATAAGAACAATACGAATAAATTTAGCATGCTAAATTTACTTAGTTATAAAACTTTATCCAACTTTGATGGAAAATTGACATTAATGAGATGTCAGAATAAATTTGTCCCTGCTTTCCCTCTGAAACTTAAGCAGAACTTTCATCAAATTGACTACACTTTCTCGTTTTCTTGCAGATAGTATTACAACAAAAAGGAAGTGAATGTACGTCTCTGAGTGATATGACAAAAATAGTAATATCGTACTTGGATAAAAATGGATACCTCCGAGCTTGACATAACCTGAATGGGGTTTGTCTTCTTCCCTGTTTCTTGTCGTAGGTATTAATGTATGTAACACAGTCTGAGGCACAAAAATCTGCTCATTCCAGCAGCAAGGAAATCATCGTTTGCTTCTGATTATGTAGGTGGAAGTAGTTGAGGTAGATCTATGAGGAAAGTGTTGGGGTGGAGGGAAAAGGACGTAAGAAGTTAATGTATGTATTAACCTTTAGCATATTTGTCATTGAGTGTGTACTGTAGCCCTGTGAGGATTCGTTCGCTTCCCCATGCTAATGTTTTCATTCTTCGAACCAGTCTTGTCTTAAACTACAAAATCTGACTAGGCAGACCCAAAAAATATAATCAGAATAAACATATTTAGCGAAATATTTTCGACCATTAGTTGTATTTGCGAGTGAAATATAACACATGCATATATATATATATATATATATATATATATATATATATATATATATATATAAGAAAAAATATTAAAAATATTCAACCGAGAAAATTTAAAGAATTAAAGTATCATTCTCTTATAGTCTGTGTTAATTTATAATATAAGGGTGGGAACACGAAACATCTGTAATAAATAATTAGCATTTTAATAATTGCAAATGCATGAAATATATGTTTTATATACAAATATTTGATTGTATAAATTATGCTCATTATAACGTGCGACATCCCAAAAATACAGTCATAACTATAAATTTAGAAAATCACATATAATAATAATTCAAACAGTTTTCCACTAGGAAATTGAAAATTTTAAAACTTTCAAACGAACGAACGCGCAAGGACGAACGTCCTTGAGTACAAAACCAACATAACGGACGAATGTGCAAAAGCCGCACGAACACATAAGAATTTCAATCAGAAGTCGAGCGTACAAGAAACCTGGTCGAACGGTTTACAGAAACAATTACCGAACGGCCGAAATCAATTTAAATGAAAACTAGAGATGGTCGAACGACCACTCATTTCAACAACTAATTCAGCGCCTCTTCCAAACGCTCGTCTCCCTCTGCTCACATCCACACGGATGATCATCGCAATGACAAGACGGACGTACAAGGACAAAGGACAACACAAGGAAAACGAAAGGGTAAGCTTATGTAATTTAACTCATGCATCAACATACAATTTCAAGTAAATAATTCAACAAACATGCATATTTCAACGTTATTCATTCGTCACATATCAATATACTGTAAGGTAGATACTAATTAAACTCAACACGACTGACTGTCCGGACTGTATTAAATCTCCGTGTAGCTACGACGATCGCGCACCCGGGTGGTGTGGTAACTGGCATTCTCATCAGCTGCCACCCGAGGTTAGTCCATTCCGTCCAAATTACAGTTATGTGACGGTTCCGTCCAAATTACAGTTATGTGACGGGGACCTCCTGCCATTCCCACGCATGACATACCCCTTCTATGTGAAGACGAGTAGTCACGGAATATCAGGATCGAATCGCCTACTAAGTCTAGCCACGGTCACACTTTACAAATTCTCATGATCATCCCTGGAACTCTCATTCAACATTCATACTTTCATTTCATCTCATGTACTGTTCATAATTCACTTATAACCATACACTTTCATCGCTTTGAATCACATACCCTTTCACTGTAATGCCAACAATGATAATGCATACATACACTCTTAAAGCCACGTAGAATAATCAATTAAAATAGTATACTGGCATGAATAAAACATCAATCGAACACTTAATGAGTAAACCACAAACACTCTGACTTACACAGACCGAATGTTATAAGCTCTAAAAGAACACTAGTACATCACGAGTACAACAGAGATCATGATTTAGATGTTGAGGAAACATTTAGATATTTGTGAGGAAAGAACCTGACAAGGCATTGCCTTGCTCCTACGTATCTCCATTTACGGTGGAGAATCAAGGCTTACGTAGTTCTACATAGATTCTTTAATTAAAATTTGATATATTTGGAACCTTCAGAATATTTTATATCTTTTATATTATTTATTATCATTATTTTTATTTTAATAACAGGCTCATGAAATGGCCTAAAAGAATGTACACTTGGAAAAATGGGAAATTGGTGTTATAATACGAAATGGGCTAAGACCCAACCTTTATTTCAATCATTGTAGCGTATGAATTTTAGGGTGCAGATAACAAGAGGCAATCTGCCTCAACCAAGTTAATAGGGTTTAAAGTCCAATTACCCTTTCAGTTTCGGCAGAATCTTCTCAGCATAATCAAGGGGTCTTCCCTTCATCATCTCTGCGGCAGCCATCTTCCTCCGAGGAGACCAACCGTCGCGCGTCCCATGGCCGTCCAAGAGCATCGCCGGCGAAGATAGCAGTGGCAACGTCGAAGCCATCACCGGCCACAGTGCCAGGTTCGCTCCTCTCTTCTCCTTCTGCGCGCGAGAGGGAAACACTCAAGTTCCACCATGACGCATCCTCGTCGCCGCTAGCTAACCCAGCCGTTGCTGCCGGCGTCCGCGTCATGGGAACTCGCGCCGTTCGCGACGGCTTGAAGAAGAGGCGCGGAATAGAGATCGTTGATGGCGTCGGGTTCCAAGGCTGGTACACGATGGACGATAACAGCCGTGTGTATGGTGATTTGGATTCAGAGTTGATGGTGGTGGAGACCGGCGTTGAGGGTGGCTCGCGATGGTGATATTAAACAAAGGGAAGGGTATCCGCGGCCAAGGATAGGCGGGAGTCAGGGCTCACAGTGGTTTACGGCAGAGGTGTTGATGGCTGTCACGGTGGAAGAGACGGTGAGATTGGAAGAGCAGCGGTGAGTGCCGGAGAGAATGTGGTTCACGGTTAGCTTGGGTTGTTCGCATGGGTTCTGGTTAATCTGTTTGTATTGTGCTTGTGCAGGGGAAAGATGATGATGAGCTTAGATGCGGTCCGTGGACATCTTTCTTGCCTAGGGATATGAAACAGTGGAAGATTAAGTTCGGACAGCCTTCATGTTGAAAGAAATTGGGCTGGCAAGTCATAATGAGACTGTGATGAAGTAGATGGTTCGGTGTGAGGGTGACCGGCGACTACCGTGGTCAGTGAGGAGGACCAGTGACGACAGCAGTCATGGTGGCATATGGGAGCTTTATTGATTGGATTGAAGGAAGAATAGGAAGAAAGTAGAATTTGATTTTGATATATCTTTTCTGTATTAGACATTAGATATGCAGGGATTGTGGATCGATATCTATGATCAATTACTATGCAAATGATTTACGTATATAACATAAAGGAGAAGCATGCCTCATAAGACTGATATGTTAAGACGGGAAGAGTACCTCCGTAGCTTTAAAAGATTTGATCTTGTATCTCTTCTTCTTACTGTTGTGATGTGTTCAGAGCTTCCTCCTCCCTTTCTTCTTCGCGGCAGCTCCCCTTCTCCGTAGCCTCCTTCTCCCTCTCCTCTTGTTTATTCCTTTTCCCCTCTTCCCCCCTTTCCTTTCCAATTTCTTCTCTTTTTAAATTCTTTAGCACACGATCCCACCACTAAACATTGATCCCCCGTGAAGAGAAGATAATCATAAAAATGTAATGGTGGCATGTGAACTATAATAATGTTCACGGAGTGGCATATCACTATTCTCTTCCATGAACACGGGGACACCAACTTTCAAGTAAAATATAGACGACTGTTCTCATTTTTATTTATTTTATTATTATATATATATATATATATATATATATATTTTAACAAAATTAATTAAATAAAATAAAGATAAAAACAAGGTTCTTACATAACGTATCAAATGAATGTCAAGTCAAACAATAAATTATTCAAATTCAAAAGAGGAAGGATTATTTTATAATTATACAATACAAGTTTTGAATTGAATAAAGAATAAATATTTTATTATTTAAAAGTTATAGAAATTATACATAATACAATATTAATTTATTTTTCTTTTATTTAAATATTTCATCTTTTTAAATTATAAAATATTTGAATTTTGACAAATTATTATTATTTCTTCAAGCAGAATGTAAAAGTCAAAAAGATAATTTGAGATAATTTAACTTAATCAAAATTTTTCTTGAGTAAGTGTTTACTTCATTTTATTTATTTTTTGGCTTAATTATTCTTTTGTTCAAATTTTAGTTAAATTTTTTAAATTGGCTTTTTTGTTTTTCTTTTAATTAAGTTTAAATTATTTTAAAACTAATTCAGTTACATAATTTTCGTTAGTACTTTATGTTCTTAAACATATGTTATGTGTCAACTTTTTCTATTTATCTTTCATAAAATTTTAATTTTTTATGTTTATGTGTCAAATATTTAAAATTGACAATATCACGTGTTATGTATCAATTATAATTTATTCTTAAATTATAATTTTAAATATTTTAAAAAGTTTTTTAATGTAACATATTAAAGCATTATGTAAATATTATGAATAATAAATTTATATATTTGGAAAAAACATCTTATTTTATACTGTTAAAAAAGGATAGGCAAACGCTAATTTAAATTTGAATAAAATAACACACTTCTATTCTAAATTAAAAACAATTGCAGTAAAACGTGATTTAAATTTAAAGAAAATAATATAGTCATAACATTCATTTAAGTTTATAAGAACGTTTAAGGTTTTTAAAATCAATGTCGCGTTCGAAAGTTAAGTGAAAAAATTAGAATAACAATAGTATAAAATGCGAATTAATAAGAGGGAAAAGAAAATCACTCTATCTTTACAAAGAAAGTTACTGCAGAAACAAGAAATTCTAGCACGAGTTTTCTAAATAAACAACTTTGATAATGAATTTTATTTATAAAATAGCGGGATCCGTTTCATTTTCGAAATGTGAAAAAAAAAGAAAGTTTAATAGGTTCGGAGCTCCTTTTGTGGGTTCGTTTCAATTGAGTCTTTTAATTTTGAAAGTGATCAATTTGGTCCCTTAATTTAACAAAATTGAGTCAATAATACCCTTTCCGTTAAATATAATGGACGGTGTTAACTTTTTAAACATGTGACATGTTGATGCATCATTTTAATCCACAAATATAGAACTTCCGAACCTATTAAACCAAAAAAGAACTAACCAACCCAAGGGTAAACCCGGTCCAAGAACGATTTAACGGCGGTGTTTGGCAAATAGCGTAGTACTGCCAAGGCGGTTGTGAGAGGGGAGAAAAATCGAGCGGCGGGGTCAGTTTCTGAAAATCGCCAGAAAGTGAAGCAGAATCTTACAAATAGGCGCGTTCATTTGCAATTGCAATTGCGACTACAAACAGGGTAATTTATCAGTGATTGAGAAGAACCCTAGCAGCAACTATGGGGAAGAAGCAACACAGTAAAGACAGGATGTTCATCACCAAAACAGAGTGGGCAACGGAATGGGGAGGCGCTAAATCCAAAGACAGTCGCACTCCCTTCAAACGTCTTCCCTTCTATTGCTGCGCGTACCAATCCTCATAACCTCTCTCACTTTTACCTTCTTTTCGCTCCATTTTTTAATCATTCATTCTTTCATTTTTTTCTTCTCCTTGTCTTAGGCTTACGTTTACACCCTTTGAAGAACCTGTCTGCACTGCTGAGGGCAGTGTTTTCGATATCATGTGAGTATTTCTGCGATCCCTTAAGCTTCCCCTGTTGTTACCGATTGTTTAATTGATAGATTCATTTTGATAATTTTTTCTCCAGGAATATTACTCCCTATATTATAAAATACGGTAAACATCCAGTTACTGGAACTCCTCTCAAGCTGCCGGATCTCATTCCACTAACTTTCCACAAGAATTCAGAAGGTTATCACCCTTTTTTTTTCATAATTTTGTGTTAAGTTAGGTTTTTATTTTCTCGTGTTCCTTCTTTTAAGTTAACTGCTTCATTTATCTGGGTGTTTTATTGGTAGACTCGTTGAATTAATATTTTTTAGTGTATTAGCTTCACTTCTAATTCTTCGTACGACACTCTGTTGCCAGGTTGTTGTTGACACTGAATTATTGATAATTTTGCATTGAATTATCATTGTGGTTCCTTGTTCCCTTGACAACGGAGTTCTTCTTTCTAATAATTTTGTTGTGGCTGAAAAGTTATCTGTGTACTGTAATATTTGCCAAAAATGTTCAGTCAACAGTGACGTCCTTTGTTGTGGTGGCGTATGAAGGAATGATTTTGTTTGCATTGAAAAACTGTTGCATTTTTTAATGGTTCACCCTTGCAGTTTAGGAGATGAAACAGTAATTTTACTTCTTAATATGCAAGGTTACACAGGGATGAGCTATATATAGAGTTGTCTAGAAACTTATAATCAATCTGTTTACTGGTAAAATAGCGAACAAGAGAGAAGAAAATGTAAATAAAAAGAATCAAGTTCTATCCTAAACTTCTGGAATTGTTTATCTTAAAAATCTTTTATGGTTATCTTAGGGCTAGTGTTGCTACCTGGTAATAACCAAGCTTATTAGCTAGAGTTGGTTTTCCTCTCAAGAGGTTTAGGTATAGGTGATCCGGAGGTCTTTGTCACGGAATAGAAGAGCTCAAAGATCTTATTCTGATTTACATGGAGATTTTTCTCATTTTTTCCATTGTTCTTTTGTTCGTTGAATCAATATCTAGATACACCCTCACTCTCTAGAACAATTTCCATTGCTTTTATACAGTTGTAACATTGATCCGGAGACAAGGTACTGCTGTTCTACTAACAAGTATACATACAAGGACTACATCAGCTTTGTCAACTGGGGTCAAATTTTTTCTGGATTCAAAAATGATGTATTATTAGGAGGGAAGTAGATAACATATTTTAGTAGTTTTTGTCACATTGCCCAAATCTACTGAAAAGAAGAAGGAAGAAAATCAAAGTCCCTTTACTGTAATTAACCTTCATTATATCAAAGGATGATAAAAACCCGGCTTTGGATCCTTATGGTTCTCCAAGCTTTAACATATTGAATGGAGATATCTCTATCACTGTCTTGGTATTTGGCCATAGGATCTGATTCAATCCTTCAAAACCAAAATGTAAGACGAAAACTGCCCAAGCTTTGTAATCTTTATGTAAGTCACATCTCTCAAGTTGATGTAGGACTAAACCACCATCCTTGATGCCACAATTAAGACAACCCCCAAAAAATCCTCAATCAAGGCAAAGGGATAACCACAATTTAGGTAGCTTTCAAACACTTTCCCTTGTGCCCAGGGCTAGTGATCTAGCACGTGGAGATGGATGGAAATAGATCTAAGATAACATGTGGGACCATCTTAAAATTTGGGCTTAGGATTTTACTCAATCTCATAAGACTAAGTTGAAAGGTGAAGGATCTTCAAACTTTAACTTTATTTATCCACATCTCTAGTTGACGTTGGATTAAACCACCATCTTTGAGTCTCTAAGACTGCAAGTATGCTGTGCTAGGTGTGACCAAAATCAAGGTGCCTTCTTTGAGGTTCTAACACTTTGAAACACCATAGTGTCAAATGGAAATGCTATGGTGTGCACCTGTTATGTTATGTACAGAGACGGATATACAGCATGGGCCCTGGCCCCTTCTCTTTAAAAAAATATAAATTATATGTATATATTTATAACTTATATTATATATACTAAAGCAAATGTCAAAACTCGCTTGAGAAGCCAAATACAATTCCTTTGTTAAGAAGCCGTTGTGTCTCTCACAATTCCAAGGGATTTGCAAGTTGCAACCTTTCATCTTTCAAGTGATTTGTAAATTGCACAAATACCGAAAGCTTTTTAGTTAATATACTACAACCTACAAGTAAAAATTTCCATTCTTGTCTTATCAATATTTCCACCTTAACCTTCAATTCATGAATGATTGGCTTATTCTTTTTATTTTTATCAATGATATATAGGGTGAGGACAAAATCATTATTATGGGAAAATCATCTACAATTGATGCATATTTTAAAAGAAAAGCTATTGAAACTCCTCAAGCTAGTAAGTCCCCAACTTTTCCATCAACCACACAAATAGTAGGCATTGAACAACCTCAATCTAAAGTTCCCAGAGTAGAAGAAAATGAAATTGATATCTCTTCATTCGAGAAAGATCCTGGAAAACGTATTTCTATTTGACAATATCCTCTTGACCAACGTGACAAGGTTCGTAGAGCTTATATAATAGCTGAACCATATCAACCTACCAATATAATGTTTCCACCTTCTAATATTGGAAATCATCATCGACACTTTCAACCTTCTTGGTTGAAAAAGTTTCCTAGTTGGTTAGAATGTTCAACCCACATGGGTGCTGCATTTTGTTTACCTTGCTACGTGTTCAATAATAATCATGGTGATTAAAATGATGGAAGAAATTCTTTTGCTAAAGTGGGATTTAGGAATTGGAAAAAATCAATGATGGAAAGAATTGTGCATTTTTATGTCATGAAGGAGCTGGTCCTAATTCACTGCATAAAAGATGTTTAAAATTTTGTGATGATTTAATGGCTCAATCTCAACATATTGAGTAGGTATCCAATAGGCAAAGTGCTGAAATTATTGCAAACAATGTCTAATCAATAAGAATAACACAAAAGATTTATATTGATTCACCTTAAACACTTGGTCTATGTCCAACTCTCATTTAAGAAACTTTTAAAAGGGTTCCACTAATAAAAAATTGTTTAACGAAGCAAGTACATATACCACTCTGGGCTATCATGAGTACACAGGTCACTTTTGGCTATCCTGTCTTATTCTCCCCTTAAGACTAAAATCTCAAGTATTTTTAAGTGTCACTTCTGGCTAACAAAAACAATGAACATAAGAAACAACTCTCATAAAAAGGATATGCAATGAATGTTTTCTTGCAAAGGTGTAACTTAACTTCACTATGTGAAGTTTACAAGGTCTTCTTTGACTATCAGAGAATAAAAACAGAGAATATAGGCCTGTAGGTTTTTTCTAAGAAAGTAGAATTGTATTTGTGTTAGGATGTATTTTGTGCATTCATTTTTGTCATGTATTTATAGTTCCTCAGGAATATGACTGTTGTAGAGCAATCTTCATTTTGATATCATTGAGTAATTATGATATAGTTTTCCTTTAATCTTGATGTGCAAAATCACTGGAATTAACTAGACTATCCTCTCTTGCGTCTACATACGGAACAACACAAAATATCACAAATAATAAATAATTTTTTCATCTTAGCATCGTGTGATTAAGAGCTCATTTTGTTTTAGGTATTATTTCCATATATTGCTTATACGAAGTCATTTCAAATATTTATTCAAATATAATCAGCTTAATTATAGAACAAGTTTTGGATGCTACTTTTAAACTACTGATTAAATCAAGTAGTACGATTATCATTTTTGTCATGTATTTATAGTTCCTCAGGAATATGACTGTTGTAGAGCAATCTTCATTTTGATATCATTGAGTAATTATGATATAGTTTTCCTTTAATCTTGATGTGCAAAATCACTGGAATTAACTAGACTATCCTCTCTTGCGTCTACATACGGAACAACACAAAATATCACAAATAATAAATAATTTTTTCATCTTAGCATCGTGTGATTAAGAGCTCATTTTGTTTTAGGTATTATTTCCATATATTGCTTATACGAAGTCATTTCAAATATTTATTCAAATATAATCAGCTTAATTATAGAACAAGTTTTGGATGCTACTTTTAAACTACTGATTAAATCAAGTAGTACGATTATCATTGAGGTTAATTTTATAAGTGGAAATAAGATTAACTGTGTTCCAATGTTTCCTAGGACAAGGTTGATTTTAGGAGGGGTGGTGTTGTTAAGTATAGAGTATACGGGAATTAGTTATGGCAGTTTGAATTTGTAGTTGGTTATATTAAATGGGAGACCTAAATAAATAGGAGTGAAGGGAAGGAAATTCATGGAGATCGGTTATCCTTTGTAAATTGAGTGCTAGCTCTTTGCTTGGAGGAAGCTCTTGGAGGAGAGTAATCTCTCCTTTTGCGTGTTCTTTCCATTCAATCCGATAAAATCTTTATCTCATTCTGATTTCTATTCTCGGTTCCAAAACATGGTAGTTTATAGCTTATGAATCTGTAGCTTATTTTTTTTCTTCCATTCCCTCACTATTTAAATACACCACCCTTTTTACCTTCTCTGAATCATTTTTACGTTTGCCTAATTATTTTTATTTTCAATAAATTTTTTTATCTACTTTGCTTGCTATTTATTATTGACCAACCTTTGTTTGTCATGCTGCAGGAGAATATCATTGTCCAGTGCTAAACAAAGTTTTCACTGAATTTACGCATATTGTGGCAGTGAAGACTACGGGAAATGTGTTCTGCTATGAGGTTTTTATATCCAGCATCCTTGACTTCAATAATGCTAATTTCTTATGTAGATGCCATTTATATTTATGTAAGTTGTGGGAATTAGGCTGTCAAAGAGTTAAACATTAAGACAAAAAACTGGAAGGAGCTCCTCACTGATGAGCCATTCACAAGGAATGACCTTATAACCATTCAGGTAAGTTGGGTTTGAACAAGAACTTTTTTTTTTCTCTTGCTTCATCTTTTGTTGTCTTAATATCAAGTTGCGGTGTTTGTGTACTATGTGCAGAATCCTAATGCACTTGACGACAGGGTTCTTCTGGATTTTGATCATGTTAAGAATGATTTGAAAGTTGATGATGAGGGTATGCTAGCTCATTCATCTTATGTGAGCTATAAATCTCATTGGTCTTGAATCTTGAAGTTGCCTTTTTTTTTTTGTTATTAGTATTAGCTTTGACACGTTCTATTTTATCTACCTTCAGAACTACAGAAAATGAGTTCAGATCCAACCTATAACATAAACATGTCGGGTGATATCAAGCAAATGCTTCAGGAGCTTGGAACTGATAAAGGAAAGGAAACTGCAATGCATGGGGGTGGTGGTGGCAAGGCACAAAAAGAAAGGGCTGCTGCACTTGCTGCCATCATAGCTGCAAGGTCCCGTGTGGATGAAGATTCCAAATCAAATGCAAATAAAGATGCCAAAGCTCCTCAGGCATTCAGTATCGTAGATGCTGCATCAGCTGCAGTACATGGAAGAAGTGCAGCTGCTGCTAAAGCCTCATCAGGTGATAAAACTGCTGCCAGGATAGCTATGCATATGTCTGGTGACAGGGCGCCAGTGAATGCAAAGATGGTGAGTTTCTTAGATATACCCTCCTTTTCACCAATACATATTGAAAGCTAAAATTTGCATATTAAATTATCCTTTCAATGTACATTATGTAACTGTTAGAGATGTAGTATAAAAGAGTTCATTAAGGCCTTTTCTCTTGAATTAAAAGCTTATAGGTGGAAGATTCACTTGAGTGATTCTGTATTACATCTGTGACTGTGACTCATGGTTTTAAACTAGAAATGGCAAGGGATTGGACCTAACTAACCCCTGAGACCATTAATGTCTTTTCACTTAACAACTTAAGCTTATTTATTGGTGGAAGAATCATGAATGATTTTATATTATACCCGTCACACATGGTTTTAATACTAGAAATTACAAGGGGTTGGACCTAAGTCACTCCACAATTATTAGCTCAATGTGTGAAGATTGTCCAGGGCTAGTGACAAGCCAACGAGAGCATAACCTCTCTCCCCACCCAACCCACTCACACTACCAAGGATTGAACATTTTCAGGTAACTAAATGCCAATTGGATAGACTTATAGAGTTTGGTGTTTAGAAATTGAGAATAGATTGGCCCTGGCATATAACACCAAGAGCTAACTCAGAGGGGGTGGGGATTGCAAGTCTTATAAATATACTACTTTTGCTATATTTGTTGCTAGCCGATGTGTGATCTCAACATATTGTAAATGTAACATTAAACCAAAACCATTCTTAGGCGATTGGGTGATGTATGAGGGTGAATAAATGTTTCGCGTACCTTTTCCTAAACTCTTAAATTCTTAGGTAAATACACATGAATGTTTTTATATGACATCTCTTATAAGATAGGATAGCACTCACTTTGCTATGTATTATGAACTTCTAATGTAGTTACCTGTTTCAGGTAAAAAGCCGTTTCACAACTGGTGCTGCTTCCCGGTCTTTTACTTCAACATCATTTGATCCAGTTACAAAAAATGAATTTGAATATGTGAAAGTTGAGAAGAATCCAAAAAAGAAGGGTTATGTACAGCTGCATACGACACATGGTGATTTGAACATTGAGCTACATTGTGATATAACACCTAGGACGTGTGAAAACTTCATCACTCTTTGTGAGCGGGGATTTTATAATGGAGTTGCTTTTCATAGAAGCATTAGGTTAGGTGTAATAACATTGCATATTTCTTCCCGTAGTAAAGTAAGCCTTAGATTTATGGTCTCATAATCCATTTTTGTGCAGGAATTTTATGATACAGGGTGGGGATCCTACTGGTACTGGTCGAGGAGGCGAATCTATATGGGGAAAGCCTTTTAAAGATGAACTTAACTCCAAACTAGTTCACTCTGGAAGAGGTGTGGTAAGCATGGCGAATAGTGGCCCACACACCAATGGTTCCCAATTCTTCATCTTGTACAAGTCTGCAAATCATCTAAACTTCAAACATACAGTTTTTGGAGTAGTTGTAGGTGGCTTGACCACACTTGCTGCCATGGAAAAGGTTCCAGTTGATGATAATGACCGACCTCTGGTTAGTCGTACTTTCTTTTTATTGTTGATGCAATACATTGTTCCCCCTTTTTTAAGGTTTTATTCTTCTCAAATGCTTTAAGTTTCAACCTGTGTAATTGCAAACATATGATCATAAAATACGGATCTGCTTTAAAAAAGTAGATTCTTATGCCGTTGTACATATTTTGTTATCTTCTGCATAAATATATTCTTTTCCCAAACATCTTTTTAGTTTGGACTTCGGGTTTTGTGCATTAGTTTTTCGTTGTGGGTACTGTTTCTACTGCTACTACAACTCCATATCATTCTATCGTGTGGGATTACAATGTTTGCGCACTTTCATTTATTACTTTCAGTTATAGACTAACTCGACCACAGTATGATACATTTTGTGTTTCCTTGTGCCTTGAGTGCTTGTTTGTTAATGGTGGCAAGTTTTTACTGGTTTGAAAAGTTGATATAATATATTAACAATACTTGGTTTAATATTTGATGTTTTCTAAATGAACTATACACTATTATCCAGCGTGCCATTCTTGCTACTTCAAACAATGCGTTATGTTCCATACATTTTTCATATTGCAGGAGGAAATCAAGATAACAAGTGTCACGATTTTTGTCAATCCTTACACGGAACCAGATGAAGGAGAAGAGCATGATAATGCCACAGAGAAGAATGTAGAGGATGAGGATAATGTAAATATTAATGATCCATAATAGTTGAGACATCTCTCGCCGTTTTTTTTCATACTTGTGAATGGTTTTTGTTAACTGTCGTATGTTTCAGGGTAAGGTAGGCTCATGGTTTAGCAATCCTGGTGCTGGAACATCTGAATCTGGAAGTACGGGGGTCGGTGGTGGTGTCGGCAAGTACTTGAAAGCTAGGAATGCTCAAGCTACATCTGCTAATCTTGATACCAGTACAGCTGTTGTAGGAAAGAAAAGAAAAGTGGGAGTTGCCAGCAGTGACTTTAAAGATTTTTCTGCATGGTAACAATCCCAATTTCGTACAATTTGTAAAAATGTGTAAACTCCTCGTGTAACTTATTATATTTGCATTGGGGAAATTGACGGGATAGCGAGAGATAAAATTTTGCACGCCATTCAGGATTTGTACAATATATGTAGCGTTTTAATTGGATGCAAGCGGAGTAGAATCATTGCCTGGGTTGTCTCTGGTTCCGTCGCTGCATTGTCAGAATTTCGTAATTTGGTCATGGATTTGATACATTGGTTCTCCCAAGAGTATTAGGTATTAGGGGCTTAATATACATTGCATAGCTCTATTATACATCTCCATTCCAAGAAAGAGTTACGCTATGTACATCTTTTAACAGCTCTGTACCATGCTTTCTGGGAGCGTTATCAATCCGATCGACTTTTGCTTGCTTGCAGGGAACTTAATTTATTCCTGCTCAGTAATCAGTTGTCTGGCGTGAATGGTAAGTTCAGGCAGGCTAGGGTGGCATTCCCAAGGGCACTTCAAGTTAGTGAGCCTAGCTAGGTTTTCATTGACTTTAGTGACGGACTCCTGGTCACATTTTGGCATCTTATACAGCTACTGTACAATTCATAGTACAGATATCACACTACATTTATCTAAAGTAAAAAATGAGGAATCTATGTATCATTCAACCAAGGAGAACAAATGGAAGGAATCCATTTGATCGCTTAGCAGCAGGTTTCATGCCAGTATCATACGATCCTGTAGCTTTGCAACAATTGTCTTACTATGGATACGGCCTACCCTCTATTGCTCTCAATCCATGCACATGTCTGGCAGTCAATAGTTTAAATGCCTGACTTGAAAGTGCCCTATCCACATAATAATTTGTTCTATTCACGTAATGCTTGAAAATCTAATCTCTTTGAATTTATTAACTTAAAATAAACACAGTTACGTAAGACACAATGGAGCAGCTCAATTTCTCAGACGTTGTTTGTTATACTTATTTGCCTAGACCTTTACGTAATATTTTTATTTGTTATAAATCAATATCAGCATTTTTTTTAAAATTGTAATCAAAATTTTGACTAGTCTATCTCTCTTAACTTACGTCTATCTGTTTTGTTAAGTAACAAAATAACGTAAGCTAATAATTTATGACACCAACTTAAAATTTGATGGAATAATCATATAATTTTATTAACTAGTCTAGTGTCAATCAATGATATGAACATATAAAAAATATAATTATGTGTGTGTGAATATATATATATATATATATATATATATATATATATATATATATATATATATTACAAGAAATTAGGTCCATGAAGAAATATTGGATTGACAGAAGAAAAAGAGTAGGTACGTGTAAAATGGAATGAATTAGTTGGTATCTGACTAAAAAATAAAAGAAATGTGACATATATAACCAGACCAACAGGTTTCAGAATCCCTGCAATGTTTGGGAAATCTACAAAGGTAGAAAGATAACTTTAAGCATGATGATCTTAGCTTTGGCACTCGATGTAGAAAGATTGTAAAGGTAAGGGAAGGGGGTTTAACTGCAGTTCAAAAATTCTGCTTTTAGTGAACTCGACTCTCATGAATCTCATTCGTTTATTTTGGTTCCAAAAGCCTTCACTTTTGCTTACTGATGACGACGGTAAGAAGAATATATTATTTAAAGAAATAAAGATAACCAAAACATTGATTTTTTCTCGTCGCATGGTTGAAAAATTGGAAGAGCGTGAAAATGAACAAAATTTAATGTAAACATTTTTATATTTATGAAAATATTTTATATTTTTTTCCTAACATGAAATTTTGTAAAACCTTTCATTGTTTGTTAGAAGAAATTTTTGTTTTTCAAATAATTTAAATACGAAAAGGAATCATTTTCCGCAATGCCAATTTAAGCCTCACAATGTTTGTTTGTTAGGCTTAATTACTTTTTTATTATTTTGTTTATTTTATTAAATTTGACCTTTTTATTAATAAAATATTGAATCAAGCTTTTCTATTTATGAAAATAAATAATCATACGACCCTTTCAATATTCAATCAACTCCTTAATTTTTTTTCCCAAAAATGTAGCAATGTGACATTTGGGTACACTAAAATTAATAATTAATTTTATGGATTTTCATCTTGGTTACAAATTGCGTTATGCTTAAAATAATTTTATCAGTATTTATTTGTCAACAATTTTACATTAGTTGGATGAAAATAAATGGTTACTTTTTCAAAAATTGAGAAGCTTAATTGAATATTTTATTAATGGTGAAACTAAATTGAATAAAATAAACAATTGAAAAAATAATTAAAATTCTCAATCCAAAAACTTTGTTTCTTTTAAATAATTTTTTTAATGCAATTGTTATACATATATTTGGAGACAATTCTATAGATCAGTAATGGTTAAATATTTAATTATGTTTTACTAATTTTTTAATTAGAAGTTCTTAGTATACTCATTTAACTGAAGACATTTATTAATAAATTGTTTTACGGGTCTTTTAAGGAATATGACATACTTTATGGTGTCAATTTTTTCTAACTTATCTGGGAGAATATCAACAACACCTGTGTTTTTGTAATATTAAACTGCACGCAGCTAAGATTGAATCTACGAAACCCAAATTGGTATACTGATTTATTTTTTTGGTATTCGACAACGGAAAAAACAAAACAAAATTCACACAACCACAACTCCAGTTAAGAAAAACACTGATACCTCAGTATCAGAGATACAGTAATTCGGTACCATCACAATGTTACGGTTGTGACGGTTAAAAATGAAATCCAAAAGAACTTGAATCATTTTTACAATGATTTATTTACATAAGAGAGTATGTTAATATAAAAATTATAAATTACATTAATACATTAATGTATGCCGTCGTCACATTATGTTTAAAATTAAAAAAAAAAATGTTTATGAAAGTAGAATCTGTTAATTACACTCATTTAAAATAAAGAATGCCAATTTAAATGTCAATATATAATAATCTGTGCTATGAACCAAAACAACAGACAAAATTCTTTTTTTAAATTAAGATTGCACATTGTACTTTCAAGAACAAAATATTAATTTATTCATTTAATTCGAAAAAGTAAATATAGAAATATCATATAAATGAACCCATAAGTTAAATAAATTATAGTAATATCTAAATCACATTGGATGAAAAGGAAAATAAAAATGTATATTGCATTAATCATTATCTCTCCATTTGTCCTTCCAAAATTTTTGCCATTTTTAATGCCATTCATGCTATCTTACATTTGTAGAGTGAAATAATTTCGGGATGATGATAGATTACTTATTTTAATAGCCTTTCTTTTGGGATGATGTCAAATTTAATGCCAAGATTATATCAACTGTTCATGTTATTGATAAAAAAGAAAATGGTATTAAAAAGGTGTTAATTTTAATTCGAAATTTGATAATATTTTAATGTTTCATAATATTAATCAGAAACCACTTTAAACATAACTTTTAAAGAAATCGTCATAAAATGAATAACTTATGATCAAATGATAACATAAATTTCTTTGAAGTTTTTTTGTATCATATAAATGTTTCTGTAAATGGGAAGACAAACATCCTTACAGTTTGTCGGCAAGTTAAACTGTTGATAATTAATATATGTTTCAGAAAAATGATACAGTTTGTGTTGTGAAACGGAGAATGAGTCAAAAATTATATCCATGGCGATCTCCAATAATAAATGAAAAAAGGTTGTAAAAATATTTAGAAGAATGCTCCCTGCGTTGCACGGGTTCCTTGAAAAGTAATTGTCATATTTCATAAAACTTGTTTTTTTCCTTCTATTGAGTCGAAACTGTGACGCATAGTGCGCCCCATGTGTTAAACGATCATAGGAAACACCACAACAACACCATCCATCAATACATCGTAAAAGTCATCTTTTACAACGATACAAATTAAGAACAGCACTGTTTCAAAGTAAAATATATATATATATATATATATATATATATATATATATATATATATATATATATATATATATATATATATATATATATATATATATATATATATATATATATATATATATATATATATATATATATATATATATATATATATATATATATATATATATATATATATATATATATATATATATATATATATATATATATATATATATATATATATATATATATATATATATATATATATATACGAAGCATTTCTTTTTCTTCAGAAATTCTTAGATAAACACGATCTGCTACACTAGATCACTTTATCAAGTACGAGTGCATTCATGGAGTTGAATTCACAGTCATGAAATGAAAGAAATAGATTAGTATATATCTGCGAAATGACGTGTAACGATAATTAATTTTTTCTTTTTTATCTCTGCTACAGTCCAAACGAAAATAAATTAGTATTTTGTAGTTGTGGCAGTGACATAGCAACTATAGGCTTTCTTACAAATGTAACAGCTTTTTAAATAAAAAGAAAATGAATATGGGGCTCACCTCAACAGCAGCAAAAAGAAAGGATAAAAGCCGCCAATTATGCAGTTCTTTTATCTGCTTTATTGTTTTTATCTCTTTGCAACACACAGAAGGAGAGGGTCTTCACTTCTATACAGTATTCATAGATGAATTTCATCAACTACAGATACAGTTCTTTTCAGGGAACTCGTTTGTTCTTGTGTTTAACTTCATTAAATTGTCAGAGATGTTAATTAATTACCTGAATTTCTGTTTCTTAACTAAGGTTTAATCAGGCTTAGTTCACCATTTGTTTATCTAAAGTGGTTGAACTTTTCGTACTGCATAATATTGGACTAACCGTTATGTGGGGTTGGATTTAAAATGTGAAATAAATATAATGAAAGATTAATTATTATTGACAAGTTCATTATTTATAGGTGTGAATGGAAAATGCTGAATCTCGTGGTGGAGGATGAAAGCAAAAACTACATGGATAATCGGTCATCCCCACCAATTGCTCTTAGAGGAAACAAGAAAAAAGAAAGAAAAAGGGAAAAGGTTATTGGGACTCCCTTTTCTGTTTATATCTATGGTTTTCAGCATGGCTAATATCCTGTCTCATCTTGTCGGGAGCTAATGGCTTAGAAGAAAAGAAAAGAACATTAGCGTACAAGGGTACCGAAAAATGAAGTGATTAAGTTGATGGAGAGGTCAAAATATAAAGTGAGTTTTTTTCCCTAATGATTGAGGAAGAAAAACAAAATAAAGAAGCCGTGCACCTTTTGAAAGAAGACCCTGAGAATAATGAAATGGTATAATTGAGAAAAAAAAGTTGTCTAATAATAATAATTATAATGTGTAATTAAAGAAAGCAAACGTGGAGATAGCGAAGCCCCAAGAGGATAATCGCAGAAGTGGTTTTAAAAAATAATTAAATGGGAAGTCAATTTGTTGTAACGAGGGTAGGCTGGGCCATGTAAGAAAGAAGGATAAAAAAATGAAGAGGAGAAAGAGAAAGAGAAAGAAAAATGGTTATAATGGTGTGGAGAAAAAGTGAGAAGGCATGCCCTAGAAGTTGGCATTAGAAGGAAAGAAAAGTATATAATAATGGTGGGATTATGAAAATGGATGAAGAAAGTGGGTTTGTTTGAGTTTGAGGAAGATGATTCACGCCGGCAGCTTTACCCTTTCACTCTCTATCTACCCAATTCGAACTTTGGCACGCCTGCTCCCACTCATCAAATACTCCCTCAAACAATGAAAAGGATCCCTTCTCCCTACCTTTTCCTCACACTTTCTTATTTTTCATCTTTTGTCAGACTCAATTCTATTCTAAGCATCACCTACGCCACACTTCTCACTCCCTCCATGCCCATCCTTTTTTTTTCTTTTTTCTTTTATCTTTCAATAAAACAATATTCTTAACCCAACCCCACTTCCCTCTCCCTCGCACATCGATTCCACAAAAAACAACTCCACCTCATCCCCCTAAAATTAACCCACATACATATCATTAACAATTATACGTAACTTTTGTATATAGAATTTCCTTTGGTAAGTATATGTAGTGTATCCAAACCCAATCCATTCAGAATTTCCTATTCCACCGCCACACCCCAATTCCCACCGTTAAAAAACCACGTTACGTCCATTCTGTTTGGTTCGTTGGTTCGTTGATATCCATGCGAGTGTGTGAATGAGTGAGTGAGTGAATGACCAATTGATATCCATGCGAGTCAAAGGTTAATAACCTTAAATGGATACCACGTTGTTTGGTGTAGTGAGATTCCAACATCAACTCCAACCTCCTCCTCAAGGTGATCAAGATCAATCCCTCAACAACTCCACCACCACCACCAGCTCTCCATCCTCCAGACAACACAACTATCCCTACCCACAAGAAGACGAAGAATGCTTCAACTTTTTCATGGATGAAGAAGACCTATCCTCGTCTTCTTCCAAGCACTACTATCCCTATCAACCCCACCCTTCCTCCACTACACCTACCACCACCACCACCGACCTCTCCTTCTCTCCCACCCGAGACGCCGCCTTCCCTTTCCAGCTCTCCGGCAAGTGGGCCAACGACATCCTCCTCGAAACCGCACGTGCCGTCTCCGACAAGAACACCACGCGCCTCCAGCAACTTATGTGGATGCTCAACGAACTCGCCTCCCCCTACGGCGACACCGACCAGAAACTCGCCTCCTACTTCCTCCAAGCCTTCTTCAGCCGCATCACCCAAGCCGGGGACCGAACCTATCGAACCTTGGCCTCGGCCTCCGAGAGAACATGCTCCTTCGAATCCACGCGCAAGACCGTGCTGAAGTTCCAAGAGGTCAGTCCCTGGACAACCTTCGGACACGTGGCGTCCAATGGTGCCATCTTGGAAGCCTTGGAAGGCGAGCCCAAACTACACATAGTTGACATCAGCAACACCTATTGCACCCAATGGCCTACGCTCTTCGAAGCCCTTGCCACTCGAAACGACGACACTCCGCACCTCCGTCTCACCTCCCTCGTCACCGCCGCCTCCGCGCACAAGGTCATGAAGGAAATCGGCGCCAGAATGGAGAAATTTGCCAGACTCATGGGCGTGCCCTTTCAATTCAACGTCGTTCAGCACTTAGGTCAACTTTCTGACTTCGATTTCGGTGCCTTGGATATCAAAGAGGACGAGGCTTTGGCTATTAACTGTGTCAATACTTTGCATTCGGTCTCCGCCATCGGGAACCACCGCGAAGCAGTGATATCCTCGCTGAGGAGGCTGCAGCCGAGGATCGTGACGGTGGTGGAGGAGGAGGCGGACTTGGACGTGGGATTGGAGGGGTTGGAGTTCGTGAAGGGTTTTGAAGAGTGTTTGAGGTGGTTTAGGGTTTACTTCGAAGCGTTAGAAGAGAGCTTTCCGAAGACGAGCAACGAGCGGTTGATGCTGGAGCGGGCGGCGGGGAGGGCGGTGGTCGACCTGGTGGCGTGTTCAGCTTCGGATTCGGTGGAGCGACGGGAGAGGGCGGGGCGGTGGACGAGGAGGATGCATGGAGGTGGATTCAATACGGTGGCGTTTAGCGAAGAGGTGTGTGATGACGTGAGAGCGTTGTTGAGGAGGTATAGGGAGGGATGGTCAATGGCACAGTGCTCCGACGCCGGAATATACCTTTCGTGGAAGGACCAGCCGGTGGTGTGGGCCAGTGCATGGAGGGCCTTGACGTAGTGTAGAGGAGAATGACTTGACGTGAGTAATGAGTTGAGGGACTGAATCCCACGTGCTCTCTGTTCTCAAAGCACGTGCCCCTGGCTCAGCCGAGGGCTTCTTTTTTTCTTTTTCTTTAAGCTAATTCATGTCCTTTTTTCCAGTTTGGTACTTAAGACAATGGTATTAATCGGAGGGTATGAGGATGATTGCAGCAAGGGGATTTGCCTGTATTATTCAAAAAGGAATCATCAGACTAAATTTATTTTCATCATTCTCTTTTTTCACATTTCCTTTTCATTTTTCACAATTTCTGTTGTACATACTTTATATATATTATATTTATATTTCGGTTTAATTATATCTCAAGCTATTCAAGTACTTTTCGTAAACTATTCAAGCAGTACCATCCCTCTATCTATTGATCTTTTCTCTCGTCCAGAATAGAATTGAAAACAAGAAGCTGTTGCTTCGTTATTCTGGCAGATAAAATGAAAAAGAAATTACAATCACACTTGATGGCTTTTTACTTGTCTCCTAAAATCTGGGACCATTTCCAGCTAAAAAGAACGTTCTTGCGTGACCATTCATTAACTAGGAAAATAGTAATGAATTGTCAATGATTGTGAAATTGTATATTCCTCTCGAGTATTTGTTATTTTATTTTGTCATTAATAAGAAATTGCTAACTTATTAGGCTAAAATATAACTTATTGTCGCAATCCAAATGTGTAGGTTGAAGCCTATTGATTATTGACTAAGTTAAAGCAGGTGGTAGTTGATCATTGATATAAATTATAATTATATATTATCCAAGCTGGTCCAGATTTGACCAGAGATGAGAAGAAGCATAATTGTTGTGCGTTTAACTAACATAACTTAAGAAGTAGAATTCCGCGATAATCTTGTATTTTAGAGTATATTTAAGATCATCAACAGTAGTGAGACATACAAAAACATTTAATTCATGTTGAATTTGGTGGAAAAGCAAATAGGATTTGGTGTTTTTTGCGTATGAAGATGATATTGAAAGTAAAAGTAAAGGAAGATGGAAGCATAAATAAAATGAGGTCGTTATCTAGTTTATGGGAAATAGAATCTTAGGACGGCCACCAAGTTGCGTAATTGGTTGGAATATATGTCATTAAAAGGTGCATAGTCATTAGTGGGTTTAAAGGTTTTAGTGGCCAGCACGCTGTCTTTGAATTGGTCTTATTCTTTTTTTTTTCTTTCTCTGAGCCTAAACTATACTAGTATCTATGTATCTATTATCTTTGTATATGGCACCTGTTTTAACTTTAGGGTCTGCATGGCCCCCACAAAACCCTGAGGTCTTTGATGGAGGTAAGAAAGATAAGGGGGGGCTCATGAGAGAGTCCTTTTTCCTAAGAAAGCCAATAAAATGGTAAGTACATAAACAATGAAAAGGAAATAATATGAATAGTGGGTTCATCTTTTTAGGGTTGCACATCTTGAACTTCTGATGAGACTTGCCCCCTCCACGTTAACATATCCACTCTCCACTCTTTCTGCATCTTTTCCCTCCCTCATTTTAAAACATTTATAGCTTCTTTCTTTTGGTTTTTTATTAAAGGGAGTTTGATGCTGGCCCATACCTTCTTCTGCAGGTTTAAGCTTTTCTATCCTTTTCTATACCATTGACAATGACAAGCTCTTCTCTTTATGTTTTTATGGGGCCATCTTCATGTAGAATGCTAACTTCACTCTATTCATTTCAAACTCTTAGTACCTCACCATCTCTCTTTTTCTAATACATTATACAAAAATCTCATCAAACTTCAAACTCAAATTAAAAGGATTTATGCTATCTATATTATCCTACAGCTCTCCTGAATAGCAAAGAAAACAAGGATCAAACTTGTAATTAAATTAAATTAAATGGATCCATGGCATCTACATTCTAGTTTTATGTATATTTAAAGTCCACACAAGATTATATGTTTGACATGTAAGGGCCAGCCACTAGGAACTCTATAGAGTTGGGCTACAGAATTGGGCCCAACGTTAGGAAGAAGAAGAGAGTGAGCGTGTTCCAAAAAACAAAAATCATTGTAGAAAGTTCGTCCTGGAACCCCTTACGTGTGTTTTGGAAGTTCATTCTGGAATACATTACATATATTCTGGAAAACTTGTTCTAAAAAATTCGTTCTGAAAAGTATTAATATGTTTCAGAAATATTGTAACTATACTTTAAATTTGATTTTGACTTAGATCATAGTTCCACTAATAATGTTTTTATCCATCCTAATATTCCGTGAAAGAAAATAATTGAGGTAGGGATAGGTCATCTCGTGATAGTATTAAATAACCAACGTATGACCTCCACATGTAAGCATGTACGTGAAGCGATTCGAAGGTGGTAACGAAGGATCCCGACCAAAAAACGAAAATAAAAAACATGGAGTATAGAGTTGTAAAAAGTACACACGTGAAAGAATCATTTACATAAGTGAGAAATAATTACATGATGCCGTGACACAAGTGATGAACAACGCTGGATTATTAGCAAAATTCCAATGAAGTGGATAATCTTTCTCGGTATACATGCGCTCCCTCGATCTAATCTCAACATAGCCTAAATTAAAGTGAGCAAATTATTGAGACTTAGGTTTCCATGTCCGATAGTCTTGATAGAAGTGAGCTTTCCAACTTGACATGCAAAACGGGGTAAGGTATATAACCGTATATAAAATGTTTGTATATGACAATGTACAAAGAGAAGTTACATTATTAGAAGCCGCTCGAGCCGTGAGGCAATCTCCATTTTCTGTGCCAATAGATAGACACTCTCGACCACAGAGGGAATTCAAAGCTGTACTCAAGAGGGTGATCAACAGGTCCTGCCACTATCATAGGCAACCACACGTATCTGGAGTCTCTTAAGTCGGCCGGATTCCACCGATCCGCCATGAAAATGAATGAACCAGGGAAGCCAGGTAGAGGAAGCACAAAAGTGCTCTGAGCAAAGAAGGTTGTAAGCCTAAACATTTTGTTTCCTCCGATGCATGGATTCCCAATTGTTTCCCAAGGCCCCAAAATGGACTCGGCTGCATGAGCCAGCGCCTCATTTGGCGCCCATCCTGTGCAGCCTGAAGTGATCATGTAATATGTGCCCTCGTGTTTGAACAAAGCTGGAGCTTCTCTGTGTTGTCCCACAAGAATCCTTCTCATCACAGATGTCACGTTCAGATAATCTTCAGTAAGGGGTCCGATGTGCAGTTCACTGTTGTCTTCGGAGGAGTAGATAAGATATGCCGTGCCATCATCGTCTTTGAACACTGTCATATCCCTGCTTTCATATCCATGGGGTCTTTGGCTGCCGAGATAATCAAATGGTCCATCAGGTGTGTCACTGATTGCTACTCCAGCAGCTGCTTTCGTGTAGTTGGCATCATCAATATGCATCCACATCACATACTTTCCGGTCCTCTCGTTGTAAATAACTTTTGGCCTCTCAAGCACATTAGACGTGTGCAGATCATGGGTTTCATTTGTTTCATCTGCTGCCAATACAATCCCCTCATGTTTCCATGTCCACAAATCCTTCGAAGAATAGCAACCAACTCCAATAATGTCCACCTAGTGCAAAAAGGAGAAAATCACTTCACTTTGCAGATACTGGAAACTGAGATCGTAAAGGGCATCAAGAATTATTTCAAAAACATGCAGGCTTAGAGAGCATACTAATTTATAGAAGAAAGTTTACTTTTCATAAATTTCAAGGAGAGAAAGCAAAGGCACAGATAAAAACAAACCACCATCTGGTGCTAACTATATCTTTCATATCAGCATCTATCTGGGCAAGGAATAAAAAAATTCTTCATGTAAACTGACTGGTGATACAATATTTTGCCCGAGTTATTCAGTACAAGAATTTTTTCTCGGTGCTTGCGAACCAGATGTATATGTCAATTAACATGGTAAAGTCTGAAACATGTGAAGGATATTTCCCTGACTATTGCCATCACTTAAAGTCTTACCAACTGGATGAGGTAAGGGAACACAGTGTGGAAGGTAAGAAGTCTGGATCATTTAATTTCTTTGCTTTTGAATACAGGAGCCCAGTAAATTTCTGACTCTAACTTGAATAAATTGAACTATTTGGGTGAAACTTTTTCTTGGATTCCGAATTGCAGAAAAACATCGATGTTATGGAAGTATAAACTTTTTACTCAGTGTCAATAACTATATTCAGTGGATTCATGAGAAGTAGCAATAAGAATTCTGAGCATTGATTATGTAATTTCAGTTGTAGCAGGCTTCATGTTCAATAGAAGGAACCACCAAATTCCACCTTCAAATTCAAACTATTGTATGAACTGCATCTTAAGGAATCCAAATCCTTTAGGTTAAATATCAGTCAAGATGACCTTTTTTTTTTCTTTTTAAATAAAAGCTCTTAATATGTTTGTATTTGATCCAAACGGAGAAGACTCTTACATTTATTAATATCTCCATTTGTGCAAATGGAAGGACACTTATATATCCCTTTATCATAGACCAACAAGAATATGGAAATTTTATGACAACGGTAGCATATTAAGAACAAAAATGAGACCTTTGAAACATGACATTTCTCTGCCAAAGACTCCAATACAACTATTAAGGAGGATACTAGACAGGTTCAGAAACAACCGGAGGTAAAGATACATATAAACAAATACTATAATCAAACAAACATCTCTAAGCTACGGAGTTCTTGTTAACCAGCCAGTCTTGTAATTTTTCTTTCTCAAAATAAACAAAAGATGAAACCATCTAAACATTGAGCTTACATAAAAAGATGGTAGACACTTTCAGAACCACTAAATGTTCATAAATTATAATAAGCTACATAACATACTACAGCAAAGACGACAATTATTAACTTAGAAACAGAACAGAAGTTCTACTGAAAAAAAAAATGAATTACCCGAGCAGCTCCTTTCTTGTGAACTTGGTAGGTAGGTCCATCTTTATATTCACCATACCAATAGTATGTTCTTGATTTTTTATCATAGACAATGCCGCCTCCATGAGCTTGAATAGGATTTCCATCGGTATCCAACCAAATTCTCCCAGGGTAATAGTAATAACTTTCATTTGCAGGAGTCTGTATTGGATCTATGGTTTTTTTATGACCAGGAAAAAACACATGTCTAAGTTGGGAATTTTCGTCCAGGAATTCGTCAATTAGTGTTGTTGTCCGCTTGGGTCTGCGTTTTGCTGCTCGAGGAGACCTCTTTCCCTTTGGTGGGGGGATTTGAATGTTCTCCTCTTCAACCTCTTGAAGTTCAATGAATTGGGGATGATGGTTCAAGCGCAGTTGAGACTGTCCACCAGTTCTATCTGTGTGATGGATATAGGTATATAAATGAAGCAAAATCAAGCATCCTAACAAGCTCAATACCACAACAGACGTTGAATATCTGCTCCCTGCATTGCAACCTAGTATCGTAGGTTTCCTGTATTTGTTCCTCGTCCTCATTTTCTCTTCCTTTTTATATTCAAAATAAAGCGGCAGCTAATCAAATGCAACCTGTGGAAACCTGATAGATAACACGACCAGATAGAAGTTAAAAACATAACTTCCCTATACGATAACAATTTCATAAACCAAAATCAGTTCAAAATCAATTTATCCCCCCTACACACTAGGAATTTCATAAATCAAAATAGGTGCAAAATGAAACTGCAAATAACGACACCGTATATCTCCCAACTAGGTTTATCACTTTATCCCTTTTTTTTCTGCTGGTATCCTCTTTGGAAGACAATCCAGTTCTCGATGTTCAGTTGGGCACCATTTTATCCCTTTCCAATTTCATGAACTTTTACACATACTGCAATACAAAAAGTAAACTGCAACAAGTTTCAACGCTTTTGATTGGAAACAATAAATTACCCTCTCTTCCAGGTTTGTTAGAAGTTAATTGAAGTTCAAACCACTATTTTTACCCTACTCTGTATCTAAATACTATAACAACTGCCACCAATTAATCATTCTAATCAACAGAGTTACATCCTCATGTGTCAGATCCATTAAGAAGAAAAACCTAATAGTTACACAATAAAAGCAACAGAATAATCAGAAACCAGGGAACAAAGGCAAAGTGTGAGAAGAAGGTCTCTGACCTGGTACCACCCGAACTGTGGAACAAGCAAAACACCCCGTCATGCGGTTTCGTTGGTGGCTTTTGAGGGTCACAGACACAGTGGCATGACGCAACCACCGAACTGAGCTTAGTCCAAATACGAGGTAAGAGAGAGAAAGCAGGAAGAAAAAAAATGAGATGATGTTGGGTAAGGGTAGTTAAGTTCCTATGCAGTTTGGATCTGAGTTTGAGGTTATGACATTGATTTGCAACCAAAGTTGTGCTTCCCTGTGTCTTTTGGTACCGACCCCAGCAACAGTTCTATTCTAGAACTTCTCTTTTACCATAAATGTCTCATCTTGCACTTCATCCTTTAACTAATTTCCTCTCTTTCCTTATTATTACTTGTATCAAATATGGAACCATTTTATGCCATTTATGTTCAATTCTTCACAGCAAGACTCTATTTTTATTGTTCCATAGTGACACCTTATCGTTTGAATTCACTTTATTTAATAACCTTAGAGCAAAACGTGATAATGATTGGTAATCTAACTCCATTCATTTCATGCTTGAACACCACAAGAGATGTTCAATAAATTGAAATTTGGGGTGAAAATTTTGTTACGTTGAAACGTTGCTATGTGATACTAGCACTAACAGTGCTGGTAACCAATGATTTAGTAGTTACAAAAATTATGAAAAAACAATTTTTTTATTAATCTGAGATGGGCTTTCCTAGATTTAGATTTAAGTGAAGTTAGAGCAAAATTTAAAGAATTAGCAAAATACACCAAAGTGAAACTGTTGAATCTAAGGATTTTCTATTTTGAGAAATGATAACGATCACTATATTTGTGTGAATTTATTTATATACAAGCAAGAGTATTGTAACATAACATGTTCGTTAAGGGATTGTTGGTAATTCGTTAACATAAAATCACAGTACGTGTACTGTTGCTAATATTACTCATTCTCGAAATAAATAAATGCAGTATTGTCTCATGATGACTTTTTGGTATTGGTTGAAAACGCATATTTCATGTGCACTTGTTTAATCACTTGACTTAGCTGGTCTTTTCTAACCATCATAATGGTCCTGTTAGCCTGTGGCGGTTACGAAAATAAATGAAGAATTATTATAAATATTAAAAAGGAGTGTATTAAAAATTATGGAATAATATATATCGTTAATAGAAAGAACCTCGTTCTCATCATGATAATAAAAGTTGTTGACAATTATCTAAATTGTAATGCCTACTAACTATGATATTTTTGTCTTAATTATGTTTGACTCAAACACTCTTGGTTTAATAAAATATTTGTTACAAAAATTAAATAAAGTTCAACAAAATTGAAGCCGCGAATATTTTGTCTCTGGAGAAATTGAAACAGATACCTGGCGCAATGTTAATAAATCTTGAGGTTTTTTTTATCAATTTAATAACAATATTTAATAAATCAACATTGTTAAATTATGTAAATTTTGACATGATAACTAATTATCATTTAAAAATATTTTATATACAAAAATTATAATATTATTTTGATAGTGGAACTTAATACTCAAGCAATATATTACTTAAATGGATTCACTTAAAAGAAGAAAAAAATTGCATACTAATATTTTATATTTATAATATTTAAATCTAAAATTTACTTATTAATCAAAGTTTCACAAGTAAAGGTTGGTATATCTTTATCGAGTATTTCTATCTTTTATAAAAATGACAAGAAAAGCAAAACATAGAAAAATAATAATCATCTTTTTAGTAAATTAATTTGAAATAACTTTCTCACACGCTTTCTCTCAACTTTTATTTTTAATCTGTGCATAAATTATTATTTTTTACAAACTTTATAAATAGTATTTTAAAATAATATTTCTAATTTATATATAAGATCATTTTGACTTACAAAGAAGTCAGCTACAAATTGTTTTTCATATCTTTCCTTAAATTAGCGTTTATAGAAAAGATATATTAAATACTTTACGAATTTATAACTTGAATAAAAAATCATATATATAAACTATCTCTACATCTCACCCTTAAATAATAATTTTAAGGAGTTATCATATATCATTTGTAGAGTGCTGTAATTTTTTTACTTGATTTTATGTTTTTAATAGATTTTAGTGAATAAATTGGAAAACAAATGCATTGATAATACTTTTCATGCTATTAAAATACAACTAGTAATGTATACATTTTTTTTATACTTTCTTAAAACAACTTAGTTTGTAACATAAGGACAATTTATATGGTTAACTTCATATAAGTGGAGTCAATAGAATATACTTATAAAACTGGAGTCAATTTGTTTTTCAAAATTAGCAATTTGAGTTTTTTTTATATATATAAAAAGGTTATTTACATAGTTAAGTTGTGTGTAAGCATGATTTTATTTTAAAGCAGTTATTATATTCATGAACTTTGATTATGAACAAAATTCATCATTCTCTGTAATGACTTTAATATAATTAATTTTAAAGTAAAATTGTTATTATTTTTAATAACTTTAATATAATTAATTTCAAATTAAAGTTGTTATTATTTTTAATGATTTTAATGTAATTAGTTTTGAATTGGAGTTATCATCTTCTTTAGTAATTTCAGTGTACCAAAATGAATTGCACTAAAATCGTCAAAGAAAATAAAAACTTTGATTCAAAAGTAATTAACTAAAATCATTAAAAAAGATAACAACTTTAGTTTAAAATCAATTATATTAAAATCAGGATAAAATAAAGGAAAATGTTTTTTTAACAAATTTTTTTAACATTTTTTTATAATAATTTATGTAATAATTTGTGATTGCTCCATTTTATATATACTTAGTCACACATAATATCCGGGGTTCTAAAATATATACTTTAATGTCATTCAAATATAGGATAGACTTTTTCAAAACAAGATTAAAAAACCTACTGTATGTCGTTACACTGAAATATAACACTTATGTACATTCCGACTTTGGTCTTAGTGTTATTTTGTTTGATAGTTATGAAACTATAAAGAAAAAGAAAAAAAGGAAAGCAAAAAAGTTGCACCTATGTTTGACATTCTACCTTTTTTAAGTTTGAAAATTAATAAAACTTCCTATATTGATTCTGGGGTCCTAGAATATATAGAAAGTGGTCTTTCCCATTGAAGAGCCTTTGCCACCCAGGTGAATACCAAGACTACCATAATAATGGAGAGAGACAACATAGATGACCATAACAATTTAGTTGAAACTCTCATTGGCTTGCATTGATTTGAGACAATTTCAGCAACTTTGTTCTTCACAACTGTGCATTTTGACAGTCTTTGCAATTCTGGATAGATATCCAGCAAATCCTGGATGGATCTGCTGTAGGCATGAGCCATGTTGTATGAGGCTTCAGGAAGAAATCTTCCCTCTTTTTTGCATTCTTCTCCTGTGCCCTCTTCGTGACAGGTGAATTTTGCAAGAATCTACACCAAAACGCCTTTTATGAACTATGAGTGTGGTGTTGCAAAAGTAACAAGAGTAACTAGTTTAGTGAAGACTTACTTTTGATAAATCACCAATCCTAATGACATTATTAGGGCAGCTTTGTGGAATGTAGTTAAGGTTTGAGGGTCCAGGGAAAGGGTCACAAATTTTTATGACTCCCAATAGTTCTTCATTTTCTGCACTTACTCCTAAGACCCGATAAATCACCGACATATTAGAATTCAACTGTTACACAAAACATAATGTATATTAGGACGTAACGGCACGTTAGAAGTGGAAGGAATTAATTATTTCCCATCTAATTCTGAAAGAAGAAACCAAGTTTTCTACCTCAACTACAAATCTGTGGATGGTGTAGCCAATTTGAACTATCAATTTCCCAGAGAAAGATTCATTCATGCATGGCAACATTGACCCCAGGCTACTGTTTTGTGGGTCTTTTTCGAAGTCTTCAAAAGCAGTGCATGCATCTTCTGCAAAGCTGCATGCATATTCACACAGCGTCGTGAGACTTGAAAAGAGGATTCTTTTAGCCGAATCAGAAGCATGATCATGAGAGGTTAAGGTACTTACGTGTGAAGGAAGAAATCAAAGCCAGTCAAGAACCAGCACAGGCTTGTTATGATCCAAAAGCAAAAAATTATGCTGAAAATAATGCAGAAAATAAAATTCATACGCGTTACTGTTTATTAAGTGTTAGTTAAGAAATTACGTGGAAAATGATACTGTATCTTACATTATAAACCCAGGACGCCAATACAGCAGCATTAGAACTGAGTCAAAAACAGCAAATTGAGCAAAAAATTAATCGATCTCAACCAATACTGTAACGAAATTAGCATCATAACCAATTGTTTAATGATTGGTACCTATTGCTGCAACCAGTGTCACCAAGTTGACGGTTAGAACAACGAAATGTGCTACATATCTATGTCACATTTAAGATTATATATAGGAAATACAAAAAAGTTTGAATTAGGAGCAAATTAACACAATCAGCATGAATAAAATAAGAGATGCTGTAAGGGAAAACATATATACGATGTATGAGTGGCCCGGTCGAATGATTGTTCACTTCTGTCAATAAAACGGCGTATCACACGCGAGTTAGTTCTGAGGTCTTGAGTGGTGGAATTCAAACTCTCACACATTTGCGGATTGTACGGAAGCAAAAGAAGCTGCATTTGGTTCGTTGTTCTTATTACTCTGCCTAGGGTCCCAAGAGCATCTTCTCCTATACCTACCACGGATTCTTTCAGTTTTTCTGTCCTCTTTAGGGTCTTCTGACTCGTTGCCATGACAAAACTTGAAGCAATTCTGTCACACCACCCCAAAATCGCCTCAATTGGAATTTTGTATAAGAATGTTACGTGTTTGTATAGTCTCAACGGATTTTCATCACGAATTTTCAGTTTACAATAAAGAATGTGGTGGTGTTGAAACTATTGTAATTTTGGATAATGAAATAATGGCGAGTTAAGAAAGGGAGACTTACATGGCGAGAGATGTGAAGAAGAGAAGTAGAAAGAAAATGTGGAGATGGTAATGGTCCAAACTAGTTAATGTAGCAGAGCCACCGCATAGACACTTCAGTATAAGGAAAATGGCCAAAACCAACCCACATAGCAACCAAACGCAGGCGAATGCGTATCCATGGACTCCTGTAAATGCCGCAGACTGAAAAGGATCAGAAAGCAAGTGTAGTAAACATAAATATGATGACCACACACACGTTATTTGTTTTCTAAATCTAGATTAAGTTAAACATATGGCACGTTTAAGAAATAGAAAAGAGAAGTTTGAAGTGATCAACAACTACTCACAGCCACGTAATGGTTGTTTCGAAGGTCGAAACCTCCATTGTAGTCTTTGAAATGTTGTAAGGGATCGGGTCTATGGAAGGTCCTTTCATGAACGGGGGACCCTGAGGCTAACGATGTTGTTTGAAGTACGAGGAACAAGAAGAAAAGAAGAAATAAGACGCGGTTGGTTGAGTTGAGCATGGTAGAGTTAGTCTCTTTTCTGGTTTTTTAGCGAAGGGATAAGAAAAGACGACATGTGACTGAAAATTGTGACAACTTTTTGTGTGAGAAGTGTGACTTACTAGGTAAGATAAGAATAGAATAGCTTGTGGCATGGTTTAGTGCAACATTTTTGTTACGTGAAGGAAGGACAAATGGCAGTGTTAGAGATGGAGGTAACGAATCAGAAGCCGAAATAGTTGGTTCGTCATGTGCAAGAATTGACCACTTTTAACTGTTTTCCTCCACGCATGCATGCATGCTGTATTCCAGCGTTCGTGTCTTTATGTTTAAGTATCGTTAGTTTTTATTTTTATTTTCTCACCTTTGCTATCTCTATTTTCTGTTGTCTTTTTTCAACTTGCTAGTTAAAACTACACACATCACAGAATGAACAAAGCAAAGTGGTCTATGCATATATACCTTTCTTTGGAATTGGCACGAGACACGAGAATCTGACATTGCACTTCACTCCCCCTGCACTTTACATAATTTACGTAATTTAAATGTATGGAAAGTTCTACTCAAATTCTCTTTAATTTTTTTAAATTAAATAGCTTGCTTTGTGCTTAAACTTTCATAAGGATGCTTAAAACAAACAATTAATATTATTGAAGTCATGTATTGATCTAATTGGATATGTAATAAGAATATGCAGACATAAGATCTTTTTGAAGATAAATCGTGTTTTCATAAATTGAAATTAACTTATATATTAATTGATTTGTAGAAATATTTTCATATAATTTATCCGATTATTGTTTATATTATAATTTTAGTGTATGGAAAGTTAATATTAGTGAAAAATAACTTTTTATAATTATAATTCATTCTGTATATAAAGTGATGCGATATAAATGTAAATATTATAAAAAAATTTGTACTGGTTGAAACTATAATAGAAGTGGATATTGTTACATTTTTGTAAAAGAGATAAAGTTTTATATCAGTTCTACTTATAATAAAATAAATGTGGTGACATTTTTACAACAAAATTATATTGATTTTAGTTATAACCAGTATATAAAATAATTTTTTATTGTTTTTATTTATAAACATATTAACAAAGTTCTTAATGCCTTCTGTTTAGGGTTTTTTCTTCTCATTTTACACCATGCACGAGTCATCCAAGCGAAGCACCCATGTCTGTTATCGTCGTTCGTCCTCTCCAGGTCAAGGTCGTTATCGATACAACACCCATGGTTGAAATCACCACAGATGATATCATCAGCTTTGCTGGCACGAACGATGGGAATCATGACATTGAAGGTGGTGACATATTATAATCAGATCTCATAATCATATCTTACAATCATAATTAACAACAAAGCTAATATACAAATAAATTTTTCAAACCCACTGAACTCATCACGTGTAGGGAAATTTTCATCAATTGTGAAATTATCAGTATAATTCTCCTCGCACATTTCATTTAAAAAAAAGATAAATCTAAGATGAAACTATATTTTATTTGTATTTCATAAAACTTAAAGGATAATATTTCATCTTATACACCAACACTTTAACCACCTACAACATAACATGAGCATACAGGACCTCACTTTTGAATAGCTAAAATGGAGATTAACAACAAATTCATAAAACAAAAAATAAAATAAAAAAAAAAAAGTGAATAATGTGTTTTTGAAATATAGAAGATTTCTTAACCTAATTTCAAAATTTGAAAGATGAAAAAATCAGATTTCAAAATTTAGAAGATTAAACCAAATTTTGAAATCTAAAGTACTCCTAAACTAGATTTCAAAATTCAAGAAATTGTAGAATCGAATTTCAAAATCTGATATATTCATAAATCGAATTTCAAAAATCCGGATACTCCTTAACTATATTTGAAATTCGAGATTCTTATACACCAAATTTCGAAATTTGTATACCCTAAATTTCAAAATTTAATGTTTACCACTTCAAATCAGGTTTTGAAAAATAATAAATAATTACGATTATAATTCGAAAAGGAAAAAACAGTATAAATGAAGAAGAAGAAAAGTAAATACATACCTCTAAGCTTTAAAAGAAAATAAGCTTTAAAAAAATAAATAAGAAAAAGGAAATCTTTTGAAGAAGAAGAATGTCATTGAATAATACTCATGAAAAGAAAAACTACTTTGAATGCTTCGTGAAAATGACTTAACGTATTAGGAAAAGTAAATATAATACCTCGAGCAGTAAATACGGATAGATAAATAATTATATCTGAAGGTTATAATTAATTTATATATAATTTTTTAGGGTTATAATGGACATCACAATTATATCTGAGGGTGCAAGAAGAAAAAGTCGGGTACAGGAAGAAAGCCCATCTTGATCTTATCCAAACCATGTGGCATAACAGGTGTTTCATCATACACCTCCACCATCTTATCTGTACCTCCACAAACTACAGTTTTAATCTTTTAACATCTCATCTCTATCTCAATTTTTTCAAAAAAGTCATTTCTTAATCTTAGTAAATATTTTTTTAACCTTTTCTTTTTCCTGCACCACTTTAACTCTACCCTCTTTTAATAAAAGAATTTAAAACTTTGTTTCTTATTTATAATTTAATAAATATGTAATTTAATTTAAAAATATAATATTATTTAATATATTTTCATATTTTAATAATTATTAAAATATAATTTGTATTACTATAATAAATATATTAAAAAATTTAAAATAAAAAAAATAATAATAAAAATAATAATAATAAAAATAAAGAAACAAAAATAATAATATAAAATCTGATTTAACATATATAAATATATTAACTTATATTAAAATATTAAATTAATGAAATAAGATTTCGATTTCTTAATTATTATTACTTTAATTTTTATTTTTTTAATATTATTATTATAATAATATAAATTATGTTTTAATAGTTATTTAAATATAAAATATATTAAATAATATTAAATTTTTATATTAAATTAAATAATTAATAAATTATAAATAAAAATCAAATTTATAAAAACTTTCTTTTCGGAACTGGAAATCCGATAACTATGTTATCGGATACCAATATCCGATGATTATTTTTTTAAAATTTTATTTTCTATTTAAAATTTAATAATAATTTAATTTAATTTAATATGTTAATATAATTTAATATTTTAATATAATTTAATATTTTTATATATATTAAATCAGATTTTATATTATTTTATTTGTTTTTTAATTTTTATTTTTATTACTTTTATTTTAATTATTTTAATTTTAATCTTTTTAATGTAATTATTATAATAATACAAATTATATTTTAATAATTATAAAAATAATATAAAAATACTAAATTATATTAGATTTTTAAATTAAATTAAATAGTTATTAAATTATAAATAAAAAACAGAGTTTTAAAAATTTGTTAGAGGGATACAGTAAAGACGTGTATGATTACTTTAATAAAAAAGAAAAAAAGTTAAAAAGTTATTTATTAAAGTTAGAAAAAATTCTAAAAAAATTAAAAGAGTAGATGAAATGTTGAAGGTGTAAAGTAAAACACCTAAAATAAAATTTTTAAAAAATTAGAATTACATAATAGATGTTAAAAGGTTAAAGTTATAATTTTTGGAGTAAAAAATGAGATATTGAAGATGTAGGATGAAACATCTTAAGTTTTTTTTTTAGTATTGTCGTATTAAAATAAGTGAAGTCCAACTCAATGTAAATACCTGTTTCTCTGTGTCGAATAACATTGGTGCGATTCATATGATTGCTATGGACCCAAATGACTGAAAAAGAAATCATGGTCGAGAACATGTGATTTATACTAGAAATATTATTATTTAACAAATTATATAACTACTAAAGTGAAAGATGTACCAAATATAATATATTAATGTAAAAAATAATAACGATATGATGAAGAAAGATAAGAACTTAAGATATTATTCTAATGGGAAGCTTAATGGTCGGTGGTTTTAGATGTGTATTATTACTTCGTTAACAATTGTATATCAATGTTAATGTTTGATAATATTAAAATAAAAGGAGGTATATTTTTTTTCCTTTAAATTAGAAGCATCAAAATTAGTTTAAATTCATAAGTTGATTTAAATTGGAAGCATCGAAATTAGTTTAAATTCATAAGTTGATTTAGTTTATCATGTGTTGTGGAGTTAAGTTTAAAAATATTTTTTTAAAATATATGTTAAATTGAACTTAATTCACATATTAAATAGGTTTAAACTAGGTTTAAACTGAGTTGAAAGTAAATTATCTATATTAATTCTCGGTTATTTTTTTATTATAATTGTTTAATATTAATTATGTAGATTGATAATTTATTTTTTTAACTAATTCAAAAAATATTTGAGACTTGGATTTTCACTTACTATTTTTATGATAATTCGTGTTAAGGTAAGTAAATATTTTGATTATATTATTATAACTGGATGAATTTAGTTGATTACAATAAATAATAAAATAAGTTGAAAAAATAAATCATGAATTAGTCGATTTATGAGTTCAATTGTAATATAAGTAGTGTAAATTAAGATATCAAGAAATAACCAGTTTAGAAGGAATTCTTATATAAGTATAATTTGAATGTACAATTATTTATAGAACAAGTTTATTAAAACCAATAAGTAAATCAAAATGTTTGAATTGATTCATATATTGTTTATTCTATTAAATATGTTATTGTAAGTTTGAAAATATCACATTTGAAAATATTACCAATAAGTGCTTGTATGAGGATTTGAAAAAAATTAGTTTAATTGTTTTTTTTGTCCTTAGTTTCGATGTAATGTATCAAGTTGGTCTTACTTTTTAAAAAAGTTTCAATTGCGTCCACACCTGATCAAATTAGCTTCAATCAAGTCCCTTCCGTTAATTACAAACAAACGAAGTTAAATGTTTGATGATATGGCAGAAGACAATGCGAACGCATTATTCTGTAAAAATATTGGTCGTGACGTGTAATTGAATTAAAGGTTGATGTGGAAAGCAAATTATGATAGAAGATAATTGGGGAAAAATTAAACCTTAATAAAATTAGGAGTTTTATGAAGGGAAAAAAATTAGGGCATTTGTGGTAGAGCATTGTTGAGTTCGTCATTTCTTCATCTACATTACGAACACAGAGCAATCACAATTAGGGGTTTCTTTCACATAACCACATTTGGGGATTTGGACGCACATTTGACATTGTTGGTGTTGGTGGGGTATTTTGAAAAGCGAAGTTTGTTCCATTCTAAGGTATGTGTTTGATACCTTTCATTCTGTGTATGATTGCTTTCGTTGTGGTTCTCCATAGAGTTTGATTTTTGTTTGGTTTGTTTCATTATTGTCACTCATTATGTCTGTTGTTGCTTTGTTAGTGGTGCTCCATTTTCATCGTGGTCCCCCATTATGCTGTGTGAAATTATTTGTTTATGTTGTGTTTATGGTCCCCATACAAAGTTATTTAGTTTTTTATGGTGTGTTTATGGTCCCCCATAGTATTAGGGAGTATATTTTGTTTGTACGGTAGATAGCATTTCGGGTAACCATAAATTAACGTAACATTTAAGCATAGATTAACATAGTATTTTGTGTACTTTATATGAGTTGAGATGGCTAAACTAAATATAGTCTGACAAGAATATTTATATTAGTTGAGATGGTTAACTCTAATATCGAAGTGGTCTTTCACCATGGGGGTAAATTTCTGAATAGTGGGTCACTCAAATACAAGTATGGTCAAACCAGTTCTTTAAAAATTGACCCAGACTAATGTAACTACTTTGAAATTTTGGCCATTCTGAAAGAGACGAGTTATAGGAATGTTAAGAAGTTGTGGTATTCATTTGGTTGTGGTTTTGTGTTAGAAGGAAGGCTGAAACTACTATCTGATGACAAAGGTGCATGTCATCTAGTCAATATTGCCATATTAAATGGTCAAGTTCACCTTTATGTTGTACATATGGTGTTAGAGCCTCATTATGTTCATATGTTGGAATATTTTGTTGAACTCGAAGTTGAGAGACATAATGGTGAACCCCAAGTTGAGAGACATAATGGTGAAGTAGAAGTTGAGAGAGAGGGTGGTGAACCCCAAGTTGAGATAAAGGTTGATGAACCCGAAATTGAGAGAGATCGAGAGGAAGAGGATGATGATCCTATCTTTGGGGAGGGTCACAATGATGTTGGTGTGGAGACAGAGAGGGAGGGAAAGGATGATGGTGATCTTTTGATGGAGGGTGACATAAATGTTGGTGTGGAGAGAGAGGGGGAGAGACCTATGGTGTAGAGAATGGTAGGAAATTGAAGGTATTTAAAAATGACAAAATAAGAGTTTGTGTGAAATGTTGTGAGGAAAAGGTATGGTATGCTTATTGTGCACATAAGGTTGCCCAAAGTATATGGTAGTTAAGGAAGATTATCAATACCTATACATGCAGCAGATAATTTAATATCTGTTTAGTGACTTCCAAATGGTTAAGTGGTAGGTTAAAGAAGACCATAAAAGAAAATCCAAATATTAATCTGACTAACCTCCAAAACAAAGTTTTAAGAAATAAAACATTAGTGTGTCTCGGTCTAAAACCTTTAGGGCAAAAATAATGGCATACAACAAAATTGAAGGTTCTTTCAAAGACCAATATAAAAAGGTATATGACTATGCAAATAAATTGCTGAGGTCAAATCCTAGATCAACTGTGAAAGTTAATGTAGAACCTAATGAGGAGAACCCAATATTCAAGAGACTATATATGTGTCTGAAGACATGTAAGGACAACTTTATTTCATGTAGGCTTATTATAGGTTTGGATGACTGTTTCTTGAAAGAGAAATATGGAGGTGAGTTGTTAACTGTAGTTGGAAGAGATGGTAATGACCAAATGTTACCTTTGGCATACGCTGTTGTGGAAGTGGAGAGAATAAGGAAACTTGGACTTGGTTTTTAAAATGGTTGATTGATTATCTTGGTGGTGTTGAAACTTGTTCAAGATGTACATTTATTTCAGATCAACAAAAAGTAAGTTACATATTTCTTTGTTGTTTTCTAGTACCTTAGCCTTCCATCTTCATGAGTTTTATTTTAACTTTCATACTTTCATTCATTACTTTGATAGAGACTTTTACCAGAAATACAAGAACTTTTACCTGGTGTGGACCAAAGGTTTTGTGTGTGTCGCACATATGCAAATTTTAGGAAAAAAATTTCTGGCAAAAATCTGAAACATTTATTATGGAAGGCAACATTATCAAGACACCCTCAAGCATGAGAGAAATTAAAGATGTCAATCTAGATGCCTTTAAACACTTGATAGTTATTCCACCAAGGTATGTATTGAAAACTTAAAGTCATATCAATTATTTACTATTGTTTTCTTCTATTTGAAATGTTTCACTTTTTCTTTCTTTAACTAGATTTTGGTCAAAATCAAGGATTACGGCTACAATTGCTTATGACACCCTAGTAAATAATATGTCTGAAACTTTCAATAGTGTCATATTAAATGAAAGGGGTAAGCCCATCATAACAATGATGAAAGACATTCATATGTACCTCATGAAGAGGTGGACAAGAAATAGAGACAAGATAACTACATGTCAATGTTCTCTTTGCTCGAAAATTCAAAAAAGATTTGAAAATGAATTATACAACACTAAATATTGGATACCTAGGTATGATTTCAGAATATGGAGTTGTTTATGATTTCATTTGTTTACTTTAATTAGTCAATTGAATTTATTATTATTTTGTAGTTGGTCAAGACTGGAAGTATTTGAGGTGAAACACATGTCTACCATTGGTGACAAGTTTGTGGTTGACATAGATAAAGTGGAATGTAGTTATAGAAAATGGACTATAACATGAATCCCATGCCCTCATGCACTGACTGTCATGACATTTCTAAACATTAATGGAGAAGACTACATCCCACATTGGTTTACAAGGTCAACCTATGAAGAAACATACATTCCAATGATATACCATGTCAACAGTCTTCATCTATGGGAAATGACTTCAAATCCTGATGTTTTGCCTCCACCTTAAAAGGGTTTTGCTTGGTAGACCGAAAAAGAAAAGAATACTACAACCTTAGGAACTAAAGAAGGATGACACACAACTAAGACAAGGGGAAACTCGTAAGAGATGTGACATATGTAGACAACTTGGACATAAAATAAATACTTGCCCACAAGCTGCTCCCACAAACCCAACTCAATCTCAATTAAGTCAGCTTACTTAATGTCAGGTTCAAGAACCCCAACCAAGGCAGCCAACTACATCAACAACTTATAAGTGATTTAGAAGTCATAAAATGTTATTAATGCCAATATTGGTGCCTATTTTGTAACCAATTATAATATGGAACTTCAATATGTATTTTGAACTTTATCTTGGATAACACCTTTGGATAGGAACTTCAATATGTATTTTATGATGAAGAACTATGTTGTTTGTTCAATGAATATTGACATCAATATCATGTCCATTTCAACTACAGTTTGTGATTTTAGTCTCAATTTCAATGTGCTTATATTGGATTATATATTGATAATATGAGCGATATTGTATATTGAATGTGCATTTGAAGCACACTTTTTATTCTCAATTCATTCTTCAATTGAATGTCATTTCAAACACAATATGTATTGAACAATGTCAGTGAAATTGTATATTGAAAGGAGAAATTCATATTTGTCATTCATTTCAAAACATCACATTACAATATAACAAATTTGGTCTAATACAACACATCATGAAATTTTAAACAAAATACAAACAAGGATGGTGTTAATCAACCCCATAATCCATATTAACATCTTCTCCCTTTTATGACAAACCATAACAAATTTCTCCAGACTATAAATCTTTCTCTTTTACCTAGCAATAGTACTACCAGTATCATCCAAATTATCTTCATTACGCCATTTAAAGAAATTGCATTGAAGTTCTTCATTTCGACTTCGTTGTTCAAAATATCTTATCACAAACATTTCATTAATCACCAAAACAATTTATCAGAAAAATGAAACTACAACCACTGAACAAACCTTGTAATTAGGGCAGTCCCAAAATTGCTTCCCTTCGTTCTTAACAGTCTTTGCCACTCTCAAGACAACAACCTCCTCACAATGGCATATTTGGGTTCCAACCAATCCTCTGGATGAACCACCACGAGAGCTCCACAGACCACCCAACACTTCTTCAACGAACTCCCAACCAAAGAAGATAAACACTTCCTCAACTAACTCTGAAATAGGGAAGAAGACTTCACCAACCACGAACCACCAAGCTACTGCAAACACACAACAGTAAACTCCAAACCCTAAAGAAGAAGAAAACAAAAAAAGAAGAAGACCCACCGCACTACTGCCACTTATAAGCTCGTTGGGGTACTTCACTTATGGCATCCACGTACACCTCCTCCTTTGCTATGTTACCATACTCTTTTGCCACATTATCATTATCTTCTGTCATATCATCAAACGCTTAACTCTGTTTGTTTGTATTTAACGGGATGGACTTGATTTAGACAAATTTTACTAAGTGTAAACACAATTGAAACTTTTTTAAAAGGTATAACCAACTTAACACCTATAGTGAAACTGGAAACAAAGAAAGCTATTAAAAAAAATCATATTTCAATATGCTGATTACCTTTTCATGTTTGGATCGTTACATAAAAAAATATATTTAAAGAATTATCTCTTATATTTCTCACATATACATTTATTTTTGAGTTTAAGCTTACGTATTGTTTTAAAGTATTTAAAATTTTATTTATTATCGAATATCTCCTAATAAGCTATTTTATATGTCTTATTTTTATGTAAATTATCTTATAACTAGACTATCAAATTTGTATTCATTTACTAAAATAGTTTGATCAAAAGGAATGACATAAATTTAATCTATTATCTCGCATTAATAATTTTCAGTTCATTGTGATGTGAATTATTATACTAAGATATATTTAATATTTTGATATATTATTTTTCAAAAATTATTGAAGGTGAATAGCTTTTTTTTTCCTTTTACAACTAGTCTTAGATCCGTGCTGTGTGCACTTTTTTTAATTTGGATTAAGAAAATTAATATAATTATTATTATATTTAAATAAATAGTTTACTTACATAATTATATATAATATTTATATATAAGTGTTATAATTATGAAATACTTAAATAATGAATTTGATAATATGAGAAAAATAATTAATTAATTACCATTATCTTTTATAACGAATTAATTAAAAAATAAAATTATTTTAATATTTATTTCTTAATGTAAAAGTGATAGATTATAGAAAATATAGCTAATAATACCAATACTAATAATAATGGATTATACTAATAATAATATTATTAATAATGTTGTCAATATGTTAAAGAAGATAAATTGTTGATTTTTATAATGTCTAAAGTATATTGGTAAAGACAATGAATGTTAAGTCTTGGTTGATAAAATAGTTGGTAGAGTATATTAGTTATTTGTTGAGACTAAAAATATTGTAAACCAAGTTACAATGTTCTTAAAATCAAATAAATCACAAAGATAATCAATTAAGATTAGTTTTTACACGAAAATGATTCATTTCAAATTTTATACCTGTCATTGATTTGTAATAATCAATTAGCTTACTCGATTAAAATATAACACATTTACAAGTTTTTGAAAAACATTAATGAATTACAATATTTTTAAAATCGATTAATATTATGAACATAGATATTTATCTTTAGAAACCAATTTCCTTCCTTCTTAATTACAATTTTTGAAAAAAAAAAGAAAAAATGTTTGATAGTTTTTTTAGAGATTAACACAATTTTTCAAGTTTTCGTACAAATTTAAAGAAAATTTGATTGATTCTAAGGTTTTTTGTTTAGCTTAGGATTGGTGTAAAATTTACATATCATGTATGTGTATTCATTTCATATCTTTTTATTATTCATTTTTATTTCACAATGTAAATAATAAGTTAGGGTATTAAAAATTTTGAAATTTTTGTTGTTGTTCTTCTATATCCTCCACATGTAAGTAATAAGGTAATTATATAACATTATTTTAATTGAAAATCTTAGAAGTCTATTTCAAATTTTTTATATCTAAAATATAGGTTTTACATAAATGAATATTGTTATCTAATTCTTAATCTTTTAATAGAATTATAAAAAGTTACTAGAAACTGGAGATAAATTCTTAATAATCTAAAAGTATAAAATTTGGTCTTTCTTACTTTTTCTTTTCTCATCTTTTAATGTATTGATATTAATAAAGTTTCTAAAAGTTATTACTGCTTTAAATTAGTTTTAAAAATTAAAATTATTCAAACTATTGAAAAATATTAATCACAACTATTTTAACAAATAACAATAATACTAATAATAATAACAATAATATCAATACTAATTTACAATAATACTAAGATTAAAAAATAATATTTAAGTATGAGTTTGTTTGTTTTAAATTATAAAATTGAAATTAGTTGATTATTGTTACGTAATAAAATAATATTATTATAGAATTAAAATTTACAATTAAACCTCTGAATTATATATTATATTAAAATTAAGTTAAACTCTGAGTTATGTATTATATTAAAATTAATTGGATTTGTATTACATTAGTTATATTAAGTGAATTACAAATTTTAAGATTTAGTTTAAATTTAAATTTTGTAATTAAAAAACTTAAAACTTCTTTCATAATTATTTTTTATTGCATCAAATTTTTTAATATTTTGTATATATACGTATTAAATTTGAATAACTATACTTTTTTTTATAAGAAAATAACAAATATTTAAAAATATAAAGATAATATTTTGATATATTTTTTTAATTTAACATTGTCCAGTTATGATAATTTAAGATATGGGCTTCCAATGATTTTAGATATAGTTAATTCGAATAAATCTTTAAAAAATATTAAATCATAAAACGAGATATTAAAGATATTGTATGTTTAAAACTAAAGATAAAATTCAGTTGGTGTCTTTTTATACATAAGAGTACGATAAAGAGTAGAAAGGGAGGGAGGGAAGAATAGGTTTGAGAGAGAAAAGGCTAATTGGATTGCATTTCTCTCTCTTTTTGGTAGACCAAGAGGGAAATAGGAGATCTGATTTCTTTCTCCCTTTGCATAATTTTGCGATCAGAATTGTCTTCAAGAAAAACCAATGGGATTGTGGGAAGCTTTTCTCAATTGGCTTCGCAGGTAAGCTTTTTTTAACAAAAATAGTCAGGCTTTTCGCATTGATTGGCTCTTTGTATCACTCATGGTCTTTTCATTTTCAGGTTTCTGGTATTTGTGTTTTTCTTTTATAGTCCGTTGATAGTTTGTAATGTGTATACTTTATGTATGGCTCTGCGTTTTTTTTTGCTCAGAGGGAGGATTTGTTGGTGGTCTAATGTTTTAGAGTAATGATTTCCAATATTTTTGTACTCAATGCAAATATTTATATATCATGTGAGTAATGTTTCACGATTTGTAAATGTTTTCACCTTTCATACGCTACGTGAATGGTTTTGTTTCAAACGAGATATCTTAAATTTTCTAGTTATCACCGTCTTAATTTTGGAGAAGTATGGGGAACTTGTGGATAGGAAATTTATGTATGTCTGTGTGTATAATCTTTTTATTTTTCAATTAATGGACAATGATGTTTTCTTGACCTTTTGGAATAAAGGTAGATATGGAAGTCACTGGTGAAAAAATGATACAAGCTTATTGGCATGGAAGGCAAATCGCCTAATTAGATTTTTTTTGTCCTGCACTTCCAAATTCGTTTGTGTGAAACAGAATAGTGCTTTTTTAAATTACTTTTGATTGCCCTAATATCGCTTTCTCTTTTTAATGCACAAATTTTTAGTTTATGTTACACTTGGAAGTGAAATTATACATTTTTAGGTTTAGAGTCTATGCACATGATCTGAACTTCGTGAATCACTTTCATCAAGAAAACAAGAGCTTATTGTGTTGTAAATTTGTTTGCAGCCTATTCTTCAAGCAGGAGATGGAGTTATCTCTGATTGGACTTCAGAATGCTGGAAAGACTTCCCTTGTAAATGTAGTCGCTGTGAGTACAATAATCACTTTGGCTTTCGCTTAGCAATTTAGTTGTTTATCTTTAAGGTTGACTAACTGACAATATTTCTTATGCTTATTCTTTTTGGTTTATAGACTGGTGGCTATAGTGAAGACATGATTCCTACTGTAAGTTCACCAAATGCTTTTAATTATTGTTATCTCCTCCGTTTATTCAATTTTACGGACTTTTCTATATACCGTGGGCAAATGACATTCTGATCGATTCGTTGTTCTCTGATTTCAGGTGGGATTCAATATGAGGAAAGTGACAAAAGGGAATGTTACAATAAAGTTATGGGATCTTGGTGGGCAGCCAAGGTTCCGCAGCATGTGGGAACGTTACTGTCGTGCGGTTTCTGCTATTGTGTATGTAACGAACTTCTTATCTTTTTCTGAATTATTCTCTCTCCCTATTTGCTCGCGCCCTTATATGCATGTTTCTGGCAGGATTATAATTTACATGCTTATACTGATACAAATTACTGATAAATGTTTAATGTACAAGTTGTATTGGTAATGAACTTGTGTGTACAGTCTTCATGTTGCCTACATGTTTTTGATTCTGGTCTAGTGATCAATATAAGGTCAATTTGTGTTTGTTGCATTTCATGGTTGTTTGATAATCAAAATGCGTAGTTGTTTATTTGTGTTTGTTGTAATTGGGATACATCCAGAATAAGTCTTGTTTGATGGTAACTAGTGGTTGAGATTATTTTTTCTTCCTTGAACCCAAACGATGTTCTTCACATTTATCTATGACAGTGATGCAAAACCAATTGCTGCTCAGATGCCTTAGTAAAGGGCTCCTCCCTGGTGTATTTGTATTTATAAATAAATTCAATTGTCCATCCATGAAGGGGTGTACGCAGACTTATTATCCTTCAATGACCATAATTGGCCTAAAACTTTAATCTGTATGCTTTGCAGCTGCCCAGTGTCGAAAAGACTTTGTTAGTTATATTTCAATTTTAATTGGTTGTAACAATTGCTGCTGCTGAGAATTCTGTCTCTTAGATCCATTGCACTTGTATAATTGGATCGTGCGCACTTTGTTTTAAATTTACACTTTGAGCTAACAGTCTAATGCTGAATCTGTTCAACTTAGCAACTAAACATCATACCATATTTCTGCAGTTATGTTGTTGATGCTGCCGATGCAGATAATCTTAGCATATCAAGAAGTGAGCTTCATGATTTGCTGAGCAAACCATCATTGAGTGGCATTCCTTTGTTGGTATTGGGGAACAAGATTGACAAACCAGGCGCTCTGTCTAAGCAAGCATTGACTGACCAAATGTAAGACCTAATATAAGTATGAAACAATAAAGGAGTAAAGTAATTGTAGAAAGTTATAGAACTAAGAATTCATTTTCTCCTTCAATTTTCTTTTCTATGTGTTCAAACTACTTCAGTGCTGAAAAATACTATGGTGTGCAGGGAATTGAAGTCAATCATTGACAGGGAAGTTTGCTGCTTCATGATCTCGTGCAAAAACTCGACGAACATTGACTCTGTTATAGACTGGCTTGTAAAGCATTCCAAATCGAAGAGCTGAACTGCTTCTTTCTATTTTGAACTCTAGTGTAATTTATGGTTGATACATTTATGGATTTACTAGAGGCGTTTGCATGTCTAACTCAGTTGCTGATTGGTTTATTTTCCTTTTGTCAGATGCTTTGTAATATAATATCATTCTTGTCCGGTAGGTAAGTAATCAAACGGGATGACATACATGGGAAAGGTTACATTATGAGTAAATCAGTGTGTCATAGGCTTAGCCACATCATTAAAATTCATTGAACTGCATTTGCGATGAATATATGTTCTTTTATCTTTCTAACTCTGGATTTGATATTACATATTTTCTAATGATCTAATATCTTATGTTCTTATTTTAACCCCACGAGTCTATTTAACTTGCGCAAATTCAGCTGCTTTCATTGTGTTCAATTATTTTTTTCGAAGGGTTAATAACTTGGAGGTTTTTCTTATGTTTCGCTAATTTCATATTGAATGAAATTACGTACATATTCTATACCTTCCATGTTTGATGTTTGGCGCAAGAGCATGATAGCAAAATACCTAACAAATATATACTAATTACTACACCTGATCATTGAGTAGTGGTATTCATCACAAGTGTATCATGCAAGGTTGTAAATTTTGCTAATCAAACCAATATGATTTCCATTAAAAGTTGGAGGGAATTTTGCCAAGCTCTTTTAAAATTCTTAGAATTAGGTAAATCTTTTAAAAGAACCAAAAGTTGTTCTTTTCAATCTTTTAATTTTATTGCAGTTTTGACTAGTTTACAATTTCATTATAGGAGTTCTAAATTAAAATATAATAAATTATTTCTTGTTTTATTTTAAAAAAGAAACAGCTAGAAATTATATTTTCAAGTATTGTATTTTTTATCTAAAAAATACATTTATTCTGCATTTGCCTTATTTTTAGAATAATTTGTCCGATACACTGTGCATACAATTATTTGTGAATACATAAAATCATAGTTTTACCTTACCACCGATCATGCCAAACTAGAAGTATTTAAAACATTATCTTTTAAAAAAACTAATTTTTGATATAAAAATAAAGCACAATTTAATTCACACTTTCGAATTCAAGCAGTAAATTTAGATCACAAAACCAAACTCTTTGTAGAATACTAATCTAATTTAGCTTTTTCTACAAATCTCAAATAAGTTAAAAAAAAAAAGGATTTATATAAGACCTACGAGAAAGTGACACTCAATTTTGTTATCAGAAAATTCTAATAAAATCTGTATTCTTCTATTTACTATTATAGGATGTCCATCACAAAGGATCCATCATAATACTCAATCACTACTTCCTCTCTTCCACTGATACTTTGTATTCTCGCCTCAATTGTCTTTCTTCAAAATAAGGTAAAAAAAAATAATAAATAATACGCTCTTAAGGACTCCTGACAAAATGTTTCATGGATCAACCACCGCGTGTTCCAATTTACAAACCTAAATTATATACAGTAGTTGAATACATGCAGGAAGTGTAGCAGCAGAATTATGAGCTCAAACTGATATACGGGTCATATCAGCACTGCAGAAGCTGACACCATCTGTACACATTTGAAAAATCAAAATGTTAGCTACAAGAACTGACACAAACCAATTTTCTGCAGGAACAAGAATAATGTAGTACTAATAAAAGCAAGGAGAAAATCTTTTGACCCGTATTAGTTAACAAAACTGGAATCTTTTCACAATTGACAAGGTTTTTGTTGACAATTAAGATTAGGATCACTAGTAATTAGAGTCAAACGAGAGATGAGAATTTTAACTAAGATATTGTCACATGCTATTCTGAGGACAATCCTGACACAATGATGAAGTTGTCCTTCTTGACTAGTTAGTTGTGATTTCAAATTTGAAAACAGTCTCTGCATAAACTAGAAGGTTGTTAAATTGAATAAGCAATAAGAAATGGTGGGCAATTACATTGGAAATGGTAAACACTTTCCAACAGCATTCTAATTGAAAAAAATATTCTGTAAACACAAGTTTAGGCATTGATAAATTTTCTTGGTAAGGAAAAGGAAGCTTACCAAATGTGAAGCGTCTTGCATTTTAGAGCCTTTATTGCTGCTTTTGCAAACACTCGTGCAGCCTCTGCCTCGGCTTCTGCAGTGTCTGCCTCCCTAGCTGCTGCCTCAGCCTCGGCAATGGCAGCTTCCGCCTCAGCAACTGCTTTTGCAGCAGCAGCTGCTGCTTCTTGTGGTGTCACACCCTTCATTTTTGATAGCTCTGCATCAATTTCGGATTTTGAAAGAATGTTGACACCAGTCTTCTCAGTTTTTGGAGAATCTTTGGGCCTTCCTTCCAGGAGTAACAAGGAAGAACATCTTCTTTTCTCAGATATAGTTAAATTTGTTGCAATCCTGTACTTATGCTTTACCTGTCATTACTCGTTAGATATGTCTCACTCAGGATCAATTGACCAAATACTGATATTAATCACATACCCAATATTTACCTAAAATTAATTTAGCATTAGACGCAAATATTTTATCAATTCAAAATTTGAAATAGATTTATCACTCTTGCGAAAAATCTGTCAGATATGCATAGTTCAACTACTACAAGAGAATATGTCTTTTTGCATCTGTAGATACATGTAACCAGTTACTTAGGTGTAAAACAAATGATTTTTTTGTTCATAACCTTGAGTAAATAACATCAATACGTTGTTAATAATGTATCTGTCATACAATAACTAAAATTTATCCAAGCTGACTGTGCTTCATTACAAAGTTTTGTAAGTAAAAATGCTGCTTATTAGGAAAATAGGGTCCAATAATTCAAGCAAAATTCTGTCTTGTTAAGAAGTTAACTAACAATAAAATTACCTTCATTAATTTTCCACTTGCCACCATGTGCTTCAGTTTTGTTGACAGTAACTTTCTGAGGGTTGGTGTAGAACAGTATTGATCCTGATGAGGTGAAAAATTGTCATTACTTCCATGCACTGGTACTGACCAGCACAAAATGAAACTTTTAAATTGATATTATTTACTGCATTTAATAATTCTATAAGCCAATCAAGATTACAAAAAGAGCAATAAATATCAAATTACTATTGGTTGATCTATGCTAAACATTTCCGAAACATGGGTGAGCAGAAGAGTTAGTAGCTTTTAATGCTTGACATGTGAGACACCAGCTTGGACTTGGAAAAAAGAAACATTTAAAAGGTCAAAATCTTTTGATAGCCGCAGAAAGGAATTCTCGATTACATGGTTGAAATTGTTGATGGATAATAAACAATTAGCAATTTTGGTAAGACAAAATAGCTAATTACAAGTTTATTTGACTAGCTTATAAACAAGTTTTACCAACACAAAAGTGTTTGGTAAGGTACTTCAAAGTAACTAATTTTAAGAGTTTATAGCTAATAAGATAGAGGTTCCTTTCGCTAGCTTGTAGCTTATTTTATTCTATTACTATCATTTATATTTTAATACATTTCCTTATTATTCTTAATTTCTTTTTACCTATGATCACCTATTTTGAATGTTACATTGACAATTAGTCATCACAATTTTTAGTGTTTTTAGTTCAAATTAAAAAAAGATTTAACATTACAAATGAAGTAACTAACCTTTCTTTACATGATACTATTTGAAAATCATACAATGAAAATTAAAAAAAAAATCACCAGTAGTTTAAATTAAAAATTAAAATTTATGTTTTATAAGATAAATAAAAATTAAATTTCATTAATACACATTAGATCACCTAGTATAAACTAAATCCCTTTTCTAAATCCAAAAAACATATAGGACATTAAAAAAAGAAATAGAAGCAGCACTAAAATGTTTAATAAGAATTTACTTATTTGTTAAAAATCATAAAATTATAATTACATAATATATTTTTGTCTAAAAAACACAAATCCTATCTATACAATAAAATTTATGTACTTATGTTCATTTACAAGCTAACTTATCAGCTACTAAATACATCCAATATCTCACTCCATGGACCACCCAGAGAAATATTTCAAAACTTTTTCCTGAATTTTGTTGTGTACTGCAAACTAGATTAGAAAACACGGGCACATACATTTCCTTTGTCACATATAAGTAATAAATCAATCAATGCAAAATGTCTACATGGAAAGATATATTATTTGATAGCAGATTAATGAATGCAGACAATTTACTCCCTAATCTTGAATTAAATCTTTTCATGAGATTAACAGGAAAAAAAGAAGCCAACCACAAAAGAAATTAAATATTCTTTTAGAATTAAAGTTTACATGCACTAACACTTTGATCATCATTTGTTTCTTGAGATGCTTAGATTCTAGTACAAATACCTCTATATATGAAGCAATTGCTGCCCTGTCAGAACCCTTCGGCTCCTTCAACTTGATGATAGACTCTAATATAATATTATCCAACCTGACATTATTAAAAAGCATACAGCTGCTGTCATTGAAATGCATAATGTCACAATTAAGAATAGTTTCAATATTTTGACAAAATTACCACAAAATTTGACGGAATATTGTCAACAGAGATAACAACAGAAGATAACTATTTATCAATAGGCAACTGAATATCATACTTTCTGTGTATTTTTGTCTTGCTAGGTTCAAATTCATCATGAAATTAAATAAACAAAAATCAACAGAAATGAATAATCAACATACATGATTCCTCATTTCTAGAAACTTAGTTTAATTTTCTATTTATTAAAAAACCATTTCTAGAAACTTAGTTTAATTTTCTATTTATTAAAAAAATTGTATACTAGTGCACTGTATTGTGCAATCTTAAACCTAATTATACATGTTTCTTCATACAGTTTTTAAAAAATTAACTCAACTAAACCGAGTAGACCAATTACTAGTCAAGAGTAAATGGCAGATATATTTAACTGGAAGTTCTGTAGCCTTGATACTTTTTCCTTTGAATTAGGAGATATTGCACCAGAAACTGCCAGAGGTTTGGGATCTGCTGCTCCTCTGTCACGTTGAACTGCGGTACTCAAGGCCATGTGATTATTGTCAATTTTTGGGGATGGTAGTAGGTTCTTTTTAAGAGCAAGCTTTGCCTTCTGCCTTGATCCCCATATTGCTGTCACATTTATGTTCCTCCATTTGTCCTGTTTCACGGTTTAAAACACACATGATACACCCTGGTATGCTTAAAATTTAGAAATTTTCTGAAAGCTAATAGAACTCTGCAAATATTGATGCAGTAAACAAGAATGTCATTTCACATGTGCAGAGTAGTAACATTTTAGGCCGACACTTACCTTGAGATCAACATTAGAACGCATGCGCAGAATGGAACTGAACTCTGGGTCAGTAAGTATGGTGCGCCATTTTCCAGCCCCATGTTTGACAACTCCAGCTTTCAATGCCGCTTCTTCCTCCGCGGTCCACTTTTGCTTAGGAGCACCCATTAAAATAAGTCCGAAACCTTTCTATGACAGCCAAATCTCTGCTTTTGTTTTAGTTGAGGACTGTCTTCTTCTGCATGTCCATCAACCAACCAAAAAACTCTCCCTTAACTTACCTACAGGCATGAGAGTAAAAAAAAAGTTAAATAAAAATGACAAGACAGTTTCATGTTTAAACACATTTTCTTCCTCAAATATTTTCTTAAAACAAAAAAAACCGAACCCAAGATCTCCCTCATCAAGCATTGACTTCAATTTCCAATTACCTTCAATCTCATCCACAAGACATCTAACTTCTGAACAGTGGAAACTCCGGAAAGCCTAATAATCACCTTTTCATATTATTTATCAGGAAAAAGTGATATAAGTTAAACATTGTCAGAAGCATCTTGACCAGGAAAAAAAATGCACATTATTTTTGCAATGGCAATACAATTAGACAAGTCCTTGCAAAAATAGCAAAATGGCACCGCATGTCCTCATACAGAAAGAGTTACTCTAATTCTACATCTGATTACATAACTCTCATAACATTAACAACAGTGCAGAATTACCTCAAAGGGTTATTGCATCACCGCCTCAAATAAAAATCCAACTGATGCTTTTGATTCGGTTTCAAATTCATTATGCACACATAAATCTTACATTAATTAAACAAATACAATGACAAGGAAAAGTAGCCGACTCTTCAACTCGCACAGGACACTTAATAAAAGTAACAGAGAAAATAATCGGCTATGTGTAAACTATATCAGTGCACACTAACTAACCTGGAAATATAGATGGCACAAAATTTAGTTGACTTGGGAGAAAAAGGAAAGAAAATTAGCGAAGAATCGACGGAAGAAGATGTAACGCATCGAAGAAGATTCGCGGGCAAAGATGTGAATTGGGAGACGTTGGAGTACATACACGCAGATAAATGGAATTGGTACCTGTGAGGAACAGGAAAATAACAAGAGAAAAAATAATTGATGTCTTCTGGTTTATTTGTTTTAATGTTGTTTTTTCTGAGAAAAAACTAGCAATTCAATATTTTTTTAAATTTCTAGATGATCCCTTTATTGTATCCAAATTTGTTTTTAGCTTTTCTCTATAATTTTACTTTTCTTTTGGACTGGATCTCGATGCACAGAACTCCATAAAAGACCAACCACCAATGGTGGTCTACTACTCAGTTTAAGTACAATTTAAAGGTGAAAATAGAATAAAAATTAAAGGGAAAATAAATTATATTTATTTATCATTAATAATTTGTATTTTATTTATATTTATATTTTAATTACTTTATTGTAATAACAAATATAAATATTATTAAAATATTTATAATATAATAGATTATATTATAAATTATAATCCATATTTATTATGTTATAATAAATCTTTTGATGTATATTTTTTTTTTCTAATTTTATTTTTTAGACAACTACTTTTTAAATTAAAATAATTATTTTATCAATTTTACTTTTTAAGTAGTTTTTCAATTTAATTATTTTTTAACCTAAAATAGTTACTTATAAAAACATCTATAAAATAAATAAAAATTATTTATATTTATTTTTATAATTATAATAGTAATAATTTTATTATTATAAAAAAAGTGAACATAAATATAAATTAATATGTTTTCATTAATTAGTTATCTAATAGACCTAATAAGTAAATTTCTATAGAAATGTTTTCATATTTATTTTGAAAATTCAAACTCGTATATTTGTATAAATTGTTTCTATTAAAAATAACTCTTCTCCTTGAGTAATCCTGAAAATTCATTAATGTACTCTCCTCTATTCAATTTGCTTAAAAAGATCACAATCAAAAGGAATGGAAGCTTAAATTGGAAATATTATTGAAGAACAAAAATCATACCATAATAAGTAATAAGCATCCTTCAACTGGGAAATCACCATTTTACAAATTGCACTTGAGAATAGCAGCAAAGAATCATCACTATATTGTTTTGAAACCAGGAGATTAAAAACTAAATAAATAAAAAGTAGAAACTTAGAAGATAAATTCTATAGAAAAAGGGGGGGATGTGGTTTTGAGTGAAGTGAAAAAGACATAAAGTGAAACTTCAAGGGGAGTTTTGCAAAGTTGCAATTTGACATGAGTATCTCGGTAAAAAAAATTTAGCTCTAAATGACTGTTGGAAGGAGATAGAAATTTTAAATAGTTTAACTTTATTGTCAATTGGAGGATAAAATAATGTTGAGGGAACTTTACCTTGAGAAAGAAATGCTTAGAGAATCCATAGTAAGGAAAAGACAAATTAAAGTCTTTCTTTGAGAAGAGGTTTGATTAACAACCTTGAAAGAGCACAATGTCAGATATTGTTGAATTCAAGACCATGTGGGAAGATTATAAAAGAGGTTTGCTCATTTTGAAGAGTTGAAAATTAAAATTATCATGTAGATTAATTTAATTTCAAGTTTAAGCTCTTTTTTTTTATCAATTTCGTGGGAAAGGAATATGTTCAAATGGTACTTATTGTTTATTTATAGTTCTTATTCCTGTAATAGAAAACCAACAAAGATTTAGGTCATTTCAGAATTATCTCTTCAGTTGTTATATATACAGAATTATAGTAAAAATAATTACAAGTAGATAAAAAACAGTTACAAGAAGTGTGATTCATCACAGAAAAGTGCCTTCATTGAGGGAAGAAGTATATTACTTAGTGTGTCGGTGACAAATAAGTCCCTTGATTAAGCAAAAAGAGAAAGTCTTTAAGGTGAATGATGAGAAGACATGATTTCTTTTTTTGGAACTTTCTTCATCATATATATGCTTAGGAGATTGTGTTTTAGGGATAGATGAATCTTTTAGTTGAGTGTTTGTTCAGAACCTAGTTGTATATTAGTTTTAGAGAATGGAAGTTCTACTACACAAACATTTAGGCTTAAAAGAGGATTGAGACAATCAGATCCCTTGACACCTACTTTGTTTACCACAGACACCTACTTTGTTTACCACAGAAAGTTTGAGTTAGTGGTATCATGAAAAAGAGAATTTTCAACTACCTTTATTCTAGTTTACTGATGGCGAGAAAAAAAAAATGGAGGTAAATCTTTTGCAATATTGAGATGATACCCTTTTTCTTTTGACACTTCTCCAAACACAGTTTTTCTCATAAAAAAAAATCAGTGTTGAGATGCTTTGAGTAGTATTTTTATAGAAAGTTACCATTTTATAAAAGTAGTTTTCGAACTACTAGGATGATATGGAAAACCAAAAAAAAGTATGTTAATTTGTTAAACTACAAAATTTTAACTCTCCCCATTATCTATACAGTGGCATGTCCTACTGGGTGGGTAGAGTTTGCCTTTTTTTCAATTTGGTTTTATCCAATTTATTGAGATTAGAGGAAAGGTTGAATCAGAGTAAAGAGAAATGCCGAGTTCTCTTGATTGTGTTGTGAAATATTAAGTTATGCAAAATGAATGTGCTTTTAATTCTCGAATATCATTGACAAGACTATTTCTTTTGCTTGGTCTTTATTGAGAGACTACATGGATTCATTTATTTACACAACTAGTCAATGTTTAGTCTTCCCTGACATACTGTTTTCTAAAATTGTACTCAAGTTGCTATAGCTTTGGAGATAGGGTTTTTATCACTCTTTTTAGCTTACTGTATACAGGGATTAAATTTTATATTTTTATGGTTACTTTTTATTGTTAAGTGTTTCTCAGTTTTAGCCATGTAGGAAGAGTAGTTGATGCCCTTTATTAAATATATTGTTTCTGCTGATAAAAAAAAGAGTACAAACTTAATGCTACAAATGGAAGACCTGCCTGCGATATACACTGATGATCCAGATTCCTTACTGTTATAAGAATGTTTATAAAAGTACCTAATATATTGCATCCAATCAATAAGAAAAAAGACAACATAAAGTGGAGCTAACTTGAATCAGATTTTACACCAACAGTAATTCCACTTTTATTTGGCAGAAGCTTCTTCATATAATACTTAGAATTGCGAGAAAGATTGATCTTTCTCCTTTTCTTTTCAGGAATATAATCAATAGAACATTCTGAAAATCCACGCCTCACAAACCTGTCAAAAAGTTAGTAATCAATTTCCATAATTTGTAGGCATCGCAATGCACAACTAATTCTTTCAGGAATTCCATGTATATCAACGTATCAACTTCGTAATTGCACTAATATCCATTTTTGACAACATATTTTTAGAAATGGTAGAAGAAACATGCAAAGACATGCCACCAATATAGGATAACAAACAATAAGCTGTGTTCAAGAATCAGTGAGTATGCGACAAGTCACTAAAAGTGAAAAATGACACTTATTACAATCAAGGCTTACATGACATGTATCAGGGGAGTTACTTACCAATCTGCTGTACGTGTAGTTAGCAGGAAAAGCATATTCAGTCCCAGATACGATGCTTTCTTCTCCATATAATCTGCATATATTTTATAGTATGATTAAATAACTCTTCTGAAAACATGTGGCAAGCATGATTACAGAACAACAGCATCAATGATTAAAATCATGCAGCTGCTCAATAATATCAAAATCTGACGCCCACACCACAATCTTGACACAAACATGTTTAAAATTTCTAACACTCTACTTGAGATTCCTGAGAACTTAATGAGTCTTACACTACCCACTGATGTGTATATTTTATAAAAGGGAGAAGCGTATAAGGGAAGGAAAAGAAAGGAACTTTAAAAAGCTGAGCAATAGATGAAAACATCATTGTTTTAACTCTCCCCCTCAAGGTGGAAGGTATATAGATTGCATGCAGCAAGCATGGAACATACAAATTGAATTCAAAATCTTCCCAAGGATTTAGTTAAAATATCTACCCATTGATCACAAAAATTGACAAATTTAGTAAAAAACGTCCTGGACAGCACCTTCTCTTGAAGAAAGTGACATACAATTTTTATATGTTTAGTTCTTTCATGAAAGACAAGATTGGAAGCAATATGAAGACTTTTCTTTATCATCACATTACAATTTCATTTGCTGTGTTTAGCAGAATTACAACTCTTGAAGGATTTGTTAATCAATACAAGTTCACAGGTAACTAATGTCATAACTCTATATTCAGCTTATGCACCTCTATATTCAGCTTATGCACCAAACCCGGACAACAACATCTATTACTTGCTCTTCCAAAAAATAATATTTTCACCTATAAGTACACGATATTCAGTAGTAGAATGTCTATCTATAGGAAATCCTCTCTGACCGTCACAATATTCATAATCCCTTATCTAGGTACCTAATTGTTTCCCTTGTCCTCATAAAATAATCCTTCTCCAAAAGGATGTTTGATATATCTAAGAATGCGTATAACAAAATTTAGAGGAGGAGAATTAATTTGACCAATTACTCTAGAAGCAATTTTGGACCTTCTGCTAAGGTAACAAGGTGAGAAAATTTAGGTGACGGTACAGAAAAAAATAAGGAAGTCAATGATCCTGTTATGAAATTGTTTGTTAGTAGTTAGTGCCACGTCAGGAGTTAATTTTTCAGTTTAATTAGCAATTATATAAGAAGACAACTGCTACTGTGTTAAACAACTTGTGTGTGATAATTCATTTCATTAAAACTCTTCTTTGTACCTTCTTTCTAGAATAATATTCAGTTCCGGATTATTTTTGGCTAAATCCCCTACGGTTCTGTAATTCTTCGAATTGGTATTCCTAGAGTACCTTTTTCATAACAGATCCATGGACTTCTATTAGTAATTGATTGAGAAACATTGGTTGTTGAAACACAAGGAGTAAAGAATGATTGGCCTTTAATAGTGGCTTCTAAAGAGTCATCATCCAAGAATATCGTTAATTCTTCCAGTGCAACTTGAGCTTCAGCAATATAAGAAACCATATCATGATTGATTTGTTTGAGGGAGGCTAATGTGTGGGCTGCATCATTCAAACATTGAATATCATGAGAATAAATGCTTCAAGTGTTATTCCAAAAGGAGCAAGAAGTTCTAAAGGTTCTAAGGGTTCCCAAGATGTTGAGTTTCATAGATTGTCATAGCAACCCAAGAACCAAAGTTCCATAGACGCAACCCATGATAGATAACTTTTTTGTTTAGTTTCTCAGTTGTAATAGCGGAAGTCCCAAAAATAAACAAAAACAGGGTCTCTGAAAGCCATAAAGAGAAAGACAACACTATTTCCCTTTCTTTTCTTAAAGGGAAAGACTAGATACACCTGTTTTAGTAGAATGAGGATTTTGAGGTCAAATTTGGGAAGAGAAGTGGCCAATGGACCTTTCTGGGCGGTGTTCCAATGGGTGGATGACGCTGTGTGGGCTTCATACACAAGAGAAGGAACTCAACATCGATATAGTGTGACTATGATTTTGGCCATGCAACTTTTTTGGTTAGGTTGCCCTAGCTGAGGCACACAAACAATGTTAGGTAATGGTTGATGAAAGAGAAAACGGATCATATGTGCTCTTCTATCAACTTGAGATTTATGAGAAATAGTGAGTGTTACACTAGTCACTAATGTATATATTTTATAAAAAGGAGAAGTGAGCATGGGAAGCAAATGATCTATAACCTATCAACCTATCAACTTATCCTTCGAGATACATACAAAACCTTATTTACAAAAGTTAAGCAATAGATAAAAGCATCATTATTTAAACAACTTTAAATTAAAAACATTGCTCTCGTTATGAGCTATAGTTATTACTACCAACAATAAATTTACCTACGAGTTCTAAGGCCAAATCGTTAATATAAATAACGATGATCTCAGGCAGTCTTGATCATAATTTAGGCATACATAGAAAGACTTTACATTTCTACTAATTCATAAGGCCTCAATTTGTGTTTACCATCAAATGAATATACACAAACAATGAAAAATAGCCACAATATGTCAATGCATTCTGCAAGTTTTCAGTCATTCACTAACCATCAAGCACAAGAATCATCAATGATAGGCCCATCATGAACGTATATAGGAGTAAAGGGAGAAAAGGGGATGAAGGAATAGGAGAGGGGATAGATGGGGCCAAGAAACAAGGCCTGCTTGTGCATGAAAGAAAGAAACATGGAGCAGCAGCTGAGAGAAAACTTAGGAGAGACGAAGGGCATAACATAACGGCCAATTGGCAGAGAAATGTTAGAAGAGAGGATGCGTGAATCATGCAGTAAGAAGGGAGAGGAGGGTATAGTGGAAGGGAGGAACAGATTGAGGGGGGGAGGAGAATCATTTGTGAGTACAAGGTTAAATGAAGAACGGTCTACCTCTGGGTGTTTCATAGTCTATACTTCTTAATTTCAAGTTTTGCAAAGAAACTGTAATCCAACAAATTGTTCTAGTTTTTTTCATGCTGATTTAGTTCATACCTTGTTATATATATTCAAAATTCCTTTTCATTTTGTTGGGTCCTATCTATCAACCACAGAAAAATAGCATACCAAGCATTTTGTCACCCTGTCCTTGACCACGACAATCAGGAGATACTGCAATGCAAGCAACTTCCCCGCACTTCTCCTCAAAGTGAGGAAAAAGGGCAGCACAAGCAATTATGTGACCTTCTCTTTCCACAACAACGAATGAATCCAATGTTTGCAAGAGCTATAAACAGAGAATGATTAAAATGAGATATCTTGATAAATTACCACGACCATGTAAGCCACAGTATCCACAACACAAAAAAAACATATAACTAGGCAAACCTCATCATCAGTCCGCTTAACCAATATGCCAGATGCCTCCAAAGGCTGAATAAGTTGTTTTATTCCAGAAATATCTTTCACCTCTGCTGTCCGAGTGCCTTCATAAAGGTCACTGCAAAATTTATTGAAAAATAAGAGAATGAAATAAATGGAAAGGGAAAAAAACTTTATTTAGTATAATACCATTGTGAACAACATACTGCAAATAGTATAATGCTAAGTGCATAGGAAGCTCGTGATATCATAGATTTTGGAATTAATTTAATTTTGTAGCGATATAACATAAGTCTATTTGGATGAACTTCTCTATAAACACTTCTAAGAGAACAAAGTAAGAAAGAAAAATTAAATAAATTTCTCCATAACCAAAAATTAGCTAATGTGTAAATTGATTTGAAGTAGTTCTCTAATGTTATCTTCTCTAAAATCAAATTCCAAAACTTATGCATAAGCTTGTTTTAGTTTATGGATAAACTTATTTCACCCTTTTCTTCCTTTTTTTCCTATAATTGCTGATGGGGAACTTTACCCAAATAGACCATGTCTTACTAATAAATATATGAAATCACACCTATTTATAACTTGTGTACTAACACTAACATAGTTATTTCAACTAATCCTCCAACCATTTTTAACATATGGTTTCATAGAAGAGAAAAAGAGAGAATGCTCAGAGATGGAGTTCAGATCCAATCCACGTATTTCCAGCCTTATGCAATCAGAATCTCGACAAACAGCAATGTGATAATTAGCTACCCTAAGGGGTTATAAATAAACCTGAATCTCACATCTGTGGCCTGTATGGTAGCTCCAGCATAAAATCCACTAGGATGCCCACTAAACTATGGTTACCCCATACCTTACCACTTGTTTCTCTTACCAAACAGGTTACCAACTCTTGGACAAAATAATTCACACAGAGAAAAAAAAACTTAGTTCAGAGGATTTCACGAAGGTTGCTTACCTAGCCACCATTGTTCCCATCCCGTCTCTTTTAAACAATTCCAACAACAAAACTCCACTAATAGTTCCATCCAGCAAGTGAACTCTTTGAACACCACCCTGACAAATGGCAGTTGGTATTATCAGCAACATGCAGCAATTGCAATTTTAAACCATATTTTACCATTTCAATTTCCAAGGAGAGACTCCTCAAAGAATTTTGAAAGTTACTCCAAATAAACCACCTTACAGTAGCAATATTTTAAGAGAGTTCTAAGATCCTTCCATATACAATACAGTTGCAAAAACAAATGTACACACAATATGTAACTCCTGGCCTGGTCATGGTTTGAAAAATGTTTTTTTTTCTCTCAATTGCTGATATATCAAAAACTCAAAATAAGCAAAGCACGTGTCATAAAAATAAGGTAGTCCATGGACTCACTCTGCAAACAAAAGCAGCAGCAGCCAACTCTGACAGGTAACCATGCATTCGACTTAACCGCTCTTGACCTCCAATGGCAAAACCTTGCTCACTGGACTCTAAGCCATTTCCATTTTCAAAACCAACACCATTGTGGAAGGTTGTTTTATGCCATTCTGTGAAACGCCCAATAGGTGGTGGTTTGACTATTCCATTAAAATTGTTATATTCAGGAGAGTTGAAACCTTCTTCATCAACAACTTTGACATAGTTAGCAGCTACTTCACTTTGCTCAGCCCGTTTACGAATTAGCATGTCTGCTTCTTGAAGAGGCAAGAAACGAATTAAACGTCCATTCTCATCAAGTATTGGACCATCTATAAGGCATATCAACTTGTCTGCTCCTATAGCCAAGGCACAAGCTGTTGCTACTTCATAGGTGCTGGAGGAAAAATAAATCATTAATAAATATCCAGGATTCAAGCTTTTGTCGGATTCAAGTCTAGCAACTCTCACGTGTCAGCAAGCAAAAGAATCAGGTGAGGCACACATGGTTTTTGCTGCCCATTTCTTCTCTTTATTAATAATATATTTTCTGTTGTATTATTAGACCATATCCAAGTATTACAAATTAAACAAAAACATACAATAAGGGGGAAAATAGAACTCATTTGTAACACTAGTAGTATTTTGATTCACACATACTTGCCAAAAAGCCGGCACCATTAGTTTCTCAGTATTTGCTCCTCCCATCTCACTTAATAAAACCTTCTATTCAACTCCTCTTATTCTTTCTTTCCTTGAGCAACCAAAATACGTTTGTGCTTTTACAAATCTATTCACAAGTTTAATTCTTAAAAAAAGATCCTAGAAGAATTATAACTTTTAGGAGGAATGTGGATATTTGACAAGAGACCAAAGACCAAATAATCACAAATTACAAAAACATTAAGATAACAGCTAGTATTTCAGCAAGCAATCAGTTACATTAAGTTGTAGAAATCAATCATCAGAATAAAGCTTCAAAGCATACTTGCAATTTAATACTTCTCCAGAGCTGGAGTAGCCCAAGTTGGTTAAAATAACTACACAACCACCATCGAGTCTCTCACGCATGCGAGATACGTCTACTTTTTTAACTTCCCCAGTTGACCCAAAATCAATTCCATTGACCACCCCTCTTCTCTGCCAAAACATAAAAATAACAAGATGTACTAACACGGTGATAAAAACATAAAGGGAGGGACAATTTCACAAAGACCACCGTCACAGTATAGCAGTGATCAAATCACAAAATTCAAACCTTGGCTGCAAGAAAGTTACCACTGGCAACACTGACACCCACTTCATGCCATCGACTATTATCGCCATGTCGACGAATATTGCATATGGAAGGTCCAGGAGAAAGTTTTGCTTCGATCATCAATCTTATTCCCCCAGCGGCTTCCATCGCAGCTTCTAGAGATGCTTCATCAGTTATCCTATATCTACCAACATACTTAGGCTGGCACCCTACGAATAAAAGAATAAGGTCAATCGCTGAGACACCGCTCTAGCTAACAATGTCCTTCCATTTTCTCTCTTTAGGGAAAAGGATACAGTGATATTTGCAGGGAACACTACCAATGTTAAAATTAACACTGATTTAATCATTCTCACTGGTGTAAGAAAACTAAGCAACCGATTAATTCGACAAATTTAGCTCCTCTTAAAGTAATAGTAAAGTTAGCAATCCAGTTGTTTATGAGAAAATCACTACTTTATGTCCTATGACATTCATAATTTGTTATATTTGTGCAATAACATCAAAAGACCATTTTCTCACCGACAACTAAGATTACTTAGTTTGCCCTTTAAAGAGGATTTGATTACTTTAGAGGAGCCTGATCCTATTTTGACAAACCTCTCTCATTCAAAAGCTTGTCTATCTGCACATGTGTCCCCGGAACAAGAACAAACCGGATACCTAGCTGATGAAGGAAAGCTATGTCCTGCACCCACAATTAGAAAACACGCTTTCAGTTTAATGTACACTTACTACATGGGCATGGCTAGTAGTCAATGTAACAAATAAAATGCTAGCAATAAAAGATCATGATTCTGTGAAAATAAAAATTTGAAGTGCGTGCCTTGAGAATAGGATCTAGGAAAGGACTAGAAACAATTTCTCCAGAAATAATGACAACGAAGGTGCTGCCACGATAGGCCCACAAGTAAGGCCAGGCCTCGCGAAAGGAACGCACGAATTGCTTATCTTCCACCGACCCATTATACCCATCTGCTTCTATACTCCCATAACCATTCGCTCCTTCGCTCGACGCAGTAAGCTTCTTTGAACTTCTTCTCTTTCGGTTACCCAGGGGCCGCGCTTCTGGGCCCCGACGAGGCTTAAATTGCAGGTTTGATTTTGGGGAGTGGAAACATAAATGGTGAGAGGAGGAGTATAGTTTGCAGAAATCAGAGAAGGTGGAAGTGTTCGGAATGGATGGGCATAAGGAACGCGCCATTAAGAAGAAACTGATTTCACACCGTGCCGGTGATCGGTTGCGGTGGCGGTGGCGGGGAAACTCTCAAACTTTAGCCGCCAAGTCAAGGAAACTATTTGCTAACTTCACTCGCATGATGCTAATTTCTTTTTCTGTTCTTTAACTATACTTTTTTCACTCGTAAATAGTAATTCCTCCGATTTTGATAGTTTTAACCATCTAACAAAAAGATGGAGTTTCCTTCTTAAATATTAATTTTTTTCTTTCTAATTTATTTTGTAATTAATTACTTTCTTTGTTTGAATCAAAACAATACCTTTATTGAAAAGGAGATGAATAAATTAATAAAACTGTTTAAAAGGTAGTATATTTATTATTATTTGTGAAAAATCCTTACACAAATGAGAGGGAGAGAGTATGTTTTGGTCTAAACAAAAGTGCTCCTCCCTTTGAGCAATCAGTTAAGTTATTAAAAGAATACTATCTATATATTGTATTAATAATAATAATAATTAGTAATAATGCTCAGTTAAATAGATTCGTCTCTCTTTAAAATTTGTGTATGTTGTCATTATCGCAACCCTCATCGCTAAAATTATTTAATAATAATACAAAATTTTCACTTATTCATAATTCCGAACTCATTTCTGAAGTATATTCAATGAGAAATAATTGATAACATTTAGAAAGGATTTATAATATCTAAAAATATATAAAAGGAAGAATATTACGTTAAAAATATAAGAGGAATTATTTAATACATGTTTTAACGAATTGGTTAAAATTTTATGTCATGTCCCTGGAGAAACAAAGTCACTGTCGATCATTAATTTGATAAGTATTCTTATTGTACTTTATTTAAAATTATTATTCTTAATTTAATGTTAAAACATTAAACATTATAATCAAATTGTATTGATGCTTTCCTTGCATTTATTATTAAAGTATGCAATTTTTTTTTTTTCAGAAAAACAAATTTTGCATATGAACCTAAACTAAATAAACTGAAGTTCACAAAAACATATTTAAAAAGGAAACTTTGAAAGTGAAGGAGAATATCAGTTTTTGATATAATAATGTTCTATCCACACTTACGTTTTCGTGTCCTACTTGTTAAATTCGATGTTGATCATTCATTCTGATAAAATGCTATAAAAAGAAAAAGACCTTATTATTTTATCATATTCCTAAACAAGAAAGGAAAGAAGGAAAAACATTTATATACAAAAATATATATATTTTAAGTTTTCAAATTATATTATATTTATTATTATTATCTTTTGCTTGGAGGTTCGACACACATAGATCTCCATACTTGATAAGATATTGTCCGTTTTGAACTTGCTTTTAGTACACTCCAAAAGGTCTTTTATCATAAGATATTTGTCTTTTCTCCAACGTGAGACTTTATTTGTATCTCAATATCTTTTAGGATTTATTAACACTTTTTGTTTTTATTTAATTTTATTCAGTTAAACAATGTTTAATGTTTTAATTTAGTTATTAAATTAATATTTACTTGATTTATAAATATTAAACACGGATCTTTTAGTACGTAGCCATTGTTTAATGCGATGAATAATTTGCATTAATAACTAAAAAAATTAAAATCTTTATTTTAATAATTTAATTGACTGATATCTTTTAACAATTAATTTTCGTTTCTTCAGTTTTAAGGCATAACCTTTCGAAATAAACAAAAAACAACATATTACTCTTAATAAAATGAAGTCAATTAATTTTAATAAACAAAAAAAATTATCCCACCGTTTTTCTTAGAACATGGGTTGGAAACACGTCAATTCTTGATAATTACTGAGAGAGAAAAGAGAAAAAGAAAAGATACGTCATGCTTAAAGATCACCTAAAGTTAAGAAACAAAACCTATAGGATTGCATATCATGCACGTAAATTTAAATATATTTTTAAATTAAAATTACATGAAAAGAATATTTTTTATTGCCCTAAAGATTTTATATTGTGAAACTTTTACCTTTTTATTCAATATTCGTATTTTAATATTACATGCACTTTGTCCTCTCCTCGAGAAGACACGTCACTTCAACGTGTGAAGCCAAAAGTGACACGTGGTTCTTAACTGTTTCTTAAATTTACTTGTTTCCTTTTATCGTCTCAGCCTATGCTATTTTTTTCAGCTTTTGAAAACTACCTTTTATTTAAGTAATTGTTTATTTGCTACCACTAATATTTTTTTATTTTCGAAATTTTCTACGTAAAAAGCAACGAAGCCAGGAATTTAGCATTTTTGTTTCAAATCAAACTAGTTCGGTTGTTGCCTAAATTATCTTCACATGTTGAGTTAATTCTATACACAGAACATGCAAACTTCAATTTGTTCGTTGCAGTATAGTTAAAATAACAAATAGAGAGAAAAAAACAATGTTTTTTTTTCTTTGATCAGACAAAAGTGAACAATAAACAAAAGTTGACTTGAAAGAACAAAACTTAAAAAAAAAAACTTATTTGAACTTTAAACTTTTTCTTTTTCTCCTTTTTTTTCTATAAAAGATTTTACCAACATCATATTTTAATGGTATTGAGTAAGCATTGTGGGGACATTTTCAAAAAATAATCAATTGAAAAAATGAAAAAGGTTTGTTGAATTGAGTTGATTTGAGAGTGAGAGAGAGGAGCGATGTGATACCTTGAGAATGGGATCAAAGTAAGGACTGGCAACAACTTCTGCAGATATCAGCACAACGAAAACACTGGCTCTGTGGGCCAAAACGTAGGATTGAGATTCCCTAAGAACATTGACGAACTCTTCGTCTTCCTCCGAGATGCCAAGGTCTTCTCCGGCGGCGCGACTTTGGTGACAGCCGTAGCCTCTCGGTGATAACGTTGTCGTTTTGTTGTTGTGTGACCTGAAAGAACAAGAACGACGAGGAAGAGTTGCAGTTTCGAGTGGTGATAGAAGATGGAGGAAGTGGAAGTTACGAGCGGAGCCATGGGAAACGAAAGGCACAGATATGGTTGCGTTGGAAGTGGCCGTAGCCATGGTTGTTGAGCTTCGACCTTCCCTTTGTGTGTGATCTCACTGTAACTCGAGAATAAGAGACGGAGAGATATTTTCCATTTTGGTAATTAATAAGTTGTGTTGTGTTGTGTTACTATGAAATGCACCATTAGGGCAAATAAAAAATTAAAAAAAAAAGACACGGTAGTAGAGGTAGACTACGCGGCGACACGATGCCGTTCTATACAGACTGAGACAGGATAAAATACGTTCCTAGAACAAGACTAATTAATACTACTAATTTATCTATTTGGAATCCACTATTTATTAATTTTAATTATACAACAGAAATATTATTCATATGAAATGAAAGAAAAATATTATGATAATGTTAATATTTTGCTTCTAAACTGTAGCTTAGGTTGACCTAAAGAAAGGTTAAATATGGTTTTGTTTTTGAATTTTTAATTAGTAAAAATTTGAATTAACGATTTTTGAAATTTTAGATTAATTTAGTTTACTATTTTTAGAATAATATAAATTTAGTTTTTCTAATCTAAATTTATTTAAGATTTTAAATATATTTCTTAATTAATTTTTATAAAATATATATTAAATCGTATAAATAATTTAAATGTTATCATTAAAAAATGTTAAATAAATTTTTAAAAAAATAATTAAAGTAGTTAAATTTATATACTTTTAAAGTTTAAAATTGAGAAATTAAATTGAATTAAATTTTAAAAGTGCACAATGGACAAAAACCTATTTATTTTAAAATATATATTTTTAAAATTTTGTTATTTTATTTGTAAGAGTTGTATTTCATTTTGAGAAGGCATGCAGTGGTGCATGTATCGTCGTAAGTTGTAACGTATGAAAATGTGCCGTGTATGTTGCGTGTGGGAGTGGGACCATCAATTATTCTAAATTATTCTTTTGTTCTAAAATATTTTAGGATGGCCCTTGTTTGTTTCCACACATTAAAGCATCCATGACATGAGAGGTTCCAAAAGCTACCTCCTGCTACGGATGAAATTGCATTATTATTATAAAAAGTTTAATATCCAGTTTTGTCCTCAGTTTAGTTGACAAATTTCAATTTAGTCCATCGCTAGAAAAAATATTTGAAATTGATCTTTATTTGTAAATTTATGAGTCAAATTAGTCTCTTTCATTAAATATAATGTGATGATGATGTGGTAGTAGTTAGTGGTTATATGTGAAAATATAATTGTGTGCATGCTTACATGTTAGTTAATTAGAAAATAAAGAGTTTTGGTGTATAGGCTCAAAGTTCCTTCATATTAGAAACTATGGTTTCTTCTTTTTTCTCTCTTGGGACAAAGTTTAGAGTCTCTTCTTCACTTCCAACCATGGCAGCCCTGCCTTCCATCAGCTCAACACCGCCGCACATCCCACTGGCCGGCCAAAACTGTCGTCAGCGACACTGATCGTTACCAAGGTTTGGGAAATGGTGATAATGAACGTAATGGGGGTTGGGATTGTAAATCTGTTTTTGGTGTGTTATGTTTTTTGTTGAAAAGAGAGGAAATAGGAGAAAAGTATGATAAGAAGGATGAGAATGGACATTCGATGGAGGTGAAGATGGTGAAAAGGTGTTGGTAGTAGTTGTGAGTGGCAAGATGGTTATGGGGATGGTTGAATATGAGTTGTTATCTTGATTGAGAATGGAGAAATTGATTTTAAAAAAACCCAATTTCTTAATAAAACTCTTTCTTCTCTAATTAATCAACACGTAAGCACGCACATAATTATATTTTCACACGTAATCACTAACTGTTGTCACATCATCATCCCATTAGCTCTGTTTGGTTATATTCATAAATTTACTAATAAGGACTCATTTCAAACATTTTTTTAACGAGGGACTAAATTGAGATTTGTCAACCAAACTGAGGATAAAATTGTATATTAAACCTAAAAATGACTTATCGTTGAATTCAAGGTCTGTTTATATATATATATATATATATATATATATATATATATATATATATATATATATATATATATATATATATATATATATATATATATATATATATATATATATATATATATATATATCAAATCAATATAATAACTTTTAGACAATTGACTATTCCATAATTTTGCTTGTAACTTAATCCTTTCACAATGAAGACATAATATGTTTCAAAAATTCAAAATTCAAACTCAGATTAAATTTTATAATTCCTTATTTCGGGGTTCTTAAAATTAAGGAAGATGAAGATTGGAGAGAAATATGAGTTAAAGATCATAACAACCTATTATTTAAAAACAAGTTATAAAAACAACCTGAACGTGCATTGGGTTCTTAAAAAGAGGAAAAGAAACAAAACCCATTTAAACATATTAAACATTTCTAAATCCTTATTTTAACTCATACATCATACATTAAATAATAAAATAAATATCAAATTTAGTTTACAATTATAATAATTCACATATACAAACAAAAACAATAAAAACTCAACCCCTTACAATTTTACTATTTATATAAGTAAGATCAAGACTCAATTTTTTCACTTTGAATACTTTACCCCCAACTTCTAAAGGTCTATAAGACCTTTTAGACCTTGAGAAAACTCAGAAAACACTATTGTAACTCATATTGACCCTTTAAAACCCAAATTCACTTCTACAAGCTATCCAATTTCAATTTTACTTTTAAACCTTCATACCAATTTACAACTTGCATAAACAAGTCTAAATTCACTTGTTAGCACACTCCAATACCTCAATTTCATCCTAGCTATCCTACTTTCAATTCTCAACACCCAAAACCTCTCAAATGAACCAAAAACTCAACTTATGAAGCCAATATCACTTCCATGACAAATTTTACCGATTTTAGTACCTAGACAAGTCCTAATAGGTATAATAATAGGCCTATAACATTCCAAATCAGTTTATACTCACTACTTTAAAATCTCACTACTCAAAACTCCCTTTTTACACTAAAAACACTTGAAAACTTCAACTAAAAACCCTCCTTTTGCTACATAACAGTTTTCAACCATCTAGTCCTCCTAATAAGTCTCAATTTATCTCATAACAACACATAGTCAATAGCTTCCTCACCTTAGCCCCAAATTCTCAAACTCACATACAAACCCCCCATTTTAGGCCTAAAACCAAAGAATCTCACTATTTCTCATCATAATCATTTTGAATTCAATTTCAAACAACAACACAACTTCATCACACATATTCATAAAAGCATAGAACATCAATTTCACATTATTACAATCACAAACACTTCATAATATCAAATATCATTATTTACACCTAACAATTAATATATTACTATCACAATTTCATCCAATACATCATATTATTCTTATAGATTCTATTTTAATATAAACAAACACAATCTAAGACAAATCTAACTTCCCTTACCTCATAAGGAACGTTTCGTCGATTGCTTGAAACGCAAGAAAACTCTAGACGAACTTACGAAATACTAAATGATGGTCAAACAGAGTCTTTAGGACCTCAATTTAACTGAGAATAGAAGGGAAAACAGAAAAGTCACATGCAAAGGAGGATTCTTGGACAAAATCACATATTAAAATCTAACCAAAATAGAGATAGAAACTTGTTTGCTTTATAGCAGAAATTGATCGGCTAGAAATATAGACCTTGTCATCGTGATCGTTTAGATATCTCTTGATCGTCAAAGAGATGACTCAGGAGTTTTAAAAGGAAGGTAGAGAACTCTAGAAAAATAATTTCTAAAAAAGTAATACATTTTAAAATAATAAAATTCGTTTATAATAAAACTATTTATAATAAAAAAATTAATATTAAAATAACCGATACTTACTATTTTAAACTACAATTTCTAAAATGTTATTTTCTCGTTGGTTCTTGTGCGGCATACCATTTCTTATTTTATATGTATATAATATTTTATTATTATTTTTAAACAAAAAAAATAGTTAATAAAGGATTGTAGGTGAGATATTAAAATTATTCCTGATTTTACAGAATCTGTTCTGTTTGATAACGTTAAAATGCGACCTCAAATTTCAAGGACCATTCGTTCTTGAGAAAAGCTGATTCATGAAAGAAGCGTGACACTTGTAAATTAAGTCCTGTAATTCGCATAAGTTTTTTTTTTCTAAACACTGGATTAAAATATAATAAATAGGAAGACAAGAGATCTAACAAATAATTAAAGTTCGTTGTTTAAAAATATTAAAGTATATCTTTATATTTTGATTACTCTCATTTAAGTATTTTTAGCAGAGAGAAACTTAAGCTACTAAAATCTGGAGGTGTCAACTACACTCATGATTCATAGATAACCTTAATTCATTTTTAAAAAAACCTCATTTTGGAAAGTTCTTCAAGTGTATGCAAAAAAAGAAAAACTCCAATCTCTAAAGCTCCCTCTCAAGTGAGTTAGAATCAAGGTTAAAATGAATTTAGTTCCACTACAAGAAATTTTGAAAAACATAAAACTATTTTGGTCATTTAAACTTTTATTTCTTTTTTTTTTTAATTTTTGATCAATTAATAGCTTTTCTTATCGTTTTCTTGAGGATCAATAATTATTATAATTTATGTTTTAGAATTCAATAGGAATCATCAATTATTACTTTGATATTCAAATAATTTAAATTATTATTCTATTAATCATTAAATTTCAATCAAATCTTAACAAACCATAAAAATATAAAGATAGAAGATATCCACATATATATATATATATATATATATATATATATATATATAATAAGTTTAATTCTTCTTACATAAAATACATTACACACTAATCAAACAAGTAAAATATTTACCATACCTTTAATGCAATACCGGGATAATTTTGCGAGATGGGTTACCTATCAAATAAATCCTCGTATAATTATATCTAGCGGAAATATTACCTTTTGATAAAGTTATAGTTACAATTTTATTTAATTATTATTACTTATGAATCAATTTCCAACATACAAAGAGAATACAGGTGTGTATATATATATATATATATATATATATATATATATATATATATATATATATATATATATATATATATATATATATATATATATATATATATATTATATATATATAATAATTTTAATTTTTAAAAATAAATGTATTAAGCACTAAAAACAATAAATAAGATAAAATTATGTATTTTTTGTGTTTTTATTTCAGCCTTACGAAAATTATTTCTTCCATTGGAAAATCATTATCATATTATTATTAAAGAAATGAACAACCCGTGCGTGTAGACGGTTTAATAAAACATTTCCTTTTATGTAGGTGTGCATATCAAATTACGTGATTAGCAATTAAAATGAGATAATATCTTGGTATACTTTATATTTATATATATATATATATATATATATATATATATATATTTCAATCAATATATATTTTAAAAAGATTCATGCTTAAAAAATTGTTTGTTTAAGTTATTGTTAACGAAATATTATATCACAGTTTAAATTCAATATATAGTTTATATATTCAAACAAGTATAATAAAAAAAATAACTATGTAACTTTGGACTATAAATATAATTTGATCATTTTCAGAAATTATAACCTTCAAATTTATAACAAACTATAATTAATTACATTTTTTTCTTGTATTTAAAACAAAATCTTTTCTAAAAAAACTCATAAATTAATCCTAACCCACAAGACTGTTGTAGATAATGAGAAGTTTTTTGGTCTTGTAGATTCTTTTTGGTCTTACCCCATATAAGTCAGAGTCAAACCATGTTAAAAGAGCCAAATTGATAGATCTACTAAAATCTTTTCCTTAGGTCTTCATGGAAAAAAAATCTTTTTTTAACACAAATTAGCTTTATACTTTTAAGAAGAAAAAAAATCTAAAAAAAAAATTATTGTTAATTGCTTATGTAAGAACTCAGAAAATAGCCTGTTAAGAGTAGATAGATGTATTAAAGTAATGATACCAAACATTTGTGTTAAAATAAGCCAACCGTATAAATAGAAATTTAAAACACTCGGTTCATTATATAAATACTTTCTATCTCTCTAAAAATATTATTATATACTCTTCCTCTCTCTTCTCTCTAGAAATTCTCATCGGTGGCTCATCTGTTCGATGATCATGAGGCACCTAAGTGATCTTGGCGTTAAGGGCTTCCTGTTTCACCGTTTGGTTTAGCGTTTAGAATTGGTAAGTTTCGTTCTCCGGTTTTAGTGATTTCTGGTTTTGCTGTATGCAAGGAGCAATCTTGTTTGTATGTGTTCCGCATTCTCCTTCGTCCTTTTCTGATTTCATTTTGGTTCTACGGTTGGTCTTCTTTCACCAATCGGTGGTTCATAGGTGCTCTTAGGATTTTCTTGAGGTTCAAACAAATTTTCTGGAGGTGTAGAAGCTATTCGGTTCTGTTAAAGGTAATTTAATTAAGATTTTCCATGTATGAAATTTACTGTTTGGATGGTTGCATGTGTGTAATTTGAATGTTTGATTGAAATTGTGAATGTTGAAACTTGTGAACGGTTTGGAGTTCTCTGTATTAGTGTTCGATTTGTTTTGGTTTTGAGGAAGTGAGTAGGTGAAAATGAGAGTTTGGGGTTAGGAGTGAATTTGGTCAGTGGGAAGAGTCTGAGCAAGTATAATTGAACCTGTTAGAACCCTTAAGTCTCTTTAAAATGTGTAAAAAGTAGAAAAATGGATTTTGAGTCATTGAGTTGTTGATTATGCAGAATTTGGGGTGAAATCTGGTATAAGACTCTTTGGAAGGATGTTAGGAAGATTTAGGTACCCTTGGATAAGTGCAAATTGGTATATGATTCATGTATGGAAGATTAGAAGTTGGGAAAAATGTTTAGTTTTGGTAAAGTCTAGCGTGTTCATCATTCTGCAGAATCTTGCAGAAAACTGAGCACGCGTTGTTGACCGCTCGGCCATGCGCGGATTGGCTGCTCGACCATGTTCATGGACTCGGTCTCTTTAGAATTTTACCCGTTCATGACCGTTCAGTCTTAGGTGGGTACTCAGTCTCTGAGTAGTGCTCGATCTTGTACTAGCACTCGGTCTTTGAGTAGTGCTCGGTCTTGTACTAACACTCGGTCTCTAAGTAGTGTTCGGTCTTGTACTAGCACTCAATCTCTGAGTAATGCTCGGTCTCGTACTAGCACTCAGTCTCTTAGTAGTGCTTGGTTTTCTACTAGGGTTCGGTCTAACCTTAGTCCTCGGTTTTACATTAGTATTCGGTATAAGTTATAAGTGTTCGGTTTAGCTCTGGTGATTCGGTTATTCTAGTGTTTGGGATAGTCTAAATGTTCGGCAGTGTTCTAGCGTTCGGTCATTAACTGAGTTCGGCCTATGCTTAGGCCTGACCGGTCATTGACTGTTCGGTCGTACTTAGGGGTTGTGTTATTGTCGTTCGGTCGTACTCAGGGGTTGTGTTATTGTCGTTCGGTCTTCTTCTACGAAAGGTTATTTGGTCTTTAAATGTTGATTTCACTGTTTAGCTTTGATTGCTTATTATAGTTGCATTGATCTACTATGTATGACAAATTGTATTAATATTCAAATAAGGTATGATGTTCCAATTGGTATGAAAGAGAATTCTAAGGAGGAATGACTCACTGATTGGTTATCGAGGTGGTGGTAAAGTATGAATATGGACAGTGAAATCCACGGCATTCATTCTGACATTCTAATGATTACCAATTCTCAAGTAGAGATGGGTAAGTCATGTTGTGAGAATAGTAGGAGGCCATAGTTTAAGGGGGGGACCTTAGGTGAGGTATAACGGGCTAACCTCGTGTGGCAGCTGATGGGTTTCCAGTTACTACACCCACGGGTGCACGAACGACCTCAAACTATATATTCATACTAGTCCGAACAGTCAAGTCAAAGTGGTCGGTCAATATATGTTTATATGTTTTATACATGTATGAGTATCTTAGTTGATTGTTGAATTGTACTTCCACATGAATATTAAATTACACTAACTTACCCTTGCTTTTCTGTGGTTTGTCTTTGTATGCTGTTTCTCTTTTGCGATGATTACCTTAATGGTATGAGCTTAGGGATGCAGTTTTTTCAATGGAGCAGCTGAAGGAGGAATGAGAAGCTTATAATATAGATAGTTATTTTTGTTCTTCAGGTGAAAATTTTTATTCACCAAATCTGTAGTTCTTGTTTTGTCATGTAATGTTCTTTTTAATAGTTTTAGACTACTAAATTAGGATGTTACAGCTTGAACTTCTAAGAAAAAGAAATCTAAAAAATATCTCATTTTCATACTCTTAAACAGTCCCTGTGTGTATACTTACAAAGTTAGCACTACTTTTATTTACATTTTCTAATAGGCTCAAAATAGATTAAAGGCCGAGACATGGTTATGTATATTAAAAAATTATATATATATATATATATATATATATATATATATATATATACCAACACAAGGCTAAATACTGGATCATAGAATCTAAGTTTGGCATAAAACGTGTTCTTAAAAACAAAAACGAAGTGAATACATTCTACCAATTTCAAAATTAAGACTACATCATCAACCAGTATGGTCAGCGTCGGATACGAGATCTGAGAAACCACCAGAGCAGGGAATCAATATCTATAATACACCCCACAAAACATTACTCATCACAAAAAATTTACAATATTTAAGTTTGTCTATTCTACATTGCTCTTGTGTTTGAACCTTCTGCAATGGAAAAACAACCGTTAGCTCCAAGGCAAGAAATCCTGTAGGATTATATCAACTACTTCGATCAAACTGTCATGAATTTGTGGAGAACGTTTAGGTGCTTCCAGACCAGAACATCCATCTACGCCCACGATCAGTTTTCGTGTTGGGCGTTACGCTTATTCTACCTGCATTGGAGGAAAACCATTTACCGAAATCAGGGGATGCAACAAGTTCTTCCAAGGCTTTTTCAGTTGACTCCTTTGTGAACGCATCCCATTCTGCAGCTGAATATTTTTTTCTCTCCGGCGTGTTGTGTATGATGGACGGGTATAACGCCTCCTGTGTTTTAAGTGGCGTCCTAATGAAACCTGGAAACGCATTTGTTTAGCGTGTTAATCACTACTCATCCCAATGTTTTTCTTCATTGATCAATGGGTAGAAAAAAAGTTGTCCAAAGGTGAAACTTTTAAAAGCAGGGATACAAGAGATGCAAACCTTTAGCAGAAGATTTGCAAGGCGACAAGGTAGGGCTTTTCAGTCGTGGATGAAAAAGTGGAGAGTCCTCTTCATTTTGCATCTTGTTGTACATATGTTCATCGTGCGAACCATCAAAAGGTGACGAGTCAGGAACCTGGGATCTCCTTCTGTTTTTCTTGGGTGATTTAAAGAAACGCCTGCAAATTTTTTCCACAATAAATACAAACCAAAAATTGAAGGTTGCATTTATTGGACCAAAAGAAGAAACTCTCATGATGACAAAGTGTAGCAACTCCCAAGGGTAAAAACAAAATAGAAAATATAAATCTCCAGATATATTTTTGTATTTAACAAAATTTGCAGCATTCTACTTAAGATTAAAACACAACGCGGTTTTAGAAAGGGAAATTGCAATTAGTAGGCCTTGAATTTGTTGAAATGATACATACATTTCCTCTTCCATTATAGAAACAACTTGAAATTCCATTGACTGATTTGATATTACTTCTTCACTAATAACTGAAATCACTGCCTAATAATGCTAATGTTATACTAACAAATGAATGTAACAGAAAATATCCCCTAATATATATATATATATATATATATATTAATTGTACATTTAATTAAGAAATTGTGGACTAACCTGCGTAAATGACGAAGGAATCTCACTCTACGCATCCGCTTCAACAAGGAGAGGAGTGATCCACATAGTAAAGCCAATGTTCCTATCAGGGGATCCATAGAACTCTAGAAACAACATCTTATCAAATTTATAGTCATGTGCTTATCTTGAGCATCAACAACATAATAAAAATGTTGGGGAAGAAAATAAAAACACAAACCTGAAGAATCATAATCGCAGCAAAAATCCTTATAGCCCACGCAACAAATTGAGCAGTGTTTATGTCCACTGATCCATCTTCAGTCAAGACAAGCTTGTGTACCACCCAGAACCCCAACCAAGCTCCAACTATTGCAACAAATGTCAGCAGAAATATTGCCAACTGCAGTTGACATTGCATAAGTTAAGTGCTGAATGATCCTCATATTTGACTATTTGTGCATTGGACAAATATAACTAACTACAAAACATATACTAGAATAGGCAAAAAAAAATACTACTAAGCAATGAATACCATAGAAACCAAGAAAGAAATGACAAATTAATGAGAAATTGCAAGAAAGTATTCATTGCGTACAATGGGATCAACTCTAAAGTTGAAGAAGTTGTTCGATAGCTGAATATCCCAATTTCAGAGTCCATCTAAAACCATCTAGTTTATTTTTTCTAAGATTGACCCAACTTGTATCCATTATCCATAGTATCTTGAGACTCGTGACTAAATTGCAACAATTGGTATAAAAAATTTAAAAATACAAAGTTTAATTAGTTACCACCAAATTTTGCTAAGGAAAGGTTGGAAAAGCCTAAGTATTTTGAACTAGTAGGCAAATAAGAAAAGCTATGCTAGAATGGCTTGCTGCGTAGGGTACTGTGCGCTCTCACAAACTACACCCGTAGGAGAAATCAATAGTTCTCCCTTGGCAGAGGCAATTTTACAGCTTAGGTTATATACTTAGTATTAAATCCAATTGAAGAACCACATATTAAGTTTTTTTTCCACATTGACAAACCATTCTCTTTTAAGTCTCACATTAGAAATATAATGCTCTTTCAACACCCCTTCCATCTCCTTTATAAGGAATCAATTATATACTATCGCCCTCACTTTTGACTTGTAATCATTCATATCTTTAGCAAGTCGCATGCCATGTTTTACATCCAGTATCTCTTTTTTTCATTATCATTAATTTTTCTCTCTTAAATGGGAGAAAATAAATGAGATCAATCTGACTTGCAGTTGTGGCAAGAGAGGAAGTTAATTACTTGGAAGTAGAAATGGGAGAAGATTACATACCACAGGTTTCTAAGTTTAGACATCTAAGATAAATATTACAAAATGATGGGAAAATTAGTAATGATGTATTACACAAAAAATACAAGCGAGATGACTAAAATGAAGAAAAACATTATGGGTTATCATACCATGCTCTATGATAGTGTATGTTGAAATTTAAAGTGGCAAGAGAAAAAGGTTAGAGTACAAAAAAAAAAGAGCATATTAAGACGGATGACAAAAGAAAGGACAAGATACAAAATGAAAGTATACAAGATATTAACATGACACGGATTGAAGAGATGAAAAAAAACAGTAAAGGTAATTTTGGGATTTCATGTATGAGAATGTGCCTGTAATGGATGTGAATGGTTGAGCACACAATGGACAAGCATAGCACAATGTAGGTTCCAAGAGTGGAGGGGGATTGCAATGGCATGATAGTGCCAGAATCATACTATTAACAACTACGGCTTTAATTACATAATTGTATTCCTCATGAAATGCACCTTCTGATCCTTATTCCTTCTGCTGAACTGAACTCAGGACTGTTCCTGACATAGTATTAGAAAAATTAATGTCTATTATTCATGTCATGAAATGATAGCATGGTTTTACAGATGGATGGCAATGGAAACCCTGCGTGATCATTTGTTGTGGACCATACACTCTTCAATAGCTAGCCATTCAAATTTACAGACAAAAATAAATGAGACTAACCAACACTATCATAATTCAGAATACATATGAATAAGTGAAGGATATTTTTAAGTAGCAGTCCGATGTCTAAGAAAATCAGCGGAAAACAAATAGGTGACTTACATACAGGATTATACATGTCTTCATCAATTCCTAACTCTGTAAGTACTGAACGAACTAAGCCAGGAATGTAACGGAGGAGAAAAGTACCAAAACCAACCTGATTTAAAATAATACCTGAAATTGTTAATTATATGATCCACATTGATTAGTATAAAGATGGAAGAGAAGTGCATTAAGGATAAACTTACAGCAGTTGAATACATAAATATAGCAAGGGAACTCTTACGACCAGTTGGAAGAACTTTCATTCCCTGTCAAGTTATATGCGGCAATTTCCATGTTAATGTCAACAAAAAAATTTCGATAGACATTTAATATAAAAATTAGTTTGCAACTGAGAAGTCAAACTAATATAGAGACAACAGGAGTTTTCACTTCAACATCCAGACCACATTATAGTTTATAGATAGGTATAAATAATCCTCATTAGTTGTTCTGGTCTTCTATTTTACTTTATACTGAACAAAATTTCTTTCCAGCATGAGTCCAACTTTCTTGAGTTGGGAGGAAAGTTTTAATCACATGAAAAGATCATATCACTCTCTATCTTCCCCTTCTTTCTTTCACATATTCCTTATTTCTCACTTGTAGCTCCACTGTGTCATATCTCTATAGCACTTTTGTACACAGCCTCCTTCGACCACCGTTGCAGACTACCTCCTATGGCCTTCGCTGGTAAGAGGTCTCACCCCTCTCTTATTGTCATGGAAGCCATCTCCTCCATGTTACGTTTTCAGATAAAGGGTCTTTGTATTCTTTGTCATAAGCTCACTCCCTTTTTTGTGTATCATGAAAATTTCATATTTAACTTCAAATGAGATAATCATCACATTGTTTCATCATATTTCCCATTTAAGTTTCATCTTCTATCACTTGATCCAAATGTTAAAACGATATGCTATTAAGATACTAAATGAAACATGTGATAAAAGGAAAGAAAATTAGCTTGCCTGTACATTGTTGTCATTTTCTTGATTTAATTAATTTAGTTCTTTTTCGTAACAATGTGTGATATTGCATTATATTTCTACTTAAATTTTATTACTTTTTGAAAGTAACTGGCTAATTTTTAAAATATATATATATATATATATATATATATATATATATATTGATGCTATAGTAGCTCGATCAACCGCGGAAGCCGAGTATAGGGCAATGGCATCACTAACATGTGAACTTATATGTATGTCACAAAATTTAACCTCTTGAAGGAATTGTTTCACCCATATAAGTTCACATGTTAGTGATGCCATTGCCCTATACTCGGCTTCCGCGGTTGATCGAGCTACTACATTCTGTTTCTTACTTTTCCATGAAATAATGTTTTCTCCCAGAAAAACACAATATCCTGTAGTAGATCGTCTATCAATAGGTGAACCTGCCCAATCTGCATCGCAATACCCAGAGACCTGAATGCTTCCTTTATCTTCATATAACAATCCTTGCCCGGGAGCCTTCTTTACATACCTTAGAATGCGAATGAGAGCATTCCAATGGTCAACACATGGAGCCTGCAAGAACTGACTAACCACTCCAACTGCAAAGGATAGATCTGGCCTTCTAATAGTGAGATAAATCAGTTTTCCAACCAGCCTCCTATACCTCTCTAGATCGGAGAATAATTCACCTTCTTCTGTCCTTAATTTCTGGTTTGGGTCCATGGGACTGTCTACCGGTCTACAATCAATCATGCCTGTTTCTTGTAATATATCAAGAACATACTTCCTTTGGGAGATTACAACTCCATCTTTTGATTGCGCTACTTCAATGCCTAAGAAGTATTTGAGACTTCCAAGACCCTTGGTTTAAAAATGTCTACACAAGTACTCTTTTAGTTGAGATATTCCAACGGCATCATTTCCTGTAATGACAATATCATCAACATATACTATTAAGTAAACACATCTCCTGAGAGAAGAATGACAATAAAAAACTGAATGATATGCTTTCCCAAATTTTTGAACAATGGAGCTAAACTTTCCAAACCAAGCACGTGGGGATTGCTTGAGGCCATATAGAGATCGATGCAATTTGCATACCATACCAGACTCCCCTTGAGCAACAAACCCAGGAGGTTGCTCCATATAAACTTCTTCCTCAAGATCACCATGTAGGAAGGCATTCTTGATATCCAATTGATGAAGTGGCCAGTGACGAATGGCTGCCATGGCAAAGAAGAGACGAATAGTAGTCATCCTGGCTACAGGAGAGAAAGTGTCACAATAATCAAGACCATAAACCTGAGTGTAACCTTTTGCAACAAGCCGAGCTTTGAGCCGATCAATTTCACCATCAGGGCCAACTTTAACTGCATACACCCATCGACAACCAACCGCCTTTTTTCCTAGGGGAAGGGGCACCAGCTCCCAAGTATTACTGTGGTCAAGAGCCTGCATTTCTGCAATCATAGCTTGTCGCCATCCAGGATGATCAAGTGCTTCTTTCACATTCTTGGGTATAACAACAGAGGACACTGAGGATAAAAGAGAAAAATAGGAGGGCGACAATCGATGATAGCTTAGAAAATTATAAATGGGATGAGGGTTTCGAGTGGAACGAGTACCTTTTCTGAGGGCAATAGGCCATGCTGAAACATTTGCACCAGGAGGCGTGGGAGGAGGTGACGAGGGAGAAGAATCTGAAGTAGGAGATTCACCATTGTCTTGGGAAGGTGGACTATCCATTGGGGCCCTGTGTGGAATGATCTCAATATGTGGAGAAACAGGTGTAGAAGGATTGTGATCAAGACTTGGAATGACAGAGACAGTGGAGCTATTTGACTCAGCCATTGAAATAGGAAGGACCTGCTGGAGGATAGAAACATCCTGAACAAATGGAGAGAAGTAAGGAGTCTGTTCAAAGAATGTGACATTGGCAGACATGTAATACTTCTTAGTTTCAGGAGAGTAACACTGATATCCTTTTTGAAGTCGAGAATAGCCTAAGAAGACACATTTGAGAGCGCAAGCGGAGAGTTTGTCTAGACCTGGAGACATGTCATGAACAAAACATACACAGCCAAACACTCGAGGAGATGTATGAAAGAGAGGATCATTAGGAAACAAAATGGAGAAAGGGACTTTATTATCAAGAGAGGAGGAGGGCATCCTATTAATAAGATAACATGCAGTTAAGATGACATCCCCCAGTGATGGACAGGAATATGGGCACCAAGCAAAAGGGTACGAGCAGTTTCAACCAAGTGTCTATTTTTTCGTTCTGCTATACCATTTTGCTGTGGTGTATGAGGACAAGTAGACTGATGTAAGATACCATGGGAACTCAAGATGGCAGAAAAGGAGGATGAGAAGTACTCTTTTGCATTATCACTTCTTAATATTTTGATTACTTGACCAAATTGATTCTTGATTTCATTCAAAAAGGATGTAAAGATAGCTAACAATTCAGAACGATTTTTCATAAGATAAACTCAAGTACATCTTGAATATTCATCAATAAAGGTAACAAAATATCTAAAACCAAAGGAGGAGATACGACTAGGTCCCCATATATCAGAATGGATGATGGAAAAACTAGAATTACATATTGATTGAGACCTTTTAGGAAAGGAAGATCTAACATGTTTTCCTAATTGACATGACTCACATTCTAAGGTTTGGAGACCACTAAGTTCAGGACACATCTTTTTTAATTTGGACAAATGAGGATGGTCAAGTCGATCATGTAGCACTTTAGGATTAGGAGCAGCAACACAGGACACCCTTGGACGAGATCCAAAATGGTATAATCCGCCAGCTTCATATCCTTCTCCAATCTGTCTCCCCGAACCACGCTCCTGTATAACAAAAGATTTATGATCAAAGGTTATTGAACAATTTAACATTTTAGTCAACTAGCTTAAGGAAATTAAATTAAAAGGACAATTAGGGACAAAAAGGACTGAGTTGAGATTGAGGGAGGGAGACAAAGAAACATGACCGACTCCTTTGGAAGAAGTTTTAGATCCATTTGCAAGGGTTATGAAATGAGGTTTTTTTCGAAAGGAAATAGATGAGAACAAAGAGGTATTACCAGAAATGTGATCAGAAGCACCTGAGTCAATTACCCATGAATTTTGACCTTCCATAGATTAAGAAACACACGCTGTTGATGTATTGGGAGATTGAGATGGTTGTGCCAAGCTGTTAGACTTTAACCTTAAATACTCTTGATATTCATCCTCAGAAAACATAGAAGTGGAAGTTTCAGTCTTCAAAATATTGGCGGTTTTGGAAGGGAAACCATGTAAGGAGTAGCAATTCTCTTGAGTATGACCCATCCTTTTACAATATGTGCATTGAGGACGTCCCCGACCTCCTCGTCCTCCTCCTCTAGTGTCACGTCCTCCTCTTCCTTGTGTGGCAACCATGACAGATGGTTCCACTAGTTCATGCGCTTCTTGAGTTTGAGATACCGGGACACGCAGAAGGCGAGTGGTCAATGTTTCCATAGAGGGGACCTCATGACTAGTTAGAAGTTGATCTCTGAGATGATCAAAATCGGGATGTAGGGCACGAAGGATCAACACCATGTAAAATTTGTCTAGTTTCTTTTTGATATTCTCTAATGGATCTACTTCCAAAAACATCCTAAGTTCTTCGACAGCAAATTGGGTTTCAGCCATGAAGGACACCATATCATGGTCTGCCATTTTAAGAGATGCAAGCTTATTCGTAGTGTCATAGAAATGTTGAATATCGTTGGCATAAATGCTTTGGGCTTTCTTCCAAAAGGAGTGACAAGTTTTGAAAGCCCTCAAAGATACAAGAAGTTTGGGTTCCACTGATTGCCAGAACAGGACACACAACTGGAAATCTGCTTGTTTCCACTGATCATCTTTTTCAGTAGGCACATGGCTTCCATCTCGCTCAAGGTGGTCATAATGCCCTTGGCCAAGGAACCACATTTCAACGACAGCAGACCATGATAGATAATTTTTTTCATTTAGCTTATCGGAGGTAATTGATGGACTTCCAGAGAAGGAAAGAGTACTGCCAGACGCCATTTCTGAAGAAGACGAATAGTACTAGCGAGGAACAAGAAAACCCTAAGGGTTTAGACGAAGGAAACTGTGACAATGATGGACGACGGTGGCCGGCAACAGCGGGCGGTGGCTAGCGGGGGACGACGGGGGCCGAACGGTGGACAGCGACGGACGACGGTGGCCGGCGGCGGGCAGCGGCAAACGGTGGCGGGCGACGAAGAACTGTGGCGCCGGACAGATATATATTACGAGACAAAAACCAGAGCGGGATCGACCCGCTCTGATACCAACTTAAGATTGAAACTGTAAAATAATTCTAGAGGACTTAATTGATCCCTCTCACAATCTTCTATTTATAAGAATAAATTGATACACAAGTACATGATAAATAGGATAACCCTAGACACAATATAATCATGATAAATAGGGTAACCCTAGACACAATATAATCATGATAAATAGGGTAATCCTAGACACAATATAATCATGATAAATAGGGTAACCATTGACACACTATAATGATGATAAAATAGGATAAATATCCTAACATATATATATATATATATATATATATATATATATATATATATATATATTGATGCTATAGTTGAATATAATATTTTATAATGAGATTTGACTAGAAGAATATATGCAATTAAGTTATTTCACTAAAAGAATGTATCTGGAATAAAAGACACTTTATACTTGAAAAGTTCTATTGAAATAAAAAAAATATAAAAAATATTTTATCACCATAAAATATGTAAATATTGCCAAAAATGTTTATGACTAACGATATAAATTTTAACCATTCCTAAAATCACAATAGCCAGGATATATGATCACTTGGAAACATGATTCCACCTTTCACATGTCAAAATTTAATACGAATTAGGCAACAAAATTTTAAATATCAACGGCGTTTATGTTGCTATGACCACTTAGATTTCACAAGATGAAGAAAAATCAAAAAGACAACATCGTATAAGATAATCTACATACAAAGCAAAAGAAAAGTTTTCTTGACAAGAATTGAACTTTGAAGGTATGATTGACTACTCAACAAAACAAAAAGATTAATTATAAAGAAACTAAGATTGGTTATTAAAAATTTTAAAATCGAAAATTGAGGAAAAAAAACGTTACCTGATAAAGAATAATCAGTACAACGAGAATTATTCCAATTGCCATTGCACTGCTATAGTAAAATGCTAATGAATTACTTATAAAGGTTGCAAGGCTCATGAGAGTAATACCCAATACTAATAACACAATTCGATATACAAAAAATTCTGCAAAGGAGGGAAAAAAATATTGTTAGTGCTGGATGTAACTGTTCTTAAATGTGATCAACAGAACTTCAAAAAAATGAAACTCATATTCATCAGTAATAAATACAATATGTACATTTGGATTAGATTTTCTTTTATTTTATGCCCCCTTCCTAACACATACTTAAAAAAAAAACAATTATTCTTCAAAAAAAAAAGCTGAAACATTTACCTTCTTCGACAGAAACCTCAAAGTTTTCCAGTGTGGATCCAGCAGTCCTTATATCTAAAATCTTGTGGTCAAAAGGAGACATTGATCGAGTCCAAGAACCCTTGGCAACCTTCTCCCACTGGCTATGTGAACACATCCCGGCTACAAGAGACACATTCCTGAACAGGACGTATAGAAATGTCTTAAATCAAATACCATGATTATTTTTCCAATAACAGTTTAGGTGACAAATAGATATAGAGCAAAGTACTAGTCCTTGAATAACCAAATGCATAAAGCACAAAATGAATGACTGTTCTGGCATGATCACTCATCAACTAAATACACAATAAGACCCTAGTTGATAGATAGTTTCATACACCACACACATGTACAATGTATGATGTACACTAGTACAAATACTCACCTATGGAAACAGACCTCTATGTTTGGCAGACGAACATTTGAGTGAGTAGGAAGTGGCAACACCTTCACTTTAAAGGAATGTGCAAATTTCCCCAGGCTTTTAAACCTTGACAATCCATGTATATAAACTCTTTCAACAAGCACAGTAGCACCAGGCTTAGAACCTGGAGAATTTCCCACAGGCAAGCCACGTGATAGCTGCAGTGTGGCATTTTGAATAAGAGCTGGAAAAAGACACGACAATGATAAGTGAAATTTCAACATTTACATAATTATGGCACAAGATTACTTTATGTATAACACCAAATTTACAAATAACAATCTACGTTACTTGAAACAACAGATTCTTACAGAATATTAATATTAGTTTTTATGTTGAAAGGAAACAAAAATATTTCATCCCATCCACTACAATTGTGGGCGTACCAATAAACATTCATGAGGACTATCCTTAAGATGAAATCTTGTGACCAGATAATCACTAGGAGTTTACAAGTTATTTTAACATAAGAAAGTTTAACCATAAAGAATAATGTAGAACGTCTTTTTTAGCGTTGTTGGAAAGGGAAACATAGAACGGACATTATTGGCTTGAAGTTGTTCCAAATACAAAGTTTCAACATTTTAAACAAATTTAGGGCAACTTTCTTTCCACCATTGCCTTTCCCGTCAGTGATGAAGATATTATCATCTACTATCCAGCCAATATGCTTCGAGTTCGATAATCAAACAATGTCATAAGAAACAAGAAAAAGTGTAACCAAACTTTCCGGGAAGAAAAGGCACAACCAAACCAAACCCTATATTTGAATCCATAAAACGAAAAGAAAAAAATAACAAAATTAATCAAGAAGGAAGGACAAGAATGGCATACACAAGGAATGTTCATCGGCGAATACCAGAACTGCAGAAGCCCAAAGGCAGAGCAAGTGAATAATCCAAGCAGATTGCGGGGTGTGAGAGCCCGCCATTGGCATACCAGGCTTGGCAATTGTGAGTAAAAAGAAAATACAAGGCGCGTCTTCTAAATCCGAAAAAACTTAAGGGTAATTCTGCAATTTTATTAAGCATAAATAAACCAACTCTTTTTCGGCAATTGCTGTTGGTCATCCATGATTTCTTCCTTCTTCACCTCCTGTTAGTACTCCCTGAAATAGTAAATTTTTGGATTATACATTTTGAAGGTATTTTAGAAAAAATATATATTTTGAAATCGGGATTCCATAATGCATTTTTTAATTGATTTTTAATCTGAATCATATATTCCAGACACTCTTTAAGAAGATTTAGAGTGTTTTAAAATATTCAAGTATATTAATTTTAATTTTTTAAATTTTTAAATGTTTTATTTAAAAAAAATATTGAATTTTATATTTATATATTTTAAATAAAAAGTATCGATAAACATAAATAACAGACATTGATAAAAATGAAAATTATCCTGTAAATTTCATTTAAAAAAATATTGCCGATGTTAAAAAAATTAACTTAACGTAGGACCATTAAATTCCGACAAAAGTCAGTAGTATATAACTTCGATGTGGATGAATAAATAAATAATTCCACCAATGACAAAAAAAATACGAACAAAAAAAAATGTCCAACTTATATCATAATCTCTTTAGTTAATATGTCACACAGCTAAATAATATCTTTTCTTATCATCAAAATGGATAAAATCAGTGAGTCAACTTAGAGTTTGAGTCGGGTTGAATTGAAAAAAAATATAATTTTTTTTATGTGAGTCAATTTTGACTTGGTTCACTAAGAATCCGGCTCACACGAGTTAAACCCGTGGTGGGTCGGGTTGGCTCACCAACCCACCTATTTTTTTTAATTAAATTAAATTAATTATTCAAATCCTATTTTTTTTATTGAAATCAAATTAATTAATTAATTATTCAAAATGCACAACCTTTACTTAGCAATAAAGTCTTTCATGCTACTGTCTTTCCAAAAGTTTCCATCTGCAAATAAAACCCTAAGATTATAGATTGGATAATATTATAGATGGAGATAAATAAGAAGATGCTTCAAGAGAACATAATAATGTGGATTTATCCATTCAGGACTCCAATTTAATAGATAGATAATATTATAAATTGGATAATTCAGGAATATATCATTTGTTTTATCTTGTTTTTAGACCTATCTACAAGCATGACAGTTTTATCTTGTGCTATATATTTTTGTTAACGGCTATATGTAGTTTCTTGGTCAAACGGTTATGTATGTCTCATTAAACTAAATTGGCCAAATTTTATGTTTGATAGCTTAGAATATATATAACAATATATTTATTTTGTTTCATTTTCTTTTATATCAATTAGTCCAATTATTACTGTTTCAATTTGATCGATCAAAGTAACATATTATAAGAATCTAAGAAGAAGAGGGTGAAAAAAAAGTTAACTAAGTGAGCCAATGAGCCAACCCGTTTAACCCATCAACCCGTGGTGGGTCGGGTCGGGTTCGAATTTTTTCGGCTCGCTAATAAATGAGCCGGATTGGGTTGACTCACTAAGTGGCCAACTCGTGGTGGGTCGGGCCGGGTTACCCGTTTTGACAGCACAACAATATTATCACTCTCTGACTTTGTTTAGCTTTGCAAAAGCCATAAGAAAACTAATTTCGTTACACTTTATTTATTCATAAAATACAAAAAATCTTTAAAAAAAAATAGTGATGCAAGTTGATGAATGAAAGGTTTAGGAAGGATGTTGGAAGGGTTTAGGAACAATGTAAGAAGGTTCAGGAAGGGTTTTGAAAAGGTGAATGAAGGGTGTAATAAAAATGTAGGTAGGGTGTAAGAAAAATGTAGAAAGCATGTAAGAAGAGTGTAACAAAAATATAGAAAGCGCGTAGGAAGGGTGTAAGAAGATGGTTGCAAATGTGTAAAAAGGGTGTAAGAATGATGTATAAATAGTGTAAGAAGAGTGTGGGATGTAGATTGTAGGAAGGTGTGGTGTAAGATAAGTGTAGAAAATATGTAGAGTATGGTAGGAAGAGTGTTAGAATGGTGTGGGAAGAGTGTAGGAAGGGTGTGATAAGGGTAAAGAAAATGTGTTAGAAAGGTGTACAAACAGTGTAAGGTATGTAAATGATGTAGAAAGGATGTTGGAATGATGTATGAAAAATGTAGAAAAAAGGTAACAAAAGAAGTGTGTAAGAAAGGTGTAGGAATACTGTAAGAAATGTGTTGAAAATGTGTAGGAAGAGTGTATGGTGTAGAATGTAAGACATGAAGGGATTATGAAAGGTGTAAGAAAGGTGTGGGAAGGGTGTAATAAGGGTTTAAGTTGTAGGGGGTAGGGTGTAGGAAGCCTATAAGAAGTTTGTAGGAAGAGTGTACGAAAGATGTAGGAAAAGTGTTGGAAAAAGTATAAAAAGAGTGTAACAATGGTGTAGGAAATGTGTAAGGATGGTGTAGGAAAAGTGTAGAAAGAATGTAGGATGGTTGTAGGAAAAGTATAGAAGAGTGTAGAAATGGTATAGGATGAGTGTAAAAAGGGTGCCAAAATTATGTGTAAATGATGTAAAAAGGGTGTGTGAATGGTGAAATAAGAATGTAAGAATGATGTAGGATAAGTAAGGGAAATATGTGGTATAGAAATGGGTGCATAAATAGTATGAGAATGATGTAGGTTGTACGGTGTAGAATGCGTGTATGAAAGGTATGGAAAAGATGTGGAAAATGTGTAGGAAAAATGTAGAAATGATGTAGAAAGAGTGTATGAATGATGTAAAAATTGTGTAGAAAGGGCGTAAGAAGAGTATATGAAAGGTGTAAGAAAAATGTAAGAATTATGTACGGAAGGTGTTGAAAGAGTGGGGGAATGATATATAAAAGATGTAAGAATGTGTGTATGAATGGGTGCAAGAAGGGTTTAGGAAGTGTGTAGGTTGTACGGTGTAGGAAACATGTAAAATTGGTGTAGTAAGGGTGTAGAAAATGTATAAAAAAGGTGTAAGAAGGGTGTAGGTTGTAGGGAGTGCGTAAGAAGGATATAGGTTATAGGGTGTACAAAATGTGTAAGAAGGGTGTAGGTTGTAGGGAGTGCGTAAGAAGGATATAGGTTATAGGGTGTACAAAATGTGTGTAACATCCCAAAAATTCGCCCTTTAAAATTCAAAATTTGATATATTGTAATAATACATTTACGGTAACACCCCGTAACCTCATACATACATCTATACAAAAGTTTTATGCTCAGACTTTAACGGAAACTATAACATTGAATTCCTCTAATTTGTTCCTCCATCTCTTTCTTCATCTGCACAGGATCACGTGACGATTCTTCGTCTGCTCCCGTATAACAAAAACGTTATACGATCATCGCCAAAATATGATTTTCCGGCACAAACAAACAAGTAAGGGTGAGCTAACATGCAACACAACAATTATAAAACATGGATAATTACTTTGATAAAAACATCATATAATATTTAGGTCAGACTTTCTCATATACCATCATACCACAATTCCTACTAGACACTCATCCGGATGATACGTTGATGAGCGGTCACGGGAGGTTTTGCACTTGTGATGACTTTTACTTTTTCTTACAAATTCACTTCCAAAATACTTCATACCATTCACAAGGTTAGTCCCCTCACTATGTCCAAAACCGGCACATAGACCAGGACCTCCTGCTCCTCTCACCACATAATTCATCCTTCTCTACATGAGATTGGATGATTATTAGAGTATCAGGATAACCTCCACTACGGGACCCTCAACATCAACATATATACACTAATACCATAATATTACAGAATCTCTCCATGAGATTCATACCATACTCATTCCTCAACTCACATTACATCATATATTCCAAAAATTTATACGCATAATTTCATTCAACTTAGAATCCAACACTAATGGTAGAATACATTTGAACGAGCACTATTTACCAAACTCAATTGAACGAACGCTACAGTACGAACGCTACTAGACGAACGCTATCTGACAACGCTACTGAACGAACGCTAATGGCCGAACGCTACTGATAACGCTACTGGACGAACGCTACAGGACAACTACTTGCCGAACGTTACATGGACGAACGCTCTGAGACCGAACGCTATCTGCCGAATGCCATCTATCGAACACTATTTGATTGGGTCATATTTGAAACGAACGCTAGGGAATCATGTACTACTGAGCCGAATGCTAAAACTCTGAACCTTGACCGAACAGTCTTAGAACGAACACTGAGAGATCAAACACTAGGCCGAACGCTCAAAATCGAACACCCTATTGACTTCAATACTGTTTGGACGAGCGCTCAACGATTAACTTCCATCAAGACGAACGCTCTCTATGACGAGTACTACCCAAGGACAAACATCATCGAGAACGACCGTTCCATATGAACGATCACTAACCATAAACATCACCAAGATCGAACGCTCACTATGAACGCTCATTAACTCAAAACGTTATCAAGACCGAGCGTTCACTAACACATAATATGACCGAACGCTTCAGATTGAAACCTAAGACTAAGTGATCAAGATCGTACGCTAACCATCACTAACAGATTTCGAGACCGATCGCTTAAGATTCAAACTTTAGAATATCCGATTAAGGACGAACGCTCTCTACATCCTATGGACGTTCGCTATTGAGACCGTACGCTCAAGTTTGTTACCCAAGAATACCAATTTAAGAACGAGCATTTATACTCACTAATACACTAAGGACGAACGTTTAAATTACTAATGCTATGCAGTTTGAACGAACGTCTGTTATATTTCTAAGAGGACGAACGCGAACGCTCGTTTCCTTAAATCACGCACTATACGAACGAACGTTCTAAGTTGGCTGATTCGGGCGGACGCTCATAATAATTACCGAACGATCAGAAATTGGACGACTGGTCGAGCACTGTTGGAACGAACGCTCACTATAACACTTATGGACGAACGCTCACTATAACACTTAAGGACTGTCAACACTCAATTTCGTCCGGATTGACTAAATATTCTTGTTTTATTGTATTCTCCTCATAAAAGGAAAAATTTAAAAAAAAAAATGTAAATAAAAAATAAAAATAAAATAATAATAAATAAAAAAAAAAAAAGAGAGATGAAAACGTTCGTCCAAACAGTGACCGTTCGTCCTTTTCACTATTCAACCGTTCGTCCGGTATTTCAGCTTGTGAGCGTTCGTCCTCTTTGATCAAGCGTTCGTCCTCTACCGTTCGTCCGTACCTGACCATTAACGCTCGTCCTGCATCATGGCGTTCGCTTTTTCCTCTTCGAAACGATCGCCCTCCATGTGCGTTCGGTTTATATTTGTCTTATGAGCGTTCGGTCATCACTTGAACACTCGGTTGCTCACTTGAACGCTCGGTTTCACTTTTGAACGCTCGTCTCATACCGTTCGGTCATTCTTCGCCTCAAGTATTCAAGCTAACGACCGTTCATCCCCTAGTGTTCGTCCCCTTACCCTACATGCAATCCGCGTTCGTCTTTTCTCAGCTTAAAGCGTTCGTCCTGCTCCACTGCGAACGTTCCGTTCCATCTTGTGACTGTTCGACCGTTCGTCCTCTTACCCTTTCTGCCGCTCGTCCATAAGTGACTATTCAACCGTTCGCCCATTCATGCTTGTTGGGACGTTCGGCAATTCTTGTGCTCAACGTTCGGTCTCCACTGTTTGAACGTTCGTTCTTAATGTGGTTTTGTTCTGAGTTTAGCGAGCGTCGAAGCCGAGCGTTCGGTCTGTTTGAGATATCGAGCGTTCGGGTAGTGACTGTGAGCGTTCGGTTTTTCGTTGGTTGACCTTGTGAACGTTCGTTCTTTGCTACGGTTTGCGTTCGGCCTGTATCAGATTGTTTTACCTCGTGAGCGCTTGGTTCGAGCGTTCGTTCATTTAATGTGAAGGTTCGTTCGTTTTCTGTTTGAACGAGCGTCCGAATAGTGGTGGCTGCACTTTAAAAAATGGTCTGAACTTTCCACCGAAGAAAACCACCTCCAGCTGCCACTGTTCGCCATTAACGGTCTGACAAAGCATCCACAGTATGGGTTTCTGGCAATAAAAAAAGACGGAGAATATTTTGCTGGCTTTTCAGAGTTCATGGGGCACCACTTGTTTTTGTCCTCCACGAGGCAGCCCCAAGGACCATCGGATTCTCAATAGAACAGATGATGAACCTTCATCTCCTGGGGCCCCCACACACTCACTAAAAAAGGGATTCCCACCGTATCAGCTGACACTCACCATTACCAACCTTCCCATAATATTCCACTATTCCCACCGTATCAGCGGACACTCACCATTACCAACCTTCCCATAATTTTCCACTATTCCCCACCATATCAAACTCCACTCACCATCACCAACCGCTCACTTCATTGAGTGCTCCACTGAGTCCCACGGTAACAACTTCCACTATCCCCACTTCCCACCTTTCTCCATTGGAAGCTTGCCGACAACTTCATCATCTTCTGCCAATTTAAGGAATGCAACACTGTCATTCGCGAGGGGACCAGGGCCGAACTCCAAACTCTGGACAGATATCATCTCCAAACACCCATCATGCTACACTCCTGACCATTCTTCATTCATTACCAAGCACAGGGACCAATTTTCATTCATCAAACACCTGAAATGATGATACCATGACCGAACTTCAAATTCTGGAGGAGTCTTCATCTCCAGGAGCCCATCATCTCCCTTCATGACGGCCAACCCCTATCATCACCTCTCTTTACTTCATTTTGATCTCCAAGTGTTAATGACCACGGCACAAAGCACTGGCTCCTCTCACCCGTAACTATCCCAACCATTTCTTCTTCACAACTCATTCACTACCTTCACTACATTTCCCGTCACAATCCTTATTCCCTCACCCAACCTTTAATCTTCATCCATTCCCAACAACCCAAATACACCCACGGCTACGGGGAATACCTCTATCTTCAACCATAATCCATCTCTTCATCCCTACACCTTCATGCTACTAGTAACTGCCCATCATCCATATCCACCCACTGCACATATCATCCTTCAAAAACGCCATTGACACATAGCCCATATCACCATCATCAACACTTATACCTTCGAGACGGCCAACATCCATCCTCCATATTCCCACACAGCCAACAACTCACGGGACCTAACACCACTACTGGCCTTCATCTCCTCCCCTCACGCTACTCACCTGATTCACCCGGAACCATCAATAACCACTCGGCCAGAGACAAGACAGATTTTGAGAACCTGAAATATTGAACCAACAGTCATGGGTTGAACCAATTCGTTTTTGCACTCTAATGAACATTGCACCACTGTAACTCACCACCGTGACCGGTCCAACACCGTCATCATCTTCCTCGGAAACCTTCCACCCAAACCGCCAAGTTGCTGCCTCCATGCTTCAACCGCCGCTGTCATCCTAGTCACCGCCACACTATCACCTTGCCTCACTACTCCCAGCCAAACTTCTCCTCCTCTTAAACCGCACCCCCATCTTCATCACATTCCCCATCTAACCCAACACTACAGTGGCAGTCACCGCATGCCATCACCTTCTCAACCCTGTTGCCACCGTGAAACTCCCTATCACTGCCTGCCTCATATCTCCATTCTCCATCACCCATCCTCTTCCCTCTCAACACTTATCATACTCACCAAACCAGACTCAAGCTCCAGCTTCAACCACAATCCATCAACCACCGAGAAAGAGTCCCAGCAAGTAGCTCTCATCCAAGCTTGAAAGAAACTCACCACCATTGCAACTTCCAGAAGTCGGTGCAGCAACTCTCATGCATGCAAACTGTCCAGGAGCTTCTCGGCAGTAGAAACACCGTCCAGTTGGTTATGGGGAAAGGAGCTTTCACTTGGAAGGATGATACGGACAGCAGCTTGGAAAGGAAACACGGTCCAGCCACCAACAACAAGTAGAAGCGTGAGAATCCAGCAGCCACCCTCCGTCCCGTTACAACAGAAGAACTCGCCATTTCTCCAACCTGCATCCTTATACCTCACGGCCAACATCGATCTTCAGTCAATACTCCCTCACGCTACAACACTCCACATTCAGAGGGTGGAGCACCTTATCGAAAAAGGCAAGCTAGCCATGAGGTTAGTAATGCTTCCCACTCCTTGTTCTACTGAGTTTGGTTACTTGTCTTTGAATATGTTGGTTACGTTGCCTTTGAACGTTGTCTCTCTGTCATGTTGTTGCTAAGTTTGCATGGGTTGAGTTTGCATGTATTGTTGTTAAATAGATGTGTTGTGAATATTCGTACCAATCCATTGTTACCGAACAACCATCACACCCAACCTTCTTGACATCCACGGCCACTGTTAATACTTCACGGCCACTGCCTATCTTCACCCATCATCATTTATCCCCGCCAGCAGACTCATCTTCCATCAGCAACCATACACCTCTGGCCTCCATCTCTGCTGAGACTCACTGCTATATCCCTTCCTGATCATCAACCCATCGTCTTCATCTTCATTCACCAGATATCACGGCCTAACCTCGAACATCATTATCCATCCCTTGCTGTACCTCCCCAGATACTTCGACCTTTATCATTCACACACGGCTAACATCCATCAATCTTCATCACCTTCACCCTTACACCTCACAGTCGCGGTCCAGGGGCACTGACTCCACCCTTCTCTCTTCTCATCTGTAACCATCTCAACCATCTTACCCTATTCATTCCTAACCCCTTAACACGGAACCCATCTTCGAGTCATAGTCATTATCATCTCGAATCCTCCATCACCATTGTTCTCTGTCAGCCACCGGTTATCACCACCGGCCACCGTGAGTGTCATCAATATCCCTGTGGCACCTTCACAACCAATGTAACAGTCACCTTTTTGACCTCCCCCTCCACCGTGATCATTTCGCCATCTCAGTCCAACCCAATACCACCGTAAAAACCAACAACCATCACGCTCGCATCAGATCTCCAAACCGCCACTCACAAGCCACCATGGATATCACCCAACTCACCGTTTCTTTTTCAAATCTCCGCCACCCACTCTGCACCGTCGTGAAACCCTGACCTCCCAGCCGTCGTCGTCTTCTCCCTGCCACACTCTCAACCCCAAAGCATCCACCGGCGTCGGCTATCGCCGCCATATTCCCAGCCGTTACCACTCCGCCATCTATGCTTGCCATCCGAATCTTCAGTCAGCCGGTCTCGCGGCCAACACCATCATCCTTATTCACCTGCACACCCCATATGTTCGTCTGGGCCATGGCCCAGTTTGCTGTTGGAATTAAAATTCCATCCTTGCACCCTTATTCATGTTCGGTTTGTTTTCTTGCTTTATTTTTATTATTTAATGTATCCCTTGTACAGTACCCGCCCCTTTGTTTTGTTTATATTTGTTAAACTTGTTTTATCATTTTACATAAAATTTACAAAAAAATGAACAAAAATAAAATAAAAATAAAACAATAAAAAATATATAAAACTTTAAAAAAACATTTAATGTAATAAATCGGTATGAGTACTCGTGCGATCGTACGCATCAGCCTAGTACTTATTGCCCAAATATAAAAAGAATAAAAAGCCGTGTGAGTGCTCGTGCGATCGTACGCATCAGCCTAGTACTCATTACGCAAAACAATAAAAAAGAAAAAGCCGTGTGAGTGCTCGTGCGATCGTACGCATCAGCCTAGTACTCATTACGCAAAACAATAAAAGGAAAAAAGCCGTGTGAGTGCTCGTGCGATCGTACGCATCAGCCTAGTACTCATTACGCAAAAAATATGTTTTAAAGGTTTAGGCACATGTGTGATCACACGCATCGTCCTTGTGCTAATAACCTCTTCATTCTTCTAAATAAAAAATACCAAAAAAATGTAAAATCATCAAAAACTAAAAAAAACATCTACTTTTCAAAACAACGATCAATATCGCCTAGGCAGAACTACGTGATCCTTGATTCTCCACCAAAAGTGGAGATACGTAGGAGCAAGGCCAGTCCTTGTCAGGCTCACTCTCCCAAAAATCCAAATCATTTTCCAAACAAATTCTCAAACAATTCTCAAACAAATTTCCAAGCAGTTTCTAAAAGAACTACGTAACCCTGATTTCTCACATGAGAATACGTAGGAGCAAGGTCAATCCTTGTCGGGCCCCAAAAAGCTAAAAAATATTGTTTGTTTCTTTTGAGTTTTATTTTAAGGGAAAGTTAAACATTTTGAAAACCACATCTACATTCGCGCATTTAGTTAAGGGTACTGCCTTAGGGCAGGCGTTGTAGGGTGCTAATACCTTCCCTACACGTAACCGACTCCCGAACCAAGAATCTGGTTCAATTTGACCGTGCCTTATCATTTTATGGTTTTTCCGTAGTTTTCCAGAATAAACTATGGTGGCGACTCCAAAATCTCTTTTCAAAATATTTAGCTAATTTTTTATTGGATCGTCGTCCCGTCGCGATTCCGGTTGTGACAAGGACGAACGCTCACTATAACACTTAAGGACGAACGTTCACTATAACACTTAAGGACGAACGCTCACAATAACACTTAAGGACGAACGCTCACTATAACACTTAAGGACGAATGCTCACTATAACACTTAAGGACGAACGCTCACAATAACACTTAAGGACGAACGCTCACAATAACACTTAAGGACGAACGCTCACAATAACACTTAAGGACGAACGCTCACTATAACACTTAAGGACGAACGTTCACTATAACACTTAAGGACGAACGCTCACAATAACACTTAAGGACGAACGCTCACAATAACACTTAAGGACGAACGCTCACTATAACACTTAAGGACGAACGCTCACAATAACACTTAAGGACGAACGCTCACAATAACACTTAAGGACGAACGCTCACTATAACACTTAAGGACGAACGCTCACAATAACACTTAAGGACGAACGCTCACAATAACACTTAAGGACGAACGCTCACTATAACACTTAAGGACGAACGCTCACTATAACACTTAAGGACGAACGCTCAACTCATTACTGTCGACCACTAATTGGTCAAGCAACTTGGACGAACGTCCAATTTTGACTCATCAAAATTTGACGTACGCGCGTTCTGCAGAATTCTGCAGAATCGGGAAATCCAGAAACCCAGAAAAAACCAGAAACCCAATATTCATCCCCAAATTCCATATTTTCATTAATACAGTATGAATCAACAATCAAACAAAAGATATAACTCCCCTTACCTCTTGAAGACTTCCTTCAAGAACTTGATCTTCCCCCACAGGTTCTTCCTCCGATCCTTCTCCAGTGGAATCCCTCTTCTCCTCTGGTTCCCTTTCTTTCTCCCTTTCTCTTTCTGATTGTTGCTTCCTCCTAGCCTTCCTCTCACCTCTTCTAAAACTGGAATTGCTTCCCTTGGGTGCTCTTTGGACGGCTGGAAACGGGAGAAGAGTTCCTTCCCTTAGGCTGCTCCCTCTTTCTCTCACTTGCCAAAAATAAAAACCCTCATCTTGCTAAGCTTCCTGCAATCAGCACCTCCAATAATGCACACCCAATAATGAGACCCTCCCCACTTCTTTTGCCAAGCCTCCCCCCGTAACCAAGCACCCCAATTATTGCATTCAAATAATGCAAGTGGTGGGTGACCACCATGTCCCCACCATGCCCCCCACTACTCTAAAAAAAACGGGTCTTACAATGTGTAAGAAGGGTGTAGGTTGTAGGGAGTGCGTAAGAAGGATATAGGTTATAAGGTGTACAAAATGTGTAAGAAGGGTGTAGGTTGTAGGGAGTACGTAAGAAGGATATAAGTTGTAGGGTGTAAGAAATGTGTATGAAAGATATAAAAAAGATATAGAAAAGGTGAAAAAGTGTTAGGAAGGGTGTAAGAATGATGTAATGTGTGGTTTTAAGAAAGGTGTTAGAATAATGCATGATGGGTGTAGGAAAGGTGTGAGAGTGGTCCAGAGATGGTGTACGAAAGGTGTTGGAAGTGTGTTGGTATGATGTAGAGTATAGGGAAAGTGTAAGAATGGTGTACAAAGGATGTAGGATGCATGAGGGAATTATATTTAAAAGGTTTAGAAAAAGGGTAGAAATAGTGTATAAAGGATGTATAAATGGTGTAAGAAACGTATAGAAAGAGTGAATGAATGATGTAAAGTGTAGGGTGTAAAATAGTGTATGAAACTTGTAGAAAGGATGTAAAAAAGTTGTAAGAAGAGTGTAAGAATGATCTGTGGTCTAAAAAAGGTGTAAGGTATAGGGTGTATGGTGTGAAAAGGATGTAAAAATGGTGTGTGAAGGGTGTAGAAAGTTGTACGTTTTAAAAAGGATGTAGGAGGTGTATGAAGGTTGTAAAACTGGTATAAGTTGTAAGGTGTATAAAAGGTGTATGATAACACAAAAAATGTGTAGAAAAAGTATAGAAAGTATATGAAATGTGTAGAAAATGTGTAAAAATGGTATAAGAAGGGTGTAAGAATAGTGTAAAGAAGGTGTATAAATGGTGTAAGAATTATGTAAAAATGGTGTATGATATGTGTAGAAATGGTGTAGGAGTGTGGAAAGGATGTTCGATGATTGTAGCAAGGGTGTAGGTTGTAAGATGTAGAAAATGTATAGAAAAGATATATGAATGATCTAGAAAATGTATAAGAAAGGTGTAGGAAAAGTGTAGGTTGTACAATAAGTGTCGAAAAGGTTTGTGAAGGGTGTAGGAATGATGTAAAAATAATATAAAAAACGTGTAGGAAGAATGTGAGAATAATATAAAAATAATGTAAAAGATTTGTAAAAAATGTGTTGAAAAACTATAGGAGATGGTGTAACAATGGTGTAAAAAGAGTATGAAAATAATGTAAAAATGATGTGAAAAGAATGTAGGTATGAATGGTGTAATACTAATGTATGAAGGGTGTAAGAAGATTTTGTACTTTTAATTTATTTTATATCTTTGTTATAATACAGTAAGATAAATTTGACTAAACTTATTATTTTATAACATTTATCTATTTTATCAAACATCATTACAAAAATAATAATTTGACAAAACAAATAAATTAAACGTTTAAAATTTAAATATTATAGAACAATGTTTTAATATTTAAGACAAAATTGAAAATTCACATAATTAAAATAATTATTAAAATAAACATGAAAATGATAAAATTCAAATTATTGATAATAAATTACAAGTTAATCAACATTTAACTCAATTAAGTTAAAACTTGTTTAATCTTCAAATTAAGTATACGGAACCTAATTTTATCCACATTAAAGAAAATCAAGTTGACTTAGAAAGTTGAAATCACTCTCACATCACTATTTAATTCTTAGACATTATGTCCTCAAAAGTATATAAATGGATTACCGATAAAGATGATTTAATATAATAATTGATATTGGTTAAAATAACAATAAGCTATCCAACAAGATAAAGGGAAAGAATGAAATATTTGAAGAAAATGTACGTTACACGAAATATTAACATGCCCATCCAATACTCAAAGGAAACCTTCTAACTTAATCTATGGTGTGTGTAGAAATCTATGTTAAAAGTTTGAAAATGGAATTAGATAGAATAGATGGTTATATGACAAAACATTAATTAACAAGTGGGTGTAGTTTGTTCCGTAGAGATGTGGGTCTATAGCAATCCTTGATCTAAACGTCATTTCAATGTTTAATTCTATGCACGAAAGAGACAGAAAACAAGAACAACGGTCACATTATTCATGAAACACCTAAAATATCATTAAGCACCACCCATCCACTAAAAGTTATATTGAACTAACACTTTTCATCCAAAGTCTCAATTAATTTTCTTCACATTTCCCTTTATCTAATTTTCTTCACTCTAATTCGCACTATGCTCAGTGTTAATATCAGCAAATACCTATATCTAATTCCCAATTATCTCATTAAATATTATCTTTACTATAATAATTTTCATCATATTTATAAAATACTTTTTTGACATATTAACTATTTGTAATAGTTGTGCTAAGGTCATGATAATGAACCATATTTTCAAGGCATTTTTATAATTTATATTTTATTTAAATAAAAGTGTTTCATAAAAAATACATTTTAATTTATGTTTTACCCAGTGATACTTTTAAATAATAAAATATTTTTATTTTTACTTTTATGGTGGAGCTTTTTATTTAAGATTACGAATCTCAAATTTTATATCCATTAAAAACACCAAACAAAATCCAAATTTTAAGAAAATAACAAAATTTAAGGATAATAAAGATAATACTAAAAATAAAAATATACCAATAATAGTGACAATAACAATACTAATATTGATAACAATTTTTTAATTTTAACTATTTATCTTAATTCTGAAAATGATATTATTTAGTTTTATTCTCATTATTTATATATTACACATAAAAGTGAAAAAAGAACTAAACGTAGTCTTTATAAAAAAAGGAATAAGCATCTCAACCAGCATTTTTATCCTCTTTCTGAAAGTATATAGAATCAAAGATCACTGACCACCTCCTTTTTCTTATTGTTAATTTTCAAGACAGATATTTAAATAAAAACTTATAATTGTAATTGAATAATTGAATTGATAAGATTATACTTGATACATATATAAATTAATCCATATTTAATTTTAATTTATTTCCAATTGAATCAGAGTGTCCATTTCTATTAAGTAACCTTCATTAAGAAAACGAGAGTCACGAGGAGTGAGACGTGTAGGCATTATCCACCAGAAAATAAAAATAGGACGTGATTATTTTTTGCTAACAAAAATTTGAACCGTCATTAACTTGGTGTAATGATGTTTTGTGGGTAATTAATCTGGCTTTTGGAAACTATAGCTGGCGTGGCGCAACAGGCAAAGGAAATATCGCGTCTAAACGGACTTAAAAAACAAAGAACGAAACTGTAGGTGGCACCACAGCATCTCGTTGAAGAATCTTCCTCGTCACATCACACCTGTTAACGTCGAAATTTCTTGCAACTCTAATAAACTGCGTTTCCGCAATCACCTTCGTTACATTTGTCGCATCGACTTTTGTTTTTCTCTCCCTCCGTTCCTCACAATTATCGCCACCTCTTCGTTATTCTACATTTCTAGGTACCTTTTAATCCCTATGTTTTGCCTAATAATATCTATTTTCTTTCGTCTTGGAGTTCTCGAAGAGCGTTTAATTGGGTCTCTTTTAGGTTAATTGTCGTTTTGGCTGTCGAATTGACAGAAGATGGGGGCTGAGGATTTGAATTTGATGGAGAACGAAGGGGCGTGTCGCGGAAGGGAAGGGAAAGGGAGGAGGCTCTGGAAGAAGGTGAAGTACCAGCTGGTGGAGTACCATTCTTTGCCCGGTTACTTGAGAGACAACGAGTACATTCTCGGTCACTATCGATCTGAATGGCCCCTCAAGCAGGTTCTGCTGAGCATGTTCACCATACACAACGAAACTCTCAACGTTTGGACGTAAGGATTTGCATTTCACCTTCCGCTTCCTATTTATTGTTTCCCACCAAAATGTTGCAAGTTTTACTGTCTTTTTTCTGGAGTTTTTCTCAGGATTTCTTAGTTTTTGTACATGCGCTGCTTCTGAGCGTTTGTTTTCGTTTTGGGGATCTGTTTTGCTGGATAATATCCCGTCATCGTCTAAATAATTCAATATTATACGAGGAAGTCAACCCTTTTTTGAATGAATAGGTGGAAAGAAGAGAGACAGAGTGTAAAACAATAAAGAAAGAATGAAAGAAAAGATAATAGGTGCGATGATTGAGAATAAAGAGAGATAGGAAGAAAATTGGTATGTGAGAGATATAGAAGAGAAAGTATGTGCATGAATATAATTGCTACATGTATGTTTGTTTTCCCGTTCATGGTAACCCTAATTCCTGTATTTAATCAGAGAAACAATAAAGGGTTGTTTTTGCAAAAGTAAATTGGTAACACCGTCAACAGTAACCCAGACAAGCATTATAACTCTGGTTCATTTTCCCACAAAAGGAAAAGGCTAGAGTATCATTGTTGTTATTAGCTTTCAGAAAGTGATGGCTAGAGTGACTTCATGGGCACTACAGAATTTAGGGCCTCTACATATGATTTCCAGCCTTGTTTCCAGCCTTTCCTTTAGTGTTCGTTATCAATGAGGGGGACTGTGACTGTGAGAGCATAGTTCAATTTTGGACTGCTTTATGAGGGAAGCCTAATGTGCATGGTTCTCACTCTTAGCCCTGTGAACCGAAAGGCAGTTTCTGCAATCAGAATCCATGATCAAGAGTCCACAGACCGTAACTATCAATCATGTCCTTTTTATATTCAAATTATTATTTGCTCTTTTTGGAGGAGGAAATATCTTGTAAATAAATCTGTCGAATTTTCAAAATTGTTTTAGAACAAGGTTGTCTACAATTGAATTGTATTGAGTTAGCTCTGCCTTTTTGCCATCTGTTTGGTTTTCCTGGTCTTGACCCTGTCTGTTAATTGTTCATGTTAAATAACTATTGCCTTACAAAATTTTTACTTTATATTTTTGGTTCTTTTATAAAGACATTGGCAACTATAATGGCACAACCAATATTTGGATTAAAGATATATGTTTTTAGTTTAGTTCGTAGTTTTCTTGTTCTCAACCATTAAATGACAAAATGCTATCTTTTGAAGGCATTTGGTCGGGTTCTTCATATTTCTGGCATTGACCATATACACTGCCATGAAAATTCCAAAGGTTGTAGATCTTAATTCCCTACAGCATTTTCCTGACATCATGAAGCCCGATCTGCAGAAATTACAGTCAGAACTCTTGACGTGTCTCCCTTCCGTTCCCGATTTACACAGACTCAGAGAGGAAATCTCAAGTTGGCATATTAAAGAACATCTGTATAATTGTTTGCCTGTAAGATTTTCCAGTAGCAATCATACTGATGTGTGTGTTCTGGTAATTGCTTTACAACTAAATACTTGTTTCATTTCTCTTTTTCCTTTTGTTGCTGGGGGGATAGGCCGTGAGGTTTTAAACTAGCCCTCTGGTTGCTATCTCAGTTGGGTTTATCCTCTCTTTTTTCCTACTTGATGATAGATTCCTTTTTACAGATACCCACAATAGGGATCTGATTAATAATAATCAATGTGTCAGGGTAAAATCTTTTAATCTTGTGGTTGACGAAATTTTAAAAAATTAAAATCCTGGACTTATAAATTAGACTTGTTATACTGGATGATGGATTGATGATGATAATTTCGGTAGAACCTTCTGCTGTGATATTTCATATGTTTCTCCGTTGGAAAGTTTTGCTGCACCTTTGATTTTTTTTCCGTACCATACTGTTTATATTGATGATTGACTAAGGACTAGGTTTTGGGAGCTAATGCAACCTTGTTTATTTCTTTGTTGATTATGTGCAGCATAGCGTAAAGGATGACCTGGCGAACATAATAGCACCACTTATGATTAGACCAATTACAAGGTGGCCTTTTTTCGCATTTTTAGGGGGTGCCATGTTTTGCTTGCTAGCTAGCAGTATTTGCCATCTTCTATCGTGTCACTCTGAGCGGATGGCATACATCATGCTGAGGCTTGACTATGCTGGAATTGCAGCCCTCATATCCACCTCTTTCTACCCTCCAGTATATTACTCTTTTATGTGTTATCCATTTTTCTGCAACCTTTACTTAGGATTTATCACCGTATTGGGTATTGCCACCATCTTGGTTTCTCTGCTTCCAGTGTTCCAAAATCCTGAATTCCGCACCATCCGAGCATCTCTCTTCTTCGGAATGGGTTTGTCCGGAGCAGCACCTATACTGCACAAACTTTTTCTATTCTGGGGCCAGCCAGAAGTATTTCACACAACCGGATACGAGATCCTGATGGGTGTTCTCTATGGAATTGGTGCACTGGTTTATGCCACTAGGATTCCAGAACGATGGATGCCTGGGAAGTTTGACATTGCCGGACATAGTCACCAATTGTTTCATATATTGGTGGTGGCTGGAGCATATGTTCATTATCGGGCTGGGTTGGTTTATCTCAGGTGGCGTGATCTTCAAGGTTGCTGATTTAATAAGCATCTATAACAGTGGTTGAATACTCTGCTGTGATGTTACCAGTAAGTATGTTTAGTATACAATCCTCTAACTGATGTGAATTTGTGATTCCAGTTGGGGATGTTTATGCAACCATAGGCATTATGTACACACTTAGACCCTCAGAACAAACCATTAATAAGGAATAAAAGTTCATTTACTCTCTCATGGCATACCAGAAACGTTTTTCTCTATTTGGGTGGGCGTATGCTTCTTATTAAAGCTGTGTAAGTAATATGCTTGCTCGGGAAGTCGAGATACTATTTAGTAACTGTTTTTTTTTTCTTTTTCTGTATTTGCAATATATAATTTTTTTTAAAGGAAAAGAACCTTTATTAATTTAATGTGCAGTTTGTTTTATCTAAACTGTTTTTGTGAATTTTTAGAACGTATGTACCGATTCTATTTTTCAAGTATAATATTGCCATATTAAAATTTTAGTAGTATGAGGCTTAATATGATGCAAAAAAAGCCTCACAAGTGCGTAATTAGTTGTTTGTCTCCCATTGAAGATTGATAATAAGAACTGACAAGCTCAAAATTATATGTAAATAAAACAACAGAAATATAATATTTGCTATCAAGTATAGAAAATAATCAAATACAAAATCATTATGTTGTAAAAGTGTTGAAAGTTTTAAGAGTTCAAAATTGAAAGATGAAAAGGGAATGATTTTAAAACAATTGATTAGACTGAGAGAGTAATATAAATCGCAAATGTAAAGTTTGTTTGACGAATATCTTATCATATAATAAAATAAGAGAATATAATACGATAAAACAATAAGGTTACAACATAACAAAACATATTTAAATAACAAATTTCAATTAAAATTACATACAATTTTAAAAACTGACTTTTAATTTGATGTTTTTATAAATAAGGGAAATTATTAATTTTTAAATTAAACTATACAAATTTATATTTTATTTGCAGAATTACTTTTACAATATAAAGAAATATGAATTTTTCATTCCACAACATCCCAATATAAATTTAAAGCCTGTGAAAAAAACTTATTTTGAATTGAATATTTATTTTGAAAATAAATTATATAACCTTAAGAGTACTCTATCTAGGATTCTACTTCTTTGACTCTTCTCAATTTTTTCCCGAAAGCTTTACATTATGTTACCTCGTAAGCCATATAAGTGACTATTTGTTACAATGATAAATAACGAAAACTAATCTTCTTTCAAAAACAAACTACGATGATGCAAGGTTTATCAGAGTAAAACTTACAAAAAAAATATTCTGGAGAAAGTCTTAGAAAGTTTTTCAGTTTCAGAAGGCTTTAAATTTTATATTTTTAAAATAATTAAAAAAGAAGATATTTTACAACATATTTTTTCTAAAATTCTAAGAATTTCCAGAAAAGTATATTTATCATTTAACTTTAGTGGAAAGATGCAGAAAGAAATTAGGAAGGTGCGTGAAGCAATTGCCCAAAATAAATCGAAAAGTGGTCTGAAATTACTAAGGCACAACGATGGGCCACGGTAGCTAACCCAAACTGGATGATCTGGTGGCTGGAGCGTAGGTTCACGGACCGGAAGTTCATGGTCCCAATAGGCCCACGAGGACCACAGCCTTAGGGTCCACTGCTGGCCCAATATTGTGTACGGATACGAAAGCAATCAAACGAAGAAGAGTGCTGGAAAATAATACAATCCCTAACATATTATTACGACACGATTTTTTTTTTATTAATTTAAGTTATTTCAAATTATAAAAATTAAAATATACTGATCAAATATTATGTGACGTCTACAAATTTTGCAACTGTAAATTTTAATTAATAAAAGAGAGTATATTAAAAAACTGTTTTTATGCCTTTTTGGTTTACTGAGTCAATTGTAATTGCATGTAACCTTATCAAAAATAAAAGAAACAAACAATCTGCACCAACATATCAATTCTTGTCAAAATCCAATGGCTAAGTTTTGGAGACAAGTCACGTGGCTTCGGAGGGAGCTTTATTTTCACACGCATTAAATTTTCCATTTTGATAGTATAGCAAAAGTCATTGAGACTTTGAACTATAAGGATTCAATAAGTATAGTTTTTAATGATAGTATATAGATATCGTTTATGATAATGGTGCATAGATATATGTATAGATTTAGAATTAATTCGTATTTATCATTTTATTTATAGATAGTGCATCCTGTCAAATAAGATTAAATAAATAAAAAATAAATTTTTTATATTATAGATGGTGTTTTTTAGGGTCAGTTATCTTTTGTGGATATACCGAATTCCGAATTCTAACTAGGATGAACTTATTTTTGATTTAGGAATGATGGAAAATTTCAGTTGGAATCAGTTTAAATTAATATAATAAAGGTTTAATTGCTTCCTTTGTCCTCAGTTTGGTTGAATTGTGTCAAATTCATCCTCATTTTTAAAAAAGTTTCATTGTCGTCTTCACGTGGTGTAAAAGTTTCATTGTCGTCCTCACGTGGTGTAAAAGTGTCAATTGAATCCAAACATAGAAAAAATTTGTGTCAAAGTAGTCATTTTTCCTATATCTCTGTGTCTTCCTTTCATACAATCAAGTACAGATATTCATTTTACCTTATCCAATTTAAGGCTTTTCATAGCTCCAGAGAAGTGACATATGAAAGGAAGACACAGAGATATAGGGAAAATGACTACTTTGACACAAATTTTTTCTATGTTTGGATTCAATTGACACTTTTATACCACGTGAGGACGATAATGAAACTTTTTAAAAAATGAGGATGAATTTGACACAATTCAACCAAACTGGGGACAAAGGAAGCAATTAAACCTATAATAAATAAGCATTATCTATATGGGTGATGGTCCTTGAAAGGAGCGCATAAAATGGGCTTAAAGAGGGGGCCTTTAATCAGTGCATGATTGAAGGCAATACTTATGCATAACGATCATTTCGTTGCCCTAATAAATTGTTACTTGTCAAAAATATTGGCTCTCCGCGACTACGTTGTTACGTTTTTTTTCATCAAAAGAAAAAGGAAACTGAAATGTCTCACGTTGTACCCACCCTTTCTTAGTTTTGGACCCAACCGAGTTCCTCAAAAACCGACAACAAAAAACGTGCATTCGTTAATTAGTATAATTGCGCCTTTCATATATATGTTTGGCCTCTTCATACTATTTTTCCCTCTATACTTTACCACTTTGCACACACCCTTTTGCACATTCATTCAATCTTTTACATAAAAAAGTTATTGTTGACTCGTTAAAGTCGAATCTCAGCTTAAATGCCGGAAGCATCTCATAATTAAAATAGCGCAACAAAAGATAATGTCATAAAAATTCGTGTAATAAAATTGGTTATGGAAGATAAAAAGAAAATTTGATTCAACATGGTACTGTTCGGTTCTGGAAAAAATATAATTAAAAAGAAGATAAATGTATCAAACGCACTTGAAAGCGTTGGATAGTGTTTCTTCTTATGGGGTCAGAGACTGCTGTTGCCCAAACTCCAACTACGGTATGTTTCTCAGGAGAGTTTTTGTGCAGGTTTAGATTATTTAAAAAAGTGTCATTTATCTTAAAATTAAACACGTATTTATAAATAAAGACAATCAAACTTAATAATTGTCCATTAATAACTGTTACTAACTCTATTAATTACTCATTGATGACCATCGTTATCGCTTTGACGATTATCTTCTAAGACTCTAACTCTAACTTATGTCTCTTGCTTAGTAAACCTTAAATTGCGACCGTCAGTGCCCCTTCATGAACATGTGATTATGAAATGAGAATGTGTACTGTTTTATTTCAACTGTAACCGGTCAATAACCAATAGTGTGTCTGTCCCAGAGCAGAAATTCTTAAATTGTTTGGAAATACTTGGACCACAGACTAACAGTTAAATTCCTCACACTCAGAACAGTGAAAAAAAAAAATTAGATTTTGTTCCTCGCTAACTTGCATGATAAACGGAAAAATTTTCATGTTGAAGATAACTTTATTCTTGTTTGTGTTTTAACACGTTATGGAGCAGTGCAGTAAAACATCTTTGGATTGAATAGGTATATATAATGACAAGTAAGAAAAATCGCAACACAGATAATTTTTAGGTTTTCTAGAAAAACTTAATTACTTTACAGAGAATATTATACTTTGATAATCTATACAGTTTTACATGAAGTTAGTTACTTATTCTGTTTGTGAATCTGAAATAACCTTAAATATGCGGAAGTATGGTTGTTAGATTGAGAGGTATACTGGTAGAAAGAAAGTTGGAATGGACTTTAAGGTGTTTGGCGGGACCAACGTGTCGGTCACATTCCACGTGTCTATAATATGATGAAAGGCACGTGAATTCTAACGAAAGAAAGTAAATGTACGTACGCTACTTAGGTAATCCCTTTGAAAGGAATTAATATCAGCACCGGAGCAACATGCAAGGTAAATAAATGGTGTAATACAGTACCCTACCTCCTTTCATTCTTCCAAAGAATATAAATTAACTGAGCTATTCTTATTGCTACCATGGTGATTTTCATCAGTGGCATTCCATATATATTTGGCTTGGGTTAAAAAAAAAAACTTTCCAGTCCCCTGGTTTCTTTAATTTTAGTCAGCAGCTTCAATCACGATATAAATCTATTAAATCAGTTTACTTGGCCAATTTTGTACTGTACATGATTTAAAGCTTTCACATGCTCATCTCTTATTTTCTTTCTTCATCCATCACTGTCCATGTATACATGCTTGAATGAAACAGTCATCAGAAAAGAAATTAGAATCTTGAAAGTCAGTTTTCTGATTCTTTTTCATTAAAAGGCAGAATAAAACGTAGATGCGTAACATTAAATTAAATTAGAGGAAAACAGAGTCTGGTAGTTAACGTTTAGAAATTTGTCGTTTATTTGTTTGGTTAATCTCCTTTAGTTGTTTTTTACCTTTAACTTTATTTTTGGGAGTTCTGCCATGCCGTAGATGGCGCGCTACCTCTTTCTTATAAACAACAACAAAGCGCATAAAGATAGTCCCAGAGAATTTCCAATGTTAGAAACCTATAGTACGTGTTACTCTTCTGCTTCGAGTCACAAACTCTGCTAATTTTATTGTAACCAACACTAGTAAAGTGGCCAGAATTCTGCGCAACAGCACGCAACGTTTCCAGTTTCCAGTTTCCACACTCCACTAAAATGGTAACATCTGAACTCTCTAATCACCACCACCACCAGCACATTACCAACAATTGTCCCATGGCGAAGCCCATTTCCCGAAACAAAAACTCCTCTATATTTCTCTCCGACGGTTGCCTTTTCCTTGGAGGAGCATTATCCGCTCTTATCCTCGTCTGGGGTTTCTCCTCCTTCACCACCTTCCCCAACGACACCCTCAACTTCGAAACCCTTTCCCAAAACGACGCCGCATCGTCCCGCACTCCCGACTTAACTTTCGACCCTCCGGACAAAACTTTCTTCGACGACCCGCAAATGAGGTACACCATGGGCAAGAAAGTCCGGAACTGGGACGAGAAGCGCGAGGAGTGGCTCAAACTCCACCCTTCGTTTTCCGCCGGAGCAAGAGAAAGGGTTGTGATGATCACCGGCTCGCAGCCGGAGCCGTGCCGGAACCCTATCGGCGACCACCTTCTCCTGCGGTTTTTTAAGAACAAGGTGGACTACTGTCGGTTACACGGATACGATATTTTGTACAACAACGCACTCTTAGACCCCAAGATGTTTGCGTATTGGGCCAAGTACCCTGTGGTGCGGGCCGCGATGATGGCCCACCCAGAGGCCGAGTGGATCTGGTGGGTTGACTCGGACGCGTTGTTCACCGACATGGAGTTCAAGCTCCCTCTGGAGCGTTACAAGGGGTACAACCTTGTCGTTCACGGGTGGCCCCACCTGATTCACGAGAAGAGAAGCTGGACGGGCCTGAACGCCGGCGTCTTCTTGATCCGAAACTGTCAGTGGTCTTTGGACTTCATGGAGTCGTGGGCCAGCATGGGCCCGCAGACGCCCAATTACGAAAAATGGGGAAAGACGCTGCGGTCAACTTTCAAGGACAAGTTCTTCCCGGAGTCAGACGATCAGACGGGCCTGGCGTATCTGATCGCGATCGAGAAGGATAAATGGGCGGACAGGATTTACCTGGAGAACGATTACTACTTCGAAGGTTACTGGAAGGAGATCGTGGGAACGCTGCAGAACATCAGCGAGAAATACATGGAGATGGAGAAGAGGGTGCGCAGGTTAAGGAGGCGGCACGCCGAGAAGGTGAGCGAGAGCTACGGTGACATCAGGGAAGAGTATTTGAAGGATTCCGGGTTCGGTAAAGGGAGCTTGCGGAGACCCTTCATCACGCACTTCACCGGATGCCAACCCTGCAGTGGAAAGTACAATGCCATGTATTCCGCCGACGATTGCTGGAACGGAATGCACAAGGCTCTCAATTTCGCCGATAATCAGGTCATGCGCAATTACGGTTTCCAGCGCTCCGATCTACTCCTTAACTCCGTTTCCCCTCTTCCTTATGATTATCCTCATCCATGACATCATCATCATGACGATTATGACCATGACCCCAGGTAATTCTTCAACTAATCTACTATTATTCTTCACCAATGTCAACTAATATTCCTGAACCAGTAGTTTCTTTATAATTATAATATTTCATTCCAGTTTAAGTGATAATTTAAATGAAAGGGATAATTTCATTCTTCCCGAATCCCGAAATTCTATTTTAATTTGTTTGGTGCTTTGTCCCATGTTCTTTGGTAATCTTGTCTCCCTCACTATTTTTTTGACTAAATAAATGCTCTTTTTGGTTATTATCACCTTGCTGCATGTCGTATAAATTATAACCCAACTATTCTGGTTCAAACGAATCCACGAAGCCCACGCCGAAATATCCTCCCAAACCACCGGTGAAAGCATAAAGTGAAATCCTCTGTAGTCTCGAGTTTTACATTGTTCTGTTCAGCATGACTAAAAACTTTTGTCTATTCTTAGGACATTGATTTTAAATTCTAGTGAAACTAACATAATAGCAGCACCTCGTGAGCATATAAAACTTAGGTATTGTACAATCAGTATTAGCAGAGCATTATTTTCTGATGAAAAATGGCATTTCATTTTATCTCAACAACATCAGTCCTTTTACTTACCAAAATTACAATACTTGTTGTGGAGATAAAATATTAGTTTTGTTATAGAAATCAACAATTTTTGCTGAGATACTAAAATTTTGAAGTTATATAAAAATACGATAAAAACTAAATTTTGAAATAAAGTAGGTTTAGTGGGAATTGGAATACTGAAGCAAAGCTTTGCGTAATTGCATTAGAAAAGCGTAAACATTGAGGGTTACAGTGTGGGCATAACAGTAGTGAACGTGAATGAAGACAAAATAGGAAGTGGTGAACAAATGAAGGAAGTTGAGTTTGTGCACACTGACAAGATTTCAATATGACATGGATTGGGGCAATCGAATGAAATGATACCTTGTATTATTGAAACATGCGGGTAGGGTGCCAGTTACGTTGTTGATTGTCGCTCAACCAACATGATCTTCAAATCATTCAATCCAAGGAAGTCAATCTACATACCCAACCATGTTTATCATTACTTCTATGGAGTATTGATTCTGACAATCATGGCATTGGCTAAAATGCCACTTTTACTAATTGTTTGCATAAGTCCGCGCATGCATTCATACAGCTGATAAGATGATTTTAAAGAACCTTTTCTTTATTTGAATCTCGAGGTGTTTAAAGTGTGCAAGATAATTCCAAAAAATGGAAAACCCTACGTAGTTTGTTGTTTGTTGCGGAAACATTTTATCGTGGATCTAATAAATGCTTAATTTTGGATGTGCAGTGTGAAGGACCCAGTGAGGTTGGATACATTTTACTGCGGACCACCAGTAAACATGGATGGATGATGGGCATGAGCATGTGCATGAGTACAGGGTTTTCTTTCGTCTATCTGTATTATTATGGGATTGTGGGGTCACACTCAACACTTATACCATTTAGTACCATACCCACCCATGTCAATATATTAGTTACTGTGGTGAAGTTTGGCTGTTTTTGTTTCCCCTTCCTCCAAGGCTAGTGGCTGCACATGTTACATATATACAAGTATAGCAAAATAACAGTGTTAAGCTTTGTGACGTTGTTATGGCAGCTCTTTTAGTGTTCCCAATATCAAGATGGCCAAATAAGCCTATGGACTGTGACGTGAATTTTTGGAATATGAGTTTTTCCGTTACCAAACCTCTCTAAACTCATTTCTAAATACACTACAGTACTCTCCAATCAATATATTTTTTTTTTGTTCATGTTGAAAGTTGGCACTACAAAACTCCCCAGATTTCCATTAGGTGTCATTTAAATAAGTATGAAATTATTGTGGCAAAATGAGGCGAATCGCTCCATTTAATTAAATGAGTTAAGGTGAGTTAAAATTTCTATTTAATTTTAGAATTCATTCAACTCAATCTGACTATTTTTAAGTGAGTTGAAGGTGTGTTTGTTTGAGTCTACCCGTTGGGCTTGTTTCTTTTTAATATTCATTATAATTCACTAAAATTGAATTATGATTGCAAGTTTATTAATATTAATAAATTAAATGGTTAGCATTTATAGTTTTTTTTAATCTCATTGGTCAGTGAGTGTATTTGCTGTTTTAATTTATTAATTAGTGATTATTGTATTTTTTTGGCTGATATGTTTTTCAATTCATTTGGTAAATCAATTCACTATTCTTTTACAACCCATTTTGACTCTTTTTTAATTACAGCAGATCAATCCAACCTTCGTTACAAACTATGTTTTTTTTTTCACACGTGTGATATCAGCGCCCCAAGTTCTTTGAGGTCCGGTCCATTAACGGTCAAGATTTCATTACGGCTATGTCTTCCGCACCCCAATTTTTTCTTTCTGCACCCCAGTATCATGAATTGGCAATTCTACCCTGCCCCTCTTTGTCACTGGCCTGTGGCAGATAAGGAAACTGAAGATGCGATTTCCTCTTCATCGGAGTTCCTCTAGCACCTCCCTAACCTCGACGGAGTTCCTCTTCATCAAAGAGGTCCATCGCAACTGTTGCTTCTCTTGCGAGAACCTCTCCTTTTACATCGATTGCAGCTCCCTGGCTGGAGCCCTCAACGACGCCTTCACATTGGAGCAGCAAATAGCAAGTAGACCACCGCGACTTCATCACCTTGTTGTGCTGCCTCTGATTCTAAGTTTGCGAGAATCGCGCAGGCCCAACGGTCTTTGAATATAATGGCGAGGGCACTTACATTGACAGTTGCACGAACATTGTTGGCACTCTGATGATGTAGATGCAGAAGAATGAGTGATGGTGGTGAGGAATGAGCGAAGAAGATGAAGATCCAGTGTGAAAATACCTTCCGAATTTTAGAATCCTAAGTTTTTTTTTTTTAATTCATTCCAGAAATAGGTTTCAAACTGTAATTTCCTATTTAAAAATATATTTTAGAATAAACAATTTTGAATGTAATTTTTTTAACTTATTTCAGATTTTTAATCTAAAAAGTTATTTTTTGATCCGAAAATACGTTCTAGAATACATACTCTATAATATATTTTTTAATGCATATTCTGAAACATTTTTTCGAATCCGAAAATACTGAACAATCTGAAATTCATTAAAAAGAAAGAGTGTAACTTTGAACTTTTTATTATGATTTTAATGTGAGATAATTTGGGGATTATTGATTTTATAATTGTGCTAGGAAGAAAAAAAGAAAGGTGCAAGAAGAAACAACCTTTCAGTTCTTGGATGGACACTACAAATGGTCAAGGAAATCGCAAAAAGGTGAGAGAATGAAAACTTGAGAGGAATTGCGAAACCCTTTGCTTCGAGACGGAAAATCATGTTAGTAAACATAAAATAGATTACCAACTTAAACCATAGGAGGTCAAGAAACTGCATGTCCTCAAGAACATGTAGGTTTAATAAAGGAACCAGCATTACAGGACTTCTCGTTTTTCACCCCCTGGATGCAAGAACTGTAAACCCATTAAATGCGTTTATCACTTTCTCCTCTCGTGATCGATGATCTATTTCACACATTCCCATATAAATTGAGGGGGTAATAAATGAAATTATGAAGTAAACCGCAGTCACAGAATGATGCTGTTAACCAAGGAAATTTGTTGAGTAACAAGAAGCAAACTCGTTTTAATACAGCCATCCATTCTGAAACTACTTTAAAAAATTAACCACTGTATCACGAGCTCAACTTCAATCTAAAAAATCGCATCTCTATTTTGTGATTGTTTCCAGCATTTAGTTATAAACGGGCTTCTTTTAGGTCCTCAGCGGAACTTTGATTTGTGTTGTCCAAAGTAGAGGCATTTCCCTTTTGTTTGGCAAGCCTTTTTGCCATCCTACGGTGCTTCACTTTTCCTGATTTACCACCACAATCCGCCACACCACCTAAACCAAGGTGTGTTGCATAAAAGTCAGAGATAACACACATAACGCAATCAATAACATAACAAGACATTGATAAAAGGTAGTGAGAATGTTCTTGGAACCTTCTTCAGAAGCATTTGATCGAACAGGTGGAGCATCACGTGTAACTTGAGTGGAAGTCAGAGGCAACAACGGTCCAATAAGTTTTCCGCGATGGACGACTTCTTCCTTCAGTTTCTTCTTCCGAATTTTCTTTCGCTGGGCCCTGCTGAGCTTCTCTGTCTCCGAGTCATGCTCTTCTTCAACGCTAGTCGAGGAATTGTTGTCACAATGATCCAAAGCACCTACATTTCAAGAATGTTTCTTTCAATTTTTGCGATTGTTAAAGCATGGTTCCTGCTGTCCAAAATCGTACCTGAAATAACGTCAGCAGCAGACTCTTCGATCAAGGGTTCCGCAGGTTCCAACTCTCGTTCGCTCTAGACGACGATAAAAGTATACTATTAACCTTGGAATTGAAAGAAAACGACGAGAGGCAGAAAGATATACCTGAGGAGAGGAGGAGGGATATAGCATATTAACGATGGCTTCATTGAACCTGCGTTTTCTGTCATCAGGATTCATCAAATCAATGTCAAAATTTGAAATTTTTAGGACTCTCGTTAAGGTTCTGTCTCTTATTTTGGGGGCTATTTTTCTTTAGTACCAAGTTTTTTAAATTATTCTCAAGAAACTACGTTGTCATGAATTCTTTTAACCAATATTTTTCAACAAAATATTATCATCAATGGGGATGGAAGACAATAACTCTTACAACACAAGGCTTGAAATTTTTTAGTCATATTCATAGTGGCGTTTCTAAAAATCAATTATACGTATTAAATACATTGTTCGGTTCTAAACTACAAAATATAAACAGGTAATATGTTTTTTATTATTTTAAATATGCTATAGCCCACCACATCACTACAAAGAATGTGGTCACCAGAAAAAATAGAGTCTAATGTTAGAACCAAGTTTAAATAATTAAGAAATGTAGCTACACAAGACCCAGAAATTGCTAATTTTGAAGGCCCTCTTGTTCTTATGCCTCGACTTTGTTAAACCATATGCTAAAAAATATACATTGATTTCTTTCTCAGCATTTAAATATAAGGATCATTTTCATTTGGGTAAATGAACCAAACAAAATATATTTTTCATCCCCCTTTTGAACTACATGATAACTTGTTACATTTTACATTCTACTGCTTCACCACCTCGAATCTCATCTCACTACCATAGTGAAATTGTTGAAATATAAAAGATATTTTTAATACTGTCTTCATTTACGAATTGAGGGAACTATTGTTACTTTTAAGTTATAATATAATGATTAAAAATTATTGAAATGTATTAACTAACTTTATATAATATAAATAATTTCTTTTAATTAAAATATAATGATTTTTTTAACGCTTAAAACAATAGAAGGTTTGAATAAATTAAAACTCAATATTGGGAATACTCAAAGGGTAGAGATAAGAGAAAAAGTCTTAAGTCAAAAGCATGGTGTCTGCGCGAATGGCTGATGTGAAAAAAAAAATGGCTTAATTGACTCACGTTTTTTGTTGACTCGTCACTGGAGGATAACAAGATTGTGAGTTAAAGAGTGAAGAATAAACCTAAAAATTCAGCACATAAACATTGACTCGCATCATCCCCTTCTCATATATATATATATATATATATATATATATATATATATATATATATATATATATATATATATATATATATATATATATATATATATATATATATATATATATATATTGTGAGCAAGAAAAAATATATTATATTTTAATAAATATTCTTATTTTAAAACATGCATAGCTTGAATTGAATTATATTTGACTTAAGTCGAGTTAATTATATAAAAAAAATATGTAACTCAAAACTTCAACTTGTTTCTTATGAAATTCAGCCTTACCGTGATAACTTTAAATTTATGTTGGAATATTTAATGGAGTGTAGAACAGAATAAAATGAGATAAAATAAAATAGTGTAAATACAAAACCATAACAATTTATTTATTTATTTGTTAAGAAACTTTAATGATAAAACTTTTTTTCTATCACGTTTCCAAATCAAAAGAAAAAGCAAAACGTGTATATTAGATGGAAAAAGTTGAAATCCATTTCATCAAGTTTCACACATTTTTCTTGCGACACTTTCATTCCATCATCTTATGATTATTTACTCTCACTTTGGTAAATAACAAATAGTAATGTATATAGAAACAACAAAATCACCATGAGAATTTCAAAGTTCTTTTGATAATTAATTCACACATAAACCATTTTAAGTATTAATTGCCAACAACTGAATCGGTTGAAATTTAGAGAATACCATCGTTGGAAAAAAAAACTGTTGCAGACTTTATGTTTGTAGCATATATTAAATAAATGGAATAACAAAGGCATTTTTCTAAAAGAAAAGGCAGGAGTTTAATAGCTTATGGTACGGAATTTGGTTAAATGAAGATACCATTAGTTCTTCAACCTTTAATATTATTATTATTATTAATAATAATAATAATAATACAAAAATAAAATGGACACCTGCACATCATTAACAAGGTTAACAACAGGGACCAATCCATAACATACATGCACTTGAATAATTTATCATTTCCCTTTCCCAAAATAGTAAAAAGAAAAACACTATGTCTTCTTTGTGATGTTGGCCATTTCTAGTAACTGTTCAATCTTCATTCTGAATTCCAAAAGGCACGAACATTCATTTAAAAGCATCAATATAGAGTTTGAAATTGACAGCTTATGAGTAGCTAGGCGGCTATAGTTAAAACATTAACATTATATTGGAAAAATCGTTTAAAAGTAAATAAATTATGTTATTGCCAAGTGAATGAAAGTGTCTTTTCATTCTATGAGTAGTTTGCTAAAACAGGGACACGTAGTTATAAGAATAAAATCTAAAAATTATTATTTAACACAAGCATATAACAAAAAATCACATGATTCATACACAAGAGAAGCATCTTTCTAAAAGACAATAAATCACATGATTGAAAACATAATGTGGAAAGAAGACAAGCATGGAGGATATTATAATTAATAATAATAATAATATTATAATTAAAATGGTGATCCATCCAACCTCATTATTTTGACCATGGAACGAGATGAGTTCGCATATGCATTAATGATGATATATTCCGCCGACGGTCAAGACAAAAATCACGTCTGAATCCTGAGCTGCCTCGTCCTCAAGTCGTTGTCTTTTATTGACATTCCATGCAACAATGAACTCTCCTTCATCATCGTTACCCTCAATTTGCACACGACAATCTATAAATAATAGTTCAAAAGCAGCACACCATCATCGTGCCCTGTTATAGCCTCCACCCACGCAGCTTGATTCTCATATAAACCTCAATTTTAATCATCATTCCCACAGAAAATCAAATCAAACCAACTAAACTAGCGATCTAAGTTATGGAAGCTTATTCCAGCTCTTACCCTGTGTCCAAGTCTAATTCTATGCTTCATTCTGTGAGGAAGGCACAAGCAAAACCGTGGAAGAAAGCGCCGGTGGCACCACCGGCACCGACACCGATCAGAGTGTACAAGGTGGATGCTATCAACTTCCGCGACCTTGTTCAGCGGCTTACGGGTGCACCTGAATTCAACCCTGAACTTCATAATCAACTTTTCCAAAGGGTTTCACCTATTGCTACCGCGCCCCCACAGGCAATGTTGCCAAGCAGAGACAACATCGTTGCACCGTCCTCAACTGTGTCCTCCGCTAACTGGTACCAGGAGCAGAAACCTCAAACATTGGAGTTTAATTTATCATCTTCCTCTTCTCATAACTGGTGCTCTGTCCCTCGTACCACCCAAGGAACCATGGCCACCTTGGAACCGGGTCGGGTTCTTTAGTTTTTCTATTACTGTTTTCTTTTTATTTTCTTGATGCTATAATGAAATAACATAATTTAAACTATCTCCTTTAGCTACATATGTTCAATCATTTTGTCTGGTGCAGATAGTTTTTGTCCACAATTTGTTTCTTCTGGACTTCAGCTATCTAGATCTAGGATCCAGCAGATGCTAGCTACACCTTTTTTTCATTATGTACTCTTTTGTATAGATGAAATTATTAAAATTTACATAAAATAAAAGTATAGAAACGTTTGGTTAATCAGTAAGGCTGTTTCATTAGGAAAAAAAAGTTACGCGAAATGTGCAGATTCATGTGATTGGTGTTAAACTGAATTGAAAATAAAAGGCTAAATTCAAGATGGAAAAGAGAATATAATTCAATGCAGGTAGTTTTTAACTCAATGAATTCAAGTGTGTTTTGATACACACGTACCATGATGTAAAATGGACAAATATTTCACGAATGCCATAGAATGCACGTGGAGCAGACGAAACGAACTCCAAGTGAGAAGAAAAAAATTGTTCAAAAATGAAAATAATGTATTAAACAAAAACTGTATTCGGATAATTTACGAATTCAACGTTTGTAAGACTCCTGTTTCACTGCTGCAGCACTACGCAATCATGTTCTGCTCATTACATATAGATAGATAAGACTAAGTTCGCTTTATCATAATAATAATAGTTTTCACTATAATCAAAGCACGTGTTCTTCGTTGTTGATGGCCCTTCAATGTTTTTGTAAGTATTTTGAAGTCGTCAAAGAATAGTTGATGGGATAAAAAGATGTGGAGATAACTTTTAAAACAATATGGAGTAAAATGTAAAAACTGTAGTGAAAAGAAATATATTTTGTAATTGTCTACGTTAATTAGTATCATAAATATGCATTAATAAAATCATTTTATCTACTTAATTATTTTAGAAAATGACAGGTATAATCACTTATATATCAAATCTTAAACTTTTCTATATTATTCTAGAATTTGTATTATATTTCGTTTATGTAAAATTAGATAACTCGAAACATAGTGCCTACGAGTAGTTTTAAACTTTAGTCTTTCTAACATCTTTGTAAAAATATTTTGTAAAGTAATACTCAAGTCAAATTTTTATATTTGTCTTTGTTTCGATGATAAAATGATATTTAATTGCTATATGTTTTGTACTACTGTAATGCACTAAATTTTTTGTAATTGAAAGTTGATTTATTGTTGCAGTTAACTGTAGTAGGTTCACATTGTTTTTCTCGTATATCTTTAAATATATTTCGAAGTCATATAGCTTAATTCATTGTTTAAGCAAAAGTCATGTATTATGCTTCAACCGTTGATTGTAGTAGATTTACATTGTTTTTCTCCTATATTCTTGATTCAAGTAAGAAAGTATAGTTTGAGTTGATCTTCATGTTATCTACCAACCAATAATGAATAAGAGAAGCAATGATAGCACATGTAACAATTCTAAACTCTTTTAAAACATATTAGGAATGAGAAAGGAAAAAAAAAAGAGTAAAATCTTACTAATTTTATAATAAAAATTGATCGGCTAGAATTGTAGAACTCGTTATTATGATTGTTTAAACATTTCTTGATCATCAAATAGATAATTCAAGAGTTAAAATCCTCATACAAATACAAGAAGAAACAAAAAAATATAATTTTAAAAACGATGTTTTAAAGAATATGAATTTAGAAAATTATATTTATAATAGTTATTTTAAAATTTTAATTATTTTAAAATAAAATAAAATATTGGATGTTATTATTTTAAAATAGTTACTATCACTTATACTTTATTTTTTTAGATTTTTACACATATTTATACATCTTATTTTGTTTCTTGATATTTATACTTGATTCTTGATTGTGATTAAAATTCACACAAGGACTTCAAATGATAAAGTTTTCGAAGATATAAATGTCTCATAAATTTAACACTTTGAACTAAGTCTCAACTTCACAAGTTTTATTTAAGTAAATTGAAACATAATATATTCATTTAAGGTTTGATTAAAAATATTTAATTAATTACAATGTGAAGAAATGTAAACGTAAACATAATTAACAAAGAAAAATGACATGTTTTTCAAAATTACAAATTAATCTCTACTCTCATTTTAAATGAAGGAAGGTTGCAGAGTTAGAAATAAGAATGAATTAGAAAAAGTTAATGGGAAATTATAATTAAACTCAAATAATAAAATTTTTTGGTTTGTGCAATCTGAAACGGTGTCGCAGAGTATGGTCTTATCTGGTGAAGGAGGGGAGTCTTGAGTTGGGAGGAAGTGGCGATCGAAATCTGGTAAGAAGCTGTAATCAATCAATCAATCAAACCAAACCATGTCGTGGTTTGCAAGGACAATCGCAAACTCACTCAGACTCGACGACGACGATATCGACGATGACAATGGCGGTAACCTAAAATCCCCTCCGCAGAAACCCGAATCAGAACCCGTTCAACCCGATTCCGCATCCACTCCCAGTCCCACCGCGCGCGGGGTCAAAGAGGATTTCAACGAGCTCACCAAATCCTTTTCCCGCCAGATATGGGGCGTCGCCTCCTTCCTCGCCCCGCCGCCTGATCCTCAACCCCGTACTCCCGACGCCGATCCCACCTCCTCCGAGGAAGATATTATCGCCGGAATCCGTAACGATTTCGCCGAGATTGGTGGCAAGTTCAAGAGCGGGATCTCCAAAATTTCTGGCAATAAGACGGTATCTGAATTCACCAAGATTGCTTCGAATTTCCTTCAGCTTGGATCCCAAGAGGAATACGATCTGGAAGGCATTGTCGGAGTTACCGAGGACGTGGTTGCCTTTGCCAGAAGCGTAGCGCTGCATCCAGAAACTTGGCTCGATTTTCCTCTTCCTGACGATGCTGATTCTGATGGTATATCGACCTTTTCACTCTTGGTTATGCAAATTCTGTTTACCGTTCCAATCGAAATTTCGAGATCATTTATTTTTACTTCTAGACAGATATATAATAGTTATGGCTATTCTCGCAGTTTGCCCTAATGGGCTTCTTAAGATGTTCATGTGTGTATTTTAGATGATATTTGATCGTGGCTGATGTTTCACTATCTCTGGAATTTTGTTGCTTAGATTTTGATTTGTCCGATGCGCAACATGAGCACGCTTTAGCTGTTGAACATCTGGCACCAAGCTTAGCTGCTCTTAGAATGGAACTGTGCCCCGGATACATGAGTGATGGTAACTTTTGGAAGATTTATTTTGTACTCCTGCATCCTAGACTCAGCAAAAGTGATGCTGATATTTTATCCACCCCCCAAGTAAGTTAAATTTTATTGGCGTTGGTTTTCTATATTCGTTGCATTTGTATACTTTTTGTCGGGCAAATGTGAGCTGATGCCTCTTAAGTAAAATGATTGTGTTGTTTTGGTTTCTTTGTTTGCTTGTCTTAATTGCTTTAACTTTTATTGAGTGCTACTAATAATTGAAGCAGAGAAAACTAAGGTATTTCATTGTTCAGGATAAACATGGCATCGGAATCTTAAATCTTGTTAGGAAAGTCCTTCATGATTCATGAAGTTATAAGTTATCTGTGATCCCTTTTTATGACTGAAAAAATGTGTCCATCATGCTCCAAAATAAACATTGTCATGCTTGTCACATTTGATGTTAGCTATGTAGTAATTTTGGTATTACTTGAATCGTCCTTGCCTTTGTTACTACCAATCGTGGTATGTGTGCAGATAGTGGAAGCTAGAGCAATGTTAACTCAGGCCTTAGACAAAAGAGGTAAGGAAAAGAAAGAATCGGAGCTATCTGCCGGAGGCAATATTCCTCCAAAAGAGGAGGAGCAACATCTCCTTGTGCCAAACAGTTCTCCACTTGAATCTCTACCTCTTCAGGCATCTGTTGTTGAAGCAGTCCCATCTATGGTTACCTCTGATATTGAAATGGAGAAAAATGCAACTCAAAGTGATGTTCCAGAAATTATTGTCAAGTCCGTGGCTAAAGAGGAACCGGTAAAACCATCTGCAGAGCAATCAGCATCTGGTTCAAGCAATAGATTTTTGGATGAAACCTATGAGGACGATGCCGATGATTGGCTGAAAGAAGAGGATAGTTCTGAAATGGTTGGTCCCAGTGGAACTTATATTCAAACTGGTAATGATGAGGATGTGTCATTCAGTGATCTTGAGGAGGACGATGTTGATGTACATGAAAGTAATAAGAAAACTAGATCAGGTTCTGACTCTTCAACAAAAGACTCCCGAGATTGGGTTCAGTTAGGTAGAAGTTCTCCTAGCTCTGATAAGGATAGGTTCTCTGTTGAAAGCAAACATGCTGGTTCTGAGCATTCAAGTTCTCGTAATTCTGTGACCAAGGAGTCCAATGATTGGCTTAACGTTGATGACATTGATGTAATATGACAATGCCTTGGAATATGTCCCAGAGGTAAGTTTTTTTATGTGATTCCCTTATATTTTTGTGAATATCTGCATATAGTACGTGTACTCTACGATTGACATTCTGAAAGACTGTCTGTAAATAAAACCAGTCTCCACTGGGCATTGTGTTGTGTATGGTTATTTATTGCACCGTACATAAACTAAATCTTCTATTTGATATCTGAATTTCTAGTAAATGGTTATGATAAATATTTATTTAAAAGATGCGAACAACGACACTTTATGAACATATACTGCAGGCGTTATCTATAGCAAAGTTTCTTAGCGTCCAATGCCATAGTCTTACTAGGGCTATTTGGTTATGAGCTACCTAGAATCCTAGATGTTTCTTTTCAGGACAAACTACTAAATTTAAGACCCTTTCACTACCATTACTACAGACATGAAACATATAGCTGTTGTGCCTAAACGTCAGATATCATAAGTAGTTTCTGCTCACTACTTGTATTTGGGCTTTGGTGTTTCTCTTGACTTTCGAAGCATCCGTCTTTCTTTTGTAACTTCCATAATCTTTACACCTTTCTCGGTGTTATTTCCTTTTTGAATTTTAATTAGAAAATATTTATTGGTTCTGCTTTATTTTATCGGTGGTTTAAATTACTGGGTTAACTATGTTGACAAGTTACAGCCTAAAAGGTTTGCATATTGTAGTGATAAATAATATTACCTCTTCAATATTAATAGAAGACATGGAAACAAAACTAAGATTGTAAGATTAATTGTTGTTGGACAACTGTAGATGCTGAATATGATTGTTTTTTAGTAAATAATTAATTTGGTCCGTGTAGTATCATTATCTCATTTATTTGAAATTTTTAAAGTTTTGTACCACCTATCGTGTTAGTTTCTCTGGTTCTGAAACTGTTCTCGAGTTTAAGTGACAGGCTGACTTAGGATTTCTTTCATTTCCCTTCTCTAGTGTTGTATCTATTCGATCTTTTCTCTAAAACAAGATAAGTATGATTCCTCAGGATTATATGCAACACATAGTACTCAATGAGTGTCCTAAACTTGTAGCATTTTGTCTGAGATGCTTTGTTTAGGAATTTATTTTGCTTAAGTATATACATGTTTTGTTTCTTGATTTTTTCATTATTAATGGTTTGACACGAGATACAAGTAAGTGAAGAATTTGAAAGAAAATTGGTTTTAATGACCAAAAATAATAGTCCAATTTTTTGTTGTTAAAGATCATATATTAAGAACTAAGAGAGAATAGCTCGATACACAAATTAATGTTTTATTGGATTGTTTTTAATCAAAGTCAACCTTACTTTTTTGGTTAAGGAGCTATTTGATTTTAGAAAATATTTTCCACTTTTATTACTTGTTTATTACTTTTTTATTACAAATTATGAAGCATTCTTTTATTTTACTCTTTATTTTAATAAATATATACAACACACAGAAATAATGAAAATAATTGTATTATTTTCTATTTTTATTTCTATTTTCACTGTTTTCTATATGAAAATTTGAAAACAAGAAATAAAATAAAATAAAGTGACATTTATTTTGTAATAAACAAATGAATACATGTTTTACAACTAAATGATTCCTAATTGTTACCAATTTTGGTTATCTATATGAAAGTGACACTTGTTGAATGTGGTATCAATCAATATTCATTAGAATATTATTGACGATACCTATGATACTTAATGTAGACTTTGTCCATTGTTAGTTGTGTTGTAGTGTTGCAATAACTTTAACTAGTGTTGTCGCAGTTTTATGGCCGACTGTTATGCAAGTCAGTGTGCAGCTTGACAATGATTAGTATGATAAATTATAATAATAAATTGCCAGCATACTCTTTTCAATTGTGTTCATTATTGGGTCGAATTTACCAAATTTACTAGCAATTAGTTTTAGTTTATTGATTTTTACACGAGTTTTTGTAAGTAACACGTGACATTCCTCTCGGTAAAAAGTAATTTAGCTGTTGTAAATATGTCAAAAATATCATGTGTCTCGTTTCTTTTTCTACTTTGAACGTTTCTTGGAACATTTCTCTATCCACACATGCAAGTAGAAATTTGAATTAGATTTTATTTTCGTAGCAAGCGTCAATATGAGTAGGAGGATGATAGCCAGAGCCGGTACATTTTAACAGCTATTGAAAAAAGAAAAACCTTGTGTTTTATTTTCTTCATTACCCAATACCCACGTAACTTCATTAGTGCTTAAAAATAAGTCTGGTAGCTTTGGTAATAGACATGAAGAATCATTGTCTACAAAATAAACTCTGTCAAATCTAGGTTAACAACAGAAAATTATTAGGAACTAGAAATCAGAGTGGGATTTTATTAGCACCTGTCTTGTAAAAACTGAAGAAACTGCTGTTCATGTCGAGAAAAGGAGGGGCTGGTTTTGTTGACTGCTTCGCCCCCTCTCTTAGAGGCGGGTAGGCCTAAACGTTAAGATACATACTAATTATAAGTTGGAAGCTTTTCATTTGGAAAATTATATCTTGAGAGTGAAAGTTATTTTTTTAATAAACGAAAATACACGAGAATTAGTTTTGCATAGAAAGAAAGTATCATAGTGCCCTTTTTAATTAAAAAATATAATTATAAAATAGTTTTCAACATCAACGTATCATTATCTCTTAATAATATCACCAGATGAAACCAAAATCAAGCACTGGAAATTGGAACGAGAATATCGATAAAACTATTTCTACATGGCTAAATGCTCATCCTACCTGGTAACGTACATGCACAGATTAATTTGTAAAAAGTCATTTCTGATCGTGTAACGACCTTGATATTGATATGAGAAGAATGTGTACAATGACCATAAAATAAAAACGCATGCTTATAATGTGGCCAGCTGCTCACTCTTCAAAGTAAAAGGAAAAAGGCAAATTAAAAAAAAAAAAAGAGTCTATGTACAGAACTATTTAGGAGCGACATTGATTGAAGTAAAGAAAATAATTGAGGGGGAATAAGGTTGTCAGGATCTAATGGGGCCAAAACCGCCGGAGAGGCGTTCTAATCGAGACCATAGCAAGCTTCCGAGTGAGAATTTTGGCTTGCCTTCCTCTGTGTCGGTGGTTTGGTGTATAACCGAGGAGGAGGAGGACGATGATTGATGAAGTCTATGGGGCGACTTGTGATCAATAACGACGGATCCACCGGTCTCTTGTCTCACCAATTCCACGATATTTGGGTTCACTTCTTCACCTGAACAATCTGTCACAAAGAATGATCCTACCGCTTTTCCTCCCTCCGTTCCGATCTCAAATCTCGATATGGATAACCCATTTTCACGAAACACCCGCGTCACATTCGACAGTAGCCCCGCTCTATTTTCAGTTACAATATCCATTCTCAATCCCTGCACCAGACATATATACATTCAAAATCCAACATTTCACTTAATTTTTAAAATGTAAGTACAACATACATACATACATGCGACACTCTGCGCTCCACTGCAGCGATTAAGCATAAGGTTAGTTTTTGCTTCTCGCTTTCGCTGGGAATACCTGAACTACCCATCTGCCTTATGTAGTACTCCTATGCATGACAATAGCACGTATTAGAACAACAGGCCCACCAATGACTAAACTAAGTTGTGAGAAATTATTATGTACCTGATGAGCCATGGATCTCTTGGAACTGATGGCGGCGTGGAACACCACATACTGCATGTCCGTTAACACGCACACGGTGTCGAACAAGAGCTTAGGACGATCCCTGCTTCTCACGTTAACCACCAAGTACCCTTTGTCCTCGCATTTCCCGACAGACACGTGGGTCCCATCACAGCCCTTCTTGTGTGCCCCGCTACTGTCCCCGTCACACGCGCGGCAACTCTCGTAATCCCTGTCCGCGTACATCAGCTGGTGGAGCCTCCGCTCCCTTTGGGTGTGCCCCGCCCCCAACCTCGTCACCCTCACCCTCTTCCTCTCTCCCCTATGGGCCGCCACCACATTTTCCAGCTGCTCCTCCATTAGGCCCAGCCGTTTTGGGTCGCTTATGGGCCCTGCTTTTAACGCATCCTCCACCAATATTATACAGGCCACTCTGTCGTTGTGGGTCCATGCAGTTGCAGCGGTAACGACACATTCCTGCTCAACCAACACTCCTGCTAGCTCTGATAGTAGGCCAGCTCGATCCACCCCACTCATCTCCATCGCTGTTATCTCCTTTCCCACCACCTCTTCCTCTGCTCCTTTCTCACAACCTCCTTCTCTATCCCTTGAAATCTTTCCTTTGCTTCTTGTCACGCACAGTTCCTGTACCATTTTTATCTTTATTTCAAATGCTTCAAATCACTCATTTCTTTCCAATCTTCCTCTTAATCTTTTTGTTTCAATTTTGTTTCTCAACTTCAACAACCACGAGTTATGTAGAGAAGTTTCAATGATATTGTTAAAATGTAATTTAACGCTTCAATAAGTTAAGCTGTAATTTAATAATAACATTCATAGAATTCATTTATGAATTTTTATGTTTTTCTAACAATTTGAGTGTGACAGCATTATTTTTCAGTGCGAATAATATTTGTAGAAATAGACAGAATGACCTGCTGGATGTGGAGCATGAGCGTTTCGTCTGTGAGCTTCTTGCCAGCTTCATCAGTCACGTGGAACACTGAATTTTGCAATAAAAAAAAAAAGACCCACGCGGCATGGATCAGAACCGGACTACTGACGTACGTTTGCAGATAATGAGACTGTCCTACCAAGTTATGGGGCTTGGTAATATATGACGCATGCATAGCTCATGCATGTTGTAGAAAGTGACAAGGTATTTATTTAATAATTATACATATTTGGGTTGATTGCGGAAAATGCAGAAAGCTGAGGAATAAAAGGGACTCGTGAGAGAGACACTGACCGTCCATAAACCATCCACCATCGGAGGAAATGTATGATTTGGAAATGATGAGATCAAGATCTGTCAGCACTTGGACCATCTCCAGTAATATCCCCTTCCTGTTTGCACTGTCTACCTGCTTTTTCACAACACACTATATTTAATTAATCTTCGTTTTTCTAAAACAAACTCAAGTCAAGCTCTTAATTAATTAGCACTTGCTTGCTGCACCCAGGTTTTGCCTCCTGATTGCCATGCTACCAAGTATTTCTTTTTTCAATTACATATTTCATGTTATATACTTTCTGTAAAATTAGTCTTTTTCTCTCTATCGCTAATCATCTTATCCCGTTCATCTATCTAATATAACCCGTGACACTCCTTTCTAAAGGATTACGTCATTTTGATTGAATACAATCAAGATTTAGTTTTCTTAAAGAAGAGGAGCTTTTTCTTCTAATAAGATGACAAAAAGCAAACTCCTTTTATCCTTTGTCATTCATATCCTCTTTTAATGGTTAAAAAAGCAAGCACGTATTGTAATTTGCATTGGCTTTTGGTACCAAGTGTTAGAGGGACAACTCAGTTTCTTTGCATCTAATATAATAATATAATATAATAATGATTAGTTATCATACTTAAGAGCCAAGTGGTAATGTGCAGAATGGACATTAATCTAACATGTATCATGCCCTTCCCATTTTCCAACAGTGTGCTCAATGATTTAGCCAAAGAAGTAGCATTAGGACATACTAGCTGTGGTTGATGAGGTGATCATTGAAAACCACAAAGGACGAATTGGAAACACACAACGTATACAAGCATGATTAAATAGTCAATTACAAAATGATAATTTAAGATATATGCAACTTGACCATAGAGAATTAAATCTAACCTTCACCACAGTGCAGTCTCGGCAAGAATCATTATCGATGCAGACCCTGCCAACACATGATCAAATACGTGTAATTCATTAAGGAATCAATCCACCATGGTTCGGCTAAGCAAGAAAAACAATGATATCTGTCAAGTTGAACAAGAATAAGAAGACGACAAGAAATTGCCAGAGAGGTTGCAGCAGTACCTGGGAGGATGTATTCTTTCTATGAGCGATTCAATCTCGCGATCGATGTGAGCGTGGTAACATATTTCCATTCTTTCTTATTAGCTATTTGAATTTGGAGGCTATTGGACAATAACCCCAGAACCTGAACTGCTATCAGTATAAGAAAGATTCAGAGGATGTTAACTTAACATGATTATCTATCCAAAGAAATAAAACTTCACATGTTTAGAAACTTTAGGATAGAGAAATCATGTTTGAGACCTAATAGCTTCCAAAGAACGTGAAAAATCAAAACAAACAATCTGACATATATAGATTAAGAAGCGTTCAAAGGGAATGAACAGAAGCGCATATTCAATATATGCAATAAAAAGAAAACGTGGGTATAATGAAGCGCCGTATATCTCGTTTCCGAAGCGATAACGCAGGAATAGCGACATGTATCATAACAAATTATATTTGTTAAAACCGAAAAGAAAGTTGTGTGGAAATTGAGAGGGTTTTCCATTGTTCGTAGCAGCGAAGGTTTGAAAAAATTGATGCATTATAAGGAATTTGAAAGGTAGAATGAATGAGAAATAATGTGATAGGGCGATTACCTGCTGTTGAGGAAGGAATAGCAGCAGGTGAAATACATTGAGTGGAGGTTTCGGTTTGAGAAAGAATTGGAGAGAGAAGAGGATTAAAGAACGGGCCAAATCTTGATATTTTCTATCTTTGGCAGTGCGGTCTCTATTAGGAAAACCGAGTGCGTTCAGTTCTCACACGTAGTATAAGCTAAACCCCGCGTAGCCTTAACGATTGGAAAATTCAAACACAACGAAAATGCAAAAATTCTGGGTTCTCTTCTCTTTCTTATATGTTGTTGGGAGCTGCGTTTCTCCGTGGCATCTGGAGATACGACACAACACTGCTAGAAATAATAAGAGAGGTGGTTCTTGGTTCTTGGTTCTGGCTTGGGAAATGGGAAATGGGAACAAATAGTAAAATAGAAAAGCGAACGTGTTGTGACAGGGTGAATCTAGTAACTGGGACACAGGTAGAGTGTGAACTATTATTGTGGTAATGCCACGTGTCCTTTGTTCTGTAGGTGTGCAGTTGTGGAACATGATGCAGTCAAATATTACTACCACTAATGACGTTGTCGTGGCATCATGATTATTTCCCTGTTCAAGGGGAATCCACGTGTTCACTTTATGCACTTACTGGTTCCCTTCTGGAATCCTATCATACCTTGTTTCCAATTTCTACTCTTCTCTCGTATGTGAAGTCACAACACAACTTCCAATGACTGTGTAGACTAACGTTTTAAAGCAACTACACATACCTTTGACTTCTTTTATATTTTTAGAAGTAATTTTGAGTCTTGTAAAAGCACTTTTATGTTATACAATTACAAACAAAGTTTCATATTAAATAAAATAAGATATGATATGTTTAATATTAGATAAAATAATATATGTATATAGGTTTATACATGTATAAATAGTAAGTCTTTTAAAGTAATATAAAAAATAAATTTGTGAGAGTTTGACTTAAAACGGATAATATTTTACCAATATGAAAATATATGTGTGTATGTGATGAATATAGATCATGAAAAACTTTTCCTATAGGAAAGGTGGAGGTGGAGAACCATAGTTCTTTGTTTGAAGGAAAGATTGTTAGGTTTGAGGGGAGGATTATTAGGTACAAACAAAGTCTGACATCTTATAAAATAAGAAATGGACATGAGTTCCTTTTGAAGTGGTACCAAAAGCAAATTCATAAAGATCTGACTCAAAACGGACAATATCTTAACACTATAGAGATCTATGTGTGTATGTAGTGAACCTCCCTACACTTTAAACCACATTATTTTTTTTCTATTCAACAAATAAAAAGTATAATATATTTTCTTATATTTTTTAATCCTACATTAGTAAAAGGCCTTATGCATACATCATTCTAGAAATTGTTTACATAGCAGTTTCTGTTCAGTTTTCAACGGATGCAAAAAATAAAAATATTACATAAAATTATTTCTAAAATTAATATTTATTCTCTTAGTTTGATACAAATAGACAATTATAGATTGATTTCTTTAAAAGATGCATTTATAAGATAATATAAAAAAATCTAACTGATAAATTAAAAAAGATTATATATAAAGTAATTAATTTGTATCAATATGTATTTATATCACGGAGATGATGGTTGAACAACATACTTATATACTTATATAGCTAATGAGGTAGTGGAAGAGATTAAAAAAAAAGGACAATAGTGAAGATACTTATGAGAAGACATATGATTCGATAAGTTAAGATTTTGATGGAGAGGGTAGGTTTTTATATGGCAATGGATAAGTTAAATTAAGTGTTGTCGGTCTCTATTTCAGTTTTGGTAAATGGTAGTTCAATCAAAGAAAGTTTTGGTAAATGGTAGTCCAATCAAAGAATTTAATCTAACAAGACTGAGACAAAGTGACCCAATAGCACCATTTATGTTCTTAATAGTGGCATGGGGTCTATTAGAATGGTAAGTCAGACACCTAGATTAGAAATTAGAAAGTGATTTTTAGTCAAACTCAACTCCACAAAATCGGCTTGTAAGGTGAGCACCTCATTTATATATTATAATTTGGCCTTATCTCTAGTCGATGTGGAACTTCCAACACATCCCCTTCACGCCGAGAAATAAACATCTTGAACATGATAATAGAAATTAGGTAGTTCGATAGCGGCCAGACAACGGGTGAAATATAAATGCCCAAGAAACAAGAAATATTGGTAAGATAGACTTTAACCATGTCTCTGATATCATATTAGAAAATAAGTTTAAGTTGGTTTTGTAGAATTGAGTTAGGCTTAAACCTACTTTCTAACACAAAGTTTATACAAAAATAAAAGTAGGAGACAATAAAATCAAGGTTAACTTATAACAATTTGAGGATGATACTTTCTTTCCGTGTGAAGTGAATAACCAAAATTCTTTGACAAACTAATACTATATGTAAACGTTTTGGAAAAGTATTTATTTAAGTAATTTTTGTATCCACGTGTATTATTTGAGTGAAAAAATCACACAATACAGTCCCAATAACTTAACCTAAAAAAGAAAAACTTCGAGTTAGATACTTCTAGAACCACTTTAATTTTGCAGGTTGGTGCCTTGTGAATTAGTCTCCACAGTAAGCATCTTCAAAGATATTTTCTGTAGATAATCAGACTGGAATAAGAGAACACCACATTAAACTATCAACTTTTCATATTGTATGTAATTGTAAACATAATCATAAATTGATAAATCTATAATCAAACACGTACTTAACTTGTTGCGATAGTAAATATCTTCTCTTCAACCCTTTGAGCAATATTTTGAAGTTCATGCAAATCCCTCTTGACTATAAACAGAAAAATATATTTTTAACGTGTCTATTGTATAAAAAATGAAAAAGAAAGCAATTTAATAACTAAATAATACATATTATACAAAATTCATGGTCAATATAATAGCCTAAAATGTTATAGGCTCGTTAAAACGGTAGAAAGCCTTATTGAAATCATACACATGTACAGAACAAAAAAAAACAAATATAGTATAATAGATATAAAAAATGGAGTGCAAGCTGCAAGAGTTGCATTGATCATTTTGGATAGTCTCTCATTTACATACAAATATGATGATAGAATGACTGAAAATAAAGAAAATGAATAAAAATACATAATTTTATTAAGAGTTACTAGGAAATGAGAAAATATTTTCGCTCATAAGAATAGTTTTTCATTTTATTTTATACTTTTTGGACTTGTAAAATGTAGTATATTTTTTTTTATATCAAGGTGCAAAATAGTAATCGTAGTTTAGATTGAAATTGGGTCTAAATTAAAGATTTCAAGACTGTTGCTCTCTTCACCACCACCACATACTCCTTACACCACCACATACCTATTTTGTTCTTTTATAAAATGGATGTTAACATGCGTTTCACTTTCAACGGATGTTGACATCTGTGAACTGATGTTGACATCTGTTTACATATTTTATATTTTAGTTTATTATTTTTATTTTAAAAAAAAGAAATCTTTGGATGTAGCCACATCTGTCATCCGTTGAAGATTTTTTAAAAATATTTTAATTATTATTTAAATAATAATACTTAAACTAAATTAATAATAATTATTTTATTAAATAAAATAAAATTAATTTATAAATAATTAAGTAATAATTTTAAAAAAATTAAATAATATTTATATATTAATTTAAAATAATAAATTAAAAAACTAAAAAAAAAATTTCACGTAGCCACATTCGTTTTAATAAATTTTTTAAAATATTTTAATTATTATTTAAATAATAATACATAAATTAAATTAATAATAATTATTTTATTAAATAAAATAAAATTAATTTATAAATAATTAAATAAAAATTTTGAAAAGTTAAATAATATTTATATATTAATTTAAAATACAAAAAAATAAAAAACTAAAAACTAAAAACAAAATAAAAAAGAAAACTTCAACGGGTACATCCGTTTTAATACATTTATAAAAAAGGATTTTAATTATTATTTAAATAATAATACATAAATTAAATTAATAATAATTGTTTAATTAAATAAAATAAAATAAATTTATAAATAATTAAATAATAATTTTAAAAAAAATTAAATAAGATTTATATATTAATTTAAAATACAAAAAATTAAAAATTAAAAATTAAAAACAAAAAAAAGAATTTCAACGGATGTCGACACATCCGGATGTGCCACATCCGTTTTAATACAATTATAAAAAAATATTTTAATTATTATTTAAATAATAATAATACATAATTAAATTAATAATAATTGTTTTATTAAATAAAATTAATTTATAAATAATTAAGTAATAATTTTTAAAAAAATTAAATAATATTTATATATTAATTTAAAATACAATAAATTAAAAAACAAAAAACAAAAAAAAAACTCAACGGATGTGACACATCCGTTAACAGATATGACACATCTGTTAAATGGGAGTGTAGGATATTTTAAAATATAAAGAATAGTTTTGAAATTTAGAAAAAATGTGATGATACATAGAGTAATGTGAAGTGATGTAGAGAGTAATCCTCAAATTTTAATCATACCTAAAAAGTAAAATCAATTTCGGCGAAGAGAGGAGAAACAAGACAGTTACACAAGTATGGGAAATGTAATACAAACATAAAAAGTATGGGAATAATCTTAGTCATTGATCTAGATCTAAAAGTTTTAAAATAATTTTTTTTCTCACATTTTTCTGTAATATTTTGGGTCAAGGCTAGCATGAGTTGCTAAATATAGCAATTTTTTTAAATGACTTTTGAAATATATGGAAAATTGAAAATTTGAAGCAAATACATGTGAGAGTAATTCTCATCCATGTGCTTATCTTGAACATGAAGGTGGAATTTGATTTGCTTCTTCCACCATCTAAGTACTCTACAACTTTTATCTTTCTTCTCGAACCTTATCTTTATTTTTCTTCTCTTTAATTACAATTCATTTCTACATAATTACCCATCACTTTTGGTTATTTTTATTGCTTTTGTCTCACTCAATTGCAAACTCTTCCATTAGGTGGATCAAGCTACATTGATCAGATTGTGTAATCCGATCAAAGATGTTGACATTTAGATAGATTAAAATAGATATTTTTACACATTCTTCCCCCACGAGCCAAACTTTCTTTTTTTTTCTTGTTCTATACAATATTTATATATTATCGTCTGAATTGTATCATCATATTGTAATGTCCAAGTTCAATCTTTAAATGGTATGATAACTGATGACAATAAAGACAAGTCATATGAAACTGAAACTGATTGAAACCTTTCCTTTAGCATCATCGTCTTCTTTGGATAGTATAGGCACATGCATCGACTAAAGCTCCGGACACGAGAGTTATCATATAAATTCATATAGCTTTATAATTATTTGCTGTGAATGACAGTACCTAATATTCTTAGTAGGTTCCTTGAGACCCCTAGCCTCCAATTAAGTTCAAGCATATTTAAACAAATTTCATTGTTTAGGAGCAATTTTAAACAACTCTACCAAAAATATACTATTTCTCATCATTGACGGGAACCATTTTAGCTGTTCTTTCAAAACTATAATTTAATTTTTAATTTTGTAAGAAGTCATACGGTTAAATTTTATATTGAAATTTTTATTTTTATTTAGTTTTTAACATTATATAAACCACATGAGATATACATGCATAAATTTAGTAAATTATATAAAATTAGTGTCTTAACCAATATCTCAAAGTTATTAAAATTGAGAAAATGAATATCATGAATGACACCTTGATGTACTAATTTTGTAAATATACATTGTATAGTAACGTGTACATATAAACCATCAATTTCAGAAAGATGTACCATTAGTATGTTGAGCATCACAGTGCCTCCCACCGTTATTCTGCAAGTTTTCCCACCTGCAATTACATCTAATATATAGACTCAGCTCTGGTTGGTGTTTATGGAAGTGTTTTTAAACAAAGAAGGTGATGCTGGTGTTTTTATGTTCATAATAGGAAAATATTACTTGTGGTGCAAACCAGCAAGATTCCAAATGCTTAAAACACGGACAAAGCATAATAATCTCACTCCAAAATTTATTATATACAGCTTCGTATGCAAAACTTATTATATACAGCTTCGAATATGAAAACCTTTCATGTGCCACAGAAGAGCTAACATCGTTATTTCTTTCACTCTCATAACAATAATATTTTATGGATTTGTTGCCTTCAATTTTCATGCATGGTCTCAGATTTAAAATTATCTATGGAATCAAATTTTATAAGAAAGATTCTTTTTATTTGCATAAAATTTAACGTATAACCAATTTTGGATTAATATATATAACCTTCTGTAAATTTTAATTCAGTTTTGTCAGTTTCTGTGGCATAGGAGTGATCCTCTGTCATCAATAAAATATCATGGAGCATAAAATGAATAACGTGGAAGGAGAAAAAGACTCACAGTTCTGCTCTCGGTGGCGACCGCAGTAACAACAAATATTAGATTGAAAGAATAATAAATTCCAAAACAAAAGATTGTCATATCCTCTTGAAGAACCGTAACTCCACCCCTCATGAACTCCACCCCTCATGAAAGGATGATAAACCCTTTCAGAGCAAATGTGGCACATATATCTTTGAACACATATATCATTGAAGAAGAATCTAGTTTTTGGTAGCAGAGAATAATTAACTAAAATAAGAGTTTGTGGTCTACGAGAACAGAACAGCCATTACAGATGAGCTGACACAGCTGGTCTCATGGTTATGATACTCATCTTTGCCACTGACCACATCTACGATGCTCATGTAAATCCAGCTTCACCTCTTTTTTCCTTTGATGGATTGAAACACTTTCTCTCTAAGCATGTGCATACAAACTCTTACCGTTAATTATTCTGTGCTACCAAAAACCAGGTTCCATGAGGTAGAGGTAATAAATGTTGAATAGATTTCTTTGTTATTTTCTATATGCTACGCCGTCGAGATATCAGAATAGTTTTGTGGCGAGTGAGAAGAGGAAGAAGTTGAATAGTTTTGTGGCGAATGAGAAGAGGAAGAAGTTGAATGAGAAAATGTTAGAATATTATTCCTTAGCTAGAGTATAAATAAAGAACTTGGCCTTTATTCCCTGAAAAAAATGTTTATTAGTATTACTATTAAATGAATAGAAAAAGAAAAAACATTCAGAAGGAAACTTAGTTAGTTTGGTAAGGGGAACATTAGGTTTGGTAAGGGGAACACTAGGTTTGGAAAGGGGAACACTAGGTTTGGAAAGGGGAATATGGCAAAAACAAACATTAAAAAAATGTTTGCTTAGTATTACGATTAAATGAATAGAAAAAGAAAAAACATTCTAAAAGAAACTTAGTTAGTTCGGCAGAAAGAAAACATTAGGTTTGGCAAGGGGAACATTAGGTTTGGCAAGGGGAACATTAGGTTTGGCTGCTAAAAAGTAAATTGCTTTTAAATTTGGCATCCACAGACAAGCATCAAACCTCAGAACATAATAAATACAATTTCACTACTGTTAAAATCCAATTCATACACAAGTTTAATCATCATAACACCAAGCAATTAACTCTAAAAATTTTAAGAGAAAGACAGAGGGTTTTCAGAATAAAAGAGCTAACAGGAATTACGCCAATAAATTTGATTGACCTCTCTGTACTAGATTTGAAAGAGCCCCGAGATCGATTTGCGTCTGAGTGGTTCGCTAGTTTGGTGTGAATCAAGATTTTCGGTTTCATCATGGATTGCATCGTGGCGTAATGATTTTGGCTCTGTAATGTTTCATACAGGTCTGGTGGAGGATGGTGCCAGCGGTGATGTGCAGAGGAGCTCGTTCTATGTGGCTGAAACGATAAGATGGATGAAAAAGGAGCGACCTTGGGGATTTGGACGTCGTACTGCAGCAGGGTGTGACAGTGTAGCTCCAAGACCAGAGCACACCGGAGAAGAAGAGAAAAAGGGGTATTAGAGCAGGTTGCAATCTTCGTAATGGAGAAGGAGCTCTAGGGTTTCAGATTTCAAAAAAAAAATGTTTGTATTTTTTTACCTCTTTTTATTGTGTTATTATCTTCTTTAATTTTTAGTTTATACACGCCTGTAATTGATATCTCCACATCCCATGTATTTTGTGATTTGTTTATGGGCTTGTTTCATTTTTGTTTACTGTACTTCAATATCTAGTGCACACACTCATTAATAAATATTCAATATTATTAAACAAAAAGATAAAAATAAAATGATAAAATAAAAAAAGATAAAATATTAAAATTACAAAAATTTGGCTTGTCATGTTTCTTGTATTTAATATTTCTTTTGTTAATAACTAAATAAATTTTTTTGATTGGTTAGTATTCAGTTGTGTGAATATTGTTTTTACTAAATAAAAAGGATAAATTATAAAAATATATAAAATAAACTTTAATGTTTTTAGCCCTTAGTATTTTTTTAATGACTAAATATAGGTTTAATTTATTTTCTATTTTTAAATTAAAAGAGTAATAAAAGATCATTAAAATTTAAATGAATTAATTAATTAATTAACACAAAAATTAAAAGACTAATAAAATATCAATAATTAATGATGGAAAAATAATATAACATAAAAAAAGTAAATTTTTGATAAATATTTTTCTATAGTCAAAATTATATTTACAAATAAATTTAAATGAATTAGTTAATTAATTAACACAAAAATTAAAAATATTAAAACATCAATAGTTAATAATGAAAAATGCATAATTAAAAATATTAATATCATTATCAATAATAAATATTTTAAATTATTTACGAATTTTATTGATAAATTTTAACACTGATAAATTTTAACATGAAAAAAATTATCTGTAATATATATTTCATCGACAAAAAGTATATATCAATTAATGAATTATATAATATTAACATTACTCACAGATTTTTCTTGTTAGTAATATATATCTTTTCTATTTATTTTCTTCCTTTTTGTCTTTCTTTTATTTACATTTCTAATTTGCTTATTTGCTCGTCAATTTACGTTTCGAGTTTCAAACAACAATGTTTTAAAATTTCAAAATTATTTAAAGCTTTTTAAAAAAATTAATTATTGAAATAAAGTGCATAAGTTTTAATTAATATTCACATAAAAAGACAATTTAGTAAAAGTATATATATTTGTAAAATTGGTTCAAGATAATCTTTTATAAATAAACTTTGTGTCAATCATTAATCTTGAATTAAAATACTATAATTATGATTAAAATCCAATTTATTTGTTGATTATTATTAGGTGTATAAGTCAGTTGTATTCTGTTAGACAGCTGTAACTACTACAGCATAACAGATGTCATTGTAATCTGTATATAACAGACATGCGGGTTCTCACATTTTTTTTTGAATAATACAACATCATCATTCAGTACTTCTTTTTCCCTGTTCTCTCTCTATTCTTTCTCTGCCACTCGGTGCATACTTTCTTTTGCTGGTCCAACAGAACTGGTATCCAGAGCTCAGGTTGCAAACTTGGGAGCTTCAGAAATCATCAAAGCTTGGCGGAGGCTTGGCGGAAAGGTGGTTGAAGCATAAAGAAGATCAAGACCGTGTTTCTTGGTAAAAGATTGGAAGTGGGAAGTATGGCCAGCAGTGATATCTCATCTGCTAATCTACCAATTCTTACTGAGAAAAATTGGAGTAGATGGAATACACAGATGCAGGTTTTATTCCGATATCAAGATGTGCAGGAGGTTGTCGAAGGTGATTATCAAGAGATTCCTTCGGGTGCGGCAGATGAGAGAAAAGCCGAGGAGAGAAAGAAGGATAATAAAGCATTGTTTCTAATCCACCAATGCGTGGATGATGCGCATTTTGAAAAAATCCAACATGCAAAGACGGCGAGAGAAGCTTGGAGCATTCTTGTTAGATGTCATACTGGAGGAGAGAAAATAAAGAAGGTCAAGTTACAGACATTAAGAAGGCAGTATGAATTGATGCAGATGTTGGATGGTGACAAAATCAGAGAATATTTTGATAAAGTGATTGCCATCACCAATCAAATGAAGGGATGTGGAGAGGCTATCACGGACCTAATGGTGATTGAAAAGATCATGAGATCTTTACCTCAGAAATTTGACTACATAGTTGTGGCCATAGAAGAATCAAGAGAGCTGGAAAAGATGAAAATAGAGGAATTGCAAAGCTCTCTGGAAGCACATGAGATGAGGATGTTTGACAGAAATCCAGTCAAGATTGATGAACAAGCCTTGAAGGTTCATCATGGAAAGAATGATGCAAAGAAAAAACAGAAGACATGGAAAGGAAAGAAGGGGAATTGGAAGCCCAACAGATCAAATGATGATAAAAATGGTGAATCAGATTCTGTGGAAGATAAAGGCAGTATGGAGAAGTATCAAAAGAAGAAAGACAAGAAGAGTATAGAGTGCTACAATTGTCACAAATTTGGGCATTTTGCATATGAGTGTTATGCCAACAAAGGAAATCAAAACTGGAATCATAAAAAGCACCAGAGCAAGGAGGCTTATCGAGCTCAAGAGGACTCGGACTCAGAACCTATCACCTTAATGGTAACCATGACTGCAACTAATTCTGAGTCTCAAGATAAGATGTGGTATTTAGATTCGGGATGTTCGAATCACATGACCTACCACAAAGAATGGCTGGTGAATCTTGATGAATCCAAGAAGAGTAAGGTGAAGGTTGCTGATGACAGTGTCTTGAAAGTAGAAGGAATTGGAGATGTGATTATCAGGAGGGAAAATGGTTCACAAGCAAGAATCACCAACGTGCTGCTTGTTCCAGAAATGAAATGTAACTTGCTAAGTGTTGGACAATTGGTGGAGAAAGGATTCACAGCTGTGATGGGAAACCGTGACAGGATGGAGTTGTATGATGACAACAAAAACTTGATCTTGCGGTGCAAGATTTCAAAGAATAAAACATTCCAGGTTAACTTGAATACTGTAGAAAACTTGGAGTGCATGTCTGCTATGAAGGAGGATGAAAGTTGGACTTGGCACCTAAGATTTGGCCACTTAAACTTCAAAGACTTGAAACACCTTGGTGAGCAGAAAATGGTATCTGGAATTCCAAGTATAACAATTCCAGACGGTGTTTGTGAGTCGTGTTTGGCTGGAAAGCAGTCAAGGAAACCATTCAAATCTCAGATCAGAATGAGAGCCAAAGATCACTTGGAGGTGGTACATTCTGACATTTGTGGACCGTTTGAGGTACCTATGTTGGCTGGAAATAAATACTTCATAACGTTTGTGGATGAATTCAGCAGGATGCTATGGATATATGTGATCAAGGTGAAGAGTGAAGCTCTTGACATCTTTATAAAATTCAAAGCCTATGCTGAAAGAGAGAGTGGGAAGAAGTTGAAGATTTTGCGCACTGATGGAGGAGGAGAATACAATTCTGGTGCCTTTGAGAAACATTGCCAGATTTGTGGAATTGTGCACGAGATCACAGCACCTTACACACCACAACATAATGGTTTGGCGGAGAGAAGAAATAGAACCATTGTAAACATGGCCAGATGTCTCTTAAAGGAGAAAAACATGCCACGCCATTTTTGGGGAGAGGCTGTGTCTACATCTGTCCATATTCTTAATAGGTGTCCAACTAAGAGATTAGAAGGCAAAGTGCCTCTAGAAGTCTGGACTGGAGAGAAGCCAGTAGTTAGCTATTTCAAGGTGTTTGGCTCACTTGCTTACAACCATGTAGCAGACCAGAAACGCACCAAACTTCAGGATAAGAGTGAGGCAATGATATTTGTTGGATATCATGCTACTGGTGCCTACAAGCTATATGATCCAGTCAAGGAGAAGATGGTGTTAAGCAGGGATGTAATGGTGCTTGAGAAAGAAAGTTGGAACTGGGATGAGATGCAATCCAGCTTGAAGAAGACTAAGGTGACTGGAATTATTGATGACTCAATGTCTACAGAAACCACAGAAGTCAATAACTCATTTCAGCACACTGTGAATCAGAGACAGCAAAGGCAAAGGGTAATTCCTCAAAGATTTTCTGAGTTTGAAGTATACACTGATACTCAAATTGACGAAGGAGGAAATCTGGTGCACATAGCATTAATGGCTGGAGCAGAACCATTAAATGAGATGGAAGCTATGGAGCAGCCAGTTTGGAGAAAGGCAATGGAAGAAGAAATTAAATCTATAGAGAAGAATGCAACCTGGAGGTTAGTAGATCTTCCTGTTGGAAAGCAATGCATAGGTGTGAAGTGGATTTTTAAGAAGAAACTAAACCCAGATGGAACAATTTCAAAACACAAGGCAAGGCTTGTGGCAAAGGGCTTTCTTCAAAAGCAAGGCCTAGACTACTCTGAAGTATTTGCACCAGTGGCACGAATAGAAACAATCCGATTGGTAATTGCAATGGCCTGTGCAAGGGAATGGTCATTATACCAGCTTGATGTTAAAACTGCATTTCTTCATGGACCATTGGAAGAAGAGGTGTATATGCAGCAACCACCTGGTTTCATTGATAAAGGGAAGGAACATCAAGTGTATAGGTTGCAGAAGGCTTTGTACGGGCTAAAACAAGCTCCAAGAGCTTGGAACAAGCGGATTGATTCCTACTTAATCAATCAAAAATTCTGTAGATGTGCAGTTGAGCATGGTGTATATGTAAAGGGAGAGACTGTGGAGGATCTGATCATCATTTGCTTATATGTAGACGATTTGCTTGTTACTGGATCAAATCCAGTGGATATTGATGAATTCAAGAAGGTAATGGAAGCAGAGTTTGAGATGACTGATTTAGGAAAGTTGAGTTACTTTCTGGGAATGGAGTTTACATATACAACCACTGGATTAATTCTACATCAGAGGAAGTATGCTGGAGAACTGTTGAAGAGATTCAATATGATGGAATGCAACCCTGCACGTAGTCCAATGGAGGCTAATCTGAAATTAATAAAGGAGGAGTCTGAAGAAGATGCAGATGAAACAAAGTTTAAGCAAATCATTGGATCATTGCGGTTTCTATGCAACAGCAGACCTGACTTGGCATTTTGTGTGGGGATAATTAGTAGGTTCATGAGCAAACCGAAACAATCACATATGCAGGCTGCAAAGAGGGTGCTACGATACATCAAAAACACACTGGATTATGGAATTCTATTTCCTGGAGGAAGAAAGAAGACTGCAATGGAGATAACAGGCTACACGGATTCAGATTATGGTGGTGATCCGATTGAGAGGAAAAGCACATCTGGCTATATCTTCATGTTGAATGGTGCTCCTATTTCCTGGTGCTCAAAAAAGCAACCGGTGGTGGCTCTCTCAAGCTGTGAAGCTGAGTATATAGCTGGGAGTTTTGCTACTTGTCAAGGTGTTTGGATTAAGGAATTGATGGAAGAATTGAAAATGCCTATGGAGAAGCCAATACAGTTGAAGATTGATAATATTTCAGCAATCAATCTAGCCAAGAATCCTGTTAGTCATGGAAGAAGTAAACATATAGAAGTTAAATTTCACTTTCTAAGGGATATGGTGAATAAGGAAAGGATTGCTCTAGTCTACTGCAAAACTGAGGTGCAGTTGGCTGATTTATTTACCAAACCATTAAAGGTAGATAGGTTTGATTCTTTGAAAAAGAGCATAGGAGTTGTATCCCTTAGACATCTGACTTAAGGAGGAATATTAGGTGTATAAGTCAGTTGTATTCTGTTAGACAGCTGTAACTACTACAGCATAACAGATGTCATTGTAATCTGTATATAACAGACATGCGGGTTCTCACATTTTTTTTTGAATAATACAACATCATCATTCAGTACTTGTTTTTCCCTGTTCTCTCTCTATTCTTTCTCTGCCACTCGGTGCATACTTTCTTTTGCTGGTCCAACAATTATATTATAAGAATTCACATAAAGTATATTTGGTTCACTTTAAAAAAAAATATTTGAACAAACATCGAGTCAAATTCTCGATAAACAAAACCACAACTTATGTAGAATATGATATTTATTTTTCTTATATTTCTACACTAAAAATAATTTGTTAAACATATCTCACCACTCTTGTCTATATATCTCAAAGATAAGAAGAACTAGAAGACTTACAAATAATAGGGAATTTGAAAATTGTCTACATATTGGAAAGAGTAATTTTGTAAACAAATACTAAAATAATTTAATGCTAAATTTATGCTAATCTTAAAGAATTAATGAATTGATCTCATAAAACAATCAGAGTGAGAATTTTATTTAAGTTTAAAATTTGTGTAAAACTGGTAAAATTAGAAAATTTAACTTGTTAATATCATTCATTCTGTAATTTTCATTTTAGTTTTATATGACAATCGTGTTGCTAGTAATTCCACTCTGTTTAACCCATTCTTTTCCATTTTCAGTTTTTAGAATATATCTCAACAACAACAAAAATTGAAATAATTAGTGGTGGGTGTGATTTGTTTGTGGCGTGACGGCTGAATTGAAGATGACGGTTGGGGCTATTGCTTCCACCAAAATCAAGCAATAGCAAACAGCTTGAACTCCAGCTCAAACCCTCAATTTTTGACCTCACAACCTTCTCCAAGCTCTGTCTCTCTTTTTTTCTCTGTATATTTAACATCGTTTGGTTTGGGTCAGCAGCGATCGTAATAATAAATTGGCGAGTTTAAATATCCGTAAGTGGGGTTAATGGAAGTGCAGTTAGTTGGTCAGGGTTTTCGTTTTGATTACGTCCGTAAAAGAAAGAAATGGATTTTCATTCTGTGTGCTGTTGGGTTGGGTGGTTTCAGCGCTTACAAGCTCTTTCATGCGCCTTCTGTTGTTCGTAAGAGAAAGAGGCTTTCGAAGCTTGCGGGTGCGTTGGTTTCCGTAGCGGAAGCCGTGTCCGAATCTGCAGATACCATCGGAATCGTATCCAGAGACGTTAAAGAGTTTCTGCAGTCCGATTCAGATCAAATCCCCAATAGCTTGAAGCAGATTTCCAAGATTGCTCGCTCTCAACAATTGTCGGAGTCCTTGGTTGGCGTCACCAGTGCTGTCACCGTCGGAGTCCTGCGCGGTTATCAATCTATGAACCGGACTGGTGGTGAGCAATCCGGTTCAACGGCCGTGGACCGGGTGCTTGACAAAATGTTTACACCAGCTGGGTCAGGTTTTGCTTCGGTAGTTCTTGGAAGCTTTGCTAGGAACCTGGTTCTTGCGTTTTATACGGATCAACGTAACCACTTAGGTGGAGAGTCGAACTCCAGCAATGAGACTAGTGGTGTCACACATGTTGGATCCAATTCGGATCCTGTTCTTGCTTGGGTGGATGTAGTTTGTGGTGATAAGTGTGGGGAACTGATTGGGAATTGTGTGCAATTGTTTGTGAGCACCGCGGTTGCGGTTTATCTTGATAAGACCATGCATATCAACACCTATGACGATTTCTTTGCTGGCTTAACTAACCCGAAGCATGAGACCAATGTGAGGGAAATCTTGGTTTCTGTTTGTAATGGTGCCGTGGAGACTCTCATCAAGACGTCTCACAAAGTGTTAACAAGTTCAAATGCAGTTGTTGGTTCAGGTTCAGGTTCATATTTGGCTATTGGAGAAACTTTGATAAATGAGGACCTGGGTGGAGAAATGTCGTCCATTGAATCGAAGGCTGATGATGTTTATGATGAAGAAAATAAGAGTGGCTGGGTGGGCAAAATTTCGTCAACATTGGCGGTTCCCAGTAATAGGAGGCTTGTTCTTGACCTGACTGGAAGGGTGACGTTTGAGACTGTTAGGTCTTTCATGGAGTTTGTTTTGCAGACATTTTGTGCTTCTGTGAGGAGATGTGCTCATGTTGCTCAAGAGGCAGTGCTTGAGATTGTGAGATATCTTGCAGCGAAGTCCTCCGTCATTGTGACTATATGTCTCTCGTTGTATCTGCACATAATGGGTGGAGGCTGGGCTTTGGTGCCTGCTTAAGTAGTTTTTCTGACTACTTTTCATTCACCAAATATATGTGATTGGTAACTAAACTAGAAAATTTTCTGGAGGTGCTGCTTCTTTGGGCTTGCAGCTTTGTCATAATCTCTATATACCATACATGGATTAACTTTGTAAATCTTAATATTATAAATGTACAGTGATCATAGAAGGTACGTTTTCTCTTAAATTGTAAACTCATGGGCCAACTCCACCGCTCTCTCATATAAAGCACTCATCAACCATTAATACTATTTGTTTTAGGTGTATCAATCATGATTAGATCTATTCTTGACTTGGAACTTATTGTAAATACATCCTTCTGTATAGTATGATGATATGATATTTTCTATTAGCCAGGGTGCATCCTTGGGTCATTTGAACTCTGCTACCCTCTCCCTTTTTGGATATGACAACTCTGTTTCATGTTCTCTTATGGATATAACCACTTTGTGCTATGACGAAACTGAATGGGAAGGTGAAATGCTAACTGAGATTTTCTAATGCCTTGTTAACTTAGTGTGGTTAGAAGTCCCTTATGGCTAATGTTTTTAATCTGCTGTTGGAGGAGCAGATTCGTGTTCTGCAATTGCTATTAGTTATTACTGTTACACTTCTTAATCTGTCCAACTGTGTTTATAGAAATTTTGGCATTGGTGTGTTTAAAGTGCATTTCAACTGACATGACACCCAACCTGTACTCGTAAATTCTTTGAACGGCCTTCGTTTTTGAATTATTCGTTTCATCATGAATAATGAAAGTGGAATGTTTGATATCTGGCTGGCAATGGGAGAGGAAATTGCACTTATGCACGTTTGATATGTAGTTTGCTAGTTTCACATTAGTCAACATTTAAAACAGCTAAAACTAACTTTAATTGACGAGTCGTGCAACATAGGAATTGTAAAGATGTGGTAGTTAGTTATACAATTAGAATCTATATCAGAAGTTGTAATCGACTTTATAAACAGGAATTCTCAATGTCAACTGTCAAATCAACAAGTTAGGTTATTATTACTTTTCTTTGTTTGTATGAATCAGCTGAACTACGGTTATTAGATAATGTTTTGTTTGAGAATAGGGATTCCGATGTAAACAACGGGTGCTTTCATCTGTTAAATCCAACTTTACCACGGTGGATAGAAGATTGAAGTACAACGTTAGTGTGGATATCAATATGCATACTCAAGTGTATACATGGCTAGGAAGCTCCGACACGTCCCATAATTTGTGTGTCTTCAGTCCACAGGTACATGATTTTTATCTTATGATTTTGACATGACTCATAAGTTTTTACTATAATTATAAAAACAAAAAAACAGATCTTATATGATTATTATTTTTCGTTTTTTAAATATCAAATAAATAGATTAGATTTATTTGTGTTAATTATTATTATATTTGACTATTATTTATAAATAATTATGATGATGTATAAATATTTGACTATTATTTATAAGATTGATTTAAAGAGAGTGAGTTGATAGATTTGAAAGTGAATTAATTGTTATTTTTTTAGGATTTTTGTGTGTGGTTGTCTCAAAGCAGAAAATCAAATCTCTGCAAATAACCCAGTTAGGGCACACTAGCTGTGAAAGTAACCATTTTAAACTCATGAGCTCCCAGTGTTTAACAGTACATGGTTTACCAAAAGATAAAGCACCGCGTTATATAAGAGTTAGGATCGAATACCTTAGATTTTGCACATCCTATTATAAGAAAGGTTGTGGTATTTTAAAAGAATTTGAAAATGAAATTGAAATTTTATATTAAATCTGTCCAAATCCAAGCAAACGTGCAACCGTAAGGAAAAAGTGTAAATCCTGCAAATTATCATAAATTTATCTTCGTTTATAGGGTCAAACAAAAAATCATCTCGCAAATTCATCCTCCATAATCTTTGTAAATTCTTGAACACAGCGGTAGTGATTTACCCAAATTCAGAAGAACATCTTTATTGGTTCTCAGAGCTATTTGCATTCCAAAATGAATGACGTCACCCACAGTCTTGCCATCCTCGGTCTATCCCCACCAGTTCTCTCTCCTCACGGGGTATTGTCTACGGCTTGAAAAACACGATTCAAACAAAATATTATTAGAAAGTTTAATTTAAATAAAATTATACCATAAAAAATATTAGTATAAATAAAATTATTTTTTCTAATGCAATTTAGATAAAATTAATTTCTTTAAAATCGATTTTTATTTTATAAATTTCAATAAAAACATACATTTCTAGCATTAAAGTATAAATAATTACTCAATTATTAATGTTTTTTTCCATAATTAACTTTGTTTTCATTATTTGATGTTTAAAGAGAATTAAAAAAAAAAATCGGTAACAAATAGGGTTAAATATATTTTTAGTTCCTATATTATTAAGCGGTTTTGGTTTTAGTCTCTCTTTCAAAGTAAGGTACATTTTAGTCCTCCTCCTTAAGGCTGTGTTCGTTTGGATAGATTTGGAGGAGATGATTTGAGGGAGATGATTTGAATGGATTTGAGTGGATTTGAGAGTAATTTTTTAGTTGTTTTTTTGAGTGAATTTGTGGGTAATTGAGAGTGAATTTGGAAGTAAAGTTTGTGAGAATTAATGTAGGATTTGATTGATGTGATAGATTTTAAAAATTAGTTTAATTGGTAGAAATTAAAGATTACCAAAATGCCCCTAGGTGTAAAAGTAATATAAAATGTTATATTTAATTGTAAAAAAAACTGAAAAAATATATATTGCGTAACCGGTTACGCGTTCGCGTAACAGGTTACGCGTGTGGAAGCAAAATTATTCTTCTCTGTAACCGGTTACACTCTGCTGTAACCGGTTATTAATGTGTTATTTTTGGCTGAAGCAAATGGGTATATCAGTCTTTCCCTCGTAAATCATCGCAAATCCTCACACATTTGTGAGATGAGCTGAACAGTGGAATCCCGCAAATCAGTGAATATCCGTCTTACCAAATCCGCGCAAATCCACCAAAATGAACGACCTTGTTTTTGGAAATCCGTCCGCGATAATTCACGTGAATAGTGTATTCCCTCCAAACGAACACAACATAAGTAAACTTTGATTTTAGTCCTCCAAAATTAACACCGATAAAAACCAGCTGATGTGATTAACGGTAGACTAACACAATTTTTTTTTCTTACGCTGAGTCAGTGTTTCTCATATTTTCTCCCTCGTCTCTTCCTTCCATCTTCCACCCAACCTCCCCACCCTCGAAAATATGGTTGTAATCTACTAGCAAAGTTGTTAGCCCCGAGCATTTGGAGATTTCCTTAGGTAAATCTCCAGTTAGATTGTTTCCACCAAAGTCAAGCACTCTTAAAAATGTGAGACGAGATAGATCGGCAAGAATGCAACCTACTATAGTGTTTGATCCAAGCTCAAGATTTTCAATATCAGAGCAACTTCCGATTTCCGAAGGGACTGCTGTTGTAATGTCATTACCAAACAACAAAAGAATAAGCAAGAATGAAGAAAGCCATAATTTTCAGGAATAAACCCGTAAAAGGTATTAGAATTGAGATTAATATATTGCCAGCTCGTCAAACTACTAAATCCTTCGGGCACTTCACTAGATAACTGCATTGTAACTTGCAAATTGGGCAATCCCGAGAGCTCAAGCGGTAATTCTCCAAAAAGATTCTGTTTGCTCAAGTTAAGCATAGTTAGCTTGAAAAGATTCCATTATGGTTGATAGGGAGGCTAGCACATCACGAACCCACAGCCCTGAATTGGAGTACTTTCCTGTAGCAGTATCGACCAATGGGAAGTCCACTTTAACTAAAGCGAAGCAACGATTTTTTGTTGAGATCTCCTGACCCCACAACGAATAAAAGTTCAAAGACCGAAGGGCAACTAGTGACCTTCCTTCACGTACTGTCACAGTGCCACCTCTATGAGGGCACCAACGATGGATTCCGGCGTCATCAGCGCTCACACGGGCGAGAGGCCTCCAGTCACGTCTGCCTTCGGCGACGATGCTCGTGAGGGACTGGAGTTCGGAGGTCGTGCTTTGGCAGCGAAGTTGAATGATGAACACGGCGGCCTGGCCATGGGAGGATGTCTTTCTCTGTCGATCAGTAGCTGTCGGACTGGCCTTTGCAGTCCCTCCTCTCCTTCGAATTGAGTGGAAGATGGAAGGAAGAGACGAGGAAGAGAGAGGGAGAAAAGGTGAGAAACACTGACTCAATGCAAAAAAAAATCGTGTGAGTCTACTGTTAGTCACATCAGCTGATTTTTAACGGTGTTAGTTTTGGAGGACTAAAATCAAAGTTTCCTTAAGGAGGAGGACTAAAATCAAAGTTTCCTTAAGGAGGAGGACTAAAATGTACCTTACTTTGAAAGAGAGACTAAAACCAAAGTCGCTTGATAGTATAGGGACTAAAAACATATTTAACCCTAACAAATATATACACATATAATACTGCTATGCACCTCATTAACAAGGAAATGACTAAAATAGTTGTAACCCTTTTATATGGATATCTATTAAAAATAAAATATATGAGGATGATATTTGTCCTTGTGACTACAATTTTGGTTTTGTCCATGGGCATGAGATTACGATGCTTATATATGGTGGTGAGTGGAAGCAATCACACTTGTTGCCTTACACTGTGTTTTGTATCTACAAATGCTCTATGGATGAAGAAATGAAGATATTTCATATTATCTAATCGTTAATAAGTGTTCAAAAGCAAGATAAGTGCTATGTTGCAGAGTGTAGTAAGTGATAAATATCATTCTCTCTAAAGGAAATTGTGCAACACTCAATAACTCTTGTACTCAATAACTCAATTAGACCACAAAGTTTATTGTAACATCCCTTTTTAGTAGTAAAAAGCTACTAAAATAAAACATTATATTGATGATAACTTACCAAGAATTATAAACTTCCACTCAAGCAGAGCTTACACTTTGGAGAACAAAACTCTATTTATGATTGCAGCTATCCTCTTAATTTCATGCTGAAAAGACTAAAAAGATTGAAAAGACATCCTCCATAAGCTCACACCATTAAGGTGATCATTGCAAAAGATAAAATATACACAAAGACAGACAACACAAAAGCAAGAGTAAGCTAGTGTATAAATAAAGTTCAGATAATAAGTTAGTTTAACAATTAATAACATTCAAGAACAAACAATTCATACAACTACAAGACCAAGCTTCATCCATTATACTCACTTATCCGAGTATAATGCTGATATAGACTACTGCAAGCATGCACTCATCGTAGTATTTATACTCTACAGAGTTATAAATAAGGGTAACTCGACCTACACACCATAAGGTAAATCTTCTACTCCTAAAACCTAGAGGGCTTGGGTGAAGACCTCCTGCCATTCTTTCTGCCACTCCATTTGAAACATGGGTATCGCAGTCTCTCTTTCAAGCATTCTCTTACAACTTGCTAGAAAATAGAATCTCTCCTTGAGATTCTTCTCATAACACCACTTTCATTCTCATATAAACCTTATATTTATATATACATTGCATATAGCACAAGAATCCATTTGAAACCATATACATATAACCTTTCACTTTTACAATAGTTCACACAACACTTAGATATCTTCATCATACATTTCATCTAAGCTTAAGGAACCATACAACATTTATGAAAGAACGGAAAATAACCCAGACCAGTACCCTAGAATACCCAAAACAACAAAAAAAGTAACCCTGCTAACTACCGCTCAACTCCACAAACTGGTGCTCAGCGCCAACGAGATAGAGAGCTGGCGCCCAGGCTGATGCTCAGCATCCTGTTACCCAGAGTTGGCGCTCAACGCCATGACAGATCCAAACCCTCTTTTTATTTGACCTTGGACACTTCTCCCCCAACTTCTACTACTCCCTAGGACCCTATAAATGCTAAAAAACTTCAGAAAACTCACCTATAGCTCAAATTGACCATTCCAAACCAAAACAACTTCTTTAAGCTAGTGTCGTCAAAATGGGTTGAAACCCATGAGCCAACCCGGCTCACCACGAGTTTGAGCCGGGTTGGGTTGGAAAAAAATGTGAAAATTTTGATGCGAGCCAATTTTGACCCAGCTCGCTAAGAACCCGGCTCACCGGGTTGAACCCGTGGTGAGCCGGGTTGGCTGACCAGCCCACCTATTTTTTTATTGAAATCAAATTAATTAAATTAATTATTCAAATCCTATTTCTTTTTTATTAAAATCAAATTAATTAAATTAATTATTCAAAACGCACAACCTTTACTTCGCAGTAGAGCTTTTCGTGTTGCATTGTGTTGTTGTCTATCCAAAAGTTCTCCTCTGCTATATATTTTTGTTAATGACTATATGTAGTTTCTTGGTCAAACGATTGTGTATGTCTTATTAAACTAAATTGGTAAAATTTTATGCCTGATAGCTTAGAATATATAACAATAGAGTTCTTTTGTTTCATTTTCTTTTATATCAATTGGTCCAATTATTACTGTTTCAAGTTGATCGATCAAAGTAACATGTTATAAGAATCTCAGAAAAAGAGGGTGAAAAAAAGTTAAGTGAGTCAATGAGTCAACCCGTTTAACATATCAACCCGTGATGGGTTGGGTTGGGTTCAAAGTTTTTGGCACGCTAATAAATGAGCCGGGTTGAGTTGGCTCACTAAGTGGTCAACCCGGTGTGGGTGGGGTTGAGTCGGGTCGGATTACCCGTTTTGACAACTCTACTTTAAGCTACCCAAACTCATTTCCAATTCTTTTAATAACCATTTCACTGTAAAATCTGCATAACCCAGTTTTGATTGACTTAATGGACTCTAGATTCACCAATTCCATCCAGAATCACTCCCTTAGAAATTCACTACCTAAAACCCCCTCTTTTTGACCAAAACCCATGCAAATACCCCCTCCCAATTTACTATTTTAAAAGTTCCAACAAGTCCAAAATAGCTCAAAAACATTCCCCAAACTGCTACTGCTATTAAACCATCATTCCTTCTAAAATTCACTATTAAAACCCCAATTTCACTCTAAAATGGTATAAAATGCACTCAAGTGTTACTTCTCAATTTCAACTTCATACTATAACTATTTTAGGACTTAAACCAAATATAATAGACCCAAAGACCTTTACCAAACTACAGAATTATCTTTAAATCCATTAATCCAAAAATTGACATGCTAACACCCACTTTAAATATCCAATTTTATACTCAAAATCCCCAATTCTTTCAACTATCAATAATAACACAGTTTTATCTCAACAAAATTTCCATTTCATCAAACTATAAGTTATACAACTATCATACATTCACAATTATTCCAAAAACACATCAAAAAGGGCAATTACTCATATTTTTCCAAATTTCACACCACTAACAATCATATAATCACATGCACACCAAATGACAGATTACAGACATCTTACTATAATTATGAAAAGCAAATTAGCTTCCCTTACCTCACAGTAAACTGCCCTACTTAAGGAATGTTTCGCCAATTGCTTGAATGTAAGGAATCTCTAGACGAACCTACGAAACACCAAATTGGAAGCGGATAGAGTCCTTAGAACTCTAGATTAACCAAGAATGACTAGAAGAAGCATGATTACACATGCAATAGTACTAGGTTATTCTAAAACAGATTTGGGAACGAAAGAAGAAAAATGAGTCGAAACTTACTTGCTCTATTCTTGAAATTGATCGGTTAGATTTGTAGACCTTGACATCGTGAATGTAAAGACACCTCCCGATCGTCAAACATATTACTTAGGAGCAAGAACACTTAGAGAGAGGAAAGAGAACTCTAGAAAAGTGGTTTCTAGATAGATTATGTGTTTTAAAATAATGAAACTCGTTTATAACAATTCTTTTTATATTAAAACCTTTTAATCTTAAAATAATGGAGTCTCATTTTCTTTAACTTACTACCACTTCTAAAATACCATTTTCTAGGTATTCACATTTATAAAAACACAAAAAACTTTTTTTGATAATTTCATGAAATAATTGTTGTTATAAAAATGTAATATATACTATTTACAACTTCTTAGGATTAGAGTTCAACTAGTTCACTCTTATGCCTTTACAAACATCTCAATTTCATACTCTAGTCAAAATCAACTCATAATTATACTCAAATCATATCTCTAGAATTTTTAAGTATTTCATAACTCATCAAGTTTAAATTCCATGAATTCTTCATTAGCAATCATACATTAAATTCGAGAGTCTTAAAATTACTAATGAATCATGTTCTATTTCTAAATACAAGCATGATATTCAATTTCAATTATAAATTCAAGTATATTTTTCAATACATCAAAAACTACAAATCAAATATAAAATCAATCCACATCTGTGAGATCCCGGTAATTTAGAAACGTAATTAAGTGTCAAATCTGTAATTATCACGCTGCTGAATCACCTGGTTGCTTCCATGAATGCGCCGCGCCACACGTCCAGTGCATTGATTACGCACTGAACGCTGCATGCATGAGCGCCACTTGTCACGATGGAAGCTTCTGAAGTCAGAGTGAGTGTGCAGGTGTTGGATCGGGCGACGTTCGCCTGCACGAACGTGGATTTGACAAAAAGAATTTTCGAAAAAAAACCCTTCCACTCACCTGTATCACTCATCTTCTTCCTCAGAACCAAAACCTTCCATTTTCTCTAATCTCTCTCTAGAACCAGTTGATCTTCTCTCTTCTGTAACTCATCATCTCCTTCTCCGATCATTTTCCAGAACCGTAGGAACGTTCGTCCAGCTGTGATCTTTCGTTTGGACCGAACAGAGTTTGGAGCGGAACTGGTAAGTCTTCATTTCTAAGCGTCGTCTTTTCTGGTTTCATGCGAACCCTAGTTTTGGTTGCATGCATGGGTTCTAGGTCTGAGTTATTTTGATTTCTGGCGTCTTAGATTTACGTGGGCACTGTGGAGTGAAACCTGGGTGTAAGACGTGGTTAGAGGAAACCCTAAAATCTTGCTTTTGGAAGTACACTGCTATCCAGGTAAGGGAAGTTTACATCTATTTAAATTCATACGTGTATGAGTGCATGAAAGCATGATGTGGGTCGTCTGTATGAAATTTCTGTATACGTGTTTTCTGGATCTGCATGAACGAACCCTGTTGTGCTGTTATGATTGTTTACTGATATCTGATACGAGTTCTGAGTTGTTGATCTGCATGTTAGTTGATACGTATGAACGATGGATGAATATTATAATGTATGAGTTATTAATCTGTTGATTATGGAACGTGAATAAATATGGAAGTGAAAGTTATAAAGTTCATAAATTTGAGAATCAATCTGAAGTATAAAGTATAAGTTAAAATGTTGAAACCTGGAAAATTTGTTAAGGTTGAGAAATCTGCACTTAAATCATGCCCTTGATAAACGACGCTCGTCACTGTACGGTCTTAAACCGTTCGGTTTCCCCTTAAAATAACTTAGAATGGGATTCCTTCATCTGGAAAGAATTCTGCTCGTGAACGAGCGTCCCCTTTTAAATGTTGAGCGTTCGGCCTCATGTCGAACGTTCGTCTTTGAGAGCGTTCGACCTTATGTCGAGCGTTCGTCTTTGAGAGCGTTCGACCTTATGTCGAGCGTTCGTCTTTGAGAGCGTTCGACCTTATGTCGAGCGTTCGTCTTTGAGAGCGTTCGACCTTATGTCGAGCGTTCGTCTTTGAGAGCGTTCGACCTTATGTCGAGCGTTCGTCCTTGAGAGCGTTCGACCTTATGTCGAGCGTTCGTCCTTGAGAGCGTTCGACCTTATGTCGAGCGTTCGTCTTTGATAGTGTTCGGCCTTATGTCGAGCGTTCGTTTTTGATAGTGTTCGGCCTTATATCGAACGTTCGTTCTAAATCGCGCAAGGTCTCCTATCAAGCGCTCGTACAATTGAATAATTATTTGATTTTTAAATAACGTTCGTCCTGATTTTAAATAGCGTTCTTCTTGATCTCAAATAGCGTTCGTCCATACAGTTAATTAACGTTCGTCTTTTTAGAGAAGTGTAACTAAGAATGAAAATGTGATGTTGAGGGAATTATAAAATGTACGAACCATATATGAGGTAAAGTTATGTTATTGATATTTGAACGAGCGTTCCAAGGAGGAACGACTCTGATTTCTATATTGGATATTAAATTTGGTAAAGTATGACTGTGGATAAGTTAAGACTCGCTGTCCATCCTGATGTTCCGTGAATACTATCTTCATGTAGAGGAAGTATGTCATGTGTGGGAACGGCAGGAGGTTCTTAGTCCATAAGTTAACATGGGCGACGTAAGAACGGACTTACCTCGAGTGGCAGCTGTTTGGTGTATCCCAGTTACTACATCACTCGGGTGCAAGGACGCTTGTAACTACACAGATTCATACAGTCCGGACGGTCGGTCTAGCATTAGTATATTTATGTTTGATTGATGTATGCGTATATGAGCTGATTGTATGATGATTTGAATAAAAATGTTGAAGTATGAATTTAAATTACGTAAGCTTACCCTTTCGTTTTTCCTTGTGTTGTCTTATGGTCCATGTACGTTCGTCTTGTCCTTGCAATGATCATCCGATGTGGATGTGAGCAGATGATGGACCGTCTCTTGATGCATTACTGGAAGAAGAAAATTTGGAGGACGCGACACTGGTGGATGTTGAAGTGAAAGCCGAGCCTTAGAGCGCTCGCGCGTGTTTTAGTTTTGTTAAGCGTATTTTTGCGGGCGTTCGGTTATAGTACTGTAAAACCGTTCGTCCTTAAACTCTTGTATATTGTAGCGTTCGACACTTAACGTTCGTTCGGTTTTTTTTTTGTAAGACTGCACTGTTTATTATCTTAATGTAATTAATTCTGATTATGGTAATTACTATATTTTGGAATGTTACAACATCAAATATTAAACATAAAAATTAAATACGAATTGGAAAAATATATAAATATAAATATTTTTTATTCTTTCTATTACATCAATTACAAAATTTACACTTCTTTTTTACATTTAAACAATTTTATTTTCTGGTAGTCCCTGTTTTCTTCTTTTCTCGTAGTATCTCAATCGAAAGAAAACAGTGGTGATCCCAACACACCGCTCCTCGCCGATAATGGTAACGTGTTGCAGTGTAATAGTGCTGCAGAGTTGTCCGAATTTAGAATCAGATATTTTTTGTGAACCTCTTTGGGATTTACTGGTTAAAGGCGTTGGGCCTAAACCATAAACCATTATCGTTCGTTAGCACCATTCTCTCACTTCTTAAATATTTTATGGGAAAAAATACATTTATTAAGGATTAAAAGAAAAAATGTAATATTTGTAGGGATTAAAAGAAGAATACACAGTTTTACTCTGCCACTTATTCGTTAATTAAGGGACAAATTATCACTTAACGGATATCAGTAAAACGGATATACGAATTTTATTGTTAATCAAAACAAAAATAAGGATATATGTAAATTTTCCAAATGTATGAGGAAACTAAAATTTATACATGAAACTAAATTTATTAAGACAAGTACGATGATATAATGATACAATTTAAATTTAAAAGTCATTATCATTACAAAATGAATAATGATATATATGTTAATATACATATTTTAATAATATTTTGATCTAACATTATATTATTTTTTTATTGAATTTAAAATACGTTAATACAGTAATAAATAAATAAAAATTAGAAAAAAGTGACAAGTGTGTTATATTAAAATATTGTAAAAATATTTGTATCAAAATATATTTTTTCATTATAAATACAAGACTGTTTTAGCTTGATTGTTATTTTATTTTATTTTTATGTTCATCTTTCTTAATTTTTCTTTTGCTTTTAGTATTTATCATATCGAAAAAAATATTTTGATATGGATTTTTAAATAATGTTTTGATACAATACATATGTCATCTTTTCACTAATTTATTATTATATTAACATATTTTAAATTTAATAAAAAAATTACATATATATTGTATCAAAATAAATATTATTAAAAAAAAACCATAATATTTTAATAATTTTTTGACAACAGACGATGTGTCACTATTTTATTGGTCCTTATATTTGAAACGAAACAGTCACTCTACTTGGTTGGTTGTTGTTAAAAAATTGTCAAAAAAAAATTATTAAAGAGAGATTTTCCTAAAAAAAATGTGTTAAGGTATAATTATACTTAAAAGTCTACATTTGTATATGACATTACCAAATATGAAAAAAATAATATTTATTAAAATTGAAAATTAAAGGAAAATAAAATAGAGTATAAAACTAAAACAGTCTCTCTGGAGATTAATTATTTAACTAAAAAAGTAGTATTTACTTAGTTTGTGAGTGAGGGAATGGATTCTCTGGTAGATTTGTTTAGAGTAGTTGAGAAGACAACTGAATAAGTATTGAAGAATAATGGGAAGTTAATGCCTGCAACATACATAAAGGCTACTTTAAATACCAGTTTATTTCTTCGATACCAGTTTTAAATACCATTTGCAGGATCACTCTCTTCAACACTCAACAGACACACTCTCAGAAAATATTAATAACTTGCATTCAATTCAATCTTATGCCTATTCCTACAACTCAAGTCAACAGCTATCTCACTTTCTGTTTCTTCTCATCTTCTGTCAATTCATTTATCTAAATTTTTAATTTTACCAAATGTTAATTCAATTTATATTCTTATTTCATTTATTTTTTAACTGTGCTTATAGAAAAGTCAAGTACATATTCATGAATAGAAACACTACATGATATGCAGCTTAGTTTAATTTTAGTGAGTGGAGAAAAAGCTAATTAAACTGTGAAAGAGAAAAACAGTTACCAAATATACGAGAGCCTCTTTAGTAAAAGAAAAGCAAAACTTAATTTTATAACATTTTCTACTTTTAGAATACGTTAACCTGAAAAAAATATTTTTATTAAATTGAAAACATTTCAAATTTATATGGAACTGAAACGTAGAAGAACTAATAAACACTTGAATTTGAGAGTAGACTGCTCTGCAAAAATCCCCCTAATAAATTATTCATTCATAAACATCACACTTACAAAACTAGTAGTTTGCAAGTCCAAATAGTAGCATATAGCAAAATAATATGATATATGTAAAACATTAAAATGATAACATATAATACAAAACAATTAACTTTAATTATTATCGTCTTGGGTATAAATATAATCTAGGTTTGCCGCAAGTTCCCTCCTCTTCAAACATTCATCCTCGTCAATGCCGTGACAATTCTCTTCTCCCAGAAATTCCTACGCGTTTGAGAAATGTATGAATCAGAACCTTACGAAATATCTACTGAGAATAAAAGAAAAAACTAATGTAAAAGCCAACAAGAACATCATTAAACGCAACGAACCGGATTCAGCGAGCCTCGCCTGAGAAAAGTTGACTCAGGGCGTGCCGCAGCATGGGCGATGATGGAGCTGAGTAAGAGAGTCATGAACAGTAGGGCTGTGATCTTTCTCATATTTGGTTTGTGTTAGAGAAGAAAACTGAAAAATGGAAGAGAAAGAAGGGAGAGTTTGTGTGTTGAATTTATGGTGACTGTGATTTTATAGGGATAAAGGTGTGAACTTTGAAAGGTGAAGAGAGAATTTATTTAATGGGGTGGCAACAAAATTCTCTAGGACCAAAAAGAATCCAAAAAAAGTATTCTCCTTTTTCTTTGTTTAAGAAAAATAAATAAACGGTCATATCAATGGTGGGGAAATTTTGAGCAGAACCAAAAGACAGGCACAACCACAGGTATTGAACCAAAAGAACAAAGCAAGAAAAGAAAGATTCGAACTTCGAAATTCTGCACTTGATAACTAAAAGCTGGAATTTTTGTTATTTATAGGATTTCTTCTTTGTCTCTGTTTTTAGTTATAGAGGGAAAAGAGTGCCAGAAAACATGAAAGAAAAATCTAGAAAGGATTAATAAAGGAACAATGTAAATGTGTGCAGTCTTTAGCTATGGCAGTGGCAGATAACTCTGTAATGAACTATTTTTTTTTTCTGTATAATTATTTCAATAGTTATATAAAAAATCTATTTTGACCAGCAACATGTAGAATGTATCCACAGGTACATGTATGCTAAGTTATATTAAAAATATTGATTCGACTCATAATTGGCAAATAAGAAATTGTCTGTAATTATTAACCTCTTTTTCAGATGAGGAGCATTTACTTTTATAAATGAGCATCTTATAGCCTTTTAAGAATAGGATTTATATTAAAGAAATTACTAGAATGTAAAATATAAACAAAGTTATGGAAGGTAGGGCACATTAGTTGCAGCATTAATCTTTACCACACTAACCCACAAGAGTATTTCCATCTCCATTAGTTATGGAACTTATTTCACACACTTTATTGAAACTAAAATATTAATGTAAATGGCATTATAAATGATTAAATTGTTATATTATAAAATTGAATGAGATGAAACCGTAATAATTTAAGATATCATATTGCTAAAATTTTATAATCTAGAAAAATAAATCTATGATAGTTCTCAAACACTATAAAAAAATTTCAAATAAAAATTAATTAATTTATAAATTAAAAGTTATTATTTATAAAATAGTTATTATGAATAAAAAAATTTAATTAGTGATCAATTGATATTAAATTAGTCACTAATATTGTAACATCCCAAAAATACAGTTTCAAACTATATAGTAGAATAATCACATTGAATAATAATTCATATCAGTCTTACACTAATAAGAGCGTACGGTTATGGCCGAACGGCCTAAAGATGAGCAGAATTTAAACTTAACGCCTTAAGTAATTCAGACCATACGGTTTACAAAAAAAACATATACCGAACGGTCAAACAAAAACAGAAGGAGAAGGTGATCGAACGACCACCTTACTATAACTAGACTACTGGCCGAACGTCCTACTCTTCAGTCTTAACTTCAATCTCAACTAGATTTTCTTCTTCTAACGCCTTTTTCAGCAGTTCGTCTCCTTCTGCTCACATCCACAACGGATGATCATTGCAATGACAAAGACGGACGTACAAAACAAGACAAGACAGGAAACACAGGGTAAGCTTATGTAATTTAATTCATGTATAAACATACATTTCACTCAATCAAACACACAAGATATATTTCATCATACGTTTCATATAAATCATAATACTAGACTGACTGTCCAGACTGTATGAAATCTGTGTAGCTACAGGCGTTCGTGCACCCGAGTGATGTAGTAACTGGGATGCCCTCAACAGTTGCCACCCGAGGTTAGTCCTATCTGTCCAAAGTACCCCTAAGGACTAGGACCTCCTGTCGTTCCCACACATGACCTACCCTCCTCTACGTGAGGACGAGTATTCACGGAACATCATAATGAACCGCCAGCTTAACATGCCCACAGTCATACTTTACCAATTCAATAATCATCCATGAGTCGTTCCGCCCTGGAATGCTCGTTCAAATCCACAACATTCCATTCATCTCATATTTTCTTCATCTTTCATTATCAATCTTCTCAAATTCATCTTTCATTACCAATCAGTTAAATTCCATCTTTGTTCAAGGATTCTTAAGGACACCCGATTCCGAATGTTCAATCCTAACTCAAAACAAGGACGAACACTTGGAACAAGACAGAGAAGTCTCTCGTTCCAGTATAGAATAAGACCGAGAGGGTTATTGTCAGGTTGAGAAAGAAATCGAGTACAACTATATGTCACAAGAACGACTAGAACGAACGTTACTTACAAAATGAGTCAGTTGAATGAACTGACTCTCGTGAGCTCAAACCAAACACCTCCAAGAACATGTCAAGTACTAAGACTCTAGGCCGGAACCAATGAATGTAGACACGTCAAGACATTTAAAGAACCATACTTAGAAGAATTCACATAAAGAAACCTAATGTCAGTCAATGACCGAACACGGTAGAGGGAAAATTCTATTGAAGTTGGACGAACGCTATTTTCATCAAGATAGATCATACACGAAACGAGTACGAGCGCTTGGTATAACACCGAGCACTACTCATTACGAGCGCTTAGTGTGAGAGCGAGCACTACTAAACTTATAATAGAAAGCTTGATAAATATAATAAGATACTATTGGAATAGTGTTTAAGAATAACTAAAATATACAAATACATATATTTACAAAATTTAGGTTTATCACAGAATACTCAGATACAACTACGCTTGGCCGAACGCTCAAGCATAGTATTATCACACGAAGACGCTCGTCCTCAACTAGGGTTCTTTCCAAATGAAAGAATCCAATTTTAACCAAGGTTACTAGTATTACCGAACGGTCAATGACCGTTCAATGACGAACGTACATTATCATAGGGAAATTTCATATCCAGGACTCATTTATCTTCAACTCATTTCTCAATACATAATTTCATAACTTTATAAATTCATATCGTAATAAATTTTCATGCTTCATACAATCCATATCATAGTAAATAATCATATTCCATATAAACAAGCATATCAGCATTCATACTTTATATACATTCAACCACTCAGCAACATGCATTCATTATCAACGAACGTACAAACGAACATACAATTAAATTAGATAAGTTCCCCTTACCTCTGAGCGTGAACGAACGTCCTAGAGACAGAAGTACGGTTCGTCTGACTACAAATCCTTCTACTCTCAATGCTCAACAACTCTTCGAACTAAACCAAACAACAGAAAACCAACAATGGCTCAGACAAGATGACAGCATGCAACCAGAACTTGATTTGCATGTACCAGAGAACGAACGGCTAAAGACAAGAAAACTTACTAGTTCAAAACTCGAAATTGTTCGGTTCAAAATGAAGCTCAAGACGCCGGAAATGCTTCTACGGTGCTTGAACGGTGATCTGAGAAGAGCAAAGGTAAGATTTTGTAGAGAGAAGGGAGAGCTTTTAGTGAGAAGGAGGAGAAATGAAAATTTTAGAGTTTTGGGGAAGAAGATGCATGCAGAGAGTGTGACGTAAACTTTCCAAAAAACTTAGTTTTGCTTAAAACGAACGTCCGCTCATCTGCTGACACCTGCATTCCACTATCTGATTTCCGACTCCCCTCCGATTGACATCTGACGTCCGTTCAGAGGATTTTTGGGTGCGTTTTTAATGGTTCTGAAAAATATTAATTACTAAAATTTACTATTAGAAGAATCAGCATCTAAATTATCTCTAATTATAATTTATTTTTCTATTAACTATTAATGGAACGATTAATCTGATAGGTGAAATAAGACCGAGAATTGAAATATGATAAAAATCAAACGGTCAAGTCAAAATAGATTAACTTTGAAACCATCTTGTTTAAAAGCTTAATTATGATTAGCTACATTTAAACTCAACCATAATAAAAAAGTTTACAAACTCCATAAATAAATATCAAAAATAAAAAAAATAAGTTATATATTAATTATGTATTTATTTTCTTCATATTTGAATCACTGACTTTTATATAAAATAACTTTTAATAAGGACCCCAACTAATATTTACGAAAAGAACTTATAAATTACATACTAATCTATCTTTAGTATATAATCTGAATTGAAATACGTTAAATTTAACATACATTTAAAACAACTAAATTTTTTTTGTATTCAATCAACTCAAATCTATTATAAACCAGGTTCACTTATGAATTTAACGCACACATAAAATTCTATCACAATTTTATTTTGATAAGTATCTTCTATTTAGACAAATCCATTTTCTGAAAAAAAAAACATCAATGAGTAGACAATCTTAAGTATAGAAACAAAGTAACCCTTGTATTATACATAAGTGTCCCGTGTGATGATGAGTTGTCAAAGCTCTGATTTGTAATTGATGAGTTTGTAGAAATAGAAGACTGGTGAATCTTGACAAACTAGACAGGATTACTGAGAGTGGAATATGATCCCTAACACTCCATATCGACAACAAAATCATGTACATAAATCATCTCCAAAGGACAATTAATCTATGTCTATATCACAACTCTTGTCTTTATGCATCTCTTCAAGCTCAATTTTAGCCATTTTTTTCCTTCCTAAAACTAAGCTTCTTAATTGGTTTAATGAATAATTGCAAATTTTTTTATGCATATATAACAATTTTTACTGGCGCCATTAGTAACAGAGCAAAGGAAAGTTAACATGCAAGTTAGTAAAAATAAATAGTTCATTTAAGAAAATTGTGCCAAAAAATATTTGTACCAAAAATAAGAGACAAAAAAAACAAGAATCTACTCCAGAGTCGTGAGGATCTAAAACTCGAAATCCACATTCAGTGTCATTGTATATCTCATGTCAAATTAAGGATGCAGCTTTCGGCAAAGTTTAATTAAAGCTGTATGTAATCTAGAAAACAAACTCTTGAACAGAGAGTCAAACATGCTAAACCTCTTTCACACTATATTTCTTTACAAACCACTCACTACAGGATACATTCCAAGATCGCACTGTTATCTTATCTCATAGGTTTTCTTGCTTTTTCTCTTTGTTTTTTTTAGTGTGTTTTGGTTAGTTGTAACATTTATATTGCTAATTCAGTTTACCATTTTATATGTTTTTTTTAAAATTACTGTACTAACTATGGTATTATTCACTACTCTATATTATCTTTTTTCTTTTTATTTTTAATATATAATCCTTTATACAAATATTTATTATTGTTTTACTTTATTTTATATCCACTAAGTTTATTAAATCCTTTAAGTATTTCCTGTTTTAACAATTTTCAAAATAATTAATGTTATAATTGTGAAATTTCAATTTTTATTTGATGCTTTATAATTACTTGATATTTATGTAATTGTTATTTGATATTTTATTTTAATATCTATCTTCATATATATATTTTTTTAAATTGACATTACATTTTTTACAATATTATTTTATTTGCTATTTTTCATTTTTTATAAGGAAAAAATTGAACTAATATTTGAGATGGTCTAAGAATAAATATAAGTGCATATATAAATATATAATCACCCCATAAGGATAAAAATGAAAGATAAATTTTATACCCAACAAAAATAAATAGAAAATATAATTTTTTACTTTGAAAATAAAAACAAATATAACCAAACCTACACTGATGTACTTGGTTTTTAAATGCAAATTGGTATATTAGTTCACTAGAATTGGTATATGGTATAACCAAACCTACGAGTCATTGAATTTAATTTTTTAGCGAAAATTGACAATTATATTTTGTGTGTGTTTATTTTAAAAAACCGAAGAGAATTATTATAATAAGGTATAGTACTGTAGAAATGTACAGAAACAGTGATTAGGCAAATCATTGAAAATAAACACACTCAAAACGGCTTTTAATATTGTGCATGATTAGAATACCTTACTAGAATAACATTTTATGTTGTGTTAATGTAATGCTGGAAGATTTACTAAATTTTGACAGTGTTTCGTTTTATGTCTTAATCCATACGGTTGGAATTATAAGATTATAGAAGAACTATGGTTAATAAATTTGAAGTGGAAATTATTTATGGTTTGTGATGGATGGGGTTATATTTGATTTTGTTCTTTTGCTTCAGCTTTTAATGTATGCATATAAGGCATATAAAAAAATAATAAGGTAATGAACTTTGACCACAATTATAACGATAAATGAGAATTATAGTTGATTTTTAATTTTGTTGGCGTCATTATCCAGAAGAAAATATTGAATTTTTTTTGTTATTGTGACCAACATGTCTATATGTTAATCTAGATTTGGACTCTATTCGATTCATTTCATTTCTGATGAGTGCAAATTTTAGTAACTCTCTCGCACTCAAAAAATGGAAACTAGTCTAAGTCTCTACCACTCCGCTAACTTCAATCAGTTTTGATTTTTCAACCTGTCAACACCCAATTTACGAGGTTTTTGCGTCTCTCCAGGTTTACGAGGTTTTTGCGCCTCTCTAGGTTTACGAGGTTTTCGCGCCTCTCCAGGTTTACGAGGTTTTCGCGCTTCTCCAGGTTTACGAGGTTTTCGCACCTCTCCAGGTTCACGAGGTTATTGCGAAGTTCATAGGGTTTGATACACCTTCCACAGGTGTCACGACTCTTCAGCAAAATCCACAAGGTTTCTACACTCTCTATAAGGTACGCTTCGAGGTAATATTTTTCCCTCTTTATCTTTATTTAGCTTTTACTATGATAACACAAAAAACTCTAAAGTTCATGTTATCTAGCAAAATCTAAATAAAGAGAGACAACTGTGAACACCCAATTTCGTCCAGATAAGTTAATAAAATAAAAATTAAAAGTAAAGATAAAAATAAAGAATAAGAGAATAATAATTAATGGTGGTTAAAGAAAAAAATGAAAAAAGAAAATAATAAAATAAATTTCCTTAATGCAGGACACATCACTAGAAAATATTTTTGAAATATTTATAATTTGCCATAATAATTTTCAAAGAAACTCACAAACCTTTTTCTAGATAAAGAAGTACGTGATCCCTAATTGTCCATCATAAATGGATATACGTAGGAGCAAGGTCAATCCTTGTCGGGTTCATAAAACAATTTTTTTTTTCTTAATAGTTTCTTTATATTATTATTTTGTTTAGGAAAATTAAGTATTTTGAAAAACCACGTCAACTTTATGCATTTAATTAGAGGTACTGCCTTTGGACAAACGTAGTAGGGTGTTAACACCTTCCTTCCGCGTAATCGATTCCCGAACCTAAAATCTAGTTTTCGTAAACCATATCTTATTTTATGGTTTTTCATAGTTTTTCCAAAATAAATTATGGTGATAACTCCCAAAATATTTTCTTAAACCCGTTTGTTTTTCGACTCGCCGTCCAGTCACAATTCCAGTTGCGACACAACCGAATTTGGGCCAATAATTGCTATGTGCTCAATATTCCATAGGGAGATTTTTGTCGTTTCGTTGCATAGAAGGAATATTTTTGTTTGGCCTGGTTTACAAAGCCGACGAAAAAACAAAGGACAAAAATGGAGGCCCAACTTAAGTGTGAAGACAAAAACAGGCTCGGGTTCCATGTTGGACCAATTCGAAGAAAACCAAACGACGTAAGCATAATATAAGGGCAATTACTTCCTGCATCCCATCATTTTCTTCTTTCACCTTATATTTTTTAAGTTCATTTTCTGGAATACAATAAACAAATTCAGAATTTTTTTGCGGAAGTCAAACATGTCCTCTTTTATGGAAAGCATTTTCCAGAAACTTCTGACGGGTCGGAGAAAAAATTTGATGAGGTGGAGGAAGCAAATGCCTACTCTAACACAGCTAAGAGAAGCAACTTAGTTAAGCCCGATAATAGTTATGTTGGATATTGTTATATTATTTACGTTTCCTTGATTTGGAAATATTAGTAAATTATTTAGGTGTACAAATTATTGAAAGAAACTTTTTTATAAGTAGTGATTTTGGAATTTTATTTTATTCTTATTCGGATGTTGAGTATGGATTTGTAGATATGTGACGGTGATTTTCCTTTTATTTGAAAAGAATTTTCTTGTTGGTGAGAGTGAGAGATATATTTATAAAAGATTCTCCTTTGACGAAAAAGTTAGAATATCTTAAAACAGGATAAGAGTAATTATTTATGAAATAAGTATTCCTTATAAAATAATAGTTATATTTATAGAGTCAACATGTGTCTATTAAAATAATATTACCTAAACAATATAATTATAATATAATAAATAATGATATAATGATAAATAATAATCAATACATCAAATTTTTAAAGTTTAATTATTATATATAAATATAATCTAAATAAATATAAGTTTGGATTACTTCATAAGACTTAAAAGAATAGCATACTTTAATATATTTATTAGACCCATAAAAATACACTTGTGTTAGAAGAAAAAAAGTGTCTTGAAGTGTTGAAATTAACAGTTATAAGTGGAAAACCTAAAGCTGATATTAATTTGAGAAGAAGATTGTAAAGTTGGGATGTGCGACATAAAATTTGCAAATCTAAGTCCTGTGGTTGTTGAAGAGTGAAAGACTTAGGTTTTTAATTTTGGCTTATAAACTAATGAAAGTGAGGATGAGTGGTATATAAATGAATTAGGTGATGGTACGTAATTAACTGTGTTAAAAAGATAATCCATGTGGAACGACGTGAATGAGGCGATTTCAATAATAAACTCGTGCTTCATGTTTCCTTGAACATAATAGGACCAGACTACCTAGCCAAAAGCAAAATAGAGGTACCTAAAGTAACCCCTTGCAAATTTCTTTCTTCACTATTTTACTTTTTTGCATCCAAATATCTTGTTGCTTTTTTCTCTTCCTAACTTTTTATCTCCTTCCTGTTCACATGGTTTTGCTTACCGCGTTCCTCCTTTCACCATATTTTTCAGCAATCATTGTACTTCTACCCTTAAAATAAAGCCAGCCACACATGTGAGCCAAGAGTCTTCGAGCTTGGTTCATGTTGTTTAACCATGCCAGCGATGCGTGCTTCTTTCAATCGTAGTGATTTGTTGCAATCATTTAAAAACTCAGCCTAAGAATATTCCTCAAAATTGTTACACTCTATTTCAAGTCTTCAACTCACCAGCTATATATATATATATTATGACTTAGCAGAATCTCAACTAACGCTCTGTTTCCTTTCCTGGTTTGGCACGAAATGGTTTTATACGGATGTTTCTTACACTTGTCACTATTTCTATATTCCTTCCTTCGACTAACTTATTCTCAACATATTCACGCGTAAATACAATTTTCATATTTTCTAGACGCTTTTGTGGGAATATTTTTTTCGACCTATACAAAATCCACATATAAATCGGTAGATTTTCTTTTTGAACTTAATAAAACAATATTTAAAAAAGAAAGAATAAAATATGAAAAATTCCACTGATGATAGATTCAATGAAAAATAGTAGGAAGAGGAAGTTGATAAATAGATCAAATTTTGACTCCGTATATGTTGTGTTTCTTTATGTACATATAATCAGATCTGTAAAAATAGAATTTATCAAAAAGATAACATCAGAATTGAAGCAAAGCTTAATCTTATATAATAACTAAAGGTGTGTGAAAAAAAAGGTTTATCTAAGATAAACAAAAGCATATAAGCTATGCTTGATGCACAAAAAGTAGAGTAAGTGCATCTTACAATAATAAATAAAGAAGATAATGGTATATTTACAGACAGGATATTGGGTATGCTTATTTTTCCTTTGGAACGACCAAATATTTAATTGAACTTACCAAAAACATAAACTTTAAATTCGATTGAGGTTTTAACTGAAAAAGAAATATGTCATAGTAATATGCAAATTAAAAATACTTAAGGTTAAGGGGAGTTAGCAGTTATACTCTCCAGTGTTTCTCTTCCCTCTTGTGGCTTTTTATCAGCAAACTAGTGTTTGATTTAAAGTTGACGAACTAAAGTTTGAGTTAAAAGTAGGTTGAGAACTTAATCTTGTCCAGAGAAAAGCTAGCAGAACATAGTTTATATTTGGATGTTTTTCTTTGTCCAAAAGTATACGTTTAATGAAACGAAAATCGTTCATTTAAAGCTCAGATACTTTAACTGTGTAATGGTTTAAAAGGGTTTCAAATCTATTGAAGGGATTAATTGACTACATATACAAATTTGTAAAAGAATAATAAATGGTTAGTGATTAAAATCCAAACTTAGAAAAACAAAACGTAAAATGAGTCAATCTCTGCTTCCAAAATAAACTCTATTTTGGGAATAATATTAATGATAAAATGGTTTCTTGAGACAACCAAACATATAAAAACATGTATAAGGCACAATATCTTGATGTTCCAAAGTGAAGTTTAAAGTCACCAAACATAATCAGTCACATAATGATAGTGGTCTCTTGGACTTGTAACAAAGGTTAATTTGAATCATATAGATTCACCAGTCTGTTTCCCTATATTATATTGATTTAATTAGTTTATAAAAAATTAAAACAAAAAATATATAATTAATAAGCTAATCTCATTACGTTATAATAATGTTAAAAAACTATTTAACAGTAATTGAAGGTGACTTTTTAACTTTTAACCACGTTAATTATTTATATCTCTTTCAAAATATAAAACAATCATAACAACAGAGAGAGTAAGTAGGAAAATATATTTGTTTTCCAACCTTGTTTCCAACTCCTATTATGATTCTAGCAACCTAGAGATTCTCCTACCTCAGACTTTTAAGTACCATTATACTCCGAACAATACAATACCTAGCTGCTTGGCCATTTCCATACAATACGTGCGTATGATAGCATGTACAATACGTGGCCATTTTCATACACATTATTTAATAATTTAATGCTACTGAAAGACTGTCCTACCAAAAGTATGACAGAAAGAAAGAAAAAATAACGTGAATATTTTCAACAACTTTTATTGATGTACTAATTAATATCACAATTGCGGTTAACCAATTTTCTGCCTTTAAGATGGTGGGAGATGGATATAGCTGAATTTAAAGATAAAACAATATATTTAACATTAATGATAGACATAATGATAAATAATTTGCGTATGCGCGAAGATGACCCACTACCAAATCCGGCCACTTGTGTTAATTAGATGTCATGAATGAATAAGCAAATTAGATGGTTTAAGTGGAGTGTGTTGATACACCCGCTACAACTGCTAGCTCTGGTTTGGGTTAGAATGGAGGATCAACGTCGTCAACATATACTCCCAATCATTGGACATTCATAGACACACTCTCACACGTGTCAAGCGTGGACCCCTGCTCGTAATTTTACCTTCGCCCGTAAGCTTAAAATGCAGGGACCCACTGGCTGAGGTCACTGAATAAAAAAGTAATTCCACCACCCTAGTGCTCACTGACTCAAAAGCCATCCCCATAATACCCTCTTAACCCTACCTAATTACGCAGATTTAGCCCTACCGCATCTCCTTAAATACGACCACCCTAAGCTGCGTTTCTTCCCTTTCTCCCTCCTTCCTTTCCCCCTCCCAAGTTTCACACCATGCTTTCTCATCTTACTTCTTCCGATTCTCTGCTGGGAAATGCATTCCCGGCCTTCGACTATGCTCTCGCGCCCTGGGATGGGCTTGATTTTTTGGCCTTCAACCCCACTAGCCCCAACCCCGTCACCTCCAGTTCCGCTTCGGACGACCCCAAAACAACCCCTGCCGACCAAAAACCGCCCTCGGACCAGTCCAACCGGGTTGTGTCCTTCACGGAGGAGCGAAAACGCAGGAGAATGATATCGAACCGGGATTCGGCCCGAAGGTCACGCATGCGTAAACAGAGACACCTAGAGAACTTACGGAACCAGATGAACCTGTTTCGCGTTGAAAACCGGGAACTGAACAACGGGTTTCAGTTCCTCCTTCACCACTGTAACCGTCTACGAACGGAAAACGAGTGGCTCCGGTCCGAACGAACCATGCTCCGCCAAAAACTGGCCGACATAAACCAAATTTTGCTCTTCCGACAATTGCAACCATTTTCCACTGCATGGCCGTGCAATATTGTCATGACAGAATAAACCTTTGATCACCATTAACCACATAAACTACTAATCACAATTCGGCGTTCCTTAAGTAACTGAAGACAGTAACTTGTCTTAATTTATTTTCTGTGTAAAATATTTAGAGTAGTTAAAGGTGAAGTAGGGTGGGTGGTACCGGTTCTTTTTTTGGAAACACGGTTACGGTTTTGGAAAATACATGTTATTTTTTTTCAAAACCAGAAGGGTTATAGTTATTATACTATGTAAAGTATTACTTAGTGTTTTAGTTATTCTACTGTGAATGTAGCTTTTGTGGTTGTTTTGCTGATCAAATGTTAATAAGAAATTAAATAATCTTTAAATAAAAGAATTATTGCGACGAAGAGCAAAATGTAGAGCCGTCATAAAAATTACTATGAATATTTATATGTGTATATGTATATTTATATTGTCTTATTATCCATTGTTCACTTTCTGGAGTTACAAACAATTTCGTTAACGCAAGGTTGTGGTGCGGAGTTCAAATCATACCAATAAGAATAAAAATGGCAGCTAACCCGAGAGTAAAAGGGAAAAAAAATAAAACAATATCAGATGACATAATATTGACCCGATTCGAGTCCAATGCCCTAAAAATACGCACACTCAGATCAAATCAACATAGATCTGACGTGTACTGCATGAGAAGTGCTCGAACTAAAACATTTATAATTGGTGATATAATGTAATAAAAAATGAAAGTGAGTGGTAATAATTGTTAATCAAGTATTTAATATATATTATGAATTATAATAATGTTTATGTCATTACTCTATAACTCAATTCTAATAGCTGGCATGCAAACAGTAGGTGCCCATATTGTTTGTCACGCAATGTTCAATTAAATGTTTCTTAATGTCCAAATGCCTTCTCTAATCTCCACTGTTTTCCTGTTGAAGTGAACGTGTATTATAAGAGGGTCTCTAATATTAATTTTAATATTTGGATTTATCTTTGTTAGTCTCTCCAATTGAACATGCAAACTAGAGTTGGTATCTAATTTAATAAATTCGAATTTGAGCATGAAGAATCACGAAGCAATCCATATAATAGATTTGACGACACATTTTACTCCGAAATTTAAAGAAATGTGTTTATGTATTTTTTTTTATATTATTCATACTTAAACATAGCAATTTACTTTTTTAATTTTTTTATTATATATTTCACTCCTTTATAGAAAATATTTATAAATCCAATTATATAAGAGATTGATATCATTCTCAATTTAAATCTTAAACAGAATAAATCTTTATCTTTATGTGATGTTTAACTCTCTTATTTTTATTCTAGATTGATTATAAACTCACATTTATATTTTCAATATTTACCAATTGACTCCTCTCTTAACTTAATCATAATAACACATAATTTTATATGTTTCACTCAACCTTATTCATCTTAAGATCATTTAATTAACCATTACCCATACATATATCATTTACTCAACTAAAACGTGTATTGTATCCTAATCCGAAACACTACTAATATTTGGACCCTACGTATACATTATATATTCATTAGCATAAGATGCTTCTTTATTCAACTTCCTTCCGTCACAAGATTAGTTTACCCAGAGTCCACAACTTTGTTAGTAAAGTGTTGATTTTGAGTTTTCTATCTTTCCCCCCGTAGATTTCCCTAATGCCTCAATTTCTAGTCTTGTCTCGCACAAATAAGTTTTGAAAATTGACGTTCATAAATTATTTTGGCTTTACACCACTAATTTCCCTAAGATCTTCAATCATTATTATTTATGTTTGAAACAATGAAATATTTTAAATATATATTAATTCAATTGAAAGTGAAAATTAGAATCTATTCAATTTTAAAAAAATGAAACTATATCTATATTATTCATGAAAAACTAGTACGTCACCACCTTTAATCAAGGAAAAGAAAAAACTCCATCCCTCTTTATCTTTAATAGAAGGTTATTGGTTTGGATTGAGAGCAATCAATAAAGAAACAAGTAATACTAATATATTATAAAGTGATATAGGTGCATGACTTTAAAATCATTTATTTTAAACATGAGGGGTCCAAGCCTATAATCAAATACGTAAATAAAATCACAAATCAATAAACAGTCTTTTAAAATGAAATAAACAAAGAACATCTCTTCACCTAATGAATTTGATGGTGTTACTATACAATCGAATGACCATATTTACATGATAGATGGGGCGTTTATCTCATGACAAACTGAACAGTCAAATTCTCATGAAATTATTCATAATATTAATTAGCTTAAAAAAATGATTTCAACCGATTAAGTCTCACTGATCCAAAGTTCACTCTGAAAATTATAAATAAAGACTTAAGATAAAGAAATAAATGATTGTATTTAATACGCATAATAATAACTTTGGCCCTATAACCAAAACAATTATTACAATTAATCACACGTATAATAATGATATATATCTCTTTCACTTCTTTAGTTTCACATAACACTTCAAATTCGGGAGGCGTGGGAAATGAAAATGAATATTCTGAGGTATATTTTGTTGGAAGGAGAGTGTGGACGTATTTCGTCACAACTGCAGCATTAGATTGGCTATAATTGTAAAAAACTTGGGGAGTTGTTTTACTTTAATTCTTTTTAATTCAATAAAAACAGATCAAAAGTGGGCTTAAGTAAATACTGTGTGCATTAGATTGGCTATAATAAAATATAGTCTGACGTAATAGTTGTCGAAAATAATGGCAATAAAAAATAATTTAATTTCGGAAATTACAATATAGATTTGAAATAACTTTCTTCATTCAATTGGAGGAGGGGTCTGTTAATAATTTGAAGGCAGTCAGATTGAATATTGTTTAAGCCAGGTGGTGTGATGATGAACTGATGTGGATACAAGTAGTAAGCATATTTAAAGTTTTTTATATTTTATTAATTATTTTTCAGTAATAATATAAATGATTTTAATGTGGTAAAACTATTACCTATGAAATGAAGTATTTTTTGCTGACTTTTTTAAATAGTTAATGTTAGTATTATTTTTCTAAGGCAACACAATTACCATTTTTTTCCTAAACAGTTGTATGCAAATAACAAATATTAGAATTAATACGTAGTCAGTGAAAACTGGGTCAGATTCTTTAAACAATGTCTCGAGCTTTAATTTTCTCAACAAAATATATAATTACTAGAATTGTTTTTTTACTGAAGATAGTAATGGAGAGTAGGTATGCCAAAAGTCAGTACATATGTTATAATATAAAAAAGGTAAAAAGAACTAAGATAAATATGTAAAGAAGAGGCATGCATATCCTTTTGCTTTCGTAAAAGTCACCAGAGTAAGGTTTTCTAATTATATAAAAAGTAATATTAACTGTTAATGAGGCTTGGGAAACAACATAAGTCTTTCTTATTTCTTAACACTTCGTGGAAATTCACTAATAATGATTTTAGCGTTTCGATTTATTTTAGATTCTAAATAACAAGACAAAGATAAATAAAGTTTATGTTCAAGTTACGTGCATATCACTATAAGCAAATTAATATTCTCTATTTAATCCATTGTTTTAACTATAGATCAATACAATTATCTAATTATGATATAAATATACATCGGAAACATTGTTCAATATTATACATATTAATTATTTATATACGCACAACTAAATTGTATTCTATGGAATTTCATCATATAACATCTAAGAGTGCGTGTATGTTTTTATTGTCTCAATCCGATTGCTTATCAGGTTGCAAAATTCCTTTTTTTTTATTGATATCTAAATTTACCAAATAATGGGGTTCAAGTTCTACTAAGAAACTGACGGTTGACAAAAATTGTGTTGAAAATATTTTTAAAATAAAATCAAATGATCAACCCAAAATATTAGCTCAAGATTGCTAATGCTTAAAACTCATGGATTCAAAATTATTCTTATACTAGTGGATATCCTTTTATAGGATCAATATTTCAAAGCACACTAGAAATAACTTAATTTAAAGTTTATAAGCACATTTGAATCTTTACCACAAGACCAATTTTTTATGTTGAATATTTACGATTTTTTTATGTTAAGTAATTGATTGACATGAATACTAGTGATATAAAATTTTTGCATTTTTTTTAATTTAATAGGTTTTGGCTTAAATCAAAATCAAATATAATTTTTAATTTACATATAATAAATAATAATATTATCATGAGAATCAGAACAATTGCATAAATAGTGAAAACATCAAATTATAACAAAATAGATAAAATTATTTCTGAAGATACGAAAAACAAAACGGTAAACAACAATAAATTAGAAACACAAAATTAATGAAAACATTCATAGTTGTTGTTGAGATTCCTAAAAATAATCATATTTTAATTTTAATAGTTTACCATTTATACAAACACCTGTCTCAATTTTGTGTTTAAATTAATATATAATTTAAAATATATTTTTAAAATTTTAATATATTTTATATACCTGACATCCCAGAATTTTTTATACATTTATATAAAAAATTTGATACCTCAAAATATTTGTTAAAAATATGTCTCAATTAATAACATACTTAAACCCAAAAAATTTCATTGCAATCAGAAAGAGATATTCAGTGGTACAAAACACTCAAAACCACCAAAATTGATGACATGAAAGATTAATTTTACACTAATAAATCATACAAACGATTATATGCATAAATCATACGATATTATCAGAGGGGATTGAGATGAGCCTTGATTCCCCAAATTTTATATATAAATATAAATTAATATATAATTTAAAATATGTTTTTTTTTTAATTTTAATATATTTTATATGTTTAATACTTCTAAAGAAATTTTATACATCTATACAAAGTTTTTGATATCCAAATATTTGTTGAACATCCATCACTAAAAACCACCTAATTTCATATGCATAACCACCTAATCTCATTTAAGTTTACGTAAACTCTAAAAGGAAACAAATTACTCAAATAGTCTTGTAATTAAGTATTAGAAATTGTAGTACTAGTCGAAAAATATATTTAAAATCAATTAAAATATCAGATGTCAGTTTTACTTCCTTGACTTAAGAATTAAAACGATGGATATATATAGTTAATAATTCAAGGATTGTTTAAATAAATTTTATTATTTAATGGGCATGCTCTCATTATTTTTTTCGTTATTTAAGAAAGAAGGTATACTTAGACAAATTGGTGGGTAAGAACTTTCATGCATATTTCATACTTTTTGGTTAGTTTTTGCTTTTTGTTTTTCCTTTTGATGTCGTTGACTACATTACTTAGAAGTATATGTAATTGAAAGCACATCTAAACCTAACCCGTATATAATGTATATTAAAAACGGAAACTGGCATATTTGTAATAGAAACAATCCATTTTACTCTGATCCTGGAAACATTTTCCTTCAATTAGAATTGAGTCAGTCACTATCGGTGGAGTTAGGTATTAGTTTCAGCCATCGCAATAAATATTCTGAGCATGCCTTCGTCTTAATCTTTGTCCTCTCTTCCTTGCGTCTTCTCCTTCTTTGCTTCTATCAAACTTTTCTTTCTGTAAAGTATTGGATAATGACAAATATTAATTATTTTATACTCAATCTTTAAAATGTATTTTAGGAGATATATATGTTTTAATGCAAGGGCTATGTATTAAATATCAATCCTCATTTTTGATAAATAAATAATATTAAAAATCTTTCCTCAACTAAAAATAAAATAATATTATAATATATAAATAAGTATAAATTTTGTTTTATAAATCAGTTTATAAAGTTAAATTAAAATTAAAATTCTTTTTTTAATATGATATCAAAATCTTATTTATCTTTTATTAAATCTATTTTATTACATGCTATCAAGTATATTAATATCTAATCTCACTTTTAAGTATGTTTAAATTTAGTTAGATCAATTTTCACTCCTTTCTCTCTTTCTTTTTCACACTTTTTTTTTCCAATGCAAACTAATTATAAATGAAGAAATCTGGTCCTCCACAATAAATAATTCATTTTTGGATAATATAATCAATTGTCTGCGTTACGATAATCTAAATAAAAAAAATTCATAATTTCAAAGGAAAATAACTCTTTAACATTTTAAAAACAATTGTTGTTCAGTTTCTATTGTTAACATCTGTCCAAGTTCATTATAATTTAATTTGTTCTGAAAAACCTTTGAAGACAGGTTTCGTTCAACGACATCAAAGTATAAACTTGTAACCTAACAAACGATTTTTTTTTAAAGTTAAATAAGATGTTTATATACTTCCAAAATTGATTTGTTAAAATTATCATCCCTAAATCTTTTTAGTATTTTAATAAAGTATCGGATTAAATAAGGTTATGTCCATTGGTAGAAGTGCCTTAGCCTCTAAGACAATTTGTTGTCCTATAAACAATGACTAACATATGTTATTAATTTGAGACCCTCTTCTTTCTCCTCAATTTGAGGAACTTGCTTTTTAGTGATTATCCGGAATATTCGATCCTCAAACTAAGAACTTTACTCTTTAAAATGGAGGGAAGGTATTGGAAGATTATCCATGGCTCATGAGATTTCTAAGGAATGGCCCCAAAGATCTTATTGCTACTATATAGATAGAAACTAAAATAATTACTCCAACAGCTAACTCAAAACTGAAAAACTAAAGTTGATACATAAAACATGAAATCAACTCATTAAACTATAGGAGTTCAGTTAAATTATCAATTGTAATAACTTCTATCAAAGTTAATTAACTTTTATAGATAAAATATATTTTTAGTTAAATTTTAATTTTTTATAATATTTTATTTATAGATTTTTTAATTATCAATTGTATTTATTTCACTTTAATTATTATTGATATTTTATATTGTTTATTTATTTTATAAACTTAATATTTCTATTTCGATTTAAAGTATGTAAGAGAAATGTAATTTTCATATAAATATTAAATATTTAAAATACAAAAAAAAAATATAGAGCTAGGATAACAGTTTAATACGAAAAATATTTTAAAATAATAAAAATTAAACAAATCTACCATGTATCTATATTAATATTAATGTATTGAAGTATATAGTTTTAAAATAATGAAATGAATGTTTTAAGTAATATAGAAATTAAAATAAATTATATACTATAAAATATGATGATGATGATGATAATAATAATAAATATGTTTTTTTGTAGTTTTTAATATTTTATTAATAAAAGATTACAAAATAGAAAAAATAATTCGTGAAAATAAATATAAATATAAAAATTAGAAAATAGTATTTCAAAAATTCAACTTATAGTAAAAATATTTTTTTTACTAAATAATAATAATACGTCATAGAAAATTTCCACAAGAAAATGTTCTTGCACTATTTAATTCAATTAAGTGGGTTCATCTTTGTAGCCATACTTTGTGGCTAACCTACCCATTGTAATCTGTTGTCTTAATTAAACCCTCTCATGTTGTTGAAAATTTATTTATTTTATTACAATTTTAATATATTTGTATGACTATAATTAATTATGCTTAACTTAAAATAATTACACTTTTAATATTTTGGCGAAACTAGAGCAAAAAGCTGTAGGTGGTGAATTGAAGATATCCCATATTAATAAATAAGTCAAAATTCAATCTTATGATATAATGTAGCATAAAAAGATGCCTTATTATACTCCCCGAAATTCCTCTACATTGACTGTAAAATTAGTTAGAAACTTCTGACTCAACATTGTAAAAACAAGTTGCTAGTTGAAAATAGATAATTATTTGATTAAAACTATTAAGTCAATTTATTAAATTATGTGTCTTTTGGAATTTTTTCTAATGAATTGCTTGATAAATTTAAAATCATAGAAATAGATATATGATGTTCTATATCAAATTTATTTTATGAATAGAAATTTTTTTTGGAATATTTACAGTTTTAGTTTCTACTCGATTTTAACCTTTTTTTTTATTTGCACATCAATCATTTTAATTACATATAATACTAATGAAAAGGAATCTTCACATAGAAAGGATGTTAATAAAAACAATAGCGACAGTATAATAAAAGTTTCAGCCAAGAAAAAGTTGTTTTCATTTTATTTATGATTAAGACCATCCAATAATTTTATTTATTTTTTGTATAAGAATCTTAAAAAATGATCGCTATAATCTTAAAAAACACAGATATATAAGTAAATTGCATCCGTGAATGCTTAGAAGATTATGGGACTTTTACGACAATTTAAGTCTACGAAGGGTATATTAAAGTGTTTTGTTTTATTTTTATTAGTAATAGACATCTGTTTTCATACACACTGCGTTTCTTATTTTATATTAAACACCTTTTCGGTGGCGTTTCAAATCATACCTAGTTATTATAGAATGACAAAGAAAAATTGCTCTGTCCAAAAAGAAAACCACGCAAAATTGTCATTGTCGTACCCAAATCGCGTAGGCAATTGCAAATTTGTCATATATCTTCATCCAAGTTGTTTTCATCTTTTTTGTGTGTGTTTTCTTATCAGCCCTTCATCTTCGTGTCTAGTTTCCTTTTTTACTTTTCATACACACAAAAAGTAGCCATATATTCGTTTATTGTAATTTTTTTTTAATTAAATAGAATTTTGAACGAATTAATATTGAATTAGTAATTGTGTAGGTATTTATTTTATTAAATAACTTTTTTAGTTAAAAATTATGTTCCTACAATACAATAAACATAAATACAAATTTTATTAAAAGATAACATTATCAAACTAAAAAGTGTGCCTTTATATAATAGTATAAGAAAATTCAGCATTAAATACGTATTTCACTTGTTATTTTGTGAATGTGGTTTGTAGAAACAGGAAAGTTTGTTAGAATAGGATTGGTTTTGTAAAAAAGAGATAAAAAAAATTAAATATATTTTATTTTTTGAAATTTAACCTGATATGATATGAAAATTAGTTCAACATAAAAATTTGATATACTTTAGTCTCAAAATTAAAAAACAAACAAATATATTTTTTTTAAATCAATTATATTGATAGAAATCGTCTAAATGTTAATATTAAAAGTATGTATGATTAGTAAAACAATGAAATTAAATTAATTACATATATTAACTTTTGAAGTTTAGTTATATTTTAAATAAATATAAATTTTAATTTGTTAAAGAACTAAAAATATATTTAATAAAAGAATATGGCAAGGTAAATAGGTAAAAATTAGTGTAAATAGTATAGGCCTCCATAGATTTGGAAATATGGGCCTTAACCTTCAAGCCCGTTTTGCTTCCGATGGTGGCCCAATTATCGTGTGTAGACTCACTTGGGTCTGAAGAACAAGAATAAAATAATTTAGAATTAGGGTTCTTTTTGTTATCCAGTGCGGTATTTCTTCACCCTGCGTCGCCCTGTTTCCAAATCTTTCCGCAGAGCGTTTCTTTCATGGGACATGTCTTGTATCCTGCATGCCTTTTTCTAATTTCTAATTCTTGTTGTGTTTGTTCCTTCTTATTTTGACATTTTAGTTTTCGGTTCTTCAAATCTGGAATTTTCAATGCACTTTCCCCTTTTTTGTTACTATGAAGGCTGTGATGACCGATAACATTTCTCGATCCTGATAATGACCAAAGCAAGTAGTTTGCTCTGTGATGACAGTGTTTGTGCGTGTCTGAGCCTACCTTTCAACTTTTCTGCATGTAACTGTTGGAACAATTTTGACAAATCATTTCTTCAGTTTGTTGATGGCAGTTTATTATATTTACGGTGCAAAATCGTTAGTTCCCTCGTCAAAGCACTTGCTCTATCTTCTGCTTTGAATACTGCTATACCCATTAATCCATGTGCTAGAGTTTTGGTTGGCATGTTGCAAGTAATGTTTTTGGATAAACAAAGCAAATTCTTTTTGGTCACATGACTCGTTTCTTTGCATTGCGTCTTAAGGTCTAGCCTGTGGACGGATATCTTCTCTTTTTCTTTATCCATGCATTAAGGTCTAAATAAAAGGATTTCAGGATCTGTATCAGTATCTTCTTTAACCTTTCCGAAGATACATTCCTTGACAGTGTCAATTTCTAAAATTTTTGTATAAAAAGATGTTAAATATCACAACAAATAATAGAATGTAAGATCACGACATAACAATCTTTCTATTGAAAATCGCTTCTTCCTACCCGGAGAGCTCTGTTTTTGCATTACTCTTCTTTAACTTTGCTCCATAAATTTGAAGATCTTAATGTTATGTACGTCAAAACATTTAAACGATGACATTTGACTTTGATTTTAAAGTTACAGTTGTTCGATCCCACGTTAAGAGTATCAAAAGGCTGATAAAAACAACTCATGCATATCTAAAATATCAGTGATGGGATTATTAAGAAAAACATAAAACAGAGAAAATAATAAAAACTTGGAGAGTGCTATCGCTGGAAGATGTGAGCCCCAAATTGGAGAAGACTACATATTGCTGAATGATATGAAGATACCAAAACCAAGAGCAATGGCAACAGCATGAAGAAAAGGGTGCTTACTCCCATGTCTCATGATGCATTGAAATTGTTTGTCATATGGTTTTGAATAGGCTTTTAGCTATTTATTTGTTTTTAACCTGAGAGATGAAGTAAGATGTATATTACGATAGTAAATAATTATCACCAGACTTCGTTAATATTTGAAATTTGATTACTGTGGAGTTTTTTAGCTAAATAACTGTTATTACAACTAGAAAATTTCATTGACAATAACAATATGCACTAGTTATACAGATCAACAAGAAATATCAATACCCTTTAATTTTTTCAGAAAATGATATACCCCAGATAGATGACTTATCAGTGCAGTAGCAGTGAATTACCTCAAAGGCAACAATGGTGAGAAAAAGGCACGAAGATACGCTTCCCATCGCCCCACACGAAAAGGATGGTGAAATGTAAAGAAAGCAAAGTTTGCCGAGGCATTGCAGAAGCTACTTTACTGGCCATGCCACATAATTTTCAGGCAAACTGTTAATTGGTCTCTGGTATTTGGTGAGTGGATATACTCATCATTACCACTATAAAAAAGAGTGTCTCTTTATCTTTCTCAACATTCCTCCTAGTCTTGTTCTGCTTCTTTTTTCACTGCCAAAAACTCCCTCACCCATCTCTTTTTCTCAAACCAAATCATGGGCTCTAGAATTTCTGTCTCCATGAACTCGGTCACGCAAATTTGCATGCAAACTAATGATGATATTCATCAAAGTGAATCTAAATTTAAGGTTTTTGTATGGGCAATTCCCATTAATTGCACAGTCTGTATGAGACTGAAATAAAGTGTATACGAGTTGCTTCTAAAGTGGGGACTCACAGGAGCCAAATTGAATTCAAATCTGATGCCTAAAACACTCAGTTCTTTACTAAATTGTAACTGCAAATTTGTAAAAGAACTAATAAAACCATACTTGTGAAGCCAAAAAATAAAAGGAAGAAAAAAAACTTGAATAGCACTAGAACTCCGTATGCATTCTTTCGTGTTTGTTGCTGCTGTTTTGGTTCTTATGGCGTTGTCGTACATGTGGACCTCAAAGGATATTGTTGTTTAGCGATTCCAGTACTTTACTGTCTGTACTGATATTAAATAACCGATGATGTTTTGCAAGCCTTTATTATTATATGCTAATTATAAAAGTTAATGTGTGTACCATATAAAAAGTACGTTTTTTTAATGTCCTTCACTTCATCATTCCCACAATATTTCTCTAATTTGATTAAGAGGGCACACTCTAAGACCAATTCAATGGTTAGCATAAGCATAGTAAAAAATCTTGGTAATAATATATATCTTCCTTGTCATAGTATACGAGGGATTCTTTGTGAAGTTACATGAAATAGAAGATAAGATAGAAACTAGTCTTCTTGTCCTATTTTATTTGTTTATTTTTTTTTCACGAGTAATGACGTACTTAAATCTTTTACATTCGATATTATTATTATTTTTTTAAAAATATAAAAGTTTACATTTTTTTTTTATGATTATTTTACTCATGGTTATGTATGAATGTTTTTTTTAGAGTGGACCAATTGACCAACCCACATGCTTAGACATTTTTTTACATTAATGGTGCTTTTACGTTTTTTATTTTATTGGATTGCAGCACCACATGGAGTGGAGTGGCACAGTTTTCCCTCTCCCACTCATAGAATTCATATATCCCATGTTTCATTGGGATACCTTTATGGGACCCATGTTGGGAATGTCCAAAGAATATGAGAAGAGCTTTATATAAATATATTGAAAATATTGTTCGTGAAAAAACAAAACTGAAGGTGAAAAGAGAAAGAATTAAAAGAAAGGTTGTGCAGTTTTGATGAGTTAATATTCCCTTTTGGGTTTTAATGCGAGTATTGAGTAGAAATAATGGCCAAAAGCACATAAAAAGAAAAGTTCAGGGTCTTCTACTTCTATATGCAATCATGGATACCCATGTCACATTGGGTCAGATTAGATCTTATGAGATATCATAATGCAACACTTTCTTCAGCAACCATTACATGTTGCAGACAACACACCATTCACCTTAATTGCTTGCTCTGGAATGGTGAAAGTTTTGCTTTGTTCTTGAATGCAACAATCAGAGGTTTCACAATTTCTATCAAGACAAAGATATTTAAATTATGACGTTTTCTAAAATCATTGATAGTAGAAATTCAGTGATCGATGCAGAAGGAATGGAAAATCATTATGTGTGAGATTAACAGAATTATAAATTAAGATGACCCCACCTCATTCCCAGTCCTTTAAACAAATATTGGTCATACCTAAAGTTAAGTTAAATAACCCCTTTTCAAATTAACAGCTAAACTATTATAGTGATGATAATAATAATAATAATAATAAAGAATTTCATTTTATCTACCTTCAGGATAACTTTTTACGTTAATAATTTATTTAATAAGCAATGAAAATATGAAAACCTTGTCGTGAATGGCTGTCCAATAATAACAAAAGTTTTTGCATTTTCTTATAGTTCTCAACTTGAAAGACTTCTTTCGAAAAAAATTTAGAGAAAAAGAATAATAAAATATTTTTTATACGTTGTTCTTTTACATCATTTAGAATTATCTTATATATTATTCGTAATATTTTTTTACATAAATTTTCTAAATTCTTACTTTTAACTTCTAAATATATTAATTTTATTTTATGAAAAAACTTCTTTTAAGCTATTTAGAAAAAAATTGTCCAAATAAATTCATCACTGATATAGGGATATTAATGGAATTTTGTTCTGTTAACATAGTTATATTTTTTTGACTTAATAACAAAAAAAGATCGGATGTGTCGAATTTATAAAAAAAAATTCATCCAAATAAATTTGAATTAGTGCACTTTATACGATTAATTATAATATTTTTGTAAACAAGTGCTAAATATTTGTAGTTATTTTAAGGATATATTAAATATAAGTTCCACCCTGGTGTCAGCGTATTAAACTAACAGGGATTTGATCCGTTATAAGCTTGATTGTAAAATGTACTTTTAAGTAAATTATGTTAAAAATAAATTTATCTTATATAAATAATTTACAAATAAATTTTAAAATATCTTTCAAAACTATTTTTATTCTTGTCTTATGTCTTAAATAACAGTCGTTTTAATTATTATACTTTTATTTTTTTTTTATAGTTTATAGAGTTTTTCTTTCCCTCAAGGTTTGGGATTAACATATTTGAGGTTTTTTTATGTTATTCTCAACTATTTTTTCTTAATGAAAAAATAGATTTTTAATCAAGCTAATATGCAACGTTAGACTTTTTAAAGCCTAGAAATATATATATAAAAAAAACATTCTTAGAGAAAAACAAATAAAAACGTAGATTTCAGTTTTAACTTTTTTTTTAATAAATCGATATTATTTAAAATATTTAAAAAGTCTCATATGAACTGGTCTATTTCCATTTCTTAAAACTACAAAATATGAAAATTAAGAAAATGATAAACTTAACATGATAAAATAGAAAAAATATTGCATTCCATTATTTTATATATGGTCAACCAAACAAGTTCTAAAGTGCATATATAAATCATCACCCGATTCTTTGTGTGAATATATAAAAGGCTTAATACCTCTTTTTGTCCCTCTTTATAAGGGAAATGTTCAATTTCGTCCTACCTTTTTTAAAAAGTTCAATGTGGTCCCAAGTTGTGTAAAAAGTGTCCAATTAAATCCTTTTTGGTCACGGCGTTAAATATTTAACGATCCAGCTGACAGCGTGGACTGATGTTTGCAACGTGGCTGCTTACCTTCGTAACGTGGCAGTGATAGTGTTTTTCATTAACCGAGAACGTGGCAGTGGGGAGTGTTTTCAAATTCCCCAAACAGCCATTCGAGAACATCTCATCCCAGAGCTTCCTCGCAGGACGCAATAGATCCTCCTTACAACACGCTTCCATTATGTAATTATAAGACGAGACATTGGGTTGAAACCCTTTCTTCTTCATCTCCTACAGAACAGTATAGCCTTCTCTCACTTTCCCAGCCCTGTACAAAAATGAAATCATTACATTGAAACGTTCCACATCTTTAAAGTAGTTTTGAGAATTCAAAACATGGAATGTCTCCAATAACTCATCAACCTTGCCATGCCTACACAGATTCCTACACAAATCATTAACAGTCAAAATAGTTGGGAACCTCTCTTTCTCAACCATGAAATTGAAAAACATTATAGCCACATTCCTCATTGATCGGAACCCTGCGGCAACAACCCAATAAGCCATGAAATCGGGTTTCCAACCCCTACTCCTGAGATCACCCAACATCCACAAAGTCTCCGATACCTTAGAAGCTCGACACAACCCATGAACAGTCAAATTGCGATTTCGAAGCCCAATACCTTAGAAGCCCCAAATTGCGATTTTGAAGCCTTAACTCAGAAATTTTAATCAGTGTCACGTTCTCAGTTAATGAAACACTGTCACTGCCACGTTACGAAGGTAAACAGCCACGTTGCACACATCAGTCCACGCTGTCAGCTGGATCGTTAAATATTTAACGCCGTGACCAAAAATGATTTAATTGGACACTTTTTACACAACTTGGGACCATATTGAACTTTTTAAAAAAGGTATGACGAAATTGAACATTTCCCTTATAAAGAGGGACAAAAAGAGGTATTAAGCCTATATAAAATTAGAAACAAAAATTTGGATACTGGTATTTTCACACCACAATTTTTTTACTATAATTTTGATACTATCGTTCACTACTCACTCCTTTTTTTAAGAAAAAATATAAAATTTTATTTTTTTAAAACCATTTATGTCAAATAAACTTTTTCCTAAAAATTTATTTTGACTTGTGTACGACAATGTTTAAATTTTCATTTAAATAAAATCCAACATGCATTTACTCCAACATATTTTCTTGTACGTTTTCTCTTTTACAACTCGTGTAACAATTATCAATAAATAATCAAATACAGACCTGGTTCAACAAATTGTCAATTAAAATAAATATTCTTATTTTTACTAATTTATCGCTAACGCATATTTGTAAACGAGAAATATTGAAAAAAAGGACAATTATTTTCCCTATTTTTCACTAACTGAATATTAATAAAGTACAATAATAAAAAAATTATAAAAACAGTTTTAATATAAAAAATAGTTATTAAATATATGGATAAATGTTTTAAAATATATTAAGAAAAGTTTGGTGAGTCATCATGATTCCTAACGTCATCCAACCGAGATCTGCCTCTGCTCTCTCCATTAATTCAATTTTAGTGGCTCAGTTGGTAGTTGCATCTAATGTTAGGTATAATTGTACCTAAGAAAAAAAACTAAAAATATATATAATTATTTAGGTGATTTTGTTATTAACTTTTAGTTAAGCTTTTAAGTTTAGTTTTGAAAATTTTGGTATCGAAGATTTGTATTTCAAATATCGAATTGGAATTTTCCTCTTGGTATGAGCGTAAAACAAAAAGTAAAGAAAAAACTTTAAAGATCGTAAATAAATTTTGTCCACTCCATCTTGGGTGCATTACAGGACTGCCTGTCTCGTTCTCTCCTTTTTTTTCCTTACTAATATTAAGCATGGTGATAATTACGTGTTGCTTTAATGCTTTAACATCAAATAATTACATTTTTCACACTTTAATAAACTTTTTCCTTTTATCTCATTTTATTATCATTTAAGGTAACGTATGTATTAAAAATTTAATTAAATCAAATTTTAAAATATAATAAGGTCGATGATAAAGATTACTTCAATAAAAATGTCCCACTTTCTTCAATAGAATAGTATAATCTAACTCAAATAACTTTATTTCATATATGTATAACTGTACTATTAACAATATATTTTCTCGTACATTTATTTCTCGACAGTGTTATTGAGAAAAGAGAGCAAGTGATACTTTCTTATGTTCAAAAGTGACTTAACTAATTTGAGACAAACTAACATTAAATAAGGACAAATAAGATGTGATAGAAGGAGTAATTCGTAACAGCCCAATTATTATTAACTACAAATACGGAACTAAACAATAAATTAATAGTTAAATTTGAGCTTACTTAGTAAATATTAAGTTATCGAAAAATTAAAAAGTAGCGTAAGACAGTTAATTAAAAGATAAAATTAGTCGCTAAGAAGACAAGGGGTTTAGAAAAAATATGCATGTGTTAGATTCTTACATAAATGAGATTATTGTTTAAAAAGGTAAAGAAAGCGTTAGAAGTCTCACATCGACTACTAATAAGGTCTAATTATAATATATAAATAAGATGCAAACCTCACCTTACAAGCCGATTTTGTGGGGTTGAATTAAGCTTAAAAAAATACACTTCTAATATGGTATCAGAGTCATAGTTAAAGTCTATCCTAACGAGTTCTAAGTGGACATTTCTGTTTCTATTTCATCCATTTAAGTTTAACTCAACTCTAACCGCTCATAACTAGCATTGTCAAAATTATTACATAAAAATTTCATCACCTATTTAATCACATTGTTATTTGTATGTTTTGAATAAATAAATGAGATAAATTGTGTCATTTTGTAGAGTATTACCATCAGCATTTTGAAAAATGAATTGAAAGGTATAGAAAAGAGTAGAGAAATATGGTGAATTACATAAGATGAAAAACAAGAGTAGAAGAGAAAAAGGAAAGTGAAGAAGGGACAGGGAGCGTAGAATAAAGCAAAAGGGAATGTCTTTCTCAAGCACGGATCCCAATAGAAGGCGGGAAGTATACCTAGCAATGCTTGCTGGAACACATTCTTTTTGTTTAGTTTAAAGCATTTTGCTTTGTTCCATACACATATCTGTCCATTCACACCCTCGTTTATACACGCACAAAAACTCATTTATTTTTACACACTCGGATAGAATTTAGATTTCGCCTATTCAGTTCTGCAACCATCAAAACATAGGTGTATATTTAACAAAGCAAATATCGGTTTGAAGGGGGAGGAAATCATAAGTTAGATATATATAAATATGTGTGTGAATCGTGACTTAGTAGTTTATCTGTTTTCCAATGATTGAGTTGTCTTGCCTTAAATCTGCCTACAGTTTCTGTTAGCCAGTGAAGTTAAGTACTCTACTGATACTCAATCAATCTACAAGATCATGAAGCCTGTAGAAAATGGTGAAACCGTTGACATAAACTATCAAAATAGCTGGTTAGGTTTCTCCCTCTCCCCGCAGATGAATATAACTGTTCCTTCACACTCTCATCAAACACACCCTTCATCTGCTGCTGCTGCTGAAACAGTTCCACCAACGTATTACCACCACACACCTCTTCATAACTATGGAATCCTAGGTGAACATGTTGGAATGTTTTCTTCCTTGCCTATCGTGCCCCTTAAATCCAATGTCTCGTTCTATGGAATAGAGGCTATCAGCAGGTCACAAGCACAAGGTTAGTTCCAACTCAAACTTCTGCTTTTTTTGTATGACTGTACTAATTATTCAACTCGTTCAATACTTTTCTTTTATCTATACATTGTGAAGAAATGGCAACTACTTCGGCAATACCTCTGAGCTTGGATAGTATGTTTTACAACCAACTCTCATATCATGGATCGAACGATCCAAATAACCAAAACCATGTACAAGAGAACATCAGCAAGCAACAGCCACCATATTATTCTTCCTTAAGAAACAACCATGATGTGATTTTAGAAGGGTCTAAGCAGCAACTCCCTTGTATAGCTGAGGATGAAGTTGCTTGTCTGAAAAGTTGGTTCTCGAGGGACTTTCCTGCTTGTCAAGCGCAGGAGTCAAGGATGTTTGTTCCTTTGGAGGATAATGGAAGCAAATCTGGACCCAATATTGGATCAATAACATATGGGGATTTACATTCGTTGAATTTGTCTGTGAGCCCTACCAGACCATCAAGCCGTGTTACAGGTTCGCCTGCCATCAATGATACGAAGAAAAGGGGGCTTGAAATGGTGGACCAGAATCAGAAGAAAATAGTACATAGGAAATCCATAGACACCTTTGGGCAAAGAACATCTCAATATAGAGGTGTAACAAGGTCTGTGCTTGGTCATTTCTAAATCTTATTAGCGCTTCAGGCACATTTATTTTAAACGATAAGGCTATAATGATATTCTCTAACTTGCTTAATAACTTTTAACTTCTGTTGTGCTCTTTGCTTAAGAAGTTAAGATTTTTGTCAGGTTTCATGCAGGAACAATGCCAACAACATATTTGATTGTTTATTTCCTTATTATTTTTTGCGTCGATTTCTAAGAATGTTTGTTCATCAGGCATAGGTGGACTGGTAGATATGAAGCTCATCTATGGGACAACAGTTGCAAGAAGGAGGGCCAAGGAAGGAAAGGAAGGCAAGGTAAGAAAGCGACTATTTTCCCATCACTTTACCTTTTTTTCTTTTTCGGTGAATATTTTTGGTCAAACAAATCCATTGACTTCATTTTTATTCCCCTTTGAAAAGCTCTGCATTTAGTGCTGATCCTTTTTTTTTTCTGTCTTTGATTCGATGATGATTCCACTCGAACATGCAATGCATCTCAGTGTATCTGGGTAAGGTTTTCCAACGCCAGAAAATTTAATTTTATTTTTAATATTGTTCTTAATGATAGATTAACTGGAAGTTTAAGATATCGTTTTTATATCCTGGTCGTGATGATAGCAAAAGAAGAAAAACAATTTAAACAAGTAAATTCCAAAAATTTTATTGTAGGGGGTTATGATATGGAAGAAAAAGCTGCAAGAGCTTACGACATGGCCGCACTCAAGTATTGGGGACCCTCCTCTCATATAAATTTCCCTGTAATGATTACTTTCTTTCTCATTTTTCTTCTGATTGAGGCTGTATTCAGCTACCAGGACTTAATTGACAGTAACTTACGTTATTCTTTAACAGTTGGAAAATTATCAAAACGAACTTGAGGAAATGAAAAACATGACGAGACAAGAATATGTTGCTCATTTACGAAGGTAAAATATCTTTGATATCTGCATCATCTTGAACTGAATTACTAATCCATGTTCACAACCATTACATTCAACTTCCAACCATCAGGAAAAGCAGCGGATTCTCAAGAGGAGCATCCATGTATAGAGGAGTAACAAGGTCTCACAGGCTAGCATTTACATTGTATATGCATTGCAATTTAACTTAATACGATTGAAATCTGAAGAATAATTTACTTTGTTCTAAACTCGGTTCATTATTCTTATTAACTTGGTAGCAGGCACCACCAACATGGAAGGTGGCAAGCTCGAATTGGGAGAGTGGCTGGAAACAAAGATCTATATCTTGGAACCTTCAGTGAGTTCTTTCAAATTATTTGCTTTATTCTTTTTTTTTTTACAGTTAAATCATTATAATATTTCCTACACTACTCACCACTGTTCTTTTCATGTAAAATGTTTAAAAATAGGAAATGACTAAGAGGAAGCTTTATGACTTAAAAGCTAATCTTTGATTGAACTTTTCTTTTCAGTCACATATATAAGGCTGATCATGAGCCACTTTAATATTGTAGAGCACTGTTAGTCTTCAAGGCAGCTTTTATCAAAGCTGTTAGTTCAGAAGGATAAACAATCATGCTTTCAACTAATATTTTTAATTATATAAAATTCTGATTTCGTTCTCATTCTCATGCTTTAGGCCAAACAGTAATATAATACTCATCCACTGTCGGTACGGAAAAAGCTAATTCTTACCTTCATTGAAATAAAACTTTAGGCACCCAAGAGGAAGCAGCAGAAGCCTATGATATTGCTGCCATTAAATTCAGAGGAGTTAATGCTGTTACTAACTTTGATATAACAAGATATGACGTGGAAAAAATTATGGCGAGCGACAACCTTCTTAGCAGTGAACAAGCCAAGAGGAGCAGAGAGAAGGAGGATGGAACAAGAAACGAGGCCTTCGTTAACCAAAATCCTTGTGCATATGAACACAATAAAGAAACCATTGTAATGCAGAAAAGCTGCAAGATGGTTCCTTATCCACCCCACCAACAGCTTGACCAGAATCCACCAAGAATCGAGAGTTGCAGAACTCATTCCTTCTCAACGGCTATAGATAACATATTTCATCAAGAAGTAGAGGAATCGAGTAACATGGGAACACACTTGTCAAATCCTTCTTCTCTGGTGACAAGTTTGAGCAGCTCAAGAGAAGAGAGCCCAGATAAGACAAGCTTGCCAATGCTCTTTGGAATGCCTTCAACAGTGTCTAAATTATTCACTAACATTCCAACAAGTGACGGAGATTCTTGGGAGCTATCGTCCAATCTCAGGCCAGCTCTTTCTTTGCCTCAGATGCCAATTTTTGCTTCCTGGACCGATGCCTAATTCTATGTTTTTTTTTTTCCTCTAGCAAAATGGCAAAACCTTGTTTTTTGCATGCATGTTTACGAGAACAGGTGAATTTCGAGCTGGTAATACAATAGCGAGCCTGTGCGCAAGTTTAAAATGTTAGCTTACATTAATCATTTTGATCCCACAACACAATTCGTATCATTAATTTTTGGAATCTTGTTATCTAAAAGCTATTTGGAATATCAACTATAATTCTAATCACGTTTAGTGTGCGTTTTTTTTTTTTCATATACAAAAATTGAAAAACCTCTTTTTCATACACAAAAGAATGAAGTTCTTTATTAATTTTACCAGTCAGAAGTCTAAAATGGCTTCTGGGAAGGAAAAGAATTTCATTAAAGCATGGATAGAAACTGACAAGAAGACTGAGAAGGATTATGATTAAAAAGATAAAAAGATTATCTTGGGCAATAGAGGGGAGACGCTATTCGTCGTTCGTTTGAATCCATCATTAGCTTCTACTTTGTTGGTCGTCGCAAGTACAAAAACAGCTCATTATGGTCTCAATCATACAAGGCTGGGCCTGGGATTTCTCTTTATCATGTGAAATTCTTATCACAAGTGCTTTCCCCGGGGACTTCAATCATATTCATTAAATATATATCTTAAAGATTTTAAAATATTTTACATTTCTTTTGAAGAAATTTTGATTTTAATTTTCTCATACTTTACTGTTTGTGTTATAGCATCGTTTTCGAATAAACTATTAGAATGGGCGTGTTAAAGCATCGTTTTCAAATAAACTATTAGAATGATTTAAAGACTAAAAGATGGATTATTAATGTTTGTAAAGGACTTATGTCCATTCTGATGATTACTTAATCGTTTATTCTGATTGAACTTTGTCTAAAGGCAGCATGACATTAATTCCTTACCCAATTCAATCAAAGAGGGGGTTATGTTATGTTATGCTATGTGCAAAAAATAGATTCCCTCATAATAAGCTTAAGGTGATCTGATGAATGACCTGTATCGAGTTACAAATTTGTCTGCTACTTTAAAGAAAGTTATTGTTGAAAAATCCTTTCCAGAATCTATCTGTAATCTTAATGATGGTGTTCATAAAAGCAATCTGATCTATATTCTAATGGGGTTTGGTCGTGGCAAACTGACCACTTAACATGAGCAACTTTGTTCCAACGTGGGCTATTTATATGTAGTATTATCAATTTCCGGCACATGTGTGTGCTTATGATCTAAATTGAATCACCGAACAACAACGAAAAGACCAACACGTAAGTGCAGTAATGTATATAATAAATTGACACCCGAGACCACTATTTTAATTTGAACGACAATCATAGTTAAATCATTCTCTCAGGATACTGGCTCAAAGTTTGCCCTTGGAAGCCAACCGACATAATTATCATTCTGCATCCTAATCACTATCCAAATTAACCACGCAATTAAGGAATTGTACATATTATTAACAGTATAAAAAGGGAAATTCTTAAGTACTTCTCCAGTAATTTGTAGCACCACCTAGAGAAAGACCTATTTGAGCAAAACAAATGATATATTAATAATATTTTAATTTCTGTTAAGCAGATATTGTACAATAAAAAACACAATTAAAGCTTAACCAGTTTTTTTATGCATTAATAGAAAGTTTATTGGTGGAAATGGACTCCTCTAAAGTACAATATGCTATTTAAAAAGTTGTGTGTGTGTGTGTATATATATATATATATATATATATATATATATATATATATATATATATATATATATATATATATATAATTTAGAAAAATGTTGGAAAATACTTTTTTTAATATTAATTATATTTAATTAGAATATTGTCATATACATCTTAATTTAAAAAAAGCAAACCAAAGTTTATTCGATGGGATTTTAAGAAACACACACACAATATATATATATATATATATATATATATATATATATATATATATATATATATATATATATATATATATATATATATATATATAAATATAAGTATGCTAGCCACGGGAAAGAATGATATAAGCACATTTAGAAATGTTTAATGATCAATAGTGTGGAAGAAAATCAAGAAGTTAGTGGAAGTAAATAATTTGAAAATAAAAATATAATATCATTTTCTCATTTTCTAACTCATTTCGCAAAAACACATCTGTATTATTTAATATATTTTTTTCAAGAAAGTAAGAAGGGCCTAAATAAATTGTTTTGTTCTACAAATATGTGACTTTTTTTTCTGTATTGGGGCTATGCCCCTTTCACTTCACCAAGAAAATGTTATGTTCATAAAATACTTTTTCTTTGAAAAATTTATCGGGTGAGTTAAAATTATGGTAAATAGTTTCAAACAAAATTAACTATGAGCAAAATTATAAGAGAATAGGCTAAGAAGGTGATTAGAAAAATTATAAGAAAAACTTTTTCTAAATACTTATCTAAACACGACCACACTTGTTACAAATTCAAGGCTTAGTTACCTATTCAACATTTTCATTTATTTTCCCTGACAGATTATAAAGTAATCCAGGACTAGTTTACAGGAGGCAAAATACTTTCATTATGGTGCGCAGTTACTAAGAAAAATTGAGAAATGGACTAAAAACAGTATATTACACACTGTAAAATTATATAAAAAAAAAGTCATGATAATTTAAAACTGGACAAATGTCATATAATACATGCTCAGAGCACCACAAACACAGGTTTTGTTTTGCACTCGTAACTTTTTTTTTTTTGACATGGATGGTTAAAAACCTGAAATTTCTTGTTGTCGTTACGATAAAGGAGACTGAAAATAGCACAACCAGAAAATATACATAAACTTAGGCAACTATTTGAAAATGGAACATTAAAGTATTTGATATAGTTTTTGAAATAAAAATGTGGTCCTTTTAATATTAAAAAAAGGGTATTATAAAGGTGTTGTCAAATCCTACTGATGGATGGATCCTGGGCAGGAAGAAATGTTTGGTTGTGCATGTCGATGAATAATGAAGAGTGACATTTAATGAGAAGAAGTATTTTGGTGTCCATCCTTTTAGTGCAGACATTCTCCCGTAGTGCATGGCTTTAATGCCAAGAGGAAAGGTTTTTTGTGTGCCTCATCTTCTATTGAATATCCCATTCAGGCCAAAAAGAAAACCCTTTGTCCAACATTATGCCGCCAAAGTCTCCTTCATGAATCAAGATATGCTATTTTCATCCTCAAACCCTTTACACCCAAAACAACCAGAATGCGACTTTGTCTTCCCTTCCATCTTTTTTTTTTTTTTGTCGTTACATGCACTACTAGTTTTTCTCTTCTTAATTCCTATCAAATCTTTTATATTATGTTCGATATAAATTTGAAGAAAATAATCCTAATATCTATTTTAATCAAATTAGTTATAAAAATCAATAGACGACTAAAAAGATAGAAGGGACATATATGATTTTGGAGATTATAAATGAAAGTTGGGTTTGTACTATTCTTTTTACAGTAAGGAAAGTGATAACAAAGATGGGAGAAGTGCGGGATAATATAATTGATGTGAAGGCTGATGAAAATAGGATAGAAAGAAAAATAGCATTATAAATGTACATGATAATAACATTATATTAAAACAGTTTTATAAAAGTAAATGCTTATGTTAAGAATGAATGGGATGTGTGCTCCCAGGTTATTTCGACACATACTAAACTATGGGAATTATATATATAAAAACAACATTTTTATTAGTTGTACTTTGATTATATTTAAAAAAAATTAAAATAGTTTATGAACATACATTTTAAGATCCAAGTTGGTCTGTGTTAATGATTATGGAGCTTGATACACAATTATTCTAATTTTCAGAATAAATTTGTTATAAGTTGTATTAAATATTAAGAAAACTAAAATTATCATGATATATTTCTATGTAAATGTGGGTGTATAACAACTAGGTCTGTTTTGTATGTTTATTACAAATTATAGTTCTATGAAAATTATCATTTATCCTTTGTTAAAACTATAGTTTAAAACAATGATGATGAAATTTATGTTTGTTTGTTTTTTCAAAAATAAAGGAAAAATCAATATCATGCTCATCTACCTACCAAACAAGAACAGAGAATTAAGATTTGATTTAAATACTGTTTCTGGTTAGTTAAACATAGGTCACATCCAGCAGTGTAACAGACAAAGTCAAAAATATCCAATTGTCTCGCATTATCGCATAAACCAAAACCAAGATGCTATCCATCAAATTCAAAGCCAAGAATAAGATTACTCTTGTTCCATTGTTGTGGGACCGTATTGGGCTGTGGGAGGTGCACGATCCAGACATTTCAGGGCCTCATTTTCAGCATTCAACTCAAGGCCCGTATTTCTAACCACACGAGGGTCGTGGGCCCCTTTATCATCCTCAAACAACTCTGTTTTACAGTTGCAACCTTAGCTGCCGTCCCCAAGAGTATGTTGTTGTGTCTACAAACTACACTCACGTTGGGCCCTTTGTTACCTCCGACAGAGGCAAATACGGGCCCAATAGAAATGGGACCACCTTGCCTAATAAATAAAGCCCAATTAGATAAAGCCGTATGACCCAAACAAAAGAAAAGAATTAGTCCTAAACAGCTTATCTTATGCTGTTTCCGTAGGTTGGATTTTGTGGGTTAATTGCTCCGGCAAAAGAGACTAAGAGAGTGAAAACGGCGAGTGTAAGTAGCGTAACAAATTTAAATTAAGCCATCTTGTATTTTAAATATTCATATTCCCTCAGATCAATGCAGCCATTTAAAAAATATACCTTTGACTTATTGACTATACGGGAAATAAGGAAGGTGCTACAATGCATATCCAATTTTTGTTTTTTTCTTATTGCAAAAAGCATATCATTTTCATGTTGTTCATTAGGGTTTTTTATTTGGCCAAATTCCACCACCACTCTTACTTTCTTGAGATATTATTAATGAATGAGTCAGAACTAAAAGAAATTATTAAAACTAGTTAATATATTCTACGATTTTTAAGATGTATTTTTTAGCATAAATTTAAATAATAAAATTAGTATTGATTCTTTAATAAAACACGTATTTAAAAAAAAAAAAAAACAAAACCTTTACCCTTTCTTCCATATGAATTAATGAATTGTAATATTTTTATTTGGAACAATTCCCAATCCGCAATCTCTCGTGGAGGGTGCAAAACAAAGAAAATGTAGCTATTATCCCCATTCTTCAAAGGTGCAGCATGCACGCTTCTTTTAGGTGTTACCAATATGGTACTTCCCAATGCACACATACTTATATATATACTTTTATATATATATATATATATATATATATATAATATATATATATATATATATAAATATATTTATAATTTACAAAATGTTCCTCCAAGTGGAGTTTGATTTTCAATACCCTACCTATGATTAAAGAATTATTGATAGACACTTTTTTCTGTATTGCAGTGAATTAAAATTGTCGCAGGTATAACAATAAGAAACTAAAAAAGTTTACCTCATTATATTTTATTCATAACCATATGATCCTTCCTTTTCTTATCTCCAATTAATACGAAGTTGTTCCCTTTTAAGTTTTTTACATGCGCTAATCTTGTTTAAGATTCGCTTGGATTATATCTAATTAGTCTATTTGTTTTCTTTTAGTAAATTTTCTTTAGATGCTTAAAATTAACCTTGCAAATAATGTCACTGTACCTAAATTTAAAAATTCATTTGCATCCAATGGCCTTGGTGGTATGAGATAAATCATACATTATCTACATAACTTGAAAAAAATTCAAGTTTAATTAGATCTTGTTTTACTATGGTTGGCTCAATTTTATAGTCATAATTTGAATTGATAGCAACCACATGGGTTTTGATCATGAGTATGTATACCAACCATAGACCCTGAAGTCATGGGATGTATATTTGATGCAATATCTTGAGAAGTTCCATTGTTAATGCATTTCTGAGATTAGACTTTCATTTGTGCTAAATGAATCTGAATTATTTTTTGTACTTTAAATATATAGTAATTGATTGCTTTTATTCTTACTTTGATTAAGTAGATAATTTATTAGAACCGTTTTAACCTTATTTAAAATATTAATTTGTACTTTAATAAATTAAAACGTGACTGAAACTTATTGCTTCCATGCGTAAGACATGACTCTCATAATAGAATTTGAGAGAAATTAATAGTTTCAATGTTCGATGACCAAAAACGTTTTTTGTGTTAAAGTCATGATTGAACTTTTAGTTTTTAAGAGACTGTATTAGCATAAAAGCAATATACAGAACAAAAATAAATAAGAAAAAGACGATTCGATATATCAATACTACACATAACATAAAACTACATTTATATAATGAAACAAATTCAAGAACCCACTAACCGTCACATAACACAGGTCTTTTAAATTATTAGAAAAAAATTTAATTTATTTATGTAAAATTAAGTTAACAGAATCTGAAAAGTATGGTATATCTCTATGGAGGGAGAATTGTCATGATCCTATGGCATTGGTTTTGGACATAAATCCTAATAAGTCTTTGAAAAGTATAAATTTGTGTTTGTGGTACATTTTTAGACTTCGGTTTACTAACTGATATCAAAAGAAGAAAATAACTTAGTTTCTTTCTAACCATAACTCATACACTTCGTGAAAATTACAAAATTTTCATTGCACTTTTTATATTTCGTTTTGATTGAAACTAAAGCTCAATAGACAAATTAAAAGTCATATTTTGTACCAATGATAATAACGTTAATTTTTATATGACTTATAAGTGTCGAGTTTAAGTGAATTTTAATATGGTTTGAACATTTATCATATTTTAATTATTGATAAGTTTCACTTAAATTCACTCAAATTTAGTTTGTTTTTGCATATTACCGCATTAGAATAGATAATGAAAAGAAAACTATAATAGTTAAATGAAAATACTAAAATTAAAACTAGAAGAATTAAATTAATCATTTTCCTCCTAATGTTACATGTTAAGAATATATCTAAAACTTTAGCTCATTATAAAGTTTTTATATTAGTGCAAGTGATTCATTTAAAAAGTTAGTGAGGGATGATATTGAAGTTTGATGATCTTAGGATCTAAGTGTCTAGAACATACTTAAAGTTACATTTGAGAATATTCTTAAGATATGAATAATTAGTTCTTTATGAATAACAAGGAAAGTAATACATGAGAGGTATATCGTGATGAAATCTCACTTTAACATTAAAGTGTCCAACCATCATATTAACTATATTAAATTGTCAAAACATGTGGCTAACACATGATAGACATCTGTTAGCCACATGTAATTTTTTTTAAATTGTTTTTACATTTTATTTTCTTTTGGTTACAAAGAATGTATTTCATGCATTATTAAAATATATGGGTAAATTTTGTATAAACTTTTTAAGAGAAACAAATTTCATGTGTAAGTTAAGAGACTAAAATCATATTCAATAAAATGTGTTTATTAACCAATAAATATCCAACATTTGACTTGTCATGTAACATTAATAAAACATTTAACATTTACTTAGTGCACTATAATAACATAGTAAATATATTTTTAATCTCTCAATTTATATACAAATTTGAAATTCATTTTTCTTGAAAATTTCATATAAAATTCATCTTTATATTTTAATAATACTTAATAATAAATGAAATATGTCATCAAGAATTGATAGGAAAAGTGTAAAACGAAGGATAAATAAAAAAAAAAATTATAGATATCAGTCATATATATGACTTTTTAATTTAGTAAACATATTACATCTAAAAGTTAACCTTCTTAGTTTTAGAGAATATATTTCATGAATTACTAAAGTATAAATGTACTTTATATGAACTTTAAGACTAAATTCTCTTAGGAGGATTTGTTATTCACAAGTATTCTGAAGCACCTATTTATGATGGGTAGTCATGTTTGTTTTGAGATATTTAAAGGTGAGGGAAGGAATGCATATGCAAAATACAATATTTTTATCTATCACATCATATTATTCACTAACTTTTATAAATTTCATTCTCAATCTCATTTATTTTTACCTCTAATTTTAAATTTTAACTTCTATTAGTTTATGATGCTATTTTTTGTATAACTATTAATAATGACTTTCATGTTTTTTAAATTTTGTTTATAATTTTAGCTATTTTATAAACTTTCACGTATATGTCAATAAAAATTATTTTTTTAATTTAATTATTATATATATTTTAATAGATTATAATATAATATTATTCTTTTGTTTCTATAATTAAAATGAATAAAAAAATTACATTATTTTTACATTAATATTATTTTAAAAGTTTTATATTTATTATTATTAATTATTACAACTATTAATTAAACAAATAAAGTTGTAATATATAATCTCATTGTTTGATGAGAGTTGTTTGCAGCATTTAAATAAAAACATAATTACACATAAAAAAACTCAATATTTCATATAAAAGTATAAATGATTTTTATAAAAGCATATCCTGCTCTTACTATAACAGCTCATAGCTTCCATCACTGACATCCTGCTCTTACTCTAAATCACAACAGCTTATAGCTTTCATCACTCAAATTCACATTTACAATAATAATATGCAAATTCTTTGAAACAAAAATGCTAACTTACTCATTTTATTATTCATAAATAGTATATCCGTTAAAACAAACAATTGGTTGATGTTTAATTCTTCACATGTTACCATTGACTCATAGTTTAAACTAATTAACTGAAAAAACACTAATTTTATATGGGTTAACGTTATCATTATTAAGATTATATACATTATATATCTTAGAGAATTTGTAAGCAGATTCTTGTATACTTCTAATAATTTTTAAACAGAAAACTTAGTGCAATATTTTAAAAAATTAATATAATATGTAAAAAATACTGATATAGTATTTTCTTAAAACAATTAAAAATCAATATAAAAGTGTTCTAGATATAAATAGTATAAACAATTAAACTACTATTATTTTATCAATTTCACCCAATAAATGAGTGAAAGAGTGCAGAATGCCAGACACACAATGGAATGATTAGTTTAATGTGATTGATCGATCATCAGCAGGCGTACTCATAAATATCGTGCAAATTATTACGTCTCAATCTAATATAATATATATTTTTTTACTTGGAATGTTTGAATTCTATACATGATATCTTCAAGTATATATATTTTTTAAATGCTTTACCATCCACTATTAAAATATTTATAAATACTAAACTAGTAAAGTTAAAAGCAACTCAAAATAATTATAAAAACAAAATAATTAAATTAAGGAAAGAAGTTAAGTTCAAACAATCTTCTCTCCAAACATAACTTTAATTACATATAATAAAAAGTATTACACCTAAAAGATATAACTTTAAAAAAATAAAAATAATTTTTAAAAAATAAAGAAACTTATATTGTTCTGTCTAATGAAGAAGATGGACAGACTATAAAGAAAGCAGTATACAGGGTTTGATTGTAGAAGTAGAGAGAATAAGAAAGGAGAGTGTTTGTGGTTGTTGAAGGTATGAAGGGGGGAAGTGCAGTTAGTAGTGTAGAAATGAGAGTGGCGTGGAAATAGAAAAAGGTGGTGATATAAAAAGTCAATAATGTCCTTGGCGTATTGTCGCTGTCTTAGGCTTCGTATTTGCAGGTCATCGCCCCCCACAAACTCCAATCGGAAAGGTCCCACACAGACAACAAACCCTTTAATTTTCCTCTCTCCATCCAACCCCTCAACTCATTTCACCTTCCTCACACGCACGCGCTCTCGAGTGAAGAAGACCAGTTTTTCAAAGAGTCTGCCCTCTTTCTCTCTCATTCCCTCATCTCGCTTTGGCCTAAGACAACAATAACAACATCAAAAAATCCGACATCTCTCGCTTTCCCAACTTCACACCCTGTTTCTTTTGGATAGAAGGAACCCTTAAATACACAGTGTCTCTCTTCTTCTTTCACTCTTCATGCTTCTCAATTACTTCTGTTTGGATGAATCTTGATCTCTGTCTCCACCACTCTCCTACAAGGTAACAAAAGCAATCGGAGAGGGCGAGGTTGTCTGGTAATGGATGTGGGGTGCGTGCTGTTACTGTGGTGGGTGACTTTGATTCCGGGGATTTTATCAGATCCAAGCGACGAGGCATGTCTGACACACCTCAGCAAGTCCTTGGAAGATTCCACCAACTTGCCTCATAACTGGAAAGAAGAGAACTTTGCCAAGCCCTGCAACGATTCCACCTCCATTCTCCAAGGTGTCATCTGCAACAATGGCCGCATTTACAAGCTCTCTCTCAACAACCTATCGCTCCGGGGAACCATATCCCCATTCCTCTCCAACTGTACCAATCTCCAAGCTCTTGACCTCTCCTCCAACTTCCTCACCGCTCAAATCCCCCTGGAACTTGAGTCTCTTGTCAACCTCGCCGTTCTGAACCTCTCCTCCAACCGTCTCGAAGGGGATATTCCCCCGCAGCTGGCATTATGCGCCTATCTCAACATCATCGACCTCCACGATAATTTGCTTACCGGGCCTATTCCCCAGCAATTTGGCCTGCTCGCTCGTCTTTCCGCCTTCGATGTGTCCAATAACCGCCTCTCCGGGCCCATCCCCGCCTCCCTGTCGAACCGTAGCGGGAACTTGCCCAGATTCAACGCCAGCTCCTTCCTGGGGAATAAGGATCTCTACGGTTACCCGTTGCCGCCTTTTAGGAATAGGGGGTTGTCCATTTTAGCCATTGCTGGGATTGGCCTGGGGAGTGGCCTCGCCAGTTTGGTTCTTAGCTTCACCGGAGTTTGTGTCTGGTTAAAAATCACCGAGCGCAAGATGGCGCTGGAGGAAGGCAAAATCAGCCACCTTATGCCCGATTATTGAACATTAATCACAAATTACAATACTTTCAAATATTCCAACCCATCTCTCATTCAACTGCATCCAAAAAAAAAAATAGTGCCCCTACCAGGTACTTATTTTTTTGTGTTTATAAAAGCGAGGTTGGGTGTGGGCTACCCCTAATTTCTTCGTACTTATGGGTGGTTCAGATCATTGTCTCTTATCTATCAGCGGGGACATATTTTATTTTATAGTAATTTATAAATTTATAATTTCTCTCTCTCTCTCTCTCTCTTTCTTTCCATCATAAGTATTGACTGTTTTAAAATTTTGCGCTTACCCGATCCCGGTTGGCTGTATTATTGTTGTTTCCATTTATTGAATAGGATTAGCTTAGCAGCGTGAAAATAAATTTTGAAAGAGGTGCATGGGTGGTATGGTACTGATGTTGTGCAGCTTTAATTTTGTTGCTTGTTGTGTTGATGCATGGATTGGCAATGCGATGTCTCGATTTTCGTAATTTTGATATGAATGAATCTGTGGGTGGGTTGGCGCTTGGCAGGAGGTAGGGTAGGTTTACTGGGTGCGGTACTGCCATGGTAGTAGTAGTAGTGTTAGATGAAGAAGCACTGCTGCGCCGTTCACCTGCAAACCTGTCTGCCAGTGTGCTAAAATATATCAAAACCAACACAAACAGCTGGTGCCATTCTTCTCACACAAGACTGCCGCGTTTTCCTCTCAGTATCGGACTTCTTGGTGGAGCCACATGGATTGGGACTTGTCTTCTCTCATAATCACTTGTTCTTCCACTCTTCACTTGTTAGTCCAACGTCAACTGGTCAACCCTGTTTTTTAGAATCTGCTTATGTGTCTCTCCCCACATACCATTAGGATCATTATTTTTAGACTACACACAACACTTAACATACGTGTTCTGTTTTACCACCAAACACGTCAAACCATTACACTTAATTACTACTCAATACTAAGTCAGATATAAAATCATTTTTATTTCCCAAGTGTTTTTTACTTTTATTTTAGGTTTACAACTGTATCAAATATTCGTAAACAGTTTTTCCAGCACTAACTTCAGCCAAAAGAATATACCACCATACTTAAGTACAGTAATTAAGTGATATGGTATATTTAATGAAGTTTATTGTTATTTATGTATATTTAATGGCACTTTATGAATGATGATGTTGGAGAAAGTGTGAGCAAAAATTAAAATTTACAGCAATAAAGTTAAGAGGGGTTAGCGTGAATATGGTGCTTCCCATAATTATGGCTAGTGGGTTCCTTTGTTTGTTTATTTGCTCTCTCTCATGCTATTCTTCTTTCTTTAATTTTTTGGTGAGTTCTTCTTCCTGTTCTTCTTATGGCCTGGTTTTATTTCTCCTAAAAGCTAAGTGGGCCTGGTCTCTCACACCAGGTTTGGTTTCTTTTTAAAGCTATACTGTTCATCTGGAATCATCGCTCACAACAAAATAAAACGTGGAATCGTTGCATATGCTTCCTGTTGCGAGAAACTGACAATACATTTTCCTTCCTTTAAAGATCACACTGAATTTATTCGAGGAGGAAAACTTTGACTGGGCTGCATGGTGGTGGCACCCCAAGATTTTTACAGGGTAAAGCCGCGTTACAAATATTCGATAGAATTTAGGTGGAATTTGTCAAGATTCAAAAGTGGTGATTAAATTTTCTTGGTTGGAAAATAATTATGTTGTCTTATGCACGTTAAGGGGATGGACTAATGATATTGTCCAGCCGAGAAGGAAGTAATGTATATATGTGAGTTGTGAAAGCAAATCCATGATCAATCCAACAGTTGACAAGTAAATCTAGAACGATACATGAAAGAGTTGGTATGATTAGTAAAAGGTGATGATTAATGGGAGACTTTTACATTGAGATTTAGCAAAGCAGTTGAATGTGACAGGATTGAATTTGGGGAGAAGAAAAGAGAAAGAAAAAGAAACATGTATTGCTAAGATTGGAGTGGCAGAGATAGGATGTGTTGCTAATCCTGTGTATTCCATAATAAATCATTGTGACGTATAAAATATAATAGATATTGAAGTTAGATAGACCGAAAGTGAGAAGGGTGAAGGGTTCTTTATTGTGTTTTGGGGTGAAAGTCAAATATGCTTTCATTGGTTTCATTAATGGGTTCTCCGAGATTGGCATGAATGCGATGATGGAGCTGGGGCCATAGCCCCACCCATGTTGTTCGTTTTATTTTATGCTCTAAAAATTGAAGATGATATTTTGGCCCAGTTCCTCCTACCTAATTAATGGAATTTCATCATTCTCACTCATCACATCTCATCTCATACCTTCACAAGGAAACTGCATTTGCTTTTAATCATCTCTTGCTTCCCCAAACACAGCGAGACGCGTGACAAAAATTAATCTTCCTATTCTCTCTACCCCATACCTCATCTTAAGTCAGATATTCAATTTCAATATTGTCTAATTATTATTATCGTTATTAGAAATTTAAGTATGAGGTAAAAGTTTTATTCCAATAAAAAGGAACAGATTGAGTATGGTGATGTTATAATCCTTGTATAAACTTACTTAGGCTAATCGGTGATGAATTTTCTTTCCATGATACGATTGGGCCGTTTCTTGTTCACATTTTGAAGCCCGTCTTCGCTTATTTTCTTAAAACCACTTAGTTTCTTCCTGTACCTCTATAATTCCAACTTTATAAACCCTAAAACTTCAAGTTTATCCAATAGTTTAGGATTTCAATTCTGAGTTCTGGATGGTTTAATCTGAGACTTTTTCGTGATGTACAATATAAATATATATATATATATATATTCTGAAAAATAAAATAAAATAAAAGATGAATCTGGATTGGATAGTTGAAATATAGAAATACAAATTTTATGTTTTAAATTATACATTTTAAAATTATTTTTGTTTTTTATTTTAAATTACACAGAAAAAATTGAGTTTAATGATTATATACAGTCAATTAATCATAAGTTATCATTGATATAATTCTTAGCATAATTATTGGAAAAGTAAAAAGAATAATAATGGTTTATGATTGGTCAATAGTATAAAATTGGTTTATAATGCGGGTGTGCATACTTTCTTAGTAAAATCTCAGTGATAGTATCAGTATTAAAAAGCCGATGATGTCTGTATTGCAATAACATCAACTAAAAATTGCTACTATTGTATAATAAAGTTGGACTTGTGATTTCTTTTGAAGGTACTATTGTTTGTAGCCCATTTAAAACTAGACTCCATTATTTTTCTCTTCTTGGGTTGGTTGGTGGTGTGGGCTGAGAGTTTTCTCTCAGAACCTAAATTGCGTGGGTTCTTGATGGCACTAGTTTAACAATTTCTGTTGGATTCACCAAAATTCTCAGCCCAAAAACTTCGTGGTAGGTGTTTTCAAAGTTCCAATATCCTCCAAGTTCCAATTACTGTTTTTTCTCTTTATTTTTTTGTTAGATTCTACAGTTGGAAAGTTATTTTTGACTTTCGAATTGCATAGTCAAAAAAAAAAAATAAGTTTCAGATTTGAAAAAGAAAAAATGGAAAAAAAATATTATACAGATACAATAAGAAAGTTATGTAGGTGGAGAAAGATGCTGCCATCTTGGAGTTTCAAAACATTTACAATTTAGGTCCTTTCTTTCCGTAACCATATCACTTTCGTGTGCACCCTCAGAGAAGTAAGTAAAAGACAAAATTGACCCCTTGTTGTCACCGTTCACTTGCCGTTGTCATTTCTTTGTCATCAATGCTCCTTTATGGTCACAATCACTTGTCTGTGTTGTGTTATGGTTAGACTTAATGAAGATAATGTTCGGCATAAAGTTATTTTTATATAAAATTCCTTCTTTATTGTATGATATAGAAGTAAAAAACTAACTTTTATATTATACAATTCGCAAAACTTCTTTATTACAATGCAGAATTTTTTGATGAAAAAAATATTCTATATTGTGTAATTAAATTTTTTTCATTAAAAAAATAACTTTAGATTTTCTAATTTACAGGTTAATTGTTTTAAGGCTCACGATTCAAAAGTAATTTTAAAAAAATAAAGGGAGAATTTTCGTATTTCTAGAGTATAGGAGAAAAATATGGTGGTATAAAAATGAAATCCCCTGAAGTTCACTGTAGAATGAATTGGGCTACATTTGGTACCTTCGACCCATGTAGAAATGTGGAAGTATAAAACTAAGGGGCTTTCTTCCACTCGCCCCTAAATTTTACTCCGACGCTGTCATTTTAATATATATATATATATATATATATATATATATATATATATATATATATATATATATATATATATATAATATTAAATTAATTAGGCAAAAATTGATTCCTACTTACTAAACGTATTTATTATGGAAGGTGATATATTTATTGATCTTTTCACTCCAAAGTTACTTTTATTTTCATATGCAACTCAAAGCATTCTTTAACTTTCTTTTCGGAACATTATTGCGTTTCTTCTTTCATTTTTATTCATCTTTGTTTGTCGTTTAAAATTTTTTCATCTTTGTTTGAAAGAGAGAGGGTACACATATTAACTTCATTCTTCTTTAATTATATTTTTGTTTTGTTAACGTAAATTGGGATTTATTTTTATTATATTTGTATACATCAAATTTTAAAATATAATTTGTAAAAGTTTTCATTGAATTTCGAAAGTAGTAAAACTTCAATAATAATCAGATTTCAAAATCTGGCTCAAGAGTAGTGCCGAATTTTGAAATTCAACTTAAAAAAAAAACAAAATTTGAAAATCAGTTTATGGAAGCACCTAATTTTAAAATCTTATTTATGTAATTACTAGATTTTGAAATCAACTGTAACTCGTTGAATTTTAAAATTATTTTTAAGAAAAAAATTGATTTTCAAATTTGGCTAGGAACTCGTTAGCTTTTAATTTAAGAACTCATCGTATTTTAAAATTCAATTAAAAATATTATTGAATTTCAAAAAATTCAATTAAAAATACTATTGGATTTCAAAATCCGGTTAAACATTCTTCTAAATTTCGAATTTCGATGTATTTTTTATTTTTAAATTTATTTTGCTTCTTTTCTTTAATAATTTTCATTTAGTTTATTTTGGTTGTTTTATTTTGTGAATTTGTTGATTTTCAATTGTTATTATTGAACAAATGAGATATTCTATATTAGTATCATATCGAGGGTGTGTTGAGTTTTGATATTTAAGATAAAAAATCGTTTTTCAAGTTTTATGAAACCATAAGTAATTTTAACTTTATGTCAGATTTATTTCTTTTATAAATAAAATGTAAGAGAAAATTACATAAATAACTTTACAACTAATCAAAATTTTCCACACGTGATTAATTAATTCGACAAGTTAAGAGATTACTTTTTATCTTGATTTTATTGTTATCCTTATAAGATCTGTTAAAGCAAATGGTCAACATGGGAAAAAGAAAATTTGATGTTTAACTTAGTATATCCAAACACAAAAAAATGTGATTGTCCTCTTAAATTGAAAGACGATATTGTATGAAAAATGTCTGTCTTTCTTTGTCATCTCTTAACTAACACCAATGCTAACTCCTTATTGCCCTGATCATACAAAATAAGTTATAGGGGCATTGAACCTTAATTCAACACATAATTCTGAATAATGAGATTACATGCTCCAAATTTGTTGAATTTATTTTTATTGGAAACCAACTTTATATTCCCTTAATCCTACACATAAGAATTGCATATAAATTTTGAACAAGTCATCGACCATCAAAACAAAAACAAAACATTACTAAATTGGTCTTCCACAAAACATGTTCGGCATATCTCGTTACAAGAAAGCGTCGTGTGAACTTCCAGGATATCCAACCACTTCATTCTCTTGATGAATAATATCCTCTTGCTACTCATCAACATTAAGACCAACTAATGTTGTAAACTCTCTAGTTTCACCATCACGATCCCTTCTACGAGTAGATATTGTAAGTTTGTTTTAGTTCACCTTGTGTTGAACCCCTAACTCGGTACGTTGAGGTATCTCATGTTTTTTTCCATTTGGAGAAAAATAAGTTGGAGTGTGTGAGATGAAAGAGAGTGAAAGAAGGAGCGTGAAAGTGAAAATGTGTGTTTTGGAGTGCACGACTGGGTAGAGAGTGAAAAGTAAAAGAAATTTGGAATGTTGTCTAGTTGAACACTGGGACTGAGATGAGTGTTGCAGAAAATAAATATAAGAAAAAGAATTTAGATTTTAGATTTTAGATTTTTACCCTACTCAAATTGGGATGCGGGATGAAAGGATGAAAAATTGGAGCTCATGAGGAAAGCTGCTAAAACTAATTTAAAGGGTAAAATTAACTTCGGATGCCATTTGATCGAGGGGCATTTGGTGGAGGATAAGATGATCTATAAACAGCAAAAAAACATAACTTAGTTGTAGGAGTCATAGACTCATTAATTTATAATTTGGGTTAAATATGTTTTTGGTCCCTTAACTTTTAGCGAAAATTGGAATTAGTTCCTCTTCAAAACTTTGACCTAATTTAGTCCCCAAACTTTCAAAATGTGTGAATTTAGTCCTTTTAACTAAATTTTGTTAGGTTTATTTGATGTTTCAAGTGCGTTTCATGATAGCATTTGAGTTCTTTACACCGTTTCACACATTTTTGCTTCAATGTTCACTAAGAAATGCGTTTGAAACATCAAATAAAGTTAACAAAATTTGGTTAAAAGGACTAAATTCACACATTTCTAAAGTTTGAGGACTAAATTAGTCCAAAGTTTTGAAGAGGGACTAATTCTAATTTTCGCTGAAAGTTAAGGAATCAAAAACATATTTAACCCTTATAATTTTAAATAAGATGATCTATAAACAACATAAAAATATAACTTAGTTGTAGGAGTCGTAGACTCATTAATTTATAATTTTAATTTACTTAAAGATTTGACTGTATATTTGATTCTCTAAATTTCAAATTAAATAATTATGATTTACGCTCATTATCAATAATAAAATTTTGATAGGTCCTTCATCATCAAAACAAGGTTTAATATTTACGAAATTGCATTTTTTTTTCTATAAATTAAATGATGTACTGAAAATTAACTATAATTTCTTAGGTTTGAAAGAGTAAATTATGTGATTAAATTTAAGCCTGCAAGTATTTTGACTTTAACTTCTGTACCATAATAAAAGATTGTTTGTATAATTTAAATTTGTTACACAAAAATACGTATTAATATATAATTAAAAAATGTTTAATATCAATTTTGATCCTAGTTTTGTTAGTTGTATTTAAAGTGGTTCTCATATTTTTGAGTTCTTGAAAGTGATCCATGTTTTGTAAAAATAATTCAAGTTAACAACATTAAAAAATGTCCTAGTGAATGACTTGTCCAGTTATTTATTACGTGGCAAACTCAGGTCAATTGTTGTCTAAATGTTAAAAGTTAAAGTTATTAACTTAGAAAAGTTAAAGAAGTTAAAGTTAAGGTTAATGGAAATTACAATTAGGTTAGAAGCAATTCACTATCAAAGCTTTATTACAGAAACAGAACCCAATGCAAGATCACATATTCAAAAAATCCAAAAGTACAAGATCAGAAGAATACAATTGCAGATAATCCCAAAACATGAAATCAGAAAACAAAACCCCAATTCAAAAACCGTAACCCCTAAATCGCATTAACAAATCTGCAGAAGATAAACAAGACACAAGAAATTCCAAAATCAAAACCCTCAATCCCAAACAAAAACCCTAAAATCCCCAAATCACAAGATCAACAAGAACCCCAACCATTGCACTACCAACCTGCAGAAAAAACAAAACAGAAACCCAATCCAAGGAAGGAAACCCAACGTCGCGAGATCAGAATTCCCAAAACTAGAACCCAATTCGAAGCCCTAATATGAGAAAAACCAGAACAAGAAGAAAGAAAGAAGAAAGGTTCCTTACGCCAACTCAGAAATAGAGGAGAGGAAGGAGGAGGGTGTCTCCTTGTACAACAACGAGAAACCCACACTGCTAGGTTAGTTTAAGAAAAATGAAGGCCCAAAAATGGAAGCCAAGAGTTTCTAAAAATCTGATTAAGGTAAAGAGTAATTCACCCGAGCTTATCACCTAATGAATCGGACAAGTTATTCACTGTTGGCTAACATGAATATTAGGCTTTTTAGCATTTTTAACGCTGTGAGAAAAAAAGAATTACCTTTTTTTACAAACTATTTTTACAAAACATTGGATCACTCTTAACTACTAAAAAATAAGAAGATTACTTTAACCACAAATAACAAAACTAGAGATTAAAATTGATAATGTTTTCAAACATGAAAATTAAAAGTTTTGAATTGTTTTTCACTTTTATTTATTTTTAAAATTGCGAAGAGAACGAAACAAAGTTTGAGCTGTTTTCATGCATCTGTTTTTTTTTTTTTTTTGTTTTTTTAACAAAAACAGTACTGATATTGAAAGCATTTTTCCAAATGACCTAGTGAGGTTTTAAATTTTAGAAAAGTGAAAAATAGTTTAAAAACATTAAAGAAACAGGAGGCTGATATTTTTTTCTTTATCGGTCTGAAGGAGTGGTTTGAGTGGCAGTGGCTGCATCTTGTTCGGGTATTGGTATGTCTTTGGGCCCAAAACCCAAAGCTCCAATCAATTTTACTAAAAAGGCAAACCAGACAATAGGTTGGCCCAATAATTCAGCTCCAAATGGAAACCCAACGGCTATTAATTTTAATGTCCCCACGTGGCTACACCTGGTCATACCAACCTTATAGACGAGTGTAGCAGAGAAATTCTTGCTACATGTTTGTTAACATCACATGTTTATCCAGTTCTTAGGAACTTTGATCGTAACAACTAATACGTAACTATTCACTTCTGCAATCGCTTTCTTGATTGTTACCACTGATGCTATTGTGCTCTTTGATATCATAACAAAGAGAAGAAATAACTTGTCCTAAGTGTTTGACAATTTCGTTTATTTCTTGGGCAAGCGTCTCTGTTTAACAGCTATACCTGTTAAGAAAATAAATAATGTTTTTTAACGCGATGTGTTGAAAGATGAAAGAAGGTCATAGAATAAGAGTTGGAGAAATAAAAGAATGAAAGGAGAAGGAAAGATCTAGATGAAGAAGAAGAAGTGGATGCCTTCGTTTTCGTGTTGGGCTGGAGGAGTCCCCATTTCGAAATGCAGACTAATTAGGGCTTCTCTTAATTGATTTGGACAGCTGATGCAAATAATTTTCCTGAAGAGGTTGGTTTGTAAGTGATATGCATAGCCCACATGACTTTAATAAGACAATATAACAATTGGACTGTAGCAACTATGTCACTCTCACTTTTTTCTTCCTTTATCTCTCACCTTCTGACTTTCATCTAACAACTTGCCTTCTATTATTCATATTCAACAACATCGTTTCATTTTTCAACTTAAATATCTCCCACATTTACAATTACTTTCAAATAATACAGATTTAATAGTAAACACTTCGGTTCAGAATTATAATGTACAGTTTATCTAGTGAAAAATAAATCATGGACATGCTGCAAGAAACCGGGCTTCGGCCACGTAGAAATAGATTTATCACATGCTTTTGTTGGAAACAAAACTCAAACTTTTACCCGTTAAATATGTGGTTTTGATCCATTGTCAATTATATAGAGTTATTGAAATTTTTATTTTTATTTTCGAGAAATTCAAATTTAATTTTAGATAAAAGAGAGAGTTCTGAGGTCTTAGAATTAAACAATAATTTACACTTGCATGCAAGGACCAGATTCCATCTATTGGGCCCCGATTTTCTATAATAAATATGTATTGGTATAAAATATCATGTAAAACATTTTTAAATAATTTAAAATATTTAAATAGAAGACAAATTAAGTAATTTAATTATAGATCTAAAACTACAAATCTCAATTCTTAGTTTCACATAAAAATTGATAACTGTGTATAACAGTTATAAGTTTACAGTTATTATCTGTGTTGTACAAAATATGTGTTGTAAAAAATAGAGATTTTTACTCACTAAAGGACATGTATTTTAAATTTTGTCGCAAGAAAAGTCGTATATTGAAAGAAAATATTAATGATTAATTATTCAGTGTAAGATATATAATTCGTGTCACCAAAATATATTCTACCTTATTTAAATTTATGCACATAAAGTTAGAAATATATTAAACTCTGGTAAACAATATTCCCGTAAAATAAAGGCTAGGAAAACAACGACACATGAGGAATTAAAAAAAGAATGATAATTTGTGTATCTCAAACTTCAAATAATCAATCTCTTGTATAACATTAACATTCATAATCTGAATTATAACAAGATTAATAAATAACATGCAGTCATTGAAATCAACATAAAAGAACGGCTAACAATTTTTTCAAAAAATAATTATTTATTTATTCTTAAATAGAAAAACACGAGATAGTAATAGGAAAACATATGGTGAAAGAAAATATTATTAAAAGATAATATTCAAATATTTTGTCTATAAATAATAAAATTATTTTTACAATAAAGACATGTCTGTTTCGAAAAGATTGTCATCTTCATAATGAGAAAATTTAAAACCAAGTGAAATATTTTATGAAAATAAATAAATATCAATCACATTTTATTATCTAAATATTAAAACTATCATTATCTAAATTTTAAATAGAGATAAGGTCCCAAACAACGATTTCTGATACTTGTGTATTATTAAATAGAGAGAAATAGTAACATAAAAACTATTAAAGGCGTAAGTAAATAAAAAAATAAAAAATAAAAAATTACAAATTTTAAATCTCGCATTGTGAATTAGAAAAAAAAATAGAAAAATAATATATAGCTCTAAGTGGGGCATAATGAAAATGAAAATAGAGTGCGGGCCGCAAGCAGCGCGTGAACAACATGTGGCCGGGCCATTTTTTTCACTATTAATAAGAATTATAATTTTTCATTACTTTTATTTAAAAAAAAATCTCACTTAATTTGAATGATGCATCTTCCAGAATTGATTTATATCACTAGATATCACGTGATTAAACTAAAACAATCTCTCCTATTAACTTCTTATATGTATAATAATATATTAATTTTTTCTTAACTTTAATTTGATATAAATTGAAAAACAAAAGTTGATTGGAGGAAGAAATAAACTGTTTTGATACGAAACTACGAATGAAAGAATGTATTAAAATTACAATTACAATTTATAAATAATTAAAGAATGTATTAAAATTATAGTTAAAAGTGAAGTGTTTTACAAAGGAGCTGTATTAAATTTCTAATGTGGAACACACGTTTACGACATGAAGTTTATTGTTGAGAGAGTCCAAAATGGTAGGAATTTGGTTGGAGACAGTGGTTAGAGAATGGTCTTGAGCAGATATTGTTATTTGAATGTGTGAGAAATATATTTATTAAAGTTGGTAGAGGTAATTTTCGTTGACCTCAATGTACTAATTAATGGATGTGACAATGATTGAGCTAATTTGTTTTTTCACTGAGAAGTCACGAGTGAGATAGAGAAGCTTTGAGAATGGGCAGGGTCCCCAAAGAACCTACTACATTGAATAAAGGGAGCAATCAGCAATGTGGATCATGGCCATGTTTTCCAGTGAGAGAATAATGAACTAATTAATGTTAGCATGGTGTCTTTGCTAATTAACATTTTAGGCAAATTCTTAACCTATGCGGGGTAGTCTTAACTCAAATCCTAGTGTGAAAGATTGAAACATTTGTACCATGAAATTCCCAAAGTTACACATTTGAATAAGTTCGATGTAAAAAACAAGGCATTAATAAATTGTTTAAATAAAATGTTGGATTCAAATCAAAGGTTAGAAAAGAAAGACAGTTTAAAAGACATTTTTCACTAAAAAATACTAATATTTTCTTAAAAAGGTAGTTGTTTGTTATTCGGTATAGCAACTTAAAACATTCCGGAGGCATGTATGTAATGAAGAAGAAAGTATGTTTTGGAAATTTTACTAATAATGATTCATTGATTTGGGGTGTTCCAATATTGGGTGTAACAAAATCGGAAGGATTTTGTATCCATGTAACACTGGTTTGATCGTGATTTGTGTTTGTTAGAGTTAAAATATGATGCATTGCATCAATCAGTTCCTTCTACCTCAATGAAAGACCGAATTTGTTGTTGTTTGCTTTGAAAGAATTATATGGGGTACCTATTCCCATCTTGTCCTTGAATTTCGACAGCATTATTAATTCACATTATTAATTTCTCATTGCACTAATTCACATTATTAATTTCTATATTGCCAGAGTGAAATTAAGGTGTGGGGACTTTACCTACTTTGTCTTTACTCTAGACTACCCCATTCGTCTTTGTTTAGGTCCCTTTCAAATTTCATTCCGTGCTTTTATTTAATTGATTTTTTTTTAAAATTTAACCTTTTATATAAGAGTTAGGTTAATTTTAAATTACCCCTCATGGTCATTTTTAACTTTGATATAAGTTTTTTGAAATAAATACTCGATAATGAAGTAAAATTTGAGTTTATGTTATCTATATATATAGAGTTTAAAATTTAAATTACTTTATCCACATAAATTATTTCAAAAGCACACAAACTATAATTAAAACATATAAACTTCCATGCATTCAAAATTTAGATATTTCCATCGAAACAATGTCTTATAGATATTTTATAAGTAACGTGCTTAAATCTTTAAACTTTTATAATTTTGTACAACTTTTTTGTAAGACTACAAAAATTATAAAGACTTATTTCTTGTAAATTTTTTAATTTGCAAGAAAAAAATATGAAAAATTCTCAAACAAAAGTATTCTTTTGAAAACTTTATAGATACCTTATTTTAAAACTGCCACGTGGGGTTTTACTTTTTCAAACTTTCATTGTGGAGTGTTAGTGTAATAATTACTACTATATTGATTAAAATTGTGATATACATTATTTTAAAAAGAGACAGAAAAACATTACCTAGCACGTAAGTCATTTGTCATTGACTAAAATTGTCATATAAAGGAAGTCTATTAAAAAGTTTTCACGATCTTGCATAAAATTGGTCGGATGGAATTCATTTTCAAAATGTCAAATATAGTTATCCATTCTCATTTGGTTGAGTGTACGAATTGAACCATGCTATCCTTTGTATAGGCAAACATGACCTGTACTAATATCACTATAGACTAACTTAATTAGTGTAAACTTTTATTAGGCTTACTGTTTCAAACCAACGTAATTAATGGTAAATAATTCTCCGCGATCTAAAAACAATCTTTTGAAATTTGGAAAGCAAATTAACATATAGTTTCATATTTTAAGCATAACGCTTTTCAACTTACACTATAGCATTCCTCACTTATCAATAAAATAAGTTTAAACGGTAAGGTTGTTTTATTAATATAATAATTTATATTGGTAAAACTTAAACTATTAGCCTCTCAGATACACTGTTGCACTATCTCTACTATATCTATCTATCTCTCTCTCTCTCTCTCTCTCTCTCTCTCTCTCTCTATATATATATATATATATATACATATATATATATATATATATATATATTTCTAACAAAGTTATTATTATTATTATTATATGTATTAGGTTTGTTGATAATGAAGTTTTTGAAAAAATATTCATTGAAAATATACAATATTAATATATATTTATAATATATTTAACTCTTTAAATTTTTATATACTTGTAAATAAAAATTTGGGATCCTAAAATATTTTTAAGGAATTATCATATGGGTTCAATTCAAAAAAATCTCTAATCATTTTATGAGATTTTTTTTTATATATATTACTTAATTTTTTTTATTTTTAGTATTTCAACTAATACTTATTCTCATTGTTGTCATTAATCTCTGTAACTTGCATCAAGAATTAATACTATCTCCAATCTATTAAGACAATAAATTATTTTTAAATATATCTCAAATTTCTCATTTTTACCATATACAATACCAGTACTTAAATTTCTAATATATTTAAGATATTATTTATTGAAAACGTGTTTCAGTCTATCAATAAAAAAATATTTATACACATAAGCAATGTGAGATTGTTAAATATATGATAGGAAAATATCCTATTAAAGTTAAAGATTAAAATTAATATATATCTTCTTTCTTATCTGAAAACTTAGATCGTAAATTTGTTAACATAGTTAGTTACTACAGTTTATTATACCAATAATAACACTCTTTAGAAACTCTTTATTTCAAATCCTTTTGCTCATGAAAGAGTTGTACTCCAGCTGAAATTGCACTATAGGGAAGAGAGCTTGTACAGAAAAGACCCTCATTCCTCTACATTATCAAACCATTTTAGAAAATAATTTGTGGACATTTAAAATATTAATCAACATTCTCTATACATATGGTATACATGTAGAGATAAATAAAAATTATAGATTTATAAATATATGGTATAATAAGAAGAAAAAAAAACTTAACGTAAAGGGGAAACTGAAATTATTTAAAAAAACAAAATAATGTTAAAAAGGATAAAAGGAAACTGGGGGCTATGCAAATCAATGAGCGGATAACTCGTGGATCCGCACCAATTAACTACCTGACCAACCCAGTTAGGTTTTCTTACTTTGCGTCAAACTATTACTTATAAAGAGAGAGATTAACTACCGTCCCTTTGATCACTTTACTATCAAAAAATGGATGATCTCGCTTTCACTTAGCAACAATAGCTAAAAGGGGTGAAGCGATTCAAACTTCACTTACATGGTAGAAAGTCAGTTTTTTCATTAAAGCATACGTGTGTTCAGACTACTTCATCATAAAAAGTAAACTGCTTAGTTTGAACATCATTTTTACCAAAATCTTAATCCGAAGATCCAGTGAGTCTGTGTTATACTGTGACATTCACACAGAAAGCAAATCAAAATTTTCGTTTTCTGTTACATTCGTAAATAACTTAAGGGTAGTGTGAAGGATAAATGTGGAAGAGAGTAAGCACTGGTGATGATACAGAAAGCTAAGTTTGACCACATTTTGATATTTGATTTAGTTTAATGGTTACGTGACAGTATCTGTAGCAAGGCAAGATATGTGTCAAGGTGTAGCAGAAAAAATTAGAAGACGCTAGCTAAGAAAAGAAACAGAGAGAGGTGCTTTGGGATGAATGAAGAAATTGGCCGACAAGATGAGAGGCCAACCAGGGAGCATTGCGGTCCATGCTGTGGGTAACCTAGGATCCAAGTTCAGCTTTATGGACCCTCTGCATCTCTACCCATTTTCCATGTATTTTCCTGTCGGTAAGCTGTTCATATACAGCCGCTACATACTGTATTCCCTTCCCATCACCATTTTTGTCTTTTTTTTTACTCAATTACCCCTTGCATTCTAACCAACTTATTCATTTATAATTCATACAATACAATTTTTTTTTTCTTTTCTCACTTCATATTTATTTTATTTATTTTCAAAAATATTCGATGTCCTGTGTTGTATTGTATACCTTCCCGACACTTTTCACTATTTATATACTAAGTAAAAGTTTTTCTTGAGTTCCGTACTTCTTTTTCAAAGTTCATTTTTCAAATTTTGAAAATACGTAATTTTAGTCAATTTTATACTAAATTTATTTAACGTATTATATATATATATATATATATATATATATAATAGTTAAATTTAACATTCAGTGATAAATTTTATGGTCAAAATTGATAAAATTGAGTAAATTTATATATTTTTGAAGTTTGATAAGTAATTAATAATTTTTAAAGCTGATAGAATGATGGGCGGTGGGGAAAGTGCGTACAATTAACACATTCGTTTGAAGTATTTGCCACCTATTTTCTCTGTAGTAAGCAATTCTCTCTCCTCGTAAGCAAGGACACTGCTTGGTCAAAAGTGTCATATTTAACGTCACGTGGCCCTATGTGGCAATGTGATTTTGGCATGTATACATGACCCCACCTATATCCTTCTTCCCCCACCAATTGCCACATATAAATACCATCCCTTGTGCACTACTTCCCCCACCAATCCTCTTCAACATTTTAGTACAAAAGGATCAAGAGTTACAACCTTCACTTTATACTCTCTCCTTTACATTCTTTCTTCAAATCGCTTTTAGAAGCTACTTTATTGCTTCAGCCTTTCTCCTTTTCAAGGAGCTTCGATTTAATCTCCTCATAGTTCTTTTCAGATAACAAATCCCAGACATCTCTTTCATATCCTTTTTCTACTCTTACCCAGAAAAAACAAAAAATGAAGTTGTTGTCTACAAAAGCCACATGCAACTCTCATGGCCAAGATTCCTCATACTTCCTAGGATGGCAAGAATACGAGAAGAACCCCTACGATGAGGTTCTGAATCCCGAAGGAATTATTCAGATGGGTCTTGCAGAGAATCAGGTTAGGAATTAATTCTCGTTGTATGCGCATAGTAACCTTCTATTATTTTGAATAATAATTAATAAAAAGACAAAAAAAGAACTACGGAAAAGAAACAAAGAAGCAGAATTCACTGTATACGCTTTTGCGTAATATGAATCTAGCTACAGCTTCGACATGCCATCTTATCAAGCTTTATTGAGTGACATCCTAATAATTAAGGTGGTGAGTTTATGAAATTTCTTTTCTTTATTTTCAGCTCTCTTTCGATCTCCTAGAGTCTTGGCTCGCTAAGAACCCTGACGTGGCGGGATTCAAGAGCGATGGCAAATCCATATTCCGAGAGCTTGCTCTGTTCCAGGACTATCATGGCCTCCCTTCCTTCAAGAAGGCATTGGTGGACTTCATGGCTGAGATTCGAGGAAACAAAGTGACTTTTGATCCCAACCACATTGTTCTAACAGCTGGTGCCACCTCAGCAAATGAGACCCTCATGTTTTGTCTTGCTGAACTAGGAGATGCGTTCCTCCTTCCCACTCCTTATTACCCTGGGTGCGTATTAATTTCATCTTCTCGATAGTAACTTGTATAACATTCTGCATGCTTCTTTTGCAATAACTATAAATAATTTCCAAAACGGGGAATCATCTCACATCTCAAATAACATATCATGTTTAAATGTTGTGTCAATCTCTCTCCATAAATATTAAATAAGCCTTTTTTATTTATTGTCTATAAGGAGAGAGACAAATGCACTATTTCAACATGATCTTATTTTCCTAAAATTTGACGTAAGAAAAAACAATATATCCTATTACACATATACACATACCCATGTGGCAGTTCTTTTTTGCTCCCCATACATATCTCTGATGTTGCTTGCGCTTGTGCAGATTCGATAGAGATCTCAAGTGGCGAACTGGGGTGGAGATCGTTCCAATACAATGCACTAGCTCCAATAACTTCCAAATCACTGAAGCCGCTTTGAAACAGGCTTATCAAGAGGCGAAGAAGCGCAACCTCAGAGTCAAAGGCGTGTTGGTGACAAACCCATCCAACCCACTTGGCACTACCATGTCCCGGTGTGAATTGAATCTTCTCGTTGACTTCATCAAAGACAAAAACATGCATTTAATAAGCGACGAGATTTACTCCGGTACCGTTTACAATTCCCCAGGCTTCGTCAGCATCATGGAAATCCTTAAGGACAGAAATGACCTTAAAGATTGCGGTGTCAATGTTTGGGACCGAGTTCACGTTGTGTATAGTCTCTCCAAAGACTTGGGCTTACCAGGATTCCGTGTGGGCGCAATCTATTCTGAAAACGAGGTCGTTGTGGCGGCTGCGACAAAAATGTCAAGCTTTGGCTTGGTTTCCTCACAAACTCAGTACCTCCTCTCAGCCATGCTGGGTGATAAGAAATTCACCAAAAACTACATCTCTGAGAACCTAAAGAGGCTGAAACGACGCCAGAGAAACCTTGTTTCAGGCCTCCAGAAAGCAGGCATTAGTTGTCTTAAAACCAACAATGCAGGCTTGTTTTGTTGGGTTGACATGAGGCACCTTCTCCATTCCAACACATTCGAAGCTGAGATGGTGCTCTGGAAGAAGATACTCTACGAGGTTCGGTTAAACATATCTCCAGGGTCCTCCTGCCACTGTACCGAACCTGGCTGGTTCCGGATGTGCTTTGCTAACATGTCCGAAGAAACTCTAAACCTAGCCATGAAACGGTTGAAGACCTTCGTCCAAGAGTCAAATCACGACAACGGGTGCACCATGAAAAGAGTTCGGTCTTCAAGAAGAAAGTCACTCTCCAATTGGGTATTCCGGCTATCTTCTCGCGAACATCGTGAACAAGAACAACGATAGCCCGGCGGTGACGTGAACTGTGCTAAGTCTGAACGCATGCAGAATTAACTTTATTATTTTTTCCTCCCCGAATATTCTTGGCGGAGTTACAACTACGTAGCTATAGTTATTGTTATTTATTACTATTACTATTTTTTTAAATGATGAAATTGTAGCTAGAGAAGACGGACACTCTATCCATCATTGGATGTAAAGGGTGGTCTTTTAATTAGTGAGCTACCATCGTTTGTACAACTTCCATCTCAATCATCAGTTACCTTATGCATGAAAAATCTTATTAGTTCCTTGGATGAAAAGTTTGAAATGTACAATTTATATCTATTATTAATTAGAGTAGCCGGAGTTTAATTCTAGTTAGTAATGAATGATATATATGGTACATAGATGTGAACATCGACAAAAAAAAATTAATGTATATGTGTGAACACTTACATTGCTTGAAAGGTTACATGTATCTAATATAATAGCACCGGCAAGATAATGGTCACACACCATTGGTTCTGCCGACGCTGACACCGTGTTTTTATTTTATCCTATGAATTCAAAAGATATAAAGATGTTCAACGAAGCATAAATTCTGGACCTTGACACTGACACCGTTATTACTCACTCACTATTGATCCTCTTAGAATTTTTCACTGACAAGCTATCAGTTTTCAAAGCGCATCGGTAGGAGAGAACACGTTGTAGTTACGATGTGAGACAGAGAACACAAAGTCAATAACGCACCCCATTTTTGGTATTGAAGAGAAAGGTGAAAAGGAAACCATCTATTTATGTTTTAAACATTATTTTTTCTCATTTTTTCTTTTCATCAAATAAAATACGTATTATTATACATTCTCTTTTTCTTCTATTTTTTCTTTCTCTTATCTAAACATATCACATGTTTGGTTTTTCATATATAACTGAAAAATAAAAGAAAGTGATGCTAATTGAAAAATATTTATAAAGAATTAAATACCATTTATAAAGTTTTTTTTTGTTTCCATTTTACGGGATGAATAGTACCAACTTGATTTCTCAGTCAAACAAAGGTACTAACTTTTATTTCTATTGTTTACAAAGGATGAAATTAAAGGTTACGTGGGGCCACGGGAAAATAAAAACTGTTGTTTTGAAAGTTAGACTTGGAATATTTCTAAACTTAAAAGAAAAATTATATAATTTTGTACATTATATCTATCTGAAACAACATCTATTTAGTTGAGATTTTGGAATTTTTAGAATTGATATTATGTGATAGACCGAAATAGTGTAGATCAATCGGTCTATACGGTACAACATCATTTATTTAATCTGATCAATTTATACAGTAGATATGCACCCGACGTTAGTAAAATTAGGAGAGTACTCTGTTTAGAAAAAAATGTTTGTCGTTCTATTCCTATAATTTGTGAGATTCTTTGAATTGCCGGCATAATATTGCAAACATATAATGATATAGAAAAACACGTGATAAATATAGTGTACACTGGTTACTAATTGTTAACCGTGGTCACCACCAACATAATGGTCAACCAGACCATTATTCATTGTATTAATTAAGGTCAACCGCGTTGGGTCATAATTGTGCCAGATAAAATAATAGTGGGGAGGATAAAATAATCAAAATTATCTAATTAAAGATATTGATAAGCTGTTTATGAGCAACCGACTGAATCTAAAGGTAAGTCTGTTTTTATTTTATTAGGCCTATATCAGTTGAGATGACTTATAAATATAAGGTCAGAGCCAACAGCCAGGAAAGTTCTACTCACGTTCAACCCGTACTCCCAAATACTCAATAATGACAATCATTTACTAAATATTCAATTAAGAGCAGAAATTCTTTAATCATACGCCTAACTTGAGTGTCGAGTATCTTTTGGAGGTATTTCTTCTTTTGTCAAGAAGACAACTGAGCGGTCAAGACCGAAGTCCACCGAACGAACAATACTGAAGACAACCGAGCGACCCAGGTTGGAAGAAGACAAGTGGAACACCCTTTTTGAGCATCAAAAAGTGGTAAAGTTACGTCAGGAAATATACGTTGGAAAGATACGTTTCTCGATCCTACAAATTCCTACCGAAACACATATTTTATATATATATATATATATATATATATATTATTCTTTTATATTGATTCATGTATATCTATGAATATTTTTGTTATTTTTATAAGTTACACGATGGAGAGACAGAATAAATAACTTAAATTACGGGGGAAGGAAATTCTTTGCTAGTATTGTTATATAATAAACTATTTGAAAGCGTTAAACGATTACTAATTAATTATGTCGGTAACTAAAACTATTTATTTTATATAAATAATATCAGACAAAATTAGAAATAAAGGAAGAAATCAATAGATGTGACTGTTAAAAGGTGAATCGTGCAATTGTTTTATAATTCGTGGTCACCAAGTACGCAAGCTATCAGAAAATGGTGATAAAAAGCTAGAGGTGTTTTCAACGACAAATAAAGTGAAAACGCTTTGCTTTGTTGTTGAACTTTTGTGGGAGTAATCATCACTGCTGAAAAAGTTATTTTGTTGAATCAAAACAATTACGCGGTGTGAAGTTGTAGTATCATGTATGTGCAGGCCATCACTCTCCATATCGTACGAACTACGAACTTTCTTCAAGCAACTTTTAGCTCAGCCACTTTTCAAGAAACCAATTAACGTGTATGAAGTTGGAACATGGAAATATGGTTGGTAGGTTGAAAATATTGAGTTGTTGTGAAGCATAAATCATTCTTATAATTTTAAAAAGGTTTTTGTTAGGTGACTTTATTGAAAATAATTGCTTTTGCACAACCAAAAAAACATGTTTAGGAAACATTAATTCTACTAATTTTAGTTTTTTCTTTATATAAAACTTGTTTTTTTTAATTGTAACTATTTTTCCATAGTCTATATATATATATATATATATATATATATATATATATATATATTCATTGGTCAAATCATGTGTCCAATTTTTCTTATTGTTTGATGATTGCTGGAGATGAAAAATGTGCCCTTGCAAACCTTTTTTCCCCTCCGGTAAGCCAAATGTCAGAGTAGGTGGAGAGATTCCATTTGTTTTCTATAACTGTTATGCATGAAATAATTTTCTTTTCATTTCTCACATTTAATTGTAATGAAATAAGTATGCATTTGTGTTTAAAATATGTATATGTTTGCTTTTAACTCTCTTGGAATAATGGATGGTGTATCTTTGTGTATACTTTCATAACTATTTGAAAAAGAAATACTCATAAAAATGTGAAGAAAACATATTTGAATATATTTTATAGATAATTGATTATTTTTATTTCTGAAACTTGTTTTAAATTATAATAATCGATTTTTACATGATAATTGATTATTATAAGTATAAATAAAATATACTGAGTAAGTAATTACCACATATGCATATTAGTTGATTATATCTATAAATAATCAATTAAATATAACCATAAAAAGTAAAAGAAACATGATTATGCTTTGAATAGCCAATTATTTAATCAATTATGTAAATGAATTATATTATATTGATTATGTAAATTTGTTTAGTAAATTACATCTAATAAGATCATGAAATCAATTGAATGATGATATGAGTGAGTAAAAAAGTTAATGAATTATGACAAAAAAGATCACGTGGAAGGTTTGGTCATGTAATTATTATGATGAATGAGAAGACTTACATAAAAGCCTATACCTAGAGAAATGTCTCTAACGTGAAATTAGATCTGTAAATCTTTTTGAGCAAGAAAACCTACATGACTCACATAACACTATCTAATCTCCTTCAGACGATTGTGTCATATCAATTATCAAAACAAAAAATCGCCATGATAATAAGATTCATTCACATTTATACATTTAAATTTTGTCATATCTTTCAATATTAAGTAAGAAAACCTAATTTTACACAATATATATATATATATATATATATATATATATATATATATATATATATATATATATATATATATATATATATATGTGTGTGTGTGTGTGTGTGTGTGTGTGTGTGTTTTGTGTTTATTTCACTGTTTTACTTTCCTAATTAGCAAAAAAGTTTGATAAATCTTTTGATGGTGTTTTATAGATGGTTTCTTGGTGTTGAAATTTACTACTTTGTTTATTTTTTAAACATATTTACTATTTTTTTGTCGTTCTTATATAAGGTTACATAAACACCCTTCTTTTATTTTATTAAAAAAGGTTTATCATATTTTATACAAAGTAAAATTGTCTCATTTCTACCCATTTATTAGATAAGATAGATAATAAGCTTATTTCTGTTACTATTTTAAAAAATATTATACTGTTGGCGAAACTAACATGTTATTGAAAATAAGTACAGTTGGAACATCCCATATAAATATAATTATTAAAATTATTGAATTATATATATATATATATATATATATATAGATTAAATATATTTTTATTTTTTAATATTTTGGATGTAAAATTAAAATTTTTTCATGTTCTAAATTTTAAGGCATAAATTTGTTATACATGTTAAATGTATTTTAGACTAAAATTTGAGTTGAAACGTATAAAATGTCAAAATTTTAAATATGAATTTGAAACAAAAAGAAATCATCTAATAATAAATGATACAATATATTTAATAAATAACAAATTTTATTATGATAAATTTTAACTCGTGACTTTAATATTATATTAAAACATAATTTAATTTTACCAAACTTGTAAGATTAAGTTTATATTTACTTATATTATGAATTTGTGGGATTAAAGAAATATCTTTGAGTTAACAATATGGATGCCATAGACTATAAATTACATGAGAAAGTGAAAAAGTTTACTAAATTTGTGAGATATGATAAACACAAACCGATTATACTAATTAAGTATAGAAAATCATGGACGTAATTGAATAATATTGAATATCATAAATTATCCTCCACCCTAATCAAAAGCATGTCAAAATAATAGAGAATCGAAAGCATAGTTGAGATTTTATCCTATGAATTTTATAATTAAAAAATTGGGGCTGGGTTAGATGTGACAATTTTGATTACGTGGTATGGGTGACATTAAGTCACATGTGGGTTTCACATGATGTAGCAGATGCTGGGGAACATAGAATACCTGCACTGCGCAATTTGAATAATGCGGAAGGTGAGAGAGAAGAGAAGAGAAGGTAATTAGCAATAGGAATAGTAGTTTGAGATGGAGGAGGTGAATCATCTTCACACGGAGACAAGAAGGGTCAATCGAACATGGCTCTTTGCTTCGCATAATTATGCCTCTCACCGATAACCCATGCAGGAATTTTAGTACCCTAATCATGGGACCCAGAGGTCTGCTAGATAGACCCCTGCCACGTCACTGAATGATTGATCAATTACAACACTGTCTTCGTTTTTCTTACCATGAAAATATATCCAATTTTGTCTCTTTTATTTTTTTAATGCGATGCGATTGCGAGCCACCCTATCCATTACCTTCTTCGTCAAATTAATTTACGTTGTCTCTCCGATGTCGGGAGTCTTTCACTCTCGTGTCACTTCAAATTCAAATTTCATCCAACACCTTATTTTAAAACATAACAATTAACGAAAAACCATGTTTTTCTATTGGTTCTTACAAAAACAAATATCTTTTCAAATATTTATATTTTATCAATTTTTCCATAACAAATTTTCATAAAAAAGAGCACTATAACTTTCTTGATATAATTCTTTAACAAACAAAAAAAAGGCCGAGCTCTTATTAATTAATATTTTAATAGAGATTTTGGTAATTTTTTATTTTTATAGTTATATTTTACTATTAATCTTATATTATATATTAAAATATTTTTCAAATATAAAATAGAAATTTAAATATAATATTAATATGATTGCTTACTCTCAAATATCAACGCATATATATGAGGCCAGCTACTGATAAAAAAAATGGGCTCAAAATAATGTTAAGGGATCGAAATAAATAAAATAACCATTGTAATGATTAAATAATTAGTATAATATAATAAATACAAAGCAAGAAATAAATAAAAACTTTTATCATACATGTAAAGGTGAGAATTAAATTTAAAAGAAAATATAACGCTTAGTTTTGACCGGATGTAAAAATAAAAAATTAACACTGTACTTGAAATAACCTTATGTTTATACAAACCTGAAATAACTTTTTGTAAGTGGTGCAAATTATTAAAATAAATTCAATGGCACATTATGAATTAATAGATATATAACTACAGAGGTAGAAAAGGTTTGTGATGTAATGCCAATTATGTAAAATGTGGGAACTTGTAAAAGAGGCTCTTTTGGATGGAGTAGATATTTTGAAGTAGTCAATAATATTGCGAATAATATTATTCTCACAAGGAGATACAAGGAATGAGACACATTTGTTTCAAAGGTCTATGAGGAAAATATAAGAAAATTTAGTATTTTTCTTTGACTGAGCTAATAATCAAGATAACTTCATGATTATGATTTTAGAGAATTTTATGCTAATATCGCAATTTAAAATTTTTGTTTTGATAACACATCAATCCTTATAGTTGACTCAATAACCCTTTTACATACTTACTATTTTATTAAGTAATTAATACTTTATCATATAATTTTGTTATAACTTTTAGGTCCTCGTTATGCTGTAAGAAAATTTGTACAATATAAGTTGAGCCATGCTGATTTTTCTTGTGAGTTTTACAAATTTTCTACAAAATGTCGCCCGGTAACATTATATGATGAAATTTACTTAAGTTAAACTTTACATATCAAGATATTTATTTATATTAATATTATTATGAACATATTTTTTATAGTATTTATGGTAACCTTTAAAAAAAAACATTATCGATAGTATGAGTAAAAGTGTACTGTTAGTAATTTAATTTAAAATAAATGATTTTATTAAGTACCGAAGATTTCATTAATGGAACTTGGGTTGAAAAATTTAAAAGATTGCGCATTTGAAAAACATAAAAATAGCAATAACGTATGGTTTGGTTAGTCAAAATTGTGATTCAGACATTGGTCTGCTTTCAGCGTGTACTGAGAAAAAAAGAAAGTAACCCTTTTGATTGTACTATTCTTGGTGCGAATGCAGTGATCCATGACCATGACTAAGTTGCTAGCTAGGTGACACAGCATAGTGCAGATTTTGTCCCTTGAGCAGGCTCTACTGAGAATTCAACGAAGAGTTGCTCTGGTGTCATCCACATTGAATTCATTTATGTTGAAAGCAGAGAAAGGAGACTATGAATCCATTCTTTCTCTTTAGGGAAAAAAATGAAGTGGTGGATCTCTGAACTTGCATCGCCATTACCAGTATGTTATGTTTCCAATCGTTATTGGTACATTGCAAGGGAGGTATAGAGTCAAGAAATAGGTGGTTATAATATTCAACGTTTGCAGTATTTATTGTTGTGCCTTGTATTTTCCACGAGCAATGAAAAGGAAAAAACGTGGGTCAGTGAGCTAGAGTGGGATGTTTCCTTTGCGGGTATTAATTAATTGATTTGAATACGGTTGGGAGTGATATGTTACAGAATTTGCAAGAAACTTTAGAGGCAATGCACAAAAAAAATTTGCAGGATTCTGGTGCATGCCATGGGGTGTGTCCACTTTCACACTCTTCTCAAATTGTTTTGCCTTTTCTTGAACCCAAAAGGGGTACACATGTCCACATTCTCATTATACTAATCTATAGTCTTGCCAAAAACCAAAACCTAACCAATCACTCAAACACATTTTTCTTCCATGCAAGATCATTGTCGGACTTAATTTAATGTCATTTTCAATCACTTGCTTCACCCTATTTCTCTATCACTTCTATTATTACCATTATTACATTATTACATTCTAAATTAACCTCACCCTATTTCTCTATCACTTCATTATTGTCTGTGTCACCGTATATAACTATTCACATCTTCTTATTATGGTTTTCTTTATCTTTTTGGCGTACGTGTATTTTAAAAATAATATTGATGAAATACGTATCGATTATGGTTCCATTATTTGAGCATCATAAATTGACAATATATGTTATATCTATCATACATAATTATTTCTATAACTGCATTTTGAAAATATATTCATGTAGACCAGAGAAAACATGATTTTTGTCCTCCAACTTTAATGTTGAAGTGAACATTTTCGATTTGTCTATACACAACACGATGTGAGAATGCACTATTTCAAAACAGAATGCCCTATTCAAAGAAGAAAAGAAAAAGGAAAGAGTCAACGTTTGCCACAAAATTCAATTCTAATTCGTTTTCAAGACCTAAAATTTTTATGACAGAGAAATGGCAAGGTTGTGTTTATATTCACTGTACCTTATCCCTTATATCTCACTTCAATGCTTGACGATGGATTTTTCTATTCTAAATATTGAATTATTATATAGAAATGATGAGATAACTATTGCAAAAATGGTGGCGAAATGTCATAGTTGAACCAGCCATAATATACCATGGTTTTCTAATCTTGTTTTAAAAATCAAGGTTTACTCAATATAGAATCATGGTTTACAGTAATATCTCAGTGAATTAGAAATTTGTTATACCTTTTACATACCTTGTCAAAATTCATGGATGACATTGTCTAATTCCCCTAAACTGACAGCATCGTGATATTTTGTTTTGAAGACCCATACTGAAAATCAAGCTCGGCCCAAAATTAAGGTACTCATTTCGTAATCTCATTTATAGTGGATCATAAGTACGGCCCATTATATTGGTTATGTTGACCGTGGCAATTTCTTTATTTCTACTCTTATATACTTTATTCCTGTCTTTCCAGAAGTAAAAGTTTAAATTATCTCAGTCAGAAATATTCAAGACTGTTGGAAATTTATTATGTATAATTTGAAATAAACTTCTATCTCTAAAAATATATTTTTTATTACATAATTTATAATAAAAATATTTTTAGATTAAAAATAAATTTTGTTATACAATCTAAAATATATTTCTAAAATGTTAAATTTGCATTATATTTCTAAATTCAGTAATATCAAAATGCATTATATATTTTATTATTAAAATTCATAATATATGTCTAAGTTCGAAAATATATTTTAGATTAATTAATTTATAATATATTTTTAAATTATAAAATTTAAAATATACTTTTAAATTTAAAAATACATTTCAAATGGTACAATTTAAAATATACATTCCTTTTAATTTTTTGTATTCTGAACATGAATAATTTATACTTTTTCAACACTTCTAGATATGTGTATGAAAAAACTAGAATGGCAGAAGAAGAAATAGCCGTCGCATGTTGGTATAATTGAGCTTCCAAAGTCTTTTCATGCTAGAGTGTTATTCTCTACCCTATCCCATTTATTTCAAAAAAATACTCTATACCTCCTATCTTTTTCTTCAATGGTCCATTCAATTTTTTTTTCAATGAATCTCGAGATCCGTTGAAGAATTTTTTAAAATTTTAACAAATTTTAAAATTTATTAGAAATTTTAAAAAATCTGTTGAAATTCTTTTCAAAAAAACTTCAATAAATTTTGAAATTCATTAAAGAAGAATATTGGAATGCAGGATACAGAGAGAAAAGAGGAGAGATGCAGGGAGAAAAATCACAGTATGATTTCTAAAAAGCCCAATTATGTGTGGGCAATGGAAATTCCAAATAGAGGGCCTATGACTGAAAGTTGAAAATCTTCTATCGGGCTCAGTTCAGTAATTCTAAATGGGTCAAAGGGAAGCCCATCCCATGTAATTATTGATCTATTTTAGTAATTTACAAACAGGTTTGACTAGCATCGTTGTTTTGGATTTTGTTAAGATAACGGCTTCTAGTTTGTTTGATTTTTGTGGGATCTTGATATTTATATATATTTTTAATTCGTAAAGTAATTTAGAATGAAAAAAGAAAATATTTAATTTATAAAGTTAAGTTAGTTTTTAAATAAATAAATAATTTATAAAAGTTCTGATACACCTTATCGAAATTCTCATTTTTAACTTGCAAAAAAACTAATTTTACTTTTTGAAAAATATAATTTTATTTTTTTATTTTTCTTTAGTAAAAGTGTTCGTAGGATTATTTGTCAAAAGAAACTCTTGTTTAATGTCTAAAATTGTCATGTTGGAATATAAAGTAATGAATCTTATATACGTAAACGGATTAAAATATCTTAACACTCTTTCACTTGCTTAAATATGAAAGATAGAATAAAAAGACACAAACCTAAGAAACAAAAAATAAAAATAAAAAATGCATTTTGAATTATATTTTTTTAGATAAATAGGTGAAAAGTAACGATATGGTGTTTAACTTTTTGTTGGAGAGGAAAAAAATGAAAAAGTTTAGTTAACTTTGAAAACGAACTTTCTTTATATCAAAATGACTATGCACGGATCACACAATGCACATACATTATCATATAAAAAAAAAGCATTAGAAAAACGATTTTAGCGCAAAAAATGGATTTTCTACTACTCAAACTGCGTTAACAATGATTAACATATTGATGAGGCTATCGCAAAGTAAATTAAATCGAGGAAGAGAAGTGAATTAGTACAATTTGAAAGAAGTCAAGAAAAATATATCAAAACAAATAAAGATCAATAAAGGGATTAAGAGAAAGTGCCACCAAGATATCAAGAAGAGCTTGATCAAAACAAAGAAATACTGAGAAAAGAAGAATCGAGGAAGAAATTGAAACTGAATCGAGAGAGAAATTATATGTAATAATGGTTGTAAATAATGTATTTTTTTTTTAATTTTATTTGTAATGTAATTACTAAATAGAGAAAAAATATAAATAGGCTTCAAATGTAAATTAGGAGTGATAAATTGTGTGTACAATTCGAAATTGTTTGATAATATTGCAAACAGAAAAAATTAGCTTATCCAGTATTTGTTGTACCAATTTTGATCACAGATGATTTACTTTATAAGTTCTAGTATTATCCTTGCTAATTTTTATCTTTATTTTTTAATTTACATTTCCGTAAAACCTTTATTTCCACTTTTTTTTCTTCTATCATTTTCCAGTTTTATTTCACATTTAAAGACAAAAATACAAAAAATATGATTATTGAAAGAAAATACACAAAATATTGATGTGATTCGTGTTAGAAAAGTGAGTTGAAGAATTATTACTATAAATGAGTTGTTCATGAATTTAATTTAATATTGGTAGTGTGCTGGTGTGTATTGAATTGAAAAAGGTAAATTTGTCAGTCCATTTTAAATAAATCTACGTGGAAAAGATGTTGTTCATAGAATAATACGGTCAAAGATATCAAATTAAAATCCTTAAAAAAACACATGTAAAATGTAATTACAGAAAGCATGCAGTCGAATATTAGCACTAACTAGTAGATAATGAGAAAGTGTAGCAGTGTTACGAAAGCATAGTTTAGATCTCCACATTGGAGCTTAGATTTTTAAATAAAAACATTATATTTTGTATTGCTTTGTGCATGTGTGTGGGAGAGATTAAGAAAATAAGGAAATGTTTTTAGTTAGCATCACGATGTCATAGGTTCTTCGGTCTGCCACCGTCAAAATGGACAAAAAGAAAATTTAAGTGATGAACATATATAACTTTTTTTTAATATAATAAATAGAAATTTGGTGACTTTAATGATGAAATGAATATGAGAACGAAGAGGAATATGTTTGAATAATGTGGTGGTAGTGAGTGTGGATATGATGAATAAAGTAAGTAATGGTGACGGTGTTGTTGGTTTTGCATGAAAAGTATAAATCCTTGCAAGAAGGTGGTGATGGGCATTTGTCGTGGCTTGAACAGACTGAAGGCTTCAATCAAGGCTGAGTTTGTGTAATTAATGGAGCATTTATTGAAAGAATTGATGTGGGTTGTGAATTTAAAAGAATATCTTAAATCGAATCATAGGAAGAAAAAAGAAAGTGAAAAGGTTTGTTGGTATGCTCTGAATCTGTTTCCGAAATGGTTGGTCTCGTCAAGGGATTATGCTCTGAGTTCCTACCCACTTCATCAACCTTTTAATTGAATATTCACAAAAGCGATACCATTATTGTTCACTCCACATTGCTTGATGGCACTTCCTACCCAACCCGCTTCCATTTCTCAGTAACATCTAAAACTCTCTCACCCACACCTTCTTATAATGTCTTTCATCATCGTAAACTTTACGCTACTGTATTTTTTTTAACAAAATTCAAACCTAATTTATATATCCTCATATATTACATACTCATTTTATAAAAAATAAATTAATTTGAAAGCTGGCGTCCTTCAATATTTCATTTATAATACTCAACAGAAATTAATTATAGATGGTAGCCATCTCCTTTTTTATTCATTTGTCTTCTTGCTGTTGGTTTGGAATGTTGAAAATATGATATAGTTTAAGGAGTGAAAGTGGTATATGCATGGTGTGGCGGAGGGATAAGTAATGATGTGTGTAACAATTTTGTGTTGGAGCTAATGGATAGAATGGAGATTCGTCGGTAAAGACGGTACAGTTTTGTCCACCAAGCGACAACTAGGTCTACTAAGTGTTTTTTTCTTCACAGGTTACATCATGCTTTGTTAGATGGAGAATGATTTTAGATTAATGGTAAGATAAAATGATTTTATTGGTTTATTTATTTATTTCTTTTATTTCTCATATTTCAATCCTGCAGAAAAAGCTCTAATTAATTATACCTTTTGTTTCCATCTTCATTCTGAAAAACATTATTTTTTTAAAAATTGAACTGAAACTGAGTAAAAGTCATAAAAGTCCTTAATTTATGTTTATAATTTAGTTTGGTTGTGTTTTTTTTATCACTTTGACCCTATACATATGTTATTATTATTATCACTTAAGTTCTCGAATTAACAATTAAAATGAAAAATAAATATTGATTTTAAGGTCATAAATAAAATTTATAATTATTTGATCTAATTTTTATTTACATTAATAATTAGTATGATAAAAAAACTAGATACAGGACCAAATCAATTACTTCTTTCTAAAATTTGTAAAATTAGCGACAATGTTGTGCCACATTATTTTTGTGATTTACTGAAGTGAACCACATAAATTTAAACTTCCTAACTTTAGGTTAGTTACTCTAGGTTAGTTTACGTCTACAGCTTGAATTGAAAAAAAAAATGCTTGTTTTTTTTTAATGATGGACAAGCCAATAATGGCTATATAAATAAATATACGAAAAGGAAATACTCGACACATTATTAATTCAAAAGCAAATTAGTGGAATAAAAAAGTGGACTTAATAAAAGTCGGTTCTGAGATCGATAGACTTAATATTTTATTTTAGTTTTTATTTTTACCTTGTTGAGAAATTTTTATGTTTAATTATTGATTATTTAATGTTTTGAAAGAAAAAAAGTTATTTTAACAGGGGTTTGAAAGTTAGATAAGGTGCAGTTGAAGTTTTCTAATGTTGACAAATCAACTATCAACATCAAATCACTTCTAAGATTATGAGGGAAAAGCAACATCAATAATTAAACGTTAAAAAATTGAGAATAAGGTTTTCATTCCAAACGAATTGAGGAGGAAAGTCAACATTAAATGCTGGTAATTTCATTGGAGTTGCATTCTGAGCTGTGAAACAATCATTCAAATATTGGGTTGGCCTGCTTTGACCTCTCAGTAAAGTTTACAGAGTGTCCTCAATCTCATAAATATTGAAAATTTATGACATGATGGATTTGAGATTTTTTTTTTCTTCAAATTATCAAGAATCGTTAGTTTAAGAAATATAATTTATTTCACAACAATAAATAAATAATAATAATTTGTAGTAGTTAATAATATTATTTATTAAATATAATAATTAAATATTTTTAATTTAAAGTGTAAATAATATATAATTAAATTTAGTTATATAAAATCTGTGGATATGAAATCTTAAAAGTATTATGACTCTTGCTTTGGAAATATATCCTAAATTAGTTTAATAGTTTTTCTTTATAAGAGTCAAAAAGAATAAAAAATAAAATAGTATGAGAAAAAAATAATTTTGATATTCAAGATACATATGAAATGAAGACACTGTTTTTATGATATTAAATAAACAACGTACAAACTTTCTTTTTATCAGACTACAAATTCTATTTGGCATAACTTATTTATCTACATCTAAAAAAAATAGGTTTTAACCTTTTGGACAACTTTTTTTCATTATGAAATATTTTCTTCCTGGAACAAACACATATTCTTCTTCCAAATACTACAAAAAGAAACATCAAACCATAATATATTTTTTCAATATATAAATTACATGTCAGGATTTTTTTTTGTTGCATTACCCTTATCATTACAAATTATATTTTTATTTACTAAATTTTATTGACATAGGTTTTTGGACTTAGTGTTTTATTTAAATTTTTTTTCATAATTTTATAATTTAAAATAATTAATAGAGGATGTTTGAAAAAATTGTGAAAAAAAAGCGTGGCAATGGCTCTTATATTGAATAAGCTTGCGAAGAAATGTGTTTAATAAAAAGGTATAGATTTCACCTAAACCGGCAAAGAAAATATTAATTGTTTAAAGAGATGATCCAAAATCAACGTCACTATCTATTGGTTTCTTAGATTTGGTTGGCTAGCTTTAAATCTCAACTTTGGAAGAAATGAATAATAATCTGAATAAAATGGTGAATAAAAGTCATGCTTAATAGTACATGTACAGAAATGTCAAGTTGTGACTTTCATGGAATTCTTTCTTTATTTTATAATTAACAATTACATGTCTTGTATTAGGAGTCAAATAAAAGTCTTATAAAAACTACTTACCATCACACCAATTGAAGCCATTTCCCACTTTCTCATATGCATTCATGGAGTCTTTACCATTCCAAAAACTTATATAATAATAAATTGCGATAATTTTCAAGTAATAATACATAAATTAATAATTTTATTTTTTCTTAATAAATATAAAATTATGAAAAAAATAACATATTGAATTCTATTAAAAATAAAACTACATAAGTTAACTATTAATAAAAGGACATAAAATTCATTTCTATGCGTATAAATTAATTACGATTTTATTAATTTTAAATTTTCAAAGACGTTTTTGAAATGAGTAGAATGATATTCATCTCTTCAAATCTAAGGGGGTTTTGTGTTCCTATTCCCATCCTTACTGGAAAACTAATCGCTAAATGCTTAAATGTTTTATTGATTTCTTTAAATTTAGGTTAAGTTTATTTGTTATTTTAAATTTAAAAGTAGAATATTTTATTCTTGTAATTTAAAAATTGCTCGCTTTTAATTTTTATGAGAGACTAAAATTATCATAAATTAGGGATCAAATGAATATACATCACAAACAAAAATGTTTTAAATTTGAAGTGCCAGAAAAAAATATTCAAATTTAAAAGACTAAAAATAAATTCGTAGTTTAACAAATTTTTAATCACTACAAAAATTATATGTCATTCTTAAAATTTATATCAAGTTATAGTTTGTTTATATTCTAAAATAACACTTAACTAATTACGTTCCAAATTTTGGATGTTGTAGAATGCTAACATTGTTTATTTTTATCAGTAAAGAATTAATTAATAATAATAATAGATTACTTGTTGATAAATATATGTAGACACTCGGAAGCTTGGGAGCTTAAAAAAGAAAAGAAACTCTAAAATGGAATTATTGTGAATTAATAATGAATGAGTACAACAATCTTCTATTTAGAGAATTTATAAGTAATTAATCATGAACAAACTAAGTATAAAATATTTGCTCATCAAATTCTGTCGCGCACAAATAATTTTAAGAATACTTATTAGTAACCGATATCAGTTATACAATTAATTAATAATTACTTACAAAAAAATATATTAAATTCTTTAGTTAAAATTTGGGAGACTGATATAACAAATAAAAGTTAAATAAAGCTTCTCTAATAATGAGTTAGAAGCCAAAACAACCCTTTTTCTAAATCACCCAAGAAACGAGTGAGCCCAACAAAAGGTTTTACTGCATCATTGACACTTTGGAAAATGGGTCTTCCTTATCTTCAAGCGAAGGAACCATGCACGGAGGATCACATCAACCAGAACAACTTTGCCACTATCAATGACACAAATAAGATAAGGACTCAAAAAACCTTAAACATTTGGTGGTGCGCAAGTTTAATGATTGACAATTGTGTTATCAACTCTAACGAATCAACATATCCATTTGAAAAATTAAATACTCAATAAAATCTCGAATTGAATATTTACATGTATGAAAGAAATGAGTTGATAAAAAATTAATTTGTATAAATGGTTTAATGTTTTGTTTACAATTGTTCGTTTAGATTTTTTTTATGATAGTATCGTTTGTCTACGATTGGTACAGTATATATGAATTTATTATGATTTAGCATGTTTTGTAATTTATATTATAATTATTTTGTAATTCATTGTCCAAACTTTACCTTTTTAATTCACCGCATTATTGAACTCGCGAAGTTAAATGTATGATAAACCAAAGAAAAATAATTTTTGACACAAATAAATTTTTTACATTTATTTCATACTATCATTTCTTGTTTTTTATTTTACTTTTTTAAAATACAAAAAATTATATTTTTATAATAATTTTATTCTTCTATTATTTGAAATGAAAGTAAAAGTGTGTCATTGTATAATTGTTCTAACCAAATAAATTTTGAAGAAAGACTTTTAGAAATGGAAGGCTGAGAAATATTGCAGAAAAAGAGTGAAAAATGTGGTGGTTCTGAGGACAAGTTAACCAAGATTCTGATTGTGGTGGTATTTTTTGAGTGTTACGTATAAGGCGATTGATTTTGATGGAAAAGTTTCGAGTTTTACATTTGAAAGGAATAGTTGGAAGAAAGAGAGAGAATAATTTAGAAGAAGGGTTTATGATTTTGAATGCATGAACAGGAAGAAAAGGGATAGTGGGTACGTGTGCATAGTTTTAGTTGGAAGTAAAAGTATGTGTTGTTATTGTCAGGCGGATTCTATATGAGGCATCCAAGTTGAGGGACAACGAGGCTTAATGCTCTATAGTTTCTAGTTGGACTCACATGAGATGTACGCCAACTAAATACCAGACATCAACAAAACTATAAAAGAATGCAGCCATATATTTGATGCCTCCGTTGCTAAATCTAACTAACTCACAGCCAAAATGTTATGCACCTTTCAAACTTCCCACAGCTTTTGCTTTGCTTTTCAAATGAACTTTGCGAAAAATACAAATCAATCAATAGAAACTCAGATTTTCGTTCAATCCAAGTACATCACCATAAATGAAAATCATAATTAAACTGCATCTTGTGGTATAAACATATGCACGTATCCAAACAAACTGCACTTGATCCAGCTGCAGTACAAAACTGACACATTATAGGAATTCAAGGCTCTCGCACTATTACTAAGATTCTTTCCTTCTGTACCATCCATATACATAAGGTTATAGATATATAGAAAAGAAATCCTCAACAAAAGAGTTGTGCTCAATATGTATAAATATGTGGAAGATGTTCGCAACAGTTTGAATGAAACAAGAAACTACGAAACCAACAAATTATGTAAGCGAATTAAACTGAACTCATTAGGGTTTTGGCCAATACCAATTCTTTTTTAGTGGTACAAGTTTACGTCTACACCACCTCGTATTCAGAGCTGTTATTGCATCTGCATTCCAAAGTAGTTACACTCTTCGAAACCAACAACATTTCCAGGATTTCCCTGTCGGCAACCTTCGTAGTCAGAAACCAAAGGTGAGTAAACCAAAGAGTTCATGTCACCCCAACTAGTGCTTTCTGTTGAAGTTGTGTTGGTGCTACCACCATTGCTCATGACGTCCATGGATTCCCTTCCGTAGTTAAAACCCTCCATTGACCGATCCATTTCTTGCGAGTTCACGCAGACCAGTTCGCAAAAATCACTCGGGAAGTTTTCAAACCCTTGAAATATATTTGATGGCTGATAAGGGACGCTATTGTTTTCATCACTCACGACGGCCACATGATTTACCATGGTTGGAAAAACCTGGTTTGGCAGGGAGGGAATTTCACATGCATTGGTGTATGGCTGCTGCTGCTGCTGATGATGATCGTTGGAAAATCTAATTCCCTCTAGTTTGTTAACCATCAAGTTCCTGAGAGAAGTTTGATTGTTCAGACTGTAGTGTTGAAAGGAAACATCAGTCACTGGGAGAGGCAAAGAAGAATATTCTGCAGACCAATAGGGGACTTGATTGATGACTTCAGAAGCTGCTATCAAATTCTCGGTTTCTCTTTTCACATCTTGCTTCTGCTGATTGTTGCTGACACGGCGAGCTTGAATCTGCTGTTCCTTTCTTTGTTTGCCAAGAAGCTTCTTCTTTAGCCTAGTGTTCCAATAGTTCTTTATATCATTGTCTGTGCGCCCTGGTAACTGAGCTGCTATAATTGACCACCTGCATGTATGTATTCCGGCAAGTTCTAAGCGATCAATTAATTGGGTTTCAAGTTTACATCAGACACTGCTTAATTTTACATAAATAGAGACTCCTTAATTAACTTGAATAACGAATTCAAATTAATTTTAGCAGATCAATAGGGAACTTATTTAATTACCTGCTTCCAATACTGACGTAAAGGCTGCAGATGATGTTGTCTTCTTCTTCTGAGAATCCCCCATGTTTGATGTTTGGGCGAAGATAATTTAGCCATCTAAGACGACAGCTTTTCCCGCATCTCTTAAGGCCTAAACCACACACATACAAAGAAAATAAGAAGAAACCTAAAGAATTCTGTGTTCTAAATAAGATTGGCAAGTTAAATGATTATATATATGTAATTGAGAAGTTTGGTTTGCAATAATATTTAATCGACATGTGTTGATTGATGAATAGAGATGGAGAGCAAACCTATTTTCTGGGGCAAGGCTATCCAGTTGCCACCAGTACCATGGTGCTCAATATAAGCCTTGAGTTTAGCATCTTCTTCAGGTGACCATGGACCTTTCTTGACGTTGGCTTTGTCACAACAAGGAGCCCTTCCCATGTCTGCTCTGCCACCTTCTCTCTCTGTGTCAGTTGGTCTGAGTCTCAAGTAAGCCAATCTTTCTTATGGGTTGAGTATAACGATAATAATGGTGTGTTTCTATATATATATATATATATATATTAAGAGGGGGAGAAAGAGGAGAGAGAAATAGCCTGGAGAAGGAGAGAGAGAGAGAGAGAGAGAGCTTTGGAAGGTTTCAAAAAGGTGAAGGAAGGAAGAGATATTCTTTATGCTTAAAATAATGGCTGGAAATAGACCATTATTTTTGTTTGTCCTTCTTACTATGTATACTCTATAATTAAAAATGGAATTATAAGAAAATGTTTACAGAAAGCATGGATATGAATAATGTATAACTCTTTATTTATGTATCATCATCATGCAGTCTCTCTCATATATTATTTTGTTGAAGGAAGGAAGATATGAATTATTGTTATGGAAGGGTGATCATAAACCTCGTGCATGGTGCAAGCAGTGGGACCAAAGGTGAAAGGTTAAAGCGGTGAAACCTCATTTCGTTGAATGGTTCTTTCTTTGATTACGTAATGCCCAGATGAGTGACTCTTGGATAAAGAACCAGAATGAGTGTTCATGTTTGTCATATGGAACTACTTTACCAAAAACCTAAATCAGTTCAACAATTCACTCCATTTGGCCACTCATGATAATCTTATGGGGACGACATGTGTGAGACTTTACCACACAACTTTTCAAACCTTTTACCAATGCTAAAAAGAAGTTCTGAACTGTCTATGGTTCACTCATTCAATCATAATGGATAATTTATCCACATTTGAAACATAAATGTTGAAAAAAGCTTTCGATTTTGTATATTTGTTTTGTTATTTTGAAATAAATATAAATCATTACTAAAATATATAATATGGAATTAATCTGATTGGTGTTTGATATCTTTGTGTAATGAAAGTGATATATATATATATATATACAAGTTTCATCACATCCTCCCAATTATAATGATAATAGGACAGTCTCACGTAAATTAGGGCTAATTAATATTGATGGCTTCTCTCCTCTTTCTCACATTCATTTAGATACATTTACAGTATAAGTTTTTAACAACTTCAAATAATAATAAAACATTAAATTAAGATATTTAAATAAAATATAAACTAAATTGTTAAATAAAAATTAATAAAATCAATTGTGTAGAGAGAGTACGCATTTGAGTGGTTGTAAATGTATCAACGCGCATAGTGAAAGAAATTTACATTTTTAAAAAAAATTATCCTCAAGATATTTTGTTTTTTTTTATTCTATAGAAAATTAGGAAATGACCTTTTATTATATTACTACGTAAACTTTTAAAAATAAAAATGAAATAAGGTGATACATTTTGCAATTATAAATAAAAAACAATGATAATTTTTTTCTATCTACCCTTAAATTCTCATTTTACGTCCAACATTTCGGACTTCTGATGAATTTATTAAATCACTTTAGATATTTAGCAGAAAGTTAGCAAACATTGAATGAAGTTAGAAAATCATGGTAGGGTGCGAAATTAAAGTTTGAAAAAGAAAGATATGTGACTTTTTATTTTTTGCGAAAAATAATGTTTTAGTTGGTAAGTTTGGAGGAAAATGAAAACAATTTAGTCCAATCAAAGGTACAGAAATTTTGAGTAGAAAATTAAAATTTGAATTTTTTAAGTCAAAGTAAATAGATAGAGAAAGACGAAATTTACTTAATTTTAAAAATAGATAAACTTATTTATCTAAACATATTTTGGAGACCGAAAATCGCTCACAATTACAATTTTTTATAAACTTATATTGTTTTGAATTAGTAGTATTTGTCAGACCCCATTAAAAAACATCCAAAAATCTCAAGTAGTGGGATTTATATGCTAAGAAGTGAGTGAGCATCTTAGTTAGTGGAGAACAGGTGGCTGCAAGGGAGTGGCCGTTCGTTTTGAACGACGGCAGTATTTAAGACAAAATTTCAAATGTCGTGCCACTTCTCTGCATGCCTTTCTTTTTCTCCACCCTGCTGAAAACCATTTTCTCCTTCTTCTCTCTAAAATCTCCTCCTTCTCTCTAAGAAAACCTCACAATTTCTTCTTCCGATCACCTCTCAGGCACCGTCTGAACACTTCCGGCGTCGAGGGCGTTCGTTAGAATCAGAGTCTTTATTCAAACTAGCTAGCGTTCGTTAATTCATAATTTCTCATCAGTATTAGTATTTAGTGTAAATCAGTGTTGGTCTTTAAAAGGTGTTCGGCCTAGAGTCTTAGTACTCGGCCTAGGCTTCGTGGCGTCCGGTTGAACTCTTAGGAGTCTGTTTATCGTAGTAGATGAGTAGCGCTCAGTCTCGTTAATTTCTAAAAAGCGTCATTCCAGTCGTACTTGGGTTATGATAAGAGCGTATGATCTTATTTCCTTTGAATGTATGGATGATTAAGTATGAGGAAAATTGAGATGTGATGTGTATGAAATAGTTGATTATGAACGAGTATTCCAGGGAGGAATATCTCAGAAAGTGGTTATTGATTGGTAAAGTACGAATGTGGGCAAAGCTTAGCAGGCGTTCATCCTGATATTCCATGATTACTCGTTTTCATGTAGAGAGGAGTAAGTCACGTGTGGGAATGGCAGGAGGTCCTAGTCCATAAGGTTAACTTGGGCGGAACAGATCAACCTCGGGTGGCAGCTGTTGAGGGTATCCCAGTTACTATATCACCCGGGTGCACGAACGTCGTAGCTACACATGATTCATACAGTCCAGACAGTCAAAGTCATGTGGTCGTTATTTGCATGCATGGATGTATGAATTATGATGTGGTCGTTGTTGGTTTTGTTATGAATGTTGTATGTTGTGATTGAATAAATTAAATTACATAAGCTTACCCTGTTTATTATTTTTATCTGTGTTGTGTGTCCTGTCGTTGTCCTGTTGCAATGAACATCCGTGTGGATGTGAGCAGAAGGAGAAGAGCTGCTGGAAGAAGTATTGGAAGACGCGGCAGAAGTGAAGACCGAACCTTAGGGACGTTCGGTCTGTTATTAGCTTTATATGTTGTAAGACCGTTCGGTATAATTTATTTTGTACACCGTTCAGTCTAGTAGTAGCTAAAGTAGTGGTTTTAAATTCCCTGTTATTATGTAAGGCCGTTCGGCCATAATAGTATCTCGTTCTATATAGAACTGATCTGTAGTATTATTAATATGTGATGATTCTCGTATATAGTTTTACACTGTATTTTTTGGATATTACAGCATATGTTATACCATTGTTTTTGAATAATATATGTGATGTTTCTTTAAATTAAAATAATTAATTAAGTGTAAAATATACATTCCCAAGATTAAAATTCTTTAAACATAATTGACGCAGCGGGTTGTATAGAAGAAGTTAAAGATGATTCGTACCATATTTATTTTATTTTTTCCTTATTTTATAAAATTAAAAATAATAAATAGGAAATATATTTTTGCTTTTTTTGTATTTTATTTTTCATTCAATTTAAATCATTTAATTTGTTTTCCTTATTTCTTAATTTTTTTTATTTCATTTCTTATTTTTCTTTCCTTCAGGTTTATTTTATATAACAAAAACATTCACAAAAAGCAGAAAAGGCCAGAGCAAGAAAATTTCAGCGAAATTCTTCAAATGGATCTTTAAGCAGTGAAAAATAAGATTTTTATTAAAAATGTAAACTTTTTTATCTCATAACATAAATATTTTAAATAGTTATGCTTCTATCTATTTATGATAAAATAAAATGAAATACTGACTTTTCATTTAAATAATAATTTTTTTCATATTTATATTTAAAAGGAAAATTATCTTAGGAAAAGCACATGGGATTCTATCTTAGCAGCCTTTATCCAAAAAATAAATAAAATAAAAGATAAGACAACATTATTAATGAATTACTTTTTTGAGTATGCAGGTAGTCAACAACTAGGATTCCCACTATCACCTCTCTTACGTCGTGAATTATAACTTTATAAGAGTACCTCTCAAAATAGTTTTCTCTTATTCATTATTAATTTATCGATATTAACGTGTATTCTATGGGTTATATTTGCTATGACTTAATCAATTTTTAATAGTTGGGAGGTGATTTAAATAATTAAATATTAGTAGTAACACTTTTTTTCTTTGAAAAATTTAAAATTATATTTTTTTCGAAAAACAAAGTAAATTTATTTTCCTTTTAAATTAATAATGTAATATAAATATTATTTCAATCTCAAACCGTTAAAAAGAGGTTTGGAAGGACTAAAAAAATGAAATATATATTCTAAGCTTTTACTCCTGAGATTATTAGAGGTATCAAAGAAATAATAAAAAATACGTAACTTCTATAATTTTCAGTTTAAAATTAACCTGACTTCAATACCAATCGCAATTGTAAATATAATTTTAATAGCGAAAAAAAATCAATGCAATTATTTGACTAAGTGTTTTCAAATTATTTGTTGATTACCTTGAGAATTAGTGTAATAAAATTTACATAAAAAAATAACCTACTTTACGAAAATATATTTAAAAAAAATGGCACTAAAGATAGAATGCATTTAAAATTGATGAAGAGATTTAGATGAGTGAAAGTGAAGGAAAAGGAGTTGAATTTTGGGACCAGTTGTGAATAGAAAAGAAAGTTATGGAAGAAACAAAAGTAGGCAACTTTTCAAGAAGTGAAGGAAACGGTCATGGTGGTTGGCCACCATCATCACTTCTCTCACTTCTCACTCATTTTCTTCGTCATTCCGCCTTAATCAATTAACCATGGTTAAGTAACTGCCTTCTCTTTTCAACAAGGAGAAAAAGTAGAATGGAAGAGTTCCTCTATTTCCACGCTTTGCGTGCGTAATCGTAGACCTAGTTTCTGGTGTGAGACACAGCCTTTTTGACACAGTCATATCTTCATTATTACCATCTACCTTCAAGGATCTTCCTTCACTACCCTCGACTAAGCAAAAAGGCAATATGTTCAAGTCATCTTAATTGTACTATCACATGAAGAGATACGATTATCGTTTTTCTCTTTCCTTTTAGTCCATGGATCAACCCTACATTACTACAATTAATGCAATAGCGACACTGACTCTCAGTGATAAACTATATCACATCTTCCTATACTGTATATGATGTTAATTTCGGCAGTTAATTTTCAGCTATTTTTGTATTCAGTTAAGTAGTTTCTAGAAAGTCTGATATGCAAACCGTGACAGAGAATAATTGTAACTATTGTTTCAACTGTCACATTAACTCAGAACACTTGGTCAACAATAAGACCAAGTGTGACGCTGAAAATCCAAATGTCTGAAACGGCCAACAGAGGTTTTAACGTAAGTTACAGTAGCAGTGAATGTTCTATCATCAACGAACATGTCTTGTATTTAAATGTAATTTACTCAGCAAAAGTAAGCTTCTAGTAAAATGTTTTGAACTGCACCTTCTATCCGAAAGAATCAATTTTAAGTATACACCGAATGATTGTGTAACATCTCCAAGCATGAATTAGTATGTACTTCTAGAGTTTTGACCCAGTCCAACATAGAATGGAAACTGGGAAAAACATTTAAAAGAAAACTGACAAGGTGAGAACCTAATAACCAAGTGAATTATGCAATGCATATGTTAATTGTCCCAGATGAACAACAACAGAAAAGATTAAAACTTTGGTTCGGTTCAGTGCTTAAATCCTTTCTGATTATTTATAAATTTAGATATTAGAAATTAATAATGATTGTTAATTGTGATTCTTCCATTCTGATTCCTGAACACAAGGAAAGAAAAGCATTGAATCTCTTGTGTCTTATCAAAATGCACTTATTTTCCCAGTGAAAAAGATTCTGATGAGTGAGCTTCAGGTCTCTTGCTGCAGTTGCTTTATGAGGAGTTAGAAAGTTTAAAAATGAAAATGGAGAAACAGAGGTCAAAAGGAATAGGACATATACGAGACAAAGTGAGAGATCTGAGATTTGCATTTACATGTGAAAAAGAAAACATGGTTTGTGAGAAAACGAAAATTTGTATCCACATTGATAGTGGCATAGTCTGCGGATTAGGAGACACCTGTTAATGGGTAACTAATTCTTCATTCTACATCTTATTTAATATTAGTTTATTATTTCATTATTGATTGAAAAGCATAAGAAGCAAGCAAGTAGAACAAATATTTCATTTTCATTATTCTTTATTTCTTTCTATGTTTGAACAATGCCCAGAGTCATGGTAATACTTTATGATAATGCTAATTGGGTTAACTCGTTCACTTTATTAGGGGAATTCATTTAATAAAAAACCTTATGTTAATAAGCAACTGGTGTGCAACATGTAATCTCTATTTTTAATTTTTACCAACAACTATTCCAATAGTTTTTATGAAGTTTTATTTCAATGCGAGTCATGTTTAAACGTTTTTAAATAAATTAAAATGTTTTTCTAAAATTAGTATAATTTTATTTCAAATTTATATTTCAAACTTGAAGGAAACTTACTTCTAAAAATAAAATTAACTTTGTATCTTTTAAGATAAAATCAATCGTTTAATACTGCTGTTTAATCGGAAAACAACAAAATGCAAGCTTTTAATATAATAGAAGAAAAGACCAAAAATATGAATTAAAAATAGAGTAAAAGGAACAGATTATGCTAATTAGCGAAGAAAATGAAGATAACTGGACCATTTTATAGAAAGTGAAATCACAATTTTTTGAGAAAAAAAAAACTTAGAAAAAAATTTAGCCAATTTTTTCTACGATGGACCATGTCTTGTCATACCAATTTCTTTTTTTTTAATTGTTACGATTCAAGTGTGGAGAGTAACATCTTTAAAATTAATCATTATAAAGTTGATGTATAAGAAAATGACTAAATGTCTCTAATAAAAGGTTTAATAGAAAAAAGGCTTAATAGTTTCTTTTGTCTCCAGTTTTACTCGATTGTGTTATTTTGATTATTGGTTTTAAAAAAGTGTTAACTTGGTCCTCACTAATTAAATTTTACATTAAAATCGTCTCTTCCGTTAAATAGAAACGTTAAATAGAAACAAACGGCGTTAAGGATTGATGATCCGGCAGAAGACATGACATTTTGTAAATATATTTACGCTGACGTGTCAGAGAATGAGTGCAGAGATGAAATTTAGGAGTGCACTTTGTATTTTCTAGGTCAGGCCCAAACCCTCTTTTCTCTAGGGTTTCTTTCTATCTTTTTCAAAAAAGAAGGTCTCTTATCCACCTTCATCAGCGACAACTCTGTCCTTCGCATGACCAACGTCGTCGTGCCTCCCTCTGGCCGGCCAAAACTATCGTCGGCGGCACTGATTGTCGCCAGAGACACCTCAACCACGTTCAAGAACACAACCAGCATCTTCCAGCAACCACAGTGAATCGCATCACCTCCATTGACGCACCACCGCGAGCAATCTTGGACCACCGAGAATTCTTTCGTTCTTCCATCAACCACCCAAATCGCGACAATAGAGAGAACCCGAGAAAGTTCATCTTCTCCTCCATTCTCCACCGTGAAAACTCCAATCTCCTCCACGCCATCTCCATCATCCTTTGTGTCTTGACATGCATCAACCTCAATCCAATAAACAACAACCCATATACGAAACCCAGATCGCGCCTCCACCTCGTGAGTTTCGTCCATTCCAAAACCGCCAGATTCATCACGAGTTCAGTACTTCTCCTTCGAAACCTGCAAGGAAATGCAACCAGCCCCAAATTGCAGAACCCTAATCACGTAGAAACCATCCCCACCGCGAGCATCCTCATTGTGCATCAACATTAGCCTCCTCAGACCTGCAAAGCAAGAGAACCAAACTAGAACAGCCATGGATAAATCGCAACGCAGCCTTGCACAACTCACTGAATTAGGCATTGTGAGGGTGGTGGGAAAAAACAACAGGGTGGATTCGGGGTCTCTTGAAATTTTGGAAATTAGGGTTGGCGGGGCGTAAGAAAGAGGGGTTTGGGGGAGGCGGAGTGGGGCAGATATTCGGTGGAAGAGTAGGACGCCATTGTCGATTATCCATGGCTAACTGCAACACTCTTTTTGGAAGAAGAAGAAGGTTTGATCTGAGGAGTGAGACGTCATTGCTAACTGTCACATTAATTATAATTAAAAGTAATTAAAAGAAAAACATTAATCCAAATTAATTATAATTAAAGGAAATACTAAACACATCACCACACATTCAATTTAAAAATGTCACGTCTTCTGCCACATCATCAATCTTTAACGCCGTTTGTTTCTATTTAACGGAAGGGACCATTTTGATGCAAAATTTAATAAGTGAAGACCAAGTTGATACCTTTTTAAAACCAGAGACCAAATTGACAAAATCGAACAAAACTGGAGACAAAAGAGGCTATTAAGCCTAGAAAAAATGTTCCATAATCGATTTTATGGAGTGTCATTGTTTTGATCTCAAGTTTGTCGAATGATATTCTTAAGGTCAATCATTATACATATAAGGTATTGTTCGTTTTGACACATAAAACTCCGTAAAATTTTTATTTTTAAAAGACGGTTCAAAAGGCGAAAGAAGTATTTAACCTCGACTCTTAAGCTATGTGAAACTTATAAACACTTTTAATTTAATGTATAAAAAAATCTAAAAATACAATAAAGTGTAACCAAACAAAATGTAACGAAAGGAAAACAAAGAAATGAAAATTTAATCAAAGAATAAAACATTACTTTAAGAAATACATTTCAAGGAGTCTCGCCATTTCATCCATAAAAACAGAAATGCGGGTTTTAGATTAAATGATCAACCCACAAGAACTATAAAAACTTCAATTTCAAACTGTCTAAACCATGAGTCTAGCACTGTAATACCAAAATAATAAAAATCCAGAAAAAAAAAATTAAAAAGTAACAAAAAATATATCTTGTGAGAATACTAGATAGTCACCAGATCATTGCAATAGCACAACCAGAGGGAGAAAAAAAATTCTAGCCATTTCCACCAGTTGTTTATGCTAAAAAGTTCGGTTGCCCCTCCCTCAGATTAACTTCAATTCCCATTTCCCTGCCCAACCATCAAGACCAGCCTTACACGTAACAGCAACCCTACCACGAACTAAAACTGACTCTAATTTGCTCCTTACATCGTGCAAAATGCCATGGTCTAACTTTCACGTTAATGCGTTTTACTTGTTACTGCGGTGTCGTGATAAATCGAGTACAATATGATTTCAAAGGAACAAACAGGTCCCGTCAGTCTCAGACTCCAGAGTGCAGGGCTTATTCTGTTGACGCCATGTAATTCCAATACAAGATTCCATTATTAGAGTGGATTGCAAATTTCTTTGCACCTTATATTCATCTCAATGTAACATTCTGGAAAATCGATTTAAAAAATGAATAAAACTAGTCCAAAAAAATTATCAAGTGCAGGAAGAACCACCCAGAGATAGTGATACAGTACATTATCAACTACCTTTTTGATTTGGCAACTTCAATTTATGGTATTAACTGAGGAGAATTGAACCATTTCCTATCTCGGAAAGGAATTAACCAAGAAACATAAGCTCCAAACCTTTGGGTAGTTCCATCATGGTAACAGTTTTCGCGAACTTGTATAATATAAAAACTCCTGCTCACCAATTGAGCATGTTTAGCACCTCAACTATTCCTGCTTTTACACCTACTTTCTACTCTAAACTCAGACACTAAGTGCCCTGCCCTTTTCTCTACTTCCCCCAAAAAAATGTTAAAAGTAAAACAAGGTACTCAATTAACGCATCTAGAAATTTTTCAACCAATAAAAAGATAAATAATCTACTGAAAATTATTTCTTCAGCTGGCAAGAGCCGACCATGTGCATGTTACAGCCTTCAATAGCATTAAATACACCACAGTACTATCTACAGCTAATATATCTAATAGCAAAATTTTAAAAGCAACTTCTAGAGCTGGCAAATGTTAAAAGCAATTATTTGTTCGCCCAAACATGCAACTTTGAACAATTCTTATTGCGCTTATCTCAGCTCAACAGTCCAATTCATCTCATCCGCCGAAAGACCCATCTGTAATCTGGTTAGGACAGTATAAAGTTGCTGTGAAACCACGCCGATACCATTCCCATATGATACCCTGCAGAATTTAAAAAAAAAATGTCAACCACTTATTCAAACTGGCTTTATAAGCAATGATTGGAAGAGTTTCACGAAAAACTCAGTTGACAGACTACTGGGTTTAAAGCTGGGATTGGGGCTGGTGGTGGTGGGGGGAAGAATCAATGACGAACATCTGACCATTTTTATTTTTTGGTTACAAAAATACAATCTTTGATTTGGTCTCATATCTGTTAATGTACAAAGTGCAAATTGTCTTTCGCAATTACTGCAATGTACCTCTTGCCAAGATAAGTAATACTGCCAACAGGTGACACAACCACAGCTGTTCCCGTGCAGAAGACTTCGTCAGCGTCTAGCAATTCATCCACTGATACGAATCGCTCCTCAACCTGCACACATATCAGACGAACCGTGGGAAATTAAGAAAAAAATAAGTGTGGCTAGGCATTAGAAACAGTAAAGAGCAGCGTAGTCTAAGGTCTAAATAAAAACTGTTAGCTATACCCTGTTATTTTCCAGGTGACATTAAAGAACACTTGGCAGAATCAATGATTAAAAAACAAAATAAGCAGGTTATAAAAGCCAAGTGAAAAAACATTTAGGTTGTCAATGCCTAAACAAAGGGATATTAAAGAAATTATTGAAGGAGACTCATGGTGAATAATATCCCTGATAATTCGGTTTTTAACTGAGATCAATGACATCTTATGATCTATATAGCCAATCTCACTCAGTGGGATAACGTTGTTTAGTAGTAATTCAGAAATTATAGCTCGTTGAAATATAAAATGTCACAATTGTAAGATATTAAGCAGATAGTATTCATCAACCCTCTCCTTAACTTGGAATTTAGAATACCTGGAACCCTTGGCTTCGAGCAACATCAATAATACTTTTGCGCGTAATGCCAGGTAGGATTGTACCTTTAATAGCGGGAGTTGAAATAAGGTTACCCTGAAAGGACACAGGAATAATGGAAGCAAGACATAGTGAGTTCAAATGAAAAGAATAGTTCTTGGAAACAACGCAATAAAGCCTGAACCATAAAATACACAAAAAAACATTAAGGAAGTTTACACAAAAATCATGTTCAAGAAAACTTGTGAGAAGACCAAATTGAAAAACTTTATAGTCATCCAGACAATATTTAAATGAAACTAACAATTTTGTTCAGACTTGCGTAAAAAGATTCCTTTATTAAAGCTACCAAGAAGATAAAGAGATATGTTTGTAGAATTTTGTGGATAGTGGACTCCAAATAATGCTTTTGACCTTGTAGCCAACATGATTTATACAACTGAAAATTACAAGTCACGGTGAAATTCTCGTTTCAAAAAGGTGACAAGCAAAAGGCAAATTCATAGAAGAGATTATTTCAGTTGTTTAAAGTTTGCAATTTGCAAAGACACCGACTAGTTGAAGCAAGCATCATGGCTCAAGAGACTACCATTACTGAAAATTTTTGCAAGTATAACTTGAAGATACTTCAAATCAGATGATGGGGCTCAGTCAAGAAATTGATAGAAAATTTGCAAGTAAACTTAAATGATTCGTAATTCTGACTACTACAAGATATTCATCTTACTATCCCAACAGGTAAATTATTCATGCCTCTGTGAGAGAAAAGAAATGTGGCAATTGGAAAATAATTCAGTGCATGAAAATAATGTTACAGCAATGCATATTAACAATGACAGATATATGTGTGTAAACATGATCTTGATTTCAAACTGGTTGATTAACTACAATACCTTCACAACAAAAATGTTGCAGGAAGAAACCTCCTCCAGATATCTTTTGTGCACACAGTCAAGGTATAAAACATCAGAGTAGCCTTTAGCTTTTGCTTCTGACTGTGCCTTCAGAACCTACAAAGAATACACAGAGAAAGTTAGTGATCTAACGAGAGAGTAGTAAAGTATGAGGGTGCCATGAAATGACAACTAAGAAACTAAACACATAACTCAAGCATCTGAAATTGCTCATATACAGGTTAGTTCTATCGATAAAAATATAGAAATTGCAAGAGGAAGAAACTGAACGTAGAAAAAAAAAACGATTGTCTACTATGTGGTAAGTACAAGAAAATAAATATAAATATAAAATATCAATTGAAATATGGAAAAAGAGAAAAATCCAAAGTTTAAAATTGTTTGATGGTTTAAAAATTCAACTCTATTAAAATAAAAAAGAAGCTAAATCTCTAATGTGTGTAGAGAGCACATAGAGTTATTCATTTATAAATAGGAAAATACAAAGAGATGGGCCTAAACCCGTTAAATCTAACACTACCTCTTAAGTTAGGGCATATAAATTGTATATACCATGTTTGTTACAAATACAATCAATTTTATGTCCCTATAATGAATTAGTAAAAACAAACATTAGTTGATCATTGGTACATCGTTGAAGAACAGTCATGGGTATAAATAAGTGAACATAGGCAATCTTTGCAAATAGAGAAAAAGTGTCACCATAGTCCAACCCAAAAATTTGAGATAATCAGTAGACTATCAAGATCAACTTTGATATCAAAAATTCCACTTATAACTAACACAAATTTTGCAAAAGGTATAGGAACGAGTTCCACTATTTGAGCACTTATTTCCTCAGGCATGGCTTGACGCCAACAACGATGGGCTATGACATGACCTATAAATTTTGGAATTGACACACAAAATAGATGAGAGACAAGTATATAGTGATGGATATAACCTATGATAACTCAAAACAGTATAGTGAGGAGAGGCATTGCAGGTAGAGTGTATGCCTTTACAGAGGACAATAACTCATTGAAGTCATGGAGAAGAGCATGAACTTAATCCAAACATTCAGCCATTGTACCATCAAGTCAAGACGTCTAGGAGCAACAATACTTAGATTATTTTGACAAACACCATAAAGTCATTGTGTATCATTGGTGTGTGACAATTTGGCCAATTTCCAAACTTTTGAACAGGTCTCATAAGCAGGAAATATATGTTTCAGTGATGAAGGAATAGTACACTTGACAACAATACATAATTGAACATCAATTTTCAATCAACGAGAAAGCTCCTTTTCAGCAATAGTAGCCACATTCTGATTAAGATGAACAACATAACCTAATTCTTAAGCCAAAGTCTAATGTTTGATGCCAGGTACCATAATTAATTCCATCTAATTTGTCAATGGATAGATGCACATTGACATAATTACTATAGATGGACGGATCAGACATAGGAACAACAGAAGAGGCCAGAGAAAATTGTAAAAAGAGTTAATAATTCCCAATAGAGAGAAACAACCATAAAAATGTGAAAATGTTCCAACGAACGCCAATCATGATGAAAGTTACAGTTCTGGAAAGAGGACGGAGAGACAAGTTTGACAATAGTGGTCATCGTCAAAAAGGAAGTTGATCGCACCATTATGTATGGCAATGCCAACGAGGACTGGGACAATGCGTGCAAGCACGTCAGAGCTCCGATTGCTGCCACTTTTGTAGTGTGGTGGTCACCTGGCCAGAACGATCATGACCATGGTGTCATTGGTGTCATTGTCTAAAGGGTGGCGATGGTGGGAGGATTAGACTAGTTGGTAGTAGTACATTGGTGGCGAAAAACAATGGCTGGAAAAGAAAAATCCTAAGAACAAAGTCGGAAATTAAAAGAAGAGGAACAATTTCTGAAAAACAAAATTAACACCTGTGAAAAGTGAGATGGCCAGGCAAGGATTAAACTTATCTCTAGATACCATGCTAAAATAAATAATAGAGGCATAGGTTGAATCCCTAATGTATGTAGAGCACATAGGGTTATGCATTTATAATAGGAAAATACAAAAAATGACCAAAGCCTGATACATCTAACAAAATCAGATAGAGAGAACATGTAGGAACAAGTGACAGTGGCAACAAATAAGAGAGGAAAAAGGGATGCAGTCTGGCTTACCGCAGCATAGTTTCCAATGGTCTTCACACCTCCGGTGCCACCAGGAGTTGCACGATGTAATTCATTTTCCACAATCAAATTGATCGGGGCCAAACCTTCCTGTGGTGAAATTGATACTTTATTAATTTTTGAGGGGACACAAGTGTGCTTAATATAGCAACAATAAAAGATGCGAAAAAGAAACAAGCATGACAATGATATGTTGAAAATAATAATTATTAAGAAAAATGTGATACTGTACTAATATAAGTTGTTCAAGTAGAAAATAAATACTACAAAGAAAATAGGTGGTAACCATCTGGACCCATAGAACACTGTTGCAAATTTTCTTCATCTTTTCATACTACAAATTCAACCCATTCAGTCATATCAGCAAAATCTAATAAAATTTAAATTTCTATTGATGTTGCATCTCAATTCTCATAATATCCAGCTGTCAGACTATAAGTTATATTGGAATAAATCGTTCAAATTTCTATTAGCCATGGGGATTTGGATCAAAATTTGTTATATCCCAAAGAAGATAATGAAATTGGAAAACTTCTAAAAAATAAATAAAGACACTGTCTTTCAATGAAACAAAACAGATACCAAACCTTAAAGTAGTTCCCAACAGGTGAAACGTATATTAGAAAGGTGTACTCTGGAGAAGGTGCAAGACCAAGTACAGGTCCACTTCCCATTAGCAATGGTCTAATGTACAATGAACCTTTACCTGGAGGGGGAACCTGAAACCAAAGTTCACCTAATCAACCTGAGGTCATTACAAAATCTACAATGTCTAAGGCGATGACATGACTCCATAACACCCGTACCCAACGTTTGTTTGCTAAAACAGTATCCTTCACAGCTTCCACAAACTGCTCCACAGTAGGCGACGGCATGCACATCCGCTCTGCCCCTACCTGCATCCGCAGACCATTTTCTTCCGGACGGAATAGGAGTATATTCCCATCTTGTTTCCGATACGCTTTCAAACCCTCAAACAATCCCTACATTGAAACAGGGAAACAAATTCTCCATAAAACAAGCACACCAGGTAAATTCAATACAAATGTTAAGATAACGATGCAGCTAGTTGGATTTCAATTTTAGAACATTGCAATGTAGCACCAAACACAGTTCACTTAAAATTCAAATATAAAGTAAGCATTGTTTTCAGGTCAAAAGCAATTGAACAAACTGAAGTCGGAAGTTGAATATGTAATGCCTCAAATACAATATAAGCCAACCTGGCCGTAGTTTAGAATTCCGGCGGAGGGGTTTAATTCAATGTTACCAAAACGCTGGAGTTCACCTTTGGAGAAGGTTCCACCTCGAGCGCATTTCATGATATACATATAATCCGTGGGTTGAAGGCCAAACCCAAGGTTGTCCCATTCTATATCAGCTAAGTCAACCGTTTCACTGTTCCGTTCCAATATTATTCCGATTAAAGAACGAAAGCGTTAAAAAGAAGAAAAAAAAATTATGAAAAGGAGAAGAGAGGACCTGTAGGAATCAGAGAGAGTGGCGGAAGGGTGGAGAGGAGAAGGAGCTTCGAGAAGATTGAGCGAAGTGAGAGGAACGTGATTTTGACTAAGCTGCAGATTAAGGGAAAATGGATTAGGGAAGATAACAGAAAGCAGAAAGAGAGTGGGAGAAAGGAAAAGGGAAAAACCTTGAGAGATAAAGAGTGAGAAGAAGGGAAGAGGAAGGGCGATTGAAGAGAAGGAAAATGTCGAGAAGGGCAGATCGGGTGTGTTAGTCGAATGCGTGCGGAGACGGCGCTTCTCTCCATTTTTTTTGCTTCACTGTTCCTCTTTCTCCTTCTCTCAAACAATGGAAGGGTTTGTGCAGCACGTGCACGTGGGTTATATTTACGTATTTGATTCTGAATCTCTCTTCTACTTTTTTACTTTTGTAACCAATAATAAATGCTATAATTAGTAATTTGAATGGAATCAATGGATCAAAAGCACGCGGGCGATACTCACTGTTATGGATGGGATTGCGGTAGTCCACACTGTTCTAAGTTCACTCTTACCCCTCCAAACTCCTTTATTTTAAATTAAAAATTATTTTAAGTTTGAAAACAATTATTTGAGCGGTCCAAAGTCAAACTGCATCGGCTGCAGTTTACATTTGAGAGCAGAGGATCACTACAATTTTTATTTTATGAGTTTGGATCATCCTGTAGTAAGCTTATGCTTATCTAAACTCCACTACACTGTGCTTTATCTAATAAATCCATTACTGTCGGTAGCTGTCCACGAAAGCTTGAATAGACTATATATATAGATATGTGTATGAATAGGAAATTGTTGTGTTTAAATTAATTTTATTCGTTGAGAAAAAAAATCATAATTACAACCTGCATATTTTTATTTTGTTACATAATATATCCTTAAATATTAAGTTGACATATTTTACAGGACTAATAAAATTTCTTGATTTTATTTGCTAAATGTGTTGTTTTTACTTTTTAAAATAACTATCGTTTTATAATTTAAACTTTTCCACTTTTTTAACCTGCTGTTTTAATCTCAACAAAAAAAAATTATCAAAATGGTTATATTAAACACTTTAACTACTTGTATAATCAACTTCATTAAAAATACAAATAGATGTTTTTTTTTTCTAAAAAACTAAATATGATCATTATAGATCTATCAACTTGTTATCCATACACTAGTCCAAATAACTAATATAAAACATATAAATATAAGTCACTAAGTTTATTACAACAGAAATTGAAATTATTTATTCTTAATTTAAATTTTTTTTAATTAGTTTTAAATTAATATAATATTCGAATTCTTTAAAGGTTAAGCTTATTTAGGTCAAATTTTTCAAAAATCAAGCTCATATAGGTCGAGTTCTCCAAAGGTTGAACTCATCCAAATTGAGTTCTTTAAAGTTGTATAAATGAGTTCCTCATACTAATCTCTATCATATCAAGGTTTTTACGTCGATCTTCTCTAAGCCAACCTCCATCATGTTGAGCTCTCTAGACCGAGCTCTCCAGACAATTCTCTTCCAAGCCAATTTCTTCCAATTGAGCTTCAATATTAAGCCCTCCTAAAGAGCTCCTATGGTCGCCCAATTTGGACTGACCGATTATGGTGTGGTCGTTCGATCACAACATGGTCAGATTAAACAGCATGGTCAATCAATCACAACATGGTCAGGTTAAATAGCATGGTTGATTGATCACAACATAGTCAGATTAATAATAGTAATGATGAATCAACCTCTTAATGCAAATTAAGGTATGATTGGGTCATTATTAAATCGACAAAAAGATAAAGGCCCATCATAACTATTATATATAGGTCTTAGGTGTGACTTTAACATAACATGCACATAGTATGTATCGATTGTTAATCGAACAATCATCTACTAACTTTAGCATCAAAGTATTATTTGTTGTTCAGCAAGTGTAACGTATAGCTCAAGTTATGTTAAAAAATAAAAATAAGTATAAAAAATATAAGAGTTACAAAAATATATAATTTTGTTTTCGTTCTTGTTTTTTATGGACTATAAATTAGTTGAACTTGTTGGTATTGTTGATATTGGTATTCTTGAACTTGTTTGTTATTCATACACTATATACATTCAAACATAGGATAAAACTAGAAGTATATTCTAAAGAACTCCAAATAACTTCAAATTTGTTCAAAGCATAAAAAAATCATGAGAAGCCCCCATAAAAAAAATTTAGATAAAAATTAAAAGTCTAAGTATGTGAACAATTATTGCAAAGTTTGAAACATATAAACTAAATTGACGAAAAATAGAAAACAATATTTATTAAAAAAATCTAGAAGGAACAATCGGCTATGGGGGTTGGGTTTTCATATTGTGGGTCGAGTTGTTGGTAGGCACTATTTGTGCCCGACCTGACTCGTTGTCATCCCTTGTTCCAAGGAATGCTGAAAAAAAGTTCAACAATAACAAAAATCACAAGTAAATAATCAATATACACTAGTCATAGTAACATTATTCATTACTACTACTCCTATAATACCACTACTAACATACATAGTAAGAATTGACAAAATGACAACTCTATCTTAATATACAAATATATACAAACCATATTTCCATGGTTTTTTCTGTTTTTCAGGTTTTTACTTGTGATTGTTTGTAGTTTTGATTAGTCCATACAAATTTGAAAGTGAGTTATGGATAAATGAAATGTCAAAACTAGGCTACATTTGCTTGTTTTCTACTTTTCAGGTTTGGTAAAAACTGTAAAAATATTTTATTTATTAAGAAAGACACAAGAAGGACAACGTTAGCAAGTGTATTTTTGGATGTCATTAGACTCATTTGACATCGAAAATTAGTCATTTCTGACGTCAATTAACATCCAAAATGCTCAATTCCAACGTCAAATGAGTCAAATAATATCAAAAAAATGCATTTTCAGACGTCAAATGACCCCTAAAAACTTTGACACTCACTAACAATGACGTCTTAAAATGCTTCTTTTTCGACGCCAATCAACGTCAATTTTTGCTTCTAACGTCAGTCAAGTCTCCTACTATGACGTTGGTATTTTCGCCGACATCAAAAGTTGAAATTAACCGACGTTAAAACTCATTTTTGTACTAGTGGACCAGGTTAAAATGGATTGGGTTAACGCGTGTTGTCACTCCTATTTGTTATATTCATGTATTTTCAATAATGTAATGTCGTTTTTCATCTACTTGTCTTAACAAGGAATATAGATACTTATTTTGTAGACTCAAACTCCATTCCATACACATAATTAAATATTAAATTCTTTACAAATATTTGATGAATTTAACATAACTTCTTCAAATGAAATTGTTGTATTAGTTGACATGACTTCTTCAAAGTATTTTCCTATAGATTTTCCTATAGCTTTGAAGTCTATAGGAATAGAAGGTTTGAAAATAAAGACAATATCTAGGCTAACAAAAGAAGTAAAACACTACGAGAAGGAAAAATTACAATATATTTTATGATGAGCTTGTCTTTCCTTCCATCTCTATTTTCAAAATAAAAAGTTGTATGTATTAAAATGAAGAAGAAAAAAAAGAGACAATTCAATTACAATATATGTCATTCATGATACACATATCTATAAAGAATGTTATTTATTTCTTAAGAGAGAGATTGACATTGATTAACTTAATTAATTTGAAATTAAATGAAAAAAAAAGGTAATAATGAGTCTCTTCCATAAGACTTTTGATGCAATGGACATGAATTAAATTACTGTGAAGGATTAATACTTCTTTAATATAAAACTTTAAGGTAATATGTTTATAATTTTTCTTATATATTGTTGAATTTTATTATTTCAACTTAAAATGAGAATTAGAATCACATTTAGATTCCTAACCATATATCTCAATGTATATAATTAATTCATTAAAAGATTGTGTTGGAATCATGTCAAAGACAAAAAAATATTTTTCAAATTGGACACTTTATCCAATACATATGTCATACGAGTATCGTAAACACGTCGATGTTCGATATGTGTTAAACACCAAACACGCCATTTATGAGGTGTGTATAAGTTTCATAGGCAACACATAACATGCTCTTATATATATATATATATATATATATATATATATATATATATATATATATATATATATATATATATATATATATATATATATATATATATATATATATATATATATATATATACGAGAAAAAAGAAAATAAAAGAGAATAAGAATCCAAATTCAAATGTCAATTGGGAAAGAGGGTAGACTTAAGTGAAAACAGGTAAAATTAAATACGTATCAAAGAATGTTTCCAGGAGCACGGGTGGGCAGAAGCAAAACAACTGTAACTCACTATCTAACGATGCTTTGAAACTTGTCCACTGTTTCCTTCGCATATTTCTTCCGATTTTTTGAAACACTGGATCCACAAGCTATATTTATCTCTGTAATCTGAAAATTTGATTGATCAATTTTGTTTCATTTGTCTACTCCAATTACAGGATTCTACAAAATATCACATTCTTAATTTCATATTCTGTTTCGGTTACATTCTTAATTTCCTATTCTGTTTTGGTTACATTGGTACGAGGATCGTTCATTTTTCTTTGCTTTGCTCTTTTTTGATTGTCCAATGCTCTCCGGAAACGTAATCCACTCCGATGGATGGTTGATCTGCAGAAGACGTTTCGACGCAAGTCACATATGTTTAATCAAGAGGTCTATATTTTTTTATTGTAATAGATTAAGATAGAAAAGGCTATATCAGCCCCTGTACCTCGATACCAATTGTATATTTATAGGACTTGTGGCAGTCAAGTCCATTGATTAACCATTAATACAATATAAATATATCTACCAATCATTCATAAATGTAATATATATGCATATGATACGATAATTACTCACATTAATTACCCATTAATCCCTTCAGTGTGCCTATCAGGGCGACTACTGGCACTTTCCTCCAGATGGCCGATATACTGTCCTCACGTCTTTGATCGATCGTCTCTGTTCAGTCTCTTGTCGACGGATCTTGTATAGTACATTAAGCCCCCCAAGCCTCGAACAGCTGTTTGCAGGTGCGAAGGGGTTTAACTTTTTGTAATTGAGTCGTGGTAGGAGCGGTTTGAGCTGGTCACTAGAAGACCATGATTGAATGCATGGACGCCCGGGATTGCTAGTGAGTTGATCACTGGAATACGCCAGTGAACTGGTCACTTGGCCGCCCGGGACTGCTAGTGAGCTAGTCACTACAAGACCATGGTTGAGTGTCTTCGCATGGCCGCCTGGGATTGCTAGTGAGTAGATCACTATAAGACACCAGTGAGCTGGTCACTTGGCCGCTCGGGACTGCTAGTGAGCTGGTCACTACAAGACCATGGTTGAGCGTCTTCGTATGGCCGCCCGGGATCGCTAGTGAGTGGATCACTAGAAGGTGCAAGTGAGCTGGTCACTTGGTCGCCCGGGGTTGCTAGTGAGCTGGTCACTACGAGACCATGGTTGAGTGTCTTCGCATGGCCGCCCGGGATCGCTAGTGAGTGGATCACTAGAAGGTGCAAGTGAGCTGGTCACTTGGTCGTTCGGGGTTGCTAGTGAGCTGGTCACTACGAGACCATGGTTAAGTGTCTTCGCATGGCCGCCCGGGATCGCTAATGAGTGGATCACTAGAAGGTGCAAGTGAGCTGGTCACTTGGTCGCTCGGGGTTGCTAGTGAGCTGGTCACTACGAGACCGTGGTTGAGTGTAAGTCTGGACCTTCCTGATAAGGTTGAACGTAGGACTAAACCTTCGTGTGCAAGATATTTTTACTCACAAAAATATGAGTTAAACAAATATATTATAATTTATAAATTATAATGAAAAGTGGAACCTGTCAAGATTGAACGTAGGATTGAACCTTCATGTGTAGAATATTTTTACTCACAAGAGTTAAAAAAATATATTATAATTTATAAATTATAATCAAAAGTGGAACTTGTCAAGGTTGAAGGTAAGACTAAATCTTCCTGTGGAGGATATTTTTACTCACAAAAGTATGAGTTAAACAAATATATTATAATTTATAAATTATAATCAAAAGTGGAACCTGTCAAGGTTGAACGTAGGACTGAAGTGCAGAATATTTTTACTCACAAAAATATGAGTTAAACAAATATATTATAATTTATAAATTATAATCAAAATGTCAATGTGGAACGTAGGACAACGTTCCTCAAAGTTCTTAAAACAAAAGACATGCCTTTAGAAATTATTACGGAATATTTTACTCTTGTTGCAAAACTTGGTATTCATTCGAAGTAGCGATTTCGGGACCGAGCGCATGTCTGGTTCCTCGTGGAATCATGGGGATGCCGCTCGGCCCCACGGTAGGCGCCAAAATGTTTCGGGTCCGAGGGTTGTTCGTCCTTCTTTGCTATGCTCTTTTTTGATTGTCCAATGCTCTCCGGAAACATAATGCACTCCGATGGCTCGTTGACTTGCAGAAGACGCTCTGACGCAAGTCAGATATGTTTAATCAAGAGGTCTATATTTTATTGTAATAGATTAAGATAGAAAAGGCTAGATCAGCCCCCTGTACCTGAATACCAATGGTATATTTATAAGACTTGTGGCAGCCAAGTCCACTGATTAACCATTAATGCAGTATAAATATAGATGTCAATCATTCATAAATGTAATATATATACGATAATTACTCACATTAATTACCCATTAATGCCCTTCAGTGTGCCTACCAGGCCGATCGACACGTTCTTCTAAATGGCCACTGTCCTCACGTCTTTGATCGATCATCTCTGTTCAGTCTCTTTTCGGCGGATCTGTATAGTACATATTCAAAATCACTTACTGCACTCCAAATGGAGATGGGGCTTCGGGTATTCCTTTTGTTCTCCAAAAGAAATTATCTCTTTTAGTTCCAAGATCTTTCATTACTTTCATCAATTTATAATATATTACTGAGTCCAAATATTACTTTACCAGATCAATTTTGTGACTTGAATAAGTTTAAATTACACTATGGACTATAGTGATACGATAGTAATTATTTGAGTCCTTCAACTCTTTTTGACTAATTCCTTCATCTTTAGCATGCATGTATAAATCAATGCACAGAATCCTTCAAAGAGGATATTTCTAAGAGCAAAAAGCAAGCTGATTCCGTAACATTTGAATATTAAACATGTAAACTGTAGTCATAGAAACACATATTCTGATTTGAAAGATATGATTTTCCGCCTGAGTTCATCTTCACGTGCTTCAAAATCCCGAAGCTTCCTGTCTGCAACATCGTTATATCCACAAGCCTCTGCCTCGGTACATTTTTTCTGTGCTTCAGAAAGTTTACTCTTAGAGGAAACCTTTATAACAGAAGATTCAATTAATGCAGATATGTTCATACCTAAGCACAGATGAATGAATCGCGAAGCCTTAATTTGCTCGTACTTTCCTTATGGTGCAGTTCATCGTATATCTTTGTAACATACTGGTCAGTAGAAAGTGAAAGGCTGATACAGCGATTGTATATATCGCATTAAATGATTTAGATGAAAGTAACCACCGACCTATTATGGAGTATTCACTTGAAAATGTAGTTCCATTGATGGAAACAAGGTTCATTTGAATTATAACAGATTATTTTACAGCACTCACTCGCAAATTAAGCATCAATCCAATTTTCGGAGCTTTTTCTGCAAATGATTGATGCCAAGTTGTCAATAATCTGAGAAATAATTATTATGCCACAACTGTTCTAAAGACAACAAATTTCTTCATATAGAATCTAGTATATATGCTAAGAGGCAATGATCTAAATACAAAACCAAAGAAGAACACAGTTTGCTAAAAAGACGAATTGAAATTGAACCCGAAATTTAATAAATGATTATATCCTTAATTAGATATATGATAGTATACTTAAGTTATTTTTCTGCAGTACTCTTCCCACCGTAGACACCAATCAGTAACTTATAGAGAGAGAAAAAGTTTATATACTTTGTGAATTGTGAAGTCTTGGTCTAAAAGTCTGAACCGCGTTTTCCCAAATGCTGCTTCAATGAGGCCATAACAAAATAATGTCCCATGTTATATTGTTTCCCCTTTCTGCTTTATTGACCCGTTTCAGCTTCAATAGATGAATAAATTATTTTTAATATAAAAAATAAAGAAGAAAATAGGTTTTGATTCCTCATCGAAATATAAATTTCACAAATTAAAAAAAAAACGTACAATTTCCCTCTGTTTAAATCCTTTCCACATCCTCTGGAATCCTTCAAACTCGATCATATTTTCACTAAAGTTTTAAATTAAATGCACCCAAAATTGCAAAATCACAGCATCTTGATAATAATTGAATGTGATGGGCACGGGTCTGGTCCCAAATGATGAAGATTTATCTTGTCTCTTATATATCATCATCATCTCCATCCATCCTCAATCCTGACCCACTTTCTTGCACAACGCACGAAGAAAATCGACTCATAGTTAATATTCTGGGGGCACGCTACACGGGTAATCATCTTTTAGATTCTTTCAAGCAAAAACACCACAAAAATTGGACTTCAATCAATTAAGAAAAAAAAAGTTATAAAAGATTCTTATATGACTTTAAAATCACATTTAAGTTCTTAATCATTTTTTCCATAAAAAAATATAAATTTAAACTTAACTTAATCACGATCCCAACTTATAAAATAATATTTACACTCACATATATATATATATATATATTTAAATTAATTTTTTTTTAATCGAAAACTTCTAATTATCACAATTTTCAGAATTATATAATTTCCTATAAACCAAAATAAACATTTATTTTTATTTCTATCACCGTTTATTAATTATATACATTATTGTGATTTGTCTAATTAGTCAGCTTAACTCATGTAATTGTTATATTTTTAAGGAAAAAAAAATACATGTTTGATATGATTTCAAGTTCCCAGCACCGCACCTTGCAAACTATGCTAACGCAAATAAATGTGATATTTATTGGTTATGTAATAAGATTTTATGTTCAAATGCTGCTAAATTTATAAATTGTTTAAGAGTTATTGTTCCGAATTATACGATTAATATCATCTTTATAGGATGGTATTCAAGAAGTTCATAAAAAAAACTCTCATATGACAAGCTATTTAGATATATTTTTAATGATTATATTTAATTAATAAAATTATTTATTTAGATGTATTGACAAATTGAGCAAGTAGCAAGATATATATGAGGAATATGGATCTTTTAACTTTAATTATTCAAAATTATGTGAACATGAACTTGTAATCCAACCATACATATATATTTCTCTTCATAATGTGTATGCCTGTTTTTCAGTTTGTACATAAATATTAAAGTGAAAGAAATGAAAGAGAAAGGTTGGGTTTTTCAGTTGATACATAAATATTGAAGTGAGAGAGATAAAAGAGAAAGGGTTAAAAAGAACGAGAGCAAGGGTTTGAGATCTTTTTCAATTTTGATAATGAAAATTATTAAAATACCCTTAACCAATTTAGAATCCATGATGTATAAAAATTGGATACACATTACTAGAATGTACTAACTGAAAAATAAACATACGCGTTAGTAAACTCATATATATTAGATTGCAAAAGTCGAGTAATTTAATTTAAATAATGAATTATAAATACTATTTTTATACTGATAAAAATATAATCTGGATTTTGTATTTATCCAAACCAATAAACATATTAAAAAACACAGTTTAAAAAAATATTTTAAATTTTGACTATGAACAGTTAAAACTTACGGTATCACGTATAATATAATTAAATCTCAATAATTTAATAAGTATTATTCTAATACAGTGTATATTAATTTTATAAATATAATTAATATTTTATAAAAGATATTCACTTCATATACTTACAGTCATAAAAAATTATCAGACCACCTTCTTACTATTTATCTGCAAATTCATGTTTAAAATCAATTTTTAAACAAATATTTGTTTTTTGACGAGGACATGTTCGGGGATTGTGAGTGTATATGATATTGTGACTTTTGAACAAAGTGGTGTATAAGATGTTATATTATTGTAAAGGTTTTGTAAAGGAAATTTTTTTTTAACTTTTTGACAATTTTTTTAACAATGACTTACGTGACAGTTGACTCATCAGTTTCACAAAATAAAATAGTAACAAGTAATTTATTGTTAAAAAATTTAATAAAATAATAACATGTAATTCATTGTTAAAAAATTTAATAAAATAGTAACACCTAATTTATTGTTAAGAAGTGATTTAAATACTATGGTTCTTATATAAATGAGTGTGTTTGTGACGATGGAGGATGCATGCGTGTAAGATGTTGATTTCCTGAAAGTTTGGTAACCGATGGAGGGACAAAAATATAGATCCAATATCATGGGCAGTTCTTGCACCTCTGAGGAGCTCCTATTATATGCACCCAATGGGTCCCTTCTGCCTTAACTTTCTGTCACAATATAACCGGCAAACCATGCCAACTGTTTCTGCTCCTCGTTTCTAACCATTTAATTAATCTCATTTTTTCATTTCGTTCTGATTTACTCTCTCAAACTGTTCCTCAGTGGGACCTGCCACAAAATTCTTTCCTTAATTCTCTCTCTGCTCTTCAATCTTCTCACTCACATCTCACCTTATGGTAGTGGAGCTCTGACATGGCTGCCTCTCTCTGCTTTCACTATAGTTATGTGTGAGACTTTTATGCTCGATCCATAGTCGCTGCGTTTCTTCGATGCTCTCTTCTCACCACTACAAATATCCAACTCCTGTCTTTTCACTCACACCCTACACCGATTACTTCATATGCTTTCGATTTAATCAATCATATTCCTGCTTCAATTTTTCAGTCCGTAACTTCATCGGTTTAATGTTCAGAGTAAATCTCATCCTTACTCATTCTCCTCCTCGGATTTATAAATGTTGTATAACAAAAAACACCGTATAATGTTTGTATTGTCGTGTTTATTTCTTTGGAATATAGGAATCAAATCTTCTTATATTTTGGTTTCTTTTTCACAGCATAATCAACCAGTTCGTGCATGGGCCTGTATACTGTTGGAGTATTTTTGAAAATAACATTTTCACGTGGGATTAAGGTTCTCTGCATAGACGAGCAGAAAAAGTGAAATGGAATATATATGAAAATAAATCATAAATCATAAATCAAATATACTTAACAAAAGTATAAAAATAGATAAAAAAATACGAGCAAAATATTACTTCAATGCAACATTAGTCTATTATTATTTTTAATAGGGTTAAATATGTTTCTAATCTCTAAACTATTAAGGGAATTTGTTTTTAGTTTTTCTTTCAAACTAAGTTATATTTTAGTTTTTCTTCTAAAGGAAATCTTAATTTTTTGTCTTCTAAAATTAACGACGTTAAAAAGAAGTTGAGATGGCTAACATTTGATCACGTGTGATGATATCTTTCCTTTCTAACTTTTGTCACGTTGATAAGGGGCCGAACGGTTAAGGGAAGGGGGTGATGGCCCCTTCACCCCTATTCCCTTAACTGTTTGGCTCCTTTACTTTATTCTCTTAACCGTTCGACACCTTACCAACGTCGCAAAAGTTAGGAAGGAAAGATGTCATTATACATAGCCAGACGTTGACTACCTCAGTTTCTTTTTAATGCTATTGGTTTTGAAAAATGAAAAATTAAAGTTTTCTTAAGGAGAAAGACAAAAATATAACTTAGTTTGAAAGATGGACTAAAAACAAATTCGTTTAATAATGTACAGACTAAAAAAACATATTTATCCCTTGATAATACATATGTGAAAAAGATATATGATACTTAGAAGGAACTGAAAGTTTCTCCTTTGTTGTGCTTTTCCCTCGAATATTCTGAGTTCTACTTGCAAAGGCATATCAGATAAACTTTTACCAATTAGTTTGCAGATAAGGAGCAGTTATATATGTTGGCACTTTTTATGTTGAGTAATATTCTGTATCCACTTTTTAAGGAGCTAAGTGAACACTTTAGTCAAGTCCATAGACAGCTAGCGCCGCTTCGCTTCAAGCTAGCTATGTTACTTTACTAAATACGTTCCTCTTTTTTTCACCAAAATATATACCTACTTCTCTTTTATTTTAACTATTACGAAAGTTTAAAACAAATCTTACAAGAGAAAAGCACAAGTGGATTTAAAAAGAAAAAGAAAGCACCCTTACTGAAGATTGAATTAAAACATTGGTAACTGAGTACGTTGAGGCTAAATATTTCAATTGCACCGGGGAGTCTATTTAGTTGAAATTTTAAAAAAATTCTTTTACTAAAAATTATGTAGATTTTAGAAAACAATTATTTTTAAATAGTTTAAAAGATATTTATTATTAAGACTTTCTTAATCTAAATTTTTAAAAAGTCTATAACCTAAGAATCTTAGTTTAAAGAGTACAAGTTATCTTTTATAAATAACACTTAATTATTTTATTTATTAAAATATTGAATTATCAATTCAAATATCGGTTAATCGAGTTTATTTGATAAAAATTATCATCTCTTTAAAAAAATATTTTCTACCTTTTTCTATACATTTTTTTTTATATTTCTTGAATATTACAGACTATCATAAAAGTCTGGACTTATAATACAACAATTCTACTTTATCGTGATAAGAGTAAGTTAATATTTTTCTTTCTTTTTTTAGTTATTTTTAGTTTTATTACATACATGTGATGTTTTTTTGGTTACATGTAACTCAAGAGAATTTAAGATGAATATTTATCTGTTTTATGGCCATTAAAGTATGTTTAAATGATTTATTTGAGTTTTTATTTTGAGTAGAAAGAGCAGGTGACATTTAGAGCCTTCCAGCAAAGTGAGACAGAAGTTCAATCTATTTAAAGGAAGCTATTTACTTTCCTAGTAATACTTACTTTCCTAGTAATATTTTGAGTGAAAGAAATATGATAGTAGAGATATGATTATTGTTTTATTATGTGAAACGTAGTCTGTTTATTTGATTGATATATTTGAATTGTGATTGAATTGTTGAGAAGATATGATATGGAGAAGTTGGTATGGTTATGTAAGTTGTTGATTTTACCTTGATATATGATTTTGGTCAATGGTTCTATCAGAAAATATTTTAAATTGTAGTGTTTTTAATGTGAGAAATGAGTAAATTTGCGTAAATAGATCAATCGATGATTTTATATATTATAATTTCTGAAATTATCAAACTCTTTAACTGAGTTAGTTAATTGCAAGGTGAAAATAAGATTTTAAAAATCCAAAAAGCTCAAATCACCCTATTTGTTGGGTAAACCATTAAGCCTTATGAATTATATTCTAAGGAGTTTTGATAGCTATATTATAAAGAGTTTTGATCGCTGGTCGAGTAGAGCACTCATTGAATCAAAATATTTTGTGAAATTTTAATGAGTTTTTAAGTCGTTTAGCGAACTATAGTCTTATTAGACAAATTAATGTAATTTTTCTCTATTGCCTAGTCTTTGTACAATTCATTTCATTCACTATTAAATAAATGAAAACTTATTGAGTAAAAAAAGAATTGGTCGTTAGGTGATTCACAACTTATTTGATGAAACATAAGTTTAAAAAACTTCTCAACTTAGTCTTGCTAAAATAGAGGAGAGAATTTTATAGTACAGTTTGAAGTTTTTGCTAAAATCTACTAAGAATCTGTGGGTGACTAAGTATAACTACGTGTTTTTTCAAAATCTACAGTAAAATATTATTTGATATGTATATACAAATTATGTGAATATAGATTATATATATATATATATATATATATATATATATATATATATATATATATATATATATATATATATATTATGTATATGTATGCACATTTGATAAAAATTACGAACTCATCCTTTTTTGTGGATCGCAGTTTTTATATGTTATGATTGTGTGTTAGACATACTATATCAGAGGTGAAAGTGTTTGTTGGTGTAAAGGGAGAAGATTTTTGATTTATTTTAGTTGATTTCATATTTATTTGTTTATTTTGTTAACATAGTATATTTAGATTATTAAAATAAAATGCGTATAAAGACACAAAATTATGGTATAGTTTTGTCGTCTAAATAAAAAATAGATGTATTTGAACTCAAAGAAGATTTAATAAATATTTTAAATATATACGAAACAATGCTAAATTAATATAATGATTTAATATTTTAATATTAAACTCTTAAAGTTCATTTGTGAAAGAAAATGATAGGACACTAATGAAATTTAAAATATATTCCAATTTCAACCTCTAAAATATAAAGAATCTAATTTCAAAGCAGGTTGAGTGAACACACCTATTCCCGTGTTTTCACCAGTACTATGTTAAACGAAAATGGATTTTCTAAAATATTTAAAATGAATAAAAAAATTATTAGATTTTTTTTTTTGGTTCTGGTTGATTCGAACATTTTTATGTTCGCACGAGAGGAAAAACAGGAAGGATAAGAAAGTAGAGAGAGAATATTTTGTTGGGAATTAAATCTTCTTTTGAAATCGTTAGTCTTAGCCGATTAAAAAAGAATGTGTGGAAAGAAATACAAAATGAATGGATACGAGAAGATGGTATGAAATACTGTTGGGGCTATAACGTGTGGCCACTACGAAGTGGACCCTGCTCTGTAGTAAGCCACTGTTTCCTTGAATAGGACATTTGGTACGCATGCAAATGCTCTTAAAAGCAAAAATTGTTACTCTCTTCCTCGTATTATGTTTTAAAGTTATTTAAGTTTGAATTTTGAAGTAAAAGTAGATGAAAAACAGAAACAGAAGAAAGCAACATGGTCGGTTTGGCTGAAAGACAGGAACAAAGAAACATCACCGAAACCTTATCTCAAATGCTGAATGCTCATCCATCTTTCTTTCTATCTTTCTATCTATCACTCCCAACTTTGTACGCTCCACAATCATCTACTTCCCACGGAATCAAATGCCATCATACCAAATCATTGGTGGACCCTTGTGTCTCTGCCCCGTACACACTCTTCCTCTTTCTTTCTTTCTTATTCCACTTTTTCTTATCTATTTTTATTATATTATTACTCACACCACAACCACCACAATTTTCAACCTTTTATGTCACTTTCTTTCTCTCTCCAATCACATTCCTCCATTCTTTTTATTTTACCAAACCAAACATCTTACAAAATACTCATTCGATTAATGCCAACAACACCACGTATGCATACTGTCCTTATTTTTAGAGAATAATACCACATATCCTGTTCCTATTACCTTTACAATTTAATTACTCCACTGTTTCAAACTCAATTTCTATCTACTTCGTTTGGATCTCAAATCAAATACCAAACCTGCGGTTACTCATCTACCTTTTTTTGCTATTCACCCACTTCCTCACAAAATCTCTGCATAATTCTGTTCTAAAATATTATACCTGTCAACGGAGGGTTTTTTAGTTTCTTGTCTATGACAAAATAAAATTTAAACCGGTAATATTTTATTTCATTGCTTTTGTTTAATATTTAGTTCATTCGATTAAAGTTTATTTAACTTTATTTGGTTATATCTCTCCAATTTTATCCTATCCGATCATGTTTTTACTATATCAGTTTTTTTATTTTATTTTATCGTAAAGTGATAATTTTGTCCAATAATTCTAGATACTCGTTAAGTCAATTATGAGAGTGATGTTTTTGATTAATGTATATATTTTTTATTATGTCTTTATGTTCTTTGATTAATAATCTCTTTATTAAAACACAATAAAGACATTGGATGAGCAAACAAAAGCTTTAAACACACTTGATAAGAATGTTAAAATGAATGAAAATAAAGGAGAAACTTAAGTACTGAAATTCTAAAGTATAAAATTAATGGATGAATTAAAATAAAAGCAAATTCAATAGCTGAATCAATATTGCGATTTATTTAAGTAAGCCGAGTTAAATTAAAAAAGAAAAAGAAAAAACATGTCAATTAATTAAACTAATTTAATGGATTTTATTATTTTAATTTCGGAACTTTGTAAGACTCTATATGTTGTTCCATAAACACTTATCTTTGTTTCCAAACACAAACATATCAAGCCAAGAAAAAGTTCGAAAAACAAAGTATGGAATTACGAAAAATGAAAAGAATTTTGGCATCATATTTTCCACCTTCATTTGTGAAGAAAGTCACTTTTAAAAGAACCATAATAGATTAAAAAACAAACTTAAGCGATCAAAATTAAATTAAATAAAATATAATATAATATTTATTCTTTTATTCTAACATATTAAATAAATAAAATACATAACATTAAATAGTAATTCAATATTTATAACTATATTGTGTTATTACAATAAAATGAATAATAAAAATAAAAATATAAAAATAATTAATAACATAAAATAAAATAATATAGATATTTTTGTGATTAAAAGTTTTGTATTAAAATAAATAAAATAAAATAAATAGATTTAAAATTGATATTTATTTTTATTTTGAAATATATATTCTTTATTAACATTTTATAATAACCTTTTTATTTTAATTTATATTTTATTTTAACTTTATTTTACATTTAAAAAACACTTTTTATATTAAATAATTTTTATAATTTTATTTTATGAATTATTTTTCAAATATATTAATATAAACACAAAATTATTTTATCACACTAATCAAATATAAGATAAATTTTATTCACACTTTCCACTATTATTACTTTACTTAAATTTCAAACAACTCACTATTTTTATTGTTTTTTTTTTCACTACCCTCGATATGACAAAGTAGGATGAAGGTATAAAACTATTTTTGTTTTTCATATTTACTATCTTGTTATATTAATATTTCATACTTTTAAGGAAATTTAGTTAATATAGAAATAGGATAATCAACCTTCTTGTTCTTTTACCATTCAATGTTATTAGAACCAGTGTTTTATCATTTTTCTCTTCATCATCATTCATTATCATTGTTATAATTTCTAACACCATTGTTTATGTTGTGATAATCTAACATGTGTTGTCTATATCATTATAGTTATCAATATTACGCATCCTATTACTGCTACCATCATCACCCATAATATCTAGTTTCTGTACTTGTTTCATCTTCATTGTCACACTCTCATTGTCGTAAAAGTCATTACTATTATCGCAATTGTTAACATAATTATTGTAATTATTATCTCTATTATTAATAGTGATCGGAGTTTTGTTTTTGCTGCTAACATTAAAACTTTTATCTAATGAAACTTCTTTCTTAAGCAAACAATAAAAGCTCTAGTGGCGCTGTACGTGGGCTGCAGAGCTTTCTTTGTAAATTTTTATTTATAATATTACCTGACGTCATAAATACCTAGCCATGACGTAATAAACTAAATAGTAAGTTCGTCCAACTAAATTTCCGGTTCAGCCTATAACCTTTTAACATACAATTTCTTAATTGTATCCTAAAAAAGAAATGAAAGTAAAAAAACAGGCAGAGATTAGTATAATTTGTTGTTTGAAAATCGAAAGGTCGTGTTTTGCATTGAAATGAAACATAAAATAAATAAAAGGTGTTTGCCGCTTTTTGACCTTGTTGTGATCGAAGAGGAGATTGGAATTAGATTCAGGTACCGAAAAGCAGAACAACTTGCATTCTTATTTTCAAAATAATCATTTGGCTCGTTCACTTTTTGTGTAACCATATGATGATGCATCCAATTAAAGTTAAACCAAAGATGCGTGGGTTTATTCCCATCCAACATCCTGCTCAATTATAATTCATTATTTCTTGAATCCCTGTTGGTTTAAAAAAGGACACCTCCAATATAAAATCCAATTCCCAATTAATTAAGCTTAAAGATGATATTTTTGCCGAGAGAATTCTACTAGATTCAATGAGAACATTTTCATCATGATCAACAACACATATTGTTAATGTTGTTAATTCATTTACACTTACGAAAAGGGTAGAAGAAAAGATTTGGTTGATGATGCGTGGCTGTAAAAGCTGGTGGTAATTACGGCGTTATTTCCTGGTGACTAATTATATTAGGTTTATCATTAATTACGGGTGACCTAACTTCTGCTGAGCGTCGCCGACAATGCATTATTGGAAGTGCTTATAGTACTAATACAGAAAAGTAGGTCCCAAACGCTTCACATCAACTTTCTAGTTAAGCAAAGATCCGGATTCTTGTTGATGAATCATATTCTGGCACCATTATAACTCTTTGAAACTCCATTTGTGTCTTATACCTACTTTTATCTCATTTTCTATTGGAAACAAACAAATAGTGCACATCCCTTTCTACTCTTCCACATTCATTATAAGCTAGAGGAAAAAGGCCCAACCATCGCCCCTCACATTCCTAATTCATTAAAAAGTATACAAGATTGGTAAGCAAAGTGACATGGTACCCATCTCTAACTAGTTCAACAAGGCATCAAGTGGGAGACAGTTCATGTGGGTCTCTTATACTTACATAAGTATATTATACACCTCTTTCCAATCATCTCTTTTTATTTTCCCTTCAAATTTTCCAATTAACTTGCAAGACAATCTTTGCATCACTGCCAATGCACATACATATATGCTTCCACAATTCACCCAATTATTTTAATCCCTCTGTAACGTGGAAAATAAATTATCAAGAGGAAACAAATCAATAAACGTAGGAGAGAAAGAAATAAAAGGTGCCTGAGAGACACTAGTAAAGCAGGACTCAAGGGGGCCAATAATTGGTACAATGTGAAGTGAAAGAAACTACTAGTACATATATATATATATATATATATATATATAGGTAAAGAAAGTGAGGTAACAGTAATGATAAAGGAATATATAGCTATATCTGGTACACTCGTTGGTGTGCACAGTAAGAGAGATTGCAGGAATTTAAGAGAGAGAGAGAGAGAGAGAGAGAGAGAGAGAGAGAGAGGGATTTTCCAAGTTTGTCTGTTATTATAATTATTTATAATTATAATGGAGCTAACAGTGTTGGGGTTCAAATGGTCAACCTATGCAAGAGATATACTACTCCAAGGGACTTTCATTATTTCCAATATCAAGATTCCTTTCTCTACTCATTCCTCCCTTTGATTAACAATAATCATAGCCACCCACCCACCCACCCAACGCCCCCACAAAACCTCACTCTCTCTCTTCTCTTCTCTTCTTCTTAAGACCCTTTCAGTCCCACGACCCTTTAAACCACACAACATCTATAATTTTTCAACCCAAGAACCAGATACGTACCCACCCCCTTATTCTCTCAAATGGGTTTTGATCACGATGCCAGTACCTCTGGCCTTCACCTCGTTCTAGGGTTATCTTTGACTGCTACCACCACTCCATCTACCAAGCCTCAAGATCATCACCATCATCATCATCATCATTTTTGTGTTGTTAAGCCTTCGCCAACCAAGCCTAATTCCCCCAATGAACCATCTTTGACGTTGGGTTTGTCTGGCGATAGCTGCCACCTAGCCAAGCAAGTGCCCAACAACAGTAAGGTTTATTGTGAGGACCCTCTTGACATGTCTAGACAGACGTCACCTCACAGCGTGGTTTCGTCTTTCTCAACTGGGAGGGTTGTGAAGAGGGAGAGAGATCTTAGCTTTGAAGAGGTAGAGGCAGAGGCAGAGGCAGAAGAGAGGGTTTCTTCAAGAGTGAGCGACGAAGAAGAAGACGGCACCAATGCTAGGAAGAAACTCAGACTCACCAAAGAACAATCTGCACTACTGGAGGAGAGCTTCAAACAACACAGCACTCTCAATCCTGTAAATAATACTTATTATTATTAAATAATTAATCTCTCTCTTATTTTTTTTAGAGATAATTTGTTTGAAATTAATATTATTTTCTTGGATTGGATTTACAGAAACAGAAGCAAGCTTTAGCCAGACAGTTAAATCTACGGCCTCGACAAGTTGAAGTGTGGTTTCAGAATCGGAGAGCCAGGTACGTCTTCCTTTGATTTTAAAATCGACAGCTCCATACCAAACCGCACTATAACAAATGTTTCATTACGTTCTCCTTCATGTATATATATATATATATATATATATATATATATATATATATATATATATATATATATATATATATATATATATATAAAGGTTTATATTTATAATCATCAAGCACAGATTAATAATATCGTTACGTGTGATATGATAAAGTTTCAGTTTTAAAAATGAAGCAATTTAATTAAATGATTAGTTCATTAAAACCTACAATCATTTGGTGGCCATGTTTTCCATGTCTAATTATTTAGTAAGGCTTAATTTCCTGGTTGAAAATATTGTTCATAAATTTGACAGATTCATGAGATGATAAGATGACATGTTGGTTTATTAAGGTTTTGGCTTGGTTGTTGCAGAACAAAGCTGAAGCAGACAGAGGTGGACTGTGAGTTCTTGAAGAAATGCTGTGAAACGTTGACGGACGAAAACAGAAGGTTAAAGAAGGAGCTGCAGGAGCTGAAGGCACTGAAACTAGCTCAACCCTTGTACATGCCTATGCCTGCGGCAACACTCACCATGTGCCCTTCTTGCGAGAGGCTCGGTGGCGTTAGCGATAACGCTTCCAATAAAAGTCCTTTCTCCATGGCTCCCAAGACTCACTTCTACAACCCCTTTGCCAATCCTTCTGCAGCATGTTGATTGTGGTTAGGTTTTCACTCTTTGGGGCGAAGAGGTGAAAGAGAAGAGTTATTTCGCACGACCATTGTATTTTTTTGGTTGAGGGCGATGCGTCTAGTTAGGGAAAAGTTGTAATTAGCTAATACTGTTAAGAATAGTAACTTCTGATTGAAATTACCTTTTTCTTTTTCTTCCGCTAATGTATGTTTATATAAACCATTACAGATGGTGTCCTTCTATATATGAAGGTGTTAGAATTTTTTTATTGTTCATTTTAAAGTAGTAACTGTATATGTATACATATAGATACACATATACTAATGTCGTGAAACAGACAATGGAAAAGAAAAAGGATAACTGGCCGTGGGGATAATCTCATTTCCTCCTCCATTATAAGGCCTCATGTTAACGTGCATCTTTTTGTCCTCACCGTGTAACATGTCTTCAATTAGACTTCTATCAGTTATTATTATTACTAGTTAATATGATATGATTGAAATAATAATAATAATAATAATAATAATATATAGTTGTCATAGGTTATCAAGTGACTAATTTATGAAAATAATAGAATATATATTGTATGCATGCGCAGTGGTACGAAGTTGATTCAAATATTGACTCATGTAAGTCTTTACTTCCTTAAAATAATTGATACATTTAACTAAAGTTGCATATGCATATACAGGCAGGCATGTCGTTGATCTAAATATCGAGTCCTCTGAAAGAATTTCCTTACAATAATTAATATATTGTTAGGTTTGATAGACTATAATACGGCGAAAGCGGGAAATTAGCAGTCTTCTACCAGGAGGGTGCAGAATTTTGTAATGTGATTATTTAGAATTCAGTGAACAAAGTAAACTTCAAATATACGATTGACATCATAGTGACAACAGGTCAAACTTTATTAGTAAGTTATAAAGTCAGAGTTGTAATTTGAGATTATTATTGTAAAGAAGACTTGGGTAAATTCTTGGTCAGGAAAAAAAAAACAGTTGGAGAGTGAAATAAAAAGAAATTATAGTAGATACGATGACAACCGGAGAAAAAAATCATAGTTGAAGATAGAAAACCGGCACGGTAACAAAATAAAAGTAAAAGGAATACTAAGTCAATCGCTAATTGCATATTTATGCAGATTAAGAAAATAATATTTGAATTTAATTTATGATACATTTGGTGGTGTAGAAATATAGAGATAGAAAGGTAAAATAATGAAAAATAGAATTGAATAGTTTTATGAGTGGGATGGGAGGTGATGATTAAGTGAAGGAAAGGTCCAAGGTGAGGATAGGGAAGTTAGCTCACGTGTTTGTGTCTGGAAATCAGTTGCTTAAAGAGAAATCGAATGAGAGAGACATAGGGATAGGAGAGAGAGAGAGAAATGGATGGTTGAGTTTTAAATAAGAGATGATTAATCACAGGACAATTATGAATGTATATCCATCATTTTCAAACACTTTATTAATATCCATGACTTTTTCATTATGTAATAATATTTATAAATAATTTTGATGCCATTTAATGTTATGAGTGTTTATTTATATATCTTTTAATTTTATGTTGTGCATTCATGGTGGCGTCTCGTGAGGTGCTTTACCTTTAAGGGGACTTGTGGGTCAGATCCCACGTGATGGCCCAATGCCAAAAATCTTAAAAACCAAAAACTGAAAAATCAAAAAGAGATTTGGTTTAACCAAAGGTCTTATTGTAGTTGGGTTAGCTTGGCACGAAGCCCTCATATTAACCCTGCCATTTCTATACTCATCAATACCTCTTTTCCGTCAGTCAGTGTACAGAATTTCAAATTCAGTTTTAATATATATTTCAAACACCCTCTGTCTACCAATTACGACCCCTTATTGATGAGTCACAACTTCCTACCATCTAACATCTAACATCAAACATCTAACAAACTTGGTACATACATACATACATAAAATACCGTTGGGTTTCATTCGGATAATACAATAATGTAATTCAACTCCAAACATCATTCATCATGCTGTGGACCAATCAATATCATGAGAGGACTTTCCGGAAAATAAAGCCACTTTCCTCGAAACTGCAAATCAGCGTCCTCTCCTTCAAATCACCATGTTAATCCATCGCTATCGTAAGTCTACCCACTTCAATGCCCTCCTTCAACTCCAATTCCATCTATCATTATTTTATAAATTTTATAAATTTCTAGAACGATGATCGATTCCAGGACCCAACAACACTGTCATAGAATACAGAACTCGAGTTTGGTACTTGTACTATTTAATGTACCTACCGACCACTCTGTCCTTTGACGTACCTTCTCATCATCTACACTTGGCTAATTTCGGACAAATGAACTTGCAATGCAGTAAAATAAATTCAGAAAACCTTAACGTGGCTACTGTAATCACGATCGCAGATCTAGAAACCTTGTTACCATGTTTGCACACACGTAACGCATTTACTGAGTCCCAGATTTAATCTCCTCGACGTACGTACTTGTCAACCTTATTATACACACAATCCCATGAAACAATTATTGGATGAATTTCCAGATTGTGATGGTCATAGTCAATTCTAATTTTTGTAACACCGGTATTTTATTTTGACTCGTCGTATACGCTCCTTTATAAGAGATTATGTTTATTTATTTAAAATAATTACTTTTGTCAATGATGCACATCAACTCTGTCAGTGCCATGTCATGGTCATCCTTAGTTTCAATATATTTAATAACGTTTGAAAACAGTTCAACTTAGTCATCAACCTAATTAAGAGGTTAGCTGTAATATAACTTCACAGAGTACAAGTTCAATTTGTATTAATTGGAGGAGTTTTCTTGAATTCACTCACGTCAACTAAATTGATGTATATATTGTATATAACTTACTTAAAATCAAAATTATAGGATCAACAAAACCGTGGAATCGATAAATTTTCCGAAAAAGTATATATATATATTATATATATATGGTCCAGGCACTGGTTAAGAATTATTAGTAAATATTAAATCTTATAAAAGTTAAGTGACAATAAATGAATTATAATCATTAAAAAAAGAAAAAAATAATTTATTTTATACACATAAAAAATAAAAAATAATATTAATGTTCTTGTGTCGTTTTTTTTTTCTTTTGTACCGTTTGTCTTTCATTTTAATGATGTTAAAAAGTAAAATATAATTATACATAAAAAAAATTAACAAAAACAACAATAAATGAAAACAGAAAAAAAAACAACTCAATATATCAATTATCGAGTAATAAATGTAGTAGAATCAAAGAATCTATATCATTTTAATTAATAAAGTTAATTATTTCAAATTTTAATATAAATATAATAGAATTAAGAATAATTAATTATACCTTAAACAGTATTTTTTAAATACTAAATAGCATTCATATATATATATATATATATATATATATATATATATATATATATATATATATATATATATATATATATTAATTGAGTTTTATTTTAATTGAAATCACTTATATAAGAAGGCGAAGGATATAGCAAAATATGTCTTTAATTTTTAATAAAGTATGAATTTTGTTTTAATTAAAACCTCATTCGACAAGTAAATAAGTAAAGGTTGAATTTAATTATATTAATTTTTAAATGGATGTTGTTTGACAATATATATATATATATATATATATATATATATATATATATATATATATATATATATATATATATATATAACCGCGTTAATTTTTAATTATATTAACTTTTAATCAAGTTTAAGTTTTATTTGAAATAAATTGATTCACCCAAAAATGTAAAGAAGTGTTGGTGCAATGATTCTACAATTTTATTCAGCTATCCTAGTGATTTTATTCAGCTATACTGTGTAAAATCGTAAAATTTTATAATATAAGTCTTTAATTTTAACTAAAATATTGGTACATATAACACCATTTCTTGTGAATTTTCTGTGGAGACCAAGAGTTTATAGTTTTTTTTTTTCGATTTGCGTGGCTTGCAATCAAGAATTTCGTGCCTCCTAGCGTGAGTAGTAATCAAATTATCTTTAATGCATTTAATACATTGTTGAGGATGTCATAAATGCTGGCAAGGAGTTTTGCAGCAGCCTTTCAAATCATGCCATGCATATTTAGTGATCATCTGCCAACTAAATTAAATTCAAATATATAAAATTCCAAGTTGCATGCATTTGACAGTAGATGATCGCAAATACAAACTCAATGAAGGAGAAAGGATTAAAATGTACTGTTTTTTTTATCTATTTTTCAGGTTGTACCAATCAAGTTAAAGAAATTGTATTTACGACAAAAAAACATTCAAAGTTTCCCCATTCAGTTAAACTTGGTCTGCCAGTAGTAAAATGTTTACAAACAATGATGATTAGGTTAGTAAAGAAGGCAATATTTTCGTAATTGATACAGATAAATTGACAAACAAAGATTCATCATTTGTCATATTAAATTAAATATTATATTGGTAAAATTGTGTTAACCTTAAAATTTACTTTTTAAAATAATATACTCTGAAGATTATTATAGGGAAATTTAATTGATGTTTATTAGACTTATCAAATCATTATTAAACTATTCATTAATAAGTAGAAAATAATTTATATAAATTGTGTTAAAAAGGACCAATCTGACACTACTAAAATCGATTTCCTAAACTAGCACAAAACATCATAATATTTAAGAGTAAGTTTTTAGGTAACATTACTTAACTATTAGCATGTGCTTTTCTTCTTCTTCTTTTTTTATCTTTGTGTAGACCTTTTATTAACGCTAATAAAAATATTTATTGTAGTGAGTCAAATATAAAATGAAGGTGCTACACAACAAGAAACGAGTGTTACATAAAATTTGAGTAATGCTAAAGGTCATATAGAAATGTATATATTATTTGTTATGGAAAAAGAAATTGTTTGGTCACGTAGAGTGGTTCATGGGATGCGGGGTAGCAAATACAGGGTCAATACTACAAATTCCTTAAAATATTTAAAATTGATGTAAAATATTTATAGTTTGTAAATTTAATGAATTGAGTGAGGTTGTATGAAATTGGTTAGAAGAAATTATGTGAGTTGAATACTGATCCATTGAAAATGAAAAATAAAGTTGAAGAAGATTGAATGACCCATTATTAAGTCGATACATTGCCGTGTTTGACGGACTAACACACCACATTGCCCAAGTGCTCACACAAGGGTGGCCCAAAACTCAACTTGGACAGATCCTAATAATCAATGAAAGGGTGATTTTTTTTCCCGATTGGAAATTGTTTTGTTGTCTGCAAACACTAATGATTGGGCCCAATACATTATTGGTATGGGTATTGGAATTTGGAACCCCATCCCCTGCTATCATGATCTGCTTTGTCCTTTTTTATATATTCAAGTTATAGTTAGGACCCCCAAAAAAAGCAGAAGCTAAATAGAATAAATTATGGTCTAAATGGGAAGCTATTGATCTAAGCCTTGGAAAACCAATCAATCACACTAGGAAAGAAACATCTAGTCTTTTTCTTCAATTCCAAATGAGTGTGATGCAAGTTTTTTCGTCACTTGTCAAAATTGTGCTAACCAGAAAGCCCAACATTGGGGATCACGACCACGAGGCCCTTCTATCTTTGGTCATACCCTACCATTATTTACCCTTAAGTTGAGCGTGTTCTGTGATCAATGGTCATGCGCCTCAGCTGCTTCTTTTCTGCAATTTTTGAAACATTGACGTTTTGTTCTACCTCTACAACAAGCCAGCAATTCCCCATGCCAAAGTGCTAGGCCGTAACACCGTATGATGGGGAGCGACTTCAAGAGTTGCTTAAATTCTTAGAACCCTGAGCAAGCATGTGTGAATGCATGAGAATTAAAAAACAAAAAGTAAACAAGATAAAGAAAAAAGAATAAAGCTATTAATGTTGTGCATTCGATCGATAACCAAATGCACGGTTTCCCGGGACCTATTGAAGAAACAAACGTTGTTATTAGCTTAGTTTGATTTGGGAGGTATTGGTTGTATGTTAGTAATAAAGAAATAGAAAAACAAAGTGGTTAGAAAAGCAGGTGCGAGTGATGATATTATAAGCCATGATAGTGTCCTCCCTCCAAAAAGAAGAGAAGAAAACAAATAGAAAGTATCAAAACTGTTGTCATGCTGGACAAGGTCTCTCCCTGGCGTGTGATTCAGAGGCTTTTCTCTTAAAAAGGTTGCCGCGAACTTCCAAGATGCCCATCACTACCATTATTCATATAAGATATTGCGCATTGCCATTTGCCTCTGCATGCCTTCACTCAAATACCATTTCACTCTAATCACAACTTCCCCCACACTTCCTACTCTTTTTCATAACTCGTACGAAACCCAACTCAACACACCATCTCCTCCTCCATCACCTTCCCTCTTCTCAGTTCAATCCATACCCTTTTCTCCAAACATCAACTTTAGCATAAAACACTCTCATCTCATGCATATGCACGTGTCACCTACTGCCCTCCTAGTCTTTTACATACTTTTTCTTTCCCTTCCTGGAAAGTGCTTCTGCTAAGAGACATCGCTTTCGAAAGCAACGCCATAGTTTTCCGAGTGCTGTCTATCCTAAAGCAATCGCCTTTGTGATCACATCATTCACATTTATCTGCAATTTCTCTTAAAATCGTGTACAAAACAACTGGGTTCACGTGTTGTTATGCTAACGAGTGAAATGGGTGCTCTTTCGGTGCTGCTGGTTCTACTGCTGATATTCTGTAACAGTGGGTTTGTTAGTGTGGCCGGTGGTTTCTTGAATTTCACAAGGTATAATAGCCCACGGAAGAATGTGTCTGGGAATGGGAAAGCAGAGTTGGAGGAGAAGAGAGGCGTGCCATCAGGAGCTAATCCTCTGCATAATCGGTAGAGAGAAGATGGTGGAATGTGGGGCCTGGCAGAAAGTGATGATGAAAGGGTATTGGTTTTAGAAGAAGAAGGACAGAAAGGGCTAAAGGAATCTGCTATTCCCTTTGTTCCTGTTTGGATGTTTTTGTTTCTGAAACATGGAAGAAATATCCGGCATATAAAATATTGCCTAAAATATTGATTCTTTTTTCTGTTCTTATCTGACATGTTTATACATGAGCTGTCCCTTGTTTTAGTAACACCTATTGGATGTCTTCCTTGCTTTGCATGCCTCCATCATAATTAATTCTTCTTTTTAACTCTTCTTAAATCTCTTTTCCATCTGCAATAGATGCTAATTTTGTTTGATTACCCATTACAAATATCTCTCAATTACACGCCTTCAATTTGTTAATTATTTGTTTAAGCTGAATAAATTCATTAGGTTTAATTATTTAGATAAATTAAACTAAACTTTAACAAGTTTTGACTGTAATAATTCATGGATAATTTAAAAACTTTAAAATATTAGTACAATTGAAATGTTGAATATACTTGTAAAGTTGAAAATATTGTAATTTTTTTTTATTTAGAGATACTTTTCGAAAAAATATATTCTTCCAAAGGTTTTTTCAGTAACTTTTCATGAACTGTTTTTTAAAATACATAATAAATTTTATATTACGTGTTATGTATCTTGAATACTTTGCAATTCCTTTTTGAAAAAAAAAAAAGAAGAACGTGGGCCGAGCTCACACCCCTTTTAAATTTCAAAAGAGGTTCTCAACTTATTTTGGCAACAATAAGAAGGAACAAAAAAAATCTCGGGCACTTGATTTTGCATAGTTTTTTCCTATGTTTTAAAATAAGAGTTGCAAATTTAGGCAATTAGCTACAAGAAAATAAACATTGTAATAGTGCAATAAAAAATATACCGCAAGAATGATAATATTTTTTTTGTCGCGTATTATATAATAACGTATTTGGTTAAATTTATATTATTTAAAAAATACCTATATTATTATTTTTATTATTACTATTAGATTTTGAATTAATAAAAAAAATATTTACATTATCATTGAGTAACTACAAGTCCTTACAGGGATATCTGACTGGAACGGTACAAAAAAAAAAGGATTAAACATTTTTTTAAAATATTTAAACTCAATCTTATAAATTAAGCTTAAACAATTTTTCAAAAATCTAATCAACAAGTTTGGTGGGCACAAAATAATAACTAGTACCCATAAAAGGATTTATTTATTAATAAATTATAAAATTATTTAACTTGGCATTGTTTTTGCACCAATAATTATACAAAAGAAAAAGTGTTGAAATTGTGTTTTGTAGGAATGTGAGAGTGTTGAAAAGGCGAATGAGTTTGGAGATTTTAATCTTAGATAAAATGGTGAAGTGGAAGAAGAGGCAATAAAAAAGAAGAGAATCTTGGTCCGAGCAGTTTGTTGCGTTTTGTTGTGTAGCAGAAGGGATGGTTCTGTGCTTACCCTTTTCGGCTTGGGGTCGTGTACATGTTCTCTGTTCTTGTCCTATTTTTCTTGTTCTTCTTCTGCAGCTATGATACTAACATTTTTCTCTCCTCACTCTCTTCTACCCTTCCCACCAACGCATAAACTACTTCTTTTATTCTTTTCTATTGCTTTCTCACAGAAAAAAAATTAAAATAAAGAGGTTGTACTGAACATACGTAAGAGAAGAGTGAAGTGAAATTTCAAAATGTCTTCACTTAATATAGTTGCAGACAAACGCGTGTGCAGAATCGACATTTTTGTATGAATCAGTCGTTTGTCTCTTTAGAGGGGCATCAGCATTCAAATAGGTATTTTGTCATTGTTTTTTTATATTATCTATGTTTAACTCTTCTTTATTTTTATATAGAAAACAAAAACCCAACACCCAAGACAAAGACATGATGAATCACCTAAGCATTTATACAGGTAATATTTTTTTTAAATGATTCCCCCCTCCGTTAAATCTGTCCTCATTGCAAATTGCAATGCGCATGGGGATAAAATCAGGGAAGGTTCAACAATTCGTTTTAATCATTTCTCTATTTGTATCAATGCAGCTAATGAAGCTTTAATATGAGGTGCAATCAATGAAACTCTAGTTACCCAATCAAATCTTTGAGCTGCGCATCATCCAAGGTTTGTTCCGGGGTTTTGAATTTATCCATGCATCGCTTGCAATAAGGGTTGAAACATCTCGTGAAAATATAACTGGTTTTAGTACTACATTCATAAAAAAGATGATGTCAAAGCATAGCTGCTGCATGATTTCATGAGAGTTGCTTCCATTTTGATGAAGTTACATGTTCCATGCTGCTATACTAATGTCTTACATATGAAAAGTAAGGCTGATACCATAGATTCATAATGGCCTGATTGCATGTGGACGAAGAATCAAGATTAATGACCACTAATGACATATAAATAGTTCATGTACTAATTATTGTATTACCTAGTACTAGTGAGTTATTCAAGAAAGACTTCTCAATAAATTAGTATAAGAGCTTGAGAGCGTGAGTGTCAGAATATTCAAGAGAAAGAGCTTGAGAGTGTTTAAAATCTAGAAAGCTTAAGTGAGATGGTCAACTTTTCAGATAATATGTCCCTACTCAATTTATAAAGGCGACTAATTATGATAATTAGAATATGAAGATAAAGACTCTTTTTTGCTCCTAGGAAATTTGGGAGTTGATTGAAGATGATTTCGAAGAACCAGTCAACAACATAAATTGGTCAAATGTCCAGTTGAAAACGTTGAAAAAAGCATGTGTGAAGGGACAAAACAACTTTGTATATCATGTACCAAACTTGGATGAGTCCGGCATTGAGAAGATTGCAAGTTAAAAATCTTCAAAAGAAGTGTGAAACATTTAGGAGAAGGAGTATAAGAGGGATGATCGAGTGAAGCAGGTTTGGCGTCAAACTCTTAGGGGATAGTTGGAGAGCATGAGAAGGAGACTAAGGGAGTAATCAAGTACATATCTCAAGTTAAAACAGTGAAAAACTAACTTGGAAGGAATGAAGAAACACTACCCACTTGTTGAGTAGTGGAAATTTTTTTAAAGTCATTATAGCCAATGACTTTTAGTATATAGTATGCACTATTGAGGAGTCCTAGGACTTGTCAATGTAGGGAAAGAAGAAGAAGAATGAGCCGCTTGATAAACTACTCCAAATAAAGATTAGAACACTCAAGGCAGAAGACAATATTGAGGAAATATAGGAAGCATTCTTAGTAGTAGAAGTCGTAGATAGGAAGAGGAGAAAGAGCACTCTAGCCAACAAAATTGGCGCGAAAGAGGACGAGGTCAATGGGGGTGGAGGTCGTTCAAGCAATTTAGGCATCGAGTGTGCAAATGAGTTAAGTGCTTCAATTGTGGTAAGGTTGGACATTTTGCAAAAGATTGTCGATGAAAAGTTAGCTAAAGAGAATAACAAATTGAACATTGAGATGACAAATAACCTAGTTAAGAACAAATCCTCATTAAGAATGAAAAGAATAAGTTAGTCACAATAAAAACAAAGTCAATCATGAAGAAAATGAAAAATTTGACTATTAATATAAAGAGCAAGTATGATATGAGAGAAGTTAGTGCATGTAGGAAGTCAAGAAAGAACTGAGATGATGAATAAAAGACGCATTTACGTTTACAAGAGATTTTTTAGATAAACTTAAATGAGCGTAGTTGAGAAAATGACAAAAAGATAAGAGTGTTTCTTAATAATAATTATAAAGTTCATTAGTTATATTTTGTTAGTAGTACGTAGTGTTTATTGCATGTGGTTGAAGGACAAGACAAAGAAAAATCACGACTAAGGACTTATAAATAATCAATGTACTAATGAATGTAAACTATAACCAGTTATAATACCAGTGAGTTATTTAAAAAAACTTGTTGTCAACAACAAAAATATAATAAATAGAAAGATTTACTGTTTATGATATCCAATCCAACCATTATTGTTTTCTTGATCATTGGCACTGTTGCTAATTAAAGACAAAAGGAATCAAATTCGATTTTGAGACAATTTTAGTTAAAGAAATACATGAATATGCTAATGTTTTTATAACTCAGGTGGTCTGCCATCATAAATCCTGCTACAGCTGGATGTCACAGTGAAAATTGGAAACTATCTTTGGCCATTTCATCAATTAGAAAGACAGACTAAGACACAAATAGTAATGTCGTTTTCACAAAAAAATTAACATCAAGTAATGATGATTTCATTGATTCATTAAGTAATTAAGTATAGAATATTGAACAAAATCATAATTTTGAATAAAAATAAACTCTAAAATCGTGATATAGTTCAAAAACAAAAATCATAATTAACATATCTTTTTTTTAGGTTGACCGTTGCATAAGAGAAATGACATACAATAGCAGTAGACACGTTTTTTTTTTCCTTTGCGTAATGCACCAAGCGAGGGTGAAGAATTAAGTGAGTTTGAAAAGATGTGAAGAAAAGAAGGACGGAAAGGTACGTGCCAACCTCCTACTTGAAAACAAAAACTGAAGAAAACAGCGTCTATAGAGAGTTTACTTTGTTAGTGCATAGCAGACCTAATAATTGATTTTGGTGATTGCAACAACTATATATGTTTAACCACTAGATTTTCAGCATGCAGGGGTTTCGGAAGAGCTTATTCACAATCTTCTTATCTTGTTGCTGGAATTTCAGTCCTCTTGCTGACCACAAGTCTCTCCGCTAAATTGACAAAAGTGGAAAGTAAGGTCACCTTCGTTAGGAAAGTACAGTTAGAAATGTTGGAATTTAATTAGTATTTTTATATTTTCTTCTTCGAACAAGTTGCATTTCTGTTTTGAACAAGTCAATTTCTATTTATTTGGAATTTGTTGTTGTAGGCCACCTCTTTAAGAGTACATATGTTGCTGTCGGCTACGTCTATTAAGAATCCTAAATTTTGAAGTTATTTGGAGGGTACGAGAGTTACTGTTTCATCTTCCTGGTTTAGGTGTTTGAACTGATATATTATATATGCAACTCAAAGATTTTAATAACTTTAACAAGTTTTCAATCCTAATGTTTCTTTGTACTCTTAGAATCCTAAGTATGACTAAGTTTCACATTAAGTGGACACGAAAAAGTAAAAGTTAAAGATTCATAAAGATATTGTGTTAAGATATTGTTTTAAGATTTTAAATAGAGTGTAGTGTCAATTTTTTAGAGTGACATTCGTATCTCAGTAGTATTGTATTTTTTTAGTAAACCTCGTCCTAAATAGACCTAATAACTTCAAGAATAAATATTTCACGCATGGTGGAGTTTAGATACTTATGTGATGTAAGTGAAAGTGGACCAAAAATTATGCATGTTAAACTTTTTAAAATTGACAGTAGTAAAATGTTTCTCAGTTAAATCCTCCATGTATAGAAATGCTCTATACTCTTGAAATTTTCCCTCAAACCTTTTCATTTTCTTCCCTCTTCTTCGAAGCTCTACTACCGCTGCTTCTTGTTCTTGATTGATGATTGTGATGGATCTAGCACACTTGCCATGTGAATGTTTTGTAAGTGTCTTCTTAAAAATGTAAGAAAACTCAATCTTGATAGTAGGATTTACTTGGAATTAGAGATTTTCACTTGGTTTTGGACTTTGGAGCATAGGTGCACAGCTTTTAGCAGATTAGTTTACTTAGATCTTCACCTTTAAATGTTTTTGTAGTTTGTTTAAAATTTAGACATCGCAAGTAATGCTTTTAAGATTAGCCAGACTTCGGGACATTTAAATGCTCAACTGTGCATTTGAACTTTTAAATTCAAATAAATCTATATGAACAGTGCTGATTTAAATATTTTTAAGTCCATTTAAATATAATTATATGTTCTTTTAATTTTTACAAAACTATTTTTTAGTTTTAAATCTTTTATATTTTTTAACTAATCCTTTTTGTTCTCAACCTTAATTAACCTAAAAGTTAAAATTATTAATATAATAAAATAATAAAGCATGATTCAAATTAAGAAAGTTAGATTTTTTAAGCATATAATTTAATTAAGTAATATATTTCTTATTTAATATAAACAAGATAATTATAAATACTATATGTGTTTCGGATGAGTTCGAGTCATTTCTAATACCTACACAATTTGTTCTGGAATAGTCTTCTGTTCGGGTCTTCGTTTTCAATCCATCGTCTGGAGGTGTACCTAACCAAGGTTCTTCGATGCTAAAGTTAGTGAGTTATTCGTTCAGTAGTCCAATCTCAGCCCAATACCCTAAAGTACTAATTACCTTAATCTTTGCGTAGAAGGCCAAACGTCTTACCCACAACCGTCCAGTTCATACATCGCTGCTTTAGTCCAATTGCCTTAATGTGTTCCTTTTCACTGAAAGTGTCCGATCTGGTTTGACCTTTGGTATGTTCGTGTGACCGTCCATCCGTTTACAGCCAATCGGCCGTCACAGTACAATATGTATTTTTTTAACCAAGAATTTGTATTTCTATTCAAAAATATTTTCTATTTTTAATATTAAACTAACTATATTTTATTGTCTTAATTATGCCAATTCATTTTTTTTCATTTTAGTATTAAATTAACTATAGTTGATGATAAATACTATAAAAAGATGGGTAGAAAAGGTTTTTTCAGAAACTAAAATCAGATTTTGTAAATGGGTCAACTTGTTTAATCAGCAATTCACCTGTTCAATAATTCATTCATTAATCAGTATTTCGAGTGTGTTCCTTTTACTAGATCCTTGGGTTGGAGGAAGAGGAATCTCATGAATTTCGCAATTTATTTATTTTATTCATTTGCGTAAAAATTTTAAACATCATAATGAATGATTATAAAAAGGAATATAAATGATAGATGATGTTTAATGTTGTAGACGAATTATGCTGTCCTTGAGGAAGTCTTACACACTGAAATTTGGTAGATCACAAACCCAAAAATATCATCGTCAATCATTCGCACTAAAATACAATTGCATAATGGATACAGAAATGGCTTTTGACTTATACTCTTGTAGTCGAACACAGCCCTCGTCCCCACAGACACGGGAATCATTTGCCCTCTCCCCCAAAACAAAACAACAACAAAATGAAAGCGTTGATTTGAATTTATCCATGGGTATGGGGACCAATTATTTACCTTTAGTTTTGTTGTTGTACATTTATTTCACGTGTTTTTACGGAAGACTTGAAATAATTGGATAGACGTGGGACATGGGATAAACTGAAACTATATATATAGATATATATAGTTTTTTACAGCAGAGAATGGAGAATTGAAGTGAATTTTGGGTTTAAATGCCGGCAAGGCACTCTGGTGGGATGACCGTGTACCTTGGCTTATCTTGGCAGTAATCATAGATCATATGGTTAAGACGAACCCACCTGTACCTTCGAGCTTCCATGGCATTAAGAGCTTGGTATGTAGCTCCTTCCCACCAATTACTTTGATTAGAGGCACAGTTAGCAGGTCCTGGACTTGGGCACCCTTCAATGTCAAAGTCCTTGTAATATGCATAAAATGGTGCCTTACTCCAATCGATTTTCTCCAATCCCCCTCTTGTTGCCCAGTTATCAGCTTCCCACAACGTCGAATACACTCCCATAGCCTGCATCTTTGGGTATGCGATTCCCTTCGCTTCATTGTTCTTGTACACTCTAATGGGAAAATCATCAACGTAGAACCTGCATTGCAACATGTGTGTAATGTCAAATTTTAAGTGCCAACATGCTTGGTTCGTTCATTATTATTCCAATGTATAATATCTTACACAATATGGTGATGATTCCACATGATAGTGTAGGTGTGAAAATCCGCGGAAGGATCAAACCAGAGGTTCACCCTTTGCTCTCTATCCCCTTTTCCATGAGCGTAGATATTTGTCTGAACTGTGTAAGGCTGACCACTACGGTTCCCCAAGAACTCAAAATCCAGCTCATCACGTACAGTGTCGGTGTCAGAGTTCATCTACAATGATAATTCACCAACCAAGAAGTTCAAACCTTGTTTTTCTTTAAACATGGTAAATGGATGTTATAAGGAGATTTTGACTCACATAAAATGCAGTGACGGTTCCTGCAGAATCTCCAGGTACAAGTTTGATTTTCATGCTAACACGGCCAAACATGTACTTACTCTTGGAAGCAAAACCGCAACCTGTAAATTATGCAGAGAGTGTGAATGTGTGTGGTAAACAGTAAGTAACTAATTTTTCTGCCTTTTAGTAAGGCATATGTTAAGGTTAAGTGGCTAACCAGAGTTTTGGTCGAGAATGAGTTGGATGGCCCTGCCCTGATCAATTTGCTTGATATGAGACTCTGACCAGGAGATTTGAAAGTCTTGCAAAAAAGTGGCTGGTCGTCCCCAAACGCACACGGCAGATACGAGAAACCATGACAGTAAAAAAACATAGAGATCAATGTTTCCAAAAGCGTTGATGATGGCCATGGATATGTTTAACTGATAAGATATAGGTAAAATTGGAATGCAAGTGGAGGGAGGAAAGTGTGTTATTTATATAGGAGCTTTGAGATTGAAATTGAAAAGTGTCACAACAGCATAGCTTTCGATCCAGCTTTTGGCAAACAATAAGCAGGGCCTACACTATTCATTCTTGGCACACCACTTTTGTCCTCTGCTGCCTAATCATTTTTCTGAGCGTGTGCATTGTATGTAACCCAGTGAAAGTGAACAATATTAATGGTTAAAAGACAGAGAAGCATACATGTACCGAATGTGTGTTTGAGGCAACTCTATTCTATATTCAACCCAAATGCTGCTCATTTCCAGTTAATTCATATTCATGCATCATTTCTTTTTTCTCTGTTCCGTTCAAGTTTTCAACAATCTTCCTATGGCGACAAGAAATTCAAATTTTGACGCAAAAACACAACTTCAATTCTCATGTTCTAACTTAGACGGACAATAACGATAGTATAATACACCACATTTTATCAAACAATTCAATAAAATATGACTACTTTATTTTACCCTATTGTATTTTTATTCCCTTGGTTGGAATTGGAATAGATAGCCTTAAGGTTACAGGTTTCAATTCTTGTTTGAACTGTTATAAGAAAAAAATATGAATGATTTAACGAGAAAAATAACAAACTATAAATTTGAATGACAATAAATATGCAGTCATTTGGTTTTTTTAAAACGAACAAAAATATTTCCTATGATACTTATTATTGCAAACAAAACTTCTGATGAAAGGAAGTTAATGTTTTCTTCCAACAATGGTCGATAGAAACATACATTCTTACACTATGGTGAAAATAAAATGTATAATAAATAAGTTAAAATAAAGTAATGATATGCGAAACCATTTATTTTATCAAACATTTCATTCATGTTTACTTTCTTTTTCTTTTAAAATAAGATGCCATATAAAGTAAAAGCAAGTATATTAGTTAACTTGTAACTACTTTATTCTTCAACTTTTCTCCCTTAATATTCAGGTAAAGGGAAAGAAAGATATGTTGCCATTAAGAATTGTTTTTTTATTCTTTTATATATATATATATATATATATATATATATATATATATATATATATATATATATATATATATATATATATATATATATATATATATATGTATGTATGTATATAAAATTATTTGGTATATTTTATTGCATCAAGTTAATTCACAACAAATCAATGTATATAAGGAAATATGAGCTATTTCTTATTTCATCTTCTATAGTTAAGTAAATAATTTGCTATCAAATTAGAATAAACACATAGTTTTACTAAACTATTTTTTACTAGTGCAGATCATTTACAATTATTTTTTATTTGATATATTTGTAAATTTAAATATATTAATTAAGTATGTGTTGCATGATCAATGACTTTAAGTTATCTTATTTAACTGGTTTATGAGTTACTATAATCAATACAAAAATATTTAGTAACCATTTTATAATAATTTATTTTAAGAGTTTCTAATTTATTATTAAGATATATTTTAACTTGTAACTCCTTTACTTCTTTTTACTATTATGTTTCATATTTAATATATATTTTTTATTTCTAATTTTATTTTATTTTAATATTATAAACACAATTAATCATCATAATATTTTTAAAATTTATTGGATTACTTTTCTATTTTGTTAAAATAAAAATAAAAACATTACAAATTAAAATAATAAATATTTGAAAAATTACTAATATATTAAAAAATATCACACCTGCGATATCTAGATAGGAGATACGAACTCATGACAGAAAAAAAATGGGGTGGAAGAAGATATTTTTAATTCTATCCTTAATTTTAAAGAAATAATACTAACACCAAAAGGGAAATGCGTTAAGAACATTGGTTACTGTAAAGAATGCTTCACACACTGGAGTAATAAAACAAAAGAAATTGCCAATTACTCAGTAAACAAACTAAAAGAAAATAATAATATTAGATAAAAAAGAAATTTACTCTAGGTTCAATTATGATGGAGTAGAATTAATGTTGAGATTTGTTTGTAAAATAAATGACAAACAGAATCACAAATGTAGAGAAAAGTGGAGAATTAAAGAGATAAAGAAATAGGATAATAGAAAAAAACAATAAAAAGAAAATGAAAGAGATGAACTTTTAGTTTCATGATATTACATATCAATTATATACATATACATGCACATTTATATATATATATATATATATATATATATATATATATATATATATATATATAAGATATTAAAATAATCATATTAAAAGAAAAATGTTTTATTTCTATAAACTTAAAAAATTCTCTTTAATGCAGAAAACAAAGAGAATAAATATAATTTTATACTATATTTTTTTAATCATCTCAACTACAAAAGTTATTATGTAAGGCTTTATTATTTTTAAGATTTTTTAGAACTTTTACGTAATGTCCATACTTAAATAAATATTTTATTTAATTATTAATATTTATAAGAAAAATATATATTTTTATTCTTATTAACTCAAAATTTCATTTAAGATTCCATTTAAAAATTTTATTCCTGTTAATAAAAGTGCTAGAAAATACATATATTAAACGAAAATGGTCTCTTGAGATGTCCTTGATTAAGATAACTGTGAATCAACGATGGAATTTAACTCATTATGGCACCGTCCTATAACTCATTACTAAGAAATGGAGAGTATTGAAGAATTGAAATGTGTGCTAGGTTGACGTTTAAATAAGAAATTATTGGGTGTAGGTGCAGTGACGAGATTGCTTTTTAAATGCACTTAATTGTGGTTCGTAAGCGTTGCAGTATGAACCAGAAAGCCTGAGCACAAGAACAGTAGGAAAGTGTCGGCAAGGGTGCAAAAGTCGCTGCTTATTACACATATTCTAAGGATAAGATAGGATAATAAAATCAGCTCCTCTTCGTCGTAAACATTTTCCCATAAAATTGGGTAAACATTTTTTTATAAAAATAAAACACACCAATAAACCAATAAACTTTAACTTTAAATTTAACTCAATAGAAAATTTATATATAAAATAAAATTTATTATTAAATATATAAGATAAGTTCAATTTATAATTATAATATCCTACTGAAAAATAAACTTTAAATTTAACTTAATCTCATAAAACTTAAATCTGCTTTTGTCCTCAGATTCATAAAGAGTGTCAAAATATTTTGATTTGTAGAATCAAGATTGAGTCTTTTTATACAAATTGTCTTCTAATTTCAAGTTTAAATTATAGTATGGTGCTTAAATCTTCTTACACTATTCGGTTCATTAGGATCTTATGTGTATAAAACACTTCAAAATTGTATATGTGCTTGTCTTAATAGTTTCATAATAAATGCATAATAAAAGTATCTAACTACTTGAATATCAAATATGTATTTATAGACTTTAATAATTTGCTTCTAATTAAGAGTAATTCACTTATAATACATATATTAGTAATCTGATTTAAGTTTAACCTAATTACTCTTAATAGTTAATCTTGTTTGTGATCCGATCCACCATTTTATTGTCGGATGGTCGCCTGCTTGCTGACCAAACGATCATACATTACTTTTTTTTTTCTCCTCCTCAGCAACACAACCTTATGTACTATAATCCTCACCCTATGCTATCTTATTTTTTGAGGAGAAGGATGAATCAAAATGATAAAACTTACCAAAGAATTGCAATTCACGTCCATTATCATATTATGATTCATGTAAGCAGAAGCTTGGACTGGTTCTTTGTCACTTCAGTCATGCTCAAATAGCTATATGTAACTATTGTGGACTAATTCTGGTGTTTCAAACTTTCATGTTTGGTTTGTTCCTTCTGTGGTGGTGGACTTCGTCATCTTCTAATGATCAGAAAGTCCTAAAATTCATAAATATACTTCGTTGTTTGGTGAATGATGTTTTCAACTAAGCGCCATTTAAACATTTTTCTACCTTTAGGCAGAAAATACAGAATTGTGTCACTGATTTGGGACTGGTAATTATTTCATTTCAGCAGAGTGGGCTAGTTGGACAGCACACAGTACTCATCCTGTTCACTACTTCACACCGTCATTCTAGTTAGTTCAATCATTTAGGCAAGCTGAACACATTTTTGTGGCAAATCAATGCGATCCTTGGTTGAATTGTGGCACTTCAAATTCAAGTTTTTGTACAATAGTACTATAGTACTAAATTTGTGCATACAGAAAAGATGAGATGAGTAACGGGTGTTAGTTGGAAATCGAAGTAAAAGTATAATTTGATACGAAAGTAGAGAAAAGAGTAGTCTGGAATGTGATCCATAATAGCAAAGCATGCATATGATAAGTGTGGTTGGAAATTTGTGTAGGGTTGAAATGCAGAGTTCACTTTCAGTGCAGAGTCATTGCCAGTGAGCATTGATGGAATTTGAAATGGGTTCGGATTTCATCCTTTCCCTTTCTCTTCATGAACCGAACTAACACACAGACCCCACTTGAAATAACTTCATTGCATGGTTGGCTTTTGAAGAAGCACTAATACTACAACAACAAAGAAATAATTGATGGTCCTAAATAGTTACAAAGCAGCAGGATATTCGTTGTAGCATGGTGAACGCTTTCTGTTAGGATGTGGACTTCTGGAAATCAAATTGCCACACATGTTAATTCTTGTTTGTGGAAAGTTATCATGATGTGGCTGGATAAGAATAAAGCTTTTTTATCATTCTACATGGAATAAAGAAACAGTTTTAGATTTACTGTTTTTTATTTGGTACGAAATACTGTATTGTTCGAAGAGATATATGTTGCATCAGAAGGATGACTAAATATCTGTAGGATTGTACCTGCTACCTAATATCTGAATTTGCAGAAGCTCAGGTCCGTTTATTACCCGACCGGCTAATTAAGATGATTAAAAAGGAGTGAAGGGTTCCATACTTTTTTCTTGTTCATTGTATAACAAGAGTTAAAAAATATATAAATAGTCAAATTAAATTATAAATAATTATTTTATCAATAGTTTTAATTTAATCATTTCACTAAAAAATATTCATTTATTATTTATAAATAATTCTTTTTTATCTTTAAACTTCACATTCTCGTATAGGAATGACAATAAATAAGATTTGATTACTTAACCTCTACTTTAGAACTAGAAATTTCTTTTTATTTTTATGGTTTAATGTCTTAATAAGTCTCTATTTTTGTTTCGAATTTGAAATAGGTCCCTGTTATTTTTGAAGTCTTAATTAGATCCTTATTTTTGTTAATTTGATGCAAATTAATCTTTTCCGTCAATTTCATAAAACGACGTTAACGAGTGTGTGACGTGTCCTCTGTGAATGCAATTTTTTAATAGTCAGAAATAAAGAATGAAGTAAATATAGTATAATCCATGCTAAAATTAATTAAAGAGAGGGCAAATATGGAAAGTGGTAATGTTTTTTTTGCTGAAACATGCATCATCTCTGCAAGTGGGAAATCAAAATCAAATTGGGGGATTTTTCTATTCTAGGACTCGTGTCGTCTCAGAGTTGGAAAAGAGTGGATGTTGTTCGAGTGGATGCGCAATGGAGAATCAAATGCAGAATTCACATTCAACTTGCAATTTGCTTAGTTAAACCAAGTAATTCATTTAGAAAGTCACAGTCAGTAGTGGTATATGTAATAGAAGACAGTCCATGAATACGCAATCAGAAGTTTCGTGGTTTGAGGAAGGAAAGCGCAATCAGTGAAAAGGTCATAATCACTTGCAAATATTTAATATAGTGATGCACATTCTGCTGTTTTTGTAATAAGTGTATATCAGTATATTTTAAAATTATTGGTATAAAGAACTCAGTGTATATCAGTATATTCTATCATCTTAGTATTTGACCACAGCAACTCTAAGACGACACGAGCCCTAGAATAGAAAAATCCCCCAATTTGATTTTAATTTTCCACTTGCAGAGATGATGCATGTTTCAGCAAAAAAAACATTACCACTTTCCATATTTGCCCTCTCTTTAATTAATTTTAGCATGGATTATACTATATTTACTAATAAGGATCTAATTAAGACTTCAAAAATAACAGGAACCTATTTCAAATTCAGGAATAAGGATCTAATTAAGACTTCAAAAATAACAGGAACCTATTTCAAATTCAGGACGAAAATAGGGACACATTAAACCTATTTTTATTTATATCTTCGTTTTCAACAAAAAAGATTTTTTTTTGTCACAAACATATCCATATTTCCTGTAGAGAATGTGTGTACTCGTATTTGTCATTATTTTAAATATTAATTAAATACTTTTTTCAAAAAATATAAATTACAACAAAAAATACTTGATATTACTAAATATTCAATTTGAATGTGTTATAAGACTAAAAAAAGGTCGATATAGTTTTGTTATATTATTTATTAAATAAATTAAAATTGCTTTGGTGATTTAAAATAAAAGTAATGGAACGAATATGAGAACGTGGAAGAAAAGGATGTGTATATATTCATCTCATCTTCATGTCCAATTAGATATTATCTGTTTACTTAGTCAATGCATAAATTTATTTATCATAAATAGAAAATATTTAAATAATGCTTGCAAGTACAAATTTATTTGTCATTTTATTATTATGAGAGTAATATATTAAATAAATGTTAGATACCAATCTACTTTAATAAATTATTATATGTATAGGTTTTACTTTTGATGTAATTTGTTAAATATTTACAATAAAATTTTATGACTACAAAGAAAGATTTTTATAGATTAGTCATATCTAAAGAATGAGATTACAACATTTTTATAAGTAAAAACTCAAATTTAAGCTTACTTTTTTTATTCAAATAAGTTTTTATTTCTTTGAATCAAACTTGTCTATTTCAAAATGAGTGATCTTGTAGGTTCTAAGATAGAGCTCACATGATGTATAATGAAGTATTCAAATTAATCTTTATTTGAAAATAATAAATTTAGTTCTTATATGTGAATATTTGATGATTGTTAATTGTGAATAAAATAATAAATTTAGTTTTTATATGTGAATATTTGATGATTGTTAATTGTAGGCCCAATCTTTCAGGAACAAACTAGAAATATATTTTTCTCATAAAATGAATTTATTTAAGATAAACAATAGAAAAATATATAATTATGAAGGTTACTTTCAATGAAATTGTTTACTAACATTAGTTAGCAAATTTCATCATCAAAGTAAATGAAATGATTTAATTTATGTAAACATCATTTATTGTAAACAATGTTGTTTTAAGAAAATTGTACTTTAAAGAAGAATAATTAATGCAAAAATATCTTTGATATGAATGTGAATAAGAGTGTCAAATGCCAGTCAACCTAACTCAAATAAATTGACATATCACATGTTGAGGTAAATTAAATCAATTTAATCTAGCTCACTTAACTTTATAAGACAAAAATTTATTAATTATACTTTATCTACCATGAGTTGGTAGATTGACATACTTATGCAGGTTTTGTTTTACTAACTTATTTTGTATAAAGTTAAATACTAATTTGGTCCATGTTTTCTTTGAGTTTATTTAATGTGGTCTTAGTTTTTTCTTTTTTTTTTTTGATCAAGTCACAATTTTTGTTATTTTTTTCAATTTAATCATTTTTGCTAAAGTCATTTAAATAGTTAAAAGTGTAAGGTACATTGTGGCCAATTACTTTTGCGTGACACTCTATTTGGTTTTTTCTTCATGCAACTTTGACCTTCAAACATCATCATCTTTCTCACTTCCATCATCACCTCCACCATCAAAGTCTTATTCACCTCCACAAATTTCATTACCCATTCAACATTATCAGTTTTAAATTGGTAATTAAATTATTCTTTTTTGGTTTGCTTCCTAATTGCAGTAGTTTTGTGCATTTAAGACATAGGAGAATAAATTGGTGAAAATGGAAGAATTTCCAAAAGTACAAGAAATGTGTAAATTACCATAGTCACTCACAACTTTTACACATGTAACAGAAAAATATAAGTTCATAGTTACTTAATGTAAAATCCACTTCCAAGAAAACAACATTAACACTAACTTTCCAAGAAAGTAACATTAACACCAAATCTTACTTTCTCTAAATCACCCACAATTGCAACATTTTATTCAATCACAATGATTGGAAGTGAAAGATGTGCTCTTTGAGTGTTCGTGTGCCCCTGATTTAGGATTTTAGGTTCTAACTTACTCATTTTCTAACTAAAATGTCTCCGTTTTACTAATCAAAAGTGGAGAAAAAAAATGAAAGAAATGATGAATGAATGATTGAGAAAGAGGTGAGCTAAGAAAGGTGATCGAAAAAGGTGCAAAGACCAAATAACCACGTCATAGTAATTGACCACATTGTACATGTATCATTAACTATTTAAACTATGTTAATGAAAATGAACGAACATTGAAATCTAATTAGAAAAGAAAAGAAAACTAAAATTACATTAAACAAATTCACTGAATACATAGATCAAATTATTATATGTATTGTAATGCAATAAACAAATATTTAAAAATAATCACTTCTTTCATGAAACATTATTACAATGTGAAAATCAAATTATCATCTAAAATAATTTGGATTGATAAATAAATTAAATATCAAAATTATTAAAACATTATTGAAATTGAAATAGTATTTATAAAGATTAAATTGTAATATTAAAAATTTGTAGTAAAAGTGATGGAAGGCTGATAAAAGATGGTTGTTTGTAAATTATAAGTTAACCTACCTAACAAAATTATAATTTTATAACTCTCACAAAATTAACAAAAACTCACTAACATAGCTTAAACCTGTTTATTCCACATATTATATGAGCTGGATCAATTTGACACAATTAAAATATATATATATATATATATATATATATATATATATGTATGCATATGTATGTATATGTATATGTATATGTATATGTGTATATGTGTATATGTATATATGTATATGTATATGTATATGTATATGTATATGTATATGTATATGTATATGTATATGTGTATGTGTATATATATATGTATATGTATATGTATATGTATATGTATATATGTATGTATATGTATATGTATATATGTATATATGTATCTGTATATATATGTATATGTATATACATGGTTGTCAAACTCGCGAGATAACTCGTTAACTCGTTCGAGTATATGTTCCCAGTTATGGTTTCTGAGTTAACTCGGAACCAAACTCGTTTTTGGACTGAACTCGATAGAATCATACATGGACTCGGTGGAATCATTCAAAATCGTGATTTCACAGTGATTTAGCGAGTTCGAAAAAGGCAAAGACGAAGAAAGGAAGATTTGTTCTGTTTAGGGTTCAATAACTTGATTAGTGTTCTTCATTTTTATTTTGTTTCACTTCACCACTGATATTTGTCGCTCGTGGTCAAGCTTCGCTCCGTCCGATCGTCGTTTGTGGTCGCCGTTTGTGATCGCGTTTGGTCTGCTTGTCGATCGTGGTCGTCGCTCGTTCGCTTGTCGTGGGTGGTCGCGTTTCGTCCCCGATGCCGATCTCCTGATTTGCGATCACTGTCGCACTCGCCGCCATCCTCACCGCCTTCCTCGTTGTCACAGCTTCTGGTCCGACATTCTCCGAGTCGTGATAAGGGTTGATTTTACGTGTTTTTGTGTATATATTTTGTGAATAAATCAACACCTTCATAGCTTTTATCTTGTTTTATCCTCAAGTTTAGTGTGTTTTCTAGTTTTCTTGTGTTTTATTTAGTATATGCTTGTTTTTACCTCTAATCTCTTTATTTGAGTGTGTGAAATAAATGAATAGGAAACAATTCTAGTGGAGGAAAACAAGCAAGAACTCAAGAGAACATGTTTTGGGACAATAAAAGATCAATTTGAAGCAAATACCAGTGTTGGACGCCTTTGGAGCAAGCAGATCTACAGAAAAAGTGAAAAAGATACAGTACAGAAAAATCAGGCCAGGCCCCCCTAGTTCAGGGGGGCTAAGCGCCACCTGCACAGAAACTGATTTTTGGTGTGCTCGAGCTGGGCGCCCCAGGAAGGGGGTTGGGCGCCAGTCTTCACGCAACTCTCGCGCCGGGTGCCCCAGGAAGGGGGCTGAGCGCGGTAGGTGCTGATGTGTCAAAATGGGTTATTTAAACATGGGTCTCGCGATTTTTTGAGCATTCTTCTCCTCCTACACTTCATTCTTCACCTACAGAGATTGGGAGAGGCCCTTGGAGGGTGTTTGGGGTGTTGGGAAGCTCTCCCACTCCTCCTTGGGTCTTCAAGCTTCATCAATGGTGATTTTGCCCCTTTTGGGTTGAGGAAGAGATGAGTCACAAATTGGAGATGGAGATGCGAAGGGGAGGCGCAAATGGAGCATGGAGCATCTGCCAAAAACTTTGGAAAAGGCTGTGCATCCTTTCTTTGGTTCCAATTTCTTCCCTATCTCTTTAATTTTGTAGAACCCTAAGTTCTCCATCATGGAGGGCTTTTCCTATTTGTTGAGATTAGTTGTAAAACATGGAATTCTTATATATTTTGTGATGTTAATGTTATATGCTTTTCCAATTCATGTTAGTATTCGATTTCTATGCTTAATGCTTGCTTTGGATTGACCACCCATGCATGAATTTTGATTCTTGATGTATTGAGAAATATGAATTGAACTTAGAAGTGAAATTGAACACCTATTGGATGGAATTGAGATGTTTGTGAATGCATGAGAATGAAATGGATGAATTCTAGTCTTAACAAATTGTAAATACTCTCTGTTAAATTCCTTGCACACCAATTGTTTGATAAAAATACCAAAAAGAGTTTCTTATGTTTTTTATACACTTTGATGTCTAATTGAGTTATGAAAGGAAGCGTTGTCATGTATTGCATAAGTCCCTTGGGAGAGAACGATATTTATCACTTGCTACGCTGTGATCGGTGCACTCACCGTTTTTTCAGCTAACAAGCCGCAAGTGGTGTTGAGTGAAGTTTTCTAATTCTAAAATTAGAGCCTAACCCTGATCCTATATGATTTTATTAGAAATTGAAATTTTTATTGAAGTTGAAATTTATAATTTTTTATTAAATTTTTTATTTTAGTATATAAATGATTTATTAAAAAATTAAATTCTTATGGTTTTATTACATGAAATTTTTTGTTTGTTTTTCTAAATCCTAAGTCCTGCCATTTTTTAGTGAAAAAATTTAAAAGTAATATCAAATTCAATAATGCCAACTAATCCAAATCCAAGTGTATCTTCATTCCATAAATGATGCTATTACTATAGAAATAATCATAATGACTTTGATATTTTTATTTATATTTTATAATATTTTTATGAACAATATTCTTATGAAACTTATATATTTTAATTAATATATTTATATGAAAAATATTTTTATGAATTTATATTTTTTTTTCATTTAAAAATAAACTCTTACGAGTTTACGATTTGTATCGAATTTACTGAACTTTCACGAGTTTACTTAAACTTTCCCATTTGAAAACCTTTTATATATATATATATATATATATATATATATATATATATATATATATATTTATAAATAAAAGATTAAACACTTTGTACAAAAGATTAATCCAAAACTGATTTAAATGCATTTTGACTCTTTAAAGTAAACTTTTTTACTGAACCCATTTTAACAAATTTAGCATAGAAGTAAAGTTTTGTACAAAGTGTTTAATCTTATGCAACATTGTGATATCCTTTTTTGCTGATGCATTGATTATTTTAGAAAGAAAAAATGGAAACAGTTTTTAAATGCTTCTTTTTGTTGCAGGTGTAACTTTTTTTATGATCATAATCAAGTGGGCGTGGGTTGCTTCGTATTTTGTTTTCTCTCAGAAAGTGGGTTGGCTCAGCCTTTAACATCTGATTGGACTACACACTAGGAGTGGAGAATCATTCATTGTACAAATTGGGCCATGTCATCTTTTCACAAACAAGAAAAAAAGCTTTGGAGTTTAGAAAGCCCAAATTTGTCAATATGTACAATCAACGTCTGAGATTCATAACGTGTTTGAGTAAGTTCAGAAGAAGGAAACCTTAACATAATTTACCCACGTTTACCAGAAGTAATAAGTTATACTTTCTGTAATTTAATCTAAATTGACACGATTAGGTGAAATGCAATAACTTAATTTAAAATTAACTCAATCTTACAAATCCTTTGTATAGTATGAATTAGTGGTTTTTGTACTGAACAAAAGTAGATAAAACGACAAGAGATGCGAGCGTGGGAAAGATGTTATTATGTAAGCATTGGTATGCGGCTGAAGGCTGGTTATTAGTCGCTAGCTTAGCAGTGTGAGTATGAAACACAGCAGAAGGAATGCATGTTCTGAATCATTCCATCAGATTTACCAAACCCCAACCAGAGAAAAAGAAGAATGATTGCCAGGATCTTATGTGATTGCATAATGATAGAGTGAAAAGATAATACCATAATGTTGAAGCCAGAGAGAGATTATGTTCTTTCTCTTTCTCGCACTCAGACAGAAAGAGAGAGGGGAATGTAGAGTAATACCGTTGTATATGTATTCTATGGTGGGACTACTCTGCTGACAAATACTACAGAACCAATGGTACACCTCAAACCAAAAACAAAACACATAAAATTAAAGTTATGAATTAAAAACAGTATGCACATACATGCATGCAAGCATGTGTAAAATAAATGAAAAACGAACAAAAATCTACAGCTGTAAATGCATGTCCTCTAGTGGGAGATTTTCCCTCACATCTGGTGAAAAATGGTGGCCTTTTGCTGTTTATATATTCTACTTGTCTTATCTGCTATCATGTATTTGGGGTTCTCAGTTCTCAGTCAGGGATGTAATTGTAATGTAATGTCTATGCTTCTCCCTTGCAGTTGCAGCAATTATTATACAATCTTTGGTTTCTTGTTTTGACAGAGGCTCGTCGACCAAAGGAGAGGTGTTTCCCTTTTCGGGGCTCCTCCTTTTCTTGCCCCTCTGCATTTTTCTCATTTGTCCTTCTATGTTCCATCACTTCAACATGAAAAGGTCTTTTTAGCAATATATTTATTCCTCCCTCCTTCCACCCTGTCACTCACTCACTCACTCACTTTGTGCTCTTTGCTTCATCTTCTCCTACTATATTATACTCTCCGTCCTTTCATTTCTTAATTTCTCTTTCTTATTCACCTCTCTTCACTCTGTGCTCTTTATACACCACAATGGGACGACGTGATCATCACCATTTTATCTGTGCCCGAACACTCACACTTGTTACCATTTCTCTTTGCTTTCTCATAATTTCAAGTTGGACCCAGCTCGGACTTGTTACTGAAGGTTCATTCATTACAAGTTTTCAAAGCTTCCAAATGGACACCAGTACCATCTGCAACTAACAATTTCATATCTTTGTTCTAACAGGTCGAAAGACTCCCAAACAGAATGGATTTTATCAGGTACAACCCAGCTTACTTTTAAAGAGGTTCTTCACTCCCTGCTAATTATTAGCATGACTGATTCATTACTCATTACAAACATTAACTGCATGAGAAATGATGCTGATTTGTGTAGACAGTACATGATGACAAAACAATGGTAAGGGCGCAGATAGGCTCAAGGCCACCAAGATGCGAGAGAAGGTGCAGGTCTTGTGGACACTGTGAGGCCATTCAGGTACCTACAAATCCTCAAGCGCAGAATGGGAGGATCAACTCTTCAACTCTGTCAACTAGTGCTTTTCCAATGGGAGAAGGCGGGTCCAACTACAAGCCCATGAGTTGGAAGTGCAAATGTGGGAACCGTATTTTCAACCCCTGATTCAAATTGTTCCACAATGTAGTTGTTAGATAATCAAGGATGACAGCAACTGATTTACCAATTTTGTACATGAATATACATTTCTAAGTAATTCTTTTTGTTTTTTTAGTCTTTTGGCTTTTACCTCTCAATGACCTCTCTCTGAGGAGAGCTTTTATTTTTCTATAGTAAACTGCCCTCATTTCCTTTAGTTGTATCATTTGCGGCTGCTATGGTCGTCTAACATGTAAATTGCAGTTTACGAGTTAATTTAGCACTTACTTCCTCTTCTCTAAAGCAGATTCTGCAAGCTTAAAACTTAAAATGAGTGCCAGTTTGCATAGAGCAGCATAGTTGCTTTCTTCTGTTCATTTCTGGGGTGATAGTAGATGGACATGGAGATTGGAGTGAATATTTCTGTTTTTATTTCTTTTATTTTTCTGTAATATATATATATAAATAAATATTATATATATATATATATATATATATATATATATATATATATATATATATATATATATATATATATATATATTAGCATGGCTAAAACTTCCCAAATAATATGAGAAGTTGTCATTGGAGATATACAAAGGAGAAAAGTGATTTTACGACAGTACAATGAAACTTATAAAATTAATGGAAGGAACAAATTTCCTACCTAATATAACTGACATGCAACTAATTTATAGATGTATTACAGAACATTTGAAAACAAGTTAAATGATATTCTTATTTGTTTTCCCTTGAGAATCCTGCACTAACATGAGGTCAAAGAATACAATCAATCTTTTCTAAGTTTTGAAAAAACAGCACAGAACTGTGCTTTACTTTCTGTGTTCTTTCTATTGAGAAATCCTGTAGCACTCTCTAGACGGAGCCAAACTCTGCTACATGCAATATGAGAAAGCAACAAAAAGAAAAATTGACAACCTAACCTCTGATTGTACTCTTGATTTCCTTTTTTCTTATATTATTATTCCAAAACGTGAACAGACATTAATTGTTCACTACTTGTCCTGAGCGAGTATTAGGTTGCTTTCAACTAGATTTCTCATATACTGTGACCCACACCACTGAATTGGAGTGATCAATCTATTCTGCATTTTTCTAGAGCAAAAATTTATAAATGATGTCAAGCAGTTTAAGATATATAATGATTTTGTTTACTTAAATGAACAAGGAACAAACAAGACAGTAAATAAAACTAAAACTAAATTTTTGCTGAATATCCAAGTACTAGAATAATGAGTGATGTAACATGTTCAAAGTCGCACTTTGGTTATCACTCATGCATGTAGAAAATGATGAAGATGTATTATGAATGCATTGCCACTGTTTGACTCTACAGTGAATTGTAGTATTCGAGAATCGATATATACTGTGTGGTCAAACGATAATTGGCACTGATAACTAGCCACCGAAAGGAAGCAGAGAATGGTATGCAGAGCTAAAATTTTCCTAGTATCCTAAGAAATTGGCAGCAGTTTTTCCATTAATTGGTGGTAAACTGCTGAGTCCATGAACAGAGGGAGATGGTTTGTTGGAATGAAATCCTACTCTGTGATTTCTGTTCAAAATGACAACACAATAAGAAGTCACATGATGTAACACCCTTCCCATCTTGAACATGTTGATTGGTGCATCAATAGTTAGAAGACACCAGATCAGATGCTGTTTTCAGTAAAGCAAACTTTGTGAAGGGTTATATAAACTTCTTTCTGTGTCAGTTATTTTGAGTCCTTTTCGTAGATGTCTAAAAATACTCTTTCTTTGTACTAGTTTTTTCATGGGTGCTAATAAAATCATTTTCTTTGCCTAAACAAACATCAACTGAAGTTTTAACAAAATTAGAGACTAAATGGCAAATGCGTCAGATATGAAGATTAAATTCGAACCAAACTGCGTATAACTTGCATTGTCTTGAACAGCAATACTGGTACATTTGTTGTTTGGACAATTCGTCTTATTTTACGAATATCCAGTCACTACAATAATGGCTTCCACACTGTGGATTGAATAGATGATTGATGGATTTGCGCGACTGCTTTTGCATAAAAATAAGGTGCAACAGTAGTACCCTTCGAAAACCCATTTGTCGTGAAGCAAATTTGAACCCAATGCGCATAATTATTACTATAATTTTCTATTCTGTGTACATAACTTGTTGAAAACGAAGAACATGCATTGACCTCTTAATTTAAATGGTTATGCAACTTTCCAAAAGTTATGCGAAGCATAACCATAAATGGGTCAGAGTCTGAGACACAAAGAAGCTAATTTAATAACGGAAATTGATTTCAGTACCATTATTTCTTTGGTATCAATAGTAAGCCAAAAGCTTTCACTTTCATTTAGTTTCATGAGCATTTCTAGCCATCACGGGTAGCATTTCTCGTTCAGAAGATGATTGCGAATTTAATCATTCTACCCAATTGTAATATATCAAATATCAGAACTCTGATTAATCATTACATTCATTGCATGAAGAGAAATGTTTTCTTAACAACAAAAGTTACATTTATTGTTGCATCTGAAGATAAATTATTGCAAACTAGTTTTTGATTACAAAATGCTGAGCAGACGAAAATATGACTACAGAAAGAACAGAAGGTTGTGTTATTTGTTTAGTTGAAAAGTTGAAGGAGAAGGCATATTTTTGAGGTGAATAATGCAGATGAAGGAAATGGGATTAAGCAAGAAGTCCATGAACATATGGTATGTATGAAAAACAAGAAAAATAAATAAAGAGAATGTTGGTGCAAAGCAAAGGTCAAGACAGAGACAACTGAAAAGGTTGGGTTGGGGACCACGATGAGAAAAGGAATAGTGATTCCAATGCCCCCCATACATTACATACATGACATGATATATACAAGCCTTTTTCTCTCAAGTTTTTTGTGCTGTAAATATCAGCAACACGGTTTTGAAGATGGCCCATCCCTGTGGCGTGGACAAATAAAATGTACTGAATACACCAGTCATTACTTTAATTCCCATCTGATGCTGATGGAGCAGCAGCTGTGGTAAGTGATAAAGCACTCACATTCTCATTCTGATTCTTATTATTATTATTATTATTATTATTATTCTATTATATAACGCCTTTGTCAGGATATATTCACCAAAAAATGCCACATCCCACATCGTTTTTGGCATTAACCTCAATGCATTTTCAAGAATTAGTTGACTTGGCTCTATTGTTTTGGGTTCCCCACCTTACAAGCTACTTTAACCACACTCAATTCTTACCGTTTACTTTAACCACACTTATCAAACGTTAAGTTAAAAAAACAGACCTAAATATTCGTGTACCTCGTAACTAAACATCATGTGCTCACGTCTGAAAGGCCCAACATAAATCTTGGTTCGCTAAGATAGAATTGGGCCACAAACCTAGCTGTAGAAAAAAGAGGGGAATTTCTTCCCGCACCTCCATTTTTCCTCCTGCAGTCCCCATAAATTTTTATATTTCCATTTTACCCCTCCTAAATTTATAATAAAATAATTTCACCTGAGCCTCTCCTTTCTTAGTTGTGCACCTCTGCCCTCCCCTCGTCTTCACGCTCCCTACATCACCTACTTTGCTCCTTACACTATCATATCTTTTTAAATTCTAAAACTATTCTTTATATTTTAAAATATCTTACACTTTCACTTCTTTTCTTCAACAGAATGTCAACATTTATTAAAGAAAAAATTATTCAACGGATGTGCCACATCCATTAAGTTTTATTTTTTTAATTTTTAGTTTTTCAATTTATTGTATTTTAAATTAATATATAAATATTATTTAAGTTTTTTAAAATTATTACTTAATTATTTATAAATTAATTTTATTTAATAAAATAATAATTATTAATTTAATTTATGTATTATTATTTAAATAATAATTAAAATATTTTTTATAAATATATTAAAACGGATGTGCCAGATGTGGCGATATCCGTTGAATTTTTTTTTTAGTTTTTAGTTTTTTAATTTTTTGTATTTTAAATTAATATATAAATATTATTTAATTATTTTAAATTTATTACTTAATTATTTATAAATTAATTTTATTTTATTTAATAAAATAATTATTATTAATTTTAATTTATGTATTATTATTTAAATAATAATTAAAATTTTTGTTATCAATCTACTAAACGGATGTAACGGATGTGGCGACATCTGTTGAATTAGTTTTTTTTTTAGTTTTTAGTTTTTTAATTTTTTATATTTTAAATTAATATATAAATATTATTTAATTTTTTTAAAATTATTACTTAATTATTTATAAATTAATTTTATTTTATTTAATAAAATAATAATTATTAATTTAATTTATATATTATTATTTAAATAATAAATAAAATACTTTTTAAAAATCTATTAAACAGATTTGGCACATCCGTTAAAGTTTTTTTTTAAAATAAAAACAATAAACTAAAATATAAAATATGTAAACGGATGTCAATATCTGTTGAAGGTGAAACAGATGTTGACATCTGTTTTATAGAAGGACAAATTAGGTATGAGGGTGGTGCAGGAAGCTGTTGGTGGTGGTGGAGGGAGCAACTCTCCGTCTTCACTTATTTGAACCCTTCATCCACGATGTTTCATCCTGCACCTCTAACCCCTTCATCCTACACCTCCAAAATTTTCTAAAATACCCAAATTATCCTATAATCAAGAAACTTTTAATATTTAAAAAAACAAAAAATAAAATGGTCAAAGATTCTTCCTCTTACCAGTATGCACAGAAATTCTTCCCTCATACTTCTTTCTTGCATTTTAATACTCTTTGTATCTCATTTTTCTTCTTTTGAATTTTTCTCATCCTCTCTCCATTCTTCCAGTATAAAGGTCATCTCATTGTTAAAAATTTTCATATCAATTCTAAATACTAAATTTTTTAATAAATAAAAGAAAAATTAATAATTTATTTTATACACAAAATTTAACAAAAAAAACCTAATACAATAAATTAACATTTATAATTAAATTATAAAATCATAAACTAATAATATAAATTATACATTTATAAATAATATAATCAACTTACGAATAATTTAAATAACTATAAATGTGATTTTTTATATTATAAAAATTAAACATTTAAAATACATAACAAAATTTAATAATTATAAAAATTAAGTTAACTGGTTTTATTTATATTTTTTTATAAAAGAATTCTATTGTTAATTAATATTAATAAAAAAGCATGCAACAAACATAAAGCAATGTAAAAAGACTTAATAATGCATAATATTAATAAAGCAGCGTGCAGTAAGGAAAAAACATGTAAAAAAAAAAAGCTTAATAAAGCATCATGCAGCAAATAGAAAACAAGTAAAAAAAATGTAAAGAAAATAACAAATATATACAAATTGGATCTGCATGATACTTTATTTATCGGATATTGAGGACCGATGAGTACTTTCTCGGATATTAATATCCGATGAATATTTTCATTTCTATGATATTTATATTAAATTTTAAAAATTTATAAAAATTACTTTTTAACCATTAAAAATAATTTAATTAAATTATAAATTCATAAAAATTATACATAAATTTAAATATAATTATAAATTAATAAAATAATTAAATAAGCATACGGAATTAAACTTTAAAAAAACAAAAATTAAATTTGTATATCCCATATTTGATCGCATATCAACATTAGATGACCTCTCATTCGGATTTTTATATTCGATACACATATTCCAAATTTTATTAAAAATATTTTTATTAAATTTAATAAATTCATAAATATTATTTTTTAACAATTAATTTTTTTTAATTAAATTATAAATTCATACAAATTAATATATAAATTTAAAAATAATTATAAACAAATAAAATAATTAAATAACTGATATAATTAAATTTTTATATAATAAAGATCAAACATTCAAATATAGACATGTGAAGTTTTTTTATATTCTATTAATTGTTGATGCGCTTCTCATGTAAGTGAAACAAATTACAACAAAAATAAACTGTTAACCTCCCAACAATCTCCCACCACCAATTCAACCAGCATATCACCAGAAGTACGTATCTCAACCAGCAATGCATTCAAGTAACAACACTCCAACCAACCATCTCTTTCCACATGATAGGATGAAATGGAGGTGTGGTCAATAATTAATATACAACTTTTAAACAAAACATAAAATGGAGATGCAGACGAAGAGTTTGGTGATGTAGGATGAAACACCCTTCAGCCATTTATAGCACTTGATTAACATTTTTCGGACAACAACATTCAAAGTCATCCTCTCTTTCATATTCTTTTTTTTTTTAATTATGGAATGTCTATTTTGGAAAGTAGTTTTGAATCGAACTTTTTTTTCTCCATAATAGACATTTCGAAATAAAAAAAGTTCCAGATTAAATGTTCAAACATATTTTTCAAAACACCTAATTTAAAAGATATTTCCTTGTTAGAATATGCCATTCAGAATGGAACAAATAGGGTATTACTATTTACTTTTCCTTTCCTTCTTTTGTGTATCAAATTTATCTCATTAACCTTAATTTCTTTTTTTTTCTTCAAATAATTCCATTTATACACTCTCCTTTTATAGTTTTCACGTTTCCCATTTCTCACCCCTTCTTTTAGTTTTTTCTTTCACAATCGGAAATGAACAACCACGGTCCCAACTTTATCAGCATTGAAAATCAATTCACTCATCCTAAAGGTCCTTTCCCTTTTTTTTTTAAATGAAAAAAATGTTATTCATTACAACAATTCCGAAACATACTTTATGAAAGTATCCTAATTGGGAACTATCTCAAAAGTTACTTTTTATAACTATCTTGCAAGGTATTTTTGGAATGACAAAAATAATAAAATATATTTCAATTTTATGCACACAATCTACCATTCAAAAACATTTAAAATTCTACCATTTAAAACTCAACCATATTAAATTATACTATTTAAAGAAATACATTTAAGATTATATAATAAAAATATATTATAAATTATTTACCCTTAAGTTGAGCGTGTTCTGTGATCAACGGTCATGCGCCTCAGCTGCTTCTTTTCTGCAATTTTTGAAACATTGACGTTTTGTTCTACCTACAACAAGGCAGCAATTCCCCATGCCGAAGTGCTAGGCCTTAACAGCGTATGATGGGGAGCGACTTCAAGAGTTGCTTAAATTCTTAGAACCCTGAGCAAGCATGTGTGAATGCATGAGAATTAAAAAACAAAAAGTAAACAAGATAAAGAAAAAAGAATAAAGCTATTAATGTTGTGCATTCGATCGATAACCAAATGCACGGTTTCCCAGGACCTATTGAAGAAACAAACGTTGTTATTAGCTTAGTTTGATTTGGGAGGTATTAGTTGTATGTTAGTAATAAAGAAATAGAAAAACAAAGTGGCTAGAAAAGCAGGTGCGAGTGATGATATTATAAGCCATGATAGTGTACTCCCTCCAAAAAGAAGAGAAGAAAACAAATAGAAAGTATCAAAACTGTTGTCATGCTGGACAAGGTCTCTCCCTGACGAGTGATTCAGAGGCTTTTCTCTTAAAAAGTTGCCACAAACTTTCAAGATGCCTATCAACGAACTAAGTATTTGAGGATTTACTTTTGATACCACTTCAAAAAAATCTCTTATTAAAAAAAGTATTTTATATGTGTATATAAATTCACGTGTATTTCATGTTTTATTTGAGGTGAGATTTTGTTTGTATCCAACCATCATCACTGCTACTATTCATATAAGATATTGCACATTACCATTTGGCTCTGCATGCCTTCACTCCATCACCTTCCCTCTTCTCAGTTCAATCCATACCCTTTTCTCCAAACATTAACTTTAGCATAAAACACTTTCATCTCATGCATATGCACGTGTCACCTACTGTCCCCCCTAGTCTTTTACATACTTTATATCGTATGACATATGTTTTAATTTAAACGTTAAAATTTGAAATATAATATAACAAATTAAAAAAATTAATATTAAATTAAAAAGATTATATTCACTTATGAAGACTACAAGTTAATTCAAAACTTAGGTTAGGAAAAACATAGCAGCAACTGTGGATGGACTCTCATCCTTCATCTTCATGCCATGCCAAATTGTCGACATGTTGTTAATCCTTATGCCAAACAGACAATATAACTTTTACAATTTGTTAAACGTTTTGCATTTTTTAATAGCATTCCTATTTATTGGTATAGAAAGATTGTCCCTTCAATATTTCACTAAACATAAATTGAAAACTGATTTAGACTTTAATCATGAAATTTCAGATGAGAGACGTGAGTCGATTAAAACCAAGCGATAGTGCAAGAGAGAAAAGGAAAAATTTATTGTTTACCAGAGATAGGAACTAATAATTTGTCTTACTAATGCAAAAGAATAGAACTCTTATAATTCCATTAGAGCAGCAATTAATTATTAAGGGGTTAAAGCTAAAATCCAATGGTCGCCCCAAATTAAAATAAAGTTGCAACTTTTACACTCTTGTTTACCTTTGGTTGACCTTTTACACTCGTTGGCCTTGACCGTCCAATGAATTATCTTTTTATTCTTATACTTTATATTGATTTCAATTTAAAAAATTTTAAAACTAAAACATAGGTTTAATCGTTAAGTTACTTTTTATTTTCGATGAGCTAATATTGTTAAAAAAGTGTCACCAGCTTATGATTTTTTTAAATCTTTTTAAAATCTTTTTTATTTTTATTTTTTTTAATATTTTTTTAAAAATAAAAAATTTGTCACGTGTCAACTTCGTCATGTGACAATGACAATCCCAATTTAGCAATACAATTAGAAAAACCAAGAAGAAATGAGCATCAAATACAGAGAAACTGACCCCTATAACATTTTTGGCAATTCCAAACAATCCAAGAGTCATTATATCGGGTCACTACAAAACAGAAGAACAAAAGCTATTAGCAGATCCCACAAAGCTACCAATGATAATGATTAAGGAAGGAAGTTCTTGAAGAAGATTGTTATTCCATAAGAAATTCATTATCCTAGAAGGTTAGGCTTCTTTCTTAGCTCTCACGCTTGCTGTGTATCATCATAAAAAGCCTAACAGAAGCAACATAATTGCAACACGATAAAAAAAACGGTTTAGTACATTCATTTATTATTTTATATACTTTAATTGCAACATAGGGTGTCTCTGATAGGGAAATGTGAGAAGTTGGAGGTATGTATAATCTAAATAGGGTACTCTTGTTGTCTACTACTTTAAAAATAGAATTATTCTTTCAGAAAATAGGTTTATCATTTATGAAAAACTCAGTGTTTCGGTTGAAACTGTCTGATGGTTGGTCGTCCTTTTTTGTCCTACTCTTTTTTAACCGTTTAATCCTCTTCAATAACATAATCCACTCCGATGGGTTGTTGATTTGCAAGTCAGATATCATTTTCAAAGAGGTCTTTATTTTATTAAATAGATCAATGTTATTTTACCTGCACATCAAATAGTATATTTATAGGGTTGTAGCAGCCAAACACATTGATTAATCATTAATGTAGTATATTTTTAGCAAACCCAATAATTAATTATTAATAGAGTATATTTGTAAACCGTAAGGCAATCTAACACATTAATACCTGCTAATATACGTGCTAACTACCCATAAATGATCATTAACTCCGATCGGTATATTTCATATAGTACATTCGACATTAAATGTAACCTGCATAATGTCATATGTATATAAATAAACTATTACTTAACATGGAGAAGATCGACTACGGTTTCAGATTCAATTAACTAATATTCAGTGCTTCACATTATTTTCATTTTTTACTTTATAAACCATTTTATCGCTAAGGCTTTGTTGAATAGATTTGGGAGAGAGTGATTGAGGGAATTTCAGAGGATTTCAAGGTAAATTTTTTTGTTGTTTATTTTAGTAGATTTGGAGGTAACAACAAAAATTTTTACCTTCAAATCCCCTCAATTAATCTCTCCAAATGAACAAAACCTAAGTAACGAAGATTTTGGGGAGCTATTTATGACCTAATTTCTCCCCGCTAATATCCTGATCCATATTCTATCTAGACTTACTCGTGCGTCTTATTAATTTAATGACACTTTTCATCAATTCAGAATATTTTTTAAAAATTAAAAGTACAATATGAAAAGTATTTTACAAGAAAGTAAAAGAAAAAAAGTGTAGAAAGTAAAGGATGTTTCCGAAAATATTTCCCAAATCTAAAATTAATTTCCGAAATATTCAATCTAAAAATATTAAAAATAAAGAAGTTGGGGGAATACAACTTTCATGGAAGTGCAGGAAGAAAAAAGGAAGGTGCAGTAAGAAATACCTTTTTTCCATGTATTTGTTTTTAGCTTGTGTTCTTGGGCTTTATGGGCTTTAGCATTACCTAAAGACAAGTATTTAATCCCTGCAACGCAAGATTTTTTTTTCTTTAATTTTAAAATATAAAAATTAACGTTATAGAAGAAAACATTTTTTTAAAGTAAAATATTTAAAATAAAAATCAAAATTATACATGCTTAATAAAAATAGTATGATATACAATTAACTTATTTCCAATGTGTATAGTAATATTTTATATTCAAGTCATTATGGTTTTATTGAGTAATTCTTTTTTTAAGATTATTTTTTCAAATTATTTCAAAATATTTTTTGACAAATTAAAATTTGTAATATATATATATAAAAGAGTTATTTTTTATAATTAATGAAACCACCAAAAATAAAATAAACGAGTTAACACCAAGGTAAGTAGGATTAAAGTAGTAGTTCAAAAGCATTTATATAATTATTCTTAATACACATATAATTAAATAAATTACATTTTGTAATTATTTCATTACCAATGATTTAAAGTATTATGAATTGAAACGGTATTTTAGTATAAAAATGAAAAAGATTGATTGAGATTTGAAGGCAAGTCAAAGTCATGTTAAACATCAATTTTGAAAGTTAATTGACACACACACAACTTCTGTCTACATGCAAGATGATGGCAATTTTGTCATCAAGGACTCCAACTTAGTACCTGTCTGGCAGAGTTTCAACTCTCCAACCAACACCATCTTACCGGGCCAAACCTTGCTGAGTACTAAAACCCTCTTTTGCAAAGGGGAAGGACCTTCAAACTAGTCGTTGGGAAGTTTCATGTTACAAATGCAAGAAGATGGCAACTTGGTGCTCAAAGCGTACCTGTGGGCAGACCCTGCATACTGGTACACTTCACCCATAACCGCAAATATGACATTGGTGTTTAATGCTACCACTGCTCTCATGTACCGTGTCGACGGTGCTGGGAACATCTTCACCCTAACCGAAATCACTCCAACCCCGGTGGAGGATTACTATCACCGCGCTACAATAGATGAGAATGGGAATTTCCAGCAATATGCTTATCACAAGAGGAATGGGACCGGTTGGAGGAGGGTTTGGAGAGCGGAGGATCCCTGCAGAGTGAATGCTATCTGTGGTGTGTATGGCTTGTGCACTTCTCTTGACAATGAATCAATCAAGTGTGAGTGTATTCCAGGTTATATCCCTTTGGATGATCAAGATGTTTCCAAAGGGTGTCACCCACCAGCTGTCATCAATTACTGTGCAGAGAACAACTTCAAGCTCCAGGTCTTTGACGACACTGATTTCTATTTTGATACTCATCTTGTTAGCTTAGCTAGCGTTGACTTCGAAAGTTGTAAGAAGGATGTAATAGATGATTGTAACATTGTTGCTGCAACTTATGACCATTCCACCTCCACATGTGCTAAGAAGAGACTGCCCTTGCTGAATGCTAGAAATAACTCTTCTTCAAAGGGATTGAAAGCACTGCTTAAAGTTGCTAACAGGATTGAGTCTGGGACATCTGAACTTCCTAAGAAGAAAAGTTTTAATGTAAGAGTCTTTTTGAAGGTTCTTGTTGCAGTTACTGCAACTCTTGCATGTTTCTTTGGTGCACTTGCTGTCTACTATCATCCTTTCACTCGGAGACTTACAAGGAAAAAGAAGCATCTGAATGCAACAACTATTGGAATCAACTTCAGAGAATTTACCTTTCAGGAGCTGCATGAAGCAACAGACGGATTTACTAAGATTCTTGGAAAGAGAGCTTCTGGAAAAGTCTATCGTGGTTCTTTAGTAATAGGTGATGCAGAGATTGATGTTGCAGTAAAGAAACTGGAAAAGAAAATAGAGAAAAGTGATAGTGAATTCACGACCGAGCTCAAAATTATTGGTCGTACTCATCACAGAAATTTGGTGAGGCTTTTGGGGTTTTGCATTGAGAGTAGCCATCGAATTCTTGTGTATGAGTTGATGCCAAATGGTGCCCTCTCTAGTTTTTTGTTTGGAGAGGGAGAAAGGCCTCAATGGGGTCAGAGAATTGAAGTGGCTCTTGGAGTCGCAAGAGGCTTGCTATACTTGCTCGAAGAGTGCAACACCCAAATCATACACTGTGACATAAAGCCAGAAAATGTGTTACTTGACGCCAATTACACAGCCAAGATTTCAGATTTTGGACTCTCGAAGCTTTTGAACAAAGATCAAACTAGAATAGTCACTAAGTTAAGAGGGACAATGATACATGGCACCTGAATGGCTAAAGAGTGCACCAATAACTGCTAAAGTTGACATATACAACTTTGGAGTTATGTTATTGGAGATTATTTGCTGCAGGAGGCACGTTGAGATTTGTGAGGATGGAAAAGACAGTGAAGATTACAATGTATACGGTGGTGGTGAAGGGAGCAACACCCTCCATTCAATAACTTCCTCATGTACTTGTTTGTAAGGAATTTCTTCCTACACCCCGTGTTTTCTTAAAAATCAAATTAAACCCTGCTGAAATTATAGTTTCGGATTGTGTAATCTATAAATATTTTAGATTACACATCTAAAAGTCAAAATTATTAATTTTACATATTCCGTATTACAATTTTACATTTTGAACTATATAATTTATAATACAAATTTATTTTCTGAATTATATAATTCATAATATAAATTTTATCATCTGATTATCATTACCAGAGGATTACTCCCTCCACCGCCACCGCCACAGATTGGTCCTGCACCTCTACAACTTTTTTTTATTTCCAAAACTGAACTTATTTAAATATTTACTTTTATTTTTATCTATTTTAATCTAAAATTCTAATCTAATCTTATTTCCTTTCATTCTTCGTTGCCACAGCTCCCACACCCCACACCATATTGATTTCCGTCGACGGAACTTGCATATCCGTTAAAGGAATCCTCTCACTTGAAGTTGGAAGAGGAAGAAGAAGAAAAAATGTCTTGTGTGAAGAGAGCGCTGAGACAATTTACGTTCGGAAGCGGCAAGACGTCGGCCGCAACTAGTCGAGGCGCATAACGTCGTTTCATAGAGGCGGTGCGGCTGCAACGAACCGTAGATCTCAAAAGGAACACCACTTCTTCCCTGGGTGTCGTCGAACGGATCGAGTATGATCCTAATCGTTCTTTCGACATCGCACTCGTTCGCCGGCTACAAGGCGTCCACCACCGCCAACGTCGCGTCGGCGCTGCGGCCTGTTCGTCCAAGCTCCTAGCCCTCAATCCCACTGTCACTAACAGTGACAACATTCGTGGTGTTTAGTGATTCAAATCCAACGATATCAAGCTGGTGGGAAACTCAACTATGGATAAATCAAACGCCAACAAGTTCCTCGAAACGTCAACCATCTGCATCGTTTTGTTGCTCCCGAAAAGCATGGAAACGTCGTCTTCCAGTTTGTTCCTTGAAAAGTCTATCCGTTGTGGGTCTATGTTGGCCAGGGAAGCCAGAATGGGCCCCGAAAGCTGGTTGTGGGACAGCACAAGGCTTGGGCCAGGCCTCTTGAATGACCCAAAGGAATTCGGGATTGGACCAGTGAGCCTGTTGCAGCCGAGGCGCAAGGACAACAGGTTGGGCAACTGGGAAAGCGAGCTCGGTATGGGGCCGGAGAGTTTGAGTAAACTTTCTACTTTGTAAAGTGAAAATGAAGTTTTGAAGCGACAAGTTCTAGAAGCCGAGAGCAAGATTTCTCAGTCTTTTTCCCAAAAATGAATTATTGGTTGGAACAAACATCGACCTAAGAACCAAGATTGATGAACTTGAGGAATCATTGAACCGTGCACTATCAGAGAAGTACGCCACTACTCAAGAACTTGTGGCTCATAAGAACAGTCTAGCTGAATTGAATGATTTACAATCAAAATTCACTCAAATTCAAAGTGCAAATGAATCCCGCACTCTATAAGTAGAATCACAATTACAAGAAGCGTTGGAGAGATATACTGAGAAGGAATCAGAAATCAAGTGTTAAATAAAAAGCTGAAACTAGAGAATCAAATAAAGGTGCAGGGAGTAGAATCAACGGTTTCTCACATCCGTGCAAGGTAAAATGGGAATAATGAGGTATAGGGAGTAACATGTGGTGGTGGAGGGAGTAACTCCCTCGTTACCATGCATGGAAGATCTCACGATCTTCATAATCTTTCATTTCTCTGCGGTGGCTTGCTTCTTGATTTCCATTTTTTCTTCATCTGTACGAAGAGCAAAAGCGCTACAAACAAAAAGCTCTAATCACATCACATTATTCATTCATTCATTGCCGCCACGCTCCTCTGCCGTTGAATATGTTCTCTATTTCACATGAACACTGACATATATAGTTGAAATTCAAGCAAAAACCGCTCAATTATTGCTGCATAATTTACTTCATTCCATTCAAATGCACTACCACTACCACTGCTACTTTTTCTCATGCTGTTATGAGGAAAGAAAAAGCAAACGTACACAAGATGGGAGTCATAAGATTCAGAAACGTTGAGAAAATGAAACGTGTCGTCGTCTAAAGTTACGTCCCACCGGGCCCCGCATCTTTGATCTGTAAACCATTTCATCATACGGCCTTCTGTATAACTTCCACAGCGGCAAGAACGATTCCCGACACACCCTCTCTCCGCGCCGGAACACCATTCCCGCCGGCGATTTAAAAAATGACGGCCGAGGAGTGCGCTGCTGCACCGGCGTTCTGCTCGCCACTGACGTCTCCGACAGGCTCAGATACCAAGGCTTGAGGGAGTCAACGTGATGAGACGCAAAGCGCGAAGAAGAACATGATCCTGCATTCATCACGCTCCTTCCTCCAGTTAAATCCCCCGATGATGCATCCTCACCGTGGAAATCCAACGATGAAACCAGCTTCGTCACTGCCGATAGTTCCACGAATGTCCCCACACCCTGCACCCGCAGCACACACAATCATTCACTCTCCCACGGCTTTGGACCATACTTAAAAAGCATTGGTCATTGCTGAAAATGGATAGATTATTACCATAATTATGTTGTTTACTTTCCAAAAATAAGGAAACAGCGAGGGAGGGTCTATGATAAACGCTTTATGCAGTCGCCCAGGGTAGTATTCCCCATTATCTTCAGTGCTCCCAGCAGTAAGTTCGTAAAAGCAGATGCAGACATGTAAAAGCCTGCAACCAAACGCCTCCTTAATATACATGATTCCTTCAAACATCATTAAACACACTCATATCCATGTCCCTGCCTAATTATATTAACATTTTCTATGTAATTTGAGAGTATCTTCTGCATGATGCAAAATTTAAGGAACTAGGGCAAGATATTCATAATAATCAGTTCCATGAATACCATTCACAACATGGCACTATAGGAGTTTTGACCGTGACAGTTCATGGCCACCCATACACATTCTGAGAGTGCCTTGTGAAATGTGAATGATTTTGATTGTTCTGAGAGAAGAGAACAATAATTTTGTTTATATATATATATATATATATATATATATATATATATATATATATATATATATATATATATATATATATATATATATATATATATATATATATATATATATATATATATATATATATATATTAATAGATTGACATAAGTTCTCTTATGTAAGTTTGTATAAAATTTAATTTAGTTGAAAAGTGGGTTGAAGTACTTACTTGCATGGAAAAGCAAGACAAATTGCTGAACGTATTTTGGCATGGTCGAAACAGCCACCTCCATTGTAAAGACCAACAAACGAGTAAACCTAGAAAGAGAGAGAAAGAACCAACAGTGAAGAACCGCAGTTTAGTTCTACTGCAGTGTCTGCAGCAATGCAGATCATGAATTTAAGAAACAAAAGGTTCAGAACGATTCTTCTCTTCTGTTTCCAGACTTACATTTTCTGGGAATGAAACTTCTGATACTCTTGCTTCATCCGCAAAATCTGTTACACCATGTTCAACTCATTACTATTATTATATCATTATCTCACAATTAAACACCTTGAAGAAACTTGCAGAGTTTACACACACTCAAGTTCAGAAAAAAACAGGAGTATACTCATCGTCATGACCAGCCACGTACGCCAACCCATCAGACAGTTCTCCTGACAACTCATCTGCCATTAAATAATCTGTTTAAAAATAATTAACATAACAAAATTAGTAATGTTATGTTGAAGGAAAAAGAAAGAAGAAAACCCTTTGTTTTAGGGTGTGGAGGGAGAGTCATTCATCATCTATAGGGTGCATTCTGTAAGACTTCATTCAAATTATCTAAAGGGAGAGCAAGATTCTTGCTGGTTTTCACTTTCCTTTATATGTAAAGTAATAAGAAAGAAAAGAAGAATGTTAGAACAGCACTGTAATAATGTATATATCATAATTTACCAGCGCCTATACTCTCTCTCCAAGAAAGACAAGTTCTGAGTTGCTTGGCAGCTCTTTTCACATTATCCCCTTTGCTTTCAGAAATCGTTCCACACAAGCATAGTTGCAGAACTTCTCCTACACTCGAAACAGTTAAGAACAAAAAACATGTTTGTATCAGACCCAGAACACCACTTTGGAGTAATTCTCCTCCAAATAACGGCTTTTAGGAGAATATATATATATATATATATAAATATATATATATATATATATATATATATATATATAAATATATATATATATATATATATATATATATATAAATAACCAACAAACCCAGCATACTTAAAGGCAAGAAAAAGTAATTAAAGTAAAAACGACCAAAACTGCAACTGTTTACTCTCAGCTCAATAGATTTTCCACTTTTAATTACAAGTAATGTATTTGCAAAAAGAACAGTGAGTGAGTGGAAGAGGATGTGAAAGAAGAACCTGTTTAACAGTGAGCGGTGTTTGTTTCCTGATGAGTTCGAGAACTGCTTCAACTCTACACCTGTCTCTCTCATCCTTCTTACTCATTTAAAAGTCTTTGTTTGAGGGAGGATGTTGGAGTGCAAACAAAGCCCCACATTGAGTGAAATAAGGACTGGTCAAGGGTTTACATACACATAGATATCTCCAATGATAAGAGATCTTTTGGAGTGGTACCAAAAACAAATCCGTGAGGGCTTGACCCAAAGCAGACAATATCTTATCACATATGAAGTTCTATGTGTGTGTTGAACCTCCCCCAACTTTGTTGGATACTAAACTAATGAGAAGGACGACTTTTTAATCAAACTATCTCATCATATATATTTATAATTCTTTTTTAAACTATACAGTCACGTTCACTCCTTACATTTATTGACTTTTTGTTTTACCTCTTTGTGTTTTGAAGTATTATAGAAAGTGTGGTTAAATATGATCTTATTTATCATAAATGTGATAATACATACATGGAAAATGTGGTCATAAATCCAAAATAGAGTCCGACCACAACTATCGAATTAATTATCTTCATGCATAAGAATACTAGATTCTCCAGTATAAAAGATTGAAAAATCATCTCAAACCTCTCTTTTTCTTTTCTATTGCAATTTTTGGATTATTATATAACGATTTTTCAATTTTAAATTTTGCATAATTTTCCATTTATAGAAATAGATAGACTAGAAATAGAAACGACATCTCTTATCTCAATAACACCAAAGATAGGGATATGAAATGAATGGAATTAAGATGACATAAAGCACCAACTTTAACCCAAAATCGGACGGATTTAGGTCAAAATTTAAAGAGATACAGACAGGGACGGATTTTGGGGGCAGACACAAACTTTTAAAATTTCTAATAAATAATAAAATATAAAATTTAATATAATAAAAGATAAAAATTTATTACCATATTTTTTATTTTTTAAGTTACTTACGTTTGTATTCATTTTTCACATCTTTTCTTTTATTTCTAAGTAAAAGAAATTAAACACAAATTCAATATTTTTGTTTTTATTTTTCACTTGTTTATTGGAAAATATGTAACTCTCCTTTATCCCACTTTATAGTTAAATATTAGTTTTTTAAAAAAATTTATCTCATGAATTTATTGTATAATAATTTGTATATAATGTATAGTATTTGATTTCATTGGCCAATAAAGATGTGAAAATAATGGTAATAAGTGTAAAGTGATTTATTATTTATATAATATTTTTTTTCTCTACTATATCTATTATTTTTTATCTCTTTAATATCTCTTTATCAAAGGATTATTTGTAGAAAAAACGTACAAATATATTATTTTTCAGCTCTTTGCATGTGACGGTTGGCTACATATTTTAAAAGTTATATTTTGATTAATACGTTTCTACTCATTAAATAGTTTTTTTCACTGAAAATTAAACTGTACAAATAATTCTAGAGGGCTTAATTGATCCCTCTCATAATCTTTTATTTATAATAATAAATTAATATAAGAGTTCATGACTAATAGGTAACTCTTCGGACAATATAATCATGATAAATAGGGTAACTCTTCACACAGTATAATCATAATAAATAGGATAACTCTTCACACAATATAATCATGATAAATAGAATACTCCTTCACACAATATAATGATGATAAAATAGGATAAATAACCTAACATTTTCATTAAAATTAAAATAATCTATATTTGGAAAATATGTTAGAATACATGGTGTGCGAGAGAAGTAGAACGTAACAAGTTGACTAATTAATAGTAGTTTTTAATATAAGAGTAAGGGTTTAAAATTATTGAAAGTTATCTTAATATTTTGAATTAGAAATAATATCAAAATTTTATATATATATATTCAATTATTGTTTTATTAGTGTAATGTTTTTGTTACGATTCTTTATAAAATTTCATCAAATTTCACTTGAAAATGTGAATAAAATTGATTTTATTAGGAAAAAAATATACTTTGATATATATATATATATATATAATTTTTTTACATTCATTTACATTATTATTTTTTAATTTTTATTCTCTTTTCTTTTAAAAAATAAAAAAATAACGGGTGTCATCTTATTATTATTTTTTATAATGAATTTGGTGGTAGAAGGTTAGATGTATCTTTTTAGAAGAAGATGCTAATACAAACATATTTATTCTATTACTCTAAAATGTTCTTTTAGAATATCAGAGGATGTCTCACCAAAACCAGTCGCTGATACAATTTTTCTAAATTGATTTTTTTGTTAAAGTTTTTGTTTCACTATCTTAGTACACATGACATTTAATAGGTTAAGTATGGTATTAGTAGCAGTCAAAATAGACAACTACAGATAATAGGTAATATGCATAGAAAATTTACCTGGAGGTGGAGATGATGAGAATTCAAAAAAGCAATAGGATCAGCATCAGGAAAATATTTTTGAATATATCTTTCAACCGCGGCCTTGCTCTTAAAAACTTTGGTGAGAGATGTCTTCTCCCTTCTCTTCTCTTCCTTCATTTCAAACAGTCGATTTGGTAAATGAAGATATAAGTATTTACCAGACATTTGCTGTAGGTAAAATAAACAATTAATGACAAAACAATAAATAATTAATGACTGCACAGTCCAATACATCCGGATCATTTAAATCAAGAAATTAGAGAAAGGCATAATCTAAAGAGAATAAATGAGGAACTCACCTCTGTAACATTTTTCCCAAACAATTCAAGAGCCATTAGGGTCACTACAAAACAGAGAAACAAAATTATTAGCAAAACTCACAAAGCTACCAATACTTTTTGACCAATTAGATTGAGGTCAAAAAAGGCTCAAAATAAATTCTCACTAAAAAAACCCAGCTAAATATCCCTCAGGCTAGTCCATGGGCTTTTTTTTTAAATTAAGACTTTTTTACATAAACAATAAACAAGTCATTAATTAAATTTTGAGACATTATAACATCACGACACAACAGTTTCACATATCAATAGAAACTAAACAAGCTACAGTACATGATAGACAATTTTTATGCTTGAAAATAATCTCATTCCTCGATAGACAATTTTGCACATTAAGAAACACTTAATATCAAGCCATAGAAATGGTTAGGGTCGGACTCCATTGTTCTTTTAGAATGTCAAGACATTCCATTACTGTTGATGTTTGGGTGGAATACCTTAGTCCTAAAGGCAACCTGCAGTACATAAAGACGTTAAATTCAGCATTTCTAAACTATAGCACTTGACAGGTGTTAAAGATATTGACTAGCAGCCAGCACAGGTGCTTAAGATCATCAGTCCACATATCAAGAAAAAAAAAATGCATACAAAAAACAGGAGAATGAAACAGGCAAAGAACAGGAAAATTCTTAACACATGAGAAAACTCAAGATAATCCACTTTTCACTGAATGTGCGAGAAAAGGGAAGGTGATACAATTTGTATCAGGTGCTGCAAAATAACAAGACTTTCAACTAAAGAAGTGATACTCCTGCTTTCAATTTGTATCAGAGGTGCTACAACAAGTGATACTCTTGCTTACTTTTATGATAAGTTCAATTAAAGCCCTGTGGATTAACTAAAAACTACACCAAAAACTGATATAACAAGACAAATTTATTTACAATTAAATGCTCCATGCTCTATAAGAAAGTCATCTAATATAATGATAGAAAGTCATCCAACAGATTATATAATGTAAGATGACTTTGATTCACACTTTTGTCCATCACGGGCAAAGCAACAAGACAAGACTCCTAAAACACCCAGTCCTAATACTCTAACGTTTCCTACAAAAAAAAATATTAATATCCACAGCAAATTAGTTTAAAACACGCAGATCTTACTAAAATAATAAATACAAAATCCAATAAATTTTTTAATTGGATAAAACAACATGACAATTAATTTACAATATACTTTTCAAAGAAAATACCAATACTTCAAGCACGTAGCACTTTTTCCTCAAAATTATGAAAGCAGAAAGAATCAACAAATTTTCAAAAGATGGATTGGCCCAAAAAACAAGTTCTTTAAAGAATCTTTTGGTGTGACTGTAAAGTTTCTGTCAATTTACACACCAGTAAAGACCGACTCCTGTCATAGAACAGAGAAACACCTGTATCCTTCTTAACTATTTATTTAACACTACAGTAGAGAAACAGTGATTGAAATTTACTCTTTGATTTATTACAGTCATCAACCAAGTGTAATTTGTCTTCTTGACATAGCCAATGATGGAGATAGTGTTATCAACCATATATTGCAAATTTGTAAATAGTTAATTTATATAAGAATGCAGTAAAATCAATAATTGGTTTACTGTAATAAATTTATCCTTTTTTTATATACTTGGATTATGAAATTTGGGGCAGATACTAGTTATTAATCTTTTTACACTATTTTGTTAGAGAATTGGATAATATTTAGATGAAGTAGAGTAGAAAAATAAATAGGGATTTTATTGATTTTATTCTGTTTTCAAGATCTAGATAAAAGAGATATCACAGGTCCAAGACAGAAGAAAACCAAGAAGTGTACAAAAGGGAACTCTAAGGAAATTTGAGAGTCCTTGTTCTCCTTAACTTTTCTCTACAATTTTCAGTCAATACTCTATTAACCACTTAACAACTATCACATAGTGGTTAAAATCTTCTAAACTATTGGCAAGCTCTTCTGGTGTATCCATCACATGTGAATTGGGACAGCAGAACTAGATGAAGGACAGCGTGTTAATGTTATTGACATCCCAGGTAAAGACATGATAACATATTAATTCAGGAGCATGTGTGGTTGTGATAGGAATCACACTCATAATTCCCTATTAGCAGACTCCCGTGGGCTCAAATCCCCCAGGTTATGGCCCAATACACCCGTAGGTAAGAATAAATGGTTGTATAGAGAGAGTGTAGATTCCATTAGGGGTATAGGGAATATTGTTGTTAAGTCTAGAGCTTTTTCTTGTACTTGGGGCTACGACTCTTATCCTTCCCTGTTTTTTCCTCTTTTATTATCAATAAAATAGCGGATTATTCAATGTTATATGGGAATTGCTATCCTTTGTGTTTTGTTTGAGATCATTGCCCAAGTCATCTATGCCAACACTCGTTTCACTGGTTTAGGACGGAGAGGTGCTAAATATTGAATCTCTAATAACCATGGAGGGGAAGGAGGCCGAGGAAGGGAAGGAGATGGTATGACAAATCTTAAATTGTAGACCCTTCAACAACCGCAAAGAGCTTTCTTGTTCAAAATCCCTTAAATTTGAAGGACTTTTGGAGGGGTACTAAATTCTAATCTTTAGTCTATAGTGCTGCCAGTCACAACTTTATGCCTTTGTAGTCTGTTGGGACTCTAGGAATGAGTTTTACTAATACGTGGGGCTTTATAGTCAACTTTGGAAATGGTAGCTGGTGTGCTTCTCAATTTATGTGAGGGACTGAAGGTTAAAGTTGGCTAGTATAATTTGGATATGGATGCTTGTGTGTTGGATTTAAGAGGGGTTGACTTATTGTTAGGAGTGGATTTGCTGGAACAACCTGGACAAACCATAATAGATTGGAGGAAGACACTGAGTCTTGATGAGAATGGATGAACTATTACTCTAAAAGGGAACCACATATAGGACAAGTACCAAACTATAGCTTTACAGTGTATTTTAATAGAGATGGCAGAAGACTATGAAGTGAACTTGAGGAATACTAAAAAAAATCAGAACATGGAGGTGATACTAGTGCTATAATGATATTCCCATTGAGTGTGAGCTGCAACAAATTCTAGAGTTTCATGCCTGTTTCAGAAGATACTAAAGGGTTTCTTCCTCTGTACCAAGTGATGCCTTGATTAAGGCTTGCCCTGCCACATTTTTTATTCTAACCTGATTTCTTAAAGGAATTTATTATAGAACATGTTACATTTGGGCATGGGATTGATGCAAGATCAGTGACCCGTAGCATGTTTTAGCAAGGCACTATCCTTAGGTGTATTACCAAAATCAGTTTATAAGAAGGAATCATGATTCTTTCCTTAGCAATTCAACATTGGAGACTCTATTCCTCCCAAAGTATTAAGGAATTCACAGATCACTAGAGACTGAAACATTTTCTTGTCAAAAGACCAACAATGTTGACTTTTCAACTTAGTGTGTTACCTAATTGAAGTTATTTATAAGCCTAGGCCTATGAATAAAGCAGTTGGTGCTTTTTCTAGGAGGGACAATGTTGGTAATCTAAACTCCTTTTTTGTGAGCCCTTATTGGTCGGACTTTCCCAAACTAATAAAATAATTATTCTTGATCCAAATTTGAACCAATTATAGGATAAGCTATAGGTTGATCCAAGTTCTAGTCTAGCTTATGAGCTGAGGGAAGGTTTGTTTTTTTTAAGGGTAGTTGCTGATGTCCACTCTCATTCATATCCTTCTAACTGAGTTTCATTCCACTTTAGTGGGTGGATGTTCCGTGTTCACTAAGACCTACAAATGTGTTACAAGGACCTTCTTTTGGCTAGGCATGACAAAGGGAATCATGGAATTTATTCGTGTCTAAGAAGTAAACATTCTGCTATGTCTTCCCTTGGTTTGTTTCAACCTCTTCTGCTTACAGAATGGACTGAGGAAGACATTTCCATGGATTTTATCATCAGGTTACCAAGTTACATGGTTGTGAGGTCATTTTTGTGGTGGGATTGCTTATTCAAGTATGCTTATCTCCTTGAACTCAAACATCCTTCCAAAAAAAGTCAGTGGCTTAGTCTATTCCTAAATATGTTGTCAAGTTGCATGGGTTCCCAAAGTCAATAGTAGTGATTGTGATCCCTTATTCCTCAGTAGATTTTGGAAGTTGTTTTTGTCTTCAATTCAAAGTACTGTTCTAGGGATGACAAATTTCTATTATTCTAAAGTTGTTTAGTAACATTCCTTCATTGTTTCTCATCAGAGCAACTCAAAGAGTGGTGTATTTTATTGTCTCAGGAGTTTTGGTATAACCTCCGTTCACACAGCCACAGGTAAAATCCCTTTGGGGGTGATATGTGGTCATCTTCCTCCACTTGTGATTCGTTATTTGAAAGGGGAAACTATATTAGATTCGATTAAGTGGTAGTGGATCAGGTTGAAGCCTTGTGACAATTGAAGTGTCATTTCCATTGGAGCCCAATAAAATATGGAAACCACATGCTAATGCACACGGGAAACAAACCAGTTTTGCTGAACGTGATTGGGTTTACATCAAACTTTTAGGTGTCGTCTTGCATTGGTGAAGTCAATTTTACTGAACGGGATTGATTGCTTCCTGAACCAATACTAAGTTGTCTCACCAAGGTACTACGGTCCCTTTTAGGTGCTGTCTCACATTGGTGAAGCCATCTACAAGCTCATATTTTCAGTGACAACATGCATCCATCCCCTGTTCTACATATCTCAGCTCAAGTGTTCCAACAAATGACTTCATTAGCACCTCTATACCACCTCAGGTGGCTATAAAAGGCCATGATCCTTTGTTTCCAGAAGCTGTACTAGCCACATTAAAAGTCAAACATGGTGGTTGGTCATTGGTTGGGTGGCTTATTCTTTGGAGATCTCTGCCAGTGAGAGGAAGTTATGTGGGAATCAATTGTTGCTATCAAGGAACAATTTCTTTCCTATTGCTTTGAGGACATGCAAGATGCTACAAGCTAGGGAGACTTAGGAATTTTTCTATTAGGGTCAAAATGGTTTTCCTTGGAGATGGAGAATTCATCCACTGAGAATGAAATTGGTATTGATAAGAATCACACTCCTAAGCCCTTTTTAGTGTATTCTTGTTGGCCCAAATTCCCAAGGTCAGGGGTCAAACAAGAATTAGTGGGAGGGGCAAAGTTGGTTTTAGAGAGTGTAGAGTTTATTAGGGATGTGGAGAATATCATTGTTAGTGGGAGTCTACAGATTTCTCTCAGACTTGTAGGCTATAACTGTTATCCTTCCTTCTTTTCCTTCTATTATCAATAAAATAGTGAATTATTCAATATTAAATAGAAATTCTATTAGAGTGTTTATCTATGTCCTTTGTTTCTTGGAAGCTTTTGTTACATTCATCTGACCTACAAAGTTTCACAGGATTATTTGATTTGTCTTCTGGATCTGAGTATGTTCGAAAGAAAATTGTCAAATGCATTGATTTGGCTAAGGATGGGATACATGCTGCCATTTTGGTGTTCTCGGTTAGAACACGCTTTACTGAGGGACAAGAAACTGCTTTATTTGGAAGCAAAATTGTAGATTACATGATTGTGTTCTTCACCGGAGGAGATGATTTGGAAGAAAGTAAAGAGAGCTTGGGGGATTATTTAGGTCGCGAATCTCCAAAGGCTTTAGAGGTTTTTCTTTGAGCATTGCAATCTAGATTAAAGTCTATTTTTTTTTTCTTATATTCATTGGATTTTTAACCTGTGGTCTAGTTTTCTGTTTAAATTGAATGACGGGCTTATCAATCTTTGAACGTATTATACCTTTAGGTCAAAACTTTGATAAATACATTTGGTCTTTGCTGAAATTTTAAATATATATTGTCAATTTTGAAAGTGTGTACATAATTTTTTTTTTGGCTAATACATCCAATTTGTTCATGCCCCTCAGTAAGTGATTACCTAAACCTTTAGAATGTATTTTTTAACTCATTTTCCTGGTGAACATATCTTTATGCATGTTTGGATATGCTTTAAAAAGCACACATTTATTCCATAGCCTTTTTTGAGTTTTCCCTTCTAGAAGCTGCTTTCTTAACTTATTAGAAAAGTAATAAAACTGGTTTTATTTTAAGATTTTAATTTTTCATCTACTAAAACTTATCTAATAATGAGTACATTAAACATTTTTTAATTAAAACACTTTTTTCTTATGAAATTCACAAATAAACAGGTCTAAACACCCATCTGATGCCATTTGGAGATTAAAACTTTTACATGCAGAGAGATTGGTGCAATGGCTTGTTTTTCTCATCTGCTCTTGTATCATGCTTGGCAAATATCTTATATGGAATTGATTGTATATGTTGTGAACTTTAATATTGGTATATCTTGTAAGAAAAGATATAAATAACCGAGTAGCAGAATTCTTAAAAGTGCTTCACTTGCCTTGTTTTCATGTTGGATTAACTCTCGTAAAAAATGTCAGCGAGACTCTAATTTTGGTGGTTTTATTTCTTATTTATTAAATCTCTGTCTTGATTGATGTGAAACTCATCAAAATTTGTAATTGTCAACAAATTCCGGCTAATAAAAGTATTATTTTCTGCTTCTTTTAGTGGCATGATACTCTTTTTTTCCTGGCTGAATATATCTTGGATTATAGGACAGTCCATCTGCCGAATCTCAAATGGGAAATTCTTAGTTTTGTGGATCTTCAACTGAAATATTGAATTTAACTGCAGTGTAGGAAATTCTTGGTCTGTGTGAGAATCGTGTTGTACTTTTTGATAACAAGACTAAGGATGAAGGGAAACGTTCTGGACAAGTTCAAGAACTTCTCTATTTTGTAAACATTGTTCTATCACGAAATGGTGGACGACCTTATACAGATGAGTTGTTTACAGAACTGAAGGTGAAGCTTTTGTGAACATCAAATCTTGGAAAGCATACATGATATCAGCTAATTCATCATTTCATTCATTTGACTGCAGAAGCGAGCAATGGAGCTGCATAAGCAACAAAGAAAGGTTGATTCTTTTAAAGAAGAATATGCTAAAGATGCAATATCGGAGTTTGAAAAGCAAATACAGCAAACATATGATGATAAATTAAAGCGAATTACTGAGATGGTACTCTTTACGTCCATGACTTTTTATATTAACCATTTTAATTAACTTGATGTCATTTAACCTTTTTTTTGAAGTTAAATAATGTGACTCTTATATTTTAATGATTTTTTTATAGCAGCTTTGCAATAGCATATGTGCAAGGGAGTGGTCACTGTTTCATCTTGATGTTAAATCTGCATTTTTACATGGTCCCCTTGATGAAGAAGTGTATGTTATGCAGCCACCTGGATTCATTAAGAAGAAGAAGGAACACTAGGTATACAGACTGCAGAAGGTGCTTTATGGACTGAGACAAGCGGATTGACTCATTTTTAATCAATCTGAAGTTCAACAAATGTATAGTCGAGCATGGAGTATATGTAAAGGGAGATTCAGAGGAAGATTTGTTATCATCTGCCTATATGTAGATGATCTACTTGTCACAAGACCAAATCTAGACAACATAGATGAGTTCAAGAAAATCATAGAAGCTGAATTTGAGATAACTGACTTGGGAAGATTGAGCTACTTTTTGGGGATGGAATTCACCTATACAACTACTGGATTAGTAATACATCAGAGGAAGTATGCAAATGATTTTCTGAAAAGATTTAACATGATGGAGTGCAATATTACAAGGAGTCCTATGGAAGTCAATCTAAAGTTGATGAAGGATGACTCTGAGAAGGATGCGGATGAAACAAAGTTCAAGCAGATCATCGGTTCAATACGTTTCATTTGTAATAGCAGACCTGATTTAGCTTTCTGTGTGGGAGTGATTAGCAGGTTTATGAGCAAACCAAAGGAATCTCATATGCAAGCTACAAAGAGGGTGTTATGGTACATTAAAGGCTCAATGGACTGTGGGGTGTTATTCCCTACTAGAAGAAAGAAAACTGTAGAGGAGATAACAGGTTACATATACTCAGATTATGGAGGTGATCCGATTGAGAGAAAGAGCGCTTCAGGTTATATCTTCATGTTGAATTATGCTCCTGTTTCTTAGTGTTCTAAAAAGCAACCAGTGGTGGCACTCTTAAGTTGTGAAGTTGAGTATATAACAGGGAGTTTTGCTACGTGTCAAGGCGTGTGGATCAAAGAGCTTATGGAAGAGTTGAAGGTGCCTATGAAGAAGCCAATTCAGTTGAAGATTGATAATAATTCAGCAATCAACTTAGCCAAGAATCTCATTAGTCATGGAAGGAGTAAACATATAGAAGTTAAATTTCATTTCTTATGGGACATAGTGAATAAGGATAGAATTGTTTTAGCCCACTGCAAAACTGAGGTGCAGTTGGTTGATCTATTTACTAAGCCTTTAAAGATTGAAAAGTTTGATATGTTGAAAGAAACATAGGAGTTGTTTCTCTTAAGTATCTGACTTAGGGGAAAATATTAGATATTATAAGTCAGCTTTTGGTGGCCAGCACTAGTGCAGAAAAGGCCTTTAACGTCACCCTTTAGACGTCCAACCCTCGAATATCCAACGTAAAAAATGACCGGTGGCATTTTCTGTAAATAAAACAACTATATAGACGTCTATTCTAGAGGGAATAAACGTCTAAAGCTATATAGACATCTGATGTGGGGGAACAGACTTTTATATACTCATTTTTTAAATCTAAAAAGTCACTTTTTGACTCCATTTAAACGCCAGATCCCACCAATCTGACTTCTACAACCATATAGACGTCCATGTGGGGGGAACCGACTTCTATATACTCATTTTTGAAATCTAAAAAGTCACTTTTTAACTCCATTTAGACGTCTGATCCCGCCAATCCGACTTCTACAGCCATATAGACGTCTGATGTGGGCGGAACCGAATTCTATATACTCATTTTTGCAATATAAAAAGTTATTTTTTAACTCCAATTAGACGTTCGATCCCGCCAATCCGACTTCTACAACCATATAGACGTTCGATGTGGGGAGAACCGACTTCTATATACTAATTTTTGAAATCTAAAAAGTCACTTTTTAACTCTATTTATACGTCCGATCCCGCCAATCCGACTTCTACAGCCATATAGATGTCCGATGTGGGGGGAACCGACTTCTATATACTCATTTTTGAAATCTAAAAAGTTACTTTTCAACTCCATTTAGACGTCTGATCCCGCCAATCAGACTTCTACAACCATATAGACGTCTGATGTGGGAGAATCGACTTCTATATGGCTACATTAAAACACCGCGAACGCGAGATAGCAGTTACGCGCACTTAATGTTCATCATCTTCCTCGCGTTTTCTCTCTACGGGTTACACTTTTCAGGTTCGTTTTCTCACTTTTGCACCGTTTTAAATTAATTTTACTCGTGTCCTTGGGCAGTGTTCTTGGGCGGCGATTTCTTGCGTTTTGCTCTCCTCCAATTCTCTCCACTATGTTTTTGAAACCATCCAATACAAAAAAAACGTACAATACATTCTCTTCAACTAAAACATAAAGTTGTAAACTCGAATCATCATGAGCCATGAGCAACCCGAGAGGCCTCAAGCAGAAAAAAATGCAATCAAATACGGCAACGTTTTAGACGTCTGATTTATAGTGTCAGACGTCTATACAGACATCTAACCTGTATGGACCGGACGTCTATATAGACGTCTAACCTGTATGGATCGGACGTCTATATAGACGTCTGACCTATTGGGTCTGACGTCTCATTAACGTCACTCATATAGACGTTGGACAGAGATCAAACATTAAAAACCCAAAATAATAAACGTTTAAAGTCTTTTCTGCACTAGTGCAGCTGTCAATATAACACCTGCACATATGTTTTTCTTTGCTTTGTATAAAAACACTTGTAATCCATACAGAACTGAATATATAGATAATACAGTTTCATTCCTCTCTACCTCTGTTATTCTTTCAATGCATTATCTTCTTCATTACTCCAACAATTTACACCGTTAGAAAATCATTAAAATTTTTGTAATAAGAGAAATGTAAGAATGAGTTGTAAGCATTACGATTTCACTATTAAAGGAAATATTTATATTTTATACATATCGGAACGAGTGTTTTGGATGATATTTTTTTATTCGAAAACATATTTTAAAATATTCTATTCTGGATTTTTTTATATTCTAAAATAATTATTTTGAAATACAATTTTTAATCTGGTAATATATTCTGAACTCAGAAATACATTTCAAAATTGAAATAAAATTGAAACGGTTATTCCTAAAGTCATTTCTAAATGTTATTCCTAAAGTCATTTCTAAATCTTAAAAAGATGATGATATTTTGATAACATATTTTTATAATATTTTAACATTATTTACGTATCATTTTATAATTGGTACAAAATTACTCTACAATCAATAATAATAATCATAAAAATCACCATGGACCAATCACAGAATGACACATAAATAATATTAAAATATTGTCAAAAAAATGTTGTCAAAGTATCATTATCCATCTTAAAATACTTTCAAAAACATTTGCTGTAGATTTTATTTTTGTATTTTGGAATGATGGTTTAGGAAGGTATTTCTAGATTTAGAAACACATTTCAAAAGGCTTAAATGCTTACTTCGTCCCATGTTAGGAGGTAATTGGCATACACTAAACTGAAAATTACTTCCTAACATTAACATGGAAACGAAGTAAGCATTTAAATCTATTTTAAAACAAATATTTTAGAATAAAAAATCATGAAATGATTGTTCTGAAAATTGTTTTTATGTTTCGAAATATATAAATTTTCGTAGTGCTCTAGAAAATAAGTTCAAATCTAAAAATGCCTTCATAAATATTTATTTTGGAAATTTTTTTCTTATAATCCGTATAAGATGTTTCCGAAAACATTTTCCGAATACAATAAAAATAAAATTAAAATTAAAATTAAAAAATAATTATAATAATAATAAACTACAAATATAATGATAAACCACAAATCTAGGAATGATTAAATATAACTCCAAGAATATAAAATTATAATAAATTGGAGGTCTATATCATAAATATAAATTAAAACACATTGTTCAAAGTCCAAACATGAAGAAAAATTATCGACATTCAAATTATAAAAATATCCTTCATGATAGAGATGGATGAAACATCTCTGCCACTTTGATAGATTTGACGAGACATATAAATTTCACTTCCTTTTTATTGGAGGAATATTTCTACAGCACCACCATGAAGGAGCAGTAAACCAGGTGTCTGTCCACATGTCTATATCACCATGGAAGAAAAAGGGCTCATCATCCTCATTGCCAAAAGTGAAAATGCCCCAATTGTTTACATCAGTCCTATTCAAGCCTAAACGGGTCATTTTACGTTTTACATGACTAAAATCCCATTCATTCGCCCAAGGATCCATTTGATCATTGCATAAGTAAATGCTGTTTCTAATTTCAACTCCAAGTTCCTTTGCAGAGAAGGATGTTGAACAACATTTTCCCAAAAATATCATTTCATCTCCTAAATCCTTAACCTTCTTCCAAGCTAACTCCTCAAAGTCCATTGCATATACCTCAAATTTTTTGGTCTCAATCCATTTATTTTGTTTGAGATTAAAATATCTACGAACAATTAAAAGTTTCCCAATGGACTCCACAAGATATGTAAAAGTTTGATTGGTATCTTGATTCCGTAATATTATCCCGTCGTGTTGTAACTGAAATATACCAGGCCTTTGTACTTCATAAATCCGTGTTTTTATATCGGAAAGTGCTCCATCATCATTGTTAATGGCAGAGTAGATACTTCGAACATCAATTTGCCAAATATTTAATCCATCATCGAGAAGGTAAAAACTTCCATTACAAAATACAGCATCCTGAAATGGCTTATCTGTTTGTTTCTTATATTTAATCCATGAATTTGCTCCTATAACCCAAAAAGCCAACTTACGACGACGGCGGTGTACAAGCATGCAGATAAATTATTCTCATAGGGAAGCCCAAGAGAGCACCATTTTGTGATAACTTACTTGATGGAGGGAGATCAATTTGACTTCCTGAAAATGGATTCAGTAAGTTAACTTCAAGTAGAAAACTGTATACATTATTTACCATAATCAACCAGCCACAAAATGATCCCAACAATACTTTCCACATGACTCTGGCAACTTCAACTCCCAAACACGATTCTCTAATACACTTATACAAGTTTTAGTCTCATTGTTCCCCAGACCTGAAACCAAGAGACAAGGAAGTCCATGCCTTTGTGTACTAGGAAGTTCTTCTCCAAGAATGGCATTCCAACTCATACAAACTTTGCTCATCGATAAGCAATCAACAAAGGTCAATTTTTCAGCAATCAGCTAAGTATACCATGAGGGAGACTACACCAATAGTTAAAATATTTCTAGAGAATAACATTTAAAAATAATACTAATAACTAAATGAAAGAAAAATTTAAAAATAATATTAACAACTAAATAATAAGAACCATGAAGGAAAACTAACTGAATAAATAAATGTTTATTTACAATAACAAACTTACAGGGCGGATTGATCTTTCCTCAGTCATCTGAAAGAAAGGAAACATACAAAACTTTAGAAAAATGAATCAAGAAAAACAAATAGAATGATTTCCATGAAATGGTAAGACAAACCTAACTGCAACCATATTCATTAACGCTTAGGGATTTCTACCAAAACCCCTCTTCTTTCTGTTGTTTTATAGGAACCCTATATATCTAGGGTTCCTCTTCTTTCCTTTTTGTACAGATTGAAACAATACAGAGTAATAAAGTGTTTACCTTTTCTCGTTTCTTCTTCTTCTTTCTCTGGTTCTCTTTCTCTGCGTTTTCCCTCAGCTTCTCCAGCGCTTCGCTTGCCATGGAAGCCTCTCAGTGTTTGCACGAGCCTCTCTCTCTTCGACAGCCCTAAGTACCAGTTCTAATAATATTGATCGTGTTAATCAGAGGTTAAACGAAATAATATAAATATATAATACAGAATTTTGAAAAAGTACCTATTTAGGAAAGGAGAATGTATAAAAGCCAAACGAATAAAAATAAAAAGTATCTGTTATATATGGATAACTACTTAGAAAGATTTACGCTCCCAAATTCTAACCTTTTTCAGCAGTAATTATCAATTTAACAGAAAATCAACACGATTAGACTTTACCTGGTCAACATAGTAGAAATAAACAGTAGAACAATGGGCAACGGATAAAATAATTAGAAAACGTGACAAGTAATTCCAGATATATTTTATTTTAAATATGTCAAAAAATCAAATTACGATATTTAAATTTTAGTTATAGTTAAGATAATTCAACACATATTTAATCTTTATCAATTATCAAATATATGGTTAAGTTCAATATATAATTAATTTTAAAAAATATTATTTATTTTCTAAATTTCATTTTTTTATGTAATTTTTAATATCAACTATATATTAATATTAATTTTTCTTTTAACAAACATTTAGTGATAATTATTAAAAAATAAACAAGTCTTCAATGACTTTAATCATTAAATTTTTACACTAAAATTATTTTTTATCATATTTGTAATTGTAATTGTGAACCAAAAATAAACTATTTAAGAAAGAAAGTTTTGGAAGTCATCATCCTAATTTATTCTGAAAAACCTATAAAAATCATAAAATAAGACAAGGTGTACAAAACTGAATTTAGGTTCAGAGGTAGATTACGTTATTAACACCCTACCGCACAAAAAAAAAGGACTTTTAATTAATTGTACGATGATTGACCTTACTCTTATGTAATATCATTTAGAATGAGAAATCAGGGTTATGTGAAAATTTGTTTAGCAATGTTGATATTTTGGTTTTGAAAATTTTGTAATTTTTTAGTATTTTAAAAATGATGGGGAAAAGAAAAGAAAGAAGTACTAGACCGGATTATTATAATACTTATACCTTTTCTAAAATAATATTTAATTATTTAAAAAAGAATTAAACACTAAGACGTCCTATACATGCGGTCACATGAGTGCTCGTACATTTACATATGTGAAAACATCTTTATTCTTTATTCTTTATTTTATGATTTATTACTTTTTAAATGAGAAAATATGTAATAAGAAAATATTCTTTATTTTTTTGAATTGTTTATTTAATTTTTTTTAAAGAAAATTTGAAAGCAATACCAAAAAGATGAGGGAAGACTTTTTAAAATAAGATATTTGTGAGTAGTAAAAATAATGTTCTTAAAAAAAAATGTCAAACTTTAAGTGTAAAAGAAAAATGCATGCAATATAATATTCCTAACTTTCGGTACTCCAAACTATTTCTTCTTTTTGTAATGATTCTTGACAAAATCCATTTTATGTGAAAACTTATTCTCTTTTATACTTTTCTCCCCTCTTTCTATGTCCCTATTATTTCTGCATGTCTATGCTTATTTATATACACATATTGTAATATTATGGTAATGTTGCTTAATTATAAATTAATTGACAATGAACAAAACAGCCAAGAAAAGATCTTGGTTGCAAAAAAAATTAAATCAGATAAGATATTAAATATAATTATTATCAGAAATTTTGTCAATTTTTATAATCATATATTTCTCTTTTATAAAAAAACTGATGCAACAAATTATAGTATAATACTAAGATATTATTTTTAATTATAAACAATAATATTGCTTACAATTATTGACATAATATTGATTTAAATTATTACATATTAAAAAAAACATACCAATATTTTAAAAATATTTTCTAATAATATGTCTTGTAACTGGTATAAAAAGTAAAGGAGTGAAAATATACATAAAATTCTTGAGTTCTCACGCTAAATTAAAGTTTGAAAATTATATATATAAATATATATATATATATATAATTAAATAATATTCAGTGCATTACATTATTTTCTTTTTTTACTTTATAAACCATTTTTTTACTTTAATTTTCTTCATTCAATTCCTTGCATTTCATCGCACTCCCTCCAGATAATCAAAATAACTTGGATGGGTTTAAATTAATATTTCTATTAAATTCAAATAAAAAATTCAGTAGAGAAACTATTTTTGTATTTTTTCAAATTACATTTCAATAAAACTTTTAAATAGTTGAAATGTACAAGTATCCTGTTTTTCCATTGATTTTCAAATAGTTATACAGTATAAGACTTTCTTTCTCTAGGTTTATTCAATTTTTAGAATTAAAAATAGCAAATAACATATTTGTAGATACTATATAAACTCATGTCAATATTTAACAAAGAATATTAACATAGGTATAAATATAAATATTAACTTTTTTAAATTAAGCATAAACAAATATCTACATGTCCAGAATTTACATGTCCAGAATTTACATTATAAAGACTCTTAGTTATTTTATTCTCAAACATGCCCAGAATTTAAATTGTAAAGACTCCTAGTTATTATTTATACTATTTCAAAATTTATACAATTATAATTGTCATTATTATTTAGCATAAAAAATGTATTTCTTTTAAATCAAATTATTACTAATATCATATTTTGTTTATTTTTACTTTTTATTTAAAATATATATATTTAATAAATATTTGAATTAATAGATACACATACGTAGATAAACCTATTATTGTGGAATGAAAAGAAAACACAAATTTCATTCACGAATATATATATGAACTTTAATGAATATACAATTTCCCCACAATATGCATGCAAATCAACTTATTTCTTAATCATTAAAGAAGTTTGGAATTAAAAGTATTACACTTGGAATATAAGTTTTTTTCTTATTATAATAAAATCCAAATATGTCACTATTTACCCAACAAACAAAAAAGACAAAGAGTAAGATGGACCAAATAAAAAATGAACAAAAGAAAATGTCACAGCATCAATTATCAACCTGTGTGCACATGAGAAAACACTAAATATATATAAATAATAAATTAAAATTTCAAATATGCATTAATTAAGCAGGTTCAACACTAACCCTATATTCCATCCAAACATCAGAGGTTTGATGGATTTATACAAACATTCCACAAATTGCAAACAATGGTGTTTGAATGTTTGGATTGAGTTGATTTAGGTTTATAGTTAGGTACCCGCACTTTGAACACCTCCAACTCCCTCCTATGTTTTCACCACCGCTCCATCCCTTCCCATTTCAATACCCTCTCGTTTGTCACAAGTTATAGTCTCAAGCATTTTCTGTTGAATGGGTAAAGTTGTAAACATTTGACTCCATATAGTAATGAAAACTTTGTGCATTCTTTAAGTAGAGAAATCTTTAATTCTTTCAATGAATGCACTTAAAATTTGTATTCAAATTTCAAGACTTGAAAGGATACGAGAACCATTGGACCAACCTTTATTGACATTACCAAGGCAAGGAAAGAGGCTGTGCCTCAGTACTAAATAGTTTAATGCCCACAGTACAAACTAAAAGAAAACAAACAAAAACAAAAATACGGTACCTGCGTTTGATCCCCTAATCCACCACCCAAGAACAAAGATAGTGCTAAACTTGACAGGTAAACCTTAAGCTGTGGGAGAGCTAGGATGCATTGGAGAAGGTCATGTGATCATCTGAAACCATAAATAACGCCGACATCGGAATTTATCCACAGAGTACTAATACATGTTTTCCTTTTCATAAGCACTAGCGGCAGGCTAAACTAACAATAATTGAAAATAATGGTGTATAAGTAGCTCTACCAGGGTAAACTTTTAATTGCAGAATGTAACCTCGAGATACAATCTATAGCTAAATAATAAGACATATCTGAAAACCGACAATTGCAATAGTGACAGTTATGCTTGGAGTCCAATCACTGTTCCTTCCCCATCACCTGTACTGAAATGCAATTGGAAAGGCTAATAATGATCAGTGCTGTGCCCATTGAATATCCTTGATGTTGATCCCTTCCTTGACCATTTCATACAGCGGACTCATTTCCCTCAATTTCTCCACCTGCTGAACAGTGAGCTTCACTGCTCTGTCAATTTCAGCTTCGGTAGTGAACCTCCCAATTCCAAACCTAATAGAAGTGTGAGCCATGTCCTCCTCCACTCCCAACGCCCTCAAAACGTACGAAGGCTCCAGGCTAGCACTAGTGCAAGCACTGCCACTGGACACAGCCACCTCCTTCAACCCCATGAGCAAGCTCTCCCCTTCAACATACGCAAAAGACAAATTTAAATTCCCCACATAGCGCCTCTCCAAGCTCCCATTCACCACCACCCCATCAAGCTTCTCTCTAATCCCATTAAGGAGTCTTTGTTGCAAACTAGAAATCCTCTTCTCATCATAATCCATCTCGTTTTTAGCCACCTCGCACGCCGCACCCATGCCCACAACCAAAGGAGTGGGAACAGTACCACTCCGAATCCCCCTCTCTTGGCCACCTCCGTTCATCTGAGGCTCAACCCGAATCCTAGGCCTCCGACGTAGATACAAAGCCCCAACTCCCTTAGGACCATAAACCTTATGCCCACTCAACGACATCAAACTCACATTCCACTTCTCCACATCGATGGGAATCTTCCCCAACGCCTGAGCCGCATCAGTATGAAACGGCACATTAAACTCCTTGCAAATTCTCCCAATTTCCTCCACCGGCTGAACTACTCCAATTTCATTGTTCACCGCCATCACCGAAACAAGCCCCGTGTCGGTCCTAATCGCAGCCCTAAGCTTCTCCAAATCAATCAACCCGTCAGATTCAACCGGAAGATAGGTGACCTCGAAACCTTCCTGCTGGAGGTAGCGGCAGGAATCGAGGACGCACTTGTGCTCCGTCTGCGTGGTTATCACGTGCCGCTTCTTGTCCTTATAGAAATGCATGACGCCTTTGACGGAGATGTTGTTGGACTCGGTCGCCCCGGAGGTGAAGATTATCTCCTTGGGGGACGCACCTATGAGGGACGCTACCTGAGCGCGCGCGTGTTCCACGGCGTCGTCGGATTCCCAGCCGTAGAAGTGGGTGCGAGAGTGAGGGTTTCCGTAACGAGTGAGATAGAAAGGCAGCATCGCGTCAACTACACGCGGGTCCATCGGGGATGTTGCCTGGACGTCCAGATAGAGGGGTCTTCCGGAGATTCGAACGCCCTTCATCGTCATTCCGGACGAGTTGTTCCCATCGTGTTCCGGGACCGCCGCCTCCACTGCCGTGGAGAGAAGCTTCGGGCGGAGGTTTTTGGCTGATTTTGTGATGTAGTGACGGAGATTGGAAGCAACTAGCTTAGAGGTCATTGGATCGGTGAGGTTTGTGGGATGGATTATTCCCACCTGCTTGGAAAATGAGGCAGAGAGAAAGAGAAGACCTAATTTTTATTTTGATTATTTGATTTGATCCTTGGGGTTTCCCAATCCATGAAGAAAGGGTTTCCCTATCCAACTTCGTGGATAATCTAACGGTGGAGAGTGAGTTGAGTGTAACCGACTTGGGTAATTTATTACACGATGCCCCATTTTGAACTGCGATTCGTAGATACCGTTTGGCACTGACCTATCTCTCTTACCACGGTGTCGTTTTACCTTTTCTCAACTTGACTTATTACTATATAATTAAAAAAAGTAGTGAACATTATTTGGATAAACAGCAGTAGGGTGCTATATTTCTGTAGACTTGAAAATTTTATTCAAAAATTTTGTGAATATATAACGTAGAAACCAAAATAGATGAAAGGTCTAAACACTAAACTTAAAAAATATATATATTATCAAGTGATGGAGATGATTTGGAATTAATATAAAGAATATTAAAATTAAATTAACTGGAATTGCTTAACTATGGTTTATAGAAAAATGTTTATTATAAAATAACTAAAAAAACGCAAATGAACTATTTCATTATCTCAAATTTCTTCACTAACAAAATACGAATATCTTTCTCTTTTCATTTTTTTGTCAGAATAAAAACTCTCTTTTTACTATTATTTGCAAATCATTTAAATTAGAAGTCGATAAATTATTACCCAACATAATTTCATCAAGGTAATTCATACTTGAATGATAATATTTAGATTATTTTTAATCATGCTCCATGACTAAAATAGTGAGAATAAAAATATTTATCCTTTTTTAGATGCTTTTTTAAATTAAAAACATAACATTATGTTAACTCTAAATTTAATTTAATTTTACAAAATTGATTTATAAAATAAAATTTATATTATCATCAGTGATTTAATTTAATTTCACAAAATTGATTTATAAAATAAAATTTATATTATTATTCACTGGTGATATTATGTCAAAAAGTTAACTCTAAATTTAATTTAATTTCACAAAATCGATTTATAAAATAAAATTTATTTCCATTTATATATTATAGATTGACTTTATTTATAATCCATATAATCGATATAAAATTTTAAACATAAAACAACCAAGATGTGTATCCAACACATAATACAACTTTAAACATAAGACAACCAAGATATGTAACCAACACATAATACAACTGAAAAACAATTTGAAACATCAGTTAACAACAAGGAAGAGGAATCAAGTTTGCATATACAACATTGGAATTGAAAGATTATAAGTTAGATGTTACAGTGGACCAAGTGGATTCTACTTCAGCAAAATTCATTGACAGCCCATGAAAGCATGAACAAAACAAACGAGGGCACAAAAAGTGCTAACGACGATGTTTCTGATGAGTCAATCAATGTTTCTAATTCTCCTACATTTGACTACGCTAGACAGGTCGAGAATGAGAATGTTGATACCAGTGAAAATGAAAACGATAGAACTCAAAATGAGTCCGTTAAACTGCACAAAGGAAAAAAAGAGGTTACACACTGAACTATTTTAATTATATGATTCATTAGGATTTGAAATAGGTCTTGAAACTTTGTGATAAAAAAATACAATAATGAATTACAATAATCTAATTGTATTGTAATTATAAAAATTTATGTTTCTTCTCTTTCATCTAATCTTACTATTTTTCTTATTTGATCGTCAGAGACAATAATTATTATTCATGTGATTAATATTACTAGAATTGTTAAGATATATTTCTAGTTTACACAAATTAAACTTTAACATAAAAAGATATAAAGTTACATGATTAAATAAATGAATGATATTTTTTTATATCAAATTATAATGACCATGAACATATACAATGTCAGGGTTTTATTAGAATTTCACACTAAGCATTATTTTATTTTAAATAGGTTACATAATATTACATCAATTTTTAAACAACTCATTATTTTTGGAACACACTCTTGCAATTTTTTTCATTTGCACTTAAATATTTTACAGCTTAAAATTTAGTTTTGTACATTATTGTTAAGAGAAAATAACTCGAAATGTTTGATTTTGTTATTAAGATCTAAATCTTACTTTTAAGACTTTAAATATCTCATTTTATTGTAATAAATATGAGAATTTTCTCATAAAACATTATTAAAACCTTAAGAAGGCATCATAAAAGAGAAGAGATTAGAGTGAAAGAAAAAAGAAAAGGAGTTAAGATCAAAGGAAACATGATGATTTCTGAAGAAAGAAGAGTAAATCCAGAAGATGATTTACTGTCTAAGACTAAAACCATGGATTTGAAGGGGAAGCATTGTTGGCAAGAGTAACTATCTCTTGCACGACCATGTGTAGCAGATCATGGGTTTAGAATGAGGAAAAAAATGCATTCATTAAATATATAAAAGTGATAAAATAATGTTTATTTAATTTAGTAAGAGAGATAAATAAATAAAAGATTTAATACAGAATAGATGAGTGAGGGGTCGGGCAATGTAATAAGGGTGGGTATAACGATAATTAAATAAAATTAAGTGTTTCTTTTCAATGTTGAAAGAAACTAATCGATGCATAAGACGAGTCAACACTACCAAAGCAAAGAACCAACTTTGCAGTGTACATTAAAAAAATAATGAAATTACGCAAAAATAATAATTTAGTTTATTATTAACTACCACTTTGGATAGCGTAAAATTGTTGAAAAGTGCATATTTTCTTAATTGTAGAGGAGTGCGTAAATAATTGGTGGTAATTAGTATTAGACTATATAAAACTTAAGAAAGTAATGAGTGTTGCGTAAGAGCTTTGATCGTGTGATTGAAACAAATGGAAGCATGTAGAAATTGTACTAGTTGTGAAGAAGGGCATTGAGGTAGCCATGCTTAAATTTTCCAAGGATCCAAAATGTGGAGAGTAAAAATTCCAAAAGGGTTGCCACTTGCATAAAAAAACCCACGGAACATTTTTCTTTGGCAGGTCGTAACGCTCTCTTTCGTGTCACTGCAATCACCCTGTTTTCTAGAAACAAGTAGAGAGAGGACTTTTTCCCCAATTTTCCATCCATTTTCAGTGTGCCCAATTTTCCTAAACTCGGTAACCCTTTCTCTACACGGCTACTCCCGTGACAATCACTTACATAATCTTAATTATTATCAAAATTTAAAAATCTCATGATCACGCAAGTAAAGAATAAAAAATAAACCGCTAGAATTGAGAAATGCGTAATGCTTTTGGGTTCACAAAAAAATAGCATACCAGATATGTATTGCGTAATTGTGGTCCAGGAATGAAGCTTGAAACAGAAGCACATCTACCGCATAGGGCGAGTCAATTCAGTTGTCATGCTCCATGTAAATTCGCATCATTTCGTTCCTTTTTTAATGGCAGCAAAACCAGGGATTAGTTAGTTCCGTCAATAATACTTTAACTTATTTTTTGGTCAAATAAAACTGAGTCCACATGAACTCACAAATTAAAACTAGGTCTTGCAATTGCAATTTCATCGCCCCTCAATTTTTTTTACAAAAAATAGGTCTGGAATCTAACTTCTTTTGTATGTATTATATATTTTTAATTATACTCCTAATATGTTAAATATAAAAAAAACATTAAAAAAGCGAAAAATGAAAAATGGGATGCGACAGGTTGACTAATAGTGATGAGAGATGAGAAGCGACAAGGTTAGAAGCCGTTGATGTTGACGTTGCGTTGATCTAACGATTCTTGATGGAATTCGAGGGAGGATTTTTCCTCATCACCAACCACCCCAAGCGAATACACAACATCTTCCCTGCTCCACCCCGCACGCAGCAAAACCAATGATAGGACTCTCACGTGCCGCGCCAATGCCTCTTTGTTATTCAATTTCAACTCGTCTCCCTTCTTCTTCTCTTCCACCGTCACCATCTCGCGTATCTCCTCCTCCGTCCACCCTCCCTCTCTCAATTTCCACACCGTCCTATCCAAGCATCCCCCGAGCTCCTCCTTAGCGATGCCCCACCACCACCACCTCCCGCACCGGTCCTCCGCCAGCTCCGACCAGAACCTCACCCTCTTAGCCGCCGTCGCAGCCCACACTGGCTCATCCATTTCCTGCGCCAGAAGCTCCCGGAAAAACCCCGACAAGTCGAAGCTGAGCAAACAGACATCCCCGCTGTCATCCACGTAGAAAACAGGGTTCCCGGCGGCCTCAGGGGAGGAGGGAATGTAGCAATGCCGGTAAATCGGGACGAGGCGCGGTGCATCATTTAACAACCGGCGAAGCGCCTGGGTCGGGTCGGGCGGCTTCGGACCCCACGAGGGGTGCCAGAAGCGCGTGTTGGAGACGCGACGGAGAATCAGGGAGGCGGGGAGGTTGAGGAGAATTTGGAGTTGTTGTGTCGAAGAGGAACGCCAATTGGGGAAGCCTTGTGATATGGGAAGGCCTTGTTGGAGGATCGCGCGAAGGTCCGGTGGGAACGAGAATTTCAATTTGGATTCTAGGTTTCGGAGTTCTAGGTCCGACAATCCTTCGTCGATTACAACGTTCGAGGATTTTAGGTTGTTAAGGAGGCTGCTGGCGTACGCCGCGAAAGAGAAACATATTCGTTTCGGCCTCGGCGGTTTCCGCTTCGCTTTCTCATCCTCCTCCTTCTCTTCAACCGTGGCCATTCTTCACACTATGAAAATTGGTGTTCGTGAATTTGGGAAATCAAAACACAATGGGGATCACCGATTTTGTTACATACTTCCTTTTACCTAGTCATCAACTCTGTTTTCTGTTTCCAAGACTCCGCATAAAGTCATTACACAGAGAGAAAGTTTGTTTGACTTTTATAGGTTTTTTAAAATAAAATTAAAAATAAAAATACATTTATGTTGTTGCTGTTAACTTATAGGAAAGAGATGCACTGGAACTCTATCTCTATCCATCTCAAACTGAGAATGTATGGAGCTGTAACGTAACCATGTTACCACTCACCCACGTGTAATTCTCTATTGCCATTTAATATTTTCTCTTTTTTTTTTTCTGTGTATTCTTATTAATTTATCTATATCATTTTTCTTTTATGAGTTAACCCTACATTTGATCATAAGGTAAGAATTCTTATTTAGAAAGGATTACAAACCATTTAATATAAGTCCATCCATGACTTTTTATTATTAAATGATAAATCATTGTTCTACTCTTCATAATGAATGAATCTCTATGATTGGTGCATAGGAGAAGATATGAATGTACTCATTTATCTTGCTTAAATGGATGGTATTGGAATTAATTTACATGTTTGGTTTAATTACATTTTTTGATGACCCACTATCCCCATTTTCTGCTAACTACTATATAAGTTTCAACAATAAAGTCACAAAATTCAATTCTATACCTCCCATATTCTACCATATAGTCCGGATCACGGATTATATGATATATATAAAAACTTTTGAGAATTCTATAAACTTTTAATATAAATAAATATTTTGTTCAGATAACAAAAAATAGTGTAACTTATTGTTGATTAGTTTATAAGATTGTATAATTTTAAAATGCGTATGTTCTGTTTCTGTAGGTTTTTGTGGGTGCACATAACAAGTAAATTTGAATTTGTAGGTACATGACCTAACTTTGATGAAAAATAACCTGTTTTAACCAAAGTTTGAATTAGTTTCTTCCTTCAGTATAATAGTGGTGATGATTGGTGTTGGACTACCATTTGAAATGTTTTATTACTCACTTAAAAATATGATGGAAAAATAATTATGCGGTTACCTTGAATTCTAGAAATAGACAGTTTGTTAAAATTAATATAGCCTACATTTCATAAAAGTACTGTAATACAAAGAAAACATTCTCGGTCAAAATATTTATTATATAATTTTTTAATACGTCCTAAATGATCAATATCCAGTTTCTTCAATCCACAGTTTACTTTTAAAAAAATTAGCATATAATTATGTTTGCTTTCTTTAACCCAACAAGGAATATTTAGTTGATCATAAAAAAATAAACTTTAATGAGAAATAATTTTATATTGTTGGTCTTAATTTTGTTCCATTAGTAATTAAGGTTTTCAGAGAAATTTTAAGGAAAAATATCTATTCCTCATTAAAATATTAAATTTATATCAAAAGATTATTTTATTTTTAAATGCACTGAAGAAAATATATAACCAAAAAGTTTTAGTACCATATTTAGCCGCTGCAATTATGGATATCCAATTTGTGTTTTTTTTTTTGGAATTACTGCAATTTAACTATATTTTCAATGAAGTAACTGATAATTATGTTTTAATGCTGTTTAATATTTCCCATCGTTATTTTAGCTTTATATTTAAAGATTGAAACTTGTGTTATTTTTAATTATAAAGAAAAAAAAACATATTTCTACTGTGGTAAGAATTTTTATTTTATATTTTTTTTTGGAAAATTCATACAGAAAAAACGTTATGATATTTTTATACTATTAATAAAAATGGAAACACGTCTTATTAAATATAGAAGATAATTTATTTCAGACTGTTATTTTTTTTTTCAGTGTACTAGTTTATTATTTTATTAATAAACTTGATCTCATTATTAATAAAATGTTTGATCAAAATGGTAAAAAACATAACAGCTTGACCATTTACCACCAGTTAACCATAACACGTTAGTAAGCAAATATAATAATTTTAATTTGCTTATAATAATATGCACACTGACAATTTATACAACTAGTAATATTATTGAGTCAAATTGTCACATGATTAAAATTAAATGACTAAATTAAACTTTCAAATACTGCATTTATAAAACAGAGGAACTTAATTAAAATTTTTATTTATAAAGAAATAGATTTGAACAAAATAATAGATAAACAAAAAGTTTGGAGCTTTATTTTTGTTTTATTTTACATAACCGTGCTCGCTAGTCCAGGACTAATAAAGTACAATTTCAACCTTTTGATTTTGTATAAAATCAAACCTTATTCTACAGCCAACTCCACTCTGATACTGTGCAAATCCTTTAAGTGTATAGATTTAACAATCAAATCATTTTAAAATAAATAAGAGCAGATTTATTAAAAAAAAGTACATTAAAAGAGTTTCTACAGAATAATTTATAAATAAACTAATTTCAATTATTTTTACAGAAGATCTATTTATTTGTATTCAATTTACTAATATTAAAAATTAAGAAAAAAACTACTTATATTTTCCAAGTTTGAGGTGCAAGCCACAAAACTACAAAAAAGATGTTTATTCATTTATATTATTTAAATAAAATAACATGATATTTCATATTGTATTAACTTCTTTTCATATATATTTTATTATAATATAACTGCAATGTTTCTTTTACCAAAATTATATAAACAAGTGACTCATTAAGGACAAACCACTTGTAATTCCCTGAATGATGTGGCAAAATATTAACAAAAATCTACATACTGCTTTATAGTTCATAACAGCTGGATGATTATCCCAGTTGATCAGAGTGATTTCATTATCAAAAAATTCTACTGTTAAGGCAGTAGATGTAAGGCATTTCTTCACAAAACACTATTGCCAACTATTGCGGTAAACATAGCTTTTGGACTAGATGCAAAGCATTTACCCATGGGGCAACCAACCACCTAGGTTTTTTGTTACACCAATTTCTTCAGCTGCGGAGCTAGTGTCATCCCCCATTACCTCATCTTCATCTTTAGCTGATCCTTCAATATATTCTGAAACATCCTCCTCTTCTGCCAACCTCAAACTCCATCCAGGAGTTATGTTTTGTCCCTGTTGGATGAAAATGCCATCTAATACATCCTTTACATTGTCTTCCAAATGTCTGCCAGAATTCAACCCTGTATTTCCAATATATTTTTTAGATGAAGCACTCTTGTCATGGTTTAATACTTCTGAGGGTCTCAAGTCTTTATCCTTTCCAAAATTAACATGTACTCGACTTCCACATATCAAGACTCCCTCAGATTCCTGTTGAACATGACCTTGACATGCAGACTTGATTGGGTAAGTCTGATTTATCTGGGTGTTGCAGCTCCCATCTTTTACAGTATTTAAGATGTTTACGTTGTTTTCCTGCTGAGCCATTGTAGTGGCGAAACGATTAGTTATTTCTTTATTTTCCACCTTCTTAAGAATGACTTTTTCAAAGATGGGTTTAACTGGTGATTTATTCTGAGACAAAGAGTTACACATTGAAGGTCTTTTACCACCAGCCAGGAGGTAAGACTCGTTTAATGCATCGGCTGAGGCCAACGATCGATTAGGCCTCCCTCTCTTCTTCAAAGGTTGAGTTGTTCCTGCAGGCACTGTTCCAATAACTTGTTTAAAGGCCAGTTCTGCTTTCTGTTTGAATGAGGAGACTTCTGCTTGAAGCTTCTTCAGCTTATCCTTGTAACCAGAAACTTTAGCTCGCAATTTATGTGCCACCCTCCGCAGCTCGACATTCTCTGCTTTCTGTAAGAAAGAAAGTTGTTCATGTCTGTAGGCAAGATTCAAGGCACTAGAAGTCATAATGATCACAATTTGAGTGTGACATGGGGAGAAGTACTCACCTCAGCTTCCCAGAGTTGTTGGTACTTCTGAGTAAGTTCTGAAGGTGATTTGATATTTCCTATTTGAGAATAATTCTCTGCAGAAGCTGAGCAATTTGGCACCTTCGGTGTTGCCGAAGAAAAGTTAAGTGCATCAGGAAAATTGTGAACATAAGGATACTGCATTTGGTACAACTGAGCCATGTAAGAAGATGGACCCCAATAACCTGTAAACAACGTATCAAACTTTATGTTATTGCTTAAAGTATGTTTACTACACCCAAACTGTTCCTGGCATTGACAATGAAAGAAGCACACACTTCAAAAGCAAAACATTGGTCATGTTCGGGACTCATCCATGTTGAACAACTCAATAATTGCCCATATAGATTTTAAACTTTTAAGCCAAATCAAATGAGAATACCACAATAATTATACAAATTAGAGTGTATAGTATTTGAAATGTGTAGATGTATTATGTATACATCGACCCATGCTCTTCATTATATTGTTTTATGCCATTATATTATGGTCCTGTTAAGTTTGTTATATTCTTGCTTTCTGGATGACAATGATATAGAAGACCGTGTACTATGAACTAGTAAAATTCACCATGCTCAGAAACTTACATACGTGTCAGTTTCAACTCTAAAATAACTGTTGTATAAAGTACTGCATGCCATGTGAAGAGTAAGAGTTGCATACTTACATGGAAACACAGGAAATGGGTAATTGTAACACATACTAGGAGGTGGTGTCTGTGTTGTAGAGGAAGGTGCTGCAGGAAAGCCAGAATCAGTGAATGGGTGATAGATGGTAGGGACAATTGCTCCAAGTAATGGGCCAGCCACGGCGGAGGGTGGATGAGATTGCCAAAAGGGTGACGCTGACTGGGCAAATAGGTGTGGATACTGCTGCCATTGATTTAAGGCACCAGCTGCTGATGCTTGGGTGGGGAAGTGCATTGCCAAGAACTGTTGTGTGGCACTTTGAGGAGTGTAGGGCCGTTGAACAATTGAAGCTTGTTGTTGCTGATTTGAGTTAGGTGTGTTCTCAAGTGAAGCTGAGGAACTACTAATTTTGGCACTCGGAACAACAATCACATTTGGTTGTGCATTATGTCGCTTGGTCTGTTAATAATCATATTCATCTAAATAAATTCAACAGGAGTATTTAAACAACACAAAATAGAAATACATACATGTTATATTTCTTCGCAAACGAGGTATCCCATTGAAAAGATGATAACCCTAAGATACCCAAGATAGAAGAAAAGTAGATAATACAATTTTTTTTATGTCAAAGATAAAAAAAAACAAGCGAATAAAGAATCAATCTTTAATTCCTTTACTTTAAAATTCATTATTTTCCCTACCTATGACTGACATTCATTTTTAGTCTCTGATATTCTGTGGCGGCAGCAACATAGAACTAAGCCATACAAGGTAGGAAGAAAAATAAAACGAACAAAAAAAAAACATTCTTCACAAGAAGCTGAAATTGTAAAGGCAAAGATTGATTACTTTGGTAAAAATGAGAGATAGGATAGTTCCATACCTGAGTTTCATCAGTTGTGTGAGATTCTTGATTACAAACGAAAGCTAGTTTCTTGTCCTTCTTTCTGTTTTCCATAGGCTCTAATAAAAAAGTAATAACCTTAAACCGGCAATGCAAGGATTCACTGGATTGAAGCTGTAAATATTATTTGGAGACGAAATCCTTCAGCTTCCTTCAACTTCTTACCCGCGTGACTTTTCACAGCCTTTTTTCTCTCTCTTCTTTCTCAGTTCTTGGGCTGACTGAAGACTACTTTTTATTTACCAAACCACGTTAAAAAAAAAAGGAGAATTTGACTATACATGGCTTGATCGAATTTTGTCTCACATATACTATTCGCTACCTGAGAAAGAACGAGAATTCTTATTAATACTATTTTTTTTTAATTATTCGGATCATGACTGACTCAATTTTAACACTTGAAATTAAAAGTAAATGAAGATGGACAACATATAAATGTTTAAGGGTACAAAAAATAATAATAAGAATAAGAGAATTTTTTTTATGAGTATAGAGTTTAAGACAATCCTTTTGTTTGACAAAATTTGAAAATTTGAAGTAATTGAATGAGTTTAAAATAGATATTGCAGTTTAAATAAGGATGGATAAATATGATGATGAGTTTACAATTTGATGATCTTCACCAAAATTAATTAATATTAATCTATAATTGATGATGAACTTCAGAGATCTAGAGATCTGCATTTAATTTCTAAACTTAACTATTGATACATAATACACAAATAAGAATAAAACTAATTTTCATGTAATATGTATATCTCTTATTCATGATTTTGTGTAAGATACATTTGCTTTTATAGATTTTCAAATACTTTTTTATAAATAACGTTATATTTTCATCTTCATAAAAAATAAGTATTTTCAATTGTTTGTTTTGACTCCAGAAACTATTTTAGAATTCAACTTTAAAAAGAAATTCACTTTGACTTTTGTTTTTTTGTCATGGTAAAACATTGACCTATAAAAAGTGTTTTATTTAAAATTTGGAAAACAAATCAAAATCAAAAGAGATTAATTATATTCTTAATATGAATAATTTATCAATAATACCCATAGTTTGAATTGCATTTGTATGTGCATAGCATATAGTATATAATATGGTAGTATTGGATAATGATATATTTAATCAAACTAAATTGGTCGGTTAATTTCATATTATAAAAATTTAATTACTTATTTAGTCTATATTTTCGTTTAAAAATGTTAAGTTGATTCTCTAATTTTTTTTTTAATTTCGATTTGCAAAATTTGATTTTGATACGTAAAAAATTGATATAATTTAGTGATTTTCGTTAAATTTCTTGTAATGAATAAATAATTTTTATAGTAACTGAAATAATCATAGGGGAAATTATCGCACGAATGAATTAGCAAAGGACGGGACTCAAATAGTTCATGTCCCTGGCCAAGATAAGAGAACCACTTGGTTCGTTTTACATTTTGAACTGTAATAATTTTAAGTGACACATTTATTCTGAATTTCATCAAAGCTAAGTAGCACTATCAAAGAACCCCATCATATGGAAGTCAAAGCTATTAAATTAAAATTTTTATAAACTCAGTTTTCATAACTAAATTTGTGGTTGTAGTCTTCTCTATTTAAAGTGTGTTAGTAAAATAAATTTTATTCAAATAATAATACTACTAGGCTTAATTAATAAATTAGTGCATTTTATAGAATACTAAAAAATTTTACATTAATTATAATATTGTAAATAACAGTCACGGTTAAAAAAGATAAGTATATAACAAATAGCATATACGTCACTCCATTAAAAAAATTAAATAATAGAAATTAAATTAAAAAAATTAATAAAATTTTAATTGAAAATACTAAATGAGAGGAATTTGATCTTTGATGTAAAAAATTAGACCATGGAACTTTGAAAACCATATTTAATGTTGACCGTAAACTCAATTTTTTAGTGAAATAAGAAAAATAATAAATGTTTCTTCCCCACCTATTTTACACTTTCATATATTAATTAAAGTAGGGTAACGTTTTGGTGACATTGGTGAACTTTATATCTATATTCAAACATTGGTGACATTGGTGAACTTTATATCTACAATATTAGCTAATACATTCAAACATTACATAATTATTAAAAAGACTTTAAAAACCCATAATTATTATTAATCTTGTAATAACACGAAAAATTAATTATCATTCGATATAATATTTTATTTAGATTAATATAATTGTAGATTAAAATATTAGTAAATAGTGTCAAATTAGTGTACAGAATTTTAGTAGTATATGTGAGTGACATCCAAACATAATAGTGTGTTAGAGTAATTAGTACCCATAAAGTTTTCAATTCTAAGAGAGCCACGATCATATCATTGAAGTTGTTCTGTTCTGGATCATATCATTGAAGTTGTTCTGGTCCACCAGATGGACAATCCCATGGAAACAATCATATATGCAAACACTTAGAAAGCAAAGCTAATGAAAGTACATAAAAGAACACCATCACGAAAACAACCATAAATAAAAAGTAATGACATACAAACTTCGTAATCAATACTCATCCCCTTCCTCGCCTTCTTCGCCTTCCCCAGGCTCTGCACCGACCTCCTCATAGTCCTTCTCAAGGGCAGCAAGATCTTCACGAGCCTCGGAGAACTCACCCTCTTCCATGCCCTCACCAACATACCAGTGTACAAACGCCCTTTTAGCATACATAAGGTCAAATTTGTGATCAATGCGTGAGAAAACCTCAGCAACACTGGTGGAGTTAGAGATCATGCACACTGCCCTCTGCACCTTGGCAAGATCTCCCCCTGGAACAACAGTTGGAGGCTGATAATTGATGCCGCACTTGAACCCAGTGGGACACCAATCAACAAATTGGATTGTGCGCTTGGTCTTAATAGTAGCTACAGCTGCGTTAACATCTTTAGGGACCACATCACCTCTGTACATCAGACAACAGGCCATGTACTTACCGTGTCGAGGGTCGCACTTGGCCATCATAGAGGACGGCTCAAACGCGCTATTTGTGATCTCTGCAACTGAAAGCTGCTCGTGGTATGCTTTCTCCGCTGAAATCACGGGAGCATAGGATGAAAGCATGAAGTGAATCCTGGGATATGGTACCAGGTTAGTCTGAAACTCAGTAACATCCACATTAAGAGCACCATCAAATCTCAGAGATGCAGTCAGTGATGATATTACCTGAAAATATTATCATATCAAACTCAGAACACGATGATATACAATGATAAAGCAGAACTTTTACTTCCATTGAAATGTGTTGAATAGACGCAAACCTGAGAAACTAAGCGGTTAAGGTTAGTGTATGTGGGTCTCTCGATGTCAAGGGAACGCCTGCATATATCATAAATGGCTTCATTGTCAAGAAGCACAGCAACATCGGTGTGCTCCAAAAGGGAATGAGTGGAAAGGACGCTGTTGTAAGGCTCAACAACAGAGGTTGAAACTTGTGGAGAAGGATAGACAGTGAAACCCAGCTTGGATTTCTTGCCGTAATCCACTGAAAGTCGTTCCAAGAGAAGGGAACCAAGACCAGAACCAGTGCCACCACCCACAGCATTGAAAACCAGAAAACCCTGGAGACCAGTGCAGTTGTCCGCAAGCTTTCTGATGCGGTCCAAGCAAAGATCAACTATCTCTTTCCCAACTGATTCAAGAGATTACCGTAAGAAAAAGAATATGCTATTAGTTATTACAAAATGGAAGAGAATGCACAACATATCTTGTGAAATGTGCGAAAAAGGGGGAAAGAAACAGTACTGGTGTAGTGGCCACGAGCGAAGTTGTTTGCTGCATCCTCCTTTCCACTGATAAGCTGCTCAGGATGGAACAATTGGCGGTATGCGCCGGTCCTAACTTCATCAATGACAGTGGGCTCAAGATCTACAAAAACTGCACGAGGCACGTGCTTTCCTGCTCCAGTCTCGCTGAAGAAGGTGTTGAAAGCATCGTCACCTCCACCTGTCGTCTTATCGCTCGGCATCTGTCCATCAGCCTAAAACACCACACCACACAACAACATTCAACATCCATCCATTCCAACCAATAACTTCTTCGCATATTGCATACTCAACAAATTCAACATTGGCTACAATGAACACGTAGATGTCATTTTTTTTATTTTTTTATTTGAGATTATTTCTTAGCTATTGCCATTGGTCGTGCATGGCAAAATGTTAAGCTCAAAGTGGATCCACACGCAATTGTCCATAAACAAGGAATTCGAATTACAAAATAACTAAAAAAACGAAAAAAAAGAAGTAATTATTTATAATGTGTTGTTGGATTGGTAATATCCGAAACGGATCTTGAATTTACGAACAAAATAAAAGCAGTTGGATTACCTGAATGCCATGCTCGAGGCAATAGAGCTCCCAGCAAGCATTTCCGACCTGAATGCCAGCCTGGCCAATGTGGATGGAAATGCACTCTCTCATTTTCTCAGAGATGAAAATGGAAGGAAGAAGAATAAGGAAGAGAAGAATGCAGAGGTTAGCGTTTATGAAGACGCCACTCCCCCAGTTTGTGGCAGAATGATCCGTCTTTCTGGCTTGGGCTTCTTTCTTTTATAGACGTAGATGTATGGAACTTATTAAACACTAGAGCGAAACAGAGTGGTTAAGTGGAGGTTTAAACTTTAACCACGGTTAAGTTAGTTTCTTTTCATTCCACCCAAGAGGGTGAACTCAAACTTTGCTATATCCGATTTTACCCTCCTTCTTCCTGTTCACGCGCTCCATGACTCATCACCCTCCACGTGGATACCTTCTGTGCAACGTAAGGTATCCTTCTTTCCAAATTAAGACTCACTTTTGTTATTATTTATTTATTTATTTATTTCGAATTATACCATTTGAATGGGTTGTAACCTGTGTGACGGTCACTGTAACAGACTCAATTTTTAAATCCATTATTGTATTTATTTATATAATAGAAAACTAATTGACAAATAGTGCTGCTACTTTTTTTCAATTTAATTAAAAGTTTAAATAAAATAATTTAAGAGAGATACATATAAAGTTATGATATATATATATATATATATATAAGATTATTATACAGATATTTACGTCTACTTATCTCGACTTAAATTACAGAATAATGAAGCAATATGTGGAAACTTGATGTGGCACATAGAATTTTATAAAGCCATAAGAAATGTACGCTTAGAAAGTTGTGAAATTGAATAGAGTTTCCTTTTTGTTTCTGGGCAATTGGATGGGCTTGAGTTCTTAAATTTTCTATCAATACCCACTTGCCTTCAGGTCTCATTCACTACAGCTTTTCTGTATTGGAATCGCCCTTGCTTCAAAAACAAGCCATCACGAGGGAAAGAAGATGAAGAAAGATTCGGCCTTTCTTTGGGGAAGAAAGTAGTAGGAAAACAATTTCACCTTATAAAAGCAAAGATAATAATGATATTTTAACACATATTTTCTTTACAACATTTTGATAGATTATACGTATCACTGTCTTATTAAATTTAAAATACATCAGTATAACAATAAATAAATAATAAAAATATATGTGTGCTTTCTTAAAAGTTCTATATCAAAATATTTTTTTCTAAAAATAAAATATACTGTATTTTTTTCCCAACAATAAGTTACTCCAACTCTATCTAATACTTATCTTCAATAAAATAATATATTTATAGTTTCTAAATATTTGTATTGTGTAATAATTTAATAATATATGTAAATTAATTAAATTAATATATAAGAGAAAATTAATGAAAGTGAATAATAAAAACTACAAATATAATAAAAAAACAAAAATAAAAAGAAATATATGACAATTTTATAATAAATATTTCAAAATAATAGTTACTTCTAAAAAATTAGTTAATAATTATATTTAAAAAAAATTTGATAATTATATTATAAAAATTAAAATGAAATAAAAATTGTATACACCCTCCTTATATTAAGTATAAATATTCAAACATCAATTTCAATAAACAAAAATTGCTTAGTTTACAAACTTTCATAAATTAAAATTAACATTTCATGTAAGTTAAAAACAAATATTTTAAAAGTTTATGTAGGAAATTTTCTGTAAATTAATGTATAATTTAATCTTAACCTTCAGCAAACTTGTTTTTTTAATATGAAAATAGTTTGTCTCTAGACCATAGGATACTTTTATCAATGTGACAAGCTAATATTATTAGGACTTTGGAATTAATTAATCATGTTATTTGTGTTACATGGGTGTGATCAGTTTTATAATAGTACTGGAATAAGTTTACTTTCATAAAAATATTTTATTTGTGAAAATTTAAGACTAATGTTGGATAAGTGATTTATTTAATCATAAAAAACGAAATTTATATATGAAATTAGGTTGTAAATAAAAATAACATGAAAGTTGTTTGAGCTTCAACAATAGGAAAAATAAGGATAAAATTATAAGTATACTAGCTATTTAAAACTCAAATAAAAAACTTATACTTACCAACATAGCTGGTGTTTCTAAATCTTTTTAAAAATTTGTACAAACAAAGGCTATCATAGAATAAAGTATAATATTAGTGATACCTTAAATTTAATTGATATTTAAATTTCATAACACATTCTTGAAAGAGGGGTACAAAGATAAATTTGAAATTGAAATAATGTGATAAGTTTCTACGTGTGTTATTTTATAGAGTTTGATTGATTATTAATGTGAAACCATCTAATATCACACTAAATCAAATTAATAGTATATTATATTTATCAATAATTTATTAATTATTATTTACATTAATATGTTGATATCATAATACCTTATTAGGATTAATAGCAAGTCATGTATAATATTTACCCTAAATTTATTAATTAGCATTTCATACAAATAAAAGCACACAGAAATATTTTTTATTTAAGATCAAATATTAAGAAAAGAAATTATAATTACATAAATATTAAAATACAATATCAAATAATAATTACATAAATTTTAAGTAATTATAGAACAAGGAAACAAATTTCATACATTTAAATATTGATAACAGTTAGAAGATCAATTCATCTATTAAGAGGAAAATATCTTGATTATTTGAATGAACTTGGTAAATATTAAAGAAGTTGAAATATAAAGGAAAATTGTGTAAAAAGATTAAAGAGAACTTGAAAGCAAGATATTGTCATATGTCAACAAATAAATAAAGTACTAAAAAGACATAAATATAATAAAATATATGTCCTAATAACAATTAATTAAATGTAATTAAGATTTCTGTTTTTTTTAATACTATACATTATTTGATGAACGAAGTAAAAAATAAATATGTAAGATTACGATAAAAAGATAAATATTTTAAGTATCAGAATAAAGTTAAGTAAATATCGAAGAAATAAAACTTGAAATAGGATAAAGAATTGTATAGCCAAATAAAAATTTCTCAAATAAAATAAAAATCAGAACAAAAGAAAATAATAAACAAATAACTATGAAAATATTTCATATGTTTTTAAAATTAGGATGAGCTGGTTGAAGATATGAGTTTATTTGTGACAATAATACATGAAGATATTATTTTATTTATTATCCATACTGAAAAGAAAAAGTTCAGATATCAAGGTTATAAAAGTGAAGAGTTTACATAAATTTATTTGTTAAAATCGAGAAAACTCAGTAAACTTAATTCGTAAACTTGTAAAAATGTATTTTAAATGACAAAATATTATATAAATAATATCTTAATTCAAATAAGTTTATAAAATTATATAATTTAAATAAATAAAATTTATAGATATATTATTTATAAAAATAAATATTATAAAAGATAAATATTTGGATTATTGAAATTAATGATACATTTCGGTAAGGAGACGAGACATGGTGATAACCATGGAGAGAGACACAGGGGCGCGAGATATAGTGACAATCAGATCATGAAATCCTAAACTCGAAACGACCTTGTTTTTCTTAATTTTTTTCTCTTTCAAACTGGTAGAATTGTTCTAAACTCGTTATCTACACGATTATACCAAGTTTACATTTAATTTTATCAAGTTTACACGGAAAACGAGTTTACTTCCGAGTTAACTTGGAAATCATGTTTAGAAACAAACTCTTACGAGTTTACAAGTTAATTCGAGACTTTGATAATAAGATATAATGCTAAAGAGTACACGAATGTGTTTCTTTATATATGATTATGACTTTATTTTCCAATTCCCTGCGTTTTTTACTTTGATCAAAGAAAGGTTTCAGGAGCCATCATATCTACAAAAAGATTTACATTCGATAAAAAAAAATACAAAGTTTACATTTGCATGCAATGAAACTAAACAATTATTCCTTAACCATTAAATATGTAAAAATGTATATGCTCAAAATTTCCTCGTAAGTAAGAATTCATGCAAGCATACAGAGACATAAATAGCTTTCTTGTGGTGCCCAGTGAGACTCCCATACAAAATTTGGGTCCTTTTGTGGACAGAACCTGTGAAGCTCAACACAGTATCATGGCAGTTTATGGTCCTTGAGCAATTCAACCACCCTTCTCATGGAAGGTCTATTAATGGGAAATGCTGAGGTGCAGAGTAGGGCCACATTTAAAACCTTCTCAACCTCTTCATAGTCACAAGTGCTTCGGTTCAATCTTGGGTCCACAATCTTGGTCATAATATACTCTTTACCTCCTCCCACATTGCCACTTCCTCTTTCAGAGGACGTTGATAAAACAATCTCAGTCATCCATTTCACTACATCCTTGTTCTCACCAAATGAAGAGTCATTTGGCCTCTTCCCGGTGACCAATTCCATCAGCACAACCCCAAAACTATACACATCGCTCTTCTCGTTCACTTTCATTGTATAAGCATACTCTACAAAATATCAGATTCGTACAGATATATTAGGAATTACTCACATTCAAACCCCTTTCAATCATATTAAAGTATCAGTGAACTTAGTTTAAGGTATATGATCAAATGTTTGATTTCACATTACTAAAAAAATTATTTCAATTGGCCCATGTCTTTGTTAATGATCCCATTTCTTGGCAAATTCGCTCGCTACCATCACTATTGATTGTGTTCATATAGGGAAAAATAAAATAAAACTGACCTGGAGCAATGTAGCCATATGATCCAGCAACCTTGGACATAACAGCATCCTGGGTTGTCTCAAGCTGCAATGTCTTAGCGAGGCCAAAGTCTGCAACTCTTGGCACAAACTCGTGGTCCAGCAAAATGTTATTACTCTTCACGTCCCTGTGAACAATTGGCGGCACACAATCATGGTGCAAATAAGCCAACCCCTTAGCCGCACCCACCGCAATTGCGAACCTTCTAGACCACTCCATCAACTCCCCACACATTTCCTCACCATGCAACACATCCCCTAAGCTCCCGTTCTCCATGTACTCGTACACCAATACCCTAAACTCATCATCACTGCAACAAAACAACAGTTTCACAATATTGGCATGCCGAATCCTGCCCAACGTCTCAATCTCCGCCCTGAACACCAATTCAGTGTCAGGCTTATGCACTCCGCCGAACAGCTTCTTCACTGCCACCGTGTGCCCCGTTTTCAGCTTCACCCTATAGACCCGACCCGAACTCCCTGCTCCAATCACGTTCTCCCGGGTTAAGTTTGAAATAATTTCTTCTTCATTGAACCCAACCCTCTGAAACGCGGTTGACAAATACGAGCGCTTGGATTTACGGCGCGTCTTGCTCTTCAGGTACCACAACATGGACCCCACAAGGAGCGAAGCACAGGCAACTAAAATGACAATCGCAAGCAGAGAAAACGGCCTGCGTTTCGAACATGGAGGTAGGGTTTTGATAACGCCGCTGCATAGACCCGGGTTTCCCTCTAGACTGGAAAAGTACATTTGGTGGTTGAAACCTGAAGGAACCTCCCCGTAAAGATTGTTATCAGAGACGTTGAACTGGTTGAGTCTGAGGTTCGTCAACTCCACCGGGATCTCCCCTGTTAAAGAATTACTGGCGAGATCAAGGTTTGTCAAATCGTGTAAACTACCAAGTTCTCGCGGGATTGAACCGGAAAATCGGTTAAATGACAGGTTCAACTCTGTCATGTCGTTCCAGAGGGCCACGTTACTGGGTATTTCGCCGGTGAACATGTTCTCTTGCATCTTAAGTTTCTGTAACTTTTTCAACCCAGTTATGCACGTGGGAACTTCACCGGTGAAGCGGTTCTTGCTGACGTCAATCTCCAGAAGGTGAGGGAGTCGGCAGATTCGCGTTGGGAATTTGCCAGAAAATTGGTTAGCAGACAAAATGAGTTTGGTGAATGCCGCAGAGATGGAAGCAGAGACAGAACCTTCAAACCTGTTGTTGGACATTTCAAGAAACTGAAGCCCTGTAAGGGCCCAAAAAGCTGGAGGCACCTGGCCTGATAACTGGTTGTTCTGGATTCTGACATACTGAAGTGAATCACACTTCCCGTATTGCTCAGGGAGCGTTCCTGAGAAGCGATTCGCGAACGTGATGAGACGCTCGAGTTTGTTTCTCTTGCAGAGGTACTTTGGCAACTCTCCCACGAAGTCATTCGTCGAGACATCGAATTCCTGTATGTCTGAGTTTTGTCCCAGATCTTGTGGAAGTTTCCCGGTGAAGCTGTTGTTGAAGAGTTTCAGCTGATGCAGGTTGGGATTTGAAGCTAAACTTTCAGGAATTTCCCCCCCGAGAAGGTTGTCATTTAGGTTGAGAGAATAGAGACGCAAAGAGGCGATTGCATGTGGTAGTTCCCCGATCAGAGCGTTCTGAGAGAGGTCCAAGAGAATTAAACTACTGAGGTTTCCTAAACCTTGGGGTAATTCACCGGAAAGTTGGTTTTCAAATAGTTCAATTTGTTCAACGTTTTTCAGACCTGAAATGTTGTTTGGGATATTACCAGACAAACCATTTTTTGATAAGTCCAAGTTTTTGAGCGAGGTGAGGTTACCGATAGTGGGTGGAATTTCCCCTACGAGGTTAACAGCAGCGAGGAACAGTGTTTCAAGACTAATTAGGTTTCCTAGTTGGGGAGGCAACGGTCCTGGTTTGAAGGGGTTATAAGCTAGTTCCAAACGAGTTAACTCACTGAGATTGCCTAAAGAGGGAGGGATCGTTCCGCTCAGAAGGTTTCCGCATAAAACTAGCACACTCAGACGTGGAATCTGTCCAAAACTCCCCGGAATGTTGCCAGTGAAGTTGTTTTTCGAAAGGTCTAACACCCTTAGTTCGGTGAACTCCGGCGTGAATTCCGGCAGGTCTCCAACGAATAAATTGTCGGAGAGGTTCAAGAGACGGAGGTGGGAACAGAGGAGCAGGGAGTTGGGGGAGACAGAATTGGAGAGAAAATTGAATGCGAGAGAGAGGTTTTGGAGGGTGTGAATGCGACAAAAACCGAAGGGGAACTCACCGTAGATTCCAACTTCTGAGAGGTCAATGGAGACAAGTGATTGGTTTTGTGCGTCGCAGGTAATGCCGGTCCAGTTGCAGGGGTTGTGGTCTGTGTTTGGTACCCAGTCTTGGAGACTCTTGTTTTTGTCTTCAAGCTGGGTGTTCTTAACCCGAAGTAAAATTCGAGACTCTCTTTGGAGGGAAACCGTTTGGGATAAACCACTTGAGAACAATGTACATAAAAGTAAAATCAGAAACAATGGCTGAGGCATGTTGAACAATACAAAGAGAGCGAAGCAAGGAAGAGTTTAATTTGCTCTGTGCAAATGAAAATGCTTAACTTTTGATGGAACCTTGGGACCTGGTTGTTGGGTACGAGTCTCAAACCGGCTCCTTCCCTCGTGATAGCTCATCTTCTTCTTCATGCATGCGTACAAATGATGACAAGTGGGAAGCGGACATGACTGATGGGAGCTCACGCGGGTCTCTTGGTTTAAGTATATAAAAGGTATCATCTTTTAGGATTATGAGAGGGAAAGGGGAAGTTGACTGTGGAGTGGAAATGGACGTTTGTGTATCAGAGACGTGATTCGTGTTGGCGTATTTTCAAAGTTGTGAGAGAAGTGGCAAAAAGGAACTACTTTAACTGTACACGCCGAACCTGAAGCGGAGAACATGGGACACTGCCAATGGACAGAGGCATACTTCCAGAAAGAAGAATCACTTTTGGGATCGCTTTCTGGTGGATGACACTTTGACACCAGCCAGATAAATGATACTGTTGTAGGTTCCTGGTATCACCAAAGAGCTGTGTTGTAAGACTTTGGATTTTATTTGGACTAGTTTGGTGTGGATCACATCATTTGAGTTTGACACCAATTCACTTTCCTCTTTCTTCTACATGAATAATGCAACTAAAAAGGCACCATACGAATTATAAGAGTTTCTGATCCTATAACTCAGACATTCTAAAATTCAGAAATAGAATTTGTTCCACCCTACACCTATATTCTACTGTAAGAACAACTAGTACTTTGGAAAGAACAGGAATAATAATCATACACATCCACCTCATCGGGGTGAATTAGGTACACAGAAGAAAGTGATAACAAAGGAAACAATAAACTAATCAATAATTCCTTCCGATTTATTTTGTCACAAGTCGATTCTCAATTTATCATTTTAGAAAACCATATTTATTTAAATGCTCAGATTTTAATATCGTATTAACAGTTTTAATCTACGTAACAGGATATAAACTATCTATTTACTCATAAAGACATCACAGTGTGAGCTCTGAATGTATCAACAGTTCATTGAACCTCTGAGGTATATTCTTAGTCACATAAAAAAGACTAGAAGCTACCAAAACGTTACGAAATAAAACACTATAACCTTTCACTCACATACGTCAAACTAACTAAGAATAGAATTGCTTGATAATTTTGATACGCAGGTAGCCAGCTACAGTACCACAGGCTTGGGTGTGAGAATAAGTAAAGCCTCACTGCTGAGATGGGAAAATGACAAAAGCATTGCAGTTAAATTTCCAAACATCATAAGATCTATTACAGATTTGAAAATGGAATTTTAAAATACAGAAGTTAATGTTTGGGAAGAATGTGAAGCTCCTGGCTCTGCGTCGCCGTGAAGAATCAGCTATTTGGTACAAGAAGACAGGAGTTGTCTCCCACCTTCTTCCCCTTTACAATATTATTCCCGAGAGTCATTGTAAATAAAGAAATACTAGTACTTAATGAACCTCACTTCTTCCCATTCCACTTCATTATAGTAGTTCGAATTATAGCACTATTTTATGCTTCAAAGCATCAATTAAATTAAGTTACACGAGTTATACTTAACGTAATGGCTATTGCGCTGATAAAAAAAAAAGTAATGACTGATGACGCAATCCAAACAAAATGTGGCACGGTTTACTCGTTGTTAGCCAAGAAATTACTACAAGCATGCATAAGAACTTAACCAGCTCTCGTGATGGTTGGCTCCTTTGGCACCAAATACAGCATCACAAAATAATGAACCGTATAATAAATGCATTTGCTGACTCCACAGTTGTACTGCTGAATATTGTCACCATGTCAGTGCAATTCCCTATTAATCTTGATAAGGTGACAGTGACCTTTGCAAGTTGGCAAAAGAATTAGTCGTGAGTCGTGATAAAACATCATTTGGTCATTGAACTAGAAAAAAAGATACCTCTATTTACGCGTCATGAAGCTGTAGTTTCATGGCCATTTATCATAATGTCATGGACTTCTTAGTTACTGGCTATGAGAGGGAGGCACTGGCAAGCATTTGTAAGCAAATGGCATATTTAATGTTACATTCTGTATAAAATAACTTGTAACGAAACAAAAGGTCAAATTAGTTGAGCTACTTCAGCATTGTGGTTTATTATTAGAGACATTGGCTATCAGATTCTCTGTTACCACATCTATATAGAATCATATACACATAAGCGACAAGAGAAGACATGCTAATCTTCTGTTTATGGTATTGCTTTTTTGACTTGGCTAAAGATTGGGAATATTGTTGTCACTTAGTCATTGGATTGGGTTCCTTGATTAACCTCTCCAATTGGAAATGGTTTTTAGCTCTTGAACTTTTCCAGAGCTCTGTTGTGTATGTCATGTTTCGACGTTGAAACAAATGCTACACATGTTGACCTGTAATGACTTGTGTTCAATCGCATAAATACCAAAATCTTAAATATTCGTTTCAAACAATATTCACTGAAAATGTTTTCTGACTCGGGTACACCAATTTCGATGGACTACATAGCCCAAATTGAATACTGGTTAAAAAAAAACATGTGAATAACTTAATTCTGTGTTGATAATAAGCAACAAAAGATTATCATTCAGTTTCAATGTTTAATTCACATGCTAACTAATTAAATAAGGTACTCGTATGTACAAGAAAAACTTTATCGTAAGTCTAACCAAAACTGCATTCTCGTTGATTTTACAAGTTCATGGAGTATATTATATTATTTCGAAAATCAAAATTGGATATTGAAAGAGGGAAATGCCGCACCTTTTGACTGTACAGGAACACCATGGGGAAATTATTTTCAGGTTTGAAAATAAAATAAAGCATAAAGAAAACCGCGTTTGGCATACCACTAGTATTATTCGCTTCATTCATATTTGTTATGATTATATACACTCGTTATTCAAGATATACATAAGATATTTGCGATGAAGTATTCTATGATGCTCAACATTTCAAACTGAACATTGAAGATGCTATGAATGTTTCATACACCATTATGAAATAGCCCAAGAATGAGTTTTTTTTTTTTTCTAACAAGAACATAAAAACTTAAGATTAGAGTTAACTTTTAAGATTAATGACAATCAAATTAAAAAAAGAAATGATCTTTTATTGAAGCATTTATGTTCTGCTATTCAAACATTGGTTAGTATCATCATTCTGTGCAACACGAGGGAAGCTTCGGCAAGATTTGCTTTGATAAATTTACCACAAATCGAGGTTTGTGTTTATTTGAAGCAGTGGTTGATTTCAAGTTTGAGGAGTTTATAGCAAGTACCACCAGTTTTAACTAAAATTTATTTATTAAAAAGTATAAATAAATTTATAAATAGAAAATTAGGTTTGTTAAAAATGTATGATTATTATAAATTTTAACCAATAGTTGTGTTCGACAAAAATATGTTAATTATTAGCTTTTTCTGGCATACAACACTTTGAACTATATGAGTTGTTTACAAATTCGGTTTCAGTAAAGTTCTATGTTTTAGTAAATAAATCAAATTGATTTCATCATTAAATTCAATTAAATAAACAAACCCAAAATCTAAAAACTGAAAATATTTTATGTGAGCACTATTTTAATTATGAAAATGTTAATTTACTAATTATATATACATATTAAAAAGTTCTCATCAACTAATTAATTAGTAGAACATGATTGATAAATGATTTCATTCCTTGAACATGTAATTAAGAGTTTAATCGTTAACTCCTGATTATGTAATATCTCAAATTCGTTAAAGGAGTTGCCATTAATATACCATTTTGTATGTTCAATTTTTATTTTTCTTTTATCTTATTATCTTGAACACAATAATGGTAAGTTAAAAATACTTTAAAAACACTAGTTTCATAAATAAACATCAATCAAATTATTAATTAAACTAATTAAACCAAATAAGTCTGTACAAGCTTCATAGTTTTACAGTAAATCGGGACTTTAAATTTTAGTTTCTGCGAAATGAGTAAAGTAATATAACATTACAGATTTTCCAGGGGAATCTTAAGTTTTAAGTGTTCAATATTAATATCGCGTGTACAATTCACATCTTTAATAAATTAGGAACTGATGATTGAAGAAGTTGCTGAAGTAACAGCGGAACTTGAAAACTGTTTCGCCAGAACAGAAAATGAAGAAACGAAGAAATTTTTGTCAGCCCTGCCACATATATTTCTTTGTAATCCGAATAGAAGCAGCCACAAGCCACACCACAAATCTTCATATTTCCTTATGAAAAAATTAAGTACGATACCAAACTTATTTAATACTTACTAAGTGGATTAATAGAAAAAGTTAAAAGAAGATTCATAATCATTCTAATTAAGAACATAAATATCTGAACCATAAAATATGGGTGGATGAAATTTCATTGAAATAATTGATTCATTGCAGCGGATTCCTCCTCCGACAGATGAAAACTAGCTATTTTCTGGACAAATAATTCACGACAGAACAGAAAGTACACAAAGGAAGAAGAGGAAGAACTTGAATCCATTACGAACGAAAAGTTAACAGAAGAAGAAGGTGATTATGAAGAAATCACTGGCACAATATGAATAATTTCTAAGCCCACAAAATGAGCATTTAGTTATCAGAATATCATATATCCTTATAGATAATGAAGATACATGGCCTAACCCAAGTGAAAAAAGTTGGCCTTTTCTATGTGCTTCCCGTCCTCTCCAGAAGAACAAAAGAAGGAGAAAAGAAATTTCGACCAAATTTATTAACTTTTTCTATGTTATAAAGGGAACCATAAATCTAAAACTACCACTGCCTGGCTCCATTCTGTCTGCCTTTTTTTTTATCCATCTATCTAGATTAGAAGATAAATCTTTTTTTTTTTGAGAAAATTAACAAAAAAGAAAGGTGGGAAGAGCAGAGTTACATTGCAATCCTGCGGAGAAATGATACAACAACCTCAGCTCTTATTTGCGCAGCATGAGAAGGTGGGAATGTTAGCTTATATTGTTGGTGTCGGTGTCGGTGATCGTGTGTCGAGGGAGAGAAAGAAAAGGAAGTGTGCAATAGTGTTTTCTTCTTCTCTTCATTGTTGTTGTCACTGAGAGAAGGAAAAGAAGAAGCATGAGATAGGATAGGAAGAGAATGGTATATAAGAGAAGAGAAGAGCAGAGAAGTGTGTTTTGTTTTGTCCGTGCGGCAAATCAAATGCGTTTTTCGGCCGGTGACGGGCCTTTTTCGGCTTACGCTTTGTCCCCTTTTTTTTCGTAAGACACAAAACTCTCCTTTTCTCTTTCACATATTACCATACTAATTATTAATTACATTATCTTAATTGTATTTGGCGGATTAATGTTCTAGTGTTCGCCATATCGTAAACCATAACATGTGTGTGTGGATGCTGACGGGTTTTTTAAGCAGTTCTTGGCCGGTTTTCTGCGACAAAAATCGTGTCAAGTCCAAATACTTTTTTTAGATATATAAAACTCACTCATTAAGAACTAAAATAAATATTTGGCTTTAGATTTGTGGTTTTTATACATAGATTATAGATAATAGATATATAAGTACGATATATTTTATCTAAATAATAGATAAATTGGCTTTCTTACAAATTGTACATTCAAACATCGGAATTACATTAAAAAAATAAACTTTCTCTTATTTATATTATGTGTAATTCTATCTACAAAATTCTCAATAGTTTATAGTGATTAGTTTATCTCCATACAAGATAAAATAGTATGATTATGTTTAAATATTTTAGTGTCCATTACAAAGTCTTTTAAGGAAGACATTCACAATTCACCATGAACCCACCAACAACAATAACAACATTAATCTTAAATGGTAGGTTACAAACCACCACATATATTATGTTTCTATATTATTAACATATAAAATAATAATCTCTCTTCTTTTTTCTTCAAAATTAATAATTTAGGTAATCAAGAGTTTTCGTGAACTTACTCGTTGTAGTTTATGTATAGTAAACCTTTAAACACTCTTACTCAAATACTTTTATTAACATAAATGTAAGATTCTCATTGTTTGATCTCTTTGTATATTCACCTAAGTATTCGTCTCTCAATACGAAGATCTTTCATCTCAACTTTTAAGTTTAATATTCTCTACATCTTATTTTATCTTTTTATTGAATAACTATAAAGATATCATCTACTTAAAAAAATGAAAACAAAACATTGTTTTCTTCTTGTACCACTTTCGCATACTTCGATTTAAGTCATAAAATGTTTTATTTTGCAAGAGACAAAAATTTTCTTAATCTTCAAAAACTCCTTAAGTTATTACATATAGATTGCATCCCTATGTCTTAATTCTCCAACATTGTTTTTATGCTTAATTGTTATAGTTATAAATTATACTATTTAAATTTACATAAAAATTATTATCAAACAATGATTTTCAATAAGTCAGAAAATATCATTATGTTCAATTTTATACTCAAGTAAAACCTTTCATTTTTAGTTTTGCCTTGAATTTTTTTGTCTCCAAACACGGTATTCGTTCTTTTTTTCTTGAATACCTACTTGAATCCAACTACCTTCTTATGTTTAAGTAGATCAATAAGTATCCATATATGATTTATGTTCAAAGTAGGAGTGACAAAACGAGTCAACTCACATCACTTTGGTTTATCCCACTGTTGGTTTGAAAAAAACAAGGTGAGCAAGTTAGCTCATCGTAAGAAAGCAGGCTAAGAATCGTATCCCATCCCACGAAAGGATGGGTAGGTGGGCAACTTTTTCTTTTAATTTTTTTTTATTTTTAAATTTTGTTTTGTGTGTATTAAAAGTACATTTTTTTAAGATTTTTTTTAAACTTTAATAGATTGGTTAATATTTTTAATAGAATAAAAGAATTATTATTATTTTATATGTTAAATTATTTCTTTAAAATTAATAATTAGAACTTAATTTATAAGTATTAATGATTTAAGTTACAACATTATCATATTTTTTATCCTTTAAGTAATATAATAGAAAAAAATTAAATTATTATTTTATTAATTTTGATTTAAAAGAAAAAATGAATTGGCAGGCTAGTCAATCCCACCTTATCTTTGTCTCGCCAAATTGGCATATCAAACAAGATAATTCAAGACGGACCAGTGGATTGAAAACTTCAACCCAATTACCAAATTTTGACTGAGAGACAAGTTGGTTTGTAGGCCTGAGTATGTTTTGTCATTTCTAGTTCAAAGATTTAAGTTATTTATCCATGACATATTATCATTGTTAACATAGTAAATAATATCAATACATTAAAACTTTTGTGTAGGTTTAGTCGTCTTTTGCTCCCTAACACACATAAGCTAAGAATCATAACCCAAGTTGACATGTTTTTTATTTTCTCAAGTGAAAAATTGAGGTTAATTTGTATTGTTTGATACCTTTCCTAACTCGTCTAAACATCTTGAGAAAGAAAATTGGAGCTCTATTTGGGTTTTATCCTTGTTCTTCTTCATATACTTATATATCATCATTTGAATCTTGTTGAACGTAATATCCCTACTCATGAAACATATAATTTTCATGAGTTTCAACGTCCACAAATTATACTTTTTCACTTCTACAAATCTAACAAAAAAACACTTGTATTTGTTATTAAGGATGACAATGGAGCGAGGTAGGGACATGTTTCGTTATCCCATATCCATCCTCAAAGAAAAAGTTCATCTCTATCCTTATACCAAGTACAACGGATATGAAATTTTCGTATCATCCTCATCCCACCAGATAACCCTGTACCCGTGCACCCATACTTGTTTTCTTAGGGTTTTAGTATCTATAAATTAATTTTTATAAAATTATAAAAAATTCTTACAAAGAAAACATAATATTATCAAATATTCAAGATCAAAAGAAAGTATTCTCGTTTCTTCAATAATAAATATTTATGAAAAAATTATAATGATATATATTTCAAATTAGAGTATCAAATAAAATTTTTTGAGAATCAAAATACTTATTAAATTTTCAAACATTAATAAAATAAAGTTGATAAAATTTAAAAATGTTTTTAAAATATTACAAAAAGAAAACAAATATTCGAATTATTACAAATATTTTAAATGTCTCTCTACTCTAATTCTTTAAAGTTTAATGAAATCTCTTTTTTATACACTAATTAATAAAAAATTATAATACACCATTTACTGAAATCACACTAATAATAATTTAAGTTTAATGTATATCTTTCATTTTTTTAACCTCAATATTGGATGGTGATAAAAAAAATATTCATGACAATGACATTAAATTACTATATTTTTGTAAGTAAATTTTTTTTACACTGTGATAAAATTACACTTATGATAATAAGTTAGAAAATAAAAATAATTATATAAAAAATATCAAAGTAGTATTCTAAATAAAAATAAGCAACAAATAAAAACGTCAAAATGAAGTACAAATAATCAAATGTGTGTTAGAAATAATTAGATACACCATTGAATGAAATCTAAAAAAACAGATACATAACTAAAGGTATGATAAGATGAAAATACCTTAGATATTTAAGAAAACTTTTTAAATATGAAACTAATCAAAATGTGGAAAGATAATGAAAATTGTTTTAGAAAAAAAAAAGAGTTATTCAAATTAAACATAACATAAATAAGATAAAGAAGATAAATTTTTATATTATCTAAATGAAGGATTTTTCTATTAAACACTTAAACTTAAAGTTAAACATTCTCATGCGAAAAATTTAAACAATAAATAAAATTATAAAAAAGGAATAGAAATATTAAAATATGAGACAAAAAATATTAAATTTACATATATCATTAATTTACATACATTTTTTAACATAATTGTATAAATGTTATAATAAGATAGAAAAAATATATTAGGAATGTGAATTAATTTCATGATAAACTTAATAATTAGAAAAAGAAAAAAAAAGTGTAACTAAAAAAACAAAAATCATAAAATTAGAGAGTAAAAATTATATATATATATATATATATATATATATATATATATATATATATATATATATATATATATATATATATATATATATATATATTCATCTCTATACCCAATTTAAAACATCGAATAATACCCATATTTATATTTATAATATATTCTCCATCAAAACAGAACATATTAAACAATATTCACGAAGGCAAATTTATTTTCCAGCTCTATTTTGTGATTTCAACTTATCGTGGTTAAGAAATGTAAATATTACAATATTAAACATCCCATGAATAACACTATTATTTTTTATCTCTATTATGTGATTTCAATTTATCCTTATTAAGATATGTAAATGTTAAAATGTTAAACATTCGTGAATAACACAATTTGTTTACTTTCCACTCTACCTCACCATAAGAGTCTTAAAATTTTAAATAGACCATAAACACTTGTTTATCAAATAGATTATAGTATTTACATTCTCGTAAAGAAATTTAAGAAAATTAATTCTTAATAACATACATCTTACTCATTCATACAAATTTGATATATCATCTATGAAAAACTATTTAGTTAAAATGTACTTGCATCCTTTTCTTAAAAAATTATTTATTTTATTAATTATTTAAATCTTAATTTATTAGAGGACATGAATTAATAGTAATTTTTAATTTACGTATTTAATATATAATTATGATGAATATCTAAAAAAACATCAAAATCAAATTATAAACTTATAAACAATTACAAAACTTATAAAGCACTTGACATTTTTATTGAAATTCATGAAAAAAAAATAATCTTAAGAATCATTATAGTTAAATATTCATATCTATTAAAATAAAATTAATTTATAATATATGTAAAAAATATTAGTATAATTTGAACACTTTATTTAAAGTGTGATCCACTATTTGTTAGGTTTAAATTTATTCACAAATAAATATAAACTATTGTATTATAAACATTAATCTTTCATAAGAAAGAAATAAAAAAATGTAAATATCTCTCCTCATTACATATGAATGCTTTATAAAATTTTGTTGGTTGTGTTGTGATCTTTAAAACGTGATGATTCTATTTGAAATGTTTAATTGGAGATTCTCTTAAAAAAAACGGAGGTGGTGTCCCGTGTGAATGAGACTGAAATGAAACGGGATTTCCATTTACTTAGACAACTTCTGACGCTCACCGTGTTTACTGGACTGTGGTGGAGATTCCAATTTCAACAAAATTGGGAAAAAACACCTTACATTATACTCTTGTATTTTGTGCCTCTGTGTTTGTTGAACTCAAAAATTATTAAAATCATCGAATGGAACAATCAATTAACAAAGTTTTCACACGTGCGGTCTGAATAAGTGGTCAAAGGAATGAAACCATTTTCTTTGACCCAACAAGAGGCGTGGTTAGGAATTATGTTTTAGTGTAATTTACTTTAAACTCCAACCTTCCAAAATGTTACTGCTTATACCCTAACTCTAACAGTGTGTCTCCTGATGCACTCTCCTAACTACTGGACATTTAAAATAGTCACTCAAGTTAAATATTTTTTTTAATGGAACACTCAAGTTAAATATGTTTCTAAAAAAACACTCTTAAACAGGTTTAAATTATTTAAAAAATTTCATTTACCTTGAAACTAAACATATATTTATAAAATAAAATAAGACAAAACAATTAAACTTGATAATTGTCCATTAATAATTGTTACTGACTGTATTAATTACTCGTTATTGTTATTACCATTTTAATGACTATCCTTTATGACTCTAATATATGTCTCTCTTGCTTAGTTCTTGTATGACTTCGTTCATTGGCCATTCAGTCCTATATGGTACATTAGACAGAGCAGTCTCATATGATACACTGGGCCAAGCGGTCTATGCAGTAAAGTAGCAATATCATATTTCTAACTAGGAAAAAATAAATTATTAAAGTTTATTTTATTTTTCTAAATTGTATTTTTCTTTTTACTAAAGTATGAGAATTTATTCTACTCCCACATCATGTTAAATAAATAAGATAACAAGATGATAAGATAGTTTATTTTTATCATATTTACGTACATAAGTTTATAATAAAAGAGTATAATTATACTCATGGACTTTCTTTTAATATTACACTATATTTGTAATACATTTGTTGTTGGACTCAAATAGTTTGTTTGCTTTTTATTTTCTTTTTGGGTCAAAAAACACTGTTTTGTATTGAGTGTTTTATTTTACACCTCCATCTATATTTTCAAAAATTTCATTTTTAATCTTCTAACATGATGCACTTTCAACCTTTTTAAAAATTTTATTTTTAATTTTAATAAATATTTTTTTATTTTCATCTCCTTCCTATCATAGACACTTTAATAAATATTGTAAGGACCTATATTTTAGAGAAGGATGGGGACACGGTTGCATTATTAGAATGCAATTATTGGAAGTGCAATTATTACTGGAAGCAGAGCAAAGGAGAGGGTCGGGGGGGATTCATTTCAAAACCATTCTTTCTCTCTCTAAAACTTCATCTCCAAAATTCTCTCGTTTCTCTCTAGATTTCCAGCACCTTGAACCATAAGAATTCAATTCTGATGCTACCATGGCCTCCGCGGAGTAGAGGGCTTCATTTCAACCGAACGTTTTCGTCTTTCCGATCGGGGCAGAGTTCTTGGCTGTAGGATGGTTGTGCTTGGAGAAAACCAGGTAAGGGGAGTTAGATCTTTTGTTGGATTGTTGAAATATGTTGTATTTGATGCAAATATGGGAAGAAGGGGATGAAAATTGGGAGTTTCTGGGTTTCTGGAAATCTGAGTTCGATTTTGCAGAATTCTGCAGAATCGCGCGTTCGTCCCAAATGGCTCGACCAAATCGCGGTCGACGAAAATGTATGAGCGTTCGGTTTGGTGTTCTAAGGTAACGAGCGTTCGCGTTCGTCCTTAGGTAAAGCTAGTATTATATTAGACGTTCGTCCAAGCTGTATACAGTGAATTAGTTATTTTAGGCGTTCGTCCTTAATTTAGAATTCAATCACGAGCGTTCGTTTTGGTGGATTATTGATTTTTAGCGTTCGGTCTCAATTTGGATTCTTATGTTGGAGTAGTGAGCGTTCGGTCTTGGTGTATTAGTGATTTGGCGCAATCGGTCTTAAATTGGATTCTTAGGTTTGAATCTTAATCGTTCGGTCCCGGTGAAATAGTGATGGAGAGCGCTCGGTTTTAAGTTGCATTATTAGATGTGAATCTCGAGCGCTCAGGTTTAGTGTAATAGTAGTTGTAGGCGTTCGTCCTTAAATTGGTATTCTCAGAGAGTGATCTTGAGCGTTCGGCATTGGCGTATTAGAAATTGTAGCGTTCGGATTGAACTAGTATTCCAAGGAGTTGATTTAGTACCGAACGGTCAAAATGGATTTAGTAGCGTTCGGTCAGGTTTTGATTTAGAACCGTTCGGTTAAGTGGATTTCGACCTTAGCGTCCGGCCTGATAGTGTTGATGATGTTTAATATTCGTCATAGGCAGCGTTCGGTTTTGATGAGGTTTAATATTTGAACGTTCGTCTAAACAGTTAAGTCTAAGTGTTCAATCTTAGTGTTCGTTAAAATAGTGTTCGGTTTAATAACGTTTGGTGTTTTAGTGTCGAGTCTAAGAGATTGATCTTAAACGTTCGTCCAGACAGTATCCGATTTTAGTGAGGTGTTCAGTGTTAGCGTTCGCCCGAATAGTGTTTAATCCAGTGTGGTGCTCGGTTTTAGCGTTCGTCCAAATAGTATTCAATCTAAAGTGGTGCTCGGCTTGTAGCGTTCGGCCTTGATCTTTAGCGTCCGTCCAAATAAGTGTTCGGCCTGGTGTGGAAAATAGCGTCCGTTCAGTAGCGTTCATCTAACAGTGTTCAGTGAATAGTGCTCGTCCAAATAGTATTTTACAAATATGTTGGATTCTAAGTTCCTTTGCTCTTGGGTTGAATTATGTGTACTAATGTTTGGAATATTGTCTATGACATGTTTTATGTGAAAATATGTGAATGTATGAGATATGTTGGATTTGTTGTGATAATATGGTGGTATCTGATTATTCATAATTGTGGTTAAGGTTCAAAGTAACATTATAATTCATGGACGTAATTCCATGATCCTCAAGGAAAGGATACATGGTGGTGTTTTGGGGTTGTATAGAATGATTACATGGTAGCTTAGTTTTGGGGGTCATCCTGAAACTCCAATGGTCTTTCTTCTCATGTAGAGAGGTTTGAACCATGTGGTGAGGAGTAGCAGGAGGTCCTAGTCTTGGGTGCTTCCATATGATCCAAGGTGAGTGATAACGGATTAACCTCGTGACTGTGGCCGGGCGGTAGTGCCCAAAGTTCCACCTTGCGGTAGTGTCCAAGTTTCACAAGGCGGTAGTGCCCAAGTTTCATAAAGCCACCACGAGTGCAAGACCCGCCATAGCTCGGTAATCATTCTGGTCCGGATGAGTCGGTCTATAAAGCAACAAGTCGGGGTATAAAGTAACAAGTCTTGCGATGTCAGTTTACCATGTTTGGATGACTTTTGCATGTCGTGTGAGTGGGTGAATTGTGGTTTAATGAGTATGCTCTAATTGTTCTTTTATACGAATCTAAGTATGATTACATGAATTAATTGTGCTATATTTATAACATGCTTTTTTTATATCTAGCTCACCCTTGCATTGTTTTGTGTTGTGTGCTGTTTAGGTATGTTTCTTTTGCGATGATCATCCACTTGGATGGGAGCAGATGTTGTCGCGGAGTTTCCCTTGGAGCAAGAGCTGGAGGTTACTGTCAACACCCAATTTCGTCCGGATAAATATAATTTATCACAAAAAAAAATAATAATAAAAATAATCAAAAATAAACCAAAATGAAAAAACTATTTATTTTACTTTTTGCACCCCTAAATTTTCTTTTAAACACTTAATCCAATGGCCCAAAATAATCTCACTTTTTTTACTTCCTCACCACCCATCTTTTCTTATCACACCCCATTCTCCACATAACCATCCACCTCACCCTCCACATCATCTACCTTTTTCATTTACTTTTTCCACATCATTTCCATATTAATTTTATATATCAACTTTTCTAATTATTCCACTTACACTTTTTAATTATATCTTCTCCATCAACATTTTTTATTATCCATTTTTCTCCACCTTATTTTTCCACCAACTTTTTATATTATTTCTTTCACTTATTTTCCACATTAACTTTTACTATTCACTATATTTTATTTTACCTACTTTCTCCACCAACTTTTTATATTATTTCTTTCACTTAATTTTCATACCTAATTTCTCCACCACCTTTTTATATTATTTCTTTCACTTAATTTCCATACCTAATTTCTCCACCAACTTTTTATATTATTTCTTTCACTTATTTTCCACATTAACTTTTACTATTCACTATATTTTATTTTACCTACTTTCTCCACCAACTTTTTATATTATTTCTTTCACTTAATTTCCATACCTAATTTCTCCACCACCTTTTTATATTATTTCTTTCACTTAATTTCCATACCTAATTTCTCCACCAACTTTTTATATTATTTCTTTCACTTATTTTCCACATTAACTTTTACTATTCACTATATTTTATTTCACCTAATTTTTCCACAAACTTTTATATTATTTCTTTCACTTATTTTCCACATTAACTTTTTCTATTCATCTTTTTTTTATTATATTTTATTTCATCTAAATTTTCCACCAACTTATTATATTATTTTTATTCATCAACTTTCTTCATCCTTAACTCCATAAATACCTACATTCTCTTCACTTCACACACACACAAAAATTACATAATATCCATCTCTTATCTCTCAAAATCTCTTCATTCCATCCCAAAACTCTACTTCATTTTTCTCTCACATTTTACTATTTCCTAATCCCTCTATACATAGTAAATCCCATACCACATTTCTACTACAAATTCATCTTCTTCACCATCAATCTACCTCTTCTCACAACTTATTACAAGCAAAGTATTGCTTCATCTTTCAAATCTTTAACAAGGTACACATTTTCTTTTCATTCTATTTATACACATTTTGATCATTTTTTTTAGTTTATAAATTTATCCTATTTTCTACCATAATTTTATCCTATGCTTTTTGATATTTTTACGTCATAGATATTTCAACTCATCTCTCTTTCTTAATAAAAAAAATAAAAAATATAAAACTTTAAAAACATGTAATAATAAATATCGGTACGAGTACTTGTGCGATCGTACGCATCAGCCTAGTACTCGTTACCCAAAATATAAAATAAACAAAAAAAAGCCGTATGAGTGCTCGTGCGATCGTACGCATCAGCCTAGTACTCATTTCGCAAAACAATAAAATATAATAAAAAAGCTGTGTGAGTGCTCGTGCGATCGTACGCATCAGCCTAGTACTCATTACGCAAAACAATAAAAAACAAAGAAAAAGCCGTATGAGTGCTCGTGCGATCGTACGCATCAGCCTAGTGCTCATTACGCAAAAAAATCTAAATATTACATCAAAAAAAATACCAAAAAATATAAAAATCTTCAAAAACTAAAAACATCCACATTTTCAAACAACAATATATATTGCTAGCCAGAACTACGTGATCCTTGATTCTCCATCAAAAGTGGAGATACGTAGGAGCAAGGCTAGTCCTTGTCAGGTTCATTTCCCCAAAAATCCAAAATCATTTCCAAACAAATTTCTCAACAAATCCTTAAACAAAATTTTCAAGCAGTTTCAGAAAGAACTACGGAACCCTGATTTCTCATTCTTAATGAGAATACGTAGGAGCAAGGTCAATCCTTGTCGGGCCCAAAAAACTAAAAAAATACATTTTTGTTTCTTTATAATTTTATTTTAGGGGATAGTTACATATTTTGAAAACCACATCATATTCGCATATTTAGTTAAAGGTACTGCCTTAGGGTAGGCGTTGTAGGGTGCTAATACCTTCCCTACACGTAACCGACTCCCGAACTTAGAATCTCATTTTTGCAGACCATGCCTTATCATTTTATGGTTTTTCCGTAGTTTTCCAGAATAAACTATGGTGGCGACTCCAAATCTTTTTTTTCAAAATCCGTTTTATTTATCTTTTTCGGATCGTCGTCCCGTCGCGATTTTTTCCGGTTGCGACAGATGGCGACTCCACTGGGGAAATGAAAGAGAGTCAGGCCATTTAATTAGATAAGCGAATTCGATGTGGTTTTTCATTATGTTTTTATTCCCTTTTTCCTTATCTATGTTTGACATGTCTACTTATTTGTGTTTATTTTTGCAATTGTTATTTTGCATTATAATCTCCCTCCACACACAATATGCATATCATGAGTAAGGCCATATACCCGGGTCTGAGCGCAACTTAGAAATAGAGGGGTTGTATAGCGGTGTCACTCTGGGATGTACTTCCTGTCTGGCTATCGTGAGAACTCCAGCTAGAGTCTGTTCTCTTCATTTGTGTCTCCACATCTAGTTGATTACTCTGACTGTTGTGGAGAAACAGTGGAAAGAGTCATAGCTCTAGTGGCCTTGATTTAAGAATTAGGAAACCATCCTGGTGAGTGCATGTATGTGGTCTTAGAACTTTAAGTACCATCCTTCGATTAAGACACGAAAGGGAGATCGTTTTGTAATTTCTTTTTCATCTTTTCTTTGTATACAGCAAATAAATGTACCAAAAAAAAAACGTAAAAAAATTTAGAACAATAAAAAAGTACATGTTCTGATTCATATGTATTTTGTTTCGCATTTATCTTGTTATCGAGTTCATGGAATAATTCTCAAGAAAATAAAAATAAAATTGTCAAATAAAAAAATGCTTTTGAAGCAAAACAAAGATTTTTTGGTCCAATCGTTCAATTCAATTTTATCATTGATTTGAAATGTTCATCCGGCTTTCATGATATGAAAATGTTCAAGATCATCGTTTGACCACTGATCCATCGCCCATTTTCGTTCGTAAGAGAGGAGTCATCAGATAAGGGGCTTTATTCGTAAATGATCGCAAGCAATTCTCACCAAAGTAAATAAAAAATAAAAATAGGGGCAATGTTTTGTAAATTTTTCTTGTAATTTAAGATGTTTAGAAATAAAACAACCACGATTTATGTGTGAACTTGTTTTGTAAAATTGTATCGTCTTTTGGTAGTGATTTTATTAAAAAAAATGAAAAAAAATGTTCCAGTTTTGTTAAAATAATTTGTGAAAATTAGTCACGACTGAATTTTGTTTTTCATTAAACCATTTGGAAAATAAATGATGATAATTTGAAATGATTGAAAATATATTCCTTTGCTACTAGAAATTATATCATCTTTTGTAATCCAGTTTAGGGTCAAAAAAAAATATAAAAAAATAGAAAATATTTCAAATTACTTTGAACAAGGAGATTATTATGATTTTTGTAAAAAGAAAAATTTGCAGAGAAAATGTTTTCGAAAAATATTTAGAAAATGAAGCATATTTAGATGAAATTTTGTCAACAAATTTTTAAGTAATTCAATCCATTTTTAGTTATTTCACAAATTCAATAAAGTTCGCACACATTATAGATTGGTTGTTTGTTCTCTAAAGTTTTTAACTCAGAGGAAAATGTTTAAATGTGTAATAAGTTGCCCTGATGAAAAATAAAAAAGTGCGTTAATAGATTTGCTTGCGGGCCATTTTTGGATTATTTTCTCAATGATCATCACTTTTCAAGGGTCCATCAAATTTATAGTTTGTTCACCGTGTCATGGGCATTTTCTCATTTTGTACCCCATATTCCTTTGTCATCCGATGTATTTGTCATACTGGTTCAGAAACATTTATCCTGTTGAAGCCCAAATCGTAATCCACTGTCAGTCTTAATCTCCCTGTCTTAACCTTAACCTTGTCATGGTCGGCCCATCATCTGTGCCTAAGCCTAAACATTGTCCAAATCGTTTTCGTTATCGTGTCCGTGTTATAATCCAGCCATGTCAAGCCTGATTTTTGTTTTTAAACCTCTCTCTGTCTAAGCCTATTTTGGCTCTCATTAACATGTGTTATTCATTTTCATGGTCGTTAAGTGTCAATCTGATTTTCCATTTACATCCATTCAAGTCATGTTAAATTTGTGTAGGGGCATATTTCCACGTCTGTCTTAATGTGAGTTCATATTGGTCAATTTTTAGTCTCTGAGCATAAGCTTTTCCAAATTAGGGGCAAATTCGTGTTCATGTCTGTTTATCGAAAAAAAATGTTGACGCATTTTTAAAATCTTGAACAATTTTATACATGATTATTCAGATGTTTTTTTTCCAATTCAATGATAAATTAATTGTTTTTCTTTTAGACCAATTAAAAACAAAGGAAAATTTTGAGAAGAGTTCCATGAACCCAGATTGCATAATATGTGTAAATTAATTTGTGTATATTTTTGAACATGTACGTAAAACAAAAAAAATACATTTAAATTTACATTACTACAAATAAAGGTCTTCAGGTGGCCGAAACATAAAAAACCAAATTATAAAAAAAAAAACAACAAAAAATAAATAAATAAGAAAGGAAAATTACAAAAAATAATGTTTGCAGATCTATGGAGTTCTTGTCTTCTGCCGGTATTCTCGAGTTTTGTAAGATGAAAGTCTGCACAAAACTTATTAGGTAACAAAAAAAAACAAAAATATAACAAAAAAAAAACGCATCGTAATAAAGGAAGCATTAAACGTACATATTACGGAATTCGTCCAAGTTCGACCACTGACCGTAAAAAAAAAAAAAAGAAAGCAAATAAAATAAAGCATAATAAGCAATGTTCGTGGTTCGATCACGAGTGATCGTTAAGTTACAGACCATAAGAAAATTAATAAATAAAATTTTCAACGAAAAAATTCCCGAGCTGGTTGTGGTGGTCTAAGGGAGAGCTCCGTCAAAGGAGCTCTGGTTCGGAAGGTGAGAAGCATGGGTGGAGCGATTTGTCGTTCGTCTCTGTCGTCGTCGATGATGATCGGAACGGGGAACAGGTCCAGCAGCCTCGGCGCCCTCATAATTACCCAGTCGTATTCTTTAAAAAAAAAAAAAAACTTTGTGTCAATAATAGAGACGGAAGAGTAAAATTCAAAAAATAGAGGTGATCAGGTTTCTTACCATACATGTGTAGCGGCAGTTGTGAAAAGTGAGTGCCAGTGGGGTCTATCTCCGCTTGCCAGCGCCTGACCCGATTGCCATGGTTGTTGAACCAGCAGTGCACGTTATATTCGCTGGCATCTCCGAAAGCCCTTAGTCGAGACGTAATCTCGACGACTTGGGCTCTGCTGGGATGTGTGACCCCGTAATTATAGATGTTGGTCATCATCTTGATCTGATCGTCAGTAGGACGCCACCGCGGACTGATGTACCTCTCTATTTCCATCTCACTCATACTTCCTCTTGAAGTATTCTAAAGCGTAAAAATAAAAAAAAATATAAAATAAAAAGAACAAAAACAAAACAAAACAAACCATAAATAACAAAAATATTATGTTCATAGTCTAATGTCTTCTTCCATTGTGTTTCTTTTAAGCTAATTTTGTTCTTTGTATTGGGTCTTTCGAGTCTTATTGTCCAATTTGTGATCTGTTTCATGGTCCTCGCAAAGGTTCCTAAACGGATCTATGTCCATATTGTCCATGTCCGGTTCATACAAATAAAATTCTCTTTTTAAGTTTTCTGTTTTTATGGGGTACGTGGCGTTGTTCTACCTGATTGTCTCTGTCATACCTTCAATCGAAGGGAGATTAACGTCTGGTTTCCAGCCTATATACCCCTTAGTTTAAGACAGTGTGTTCTTGTTTTTAAAGTTAAGAAAGAAAAATAGAAGGTGAAGAGGAAAGCGAATAAAAATTGAAAATAAAGAAGCGAGCAGGAAATAAGGAAAAGGAAAGCATAAAAGAAAACAAGGAAAAGGAGAGCAGAAAAGCTTAAAAGAAAAACTGAACAGCATAACGGAAAGAAAGAAGCAAAGAACAGAAAGCGTAAAAAGAAAAAAAAAAAAAACAATAGAGAAAGGGAAGAGGGAAAGAAAGGCAGAGAAAGCGAAAAGGAGAAGGAAAGCAGAAACAGAAAGCTAAAGAGTTAAAAGGAAAAGAAAGCATCAAAGGGAAGAGGAAAAGAAGAACAGAAAGCTGAAAGGGGAGGAGGAAAGGAAAAAGGAAGAACGAAAAAAAACTTAAAGGAAAGAAAGAGGATTAAGATCTTAGAGGACTTACCTGGAAGCAGAAGGGCTTGCAGAAGCTGGTCGCAGGAGTCGAACGCCTCCGAAAGCACACGGGGGCAGAGGCTCCTCGCAGAAATCCAGACGCTCAAGGAAGAGAGAGAAGAGAGAGAAGAGGGAGAAAGAGAAGGATAGAGAGAGAGCGAGATCGGGAAAATGCCGCTCAGACGCCGAAGGGATACCCGTTTTATAGCTGAGCAAATCCACTGTGGCTACAGTTTCGGTCGCTGCAACCGTCTGGTGTCGGTCTGATTTCTTTCTGAGTTCAAAAAATAAAAAATAAAAATAATTGAAAATTTGAAAACGGGTAGGGTTTTGTTGGGTCGATCCGGCCCAATACAAGACTTCTTAGATGATCCGATTTCACCAAAAAATAATAAAACAAAATATAAAAAATATGATTAATAGAAAATTTTCAAAAAAATAATAAATGGAGTGATGTAAAATTTGAAGTGTTCAAAATTGTTTTTCATTTGCAGGATAAAGGACATTTTTCAGGTTCATTGGGCCTCATTGTCATGTTTACCTTCTTTGAACCAAATTCTTCTGAAATATAAATTTGAGTGAAGAATTATTTTGGCATGTTTGTAATTTCATATCACACCATTTTGTCTGATTTTATTCCTTCTTCTACATTTTGAATAAATTCAAAAAAAAAGGAACAGTGCTCGAGCCCATTAGGTCCATTGGCATTCGTGGTTTTCTCTCGAGTCTACTTCTTTTGAAAATATGTCAAAAATATTTTGTTTTCACATTTTTCCTGTTAAATGAGGTACCATTTTGAGATTTGTCAAAAAAAAGAGAATTCAAGTTAGATTTCAATTTTAAAGTAGGAATAGTTATCATTGAGCCCATCTGGGCCCATTTTCAGTGTAATGTTTTCCTTAGTTTTGTTTTCTCAATAAAATAAAACAAAAAAATATTTCCCTCATCATGTTTCATAAATTTCACATAATGTCATACTTCACTTTAAAACAAAAAAAAAAATGTAAAAGGCAATTTCAGTTCCTTGAGTCGCTCTGATATTGGGTTTGTCCGGCCCATTAGGCTCCCTATCTACATTCATTTTGCTTCAGGTCAAAGTTTGACCCATTTTTCTTTGAAGTCTTGTAAAATAAAAGTCATTCCAAAAATCTCAAAAAAGTATCAAAGTGCAAATTTTCAACAGGGTCTTTAGAGTACAATCTTCCAAGTTGTCATGTGTGATTTTCTTTGAATTTGTAGTAAAAAAATCTGAGAATGAAAGATGAACAGTTTTGAGCCCATTAGGCCCCGTTGTCATATGTGGTTTCTCTTGAACCAGTGCATCTGAATTTCTGAAAAAAAATAAAAAATGTTTATGAAGATTTTGTGTTTTCAATTCATAATTTCCCTTTCCATTTGTGTGAACAAGTATTTGTGCAAAAAAATAAAAAATAGAGGAATTCACACCCTTGTCATGGTTGTAAAAAGAATAGTGTTGGGCCCATTGAGTCTAGTGGTGTTGCAAAATTTTCTTTAGTTCAATCTTGTGAAATCCTCTTATAACAAAAAAATGAAAAAAATGAATTTCTTTTAGCTTGTTCCATAAACTATGAAAAATGAAAAAAAATGTTTTCTTTGTCATCTTCTTGTGTCAGGTTCACACGGCTCAGGTCATCTGATACATTGGGTCAATGTGCCTGGTAAGTCCAACTTCCTTCTATGTTACTTCTCCTCAGGTCCGATCCGATCTGGATTTTCCCGTGTCGGAAAGTAAAAAAAAAAGATCGGTTCGGAGCCCATTGAGTCCAATTGTCCTTCTCTGTCAAAAAAAAATACAAAAAAATTTCTTTCCGTAAATTGCATAATTTTCCTTCAGTAATATATTTGTCAAATAAAAAGCAGCATAATTGTGGCAGATACAAATTGTTAACAATGTGTTTTAGTACAGTCTTCCAAATTATCAGCGTGATTTTCTTGGAATTTGTTGTCAAAAAGAGGTCTAGTTTCCATGCTAGTCCGCAAGGCCCAGATTCCACACAAAAAAAAATCTCAATTTCCACATTAGCCCAGAAAGTTCATTTTTCATAATGGCTTGCAAAGCCCAGTTTCCATGCTGGTTCGCAAGGCCCAGTTCTACACTGGTCCCCAAGCCCAATTTTCCATTTTTGGCCCACAAAGCCCATTTTCCATACTGGCCCGCAAAGCCCACTTTCCATGCTGGCCCGCAAAGCCTAGTTTCCACATTGGCCGAGAAATCCCAATTTCCCCAATGGCTCACAAAGCCTATTTCCCATATCGGCCAGCAAGGTCCAGTTTACAAACTGGCCCGCAAAGCCCAATTTTCATACTGGCCACCAAACCTAATTTTCTCTAAAACAAAAAAAAAATCTGCTTTTCAACTAGCATCATCCTTTTCATTTCATATTACTTTTCTTCATGAATAAAACAAAAAAAATACGCAAAATTTGATTCAATTATTTTCAATGCAAATCATCCATTTTATGATATTTCAAAAAATTTGTGTAAGAGATGTCATAATCTCCTGGAGTCAAATGATCAAGTCACATTTTCTTAAGAGATATCTGTGTGTGCATTGCTTGAAAACATCATCCTTTAGCCTTCGCTATACCAATAGATTGGCCCAATCATGTTCTTGAGCCCAAACGATAAACACCAAGTTTTACACTAGGGCAGATTTTCCGTCACCTCCATTGGCTTTCATTTGGGAGATCCTGAAATCCGTTGTGAAAAAAAAAGAAGGACAAAAAAAAATGAAAAAGAATGAAAAATGACTCTGTTGAGATCATTTAGTCTTTGTCTCTTAATTCATCTTTTGAAAATAAAACAACCAAAATTTGAAATGATGTGTGGCCATCTTTCTTCATCCAAAAAAAAAACAAAAAACAAAATATATCCTTTGATACCAAATTTGAGCCAATAAGAAATTTCTTTTCAAAATTTACCCAAAAAAAAGTTACCATCACAGTAGAAGTCAACTCAAATTGCAAGAAAAACACACTTAGTGATCAAACGAAGAGAATTCATCAAAAGTGAAGCAAAAACAGAAAGAATCACAAAGTGATGACAAACAAAGAGTGAAATTTGCAAATTAGCAAAGAAAGTTAACAGTGTTGACGAATGACTGATACAAGGTGCAGATGGTAACTCTTGTTTCAAATAACCCACAAAAATTTATTTGGGCCTTCATATCTTTTCTTTTAATACCCTTCAGCTCAAGCCACATTACAAGCCCAATAAAAGTCCACGCGGATTGAATAATGGTTGCTTAAATTTTCATAAAGCTTAATTTTGAGACAAGACAAAATGACTAACAATGCAGTAAAAAAAATGATGAAAAATAAATGTCCTCGGATGAAGGGAACTCCCTTTTGATTGAGATTATACAAAGGAAAATCAAGCCATTTGGGGCAATCCTTTCAAACCAATCATTTCCATATCCATCACAAATTCATATCCCATTCAAACTCTTCCCCCGATTCCCAAACTAGGGGGCAACTTTGGGAAACTTTGTGAGTTTCATATGTTTTGGCCCATTCAAAATATTGGGTGTCTTTGTTAATCTTTCATCTGAATATTCAAAGCTCATACAAAGACTGGAGCATCCATTGTCGGGCCTCGCATGATCTTGGTCCGCCCTGAACTTCAAAGCTCGCACAAAGGCTGGGGCATCCCTTGTTGGGCCTTGCCTGATCCTGATTCGCCCCAAATTTTCATAAATCCATCACCACCAAAATTGGGGCAATTTGTAAATCTCACATGATATTCTCACTCCCTGATTCATGACTTATTCCCTCACAATTCCCAGATACATTGGTCCATACCTATCTTTTTACCATGCCCTCAAACTGGGCAACTTTTGAGTATCTACGACTTCACGTTGACATTTGTAACTGTTTTAAGGAGTAAGAGGCCCAAGTAGCCAACCCGGTACTCTCCACATCCTTCCAAACATCCTCCATACATTTGTCTCAACCCTTGATATCAGGCATGCATACACTGATGTTTCAAAAGAAAATGTTGAACGCACAAGTTTGAACATTTGACTTTAGAATTTGACATCCATCGTAAAAAAAAATGAAGGTCTAAATCTTCATAAATTTGATGATTTCAAAGAAAACAAATTGACTAAATAAAAAAAAAGTGTCATAGTTTCATAATCTTCCAGCAAAACAAAAACAAAAAAAATCACAAGTCAACATCATGTACATATTTTAAAAAAAAAAAAAAAAACTTTGAATTTGTTCTCGTAAATATTTATCAAATCTTCTTCCTTTCAAAAAGACAAAAAAAATCAACATGCATAAAATCTTTCTCCTACAATTTCCAAATTTACATCAACCATGTTTCTCATTTACAAAAAAAAAATATATGGACACTCATTTCTATCTCAAGAAATAAAATATAAAAACAAAAATCAAATCAAAATAAAAAAAATCAAAATAAATTTTTTTTTCAACATCTCAAAATTTCAACAAAATTCAAAATTTTCAAATTCAAAACAATCAAAAAAATTTTACTTTCTGTCATTGATGTCTCGGCCCTCTGTAAGACAATGGTCGAGCACAACAATCAAACTCAAATCATTCACTTATCCATAGGGTTGGTACACCCTCCACGAGGTTTCTACACCTCATGAACTTCATCCATAGGGTTGGTACACCCTCCACGAGGTTTGTACACCTCATTAACTTATCCATAGGGTTGGTACACCCTCCACGAGGTTTCTACACCTCATCAAATTCATCCATAGGGTTGGTACACCCTCCACGAGGTTTGTACACCTCATTCACTTCCATAGGGTTGGTACACCCTCCACGAGGTTTTTATACCTCATCAACTTCATCCATAGGGTTGGTACACCCTCCACGAGGTTATTACACCTCATTCACTTCCACAGGGTTACAACACCCTCCACGAGGTTATGACACCTCATTCACTTCTACAGGGTTACGATCACCCTCCACGAGGTTACGACACCTCATTCACTTCCACAGGGTTACGACACCCTCCACGAGGTTATGACACCTCATTCGCTTCCACAGGGTTACGACACCCTCCACGAGGTTATGACACCTAATTCACTTCTACAGGGTTACGATCACCCTCCACGAGGTTATGACACCTCATTCACTTCCACAGGGTTACGACACCCTCCACGAGGTTATGACACCTCATTCACTTCCATAGGGTTACGACACCCTCCACGAGGTTATGACACCTCATTCACTTCTACAGGGTTACGATCACCCTCCACGAGGTTATGACACCTCATTCACTTCCACAGGGTTACGATCACCCTCCACGAGGTTTCTACACCTCATCAACTTCATCCATAGGGTTGGTACACCCTCCACGAGGTTACGACACCCTCCACGAGGTTATGACACCTCATTCACTTCCACAGGGTTACGACACCCTCCACGAGGTTATGACACCTCATTCACTTCTACAGGGTTACGATCACCCTCCACGAGGTTATGACACCTCATTCACTTCCACAGGGTTACGACACCCTCCACGAGGTTATGACACCTCATTCACTTCTACAGGGTTACGATCACCCTCCACGAGGTTATGACACCTCATTCACTTCCACAGGGTTACGACACCCTCCACGAGGTTATGACACCTCATTCACTTCTACAGGGTTACGATCACCCTCCACGAGGTTTCTACACCTCATCAACTTCATCCATAGGGTTGGTACACCCTCCACGAGGTTACGACACCCTCCACGAGGTTATGACACCTCATTCACTTCCACAGGGTTACGACACCCTCCACGAGGTTATGACACCTCATTCACTTCTACAGGGTTACGATCACCCTCCACGAGGTTATGACACCTCATTCACTTCCACAGGGTTACGACACCCTCCACGAGGTTATGACACCTCATTCACTTCTACAGGGTTACGATTACCCTCCACGAGGTTATGACACCTCATTCACTTCCATAGGGTTACGACACCCTCCACGAGGTTATGACACCTCATTCACTTTCCTGTTGTTCATTGTCCATTTTGAAATCCAGACGAAATTAGTGATCTTTCTTTACTTAGCTTTTACTCCGATAATAAAAAAATATCAAATTTTCATATTATCCAGTAATATCTAAGTAAAGAGGGGCAGCTGTCAACACCCAATTTCGTCCGGATAAATATAATTTATCACAAAAAAAAATAATAATAAAAATAATCAAAAATAAACCAAAATGAAAAAACTATTTATTTTACTTTTTGCACCCCTAAATTTTCTTTTAAACACTTAATCCAATGGCCCAAAATAATCTCACTTTTTTTACTTCCTCACCACCCATCTTTTCTTATCACACCCCATTCTCCACATAACCATCCACCTCACCCTCCACATCATCTACCTTTTTCATTTACTTTTTCCACATCATTTCCATATTAATTTTATATATCAACTTTTCTAATTATTCCACTTACACTTTTTAATTATATCTTCTCCATCAACATTTTTTATTATCCATTTTTCTCCACCTTATTTTTCCACCAACTTTTTATATTATTTCTTTCACTTATTTTCCACATTAACTTTTACTATTCACTATATTTTATTTTACCTACTTTCTCCACCAACTTTTTATATTATTTCTTTCACTTAATTTTCATACCTAATTTCTCCACCACCTTTTTATATTATTTCTTTCACTTAATTTCCATACCTAATTTCTCCACCAACTTTTTATATTATTTCTTTCACTTATTTTCCACATTAACTTTTACTATTCACTATATTTTATTTTACCTACTTTCTCCACCAACTTTTTATATTATTTCTTTCACTTAATTTCCATACCTAATTTCTCCACCACCTTTTTATATTATTTCTTTCACTTAATTTCCATACCTAATTTCTCCACCAACTTTTTATATTATTTCTTTCACTTATTTTCCACATTAACTTTTACTATTCACTATATTTTATTTCACCTAATTTTTCCACAAACTTTTATATTATTTCTTTCACTTATTTTCCACATTAACTTTTTCTATTCATCTTTTTTTTATTATATTTTATTTCATCTAAATTTTCCACCAACTTATTATATTATTTTTATTCATCAACTTTCTTCATCCTTAACTCCATAAATACCTACATTCTCTTCACTTCACACACACACAAAAATTACATAATATCCATCTCTTATCTCTCAAAATCTCTTCATTCCATCCCAAAACTCTACTTCATTTTTCTCTCACATTTTACTATTTCCTAATCCTTCTATACATAGTAAATCCCATACCACATTTCTACTACAAATTCATCTTCTTCACCATCAATCTACCTCTTCTCACAACTTATTACAAGCAAAGTATTGCTTCATCTTTCAAATCTTTAACAAGGTACACATTTTCTTTTCATTCTATTTATACGCATTTTGATCATTTTTTTTAGTTTATAAATTTATCCTATTTTCTACCATAATTTTATCCTATGCTTTTTGATATTTTTACGTCATAGATATTTCAACTCATCTCTCTTTCTTAATAAAAAAAATAAAAAATATAAAACTTTAAAAACATGTAATAATAAATATCGGTATGAGTACTTGTGCGATCGTACGCATCAGCCTAGTACTCGTTACCCAAAATATAAAATAAACAAAAAAAAAACCGTATGAGTGCTCGTGCGATCGTACGCATCAGCCTAGTACTCATTTCGCAAAACAATAAAATATAATAAAAAAGCCGTGTGAGTGCTCATGCGATCGTACGCATCAGCCTAGTACTCATTACGCAAAACAATAAAAAACAAAGAAAAAGCCGTATGAGTGCTCGTGCGATCGTACGCATCAGCCTAGTGCTCATTACGCAAAAAAATCTAAATATTACATCAAAAAAAATACCAAAAAATATAAAAATCTTCAAAAACTAAAAACATCTACATTTTCAAACAACAATCAATATTGCTAGCCAGAACTACGTGATCCTTGATTCTCCATCAAAAGTGGAGATACGTAGGAGCAAGGCTAGTCCTTGTCAGGTTCATTTCCCCAAAAATCCAAAATCATTTCCAAACAAATTTCTCAACAAATCCTTAAACAAAATTTTCAAGCAGTTTCAGAAAGAACTACGGAACCCTGATTTCTCATTCTTAATGAGAATACGTAGGAGCAAGGTCAATCCTTGTCGGGCCCAAAAAACTAAAAAAATACATTTTTGTTTCTTTATAATTTTATTTTAGGGGATAGTTACATATTTTGAAAACCACATCATATTCGCATATTTAGTTAAAGGTACTGCCTTAGGGTAGGCGTTGTAGGGTGCTAATACCTTCCCTACACGTAACCGACTCCCGAACTTAGAATCTCATTTTTGCAGACCATGCCTTATCATTTTATGGTTTTTCCGTAGTTTTCCAGAATAAACTATGGTGGCGACTCCAAATCTTTTTTTTCAAAATCCGTTTTATTTATCTTTTTCGGATCGTCGTCCCGTCGCGATTTTTTCCGGTTGCGACAGTTACTAATGTTGCAGAGTAGTCTTCTTATAATTTCCTGATTGAACACTTGTAATGTTTAATCCTTTCAACTGTTCAAGTTTAAATTTTCAGTTTCTTTTATTTCTCTATATTTGGATGTTAACGTCTTTATTATATAATATTGGTTATTATATAATCGGGATGTTACAAATATCGTTTTATTTTATTATCTTTCTTATTAGAGGAATTTTACACCACCTTAATAATAATATAATTTAGTTTAAAATTTAAGAATTATTTAATATAACTTTACATTTTAATAATTATTAAAATATGATTTATATTATAATAAGACTAATATTAAAAAAATAAAAATAAAAATAATAAATTATATTATAAAATTTGATTTAATATATTCACATGTATTAAATTATATTAAAATATTAAAATAAGTTAAATAATTATTGAATTTTAAATAAAAACAATTTTCTTAAAAAATTTGTTTATGAGATATCAAAATCACTTTTGTTTTTATTTAAAATTTAATCAATATTTAATTTAATTAAAAATTATAATATTATTTTATATTTTTATAATTTAATAACTATTAAAATATGATTTATATTTTTATAATAATTTTATTAAAAAATAAAAATAAGAGTAACCATGAAAATAAAAATAATATTAAAAATGACATTTAATATATTTAAATATATTAAATTATATCAAAATATTAAATTAAATTAAATAATTATTAAAATTTAAATAAAAAATAAAATTTTAAAAACATGTTAATCGAATATAGAGATTCGATAAATTTATGATAAGGATATGGATGATAAATAAAATTTTCTAAAATTTTAATTTTTATTTAAATTTTAATAATTATTTAATTTAATATTTTAATATAATTTAATATATTTAAATATATTAAATGTGATTTTTAATATTATTTTTATTTTCATTATTATTACTCTTATTTTAGTTATTATTATTTTTATTTTTTAATAAAATTATTATGAAAATATAAATCATATTTTAATAATTATTAAAATATAAAATATAATAAATAATGCTATAATTTTTAATTAAATTAAATATTGATTAAATTTTAAATAAAAAACAACTGATTTTGATATCGATAAATAAGTTTTTGAAATTTTTTGTTTTTATTTAAAATTTAATAATTATTTAATTTATTTTAATATTTAAATATAATTTAATATATTTGAATATATTAAATCAAATTTTATATTATTATTATTATTTTATTTATTTTATTTTTATTTTTTTGATATAGTTATTATTATAATATAAATCATATTTTAATAATTATTAAAATATAAAATTATATTAAATAATATTTAAATTTTAAATTAAATTAGAATTATTATTAAGGTGGTGGTGTAGAGTGTCTTTAATAACAAAGAGAAGAAAATAAAAAGATATTTATTAAAATATCTTTAATTAGTTTAAGAAAATAAAATCATATTTATTAAAGTTAAAAATAAAATTTTTGAAAAAGTTGGAGGTACAGATGTTAAAAGGGTAAATTGAAATTTTTGAAGGTACAAGATGAGATGTTAGAGGTGTAAGATGAAACACTCTTTTGTATTTTGTAATGGGCTTATTTACCTTCGGCTTGTGGGCCTCTTACTCACCCTAACACCACGCATACATAGGCACGGACAAATTAAATTAAGAATATAAAATACGTTGAATTATGTAATTTCAATTTAATGGGAAATAATATTACAAATAAATTCATAAAAACAATATGATAAAATGATATCTTATGAATGAATTGATTTTTTACGATAAATTATAAGAAGTATTAAAATTTCTATTATCAGGTAAAATTTATTTAAATTCGTAAAGTTTTCTCTTTTACACATACTATCGTGAAATTTTAAATATATGATTTATTCGTGAGTGTTAGAGAAATGGTGTGTATAAGCTTTTTTCCTGTTTTTCCCAATGCACAAATCAATGTATATCTGACTTTGGTCATCTAAACTTTTTCAAACTAATTAAACCGAAAAGTTGTAAAGTATTTTCTTACGACCTAACTACTTTTCATCTAGTAAATATGATGTCCACGTTGTAATAAATGGCATGCATATGCTGCTGTTAAATTTGAGGATACATGTCTTGCATCTAATCTTTTGAAGATTATTCACTAATATGAATGAGATATTAGTTCAATTTATTAAAAAAAATTAACATCTTTAAGATGATGGATTTATAAATATTTTTATTGCTTAATTTTTTTCATATTAATCCAGCAAATGTGCATAAGTTACTCATTTTTTTTTAAGAATATATTTGAGTTGGTGGTTTATTGTCCTTAATACTCTGTTCACTTGGATGAATTTGAAAGAGATTGATTGAATGGATTTGGAAGAGAGTGATTGAATGGATTTGAAGGTAAATTTTTTGTTGTTTATTTTAGTGGATTTGGAGGTAACTGAGAGTGGATTTGGAAGTAAATTTTTTTAATCTGTCACATCAATTAAATCCTACACTAATTCTCGCAAACTTTACTTCCAAATTCACTTTCACTTACCTCCAAAATCACTCAAATAAACAACAAAAAATTTACCTTCAAATTCATTCAATTACTTTTCCCCAAATCTATTCAAGTGAACAAAGCCTAAGAGAAGGTATCATGGAAAGAAAGTTGATATCAAACAAGTAAATATTTTTTTTCTTTTTTGTTGAGACGAGTTAATGGAGTAAGTTTTATATTCGTTAAGAACATAGTTTGTTTTTTAGAAATTTACCTTCTTCACATAGAGTGAGGATAAGGTGGGACATTATTAGAGAATATATATTAGAGAATATTATATTCTTAAAAGTTGATTTTAAGTTTATTTCAATTTCATAAAATTAATTTTTAATATGAGATTTGCAGTAAGTTATATTTTCTAAATTCGTCTAATATTTACTCGATGTAGAATCTTCAACACATCCGCTTACTCTTAAGTATATACGTTTCAAATGTGGAACTAAACATTAAATAGCAGTTCAATAGTCGATGACACGATAGATCAAACTAATAATAAATATCATTATGATAGACTTTAGGTAACTCTAATTTCCTCTTAAGGAATAAACTTTAAGTATAACTCAATCGTACAAATCAATTTTTTAAGATTGATGAGACTTAAAGTGCATTTCCCAATATGATATCAGATATATCTAAAACTTATCATAACATGATTTATTGTTTGTTGGACCTCTTGTATCACATATTATCGAAATATTTATTAACATTTCCTTTATGCTCAACATGTATATAACTCAAAAGAATGTATTGAAAATTTTACATTAATTAGACATAAAATGAATATACAATAGGTATAATGATTTTGAAATAGTAAGTTAAGTTTAAATTTTACTTTTACAAAATATATATTAAATTTTTAATTTTAAAATATCAAGACTGAAATAATACGTGTAAATACTTTAAGATGGAAAATGAATAAAAAATAAGATAAAAATTTGTAACTAAAATTTAATAACAAGAACAAGAAATAAAAACTCGAGTAAATAGAATCCAAGTTCTATTCGATGAATGTTCAAAAACTCTCTGCCTACAACTTGGGAAAGGAAACATGGGCCTTACAATTACATGGACTCATAGAACAATGATGTTGGGCCATGATACTGGGCTTCTCACCATGGCTTTAGATACAACAAAATTCACACACTGAATGAAATTAAACCCTCTCGCGTGTTGAACGCAAGGTAAAAAGAAAAATTAAAAGAACATACTAAGTGGTTGAATAAAATATTCTTAAAATACCTTTTAATAAATTTAAATTTCTATTTGTTATGACTTTTTTTATTTTTATGATATCAATCATATAATTTTTTAAAGGGAAAAAAAATCTCAATTGAAGCATGTTATTATTAAATTGATTTTTTCCTCAATTAGCATGAAGAACGTAGTTTAAAGAATGAATTTCATTTTTAAATGTTAATGAGAAAATTAAATGAAGTTAACCAAATCACACTCTCTTTGAATAAACAAGCCTAAGAACATAGATAATTAGTTGTCTTCCTTCGTCTGTGAATTTGACAGGGTTCGTATTTCTCAACAACTTTGTCTCCCCCAGACACTATGAGTACATGTTTATTTTAGGATATTGATAACACATGGATTACATAATTATTTTTAATTGAGAATCGTATGAGAATATATTAAAAGTTATAGAAAGAAGCATTTTTTTTTACGTATTTTAATTAGCAAACATTTAATTTTTTATCAGCATTTCAACGTTATTGATTAAATGTTTTATTTTATTACTGCGATACTAATATCGCTGCAATTTGGACATGAAATGACAAATGAACATGTAATTTCAGTTTTTTTTTTTTGTCAAACATCGATCCTAACCATTGGTCAAAATCTCCTATTTTTGTCTTTGTTACGTCTATGTGGTGCCAGAAAAGCGTAGGGCAGTGGGAACAGCCCAAAGAACTTAAATTGGGGGACCTGTCCTACATACAGATGCATTATAGGGATAATAAAAGATCACGTGCCGTGGATATCAGTTAAAATAATCTTACGATAACTTACTTTTTAATATTTTAATAAAAAAATATATTAGATAATGGAACACTTTCATGATCGTCATCAATGTAATTACCAGTAAACGTCAGTGTCATTTAAAATAAGAGTGATTTATATAAATATAAATAAGTAAAATAATAAAAATAATGATATTTAACAACATATATTTTATAACATTTTAAAATCGTGTCATTATTTGATTAGTTTATGTTAATATTTATAATTATTATTATTAATTGTTAAATAATTTTGGACCAATCACAAAATAATACATAAACGATATTAAAATGTTATTAAATATTATTATTTAAATAATAATAACCAAACTATTGGGTTAATGAAAAATTAAATGATAAATATTTAATTAAAAATATTAAAACTTTAAATATAACAAAAAAAAATGTTAAGAATCTAACTAAAAATAACTAAATGTTAAAATTATCTAAAACTTAATAAAAATCCCTTCTTATTATCTTTCAGATATTTACTAAATAAATTAACTGATTTTTTTCTGTGATTAGTTAGCATATTAGCTAATATCATTTAAAAATAATTCTTTTACACATAAAATAGGGGCATAGCATCACTCGAGCCGGGTGCTCTCAAACTTTTCAAAATTATGTGTATTATAATAAAAATTTATGAAAAATAAACAGGTAGATTTTTTTTTATAAAATATATGTTTAATGTAACATCCCGATTATATAATAATCAATATTATATAATAATCAATATTATATAATAAGGACGTTAACATTCAAATATAGAGAACAGTCAGAATTTTGACGTGTAATTAAATGTAATAAATTACAGTCATCCAAATAAAAGGAGTAAGAATTTAAACTTAAACAATTGAAAGGATTAAACACTACAAGTGTTTAATCAAGAAATTCTAAGAAGATTACTCCGCAATATCAACAACCTCCAGCTATTGCTCCAAGGGAAACTCCGCGACAACATCTGCTCCCATCCAAGTGGATGATCATCGCCAAAGAAACGTACCCAAACAGCACATAACAAAAACAATGCAAGGGTGAGCTAGATATAAAAACATGTTATACAGATAGAACAGTTAAATTCAATGTTTTCATACTTAGATTCGTATAAAAGAACAATTAGAGCAAATTCATTAAACCATAATTCCACCCACTCATACAACATGCAAAAGTCATCCAAACATGGTAAACCAACATTACAATACTTGTTACTTTATACCCCGACTTGTTACTTTATAGACCGACTCGTTACTTCATAGACAGACTCGTCCGGACTAGAATGAATTTTGTGTAGCTTCGATGTTCGTGCACCCGGGTGATGTAGTAACTGGAACTCTCATCAGCTGCCACCCGAGGTTAGTCCTATCTGTCCAGATACCCTAGGACTAGGACCTCCTGTCGTTCCCACACATGACGTACCCCCTCTACGTGAGGACGAGTACTCACGGAACATCAGGATGAACAACCGGCTAAGCTTCCCACATTCATTCTTTACAACTCTCAATAATCAAATTCTGAGTCGTTCCTCCTTGGAACGCTCATTTAATCATTCATACTTTCATTTCATCTCATATATAGTTCATCATTCACTTTTGATCATATATTCATAAATTGTAACCGAAATATTTAAATAACATAACTTACTGTTACATTGAACCTTAACCCCAATTATGAATAATCAGATACTACCATATTATCCCGACAATTCCAACATATTTCATACATTCACATAATTCATGTCATAGATAATATTCCAAACATTGGTACACATAATTCAATCTAAAAGCAAAGGAACTTAAAATTCAACATATTTGTAAAATACTATTTGGACGAGTACTATTCACTGATACTATTGGACGAACGCTCACTCAATTAAGGACGAACGCTCAACATGTAACCGAACACTCAACAATTTGGACGAACGCTCCACTATTGGACGAACGCTCCACTATTGGACGAACGCTCATATATTCGGACGAACGCTCACTCACTGTTTGGACGAACGCTCGATGTTGATCATTTTGGACGAACGCTCGGTTTGGACAAATGGACGAACGCTCACAGATGAAATCAAGGACGAACGCTAAAAATTGAACTAAGGACGAACGCTCACTCACACTCGCTCAAAGGCCGAACGCTCAACACTGAATTTAAGGCCGAACGCTTGGTCGAGCCATTTGGACGAACGTTCACAAGTTGAAGTCATGGACGAACGCTCTGAAGTCATGGACGAACGCTCACTCACAAAAGCAGGCCGAACGCTTAACTGAGAACCAAGGGCCGAACGCTTGATAGAGTCATTTGGACGAACGTCCAATGTGGCTCAATACGGACGAACGTCCAATTTGAGTCAAATTGGACGAACGCGCTCCGCAGCATCGCGCGCTCAGGCGCGACAGATGCAGAATGCAGAATTCTGCAGAATGCAGAATTCTGCAGATTTGAGGTCATAACCTCTCTTACCATTTTCAACCCTTTTTAATTAACTTCTAACACCCTTAATTCATGTTTTATACTAGATTGGACTTACCTAATTGATTATAATCGTTCCTTATTCAATTCTTAAGGGATTCATACTCAAATTCAACCATAAAACACCAATTTTCATAACTTTGATATTCAAAATCCAATTCTACCACTTTACACCTATTTTGATCAATTTGATGGTTCTAACAAGTCATAATACAGTGGGTGAAACTGTTCCAAATGCTCAATAACACTCTAGACTCCAAATACTCAAAATCACTACCTCACTTCCTCTCCAAATGACTAAAAAGCTAAGAAATTCCAACTTTCTTCAATTCTAAAACATACACGATTACATACATGAATCAACACATCAATTTCAGTCCAACCATACATACAACCACAATTTTCCAGCATCCTACTCATGCAACAACTATCCACATCCAGAAAATCCAACTCCCCTTACCTCTTGAAGACCTCCTAGCAAATCTTGAACCAATCTTTGCACTGTGTTCCTCTTCCCTCTGCTGTTCCAGTCCTCTGCTACAGTGCCAGCTCTCCCTTTCCAGATTTTGCAGCAAGCCTATTGCTCCTCCAGATGCAGCACCGAACACCCCTCTCAGAGATATGGCAGCAAGAATTCTACTCTTCCCGAAGTTCAGAACCAACACCCCATGAATCCATGGCTTCTTACTTTTAAGGGAAAACAAATAAATTGGACCCTCCACTGCTGGAAGAACCACAACCGTTCCCTTCTACTCCTTGGTGCAGTGTCCATTAACGAAGGAGATGATGGTGTCTCCCTTAGTGGCTGAAGCACTCCAAAGTGGGAAGACCGACTACCCATTTTGATGCTGCCGAAAGAATGGAGCCCCCACCACTTACAGTTGCACCATCTGCTGTTAGATAACCGCCCCTCCCTCTTCCAGAAACGTGTAGCCACCCACATGAGGCCCACCTCCACCACAATTCTTTTCCAAAGAATATACGGTCCTTACATTTAACATTCATAAATAGTAAAATGTAAAATTGAATATAATAAAAAATAAAATTATTAAGATATATTTTTTCTATTTTCTTTTTCTTCTCCTTTTAATTTGGCTTTTATGTTTGTCTTTCACTCTCACATACGTTATTTTTTTATTACGAGGAAAAAAAGAAATTTAAATATACACTTATTATTTTACTTTCATTTCTTATATCATATTCTTAAAGAAAAAAATAATAATTTTTCTTTGTTTTCCTTGACAGTGAAATATTATTTTTATAATATAGTGTTTTTTTTTTCATCTCATAAGTTTATTATATAATAACTTTTGAATGAATATAATAGGAAAATTTAATTATTATGTATTTTTTTATTTTAATTTTTATAATTTATTTTTTAAAACTTTAACCTTTTTAAATAAAATAACTAAATTTATTTTTTAAAAATGATAAAAGAAACGTTATAAGTGAATATGAAAACAAAATAACCTCAATTTCTTCATCTATGAAATAAGATATTAATGATTCAATTATTTAATTAGAGAATATTTAATAATAATATGTGGAGTAATACAAAAAAATATCTTTAAATATGGAATCTAATTAATCAAAGTGATGAATTAGAAAAAATTATTTAAAATATATTATATACAATTTAAATATATAAATTTTAAATATATTATTTTAATACCTTTAAAATTATTGATCAAGAATTACAAATAAAAATGTAATCTTAAAATGCTGTCTAAAAATATAATTATATAATGATATATAAGTATAATAAAATCAGTCATTGAAAAAGTAATTTTAAATAAGTTACACTGCAAAATATAAATTTAAATAAAATTATTTTTTCAAATCAATTTTAATTTCATAATATGGACCAAAAAATGTAAATTATGGAATTAAATTATAAAAAAAAAACTGTTAATGATTTTTTATCAATAATTTTACTTTAATTATTTCATTATAAAAAGTACATAAATAAAATTTACTGATGAATAAATTATTATAATATTTATTTCTCAAATAAATGAGTAATTAAAATATTTATACTTGTCATATAATAAATATCCTTGTTTTATGTAGGATCTATCATGGATTTACGTGGAGGTATTTACTTTTGAGTTTTTTTTGTTGTAGTCCAAATACAAACATCAATGTCAGCAACATTTTTTTAGTTTTTCACATTTCTTTTTACTTTAAATATTATCTTTATATAATATTCTTCAATGAAAAAAGTATTCTTTAATGTAACGGAAAAAACAAGAAATAATATTTGTATTTTATTTAATAGGATTTGAAAATGAAAAATACATTACTAAAATAAATAAATAAAAAAATCACATTTTAAAGTATACTATGAAATATACGTAGCTATGATAATTACGTCCAGACTATAAGTTAGTGGTAAAATTTAATATATTTTTTAAGACTACCTAACATTATATTAATTGGTATTTTAATGTGATACACATTACTCATGAAAATAAAGACATACTAAATGAATGTAGTAGTTTAGTGGCAATTATTAACATAATAAGTTTATTAGTACTATTTAAGTGAGTATTTATAACTACCAACAAGTTTTTGATAAAAAAGTATATAATGAATGGTTATTTGTCAGGGTAATATATATCTGAATTAAAAAGATTCAGCAATAAATACTTGTTGCCATTTTTAGTACTTGATAAAGTAATTAAAAGATAAAAATGTATGAGGCAATATTTGAGAAAAACATTAATTGATGAAAAGTGGAACATTATATTTGATCCTTGAATGTATGAGATGCAGAAGAAAGAGAGAAGAAGAGATGTGACAAACATTATAATAACTACTGTGGTGTCTGCAATAATAAATGAAGTCAAAGAAGGTAATGAGATGGAACAATACTAAAAAGACAGATCTTGTGGGCAACCACACAACACAAATAATCAATCACTCCAGCTACTACTTCGACTTCTCATAATACATGTACTTTTCCCACCATAAAAAACCAACTTTTTTTTAACCTTAATATAAATTTAAATCTTATATTAAGTAAAAATAAAAAAACTTGAACATCAAATAACATAAAAAATTTATAAAATTATTATTTTAATATTTTAGATTAAAAATGATATTATTATGTTTTATAATTTAGTTCTTATTTTATTGATATTATATTTTTTTTCAGTGTAGTTAATTAAAATGTCTAAATGCAGAACTTTTGAATGATCACCAGCCATTTTTTTATCTAAGAAAAAATGTGAGATGTTTGACATGATATTTCCAAATGCAAACTGTCAAATAAGAATCTTATAAGAATATTTAGAGGGAGAGCTTGGGCAAATATTCAAAACAAACAACTGCGAGAAAATGCAGAAAATAACAGTTTTCATTCATCTTGTTTTCTGACACACCTTTTTCCTAATACACTCACCATTAATCAAAATTATAAAAAATCATAATATTTTATCATTTTCATTTTATTCACAGCTTTTCACTGAATATGTATTCTAAAAATGTTAAATTTAGGTATAAGGAGATACCAACAACATATATGGAGTGAATTTAATTGTTTTTATCTGGTTTCTGGTTGCATAAATGCAGAACGTAAAAATAACTAAAATTGTATATTTTAAGAGTTAGATAATTAAATTCATCAATTTAAAAATAAGCAATAAAATTTAGAAAAAATAAAAGAAAAATAATTTTCCCTCAAAAATTGATTGAAATTATTCACGTCGTAGGGTACTGTGCATGTCGTAGCAATCCCTATCCTGTATGAGTTTTGATAGATTTTTGGGTAAAGTTGTTTGTCGTTTTGGGAGAGATTCATCTTTCTTTAACCATTCATCTTTTTCCTTCGTTTCTCAATTTCAGTACTTTCAAATAATTTGAACTTGAAAGCCGCATTGAAGGGCTTTATCTTGTGTTCTATCGTGTTGGATTTATCTTGCACATAGTACCACACAAAAATTGATGTATAGATTTTGTCCCATGCTTATGGTGTCTCCGTTGTCCACAGCTTCTCTGGTTTCAATTCCATGTTCCAATCCTCAATTCTCCAATCATACACCAATAATCACTACCAATTCAAGTTATATTACGTATTTTCTTTCCATGCACAACTAATGCTTTATTTTTTTATAATTAATCTCCGTTTTTTATTATTAATTTAAATATTTTATTATTATTCCATTTTTTATTGATATCTTTAAATATTTATTCTTCATTTAACTTATATTAAATTAGTTTGTTAAAGATTTTCTTAGAACTCAATTTTAGATAAATAAAGTTTATTCTTTTCCTTATCGTAGCTTGATATCATAGTATTTATGTCATTTAATGTAGGAATATCGTTTCCGGGACTATAACATATGCGTTTCTAAATAGTGTCTCAAGAGTTGTGTTACACATTAATCTCATTTACGCACATATGTTATTGTGTGAGTTGTCCACATTTGTGTTTTTGTGATGTGCATAATTTATTTCATCTGTTTAAAAACTAAATTATTAGTTATTTAAAATAATTATTAGTTATATATATATACACACACACATGTAAATAGAAATCATGTGTAATATCAATTTCAATATATTTATAAATATGATTTAAGTTAATTATTTTGTGGAGGCTATTTCTTAACAAAATATATATATATATATATATATATATATATATTTAAATGATGTTGCTGTATTTAGTAGCCCACTTTTCAATATATTTTTTATGTTCTTCTTAGTATTTAGACACTATTTACAAACTTACTTACAAATATTTCAAACAGGTAAATGGTACGTTACATTCAATGACATGAATAGTACAATGTAAAACCAAGATGAGAAAAACTTACACTCTCTGCATAGCCAAAAAAACGGATTTAGAGGAGTCGCTTTAACCAACTACTTAAATAAAAAATTCTACCAACAAAATTTGTAAGCAAATCCAATTTAACAAATTAAAGAGCGTATTATTTCAAATCTTCATTTAGTTTAACACTAAATAATAACTTATTCCTACAAAATAAATTTTAAAACTAAGATTATTAGGTTAAAAGAAATAAGGTAGCATAAATTAAATTTCAACTTGGCAGCTTTGTTGAAAAATAATAGCCATGTAGTCTATCAAAATAGCATATAAATCATTCCATGTTTGCATGTTTAAGGAATCGTTTGATTATTTTCTTTTTCAGAAAATTAATTGAATTGAATTTTTTTTTCCAACGACCTGATTGACTGTATGCTTTTTTTTTTTGTTTTATTTCTTGTAAAGGTGTGGAATCATGAGATTATTTACCCGTCAGAAAATAAAATATTTGAATAAAAAGTGTCACCTTTTTTTTATCATTTATTTATTTATCTTGTGTCAATGAGATCCTCTACCAGCCATTTGAATTTTTGATAATTTTTCATTCACAAACTACTTAATAATATCTTTTCTGGGACCACATGAATGTTCAGTTAGACCTAACCAAAGAACCTCATCCTTAGTACAACCGTGAGCCTCTTCCCACCATCGTGGTTTTGGATTCAGAATGAAAAAACATTTTATTTATAAGGGGACCCTCGTCTCTCTCGCTCTCTGGTCCAGAAAAAAGTAGTTTAATATAATAAGTCTTAATGGAAATTTGAAGGAGATATAATACAATGCACGAATTTTTCACACATAGCACACATTCACTTTATTTTTGCCAAAATAGCATACTGTTGTGTAGTGTTACTCTCGAAAAAGTATGCCAATGTAAAGTTTCTTGCATGAGTCTTCAGAGAAATTGTGGCACGACAGATTCTTATGGTTGCTAGCAAGGCATCCCTAGCAAAGGTTTATGTGAATCTCCAACGAGACAAATAACTGGTCAATCTTCCTAAATAAATTACTACACTTTATTGTAGGAGGTGAAATATGACAACTCGACGCATAACAAAACTAATATTTAATAGAGCATCACGTGGTAAACCTTCGCCTAGCTCTTTCTGCAAGGTGAAACTAAAATTCAATGGCTACAATTCTCTTGGGATTATATCAGGGCCAGCTACCATGTTTCAAGCAGTGTGGTCCGTTTCCAGAATGATTGAACGTTTACGCTAAAGATAATATACATATAAATTGATCACAAGATTTATCTTTTTTAGTTATCCCCAACCTACCTCTTATGTTATTTAAACGGGGAAATTCTTCTATCCTTTTTGTCTTCTGGGAAAATGAAAAGGCTAAAGCTAAAACACGTATTATGATTCACTCCGATTTTCTCGAAACATGTTAACTTCTTCAAATAAGCTAATCCAAAACCTGATTGATAGACTCACAGTCACAGCTCAGGCTCACAATTCATACTGAGGCAATTCTCTCAGGATTCACCACTGTTCAATACCCCAACCAGTTTGCATCGTTGTGTCCCTTTCACACTCCCTATTATTGATCCCCTCAATGAACAGGGTAATCCCTTGAACCCTCCCCAGCGTACGCCAGCACAACGACGGCTGTAACAAAGATTAAAAGCAGTACTGCATGATGAGGACAATGACTTTATAAGAAAATACCCCCACCAATCCTACTGTACAAAAACCTTTAAAAAACCCAGACACTAACAGAAAGTAAACGAATAAGCTATCACAAACCAAGGGAACTATAATTAAACACTAAATAGAATTTCAGATGCTAAGAAGATCGGCTGGTGGAGATTGAGAAGGATTCTGATGATCTTTAGAGGCTGTGGATGGAGATTCTAAAGCATTGGATGATGTCAGAGAGGATTCTGTTAAGTCCTCCTGTTTAGAACCAGGTGGCTTTGGAAGCTCTGTTAGCATTTGGACTACTTCACGCATAGTTGGTCTCTCTACAGCCTGTTCTTCAACACATAGCATGGCTACATAGAAAACATGCATCACTTCGTGGAGGGGAACCGAAGAAAGCCTAGGATCAAGAACTTTAAGAACTTCTTCCTTGCTAGAGTCCGTCATTTTCCTTGTCCATTGCACAATGTCTACACCGTCACCAAATTCCCCAACAGGTTTCCTGCCAGTTACAAGTTCTAAAAGAACCACGCCAAAACTGTACACGTCGCTTTTTTCATCAACTTTCAATGTGTAGGCATACTCTGCAATCAAACATCAATAAGGAATCATGAACTGAAATGAAGCAGGCTAATTAATAAACTATAAGTACCAACCAAACATGAAACAGGTATCACAAGCAAAATAAAGCAGGCCACATTGATTAGAAACCAAGTAAAAGAAAGGCAGTACGTGAAAATTTGTATATAGTTCTATAAATCTGGTATTTTGCCCATAACCATCAGTTTTCTGTTGCGAATGATTCCAACCTATGACTACAGTGTTATCTACTTCATAGGTGTGGAGAGCGGGCTATGGAAAACAATCAAATTCAAACCAAGCAGAGCTACCTACCATTTACTTTCAGTACTTTGGCTTAGAAATAAATAGACTAAATAAATAAGCACACCAATCAAGTGATCATTTAGGTATGATAGAAAATCAAAGTGAAGAAAAACCACGCGGCAATGTTAATTAATTTAGGCGCATCACCTGAATATCAACAGTCAACACCTAAACATGATGATAGTCAGTGAGTCAAATTCTCAACAATAATTGAAAGTACAAACAGTAATGATCGGGCGGGAAAACATGTTGCCACATCCATGTAGTAATGCATTAATTATGACAAAATTGAACAGTACCCGGAGCTATGTATCCATATGAACCAGCAATAGCAGACATGCATTCAGATGTTCCAGAATCTTGCAGGAACTTGGCTAGCCCAAAATCAGCAACATGGGCTTCATGATTAGAATCAAGAAGGATGTTGTTTGACTTCACATCACGGTGAACAATGAGCGGAGAACAATCATGGTGCAGATAGCAAAGCCCTTTGGCAGCTTCCACGGCAATTTTATACCTTATGTCCCAATACAAATGACCTCCCTTCTTTCCATGAAGAACCTCACCCAAGCTTCCATTGGGCATGTACTCATAGACCAAAAGGTTAGTCTCATGATTCGAACAGAAACCCAGCAGTCTAACAATGTGCCTGTGTCGGATTCGACCAAGTGTCTGAATCTCCGCATTGAACCCGTGGTCGTGGGAAGAGCCTCTACTCATAGCGGGAAGCCTTTTCACGGCAACATGATCCCCGTTAGGCATAGCCCCTTTGTAGACAATGCCTGCACCTCCTTTGCCTATAATATTATCCTCCTTCAAGCAATGCAAAACATCATCAACAGTGAAGTCCAAACGTTGGAATGCAGTCAACTTCCATGTACGAGCCTCACTGGCCTTCTTCAGTGATCGAGCCTTAAATATTGCCGCCACAGCAAAAGCAATGGAACATAAAAGCAAACCGACAACAAGTAGAAGCTTCAAGGAAGACGAGAGTCCTTTGGCATGAGGTTGATGTGCACCATTGGCAACCCCATCCTTGCAAGCACCTAAATAGGGACCACAGAGGTCAGGGTTTCCCAGGAAAGACGTGTAGTTGAAGTAGCTGAACTGACCGGTACCAGGCACCAAACCAGACAGATTGTTGTACGAAAAATCAACAGATGTTAAGCTTTGCATCGAGGATATTGAAGAGGGAATGCTACCCACTAAATGATTACTTGAGAGATTAAGGTAATTCAAGATCCTCATTCCAGTAATCTCATTTGGGATCTCTCCGGAAAGCTCATTGCGGCTAAGGTCCAGAAAAGTCAACAACTTACACTGACTGATCTCAGGTGAAATAGGACCCGAGAACTTGTTGCCACTAAAATCAATCTTTGAGAGCTGTTGCAACTTCCCAATCTGAGGAGGTATCCGACCAGAAAACATGTTACCGTCAAGAAGGAGCTTCTGCACGCCGGAGAAGTTACCGATAGAAGGAGGCAAAGACCCAGAAAGCTGATTGTTGGAGAGAGTTATCTGACCAAGATTAACAGCTACAGAGCCCGCCTCCGGCAACTCTCCAGATAGATAATTATCCTGAAGCTCAACCTGGGTCAGTTTGGGAAGTCCAAAAAGCCCTTTCGGAATGGACCCATTTAGAAAGTTCTCTCCCATTCGAATCCGAAGAAGGGATTCACAACTCCCAAGCGATTCCGGAATTGGACCGAACAAGAAATTCTCGAGAGTTATCAAAGTCCGAAGGGTGTTCCCAGAACAGAGATAAGGAGGCAAAGTCCCGGTTAATTTGTTAGAAGAAAGATCAACAACGTTCAGTCTCCCGTTCTTGCCTAAACCCTCAGGAATGCTACCTGTGAAGTTGTTTTCCCACAGTTGCACCACTTCCAGTGACGGAAGGTCCCCTATAAACTCCGGTATTGCTCCATGAAGCTTGTTCCTGAACAGGTTCAGCAGCGTAATATTCTTGAGCTCGCTGAAACTAGCCGGAATCTCGCCAGAGAGCATGTTGTTAGACAAATCCATCGATTTCAGGCTCTTCAGGTTCCCCAGCTCCGGCGCCAGAGGGCCTGTTAGCGCATTCACCTGAAGGAACAGCGTGTCCAGCTTCTGCAGCTTACCCAGCGCCGGTGTAATCTCGCCAGACAAACCACAGTACGCGGCGTCCAGCCTCACCAACTCTGACAAGTTCCCGATCTCCGGCGGAATGCTGTCCACGTAGGTGTTGTAGTAGCCGAGGTAGAGCTCCCGAAGGCTGGTCAGGTTCCCGATCTCGGGCGGTATTTTCCCGCCGAGCTCGTTGCCGGAGACAGCAAGGTACTCGAGGCGCGGCCACTGTCCGTACTCCGGCGGGATCCGGCCGGAGAAGAAGTTCCCGCCGAGATGCAAGTGGCGGAGGTTAAGCATCTGCGCGACGGCCAGAGGGAGTGCGCCGGTCATGTTGTTGTTGTAGAGGTCGAGGACCTCGAGGGTCTGGAGGCGCGAGAGCTCCGAGGGAAAAGTTTGGTTAAAGCCATTGTTGGAGAGGTTGAGGAGGCGGAGGGCAGAGAGGGAGGAGAGAGCCGGAGGGATGGGGCCGGAGAACTTATTTTCGGCGAGCGAGAGATTGGAGAGGAATGTGAGGTGAGCTATGTCGGCGGAGAGAGTCCCGGAGAGGTGGAGTCCGGTGAGGTTGAGAGCGACGACGTGGCGGTGCGCATCGCATGTGACGCCGAGCCAGGAACAGTAAGAGGTGGAGGCATTCCAGGAAGAGAGAACTGGTGGAATGGCATCGGTAATGGCTGAACGAATAGAGCGAAGGGCATTGTACTCTGAGAATGGCAGCGAAAGGGTTTGATGAAGATGGAAAAACAGAAATAGAAAGAGAACACGCATTGGGGTATGGAAGAGAAGAGAAGAGAAGCGAAAAAGTGTAGAAGCTAGAAAGAGAAAGAGTGATATCCCCAAACTCAAACTCTTATCTTAAAGGAGAGGGAATTTTCTCAACATATGAATTCTGATTCAACTCTTTTTACCTTTTTCAAAATATAATTAACGGAGCTGCTGCTGGTGGATCCACCTCCTCACCAACTCTATTCTTTTAATCAACCCATTTTTCTAACCTTAACTTCTCATCTACTATTCTTATACACTTGGAAGTCTGGTCGCAAACTCACCAAAATACTTAGCTATGTGTATCAATACGAATGGGTGGCAGAGATACCGGTTCTATTACTTTATCGTAAAGTATTATTGTTATCTTCATCTCATATTACTTATACTTATGTATTTAATTAATACAATAATTTTCTCTTGATATCGTAACAAATTAGGACAACGTTTACTAGAATGAGTTCATTTATCAATCTTAAGATTGTATACATAGTTTCACAGTAAGCATGAAAATAAGGTAAAACAAATTAACTTCGTATATAAAAGCAATTAATTTTGATAATGATGGTGAAGGTAAATAAAAATTAAGTTGATTTTGAACTCATGAGAATCGTAGATATTAGTTTAGAAATTAGTTTTATATTTGTGCAATATGTTTTTGGAGTGTATATATATATATGTATGTAGATATGTATGTATGTAGATGTGTAAATATATATGTATGTATGGATTTTGATTGGTAAGGTTGGGAAGGAATGGATTTATAACAATGATGACATATTTATAGTGAGAAGAAGATACAATAAAAATTTAGTAGAATGTATAAAATTAATGTTTTTTAATTGTAGAAACTTATGGTATAACTCATTTAGGACTTTAGGATTTATTTATAAATTATTGATTTTTTAAATTTTGATTAAGTTAAAAAAATTTAGTATTGTTTTCGTTTATTCTATGTGTTGGAATATATCATTACCTTGAGTTGTTGTCAAGTTTTCATTATTGAAAATATTGGTGGAATTATGGCAAATTAAATATTTTTAATAAATTTGATTTGAAAGTTTTGAACTGGTTACTTTTAGTTTAAATAAGCTTTTATGCAAGTTTACATGCAAAACCAGTTGTTCTGGCTGTTTTATATGTAGGAAGAAGATTATAATTATTAAATATTAGTTTATTTGATTTGATTTATTTTTTATGCGATGGAACACATTATTATTTCAAATTGTGGCCGAGTTTCTAACATACAAAAATTTGGTAAAATTAGGATGAATAAATTTTAGGCTAAATTATATTTTAAGTGTCTACTACAAAAAATATTAATTATACAAAAAATATTAATTATCTAAGGATTTATCCACGATCACATGAGAGATGATAATTACAATTTTCATTAATTCAAAATTAACTTAATAATTGAGGTCATATATTCTTTCTAATTTAAAATAATTATTTAATTTTAAAAATATTTTTAAGACATATATATTAAAATATATATACTAATAAATTATAAAAAAAATTATTGACCTTATTAAATTCTTCAATCGAACAATCCATTATTTAATACTTATAAATTATTATAATAATGTCTTCTCTTATATTAATTTTTTCTAAATATATTTCTTTGAAAAAACTTGAATTGAATCTATTATAAACTTGTATTGAATTGGTAGAGTCAAATGTCAAACATAACTTCTTTTGGTTAAGGAAGTTATTTTATTATTGTAATTTTAAATTTTGTTACCATTAACAATTTCAATTTTATTTTAATTTACTTTTTATTACTTAAATTAAAATTTATATAAAAAATCAACATAAAAATAAATTGATAATATTTTTTTATCAATTAATGTTTTTTTTTAATTTCTTACACATCACATCATTCACGAACATTTATTTCATTTATCTATTTAAATTTCTTAATCTAAATAATCTTACAATTTTGTTTGCATTTCCTCATATTCATCCACTTAAATCCGCTCATTAAGCAAACATGATATATTATAGACGTCGTCATCTTAATATAATAGAACAGTTAGAGTAAGACTAACAGTTTAGTTAAGGTTACGATCATCCAAAATATTACCAGAATTTGAAAACTTAAACATAAAGGACTACTATAGAGTATTTTCAAAATAATACAACTTAATTAAGACCATAGAAGTACTAAGATGCAGCATCCCCGTCCTCCAACGCTTGCTCCAGGGACACCTCCTCAACATCTGCTCACATCCAAGTGGATGATCATTGCAAAAGAAAAGCATACACAAGCAACACAACATAGAAGCAAGGGTCAGCTAGGTATAAAAATCATATTATACAATCACACACAACATGCAAATCAAAGCATATATAAATTAGACTACACTATCAAGACTTGTTTCACTTTAAACTTGACTCGTCCGGACTAGAATGATTGTCGAGCTATGACGGGTCATGCACTCGTGGTGGCTTCTACTGTTTTGCAAAGTCGTTGCCAATGGGTTTCACCCTACCACACTCACGAGGTTAGTACATCATCACTCACCTTGGGCCATACTAGAAGCACCCAAGACTAGGACCTCCTGCTACTACTCACGACATGGTTCAATCCTCTCTACTTGAGAATGATTGACCATTGTAGTTTCAAGATAACCCCCAAGACTGAGCTTCCATGCAAATCATTCTAAACGCACTAAAAGGGCACCACCATGTATCCCTCCCTTGAGGATCATGGAATTACGTCCAATACTGATACTTTTCACTTTCAACACAACAATACATCATACCTTCACTTACTTTCAATTTAACCACATTACAACAATCATACTTTACACGGAAATCATCACACACACTTAATTTACCCAAAACAATAGCTAAAGAACTTGAACCGAACGCTAAGAGCTTTGGCCGAGCACTCAGAGCTTTGGCCGAACACTATGAGCTTTGGCTGAGCACTTAGAGCTTTGGCCGAACAATTAGAGCTTTGGCCGAGCACTTAGAGCTTTGGCCAAGCACTTGGAACTTTGGCCGAACACTTAGAGCTTTGAGACCGAATGCTATGAGCTTTGGCCGAGCACTTAGAGCTTTGGCCGAACACTTAGAGTTTTGGCCGAACACTTAGAGCTTTGAGATCGAGTGCCAGTCAAGACCGAACACTCATTAAGAGACCGAGTGCCAGTACAAGACCGAACACTCTTTAAGAGACCGAGTGTCAGTACAAGACCAAACACTCTTTAAGAGACCGAGTGCCAGTACAATACCGAACACTCTTTAAGAGACCAAGTGCTAGTACAAGACTGAACACTCTTTAAGAGACCGAGTGTCAGTACAAGACCGAACACTCTTTAAGAGACCGAGTGTCAGTACAAGACCAAACACTCTTTAAGAGACCGAGTGTCAGTACAAGATCGAACACTCTTTAGGAGACCGAGTGCCAGTACAAGACCGAACACTCTTTAGGAGACCGAACGATCATGAACTGGTAAGACTCAAAAGAGACCAACCCAGTTATGACTGAGAGCATCACAAGACCGAACGGTCAACTGCAGCGTTCTGCATAATTCTGCAAAATTCGGCATAATTGCAAACAGAACCCAACATGACCATTTCTAACCATTTTTACTAACTTCTAACACCCTTAATTCTTGTTTTATACTTCATTAAACTTATCTAAATGATTCTAAACATTCCTACTACCATTCTAAAGTGATTAAAACTCAAATTTCAACTCTAAAACATCAATTTTTCCAACTTAGGGACCCAAAACCCAATCCTACCGTTGTGCACCTAGTTTGATCAATTTAGTGACTCAAACAAGTCACAAATACAGTGGCTAAGACTGTCCCAACAGTCCAATTTCGCATTAGGCCCCAATTGCTCAAAATCACTACCCCACTTCCCTTAAACATACCTAAAACCGCTACCTCCATACTTGATTTCCCATCTAACATTGTTACCACAGAATTTCCACTCCCAAGTACTTCCTACCAGTCCAATTTACAACAATTAAGTTCATCAAACTCACTACACAGGCAATCAATCACAATTTCATCATTCACACTTTTCATTAGTTTCATAGTTCAGCACATACCACCCAATATTCCTAAAACCTAACATGCAATTCAAAACAACATACTAATCAAACTTCCCCACACATAGAGAGCATATCATCAATTCAAAGAAACATAACTAGCTCCCCTTACCTTAGGGTTTCACGGCTAAGCTCGCAACTTGATTCGACAATACTTGACTCCACAAGAACTCAACCAAACCCTACAAACCACCCAATGGGTGACAGAAGAGCTCTTTGGAGCTAATTTTTGACAAGAAATTGAAGGAGATGGTTTCTAATTACATGCCCTAGGTTCCCAAAAGAGGAGGAAAAAGGGGAAACGACTTACCCGCTGAAGAACGAGAATCTAATCGGATGGTTGCGAAGCTCTCTGCGTCGCGGTCACTTGAGCACCACCTAATCAAACATGCAATAACTGAATGTGAGGAAATGATAGAGAGAAGGCAGAGAGAATAAGAATCAACTTTCTAGAGAGAGAGAGAGTGATTTTTCAAGAAGTGAACAGAATTTAGTAAAATTGTTAAGTTGTATACATAAAAGAAAAAACTCTTCTCTTCATTTTAATCATTTTCTTTATTATTTAATATATATATATATATATATATATATATATATATATATATATATATTAAAATAAACAATAAAAGTATCTTTCTTAGATCTCAAATGCAAAACTATTTTAAAATTGATATATCACAATAAAAGTGAGAAAAGTTAAATTAAAATGTTGTAAAATAAGTCTTAAGGTGAAAATGAAGGTATACACGAAATCTAAGTTTGCATGTTACTCACAGCCTTTGAAATGTAATAATGCTTGCTGATTTTTGGATAAAAGGCAAGCATCATGTAAAAGAATATACAGGTTACCCCCATACCGAAGAATAATATAAATTTTGTAATCGGTGAGAGTTTTGATTATTAGGGTTGCAATTGCCAAAATTGAAATTAAAGAAAGTGTACTTAGATAGTTAGATCGATAATAAGAAAGAGGAGGAAGCAGATACATTCCACTTCTGTACAACAATGATTCCAAAAGGACAAGGGTAGTTTTGAATAAAAGATGTGCAATGTTGACCCACTTCACCTTTTTCTCTAATAGCTGCTCCTTTCCTTTCTTCTTGTCCTTCTCTTACCATTAGACTAATTATTAAAGAATATGAACCTCACTTCCTCTTGTCACTCTTGACCACTTGAATCATAATGGCGCATCAATGGTCACGTCACTCTTCTTCTTCATGCTCACTGCAACACTGCATCTAATCACTTTCCACGCTATAACGTTACAACAAGCAACCACAAAAACTGCATGTACCCTTTCACGTTTCACTCTCTCTACTTATAATTTTCCTTATTATTGACAACGAATTAATCAGTATAATGAAATTTTCACAACATTTTAATATTATTATTTTTTAATTGATTTAAAATTACTATACAATTAATAATAATAATCATAAATATTAATATGAATCAACTACATGTAGATAATGTTAAAATATTGTAAAAAAAAATGTTGTAAAATATTATTGTCTTACGTATTTTATCTAATCCTTACAACCTCGATACTTTTTTATACGTTATATACGTGAACTCCGTACAGGTATTAAATCTTCATAATCAACCAAGAACTCTTGTTTAATCATTAAAGTATGAATCTTGATACACAAACCGTATTGTCATAATATATACTTAACTAATAGCCAAACATAATATAATTGTAATAAATGTTAGTTTATCATACCAGGATGATAACCAGATAAGGAAATGTAAAAGAAAAAAACTTGCTAGACGAAGTCACAAAATGTCGCAAAAGTATCCTCTATTTTTTTAAGATAAAAATTAAGTTTTAAGTTAAAGAAAAAAAATTAGAACTTTAAAAAACAAGCATGAGTTTTTCCCTTTTTGTCCAAATTTATTATTATTTAACTTAAATTATCCTGTCAAGTAAAAAGCTGATGATATGTTTTTTCCACGTAAAAATGTTAGTTTATTTGAAACCATTGTTTTATCTATTGAAAACTATATTTATAAAATAAAAAATTGTGTAAAAGTAATTTAATATTTACATAAATTATTTTAATGATAATAAAAGAGCATGTATTTAATTTTTTTATACATAAAAAGATTGCTTTAATTAATAAAAAGTATTTCACTAACGGTTTACGAATTATACACCAACTAAAAGCGATAAAAAAAAATATATTCAAGAGATTTTCTGTTATCTTTCAATTAGTGTCGTAAAATTGGGTGTAATATGCGAGTTAACCCGGTCCATCACATGTTTGGGTCGGGTTGAGTTTAAAAAAAATGTAATTTTTTAATGCGGATTAGTTTTCAACATAGCTCACTTAGAATGTGGGTTGACTCACCAATCCACCTAATTTAATTTAATTATTTATTATTTTGTGTTTCAATATTATTAGTTAGCATTTTTTATTATATTATAGATGAAGATAAAAACAAAGATAATTTAAGTGAAAAAAATATTATAGATTTATCTGTTGAAAACTCTAATATTATAAATGGACAAGTGATATAAAAATTATCAATATTAAAAACTTATTTGTTCATCTTTTGTGTTTGTTTTTGGATTAGGCTTGGATTGTATGATATTTTTTTATTTTATTTTGATTTGTCTTTGGAATTTAACATCATTTTAGAGTGAAATTTATTTAGATTTGAATTAAAAAAATTATAATTTTTTTTATTTTAAAAAAACTTATAATTAAGTGAGCTAGTGAGACAACCCGTTTAACCTACCAAACCATGGTGGGTCGAGCCGGGTTCGAATTTTTTTAATTCACTAATAAGTGAGCAAAGTTGGGTTTACTCACTAAGTCACCAATCCATAGCGCACCAGACCGGATCGAGCGAGATTACCCGTTTTGACAGTTCTACTTTCAATTATATCTTGAAAGAAACAAGAAAAAAATTATTTATATATAGCTTAATAATATTAAATTGCATGAAAAATTAATACATAATTTGTAATTAATGTATAAATGTTGAGTTTTTTTTTCAAGAAAAGCCCTAAAGAAATATTATAAGTGTAAGCGAAATTTAAAATCTTATTTATTTTCAAGCAATATATAATTTGCGACTTATATATAAATGTTGAAAAAAAATAGCAAGAGTGTCCTTAAAAAGAATAGTGACCGAAGTCTTTAATTAGAAGATTGGCGGAAGCGTTTCGTTATGAATTTTTGTTTTAGAAAAATAAAGTAAAAACTTTGGCAAGAGTTATCTTTGTCACTTAAATATTGTTTTAGAAAAACATGAAAATAAAATTAGAAAAAGGATGGTGAGGGAAAAGTAAAATATAAAACACTACATAAACAAATTTTTAATTTTTTTTTCTTAAAACTAAACAGGCAAAATATACCACCAATAAAATATGACTTGTCATATAAGACACTTACTATATTTCACTTAACTTTTTTATCTTAATTTGTTACATTCAACTCATTTTTACGTTCCTATATAATTTTTACGATATATCGTGAACACACTTTTTTATTTTTATTTTTGAGAGTATAGTTAAGATGACTTTATAAATTAATTTAAAATGTAAAACTAGTTAAAAATTTATAAATGGTATATGTTTATATCATTTAATATTATCTTTGAGTAATACTGCTTTTCTTGGAGACTTATGGTGAAATTAAAAATTGTATCAGTAAATAATATAAATACAATATTCTTTTTAGTTGTAAATCATTTATTATTACGTCGTCGATGTTTGATCATATCAATATCATATTGTTTTCAAATATGCTAAAATGTAGATCATTTCACTTATTTGTATTATGCGTTTAATATGAAACTATATTTTTAAAATTGATTCAGTGCTTAGATATATTGTTCACATGTTTTAGAAATTTTCGTTAGATAAATAAAAAGCACGACAGAAAGTTCGTGGAAAAAAAGAAAACAGTTTAATGAATAAATTTAATGTTTTGTTAATTAAGTTTTTATATTGTAATGTTTAGCTGAAACATAAAATAAAGATCAATAATAAAGTGAAGTACATTATTAGACAGTAGTTTCGAGAGTGCAAATTGATTAGGGGACCACTCTAACTAATAATACAACTAATTAGACCTGAAATTGAGAATGCGTTCAAATCCATCCTATTCTCTAGCTCAAACTTCAAAACGAAGTTTAATATATTTCAACGTCACTGTCCTTCTAATTCTGAGAAACAACTTAGTGGTCCCTACTTTCTATCCTAATCTTTTGCTATACAATTTTCAGATCAAACAATTATTCTCTAATTAACCAAAATATCACTTGCAAATTCATTTTTAATCACGTAGTATATTCACAATCATGCAATAGATTTTCAAATACACTACTATATATAGAATTTTTTTCCAATTTTACATATTTCAATGCCAAATGTATTTTAAAAAAGTCTTGTTTTTTGTGATAATGCAAAGATAACTTTTAGACCTATATGAAATTTTGTAAAATTGGTAAAGTAAGTAAACTATTCAAATCTACTTTGGATATTTTTGAACGCAAATAAATTTTTATTAATTTTAAACATAAAAATAAAATTTGGATTTTCTATTAAGTTTTTTTTATCGTACCTTCAAAATAGACACTGATTTTAATAATTTAAAATATATAAAAAAGTTAATATACTAACACCGATATATTTTTAATATCCATTAAAAGTCTAACAGAGACTCTGATCTCATAAGAACTGAAATTAGAATGGCAAAAGTAATAAATAAACTGTAGTTATTTCTAGAAAAAAAGTATACGTTTTAACAAAAAAAAATTGATATTTCAAGCTATTTTTAAAATTTCGATGTGCATATAATATATTTTGAATTTTTATTATAACTTTTTCAAATGAAGTGAAGTATATAGATATGAAGATTGAATAAATGGCAGCACCTAATGGGTATTTTATTTAACGAAAAATAATCAGTATGAGAAATTATGAATAATAGAGTAGGAACTATGATTAAGAAATGACAATGATAATTGAGGAGGAGAGAATAGTGAAGCTTTTAATTGCGTGTTTCTGTCGTTTTGAATCCAACAGTCTCCTTATCCAACATGATAAGGTTCAACAATTCCTATCACCCAACAAAATGCACTTCTTTTTTTGTTCACAAATTTGGAACTTATAACCTGTATTCAATTTCTGTGATAATCCTATTTTCCCCTTAGTAATTATAATTAAAACTATAATTCAATAATAATAGTTTATTTTAAAATATGTTGTATTCCAAAATAGCAACTAAAAATTTAATCTCCTTCCCTTACTAGCTTCTGTTTCATTGCTACTATTTTCATAAATTCCCAACTTTGTTTTCGTTATACATAACATACGATCATAAAAGAAACAAAAACAAAAAAATGCAATAATAAACTATTTATCACAAAAAAATAATAATTGAGAGATATAGTATTTTTTCCAATATTTTAAATTAAAATAAGTTAACTTTGAGTATCAAGCTACAAAGAAAATTTTAGACTCTTCCATAAGATTATCCTCCTTTTCTTCTTTTATACAAAAATAACTCAAGTAAAACATCATATATTTCGTCCAGAAAAGATACGACTAACTTCATTCTTAAGTGTGATCTTTTTCATATCATATATCCTATGAAATATTTTTGACTCTCACCACTTAATTATGTTTTTGTATGTGAATTTGATAATAATAAAGTCAAAAGAATCCCAAGTATTTTTCAATACACTTAACCTCATCCTAAATTAACATTTATCCTTGAAAATTAATTTAGGATTTATCCTTGAAAATAGTTAATGTAACAATCATAATAGACTAAACTTTCACCAATCATCCTACATTTTAGAGGTATAGCTAAGTTTGTAAAATAAACTATATATTAGATACTATTCTTATAATTTAGTTTTTTATTAACAAAATATTATTATACGAAATTTATTGATATAAATGTTCTTTTAATACATAACTCAATAGAATCATAAATATAATTTGTGATGGACAAAGAAAACCATTTAGTAAAATATAAACCACGATATTAAAAAATGTCACAAGGTTATAATTGTCAGAAGGTTATCATCCAGTGGCAATCCTATAAACAAATTAAATTTTTTGAAAATTTAAAGCTTTCTTATCACTTCATATTTTTCTCATTCCTATCCTCAATTTATAACATCTACTGGACATTCTAATAAGCAATCCAATATGCCATATTCATTACTATAACATTAAATTTGATTATCCCTTTTTTATTATTACAAAATAAAGAATTAACACTTCAATCATGTTTTCAAACAACTCATCAATCCAACATGCTTCCAATCATATATTTTAACTCAAAATTTCACAAACCACACTGCTACGTAGAAAATTTACATTTTGAACCATAATATATTTCAAATAATTCCTTAACTTTTTCATATTTAATAGTCAACTACAACGTTCATACCTTGGTATTTAAATTCAACCATATAATTTTAGAATTGAAAGAAATTTAGTTTTCCTTACCTTATATAGAATACACTTATCAATACAATTATTACTGTTATTTCCCTACACGACTTCACCATTTAAGATTATTATAGCTACACAAAAAATAAATAAAACCAATGATGATGACATAATTTTAGAATCACAACAAGATGGATCCCATCGGGAAAATAAAGAAATTACATTCAATTTAGAAAAAATGTGCACATATAAAAAACAGATTAGTTTTACATTAAGGACAGAAACTTGAACTTATCTTAAATAAAATTAGATTATATGGTAGAACCCTTCCAAAATTATAAAAGTGGTCAAATTTTGTTTGAAGGAGAAGAAAGAAAGGTGGGAGAACCTAGCTTATGAGAGTTGAAAATGAAAGGGGTTTTAGAATCTGCTTTTGAAGTAAACCTCTTAAATCTTTAACTTTTTATTATATATAAATTAACAAGAAAATAAATAAAATATTTTGATAATAATATATAATTTTGAGAGAGGACTCAAAAGAGAAGAAAAAAAAATTATATTTTGAAATATAAAGCAATATAAGGTTTTTTTTAATAATTTTTATAATACAAAATTGAAATTAATAAATGATTAATATCAATGATAAAAAGTAAAAAAATAATTTGCATACTTTATTATGTAATAGTTGTATAATTTTCCTTGTTGGACCATGATATAATTACCTTTTAGCAAGTCATTTATCAATAAAATTTGATAAAAAAAATACCTTAAGGATTTTATGTTGTTAGATTTTGTAAATATTTGTTTTCAAAAGTGATATGAGACAGGGTTTAAAAGTTAATAAAAAGTTATATGGATATTTTAAGTTAAAAAGATTAAATGTATAGATTAAAAGAATTTTTTTCATTGCTTTAAAATTATTGTCTCTCTAAAATCTAAATTATCGCTCCCTTATTTCTACATTTGTTTGGCCATCTTTTACTCTCTTTCTTTTTCCAAATCACAGTTGAAAGATAAGAGAGAATAACTCTAAAGTAGTAGAACAAAACCGTGTTTAAAGTTTGGCTTCGAAAGTAAATTAAAATATATTTGAGTATCCCAACCCAATCATTTATGAAGAAATAACTTCTCGAAGAAAAGTTATTCTCAAATAAAAAACAAAGGTACTTTGAGATTTGATTTTAAATTTGATAATATTTTGGAAACTCAAAATATTGATCTAGTTGTATAAATAATTCTTTTTTACAAAAAAATAGTTTGTTACCTGTAGTTGCCCAAACCTAAAAACAATCTCATTGAAACTAGAATTCATTGTTATCATAAATTTTAATATATTTAGGATATTATATTTATTATTTTTAAAGTTTGAAAATTAAAGTATCAAACATTGAAATAAAGATAAATTTTGATTTCTTGTTAAAGTTGATACACTAAAAATATATTTAATTTTAAAAAGAATTATGAATTCTAATTACATAACATTATAGCATTATATAATAATTGTATCCTCTAAATTGAATAATGTATTTTTGAATTGATCGATTCAATGTTAATTTAAAAATATTTCTTAGATTAGTCAATCTGTACAACTTTTTCGACTATACCATTATTAGACATTCATAATGTTGGGCTTCATGGTCCACATCAGGATGCTCCTTCATTTTAAGAGGGTTACTCCCTCCACCACCAGATGTTGCTTCCTCCACCTCTTCATTATCATTTTGTCCTACAGTTAAAAGTTTTTTATCATGAGGGTTGATGTAAATCAAGATTCATTGAACAACACATCTCTCACCACCTCACTTTTTTAAAATCCTAATTATGCCCCACCACCTTACTTTTCTCTTTTAAAAATTTATTTTATTTTTTAACAATTTTTAATACATAAAAAATATTACAAAAATTATGTAAAATCTACACAAATAAACATTTACAATGTTCATAAATTAAAATCTACAAAAAAAAACTAAAAATAAAAAGATTAAAAGAGTTGAAACGCGAAGTCTTGAACGGATGTGGGAAGTCCGTTCAGCCTTCAACAAATCTCGACATTTGTGGACGTATCACAAGATCCATTGAAGACTAAACGGATTTCCGACATCCGTTCAAGCTTTTGGGTTTCTCTTCTTCTCCCTCTTACACAGGAGACCATATACATCCACATATAGAGCACATATACCAAAAGTGTGTGCAAAGAAGAGATGAAGAAAAAAAGTAAGGGGGTGGGGGCTCTCTCTGTGAAGAAGAGAGGAAGAGGGAAAGTGAGGAGGTGAAGTTTGTGTGTAATTAGAGAAAGAAAAAGTGAAGGGGTGGAGGTTGCGGAATTAGGGCTTTAAAAAAGATAATAAAGTTAAATGATAAAAGTTTAAAACTTTTAACCTAGGATATATTTGGAATAAAAAAAATTAGGGAGGTGTAGGGAGCCGTGGGTGGTGGATGAGTAACTCTCTCACTTTAATTCTTAGGTAAAAGGGACTCAGCCCAATTAAAATTGAAAATAAAAGTGTTTCATCCTATACCTCCAAGATATCATCCTGCACTTCCAAAAATTACATTTTTAACCTTCTAACATCTCATCCTACACCTCCAACTTTTTCAAAATTTTCATTTTCAACTTTAATGAATATTTTTTCATTTTCTTTTGTTTCTTATTCACCATCTTAATAATAATTTAATTTAATGTAAAATTTAAATATTATTTAATATAATTTTATATTTTAATAATTATTAAAATATGATTTATATTATAATAATAATTGTATTAAAAACTTATAAATAAAATAATAAAAATAAAATTAATAATAATAAAAATAAATATTTATAATAATATATTAAATTATATTAAAATATTAAATTAAATTCAATAATTATTAAAGTTAAAAGAACAAAATTTTGAAAAGATTTATTAATCGGATATAGATATCCGATAAGTAATGTCACGGATATCCATATATGATGAACAATTGTTTTTAGAAATTTATTTCTTATCTAAATTTTAATAATTATTTAATTTAATTTAATATTTTAATATAATTTAAATGTATTTAAATATTTTATTTAATATAATTTTATTTGATTTTAAATAAATAATTATTTTTAAAGTTTTGTCTTTTATTTAAATTTTAATAAGTATTTAATTTATTTTAGTATTTTAATATAATTTAATATATTTAAATATATTAAATATTTTATTTAATATAATTATTTATTTATTATTATTATTTTTATTTTAATTATTTAATTTTTATACTTTTAATATAACTAATATTATAATATAAATCATATTTTAATAATTATTAAAATATAAAATTGTATTAAATAATATTTGGATTTTAAATTTAATTATTGTTAAGGTGATGTAGAGTGTTTTTAATAAAAAAAAGAAAAAAATGAAAAAATATTTTTTAAAGTTAAAAGTGAAATTTTTGAAAAAATTGGAGGTGTAAAATAATAATGAAATGTTAGAAGGTTAAAAGTGGAATTTTTGAAGGTGCAGGATGAGATGTTAGAGATGTAAGATCAAACACTCTGAAAATAATTGGGTCATTTCACCCAATTCGTATAGCCCACCAAAGGAGACCGGGCCCATATACTACAACTTACTGTTTGGAAATTGGTATGGCCAGAATGCGTTATATATATATATAATAACGTAAATAAAAAAGGAAGAAGCTGAAATAGTTAAAGTCAACTAGTCGTCAGGTGTATATAAAATTTGTTTTGTCGTTTATTTTTTTAACTGGAATGACCAGAAAAGACAAAAAGACTTGTAGATTGGTTTATGAATTAACTATAATAATATAATAATATGAAGTATTATGATGAAACTGATAATAATATGAAATAATTAAACATAGATGTAGATCGAAGAAAGGTATGGGTATATTCAAATGGTTACCAGATTAGCAAGAAGATCGCATAATCTGTGGTGGGACCAAATGCTTTCCTCTATTAATTTCCAATTTTATCTCATATACTCCCAGTTTCCTCTGTTTAATTCCTTGGTACACTTTCTATTTGTTACAAAGAAAAGTTACAACCAATAATACTTTAGTTCAATTATTCATTTAATTTCCACGTACGCATATTATTTTAACCAGGTTTGATCTTTACATAATTTTATTCCAAGTAAAAAGTCAAAAGAATTAAAGATAATATACATAAGAACTAAACAAGTATATTCTTTTAGTATAGGAATTAAAACCAAAGTTTCTTAGCCATAGAATGAAGTAAGTAATTCAAGATGTTCTATTTTTAAATTTTGTAAATAGTGTAGAACCGTCATTTTCGAAATAATATATCAATGGATGAATATCGAAGCAAGATATATAGATATATAACTTGACCCACAAAAAAGATAGATGCAACTAAACATAATGAAATAAATTTAAGAATGAAAAGAATAGCAACTTGTCGCGGCTACAATTAGAAGAATTTTATACAGAAGTAACCAAACACAAAACGACAGAAGAACAAATTTAAAATTCGTGTCTGATATTTAGTATCTATCAAACCAGAACCTTTTTCACAAGCTGAGAAAAGACAAGAAAGAGGTCTATATGGTAAGTCAAGCCTCTCAAAAACCCCTCTTGAAAAATCTACCAAATATCTGAACATGCTATTCTGGTGTAGGGTAACATAGCCGATTAATCAACTACGCAAAAAGCAACAGAAGAAGAAACCTAGGCACCGTGTGCTTCTGTTCAAGATTCCCACAACTCAGAGCTGAACAAACCTATGTACACTATGCAAACTACTCCGCAGGCCCTTCATATATAACTCCAGAATCCAGTTCATGGATGAAAAAGGAAAAATAAAGCACTGCGATTAAAATCATTATTCACTAAACTTATTCTTGTATCATGAACATCATAAACATAAATTCATTGAACAGTTAGGCTCCATCAACTTGCTTCAAAGCCTTTCGTAACCTTCCCAGGAGATCCTTTGCTGCCATGTAGTTTTCCTTCATCTGCAGGAAAGAAAAATACCATGTTGGTCTTGGTGTATCCACGAGAGACTATTATGTAGTCTGAAATGGTGATTAACTAAACCACACTTGCATTGCATGAGTATTGTTCACGAGTACTAAAAGGTAAATTTTTACCTGAGCAATAATAGTTACGTCAATATTGTTATTGCCGAAGGGCAAAAGGCTGCTACTCTGGACAATGAACTGAAGCTTTTCTAATTCACTGAGTATCACTGCCGCACGCCCACTGTGTTTATCGCTCTGAGTTCTGATGAGCACGTCTTTCCCAGAAACTCTTACTTCGATTTCAGGGAGTGAATTGGCGCAGTGGCTGTCAGAATTTTCACCGTCAGCAAAGAGAATAGATCTTTTCACCAGGACTGAAGAACCAGTTGTGGTCTTCGCTGATTTCTCCTCTAGATTTTTCACGCGCTCTCGTAGTTGTTTCACATACTTGATAGCATCTCCCAACACAGAAGCCTTGTCCATCTGTGCATGCAACCACACACATAACTTAGTTCAGCATTTATTTATTGTTAACATAGGTTAAGTCTTCAACCGTGTGTGCTCTTTATATATATAAATTGTAACTGTGATTTGATCAGATAGGATCTAGCATAAGAGTTGAATTAACGTAGTATGCCAGGTGGTCTGGTAAAGTTTGTTCACTGAACCTAAGGTTTGTAATGGCATGGCCCTGATGAGGATGTAAACCTAAGTGACCAAAATTTTTGAGGCTAGATAAAAAAGAACAGTAATTGTTAAGCTGAGAGTACCTTCTTGAGGCCAGGAAGGACGGCAGAAAGAGCGATGAACCTCTGGCTGAGCTTTTCCCTTCGTTTTCTTTCAGCTATTACGTGCTCTTGGGCTTGGATAGGGTTCCTAGTGGTTAAGCCAACCTGGTTCGTTCGATTATCAGAACTGAAAAAAGTTTTGTCCTGATATGAACCTTGAGAAACGAAGTCTGTAAAGTCCATGTGCTCACTGGACGGGTTTTCGCTTTTAGGCTTCACATGGAAGTTGTGAAATTGCTGGGAAGCACGTGGTGAAGCATTAAAGTGGCCAAAAGAAATGAATTGGGAGGAAGGAGAAGCGGAAACATTGTGGGGAATTGAGTCACCCGCACAAGTTTTGAAGGTATTGAATGTGTTCTTGAGCCTCTTGGTTGGTCTTGGAGGGGTAAATGACTGATCAGAACTTTGAGCTGGGAAACAATTTAGAGTGGTTTCGGAGTTTAGCCGATAAGATGAATTGCTCTCAGGGGATCCGGAGAAAGACTCGAAGTCAAAGTCATCCAGTGGGCATGCAAAAGAATCCATCTGGTACTGATCAAGAAAGATTGGATACTCCATTTCCTGTCAAAAGTCAAAGTAAGATTACTTTTTCTTCTTATATGTGCTAAGAAGCTTGTGAGTTATGATGAGTTCCTATGCATTTTCTTACAAGTTCAGGCAAGTAATTGGTGGACGCGATTTCCATCATCTTCAGTTTCCTTCGTTTATAGAGGCCTGAAAGAGAGTCAACAAGACATCAATTAATTATTTCGGAAGATAATTGAAGAATCAAGAAATGAACTTTCCCAGTTGAGTTGAATGAAAATGATGAGGAGAAGTAATAAATGAAACATTAATCAGTAAAATGCGAAAAGATCTTGCAAAGTTTGGGTTGGGGAGATCATAATGAGTGAAAATAAAAGAGTGAAGAGATTGAGAAAATATGGTACCTTGAATGGAAAATTCGAAAAGCGGAGGAGAGGGTGGAGATTGAAGAGAAGAGATTAAGGTTGTGAAGTTGGGAGATGAGAAAAACGATGTTGTTGGGAAGGTTTTATAAAGGGGGCAGCGCACACGCTTCATACTCGGGTCAATAGGAGCACGTGTGAAAATGTATCCCATGTTCTTTGGTGGTCAGTTGGTGACTTTTGAATGCGGCTGATCCCTGTCTTCACTCACATTTACATTTGGTCAAACTATGGGTTCTTGTTTGTTTCCATCGTATGTATTTTGTTCATCTTCCTCTCTGTTCCAACATTTTCAGCATCATTCAGAACTTAAAAGTGGTATTTGGACTCGAGAAAAACAGAGAAAGCAGAAAAGACGTAAACAAACAACTTTCAACAGATTTTCCTCTCATATCATGTGAAAACTGTGCTAGGATGTTATTTTAGCCTAACTTAATTTTACAAAACCGTTTTTTTAATATGATATCAGAGTCATGATTAGAACCTATTAAAGCGAGTTCTATATGGGCATTCTATTTTTCTATTTCGTTTACTATCGAGTTGTTATTGGATCACCCATTTCTACTATCACGCATCAGATATCTATACCTGGATGTGAAGAGGTATATTGGAAGTCCTAAAAATAAAACCAATTTATAATATATATGAGTTGTAAACTTCACCTTTCAAACCGATTTTTTTTAAAAAAATTGATTTTGTAAAGTTGAGTTAAGTTCATTGTAATAAATATATTCATTTAAACGGAAACAAACACAACATGAGTTTCACATTATTCATAAAAAAAAAATCTTTTGATTTAATTTAGAGAATTTACAACTATGATAAAAATATATATCGCAAAATAGGTCTTGAAATTTTGGTCTCATCTGTTCTAATTTGGTGAGTTATGTTACAGTTCAGTTTATTAGGTCACTTTGATTGGTTCAACCGTTAAATTAGCGGATCAACTATGGAATGAGACAGGTTGATTTTTTTTTTTTTAAATCAAAATTAAAATAAAGAATAATTTATAAAAATAATTTTTGTGTATTATATTAATTTAATACGAAAATATATTATAATATTTTATCATAAATAATCAGCATTTATAAATTAAATCACAATTATTAATTATAATAAAATAATATATCTAAATATAATAGTTATTTTAATTTATTCTAATTACTTAAATACAAATATATTATAATATTATGTTTTAAATATATATATATATATATATATATATATATATATATATATATATAATATAAAATTTTAAAAAAATATGGTTAAATATATTTTTGACACAATACATTTCATATATGTATATATTATGTTTCGAAATTTTAAATATATTTTTTATTTTTAAACTTTAAAAATAAATTGTTATAATCATTTCAATTAAATTATGTTAATTCTTTTTCATTTATCAAATGCACTTTGTGTTAGTATTTAAATTATTTATGTGGTTTAATACATTTTGATTTTAATGTTAATTAAAAAATATGTTTAATACTTTAAAATTTAACATAATTGGATTAAATAAATTATATTCATTTATTTTTTAAATTTGAAGATTAAAGTGTATTAAAGATTCATACATACTTATATTTTAATTTCACATCAAAATTTAAAGCCTAACAATATATTTAAAGAAAAAAAATATTAAAATAAAAGAATTTTAACTACTAGCTCGCCAGTTATCCCTTCAAAGAGATGAGTTGGATTTTCAACTCAACGAGTTATCTTGTTCTGCTCCACTTTCAGCATATCAATAACAATGCAAGCTAAAAGGGATCAAACCAGCCCATTTTCACACCTTAAAAATATTATTTCGTCTCATTATTATAAACGTCTAGTTAATAATAAAAGCACGTTAACTCATAATTAACCGAAAAGTAAAATACACATAAAAAAGTGAAGGAATCTTGAGTTTAACTATAAGTATATCTCATAACAATATTAACACGTTTATTAGATATTAGGTGAATTTTAAAAATAAATAAAAGTACTTTTATTTTTTAAATGATGATATAACCCGATGAATCGTGTTTGTATTTTAAAAACATAGTTTTATGTACAATTTCTTTAACTAAGTTGTATTTGAATTCATAACTTGGAAATTAAAAGTTATATATTGAGAAATGATTTTATCTTTTAAAATTGACAAATTTCAAACTTGTTAAATAAAAACGTACGTAAATACACAACTTTCGTTAAATGAAATTTTAATAACAAGTTTTGTTGCAAACACAATTCTGTATTAAATACTTATCTTGTTGAAAGTCTGAGATAAAATCAATTTATAATTTATAAGTGAGTGCAAACTTCATCTCGAAAACCGATTTTGTAGGGTTATATTAGATTTAAAGTCCATTTTTAATATATCTTTTTAAACCACACTAAGTTAGTATATTTGAAGTAATTGGAATGATAAAATGGTTAAATTAAAAAGGATTAAATTTAAGAAAAAATGATTAGTAAATATTTAATTTAGTCTGTTAGGGTAACAAAGGCTAATTTATTATCTTAAAATGATTAAAGTCATAAATTGTTTAACATGAAATACTTTTTTATTACAACCCTTTGTTCCTTCCCACTCCCATCAAACTGGAAAGAAAACGCAGACAACTTTCCTCTGAAATAAAATATAATCATAAGAACATGTCTTTCCCCTATTTTCTTTATTATCGTTTGAACACCCACTATCACTTTTCTTCCTTAATTTTATGATTATTCATTAGCATCACTCTTTTTTTTTATTCACTCGTTGTGTTTCTGAATGATTCATTCTAAGCTTACACGTTTGCTTTTCGTATATCACTTTCAAACCAGAATTCGATGATCGCTCGCGTAAGCCTACTGACGAATGAATCTCAACTTTGTTTCCAATCATCTTATAATTATCAAATATTATAATATACCTAAGTGGATCAAAATTTATCATAACTTAAACAAGTATCAATAAATATTTCATGTCACCTATATCTACTTCTATATAGCCTTTTATCCTTTTCGTAAATCCTTGACTTGGTTTTGATGAAAATTATAATATATAGTAAGCTTGTTGATACAGTAAACAACCATCAATTTTGCTTTCAAATGTTCACAAATACTCACACAAAGCCTCTACAGTTGTCATTAAAGGAAAAATCAGAAAGAAAAAATTATAAAAAAAAGTAAAAAAAAAAAACTCTAATTTAAACATTTTTACGTTAAATGGTTAGATATTTAACGTAAATAAATTTCAATTATTTATAAAAATATCCGACATGTTTTTTCGCCGTTTTCTCTTTTTGGTCCAACAGAAAACATATCCAACAGAAAACATATGACATATTATGCATAAAATAGCCCATATTTTTTTCGTGGTTTTCTCTTTTAAGTCCAACATAAAACATTTGACATTTATACAACTAAATCATTTTAAGGCCTATTTTCTAAATTAATATATTAAAAATTATTTTTTAGGATATCAATCTGTATTACTTTTTGTTTCGGTAGGGTTTGGAGGTCCCCTGCTAAAATATTCCCGATTGTACTTAAGACTGGATGAACATTGAAGATCGGACGGACGAACTCTGTTCGAAGTGCTTCAGGTTGAAGACCGGGCAGACTTTTCTCCAAGCGGGCGGGTAGGCTCCCTAGTTGTCCTTGCATTCCAAGTTGTTCGTTCTCCCTCCTCCTTCTTAAAGCCGAATGGGCGGGTACCTGTTAAAGGCACTCCGACGTTCAAGTCAGTAAAGTGACCGAGCGGTCAGTACAACAAGTAATGCGTGTGTATTATGCATCGTGTCTAATAAAGTCATACCTGAGACCTTTATTTATATTAGTTGTGATGGATTTTTACCTTTCGCCAGCCTAATGACGGTCCAACCACACCTTAACCTTTATTAGGGGCTTAATGAGTCATTACCGTTTATAATTTAACCATGTGGTCGCCCTGGTGATTGGCCTGGATGGTCGGCCTAGATGTTCGGCCTGAATGGTTGGCCTAGATGGTCGGCCTAGATGATTGGTCTAGTGATTAGTCTGAATGGTTAACCTGAATGATTGACCTAATGATTGACCTCGATGGTCAGTCTGGTGGTGCACCGTACGGTGTACTCTTTATTACATTACTAACCGTAATAAATAAAGTGAATGATGAATAGTATGATATCCTTAATAATTTTTCTTTTCAACGGCCTTTATCACATTATTTGTCTTATATGTAAACCTTTTTCCGAAATTATAAGAATTATGAAAATAAAAACAATGTGGAAGAAACATAATTTCCTAATACATTTTTACAATATTTTTGTTAGAAATTATAAATTCGTATAAATCTTAATTTTTATTTAACAATTTTTCTCTCTGAATTAATGTTAATTATTTAACGATAAAAAATATTGAAAACCGTGTTAAAAATATTATTGATACTTCTATTAAAAGTTTAAAGTGAGAAAATATGTTATGATATTTGCATTAACAATTATAAATTTAATTGCTGTTCAATGAACTTGTTAAAATAATAAATAATCTATGATTAAAATAATAATTAAACATGTAATAGTAAAATAATATATACATTTATCCAATGTACACGGTATCAGATCAGAAACTGACACATTCCACGCGTTTAATATACTGTTGGATGATTAATGATGACTAGTATCAGGTTTCTTAGTTAATTTACCGTTGAATAATACCAACATAAAATGAATGATTAACTCCACGTGAAAAGTGAGGTCAATTTTATGTCAATCAGTTTTTCAAGTTGGAAAATACTTTTTTAATAGTTTTTTTTACAACTTTTTTATAACATTTATGTAGTTATTGGTGATGGGTTTATTTTAAATATTTTTAAAAATAAATTCAAATAAATTAATAAAATAATGATGCGTAATTTATAAAAAAATTATTATGAAAAATTATTAACATATATTCTTTCTAAGTGTTGACGACTGACATTAACCATCAAAATAGGTGTGCCTTCCTTTTAGTTTTTATCATCATTCTGTTAAAATAATGGATTAAAATAGTTTTAATAAGTTATATTCTCACTTATTTTGAGTTATGATATCAATTGACATATACAGTGTGATTGATTATTTTTTATAAATTAATTAAAGAGTTAATATGATTTTGATCTCCAAACTATTTCAAAAAATTAGTTTTATATCTAAACTAAATTACATATATATTCCGTATCTATAAAGTCAAGTAAAATATATTTCTTATTATAAAACGCAAGTGAAGATGATAATATTATAGTTATCGTGGAAGTCCATTTTATACGAAAAAAAATTCCGGGTATTATTTGTTGGAAATGATGTCTTAATAAATTTTATAAAGAATAGAGACGAAATAGATATATAAATTAGTGTAACGATAAAACATATTTTTTCAAAATAGTTTGAAAAAAAAATATATTTACCATTTTATTTTTCTTAATAATACTCTCTAACTATAACAGCGATATAATAATATATAAAAAGTATTGAGAACAACAGTACAGATTTAAATTGTATGTTATTTTCTGTACCAACTTATTTTATATATATATATATATATATATATATATATATATATATAATAAATCATTAAAAACAACTCTTATATTTTATTAATCAATTTCATAAAGTGATTTAATTAATAATTTTAACTAAAGACATATATGTCATATAATGTTTATTGGGTAAAAATTATTAATATTTTAATTTGTTAACGAATCATATTATTCTTATTGTTTTTCTCTTCATATCCCTCAAAAGAAAAAATCAAAAAGAAACTCAAGATATTTTATAAAAAGAAAAGATCATATATCAGTTTGTTTGTTAATTGTTCTTTTATGTCTAATCTTCTAGGTAAGCTTCTATTTTTTTTATTTTAAAAAGAATTGAAACCTTTTATATTTAAAGAAAAAGATTTATTATTTATTAATTATTGATATGTGTTTTTATTTATAATTTAACAATTGGTATCATGCTAGTTTGTGATTAATTGGCTTGAATCCTATTTTAATCTCTCTAAATTCATGAAAAATTCTATTTATAAAATTTGTGATTTTTCAAAAAAAAAAATCATACTTAAGTTTTTCAAAACAACTTAATCGCCATAAATTTAGTCACAGATTATTTATGAAAATTTAAGGGATATTTTTATGACACTTGTTGACATAGACTTTATAATTAAACTCACATTATATTTTATTTTTCAATTCATATCTAGAAAAGATTACAAAGAACATCTCTCATATAAATAAATTGCTTCAGCCCAACTGTATCACAGACTGGAAAAATTAGCTGTTGAATTATATATCTATTTAAGATTCTGTGGAAAAATTAGTCCATACATGTTATTTTCTTTTTGGTAAACCGCTAACATACAGTTTCAAACATCGTGCAACTATGACTTCATATTTAGTCTCCATTTGTCTGTACTTAACTGCAAATCTTTATCAGATCCTGATTCAATTAGAGAATACATGAAGATAGTAAAGAAATGAACACAGCTAGGACTAGATTTTAACATTTTTTGAGCCATAATTGAATACGTGTTCGTTGCAAATTAACAAAAAAAGTGCAGTGGAAGAATTCTTCTATCTCATGTCAAATTCATACTTATTTCTAATTAAGAGAAGTTTAGAAATGTCTAAATGATTATTTCAGGCTAGTCTTAGATTTGAAAATAAGAAGAAAAATGTTTAGAATTGGGTTGTGGCCCATTTACTACTTATTATATTTACAATCCAGTGAATCTACTATAGCAATATTTAATCCTTGCTGTGATGACATGGTATATGAAATAATAAAAAAGTTGAATTGTTTTAGTAAAGCTAGAAGAAAAAGATAATCTCTTTTAGCAAAATGACATATATCAGATGGATCAACCGAATTTATAGAAATATCTTAGTAATATGAAGACAAAATTTTCAACCTATCATGAGACAAATCTTTCATTCTAAAATGCCGAAGCTTAGCATCATCAACATTTACACAAAATTTATTGATGTTGGCATTTTTATTAGAAAAGGTGGTAATATCAATTATATTATCCCATTGTTGCTTTGTGATGCCTTTTAAATACTTGAAGTCCTTTGTGATAAATGTTATGTAACCTCTAAAGTGTACAAACACTTCCTATTTGCAAAGGAACAATGAAACAAATAGAAGGTTGAAAAATGGTCAAACATTTATGATTCGCAATCAATTTTGAAACTGAAATTAAATTGACTTGAAAAGAAAATGCAAATAAAACATTGATGAAAATGAGAGATTTGGACAGTACCAAACTGATTAACGCTCGATTGATTTCCATTAGGTAAAGAAAGTAGTATAGATGAAACTATGAATGGAGAGGAAAATATTTTTATTGTGCGATATATGATTTGTAAACCCTGTGTCTAGTACACCATCCCATCATTAATTAATTTGAAAACTATTGATATGATTAGAAGTTGGGTATGATTAGAAGTTGGGGTATGTAAAGATGATTGTTAAAGCAAAGTCATCAAACTCTTATTATTGAGAAAGTTGAATATAAGAATTAGGTCTACAAGAAAAATAGGTATTATTGAAAGTCAAAATCTCTCGAAAACTTAAAAGATCCGTTGATAATGATTTTTTTACCGATGATAACATTTATCCACGAAATTTTATATTCATTCGTAATTATCAAAGGAAAAATCTGTTGATATATATTTTTTCGGTATTTATTGAAGGAAAAAACTATCAATAAATTTCATTAGTAAATATCGCGATCTGGTTCATCTTCTTATTCATCTTTCCTTCTTTCTTTCTTTTAAGGTTTCATTTTTTTTTTATTTTTTCTTTTTTAGAATCCCGCTTAACTCTATCATCGATAAATGAAATATGTATTATTGATAATTTTTTTTTGGTAAATAAAATATACATTAGTGATGAAATTTTATATAATCATCGATAATTATTAAAGGAAAAATATTTTGATAAATTTTGTCAATAATTATCAAAGAAAAAATTCATCAGTAAATACCTGGCGCATCTTCTTTCTCGTCTTTCCATTTTGTTCTTTCTATTAGTTTTTTATTATTCTTTAATTTTGTGTTTATTTTTTTCAAAATAGTCCTGTTGTCGTTCACTACCGGATTTTTAGATTTTCAGTTCGATGATGCGTATGTATTTCAAGTGCACTATCTAATAGTGGAACTGCTGGTTTTGTTATCTGCAAACAGGTTCTAGAGGTCGAGATGCAAGTGAGTGATGCTCGAATGGTGGTGAAGCACGTGAATTTGCATTTTTGTTGGTGACACGATGGAAGCTCTCTAGCAAGTGCATGATGCGTTATCGACTTGTGATCTCCACCAAGTGCTGATGCAAGATTTGTTAACGTTTGATAAAGCTTTGATTTGCATCAATGTTGCGGGTTTTGTTTTTAGAGATGAGATGGAGATACTAGATGTTGTGGTCATGAGAAAATGGAGATAAAGAAGGACACATTGCACTTTTTTAAGAGAATGGAGATGAAGAAAAAATCTTAAAATTTCATTGATGTTTTCATATATTTTTTTTTATAGTAGATGGATTAACCTCGTTGTATTTTTTTAGCATTGATGAATGAATCCATAGTCGTGTTTAATAAAGTTCTTCTCTCCCTCCTTGGATTTGTAGCCGTTGGGTTGTCATGAGAAAAATTGGAAGAGAGATTACTAAAATTAGTGACGTGAAAAAAAATACCAAGAACTTTATACCATATAAATTAATAAACTTTCTTTTTTATAAAAGAAAAAAGAAAAAATATTTTTTTAATCTCGTATACTTTTACACTTCTATATGTATATTTATTTAATGAAATACGAAAACGAAATAAGAGCTGTAGTTATAACTCATAACTGATAGTGTAATTATAATATAATAAAAAATAAAAACAAAGTTATATAATGAAAACTTAAAAATTGATATAAGATTTATTTATTATCTAATAATCCTTTTAAATTTCAAAAAAATGGTTTGATTATGTAATTTATAAATTTCATAGTCTAAAAATAGTATCTAATATATATATATATATATATATATATATATATATATTGATTTAATAATTTTTCATATCTAGAGATACACATTTGATTGATTAGTAATAATAGGGTTTGTTCCATTCTATTTTAATTCACTAAAAACATATTGAAATAAACTGACATGAACACTTACAAGTTAACATGGACAACACTTACAGGTTAACATGCACAAACGTAAGTACGTGTAAATTTAGAAACAATTAACAAATTTTTTTGTAAACATTTAATGTCATTATTTTTACAAAATTATATGTTTTAAAATTATATTATTTTATTATAATAAAGATACATATAAACTCACGATAAAACATATATATTAATAATAATAATAATAGTAATAATAATAATAATTCTCAGTTTCTACTTTTAGACTATACTGATATTTTCTCTTTTCTATGTTATAATAGTAAATTATAATAAGTATTTTTAATCATATATATGTTTGTTTCACCTTAAGCATATATCTCATTATATCATTATCTTTAAGATTTTCTTTCAAATTTCACGTTAGATTATAACACCCAAATTTTCATTATTTGTATTTTAAAACTTTGTGATTTAAAAAACTGAGTTAATTATATGAGTGAATACTTTTTATTTTTAAGTATCTCTTGTTATCAATTCTATTCAAAATTCAGATTTTAAATTTAAGATGTTCAAATAACACACCCGAGTATGTCAGAATATTAACTTTTATTATAATTTGTCTTATGTTTCACATGCAAGTCCAGGACCAATTTATTTTCATCCAATCGACCACATTCTCCAATGGAAAAAATGTGGGTCAGCAGGATCAAATGTTTAATAGGAAAACCTAGTTCTTTAATGTTTTTTTTACTATAACTAAATATCTTTTTCAAAAAGAAAATTGATTTTAATTAAAATAACAAAATATAATATAAAAAAGTTACATATATTTTTGTCCTTTTTTGGAATAAAAAAACAGAGACATTGAATGCAGCATCTGAGATTCAATGATGTTTTGGGCAACCGTGCTGCGATGCATTATCAATATTATCACCTACCGCTCCATGACATGTTCACGTGGATTTCAAAGTAGCCATGCGGAGGTTCTTTACAAGGTCATTTATAGTCAAGTTGTACTCCGTCCCCATCTACAAAAAATGTTAGTCACTTATCACTGTAAATTATTAAAAATCTGGAAAAGTATTTACTTTTCTTTACCTGAGCAACAATTGTGATATCAAGGTTGGAATCTCCAAAACGCAGGACACTGCTATTCACAACAAAGAGATGAAGGTTTTGAATCTCCACAAGCATTTTCAGCAAAAGACCTTTTCGCTTTTCGCAGTGGATGCGAAGGAGCACATCCTTCTCTGACACTCGTGCTTCCACGCGAGGGAGGCTTTCCCTAAAACACCCATCACCGTCGCCTGAAGCTGAACCATCGTGGTAGCTCAGCCGTGGCTTCTTCACCATCACCACCTCAGACTTCTCATCTCTCTTCTTCTTGTTCTTTCCTTCAAGATTTTTCAGACGCTCTTGAAGATCTTTCACATACCTGACAGCGTCTCCCAGCACTGAAGCCTTGTCCATCTGTTCATTCACCCTACCCAGTTAACCACCTTTTCTTCTTACAATTCAATCAATCTTTCTGAGAATAATTAATGTCGTGATATGTCGTGTGCAATGAACAAATACACATGATCTATGAGAGTTGAGGAAATTTTAAATTAAAACTAAGGCCTTGAGTGAATACGAGGGAGAATAATGGAAATTTTAAATTAAAACTAAAATACGAGGAAGAATAATGGAAGAGATTCAAGAGAATCTAAAAGATAAATATTTTGTTCCGTATATTTGAATGAATTTGGAAATAAATATTTTTAATTTATTATATTAATAAAATCTTATATTAATTCTAAAATATTTTACTTTTAAATTTATTTTTAAATTTATTTAAATAAATAATAAAAAGATTTATATCTAAATTTTTTGACATCTTTTTAATTACTCTCTCGCAAATTCATTCAAGAAAATAATGCCTAAAAGTGCGTAATTTAAAAAATTGAAAGATAATAATGCGAATAATTTTATAATTTTTAAAAACAAGTTATAATTGTAAAGTAAGTGTTCATTTATTGGAGATTAATTTCAATCACTAGCTTACAGTGAACAGTACCTTCTTTAAGCCAGGAATGAGAGCAGCAAGAGCAATTAAGCCCTGGCTCACTTTCTGTCTCCGTTTTCTTTCCGCGATGATGTGATTCCGACCGTGACCGGAAGTCTTGCGGATTCCTTTGTCTTTCAGATTTTTTGATGATCTTGTTCCGTTCTCTGGGATTGAAACTGAAACACCTTTGTTCTGTTGCGGCGGGCTCAGCGCAGCAGAAACAATCCCTTGAAACTGAGTGTTCTCCACAGACAACGAGTTTGAGTTGTTTAGAAACATAATCTGGGAGGGTGGTGAAGATGAGGAAGAGGAAGAGGAGGAAAGTTTGGGTGAAAAGTGTTTGGTGGAAATGGGGGTTGAGTTCCAACTGCAGAGATTCGTTTTGGGCTGATTGATGGAACTGTTGAAATTAGTGGTTTCGGAATACAACATGTGACTCTCCGAAAACAAAGGTTGCTGATGCTGTGGTAGTGGCAAGTTCTCTAGGGCACTTGCTATCTCAAGGGAAAGTAACTCGTGATCATCTTCAAGACATTGTCGGAACATGGTGCAATCCTCAGTTTCCTGCAACAGTTGAAATAAAATAAAATATTAGTAAATCATTATATGTTTGATCACAGAAAATAGTGATGATGAATGAAAATTATTACGAAATCCAAAAACCAGCTGGGTTCTGATGAGTCCATGGAGATGCGTAAATTTGTTCCTTGTTCTCACATGCGTGACCTTTTCTTTTAGAATTCAGAGGTTTTCTTTATTTTTTTATTGCACTCGCCCATGGTGTGCAATCTTGATAGCTGTCAAGTACATTCTTTACCTACACGATAAATTATTATGACACACTTTTAAATTTATTTTTGACACATGTATTAGAATAAAATAATTATAAAAATATAAAATTTATATTTTCTTTTATAAAATAAAATAAAATAAAAATATTATTAAATGAATGAAAAAAATTTATATATATCAAAAAGAGACATTTATAAAATTCAAGACTAAAATTTATTACATGAAATTTTATTTGGTGTCTCCTTAAATAATTTTTTATGTCAAATTTATTGAGATAACAAAGATTTAATTTTGAATTCATCAATAAAGGTCTTGATTTTAAAAATGTATTAGAACATTAAAAAAAGTATATCTAAATTGGTCTAAACTTTTTAATATTATTTAATATATCAGAATAATTTTGAATCAATTTTTTTGTTTTATATTTTTTCCTTTTTCTCTTCATTTATATGGCACATATCAATATTAATAAATATGATAAAAAATTGTTAGAAGGACCAACATTTTGAACTGGTTTTGAATTTTTAGCTCTTTGATTATTTGAGTATTGGAAATATTTCCTTTTGCCCCGTCTTTTGTGGGAGGATGATTAAAATTGCTTCCTTTAGTGCTAATAATGTTTTTCTGAAAAAAGAAATATCCCGACTAAACAAATTATAACAAAAAAAGTTTGTAAATATTATATTAATTATTTAGTTGAAGAGACAAACAAAATCATAATCAATGATATAATCAATGATATAATCAATGATAAGATCCATTATATTAGAAAAATCTCTAAATAAGAAATTATTTATTGATCATAATTGATTACTTTCTCAAGATAATCAAATATTTTTTTATCATATATATATATATATATATTTATTCTTTTTTCTTTTTTTTTTCAAGTTTGAACATCTTAAGATTAGGATGACAACAAACTGTGGTAAGTAAAAATAATCGTGTCATCTCATTATTGTATCACCAAATATATTTTTACAAAATCTTTCATAGTTTTACTATCAACAAAATTGGTAAAATTTAATTTATCGTGGTTAAGAATCCATTTCAACTTTTCAACTATACACTTAATTAACTTGTGGCAAGTTGAGTTAAATACATAATGAGTGGACATTTTGAAATATAACATGCATTCTATTAGAAAACCTCTAAATAAAAAATTATTTATTGGCCATAATTGATTAGTTCCTCAAGATAATCAAATATTTTTTTATTATATATATATATATATATATATATTTATTTATTTTTTTTCAAGTTTGAACATCTTAAGATTAGGATGACAACAAACTGTCGTCAGTAGAAATAATCATGTCATCTCATTATTATATCAACAAATATACTTTTACAAAATCTTTCATAGTTTTTCTATCAACAAAATTGGTAAAATTTAATTTATCATGGTTAAGAATTCATTTCAACTTTTCAACTACATACTCAATTAACTTGGGGCAAGTTGAGTTAAATACATGATGAGTGAACATTTTGAAATATAAGATGCATTCTATTAGAAAAACCTCTAAATAAGAAATTATTTATTGTCCATAATTGATTAGTTCCTCAAGATAATAAAATATTTTTTTATTATATATATATATATATATATTTTCTTTTTTTTTCAAGTTTGAACATCTTAAGATTAGAATGACAACAAACTGTCGTAAGTAGAAATAATCGTGTTATCTCATTATTATATCACCAAATATACTTTTACAAAATCTTTCATAGTTTTTCTATCATCAAAATTGGTAAAATTTAATTTATCGTGGTTAAGAATCCATTTCAACTTTTCAACTACATAATGAATTAACTTGTGGCAAGTTGAGTTAAATATATGATGAATGGACTTTTTGAAATATAAGATGCATTCTATTAGAAAAACCTCTAAATAAGAAATTATTTATTGGCCATATGTAAGACCCATGAAAAATATTTACCTTAATAGTAACAATTTTATTACTAGATTTCTTTGTGAATGGAAAATATAATAAGTTTATGTAAAAAAAATAAAATGTGGAGAGCTAAATAAGAAATTTTGGTAGCTTAATTGGTAGAAAATTTTGGTGATTTCAAGAACATGGGTTCAAACTCTCTTCTACCTTTTTCTAAAAAAAAATTAAAAAAAAATTAAAAATATTGATAGTGGATAAAGCACTCAGATTTTAAGGCATTATTGAGGGATGGTTATTCTGCACAAAGAGAGGAAGAATCAAGTGAGAAATCTTGAGAAATAGAGAAGAAATAGTTAGGAAGAAATTTTTAGTTGCAAGAAGAGTAGAGGTTCTGGAGGGTTTTCGGAGAAACAAATTTTGAGCAAGAGATTGAGTCTGGAATAGAGGTAGGGGAGCTAACCTTTCTAAGCTTTTATATTATGATTTAGTATTGTTTTATTACTATTCATGTCTTGAAATTCTAGTATTGTTTTATTATTATTCATGTCTTGAAATTCTATGTGAATACTGTTAGTGAAAACATAGGTACTTGTTATATATCTATCTATATTGAATTTCTGTGTTAATATTATATGTTGTTGTTTTGAATCTGTAAATAAGAAATTTGTTAAAACTAGTTGAGGAACACTTTGGCTAAGGAAAGACTTGGTACTTAAGTTGTCCATTGTGACACACCTCTCTTTCTTGGAAGTCTACTCGACAAGTTTTTAACTTAAATCTTGTTGAACAGATTATGTACTATTAAATTATTATGCAATATATCTTGTTGGAATGAAAATTTCTGATGAATTCATGTTACTGTGGTAGATATGGAATTATGAACTATAATTGTGATGGTAGGATAGAGGAATCTTAAAAACCGGAGTTGGTACATCCCTTATCATAGAGTAGCCCTGGTCAAATTCAGTAAGTTGTGACTAGTCATATGTACTGGCGTTTATGGTGAGTTTGATTCGTCAAACATTTGATTCTTCTCCGGTGATCATTTATGGTGATATTTTAGTATTGTTAATTTATTTTGTGATATATTCATTTTGTATGATTTCTATGATGATTGTATTTTATTATATTGGATTTGAATTTATGCATCTGAACATGATATGAGTATTATGAGGAGATTTTGTAATGGTATAATATGAGTTGAGGAATATGAGCATGGTATGAGTTTCGTGGAGAGATTCTGTGATGATATGGTATTTGTGTATATGTTGATGTTGAGGATCCTGTTGTTGGAGGTTATCCTGATACTCTAATAATCATCCAGTCTCAAGTAGAGAAGGATGAATTATGTGGTGAAAGGGGCAGGAGGTCCTGGTCTATGTGCAGGTTTTGGACATAGTGTTGAGGACTAACCTTGTGAATGGTATGGAGTATTTTGGAAGTGTATTTGTAAGAAGAAGTAGAAGTCATCACAAGTGCATAATCTCCCGTGACCGCTCATCAACGTATCATCCGGATGAGTGTCTATTGGGTATTGTGGTGTCTATTGGGTATTGTGGAACGAGTGTTTATTAAGTATTGTGGGATGAATGTTTATTGGGTATTGTGGGACGGGTGTCTATTAGGAATTATGGTATGATGGGATGAGTATCTATGGTGTGATTGTGGTATGATGGTATGAGGGTGTCTAACATAATTATTATATGATGTTTGTATCAAAGTAATTATGCATGTTTTATAAATGATTTGTTGCATGTTAGCTCACCCTACTTATTTGTGTTTGTGTATGTGCGATGATCGTATAATTCGTTATACGGGAGCAGATGAAGGAATGTCGTCTGATCCAGTACCAATGAAGAAAGAGATAGAAGAATAAATTAGAAGAATTCGAGTTATATTTATGAGTTTGTAGTTGAAATCTGAGTTTAAAACACACACACACACACACACACACACACACACACACACACACATATATATATATATATATATATATATATATATATATATATATATATATATATATATATATATATACATATCAACTATGAATTTTCAAGTGTGAGATTATGAGATGTTACCTTAAATGTAATGCTACAATATATAAATTATGAATTATCAAGTGTGAGATGATTGGATGCTACACCATAATTGATTAGTTCCTCAAGATAATCAAATATTTTATATATATATATATATATATATATATATATATATATATATATATTTTTTTTTTTTTCTTTTTTTTCAAGTTTGAACATCTTAAGATTAGAATGACAACAAACTATCGTCAGTAGAAATAATCATGTCATCTCGTTATTGTATCAACAAATATACTTGGGTTAAATATGTTTTTCGTCCCTTAAGTATCACACGATTTTGGTTTTAGTCCCTACTCGAAACTTTGATGGTTTTTAGTCCTCATAGTATTGAAACTATTAGAATTAGTCCTTAAAAATGGACGGCGTCAACTTTTAGTTGATCTGGCAAACAACGAGACCACGTCTTCTTCTTAAGTATCTGCCACGTTGCTTCTTCATCATCTCAGTTGGGGGCAAAGCTGAGTTCTTCTTTTTCGTCATCTGAGATTAACCAATTCACCAAAGGCTCCCTATCATCCTTCTCGTCAATCCTCAACGCCACTTTCAACTCCTTCAACCCTTGTGCTGCAAATTCGAACCTTCCACTCCTCAACGCTTCCTTCACACTTTCTAACCTCTTGTTCAACCCCACAACGGTTCCAACCAGCCCTAGGATCTCCTTCTTCACCTTTAGCTCCTCTTTCTTCACCTTCATTTCTGACACAACCTCGCGCACCTCGGCATCGATCGGTCGGTCGGAGAGGAGTCAGATAATGGCGGCGACGTCGTCGGAGACTTCGCGAGTCTGCGAAACGGCATCGTTGCAGAGAGAGAAGAGGCGCGCGAAGTCTTCACGGTGTGAGACGAGGTAGGACTAGACCTGAGAGCGGATCTGGAGGGATTGCGACTCGAGGCGCTGGATCAGGAGGTGCAGATCGGGCGCTGATAGAGGGGAGGTTGGGTCCGAGAGGTCCTGGGCCGAGAGAAGGTCGCAGAAGTTGATATTGTCGAAGAGAGACTCCATCGACGGCGCTAGCGTGGTGGCGAAGATGGCGGAGACTGCTAACGTGCGCTTGAAGTGTGTGTTTGTGTGGAGGGTGTTAGCGTGATGGGTGCGTTTGGACTTGATGGACTTTTGGTTTCAGCTCTGCGTGACATTGGTTAATCTGAGATGACGAAAAATAAGAACTCAGTTTTGCCCCCAACTGAGATGACGAAGAAGCAACGTGGCAGATACTTAAGAAGAAGACGTGATCTCACCGTTTGCCAGATCAACTAAAAGTTGACGCCGTCCAGTTTTAAGGACTAATACTAATAGTTTTAATACTATGAGGACTAAAAATCATCAAAGTTTCGAGTAGGGACTAATACCAAAATCGTGTGATACTTAAGGAACGAAAAACATATTTAACCCAATATACTTTTACAAAATCTTTCATAGTTTGGTAAAATTTAATTTATCGTGATAAAAAATATATTTCAACTTTTCAACTATATACTCAATTAACTTGTGGAAAGTTGAGTTAAATATATGATGAGTGGACTTTTTGAAATTAAAGAAAAATAATTTTCCTAACTTAATGTATAGTTGTTTTTTTCTCCCTACGCAAGAGCAGAAAATAATGCATTTGGTAGATAATAGGAAAGTGTAGATGAAAGTTGATATATAAGGTTCCAGTGGTGCATGCATATTCCTCTTCAGATAATTCCATGTGCTAGATTAGTTACATAATGTTTCAAAATTTCACTGCTATACACAGTCTTGTTTAGTGGAACCATATGACTACCTTCAAAATATCCCTGCAAAGCTAATAATAAGATACTTTAATTTAGATCCTTATGTTACTTTTGCAACTGTCTCAATCACTTTAAATTTTAGAAAAGGAATATTTAGAGTTTATATTTACAAAGAATAACTTAAATTATGATGTAATATTATTTTAGATTATATATTTTTCAAAAGTATGTAAATCACTTTTAAAATAAGAATAAAATGCAGTAATATAGATCCTACGCATCTATGTTATGATCTTCAATTTTGGTAAGAACTTCGTATATATTTATGTATGTTGAATATAATAATTGTGAAAAGTATTATTTTCTCCCTGATATTTGATTTAGTCATGTACATGCAATGTTTCTCCCAGGATCAATCATTTTTAAATATGGTTTACACATTGAATACTTAAATGCTAGATTTAATATTGAAATGAATATAAATGTAGAAGACATTACTCAATAAATTAAATTTGCATTTATTTCTAACAAACAACATAATTTATTAATCTTAACATTACCAGTTCTCTTTACAGAAAACATTTCAAACTGAAATCATAACAATTTGTTGCATTTTTAAATAAGATAAGAGATATTTGCGAACGTTGAAAATCTATTTTTGATGTGGGGATTATTTTTATCGGATCACTTTGGTTACGTAAGTATGACAAAACCATCCTTTGGAAAATAAAAATCATAATTAATTAACATATACGACAAACAAAAGTCAGAAAGAAATCAGAATAAAAAGTTGCTGATAATATGGTACACCGCTAAAGGACTCAGAATCACCGTTAAAGATAATTATAGAACAGAAAATATTAATCGCTAAGGTAGTGATTTCTTACTCTTTAGTCACCGTACGTATAGGATTGGACATGTTTGGAGGATTATAAATAAGTTCAAAATTGAAATTTTATTCTGTTTTTTAAAATATTTTTGTTCTTTGAATTTAAAAATTAAAATGTATATGGTTTTTTTCAAAACAGTGTTAAAAAATTGTTAGATTAATATTAAAATTAAAATATGTCAAACAATATAAATATTTTAGACAAAAAGTTTAAAATCTTTTTAACATATTAAAAAATTAGATTTATTTATTGTTAAGTTTGATTGTCAAATTATATTAAAATATGAGATAGACACTAATTTTAATTTTCCGTTAAAATTTAAAAATTAAAAGCATATTTAATTTGAAATATAAAATCAATATTTGGATTCACTTTAACATTTCTTTATTTGAAACATGAGAACGTTAAACAGATTAAAAAATATAAATTGTAACTACTCAATAAACAACATATTATGAAAATTTAGAACTTAATTAAATTAAAACAATAATGAGAATAAAGCATAATTTTGTAAAATAAACTTTGATAGTATGATGTGAAGAATGTCAAAGTCGAAGAATAATGAGAATGCATAAGAACATAACACATTTACCCAACTTTCTTAGAAACAATGATAAAGTCATTTTGTTCAAATAGAAGCAAAGTTAATTTTAAATTATTTACACATAGTAAAAGTTCTTTTAGTTGTTTAGTGTTGATCAAGGAAACAAAATATAATAACTATTGCATTGCTTTACTTCAATACTTCATTATTCAATATCTTCCTTTATTCCTCAACCATCTAAATTTCTTTAGATTATCTATTTTATATTAAATTGGAAATCCACTGTACCTCCAAATATATAAAAAAAGTTATCCATTTTACCCCAATATCTATCTATCTATATCTATCTATATATATATATATATATTTATATTTGGAGAATTTTTTTTATACGTAGAGGTACAATAGCCCATAAAAATATAGGACATCCGTGCGGGTCTGTAGTTGCAATTGGCGATATTTTTGCATGTTTGAATTCTTAATGAACACAATGATTACAAAAGATTATTCCTGTAAGGCAATGACTTTAAATTAAAAAAGAATTAAAATGAGCATCACCAGCACCAAATCTAAAATATATTCATAACTGCCGTTTACCTTATTATCATATAATCCTACCTCACTATTCATGTACTATTGACTCCACTTTTTTAATTCACTACTCAAATTTACTGTTCTTTCTTAAAAAAAATATCAATAAAAAAACACTAGACAATTGCAATATAAAATCTGAGAGTGAAAAAATTTATCAATTTGTATTCATCTTAAGATTAGATAATAATTTTAGATAACCAAAGTGTACTAATGATGAAATATTGAAGGGTTAAAAGAAAAATATTTAAATATCCTTCACTATCATAACTCCACTGTTATGATCGCGGTACCAAACCGCTACTAGAAAAGAAAAAAAGAAAAAAAGAAAAAATGTCAAAAAGAATCATTTCAAACAAGTTTTTCAAGAAAAATATTTCATATGTTTCAAAAAAATTCTTTTCAGAAACCCTTTTCATATAGGTGTTTCAGAAAATTCATTTTGCAAAGTATTATATGCATTTTCTGAAAAGTGTATTCCGAGAATTTATTCAAAAAAATATGTTCCGGAATGTATTTCACCTGTTTTTTGGAGATTTATTTCAAAATTTCACACGAAAATTTTATTCTGATATTTCGTTTCAGAAAATTAATTCTGGAAAGCCTGTTCCGGACATTATAGTTTGAAAGTCACTTTTATAAGGATAAAATGGTCACTTTCATAAGAACATTTAAAGGACATTTGTGATTATTTAAAAGGCTTGATTTGGGCTCTTTTCTGGGCCAGATTTCACAAGCAGTCTAGAGGGGTTACTTTTAACACCACTCCATATTGTTCCTCCATCATCATACATTTTAAAAATTTGAAAACTATCTTTATATTTTAAAATATTCTAACTCCTAAATTTTTTCTGAAAGAATGTCGATATTCGTTGAAGAAAAAAGTACTTTAATGAATATATTACATTCATTCATGTTTTTTTTTTAATTTTTTATTTATTAATTTAATATTTTTATATAATTAATTAAACGGATATGGTCACATTCGTTAAGATTTTTTATCTTTTATAGTTTATTAATTTATTATATTTTAAATTAATATATAAATATTATTTTATTTTATTTTAAATTTATTATATAATTATATATAAATTAATTTAATTTTATTTAATAAAATAATTATTATTAATTTAATTTATATATTATTATTTAATTATTTAATTAATTATTATAATATTTTTTATATTATTAATTAAACGCCACATCCGTAAAAAAAAAAATTTCAAGTTTTTAATTTACGGAGATAGTCACATCCGTTTGACGGATATCAACATTCATTAAAAATGAAATGGATGTTAATATCGATTGAAGGTAAAACGAAGATGGACATGAGTAAATTAGGTATAGGGTGGTTCATAGAACATTTGGTGGCCGTGGATAAAGCAATACAAAACTTATTTTTAAACATAATTATACACTTTCTTTTATAATCTTAATTTATTGCGGTCTCAATTTACTAAAGCTTCTTAATAAAATACTTAATCATATCACACATACAAACAGAAGTGAATGTTTGCGGAGTCTGTTAACAATTTAAGTCCATCACGTAACTGGAAAAAATCCTGGTAGTAACGATACTTTTAAATATAACCGATGTTTAAATAATTCAAGTTTATTTATATTTCTATAATAGAAAATCAATGTATAAAGTTATTAATTCAAATTAACCAACTTAAATATCATTTTAAATTTATTAGTATTTAAATTTCTTTATTTATTTCTTTTATACATTAAAAATATAAATTATATGCGTCAAATAATCTTGGATCTATGAGAGCACTTCAACATTATAAATATTTCATTGACATTGATAATGTCTTTGTATTATATTATCTATTATATATACATACGCTTCTCTTTACTTTGTCTCCGAAAGCAAATTAACGTTGTAGTTTTATGTTTTATTTAGAAGATGTAGACCATGTATTCTAGAAAAGAGGCTATTTTATATTTTATTTACCAAGATGAAAACTACATATAGAATATATTTTATAAACAAATTAAAAAAACGTCATAATATTCTCAGTAATTGACAACACGAAAATCTAAAACCTAGCTTGGACCTTGCCACGTTGAAGTTGAAATCTATGTTAACCCATATAAGGAAAAGACAAAATGGATTCATCGATGGTATATTTGTAGAAACTTATTTGGTGACCACGGAATTAAATTTATCTACTAATATTAGCAACTACTGATATATCTTAAAATCAACCACTAATATATGAATAATCTCAGCGTTGCAGTTAAAATTTAATTAGAACAATTAAAAAAACAACTGAAACCCAATAGATGGTTAATAATTGAGAATTCTAGTTGCTTTTGCTTGTAAAGATTTCTTTCTTACAGATTTTGTCCCATTAAATTTAATTTTCCCAGATACTGAGGCACGTCTCATTTTAATTATATTTTCAATAATGCAGATATTTCAATAGAAAGAAAATGTGTCATTCCACCAAACACGACATCAGCTAGATGCTGTATCAGTTTAATAGATAATTTCAAGCATAAAACTGTATCAAATATTCAAAAAGATTTTTTTTTTATCACACATAATAGTGTTAAACGATTTCATTGTATTGCGTTTTTGTTAATGAAGGGTGCATGCGATCACTGTTCTCCATTACTCATGAATTAGGTGAACTGTGAAAGAAGTGGGAGAAAGCTTTACGAAAGACGGTAGATTAGAAAAATATTATCGGAGAAACTTAAGTTTTTTATATTTATTTAACATTATTTTTTCTTACTTTTTATTTTATTTTTTTAAAAAAATATAAAAATTTATATTTTTATGATCATTTTATTTTTATAATATATATTAAATAAATGTAAAAGCATCTCATTCTATTATTGTAGTACCATTGTATTAACTTACTTAAATGAAAAAGGAAAATGCAAAATTAGTTGATGGCTTCAACATAAATGGAAAACCAGAAAAAATCATGGAATTTCACGTAACTGGAGAGTTGCCAACGTTATCTCCACATGGCAGGGTGTGGTTGGTTGTTGGGATATTCTAATCAATCTTGTCCAAGTTGACCACTCCATCTTCAAATCAGCTTCTCTTCCTCACGACTCATACAAACCACACCCACAGAGATACGAACACGAACATTGGTATAACAATATAGGAGATGCTGTCATATGTTATTGTATGTTACAACCTCGCTGGCAATTAATGAACAACGCCAAATCTCACACCTTTACTTCTCTTTCCTCCTTCTGAACAATCCTTGTCCTTGTTGTTGATGGAGCTGTCTCTGCGGCTCACTCCTTCGCCTTCGAGTTCAACTTCATCTCTTCCTGCAGCACTTGCTCACTGCTCCAAGCTCTGTGAATTTCAGCCCAGGAAGAAGAAGAACAACGTGTGTTTCGACGCGCCTAAGCTTTCGGTGCGTTGTGTCAAGGCTTCGGCGGAGGGAAGCGGCGACGCAATCGATGATGGAAAGGCTCGAACTGGGTTCACTACACCTGCCATGGAGGTCACCACATTCAACCGCAGCACTTTCAACGATGCCGACTTTCCCGTTTGGGAAAAGATTGGTGCTGTCGTCAGACTCAGTTATGGCATCGGTGAGTTTAGCTCAGTTCTGACGACATCACGCTAACTTTTAAAATCTAATCAGTACCAAACTTCTGAACTTTTCTGCTACCCTTTTACTTTCTTTGAACTGAAGCAGAGAGTTGCTTTGTTGTGTAGCACATGAAGTAAAAGTGTTGGAAGATTCTCTTTAAATCAATCGAATTAATGAATTTTCCACTCGGGAAAATGGAAATTAGATTTTATATGTGAGTGGAACTTTACTTTTTCTAGCATGGGTTGATTGTGATGAGTTCCTTGTTGCAGGGATTTATGGTGCCATGGCTGTTGCGGGGAGTTTTATCTGTTCGATTACAGGAATTGACTCTCTGGGGGGTTTCCATCTATCGCTAGATGCCATTTTGGAAGGACTTGGATATGCAGCTCCTCCAATTATGGCCCTTTTGTTTATACTCGATGTAAGTTTGTTCACACGAATTGAGCCTTTGTGAATCTAAACTTTCCTCATTTTGAAAGCTCAAAGTAACGAGTTGACATGTTAACTAATAGGATGAAGTTGTGAAGCTATCACCCCATGCCCGTGCCATCAGAGATGTTGAGGATGAAGAACTGTGGAGCTTTTTCTATGGGATGTCCCCTTGGCAGGTAATTTGATGAAACTTGCTTGCTTTGACATTGTGAATTGTTTGAAATCTAGTTCTATGACGAAGAAAGATCTAATTGAATGTTCCATGCAGTTTATACTGATGGTTGCTGCGAGTTCAGTTGGAGAGGAGCTCTTCTACAGGGCTGCTGTTCAGGTTTGTTTAGGAGCTTCTGCCTCTGGTTTTGATTAATCTTTGGATAAGCTTAAAATTGGGAATAATGAAATGCCTTTTGTGTTTAATGTACCTATGATGAATAATTCAATTATGAATAAATGCATGCAGATGAATTAGATCCGGTACTGCCTAAGATGAAGGACTGTTGCACAGTTCTTCAAGTGTAGCTGGATTCTATACTTGAACTTGAACTCTATAGTGTAATGCCCGGTAAACAGTTGAAAATGTAGAAATAGTATATAAGAAAAACAAAGTTTACAAACATTAAGTCTTAAAGTTTTAGATTGGAAGAAATATCTGGTATTTTGTATGGACAACTCATATCTTAGAGATAGTCAAACTTTCCGGTCTATCTCGACAAAAAAAATAAAATTCACATCACTAAATTCATTTTGTCTGCTTCAAACTAGAGCTTTATGGTGAAAATTTGTTGATGGTGAAAATAAAAGAAAAAAAATTGTAGGCTTTATAGTCATTGTTTTCTGCATAGGACACTGTATATGTGTGTCTAATAAGTTATTATTGCAATTCGACAGGGGGCATTGGCTGATATATTCTTAAGAGGCAGTAATCTTATAACAGATGCTCAAGGAATGGCATCATTGGTACGTATGTGTACAATTTCTTAATTTGTTATGATAAATTTGGTGCCTTGACAACCCATAATGATGGGAGCCTCATGCACTTAACAACCCATTATTCAGTTTCCTTTTATGTTACAAGTGTTAAAAGCTAAAAGTTTGATTCCAAAGGCTAACTTATGATTTTTGTATGGTAAAATGTAGACTGGTGTGCTGCCTCCATTTGTTCCATTTGCTCAGGCATTTGCAGCAGTTCTTACAGCTGTCCTTACTGGATCTCTCTATTACATGGCTGCCTCTCCTAAAGGTCACTTTTTTTTATTTCTCTTTTTAGACTTTCCCTATTATGTTTTCAGTCTGATTAACGAAGGCCTTTTTTCTTTCTCTTTCAGATCCTACTTATGTTGTTGCACCTGTTACACAGTCTCGCTCTGGTCGTCAAGATTTGAAAAAGCTGTTTGAAGGTTCAGTTCTTTTCTCCTGTAGCACACTTTTGGAATCAGTTCACATCTTCCTTATTTGTCATCATTCTAAACGAGTGAATTATAGTTCTGTCAACAGATTTATATTGTTGTTTCCATGAAAATAAGATTTGGAGCAAATTTGACTTGTTAATTTACTGATAAGTAACGATGGTACATTTGATCAAGAAAATGCCTTTGAGAAACATCATTTATCATTTTCTAGCAGTGATGTCTTGATCTGAATCATTCTAATTTTGGTTTGCAGCCTGGTATGAAAAACGGCAAATGAAAAAAATCTATTCTCCACTTCTGGAAGGATTACTAGCCCTGTACCTAGGTCTGGAGTGGATCCAGGTAATCTTTAACTTGAAATTTTATTTATTTCACAATTATTTGGTTGTTGTCTTGGGTTTAAGAGGTAAAAACTAATTTTTATTTATTTATTTTTCTGTTTGGAATGCAACGTGACAGACTGATAACATTCTTGCTCCGATTATCACACATGGCATATATTCCACTGTGATATTGGGACATGGGCTCTGGAAGATACATGACCACCGGCGTAGACTACGTCAGAGAATCCAACAGTTAAAATCAGAAGAAAAAAACACCAACTAGATTTTGAAATATTATCACTGTTTTTGGTTGAAAAGAAGTGTATATTAGAGTTGTTGTATAAAGAGAATATATGTATACTCATTTTAGTTTTTGTCTCGTACATAAAGAATAATCAGGTTTTGTTTACAGAATTTTCTAAATAAGAGTTGTCACCTTTTTTTCCCCAGTAAAATGGGATAATAAAAATGTTGGTTCTTTTGGTCAGCGACACGAGGTTTATAACATAGACAATTGCTAAACGTATTCGCTGTAATTGTTAAACATATTCTCTCTTTCAATTACCTAATACCCTTAAAACGCAACTGCTAAACAGAAATGGTCAACTCTACAAGAAGAAAAAGAAAGGTAACAATGAAAACAAATGGAAAAGTATTTGGAGAATTTGAAAGGGGATGGCTGTCAATCACGACCATATGTTTTTTAATGCCAAAAACTAAGATTTTTTTTTTTATCGAAATTACTCGCAAGTAAAAACAAGAGAATTGGATCAACTGTTCACCCAACATGAGTACCAAATTAATGAATCACTGATTGAATATTATATTAATGATTAAACTGAATCAATATATAAATAAAATCTGGCATAGACTTTATTGAAAGAATTTGTTTACATGTTGGTAATATTTTAGCAATTGAAGGGTATGGAGTCCAAGTTTCAATCCATAAACGACACCTAAAAAAAGAGAAATAGAAATAGGGGAGAAATAAATGCAGAGATTGAGTTGGAGAATTGACGAGATGTTGCAATAAATGAAATGTGCATATCGGGAAAAGAAATGATGAGAAGAGAGACTCAAGGGCGATGCCTAAAGAGAACGCAGCATCAACCATAGAGAAACACGTTTTATTAGGGAAATTGGTAAACTCGTATCACTACTATTATGGGCTTTCGTCAATCAGGATTGCTTTTTCATCCCAATTAACCGAACGAATGAGTTATCAAGTCCATGATTTCTTTTAATTATTACTACTATTATTCAAATAAAATATGATTCATAATACTATTGGTATTTTCTTTAACCTACAAACTATGTTTATCAATAATAGATATATTATTACACTTTAAATGACTCCGGTGCATCCATAGGTAAAAATACTAGTTAATAACAATTTTAAGGCAACTTTTTCTAGAATCTGCCCGCACCCACATACACTTTTATATTTCGGATTATATAATTTAAAATATAACTTTTTGATTTCTGTATTGTATATTTTGAAATATAAAATAAAAAAATAAATTCTAAATCATATATACCAAATTATAAACAATAATTTAATTATACATTCTATAATATAAGATGAAAAATATCTTCTTCCATTCCGGCCGGAATACAAAAATGTATGAGTACATGCTAAAATTATGGAGGTGCAGGAAGTTTCCATTTTCAATCTAAAAGTATAATATCGGTCCTAGATCCAGTTTTGATTGAATCAACTAGTCTGGTCCGAATCTTAAAATACTGCTCACAATGTTAAATTATTTATCATAAATTTAAAGTATAATGTAAATGTTAACAGGTGATTATGAGTTTTAATTATAGTATTTATATGTTTATAAATATATATATTTTTAAATGTAATCTAGAGACTAAAATAAAAAAGTAATTTACTTGCATGTATTTGATGTTTAAAGAAAACACTAGGCAAGACAAAGCATTTGTGTACAACCTTGTTGGTATTTGCTGCCATTTGTTTAAAAAAGGTACTTTGGCCGGAGAAGTGTATGGGGATGAATGAAGAAGTGAGTAACCTCTTGACAGCCCATGGAGCAGCAGTATTATTTTTCTCAATCTTCCAGCTGAGAGATGATTCTCGCAAAGACCCGATATCCTTGGGACATATCCGTGAAAAGGCAGTACTCGTTCGCAGCATGGTATGTAGCCATTAGGCCTGGACATAACGTTAAATACAATAAGGTACTTTAATTACTTCCAAATTCAATATGCATCATATTATTCTTAGGCATGTCATACCGTAGCCAGATGTTTGGACATCAAAACCTTCTTCCTGTGACACAAAGAGGGAGCTTAAGTATTTAATCTATGTAATACAAACGCTTTTCATGAACCAATGAGAGTATTTCTCTTTCACCTGTAGTTCCCGAATGAGAGGCAAACTCCCAGTAATCGAGTAAGGCTTTACGTACCCAACCACTTCTTCAGTTGCTTTGCATAAAACATGGAAACCTTTAGAATTAAGATCACAAGCAACTCCAGACAGTGCCTCGTTAAAAGTTAAAGTTAGGCTGTAAAGAAGAGGAAGGAAGCCTAATGAGTAACAGATAATCTTTTAGTTCAAAGAAAACGATCCAATCAAGAGATCGAAGAAGATACAAGTGATTAAAGATTCTAAAGTAAATGGCTGACTATTTGGAGTTGAGCACTAAACCAGAATTTGCTACGTCAGGGAGGATAGACAGGGTCTCACCTTCCTCTTATGTTTTCATCGGGTAGGACATATTTTGAAACTGGACCTCTACTTTCTAGCTTCTGAATATTCTTATTAATATCGTCCACGTATTCTTGCAGCTTCTTCATTACATCCTTTACACTGACCAAGGCATTACGCATTGGATATGATATTATTTACATAAAATAAGTAAAACTGAAAACTGCCATCCTATAAATATATATAATTTGCACTTACAATAAGCTAGTAAAACAAATAAAGAAAAAAAACTGAACCATATAACTTCCTTACAACCAAAAATTTGACCGTACTGTAAGACGTAGCTTACTTGTAGAATGGAGTCAACCTGCAGCAAACAAACGAGATACATCTGTAATGCAATGCCATTCTTAATAAATGCCCAGGGTAATTCCAAGGAGGAGAATTAACCTCACATCTCCTGAAATAGTACATTCCCCTGGAATTTGGTTGATTCCACCTCCTGGATCTGCAGTAAGGATGTAATAATTATGAAATGTGTAGATTTTATTCTTCATAAAAACAAAAGGCAGACAACTTACAGCTCCATTGGGTTGGTTTCATGGTTGATGGAGTTGCAAACCCGTAGACCTGTTCCTGAGGATGAGGTGGGAAGTCTCGGTAAAATCGGGACTGGATTTCCTTTAGAGCATCCATGCCTAGCTCCAATGCATTAATAGCCTACAAGTAGCCAAATGGAAAATAAGTTTTCAACTGTGATACTTATAACAAATATGCCCAATTTTCAGGCAGCAGGGATATGACACAAGAAAAATACAAATATAGTATTGGTATTTCCTTTATATCTGAACGAATGATACCCAGCAATTGTAACATGATACACACACAATCAAGCACAGGATGCAGCCGAAAGTATTTTCTGCTCCTTAATTAATTTTGTCAATAATAAGGTAGGAAGTGAAAGCAAAGGTGTATAACCAGGGATGATACTGTAATACAACAGAAATATTTTACTTTTTACTCAAAAGAAGAAAATAGGCAGTATCTACCAAATATCGTTGGGCTAGAGTGCCAGAGTAGCAATCCTCTTCCAATGGTCCCACATTTTTGTTATGCCATGTGTAAAGTACTGTAGCTAATTTTTTACCTCACTACTTTACCATATTTTTGCTTATTTTGTGCTCAAATAAGCATACCCTAAATAAAGACAAATGAAACCACAGTACAGTCCTCATCAAACCTCAGTTATAACTCTTCCAGACGCTAACTACCTAACCCTTTAAATCCAAACCAATCACGCCATAAACTAGCCCGGAGGTTCTGACACCTTACAAACCAACCAATACTTTTGACCCCAGGATGCAGTTCGTATAGCCCAAACAAGCTACATGTCTTAAGACTAGTCTAGATGGTGAATACATGGCTACCCATAACACTCAAACAATCAAAGGTCTACTTAACATGACCTGGTGGTGAATAAAAGATAGAATTAAAATTTAAAATCCCCAGTGATTTGTTCCATTACTTTCCCAGCATTCTAAATTTTAATAATGTTAAAAATTTGCACATAAGCTAAACTAAAATTCTTTCCTTAACAAACAATATAAGCATATTATTACTCTAATGCATAATAAATAGACATGTGTTAATAGAATGGATTATTATTTGTTAGCTTCTATCCCTGCATAGCACTGGTAAAGGTCTTTTAATCTGTTGAATTACAGACTCACATTAAAATATCTATTGCTACCAGACCAAGACAGCAACTACAACATATCTGAAAAGCAAGTTTGGCCGTATAATGGGCAGACGACTCAATTTAATATTAAAATAGACGTAAAAACAGATTTGTATTGTGCAGTTATTCCCATAGTTTTCAGCTCCAAGGGACAGATCATGGATCCTTCAAGTTAATCAAGTGAAAACTATTACTAAGCATAAATGTGAAGCTGAAATTAATTTGAGCTGTAACATTTCTGCACAACCGAATCACTATCTAATAAGTCTAAGTATCAAACAATTCCCAAATATTTTACTAGCTTCAAGTTTGCTATGATTGCACACATTTGACATGCCTTTATAGAGGAAAACACTTATTATATTTCATATTTGCTTACCTTCTGAACTAAAGCAAAGCATTTTTTTTTCACGGATTCTAGTGGTAAATGGCCATGTTCACAAGGCATTCTTTTAATTTCAAATGTTTAAAGATTTTTCATTGTAAAAAAATTTTGGGGCAGGGGGTTCAGAGGAACATATTTCATCCATTCCCCAAAAACCGTGCCCGGACGCAATCATAAACAAAAGCAGAGTTCAAGAAGCAATTATGATTGGATCGGTCACATTGTGCTAGCCTCTTGGATAATCAGCACATAGAACATTGTCAATACTATGTGAAGACTTTATCAGACAGAAAATATAATTGCTCAGAAAATTAGAACAAGATTGTAGGCAATAATATAAGAGCATACTTTATGAGCTAATCCACTGTGAAAGAGCTTCCCCGTGACCTGAAGTTTCCAAGGTATCATACCACCAGTCCCTACGCATGGTTGTTTATCTGCCGTGTCAATCCAGTACCTGAGCAGAAACTGCACAGAATTAAAACTAGCAGAAATATTAAAAGTGGAACTGAAATCGCTAATAACGTTTTTTAAAGAGATCAATTCAGAGTTACTTAAGAATTTCTTTAATTTTAATTTAGACACGCATTAACGAGATAACAAAGACTTACAGAGGGCCATTCTTCAGCTTATTGAGGAGACCATCTTTGACAAGCGCATCCACACCAATACCAGTAATTGAAGAATTCTCTTCGTTGGCTATAAAAACAGCAACAACAGATGATTTCAAATTCGGCTTGGTTTGCCCGAGCTTTTTCATGAGTTCCGCGACAAGTGCCACGTGGCCCAGACAATCAGTAGTTCCACGACCCCGAAGCTTATCCCCATCAATGCTCAGTGAAAACGGATCAAAATCCTGCATCACATCGAAATGGTTGCGAGTGTTATGGTGGTGATGTGAGATGGTAAATGGCACAAAATAAGAAAGAATGAATGGATACCCAATCGTTGGGATTGGCGGTGACGACGTCCATGTGGCAACCGACGAAGGAGAGGATTTTACCGGGAACGGTGCCGGGGTACTCGACGATGAGGTTCCCCCGTCCGGGAGTGTAGGTGACGTGGTTAAGGAGCAAGGGACCGCCGCCGGTGGTGGTGCTGAAGGGTAATAGAACGTCCAACACGTGTTTCACCACTCTGTCCTCCTCGGGAACGAGCTCCGGTGGGTTGTTCTGCACGTGCTTTGATTCCCCAATCAGCTTGGAGAGAAGAGGCACGAATGAGTCCCTCTCCAGATCCCCTAATGTTGCTAACAACTCCGCCATTGAATTTCCAAAACCTTTCTCTTCTCTTCTTCCTCTTTCAGTTTTCCTCTTCTTCTTACACTCTTATCCCATTCCTACTTCTTTGTTACGTTACGTTATTCTGCTCCTCGTTCGGTTTCGGTGCATACTTCGTTCTTGGACCGCGGTGACCCACCTTGAATCAAGGGCCCAGATTCAGCATATAATGGGCCAATACAATGAATATCGATTCCAGCCCATTTAGTTACTCAGGTTTGAAATTCGAAAGATAAAGTAATAAACAAAAAGCTTTATCTGAACTATTATGGGATTCAATTTTACTATAATACATCTTTTGTCAAAAACCAAGTATATTCGTTATTCCTTTCATTTCACAAATATTTTTTCATGAAATTCGAATTATCAATCAATTGTAAACTATTTTATGTTATACCAACTCAATCAAAAGCGTCTTACATTATTTTAAAGTTTATATATTTTGAAATAATTGTTTACTAATAAGATTTTTAACTTAAAGTGAATACCATTATTACACCGGATTAATTTCTGAAGGGTATTCAGATATTAGCACCTGGTATTTTATTTCATCCGAAACTCATTAAAAAAAAGTTGTAGGAAACAAGTGACTATATTTCTAAATATTAGGGTGCATAGGAATTTTTAATTTTTTTAAAATATATTTAAAAAAATTAGTTTTATTTATTTAGTTTTTAAAACCCTTGCTTTGAAAACAAATTTCAAAACTTAACAAGTTTTTAGATGAAAAATTAACTACTCACTAACATAAAGTTATTTTATGAAACGGTTTTTCAAAATAACAAATTGGAAATGATGACTTTGATACTGGTTGTGATAAAACACATTTTATTTTATGATATTAGGTTTATTTAAAAATAATTTAACATGAGATTAAGAGTCTTTTAAAATTAAGAATAATAAAATAAAATCAAAGAAAGTCTTAATTTTTTTAAGAAAAGGTTAAAAAAACATTAAGACTGGGATGGTCTTGAGTAAATATAAATAATAGCTGGAATATAATGAAGATGATACGTAAAAAGGCAGAAGCAATAAATAAATAAATAAAGTGTGTGAATTGAAAATTGAAAAAGACCAAGCGGACATTGTCATATTCTGAGTGAGAGGAGAAATGTGAATGTATGCAAAGTATGTATGTATGGATATGTTTACGTCTATTTCTGTGCGGGAAGTGTCACTGTTAAGAACAGTCAATTGTTAGAAGGAAGGGAAAGAAAAAAAAAAAGGAGAGTGACAGGGTTCCATGCAGATGCAGGCAAGGTAAGCATAAGGAAAGAGCAATGATTATCGATCTGTGATGACTGACTGGGTATACGAGCCCAGACCCTGACCACGACTAAACCTCAATCCCACCTCCACCTAATATAATAACCATAATCATTAATTTAACATTAATACATTTATTAAGAAGTGCATGCATGCAGGCAGAGTAGCTTTATAAATAAATATATAGTTTTTTATGGGTATGTAGAGATGTTAGGTTTAAATTCCTAAAAAAGTAACCTGGGTCGGTTAAATATTCTTTTGCCGAGAAGTTACAGATGAATAGAGGACAGGACAGACACTGAAAGCATGGTTTATGAGATGTGAAGATGTTTGAAAATGGTGGTAATAAAGCAGAGGGTAGAAGAGAAGAGAAGAGAAGAGAAAAGGGGGACCAATAATTAAGGTGTCCATAAATATATGTGCTCCTCTTAGCTGGCTGTCCTGCGCTCCTATGGTTTTCGCGGGGACCGCGACAGGGTAACGTTAATTATATACAATCTGTCCTATTCTCAAACATCAACACACTCTCTCTAATACTCTTTACAAATATTATATCTCCACACCACACATCTATTTCTTCCCTACGCTTCAAACCAGACAACACACCAAAATAAACTTTTACTAACTCTCATCACTCATCACTCATCAGATCATGTAACACAATCATCTCTCACACCACTCACAATATTAAAAAATGGTTTTAAACCTAAAAAGAAACTGATAGAACAAAATGTCCACATAGATCTCACTAAGATAGGTTCTAACTATAGTTCTGATACAATGTTAGAAGTAAGCTTTAAGCCTAACTCAACCCCATACAAAACCGGCTTATAAGGAAGAGTTTGCACCCTATTTATATATATTATAACTTAACTTTATCTTTAGTCGACATGAGATTTCCAACACACAACCTAACTTTTCATTATTTCTTAAGTGAAACATAGATCTCGCAAAACATATAATATCAATAAAAATATCCTTTTAAAATTATTAAAAAATAAATTTTAAATTTGAATAATAATGACAAGTTATTAAACTTTAAATCTAACTTAATCGTACAAAATTTGTTACGTAAAATTAATTTTGACTAGTTTTACAAATTAAATTAGACTAAAATTTTATTTTTTAATATAATATATGAGTAATGAAATAAAACTTACTTTAATAAAATTTGTTGTTAATTAAAATTACAGTTCTATCTTTTATTTATTGAATTTTTTATTAATATTTAATTTCACTGTATACGTCTTGACATGAAATATATACTTAAAAGTTCTATCCATTGGAAATAATATATAAGTAGAAATCTTGTTTTATAAATTAATTTTGTAACTTGAAATGAACTTAAAATTTGACTTTTTAACAAAAACACACAATGATTAATAAAAGCAAATGTTAAAATAATTTGGACGTTTTTATCTAGAAATATGTTTTAATTTATTATTGTTTTATTTTCATTATTATATCAAGTAATGGATTATTTTACTTGATATAATGAAAATACAGCATCTACATCTTAAAGTAAACATCAATGAAAAATAGCGCTTCCATATCTATGATGAGATACTATTGAAGAGTACCCTTCCTTTATTGTACAGAACATTTGTTTTATATGTAGGGTCACTGAATTGATTCCTGTGTATAAATGTTGATTTAACATGGAAGCGTTTTATAATTTAATTTGACTTTCTTCAGCAATGGAGTTGAAATAATTAAAGCAGATTTTGTGTAAGGTGTCGTGATCATCTTATTATACTTCTATTATACTCACCTAATTCAATACTAGTTTTAGTATCTCTTAAATCTCAAATACTTACACCTTTATTCAAATATAGTGCTAAATATTAATTCTTTTAATATATTTTGGGGAAATTTTATCATAAAACAAAGGAATTACTTTTATATTTATAAACTAGAATTTCCCTTTCATATGTACTTTTAAGTCTACTAAATATTCTTATTGTCAAAGAAAATGAAGAAATATTTTATTTAATTCGAAAGACATATTTATCCTTGTTGTTGTAACAAGTCAAAATAAAACTCAAATTACTATTTTTCTCCATGACATTTGTATAATTAAGTGACATAAATAATTACCACTTATAATCAATATTGGTACATGATTACATAAAATCAGTGATTTAAAATTTTAATTAATCTAAAAATATAATTTATTTTGCATAGTATTAATATTTAAAGTTTAAACTCGCCTCAAATTTACATTAAAATTAGATTTATGTATTTGAAATGAATAAAAATAACATTATATGTTTAAGAGTAGTCACATGACTTGGTGTAGAAGAAAATAACTCAGTAAATATTATGTAAGAAATGTTGAAGCATCAAATTAATATACAAAAAATTATAAATTTATAATGTAGTTTTTTCATCTTTTACCAGTTAATAATAGATGAAAATACAGTTAAGTGTAACTTAATTTCGTTTGAATGGTACATTTACTTATATAAAAATCGATTTATTTCTATATGACGTGTATCTCCAATAAATAAAATCACATCAAAGGGAGTATTTAATTATACCTGTTTGGAAATAATCATTAACTCAAGAAGTCAAGACATAAATGTGAATGTCAAGGTCAAAATCACACGCAACCCATCTATATTCGCCAGCAGCACCTGATCCTACAAACCTAATGTGATACTCTAAAGTCTAATCTATCGAAAGTTGGAGGCTTCAAACTGATTAAGAAATCATGTCCTTTATGAATATAATGTTTTCTAATATGTATTAAAACTCTAACTTATGTATATACACACACACAGAGAGTGGAGTATCTGATATGTAATGAGCTGAAATTAGTGCTGATTTGAGGAAGAATTGAGGTCGGAGTGTCGTTCTGGGCCATGTGTTTGTCTTATAATTGTAATAAAACGACATCATAAACCAAACAAAGGTCATATGATTACTCACGTAAAAGTGATTCGAGTTTTGGATATCTGGGTTGGAGTTAGGACCACATGCAGGGAGAAGACATTCATATTGAAGTATGCAACAAAACTAGAAAGCTATATAAATGTACGATTTCTGCTCAAGCCTTCCTCAACAAAGATTGCACGCCAATGCTGCTGCTTAATAACTAGCAAGAACACATGCACATGTACCACGGGGTCCCCTGCATAGTTGTAGCCCACTGACTCCCATTTATTGTCCCCATTTTAAGTTTGTTTTAGGAAAATGTTTGGTGGACATGCATTGGGCTGTCCACATCCCCATTCAGAAACAAATACAAAAGAGAGAGAAATCATACTTCTGTCAACTAATAACATGAACTCATAACATATGCTACTCCTTATTTATTGAACTAAACATATTACCCAATTTTAAAAAATTTATATTTGTAACATTTCACATTACTATTTCCAAAAACACTACTCCTCTCCAATGGATTTCGGTGTGGAAGCCTACCAATTTTGTAAAGTTTGTCTTTTTATCCTGATTATGAGATGTAAATGTCTTTTTTATGCTGAGTTAATACATGATTCTCTCCTTAAAATTATGTCTCTAAAGCATCTGTTGTTGTCTTTTTACCGGGGGACAACTAAGCAAAGAGGATTGGCAATTTATCTGAAAATGAGGCGCAATCTATTGTTAACACGCTATCAGAATTTACATTCAACTTCTGTAAACTTCACCCTAGCAGTGAAAAGTACAGGAGTGGAATTAAAGCTGGTCATAATGTTAATCAATTTACCTAAATATAAAATATGAAATTAACTTCTCTAAATGAAATTTAAATAATAAATAAATAATAGGAACTTTCTTTACGTACTAATTTTTTGGACAAATATTAAGCTTTAGAAACAGACCAACAGCCACCCATTTGCCTAATACTACAGTTCTGCTGTACTACTGTTACATTACTTTAATCTCTCTTCTGAGTTGCTTCGCAGTGATGACACTCTATAACATGGAACTAAATGATAAACACCATTTCGATGAAAATGAAGCTTCTCTCAAAGGGTTGAGTAGCTGCAGTTTCCCAAGCCTCCTTCACTCACACATATACCATTATGTAATTCACGGAAAATCGGTTGGTCAAAACCATGGGTCAGTACACTGCTCGTGTTGTGGAGTTGAAATCCTATTTTGAGCTTGATTGAGGTGAATGAAAAAAAAAATGTTATCAATACAAAAAGTCATGTAAAATGTCATTTTTAAAGTAATTCAATGCATAACAGTTATATATACTATAACTATTTGCAATTTATTTTGGGTGAATCTGATATTTTGCATTTTAGAGGCTACCAAATAGGAGCAAATCTATGGAGTAGAGCATTTGTAGCTGCTGTTAAAGAGGATGCTTAGACATTACAATTAGGATCACAAGCAAGTTAGCATCTGTTGTCTTAACGGACGGAGCAGAATCTACAAAACCTACAATTCTGCAGCTTTTTCTCCCTTTCAAGTTTGAACACATGTTTATATCTTCTTTCGATTTTTTAACTCCAAGAATAAGTTGGGATTTCATCCTTTTGGATTCTAATCTATGATAAAACTTTTAAAATAATATATATTGAAGTGAATAATTATAAATGAATTCATTTGTTTTATTTATATATAGAGCAGTGCTTTGACGGAGAAGTCTTTTAAATGATCTGCAGTGGGAAATAATTAATAAATGATGAAATAATCTGAATCTTACACCATTTATGCCAAAAGAAAAAAATTTTGGTGGATGATACTTGAAACTAACTCTAACAATGTAAAGATAACTTAATCCAAGAACTATTAATTATAATTGTAGATCATATAAATATTTTCCCACCTAACTTTTTTCCCCCTGTAATTCATATATATTCATAATTTTCATTTCAAGAAATTACAAATTTTATTTATATATATATATATATATATATATATATATATATAGAGAGAGAGAGAGAGAGAGAGAGAGAGAGAGAGAGATCGTTTTAGTTATTTTAAAATGTAATATTATAATAAATTTCATTCATGTTAATATTTTTTATGTTTTCTCAAACTGAATTCATTTTATTTCATAATTTTTTTACTTACTCATTTTTACTTATTTCAGTTTTCTGACTTGAACAAACAAAATGTATGAATGTAAAAAAGAAAGAAAAAAAAACTCTATGAAAAAATATAGTATGTTATTCATCTCTCCTTTATTATTTTACTATATTTTAATCCGTTTGGCTTTTATTGTTTCAATGATACCGTATCCGGTTGATCCTTTCAATGACAATGATGACAATTGAAAAAAACAAGGATAGTAAAGAATAACTATTTATTGGCTTTATATCAGTAAAATAACCAGTTAAAGTTGTTTATAATAAATACCCTGTCCAATTTTTTATGAAATAAATATTAAAATAATTAATTATATAATGTAAAGAGTAGCACTAAATTTATCTTTTTAAATTACTTTTAACATTCATATGGTATACATTATTTCTTAAAAAATAATCTTGAATCTATTTACTCTTCCCTAATGCATACATTGACACTCGTTTTAAAAAGATATATATTAAAATGTTTTAAATTACCCTTTTATATAATAAATTAATTAATGTATAGTGGAATTCTATTTTTCATCAACAGGAGGAGTAAGGTTATAAAAGTACTCATCCCAAAATCAAATCTAAAAATATAAAATATTAATTTGAGATTAAGAAAACTATTTATTTATACAATTAAGGTACGGTTTCTTTTTAATGTGCATATTTCGGTTTTCGGTTTTATTCTTTTAGTAATTTTTTAATTTAAATGATTATTTATAATAAAAATTACAAAACAAATTATATATAATAAAATTATAAAAATAATTTAATTTTGCAATTATATTTTTATTAAAATAATTTAACAATATTTTTTGTTTTAATATCTATTATAAAAATAATTTGATTATTATATTAAACACCATGGAAAGTATAATATGAAATTTAGGATTTTCTTTAAAAATTAAGAAATATAATTAATACTAGTACAAACTTGAGTGTAATTTTTGCTATGGTTATATATAACTACTATGGAATTGGGGTGGAATAATATTAAATTATACTATCAATAATATAGCCGATAAATTATCTCTTATAAGATGTTTATTATTGTATAAAATAATTATAATGCCTTTTACAACTTTTTTTATATAAAAATATAAATCATACAATAATCAAAGTATTAAAAGTAATTATTTTTTTTAAAATAGAAATATTTAAAAGATAAAAATTTTAAAGTACATATATTCAAAATAATGCTATCCCTTGATATTTATAAAGAATTAAATACAAAGGCAAATGGTGTCTTACAAGTATTTAATATTTTCTTACTTAATAGGTAGAAGGATTAGAAAAAAAAGTTTACAATTGATATGAATAGTATACTGAGATATTTCACAAATAAAAAAGATGACCTATCTTTATTTTAAAATGAAATAAATTTTAAACTTTACTTAACTACTAATTTATTAACTGGTAAACAATAGACCAGCTAATTAACTCTTTTTAAATAATTTCAAATTTAATAGTTAATAGTAATAAAGTGTGTGCCTTAATCAGTGGTTTCTTGAGAGATTTCTTAGAAATAATTTGAAATTAACAATGTTCTTATACAATAGGAAAACAGTTAAGGAATGACTTACTGAGTGGATGAAATAGAGGGATAGAAAAAACTTAATTAAGTTTTAAGTTTGATATATATATATATATATATATATATATATATATATATATATATATATATATATATATATATATATATATATATATATATATATATATATATATATATATATATATATATATATATAATGATAATTTAGATTCTATTTTTGTTTTAAGTACTCAAACTTTTTATGTTTTTTATTTGAGATTTTGTTGTGTTATTTTTTTTATTAATTTGATCATATGACTATTATCTTGTTTTTCTTATTTATATATATTTGTTAAAAAATTTAAGATTTTGTGATTAATATAAAATAATATCGTATTAAGATAAGAAGACTAGTTTTATTACTGTCATGTTTTCTTACTTTATTGTTGTCGTTATTCAACACACTTTAAATGAAATTAATAAATCTTGTTTTGTTTTATACTAATTACAAATTCATTGTTTTAACACTTGAAGGCAAATAAGTAATAAGAAGTCATGATAACAAAAGTCATACAATACGAAAAAATTAAATTAAAAAGTATTCAATTAAAAAATTAAAAAATTCGATTAAAAACTTAAAATTCAATTAGTAATATATATGTTATGTATAATTCACATTATATATATAATCCAAGTCAAACATAGTAGCTTTTCCTAAATCTTAGTGTCAATATTCCATAATCATAAAAGTTTTGTAGTATTTCATCTCTTAGAATTAGAAACATTTGGAGGTTTAATTTTTCTTTATATTTACACAAAGCTCAGTACAAATAAATATATAGATACAGAGGCAGGTGAAATGAATTTATCAGTAATGAACCAAAAGAAATATTGAACAAAATGACAGTGGGAAGTTTGCAGTTTTGTCTAAACAGAAAGGTGTGAACAGTGAAAATATTATATATTACTAAAATGACATAACAGGTGAAGGATGGAAAATAATCCCCACGGAAATGTATGCCCAGACAGACATATATGTATGTACTTAGACAACTCTAAAATAGAAAATGACACTTCACTGCAACCTTTTTCAGTGTCTTACTCCGAAACCCTAATCTCCTCCCATAATTACTGCCAATATTTCTCCAAAAATTAATACCAACTTACATTTTTTTCTTTTTCTTTGAAAAATTTACATGTGGTGCCTCTTTCCTTCTTTCCCATCCCCACCCATAGCTTGCTCCTCCCTCCATCTGCACCTTCAGTCAAAAAACAATCACACACAGATGAAATCGATCAACCAACAAAAATAACAAAATCGAACCCAAAACAAAAACCCACAGGCCTATCCAAATCTGGACATGGTAATGCTATCATATCACAAACATCATCAAATAACATCACTGTCGATCTCTTCCAGACACACAGCCAAGAAGGAGATCAGCGAAATAACAATACTTTAGTCACTTTACTTTCTCTTCTCATTTGCTAATACCACTATATGTGGTTGTGGTTTAACCTTTATATCTATTTATATTTTTGAGTTTCTGGGGGCAAGATTTATGAGGTTTGTGTTGGTTTGTGGCCGAGGCGGAGCTCTAGATCAAGCTCTTCGAGGTGGCCGGCAGCAAAAGAGGAAGAAGTTGCCGATTGTTCCACTTTGCTGGAGTAGAAAGAGGAAACAGTGGCAGTGTTGATCCCAGTCGAGGGTGCACCAGGAAAATTAAAGGAAGTTTGCATCAGAAAGTTGGTTGAAGGATAGGAGGAGATAGAGAGAAGAGTGGAGGGAGAGGGAGAAGAAGAAAGAGTATTGGTAGAGGGGGAATTAGAGAAGGGTGGTGCACTAGGGCTTGGTGGCAAGTGGTAGAGGAGGCATAACCCAGCATTTGCAACAAGGTCTTGAGGAGGGATGTTGATGTAGGGTGAAGAAGTGGGAAGAGAAGAGATGGCGGTGGAGGAAGGAGGGGGTTGGTTGAGGCGTGCACGGTCGCGGCGGTGGACGTTCATGTGGCCGCCGAGAGCTTGGGCGGAGCGGAACTCCCTTCTGCAGTATGTGCAGGTGTAGGAGCGTGGAGGCCATGTGGTTCCCATGATGTTCCTTGTGTCTTCTGCAAAAGCTCTGACCTCCCATGAGTCATCGTCGTCTTCTTGGTGGTGCAGTTGCTGGCTAGGGTTCCACATCCAAGAGGAGGGGGTGGTGGTTGTGATGTTAGGGTTTGGTTGAGGTTGTTGTTTTTTGGGGTGTTGGGATTGTGATAATTTTTGGATCTGGGTCATGGAGACTAGGCCAATCTCTGCAGCCATGGTACAGTCACTGACATTTAAGATAGATAGAAAGATAAAGAGATAGATAGAAGGGATGGGGATGAAATTTGAGCAAGATTAAAAACAAATTAATTTGGTTAAATAGGGGAATGGGGGTAATTAAACAGCTGGGTCAAGACAAAACTAAGCTTTAAAACATCAAATCGAATGTATCACCAATGTTTGAAGTAAGCAGTTGGAACATAGTGAGATTGACATTGTAGTAGTAGATTAATTTATTATTGTCCACACAACTGGTTTTTACCTTTGCTATGGACAATTTCTGTTCCTTTGGCTTCTACGCCACATAAATATCTCACGCTGTATCTCCGAATAACTTCAAATTCTTACATTTCTCAAATCAAAGGGATATTACAAACAAATTAAACTGCCACCCAAACCAATAACATTTTAAAGAAATAATAATATAACCAGTCATAATTTCTTAAGAACTTTAAAATTTGAATTATAAACCAAACTATATAAACGTTCAAAAATACTTATAAAAAAAATGCTTTTAATTAATGATACGTTACTGTCACTGTCACATTCTTTACATTGATTTTAACAACGTCATTTCAAGAATGTGAGTCTTCCAACATCAAAGTGTCGCAAATAGCTTTATTCCTTAGTCGCACATCCTCAATAAAATTCCAAACATGTATACACTAAGTGAAGCAAATAACATATAGCCATAACTACGTAATTTTGCTTTCATTACTTCGCCTTAATGATTTGATTAGGTTGAAAACTTCTAATAAATCCCACGAATTAGAACAAAAAGCCTTTGATCTTTTATCAGTCATATACAAATTAATAAATTAGTAACACATCATATTAAAAAACAACTCAATCAATAAACAAATTTATCATACTTTTAGTTACATGGTAAACCAGAAAATGTTAAGATTGCATATTGGACAACACATAGTGAAATCCCAAACAGCAACTGAGACATTCCACCCAAATCTCACAAAATATTTATATTCTGCATTCAAAAAGACGCATAAACCCAACTTTTTCATCGCTCTGACATGTATAAGATTTTGCTGATGTAGTTGTAGCTCTCTCCTTTTCAGGAGAATTTGTTAGTTTACGATCTTAACCAATCTTTTATGTAAAAGTAATCAAAATCGTCATGATTTTGAATCACATCATATTGGAGAAGATATACCTTCTGAGTGAAAACGTTAGTGTTCAGAGGTATCGGCTTTTCCCACTTCCAATATCACAGTTGGTGTTAGATCAACAACCATCACAGTCCCTTAATTCATGCTATGTATGTTCACTATATGCTGTGAAATCTGAGATATGATCTAATATTGAAAATTTTATTATTTATTATTACTTTAATAAATCTTGAATTTTATTTATTTTTACTTATGCATGCAGTGTACTGGTACTGTGTCTGCATGAAAGTTTTGCTATGCTGTGCTGTGAGACACAACGCAGAAGTCATACTTGACAGCTTTAAAATAATTAAGAAACATATTATGATGACTATGATTGGAGAATATGAAGATGAGACTAAAAAATTATTAAGTGGATACCGAACGGTTAATATTCAGCACCTTTCGGTCCATTCATTCAAGACTGTTTGGTCTAGCTACAGTAAAAATGCCAGTCAATCAGGTCAAATGGTTTTATCAAATAATAGGTCGAAATTGGGCCAATGTCTAAAGTTATTGGGCCAATAGTCCAACAGAAGATAAAATAATCAAGGATATCTGATTAAAAATATTGATAAAACTGTTTATGAGCAACTGACTGAATTTTAAGGTAATTTTGTTTATATTTTATTGGGTTCTATGAGATTAGATCATGAGAAAACTTATAAATAAAGGTCAAGAGTCAGGTACGTTCACTAAATACTCAACTAAGAACCAAGGTTCTTCAGATTCACGTCTAACTTGAGCGTCACGAATTCGAAGGCAACCGATCGGCCAAGACTGACGTGACCGAACGGCCCAAACGAAAGTCAACCGAACTATTTAGGCAGAAGAAAGACAAGCAGCTCGGACAATCCCAACTTTCGAAAAGAAGAAAGACGCGTAAAAACATATTAGTTTCTCGGTCCCGTAAATTCATACAGGTTTCTTATTTAATAAAGAAAACTGTGGATTAAAAAAATATTGATATTTAAAAGACAGAGAACTTTTTTGCTGGTTGTCTTTGTATATGGAGGAATAAAGTAAATGAATAATTTTATAAAATAACCAAAGAGCAACACTAATGCTCTCTTTTGTAGGTTCTTCCTTGTTAACACGCAACCCCAGCAGAAAAACCTCTAAGGATTAAAATCAAAAGTGCAGTAATTAACAAATTACGACACCAGACACATATGGGACAATTGATGAAGAAGTTAACATTTCCTGAAGAGAAGACATAGCTTTCTTCGCCTACGAACATACCAAGAAACAACTTCCATACGTTGTGGTGTCATTGTTTGTGTCGTCCCACTAGTCCATGCCACTAAATTCCCAGACAGACATGAAACCTTAGTTAATTTATAGTTGACTTGCACTACAACTCATGTTACGTTCATTAGTTAAATAAACAATTGCATATCCTACTTATTGAACAAGTATAATGCTACGTTTACAAGCAATGTTATATTTCTTTCACTGTCTCTGAGTCTAGTGAGTAACGAATTGTTTGAGTATTTTAAATTAAAAAAGCATGTGTCTTTATCGGATTATTAGCCTTATCGTTCGGAAGTATATTCCTCGTGGCTGGTGTCACCAATTCCCAGCTCCCATCGCTTGTTTTGCACTTCGATGAGTATGTGATATCATATTAATACTAATCCAATAAAAGACAATGATAAAGGTCGCTCAGAAAGAAGACAAAAGGAGAAGAAAAGGAACAATTCTTGGAAACTTGCATGACAACAAATCTTGCATACGTCTCTGTCAGATTAAAAACTAATGTTTCTTAAGGAATGATTTCAAACTAATGCACTCGGTTAATTAACATGCGATTTCGTCTTTAAACTCATTTTTTTTCCTCTCCAATTTATCATAATTATCGATGCTATTATTTGTTCCCGCATAGTGTTTAAGTCCAAAAGTTACCCGAAAATGAAGTAAGCCAATGTCTCCCGTTTTCTCCTAAATTTTAATTATATATCAAAAGAGAGAGAAAATTAATAATACATTTCATAACTTAATAGATAATTAGATGGAAAAAAATCTACCTTTAAAAATGGACAGTTAAAAATCTTGTAGTTAAAATAATCTTATTTTAGTTCATGCGTACTCATACTACTTTTAATTTATAACTTGAACTTGGGCACGTAATGTCAAAGCAAATTTCAGGAAAGACGGGATGTTAATGCACACAATTTGGGGGCATTAACAGAAATGAGCTTTCAAGTTGATTGGATATTGTATTGAAGCTTTGCGAGTGTATCTCCTTACATCACCTTACATTTATACAAGCAATTCTACATTTTAAAAATAACCTTCTTCCGTTCAAGTATTCAAAAATCTTTTTGATAAATTTCAAAATCTATTAAAAAAATATCTTTCACCAAATTTTAAATTCGTTAAAGTATTTTTCAAAAGCTTCAAAAAATTCTAAAATTCGTTGAAAGCTTCAAAAATTCGTTGAAAATTTTTTCTTTAACAAATTTCGAAATCTATTAAAAAAAATAATGAGATGTAAGGTTTTTCTAAATATACATGGTAGTTTTAGAATTTAAAAAAAAAAATAAAGATACAATAAGAATTGTAGAGTGATGTAAGGAGAAACACTCAAATTTTGTTTGGACCTATAATGTTTTCTTTGTTCTGCTTCGGACTTTTACTTCTGCACTCACAATATGTTTTCGTGCACACCAGCAAAACTATCGAACTAGAACACAAATTTTAAAATAATATTTCTATAATAGAATTTACAGTATATATAAATTAAATTCTGGAATAAGTTTGAGATTTTCAGAATAAAGTTTTTGAAGTAATTCTAAGTATTTTGGAGCTGTAGTTAGTAATTGTGGAAAGCAGGAAGCAATAGCCTCTGCTTAGTTTGTGGTGGGCTTTTTACCCTTTATGTCTCTTTATTGTGTAAGGGCCGGCAGTTTGAAAATTTTTCAGAAGCCCTATTTGTGAGTAAATTTGATTATAAAGCGTGTAAACGTATGTTGAACCACATTCATACTTTCTAAGTAAGAAATGCTTTAAGATTAATAGACATGTATGGTGTTAAATGAAGTGCATAATGAGTTCAGTTTCTCGAGCCTATTGAAATAACTATTTTGTAATTAAATATAAGAATACTGTTGCACGTGTGAACAGACAAACGACGTAAATAACCTACAAATTGAGAAGGTCTACCGTATGAATTATGATAATAAAACGACAATATGGTGTCATTATCACCACGTGGTCCACTGTTTAATGATGGTGTTTTGGTTTGATCGTGCTTAATACTTTTTAATAAACCACAGGCGAGATAATGATTTTTTTTAAGTGTGGCCCCTTTCTCGGAAAGAACAAGGAACACTAGATTATTAAATTATGTTGTTAACAAGTTGGCCATTAATGTGTTACAATGAAGCAGACTTTTGTTCCAAATGATGGCCCAGAATGGGCTGGATTAATAGGTTCTGCATTTGGATTTGTTTCTATAGTTCCACATATGGATCATTGCCTTTTCGCGTCACAATTAATTTTCTTTTGAATCTCTATTTTCTTTCCCATTTCGAAAAGGTTAAAATAATTAACTCTTTTATTCAACTTAATTCTATGTGAACTATGTCAAAGAACAAATCTAATTAATAGAGTTTACAAAATGTTCTCTTGTATAAGTAGTACTAATAAAGGAAAAAAAAAATCTACATTCACACAGTTTGAACTAACTATATTTTAAAAATGGTTAAATATGTATTTTATTCATTAATTTGAAGTGAAAATTGAAATTTGTTCTTTTTAACTTTAAACATAGACATAGACAGAGCGTTTGGGATATAGGGATAGACTCAATAACTTGGTCATTCTTAGCATTAAACTTAATGCAAATTGTACGTTAAATTGTAGCGTGACTAAGGGATTAACATTTTGATATATAAATTTAGACTAGTTGTTAAGGGATTAGTACTAGTATGTCATGATGTGAATGTTTGAATGAAATAATAATATATTATACAGAGTTTTATCTTCATATGATTCATGAAACTCAATTCTAACGTTTTCAATATAAATTTCTTGTTCACCAATTGTTTGATAAAATACCAAAAAGAGTTTCTTGTGTTTTTTGTTCATTTTGATGTCTAATTGAGTTATAAAAGGAAGAATTGTGATGTGTTGTACAAATGCTTTGGGAGAACCATAAACTTACTCTATATTACTTGAAACGATTTGATATACTTCCCAAAAAGTTATCATAATTAATTTCAATTTTTACTAAAAATTAAAAAATAAAAATATATTTAACCATTTGAAAAATAAATAAAAAAGTTTAATATGGTTGAATTCGATGTTAAATACGGGTGTCATTTTAATTCAGTTCAAAAAATAAAAAAGCAATTCAAAATTTTAAAAAATAATAAAATATATATTTTTTAAAATTTTGTAAATAAAATTAATCTAGAGATAGTAATTTGCATATGTAATTCGATGTTGCATATTGTTTTTTCACTTAATTCAGTTTATTGCGAAAACCGTATTAAATTTTAAAAACAGTAATTGATATATTTGAACTATAAGCAATAACATACAGTAATTCCTCCAATGAAAAGTTATGATAATCTCAATTCAATGAAATGTATATGCTAAGCTTATATATCAATGACATACCTTAGTGCTTTAAAATGAAAATACGTTTTTAATTACAATTTAAAAATTATAATTTAACAAGTGTATTTTAAAAATTAATATATAGATATATAAGGTGAAAATTAATTAAAAACAATACATTTAATTTTTGCCATTGTATTTTAGAAATAATGCTGAACTATGTTATTAATTGTTGGTAAAAAAAAATTATTACGAAGGCAAGATGAATTTTATGTTAGCTTTGCCACAGAAATATTGAATTGGTCAGCTCACACGGCTTTCTGTTCTTCTTTTCTCTATTATAACAGAACAGCATTGGATACTTATGTTAGGTATTTTTATGATGATTTATCCAAAAGAGGAAAATATCCTAGGTAGGCATGGCATTTCTATCATCCCAATAATGACCAAGACAAGAAACACATATAATAAAGGTTTAATTGCTTCCTTTGTCCCCAGTTTGGTTGAATTGTGTCAAATTCATCCTCATTTTTAAAAAAGTTTCATTGTCGTCCTCACGTGGTGTAAAAGTTTCATTGTCGTCCTCACGTGGTGTAAAAGTGTCAATTGAATCCAAACATAGAAAAAATTTGTGTCAAAGTAGTCATTTTTCCTATATCTTTGTGTCTTCCTTTCATACAATCAAGTACAGATATTCATTTTACCTTATCCAATTTAAGGCTTTTCATAGCTCTAGAGAAGTGACATATGAAAGAAAGACACAGAGATATAGGAAAAATGACTACTTTGACACAAATTTTTTCTATGTTTGGATTCAATTGACACTTTTATACCACGTGAGGACGACAATGAAACTTTTTTAAAAATGAGGATGAATTTGACACAATTCAACCAAACTGGGGACAAAGGAAGCAATTAAACCTATAATAAAATACCAACTACTGCCTATTGTTGTGTCTTTTTATATAGAAAAATTACTTCAAAGAGTTAATTAGTATATGGCATACTAATGCATTGAGCTATATATGACATATAATTAACATATTAAAAATAAGTTAATTCTTAAATATTAATAAAAAAATTAAAGCTTAGGTAAGCCCTCGGATTTAAGTGTGTTATAACGTTAAGTTAATAATACCTATTTGGCTTCCGAATTCAGATTACGAAACCGATGTTAACCTTTGCATTATATATTACATTAACGATGTTTAACTTATAGTATTGTTTAAAAAAACGACAATTTAGTGTGTGAATTGGCATCAGAGATAACAGTTGCTTTGAAAAACCCGAAAGGGATTAATTTAATAAATCGTTTGCCTTGTTAATTAAAGCCATGACCCTCAGTGTAAGTTGAGTTGTAGCCACTGTCATAATCGTCATTAATTAAATGAAAAGAAATGGTATTGTTTGCAATGAACACATCATACACGTAAGCATAAAATTACAGATACCACTTTTAAATATCGGAAAGGATCATATATTTGATGACCTTTACTTAATTAACGTACGAAAATGAATGATATTACATAAATATTACTGCTTGACTTTTCATTTACAGCAAAAAAATTAAAACGACAGAATACCGGTTAATTAATTATAATATGGTTGAAAAAATAAATTAAAACCTAAAGCATGATTGCGTTTTATCATCCATTTTCTTCCTTCAATCGTACCCTTTTGAAGATCTTTGGGTTGTGATTCTACTGGTTTGAATGCGTCACGGTTAAGCTTGTGATCACAATTAACGTTGATGGTGTTATTCAGATAGAGTATGGATATATCACAGAGCAGAAACATCGTTATCCTCAAAAAGTGTCTAAATATGATGTTGGTAAAGTGAACAATTCATGTACATATATGTATATTGGTTTGACATGAAGTTTGACAATGGCTGATATGACAAAGTAGGAAGAGGTGAGTGATGGGAGTTGGTGGCAGTGGACCTTCCAAGGATGGATTAGAATTGGAACGGTTCAATCATGATGATCATGTCAAGGGTGGTGGTGGTGGTTGTTTGATTTTCCTTCTTTTATTTCCTTAATCTCTTGTACACTTTATGACAGAGAAACAATCCTCTTCCCTCTTCCTCGTCCTCTTTTTTGCCTCCATTGTTGGAAGGTCACAATTGAGCGTGACTGCATCACAATTTAAGAAAGCCTAAATTTCAGGGAACTTGCCTTTCCTAATTCCTAATTCATATTCCTCGAGTTCACCTCTTTCTACGTTATTCATCTTTGTTTATTTTCATAAATGTTTCGGTAGGGTTTATGAGACCGAGACACTAACCTTCGATTTGTGTGTTTCGCTTATTGATGGATTGTCACTTTGGGCGGAAGGGGAGGTAACTGCAAAAGACACTCTGACGCTCAAATTAGGAACGGTTTAATAAATGGGACTATATTTTATTATCATAGGTCCCTTTTCCTCGACATTAACTTTATATTTATAGGGTTTATAGCAATTAAGCTCATTAATTCATATTTGATATGACAATAAATCCAATAATACTTGCTAACATACCCGCTAACTATTCATTAATATCATATTCTTGTGCAATATGTCCTGTCAATCAATCATAAATAACGTATATTCGCATTTAATATGGCCATTAAATGTATTAATTAGCCATTAATGATATTTACCTTTCCTTATTGGTGTACTCGACAGCCGGTCGGTCACGAGGCATAGTACAATAAACAAGTCTTGACTTTGTATTATGCAAACACCTTTTACAGATGGCTAATACCGATAAAGTAGTGAACAAAAAGTAATTTGTTTGAATTAAAAATTAATTTAATCGAACTAAATTGAATAATATTTTTTCTGTTAAATTGCACTTTATTAAAATTTATTTTCTATTTTGATTCAGACACAACTTTAAAATAGATTGGAATAGGTCAAAGGTTGAGATGGGTTGGGTTGGACTGAAAGTCAAGACAAACTTATTTAATCCAAATTCAAAATGAGTAAGGTCAAACAGATCAGGTCGAACCAAATGTTGAGAAGGTCAAACAAGACCGAAGATTGAGACAAACTAACATGAGTCAAAGTTCAAGATGATAAACTTGGGTCAAAGGTTGAAATAAGTCGTATCAAACTAAAGATTGAGATGACCTAGGTTCGGCCAAGGGTTGAGATAGGCCAAGTCGGTTAAAATGTTGAGACGATCATAGATGAAACTCGGTAGAGTAAGTCTGACCGAATATGGCCAAATTCTGCCTCGACCAAAAAATCAATCAAATTCATTCGGAAGAGTCACGGTCAAAGTTTAATTGAGTCGACCGTAATTGAAAATTAGCCAAATTCGAGTGAGTCGGCCATGGCAAGAACTCAATCATGTTTGTCTGACCAAAATTCAGCCGAATAGGCCTCCACCGAAAATTGACTGAATTCGACTAGTAAGTCACAATTGAAACTCAATTGTGTTTGTCCCGATCGAAATTTGGTCGAGTCAGCTTCAATCGAAAATCAACCAAATTTGATTGAGTAACTCCTACCAAAGATTGGTAGTGTTGTCAATAACCAAACTGAATTGTAACTTTAAAGACTCTTAAACAAGTAAAAGGTATAAAATAAAGTAGTTTTAAAGGTCAAGTTTTCTAGAACTATAGTACAATTCATTAATCTAAAAAGTTCAATTATTGGTATATAGTATAGTTAATCGATAGGTCCATATAATTCAATTAATTATGATAACTCCTAATCATTTATTTATATTTTTTTATCTAATATATTTTAAATCTAACCCATTTTACATGATCTTCGTTGCATCAAGTTATATATATATATATATATATATATATATATATATATATATATATATATATATATATATATATATATATATATATATTAAATATTAATAATTAAATTGGATAAAAAATCTATATGACAAATCTTATAAAATAATTATTGTCTTAAAACTAATTCAATCTCTCTAAATAAATTCATAAGATAAGTTTTGCACTGTTTTAAATTCATTTTATATGTAATTGATGTAAGAAAAGAAGTAAAAAAGTTTTTTCGGCTCAAAAATAAAAGTGTAAAAAAAGTAAATATTAACCACCAATATGTAAACAAAACATAGTAGACCAGGTTTCACTCACCTTCCGAAGCTACCTTATTGGCTGAAGTCAGCTTAGATCAATATAATGTTGGGTATTAGTCATACAGCACAAGCACACACAACTTAAATAGAGAAGATAAAATACTGATAATAGGCAAAAATAGAAATTTTATACTGGTGGAAGAAATTTACAGCACCTCTCTCTTTCAATACAAAACTTCTCATAATTATGAAAATACAAAAAATGAGAGAATAGGAGAGAATGAGATATATAACAAAGGGGGCAAGGGGTTTCTTTTATAGCCACCAAGCCATACCCCTTTACAAGTTCCCACCAATGTGGGACTTCATTCCTCACAATCTCCCACTTGAAGATTTTGATGAAACTAATCAAATCTTCACACCATCTTTGCCTTCTTGTTGCTTGTTCTTCTGATAAACTTCAGTAGAATCGAACTAACGTAAATATGCCAATAACCTTTGACACCTAATTCTGATTCTCCGAAACGCAATGCAACACCTGATCAATATTTTACTGCTCTCCACCTAATCCTACCACGAACATACTAACCATTCCCACTGCTTGTGCAATGTCTGGTCTTGTACGCATCATAGCAATTATAAGGCTGTCCACCACCGATGCATACGGTACTCGAGACTTTTCCATCCTCTCCACTTCACTGCTAGGACTCATACTTGAGGATAATTGATAGGAGATGGGGTAAAACTGGCTTGCACTCTCGCATGTTGAAGCGCAGCAAGACTTTCAGTAAGTTTTACTTCTGAGAAAGCCAAATCTTCCTATCTTTTTCTATCTCGGTGAATTTGCATCCCTAAAATCTTGTTTGTAGGTCCCAAGTCCTTCATATCAAATTCCCTAGCCAATTGTTCCTTCAATTCTTGGACTCGAACTTTGTTGGAGCCTACCACCAACATATCATCCACGTACAACAGCAAAATGATGAAATCATTATCCTCAAACATCTTGTAGTACGTACAATGGTCTGAACTTAATTTGTTGTATTTGAGGCTAATAATGAAGGAATCAAATCTCTTATACCAACACCTTGGCGCCTACTTTAAACCGCATAGAGATTTGTTCAACCTGTAAACCAAGTTTTCTTGTTCTTCAAAGCCTTCTGGTTGGAGCATCATTTCATTCCTGCTTAACAATAACCTTGTGAGCGGTGGAACTCACAAGCAATACCCCTTCACATTGTTAGCATAGCCCAAACACTTCATTCTTTCCTAGTTTCAAGCCCTACTCGTGCTTTGGTTTTCTTAAACTAGTAATAACAACACATTTGACTTCCTCTTGATGTAATACACCCACAAACTCCTGGAATAAACTTTGCTCCTCCTAGGAATAACTCTGGTGATTCCCTTACATCATAATGAACCAAGTCTTCTTGTGTTTTCTTTTTTGGCAGTCAAACTTGCAAACTTCGATCTATGTTGTTGGCTTATCACACAGTGCTCGCATAAAGGTAAAACAACCTTCTTAAGCCCGAGTACAGATTACGTTCCGCCTTGCAAACTTCACTTTGGCATATGTCCAAGTACGATGTCACGTCAACATCGTTTCTTCTTGACTTGTCAATGCAACCATTGCATTAGCTTTCTGCAACGTATCTCCCATAAGCACATGTCATGATCTTCTGAGCTTTTATGACTTACCAGATTTCCACTCTTTCTCACAAGAATATTCTTGTGTGGAGAGACTTCACCTCATATAATTTTATGAGGGGATCCCAAATCTCCCTTGCAATTTCTTTCCACTTCTACTCTGTCATTTCTACGGGTTTTCCTTCAATTACAGCTATGCAATTGTCCTTTCTCAAAATTGCCTTTATCTTCAATTTCCACAACGAGAAATTGTTCCCGTTGAACCTCTCTATCTTGTATTTTGTTGTCATAATTTCTAAAATATCGGCTTATGCACTTCTCACTATGAATAGTATTGTCTACTGGAACAACACAGGTAAACCGTGAAGTAACACACCAAGAAGTTCCCAGGAAAGTGATTCAAGGGTCTGAATTACTGAGTATTGTCACAGTTTCCACAACCAAACAAACGCAAAGAATTCTCCCTGCTTCACACAATGACTAATGCTTTGTTTAGATATATATTGACATCAAATTTAGCACAGATGTTAGAAGTAGACTTTAAGCCTAACTCAACCCATAAAACTAGTTTGTAGGGTGAGGTTTGCACCTACTTATAAACTATGAATTGACCTTATCTTTAATCAATAATGGGTGGTCCAATAATGGCCCGATAGCGGAACAATATGTCCAATAAACAACAAATATCGCTAGGATAGACTCTAACCATGACTCTGATACCATGTTAGAAGTAGATTTTAAGTCTAACTCAACCCACAAAACCAGTTTGTAGAGTAAAGTTTGTACCATAAACTATGAATTGGCCTTATCTCTAGTCGATGTGAGACTTCCAACACACCCCCTCACGTTGAGGTATATACATCTTGAGCGTGAGATTACACATTTTTAATAGTCCTTGACTCGAAACAACATGTATTGTGATTTCTATGAAAAGTTTTTATTTTAGGAGTTGGTGTATGTTTTAAAAGGGTTAGAGCAAATGATAAAATTATTTATTAATTTTTTCTTGATAAAAGAAAAAACAAATGATAATAATATTGTAAAATTAGAATAACCCATATAATATTAAACACCAATCTTTCACAAATAAAATATTTTTTTTATCACGATTATTTATTTTTACTTTGTTTTTTATAGTTTTAATTTCTTTTGTGATATTAAGAATAAATAAATAGTTGAGGTTTACAGAGCGCTTAAAAAAGAAATAGACCGAGCGAACACAAACAGAAGTCTACCAGCAAGCCTTATCATAACGCTAATCAGCTTATGCATGCAGTTTTTGATTGCTTGTCAAATATGCCAAAGTAAAAAGCTGAGGCAATTTCTTCTTTTTTTTTTTATTGTTCAGTTATAGTTTATAATTGTTATTTCGAAATCCTTAATTAAAACATAAACAACTATATATCCCTTATTTATTTTGAAATTTAAATTTACAACATCAAACATCCAACCAGATAATTTCTCTTTCAATCCATCTCCTTTTGTCGTGTTTATTTTTAGCAACAATTAGGAAGCACGAAGTCTCTGAGAAGTACCAAAATTGCACGCATGCTTTTGAATGTTCACCTAGGCAATAATTATTAGTTACATCTTAATCAAGATAAAACTATGATTACATTTAGACAGTCCAACGTCCAGTGACTGTATGTAACAAGGATATGTTTCGCTAAACGACATAATTTGTTTTTTGAACAATCAATTTAATTAATCAAGTGTTTTTATGAGATTACATATTATTTATAAATTCGTATAGTTATAATAGTTGTTTTTATCTAATTTGTAGATTCTGCCTTTCTACCTTAAGTAAATTATTATAGAAGGATCATTGGGAAGAATGGGTAAAAAAAATTCCCCTGTATTTTTTGGTGTAATCACGTTAAAACATAAGAAAATGTGGAAGAACAGTTTGAACAATTCCGATGGATGTATATGGATTGGTTGATACTGAAATTTCTTCGTTGGTAAATTGTCGTTTCAGGAAATGTAAACGGCAATTATGTGAAAGATAGAATCACTTCTGACAACAATGAGAAGGAAAGCTGGAAAACTGATTCCAAGGAAACCCTTTTAAATCTACTTTCTATATTTCATGTCCTAAGCCTTTTGGCCAATTATTACTGATTTACCGTACTTAATATATTGTTTAATAATTTATTTATTTTTATAAACAAACTTTCTTATAACTAGCTTATGTGATAGTTTTTTTATATTTTAACAACCTTGCTTTTACAAAATACGATGCTTAACTCATTTAATGATACCTTATAGCTATTATATTTTGCTAAATTAATATTTAATTATAATAAATTTATTATTTTTAAGCTGCCAAGAGGTAAAATATAAATAAAAAATTATATATGAGTAAAATTTTATAGTAACTTTTATTAATTATTGACTTTATATATAAGTAAAATGTGAGTAGTGGGTAAATATGGGTATATAGATATTTAAGTAACACGTTGAAGTGACAACCACAGCACAGCACACCCACTTGCATCATTCCACACTCTTTCTTAATAATTAATTAGTAATTAATAATTGTAATTAGAATTTTGTGGTGGAGTGAGTAACTTTGGTGGCCGCGGTTCAAGTTTCCAAGTAAACCCAATCAATCTAACCCGGTCAACTTAAATTACATAAACCGTGGTTCATGTCAAGTCAACCTCCCAAAGACAAGATCCCTAAATTCATGCAAAACTGTTCTCAGCTAACCCCATCCACACATTCTATTCATCTGATATTTTTCTTTCTATTTTTCTCTGCAATTTTTTTACTACTTTTAAATCATTGAGAAAGTAAAGACTCACGGAAATCAAAACTTTTTCTTTTGGTTTTAACTTTCTCTTCAACACAAAAGTGATTTGCCACCAAAGTTAAATAATTTTATTTTTAAATAAAGTTAGTTTTTATTTTAATTATAATAATAAAAAAATAATATAATAATAATAATTAAAATATTTTTGTAATCTATCAAATTTGTTACATCATTCATTAACTCACATAAACTTTCTTCTTAATTTTTTTAATCATCATTTTTTTTAATTCAAACAACTCAGTATTCACATCATTTTTCTCACAAATCAATTTTCTTCAATTCATCTTCAAATCCAAACACAATCTTAATCTTTGTCTTGTGATGTTAAAAAAGTTTAACTTTGAATAATTTATTTATATTTATATTATTGGTAAAAATCTAAATGTGAAGACAATTCTCCCTTTAAATCTAAAAAAGTTAAATATCTTATAAAAAACAAATTTATAAATTTATTATGTTTTGGTTTTAAATTAGAAGTTGTATCAATCTTTTTGTGATTGGACTTATATTTATAATTTTGTTCTTAGAAGATGTATCGATTTATCAACTTTGCGTGAAAAAAGAGAAAAAATAAATAAAACAAATTTGATATTTACATTTTAAAATTGTACAAATAAACAATATAACACTAATATCATATGGGATTTATTTTTTCTCATTACCATTACATAATAGTAATATTAAATCCACGAATCTTATATTTGAGATAAATACTCGAATACCATAGTATATATATAGATATATAAAGTGAAATGTCGGCATGCATTTTCTTTGACTACGCATATGACAAATTCGGATTTAATTTTCAATTTAAGTTTTGTGATAAGATAGATATGTGTCTCTGACTAATTAGCCACTTTTTTTAGATATCATACTTGTATTGTTTCAAGGTTTGACATTTGTGATTATAATAATGTGCCATCTTGTTTCATGGTGAAAAAGGTAAAATATATTGAGTTTAAACACTTGATGTATTGAAATTTCAACAACGAATGTAGGCGTTGTGGTAGTTGTGTATAGAGATGAGTATACTATACTAAAGTATAGTTAACTATATTTTTAATAAACTTAAAAAACTATAGTTGTGTAAATAGATTCAAGATTTTTTAAGTATTGTCGTGATTTGTGAACCAGAAATATTTTGTCCTTCTATTAATTTTTTTATAACCCTTTTGAATTAACTTTTGCGTAATTTAAAAATATTTTTCACTTATTTTTTATTGACTCCTTATAAAATGTTGAGATGTTTTTAATAATATAACATTATTTTAAAAAATATTTTGTTTTCTTGATGGTATTCTCTACGTTACATAAAAAAAAGTTAATTTTTTAAGATAAGATATAAAATTATTTTCATTTTTTTAACAAATAAATATATGTGTTAGTGTTAACTTAAAATGCTTATAAATTTCGTTTAATATAATTGGTTAAGCCAATTCTAACACATGTAAAAAGATATTTAAAAAATAAAAATAAAAGCGTAAAAGTATTTTAATATTTTTTAGAAAATAAATATTTGTGTTATTGTTAGAATAGCATTTATTTAGATTACATTAATAAATTTTGTTTACTGTGGAACATTAATAGAGTTAGTTTTGTCAACTTTATCACGACACTAAATATTAATTTTTGTATTTATATTTATTTTAGTTATCATAGGCTCAGTCAACACTTATATATATTATTGGATTCGTGAGTTTTTGTAACAATGAATAAGAGTCATAGAATATTTTTAATTTAAAGACCTATATTTAAAGATAATAAATTTCGAGTCATAATTTTCTTTTCTCAATTTTTATATAAATTTTTTCATACCCATCTCATGTACCCACTCTAATCATCTTCACTTACACATATCTTTCATTCACAATTTTCTCTTAATTGTTTGCATTTCATTTTGTTAAAAAGGAAGGTGTTTGTACAAGATTTTTTTTTAAGTATATCATTAGCATCGTACAAACCGACACATGATACTAAAAATATATCATATTGTTGATACTAAATTAAATAAATTTTAAAATAAAAGGACATTAACGGCAACTTGACTGATGTTAAATTGTTTTGATTAAAAAATTAATTTAACAATTAATGGTAAATTAACATAAGTTAAGCATCAATGTTAAACCTACTGGGGTATAATTTGATTTTTACTTATTAGCACGGGTCAAAAAATGACACTAAATGTATACTTTTTTGGATGGTATTCTATGAGATGAAAATCTTTTACCGAAAACTATACCAATGTTGTTGTGAATATTAGAAAATTATCACCAAAAATAGTAGAAAGCATATATATTAAAAATGATAAATCTTTGACAACATGATTTGTTATTATATTGGAATAACACTTGACCAGTTTAAAATTAAAAATGATGTATATAATATGTAAAATGTGGATGACTGACCGATATTTAATTTTATACAAATGAACATTTTATGATATATTTTGAAGTAAGAAATTTAGGTGAGATAAAGACCATGATAAATGTTACTGCTGTAATTTTCGTTTTATAGTACTTTATAATGCATGATACCATCCAAAAAGTACCTAATATATCTTACGAGTATGAAATGGAATTAAGATAATTGAATTCAATGGATAAACATTTAACATAAGAATAAAAATGTAGTTATTAAAATTTAAGGGCAATTTTCATCACGTCTTGTAATTCATTCCCTTTGCAATTTTCTTAAAATAAGAACATTAGAAATTCATTTTGATAGTGTGGTGGATCGAGTTTAAGAGCATTTCAAGTGGAGTTTCTCAAACTGTCACCGATTATGTTTGATTGAAGGGTTATATTAGAATGCAATTATTGATAAATCGCGCAGAATATTTTGCTTTGTTTAGTATAATGTTGAGAATTTATAAGAAAGTAAAATATAACTTAAAGTTGAATATCAATTATTTTAAGATTTTTTGATAGAAAATGGTATCAATCCAACACAAATCTCGTTTGTATTATGTTTTACAGTGAACCTCTTTCTCAATAAACTAACACACAATCATATTTTTATTAATAACACACAATCATATTTTTATTAATAACACACAATCATATTTTTATTAAAGTCGCATCCACGACTATGATGTTGCATGAGTCCCTGCAGAGAAGTGAATTATTCGACCTTTGATTAATGTTTTCATTAGGTTTGTTGGTCCAAGGATTGAAGACGAGGCAAAGTTGTTGTTGTTAGATGGGCGGACAAATGAAATATAACACCAGTGTTGTCCATGTCTAGTGACTTACAATTATGGTTTCATTCTTCTTTTATAAATCAGAAGGTCCTAACGTGGTTATCGCTTTGTTAATTTTAATTAGAACGAAGTTGTTCCCAAATTCCAGCTTGAGAACTCACACAGCAAGCTTGGGATTGAATACTTGGGTAAGGGGTATCTATCTATCTATCTACCCAAATCTATTAGTTGAAGAATTATTTGTAATTAAAGTTGAGAACACTAATTTATCCAATAATGAATTTAGGATCGCGTACCACGCACGCTCCGGGAAATGGAGTGACGATCACTTGCAACCTATTCTTCCCACGCCACCATCGTCCTTTCGAATAAGGAAGATTGAATTTGTCACCCAATAATTAGTATTATTTTACGTCCATTCCTTGAACTTTTTGTTGTCCAAACAAATGACTGCGTTTTAGGTCTCTGTCTCCTCTCTCTTCCTTCACTTGCTTCCTCTTCTTCTTCTTCCTCTCTTCCTTTTCTTTCCCTGCACTCCATCCTCCCTTCATTCTCTTTCTCTTCTCTATTTATCAATTCTTCTACAAGCTACCTCTCCCTCCTTCCTTCTCATCGTCTTTGTCCTCTTTTTCGTTATCTTATTTCTTTACATAACACCTCTTTTCCTTAAAAAAACCATAAACAAAAGCAAGTGAAAAAGAACACACGCTCCTAGTATTACTATTTATTATTATCGACACCCCAAAAGGGTAAACTACCATTTTTTATTTTTGTTTGTTTTCTTTCAACAAAAATTCAATACCTCTCTCTTCCTTTCATGCGTCTATGTCTATGGCTGGTTTGGATTTAGGCACGGCTTCGCGCTTCGTTCAAAGTCTCCAAAGACCAGACTTTAACCAACAACACCACCAGCACGAACCTCAGGAAGACGACAGACAGTCAGACCCTTTTTCGACCGAAGATGGGGCGCAACAAGCCAGCCCCGGCGACGTGGTCGGGCGGCGGCCGCGAGGGAGGCCGGCGGGATCGAAGAACAAGCCGAAGCCGCCGGTGATCATCACCAGGGAGAGCGCCAACACGCTCCGCGCGCACATCCTCGAGGTGGGCAGCGGCTGCGACGTGTTCGACAGCGTCGCCAGTTACGCGCGGCGGCGGCAACGCGGGATCTGTATTTTGAGCGGCAGCGGCACCGTGACGAATGTAACCCTGCGGCAGCCGGCGGCGTCGGGGGCGGTGGTGACTCTTCACGGGAGGTTCGAAATACTGTCGCTGACGGGATCGTTCCTTCCTCCGCCGGCGCCACCGGGAGCAACAAGTCTGAGCGTATACCTGGCCGGAGGACAGGGGCAGGTGGTGGGTGGGAGTGTGGTGGGAGAGTTGACCGCGGCGGGACCGGTGATCGTGATCGCAGCGTCGTTCACCAACGTGGCTTATGAACGGTTACCGTTAGAAGAAGAAGAGGAACAGGTTCAGATATCCGGTGGTGCCGGTGTGGGAAATAATAGTAATAATATTATTAACAATAACCCTTTTCCCGATCCTTCTTCGGGACTCCCTTTCTTCAGTTTGCCCATGAATGTTCAGTTCCCGGTGGATGGTTGGGCGGGAAACTCAGGTTCACGTTCACCATTTTGATCGCTCCAAAACGGAGTCGTTTTCAACCTTTGTTACTGTCTCTTACATCTTACTCTAATGTGAGATTAATTGATTTATCATTAGATGTTGCCTATCGATGATGATGTGTTGTTCAATTCAGGTCAGCCATTTCATGTACTTCACACAAATTTATATATGCTGTGTTACAGTTGCTGTTTTTTTTCCTGCTACGAAGGACGTGTGTTGTTGTAGTTGTTATATTTTTTTAGTGTAACCGGTTTTCCATTTTATCTCTGAGATCCTTCTCTTTTGTGGAGCCATGTATATGATATATGACTGATATATAATGTCTTGATTAGTTGTTCCGTTTTTTTCTTCTTTTAATTTGAGGGATTCAGATTTGAAACAACCATATGCACTTGCTAGCCTCCTGTTTCATACCATAACATTAATTGTATGTATTAGTTAGGATTTTATGAAAATTAGGGTCTAGTTATAACAAGATCTAATGATATATAAAAAGCTTAAATTTGAATTATCGTGGCTAGAAATCACAAATTCATATAACTATTATGCATGCAAACATATCCCCTGTCATTTTTGTGTGACTATAATAGTCAAAATTGGTTTCCTTCAATTAATCTTATAAAGTAATTTCAACGTGACTTCCTTTGACTAACTTATAGATTACAAGAACTTTCAATTATTAAACCTTAATGTTATTATATAGGTTTAGAGAAGATACATAATGAGCTTAAAAAAATATATTGATTTATTTTTATTTATACCCGAAGTTTGAGTTGCTTTTGGTTCCTTATTTCCTCTAAGGAATTAGTTGAACCTGCAAAATGTATCAACCTTAATTTCGCATCCAGATTATAGTATGGAAGATGTGATCAACAGCAGCTTCTGCTGGCTTCTGATAACTAATAAACTACTTGTGGTAAAACATGAATTTGAATTCTTTGTAAAGATTTTAGTGTTATGATATGTTAAGTCTTTAAAATGCAGTTATATAAACTAATTTTAATGTTTTGAAACATATTAAAAATTATTTTAATATATTAATAAATATCAATGTATTTTAAAGACTCAACATAGAATAAATAACACTTAAAAACTCAACCGATAATCTGGGATTCGTAAAACATTTCACTCACTAACTTAAAAACTTGGGCAATCAATCTTATGGTGATGAAATCAAATTCTAGTAAAAAAGCTCCATAAACACACTGGTGTGAGGGATGGTGATTACAACATATTAATTTTGGTTAATTCATATTTGATTAAAGATAATCTTAAATGGTTAGGAAGGGGTAGGCATATGCTATAGTTATGAAGATATTGTCATTGATTGCATTATAAGCCCTTTTTCCCGGCCGGAATCACTCTGATCTTACCATATATGACCTTTATTTATTGAGTAGCTTGAAGGGGTTAATTAGAAGTCGGACCTAATTAAGTATATATTTATCCATAGATCTGCAAATCATTAATGGTTGTTGGATAAGGTGGCTAGGTTTTCGGCGCTGAAGACATAAATAATTCAAAGTATGTGTTGTGTGAATTATTTCCATGGGGATGGTCTCCCTTGAAATCACTGGATACCATGTGGAAAAATTCGTTAGACCCAATTTGCAATTAAAGAAATTCAAGTGTTCAATGAAGAAATTTGTCTTCCACGTTGATATTATTTATCAAACACCCATACAACAATCATTATTGTCATTATCGTCCCCTTTCACTTCAAAGAAAGAAACGAGAAGAGAAAAGGACAGAATTATGAGAAGAAAAAAAAAGTCTAAAATCCTAATTCAAAAACAGTTTTGCATATATATAATTCATAGTAAATAAGTTTTAATTATTTATAAAAATATCACCATGTAACTTTTTTTTCGCTGTTTTTCACTAAGACTTAAAACGTGTAACTTTGAAAGACTAATTCTACTATACTAATTTTGGAAAAATTATGACTCTTGAAATATTCCAATTTTGGGGCGTTTAGTGTTCAATTTTTACTACGGAATTCAACTCCATCCAGTTGCGGCCACTTCCAATTAGGTTCTGAAAAACATAAGCAATTTGCAATGCAGACATTTGACTGTACCTCCATCTTGACTTTAAGCAAAGTCATTGACTTTAAGCATCCAATTAAGCTAGCATACGATCTGGAATTCTTAAAAGTCAAACTTTTCTTATTTTTCAGAGCGTGTTATATTATTTATCCAGAAATAAAAATCATACATAATAACTTAGAATTTTTCAATCTATATACAAATATTATCTATACATAAAAGAAAATACATTTCAAATTACATAGCCCTTGCAATTATGAATTAAATCCATGTCAGAAACCTAACATTATTTCTGGTCTAAAGTATATGTGTTCCCCATCTTTTTTATTCCTGGATAAAGTGTGACTCCATCTTTAATTTTTCAGAGTGTGAGATCAATCACATTGATGGATATATATTTTAAGATTTTAAAGTTATTTCAGTGGCGGCTATTCGGACTTGTATTTTTCTTTTAAATAAATTATATTAAATAGCATAAGTATCCAGAAATAATCGAACCAAAACTATAATGGCCTTATCTTGAGAGAACATGTTCCAATTTTATGAAAATCTTAATTATAATACAATGATAAAGCTTAACGACGAATCCAAGAATACACATAAGAGGTATACGACACCTGAAGGGTAGTTGGGAAGAAAGATTCCTGTTTCCTGTCAATTAACATAAACAAATTGGTGCAAGTGTGGTTAATTATTAACTAACAAAATATTTAATAAGGTTTAGATGAAGGAATCAGGTTGACTGAGTCGTAATACAATATAATATTTCATCCAAATGTTCATACCCATTTGTTTCTAAGCTGTCAACTTCTTTTATATATTTCCATAAAATAATACTTTATAGCAGTTGAATTTTATATTACTTATGTGTTTGAAATTTAATTATATATATAGTAATTAAACATAGCCACGTTTTTAGTATTGTTGATATAAAAATGGTGTTGTGGCATAGTGGCCAAAATGATAATGATGTCAAAGTACTGCTAAGTAGCTTTGAGAGTCTTTTATTCAAACGTCAAATTAAAAAGGCTTTGAGTCTAATGTTAAATTTAAGCTATGATGAACATTTGTAGCAACAAGAGTGATGTGTGAGTAAATGTAATTGCATTCATGTCTTAGTTTAGGTCATTTGCATGCATAATTGCATTCATTGAAGGATTTAGTCATGGATTATCTTTGTTTCGGATCATACATTGGCATTTTGTGTTTTTATTGTAGATTGATGATTTGCCAAAATCACAATTTGGGAATAATTGATGTACAAGATACCAAGATGAAACCAGAGAGTTCAACAACCAAGCTGTTAACAGTCTCACAACCTGTGGAGTTACATGTGGATGTTGCTTCTAAATGGAGTTGCAAAACAGAAAGTTCAACAACTGTGCTGTGAAAGTTCCCACAATCTGTGGAGTAATCTGTGGATTCACTTAAGAAAACAGAATTAAAGCAGAGAAGAACACAGGCAGAGTGGGGAGTTTTCCATGGGCTGTGAAAGTTTCTAGGAGCAGTTATTGATCTCTTCTATGACTGATTTAAAGAGATTAAATTAAAGGAAAATTGGAGGAAGTTAGGGAAAAGGAAAACCACTCTCCTAAAAAGGAGGAATTTGTGGAAATGATGGGAGAGAAATGAAAACACGTGGAAGGGGGAGACAAAAAGGGTATTCACGCACAACAAAGGGGTTCTTCTTCTTCGTCTTCTTCTTGGAGCTTTGGGCTGCAACTTTTTGCGGAACTTTTTGCTTTTTGATTTTTCTTTTCCATTATGCATAACTAAATTTCCTTTTTTTAGTGGATTGATGTAGTGCTTTGGATTATATTTTCTAAACCTTTTTCAATTGATGTTAAGTTCATTTTAATTATCCCAGTGTTCTATTTATGTTTTAATGTCTATTCTATGAGCAGTTTCACAGTTGGGAGATTGGGAATTGCTTGCGTTTATAAATAGAACATATTAGATGCTGTCACAATTGGGAAATTGGGCAGAACTAGTTAGTTTGAATTGAGATATGATTGTTCTTCATGATCTTGTTGAATTTGTAATTGGCCTAAGGGATTGGGGATTCAAATTTAAGGGATACGTTTGCTTACTAAGGGATTAGGGGTAAATAAGCTCTAAATAAACTCAAGTGGATAATTATAATTTACACATCGATTGAAAATGGGAGGAAATTATATGAAAAGGTATGAAATCAATTCTCTAACATTGTTTATATCATTTGAATTTCCATCACTTGTTTATGTTCATCATTTTACTGGATAAATTTCATCACTCAAAATTAAGTAAGTTAGTAAACTGGTACTCAACTCATTCAATCCCAGAGGACGATATTTTGTTACTACAATTACGATTGGTACACTTGCCAAACGTTCATCAAAGAGCTTGAAACTTCAATATATGTTATAATGTTTTTGTATCGATGTTGAGTTTATTTACATGTTTATAATATCCACAAAAACATTGTTGTAATAAGTAGATGCTAAATAATAATATAATAACCCAAGGTTTTAGGAAGATCGATTGTAAAAAAAAAAAGTTATTTTACAAAAATTTTGTGGTTCTTGATACTGCTGATTTGTTTATGTGATTCGTTAATAAATAGTTTAGGGTGTTGCTCCCTCCACCATCACACCTTTCTCTCTCCACCTCCCTTTTACTATTTTGCCCCTCAGTAAAATTTTATTTTTAGGGTTATTATTTTTTAATTTTATCCATTCACAACTTATTTCACTAATAACCTATTCTAGTCCCGTACATGAGTAAAATACTTTTTTTTTCATTTTAACATTATATTTCTTCCTCTCTTTCTTTCGTCATTGTGAGATACTACAAGTTGTAAAGGTTGGTGGTGATGGAAAGAATTATCAAGCAATCTTCCTCTCGTGGTGCAGTGTCGCTCTCGTGGTGCAGTGCGTGGAGTGCTTCCTCCAGGTGCGTATTCGAATAAACCTTGAAATAAAACCCTAAAATAAAAAACGTAACCTTTAAACGGAGGTGAGGATGTCAGCATCTGTTTAAGGAAAAACGGATGTCGACATTCGTTTTACCTTAAACGGATGTTGACATCCGTTGAAGGTTGAAGATGTTACCTCCGTTTAAAGGTTACGTTTTTTATTTTAGGGTTTGTTTTATTAGGGGACATCCGTTGAAGGATGTCACCTCCGTTGATGTATACTTCCTCATGCTGGTTGATGCTCTGGACGCTCCTCGATGTTCCTCCACACCACGGCGGCGACGCTCCTTCACACCACAACGACAATGGAAGCTTTCAAATCAAAAAAATAACTGGGAAGAAAAAGGAATGGAAGTGCGGGAGGTGGGGAGGTGGGGAGGTGAAACGGAAATGGAGAAAGAGGAAGAAAGTTCCGTGGGTAGGTGCTGGGAAAGTGAAATTAGGGTTTTAAATTATTTAAAATAGGGTAAAAGTAAAAATCTTTTTAACTTAAGGATATAATTATATTTAAAATAATATAGGAAGGTGGAGGAAGTATAGGGTGGTGGTGGAGGGAGCAACACCCAATTGTTTATTAGGACCTAAGATTTCATACTTTATCTTTGGACCTACTATATAGATTGATAGTTCTTTTAACTGTTATTATTAATTACAGAAGTAGATTCATACATTATAATAGTATTGTTTGAATTTTTGTATTTTATACTATTTGACAACGTATAAAATTTGATAGAATTCGTATACATATTGGGATATTTATATAAAAATGTATAACTTATTAAAATTCAAGATTTTTTTTTCTTAAAAAAAGAGAGTATTGGGTTAATTTTAATAAAAAAAGTATTATGATATATAAACACATTTTTCTTGAAGACATACACTCGACGATTATTATCAATGTTACAAGATTGTATTCATAAAAAATTACGTATAAATAATAAATTGATTATGCAAATATGAAAATTATGTAAGCATATTTGGTTGTAACTAATATCTTGAATCTTAAGTCACAGCATATATGGAAAATATTGTAGAAGATACTTTTGAACGAGCATTGGTTAGAAATAAAATTATAAAAATAAATTATTATATGTCCCATTAAAACAGAAGAAATATTTAGCCAACCAATAAAACAATTGCAGTATGGTGTCTTACAAGTCCTGAAGTAAAAAATAACTTCCAAATTATATTGAAAGTCAAAAATAAATTCCAAATTATACTAAAAAATAACTTTCTAATTATGTGATCTGAAAACCAAAATTAAATTTTGGATTGTAGATCCGAAAGTCAAAAAAATAACATCTAGATTGTATAATCTAAAAGGCAAATGGAAAAAAAATTATAAGAATGCAAAAAGAAAGTTATGCAGGTGCAGGAAGCAACTCCTCAACCCGAAGAGTATAGTGACCCAAATCCATATTTCGATGGACCAATAGCGAAGCCCTTTTTCTATTTCATATGGGCCATATCAAATTCATTGTATATTATATTCAGAGAGTTACTCCCTGCACCACCCCACTTTGCTTCTGCACCACCACATTTTCTTTAAATTCTAAAACTATCCTTTATATTTTAAAATATTTTATACCCCCACTTCTTTTCTTTAACGGATGGCAACATCCGTTGAAGAAAAAATTCTTCAACGGATGTGCCACATCCATTGAAGAAAAAATTCTTCAACGGATGTGCCACATCCGTTGAGGCTTTTTTTTTTTTAATTTTTAGTTTTTTAATTTATTATATTTTAAATTAATATATAAATATTATTTAATTTTTTTCACATTATTACTTAATTATTTATAAATTTATTTTATTTAATAAAATAATTATTATTAATTTAATTTATGTATTATTATTTAAATAATAATTAAAATATTTTTATAAATATATTAAAACGGATGTGCCATTTCCGTTAACAATGTGACGACATCCGTTGAATTTTTATTTTGTTTTTTTAGTTTTTAGTTTTTTAATTTTTTGTATTTTAAATTAATATATAAATATTATTTAATTATTTTAAAATTATTACTTAATTATTTTTAAATTAATTTTATTTTATTTAATAAAATAATTATTATTAATTTTAATTTATGTATTATTATTTAAATAATAATTAAAATTTTTGATATAAATCTACTAAACGGAGTAACGGAGGTGGCGACATCCGTTGAATTAGTTTTTTTATTTTAGTTTTTTATATTTTAAATTAATACATAAATATTATTTAATTTTTTTACATTATTACTTAATTATTTGCAAATTAATTTTATTTTATTTAATAAAATAATAATAATTAATTTAATTTATATATTATTATTTAAATAATAAATAAAATATTTTTTGAAAATCTATTAAACAGATGTGACCACATTCGTTAACGGATGTGATCACATCCGTTGAAGTTTTTGTTTTTTTTAAATAAAAACAATAAACTAAAATATAAAATATGTAAATGAATGTCAACATCCGTTCACGGATAACAACATTCGTTGAAGGTAAAACGGATATTGACATCCGTTTTATAACAAGGACAAATTAGGTATAGGGTGGTGCAGGGAGCGGTTGGTGGCGGTGGAGGGAGCAACTCTCTTATATTCAAAATGAATTAACTGTCATGAAAATTGGACTATTTCTTGTCCACTTACTTTCAGGATTTCTTCTTTCTGCACCCATATAGTTTATTTCAGTAACTTTATAGAATATGGAGAAAATTCAAATTGTCCACGATAAAAGTTTGGGAAATGATACTTCAACAACCACTTTTGACAACATTTTGACACGGGACAGGTGTCAAAATGCTAGTGGTCCACATGGAAAATTGAATTGAAAATTTTAAATGACGTGGAAAGGGAGTGCATAAGGGGTTTCAAGTTTGGCGATTCAAATTTCACTTTTCAGATTTTCAATTTGGGACATTCGTAGAGAGAGAAGAGAAGCTTGAGAGAGAAAGTCGAACCTAGAGAGAGAGTTCGAGAGAGAGCTCCGACGGAGTGCCCGCCGGAGTGCCGTCGGACAACATTGAACGTCGTCGTCTTTCTTCCACCCCTCCAGCCAATTCCGATTCAGGGCCGCCGCAGCTCCGGCGTTGGCCGACGAAACGAAGACGGCATCGTCTTCCCTCCGACCTAGCCAACTAAGGGCGCGTTTTGAGTCTCGATTCCTCCCACCCAGCCAACTAAGGGAACAATTACTTAAGATTTTATTAACAAATTCGTGCCACAAAAACCACAATTTGTAAGACTCATGGTGCAGGAACAGATCTGGTACCAAAGGCAAAATAAGTGAGTACTTGGGTTGAAGTTTTTGCACAGCAAGGTCAACTACGTCCACCACACTCATTTTGGAGTGCCTTATTTTTTTGTGGGATGACATTGAGAAATACGAAAGAAACACAATGCCCACTTACACAACTATAAGTTGTAAAACTTTATATGTTGTGGATCTTTCATACAAATGTTGCATTTGATTCATGTGTTGTGCATTATTGTCTTTGCAGAAAGAACTACAACAAGTTAGGGAGCAATATGTTTGTCAATGGATTTTGGATGTCGACAACGTGCAGAGGAATCAAGTGTTGCAAGATTTAGGCATTTTGTAGAATGTTGGGGAATATTGATGAAAGAACAATTGTTCTTACATTTCATATTTTTCTATTGGTTGTACATCACTTTTTATTTCAGAAATTGTTGACAAATATATTTGGCAGTTCAAATTCAGTTTGTAGTACTTAATTGACTTAAGTACCCACTTATATATGTGCTAAAATTTTAACTTAAGTACCCACTTATATCGCCCTTGGAATTTATGTGTCTGCACCATGACTGTTACTAAATATGGTTTGTTTGCAATTTTTTTTTAATAAATTCTTAAATAATTGTTCCAAAATTACTTAGAAGTAGAACAAATGAGGGAAAATAAATAAGGCACCCCAAAATGAGTGTGGTGGACGTAGTTGGCCTTGCTGTGCAAAAACTTCAACCCAAGTACCCACTTATTTTGCCTTTGGTACCAGATCTGTTCCTGCACCATGAGTCTTACAAATTGTGGTTTTTGTGGCACGAATTTGTTAATAAAAACTTAAGTAATTGTTCCATAATTACTTAGAATTAGAACAAATCAGGGAAAAAAAATAAGGCACCCTAAAATGAGTGTGGTGGACGTAGTTGGCCTTCCTGTGCAAAAACTTCAACCCAAGTACCCACTTATTTTGCCTTTGGTACTAAATCTGTTCCTGCACCATGAGTCTTACAAATTGTGGTTTTTGTGGCACGAATTTGTTAATAAAAACTTAAGTAATTGTTCCATAATTACTTAGAATTAGAACAAATCAGGGAAAAAAAACAAGGCACCCTAAAATGAGTGTGGTGGACGTAGTTGGCCTTGCTGTGCAAAAACTTCAACCCAAGTACCCACTTATTTTGCCTTTGGTACCAGATCTGTTCCTGCACCATGAGTCTTACAAATTGTGGTTTTTGTGGCACGAATTTGTTAATAAAAACTTAAGTAATTGTTCCATAATTACTTAGAATTAGAACAAATCAGGGAAAAAAAATAAGGCACCCTAAAATGAGTGTGGTGGACGTAGTTGGCCTTGCTGTGCAAAAACTTCAACCAAAGTACCCACTTATTTTGCCTTTGGTACTAAATTTGTTCCTGCATCATGAGTCTTACAAATTGTGGTTTTTGTGGCACGAATTTGTTAATAAAATCTTAAATAATTGTTCCAAAATTACTTAGAAGTAGAACAAATGAGGGAAAATAAATAAGGCACCCCAAAATGAGTGTGGTGGACGTAGTTGGCCTTGCTGTGCAAAAACTTCAACCCAAGTACCCACTTATTTTGCCTTTGGTACCAGATTTGTTCCTGCACTATGAGTCTTACAAATTGTGGTTTTTTTGGCACGAATTTTTTAATAAAATCTTAAGTAATTGTTCCCTTAGTTGGCTGGGTGGGAGGAATCGAGACTCAGAACGCGCCCTTAGTTGGCTGGGTCGGAGGGAAGACGATGTCGTCTTTGTTTCGTCGGCGAGCTACGGCGGCCCTGAATCGGAACTGACTGGAGGGGTGGAAGAAAGACGACGGCGTTCAACGTTGTCCAACGGCACTCCGTCGGAGCTCTCTCTCTCGAACTGTCTCTCTCTTGGTTCGACTCTCTCTCTCAAACTTCTCTTCTCTCTCTACGAATGTCCCAAATTGAAAATTTAAAAAGTGAAATTTGAATCGCCAAACTTGAAACCCCTTCTGCACTCCCTTTCCACGTCATTTAAAATTTTCAATTCAATTTTCTACGTGGACCACTAACATTTTAACACCTATTCCATGTAAAAACATTGTCAAAAGTGATTGTTGAAGTATCATTTCCCTAAAGGTTACATTGTTTTTTTATTGAGAACTTGAGGAATGCTGGAAAGCACATTCCTTTTCTATTACTCTCTTTTTAGTTTTATTTTTTTAAATAAAAAAAAAATGTGAAGAAGACATCATATTTAATTCTTCTCTCACATAAATTTTAACCATTAAAAAATCATTCAAAAGTGTGTATAGAAAGTATACACTCCTTTTCTTTCCTCTTTCAATGGTAACCATGTAAAAACAACCACCGTCACACCAGAAATAAATAAATAAAAATTGTAGCTTTTGTAGGAAAAAGTAAAAGATAAAAAAAATAGAGGTTCTTTTGAAGGCAAGTAGAAGCCAGTTGATTGCTATTGACTTCTGACCTACATTTTTAGATGCTTTTCAAGTGTCTCTGAACACGACAGAAACATCAGCTACTGTGTATGCCATTTGCAGACACCGGTTGAAACATCTTTCGGCAGAGAAATTTTAACGAAGGATTCAGTTCTTCTCAATCCATTTTATCGTTTTTCTCAAAGTGATGAACACTCACACAATATAGGTCGTAAATTCAGAGGAAATGCACCTTTCATCAGAGGTGTAACATGACTGCAGAACACATGTAATAATCACGTAAACAAAAACAGAACAAGATATTCCAGCATCCTAATCCGTTCCTTGTTTGCATTTCAGAAACAAGCCTTCGAAAGTCAGCAATTTATATTGAAATTAATCAATAAATACATTAATTAAGCTTAAATTAAACATGTAAGCAAGTTCAGGATGTCGACAGACACACTTCAACCAACAAAGATCAGAAGCCACGAAACTTGGAAGAAAACCTTCTCCCACATCCACGAACCTCTTCTTCTGTGTGAATGTAAAAGGAATATTTTTTTGTCTCAATCAACACAAATAACAAGGTGGGAAAAATCAGCCATTAAACCAAACTTTTATAATCTAAATGTGATCCCATATCAAACACATAGTATGCATTAGAAACTGTATTTTTTCCGTATCTGAAATTTACAAAACAGAGTAATTGATTGAGATGATGAGTAATTGATTAAAGAGATTCACACATCGTGAGTATAGAAGTCAATAATCTCCTTCAAATTGAGCTGGAACAAAGAAGAGGCATCATTGTGCATGAGCCACAACATGTGCTCGAACAAGATGTCATCCACGTCGACAAAGATTACTCTTCTTTGAGTGGATGTGAAATGGAAGTGCTTCTTTTCCGCTGCAGGATCCTTCTTCATGGATATGTCCATCAAAACGCGAAAGGGGCTCTCTTGCAATATGAAAGGGTCAACCATGAACACCCTCTTCTCTTTTCCCACCACCACCGTCACGCTCTTCTCCGATTCTTCCTCCAACCCCTCTTTAGGAAGCGCCATGTAACGCAAACGAGAACCAGTGGAACGACGCCGGATCAGTGAAACTGGCATCACCAAACAATCCATGGATGCAACAAAAGCAAGATACGATGTTCCAGCTGAAAAGGGGAAGAAGAAGGAGAAGAAAAAAAAAAGTGGATGATCTCTTCTGACTCTAGAACCTGCCAACGAGTTTATATAAGTATATAATAATAATAATTACATTATGTTAAATATTAGATAATAGCTTTGGGATTTTAATAATTATTATTATATTAATATTTAGGTGACCAGAGAGAAAAGAAAGGGTTACTTTGGATGTATACTTTGGGTGGTGACTTCTGCAAATGGGAAGTAGCCGTTGGAGAAAGGATCCCTTGGACTGCAAGAGGACACGGGTACCCTAGGCTCGTCACCAAGCGCGTGGGCACGTCGAATTTTAAGTTAATTTTACTAAAAATTTCACTTCCGTTTATTAGACCTATTTTACTTTTAATATTATAAAAATAAAACCGTTTTTGGTCTATGTATTTGTTTATTAATTTTTATTTCCGATGTTTGTTTTTGTCATAGTTTATCTTTTCAAACCGTTTGCTCAAACTGAGAAATTATTTTGATAACAGTAAAGAGATTCAATGTGTAATAAATATAAATCATTTATTTTTAATTTTAAATTCGTATAAGCTTTGAGATGAAATTTAGATTAATAATAGTCTAATTACGATTCAATTTATAACAATGATATTTTATTTTAAACTAATTTTTATCAACTTATTAATTTTTATCAACTTAAACATTGCTAAAGGAGGGTAACGATTTGACCTCTATGATATATTTGTTAATTTTTTTAATATTGGTTAACTGTTTTGAATTAATGACAACCTAATTAGAATCTAATTAGTAATAAACATATTTTATTTTAAATTAATTTTTATCAACATAAAAGTTGCTGAAAAAAGATAATTGTTTGTCATGTATGATATAACTGTTCGATCCCTATGAATTTTTTTTATATTTCTGATTGTGTGAATCGTCCTGTCATAAATTAACGGCCACAATAAAAAAAATTACTAATATTAAAAATAAAATACGTTAATATTATTATTTATTCATTTAAAATTTGTTAGTATTTTAATAAATCAATTTTTCTTTCATTGGATGAGGAATTAGTGGCGCGTGGGTGAAGTTTGGATTGCCGACTTCGGTGAACAAGACACGACATTGGATTATACATCTGAACTGATGTGTTAGCATCGGTAGTAGGCAGCTTTTCTTTTTTTGCACCGTGACAAGTGTTATTTATGATAAGTAAACGTTAATGTATACCAATAATGTAAATAATAACTTTCATTTTTTTACCATTTAATCCAAAGTTATAAAAGGTTAATTCGAGCTTATTGTCATGTAATCTCAGACAACTCTTAATCATAACGAAATGAGTCTCACTGATGTATGAATAAATATAATTCTATGCGCACAGAATAATTAAGTGATTATCAGACACATTTATTGTAACAATTAATTGACAAGTTATGTATTTAAAAGCGAAACAAAAAGCAGGGTAGGCTAATAATTCGTGTTAATGTTATAGTTAGTTATTTATGGGTCAAATATTGTTGTGTTTTGGTAGTTGATGGTTACGCATATGATTGTTCCTATGGTTAAAGGTATGATGAGTGAGATTACTATTACCGTACTAGACTAGATTTGAAGTAACAAAACATAGGCGTGTGCAATTTTTGTTACATAATCATGTCCTAGATATTATTAACTGACGGATGAAAACGAAGATTTGAAGTGATTATAGTTGGAACAGATATGAAATTAGGTAAACGCGTTTTAGAGTGCAGTTACCATTTAGGTTGTCGGTGCTAAAAATTTGGAAATGTCAATTCCGCGTATTAACGTGCACAAATGCCTGCTCAATGGTGGTTCATTTTCAATTAATGTTTTCTTTGAATTTTGACCTGTTCACATTGGATTAGTGACCCCTTTACTTTACTTTTATTAAAACAAAAATAAAACGACAGTTTTCAAAATTTTAAATTATTTAATACGTTGTTTGGAATTCTTAAACTAAAATTATTATTTTATGAATTTTACTAAAAAGATAAATCCAAAATTATTATAATTAGATATTGGTAATCGTGTTTTACCATTTTTTAATCTCTTGGTGCTCTGTATCTTTTTATTTTCTATAAGCTTGTTAGAGTAATTTTTTTTTGGGTTAAATACTAGTTTTATTAATTATATATTTCATTTCTAGTGTATAAAGAAAACAAAATATAATTTTGGTACAGAATTTTAGTTTGATTAATTTTGTTTTAATTTTTCAATGGTTAAAGAATTGAATATGTGTTTGATCTTTAATAATTGTTATGCCATGTTTATTTATTAAAAAATTAATGTTAATATATGATTAACCTAGGAAAAAAACTACCTTTTACTTTTTATTTTACAAATTTAAAATTCTGTGACTCTTTCAAAATTAATTACATATTTTTTTTAATAAACACACATAAATATTAAGTTCTTTTTATTACATTAAAAATAAAACACGATTAAAATTTACTATACTACATTGGCTATTTATGAATTTTATATATTAATATTCCTTTTGTACAAAAAGATGTCTATTTATTAATATTTTCTATTTGTGTTCCGTATCATCAATCCTTGATGTATTCTTAGAAGATATGATTATTCCATAATGTGACATATTATCTGTATAATAGAATCATCATCATCCTACAAAGAAAATGTAACCATAAATATTTTATTATTTATCTCTTAATTTATGGATTACATACTATAACAAAATTTAAATATCTTATTTATCTAATATTTGATTAATAATAAAATTATGTTGATTACATTTTTATCGGAATCTCACATGCAACTTTATGTGGTGGGTGACTAAACTTCATATTCATATAAGAAAATTGAATTAATATTTTAGAATATAGTTTTCAATAAATAATAAGACTAAAAGTTTAAGTTTGAAATAGTATCTCTTATATAATTGTATCTCTCATATTATTAATAAGAAATTAGATGATAAATAATATTTGTTTTAGCCTAAGTTTTTTCAAGGGATTCTAACTACAATATTTATAATTAATTCAATTATCATCTATTTATGGATATGGCCAGAATTATAGTTGTTTCTTCGTTAGTAGGACTTGTATTATACGACGTTATTGGGTGTCAAAATTCACATAGTTTGACTTGTTATGAATTTGTCTCATGTGACAATTTGTCTAGTAATAGTTCCAACAAAATGAGAACATTGGAGTCTTCATAAACAACTGATCCACATATTATTTCCTATGAAGGTACACAATCTCTCTCAGTATTTGATTATATCGAAAGGAACCATGATTGAGGTACTTACTAGAAAAAATACATTAATTAAAATTATAGAAAGGAAAGAGCTTGTCATAAATAAAAGGAGCAGAACTCATATTAGGTTCTTTCTTCCATCTTCCTTGGTCTAAGTGGCACCACCATTAAAAAAGAACTATAAAACTTCCTATTTTTGTGTTATTTCAACTATCCTAGTGAAAGGTATCAATGTTATAAATTTTGAACAAGCTTATCTCAATTTTTCTTTTCAATTCTAGAAGACTTCATCCAGTATTTATTTTTATTCCAAAAGAGTTGATCCAGAATAGTTTGAGTTGCAGTGTTGCAATCATATCCATTGACAGCATCAACACACGAGATTTAGTCATTCAATTAGTAAAACTTACAACAAAACACCCAAACTCTTCCAGAACACAATATTTCAAAATCCAGATCAACTCTTTCAAACTAGAACAATAAATTCAGATGAAGTCTTTCGAAATAAAAAAAAAATCCAGATCATCTCATCCAAAATCTACGACAAAAATGCACTTTTTCCTAAAATTCTAACATAGAGTTGTCGACCTTATAATAATTATAAACTGTATTATACAGACCACAATTTTTCTCTCCAGATAATCCCATCCCAAAGGTTGATTTAAACCCTTCCAAAAAAGTCTAATTCAAAAACTAACACGCAAAAGACGAGGGCAATGGTCTTTTGTTAAATTATAGGGGTGCAAGAAAAACAGCTCGCATATAGTATATCTAGTGAACACACAGATCCAACTCTGTAACAAACTCAAATAATTAAAAGCTATCATTGCTAACATTTTCAAATGACAAAAATCCTAGTCAACATAAAATGAAGATAAATAGATTTAGACCTTAAGATAGACTCTACTAAAAACAGTCCCAAAACCAATAATGCATGTTAGATTTTGGATTTTGATCTCTAGCCACTACCATGAAGAATCATTAAGCGAACGTCCTGCTTCTGCAGTGTTGAAACTAAAAATGCATCTTCACTGCTGAGTATGGCCAGCCCACAGTTGATGATGGTACATCTGCAGGTTATGAATAGGCTGACTAGCATTGTTAGAGAGTCCCGGGCCTCCCGGGCCCTTAATAAAATTACTATTTTCATTATCCTCAGATGATTCGGTTGAAGGCCCCTGAGAAGTAGGAGTGGTCGGAGTCGTAGGAGCACCAAAAGTTAACAATTGGGATGATGGCGTCGTAGAACGTCCAGATTTCAAGTTATTTGAGCTAGACTTTTTTCCATCTGCAATAAAGCTACCCACAACGACCTGTTGACATGCATCGTAGTTAGATCAATCCTTTTGTAGAAAAAGACTACAATAGCCAAAAACTTATATACACAATGTTTTTTATCAAAGCAGAAGAAAACTTCCAATATATTTTCCACCATTTGACAATTTGACATAAATTTTCCACCATTTGAGAGCTATACCTGCACTGCTGATGCTGCAGTAAGAGCTCCAGTAACTTCGCCACCCAATACTCGTCCATCAGGACCTGCTAAACTTATACTCAAGGAACGCATTCCGATATGACCATTATTATTTTCAGATTGTTGAGTAAAACCTGTAAGTGATATGATCTCAAATTCACCCTGTAATGAAAAAGACATGTGAATTAAACTTTAAATACAAACGTGTTATATCAGAGTAAAAATAATGACACAACCAACAGTGTAAAAATAATGACATAGTGACAATGAGATTACGTAAAAATTAAACATAAGAACTAAAGAAGCAGATAAATTTGGTTAGTTTCCAGAAAAATAAGAATATTATATGTTTAAACCCAATTACTAAATTAAATCACTGCATAGTATACCTTTACTAATGAGGACAGTGCATGGAAGATGGGAAGAAGCCTCAAATAAAAAAAAATTGTAGGTTTCACAGGCGACATTAACACATTAACACACAAATCACAAATTTGAACATTGTATTTGGAAAAGGTATAACCAGGACCTAATAACAAAATACACCCTTCACAAAAAATGTTTTGGATTAACATCAATACAAATAAAGAGATATTTTACTAAGGGTACCTGTGGTCCTAATAAAAAAAGGAAAAAATAATGGTGAATATCAGATCAGAAAAAATATTGTGTTAAAATTATAAAATATAAAAGATTGCTAGAAACATTCTTTTCATTGCATAGGAAAGACACGCAGTCTGAAAACTTTTGTACATAGTTAATATAAGTTTATATAAACTGAGCTGATAAATTATTCACATTGCCATTTTTAATATGGTAATTCTGTTACACAGCTTTACGTAATTGTTCAATCAATTAAAGATATGATGCGTTAAAACTTTATCAGCTTAAAGTCTGTAAACTAATGCAAAATGTCAGCTCTTTTTCTGTGTCTCAAAGTAGAAATTGGTTTGAGGAAGGTCAATAACATCTACAATAATTAGGATATTATGGAACATCAAATATAAATAAATACTAATTCTTATAACCAAGACACCAGGACTGAAGACCTGCCTTCTGAAATGTACTTAACCCATCTTCACCATCCCCAAATTAATCCAATTCCAACTGTTACCTTCCCAATACATATTAGACTGGATAAAACCCATATTTAATAGCACCAAACTCCACATCGAAGATTTCCAGCTGGTTCCCATGACTGCAGCTTCCAGTAATCAGACGGCATACATAAGCTATATATTTCCTGTTCTTTCAACGCCTAGAAGATTATAATATTCTACAAGATGCATACAGATAAATTTAACTCATTTGTATTGCCTAAGAAACTTCTGTCTTCTTTACAGTGCGTTTAATACAGATATAAGTCAACAATACAGGAGATGAATCCCATAGAGGATAGCACGCTATTAAACCTTTGAGTACCACCCAAAACCGAAGAAATATAATTTCCACGGCACATTTTTTCTGAACAAATTAAGTATTTTAAAACAAAAATGAAACAATTGCAGAATTTACTCGTTTCACAAAACAGATAGCCTCCAATTGTGTTATTTAGCTTTACATCTATTCATTCAGAGAGTTGAATCAGGATTGTGTGGAATAATTTTAGTGAACTTAAGAACAATTCAGTTGATATTTCTTTCCATAACAATTCTTAAATCGCAATAGTTCCACTAACAGATTCAAAATTGTATCCAAAAAAACATATCACATGAAATTAAAGGGAAAAAATGAAATTACGAGAGATAAAAAGAAAATGTTTCTGGTAGATTTTGTGCTTAAAACCTAAATAAACTCTGTCTTCAAAAAAAATATTAAGCACGTGCACAGGGAGATAATATGTGTATTTCTTCAAATTCTACCTTGACACAGCTAATATGCACACAAGCACACCAAACAAAATTGTGGCCTCATTGGCCAGAACTTCCAAAATCAAGGATCACAACCAATATTGACAGTTGAAAATGGTTGTCTAAAGGATAGTGATGTAGGAGAATGTAAAAATACCTCATACGATACATCAGGACCAGATAGGGATGAGACGGAAGGCGGCTGTCGAATAGTGACATTACGAATAGGACCGACGGCAGAGAGAATACAAACTGCCCGTGGCCCTTGCTCACAAAAGGCCATAATTTTTGCACCAATGTCCTAGAAACAAAGACATCCAGTAAGAAAAATTTGCAACAAAACCAAACATCATGATTGTGATAAATGAGTGAGCGATCATAGTTATACCTCGCCAGCTTCCGCTGATATTACATGCGGAGTAAAGCCAGTTCCAGAGATTCCTTAAGAAAAAATACAGGATCAAACCACGTAAAAAGCAAAGGTAGCGAAAAAGCGAAAAAGATAGAAAGATAGATACCGAGAGCGTCCATCTGTTTTTTTCCGGAACCAGGAGGACGTCCGCGGTGCTTCTTGGCGGGAGATTCCGCAGAAGAAGCGGCGGGATAATTTGGGACCAGGCCCAAGGCAATGTTGCCATCTGGAGAATATTTTCTGGGCCGGCCCCTTTTCTTCTTCGAGGACTCCGAGGAACCCACTCCGAGCGCGCACGGCTTCAGCGCAGCCTCGCAGGAATGGTTGTCGTTGAGAGGTTCGGGAGGAGGTGGAGGAGGAGGAGGGTTGTGGTGGTGATGGTGGTTGTTGCTGATGAAAGGAAATCGGGCGGTGGCGGGGGCCAACATGGAAGGGTAGGAGGTGGGTCCCATCATCATGTTTGGCAATTGCGGTTGCTGGTGCGGTTCCCGAGAATCCATGACGGGTGAACGGAGAACAGAAGAGGAAAGCAAAATGCGGATCGCAGAGCGGTGGTGGGACCGGAATGCGTGGGGAAAAACAGAGATTGGATTTGATCGAAAAAGAACGCAGCGATTGGCGAAGGAGATGCGTGGGAGTTGAAGAATGAGAAGAAGAAGGAGAAGAAGACGAAGAGAGAAACAAAAAAGGGAGAAGAATATATATATAAGGAAGAGAATAAGAGGGGTAGAGAGGGAACACCCGAAGCGGGCTTTGGGCTGATAGTATTAATTTAGGGTTTTACTTTTAGATTTTGTTTTTATTCCCTCCCTTTTCCCAATTTATTATTCTTACTTTCCTCACACTTTCACAAGATTTCCATTTGGATATGATCTGATAGTTACCCATTTGCCGCTTCCTGTCAACTTCATCCTTCGCTTTCCATCCTCCCATTTCCTTCTCATTTTTTTACCTTTTTTTATTTATTTTTAAATTCATAATTATAATATATTAAAACCATTTTCTCTTTATTTAATTAATCATGTTCATAAATGTTACTAATTACATCACAGACAATGCATTGAAAAGATGTAGCACGTTCATGAAAAAAATTACTTCATTTAAACTAGTTGTTTTTTTACTCGTTTGATGTTTAATCTTTGTTATATCTAGGTGAATTATAAAAAAATGGTAAAAGTACAGTTCTCATCATACTAAATATATAGATAATAAAAATCATATAGTATTTAATGTTGTTGATGAATATTCTTTTATTATGTAAACTTATACCTGACATACTAGTATAGCATTTAATGCTAGTAATTATTTATATAAGTATATATATTTTTATATAGTATTCGTAGAAGACCGAGTCATGGATGAACTACCCGTCAGAATAAATTTGATTAAATATAGTGTTGAAGTTTTATTTAACAAACTATTATTCTAATATGTCAGTCGTTTTTAAATTTTATTCATAATGTGTTGAAAGTCGGTTATGGTAACATAATATGTTGGTTCAGAGATCTTTATCCCAAATATCTGCGAAGTTAAAGCATGGGTAATACCTAGTATCATTTACTAAAGTAGTGCGATTTTTTTATACATGGATTTTTAAAAATTTACGAAAATAGATCAATTGTGTTTACGAAAGATAATTTTAAAATAAAATAAGAAATTGTATTTTTTAAACACAATTTTATACGATTAAAAAATGAAAATGTACTTTTAAGTTACGATTTTAAAATTTTTATATCATTCTAAATAATTTCTATATTTTATTTCTCCGTTTCTATTATTTTATTTGTTTTTATTTCATTGTTGGAAATAATGTATGCGCATTAACAATTTTTTTACGGTTTTTTAAATATTTATATAAACATATATCTTTTATTCTTAATTGGTTTTTAGTAATTTGATTAATTGGTTTTTAAAATCTTTAAAACTTTTTATATTTTTAAATTTTCGTATAATCGTATATTTTTAAATTTTGAGATATTTATTTTAATAATTTAAAGTTGTTTGTAATCTTTTATATCTGTAAATATCTATAAAATAACATTTTATGGAAGTGATTTAAAATTAGTTAAATTTGACTATTTTAATATTAATTTTTTTTAAATAAATGATTTTGTTATGAAAAAAATTATTATTTTAAATTATTAAAAATAAATTTAAAATAAAAATATTTGTATATAAAAAAAATTTAAAACGTAAAATATTAGAAGTTTCACGTGATTTACCGTATATAAATTACACTTATTTATAAAATTGAGATAAATTTAAAATTTACTGATGTATAATTATTTTAATAATATAAAATGTGAAAAATCATGATTTAATATTATTATTTTTTAAGTTAATGATATAAAATGATAAAAATCATGGTTTAATATCATTATTTTTTCGCAACATAAAATCGTGTTTGATATAAAAGTTGAATAGAACTAATTATTATGATATAAAAAATATTGGAAAATAAATTTTTTGAATGAATACATGAAATATAATGTTTATATTAAACTTTAGTTACATGCAAATTTAAAATAGAGTAAGTTAATTTTTTAGTATATAATAACTAAAAACATGGTAACATTTCTCTCTCTTATATATTGATAAGTGTGAAAAACAGATGTTTTGACACTTATAAAGGATCTCAATTTTGTAATTATTCATGTTATTACTCAGTGAAAAGTCGTAATAGGAGGTAGATTGTGTTGTAAAATATTGTTCAGGAAAAGTTGTACAAAAGTGAATTTGTCAGCCAATTATCGCATAGCAGAAGCAAAATTCGCAGAGCCAGGAGAATACATTCGCACAGCGCACCACCATTGGTTCGCTGAGCGAATCATGCCAGTTTGGAGATTTCAAGTCTTGAATTCGCACAGCGCACCAGAGGCTGTGCGCTTAGCGAGTTGGTGCAGTTGATTGCTGAATTAATTTTAATTCGCACAGCGAATCTGCTTCTGTGCGCTGAGCGAATGGAGCAGGTTTTATGAGAAATAAAACTGTCTCTTAAAAGACGTGCTTTGGAGGAGAGAAGGGAGGAGACAGAGACACGAAAATAAAAAAAAAAAAAGACTGGAGAACTGCTCTGGATACCATTAGGAGACCTCTCTGAAGACATCAAGACTGCACATCATGCAAGGAATTGCAGAAATGAGTATGTTTGTGATGTCTAGGATAGGCTAAACTTTTATTCGTTGGAATTGACTGTAATGGCTGACATTTGATGTAATCATGTTCAATATAAATTGTGTTCGTATGCTTTTCTTGTTTACTTTTTATTTTATTTTACGGAAGTAAAATAAACTTGTTTTTATATTTAAATTATACTGGGAAGTAAATTTGAGTAGAGCAACCAGAAGGAAAGATGCTAGGAATAGTTTCAATTCTTCTGGTCATCAATAACATCGTTCTTAATGCAACGTTTATGTTTAATTACTTAAGGAATTAATAATTGAACATAATTCTTTAGAACTTGTTTTAAGGAATTAAACCAAGATACTGTGATGTTGATGTTTGAACGCAAGTTATATTGCTCAGAATAGTTACTGTAATGTGGTCATGAAGTCAATTCCAATGAAGCTTTCTTTAAATTTTAATTTCAATTTTAAGTTGTCATATACTTTGAGACTATTAATTCACTTATATTTTGTTGTTCAAATTGATTTTGATAAATAAATTTTAATTGAATAACGTAACACAAATTCCCTGAGGAGAACGATACTTTACTTATCACTGTATTACTTGTAACGATTTGGTATACTTGCCAAAAAGTTATCATATATATGTTTATTTTTATTATTTTTTTCAATGTGTCCTATATAACAACTACTAGTTTTTCTGTAAGATTATATAATTTGTATTTTTTAACATCACATTAAAATATATTTTTAAAAAAATACTTCTTCGTTTTATATTTATTTAATCATAATATTACCAATAACTTGTTTTCTTTAACTACAAAGTGTCACACATAAGTATATGCAAATAAATATGATTACAAATAAATTAAAGACTCAAACACTCTCTTAGTTTATTTGTTCACTTTATTTAATATGATTATGATTTTTTTTTTTGGTTTTTGTCATTTTTTATGATAGTGTTTAAATTGTTAACACAACATATATAAGATGATAATTCTTATAAAGTAGCGATAATTTATCTAAGGTGTGCCTTGTGACACAACTCTTATCTTATTCTTGTTCATAAACATTGGAATTTCATGAATCTATGACTGTTAGAGAGACCATCATCGCCATAAGAAACTCCGAAGAGAAGTTCAACAACCCTAAAGAAAGATTTATAGTTTATTGTGAAAAATGATGTTGAATGAAGACTAATGAATTTTGTAATGGTGAAAAATGATGATAATAACTAAGTTTAGCGTGAATATGAAAAATGGAATTGATGAAAGAAATTGGGGCATAAGGATACCGATGAATGAAGTGTGTGTGAGGTAGATGATTGTTTATAACATAAAGGAATTAAGAAGTGATAAAAATTTGATTGGGAAGGGGTCAATTTTTTTTTATGTAGGTTTAGGGATTTCGCTTGCACGAGGGATTTGCGTTCACAATGAAGGTTGAACATTGGTGTTTCGCTTAAGCGTGTTCGACGTAAATTCATTTTTTGTAATGAGAGAAATTTAGTAAGTGTTTGACTTTTCGAATATAAAACTGTAATATTGGTGTACATTTATTTTTATCTCCGGGTGGAGATGATCATGGTGTTTTACAACTAATACAAGCTACTAAGCAAAAACATAACACTTTATTCAAACAATGTGATCTTCTATAATTTTTTCTAACAATTTAGACATCATTATAAAAAATAACTAAATTAAATAAAATTAACTAAAATAATGATAGATAAGAACCAAATTGAATAAAATAGGAAAAATAAAACCAACATATAATTTAAGCCTACACTAAAATCTTGGATCTACATTTATTAACAATGTTAATTTTGTGAAGATAAGAAAATAACCAGGAGCAATTTAAAAAATTCGAGACCAAATTAAAATTTTTAATAATAAAGAACTTGAATTAAACAAACAAAATTAAACAATTTAATTAAGTTTTTACCGAATAGAAGATGACTGGTACGTTTTTTTACGTGAACTACATAGATTTTTCAAGAATAGCACCCAAGCAACATTTATAGCATGTTGGATTTTATTTATAATTAAAAAAAATCAGTTCACTGAATAAACTCACTGGGTAGCCCACGTGTTGTAGAAGAACATTGCTGAACAGAGTTGAAGTGTTGCCGTGCAAAGAAACGCTGACTCGTAAAACATTTTATTGGTTTCCTTCTTTCCTTCTCGCAGTCCACCACTTTCTGTTGTTCTTGTTATTGTTTTCTCTGCTGCTGCTAGCCTCAGATCTGCCGCTGAGCCGCGGTATCTGATTGTTACTCTTCTTCGAAAGCTTTTCGTCAGAGAATTTGGAAGCTGATACACCGGATTGGAGATGCCGGTGGCTGCTTCCGCTATATACTTCTTGAACCTCCGCGGCGACGTTCTCATCAATCGCCTCTACCGAGACGATGTTGGGTAATATCTATTTCTTTTCTCCTTCGTTCTCCTTCTCATCGCTCAGTGAAGTCAAAGCGAATCATTTCTGTTGCTTATTCTCTTAAATGTTATAGGATTCTGTTTTCAACATCTTTTGTGTTTGGAAAACTGTATTCTGGAAAATAAGTCGTGCTGTAATTGTTCGTTCTGATTACCCTGTAATGTAGCTAGGACCAGTGAATAGCGATAAGTATTAAGGAACTTTTGCTTTTGGAATGCCCTTCTTGGAAACCTGGAACTTGGTGATTGCGCTTGTTGGAAGTTTATTTTTTATTTCGTCTGGAACAATATCACGTCTTCTAACTTATTGAATTACGTTGCAGGGGAAATATGGTTGATGCTTTTCGGACACATATAATGCAAACAAAAGAACTTGGTACTTGTCCTGTGAGGCAGATTGGTGGCTGCTCTTTCTTTTACATGAGGATAAGCAATGTTTACATCGTGATTGTTGTCAGCAGCAATGCTAATGTAGCTTGCGCTTTCAAGTTTGTTGTTGAGGTATTTAACTTCTTGCTACCTCTGTAACTTATCCGATGATGTCTGGCTTGATCAGTTGAAGTACGATTCATGACGTGGACCTTTTTCATTACATCCTTTCTCAACTTTGAGATGAAAGCTTTGCTGTCTATGTTGCTCGGACATTTGATTTCTGTCTTTCGATCTAGAAATTTGATCATCATTAACTAATAGTTATATAAATGATTACACGATTGATATATGTCCTCGTTGCAGGCAGTTGCACTATTTAAATCATATTTTGGCGGTGCCTTTGATGAAGATGCAATTCGCAATAATTTTGTACTTATTTATGAGCTCCTAGATGGTATGTAATCATGTGGTGATGAATTAAATTCGTTGAATTTTTATGTTGCAATGCTGAAAGTCAGTTCAAGGGTTTTAGTTTCCAATAATTTCAAAATCTGTCATTTGTTTGAAGAATATTTTCTGGATAAGTTCTTATTTTTCTGTTCAAAGTTTAAGCTAGTGGTTACACTGAAGAGGTAGATGCAAGAAGTTTCTATATGATTTGAATTTTCTTGAAATATTTCATACAGACACACAAGTTAACGTAACTGGGTCTATCTGTTTTGTCAACGGATTGAAACAAAACCAGAGGCTTAAATAGCTGCCCTATAGCAGCATAGTGGCCCCGCCCTCTATAGGGGCTTCCGTAGTGGCTAAAGCAGACCAAATAGTGGCCACAGGGGCACTATGGTGAACTAGGGCTTTACTAGTGAAATGTAACAGAAGGGGCTAGTTTCATATGATTGGATTTGTGAACAGTGCGCTATAGTTTTGCTATAGCAGTGTAGCAGTGTGGAGCAGCCCCTGCCTGCTATAGGGGCTGCCGCGGCGAATCAAATTACAGGCTCATTAGTGGCTGTTGCAGCACTATTCTATGTGTTGATTCTTGACATTTCTTTGAAAAATGACATTAGGGCTTTTTTGGGATTTCCATTTACAATGCTGAAATCTACAGCTGTAATAGTAATGAAGATGATAAAGAAGACTTGAATTTAAGAGATGGTGGTTTACTATGATTCCTATCTAGGAAACTTGTATTTGAATTTAGTTGTTATTTACTGCATGTTTTGTCTAGAGACACACCTGTGATTTTTTTTTATTGATTCTGAATGTCATTAATTGAGTAATTCTTTTGTCATTTTTGAGAATTCCTTGTGTATAGTATACATTTTTTTTAAATAGTGGTTATCTTTCTATAATGTTCTTGGGGCTAATTGCTACATGTTTGCTATCCAGGATTTCAAACACCAGAATAAAATGTTTTTCTAATTCAAACTTGGTGTAATAATAAAATACTAAATAGTATTCTCATGAAAAAAATATTTATCATTTGAATTCAAATGAGTTTATGATAAATATTTTACATATATCTGCAGAAATCATGGATTTTGGTTATCCTCAAAATCTTTCTCCGGAAATCTTAAAGCTTTATATTACTCAGGAAGGAGTGCGTTCCCCATTTTCATCCAAGGTTAGTCTGCACATGTTACTGTGTAAACAAACACATTGAATTACACGGTGGACTTAGAACTAGCATGAATTACATTGAGATGAAAAAAATTAGAACCTTGGAGAATAGAATATCTATAGTTGCATGAATATATGAACATACCAAATATCATTTTGTTGGAGGGAATAGCGGGAAACACCTCACCACAGATATACCTATGCAAAAGGTGATTTCACATGTTACTGGCTCTGTGTGTGCATGTGTTATCTGTCTGTGTTTGAGTTTACCTTTCTTAATGCGATGTATTGTTTAAATAACTCACTAAATCCTATAATTCATCCTGTGCTGTGTGCAATGCTTGGGTGATACAGCCTGTAGATAGACCTGTTCCAAATGCAACTTTACAAGTTACTGGTGCTGTTGGTTGGCGGAGAGAAGGCCTTGTATACAAAAAGAACGAGGCAAGTTGTGTAATATCTTCCATTCTTTATCATTAGTGCCTTTCTGTTGCAAATTACATCATTTATCCATTGCAGGTCTTCTTGGATATTGTGGAGAGCGTGAATCTTCTTATGTCTTCAAAGGGTAGGTCATGAATTTTCCTTGTCTCCACAACATTGATGCTTGCTTGATTGTTTGATAATTGTGATGATTTTAGGTGTTGTTCTACGCTGTGATGTTACGGGGAAGATTCTTATGAAGTGCTTTCTTTCTGGAATGCCTGATTTGAAGTTGGGTTTGAATGACAAGATTGGCCTAGAGAAAGAGTCAGAAATTAAATCTCGTCCTACTAAAAGGTAGTTTTCATTTGAACATGATTCCGAATTTTTGTTTTTTTACATTATCATTTGAAACCCGTGTTTGTCCTGTTTTATTACAGTAGAGAATTGTGTGTTTACCTTTTTTCTTCTAACACGTAGTCCATCTCGTGTGTCGTACTAGGAGGACAATTCATCCTTATGTTTTGTTTGCTCAAATATAATAGTAATATTGTTTTCTACTGTCAACAAAATCCATTTTGCAGTGGTAAAACTATTGAGCTTGATGATGTAACTTTCCATCAATGTGTAAATCTGACAAGGTTCAACTCAGAGAAGACAGTTAGTTTTGTGCCACCTGATGGTGAATTTGAACTAATGAAGTAAGTTCTTACCTTCTCTTTAAATCCTCATAATATATAAAATTTTGTGGACCTACAGCAAACTTCTTACAAGCATGCTTTGGTGGGAAAAAGGAGCAGGTGGATAAATGGATTTATGATTCCTTTCCTTGCTGTTACTCTTCTTGATTAACTATTTTAAAATAACTCTTTGTTGGTTTTTCTGCAAGGCACTTGATAATGTATTTCTTCCTCGATCTTCATCACCAAACTTAAAATGCCACAATGGATTACTGTCATCTCTATGATATGATTTAAGCTTCTAAGGAAGAGTTTTATTTCTTCTATGACACCTCAATAAACCACCAAAAGCGACATTGAAAACTAATTTTTCTTTGGTTCATATTGGTTACAACTGCCCAATTTTCATAAATCCAGTTCTCTTTAATACCAAGGAGCTAAGTCAAGGGGTGCATCTGAAATCTGTCTTACAAACATCCATTTGTTGAGTTTATTAGGTTTTCCTTGCCTTTCCTACAGATTTATCTTGTTTGCTATTACCTAATATTGCAATGAAAATGTATCGGGTGCTCATGCCGTTCACAGTCTATTATCATCGCAGTTTCACTTATTTAGAAAGATGATTATGCTTTCTCAGTTGTTGGATTACTTTCTTCTTTTCATAACGTTTGTAGCATTGAAGTGATTCTCATTTTCTGCACAGCATTAGCTTCATCATGAAATTCAAAGGATATTTAGTAGCTCCAAGAAGTATATTTTACCATTTTGCATCACTTGGTTTATAAAATCACAAGTGATTTAGGATCAGGTGAATTCTTAACGGTGCCAGAGGTGGCATCAGTCTTGTCTGATATCTTGTAAGATTATTTTATATTGATAGGTATCGTATCACCGAGGGTGTTAATCTTCCCTTCAAAGTATTGCCCACCATCAAGGAACTTGGTCGAACAAGGATGGAAGTAAATGTTAAGGTTTGAAATTTTTAACGTTGAAGGTCAAATATATTGAATGTCATCTACCCCACATTCGTTTTACCTGTTATTAACATGTTTTTCAGGTAAAGAGTGTCTTTGGTGCAAAGATGTTTGCACTAGGGGTTGTTGTCAAAATTCCTGTGCCGAAACAAACAGCAAAAACGAGTTTCACAGTCACATCTGGTCGAGCAAAATATAATGCAGCTATTGATTGTTTGGTTTGGAAGTAAGAGTCTCACTCTGCTATGATTACTATGTGAAATGGAAGTTATTGAAAGTGTTTTTCCGACCCTAACTCAGCATCTTGAGTAACCTAAATGTATGCTGTTAGTAATTTTATGTTTTAGCAATCATGTTTGAATAGGTTACTAATCATGTTTGAAATATTTTATTTTACATAGTACGATAGGATAGGATTCCCAGATTTATTTTCTAATTTAACTTGTCAGGGGTACCATTTAATGTGGTTTTCGGTATTAACATCCTATTCTATTCTTAATTTGTAGACTAAGAAAATTTCCTGGGCAAACTGAGCCGACATTGAGTGCAGAAGTTGAACTTATTTCCACGATGACAGAAAAGAAATCTGGAACTAGACCGCCAATTCAGATGGAGTTTCAGGTTTGTTGTCTGTTGTTTTTACAAATTCCATGAAAATGGCTGGAACGTCCTGATTGTCTTAGAAGTATATGTGAAAGCTTATTCATGAAAATGGTCGGATGTGTAATTTAATCCAGTTTTATTATATAAATGTCAATTACGGAAATTAGTAATCAGGGCTTGGGACCTGTATATTCATTGCTATATTAATCTATATTCAATTCATTCGTCGATCTAGGGGAAATGAAATGGTCTTTCCTTTTCTCTCTGTGGACAAATTTTTTTTTTTTTGAACTTTCCTTTTTTCTTTTTGGGTAAGCTTAGTGGACATTGGCCTTCTGCTGCGGGGATGACATCTGATATAATATTTCACATTCTCTTGTTGAGAATCAGTCTGGAAAGAAACACTTTCTTCCTATATAGTAGCTTGACGTACAAGTCTTATATTTCATAATGCAGGTTCCCATGTTCACGGCATCTGGTTTACGTGTCCGTTTTCTAAAGGTAAGGTATCCAACTTGATTTACGAGGCTTTTCTGTTTTTAACATTGATATGGTTTTTGTAATTTACTCTGTGAAGGTATGGGAAAAGAGTGGATACAACACTGTTGAGTGGGTTCGGTATATTACAAAAGCAGGATCGTACGAGGTAAGGTGCTAGCCGTCACATGGGAAAACGTCAGATTAATGGATGGAGATGGAAGCAAAACCAAATAGTTAAAAGCACTCTTCTATGCAGTTACCAGTTATAGCTGACTTTCTTCTTAGCATCATCACATAGAGTTCCGTCAAATGTTTGTGGTTGTTCATGTAAATTCTTAATTGATTCCGTCTCCCTTGTCCACATTGTATTTTATTTTAACGATGAATCGCGCGTTCAGTACTTGTTTTTTTCGCGCTAAATGTAGGCTTTGATCTATACTGAAGCTCCTCCGTGAAAATATAATTATGGGAGGGAGTTTACTTTGTAAGTATACGATGATTCGTTGCTTCAAGGGAAGAACTTATCTGTGTTAAAAAAAAAAGACTTACATAAATAATTTGAATCTCCAATTCATTATGGTTGATTTTGTAGTTGATTTTCATTTAATACTAACCATCTTTAAATAGATCCAAATAAGACTTTCAGCCAAATAAAATCATAAAAACTAAAAATAAAATATTAACTAACTTTAAATAAATTTACTTAATTTATTTTTATTTTATATTAATAAAATAAAATAATATTGTTTGAGAAATTAAAATTACATATTTTTATTTTATCTTTATTAAAATCAAATTAAATATTATCGGATCTAAATTAATAAAATAAGATTTAAATAAAATTATTAATAAATTTTTAAAATTTTCAAGAATAAAAGTTATCACATAACACGAAGAAGGGCAGGGATTACTATATTCCTATTTTCGTTTGTACAAGGAATATGTTGATGAAATACAACTACGTATAAAAATTTCTTCTCACAATTTCCACTCATAGTTACATATATTGAAGGAATAACATTTTATATATATTCAAACAATATTTTATTTGAATATAATATAATGGTTAAATCATTTTAGATTATAAGCAGGTGAAAATAATCTCGGGACAATAAAATAAAAAGTTGAAAAAAAGAATGAAGAAATTATAATCAAAAGAAATTAATTAAAATGTAAAATTAATATTTAATGAAATCGAAATTTAGATACAATGATGTGTTAGAGTTTTAATTTAATAATTTACATCATAAAAAATATTAAATATAATTACATATTATTTAAGAAAAATTAAAATTTAACTGAAAAATAGAATAATAAAAAATGAAAAGGAAATAGAAAAGGAAGATGGAAGGATGCAGAGCGTGTAGAAAGTGGAGGCGAAGGATTGGTTTGGTTGGGTGTATATAGTATCCCATGGTATCTCATCTTTCGTACAACGACTGCAGCTGCAAAGTGCAAGCAAACGCGTGCAGTGCAGAGGGATCCTTGGTTCGCTGCAACGAACACCACGCCTTTTCTCTATACCCTCTTTGATTCATGGGACTGTTCAGAAGGATTGCTGGATTTCTAGGGATTGGAAACCACGATCACGATTCCAAGGATGCCGCCGCCGATGAACACGATGTCCATCCTGGTACGACACCGTATCGAGTCAGAGAAACCGGTCGTCCTCGTAAAGGCTTTAGCGTCCCTGCCCAGGTCGTCGTCGATCGCCACCACGTCCCACCCGTTCTCACTCTCTCTACGTCGGGCGACGGCGGACTTCAGGTCCTTCCTTTCTCTTCATTCCAATTCGGTTGGGTTTTATAACCATGCATTTAAATTTTGGGAAACCTAAAAATTCATGTCATGTTAGCGGCACAATTATTGCTTGGATCTTATACCTCATTTGTAATTTTTGACCTTTTTTCTACACAATTTAACTTTACACATAAAGGAAAATAGAAAACTTGTGTGCTTACTTTTGTGTGAGATATCAAGGCTCTTGTGAATTGTTGGGACTGTGCAGAGGATAGTAATATCTTTTCATTGTTTCAAATTCTATTATTAAGATTGTAAATAACCCGAGTCTATAGTTCCTGTGTTGAGTATTTGTGTATGTTCGTACGCGACAAATGGATCCCTTTTTTCGATTGGAACTCCAATGAACAATTATTTTAAAATGGTACTTCCCAGGGTCTTGAATAAAAAAAAAATGGTCAGTTTAGTTTAATTGTTCTTCATTTGAAACATAGACATTTTTCCTAAACTACATAAAAATAAGGGAATCATTGTAATAAAATCTCAATTAGACGGAAGACAGATAGGTAAAGTTAGTTCGAATTTGCTTACGCTTAAATTCATCTCTCAAACTTTTTTATCTCTTATATATGAGATTGAAAGGAGTATCTTATAATGTTTGTGTTTGGGTAAGATAGTGCAGCTCTTGGACTTCCTACCTCCGAAGCTGAAATTCAAGTTCTAGATGTTGTATCGTTTTATTTAAGTTATATCTTGTGAGGATGTTATGATATCTGATTTCATCAGGGAAAGAGTACATTGGTATGACTTTGTAATGTTGCAGTGCCATTGTGGATAACTGCCTTTGTCTTTATTTTCTTACTTTGTGCTGTTAATTTAGGATCACTCTTTTTTTCTAGCTGATAGGGGAAGCGGAACACTTTTGTAAGCTTAAGAATGAAATTGACAGCATTTGGCTTTTATTTGTACTTTAACATAGCAAAATTAGGTTGGAGGTGTCCTACCATTGGTGGCGGGGTGATTCTTGTCATATTCCACTAGAATTAGTTCATCTATGTATAGTGTTGGAGTTTAAATCTGCCGTCAATGTTCCTCGATTACATGAACGGATGTACTTTACATTCCTCAACCCAAACACAAAGACGAGTATGGGGAGGGGATTATTTAAAACTTTAATTGGTAATGGAAAATTCTTAGACGGTTCGCGTTGTACCATATCTTGTTTCAAAAGTAGCTATCAAATCTGTTCTGCTCATGATCAGCGGATCTTATCCTTGTTTCATGATTGGGAGTTGTCATTACAGCTTTTTTTATGCCCAACTTTTTGGCAGATAGCTTCTATTATTACAGTTACAACATTTGGACGTACTATGTACGAGTTAGGAAAAAATAAACAGCTTGAAGTTAAGACAAAAGACTCCAATCAATGATAGATGAAAGAGGGGAGGGGAAATATAGTTGCAAACTAGGGATTTTGGTGCATTCATGACCTTATGCTTGTGCTTTTACATTTTCTTTTGTCTCCATTGCCTAGTAGTTAAGTCTGGGAGTATCGTGGTCAGATAAATTTTCCTTTGTCTAGTAATTTACTGCCAGCAGGTGTTTAATATTTTTGGGCTGTTGTGTTTCGCTTCATCAGGGTCTGAGTTGGTATACTAAGCATCTTACGATGGACGAAGATGGAGATGTGGCTGATGAATTCCTTGAAGAGGTATTGTCAGTGATGCCAGAAGGACTTGGAGAAGATCATCATAAAACACAAGCAAGGTTTAAATCGAAGAAGGGGACCAAGGAAGTCAGAGTGAACAAACAGATCCTATTAGATGGGAAAATTATTCTTCATTGTGTGGAACACCAGGGCAGATTGTAGTAAATTGGTTCGGATATTGGTTCATTCGGCTTTTTCTGTTTAGTTGTGCATACTGTGGAATCTGTAGTTAAACACTAACATTTTAACTGGGCTTTACTTCATGGTTCCTTTTTGCATTTTAGCTGTCTTTCACTAGCTATGAATATATGTTTGGGAATTGCTACACTTGATGAAAACATGTGGGAGTTAAATGTACAATTTAAAGAAGTAAGTTAATGGTACCCAACAAATTTAACTTCTAAATCTCATGTCCAAGCTACATTACAGTGGCTGGCAAATTTGTAGGTCTAGCGGTTGTATTTGGTAGACATTGAGTAATATAGATGGGTATCTTGGCTGAGAGGACCACGTGTGAGATCTGCAAAGAAGCTATGAACTTTAACAAGTGGATTTAAGTGTAGTTCGTTGTGAATTATGAGTCTCCATTAAGTACTGAAATCTTGGACGTACTATTCTTCTAACTAATTGACAGTTTGTACTTGTTATTCCTTTTTGGCTACTATTAGCTAATGCTTAAACTGTTGCTATGCTTATTAAATTAATTGAAGGAAATTTAATTTGAGAAAAGTTGCAATCGATTGTAACGGATCGGCTTACCATCTGAATGTTTAAAGAATACTGAGTTTTCTGTTTGTTGTTCAGCACTTCTGCTCAAGGAGGGCATCTTGTTTGAATGCAAGGTTCTCGACCTTTACTAATCTTCTGGGTTGATGTACAATTGTAACGTGGTTGGCCTATTTAGAACAATTGACTTGGTTAGTTGAACAATTGGCCAAAAGGAACGATAGAAATTATATATCTTGTTTAAAAATTGGTAAGAACATAAATTGTTGTTCAAGGTGGTATTTCATATGGAGTTAACTTGCTACCACTGAGTGTGGGTACTGAAAAAATTGTTGTTGCAAGTGATTTATCATGTGAAATTCTTACTTAAAAAGTCTAGAATTCCATTCCTGATTTAAAAATGAAGTTATAACTTGAGGTTTTATTTTATTTTTAACAATGTATCAACATTACAAGAGGAGAAATATCAAATACGTTTTCAATATGTAAAATAAATGTTTGATTTGACCCAAAAATTTGTGCACATTAAATCATTGAGATGAATTAACCTGCATTAAATATTACAATGGTATTAAAATGGACTAGAAGAATATGAAACATGAATTCCAAAGTGGCCAATGGTTTTTATTCCATATTGTTCCTCTTCTTTATTTTTTTACACAACCAAAGTCAAGACATTTCATTGATCACTTAATGATAAATACATGGTGGCATGTGGTGGTGAACTTTGAGTCTAGCATAGTGTGTTGCTTCTTTTGAAAGAGAATGACAATCAATATTAACTTGTCTCTGTACAAAGTTAGCCATATAGAATATATGTCTGAGTGAGTTTTGAAACTCAGATACCTACGCTTCATTTTTTCTTCCAGAATCTGTGTTTGCTATGTTGACTTTATTTACTACCAGCCCAGAATCCAACTACTTTTGTTCCACATCAATGAGCCACTCTATAACTTCTAATTAGTCATCTTCTTACTCCCTAATATATTTGTAAATTTTAAAATGACAAAAAATCACGTCTCTGAGTTTACACCTATATACGAATTGTAATTGTTTACACCCTTTAGTTACACCTGTACCAATTAAAGAGACTAATGCATGAGATTTTCTACCTTTCAGTTTGAAAAAAAAATTATTTTTCATCAATGATAATAGAGCTGAACGAACTCTCATATCTGATCTAAACCAAATCCAATCCAATTCAGAAGATACTGCTTTCCAGCCACAGTCACAAGCACTTGTTATATGACTATAATAGTATGTAGCAACACACGAGAAATAGTGAAGAGACAACGACTACCTTAAGTCTTAACCTCATGATGCACGTCTTATACTTACCAAAGACTAATCTCCATCGAATGTGACATTTTAAAATGAGTGGAACACAAATATTAAACCGAGTGAGCAGTGACATATTCAACGCTGTTGGAGAACACGGGGCAATATCAAAGAAACCACTAACGTAAAAAGAGATGTCCATATCAGCATTCACATTCATCAGTTTTTGCTACCTCAACGCTTCAAGTTGAATACCGAAAAACAAGTTTCTTGAGTTAATCTACCAGAAAGGGTGACTATGTTGCGATTCAGAGATAAAGATGGGATCTTTTGTTTCCTTTTTAACCTCTCTTTTTATATAAATTTGTTGGCATCTTTTTGTTCTTTACAACCTCATCCTGATGAAATTTTACTCTTTTTCTAGAGGACCTTTTGGTTGATTCAAGAGGCACTAAAATCCTATATGAAAGAAATATATGATGTGTTTGATTCTGCTTCAAGCTTCACAAAACAAGTATCAGCAAGGGAAGATAAACCTTATCTAAAGATGCCAATTTTCTAAAGCACTAAGAATCAATAATCTTATCACAAATAGTTATTCCAAGTAGCTTTTAGGAAGACACTGCCTTCCATATTGGAGAACTATATAAAACTGCACTGACATTGACACTGTTGGGGCGACATCGATTCCTTAAAGAGGCTTACACTGCTTACAAATAAAGCAGTACATGGTACACCAATGATACCAAAATTATTTAATTATTTCAGTAAAGGGGAAATAGTTCATACATTTGAGGGGAATTTTCTCTGATATAACATATTCACTAGTTACTCCTCAAGGGTGATGAGATGCAACAATTAAAATCAAGATCGTGGTGTCTTCAACGAATTTTAGAGAAAGATTCTGCCATTTAGGTGTTGAATTTCTGCTCAGTGGTACTTGTTGAGGCCTGCATCATTCAGTAACAGCAATGTAAGCAAGATGTATATAAGAATGCAGTTCAAATTATTACACTAAGTTGCTAAGCAAGGAAGAATGCATAACAGAATTACACGGTTGCTCTAATAAAAAAGAGCACTTTTTGAATCTGTGACACACTGTAAAGTATTAACCTAAGAAGAGATTGTACTTACCCCAACTAATGTTACAAAACTGCAAACGGCACATTTCACGGATCTTGCTCCATATTGGTACCTCAGTAGCATCTTACAGTTCCCACAGTTGACATGTGCCACTTGATTTGCTGTTACAATGTTCATACATACGAAATAATGACTCAAATAATAACAATTTAGCATACTAAAGAAACTCGGTCTGCATATCAACATGATTACGTATACATAACACAAACACTCGCCATTTTTTATTTTTAAAGCTCATCAGGGAGTTCAAATTCTCTGTTGGATTTTGGTTTTATATTTGGTACAGAGAAACTAACACAGAAAAATTAATCAAAGAATCGAAATTTCATCACAGGCTGTTTGTGGTTTAATACCTTCCAAAGCCAGATTGACTGTGTGACAACAAGAACATTGCACACTTGTGGCTCCACGGATGTACATGAGTAAAGTGTGACAGCCTCCACATACTAACTGGGCCATTTCTGTGCATATGCAACAAATGCTTATGATTCGAAAAATTGGAATAGGTGACAAATTGAACTTCATAAATAACAAGAATTAGAGAGAGAAAGTGCACGGTACCAGGAGGTGGCACAGTGGTGACTGCATTGCAAACAGCACAGCACACAGAGGTGGCTCCAACTGGGTAAAGCAGAAGGTTTCTACACCCAGAACAGACAAGATGACTCTGCGGACCTGCTTAAGGAAGGTTTTGACATAAGTTTGCATGTATCAAATAAATGACCATTTATTTTTTACCCTTTTCTCTTTGATGCCATGGCCATAAATGTTCTAGCATTCATTGTGTCATTAATACAGGTCCAGTTTTTCAAAATGAAAAATACAGAACTGTACTAAACACATCTTCTTGTTCAATCTTCCATTTGGGAAAGGAAATTTCATTCTCCACTCCCCCTTTGAGTGAACTGAGCATTTCTATTTTATATCTGTGAATGGTTCTAAGGGACTCTGTCCCCAAAACAAGAAAAAATCGGACTTTTGATTTTTACGGAAATAATAATTGTGTAATCATTCTACCACCAACATGAATAGCAAATAAAGAAAGAGTAGAGTAAGCAAAGGTACCATTTGGTGGAGGCGCATATGGAGGTGGCGGAAGTGGCGGAGGGTAGGGGGCAAGTGGAACCGGCATTATCTCAAAATACTAAACTCTACGTAGAGAATAAAACTCTCTCTCCTCCCATTGAACAACTCTTAGAAAAGAACTGAAACATGAAAGCTGACGATGGCATAAAAAACCATGGAAAATGAACTGTACTTTGTCATTAATAGCAGCAGAATCAGAAGAGAAAAACCTTTTACGAAGCAGATTGTGAAAGCAACTAAATTTGCAGACGGGGTAACGTAACAAACGAAGTTCTCTTTCCCTTAGGGAGCCATGCATGAAACAACTGAAAAGGTAGAGATAAAGAAGAACAAGATCAACAACAAGGAAAAAAAAGTTAACACACTCTCAGAAAAAAATTAGATTAAATAGAATAGTGTACTCCCAGTGGGGGCAAACACAGGTCCTTGTCAACTGTTACTGCTGAAGTGGAGAGAGAGAGTTTTTGCATATGTACGAGGACATTTGAAAAAAAACAATGGCCAAGAAAATATGTTAGATGCGACAGAAATTAATTTAAAGAGTATTCAGAAGTTTTGATCCTCCTGTCAAGTCCACCTAGATAATTACGAACACTCTTAGATTCCTCTTTTCAGATTTCAGCTTTGCTGAATGCACTTTATCATATTCCAAACTTTTAATTGTTTGGTTAAACATTTTAGAATTTGAAAAAATTTGGATAATAAACAATACAAATGTCAGTTTAAATGGATAGAAATTATAAAGTTCAACAACATGTCCTATATTAAAAAATACTTTTAAGATATACTTCTTCCTAATAACTTGTAAGAAAAATTGTTCAATGTGCAGGATGAGTTGTGAGAGTATAATTAGTGAAGCAGAAAAGGACCACTTTTAACATTTTCCTTTGTGCAAATACAGTGGGAAGACAGAGAAAACAGCGAGAATAGGAATTATTATTACTAAGATACAAGATGACAGATAAGGAGCATGACTGCTTAATCTAAAATTGTGGTCCTTCCTCTTACTTATATTCCAATCTCTCCCTTTTCCCAAAAAAAATTACATTCTTTTTCTATTTTATTTCTTCCAACTCTTATAACATTACCAGTTTTTTAATGTACACTGTTCACTCTGGAGATAACTAAGGTTTTGAATAATACAACTATTCACAACGTTAATAATATCTTTTTAATCCTCATATTCGTACAATTTCTTTGTTACAAGAAACAATTTGAATTAGAAATTATTTAAATAACAATTTTCATCATGTTTAATCAGTCTTTTAGAATTGTACTAGACCTAATAATTTTTACTATTGCTCCCAGGTGATATTAATGACAATGTCTCACCTGAGACTTTTTCTTCTTTAATTATTGATAAATATATTGATAATTGATATTTTATGTTGTTACAATATTTTGTTATGATCATGTGGATTTCCAAATACCTTTTAATTATTATGTAAAGTCTCAGTTGGCATATTGTCTAAGACATTAATTTAACTAATAATTTTATCAATTTAACCAAATTATTACATTGGTTTAACCAATAGTTCAAAAAATACAGAAAGAAAATATGAAGATAAATAATTAATGTGCACCACATGTAAGACGTTTAGTTATAACACGTGTTAGTCTCTTAGAAAATATTTTTTTCGTTTTAAAATATTTTAGAAAGGTATATTTCCAACATAATAAGGTAATTTAACTTCTTCAAAAAGTACGATATATGGCCAATCATAAAGTTTTCAAGAGTTGATTTTTTAAGTAGTAACTTTTATTTTTCTTTAAAAAAATTAGTTTTATAAATAATATGAAACTTTCTTGTTTAACGGATCTACTCAACTTAATCGGAAGCATCAAACTCAATAATTTAGAAAATCTGTGTGACTAAAATAGAAAAAATCATTAATTGTCCTCTCAGGTTTCTTTTAAAAGCATTGATGTTTGGCTAAATTTGACTATAGATTGATGGATCGGTCAAATCCACTATATTATGCTTATCCTATCTTTTAGTGGGAACAATAGAATGTACCATTAATATTACCACTGACCAATCTTTTCTTTTCTTTTTAACTTTAGATATATGCTTTAATAATAGATCCTTGGTTACTTTTATATAAAATTATCAAAATTTAGTTCATAATCTACTGATAATACAAATAACATATATATTCATTTGTATTTTATTATCATAATTTATCGAAGGATAATACAAATAACATATATATACCTTCATTTGTTCATAATATTTTTAGTAATGATTTTGTCTCACACAGTAATAATGTTTTCAAACTGAAGATATATATAGACAGGTAGTAGTAATGACTTAACTTTACAACCTCCTCCTTCTTCTTATTATTTAAATTTTAAGTATGATAAAAGTGATAAAATATAATAAGAGACAAATGGTTAAGAAAATGAGACATATAACTAAAGATACAAGTGAATTGAGGTAATTGATAAATAGAATTTAAACTACTTATTAAATGAAATGAAATAAATTTAACATTAAAATTGAGAATTTTGGAAGGAAAACAATTTTTCTATATCTATAAATTGGAACATTTTTGTACAGTTTGAGAAATTTACTCTCTTTATGTTCAGTTTCATCCCGTAGAGGTGAAATATACTTATCCTTCTGTGCAAATATTCTTTATTAGTCATTGTCCTGTCTCTTAGCATAATCGTTACCTCATGTTTATCCTTTTGTGTACAGTGTTATCCATAAAGCTTGTAAGTATTTAAAGATCCTGGTTCTGGTGATCTTATGATGATATTTACATAATAAACCGTATAATCATTCTTATTATAAAATTAACATATTTTTAATTAATTTAATGTAAAGAATGTTATGAATAAAAAATTTATTTTAAAAATTATAAATACATATTTAAGATAAAAAAATAAATAATTATATTTATTACATATCAACTACAACTATGGTAACTGTCAAATAAATATTAATTTAATATTAAAATATCTTCTATAAATAAACTTCAACTTAACTGAACGAAAATGAACAATCAGAAAACAATAAAAACACTTTTTATTTATTTATTTTACTTACTTTAATTTACCGATATTGTATTTTAGATCATGATTTATAGTGTAGCTTTTGCTTATTGAAAATTGTTAATAAAATATGAAAATATATTTTAAAATAAAAAAATGTGACTGTTATTTACAATACTATACAAGAGAAAGATAATTACAATCTCTCCAAATGTTAAATTTTTTTTTCCGGCATCTTTCCTAATGTTAATAATACAATTTTGCCGATATCATAATGAGCGGAGAGTAAAAGATCAATAATTTATAATGTATTTTGGAAATTAATACTGTAATTTATATTTGCCAATATTTTCCAAAATATGTAATTTCATTTTTAATATATTAATAATATTTTCATAAAAAAGAGTAATAAAATGTCGTCACTCAGTGGGACAGGATAGTGTGGAAAACAATTACGGAGGTGCTAAAAGCAAAAGTAGAGGATTGCCCAAACATTTTTGAGGGCGAGGGCCCACATAGAGAAAGCTATAAATTGACCAAACCCGAAAGGAAAATTTGAGGTGGCACTGAGCTTCACTGAACTTGAGTGAAAGAACTGATACTAGCTGAACTTGGCACTCAGATTTTCATTGCTCTGTTCTATGAACGAAACATAGAAGAGGGCAATGAATTACAGTGATAATATTCTCTCCAATAGCCCTCTGTGAGTGTCACTATCCTTATTCCTTTTCAATTTCATTTGTTTTTATCTCTTTGTGTTGAATTACTTCACATTCACAAAATTATTAGAATGATAACATGGGTTTCAGTGTGAAGAACACAAACGATCAAGCTAATTGCAAAACACTCTGGACGAAAGAATCATCTTCCAATTCAGACAATGGATGGATGGTGCCCTATAAATACTATGCTGTCAATGGTCCCATTTCTGATTCAAACCCTAATGTTGACTCATCCAGTTGGGTTTTGTGTAATGCGGTTCAATTGAAAGACATTTCGTTGAAACGCATGGAAATTATATACAAGGACACTGTGTCAAAGCTTGTTGCTTTGGGGCACAATGAGGATATTGCCGTGAAAGCGATTTTGCTCAATGTTCATTGTTATGGCTCCAATGATTTGGCTACAGACCTGCTGCACAACACCTTGACTTGTTTAGAAGAGGGGAGCATGGACATGTATGAGTTCAAGCCTGCGTTCTCTGATTTGAAGAAGCTTGAGGAGCACACTCTGAAGAATCTTGTGTCTTTGTTGCAAGAAGTGAGACTCGAGTTAGGCGAGGGTGATGCTATGTGGTGTCTCCTCATGAACGATTACAATGTGTTAAAGGCAATTACCATCCATATTCCTTTTGTAAGCATGTTTCCTCCTCCTTTAACCGAGCTTGAGAACGAGGAACGGAGATTTAGAAAAGGAGACTCAGATATTCCTTTGAAAGGGTTCTTTTGTGGTAAGGAGATGACTGTACGTTTACAGAGAGACATTGAGTTCCCGAAAAAATTTGATCTTACTCCTGCCATGATTTGTTCGTTGAAAAGCAATGTTGTAGCGTTTACTGACGGATACAAGGCCAACTCAAAACAGATGCAGTCAAATGAAGGAAAATTTCCTGGGATTAGCACTGTTTCAAAATTGGACTCTTCATCTGCTTCTGTGGCCATAATGCTTGGTGATTTGCCTAGTGATTCTCACAATATGAATGACCAGGATGACTTTAAGTCTGTGCTGAGTAAATTTCATCATCTAAATATTGATGAGAACTTGGAGTTTGTGGCAGAAGATGAGAAGGATTCGGTGATAGTCACTCTAGTGCATCAGATAAAGGATCTTGAGAAACAGGTAAAGGAGCGGAAAGATTGGGCACATGAGAAGGCAATCCAAGCTGCAAGAAAGCTAAACGGCTATCTAATTGAGCTGAAAACATTCAGGATAGAAAGAGAGGAAAATCAAAGACTGAAGAAGGGGAAAGAGGCAAATGAGGAGCTTGAGGACCCTACCATGGTGAGACTCTTAGAATTGGAGGAGGCCTTGAGAAAGGTTTGTGGTCAAACGGATCTTGCAACTGCAGGAGTTGGGAAACTTGAGACGGAGAAAGCTGAAATCAAAGCAGAGTTAGAAGCTTGTAAATTAAGTGCATCAGAGTATGTCGCAAGCTGCTTGCAAATTGCAAAAAAGGAGAAAAAGTGCTTAAAGAAGCTTCTGGCTTGGGAAAAACAGGAAGCGAAGATAAAACAGAATATTTCAGATGAAAAGCAGAAGATTTTGGAGATACAAGAAGAGTTGGCTCAGATTAAACAACGTGCAAAAGAAGCTGAGGTATGCTCATATCATTTTGAAATCTACATTTTCTGCATAATGGCTTTGAATTGAATGTATCTAACCTGAATTTGGAGTCTGTTGAGTGATTTTGACACTTGTCTAATGTTTATTGAGTTTGGGTTTGTATATTACTGGTTTGGTGTAGTATTTACCATCAGGGACTTGGATAAAATTGTGGTGTCTTCTTTTTTATTTGTTACATTAGGATGTCTTGTGCTTGTAACAGGACAGTGTATGTGCACTGTGAATCATGGGAAGCAAAAAAGAGGAGCTTTGTTCAATGAGACACGTATCTGACTTGGATATTTGAGCAAGGCACATAATGGCACCTACAATCTCAACAGGGTGCTTTGAATTCCTCTCGTTCATTGCGTGTCTATATGCTTCTTGGCATGTGTATAAATATATATACACATGCATGGTGTTCTTTTGGATTATATGCTTGGTCTGTTATTTTTATTTGAAATCAGCCAAAATTGAAGTGATTTCTCTTGAATGAATTCATCAATTATACTAATATTCTGGAATTGCTCACGTTAATTAGAAAATTGCTCCAAATTATCAGGTATAGCAGTGTGTATATTTGTATATATGCCTGTTGACGGATATGTGAAGAATTCATGTCTTTTAGTCCATGACGATCCTACATACACGCGTTCAATTTCTTGGTGTCTTATTCGTAATCTAGAAAGTGAATCATATGAATGTTTGTCATGGATATACCTAAATTTTGTTCAGTTCATTGCATTCTGATCGATTAGTATTGATACAATTTTGTCCGCATTTAATGCACTCAATGCAACTTTCTCACCATTCAACCTCATGAAAATGGAAGTTTTTCTCTGGTGCTTTCTTAATTTTCTGCTCGGTAGTCCTTTTTTCCCGAACTTACTTTATAATTAAACTATCTGTGTATCAGAACATATGCTTGTCTTGAATCCTTTATTCTGCGTAATAATTACTTATGACAGGTCATGAGGGATGAAGAGTTAAAGGCTAAGGAGGAAGCCTTAGCACTGATTGAAGAGGAACGCCGTTCTATGGAAGCAGCTGAGGCTAATAGAAAAAGAAATCTTAAGGCTTCAAACCTGAAGATGGAGATAGATTTCCAGCGTCGCAAAGATGATCTTTTAAGACTGGAGCAGGAGATTTCGTGTCTCAAAGCATCTGCACAGTCTGCTACTTTGCCTACATGTGAGTCTGAGGAAGCAGAGCCCCACACAGAGATAATTGCTAAGCTACTGCGAGAATTAGATAACGTGCCGGATTTTTTTGGAAAAGAAGCCACCGGTAATACTTATAGAGAATGCGTTATATGTGGAAAATATGAGGTTTCCGTAGTTTTCTTGCCATGTGCACACCAAGTTATGTGTGCCAGTTGCAGTGAAGAGTATGGAAGAAATGGCAAAGCTGTTTGTCCATGCTGCTGGGTTCCAATCGAACAGAGAATTCGTACATTTGGGGGAAGTTCGTAGTCTTTGGGGTGGGGCGTGGACATGATTAAGAATAGTTTATTTACATAAAAGCTTTGTTCTGACGTCAACTCAACGTTTTGAAGGTCTGAATATCTGTTATTAGCTAGAAAATAAGAAATAGGAAAATAGGAAAATAAGTGTTTTGAAGGCATTAGTCAAGGATCATAACATATAAAGAATTGAATAGCACCAAATACTGTTCGATCTTTTGATTTATAGATAATTATTCTTTTATTGCATGGTTCCTGGGCTCGAGACTAAGAAATAAGCAGCTGCACTATCTGCGTTGGTTAGATCTTATAAATTTGGAAAATATACCTAGGGTGCACAGTATTTTACCTCTCTAGTTTATTTTTCTCAGACCACGCTCTTTTATTTGCTGTATCCTAAATCTCTTTAAAATTTATGCAAAATTAAATAAAATGGCATATTTGTGGTTAATAAGACTAAAACAAAATAGTACTCAAGTAAAATAAACTTGATGGAATTTGATGTTTTACTTAAACGTTTGAGACGTTTAAAGGCCATTTTTAAAAAATAAATGAATCGGGTAGTGTTTGATTATAGGATGATTATGTCAAATGTATTCTATGCAGGTTCTATATAACAAGATCAGGCATGGTTAACCTATTCTTCTTTTTACTTTTTGTCTACGATGAGAACCCATTTGATGACATAAAAACAGTAGAACGTAATTTTACTTTGACCTCTTTATTTTGATAGTGTAGAACTTTAATCTCTATAAATGTAACTTAAGGTCTGACAGCATATTAGATGGGATTGAATGAGGCTTAAATTTTTGTTTTGTTGAGTTATGCAAGTAGTGCGCAAGGATGATCTCATTTTGGATAAATTTTTTTTCCACACCAAAATGAAAGAATCGGACCTATCCCTCTCCTAACATGTTGGAGAAAACTGAAGAGTACAGATGGCAATTGGTTTGTGGAGGCAGATGTTGAAATCTCAAGCTTCGAACGGATGGAGTCATGGAGAAGTTGGAAATGCACGAGAGAACCGCTTACTAATATAACAAAACAAAAGAAAAAGAAACAAGATCAAGTAACCCCAGCTGTTTGAGGACTACATTTAGATTCAAAAAAGCTACCTTAAATATCAAATATGTTCATACCATATTATGGCTATTATTGGTTGTATTCCCGTGAAGCCCAAGTAGTCAACAACACCTTTGAACGCTACGATCACTCTATCATTTGCACAGTGCCATAATGCAGCTGGCAGCAGCACTCTTTAATGCCAATGAAATGAAACTATCAATTATTAGGTAATTCAAGATCTTTGACGTGCTTATAGTCTTGATCAATCTATACGTGAGTTCTGATTTCAAATTTATGAGAAAGAAAAAAATTAACAGCATCTAACTATGTGATTTTAAATGATTCAATGAAGAATTACATGCACTACCAGCACCTTGCTTTGCAAATGAAATGTGACTCAGTAACAGCCTCAATGAGTTAAGAGTTAGGTCAACCAGAACCAGACAGTTTAAACTGGGATTTGCAAGTAAATATTGCACCAGCACTTAAGTTCTGCATTGTACTTTTATGTACGTAACTTGGTCGGTGCAACTTGTCACCTTCACCATATTCAGCATCAAATTCAAGTATTTCTACATATAATTTACATGATGTGGTGGAGAAAATTTGAAGCATTCTTTGCCGTATTTTAATGGCTTACATGTACCCTCATAATATTGACCTCCATAAAAAATACACTGACAACATAATCATCAAGGTAACAGGGAACCAGTCACCACAAAAAATAGTACCTGTGTAATTGGAGTTCCCTTCTCTTTTTCAACTTTTTAAGACTTGAGAGAGATACTCAGTTTAAAGCACTGCCACTTTAATGGAATACACGTGAAGGTAGAAATGACATTGCCAGCTTCCACCTTTCACCCTCCTTATAAAGTTTCACACTTGCTTCATGGACAAAATTGGGGTTCTCTTTCATGCATCTAGACTCCCCATTAACCCACAAAATGACAAAAATATCGATTCCTTTTCCGTTTTATAAAACTATTTCTTGTGTTATGGCTACTGAAATATGAAACACCTCCTGAGAAGCCTATTAACTTGTTGCATTTCTACGTTGTCACGGTCTCTACTATAGTGTCGTCTCAAGCTAGAACTTGCACCTTGATAATGGTTCCCAAAGTTTATGCTGGCCAGGAAATGGCAATGGTTGAGAATGATAATTGCATAATGAATGGTAACTGGAAGAAACGTGTGCATGTTTTTGGTGAGAGGGTGAGGAGAATTCCTACTAAGGCTTGGCAAACTACATGGAGGGTGGGACGTGAAGATCCAAGAAGGTTGATCCATGCAGTCAAAGTTGGTTTGTCCCTCACTCTGGTTTCTCTGTTGTACTTGTTGGAGCCATTTTACAAGAGCATTGGACAGAGTGCTATTTGGGCTGTCATGACTGTGGTGGTTGTGTTGGAATTCACAGCAGGCAAGTAATTCTCTTAAATGACAAATTTTTGTGATCAAAATTAACTACTCTCATTACTTGATACTTTCTTATGTACAATAAAAGGCCCTTGCTGCATGAAATGTTTTGGATGACCTTAACGTCTTTATATGGTTCCAGGGGCAACTTTGTGCAAAGGACTCAACAGAGGATTGGGAACACTGTTAGCAGGATTATTGGCATTTATTGTTGGGTATGTTGCAGATGCATCTGGCAGAGTCTCTCAAGCTATCATCATCGGAGCTGCAGTTTTTTTTATAGGTGGATAGATTTGCTTTACAACTTTATGAGAAATCAAGACTTGAAATTGATGCTCCTGATCAAAAGGGCTGTCTTTTAATGATTCTACCAGTGTTAACATTCTGATTAATTATTCACTTCATTCTTGGTTTTTCTCAATGGAGAGAGCAAAATGATCATTAGCATAAAGTTAGCCTGTGATGATGACTAAAAATTAATACTCTTATTGCAGGAGCTCTAGCTACTTATATCAGGTTTATTCCCTATATCAAGAAGAATTATGACTATGGTATAGTTATATTTCTCTTGACTTTCAACCTTATTGCTGTCTCAAGCTACCGGGTTGATAATGTGTTGAAGATTGCACATGAGCGTGTATACACCATTGCCATAGGCTGTGCTGTTTGCCTTCTCATGAGTCTTCTGGTATTTCCAAATTGGTCAGGAGAAGACCTCCATAATTCCACTGTTTACAAGCTTGAAGGCCTTGCAAAATCTATAGAAGGTACACAAACTTCTAATATTCAAATCTATAGAAGGCATTTCCACTTTAGAAAAATAGTCTCATCCCATGTTATATACATTTATTGGACACATATCCAGTTTCTGAATTTGATCATTTTTGCAGTATCTGCACTAGTTTTGAATACACACATCTTCTCTTTCATAATTTAAGATTATTACTTTATTTATATAAATTATGTGTATGGCTGATGCATGTTTGCATGTGTGTTGTGAGAAAGTGTGTTTGAATGTGTGAAAAAACAGTTAATATAGAGATTCTTGAAATCATATAAATTTCAGATTATGTAATAATTTCTTCTGTAAAAGTGTATGCGCATGATGTACATTTGTGTATTTGCAGTCATGTTAATTTTAATCTCCCTGTGTCTTTTACCTATAGTAATATTAACTTCAGGCTTAACTATTTGTAGTTTTATAAACTTTTCCTTTAGATTTCTACTCTGAAGAATTATATATTTCGATTCTTCTATATATCATTTTAATATTTTTTAGTCCATACATATACATATCAGTTTTAGTTTTTATCATCTAAAATTGCATAGATTAAAAATAATGTATTTACAGAGTAAAATAAATTACTTCGAAGTATAGAAACTAAAAGAGAGTTTATTCGGGTGCAAAAGTAGTAAAAGGCAGTGATACTTATTTTCTTTACCATTTCTTGTGAAATTAAGACATTGAAGGAAGTTAAAAATGTTGCAGCCTGTGTGAATGAATACTTTTATGGAGAGCTAGAAGGATCTGGAGATATAAAATTGTCTGAGGATCCAATATACAAAGGTTATAAGGCTGTTTTGGATTCAAAATCCATCGATGAAACACTGGTAAGGCAGTGAGTGAGTCATGTATTAATTAGTTCATTCAAATACATTCATTATCTTTGAATGCAGCGAATCACTTGGTTCTATTTTGAATTGTGCAGGCATTGCATGCAAGTTGGGAGCCAAGGCACTCTAGGTACTGTCACAGATTTCCATGGCAGCAATATGTGAAAGTTGGAGCTGTTCTGCGTCAGTTTGGTTATACTGTTGTGGCCCTTCACGGCTGTTTGAGAACAGAAATTCAGGTATCAGCTTCATAAATGTTGCATTTGAAATAAAGTTTAATCAACATTTGATATTTGTAAATGTCGTTAATTGAAAAAGAGAATTGAAAGTTATTTTCTTAAACTGATATCACTTGTTTTAGACACCACGATCTGTGAGAGCCATGTTCAAGGACCCTTGCATTCGGCTTGCAGCAGAGGTATCGAAAGTACTGATAGAACTTTCCAACAGCATAAGGAATCGCCGGCATTGCTCTCCAGAAATACTGTCCGATCATCTGCACGAAGCCCTGCAGGACCTGAACACTGCCATAAAATCTCAACCTCGGCTCTTCTTGGGCCCGAAACACAGGCACAACCAAGCCAGCAACATGTTCAAAATAGCTGCCGAACAAGTTGGGCATGGAAAGACCTCCCTTTCAAGTGTTAAAACCGATTCTTCGGCATTGCTGGAGTGGAAAAACAAAAGGGTTACCACTGAACAGACAAAGGAATCAGAACGAAAGTCTCTGAGGCCCCAACTGAGTAAAATTGCAATCACTAGCCTTGAGTTCTCTGAGGCTCTTCCTTTTGCTGCATTTGCATCTTTGCTTGTGGAAACAGTTGCAAAACTGGATCTTGTGATCGAGGAAGTTGAGGAACTGGGGAGACTCGCATGCTTCAAAGAGTTCATACCTGGTGATGAATTTGTTGTCACTTGTGACGAGCCTCGAATTGACGTGTTTCAGAACCATTTACCATCTCATGGAGTGGACTAACTGAGAGAGAGAAACCTCACATAATCTGTTATTTGATGAATGATGATGATGAATATTAATATAAATAATAATATATTTCAGTATCTTTTAGATTTCTGATATATATGTAGGAATATTTATCAGCACCATGATATATTTCAAGTTATAAAGATGTTTGCATGAATTTGGCGATTACAGAAATTTTTTTAATGATTCCAACAATGTTAACATTTTAATTAGTTCACTTTATTTTTAGTTTTTACCATCTCTCTTTTCGGTCTAACTATCCAATTCATGCAACCAACAATTTTTATTTTTATTTTTTACATGTTGTGACTCACCAACTACACATTACTTAGTTTTTCTTTATCTCGTAAACACATCTTATTATTTTTACTTTTTGACTATACAAATATTGTTTATTATTAAAAGTGATTTTTTATGACAGTAATGTGTATAATGATATAAGTAGTTTAATATAATGATTTCAGTAGAAATACACTTGTTTAATAAAACTCTCTCTCTCTCTCTCTCTCTCTCTCTCTATATATATATATATATATATATATATATATATATATATATATATATATATATATATATATATATATATATATATTCAATTTTAATAATTTAATTTACTAAATATTTAGATATTATCTGATTTTAATATGAATATTTACTTATTTAAGAGGATATGGATAAGATGAAAGAAAACAAGATTCAAAGAGAATCCTAATTACTTAATTTATTTTTCAATTTAGCTATCATAGGTTTCTTTTCTTTAATTCTAGTTTTTATTTATCTATTTCTCTTAAGTTTTCTAAAATAAAAGAAATTGAAAATGTCTTCTCATCCTATCAATAAAACACTCTTCTATTGTATTTTAAAATTTAATTCAGGTTATATCATAAATGAATCACACAAGTTACAAATTAACAATACTCTTATCATTTGATTATAAAAAGGTTGATTTATTTTTGCATCCTTTTCACCTTTTGTTTTCTTTTCTATGATTGAAATCTCTATTTTTTAGGGACATTTTTCACTTCTTAGATTCAAATTTAGGAAAGGGTTCACCAATGTTAAATTAAAAGTATTTAACAAAAATTAAAGTACTCACTTTTTTTTTAATCTATTATCTGTCATGAGTTGTGAGAAAGTTGATCATATCAAATAAAATGAAGATTGGAGAAATAAGTTACTTTGAAATATTCATGGGGTAAAAAAATATATATATACCTTGTAGTTAGTGTGTATCTCTCTTAGTTGAAAGCTTGAGCAGAGGATAGTAAGAGGAAGAAACGATGAATGGTGTAGGATTCTCTCCGGCGGCATGGAGTTCTTTGATCCCTTTTTCATCATCTTCTTCTTCTTCTTCTTATTCTTTGTTTCCTCAGAAGAAATTGGTGAAACCCAAAGCCCTTAACAGAGCCTTCACCTCAGACCCCTACGTTCTGGAACTGGCCGAAACCCTTGAAGAGAGCATCCCCTCCACACCCTCCACCCCTCTTCCTCTCCACAACCTCCGAAACGCTTCCTCCGAATCCCTCCTCTCTACTCCATGGCCTTCCCGCCGGGACGAGCCCTTCCGCTTCACCGACCTCACCTTCATCCGTCAATCCCGCATCCTCCCCCTCTCCCATCCCTCTCCCGTCAAAATCATCACTTCCCACCTCCCTCCCGCCGTCTACGTCGGCCCCCTCTCCGCCCTCTCCTCCTCCTCCCTCCTCCACACGGTCTCCCAATACCTCCCCCACACCTTCCCCGACGCCGACCTCTTCTGGTCCATCAACGGAATCGCCGCTCCCGATTTAACCCTCGTCTACGTCCCGGAGAACTGCCACCTACAAGACCCCATCCACTTCCAGTACACTCCGCCGCAGCCCCCCACCACCCACCCTTCCGACACCATGTACCTTTCCAATCCCAGGGTCCTCGTCGTGCTCGAGAAAGGCGCACGTGCCCATATAACTGAAGACTTCTCCTCCGAGCAGGGGAACGACAACGACCGTTATTGGAGTAACGCTGCTTTTGAGGCGGTCATCGGAGAAGGTGCCAAGCTTTCTCATTCTTACATCCAGACACAGTCTTTCCATGCCGCTCACACCAAATGGACCTCCGTTCGCCAGGTCACAACCTTCGATTCTTCAAGCCGTTGCCTTTATATTCATGGACTTTGCTAGATCGGGTTGTGAGATTGTAGCTTCTGTGTCAATTGTTTCCTTGCAGGATTCGTCTAGTGCTTATGAACTCACAGAGGTAAGCGCGGGAGGAAAGCTGGGGAGGCACAATCTTCGTATTCAGCAATTGGGTCCTGATACTGTCACCGAGTTATCCTCTCTGCACTTGTCTGTTGGTGATCAAACGCAGGACCTGCATAGTACTCTTGTATTGGACCATCCACGGGGCTATTCTCGACAACTTCACAAGTGCATTGTTGCTCATTCACAGGGACAGGCAGTTTTTGACGGAAACATTAAGGTTAACAGGTATGTATATGCACTTATGCTGCAATATGTGAATGAAATGCACTCCGTACAATCTAATGAGAGACTAAGGTTGTGGTTGATTTCTACAATGGAAAGAGAAATGAGAAAGTATTTCCCAGTTTTTGTTTTTCAAAGTTTTAGATGAGAAAGTGATTAGTAAATAGTGTGAAATTGTTTCACAAAATGGCTTCTGGAACTAAAAAATGTTGAAAAGGAAACAAACAGATCTCCAGGTGAAAAAGTTGCTGTCATTCATTGATCGTGCTAAATAAAACAGAGGCATGTGTTTTCAATTTCAATATGTATAAGCCACTCTCTATACGAGCAATGTACTATTTGGTGCAGGTATGCTCAGCAGACTGATGCAGGTCAGTTGACAAGAAGTCTTCTGCTTGAACCTCGTGCGACTGTGAATGTTAAACCAAATCTCCAGATTGTGGCGGATGATGTCAAGTGTTCCCATGGGGCTGCAATAAGTGATCTGGAAGAAAGTCAGCTCCTCTATTTCCAGGCACGTGGCATCGACCAAAACACTGCTAGAAGAGTTCTAATTTTTGCCTTTGGAGGAGAGGTGATAGATAAGTTTCCTTGTTCTTCCATTAGAGACAGAGTACGAAGTCATATTAAAAATTTGTTGGATCCATCCTCTAATTGATCATCATACTAGGCGTCTGTTAAATGTAAAATGACAATTTGAAATAAAAATGAAATTCTTTTCATCAGAATTCATTTGTTCGACAACATTGAAGTGTATGTAGCTTGATGCTTCGTCGTGTATGACTGATCTGTGGATGTGTTTTTTTAGTGAAAAATGCATTTGTTTGTAGGAATTTACAATCCTTGTGTTATTTACTAAAAGTAACAACTCTAATTCGCTGAAATTTATTGAGAACCATGAGATTATCGGTGAAATCATGAAATCTTGCCAACCAGCTTGTTCAGAGTTTGGACGTTGAATCTGATTCATCCATCCAATAATGTATTGCTCTTAGTGCATTCAGCTAGCAATCCATGGCCAGGGTTTTTCCTTCAAGTCACATGGAATGTTGGTCATATATTTTTCTGAGACTTTTTATCTGTTTCAGCACATTTTATTTTTGTGGGTTAAAATTCCAATGAATTTAATATGAATCGTGTAAAATTCATTCAATAGGTGTGTCAAAAGAAGAATGTTAATAGAATATGTTGCTGACGTTTCTCCTTTACTGAAATCCTAAGATGCAAATAGACTCACGTATTGTTTGTTGTGTTGGCGTCTGATTTGACAAGTTTTGGTGCTTTCAGCTGCCTTATTTGATTTACTCTGTTTCAAACACAATTTTCCTGCTTCAAACAACAAAATCGAAATAATCAGTTCTGCAAAGCCAATTTGGTTCTAACAACTCTTAATCCAAAAGTTACATGGAGTTCATAGCGATAACAAATCTAACAATTTGGCTTGAAGTTAAGTTTGTAGTTATTACACAGAATTTTCTTTTAAAAATTAACAGTTGCAAGCACGTATGTGATTCCCATAAATGAAGCCATATTACTGGGTCAAAACATGTCATACATGGCTTGCCAAAAAATGAGGGTCTGGCAAATATTACAGGTAAAGCATACACACCCAATATAGATGCATTAGTTATCCATTAGTAAGAAAATGTGATAGCATTTTATTGGTTATTCCTGCCCTTGGTTTGTTATAAAATGTTTTTATATAGCTTCTAGATACCTTCCTTATTTTGTTGACTTAAAAATATGCGTATTTTAAATACTACAAATAAAATTTAAACTTTTTGATTTGTTATTAGTAATACATTTAAACTTTCATTTATTTATTAAGGTTAGGTTACCTGCATCTTTGTATCCGTTGCATTGGTAAATGGCACTGTAACACGTTACTGATTGAAACTCACGGTTTTATTTCTATTTCTCTTTGTATCTCTCTTTAATTTCTATCAAGTCCATCAAATTATACAACTTTTTAAAATACCTTCATTTTATTTTTTCATAAATTAGAAGTTGAATTTTATTTCTTTCTTCTTTAATCCTATCCTCTTTACTGCTTTCCTCAAAACCAAACAGGATATTAGTTTTCGGCAGGGAATATTTCATTCTACAACTTAAATGCAATGATTAAATTGAGGCTGTAATTCAGAATCATGTTAATCTGCAATGGTTGGAATCCACCTTCAATTACATATTTTCTTCTCTTACTAGTGACTGCTCTAAGCTCAGTCAGTACATTTGTATCCCCACCAATATACACCCACATCTCTTGGCTCGAACCAGAGAAAGAAAAGGAGCAAAAAAAGAAAGAATGGAAAGGGCCTCCGCTACTAAAAATTTCTATCATTTTTCATCTCTATAAACCTGGATAATAGATGGGAAAAGAAATTGACTACGATGACGGAACAAAAAAGAGAACAGTTTAAAAAGGCTTTACATGGTTCTTTCTCCTAAAGAGACTTCCCAAAATCGGTCCGCAATGCCCATTCCTAAGCTCATTTTAATTGCATTTCGCATCTCCCAAGTCTGAATAGAGCTATACCGGCGGCTTCTTGCCAATGAAATGTACGGTTCTTCTATTCACAACTCATATTGCAAGACCAGAATGAACATTGAAAAATGGGTCGACTTTGAGTTGAGCAAGGTCTCATGGATACTTCCCTGATGATTTCCAGATTCTTCCTTCAAGTGATATCACCATTACAGTCACATCATCATGATACTTCCTCCGATCTCCTTGAGGTATATCCAGCAACTCATGGAAATCCATTCCTGCAACCATTGAGTTTAAAATCACTACTCTAAATCTATAAGCAGTAGTTGACAAGCCCAATCATTTGAGCAAAAACTTAATTCCAATATTGCATTAATAATTTTCTTGTTCTATCATATTTCCTTGTGTTAGCTAACTTAACCCCTACCATAGGCTGGGGTTGTAAAATACAAACTGACCACTGGCATCAAACCTTTTCTCTACTAGAACCAACCAATCCTATGCACATAGAAAAGAAAACCCTCTTAAGATCCGTCCATAAGAGGGATAATATAGATATAAAAAAATGTGAATATGTAAAGTCAGATAACTTCTAAAGAATAAAAAATTGTATAATAGGTGCTCACTGCTCACAAACACGTAAAGCAGTGCCCCCAGAAAGTCAAGATATTAAACATACTATTATAGCAGCACCCAATGAATAACACAATACTACTAAGACAACACATTATTGAAACAAGTTTTTCAAAAAGAAAAATGGCTCAAAAATACGACGCGAAACAGCAGTTAAAGACAAAAGATAACCATATATTAAATCACTGCTCGAGATATAAGGGGGGATACATTTCATTCAATTTTCCAAAATATATACACTGCAACTTTTGTGTAAACAACTTAAAATATCCATTACTTTGTTCTTCGGGCAAAATCCAGTTAAAATAAATATATCCTCGATGTCAAAAGGAAGAGTCACATCACATACGTAATGACTGGTTTTGGCCATAAATATAGTATATGCATAGGTCCCCAAGTCAACCAATAAAAAAGATTGACTAAATTACTATTTTAGTTCACTATTAATTCTTGATATGTAATTTTGGTCCTCACGATCTTCTTCAGCAATTTTAGTCCCCACATTTAAAAAAAATCACAATTTTGATCTAATTTTCACTTTTGAAAACGTTAATTATTTTAGATCTAAGATTCAATTAGACCAAAATAAAAGAAAAAATAACCACGTGTGCACAATTGAGAAATAAACCAAAATTGCAAATCTTGACTAAAATCACGGGAGAAAAAAGGGAAACAGCCAAAATGACATAGTACAAATTAAAAGGGGACCAAAGTTACACTTTAACCAAGAAGTTTTAATGTTCGACTATTTTTGAACAAACATTGGGAGAAGACATGCTTTTACTAATTATATAAATGAAGTATCAATTCAAATTTATAAATTAATTGTAATTTCCTCCATATTTGTCGTAAGACAAATTTAACATGTTCACATGAGCATATGCAAAGATCTAAGAAAGATTCATGTGAGAAGAAGATCTTTTTACCAGCCTTCTTGGCAGCACGTAGGAGCAGCTCTTCTATTAAATGCTGGGCAGGATCTCCATCCGGAAACTTTTCCATAAAGCTCTCGACCTGAGAAACCACTTCTTGATTGCTTAGGTATTGATACAAACCATCAGATGAGAGGATCAAGAACTGATCTCTAGGGCATAATCTATGGTGACGCAATGAAGGGAAGCAGGATATATATGGAGCAGTGCCAATATATTCATTACGAAACATTTCCAGCACCACATCATTCCACTTTGGCTGCAGAAACACGGAAAACATCAAGTCAGCATAATTTTCTTACAATATTTAAGTCTCAGAATTGCTTCCTTGAACAAGAGGGATGATAAACAAGCAGGACTCCATTTTGTGTGAATGAGAATGGCCATGTGCAGCAGTGCCGTAGGCACTAAAAAAAGTCAGGTAGCATGAAATGAAATGTCTCTCCATAGCCAGAGTAGGAAGTTTGGCTTACTCTAAAACCAAGTCTTCAAGCTAGGATGACCCAACCACACATCTAAACACCATCACAAAAGCTGAATACACATAAAAGCTATGCACTAGTTCTCCAAGTCCAAAATTAAAAACAATTTTCTGCAGGTTATCCAAAATAATTTAAACTTCATGTAAGCTTTTCTTGTTGACACTAAGTCCTAGCCTGTTCTATCCAAAGAAAATTTTTATACAGACCGAATACATTGTAAATAAATTATACAGTGCCCAAGAATGACAATCAATCTCCTATTACATAATAGTGGATATCAAAGTCAATAATCTTCTCGTATCTGACAGTCAAAAGTAAACAAGAATGAAATATTAGTACAAGAAAGTATTTTAAATATTTGAAGGCACCATACCTGTTTCAAAAATCCAGCACCAAAAGCTCTAGTAACCTTAAGACGGCCTTTCACTCTATCATTCACAATACAATGGCTATCATCAGGATGCTCATTCTTAATTCTAACAACTTCCTGCAAAACATTAAGCTTCAAGTTTCAGACATCCAATACGAATTGATCAGAACATGATTGGATGAAAAGGAAATAAAACTAATAGTGGCAGAACTTCTAAAATTAAGCACACCGCAAATAAGCACAAAGAAAAATATCTAAATTCAATATAACACTCACATGACTCGTAAATGAAAGCTACAAAGTGAAAAATAACATGCCACATAAAATAAAAAAATAAAAACAAAGAATGCTGAATTTGGATCAAATCTTCAAGAGACAATCTCATCCCTGGTCTTTGGGATATGCTAAGACAAGCACACACATCACACGAAGAGAGCAGTAGTAAAACCTAAAGGGAAAATGCAGCATCATTAGCAATATATGAATACAGTATGATATTCCAGAAAGCTACCAAAGGAAATACAGAAAATTTGAAGGATACTGAAGCCTTATAATTAACCATGAAATCTTGCACCCATGTGTTAGAATGTAGAAAATATATCATCATCAGACGAAGGATGAATAAGTACAGACAAAAACAAGACAAGAAGTATTGCAATGTGATAGTCCGAAGGAAAACAGGGAGTGTGGCCCAATTACAAACTTGCCTCTTCAATGCTGGTGCTGTGATCAGTGGACAGCTGCAATGCAACCAACCTCCGTTCCCTAGCAGGACCCTCATTCCCTAACACGACACCACCTTCGTCTGGAGCCGAAGACTCCTCCACTATGCACTCCCCGCTTGACCCAATGCCTCCACCATTTCCCGTTTCCTTACTAGTAGCGTGAACCTCCTCACACTCATAATGTGCCACAATGGCGCGGCTATCCCCCACGTTCATAACATAAACATCCTCATCCCTCATCAACACAGCCAACAGACACGACCCCATCAGAGCAAGCTCCGGATTGGTATCAATCAGCTTATCCGTCATATCCAAATAAGCAAGCTCAGTCATCTCAAGCGCCCTAGACAACGCTCCCAAAACCAACTCATGATCCACAGGCCCCACTTTTCGCTTCCTCCCACCGTGACCCTTCTCCTCCTCCTCCTCCTCTGCCGTCGTTGGATTTTCCACCTCAACCTTCTCTTTCTCCTCCCCCACGCCCAAGCTCCACGGCAACAAACTCCTCCCGTGACCCTCTTTATGCCTCGACAACCCATGCTTCAACTTAGACAAAATCAACCACCGTCTACTACCTCCCGAACCCTCCTTGCTAGCACTGAGCGCATCATCAACCGAAAACGCAAACCTATCAGACCCGGAAAGATCGAGCCCGTTCTCCGCATCATCCTCCTCAGCCAAAAACTCCCACAGCCTTCTCCTCCTACTTTCAGTCCCCTCCGCTTGAAACGTCACTCTCTTAACCGATCCTCGGAGAGAACTAGAGTCTTCCTCCACCTCCACCTCATTCCGGGGTTCAGCTTCATTATCCTCCAGCTCAGGTGCAGGGTTAGTTCCCTGCACCTGCGACTGCGGTTCTTCAAGTTCCCAAAACAAACCCTGGAGCTCTTTGTGAAGGGCACGGTAAAGATTACCCATGAGAAACTCTGGCGCATCAGGGCCATTGAAACCGTCGTATATCCCTACGAACAACCAACCCTGTTCTTCCGATACAACGACATGCACACGATCCTCCCCCGCTTTTCCCAGCGCCCACTGCACATTGCTCTCGTTCTCCGTCTCACTCGTCGCTTCCGTCTTCCCCTTCCGCCCCACAGGCACCACCCAAGGCCGCTTCTTCTCCGAGAGACTCCGCTGGAAGGCCTTTCTCAACCCGGCAATGCTCTTCTTCCGCTTCTTCTTCACATACACTCCACCACCGAGCGGAGCAGAGAAGGGCACTCCCGCAGAGCTCGAAACGGAGTCGTCGAGGGGTCCCGAGAGCGCGCCGCTCTCAATTGGCCCCGAGAGAAAGAACGCCTTCCGCTCTCTCTCAGAGGGAGCAGTTTCTCCTCCTCTGGGAGCGGGCTGCAGAGGGAGAGCGCTGAAGGAAGCCGTTCCTCTGAAGCCATTGACGGTGGTGTCGTCATCCTCGGACTGGAGCACGGTTTTGGGCACGGAACTGTTGGCGCTGACCGAGGCTCCGGAAATGGCCTTGAATGCGGTTTCGGGGAAATCGGAGCGATGAGAAGGGGAGAAGCGGAGAGAGTTGGAGGGAGAGAGGATGCGATCGGAATGAGAGGGAGAGAGAAAGCGCGCGGAGGATCTGACGTAGCAGAAAGAGTGGCCTAGGGTTTCGTCCAATGGCTCTGTCTCCGCAAAAACCAACTGGCTCTGGTTATGGTTATGGTTATGGCCATGGCCACCATGGCCACCATGGCCATGATTGGAAGATGCCTTGAAGCATGAAAAGAGATTGCAGAGTCCATTGCTTCCCATCACATTTGAGTTCCCCCAACCAAACCCCACCCAACAAAACTCACTCTACTAATTCACCTTCTCTCCACAACACAATTAAATAAATTCAAAACCAACACACAAACAACAACTATGCTCAGAACCAGCAACCCAAAACAATACAAACTCACTCTCTTACTTACACACATCAAAATAATACACCCCACTTAAATAATAATAATATTCTAAATAATATAATATCCTTTTTTTCCGTTTTTTTTTTCAAATCAAAATATTTGTTGTCTTCTGTGCCCTTTGTTGGCACTGTCCGAGTTTGACGGTTATGTGAGCTGGCATCTCCGCAATTACTCTTTTTCTTCCAGTTTTCTTTTTCTATTTTCTTCAAACGCCTCTTCCACAGCTCATCCTTCATAAATACTTTTATACCTTATTTATTGCTACTTCTGTTATTAATCATACTTTCATTAAACTTAATTCAAACATTAATCACACTTTAATTATTTATCATCTACATAAACCTTTACAATTCCACACCATTCAAATACTGCATTCACTTTTATAACTCCATTTTACAATTATTAAAATACGGAAAATATAATTAAATATACTAATACATTATTTTCTCATTTTTGGATCATAAAAATATTTTCTGTTTTATTCAGCGGACATACGCGGTTTAAGAAGACGGTATGAAACTTTATTTTAAAACAAGTATCTGTCCTTTGACATTTTTTATAAGTGTCAGAGCAGAATAAAGTGTGCAATATTGTATAAAGAAAAAGAAGAAAAACAAAAGGCATTTTTAAAGCTTCATATAATAGCAGTAGTAAATGTCCATGGTCTTTGTTGACTTCTTTAAATCGGATTTTAATCTGGAAAAAAAAATTATCATGTCTAAATTTCTAAAATAATTTTTCAAAGAAACTTAAATAAGTTTAGCATACCAGGCGTGAGTAAGGATAATTTAGACAATTCATGTAATTCCGGTTGGTTTCTTAATCAACTCTTTATAATTAATTAAAAACAAAAATAAACTGTGGTCCATTAATTATTTTTCATGCATATTTATCTTCATCGAGAATTAAATTAGAAACGTATATTGAAATTTGAACATTTTATTATTTTATAATATTCAGTATAATAAGACAGATGGTCCATCCTTCACATACTCAAATAAAACCGTCAAACTCAACAATCAATTTTTTATCATATTTAAATGAATGATCTCATCAGAATAGAGAAACACACCTAAAGTTAAACTTTACGTTAATTCACATCAATAAATTGTTTGATATAACCAAATTTAATGACTTTTTGAATTATGTAACTCACTATTTATTTAATTTACAATAACTTTATGCAAAGATAATTAATATTAATTATAGTATTACTATATATATAAAAAAAATTAAGTGATAATAATTGTTCAATTGATTTATAATTATGTTACTAACTATTTACCCTATTCATAATAAATTTATATTGAGAAGATAAAATATTTAAACAATTGTTATAATAATTATTTTCTTATCATTTATCACCTTTTATTAAACAAAATTTTGAATCGTTTAAATTTAACTTAGACAAATGAAAAAAAAGAAATACATACTAAACTTTTTCATAATTCTCAACAATAAAACCCTATTGACTTCATGTATTAGCAATCCTAACTATTTATTTGTTTCACCATGTATTATTGTAAGTTAAAACCATAATCTACATATTGATATATTTTATACAAAATAAATACTTAAAAAATATAAAATTTGACAAAGTTAATTTAATAAAAGTTATACCAAGACCTTGATGGATCTTGACTACTGATTTTATGAGAACCAAAATAATATACTACGTGTAAGAAATTTATCTTTTATTTTATTTTGTAATATTGTTTTGATAAATCATTAAAAAAATCTATTCAAATAAAATGTATTTCCTATTCTTATAAAAAAAATTGTCATAATTCAAATATTATTAATAAATTATTTAAATTTGGATGGTTAAAAGCATTCACAATAAAAGAGTAAAGTTCAAATTTTAAACTAGTTTTTTTTTTAAATGATATTACCAACTTAATGAGCAAGTAAAAAAAGTTATAATCAATTGTTTGAGTTTTATCTTTAAAAGGTTATTTTTTTTAGATTTAATGTCTATTTTACTTTTCTTTTGTTAATTTTGTTTAAATGTTTTTTCTATTTTTTTAGTTATTTAAAGTGATTTCATCTTTTTTGTAAAAATGATTCAATTTGTTCTTTTTTTTTCACATGGTTTAAAACGCTAACAACACAAATACTGGCAAAATCAACCCAATTGAGGTGACAATGTTAAAAGTATTTGGCCTTAATTAAAATTTTCCCGTTATAATTATTCTCTCCCTTCTGATTTTTGTTCTCGGACAGACCCAGTTTAAGGTGTCCTCTAGGTTTCGTAGGGTTTTCTTATTCTCCTTTATCTTAGTTAGGGATCGTCTTCTCCTTTTCTGGTTAGGGGTCGTGATTGACTAGATTGAATTTGGGTTCTGTTATTTGGGGTTTCTTCTCTACAGGTTTTGATATCGCGATTTGGGGTTAGAGTTTTGATTGGGGTTCTGTTATATGGAGTTTTTGTTCTTAATTCTTCTATACAAGTTTTGATCTTACAATTTGGAGTTATGGTTTTGATTTGGGTTATGTTATTTGGGTTTTATGCTCTTTATTTTTCTTTACAAGTTTTGATCTACGACTTGGAGCTAAGGTTTTGATTTGGGTTCTATTATTTGGGGTTTTTGTTCTTGATTCTTCTCTACAGGTTTTGATCTCGCAATTTGAAGCTAGAATTTTGATTTAGTTCTATTATTTGGGGTTTATGTTCTTTATTCTTTTCTATAGGTTTTGATCTCACGATTTAAGACTAGGGTTTTGATTTGGGATTCTGTAATTTTTTTCGTTTGGAGGATGATGGTTCAGTTGTGGTTATCTGATGGTGGTTTGGTTTGGGGTTTTCAGTGGTGGTTTGGGTGCGAGCAGTGGTGGCTGACAATGTGTTTAGAAAGAAGAAGATGATAATCTATTAAGAATAAAATAAAATAAAAATATAAAAATCTTTTAACATTGTCACAGTAACCACCTATTACAAAACTGAACAAGTCATTCAAAATTGGCTAAGGGCGACATTACATGTTAGGGTTTTAAACCCAAATTAGCAAAAAAGATCAAATTGAATCATTTTTACAAAAGATAAGACCATTTAAACAACTCAAAAATAGGAGGATCATGAACAAAACTAACAAACTAGAAGACAAAAATAGATATCAAACATTTTTTTACTTCTCATATTTTAAAACAATATAAGTATATTATTGTATTTTAATGAACAATGTGTATAAATTTTGGAAGCCAATTTCAATATAACAAGGGTCCACTCACAATTCAATATTATTATAATTTCATATATATTTTTTGTTTACATTTAAATATTTATTTCATGATTTAAATATTAATAATATATTGTATCTATTGACCAGTAAGTACTGATCTACTAATCATTTTAATTAATCTACATATGTCAATAATCAAGTTTAAACGAATTTAGGTTATGATTAAATTGACCTTAATCAAAAGTTCATAAAGAAAATTATAATACAAAATAAATATATGATTGATGAAATTTTTTTACTATACATTTATTATAATGTAATTATTTAATCCTTCGAAATTGAACTAATTTAAATATCAGAGTATTTTAACATGTATGTTGGATTAATTCGAATACCGATTATTCAAATAGAGAATAACAAGTTACATGAAAATTTGTTTTAATTTCACATCAAATTGAAACAAATCATTTTCACATTAATTAATCTTAAGTAATATCTTTTATATGAGATGTAACTACTTTTAATTCAAAATTCAATAAAAAAAATAATCTAAATATTAAGTAATAAATATTAAGTAATTATTGTTATCACTTACACCCTTAAACAATGCAAATTATTCTCAGTTTAATTTTTTTAAAATATTATGAAAATAATAAACTTTCATAGTTTATAAGTAAATAATAATATATAATTTATTCATACTATTAACATGCATAATATTTTATCGATAAATAAATTTGACTGTATTATACTTTTTAAAGTTTACTTTATTGCACTATTTTATTTCTTGATAAGATATCATTTCATTACTATTTAGTTTTTATTTGTATATATTGTAAAAGTCTTCAAGAAAAATATAATTAGAAAAGTAACAATATGGCAGATTATAGAGTAATTTACTTTATCATGATGGTATAAGTAACCAAGTAATATAATTTTAAAATTTTAAATATAATTAAACGAAACACAACTATAAATTTTATATATAAAATAAGAGCATTGCATTGTATATTAGTATATATTGTATGTGATAAAATAACAGTGTTTTTTTTATTTATTATTTGAATTTGAATGAATACTTAATTAATTTTCAGTGTTGAGCAGTTTTATATTGAATGAAATAGCTTAATTACATTATAGTAATATGCATAGGAATCTCACACAGCATATAGTAGCATGTGAAATGTTATTGGGAGCAGTTAGTAAGTATGCATGACAGAATAGGTACTTTGAAGTTTGAATTCCAGAATCTACTTCCAAAGTCTCAATCAAAGTCTTAGTGTCCTCATTTTACTACTTTACCTTATGCTTTTTTAACAAAGATTCACACAAAAAGTGTAAGATTCATCCATTTATGTCACACCCACTTAAATATTTTTTAAAATTTATTAAATTTAATTTCTTGGATAATATCTTTTATAATATGAAGAAAAAAAAACAATTGTAAATTTATGTACAAATTAACACATAAATATCAAAAATATATTTTACACACTCCTAAATAAACATGTTGTCATATAATATCAAGATCTGTCTCTTTCTCATCTCTGCAAGTCAAAGAGTTTGTTGGTTGGAGGGACGCATGAAGCTAAACGACGAGAAGCATGATTCAAAGTCACGACACTGTTATGAACTTTTTACCTTTTTTATTTTTATCATTTTTATTATTTTTCTTATACTAAAATAAAATCCATAGTCCCTCTATTTTTATATATATAAATAGGTAAAATATAATAACTAATTTTAAAATTTATGAGAAGCCATATGTCAACGTGATACCGAATATGATATCATATGTCATGTTCCGTTGAAAATTCTTGATCCTCATTTGCTACAGTACCCACACTATGTATATATTTAATTATTTTGTCATAAATACGTGTGAGATTTCTAATCTTTCATGTACATCTGGGTCTCAACTTAGAACGGTTGAGGATGTTAGCGATTGACACGTTACAAAATTCGTATAGTTTCTCATTGTTTGTGAGAATTTTCAATGGATTTAAGAACTCGTGGACAATGATGTCAACTACTCTGAGCGTGATTCTTCTTTAGCCAATAAAATAGTTCATACTAATTAAATGATTTAATAAATTATCTTCTTAAATTTATGCACAAGTTTTAAGAAATTATTGTGAAAATAATAGTTTTCAATATGAGAATATTTTTAACACCAAAATATAAAATTATTTTTGAGTGTTTAAAAATAATATAATTATTTTATTATATATCACTTTTTAATAAATTTATATCACTTATAAACATTTAAAATTAGAGTTAAAGTGGAGAAATTAAAAAAATGTGAACAGTATGATTTATTTGGGGACATGGGTCCAGGACATGTATCAGTTGGTCAACGACCTTTGACAGAGTTGCTGAAACTTAGGTCCACCATTTCCTACTTTGACGTCATCCTTGTCGGGTTTGTGGGTAATATACAAAATATTATTATAATTTCTTATATCAATAAAAAATAATTTAATTAATTTTTTAAAATAATATTATATATTATTAAATATTTTTAACACTAATTCTTAAATGTATATTATTTAATACCAAATAAGGTATACATATTTCTAATATTTAACAGAGATCGATAAAAAACTTATCATTTTTAAAAACTGTAAAATGTCTCGTAAAAAACTTATCATTTTTAAAACTACAAGAATCAAATAAAAAAATAAACCAGAAAAGAAAAAGAAGGGTGAAAATTGTAAATTTTTTAAAGAATGAAGCTCTCAGACAAATATATATTTATTTTAATATATTTTCTTTCATATAATAATTTAAAAGAATGTTTCTTATATAATTTAGTGTATAGAAGAAGAAAAGAAAGCATCTTGCAACTAGTCTACACTAATTTCTAATTTTTTTTATTCTTTTTGAAGTAATTAAATAACTTATTGTTAGAGTATAATGTTTTATCACTCCTTTTAGCATAGAGTTATTGCATTCAACTTGTATATTTGAAATTTACTATTTATATAGCATGTAACTTCATGTAATAAAACTTATGTTACATGGATTATTTACAAGCTTAAGATAATTTTTTCTTTTTCTATAATTCATGAATGGGTAACACAACACAATAAATATAAATAAAAGTGTAAAAAATTATAAAATGATATTTTATGATTGATAGTGTTTTTAAAATAGTTAGATTTAATTATTTTAAGATTAAGATATTTAATATAAATAAAAAGTTGATAAACGAGTTTTATTATTTTTTTAAAAGAGTACATTATTTTTTTAGAGTTTTCTTAATTCTCTCTCATTTCTCACTTTGTGTTATCCAATTTGAAGATCGAAGACTGTTAGTACAATCCTTATGACGAGTCTTTCATGTCTAATCGATTAGTTCTTCTATTCAAGTAAGTTAATATTTTTTAGCTTTCATTGCGTCAAATATGTCATCTTCTTGAATGTACCCTGTTTGGGTTGCATGTGCTCCTTTAATCTTCAATGTGGTTATCTATTAATTAGTGATCATAATAGTAATGACCTGTATGCGATTTTAAATAAAGTATCCTATGGGCTTTAAGGTTTGTGTGTCATTTTAGAGTTTGGGGAACATTTTACCAGGTAAGGAAGTTAGTCTATGATCTTAATTTTTTGGTTTTGCTTGCTTGAATTGAGTAATGCATGTTGATGGTGTGACAATTTTGGTGTTATGGTACTACTTAATAAAAGTTAATGTGTAGACACTATAATTTATGAGTTATATTGGTGTTGTATGTGTTGTTGAAATTTTGATGAATTGTGGTTTTATATTGAAATGGAATGAAATAATTCTAAATTGAACAGTTAACTTAATTGGTGTTAATTAAAGACTGATTTATATATATATATATATATATATTTGAACTAAAGAGAATGATAAAGGTATCAATTAGAGTTAATTGAGCAAGTTATATTTTTTCACATTCAATTTATGTTTTCCATCATGACATTGGGTGGTAGAATAAAGCATTGGGTGCCACTTAAAATTTCAAAGTTTGGAGCATTTTCGCTCCAAGGCGTAAGGCGCAGGATGGCGCAGCCGGGTGCCACTTTAATAGTGGCTCCTTGACTTGGTTATTGTTGGGTGAGCCTTTGATCCGTTGAGCAAAACCAAAGTCAGTGAACTCGTTGACTTTTGTGTTGTTAGGCATCATCTTGTGTAGTTGGATGTCAACCTTTAAAATTCATCCAGAGGTGTTCTAGGAGTTCTGTCGCTAGGCACTAGGTTTCCTCGCTAGGCGTTAGGTCCTTGGAGTTGAGCACACCTCTGATACCACTGCATCTTTGAGTGATTATTTTATGATATCAAGTGTGATCTTAATACTATATTTGGTTTGTAAAGTGAATCAAATGTATGAATAAATGAGTTGTGAGACATTTGCAAGGAAGAAATTGCACTAACAATAAAATAAACCGTTTACCTAAAAATCCGGTTGGTTGGAGAACCTGACTATCTCGAAGACACAACCGTTAGGTCGTGCTTGATACTGGGTTAGTTGATTCCGTGATTTACGGTATTATGGCCAGATATTTCTGACCGCTTGTTCTTTAGTTTATTAGGATTAATATGTCCATTTTGACTAAGATTGACCGAACGTCTTCTCTCTGACCTTTGACTGGATTTTCGTGATTTCGCGAGCTAATGCTAACCGTTTAGCACAATCAACAAACGATCGCTAAAAGGCGATCGCTGAATGATTGATGCCAAAAGCGGCGAAGACGAGCATATGACATTCCCGAACGATCGTTCTACCTAATGGGTGGACGATCGTTCGGGAATGGTCATAAGACAGCTCGCTATTGTGCACTTTATTTATCCTTAGTGGTCGTCTGGGTTGTCAGTCGATTGACTCAGATATCCTACCATACAACACTTAATATGTGTTTCACTAGGGTGTGCCTTGAGAGTAAGGATTAATCCATTTTGTAAAGCTATCATGAATTCTATTAACCATTCATACTCATGCAAATGAGATTGGTTAAGTGATGAGAGTGACGGGAGGTCTTGTTATAAAGACGATTTTAGAGTTTTTATGATTGTTATATGGATTGACCTTGCGCGAGACAACTTATTAGAGCAGCTCGATAAAGCAATATATATCACCATAAGTGCAAGGTTTCACAAGTTTAACTTAAGTGCACTTATCTTGATAAATTTACCCTACAAAAGTTTGATTGTATGGGTTAATTTTTTAATAATTGCATTTATATATAAATGTGTTAATTAAATAGATTTTGGGTATTTAGTATTTATTTATATTTATTTCTTAACTAGCTTACCGTAATTTTTTTTATTGTCTTCTTGTGTGCCTTCTTCTTACAATAATCATCATTGTGGTGTGAATAGAGAATGATGTATGACTTGATGCATCTTAAGATGTTGAAGAGCCTTCAGTTTAATCCTTAAAATAGTAGTTCCTAATTGTAATGTCGAGTGTTGTGGGAATTTATGTATATAGTTGAATAGTTTCCTTATATATCTAATATGTTAGTATGATATCATTCCTTTTGAATAGCTGTGTTAATATTATATAATATGTTATTGATTATTAGCTATGAAGAAATGTTAAAAAGAAAAAAAACTTTTTAGAACAAAGTGTCAAATTTTTTCTTATTTCTCTCTCAAACTTTCTACTTCTTGATTTTGTCTATTTTCTTATTTGATTTTATTTTTGAATATGTTTTTACTTCTTTTATTCACTCAAACAAAATTAAATGTTGATAAGTACATTTTTAAATATGCCATTATATAAGTAAATAGATTTAATATTATATATAACAATTTATAAAAGGTAACACATTTGCTTCATTTTTAAAAATAAAAACATATCCAAACTTTAAGAAGGCTATTTTGTGTGATAAAGAAAAGTTGTGATAAAAATTTAAAAATTTCACTTAACAATCTTTTGTGAAGAGCAATAAACAAGATGTGAATTTTGAAAAGAAAAAAATAATCAATAATTTAGGAGGTGTTTAATTTTTTTATAAAACATTTTTTAAATTAGAAAATATAATTATTATTTAAACAATAGTAATAAAAAGAACATAGAATGCTATATATTTATTTAAAAATTAAATGAAAAATATTTTACTCTACAATACATTTCTCAAATATACCCTTATCAAGCATTTTTCATTCTATTTTGTAAATAAAAAATATTTAGTATTTAATAAATGGTGAAATATGTTAATGAAATAAAATACAAGATGTTTTGTTTCACTCTAATAGCATTAGTTAAACAAATTGTGGCGCATTAAAAGATGACATGTTTCTTATTTGTTGCTAAATTATTCGTAAGCTGAGACTAATGTTGGTTAATATTTTGTCAACCAAAGCCCATCGCAACTTACAGGTATGTGGAAGTATCTACATAAAAGAATGTTACTCCCTACACCACTACACATTGCTTTTTATACCACCACACTTTTTTTAAATTCCAAAATTATTTTTTATATCTTAAAATCTCTTACACCCCTCCTTTTTCCTTGAACGGACGTCGACATCCGCACATCCGTTTAGTTTTTTTTTTTTAAATTTTTAGATTTTTTAAATTAATATATAAATATTATTTAATTTTTTAAAAAATTATTACTTAACTATTTATAAATTAATTTTATTTTATTTAATAAAATAATTATTATAATTTAATTTATATATTATTATTTTAAATAATAATTAAAATACTTTTAAAATTTTATTAAAATGGATACGGATGTGGTAACATCCGTAAAATTTTTTTCTTTTTAAAGTTTTTAGTTTTTTATTATATTCTATTTTAAATTAATATATAAATATTATTTAATTTTTTCAAAATTATTATTTAATTAATTATAAATTAATTTTATTTTATTTAATAAAATAATTATTATTAATTTAATTTATGTATTATTATTTAAATAATAAAATAGTTTTTAAAAATTTATTAAAATGGATGTGGGCAATTCATGAAGTTTTTTCTTTTTAAATTTTTAGTTTTTAATTTATTATATTTTAAATTAATATATAAATATTATTTAATTAATTTAAAATTATTACTTAATTATTTATAAATTAATTTTATTTTATTTAATAAAATAATTATTATTAATTTAATTTATATATTATTATTTAAATAATAATCAAAATACTTTTAAAATTTTTTATTGAAACGGATGTGGCAATCCGTTAACGGATCTCGCCACATCCGTTGAAGATTTTTTTTTTTAAGTTTTTAGTTTTTTTAAGTTTTTAAATTAATATATAAATATTATTTAATTAATTTAAAATTATTACTTAATCTTTTATGAATTAATTTTATTTTATTTAATAAAATAATAATTATTAATTTAATTTATATATTATTATTTAAATAATAATCAAAATACTTTTAAATTTTTTTATTAAAACAGATGTGGCAATCTGTTAACGGATCTCGCCACATCCGTTAAAGATTATTATTTTTTTTTTTAAATAAAAACAATAAATTAAAATATAAAATATGTGAATAGACGGATGTCAACATCCGTTGAAGGTGAAACGGATATTGACATCCGTTTTAGAGAAGGGTAAAATTGGTATGGGATGGTGTAAGGAGCATTCGGTGGTGGTGGAGAGAGTAACTGCCTTTTGAGATTCGATAAAAGATTTTTATTATCAAATTTCAAAATTTAATTAAATCTTTAAAAAGTTATTCATCAAATTTCAAAATCTAATAGAAAAAAAAGGTAAGATCGTTTTAAAAAAAAAGCTTCATCCTTCAAAGAGTTTCACCCTAGACCTTGAAAGAATTCTAATTAGCACAATATTGGAAGTGTATGGTGAAACAGCCAAAAAGATAAAAGTATTCTAATTAGCACCGTACAAAAACTATTTTTCATTTTCATATTGTACATTTTTAAAAAGTTGTTTCTTTTATAACAAAAAACTTTTAGATTATTTTACAATCTGTAATAAAAAAAAATTATTTTCAGATTATGTAATTTTAAAGAAACTTCCAAATTACATAATTCAAAACATTTTCTTATAAAAGAATTAATTTTGAATTGTGAAATGTAAAAAAAAAAAATCGTGAAAAAAAAATATTTCAACTGCACAATCTAAAAGTAAAACAAACCTCCAAATTTACACAATTTGAAAGTAAGCTAGGCTTTCAAATTACAAAATTCATTAGTTAAAAAAGTTTCCAAATTTGGGAGTTGCTCCCTCCACCCCCACACGTCTCTTTCTCCACCTCCCCAATTTTCTAAAATGCCAATTATATCCTTCTAAAATGACAATTATATCCTCAAAAGTTAAAATTTTTTATTTTTATTATTTTAATATTTTAATTTATTTAAAACTTCTGATTTACTTCCCTCTGCACCTCTTCCTCTCTTCCATTTCCGTTTACCTTTCTCTCTTCCGTCAAGCTTCTTCTCCATTTCTCCATTTTCGTTTATCATTTTCTCTTCAAGCCTCATCAACCTTTCACTTCTATTTCTCCATTTCTTTCTTCTTACCATATATAACATTTAAAATTATAAATTTAAATATAAATTACTGTAAATAAAATAAACAAATAAAATAAAAACGAAACGTAAAAGGAACACTGCCTCTGGACGGATGACATCCTTCAACGGATGTCAACATCCGTTTAAGGCAAAACGGATGTCGACATCCGTTTCGCCTTAAACGGATGTTGACATCCGTTGAAGGATGTCATCCGTCCAGAGGCAGTGTTCCTTTTAGGTTTCGTTTTTATTTTACTACGTTTTGCGGCTCATGCAAGGATTATAGGCTTGGATATTCAAAGGATTATTGGAAGTATGGGAAGGGTTTAGGGTTTAGAATTATAGGAAGGATTATGACTACGTACCTGGAGAGGAACCACGACAAGGACACTACACCATAAACGCACTGCACCACGTATTGCACCGAGAACAAGAGGAAGATTGCTTGATAATTCTTTTCACGATCACCAAGCTTTGCAGAAAAATATTTTACTCATACAAGGAACTACTACGTAGGTTATCAGTGAAATATGTTATAAATGAATAAAATTAAAAAACAATAATTTTAAAAATAAAATTTTACTGAGGGGCAAAATAGTAAAAGAAAGGTGGAGGAAGGGGCAAAAAAGTAAAGGAGAGGTGGAGGAAGAGATGTGTGGGGGTGGAGGGAGCAACTCCCATCTCAAAATTGAAGAAAAAAATTCTTCATCAAATTTTGAAATTGGATAAAAAAAGTTCTTCATCAAATTTTAAAATTGGATAAAAAAAAGTTTTCATCAAATTTCAAAATTCGATGAAACTAAAAAAAAATGGAGTGTAGGATTTTCTGAATTGAAAAAAAAAAGATTTGAAATTTTAAAAAGATTTGAAAATGCATGATGAAATGATTAGAGATACAGGTGAAACAACCTTATTCCTTCCAGTGAATTCATTTATGACCCAACACATACATCAGGCAGGACGAGGCAATGAGTAACATTAATTGTTTGACCAACTTCATTGGGCTGCACATGAAAAGTACGGGTGTTGCTTTCTACAGCCCCATCAAATTTCTGCTTACACCCTATTAAAAAGGTTCCTGATTTTTCTGTAATAGGAAAGGGTTATTGCTTTCTGGAAAAAAAAAATTCAGAGTTGTTTACAGTGTTCCATAAAATAAATTCCGGAAGTGATAGGGTGCTGGAAGAAATATGACAAGGTGCAGAAAGCAATAGCTGAAGTATGGGGGTTCATAAAGAAATGGCCCAAGCTTTTTTGGGCTAAGTGAGCCGTCTAAGAATGTGAGGCTCACTTTACTTTTATCTACAATACTTTTAGTTCTTTAATTTTTCAGTGGTTGCAAATATAGAAGGATTCAATTAAGCTTTTTAATCCGATAATGGCACAGATACCTCAATATAGTAAAATAAATATATTTTCTTAAAGATTACTTCACATGCTCCCCCTGCTAGTCTTATTACGTAATAAAATTATTTGAATAAAATAAAAAAGTAAAAATAATTAATTAAAAGTAACATAAAAAAACCCTAAAAATAACATTTTTTTATAATATAATAGTATATATATAAAGAATATAGGGGTTAATTTGATTTAATATGAAGGTTAATATGAGTAGTGGAAAGAGAATGGTCGATGGATAACATAGCAAAAGGCAGAACATAAAGAGGATGAGGCTTTCGCTGCCGACCATTCATCGAAGATAATATATGAAGAGTTGCATGCACTGTTTCAGTCATATTGTTACTATTATATCCCTCCTACAACATAAGCAGAAACAGAGACAACACCACAACCTCAATCTCTGTCTCTAATGGCACTCAGGATGTGGGCTTCTTCCACTGCCAATGCACTCAAACTCTCTTCTGCCTCCAGACCCCATCTTCTTCCTCCTTTTTCTTTCTCCAGATGCTTATCTACTGGTATTTACACTTCTTTCTCCGCATTCATATCTCTATCAAAATATCATCTTCACACTCTTTTTGCTTCTTTCACAGTCTTGGATGGACTCAAGTACGCAGAATCACACGAGTGGGTCAAGCACGAAGGCTCAGTCGCCACCATTGGTATCACTGACCATGCCCAGGTTCGTTCCTTCCACCCCTTCTGCACTTAATCAGACAACGCTAAATTATCGTTTTTTTTTTTGTTTTCTGGTTGCTTCTCCTTATATCTTACGCAAACATCAACTTCAGTAGGCTTATGTGTTTTTTGGTTACAAAACTTTCTTCCTTACAATTTAGCAGAAAACTTGTGCAGTTGTTTGTGCAAGTTCTACGTGTATTACAATATAATTTTCACGAAACTTCTAGTTGAGATATTAATGTTCATAGTAATATCTAACATATCTAACATGACATTATTTGAAGACTTAGCTTTGCAATAATTGCAGGGCCATCTTGGAGAGGTTGTGTTTGTGGAGCTGCCAGAGGCAGGTGTTACAGTGTCCAAGAGTTCTGGGTTTGGAGCTGTTGAAAGTGTGAAAGCATCAAGTGATATAAACTCTCCAATATCAGGGGAGGTTGTTGAGGTTAACAAAAAGCTCACAGAAACGCCTGGCCTGGTGATAAATTCTAACCTTTAACAACCCTGTTTCTTTCTTCTACTTTATCTCAGGAAGTTAATCAATAATTATGTTAAGTATGGTTTAAGTCCCACCATTAGATATATATAAATGCTTATAAATATTATCTTACAAGTTGTTTTTTTTAAGTAGGATTATTATAAACATTAAAAGAACTTTTATATATGCATGCTTATAAATATTATCTTACTGTGCATGTACTATTTTCTTGTAATGAGAAACTTATAGTTATTTTTGTATTTTTGGCATTTGAATTAAGGTAAACTCAAGCCCATACGAAGATGGATGGATGATCAAAGTAAAGCCAAGTGATCCTTCTGAGTTAGAGTCGTTGTTGGGTCCAAAGGAATACACAAAATTTTGTGAGGAAGAAGATGCTAGCCATTGAAGTTTGGATTGGCTCCTCACTTTTATTCATGTGTTTATCATCTTATTATCTTTCTGAACAGTTTTTTTAATATGCAATAGAACTGTTTCTTTCCATTTTTCCTTCCTCTGCTTTTCTCTTCTGTCACCGACACTTTTCAGTGTCTCTGCGTTATGATTTCTTTAATAAAACTGTTTCTTTTTTTAATTACAGAGATAATGATATTGTCATAATAATAAACCTGTTTTTGAACATAAATGCATCATTCGAAAGAAATTCTGTTTGAAGAAAAAAAAGAGTAAATTTGACTCTTTCCATAATTCATATAAGCTGTGGCTGTATGTTTATGTTTTCTTGTAGAGAAATATTTTTATGTTTGACCTTTGTGGGTATGATGTGACCTTAGAAGTTACACCTTAACTCGAATAAATTTACTAAAATTCTAATATCATATTAGAAAAAGTTGATTTTAAGTTTACCATAACTTTATTAAAATGATAAAATGATGTAAAATTTATTTGTGAAAAAGAGTTCCAACAAACTCTCCTATTCCATATCAAAATGTGATGGATCGAATGCATTTATTTAGCTCAATTAGTAATATTGAATTCGTGAGATTGATTCTTACACACCTTATTAATGATGTGAAAAAATTGAATTATTCTAACCTCTTAACAATGAATATATAGAATTTGTGAAAAAAATGATTGCTGTCTTGGTTGATGAAACAAGTAAAAAATAATCACAGTTGAAATTTGAAAAATTCTAAAAAAAGCTATAATAATAAAATAATTTTGTTTGTGGAGTATTTGATAATATAACATAATTTAAATCTTATCATATCATAGAGATGAATTAATATAAAGATAATCGATGTTTTTCTTTATGTCTTTTATTATTTGTTTTTCTTTATGTCTTTTATTACTTGTTTTTCTTTCAACTAACTATATTTGATTTGACACGTCCTTATGATGTTCCTTTTTTGAAAGCGATAAAAACAATTATTTTTATCAAGCTCTTAATAAATTGTTATTTGATAAGAAAAAATGTTATCTACTAAAAGGATTTGTAAAAGTTAAATTATATTAACTATGGATTCAAATCAATATTAGTTTTTGAATGGTCAATTTGGTTGAAAATAATTTTATGATAATTAATATTTTAAAAGAGATAATATGAGAAAAAGAGTAAGCAAGGTGAAGGGAGAAATTACATATTAAAAAATAATCATAAATTATAAGAGTAACAAAACATGTTAATATGATCTGTTTAAGCTTAATCACTTAACTAAGAACATGTTGAGGATTACAACTCACTGTCAATCATTTATCTGGTTGGGCTCATATCTCATTGGTGTTTGTATCTCTTTGGTGAACCTTCTCCTTGTTAGACCTAACAATGGTATCAGAGTCGTTGGTTTGTCTTGGTGAGCGATTGACAAGTATAATGGTCCCTATACCGAAAGTCTTTTTGGCAAAAGGTATTCAGATAAGCGAGTTCCATTAAGATAAATGGCGGTTGAAAATGGCTACTCGTGGTTGTGGTTAGTTGGGAATGCTTCCACTAGAGGGGGAGTGCACCTATGTGGAAGGGACTCATCCTTGAGGGGGAGATTATTGAGAATCCAAGTGTGAGTCTAAGTCTCATATTGGATAAAAATGAGAAAGTAGAGCATTATGTGAAGATGAAAGACCCATTAAGTCATTGCCTTAAGGTTTTGGGTAGAGAGTGATGTCAATCCTTTATGTAGTTGGGCTCATAATGATAACTTTTTGGACGGATTCCAAGCTAAAAAGACATAAATAAATTATCAACTAAACTGTTTCATACCTCAGTCGAACTGGCGGACTCACCTAACTAACTCGCACGATTGGCCTGATCGTAAGATTGGCCCGTTAGAGTCGACCTTCTTTGTCATCCTTAATAAATTATAAATTTTTAGATCTATGGAATCAACTTATTTTTAAAGATTGTTTTTAAACATCCATTATTAATATTATCCCAAAATTAGGCAGGAAATTACAAACTGCACCTTTTTTTTTTTATAAAAATCATGTAAAATATTTAAAATTATCTTCAGGGCCAGGTGTTAAACAGTGACAAAAGGGAGTAGACTGGCTTTAAATATTGGTACAAAATAAAGACCGATGGAGATAAATATATAAGACAAATTTTAAGGATTTAAGTTAGTATGAGTATTTTCCTGCACGAGTGATTTATTACTTTTGTAAAACTAATTGCATATTTATGGTATAAGGAACAAATGGCATAAATTAGCAAAAATGGAATACTATAGTACAAAAAGAAATAAGAATGATGATATGGACTAATTAAATTATAAAAACTACAGAAATTGGAATTACAGAATTTTTTGTCAAAGGAAAAACCAAAGCCTTTTTCTTCTTTTTCTCTCCCTATTTTTCTTCTACCCAAAGCGAAAATTACATAACTTTCTCCATTATATAATACATAAGTTACTCATTTTATTTTCTAAAAGTATCACAAATATTACATTTCACGTATATAAGCTCTGCAAAACTATTTGCAACTTTCTACAGTTTTTTTGTTCCTTTAACTTTTCACGATCATTTTGAAGTATATGTATCTAATGATTTATGTGAGTTTTATAATTCTTGCAGAGCAGTTATCTAAGGGCCTTTGCAATGGTAGATAAGTGATTCGACAATCTGGGTTAACTCTCTCCATCCTGCACCATTCAAATGTTTAAGACCAATCAGATTCAAACAAATATAACATAAAACAATGCTTCCTTTGACTAACCTTCTAAGACAAAAAATAAAATAAAAAATTCAAAAATATGTAAAAAATAGATGAAACCTGTAGTTAAGAAGAAAATGATGGAGGAAAATGGTGATCTCAAGTTTGGCCAGGTCGCTCCCAGGACAAAATCTGCTTCCTAATCCAAATGGAATAAAAGAACCTGCTCTTGCTGTGTGATTCTGCAGAATACATAATTTTAACACACATAACATATCATCTTCTGTTCCTCAAAAATCAAACTCACAAGTTCAAGAATGAGTGGAAGAACTTTTTTTTTTTCTGCAAAATTAATTACTATATATCATACATACTTCCCATCTGGAAGGATCGAATTCCTTTGGATTGTTGTAAGTTTCAGGGTCCATATGCACCCCTCGGTTCCAAACCAGAACTTTCCATCCTTTTGGTATAGTAAAACCTGCAATTTTTCATTTTTCGTGAATGCTAAGGTACTGTAATGAACGAAAATTTTCAAATGTTGTAAGAAATACTGAAAAATATGGGCACTGAATAACTAAACTAAACTAAACTAACCATTGATGCTGAGGTCAACCTTTGCCTGTCTAAAGTTCGCAAACGAGATAGATGTTTTGCGCAGCATCTCATGAATAACCTATTCAGAATATAGTTTTCTCAAATTTAAACAGCTTCATTTCTCATCTTAATGATTCAGACCCTCATAAACACAGATTACATGCCATCAAGAACTTATATATATAAATATAAATCTATATACCTTTGAAAGATATTCCATTTGCTTAATTTCCTTTATGTTCAGTCCTTTCTGAGTGGAGGGTCTTGCTTGCATGATCTCTTCTTGTTCTTTCTGGAAGGTGCAAAGTTCTGTGAGTAAAACCCCTGATAAACAATATAGAAAAATGAAAAAGCTATGAAAACCTTAGCCCTTTGGAAGAAATGTGAGTGTTGTGTGAGGTAGATGATAGTCCACAATATTCCATGAGCAGAACTTTCGTGGCCAGCTAACAAGAACACCAGAAGTAAGTCTATAATGTCTTCATCCTCCAGCTGCTTACCCTCTTCATCTTTCACTTCCATCAATGAATCCATCATATCCCTTTTCGTCTTTCTTTTTCTACTGTTGCTCCTTCTCTTTAGCTCCACCACACCTTGCAGCAACTTCGTCAACTTCTTTCGTGCCTGAATACACATACATTAAATATTAAAACCGACACCATCACAAAACCGCGATTTCTTCTATTAACTGCCAAATTCAACATCATAGAATTACGTTACAACATGTTGGATTTGTTTTCTTTCTCCATGCCAGTTGGCACATGATGGCATTGACAGTTACCAATCACAGGAAATTAGTTAATTTACTTAATTAACTAAACGTTGTTCCTGATTTTGATTAATTAAGGTTGTGGTCTAGGCTTAAAATAATAATTAACCTTGACTGCTTTATAGAATGCAAAGCCTGGGAGATTGATAGGCAGTGACTTAATTCCGCGACTGAAATCTCTGTACAAGTTTTCGACCAAGCCAAGATCCACATGGTGAACATCAGAGCCCATGAAAATGGTGGTGATGATCTTAAAAGCGAACTTTCTCAACTCTGTGAGGAACTCAGAAGGAGTGCTCATGCTAGACAACTCTTCCAGCAGTTTGACAGAAGCATCTTCTATGAGACCTACGTACATGGACAATGCCTCGTGGCCAGTTATGGGAGAGGTGGTTAAGCGACGAAGACGCTTGTGTTCCTCATTTGAGATGCCATGGAACGATCTCTTTCCAAAGAGGGAGGTGGTGGAAGCAGGGTATCCAAGCTTCAGTTGTTCATCATCTGTGAGAACCCTACGACATGTCTCTGGGGTGCATACGATGATGCTAGGGCTTCCAAATAAGAATGTTCTGTACATACCAGTCCTGCCATATCTATATACATATATACATAGTTTGTTGATCAGCCATTTCCATGGTGGACTCATTTTTTATGTGAAGTGTGGAGTGAAGAGAAAAGATATACCTGAAAACAAGATCATAGATAAAAGAATCAGGATCAGATTTGAAAGCTTTGAAGAAGGTGAGCATGTTTCCCAAGAAAGGCCAACCCAGATGACCAGGTGGAAGAGGGTGTTGCATGTTTCTTCCCACCCTTGAAACATAGTACCATTCATTCACTCTCCAAAGAAATCCAAAGACAAATGCATATCCACCCAACAAAGCTGCAAACAGGATGAACCACAAAGAATGCAGAAACATCATGCTGCTTATTTACATGCAAAGTCCAAAATTGTTGAAGGGTATTTATAAAGATTGAGAGAAATCAACTCTCATTTCATATATTATTGTCAACTATATTATTAAAAGGTTTCATACATTTAATACATAAACTTTTTACTCCTTCATAAATACCTCTTTGACAAGTTATACTGGTTATATAAATTTGATAAAGTACTTTTATGAGTGAAAAATGGCTTATATGTGAGAACATATATATCACCTTTCCGTACTCCCTCTCTTTGTTGAAAAATTTAGGTTTTGATGATATATATATATATATATATATATATATATATATATATATATATATATATATATATATATATATATATATATATATATATATATATATATATATATATATATATATATATATATGTTCATGGTGTTATGGGATTAATATTTGACTAATGACGGCTAGTTATTTGAGTGAAAATTTAAGCAAAGATCTTTGGGACCCAACTCTAGAATTAATTATTTACTTAATTGGTTAATTAGCATTAATTGTGTTATACGAAACGACTTGCCTACTTGATATGGTGAATTAGGTGTCACCTTATAGAATATATAGTTAAAGGGTATTATTGTGTTTGAGTTCAAAATGTAGGAAGATATCAAAATCAGGGAAGAAATATTGCAGTTCTTAAACCTATGAAGTTTGACAAATTCTATGATTCGCATATACTTTCTTACAATGGCTTTGTTGTGTCTGCAAGGTGGCAACAGGTTGGTTGATATGACGTTGTATATTCACTAAACTCCTCCGATATTACTCAATTTGAAGTGCACAACAAGTTTAGTTCAATCCTCCACGCGTATAACATGGTTATACATTTCCAACTTTATTTATTTTCTGAAGTTTCTTCCTTGAAAATTTCATACCAAAGTATGAATTTCTGTCTTGGAACAAAATTTTCATTTTCTACTCGTATACGTATCCGTGATTCCTTGAGAAGTTAAATGGAAATGGAGGAGTTGTGTTATTAACTTAATAATGGAAAAAACTATTTTCATAATACACATTCTATATATAATAAATATTGAATTAAAACATAAATTAAATTATTAACAAAAGTTAGTAAAAATAATAGTATAATTTGCATACGATTGGGAAGCAGCTGGTTAAATAATATTTCAGATTTGACTGATGTTGTTGAAAGTGAGGTATATTAAAAATATACTTTTTATAACTTTTCTACCGATAAACTCTTTCAGGAGTTCGCGGGACGGTGTCAGTTCAATGCCTTGGGTTACCTTAGTTGATTGGTTCATTCATACGAAGACCAAATTAAAGCTACTCGTTCAAAGTACTCATATATTGCTTATAATTTATAAAACTGAACTAAGGAGATGTGCTCTGAATTCAATTTCTCAGTTTAATTTGCACAAATGTTACACAGTTGACTGATATTGTTGAAGATCGGTGTAATTATCGAGATATTTGCAATATAACTACAAAATTTTGTAAATCAGTTTCTTTTATAAATCACTAGTGAATTATCAAAAATGAAATTTAATCAATAGTCTATTTTCTTATTTATTTCTATAAATAGAAATTATTCAATTAAGCTCTCATCATTAATTAATAAAACCTGACTGATATATTAAGAAATAAATAACAATATACAATTAAAAAAATAATAATACTTTTTGTTGAGTACAAACAAAGTTTCACATCAGATAAAATAAAAAATGAACACGAGTTTATATATACATAATATACCCCCATTGGTAAGAGGTCTTTTGGAGTGATACCAAAAGCAAATCTGTGAGGATTTGACCCAAAGCGGACAATATCCTATCAGTGTGGAGATCTATGTGTATGTGATGATTTTGAAAGTATTGTGATCCGATGATCAAGCACTACAAGCAAAGTTTGACTTAAACGGAACTCGAAATACTTAGAGCGGAGGTCCTGGAGGCCGAGGACGAGGTGGATGTAGTCGAGGCAATGAAGTGGAGCAACCAATCACATGTGGAGATGAATCTCTTTTTAATGAACTCACCAAGGTGGAGGTCGGATTTGTGTCTTTGGGAGATGACTCTAAGGTGGCCGTGAAGGGATGTGGAACAATCTGGCATATGCAGAAGGATGTGAGAGTTACAGAGATTAGGGACATTTACTATGTTCCTAAGCTAAAGAGAAATATTTTAAGCATGAGTCAGATAATTGAAAAAGGCAATTCAGTTTTTATAAAAGACCAGATACTGTATTTAAAGGATAAGCATGGTCGTCTAGCAGCCAAGGTAAAAGCGAAGAAAAACCGATTGTATAAACTGCAGCTGAAGATCTTGCATAAAAGGTGTTTGAAGCAAGATATGACTAGCAAGAGCTCAGATAACTTCACTAGTGAGGTAAATGTAGCATGTTTGTTACCAGTTACAGAAGATATAAAATTTGAAGAAGCCATGCTTGATGAAAGATGGAAGAAAGCTATGGATGAAGAGATTCAGCGGATAGGGAGACTTATAGATGAAGCTAATGAAATTATGAATAAACAGAGGGTTGAGCTTGAGGAGTTGAAGAAGGCGACTCTTGAAAAGGAAGAAAAAATATCTAGTGTTCTTGAATCAGACAAAGAGGAAGATGAAGATGTTGAGAAGAACCCGATGAAGATGTCGCCCAATATTGTTGAGAAATCACCTAAGGTCAGAAACGAGTTGTCAAGGTTATTGAGAAGTCGGGCATAACAAAGTCAGTCAAAGCGTTAAAGAGGTCAACCAAGGTAAAAGACATGAGGGGCATAAGGAAAAAGAAGAAGTCAAATATGATTGAAAGAAGCAAGCCCGATGTGGGATGATACACATGAAAAGCATGCCAAAATAAAGGATGAAAATTTAAGTTTATGGGAGAGCTTTGTTAGAATAAACTTAAATTTTAGGGATTCATTAAAATCTTATTTTATTAGTTTTGGGTTTAGTAATATTTGGTTTGATTTTGATAAAGATAAAATAGATATAGGTAGTTTTGATTTTCTTTTATTTAGGAGAGTATTATTTTATTTTATTGATATAAGATAGAGATAAACTAAGTAGATTTTATTTTGTACTTCACCGAAGATCCTATTTACACCTATTTAAAGGTTGTCAAGCTTTAATGAAAAAGTAACTCAGTGAATTCAAGAATCAAATTATTTGTGTGAGTCACCTTTTTTTAAAAAATTTAACTAAAAAATCACCCTTACAATAATAATGGTAATAAAAATGAAAATATCATCCTTACAATAATAATGATAATAAATATGAAAATATGACAATTTAAATTCTTGTTTTCTTTAATTAAAAATTTCTAATTGTAAATAATTCAATCACTTTCATTAAATTTTAAATTTCTATTTTATAAAAGTCCTTACCAAACAATGTTTAATTATAATATATTTTAATTTGTTTAAAAGATAAATTACACTCTTAAATTCCTTGTCTAAACACACTATAAGCTGAATTTGCTTTTATTTTTCACTGAAGAAAATAAATATACTCATGCACATTAAGTGAAGAACCAAAAAATCATTGAAGTTTTTATTGTTCCAAAATTACGAAAAGGTCTCAAATGAAATAAAAAGTCAATTCGATCTCATTTTATCTAGGCAAATTTTGTTTCAAATTCGCAATTAGAGATGTGTCCCCATTTTACCATTGCTTAGTCAGCAAAAAAAAAAAAAAAAGAGTTCTTAACGCCTACTCAAAATTGTCATCCACAGCCTCCAACCGTACAATGAACAGAACCCAAGATTTTAGTGTCACTTCTCCACATATTGAATTTTCCATGAACATAAACAGAATACAGAACCAAGCATGTGTGACTGGTGAAAACAAGTGGTTGAAGATAGTCCACGTAGTATAGTCATAACCAATTCAGAACATTCGGTACAGCAGAAATTCAAAACATAATAAAACAAGTGTAGAATATATTACAGTCTATACTCCTCTGAAGTTTTATCAGATTTTGACATCGGGAGACTCAACATAGGAGATTGAAATCAATTCGGACCTAAACTTGTCATCCCAATCAACATTTGGTCTTGCAAAGCCATCTGCGTCCTCGCCGCTTTCAGGCACAATATCTGAATCCAGAAATTTATCAGGTAAAGCATCAGAGATAGCAATGAGTAACTCACGTGACAGCTCCTCAGATGCCTTCTTGCTCGGTGATTTGCTATCCATATAACTTTCTGATATTTCCTACAAGTCCAAATTTGTTTTGAGGATCCAAAAAATCAGATATTCCCAACATAATACCGCTTGTTTCAGTCTTCCTAATCAATTACAATCATTATCACCACTTTTCTTTTTCTTTTGTCAGTTATACTAATAAGGGGATTGAAATCATTGCATGTGCTTAGTGTCTTCGTGTGCGTTGCTGGAGAAACCCAGTTTTCTATTATATCTTGATCTCATTCTTATACACCAGTCATATGGTTAATAAGTATTAAAAATGAGTTCATAGAGTAAAGGAAAATTATTAAATTAGCAAACCATTACATGAGTATCATAATAACCAAAACATGGCATCCAATGAAATTAATACAACACACAAATGAAAAAAAAAGTGCTAGTAATTTTGAATGACATATGACCACTTCCATATCACCCTTTTCCTTGAAATATTTCCATAAGAGCCACAAGAAAAAATATGACAGCAGCATATTTAAAGTGAATGCAACCTTCACATACTACTTTCAGGGCCATTCCCCTAGTATGATAAACCCCCAACACATTGAACAGCTACGAACGTAACCAAGGTACATGCAGCAGATATAGAACTACCAATAAAGAGAATTTAGTGACAGTCACGCCACTGACAAAGTAAATAATCGCGTGAAATAGCAACAAATGAGGGTAGGTTAAGGCCAAGAATAGCGACAAATGACGATGCTGTCTAATTTGAATAGTTTAGAGACATCCATAAAACTGGTGAGTTATCAAGAAGGTGAAGATAGGTTCCACATTCTGTGCCACTTGATTATTCAATTTTCTCTGTTTGGCTAGTTTCCATTTCATGGTGTACTTTGAGTGGTTTGACAACACAGATGATCGGATAGTATGTTCAACACCGGGAGCCATGGCTTAGCTGAAGTTTGGTAGACCGGTCTTGAAGATAGAATAATGACACACACACAGAGTTCTAGCATAAGGCAAGGATGGGCTCTTGGAGCATACTTTCCAAGTGGTTCTTGACTTGGAGGGGTACCTTGCATATCCTATAACTAAGAAACTCTGGCCTAACTAGGGGAGACAACATCTACGAGGCCGAATGACACGACAAGAAGCAATAAATCAGACTCCTTTCAACATTTCCAGTCGGCATTCAAAGTCTTCTTCCATTGAGTTAATTATCTATAAAGGCAAAAGGAACGGTACTTGCTAATTCAATCAGAAGGGTTGGCAAAGAGATTGTCTAACACAACCAAACACTGGGTGGATGCTTACACAACACTAAGTGTGCATTCTAACTTCATTTCGTATTCTCGGTTTTATGCCTATATTTGATCTTCTAAGCCAACATGGATCTGATTTCTTGAAGAAGGACACACTTAATACACACTCAACCAAAACAGAAAATACCATTTTGATTCTTCCTGTCAACTACCAAAGAATTCATAAACCCGAAACACCAAAAGGATTATTCAATCAACCATGATTTGTTATTACAGTTACTATTGTTGGTGGCGTTTTTATCTCTTGAAACTAAAAGTGTATGGAACTGGTTCGATTCCACGGGATCAATATCAATAAAGAACACATCCACTATCACATAATCTTGCAACGAATTTAATTTTCTTGCAATTGGGTCGTTGCAGTTGGCGATCAACGTCTCGAAAAGAGTTGCTAATAACAAGACGAGCCTATATTCACGTGAAACAAAAGACCGCACAGAACATTCCGTAATAACGAAAACGCACCATAGAAATTAGGGATCGAAAAATGGATAACGCTACCTTATTTTCAGCGCTTCAGGATGAAATCGTCTTCGCCCTTTCTTCGCCTTCTCCACTCCGATCCTTTTAATACTCTTTGCTAATTTCCCGTCCGTTAGATTTAATATGATAATGTTTCTTTTTTTTGATGAAAATTGGCGCTTTATATTCGTAAAATTAGGTATTAGGTATATGTACAAAACAAAAGAGGAAGTCTCGATTGGATTACTCCAAATTAAAAAAAATAAAAAAATTGGACATCAGAATTTTTAAGTTTTTACAAACATATGTGTATATAATTTTTTTAGAATTTTAAATTCTCATGTTTAATATGAACTAATTGAAAATAATTTCTACGAAATTATTTCTATTTGAATTTAAATTATAAAACATGGAATGAGAGACATCACTTGCGTCTTTAAAATGTTTTTTTTTTCTTGGGATGAGTCCATAAACAATGATTTTTTATTAAATCATGGAATTTAAATAAGAGGTCTATATAAAGTTTAGGTGTGAATGGATTGAGATATACTAATATTCTGGATCTTTCAATTTTAGAATGCTATGTGTGATATTGAAGAGGATGACGATTTTAATTTTCAAATTGATGAGGTAATAAGGGCGATTATGAAGTTTATATGTTAAAAGATTAAATTCATTATTTTATTAACAATTATTTTTTTGTTTTGAAAAATTATTTGAATTTAATATCTTTTAAACCTCTTCAAATGATTTAGTTTATTTTTGTCAAACTTCTTTTAAAATTTAATTCAGTTTTATACTTATTTAATTCATTTCATTCATTTTTTTTTCAAACACCTTGATTTCTATCACTAATTTTCACATTGTCATTTATATTCAGCACAAATTTCAATGTTGAAGGCTCTTACACAAGCCCATGTTCCATGGGCTTATTGGGTTTAATGTACGCATAATGGAAAACTGACCAGTAAAAGAAATTTCTTTCCGTATCCCATAAATATCAAAATTCTGATTTTGTTATTAAAAAATTTCTTTTAAAGAGCAGCACATCTCAAATAAATATTTTGGGATGCCAAATTTTTTTATATAAATATATTAAAAGGTTTAGACACCAAATATATAAAATATATTAAAATTAAAAAATATATTTCAAATTATTCATAAATTTCATACATAGAAAAAGAGAGTCAAAGTTGTCCTCAATCCCTTCTAAGATTCGTTTATGCTTTTAAGTTATACAATACAAAAACACTTCATTTTCAGTTTGTACAATTTAAAAAATGTATAAAAAAAATTTAGATTGTATAACCTGAAACACTTTTTTTTAATCTATCCATGATACAATAATAAATAAAGATGATATCAAAGATAAGAATATGATAGAAATAACAACAACAAAGAAACAAAGCGACATTGAGATAAATTAATCTTTAAATTATTCTCGTGCACATGATAAGAAGAAATAAATCTTCACATTAAAACTTAACGAGTCATCTCTTTAATGAGTTGTCTTTTTTTTTTTCTTTGATTTAACTTTATTATAATTAAAAAATAAATTAATGATCTTTGGTCTATGGAACTTCCAATAGCTTTATCAAGTTGAATATATTAACGTATGATATTAATTAATTAGGCAGGTATAACATGCATGTTTGGTAATGTTTTGTTATTGTAATAGATTATAACGTTAATAGCATGAAATAATTGTAGGGTTGGAGAAAATAATATCCAAAGAATCCATATAATTGGAACGTGAAGATCTCTTATTTGGGTCACTAATAATTGATTAGAGAGAGAAATAATGAAAGGTAATATTGAGATGAGGTAATGGTGTTGGAAATCCCAGTGTTCATTTTTGTTTTCTTTTCTATATTTTATGGAGACTCTCTCAAAAGTGTTAAATGTTGGACAGAAAGGTCTAAAAAGAAGTTGCTACATTTAGGTTATATGCCTTAAAACTAAAAAAAAATAACAGGAAAGTGAAGTTTTAGTACTTTTTACTTTTTATTTTTTATTTTTTATTTTTCACAATTGGAGCATCTATTTACGAAACAGGTTTATTAGGCAACCTAATACAGTGGAACATCCTAAGCGAGGATAATCAATATTGGAAAACAGACTGTTATTGAGAGAAAGCAAAATGTAGTGCTTTGCTTATTCATTAATTTTGTCCTTTTCATTTTACTAAGGGTCTTTTCCATTTAATCACTCTTATTTTAAACCAAAATCACTTTATTTTATTATAATTTGCTAAATAATCTTCAAGTAAATTTTAAGTTTAATTTAATCCCACAGAACCATTTTGAAAAATAAAATTTACACCAATATAAATTATGGTTGATGTGATACTGATCTTTCTTCTTCTTAAAGTTATATAAATTAAAACTAGAATTTTAGATAAATTATATTAGAGTTTTAACGAATTAGTTGTGCTAAATTAGTTTTCATTTTGTGTATTTTTTATTGCTTTTCGTTCAGAAACTTTTACTGAAAAATTTGTCTCGACACATTAGAAATGTTTCGAACTAGAAAAGCCAAAAGATTATATTTGTTTTTCTGAAATTGTTTATAAAACTGTTATTTCATATATATGACCCAAATGTGGTTCAACCTTGTACGCAATAACTTCTTTTGCTGTTCAAAATCATATGGCACCTTTATTTCAATCTATAACATGGGATGGGATTGATGGGAAATATTAGTTGATGTATTAGCTTTATTATTATTTTTCGAAAATTTAATTAATCAATCATAGATTATTCACAATATAATGGGAGTACAAAAATTCCCATGTTTCTCAAATTTCAATTGCGAATAAAAATAAAAGTATTTATATTCTTAAATACAGAGAAAAAGGAAAAAAATAAACACTAGCAAAAAGAACTGAAGAAAGTCTTGCTTACTTGTGTTTATCTAAATTCGAAGCGTTTGAGATACTTCTTCTTCCTCTTTTGGACACTAATTTTAGATTAATTTCCCTCTTCATTAAAGTGATTAATCAGTCACAGCTTTTCCATCTCTCTTTGTACTCTATATAATATTATATGGGAAATATTAATCTGATATAATAATCTTAACTTATCCTTTGAATACAAAAAAAGAAAAAAAAAAACTTATTCTTTATTTTCTCTTTCCTACCCATCTCTAAATATATACACAAATAATAAAAAAAATATAAATATAATTTCTAAAAGTATAGAGTAGAAAAGGGAAGAAAAATCTATTTGTATCTATCAAAGTAATTAAACAAAGCTTCTTAAAATTAAGTAACACAAATAAAACATATATATCATGTTAGGAACAAAAGAAAGTTTGATTATTTTCAATTGATAAAGGAACCTAATTGATATGTTTTTTGTGGGTTATCTATCATCTATGCTGCTGCCTAAATTTAGGTCTTCCATTAAGACATAATTAATTATCACTTGTTCAAAATTCGCTTATATTTTTTAAGATGGAAAATTTTGAGGGAGTTCAACTTTTAAATAAATTTAATGTATTATACACTAAAATAACTTATTTAATTATTACAACTTTGAAAAATTAAAACGATGGAAATTTTATAAAATATTTTCTCACGCAAAAAGAAAAATCAAATATTTGGTGAAGTGATGAAATGACTTTTTATCTAAATCGGACATTATTACTTTTCCTTTTTCGAGTAATGGGAGAAGGTGAAAGCAACTTAAAGTGTTACATTTGGTGTTACTGTCGTTATTGCAATTCCTTTCTTAATTGAGAGAGTCCAAATTCACCATCAATCGTCCTTTTTTATATAATTTTAGTTAATTAATTTGTCATTGTTTGCACTAGTAAAATTGTTGAATAATCTAATTTTAGGGTAGTTCTAAGACCTAAGATTTAATTCGAGAAATAAATCGGAAAATAAATAAAAAGATGAAACATAAATAAGTTATACGTATTTATTTTTTTATTTTATAAGATCAATTTTATTTTTTTAAATTTTATTTTCTCTAATTTTTTTAGAATTATGAAGTTTGACATTATTTATATTACAAAAATATTATATCATGGAGGAGGTGTTGATGGTGAATCAAGATAGTCTGTCAGATCCTTACAAAATTTTAAAAGTTCAGTTAGAACATTGTGGTATTTTAGATGTACACAGAAGAAGAGGAAACAAGAATAATTTTCATTTTCAAATTTTCATTTCTAACAATTAAAATTATTGACCCATAATTCAACATAACCCAAAATTTCAATAGTCAAAATAAATTTGAATACAAATTCTCATTTAGTTTTCAATTCAATCCAATTCCAATTAGCTTATATTGTGTTCAAATTTTCATACAAACTTTCCTACCACAATTAACAAATCATTTTAACACTAACATTAAAAAATTCTCATTTTAACACCCAAACATCAAAATATGTTTAATTACTTAGTTCAACTTATCCAATTAGATTGCACACTAAATTCTACAGTGAATCAAACCGCTCACAATTTCAAGTACAAAACACTGCATCTTCAAAACAAGTTAATTCACTTCATCCACAATTTCTCATACAAAAATATTAAATTTTAGGAGAAAAATAATATATTTCTAATGAGACATACTCTAAATTCCCTTATATTGAAATGATTTGAAGAAGGTAAGAACTAAATGGTTGAAAATGAAGTGTTGAGGTAGAACACCACCCACTTTCATCAATCGATTAAAGTTTCAAAATCTAAACAAAATAACACCCTCAAGCTTTGTAACCTAATTTCAGAAAAGAACAAAACCATGCATTATAGTTTTTCTCAAATTTTTCATGTCTACTTCTTTGATGAATTAAAGTTTTGAAGGGAGAAGATAAAGAACACTTACCCTTGCTCCACTCTACTTCCGACCTGGGTTGTACTCTTAGAAAACCAATTAAGGAAGCGAAGGAGATTCAAATTGTAAAATTTTGGAAGAAAGGAAAGAAATGAAGAATAAGGTAGTTGGAGAAGATGATGAAAATATATAAATAAGTTTCTTATATAAATTTTAAATTTTTATCTGCATCCCATTGTTGGTATCCTCATATCTTAAACCAACTTGAACATTAAAGTTTAAAACAAATCTTCCATTGCTGTTACGAGTTTTGAAAAATTCTGTAATTAGATACATGGAATGGCGCATTTGAAGATAAATTAAGAAGAAACACGTTTTTCATCTCATGCCATAAAATACGTAAGAAAAGAATATGATTTTAAAGAGGAGTGGGCATGGGAAGGTATGTTTCCACCATTAATTAATATCCAACCATTGTTGATTATACATCTAATTACAGGGATAAAATATGATTATGTGTTGTACATCAAATACAAGTTTACATCATTGGGCAAGCATGCGTTGTTGTTTAGTGCACTAACTAGTTAATTATCCAATTCATACACATGTCATAGAAAGTTTCTGTGATGGTAATTAAGGATTATTGTAAAGTATTATGGTATTATCCAGTGAAGAGACATGAGATTATGAGATGGAGAAGGTGATAAGTGAATTCAGAGATTGAAATTTGAAAGACAATAAAAATAGTTGTTTAATGTATTGGTAAGGTAATATGCAGAGGAAGAAAAGAAGGAAGCAGAAAAAGGAACCAATGAATGTGCATGTGTGTGTGAATCAGCATGGCCTATAAACGGGTCATTGTCTGCCTCACTCACCTCTCTTCACCATACCAACACATCAATCACTGACATCATCAACGTTGTTCCGTGAAATTGATTCTCTTATTAGAATTCGGTCACGACGTTGATGTTTTCTATGAATGATCATGGGTGCCATCTGACTATATATCTTGACAGAGAATATATTGTCATAGAATTTAGGAGAGAAAGGATCACACTTAGACATGGTGTAGCCCACGATAAAAGATAACCATTTTACAATTTATACATAAAACTTAATATTCTACTCTCTCTATCTATCAAAAGTGACAGTGGTTTTACTCTTCCTAACATAGTCAACATATTTAGATGAACTTGCCATCTAAAAACGTATTAAATTTTGATAACGACAACATGAATATTCTCAAATATTTGGAGTAATAAAACATATTTTCTTTGTGATTTAGTTAAGGGGATGTTTGTGAGTGCTGTAGCGAGTAAGAAAATGTGCTTTATGGTGTTATTGGTGATAAGTCGGTTAGATTCATGCAATACGAGCAATTCCATTTCACCGTCAAAGTTAATATTGGTTAATCACAATATCCATATTCAAATCAATCAATCAATCATCGTTTTAAAAGCCAGATGCTGATCAAATTAAAAAAATATTAAATATATAATTCTTTTTTTTATCTATAGAACTTACTTTTATGCTTTTGTTTATTTGAAAGGATTTTATAATCAAGAAGATGGAAATTAGATGATTTATTGTGTTCACATACAGTGATTTTAGGAGAGAGTTTGCGAGATTAGCACTAACTTCTATTTTGCTGATAAAAGAGTTTTTGTGATTGTTTTATGCATTTTTACCATCTTCTTGCATGTTTTGTTAATTTAATATTTTTTTTCGTCCAATTCGTCCAATTATTAAATGAGTTTTGTGAGGTTAATGATATGAGAAGGTGAAATTGTGAATTTAGTATATATATATATATATATATATATATATATATATATATATATATATATATATATATATATATATATATATATATATATATATAACCCATGAAAAATATTTAGATTTAATAAATAGTAGTAATTTTTAATTTTTACGGATAAAAATAAAATTTAATAAAATTATGGCAAGAAAAATTAAAATTTATGATAATAATTTCAGAGGAAGGAGTTTAAAATTTTGAGAATTTATTTTAGAAGATTTTGAAAAAAAAAATGAATAGTAAAAAGTGAATAGTAAATAGTGAATAGTAAAAAGTAAATAGTAAAAAAAAAATTAAATTGTGGAAGAGATAAACACTCCACGTAGAATTGAATCATCAAAGATAAGAATTTAGCAAATGGTGATTAAAATAATACTTTTGAATAGTAAAAATGAATAGTAAAAAATGAATAGTAAAAATGAATAGTAAAATTTTTTTTGGCTATAAATAGCAAGGGAGGGAAGGCTGAAACTTGCACCAAAATTCTAGAAAGATTTGTGAGAGAAGAGAGTTGGAGGAAGTTCTAGTTGTAGAGGGGAAATTCTGGAAGTTTTCGGAGAACAGTTTCAGAGGAGGAGATTAAGTCTGGAATAGAGGTAAGGGGAGCTAACCTTGAGTATTTCGTTTTGTATTATCTTGAGTCTTGAATATGCAATATTTTGCTTGTGTCTGATCTTAAATCTTGAATATGAAGTATTTTGTTTCTGTATGATCTTGAATTTTGAATGAGAACATGCTTTTGTGTTTAGATCCAAGTGTGATAGTTGTAAAATGTGGTGTTGATTATGTTATGCCATTTGTATATTATTAGTTGTTTATTTTTGTATTTTTGGATAGATTAGAAGTTGTCTAACCGGCTCTGCCAGATTCAACTTCTTGTATTCCCCATACCTTTTATTGTTTTCTTATTTATTTATATTGTATTTTTGGAAGGATGAGAAGTTGTCTAACCGGCTCTGCCAGATTCAACTTCTGTTTCCCCAGAACTTTTATTGTTTTATCTATTTTCAGTACATCTTTTTGGAAGGACGAGAAGTTGTCTAACCGGCTCTGCCAGATTCAACTTCTTGTTTCCCTAGAACTTTTACTGTTCTATTTAATTTTTATCGCATCTTCCTGGAAGGATTAGAAGTTGTCTAACCGGCTCTACCAGATTCAACTTCTTGTTTCCCCAAAAAATTTTATATATTAAGATTATTTTAATGATTGTCAAACATTTGATTCTTCTCTGGTGACCATTTATAGTAATATTTTATTATTGTTATTTTGTTTGTAATATATTTATCTTGTATGATTTCTGTGATGAATGTATTTTATGATGTTGATATGAAATTATGCATCTGAACATGATATGAGTGTTATGAGGAGATTTTGTAATGGTATAATATGAGTTGAGGAATATGAGCATGATATGAGTCTAATGGAGAGATTCTGTAATGATATGGTATTAGTGTATATGTTGATGTTGAGGGTCCTGTAGTCGGAGGTTATCCTGATACTCTAATAATCATTCAGTCTCAAGTAGAGAAGGATGAATTATGTGATGAGAGGGGCAGGAGATCCTGGTCTATGTGCCGGTTTTGGACATAGTGTTGAGGATTAACCTTGTGAATGGTATGGAGTATTTTGGAAGTATATTTGTAAGAAAAAGTAGAAGTCATCACAAGTGCATAACCTCCCGCGACCACTCATCAACGTATCATCCGGATGAGTGTCTACTGGGTATTGTGTTGTTTTTGGGGATTGTGGGACGAGTGTCTAATAGGAATTGTGGTATGATGGTATGAGGATGTCTGACATAAAAATTATATGATGTTTATATCAAGCAATTATGCATGTTTTATAAATGATGTGTTGCATGTTAGCTCACCCTTACTTAGTGCATGTACCAGAAAAATCATATTTTTGCGATGATCGTATAACGTATTTGTTATACGGGAGCAGATGAGGGAGTGTCGTCTAGTTCAGTACAAGTGAAGATGGAGGAGGAAGGATAGTAAAGAAAAACTCGGGTTGTCTTTAAGTTGAAATCTGAGTTTAAAATATGTAATTAATGTGAAATATTTTATATTTCCAAATGAATGACTGTAGAAATGTTACAGTTTTCATTTTATTTATGAAATATCAAGTGTGAGAATTTTGGGATGTTACAATATCAATAATAAATAATAACATAATTATGAATATTTTTTAAGAACTTGATTTTAATTAATATAAAAATCATTTTATATTAATTTTAAAGTAATTTAGTATTTTTTTCTCCTTTATATATTAATTTTTATTAATATTTTACATAAATTAAATTACATAAATTTTATTTTCAAATTCAGTCACATTTACTTCTAAATCTTTTAAAAAAATATCATACAAATTTTATCTTCAAATTTATCCAAATTCATTTACTCATTCTTTTTCATATTCCGTCTCGAAAAAACATACATTACTAACTTAAAAAAAAAAACAAATATCAGATATAACAATTAACTATCCATAAGATTACTCTTAGCTTACTTGACCAATGATTTTATTAAGCTATGCTATTTTTTAAATCAAAACGTTACAACTTAATTAAATATAATTCAAGAGTGTATTAATTCATTGCACACTATCCATTGTCGCATTTTATAAAAGTTAAAAAAGGTAATCTAGTTAGACAAAAAAAAAAATTGGGCACACAAACTTTTATAATTTTTCGTCAATATTTAAAAAAAAAAATGTGGTTGAAAACATGTCTTTGTAATTTCTCTTAAGAAATATCTTTATTATTTTAGCTCGTTTAATTTTCATTATCCCCTTTGAAATCTCTTTTAGATTACAATCTTTAATATTTTAATACACACTATATCTAATCTAACTCAATCTTATTACGATCGAATTTTTTTAATTATTCATATTTTGATACACATAGATTATTAATACCTTTTTAAGATTGTGATATTTTATTCTTATCCTAAATCAATATTTAAAAAGTAACAAAAGCTTTGATTTAATAGTAATATAATATCTAAAAGATATTTGTGTAGTCTATAAAGCAAAAAAAGAAAAAAGAAAAATCGAGTACACACAAATATATATATAGAGAGAGACCAAATATTTTTTATTTGATGGGCTAATAGTTTAAAAAATTTAGCTAAACTATATATTATTTTTGTAAAAAATAATCTATATTAAAAGAGAAGCCGCCAAATAAATCCATTTGCAAATTTGTAGCCCCACAACATTGAAATGTTGGACCAACAACAGGACCATACTCTTTATTTATTCACGAATATTAAAAATTCATTTATTATATATACAATACTACCTCCAATATTTTCAAAATGAATAAATAATTTAGTTAATTTTAATTAATAACGCAACAATTTAAATAATGACTATATTTTATAATACTATAAGTAATTAATTGAATAAAGAATGTTTGGTATAAATAAAAAATGACTTATATTACTAACGTAGGTAAAATATAATGCTGTATTTATTATAATTAGAAAAATAATATACTTATTTATTTTCATTACATAAGACTAAAAATTATATGTACTGATATTATAACGAACTTTTTCTACCAATGTTAACAATAACAAATCTTAAAAGTGATACCATAACTCTGATTAAATTACATCTAATGAATTTTCTTCTTATAAAAATAAGTTAGGATTGAGCTAAGTTAGATTGAGAAAAGTTAATTTTTTTAAATGTGAATCAAATTAAATTTTGTTTACATATGGAGGTTAAATAAATTTTAATTGAATTAAAAGTGGATTGATCTGCAATTGACTGAAAATAACCATTTATTAGGTTTTGACCTTTTTTTACAATTTTTTAATTATAATTATTTATAACTTTTAATTATGTAGTTTGAAAATATTAAATAATTTTTTAATAACTTAGAAATTTAATTTATTTATTTGTCAAAAATATACGACATTTTAAATTTTAATAATTATATTTTAGTTTTCAACAACTATATTTATAATAATATTTAATAAAACAGATGAACATATTAATTGTATTATTATAAAATAATTAGTCAAGTCAATTTGATTTCATTTTAATGTAATAAATATATAAAATAAATTAGAAAAACAAAACATAGATAACTCAATTCACTAATCCACCATCTCATTATAAGTCAAATTGAATTACAAAATTTTTTATTTACAAAAAATGAACCGGATTAATCAACCTATTTTTTAACTTAATTCTTAATAAATCAATCTTAATAAACTAGATTGACTTAGATACCCCGTAAACTCAAAATCTAAAACATAATTAGTAATCAAACAACTAAAACAAATTTGTCTCCAAACTTATAAAACTTAAAACAACAAGATAGAGATATGATTAGGTGTCTCCCACCTTCATTATTTCCTCCCACTTATTTAATACAGCATGATATATTTGTAGCAGAATCACAATAATAATGAAATAATCTATTTGAATGATATTTAATTATTAATAACTTCTTAAATTATTTTCTTATTATTATTTATTAAAGAAAAATAAACTTTTATAACATTTCATAGAGACAAATAAGAAAAACAAACAAAATTAATGTTTCATATACATTTTATGAAATACATAAATTATTTTTTATATTAAGTATGCTTGTTTCTCTAAAAAATATTTTTAGTGAAATAACTATTTTAATATGTTAGGATAAATCTATTTTAAAAAATAGAGAACAAAAAATCTGCTTTTTGATAGGAAATTTTAGATGCAGTTAAAAAGATAAACTTAAAAATGCACGTTTCCTTGCAATAAACTAACACACAAATTTAAATTTTTAGCAATCAAGTCCAAACAAACAGTGTCATTTAGAGTATATATATTAAATGGTACTTAATATTTGTAAATATAGAAAATAAGTAAAAGAGTTATCAAAAATATTATAAAATGACTTTTAATTATAATATTGCGTCTAGTCTATCGACATATATTATTGTTGTATAGGTTTTTGTGTTCTGTCCTGTTATAGATTCTCTAGTATTACAATCAAACATAAAAGATGATAATGGATTTTATAAATAGTGTTTATTCGCTTCTTAATTTATAAAAAATAATTTAATATGTTATTTATTGGACATTTATTTAAAAAGTATTTGTGAAATTTTTTGTTTAAATATGTCAGAACCATTAAAAACGTACCCAAAACCCCTCTGAACGGACGCCAGGTGTCAAGCTGAGGAGAGTCAGAAATCAGATAGTGGAATGCAGGTGTCAGCAGAGGAGCGGACGTTCGTTTTAAGCAAAACTGAGTTTTTGAAAAATCACGTCACACTCTCTACATGCATCTTCTCCTCCAAAACTCTGATATTTCTCATTTCTCCTCCTTCTCACTAAAAGCTCTCCCTTCTCTCTACGAAATCTCACCTTTTCTCTTCTCCGATCACCGTTCAGGCACCGTAGAAGCATTTCCGGCGTCCTGAGCTTCACTATGAACCGAACAATTTTGAGTTCTGAACTGGTAAGTTTCCTTGTATTTAGACGTTCGTTTCTGGCACATGCAAACCAAATTCAGGTTGCATGATTTCATATTTTCTGAGCCATTGTTTGGTCTCCTGTTGTCTGGTTAGTTTTTGAAGAGCTGTTGAACGTTGAGGGTAGAAGGAATTGTAGTCTGCGAAACCTTACTTCTGTCTCTAGGACGTTCGTTCACACTTAGAGGTAAGGGAAGCTTATGAATTTAATTTGTATAATTATGCGTGTTGTATGAACGTTCGTTGCATTTAATGAATTAATATATGAGGGCTGATATGATTGAATTGTATGAAGTATGAAAATTGATTATGATAGAAATGTGTAAAGTTATGAAGTTATATGTTAAGAAAGGAGTTTGAATTTATATATGAATTCTGAATATGAAATTCCCCAAGATAGTGTATGTTCGTTACTGAACAGTCTTTGACCGTTCGATTTTCTGAATGAACTTGGTTAGAATTAGATTCTTTCATTTGGGAAGAATCCTAGTTGAGTGCGAATGTCTTCGTGTTGTAATACTATGTTTGAGCGTTCGGCCAAAACATAATTGTGTCTTGATATTCCGTGATAAGCTTAAGTATATATATATGTATATATGTATTTGTATATTTTAGTCATTCTTAAACACTACTTCAATAGTATTTTGGTATATTTATCAAAGCCCCCTCTCTTTAAGGTTTAGTAGCACTAGGTATTATACCAAGTGTTCGTCCTAAGCAAGTGTTTGGTCTTACACCAGGTACTCGTTCCAGCTCCTTAAGCTAAACTTCATAATAAGAGCGTTCGTTCAAACCCACTAGGGTTCGCTCACTATAGTGTTCAGTCTTTAACTGACATTCGTATTTCTTGATACTAAACCTAAATAATCTAAGTTTTCATAAGCGTTCGGTTTCTTCATGGGAATTCCTCTACGTACTATTCTTTGAATATCTTGAAGTGTCTGTGTCCATTGGTTCCGGCCTAGAGCCTTAGTACTGAGCATGGTCATTTAGGTGTTCGGTTGGAACTCTTAAAAGTCAGTTCATCTAATTGGCTCATTTTGTAATTTACGTTCGTTTTATTCGTTTCTCGCGATGTATGATTGCACTCGGTTTCTTTCTCAAACCTATAGTAAACCTCTTGGTCTAAATCCATTCTGGAACTGGAGACCTCTCGGTCTAGCTCCAATTGTTCGGTCTCGTTCTAAGTCAGGGTTGAACGTTCGGTAAATTGTATCCGAACGGATTTTTGTGTGAAATGTTTAAGTGAGATGATTATTAATGAAAGAAAAGAGAATATGATATGGATGGAAATATGTTGATTTTGGACGAGCGTTCCGGGGAGGAACGTCTCATGAATGAATATTGGAATTGGTAAAGTATGACTGTGGGCATGCTAAGCTGGCTGTTCATCCTGATGATCCGTGAGTACTCGTCTTCACGTAGAGGAGGGTAGGTCATGTGTGGGAACGGCTGGAGGTCCTAGTCCTTAGGGGTACTTTGGACATATAGGACTAACCTCGGGTGACAGCTGATGAGGGCATTCTAGTTACTACATCACCCGGGTGCACGAACGCCTGTAACTACACAGATTTCATACAGTCCGGACAGTCAGTCTAGTAATAGGCTTTGTATGATACGTATGATGAAATTTATCTTGTGTGTGGGATTGTTTGAAATGTATGTTTATGCATGAATTAAATTACATAAGCTTACCCTGTGTTTCCTGTCTTGTCTTGTTTTGTACGTTTGTCTTATCGTTGCAATGATCATCCGTGTGGATGTGAGCAGAAGGGGACGAGCTGTTGGAAGATGCGCTGGAAGAAGAAAATTTGGTCGAGGTTGAAGTTAAGACCGAACAATAGAACGTTCGGTCAGTAGTTTAGTTTTATAGTGAGGTGGTCGTTCGATCACCTATCCCCTTTTGGTTTGTATGACCGTCCGGTATTTGGTTTTTTTGTAAACCGCGCGGTCAGACTTGTACTTCTGTACAGTTTAAATTTGTAACTCTGTCTGTAAGGCCGTTCGGCCATAACAGTACGCTCTTCTTAATGTAAGACTGATATGAATTATTATTAAATGTAATTATTCTATTATATAGTTTATACTATATTTTTGGGATGTTACAAAATACTTTTAAAAAATATTTTATAAAATTTTAAAATAAAAATTAAATAAATTTATAAACAAATATAAAATATAATATTCATTAAATTAAATATATATTAAAATTTAATTTTAATTTACATATAAATATTTTTCCATCTTCTATATCAAACAAGTTTGTTTCATGTAATAAAATAGAAAAAAAAACAATAATATATTAAAAAAACGTAATTATTCATAACCAACAAATTATATATGCAATATGAATATCAATTTCATTTCCTTGTCATTATCACTTCCTAATTTTAAACTATTTCACCTTCTTTTCACTTCATAACCTCATTAAAAAAATAATTTTATTTCATTTATGGAAAATTTTCACTTATACGTATTCTATTAAAGTTAAAATTATTATTTTTTTCATTAACATTATTTAATATAAATCTTATTTAACAACTTCATAAACACAAAAGGCGATCTCTTACCTATTTTATAAAAAGTTAATGATTCTTTTTTTTTTTGGATTAGATGATAAAAAATATTTATTAACTGTGATCATGTGATACATATATGACTTAAAAGTCAGTTGAAACTAATTATGTTATCAAATTCTCTTATTTAATACTCATATTATAACTTTTTCACATTATATTAATACATTAAATATAGTTTTAAAATAAAATTGGTGAAGATTTTTTACCAATGAAAAACATACGATATTCTTCATAAAGAACTGTCATTTAATTGATAGGTTTACCGTTTAAAGAATAGGATTCGTTGATTAAAGGTACATTTAAGTTAAAGTCTAAAAAAAAAATGAAAGTTGCTTATTTCTTCTTATCACTTGAACAGTTATACCTTTAAGTTTAATCATTTAAATGAGTAAACTCTTCAAACCCCCTATAAATTAAATGAAAAAAATACCATAACATAATTTAGTTCTAACTAACACATATTTTTTGGATGATTAAGTATACTTTTGTGGCTTGGACTATGTCAATATTACAAATAATTATTAATAATAAGAAAAATTAATTTATAATTTAAAATTATAATAATTTAGATGTATATAAAATTTATATGAGCTAAGGATAATTTGTATACATATAATGCAAACCACTTTTTTTTCTTCCACAAAAATGTTTGATGGATTTTCCTTATAAAATCTATGGATAAAGATCGCTATAGATTGATAAATGTATATGTATGTGACAAAGGTGTATTGGAAAGATAGAAATTAACAAAAATAAAAACTCAATAAAAGTGAGTTTACAGGTAAAGAAAACAATCGCCACTGATGAAGCTAAAAATAGAATAAAAATATTTAATGAATATCTCTCGTAATGCCAAAGTTAGGTCAATCAATAAAATGTTGCTAGGATTTAATAAAATACAATAAAAGAATTATTTAGGACAAATTATTCAAAGAGCTATACATGACTGAATTAAAAATTACTAATGGTAAGTTGGTCAATCACATAACATATAAAAATTTCTTTTTTTTTGAATAATTTGAGATAGAATCCAATGTACAAAAGATTTTTTTTATACATAACGAAAGAAACAAGAAATAAAAAATAAGACTTTTTACGTTATGTACAAATAACTGATAGAGTTTCATTAATTTATTACATCAACAAACATAAAAAAATTCATTTTTAAAAATTAAACTAACATTTTTAACGTCAATCCAAAACCTATAATATAATAAATAATTTTTAGTCAAACAATTTAAAGAAAAAAATAATTATAATAAAATAATTTTAACAAATGCTTTCAAATAGAGTAAAAATAAATTTTAATTCATTTTTGAGAACATGATCTTCTTTGTCAAGAATGTTTAGTTAGTAGTTACTAAAGAGTAATTCATTAAAATATAAATAATATTTTAAATTTATTTTAATATAACTATCTGCAATTTTAATAATGAAAAAAATATGCATATATGTTTCGTGTGTGTTCTACATTATCATAATTACCTATTTAATTTTGATGGATTTTAAAATGTGCTACGAAATATACTTAGAGATATAAAGAAGCAAGAGTGGGAATGTTTTGAATTTTATAAATAAAAATTTTGTACGTCAGGTTAAATAAAGTTAGATATCCAATTGACTTTTTATACTTATTTCTAATTATAACTTATGTAAAAAATTTATTTTTATTTGAAAAAAATGTCATCGTACATTTTTTTTTCATTGATTTTTAGCTGATTAATTATGATATTCACCCTATTGCAAAATTTGTATACGCACATGGCATTTCCATGTTTAAGTTAATTTAAAATGTAAAAATAAACAAATAAAAAAAATAAAAAAAATGAATATTGAAATAAGTTATGAGGGTTGTGATATATAAGAAGGAAGGATTGAAAGATATATGTGAGGTGGTGGACTCATGCCTAACAGGTGTATTCCTTATTAATCACTTTCTTTTTCTTTCTAATTTTCACATCTTTCCCACAAGTGCTTTCTGATTAGGACATATACTTCAAAAATAAATTAATATAATAAGATGTGTATATTCAACCAAATAAAATCTAGTTAATTATATGAATTGCTTGTGGCCATTAATTCACGGGTAGGTTCAACTTCAATAAAATATTGTGTTATGCCCAAAATCAATCAAACTTATTTTATTCATAATAAGATATGGTGTGTTCAAAAACAATCTCCTATTTTCATGCATCTCATATTAAATACCATATTCTTATAATATAAACTTTGCTTTATCTAATTTAATCTTTAGTAAATATATATTGATATAGATTCTTGGAAAGAAAGTTTATTGAAAAGATTCAACCACTTGAATCAAAATCATATAAAAGATTAATATTACTTTTAATCCAAAATTTTAATATAATAAATTTATACATTTTTATTTTTATATAATATTTAATTTTATAATGTGAGACTTAAACGTTTGAATTCCTAAATATATATACATGGATCCTCGAAAAATTCCACTCGAATTAAAATTATATAAAATATTTACATTACTTTCATTTAAAATCTTAATATACTACATTTATAAATTTTTATGAGATTTAAATTCACGTTTGAATTTCAACAAAGTTTTTTACTTTTAGACATATACTAAATTTACCGAAAAGGTAAATATAATGTAAGTTTACACTTTATTTTTTAATTATTATTTTTGTAATAATATTTAATAAAAAAGTAAATATTTTAATTTGTATTTCTATAAATTTTTTGAGCAAATATATTTTAATTGTAATATAATAAACATATAAAGTAAATTGAAAAATAAAGTATTATATTAATTAAGTCAATTTATTTATTCACTAATTTGGGGTAGGTTAAACTAGATTTTTAACTCACTAAAAAATAATCGGATTAAAATGACTTATTTATAACTTAATTTATTATAAACTAACTTGTATGAAATGAATTAAGTCACTTTAACACTAAATTTGAAAACTTTCTTATTATTGTGTAATCTTGTTATAATTTATTTTTTCATGTCTAGAAAATGGAAAAGCTAATTATTAGATTATGCCATTCTCCATTAAGAGGAGACCCAAAATTAGGAAGTTTATGCAGTTGTGAAATAAGCATGCCAAATATATCATGTAATTTAAAAAATAATAATTAAATCAAACTAATAAATTAACGTTTTACTTATAATTTGAAATAATTTAATTAAATCACGGATTTTGGTTTTCATATTTAAGTAAACAAATTAAACTAATAAATTAAACCAAATATACATTAATTCATTTATAAAAACCTATTTTTAAAACTTTAAAGATATTTTGATAATTCTAACTCATATTAATGAGATAATGTAAGTTTTAATTTTGCAATATTTTAATTTAGTCTCCACTCTAATGTCGTGGACAGAAGGAAATGTAAGTTTTCAGTCACTTTTTAATTTAAAATGTTAGCGTGGCCCACGACAACTCTGTCATATAATGTGCTATCTCATCATTATCCCTCAGTATTACAAGTAATATATCCTAAATATTACACTAACTTTCATAAAAAAGAGACCAAAGTTTTATAAAAGTTCTCTTATTTGTTCAAGGATTTATCCAATAATAAGTTCATTTCACAAAAGTTGATAACGTAATTAAGTTTTTCATACGCATAAAATAATAAGTTTTTTCATATAATTTTCTTAAATAATTTATAAAAATAATGCTGAAAATAATAAATACAAACTATGAATAACATTTAAAGCAATCAAATATTTTATTTATTTACTCTCTCTTTTATCTAATTTAAATAGTCCGATTTCTTGTTTTAATTATCCTCTTTCTTTTGTTTTACACTACTTTTCACACTCTAAAGAAACCTTCACTTTACATTTCCTACCTACCAAAGAAACGTTTACTGTTTTCTCTTAAGTTCATTATACTAAATAGTAAGATTATTAAGATATATTGCACCAACTTCTCCAGAAAAAAAAATGATTTTTTTATAAATTATTGTATAAAAAAATAAGCTACATAGCTTTTTTTTCAAAATTTATACAAATTAGTTCTAGTTTATGAAAAGTTATTTATTTTTGTTCTAAAATAACCTGTGAAAAAAATTAATTATACATAAAATATTAGACCATGTCCTAACAACTTGTATAAAATAAGAAGTCAACAAATATGTCTCTTATAAATATGTCTCTTATAAATATGTCTCTTATAAGAGGTTAAACATGAGTTTTTTTTTAAATCTCTTAAAAAACTTAGTGTTAGATGTGATAGAGTGTTTTAAATAATGACACTTCGTTATTTTATTTCAAAAGTATCAATAGTATAAATAAAATTTTCTAATAAGAAGTTTTATTATCTAATAAGTTTTAATTATCTAAAACCTCATCTTTTACGAATTTCATCTACCTTTTTTCTATAAATTTTAACTTTGTATCCATTTATAGGAAGATTAGAGATCGCATGAGGATTCCTTAAGACAAGATCTTTTTTTGTACTATTCTTTCTTAAATTTTGGTGTCTTTGCATATAGGAGTTTTTTTTTTATTCTTTTGGGGTCTGAGTCTTCTCTAAGACTCTTTGTTAATCAATGGTACCGAGGGTATACTCTAATCAAATTATCATGAATTGTAAGAGCAAATAGAGATCTTGGAACCATAAGAGGAATTTTAGAGTTTTTAAAACCATAGGAGTGTTAACCAAGTAAGGGAAACTAATTTATTTGGTTTGGATTAGGTATGCATGTGATATTTGATGTTTGTATGATGATGTGATGATTGATTTGTGAAATTTAATTGAATAATGAAATTTGGTATGTTGGGTGCTTGAAAAGGGTGGTGTGTTGAATTGAAAACTTATACATGCTTGTCTGTAGTTGGTTTGTTGATGTTAAAAGTTTTTTATTAATGAATCTGGAAATGTAGATTTAGTAAATTTGTGTTGATGTATTTTTACATAACTTTGATTTGGAATAAATTATAAGAAGGGTGAGTTTTGGACATAAAATGGGAGTTTTGACAAGTCAAATTCTAAAATCATGATTTTGGGAAAGTCTGCAGTTTTGGGAACTGTTCTTGAGGCCATTTAGGACTTAGTTGACCATTTATTGTCTTAAAATCTGATGGTAAGTATCTAATGGTAAACATATGGTGGAGAACATATGGTGGTAAGCGTTTGGTGGAAAACATCTAGTGGTAAGCTTTTGGTGGAGAGCATCTAATAGTGAGTGTCTGGTGGTAAGCGTTTGGTGGTAAGCGTTTGGTGAATAACATGGTAGTGAGCGTCTGATGGTAAGCGTTTGATGGAGAGTGTCTGATGGTAAACGTCTGGTGGAGAGCGTTTGGTAGTGAGTGTTTGATGATAAGTGTTTGGTGGAGAGCATCTAGTAATAAGTGTCTAGTGGTAAGCGTCTGGTGGAAAGCGTCCGGTGACTCTGGGTCGTCTAACAATAAATATGTGGTTTGGGATCTCGAATTCAGGGTTATGGACATCAATTTTAGATGTTCTTTAGGTTGTTCTGGGGGGGGGGGGGACCATTCCCAAGCTATTCGTGAAAATTTCCAAGTTGTTTTTCTTGCCTAGTGTGTGTACCGAGTTGATATGAAGGAAATTGTGTCATTGTGTGATTTGATTTACGGTGCATATGTTTTGATAATTGTTGATGTTTTTGAAATGGTATGAGTATGTTCTGAAAATGTAAGATGAGTGTTGTAAGAAGAATCTCAAGGAGAGATTCTATGTTAAAATAAGTTGTGGTGAATGCTTGATAGTGAAACTACCAATCATTCAACTCATGTCGAGATGAATGAGGTGGCAGAGAGAATGACATGATGTCTTTACTCTAACCCTTTGGGTTGTAGAAGGGAAGATTAACCCCATGGGGAAGTATGTTGAGTTACCCTTATCTATGACTATGCAAATTATAAATACTACCATGAGTGTACGTTTATGTCAGCATCAAATTCAGATAATTGAGTGGAGAGGTCAAATTGTGATATGATCATGTGTTTGATGGGCTTGTGAATGTTGATATATGATTTGTTATATTAAATTTTGATATGTTAATTTCTTTGTATAGTAGCTTACCATTGCTTTTGTATTGTCTGTTTGTTTTCTTGCTTTCTTTTTCGCAATGATAATGATGTGAGCTTAGGGGAGTCTCTGGTGAGGTGGCAGAGCTAAAACTTAGAATATAAGACATTTAATAGTTTCCTATCTGTTTTGTAAAAGTCTTTATTACGTTGTTGGTTCAATATAGTATATCTTTGTGTAGTGTAAAATGATATATATATATATATATATATATATATATATATATATATATATATATATATATATATATATGTGTGTGTGTGTGTGTGTGTGTGTGTGCCTGTTTTAGTAGACAAAAATACCCTAATATATCATTGACTCTAAGTTTTAAAGTTAAGGGTATTTTAATAATTTTCATTCTCAAAACTAAAAAAAGAAAGAAATCCCTAAACCCTTACTCACCTTCCTCGTTCCTCTCAACCCTTTCTCTTTCATCTCTATCACTCCAACATTTTCTCTGTCATCTCTATGATAGTCTCAACTGAAAAAATTAGAAACACTCGTCTAACCATCAGCCAATCCATAATGGAATCGCTACTTCCATTTTCAATGTCAAGTTTTTTTCTCCTAGAATTGTCTACAATCCCTAACCTAACCCCCTCTCATAGTAATAATGAAGAAAACATCCAAACACGAAGTAGGGTTGGTGTTTAAGTGTATAAGAAGATAAACTACTAATTCTAAAGTTTAAAAACGAAATTTAATAATAATCAGAAGGAAAAATATATAACACGCTCTCCAATCAAAAATCAACATCAACATTATTAATTATTTTGTTATTAAACTGGAAAATAAATGAGCAAGAGCAACAAATTGCGGTGTCGCGGGTTGTTGTGTGTGAGCGAGGGAAAGTATGGAGATGAAAGAGAAACAAATTGATAAGTGAAGAAGATAGATTAAGGTTACGTGAGTGTTTTTGATTTTTTTCTGAATTTTTAATTCTGTTTTTAGTTTTAAGAATGAAAATTATTAAAATACTCTTAACCTTAAAACTTAGAATCCATGATATATTAGAATATTTTTGTCTACTAAAATCGATACACATTGCTAAAATGTACCAACTAAAAAACAAGTTTACACAAATTAGCAAACCCATATATATATATATATATATATATATATATATATATATATATATATATATATATATATATATATATATATATATATATATATATATATATTAATGATATTTACTAGGAGTTAATGAGAAAAGAAAGAAAAAGTATTTTAGCATTTTATGGAAGAGCTAAAAGTATGCGTGTCTATCTGGAATGCATCTAAAGAAGTGGAGTTGAAAACTGTCAAGACAGAAACTAAATTGGGATTACTACATCAATGTATTGTCCTTTTTCTTCTGTTACACAAAATAAAAAAATATAAAAAATTTGTGCATGTCCATGAGTTATATTCTGGATCTTCCTTAATACAACTCCATATACACTTCTATTAATATCATATTTGGTTGCGTAATTATTAAATTATTAAGAATTTAGTTATGCAAATTGATAAGCGTTGCTTTAGAACTATACGTATAGTTTTTCCCTCTTTTTTTAATAGCTACTCTCAACAGGAGAGATAAAATAATATATTTAAAATTTATATATTTAATCATCTTTAAATATAATAAAAATATATAATTTAATATCGAATTTTTGAATTTTTTATTTTACAAAATTTATGTATTTCATTTTAAATAATTTTTATTTATTTATTTATTTGATTTATTGAATATTATCATAGTTGAATATTTCAAATAATTAATATAAAACTCTTTGTTATTAATTGAATCTTGAGGCTTTTCTGATTGAGAACAATTCAATTATTATTGTAATGTAGGTGAAAAAGTTAAATTTGGGCTTCTTTTCATATTTAGATGCAAATTTCTTTTTATCTCTTTTAATTTTTTTTCCATTAATATAACTATTTAAAAATGTTAAATATTTAAAAAATAAATTTTCAGAATTAAAAACAGTTATGAAAAAACACGTAACAATTAACTTTTTATTTATATTTATAAGAAATTATTACACAAAAGGCTCATAAAATAAAATAATAATATACTATGAAAATAATATTTTATTATCAAATACAACAAGAGAAACTTACTTTTTCTTCAACAATGAGTTAGTGTTTAATAAATAACTCAAAAGACAATAAAATAAATAAAAAATATCTTAATAATTTATTTTTTGTTACATTAAATTTTATATTTTATTATTTATTAACATAAAACTACATGTTTTATAAAAAATAAAAATTCATTTAGTTTAACTCTAGCAATTTTTTTATTATAATACACATAATATAAAAAGGAACAGATACCCCAACTCCCATATAGTCCGCCTGGTATGTTCTTTATCCTATAACAAAAAGAACAGATGCTTAAAAGGTTAAAGAAACCTTTTAAATTTATTTGTAAGTTCAACAAATATTTATTTTATTTTATTTTTAATTTTAATATAATCTACTAAAGTTAAAGAAAATAAATAGACTTGACAATTACTTGTTGAATCTTTCACCTTCTACAACTTTAAAGACTTGTTTACACACTCCATAACCTTTTACTCTCACCCTACACTCATTACCTTTATATTCAATAATTCAATTTATATTTTAATTAAAATAATTATATTCCTTATATTATTATTATTATTTGCAGATGTTATAAAGATGTAGAAACAAAACACAGGTGTCTAACACATCTTTTTCCTAACTTCAATCTTCATTGAATGCATTTGTTGTGTATGGAAAGAAAGAATGAATGCATTTGAGTTTGTGTTTCCTTTTTATTGTATACAAAAACATGTGAATACAATAAAAGAAGAGGTATAAAATTATGTGTTAAAAAATCTAAGGGATTTTTTTGTTACATGTAGTAGTTGGATTTGTACATGAAACAATAATTGCAATAATTTTGTGAAGAATGATGTATTATTTTCCATAACAACTTTGAAATGTTTGTGTTATCTTTTTATTATCTATTTATTTCATAGCATTGAATTCAATCTTTTGTAAAAGTGCATGTCATAGAGAGTTTTTGTATGTTTATAACATGTGGATACCCCACTTCTTGCTTCACTTAATCACTCCACCGTTCAGGCCAACCTTCACTCATCTATATATTCAACTCTCACACTACTCTTTTCTCTTGTGTAACATTGCTTTCTCTCTTCTCCTTCACCTCATTCTCAGTCTGCAACAACACCTTTCTCTACCTTGCATTTTCAACTTACTTTCTTCTTTTCATATCACTCATGTCTTGCTTAGAGTCTGAGCTCTGCAAAGAGGTAAGTATTAAGGCTTTCTACATACATTACATATTCTTCTTCTTTATTCATGTTTTTTTTAAGTGTTTCTTATTCTGTTGCTGCATCAGAGTGTTCATATATTTTATGTATCAGATACTACAAAAATGAATGTGACATAGCATCATTTGTATTCTTTAATTTCATTAGCAATGAATGTGACAAATACTGAAAAGCCTCTATGATTTGTTTTGTGTTCAAAACTCTGCACAGAGCAAGTTTGAGGAAGAAGCAGAAGAGGTTACTCTTGATGGAAGTGTTGATTTTCATGGTGGTCCTGCTATAAGAGCCAAATCTGGAAGATGGGTTGCTGGAATTATCATACTCTGTAAGCTACCTCCAAAATCCTATCTTTTTATTACTTTTGGATCTTGGTGAAAGGTATAATGAATATCTTATATTATCACATCATATGCATATATAACCCTATAAAAAAATTTCTGTTTTGAGCATGTAGGTGATATGAAAATAGAAAAGGACAATAAATAAGAACATCTCTCTCTTATTCTCCTAAATTAAGGAATTATAGTTGCTGGGGGAGAAGTCCCCAATGAGTTATTATGTATATATGAAGTGAAAGGTTAAAGGGTGTACTATAAATATACAAAACATTGAAAAATATTGACTGATCTTATATATTCTTTGAATCTATTAATCTCTGGAGTTTTGATTAAAAAAAAGAAAATAAATATAGATTAATGATACAAATAGATTACTACAAAAATATATAATGATTGTGATGATATATATGTAGAACAGACATAACCTAATAGTTTCAGATGAGGAGTGTTGTGTGCAGAAGTTTTGTCATGACTCATGAAATTGTGTGCATATATTTGATATAGCTTATCATAGAAGGAGCACAGGGTGTGGTTACTTTATGGTGGAATATGTGCTACTGCAAGCAACCAAGCTAGTTAGTTTCCTTCTTAATATTATACCAGAAAAGAAGAAGACAACATTTAAATGCAGGAACGTGTTTCATTTGGTGTGCAAAATCCAAAGCAGACATTTATGTCAGTTTTGTTGCATCGTTTTCCTGTGGAGTGTATGTGTTTGGCAGACACTTACAGCTATGTCTTGGCTGGCTGGCTGGCTACCTAGTAACTACTTATTCCTCCCCCATGCAAAAATACCCTTTTTAGAGAAAAAAAATTAGATTAAATTAAATTAAATTAACATGGTTATTGGATAATGAAATTCTTTGTTAAACCCTTGTAAGTAGTAGTATCTGAATGTTAAAAATGAAGGTAGATTGTTATGAGAGAAACTATGTGATGTTTTTGGAAAACTTTTGGAGTTTTAGTATTATTAACTACTCATTTGCTTGAGTTTATTTTTGATAAAAAAAACAATTGTACTATAAAATAACTATTTATATTAACACTTCTCTAAAATATGAAAACTCTAATCTGAACTTAAAAAATTTCCTAAATGTGATGGGACAGAGGATAGAGATTTCTGAATGATGCCTGAACTAGGTTTTTGGCTTTGTCCTTCGAAAGAAAAAGAGACAAATTAAAGTGAGAAAAATACCTTTCTGAGACTGCTGTGGAAATTTGCATGACGTGGGTTGCTGCCACATGTCACCAACATAGACATATATGCATGCAAATTTGTAACCATTAGCATTTGACAACAATCAAGTGGAAGTGTAAATTTATTTATTAATTCAGTAATAGTATTTGGTCACTGCTATTTACTCTTACTCAGACAAGAAAAGAAAAGGAGCATGATGATTAATAAACCAGCTGTTCCCTATATTTCGTTCTGAATAACAAAAACTGATATAAGTCACAATCATATAATTATTTAGAACCTCTCATTCTTAAGTTATTTTATTACACAGCTGCGTAGTGTGATTGATCTCTATAAATGTTAGTGATACATTATCTTATTTATTTCCTTTTAAGGGTTTTCAATGTTACCACGCAAAAAAAATTGTACCATCAACCATTTATTTAGAATATAAACATGTAATTAACATACAAAGAAATGTAATTAGTTCAGATGATTTTTGATGTTTAATTTTCCAACAACTAAGAAATATTCAATCTTTTCAGTCCTCTTTGAGTGTTAGGTATCTTTAGATTTGATTGGAATATATAAGAAACTTACAGTACAGTGTTTGGTATTGTGATTGTGTAAAGTTGTTGTCTGTATATGGATTTAAAAGGGCTCGTCTCCACCTCCTTAAAAAGATGAAATATGTTTGTTCAATTTTACTTTACCTTTCTTTTACTCTGATGCTTACCAGTTGTCAAAATTTTACACGTATAAAGAGACACGAAAGAATAATAAAGGTTCTTTTTCCATGAATGTAAAGTTAGATTAAAATAAGTAAATATTAAATGTATTATAAGTATAATGAATTTAAAATTTAAAATAGACTCAAATAACTATTTTAGAATATTTTTATCATTGTATCATTACAGTTTGAGTTATTTATTATTGCAAAAATATAATATTATAATGATATGTCTTTTTTCGGTACATACAGGTGTATTGTTTGGATAAAGTTAGGTTAAAACAAGTGTATAGAGTTACAAGTTTTAAATGCATTTGTGCAAAGCCCTGCTGTAAATAAATAATGCATCTCATATTAAAAATTAAATTTTGAAATAGTATAACAAAAAAATGCCATGCAAAACACAGGTGTCTTTTTCCAGCAGAACCACGACAAAGGCAGAAAGAGTTCAAAAAGTGGATTCAGAATCATGAAAATCACCATATTCTGTTTAGAAAAGAGAAGTTAATTTTTTAATAAGCTCGGTCTTTCAAAGTGTTATCACACCTAGAAACCAATACTATTTTAATTTTAACTAAAGAGAAATCCTAAACGTATCTAACCCTATACCACGAACACTTATTAAAATAGGACCCTGTGAGAAATATTGTTTTAGACTTTTTAATGGCATATATTGTTTTTAATTCTAAAATTTTTATAATTTTTATAATTTTATAATTTTTATAATTTTATAATTTTTAATTAGCAGATACAATATACAAGGAATAGATAGAAGTTATAATATGAAGTACCCTTCGTGTCGATATAGTAGTAGCCTCTGGATTATGTGACTGCATATTATTGGTAATTTTTATATATCAAATAACAAAATAAAACATAATTTAAGTAAACCTCAGTGAAGACTAATATGGTCATAGGACTAATGCGGATTAACTTACCCATGCATGGTTCAATATTGAGATCACAGTGCCAATGACTCTTGTTCCGTGATTTGTTGATTGCATGTATCAGTGAATCAAGCTCTGGCAACTCTTGCATTCTTTGGGATGGGAGTGAACCTAGTGCTGTTTCTGACAAGGGTGGTAGGACAGAATAATGCTGATGCAGCTAACAATGTGAGCAAATGGACCGGAACAGTTTATATATTCTCTCTTGTGGGTGCTTTCCTCAGTGATTCTTATTGGGGAAGATATAAAACTTGTGCTGTCTTTCAGGTCATCTTTGTTATAGTAAGTAGCGCTCCATTTTCTCTCCTCTCATTCATAATCTTTCTCTTTAATTCCTAACTTTTACATTAACTACTTCACTAATCAACAAATCTGTTTGGCTTGACATAACAGGGTCTAATGTCCTTATCCCTGTCATCATACCTATTCTTACTTAAGCCTAAAGGTTGTGGGAATGAAACAATTCACTGCGGAAAACATTCAAGATTGGAGATGGGAATGTTTTACCTCTCAATATATCTAGTTGCCTTGGGTAATGGAGGTTATCAACCAAATATTGCCACATTTGGAGCTGATCAGTTTGACGAGGAGCACTCAAAGGAGGGTCACTCAAAGGTGGCCTTCTTTAGCTACTTCTACCTGGCTTTTAATATCGGCCAACTTTTCTCAAACACCATTCTGGTCTATTTCGAGGACGAAGGAATGTGGGCTCTTGGTTTCTGGCTGTCTGCAGGTTCTGCCTTTGCTGCACTGGTCTTGTTTCTTGCATGCACCTCCAGGTATAGACACTTCAAGCCCAGTGGCAACCCTCTTTCTAGGTTCAGCCAAGTCGTTGTGGCTGCATCAAGGAAATCCAAAGTTCAAATGTCATCAAAGGGAGAGAACTTACTTCACATGGATGCAAAGGAGTCTTCCACGAATGGAAACAGAAAGATTCTCCACACTCATGGGTTCAAGTAAGTAGTGGAGGTTCCTTTCAGCTGAAACTACACGGGGAATGTATTCATGTGTAGCTGAGGCTGCATGGAATGTTCTTCCTGTATTTTATTTCATGTGATCATTTTGCTAAAAATTAACACACATTTGATTTCCATTCCAGTACTGTTCTCCATTCTTGGTTGCAGTGAGTAATAACAGTTTGATCAATTTGCCATTTGTTACTGTATTACAGGTTCTTGGACAGAGCAGCATTTATATCTTCAAGAGATCTAGATGATCAGAAAGGGAATGGTCACAACCCCTGGCGTCTCTGTCCAGTAAGTCAAGTTGAAGAGGTGAAGTGCATACTGAGACTTCTTCCAATTTGGCTCTGCACCATAATATACTCTGTGGTTTTCACACAAATGGCTTCACTTTTTGTGGAGCAAGGTGCTGCCATGAAAACCACTGTCTCCAATTTCAGAATACCACCAGCTAGTATGTCCAGCTTTGATATACTCAGTGTGGCAGTTTTCATTTTCTTCTACCGCCGAGTTCTTGATCCGTTTGTGGGAAAACTCAAAAAGACAGATTCCAAGGGACTCACAGAACTTCAGAGAATGGGAGTTGGACTTGTTATAGCAGTACTGGCAATGGTTTCAGCTGGATTAGTTGAATGCTATAGACTTAAGTACGCAAAACAAGGATGCCTCCACTGCAATGACACAAGCACTTTAAGCATCTTCTGGCAGATCCCTCAGTATGCATTTATAGGAGCTTCTGAGGTTTTTATGTATGTAGGCCAGTTGGAGTTCTTCAACGCTCAGACACCAGACGGCTTAAAGAGCTTCGGAAGTGCACTTTGCATGACATCCATTTCTCTTGGGAACTATGTGAGTAGCTTACTAGTTAGTGTGGTTATGAAGATATCCACCGAAGATCACATGCCAGGGTGGATCCCTGGAAACCTCAATAAAGGTCACTTGGATAGGTTTTACTTCCTCTTAGCTGCCTTGACGTCCATAGATTTGATTGCCTATATTGCATGTGCAAAATGGTACAAGTGCATACAGCTAGAGGAGAAAAGTGGTGAAAGTAATGAGTCAAAAGTATAATTTGCAGGGGATATCAATCAAAGGCCATGGGTACCACATATATTAATAAGAGAAAGAAAGGGAAACTAGTCAAATATAATCTTGGTTCTATTGTTACAGTTGGAAGAAATAGTTTGCAGGTTTGCAGAAAGTGAAACCCTTCTTACATGAGTTTCTGACTCTCTTACAACTTGACTCTGTATTTTTAAGGCATAAACCCTTGAAGCCAAGTTGTGTAAAACAAAAATTTGATGAGACAATGACTGTTTTAGGGTACTTAGACATTTCCTTTCTCTCATTTGTAAGTGCCATTTTAAAGACGAAGTTAACTCTGCTATGTGGATTTCCTTGTATTTATCCCAGAGCTAACACAAAAATTTAAGTCCTTAATGTCTGGTACTCATGAACAAACAATGCAATCACCCATAAAGGCAATAATTTCGAAACAGAGAAAGAGAAAATTTTACAAAACACTTTCTAATATATTTAGATTTAGCTGATCGAATTAATCAACCAAAGAATTTGCAAACTGGCAGTGGCAGACCAAATATTATCATGTGGACAAACAAAGAATTATGTATAAGATCAAAAGAACAGCATAAAGCGATAACTTATTGCTGGCAATTATTTGTCAGAATTTTTTTTTTTACAATATCACTTAAAAAAAAGAACAAGAGAACAATAACACGTGATTAAAGAAATTTACAACAACTCCCCCAGCAGTGACTCATTATTAGGAAGATTTGCGGTAGCAATCAGAGGAATTAACAGGCAATACTTACAGTCCACAGAATCAAATTTTACATAATCGAAATGGGAATAAGGTGAAAAAGTAGGGCATAACAAATAATTGTTCTTCTGTATTCTTTTGTTTTATTTATTTATGTGTGTATGTAATGTCATCTTTCAAACGTATAGACCAAAAAATGGGAAAAATGGGAAAGGTAAAACGGTTGAAACAAAAAAATATACAAGTTAATTGTAAGGGTGAGCCAGTGCACGAGTTCCCAAGTCATAGCGATATAGGCATAATAAGGGTCAGAAGACAGCATTACATAGCCTTACCCTCGTGAGCCAAGAGGAACTCTGCCCAATTATCATATAAAATCAAATAAACACATCCCACCATGGTTGCGCAAACAGCAAAGGTCAACGTTTATTCTTTCAGCCAAGATAAAATATCAACACGACATATTAACAAAATAGATAGTTATAAAAGAACTTTAAGGAGAATACTGAAATTCCTGATCAATAAATATTTGCATTTTGAAAATGACTTTACAATCCAACCTTGTTGTTTCAAGTACATAATAGCCATAGGTATTATTGAAAGTAAGAATAACTATGATACTGAAGAAGAAAAAAAAAACTGTACAACTACGAGTAACAAAGACCCTTCATAAAATTTTATTCATGAACCTTACGAACTTGTATGTGGTGAGTGGATTCCTCACGCCATATTGGTTGTGCTCCACTTTGAACAAGTGTAACATGCTGTCCCTCGTGTAAATGACCCTTACTCTGAAATATGGAGACTTTTCATAAACTGTTCAAAAGAAAAAATATCAAGAAAAATAATATGTCTGAGCACTTGATGGAGATATTACTAACCAATAGTAGCTCGAGGGCTCTAGAGAAAGTCTCCTCTGCATCATTTGAAAATTGCATGTATATAGGCACAACGCCATGATAAAGTGCCAACCTCTGCTTAATCCTTGTTCTGCGAATAGTGAAATCTTAAATTTGTGGGTGCAATAGTGCCTTAACTTAAGCACCTATACTGCCCTCCAAAAATTAGAAAGCGGAAAAAGAAAAAAAATCACTGCCTGTGTTGACATTCAGATTCCTAGTTTCATTTCTTCTTCTTCTTCTTAATGTATAGCTTTACTTTTAGGGGTGGAGGGGTATGTATGAGAAAAATAGCCTCTAACATGTAAGCATAACAACATCATTTTAGAAAAAAAAAAAACATAAAAAGGAGAGGGTGAGGGGCTTCCATCTTCGATAGGAGAAAAATTCATCGTGCAGGATTCTGTGAAAACTGAACAGAATGGTCAAATGTGATAAAGAAAAAATATTATAGGAGATTAATTTTGATAAAGAGAAAAATACTTGTCCAAAAAATCATCCTTAGTTCACATACAAAACCTCAAGCACGATAAATTTAATTAATTGGATAATCTGTAAAATACTTGAGTTGGCAAGAGAGAAGCTAGCTTCTCTCAAGATAATACATAGGCTCAAAGCCCATGAAATTAGCTATTTCCTTTCCAAATATTAAATAAAAGCACTCCTCCTGAAAAAGTCCATCAAGAAAAGTTTTTTTTTTTTTTTTCAGGTTAGTTGTATAAAAATTAATAGTACATTAACACAGAAAATACATACGCATTTGCAAATGCAAACATAACTGAGTAAAGTATATAAGGCTAAAAAACAACACACACACACAAACATGTATAATTCTGCCAATGCTTACTCATTTGTGAATGCAAAGATTGTTGAGTAAGGCCTATAATGGCTCAATAGAGTAGCCATGGATCCTGTTCTGGTGAAAACAATAATGGGGGTATTAAGAGTGTTAGACATTGTTGTCGCATGGAAAGCAAACATTTCTCCCATGTGGCTCTGTCAAAAAGTAAACACAAATTAGTTAGAGTTTAGTATATCATCAATGTACAATTAAATATATCAATAATAAATGAAACAAAACTCCAAAAGTGCCTAATTTTTAATCGCGCACTTACTTTATGGGAACTCAGACTTGGACAAGCAGCACCGCTTTCAACACTGGATTCGTTCCTAAGAGCCACCGTATGCATAACTTTAACAGCTTTCAAAGGAAATCTGAAGCAGATTAAGTTATATTTATTTATTTAAAATATTGAAAGAAAAAGGTATATTAAATCGTAAATTCATGACCCCAAGACAAGGTTAGGCGTTCTTATGTAACCGAGTTAAAGAAAAGGGATGAAATACATTTTCAAATGAAAAGCAATTCTATAGTAATTACAACACTCAACATGCTGGAAAAATAGGGATCTTTAGCCATTTTATTTTCCTTCCTGAAAAACATTGCACTCCACAAAATAAAAAAGATAAGTCTCCCAATCATAAGCAGCTGAAAATCATTTAATAATGCAAATTATTGAACAGTAATGGATTAGGAAGATTCCAATTATAGAGAATCAAGGTAACTAATTCCCCTTTGTTTAACATGCATAGGGATTAATAGGCTTTGTTTAATTTGGATTCATTCCTATTTGTTATTATTTTTAGGTTTCTCCTAAGCGTATCCTCCATTTGTATATCTTTCATTCTCTTCTCTAATGATGCTTCTTCTTTTATTTGAAAATAGTAAAATATGGATACTGAAAAGAAGTTCGAACAACTTAAAAAAAATAGGAAACAAGTTCACCAAGTAATAGCAAACTGACTTTCCGTGTGCAGTTTCCCCTGAAAGCATGATAGCATCAGCACCTTGTCTTACTGCAATTGCAATGTCCGAGACTTCTGCCCTTGTGGGCGTGGGATGATTAATCATGCTTTCAAGCATATTTGTTGCCACAATAACTGGCTTTTGCATGCTTTGACATCTCCTTATGATGTCCTCCTACTCGATTAAAAAAAGGTAAGAACTACATTGAACAGAGAATTAAGCATAGTAAAAGAAAACTAATATAGTAGAGAACAAAAACATCAGTTTGAAACTAGTATCTCATAATCTAGTTTGTGTAAGTTATATAACAGGAGCTGAGATAAGTGGGTCATAATAAGAATATAATCTTCAAGCAATTTTACTCTCTTGTGCGCAAGGAAGCATCAGAGGAAAGGAAAAGATTTTCTCTTCTGAAATTCTATTTCAGTTTATTGGTTTGTTGCAATAGCCACAAATAAGCACTTTCTTTTATAGGTAAAAAAAGTTTTAATTATAGAAGATTAAGACAACAAATCTTAATGCCAAAATAGTATTACAAGCTCCCAGAAGTTGGCAGTAAAGCAGAAATGATCTGCTTTTCTCTAATCTCAAGTTACCAGCCTTTCATATTGCAATTTGTCTCACTAAAATGTGTTACAGTAAGCCTTGTGTAGTAGGTGTTGCAGCTTGCACTGTAGGCACCACCAATTTTAGAAGTGCTTAGCTAAAGTAGGATCAAGACATAGCAAGAAACAAGAGAAAAATGACTTCGAAGTAAAAATTAGATAAGATATCATACCACAGGTTTATAAGTTTAAATATTTGGTTTCCATTTTGCAAATTTATAGGGAAACTAATGAAGAGGTCATGCACAAGATACAAATTAGATATTAAAATGGAGAAAGGCGTTGAGGGTTGTTTGAATTGCAAAGGACCTGTCAAGCACAAAGGAAAAGTTTATCATATTGCTAGACTTGTGACTAAAATCTATGTAAAAGGTGTTAGGCTTCAAAGGGACAACAAAGAAAAAATGAGTAACACTGTGGCATAAATGAGAATGTTAAGATACATTATACACAAGAAAGGGTAATATATAAAATCATTGTATATGAGAAGGCATTGGAGTGATACCAATTGATGAAAAGGGGATAAAATCTGTTAGATGTTAAGGATTTATTTTCTGTTAGTTGGGCTTAGCCCATTCTGTATTAAGGGCATTGGCCCTTATATTTCACTATAAATAAAACTACCCTTAGTGTATTCAAAACACAAGGGGATATTTTCTCCCAATCCTCTCCATTTCTCACATGGTATCTAGAGCATAGGATTAGGTCCAGCCAACTCTAGTTTCCGGCACAACTCATCGCCGCCGCCGCCGCCACTGTGGCCGTCGCTTGTCGCCGCCGCCGCCGGAGTTCCAGAATTGACCGACGACCACATCATCGGCATCGTCTCGCCCGGGCGACCACCGTGGTACAAATATCGCAGCCAACGGACCGGGCACGCGCCTCCACGCGCCGCCGCCAGAATCGCCGGAGCCGCCGCTTCCCACCGCGCGTGACGGCGCGTCACCGGAGAGTTCCGTCGCCGATCTGGACCGCCGTGATCGCCTCCTCGTCCTCTTTCTGGATCTGTGATCGTTGCGTCAATCGGAGCACTTTGGATTTTTAGGGTTTCTCCTTCTCCATGGCATCTTCCTCTTCTACGAACACTTATGTTGGTGGCTCTTCTTCTGATCCTTCAATATACACCAATTATGTGAATGTACACTTGTCTATTGACAAGTTAGATGGCACAAATCATGCAACATGGGCGTCTGACATCAAACTTTGGTTGAAGAGTCAGGGGTACTTAGATCACCTTACTCAAGATGTGACTACTGCTACAACGGATGACACTTCCCGCTGGATGAAAATTGATGCTCAGCTATGCATTGTCATAAAATCCACCATTCACTCCTCGTTGAAACAAATGTTTCGATCATATGAAACATGTTCAGAAGTTTGGGCACAGGCGAAGTTGTTGTACACAAATGACACTCAACGCCTGTATGGTGTTTGTCAGGACCTATTAACTGTTATTGGTCCACGCAATCATGGTCCCATGGCCGAATATTTGGGTAAAATTCATGCCCTTCTTCATGATTTTAATGATATATTACCTCCTGCTCCCACTCCTGCTGAAGAACTGGAACAACGATCAAAGTTCTTCATGTTGTTGGCTTTATACGGACTCTCTGATGATATCTCTCATGTCCGTGATCAGATTTTGGGTTCTCCTGTCATACCCAACTTTACTTCTACTTGTTCAGCTCTTCTGCGTATACCGAGCAAACCAGTCACTGAGACATCTCCTCATATTGATGACTCCTCAGTTATGGCTATCCAACGTAATGATCGAAGTCGGCCTCGCAGGCAAAATAAAGGACGTGTTACAAAATGTGACCACTGTGGCAAGTTAGGCCACAAAATTGATCAATGTTATGCACTTCATGGACGACCTCCTCGACCTGTAGCAATGGCCAATTCTGATCCATCTGGAGACCCTCCTACTTCATCTAATACCGTAGAAAAACCTGCAATCTTTAACGAATTTCTCAGATGGTATGAGGATCGTCAGCACTCTAGTTCCACTACATCTGCATCTGTTGCACGTACAGGTACACCTTTTGTTGGTCTGACTCACTTTCACTCCCTCGGATCTTGGGTCCTTGACTCAGGCGCCACCGATCATATCACTGGTAACAAGTCCTTATTTTCTTCTTTGTCATGTCCGGATAACTTACCCTCGGTAACAATGGCTGATGGGTCTAGAGTCTCATCTCATGGTGTTGGTACTGTTGATATTTTTCCGTCCATATCCATTGATCATGTACTTTATGTTCCCGGGTCTCCTTTCAACTTATTGTCCATAAGTCGTCTAACTCGTACCCTTAATTGTGTTATCTCATTTACTAAAGATTCTGTTTGGTTGCAGGACCGGAGTTCGAAACACATGATTGGCACAGGATGTGAGTCTCATGGCCTATACCATCTCCGCCCTTCTCCACATGTTGGCGTAATCATGGAGTCACCATCCCTTCTTCATGCTCAGTTAGGTCATCCTAGTCTTGCCAAACTACAACAACTTGTCCCGAGATTGTCACAATTATCAAGTTTGTCGTGTGAGTCTTGTCAGTTAGGAAAGCATACTCGTAGTTCCTTTCCTCGTAGTGTCTCACAACGGGCATCGTCCCCTTTTTCATTGGTTCATTCTGACATTTGGGGACCTAGTCGTGTTAAGTCCAATTTAGGTTTTCAGTATTTTGTTACTTTTATTGATGACTACTCAAGATGTACTTGGTTGTTTTTAATGAAGAATCGTTCTGAGTTGTTTCCTATTTTCCAATCATTTTTCAATGAAATAAAAACACAGTTTGGGGTTTCTATTCGAACTCTACGTAGTGATAATGGTCATGAATACCTTTCTCAATCGTTTACACATTTTATGGCTTCTCATGGCATTCTTCACCAAACCTCATGTGCTTATACCCCTCAACAAAATGGGGTGGCTGAGCGCAAGAATAGACACCTTATTGAGACAACTCGTACTCTTCTAATTCATGGTCAAGTACCCTCACGTTTTTGGGGTGACGCCGTTCTCACGGCATGTTATCTTATAAACCGCATGCCATCTTCCGTCTTAGATAACAAAATCCCCCATTCTATCTTGTTTCCTCAAGATCCTCTACATCCTTTACCTCTTAGAGTTTTTGGGTCTACTTGTTTTGTTCATGATTTTAGTCCTGGTCTTGATAAGTTATCTCCTAGGTCTCACAAATGTGTCTTCTTAGGATTTCCACGGTCACAAAAGGGCTATAAGTGTTTTTCCCCTTCCCTCAATCGTCATTTTATCTCTGCTGATGTTACTTTTGATGAATCTTCCTTCTACTTTTCACATCTATCTTCGAGTCTTGAACCTCCACCTGTTACTGTTGATATTCCTATTTTCTGTGATTCTCCTAGTGATGCTCCACCCATTTTGTCTCCTCCTTCTTTGGACTCTCATTCACCACAGGATCGTCCTTCACCACCACCCCTTCAGGTGTATAGTCGTCGCAATCGTCTCCCTCATGACTCACTTCCAGTGCCGGTTCCTGTGTCTCCTCCGGCTCCAGCAAATGAGTCTGACCTGCCCATTGCCCTTCGTAAAGGTATACGCTCTACCCGTAACACTTCTCCCCATTATACTGTTCTTAGTTACCACAGATTATCACCATCTTTTTACACATGTCTCTCATCCATTTCTTCTGTGTCCATTCCCCACTCTGTGGGTGACGCCTTAACTCATCCTGGCTGGCGTCAAGCTATGCTGGATGAATTAAGTGCTTTACAGAAAAGTGGAACTTGGGAGCTTGTCCAATTACCATCTGGAAAGTCTGTTGTTGGTTGCAGGTGGGTGTATGCTATCAAGGTTGGTCCTGCTGGCACTATTGATCGTCTCAAAGCTCGATTGGTTGCCAAAGGCTACACACAGATTTTTGGTTTGGATTATGGTGATACCTTTTCTCCAGTGGCAAAAATGACCTCTGTTCGCCTATTCATTGCCATGGCCGCTCTTCGCCAATGGCCTCTTCACCAACTTGATGTCAAAAATGCTTTCCTTAATGGTGATTTGCATGAAGAAATTTATATGGAGCAACCGCCTGGCTTTGTTGCTCAGGGGGAGTCATCTGGATTGGTATGTCGTCTTCGCAAATCCTTATATGGCCTAAAACAATCTCCTCGGGCCTGGTTTGGTAAATTTAGCTGTGTTGTTCAACAATTTGGTATGTCTCGCAGTGAAGCGGATCATTCAGTGTTCTATCGCCACTCAAATGCTGGATGTATCTACTTAATAGTGTATGTCGATGATATTGTTCTCACAGGAAGTGACTATCTTGGCATCTCTAAGATGAAACAACACCTTTGCCATCATTTTCAAACCAAAGATCTTGGCAAACTCCGGTATTTTTTGGGTATTGAAGTAGCACAATCCAACACCGGTATTGTCATATCTCAGAGGAAGTATGCGTTAGACATCTTGGAGGAAACAGGGTTAATGAACTCTAAATCTGTTGAGACACCTATGGATCCTAACATCAAACTCCTACCAAATCAGGGGGAGCCTTTCTCAGATCCTGAACGGTACAAAAGACTAGTTGGCAAATTAAACTATCTTACTGTTACACGTCCTGACATTTCCTTCGCAGTTAGCGTTGTGAGTCAATTCCTAAACTCCCCATGTGAAGACCATTGGGATGCGGTTGTTCGCATACTGAAGTATATTAAAGGATCACCTGGAAAAGGTTTGCTATATGGTCCTAACAACGATACAAAAATCGTTTGTTATTCAGATGCTGACTGGGCTGGTTCCCCTTCTGATAGGAGATCTACTTCTGGATATTGTGTCTCTGTTGGTGGCAACCTAATATCATGGAAAAGTAAGAAGCAAAGTGTTGTGGCAAGGTCCAGCGCAGAAGCAGAATATAGAGCTATGGCATCAGCTACTTGCGAGCTTGTGTGGCTTAAACAATTACTCAGTGAATTGAAATTTGGAGATGTCACTCAAATGACACTTATATGTGATAATCAAGCTGTTCTCCATATCAGCTCTAACCCTGTCTTTCATGAGAGAACCAAGCACATTGAAGTTGATTGTCACTTTATTCGAGAAAAGATCATATCCGGAGACATCAAGACTGAGTTTGTTAACTCAAGCAACCAGTTGGCAGACATATTCACTAAGTCCCTACGAGGACCTAGAATTGATTATCTTTGTAACAAGCTTGGAACATATGATTTATATACTCCAGCTTGAGAGGGAGTGTTAGATGTTAAGGATTTATTTTCTGTTAGTTGGGCTTAGCCCATTCTGTATTAAGGGCATTGGCCCTTATATTTCACTATAAATAAAACTACCCTTAGTGTATTCAAAACACAAGGGGATATTTTCTCCCAATCCTCTCCATTTCTCACAAAATCAATTAAGGTGGTTTAGACATGTACAAATAAAGGTCACTGGAAGCACCAATGAGGAGACTAGATGACATGAAGTCCTATGAAAAGAGGGAGAGAAAGACCAGGGACATTAGAGGAAGTTCTTAACAAATATCTCATATGATGAATAATATTTCAAGGAATTTACTCTTTAACCATGTCCAATGCTGTAGCGTGAATCATGTAGTTGAAGTTATCTAGAGGGAAAAGACTTATGTTTTTGTTCTTAAGTGGTGCCAACAATTTGTTGGGGAAAACATTCCCTTCACGCATAATGAGTATCAAAGGTATGAAACACACAAAGTAACACCACAAATGAAAAATAATGAAATACATGGATTTATGTGGTTCAACACCTTTTGCTCACATCACCATAACCATCTCAAAAGTATTTCATTCATCACAACACAATACATTACATGTCTTCTGGACAAATTTGAGAAACGCTTCCAAATACCAGACCACCCTCTCTCACCTAGGGTGGTATTCCCTCTTTCTAGGTCAGGTGTATCTTCTCCCTACACACACTCACTTTATGTATAAATAAATTTACATCATCATGAATGAGACCAAGTGGACAACTCCACTTTCATTATGGTAGTAGATTCTCCAATGGTCAAGAAACATGCACCTTTTGGCTTCCCACCTAATTTCATTAATGTTTGGAAATTTGGATTTATTTTTCCAACATAAATTTTACAGATTCATATGCCTACAAGGGTTCTTCATACCATATGGTGGATAAGATATCCTTTGATATCTAATGACCTCCTTCATAAACACATGGGGTAAAAATGAGTAAGATGACTAGTATATAAGTAGAAAGGCCAATAATAAATTCATTGCCTAAAGGCCAATAATAAATTCATTGCCTTAAGGTTTTAGGTTGGAAGTGTTGTCCTAGTAGCTTGTTCATGACTCATTGATATCAAATCTACAGGCTTACGACAATTAATGCACATGACTAGCAGTATGGTCTTACGAATTAAAATTCACAACAATTAATGAAGCTCCTCTTATTTTGTTAGATTTTCCCAGTTATACTAAACATTGCATCCTGACTTAAATGTACCATAGCAATGATTATCAACATAGATCAGCTGATGAAAGAATTTGCAAACATCTCACCAACTGTGAACAAAGTGACGTATGTATCATGTTAGTGTGAGCATCACATTACCTGCAATAAAGGAACTTCCTCTATTGGAAGTTCAGCTCCAAGATCCCCACGAGCAACCATGGCCTGCGAAATAAAACTCTCAAAATGAAACTGGATGCTAATGTAGATAAAGATCTTGATTCGATCCATGATATTGAATAACACTAAAAAAAGTATCCAAAATATAAACTGTGAAGGTGTTGAAAAACCTACATCAGGTTTGGGCCAGCTCGAAGTAATGGTGAAATCAGTTCTATGTTAATGTTTCACCACTAGGTCAAAAGATATGCAGTAAATTTTCTTAATTAGGCATTTTGTCAAATAAATTCAATTCTATTTGTTATTAAGTCTAAAGGAATCTACTATAAATGTATGCCTTGAAAATGATATTGTCTATAAGGTATTTGTAATGTTAATTATGAATATTAAAGGAGAGAGATCATCAGTATGCTTACAAAAACTTAATAGAACAATCTCCACTAAACCAAGTTATTTGATATTTTCATATGTAAATCAAGAAAAATAATTATCAAGCAATAGTGCACAAACAAGCAAGCACCACAAAACCACCTTTTCCCCTGGAATTACTCAAGCATTGTATATCCTATAATGAAAGAATTGCCACCATGACATGATCGCCATAGGTTTCAGAACAGATATCATGTGAGTGCAATACCAAGAAAGGGGGAAACTAAGGTAACGGCTAATCAATCCATAATCAGCTCAAGATGCAATTATGTTCCTCTTATATCCAACATAGAATATTAGACACATATCTTCCTTAGATTTTGAAGAGTACAATTGACAGCCTAATCAACCTACAACCAGAAACAGCAAAGTCGTTACTTAAATTTGTGCATTATACAAGGATTAGAAGAATTTTCAAGTCCTCTCGTAGAAATAGTGAGTTGATTAACTTGAAATGTTCCATTTTTTAGTTTCTTTTTTCACATACTATTTTCACATGAAGCATAGAACTTCTATACATAGTATTTATCCATTCCTCCATGTGATCAATTCCAGTTCTCGTATATTAAATACTAACTAGACCAAAATAAATAAATAAAAACATATAGACTAAAACAATATTGATCACCAACATAATCTAAATTTCAATCCCTTTTAACTGAAAGTTATTGAAGGTATGAAATATCTACAAATACATGATCTGAACATTATGAAACTAACCCCATCTGAAGCAGAAAGTATGGAATGAAGATTTGGTATGGAATCTGCACTTTCAATTTTTACAATCACGTGTATATCAGCATTATGACCTATAGAAAAAGGTTTACAATAATTTAGTTGGTAATGAGAATGATGGGGCCCATAATCAGCGTCATGAGAAATAGTGTATTACTAAATATTGAATATAAGTCTAATAATAATGGTCATGTTGGCAGTTATGGGTATAAGCTAGGAGCAATAACGTAGTATTATCTATTAGAACATGTAATAGTGTTACAAAACAACTTGTCCCGCATTAGTTGTTCCATATTAAAATTAGAAACTGCCTCTCTGACAGTTGTTTTGAATATAATTTAATGTTGAAACAGAAATCACATACAATACATTCACTTTCTACAGATAGTACTCTCTGTCCACAACAGCAAATAACAACACCTTATGACTCGTTAGGACCTAACTCAAACCAGCTTTTAAGGCACATAGACACCCTATAATATTTCACTCAACTTTCTCGTTAGTTCAAATTGTGTGTCAGTATACTAATGATAATAAGTACTCCGACACATGGGGTACAAACAAACACTTACATACTCTACCAAGCAACAAATACAATCCAATATGATACTTAGAAATCCCATAATAATACTCAGGTCTCTATCAACTACCAAAGCTTTATAAACTTTAAGTCACATGTGTAGTCGACAAAGGACTAAACACCACCCTGGCCAACAACTAAGACAACTCCCAGAAGAGCCAACACGGAGGTGGGATAAGGCTGACCACAGTTCAGGTGGGCGACAGTAGTTAAAGGGGATTTCCGACAACTGTTATGACTACACTAATATCTAATAATACATGGTTGTACATGATTATTGGTTCCCATTAGAGAAGCAATAAACACCAAGAGAGAAGGAACTTCCACACATATGCACAAAGCCACACATCTAGATACAAAAGCATAACAAGGAAATTAGACATCTAAAATATTACTTTTGAGGTACTCTTTTAACTCGTGCACCACTCTAGCATCCTTGACAAATGAGACAGCATAGAAGTCTACTTGATTGTCCACCCCAAACTTGATATCTTCCCAGTCCTTGTCTGTGAAGTTGAAACACAACAAAGTGTAAAATTGTCAAGTGCATTTGCATTCTAAAAGTAACCAGGTACAAGTGAATTACAGAAACTTGTTGCCCATGTACAGTGTCAACAATAAATAGAACAGAAATATACCAGTTATGGAAGGAAGTGTAGCACTTTTTCCACGGACATTTAAATGACGCCTAGATTTCAGTTCACCACCATCAATTACCTCACATTTAACCAAGTCTTTTGTCTTTGACTTTACAGCAAGAGACATCATTCCTCCTAAAACAATAACCAGACCAAATCTTCTTTTGAGATAATCAAATTGGTGATCATCAAACAATGCAATAAGCTCCCCTAAAATACCGAGATTATAAAAAATAAATTACTGAAATAGGAGGAACATCTTCCTGGTAGCTCATACATGGTTAACAATCAACCACGAGAATAAGTCACAAACCTTGCGGCTAATCGAGCAAGATAACACAAACAACAATATTCACAAATAAGAAATCATTGTTCTTACCATCAACCAACAACACATCTCCAACCTCCACATCATTCACAAAATCATCATAATTCACGCTAACTGTGCTTTCCGTGCTGACCCCTCTCCTGGTGGTGAAATAGAATTCTTGCCCCTCTTTAAGTGAAATTGGTTGAGGCACATCCCCGCTTCTAACTTCAGGACCCTGTGAAGCAAGTCATATGACATCCGTTCTGTCTTCAAATCCAAAATACAAGTTTAAATATGGAAATTGAAATTCAGTAACAACGGCAGCGAGTTTTAACTTTGATGCTTACAATGAAGTTGAAAGTGTTCAGAGACAAAATTTGGTCGAGCTATGTTGTAACTCTTTTTACAGAGTCTGCTATCTTGTATGTTTTGAGTCTGTTTGGTCAGAACAGAACTCCGTCTAGAGGGGTTATAGTTTAGAGGTCATATACATATAACACCCTTCTTTCTCTGAATAAAAAGAGTAGTGAGGCATTGACTTTTACCCTCTACAACTGTTAGTGTTGAGAGTGAGAGCTTACCAGTTTCAAATTAATTCTGACAATTTGGTATTAGTTAGTCAGGAGACCACAAAGGAGCTTAAAAATCGCATGGATTCTATGGGAACTATGGTAGATTCTCTAGAATTAACACAAAAGATCCTTCCAGGCATTACAACAATGATTGAGGGGTTAGTTTCATCTATGGCAGCATTGAACTCAGGCCAACAAATTTCAATTACACCAATATCATATCAAGATTCACCAGAATTCTCTTCAGTGATTCTTGACAGAACTCAGCTGCAATTTGCATCTTTTGATGGTACCAACTTTTGGGAATGGTGTGCTAAAGCTGAAAAATTTTGAGTTGGAGGGCAGACCTGTTAATCAATGTGGCATTTTCTGCTTCTTTCTATGAATGGCAAGGCACTCCCATGACAATGCCATTATATTCAAACCACCAATTTCCAGTAATCCTCTTAGCAGTAAAAAAAGTGGCAACATTACTTCCTAGATCAATATGTAATTATCAAAACAGACCAGAAAGCTCTTAAGCATCTTTTGGAACAACCTCCGACACACGTATGCACAGTTGGGGAATGGAGAAAGTAACAGGATTAGACTTCAAGATTGAACATAAGAAAGGAAAAGATAATGTTGCAGCCAAAACTTTATCAAGAAAGGAATGTCAGGGTACATTAGCGACAATCTTAATAGCAAAAGGAAAAGAATCATGGAAGGTAGATCACAAATTACAGAAGACTGTAGATACCATTCACATGACACAACAGCCTTGCAAGAACTTTGGATGGTGAAGCTCTCAAAAGATAAGGCAAATTGGTGGTAGGTAATGATGTGGATTTGAAGTCTCAAATCCTTTAACAATTTCAACGACTAAACTTTTGGGGGTCATTCAGGGTATGGATTAACTTACAGAAAAATTAAAGAACAATTCTATTGGAAAGGCATGCAAAAGGAAGTGAAAAGGTGAGTGAAACAATGTCATATATGTCAGAAAAATAAACCCTTCAGTTACCTGCTAGTATTTTACAACCATTAGCTATATGTACGGATTTTATTATCGGTCTTCCTAAAATCTAATTCTATGACTGTTATTTTTGTTATCATTGATCAATTAACTAAGCATGCTCATTTTTTGCATCTATCTCATCCTTTTTGAGCTGCAAAAGTCTTCATGAATAATGTTGTCAAATTACATGGATGGCCTAGGTAGATAATTTCAGATAGAGACTCAATTTTTATGAGTCAGTTCTGGATTGAATTGATGCAGATGCATGGCGTCAAGCTGCTGCAGTCTACTACTTTCTATCCTCAAAAGGATGGCCAAATTGAGCCTTTGAACAAGTCTATAGAAGCTTATCTCAGACGTGTTTCGGGGGATATGCCTCACAAATGGGTTATTTTTTATCGTTTGCAGAATTGTGGTATAATATCAAGTTTCACACAGTCACTCAGTGAACTCCATTTGAAGCTCTCTATGGTTACTCGCCTGCTCCCCCATCTACGATAATGAATAAGGATCAGATGGTGGAAGCTGTAAATTAAACGATCAAGACTAGGGAAGAAATCTCTCAGCTGCTACAAGTAAATTTGATCAAGGCACAAACCAGGATGAAGTGCAAGGTATTATGTTATCTTGTATGTTTTGAGTCTGTATGGGGAGAACATAAAGAGTAGTGAAGCATTGACTTTTATCCTCTACAACTGTTAGTGATGAGAGTGAGAGCACACCAGATTAAAATTAATGGTGACATGCAAAAACGGCGAAAACGGAAGTTAGATACGAAGGAGTTGTTGACCTTGGTGTCGAGCATGATGGCCACGACCTTATCCTGAAACTGAGCATTGTACTCTCTCACCAATTCAATAGTCTGCAGGTGCGAGGCGTGGTCCCCGTGCGACATGTTCAAACGCGCCACGTTCATTCCGGCTTCAGCCAGGCTCCATATCATGTCACGTGAGCTCGTGGATGGACCTATCGTGCACACGATCTTAGTTTTCTTACGCGCCTCGGAATTCGGTCCTGCCTGTCCCACGCCATGATCACTCACCTGAACCTCGACCGAAGAGTTTGCGTTGCCCTACGCAATGGATTGAAGAGCACAGAGAGGTTAGAGATAGCGAAGTGAGATTAGTTTGCGGAAATTACAGGTGACTTACGACGGAGGGAGAGCCGTTGGAGGAGTTAATTTGGGTCGGTTGGGCGTGGTTTGCTAGAATGGTGATTTTAGGGATTCGTTTGGTTCTGCGTTTGGAGGGAGAGAGTTCGGATTGGAAGAGCAGGGAAGTTGCGGAAGAAAGATTAATGGTTGCCATGTTTATTGATTGAAATTGAAATGAAGATGAAGATGACCTGCTTTTGGTTGCAGCAAAATAAACAACTCTCTCCTTTATTTTATTTGTTGCAGTTCCAACCAACCAGGTTCCATTGGCGCGTGGTGTTAGGAAATAGCCATTATCTTTCAGTATTACTGCACAGAGCTGGCAGCATGGCAACACATTCTCTCACCGCATATGTTTGCAGTTAAAATATCTTGTGTACTAAGATATCTTTATCAGATTTTTATCGATAATGAATGAGGTTAATGGACAGGGTGTATAATTACGAAATTCAACTTATGAATAATTGTTACTTCATAATAACTACTAAAAAAGTTTAGGTTTAATTAAGTTTTGAATATTGATGAATTTAAAAAATTTCAATTAAATTTTTATTAATTTTATTTATAATTTATTAAGTTTTTAAAATTTTAAAATTGAATTATTGAACTTAGATAGTTTTATTAATTATTTTGTATTCGTCACTATAAAATTAAAAACAATTACGTGACAAGTAAATCTTCGATATCTTGTAACTAATATTGTGATTTAATATTTAAGCATAATATAATAATTTTAGATAATTGTTACCTCACATAATCAATAAAAAAACTTACTCAAATTTTGATTGAGTTTAAATTTTATTTGAATATAGGTTTAATCATTCACTAAGTTTCTATTTTCGCATGGAATCTCAATTTAGTCCCTTTCTTTCTGGAAATATCAATTGGGTCTCAAATTTATGAAAATTGCAACAAATGGATCTTTTCCGTTAAATTGTGTCCAACGGCGTTAGAGTGTATTTGACGTGGCACGCTGTTGTGAACTTCTTATCTGACGTGGTTGATTCAAGCAGTAGCAGTAAAGCACGTGGATATTTACAATTTTTTAAATAAAAAGAAAAGAATTATTTTAAACCAAAATGGAATTATTCTGAGTGCAGTAAGGAGAAGGAGAAGTGCACAGATCAAACACACTATTAGGAATTAGGGATTGAGATTATTCATGGACAAGCTTCTCACCTTCGCCACTCCTCTCCATTGATGATGCACTGTTGCAATCACCCTCAGCTTCAACTCCAGGGATATATTTTGCAGTCACACAAGCTTTTCTCTTTCCCTTCTTATCAACACCAAGCTTTTCTCTCTCCCTCTTTTTTTGGGCATAGGCAACCGCTTTGTTTTACGCGGATTCTTTCCATTGCCCTATGGTAAAGGTGCATTCCCTCTTCCGTTAGTTGTTTCAATTTTTAATGTAAGTGAAAGCGTGGTTACGGGTTTCCTTTTCTATCCCCATCGAATCGTACATCTCTTTTTTGAGACTCGGGGATAGGGACTCAGAGGGATAAAATGTGTGACTTGCCAATGTCAAAGCTGTTTCTTCTTTGTTTTCGAATCCAGACTAAGGTCCAATCGAGGTTATCTTCTTCATCCATCTCAGTCTGCAACTTTTGCCGCTTCTCTTCAACCCTACAATCAAAATCAAAACAAATTAAACGAGTCTTCCTTCGCATTCGAGAACCCCTTCTTCGATTCGTTCTCGTAAGCTTCCATTGTTGCAAAGTTTAAGCCTTTCTCTTGTTTGCTGCAGTTTTGAAAGTGATCCCTAATTCGATCCACACAAAACTTGAATCCCCTTTTTAAAACAATTATTTTCTTTTTACTTAAAAAATTGTAAATATCCAGGTGCTTCACTGCTACTGCTTGAATCAACCACGTCAGATAAGAAGTTTACAACAGCGTGCCACGTCAAATACACCCTAACGCCGTTGGACACAATTTAATGGAAAGGATCTATTTGTTGCAATTTTCATAAATTTGGGACCAATTGATATTTCCAGAAAGAAAAAGACTAAATTGAGATTCCATGCGAAAATAGGGACTTAGTGAATGATTAGACCTTGAATATATTTTTAAAATTTAAGTAATTAAAATAAAATATTAATTATTAAACAAGTTATTCAAAATTTAATTTTATACATTTTTATTTAGATTTATGAAATTAAATCTACTTTTTAAAATACTAATTTTTCAAAATTTATATTTTGATGAAACTTTTTATATTTATATTTTAGAAGATAAAATTCATTCACATTAATATTTTAATGAATAATTTAATTTGAATTATGTTTTAAAAATAATTTATTTTCAAAATATATATTTTAAGGACTTATTTTTAAGTAATTTATTTAAAATTTAGAAAGAATATATAAAAATATCTGTAGATTTCTATAATATGAAATAAAACTGAATATTTGTTAACAATATCTGACAAATATGAGAACGAATGAAGAGTTTATCCAGTAGAATAAACAATAATGTATATACAAAATTACTAAAATATATAACACATTTGCTTGACTGTATGCCCAAAATTTTTATTTTTTTTAAGTGATAAAGAATAAATAAAATTAATTTTAGTTATTGATTCCTCGAAAAAAAAAGTAATTAAATTGTTGATAAAAGGAAGCCAAAGATTAGTGTTTGGCCCAAAGACGAGATCGGTGGTCTTCATCTTCTGTCTGTTGCATAGCACGGTGGTTGCAGCAACACCACCCCATCACTCACTATGAAGCTGTCCTTGAAGTTCCAGGGTGATGAAAACCACCACGAACACAGCGAACAAATCATGACGGCGAAGGTACCCATGACTATACTGAACAAGCCCTTTCTTTCAGCCGTCACCGCCACCACCGCCACCACCGCCACCAACTCCGTTTCCGAGTTTTCCTTCTCACTCTCTTCAAACTTCACATCAGGCCCATCCCTCAAAGTCTCTTACACGCCCACCGCCTCTCAACCCTTCTCCCTCTCTCTCAAGTCGGGCCTGGGCCTCTTGGGCTCACCGGCCCACTCCCCTCTCGTCTTCTCCGCTAACTTCTCCCTATCCCCAACCCCGACCCCTTTTTTCTCTCTGCAATTCAAACCCCAATTCGGCCACTTCTCTCTCCACAAAACCGTTTTCTCCGATACCCCACCACCCCCTTCTCCTCTCCCTCCCACACCTCAAATTGTGTCCAACGAATCTTCCTCGGGTTGGCAGAATCTGAAATTGGAACCGTTCGATAACAGAGACCAATCACACCCTAACATTTTGGAAAACTCTAAGAACGATGCAAAGCACAGTCTCTCTCCTGTCATTAGGGTTATGGCGCGGACGGTGGTGCCTGTTACGAAAGGTTTCTTCTTGAACTTCCGCTGGGGGGTGAATTTTCCCCGGAATTTCAGTTCGAAAATGCCGAGCTTAACCGTGAATAAGATTGGGTTAGAGAGGATTGAGGATGGGAAAGAGAGTAATAATAATGATAGTCAGAAAAAAAGGGTCAGTTCTGAAATTGATTTGCAGCTGTTGAAGGAAATGTGTTTTTGGATGGGGAGAGATTTGGAGAATGTGGAGAGGGAAAATAGGGAGATGAAAAGTGTATTGGATGAGATGAAAATGGGAATTTCCACCGCCAGAAAAGAAGTGGTGCTGCAACCAAGCAGAGTGAGTGAAACCTCTTCTGGGGAGTTGCAGCGTCGAAGAAGTTACAAGAACGGCAGACAAGAGGATGAGAAAAAAGTGCAGCCAAACAAATCGCAGAGTGTGGCCACTGACGTGGAATCTGAGTTGCAGAAAGCCATTAAGGCTGCTACCTCTTAGCAAGGTCAAGGTTGTTGGCTGTTACCACTTTTTTATTATGCTTTCAATGTTTGCCTGCCTTGCAATGTGTATAAAATCTCAGCTTTTCTTTCTCGTTTCTTAACAATTACCGATTTTGTTTATTGTTACATGTTCACTTATGTGTATGGCAAAGGATGAGGGAAATCTTGGTTTTTTTGTAACTGTACTTTGTAATCTTATCATTATTTTTGCGTTTAGATGGATACACAATATAAATCGACTGTCTGTGACCAGGCCATATTTAGTAATATAGAGAGAGAGAAAGAGACCTTCACTTCATAATTCATGGTGTGGATCCAAGATTACGGCGGCGTCATGAAAAACTGAAAGTAACTCTGTGTTGTTGTAGTACTTCAACATGGAAAATCTGAATTGATTTTGGAAAAAAAAATGCTATTAACTGTTACTAAATGACTGTTTAGTTTTCTGGGTATGAATCAATCACAGCTCTCCTGCAACTGAAAGGTTGTCTGGTTGCTTATTTCATTAGGTGATTACCACACACACCATTCCAATTTCTGATATAAGAACTATTTCCCGTAGTTATCTATTCTTTCGGTAGCAAACCTGTTGGGTGAAACTGTTTGGCGTATTCATGATGATAATTATGTTAGCAGTAGTTTGCAATAATGAGTTGTTAATTTGATCAATCAGTGTCTGCCTTGCTTTGGACCCTGCTTTTCCTTCTCAGTTCATGCAAATTTTATTGAGCTCCCACACGCTTGACAGTGATAACTGAACCAAGCCAGTGTGACGTTGAACACTGAGAAAACTACTCAAAGGATTGGTTGGTAATTATCATGATTCACCGTTAATTTGGATAGTTTTTAATCTGACATGATAATGACAGATCTAATATTTACTGTCTGAAAGTGGTCATTAGCCGTTGGTTGTCAAATCATTCTCGAACCTAAAGTACGATAAACGAACCTTAACTGCAGCAAATTGAGTGCACATAACTAATTGTAAATTAGTAACATTGTAATTGTAATTTATAATAGTCGTGGTTAACTTAAATAGGAACTGTCTGATACTACCAGTGTTATTGCCTTCTGGTAATTCACTTGGTAATCTTATCATTAATATGTAAGTATTGTCTTTAAAATTCTCTTTGAATTTTTGGCATAATTATTGTTTGGTCATGTTTCAAATTTAAAATCCTAATTAAAGTGAATCAACCTCGAGGGATAGTATTATCTTTAATAATTTTAAATACTAAAATGATATTTTCATAATTTTAATAATTAAGTCCATTAATATTTATAACTTCAGAATTAGTTCAATGGCTCACCCTGTTCAATCAACCGAATTAAAGTCTCCTAATAAAAGGTAAAATGGCGAATAATAAAAATAAACAAAACACCCAATATATTAAGCCTGTGTTCGCATAAACCGTGTAACTGCTAGCGAAGAAATTAATTGCATGAAATGCTTTTGCTGTCCTGTTCGCTTGAGAGAATTTTGGTCACTCGCATTGAGGAAGAGATTTGCGCGGGTTGTAATTAAAATGTCATGTGTGTCCTTCATCAATTTGTTAAATTTCATCCCTGTATATGACTTTAACACGTATAATCGATTTCCTATTATAGTGCGCTTACACATAAACGATTCTAAGGATTGATAATAAAAAATTTGAACAACAGTTGTATGGTCAGACTTTTACTTTTACTACTGTAGATACACGAGAGTGCTTGGCTTGGCGTGGTTACAGAAAGATTCCTGAGCTTCCTCAGCTGATGTTACCTTGCTTCATAGAGCCATTCAACAGCAAAGATTCTTGAAGACACAGTGAGAGTTGGGTGTTTTGCTGAGACGAGGAAGACAAAATGGTGAGGTTAGTAAGATAGTGTGATGTTTGTCCACCTAGATATTGTTGTTTTTCATTTGCAGGGTTCTAAATGGGGAGGAAGAAGGACGTTGTGCAGGTTGATGGCATGAAGAAGCAAAGAGTTGAAGATGAATGCACGTGTTTCAGAGTCAAAGAAGACGATGAACAGTGCATGGAAGGTAGGAAGAGGGTGGCGTATTTGGTTCCACTCTCAATTATCCACAAATCCATTCAAAAAAACAACAAATAAATTATCCTCAAATCGATTCAATTACTCTCTCCCAAATCATCTTCCACAAATCAATGATGTGAACAAAGCTTAAGTGTATAAAAAACTATACAAAATTATCTATAAAATAATTTTTGTCAATTCTATTAAATACTTGTTCATAACGTATTAATAACAATTAAAAGGATTGAAATGCATCGTAGTTTATTTTGCAAAATTCTCTTTTATTCCAAAATATATTAAAATTGGGTGGATAGAATTGGGCCTGTGTACACAGCGGCATGCCCCAAAACCCAATCAAAATTCTAACTTCCTAGTATGAAACCCTAATATGTATCTATAAAATGCCACAACCCTTTTTCTCCACTGTCAACGTTATAGCATCCTAAGGCTACGTAATACGGTTCAGTGAAGGTTCAAACTATTGATGCCGGAGGCCACTTTCCGGTGGGCTTTCCGACATGGCTACTCTTCTTTCTCCTCCTTTCTTTATTTCTTTTTATATTTTCTCGTATTTTTAAATAATTTCAGACCAATTTTTCCGCTGTTTGAAATGGGCATATGATGAATCTCATCTTTAAAAATGGGTAATTTGCGTCTGAATTAAATTCATTGATGTTTTATCACCTTGGAGAACTGATGCCCTTTTCATTATTTCTTTGGTCTAGGTTTTTTAATTCTTTTATATTTACCAACATTAACATAATTTGAGTCTGGTGAAACGGTATTATTATTATAATAATCCATCATTATCATTTTTTTTGTGTGTATTAAAATGAAATGTTAACCTACTTGCAAATTTGATCTTTAAAGATATGCAACTGAGAATAAGCCAAATAATACTCTTAACCATGAAGATGATGATGGAAAAGAATTGCATGGTTACCAAAATTTTGTTTTCTTCATTTGTCATTTATAATCTATTCTCAGTTGGAACTATAATGAGATTGGGTTCAATTAGTCTATAACAGACTATATGCAATGATACATTACTAGTAGGCATTGACAAATCTACAATTCCTCCTAATTTCTCCTTCATCACCTGTAAGAACATTGATATTTCCCATCTTAATCATAGATTTAGCAAATGAAGCAAAGAAAAGTTTTTCGTTGGAGGCATAAGCCCACACATGCTTTGTAATCTTTCCATCCAAATCCTGGCTGATAAGAACATTATCAGAACCCAACAAGCCATTCCCTCCAAGAATGTTTATAAAATACTGATTGTCAAACCTTTCTGGGGTCTGCAAATCAAGGGGTGCAAATTTGTTGTCCCTTCCCTCAACAGGGCAAATGGACCGCAGAATTCTCCTGAAGGTTGTGTACCGCTTGTAGCGATCATTGCCATGGTGATATTCATCTTCTGATTCATATATCCTCTGCCTGAAGTTTAGGCATCTTGCTCTTCCTATAGTATGGCTACCTGTTTTTTTTCCACCTGATTAGTTGCATAATCTCTTCTGTTTTCAGTGCAGCAAATTATTGATTTCATTGTTCGAATTTAGTTACTGTGTCAAAATAATAAATATACCTGATAGAGTTACCAAGTCTTCTATGTCAAGGCCTTGTTGCTTGAAGTTATCTATGAGAACCTCTAGAGAGGAATTTGGAGCAGGAATGAAAAGGTTAGCTCCACTGAAACTCGACTCCAGAGAATCCTTCCTCCCTAGCAACACCTCCCATCTTGGTCCTCCTCTCTGCAAAAGCCAACAACAGAAACTATTCTGAATCAGAAAGAACAATACATGTCTGATAAGTAATGACATTCATTTTTGTGTACCAATTGAACTGCATCACGTGCAGCCATGGCAAGGATGTCTGCACATGAAACAGTAATAGGACATTCCTCTTCCAGCAAATACTTTATCTTGTCTATCAACTCAAACCCATGTAAAGAGTTCACATTTGGCCCAGCCAGTTTTTCACTTGTCATGCCCTCCACGCTGTCCAGAAGCACCGATGCATCACAACCCTTGTTTCAATTCAACATCAACAAATGCGCAAAAAAAAAAGAATCATGGGCCATGAAGAATGAAAATCTCAAGCAAAGGAAGAGGGAAAAGGAAGATGTTTTACCATGACAAAACAATCGTGGAAGTGTAAGCGTAGTAGAGAGGCTGCCAAACGAGGATTGTTCAAAAGTGCCACCTCCACGTTATGTCTCACGATGTCTTCGGCTAAGGGACACTTCTCCTCGTAGTAGTCATGAACAAGAAGTTTCACTCCACTTAGAGTTGTAGCATTTAACAAAATACCCATCAAGAAGAGTGTGAGCCGCATACTCTCCATAGAAGGAAATGATGAACAATGGGAGTGGGAAATGCTTGAGCGGTGTTTTGCTGTTCTATGTGCTTAAACTGAAGCTTGTGATAAAGATGTGTTCTTGTACCGTTTGTTAGTGTTCTTTTCTACATTTTCAAACCAACATTAGGGAGGAGAATTTTCCCAGGTGTTTTGGTTCCACCAAGAGTTGATACAACCAACTTGACTTTATGTTTATTGCTTTTAATTCTGCTTTGTGTAAGCATTGTAAATTGTAACTGTGTGGCACAAGGTGCTGCCCTGGGAGAGTTATCCACCCTAAGGTTGGTTTGAAAATGTACAAAAGAACAATGACGAAATTGTATATTATTTGTTTTGATGATATTTTTCCATGAAGCTATTCAAATTGTATATTGTATTATTTAGGACAGTTTTATGCTGGTGTATGTAGTTTTCTTAGTTAACTTGTATACAGAGTCAATACTTACGACAGTAGAAAAGTCCAAATCATTTGCTCAGCAAAACAATGGTTACACTTTTTTATCTTCTAAATGTTAGTATTAGTCCTTTTTTAAGTTTTGATATTTGTAGTGTTTGATATATTAAATTTTGAAAGTTTCAAAAACTCTGTTAATCTACTTAACATTTGTGTTAAAAAGGAACAGAGTGAACATGTTTAAAAACATAAAGTATTGTATTGAAACATTTAAAGCTTAATACAAAGGAAAAGAAAAAGTGTTATGCATATTTTATATGAATGTAATGATTTTTCAACAAAGTACCTACTGCTTCCATTTCATGAAATTTAATTTATAAATTATCAACTTATATTTTGTTCACATAAATATCTATTAAGAATTTTCTAGTATCATATATTTTAACTCTTCGATTCTTTTTCACTCCTTTATTTATCAATTAAAAAAATTCATCTGATGAATTTATTAGCATTTATAAATATATAAATGTGATAAAGAATTTCATTACTTCATGTTTCAACAATCTAATTTTTTCACCTCTTCCTCTAGTAATTTTAAATACTCTTTAAATGTCTTTGGTGACAATTCTTGTAATAAAAAGTAGAGATATTTGGTAAATATTTTTGTGTTGATTGAGTATAGTGTAGTAAATGTTTTGAAATGTAAATTGAAATTAAAAGTAACATTTTCCCTATTTGTAATATGATGCTATGAAACTTTATGGGATAGCTTGGAATTGAATCTCTCCGAATTTTTTTATGTTGTGACATTGATGGATTTTATCCAAATGACCTTTCATTATTTCATAGTTAATGCAGTGCGCAGGCAAGAGCATAAGAGGATTTTAAGAGACAACTTTAGTGATTGGGGAACAAAAATGCCAACAAGAACCAAAGCAAAGTTGTAAAATTTAATTTGCAACAATCACACCAAAACCATCCAAGGCTCTTTCCCGTTAATGCTTGAAGTTCAATGCTAGTTTATACAGAACTAGTGCACTGCTAAAAAATCACCACCCCATGTTTATTGTCCAAAAATATAAAATAAATGGAACACAACTGATGAGGCCAAAACCAAATAATGACTGTTTACTAGGCCAAAAATCATCTTTTTGTATGAGTATATACAGTTTACTGTTATAGCCATCTCAATGGCTTCCTATGGCAAAATGATTGATATCACAGTTAATCTCAATGGATGCTTCTTTCTGAGCTAACCTGAGCCTAACACCCTGCAGGAGAATAAATCCATGTTAACACATACATGCAAGCTAAATCATGAGACAAACACAAGCTCCAACACCCTGATAGCATTAAACAAATGCCAATTTATTTATTTTTAATGCACAATCATGTATAAGTCTTTTTCTGTATAATCTATCCAAAACATATATATAATCTCTCTCTAATGAATCCCTCAAAAAAGAAAAAGTCATAAATTGGATTGTTGCAAGGAAAATATGTAAAACACTATATTTACCAGAATTTAATACGACTGTAGTTGAATTCAATGAAATTCTAATATCTCTCCATCTTCATCAAGGAAGATCTCTGGGTGAACTGCTGCCCTAGTGAAATTTAGAGCTCTTTTTAGCTTGCGATGGTCAAATACTTCAACTTCAACCAAGAAGGCTGAACTAACTGGTCTATGATCTGAGAGCTTAATTTCTGCACGACCATATTGTAGCTGTTTTATTCCTTTTCCTAGCCACAATATACGATCACACCTGCATAATCTTACCCCAGATTAAAATATTGCCTCCTATTTTGCCTATTCAATAGTCTTTATAGCATGTGTGATGTAACAACAAAATATTCTTAGGTTGGTAATCCTGTGTTGCACTTACCATGCTGGAGATCTTCTTTTTTCCCCTTCTTTTGGGCTCTGACCAACATATCTATCAGAGTTAATTTCATACTTGTAAGTGGGTGGGAAGTTTATCAAACCCTCTTTCCATCCATCAAACACACGCCCAATACGCAGTTCTTTGCTTAGCTACAAAATAGGTTAACAAATTATTATTTATCTAACTCTCAACAACAACTGACATACTTTATAAAGGCATTCATTCAAGCTCAAGTAAAAAGTTAAAACTAAGACTAAGCATATTTTGTAGGCACAAGTCTCACCTGGTCATAATTCATCAACTCATTCCACTTCTTTAGAGCCACCAATTTTCTAACCTCAGCATCCAACATATTGATACGATAATTCAAATCCCCGAACCAAAAAATCTGGCTGTTAGCAACCAACAGCACTCGATGAACATAGTATCTCTAAGGAAAACTTTGCTAAAATTGTGAAGAAGAAAAACTTTCATGATCACATAGTGAAACTTACTCGTGAGATGGGATTGTTTGCGGTTGATCTGCATCAAAGGCAGGTGAGAAGCAAGTGCGTCTCAGAATTTCATGAACATCAGAGTTTCTCCTATGTTCGGCTCCTTCCTTCTGACCAGAAGTCAAATGGGAACAAACAAAGCACAAACGTGACTGGAAGAGAGACATACTAATCGAAACTGACCCCTGCATCAGTGAGAATGTGTCATCACATCACATCCACTCAGTCCAAATGTGTAGGTACAATACAATCACTGATTGTTAGTGATCATAAAAATAACTTTGCTAATACATGGGTGTCAAATACTACACTAACTACACTTATTTCTCTAGTGTTTATGAATCCTAGGTAAGTAACACTTGAAATGCAATTCCTCAATGCTTTGTGATATGTCTGCCATAGTGATGTCACAATCAGTGTGAAACATGTCTTACCTTGTTTCCCATGTAGCCCATAAGACCAACCCCAACCGGTGAAACTTTCAAATTGTTAATGTGCCTTCTCAATCTCCTCTGAACCCAAACAGATACATATATCCCTACCATTTGCTTGCTCACAATCCTGACATACCTAGGATTTCCACAAGATTTCATGGTACCTAGTTCATTATCATCTTCGGTGTTCACCATTTCAATGAAAGCATCATCATCCTCAGCTGATAACAAATCAGAGACGGAATCAGCTACTTCAGGTATCACTTGCTGTTCTTCCCACAACAAGCCCAAGTTTCCAGAACTGTGGTGTGAACGTTTCAATCCAACACTATATTTCAAAGTACTTTCAGTCCTATTAAAGCCAATTCTGGCTGAACTGCTTAGTACTCTCCGCAACTTTGAGTTGGAATCAACAATTTGGGGGATTGCATCCAATGAGCGTTCAGGCCAGTCAATATCAATGCCATATATTCTCCTCAACTGTAAGTTATTCTCTATATCAATTATGCTCTTCACTTCGTGCTGTTTCACCTCGTCATTTTCTACTGTTCCCACAAATTCCTCAATCATCATATCTATTGGAATTGGATTATCAACGTCTATAGTGTCTGCTAGGAGATCAGCTGCAGAAGAAGTTCTTAACACTGGAGAAGGAGGGGCACTGTAGCTTTTGTGTTTACTGTCAGGCTCAGAAGATTTGTTTAGAGATCTCCTAATGATTGCCTCCCATTTTGGGATAGGTGTATTATCTTCTGCTCCAAGCACATTTCCGGCATTCAGTGGAACTACCTCCTGAAAGCTGTTAAAGCCCGCAAAGACTTTAGTTATCAGAAAACCATGCAATAGATGATACAAGTACAACAGAAGGTACAAGGATGTTTTCTGCAAAGTACAAACAGAAGGTACAAGGATGTTTTCTACAAATTTGGTAAACAAAACAAGATTTTCAATAGAGATAATAATAAATCACGGGCAACTTCAGAAACTCATAGTACTCACCCAAGAATGTAAATATCAGCTGGGTCTTCAGTACAGAGCCAGTCATCAATTTCAAGATCCTCAGAGGGATGTCTTCCAGCAACATTCCATGTGCCAATTGTTACCCTGAACAGTAACCAACATTAAGATGCCTTTCATTGATGTGGTTCAATTTAATTTAAGTCTAAATGTCACGCTGCATAACCAGGTTAGCTCCACACCTCACTTCCTTTGTGTTTATGTACTGAGCTCGCAGAGTTTCAGATTTTCCTCTTCTGTGTCTTGCCTTGTAGCCCTTACTAGATGCATCTGAATTACAAATATCAAATCACGGTAATGGTGTCAGGTGATAAGAACAATCATTTGAATTCATAAAACAAGATGGTTCACTTAAAATTCTCTTTGAACAGATTGATATGCTTTAGACGACCTTTTGTTTCTGCCAGGGAATTCTTTTCAAATCGTAGTTGCATCAGAAACATCAAAAAGTTATGTGGGCCATTGACCAAGTTTTACTCAAGTTAAGAAGCAAAGTTGTGAAAGCCAAGACAAGTTGTTATTTCATATTCTTAATTTCATAATAAGCTACAGTTACAAATTTCGATCAAGCGTGGCAAAAGGTCTAAAAGAGAAAACAAAATGTTAAAACCACAGTTAATGGAATCGTTCTTCTTTTTCCATTCATGTTCAAAAGAGAACCGGATTGCTGAAAAGGAACGGAGAATTGCCTGATCTTTGAGTTGAGAATTTGGATGGAATCTCTTGTGCTCTAAGGGAGGGTTTATCTTCACGCATTCTTGAGCCTCTAAGAGAGCAAGCTGAAAGAAAATTGAAACAAGCAAATGGGAAAAATTGGAAACTATAAAACTAAACAGAAAAAAGAATAAGGTAAAACTCAGCATACCATCATCTTCACTCTCAGTTTCAGTGTCCACTTCATCTTCACTGAAGTCATTCACCTTGGGCTTGATGTTTAACCATTTCTTCATCACAATGGAAGGCCAGAATGCCTGCAATAAAACCAAATGAGGAATTCTGTTAAGCACAAGGTACCAGCCAAAACGCAAGTTTCATAGCATGGTAATGTTAAGCCTTACCTCAGAGCGTTTCCCTCTCTTTGCCTTCATTGTTTGGGTCAAAATACCACAACAGAACCCAGAAAGACACTAGCGTGTTATGCTGGAATTTACAAGCACAAGCTCTTAAATATGGAATCGGTCACTGACTTGAATTTGGCCTCTATTGGCAGTTAATATTTAACTATGAGGCTATGGTAAGAATACGAAAAGAGGGGATTAAAAGAAAGCGATGAGGAGAAAGATCCTTATTGGAACCAAACAGAAAAGGACAGAAAACGTGTGAACACATCTCAGCAATTCATTCACAACCGCAACTTGCAGAAGGAAAATTATACTACTGCTGGTCCTCACACCACGTCGCAATTTTCTGAAAATAATAAAAGTATAAAACACAACACCATCAGTTGAAATTTCGTCACAAACCCAAAAGGGAAGTCCAACAAAACCGTGTCATTTTCAGCAGAAGACTTACGTTGCCATTTATGAAATTGTAAATGACGAGAGCGCATCATCAACACAGGACACTAATGTTACATCTTAACTAACAGAAAATTATCACATGCAATTCAACCAACCAAAGAGGTAAATGGTCAACAACAAAAGCAGCAAAAAATGGAATAACAATACAAATCATTTACCATACCCCAAATGCAGAAGCTAATAAATACACCTCAGTTTAGCATGAGAGAATGCAATTATGGATAAAAACAAAGCTCAGAATCATAGCCAAGATGTGGCAGTGGCCCCACATGATGAGAAGGTGTCAGTAACAAGGAACAACCTTATCATTAAACAAAACAAAAATTGACACTTACATTAAATGGATGATGATGCTTAGCTCAAATGGACAACTAAAGTAAACTGAGATTTCATCATGTCTGTCTGGGACAGCTGTAGACCCATTGGTTGGCTGATCCACCTTATATTTATATGCTATCTCTCTCTCTCATCAAAGCACTGATGTAGAAGCTGACAAACTCTGTAATTAATAAGAAAAGAATGAAGAAGAAGAAGAAATTGTCCCAAAAAGTGAAGGAAATGTGAGGATGAGGAAGAGAGAGACCCAGAAGACTAGCACTGTGTGAAGACAACGAATTCAGAGTTTCAAGTGGGGATGTGAAGAATCAAACGCGTTGTGGGAAACGGACAAGAGAAGAGAGAAAATGGTAAAACTTCTCATAACTCATACCTTTGACTATGGTTTATTTCACAGAAAATAATATTAAAAACTTTTTTGAGTGATGGGAAAAGTACAACCACAGGCACAAGTGGAAATGTGTCATGGAGCAAGAAAAGAGGAAGAAAATTTTCCTTTTTATTCATTCATGCTCACATGGTAACGTCAACAGTACTTCATCACAATTCAGATTTGAAGGGCCTCTGGGACACCTTCCAGAAGGTATTGAAATTACCATTAAAAAGCTGATCTTGAAAATTTCGAATTATACAGTATAATCTGCATGATATTACATTTACGACAATGACTCCACAACAACTGAAAAACGCTGTGAGAAAAGATTATTCAGCAAAGAAAAATTTGAAGTCTTTATAAATCGTGAAAAGCACAAACCTTTTATTCAGCAAAAAAAGATTATTCTTGAACATGCACATCAAACGTAACGATTAAGAGATTTGAAATGTTAGATTATAACAAAACAATATTGAAAGATTTGTTGCATAAGCAGACACTAATACTCTTTTCAGTGTATATATAGCCATCGTAGTGAACCAAGATTCAATTAAATACAACAACTTATTAATTAAATCTCATTAGCGTTGACAATTTAATATTAATTACTTAAGGCAAGTTGTTAGTTTTAATGTTATGATTAACATCAATCACCGTCACCTTTCCTCCTGTTCTTTTTCTATCACAAATTGACATTGTTTGAGTAATGTAATGTCCCTCAAAACGGAACACCGTTCTAATCTTATCAAAGAAGGACGGTGTATCAAATTTTACAATTCTAATTTATATATTTATTTAAAATTCAATTAATCTTTATATTAAGTTTTTTTTCTCTCATTATTATATATTTTTATTCATTGTGATATTTTAATTAAAAAAACACAAAATATATGCGACAGACCAAGGTAGTGTTGAAGGAAGGAGTGTTACAGACAGTCAACGTATGGTTGCGATGCAATTTGCAATGTCAACTTTCTTGGACTATATGAACATGTCGGCAAGTTATACTGTGTTTCTCTTTCTTTTTCGTTATGTGCTATTAAAGGCAAATTTAAGGTTTATTTTAAAAGTAAATGGGATTTATTTATTAAAAAAATTAAAACTGATTATTTTTAAATTAAACATATTAGACAAGCATGTAAAAAATATAAGCACTTGTTTTTTTGTTCGTATTATCTTTTTTTAATGACACAGTAAGATGCTCTGAATTTTCTGAATTACAATTCCTAAAAATAAATTTTGAACAATATTATAATTAATTTTATTTTTAGCATGAATAGTTTTTGAATGAAGTAATTAATGAATTGATTGTTTGAAAAAGTAGATCTAGTTATTATTGATGCAAATTGAGACCTTAATAGGGATTTAAAGATGTAAAACGTGTGATTCTTTAATAAATCTTCAGGATTAGGACTTTTGCTAGACAAAATCGCGTTATCTCTTTCACTTCCACTGTTGCAATGGCCAAACAAAAAATAATAATTAATTGACTTGTGATCAAAATCAATTTGAATTAGTATTACTTTTATGTTTAAATATTATATTTATTAAAATGCTCAATATTTCTATTGAAAAAAAATAATAATATCTCATTGAATTTTCACTTTCTTTTGGTTAAACGAAATTTTTATATCCTTTTTCATAACACTGAAGTATATATTTTAGTAAGATATGTATTTTATAACGAAAGAAATTTATAAAAATGCTATAGAATAGAACTTTATGCATGCGATCAAAATTTAGAGTGCACCAGAAATTCTTATCTAAGTTTAAAACAAATTATATTTTATGTGATATCTTTTGTTGTCCCCTTTAATTTTTATAAAGTTAGTAAGTTTTTTACCTCCCGAAATTAAAATTGGGATGTTAATTTTTTTTAATATTTTTATCTCCAGCCTATGATAAATATATTAAGTTAGTTCTGACCATTATTAAATTAATGATATTCACATTTTAATTATGATAATGTCAACAAATAACTATAAATATATCTAACTGGAAGAGTTACATGTTAAAAGAAATTATGAGAATCAAATTAATATGTGTATTAAATATTGAGTATTTAGTATCAGTACAGAGTTATTTCCCTGGAAATATAAAATATTTCTAACTTATTTGAAATATATATATATATATATATTCGATTTATGAATGATAAATAAATTCGTTTTAATGGATAAAAATTGTCTAAATTTCGATAAAATGACATTTGCGTTGACCACGTATCGGCACGGATATAATATCCAATATTTAGTTTGAATTAGGAATAAGGATAAGTATAGACATATTTTTCATTTTTTTTTAAAATTAATAAAAAATCTATAAAAATATGAAAAATTAAAATACTTAATAAATAAAGAACATAATAAAAAACATGATTGAAAATTAATTTAGTTTTTTAATAAGAAAGTTGAATTCGAAACATCAACCAAATGAGATCAAAGGTAGAATTATTCTTTGTTGAATATAATTCTTTTATAAAATAATTGATGAGAAATGTTTTTCTCTGGTTAGAATTGAAGGTGACAAAGCAGCACATGCATCTTCGTCACATTCTCAAAATTATTCTTTATGCTTTTTCTCTTCAAACTCAACTTCACTCACACAATCCAACCTTCAGAATCTTACAGATTGATATTCTGTTCTCTTTGTCTTTCACAGTACTTTTCCTTTTATTTAATAAAATTTTCGAACATTTTAATAATTCTTTTAAACATTATTTCATGCAAGATTTGAATTTAGACTTCTTAGCTATTATTTTATATTTTTTAATTTTAATTTTAATTTTGTCAAATGTTTATATTTCATGTTAAATTTTAGCTGATGATTTTAGTTTTGAACTAATTTATCTGTTAATTTTGCTAAATAACGACTTTGGTAAAGAATAAATTCGATGTATTTTTAAGGAATGCCTCGCTTTCTTTTTCAAAAGAGTGGTTCAGATATGTGTAAGTTTGTCAAAATCAATAACATCATTGGATTTTAACAAATGAAATATTATATCTAACAACGATTATATTCCAATGTTGCAAAAATATACTTTTATTTTTTTAAGATTATCACATTTTTACTCCCTTTCTCTCTCCTTCTTTATTTTATTTTCTGGGTTTGTTTCAATAACTTTTGGTGTATCTATGGATAAAAAGAAATGGAGAAAATTTGAAAGAAAAAGTGAAAGGAAATGAAAAATAATGATGAGAACTTGAAACAGTATAGCAGTTACCTTAGGAGTAATACTTGAGGGAAATTGGACCACAACCAATATTAATGCCATGCCATGCGCAAAGTATAATTGAATAGTTTCATTATACCTAAAGGAAAAGCTATTTTTTAAATGTTTTTTTTATTAAATTTAGGATTTAATTAAGTCTAATTATGATTGAAGATGTGTTACACGCGTGAGTTTAAGTCTTGATTTTGATATAAAGAGAAAATTAAATATTATACGACAAAAAAAAATCATAAACTCAACTTTTTGAATGTAAAGTATTCTTACTATATCTATCCAATAATCTCATCTAGTTTAAGAGTCTGAAATCAAAATCTAAAATAATTTAAATTTTCAGTTTTTAAAATAAATAATATTTCAAATGTAAGATGAACCTTTGATCTTTTAAGTTTTTATTTTCTTAAATTTTTAAATTGTCTTAAATTTTATTTTTAAAGGTTTAAAAATAAAATCAATTTATAACGTATAAGTGAGGTGAACAAACCGGTTTTATGGAGTTTAGTTAGGCTTAAAACTCACTCTCTATCTCTAATAACTATATTGTGTTTTAAAAACATAAAGTAATATTAATTCTTATATTGGTTAAACTCAAATTACATTTAAAAAATAAATATTTTTTCTAACTAATATCATAGTTAATAATTCATTTTCTATCACTGACATAGACACGTGATAAAAAAAATATAACAGCATAGATATACAAGTAAAGATAACCATGACTCTTTTCTCATTAGAAAAAAAAAATCATGTGTTTTTAATTATCTTTTTTTTATTTAGTACTTAAAACTTTTTTATTTTTTTCATCTCATTTTATTATTTAATCATCAAAGATGATTCATTATTTGGTCATAGATTAAATTGCATATATATATATATATATATATATATATATATATATATATATATATATATATATATATATATATATATATATATGTAAATTTCTTACCATTCGTTTGTTAATTATCAGTATTCATTATCAAAGAAGAATAAAATGAGCTGACAGATAAATTAAAAACAATTGAAAAAGGAAAAAAAAACAAGTTAAAATGAGAATATAAAAATAATGATATTCCATAAAATAAACTTAAACAATAATTACTTAAATAAAAATAAAAGATATTATAAACATCTTATAAAATAAATAAATAAAAAATCTAAAGACTGAATTAAAAATAAAAACATTTAATACTATATTTAAAATTTAATAAAGTACAAACTTAAATATCTTATTCAATATATAAATTTACCAAAATATAAATTACAATATTATGAGTTTAGAGCTCAATAAAAAAATTACACAAGTTTAACCAATATATGTGTGTTTCTCTTATTGGATGAAGATATGACAAAAAATTGAGTGAATAAGTTTCCTCTTATGAGAAAACATTATTTAGTGGGTTATGATGTGTGGTATTAGGCAATAAGCAACATGGCCTTGTCATGTATAAGGACTTGTCAAAGATCTTCATTATAAAAAACATGATGCTTATTGCACCTTCCTTTCCTTTTTTTCTTTTTCTTAAAAATATTAATTTATTATTCAGTGATTGTAATTTTCTACAAGTCATTCTTATAGTGCTGGCTTCCATTACCAACATTGGACCCCTGCACCCAAATTAGAAAAAAGAAGAAACAAACAAATTTAATTCAACTTTGAATGCTTATACTCAAAACCGACCAAGGCTAGTTAAATCCCTTTCAAACAATTCAAGCAAGACTAAACATAATTAGAAATTTGGATTAATTTTCTTAAATTTTTAGAGTTATCTCTGTTCTGAGTTTTCAAGATATATTTGTAGACATTGATTTTAATATTCTAAAATATATTAAAAAATTAATATACCAATACCAAAAGAATCAGTGAGTACTTCACAATAAGAGATGAAAACAAATTATTTAAGAATCAAAATGTTTCCACACACCCAATTGAACCTTAACAACATTATTAGACTTTCGTCATCATCTGTTCTTTGTCTTGTTTAAGGTTTGGATTGCAGCTAGCAACAGACATAAAGAATATTTGGATAGGTTTGAAGGGATGTTGGAAGGGTTATTGAGCCAACTCATGAGCACTGATTAAAAAGCAGATTAAATAAGGAAGTCAACATCTTCACCGCTGCAGGGCTAATGAAAATGGAGCATATGTCATCTTCTTACATGCAAGAATCCAATAACATGATTAAAGAAGCACAGAGAGAAAATGGGTAGATCGAATACCAAATAAAAATATTGTTGCCATGTGATTGGTAGCTTCAGTTACGTCAGTGATTTTTCATTTGATGCATAATAAATATTGTATTGTGCATGACATCGACCTATGATGCATTTTTAGTGCGAAATTTAATTTAAAAACCGATAACGTAAACATTCAGCATGGTTGATTGATGATAATAATATAGCAACAGCAATTGTCTGTTTTGTGCATTACACACACGCAACAGGAGAAGAGAAGTTTAGAATAATGGGCTAAAAAAACGTTCCAGAGCCTTCTAAACATATTTAATTAACTCTTAATCAAAACATTAATTTGAGCTGGTCTTTACCAATCACTCCTTAAGGAAACTAATTAACAAGAAAAGAATTTAGCTTCCTAAAATTTGAAATTGTAAATTTTATTTCTGGTTTATCTTTTAAATTACGATACTTTCAGAAATGTTTCTAGAGAATATTTGTTTATGATTTATCATAAAAACATTACAAAGAAGGACAAATGTAAAGGTTTCATAAATACCACCACGTTACTCTTAGTAAAACATTAAGTATGATAATATATTAACGACTTTTAGTAAAAGTAACATTAATCTTTGATTTATAGAAAACTTCATAAATATTGCTTAAAGTATTTTTAAATGAACAAATTAAAGTCGGTCCTTCCAAAGAATCTAAGTCTTCAGAATTATAATTTCCGTATAAAAAGAAATAACTGATCACCAAACGCCGTGAAAATGTGCCTTGACCACAACTTCCTGCATGCCAAAAATTTCAACTAACGCCCTTTTTTCATTCCGAATAGATTAACCAACGTAGTTTTAGATTCCGAATTGTCGTTTTCGGAATGAAAAAGGAGTGTCAATTCATGTTTTTAAGGAGCAACAAAAAATGTTCTTGTGTCTTGGACAAATTTTGGAGTCCAGAAGTTTCCCTGGTTTCTCCATTGGTCGATCATATTGCACTGTAACGTAGTTCAAGGAAAGTTCAACGGAGAAATGCCGTGGTTTAATTAACTCCAAATTGAACTGTCACAGGGCAGAAAATCCACATACAACAAACAAGCGAATGAAACCATTTTTAAGGGTTTTATTTACAGCAACGCCACTGTAAATTTTGACGTCTCGGTACAATATTACACACAAACATGAAGATGATGTTGGCCACGTCATGGAGTGAACCAGTACAGCTTGAGTTGTGAACACAAATTCAGAAAAAGAGATCACATTATGGTGCAACGGCTCTTTTCTTCAGTTGGCTGTGAGTTTACTTGCTGGAACCTGCTCGACTCGGATGGGTTGTATGTGAATTCCGAAGTATCAAGTCCATACTGAATAACGACAGTACTAGTGTTAGACAGTAAAACCACATACATCACCATAATGATCTAACAAAGCTAATATATAATGTGTGCACGATAGTATGAGCATTTTTCAATTACTCCAAGAACAAACGATAATAGACAGTTGAGAATGGGATTAATAATTGAATAATAGATCTAAAAACATAAATCGACAGGATGATCAAGATTTAAAACTTTAGAGTCTATATCTATCTATCTATATATATATATATAGCGATAGATATATATGTATGAATGTATGTATTAGATAAAGTCAAAGTCAGAGATAAAGATTGCACCTTCTCCCGCATCCGTGTGCTCCATGCATCATTTCTGCTTGGACGCTGGTCAATAGTCCCAGCAACTGGTAACCCTGTTACTGGGGCTGGTGCTGGTCTGTTGAGCAATGGCTGCCTCGGATTAGTGAACTCCTCATCACTATCATAATTTGCTGGCTTATTTACAGCCCTAACAATAAGGGCTAACAAGAAAAGTAGAGCCTGCAATTTCATACACATTCCTTTAGATAACACAAAAAATTCCTACCCAACTTTCTGTCGCGCAAACATTAACAACGGGCACATTGCCCCACACACATGTATAAAGCTTTCATTACTATGGACCCCTCCCTTTCCTTCTAGTGGTATGTAAATGGGGATTCGATAAGATATTCAATCAGGTACTCAAGTACATTTGGAAAGTAAAACTAATATTATATTATATCTATACAAACAATGTATGGTTTCTCACAGGCACACTGTTTAAAAAATAACTTTACAGAGAACTAGGAAGCCTCAAAGGAAGAGGAAGGAGGCTTCAGCTAACTTAGAGCCAACTCTTCAGGAATATAGGCAATATTTTATAGGTTTGTTGTTGGGCTTTTTGTAATTATTTTTATGTTTGTATAATTAGGCCTTTATATGATTTACAAATTTGTTAGCTGACTTATTAGATAGCTTGTTGGACCATAGACTATTTAGTTAGATGAACCTAGTAGTCTTAAGTTCATAACATAAGTCGTCAATTGTTGACTCGTGTAAGAAGTTTTTAACTCATTTGTGAACAGAGTTTTACAACTGTGAGAAAAATTCTCTCTGTCGTTTTAAGAACACCACTTAATTCTTATCTTTGAATTTTCTAATTCCAAGGGATGAGTTTTCCTCAACTAATCGATCACTATGGATAACAACATTGATCTCCATTTCTAGATTTCATTCCGTTTTTTAAACTTTTCTTTTTCTACATTTTTCTTGAAATGTCATCATAAAATATAACGTGAGATGCTGAATTTGATTCATCAAATGGGCTTTACATGATGGATCATATTCAACATCTCACATTCAGCATCTTCATCAAGAGTTAAATTATTCTCCATCGATTATGGGCCCAATCTAAATAAAATCCTGTATAAAATGGATGGCTTGGAATCCTAGAAACAATTATCTGCCTCCCGTGGGTACAGGCATAAAGAAAAAAGACTGCAAAATAATACGGCTTTCTTTCAAATGCCAATCATACAACTTCTTGCTTACCTCAAAGATAACAATTCCAAGAGCAACCCATCTCACAATATTCCAATTCTCACTCAGAAATTCATATATCGCATCAAAATCTCCAGTTTTGTCTGTTGGAATTTCCTGAATGAAATATAATTATAAATGACAAATACAATTTTAACATCTGTCACAAATTACCAGACTATTTACTTACTTCTTTCCAGCTTTTGTCGAAGAATATAAAGGCTGCACATCCCAGCTCTACCAAGATCAATAATACCACCAGAATTGAATACTGTGTTGACTTAAGAAACTCAATAACAGATCCTTAAATAAGCACAGATCAATGCATGTAACCGTACATATACACCGGGAGAGAAGAGCAGAAACTTAAATTAATGTTTTCTTTGTATGACTGGAAATTTAAGAGAGCATGGAATATTTTTATAATATAGCATGAGACACTGTAAAAGGATACACAGCTCAGGCAGCATCCATTCCGTGTTGCAGCTCCAATACAACCAAAACAAGAAATGAGAAAGAGAACTACTCCAGTACCAATAAATACAAAAATAAACCTGGCAAACATGAAATGAAGAATTAGAGTGAGATTCGTGTTTGTCAACTTCAAAAGTAATTCTGTTGTGTGCGTGTACTAACTGCACTATAAGCTTAAAATGGGACAGTTTCATATATAACTGTAACATCAGTCATGACTTCAGAATGAATAAAAAGTAAAGCATTGGGATCACAAAGCTCTATAAATAAACATATAATAATAATAATGGTTGAAGAAAAACAATGGACAAATACTATATGTGGTATATATTCTATGGCTGATTTTCTTCTTTTCGAACAAAAACAATTAGTGAGTAAAAAAAAAACACTACACCTGAAAAATAAATGTTAATTCAAATTCACATTTTGCCGGCCATTCTGGAAAGTTCACAAAGTAGGTTGATCGAAGTTTCTTTCTTAATCAATGGTAAGAATAATCCATGGTGGATCAATCACACCAACAAATGAAGATGCTTAGCCTTAAATTTTACCTTCTTAAACTCTAATTATTTCATAACCACAACTCCGTATTTGATTGACCTAACATTCCAAAAGTTCCACCTTGCAAATCTCACTAAACATGACCAAAATCAAACATAACAATATATAGCAGCACAAACCTAAAACTAGAGGCTGTACCCAAGAATATAATTATGAGGTTGATTCTAGCTCCAAAACGCTATTATCTTCATCGTAAAGTACTGAATGCATTTGACCCATAGTTTTTTTAAAGCAACGCAGAATTGTTTCTTAACATGACTATGTATTTCATACAATACTCAATACTACATTGTTACGAGCCATTAAAGTAAATTTCCACCAAGACGGGGGAAAAAGCTTTTTCAGTATTAATATAACCTACGGAAACTAGATAACAGATAACAAATTGATGCAGCCATAATACAACCAAAAGTAAAACCTTTAGCAAGTCAAGAATCAACATAGTTGGAAATGCCCCAAAATCAAAAAGTGGCAAGAGAGCAGAACTCATACCAAGCACTGGAGAGGTTATCAAAAAAACTGTTGCCAAGAGAGACAGTCATAAGCAAGGGTCGGCCAAGTTGAATCAGAGCAGAATCATCACTGACAGGAGAAGTCGTCAGATTTTCGCCATCTGAAGCTTTAGAGAATAGAACAAAAAGATAGATTCCATAGCCCACTATGGCAAGACCAGTGAGGCTCAATATGAAGTTCAAAAGCTTCAAAAGGCACTCCCAGCATCCCCTACATGCCATCCTCTACCTATAACTGTACTTCAATCCCTCCACCACAGTTCACAAAGTAGACCAATGTCCTATATATATTTTCAGCAGAAGCAGACAGGCACTTCCCTACAGTATCAGGTAAGAAATAAATAAAAACTATCACATAAACTATACCACCTGCAGTTCAATTACAATTTTAAGAGATATGATAGCTCAATTCGTCTGTTTACCATTTACCGTCAAAAACTAATAACAACAAAAGGACATAAAAACATTTCTCAAACAAAAAGAGAAGCCATATCCGCAAATTATACAAATAATAAATGCAAATTTATATCCCTAATTCCTTTTAAATGTTAAAAAAAAAACAGTGTTGTTGTGTATAACTCACTTGAGCCCTATTCGCAGTAAAGTGTAACTGAGAAAATTAACAAGAGCTTGGGCGATTGCGTAACGAAAACTACACAAATGAGGAGAAGTGAAGAATGAGTCTAATCTGCAGAACTTACAGAATGAATCGACGATTTCGAGTTGCAAATTGCGAAGCGTGGCTTTCCAAATTGAAGTTAAAATGAGACTCAGAGAAGAAAACAGAGAGGAAGACACAGAAAAAGGCGACAAATCACAAATTGCCACTCTGGCAAAGGCAGGGTTGTCTACAGCATCCATAAAAGTGTACACGATCTCCACCTTTCATTTTACAGCAGAATAATTAATAAATAGTGGTTAAAAATTATGAACCATTGGATTATTTTGAACGACCAGTCTTTCTTGGTCCTTGTCTGTTACTCAGGATAAAATAAGAATATTAAAAAATTATTTTCTAAAATTAATAAAGCGACAAAATAATTTCTAGAGCTGTTTATTATAATTGCATCAATTATTAAAATTTTAGTGATTAATCAAGTCGATTCACAAAATCAAAGTTTAAATTTAAAATTTTGACTAACTTTAAAATTTTCACAAAGTATGTAAAAATATTTTTTTAGAAAATTTGATTTAAATTAAAATATTAAACCTGACAGGTTGGCGTGGTGGTTAGGTCAATTGAGGAAGTGTGTTAGTTTTCATTTTGTGCGGTCCTGTGACACTGATTCTCATAAATAAATGATATTAGTATTTGACTTGGTGGATTTTAAAAAAACTACAGGGAAATAAAAATTTAAATTTTAAAATTAAGCACATTTTAATTCTAAATTGCATTTAATCCCTTAAAAAAAATTCTAAAAGTGTTTAAGGTATTTCAACTATTGGCTTTTATTTTTCCACAACTACCAAACCGCAAAGTCATTTTAATTGTTAATTTGTATATAAAAATACAGCAGACATTTTATTAATGCATTTCTTAGTTGTACTCATAATTTGCCAAATATGTGTTTATATTTACTTGAAAATTATTTAAAGTTGAGATGATAAATACATTTATGAAATATTTTTATTTTAAATATGTAACTTTACTCATTTAATTATATTAAATTATTTATACATTTTAGATATAGTGTAGTTATTTACAATACGCACATTTAATAGTTTATTATAAGACACCGTATTCTATTAACTAATAAACGATCTTAGATATTTAATATATAAATTTGTATAAGTTATACGCTTTTATATTTAAAATAAATATATCATCATTAACTATAGCTTTTATAGAAAATTAAGTCTTGTAGGAATCAAATTAAAGGCAATAAGAAGTTTTCTTTGTTTGCTTTAAGAATGCAATACAGACAAAACAAATAAATAAAAATCAAATAGAAAGAAGGGAAATAAAAAGACAAATAAGAAAGAAAAATGTTATATATGGATGAACAGGAATGAAAAATAAAAGTTACAAAAATCTGTCTCCACTTGTTTGAATGAATAGAAAAAAAAATTCAAGTGAGTTATATAAGGTTATTTTTATATTAATTAGCATTAGTTTCTTCATTCTTTCTTACAAAACTGTTTAATTTTTTACATTGTAAAAAATATATTTAATTTAAAACTGTATATTTAATTTAAAACTATTGAATATAATAAAAAACTATATATAAAATTAATCTCTGAATTTATAAAACTGTTTAATTTTTTACATTGTAAAAAATATATTTAATTTAAAACTATTGAATATAATGAAAAACTATATATAAAAAATTAATTTCATATTTTCTATCCAAAATATAAATAAAAAATAATATCAAACTAACTAAAAATAAATATAAAATAAAAATAATATATTTAAGAAAAACCAACATTTATAAACATTATCCTTCGAACAAGTCTCCTTCATAAATTTCCATCAAAACAATCAGAAAATACTCAAAACAGCTCTTAATGTTTTCCTCCCAAATAAATAAACACAAACATGGGGTTAGGGGGCAAAATCACAGTTTTGCCATCTAGCAAGTGATGAGCAGAGACCATTTCAAAACAATATGAGCATCTAATCTATGAACACAAGCAATGCTACTGTAAATTTCGATGTCTCAGCACAACATAACACAACATGAAAATGATCTTGGCCATGTCATGGAGTGATCCGGTACGGCGCGAGATGAAATAAAAAACTCGGCAAAAGAGATCACATTATAGTGCAGCGGCTCTTTTCTTCAGCTGTCTGTGAGTTTACTTGCTGGAACCTGCTCGACTCAGATGGATTGTATGTAAATTCCGAAGTATCAAGCCCGTACTGAATGACAACAGTAACCGTGTTAGACAGTAAATAACACATGCAATGACAATCGTGCGGGTGCTACTATGCGTTAATTATAATGATGATGATAATAATAATAATAATAAGGCTTAATAATCCCAATTTTTGTCAGCTTTGTTCGAAATAGTCCTCATTTTTCTGTAATGTTCAATATAGTCCTAAAGACTGTAATTTGTGTTCAATTTAGTCCTTTTTGCAAACGCTGTTTAAATCAATAACGGCCAAATGTCTAGCTGTATAATTAGTGAATAACGTGGACACTTTAACCGTGCCACCATCACCGGTGTTCATCTTCTCCGTCCAGCAACCACCCAGAAACACCACCAGGACCATCTTCCCCTTCCTTCACCGTGGATCTCCATCAACGCCACACCACTGCCTCTCCTTCTCAAGCCATCACCATGGCGGCCCAGCAGCCAACCACAACAAACCTCGCATCAGGCCACACCATGAGAACAACCTCCGAAATTGTCGCTATCAACCATCCAGAGCTTCTTCTTCGCGCGGTAAGAGGCGTCGTTCAAACTCTACTGCGAGGGCAAATTCCACCACCACGTGAACTTCACTTAGCCGCCGCCAATGCCGCACCGCCATCATCTCCTCCCTCGTGCCTCCACCGTCATGTAAACCTGCAGAAAACCCAAATCGCCACTATGGCGAGCTACAATCGCAAACCAGAATCGTGACAAAAATCCTTGAACCGTTCAAACCTCCATGGTTGTCGCGAATACCACCCAGGCTACCACCACCTTCACGCCCTCAACCCTAATCGCAGCAGCCTGCGAGAACTTACCTGCAAAGAAATCGCGCTTGCAGCAGAGTTCCAGCGCCATTTCTCCTTCGTGTGATGACAGAAGCCCTTTCCCCCCTTGCATTCAGAAACCCTAATTCTTTGGGTGGGGAAGGGGCTGCCATGTGGCAGTCCCTCATTGGCTGCGTCATGTTTCAGTCAAGGCAAGTTAGCAGTTAAATGACATGTCATTCACTGATTGCACAGCTGGACATTTGAATGTTAACAATTTAAACGGCGTTTGCAAAAAGGATTAAATTGAACATAAATTACGATCTTTAGGACTATATTGAACATTTTAAAAAAATTAGGACCATTTCGAATAAAGCTGACAAAAATTGGGACCAACAATGGTATTAAGCCTAATAATAATAATAATAATAATTCTACATTGATCTTATTTGAAACATGTCATATGCTAAAAGGGTTCCTGTTTTGAGCCATGTGTGCCATCGGAAAAAAATTAGATGATATTCACCTTTAGCTAAACCTTCTAGACATGAAGTCTGTTGGAAGTCCCAAATCGAAATAAGGCATAAATTGATGCAAACCTTATCTTACAAACTGGTTTTGTGGGATTTAATTAGGCTTAAATCAACTTCTTAACAAAGTCAATAGAATGACCAAGATTGAAAACTCCATAAAGTCTCTAATGGAATCTTATAAAAATGTTATTCAATGATTAAATATTCTTCTGAAAATGGAAGAATATTTTAATCAAGAAAATCATTCAACTAAAATACCAGAAGAGACTATTATATATATGGACAGTCAAAACTAAAAGTTAACTGAAGATCACGTCATCATTGAAAAAGATTGTGCATTTATTTATCTTTTAATCTTGGTCAGTGTAATTAGATCTTATAATCAATATCCATTCATAGTCTACGTTTGTTATAATAATAAATTATTCCGACCTAAATAACTCCTTGATATATGACCGTGTTTTCCCTTCTGTGGGCATATAGGTATGTTAAAACATCCTGTGCAAAGATCTCAAACGAGGACGCCTAGAACAAGAGCCAAATATGCGTGATAGTATGGGAAAATGTTTGGTAACCATGACGCTAAAAATCCTGGTTTGCACCAGACAAACACAAGTATGTTACTATCCAGCACATACAAGGAGCACTCAACTGTGTCCGAATACTAGTTAAAACACAGACAAAACAAAATGCATAATAATATTAGCTAAGAGAAAAAAGATTGCACCTTTTCCCTCATCCTCGCACTCCATGCATCATTTCTGCTTGAACGTTGGTCCACTGTTCCAGAAGCTGGTAACCCTGTTGCTGGGCCTGCTGCTGATCTATTGAGCAATGGCTGGCGCACTTGCTGCCTTGAATTAATGAACTCCTCATCACTGTCATATTCTGCTGGCCTATTTGCAGCCCTGACAATAAGGGCTAACAGGAAAAGAAGGGCCTGCAAAATTTAGGATAAGAATCCAAACCAAAATTTATCTTCCAGAAACATAATAATGGGCATATTACATCAAACACACATATAAAGCTTACATTACTATAGGCTACCCCCTCCGCTTCAGGTGGTAGGTAAGTGGGCATTCGGTTAGACATTTTCAATAAGGTACTCAAGTAAATTTGAGATATAAAAGTAATATTACATTATATCACAACAGAAAAATGCAGGTTTCTCAATGGCACATCATTTAAAAAACTCCTGAATTTCTAAGTTGATCGCTAGTTAACTAGTGCATTTCAACCTTCTCAGTCCTTTATATTTTCTCACTTTATCTCTTCCAGGTTTCTTTTTTTCATCGAAACATCTAATATATCATAACTACTTTTAGTTTCTTTTGGGTCAAGAAATTAAGACCCCAAGTATACTTCTGAAATTCTATTTCTCATCAATAAAGAAGCATGACAAAAAAGTTGGCTAATGAGTACTGGGCCAGACCTTAAGAACCAAGTTTCCAAGAAATGGGGAAATAGGGGGCAGGAGAATCCTATTGTTGTTGATGATTGACGAGTGATTACCATGAAATTATTAGCAGGAACGTGGCAATAATCAATTCATTTTCCATGTCTTCTGGTATCTAGATTCTTCTACATATAAAAAACAAATGTGTTTTTCTACATGAACATTTCAAGCATTCTCAAACTGTTATTTGTTCAATCAAAATAGGTGCTATACAAAATGGATAGCTTGATTATAACCCTGGAGACTATTATCTGTGGTCTGTGCACAGAATCACATGACAGCAAAACAATATGGTTTTCCCTCAAATGCCAATCACACAACTTCTTCCTTACCTAAAAGATAACCACATTATTTCTTGCATACCTCAAAGATAACAATTCCAAGAGCAACCCATTTCACAATATTCCAATTCTCACTCAGAAATTCATATATCGCATCAAAGTCTCCAGTTTTGTCTGTCGGAATTTCCTGAATAAATATATTATATGATGACAAAAACATTTTTAACTTCAGATTACAAATTACCAGAGACAATTTAACTTACTTCTTTCCAGTTTTTGTCAAAGAATATAAAGCCTGCCCATCCCAGCTCTATCAAGATCAATAATACTACCAAAATTGAATACTTTTTTCAGTTAAGGAAATTAAAAACAAATCCTTTGATTAGTACAGATTAACCCATGTACATATGCACATAAACATGAACACCCTCGGAGAGAAGTGCAGAAACTTAAAGTCATGATTTTTTTTTTGTATATAGAGGAAATTTATGAGACCATGAAATAATTTTTACAGTAGCATGAGACATTCTAATAGGATACACAGCTCAGGCAGCACCCATTCCGTGTTGCAGCTCCAATACAACCAAAACAAGAAATAAGAAAGAGAACTACTCCGGTACCAATAAATAAGTAAATAAACCTGCAAACATTATATAAAGAATTAGTGTGAGATGTCTTTGTCAACTTAAAAATTAGTTTTATGTGTTGTGTATGTGTGTACTAACTGTATTATGACCAAAAAAGGGATAGTTTATTATATATAAGTAAAATATTTAAATATCCTTACAGAAGAAAAAGGAAAAAATAAATGTGATATTTTATTGGTGATTTTCTTTTTCTAACACAAATACGAGAGTTGGTAAAAAAAACACTACAAAAAAAAAAGTTAATTCAAATTCATATTCTGTGCACCAATCTAGAAAGCGCATAAAGAATAATCAATGGTGGACCAATTACACCACAGAATAAAGCTCCAACTATTTCATATTCAAAAGTCCACCTTATAAATCTCATTAAATGTGCTCAAAATCAAACATAATGATATAGTACACACCGAAAACTAGAGGCCATGTCCTAGAAATCTAATTGAGTGGTTGATTCCAACTCTAAAGCCCTATCATCTATGGCATGTAGTACCAAATGCATTTGACGCATAATTCTTCTAAAGCAACTTAGAATTTGGTTTTTAACTTAACGATGCAATCATTCAATACTGGTTATTGCATGGTCAAACGTCATAAAAAAATTTCCCCTCAACCTGTGGCATGAATGGAATCTGTAGCAAAAACTATATAACGGATAACAAATTAAGGCAACAAAGTAAAACCAAAAACAATACCTCCATCGAGTCAATAATAAAAATAAATAAATGTATATGACCCAAAAGTAGCAAGAAGAGAGCAACAAACACACATACCAAGCCCTAGGCAAGTTATCAAGAAAGCTATCTGATAGAGACACGACCATAAGCATGGGCCGGCCTAATTGAATGAGAGCAGAATCATCACTGACAGGAGAAATATCTGGAGTGTTATCATCTGAAGCTTTAGAGAATTCAACAAAAAGATAGATTCCATAGCCCACTATGGCCAGACCAGTGACGCACAATATGAAGTTCAATAGCTTCAAAAGGCACTCCCAGCATCCCCTACATGCCATTCTCTACCTATAGCTGTACTTTAGTCCCTCAACCACAATTCAAAAAGGGGATCAATGTCCTATGTAAATTTTCTGCAGAAACAGACAGACACTTCTCTACAGTATCAGTTAAGAAATAAATATAACTATTGCACAAACTATAACATCCTCAGTTCAATTAGAATTTTAAGAGATACGCTAACTTCAACTTCTCCGTTTACACGTACTGTCTCAAAAAGACAGAAACTAATAACAACAATAACTTAAGCTATGTTGGATAAAATTGTGAACTGTTTTTGGGAATTATAACACACGTTCCTGAATTCCAGAGCAGGAAGAAACTGTTACTTTGGAGGTAAAAGTACATTTGAGCTCCCGAACTGATTTTCACAACTTCTATTACTGAGAGCTTAAAACTAAATTTTGTGTTCCAAAGCAATAGTTTCTTCCCTTTTCATCATGTGCATTGGGATTCAGAGACGTGCAACGAATTCTGCACAAATATTTTTTCAGTTTTATCCAAACATAGACCAAATCGTTTGATTCCCAAAAACATAAAAGCATTTCTAAAAAAGGGAAGCGATATCTGCCAAATATACAAAATAATAAATGCAAAATTATATTCCTAATTCCCTTTTAAAAAACAGTGATGTTGCTTAGAATGTAACTGAGCCCTATTCGCATTAAATTGCAACTGATAAAAATAATAAGAACTTCAGCTATTCATTAAACGAGAAATAAATAAAGAAATAACGACGGGAAGAGATGAGAGGGTCTAAGCTACGAGAACTTACGGAAGAAACCGACGATTTTGAATCGTAAATTGCGCAGGTTAGCTTTCCTAAACTTGAAATTGAAATCAGCCACAGAGAAGAAAAGAGAAAAAAAAGACAGAAAAGGTGACAAAGCACAAAATGCCACTCTGGCATTGACAGATGATCATCTACAGCATCCATAAAATTGTACACTATCCCTACCTTTAATTTCTGAAAAAAATAATAATTAATAAATAGTGATAAAAAATTTCAAACCATTGGATTCAACGAAACCCCAAATTGCGGTGTATTAAATGACATGTTTGCCCTTCTCTTCGTCCTCCTAGTCCTACACTCCAGCACACTTAACATTTTAGTGTTTTTAATTAACTTATTTTATTTTTAATACTCATTTTTAGATGACTATTAATTCACGTACACTTCAAATCGTTCATTTTTACCAAATAATATTTCTAGTATTTCCCATGGTCTGTAATGAATATTAACAATGGTTCAATTAATAGTAATTTAGTCAGCATTTATGATTATTTTGTTTTAGCTAGATGTGAAAGTCACTTTTGCATAATATAGAAGCCTATCAACTCCTAAACTTAAAGTTATTCAATATTTAAATCAATTATGTATGTTTGTTAATTACAAGGGTTTAAGTTGAGTTTTTTTGCTGGTAGTTTCAATTCAACCTACCTTTTTATTGGGGTTCTTTTTATAGACAGTATTAAATTCCCACCTTCAGTTTTTTATCTTTTTTTCTTCTCTGAACTCCATCTTTGAAAGTGGGGATAGTGATGAAAAGCCTTTAACACACGTGTAAGAGACATAATACATTAATAATGCGATAATTTTGGGTATTCTTTCAACTTGCTTTTGTTTTTAGGAACGCAAACCTGATTTCATTATAACCTAACAAATTATGTGCTTTTTTTAGTCTATAACAAAGGACTAAAAGCTTGATAATTTTATGAAATGAAGTGGTTAAAAAGCTAGAAAGATTAAATATATATCTGAGCTTGGTTTTTATATGTAAATTATCTTGATTACAATACTTTGACAACTCCATTTACATTTGTCACCCATCAATTACCTTATACATTAAGAGGAAAATATTTCATATTTATAATAATTCCATATTTGATTTGAGCAGGATTATTTTTTTATAGTCCATATCTCTGGTCTTTAAACATACTGTGAAGACGAACTTTTGGTTCTGACTAAAAACAGTTAATAATACTAAAAAATTTAGCATACATATGTAGAGAAACTAAACACATAGACTTGAAGGTATGTTGTGGACAATAAGAGTTATTTGGATTTGTAGACATACACAGTAATGGAGTAACTTGTGCGTACAATAGTTCGTTGTTCTCCTATGAGACTTAATGTGTACTTGAATTTACCTTCGTCAAGTCCACATACATCACCATTAAAGTTGCTAAAAAGTATTCATGTTTTTTCTTTTATTTGAAATGACTTTAGTCTTGTTGGTCATTGTCCAACCAAAAGGGTGAGCAAATAGTTTTTATTTTTGTGTCTCTGTTGCTTAATCAAAGAGAAGTGCGGAGTGTTCCCACTTTTTTTTTTCCACAATCACAATTCACACTTAAAGAAAGAAGGGAGAATTATTTTGGTGAGACAACACAGCCACCTAATTCGTTAACACAAGTAACACCACTTTAAATTTTCATGTCTCAGCACAATATTCCACACTAACATGAAGACTATGTATAAAAAAACATGAATATATGATGTTGGTCATGTCATGGTGTGATCCAGCACAGCACGAGTTGTGAACATAAACTCAAGAAATCACATTATGGTGCAACGGCTCTTTTCTTCAGTTGGCTGTGGGTTTACTTGCTGGAACCTGCTTGACTCAGATGGGTTGTACGTAAATTCTGAAGTATCGAGTCCGTACTGAAAAACAACAGTAATTATGTTAAGACAATAAAACCACACACAACACCTAATCACCTAACAAAGCTAACAAGAGAGTTAAAAACGGAAAGACTAACTGAATAATATATCTAAAAACACGGATTGCTAACCGACAGAGTTTATTGAATTATGCCAATCCAAAAAAGGTGTTCTGTTTTGTGTGACATTGGAAAAAAATTAGATGTAATTTAGGTTTAGCCAATCCTTCAAGACATGAATTCAACAGAATGATCTAGATTGAAAAGTTTAGAGTCTCTAATGAACATCTATAACAAAGCCAATTTAATATTCTTCCGAAAAGGAATAATAATCAGTAAACTCATTAAATTTAAAACGATCAACAAATACGTAGAGCAGAAGAAACTACCGTACATGGTTGAACAAAAATAAAAGTTAGGTGATGATCACGTAACCACTTATGAAAATTATATACATTTATCTTTTAATCATTCAAATAAGATCTAATGGGTAATAATCACACATTGCCTTCATCTATCATAAAAAAACTGTCCAGTCACGTGCTGGTTAATCAGTGCCACAAGGCTCACTTTCTGTGTCTGGAATGCTCTATAATTTCTTACAATAATCAACTATTCTCACCTAAATAACTCCCTTATGTGTGTGTGCCTATATGTATAAATAAACATTCTTTGTAAAGATTCTATCTATTGGCTTAGTTTAGACCTTAACCAAGGAAGGCATAAATCAAAGCCAAATATATGTGTTTGTATGGGAAAACATTAAATAACTAGAAGGCTAAAAAGCTGCATAGCACCGGACACACACAACACAGGGATGGTACTGTGCACCACAATCCAGGAGCACTCATGTTTGTACACAACTGTCAGGACAAAAGACCTCAAAAAACTGCTGAACAGTATTAGATAAAGTCAATATGGGAGAAAAAGATTGCACCTTCTCCCTCATCCGTGCGCTCCATGCATCACTTCTGCTTGAACGCTGGTCAATTGTCCCAGTAACTGGTAACCCTGTTGTTGAGCCCGCTGCTGGTCTGTTGAGCAATGGCTGCCGCACTTGCTGTCTTGGATTAATATATTCCTCATCACTATCATAATCTGCTGGCCTATTTGCAGCCCTAACAATGAGGGCTAACAGGAAAAGAAGGACCTGCAATGTCATACACATTTCTTAGATAAATATATGATGAATCTTATCCAACTTTTTATGTTCGACAATGTTAGAGACCCAAAAGGTATAAGAATAAACAGGGAAAATGATACAATATATATATATATATATATATATATATATATATATATATATATATATTACTCCTCAAAATGAAATATAAAATACAGTAGGATGATGATTCCTAGTGCCGCAAAGCAAGCTCCTCCAGAGAGGTTAACACCCCCTGGCCATGAAAAAATTCCACAATATATTCCCTTCTCTGCCTTATTCACTCACTACTCTCAATCCTTAACTAATTTTGTAACACCTTTTGTCACCTCAGCATTTCTCTTCACACCCTTGTTTCTCCTCTGATACACTCTACAAATCTTGGGTCTACTTTCAAAGTATACGCCCACATTCCCCGTCCTAACAGTACCTGCTTTTTCAATAGGAGCCTCGTCCTCAAGGTTCAACTGAGGAAACTGACTTCTGATGTTAAATTCCTCTTCCCACGTGGAATCTTCCAATCCTTTGCCCTCCCAGTGGATAAGCACATGACTAGCAGATTGACCACTTCAATTTGGCCATATGTGTGTGTTTGGTTGCTTAGCAATGATCATTTTCAGGGTTGTTTAAAGCCTGAACAGCTCTTTCCAAAACCTACTCACAAATATTGGATTCCTATCACCAATAATAGAAGCTGGTATTCCATGTAAACACACCACTTCAGAAATAAAATCTTTGTATTCAAATCCTAGTTTGGTATCCCTATTCATTTTCAAATTTGATATGATGGACATACTCTTTGTACCATTATGCACCCCTTCCACTATTTCTTGAACTTCATCCAAGTGAGGATAGTGAACTACTTGTTACAATTCAACTTCACTATATCTGCATGAGAGAACATTTGCTCCTATATTCTCTAGACCTGACTTATATTCAATATCAAACTAATAGCCTAACTACTCCATAGCCCAATTTTTTTTATCTATTATTGTAGTTACCCTTTGTGGTAGTTGTCTCGATTTTTTCCAATTCCTCCTCAATGTGAATGTTCACCACATCAAATAAGACCTCCATTACTGATTAGCTAAAGCTACAACCATCAACTCCTTTTCATGGGCAGACTTGGACAAATTTGTTTTCTCTCAAAACCTTGTTGAAATATGCAGTTGGCTTGCCTCCTTGAGTAAGAATTGCACCGGTTCCTCGTCTAGAAGCATCATTTTCAATCGTAAATTCCTCATCTCATCAAAACCAATCCTTGTTCATTAAATCGGTATGTGGTCTTTGCTCTTGTTCTATAATCCTTAATGAACATCCTATAGCACCACGTCAACCCCAAGAAACCATTCACTCCCCTCACATTTGTAGATATTGGCCACTCAATCACATTTTTAACCTTGTAAGGATCCACTGCAACTCAATGCTCTGAACTAATATGGCCTAGGTTTCCACTTCCTCTTTACCAAAAGCAAACCTTTTTTAGTAGCCACTCATTGTTATTATTGTAGAACGGTTAACACCTCATAAATGGTGTAAATATTCTTCCAAACTAGTACTACATCCCAATATATCATCAAAAAGACTAGCACTGTCCTACACATTATAGTCCAGAAAACAACATTCATCAAAGATCAAAAGGTTGAGGGGACAATCATAAGGTAAAAAGGCATTGCCATATACTCATAATGTCCTTCATGCATCCTAAAAATCATTTGTGGACATCCCCTGCATTCGAACTTGGTGATAGCCCAACTTTTATCTAGCTTAGAGAAGTATTGGGCTCCATGAAATTCATCCAGAAGTTCATCTACCACTAAAATGGGGAATTTGTTCAGGATCGTCACCTTGTTTAATGCTATTTAATCCACGCACTCTGACTAGGTTGTACCACCCATGATTGCAACAATTCAAGCACCTATTTCTCAACTTCGTTCTTATAATGGTGTGCATAAAAGTATGACTTCACCTTTATTAGAAGTGGACTTTAAGCCTAACTCAACCCCACAAAACCGGCTTGTAAGGTGAGATTTGCATCTCACTTATATATTATAATTTGGCCTTATCTCTAGTCGATGTGGGACTTCCAACACACCCCCTTCACGCCGAGATATAGACATCTGGTGTGTGATAGTAGAAATTGGGTGGTCCGATAACGGCCCGATAGCGGGTGGAATAGAAGAATAGAAGAATAGAATGCCCACTTAGAACTCGCTAGGATAGGCTCTAACCTGGCTCTGATACCATATTAAAAAGTGGGTTTTTAAGCCTAACTCAACCCCACAAAACCGGCTTATAGGGTGAGGTTTGCACCTCACTTATATATTATAATTTGGCCTTATCTCTAGTCGATGTGGGACTTCCAACACACCCCTTCACGCCGAGGTATAGACATCTCGTGCGTGATAGTAGAAATTGGGTGGTCCGATAACGGCCTGATAGCGGGTGGAAACAGAAGAATAGAATGTCCACTTAGAACTCGCTAAGATAGGCTCTAACCTTGGCTCTGATACCATATTAGAAGTGAACTTTAAGCCTAACTCAACCCCACAAAACCGGCTTGTAAGGTGAGGTTTGCACCTCACTTATATATTATAATTTGACCTTATCTCTAGTCGATGTGAGACTTCCAACACACCCCCTTCACGCCGAGGTATAGACATCTTGTGTGTGATAGTAGAAATTGGGTGGTTCGATAACAGTCCGATAGCGGGTGGAATAGAAGAATAGAATGCCCACTTAGAACTCGTTAGGATAGGCTCTAACCTGGCTCTGATACCATATTAGAAAGTGGGTTTTTAAGCCTAACTCAACTCCACAAAACCAGCTTGTAGGGTGAGGTTTGCACCTCACTTATATATTATAATTTGGTCTTATCTCTAGTCGATGTGGGACTTCCAACAGTCATTTTCCTTCACTTCCTCATGGGGGCATTAATGTGGGCTTCCATCAAGATAATAGCATATTCTTCACTTCCTTATGGGGGCATTAATGTGGGCTCCCTGAACACCTAAAATTTTATAGTACCCCTTTCCACTTCCACTCGGGGTCATTCAAGTCTGCTTGGTTAAGCTTTTCATTGATATTTGCCTTGTCCACCCTTACCTTTGTTGACCAAAGTATCCCATCATCACAATTTTGTGTCAACCCAAAATGGTTTGCAATAATGATAGCTCATGATTTCTTCCTTCATCCTAAATCATTACCCATTTGTCTTTTAGTTAAAACCATATAACCTGTTCACCTAAATCTACCACCATACCATACCTAAAGGAGCCAACAAAGCCATTCCCAGAATCAAATCAAATCAACTACTTCTAGATCAATCGTTATTGAATCAATCAAGAAAGAAAAGTCCCAATCTTCAATTCCACTCCCATGCAAATACTATGAGTATGTCCTATGTGACCATCTCCAAGCCTAATGTTTAGGGTCCTAATGGTTGTGACTAGCCATCTCATTGCCTACACCATCTTTATGGCAACGTTGACGATCAATACCAAAACGACAACATGCTACACTCCCTATTCTCCTCCTTTGCATCATCATAGTCCATTAAGGAGACCATATTAGTATCACTCACAACTGCCTATTCAGGCACTAATGGTTGAAATGGTAAGGTCCACCAAACTTATAGCATAACAATGGATACAGTACATAATAGACATGGATAAAACTTTCACTAATATAGGCACATCCCTCTTCTTTTGGTGCTAGGTAAGTGGGGATATGATAAGAGATTTTCCATGAGGTATTCACATACATTTGAGAAATAGAACTAATATTATATTATATCTCAAAGACAAAGTACGGCTTCTCACCACACAAGAACATTGTTTCCGGAATTCCTAAATTTCAAAGTTGATTGTTACTAAACTAGCGCATTTCAAACTTCTTTGTCCTTGACCTTTTCCCACTTTGTCTCTTTTGGGCTTCACTTTCTCAACTAAATATCTAATATGAATTGGTGTTAAACTGTACTTTTATTATCTTGGTTCGAAATGAAGTCCACTAGCATACCCATATAATGTCATTTCTTAACAATCAAGAAGCATCACAAAAACGTTGGCTAACAAGTGAGCTGGATCTTAAAATCTAGTATCCAAGCAAGGGGGAGGTAGGGGCAGGGCAATCCTAATCTCGTTTGATGACTCGCAAGTTACTACCATGAATCTATTAGCAGGATGGTGGTAATAATCAATTCATTTTCATTGTCTTCTATGTATCTAGATGTTTCTATCAATAAAAAACAGTGTATTCTCCTTATCAAGAACTCAATCATTCTCAATCTGTTATTGACTCAATCATACAATGGATAACTTGATTATAATCCTAGAGACTATTATCTGTGGCCAATAAGGACACGCACAAAGAAACAAGTCGACAAAACAATAGAGGAATGTCAATCATACAACTTCTTGCTTACCTGAAAGATGCCAATTCCGAGAGCAACCCATCTCACAATATTCCAATTCTCACTCAGAAATCCATATATTGCATCAAAATCTCCAGTTTTATCTTTCGGAATTTCCTGAATGGAACATATTATAAATGAGAAATACATATTTAATTTCAGATTACAAATTACCAAAGACAATTTTACTTACTTCTTTCCAGTTTTTGTCAAAGAATATAAAGGCTGCACATCCCAGCTCTACCAAGATCAACAATGCCACCAAAATTGAATACTTCGTTCACTTAAGGAAATTAATAACAAATCCTTTGATTAGTACAGATTAATGCATGTATATATGTACACACACACTATGAGAGAAGAGCAGAAGCTTAAAATCGTGTTTTCTTTGTATATTAGTGGAAATTTATAATATCATGAAATACTTTTAACCGTAGCATAAGACATTCTAATAGGATACACAGCTCAGGCAGCATCCATTCCTTGTTGCAGCTCCAATACATCCAAAACAAGAAATAAGAAAGAGGACTACTCCCACACCAATAAATAAGAAAATAAACCTGCAGAATACGAAATAAAGAATTAGATTGAGAATGCTCTTTATCAATTTCAAAAAAAAGTAAATCATATTTGTTGTGTGTATACTAACTATACCACGAAACCAAAAACAAAACAGTTTATCATATAAAAATAAATGTAAAATGAGTTATTACTCAAGAATGAATAAAATAAGAGAACAACAGGACAAAATACCTTTGGTATTTTATTGGTCTTTTTTTTTCTCACATAAATACATTGTTCAGTAAAAGATACACTACACCAGAAAAAATATTAGTTAATTCAAATTTGCAATCTGTGCACCATTCTAGAAAGTGCATAAAGTTTATTATAAGTATTTTTTCTTAATCGGTGACGAGAATGATCAATTACGGATTAACTACATAATTGGATTCCAACAATACTTTAACCATGAGGCCATGATTTATCGGTCACGAAAGTTCACCTTGAAAATCAATCTAAACGTACTCAAAATAAAACATAATGATATAGAAGTACACAACTAAAACTAGGGGCTGCTCTAGAATCAAATTGAGAGGTTGGACTTGGAAGCTCTGTCATCTCTGGCATGGTGCTGAATGCATTTGACCCAATGTTTTTCCATAGCAAATGAGTTTTTAACTCAACACTGCAATTCATTCAATACTTATTATTACATGGTTACGATTCATTAAATTAAATTCACACCCTGGGGGAAAAACCATCATCATGAATGTATTCTACGGCCAAACTACATAACAGATAGCAGATTGATGCAGCAAGTCGTATCCGAAACAAAACCTTCAGCATGTCAAGCATAAACATAAGTCAATGTATATGCCCCAAAAGTGGCGAGAAGAGGGTAGCACACATACCAAGCCCTAGGCAAGTTATCAAGAAAGCTATCTGATAGAGACACGGCCATAAGCATGGGCCGGCCTAGTTGAATCAGAGAAGAATCATCACTGACAGGCGAGATATCTGAAGTGTTATCATCTGAAGCTTTAGAGAATAGAACAAAAAGATAGATTCCATAGCCCACTATGGCAAGACCAGTGAGGCTCAATATGAAGTTCAAAAGCTTCAAAAGGCATTCCCAGCATCCCCTACATGCCATCCTCTACCTATAACGGTACTTCAGGACCTGTGCCCTATATATATTTCCTGCAGAAACATATAGGCACTTCCAGATAGTATCAAGAAATAAAATAAAACTACCACATCAATTATAACGCCTGCAGTTCAATTAAAATTTTAAGAACAAACTTAAACTGATATTCACAACTTAATGCATGTTTGAATTTCAGTTAGGAGAGGTTAAAAGTACTTTTACTTCCGAAGGTATAATTTCTTCTTTCTTCGCTTAGAGTATTGAAATTCAGAACTATTAACTGAAATTCGCAAAAATATTTTTTCAACCTTCATCCAAACATAGTCTTAATAGTTTAATTTGCAAAAGACAGAAAAACATTTCCAAAACGAAAAAAAGGAAAGCGATATCCCCCAATTACATAAAGAATAAACGCAATTTTATATCCCTAATTCCCTTTGATATAAAAATTGTGATATATTGCTCAGCTTGCAATCGAACCCTATTCGCATCGAAGTACAACTCAGAAAATTAACAAGTAAGAACTTCTGCGATTCCTTAAACGAGAAATAAACTACGAGAAGAGATGAGAGGGTCTAAGCTGCGAGAACTTACAGAAGAAATCGACGATTATGAATTGCCGAATCGGAATTCAAATTAAGTTATTCACACGGAAGAGAAGAGATGAGAAAAGAAGACGGAAAAAAATCACAGAACACAAAATGCCACTCTGGCATTGGATGAATCCTCTACAGCGTCCATAAAATTGTAGAAGATCTCTGCCTTTAGTTTTACGTACAGAGTAATTAAGAAATTCCTGTAAAAGTATTAACCGTTGGATATTTTTGAACGGTAGGATTCGCTTTGGGGTTTATTATCATACAGCCAACACCCGAAATTGCGGGCGATGGACATCCAACTAAATGACATGTTTGCCCTCCACTCTGGATCACTATAAACAGAGTTTATTTATGATAAAAATAATTAAAAATAAAAGTCTTTGGAATGGAAGCATGGAAGAAACCTGTCTTTCATAATTTTAAGAATTCCGTTTAAAAGAAAAATAACAATTATATGTTTCTTATATTTTATGGAACTTCTCATTTACAACCTTCTCATATTTACGATATTGTCTATGATAAAAAAAGATGCACGTGGTCTATTAAAAATATTATTTTAATTTGAATAAGAACATTCTTTTAATGCTGAAACGAGCACGTGTTCCACCTTCCTTTTTCACTCATCATAGTGTTTTTTCTTTAATCGTTATTAAAATAAAATGTTCATTTAGAGATTTAATTTTCATCAATCTAGAACAGTGGTGTTTTCTTGAGAGTGTAAGAAAAACCTACAAAAGAAACACTTGAAAAACAAAAGTACTACACGAGAAAATTAATATATTTTAGATTTAATTTGAATATTTTAATATTAGTCCAAGGAACTTATAAAAAAAATTTATTTTATATTTTATTTTTGTAAAAAAATTAGAACACTCTAAGTGTTCTTTATTAATTTATTTTTGCTGATAAAGAAAAACAACCAAAGAAATTTCAAATATCAGATGGGGCCTTAACTCATAATGTAAGGTTTTCAAGTCCTTTAAAATTACTCAGAAAATATTAACAGTGATGTTTAAAACATATATGTATTGGTTATATCAAAATTAACCTCTGGGGTGATGATTTTATGCAGCTTAATTTGGAATTGTTTCCAAAAGGTCAAAAGGAAAAATTGAGCAAAAAAACAGAAGGATGGCCCCAGCCAAACTGAGCTACAAAAACTGAATTCTATGAACTAAAAGCTGAAATAGCTGACTGAACAAATTGAATTGGGAAAGAACAAGTTAGCATCCACCAAGGCCTGGACTCATCTTTATTCACAACATTATCCTAACTACCCTTTTCCATTATTATTATTATACACCTCAACTAGGCCCCATCTCAACAGCACCAAGACACCCCAAATCCTGATATAAATTTCTACATGGACCCCAAAAACGGTCATTTCAACCCCCAAAATCATCATCAACTATTTTGAGCCTCAGCATTTTGTGCAAAGCTTCAACAAATGGAGCCATAAACTTCTGAGTGCTGTTTTTTAATATTTTAGTTTTGTGTTTTGGCAAGTGGGATGAATAGAATCAATGCATAGTCCATTTGTGCTGCATCATGGTGTTGTATGACCAGACCTGATATCACACCATATCATATCAACCATTAACAATCAGCAGCTTAAGAAGGGACAGCATGAGTGGTCGGTGTACGGTGGGGACCACAAGTGGTCCTTGTGGTCCCAACTTCCAGCCATATCTACCACTGTGGTTGCAACCTGAAGGGAATTTGAGAAAAAAAAAATAACTACAATACTCAACAGGGGGGAGTTGATATGTGAATCAACAGGGCAGCCCCATCATCATCATCATCTGTGGGAGCCGGTGGTGGGGTCATTGGTACACGTCAGCAGGGTTTTGGAGCAGAAGAACCCTTGTTGCCAAGAGGGATGCTAGATATGCCTTGTTTGGAGAGCTCAGCTAACACACTATCCGTGGAAGGAGCTTTGAGTCCTAAGGGCAATGGTAGCCATGGCTTGTTAATTGCTTCTTTCACAACCTTGTCTACCACCTCCTCTGCCTGCATGCATGCATGCATGGAACACACTGTATCAGGAACATTTCATTGTACGTTCATAACTCAAAACATTAGACAAGTCCATTAAGAAATGGCACATTAGAACAAGTGAGCAACCATGGCATTGAGCACCAGAACAACATCGGTCCATATCAAATTCAATATATGCGTGATCATACACATTTTTTCAACTAGAGAAAAATTTCATGATGACTTTGTCCGAGGAAAGTATTGCATTACCGGATGATGCTCAAAGGAACTACGCGGCATGCTGAATCTGTAATCCACTGGTTTAGGAGTGTGCAATCCAGGTATATTCTGCAGTTTCATAACAATATCTGATTAGCATCACTTTGACAGATAATTTAATTACTCTAAAGGGTAAATTACGCACATGTGGCTATATTACATAAACAAGTAGCATTGAAATGGAGTCAAATTAAGTTGTTGAAACTTACTTGATTGAAGTGAAAACCAGGAGCTTGAGGAGGTGGGAACAATGGGCATCCCCAAGCATCCACATGCATCTGAAACATCAAGTCACCGAATATCAAACTGCATAACATACCACAAAAAGCATATTTGATGATATGAAATAACATATATTCTGCTTTTATTCCAAATAAAAAGATTACCCCCGGATAAGGCTTCCAGTTCCAATTTTCTGTAGGATGCCACAAGGGGTACGCAGGAGGCCCCCAAATCTGTACAGCAGCTGTTTGACTTCCTGGTTGTCCCCACATAGGATATATAGGTGCTGGAGAAATGGTTTGATTAGAGTGATAGGGAGGGTAGGCCATGATTGGTCTTTGCAGATAAAAATTCCTTTGCATTACATCTCTTTGATTGTGCCATTTTCGATCTTCTTCCCCAGGTGCACTCTGTCTCCTGTGCATTCTATATTTCTGTTCAACATAAAGTTGTTACTTGATCTTACAACATGATTTTTCTTCACTACCAGAAAGATTTTGAAAATAAAATAGTCATTTTATGTTGCAGCATTGGGATAGAAACTATAGCCAGAAGTAAAATAAGAACCTGAAGATGGCTTGCCACATTGTGCCTTGTCAAACCTTCCACTTTCATTATCTCCAATATTCTAGAAGGAATGGCTTGATCAATACCTAGTTGTTCAACTGCCTTCACAAAATTTTTATGCAGCTCGGGCGTCCAGTCTACCTGAATCCAAAATCACGTACAATGACTGTTTTCAGATAATCATACAAGGATATCATTTTGCACAACCGTAAAAAATGTTATGGAGAAAAATAAGGATAAGCAACAAACAACACAAGATTTACTAAGACTCTCTGACAACAAATCCAAGTGTTTCAGGTGAAAAACAGTTCATGGATAAGATGTAGTTGAAATGCAGATCAGCAGTTACAGATCCAAGCTCCACAATTTTGTCCTAAACAGGCCAACACATTATATTTAAAACAGTACACAAGGAATAGAGATGATGATAAGAGCTAGCCATGCGATTCTATCAAGCTATTTCAGTAGCGAAATCCCAATGGAAGTGTACCTTCTAAGATTGACAATCATGAAGCAGTTAATATTTGACAATGTCTTGTCCATGTTTTCTTTAACAATTCAAAGCATGCAGCTACGTCGTGTTAAAAACATAGACAGGTTAAATAAATTTTTGAAATAATTTGTAGTTACATGTGCCAAACTAGTGTCATTGATATAAACTACATGAACATGAGTAAGAAAATGTTAAAGGGAAAGAATGAAGAGCATAGTATCATTAGTGTTAATGTTGGTATTTCCCAACTAAGCGAGAGGTTTATTATATAAATATGCACATGATAAAATAACTAGTAGTCATGATTCAGCTTACTTTCATCTTCTTCCTGTTAGCTTTAATCTCACATGAATCATTAAAAACTCCCATCTTTTTTGGAGATGTATGACCATCTGCATTGCTGAGAAACTTTTCATTCTGTAGATTCAGTGAAACAGCTCTCTCGCCCTTGGAACCATTGGCAAAATCCTCTTCCTCCTTAATCAGAGTCTCCTCAGGTTCAGTTGGTTGAGGAGTACTTTCAGCATTCAAATTCTCACATGAAGTTTCGACTGATTTGCATTCCCCATCATGTTCTCCACTTTCTTTTTCTGTTGAGAAATTAGTCTGCTCATGGCAATCTCCATCATCCAATAACCGTGTCCCATGTTTCAATTGTGGGGTTGAAGGAGCCGGATATTTATCACATACAGATTGCTCATTGTCATTATCACCAAATCTGGACACATTCTCTAAATCAATCGACATGGTTCTTTTATGAGTTTTATCTTGTTCATTGCCTGTTTGAAACTGCAGCACTGATTCTACAGATTCTTTGACAGGTTTTAGTGACTCAGACAGACCATTTGCCCTAGAATTAAAGGCCTGCATGAAATTCAACCACATTAAAAACTACTTCATTCATTTCATTCTAACAATAAATGCCATGAAAATGTTGCCAAAACCAACAAACCTTGTGAACAACATGCTGCCAAATATTTTTGAGCTTGTCCTCAGAGAGTGGTTTACTGAGAAACTCAACGGCACCAAGCTTCAAAAGTAGAAAATATATCACAAATTAAAGCCGTATGCATCAACAATCATGATTGTACAATAAACCAAAATCTTACCGCAATGCACTTCATCGTGGTGTTCAGGCACTGGTTCTTTGAAATCACTGCATGAAAAATTGTAAGTAGTAAGTATCACTGGTTAGAAAATTTATAACAAGCACTAGATAGGCCTAAAGAAAACTTTGTTCTCATATTTCCTATGTCATGCTTCCTTGTCGATCATTCATCCATTAAATTGCTTAAAGTTTGAAAAGAAGTTTTCATTTTATAAAACCAAAGCAAGCAACAATCACAAAAAAAAAAAAGAGGAAATAGAGATTAAATAAAAAGAAACTTCAAGTATTACTAATTTCTATTACTCTAATAAGTGACAATTAAAATTGGTTTTGCAAGAAACAATAATTTTCCTTCTTTTGGGAATTAAATTTGAGTTGACCTGCAGACCAGACAGTTGACTGTAAACACCACCACAATGAAATTGTTGATGATAAAAAATACAAGAAATTAACCAGCAAATTCAGGCTTGTATTTGTGCTTACTAATGGTAGGCAAGTCCTTTGCATTCTCAAGAAATTTGAAACCTCCAAGGCTGCTGCTTGTACTCACCTACAATTCAGATCGAAGCCAGTGGTTACAAATCATCACATTACAAAGCAAAAAAGATCAATTCCAAGTTTAAGATGTAGACATTGCCAAAGTGAGACAAACAGTGCCGAGATATTATTAGAGAAAAATGCACAAGTTATTATCAGCTTTTCACAAGGTGATAAATTATGTTTGGAATCACCTAATCATTATGCCAGAGAACTACCAACTTTCCGTATTCACCCCATTCTAAACTAGCATACTAAATAACATCCCTTTTTTGTTTACCTCTTGTTCAAATTTTACAACTATGACATGATGATTTATCGCTTATACTGAAAATAAAAGTTCATTACCTCCACTATGGCAACATGGAAGTCTTCAGGGCTACTTGAGACTGCTGACAAAGCTTCGTTCTCGTCATAGAAGGTAGAAACTGCACAGAAATTTTACATAAAAAATTGAATGAATAACAAGAATGTGCAGGAAACAAGGAAGAGCGTGGTAGTGGATGAAAAGAATGCTTTGAATTTAATTATGTCAGTCAAAGTATAATTAGGTTGGTGTCAACTGATTCATATTCTCTGAGAAATTAGAAGCCCATCAAAATCCAAATGCACCACCAAAAATAGAATAGATTCATTAGTCCATAAAGTCAGATAACAAAGCATTCCTTTATCCAAAATACCTTTGGAATTTGGACCACTTCCAGCTTTCAAAACGCTTAAGGGCATATAGCCTAAAGCGCAAATGAAAACTTTTGCACCTTAATAAACCATCTAGAGAAATACCACATATGCTAACATCAAGCATCAAAAAAGGAGGGCAAATCTAGACACATTTCAAATCTTCAATGAAATAAAATCCCATTCCACAATTTCCCAAAGAACCAAATAAGGGCTATCTAAAGCAGTGCCGCTTTACAAGATGCCATTCTATAAAATGGGGACCAACTTTACCCACTAATTAAGGAAAGTGAGATTAGCTATGCCAAAGTTTCAAGAAGATGTGAAACATACCAAAAAAAAAATTAAAGGGATCCAAAAAGTCTCACCATGATAGTCCATGGCCTCAAGTTGTTCTCCTATCTCAGCAGCAGAACTTCTATCTCCGTCAAGTACAAGAACCCTGAGTCCCTTTGGAAAATCTTTCCATCCTTGTAAATCATTGGCAGTGCAAACCATAGCTGGTTTGGCATCGTCACTCAGCTCCCAACTGATGTAACAGATCAATGTTGACTTCGAACATAGAATCCCTTCTGCAAGATCCGTGAGATCACAAGCTTGAATTTGTTGAACGGAGCTCAGAAAAGCAAAGAAAAAAGTGAAGCAGAAAGTCCACAGAAACTTGAATTTGCTCACATGGTATAAAGCTTTCAAAATGTGGAATGCTAACAAGACATCTAAAGTCAGAAGTCAAAACCATATCAAAGTTCAGTTCGAGAATCACAAGCTCTGATCGCTCATGAAACAGCTCTTAATTAAAAAAACAGAAGATTCGTACTCATTCTCCAACACATTTCCTCCAAAAAAGAAAGAAAATAAAAATATGTACTTCATACCATAAACTGTAAAGATCTCATTTACAAAAGAAATGAAACCTTCACAGAACAGCAAACAGACAAAGACACAAGCAAGATCTCCAACTATCATAGCAGAACATGACAAGAAACTGGGCCAGACAGCAACAAAAAACCGTGAACCAACCCAGAAAATAAGTAAACAAAACAACCCAAAGTGGAAAACATGTCATGACATGCACATATTATAATCTAAAAAAGGAGAAGAGAAAGCAAAACAAAACCAAACCAAACCAAAATAGCTGAATTCTCCAATAATGAACACATGAACAAGGGAGAATCAACATGCACAGTGAAAGTGGTTCTTTTCCAAGACTTTCTTTTCTTCTACTACCTTGGCTGAAAGGAAAATGCCCCACCAACTCCTCTAACCAAAGTTGTGCACTTTCTCTTCCTATTTCATCGAAGACAAAGAAAGCACATAGAAAGGGAGAGGGAAGAGAAGAGAAGCGAGTAAGGAGGTTTAACTACGGTCGTTGAAGGGTGTCTGTGTGAATACTGAACAATTGCAATCGCTCCTTAACAACCACATAATATGCAGAAAAAAGAGTCAATTAACTATTCTGCCACAATTTCAAGGCTCCTATTCCAAATCTACCCTCATTTTTTTTACCACTTCTTCTGTCAAAATCTTACCTGCTATTTTCTATAATTTGAGTTCCAAATAAATACATTGTCTTGGACTGCATAAAGTTTGAAACTTTTTTTTCTTTACAATGGATCTCAGTGTTTTATTTATCTTGGAAGCGAGAATACTGTGTTCCCGTAAGATGGACTTTTTCTCTTTACTTCTTTCTTTCTGTATTGAATCATTATGACATAATCATACATTTCTTCATTTTCTTGTTTCAGCCATTGGTGCTACAGATTTTACTGACAAATAAAAATTGTTGAAAAATCTACTTCAATTGAATGGTCATTTTTTTTTCTGGCAGTTTCAATACAGGTTTACCTTAGAACCATAAAAAAATACAAAAGTATATGGTAATAGTGAAAAAAAGTTAAATGGTATAAATTCATAAATCTATAAATAAAGCACTTTCAGAATACACTGCAATTAGTCATATGTACCACAGTTTATCATTATTATTGTGTACCTACAATTAGAAATTGCTGAAAAATGTATATAATGGCAATATTCCTTATATGGGAACAATGCTAAACAGGGAGAGGGATAAGAATGTTAATTTTTCAGGCACTGACAAAAGTGCTTTTTAAGTCAAATGGTATCAAAATTTATTGCATAGAGAAAAACAACACATAGATAACTAAGTTTAAATCTTGGTAATATGTTAACCAAATGACAGTACGGTAAAATGTCAAATTTCATGGTAAAAAAAGTACACACAAAATGCAAAATGTAGAAGTCAAGTTTAGTCCATAAAAATTAGGAGTAGTGTAATTCTGAATCTATCTTAGTTCGTTTGTGAGACTTTAAAGTTAGGTAAATTTAGTATGCAAGTTTCTTATTAAGTTATTGATTTGCATCAAAGATATATTTTTCAAAATTTTTATTTGATCACTTTTTTCAAATTTTGAAACACAACTATATACTTTGCAAGAAATAAAAGGGAAAATACACAAGTTGAATATTTTTCCTTTTAAAATCATATAAATTTGTTGAAATAATAACTTAATTAGATGTGGATCGATTTCCAAATTAAGGAGAAATTGGATTACATAATCATAACCATCAATTATATAATAATACAAAATTAACTATGTGTCCATTAGTTCACTAAAAAAATATAAGACGTATTTTAATTTGTTTAATTAATATGTAGTTTGTGCAGATCAATGATTGGGACAAACTAATCTGCATAGTCTCCAACAGAATAATTTTAGTCAAGATATGCAAATGACATTTAGTTTAAAAAATTATAAAGTAAAACCAAATACTAAAGGTTTTTATGTTAAATTCAAGTACAACATCTATAATGTCTACCATTTCAGGTAATCTTGATGAAGAACAAATTCAACATTGAGTATTTATGTTCACATCTATATGTATGTTAGTTGAAAGATAATTATGTTGGAAGTATGGGCATTTGATTTATTTATTTTTTGATAAAAGTGTAAAAAGCTACTATTAATTATGATGATTACACAACATTTAATTAGCAATCACATTGGTATAAAGTGTGTGTTGATTACCAACTCCAAAAAGGTAGAAAAGAGAATATTTTTGGCTGGGCAAAATGTCTCCTAAAAGACAATAATAGCTAATTACCTTTTACTAAATCAATGAAACAATAATTGCCAAAAAGAAAATTGACATGACTTTTGACCTTCCTCAATAGTGTTTTGCCATCATATTTCGTCCCATGTGATGCATCATGTACAATTTTAGTCACTTTCCTTGTAAAAATGCCACCACACATGTAATAAATCTTAAAGTTGGTACAATTATATAACTTTTTTGGATTAATGATTTATCATCATTATTTTAATAATAACATTTCACATCATATTTTAAAGAATTAAATAAGTTTTTAGTCCATAAACCATCAAACGAATTTATTTTTAGTCCCTCTTTCAAATTAAGGTACATTTTTTTTTAAATAGAAGGACTAAAATGTACCTTACTTCGAAAGATAGACTAAAACTAAATTCGCTTGATAATTTAGAGACTAAAAATATATTTAACCATATTTTAAATAATAAAGTTTCATAACTTATTTCTTCCATTTTTTTTCTAGGGTATAGTTATTATTTGTAAAAAATGTAATTACTTCTTTTTCCTCGAAGAATATAACCATTTAACTTATTCTACGTAATTAAGGTAATTGACAATGTTTTGTCAATTTGGCTAAATAAAATAAAATTGCTAGTGTTTAAAAAAGAAAAGTAAAGCAATTAAAAACTTAAAAAATAATAAGAAAAGACAAGCAACTTAAACTTAGGGGAGCCAAATACTTAATAAGCAATTATAAAGAATAATGATGCATGCATATAATTAAATTGAAAATTAGATGCTTGAACAATCAAATGTTTGTGTATTCTTTAATATATATATATATATATATATATATATATATATATATATATATATATATATATATATATATATATATATATATATATATAATACATCCACATAAATTATTTGGAGACATCTAGTCAATTTGTGTCATTTTTGTATATTTCTTTTCATAGCATCATATCATAAAATTGATAAAATCTTTAGTTAGATATGATTTGAGTATTATCTATCTTTTCTAATAATTAAGAAGTGGGGTAAGTAAATATAAAACCTGCTTTTATGGAATATTTTATGTAAATTGCAGTGTATACAATCTTGGTAATGATATATAATTTAGAAGAAGGACATTTTTGTAATTGAATGATTGGTACTTGCTAAGTTGCTTAAACATGTGTATGAATTAGATTGTAAGGTAGTTGTAGGTAGTAATCAAATGCACTGAATTCCACTCCACTTATTATTATAGCAACCACTCACAACTTTATAATTGTATTGTAACTCAAGCTTTAACAAACAATATTTTTTAGCAATGTTAGTTTTACTATTTTAAGATTAGATATTAAAATCGTTTAATTAACTTAACTAAAATCCCATTTGATATTTTTTTTTTTATATTTCTAATTCAATAAAGCATTTTAAAATCATTATTGTCATTTTTTCAGTGTGTGAAGTGGTAATTGTACAGTACTTTTTTGGTAAGACTTGAGAAAAGTTGCAAGGTGTTCATGATTTATGTTACAAAGTGATGACAATTTAGTCACATGGACTTGTCAGTGTCACAACCACCTACAAAAAACTAGAAGAAAAATATTCATAAATGGTGAAAAATATATGTTCTGGTTTACTTAGTGGTATTTACTCTCTGTTGTCTAGGTATATATGTATTATTTTCAAAAACTCAATAATACTTATTATTTTCGAAACAATTTTTTTTTTGGCACATACTCATCAAGAGAATAAGAATAAGAGGCTGAATAAAATTCACCCAAATTGATAAATTTTAGTCAAATTCAATTAACAATGGAAAATGTTTAATTCTTCCATTATTTTTATTGTCTAAATACTAATAATTCCTTTGACAATGAACTTAAAACATCTGTGTACAATATTTACTAGATAAAACTTGCATTATCATCCTATAAAAAATATACAAATTATTTACAAAAATTTATCTATAAAATAAAATTTATTGATAAATTTAAAATCTGTAACTAAGAATATAAATATATATATTTTAATGAAATTTATTGATAAATTAAAATTTTTATTATCGATAAAAATATTTATCAGTAATCCATTTATTGATAATTTAAATTTTTATTATTGACAATTTTTTTGATAAATTTTGTTTATATAATAAACATTAAAGTTTTTGTTGTGGATTTTTGACGATTTTATGATAAAATCTGTTGATAATTATTATTATATTTTAATTCGTTGATAATAATTTTTTTAGTTTATTAGTAATTAATTCATTTTAAAATCTATTAGTAAAATAGACATAAAATTTTCTTCTAATTTTAACAAAATATTTGTTCTAAATTAATTAGGGATGAATGAGAAAAAGAAAATGAAAAAGAAGAAAAAAGAAAAGGAGAAAATGATGAAGAATGAAAAACAAAAGTAATTATACAATGTTAAATATCAATGGAGACAACGAAGATCATAATGACGAAGTTATAGGAGAAGAAAGATGAAGAAAATAAACTAGAGATGAGAATAGTGGGAAGAAGAATAACGATGAAGAAAAAGAAAAACTGAGTTAATAAATAATTATAGACATATTTTGATATTTTGATAGTTGGTAATTATTGATGATATTTTTATATATATAAATAAAAGAATTTGACAATAATTTTTTTTACCAGTGACTTACAATTACTAACAAATTTTATCCATTAACAAATCTATTATATTTTTGGTAATGCTTTTTAGAAGTTGTTGAAAGCTAAAAATAATTGGTGAACATATATGGAATTCTGAAAATATATACTTTTGAAGACAAGAACATAACAGGAAAAACAGTGTTAGAAAGTGTTTAACTGAGGAAACAAAACCATCGCCCACAGTTTGTAAGGGTACATGAAAACAAAGTGCTTGGTTTGTTGTGTAGTCATTGGTTTTCTTTTTATCTTGTAGGTAGTGGAAGTCCTACAAACTAAATCATACCATAGATCTTTGTCTGCTCTACACCCTCTTGTCACTGTTCATCAATATAGTCAATTTCTCAATCATTTTCACTGTTTTCAAATCCCAGACGTTCAAGGAGCATTTGCAAAACACCCAGAATTCACTAATTAAGGAACTTGTCCTGTCCTATCATATATATTTGGTTTAGTGCCAGTAATGATTTCTACTGTGTGGAAACATGCTATGCTTGATCACATATTCAACTTACGTTATTGAGTAAAAGAACCTTTGTTGTTTGGTTGATTTTACTGTCACATCATTACCTTCCTGCTTTTCATTCTGATCATAATTTCAACTTCTTTTTGCCTCTTTGCTTGAGAACCACATTTCATTTCTCATTGCCAACCTCAGATTTTTTTTATTAATCTTGTGTTTGCTTTCAATTTTGTTTGTTTCAAAATACTTAATTTTTTTGGAAACAATTCAAAATAGTTAAATTTGAAAGTGACAGTAATAAATAGCTCAAAGAAAAAAACGTGACTGCAGTGGTAATAGTGTGAATGGATCAAAAGGTTGAGGTGCGTGGCAGAATTAATTAAACACCTTCATGCATGTGTAATTAAGGTGACACGTGTCAAAACCTAAAACACAAAAACAAAACGCCCACCGTGGGGCTCGAACCCACGACCACAAGGTTAAGAGCCTTGCGCTCTACCAACTGAGCTAGACGGGCTATTGTTTATTCCATTTGTACTTTACATTTTAATCTAAATTTATCCGAAATTTAGTAAAGAATAAAGTGAAATATTATACACAAAAAACATTGTTTGCTTAAAGTCCCCAGTTAACTTTATTTTTTGGTAGCATAATAAAACGTGTAGAAGAATAATGTAGTCATTAGAAGAAGGTTTTATTAGTGATGTACGGATATTATACCGTGTTTAATCTCTTCTTTGAAACTAACCTTGGTTAAAAATTAATAGAAAAAACCTCTTCTGAATTATTAGCTTATTACAGAGAAACAAATTTTCGAGTGGAAAGGAGGTACAAATATTCGAAGGTTACCTCATTTTTAATGATAGAAGAGTTAAAATTATTAAGTTGAGTAGCCTGAATGGAGTGTACATTTGTTAAAAGTATAATAACAAAACATCTTAAGTATTATGGGTTGCATTTTTGTGATAAGTTAACTGAAAAAAATGTGTAGATAATAAAATGAATGTTTGGGTTTGTATAAAATTAATGAGTCCATGTTGTACATGTAATTTACACTAATTTTAATATTTTAAGATACATAAAAAAAAATACTTTATCAAAATCAGAGTAACTTGAAAGGTCAGAAGACATGACAGAAAAACCAATAAAGAAACCAAATTCAAAATTAAGGCACAGATGGTATATGCTATCTCTAGTTACATAGTAGCAGATTCATATGCCTTAACCCTACAACAATATCGTATATGCTTTAATATATTGGATTATCTTACAAAAAGAAAAAAAAGCGTTCTTAAATCTAGTTAACATAACTACATTACTAGTTTGTTAGGCGTCAACTGAATATAAAGGAGTTTGAAGGGCTCCATTTTCCTGCCTAAGCTATAAGCAGGTTTCATGATAAGCATGCATGAAACAACACTTGTTTTGGTAAATGCGGTCACACTAACAACCGATGCCGCATATATTGCCCTCTGCTGCTGTAAACATAGACAAGATAAGCTTTACCCAGCTTTCTTTGTACAAAGAAGGTAAAACAAGACTTCAGGGAAAACTCGAGTTTATGCCATCATAATTTACAAGGGAAAGTACTGGTCACTGTTACGAGGTGTCTTCAAATCAAAAAAGTGGTTCCACAGGCTCTACAACAAATCATTTTTACTTCATCAGGAAACAAGCATAATTCTAAAGCAGATATTAGTAAGACAACCACTGACCTGTTTTCACTTCAGGATGTTGCTGATGATTCATATCCATGCTTTCCTTGACCCTTGTTTTGCTTGCGTCTCTTCTTCTCTTCATCTTTGAGACGCTCAAAGAGCCTTCAACTGTACAATATGAGGTAAACAAAAATATAAATCACCAGAAATACTTAATACAAGGAACAAGAATGTTGGCCGAAAAGCCTGACTGGCAGTACTTCATCAGAATTTTATCAGTATATTAAATTGCTTGTGTTACTGAACGGAATAGATTTCATGATATTGCCAGCACACCCATGTACCTTGCCATTCCCATACCACTTTCGATTCACCCTTCACCAACTTTGGATAGCAATCTATTCGCGAATCTTCTTGAACCAATTCTTCTACCTGTAATCCCAAAAAAGTTATTACAAGATCAGTCATTCATTTAGTTAATTTAAAAACCCATTGACATTTAACTTCAATTACGGGACAAAAGTGATTACACCAACAGCGCTGTCAAATATAGTCCGGGTCAAAGATTAATCAATCCTAAGTGGAACGAAAAAGAGAACGAATAACCAATTTTGCTGATTTACAAGGACATGTCCCTAGAAAGTATGACTTCGTCCTTACGGAATCCTCAAGAATGGCATATACAATGTCATTTAAAATTTAACTTATGTTACAAAGCAATAGGCATCCCAATTGTATCAAACTGTAATATTTGAATCGTGAATAATAAGATTCTAATAACTATGATGCAGTCAGCTAATCCAGACAAAATGAATTAGCTTGTTCTGCTTCGTTGTTACGATAAAATAGGGTAATCAAAATAGCTCCGAAACTACCTTTCTCCATAATAAAGGGTTCTTCCGTTCTCTTGGCAAAAGCAGGTGATCACGTAACCTAGAAGCAACAAACCAGGGTTCACATTCACCATTTGCACTCTTTGACGTCAATGCATTCTCTTCAAGTATTTCGCAGACCTAAAAGATCAATAACAAAGAAATTTTGAACAGATACAGAATTATAATAAAGATGCAATTAGTCATTCAGTCAAAAAAACCTGTGCACAGCAGATATAAATGTAACTGTAGTTAATGGGAGCCAAAAGTCAAATTTTTTATCTATTTATTTGAAAAACACCTTTCAACTGATTTTACCATCTGAGTATCTGCATTGATCAGAACCTTAGTTTATCCAAACTCCACTATAAAAACTAGGGAGTATGAATATTCTTCACTCATCTAAACCTACAGAACTATAATATATAAAATTGGGGCATTTGAACCCTATGGTCACTGTACACAGAACTACCTTCTAAATAAATGTAATATTTTGTGACCTCAACTAACATAAGCATTCTATTACAATATATTTGTGAGCTTCCATATATATGTGTGTGCCTATGCATGCATGTATGTATACTCACTCTTAATCAAAGGCATCACCCACAACAACTTAAAATCACACTTGTTGAACTAACGGGTGAAATAATCAACGAAGCATGTAATAATCCCTTGTGCCTGTGCCTCTGGGTGTGTCCCACTATACCTTATCATAAAGCTCCTCAATTCTTCTTGACATTGATAGTTTCCGTCGAACACTCCAGAACAAAGCTGTGCATCCAACAAGCTGTTAAATCTCAAAAACAATCAACATAGTTTACTTACCCATGCAGAAATATATGCATTAAAGTATGTCTTTAGGAAACGGATACCATGGCACAAATGGGCAAAACAAGTAGAATATGCTGAGAGATCCACTGACGAATACGGCAGGAATATGGCTTGTAATGCACTGCCCACAGATCTGGACACTTAAACTCCTTCATCCTGTATGAGAGATAACTCGTATGTGACATCCTAAGCAGAAATTTTAACCTCTAAGGAAACATGTTCTAACGGCCACTTTTGACTTGATTAAAATGGAACAGAGATGATATATACCCATGAGAGTTGTTTAATCTCGTCTCCAATAATTGCCCCATTGTTTCAACTGCCCTTTGTTTTGTATAATTATGAAGAGCATTGTTCACTTTGACATTTCCCACGGGCTCAAAATAATTCAACAAAACATCCTCACGAACCTGAGATGGGAATACAAAAGGGAAGTTAAAATCAGCAGCACTAAGAACAACTCGAACAATAACGTATACAGCCAAGCATAAATAAATACAAGTAAACTGCAAAATCCAAGGGCTAAAAATGAGAGAACAAACCCAAATTGGTCCGGTTCCACTGCACAAAAATTGAGCATATCCCTCACACAAGTGATGTTCCACTCTCTCCACCTGTGGTCAAAGGCCAATCAGAAAGATATAACACAATGCAAAAGAACAACGAAAAAATAATAGACTGTATTTAGTTCCAAGAAATAGTAAGTCACTACTCAAATCAAAATATAGAGACATACAATCTTTCGAGCTGATTCACTGATATCTCCGTCTTCTAGACACAAGTTCCCATGTCTTTGGTAACCCTGAAGGCATTCCAACTTTCCATCGTTGCATTCTCCATTACTGGGACAAGGTTCACAAACATCTGTAACAATTCCCAGTCAGTAGAAAACCTCACAAGATGCATATAGTCTGCAAAATCCTACACGTTGAGACTACAAAATTTGATTGATAATACAAGGCCCCAGAGAATGAACTCCCCAAAAAATAATCAGAAGTAATACGAAGCAGACAAACATTGATTAAAGCTTGAATTAGAAAGTAATCTGCATCCTACCAAAATAAATAAAAGAACAAAACAATGTATAACAACAAGAATCAAATTCAAATTCAAATATCAAATGAAACCCCATACAAAACGCCACGGCATATTTCAAAGAAAAACAAAAGGAAATCAGATGAATTTGTTCATCATTGTTAGCAACAACTATCAACTGCTCTGTCCTCATAATATTTAGCCCTGAAAAGAAGGCTGTCTCACTCTAATTTTCTTTTTCCTTTTTAGCGGCATTCATTCCCTCTCTCTATTACGCATTGTTCTTTAACCGAGAAAAGGAAAACGGCACAATTCAAATAAACAAAATAGGGAAAACGAAATAAAATAAAATAAAATCATCCAGAAAATACACGGAGACAAGGCATGTGCAATTCATCATTCATAGCACAGGAAATTACTAAATCAGAGTTAAATTGAACAACCAAAAACCAGAGGCTTGTTGAGTTGCAACGTTAGTTGGAAGAAGATGACAATAAATGAATAACTCAACACCCAGAACAGAATCATATGAAATGCACGAAAATCACGACACATAAAAACAACAAAACAGAAGCAAATGAAATAGAAAGAGAGGGAGAGACCAGGAAAGTAATCGGAGGAGTGGAAATTGGTGTCGCAAAAGGGTTTGGAAGGAGGTTGAAGGAGAGAGGTAAATAGGAAATTGCAGGTCCATGCAACTAGCGATGCGAGTGCGAGCACGAGAACCAATCTCGGTAAGTCGTGTTTGGATGGTAACAAATTCTGAGGGGGTTCTCTTCCCATCAACGATTTCGCGTCAATGCCTGAATTATCTGGAATCGAATTAGACAAACACCCCCTTCGCCGATTCTGCTTCATGGTTACAAAAATGAGAAATATAAGACAAAAGTTTTAAAAATTGAGGAGAATGCCCCTTTATTAATTCGTTTTAGTTAGGTTAAATGTATTTTATTATATTTTTACTCAAGTGGTTAAATGTTTTATATTCATTATGTTTTATTATTTTTTACTCAGCCTCCATCATCATCACACAGACAGTTCTCTCATTTCTCTTCCCCTCACCATCTTCTTCTACCTCCAGTACCGACACCTTCAATAGCAATTTCTCCGATCGCGCTAGGAAGGGGTCTAATGGTAGACTCTCCTTCGCACCACCGTGAGCGCTCCTTGCACTCGCCTTCCACCGCTGCCTCCTCGTCGAACAGAACCTTCGATCTCGCTCTGGAACTACTTGTAAGGGGCGCAAGGGAAGGTTCAGCGACAGTGTTCCAGGACTCACAGGTACCAATTTTCTTTTCAATTCTCGCGTCAATTTAAACTTCGTCTGTGTTTATTTCGGACCCTATCTACCCACACTGTTCGTTGCTTCAATCGAATTTTGTCATCTCATCTCGTATATTATTAGGAAAACTACCATTTTCTTAACTCTTAATTTTTTGTTCTGGATTTTTGTCCAATTCATTTGCTCGTTCGATCAAATTTACCATTTCTTTATATGAGATGGCGAGAGTTTCTGCTGGCTTTTTAGTTATTAGATGTCTGTGGTTTATTGGAGTATTGTATGAATGTATAGTAAATACATTTATCGCCCTATTTCATCCGATAAATCAAATTGGGGATAGTGTTGTTTTGAATTGATTATGGACATGGTTATGTAAACACTGCCATGATGGCAACGGGAAACGTATGCAATATTGTGTACGCTTTAGTTTGAGCCTTTTAAGTCAATTGATCGTTTCATTTTAGGTCTCAATTTCTATGATATGATGAGGTTTGTAAAAGTATGTTGAAAGGGTATTGGGTTGTTGAATAAGGGTTGATCTCTTGAGATGTAGATTGTGGTAGAATAAATTGTGTTTCTTATACAAAATTGGGATTGCAACATGTGAATTTATTGTGATGCTGTAAAGACAAACATTTGAGTGTGTGTTCGATGAAAGTTTACAAATTAATTATGTTTAAAGTTGATTTTGACGTGAAGTAGTAATTTAAGTTTCGATGCTTTTATTCTATAAGCTACAATTCTGTCAACACAAAGCTCGTAGTGTTTCAATGGATTTTTAATGTTTGAAAGCGAATCCAGACATGCTTCGTCACCATTCATTAATCTTCGTGCGGATTTTGACATGTTCAGTTCGCAGTGTGCGTTATGTCTATGGCACCAACCATTCCCAATGCGAATGCGACGAGCCTTTGCTCCTACACTACTTATCCAATGGCTGCCACCATGAAGCGCGAAACCTCCTTCAAAATTCTTCTGGAGGTGACCTTCACGCACGTGTGGTTCGTTGGACCAAGCTACTCTCCAACTTCTCCCGCCACGGTTACGTGGCCGAAGCTCGCACACTGTACGACATAATGCCTCACAGAAACCTCTTCACTAGCAATGTCATGTTGACAGCGTACGTCCGCTCAGGCACGCTCGACGAAGCTTCCCGGTTCTTTGAGACCATGTTGGAGAAGAACGTTGTTTCTTGGACTGCCATGCTATGTGGGTTTTCAGATGCAGGGAGGATCGAAGATGCGAGGAAGGTGTTCAATGTAATGCCTGAGAGGAATGTTGTTTCGTGGAACGCGATGGTGGTGGCGTTGCTTAGGAGTGGGGATTTGGAGGATGCGAGGATGGTTTTTGAGAAGACTCCTTTCAAGAATGTGGTTTCGTGGAATGCTATGATTGCAGGGTATGCTGAGAGTGGTAGAATGAACGAGGCTAGAGAATTGTTTGAGAAGATGGAGTTTAAGAACGTGATTACTTGGACTAGCATGCTATCTGGTTATTGCCGTGAGGGGGATGTTGAAGGTGCTTTTTGTTTGTTTCAGGCTATGCCGGAGAAAAATATTGTTTCTTGGACTGCTATGATTGGTGGGTTTGCTTGGAATGGCTTGTATGAAAAGGCATTGCAGCTTTTTATTGAGATGATGAGAGTTTCTGATGCCCAACCCAACGGAGAGACCTTTGTTTCTCTTGTTTATGCTTGTGGTGGTTTGGGTTTTTCTTGCCTTGGCAAACAGGTACATGCTCAGCTTATTGTTAACAGTTGGGGGATTGATGATTATGACGGTAGGTTGCATAGAGGTCTTGTTAGGATGTACTCTGGGCTTGGTATTATGGATTCTGCTCGCAACGTGTTTGAAAGTAATTTGAAAGACTCTGATGATCAGTGTTTCAATTCCATGATAAATGGTTATGTTCGGGCCGGTCAGTTGGCTAGAGCTCAAGAGTTGTTTGACATGGTACCCACTAGGAACAAGGTTGCATCGACTTGCATGATTTCTGGCTATCTTAGCGCCGGCCGAGTACTGGAGGCTTGGAATTTGTTTAATGACATGCCTGATAGGGATTCCATTGCATGGGCTGAGATGATTTATGGGTATGTGCAGAATGAGCTCATTGCTGAAGCCTTCTGCTTATTTTCTGAGATGATGGATCGTGGTGTTCCTCCTATGAGTTCTACATATGCTGTTCTATTCGGAGCTATGGGTTCAGTTGCATATCTAGATCAAGGGCGGCAATTACATGGTATGCAGTTCAAGACTGTGTATGAAGATGATTTGATTCTTGAGAACTCTCTAATTGCAATGTATGCAAAATGTGGGGAGATAGATGATGCGTATAGGGTATTCTCTAACATGACTTACCGGGAGAAAATTTCTTGGAACTCCATGATCATGGGTCTTTCAGATAATGGCAGGGCCAGTGAAGCTATAAAAGTGTATGAAACTATGCTTGAACTTGGAATTTATCCAGATGACCTTACATTCCTGGGTGTCCTAACAGCATGTGCTCATGCGGGTCTTGTTGATAAAGGGCGGGAGTTTTTTATTGGCATGGTCAATGCTTTTGCTATTAAACCTAGCTTGGAGCATTGCATCAGTATTATCAATCTTCTGGGTCGAGCAGGAAAGGTGAAGGATGCAGAGGAGTTTGTTTCGAAGCTTCCTGTTGAACAAAATCATGCCGTTTGGGGGGCTCTAATTGGAGTGTGTGGGTTGAGTAAAAATTATACAGACGTCGCTACGCGTGCAGCCAAACAACTGTTTGAATTGGATCCTTTCAATGCGCCTGGGCATGTGGCCCTTTGTAACATATATGCCGCAAATGATAGGCATATCGAGGAGATGAGATTAAGGAAAGAAATGAGGTTGAAGGGTGTGAGGAAGGCACCCGGATGTAGTTGGATATTGGTGAAGGGGAAAGTTCATATTTTCTTCTCAGACGATAAATTGCATGCGTGTCTTTAAGAGAAGTTATTTACCTGGCTTCCACTATTTTAGAATTTTGAGAATGCAAAAGGATATAAGATATGTACATTAAAACTCAGCACATGATGTGAATCATTGAAGTCAAAACATCAAGATTTCGCCTGTATAAATCCAGTAATCTAAAAAGATAAATAAACCTTTGACCGATAAAAAAAGAACAAAAAAATATGTTAACAGATAAAACAAATTTGATAAAGTAAACAAAGAACGAAAAATCTTCCTTTTTCTGCAACCCACGCATCAAAGAAGCAACTAAACACACAACAACTTAGATGTACGTTATATTTCTATATTTATAATTGATTATATTAATAGTGAGTAATTTCTTACAATAGGATGCTAAAATATGATTATTTTGATTCTTGAATTTTATTATGTTTTCGTATATGTAAGTATTTTAAAAAATTTAATTAAATTATGCATAAATCATTAAGACATATATATCTTTTTTTATTACTATTATTATTTCTCTTCTTGCTTTCTCTATTGCTTTTTTAAGTCCATGATTAACATGACATTTTTTTCTCTTCTTCACATTGTTCCAAATAACATTCCATTAATAGTTTAAGAGTGATGGATTATTATATTCAGATGATGAGTTTAAATTTGAGTCTGAAATATTTTTATTTATTATGAAAATAAAAATATATATCTTAATTACATAATTGTATTATCCAAAATTTCAAGTTTACGGTCATGTTATTCTGTAGTACTTCAAATTTTCTAAGTTATAGTAACATAAAGTTAAAGTTCTTCTCTAATAAATTTGTTTACTTATAAATCCGTTGACACTTTAACATGACACTAAGTTAAAATTTTCCATTCAAATAAAATAAAACTATTTAATTCTTAAAAACTTGTATAAATGTTTTTAACAATATTTTTGGTTTCATCAAATATAATTTAATACTTTGAAATTTGTAAGAAAACATTTCTAGTTAAATTTTTTTATTTCTCTTAAATATCAATAGCTATACAAAACTCTTTAAAAGCTTATTAAACTTTTAACAATTGATTTTGTGAATGATAAACATACTCATAAAGATGTTTCCATAAAATATCAAACAACATTAAAACAAGTGACAAACCCTTAATATTAAAATTTTAAAGTATTATTGATGAAACAAAGAAAAAGAAAATAAAAGGAATCAGAATCTTTCTATTATAATTGGACCGTTGATTCCTACATACCAGAGATGGTGTCGGTTTCTGGTAGTTTCAAAATGCAAAATTAAAATACGATTAAGATTGAGGTTCAGCTACAGCGTTCCAGGACTCACAGATACCAATTTTCTTTTCAATTCTCGCGTCAATTTAAACTTTGTCTGTGTTTATTTCGGACCCTATCTACCCTCACTGTTCGTTGCTTCAATCGAATTTTTTCATCTCATCTCGTATATTATTAGGAAAATTACCATTTTCTTAACTCTTAATTTGTTCTGGATTTTTGTCCAATTCATTTGCTCGTTCGATCAAATTTACCATTTCTTTATATGAGATGGCGAGAGTTTCTGCTGGCTTTTTAGTTGTTAGATGTCTGTGGTTTATTGGAGTGTTGTATGACTGTATAGTAAATACATTTATTGCCCTATTTCATCCGATTAATCAAATTGGGGATAGTGTTGTTTTGAATTGATTATGGACATGGTTATGTAAACACTGTCATGATGGCAACGGGAAACATGCAATATTGCGTACGCTTTAGTTTGAGCCTTTTAGGTCAATTGATCGTTTCATTTTAGGTCTCAATTTCTAAGATATGATGAGGTTTGTAAAAGTATGTTGAAAGGGTATTGGGTTGTTAAATAGGGGGTTACGTCTTGAGATATAGATTGTGGTAGAATAAATTGTGTTTCTTATACAAATTGGGATTGCAACATGTGAATTTATTGTGATGCTGTGAAGACAAGCTTTTGAGTGTGTTTGATGAAAGTTTACAAATTGATTATGTTTGAAATTGATTTTGATGTGAAGTAATAATTTATGTTTGGATGCTTTTATTCTATAAGCAAATTTGTAATAAAACTCTGTCAACACAATTGGATGTTTTTATTTCAATGGATTTTGAATGTTTGAAAGTGAATCCAGACATGCGCTGATATAGATTGTCACTTTTGTTTAACTCCATCTTATTTATCATGTATTGATTGAAGTTGCTTATTCATTAATATTTTGTTTTGATGTAATGTTCTTCAGTTATTACTCCCTATAACATGAGGAGGTGACTTGGAGATGTCAGACTTACCAGGATATATGCGTTTCTGTTTGAACACAGGGAAGCTTCTTTCATTGGCAATATTGGTCTCTGGGGGAATCGTCTTGCAAATTTTGGTTAGTGTTACCTTTTTTATTTATTTATACGTGCAGAAATATATGGTAACTTATTGATAAAAATGCCACTTTTTACTTATATTTGTCATTTGTGTTATGTGTCAGGCATGTGTCTTGTATAATAATTGGTGGCCGATGCTAAGTGGTGAGATAAAAAAGCAAATTTGAAATTTGATTCCACTGTACTATGTATTTATTCTTTGTATTGATTGAATTGTTATGTGATAATAACATCCCCATGGTTGTTTTTTCATGCAGTGTTAACATATGTGCTTCTACCAATGCCTTTGCTGTTCTTTGCTGGGTCTAATGACTCTATATTCTCCGAATCTGATAATAGGTGAACTCGTGTTTGAGTAAAAAAAAATCATTAAACTTTTATCATACAACTTGTTAACTGATTGGAGTTGATTAAAATTTATCAGAAAAGTAACTCAAGATGGTGGATTAATCTTTTAATTTTTTGTTTTGCAGCTGGGTGAATTTTACTAAGTTCTTGACCGGAGCCTCAACTGTGGGAGGCATTGCCATTCCAAGCATATTGAAGCATGCAGGGGTTATTGGTTGGGGAGCCTTTGCAATGGAACTTTCTTCCTACTTCGTGTTTGGACTGACTGTAATATGTTACCTTTGGATGGGTGATGAAGATGAATACAGTATCCTCTGATACGAGATTTGCTTCATCATTGTAAAAATGAATTGCTCCTTTCACGCGCTATTGCTTTTCTTGCATGTGTGACTTTCACTACAACATATTTGCTTTTTTTTAACGATGATTTGTTGACTCCCCCAATTCCAGAGTAGCTTTCAGCCAAATGAGTGTTTATTGTCTGTTAAGAAATGAGACGGCTTTTGTCCATTTTCTTATTGTGTTAACTAAGTGTGCTTTTCATTATATATTGAAAAAAAAATGTCTATTTGATATCATACTGTTATTAATTTTATGGACAATTAACCTCCGTTTCCAAGGACTTGGAAGTAAAGACAATTGCTTTCTTACTGCAACGATTGTCTAAATCCAAACACCAAATAACGCGAAGAAAATGAGTAAATTAAAATTTAGTGAGGAAACTTGTAAGGGAAAAACAGAGAATAGAATAAATCTGGAAAGAAAAACAGGACAGAGAAAGAAGAGACACGTAATAATTCTTTCTTATTCTCTGCATAACAGAAAGGTGCTTTATATAAGCACTACTCCTTACAGCTAATATTCCTTCACATGGTATAACGGTTTCCTCTAAAAGGAAGACACGTCACTTAGTAACAAAATCCCTAAGATAAATTGGCTGACGAACAACCCTCTTAGGTCGATCAATAGAAGCTTCTAGAGTATTGGTTGGGCCGTGTTCAGCTTCTGCAGTAGTACTTGGGCTGCCCTCACCTTGTGCACTGTCAATAGGATTAGAGTACTGTAAGGGCCCAATGATTCTTTCATCTCCCTCCGGATGGAGAAGCACCTTGTCCTCAAGGTGGAATTGCTCTTTCATAACTCCCCATGGTTCCCACGTAGCATCTTCTGGTGGAAGACCCCTCCATTGCACCAAGACTAAGTCAGAATCTGGCTTAGTGTTCAGAATAGCTATGGGTTCCAATATGGGCTGATTATCATTGAATTCTAGAGGAATTTTTGAAGATGTTGTTGGGGGATTTCCTTTGTGTAGTTTGAGAAAGCTGACGTGAAAGACATTGTGGATTTTGGCATTTGAAGGGAGCTCTAATTTGTAAGCAACTTGTCCAATCCGTTCCAAGACCTGAAAGGGACCAAAAAATCGTTTCTGTAACTTGCCTTGGTAATGACCAGCAACTGAAACCTGACGATGCGGGCGAAGACGAACATAAACCCAATCTCCAGGTTGGAATTGAAGATCGCGACGATTGTTATCTGCCCAGCGCTTAATATCTGCTTGTGCTTTTTGGAGGTTGTTGTGGAGTTTACGGATGATGTCAGCTCTAGATTGCAATTCAAACTGAACAGCAGCGTTTGAAGTGTCAGGAGAAAGACCTTGGGGAATAGATGGTGGGGGATGGCCATACACTACTTCAAATGGGGTCATCTTGATGGAAGCGTTGATAGTAGTGTTGAAGCACCATTCGGCCCATGGAAGAAATTTGCCCCATAATGAAGGCTTGTGATGAACGAAGCAACGAAGATATTGTTGTAGTACCTTGTTAACCACCTCAGTTTGGCCATCGGATTGAGGATGGTAAGCTGTGGACATCCGTAATTTGGTACCACTTAAGCGAAAAAGCTCTCGCCAAAACTGGCTAAGGAACACAGGGTCTCGATCAGAAATTAAGCTCTTGGGAAGGCCGTGCAATTTGCAAATCATGTGTATGAATAAGTCAGCCACTTTGGAAGCTGAAAAAGACCTGGGTAACATGCCAAAGTGTGCAGCCTTTGAGAACCTGTCTACAACAACCAATATTGTAGAATTACTTTGGTATGGAGGAAGGCCCACAATGAAATCCAGGGATAAATCCTCCCAACATTTGGTAGGTGGGGGAATTGGTTGAAGTAGTCCTGCAGGTTTTTGAGCTGGAATCTTAGTTTGTTGACAAATTTCACATTGGGTGACAAATGTGTGAACGTCTTGACGCATTTTGGCCCAAAAGAAATTAGCTGCTAACTTCCCAAAGGTGCGTGTTACACCAGGGTGTCCTGCCAAAGGTGTAGAATGGTACTCATGTAAGATAGTGGGGATGAAAGGGCATGATGAAGGAATCCAGATGCGTTGTTTGAACAGGATTAACCCATTTCTCAAAGAATATAGAGGAAAGTTAACAGGATTTTTTGTGATTTCCTCCTTCAGTGAAAGGAAGTCAGCATTGGTGGACAAATACTGCTTCAGATCAAATAGAAAATCCAATTGAGGAATGGATAAAATGAGAAGGTAGTGCTCCTGTTGTGGTTGTGAAAGTCTGGATAAAGCATCTGCTGCTGAATTAGACTTCCATGGGCGATATTGTATCTCAAAGTCGTAGCCCAACAACTTGGAGAGGTAATGTTGTTGATCTGGAGTAAGAACAGTTTGGGATAACAACTCTTTGATTGATTTTTGGTCCGTTTGGATAATGAATCTTCGACCAAGTAAGTACTGCCGCCACTTTTGTACAGCTGAGGTAATTGCACATAGTTCCCTAATATAAGTGGATGAGTTTTGCAGCTTCGGGCAAAATTGTTTACTGAAATATGTGATGGGATGTCCGTTTTGAGAGAGAACAGCCCCCATGCCTGACCCAGAGGCATCAGTTTGAACTAGGAACGTGTGATCAAAACGGGGCAGTGACAAAACAGGAGCATTCGTTAGTGCCTCTTTCAAATGTTGGAAGGCCTGTGAGGCACTATCTTGCCAACAAAAATTGTCACGTTTGAGGAGGTCGGTGAGAGCACTAGCGATGGAGGCATAACCCTTCACGAAGCGACGATAAAATCCAGTCAAACCCAAGAAGCCCCGAAGAGACTTGACTGACGTGGGTGTTGGCCAATCAAGAACAACTTGGATCTTACTAGGGTCTGGCTGCACGCCCTTATTAGAGACTATGTGACCCAGGTAATGTATGGACTCCTTCCCGATGGAACATTTCTCCCCTTTAAGGTGGAAGCTATTTTGCACTAGCAATTGAAAAGTACACTCTAGATGAGAAATGTGTAAATCCAGTGTTGGGCTATAGACGAGGATGTCGTCAAAGAATACAATGATGAATTGACGAAGATGTGGGCGAAAGAGGTCATTCATGGTGGCCTGAAATGTAGAGGGGGCATTGCACAGCCCAAATGGCATGACTCGGAATTCGAAATGGCCGTTATGTGTGCGGAAGGCAGTTTTGTCACAATCGCTGGGAAGCATCAAGATTTGGTGGAAACCCGAAAATAGATCCAACTTGGAAAACCAAGCGGCATTACCCAGTTCATCCAATAACTCATCAATGGTTGGAATTAGAAATTTGTCCTTCACAGTGGCGGCATTGAGGGCGCGATAGTCAACGCAAAAACGCCAAGTCCCGTCTTTCTTCTTGACAAGGATAACAGGGGAAGAAAAAGGACTTGTACTAGGCTTAATAAAGCCTGAGTCAAGCATTCGTTGCACCTGCTGTTCAATTTTGTGCTTTTGGAAGTGGGGATAACGGTAAGGTCGTACTAAAATTGGTGAAGTATTTGGCTGTAGTGTAATATGGTGATCTGTGGGTCTTGAGGGTGGTAAGGTAGTTGGTGGTTGAAAAAGAGAGGAGTATTTGTGGAGGAGGGCTTGAAGGTGGGGGTGATCAGAGGTGGGAGTGATCAGAGGTGGGAGTATGTGTAATAGTGGTGGCGGGGGAAGGAGGGGGTGTGGTTGTGGTGGCAGAGTAAGAGTGGAAGGATGATGAGTATGTAGGCTCAAGTGTGAGTTGGAAAAGAGCCTTAATACTATTTGTTTGTTGCAGTCTCCGTAATTGGTGGACAGAGATTGGGCTCGGAGTTGGGCCGGTTTCTCCTTTCAGTTCCACTAATTGACCTTCCCACATGAATCTCATAAAAAGGCCATTGTAGTCCATCACAAATGGGCTTACTTGAGTCAGCCAATGAACCCCTAATACAATGTCAGTACCAGACAATTCTAATGGATACAAATCAATGGAGAATTTTAAAGAGGCCAAATGAAGTTGGGCCTTGGGACAAAAATTTGAGCAGGGGAGAAAATCACCGTTACCGACCATTACTCTCAAAGGAGTTGAAGTGGGCTCATTCTGGAGTTGAAGGAAATGAGCCACCCTACTTTGTATGAAATTGTGTGTAGCTCCACTATCCACCAAAACTTGGACTTTGTACCCGTTAATGGATCCCGTCAGACGTAGGGTGCGAGGAGCCCATTGACCCGAAAGTGCATATAGACTAATGAGGCCTGATTCAGGAGAAGGGTCATTTATAACCCGTGGATCCGAGTCTGTTGGTGTATCTGGGTCATCGTCTGGTTCGGTTGAGACTAAAAGGAGAAATTGAGACTTACAACGATGCCCACGCGTATACTGTTCATCACAGTTGTAGCATAAATTCTTCTCTCTCCTTGCCTGCATTTCTGTCTCTGTTAATCTTTTGATGGGTAGCTTATTGGGAGGTATGGGTAAGAGTGGTGGTAGTGGTTTTGGGGAGGTAAGTGGTGGTGTGTTGGTTGATGGAGATGGTCGGGGGAAACGATTGAATGGGGGGTTGCTAGAGTGTTTGTCCTCATGCAGCTTGGCAAACGCAATAGCTTGGTTCAGGTCTGACGGTTGGAGGACCGTGACCTCTCGACGAAGGTGGGGTTTGAGGCCCGAGATAAAACAACTCAGATAAAAGCTGGTGGGGTAACCAGATATCCTATTAGAGAGTTTCTCAAACTCAGAGAGGTAGTCTTGCAATGAGTGTGTTTGAGAAAGCTTGCACAGGGTTGCGATAGGATCGTCAAACTTTGAGGGAGCAAATCGGAGTTCGAGCGCTCGGAGGAAAGCGTCCCACGAGGTGAGTAACCCGTTGTTGTGCATCCACTAAAACCAGGCAAGGGCTTTTCCTTCAAGAGAAAAGGAAGCGAGCTGAATGCGTTGCTCTAGGGGAGTTTGGTGGAAGGCGAAGAACTGATTGGCTTTGAAGATCCAACCAAGGGAATTTGTTCCATCAAAGGGCGGAAGGTCCATTTTCATCGATCGGTAAGGGGTATTGAGAGGTTTAGGGTTGAGTGAGAGTTGGTTCTCAAGGTGGGATGTACGATTGTCAATGTCCATGAGGGTGTTGGAAAAATTGGCTTGGGCTAGTAAGATTTGTTCTAATTTGCGGTCAAGGGAGGTGAATGGGTCAGGTGAGTCGGCCATGGATGAAGGGAGTAAGACTCAATGAAAGCACCAATTGTAAGGGAAAAACAGAGTTTCCCCTAAAAGGAAGACACGTTACTTAGTAACAAAATCCCTAAGATAAATTGGCTGACGAACAACCCTCTTAGGTCGATCAATAGAAGCTTCTAGAGTATTGGTTGGGCCGTGTTCAGCTTCTGCAGTAGTACTTGGGCTGCCCTCACCTTGTGCACTGTCAATAGGATTAGAGTACTGTAAGGGCCAATGATTCTTTCAAAACTGGTGTCTATGAACGCCATGACCTATCGAGAAACATGGTCACTGCAATATCCTCCCAAAAAACATCTTCCATATAACACGGGAAAACTTTAGCTTTCAAATCCATTTAAAAGCATATTCCGTTGTTTTTTATACATCCAAACGATTAACAATATCATCGATCCTAATCTCAGATTTGGAAAAAAATTAGTATAACTCAACACAGCACTCACACTAAACCAAGACACGCATACTATTCTGTGTTTTCTTTCTCACTAGTAGTTAAAGTAATTTTAATCCGTATCATATGTATATGATGGGATTCTAACTCAAAACATAACATGCATCCATCAAAGATACCAAATTGACAAAACGAAAAGAGAAGAGAGATAGAGAATATAAGAGAGGGGAGAATTTCTCTTAAAGTAACCCAACCGTGTTTTTAGAGCAAAAAGTAGATAAAATTGAATCCCATGGCACAAGTAGAAGAGAGAGATGAAATCAGAAAACTACGCGAAACTGAGGCGCATTGGACTGAATTGCCGGGAGGATCTCCCAGCGGCAGGGCTCGAGGTCCTCGGAGACGGGGCAGTAGCCGGCGAGTGTGACGTTGTCGTTGGAAGCGGCGACGGAGCCGAACTCGAAAACCGACAGGGTGGCATTGGGTGGTCGAGGAACCTCGACGGCGCCGTTCATGCCTGGGACCTCAGCAAGGGGTTTGGTTGTGTCTACAGCGTTGGATGTGGGAATTGAAGAGGATGACTTTGGTTGGGAGTTGTGTTGGGATTGGGGTTTATTCTCCTTTCGCCACCACAGTAAACCCATGCTTTGTTTTTGTTTTTGGCTAAGGTTGTATTTGTTCCTTCTGTGCTGTCTTATATTATGCCTTCTCCTTCATTTCGCAACCTAATTAGGGATTGCACCGTTTGATTACGCATACGTCTCTTTTTACCTCATTAAAATTATTCAAGAAAAATTATATATTAACATCACTTTTTTTACACAAATTTGACACAGATATACCTTTTTTAATTTTTATATAGTTTTTTTTATAATTATTTTAAAGCTGTTGAGGTGAAATATAGAAAATTAAAAAATAAGACATCGACTTTTGAATTTTTATTTTTACCTTTTTTTTCCTTTTCCTACTTTTCCAACAAGAGCCTCCATCATCATCACACAGCTTATCTTCTCCAGTTCTCTCATTTCACTTTCCCTCACCATCTTCTTCTACCTCCATACACACAGAAACACAGAGGCGGAGTAGGGGATCTAGCCCTAGCCCCCTTCGCCACATATCAGTCACCGCCTCCACGCCATTTGCCTGAGCCTTCTCCGGTTGCTCATGGTTTTTGTGTATAATATTGCACTTTATTCTTTACTAAATTGCGGATAAATCTAGATAAAGGAACGTCTTATTAGATTAGATATGATCATGTATTGATTTTTGACACTTCTTTCATCATTTAATCAGTTTAAGATTTATGTTATCTGAAGTATGAGCAGTGCCGTCGATGAAAGTAAATTAATTAAATGAAATTTTTATTTCTTTCTTTCTTTCTCTTGATAAAAAAATGATTTATTATTCTTTCAAGAAAACTATATTAAAAAAATAAAAATATTACTATGCATATTATGCTAATGGATCACAACTCCCCCTTTGCAGACGGAGAAAAACTGCCACGTTCTCCTTGATCCCACGGAGAAGGATCTGCCACGGGAACGCAACACGTTCAACATCTCCTTGATGTAGATGGAACACTCTGTGACTCTGATCCACTCCAAAAGATACAACTTGGTGGCTGTCAGATTGGTTTTAATGGAGCTGTTCCTATAACGGAGGAATTTTTTGTTGAAACAACGGTTCATTGTCAGATACAAAACATGTAGAAACAACCGTTGATTGTCAGATACAAAACATAACCTTCCCGCAGATAAATTATAATTGCCTTTTATTTTTTCTGACATGAAGGCTCATCAGAATTTGGCCCATCAAACTCCTTGCTAAATGTTTTTATCCAGAAATTCCAACTTTTCGGCACCAGGCTTGTCAAATTCTTCTAAAGCTGCCCACAACTTTGGATCCTCATAATCCTTAATCAGAAAAGCAGGCTTTGCTTTCATCAGTAAATCCTCTGGGTTTCGTGTAGCTATGCCAATAACAGGCATACCAGCTGCCACTCCAGCTATAATCCCTGAAAAAGAATCCTATTACAGAAAAATAGAAAGTATGTCAAAAGCAGGTCTAGAACAAATTCTTGTTTAGTCAGACATCACAAAAATGCAGACCTCAAATACAAATGCATGATCCTTCGATGCCTTCAGAACTTCAAGAGCTTTCAAGTAAGGGTCGGGATGAGGTTTACCACGATCACATTCATCACCAATAATAAGAACATCAAAGAAGTCCGAGAGACCAAGTTTTGAGATCATGAGTTCTGCATTTTCTCTTGGAGAATTGGTAACTGCAGCTCTCTTCAGACCACGGTTTTCAACCCATGTCCTCACTTTATCAAGGCCTTTCACAGGCTTCAGTTGCTCTCTTGCCAATCTGGATAGTCCATAAGAGATTTATCTTCTAAACCTTCAAATGAAGCACATGGAGGAAGGGTATACAGATAGATAGATAGATAGATAGAGAGAGCAGGGTTTACCTCCGGAACATGGCTTCCTTATCTTCTACAAACTTCAAACCTTGTTCCAGATCCTCAGGAAAGGCAACTGAGGCAGCATCAACGTTGATCTTGCCAGAAAATTTTTCAACAAAAAATTCCTCCGTTATAGGAACACCTCCATTAAAACCAATCTGACAGCCACCAATGTTCGTGTCAGTTTACTAATAGCTATTGATCGTGTGCTTGGTGATGGTGGTTTGCAAATACCACAAACGGAGAATTGCAACAAAATAACTAATATTGTTTTCTCAATGTTTTCCATTGAGAATTTTGTACTAAGAAAAGAAGCAGTACCTTTAGGAGCATTTCACGCAAAGCTTCATAGTGGAGTGGATCAGAGTCACATAGTGTTCCATCTACATCAAAGAGCACAGCTTCAAGTGGAGAAAGTCCGGTGAGAGAACTCATGCTGCTGGTACCACACGAAGGTAATGAGAGACCAGTTCAGCAAAATGATCAGGCTGCGTACTAAATTTTCTTTTTATATCACAAAGCAAGTCACAAACTAACTATTCCAAAGCTTGAATTGTTGCATACAACCATCTGAAGGCTTATATATTTGACATGCACCCTCATTCTTGATCCCTTTTGAGTTAGAACATAGACAATATATTGCAGAGCCACATTTTCTGAAATTTAGCTTCTATTTGGAAGAATCACGATAACAAGTATCCAACATGTTATGATAGCTTCGATATTCAAAAAGCTTAAACTAATGGGGTGAAGGCACAAAATGGATTTTATATCTTAAAATGCAAAGATCATCTCATTTACAAGTATGCAGGTCCCTCTGCAGAGCTTCATTGTTAAACTAGAAGACAACAATGTGAAAATGAGGACAAGAATTCGAAATATCTATTAAGAAATGCACTTTAAACTTAATCTTTGAAAAATGAGATTTGGACTTATTTATAATGTCTCACTTCCAACAATATCATACATATTTACGGTGCAAAATCCAACTTCATCTTCCCTTCTTCTACATGTTTTTAATCACAACCAAAAAATATAATAAAATAAAATAAAAATCCACAATTTTGCTTGAAAACAAACAGGGTGTGGGTAGTGGAGTCCACAGAATAAGAAAGGGGCATACAACCTCAAATCTCAAGGTGTTGGAAAAAGTAGATAAAGGTTCAATTTTTAATGAACACCACATCAATGAAACTTTGTTAAAGTGTTACCAATGGAAGAGATTAACAGAGTAAATGCGAAATAAATTGATGGGACAAGATTGAATAAGAGAAGCTATTGTATTATCAAACAAAATTCAGTAAGAAAAGCTATTGTATTATCAAACAAAATTCAGTAAGAAAAGCTATTATACATTGCAAGTGATGGAAGGAAGCACCTTGGGAGGCAATGCAAAGAAGAAGGCTTGGTGAATATTTGCCAAGGGAAGTTTCGTAGATGCAGAAAAAGAGAAGAAGCATGGGACATGTCCTGTATTATGGTGTTTCACGTCTTTCAAAAGGCAGAGATAAATCACTTAATTTATTTATTTTCTCACATATGTCATGAAATTGTGTCCGTCAAATTATTCTCTCAGATCATTTAAATAACTAAACTTATCTTCAGATTATCTATCATCGATAAATTTAAACTTTTAAATAAGAATGACCAATCAAATCCATTTCTGAAGTAAATAAAATAAAATGTATTTAATCATATTATAAACTATCAATCAATTTATTTCAATAGTAAATAATAATATAAAAAAATTGATCTCTAATTGTAAATGTTGATTGTACTTTTTTTATCTCAAATTGTATGTTTATATATAGGTTTAATACCTCTTTTGGTCCCTCGAAGAGATAAATGTTCAATTGGGTCCTACCTTTTTTTAGAAATTCAATGTGGTCCCAAATTTTGTAAAAAGTGTGCAATTAATTCTTTTTTGGAACGGCATTAATTTTTTAACGGAGCAGACAGGGTGGACTGAAGTTTGCTACGTGACTGTACGTGATTTTTCTAATTCGAAAAATCCTAAATTTGAAAATTAGGAACCTAATTAAAATTAGAATTAAGAAGGAAAACTCCCAATCTGAAAGGATTATGAATCCTAAATTGGAAATCTCAATTTCTTTCTACCTCTTCTTCTTATGTCTGCTTCGTCACGCTCATGTGAGGGAAAGATATAGTTTTCCCTTCTCTTCTTCTCCTTCGGCGCTGCTCTGCAACCATATGGCAGCTTCCTTTCTCTCACGTTGGGACAACTCGCGACAGCTTTGGGGTGGTCCGCGGCGGCGGAGCTTGTGAGCGACACAGCGACAGAGGCGCAACCCTTGGGGTTTCGATGGTGGTTCGCGCGGTGGGTCTCGAGCGACAGGTTTGCGGAGATCAACGAAACTTCGCCGAGGTTGGCCGCTGGATCTCTGGGTTTTGGTTTTTGTTTTTGGTTCTGGTTTTCTGCAGGTGGAGGGCTAGCCTCGCGGTATGGTTCGACTTCTTCGACCTGGTTCGTCGGCGGCGAAGGACGGAGCTTCTGGTTTATTCCTTCAGCGGCGGTCTTTGGTCTTGGAATGAGGGGAACTCAAGCAAAAAAAATTCAAGTATACTATGTTTGCTAACAATAGATTCATCTCTGTATGTTTGCGTATGGAATTCGGCTAGCAGATTCTATTCCTTCTAAATAACATGATTCCTGAATGCCGTGATCATTTTGGGTGACAAGAACAAGATGACAGCCACGTATCACCCTCACACAGCCACGTATCACCCTCACACAGCCACGTAGCTAACTTCAGTCCACCCTGTCAGCTGCTCCGTTAAAAAATCAACGTCGTTTCCAAAAAGGACTTGATTGCACACTTTTTACAAAATTTGGGACCACATTGAACTTCTAAAAAAAGGTAGGACCCAATTGAACATTTGCCCCCTTTCGAGGGACCAAAAGAGGTATTAAACCTTTATATATACTATTTCGGTGTTGGGAGTGGAGTTTGTGAGACCGAGACACTAACCTTTAACTTGTGTATTCTGCTTGTACGTTTCAGCTTAGATCAATTGGTTAGGAGGAGAAATATCTGCAAAAGGCACTCCGCTCAAGTTTGTAACGGTTTTATCAAATGGTATATATTTTATTATCATAGATCAAAGTGTCTTTACCTAGGCATTAACCCTATATTTATAGGGCTTATAGCAATCAAGTTCGTTAATTCATATTTGATATAACAATAAATCTAATAATATTTGCTAATATACCAGCTAATTGTCCATTAATATCATATTTTTGTATAATATGACTTTTCAATCACTCATAAAAAAACATATATTCGCATTTAATATGACCATTAAACGTATTAATTGGTCATTAATGATATTTATCTTTTCTGATTAGTGTTTGTCTGACCGTCGATCGGTTGCATGTATTGGCTCCGGATTCTCCTTAGCAGACCGATCACGAGCTATAATACATCTACCAATTTGTTTATTATGATCATGTAGGTTAAGAATTAAATATATTTTGTTACTTTCTTTTTCATCTAAAAGGAGTAGAATTTTTTTTAGGAAGACACCTTAGCATCTTTTCTTCTCTTTTGTATGATTTTAGTGTTTAGAAAAAAACAAGGGAGAAAATTAGTTTTTTTAAAAAAAAAAATTCTATTCACAATTGATGATGTTATTGTGTTTTTTTGGTAGAGTTAGAGAAAACATATATAATTTAATTTAATTTTTTTAAAAAATTACATTATTTTTTTTTGTTTATTTTATTCTTTTTATTTTAGGTGTGAGTATTTTTCCTCTCTTACCCAACAACTTCGATAACTATTTTAGTAATTTACTAATTTCAATGACCTATTATAATTTTTAAAACTAAATGAAGTTGTCTATATTCAATTGTGACTTAGAGTCTCAGAGATGCAATTAAGTTTATTATACTCGATTTTTATTTCTTGAACAGTGGTTGTGCATATGATTCAAGTAAGACTGTGTCATAGTAAAGAATATCCCTAAATTAGCTTTTTAAAAATAATTTGTATATTTTAATTTCTTTTAACTCCTTCCATTCGAAATTAAAAATAAAAGTGAGATAAAAATTCTTATAAAAATTGAAGAAAAATTTAAAAGAAAAATTTTAGAATATTTTTAAATGATTTTTTAATATGAATTTATTATCATTAGGATTAGAATCCTAACCTCTTGGTTAACATATGCAACCATTACAATTTTTATTATCCAATGTTAACTATTAAAATAAAGTAAGCAATTAAGCTGTACAAAAACATGTATTCTTCACTAGAAGCCTTTACTCAAGTTTTTTTTTTCTGAACCTGCAAAAACATAAATTATATTAACACAAAATATAAAAGAAAATCACATTAGTTGTGGCTTTGTTGGGCGAGTTTCTACTTGTTTTAATAAAAATCCAATTAAAAACATCTAAATTTACGAGAGATTGATAATTTAATTACACTAATTTTGTTTTAGATGAAAAGACAGGTGCAAGATAATATTCAATAATGAGAAAATTCAATTAAAAAATATAAAGTTTTTAATATTTAATAGAATGGTTTTTTAATAAAAGTATCTAAATTTACAATAAACTTAAAATTTATTTAAGCTAGTATTTATTCTTCATCTTACTATAAATTATGAGTTATTTGAACGATTTGATTTTGTTGAGCATAAAGTACAGTACTCTTACAATGTTCTTAGTAATTCAAACTGAAGGAGCCCTACCAGCCTTTTCAAGTTCATACAAAGCATCCCAGAATTTGTGATTCTTATAATTCTTAATGACAAATGCAGGTTTTGCTTCCATCAAAAGATCAAATGGTGACTTAAAATCCAAATAAATGACAGGCATCCCAGCTGCAACTCCAGCTTTGACCCCTGGAAAAGAAGCCTGCGACAACAAATACACTTTTTAATATCAAATGTTTTTTTAACAACTTTTTTACATAGTTTCGTATCAATTATATGAACCAATAAAACAGTGACATATAATCTTTTGTTAAAAAATGTTGTTAAGGTATGATGGTTCAAGAGTTTATTCTTGAACAAGACATTACAAAAGGGAAAAAACTCTTTAGCAACTTTTTTTTACAATAACTTATATGATCATTTGTGATTGGATGGTTTTAAATATACAAACCAATAAATAATGATACATAATTTATTGTTGTTAAAAAAAGTTGTTAAAATATGATGTTCCTTAAAAAAGTGCAGACCTCAAATACTAACGAGTGATCCTTTGACGCCTTGAGAGCTTCAAGAGCTTTCAGGTAGGGTTCTGGATGAGGCTTGCTATGTACACATTCGTCTTTAGTAATAACAGCATCAAAGAAATCTGAGAGGCCAAGTTTGGAGATAATGAGCTCTGCATGTGCTCTTGAATAATTGGTAACTGCAGCTCTCTTAAACTTACGTCTTTCAATCCATCTTCTCATTCTTTCAAAGCCTTCATTAGTCCACACATGTGAAACCTCTCTGGACAATCCATCAGAGAATTATGAATTATCTTCTAAAGCTTCAAAATTATGAATTATCCATCAGAGAGGAATGTAAACGAAAGCAAGCATTTCTTACTTCCGGAACTGGGCTTCCTCATCTTCCATAAACTTTAAACGTCGTGGCAGATCATCAGGAAAGAGAGACAAGGCTATTTCATCTTTGGTTTTGCCAACAACAATGTCATAAAGGAATTCTTTAGTTACCGTATCAGCATTGAAACCCATCTGACAACCGCAGAAGATTCTATTAGTTTTTTAATAGCCATAGATCATGAGCTTAGTTATGCTGATTTGTAAAGACTGAACGGAATATTGCAAAAAAGAAAAGCCTTTTTCAGTATTTTGAACTTAAAAAAACTTTTCTACTAAGAAAAGACACACGACCTCTTGAAGCATGTTCCTCAAGACAAAGGTATGAACCTGAAGGGATTCACATATAGTTCCATCTAGTTCAAAGAGCACTGCTTCAAGAGGAGCAAGTTTGGTGAGAGAACTCTGGCTACGGGTACAAGAAGATAGTAATAATGAGTGACAAGTACAGCTACGAATATACTCATACTAAAATTTCTACCGTGAAGTATGACAAATACCCAGTAACCAACTACACCAAAAGCATAAGCTATTGGGTATATATATCTAACGTGTTCCGGCAAGAGTCCTTTTAAATTAAAATATAGATAATACACAGATGTACCTTCCATTATGTACAAACATAACTAGGACACAATTATAGAAGAATCAAGATAAAAAAATAGAGTTTTGGAACTTGGACACAATTATAGAGGCTTTAATACCAAGATATTAAAGGTTTTTATGTCTAACAATACAAACCATATCTCATTTATAAGTATACGAGCCCCTCAAACAGCTGGTCAGTTAAACAAGAAAATGTTGGGAAACAGTGGTACTTGTTCCCTCCTCTGTGAACCCCAAAATGGGCACTATGCGGAAGCGTAAAATGAAAGCGTAGAGAAAAATAACACCTGAAATTTTAACGTGGAAAATCCTCTCGGAAAAAACCACGGGACCTAGTCCAGAAAAATATCTCCACTATGAAAGTAGGATTACAGTGTTTTCTCTCACTCTCTGAGGATCTCTCTGTAAATATCTCACCCTCTCGAATGGTACACAAAACTCTCAGTTTTACACACTCACAAAACAGACTCTCTTTGTTTTTCACTCACACTACCGTGGCTTCACTTCTTTCTCTCACGGTGGTTTTCTCCTTCTCTCACTGCCAGATTTCTTCACTCTGAATTGAGTGGCTTTTCTTCTCTGTGTGTTTTTGCTACTGCCCATTTTACATTCATTTATAATGAATGAAGGGAGAAAAGGAAGGAAACATAGTTGGTGAATTTGGAGCAATTCACGGAACTTTAAGCAAATGAGTGGTGCTTTTGGTGGAGGTGGCAGACACAAGACAATGCTTCCATCATTTTAGTTTAATGATGGGTCCCATTTTGGTTTTATTCAACAAAACTCCCCCATAAAACAAAAATGGGTCTTCCATCCCGTCTTCGTATCTTAACTTAGTTGGAAGGTACCATGACACCAGCACCTTGACAACAATCTTCAACCTTCTTGGTTGGTACTGATTTAGTCATCATGTCAGACCAATTCAAGTCTGTATGGATTTTCTCTATCTTCAATTTCTTCTCATCCAGCGCTTCTCGTATCCAGTGATACCGCACGTCGATATGCTTCGAGCGTGAATGGAACATGGGGTTCTTGGTTAGATGGATGATACTTTGATTATCACAATTCACCACATAATCATCTTGATCATGTCCTAATTCACTTAGGAAATTCTTCATCCATAGCATCTCTTTAGAGGCTTCAGTCACCGCTACATACTCTGCTTCAGCAGTAGACAATGTCACACATTTTTGTAGCTTTGACTGCCAAGAAACAGCTCCCCCTGCAAAAGTAATCAGATAACCTGATGTTGACTTCCTTGAATCGACATCTCCAGCCATATCTGAGTCTGAATATCCGATTAGCTTTAGATTTCCATTGCCAAAACACAAGCTTCTTTTGGCAGATCCTCTTAGATACCTTAGTATCCATTTAACAGCTTCCCAATGCTCTTTTCCTGGATTTGACAGGAATCTGCTCACAATTCCTACAGCATAGCCAATATCTGGCCTTGTACAAACCATTGCATACATAAGGCTACCTACGGCAGAAGAGTAGGGTACCTTGCTCATTTCTTCTTTTTCTTCTTCATTCTTTGGACATTGCGACTTGCTAAGTTTGAAATGTCCAGCAATTGGAACACGAGCAGATTTGGCATTGTGCATGTTGAACCTTTTGAGAATCTTCTCAATGTAATCTTCTTGAGATACCCATAGCATTCTTCTAGAACGATCTCTGGAGATTTTCATTCCAAGTATCTTCTTTACTGCACCCAGGTCTTTCATGGCAAAAGACTTGCTCAATGCCTTCTTGAGAGCAGCTATTTTAATTTTGTCCTTCCCTACAATCAACATATCATCAACATACAAGAGAAGTATGATGGACTCACCATTTTCATAATGCTTCACAAACACGCAGTGGTCTGCGGAGGTCTTCTTGAAATTATGTTGGATCATGAAGGAATCAAATTTCTTGTACCATTGTCTTGGAGCTTGCTTCAGACCATAGAGACTTTTCTTCAGACGACACACCAAGTGTTCTTTGCCTGGTTCTTCAAAACCCTCTGGTTGCTTCATGTAAATTTCTTCTTCTAGGTCTCCATGTAAGAATGCTGTTTTGACGTCCAGTTGTTCAATCTCCAGGTCTAGTGTTGCTGCTAGACCGAGAATTGCTCTAATGGATGTCATCTTCACCACTGGTGAGAATATTTCATCAAAGTCTATTCCTTTCTTCTGGTTGCACCCCTTCACGACAATTCGTGCTTTGTACCTTGGGCTTGGGTTGTTCTCTTCATTCTTGAGCTTGAACACCCATTTGTTTTGCAATGCTCTCCTTTCTTTTGGTAATTCTACCAAATCATAAGTCTGATTTTCCTTTAAGGATTGCATCTCCTCTTCCATGGCTTGCAACCATTTGTCTTTGTCTTTCGTCTCCATTGCTTCTACAAAGCTTTGAGGTTCACCTTCATCAGTAAAATTAACATATTCATCTGAAAAATACCTTCTTGACGGTTGCTTCTGCCTTGTTGATCGCCTCAATTGGGGTTCTTGCGGAGCATCCTCAATTGGTTGATCTTCTTCCGTCAGATTAGGTTGATCTGTTTCTTCAGCCATTTCATCAAGTTGTAACTCTGGTTCGGCTTGATGAGTCTCTCCCCCTGAGTTGTTCATTACAATAGGGCTTTGATCACTTATCAGCTTAAGTGTTGGTTTCTCCACTTTCTTGATGTCTTGGATTGTCTGATCTTCAAAGAACACCACATCTCTGCTTCGAACAATCTTTCTGTTTGCAGGATCCCATAATCTGAAACCAAATTCATCTCTTGGAGAACCAAGGTATATGCACTCTTTCGCCTTAGCATCGAGCTTTGCTCTTTCATCTTTCGGAATGTGAACTGATGCCTTACATCCGAAGACTTTCAAGTTGCGATATGAGGCCTTTTTACCGGACCATACTTCTTCTGGTATCTTACCGTTTAATGGTCTTGACGGTGATAAGTTGATCAAATCAGCTGCTGTCACCACTGCTTCCCCCCAAAATGACTTGGGAAGTTTTGCGTGAGACAACATGCTTCTGACCTTCTCGGCAATCGTTCTGTTGAATCTTTCAGCTACTCCATTCATCTGAGGTGTCTTGGGAGGTACTTTCTCATGTTTGATCCCATGAGTCTTGCAATAGTGCTCGAACGGACCTCTGTACTCTCCACCATTATCACTTCTCAAACATTTCAACTTTCTACCAGTTTCACGTTCAACTGAGGCGTGAAACTCTTTGAAGATTCGTAGAACTTCATCTTTTCTCTTCAATGGATAGACCCACAATTTTCTGGAGTGGTCATCAATGAAGGTAACAAAATATTGAGCACCACCAAGGGATTTTTCAGATGTTGAACAAACATCTGAGTGTACAAGATCCAAAATATGCTCTTTTCTTCTTCCACTTTCAGATCTACGGAAGGACACTCTACGCTGCTTACCTGCTAGGCAGTCTTCACATAATTCAAGTGGTTGTCCTTTTATACTCTGGAGATGATCTTTCGCAAGGATCTCTAATCCTTTCTCGCTCATGTGGCCCAGTCTTTTGTGCCACAACTCCTTACTTTCTTCTTGAGCAACATTCGTCTCTCCTTTGTATATTTTTCCTTGCATGCAGTACAAGGAGCCTTCCTTCTTGCCTCGAGCAACAATCATGCTTCCTTGACAGAGTTTCCATCTTCCATCGCTGAATTGGTTGTTCATTCCAGCATCATCTAATTTGCCAACTGAGATAAGGTTTAGACGTATCTCTGGTACATGTCTTACCTCCTTCAGCACAAGTTTGTTTCCATTTTCTGTCGTCAAAGTCACTTCTCCTATGCCCACAATTTTGCTTGTGACATGATTTCCCATCTTCACTGTTCCAAAATCTCCTTTTTGATAGGATGAGAAGAATCCCTCGTGAGGAGTAACATGGAAAGATGCTCCGGTATCTACTATCCAAGTGCAATCATCAAAAGCAATATTTAGATAGTTTACCTCAGTGATAAGGAACACATTCTCATCATTTGATACCACCGCTGTTGTAGTCTTTTCCTCCAACTTCTTTTTGGGATCTACCACATCAGGGTGTACAGTTCCATTCTTCTGATCTCTTTTCAGGAATCTACATTCTTGCTTCTTATGACCATCTTTTCCACAATAAAAGCATGTCAGACCTTTGGAACGAGACTTGAATCTTCCTCGTGACTTTTCACGTTTTACTTTACTTCTGTTTTCACTCCTTCCTCTATTCTCAACAACATTGGCTTCTGAGTGACTACTCGATCCCCTTTCTTTCCTTCTGGATTCTTCATTCAGTAAACTATCTGTGATGTTATCCAGACTGAGCTTTCCATCTGGTGCTGAGTTACTGAGAGTGACCACCAACGTGTCCCAACTCTCCGGTAGAGAACTAAGGAGTAGAAGAGCTTGTAGCTCGTCATCAATCTTCATATCCGCCTTCATTAATTGATTCACAATACCTTTGAAGGTGTTGAGGTGCTCGATCATATTCTGGTCGTTAGTGTACTCCAACTTTACGAGTCGTCTGACTAGGTGAGCTTTGTTCCTGGGAGTCTTCTTTTGAATCATTGATTCAAGCTTTGTCCATAACTCATACGCATTGGTATAAGTCGATACATGCTCAAAGAGACTTCTGTCGATGTATTTCCGAATCATAGCCACTGTTTTACGATTCAGAATCTCTCAGTCTTTTTCGGTCTTCCCTTCCGGAATTTCCAGATTTGTGATCGGCTCATACAAATCCTTGCAGTATAGATGATCTTCCATCATCGGCTTCCAGTAGGAGTAATTATCCGCAGTTAACTTGAACATGTCTCCTTCCATCTTGAATTTCACAGGATTCTGACTTTTTCGAACCGGTAGCTCTGATACCACTGTTGGGAAACAGCGGTACTTGTTCCCTCCTCTGTGAACCCCAAAATGGGCACTATGCGGAAGCGTAAAATGAAAGCGTAGAGAAAAATAACACCTGAAATTTTAACGTGGAAAATCCTCTCGGAAAAAACCACGGGACCTAGTCCAGAAAAATATCTCCACTATGAAAGTAGGATTACAGTGTTTTCTCTCACTCTCTGAGGATCTCTCTGTAAATATCTCACCCTCTCGAATGGTACACAAAACTCTCAGTTTTACACACTCACAAAACAGACTCTCTCTGTTTTTCACTCACACTACCGTGGCTTCACTTCTTTCTCTCACGGTGGTTTTCTCCTTCTCTCACTGCCAGATTTCTTCACTCTGAATTGAGTGGCTTTTCTTCTCTATGTGTTTTTGCTACTGCCCATTTTACATTCATTTATAATGAATGAAGGGAGAAAAGGAAGGAAACATAGTTGGTGAATTTGGAGCAATTCACGGAACTTTAAGCAAATGAGTGGTGCTTTTGGTGGAGGTGGCAGACACAAGACAATGCTTCCATCATTTTAGTTTAATGATGGGTCCCATTTTGGTTTTATTCAAGAGAAAACAGTATTGTAATGACTAAGAAATCGACAAATCACCCACGATGCATTCTGTGGTTGGGGTATTGGATGCTTATTCACATAGTTGCAGCAGTACATGCATGTTGTAAACCGCGTTACCAACCACAACCACAACCAAAAACAGTATCAAAAAGAAGATTCACCAAAAAAAACACAAACATTAATTAAATATGAGTCTAACCATAAAAGAGATTGACATTATTTTCTATCCAAAATCTTAAAGAATAAATTAATGGATCTTTCGTAATCTTGTTCTATTTTCCCATTTTTATTCCATGAGAGTCGTAATTAGATTCCTAACACACCATCCACACAGCCACGTGAATAAGTAACAAGGCCACCAATTCAGCGCAGAGAGAGGTACCTTAGCACCGTTTAATATCAGAAGAGTACTTGGGGCAGTTGACACCTAGGACGTGAATGATAAATCCAAGATTCATGTTCTTCACTCAAAAGGCTCAAATTTTCGGAAAAAACACTCTTCGTTTTAACTTTCAAGTTGAGAAAGGTAAATCTAACAGGAGATCTAGTATGGATGAAAAATTCAAACTCCTACACTCCCCTTCGTTCTCCATTGATCTTTATCTCAACCAGAAAAAGAAAAAAACACAAATCCATCCATCCATTAATAAAATGTTTTTTATTTGTAAGAAACTATTGATCCATGTAAAGCACCACTGAAGTTCGAGTAACAAGTACTAATGACAGAATGATGGATGAGTGACCCAAAAACCAAATACCCCTAGGTTTCCGAAACGTGCCCTTGACATACAGAAACATAGAAAATGGAAAACTTTTACCAACCATTGTAGATACGTGTAAAGAAAAGGCAGAACCCAGTGTCTCTGAAAATTGAAATTGCTCAGTATTATAAAAAAATGGATACCTACTTTGACCAATACGCTGAAGAAGTCATTATTGTTACTGAATGCAGAGAAAGAAGAGGAAGATAGCTGTGTTAGAGAGAAAACAGAAACGTCAACAATTTCAATAGAAATAGCATGTTAATGGAGTCGAATCTGCAGAACACCATCAAAAAAATAGTAAATGTAGGAAGGAAAGATAATTTTTTATACTAATTTAGAAAAATATATTTAATCTTTAATAAATTTGATGAAAGGTGACCCCAATTTTTGGGAAAGGGAAGAAGGAATTTGCTTGGTCTTTTGTGTACCAGTCAAAAGTGAGTAGTTAGGCTTTTCCATAGGCAAAAACACTATTTTTTTATGCTGGGGCGGTTTAAGCGCGGAGACACAACATCATATCTTAATTCAATTGCATAAGATTATTATTATTTTATTTTAACCTTCATACAAGTAGCAGAATTTGATAGATGAGAATATTAACGTGTGCTTGTGAAAATTGTTTGGATTAGCTTCAATCCTTTGTCGGATTACCACGAAGCTAATTTGCCACTGCAAACACCAAAAAAAACATTTTTCTGGATTTAGCCTCATACTGTGATGACGTACTTTGTTGAACACGGTCTCTCAGTGTGTGGGTGGTTGGCAGACGTGATGGATTTGACGACCACAGACCTCCATTATCTTTCCCATAAGGTCGACAAGGACTTTGTCCATGTGTTAGTAAGTTGTTCCAATGTTCTTCAATTTAAGAGACATCTAATCCTTTCTATTATTGAATGCAGTTTGACTTTCCTACCCGAGCTTTCATTTCCTTTGAGCCACGGGTTTGGCCGTGGAAAGATGGATAAGTGGTGACATAGGAAAATTGGGTCAATGCCTGACATGTTAGCCAAGCACCAGGCAAGTAGGTCCGCATTCTGCTGAATCTGTTCTTGGACCAACCTTAGTGACTTGGGAAGGACATTGTAGGACGAGTTTGCATCAACTATGAGGTATCGTACTGTCACGGTTCGATAGGCATCCGATGTTTCGAAGGTTGTCAACAGCTCTATGTACCATTTTGTATGAACTTGTTCATCGGCAAACCCGAGAAAAGGTTCTGGGTAAGGTTGAATCTGGGTAGTGGAAACGTCCAACTTTGTAAAAGCATGCTAGAAAAGTACATCAGTCGAGCTTCCGTGATCGATGATAATCTTGTGGACTCGCCAATTGGCAATGATTACTGTGACGACTGACCATCGGGTCGTCTTGATTTGTGTCATTCAAAAAGAAATCTTCATCGGAGAATGTTATGGCTCATCGAGTTAATGCTTCTTTGATACCTTTTCTGTGCAGTCCGAGAGCTCCCTCCCTTTACAAACCCTCTAGCAATTGTGTGGATACTACCCCTTGCTTGGACAGGATTAGGTTGGACAATCTGGCTTCGAATGACTGGCTGCTATATTACGGTTTGCAAACCGAGCTCTAAACGTCGTACCATTCTAGGGCCGGTCCTGTTTGGGCCGCGATTCCTGGCAGCAGCAAATGGAAATTCAACAGCATGAAGCTCTACAACGAAGAAGTTCGGCAGCATGGAAGCTCGGTAGCACGGAAGCTAGATATCACGGAAACTCTGATAGCATGAAAGTTCGGCAGCACGAAAACTCGACAGCAGGGAGCTCTACTACATGGAACTCGGCAGAATTTAGCTCGACGGCATGGAAACCCCTCAGCATGGCAACTCAGCGATGGAGCAAGATCGCCTCTCATGGAAGGGTTTGTTCAATGATTTGAATGTCACCCTCTTCATGTCTCTTCCCTTGGTTGAGCTCTGATGGTGAAGGTCCATGGCCATGCTTCCATCAGTTGAGATTCACGGCAGCTATGTTTCTAATTCAGTGGAATTCAATTGCAGGTAGGCAACAGCGATGTTTTGAAAGAATGCTCCAACATAGATTTGATATGTCAATAAACAGAAAACCAAAGTGACTTTGGAAAACATGATGCAGCTGTTAAAGAAGGTTAATTTCAGACAAAGGTCTTGTTCTCTTGACAATATTTCTTTAATTGACACAGGTAACTCCAAAGAACATGTCTTGTTCTAAAGGTTTTAGGAGTGCTTTTATTCTCTCACTTAATCATATACTGAGATAAAAAATCCAAAAGAAAAGAGAATTTTGCTATCTGAGATGTGGAAAATGAGTATTTTGCTTTTGTCCAACCCATATTTTAGTTGAGTAACTCTGTTAACTATTTATCACCATGATGCAGAGCACAAAATAAAAGTTAATAAAGGAAGGGAAGCACCACAAGGTATACTTGTCTACCTGTATCACCACAGGCAAGACAGAAATTAAAGGTTTTTGTGGGTAATAAGGTTAGAAAATTATTAAATGATGAAGGAATCATGTAATGCTGTTATATGTAGCATAAAGATTTTAAATAAACAAGTTTCACGGAATACAAGAATTTTTACGATTGAAGTAACAAAGAAGTCAACATATATATATATACACACAAAATGTTGCACGACATAGTAATTCTAAAGTGCGTCAAATTTGTCATACATGATGATGCTGGTTTTTCCTAGATACTGAACATCCAAAAAAGATCATACTCCAAGAGCGGACAGTGACACCATTTTTACTTATTTCTTTTTTTTTTTGTTTATACAAATTAAGTTCATATTCATCAATTTAATAGTTGAATTTTTATTATAATTATGAGTGCACAAAATAATGAAAGATTTACATTCACAGACAGATGTTTTATATCGATATCTTTTTTTTTCGCAAAACCTCTTCGAATCAATGAATAAGACTTTCCTTTTTCAGTACATAAGAAACTGAACCCCTCAAAGATTTTTTGTATACACCATAGAGACAATCAAGTTGAATATAAAACTCTCTCCATCTAATATAATTGCATATTAAATTGGAGCAATCTAATATCAAATAAATCAATTTTACATTTTCAGAGATTTCTTTGGTAGTTTAACCAAAGAGCTGGAATCCCCGTGACAACTCCGGTGGAGCCATTACCGGCCACCGGCATCCCAGTTACCGCCGCAAATGGCATAGAATTGGAACTACAAGAGGAACGTTCCGATACTTTCACCCTCACCGAAATATTTATAACCCCATTTCTCTTAACGTTACCGTCCCACAACCTGTAGCTCAAGAAATGCAGCTGATTTTCTGGCACGTACCCTCCAATGAAATCAGAAACCGGTATTCGTGCAACGCCGACACTGTTAGACCCCGTCAACGACGACGACGACGACGTCGTTTTGGACTTCACCTCCACCGTTATGAACCTTGCATGCAACGGCACGTTCACCACAACCTTGTCATTCCACGAAGGGTAGCTTCCACCCTCTGAATCCACTTTCGTGACAGCACCTGCGTCGGTGCCGGCGTCGGAGTGAACTGTCACAAATGTGTTTCCTCTTACGGGTTTTTTGTTCATTTGGAGATTCTCCGCGGATAAAACTGTTACTTCCACTGTTCTTGACATCGTAATTTATGATTTCTTGTTTAAACGATAAAAAAGAATGTATGTACAAGATTTGTGATGAAGAGAAGGAAGAAGAAAAGAGTTAAATATTATGAGGTTTGGGAAACGTTGGAGAAAGAAGAGAGAAAGAAAGAGGTTGCTTCTTTTTAATGGTGAAGCACTTTCCTGTGCCTTTGAATATCAGCCGTTATTACAACGTACATAAGGACGTGTCTTACGGGGAAGTTTCAGTCCTTTTATACAATTATAATATTACACGTTTTTATTTATTCTCTCTATTTACCATTTTTAAGTTATTAAAGAAAATTTATAACGACCAAGACTTTATTGAAATTTATTAATTGATATTTTTAATGGAATCAAATGGGTATATATATGATTAATGTTTTTAAAGTTGATCTTGGGAAGGTTGATGTGTATATAAATATATTTATATCTTTTATTTTATCTAATGTGAAATTTTATTTATACTCAATCGACTATTTGATTAATATTTTCAAAAAAATGTTTAGATTCCAAGTTCAAAGTTAATTGGTGGTTTCTCATTAAGTGATTTTATTGTTAAATTCATCATTATAAATTCAATATATTTACAAATAAACTAAAGTACATAACTTTTTGGACTGTTATTTGTAATAAAAAAACTCATTTTAAAACTTATAAACAAAAGGATAAATTAATTAGACAGGTGATTGCGTTAGAGTGATAGGTAGTTATCCACTTATGGTATTCTCGAATTTATTTTTTAGTTGGAATATGTTTTTGAAAAGTCAAAAACACCCTTTAGAAAATGAAATGTTTGATTTGGTTTTAATTGATCGTGTTCCATGTGTTAACAGGAAATTTATGATTTGATTAAAAGAAGGGTTTTTTTGTAGACTAAGTCAACTAATGACTTTCTTGAAAAAAATAAATTGGAGAGACACCAGGAAGGTTACTAGTTTGGAATTTGGAGAATGCTACCTCACGTGTTCTTCTTAGGAGAAAATAATGTCTTTTTATTGTTATACTTTCTTTTTCAAATCGTATTTTGTTTTTTTATATTTTTCAAGTGGATGTGTTGTTCTTTAAGTTTATAAATAAAGACATGTAATTTAGTATTTTCTTTAAACATAAATGATAACTTAAATATAAAAAGATTAAATTCAATTGTTTTAAAAATAAATGTTTTATTCATGTATTTTAAATTATATAAATTAAAAACATAATTTTTCCTAATTTATTGTTCTGGGTTGGGCATTTAGTAACGGAGCTGGAACAAGAAAATTAATGACATAAAATTTAGCCTCTTTTTTTTCGGTATCTCCACATGTTTTTTTGCACTCTTGGATTTTCAAAATAATAATTTATCCTACATAAAAGTAATTTTTGGATTGTATATTTTGAAAAGAACTTTAGAACATGTTTTCTAGAATATAATTTTCAGAAAAGGATTTATAGAATAGGAGGTCTTATGTTAGAAAAATCAATTTTTGAACTATTGTCTTTTTATAGACTTTTTTTTATCTATAAATTTGGGCAGATTATAATTTTGATGTGTTAGTTAGTTGTATAAATGATTTTGATATGAGTATTTTATCCTCGTGTTTATTTAATTTTAGTTTAATTGATTGGTTCGTGTTGGTAAACTTTTACTTCTCACAGTTTTTTTTATATTAAAAATTTTAACATTCTCTTTTGTGATTAATTATATCATATATTGTTTCTCGTAATTTTTTTCGTAAGAGAATTACTTCGGTTGCATACTTTTGTTTTTTTTTATTGGGTTGTTTTTCATTAAGAGGGACCTCAAGGCCTCCTTCAAAGTATAAATTCATTCTATTTTTGTTTCCTTTCATCATTTATTTGAATAGGATCTACTAACGATGTCTTGTCTTGAAGGATACTGGAAAGAATAATTTAGACAACCTTTTTTTTTGTAAAGTTCTGCATTTTCTTTTGATATTTTAGTTGTTGAAATAATATTTTATTTTTGACGTGATTGTTTTCTTTGTATGTCTTTTAGAAATTTACCGGGAAATTAAGAATTGGATTAAACTTTGTTAATTTTAAAAGTTTAAAAACTTGATTCGAACAACTAAAACTAAACATTCTTAAAAAAGTTATAGGACCTATTAGAACTGGCCCAGCACTGTAGATGCAGATCTGTGGCCCAGCCCATGATGGCCTATAGTGAATAAGCGTAGGCAAAGTAATACTGCCACGCAATCCTTCTGGCGATGAAGCAGCGGTGCTGTCAGCGCTGGTCAGCGGCGAAGGAGACGGTGGTTCACGACGGCGAAGAAGACAAAGTTGAAGAGGAGAACACGAGAGGTAAGAAAAACGTTCTCTTTCCTTGTTTTATTATATTGTTAAGCACTGATACAGAGAGTGATATATCTGGTATACTTGTTCTAAACAGAGAGAGAGCTCTTATTTATAGAGCTCTGTTTAACTAACCATTAAAAGCCTAAAAACCAAATAACCGTAAAACCTTAACAGAAAACAATAAATTACTGTCTTCTTGACAGTAAGGAATCAGTTTGATTCCCAATAGGACCAAAAACAGAAGCAACACGTTTTGTTCATTTTAGATTATTTAACTCAGATGATTTCTTTAATAACTATTGATTGCGTTGTGTTGAATCTACAGATGCATGTGTTGGCATCTCTAGATCTCTTTAAGCAATAATGAAGAAGAAAGTGAATCTGTGAATGTTTATATTTCAGATTTCAAAAATCATAAAGTAACAATGAATAGCCAACAACTACACAATTGTATAACAATATTAGTTGTTCTATCAGCCATCTGTAGTTTCTGTTATAAAATGGAGTAAAAAGCCTAAAACACAAATGAACCTTTACATTTCAAAAGAAGTAGAACAGAGAAAAAAGTTACAGAAATTCAAGATAAGGCACATTCAGCAAGCACATCCTCCTGAATCAGGTTGAGAGTCATGGCCAGCAGAAGATCTCAGGTTCACGTCAACCATGTCATCTTGTTTTGTGGAAGATAGTGTTTCCATTCCAGGCAATGCAGCAGCAATTTTTCTGAAGAGAGCCTAAATATAGGTTTCACATGTCAATCAGTCAAAATGCAAGCAGATGCAGGTAATCATGTAACTCAAACAATTGGCCTTTTGAAAGTCATAGCTGCATCACTCTACCACAATGTGAAAATGTTGTGAATTCCATCTTACAAGTTATTACACAAATATTGCAAAAGTAGAGGAAGGCTTACCTTTATATTGAAGCCAGCTTTGGCACTAGCTTCAATAAACATCACATTTAATTCACGAGACTTAGCTTCCCCTTCCTCTGTAGAGACTTGCCTACAGACTCGTGTAAATTGTATTGCTCATAAGTAAAAGGTGGCACCAGAAATGAGCAGAAAAATGGAAAATTTAAAAGAACACTTTTACAAGACATCAAAACAACAACGTAAGTCAAGCATGTAACATTTCAAGTGCCAAACAATTCAAGCAACCAAAGCTTAGGATCAAATCCAGCTCTTTTCTTCAAGGGACAATATAGGGCTCTGCTAATTTCTAAGACTTATGTGATGTAGTAGAAGTGATCCAGTGACACTTTAAAATTTAAACAGCACTCTTAAAGCACTAGTTAGGATTTGGGAGAATGAAGCACTTTCCAAGTTCACCAAGTCAGGAAACAACATTTATTTTGTAACTTGTGTTCAGCTAGAATTAAGAACACATACACACTCATATTTTAACAAAATTTCCTGGAAACTGAAGCAGGCACATATTTTAACTAAATGCGTTCATAATTTTTACAGACCCTCTTCCATATTTACCCAGATGCATCTCTCTCATATGCATACTATAGAAAAGAAGGTACTAAAATGGTCAAAAAGTCATGTATTAGGAATTGATCAAAATCAAAGAGGTGGGGTAATTAATAGAAAACAAAAGAAACGTGTCAGAATAAACCGTCTGATGAAATCATTCTACCATTCTTACCTCTTATCCACAAGATCAGTTTTGTTCCCCACAAGTACAATAATAACATCATTGCCTCTCTCACTGCGCACCTCTTCAATCCACTTTGATGTGTTTAGGAAAGTCTGACGGCCTATTTCATAAGAAAATTGAATGAGAATGCATCTGCTTTTTTGGTGCTCTTGGACACACATTCCCTTGAGGAACTCAAGTATTATTATTATTGTTATTGTTAACAATCCGCAAAAAGAAATGGCATACTTGCAACATCATAAGCAATGACAGCAACAGATGAGTCCCTAATGTAGCTTGGAATAAGACTTCTAAATCTTTCTTGACCAGCTGTATCCCTGTCATGATAAAAACAAGAAAGGCTTTGTGGGGAAGAAAATTAAAAACAGAATATTAAATGAAGGAATCCTTTAATGCTATAATATATTCAGTCCAAAGTAGAAAATAAACATGGTTGTAAGTCTCACTTCGACCGGAGATAAAATTAATTTAGAGTATATAACTGGATGCAAACCTCATCTTACAAGCTGTTTTTGTGAGGTTGAGTTAAGTTTAATGTCCACTTTTTAACACACACCAAACTCCATGGACCTCACACTGATTAACCAATAACTAGCACTTTCTTACACTTGAAGTGATGAAACTAAACAAGATACAGATACTAATAAGAATTCCTCTCAGCCCCTGAGAATTTAAATATAAATCTGATTGCAAGTCTACCTATCTTTAGTCAGAGTCCAAAAGTGGCTTCCAGATACTAATGATCTAAGACCAAAAGAACTTCATGAAAAAATTTGTAGAGCAGAATAATCAAGAATAGTTAAAAGCCACTGCAAATAGCCATTATAAAGAGCTTGAAAGGTATTAGATAGTGTCGAAGTATTTCAATGTTAGCATTCATAAAATATCACATTCTCAAAGACACTCCACAACAATATCACATTCTGAGATAATGTTTGGATTGCAGCATCTGCATCCATAAAATATTATATTCCCAATAGCCAATTGTTGCATCCTTCACGTATTGCTAAAGAGGGAATTTACTTCCTTAATACAATATTTTTCCTTCACTTTCAAAATTATATCTGTTAAACCTCTTTTCCCTTCCCACTACTGATAGAATTTCAACATACAACATCTTACCACAGCTGCAGCCGAACAGTTCGATCTTCAAGATACATAGTTTTTGATAAAAAATCAATACCAATCGTGGCCTGTTTGGAAAAAATAATAATAAGTACAAGCAAAAGAAAATGACAAAATGTATACTGTGCAAAATTTTCAAGCGCATTATGCTTATAACACAACTTTCCGAGAAGACATTTTCCTTATTCAATTATGGATAAAAAATATGTATATGCTTTGGACACATTAGATACCATAATTGAAATTACTCTCTCCCTGAAAGTTTCAATTCCTTCATCTCTCTGTCATGTTTCACCACACAAACTCCCCTTGCATTGCCCTATAAATTTAGCAGTTTTTATAGGTAACAGAATATGATGAACCAGCACAAATCGAAACCCATGATCCCACCCTGATCTATTAAACCTACATTTCAATACCAAAAACATATATATGATATATTCAGATCAATGATCATTATGATGAACAGGATAATTGAATGAGAAAGTGGATCTGATGACCTGATAAGTGTTGTCAAATTTGTCGTACATGAAACGTGTGATGATACTGGTTTTTCCCACAGACTGATCACCCAAAAACACCAGTTTGTACTTTGCAAGAGCTGATACTGGCGCCATTTTCACTGCCCCTCACACAACCCAACACACCTTAACAGAATGTCTCTTCTCATTCAGATTTCCTCCTTTCTCTCTCAACCATGCTCAACATATTTGTGTTAGTGTAATTTAAACAGAAATCTAACGTTTTTGGTGCACTACACACAATTTTTTATATGTCTTCACAATAATAATAATAATAATAATAATAATAATAATAATAATAATAATAATAATAATAATAACTTACATGCATTCTCACATGAATCATCTACGGATGAAAAATCAACTTAGACATTACTTTAAATAGTTAGTACTATAAAAGTTAAACAACTATATATATCGAATTTTGTTTGGATTAATGCTGTAAAAAATAGACTATCAATAGTATACTATTTGTTACTGATGACAAGAGAAATTATATAGCACCTTGAAATTCTAAGACTTTTGATAATCCAGCATTTTTAGATAGTACTACTTCTAAGTAGTATATATAAGTTCAGATGTTCTAACTTCAGTGCATTTATTGTAGACAAAATCCACGAAAAAGAAATATAGTATTGAATTCAGTTAAACTGAATTGTCACACTGTGTTTGGATTCAATCTGGTCAAAATCTCCAATAATAAAATAATCACTGCTTGCCAGAAAAAAAAAAATCTAATAATATTATATAAGGTTGATTTTGTGTTAAAATTATATTAACAACTAACTTTTGTTCATTAAAAGATAAAGGATTTGAATCAATGATTATTAAAGAAGAAAAATTAACGAAAATATTAGTTTAAAAATAAAAATAAAAAACTTTTAAGTTGTTGAGATGCTTTTTATGTAAATAACTTTCATGAAAACTTTATAAAATTTCATTACTTCAATACTATTTTACGTTTGAATTGGTGATAGGTTGTGTGGAGTGGAGAAGAATGAAGTCAAAATAAAAGTTATCCACTTATTCAATTTATTACATTAACAATGAAAATAAAATGGAAAAAAATATGACCCGAAAACGATTCATTTTGTCTTCATCTTAACTAATATGCGTGTTATAGAACAAATCTTCTATAGCATATAAAAATCACTATTTTGTATTTATACATTTTATACTTCTTAAAAAATATTAAATTAAGAATAAAATGTATATGAAAGTAAAAAATATATATTTTATTATTATATTTCCATCGATCCATCTCATTCTATTATATTTTACTGTACTTTTATCACTAATTAAAACATAATACCGAAGACCAATGACTGTGTTGCGGGTGTCTTTTTATTATTTTTAAATATAATAATAATATTTTCAACAAACATTTAACTTTTTCAGATAAAAAATTATAATTTACTTTTGCTAGATTATTTAATGCTACAATGATTAAAAAATAAATTACTAATTAATTTTAAAAAACGTGTATAAATGTTTTTAGCACCAACAAACATTTTTTATTCTTATGAATAATCTGAGTATGAATTCTTTTTTTCTGACTCAAAGTTTAACTTTTTTAAAACTGAAACTGGGTAGTGAAATAAATAAATACAACGAAAAATATCAATAACCATACAAAACATTGTTAAAACTTACTTATTTTTAACAATCAAATCTGTCGATGATAAACATATATTTGGCAAAGTACAAAGCATTAAATAATTTTTTTTCAATATACATTTTTTACTTTTACTAAAATTATTATAAAAAAATTAACAAGTTCTTAGAATGAAAATTTCAAAGTATTGTTATTACCATATTAAAAAAAAAAGTAAAACATAACCGAGAAAAAGAACATGTTAAAGGGGTATTAGATTCCTAAATAGGTGTTTGACTTGCTTGTTCTTGATTTTGAGTTGTGTCCACTGCATTATCATCATGTGAATCCATTGTGATTGATGAAACTTTTGAGTGAGTGTTTGATGAAAGTTTACAAATTGATCAGGCTTAATCCTGTTCCAAGGATTTGGAAGTAAAGATAAAAATATTTTCTTCATGCAACGATTGCCTAAATCCAAACACCAAACACAGAGTACTGCACCAAATGATGCAAATATATTCAGAAAACACAGAAGAAAACGACTAAACTAAAATTTAGAGAATGAATCACTGCAGAATAAGTTATGAGGAAACTGGTGTCTATGAACGCCATGACCTATCAGAGGAACATGGGCACTGCAATATCCTCCTAAAAAACATCTACCATATAACTTTAGTTTTCAAATCCATTTAAAAGCGTGATTCATCACCAATATCATCCATCCTAAAGCCGAATTTGGAAAAAAGTTGCTATAACTTAAACAGCACTCAAAGTAAAACAAGATACTTATTATTCTGAGTGTTCTAACTCCCAGACTAGTTATTAGGTAATTTGAACCCATTGGGACTTTGATACAGAACATTTAACCCAAAATGACAAAGTGCCAATTCAAGAAACTCTGAACATCACATGGATTCAATGTAAACAAATTGGCAAGACGAAAAGAAAAGAGAGATTAGAAAAAGCACACAAGAGAGAGGAGAATTTCGCTAAAAGTAACTCGAAGGTGATTTTATAGCAAAAGTAGATAAAATTGAATCCCATGAGCGTAAGCAGAACAAGTAGAACAGAGAGATGAGATCAAAAAACTACGCGAAACTGAGGCGCGTTGGACTGAGTTGCTGGGAGGATCTCCCAGCGGCAGGGCTCGAAGTCTTCCGATACGGGGCAGTAGCCGGCTAGCGTGACCTTGTCGTTGGAGGCGGCGACGGAGCCGAACTCGAAAACCGACACGGTGGCGTTGGGTGGTCGGGGAACCTCGACGGCGCCGTTCATGCCTGGGGCCTCAGCGAGGGGTTTGGTTGTGTCTGCGGCATTGGATTTGGGAATTGAGGAGGATTGGGAATTTTGTTGGGGTTTATTCCCCTTTCGCCACCACAGTAAACCCATGCTTTGTTTTTGGCTAAGGTTGTCTTCTCTAGAACTTGTGCTGTGTTATGTGTAATGCCTGCTCCTAACCTAATCTTTTTTGTTTCGTTAAATATTTAAAATTTTATGTTTTTAATCGAACCGGTTTAATTTTTAATAGATAAAATATAGTTGTCATTTGGTTTTGTTATTTTGTTTAGAATTAAATTAAACTACATCAAATTTATTTATTTAAATGTAGTTTTATAGGATTAAAAGCAACTAACAACAATTAATAAATACATGTGTGGTTCCAAAATTTATTTCACTAATTGAACATGTTGTAATTATGATTTAGATCTAAATTATATATAAAATAAATCTATATAATTTATTCATGAATAAAAAAAATAAAAAATGAATATCACTTTTGACAATTTTTATGACTTTGGACACATCTGAGAAGCAATCTGTAACTCTTCCGCCATGAACGACGAACAACAGTCTCTGCTTCTCAGCTCTTCTTCTCGCTTCTCGCCTCCTCAAGGTTCGTTACTTCTTTCACGTCTTTCATTTCTCTTTATAGTGACAGCACAATCTTTTTCTTTTATGTTGTTCTTTCCCACTTACTTTGGTCGTGTCAGGAGTGAAGCTATCGTACGGCACCGCCGGCTTCAGGGCCGATGCATCGCTTCTCCCATCGGCGCTCTACAGAGTGGGAATCCTCGCAGCCCTTAGATCGCTCAAGACCGGTTCAATCATCGGTCTCATGATCACTGCCTCACACAACAAAGTTTCTGATAATGGAGTCAAAATAGCTGACCCTAATGGTGGCATGCTCTCGCAGCATTGGGAACCCTTCGCCGACGCCCTCGCCAATGCTCTTTCTCCCAAACACTTCCTTCTGGTTAGTAATGGCTAAATTATTTCTTCCCACATTACCATTTTTTATAAATTGTGTTTGGTGAATGTTGTTATGTACGTGCGTATGTATCACCGGCAGTTGATCAATGAATTCGTGGCGAAAGAAGGGATCTTGATGGATGGGGTCAGCCAGGCAGAAGTGCTTTTGGGGAGAGACACTAGGCCTAGTGGAGATGCTTTGCTTGAAGCAGCTAGACAGGTATGCACAAGGTTTTAAATTGCAGTTTCACGGGGACAAGTGCGGCCGATGCAGTTTTCATGGACACGCTAAAAACCTTGATGATGTTGCTGAAAGCATGGTCATAAATTATTTTTTTAAAACCTTGGGCGTATAAGAGTCATCATGGTTTTAAGAACTGTCTGCAACTGATATTTCGGCCGCAATGTTAAGGTTTTTGAAGTACCTGCAATTGCCTTTGTGGCTGGATTTGTTTGCATTTTCCCACTGTGTCAATAACACAGTTGGGGGTACAAGAGTCATAAATGATGTGATTTTGTACCAGATTTTATTTTGTTTGGCTGATTTTAATTGCATATACTTGGATGAAAATGAAGGGGGTCACTTCGGTTGTGGGAGCTGTTGCGACGGACATGGGGGTCTTGACAACTCCACAATTGCACTGGATGGTTCGGGCCCGAAATAAGGGCATGCAAGCTTCAGAGCAGGATTACTTTGAACAGCTTTCAAGCTCATTCAGGTCAGACCAATGCAGACATTGCTATGGTAGTAGATGGACATTGTTTCATGTTGTTCCATTATTTTGTTTATGTTTAAGTCATTTCTGATTACATCCTTCTAGGATTGTCGTGTGATTGAATCAGGTGCTTGGAGGATTTGATCCCTGCTGAAAAACGTAAGTTTGATGGACTGAACAATAAAGTGATTGTGGATGGATCCAATGGAGTTGGTGGAGTGAAACTTAAAGTTTTAGGGAGTTTGTTGAGTGCTTTGGTTATTGAGGTTCGGAACAGCAGTGAAGATGGAGGTGTACTGAATGATGGAGTGGGTGCTGATTATGTGCAGAAAGAGAAGGTTGCTCCTCATGGCTTTGGTTCTAAAGATGTTGGGATAAGGTTAGTCTGCTGATCATCTTGTCCTAGAAGTGAAGTTCATGCAAGCATGCTGCTTGAAATTACTAGTATGTGTCCGAGTGATTCTCCAATAGTTTGTGGTTATCTTTTTAGCAAAAGTAGTTGAAATGTTTAATCATTCTGCATAGTTACTGCAAGTAATTCCAATGATAATAGTAGAAATGGAGGATTTGTCATCCATTGAAACTTACAAATCTGTAACCATGAATTGATAATTGTTAACACAATCTTGAAATAATTTTCACTTTTAAAAATAATGAACAAAAATCATTCAACCTAAAAGGATTGTGTTTATTGCCTGCATGTCATCTTTCTTTCATATAATTGGTGGTGGAGGGTGTATGTGATGTGGATGTTTTTGGGAAAGCTGCAGAGAGTTCTTATCTGAAGCTGGATACATAGATCTACCATTTGATTTAATAGATGCATTCTTTTGGTGCTGCTATGTTGGTCTTATTTATTATGGTCTTTACTAATGGAGCTAGTTCTAGTTTGTAGGTGCGCTAGTTTGGATGGAGACGCTGATCGGCTTGTTTATTTTATTGTACCACCTGAAAGCAGTGGTAGGATCGATCTTGTTGATGGGGACAAGATATTATCCCTGTTTGCCGTATTTATTAGGGAGCAACTGAGCTTTCTTAATGAGAATGAAGGCGTAACAAATTCCCACCAGGCCCGTCTTGGTGTTGTACAGACTGCCTATGCAAATGGGGCATCTACTAATTATCTTAAGCAGTTAGGACTAGAAGTTAATTTTACTCCAACTGGCGTTAAATACCTACATGAAAAAGCTGCTGAATTTGATATTGGTATCTACTTTGAGGCAAATGGCCATGGAACTGTCTTATTTTCAGAATCTTTCGTGGGGTGGTTGGAGGCCAAAACCAAGGAGATTTCTTCAGGATCCAATGGTTTGTTCAGTGGTTTCTGATTATTCTCACTTTACTTGCAAGATTGAAGTGCTGAAAGAAATAGAAATCTTTTGATTGTTTGTTCTAGGTTCAGAAGGGAAAAAGGCTGCTTTGAGGTTATTGGCAGTCAGTAAGTTGATCAACCAAGCTGTTGGAGATGCTTTGAGTGGATTGCTCTTGGTCGAAGTCATATTACAGTACATGGGATGGTCAGTGCATAGATGGAATGAACTTTATCACGATTTACCAAGCAGGCAGCTCAAGGTTAACCTTTATCATTTATCTTTTCTGAAGCTAGAGATTTTTCCACTGCTATCAGAACTTCAATCTTTTTTTTTAAGTGTCAGAAGTTTAATTTGGAACACAAACACGCATACATATATGCTCCTGATATTCTCCTATTTAAGATAATAATCATAGTAAAATTAATATACTTGAAATGTTAATCATAATTTCAATTATGTTAATTTAAACGTTCAAACTCAGTTAGCTTGAAAGTCTTTGTTTTAACATGGATCAGGTTCCATTCACACTGTTTTATCATTTTCTTTCTGAATTGTTTATATCTACAAGCCAATGACAATGCTTTAAACCCGAAACTTCACATTTCACCTTATTTGTGAAGTTTCTGTTTAATTTAGGGTTTAATGTTATTATTCAATTTAAATACTTTAATCATCCATCCCTTCTTAGCATGTGCCAACTTTTGCTTTATATGTGATTATCACTCTACTGTCACTTTATTCATTTATTTATGTATACAAGGTGCTTTGCAATTCTGAAATGAATGCTTGCTTTGGCCTTTATCAACTGTCAGGTTAAAGTTGCCGACAGAAATGCTGTGATTACAGCAAATGCAGAAACTGTGGTTGTTAGCCCCCCTGGTTTACAAGAAGCCATCAACGCGGAAACTGGTATCTCTTTTGGCTTTTCCTTTTCCTTTTCTATTTGTTGACATGACATGTGTGTGTTTGAATTACATATTTGTTTGAAATAAAGCTCCACTACCCTCACATTTTCACTTTCAACCTGTGACATATATCATTCATCCCTTGAAGCCTTTCAGGGAGAAGATTAAGATGTAGAATTTGAGTATGCTAATATTGCAGCTTGATTCATTTCTTATGTGGGTTTACAGGGAAGTACCACAAAGGTCGATGCTTTGTGCGACCATCTGGTACTGAGGATGTTGTTCGTGTATATGCTGAGGCATCCACGCAGGAAGCAGCTGATACACTAGCCAACTCTGTGGCTAAGCTTGTGGACCAATTCTTGGGGCTCGGTAGCTCCTAACACCGTAGCAACTCCTTTTCCTTCCATGTCTTCCTTTTATTTTTCATTTCATATTACAACATAATCTACTCTTAGTTTTTAAGGTTATCTAACCATGGATTTTTCTAATAAAATTTCTCTTGCATTTTACTTTTAAGGAGGGTGGTGTTATTCTATGTTTGTTACTTCTGCATATTAACATCTCCGACATCGTGGTTTACATCTTATTGAACCTTACAAAACTAATTAATAAAGTTATGTATTATGTTGTGACTATCTCTATTCCTCACGAGACTTGAGTTTATTTTATTAAAGTTTGTGCAAGCAATTCCTTAGTAATGTAGAAGATTTTGTTAACAAATTAAATGTGTAGATTATTAGGAAATAGTACATTACAGTTTAATATAAGGCATTATTTGTTGTTGATCGATCAAGAAGATGAAAAAATCTTAAGTAAAACAAGAGGACAACAAGTAAACCGCCCATCGTGGGGTTCGAACCCACGACCACAAAAGGTTAAGAGAGCTAGACGGGCTTATGATTGATTTATTTTTATTTTATATTTATTGTTATAATTCATGCTCAAACATTAATTCCTTGAATGTAAAAAATAGTGAAATATCATACTAAAAAACCATTGCTTGTGTAAATACTTTACTTTGTGAATTTTGCATTTGCTATTGTAAAGAAGCATACCAATTCTTATACTGAAAAAACAAGCTTAGCTTAAAAATAATTATATTTTATTTACTTTAAAATACATGTTTCATTATATAAGTATACTTAGTCCAGTACTTCTTTAATAGTACTTTAAAACATTTTAACAATAATAAAAGAAAGAAAAGAACAATGTTTAAATTCCCAGCTAAGTTTTTTTTTCTTTTTGTAAAATAACAAAACGTGTAGAAGAATAATGTAGCTGATAGAATATTATGTTAGTGATGTATAAATACTATGATTAATATTTTTTGAAACTGAACCGTGGTTGAAAAAAAGGAAAAAAAACTATTTTCAATTATTAGTTGATTACAGAGAATCAAATATGCTAAGAGAGTGTATATATATATATATATATATATATATATATATATATATATATATATATATATATATATATATATATATATATATATATATATATATATATATATATATATATATATATATATATATATATATATATATATATATATATATATATATATATTTGCTAAGACGCGTACGCCTTTTAGTTTGTATATTTTAGCAATGTGTATCGGATTTTAGTAGACAAAAATATTTTTATATATATAATGGATTCTAAGTTTTAAGGTTAAGGGTATTTTAATAATTTTCATTATCAAAACTAAAAAAAAGAAACTCCCAAACCCTTACTGACTTTTCTCTCTCATTTCTCTCAACTCTTTCTCTTTCATCTCTCTTACGCACGTTAACAAACTCATATATATATATATATAAAGCTTACCTCATTTTTTTAAACTAATTATTCTATCTACAAAATCAAACATCCATTTGGTTGATTTAAAAATTCGCTTACAAATTTAACTTTACTTACTAGACAAGATAATTTCACCCACGACACTAAAAAATAATATGGAGTAAAAAAATTGTTAATGAATAGAATGAAAAAGAAAAAGAAATAATCAATTTTGCTTTTCTCAAAGACGGAGCATTATTAATAGTTTCATCATTGTTTATTAGCTTCTTCCTATCTATAAAACTACTAACCAATTAATTTGTGAATAAATCATAGCAAAAAGAATTAGCATAAGTAAATCAATTCAATGAGCTGTGTATCAAATTATAAAAAACTAAGATACATATAAATAATCAAACTAGAACAAATAAATGGGTAAAAGAAGAAAAGAGAGAGAGAGAGAAGAATTTAATTTTATTAAATTTCTATGAATAGAAGAAAAGAGAGAAGAAATAAAATAGAAAAAGCACATATTCAAACTCAAACAGAAAATAACCATAAATCCTACAAAAATAAAAGAGTGCACATTGTTACAATAAAAAAAAGTCAAGGCCATAACAATGTTTTGATAACAAAAACAAAAACTAATTACATGTCCACTACAAAATCATCTCAACTAAACTACCTCAGAAAATACATATTGCATGAAGATTACATATAAAACTAGGACCAGACAGAAGAAAAAATTAGATTATTTATATAATATTTTATTAAACAGTTTTGTCAAAATTTGAACCTGTGAATTGGTTTTTCTTATTTTATCAATGATTTTTTTTCAAAATAATATATAATATAAAATTTAAAATATAAATTTATTAAAACAATTTGCTAAATATATTATACTAAAAGACTACATTACTTAAATATGGAAAATCACCTTGTTCAACTATTACAAAATTCAAAAACCAATATTAAAAATTATATATATCATCTTTTATCAAATATAAAATTTCATCTAATGCTCAAGTGTGATCTATAGAGCATTTGGTCCATCAAGTAACTTACATCTTTGATTGATGTGAAATGCAACAACGTTACTGTTAGTTGATCAAATTTAATGTGCAGACATTGTGAAAAACAAATACTTGGTACAGCTATCAAACTAAACAAAATAAAATAAAATTTTTAATTTATGACAGTATTTGAAACTAAAATTTTCAATTTATTACACTAAAAGTTTAATATATTATTGACAACATCACCAACTATCAACAAAAAATTTTAATCATAATTTATTTTTAAACTATATCAATTTAACCTACATTTATCTTGTTGTCAAGAAAAACTTTTCAAACAATATTATCTTACAAAAATAAAATCTTTGAAACATAATTTATATAGGTAGAATCTATCTAAGATAGAGTTTATTTTAGGTAAAATCTATATGAAGTAGAGTATATTTGAAGTAGAGTCTATCAAAAATATAATTTATCTAGAGTATAGTCTATTTGGGGTAGAGTCTATTTGAGATAGAGTCTGAGTAGAGTCGATCTGAAATAGAGTTTATATGGGGTAGAGTCTATTTGGAGTATAGTCTATTTGGGGTAGAGTCTATCTAGAGTAGAGTTTATCCAGGGTAGATTTTATCTCGGGTAGAGTCTATATGAAGTAGAGTTTATCTTAGGTAAAGTCTATATGGAATAGAATCTATCTAGAGTAGAATTTATCTGAGATTCTATCTAGGGTAGAGCCTATCTAGGGTAAACTCTATTTGGGATATAGTCTATATGGGGTAGATTATATCTTGGGTAGATTATATTTGGGATAGAGTTTATATGGGATATAGTCTATTTGGGATAAAGTCTATATGGGTAAAGTCTATCTAGGGTTGAGTGTATATGAGGTAGAATGTATATGGGGTAGAGTGTATCTAGGGTAGAGTCTATATGAGGTAGGGTTTATCTATAGCAGAGTCGGTTTAGAATAGAGTCTATTTGGGATAGAATCTATTTGGGATATAGTCTATTTAAGGTAGAGTCTATATGAGTAAAGGCTATCTGGTATAGAGTCTATTTTGTGTAAAGTGTATTTAGGCAGAGTGTATTTGGGTAGACTGTATAGGGAGTATCTCGGATAAAGTTTATTTGGGATTGTGTCCATTTGAGGTAGAGTTGATATAGAGTCTATCTCAGTATTTTAAAATATAAGAATACTTATATTTTATAATATTTTAAAATAATATCTAAATAAAATTACATAAAAAATATATAAAATATAATATAAATTAAAATTTAATTTTAAATAAAATGAATCTAATAAAATATAAATTAATTTAATTTTAAATTAAATTAAAATTAAAAAATAAAAATTAATTTTTTATTTAAGGTTTTTATGGATAACGAATATTCACAATAAATTTTTGTGATTACTGTCTGTTTACTGTGAATTTTATATGTTAATATATGTTAAATAAGAGTATTTTTTTGGCAATCTAGATGGACAGATATCAAAATTACATTCATGTTTTTAAATTTCAGGTAAAATTATCTTGTATATTAGGAGTTATATATTTAGGGTCACCCAAAAATTTTAACCATCTTAAATTTTATGTGACTTCCTAAAAAAAATATTGGTCTCTACATTTGAATCTGGTTCCACCATATACTATAAAATCACATAATCACTTTGGTTCCACAGTGTGGTAGAAAATCATCTGATATTTTTTAAGTGCAATAGGGAAATTATTACATCTTGTCAAATGGTGTGTATGACTATTATTAAAGTATGATAATGCAAAATAAAATCACCATTAAGTAAGATTTTATTTGCCTAACGTGGTTTAATAGCTTTTAATTAGGTAAAAAGAAAAAAAAAATCACAACATGGTCTTTTTTATAAGACATAATGATAAAAATGTGCAAATAAAAATCATAAAATATTGAACAGATAAATTTAAATTCACAAAATAATTTGATTAATTTGTATCGTTGTGTCTTATAATAAGTTGCAATTTTTAGAATTTATTATGACAATAATATTCTTTTATCATAACTGTTTTCTATTATTTTTTATTATAAATATATTTATCAGATTAAAACAGTTTATCATTATTTAAATTTTAATGTTTTAATATATAATAACATATCTTTTAGTATTTTTGTAACTTATTGTAATTTTTAATGATACTTATATTTGATGTTATTTTAATATAGTAGAGTGAAGTAGTAGTATTTAAATGAATTATTTTATATATTAAACAAATATCTACATTTTATATTTAAGTTTAATGTTAATGAGTTGTCTGATAAGTTTTTCATCATTAAACTCTTGAAAATATTTGTATAATAATTTAAATTATTATGTTGGAAAGGATTTTAATATAATTTTTTATATAATAAATTTTAGTTAATATATTGTAAGCTTTTTTAACTATAGCGTAAGAAATTTGTATTAATTTATTTAAATCTATTATATTTAAAAGCTGTTTCCTATTTACTATTTTGCTATTAATATTCATGTTTGGTTGAGATTCTTGAAAGAATTGAATGAATATAAATATAAATACAGGTATGAATGTATATAAATAGGTTTAAATTGGATATAGGAAACTGTCTCTCGATCTCTATCTTAATTTAAATTACAATAAGTTATTAAACAATTTAAACTTTGTGAATATATCATTTCTTGATTCTAGTTTCATAACATTTTTTTTCTCACTTTGAAGATATTGTTTTACCATAATCTTGATTTATATTTTTTTTATGTGGTTGGTATGTTTAAATTTTGTATTGTCGTCAATTAAATAGTTTTTACTTTTTATAATTAATTTTTTTATTTTTAATATTGTTATTTTCTTACATAAAAATATTTGATTATTAAATTTAAGTTTTGAATTTCCCAAACCCTTCTAGCACTCTGCCACACAATTTTATAAAAAAATCTAATTAGACTAAACGTGAATTAATTAGAAAAAAAATCGTTAGGATAAGAGATCTCGTGTTAATTAATGGCGATTTTTTTAAAGATTTGTATTTTAACTGAAGTCGTAATTACTTATAAAGATTTAGTATAATTTATTTTGAACAAAAGTTTTAATTTCGTTTGAATATGATTGAATTTTGACTTGAATTCATGCACAATATTATCCAATTCAGGCAATAGATTTTGAATTAAAGTCATTATCTTCATTATCTTCTTTGTTGACTCTAATTTAATTTGGTTTTAAACTAAAGTTGTTATCCTTCACAATCTCAGTGTAACTTGGCTTTGAATTATAAATGTATCATACAATCTCACCACTTCAATTTAATTAAAACTATTATTCTTATTTATATTTTAAATCAAATGATTAGTTATTTTTAACTATTTATTATCTCTAATGTTATTTGTATATGTTAGTTTATTTTAAATAAAAATAATGATTAATTTATATTATTAGAAAAATATCTCTTACTTGAAAATTATCTATCACCTGCATATTTTTTTCCAAATTTTCTTAAAACAACAATTTATAAAATATACTTGTAATTTTTATTGTGAAATATTCTTCATAAAAACATCTATAATTTTTTTTGAATTATTCATTTCACTCTGACCAAAAACAAAGCATTTAATGTATGCAAAAGAAAAAGATAGGTCTTAAATAGGTTACTTTTATATTAGGGGAGCTCATGTGCTTTTGCTTCCTCTTCCTTTGTAGAGACTTTCCTGACAGACTCACAAAATTGGTAAAACAAAACAAAGTAAATTTCAGATTGCAACACTAGCCAGTATCCAGAATTATACAGCAAGAACATGCAATTCCCACGAAACATCTTTAAGGTAAACTCAACTCATGCCAGCTAAAGTCTGGAAAATTGAACTCTGTCCATCCAAAACTACCCAGACAAAGCTGATCACTAATGCCAAGAGTGATCTTCTACAATAGGTTAACTTGTATGCATAAGACTTTTAACTGATAAGCAACACCTTAATTTCTTGGTGTGCTGTATAATATAGGCCAACAACTTCATGTTTGCAGTGTTAAGCACTTAATATGAATATTAAATAGGTTACATATGATAAATACTCAGCGAGATTCTGATTACATATTTACTGTTAATTAATTCTTGGTAAAAAGATTTTCAGTCTAAGAAAAGTTGGTAAACAAGTGGTTGGTTTAAAGTAGTCTAAAATTTAGAAGGCAAAGGGGAATTAACAAGCTGAATCAACAATAAGATTTATAATCAAATCTAGATTATTTATTTGAATCCTACCTTTTTTTTTTAAATAAAATAATGGTAATAATAATATAATAATAGTTCCGCACAGCAGTTTACTGAATAAATTAAGCTGCAAGGAAAGGAAAATCAAATTCAAACCAAGTTAAGAGCCTAGGATTAGTTTTACTAGTATACATAAAAAACAACAAATAAATGACAGTGAGGGTTTAGAAGTGGTTTTAGCCTTGAGGAACTAAGTAATGAGTTTTTATGTGGTTTTGGACGGCTTAGGGACAAACATGGTCGGTGTTATCGAATTTATCGTACATGAAGCGAGTGATGATGCTGGTTTTTCCCACCAATTGGTCACCCAAGAACACCAACATAGCTAAAGCTGAAACACGAGCCATTTCAAAATCGAAAACGAAAGCAAAAGGAGGAATCGGAAGAAGCTGAGAAAAAACCCGATGGTTAGTGAATCCGGACATGCTGCGCCACCATTCATCAATCTTCGTGCGGATTTTAACATGTTCAGTTCGCAGTGTGCGTTATGTCTATGGCACCAACCATTCCCAATGCGAATGCGACGAGCCTCTGCTCCTACACTACTTATCCAATGGCTGCCACCACGAAGCGCGAAACCTCCTTCAAAGTTCCTCCCGAGGTGACCTTCACGCACGCGTGGTTCGCTGGACCAAGCTACTCTCCAACTTCTCCCGCCATGGTTACGTGGCCGAAGCTCGCGCATTGTTCGACATAATGCCTCACAAAAACCTCGTCACTAGCAATACCATGTTGACAGCGTACATGCGCTCCGGCTTGCTCGACGAGGCTTCCCGGTTCTTCGAGACCATGCTGGAGAAGAACGTTGTTTCTTGGACTGCCATGCTATGTGGGTTTTCAGATGCGGGGAGGATCGAAGATGCGAGGAAGGTGTTCGATGTAATGCCTGAGAGGAATGTTGTTTCGTGGAACGCGATGGTGGTGGCGTTGCTTAGGAGTGGGGATTTGGAGGATGCGAGGATGGTTTTTGAGAAGACTCCTTTCAAGAATGTGATTTCGTGGAATGCTATGATTGCGGGGTATGCTGAGAGTGGTAGAATGGACGAGGCTAGAGAATTGTTTGGGAAGATGGAGTTTAAGAATGTGATTACTTGGACTAGCATGATATCTGGTTATTGCCGTGAGGGTGATGTTGAAGGTGCTTATTGTTTGTTCCGGGCTATGCCGGAGAAAAACATTGTTTCTTGGACTGCTATGATTGGTGGGTTTGCTTGGAATGGCTTGTATGAAGAGGCATTGCAGCTTTTTATTGAGATGGTGAGAGTTTCTGATGCCCAACCCAACACAGAGACCTTTGTTTCTCTTGTTTATGCTTGTGGAGGTTTGGGTTTTTGTTGCCTTGGCAAACAGGTACATGCTCAGCTTATTGTTAACAGCTGGCAGATTTATGATTATGACGGTAGGTTGCATAGAGGTCTTGTTAGGATGTACTCTGGGCTTGGTATTATGGATTCTGCTCGCAATGTGTTTGAAAGTAATTTGAAAGACTCTGATGATCAGTGTTTCAATTCCATGATAAATGGTTATGTTCGGGCCAGTCAGTTGGCTAGAGCTCAAGAGTTGTTTGACATGGTACCCACTCGGAACAAGGTTGCATCGACTTGCATGATTGCTGGCTATCTTAGCGCTGGCCGAGTACTGGAGGCTTGGAATTTGTTTAATGACATGCCTGATAGGGATTCCATTGCGTGGACTGAGATGATTTATGGGTATGTACAGAATGAGCTCATTGCTGAAGCCTTCTGCTTATTTTCTGACATGATGGATCGTGGTGTTTCTCCTATGAGTTCTACATATGCTATTCTATTCGGAGCTATGGGTTCAGTTGCATATCTAGATCAGGGGCGGCAATTACATGGTATGCAGTTTAAGACTGTGAATGAAGATGATTTGATTCTTAAGAACTCTCTAATTGCAATGTACGCAAAATGTGGGGAGATAGATGATGCATATAGGGTATTCTCTAACATGACTTGCCGGGACAAAATTTCTTGGAACTCTATGATCATGGGTCTTTCAGATCATGGCAGGGCCAGTGAAGCTATAAAAGTGTATGAAACTATGATTGAACTTGGAATTTACCCAGATGACCTTACATTCCTAGGTGTCCTGACAGCATGTGCTCATGTGGGTCTTGTTGACAAAGGACGGGAGTTTTTTATTGCCATGGTCAATGCTTTTGCTATTCAACCTAGGTTGGAGCATTGTATCAGTATTATCAATCTTCTGGGTCGAGCAGGAAAGGTGAAGGATGCAGAGGAGTTTGTTTCGAAGCTTCCTGTTGAACCAAATCATGCCGTTTGGGGGGCTCTAATTGGAGTGTGTGGCTTGAGTAAAAATGATACAGATGTTGCTACGCGTGCAGCCAAACGACTGTTTGAATTGGATCCTTTAAATGCGCCTGGGCATGTGGCCCTTTGTAACATATATGCCGCAAATGATAGGCATATCGAGGAGATGAGATTAAGAAAAGAAATGAGGTTGAAGGGTGTGAGGAAGGCACCCGGATGTAGTTGGATATTGGTGAAGGGGACAGTTCATATTTTCTTCCCGGACGATAAATTGCATGCATGTTTTTAAGAGGTAAGAGGTGTTATTTGCAATTATCTAGACAGTACACTTGGCTTCCTGATGAGCCCAAACTCCATTCAAGAGTCCATCACTAGTAGCATGGTGAAAAAGCTCTAAGAAAGATTTAAAGATATATCAAAAGAGGGAGAAGTGAGGCAAATCTTCACTTAGAAGAAGCTGGACTCGCCCAGCGGACCATGAAGCTCACCCAGCGAGCTGGCGCCCAGCGAACATCAACCTGCGCCCAGCACTGACGGAGAACACTGCATCCACGTTTTGTAGCTTGGTCTCCACTTGTTTGATTCATGTAAAACTTGGCTATACACATGTATTTTGAACCGTGAAGGGATCCTGATCATCAGGAGCACCTTAGGCAGCGTGGAGAGGGATGAATGCTTCTATAAATTCACCTCTCCCCCCTCCCCCCTTGTACACACTTTGAGTTTTTTGTAATGAATAGTTGTTGAGATGACTCCAGCCTCATTCTACTCTTAGTCACCGGCCAAAGAGAGACCTCAGCCTCCTCTAGCCACCCTTAGTTAGGAACCCTAGCTAAGCACCAAGACACTCCATCACATACCAAACACCTTCACCGAGCTTTTCCCTTCATCTTACTTTGCCTTCTGCTGCATTCATCGCAGTTCTGTTTGTTCACGTTTCATCATAGCTCTAATCTAGTCTTGGAGTAGATCTATTTTATTTAGCCACCGAACACCGCTTCACTTCTACTTCTAAGAATCATTTCCGCTGCGTCTATATACTGGAAGATGCCTCTGGAGGTCTCGTTTCTAGTTCTGTATCTGAAATCACCAGGAGCGTCTTCCATCATGTGGTATCTGAGCCTGGTTGAGCACCACGCGTTTCAGCTAAGTGTTTCCTTTGTCAAGCCGTGTTGTCTATTTCATTTTCTGAATTGTCTTGCTGTTCTGAGTTTTTGTTCTCTGTTTCATTGAGTTTGTTCGGTTAATTAGGCTTCCGTATTCTTGTTGAAGGTTTATTGTGTTTGAGCAAGTTGTTTTATCATTTTATTCGGTGGAATCCTGTGTTTGAGTCATTTTTAGTTTTTGAATCAAATTCTGTCATGTTCTATTTCATGTGCATTGTTATTCGGTGCATTGCTTTTCTTGTGATATTTCTGAAGTTTAAGTGAATCAGTCTTAATTCCAGTTCAATCATTAATACTGCACTGATTAAGTTCTGTTCACCACATATAAGCTGTGACATTTGGTTAAATGAGCTTGGTGGCAGATTTCAGTGGTAGAGATAATGAATTTCATGTTTCATGACTCTGTTTTTAATTTTATTTCATTGAAGTCTAGAACATTTGAATTTGAATCCTGCCTAGTAACTAGCAAGTGCATACCAAGTGAGCAATGAAAGGTTCAGCCTAACTCGGTTGCACATTGTTAATCAGCAGAATTGCCTTTTTGGCCAATTACACCTAGCTGGGAATTCTTTGAAGTCAGGTTGAGTCTTACTCCATGCTTAGCACTAGATCATAAGCGTAATCAATTTCTAGAGTCATTCGTGAGCTGTTTTCGTGATTCAAATTCAAATCTGCAGAATTGGTTGCAAAGTGAATTCTATTTCTGCACTTTTGCTGTCATTAAGTTTGATTTTCAGAATCTGTATTTGTGAACGAGATTCTGTCATACCAGTGAGCTTAGCAAAGCCAATTTTCGAATATTAAGGCGCTATTATGGTCAGATATACTTTATTGGTGCTAGAATCAAAAGTGACTTGCAAAACCAATTTATGCGTGCAATTATTTTATTTCCAGTTGAACCATTAGGTGCTATGATTTTTATTTCCAGTTGAACCATTAGGTGCTGATGATCTGCGTTGTTTCTTCTTCTAAGGTGAACTGTAGTAAAAGCTATAGTCATTGTAATGTTATCATTTAAGTTGTTAAAATTGACGTGGCAAAGTTTAAAAGCAAAACAGACTCGTGCAGTTCACCGTACTGATGTCTGAATCCAAAATTGAAAATCTGCAGAATCACATAGTTCATTGAGGCATTTTATCAAACAGTTTGGTCTTTCTATTTATAAGTCAATTCTGTCCAGTATTGGTTCAACTTAACTTGTTTTCTTGCTTTTTTTAATCTGTTCTAGAGCTGATCATAGGTTCTATTTGAGTGCCATCTTGTTTGTAAACCCTTTTCAGTTGCTTGTCTTATTGAAATTCTTGTTTTGTCAAATAGTGAAATCTGTTTCAGCTTCAAATTTTCTTATCGGTGCACTGTTCCATTGGTCATTTTTAGCTTGGTTTGTGGTGTCTTTCACTTCCTTGTGTTGCAGATTTGGGTGCTTGCAAGAATCCAAACCTAAGGTAGTATCTTAGGGTGTGGAGGCTGGCTGTACTTAAAACAAGTATTTTTCTTAAAACGAATTAAACAAACCCACCCAAGATAATCTCAAAGTTGGAAAGTTAACCCTTATGAGAATTATCACTAAATGTTGATTTGTAGAGGAAAATCAGCTCAAATTATTCATCAAACCATTTATAAAGCACTCACTTAAACCCAGAAGCTACCATAAGAAGTTTAGTGCCAAATCGCTCACAGTGCTGACACGAGTGGGCAACCAAAAAGCTACGTGTCATTACACCGCAACGTGTCATTACAAGATTACAGCGTAATAATGTATAGAATTTAGATTTAGATAGCACCTCTGCATTCAACATATGCATATGCTACGTTTTTTAAAAAGAAGATCAAAACCGAGTCTTACACAGAGAAGAAGCTCAAATGTCTGCAGCTCAGGTTGATCCTCACGACAAAATGAGGGCGAGGGATGTGAACAAAGTTGCGCGAGGTGAGCAAGCTCCAAGACCCGCTCATCAATACGGCACGGTTTCTCCCCCCTCTTCAACCCACACTAACGACGATACCAAGAACAAAATCAAGGTAAAACCTATACGCGTTTCTTCTTTAACTTCTTCACAAAAATTTTAAAAACAAAAACTGGGGCACTAAATTAGAAAAATCGCTGTTGTTATTCAAACTGAAGTTTATATCTAAGAAAATTGCTTCTTTCAAATTTAATTTTTACGCAGAGTTATTTTTTAATTATTTAATCCGTTTGGACTTATATGAACAATTTGTGATTCAACCATAGCATCTTCTTTGTTGGAAGTCTCAGGCCAATTTATAATATATTACAAGCCGGTTCAATTTATAATATATTATTTTTGTGGCTGTGGGATGACTTATACTTAAAGTTCACTTTCTAACATTCTTTATCAGAGCATTTTTCTCATTTAAAATTTACTTTTCAGCATAAACTAAAAGGCCTTTTTTCTAATTCAGATTTTTTCTCCATTTTTTGATTGAGTGATACGAAGAAAACTATTTGTTTACGGCTGTAGCATATTATGCTTAGTTAGGTTTTTTAACTGTGCAAAAAACAGGAGAGAAAGTCAGGGATAGAAACGGTGCCGAATCAGCCGAGAGCACTGATTATAAAATTTGTTATGTAAAATATGTGGAGTATCACAGGTAAGTCAAAATGCTTTTGTATAGCCATGGAATCACAATTCTGAAAGAACCAATTGTCATATTATGCAAACTATATTCAGATATCTAATTCAGCAGTTTGTGTGGTTTAATCAGATGCATTCAACAAGAAGGCGAAAAGGCATCAAAATGCCAGAAACTAGGCACATATTTTAGGTCCTTCTGTCAACCTGAATGGGTGAGTTCTGAGCAATAATTGGAAATCCAAAACAGTCTTCTTAACTTAATTACCGATTAATAGAAATAATTTTGGTTTGATCCTCATCGTGGTGACAGTCTGTAGTGTGGATCATCAACTTTTTCTTTTTGTTGTTTTGCAGATAACAGAATGGGATAGAGAGAGAAAAGAGGGAAAGTTCCCTGCACAAATCTAGCCATGAGCATATCCCTCTCTTTTGTTAAGAAAAAGTTGCTAATTTACCTTTGGCAAATAAGTCAGATAACAATGAATCTTCTTTCTGTATTGTGTTTTCGTTCTCTGAATATAACGTCATTACATTACTGATGCACCAGAACTTATTTGGTGGACTGATATACATACTACACTAACTCATGTTTTTAAATTTAAGATAAAATTATCTTATATCTTAGGAGTTATATAGGTCTCGTAAGAGAATCTGGCTCAAATGAGAACCTGACTTCACATTTTGGCTCTAAGGTGTAGTAGAAAATCATCTTATATTTTTTAAGTGCAACAGGGAAATTGTTACATCTTGTCAAATGGTGTGTATGAGTATGACTATTATTAAAGTATGATACATAAATATGGATTTAAGGGAAAAATTGCATAAACAAAAATGCAAAATAAAATCACCATTAAGTAAGATTTTACTTGCCTCACGTGGTTTAATAGTTTTAATTAGATAAAAAAATGGTCTTGTTTATAAGACATAATGATAAAAATGTGGAAATAAAAATCATAAAATATTGAACAGATAAACTGAAATGTACAAAATGATTTGATTGTTGTGTGTTATAATAAGTAGCAATTTTTAGAATTTATTGTGGCAATAATTATTTTTTATCATAACTGTTTTCTATTATTTTTTTATTATAAATATATTGATCAAATTAAAACAGGTTATAATTAATTAAATTTTAATGTTTAATATATGATAACGTGTATTTTAGTATTTCTGTAACTTATTCTAATTTTAATTATATTTATATTTGATGTTATTTTAATCTAATAGTTTCAAGTAGTAGTACTTAAATGAATTATTTTATATATTAAACAAATATCTCCATTTTATGTTTGAGTTTAATTTTAATGGTTAGTTTTCAATCATTAAACTCTCGAAAATATTTATATAAAAAATTTAAATTACTATGTAAGGCTTCGAATATAATTTTTATATAATAATTTTTAGTTAATATATAGTGTAATAAATTTGTATTAATTTATTTAAATATTTTATATTTAAAATTTGTTACATATTTATTATTTTGTTATTAATATTCAAGGTTAGGTATGAATATAGATATTGATATAAATAATATCCAAAAAAAATAAATTAGATAGAGGAAAATGTTTTAATACCTAACTTTCTCTCTTTATTTCTATATCTATCTTCATAATTTATTAAACAATTTAAACTTTGTGTGTATATATTATTTCTTGATTATATATATTTTTTCATGTGATTATTATGTTTAAATTTTGTATTATCGATAGGATGACCACTAATTACATTTGTTTACACAAATGCTTAAAATTGGTGGCCTTACGACCATTTTGTGCATCCTCTTTGGTAGAAAATTGACACAATCATTCACCCAAAAACAATATTCTTCTTCTTTTGGCAAGCTTCCCTCAAATAAAAGCTTTAAGAAAATGTTTTCTTTTTTAATATTTTACAGTCTTCAAAAAAAATTTAAAAGCGCGTTGTTTTTCTTATATTAACATAATTTTTTAAAAGCGCGTTGTTTCTCTTATATCAGCATAATTATTATTGTGTTTTCTTAGCATAACTTTTAATTGTCGGGTTAACTCAGAGTTTGAGAATTACAAGTGAGCAACCATAATACTATTTTTTTTTATTTGTGATTTTTTTTTTACATAAAACCAGTTTTAAATCTTTCAATCTTAATTTTTAATTTTATCCTTTATATGTGTTTATGTTAAAAAATGTATTTTAAGTCCAACTTTATCCTACACTTATACACTAAGATTTTCATTTATATATATACTCTAAATTTGATCTTATCTTTAATCGATGTAAAATTTTTGACATTTTTCCATTACGTTGAATTATATACATCGAATATAAAGTACTAGATATTAATAGATGGTCTAATAAATGTTCGATAGTCGGTAGAATGATATGTCTAACAAACACAAATCTTATTAGGATAAGTTCTAATCTATGACTCTCATATTATGTTAAAAAATAAAATTTAAATTTAATTCAATTTCACAAAATTGAATTGTAAGGTGAGGTTTGCACCTACATATATAATCTAAATTTGGTCTTATTTCTACTTGAAGTGAGACTTCCAACAATTTATTCAATGTAAAACTATTCCAATTTTAGCTTTTATTTTGTTCTCTTTTGTGTTGGAATTGTTCATTTAGATTCACCACGCTTGTGACTCAAAGTCAAACATTGTTTTCATTAAACTTTTTGTTAAACTATGTTACATATTTTTCCTTACATCTTTTGTACTAACAAATTGAGTCATTGTCACTTTCCATTGTTGTACTATTGTTTATTGTCATTCCTTTTCTAATTGTGCTACCTTAAAACTCTTAATTAAAGTAAGTTTTCACATAATTATGTTTCGAGTTTTCTTGCTTGTAATTTTATCCAATAGATTTTAGATTAAGTGGTTTGTAAAATCTATGGATTATGAAATTCAAAAATATATCATGGGTTAATCAATTCATGATTAAGATAAAATGAATTTCATCTTATAGATGAAAGAATTTGAAAACATGAATAGTGATTTTGTTTAATAATATAGAAAGCATTTGCATGTTACTCTTTTGTAGTCTTATACTTTATTGTTTATGACATAATATGTGGTATTTCACCTAGTGAACACGAGAGACCTACTACTTGTGTACTCAAAAGATAACAAGGTGGTCATAAATTGTGTCCAATAGAATATGCATATATACGATGTATGTCTTGAAAGTGTGTATGATGAAAATTTATTTTTCAAGAGCCTTTATATACCTTCATATTAACCACATGAAGTTGTAGTTGGGTATTATGAAAGTTTGTTCGTTTTTGGTGTTGGTTATAGATTATAAACAAGAGATTTTTCTTTGCATTTGTGGAGAGGTAAAATAATGGTGAGTCTAATAACTTTCACCTTTTGATTGGTGAGATGACCCACATCATTTGATGACGTGTCTCACTCTTTTAATTTTCATACTAGGATACTTATGCCTTTGCATCATTTTGGATGTGAAGTGGCAACACGAGTTTATAAAAGTTGTTTAGTAAAGTAAGTCAATACATCTACAAAAATTATACATGTAATTATTGTAGAACACATGTAAAGGTGTAGTATGAGATAACACATAGACCTCACTACATTAGCCTAAATTATGATTAATTGTGAATCTAATCATACAAAAAAAATTCTATTTTCAAAATGGGGTTAATTTATCTTGGAAAATGAAATGAGTTAAATCGTGTTGCATAATAATGCCATTGTTTGGAAGTTGTTAAAAAAACATACGAGTTTTGACCATCACAATGAAATCATAGCACGTGATGATGATCTTTGTGCAAGTTCAAGTCAACCGTCCCAACACAATTTTATTATAAATGTAATTAGATTAAATGCTAAATAATCAGAAAAAATCGTACTAAGGATATCAAATTGAGTTAAAATTCTTTGCATAAGAAAACGTGTGTTAGCTAGTGGCAACTTCAGTATAAATTGTATTTTAATTGAATTTATGCTCACTTTGACGACTTTAGTATAATTTATTTTGAACTGGAGTCGTCATATTCTCTGACAACTTCAGTGTCATTGAATTTTGACCTAAAATCATGCACAACACTAACAAATTCAGTGCAATAAGTTTTGAATTAAAGTTGTCATCATCTATGGGGACTTCAGTGTAATTTGGTTTTGAACCAAAGTTGTCATCCTCCTACGACTTCAATGTGACTTAATTTTGAACGAGAGCTTCATAATAATTAAAACTATTCTTATTATTTATATTTAAAATTAAATTATTAATTATTATTTTTAACTATTTATTATCTATAAGGCTATTTTTTATATATTATTTATTTTAAATAAATATAATAATAAATTTATATTACTGTATATTATTAGAAAAATATCTATCACTTGCATATGATTTATTTATTACATGTAGATTTTTCTCTTCAAATTTTATTAAAAAACATTTACAAAAAAACTTGTAATTTTTATTATAAAATATTTTTCATAAAAAATATCTGTAATTTTTGTAGAATTATTTTTTCAAAAAGATATTTACAAATAATTTTTAAAAAAATATCGGTATAAAATCAATAGTGATAATTACATATTTTATATCACTAATAATAATATTATATATTCTATTATTGAATTTAATAAAAAAAAAGAAAATTACACTCTAAGAATTCAGTTCAAAATTAATAAACATTGGAGTCATCAAAGCATATGATATGACGACGGCTTCAGTTCGAAATAATTTATATTGAAATCTCAATGATGAATACCACTTCAGATAAAATATAAGTGGTTAATGACTTATACAAATTTTCTGATACAAAAGTTTTAAATGAAATCGTTAGTCTCTAATACGATTTTTTCTTATTAATTAATGTTTAACCTAATTACATATTTAATTAAAATGTGTGGGATGAAATCGACTTAAATTTGAATAAAAGTTGTCATTACCTGTTACGTGGATAATTATAACTTGTTTATCATTTTTTGATATTCTTCCAAATAATTATGTAACATGACTTAAATCTTTTCATAATTTATTTCAAATGTAATTTTCAAAATAAATTAACCTCGTGAAAAAAAATTATAAAAAGGTCACCTGTTATGTATTTAAGGTGTCATGGTTGACTAAACAATTCTTTATTTATGATTATATGTCATATAGGATACTCAAATTTGCAATTTTTTTAAAATATATAGTTTCTTATGCAGTGATTTATTTATTTTACTTTAATATAATTTCTACTATAACATAAATCATGATAAAAATATTCCTTAACATGATTAAACTTCTCAATTAGCGCAACTTCGTTGGTTATAAAAGTTAGATGCAAAGAGTTTTCAAATGAGAATAAAAAGCCGACAAGACTAATATAATCACGTCTAAATTTTTAGTATTTTAAAATACTGCGTTCGATCAGTATAAAATGGAGACCATTACTCAATATAAGGATGACACATAAAAAATGTTTCTAATGTGTTCAATAAACAAAGTATACAAATTACAAACAATGCTTGAGTAAAATGTTTACTATAACCATGTTTAACACAAATGTTGTAATAACATTTGTTGAGATATACTTTGTTAAGACCTAAATGATATAATATTTATATAAATACGCTAAATTATTTACGAGAAGAAGTTTTGATATTAAAAATATGATTGAGTAATTGAATTAATCTATAAACTAGACACAAACCTTTTAACATACATTTTTTTTTAAATAATTACAATTAACCTTTTAAGAGTTTTTGTTACATTCTATAAATATGATTAACTAAACAAATAACTAATATTTGCTGATGAAAAAAAACTAATGGCCGACTAATTTAAATATAATGAAAGTTGTAAGGATCTATATTTTATGATTAAAATTAACATATATTTAGTAAAATTCATTTTTGCTTGAATTTTTTTTACTTGTATTTTTAGGCTCATTGATAACTAAAACAGGACAATAAAAAATGTTTGATTTACTTATCTTGTAGTTAAATTTTTTTAATAATATAATCTGTGAAGGATAACTTAAAAAGGAGAAGAAGTAGGTATTACCAAAAAAAAAGCAATAAACTAATAACAATTGTTGTGTTAGTTTTTATTTTTATAATTTTGTGAATATGTATTTTAGATGTACTCTTACATTTTGTAACTGTTTTTATAATTATTTTTTTAAAATATCTGTTTTATAAATTTAATAATAATTTTTTTAACAATAGTTAAAACAAATAATTTTTATTTTGATACCATAATAAACGCGTAGATGAATATGTTTTTACTAGTATTTTTCTAATAATAAGTATATACCATTTGATAAAATGTATTAATTTTAAAATATTAGAAGACCCAATTATTCAATTAAATTTTGATAAACGTTAAAATTTTAAATTAGAGACAGAAAGATATTTAACCCTCGATTTTGTAACGACCATGTTTAAGGAGGTCAGACCTAGCCAATAAAATAAATAAAATAGTATAATGCATAGAGCGTGGAAGCTTAGGGGAGCAGTGTATCCGTATGTTCATTGATACGTCTCTACGCACTCGCGCGAATACGCTCAATCACCCTTTGTGTATGTGTGTCTCACACTTTCATCCTTCTTTGAGAGTACTTGTCATTCTCTCTCTTCTTTCATATTCCCACACCGAACCCTAACCCTAATCACAAAAATTCAGAATCCATTTACAGCCTGACATTCACAACGCGTTCGCTTAAAACCCTAGCTCCGATACTCAAAGGATCGGACGCTCCTCTTCTTGATTCTGAAAACCCTAATAATGGACTCGCAACAGAGCAATCTATTCGACACCGCTTCGCAGCCCGACACCGGCAACGACGCCTACACCTTTCTTGAATTTAACACACAGGGCGAGGATTTCGACTACCCTGAATTCCGCGACCCGATTAGGTCGCCGGTAGCATGGCCAACTCCGTCCGATTCGCTTGCGGACACGTCGGAGCGCGGCGCCGTTGGGGGACCTGGCTCCGATCACCAGTCAGATGCCTCGCCTGTCTCCGCGGCTCCTGGAAGCGCTACCAAGGGCGGCCGGTCGGGGAACGGCGGTGGGCACAGCAGCCAGATGGTGGATGCGCTTGCCGCGGGGATGAGCGGGTTGAATTTTGAGGACACTGGGGATGATGATAACTATGAGTATGGTAAAGGAGATTTCACTGAACACGCTTGCCGTTATTGCGGGGTTTCCAATCCCGCTTGTGTTGTGAGGTGCAATGTGCCTTCGTGTCGTAAGTGGTTCTGTAATTCACGGGGGAACACTTCTGGATCACATATTGTCAATCACCTGGTTAGTTTCTCGTAACTGCATTTTCCTTTCCTTGTTGTTTTTTCTTATCTTGTGTGATCTTGAATTTACTTATTTTCTCTTTGGCGTTTTAATTTGTGGCGTGATTCGGTGTTTGCATATCGAGTAGCGGGGTTCGTGATCATGTGGCGTGTGGTAGTAACATATTTTATTTTTTATTGTTCTATTCAAATTACGGGGAGGATCCTAGATATTCATGCAGTATTCGAAATTAGACTGTCCAGAATAAATTATTGATATTTAGTTAGCATATTGTAACCGAGGAGTTGTCAACGAGCATGTTTGTGGAGCTAGTGCGTGTTTCCTCAGGTTATTGTTTTATGTTTCAATCCATTTTAATGGAAAGGTTGAAGTTCTTGAACTAGAAGAATTTGTTCTTGTGGGCTGTTGGTCAAGAATCGCCCTTGAAGCTTGAGAAATCCAACCTATTGGTTTACAACACGAGCATGCAATCCATTCCCAAATGTATCGTTGGGCTTGGGTTACTTGTTGTCTGGCAATAATTGATGTATGTGATCTATTCTGTCCATATGTGAAATACTTATTTGAGAAACTAAGGTTAATGAAGATTACCAGTCACATTTTTTTATTAAACTCTACTTATTATTTATTTACTTTTTCTAGGAGGGGGTTATAAAACTTAGTGATCAATTTATTTAATGTAGTCAGTTTATATTAATGAATCTACTTAATAGTTACAATTAGCACTGATTTGAAGGCAATTTGAAATTTTTTTGCTTTTACTCGGATCTCACAATCTGTGTTAAGTTACCGACTTGGCTGTTTCTAGGAAGATAGGGTTCATAGTTTCATATATGCAGTTTATTTGTTTTGGTTATTATTATAATTATAATAAATTTTTGTTTACTTTTGTGCCTCTTTTATTATGTTAAACACAGTTTTTTAAGCATTGTTGTTATTTTTGATGCGTAACAAGTCTCCGGCATTTCAAGGATTTTTCAATTTAGTCATTAATTGTCATGGCTTTAATTCAGTTTTTTTTTTTCCGTTGAATTCCAAATTAATTGTTAGTCATAAGTAAAGCACAGGTCACATATTCATAGCAGATGTAGTTGGACAGCTGGTATTTTAGCATTTTCAGGGTTTTCACTCACAAAGGTCCTCTATGATATCCGATAGTAGATCTCCCATGTACACTTAGTTTCTGTCATGACCTTTAGTATGTACCTGGTCGAAAAAATTAGGAGCTAAAACAAGTCATTTTCCATTTGGTTCGGCAAGATCCTGACTGGATCTGCTGCAACTCAACATAAAGTAATCTCTCTAATAGGTAATTTTCTGAATTGGCTGAGTTATTATTCATTTAGTATTTTAAGCTATGATTGAGTGTCAGGCTATTTTGCTCCCTGTAATTATTATTGTCAGGCTGTTTTGCTCCTTCTAATTATTATTGTCAGGTTGTTATGTTTTATCTATCAGTGTGACTTTGATTCTAGTATTAGTCTTCATTATCTTGAATCTTTTTTCAAGTTTGTTGTGTATATATTTGTATGGTAGTTACTTGTGTACATTGCTGTTTTTGCAGAAAAAACAGCTAAGGGAAACAGGAAATTAATTTATGCATTTGCTTGTTTGCTTCTGACCTTATGTTTCTTTGATTTTTTTTTTTTTATGAACAAGAAAAATCTATGTTCTCCTTTATCTTCTGTATGGTCTTAATGATTAAGATATGCTTAGAATAAAAAAGGGAGAAGTGTGGTTGGTGGCCCAGTTTCAGAGGCTAGAAAAATATGTAGATAAAATAAAAATTCTGTAGCTTCTATCTATGCTGTATCCCCTGGCTCTTCTAATTTTTCTCTCTTATGCTGGTTTATCTTACATGTTGCAGCTTGAAATTCTTAAGTCTGAGATTTAAGAACTTGTAATTTTTCTTACATGTTTTACCTATTAGCAATAATTCTTCAGGAAAATGTATTTATTTGACAGATAATCCTTTTTTTTTGCTTGTCTAATGATGATAATTTATATTGGTCTTTGGTGAGCAAATGTTGCTTATGATACATTTTTTTAATGTAGGTTCGGGCTAAACACAAGGAAGTCTGTCTACACAAAGATAGTCCGTTGGGAGAAACAATTCTTGAATGCTACAATTGTGGATGTCGCAATGTTTTTCTCCTTGGATTTATTTCTGCAAAGACGGAAAGTGTAGTGGTCTTACTATGTCGTGAACCTTGCTTGAGTGTTAATGCCTTGAAGGACATGAATTGGGACCTTAGTCAATGGTGTCCCTTGATTGATGATAGGTGTTTCTTGCAGTGGCTTGTCAAGGTTACTATGTTACTTTTTGGTTAATTAATATAATGTTATACATATTTTGTCGATCCATCCTTGATACATTTTGTTTTCTGCTGCAGATCCCATCTGAACAGGAGCAGTTAAGAGCTCGCCAAATAAGTGCACAGCAAATAAATAAGGTGGAGGAATTGTGGAAGACAAATCCTGATGCTTCCTTTGAGGACCTTGAGAAGCCTGGTGTAGATGATGAACCTCAGTCTGTGGCTTTGAAATATGAAGATGCATATCAGGTGTGTATTCAGGATTTCTTGTTATTTTTTTACTTTCACATTTAAAATTTTATGGTATACACTTGGGTCTTATTTATTTCATTTCTTGTTTTGTCTCTTTGTCTTAGTATCAAAATGTATTTGCACCTCTTATCAAGCTTGAAGCTGATTATGACAAGGTAATATTTGTTCTTTACTCCGTTGCAAGACATTCCATATATTCCTTTGCCTTTTTTTCTTCTGTGTACTTTTGGAACTTCTCTAAGCAGAAAAATTTCTGATTGCTTTATGTTTTCCTCACATCTTGTGTAATGTTTTTTTTTTCTGAATCTATGTTGCTGTAGATGATGAAAGAATCACAAAGTAAGGACAATGTCACCATTCGATGGGATATTGGTCTTAATAAGAAGCGTGTTGCCTATTTTGTATTTCCAAAGGTATATCTTTTGCTTAGTCTCCAATGTATTGCTATTGATGTACGTTGTATATGTCATCCAGTCTTATGTTCTTTTCATAGTTTGTATTCTAAGTGTCCTTTTGCATTTATACCCTTTATGTGATGATAAACCATATATTGTAGGAGGATAATGAGTTGCGGCTTGTACCTGGTGATGAGTTACGACTCCGTTATTCTGGTGATGCTGCTCATCCTGCATGGCAGTCAGTGGGTCATGTGGTATGAATGAATTTTTTTCCTCTCTATCCGTAGTTTTTGAAAAACGACTCTAGTTGTTTTAGTCTTCACATTTTTTCTTTATGCTATCATTAAAACTGTTAATGTACGTAAGGTAAAAAAATACTTGAAGAAATGGGCTGATAAATATAATAAAGAAAATTATTTTCAAATAATTAAACCTGTCCATACTTGTCTCTCTACTATGCTCCTATCATTTCCAATTATATTTTGATCAATGCCCAAAAACACATTGCTTCTTATCGAGAAGTAAAGGAAGCAGTGTTGATTTTTGTTTGTTATTTGTTCTATTTTTCTCTTGTTAGTGTTGGCTATTTCTTTAAATATTTCGATAATGTGATGTGTAAGATGCTTCATGTTCTATTTTTCAGATTAAGCTAACTGCACAAGAGGAGGTTGCATTGGAGCTCCGTGCTAGTCAGGTGAATTTAGCATTACTTTGTGATACTTGTATCTTGCTTTTATGATTTTTATTTTTCGTTTGTGTTTATTCCTCTTATTGTTATCAGGGTGTTCCTGTTGATGTTAACCATGGGTTCAGTGTTGATTTTGTCTGGAAAAGTACAAGCTTTGATAGGATGCAGGGAGCTATGAAAACCTTTGCTGTGGATGAGACAAGTGTTAGTGGGTAAGTTTGCCCTTGATTATATTTGATGCCTTGTACCTTTTCTTTTCCTTTTGTAGATCCCACATCAGAGTTAAGGACAATTTTCACTATATAAGTGTGTTAGAATTATTGGTTTATGTGTGAGTGGGTATGAGCTGTGTGTGAGTGTGTATGAGCTGTGTGTGAGTGTGTATGAGTTGTGTGTGAGTTGTGTTAAGTGTGTTACAACTAGAGAGCACTCTCTCTAGTTCTATAAATGTAAGCTTAAGAGTAGAAATGAAATAAGAACTTTGAGAAACATTTTTTTTCTCTCTTTTAGATCTTAAGTTGGTATCAGAGCGGGTTCATCCTGCTCTGGTTTCCGTGTGTTGTCCACCAGCACTGTCACTGCTGGTCGCACCTGTCCGGTGCCGTTAGTCGTTGTCTGCGGCTGTCTCGCCACTATCTGCAGCTGTCAACTGCAGTTTCAAGTTCTTCAACTTGGTTATCCGCCATCCAGGTATCTGTCCGCCGCCGTCCGCCGTACGCCGCCGTCCGCCGCCGTACGCCGCCGTCCGCCGTCACAGTTCCGTCCGGCGACCACTGGATCTGGTTCGCCTCTTCACGCGAAAGCCAACCCCACCGGTGGGTTCGCCTGATTCTCCTCCACGCTCTGTCACGCGCCGCCGCTTTGTGCGCTGCGAACAAGCGCGTGCTGCCCACGCGCCGCCATCTGCTCACCGGAAAGTCTCCGCGCCACCTCCATAGCTGTCGTCCTCAGCTCCTCTGTCCGTTCTGACCCTCAAAATCTTACTTTAGTGGGTCTAAAAGCTTCTCTTTAAGAAATCCTTAAGAAACCCTCTAGGGTTTTCGGGTCCTACACGGTTTTTCTTATTCTTTCTTTGAAAAATGGCATCTGGAAGTGCTCTTTCTTTCTCTGGAAGTCCCTCAATCACTTCCGAAAAGCTAAATGGAAAGAATTATATGTCTTGGTCTGCTGCTGTAGAAATGTGGTTCCTTGGTCAAGGACGTTATGACCACCTTGAGCAGGATGGGAGTCAAGTACCTTCTGACAAAGCTGAACAATGGAAACAAGCTGATTTTCAACTGTGTGCCCTATTGTGGCAATCTGTGGAACCCCGACTTTTGATATCTCTTAGAGCCTTCAAGACATGTCACACCTTTTGGAAGAAAGCCCAAAGCATTTATGCTAATGATATTCAACGTCTCTATGATACCGCAAACAAGCTCGCCTGTCTCAAAATGACAGAACATGATATGGTCTCCTTCATGACGGAAGCCCAAGCAGCTGTGGAAGAATTGAGAATGTTCTTGGAATCTTCAGAAGATATCAAAAAGAAGCTTGACCAGTATTATATGGTAATGATCCTACGTGCTTTGCATCCAGATTTGAATCACATCAGAGATCAACTTCTGACAAGTCATGAAGTCCCTTCCTTGGAAGCCTTGACCACACGTCTTCTTCGTGTTCCTGTGCCTCAGTCTCAGGAAACTCATGAAACAATAGAACCATCTGTCATGGTTGCCACGCGAGGAAGAGGACGTGGAACTAGAGGAGGAGGACGTGGAGGACGTGGAGGTCGGGGACGTCAATGCTCTTACAGTAACAGGATGGGTCACACCCAAGAAAACTGCTACTCCTTGCATGGCTTTCCTTCAAAAACCGCCAATATCTCTCAGGCTGAAACTTCCACTTCCAACTCCAAGTTTACTGAGGAAGAGTATCAAGAGTATCTGCGCTTAAAGTCTAACAGCTTGGCACAATCATCTCAGTCCTCAAGCACATCCACAGCTTGCATTTCTCAATCCATGGCAGGTCCAAATTCATGGGTAATTGACTCGGGTGCTTCTGATCACATTTCTGGTAATACCTCATTGTTCTCAAATCTTTCTCTCCAAGAAAAACCTCATTTCATTACCCTTGCAAATGGCTCTAAAACTTGTTCAAAGGGAATCGGTCAAGTTTCCCTGTCTCCCTCTCTAACTCTAAAATCCGTTCTTTTTGTTCCTAACTGTCCATTCAATTTAATTTCCCTAAGTCAGTTAACCAAAATATTAAACTGTTCAATAACGTTTGATTCAAAATCTTTTGTTATACAGGAGCGTGGCTCGGGGAGACAGATTGGAGAAGGATATGAAGCTGGAGGTTTATACCATTTTGGATTTCGTCCACGGGTATCTTGTGTTGCCGCTCTTCCCCCTAAAGTGTTACATGATCGGTTTGGCCATCCTAACTTGTCAAAATTAAAAAAGATGTGTCCTGAACTTAGTGGTCTTCAAACTTTAGAATGTGAGTCCTGTCAACTAGGAAAACATGTTAGATTTGTCTTCCCTAAAAGATCTCAATCAATGTGTACTTCTAGTTTTTCTATTATTCATTCTGATGTCTGGGGACCTAGTCGCATCTCTTCTTTTGGTTTTCGGTATTTTGTTACCTTTATTGATGAGTATTCTAGATGTACTTGGGTTTATCTGATGAAAGATCGCTCTGAATTGTTACCTATTTTCACATCCTTTTTGAATGAAATCAAAAACCAATTTGGCCAAGTAATTAAAGTCTTAAGAAGTGATAATGCTAAAGAGTATTTCTCATCAACTTTTTCTTCACTTCTTAGCTCCCATGGTATTTTGCATCAGTCCACTTGTCCTCATACACCCCAGCAAAATGGTATAGCCGAAAGAAAAAATAGACACTTGGTTGAAACGGCTCGTACTCTTTTGCTTGGTGCTCACATTCCTATTCATCACTGGGGGGATGCCATCTTAACTGCATGTTTTCTTATTAATAGAATGCCCTCCTCCTCTCTCAATAATAAAGTTCCTTTCTCCGTTCTCTTTCCCAATAACCCTCTCTTTCACACCTCTCCTCGAGTCTTTGGTTGTGTTTGTTTTGTTCATGACATGTCTCCGGGACTTGACAAGCTCTCTGCTTGTGCGATCAAATGTGTCTTTTTGGGCTATTCTCGACTTCAAAAAGGGTATCGATGTTACTCTCTTGAAACCAAGAAATACTACATGTCTGCTAATGTTACCTTCTTTGAACAGACACCTTTCTTCTCTCCATCTGTTCAAGATGTTCATATCCTCCAACAGGTACTTCCTATTCCAGTAATTGAGTCTAATATCTCAAATACCTCAGTCAATCCAAGTAATACCCAAGGTCCTCTCGAACCTTCCTCTCCACATACTGATAACCTTCGACACAGTACCCCGATGGATAATCCTCTTCCAGAAAATGGTGGATCTCCTTCTTCAGCTTCTTCTTCGTCACCATCTCCTGTCACGCCTCCTGGTGAAGATGATTTTGGTTGGCCCATTGCTCTCAGAAAAGGTAATCGTTCCACTCGAAATCCTCATCCCATTTATAATTTTCTTAGTTATCACAGAGTGTCGCCCTCCTTTTATTCACTTTTATCCTCAGTGTCTCCTGTGGTTATTCCTAAAACTGTGAAGGAAGCACTTGATCATCTTGGATGGCGACACGCCATGATTGAAGAAATGCAAGCTCTTGACCACAGTCATACTTGGGAGCTTGTGCCACTTCCCCCAGGCAAAAAGGCTGTTGGTTGTCGATGGGTATATGCAATTAAAGTCGGTCCTAATGGTGACATTGATAGACTCAAAGCTCGACTGGTTGCAAAAGGGTACACTCAGGTTTATGGTCTTGATTATTGTGATACCTTCTCTCCTGTGGCAAAGATGACTACCATTCGATTGTTCTTTGCAATGGCAGCCATTCGTCATTGGCCGCTTCATCAATTGGATATCAAAAATGCCTTTCTCCATGGTGATCTTGAGGAAGAGGTTTATATGGAGCAACCTCCTGGGTTTGTTGCTCAGGGGGAGTCTGGTATGGTTTGTAAATTGAACCGATCTTTATATGGGCTCAAGCAATCACCACGTGCTTGGTTTGGAAAGTTTAGCTCCATTGTTCAAAAATTTGGGCTACGACGCAGTGAAGCAGATCATTCAGTCTTTTATTATCATTCATCTCCAGGGAAATGTGTTTACTTGATAGTATATGTTGATGATATAGTTATTACAGGAAATGATACTGCTGGAATATCTCAACTGAAGGAGTATTTGTGTAGACATTTCCAAACCAAGGATCTTGGGAGCCTCAAATACTTCCTAGGCATTGAAGTAGCTCAGTCAAAAGATGGAGTTGTAATCTCCCAAAGGAAGTATGCTTTGGATATTTTGCAAGAAACAGGCATGATTGATTGTAGACCGGTTGATAGCCCTATGGATCCAAATCAAAAATTGACAACAGAAGAAGGTGAGTTATTCTCCGACCCAGAGAGATATAAGAGGCTAGTTGGGAAACTAATCTATCTTACTATTACAAGGCCGGATCTATCTTTTGCAGTTGGAGTGGTTAGTCAGTTCATGCAAGCTCCATGTGTTGGCCATTGGAATGCTATCATTCGCATTCTAAGGTATGTAAAAAAGGCTCCTGGGCAAGGGCTGTTATATGAAGAAAAAGGAAGCCTTCAGGTATCAGGATATTGTGATGCTGATTGGGCAGGTTCTCCTATTGATAGACGATCTACTACTGGATATTGTGTTTTCCTTGGAGGAAACATTATCTCATGGAAAAGTAAGAAACAAAATGTAGTGGCTCGATCAACAGCTGAAGCTGAATATAGGGCAATGGCTTCATTAACATGTGAACTTATATGGGTAAAGCAGTTCCTTCAAGAACTTAACTTCTGTGACATCCAGAGTATGAAGATGTATTGTGATAACCAAGCTGCTCTTCACATTGCATCAAATCCAGTGTTTCACGAGAGAACCAAACATATAGAAATTGATTGTCATTTTGTTCGGGAAAAGTTATTGTCAAAAGAAATATGTACTGAGTTTGTTGGATCAAATGACCAACTCGCAGATATGTTGACTAAGTCATTAAGGGGACCTCGGATTGAGTTTATTTGTTCCAAGCTTGGCACATACAATTTGTATGCTCCAGCTTGAGGGGGAGTGTTAGAATTATTGGTTTATGTGTGAGTGGGTATGAGCTGTGTGTGAGTGTGTATGAGCTGTGTGTGAGTTGTGTTAAGTGTGTTACAACTAGAGAGCACTCTCTCTAGTTCTATAAATGTAAGCTTAAGAGTAGAAATGAAATAAGAACTTTGAGAAACATTTTTTTTCTCTCTTTTAGATCTTAAGTAAGTGAATGCAAACATTACCTTACAAACTGATTTTGTAGGGTTTGATTAAGTTTAAAGTCAACTTCTTCATTTGATATTAGAGTCAATAGTTTATCTCGGACTTTATATAGAGGCAAGCATATATAGTAGTTAGGGTCAAGGGAAATGTGCTGTGATAAATGGGTGTGAAAAATATGGTCCTGTTGTGGTAGAAACTCACAGTAAAATCCAACTCACACACGAGAAGATTGTTAGGAATTTAAGTATAAGATGAAAGTCACACGTCAAGTATAAATGAGAAAGTTGAGTGACATTCGTAAAAAAACCCACCACAACAGAGACCTAATTATTAAGCCAAATCCCATAATAACTACGGAATTACAACTAATTGCAATTTAACCCAATTTTACCTTTCTTTATAATAGAGTTGTAAAGGTCTTTCTCACTTCTTTTCGATCCTGTCACCATTTCTAACAAACTGTAAATTTTACCAGGATTTTTGTTTGTTTAACTTTTAACTAATTGATTATGATTATTTATTTGATTTTTTTTTACAATTTCTGATTATTATGTAGGTATATTTATCATCACTTACTGGGTCATGAAGTTGAGGTTCAGATGGTGCGAAATGCTTTACCTCGTCGCTTTGGTGCACCTGGCCTTCCTGAGCTGAATGCATCTCAAGTATGTTGTTTCTTGAGATATGTTGCACCTGTATTACCTGATTCTTTCTAATATGTTTGATAACAGTCCCTTTTGTTCTGGCTCAGTAAAAAATACACATATATATAATAATGTACTTGTGGGGTACACTAACCCTTTTACATGCCTAAGCACATATTGGCTCTCTACATAGCTGTTGGCAGATTAGTTGCTGCTTTAGGTTATGCTGTAGGAGTTGGGTGGGAACATTTGTGTGACGGATTGTAATAAATGCTTGCCCTTGATTGTTCGAGAGCAAACAATGCTTTAAATAAAAGGAAAATAAACGTATAATGCAACTAATTTACTACTGTGTCAGCATTGAATTTCAACAATGTTTTGGAAAGATGTATTTTGACCATTATATTTCTTTTGTAATATTCTGATGTATGCATAGTAACAATTTGTTACTTTTATTTTTGGGAACAATATTGTTATTGCATAGCTTATTAATTTTGAAGTATTAAAGAACCTGAATAAAACTGGTGAAAGGTCTTGTCTGCTTACCATATATTTTTGTGTTGTAAAATCGTAAAAGTTGTACACTGATCATCAATGTTTGTAGGTTTTTGCTGTCAAGAGTGTTCTTCAGAGGCCTATAAGTTTGATTCAAGGACCACCTGGAACTGGTAAGACTGTAACTTCTGCAGCACTTGTATATCACATGGCCAAGCAAGGTCAGGGACAGGTATATTCTTAAATGCATCCTAGATACCATTTGTTTTTCTGCAGTGTTTCTATTCATTTATTGTCATCCCCTGAACTTATTTTTCAGGTTTTGGTTTGTGCACCCAGTAATGTAGCTGTGGACCAGTTAGCTGAAAAGATAAGTGCTACTGGATTAAAGGTATAGTCAATTTTAGTTGTGTTATATATGAAAAAAGTGAAGGTCTTGTCTAATGCAAATCTTACATTCAAGGTTGTGAGGCTTTGCGCAAAATCAAGGGAAGCTGTCAGTTCCCCTGTTGAGCATTTAACTCTCCACTATCAGGTTAGTAGTGCCTTCCACTAATATTCTTTTCATATCATGGCCACATGAAGTATACTTATTGCATAATGCATTCTAAATATTGAATCACTGCATGATGCATGTGAATGTTAATGGTGTCTCTTGTAATTGTAGGTTCGACATCTTGACACGTCTGACAAGAGTGAACTTCATAAGTTGCAACAACTGAAGGATGAGCAAGGTATGGGTGCCTTTTTAAAACTATGTTATGGTCTAATATCGTTAACATTTGTTCATCCTGATTTATCCAAATGTGGATTTTGGTTTTTTCCCTTATCTAGCTTGTGTGAACCACTTCCTGCCCATACTTTTAGTTTTTGCATTTTTAATATCTAGGATTGAGAACTGTAATCAATCTATTTGCAAGTTTTACATCCGCAGAGGATTATTTAAAAATAGTGTGTTTTCTGTCTTTCAATGTCCCATTGTTTGTTACTAACAATGCTATGTTTTAATTGATCACACCAGGTGAACTTTCCAGCAGTGATGAGAAAAAGTACAAAGCTCTTAAGCGAGCAACTGAGAGGGAGATTTCTCAGAGTGCAGATGTGATCTGCTGTACATGTGTTGGTGCTGGAGATCCTCGGCTAGCAAATTTTAGGTTCCGTCAGGTTGACAAACAAATCCTTGCAATGTATAAATTTCATTATCAATCACTTTTTACACTATTAGTCATTAATATCATTTCTATTTTTTTTCTGCAGGTGCTTATTGATGAGTCTACTCAAGCAACTGAACCTGAGTGCCTCATACCTTTGGTCCTAGGAGCAAAGCAGGTATTTTGTTAAATATGCACACGCAGTTGTGTGCCCTTTGTTTGCCGATTTTTTAACAAGTTGTTTTTGTTTAGGTTGTTCTTGTTGGTGATCATTGTCAGCTTGGTCCAGTTATTATGTGCAAGAAAGCAGCTCGTGCTGGATTAGCTCAGTCACTTTTTGAGAGACTTGTTCTACTTGGTGTTAAGCCAATTAGGTTGCAGGTAAAGAACCTTTTAGGTATTGTTCATTGGTTTTATAAGAGCCTGTAACGTTCCATGCTGAATTTGTTTAGTTTGGCTTATTTTTCTAATTTTTTTACTATACTAACTGAATTTTTTGTTTTATTATCTCAAACACCAGGTTCAGTACCGAATGCATCCATGTCTTTCAGAATTTCCCTCAAACAGCTTCTATGAAGGCACCCTGCAGAATGGAGTCACTGTTAATGAAAGGCAATCATCAGGAATCGATTTTCCATGGCCAGTTCCAAACCGTCCTATGTTTTTCTATGTTCAGGTACTGTTAAGACATGTATTGTGTGTGTTTATATTTTCTTTTGTTAATGCCGAAATATCCTATCATAATCCACAACATCTTATCATTTTTTGCTGTTTTGTTTTGTGCTTGTCATTTTTCCCTTATTCATGCTGAAACGGATCTACCTGTTTTGTAGATGGGACAAGAAGAGATAAGTGCTAGTGGAACATCTTATTTAAATAGGACTGAGGCTGCAAATGTTGAAAAGATTGTAACTACTTTCTTAAAAAGTGGTGTGGTTCCAAGTCAGGTATCTTTTGCACTGGAAATTAAGCAGACGGGTTTACACTAACACTGTTAAAATTCATATTATATTAATATTCTTTTAAAACGTTTGGCAGATTGGTGTGATAACACCTTATGAAGGACAAAGAGCTTATATTGTGAACTATATGTCAAGAAATGGTGCTCTCAGGCAGCAGCTTTACAAGGAGATTGAGGTTTTAGACAGATCTCTTTATTTCTATGATCAATCTCTGTTCTTGTTGCAGTTGCTACATATGTTTTGTTCTTTTCAGGTTGCTAGTGTTGATTCTTTTCAAGGAAGGGAAAAAGATTACATAATTCTTTCTTGTGTTAGAAGTAATGAACATCAGGTAGTTGAACTTATCCTTTGTTTGTTGCCTTTCAAAGTTTTCATGATTCAAATATCTTCATTTTGTGCCTTTATTTAGAATGATTGATTTGACTTCTATACGTTTTTCTGTAGGGCATTGGGTTCCTGAATGATCCCAGGAGGCTTAATGTTGCCTTGACTCGTGCAAGATATGGTATTGTTATTTTGGGTAACCCTAAAGTTTTGAGCAAGCAGCCTCTGTGGAATAGTTTATTGACTCACTACAAGGTAGTTATTTTGTTTTGTGATTTTATTACTTTCTTTAAAAGTTTTGTGGGACATAGCAGACGTTTGAACTAAATTTGAAATATTTGTGCTAATTGTAGAATTCTGATAAAAGAGTTTTCTCATAAGTTATTTCACGTTGATCTCCTAATAGTTTTTTAACTTTTCTAAATAAGTTGCACTTTCTTCCTTTTTGTCTATACAGGAACACGAGTGCTTAGTTGAAGGGCCTTTAAATAATTTGAAGCAGAGTATGGTTCAGTTTCAGAAACCCAAGAAGGTAGGTGCTCAAGGATGGTATGGTGTTGATTTATTTGCTTTTGCACTTAGCAAGGGTCTGTTAATGCATTCAGCTGGGGTGCTTTCTGGTGAGGTATTTGCTTATTGAGATGGTTACATATCTTTGTTGTTTATTTTGATTCAGATTTATAATGAGCGAAGGCTTTTTTACGGAGGTGGACCTGGAATTGCGGCTAATGATAATTTTGGTTCTGTTGGATCTGGAGCTGGAACAAGTTCAGATCGTCGGAGTAGTCGAGGAAGGGGTATGTATTGTTTTGTTGGATAGTAGGGTCTTTGTCTTTTCCAAATACACTTTTAGGTCAACCTTGTGGTCTTGTAATCTTTATGTCCCAATCAAGTTAGATTTTTTAATTTTATCATTTCCTATACATGCCTCATGGAGGTTTTTGATATTTTAATTTAGATTGTATGACAACAATTTTCTGCAACTGGTAGGATCTTATATACCTCCTGGTCCACCAAATGGAACTCATAAGCCTGGAGTGCATCCTGCTGGATATCCTGTGCCAAGAGTTCCCTTGCCTCCCTTCCATGGTGGTCCCCAATCTCAACCATATGCCATTCCTTCACGTGGGGCCGTTCATGGACCTGTTGGGGCAGTTCCTCATGTTCCATCTCCTGGGAGTCGAGGCTTTGGGGCTGGTAGAGGTAATTCTGGTGCTCCAATTGGCAATCATCTTCCACACCAACAAGGCACCCAACAGCCGATTGGGAATATTGGATCTACCTTTAACTTCCCTACTCTAGAGAATCCTAACAGCCAGCCATCTGTTGGTGGTCCTTTATCTCAACCTGGGTTTGCAAACAATGTACGTACTTCATCATCATGCTAGCTTAATATGTTCTATCCTCATGTCTTATTTTTTATCTGTGTTATGACTTTTTTCTGTTTGATATTAGATGCCAGTTCAAGGGGCTGGCCAGTCATTTCGAGACCAATTTTCTATGCCTGGAATGTCCCAGGTATTTATTGTTGTGTCTTGGTAAAAGCTTGATATTGTTTCAATGTAAAATTGGATCATTTTTGTGTATTTTGGTTTAAATCAGGACTTTTTGGGCGATGACTTCAAAAGCCAGGGATCTCATGTTCCTTACAATGTCACTGATTTCTCTACTCAGGTTTGTGAACTGCTGATAATATTTTTGTTTTCTAGAATTAAATTTGCTTTATCAGTCAGCAAAACTGGGTGCAGGGCTTTTGTCCTTCTCATTGATTGCATCCTATCAGTTAGATGTTCATGTTCATTTGTTGTTTTTCTACTGACACTTTGACCACCTTAAGGCTTCTCAAAGTGGATATGCTGTTGATTTTTCCACACAAGGAGCACAAGGTGGATTTCCTGGGAATTTTCTTAACCAGAATTCTCAAGCTGGCTATTCTCGTTTTGGTTCTGGAAACGACTTTATGTCCCAGGTTGTTGAAGCTTCTAGTAATGAGCATCCACCTCCTCTATGTGTTGCTTTGTCCTACCTTTTCTGATTTTCCTTTCTTTTGATTCATAGGACTACATGGGCCATGGTTCTCAAGGTCTTTTTACTCAGGTGGGATTCAATGACCCGTTGCAAGATGATTCAACTCAAAGCCATTTCGGTGTGGCTAATGCCAACCCTCTTCAGTCCCAGGTTTTTTTAGAGTTCTAACCTTTCTATTACAAGTGATGTAATTACGAAATTTGAGAGACTGATTGTTTTGCTATTTGTCTTTCCCGTTTGATTTACTCAACTCCATAGTTTTTCCCCCGGTAAATTCTGTTGGTTCTTTGTACAGATGAATTCTCTCTACTCCCAACCTTTTGCTCACTACAACACACAGCCGCTTAACATTCAGGCTTCGCAACAACAGTCTCAGGCTCAGAATTCCCAAAATCAGAAAATCCACTATAACGGTTGAGGAACTTTGGGAGCTTATTGTGGCCTTGATGGGTTATAGTCTTTGCAATCAACAACTGGGTTTGTGCCTGTCTTTTGTACTGAATTACGTTTGCAAGAGACATCCGAAGGATTGCCTTGGGATAGCTATACCGAGGGATTGGTATATATGATTTGAGTTGATGGAGTTTTGGGGCATTACAAAGATACAAGCAGGCGCATCCCGGGCTGAAAAATGATAAGATAACCCCCTTTACCTTACTGAAGTTTTGTATTGTTTGGGATTAAGGTGAAAATGTTCGAGAAAGCATTTACATGGAACGGTTTTGTCGAAAGGGTTTCGATCATGAAGCGGAGGGGCGGTTTTCCATGTCGGTGAAATACTGAATATAGTAATCCATACGGCAGCAATTATCGCCAAGGAAGTTATTGTACAGAAGGCAGGGATGCAGTGAACCCTTTCAGCTCTTCCTGACATGTAATTTAAACTCGATATTATAAACACATGACATGTTGAAAGTTATATTATGCAACTGCCGCCATCCGGAATTTTCTGTGGCATATAAAAGTGTGATAGTTGTTTTCCATGTAAAGTAGTTGTCTTAAAACTGCAACATCTGAGTGCTTTGACTAGTAATTAAGCAAAATTTCAATCTTCTAGTTAACAGCTTACTGGAGTTGGAATTTACAAGTCTTGAGATATCTATTGTCTGCAACATCTGAGTGCTTTAAGTAGTAATTAATCAAAATTTCAATCTTCTTGTTAACAGCTTACGGGAGTTGGAATTTACAAGTCGTAAGATATCTATTGTCTATAACATCTGAGTGCTTTGTGTAGTAATTAAGCAAAATTTCAATCTTCTAGTTAACAGCTTACTAGAGTTGGAATTTACAAGTCTTAAGATATCTATTGTCTGCAACATCTGAGTGCTTTGATTAGTAATTAAGCTAAATTCCAATCTTCTGGTTATCAGCTTACTGGAGTTGGAATTTACAAATCTTGAGATATCTATTGTCTGCAACATCTGAGTGCTTTAAGTAGTAATTAATCAAAATTTCAATCTTCTTGTTAACAGCTTACGGGAGTTGGAATTTACAAGTCGTAAGATATCTATTGTCTATAACATCTGCGTGCTTTGTGTAGTAATTAAGCAAAATTTCAATCTTCTAGTTAACAGCTTACTAGAGTTGGAATTTACAAGTCTTAAGATATCTATTGTCTGCAACATCTGAGTGCTTTGATTAGTAATTAAGCTAAATTTCAATCTTCTGGTTATCAGCTTACTGGAGTTGGAATTTACAAATATTAAGATATCTATTACCTTAAGAGATGACATGGCAATTCAATGTTAACAGTATCATGGTGTTGGAATGTTTTGGATTTATACTTGTAAGTGGTAATGACATACTCCGATTTTAAATGTTATGCTAACTAGCAATTTCAGAAGTTTCTTTAGTACGAAGATCAATAAAGTGGTACCGAAATAGGAATGCAGATAATGAAAAAACGTAGAATTAGTGCAAAGTAATTTTTTCACATTATTACGCCTCATTATAAGAAGTTGGTGATACGTGACCGACTTGTTAAGTGGCACAAGAGAAAGGGTCAAAGGAATTTTTTAGCTGATCATTTTGATCTTCATAAAAGTTTATTTCTATTATCTATTATACAAATCTTTACAAACAAGTTTTTCAAAATTTTCAGAACTTGATTTCTGAAACAAGATTTTTAAAACAAAATTTTCTTGAATACATTAAATATATTTGAGAATGAGCTTTCTGAAATATATTTTTAGAATGAATTTTTTGAAATATATGAAAGTGATGTAAAACAAATTTCGAGAATATTTTTTTTAAAATATAAAGATAATTTTATAAATGAATTTTATGAAATAAGTCGTTTTTCAAAATGAAAATTTTCTCCTAGCGAAGCCCCAAGGATGACTGATTAGCCAACCAACTGTCAGCATAATTCAACCCTCATAGATTCATTCTTCTCCTCTTTCTTCATCACTCTTCTACTACCCTCACGGTTAGTTCTCTCTAATTTTCACTACATCACTCTTACTTATTCACCTCTTCTGCCATATTTCTTTTTCCATTCCCGATTCTTTCATCTCTGCCTTTTTTTTTCTTTTTAATTTCTGCATCTTTCTTGATTACTGCTTAATTAATAGGTTTAAATATAGGTTTTATATGCCTTTTCCCTTTTTAGTTATTTCGGATAGCATTGCATGCGTTGTGTTGTTAGAGATTGTTTTCTGATTCGTCATCGAGTTTCGCTACTGGAGTTGAATTTTATTGCGGTACGGCTTTTTACACTGATTCAGAGCGGTTTAGATGACTGTGAATGTGTTGCGCGTAATTCTTTGGAGTTGTGAGGATTGGGGAGTAAAGGAAAGTGTGCAAGTTAAGAAGATATTTATGGCGTTGAGGTATTTATGGCTTGAAAAATGACACGCTAGGTTGTCAGAGCATGCATGCTTGTGTTGTGTAAGATAAGGCTTTGGAATATGCTGCTGATGATGTTCACTTTTACATTCCTCTAGAAATAATATGTCATATCAAATTTTAATAAACTGTAGAGTGTTTTATAAAAGAAATGTATAGTGTGTTTTAATCTTAATTAAGGCTGGAGACTGACGGTGTTGGTCACACATGGAAACAGTTTTTTTACGGGGATAGTGCAGTCTGAAGTATTTAACTGCACATGTATGTGATGTGATGAAGAGAATATTATGCTAGTTTTTGTGGAAAAAAATAAGGCTGGTGTTAAAGATACTCGGCAGATTGAGCATGAAGTATAATTAGTTTTAGATATGTGGTTCCTATGTTGTAGATTTTAGTTGATAAATGCCATTTTTGCTATCAAAACCTTCAGCAATGTGATGCCTAATGGCTACAATAGTTAAATTGGATATTAGTCACTCAACATTATTATAGTGTTGTTTTGAATTATGGACATGGTTATGTAAACCCTACGATGATGGCAGCTGGAAACATATGCATTATTTCATCCGCTTTAGTTTGTAGGTCAATTGATTATTTCATTTTAGGTCTGAGTTTCTAAGATATGATTAGGTTTATAACAGTATGTTGAAAGGGTATCGGATTGTTAAATGGGGGGTGATCTCTTGGGATATAGATTGTGATAAAATAAATTGTGTTTCTTATACTAATTGGGATTGCAGCATGTGAATTTATTGTGTTGTTGTAAAGACAAACTTTTGAGTGTGTGTTTGACTAAAGTTTACAAATTGATTACGGTTAAAATTGATTTTGATGTGAATTAATTTATGTTTGGATGCTTTTATTCTATAAGCCAGCTAGTATAAAACACGGTCAACACAAAAGCTTGTAGTATTTCAATGGATTTTAGATGTTTGAAAGTGAATCCAGACATACACTGAATATAGATTGTCACTTTTGTTTAACCCCATCTCATTTATCATATATTGATTGGAGTTGCTTATTCTTTAATATTTTTTTCTGATCTAATGCTGTTGTAGCCTGGTGATAATGAAATTTTTCTTCAGTTATCACTCCATATAACTTGAGGAAGGTGATTTGGAGATGTCAGACTTACCTGGGTATATGCGTACCTGTTTGAACACAGGGAAGCTTCTTTCATTGGCAATTTTGGTCTCTGGGGGAATCGTCTTACAAATTTTGGTGAGTATTACCTTTTCTTTTTTATTTATACGTCCAGAAATAGATGGTAACTTATTCGTAGAAATACCACCTTTTACTTACATCTGTCATTTGTATTATGTGTCAGGCATGTGCCTTGTATAATAATTGGTGGCCGATGCTAAGTGGTGAGATAAAGCACCTTTGAAATTTGACTCCACCGTACTATATGTTTATTCTTTTTATTGATTGGATTGTTATGTGACAAAAACATCCCCGTTGTTTTTTTTGTTGCAGTGTTAACATATGTGCTTCTTCCGATGCCTTTGTTATTCTTTGCAGGGTCTGATGACTCTATATTCGCAGAATCTGATAATAGGTGAACTCTTGTGTTTGAGTAAAAGGAAAAGTTTATAATCATTAACACGTATCATGCAACTTGTTAAATCAGAACGATTCAAGTTAGATTATAATTTTATCATTAAAGAAACTCATGATGGTGGATTAATCTTTCAACTTTTTGTTTTGTGGTCTTGTGAATGATGAAGCAGCTGGGTGAATTTTACCAAGTTCTTGACCGGAGCCTCAACCGTGGGAGGCATTGCCATTCCAAGCATATTAAAGCATGCAGGGGTTATCGGTTGGGGAGCCTTTGCAATGGAACTCTCTTCCTACTTCGTGTTTGGGCTGACATTAATATGTTACCTTTGGATGAGTGATGAAGATGATTACAGTATCCTCTGATACGAGTTTTGCTTCATCATTGTAAAATTGAATTTGTTGTCTCCCGCAATTGTAGAGTAGCTTTCAGCCCAATGTGTATTTATTGTCTGTTAAGAAATGTGTCGGTTTTTGCCCGTTTTCTTATTGTGATTAACTAAGTGTGGTTTTCATTATAATTTCGTAGAAGTTATTTTTCTACGATACTTCTCAAAATCATTTCTGAATGTAAATGAGTTTTTATGTTTACATTTTTTAGTCAATTCCAATAAAATATAAAGGAAAACAGATTCGCAGCGCTTACAGTATCCAAATTTCAATTTATACAAAATTCTTCTAACCTTAAAAAAAACCGAAATATTTAATATCATTCAAAATCGTTTGTGATTACAAATACAAACAATATCACATGTGTATTAATGTTTGCATATCACATTATCGAAGTTTGTCAGTCTCCAGAAATCATTGGTAAATGGTAATAATCATGTATAGCGACATCGACTGTTAGAGCATGAAATACAGAAGATTATCCGTGCAAACAATCTAATTGATACAATTAATCACGAGCAAATGCTTTACCAATGCAACCGAAATGTAAAGTTTCACATTAACTATAAATAACATTAATTTATAGTATATAGTAGATATAAATTATATTTTCTAAAAATTTGTAGGATAAGTTAGACTTAAAATTTACTTTTTAACATAATATCAGAATTTTTTGAGGTTGAGCTATATGTTTAAAATTCACTTTAACACAGTATCAGAGTTTTAAAGGATTGAAACAGATTTATAGTCTATTACTTAACACAAAGAAGGTATATTTATTCTTTTCTTTTTCTTTCAGCCTAAAAGTTGTGTTCCAAACTTTACCATCTGCCTTTCATAAAATTTAGTTAAACTCCTTTAATGTTTTTTTGACTAAGTGTATATCGGAATTGATAACCTTAATAAGTACCATAAACTACTAAGGTTGCTTTAGACGGACCTAAAATCTAAGGGCATCTTTGGTACTGTCGAGACCGAGATTTCGAAATTAAGTGTGGAATAAGACAAATTCGAAAATATGAATTTACTGAGTCATATCCATGTAAAAAATTTGGAAACAGATGATCAAATCCAACAATAGAAACATGTTTATCTGACTGCATTCATTAGGATTTAAATGATTGTGTACTTTTTAAATTATGGTAATTATTCAATTAATCATTTGTCATTTATTATATCTCTTGGTGGCAATTGATTCTAATTATATTTAGAGATTATGTTGTGATAATGTTTTGTTTGCATAAAAAACTTATTACAATAGTAACTTTTACATATTTTTAACTATTGGATAACTAAAAGACAATTATAACTCTATCCTATAGATTGTACGGTCAACGTATTTTCAAAATGATCGGTCGATCAGTTCTTTAGAACTTTCAAGATAATATGAGTCGATGGGTAACTAACTTTTTAGGTGAGTCGATGGGTAACTAACTTTTTAGGTGACCGAATGGTCACCTTAGATATTAAGAATACCACAAACTTAGTATAATTAGCAAGGTAAAACATACTTATGAGATACTGACTTTAATTGGGTCAGTCCTAACCAAAAGTCAACTCCAAAATTTTTAAATACAGATGTAAGGTAAGGAGATAAATTATTGTATTTATTGGGCCTTTAAGATTTAAATATGATAATAGATCGAAATTGAAAACTAACTTAAACGTAGAATATCTTTGACAGATATCCACAACTTGGACTTCGAATGAGCATAAAAAACTTAAAACAATAAGAAGACGATATTAAGAAAGGAGTAAACAAAAAAGTGCGAAGGAGTAACTTTCAACCCTGCTATCCGAAACAATAACTAATATATGTTTTTATTTTAATTAGAATGACAATATAAACCTTTAAAATGGAAGAAACGGAGCAAGGTCACTAAAATTCATATCCTAAGATTATACATCTTTTAATACGTATAATAATTATTTTATGTATCACTTGTATTAAACAAAACACATTTGTTTTATGTTTGTTATTTTAGGGTATTAGATAAATTGACATAGTTATTATATCATGGATTAAAGTCATTATTTGAGTGCATTAGTGACATTTGAACAAACACAGCATATTCTAACGTAGATTGAGGTGTGTTTTACTTTTATAAACACTGCATGAGAATATAAATGAAATATTTTAGGTTTTCTATGATCAATCTTCTTCCCGCAACATAGATAGTTAATTATCTTGGTTTTTTTGTTTAGCTTGTTTTTAGGTTATATTAAACTTTTTTTATTGAACTTTTAATTGAAATTTATAGTATTGAGAATTTTTTGTATTCCAAGTTTTGATTTGAGTCAAAAAACCAACCTAATTAAAAAAAAACGCTCTTATGTTATTGCCTGACATAAATTTTGAGTGTTTTTTTTTATATTTTATCACTTTGTCGTCAGATGCTTATATGTTAAACATAAATGTTATATTTTTACGTCAGGATTTAAGTTGAACGTAAATTACATCCCCTACTTATATAATGAAATGTTAAATATTCAACGTACAAAATCTCTTTTCTAATAATAATGAATAACAAATACTCAGAAACAGTGAATTAAATAAAATAACTATTTTGTAGATGTCGAAAAGGTTTTTCTTCCTTTTTTATATTTCTATAGAAACTCTTAAAATATTGTATATTTAACGTGTAATCTAAGTAACATCTGTCTTTTGTATTTCTCTTCTAAGACATAACATCTAAAACCTAGAGTGAACAATTTCTGTTTTCAAACCTTTGTAAACATCTTACACAATGTTGTAAGCTAAAAGTGTGATTAAAGGAAATATATGGTGTAAAAGGTTAACTTGTTAAAAAAGACTCGTGGTATAGTTTAAAAAAAACTAATACAACTAACATTCGTGTAGTAGCCATGAGTGACAGTAGAATAATAATGATATTATAATTGTTAGTAAATATTGATAAATCAATCAAGAAAACAAACTCTTAATTCAAGCCCAACTAAAACAAATTTATTTCTCTCTATATATTAATCTTAATATCTAACATTGAATTGATTTTAAATTTTGTTAGATACCATTATTTTCATAGTTTTAGTGTAATAATTTTAATTACTTGTTCATTAGTCAAAATTTAAGTATAATACAGACAATATATACATGTGTTTCCCCCAAAAAAAAAGTTTAAAAAAATCTATTCAAAATATAATTTAACCCTGTTTTTATATTGTGTAATTTACATACTTATGAGAAAAACATTCTCAAACTCTAAAGAATTAACATAATTTAGTAAACTAAATACCTAGTTAATAAGTTTTTAACTTTGTTAGTACTATATTCTAATAGTTTCACATTATTTTAAGAGTCCAAATCAAATATTGTTAAAATACTCTTTATATTATCTAAAACGGTTTTTTACGAATAAAATTGAGACAAAAATTTATCTTTCAAAAGTGAAGAACACTTTAAATATATAATGATTAACTTAACGATAGCATTTGACAAATTTGAAATTGAAATATTGATACCTACAATGTGTCATTTGATCTCTTAAATTCTTTCATTGATATAACTAATCATTCTCCGTCATTGTCTTCTCTTTTATAAATACAAATATAAACAAAGTCACTTACATTAAATGAATTGAATTTAATAATTTGGAAAGTGGAAGGTTTTAATAATTTTTGTCTTTGAATTTTAATATTCAAATATGACTTATCAAATTTGACTATGACGTGACTTCATTTATTTCATTTTTTATATTGACTTTGGTTATTTGAACTATGACTAATTTGTGGTTCAACCAAACCTTTCCACTGAAACTTAACAGATTTGCATTGATTGTATAGATATCCTAAAACCAATATTCATCAATAATTAATTGAAAAGAGAAAGTAGCTACGTCTTATGCAAAACAAAATTAAAGTAGCATTCAAGGTTAATATATGTTATGATCTCAATAGAAAGCGACTTTTAGATATGAAGAAAATGAATAAATATGTTGGGGGAGAGGGTGAAGTAGTTCCATACATTTAAACAATGATGTGTGAAGAAAAAATCCTTGAAAATGAAAATAAAAAGTATAATAATCAAGTTAAAAGTAAAAAAAAAAAAGAGAATTTTGCTGCATTACTTGACAAGTTTAAATACCAGAAGATGAAAATAAAATAGGTGAATGACAAGTGTACGAAAAATGAGATAAAAGAATTGTTTGGTTGAAAGAAGATAAAAAGAAATGACATGAGAAAAGAAGAAGAAAGTACAAGAAATAGATGATAAAAACAATAGAAAAATGTTAGCGTGATTAGCCTTTTACTTATTTATATTTTTCTTATATACAGGTTTAATATAATATAATTAAGCTTCAAAGTGTAGGAATATACTCAAAGGGAAAAAGGCAAATGATGAAATTGTGCCCACTAAAGCATAGGAACAAAATAAAATAAACATATTTTTTAATTGATAAATTGTACCCAAAAGAAAAAATAAAAAAGTGAAAAAGTAGTTGGAATTTTCTTAAACATCGTGTCAAAAGAAAATAGATTAATAAAAAATTATATTAGTCTCATTCAGTTGGAGAAACACGCAACGCGTGAGAACGAGACCACCTGTCCTCCACATGCATTACTGTTAGTGTTTCGACAAAATAAACAAATAATACTAATATTTATTATTACTATTTATTAATTTATTATCTTTCTGGTTTCACCACTTATTCATTGGTGTCCCCACATGCACGTGTAGTGTAGGATAGTATTCCAATAACAAGAGTTTTCAATTGTAACTCGTCAAATACAATACCAATTCATGATACACTAAACACTCTCAAGATTTTCTTTCTTCATTTAAATTTTGCTCAAATTATAAAAGGCACAACTAATAAAAAATATATAAACTTATATCTAACTCAACTTTATAGAATTTAAAACTTTATAAATAAAAACTGCATTTTTTATTATAAATGGACTCTATTTCAATCATCTTGTATAAGATGTTGTGTGTTTTAAAATTTATTATGTATGATTTTGTTTTTAATAAATATTTTAAAAATGAAAAGAAAAAGAATTTAAACTTGTTTTAAATTTCTAAAATAAAAATAAAAAATAATTTTCTTTTAAATTTTATTAATTTATTTAATATTTAAACGTGTTTCAATTAATATGAATTAAAAATGTGTTAAATAATTTAAATGATTCAAATCTATCTATTAATTTAAAATGATAAATAAATTTAAAAAATTTAATTAAAAAAAATAAATCAACATATTTATAAAATTAAAAATTAAATTAAACCATAATTAAAAAAATATTTATAATATTCACTAAAAACTAAAAGTAAAAATATATTTAATCCCAAACATTATTAATAAGTGTGTGAAACAAAAGATCACAACTATTATACAGCACTGACTTTTTTTAGGGAAGCTTCGGGATTAGCAATTTATTTCACCAAAGGGAACTATTGGCTTCCATTGGAGGAACTTTTTTGGCCATATGAGAAAGTTCAGTGACAAGTTAAAATAGGTTGATGTTACAACTCTACATTGGAAACGACTTTTACCAATCAAATTCAAACATGTACTGAATCAACGGCTCATATTTTGTCTGGTGACCACACCAAATACAGGATCAAGGGAATCTAACACGTGGTTTTTTGATCGTTACTTTCATAATTTAAACGGAATAAATTAATATATCTATATAAAAGAAAACAATGTATATATTTTTAGCGTAAAAGATATTTACACAATCATATATATAATCACATGCTAAATACTTAACTTAAAAATTATATTACCAATACTTTTTAACTAACTGGCAACGTATAATTTTTCCATATCGTTATTTATTCACATGAATAATTTTTTTAGTTTTATAAGAAGGATTTTTAAAATGATTTATAGTTTAATGACAGTGTACTTTCTTACATTTATCTCTAATAGGTCAAAAATAATTTCAGTTAAATTACATTCCTTTGACCAGAAGTTTTTTATACCAATTTTTTAATACTCACTTAAATTTGATTTAAGACAAAACAAAAAACTAAAGCACAAAACACTATATATACATAGAAGTATAATTCATAAAAAATTCAGCATGTTTATAGAAGTTAAGCACGTATTAAGAGATTTCAACCATAAATACACACTATTCAATAAAGTAAAGCAGACTTTTAGTATGTTTCAGTAATGGTATGTTCTGCATCCAAATTATTTTAAATGGTTTTCATTTTTTATGTTAAATAATGGATAAATAAAGTTTTATATTTCAATCAACTCAGCCATTTAGGAAAATGAACTATTAGTCTTTTTATTAAATTAAAAATTTATTTAGAAATAAATTTCAACATGATTTAGTTTATAAATTGGGGGTATTATGGAAATTAAGAGAAAAAGAGAGGGCAGATGGGTAGTTAGGTGCAATCATTCAGAAAAAACTGGCGTGAGTGTTTATCAGAGGTCAGAATCCAGCTCTTACATAAACGTAGCTTGGACTCGTACAGACTTTTTCTTCTCTTCCCGCACCTAAAGCAGCTTCCACTGTAAATTTAGCCTCTCATTTATTATTATTATTATTATTTATTATTAACCAAACAAAAGCAACAAAGTAAAAGCAAAAGATGCCACAGAGACACCATCTTCTGACTTAGACCACCGAGTGTTACCATAATTCAACCCTCAAAGATTCACTCTCCTACTCTTTTTCTTCTTCACTCTTCTAGCTTCACGGTTAGTTCACTCCATTTTCACTACATCACTCTCACTTCTTCACCTCTTTTGCGATTTTCCTTTTTCCATTCCCGATTCTCTCATCTCTGCATTTTCTTCTTTTGATTTCTGCATCGTTCATGATTACTGATTAATTAATAGGTTTCAAAATAGGTTTTATTATGCCTTTTTCCTTTATAGATAATTTGGATAGCATTGCATGAGTTGTGTTGTTAAAGATTGTGTTTCTGTTAACGGATTCGTCATCGAGTTTCGCTATTGGAGTTGAATTTCATTGCGGTACGGTTTTTTTACACTGATTCTAAGCGGTTTAGATGACTGTGGATGTGTTGTGCGTGATTCTTTAGAATTTTGAGGTTCGGGAGTAATGGAAAGTGAGTTAAGAAAATATTATGGCGTTGAGGTATGACACGCTAGGTTGTAAGGACATGCATGCTTGTGTTGTGTAGCATAAGGCTTTGGAATATGTTGCTGATGATGTTCACTTTTATATTCCTCTACAAATAATCTGCCATATCAGATGTTAATAAACTGAAGAGTGTTTTATAAAAGAAATCTATAGTGTGTTTTAATCTTAATTAATGCTGAAGAATGATGGTGTTGATCACACATGGAACCAATTTTTTTAAGGGGACAGTCTGAAGTAATTAACTGCACATATCTGTGTTGTGATGAAGATAATATTATGCTGGTTTTTGTGGAAAAAATAAGGTTGGTGATAGGTTTAAGATACGCGACAGACTGACAGTATGAATTATGATTAGATTTAGATATTTGGTTCTTGTGTTGTAGATTTTAGTTGATAAAGGCCATTTTTGCGATCAAAACCTTGCAGCAATGTGATCCTTTTAGTTTAGGTTTTCAAGAATTGATAATGGATACAATAGTTAAATTGGATTTTAGTCACTCTAGCATTATGATTTGTTGTTTACTGTTTTATATATACTACTATATTACCCTTCTCACATTTTATTCATCTTAGGGTAACTATCAAATTGACGAGTGTTCCCCCTCTTACTCTCTCTGTGTGCATTGTTTTCCTTTATTTTGGAATCAATGTTCACAGTGCTTTCTTGTTTATAAATTTTACGTATATTACAATATATTTTAGATATACAAATTTAATGAAAACTTGTAGAGGAGGGATTTTGTTTATTGAACACATTAGATTGAGCCACTTATACTCTTACAATTTACAAGGCTGGAGTAGAGTTATATCCTTTCTCAATTTTCATGTGTTATTTGTTTCATGGTTTGCTTGCAAATTTCTTAATCAGAAAAGTTTGCTGTGAATTTTATGAAGTAGGATATAATTTACTTTGTGAACATTAAGAATTTAACTTGAACTTCTACTAGCTTCACATCCCAATTTATCTGTTACATGATACATATCTTCTACACAAAGTCCTTAATGAGTGAAAACATATAAGCTAAGGTACTCTAACCTTCTTATTTTTTCTTATTTTTGATATTTCTTTTGTATTTAGTTGCAGAATAAATGTATAAGAGTGACTTCCTTCAGGACCAATCCCTATGGAGGTAGCTTTCTTAATTAAATTCCTTGGTATTTTTCACTGAGCTGGTTGAGACTTTACATTTATTCTGATTTCTACCGATGAATACTTGGCATAGGTGGTAATGCATTGGAATCTCTGGTGCTGCATTCTTTTGGGATATCTTCATATATATTGTATTTCTCTTAGTTCAGGACATCACCTGAATAAGAGTATTGGCTTAGAGAGGTGGTTGGGTTATTCTGGGTCACTTGTGCGAGACGATTCTCAACTCCATGATTCTGCATTTGTTGACACATCAACTTTGTCATCACCATTGAATGTCTTAGTCTCTTGTGAGGACTTGGAAGGTGTAGGATCTTTTAATACCACGTGCTTGCTAAGCTCAACTCATTATTTAAAATCTGATATTAACATTTATGGCGTTGGAAACCTGGAGCTACTTTCTGATGTGTCGCTTTTATGCCCTGTGGAAGGGTGCATGATATCAGTAAATGTGTCTGGCAACATTAAACTTGGTCAAAATGCATCCATTGTTGCTGGTTCTGTGGTTTTATCTTCAGCCAATCTGACTATGGAATGCAATTCTTATATAGAATCATCATCTTTAGGTGGGTCACCACCTTCCCAAACTAGTGGAACTCCTGTTGGCAGTGACGGAGCTGGTGGAGGGCATGGTGGGCGTGGTGCATCTTGTTTAAAAAATAATAAGACAAACTGGGGTGGTGATGTTTATGCTTGGTCTACATTGTCTGAACCATGGAGTTACGGGAGCAAGGGTGGTGGGAAATCTCATATAAAGCAATATGGAGGGAATGGTGGAGGACGTGTTAAGCTTCTAGTGAAGGACACTTTATATGTAAATGGATCTATTACTGCAGAAGGAGGAGATGGAGGGTCTGATGGCGGAGGTGGCTCTGGTGGAAGTATATGGGTTCATGCTGTGAAGCTGTGAGTATGATCTGCTTGTTAGTCTATGAACTTATACCTGTTTTTTCATTTGACGACTTCTAAATGACTGTTTAGGGGGCCATAGCTATTATTTGCAGAGAGAAATGCTGTTTATTTTTGGCATTTAAGTCACTTCTACGAACAGTTACAACATAGCTAATAGTTTTTCACATGTAAATGGTTTTCGAAGTTTAGATGATGAGAAAATAGCAAATGTTGGTAATATTTTTTAATGATATTGATGGCAGAGAATTGTAGCTTTTGTTGATGATGGCGTAGTGCTTAATATTCTATTTAGATGGATCTGCCTTGGCATTTGGTATGGTCAATTACAATTGCAGAGGTAGTAATCTTTTTCTTTCAAAGAATGTGGATGTTTTTTGGAAATGTCTTGTTCTTGTTGAAGGTTTGAGTTGTTTCCAGTTTTTAAAAGTGCCATATCTGTATTGAAGGTTTTGTAGGGAACTACTACATGTTATATAGTGAATTGTGCTAGTAACTTTTCTTTTCAACTTTATTTTTGGTGGAGTGTAGGAAAGGGTATGGTACCATTAGTGCCGCAGGTGGGAGAGGATGGGGTGGAGGGGGTGGAGGAAGAATATCACTGGATTGTTACAGTATACAAGAAGATTTAAATGTTACGGTTCATGGTTAGTTCTATTTCTCACCTGTACATGACATGTTAATTATACCAATGATGACTGCTGCTTAATCTTTTATTATATTGTAAGGGTGTTAAGGTTAGGCTATGTAAATCAAAATACCATTAATTATAATCTTTTTTTGAACAAATAAAGGTTTTCAGTTTCAGTTTTCAATGCAAACATAAGCAAACCTTTCTTGTTTTTGTTATTGCTTTAAAAGATGGTGTCCAGAACCTATTCAACTAGGAAACCTCCTAACTCGTCAGATTTACTATGGAATTATGAAGATTTTGGAAGATTGTTCCCCTGATTTTGATTCTGGAATCTATCCGTCATTATTCCTGATTAGAGGCACAGAGTTTAATTTTTTTGGTGGTGCTGAGAATAAGCATTTGATAATTTATGTTCTTTTAATAAAGTATTTTTGGTTGACATCATTGTATCTTCAATTTTTTCAACTCAAGTAACCTGCAAGGGTGCTGTTTTTCTTCATCTGGATAACAAGAAGGAGCTTATACACAATACATGCAATTGTTGTGACAGGAGGTTTGAGCATTGGCTGTCCTGGGAATTCCGGAGCAGCTGGAACATATTTCAATGCACATTTACTGAGTTTGAAAGTTAGCAATGATAATGTCACAACAGAAACTGAGACTCCTTTGCTTGACTTCTCAACCAGCCCTTTATGGTCAAATGTTTATGTGGAAAATAATGCAAAAGTTTTGGTTCCACTTGTGTGGTCCAGAGTCCAGGTAGCGAATTACACTCTTTACGTACTATACCAACAAACAATCATGATCACGGAGTCACCATTTCATTATTTTTTTAATATTTCTCGTGCCTTAGAGAATTCTTTATATGATAGAGTGCTTAAGCTCATGACAGTTCTGATCTGCTAAAGCATTTTGTAGCAATAGTTTTATTGCTCAAATTATGAAGAAAAATATCGCCTGAATTTTTTTTCTTGTAATATTACATTTTCTTTTGTCTTTGAAAACAATTTCATTGATATATAATTTTCTTTACTAATCATTGCTATGTCTAACCATTGGAGCCAAATGGTTGATTTCTGTTAAAATTCTCTAATTATGAAGGTCAGAGGCCAAATTAGTGTATACAGTGGAGGAAGCTTAATCTTTGGGCTGTCTGATTATCCAATTTCTGAGTTTGAGCTTGTTGCAGAAGAGCTTTTATTGAGTGATTCTATCATAAAGGTATGTTTTGTGATTTAGCTTTTTTTTCTGTTATAACTTTAGTTCCATTATCAATTCATATAGGTGTCACTTATTTTGAACTACTATTTCTGAGTTGTAGTATCAACTTGTAATTTGACAATTTTGTCTTTAATATATGAAGGTTTTTGGTGCATTTAGAGTTTCTGTTAAAATGTTACTCATGTGGAACTCCACAATGCAAATTGATGGTGGTGAGACTACAGTTGTGACTGCTTCAGTGCTTGAAGTGAGAAATCTTGCTGTTTTAAGGGTATAATACTCTATTATTTATTTGAAGTTATGCACAATTCTTGGTTATATAACCATGTTTTGTTCCTGGTGGTTTGGAACTTCCATTATCATACTAGTTTCTTGCCTTCACAGCAAAATTCTGTCATTAGTTCAAATACAAACTTGGCTTTATATGGTCAAGGACTACTGCAATTGACTGGTGAAGGCGATGCTATCAAAGGCGAGCGATTATCCTTGTCTCTGTTCTATAATGTAACTGTAAGCAATTATCTTCACAAGGACTTCTGTAGATTTTATACCTTTTGAAGTTGTTATAAGAGATTTAAATATTTTTAGAGTTCTCCCTTTACCAAGGGATAATAATATCAAAAGTTGATTGAAGCGTTGTTAGTGGAAGAAAATATGCGGATGGTTTTACTCTTCGACAGATTTTTGTTTACAATTTTGTATTCCAGAATTCAAACTTAGAATCTAATTCAATCCTACAAAATAATAGCTTATAAAATGAGGATACTTAAACCTTGGTAGGACTATATTGATAATTCTTATTGACGTGAGATTTCAAAACTCTCTTATGCCTAGGATTGAATATCTAGAGTGTGGACAAATGCGGGTGGCCCAACAACAACCACTTGTGCCTAGGAATAGATATCTAGTGGAGTGTAGGCAGATCTGGGTGGCCTAATAACATATATGGGACAGATAATGATACCATCTTGTAACTTGAGCTCATGACTTAATTCAACCCTACAAATTTGCTTGTAAATTGTGGACTATCCAGGCCCTATATTAGGTCAATGAGCCATTTTAGCCTGATTTAAAAGAAAATAAATAAATAAAAAATTAATTCTAAATTAAAAAATATTATATCTTAAAAAGTGGCCTTTAATCTCTAACCCAATCTTACAAAAACGACTTGGAAGCATATGTTTGCATTTATATACTATAATTTGATCATATCTTTGGTCGACGTGGGAATTCAGATAAAATATGTATTTTTTAAATTTTAGTCACATGAATGAAATTAATTTGAATTTTTAGATACAATGATTTGATATATAAATTTCAATAAAATAATATTACTTTAATCTTTTTAATTATAGTTGTTATTTTCAATTTTTCTAATTGTGGCTATTGTTTTCAGTTATAGTTATTATTTTCAATTTTTTTTAATTATAGTTATTATTTTCAATTTTTGTCACCCCATCCCAACCTGTTTTATGGGTTAGTTGGTTTTTCATTGGGATGATTTTGTTTTGATACCTCTACTTATAAGAACTAGAATGACCATATCTTTATTTGATGTAGGATCTCAACCCCACCTCCACGAGTCAAACAATACCCTTAATAGACATGTGATTTTTAAAGCGTGGATTAGTGTAGGTGGTCCAATAATAACACCATCTCATGCCTAAGATTAGGCGTGTAGAGCATAGACAAGCATAGGTGTTTTGATGATGGATTTAAGATGAATTCTTATACCGTCTTATAATTTTGTCTTGAGGCTAAGTTAACTCCTTTAAACCAGTTTGAAGATGTGAATTATCAAAACATTATAAGAACTACTTTGGTTGTATCTCTAATTGATATTCTCAACAAGTTGTATGAAACTTTAAGTTAGAAGTAATGACTAAAGAATATGTTTAGTTTCAATCAGTCATTGATTTAAACTTTAATAATTATACATGAATTTATATATAACAAGTTAAAACCAAAAAAATCAAAGAATGAAGCTATATCTAAAGTATGATCCTAATTACATAATTTACTGCAGATCTCTGAAAAAATAGGCTATCTACATAGATTCAAATAAAATCTGATATAAATACAAAAACGTCAAGTAAACCAAATCTGCATATCTCCTGGGAAGTCTTGCTGTCTTTGTAATATCTTAATGTATCTAAACTCCTTCAGACCAAGACAAATTTGTATCATGTCATTGTTTCTCAAATTTATGAATTTTCCCCTTTGAAGTTGCATATGGATGCAGCATTTCAATTGACAGTGTTGCTCTTGCAACAGGTGGGTCTAGGTTCTTTACTTCAAGCTCCTTTGGATGATGACACTAGTAGAGGCATGTAAGTATGATCGTGTTCTAGTTTCATTCTTGACTAAAACTATTCTATCTGGCCTGTTTGGAAACTCTAAGTTTAATCCTATTTATGGATTTTTATAATTATGTTTGTAGGGTGACAAAACATCTTTGTGACGCACAAAGATGTCCAATGGATTTGATAACGCCACCTGACGATTGTCATGTCAATTATACACTCTCCTTCTCACTGCAAGTAAGCTTTGTTTAGTTATAGGAAAAGTGCTACTTTTAGATGTATTTCATTTTAAAAAATTAATATATTTTCTTATGATTTTACACTCTTGGAATTAAGTTGGAACTAATTTTAATCCCATCCACCTATTTTGCATTTAATGCAATTATCTAGTTTCTAAAAAATGAATTCTTTCTGGTATTCATAACTATTTACCTAATTATTTGCATTTGCATTTTTTTCATACATACATTTGTGTATCATTAATGTGTTATGAGTTTTATAGCATGAAATAACATCTTTCTATCATTGCTACTATCATTTCTAATTCATTCTACTTTTATTGGGAATTTTGTGATGGGGTCAACATAAATGCTGTGAAATATTGCTGTTATAGTTGATCATCATGGCGAATTATTATGAGTTTTTTTTGCAGATTTGTCGTGTTGAGGATCTTCTTGTAAATGGCATTATGAAGGGAAGCATAATTCACATTCACAGGGCTCGAACTGTGATTGTTGATACAGATGGTATGATTACTGCATCTGAATTAGGTAATTAAAATGTTGAAGAGATGTTTTTTTTTCTATACATTCTGTTCTTCTAATTAAACTGTTCACTTAGCTAGTAAAAATGCTAATTACCACGAAAGGATAGTATTAAGATTTTGATTAGATAGGGATCTTTTTCAGGTTGCACTGAAGGTATTGGTAAGGGAAACTTTTTGAATGGAGCTGGTGGTGGTGCTGGACATGGTGGAAAAGGAGGATCCGGATATTTCAATGGGAGAGAAAGTATTGGTGGTAATGACTATGGAAATGCTATTCTTCCATGTGAACTGGGTAGTGGAACTGAGGGCCCAAATGAGTCATATGGGCATGTTGTTGGAGGCGGGATGATTGGTAATTAGTTTAATACCTACCTTGACCTTTTATGTTTCATGTAAAGGATTCTCCAAACTTATTTCTGGCTTATTCACATGGATGAAGATGGCTATAAATGCTATATCTTCTGGTGCCTCTATTCATTATAAAAGGCAAATGCCTATTTTTTTTTTCTTGTGATATTCTTTGATCGCTTAAGTTTTGTTTAATCTTGTCTAGTGGTAGGATCCATCCAGTGGCCACTTTTGAGACTTGACCTATATGGAACCTTGAGGGCTGATGGTGAAAGCTTTAGCAAATCAATAACAAGCAGTGATGGTTCTTTGGTGGGGGGTCTAGGCGGAGGTTCTGGTGGGACAGTCCTTCTATTCCTTCAAGAACTTAGGCTCTTGGAGAATTCATCCTTGTCTGTTGTTGGGGGCAATGGTGGACCTGTTGGTGGTGGTGGTGGAGGTGGAGGTAGAATCCATTTCCATTGGTCAAAGATTGGTGTGGAGGAAGAATATGTTCCTGTTGCAAGTATTACTGGCACCATGAATAACAGGTATGCATAATCATGTCTCTGTTAATTGCTGTAGAATTGGGGAACATAATAGATTATTACTGTTTTTTCTTGGGCCAAATACTTTTTTCTTGTAGTTAGAGGACTAATGTGGTGATATAATTTTTGAGGTCCAAATTCTGGGCTCACACTTTTAAGGAACTTGAAAGTTGAAACATGTTCACTGTAAATAATTTAATCAGCATCAGGGTAAAGTGGTGACGTACATTTTCTTTAAATAAACTTTGCTGAGAAACATCATCTCTTTCTTCATATGATTTTAAACAGTGGAGGTGCAGGGGACAATGATGGTCATCATGGACAAGAGGGTACTATAACTGGGAAAGCATGCCCTAAAGGTCTTTATGGAGTTTTCTGCGAGGTTTGCTCGTATAGTTTTTTCTTTTTGTTTTTTTTCCTTCTCATTCTTCGATTTTCTTCGAATGTTAGAGATATTTACCTATCATTTGTGTGATAAGTTAGAGATATTTACCTATCATACAGAGATGAAATTTCACTGCAGCAGATTTCTGGCATGTGTCATTATAACCTTGCCTTTAATCTGCTTAATGAAAGAAATACAGAACAGGTAAGACGAATAGACTAGTTACTTAGAGTGTTAAGTCGTAGCCTAGTCTCCCCCTCATAATTATTACTCAACCTACACCCACTAGAACTGAATTACTCTCTTGCTGCCCTCCTTATTCCCAATTCAGCAGTTAGTTACCCAGTGGGTAATCTTCCATTCTCTCTTTTGGTCATGATCCTCAACATTGTGACCCCTTTCCTTATCTCACTCTAGCTATTTAAGGGATCCTATTTTTAAACGAGCAATATGCAAATAGATTGGTGATTTGACATGTATTTCAAATCTTTGTTAATTTTTCCATTTTGTCAAAAATCAATTTGGAAAAAAAATCAAAAGAATTAGGTCCACAATGATACTAAATATGTGAATCATCAATTTTCCAAAGTTTTTTTCCTTAATAGTATTATTTATTCATGAACTAACAGGGTTGCAGAAAGTAAGAATCACCATCTCCTAGATCTAGCTAGAGCTGTTTCCTGATGTTTGTTCTCAAAACATATTGGGAAGAGACTCTGTTAACTGTCACATACATATCTTATCAACAAGTTATTTACTCTTGTCTTAAAGGACATCAGTCCTATTGAGTGTATTTTCTTTTGTCCCCTATTCACCTTAGTGTGAAGTCTACTTTGTTGGGTCTTTGGTTGTGTTATTTTTGTTCACTGATTGCACTAAATTAGATCCTAGAGCTCTTAAATTGATTGTCCTTCTGACAAGAAAAGGGGTACAAATGTTATTACCCTCAAAATCCTTATTTATATTGCAGATAATATTTCCTTGTACTATTTTAATTACATAATTTGGAGATTTATTTACATTCCATAATTAGGAGGATTAATATGTTGACAATATATTTTATATTTATTCTATGGGCTTATTGATCTTGAATAGTAGGGATAGATTATACCCATCATTAATTAGGATTTTCCGTTAGTAAGCTTTTGTATTCTATGTAAGAGCAATTGCTTCTCTATGAATATCATTAGAAACAATTTTTCTGACATGCTATCAATGCTCTATTATCCTTAGGAGCGTGAGTAATCTCCTGCACAAACTGTGTTGTTGCAAAACACACTCCTTTCTTTCTTTTGTTGTATTCATCTGCACAGCCTGCATTGCTGCAACACCACAACCCTTTATTTATTCCGTAGTATTCCTTTTAGGCTTGCATTGCTATACTTCAAACCTCGAAAATGTCCGATACTCAGAACCCTCAACCAATTAGACAACTTGGTCAAAGTTCAACTGCAGAATATTCAACCAAGCCTTAGGTTTAACGGGAAAGATTACCGAAAGTGATCTGTCTTTGTCCAAACCTTTTTAAAAGGGAAGGGAAAATCAGGTCATCTCAGTGACAAATCTCCATTGTCTTTAGATCACAAATTTGCAACATGGGATGAGGGAGATAAGGTTGTATTATCATTGTGGTGGAAAGCCATGACACCAAAGGTGAGTGATGCTTACATGTTTACGAAATTAAGATGAGAATCTCTAATACGAAAAAAGGGAGTTACTCAATCAGTGAGTATGCCTATACACTATAAAATCTGTGGCAGAAATTAGACCATTATGAGCAATTTGAAGAAAAATGTAATGAAGATGTTGACCTACTCAAATGCTACAAGGAGGACAGAATATTTGAGTTCCTGACAGAATTAAACAGTGAGTTTGACCATGTTAGAATTCAAGTGCCAGGAAAGGATCTATCCTCACTCAATTAGACAATGGTTGTGTTTCAAGCAAAAGAAGCCCTTTGAGGAGTAATGTTAGAACCCCATCGACTAAAAGTTCAGCCTTGCTTGCACAAAACAAGGGGAAGAAAGTTGGACAAGGGCAGATCAATTCATTTGGAAATGAAGTAGGAGGAATAGATATAACTTAAGGATATAAAAAGACTTCCTTTGGTGTCCCTATTGTAAGAAGTTGCCACACACTGAAGGCAATTGTTGAAAACTTCAATCGAAGCCTCCAAATCAAAACCGGAATTGTTCACCTAAAGTTAATCAAAGTAGACATACTAATGCCCATATGGCACTACTATGCCCAACATTAGGTAATTCTTCACTATCCACCACAAAGTTCAACACATGGGAGATTATGAAATTGAAGGGGTTGCTGGACACATTAACAAAATCTGCTGACTCATTTAATTGCCCTGTAGCATTTGCAGGTAATATTCCTTTCTCCTATGCACTACATGCATCAAATTCCTGTAAAGAAGGTGTCTGGGCTGTTGGTTCTGGAGCCTCAAACCACATGACTCAGTCATCTACTGGGTTTATATGTCCAATCAACCAAAAACTTGCACTTGCAGATGGAACTTTCCTTACTGTTGCTAGAAAAGCAAATATTATGATAAACCAGAATCTAATTCTGAAGGATGTTTTTGCATGTGTCCAAATTATTTGCCAATTTGATTTTTGTTCACAAGCTTACAATGGATTTACACTACTTGGTGTTTCTTAATCCTATAACCTTCCAATTTCATGATCGCTGAATGGGGAAGATTATTGGACTTTCTAAGGAAGACAATGGACTCTACCGTCTAGAGGATGCTAACATGGTCTGTAGCACTAAGAATTAAATTCCTTTGCCTTTGCTGTCAGAAACCACTCTCCAATAAAGAAAAAATCTGGTTATACCATCTTCATTTAGGTCATCCATCATTCAGTACCCTAGAAATTATGTTTCCTTATTTATTTCAAAAAATTGACAAACAGACGTTTCATTGCGATACTTGTGAATTTGCAATGCACAATTCCCCTCTAATAATAAAAGAATGGTTGTTCCCTTGATTTATTCCTTGTGAAATTTTGATTACAGTTATGATATTTAATTACATTCCATAATTTTGACAATATATTTTATATTTATTGTACATGATCGTCGATCTTGAACTGTAGGCTAGATTTTATCCATCATAAATTAAGATTTTCCGTTATTGAGTTTTTGTATTCTATTTAGAAGCAATTGCTCTTCTATGAGTATGTTCAGAAAGTTTTTTTGACGTTCTTGGACATGTTAACCAAGGGTTTAAAATTGCACAAAATGAAAAATGTTCACTGTTTCAGAAGGACAACAACGATCCAGATTTGAGAGATATACGATAAAACTGAGTCTCTTAAAAGATATAGGAATAACAAATTTTAGTATAAAGGGACCAAAATTATGTTTAGCCTCTCATTTATGTGTGCTTCTGGTATCTCTGCTTTTTGTGGTTTCAGCTTGTATTCTAAAATAGTACTGAATTTAAGCTGTCTGTTCTGTCACAAATCTAATAGTTCTTGCACCTGCACTGTGTACTTTCTGAAAATTTGTTTAACTGTGCAAGTGATTTTACAGGAATGTCCTCTTGGTACCTATAAAGATGTTGATGGTTCTGAGGAAGATCTTTGCATTCCTTGTCCTCTTGATCTTCTTCCAAATCGTGCAAATTTCATTTATAAACGAGGTATTTTTGATGATAAAACTTTGCTATACACGCATAACATTATGTTATATCTCAAACTTTTTGGATGGTTCTTTTCATATCAGGGGGTGTTACAGAACGGTCTTGTCCATATAATTGCATATCAGACAAATATCGGATGCCAAATTGCTATACACCTCTAGAGGAGCTCATTTATACATTTGGGGGTCCCTGGCCTTTTTCAGTAATGTTATCATTCATTTTATTGCTCTTGGCTCTGCTACTAAGTACTTTGAGAATCAAGTTGATCGGTTCTGGTTCATATCATAGTTCAAGTTCAATTGAACACCGTAATCATCACCGTTTCCCATATCTTCTTTCCCTCTCCGAGGTATTATTCTGAGGAGAAAATTTCCACTGCTAATTAGTTCTTTCTCAGTATTAATTGAGCCTTAACACATCACTCTGAAACTATTGGATGCATTATTTCTTTGGTGTTTGAAAACCAGGTCCGTGGAGCTAGAACTGAAGAGACTCAAAGTCATGTACACAGAGTGTACTTTATGGGTCCTAATACTTTTAGAGAACCCTGGCATCTTCCTTACTCACCTCCTCATGCTATAATTGAGATTGTGTAAGAGCCACTACATAATGAATTATGCATACATGCATGTTGTGGATCCTGAAGTCATATTGCTTTATATGTGTGGTTGTGTTGTAATAAAACGTATTATTTTAGCTTAAATATTGATCTACTGCATTCGTGAATATTGAGTAGATATGAATAGTACATATTGATTCAATATACAAAAAGGATATTGAAGATTTTGTAAAAGACCACTGTATATACAGAGAATTAAGGGTTAAACAGATGTAACTGATTGATCACAACAGCTGTAATAGACAACTAACTAACTCGGTTACAGAAAATGGATAACGGTCTACTATAACAACAGTGACCGTTTTATTTGATACAATGGAGTTATACACTCAGATCCCCCTTCAAACTCAAGGTGATTGAGAAACTAAAGAATGCTCAGTTACATGGAGCTTGTCCTTAAGGAAACAAAATCTAGTAGATGACAAAGACTTAGTAAGCAGATCAGCCCACTAATCTTGATCAGAAATGTGCTGTACCACCAGTTGCTTGGTCACAACCTTCTCTTGAACAAAGAACAAATCAATTTTCATGTGTTTTGTCCTAGAATGTAATACTGGATTATGAGCCAAATTCACAGGATGGATATTTGTAATACTGGATATTAGGATTAATTATATTGAATATTGTATAATTATCTTCAATATTTTAGAATTATGTTTTTCCGTATAAATTCACAGAATTCATCTTATGCTTTCTTGTTTCTCTCTCTGTCTCAACATGGTATCTAGAGCCTAACAAGAAGCTGATTCTAGGATATCTGATGAATCTTCTCTTGAAATCTATACTTTTTTTCTATCCCATCACTGTTTTGGCAATACAGCTCCCGCTACATTTTTCCAATTGGGACTGACTCTGGTCTATTCTTGACTAACATTATCAGTATTGTCTCCTCGAGACCGGTCTATCTTTGCTGGTCCGATGGGCATTGTAGGTCCCATGTGCCACCTCTCTCTGCATGTTTCTCCCACATTGAATGACTAGCAACAAGCTGATAACAAACTAATATGATAACAGTAACAGTTTTATTTTGTGGAAAATATGGTGTATGTTTTCTGATTTGGGAAAATTACAAAAGAAAGTATTAGAAAGTGGGTTTAAGTCTAACTCAATCCCACAAAACCGGCTTGTAAGGTGATGATTGCACCCCATTTATATATTATAATTTGACCTTATCTCTAGTCGATATATGACTTCCAATACACCCCCTTCATGCCGAGGTATAAACATCTCGTGCATGATAGTAGAAATTGGGTAGTCCGATAACGGCTCGATAGCGGGTGGAATAGAAGAATAGAATGCCCACATAGATCTCGCTATGATAGGCTTCAACCATGGCTCTGATACCATATTAGAAAGTGGTTTTAAGCCTAACTCAACCCCACAAAACCGGCTTGTAAGATGAGGTTTGCACCCCACTTATATATTATAATTTGACCTTATCTCTAGTCGATGTGGGACTTCCAACACACCCCCTTCACACTGAGGTATAGACATCTCAAGTGTGATAGTAGAAATGGGTGGTCCGATAGTGGTCCGACAACGGGTGGAATAGAAATGCCCAAGAAACAAGAAATATCGCTAGGATAGGCTCTAACCTGACTCTGATACCATGTTAAGAAGTTGACTTTAAGCCTAACTCAACCCCACAAAACCGGCTTGAAAGGTGAGGATTGCACCTCATTTATATATTATAATTTGGCTTTATCTCTAGTCGATGTGAGACTTCCAACACCCCCCTTCATGCCGAGGTATAGACATCTCGTGTGTGATAGTAGAAATTGGGTGGTCCGATAACGGCTCGATAGTGGGTGGAATAGAAGAATAGAATGTCCACATAGATCTCGCTAGGATAGGCTTCAACCATGGCTCTGATACCATATTAGAAAGTGGTTTTAAGTCTAACTTAACCCCACAAAACCAGCTTGTAAGGTGAGGTTTGCACTCCACTTATATATTATAATTTGGCCTTATCTCTAGTCGATGTGGGACTTCCAACAGAAAGGTATAAATTGAAAATAAGGGAATAAACCTTTACACTAATCTATCCTTGGAAATCAGGGAATATATCTCCCTATATGAGCTGTACCTAAATAAGGAAGTAAAACTGATTTTATTTACATTAAATCCTATTATGGGCTTTACAAATTAGGATTGGATGATTCTGATTAATAGCTTTGATCTCCAACATATTTGATAATAGAGTTATACATTAACTGAAAACTCATTCCTACTTATAAGCTATTCATTTATATTTGATATAAATCATCACTCTTTTCTGTAACATGAAATTACGCCAACTTGTTAACTGTATCAGTTTAGATTGATTGAAATCATTAATATCTGTCGCAACTAAAAATTACACTCACTTGCTAACTATTGAACATATCTTGTACTCTTGATATTAGCATCTAAACGCAGTACAGATTTATTACTTCTTTAACAATATATTTTTTTTATCTATTTTGGATTAAACTAAATCCTAATGGTGATGCAGGTATGAGGATGCTTTTAATAGATTTATCGATGAAATCAACTCGGTTGCTGCATATGATTGGTGGGAAGGATCAGTGCATAGTATACTTTCGGTTGTTGCATATCCCTGTGCTTGGTCTTGGAAGCATTGGAGGCGAAGAGTCAAAATCAGTCGCCTTCAGGAATATGTGAAGTCTGAATATGACCATTCCTGTCTACGGTCCTGTCGATCACGTGCTTTGTACAAAGGGATGAAGGTTTGACTTGCAAAGCCTTTAACATGATGGAGTAATTTCCACAAATTCATAGTTAGACTGGTTCATATGGTTTGAGAATGATTTTACATTGGTGGTCCTGACTTTTTACAAACATGATTTGATTCCTTGGAGATTGAAGAGTAGATGGATGAATTGTATGGAGATTTTAAAACATGTATTTTCGGCTATCATATTTTCAGAGAAGGAAATAGATGTGTTCGTAGACTAGTTTCCTTTGGTATTGAAAGTCATAAAATGTTCCTCCCTTTATTTCACATGAATTTTGTAGAGGTAAATTTGGGCTTCCACAACTTATATTTTGTTTGTGGGCTTGGTTTTAACCCTCCTCCCCCCACTTTTGTATTTATTTTTTCATATACTTGTATTAAGAATGCTGCATATGATTAATATGCGCTATAGTGCTAACCTGGTTGGGATTGTGGCCTGTATAGTGATGCAATAGCATTCTATGTTTTTTATTAAGAAGGAGACTTCTAAAGAACAATTCAAGCCAAATAAGCTCAAAAGACCTAGTCTTACCTAATGGTAAATATTCCTAAATTTATATAAAGATATTCAAATGGTATGTGTTTTGGGCACAACCATAGGTGTGATAACAGAAATTTGAGCCATGTATTGTACTCACTCTTAATTCTAATTTCTAATCATAAAATCTTTTAGCTTCTAACTTAAGATTCCATGCTCCCCAGACATAAGAATTGTTTTAGTAGAACTATATTTATATGGATTGTTTTTTGTTTGGTTATTTCTTGGGAACTATTTGGAATTCCTCAAAGGAATAAGTGGTTTTATATTTTATTTAACAAGTTACAATATGAGGATATCATGGTTCAGAAGATGCTATGTTTACGAGATTGCATTGCTTTATTTTCTCACAAAAGCCAAAGAATGGGATATTAAACATAGGTATTAATTTTATTTATGCATGTTATGTAGAAGTATACATGTTTGCTTTTCAACTTTTCTATTTTCACTGGTTTGTATTAAAATCTAAGTCCTTTCAATGAATGTTTTCATTTGGTTAAGTTATACAGAGTCATTTTTTAGACTCTTTAATTTAAGAAACAAATTATGCAGGTTGGGACAACTCCAGATTTAATGGTAGCATACATCGATTTTTTTCTTGGTGGTGATGAGAAGCGATTAGACATTGTGTCAATTATACAAAAGAGATTTCCCATGTGCATAATTTTTGGTGGGGATGGGAGCTACATGGCGCCTTATTATCTTCACAATGATACACTGTTGACAAACCTCCTTGGTCAGGTATATTGATTATTAATGTTGTTAGGATTTAGTCAGTTATGTTTTCTCTATACATAGCTGACATTCTAATCTCAAACTTGATATCTGCAGCATGTCCCAGCAACTGTCTGGAATCGCTTGGTAGCGGGACTGAATGCTCAGTTAAGGACGGTAAGGCATGGATCAATTCGTACTGCAATAGGTCCTGTTGTTGATTGGATAAACAGCCATGGAAACCCCCAACTTGAGTTCCATGGAGTTAAAATTGAGCTGGGATGGTTCCAAGCAACAGCTTCTGGATACTTTCAACTTGGCATTGTGGTAGCAGTTGGGGATTATTCCCTTCTGGATTTGCATCAGTCTGATACTTGGGTTGGCACTGATGAAGTAGTGAGGTAATTTGCTAATTTATGATCCTGACCGAATGCTCTATACATATAGACTGTAACCCTTGGTTTCTTTTGATTAATCCTGTTAACATGGCAATGAATGAGAACAATGGATTTATTTTGTCCTATAAGAATTAATAGTGCCAATTGAAACCAAACATTGTAAATCTTTTTAACTTAGGAAATATGTTTGGAATGAACATTTGGCCTATGAAAATATTGAGAAATCAGGTAAAGAAAATGTTGTCTTTATTTTCTGTTTGCAATAACTAATACGCCATCTTGTTTTCACTGTTATTGTGGTTATAACCATTTGTTGTTGAATTCGGATTTGGAATTAGTGCTGAAAATTAAGAAGAAACCAGAATCAAGAGATTTGATATACGGAAATTAATCAGAATTAGTGTTGTCTGATTTATGCTATTAATAATAGGTTTTGATGTAATTAGAATTTGTCTTTCCTTCTTTCTTGCTACAACAGTTACAGGAATAATTATTTTCCTGATTTTCAGGCTAGCTTAATGTAAAAATTATTCTCCTATTCATATATTAATACCCACTGATAATATTAGTTCAGTTTTATGTATCAGTGAGAATATATTCACTTTTCTAAATGGTATCAAAGAGAATGATCTGACCTGTCACAATATTATTTCTGTATGGTTGTTTGTGGTATGTCTGTTATAACTGTCAGTAAACAAATATAAACAATGGCCAAACGTCAAATGAAGGGCCACCACAGATCACTGCCAAAAATTAGCAACTGAGTTGCTTATTAGCATCTCTAGTTTGACTGAAAACTCAATCCTGTGCCACCAGTGACATTACATGAACTCAAAAGAATCGGGTTGCAAAAAGCTAGGACAAACAAAGGAGAGATGCTGGTACTTCATGGAAATCACGTTAGAAGGATAATTATGCTAATACAACAACTATTATTGAAAACAGGTCAGAAAATGCACCTGAAGCAAATCCATTGGGCATAAAAATAGCTTAATAAAGGTCATCAAAATACTAGTGCACACTCTTCTACTGCTACTCTTGCTCAAAAGGGTTATCCTTCTAGTTTTCATGTCAGCCACCAGAAAACAAGCTCTTGGATTGTTGATTCTGGAATCTCATATCATTTGACTATGGATATTTACATATTTTAGCAAATACACCCTTTGCCATGATAATTCTGTTCGCATAACAGATGGAACTACGTGTAAAGTGGCCAGTAAAGGTTTTCTGATTATATTTGACAACAACACTCTTGAATCATTTTTATATGTCCCTAAACTTGACTGCAACTTACGGTCCATCAGTAAATTAACCTGAGATTTAAAGTGTGTTACTAAACTCCTTTCACACGTGAATTTCAGGATCTTGACTGAAGGAGAAAGATTGACAATGTTAAGGAATGTGTAGGACTCTACTTTCTCAGAGTAGAAGATTCAAAGAAAAACATCAAAACTGCCCATGTGGTTTCTTCCAAAGCTGCTGTGATGTTTTGGCATTATCATCTAGGACACCCTAATTTTACTTACTTAGAAAAGTTGTTTCCCTCTTTATTCAATAAAAGTTCTAATTGGTTCAAATGTGAGGTATGCGAGTTTACCAAACATACTAAATCTTGTTATCCTATCCAGCCACATAAACTATAGTACCAATTTTTTTCATTAAGTCATTGTGATCTATTGGGCCCTTCTTGGGTTAACCAATGTCATGGATTTAAAGTGGTTTGTAACAAAGGTTCACACAAGGGTTGTATGGATAGGAAAGATTTTTGAAAATTTCATTAAAAGGATCCAAAACCCAATTTCCTTTAACATTGTCAAACCAAGGATTTTTGAAGCCTCAGATACTTCTTGTGTATTGAAGTAACTTAGTCAAAAGGTGTTGTAATCTTTCAAGGAAATATGCTCTAGATATCTTAAAAGAGATGAGTATGATTGTAGACCAATGGATAGTTCTACCAACCCAAATAAAAAAATTAATGGTAGAACAAAGTGAATCTTTCTCTGATCCGGCAAGATATAGAAGACTGGTTGGAGAACTTATTTATCTTACTATTATTAGACTTGATTTGTCTTTTGGAGAACTTATTTATCTTACTATTATTAGACCTGATTTATCTTTTGTAGTTGGTGTTGTTAGTCAGTTCATGTATCTTAAGATACCTCAAAAAGGCTCTAGAATAAGGTCTGCCATATGAAGATAAAGGAAACACCTACATATTTGGGTATTGTGGTAGTGACTGGGCAAGATCCCCTACTGGCATATGCTCTACTGTAGGATATTGTGGTTTTCCTTGGAGGAAATTTTATTTCTTGGAAAAATAAGGAACAAAATGTAGTTCAATTGTTGAAATTGAATGTAGGGCAATGGCATCTCTTGGAAACTTGTATAGATGAAACAATTCTTTCAAGAACTTAACTTTTTATGAAATTCAACAATTGAAGATAAGATGTGTTGTGATAACCAAGTTGTTCTCAACATTTCTTCCAATCGAGTATTCCATGAGACGACTAAACGTACAGAAGTTGATTGTCATTTTATTTGAGAAAAGTTACTGTGCAAGGAAAGTCGTATTGAATTTGTTGGACCCAATGATAAACTTGCAGGTTTATTAATGAAATCCTTAAGGGGACATCAGATTGAATTTATTTATTCCAAGCTTTGTACATAGAATTTGTATACTCCAACTTGAGGGGGATTTTTAGAATAGGTATTAAATGTCGGAAGTAAGTAATTGTATTAGAAAACTGTTATATGAAGGACCTATGAGTTGTACCTATCTTTGTACCTAGGACTATAGTTTATGCTTTTGATCTTTGCTCTTTACTCAATCGTGTCAAAATTCTATCAACATAAATATGAGAATGAGAGGAGTGATTAAGCTCTCTCAAATATAGTTTCTTTTATTTATCTCAATTACAATCAAATACCTCACTCTTTTTTGTTCCTTCACCAACCTCTCTGCCCTGTAACCCCTCCCGTCTTTGGATCTACCTATTTTGTTCAAAGTCTTAGTTTTGGCGCTGTAACTCCTCATGTCTCATTTATGCTGTTGTTAATAGCATTTGATGTTATTACGATCTGTTCTTCCTTCATTTTAGCTGCAGCAGTTATAAGAATAATTATTTTCCTGTTATTTAGGCCATATTAGTGTACGGAATTGTTGTCCTATTCTTATTTATACCTCCCCATTAAATCAGTGAAATATATTCACTTTTCCAGGGTTGGTCAAGTCTGAGGAAATAGGAAACAAATTAAAATAAGAGGAACTTTAGTAATTATTATTAAACAGAAAACACATTCTTAAACTGAACATGTATTCGTTCAAAGCTGTTAGATGTTGTTTATGACTATTGCTATTCCTTGTGATAGTAAGATGATTTATAATACTCACTTTTAGAAACTTGATCTATTAGCTTAGATGGGTTAGGAAAAAAAGGCAGGATGCTTACTCAGGTCTTGGCGTAGAAGCTTTGATTTTTTTTTACTTTGTTATGATATGAATGGGTATTGAGAGATGATTCTTGTTTCCCTTGATCAAATTGATATTGAAATCCAGCACAATGTATGATTTGCTTATGCATAAACCCTAATCCCTAAATTCTTACTAATTCTATGCTTATAGCCTTCAAGTTGCATTGTTTCTTGATATTTCTTATTATCTCGTAGATGATGATTTGTACAGATTCAGTTTAAATCCTGTGTTTTATCAGGCTTACGTTATTTATTTATCTGTTACGTACGGCAGGAAAAATGTGCCACAAGGAAAAAAGAATCTTAAGCACCTGCAGCATAGTTGGCCATATATGAGTAATTCATTATCTCTTAAAAGGATAACCGGAGGAATTAATGGCGGCCTTATAAATGATGCTACCTTAAAATCATTGGACTTTAAAAGGGACTTTCTATTCCCACTTTCTCTCCTGTTGTGCAATACTAGACCTGTTGGTCGCCAGGTAGTTAAACTATTTTAGGTGATTCACCTCTCCACAACTATAAATTGAACACTGTCTAATGCATTGACATCTTTGTTTCAGGACACTGTACAGTTTCTGATTACGTTGATGCTTTTAGCAGATCTTTCTGTCACTCTACTCATGTTGCTCCAGTTCTACTGGATTTCTCTTGCCGCTTTTCTTTCTGTTCTACTAATTCTTCCTCTTTCTCTACTTTCTCCGTTTCCTGCTGGTCTGAATGCATTATTCAGTAAAGAACCCAGAAGAGCTTCACTTTTTCGAGTATATGCACTGTGGAATGCTACTTCTTTATTTAATATCGTAAGTTCTGTCTATACCGTTATACAACTTAGCATAACTATGGTGTATGTGTAAGTGGAAAAAAATGAGCATTTCACCATAAGTTGCTCGCAGCAAATTCCCCCATCATGCTTATGATGCATAGCTTTAATGTGCTTCTATTTCAAGAAGAATATGGGTAGAAGGAATCCAAAATATTTCAGACTTGTGAAGTTTTTTTATTAAATCTTGACTGTCAATTATCTCGACTGGCTTTGTTGTGAACAACCTGCAGTAGAGATGCTGCGATAGATATCTGAAAGTGGTTATTGCAGATAATATTGTTAAGACATCTAAAAGCTCTAGTGACTAAAATGCAATTCCTAAGAATATTGAAGTTGTTAACAAGGCTTATATTAACAGTAGCAATTTTTATTTGAAGAATACTATATTCAATAAAAAAATCTTCTTTATTTTACTAATTAAATTTGCCCGTAAAAATTTATTGTAGAGGATTTTGACTAATGTTTGTAGCAAAAGGATATTGCATAAAGCCTTTGAAGCATTGAAATAGAATCAAAATTATGATACATTCTACATCTCAAACATTAAAGCCTCCTATCTGTCTTAATATTTGCTGCTTATAGAAACCAATTAGTAGAGCTCTAATGTCAAGAAAATTACTTTGAATTGCAGAATTGGTAATGCCCTGTAATATTTATAGAATTATGGGCATTTTGAATTCTTACATTTGAAATGTAGCTTTCACTATCTAATATTTGTTTGTGTACGGGCATGTGTGCAGGGAGTTGCTTTTATTTGTTGTCTCCTTCATTATGCACTATCCCACTTTCACCACCCTGACGAAGCAAGTGCGCGTAATATTAAGAGGTAAGGCTGTCAATTTGTAATGACACCATTTTATCTCAAACAACAATGGCTTATGCTACAAACAACCTACATTTTTTGTTTAAATTTACTTCTGTTGCAGTAAAGTAAAGATATACTCAAAAAGTGTATAACATTATCATCTTGTCTATATTATACTATAAAGCCATCAGATTTATTTGTATTTGAACGAGATAGCCTATTGAATTATGCATCATCATTGAACTGCCTCTCCATGGAGGTTTTGATGTCCGAGGAAGAAAATTATCCTGTCATATTTGATAATAAACTTGTTACAAGTGCCAACCCTAGCTAATTTAATTCTAACAGGGAGTCTGAAAGAAACATCTCATAGATAAACTTTCAGGGACTGACATGAATCACAAGCAGAAATGGCAGATTATATTCATGCCGTTCATTTATAGTGTCACTATGGAGTCCTTTGCAGCTAAAATAGTTTTAGCTGGGTTTGTTAATTGTTCGTATCTTATTTGTTTATTTCTTGTTTATAAAAGCTTTGTTTTGAAGTCTGGTTACATGACATTCTTACAGGGAAGATGATAAATGTTGGCTGTTACCTATCATCCTTTTTCTATTCAAGTCTATACAGGCTCGATTTGTCAATTGGCACATAGCAAATCTAGAAATTGAAGATTTTTCTCTATTTTGTCCCGATCCAGATGCATTTTGGGCTCATGAATCTGGATTCTGATAGAAAAAAAAAAAACAAACAAAAGCTTTAGATTACGAACCTGGATGCTAAGTTTTTGATAAATCCAACAGTTCAAAAGATGCTTCGTTCTGACATGGTTGTGAGCCGGCGTCAGCAGCAGCAGCATCCTTGCCATGTGAATATATTCAGTGATGTACAGGAGAATGAAGTACAGGACAGTTCTGCACATTTTAGCTTCTTTGTAAAAAATCTCTATAGACGCCTCTTACTAGTATTTTTTTTAATTTAATTCTTTTGGGACGCTTTCTTGGCGTTAATACAACTGACTGAAGCATCACTGTTTTCTTTTCTCTCTTTCCATATATATTCATTGTAAATTTGATTTTCTTAATTAAAGCAATTCTTTTTCCCACGAAGGCTTCTATGTGAGAGGAGCCTTTATCATTTAAAAGAAAATAGTAAATATGCAATCCTTTGTTTTTATTTTATCCATAATGATTGAACATGAATTAGAAACTTAATAACAACTTAATTTGCTAACCAAATAAGATAGGTTCTCCTTTTGTTTGCTATTATCTTTTTTTTTTTTTTATAAATTTGTCTTTTCTTTGTCTTATTCCTTGTTCAAAGGAAATGAGAAAAATGAAAGAAGGAAAAATAAGAATGGGATGACCCGCGTTTTGGGAGATCAGATTAGTGCGCTCACAACTTAATTGACTTTCCAATGCTATTATATGTTACAGAACTTGACAAACCGAGTTTACGTTTTTATTTTTATTACTTTTAAAGACGGAAAATTTTGGTATAGGTAGGGTTTTCATTGATTTTGTTCTGACCTCCCCATGTTTAAACATTCAGTTCTGTTCTTTGGAAGACGGAAAAAATAGTAATACGTAAGTTCTTAAAACTCGGTTGATAGACTCGTATGAACAGATGTTTAAATAGGACTGATGATTCACCCAAAGCGGAACTAAATCATATAATAAAAAGTGAACTATACTAAACACATGTTTATTCATGACGGAATTTATTTCATACAGAAATTTATTAAGAAAAGATTATATACGTGAGATGGAGTCTGATTTCTGTATTTGATACCACTTTTAATAAAAAAATATTCTGATAATAGATATCTTATTTTATATTTATTTTATATAGCGTTTAATTTTATCTTTTTATATTTATTTTAAGACTTTGATTCATAGATTATTTCCAACGATTCATAATCTAATTCTAATGGATTAGGGCATGTCATTTTGTTTACAATGGTCATGCTACTATTAGAATCTAAGCAGGCGGGACGTAGACAATAGATGTAGCTAAAGTACTTCGTTGCTCAGAGAAAATAATGGTTTATGCACAATAATAGGATTATAGTGACACGAGATCCTTAATGGGTTTTTCTATATAAGATTTATATTTACCTGCCATTGGATAACCATCATTGCACAAATAAAGGAATTTAGATTTTCGACAAATTCAAGTCCTAGGTAGCTTGTTGCTCCTGATTAATCAAATGTAGCTAATTCCAGTAGAAATATATGTCTTCTTTTTTCTTATAATAATAAAAAAATTAAAAAATAATAATTATAATGATTATTAAAATAAAAAAATTATCATTAAAATTTATATTAAAATTATAGCAAACGTGAGCACTTGTAAAAATAAATGATTTAATTAAATTTTATGCTTTTATTGTGGGTACTTCATTAAGATGGAAAGAGAAACATAACTAAAATTATACAGATTTTTGTAAAGTTAAAAAGATGCTAAGAATGAATTCAACAAAAAAAAAAGGTTATACACAAGTTGTTGTAGAGAGAGTTTAGGTTCAGGGAATTGAGCTATCAGAATATAATGGAATGACATCAGAAATAGGCGAATCTTTGTAATAGAGCCCTGTGGCCAGTCCTTGTTTAGATTGTGAAAACCATGAAATATTAGTGAAGAGCCGAGCAACAGAGCGTAGGCAGCCGTCACCATTGAATGTTGGAAAGGTAGTAATAAAGACGCATCCAACAATAATGTTCCAACTTACGTTACCTTACTACCTTCTTTCAAAGGAGATTAAAACATTTAAGATTATGGTGTTTGCAACTGATAGTGAGGGTCATCGCGAATTCTCTTCGGCTTCCAGTCGCATTCATCCTTGCTTTGTCGTAGCGCAACAAAATGCAAAGCATCACTCTGTACTTGATAGATATGACAGGACCACGGATATGAGTCAGATGCAGACCAAACCTTCAAATCTTCAAATTCTGTTTCTTCAGTCAATGACTCAGCCACACAGTACACAAGATCAGCCTCTGGTTCCGAATAACCAGCAACGGCAACACATCCAGGAGCCACAAATCCCTCTGGAGCCCGTGGCTGCCAAATTGATACCGGAGCAACATAATCTTCCGAGCAGTTTCGCCACACCTGCACATGTTGTCAAAACATTCTGATGATATAGGGCATAAATCTTCCGAAATAAAAACTCATAATCAAGAGTAAATCTACCAAAAAAAACTCCCAATCCCTTAATTTTAGGAATTTCTTACAAACACGTCTATATTTAGTATACAATCAATCAATATTTATTGTTCAGTAAATATACAATATTTACATCCTTATTTCAACACTCCCATCTAGATGAGGAACAGATTTCCGCTTTCCAAATTGCTTGAGATTGTGGAAGTGTGAGCAATAAAGTCCTTTGTAAACACATCAACCACCTAGCGGGAATGTATGTCATGCATACTGGACCTTCTAACTTTTTTTCTTAATGAAGTGTTTGTCTATTTCGATATGTTTTCTCTCATTATGCTGAATGGGATCATGTGTGCTGAGAATTCTACATTAACTACAGTTTAGAACAAATTATAGTATAAGTACTTGCAAATATCATATTATAAGCCAATTCTATGAGGGTTTAAAATCCACTTCTAAAGATTGTATGAAAACTTTGAAAACTTATCATAGTTGGATTTGTACCCACTGTAGGACCATTCATAAATATTTACTCCCATGCTCGAAACGTTCAGTCCTTGACACAAATGGATTTGTTGGAAATCTCACTCGTTGATATAGCCAAATTATACTATATAAGGCATATAAACCTCACCACTGACTCTGCATAGTAGAAATGAAGGCCGCGAGACCAGAGCTATTGGAAAAACTTAGAGCTTTGCTAACATGTGAGAATCATGATAGGTAGTAAGCAATAATTGTGGAATTATTTTTCCTTAATACCAAAAATAACTATATATGGGTATTTAAAGGCAAATGTAATCCTAATGAAAGAAAATAAATCTCCTAAAATAAAGACTCCAAATCAGGACGAAATCTAGCAAATAAATCTTAGTCCCATTCCCTTAATTTAGGGATTTCTTAGAAATAATTAGAGATCCCACATATCAAATAATAGTATATAAATATATGTAAATCTCACCTTGTGAAGTTAGGTCTAAACTCATTTTTTAAGATGGTAATGATGCACCCTTCTAGGAGAAGGGGTGTACAATCAATCTATATCTATTGTGTGGTAGATGTTTGATATTTACAATCATTTTGACACAAACAATAGCATGGTACCGTAAACTGAAGAAAATAACTGTCAATGAATCTTTGCCTAATATTTACATTCATTTTCTAATGGTTGGAATAACAAAAACATTAATCTTCTTCTCAAATGACCTATTAAACTTAATTTGCTATCATTTGAATGTCGTAACAGGCTAACTTGGTTTTAACCTTACCAGGTCATATCCCATCGGGAGAGCAAAAAATCCATCAATCTTGCGGTAGACAGCAGCCACATTTGGAGGGTGGGGACTAACACGAGCAATATCCCCAATATATATATATCTGGAAAAGTAATTTGACATTATAAACATGTACAGTATCTATGGCATAAAGGCATGCCCTTTCAAGTTTAATTAATTCAAATAAACAAGGGACCAAGAGCGCATTTCATCAATGCAAGAAAACAATTGTCATCTTTCCAATTGTGTTGATCAAAATAATTCATGTTTTCAGCAACTCCAAAGTGGATGAACATAGTCTACAGAAATTGCAGAGTACATCCCTCACCTTTCTTAATGTTTAGGAAGTGGTGAACCTAACTAGGTCATGCCAAATCAAATTGGAATATAGCATTGGCCATGAACAGTACTAATCTTTTCAGAAAATTCAGAATGTAAAGATAACTTACTATGTACAACCAATTCTGGTAGGACCACTTTCATGCTAAGATACAAATATCGTGCATATAAGATAGGTGAAATGATAGGAATATGCATCAAACTTTAAATGGAAAGCATATACCAACTGATAATTGTTTAAACAAATTAGTTTTGAACAGATAATGCAAGCCCAACCTATAAGATTCCCAGGATTTGCACAAAAATAACCCATACGTTCAAGCAATAGGAAAATATATTAATTAAACTAATATCAAGACAAATTAAGGAAAATAAGTCAACATGCACACAAACAATGAAGGAAAGGGGTGGGGTAATGAAAATGCTAAATTTAGATATGAAAAGGGCGTGCTTGGTATATTATAATTTTATATAAACAATTACATTGCCAAACTATAACGTTTTTAATATTCCCTTATCGTCCTTTTCATTATATTTTTACTTTATCTTCTACATGAGAATGTTCATGGTTAAACACTAAGTTAATAAACTTGAAAAACTTTATATAATATATTTGATGACGGGAAACGAGTCATCAACCCATAAAAAAGCTAAACAAGATGAGTTCAAGCTTTCATATTTTAAAAATAAGGCAAGTTAAAAATTTAAATTTGATTTTTTTAAACAAATAAAAGCCTAGTTTGAGCTCCAAATGCTAAGTTAGCTTGTAGAGAAGATTTAACTAATTCCATTATCAAACAAATGTAGAGAAGAATGATAATTACCCATCAGGACACACAGGCCTCCAAATGCTACATATGCTTCCATCTCGTGAAATCTGAGAACATAAAATGCATGTTACATTTAATTCCTTCAATTCAGCTTAACAACTACATGCCCTAGTGCTCAAGCAACATTAGCACGAACTGAGTCAGTAAAGGACCTGTTTTCTGCTGCACAATGAACATCGACCATTGTATTCTTGTTCGCTGCTCCAGATCTTCGAAAAATTAATGTTGTGTCTCACAAATCGCCTGTCATCAGATTCTGTACTGTTTGATGAAATATCTCTAGAACTAATAATGGCCTTACTATTAGAGGTCCGTGATTCTCTGCTATCCACTTCAGTCCAGGAAAAGTGCACTTGTCTCTGACTTGAAGGAACCTAGAAGTGAAATTCTATTAAAACTCTGTTCCATTTCCAGAAATGGAACCAGACTATGAACACTTACCTTTAGAATCAAGCTTTTCATGTTAGACTGATATGCCTTCCATGTTTTGCGCACAACTGAACATATCTTAACAGCTTGGGGTTCTCTTCCTTCAAACATTTCCACACTATTGCATTTTATTACTCGCACAAAATTTTCAGATCTCCGGAAATGTTTCAGATGGAGGATCAAGAGGGAAGGTTGGGAACTGCCTGCTTTAGCCAGCTCCAGTGCCATCAACTCATCCCAGGGTACATCCCAAATAATCTTGCAAGGTCTTTTATCCATCTTGTCAGGAGCAAGACACTAGACAGAAACAGAAAAGACAAGTGAGTTATTTTCTATAAGAGAAACATAACCCTAATCTCAATGGCTAAGCTTGCATAATCCACAATCCCTAAATCCCTATGACGTGATTTTGGACTAACCTGCAGAAGCATAACTCGTTTATTGGTTACCAAAACAATTTTTTGATGGGGCACGGTAAAATGCTCTTCATAATAATCAGACAAAGCAAACTTTGAAGGTTCCTTGAAAATCTCAGTACATCCAAATTGTCGACTTGCCTCTCCAAGGTAAAGCACCATCTGGACCCAACAAATAAATGGAGAAATGAAAACATGAATAAGGTATTACACGTTATAAGCATTCAGAAACCTTCCTAGGTTGCACATCATAAGCAAATTTTTCAAGTGACTACAAATACTCATTTTTCCAAGCAATCTAAAATAAAATTATGACTCATACCCATTCTATCAAATAATTATTAGCACCAAATAGAAATCCCCATCCTTAGAATGGTTTTTACTATTGGATGAAGTTACATATAGTTAGAGAATATTAAGAAGTGGATTTTAAGTCTAACTCAAGCTCACAAAACTAGTTTGTAGGTTTGCACCCACTTATAAAGTGTAAAATGACTTTATCACTAGTCAAAGTGAGACTTCCAACACACTCTGCTCACGCTAAGAAATATACATCTCGAGCATAAACTAAACATTCATGGGTAAGCCCAACAAATAACAAATTTTCTAATAGTGGGTGGCACAATAGGCTCAACAAACAACAAACCTCGCAAGATAGGCTCAAATCCATGACTTTGATACTATGTTAAGAAGTGAATTTTAACCTAACTCAATCCTACAAAATCAGTTTGTAAGGAAAGATTTGCACCCACTTATATACTATAAATTCGTCTTATCTCTAGTTAATGTGGAATCTCCAACACATCTCCCTCACACTGAGGCATACATCTCATGTGTGGGAGTAAGCATTAATAGGTGGTCCGATAGCGGATGGAACAACTAACCCAATAAACAATAATTTTCGTTAGGATAAACTCTAACACATGACTTTGGTACCACGTTAAGATTAGAGTTTAAGCCTAACTCAACCTCACAAAATCGGTTTGTAAGTCCACATTTGAATGTTGATTATGTTGTGTTGGTTGTGAATAGAAGGTCAACTACTGAATATCACATCTTCCTTGGTGGAAACCTAGTGCTCACAAGAAGGAAAACAAATTGTGGCGGTGAAGAAGAATTCCAAGCATTGCATGAGAAATATATGAGCTTTCATGGCTAAATTATATTGAAAGATTTGAAGATAAGGTGGGAAGAACCTATTAAGTTATATTGCGTATCTACAATTAGTATAGCCCACAATCAGGTGTGGTATGATACAACTAAATATATCAAGCTGGACAAACATTTTATCAAAGAAAAACTAGTTAGAGGCTGAATTTTCTCCCATATGTATCCATTTAAAATCAACTTGTAGATATACTCACCAAGCAACTGAACAATATTAGCTTCGAAAGAATTATGTCTAAGCCGAAAATGGAGAATATTTTATTCATCACTTGAGGGATGCATTTAGAAAGTTTTGCATTAGTCTTGCTGTCTTTTTATTCTTTACCGCTACTGTATCTCGCTATTAACACTAGGCTTTTCTATTTAGAAGCAATCCTATAATCACATGGATTTGTCCCCTAAAATAAGCTGTCCCTATTTCCCAAAATAGTCAGCAGGCTATATATATATATATATATATATATATATATATATATATATATATATATATATATATATATATATATATATAAATCTAAAGTATATCATAATAATGCAATCATATCATTTCTCCTAAATTTGAGAGTACACTACAAATATAACTTCTGCAATTAGTTTAGATGAGCCCAAAGTATCTATCTAGACAATAAAATTGACGGGGACAAATGAAAATATGTTTCTTGTTTCCCCCCTTCTTGCAGGAAAAAAATACCACTTTAAATCTTTAAGTGTACTTGTGGAGATGCGTTTAATTAACATACCTGCCCCATAGCTTGTCTCTCACAATATTCTCTTAGTATCCCATCAGAATGTACAGCCCGAGGATTTCTAATTCTTTGCAATGCAATCTTGCTGTTGAAAACCTCAAAGCATTTGGAACAACTAGCACCAATTCCATCAACAGTCAAAGAAAAAAAATCGAGGGCACCGCTTACTGGTTGCACAATGAAACCTAAAAAGGCACGTCCAAGCCCATGAGCCAATCCTAGGAGACCATTCTCTCGAGCACTCTCCACAGGCTTTCTCACTACACCGGAGACACCAAAGGCAACACCTTGGGCAAGAGCTTCCGTTCCCTGAATGATCCCATCCCCAACCCCAGTGATTCTCCTTGATCTTACCTGTGTTCAAGAGATAAAACATAACAGATATATATTTTTATCAGAGGTTGAATCAATAATTTTCAGAATAATTAGGAAAAAAATAGGATACATTCTAGGAAAATAAAACTAGTATCAAAGAGACACAAATGAAAGGGTCTCATAAATTTGTCTGGAGAATCAAGAATTAAGTATCACCTGCTTTGCACGTAATTGTAGAAATTGCCCATCCGTGGATAGCTCAGCAAAGCCTCTGCTAAGAGATGCCAATGTTGAGCTTGTCATACCTAGTACATCCACCGAAAATATTAAATGTAAAGGATTATGAATCAAATCTCTCCAAATACGATTCCCAATAGCTGAAACAATTGAACTTTTCCTCATGAATCTGTCTTTGTGCATCACCCTCCTTAGATGCACCTAAAATAATAGGTCACAATGTTAATAACCTAGTTATTTTAAGAAAATGGTCACAACATTTTTTTCGTCAAAATAATGCCATTATGGTAAGGGAAAACGTAACAAATCTCGAAAATTCTATAGTCCACGTGCAGTTAGCATTCACAATGGTACAAATAACTAGCAAACAATACCCAATCCTTACAACACAGAAAATTAAAATGCTTCTCTTTGGAATCAGGAATAATTTCAAGCATGTAAGCAGACTTGACATCCTTCCTTGCTTACAATCTTGTTATATTCATGCTTCTTTGTTCTACCTTGCTTTTCATGTTTTGAAAGATACTCTATCCTCCTTCTAATTGTAGCGTTCTAAACACTTTTATTATAATTTATATGCAGGTCATGTACAAGAATGTGGGAGAGTGAGTCAGTGTGCTTCCAGCCTTTTTTTTTAGTGAAAACTAAGAATGCTAAAGCGTGACTATATAGATTGCAATCCCAATTAGATTGACATATCACACTCCACCTATTAATCATTTACAGAAAATTTTAAATGTATAAAAAATAAAGAAAATAAAAGGAATATAAACTAAGTGGGGGGACTAGATCAAAACTAAAAGTGTACTTTCAGCTCAAGTGGCTTGTTCATTGAAAAAAGTACCCTCCAGACTTATGGTCCCCTTTCTTAGACCAATTTGTTTGTTTCTAGCCCACTAATGTTGGAGTTCTTCTAATACATATAAAAAGAAACTAAATATTTAGGGACAATAGAAAAATACATGGTTGAGGTATCAGAATAAAAAAGTACGCATCATATATAAAGCCAAATGGCTGATAAAAACACAAATACGATTGCAACAACCTGTCAGATACATGAAACTTAATTCATCCAAGTCCGCAATACTATCAAAAGTATGATTAGGGCAACATAATGTCATAGAATTTAAAAACAAAAGGATGATATACAACATATCTTTATTGAATTTGATTGTAATTCCATCTTTGTGTGTGTCTATGTGTATAATCAAATAGCTCACCTGGATCTTGAAGGCATTTCCAACAGCTGAAAGTATAGGACTCCATATGCCCAGGACCCCATGAGGTCTTTGCCCTGGAGCAGTCTCCAGTGAAAACTTCAACCTTACTTCTGAAACATCTATTAGGCTGCAAAATTAATAGGATCACATAATTAAATCACATTTTCTCAAACAAAATCACAAGACAGTAACGTGTAATTATCTGGGTAAACTGATCATTCTTCATTGAACAAATTTCGCATAAGCAGAGCACAACAGAAGACTTTGGCTGTATTTGAGTAATTCTACTTACCTAGGAATCAGCAATAAGATATGTAATCCAAAAGCCTAACAGTAAAATTTTATACCCTCCAAATTAGTTTTCTTTTAACACTCCCTGATTCCCCAATCAAGCTAAGTTGCAGCCATATTTTCAGTTGTTTACTCCCAGGGATAAAGGAAGAAAGTAGAGTGCATTCAACTGGGCGAGAGAGAAAATCCTCCAAAATTTAATAAGAGATTATACACATTGTAAGGGGCTTTTCTCATTGTTCACCTTAAACGTATTTTTAATAAGTATTAAACACAAAAAATTATTAAACACACTCATCATCACATACACATATAATATAACTTCACCAGGAAAATTAATATGGCAAGGATTTTGAACTCAAAGCCACCACATATCAAACATGCTCCATATAAGACCATCTAGTTTATGTATTTATGTCATCTGGTAATGCATTGGTACATATAATTGACTATATGTAGAACATTGAAAGCCCAATAAAAGCGATCGAGCTATAATGTTCGAAAAAATATGAACAAAACTAAAGCTATATATTGAAAAAGTAAAGAGAAAGAGTATTACTCAAATCGTATCTCTGGATCAACCTCAGTGACACTTGACCTTTTAGGTAAGCGATCTAGCTGTAAATTGTTGTAGAAGTCCATGATAGCCCAAATAATAGGTTCATGAATCTCAAGCCTCCAGCACTTGTCCGTTACCTAGGGCGTCCATCAAATTTAAAGAGATCATAAATAATAAAATTTAAGTATTTGAAATTTTATCAAAAGAAAACTGCAGTATCATAAGATCAAAACATAGCATACTCGTATATAAACATATGGGTAAACTTGAATTCCATCTTTATTCTCATTCTGTATGGTGATTGTCATCTTGAATACTGGGTGTTGCACATCAGAGGTCTGTTCTGGCGCCAAGAGCACAGGCATCAATGTTAGAGGGAGCTGGTTGTCCAGTTGCAAATAACCAAATATGAGCTTGAACCTGTAAAAAACGTCTAAATATCAATTTAGAATGCTGAAAATACAGCGTGCATAATTTCTAGGGAATGTATATTCTTAAACATTGGACTTAGAACTTCACTCAACCCTTCAAGATTGGATTGTAAGGTGAGGACTTCTCAAGTTTTATAAGCTCTATTTAAACCATGTATCTAATGTGGGACCCAAGAGACTGCAACTAAGGCAGTTTCCCAACACACTTCCTCACTCCTAGGATTCATAACCTAGAGCGTGCAAATGCAAAGTGGCCCAAGAATAAGTCTAAGATAGAATCTAATACTATCTTAGAATTCGGGCTTCAGATATGCCTAACTTTACGAAATGAACTAGTAAAATAACAATTGTTCAAACTTCATAAGCTCTATTTAAACCACATGTCTAATTGATGTGGGACTAAACCATCATATAGTATTTTGATGTGTAATCAGTAATCTATTTAATAACTTGTATTATGTAAACACCTGTATATAGAGTGCTGGAGTTGGTTACACCTAATCAACTCTACAACTGAAAGTAACATATATAACTTTCAAACTGAAAGAGACTATTCTAACTAATGAGCTTGGAGTGATAAAAAGGTCATTGTCCAAAGTTTGGCCTCTATATTTCACACTAGATTATGAATTTTTTGATTGATTTTTGAGATGGTGGCATATGCACGCACTGATGGACAGGTAGATTTGAAATGCATGTATAGCATAACAGTTGCATAAGAGAGGGATAACTTGTACTGTTATATGGACTGCATGTCAACACATTTCACTTAATACTGAGGTGAAAAAAACCAACAAACTATATTTACGAGTTATTTGATGCAGGCATAAAATGAAGCAACCAGTACACTCACATAGGTCAACAAACTAGGAACCTATTAAACAGGGTTCAAGAGAAATTAATGGTAGACATTAAAGGCATGTAGGAAAAGAGAGAGAAAATGTCCCACACAAAAACCGTCATCATGTCCTAAGAAAAAAAATCAAAAGTATTATCAAATCAAAAAATTGTCATCTCTTTTCTACAGAATAGACATTTAAAGTAACTTTTTTATTTTTTTATTTACCAAAACATGCTCTTTGGATACATGCTTCATTTGGATATGCATCTTAAAATGATAAGGCTGTTACCTGCTTGTCTTTCCACCATCGTAGCCAGTTGAATATGTTAAGGACACTCTTTCTAAGTATAAATAGGAGAGCTCCTTCGGTCTATGGTCCACCAAAGAAATTCCAACCACCCCTAACTCTATTAAGAGCTCAAAGGGAGTAACACTGCTCTGCATCTCATCCTGAGCACCAGAAACTCCCCCTTTACCAGAAGTCACCGGGCCTCTAATCTCTTCATTTGAACTTGAGCTCGGCATCCTATCATTGGTAAACTTTGCAATTATTATATCTCCCCTATCTATCACATGGAATTGCAACCCAAATTCTACCGAAGATGATCCACTTCTTTCCAAATCAAGTTTCCAAATTGCATTGCTATCACCATCTCTAAGTTTAGCATCTAAAAACTTATTGCCATATGGATCATCCCAAGAGAAGTTCTTTGCCGAATGAGGTTGCAACTGAATCCAAGCATCTTCACCAAATCCAGACTGCCGAATGCTAAGTGCCTTGTTTGGCGTTCTGTTCTCAATCCTGTTTAAGATAAAGTCAGTTTCTCTCCCAAAGAAATACAGTCATACAAGCTTCAGTGTCATATTTACACAGAAATAATGGAAAGACACTGAATCTATCATGTGAAACCTAGTATAAACTAATTTGTTTCTATCCCTAATAAGTTATCTGGTTGGAGGTGGTGGTTTTTTCAGGATGGGGTGTTTTTTCTTTATATACTTACTGCTAAAGATTATAATTGATGCATAACTGTTTGTTATGAGCCTCACATTCAGTAGAAGGAGCATAGTATGGTACTCAAGCCATTAGACTCTACCACTAATTATACTAGTCCTTTGGTTGGATTCTCTTTCCTTGTCAGTAAGTTATAACAATCATTTTTATCAACATTTTGGCTGCAGAAAAGAATACCTATAGGATTGATTAAGGGGCAGTATAGAAAATACTTATAGCGAATAAAGTTGTCAATGTAATGGAAAAGACTACCATCTAGTTAATATTTGATAGAGTGAAGTTGTTGCGAATGTCAGTTCTTAATGGACTTGATATTGTTGAGTTTTACATTGAGTAAAATAAGGTCTTTAACATGGCACTCAAGCTACAAGATTCCCCACCTAATGATGAAGAAAAGAGAATGTAACTTTAGTACTTCATTAATTACATTTACATTTTGCATCACAACCCTCTGAAAGAACCTGTACACAAATTTTCTTGTCCATTTTCCTCATTACAGAAGCAAATATTAGGAAAAAAAAAACATTTTCTCCCTCTTAAGAAATATATTATAGAAGTCATTCATATGCCTTCTCCTTTCAGATTAATTTCAAGGAGTCAATCTAAATAACACAACATAAAACTGACAAGTAATTGCAGCAGTGCAAATAAGACACTACCTCACATGAATTCCAAAAGCCATATGATAATTATGACTAGTTATAATAAAAATTAGATATGACACGTAATAACAAAAAGGAGCAAGCTGAAAATCTGTGTGTAGGAATGATCCTATACATACTTTCATTATTATTACCTTGTACTGGCAAACCATATCCAAATCATTCACCACTTGTGATATGAACTAGATAAGAATGCTAGTCGTGCTTACAAGTAAAGGGTAGGCCAATCTAAACTTGCATATCTGTACCTGATAGGACCATCAGATGATCCAAGGCGGAAAACCACAATAAAACGGGATCCCTCTTCATATCCTCGAATTTCAGTTCTCAAAAGTTTGATAGTACCATCATTCATCCTCAAGACAAGTGAGATTGTGTCCTCTCTTACAATTTGAAGAGGAAATGACCAACTACTGCCTTCAAGTTTCACCTACATTTAGCACAAAAAGACCATCTCATCATTTAAACTCAATAAGATGATGATTGATCACAGAAGTTTGAAAATACGGATGGAAATTTTTTTGTATAGGCAACAACCAATGAGAAAATAGTTAAAAACTAGATATATGATTAATTCTCTTATGTAGAATATACACATAGGATAATGTATTTATAATGAAGAATCCTAAATGAAAATATGGACTAAGTCCAAATACACATGATATTGTAATTAACAATATCTAATGATGTCTTAACAACATCTAGCACTCTCCTCTCAAGCCAGTGCATATAAAGTATACATATCAAGTTTGTTAAAAATATAACCAATTCAAAGTTCCGTAAAGACCTAGTGAAAACATTTATTAATTGATCACTTTAGTTAAGAAACTTAATCTCGATATCTTCAAATATAATATTTTCTCAAGTAAAATGACAATCAATCTCAATGTGTTTGGTCCTAACTTGAAGGCTTTTGAAAAGATGGTTAAATTGTATAGCTCTTCTTAAAGAGATGAGGTTTATAAAGTTTCACATATTGACACACACACAAATACATATAGAGAGAAAATGGGGTAATATGTGTGCTGAGTTACTTGCAGCACTGGGAATTAGATATCGTATTGATAGTTAGTAGGGTGTCATGCCTTTTACTTTTGTAATATTGATTTCTTTAGTGACAAATATCGCTTACATTTTTATAAATTTTTTTGATGAGTTTGGTTTGGCCCCATCATGTATATGCTTTTTTTCCTCTTTTCATAATATCAAAGTATGTTGCAGAGGATTGATGTTGTCTAGAGAGTCAACCTAGTTAAGATTGTAGAGAGCATATTGATGCTATTGCAAACTTGCTTTTAGTTTAAAAAAAGGTCAGTTACAGTTTTTCTCAGTATATACACACACAAATGTATTGTCTGCCATCGCTTCTGCCATTGCTTCAGTATATATACACAACCTAGTTAAGATTGTAGAGCGCATACTGATGCTATTGCAAACTTGCTTTTAGTTTTAAAAAATGTCATTTACAGTTTTTTTTCATTATATACACACACAAATGTATTGTCTGCCCATTGCTTCTGCCATAAGCCGCTTTTTTCTCACCACCATAAGCAGTTAGCCGCTATTGATAACTTGAACCCATTAAATTCCAAAAGATGATTGATGTTGACTAGAGTGTCAACCAAGTTAGGATTGTAGATAGCACAGTGATACTATTACAAACATGCTTTTAGTCTTAAAAAAATGTCACTTTTAAAGTTTTTTTTAGTATATATATACACAAATGTATTGTCTGCTATTGCTTCCACCATAAGCCGCTTTGCCATTTGCTATATTTATATGGCATATTTTTGCTCACCACCATAGGCACCATAGAAAGTTAGCCACTATTGATAACCTCGAACCCATTAATTCCTAGACAGACTTCACCTAATTGGCCGTACATTGAAGCATTTTCTGTTTCTCCTATAATACACATTCTTAATAGGAGGCTTAGCATGGTGTAATCAAATCAATATCACAATCACAAAACTTGTCAATAATATTATCTTCAACAATTCAAAATATGAACTTCTATAAATTTACTATCTTTTTGTTCAGAAAAAGTGTAAGATATATTAAATGATGTCAATTATTGCAGCAATATATCAACTAAGAACTCCACCAACCTGGAGCTTTTCAGGTCCACCAATTCCACGACACACGAAGTACATCCTTGAATCAGAAGCATGCAAAACCTTCGGTTCATCTTCAGAGTTCAATTTAATGAATATATCCTGACCAAGTCTATTAGTGAAAGTCATAAATGGCCGAACAGAAATAACCTGGAGAGACAATAGAAATTCAAAAGTATTACATCCTGACTGCATAGTAACATTTATGCTAAATTTGATCTTCTGTCTCAACCTTTGTCGGGATAGACTGATAGGAGCATGGTTTTGTAGAAATAATAAGCCGCAAGCAATTTCCATCACCATCATATGCATATATATCCAAAGACCCATCCTAAGGATAAAACAAAGTGGTTTTAGAAAAGAATGGATAACTTCTAGTTTGTCACATAAATCTTAATATTACCATGTCACCAAGAGGAGCAAGATCCGTAACAGGTCCAAAATGTTCATTTCCTAATTGGGCAATAGCCACTGACAGGGCCAGCATATTAAAATTAAAAGCAGAAGCAATTGTGTAACCATCATATATCTCCTCTTCCGTTATTTCCTCAAGGATTAATCCATTTTTCTTGTGAGTTTGAAATTGAGCAGCAACCTTTGGTATATGTCTTTTTCCTGACAAATCAAGCATCCTAAATGTAAGTGGCGGACATCTAGCAACTTCTAACCAATAAGGAGCATATACTCTAATTGTTTTAGCCAACACGGTGTGTTCTTTGTCAAAGTTCTGCTCAAGAACAATTTGAATCACCCTGCACATAAGGAGGAAAATAAGAGGGGTTTATGCAAATTAAGTAGTCTTTCAAAAAGTAGAGGCCAATAAAATTCCAGCAAAACATTATAAAATTTAGAAATAATGTGATAGATTGGGAAATTTCTAACTATTCCACATCCAGAACTTTACAACCTTCCAGATATTGAACTTCTCAAACTAATTGTTTTGGATGGCTTCTCATGAGGATGAGATATAAGAACAGCTTCCTGTTCGGAAAATGGAATGGGTGAGATTTTAATTGCATAATACAATGTAAAAATGACCTACAAACTGAAACACAAAAGGCAAAAGTATTGACAGGTCTCTATCTTACATGTATGGGAAGCCAACCCCTTTGCGGAAGCAAAGATAAGAACAGAGGGTTCCGAATATCAGCACTGTATATCTGTACAGTTTTTCCAGATAAAAACACTCCTCTTGAACATGCAAGGAAATGGCCACTTGATTGCATTTCAAGAACAGAATATTCAGCAGCAAGGGGAAGAAAATTGCTTATTGTTAGAGGTGATTTGACTGCCAAACACCAATCATGAATGGCATCAGAATGGATATCTTTAGCAATCTCAGTAGATTGTATGCTTATAGAAAACCACAACTTATGGGAGCCACCAGAGGTTCCATGCATCTCACTGCAGCACAATAGTTCCTCCGACTCTGAAAGAGCTGAAACACACAGATTTGAGCATTGGCCCTTCCTGCCAACATCTTGTTGCCTAGGTCTGTCTACTACAGTACTCCATGAGTACTCACAAGAGTTTGCTGAAGCCCATGGCCTTAACTTCAAGAAATATTGTACAGATTGCGTCAAACCAGAGAGAGGAAGCGGAGCAGTTTCTCCTGGTTGCAGCAGGCCAACAGATATTTCATTCTTAAGATCCTCTGCTATTAGCTTCCTGTTTCTTAACCATCTTCTCTGCCTGGCAGTATTACGGGAATCCCTTGGATCAAAGGATTCAGGCCATCTCAAACTCTCCACATCCGGAGCATAAATCCAACTATCAGCAGTATTGGGAGATTTTGTATCCAAATGCCAATCATCAATCCATTCCCAACTTGGCGGTAGATCAATTTCAGGAAAAATCTGATAATAGAAAAGTAAAGGAAAAATGAGACATGAAAAAATAATAAAAATTTAGGGCAACAATCAAAACTGTCAATCACAGTTTATAAACTATTTCTGAATATATTTTTTGTTGGATTATCCGATTGTTTATTTTTGAAAACATATTTCACCCTGCGTTTGATAGCATAACAAAAAAGTCAGTTTCATGTTTAAGTATAAATCAGCCTTGAGTTTTCTGCTTATAAACTATTCTTCCTCCAAAAAAAAAGTTTAAACTAGACAGCATAAAGGTTTTCTAAGGAAACTGCAAAAGTGTCGCAGACAATATTTTGATATGAAGGCTTGGGAATGTTTGTACCTCAACATCTGAAAAGAAAAGTGATTATATAGAAGTTAGCACATGACAAGGTAGTGGGTAGTGTAGTCCTAATCAAATTTGTTAGAAACGAATTCCTAGCACATCCCTTCCCTAAGGATAGTATAAAAATCACAGCACAAGTGCTTGATCTATTCTGAACTTTTCAAAGCATCCACATATGACTGATCCTCTTGAAGAGAGTCTCAATCATGAGCAAAATTGTCAGTTTGTAACTTCATTGCTAGAGAAAACTACAGCTTAGGTGTATAAGCAATACAAAAGCAGCTAGAGAACAGTTTCCCGTGGAAAGTGAAAAATTACTAACATTCACCTGATGGGATTTCCCTCCATCTGACATGCGGTTCCCAGAAGAACCTGAACAGAGTATCCATCCAATTTGTGGTGTTAACTTTTCAGTCTCGAAAAACTCTTCTGTCTGAATTCTATAGCTCTCTGTTTGAATGGATTCAGAATTACTTGAACTTTTCAGAAAATTCATCTTTTCTGATGAAACTTTTGAAGTGAGGCACAAATCAAGTACAAAATCTGTGTTGTTACGAACAGAAACCAGTGATCGAATATTCACATATCTATTGCCATCCTTCACACTAGCTTCACTGGCAACAACAGCATTGCCTAACCGCCAGCAAGCGGCAGGAGCAGCATAGTTTAGCCTCACAGTCGTCCAAGGACCTTCCTTGCTAGGACTAATTTGAATAAACCCACGTTTATGCACATCATAATTAGATAGTTGATTGTTAATCTCAGTCTCAGAATTATGTACTAGTATGGCACATTGTAATTTGCAAGGCTTCCCATAATAAGCATCCTGAAATCTCAGCATGGCACCATTAAGATAAGTACTTGGAGAAAACAAAGAAAAATAAGAAAAAGGTAAATCATAAAAACAATTCACCATAGAGTTTTCTGTAGACAAATATATCCAGTTCAACTCTTTGACAAAATTTTGTGGATTTGAGTAGTCCTCAATAGTTCTTGCTATCTCATTCAAGGAAGATGAAAAAAATCCAATCGGAACACCTAGAAGAAAGAAAAGAAGGATGTAATAAAGAAGATTGAGCATCCTATGTTGTTACAATACCAAAAGAACATTCACAAAATTAGAAACTTTTTAAGTCCTCAAAACACTAATGTATTCCCGACCCAGTATTTCTCCTCTGCAGACATTTCAACTTAACCTAATTTATTTCCACATTATTCAGCAGCATCTAGTGTCACTTAGGTCTGGATGGAATTTCAAGAAAGTACCTTTACCAATATCCGTTAAAATAAATTCTAAAGAGTGATAGTCCTGTAAAAAAAGTATAGAAATCAAGTTAGAAGTTAGTTTTTCAATTGGAAAACAAAAATTTAGACTAAAAGAAGACGATGCAGTAATTTTGAAAATCAAATGTAAATTCAACAGAAAAAGATGGCCAAATGCTCAGTCAAAAGAATCATTTAAGTTATACAGCCTAAAAGACATTAAATCAATCTAATGAGATAAATAAGAATCACCAAGAAATTTAAAGCATAGTAAATTATATTACATTGAAATTGTCAAAAAAGAGCCGTTCGTTATGTATTTTAGGAAGTTTTTATTTTATCCTTGCTATACTTTTAATCTTTCTTACAAGTGTATCCTGCTATTAAAACTAGGATTATGTATTTAAAAGCAATCCATAATTATAGAGATTTGTTTCGTTAGAATTAGCTGTCTATATTTCCTAACATAAACACCAGACTCATGTATTTATAGAACCAATGACCTCATTACTGTAATATAGTTTATATTTCTATGTTTTGATATGGATCAGATCCTGGAGTGGGCTACTTTTAGACATTTTCTCTGGTTGCGAAGACGAACAATGTGAGAGTAATATTGCCATTAGCAACTTCATGATTGGGATCCACAACACTACAATGTGAAGAAAGCATTTCTACATGGAGACCTTGATGAAGAAATATACATGGAGTTGCCCCTAGCCTATAATGGACAGGTTGCCAGTAGAATTGTTTGCACATTAAGAAAGGCTTTGTATGGGCTGAATCTAAATCCCCTAGAGCATGGTTTGGTAGGTTCACCAAAGTTATGACAAGTATGAGTTACAAACAAAGTCAAGGGAATCACACTCTATTCATCAAACATTAAGATTCAGGGGGATTCACAATATTGTTGGTGTATTTTGACGATATTATAGTATGTGAGGATTGCTATAGTGTGCAACAAATGTTAGGTCAATGCCATGCCCCAGAATTTGAGACCAAAACATTAGGAAGACTTAAATATTTTTTGGGAATGGAAGTGGTTAATTCAAAAAAAGGAATCTTCAAATCTCAACAAAAGTATGTTGATTACTTTCTTAAAGGAGAATATTGCAGTGGACAAACAAATGCATCTAAGACTTGTTGGCAGACTTGTTTACTTATCTCACACTAGGCATGACATTGTTTTTATTGTGTCTAATAAGCCAATTTATGCACCAACCAAAGGAGACTCATTTACAACCTCCTCTTACAATTGTTCAGTATTTAAAAGAGATTTTTTTTAAATGAAATGCAAGTCTTGAGAGATTATTCACCCCCAAAATTATGAATAGAAAGATTACACTCCAAAGAATTTACTAGAAAGTATCAATACATTTGCTTTAATCCATGATGTTGTTCTCTATCAGTGATATTCTTTATTTTTTACTTTACACTGTCATTTCGTTGTAATTTTCATTCAGTCTTATTCTTTAACAGACCTGTCCTTTTCTGTTACAGAATTAGATAAGTTTTAGATACTTGCTGACTCAGCAGTCAGTCACATGGCTTATGTGTATAATATATATAATATCATAAGTCATTTTTATTTAGAAAATCTACTAAACAGAAAGGGAAAAAACTAAAATAACTGAATATTAAAACATAAAACAGTGGTGAAGATAAAGTCTGTTATCTATCAAAGAAAGCCAGGAGCTGAACACATGAAGGAGCAACGAAGATAACCCTATTTCTTAATAAGATTTAGACTTCTACAGCCATGGTTGGTATCTAAATCAATCAGAGCACACAAAGTCCAATTTTTTAAATAAACATTCGGGACTTCAAAAATATCAAACTCTATTCCAAATGTATTTGAATATTAGAAGAAATACAAACTTAACTAGCAAAAACTTCCAACGAAGCTTACCTAGAGAATGTGTAAGTAAAAGCAACTAAGATAATTATCAATACCAGGGAATCAACTTTGAAGAAAAATATTTCATTCCACTTGACCGACTCAAGATCTGAAGGCAATAAATGATGTGGCCTTTGTCCACGCGTGTGTGCGCTCTGTTGATAAACCAATGCATTACTGGGAAGGATCTGACTAGGAGACAGGCGGATAGCTACTGTATATTGCTGGGAATCAGAACCTTCAACTTGGGGAAACTGTATTAAAAATAAAGAAAATAAATCTGAGCAACTGAATATTTAGCTTGACATGCATTGAAAGTTACGTGAAAATTGGGACTGCCAAAACCATGAAAGTGGTATACTAAAAGCAACAAAACTAGTACCTGTGCTTCTGCTATGATAATGGTTACCATTGTTCTAGTCTTTCTGCAGAGTTTACCCTTCAAATGAGATTCTAGCATATTTTTTGACACAGGAACTTTGACAGCCTTCATATCCCCAGATGGCATCCGAATTATATTTTGGAGACCCCTAGCTTCTGTAGCACGGATAAAAATATCCTGACCAAGCTTATTTTGAGGAATTATGTAGTAATTTCTTTTCTGGAGTGTGTCAATGATAGAGTGTCCACCATAAGTAGGAGAAAATGCATCCTGGTAAGAGAAAACAGGTGCTGTGAAGTGAAGAAAGTAATATACAACAAAAGAACCAGTCTTAAAACAGAAATATGAAAAGGTTTATAAGAAATTTTACTCTGTTTTTGTAACATTCGTGAGCATTGCTAAGATTGTTCCAGCTTGCATAAGCTTGAATGATCATATTAGCATTAGAAACTGAAACATTTAAATTCAGATCTCGTGTTGATGTCAAACGTAACTGAGAGGTTCCAGCCAGGGCGTTGATGTCATATTGGTACCTATATGTAGCTGTAATTAGGCAAAAATAGAAACTGGAACAAAAGTATAACTTCAGTGGATTTGACTCTTCTAAAGTAAGGAAATGTGTAAGGTGATTAAATGCATAACTAATGTTATTCAAATTTAGTAAAGACGGTTTAATCCAATTTTTATACATAAAATATCCATAATTTAACAATTTTTTCTGTTTAAGTTTAATAAACTCTTGAAAATGATTAATCTGAATATGGAAAGATTTTATTCAATTCATTGATTTGAAACGGTACATCAACCTCTATATATAGTGAACTTTAATCATAAAGTAAAGATTACAAAGAGATCCTGTAGAATCTTCTAACAATACACTTAATATCCTACTGGAGCTTATAGTTTATTAACTATATTTCCTTTTGAATCAACGCTTCCCTCGAGCTAGTGAATGGCTTGCTACCATTTCCCACTTGAATGTGAGAACATGTAATCATTCAATAGGGAGACCATTTGTAAACAGATCTGCAAGTTAAAGCCCATATGGGACACAAGAAGCAGTTATAAGGCCACCATCTAGTTTCCTTTAATAAGTGTCAATCTACGTGCTTAGTCCTATCATGCTGATCTAGATAGTGAATGATGGTAATAGTTGATTTATCATTACAATAAAGAGTCATAGAACTCTTCACATTTCACTTTGAGATCATTCAGAGTAATTCTCAATCATAACAATTCCCCCACCCCATGTGTCATAGCTCAGAATCCAACCTCTGCACCTAACCTTCCAACAACAATTTGTTTCATACTTCTCCAAGTCACCAAATTTCTACCCAAGAATTGCAATATCCGTAGGAGGATTTCGTACCTCGGGATAGTTTGCATTATCCTGAGCTTACAGACCCTGCATAGTCTGCATTAATAATTGTCTCCATTTTTAATCTTTCATTCTTCATGAACAATAATCCCGCTTATGGACCTGTCTTCAAATGTTGAAGGATCCTATTCAAAGCTTCTAAATGTCTATTTCTTGGATCATGCATGAATTAACTAACTACACTCACCACATAGGCTATGTCAAGTCTGGTCAAGGTTGTTAAAATTAAGATTAAGGTTAATGGCTCAGAAGATCGTAAATAATGAGATTATAACTAAAAGGGTGAATTTTAATTTCCTTAACTTTTAAATGGGTTCAGGTTTTATTTAATTGAAACCCCCATTCACCCAAGAAACTAAAAAGGTTTTGTAGAGGAAAACACACATAACAAGGTGAATTTTTAATTGCATTAATTTTTTATTGGGTTTAAGTTTTCTTTTAATTGAATCCCATTCACCCAAGAAGGTGGACATGTGTAGCTAAAAATACACAAAAAAATACATCCATCCACACGATTATGCAATTTTGCTCGACATTCCACATGATTTCACTTACCACAGTCACGTGGGGGATTTGAATCATAAACACTGCAAACTCAATAGGATCAAATGATTTTACAATGTAAATCGTGATTTTAATGAAACTGGGTCTAGCGTGGACTAAGTAATTGAGCTTCCCCAAAAGTCTCTAATATTCATCACTCACAAATCTATGGTTCTTACCTTTACTCACAGTATAACTTCTTTTATCACTCTCAAATCTATGGTTCTGCTTTATAGGAAGTCTAGTGGTCTTGCAATCAATGTAACTTGTTTCTTTGAGAAGATCAAGAGGATACTATATTTTTATTGCTCTTAGGTTCTCTTTAGCCTTAGCTGCTGTATTTTGGTTACTATTTTTCCACTACTAGCATCATTTGTGTTCTATTTTATGCAGAAGAAATCAATTCAACAAAATCAAATTCAAGCCACTTGAGAATTAAACTGTAAAATAATTCTAGAGGGCTTGATTGATCCCTCTCATAATCTTCTATTTATAAGAATAAATTGATACAAAAGTACATGATAAATAGGGTAACCCTAGACACAATATAATTATGATAAATAGGGTAATCCTAGACACAATATAATCATGATAAATAGGGTAACCCTTGACATAATATAATCATGATAAATTAGGATAAATATCCTAACACTCCCCCTCAAGCTGGAGCATACAAATTGTATGTACCAAGCTTGGAACAAATAAACTCAATCCGAGGACCCCTTAATGACTTGTTCAATACATCTGCAAGTTGATCGTTTGACCCAATAAACTCAGTACATATTTCTTTAGTCAACAACTTTTCACGAACAAAATGACAATCAATTTCTATATGTTTAGTCCTCTCGTGAAACACTGGATTTGATGCAATGTGGAGAGTAGCTTGATTGTCGCAATACATCTTCATAGTATGGATGTCACAGAATTTAACCTCTTGAAGGAATTGTTTCACCCATATAAGCTCACATGTTAGTGATGTCATTGCCCTATACTCGGCTTCCGCGGTTGATCGAGCTACTACATTCTGTTTCTTACTTTTCCATGAAATAATGTTTCCTCCCAGAAAAACAGAATATCCTGTAGTAGACCGTCTATCAATAGGTGAACCTGCCCAATCTGCATCACAATACCAGAGACCTGAATGCTTCCTTTATCTTCATATAACAATCCTTTCCCGGGAGCCTTCTTTACATACCTTAGAATGCGAATGAGAGCATTCCAATGGTCAACACATGGAGCTTGCATGAACTGACTAACCACTCCAACTGCAAAGGATAGATCTGGCCTTATAATAGTGAGATAAATCAGTTTTCCAACCAACCTCCTATACCTCTCTAGATCGAAGAATAACTCACCTTCTTCTGTCCTTAATTTCTGGATTGGGTCCATGGGACTGTCTACCGGTCTACAATCAATCATGCCTGTTTCTTGTAATATATCAAGAGCATACTTCCTTTGGGAGATTACAACTCCATCTTTTGATTGCGCTACTTCAATGCCTAAGAAGTATTTGAGACTTCCAAGATCCTTGGTTTGAAAATGTCTACACAAGTACTCTTTTAGTTGAGATATTCCAACAACATCATTTCCTGTAATGACAATATCATCAACATATACTATTAAGTAAATACATTTCCCGAGAGAAGAATGACAGTAAAAAACTGAATGGTCTACTTCACTGCGTTTTAGCCCAAATTTTTGAACAATGGAGCTAAACTTTCCAAACCAAGCACGTGGGGATTGCTTGAGGCCATATAAAGATCGATGCAATTTGCATACCATACCAGACTCCCCTGATCAACAAACCCAGGAGGTTGCTCCATATAAACTTCTTCCTCAAGATCACCATGTAGGAAGGCATTCTTGATATCCAATTGATGAAGTGGCCAGTGACGAATGGCTGCCATGGCAAAGAAGAGGCGAGTAGTAGTCATCTTGGCTACAGGAGAGAAAGTGTCACAATATACACAGCCAAACACTCGGGGAGATGTATGAAAGAGAGGATCATTAGGAAACAAAATGGAGAAAGCGACTTTATTATCAAGAGAGGAGGAGGGCATCCTATTAATAAGATAACATGCAGTTAAGATGGCATCTCCCCAGTGATGGACAGGAATATGGGCACAAGGATACGAGCAGTTTCAACCAAGTGTCTATTTTTTCGTTCTGCTATACCATTTTGCTGCGGTGTATAAGGACAAGTAGACCGATGTAAGATACCATGCGAACTCAAGATGGTAGAAAAGGAGGATGAAAAATACTCTTTTGCATTATCACTTCTTAATATTTTGATTACCTGACCAAATTGATTCTTGATTTCATTCAAAAAGGATGTAAAGATAGCTAACAATTCAGAACGATTTTTCATAAAATAAACCCAAGTACATCTTGAATATTCATCCATAAAGGTAACAAAATATCTAAAACCAAAGGACGAGATACGTCTAGGTCCCCATATATCAGAATGGATGATGGAAAAACTAGAATTACATATTGATTGAGACCTTCTAAGAAAGGAAGATCTAACATGTTTTCCTAATTGACATGACTCACATTCTAAGGTTTGGAGACCACTAAGTTCAGGACACATCTTTTTTAATTTGGACAAATGAGGATGGCCAAGTCGATCATGTAGCACTTTAGGATTAGGAGTAGCAACACAGGACACCCTTGGACGAGATCCAAAATGGTATAATCCACCAGCTTCATATCCATCTCCAATCTGTCTCCCCGAACCACACTCCTGTATAACAAAAAATTTATGATCAAAGGTTATTGAACAATTTAACATTTTGGTCAATTGGCTTAGGGAAATTAAATTAAAAGGAATTTTTAGGGACAAAAAGGACTGAGTTGAGATTGAGGGAGGGAGACAAAGAAACATGACCGACTCCTTTGGAGGAAGTTTTAGATCCATTTGAAAGGGTTATGAAATGAGGTTTTTCTCGAAAGAAAATAGATGAGAACAAAGAGGTATTACCAGAAATGTGATCAGAAGCACCTGAGTCAATTACCCATGAATTTTGACCTTTCATAGATTGAGAAACGCAGGCTGTTGATGTACTGGGAGATTGAGATGGTTGTGTCAAGCGGTTAGACTTTAACCTTAAATACTCTTGATATTGATCCTCAGAAAACATAGAAGTGGAAGTTTCAGTCTTCAAAGTGGAAGTTTTAGTCTTCGAAATATTGGCAGTTTTGGAAGGGAAATCATGTAAGGAGTAGCAATTCTTTTGAGTATGATCCATCCTTTTACAGTATGTGCATTAAGGACGTCCCCGACCTCCTCGTCCTCCTCTTATAGTGCCACGTCCTCCTCTTCCTCGTGTGGCAACCATGACAGATGGTTCCACTAGTTCATGCGCTTCTTGAGTTTGAGGTATCGGGACACGCAGAAGGCGAGTGGTCAATGTTTCCATGGAGGGGACCTCATGACTAGTTAGAAGTTGATCTCTGAGATGATCAAAATCGGGATGTAGGGCACGAAGGATCAACACCATGTAAAATTTGTCTAGTTTCTTTTTGATATGCTCTAATGGGTCCACTTCCAAAAACATCCTGAGTTCTTCGACAGCAGATTGGGCTTCAGCCATGAAGGACACCATATCATGGTCTGCCATTTTAAGAGATGCAAGCTTGTTCCTAGTGTCATAGAGACATTGAATATCGTTGGCATAAATGCTTTGGGCTTTCTTCCAAAAGGGGTGACAAGTTTTGAAAGCACTCAAAGATACTAGAAGTTTGGGTTCCACTGATTGCCATAACAAGGCACACAACTGGAAATCTGCTTGTTTCCACTGATCAGCTTTTTCAGTAGGCAACTTGAGAATTAAACTGTAAAATAATTCTAGAGGGCTTGATTGATCTCTCTCATAATCTTCTATTTATAAGAATAAATTGATAAAAAAGTACATGATAAATAGGGTAATCCTAGACACAATATAATCATGATAAATAGGGTAATCCTAGACACAATATAATCATGATAAATAGGATAACCCTTGACACAATATAATCATGATAAATATCCTAACAAAGCCATCATTGAGGAAAATGTGTTTTCGACAGTTAGATATGATCACTTTTAAATCAATGACCGAAACCAAAAAATTTACTTCTTCAATCAGTGTACTTTAATATCTTCCATTTCCCCACCCCACACGACCACATTGCCTTTTCTCAACCATACTCAGGTTCTTGCCGCAGCTTCCATCATCAACCTCTTGCAACCAAGCCAAACCCTTCACTCAGCCAAAACCAAAACCCAAACCGTAAGTTGTAAACAGACTTATAGAGCAGCGATTTTGGTTGAGTGATTGTAGTGGGTTTCATTGCTGGCAGCTGGATTCTGCATTCCACTCTATGAAAACTTTAAGATCTCCTACATTCAAATCAGGGTTGATTCTAGCCCTTCGAAACTTTCATTAGGCTGTTCTAGATAAATTTGCAGAAGTTTTGGATAAATGATGCTCACATCATCTTAGGATAGGGTTTTAGACCTAACTCAACCAGTTTTTGTAGTGAGGAATGTTAGTCAATTTGGGAATTGAATTTTTCCCAATACATCATAGTAAATAGGAATTGTAGCAAAGAGGATAGACTTAGTGACCCAAGACCTATTCTTGTCTCAGTGCTTATTTCGAAATCAAATTATACCACTGCTCATAACAGCCAAAACTCCCAATCATTCATTCAAGAATTCGACCAAGGGCACATGATGTCTCACACAAGTATTCTATTTTTGTAAACACATAGCAATTACCTTAAGAACCCGTCTACTGGCTCAACAAGAGGTTCCCAAGCTTCATACTTATCATTGTATGACCTGGCAGCCAAGGAGAAACCAACAGTGAAATTTAGATACCCAGTTCTTCCATGCAAACTAAATGTTATTCCACTCAAAGATATATTGAACAAAGGAACCATCTGTCAAATTCAAAGAAAAGCAGTCAGTACAGAAGTAATACTTCCGAGAAAGCTCTAATAAGTTATCAAGACCTAACTCTTATGAAAGCTTAAGCAATTAGGTAAAAGCTCATGGATGGCTTTATATTTAACAGTAACAGTTCTGTTTAAGAATGACATCAGTAATAGTAAAAAGGAAAAAAAAAACATAATAATAACATCAACCCTACTCTTCAATGGTCAACTAGGCATGTTTAAAAATTAGGAAAAGATTTGACAATGCACACTAAGAACACTTACCAATTACATTATTTAACAGAAAAATTATGTTAGATGCTGAAACATCTGGTTCGTCTATTTTCAAAAAACAATTCATTATACTTGGTGTAGGCTTAATTAAATTGTGCTTGCACTCTAATTCAGAGATAACGTATACCTATACCTTTAGGTTACTTAAGGTCAACAACACCCATTTTGTTAATATTAAATCTAGAAGCATGCAACAATTAGCACTCTTGAAGTAAATTTTGAGTCTAACACCACCTTACAAAATCAACTTGTAAAATGAGATTTACACCTAGTTATATATTACACTTTTATCATATTTTTAATTGATGTAGAATCTCCAACACACCCTCTCACACGGATCTCAAGTGACTAAATATTTGTGTGCAACCTGATAGAAGGTAGTGTGATAATCCCAACAAACTTTGTTAAGATAGCAGGTAGCGTGATAATCCCAATAAACTTTGTTAAGATAGACTCTGATACTATCTTATGAAGTAAATTTTAAAGCTAATTCAATCTTGTGAGAAGAGCCTTTAAGATTAAATTTGCACGTATATATTATAGTTTAATCATATTTCTATATAGAATTTCTAACAAGCACTTCAATATTAGGAAAATGCCTATTAATATAGACCCTTTCATTCTCAAAGCTTAAGCAATTAGGAAATCAGACACTTTATTATTCTAACAAAATTTACAATCTAAGCATTTTATTCTCACCAAACCACTGTAATCATCAAAAAGAGCCATTGAGAAGGTCCCAATTCCTGCATCAATGACTGTCACATCTGAGTCACTTGGCACATTTGAATCTGCAAGTTTCAAAGCAAACCTTCTTGGGGGTCTTTTGAAACCACCACGAACAATAAAAGTCCCCAACTCATTGCCAACAGCCCATATGCTAAATGGTTCTGCTACATGCTTTGCATCAGATGTATCCCATACACTTTCTTCTAAAAATTTATCACCTGCTACCAAATCACTCCGCATGCATCTTAATGTGCTAAAATCACTTTGCTTAGGTTTCCCCTTACATGCAACACAACCCAAGGAAACAAAGCCAGGAGGAGCTTGTGGAAGCCAGAATGACATGCTTTCCATTCCTCTATGCTTTTTTATTTGTCCGACAAGCTGAAAATCTAGTGGAGTTTTAAAAACATTTTCGTCCCTGGAATCATGAACTATAATGCAGGCGTTTGGAGGTTCATACCTAAAAAGCAGAAGATTGCATCGGCTTCATATTAATTGTAAAGAGGAATATAACAAATTAATATCTGAAGTTATAAAATGAAAGGGGAAGATAATAAATGAAACACACCCTTTAACAGCTACATCACCAAAATATACCATTCCTGCTGGGACAACCGGACGCCATATGGACAACCTCTTTCTTGAATTTGATGCCTGATTCCACCACACTAACTCAAAGCTAGCAACAGGCTCATAACGCCTATTAGAATTCGCACCAATAGACTGGTCAGGTTGCAAGGTTTGATGTCCACCAGGAGCATAGGAATCCTGACTACTTACTGCTGCAGAGGATGGCTTCAAATAATCATATTTAATGCAACGCAATTCATATGCTTTACCCATCAAACTAAGAGAAATAGGATCTACTGGCAAAAAAGTGCCAACAGAATTATCCACTCGCCAGAATGCCACACGGGATGGTGATCTGCAATCAACACAAACACTATTGTGTTTACAAGGGATAAAATTCTCATGATCTTATGCCTGAGCAATAGTTAAAACTTTTGAAAGTAAAATACCCAACATCATCTTAGAATTAATGCTCAAAATATAAGCTTAATCAGTCAGCAAAATGATAACATTGTTTCATTAGCAAGTAAAATGATAAACATAGCAAAAGGCACTAACCTCCTCGCTAATGAAGTTTGGTAGTTTAAAGTATAAAATTGTAAAATGACCCTACATGTTACAGCAGAACATGAGAAAATTTTCACTTACATATCAGTGGTGCCTATTGTGATACAATCCCTTAATGAACATGGAGATACAGAAGAAGATGGGATGCAAAAAGCAGAAGATAGTGGGGGTGGTGTCTTTCCACGAGTAACAATACAACCTAGTGCAACATAACCTTTGGGAGCTTCGGGGAACCAAATGGAACAAACGGCATCTGCCTCAGTATTCCATAATGAGTCAGAATTGTCCACTTCTTCACCCTTAATGCCAACAGATGTTAAAGGCGGCCAAATCAATCTGAAACTAATAGGCCTCTTAACTGTTACAGAATTGATATTTACTGCAAGAACTCCTTTTGTTGGTGGTTTGTCTCTGTCAAGCAAACACATCATATTAACATTCAAATCAGAGGAGGAATAAATGCATCAGTCTAGACAGAAAAATATTAAGAAAATTTCACTCACAGTGGTGTCAGGTAGTCACCAAGTACAGCAAAACCAGGAGGAGCATGAGGCCTCCAAAAGGCATACGTTTGATCAGATTGAGAATCTGCATGCAAATTGAAAAAGGAATGAGACCAGTCCTCCAACCACATTTGTCCCTTTAATTACCAAAATGAAAAACTAAGAGAATGATAAACATACGTTTTATTGTTCCAACTTTGTCAAAGTGAGAGCAAATAATTGTCATTTTCTTTGATGTCATCCTTAAAAATGCTAAAATATCATCTTCCACAGCCATAAATAGTCTCAAGATACTGAAAGTGAAATTCATGAAAATATTGGAAACAGATAAATGAATATTGGTCCTATCTGAAGCATTTGAGTACTTCAACGATGTATCAAATGGCTCCAAAATCCTGATTCCATTACTCTCCATAGTCAAACCAAGTACATCTGCACTCATCTCAGTATTGTTACCCTTCAATACAAGCCTAGAAATAGAAGAACACAGAAAAGTCAGTTAATCCTACCTTATCATCATACCTGAAATAGAGTGAATCATTAAAATAGGCCTCTGGCACAAAATTTGTACTTAAGATAAAACTTGGGTCAAAATTAGGGATTATACCTTTCATCTTATAGAAACTCAGTGTTTATAAAGAGAATAAACATAATTATTTCATGGCATTAACTTGAAATTACAGTGACGTATTAGTAGTAAAATGGGAGAGCTCTAGATCTAATTAACTGACAAACAGTGGTTGCAAAATCAATAACTCTCATAACTAACTATGTAGCAGCTCTAAGCCACTGGCAGGTCTATTATGCTATCAAAGGTAGATCTTCCAAGAAGCCAGAATGAGCCATGCCCCTCCCCAAATTTTTAAATATGTATAAATATAAGAATTTTAAAATTTGGGGTGTAGGGTGGCACCACTCCCCGACCCTAAGAACACTTGCCTTTGATCTTAGCAAATGATATGATGTAGGACTTCAAGAAGATGGTGCTCACTGAGGTTTGGGCCACACCTATGTAGATGCACAAAACACCTTCACCTTCTACACTAGAGGGAGACATATATCAATTGACCTTTCAAAACCTTCCCACACAAATGTGGCCATCCCACACCTCTTGGACCCATTGTAATCATTAGATTTAAATAGACCCTCTTAGGAGGGTTACAATGTTCTCAGCCTTGTTTTATTGTTGTGGCTTAAAATTGAAGATTGTGACTATTGTACTACATTCCTTCATGGTTTAAGTTCTTTCTTTATTTTGTTTTGGACTTCTATCATGTTTGTGTTTGCCTTCTTTTCCTGTTGTTGGAGATCTCATGTTGACTATACATATCATCAATTATAGTATATAAGTGAATGCAATCATCATCTTATAAACCAATCTAGTGAGTTTGAGGTATGCCTATAGTCCACTTTCTAAGATGCATGAGGGGTTGTTTGGAGATCACATGTTGACTAGTGATATGGCCAAATTACAGTATAACTTGAGATTGAAAGTATAAAATAATTCTTGAGGGCTTGATTGATCCCTCTCATAATCTTTTATTTATAAAAATAAATTGATACAAGAGTACATGATAATTAGGGTAACCTTAGACACAATATAATCATGATAGGGTAACCTAGACACAATATAATCATGATAAATAAGGTAACCTAAACACAATATAATCATGATAAATAGGATAATCCTAAACACAATATAATCATGATAAATAGGGTAACTGGAGCATACAAATTGTATGTGTCATGCTTGGAATAAAAAAACTCAGTCCAACAAAATCAACTTGTCTAAAATGTCGAGGCAATAGACGTGGTAACTCTGGCTTCGAATAAGATTACATATGCTTCAGACCATAAGAGAGAATGTCTATAAACCAAATTGGACTCACAAACCAGCATAACCAAAGAGACTCCTCATAAGCTTATGGAGAATAATATTGGACAACCACGAAACTTCATCTAGCACCATGAACCTTCAAGTAGGATGACTTTGACAAAGTTGATTTCCATCAAAAGTGAATGATGAGTGGTAGACAACGAGCCATCACTGACTGATGAGGCCTGTAGTGGCTGGAAGCGACAAAACTACAGGGAGTGCCATCTTTGACTAATTGGGGCCTGCAGTGGCTGAAAGCAGGGACTGTCATATCTGACTAGTGGCTGGAAACATACTCCCCTCACTGCAGGGACTAAATTGTCATTACTGACTGATGGGGCCTGCAGGGACTAAATTGTCATCACTGACTGATGAAGCCTGTAGTGGCTGGAAACATACTCCCTCTCACTGCAGGGACTAAATTGCCATTACTGACTGATGGAGCTTGCAGGGACTAAATTGTCATCACTAACTAACGAGGTGATGGCTGGAAGCAACAAAACTGCAGCGACTGCCATCACTGACTGATGGGGCATGCAGTGGCTGGAAACATATTGCAATGGCTGAAAACATACTCCCCCTCACGACAAACGACGGAAATGACGATGCGCCGATGACAAATCATGAAGGTGGAAGATCATAATGGTCTCCTTTATTCATCAAAGGATCCAAAAACAGATCTGACAAGGGACTGGTGAAATTGTTTGACTAAGATTCTGAATCTTGCCAGAAATAGACTCCCCCTCATGCCATGAGGAACCTCAAATTTATGACTTTGGTGTTGAAATTCCTTTGGTGTTAACCAGCTAATAGCACTGACTCTCCTTGGAGACTTGTAAATAAATGACACAAGCCATCGGGAACATCATAGCTGCTACAATATGCAAAGCTAAACACACATTATGAAAGAGGCTAAGGAACAAAGATTTTTTTTTTCTTTTGGTCTAGCGAGACGAACCGTAGTGGCGCGATATGATTCTAACATTGGGAAGGTGACTTGTGACAAACACGCGCCGGAAGCTGATCGGAGAGAAGTCGTTCGTGACGGTGCGTGTGGAGGAGAATGAGGCAGCGACCACCAAGGATGGGTCACGCTTCTTGAGGCGACAAAACCCCTAACTTTGCCGGAGAAAACGTGACGGCGGCGGGGGACGTCAGACAGATGTGGCGCACGTGGCGGCACCTGGATGAGAACTAGCCATCGACACCGGCGGGATTGGTTGTCGATCAAGGAGGCGATCCAGATCCACTTGGTCGTCGAACTACATACTGAGGCAGCGGATGGTGGCAGACGACGGTTGGAAACAGCTAAAAAAAAAAGCATTGGAAATATCTAAGATCATTAGGAGAGTGAGGCTACTCATCAAGGTATTTCAGAAAAGATGAAGTTTTTAAGGCTGCCGGTGGCGGCGCTGGCCACCGGCGGGAACAAATACTAGGAAGAGACTCAGACAATACCAACTTGAGATTGAAAGTATAAAATAATTCTTGAGGGCTTGATTGATCCCTCTCATAATCTTCTATTTATAAAAATAAATTGATACAAGAGTACATGATAATTATGGTAACCTTAGACACAATATAATCATGATAGGGTAACCTAGACACAATATAATCATGATAATAGGATAATCCTAAACACAATATAATCATGATAAATAGGGTAACCCTAGACATAATATAATCATGATAAATAGGGTAAATATTCTAACAGTATATAACTAGATGTAAATCTTACCTTACAATTCATGACTATCTAAAATAATTGTAATGTCCTTGTATCCATTTGAATTCTCCAATTCATCATTTTCTTAATCATTTTATTACAAATTTTCTAAGACACTCTCTTAGAACTTCAAACATGGAGACACAAGACCGCCCAATATGCTGAACTTTAACTTCATTATTAAAAATTAAGGTTGGTCTCCTAAACAGATTTTTATATCATTCAGATAGACTTGAAGCCGTGCCAAATGACCAGTTCTCTTATTATACTAAATCTATTAGGTAAAGGCCCATTGTATTATGATATATTTATATATATGTATAGCATTAGGGAAAAAACAGTATTAAGTATCTGAATAAATAGAAAGTATGCCAAACTAGTCAGACTGGGAGCATGCCATTTACAAAAGAGAACTCGCCTGCAAAATGCATCCAACTGTGCAAGTAAAAGTTTATTAGACAGGTTCAATAACTCTCCTACATCTTTTGAGGTGTTATAAAAGGTAAGCTCTGGACCAATAGCCTGCAAAAAAGTATTTCATCACATCTTGAGACATGCATAAACCACTAACGGCAAAGGTATAAACCATACCATCACTTCTTGTCATAATACAGTATTGATTACATATTTATATAAATATGGCAATATAATAAAATAAATTGCAAAAAACATACAACAGCAACAACAAAGCACTCTCCCTTTACACATAAGACAAAATATCTCGAGCAAGAAATTTGTAGAACTAGACATTGACATCCATCGATGACAGCTAAGACTAGCTCAGTTCAAATACTATATTAGAAATGGACTGGATGAAACTAACTCCCAAAACTCAAGGAGAGATGATTGCCACTTCAACCAAAAGGTTGAGTTCAAATGTCATTTAAAGAAAGAAGGAAAACTAATTTTACAATATACTTTTCTCTCTTGTTATGAAAGTTGCTTCCTTTGGTCTGTTTCCTTTTCTGATAGTATAGTAAGTACCTGAATTTGAGGCAACACGTTCTCTAAAACACTATTATTGGAAAGGATAAAAATAAAGTGAAACTCACCAAATAAGAATACAAATTTGTTTGACTTTCAATAAAATCAGCCAAATGAGATTTATGCTAGCACTTCTCTAAACATTTATTTAAAAAAGAGAAAGAAGACACATAAGGAGAAGGTTCAGTAATTCAGTCCTTGAGCAACTTCTAGGTTCTTTAGAGTGTTTTAAATATAATTTAGTAGCATGTCAAAGCCGACCCTGAAAATAATGACTTTGGGTATTATAATTAACTTTGTTCTCAGCCTCTGGATACAAAATTTCACATTTTCCTAATCCAGAAAACTACAATCAAAGTAAGCCTACATTGCACTATGCCTTTAGTTAGTCTGCTTTGAATTATCATTTCACTCTGAAGGAGAACAAAGTACTTCAAGGGATTAGATGGAAGGAACCACTGCTAAGAATGGAATACAATTATTTGTGTCATTCTTAAGCTTTCAAGTGGGAGAGGACTTCCATAGAGTGGATCATTGGGTCGCAGTAACTCTTCTTTCATTTAGAATCAATCATACAAAAATCCATGAGTAGTTAACTGAAGCAACACTTAACCTGAAGCTCGATGATCAGTTCTGTGGAGTTATTAACAGCATTATTCTGACATGGTACTTCGTCCACACTTCCTCTTAAAGACTTAGACTGGGGGCTTTCAACTAATTCTTCCAAGTACACATAATCATCCGCTAAAGCAGAATAGCTACTGTCTGCTCCAAGAAATACACAAGAATCCAAATGTGGGCCACCCTGCAAAAGAAAAACAAGGTAATTAGTTTTTTGGGCATACACCAAAATTTATGTCTCTATGGCAATTCAATAAAGAAGTTGATGAAGTGAGACACTATGACCTTAATAACAACATTTCTGAACTGCAACTTCTTCCCATTTCCAATGTATATTATAGCCTCCGTGCTAGCCGCTTTGAGATTAAAACCCTGTCTATCCTTTAAATATAATATTCCACCATCACCGTCATAAATGAAATTATCAAAACCATCATCATCAACTATTAAAGGCTTTTGAGGTGATAGGGAAAATTCAGGACAAGGTTGCTTGTAGACAGATTGATCAATGACGATAGCTTCTAGCATGTCAGACCTATTTCCTTCAACAGATAGCATACTGCTGACAGTTGGAACAAAAAACTCAACTACAGCAAGAAGAAAATCTAGTGCAACAAGCAACTGAGGCCTCTGGACACCCAGAGAAACAAATGTCGAATCCTGACCAAATTTCACATCAACAATGAGCATTGTCTGAACTAGATCAAAATTATTTCCCTTAATTAAGCTACCATCAACTGAATCCTGGTTTTGATTATGCGAAGAAGTATGAAGGGGATGGGGTCCAACATTGCCAGGCTTTCCTATAGCTAACCGAAACTCCTGTTCAACTCCCTCACGGTCATCAAACACACTGAAACCCTGAAGTGTTGCAGAGAGAAATCCGTTTCCTGCTGTACTGGACTTATACAGCAGCCAGGCATTGCTGACCTGCACAAGACAAAACCACAAACTGAGCCATGCCAAATAAATTTGTTCTTTTTTTGATTGACCTAAGTCAACTGCATTTCGTTTGGAGAAATTAAGTCCCTAAAGTTTCTGCTAGAAAAGTGTTTTATCCTAGTTAATTTCTCCACTTACCCAATCTTCATTGATCAATCTAAACAATCCTAGCTTATCCTAATTTAATCTGGCTGTCAATGTACACAGCAGAGTGTATAACTAACTATATAGTGTAGGCAATAACTACAAAGAAAATAATTCCCTTAAGCTAATAGACAAAGACTATAGTCTATTAGCTTTACAGTTTTTCTTTTTTCTTGATTGTTTAACATAACATAGCCTTAAGCTACTATACGCATACATACTTTGTTAATACCTGTACAGTGGCTAGAGATGAATCTCTAGTTAACCCCGTATATAAGCTCAACTCAACGAGATTAATGGAGACACAGAGTTTCAGCAGAACAGAGGGTTCAACATTGGTGGTCCCTGAATCAACACCATTTATAACCTCAGGGACAATACCTCCTGTGGTATCATTTAATGTCATGGAGGAATATTGATTCAGCGGTGAAGGAATATCAGGGACTTCAGAAAAGTTAGAAATAGCACACTCAGTAATAATTTCATATTCTTTATTCGACAATTCCGCCTTCAACTCTTCAATCTGTAGAACCACAACATCCAATACAAGACATATTTTAATATAGCAAACTAATAGAACCAAGGTTTAATTAGTTATTTGGCTATACTTGCACAACCCTTACATTTTATTCCTTATATTCAAAAACAACTAAATTTAGTCCCCATAAATATAGCTTATTTTTTTTTAACTCAATTCATACACACTTTTTAATTTGCTCTAGTCCCCACAACTTTAGATGAGAGACAAAAAACGATTAACGAGTATGTGGATTAAAATGAAAAACTTTTAACTATAGGGAATAATGCATAAAAATTGTGTAATTATAGGGACTTTAAAATCAGCTCATGTTAGTGCCTATAAATATATTTTTAACTCACTTTAGTCCTTACACATAACTTTAAACACATTCAATCCATGCACATACACTATTCAATCTGTTTTAGTTCCTACAGTTTTAGATGACAAAAACTAATATGGATTAAAAGTTTTATGCATTTAAATGAGTACTGTTAATGTTATGGACGAAGGCGTAAAGATTGTGCAAGTATAGAGACCAAATGAGTAATTAAATATATAAATAACAAATCACGCTAACGATAGAAAATAAATGAAAAACTAACTAATAGTTTTAAGTATGGTAATCCAGCTTTCACAAATATTATACATGAAAATGAAATATATTACCTTGATTATGACTTCAACACTTGGAAATTGACCTAACAAGTCTCGAAGCGACCGGTTAATAGTCACAGATAGCCCATTCACATCCTGAATTATGCTTTCACCTATGTCTGATCCAGTTCCAACATTCAAGTTGATTTCTTCAACCTACACCCCATCATATTAAAACAAAAATGGTTTAGAATGCAGTACCCAATAATCCCAAAATAAATATAATTTCAAAGTGAGCACATAAGCAAGGGAACACTTGAAGATCCTTTCTAACCAAGTTTCTATTTAGAGAAAAGATAAAATGATATAACATTTTATTATTTCTGTCATGTGTAAAGCTGAAGAAAAAGGGGGCCTTTATAGAGCTACCCTTTAAAGCAAAATGACCAAAGGACCAAAACAAGCTCACCAAAAAGAGACAGCTGGAAATAACAATCTAAAGGGGAAATTGTCCTAGTGTAAAAGGAATGAAAATAATATATTTTATACTCTTTATTCTAATATATACTAATATCCTCCTTCAAACACAAGTTGTAGATGCATGAGAAATGTCCATCACATTGAGTTTGTCTTTGAGCAAAACGAATCTGGTTGGAGATCGAAGCTTTGTCAGCAGTAATAATAAGAGAAATAATGATAGGTTTGTCAACAGATAAAATGTGCAGTCAAAATCAAGGCCAGGAGCTTGATTTAACCCCTTATCCACAAGATGAGCTTTATATTTCTCAAGTGACACTCTGCATTCTCCTTTATGCAAAAATCCCATTTACAACATATGACTTTTCAATCAAAAGGGAGATGAACTAAATCCCTCTTGTGATTCTTCGTAAGTATTCATGCTTCACACTGACAGCCAATATGTATCGACTGGAGCCTGTTTAACTCCTTTTGGTTCAATATCAGCTAGAAACAATGAAGGATGAAGATGTGGATTATGTAATCCAGATTTGGACTTGATTTGCAGGGAATGAACACTAACAGGTTGAAAAGCAAAATAAAGACAGTGAGTGGGTGACATAGTGGAAGGATGATGGTCATCAAGATGGTAACTATCATCAAAAAGCCAACTGAGGATGTTATGGACAAGCAGGAGGAAGAACACAAAACGACAAATATGAAGGATGAATAACCTACAAACACACACTCTCGTGATCAGAAATTAAATTTGTGAGTATAGCAAGGTCTTAGAAACGTAAACCAGTACACCCAAAAGCTTTTAAGAAGCTAAAATCGAGGGTCTTGTTAAACAACAATGTTAAGAGGATATTGAAATTTAATGAAGCAGTAGGTAGTCTATTGATTAGATACACTGCAGTAGCGAAAGCAAAGTCCCAAAACACCAAAGACAAAGAAGCACGTTGGAGAAGAGTAGGACCAGTGTCAACAATATGTTTGTATTTTCTTTCCACGACACCATTTTCATGTTGTGTGTGTGTGGACAGATTAGTTTGTGGGTGAAAGCACCACGGGATAGAAATCTATGGAAATATAAAAATCTATGGAAATATACTTTAGCAGTGTGGCAGGATCATAGAGATAAAGAGACTCATGTAGTTGAATAAGTGGTGTGACTATACTTCAAACAGATTAGTCACCACAAATATGCAATGTGTCAACTATAGCCTCTATTAACATTATATTGGCAGTCACACATCGACTAGATGTATGGCTAATTTACAATATATAAGTGAGTGCAAACCTTACCTTACAATCCGATTTTGTAAAGTTGATTTAGGCTTAAAGTATACTTCTTAACATAATATCAGAGTCAGAAGTTAGAATCTACCCTAACGAAATTTGTTATTTTTCCACCCGCTATCCAATCACTCATTAATGTTTGGTCCCACACATGAGATGCATATACATCAGAGTGTGTTAGAAGTCTCACATCGATTAGACATAAGGTCAATTTACAAGTGGATGCAAACCTAAACCTTACAAAATAGTTTTATAAAGTTGAATTAGACTTAAAGTCTAATTCTTAACACACTACCATTGATGGTGCCACTGTAGCCTCCACTTTACCAACCGTCTTTGCTACCACACAATGTCAAGCACAAGCATAACCTTACGACTAGATCCAAGATTATGGATGGTGGATGATACATATCCCCGAGTAAAGTTTAGAAAGGAAAAGAAGAACTTTTTATTAAATTGGGCAGCACAAGATGCATAAGGAAGAGGAACAGCCTCCACTTCAGTAACAAGGGTGAGTATCAAATCTAGGTGTGTACTCTAGTGGTAAACCTTCAAGGATAGCATAAACATGCTCTTTGAGTTGAAGAGGGTTACCCACACCCACACCTACAAGTTCAACAATAATGGTTTTTATGTGAGTTAAAAATTCTTGCATCATCTTGTTGTGGAGGGATACACAACACAAAGTTCTGAAAATGAAAGTATTCATGAATTGTGTCCAAACTTGATAAGAGTGTGTAGAACCAATAACACACAAGAGAATGAACTTTGATAATGTTGATTAAAGCCATGTAAGAAGCATTTAATCATAAAGTTCCCAAGCTTCGTATGCACATTTCCTCGATCAACATAATAATCTTGATCATAGAGATATGGTGGAGGAACAGTAGGATTATCAAGGAAAGTGGGAAAGGAATAAGATGTGGAAGCGGTGGTATTAGTAGTAGCTATATACAGATTAAAAATTTAAAGATTTCCATGAGGATGGAATGCTCTACATACCATCTTAGAGAAAAGATAAGAGGATGTAATTTTTTATGAATTTTATCATGTCTAAAGCTGAATAAAAAGGGAGCCTTTATAGTAACTGCTCTGGAAAGCAAAATCACCAAAAAAAAAAACCAAAATAGACTCAATGAAAAAGTTAATAACAAACTAAAGGGAAATATTGTGCTAGTGGAACGAAAATATACAGAGAGAGAAAAGAACATCATTTATATTCTTTATTGTAATATATCCTAATATTCCATAACCTGAAATTCAATCATATTATGAGCAACCAATCTCACCTGGACAGTCAAAGTTTCCAAGTGCACTGCATTAATTTCACTTTTACTTCCACCAATCCACTGAAATGTGTTCTTCAAAGTTATATGAACAATGTCAAGCTTCAAAAAACTGCATCAAAGAAATATCAACAACAGATATTAAAGGAATGAAAACCACACTTGAGCCATTACTCAACACAGATGCTGTTAGATTAACTGTCCCATTGACAACAACTATACAGCACACTACGTATAATGTAAAATTATGGAAACAGATATTTAGAGAGGTTATAAGTGAAAAGGAAAACTAAATTCTTCAGCTTACTCAAGGCTATCTGTCCGCTGTGGCATTAATATTATAGGCTTCTTGAGAGAAAGATCAAACTTCACAGCGGGTGATCCTTCAATTTCATTAGCTGAAAACCATTTCTCTGAATTTGTTGCTTGATCTGTTACTTTAACGACACTCTTTGGGCTGTCTGGAACGAGACCCATAAAGTAGCCAACAACCTACATGCCTTGAAGACTTGACAAATCCTTCTAATAAAAAAAATAATAACAAAAACTGAACCGACTGGTAAATACCTCCTGCAAGAATCGATTTAGATACACAATGCGCACTTCTGAAAGCTCTCCAAAAAGACTGAAATCATAACCTTCATAGTCTTCATCATCATTGCTAAATGATGTGAACTCCAACTACATGGTCAATCAGATATTCAACAGTAAGCTCACTATAGAAAAACCAACCACTGAAAGTTCTAAAGCATAGGTTTACCATTTTTCACTCATTTATGTCCATTAATAAAAATATAACTAAATGAGTCACTTGTAAAGATTTTCTAAGTAAATACTTAAATTAGTCTTGCCTAGTAACAAAAAAACTAATAGATATATGGAGCAAATCAAAAAAATACTGATAACTAATTCAACACCTTTTGTAGACAAAGGAAGATTATTTGAAGAAAACAAAATGGGATAAAGCATGAAAATTATCCAAGAGGCTAGATTACAACCCAAGAGGATAAAATATCTATCTAGAGATAAAAAGTATAAAAAATTACCCTCAAAGGCTTAAAAATACAACCAAGCTGGCCAATCCATTTGACTATTGAAAAGGAAAAAATATGTTAAAAGGACAAAAATTACCAGAAAGGTCACACACATAACCCTATCCTGTAACCTCAATAAAAGATCAAAACTCCCATCCTGACTCAATCAAAATATAAGAAAATGTTCAACAAATTTTGAAAATCCATTTACAAAAATTTAATCCAAGGTTGAAGGACATGAGTGTTCCCAATGAGCTCAAAATATATTCCAAACTAAGAGAACCTGAATGGTAGTGAGAATCATGATTCCCAGAATAAAGCCAAGAAGATTCTAAAATTATCCTTGAGGTGAGCACCAAAGAAAGAACAAGTGAACAATCTTTAGCAGGTCAAGAATAAGTCCCTTTTAACCAAAGGAATTAAATTAAAATAAATAATGACACCAAATGCATGGGTCACATTTTAAAATGAAACATTGAAAGCTAGGAGAAAGAGGTACCTCCACAAAAGATCTGCCCCCAGGATTTCTCATATCGCATGCCCAGTAATATAAATGACTGCTAGGTATGCTATTATCACTAATTTTTAGATTCCCCAATGCTGCTTTAATACTGAAGGAGGAAGGGAACACCCTGATGTCCGTAAGCAAACTCTCTTGAAACAAACAAGCAAGCTTGGTTTCATTTTCCTTCATCAAAAGGATTTGAGCCTGGGCCATTTTTAATGTCAAATTGAACATAACTCTGGATTTCCCTTTTCCGAACAAGCCCTTAACAGCATGATCCTCAACAGCAGTAGATTGTAGATCATCTCCATCTCTTGAAACATCTTTTTTCATTCTGGCTGTAGAAGAGCTATCACTAGAAGTTGCAAGGTTCTTATCCTCAATATTAATAGAATTAACAAAATCCATAATGGCAAGGATTGTTGGTCTTCGACAAAAAAATGTCAAGGTAGCCAGAGTAACTATCACCTGAAATGAAAAATAAAATATTTAGTAAAAAACTCATTTAAACTAAAGGCAATTTGATAAAACCCATCCACACCAACCTGCTTGTCTATATTCTTATACTGAGAAGAGTTCTGGTCATAGATAATTATTTGAGCTTTAACAAAACTCTCCAATGTGTCACTGAGTTCAAGGTCCTTCCTACTAGGAGAGTCACTAGGTAGAAGTCCAGTAATGCGACTAAACTTTGGGAGTTTGAGAGATGAATAATTAAATCGCATGTCACTGGCAGAACTAGATCGGTATTCTGATGTACCTCCAGGAGACTGCATAGGATAGTCAACACTGTCTGCTAAAGTCTCGGGTGCCTCATAAAACTTATCGTCACTTTCAGTAGGGATCAATACACCACTTTCAACGTATTTTCTCATGTTATTATAGAGCAATGAATTTTCATCTGCAGTCCCAATATAAGATCTTGCCAAAAAACAAGGCTGGGACGATAGTTGACTACAGCATACTAAATCTTCTATTTCCAAAGATTTCAATATAGTTCCAACAAAAATGTTATTGTCTCTGATAGAAACCTCCACCTGTTTAAATATAAATATCTCAAAAGGGAAATCAAAGCATCCAGCTAAGAAAACAATAAAGCAGATATTTTACCTGACCACCTATTGCTCGAAATTCAAACAATCGTCTTTCTTCATTCAAAAGAACCTTCATTAAGCTCTGATCAGACTACAACAACACACAATTTTAGTTCATGTGGAAATTCAAATTTTAAACTAAGACAGCAAAAGACAAAAGGCAACCTGATAACTATAACAGAAGCAAATCTTTAATTCATCAAGAACACCGGTTACAAACAAACTTTCAGCCATTCCTACATCAATATCATGTTCTGATTCAGTATCCTCATGATCTGATGAGGTTTCAGATAGACCAGAAATTGGAGCTGTATTCTGCACAAATAAAGTGTAATATCAACTTTTAAAACATGTTAACACCATCATGTACTAGATACACAAATCATACAATGTATTCTTTCAAGTTTTTTTTTTCAAGTTTATCAGTTCCTGAATCAATTATATCATCAACATAGACTAAGAGTAGATTAAATTTACATTCTGGTAAAGTATGATGAACAAGGTATGATCACCTTGACCATGTTATTATCCCAAACCACGCACAAGGTGAATGCTTAACTCTTATAAAACTTTCTTTAACCAGCACATTTTATTCCCCTCTTCAGTAGATCCATAACCTAGAGGACTTACTGCCTAGACTTCTTCCTCTAAATTTCCATACAAGAGTTTTTCTCACTTCAAATTGTAGCTGTTGGGTCTATCAAGGAGGAGGGTTCACCGAGAAGACACAATACCAAATGAGATATGAGCCCAACCATATAAAGAATTGACACCACTCTCTACCCAAAACCTTAAGGCTATGGGTTAATGGGTCTTTCATCTTTATATAGTGCTCTACTTTCTCATTTCTATCCAATGTGGGACTTGGACTCACACTTGGATTCCCAACAATCTCCCCTCAAGGGTGAGTCCCTTCCACATAGGTACACTGTCCCTCCAACGGAAGCCTTCCCAACCAACCACAATCATGAGTAGCCCTTTTTTCCAACCACCGTTCATCTTAACGGGACTTGCTTACCTGAATACCCTTTGCCAGGAAGACTTTCGGTATAGGGATCATTATACTCGTCTGAGCCAGTCACCAAGACAAACCTGGCTCTGATACCACTGTTGGGTCTATCAAGGAGGGGGACTCACCAGGAAGACACAATACCAAATGAGATATGAGCCCAACCATATAAAGAATTGACACCACTCTCTACCCAAAACCTTAAGGCTATGGGTTAATGGGTCTTTCATCTTTATATAGTGCTCTAATTTCTCATTTCTATCCAATATGGGACTTGGACTCACACTTGGATTCCCATTAATTTTTTTTTTAATACATCCAGTAGTGTTTCAATTGATATGTGTTTATTGACTTAAAACATGAGTGAAGATAACAAAGCTGATAAAATTGTTATCTTCATTTATACCTATCCAAATTGTAACCATTGTCATTCCAAATGGTCTACTTTGCCATCAACTTTTTATAGAAAGCTATAAGTAGTGGTAACCAACTTTAAGGGGTCTAAATACATGTTACAACCAAACAATAGAAAGAGAATGACCAACCTCAACCTTTCCAATTGAAAGATAAATTACATAAATGTTTAACTTTCCATGGTGTCAGAGCTCCTGATCTTAGGGCTCCGTTCCGCTACATTGTCGCGCCGCCCCGCTGTCCGACCACTGTCGTTGCTGTCGTCGCTGGTTGGGGTCATTGATAGGGCAGAAAGGTGCGCCCAACTCCGGCGACCATACCGCCGAAAGTCGCTCCGTGAGAAAAGTCGTCACGCGCCGCCACGTGCCACCACCGTCGCCGGCGCGTATAGCCCACGCGACCACCTCCGGCGAGACCCACTCGTCGCTGCCGTCACAGACAAGGTCGTCGGAGCCTCCTGAGTTTGTTCCTAGGGTCGATGACAACCTGTTTGGCCTATATTTGAGTAGATCTGAGTTTGAAGTTTTGCTCCTTTTCTCAGTGTGACCTACACGCCGTCGTCGTCTCGAGAAAGGTCACCGGAGACTCCTAGTTGCGTTCTACAGGATGTCTGAAGTAAAAATTATTCCTTTGGGGGTACCTAATGGCCTACCAAATATAAGGGGTATGTTTCAATTGGATGGTCATAATTTCTTACAATGGAGCCAATTTATTCGAAGGGTTCTCAAGGGTCGTTCAAACTTGATCACATAGATGGAGGAGGACCAGGACCAAACGACACTCATTTTTCAATTTGGGACAATGAAGATTCATTAATTTTGACTTGGATGTGGCAATCCATGATTCCTGAGATAAGTAGAAATTATATGTTTCATTCTTCTGCAAAACAAATATGGGATGATTTACAAAGTACTTTTTCATTAAAAAAGGATCTTGCTGCTTACTATGACATTGAAAATAGCCACTGGAGCAAATGTCACCTATTAATCAATATGTCACCTATTAATCAACACCACAAGTCAAAGTATATCCTTTAGCAACCAACCTTGCTTTGTAATGGTCTAATGTGCCATGTTGCATCCTACTGCCTTTTTATCTAGTGGTCTATCAACAAATTGTAATGTGTGGTTCTTTACTAAGGCACCCCATTTCTTTATTTGTGGCTTGAACCTAATTCTCATCCTTCAATGCTCCTTGAACTAATATAGAGACTCTAATTCCATCAATGGGATAGAGGAAACTCTGGTGCTGCATAGAAAGATATTTAGTGGTCCCAAAATGAGAAATAGAATACTTGGTACAGGATAAAGTTCCTTTAATCAATGCCTGTGATCAAGGTCAAGTTCACAATTATTATTCAAGTAATTTTCCAAAGGTTCAAGTATGTTAGAAGAAGCAGCACTTCCCCATGGCGTTTGAGCTGTTCTTGGATCAAGTTAGGATGCTTTTGTCTCCTCTGTGTTGTTATTGAAGAAACTCTCTCAACAACTAACTTTTGGAGCTAATCCTGACTCATGAAAAAAATTGACTTTGCTAGGCGTAGCTTTAGCGACATCCATATGAGATGTGTAAAGAGAAATATTTTATGCATTGGATCTTGCAAATTAGATTCAAGCTCTATCAAAGAAAAAAGTTACCTTTTCAAGTAAAAACCCAAGCCCATTTTCTTCACCTACACTTATTCTGATAGGCACATACAATCAAAAACCTAGCAACTCACCCTACTCAACCTTTTTCTTCATTTTCTCTCTATTCCCAGAAGCCATGAAAGTCCATTGGCAAGAGTGTTCTCTCATACACTCAAGGCTGCACCAAAAGGGTTCCATTTTTCTGTTTCAGTGGTTTGCATAAGTTCAAACCTTCTAGGCATTCCATTTTTCATTCAAGTAGCTTCTTCTTTGTAGGTTGATTGACATGCTTCCCTTCCCGCGTTATTGTCGGTGCTATTTCTCTTTGTACCTTTTATGTTAATTTTTCTATTGCATATTGTTTTGGTTATATAACTAACTGGTTCAGTTAGTTATAACAAACTCTTTTAACTGTCTATTATCTGGTCTTAAATATAGGACTTGTGTTAGATGTTAAGATGTGTGTTTCTGTTAATTGGGCTCAGCCCATTCTGTATTAAGGGCATTGGCCCATATCTTACATTATAAATAACTACCCTGTGTATGCAAAAGACACAAGGGATATTTTCTCCCAATCTTCTCTATTTCTCACATGGTATCAGAGCCATGGTTAGAGCCTATCCTAGCAACTTCTAAGTGGGCATTCTATTCTTCTATTCCACCCGCTATCGGGCCGTTATCGGACCACCCAATTTCTATTATCACGCACGAGATGTCTATACCTCGGCGTGAAGGGGGTGTGTTGGAAATCCCACATCGACTAGAGATAAGGCCAAATTATAATATATAAGTGAGGTGCAAACCTCACCCTACAAGCCAGTTTTGTGGGGTTGAGTTAGGCTTAAAGTCCACTTTCTAATATGGTATCAGAGCATAGGATTAGTTCCAGCCAACTCCACGGTCTCCGGCACACATCATCGCCACTGTCGCCGCCATCGCTGTCGCCGCTGTCGTCGTCGCCGTCGCCACCACCGTCGCCGGAGTTCCAGAATCGACCGACGACCACACCATCGGAATCGTCTCGGCCGGGCAACCACCGTGGTACAAAGATCGCGGTGAACGGACCACCCACGCGCCGATCAGAACCGCCGTGATCGCCTCCTCGTCCTCTTTCTGGATCTGTGGTCGTTGTGTCAATCGGAGCACTTTGGATTTTTAGGGTTTCTCCTTCTCCATGGCATCTTCCTCGTCTACAAACACCTCTGTTGGTGGCTCGTCTTCTGATCCCTCAATATACACCAATTATGTGAATGTAAACTTGTCCATTGACAAGTTAGATGGCACAAATCATGCAATATGGGCGTCCGACATCAAACTTTGGTTGAAGAGTTAGGGGTACTTAGATCACCTTACTCAAAATGTGACTACTGCTACCACAGAAGACACTTCCTGCTGGATGAAAATTCATGCTCAGTTATGCATTGTTATAAAGTCCACCATTCACTCCTCACTGAAACAAATGTTTCGATCATATGAAACATGTTCAGAAGTATGGGCACAAGCGAAGTTGTTATACACAAATGACATTCAACACCTTTATGGTGTTTGTCAGGACCTATTAATTGTTATTGGTCCGCGCAATCATGGTCCCATGGCAAAATATTTGGGTAAAATTCATGCCCTTCTTCATGATTTTAATGATATATTACCTCCTGCTTCCACTCCTGCTGAAGAACTGGAACAACAATCAAAGTTCTTCATGTTGTTGGCATTATACGGACTCTCTGATGATGTCTCTCATGTCCGTGATCAGATTTTGGGTTCTCCTGTCATACCCAACTTTACTTCTACTTGTTCTGCTCTTTTGCGTATACCGAGCAAACCAGTCACTGAGACATCTCCTCATATTGATGATTCCTCAGTTATGGCTATCCAACGTGATGATCGAAGTCGGTCTCGCAAGCCAAGTAAAGGACGTCCAAAATGTGACCACTGTGGCAAGTTAGGCCACAAAATTAATCGATGTTATGCGCTTCATGGGCGTCCTCCTCGACCTGTAGCAATGGCTAATTCTGATCCATCTCCCCAATCATCGTCTGCAGACCATCCTACTTCATCTAATACCGTAGAAAAACCTGCAATCTTTAACGAATTTCTCAAATGGTATGAGGATCGTCAGCACTCTAGTTCCACTACATCTGTATCTATTGCACGTACAGGTACACCTTTTGTTGGTCTGACTCACTTTCACTCCCTCGGACCTTGGGTCCTTGACTCAGGCGCCACCGATCATATCACTGGTAACAAGTCCTTGTTTTCTTCCTTGTCATGTCCGGATAATTTACCCTCGGTAACAATGGCTGATGGGTCTAGAGTCTCATCTCATGGTGTTGGTACTGTTGATATTTTTCCATCCATATCCATTGATCATGTACTTTATGTTCTTGGGTCTCCCTTCAACTTATTGTCCATAAGTCGTCTAACTCGTACCCTTAATTGTGTTATTTCATTTACTAAAGATTCTGTTTGGTTGCAGGACCAGAGTTCAAAACACATGATTGGCACAGGATGTGAGTCTCATGGCCTATACCATCTCCGCCCTTCTCCACATGTTGGCATAATCATGGAGTCACCATCCCTTTTTCATGCTCAGTTAGGTCATCCTAGTCTTGCCAAACTACAACTTGTCCCGAGGTTGTCAAAATTATCAAGTTTGTCGTGTGAGTCTTGTCAGTTAGGAAAGCATACTCGTAGTTCCTTTCCTTGTAGTGTCTCACAACGGGCGTCGTCCCCCTTTTCATTGGTTCATTCTGACATTTGGGGACCTAGTTGTGTTAAGTCCACTTTAGGTTTTCAGTATTTTGTTACTTTTATTGATGACTATTCCAGATGTACTTGGTTGTTTTTAATGAAGAATTGTTCTGAGTTGTTTCCTATTTTCCAATCATTTTTCAATGAAATAAAAACACAATTTGGGGTTTCTATTCGAAATTTACGCAGTGATAATGGCCGTGAATACCTTTCTCAACCGTTTAAACATTTTATGGCTTCTCATGGCATTCTTCACCAAACCTCATGTGCTTATACCCCTCAACAAAATGGGGTGGCTGAGCGCAAGAATAGACACCTTATTGAAACAACTCGTACTCTTCTAATTCATGGTCAAGTACCTTCACGTTTTTGGGGTGATGCAGTTCTCACGGCATGTTATCTTATAAACCGCATGCCATCTTCCGTCCTAGATAACAAAATCCCTCATTCTATCTTATTTCCTCAAGACCCTCTACATCCATTACCTCTTAGAGTTTTTGGGTCTACATGTTTTGTTCATGATTTTAGTCCTGGTCTTGACAAGTTATCTCCTAGGTCTCACAAATGTGTCTTCTTAGGATTTCCACAGTCACAAAAGGGCTATAAGTGTTTTTCCCCTTCCCTCAATCGTCATTTTATCTCTGCTAATGTCACTTTTGATGAATCTTCTTTTTTACTTTTCACATCTATCTTCTAGTTTTGTACCTCCACCTGCTACTATTGATATTCCTATTTTCTGTGATCCTCCTGGTGATGCTCCACCCATTTTGTCTCCTCCTTCTTTAGACTCTCATTCACCACAGGATCGTCCTTCACCACCACCCCTTCAGGTTTATAGTCGCCGCAATTGTCTCCCTCATGACTCACTTCCAGTGCCGCCTCCTTTGTCTCCTCCAGCTCCAGCAAATAAGTCTGATATGCCTATTGCCCTCCGTAAAGGTATACGCTCTACCCGTAACCCTTCCCCCCATTATACTGTTCTTAGTTACCACAAATTATCTCCATTTTTTTATACATCTCTCCTCCATTTCTTCTGTGTCAATTCCCAAGTCTGTGGGTGATGCCTTAACTCATTCTGGCTGGCGTCAAGCTATGCTGGATGAATTAAGTGCTTTACAGAAAAGTGGAACTTGGGAGCTTGTCCAATTACCATCTGCAAAGTTTGTTGTTGGTTGCAGGTGGGTGTATGCTATCAAGGTTGGCCCTGATGGCACTATTAATCGTCTGAAAGCTCGACTGGTTGCCAAAGGCTACACACAGACTTTTGGTTTGGATTATGGTGATACTTTTTCTCCAGTGGCAAAAATGACCTCTGTTCGCCTATTCATTGCCATGGCCGCTCTTCGCCAATGGCCTCTTCACCAACTTGATGTCAAAAATGCTTTCCTTAATGGTGATTTGCATGAAGAAATTTATATGGAGCAACCGCCTGGCTTTGTTGCTCAGGGGGAGTCATCTGGATTGGTATGTCGTCTTCGCAAATCCTTATATGGCCTAAAACAGTCTCCTCGGGCCTGGTTTGGTAAATTCAACTGTGTTGTTCAACAATTTGGTATGTCTCGCAGTGAAGCGGATCATTCAGTGTTCTATCGCCACTCAAGTTCTGGATGTATCTACTTAATAGTGTATGTCGATGATATTGTTCTCACAGGAAGCGACTATCTTGGCATCTCTCAGATGAAACAACACCTTTGTCATCATTTTCAAACCAAAGATCTTGGCAAACTCCGGTACTTTTTGGGTATTGAAGTAGCACAATCCAACACCGGTATTGTCATATCTCAGAGGAAGTATGCGTTAGACATCTTGGAGGAAACGGAGTTAATGAACTCTAAATCTGTTGAGACACCTATGGATCCTAACATCAAACTCCTACCAAATCAGGGGGAGCTTTTCTCAGATCCTGAACGGTACAAAAGATTAGTTGGTAAATTAAACTATCTTATTGTTACACGTCCTGACATTTCCTTCGCAGTTAGCGTGGTGAGTCAATTCCTAAACTCCCCATGTGAAGACCATTGGGATGCAGTTGTTCGCATACTAAAGTATATTAAAGGATCACCTGGAAAAGGTTTGCTATATGGTCCTAACAACGATATCAAAAATCGTTTGCTATTCAGATGCTGATTGGGCTGGTTTCCCTTCTGATAGGAGGTCTACTTCTGGATATTGTGTCTCTATTGGTGGCAACCTGATATCTTGGAAAAGTAAGAAGCAAAGTGTTGTGGCAAGGTCCAGCGCAGAAGCAGAATATAGAGCTATGGCATCAGCTACTTGCAAGCTTGTGTGGCTTAAACAATTACTTAGTGAATTGAAATTTGGAGATGTCACTCACATGACACTTATATGTGATAATCAAGCTGCTCTCCATATTAGCTCTAACCCTGTCTTCCATGAGAGAACCAAGCACATTGAAGTTGATTATCATTTTATTCGAGAAAAAATCATATCCGGAGATATCAAGACTGAGTTCGTTAACTCAAGCAACCAGTTGGCAGACATATTCACTAAGTCCTTACGAGGACCTAGAATTGATTATCTTTGTAACAAGCTTGGAACATATGATTTATATGCTCCAACTTGAGGGGGAGTGTTAAATGTTAAGATGTGTGTTTCTGTTAATTAGGCTCAGCCCATTCTGTATTAAGAGCATTGGCCCATATCTTACATTATAAATAAATTACCCTATGTGTATGCAAAAGACACAAGGGATATTTTCTCTCAATCTTCTCTATTTCTCACAACTTGTGTAACAGAGAATACATATACTCATTCATTTTACAATCAATAAATGATTTCTTTCTAATTTAATATTTAAAAAGTTAAGTTTAATTAAGCATTTAAAGTGTTTAAAGGTAATGTTTTAGTATTTATGCTACTGTATTTGCGTATATTATGCATAATCGATGAAGTACTTAAACCTTGAGGTTGTCCCATCCAATTAATTAGTCTCCTGGGTTGGACTCTCCCTTTCGTGCTTATGTCCTAACAACTAGTACTTGCTAGTGCTTCCACCGAGAGGTGGGCACCATGGACGTTGGTCCTCAAAGAGGGTGACAATATTAGGAGCTCCAAATTAAGTAAGATGAGCTCCTTAATATGGTGAGTGAGCCTCGAGGCTTCCTAATGGACTACTTTTGGATCAGCTCTCCTCTTCTACTTAAGTCCTAACAAGATCACACAAATATAATCTTCTGACCCCTTTTCAACCTCAAGTTACTCATTTGGTGAAAAAGAATTGAGACTGTATCTAGAAAATTCATATTAAAGATGGACTCAGTCAATAAATAAATTCTGTTTTCTTCTATTTCTAACACTGCTTCTATCATTTTTTATATAGTAGCAAGCTCATGGAACTTCTCAATGCAGATATGTTTTACGACTATATATAAACATTTGCCATTTGTTAAAATTACATCAGGATTACAAAAAAAGTACAAACTCATTCACAACATTCACAGAAAAACACACAAAGAGCAAGAAGAGAAAGGGAAGTAAGAAAACAAACTGATGCATGATAAATAGCCCCTTGTAAGCGCCTATGCCAGGTTTTCATTGATTCCTCAGATTCACAACGAATAATTAGTGCATTTGTGTCCTCGACAACCTACAACCAATCATTTAATGATTGCTATGAGTAGAAATTCAAACTTTTATGGAATGAACAGAAAGCTGCCTTTACTGGGGTCTGGACAACAGAAAAAATAAAAATTACCTTATTGTTGGATCGTGTAGGACTACAAACGACCAAAACGTGTTGTACATTACCAACAAGCTCTTGTGAAACCTCAGATACCTGTTTCCCTCGTAGGCTATGACAATATGATTACATAGGCTGTTAATAGCATATATAAACCAAGAGAAGATGCAGAAAACAAATTAAAAAAACACTTTAACCAGATTCTTCAGAATAAGAAAGAAACACTTTATTAGATACAAAACCAAATGTACAATTTTTGTTTGTCATTTCACTGTAATTTCAGTAACATCTACTCTTTTAAGAGAGTTTACCAGTTGCTGACTCAGTAGCACCTAACTACAGCTTACATTTATAAGTCTTCACCCTTTGTATTAGTTTTCTTTGTCAAGAATCAAATTAAATATTCCGAATCTTATTATAATAAATTTAGTTTATAGGAATGAATATCTCTTTTGGAGAAAACATAAATATCCTCTTATGATGTGTAACAAAGACAATAAGGCTATATAGTTATGCATTTCTAACACAGCTTTCTGCTCAAACTGTATCTATTTTCTATCCTTTAACATGACATCTAAAGTCCAAAGAGAAGTCTTTAGAAAACTTTCTCTGCCCAGTGGACCGACAGTCCCTGGAGATCATTTTTGGTGTGTATATGTCCAACAAATATTGAACAACAAATATAAACAGTTCTACCATTTTAAGAAAAAAGTTTTAGACTACTCCTGACAAATAATATCCTATTATGTGGACAATTCTATATTATAATAACAATACCAAAGCTAACTGATAGCAATCCTTAAATGTAATAGATGCAAATTCTAGTAATATAGTATGATAACAAGACACAAAGAAAGGAATTTGTACCTGGTATACTGTTTATAAGATCTAGAGTCAGGACTTTCAAGTACATAAAGAAATGGCCCAACCAAGCAGAAGTATCTCCGCTGCCACAAGGCCTCCCTAACTCCCACACCCTGTTACATTTTTATAGAAGATACATGATATAAGTATAACAGATTATGATGGAATTACATGGACAACAAGCAAACCTAGAGGATCTGAAAGAGATCAAGTTTAACCTTCCATGTTAAAAGAGACAACCACCCTTCAAGATCAGCCTGATTCCAAGGACGAAGCAACTCAGAGCCGTCACCATCCTCCTCCTCAAAAATCTTTATCACATGCATCAGCCGATGATACCGAGCTGGTGAAAAATGAAAGGCCAATGATGGAAGCCTCACAGCAAGACGCGTTGCTGGATAATATGGAGTCTCTAAACGAATCTGACCACAATGAAGAAAAAAAGTAGGAATGCTTCTTATATCAAAAGAAATTCCAACAGCTCAAGAGTTTTACCTGTTGAAGTTGTAAGATGACTCCACACTTGTCAATAATTGGGAAGAAACTAGTGTTAGTAGAATGGGCTGACTTATTCAGAGAAACTTGACTCCAATGATAGTCCCCATCAAACAAAAATGCTGATACATCACTTAAGACCAAATCAAATCGAAGGTACATATTATCCTCGGCTGATTCCTGCTGTTTATCATCCTGAATAAATATTTTCCAGTTAACAGGTTAAAAAAAAAAGACATTACAAAAATTATCAGGAATGTCTACCTGTGTACGAATCATCAAGTTCCCTAGGTCTAGTAAAAGCTTTGTAGCATGGGTATGGTCTGGACAAAAATCAGTTGGAATAGTAATCTTGGGAGCTGCAATATCCAAATCCAATGAAAACCTAACAGATAAATAACTAGAATTAGAAAAAAGCTTCTCAAGATGAAACCCTCTTGTTTGAGGAACGGTTACATGCTGGAACAACAAACTATAAAAGAAAATCCAGAATAATTTAGTATTACAAAAATTTTCACAAAAACATTTTCATTTCCTTAACATCTTCCACTTTGAGCTGCTTAAGTAATTGTTTTAAATATATGGTAGGTTTTTACCTAGATTGGTGACATTGTGCAAGGATCTGACAACTATATTGTATTTATTATTTCTTAAAGCTAACAACCTATCAGTAACAGATTAGCCATCAACAACTTGGGAGTTGCCTTTAGTTTCATTTTAAAAAAAAGGTTTTCATTACAGAAAGGGGATTTCTAGCGACCCAATACACAAACTAACAATCACAAGGAGCATTAAAGACTAACTTATAACATTTACAACAAAAGCAATGTCGAATTGAGTCATTTTAACGTGGTTAAGTTTATCAACAAATGTCTCAATGTGGCATGATTTGTCAACGGTTCATCCTAACAAGATAGGAGTTTTACATTGGAATCCATTAGAGTGTCACTAGGTCACAATGTGGCATGCTTGATTTAGTCATAGAAACACCTATATTAGATTGAGCAATCAGTCCCTAAAAAGATCGAGAATGCCTAAATCTTTTCACTAAATATGGTGTCCTACTTAAGATTGTGGATACAAGCCAAATCACTTCTTGCATAGACAACAAGATCATCTTCATAGACAACAAGATCATCTTCATAGACAACAAAGTAAACAGAGAAGCAGTACATCCTAGACCAATGATTAAGTTGGGTGAGTTGCTAAACCATTGGAGCACCCCAGTGCAAATATATGATCAGAAATTATGAGAGCCCAAAACAGAAGATGGTAAAATATCAAAGGTTCATGAAAGTTTATTTATCCATTCTACACTAGGCCAGACAAGCTTATGCAACGAATCTGTTCAGTCAAGAGAACCAATAAATCCTAGGGCAATGATTAAGTTGGGTAAGTGGGTTGCTAAACCATTGGATCACCCAGTTCAAAACCATATGATAGGAGAATGAGAACCCTAGAGTGAAAATGGTAAAATATAAAAGGTTTGAGGAAAGTTTATTTATCTATTCTACACTAGGCTAGACAAAGCTTATCCAATAAATGTGTTCAGTAAATTTATGCATGCTTCAGTACATAAAGGCAAGCCCAAAAAGTATGCTACTAACAAAGAAAGAGGGGAGAATGTCCACAGAGATACACACAACAAATAATGGGGAATCAATCATTGATCAAAGATCCAACCCCAAGATACATGTTTTTTGGAGCAGCCAAATGAAGTGGCAAGGTCAATTATGGAGGCAAAATTTTTAGCTATAGCTTAAAGGGTTTGTGAACTTTGGATAGAGATCATTCTTGATGACCTTACACTATAATATGAAGCAACTTTGTGACAAGTCAACAATTAGCATTTCACGCAACAAAGTACAACAAGATAAAACAAAGCATACAGACATGTGCCAACATTTTATTAAGGAGAAACTAGATAGTAGTTTCATAGCTATAGAATAGACCCCTTCAATGCTTTAACACGTATGATTGGAGGCATTACTCCATGTAGTTATTTATACAATGTACATCATTAGTTCCAAGAGGATCCAATCAGCACCTATAAATGAGTGATAGAACAGTTTCTTACTTGTGGCTCACACACATAATAGAGCAAGACAGAGAATATAACCTGGCATGATCCTTTAATGCTCTGTTCATTTGCTGTTGTGCAGTGCGCTTCACCTCATCAATTGTCATCTAGGAACAATGATATAAGCTAATTAGAACATCCTTTCAACAAGATTAAACAGAACTTTCTAGCAAGTTAGAAATAAATTCCATTTTTTAGCATTAGAAAATATGTCAGCAGAAATAAAATGAAAAGATGAACATAAACAGTACAATGAGAGCTTGAAATATAGGGAAGCTGGTAAAACTAAAATCCATATGGTTTTACTGTTCCTATTTTCAACCCAGCTTACTACCATTCAAGATAAGAGAGTTTTCTCAGGTTTAGAAGAAAATAATTTATCTCTTGTTTAGTCTCATTACATACATATGATATACATATATACATTAATTGGATAAATTTGGAAACAAGCACTGCCTATTCTAGGAAACAAAAGCCTGAGATTGTGGGATTGATATGCTAGTAATAAAATCAAGATATAGCCAACATACAGAATTAAAAACAATAGAAATCAAATCTGAAACTTCTCAAAATATCTCGCCAAGTTTGTATTTCGGATTTTTCAACTTTTCCCTTGTACATTTTCATTCCAATTCCTCCCTCTCTCCCCGCCAGACATTTTTGAGTACCAAATTAGTAAATTCAAATGTCCCATTTTCAGATAGTTTCTACGGGTTAAGTCTAAACACTTTGGTAAAAATGAAACAAAAGTTCATCGGCTTTCATTATGAAGTTTTTTGCTTTTTGCAGTTCTGGTTCATTTGATAGGAGAAGACGCTCTTATCTTTCACAAAGTCTCACCTCTTATCCTTCGTAATCAATATACAGAGTCCAGGCATCATAGTTAATAAATATCCAATTCCAGCTTTGAATTTTAACATGTTCCCAAATAGCAGAGATGTTAAGTCAAATAATACCTGCACTGCAGCTGCAGTTTCTAGTGCTATTGTCTGACTTACAGCAGTATTACTTCCAAAGAATTTCACAATTTGATCAATGCTGTCCTTCAAGTACTGGCCAAACTCCAAAGACAAATCAGTAAACAAGTAAAGCAAACAAATTAAAAGTCAAGTAGAGGAAGGGAGGAAAATGACAAACTGCATACAGTCATGTAACATGGAGAAGCTTTGGCAACCATCCTCCAGTCCACATTATCATCAAAAGGTTTGTAATGGAAGACACCAACTAATGAATCATAGGAAGTCGCACTCTGAATGGATGTGAAACAAATATTTCAGATATCACAACTTGAATTATGAACATAAAAATAAAAAATGCAGAACATTAACGTCAATGACAGCCAGACCTCAGCAAGGAGACCTCTTGGTGATGATAACTTGTATGAGCCCAACTTAATGTCAAAGACCTTTGTTTCTGGATAAAGCTTTATTGAGCAACTAAGGTCTTCACATGATAATTCAGCAACGGACTCTTTGGTTTCACCGATAAGCTTTGAAGCATTATGATTCATGTGAACTTCCACGAAAGTATGAATAACATCCGCCTTGCTATTTACAGCCAATTGTCCATCGTCGCCCTCCTTATATCCTATTATTTTATTTAACTGGTTCCAGTCCTCTTCACTGAAATTGAATTCATCACTTTCTTCTTTAGGGGATTCACTGGTCCTGTAGCATGATCATAGATGAGCTTCACAGTAAAATCTAAAACAAAATTCATTAGTTAGTTACTGATACAGGAAAATATCTTAAGACAAGACTTCACCATCCAAATGACCACCAAGATTTCTGTGCTTTCTGTTTCCTAATGTTATGGTTTGACTCTGCCGATTGTTCCACAAACTTGTGAGCCAACATTCTGCAAATATATAATACTTCAAGGTCAAAGAATAAAACAAGAGGGTTCCAAGGTCTAATATATGAGTAACATATAACATGCATAAAACTTTTGATTAATCCCAAACATGTGGATTCCAAAGTTGTAAAAGTGCATGTGAAGGAAGAGATATCTGATGCTCATACAATGAATAAAAGAAGCATCTATAGATCTTTCTTTATAATAATACAGTTTCCAAATCATACACACCAAAACTCAACAATGTACAAAGTCAAAAAGAGAGCTTGCCTGCTCAAATGAAGTAAAATCAATATTAGCAGATTGAGGAGTAAGAATTCTTAATAAAATGGCAATGAAAACTGCAAAGATGCTTTTTCTAATTTCTAACCAATGATACATTAAATTTTTTTAAATGTATGCAGATGTACATAGACTGTGGTTATGATACTATAGTTGAATCAATTATAGGCTCACATATCCTTGTTTATTCATATAATTAATTCAATATTAATATTAAATACTACCGTATCAAAACAAACAACGTACCTCCATTGCAATATAAGTTCAATATCAAGCTCCCGATCTAGGTCTTCAATCTCTTTGTTGCCACTAATTGTAACCTGAGTGGGATCAGATTTAAGTAGTGAAGCATACAGAGAGATATATCTCTTCCGCAAGCTTGCATATCTTAAAACTTGCTCCCATGACATTTTTCCACTGACAGAAGCACAATTATCCATAGTCAATGAAATATAAACATTAAACATGATAAAAAAAAATGATCAACTAGCACCATAGATGCCACAAAGCTCTACTATTAGTTTTCAAAAATTTAAGTACAGCATTCTGAATGTCGAAGCAGCAAGCTTAAGAGGGTGTTGGTTTGATGAGAAAATAACAAACCAAACATCCTCTGAACTTTATTGAAGATGAAGGTTGAGAAATAGAACGAAGAAAGCTGAGTGGAAATTTCAGAACTGCATCTTCCTAGTACTGCTTGAGAAACTACTCCTTAAAATTTGAAAAACAGCATAAAGATGAAAAAAATAAAAAAGTAATCGAAGAATAGTATCGGAGTTACTTAATAGTAAATTACGCTGTAAATTGGAGTTACTTGTGCAAATCACACTCCCTGTCTACAGAAATTGGTTACAAAATTTAGCTTGGCAAAAGACAATGATCGGATGGTTCAAATACCTTGCCTTCTTTATCTGGTCAGATACAGCTCTGTAGGCGTATTTCCACCAAGACCTGGAATCAGCTTTTACTGGCACCAGTGGACGATAATGGGCATACTTTAGTCGTTGATTAAATGCAGCAAAGTTGTCTGCTAATTTCATGATATCCCCATATCCATCCTACAAAGAAAAAAATGCAAAGATTATCTACAAAAACAGACACAATCTCTAAAGACAAGAAAAAACAAGTCAAATGAACCTTGGATATGCTGATTGTAACATCGTCTAAGTTCACCACAGCCTTCTGTAAAGGATTTTGGCTATCAGCAACTTCAGTTGGCAGTAGCTTGGAGTACTTTGCCTTCCCAGTCACTGGTTGCAGAATGTACGAATGCTTTCTTAACAAATTATCAGCTGGCTTCCCATCTTTAGTGCCATACTTAAATATCTGAATGATTTTATAAGAAAATCACTTCCAAGAAACTAAGAAAAGAAGATAATAAAATTACAAGGAAAAAGTAATAAAGTTACATTGTTCAGTCTTTCCAGTGCAATGATTTTCAAGTTAATATAATAAGCATCATTGTTCTTCCTTTCTACCTGGTAATATTAGAAGGTGCTACTCCTTTTTATGTTATTCTTCTTATGTATGGGGAACTTGTTACTGAATTGTTTATGGGGTTAGATGGTTTGTAACTTTTATTGATGAGTTCCTGTAACATAAACATACCTTATTAAACAGAACTTCTTAGTTTGTCCAACATTTCACGTCATTTTAATTTTTTTTTCAAAAATCAGTTTTTTAATTCCATTAAACAAATCTGATTAGATAATGGACCGAGTATGTTAACCTGGATCTAAGGATCATGCATGATCTCACCTAATGCACCCCTACCAACAAAAATGGGTCAGATAATTTAAACATAGATTACGACAGAGATAGTGTTAGGAATAAAAGAGGGAAGTAACCTAATACGTAACCTAACAGATAGCTATAAGAGTAATCAATGCTGAGTCAGCACTAAAACAACCAGTAATTAACTTGTAACTAACTATAACAGAAAAGCTAAACATTAAAATGAGAGTGAAATGCAAAATGCACAAGACAGTTAATACCGGCTGATACAATATCTCCAATTGCATGCAAAGAAATATTGGCATGACAACTGTCACTAGAAAGATGACAAAGAAAATGATTAAGTTTGAACACAAGCAAAAATGAGCATTGAAGGTACCAAGAAAAATACTCAAAAATTAATTTAAAAGGGGGATATCATGGAGAACGATGTCACTAAAAATCTGGTCTTCAACGAAGCCTTATAGCACCATGTGATCCATGTAATGTACCTCACCTAGTAGAAACACCTAGTGGGATAAGGTTATTATTGTTGTAGTAATATTAACAGGAAAAGGAAAGAACCGCTTTTCAAAGGATCAGGATAAAATAACAGTGACACTGAGTCATTGAGATTACAATAAACAAGCAGAACCACACCCCCAAACATCTTAGACAGACCATGAACAGAAGCCCACCAATTTCCCTACCCTTCTAGAGAACCAAGTTGGAACAACTCCTCTCCTCTCACACAGCAAGAATATCAACATTAATCATAAATGTTAGATATATTAGATTATTAGATATCTTATCTTTATCTTTTATCTTCAGTTATTTTGTTATTAATCTTTATTTGTATTTTGGACTTACCTCATATTTCCTTTATTATAAATAAAGTACCTTACGTATACTTTCTACACAAGGGAGATTATTCTCATACATAATTTTTCACTATATTCAATATGGTATAAGAGCATAAGGGTCTTTCGAACAAATTTTGTCACCCCTTGTCCACTGCAGCCGTCACTGCTATCAAAGTCGTCGCCGTTGTCGCCATCATTTGAACTTTAGTGACTGAAAGGTTCCCGGTTGGATGAAAATTGATGCTTAGTTATGCATCATTCTCAAGGGTACCCTTTACTCTTCTTTAAAACAATTTTTGCATTCCTATGACACATGTTCTGAAGTCTGAAAATAAGCCAAATTATTATACACCAATAATACTTACATTTTTATGGTGTTTGTCATGGCTAATTATATGGGTAAAATTCATGCTCTTCATGAATTTAATGAGTTATTGACTCTTGCCTCTACTATTGTCCAAGAAATAGAGCAATAATCAAAGTTCTTCAGGATATTGGCATTACACGGACTTGCTGATATATATTCCCATGTCTGTGATTAGCTTTTGGGTTCACTTGTTGTACCCAATATGGCTTCTATTTGTTCAACTCTTATGTGACTATTGTATTTTCGGCTTAGTCAATATTTTCTTTATTATAAATAAAGAAAATAGCAACATCATGATAACCAAACTAACTACTATACCCAAACAAATTACTCTTTAAATACGTGATAAATATTGAAAAAGAAAAGGACTTTAAAGAAGTAAAAAAAAAAGTAACAATTCTATGTAAATCCATAACTGTCCCTCCCTATCCCCTCCAGCATACATACCTGAAACCACTCTGAAGGGAGCAAATCTTCCCATGTTTTGTTAACATGCCATGGTATAATATTTGAATCTAGATAAACTGCAAGTCGATCAAGTTCAACACACTGCAAAGCAATGTAGAAAGAAGAAATTAACAAAAAGAAAAAAAACACTAGCAAGTACCAGATGTATTGATCATTACATACACAAAACCATTACTTCCATTCAGAATTTATGTTTCACAGGCAAGGAAAAAAATTCATTGAAAGAAAATGAAAATTTAGATAACCTTTCTTTGTTCCAAAGCAAGATATACTTTAAAACTTTATCAAATGGATAAGCATCTTAATCGTACAAAGGATTTCATCATTACATCCAATATAAGTCACATTAGAACCTTTTGAATGCGATCTAGTGCACCTCCAGTAATAAAAGTCTCTTTCCCGGTATCATCAACTGTCACAGCAGAGAGTTTATCCAGCATAACTCCAGCTGCAAATGGTTGTCCTGGATTGCTAAAGCAAAATATGAGGCTATAAAAGGGTATAACATGAGAGATCTAATTTCCATTCACAAAACATTCCAAAATTTTCTACTACCTCTCACTATCCTCATATCTGATGTGAATATTAGAAATTGAAAGCTTCAAGTTTCCAATGATGGTGCCAATGAGGGATCCCAACCATGATTGATTCTTAAGATTAAAGAACAAGAGACATGAGTTAATATAAGGTATTCTTAATAATACAGAAACTTGTAGGCATAGGTTTACACAGAGAGACATGAGTTAATATAAGGTATTCTTAATATAAGGCAAATTTGTTACCAACTTTCATGCGAAATATTTTGTTTGGGGTTGGGTGAGGCTGGAATTTGTCCTTCAACTCTGGGACAGTTTTGATTGTTAACATATACAGATTTTGACAAGAAACAAGCAAAAGTTTTGTGACAGTGGTGCAGTTTTGGCAGTCCTCTGGTGAAACTTATAGGTATATGTATTTTATTTCATGAGTGTACATGGACTGTGAAAGTATTAAGTGTGTTTGTGATGTTTGAACTCAGCTGCGGCCTAATCAGCCGCTGACGAGCCATTGTGACAATTAAGTTGAGTTAGCTAGGAATTAGGACAGATGCAGCCTCTATTAGGGGACTAGAGCTAGAAAGTTATCAAATTGACTATTGAGAATAATATAACGATCAAATGCACAGCATAAAATTTTCACACTTTCATAATAACATTCATGTTTTCTGAAACTTCTCTCCCACTCTCTCTTCAACGTTTTAGTTGCAGCCTCTTTCAAAATTGTCTTAATTTGTAGCCTCAAGGATGCTGTTTAGCCCTACATTAACTAAATGTGTCACTAAAATAAAACATGCACAGTCCTTAGCTTACAAGATGCTTATAGGGCTGAGTAGCTCTAAAACCCAAATTCTAAGAAAACCTGGAGGGAGAAAAATTCTGTGTATTTATCCAGCGATCTACCATTTTAATCATGTTCAAAAAATGAGCAGATGAACATAAAGTTGGGTGGATATATCGCGCAGGACAAAATCCAAAGTGAAAATCTACTATTTGTTTAAAAAAACATTTATAAAAGTGAAATTCGTACCATTTCTGATTTTAACTGTTGTGATTTCTCCCAAAGTTTCAGTTCCATCTCCTGTTGCCAAATGGAAGAAAAGTGAGCTTCCTCAAATAAATCATCTTCAACCAAAAGTGAGTACACTTTATCTAACTCTTACTTCTGAATTCTTACCTGTATTCGGCTCTTCTTAGCTTCTTGGACAGCATCCTCACTACATCCCTCAACTTGAGTAGCAGGTTCAGCTAGTAAGAAAATGCGATCCAAATATACTAGGACTGGATCTTGACCAAGCCTACTCCATGGAACCTTAAAATAAACACAATCATCAAATGTGACCATCAGTCAAGCAGAAAGAAATATTTGACTTCTGCTAAATGGGTGCATGATGAATGAGAAACTATTTCAATAATGAACTTTTACCACAATCCACAACAAACCAAGAAGCCCGCATCTCTGTTTGTCTCCTACCAATAGATATATAGAAAAGAAACAAGCTCTTACAGCTTTGGCAATTACAATATGCCCATGAAATTATAAAATAAAGAAGATAAATAGGAAAAATCATTCCATTTATACAATTGTCATGCTGCTGAAATAACCCCAAAGTCCCTCTCTTTTTTATCAACTGTGAAAAGCAGAAACCATAAAGTATAAGATAATTTTAGTTAATCAAAAGGAAAGAATGCTATTGAATCACCTATTGCATTGCTAAACAAATATAAGATAATATAAATTAGAAAAATGAGAAATAAAACAGTTGGTTACACCACAAATTAATCACACAAATAGGAGAACAAAGCTGGCAAATGAAAAATTATACAGAAAAAATAATTCAAATATAGTACTTTTGATGAGCTACTGTTGTGTAAATTAAAGCTATCATTTCTTCGTTAAACACGATCAAGGCTCAAAGTTCCCATTTGTTCATCTAAGCTCTTATTATTTCTTTCTAACTCAGTCTTGTTTTCCTTTATGTCCATCCTTGACCAAAGACGTTTGCAGTAGAAGGAAAGAGAGTCAATAATGGCCATTCAATTTTACAAAAATGGTCAAGAACAAAAATTAAATTAAAGTAAAATCAATCTTGGCTATCTATGCAAAGATTGAATAATAAAGATAGTCTCCTCCGACTCAATGGATGCATACATACTTTACTTACAGGAAGCAGTATGAAAAAAAAAAAAAATATATATATATATATATATATATATATATATATATATATATATATATATATATATATATATATATATATATATATATATATAACCATATTCAACATATTATATTTCTAAATTCTGAGTAAGCAGTTGATCCCCCACCAACCTGAAGTTTCACTGATCCTAGAAAACCTGCCTTAACCTTCACTGGAAGTTTTAAAGCATTCAGAGCCTCAGGCTTCAGCTGCATATTCTTCAGCTCTACATCGCCTGTTTCATATGTAGGTAAAGATATTTCAGAAAAATTAATGAGGAAGATAAAAAGTAAAAGCAAGCAACTCTACATCCATAAACTCAGTAAGGATATGTTTGGAAGTTGAATTCTGGAGGGAAAAAGGAAGAAAGAATAAATTTTTCATTTCAAATAAATATCCTCTAATTTGATTTTATTTATGAAAGAAATAAAATTATAGATTAGGTTGGATGTCCTAATATTTAGTTTATTTGTGTAAATATGATATAATTCTCTTAGTTTAAAAATAAGAAAATTGTCCTCGTTTTCCTTCCCCTACAAAACCATGCTCTCAAACGCACCCACAGTCTTCCAATAATGATTATTAATAACTAAGATGCGTATCTGTTTGCACAGATGGACCTCACGAACAAAATTGACCACGAAATAGAATACCGGTAAATCAGGATAGCTAGAACAAATTACGCATTTGATTCTCCAACACATTTTGAGAAAGAGGAAATAAACATAAAAAATCCAATATAGCCAAATGCCAATTGTTGATAGTAGAATCATTTTACCCGTACCTTTTCCCACTCTCATTCAAAACTACAATGATTGGAGAACTAGGCAGAAAATCCACATTGATCAAAAACAACAGTTGCAGGCACAATTTGCAACTCGAACCACTAGCTCATACTCGCTAAGTTCTTCTGACACTATCAACAGATTAAACACTTGAAATTCAATTCGACAAATATAAACGCCGAAATTAGTATCCACATTGATCGGAACAGTGCAGAAGTTTCACAATCACCAAAAACAACAGTTCCAAAGACAATTTGCTAGTCAAGTCACTCGCGAAAAATCGATACGGTAGCCCTGGCAGGACGAACTGATTAAACACTTAGTATATCCAATTCGACAAATATTAATGCCCAAATAACTACGTTGATTAATTCAATGCAGAAATTTCACAACCACCGAAAACAATAAGTTCAAACAAAATTAGCTACTCTAACGACACACGCACACTCGCTACGGTAGCTCTAGCGCTGCCAGCAGATTGAACACTTGAATTTCAATTCGACAAATTTAATTCAGACACAAACTCGTAGCCTCACTCTAATCTCAACTACCAATCAAGTGTAAACAAGAAATAGCAAAATCTTTTATAAGGTAAAGAAAGTGACTAAGAAAATTAAATGAATAAATAAAAAAGAGTAGTTAGTCAAGATTTTGAGAACCTTTCCAGACACTGATCTTGAGAGCTTCTTTGTTGAGACCTCTCACATAATTGCCAAGGTACCTCTGTAAGAGGTACGCCACCTGATCCTCTAGCATCTCTTGGCGGAGTGATCATATACACCGCACGACGAAGTCGATCGCGGCGGTTACAGAGACGAAAACACGACGAATGACGATGGCGATGAGAAGGAAAAGAGGATGGAAAAACGGATATCGGAACGAGTGATTCGGAACTTGAAGGTCACGTTGTTGTCGCTTTGGCCCCAAAAATAAATATAAATATAAAATGAAATGAAAATGCTACTATTACTACTATCTTGCTCTGAAAGGTACTCCCAGAAAAGTCGATCGCATGGCATAAAATTAAGATGAGCGTGTAAAACAAAAGTTACTATACACGATTTTTCAACCGTAAGAGTTGACCACGTACAAAATTCCTCACGTGAGGTCACGTGTGCAACAACGTGGCTGTTTCGTAAGAGTGTAGGATTGTAGACAAACAGCAACGAAATCGTGAAAAACTATAATAGTGAACGTTATTAAAATTATCATTATATTTATTGTTAATTAATGTTCCCTTCATCAGAGCAACTTTAACTAATTATACAGCACATATAGTTAAAAACATATTATTAAAAAAATATTATTTAGCATTTTTTGCTTTACCAAAAATACGTTTTACAATGCGGTTGTCCTTCGGTGGTGGACACGCTTGCTCTTCACGTATGCAATTAAATGACAGGTGGCCTGATCTGCCATGCTGACATCGCAAGCAGCTAGCACGTTGTTTATCCCAAATAATGAAAATCAAACTAGTTATGGAATCGGATTTCTCATAAAATAGTGATATCTAGATTCTAAGAGTTTTTCTTCCTTTCAGCCCAATCTTTTTTGGTATACTTCACTGGAATTTTTTTTTTAAATTATTTATGAATCTTATTTTCAAATTTTAAATTTTGGAAAACATATTTTAAATTAGATAATTTAGAAATATATTTTAAATAGTGTATTCTATAATTTTGGAAATGTATTTCAAATTGTGTAATTTGATAAAGAAATATATATATATATATATATATAGTGTATAACACATTTCTAAATTATATAATCTGAAAATACATTTTGCCTTATATAATTTGAAACACTTTTCGTATCAAAAATTGTATTTTTGGATCATGTTTGAAATATCTCATTGGTATAAAACATTAAACAAAACATTATAAATTTTGTTAATACATAACATATAGATAGAAATTATATAGAATATTAATAAAGTATCCAAAATAATAATTATGCTAACATAATATATATATATATATATATATATATATATATATATATATATATATATAAATAAAGTAAAGAAAACTAAATAAGTTTTTCAAAAAAAAGTAAGAAATCATTATACAAAACAACTAGTTAAAAACAAAAATATCACTCACCACTATCCTTGACTTGAACTAAAAACATGTTACTCGTGACTCATTTTCATACTAAATAGAGTGATCATTGTAAAATAGAAACATTAAAAAAAAGAAAGAAGTATAATGTTTAAAAGGAAACTTCATAAACAATTTAAAACATATAACATTATATCAATAGTTATAAATATCATAACTCATTCAGATAAATCTAGACTTGATTATTCAAATACATGCTTTGACAGGATTTCAATGTAAATATGCACTCGTAGTATTTATGTTTTGCATAATTAATCATAAACACATGAATTATAACATACTACTCATGGAGTTAATTTTTTACATCTAAAACCAAAAGTCTAGAGTAAATACCTCTTGTCATTCTCTTATCCACCCCATTCATCTCTAAGTTGAATGATTGATAGTATAGTTGGATACCTTCTTTTGAACTCTCATATGTCAAGCATACACTAAATAGTCACCAAGACATATTATTTCTCCTTAAAATTTCTCTTAATAAATAAATCAATCATCAACATATCAATAATTGTTATATATATATATATATATATATTCATATGGTCATTGTACTCACCAACAACATAAAAAATATACAAATCAATACCAAACAACAACAAAAAATTAACCAAAAACATGGAATATGAAATGGCACTCAATGTCATTCTTCTTACAAAATAGCCCGCTCAACGAGACATTTATGTCACTCAGCAAGCTGAACATAAAATTATTCCAGACTTGTAACGGAGAGTGGCACTCAAAAGTGTCTTGCCACCGGTCAGCCTCACATCATTCGCAAAAATGGTTGCTAAGTGGAAAAAAGTTGTGCTTAGCAAGTTGCAACTAAAATGCTTCCAAACTTAAAATTTCAAGCTAGCACTGAAAGCTACAACAATCTCGCTCAATGTCATATAAAAAAATTTCCATTTAAAACATGTGATTTGGGAAACAAATGACATGTTCATATGATTAAATCGGCATTCCTAACACGATGTTTAGTTCAAAATTAGTTCTTAATGTCATAATGAACACCAACTTGATCAAATGGTCAATTCCTCAATTTTCTTAATCACCACAGTCTAGCACAACTAACACTCGTTTCAAGCAATCAAACATACCATAGAATTCAGCATAAAAGTAAATCAGATTCAACAAACCAAATTCAATCAACAATATCTCATTCACATACACTAAAACATCTAAAGTCTCTTACATGACAAATGACCAAAAAGCTCAAGGATCCTAAAACATCTCCATGAGCACAAGACACTCTATTTGCTCATACAAACAATAGAAACATGATCGTAACACACTATTAAGACTACTGATCAATAGAAAGTTTTATAGAAGACTCAAACATCACATGTAAACTAGAATCACTTACATGCACATAAAAACGTGCAAAGCAAAGAAAAAAATATAAACCCACTTACTCTGTAATAAAAACTGATTGACTATATTTGAAAACCTCACCTAAAGGACTACTCAGGTGTTCTTTAATATTTAAACAAATAAATAAGAAGTTATAATTCTTAGAGATAATAAAAAACTAAATAAAAGTTTAAAGAGGTGATATAATTTTAGATAATAAAAATCGTTTATATAAATTATATTTATATTTTAAATTTTTAACATTAAAATAACCAACTTGTTATTTAAAATATACTCTCACATGTAAAACACTATTTTCTAAACTCTTAGGTTAATTCTAAATGGCATGATTTTCGTATTTTTTTTATATTTATTATGATCATTATACTCGTTCTATTGAAATTACTATACCTGTTTTAGTTTATCAATTAATCTAACAAAAATTATCTTAAACTGTTTTATTACCCTTTATTTTGTTTTATTTGAATTTGTTTTCTACATTATGAAGTTGACAAATAATTGTACACAGTGACATATATTGATCGTAACTATTAAAAACACATGTGTTACAATTTTTTTATGATAATAAAATTAGTATTATTATGATAAAAATATAAATATTTTTTTATAAATTTATTGTAAACAATTTTAATTTATTTTGTAAGTAATTTTATAATAAAAATAATTAAGTTTAAAAAACAAAAATAGAATAAAATGATTTAATTTACTTACAAGATTAAAATTGATAAAATAATTATTTTAATATAAAAAAATTAAAGCATAAAATTGGAAAATAACCGTGTACATCAAGAAAAGAAAATTATCTTTATATATATATATAATAAAAATAAATACATTATTTAATATAACAATGATCATAAAAAGTATACACATTTAAAAAGTTGTCATTCTTTTTTTAAATTCTTGAAATTCATTAATAGTTGAATCATAAGTAAAAGTTAGGAATGATAATATGATCCGGTCTGACCAATTTTAACTTTTCTTATACGTGACATACAGATTTGAAAATTGGTTCGTGAGCCATATAAGAATTTTAATAATTTTTTTTAATTGTTTAAATGAGTAGAAATACTAATTTCTATAAATTCATTTCTTAAAATAAAAAATATTTGTAGTTTTATAATTTATAATTTTTAAGTTCAAGTTTATCAAAAATAGAAATAACTTTTAAGTAGATTTAAAACTTAAATGCTTACTTCGTCTCGAAGAGAATTTTTGTTTAGTAACCGATTTTAAAAATGAAGACATTAGATCGCTATGTTATGAAAAATGCATGACTTCAGTTCTATCCGTTTAACGACGTTAAAATTTGATAACGTTAAACTGATTATGGATGATGTGCAAGAAATGTCGATATGGCAGCCAGGGTTTCTTTTCCCATCTAAGAATAGGGAAAGCTTGGGGTTCTCTCTTCATTGCGGCAGCCATCTGCCTCTACCCCGAACAGGATCAACGCCACTCCTCCTGACCGGCCAAGCATGTCATTGGCAACAACGCGGATTGAACACGAATAGTGTTTATCTACTATCCAATCGACAACAAAAAAAAAACAATCATTAACATGTCTTGTTACGTATTGAATACTCATTTAAAAAATATCTACATGTTTTATAATATTCACGGATATCCATGGATACCCATTAATATTTAAAAAATATTTTATAATTTTTAAAATAAAATTTAACTAAAAATACAACAAAAAAATATAATATAATATGAATTAAAAATTAATTTTAATTAAATTTAACTTAATAAAAAATAAATTAATTTTAATATTAATAAAATTTAACTTAATAAAATATAAATTAAATTTTAATTTTAATATTTTGTAAATAATAAAACGATAATTTGATACTTGTATCACACATCCCGTTTATAAACAGATAATAAAATATTCATTACTTCAAAATAATAAATATCTATGATTATTAAATTTTATCATGAAAACTCATGTGAGTATTTTTGTCATCCTATACTTAATACAGATAAATGAGCTATTTTTATGAAATTAAAAAAAAACGTAAATTAGCTACTTGAAAGAAACATAAAACTTGTGGTGCTTGTACTGAACTAAAATAGTTAATCTGTCTAGTATTTTTCTATGCGAGTTATGAGTTATGTGAGACTAAAATACTTAATTTGTCTAGTATTTTTCCTTGCGAGGTATTGAAACTAGCCGTATTGTCATCCATAATAAAAGTCTTAAGAGACTTAAGCGAGAAGAAATTTACAAAAAATAAGTCACACTTGTATACCAAAAAAAAGTCGAACATGTTTGCTTTTATACCGTTTCCATTTTAGTTTTTAATTCGCATTTATTAATTTTCATATTTTACATCATTTAATTTTTTTACATATTTTTAAAAATCAAACTTAATTTTAGAGAAAAAAAATTATGAATGATTTTTTCCTCCATATTTTTTCTACTTTCATTGGCGAAACCAATTTTAATATAAAAGAAACTAATTTCCCGTATAAAAATAGTTGTAATGGCGAAAACTATACGACATATACACCAATGATCACCAGTAATAAAAGCTAAAATAGCGCATTATACCAACCATTTCAGAGACTATCTAAAAATAGCAAAATGCTTGTGAACAACAAAAAAGTAGAAGTGATCTCTCTCTCTCTCTATCTCTCTCTCTCTCTCTCTATATATATATATATATATATATATATATATATATATATATATATATCGATGACAAAATAATGAGAAGAAAAAGGAGGTTCGTCGAAAAGAAGAGGGAGGAGGGTTGTGAAAACTAATAAATAGGAAAGAGAACTTTGAAATTTTCTATATATCAATAAATGAACTTAAAATCAATGATTTTTAAAAACATGAACTAAAGTTACATAGACAAAATTATTAAAAACTAATTATTAGTTAATAACTAAACGAAATGATAGGTCCGTAGAAGGGTTTTTTCTTTTTCAACAGTTTATTTGTTTCTTCCGTAAAGTATGAATAACATGGTAGTGTGTTTCAGACCTCAAACTTCCACTATCCCAATTTCTTCGCAGGCCACGGCCACAGCACAGTAAATAAAAGTCTCCCTTCTTGGATTCATATTTAATGTTCACTTAAAAAGGTGAAAACACTGTAACAAGTTAAAGAAATACATGTAGTAGCAGTTAAGTTTCTTCGTTAAAACTTCGAAACTGTTTGCAACCACCACATCACATAAAATACTATATAACTAATACCTTTTTATATATATGTGATATTTTAAAAAATAACAAGAATCCTGAAAAATGAGTCATTGGGGAGAGAGGATCCAACACGCAACTAGCTTCTCTATGCGTATTACCATATACAGCTTCATGAACAAAAAAACCTTTCAGAGGAGGATCTCTTCTCTCTTGACCCTTCTTCATGGAAAGAAAAACTTCACTTCTACTTTCCTTCTCTTCATTGTTTTTTCTTTTCCTTTCTTCTTAGACAACGCTGAAGCGGTTTAACTGTTTTTTTTTCTTTTCTTTCTTTGTATTCTATTACAATACAAGTTTCATCTAAGCGGCAGCAACCGTCCCTGCACGAAACGAGTAATTATGGGCCTTGTTTGGGGAGACAGATTTTCTTTGCTCCTTTTTTCTCAAAGCCTTCATAGAAGAAATGTTCTTATTCTTCTCCTTCGCTTCGTCTCTCTCTATTTGCTCTTGTCTACACTCTTCGCTACAAAAAGGCGTGTCCCCTCTGCAGTACAAACAATTCCCACCCGTCAGAGCCATGCCAGAGAGATCCAATAACATTCACATTCAAATGGAAACCAAAATTAAATTACAAAATCGAAATCAAACCTAAGCAACACCATTGAAGAAAAAAAAGGAAAAACCTTCACTTTTGTTAGATCCTGACAAGAAACAACCCTCTTGGGTACAAATTTTAACAAAAATATAAATTATTAAGATATCCCAGCATCACACGTTTCAAGACCTAGACGTTACCTACCGACATACATATCAAGATTTTCAATTTCCCATAAATTCATGACACTGCAATTGCATATCACTCAATTAACCATAACAACAGACTGTTGAGAACAAATACATGTAACAATCTAAAAAATAAAGGGATGGAGAAAGAAAGATTTATATTAAGAATCATAATAAAAACTGGAAGCCCGAAGGAATCTAATTTAAATCTAATTTCTCTAAAAGGGTACGGATTGAGGAATGTAATATGTATATTACTAATCGATGGTGCAAGAAGATGAATTCTGTAAATTGAACCTGTACATGAAGATGTCTCGATCCCCGAGTGGCTTCTTGCAAAGAAAACAAGCTTGAAGAAAGTGGGGTCGGTGATCTTCGAATCTGGCATCATAAAATCTCCCAGATCTTGGGGAAAGAATAGAGGGGTTCCTGAAACCTCTGTTGTAGAAAGTGCCAAAACCCAATGTTCTAGAAACAAAACCATGTTGGCTGTGATGGGAGTAGTTGTGCCCAGAATAGTCCGTGGAAGAAATCCAACCGTCCTCTTCGGAGAAACAATGTCTCTTGGAAGAACCGGCCATGGTTTGTTTTCACTGTTTCTCTTAGGAAACCGAAAGGAAAAGTGTTTCCCTGGGTTTGGTTTGTGGAAGGAACGAAGGAACACAATGAACAGAGAGTGATTGGGAAAAGGAGAAGAGAAGGGTTTTATAAAGTGGTAGGTGAAAGTTTTTTTGTTCTGGTCGTTGAATGCGGAAACGAGAGGGCAATAATAAGGAGAGGCAGGTTATAACTTGCAATTGCAAAAACTAATCCCTCTGTGTGCATCCATTGGCTCAAATACCTGCATCTAGCTTTTAAAAAGTTTGATTATTCTTATTATTAATTAATTTGAGGGGCACCCAAAATTACAGGCATGCCATTGAATGTGTAAGAAATGGAACTGTGCTTGTACATGTTGTGGCATTTTTGTAATTTGAATAAAACGTGAGGGTTTGAAGTGAAAATAGGGAAGATCTTTAACAGTTAGTTTGCGCTGTGTGAGAAGTGATGGGACCCAGTTTGGACCAAACCTCACATGTCCCACTCCTCTTGCTTGCCAAATTGTGGTGGGGTGTAAGTAAGTTCTAGGGCCCAAACTCACGCACTGCGCGTAAGAGTAACGGTAACTCTCAAAAATAAATAAATAAATAAATAATATATATATATATATTTTTTATAGTTCAATGAATTGTCATATATTTTAAGATTTGGAGCTTTCTAATTAAATTTAAAATAATTGTGTATAATTATTTATGTATTTGGTTATCAAACTTTAGTTTATTTTATTTTTTAAAAATTAAAATATTTGTATTAAAATATATTAATAACAAATAAGTACAAAATTAAGAATACTGTACCAAACTCTTAAAACCATAAATAAAGAAAAGGACAGAGACCTTTTATATGTGACCATGTCCTGCTTTCTTACTCTGGTTTTCTCAAGAGTTAATTAATGGGACCACGGGCTACCCGCCTCTGGCCTTCCGTGCTCATTGAATTTCAAGCTCAATTATACATGAAGGCGTAGTTAATACTTTCTCCTTTCTCTCTTTTCAAAGACTTTTTTATTTGTTCACATCTTCTTAAATTAGGTAAATTAATTCAATAATTTTTTAATATTTTATATTATTTTTACAAAATTATCTTTCATATTAATAAAAAATTTGCTACATATTTATTCTTCAATTTGCTTAGGAATACCAGTTTCTTGACACGTTTTACTTAATTTATAATTTTCTGAATAGTGAGATATTCATTTACAGAATTTGTATTTGTTCATATTTATATTGATTCAATCTATTGTTAGTTTTATATTTGATAGATTGAATAGGAGAAAGTGATGTTTAAGTTAGATAATTATCAAAGTTCTGTTATTATATTCGATTAAAACTGAACTCGGTGTTATATATTTAATAAAACAAAAAGTTAAACTTCAGGTTTTAAGAGTCCATCTAAGTTATATATATAAATAAGTTTACTTATTTAAATACGATAAAAGTTAATACATACATCACAATTTTATATTTGATGTCTTTATAAATTAAAATGTAACACCATACACAAATACTTTCATGTTAGAGGAATAAGTAAATTATATATGTATAATTATATTTATCATATTTACATACATTATATATATATATATATATATATATATATATATATATATATATATATATATATATATATTAGGATTACAAGTTTCGAAACTATTATACATAATAAAAAATTAATTAAACAAAATTATTACATCATCTAAAAAAATTTGCTTCTACCGCCACTTATGTGGGATATGTTTTTGTGTTAGGCAGCAGCGGACTTTCATGTTACAGAAAGAGACCCTGAACTCCTCAATTTTGTATATCTATATAAATTAATATATAAAATTTAAATTATCTTTTTAATTTAAAAATATTTTATATTTTGGAACTTTCAAAAGTTATATACATTTATATAAAGATTATGACAATCCTAAAATATTTATTAAAAGTCCGTCACTTTTAAATACAATTAACGTATATAAAAGTAGGATAATGTAAAAAAATACAAATTTAAATATTATCGTCATTATACATCATCTTTTCATTATCATTTATAATATTTAGTGTTATCAAAACTGATCACAAATTAATTAGTGAATCAATTTAATCCGATTCATTTATTAATGAGTCGAAAAAAATCTAATCTCACTCAGCCCACCACTGGTTAGTGAGTTAAATAGATTGACTCTCTAATTCACTTAATTACATTTTTTTCAAGTAAAAAATTTTCAATTTTCCTTTGTAATTCCAATTTAAAAAATTTCAGTTTAAAATAACGTTAAACTTATAATTCAAAATAAAAAAAATACCCGACAATCGAAATGTAATCCAAAAGTAAACATAAAAAGTGAATAAATAAATTTCTAAAATTGATCATTTTTGTGCTTCATTTATAATATTTATAATATTAGAGTCTTGAATGGATAAATTCATAATATTTTTCTCTTTTGAAACATCTTTTTTTATCTTCATTTACAACACGATAAAAAAAAGTGTTAATTAATAATATTGAAACACAAAGTAATAAATAATTAAATTAAATTATATGGGTTGGTGAACTAACCCGACTTGCCACAGATTCAACCCGGGTGAGTCGGATTCTAAGTGTACCAGGTTGAAAATTGACTCGTATAAAAACTAACATTTTTTTCGAACCCAACCTGACTCAAACTCGTGGTAAACTAGTTTGACCTGCGAATTCTAACCCATTTTGACATGACTAGTAATCGTTATTCATGATTCGTATGGATATAATGTATATGAATATAGATAAATTTATATTGAGTTAAACTTTATATCTAGACTAATTGTAATTTTTTTATAAAATTGTTAAAATCATGACAAATAATAATTATTAAATGTCATATGTTAAATTTATTTAACCTTAGTGTATCTCCTTGATGTGTCAGAGTGACATGGCACATTTATTACTAAGTGTTTTTTTTTTAACTTCATACCACTTGTAGGTTTAATTGATTTAACAATAATAAAGTTGAGAAATCTCTTAATGTGATTTTCAAATTTGTCATCATCCCACGATGTTTGACACCTCCTTAAGTATCACTACATCAGCGATGAAGTACCATGAAATTGTCCAATTAAGACTATCATATTCAAACTAATATATATAAATAAAAGTTAGAACCACACATACGTATAAATAATTTAATACACATGTATATAAGTAATTTAATAGGATCTACCACAAGAATTACTAAAAAATTATTGTATACTAATCATTAATCTCAACTCAACATTAATATATACATAAATATCTTGAACACATATAACATATCACACTCTTTTTTATATATCATATATTTGACGAAATAACCACATGAGTAAACAACGTAAAGTATGTCATAACATTAATGAAATCATCATGTTTTATCATGTTGTCACTTAAGTGAGTATCTCTTGTTTAAGCGACATCTTCAAAATATAAACAAAGATTCAACCATCTCGCTTAAGTAATATCTTCACGACTTGAATGAAACACAACCCAAAATCGTCATCTTTTATGGGTCCTCCTTTGATAATTTGAGCATCCAACCTATCATTCATGTTCTTAAAAACATGTGTCAAGTTCATGTGTTTAAGACCGTGGGGATGACTTCGTCTCCAAGCTCATAGGCACATGAATTAGAATAAAGTCATATTAATGCGTAAGCATTGAAGAAGATGAGGTTCAATGTTGGTAATGACGACCTTGATGCCACTTGAAGACACACGGTTGGTCATGATACTCGTTGAATTGGATGCAACAAAATGAAAGATAGGAAAAAGGGTTTAGTGTGATGAAAATGAAAGAAAAATGGAGAAAAAAAACCTAAGAAGGTTAAACCTAGTTACGGAAGGGGGCTATAAGAGTCATAAAATACTTCTCTGGCTGGTGACTTTCGAAAAAGAGTGACTCTGGATTGCTTTCAACAAAATAACACTCGACATTCAAAAGTCCTTTCTACAAAGGTTGAGCACTGCATTTATAGTGTTTCCATGCTCCTACAAACATAAACTATCATCTTGATCATCATTCGTGACTCATGGATCAGATGTCAAGTGTTTATAAAATGTGTTTCACGTTTAAACCATGTGAAAAATATAAAAAATAATGTTCTTGAAGGAGACCGACGTCTTTGAGGAATATATCAACAACCTGGTCGATATATTAGACTCGAAAGCCTGATCCTGTAAGAAGATCTCAGTAGCTCGACTGGAAGGACGAACTTGGAAGCTCAACTATGATGAGAACTTAACTATGATGAGAACTCGACAAGCCTGGTTTGAAAGAAGAAGTTGACAACCCAATTTGTGAACAGAACCTAGCAGTTGGGACCCGGAAGAGCTCGACAGCTCTACTGAAATGATGAACTTGACAGCCTAATTGTGAACGAAGTCTGACAACCTAACGAGTAGCAACTCAACACTCATCCCAAGAGCTCGACAACTCATTCGAGGAGTCTAGTACTTCATCCCAGGAGCTTGACAATTTGTCACATGAGCGTGATAGGTTGGCCTTGGAACTCGACAACTCATTTGAGGAGTCTGGCAACTAATCCTAAGAGCTTGACAACTTGTCACAGGAGCCCGATAGGTTGGCTTTGAGCTCAGTTAACAATAGGATAATTCAACCAAACAAAAAAGAGTTCGATTTCATTAAGGATAACTCTGTTGGTCTCATGGAGAGTTTGGACACTAGAAGGGAAGCTCGACCATCTATACAAAATCTCGACTAGAGCATGGAGAGCTCGACTAATAACAAGGAGAACTTGACTATCATGAGAAAACCTCAGCCAGCCACACAAGTCTTGAATAACACATATATGAGCTTGATTGAATACATAATGAGTTTGACACCTTATTAAAATTAAAAAAAAAAAACTATTGAAAACTTTTACAATTCTATATTATTATTATATTAGGGGAAAAAACTAATATTAATTATAACCAAAATCCTGTGTTTTGTAAGTCCTTAGAGTAATTTCATCAATTACCTTAATTATATTTAAGCGTCTAACACCACCCTTAAATCACAATACATACTAATGTCATATCTAATGTTTGAGTGATATGTTGATAAATAATTATACGAGTCTCTCTCTTACTACAACCTGGTTTTGAGTCGTGCATTATCGTTTTAGGGATTAATGCATTGCTAAAACGTAGTAATATAACCAATGCAATTAATGAATACTACTTCAGAAACCTTTATAATAAAATATTAAATAATATTTTTAAAAAACTTATAGTTGTAAGACTCATGAAAAATATTTATAGCAGAAAATTTTTATTAGTAATAATAATTTTAATGGATGGAAAAATGTAAATTTTGGATATAAAGTTATAGTAATTTAGAAGGAGAGGTTCAAATTTTGATAACTTATTTAGGATTTTTTAAGAAAATTGAATAGAAAAAAATGAATAGTGAATAGTAAAAAGTGAATAGTAAAAAAAAATGAAAGGATAAGAATTCCTTAGCATGGAAGGAATTAGGATCAGATTTGAAGACATTATTAAGGAATCCATTATGAATCCATTAAGTAAGTGGTGATTAAGAAATTAATATAATAAAATAATATTAAAATAATATTAAAAAAATTGATGAATAGTAAAATTTTTGGACTATAAATAGCCATGAAGGGGGAGGCTATTTTGCACAAAGAGAGGAAGAATCAAGAGAGAAATCTTGAAATTTAGAGAAGAAAGAGTTAGGAAGAAATTTTGGTTGTAGAGATTCTGAAGAGTTTTCAGGGAACAACTTCTAGTGAGAAAATCATTCGGAGCAAGAGGAGTCTGGAATAGAGGTTGGGGAGTTAACATTTCTATGCTTTTATATTATGATTTAATATTGTTTTATTACTATTCATGTCTTGAAATTCTGTGTGAATACTGTTAATGCTTACTGTATGTCTATCTATGTTGAAATTCGGTGTTAATATTATATGCTGCTGTTTTGAATCTGTAAATAAGAAATTTGTTAAAAACTAGTTGAGGAACACTTTGGTTAAGGAAAGACTTGGTACTTAAGTTGTCCATTGTGACGCACCTCTCTTTCCTGGAAGTCTACTCGACAAGTTTTTAACTTAAATCCTATTGAACAGATTATGTACTGTTAAATTAATGTGCAATATATTTTGTTGGAATGGAAATGTCTGATGAATTTATGTTATTGTGGTATATATGGAATTATGAATTATAATTGTGATGGTAGGATAGAGGAATCTTAAAAACCGGAGTTGGTACATCCCTGATCATAGAGCAGCCCTGGTATAATCCAGTAAGTTGTGACTAGTCATATGTACTGGCGTTTATGGTGAGTTTGATTCGTCAAACATTTGATTCTTCTCCGGTGACCATTTATGGTGATATTTTAGTATTGTTAATTTATTTTGTGATATATTCAGTTTGTATGATTTCTGCGATGATTGGATTTTATTGGATTTAAATTTATGCATCTGAACATGGTTGTGAACTATAATGATGTGAGTTATGTGGGAAGTATGTGAATGCATGAGATATGTTGGATTCACTGTGATAATATGATGGTATCCGATTATTCATGTCTTGGGTTAAGTTTCAAAGTGACAGTATGGTTCATGGACGTAATTCCATGATCCTCAAGGAGAGGATACATGGTGGTGCCCTGGTAGTGTTTAGAATGAAAGTAGGAGCTCAGTCTTGGGGGTCATCCTGAAACTCCAATGGTCTTTCTTCTCACGTAGAGAGGATTGAACCATGTGGTGAGGAGTAGCAGGAGGTCCTAGTCTTGGGTGCTTCCAGTATGGCCCAGGGTGAGTGATAACGGACTAACCTCGTGAGTGTGGTAGGGTGGGGGAGCCCAAGTTTCATAAGCCACCACGAGTGCAAGACCCGCCATAGCTCGACTATCATTCTAGTCCGGACGAGTCGATTTATAAAGTAACAAGTCATGTGATGTCATTTTACCATGTTTGAATTATTTTTGCATGTCGTGTAAGGTTGAATAACATGCTTTTTATGTCTAGCTCACCCCTACTTGTTTGTGTTTGTGTTTGGGTATGTGCGATGATCACCCACTTGGGTGGGAGCAGATGGCAAGGAGGATACTTTAAAAACAGTTCTTGATGGGGATGGCAGCGCTGCAGCTTAGATTCGCTAGCTTTTATTTGCTAGCTTTGAAGAACTTTTGTATGTTTAAAATTTTAAATTCTCTATAAATTTGAGAGAGAAACTCTAATACTCTAGTTTTCAGTTCCACGCTATTTTAAGGATGATCGTAATTCTTAATTACTCTTGACTGCTTTCTTATATTATGCAATGATAACGTCTTTATTATATATGATTTTTTATATATTTTGGGACGTTCTAGCATAACATATTAGACTTTAGTTTTTCTTAATATACAAGTTAAATTTATTTACGTAAAGTCTAATTTGCAGCTTTATTTATCTAATTGCAGACAATACTTGACAATGTAGAGGTTACATACATGAATAAGACTTTACCTATTCTTTTAAGTTGTCATGTACACACGACTCTTCATAGATTTATTTCTCTAACTGCATACAACTTTATTTATATATAACTGTTTCCTCACATGTACGAGAATGATCAATACTCTTTGCATCGAATTAAAAAATAAGAATGTATTCATACTCTTCCGTTGAAAGGAATTTAAGGTTATTTTGCACTGTTAAACATTAAAAAGGATTTTAGTTAGTTTATATGTATAATGTTTACTTTCTAAATTTGGTTTATTATAAAAACATTAAAAAGGCTGATAAAAAATACAACTAAAAACATTAAAAATATGATATGTTGAAAATATTTGTATCTTAAATTTGACCCGAAAAAGTGAGAATTTAACCTTTTTAAATTAAAAATTTTATTACGATAAAACATCAGACTATTGATATAAAATAATTTAATATTTTTCACAAATTAAAAACCACATATTGTAAGTAAAACATATAATGGGGCGATTACTTAACCCATGCCTAAAGTTGACTTGTTTTTCTCTAACTTACGAAAACACATTTAATTGTTCCTGACTTTTTCCAAGTTTCACATAATTCAACAATTGACATTAACGGTCACCCAGAGCAATCAATAATTTCAATTTCCCACTATTTTAAACATATCAATTATTTTTGTTTTTAATTTTATGATACTTTCCAAAAACTAAACCTACCATATTTAAATCCCGCCTAGCACGGTTGACCATTAACAAATTTCATATGTTTTGGGAGCTTGAGCCTCTTCCTTTGACTGGAAGAAAACATTTAAAATTAAATACAGTTTAAAAATTTTATTTTATTACAATAGTAACTAAAGTTTTAAAACTTTCAATAAATAATTCCCTTTTCAAATAATATATGGTTGTCAAAATTTAATTAGTCAATTAAATTTATTATATCCATTTACTTCTAAAATTTAAATAAAAATATTATGAATTAATTTAATTTTGTGTTAAAATTTAAAAATTATAAACACATTTAATCCTTTAAAAATTATCACGATTTAACGTTGCAATGAAAAATTAATATATAGAAGATAATAATAAATTTTACATAAAATATAATTTATAATAACTTATAATTAACTTAATACTTTAATTAATCAATCAATCAAATAATTTAATAAAATATAATTACTTTTTTTTATTTTCATTCTTTATATTTAGACAAGACCTAAGTATACCAAAGACATGAAGTTTATTTTTTCTATCTTCATTACACGAAAGTGATAGTAATTATTAAAGAATTCTTAAAATATCAATGAATGTCTTCTTCTAACAGCTATACAGAGCGGCAATGTTGAAGTTAAACTTTCTTCGACAATGTCAATGCGTCCACATGTAACTAACTGCATTTTTTTTTCAGGTTGTGTGTAAATAATGGTGAAATTGGCAAATTTACAAAGAGGACAGAGAAGCAGTGAAAGGCACGCGCCATGAGGAAGAGTTTGGAATGGAAAACCACCAAACTCTTAAAACCCTTAAACGAAAACCAAAACCCAGGGTTCCGCGTTTTCTCTGTTGAGTTTCTCCAACGTCACTAATGCTTTTCTATAGATTCTTTCGTCGTTTCCTTCCATAAATCAAAGTGGGTCCCATTTCGCTAACATCGAAGGCTTCCGGGCCCACCAACACTGACAGCGTAATCATATGATGGCGTGGCCCCTTTTTAAATTGTTTCTATGCCCTTTTCGGGATTTGTTTTTACCATTATTATATGCCCAATGGAGTCATCAACTCAACACACCCGCTTTTCCCAAAGACCACTGTTCAGTGTTCCCCTCTCACCCTTCCACACACATCCTTCACCGCTCTCACTTTCAACACGTGTGTACCACGTGCCCATCCTGCCGCACATCACTATTCATTTCCCGCCACGTGGCTCCAATCGTCACACGTAACTGATTCACAAATCAGAAACTATGAAACTGGTTATAATCCTGTGCTACGCACAACACTTTTCTACCCTCATCATTCACTCCTTGACTAGCTTGTTTCACAGCCTCTTACGCCCCTTCATTTTTCTTGACCTTTCCAAACTTTCAATTTTAAGTTCTTACCTTGCCTTATGTTTTTGTGTTGACTCTGAATGAAGAAAGGATAGGTATCATTTGTATGATATTTGTATGATGTACTCATAAATAAGTTACCTTTATTTTTCAATTTTACTTTTCAAACCTTTTCAGTTTTATTTTAATTTTACAAATCAAATCTTTCCACCCATTGTTTAAATTCTTCATTTAGTTCTGATGTTTATTTAAAAATCTTAATCAGATATTTAAACTTTGTCTCAATTAAATCATCGTTTTCTAAAATCATTTTAAAATATGTGATCTAATTTAAGTTATTTTGTTTTTAATTTTGTTAAAACAATTTGTATTTCTAAGCATATAATTTGGATAACTAACGAAATATTTTTTTTTTAAAATATTTTTGCAGTCTTCTGAATATCTTGATTGATGATAAAAATCAGTTTTGAAAAATCAAGGGACTATTGCTTTCTTAATTTTAGTGGTTCATTTTAAAGCAAATATCTATACTCTGCTGGCAATAAAAAGCAAATATATATATATATATATATATATATATATATATATATATATATATATATATATATATATATATATATATATATATATATATATATATATTGTAAGGTGAGGTTAAGTATATCACTGTAAAATTGGGAGACAGACTCAACAATAATTACTAAACTTTTCTCTCATATTATCTTAAAATCAAGGTTTTAAAATTAATTTTTAATCCACAAAGTTTAGGTTGAAAGATGAAGACTATTCAAACTTATTTTTTTGAAACCACTAACACGAGTGAATATGGTTAAAATTAAGATATCTCTTCAAAATTCTTTAACCGAGCCTACTATCCATGTAAACTAAACAGATCAATAGATTTAAGATATACTCTTAGGCTATTTTAGAATTTGATCTAAGGATTTAACTTAAAATATATGAAATCAAATACGGGTAAACTTATAAAACACAGGTGACTATAGTGGTGAAAAAATAAAATAAAAGTGAATTTAATTAAATCTAATTTTATTTTATTGTATGATCAGTACCGAGAACAACTAGTAAATAAGTTGATTTAGATGAAACATGTTTCTTGAATGTTATAAATACTTATAATATAAAAAAATGCAGACAACAACAAAAATGGAAAAGCTAAAGCTACTTTGTAAAGATGCTACTACATTTAGTCCATTCACCTGGGTCGGTGAACATTCTAGGAGAGTGCATACTGTTCATAGTTTCTTCTCGTACTCAATTATTGATGCAACATGTGTTGGAACAAACTCTAGAGTGATATTTCATTTTTGGGAATTAATGGAGTTTACATCACGGATCAAGACAAAACAAAAGGAGGATAAAAGATGAAGAAGATTTAAATCGATCGGATTCTTCTTCACACTGCTAGAAGTAAAGGAAGACGGATATAAAAACTAGATGGGTTAATTTTAAGGTTATATGGTTTATAAATTGGGAAAAAAATTGTTATAGAAAGTAATGCTTAAATGTATTAGGAAATGCTTTAAAAATCTATTAATAACATTTTTCTCACAGGTTTTTTAATGAAAAGTTTAAAAATGATTAATGTATGAAGAACGGTTTTAAATGTATGTATAGATTCTGCATTAATAAAACTTTCTTATATTAAAATATCTTGTTAGATTCTGCAATGATTAAAGAGCGGCACTGAATGAGTTAATGTAGAATAATTATTTATTATAAAGTTAATAGCACTAAAAGATCATTAACGGTTAAAGGCAAAACAATTAAAGCTAATGAGTATCCGCTTTCCGTCATGTCTTAGTACACTTTACATTGTATTTTATTGTGTTTGTTCACTGCATATATGGCTGACAGCTTCAACTATTACTATTCTATAGAATTGGATCCCAAAACCATTTTCAAATTGAGGAGAAAGCCATGGGCACAAAGTTGTTCCTAGGTCGCAAACATAATAATGAAATGTCGCAAAGCTAATGCATATAGAGAAAGAAAATCCAAAACTGGTCCTAGATATGAAAATATAAAAAAGTATTTGTGGTACTGAAAATATATAAATATATATTTTTTAATATATAATAACTTGAACTTTGTTGGATTAATTTGTGAGTTAAAATAAGTTGGAAATGAGTTAAATCTAACCTATCAAAAATAGTTCTTTCATTATTTAATTATCCATGTAGCGTGAGAGTTCTTCAAGGAGACAACCCTAATCTTGTTCATCCATGCACTCTTCAACTTCAATACATACATGTTCAGTGAATCCAATTTGCAAGATAATTTCTATAGAATTAAATTGTCATTGATGTCTTCGGTCCTCCTGACTGAGAATATGTAATTTCTCTGATGAAAGTAATAGTGTTAATATAAATAAAGTTTTTCTTATTGAATATAATGAAATATGAATAAAAACTTAAGATTCATTTTTAAAGGGATGTTTGATAAAAGATTTATTTGAAAAACACAATAACAACCTGAATTAAGTTGAGTTTAAGTAAAAGATTTAACATAATTTTCAATTCAAAGCTTTAAAATAATAAATTTATGATTTTTTATTTAAATTCTGTTTATTCAATATGAGATATTTAGACTATTTAATATCTTTCTCGATCATTTATTAGTTGGGTTTGTGTTTAATGAATGTTCTGCTTTTAGGTCCTTCTTTGTTCCTTTTATATAATTGAAGATCTTTCTCAAACATTTATTAGTTGGGTTTGTGTTTAAAGAATGTAAAGCTTTTAGGTCCTTCTTTTTTTTTTTCCTTTGATAGCATTGCATATGGTGTCGTAAAGTTGGTAGTGGAGTATGATAGCTAGCAACCTTGTTTTGGTAGTGTTTGAGATTTTTTTTGTGGTTGTCTTGTGATATTGACGAAGAATGATTTGTTTATTTTTCCCTTCTTCTTTTTCTTGGTTTCCCTTGTACTTCTTGTTAACACTTTAAGAATGTTTGTCAAAAGTTTGAGTCGACGGTATGCTTTCATACATTGAAGATTGTTTTAGAGTGGTTGCGGTTATGTTATGTAGTGCCATGACGTATAGAGTAGGGTAATAATATGTTAACAATTTTTTTTAATAATTTTTTAAGATTAGATTGTGTTACTATTTTATTGATTTGTATATTTCAAATAAACAAATAATGAATTATCACATAAACAATTGTTAAAAAAAATTATTAAAAAAATATTTTACATTGAGTTATAAGTAAAATTAGCAAGTCGGAAATTAGTCTTTATTTATTTTTAACTCATCATATTATGACTAAATAAATAGTCAAGTTAATTTATTTTAGCTCTCCACGTCACAGTGTATTTGTCCTTAAAAAGTTACAAATAAGATTTATATAGTTAGTAAAATGTTAGGTTGAATAATTATTTATCTCTATCTGAATCATATACAAACCTTTGTTGATAAATTTTCCCTTTTGTTTGTTCAGTGGAAGGAGTTATTTTCAATTTTTTATTTATAAATTCATAAGTTACTTACTCATCGGTGGACACATCCATTATTTCAAATTTTGTATGTAGAAGAATAATAATATATTAACATAAATTTTTTGACAATATTTTATATAGCATATAACATTTTTTTATTGAATTTAAAATATGTTAACAGAAAAATAAATAAATAATAAATTAAAATATACTATATCAAAGTGTTGTCAAAAAATTTAAGTTAAAACATTTTTTTTAAATAAAATGTGGTGAATATATATATATATATATATATATATATATATATATATATATATATATATATATATATATATATATATATATAGGGATGAAAAAAATAACTTTTTTTCGTAAATATTAAAGTGTGGAATCAAGAATTTTACATTTATTAAAAATGGTATAATGATCAGTGTGGAAGGAAAAAAAAAGCCATCATTGTCTTATTTTGGATCGAAGGTGGAGTGAAATATCTTATATACAAGTTAATTTATGACCAAAGATTTATCAGATTCAGATATCTCAAGTTAGATACCCACTTTCTCCGAGACATTCACATGATTAATTCATCGTACGTAAAAAATTATTTTCGATGCAAAATATTGTGAGAGTTTTAATCTTTTTTTCAATTTTTATTTTAAAATAACTTAATAAATACAAATTTTAAGAAAATGTTTGTTCTTTCTTTTTAAAGTTGTTTTGTTTTTTAAAAAAAAAACAACTAAACTTTTAATACATTTAAATGTTCTTAAATGGTGTTCCACCAAACTTCAGTTTTCTTCATACACTTCATAAGTATTTTTTGATACACAAAAATAATATTTTTAAATTCTCGATACATTCTAAAAAATATTCAAAATGTATTCAGAAGCTTTTCATATAACAAATAAGAGAGTGAGTGAATTTATAAGATGCATAATCCAAAACAGTACTAAACTTATCCATGATTATGCATCCCACCATAAGATCAATTATCATGTTGATAATCCAAAATACTAGTTGAAGATATTCCGAAGTATATGTTTAGTAATTATATAAATTAAAGATCATTTACATAATTTCACACTAAACATTTGAAAAGAAATAATATTTTTGTCTCATGACGACATTTCACTATTTTTGACATGTTAAAAAAAAGGACAAAATTCCATATGACAAATAAAGTAACAAAAGATGTTCTACATCAAGCTTATATTGAATTATACATTTCATCTCCGGACTAAATGTCTCTGTGAGAAAAGACATTTTTAAATATACATTTCGAAATTATGCAAAATAAGCATAATTTTTACAAATTTTAGTAAGGGATATTAGGGCAAAAAATCACAATAATGTATACTCTAGAAAATATGTTGACAATTTCATGTGTGTTAAAGAAAAGGCAAAATTAAAATAAAAGTATGAAGGTGTACGAGGAAAAGTGTAGAGTGCAGGAAGAAAAAAAGCCCAAGCACATAGCAAGTAATTACCAGACTTTTACATTGATTTCCATATGCACCTCCATACTTCAAAATATCATGTTTGTGTTGTCTCGTTTTTAGGTGAGAACCGTGTCACCTTCCATCTTCTTATCATTTGAAAAACTCTATGCTATGTGGTGGAAGGGTGATGTACGTTACGTGAATGGCCATTTCTTCCCGTACCTCCATAATAATTTTTTGTATTCCTATAATTTGAAATATAACTTTTTATATTTCGGTTCTAAAATATAAAATAAAAAATCCACACATTCTAAAACATAAGATAAAAAATATAATCCAAAATATATTATACAATTTGAAATAGAAAATTATATTTTAAATTATATATTTCAAAATATAAAATAAAAAACATATTTTAAAATTATATTTCAAAATAAAAAATAAAAATAAATTTTAAATTATATATTTCAAAATATTAAATTTACCTTTTTGAGTTATATAATTTAAAATACACAAATACATGCAATTGTGGAGTTTTTAGTTGTTTAATTAATGTCTTTAATAGAATAATTAAAATTATTATTATATTTATATATTAAATTATTTTATTATAACTAATAATTAAATTTTGATTTGTAAGTATTAATGATTTAAGTTATAATACTAATATATATATATATATATATATATATTTAAAATAATGTAATATAAAATAATAATTTAAAATTTAAGTTTTCAATTAAAAAAAAGGATTAAGAAGTGAGTCGGTTCCTTTCTACTTTTGGCCCACCAATTTAAGTGAGATAAAGCAGATTATTAGGTTAAAAATTTCAATCAAACTCTTTAATTTTGCGGGATTAAGAGACCAGTCCTTAGGTTTTAACCCCTTTGTCATCCATATTTCAAAGTGGTGAAAAAAATATTGTTAAATGCCTTTTTTTTAGTGACTAACGCTTGCCAAAGTAATTTTCGAAACAATTTAAAACGTATTTCAAAATGTTTGATCTATGAATCTAAATTTTAGTTTTTAATCGAATGTCAAAACATGTATCTTAAATTGTTCCAGAAAAACTTTATAATGTAATGATAACTTTAATTTAGAGTGTTCAAAATGTTAGGTTTGCGGTTTTATTTTGGTTTATTGTTCTATATGTTGCTGATATTCTTATTATTTAGGAAGAATAAGTTATAAGTTAATTACATGGATGATCTTTTGCAGTTATTTATTTTGATGTACCGACTTTAAATAGTCGTATATTTTTTATTTTTGAATAAAAGTGAATATTTAGTTTTTTTTTTTATATTCTAAAATTTTTAGAGATCTAGTTTTTAATAATTGGTATAAGAGTTTCGCAATAAACTTGAAAACCTATCAAGAGAGAGGTGTGTTTCTATATATCATTTAGCACAATTTCACAATTAATCTAGTGCAAAAACATTTTTCACATGCAACCATCTATTTCAAAGTTTGATGACCACTATGATTTTTGTTAATGATAATGGAAAATTTCCTTTAGAGTAAGGAGTTGTGAAGTTTGGTAATATACCTACATTTGTGCTTAGCATCAAACTCAATGGTGAGATGCAAAACAGAGCTCTTTAGGAGGTCAAACTTAAAAACTTAAAAGTTAAATTTTTTTTATTTCAATCTATTGATAGAGAAATTTTGGAGACTATTGTTGATAAAGGAACATTCAAGGCAATTTAGGTTTCTATGAAACAAAAGTATAAGGGTTTTACAAGGATAAAACAAGCACAAATCCAAACATTACGGAGAGAAGTTGAATTGCACATCATAAAAGATGGAGAAAAGGTAGATAGAATTCTTAGACATACCATGTAGTAAAATGAAAATAATGGAGAGATGATGGAACAAAAATCAATTATGAGTAAAATCTTGTACTCTGATAGAGGTAAACTTGGGTTGAGATTTTATATCATAGGGTTGAGCCCCAAAATCTACAACATAAGATATCAAATTTTAAAGGATTTATTCAATTTTATGACATAAATATACCAAATCAGTTATTAGTATAACCAAATTGAGGTTATGGTATCCATAGGGATTCACAAGCATATTAAGGTTATTGTATGTGGAAAACATTGACAATAATATATATTATATTGAGTAAAGGCTATTAGTGAATTTCATCTCATTGCCTTCCACTATATCATTATTGTCTTGTTTATGTAGTTAAGCAAATCGTTCACTATCCTATGTGTGCTCTTTAAATGTAACTTTAGGTATATTTTTGACATTTAGAACCTAAAATCATTGAATTTCAGTATGATTCATTAGTGATTGCTTGAATGTATCACTTGAATTAAGATTAGGGCTTTATAACCAGTTAGAACCTTAAATTCATTCCTAACATCTAAAAGCATGATGGAAATTAGTTGGATCATAACATGGAAGCAATTCCCACTCAATCTCAAGCCAGCGAAATAAGACGAGTGATTAGTTCATCTACCAATAATTACAAACTAATTCACAAATAAATTGAATGAAATTATAAATAAATACCCAAAAAATAGAAGTACAATAAATTAGAATTGATTACATCTAACCTCTTGATACGCGAGAGTTCAACTACTCATAAAATATTATAATGCAAATCCAAAATCATCCCGACATAAGACTTACTATATGAAAGCATATCTCTCAAGCCTCCAATATTATCTCTCAAGCCTCCAATATTATGTTCTTACCATAACACTACACATTTAATCATCCACTTGGTATTTAAAGTGAGGACATGAGGTATATATTTATAAATTGTCTAAAATGATGTTCAACTTAACTTTTAATACTCAACTACATATTTCCAAATTGTCTTTCTCATAGCTTAAGCCATACATGTTTTATGATCCAAAAAAACTATACCAGACTAGAAAATAATTACTTTCCAACCAAAATTTTGAAACCCTTCATCTAATACACATTTCCACCTGTAAATAATTTTATAATATAAATGTTTATAGTTATTTTGAATTAAAAAAATTGTTAGAAACTTTATAATTCTTATTAATTTATTAATGTGAGCTATATATTATATTATACTAATATTAATATACTAATAGTTTTCTCCCATGGTGAGAAAAAAATTGTTTTTATTTGTTCCTGATAAATTTTATTGCATTATATATATATATATATATATATATATATATATATATATATTCATTCAAATTTATATTCCTATAAATAATAATTATTACTATCTTTTATTTGCTGTATGAAGATTTTTTTTGTCCGTAGGTGATGAATAAAGTGGTTACTGGTGTGTAAGTTTGTATTATCAGTTTTGATTATGCAGTTCGTGATATTTCTAATACTATTTTGTAACTATGATGCCTGCGATACTTTTAAAAGTAAATTATTATAAGAAATGTTTATAAGCTTTTACACTTTAAACAAGTTTCATCATACTATAATGTTATTTTTAAGTACTTTTTGCAAATTTTATTTACTGATTAGATTAAGTAAGACTCAAATGTTTCTAATTTTTTTTATTTTTTTAATACATTTTAAAACTTAAAAAAATTAATCTAATTTAATTATTACTATTAAAAACTATTTAAATATTATATTCTACTGATATTGTATTAATATTAATTTTTTACTTTTTAAATTTAGAATCTTATATAAAATTAAAATTTTAAGATCTTCCTTATATTATATCAACTTATATTAGTGAATACTTTTAATAAAATCTATAAGACTCTTCTTAGTAAGGTCGAAAATGATGTTGGGGTGACCATCTAGCACAGTAACATTGGGGACCAGAGATGATGACTGATGAGACAAAGCATAAAATGTCGGTGTGAGACCAAAAAAATAAGTTGCAAAGTTGTTTTAGAAAATTACAGTCATGAATTTAGTTTTAGTGTGAATCGGAGGATTTAATCATATTTTAGACAACATTTTTTTAATAATATTTTAATATTATCAAAGTATTATTATTCATAACTTAAATATTATCAAAAGTATTATTATTCATAACTTAATTAAAAACTTTCTATAACAAAAGTGAATAAAACATTTATGTAATTAAGCTCTTTTTGTCTTGGATCCGACTATATCAAGTAGTATATATCTTAAGTTAGATCTATTAGATTATTAAGATTTAATTTAATTAACAAAGTAAATTTAATTTTTATTTAATTTAAAATTAAAAAAATTTAGTTAAAATAATTAATAGATCCAATCTATTTTATTAAACACATAAAGTTTAACTTTATTTTCAAACTTTAAATTATTAAAAATGTTATTTAAGTAAATGTCACACTCTATATCTTAAAAAAATATTATACCTAACAAAGTATAATATAAATCATTATTAATATCGGCTTTTAAAGACCAATTAAGACTTATAGGCGTATTTTTAGTTTATAAAATAAATACCCTAAACCCTAAAATAAAATTAAAAAAAAGAGATTAAGATAAGAAGTACATGGTAACCTAAATAGATTAGTCAACATTCAATTCAATCGAATTTCATAAACTCTCTCCTTCCTTTTTAATAAATTTATTTAGCTAACCTTATATGGAATTTAGATGGATTTGATTCTTTTAGGAGTTTGGTTTTTATTTGCAAATGTTTTTTTTGTCATATATGAAATTTTTACTTTTAGTCTTTTTCATTTCATTACATGCTTCGGCGCTTTATGAAATAAAAATGGAAAACATTTAATATTTCATATTTTTACTCAAAAGTAATTTATCTGTATTTTATGCAATGTAAATAAACACAAAACAGTGTTTTTTTTACCTCTATAAGACATAAATATCTTTTTCTTTATTCATATATTTAAGTTTGATTACTCCCAGTGATATTTTTCTCATTAGAATGAACATTTTAGATGCAATTTTTTTTTTCAATCTGTGGTTTTGTATATAAAAGACTTTGTCACGAGTTAATGATAAACTTTTTATAGATTACTATAACATATACTGTTAAGTGAAATGATATTTTTAAATGTATAAAAACAAACATTTTCAATTAGAGGGCCATGAATCAACATCAATAATACTTTAATTTCTTTAATTAAGCATAGTCCTCCTCGTGAAGAGCTTACCTTATTGAAATAGTTTATTTTATGAATATCATATTTTTCTTGTTATCATCTATACCCCACTTTCTGAATCATACAAAACTGTGCCATTTATTTATTCACTCACAGGAAAAATCTGACAAGGCTTCAATAAGGTTCATTGGTTAAGATTAATTTGAATGCAATCATCAATATGGATGACACCAATTAAATTTTACAAAAGCAAATCATGATCTTCTTGAATGAAATGGTAAGAATATGACATTGCATCCATCCACGTATTCATGACAGCGCAAACGTATTTGATATGTAAACCTTTCACTCACAACAAACAATTTTACATGTTACGTACTCTGACGGAAACCAAACCATCTTGATGTAATCTTTTTCCCTTCTTCCGTTTCAATGCAATTAAATTGCCTAGTTTCTTCTCCCGGGTTGCACACCACATGTTTGATAAAAAAATATCACTGGTGAATTGGCACATTAAACATATCTAGGACAAGAAATTTTAACCTTTCTGTCAAAATTTGTCATCCGTTGAAGTTAGTCTATTTAATTTTGTATGAATGATACTGAAAAGATTTATAATAATATGATATCTGGGCAGCAATAATTGAGAAAAATGATAATTAATTTGAGGGAGGATCGTGGACAAAGTGGAGCGTGATCACATGTGGTGATAATCTGATAATGGTGTCTGTGTAGTATCCATACGAGTCAGTGCCATAACCACTCGGTATTATCATCATATAATAGCAAAACAAAATACTTGCTCCATGGATAGATACATAGACCTAAGAGCCAATATGTTTTTGAACACGTATTGAATTTAGATTCTATTCTATTTAACGCACCTACCCTCTTCTCTTCTCTGTTTGGCTAACAATTTCTTTTCAATTTGTTTTCCATATCTTTCCTAATTAATTACACAATACTAAATCAGCATCTTGAAGACTAAGATTTTTGAAATGAGAAGCTTTCAAACTTGTGTGTTTGTCCACCTTTATTTAAAATAATGATAATAGTAGTTTTTAATACACGACTTCACATCAAATGAGATGCCGAGGCTTGTCCAAATTCTCTTGTTTGGCCGAATAGTATTTTTTTTTCTTTTACATTTAGCAATGATGCTAATTTAATTTTTAAGATTGTATTTCTTTTTTTTCAAATCTTGGAAGTTGAAACTGAGGATTGTTTGTCATTTTCCTATTGACTTTGAACTACATGAATGCTTGGATAATAGTAAATTTGAATAATCTATGCTAAAAAGAGGATGGAGGCATGAAAAATGAAAGAGAAATTTCATGAAAATCACTTGAACTGCCACTGTTTGTAATAATGACTTACCAGTCTCCGTGCTAATGTGTGCACCACTTTAACCTACTTTAATTGAAAGGTTGGATTTAGGTAGAAGAAAAAAAAGAAGAAGCAGGGATTAGTCATATTATATACTGCAAAAGACAATAAAGAGACTTAAAGATATTTTAAATCAAGGGTTACTGAAATCAATTTGTGTGAGGAATCATGAACCATTACATTTACTGCATTTTTTAAGTGTTAAAAAAGATAACATATTTTTGAAAAGAGATTTGAGAAGAATTATGTTATGATGGGGTCAGTGTTTTCTGGACAAGTACTCCCAACTCACATGGGCCTTTTTATGTCGTGTTTTGGGCTTTTCTGCTGAAGTTAATATATCGATAAATGCCCAGTTTGTGCACTAAACGACAAGGGAATACTGGTGTTAGCTTTATGACCGTTAAATTAAACTGTTGGAAAGTAAGTTTGATTTTTTGAAATTACATACTTTTCTCTTCAAAGTAAACCATTTATTTTGTAAGAACCAAATCTTAAAATATCACGTCTCTTACTCTATCAGTTCTGCCATTTCCTTTTCATGTTCAACTTTTCCTCTCTTTTTTTTGGCTAATATGCAACGAAGAGATATTTCATACAATTATTGTACTGTTGACAAAAATGAAAAATCTAAATTTAAAAAAGAGGGATGTTATTTCACTGATTAAATTAAAAAAAAAAAAAACTTTGTACAGACTAATTAACTTTTGATCTTAACCAATTGCAGAGCTAGAAAGTACAATTTGCACTGTCAGGGTAAAACCTCTTTAACAATACCAAGTAACAATGTTATAAAAAAAAAAGTTTGCATTTAAAGTTAAGAAAATGGTTGGCAGAGATCATGACAAGAAAGTGGTCGTATCTATCCCATGTGGCGATTCCAAATTTCAGAGTGGTTGTGCAGGAGAAGGTGGAAGAGTTGAAATAAAAATAGTTTTAGTAAAACAATGTGTATTTCAAGGAAAAAAAATTGATTTAGTCTTGAAAATGAAAAGATCTACATATAAAGAATTTAAACATAAACTATAAATTGAGAGATGAAAAATGAAAATTCATAGGTTTAAAGTGAAAAAAAAAATATATATATATTTGGTGTGCACTGTACTCTTTCCACCAGACAGTGGAGTCCATGAAATGTGGACAGCCATTTGAGACCGTTCAGAAATCAATTCGTTCCCTTCCCACAACCAAAAACCATATCCCATAATTCAATTAAATTTGTGTGCCCTTGTAATGTAGTGCTTGGAACCTGAAAGTGTTCTTCACTCTTCAAACCAAACCAAATTTCAATTATCACACCTCAACGCTCCCCAAGAAAAAAAAAATGCTGGTGCAATTAGTTAGCATCCTATTCGTGTCATGGTGTCAAATTAACGAAACTTTTTCTAATTGTGCAAGATTCTGACATTTAAATGGAGACAACAGCACATAGACACTCTGAATTTGGAAAGACATCACCTAGGCAATTAAATTGACTGCTCTATTGAAGAAATATAAAATTCAAGGAGGGTTAATAATTTTAAAAAAGAAAACAAAAATGAGTCACCCAATTCTTAATTCTCTTTTCAATCATGTACAACAACAAAGAAAAAAATCCCCTTGGATTCATTAAAAAGATAGTAACTAGAGAGAGAGTGAGAGAAAAAATAAATAAAATATTTGATTTTTTTTTCTTATAATTATTACTATTATTGTTTAAGGAGATATTGATTTGGGTGTGTTTTGTTGGGAGAGGCATGTGAATTGGTACTGAAATTAAGAAAGATAGACTTGAACGGTTGAATTTTTAACCGTGAGGCAAACTGGACACGCCCGAAAATGCGTGTTGCACTGAGCGCAGATGCACAGGTGTCGACACGGCAAAACCACCACAGAAGCCACCCGTTTTGCGCAACCTCTGCATTTCGGACCAACTCGCCCCGGGTCAACACATGCTGACTCGGCATCCTCCGCCTCGCCCCCGGCACATGACAGCCCTCCTCCGCCGCCGTCTTCGCCGCTCATCATGGCCTGCTGCAGCTGCGCCTGCAACGATGCCGCAGTTGCTTCCTGCGCCTTCGCCTTGGCCTGCCAAAGCTGCGTCTCCACGCCAAGCTGTGCCGCGCGTGCCTCCAGTTCCGCGTTGCGTCTAGTCGCTTTCTCCACCTCTGCCTCCTTCTCCCTCAGCCGCGGCAACACCGATTCCTCCGTTACCCTTAGCAGTGTCCGATAATGTCTCTTTCTCTTCTCCGTCAATGCCCGTCGCAATTGCTCGCCCTTTAAATTAACAATATTGATAAAATAACATTTTTTTAATCACCACCTCCATTGTTAACAGCACAAGCATGTAAAGGTACCTGGACTTGAAGGAATTGGTCGATTTCATGGTGTTGTTGTTTGATTTGCAAGGTCAAACCATCGGGTAATAGAGATAGAAAAGAAGAGGAGTGACACCCATGATTTTGCTGTTGCTGCTGATGTAATTGTTGGTCACCAAAGGATAAGCCCAGCCCTGTGGAGACTACATTTTGATTATGAAGTTGAGTGAGGTCTACGAACTGTGGAGATTGTGATTGTGATTGTAAAGAGAAGGAATTGACAAGGTTTGGCGCAATGGCCTTAGCTGCTGCTGCTGCTGTTTCTCTTCCTCTCTTTCGAGAATTACTACCTGTTTCATGAATCATTCAAATAGGTGATTCTTCAATAGTTTAATAAGAACAACTACATGCATAAGTGTTGCACAGAACAGAGGAAAAATAAAAAAAGTACCTCCGTTATTGAATAACATAGGAGATTGATTATGATCAAGGAGTTCCCCTGCCAAAGAATAGTCATGTGGTGGTTCTTTTCCGCTGTTCCAAATACATGAATGTTAATAACAGTAATGAGAAAAGAATGATTGTCATGTGCAAAAGAAAAGAAGGTGGAAGGATGGAAAAATTGAAATGGGAAAGAAGATGCAAACCTGCAGTTTAGAAAGAGTACATTGGAGGGATATTGAGCTTGAACAGCCATGATGGTTTGAGAGAATGTGAAGGTGAAGGGAAATGCAGAAGTAAGAGAGAGAGAGAGGAGAAAGCAATAATAATGAGAAACACAGAAGAAAAATGAGAGAAATAAAGACGGGAAGGCCTATAAGGCGGAGTGTTCAATAAGAGGATGGACCAAAAGCAAAAATATATATAAAAAAAAAATGAAAGGAGATGAGAAGGAATCAAAAGAGAATGGAAGAAACGGTATCTCTTGAGAAAAGGGCCAGCAAAGGCAACAGCAGAAGCAGCACCATCTTCAGAGAGTGGTAGTAGAAAGAGGTGGGGAAGCGATAGATGCGTTTGAAGCGAATGAGTCCAACAAATAAACACCTTATTTCTTTGCTTCCCTTCCTCGCCTCCAGTTTATGTTTACTTGCCTTTTCTTCACACCTAGTCTCCCCTTTCCTATTATTACTTTCCCTAATTTAGTCCCTTTTTTTATTTCACCAAATCCTCATCAACAATAATTAACCTTTCATCACAATATTTACTAATAATAACACCACTGATACCATTCCACCATTCTGCCTCTGCAATTCTTTTCACCTTTCCTTTCTTCATACCCTTCCACTTTCTTCATAAAATAACTATATGCTTAAGCTAAACTATTCATTACTCCTTTTTCTTTATTATTTCATTTTCAGACGTGTCGGAACTTTTCAAAATATATGCCACACACGCTCCTTCCAAACAACATATCTTTCAATTATAGAACATGCTGTTACATTTTTATGGATATCTTTATTATTCTTTATATATTAATTCACTAATTATCATATCTTTTAAGACCATTATTTCTTATTTATCTGTAAGATTTCTTACTTGATATATACTCATTCTAAAATGGCATCTCCTTGCAATGCTTGGAGAGGATTTAGTATTTATTGTTATGTTAATACTTTTTTATAAAATATTTATTAACAAGTTTTAAACAATACTGGAGATATATATAATTGGTTGAAAAATAGTAGTAAAACAATTGATTTTATGATTTTGATGTGCATGTATGTTTGATGTTGTGTGAACAGCAGAGAAATAACTTTAGTCTTGTAATTTTCTTTCATCAAATCACATTCTCTGTAACATTTTTTGCTACATTCCAATGAAAAAACTCCTCTTCCTTGTCTTTAATATATATCAAGATTCTCTTTGTTTCTTATTCAACTAAGTTAATTTTCGCTCATTAAATATATTTACTTTTTATATTTCAATGGTGCCTCGTTAAATTAATATCACTGGACTTATTTAAATATAAATAATCAGTATGAAATTCATATTTACAAATAGAAAGATAAGTCTTCTAACAGCTAAATTTGTTTTAAGTATCCGAGTTGATCATCACTAAATATAAAAATAAGATAAGTAGATATAAATAAATAAAAAGCTAGTGCTGATCAAACATGCACATAAATTTATTTGATGATATATTTATTAAGTTTTATGTGAGGTCATACCTAATAGCAAAATTGATTTAAAAGACAGGAGAAAAAAAAATTGTTTGAAATAAAAATACTACAATTATTTAGTCTTGATTAACTTTTTCAATGTTAATTTTATTCCATTTAAGAAGATTTCACGTGTGACGATTTCAAACATTACAATTTGAAAGTTGTGCCATCCTTTAAAAAATATCACAATGCAGTTAACCGTTCATCATTTTCATCTATGTACTATTCAATTGATATTTGTATTTGTTAACAGTTAAGTCTTCATACGATATAATTTTCCTGTTTTTAAAAAGATTACTTTAAGGAAATAAAAAACAGTTCAAGGAAGTAACTCTACTTTTCTGGGTGTTAAAATAAATAATTCATAAAATCAAAGATCACAAAAATAAATTAATATTAAATATGACAATATAAATTTCCCTCAGATGAATATGTTTTGTGAATAACATTTTTTTCTTCTAATGCTAAACTAATTAAGGTTAATTAGTATTTATCTTACTGTCACAAAATCAATATCTGTTATTGATAAAAAAATATTAAGTATATATATGTAAATTAATTAAATATCAAAGGAAAAAATAAAAATAAGATCGCTGAAAAAGTAATGTTATTTTTAATTTAAAAAATATGAAAAAATACGAAAAAAATTTCAAAATGCTGCCGTTAAAAAGGAAGAGACTACAAGCTAGAATATTTTTCAATAGATAAATTAAATTATAAGAATAAAAAATCATAATAAGTAAATTTATTTTATAAAAAATTCATAATAAACTAATTATATTCATCATTGATATATCATTTAATATTAAAACTAAATTAAAAAACATGAAAAAAATATTTATATATTTAAATTGAAAGAAGATATGTTGAAAAAGAGAGGATAAAATAGGTACGGGGATATTAATGACGTTGTCAGCATAGAAAATGGAGAAGGTCGGTGATGTTATAATTTATGTGGCTACGTATGAGTTAGTAGGTACAGTGGTTTTCCCTCTGGATGATGATAATGTTATTGGCAGCCAAAACAAGCTCTGTGGCTTCCATTTTCGATCATGATAATGGCAATGCCTCAGAGGACGTGGTGCGGTGTCCACAGAGAAATTGACAAGGAAGAAGGAGAAGAAGGCAAATCAAAAAGCACTTCTGGGAACTGCTGTAGAAAAACAATTTTTATTTTTTTATTTCTCTCTTGTTGCTAAGGTCTACTACTTTAGCTTTTCAAATTTCACTTAAATATAGGCAATTCCCCCACAATGTTTGACTGCATATATATATATATATATATATATATATATATATATATATATATATATATATATATATATATATATATATATATATATATATATATATATATGTGTGTGTGTGTGTGTGTGTACAAAATTTTTAAATTTTAAGTTGAGATTAAGATTTTGTTTTTAGTCTTATTTTTACCATTTGATTAAGTTAAAGTATTGTATGTAAAAGAAAGTATTTTAACACTAAAATCAATATTTATTTGAATATTTTAGTAATATAAGCGTAGTAAAAGAGTAACTAACTATTTAGATATTAAATATATATTTTTAGATTTTATGATGAATTTTTTATTAGTACTAGTTTAAGTAATGTCAAATCAATAATGATTTGATTTAGAATTTCATGTAATTATTTTTTGGTATTAATTTTGTTAATAGATCGACCGATCGATCCATTAATATTTTGTATAGAATTGAAAAAGTTATTAAGCATTTGGTTCATAATTGATTAAGCTAAGTGATAATTATGTGTATGGTGTAATCTTTATATTGAGCATTTATAAAAGGATTTTGTTGAAAACAGCGAGTGAGGTGAGTAAGGGTATATAAATGCAAAGAGATAAGGATGTGGAGAAGGTGGAAAAAGATTGAAAATCTAAAATTGATTTTGTGGAGTTTTCAATGTCTCTTGGTGAACAAACAAATAATGTGATGCATAGAAAGTAGGAACATAATTTAGGGCGAAGACGCACAAGAGAAAACGACTTCTACTGCTATGAAAGGTTTCCTATGATGCCAACCCAACCATTTATTTCACTATTAGGGAGCTCCATCTTCTCAATTCTGATGGGGTTGGTTTGCTTCGGTTGTAGCTAGCTAGCAAGCATATATGCATAAATTTATATACTTATTTATTTAGTAATGAGATTGATAATTATAATGAAAAAAAGGCATGGCATGGGCTGGCATTGTTTGGAATGACTGTGGTGATAATTGGCATTATTCTCACTTTGGATGCAAACAAGAGAAGCTGCTATTGCCTTTCAAAGTTCAACCATACCAAACCATATATCTTCTCTTTTCCACTTTCCAACTCACCTTATTTAACTTTTATTCTTCACTTTCAAAAACACTACAAACATCTCTGCCAAACTTTCCCATTCTTAATTTAACTAGGTGTTATTTTCAAGGTGCTCCAACATTTTCATCATCATATATCGATAAAACAAAAAAGCCTATATTTTATATTTTTAACAAAAAAATTATATTAAAAATATTAGACATATATTTTATATTACAATATAATTTGTTTTTTTACTATTGATAATTTGTTTAATATTTTCAATTAACAAATGAAAAAGTGATAGAATGAAAGAGATTAGAGACTAAAGAAACAAATTCTAGAAGCAGTTATATTAACGCGTTATTGTTGAAAGATAACACTTCAATATAACTGTATTAATTCGCTTAAATCTATCTATAGACTAGAAAGAGTTTCAAGACTTGGTCCAAAGTTTCATATTCTTTTAAATTTATATTTTTTTTCAAAAATCAGGATTTATAAGGTGACTTATTACTTAGTTCCAATAAAATAAATAACATACATTTAAAGTTTTTTTTTTTCACATTTATTCAATCCTACGTATTAGACTTTTCTCTCCCAAACACAACTTCAAACATGTATGTCTTGTGTTTTTCTCTTGCTTTCGGGGGCAAATATCTTGAATTTTTTATGAACCAAAAACCCTAGAATTCACAACAAAATAAATTATTTCTACATAGCGTTTACACGGAGAATGTTATTTTTATATGATTGCAAGGTGTACTATATGAAGTATACCGATCGAAATTGATTGTCATTAAACATGTATTAATAGGTCAGATTATCTTACGCTCTATGGTTAATCAATGGACGTGGCTCTCACAAGCCTTATAAGTAGACAACTGATGTCCAGGTACAATCATCTTCTATCCTAATAAAATATAGACTATCTGACTTGAGCGTCAGAGTGTCTTCTGTAGGTCAACCACCAATCAGGAAGGATTACTTGAAGAGTTGACCGATCGGAGCATAACAAGGAAGGACGACCGACCCTCGGACAAATGTTACCGAAACATAAGGTAAATGATATATATATATTGAAATAAACATAAAATATGCTATTCATATTCTAACGTACATATTATTCTTTGTATATTTAGTCCTTGTATTTTCACTGTCTATCTTTGTGCTTTTTTATTTTTTTACTATTCTTATACGTGTTGGCTACTGCTGTACAAAAATGCTCTTCATTCCAAAAATAAAGAGTTTGGATGATAATAATAATAGGTTACGGAAAAAAAAGCATATAATAATAAGTCTTACTAAAAAAAATTTATCATTAAAATCATGAATCGATTTAGCAACAAGGTGAATAATTCTGACCTACCAATAAGCTTTTAAAAACTTTTACACAGATAAATGCAAGACTTACTAAGCTCTTATTAATATAAACTCAATACTATATGTTTAGAAAAATGTGATTAAACTATATGTTGGTTTTAGTCCATAATTCCTTAATTTTATAACGTGTTTATGATGTTAAAAATTATATTTTGTATTCACAAACCAATTAACTCAACTTTATTTTATATTTTTATGGGGCAAATATGAATTCAAACAATTCACATGTACAACTTTTGAGAAATCAAATCCGATCTGTATTGAAATATTTCTTTTTCAATGATAAAAGTATTTATGATTACGAATTTCAGAAAATTATCATTGAGTAGAAAAAAGAAATGATCCGTGCGTGAGTCACAAATCCTTGGTGTTGTTTAATGCGCAGTTATTAATGAGATAAAATCTTTAGAAGGAGTTGTAGATAATAAGAAAAATGAATTCAACAATAGCAGTCAAAAATTTATTTTCTAATTTAGCTCCACCTTTTAAAAATATATGTTTTCAGTTTAGTAAAAATTTAGATATATGTAAAACCAAGAATCATCGCATATTAACAATAATACAGATCAGTTCTACACAGAACGAGATACTATTATGACCGAACGACCTTACATAATAACAGAGAATTTAAAAACGTACGCTAGCTACTACTAGACTGAACGGTGTACAAAATAAATTATACCGAACAGTCTTACAACATATAAAGCTAATAACAGACCGAACGTCCCTAAGGTTCGGTCTTCACTTCTACCGCGTCTTCCAATACTTCTTCCAGCAGCTCTTCTCCTTCTGCTCACATCCACACGGATGATCATTGCAACAGGACAACGACAGGGCGCACAACACAGACAAAAATAATAAACAGGGTAAGCTTATGTAATTTAATTTATTCAATCTCAACATACAACATTCATAACAAAACCAACAATGACCACATCATAATTCATACATCCATGCATGCAAATAACGACCACATGACTCTGACTGTCCGGACTGTATGAATCCTGTGTAGCTACGACGCTCGTGCACCCGGGTGATGTAGTAACTGGGATACCTTCAACAGCTGCCACCCGAGGTTGATCCGTTCCATCCAAGTTAACCTTATGAACTAGGACCTCCTGCCATTTCCACACGTGACTTACTCCTCTCTACATGAGAACGAGTAATCATGGAATATCAGGATGAACGCCCGCTAAGTTTTGCCCACATTCATACTTTACCAATCAATAACCACTTTCTGAGATATTTCTCCCTGGAATACTCGTTTATAATCAACTATTTCATACACATCACATCTCAATTTTTCCTCATACTTAATCATCCATACATTCAAATGAAATAAGGTCAGACGCTCTTATCATAGCCCAAGTACGACTGGAATAACGCTTCTTAGAAACTAATCAGACTGACCACTACTCATCTACTTTAATAAACAAACTCCTAAGAGTTCAAACCGGGCGCCACAAAGCCTAGGCCGAGTACTAAGACTCTAGGCCGAACACCTTTTAAAGACCAACACTGACTTATACTAAATAATAATAGTGATGAGAAACTATGAATTAACGAACGCTATCTAGTTTGAATAAAGACTCTGATTCTAAGCACAATAAATACTATATTACAGAAAACAAGACCCAGCACTTGGTTTAAGACCGAGCCCTGTAGAAATCAAACACATTTGAACGAGCATTGGTCCAAGACCAAGTGCTTATCAGGAACGAGCGCTACTGAAACTCAAAGATTGGTCCAAGACCGATCGCTAATAAACTCACAGAAAACGAATGAATATATATATACACACAATTGAGTCACCACTTATTCTGAATGAAAAGAACGATAACGTCTACGACCTTAAGTAGTATATGACACGTTAACTAAACTGTTCAGGAAGTCTAAAGGAGAACTACACTTAGGCTGATCACTCATATTTACATTCTAATATTATAACGCACTCGTTATTACCGTAATTCCTTGTATAAGAGAACCTAATATAGACGGACGCTCGACCAGATTACCACCTTTACTCAGAATACTACAGTTGACGATCAATCCCTATCTCAACTCAATTCACCACATGCATCATTCATCCATCCACACGTCCAAACAAGCAGTACACACATATCTCATATTCATCAAATAATCAAACAACGTATCATGCAAACATGCCAACGTTCACACAAGAATTTAAATCAAATTATATAAGCTTCCCTTACCTCTAAGCGTGACCGAACGTTCACAATTTGAACATAATAGCTCACCACCAATCTCTTAGAAGACTACGATCACGATTTACGAAACTAACCAAATGAAAGACCAAGAAGGCGTTCAGAAATGGGTTAAGGAACTCATGTAACCGAAAACTGAGTTTGTATGTACAGAAAAACCACTCGGATGAGATAGATGAACTTACCAGTCCAGAATCCAAAACTGATCGGTTCAAACGAACGCCCTCGACTCCGAGAGTGTTCAGACGGTGCCTGAGAGGTGATCAGAAGAAGAAATGGTTAAAACCTCTTAGAGAGAAGGAGGAGTTTTTAGAGAGAGAAGGAGAAAATGGTTTCAGCAGGGTGGGGAAGAAGAAAGACATGCAGAGAAGTGGCACGACATTTGAAATTTTGCCTTAAATACTGTCGTTGCCCAAAACGAACAGTCACTCCTTTGCAGCCACCTATTCTCCACTAACTGAGACGCTCACTCATTTCTTAGCACATGGATCCCACTACTTGAGGTTTTGAGTGTGTTTTAATGGGGTCTGACAATATATATGCTAGTATTGATTTTATCGGATATGATGGAATTATATATATAAAAGAAAACATATTTCTTATTATTTTATACTCTGGTGAAATTTTACATAAAAAGAATGTTGTATAAGATAAAGTATAGAATAGAAAAAAAAAACGTACGTAATGAAAACATGGCAAAGAACGAAAGAAAGAGAGCATCTGCCTTACGATTTTCACAACTTTTGGTGTTGGAATAATTCCATAACTTATTGGGTAGCTGGCTCCTTCCAGCCTCCAACACGTAACATGAAAACGTATAAATATTAGCGTCATTTTGTTTTGTTTCAAGTACTGTTTTTCCAACCTTAGGAAACTACATATCATATGAAAATCCCATGACAATTTTCTTGTCGGTGTTTTGCTTCTAATTTTCTTTTCTTTCATGCATTTTCTCTTGCTTCTTCTGTCTTATCTATGCTAAACTTCCATTCCAATTTCAACTACTATTACTCAAATCACACACGCCATTCCTTGTTATTCCTTTTAATTTGGGAATTAAAGGATCAGAAAACTAAAACTTTGTGGAAATTTTTAGTTTTTCCATGTTTGAAATCATTTAAAAAAAATAATAAATAATAAAGTGTCTTGAAGTTGAATAATATAATAATAATTAAAAAAAAGGTCAATTTCAAATATATTTTTTCACTCCCAAGACGGTAAGTCACAAAAGACAATTCATAACATGTGACTTGGGATTCCATGACTAAGTATCAAATTCACTTTATACATAGCAACAAAAACAAAATCATTCTTTCAAAAATAATCATTCCACTCATAATATTCGACGACTAATCTCTATTCTCATAGAATCGCAATTGCTTTAGATTGTTAATAGTGTAAATATGACACAAAAGATCATTTCAATACATAAATTTATGTAAATCTTATTTAATTTCTTGAATTTCAAATATTCTTGATAAAATAGTTCAAGCTTTGAAAGTACTCCATTAACTATAATTGTGAATCGAAGCGTGTGCATGTACATTCACTTTTCCTTCCCTTCTTGCAACGCTATACTCTGTACTTAAGAGGTTCAATTATATTGTTTTTAAGCAAAGTTGTCTCCTTTTCGTGTTTGGTTTGTCTTTCTTTAATTAATTATGATTCATGCTTTAGATAAGAGAAACCGATAGTTCAATATCAAAGTTTTTTAAAATTGTAATTTGTTGGAATTATGATTACAATTTCATCAGCAGTGACGGAAATGTTGATAAATATATTCTATTTGTTCATAATTATGATTAGAATATGATTGTCGTTGAACAAAATAAGCTCGGTTAATATGGTTGAGACAGAAACTAAATTTAAAATTATGAGTAGTAATATTTGAATCTCAACGGTTTGAATGCAAACCTGATTTGGAAGGAAATGATGGTCCTAAAAAAATACGTAACATCTCATCCCAAAAAATTAAAAAAATATATATGTAAAGTTAATTATGTAATGTAAGTGCAAGGGAAGGAGGATGTGCATTAAAATCGATATTCCTTTATTAACAACTTTATTATTAATGTATCGTTTTCTTTTCATTACATTAATCGATTTCATAATATAGTGGTCAACTTATGCCAGCACAGAGCTTGGTATAACCCAACTTATGTTTGGGTTATGTACTTAAGACTTTTTTAAACATTGTTTGTAGTTATTTATTCATTGTTATTTTTTTATTATGATTTCAAGTCACTAACTAGTGAAGCAAAACTACTTAATTTGAAAAATTAGAAGATATAAATGAACCACAATTATAGATTGAAGGTTGTAAATAGAAAGAAAACATAATGAAGTCGATATATGACAACAAAAAATATATTGGTAGGTGGGGGAAGGTAGATAAAGCTAGCATGGGATGAAGCCTTCACCAAATCCACAACAAAAATCCGCCATTGAACGTGTGCACAACTATTTAAGCAATTTTTGTTTGGTAAATTTCCATCATAAGTATAATATGTTCAAAAATCAGTGTATGCGTGATGTATTAATTCATCATTGCATTTACAAGAATTTATGTTTTCTGACTTTTTTTTTCAAAGTATACTGATTTATTCTTTGATGTTTTGAAATATATTAAAAATAATTATAACATATTTAATATTAGAATATTTATAATGTTTAACAGAAAATAAAAAAATATCTGTGGAAAATATGAACTCAATTACAATTTTACTACTAAAAAAAGCAAGCAGTTATTTTCATCTACTCTAGACTTGGTGGAGAAAATAATAATAGAAAAAGTATTGCTTAATTTTTTTTTCTATCAAAACATATTTGAAAGATATTCTCAACTTTAAAATTTTTGTCAGGATTGTATTTTTAAAACTTTTAAATAATGTGAGATTATTGAAATATTAATAGAATTTTTATAATAAACATTTTCTAATTTTTTCTTGGCACCTTTTAAAAACAAAGAAGATTCTATTAATTGTGGCGAGTCTTGTAAAATAGAAAAGTGTTGGCATATAGTATTTGTGATTTGAATCCCTTTTGGAATGGGTTAACGTGTGTTAATTAAATGTTTTCAAAACTTGTACTGACCAAAATGAAGTCTCCTGGTAATGATTATTGATATTTGGTTATAAGATTGTGTTGGTAGTAACTATTTAAGGATTTAAGATATTGAGAGGATATATGCTTAAATTTAACAATGCGTGTGACTTTTAAACTCATTTGGATTGCAATCCACAATAAATGGTTGGCTTAGGTAAAAAAAGATAAACATATCCCTTCTAACATTCTAAAAGTTTGGCATCTAAATAACGAAGTTGGTCCAAAATTACATACAAATGCTTAATTAGGTAAGCTTGTTGATAGTAGTATTATGATTTTATTATTTTGTATATTTTTAATTTTTTTTAGAAAAGTTAATATAGGTTTTTTTATTATATTAATGAAAATAACAAGTCAAATAAATAATTGATAAAACTTTTAAGAGAAAATTTATTTGGACAAAGATAACTAATGAGAGATGAGTTAAATTCATATAAGAAATTTTTAATCTAAACATGAGATAATTTTGATTATAGCCAAGTTTTAATATTTTAACAATAAATGTAAACCTTTAATCATAAAAACATTAATGTCTTAATAATTTGTATTATAAATTTACATTAAGTTCAACATTCAAATGTTATATAATTGTTTCACATTTATGTAAAATTTATTAGGTGTTTTATCCTAATCAGATTTTCTAAATTATCTTTCAACTAGCATGTACTACTAAATATGTAAACAATAATTATACAGTTAAAAACAAGAATAAAACACAAGAATGATGGAAAAAAGATACATTGAGTAATAGAAATTACGAAGAGTTAACTTACATTATGTTCAATCTCGTAAACCTGAGAGTTAGTTACTTTTATACTTTTTGAACACTAAGCCCCTATTCACTTGAATGGACTTGAGAGAGAGTGATTGAATGAATTTGAGAGGATTTGAAGATAAATTTTTTGTTGTTTATTTGAGTGGATTTTGGAGGTAAGTGAGAGTGAATTTGAAAGTAAAGTTTGTGAGAATTAGTGTAGAATTTGATTGATGTGACACATTAAAAAAATTACTTCCAAATCTACTCTCACTTACTTCCAAAATCCACTCAAATAAATAACAAAAAATTTACCTTCAAATCCTTCCAAACTCATTCAATCATTCTCCCCCAAATCCATTCAACTGAACAAGGGCTAAAAGAAAATAATGAACAATGTTTCCCAACTTTAAAACAAGTCTATTTCATATTTCTATTAGAGTTGATTTCCTATCTCTTAATGATGTGTCATTTTAACTTATGCAATTCTCCTATTTATAAGATCTATGCTTTGTTCGAATTGAACTGAGCTTGAAATTTGTTAACAAACGAGTTTTGTTAAAATATTTTCGATTGTCAATAACTTTTACTTATTTACACAATACTTTTATAAATAAAAATCAAATATTTCTATTTCTCAATTTATTAAATATACACCTTGATCATTAAAAAATAATAATAAAAATATCAATAAAAGATTAAAAATAAATAATAATAATAATATCAATTATTAAAAAAAAATAAAAACCCTATCTTAATCTAGTTTCATCATTAAATTTATTTTTATATTTTTCTACACTTTTTACACTAAAAAATAAAATAGACTCGTTACTAATTTTCAATTTATTAAACAAAATATTTTTCATTAGTGGTTAAAAAACAGGCAAATATCTCCCGAAATCCTTCAAAACATTTTACCTAAATAATTCACCACCCACTGTTTGATGAGATTTGCATGCAAACTCTCGTTATCCATGACATTTGACACGCACATATGACTATTGAATATTGATTAGTATTATGCTTAGCTTTGTTAAGAACCATAATTTATGAAAAAAATTGATCAAATGAATAATTATCAAAACCATAATTTTAACTGCCTGTTTATTTATGATGACGTAGATTTAATGAACTATACGACATAAGAAGACGCAACAGAATCTGTGTACAAAAAATATTTCAAAAAGAAAAAACAAAACTTCTTATTAGAATGATAAGATCAATGAATTATATTTAAATACTAACGCTAATTACGTAATTAATGCCATTCATTTATTATTTTCCTTTTTCATGTCCCCTTTTATATATATATAAATGATATAGTGAATATATAAAACATAGAATGAATATATTGAAATTTACGAGGGATTTGGAAATCAAATTGCGGGGTGTAGGGAGCAAAGACCTACGTGTTGCAGAAAATCAAGGCCCAGCCCATTGTATATGATCCCATTTGGTATGGTGTATCTTGAGCATTCCTTCCTGTATCCCATAATTTCAACTTGCATATCATAAATTTAAAATTTGCAAATTTATTTTATGATTTTGGATTTTCAGTAGCAGCTCCCAATGTGTAATATTGAAACATTACGGATTAGAATATTGGACATTAATACTTTTTTATTTCAATCTAGAATATTTTACATTAATACTTTTGTATTTTAAAATGTACAAATTCAAATATAAATTGGTATTATGAATTATACCTTATAAATTATAAAATATATTTTAAATTTCATGATTTATATAATAAAATTTTGTATTTTGAATTGTATATCTCGTGATGCAAAATAAAAAAATATAATGTATTTTTTAATTAGATGATCTCTAATAAAGAAAATACTGGATTGGAGGAATATTCATAGATAAGGATTTATAGGCTTTAACCAAGCCCGTTAAAAGAATTACGAGTTAAAATTAGGGTAGAAAATGAATCTCTCTTCACAAACTTATAAATAGGGTACACGATTATTGTAGAAAAAATAAGAAAAAAATATGGAAAATATAATGCAAATTGGTTATTTGACCACTCCATGTAGGTGGAAGTTGAAATTATAGGGTACAGAAATAAATGAGTCTATTTCTTTCATAACGGGGAAGAGATAAATATTTCTTTTTTGACAAAAAGGAAAAAACAAGACTCTATTGGATAAATATGATCATATAAAGTTTCAGAATTACATGATTTGTATTACAAATGAAATTATAAAAACATATAAAATTAATTGAGTTAAAATGCCTTTTATATTATTAATAATATTTTCTACTAAAACTTTCCATTTAATAATTAAGTTGATCTCAATCTAATGTCACTCCTCAATTTGTTGAGATGGTACAATCTTCCCATCAAACAAACATAATTAATTGATTTTTATTTTGTTAACTTAGAAAATAGAGAGGGCTTGGTGTGAAAAGTTGAACAGTGTTATTTTTGGAATTGAATTGATCAAAATCTGGCAGACGGAAGACTAATGAAAGCAAAGACTTTCGCCAAACCACACATTTATCTTTCCAGAATAGACTTTCAGCCTTTCTTATCTTGTTCAAATAAAATAAGAACCAAGTGAATATTCAAATTATTATATATAAAAAATAATGTTTGAATTATTGTATAAAAGAGATATTTTCATCACTAATTTACAATACAAGCCAGAAAATCCTAAATATATCCAAAACCCCTAATTTATTAAAATTAATATGCTCTCTCTTTAAGTACCATATGGTTAAATAGTTCATTTTTTAAAGTTTAATAGAAATGAGTAAATTAAAATATATTTATTAAAATATATAAGTTATACATAAAGTCATTAGTTCACTCTGAGAAAATAAAGTAGTTTTTAGTTACGCAGCTTTAAATTCAAAGTTTTTTTTGTCCTAATTATTAAAAAGTCGTATCTAAATTTTGCTGTTGTTCTATATTGAACTCGAAAGTTAACCTTGGTTTCTTTTTTCAGATTTAATAAAATGATCGATGTGGTATTGATTGTTTTATTAAATCTTGAATAATTTGGCTGGGTAATTTAAAAAGATTGTTTACTTATCTATATGTATATATAAAGTTTTATTATTAATTTTCATGATTTTTTATATACATTTTTTATATTGTTTACATGAAAATCAAATCGAAGTAAGATGCTTTTGAAATTTTGCGAAGATGGGAAACTAAACTCTTTGGATGTGTATAAAAGTACGAGTTAAAAGGCGTTTTTAGTTTATATATTTAAATTTTAAATTAAAATTTTTTTATGTTTCAAATTTTAAGATATTTTTATCTTTAAATTTAAAAAATAAATAGATATAATTATTTTAAACTAATGACATTATTTTTTTTTAAACTTGTAAAAAAATATTTTAGACCAATATTTAAACTGAAATTTATTAAAATAATGTAAATAATTTAAACATCTTAAACATGTTTAATACATTAAAATAATTTAACATAGTTATATTTGTTTTTAATGTATGTGAATTAAACTATATTAAACCCTAAACATAAACCAAATCCTGAAAATGACAAGGGGAAAGAAGAGACAAATGTAGAAACTGAGAAATTATTAAGGTTTGAAGTGTGCAGGTGCGTGAGAATAATGGAGCAGAATATTTTTGTAATAAAATAATATTATTATATAATGAAATATGTAAATATTGATTCCATTTTCTAATACCACTCTTTCTCTCAGAAATTTTCTCTCTCTTCTTTTCTCCTCCTTCCCTCTAGAAACTCTTCATCTCAGTTCATCTTTTCAATCATCTGACCACACTTAATCACTCTTGGTATCAAGAACTCCAATTTTCACCGATCAACGTCTCATTTAGAACGGGTAAGTCCAAATCTCTGGGGTTCTTGTAGGATTCTGAAACTTTCTGACACATGCAAGCCACATTTCTGATTGCATGTGTTCATCAGCTTCTTCTTCTTATTTCTAATCACTTTTTCTGGTATTTTAGGTTGGTCCGTTACCGCAAATTGGCGAACTGTAGGTTCTTGAGATTTTCTGATATTAGGAGCAAATTTTCGAAGTGGTAGAGTTGTTCGGTCCAGTTAAGAGGTAAGGGAAGCTAGCTAATTTAATTACTTAGTTTTGATGTATGAAATTGTTGTTTGATGATGTTGCATGTATGTGAAATTGAATTGTTTGATGTTCGGTGATTTTGGGTGTGGACTGTTATATGCTATGTTCATGAGGTTTGGAGTTTTTGTATGATTATGGTTTAGTGGCCGAGTGAAATTGGTAAGGTTTGGTGGTGATCATAATTCTACAGTTATTCTGCAAAATTTTGTAGTTTGCTGAAGGTCTTTAATTGACCGTTCGACTTTTCTCTAGTGCTCATTCTTAACTGAGTTCTGCTATTGTGGATTCTCAGTTAATAACCGCTCGGTCTGTCATATACTGTAACTGTTAGTGACCGCTTGATCTTGGTAGTGCTCGGTCAGATGCCAGCACTCGGTCTCGGTAGTGCTCGGCCAGATGCCAGCACTCGGTTTCAGTAGTGCTCGGTGATGCACTAAGAACTCGGTCTCATCATATTACCAAAATTATGTAACTGAAATTGAAACTAAGAGTGTTCGGTCTAAGCTCGTAGTATTCGGTTTAAGCTCTTAGATTTTGATTACAAGCTTTAGTATTTGATTATGTCCAATTTTAGATGTTCTATAGTATTCAATCAATTCTTTGGATTCTGTCTAGTAAATACAGTTCGGTTATAGTCTTTGAATAATGAGAAAATGTTCTGTCTCACAATATTTAGTTCAACTAAAGTGTTTAGCCGGGTTATAACGTTCGGCATAAGCCCTAAGTGTTCGGCCTAAGCCTATAGTGATTAGTCTAAGATAATAGTGTTCGGTATGGTCTACTAATAGTCGCTATTATTCAATCAGTGTTGATATGTCCGAGTCAGTCGTGCTCAATGGTGATGTTATTTTAATGTTCGGTTTGAAGTTATTTTTAGATGTTATGGATGAGGAAATATGTTGTTAAAGAAGTATAGTATTTAAAATGTGATATGAATGAAATAGTATGAATATAAAGAAGTATGATGTGATTTGTATTATATGGATATGATCGAGTGTTCTAAGGAGGAATATCTCAGAAATGGTTATGGAATTGTAAAGTATGAATATGGTTAGACTAAGCTGTCGTTCATCCTGACATTCTAATGGTCACCGATTCTCAAGTAGAGAATGGTGGCGCATGTGGTGAGAATAGCAGGAGGCCTGGTTGCGTATAGCTTGAGGTTCAAGCTATCGGACTAAACTCATGTGTAGACTTGGGTTTCCAGCTACAGTGAGGGATGAAGGGCTAACCTCGTGTGGCGGCTTGGGTTTCCAGCTATGGTAATTCTGATGATTTTCCAGATTACCTTTCCACGAGTGCAAGAACGTCATAGCTACATAATTCATACAGTCCGGACAATCAGAGTAAAAGTGGTCGGTTATAAGATATTTACATGAATTTGGTAGATGTATGATTGTTGATATGTTGGTATGAATTGTATGCTTACATAGTTAATTAAATTACACTAACTTACCCTTATTTTCTTATCTTGTCATGTGGTCTGTTCGGTCGTCCTTGTCCTTGCAATGAACACCCTATGGGTGTGAGCAGAAGGTGCAGAAGTTTCTCTGGAGCAGGCGCTAGTAGGAAAGGATGCTAGAGTAAGACCGTTCGGTCTTGTATTTGATTTTGCACTTAGTATAGGACCGTTCGGTGTAATGCATTGCTTGTAGGACCGTTCGATTGATACACCTCTTGTATGACCGACTGCTTTTATGATTTGTATTAGTTTAGGTTTCTGTAAAGTTTTAATTTATGTTTATTTTAGGATAACTGTAAGTTAGTTTTATTTTCTGTAACTGTTCTATTTTATTGTGAATGTAAGGACCCTTAAATATAGTTTATAGCTATATTTTTGGGATGTTACATAAACAATCTTTAATTTTACATCGAAATTTAAAAATTATAACCATATTTAATCCTAAAATTATGTATTTTCCATGTGAGATAAAATAACACCTATCAAACAAAACAATTGTGATGTATATTTATGATACCAAATAATTTTTCTTATTGGATCAATTAATTTATGTGTTTGAAAAGTATAAGAATGGAAATAACAGTATTATTGCTATCTCTAATTAAATATTTACCATTCATATGTTATTTAAATTTTGATATTTAAGTATGGGGTTTGCTAATGCGCGTACGCCTGTTTTTCAGTTGGTACATTTTAGCAATATGTACCGGGTTTTAGTAGACAAAAATACCCTTATATATCATGGATTCTAAGTTTTAAGGTTAAGGGTATTTTAATAATTTTCATTCTCAAAATTAAAAAAAAAAAACTCAAACCCTTACTCACCTCTCTCGTTCCTCTCAACCCTTTCTCTTTCATCTCTCTCACTCCAACTTTTTCTCTATCATCCCTACTGTAACCCCAATTGAAAAAATCAGAAACACTTACCGTTAAACAATCTTACAAAAAATGATTTTATAATGAGTTTTCATTTTATAATTTTTGTCTTATCTAATTTTATCCAATTTTCACAAGCATACAGGAATTGATAATTGACTTGGAAAAAATCAGAAATACTCGTTGTTAAACACTTTCTTACAAAAAATGATTTTATAATGAGTTTTCATTTTATAATTTTTGTCTTATCTAATTTTATCCAATTTTCACAAGCATAATGACATCAAAGGAATTGGTAATTGGCTTGGAAAAAATAAGAAACACTCGTTGTTAAACAATTTCTTACAAAAAATGATTTTATAATGAGTTTTCATTTTATAATTTTTGTCGTATATAATTTTATCTAATTTTCACAAGCATAATGACATCCGAAGGAATTGGTAATTGGCCTAGAAGGTTTTTTTTACAGATGATGATTCAACATATGTAGATGATGAAATTAGAGAGGTTAGTGAAGATGGTGAAATTGAAGAGATCTTGAATGAAATTTGTCTGACTCTTTAATATATATATATATATATATATATATATCAATCTATGTCAATTGCAAATAAAGTAGTATTCGATTTTAATACTTCATTAACATATTTCAAACAACTTATTAAGTTATATAATCTAACTTTTACTGTCAATTTAACAACTTGTATAATTCCAAACAATTAAGTTCTTAGAAGTTAGAAATAACAAGCTTAATTATTATTATTATTATTTTATATAGTTTGAAGTTGGTTTATGTACTCTGAATAACGCATTGTGTTATATTGTATATATGTTTGCATGAGACTTATTTTTGTTTTAAAAGTGAGGAAATTTGAGGTGAAGATTTTACCTCATTTATATACACGAGATATGGTTATTACTTTCCTTATCTAATTATTATTTTTTTTTTCATAACATTTGTTTTACTTCTACAACGCAAATCTACTACAGGTAGATGCACGTTTAAATCTTTCCCAATTTGGTTGGATAAGAATGGTAGAGGTGGGAACACGTAAGCACGTGCCATACACAGCCAAGTAAGTGTTGATTTTTTGCACTTTTCCACTTTTCGATATGGGACCTACCAATGCTGTCAATTTCGATTCACCAGAGGGTCGTTTTCTTTGATACATAAATAAACCACCTTAACACTGCAACCAATCCTATATTGTTTTCTCCCTTTCTAACAAACACAGACACACAAAAATGGCTCTAACGCTTCGTTCTTCGGTTTCCCTCGTCAACCAGAAAGAAACCAGACTCCCAAAACCCAAAGAAGACGTTTCCACAAAAGTTTCTTACCTCGGAAAAACAAAAGTAAACCGATCTTTCCGTCTCCGAACCAAGAGTTCCATGCAACAAACACATGTCACAGGAGACAACAACAGCAACAACTTCAACGCCCAAGTGACGATGAAAAACGAGAAAAGAGAGAAGCTTCACGCGCCGTTGGTTGGTCATAGTCATAATGATGCGATGAGAGTGCCGGTGTTTGTGATGCTGCCATTGGACACTGTAACAATGGGGGGGACTTTGAATAAGCCGAGAGCGATGAATGCTAGTTTGATGGCTTTGAAGAGTGCAGGAGTTGAAGGAGTGATGGTGGATGCTTGGTGGGGTTTGGTGGAAAGAGAAGAACCCTTGAAGTATAACTGGGAAGGATATGCTGAACTTGTGCAAATGGTTCAAAGGCATGGCTTGAAGCTTCAGGTTGTCATGTCTTTCCATCAATGTGGTGGAAATGTCGGAGACTCCTGCAGGTATATCACACACTACTCATTTTAACCTATTTCAATGTGTTTGTACTGCTCCTGTGTTTAGATTTGTTGATAACAGAGATTTGGGTAATAAATTGTTGTGAGATTGATTTTTGTTCATCGTGAAATTTGTTGTATACAACATAAAAGTTATTAACATTGTTTTGTACTTCTTATAATGAAAGGGCAAATAAAAAAAGGATTGATTTTGATTCTAATTTTGTAGCATTCCTCTGCCTCCGTGGGTGCTGGAAGAAATCAGCAAGAACCCTGAACTGGTTTACACAGACAGATCAGGGAGGAGGAATCCTGAATACATATCCTTGGGCTGTGATTCAATGCCTGTTCTTCGGGGAAGGACACCCATTCAAGTGTACTCTGATTACATGAGGAGCTTCCGTGACAGATTCAGAGACTATTTGGGCAGTGTTATCATTGTAAGCACCACACCCATTTTTGCTTCAATTTGGGGGTTAATTTGTGGTCAGAGTATGAAAGAAAAATGGCTAAAACTTTGGGATAACAGTAAGCTTTTTAACTGCATTGAATACATCAACAACCACACATAGACGATGAGTGAGTAGTAATATTAAATCATGTAACTAGAATTAGTTCTTTACTCACCCTTAAATTTTCAACCGTGTTCATAAATTTAGAAGACTAGTTTGAAGGGGAATGGAGGGAAAGCACTTATAAATTGATGATAAACTAGGAACTGAGGAATTTGTTTCAGATATGAAGTACTGAGACTAAATTCATTTGCAGGAAATTCAAGTGGGGATGGGTCCTTGTGGGGAGCTAAGATATCCATCTTATCCTGAAAGCAATGGAACTTGGAGGTTTCCTGGCATTGGAGAATTCCAGTGCTACGACAAGGTATGGATAAATGAAATGCATAAGATTTTGCTTCAATGAAGCTGAAGAAGCATGTCAATGTTACATAACAATTAGACTCCTAAATCTCTGGCTTTGTGATAATAATGGCATCTCAAATGTGACAAATTACAAAATATCCTCCTTTTCTCGTTGGCTTTACTAAAATGACTTGTTTGTCATGCAGTATATGAGAGCTTCATTGGAAGCATCAGCTGAGGCCATTGGGAAGAAAGATTGGGGAAGAAGTGGACCCCATGACTCGGGCCAGTACAACAATTTTCCTGAGGAAACTGGATTTTTTCGCAGGGAAGGAACATGGAACTCAGAATACGGACAATTCTTCCTTGATTGGTACTCCACCAAACTTGTTGAACACGGTGAGAGAATCCTTGCATCAGCCAAAGGCATATTCAACTCGCGTGGGGTGAAATTATCTGCCAAAGTTGCTGGAATTCATTGGCACTACAAGGCAAGGTCACATGCAGCAGAACTAACAGCAGGCTACTACAACACTCGGTTTCATGATGGGTACCTACCAATAGCAGAAATGCTGGCAAAGCATGGTGCAGTGTTTAACTTCACCTGCATGGAAATGAGGGACAAAGAGCAACCTGAGCATGCTAGTAGCTCCCCAGAGGGCTTGGTTCATCAAGTGAAGATGGCAACCAGAAGAGCAGGAGCAGAACTTGCTGGGGAGAATGCTCTTGAGAGATACGATGCAGCTGCATTTTCTCAAGTTTTGGCAACAAGTGACTCTGGTTCTGGATTGTCTGCATTTACTTTTCTCAGAATGAATAAGAAGTTGTTCGAGGGAGACAATTGGAGGCAATTTGTGGAGTTTGTGAAAAGCATGTCAGAGGGTGGTAGGAGACAAAGCCTTCCACTTTCTGATACCTGCGGCACTCATCTTTACGTTGGACACATCACAGGATTTAAGAAGCAGCAAGAGCAGGCTCAGGATGTTGCTCTCGTGTGAACACATGTATACTATGTAGTTAAATTCAAAGCATCATAGTTTTTTATACAAGTGAAAAGGATGTAGAATTATGATTGCTATACGCAAGGAAAATGGCATATATTATAGCCAAATTCCTTAGATTGTTAGTGAAATATTGTTTCATTTCACTTCAAAATCCAGTGAATGTTGTGCTGATAATTCCAACAAACCCATCTTATGTAGTTCGCTTGAAGTCGTTTGTTCCACTCTTGTAATATGTTCAAACTTTTCAATAAGAGAAAGGAAAGATTTTTCCTTCTCGTTTGATTATTCCGGTGGCATTTCAGCATTCAGTTCCTAGCGTCTAATCTTTAAGCAAGAACAGAAGAATAATATACTTGCTGGGTAAAGGAAAAAACGAACAATAAATATTAGCAGAAAAAATAATAAGTTTAAAAGAGAAACACTACTTAGTTGGGCAAATGTTTTTGCATCAAGATAAATCTCTTCTACACTTTCTTGTTACAGTGAACTAATCATGATGAAACTAAAATAGTTCTTTTAATAAGATTTTGTTCTGAATAGTATTTATGTTCAATTAGGAAAAATAAATGTTATAATATTTATTATACATTAATATGGGTTGATAATTTTTTTTTACAAAGTATCGGATTGTAGAAGACTAACCTTTTCAAACAAAAGCAACCATATCTCAAATCATTAATAGAAAATAACATATATAGGGTTATAACCCTCATGCAAGGAGAGATTAAGATCATTGCAAAATATATAATAATAATAATTATTATTATTATAATAATAATATTAATGTTTCTTTTCTTCCTTATGAAATAAATATTAAAAAATAAATAAAAATTATAGGGAAATATAAAACTATATTAAAATTAATTATCTTTTAATATATGTGTTTTTATAATCTTTGTATTTTTATGTAATGCTATCAACAATAAATAAATAAATATTATTTTTAATTTTATAAATTAATTATTTTATAATTAATCTTTTCAAATTTTAGTTTATACTTATATGTATTTTTGTGATTTTTATTTAACTATATGAATATTTATTTTTAAATGTACAATTAAAAAAATCAAGATTAACTTCCAAATTACTATTTTGAACCGTGTATTGCAGTATTTTTTTTAAGTTCAAATTATACAACCTATAAAGAACTTTAAACAGAAGAAAATGATGCTTTTAATGTTGACAATAAGTTTGAGTTGGACAAAGAAACTCCCCCATTTATTAAGGCTTTGAACTTTATATCAAATCCTCCAAATTTCTTTGTCACTCGTACTTTTGTAAAGAAAAATGGTAGATACCGTGTCAGGAGTATTCTGACAATTATTATTCTTTAATTACAATTAGATATTTATTTTGACAAAATCATTGAGTAGAATGAAATTGTGACATTAACTAAATTAAAAGTCAACTCATTAAATAAGTAAGCAACGTACATTATATCATCATTTATATTATATTTATTAATTTGGGCTCAATGGTTATGTTCTTTTAATTATTGTAAATGTATGCTATTTAAGAATGAAGGAAAACAAATTTAAAAATAAAATATTTAGTAACTAATATCATTTTAAACTTAAAAAGTAGATAAAGACGATTTTTCTCTGTTAGATTAAATAAATCATGGGTTATATTGAATAATCGCGTAATGATTGAGTTATTTTTGTTTTTTCTTCTATGAAATGAAACCTTATTTGTATACTATATTGGATTAAATCGCACTAACTAGACATTTGAGAATTTTGGAAATTGTTTCAAACTTTTCCGACAATAATTTCATTGACACGACACATTACCGATCAATCTGTTGGATTCCTAATATGGGACTTGGGACTTAGACTCACATTTACGGGAGAAGAAGAAACACAGACGTAAGAAACTCGAAAATATACAATCTAAATGAGGAGGATGGAAATATACAATTAGTGACAGATATTTTCAATGGTACATTTCAGGCAAAACAAAATGACTTAAGAGACTTTAACCTGTTGAATCTCTTGTATCTCGAAGAGATTTTAAGGACAGATTCGCTGACACAAAAGATCCTACTGCAGTTTTATAGAAACTAAAAAAATAATCATTTATTTAGCAGTTGAGACCAATCTGGATGGTGTGGATATAGGAGTGTTATTAGGTGAAGTGTTTTGGGTTTGTGAATCCTGCAATGCTTGGTTCAAGGTTTCCACTATCTGACTCATGGAGGGTCTGTCTTCAGGATTCTTCTTCAAGCAGCAATCTGCCAAGTTGGCTACTTTCCGAGCTGCAGCAAGAGAGTATTGGTTATTGAGACGTCGGTCGATGATGGTGCTGAACCTGCTACTGTTGGCAGGGTAATGTTTAACCCATTCTACAAGCTTTTGTTCTCCTATTGGACGGTTTCTATTCAATGCACGTCTCCCTGTGAGGATCTCATAAAGCACCACACCAAAACTCCAAATATCACTCTGAACTTTCAGATGACCCGTCTGAACGTACTCTGGGGCAGCATATCCCTGTGTCCCCACTACCTGATAAGTTTTCAGAATCATCAGTCTGGTTTTTATTCAGTGCTGCTTAATTGCCAACACCAGAATCTGTTATAGTTACTGATATTTGCATATATGATAAGTAATTATGATTACATTTTCATTGCAAATGATGGATGGGTTTGGAAAGTCTCATAGTTCAGATTTATTTTTGGAAGTAATCATGATTGAATACCAATGAAAAACTATAGGAGTTCAACTTACCGCAGTAGATACATGAGTCTTGTCACCTGTTGGACCCTCTCTTGCAAGACCAAAATCTGAAAGTTTGGGATGAAATTGCTTGTCCAGCAACACGTTTGAAGATTTGAAATCGCGGTAGATCACCTTCCAATACAAAACATTAAAACAAGACAAGATTATTATAATCAATTAGAACACCTACGATGTTCAATTCAGACAAGATTACAAATGTGAAACATGTCTCAACTACAATGTACCTGAATCTCCAATCCGTTGTGGAGATAATACAATCCTTGAGCAGCACCGAGCATGATCTGCAATCTTGTTGGCCAAGGCAAAGGAGGTAAAGAAACACTGAAAAGATGATCTTCCAGACTCCTGTTAGACATGAACTCATATACCAACAACCGTTGGATTCCTCTTTTACTGTCTATTGAGCAGTATCCCAGAAGCTTAACCAAATTAGGGTGGTTAGCAACGCTCAGAAATTGAACTTCTGCAAGCCATTCTTTGTGTCCCTTTACAGAATACAATATAAAAAATAACACAAACATGAGAAACCAAACCAAGTATATCTTTAAAGTAGTACTCAAGTGTTGACACAATTCAGAGACAGCATAACACATTTGACTGACACTCTGCAAACTCGTTTTCCATTGAAAGCAGTTCCTAACAGCCATGAAAAGAAGTTTTTCCTCACATCAAAATCAACTCATCCATGATTAATAGAAGTTTTCTCATTTAGGTTTTTCAGAATCTGAATTTGCCTTTCACATAAATGATTTTCGTAAAAGAACCACCTACACCGATTAAAATCGTTGTATCTTGTATACATTGTATCACGCTTGCAATAGTCCATTATCTTTCAACAATTCTAATATAAACAAAAAGAAGGGACATAGAATCACCGGAGCAGATAACAGTCATAAAAACCACATATTTTTTAGATTGAGAATTGAAAAACAAAGGTACTGAAGAAGGGTGTGTTTGGGTATATATATACCTGTAAGCCATGCGCGTTAAGTTTTTTTATTGCGACTACAATTGGAGAAGCTCCATCTTTAGGACTGATGGTTCCTCTATATACTTTTCCAAAACCACCTTCTCCAATCTTCAGCATGCTATTGAAACCATTTGTTGCATCTATAAGCTCTTTTAAACTGAAAATTCTGTAACTCTGTTCCTTCTCTCTGTACAATTCTTTTATGCTCCTCGGCGATGGTACCGAGCTTGGGGACTTCGGTGCTCCATTCACAACCTGGCTTTTCTTCTTCCGTCCCTTTGGGAGTTCTGGGTGGGATTTTGATTTCTTTTTGAAGAACAAACAGTTCATTTTCTAATCATCCAAGTTACTAAAATTCTCAGCAGAACAGAGTATAGAAAGACAGAGGGTTCGTTCAAGAGAAAATGAAAACAGATGAAGCAAATTATGTTTGAAAAATGCGAAAACGAATGAAATGGAGAAAGAGAAAAAATTGAAACGGGTTTGTTCCGTGTAGCAGAGGAAATTGAACAATAAGAAGAAGGGAATTGAGAGGAAAACCGCGTGAAAATCCGCGTCTGATACACAGAAACATAACATTAACAGTTAAAAGGTTATGTTTGATTTGATGGTTATGTTATGGGACATCTATAGTCCGATTCAGGGTCAAAGTAAAACAAAGTTGATTGCAATTTTATTTGGAGTATATTTTCAGTCAAAGATTGTTTAAAATTTACATTTTGAAGAGTGATGAAAAGATAAAAAGAAAAAAAAAACTTCTGTTAAAGATGAATTATTAAATTTGTAGTAAAGATAAACAAATTATACACCAACAAAGTTAAACCTCTTAAAACAAAAAAAAAAAAAAAACTTTTAGATTTGGTGCTGATAAGGATGTGTGAATGAATGAATGAAACATTAGAGATTTTATTAGCCAAAAGGTAGTTGTTCCTTTATTTTAAGGAATCTGTGTAGAAAACCAACAATATGAAACAAAAAGCATGGTAAAGCTAAAGCTACATCAGTGAACTTTGAGTGAAAGATAGGAAAAGAGAAAATGAGTTTCATTGATATGAATTTAAAAAGAAGTGAAAAAAGTAATGATAATGATAAAGATAGGAGTGGAGACTTAGAAGGTGAAGTGGGTACACGTTTATATAATAATAATAATTATTATTATTTTATGAGAAGAGTTGAATTGACTGTACTAAGACTTTCAAAGTTGGAAGAGACTGTGGCGTCTTCAACAACCAGCGAACTTATAAACAATAAAAATCAGTATATCATTATGAACAACGTTGGAGCTTCCAAGTTCAAACATGGGGTTCCACATTCTTCATTCTTACTTATTTCTTGCTCTCTTCCTTTCTTTCAAATTTTACTATTTTTTACTTTATTTGCTAACACTTTTCTTGCTTTTTCATTCATTTTATTTTCAACCTTCCATTAACTATCTGAACTTCATAATTAAATACTTTTATCTTTTTATCAAGTAGATGTTAAATCGTTAACAGGGTTCTCTGATGATAATAATGTTATTTTATTAAGGTTTAATATTTTTTTTTATTTTCATCAATTTTATTTAAAGTGATTTTTAATTTTTTTATATTTAAAGTAATTCTAATTTTTATAATTGTTATTTAATTTGATTTTTTTACGGCAATGTCTATTAATCATTCACATCAAAAATTCACAAAAAATGTCTATTAATCATTCACATAAAAAATTAACAAAAAAATAATAGGTCATCGTTCATAACTCACGTAAATATGATATTATTAAGGGTTAAATATTCTTTTAGTTGTTCAACTATTAAGCGATTTTATTTTTCGTTCCTCTTTTAAACTTTGGTACACTTTGATCCTTGTTAGCAAGGAAAACTATAAATTTTCGTCCTCCAAAACCAACGCTGTTAAAATTAGGCTAAGTTGGCTAACGGTGTGCCACATCATTTTTTCTTTTTTAATGCTAAGTCAATATTTCCTTGCTTATCTCCCTCTCTCTCCCTTCATCTTCTTCCTTGCATTTGACGTCGAACTTCTTCCACTCTTCTTGTTCACTAAACCTCTTGTCGACGTCGCAGCCGCACAACTCCCTCCTTGTCCACCACCACAAATTATGATATAGCCATAGCAGAAAAGAAAGGAGACGGAGGGAGAGAAGCAGGAAAGATTGACTTAATGTCAAAAAAAGAAAAAATAATATGGCATACTGTTAGTCAATTCAGCCTAATTTTAATGGCATTTGTTTTGGAGAACGAAAAATTTAAAATGGGAAGAAAAATAAAATTGATTAATAGTTGAGGAATTAAAAGCATATTTAACCTTATTGTTAAAGATTTAAATATTATTAAAAAGAAAATAAATTAAAGAAAAATTATAAAAATTGAAACTAGAAAAAAGTGGAGGATAAAGTGACATTTTATTAAAGATATAAAATCTCATAACATTTTAACTACAAATTCTTTTAAGTGATAACTTTTAGACACTATTTTGTGTGGTAGTAGTTTTTGTACCGTGTACTTTATGGGCCCAAAATAATTTTATGTTATTTATTATATTTTTTAAATGATAGAATAATTTTCAAATAATTAAATACGAGAAATTCAAATTAAATATTTGTATTACTTTTGGATAAAACTAATGTTGCAAAATAATATATATTTTAATGAACTTCTAAAAATATTTTCATAATTTATACTTTTATAGTAATTCATTTTCACATGATAACTAACTAATCATTCATTAAATCCAATTTTTATGACATAAATAAAATCTTTAAAAAAATTTAATTTGTATATTTAAAGTACTACATTATAATATTTTATTCACAGACTTTTAACACGTCTTTTAATCTAATATGTTTACTTAACTATTTGAAATATGTTGACTGTATGACAAAAAACTTTCTTGATAAAATATAATTCAAGTTATCATAATCAACATTAATGATTATTATTTTATTTATTATTTAAAATATTTTAATTATTTATATATTTATCATTTTGCCTTATTATATAGGATTTTATAAATATATTAGTATTTTGGTGTGAAATGCATGTCAACCAAATAAATATGAAAACATAGGTTAGGTAGAACTTTTAATATGAATATAATTAAGCAAATCAAGGTCTTAAAATACTAAACTCATTTGTGATAATAAATATCAATAATTTAAACAAATTGTTTTATATTGAATAGAGGTATTACATTAACTTTTTAATCAAGTGTGAAATATTTTTATCAAGTATGTGTATTGACATCACGTTGTTAATAAATAGACATCCAATTTATATAAACGTAAAACTTATATGATTTTGAATTTTAGATGATAAAATTTATGAAAAAAAAAACTGAAAGCTTAACAGTAAAAATTAAAAAAATGCAAAAAATAAAACAATTATAAAATAAATAATTTATAATTCTGTATATTTTAGACTAAAAATTACCTCATATTAACCACTGCCCCGTAATAATATTAATTATGTATATGGAATTAAAAGAAAGATCAAATATTTATACTTTAAAATTCATATAATAAAGTTGAAGTAATTGAAAGTTGAAAATAAAATTCACACAAATGTAAAAAGTTAGAGTGAAGTATTAAAATTATGTTTAGATATTATTGAAATAATTACTGTAAAATTATATTTATTGTCCCGCAACTAATATTGTTTAAAGATGTGCAATATTCTTGACTGTACCGTGACTTAGTCTTGGAGTTGACATGTTTGAAAATTAAGAACATGTTCAAACTATAACATTCACCATTTTTTTATAATAAATTATTTCCTATTCAAATAGTCTATTTATATAAGAAAATTTGATATTAATAAGCATCAAAGTTCATTCATAATAAAAAAAATTATCAGGAAAACAAAATTATTAATAATAAATATTTTTTTCTTATCAAAGTTCCTTATTTTTTTTCCTCAATGTCCACTGTTGTACGTGTCATTACTGTTATTGTTGTTTCTTTTTTCTTCTTCTTCTCTTTTATATCAATTTAATTTATAATAAATATTTAATTAAATTTAGCGAGAAATTAACCCTGATTATATCAACACATTTAACAATGAGATTATTAACAAATTTACAATTATAGATTTATTGACTAATTTTCAAAAGATAATTATTAATAGATCTAGTAATGAATTTCAAAAAATTTAAGTATCGACAAATAAAAAAAATAATTACCAATAGATTATCAACGAATTTTCTCATGACCAGGTTGAAAATAAAATGAAAACTCTGAAATTTGTTTTATTGACAAAAGATTATAAACAAAAATTTCTATCACTAATAAAAATTATAAATTACAGACAAATTAATATTTCCGTTAGTAATTAGAATCTTAAAATTTATTAATAAATTTGATTTCATTAACCATTTTTTTAAATTAAATTTTGATACTAATATAATATTTTCTAACAGTGATTATTAACTAATATGGAAAGTTCTATTAACTAGTGACAAATACATATCTCGATTAATAAGAATGATAAAATTATCTTTAACAATAAGAATCACATGCTAGTATTTTGTTTATTTTTTTTAAACTTTAATCCAGATTAAATAAGAAAAACGTATAATATTGTATTTCATTACATCCCCATATATATATATACATATATTTATATATATATATATATATATATATATAATACAAATCATATAAAAAAATCAATGTAATAATCATTTAAATTGAAAAAAAAAAATGATGATTTGGTAGTACAAATTCCTGAAGCAAATCAAAGGCAAATATAGCCTCTTCAAGCATTTTCATTGGAAGAAAACAACTCAGCAAGAGACAAGAGCTACTTACTAGACACCATAGCTTTTCAGACTTCTATAGGGTGTCTTACAAATCACATGTTTTTTTTTTTCTTTTTTTCGGATGCTTATAGGTAGAAGATGGCATACATTGTGCCCTTTTTTCAAAAGAGCAATAACAAATTATGAAATAACAACTTAAAAATAGGAAATTAGTCCAAGGTACTGACGAAGATAGTCATTTCTCGGTACTCTCATAATATTTAGTGGTTTGATGATATTTCTTAATACTAATATTTATTTAGAAATAAAAAAAACGAAATTTATTTTGTAACGAAATATTAAACAAAAAATAAATATTATATTGTAGTTAATTTTATCAAATGATAAATAACATAAACTTCTAAATTTATAAATCTGACCTATTTTAATTTTACTAAGAAACAAAAGTGATTTTGAATTAAATACTCAAAAGAGGAAAACAATTTATTCCGTTGCCGGGACTTGAACCCAGGTCTCTCGGGTGAGAGCCGAGTATCCTAACCAACTAGACTACAACGGATTTTTGATATTATGTATGGATTTTATTTGATAAAATTAATTTTGTTTCGGAAAAAGTTAAAAAAAAGGTATAAATTAGGGATTGTGTGAGATCACCATCACAAATTTTTCAGGAAAAAAATTATTTTATTGAGTAAAGTTATATAAAACCTTTTAATTTCAATTTTTTTTTTCACAAATAGAATTAGAAATGAGAGAGGGAGTTACGCAAGTTAAAAACAAGTAAATTAGACTAACTTTTCTTTTTGGTGAGACAACTGTTTTGTATTTATCATAAGTGTTAACCTATATAATTAAATAAAAAAAACAAATTAAATATTCAAATAATATACTAGTCTTAAAAAAAATCAAAGTATCAACTATATATTAAATAATATGACAAAATAAATTATAAATTTTTTTGTTGAGGGATTACAAACTAATTACATAAACTCATCTAACTCAGAGTTAAGTAAGCTTAGGTTCAATTTGTCTATATTAAAAAAAATCAATTCAACTTCGGTCAAATTTATACTAAATCTGATTAACTCATAAGCTTAAATCTATTTAGACACCTTTAAATGAAATACTAAATTATTATTAATATTACTAATAACAAAAATAATGTATGTGTTAACATGAAATTTTGAAATAAAATACTACTTTTTAGACTAATGTACGGTTCCTGTGATGAAAATAATACGAAATAAAAGCCTAAAGTACAGCTTCCACATGTTCACCACCCCACCCTTTTTCGTTAAAAACTGTTTCAAAAGTTACAGCTAAAAGTAAAACAAGAATGACAGATATCCAAGACTTATGAAATTCCTCGGATATGCAAAAACTCTGCTTTCACGGACTTTATACTATTTTACTTGTTTTTTCTTCTTCTCTCTAATCTCCTTTTCTCTCACGCAAGTTTTTGTGCCCTTTTTTATAACTATTAAAAAATATAAATTAATGACTAAACAAACTTGAAGATTTGGTAAAAAAGTTGTTAATTATCCAAGTCCATTGTTATTGTTACAACAAACTACGAAAATAAGAATCTGTCCATGAAGCGCACGGATGGGGTTCCTGCATCTAAAACCATCCATCGTTATGGTCAACAAAATTCTGTAAATATGAAACAAACTTGCTCCACTTAAAGCTACAGTTGAATTCCATGTGATAGTCGTTAATCACAACAACAAAAATATAAATAATTAATAAACTTGAAGATTTGGTCAGACTTGACCTGCGTTTTTCATTTTTGAAATTCTTGGTTGTGATCATAAAAAATTTTAAATAAAAAAATTGAGTGATTTCTAACTGACAGCCGTTAACCATGTAAACAAGAGTAGTAACTAAGTTAAAGTATGACCATTTTCATCAATTTTCGCTAGGTCATGTACCTCTTAAACTACTAAAAATGTTACTAGTAGAAACTAAATTTGGTGAATTTTCTAAGCCGAAAAAAACTTAACCCTTTTTCACTCACATACCATGCCCCAATTATCCCAAATCCATGATCCAGCCAAGGTCTTCCAGATTCATGCTATGCTTGATACTAGCTAGAAATGCTTTTAGAAGTTATCTTCAAAAAATAAAACCTTTTCCATACAGTACATTAATAAAAGTCGTTCAAACTTTTCACCTAAACATTCTCATAATCTAAATTTTACAACTAATCCTTGAACTTGAGACTAATTGAAGTAAAAATTGACAGTAATAAACCATGGTTGTGCATGTTGGACTGGAAGCTAAGGGGTAGCATGAAGCATCGTTGACAGAGTGGGTGGGGATGGTGAGTACCCAGGTTTTGGATGGATTCAGTAAAATAAAGTAAAAAAAAAAAGTTAAAATGTGCTGTCTGTTCAGCTAATATCCTTTGGTTTGGTCCAACTAACTGACATGTCAGTCTTTTATTTCACCCATACATAGAGTTTTGAATTATGCATGCTCAAATTATCCATATACAGCATTTCATATTGTATGTAGGTACAAAGCACGTTCGAAATAATGATGGAAGAATTCAAGAGTGTTTTTTACTCCAGAAACCAATTTTCCGTATTTAATTTTGCATATGAAATAAAACAATTTGGTTGAAATTTCCAAAAATACTTTTCCAACATCTACCAAAACATAGCCATGATCATTATCACGTCTTAGGCGGACCCACTAAACATTATAGCAATTAAATTAAATAAAAGACTTAAACGTGTGAACCCATTGAGGTCCAATCCACAAATTTTGAAAGCTTCGTAAACGTGGGAGAGAGCAAATGGAATAAAATAATATAAAATAGTTGGGTATCTGTAATCTGACACAATCATAAACAACTTTAAGTGAAACTAACCGCAAGAATACAATTTGCAATAAGCACTTAAGAGTGCATTGAAGTACCTAAGCACTTGTTCATGGAACTTGAAGCTCACTGAATTCCAAGCTGAAATTGAAACCAGCATTTGCATGACAGGTCGTCTGCAATTCTCTTTACAACATGCTCCTAAAGCAAAAACAGAAGCTCTAGATTTTACTGATTCTGAAAGCTTATGATAAGCAGCATGGCACAAAACTACTATGAAAGACTTTAAGAAGGTAAACTCTTACTTTAATGGAAGCTTAAAATTTCAGCTTCAAGGCTTGTGAAGTTTGAAGCCAAAAACTCTTGGAACATAGCTCTGTGATGGTTTCTGTGGTTTTAGTTGTCCATAAGTCATGAGGAACAGGTGAGGAAATGTAGTTCCAAAATAAGCTCCGTCAATGTCTAAAATAGAATTAAGGATTTGAGAACAGGATAGTGTACCACCATTTAAATAAGCCACAATTATAAGTTGCAAAATATATAGAGAATAAAAGACAAGCAATCTTAGTTAAATTCACATATTTCAGGATTTAATTATCTTGTTCTGCAGATTTTATCCTGGAAACTTCTAGGATTTCAATGATTACGATAAATAACATTTTTTCAAAAGGTCCAATGGTCCCTAAACTGTCCTTACGCCTAGAGATATACAGCCACTAGACAGCTGGAAGTAAAATTGCAGAATATAACACACACACATAGAGAGAGAGAGAGATATATAGAGAGACAGGGGAGGGAACAATTTACTCCCAAGAAAGTTACTCCCCATTTTCACTGTTTATTTTTGGAAATCTAACGGTGAATATTAATTATTCATTAGAATCACTAGATCTAAAGAAAATGAATGGTTACAATAAGGAGTTATTCTCATGAAGTTACTCAAGGATGAACCTGGTCCCTCCCTGTATAGAGACATATATTCTCAAAAAAAGAAAACAAAACAGTGTTTCCAGACGTTCACCAAACACTTTCAAGATATCTAGTATCACTTGTCATCTTTTAAAGTTAAAACTCAATTCCATTATAGACCAGCTTAGTATTGCGTAGATTAGCAATGTATTCAATTGAGAGTCATCTTTTCAGAATAAGTAACAAGAATCCCAAACCTTGCTCTTATAGGTATTTGACCTTAATTAGAATGTAGTTTATGATCTACATGCAAAAACTAGACCCTAGAAAGATCAATATATGTATTTCCAGTGAAAACCAAGAGAAAAGATGCATGAGCGTTACTTCCAGAGAGATGTGGATGCATAATAAACTAAAACCCACACAAGTTCAATAATATAATAGGGCCAAGGATACTGCCTTGATACTTGGAGCGAGGATAGTAAATGTCTTCACACCTAGGGCAGTATATTTTCACAGTACTGGATCTAGGGATGTCTGACTGACCAACTGGAATGCAAGGTTGTCCAGAGCAGTAAACTCTAGGGCATCTGCCAAAATCATAGTTCTTGTACTTGTCCAGCTGTGGAAATTCCAATATCATCAACACTACAAACCTTAACTAAAGAAGATTACATTAAGAGAGAAATTAGTGACAGAGAGGTCTAACCATTGCAGCCATTCCTTTGCTTGTCAGTATATACCGGGCATGAATCAGACCATATAGCATCTCGGCTGCTGATTCAATTAACTCATTTTGTTCCTCGGTAAACATGTCACCTACACAATCCCACCAACCCAATTTAGATTTCAAACATTCGGTCCTGTTTGCATAAACTTCTTAATAAGCACTTATAAGAGAAGGAGATTGAAACATAAAATGAATCAAGCTTTTCTCATAAGTTAAAATTAACTTATGCATAAATTAAAATCAGCTTCTGGAGAAGCTAAATAAGAAAATATTTATAAATTAAGTTATGCATAAGCTAATTTTAACACATGAAAGAAGCTTATTCATTTTACCTTCTTATTTCTTCTCAAGTGTTCATTGAGAAATTTATCCAAAACAGGGCCGAAGTACAAAAATGATCAAATACATAATCCACACTGCAGACATGCAAGTGCACAATTTAAATCACAAGGAGTTAGCATGCATTGCATAGTTTCACAAGCAAAACAGAAAGAGTGATATTTTGCACTTGAAAAGTTTAAAGCATATAACCATAAGCTTACCATGGGAGGACTCAACATCCAAAATCAAATCCAGAGCATAATCGTAGTAAGGCACTTGACTGCTTAATCCGCACAGGTTGAAGTCGTCCTGGATGTAATCGTCATCAACCTCGCAAAAGAACTCGTTTCCTCTCAAATTGCAGAACCACGAGATCCAAGACGTGTCATCTCCATCGGAACCGCTAACATCAGACTCCTCGCTGTCTGTTTCAGACTCTTCTGCATCCAATAAAGCATGTAAAACAAAGTCAGCTCAATATTCACTCTACGTGAACTTTACCTCTCTAAACTTTTCCTCCAATTAATATCACCGTGTTTTACCCCCTTCCACGTCTCAAAAACCCTACCGGAATCTAATTCAGCGTCTCTACACTATTCGAGCAATAAAAAACAGTAAAAACAAAGTCAGGAGTTCTACAAAACGCTTATTAACATAACCCTAAGTCCGTGTAAAGATACGGCCAGCTCCGAAAAGGATTAGGATTCGGTTGGCGAGATTGGCATCGAAAAGAGATCAGATCGTAAGAGAAAAGGAGAAATCTCGAACCGTCAGAAGCATTGGAATTCTTGGAGATAGGGGCGGTGACGGAGGCGGAGCGGGAGTCCTTGGCGGCGGCGGCTAAGAGAGAAGAGGAGGACGAGCGGTCCTTGCCGTTGATGCCGGCGGCTCTGGATGTGGACGGCGAGGATCGTTCGAGCTGTTTATCGAGGACGTCGTTGATTCGCTTCCGATCAGCGGAAGTTACCTCCGATTTGGATCCCACTCCTCGCTCTCTGTACATAACGAACGCCGGTGCTGTCTTCCTCTCCGCGATTCGATTTGATTCTGTTCGGTACGATTGTCACCCAATCATAACAACGTTACTGAAACGACGCCGTAGTGGCTCGTGTTGCAGGAAGCTAGGGTTTTGAGGTTGAGTTTCAGGGAGAGGGATGCAATTTTCAATTTACAGACGCAAACAATGATTCCCCGTTTCGGTTCGTTTCTATTCCTTCCAAATATTTTTCTTTTTTTCTTTTCTACATTTAGTGCTTTTCTTTCGGGCAAGATATTTTTCATTCTTCAAGCTATTTTCTTTTTATCATAATAATCCTAAAAAATCAATAAATAAAAAGTTCAAAAATAAAATTATTTCCTCTCAAAATAAAATTAGATAAGTTAAAAACACAGTCTAATGATTAAATTATTTCGCTAAAAAAAGTTTTGATAAGAAAAAAAAAGTTCACATTATATCTCACACTGATGTTAAAACTGAATTAGGGTAAAATGTTGTTTTTTTTTTCATTAGATTCGACAATTAGTTTCTACCAAATAAGAATATTTAAGCAAATTTCAAATTGTAACTTATTTTGTTATTTACTTCATAATTTAAGACTGTATTAGTATTTTATACAAATGCATTTTTTGCATTTTCTGTTTTTTTTCTTTATGTATTTTATTTTGTGTAAAAAAGTAATTTCAATTAAACGAGACCTTTGCTCTGCCGCATAGTCGCATTCGATTATTTTAAGTCAAACAGATTCATCAAAGATAATATCTTATATTCTAAAACGGTAATAAGTCTTTAGTTTTAATTCTCTATTTTATTATTTAATTAAAAAACAAAATAATAATTCATTTAAATAATATATGAAATATGTGCATGTATTTTGAATATGATAAAGTTGCAAATGGGATATTAGTGACATAGCGCCAGCTTTAGCATGAAGGAAAATTTTAACTTTGATGAACACTGATTTAGCTGTTCCATTGTTGTTTTTTCATCCAAACTACTCTTCTTATTGGTTTCATCAAACTTTCATTCCATGTCTCCTAAGGTCTCAACAAGACACCACCCAGTTGTCTTTATATATTTTTTATTTATTTATTTTTCTCTCTTGTTCAGGATATTTTGTTTTTTTCTAAACACACACAGAAGCCAAAATATAAGAAAAAAACAAAATACCTCTTTTAAGAGTTAAGGTAGACAGTGATGAATTTTTGTAATCAATTTTCGCTTACCTTAGCACCTTCCTAGGAAAATTAAAAAAATAAGATATAAATTTATTTTATTTTATATGAATATCTATGGATTTTTATTAGTTTTTGTCATTGTAATCTTTTCAAAAGAAATTAGTAAGCCTTGCTATTAACCAATGGCTTACGTATATAAGAAAATGATTTTGCTTGTAATCGTTGCTCGAGTACATTAATGAAAAAATTCTGAATTTTTCATATTCACATTATTGGACTGAAGTATCCCAGTTCAGGGGACTATTAAAATGATATTTTATATTACATAATTAAATAAATGAATTATAAAATCATTTACAAAACCTTCTGACGTTCTGCAGAAATTAACAATACATAGATAGATAGATATAATCTTCAACAATTAAAAAAAAAACATTATGTTTTTAACATGATTTGAGGCAAATAAAAGTGATTAGGAAGGAATAAATTGATTTATTCTTAATTTCGAACTAAGAAACAAAAACAATGGAAACCCAGGAAGCAATGGTACATTATTAGTAAACTTAATTTTATTCCTTCAAAAGGATTGTATTGATTACAATAGCATCAAGACAATTAGTGAACAAAATTTTGAAATATATAAAGAAGCTTGTAATGTTTTCGGATTATTGACAAATAATAAGAAATTCATTGATGAAATCAAATAAGCAAGTGAATTTGCTTCTGAAAATGAACTTAGAAGATTAATTGTTGCTTTGTTGATTATGAACACAACGTTCAAACTAGAATGATATAATTAATTATATCATTCTAAATTATATTATTTAACACCATTATTTGTGTAGATCTTCAAATTGAGGATCTGAACTTGAAAACTTTTGTCTTATTCCAATTCAAGAATTGTTGATGTCAAATGATAAAGCTTTGAAAAATACTTGTTTATCTTAACCTAAACTTTTAAATGTGCTTGTAATCCAAAATTTAGTGTTTTTTAATTTTGGATTGCATTTTAAATTTTGAAAAAAGAAACAATTCTCGATATCATTTTGTTTTGCAAAGATAATTCATAAGGATTTTACCTCTCAAGTTCAATATATTGTTGTTTGCAGAATAAAAACAAAAAAAATAATTGAAAATTCTAATTTTAGAGATAGATAAAAATGTATGTACAACAACTAAAAATATTATCTATTTGAAACTCTTTAAAAATATCAAACTCACAACATTTACAATACAAAAAGATATACACATTCTTCATAATTTAAGTTTTGTTTCTATTATAAGATTGTTTATCAAAATTACTACTTTGTAGGTTAATTGTAGATGAAAACTTTTGATATAAGCATTTATAATGAACAAAATCCTTCTTATATAAATATAAAATTTTAAAATAATGCAAAAATTACGAACTAATTTAATTCTTATAAACATTGATATTTGACACTTTTATCTATATTATAATTTTGACATACATGAATGATAATTATATAATTTTATTATTAAAATATAATATTGTTTTTTGGTTTATCTGTATTCGAGGGATCTAAAAACAAACTAGTTGACATTACATAGTTAAATAAATGTATATTAAAATTAAGGGTGGGTAAAATGAATTGTACTGCACTGTACTCTTAAAAATTATATTAAACCAAAAACTAATTTGTTTAAATTGAATTGAACTAAAAATAAGTTCAATTAAACTGAACTAAACTAATTTTTTTTCTTTTAAACTGTACTGTACTATTTTAAACTTAAAGGAAACATAGTTATGTCTGCAACCTTTTCCCTTCACTATCTCATTCTTTATGCTTTCTAATAAATAAATGTGGTTTTGCACTAGTACAACTGTCAATGGCTAATCATCAATAGAGTTAAAAGAATTAGTTCAATTTGATTTTTTTTTTAATAATTACAAACAAATAAATTAATATTCAATAACATCACAGCATTTAAAAAAAATAAATTATAAATCTATATAATTAGAATTAGTAAATAATTATAAAAAAAAAATTAAAAAAATTAATGAAATATTATTGGTACTATTTTATCATATTATTAAAATTAAATTAATAACTATAATTATTTATCATTACTATTTATTATTAATTTAAAGATATAAATGTCTAAAATTTGATTCTCATATTAAATATAGTTTAATTTAATAATATAAATTTGTTTATATATTATTTTATATAGATTAAAAACTTAATCTCTAAAAAATATCTCTGTTTATCTCTGTTTTGCGTTATTCAAAATATTTTTATTTTGACAATTATCTAGTTTAATATAAAACTCTCATCTTTCTTCTCTTCTCACTTTTTTCTGAATTCTCATATATATATATATATAATATTATATTTTATAATTATTTACATAAGTACTTTTATCTTTTTATTTTTACAATTATAGTTAATTTTATTAAGTTATAAAAATAATTACCAGTTTTTGAAATATAATTACAATATAATAAAATTTTATTATAAATTTAATAATATCATTTTATTTTAATAATTATTATAATAATAGTTAACTTTTTAAGAGACTTGAAAAAGAACATTTATTTATTTATCTATATATATATATATATAAGTGACGTAAAAAAAATTGTCTCATGTCGTCATAGAAAACAAAATTAATAAAATTTAAATCTTATGTTTGTGTTGCTGAAAATAGAAGAAGAGCAAAACAATTAAACAAGGAAAAGTAAAATAAAGTATATAGTTTGAAGTAGTTAACTACACTGTTAATAAAAGAAGTTCAGATTTTTTGAACTGAACTACAAATAAGTATAATTCAGTTTTTATAAAAAGTAGTTTAGTTTTTATAGTGCAAAATAGTATAGATAATCATAGTTTAGTATAATTTAGTTAATCATGTCCAATCCTAATTAAAATCACTTTCAAAACTTTCAAATTTGCGAGGATTAAAAAACTTGAAGAGAAATTAACAATATAAATATATAGAGAGAGATTAAAGTCCTGAATATGGAAGAACAACATAACATATCACTTTGAGAAAGAAATTCTAATGAAATTCTGTAACCTGGCATTTCAAAACTTTTATAGCAATTCAGCTGCCATTTCATTAATATGTTTACATCTTTTAAAAAATTCAAACATATTAAATTTTATACCTGTTTTTCTTAATTGATAACAACTAGATTTTTTTTTTAATTTACGCTCATCATAATTATTTTTTACTAATATTAATTAGAATTTACACTTTTAATAGGACTTTCGAAATTTGGTAAAGTTAAAAAAAAAATCATACTCAAGATTGATAAAACACCGCCCAATTAACAACAAAATAATAACACTAAACGCTAAACGCTATATTTTGTCGTCATAAAACACTAAATTTTCTATAAATATTCCTCAATCAAACTCTATATGGTGCATAAATCTGTCTTCTTGATGGAAACTTACGTCGCCTCTATGTCCATTCCGTAAAAGTGGATCTGGAAGAATATTAGATTCAGCTGAGTGGCAATAATGGCCATTTCTTCTTAGGTTTTCAAAATTTCATCATGTATTTTCACAAAATTTTCCAAAATATATAATGTAAAATATAATTTTTTTATATTTCAGATAGTATATTTCTAAATACAAAATAAAAATATATTTTAAGTTATATAATTCAGATTATATTTGTATGCTGAATTATACAAATGTACGTTGTCTATGCAGTTAGCGTTCTCCAATATCTAGCTCTTAAAAGTAAACTTAAAGCGAACGTTTTTTCCTATAAGTTTAGATAATGGAAGAGTACAAAGCTGGGAACAATAAAATGAAAAACTATAATCCAACTAAGCAAGGTCAAACACAATATTTCAGCAAAATTCTATAAAGTTGTGAATGCAATTGTCAGCACTCAGAGGGTAACCCTATATACTAAAAAGGTTCGTGAAATGATCAAAGTTGCTAAGCTCTTAAAATTTTCACAACAGCTCCAAATGACTAGTAATTACATCTGGGCAGGACTGGGCCCGCAGAAGCTCCAGACGGTTGAAAGGTCGAGCAAACTTCAAAATGTAATCTTCACCTGAAAACCAAAAATACACACGAAATAAAAGCAGTTGGCCATTACTATTCACCTTCTTTTACTGTTCCATAGAGCCAGCCTAATACCTCATCTGCAAAAGCCAAGCAGACTCCTCCCTGCCAACAGATTTTATTAATTATGATGAAAAGGAAAGTGAATACACTTCAGAACTTACAGATATAAATGATTTAATCCTCCTTAATTAGCTATGCAACGATTAATTGCACGTATAAGAATGTAATTTTTATCATTGATGTGAGAGAAGGAAATAACAACTGGAGCGCTCTCCATGACCGACAGGGTGTTCTTACTGCAGTTTTAATTAACTAACGATGCAGTATCAAGCCACATAAAATATTAGCCCCCTTGCATCCTATAGCAGTTATACCTGCCAGTAGTTCTTCATTTCTACTCTCTGAGTTATATCTTTGGTTCCAATTCTTTCTGTCCGAACAAGACGACCTGCATCGTCCCTGTACCACATTTAAAATAAACAATATAAACACACTAATGTAGAAAACACTAGCAGTATGAGTTTTCAGTTGTCATGCATGCAAGATGTAAGAACAAAACGTTAAAATAAGCAGAAATCAATCTCTCCAAACCTAGTTGAATTGAGTAACTTTCCCACACAATGTTGGAGAAAATCAAAGATTTTATAATGGTATGAAGCAGAAACAACAGTTACCTAAATCCTATGACAATATATGGAACACCTGCCAGAAATGACTGAATCTGCAAGCACAAACAGAGTCTTGTTGAATATATCATAAAAATTGAAAATGGAACACGTGGAGATGAAAAACAAATGAATTGGTTTCAAAATATAGGAAATGTACCCAAAACTTCAACAGTTTTTTTCTCTCGAATCTTTCCTCAGTATGATAATTCAACTGGATCATAAAAATGACATTCCCATATTATTAAGCAAAGAGAAATGTTTTATTAGAAAAGAAAAATAAGAGCTAAAATTGAAATATAACACAAGACAGCCAGAACTATATGAACCTCACAACTAGTCTTTAACTCCACATAGAATCTCTTTCCGTCATTAGTCGAATCACAGCAATCGATCTCAGCACCCCTTAAGATGCGATGAGCTCCTAATTTTGTCTTAATCACAGAACAGAATTCAACATTGGCATCAACATGATGTATCCCTTCTCCGTCTGCTCTTCTAGGATCTTCAGTGGCGAGGCTTTCAAAACAATATCCTACATAACATCTAATTGCCAAACGCATTAAGTCTAAGGCTTATCCCAATAAATCAAAGCGAAAATGGGGGAGAAAATTTTTAATTTGTATACTAGTTAAAGCTAGAGCAGTAAAAAGCAACAAATCATATTTTTTACAATGTAAGGCATTATTAACAAAATTCTTTTCGTTTTCCCTAACATCTACTCTTTTTTACTGCTCTTTAGCACCTGTTAAGAAAAATGTGAACCACATAAATAATAACACTTTTCAATTCATTGAGATTACTTTTCGTTGAACTTTGGCAACCTTTAAATAGGTGCAAATAGGGTCTTGGGACAAGTACAAATAAATAGCTGCAACCTTTAAAATCTACTTAATCTATCTCTATCTTATATCATTAATCTATCTCTATCTTATATCAATAAAATAAAATAATACTTTCCTAAATAAATAAATGGAAAATCAAAACTACCTATATCTATATCAAAATCAAATCAAATATTATTCAACCCAAAACTAATAAAATAAAATTTAAACAGAATTATTAATAAAATTCTAAAATTTAAGTTTATCTCAACACAGTCAACATACCCAAATATCAAATATTTACAGCCTTGATTGCTGCTTTGTTGATTATATCAAATATTTACAGATCTAAGAATCAATAAATTCAAAGGTAGGTGAGCCTACCTCCTACGATCTAAATCACTTTGCGGTCTTTCTGGTAACTTATGCACATCAAGATAGACAACCCCATTCCTTTTGTGCACTCCCATTTCCCAAGGCTCATGACGGATATAAGCTGTTGCCAGTATCTGCTGGGACAAAAGTAATTGGTTAATATGCGGCAATCACAGTACCACAACCGGAATTTGTGTCTGACTTGGTGAGGTTGAGAAAACCCAAGGCAATACCAAAAAAATGTTCATATGTTTGTCCGTTGCAAGTAAATTTAACAACAAAGGTTATCACTAATTGGGTTAGAGTTTTAAAAAAATCAAAGATCAGAGAAGATTCTGACTAGAAAGCAAACCAATTCAAAATGTATAACTTACCTTGTTAAGATTGTTACGGAATGTCTGCATAGATGAAACAAGAGTGATGTACAATGATCAGAAATTAATTTAGTAACATAAAATGTTTTCAAAATATAGATCATAATACATATCTTACCACAAAATGAATGTCTTGAAGAGGGATATTTTTGTCCCTAATGCAAGCAAGAAGATCACCAAAGCCCTCTGAGCCCATGTCTGCTTTACAAATTAACAGAACAAAAGTATTGGTAACATAAATAGTGGTGTACAACTGGACGTTGTTTCTCGTGCACAAATCGTCCAAGTAGTAGCATTCCATAATCCAACTAAATTCACAAACCAGAAGATTAGATTAATAGACAGATTACGTGCCTTTTTTGGGAATGAATGTGTCATAACCTTCATTCAAATCAGCTCCAACATCCTCAGTAATATGGCGCTTAAAAAGTCTCTAAATAAACAGGAAAAAGAAAGCACTTAAATGAGCATAAGATAAAACCATGACAAAGTATTGCAAAGAGCACGAAACAAAAAGCAATAAAATAATTGAAGATATCAAACAGCTTACCAAGCTACGATCATCGAAGTACACTTCTCCGCCTTCTACACGACTATAGCAGGCAATTTCACAAGGCTACCAAAATAATGAAGAAAACATAATGCCGTAATCAGAACACAAATCCAAAAAGGCAATTTATAACATTACACTATACCAATGAGTCAAGAAACCACCACAGGTAAAAAAACAGTAGCTTCAATAATCAGAGTAATTTGTTTCTACAATACAACCAATACCCTGACTCACCAGTTTAAACATAATAAGTGAAGTTTAATATTGAAACATAAAATTCTATATTCGTGGTAATTTCTCAAATTCTCAAAGCAAATTGAACAATCAATTGCATGTAGCAGCAGTTAAATATAGGAAAATAGGATTCCCCTACCACCGGAAAAGCAATGCACTTTCTTGAAAGAGTTTCTTCACTCTTTGAAAGCTTCAACTCAGAGACAAAGCGCTCATCATGGCGACCATTCTGAAACCTATTTCCGTATCCAAAATTGTGCCTCGGAGGATAACGTCCAGGTCGAGGAAGAAGGTCGGCTCCTCTATCATTTTGATAATTTTGCTGCCAACGACCGCGGCCAAACCCCCATCTACCCTGGTTATTTGCATTGCGGGTGGCAGGCAATACTGCCAGAGAAAATCACATATTGCCATAAAAGGAATTAAGAAATAAAATCAACAATGATATTTTCTTTAACTCTTCAACATGTTTAACTTCTGCGAAAAAACAGAAGCACCGTTGTGGGACGAATACCTAAATTTGCTGGCAACAAACAATCAAACCTTTTTTATATTAAGTAGGACTGACTAGAAAAGTCAAACGACCAAAAATATTTATAATATAGGTTTAAACCATCTGTTAGTCCGTATGATAATCTCAGTCCTCATTTTTTAAATTCTCTTAATTCGATCATATTCTTTTATAAAAATAAGTTAATTTTATCCTAACTTTATAAGTGTTTACTCCGTAGTTGAGCTGCATTTTTTATTTTGATGGTATGGCATTGTACGTTAAAATTAAATAGATGATATATTTTAAATTATCAAATTCACGTAACGCTCGATATTTCTTCTTCTCTCCAACTACTGATTACCTTTCACCTTTTCGCTCCTCTGCTTCCTTCTCACCTCCATCCTCAAACCCTCACTCCCCAGACACCATTTCTCCCTCTCAAACATTTTCACATTAGGACTATATATATAAAAAAGTTTTAAATTTATTTCATACTATCACTTTTTTTATATTTCTTTTCTTTAATACAAAAAATTATTTTTTATATTATAATGTATCTTAAATTAGTGATAAAATATGATTTGGCTCATAACTTTTTTTGTCTCTCTTAAGCTCTAGAAATAGAATTTTCCGTCTCATTCATTCTATATTTTTCTTAGGTTTAAATTTTGGAATGATTTTCATATTTATTGAAGAATTTTAAATATAAAATAAAAATAGTATTTATTTATTGATAAGAATGTTAACTATGGATGATGTGGCGAACAATAAATATATTAAGATTGATTATTTTATTGAGTGGAAATAAGATTTAAATTATGACATAAAATTTAATAAAAGAAAACAAAGAGGAACAAAGGACCATACGATGTTTAAACATTTTTCTTAATAATACTCTAAGTCAACTAAATATTCACCAAGTTCAGCTCAATATTCACTCTACGTCAACTTTACCTCTCTAAACTTTTCGACCAATTAAAATTACCGTGTTTTACCCTACCGGAACTATTTCTCTACGCTATTCGAGCAATAAAAAAACAGTAAAAACTAAGTCAGGAGTCCTACAAAGAGCGTATTAACATAACCATAAAAGTCTGTGTAAAGATACGGCCGGCTCCGAAAAGGATTGGGATTCGGTTGGCGAGATTGGCATCGAAAAGAAATCAGATGGTAAGAGAAAAGAAGAAACCTCGAACCGTCAGATGCGTTGGAATTCTTGGAGATAGGGGCGGTGACGGAGGCGCAGCGGGAGTCCTTGGCGGCGGCTAAGAGGGAAGAGGAGGATGAGCGGTCTTTGCCGTTGATGCCGGCGGCTCTGGATGTGGACGGCGAGAATCGTTCGAGCAGTTCATCGAGGACGTCGTTGATTTGCTTCTGATCAGCGGAAGCTACCTCCGATTTAGATCCCACTCCTCGCTCTCTGTACATAACGAACGCCTGTGCTGTCTTCCAGAATTCGTCCTCCTCAAGCAAGGTTTTGAGCCAAAAAGAAGACGAAGTTAGGGAGCTAATAAGGATGATTAGAGGGAGCTCATGAGACGTTGCTGTCTTGGAATAAGACACGATTGTTCAAATATTTTGACAGTATAACGTTTTAAATTCTCAAATTGATTTTACACAAAGTAGACCAAAACCCTTCAAATTCTTTACTTTTAGAGTCCCATGCAAACCCTTTGGTTTCTTTATTTTTAGAGTGTCATGCAATTCATTTTAGTAAAAGTTTATTCACTTAGAAAATTATACATTATCATTACCTTTCTAAGAAAACTTTTTTAGCAAGAGTTTGTCATGTGGTCATTCATTGTGTCCTATAATGGGACACCTTCTATCAAATTTATAAATCATACATTACTTAATTCTTAATATAACATCTAAAAAGGAATATTATACTAGGTTTAGATTTATTTTATGATGGTCCTAGAGAAAGTATTTTGTTTCATTTTTCAAAACAACTCTAACTCTTCTGGAATGTGTTTAGGTCATGGATAGAATGTATGTTATCACTTTCTCTCTGTGATTTAATTTGATTCAATTCAATACAATTGTCACTTAATTATAACAACATTACGACACCGTGGCTAGTGTTGCAGGAAGCTAGAGTTTTGAGGTTAAGTTTCAAGGAGAGGGATGCAATTTTAAATTTTGAGACTCAAACAATGATTTCCTGTTTCGATTCATTTCTATTCCTTCCAAATAATTTTCTTTTCTAGATTTAATGATTTTCTTTTGGGCAAGATATTTTTCATTCTTGAAGGTATTTTCTTTTTATCATAATAATCATAAAACATAAATAAATAAATAAAATTTAAATTATATTATTTTGCTAAATTGAAGTAGGAGTGTTGCTCCCTCCACCACCCCAAGTACTTCTGCACCTCTCCACTATTTTCTTTTATTCCAAAAATACTCTACATCTCCCCACTATTTTCTTTTATTTCAAAAATATCCTACACCTCCCCACTATCCTTAACAATCTTTCTCTTTCTCTCTCTGCATTAATGGAGCATTATATTTCTCTTTCTCTCTCTACATTAATGGAGCATTATCTTTCTCTTTCTCTCTCTACATTAATGGAGCATTCACATGGCTTACATTTAAACTTGTGATATATTACAAAATATAAAATTGAGAGGAAACTTCAATATTAGTACTTTTACCACTTTCATTTTATAAACTTAAAGGTTAGATTCAAATACAAAATAATAAACATAATAATATTAATAGTAAATAATATATTATTATTATTATTATATACTAACTTTATAATGACGAAAGAACTAAATAAATACCAAATCTTTAACAAATAACTTTTCTTTTATATTTTAAGTATTTAATAATATTTTTATATTATTTATCTAATAAATTAAATACTTTATTCAAGTTATTTGAGTCAAACATGTCGGTAAGTTAAAACATAATATAATGTTAAAAATTATAGATATTAAATGTAAAAAAAACACACATATATAAATATTTTTTTTAGAAATTTAGAACAAAATTTTACCATAGTGGAGGGAGCAACGCCCTTGAAGTAGATCATGCCTTTCCTCTTTAAATAAAATTAGATAATAAAAACACCAAGTCTAATGATAAAAAAATTTTGCTAAAAGAAGTTTTGAAAAAGAAATAAAAAGTCACATTATATCTCACACGGATATTAAGACTGAATTAGGGTAAAATGGTGTTTTTATTCATTAGATTCGATGATAAGGGTGGCCTAGTTTCTACCTAATAGGAATATTTAAGCATATGAAAACATTTTTGAAACAATGTTTCACAAAAAGGAGGATTCTTTTTTGGGTATGATATGGTGAAAAAGGTAAAACTTTCATGTGGTGAATACTCAACTCTTGTGAGATGCAAGAGAATGATTGATTTAAATGTAGCTTCGAGTGAGACTGCATACTTATTACTTCCTAATGAGAAAACAACACATTATAGATTTTGCATTCCAATCTTGATAAATTAGGAATAAACTTGGAACAGCACTCAAGGTAGTCTTCGTGCTAAACTCCTGATAGAAACAAAATTGATTGTATGGGATTAGATATCCATAATGAATAAACTATGCTTTAGAGAATTTGATAGAACATTGAGGGACATTATGAAAAATATTGATGATTCAAACAAAGATAAACATTTTTGGGGTAAAGTGATTGTTTTAGAAGATTTTAATAAATTTTACCCGTGGTAAAAAAAGGAGCTAAATATGATGTCATCAAATCAATAATAAACTATTATGAGTTATAGAAATATTGCAAAGTCATCAAACTTTCTAAGAACATGAAATTAAATGCTGTCACACAGACGAAACTACATCAGATATCAAAGAATTTACTAATTGGATATTAAAAATTGGAGATGAAAATATGAATTTAAATGAAAGTGATGAAGGCATTCTTGAAATACAAACAAATCTTCTAATTCAAATTAGTGAATCATCTTTACTATCACTAGTCCAATTTTTCTATCCTGAATTTGTGAAATACAAACAAATCTTCTAATTCAAATTAGTGAATCAACTTTACTATCATTAGTCCAATTTTTGTATCTGAATTTGTGATGAATATGGTGTCTCTAAATTTTTTATTAATGGAACAATTCTATGTCTAATGATTTAATCTGTAGAGTAGGTTAATGATTCAATGTTGTCTTTGATAAATGACAAGAAAATTACTTATTTAAGTTCAAACACACATTGCCAATAAGTTGAGGACCAACAAATTCAAGCTGGGTGGTTTACATTAGAATTCTTGAATGATATCAAATGTTTAGGATATCAAATCATCGATCGAAGTTGCAAGAATGTGTTCCAATTATGTTTCTAAGAAACATTAATAAAGCAAAAGGTCTTTGTAATTACACAAGGTTGCAAGTTAATCACTTAGTCTAAATGTGATTTCTTCTACCGTGATTCAAAACTTAGTGTTTTCCAATGAAAGGAGATTTGGAAGAATTTAAATTCAGCTGAGTGGCAATAATGACCATTTCTTCTTGGATTTTCATAATTTCAACCTGTTTTTTCAAAAAAAATTATATTCCAAAATACAAAATAAAAATAAATATTTTAAGTTATATAATTCAGAATATATTTGTATGCTGAATTATATAAATGTGTTGTCTATGTAGTTAGTGTTTTCTAATGTTAGCTCTTAAAAGAAAACTTAAGCGAACGTTTTTTCCGACAAGTTTAGAAAACGGAAGAGCACAAAGCTGAGAACAGTAAAATGAAAAACTATATTCTAACTAAGCAAGGCCATACACAATATTTCAGCAAAATTCTATAAAATTGTGAATGCAATTGTCAGCACTCACAGAGGGTAACCCTATATACTAAAACGGTTCGTGAAATGATCAAAGTTGCCGGGAAAACACCAGAGTTGATTCCCCTTACTTCGCGTACCGGATTGTTTAAAAGATAACAGCTAAGGTCTCAAAATTTTCACAACAGCTCCAAATGACTTGCAATTACATCTGGGCAGGACTGGGCTTGCAGAAGCTCCAGACGGTTGAAAGGTGGAGCAAATTGCAAAATGTAATCTTCATCTGAAACAAAAATACACACGAAATAAAAGCAATCGGTCACTACTTCAACAAAACAAAAACAGAGAGCGCGTATACTACTCACCTTCTTTTACTGTTCCATAGAGCCAGCATAATACCTCATCTGCAAAAGCCAAGCAGACTCCTCCCTGCCAACAGATTTTGTTAATTATCATGAAAAGCAAAGTGATCACACTTCAGAACTTACAGATATAAATGTGATTTTATCCTCCTAAGATGATATTGAACGATCCTTAATTAGCTATGCAACGATTAATTGCACTTATAAGTATGTACTTTTTATCATTGATGTGAGAGAAGGAAATAACATCTGGAGCGTTCTCCATGACCCACAGGGTGTGCTTACTGCAGTTTTAATTAACTAACGATGCAGTATCAAGCCACATAAAAGATTAGCCACCTTTCACCCTACAGCAGTTATACCTGCCAGTAGTTCTTCATTTTTACTCTCTGAGTTATATCTTTGGTTCTAAGTCTTTCTGTCCGAACAAGACGACCTGCATCGTCCCTGTAACACAGTGAAAATAAACAATATAAACACACTAAAGTAGAAACCACTAGCAGTATGAGTTTTCAGTTGTCATGCATGCCAGATGTAAGAACAGAACGTTAAAATGAGCAGAAATCAATGTCTCCAAACCTAGTTGAATTGAGTAACTTTCCCACACCATGTTGAAGAAAATCAAAGATTTTGTAATGATATGAAGCAGAAACAACAGTTACCTAAATCCTATGACAATATATGGAACACCCGCCAGAAATGACTGGATCTGCAAGCACAGAGTCATGTTGAATATATCATAAAAATTGAAAAGGGAACACATGGAGATGAAAAACAAATGATAATTCAACTGGATCATAAAATATAGGAAATTTACCCAAAACTTCAACAGTTTTTCTCTCTCAAATCTTTCCTCAGTATGATAATTCAACTGGATCATAAAAATGACAGTCTCATTATTAAGCCAACATAAATGTGTTATTAGAAAAGAAAAATAAGAGCCAAAATTGAAATATAACACAAGACAGCCAGAACTATATGAACCTCACAACTAGTCTTCAACTCCACATAGAATCTCTTTCCGTCATTAGTTGAATCACAGCAATCCATCTCAGCACCCATTAAGATGCGGTGAGCTCCTAATTTTGTCTTAATCACAGAACAGAATTCAACATTGGCATCAACATGATGTATCCCTTCTCCATCTGCTCTTCTAGGATCTTCAGTGGCGAGGCTCTCAAAACAATATCCTACATAACATCTAATTTCCAAACTCATTAAGTTTAAGGCTTATCTCAATAAAATCAAAAAAAAAATGGGGGAGAAAATTTTTAATTTGTATATTAGTTAAAGCTTGAGCAGTAGAAAGCAACACATCATATTTTTTTACAATATATGGCATTAATTACAATATAAGGCATTATTAGCAAAATTCTTTTCATTTTCCCTAACATCTACTATATTGATTACTGCTCTTTAGCACAGTCAACATACCCAAATAATCTGCCTTGATTGCCGCTCTGTTGATTATATCAAATATTTACAGATCCAAGAATCAAGAAATTCAAAGGTAGGTGAGCCTACCTCCTACGATCTAAATCACTTTGCGGTCTTTCTGGTAGCTTATGCACATCAAGATAGACAACCCCATTCCTTTTGTGCACTCCCATTTCCCAAGGCTCATGACGGATATAAGCTGTTGCCAGTATCTGCTGGGACAAAAGTAATTGGTTAATATGCGGCAATCACAGTACCACAACCAGAATTTGTGTCTGACATCGTGAGCTTGAGAAAACCCAAGGCGATACCAAAAAAATGTTCAACTAAGGTTATCACGAATTGGGTTAGAGTTTTCTAAAAATCAAAGATCAGAGAAGATTCTGACCAAAAAGCAAACCAATTCAAAATGTATAAATTACCTTGTTAAGATTGTTACGGAATGTCTGCAAAGATAAAACAAGAGTGATGCCCAATGATCAGAAATTAGTTTAGTAATATAAAATGTTTTCAAAATATAGGTCATAATACATATCTTACCACAAAATGAATGTTTTGAAGAGGAATATTTTTGTCTCTAATGCAAGCAAGAAGATCACCAAAGCCCTCTGAGCCTATGTCTGCTTTACAAATTAACAGAACAAAAGTATTGGTAACATAAATAGTGGTGTACAACTGGACATTGTTTCTCGTGCACAAATCGTCCAAGTAGTAGCATTCCATAATCCAACTAAATTCACAAACCAGAAGATTAGATTAATAGACAGATCACGTGCCTTTTTTGGGAATGAATGTATCATAACCTTCATTCAAATCAGCTCCAACATCCTCAGTAATATGGCGCTTAAAAAGTCTCTAAATAAACAGGAAAAAGAAAGCACTTAAATGAGCATAATACCATGACAAAGTATTGTAAAGAGAACGAAACAAAAAGCAATAAATTAATTGAAGATATCAAACAGCTCACCAAACTACGGTCATCGAAGTGTACTTCTCCGCCTTCTACACGACTATAGCAGGCAACTTCACAAGGCTACCAGAATAATCAAGAAATCATAATGCCGTAATCAGAACTGATAAATCCAAAAAGGCAATTTATAACATAACACTAAACCGATGAGTCAAGAAACCACCACAGGTAAAAAAAAGTAGCTTCAATGTTTAAATCAGAGTAATTTGTTTCTAAAATACAACCAATAATTTATTTTCCTTGACTCACCAGTTTAAACATAATAAGTAAAGTTTAATATTGACACATAAAATTCTATCTTCGTGGTAATTTCTCAAATTCTCAAAGCAAATTGAACAATCAATTGCTTGATGTAGCAGCAGTTAAATATAGGAAAATAGGATTCCCCTACCTCCTGAAAAGCAATGCACTTTCTTGACAGAGTTTCTTCACTTTTTGAAAGCTTCAACTCAGAGACAAAGCGCTCATCATGGCGACCATTCTGAAACCTATTTCCGTATCCAAAATTCTGCCTCTGAGGATAAGGTCCAGGTCGAGGAAGAAGGCCAGCTCCTCTATCATTTTGATACCCTTGCTGCCAACGACCACGGCCAAACCCCCCTCTACCCTGGTTATTTGCATTGCGGGTGGCAGGCAATACTGCCAGAGAAAATCACATCTTGCCATAAAACGAATTAAGAAATAAAATCAACAATGATATTTTTTTTTTAATTCATCAACATTTTTAACTTCTGCAGAAAAACAGAAGCACCATTATGGAACGAATACCTAAAATTCCTGGCAACAAGCAATCAAACCTTTTTATATTAAGTAGGGCTGACTAGAAAGTCAAACCACAAACAATGATTTATAGTGAATCATTTCAGATTTACACACAAACATTAACCTCTAAATCATCCCTAATGATATCGCTCATAATTTTTCTCGGTCTCCCTCAACCTCTAGTAATAGGATTGTCCTACGCCTCATTCACTCCATATTTTTCTACTCCTTTTCTCTATACGTGCCCGAACCACATAAGCGACCCGAATTTTCACTATAATAGATTCTTTTACAAGTAATACATGCTATGTTTTTTCCTATCAGGTATAGTAATTCATGATCGCATATCATGATTCGTTCACACGGAGCAACAAGACTAGCACTCACTAATTAATTATCCAATCCATAAATCACGAAAAAGTAGCAAAACAATTGTTCAGCGCATGCTTCAACCGAAAAGAGAGAAAGAGAATTTACCAGGAATAGGATAAGGACTTTTGGCGAGGGTTTTACAGTAATCTTCGTTATCGGAGTCGAACAGATCTTTGTCTTCATAGTCGTGAGGGTGATCGTCGCCGTCCTTAGTGCTGTCTACGACGTCTCCATTCTCCTCGTCATCTTCGGCTCCGCTGCTACCGCTGCCGCTGGCGGAGGAGGAGTCCGCGGCGCCCTCGCTGGATTTCGAGGAAGAGGCCGAAGACGACGAGGCTGAGGAAGAGGAAGCGGCGGTGGAGGAGGAAGTGGAAGCGGGGGAGGAGTGGGACCCATTGTCATTGTCGGAATCTTCGCCGAATAGGTCCTTCTCCGTGAAATCCATTGAGCACGCTTTTCGCGTTTCAGTGGGATGCAATGCTCATCAAGCATTCTTCATTTCTAGTTTTTCTCTCTTTTATTTGGGCCACAGCTTACAACTCCGTCGCAGTAATTGCTTTTTGCTTTATTTGGGCCACAGCTTACAACTCCGTTGCAGTAATTGCTTTTTGCACCCATCATCTTAAAATTACAAATTGCCCCTTTAGTTTTTTTAATTATAAAATTTGAAAACATATTCCAGAATGTATTTTCTTATCCATAAATATATTACATCTCTGAGTTACATTCCTAAAATGTATCTTCTAAATTCTAAAAGTTTATTTTAAACTATATAATCTAAATTATATTTTTAAATCTATAAATATTCTGAATTATACAACTAAAAATATGCATATAAAATTTAGAATATGATTGTTAATTTTAGGATTAAATATGTTTTTTTCAATTTAAGTAAAAATTGTAATTAATTTTTTTTTAAAATTTTTGATTAATTTAATCTTTAGAACTTAGTTATTTAATTTTTTAATTAAATTGTTAAATTTATTTGATGTTTCAAATATATTTTTGAATTTACATTAAAAAAATTATATTTCAAACATCAAATAAACTTATTAAAATTTGGTTACATATTTATAAAATTAAAAAACTAAATTGGATAACTTTTTTAAAAATGAACTAGTTTTAATTTTACTTAAAATTAAAAAAAAATTAATCCTTAATTTTATATAATTTAGAATAAAAATTTTATTTGTGAAATTTGAAATTTTTAAAAAATAATTTGCGTTATTAAAAGATGCATAAAAGTAATTATGAAAGTGACAAAAGCAATTTCCTATCCAATATTTACACAGGGACAATTGAGAATTATCAATAAAATAAAACCAGTAATAATTGATTATGAAATTATTCAATCAGAATTTGTGGTGCGTGTAATTTTATAAGAGTTGGAATGAATGACATATTTGGTAGTTTTCTTCTCTACTGTAGATTTTTGTTTTTGAGTAATTAAGTTTGTTTGAGTTCAAACACTTGTTCAACAAATTAAACAGCATTCCATCAATAGTTATTTATAATATCCACATAATCTAAGAGGATTTTAATGAAACTAATAGTTTTAAATTGTTAACTGATGTATGGTTACTTAAATTGATCACTGTTATAACTTTGAAATGTTTATTTATCTATTTAATTATTATTCTCGAAATTTAACATTAATTAAAAATTTATAATTCATGATCTTAATCTTAGAGTAATTTTATATTATATGTATTTAATTGATTATGATGTAAAAACAGAAAAAGGTATAATATAGAAAACATAGAAAGTCTATTAATTATGTCACTGAAAACCAGTTCAACAAAAACGTTGGCTTTCAAACTTCACAAACTAAGAAGAAAGTAAAGAAATACACTTAAATCCAATTGACCTGAAATAAAAAAACAGAGTGCTTATTAATAATGTGAAATTAAAAAAAAAAGCGACATTGAGAAATTCCATAATTATTTCAAAAGGTTGAGATAATAAAATTTATTTCATGTTTTTATATCATAAATACTTTAATAGATACTAAATAGTTTCTTATTAAAAAAAACTACATTATATAATGGATGATAGAAACGGACAGAGTATAACTTATTTTAAATAAAATAATTAAAAAAAATCATAAGATACCTTTATTATAAACTATATAAAAACATTAGAAAACTATAATGTAATGTTTAAGTCAGTATTTTGGTTATTATTATCGTTATCTGTTCATGTTTATAATAAGACATAATTACCATACAAATCAGAACATACATAACAAGTATATTACTATAACTTAAATAACATTTAAAGCAAGTGAAACACAAAATATATCATTTTATCATTACCTCATTAAAATATAATATTAGAATTTTTTTTCTTATTAAAAGTTCATAAACTCCATATATAAATGTAATAAACGAATTATATAATTGTATATTAAAATTATATTTGTTCAAATAAAATATACATGTTAAAAGTTTCTTCTTGATCGAAATCTGTTAGATAAGTAAGATCATGTGTATAGAAACACTTTTACAAGTTAGATATGTATTAAATAATAAATGCAATAATAATTAATAAATAATGATATCTTTAAAAATGTTCTTTTTATAGTATTTCAATGAATTCTTTTTCTGAATAAATACAAACTGCGGTCAAACCTGATACAGGTGACTCTAAGATATTTTTATCATTTACTACACCCTTATTTATATTTAATGTATCTTATTATCATAAATGAAATTAGAATAACTTTTACAGATATTCAAGAAAAAATCGTGTACAAATATATTAAATATTACAGATATAACGGATTACTGTTTTTGAATACAGTGATCCTGTTAGGTTTAGTTTTCTTCTGTTTTCTGTTTTCTGTTTTTTATTCCATTCCTTCTTGAACTCTATAAATAGAGTTTTCCCTCACACAAACAATTGTAATTTTTACACACTCATTCAAATAATAACATCAGTTTTCCTTTTCCTAAATCAAGCTAGGAGTTTGTTCACTAACCTGTTACCAGTGCCCTTCTGGTCTTCTTCCTTGCCTCCGGTGAAGGTGTCACCTTGCTTCGGTAGAGGGTTTCCGTGAAGCCCTAGAACTTTCCCCTTCTCCCTCGAAGCTCTCTGCGCTCTCACTCACTACCTTCTGATTTCGAGACAACTTTCAGTCTACAACTAAAGTCTTCTTGCGTTTTGTTTTATTAAGATGCGTTTTGGGTTAAAGGCCATTGGGCCTATTATTTTCTGATGTGGCCCATTCTCTTTATGGTATCAAGAGCAGAAACTCACTTCCGCTGCCCAGATTTCGTTCTTTAATGATTCTTGCTTAGTTTCTTGCATTGTTTCTTGTTTTTTTTTACCATGGATACTACAGACCAGCCTTCCAGTCCTTTCTACCTACACCCAGGGGAGAATCCAGGATTAACCCTCATCTCTCAAGTACTGGGTGAGAATAATTACTCTTCTTGGAGCAGAAGCATGAGAAGAGCACTTCTATCCAAAAATAAAATCAAATTCATTGATGGGTCTATCAAGAAACCCAAGAAAACTGAAGCCTTGTTTGACGCATGGGAAAGATGCAACATGATGGTACTTTCATGGATTGTAAAAACACTTTCTCCAGAAATTGCAGAAAGTGTAATATATGTTGAAGAAGCCAAAGAATTATGGGATGAGCTAAAGGAGAGATTCTCTAAAGGTGACTATTTTAAAATCTCTGACCTTCTCCAAGACATTCATTCAATCAAACAAGGGGAAAGAACTGTTAATCAATTCTTTACTGACTTAAAAATCATCTGGGAAGAACTGGAATCCCTTCGGCCCATACCCAACTGCACCTGTGAAATCCCTTGCAGCTGTGAACTCTCAAGAACTTCTCTAAAATATAGAGAAGTAGAGCATGTTATATGTTTTTTAAAAGGGTTAAATGATACCTATAATACTGTCAGGACCCAGATTTTGTTGATGGAACCTTTGCCAAACATCAATCGTGTTTTCTCCCTCATTATGCAACAAGAAAGACAAGAAAGGTCTGAATCTGGCACTGCAAGCCATAATCACTCTACTGAAACCAGTAGAGTCATAGCCAATGTTACTAACAAGAACAGCAGTTGGAAAACAGACCAGACCTGGAAAAATCAAGGTCGTGGTGCTGGGTCGTATAGTCTGGGAAGAGGGAGAGGAAAGAATCCTAATTACGGAAAACAGTGTTCTTACTGCAACAAGATGAATCACACTGTGGATGAGTGCTACTCCAAGCATGGTTTTCCACCTTGGTACAAAAAGAATGATAGCAATCAAGAGAAAAACAATGGCTGGAACTCTACTAATGTCTGCCAAAGCAGTTCTGGATCAGAGAATACACGTCAGGGAGACACCAGCACTGCTTTTAACAAACTCACCCCAGAGCAAATTGAAAAACTTCTAAAAATGATTGAGAAAGCTGATGAGCCTACACATAAGATCAATCAAATGCAGAGGAATGATAAGGAGGATAAACCAGGTACTCTTTCTTGGATTATTGATACTGGGGCCATTGATCATGTAACCCATGAGAAAGGGAATTTTGTCACCTTCTATAAGATTAAACCCATTACTGTTAAATTGCCTAATAATTCTGTTATTACTGCCAAACATGCAGGAACTGTTCAATTTTCTGAAGACTTTGTTATCTTTAATGTGCTCTATATCCCTGATTTTTCTTTCAATTTAATTTCTGTTCAAAGTCTTATAAGAGACTTGAATTGTAGCCTAATTTTTTCTTTTGAGTTTTGTCAGATAAGGGAGAACTCTACATTGAGGATGATTGGGTGTGCTAACTCTTACAAGGGTCTTTACTACCTACAAACTTTTCAGAATCCTGACCAATGCCTTGTTCTAGGATCTGTCCTTTCTTTTAAACATGTTGATGTAAATCTATGGCACTATAGACTAGGCCATCCTGGACACAAGACTGTCAAACAGATTTGTGAACAATTTCCCTATGTCCAAATGAATAATGATACTGTTTGTGATGTTTGCCACTATGCTAAACAACATAAATTGCCTTTCCCCATAAGCAATTCCTTATCTACTGAATGTTTTGAAATGATTCACTGTGATATATGGGGTCCTTTTTCTGTTCCTTCAGTTCATGGGCATAAATATTTTCTTACTATTGTTGATGATTATAGCCGACATACATGGATATTTTTGATGAACAACAAGGGCCAGACTAGAGACTTATTACAGAATTTTATTATTAAAATTAAGAATCAGTTTGGTAAAATAATTAAGATTGTTAGAACTGATAATGGACCCGAGTTCAACTGTGTCAATTTATATAACTTGCATGGTATTAGCCATCAAACTAGTTGTGTGGAGACCCCTGAGCAAAACTCTGTTGTTGAACGTAAGCACCAACACATTCTAAATGTAACCCGTAGTCTTATGTTTCAATCAAACATCCCTAATACCTATTGGTCCTATGCTGTGAGCCATGCTGTCTATCTCATAAATAGATTGCCTACTCCTATTCTTAACAGTAAAACCCCTTATGATCGTATCTATAATGTTCCCCCCACTTATTTAGACTTAAAGACTTTTGGATGTCTCTGTTTTGCTTCCACCCTTGAAGCTGGCAGAAGCAAACTTGATCCTAGAGCAAGGAAAGGGATTTTCCTTGGATACAAAAGTGGAGTCAAGGGTTATATTGTCCTTGACATCAACACTAGAGAACTTTTTATAAGTAGGAATGTTGTTTTTTATGAAGACATTTTCCCTTGGAAGCATCAGCAGAACAACCCAAGTGTGAATGATGAAGAAGCTAACAGAATCACCTTTTTCGATGATTCCCTAGGCAGTTCTGCCTCCAATAATGATGAAAGGTGTGCAGAAGAAGAGATACAGCATGATATTGTTGAAGAGAATAGGATTGATAATGAAGTCAATAACAGTGAAGGGGATCATGGCTATAGGAGATCTGATAGGATCAGAAAGCCTCCAGGATATCTAGATGACTACATTCACCAGGTTAATCAATCCTTGTCTGTGAAAAATAAGTTCAAAACCCCTTACCCCATTTCTGATATGTTATGTTGTGATTCTTTGACAGAAAAACACTCAAGATATACCATGGCTATCACTGCTAACAGTGAGCCTCACTCTTACAATGAGGCCAAAGGGGTGAGTGAATGGGCAGAGGCAATGCGCAAGGAAATTAAAGCCTTGCAGGACAACAACACATGGTTTCTAACACAGCTTCCTCAAGGGAAGACTGCAATTGGATGCAGATGGGTTTACAAGATAAAATATAGGGCTAATGGCACCATAGAAAGATACAAGGCCCGCCTAGTTGCTAAGGGTTACACCCAGCAAGAAGGGATAGATTATTTGGACACATTCTCTCCTGTTGCCAAGCTAACTACCGTTAGATTACTCATTGCACTGGCAGCCTCTAAAAACTGGTTTTTACATCAATTAGATGTGAATAATGCATTCCTTCATGGAGACCTAAATGAGGAAGTCTACATGGAGCCACCCCCTGGTCTTAATGTTCATAAAGAAGGCCAAGTCTGCAGACTAACTAAGTCACTATATGGTCTAAAACAGGCTAGTAGGCAGTGGTTTGAAAAATTGTCCAGTTTCCTCACCTCTGTTAGCTATATACAGTCAAAAAGTGATCACTCTCTCTTTATCAAAGGCACACCTACTGGTTTCACAGCCTTACTTGTTTATGTTGATGATATCATATTAGCAGGGAATTCCATGACAGAGATCAGTCACATAAAAAGTCTTTTGCATAACAGATTCCAAGTAAAGGATCTAGGAGAACTTAAATATTTCCTAGGGCTGGAGGTGGCAAGGTCCAAGAAAGGAATTCATTTGTCTCAAAGAAAATATGCCTTAGACATACTTGAAGAGACAGGAATGCTGAGTTGCAAGCCCTGTTCAACCCCTTTTTTGAGTGACACGAGTACTCTATACAGAAATGACAGCTATTTGAAGGATCCAACCTCTTATCGAAGATTGATAGGGAAGTTGCTTTATCTCACTAACACTAGACCTGATTTGTGTTTCTCCATTAATTTGCTAAGCCAATTTATACAATCTCCTACTGACTACCATTATCGGGCTATTCAACATGTCCTTAGGTACATAAAGTCTAAACCCTCAGAAGGATTATTCTTTCCAGCTGACTCTCCCATACAGTTAAAGGCCTTCAGTGATTCAGATTGGGCAACTTGTCCAAATACTAGGAGGTCCACTACAGGTTTCTGTGTCTTCCTTGGATCATCACTCATCTCTTGGAAATCAAAAAAACAGAGCACTGTCTCCAGGTCCTCCACTGAGGCTGAATATCGTGCTCTGGCAGCCACTACTTGCGAGCTACAATGGATTCACTATCTATTAGAGGACTTACAGGTTAAGGAAGCTGGAATTCCAGCTCTATACTGTGACAACAAATCAGCCAGACATATAGCTCATAATCAGAGCTTTCACGAAAGAACCAAGCATATAGAGCTTGATTGCCATGTTGTTCGTGAAAAGGTGCAAGCTAACCTTCTACATCTTCTCCCCATTCGCTCAGATGAACAACTAGCAGACATATTTACCAAGTTTCCTCACCGTGTTCGGTTCGGATCTATCGTTCCCAAGCTTGGACTGGCAACTATACACCATCCAGCTTGAGGGGAGGCTATTAAATATTACAGATATAACGGATTACTGTTTTTGAATACAGTGATCCTGTTAGGTTTAGTTTTCTTCTGTTTTCTGTTTTCTGTTTTTTATTCCATTCCTTCTTGAACTCTATAAATAGAGTTTTCCCTCACACAAACAATTGTAATTTTTACACACTCATTCAAATAATAACATCAGTTTTCCTTTTCCTAAATCAAGCTAGGAGTTTGTTCACTAACCTGTTACCAGTGCCCTTCTGGTCTTCTTCCTTGCCTCCGGTGAAGGTGTCACCTTGCTTCGGTAGAGGGTTTCCGTGAAGCCCTAGAACTTTCCCCTTCTCCCTCGAAGCTCTCTGCGCTCTCACTCACTACCTTCTGATTTCGAGGCAACTTTCAGTCTACAACTAAAGTCTTCTTGCGTTTTGTTTTATTAAGATGCGTTTTGGGTTAAAGGCCATTGGGCCTATTATTTTCTGATGTGGCCCATTCTCTTTAAAATATGTCATTTTTTCACTGTGTTTTCATGATATAATTAAAGTTATAAGTACAAATTTAAATATAAAATTATATATTACAACTATTTCAATAATTACCACTCACATTTATTAGTTTGCAATGCTTAATCGACCTTCAATAGTAAAAACAAGGTATACCATATAAAATACAATTATATATGAATTATAATTGAAAATACCATTAAAATCATATCATATTGTTTAATGGAAATATGTTTGCCTAATCAATACAACTAAAAAAAAATATAGAATGCATTTTACTGTTATTTGAATAACAAATTGTAAACAATGAAACATATGTTTTTTGAGTAATACTAATATCACTTAGTATTATGTTCTCTTAATTTGTAGAACAAATTGTTACTTTAGTATTTTAGTTCGCCACTCGAACAATAAATACATTTCTTATTTACATAAGACAAAAACTTAAAAGGGAAGAAAGAGTGAAATATAGATTATTCCAAAATATCTTTAAAGCACGAAGAAAAAGAAAATAAAAGGAAATCAATTCCTAAAAATAATTATAAAAAGTAAGAAAAAAAGTTACCTGGTGAAATGAATAAAACAACGTAATAACATTATTAATTTTTTTTATATAATTTTAAAACTACAGTCAACATAATATCACCTTTTGATTTTAAAACATCAGGTTGAGAATTATACGATCATTGAATAAGATATTTGGTGAAATCGGTCTTGTGTCCAATACATTAAAACAACAAAAAGCAAAATCTGAACAATTAGATAAAACTAGCCAAAAATTGTTTCAAAATGGGTTAGTGAGTTTCCTTAAAAATATATTTTTCAAAATGTATTTTGCTTTTATCATAAAAGTAAAGTGTTTATTGTAAAAATCAATAAATTTACCAGTTTTCGACAGCCAGTGAATTTTATCTTTTTGTCAGCATCTTTTTTATATTTACCTGTCTTAACTTCATTTTTCCACTTTTTTTTTGGCATGCAACCAGTTTAAATAAAATAAAATTTGGTGTTAATTAGCAATATATTTTCTATATATATATATTTTATTATTGATTGCAATTTATTGAAAATAATATAAAAAATTAGAGTAGTCTAAATTCATTATTTTGAGAGAGACAAAAAGAAAACAACAACCAAAATAAGTAAGTTAAAGTCAACGCACTACTAAGTAATTATTGAACCACAATAAGCCCTCATTCTGCAATTTCATCCTCCACCTTTGAATGAAACACAAAACTTGGAAAAGCAGTTGTCACGTCCCTGCATTATTTTCATAATTCACGAATTAAAAAATAATAATTACAATTTTTAAACAAAAGTGATTGAAATTTTTTTAATAAAAAAGTTATTTCAACATACCTCAAGTAGGGTAACGTCATAACTTTCAACAATGAAGGGTTTTCATAAACGAAGTTTTTCCACTCATATTTGTCTATTTTCCCATCTTGATTAGGGTCAGCATCCATGAAAGTCTGCTCATAAAAATAAAATGTCAGAACATTTTAATTTTTTTAATTTTGACATAGGTAATGAAAGATTAAGAGGGTATTAATAGAAGTAATACGAAAGCTTAAGCGTTTTTAACAAACGTTAAACTCACCTTGTTAATAATTGTTTCTATCGTTTCCTCTGACAACTTAATTTCCGCTTCACATAGAAGTGCATTTATCATTTGCTTGACCTGCCAAAAATCATAGCATAGATAAATTATGTATATAATTAAGAACATTTAGATTGAAATTAATTTCATTTATATAAAGAATGCATGGCAGAAAATTATTAGCATCTTATACCTCATGACGCTCTATGAATCCTGTGTTATCTAAATCGTACAGCTTAAACGAAACTGCAAGAAAACTCACAGGAAAAATTATATCAGTTGCTTTAAGGATAAACCAAAAGATTAAGATTAATTAAATAGGTTTTGATTCAACTTATTTACAGTCTATTTTGACTTCCATTGGTGCAGATGGGTGAAAAACATTGAGTGCTCTAACGAAATCACCAAAGTCAATCACTCCTTTCTTTTTGACATCAAACAAATCAAAGATCTGCATGTTGAAAAAATTGTTAAGAGAAGTAATTATAAGTTATCCATTTAATTAAATGAATCTAATAGTAATTAGAAGGATTAGCTATTATGAGTTCTGAATTATAGTACAAAATATTTTCCAAAAATAAAATAAAATTACACTACTTGTATTACAAAACATTTATTTAAAGATATGTGGTGAATTTGCAAACAATATTAACTATAATGGAACAAATATTTTAAAAAAAAACAAATATTGTAAAGTACCCGACTCGTAAAGAGGTTTTCCTTCTTCTTATTATTAAAAATTGCCAGTTGAAATTCCTCCTGCAAAAGAATACTTATTCTCATTGTCAGACCCACTATAATGTAACAAATATATATATGTATGTATGTATATAGTGAGTTATTAATTAAGATGTAAAGTATGTTTTGTATATTGAATTTCTTTTAAAGTGAGTCAGTTAAGAAAGATAGAATCAAATAATTCTCTTTATTTTGAAAAATATAGTGTCATTACTAAAGAAAATATTCAAACAGTAATAACACAGTTGTTGTGTTAGGAATGAATTTTAAGCTTAATTCAAACCCATAAAATCAACTTATAAGATAATGTTTACACTCACTTATAAACTATAAATTGACCTTGTATCTAGTCAACGTGGGACTATCAACATGTTGTAAAAAGAATAAAGGTTTTATGTGTTACCTTGCTTATTAGACCATCATCGGTGACTGACCTGCTAATGTTCTTAAACAGCTCATATAGTGCTTCAACATCACTAACACTAACTGGGAAACCAAAAAATTAACAAATAAGTTAAATCTATAAGAGTGTCTATATATATGTGTGTGAAATATAGGTTAAACAATTGAAAAAAAAATGCATCTCACGGTCACTTTATTTTGTTTTGATCTACATGACATGTGCAGTAACACCATCAATTTATTTTCCCATAAATAAGGTTTGGTTTTGTCTTGATAACAACGTCTCAAATAACAATGTTACAATTGTGGAAGAATCATAATTTTGTAATATTGATCATTAGAAAAAAAAAAAACAAAAACTTACAAGCTGTCTCTGACGCAAGAGCAAACGGATCTTCCATGGGAATCTCCCTAACTTTGGAGTGGAAACAACCCATTTATGAAGGGAATATTATAAGCAACTGAACACGTACTAGAGTATGTGTTCGAGCTTTAGTTGAATATGTTGCTAAAACATCTTGAAATTTCCAATTGCAAACCCAGATTCAAACATCACAAGAAGAAAATAGTCAATAATAAATCAACATTATTACGTCAATTAACATTGTATGGAGCAGATCAAAATAGATTAAGCATCACATGATATTTGATCACACAAAAACATGGCTAAGTGTACGTTATAAACGACAATTTCTGGATTGTTTGTTAAAAAAGAAAAACATTGCAGGAAAAAAAGATGATTTTGAGCATTGGCTTATCAAGACAACATGGACATTTACGAGAAAGTATGAACGATCAATCACTAACATGTTATAGGTTTCTCGTTCTGGAAGAAAAAAACGCGCAGATGTAACAAACTCATAAAAACAACAATTTCACAGATTTGATCAATAATATTGTATAAATTAAGCATTCCATAACCAGAATCGTATCGCTAACTCATACATCAAACAAGGAAACACATGCTAATTTATATAAAACCCAGTAAACAGATGATGCAATTGTCAAACGGAAACAAAATAAGATCCGTTAAATTTTGAGACATTCTCGTCATGCACGCACAAAAACCTAATACCAATGAACGTGAAACCCTAAGCAAAACATAATAATCTCGATAAAACATTTCATGTGTCATGAAAGAACACGAATTTTGGGACATAGTGTCGTGCAAGAATGACATGGGAGAAAAGACTCACCAGCTTGAAAACTTGGCCACCAAAATTGGCGTTTGATGTTTTAACTAAATATGTGGCCATTGGTACAATATTACTAATAGAATATAAAGAGAAGAAAGTGAAATCTAAGAGTGAGATTTATAGAAGGGGTGTTGGTGCCATTATTGTCCTCAACCTAAGTAAGGTTGGCAATGGCCAACCAAAACCATTTAAGACAAATCATAACCAATTACATAATCTTAAAAACAAACTAGACAACTATACAATAACTTAACACATTAATTGTAAAATCCAACAAAAAAAATTCATATTTCATTATTTAAAAGTAGTGTAAGAAATGTGTCTGTATTCAGTTCTATTATTATATATGATAATAAAAAAAATATTTTTTATCATAATTTTTGAATGGATAAGATAATTTGTATAATTTTATTATAAATAATTTTGTTTATTGCAAGTAATTAATTAAATTTAAAAAATAATTATAAATTTAAAACTTAAGATAATGAAAAAGATTTATATTAAAACAAGTAAAATGAGTAAGAAAATGTGTCCACATAAAAAAACAGTTATGAAATGGTTATATATAAATCAATCATGTTTATTAATTAATAGGCATGGTTGTTAGACTCACTTCTTACATTAAGATTTTTTTTAAATCATAAATTTAATTTTTAACTATCCTACGTAGGAATAAAGTTGGGTCTATCAACGAGAAGTTTCACTAAAGAGATACAATACCCTTGAGATCTACTCTCAATCATATAAGGGATTAAGATTACTCTCTACTCAAAACCTTAAGGTAATGGGTTAATGGGTCTTTCATCTTTATATAGTGTTTTATTTTTTCATTTCTATCGAATGTGAGACTTAGGCTCACGCTTAAATTCCCAGTAATATATAGCTTTCACAATTCTCGTACTTTGTATACTTTTATGCAAAATTTTTGTATACTTTTATGCAAAAAATTTCGTACTTTTATACTTTATTGGTATACCTAATTTATTTCTTTGCTATGTGGTATGGTAGAGTGTTACTAAATATATATTAATATTACTTTTTCGTTAATTTCTTGAAATAATTTGTAAAAATAATAACTGTTGGACAAAATGGTGTTTTCAGTTTCCGAATATGTAAAGTATGCGTGCGGTCTTTCTTTTAACTTTTGATAGTAGCTTTTGTTTAACTATAAAAATTGATTTTTCATAAGTTATTTAGTATTATTCGTAGTACTAAAGTAGCGCCTCTCTTTTTTTCCTCAACACATTCCTATTTAAAAAAAATTAACTAGAAATTGAAGATAATTAAAGAATATGATCCAAAATTATAAATAACTAAAAAAATACTAAGACCTTAAATAGTAGTAAGAGAACAAATTTATGTTAACATTAAAAAATTCAAAAACGGAATACCGTGAGCCATGCGTTGAGTTAGACGAAGACTGATTCTTCTTTATTTTTCAAAATTCTAATTTGAATTGATGGCTCACCAACCCACCGGTGAGGTGAAGCCTAAGATTTTTTTATATATTAATCTCTTTTGAAGTACTTACCAATAATTATTTTAATATGTTTTCGTACACATGGATTAAAAGGGAATTCTCATTGGAACTATTCTCAAAAAGAAAATAAAATTATCTGAGATATTTTTTCGGAGTTTAAATGAATTCAAATATATATATATATATATATATGTGTGTGTGTTTGTTTAATATTTATACTCTTTTTATTCGTGATGGATGTGAAAAAACCAACTGTTATAACTGGAGTTGCTTTGTGGGTCGTTCAGATAAACACGTTACAACAAATTTAACGGCGGAGATGAATCCATTTATGGTGTGTTCGCATTGACTTTAAAATAAAATAAAATAAAAACGTCAATGTTATAAAAAAATAATAAGTAGAAGAAAGCTTAATCAGGTGGGACCCAGTGCCGCGGGAACGTTATTCTCCAAATTTCAAAGCGAAAGCAACCTTATCATGCCCTCCATTCCAGCGTACGCACGCTTAAATATTTTCTTTTTCTTTATTTTATATTTTAACATTATTCTTTTTTTCTCTCTTTACAAATTAAGAAAAATATCGTATTCGCTTCAATTATTATAGTTTTTTCTTTCTGACTTGAAAAGATTCATAAAATAAAATTAAAGATTAATTTTTAGAATACTAAGATACCTTTTAAAAGAACAATGCAAATTTTTATATTAACAATACATAACAATTAAGTTGTTCAGTTTGTTTACAAATTTGGTAACCCATTAATTTTAAATTAAAGTCTTTAACCTATGCACTTAATGTTTAAAATGTTATGTTAATATAACTTGATAAACCTTACAGGATTATGTTTCACACCTAATTTATATTTCTCTCATCTATATTTTTTATCCGACAACCCATTCTCATTTTCTTTTGGGTATGGCTCATACTACCATCTACACTTAAAAATCTTCTTTTTTTTTGGTTTTTTCTCACGACATGTATGTTGGTTGGATTGGAGTGATCATCATTATCAGTTACCAATGATTAACAAATTTTGGTATGTAATGAATCCCCTATCTTCTTGTCCATCTATTTATGTAACAATCACATATAAATGCCACTCCTTGTCTTTGGTGTGAACGAGGATGTCGTAATGGACAGTTAGCTTGCTAGCAGCGACTAATTTCTTTGGAGTAAACTTTACTTTTGCCTCTTGAATATGTCCTTGTCTTTTACACTGTTTTGATCAAACCTCAGCACCGGACTTGGTACTCAGAACTAAGAATTTATACCTAAAAATAATGAACATAAATTGCTTTTACAGTTGAAGAACAAGTAATTACGGTGAGTTCTTTTTATTGAGTTTTAACTATTTTCCGCTTACCTGCCTCCATTGATTTGCACATGCTTCTTTCCCTCTTGCCTTTCGATTTTATTTAGTCTTCTTTGTTTTCCTTGTGTAACTGTTTATTATATTTGGCCTCATTGGACTTTTAATGTAGGGTGATAAAGAGTATATAAAGCCATATCCATTTCCTTATTTGGGTTTTCTATTGTGAAAAGGTTTGGTCTGATTTGAGGCTTTGGTGAGAGTGGATATGGAAGAAGAACGATACGAGACTCTGAAGGAGCTTGGTTCGGGGAACTTTGGAGTGGCAAGGTTGGCCAAAGACAAGAAGACAGGGGAACTTGTTGCTATCAAATACATAGAAAGAGGAAAAAAGGTCATGAAATTTTATCAAACATTTGATGATTCAGTTTTTCCTTGAGGAATCTCAATTTGACTTATTCAGATTTCTCTTCTGCTTTGCATTCTGCCTTGACGCTTTTCGGATCTCATTGTGTCAGAAAGATATTTATCAATTTTGTTCATGACCACTGTTTCAAAATAACTAGCTCATCTCACCTTATCCTCCTTATCCTTGGATCAACCTCACATTTTTTGTTTTCTGAATTTTTTTCCCAAATTCGTTCTCATCTTACATTCCTCTGAGTAAGTTATGTTTGGCGTTTCAGATTGATGCGAATGTCCAAAGGGAGATAGTAAACCACCGATCTCTAAGGCATCCGAATATTATTAGGTTCAAAGAGGTAAGAGTTTGTTTCCGTTCTCAAGCTGTTCCTTGAGTAGGATTTTTTTTTTAAAGTTATGTGATAGTTGTACGAATGTTTTGCTCTTACAGCTTTCATACAAACACTGCCTCTACTTCTGCTTCAGACTTGACTTTAGAATATAAACAAAACAAAACTGTGTAGTTCATTGATGTTATTGGCTCATAAAGAAATACAGGTGTAACTCATTATAGAATCTATTGAGAGCTCTCTGAAGTTCTATACTCATTCTGGAAGTCAGATTTTTTCTGCAGGTATTTCTGACCCATACTCATTTAGCTATTGTCTTGGAGTATGCTGCTGGAGGTGAACTCTTCGAGAGGATATGCAATGCTGGTCGATTGAGTGAAGATGAGGTTGATCACTTGGTTGTGTGTGTGTAGTGTCCTCTGTAAGTACAAGTGATGGTTTTGATGAATTCCCTTTATCGCAGGCAAGATTTTTCTTCCAGCAACTGATATCTGGAGTTAGCTATTGTCATTCCATGGTATGTAGGCATTCAGAAAATTTTGATGTTCATTTAAAGCCTTTGTGTAATATCATATAATGTATCCTGCTGCAGCAAATATGTCATAGAGATCTGAAATTGGAAAACACTCTACTTGACGGAAATCCAGCTCCTAGACTTAAAATTTGTGACTTTGGTTTCTCCAAGGTCTGTAACATCTCACCAAAGTGAACCTTTTTCATATATTTGTCTGTTGAATTCCCTAATCAATTTAATATTCAAATGCAGTCTGCTTTGCTGCACTCTCAGCCTAAGTCAACGGTTGGAACTCCTGCATACATTGCTCCAGAAGTTTTGTCACGAAAGGAATATGATGGAAAGGTATTGTGAAATTCGCTTAATAGTTTTGCAAAGTGAAGCTTGCTGTATCACATCAAGTTAACAGTTCATGACAATGTGAAAACATGCTTAATTCGGTCTCAAATTGGGAATTCTGTAGATTGCAGATGTTTGGTCGTGTGGTGTGACTCTTTATGTGATGTTAGTTGGAGCATACCCATTTGAAGATCCAGAAGATCCTAAGAATTTCAGAAAGAGTATTGGGGTGAACTCTTACTTGACTTAAAAGAGATCCTTTATGATTAATACCTTTGATCTATAGCAGCAAGATTAAACTCTGATTCTCTCGTTGGCAGAGAATTATGAGTGTTCAATACGCCATACCCGACTACGTTCGTGTTTCTAAGGAGTGCAGACATCTTATCTCTTCTATTTTTGTTGCAAATCCTGCCAAGGTACGTAACTATCATTAGTACTGTCATATATACAAAACTACAAATGATTATGTGCAGACAGAGGCTAAATACTTGTAATTAGAATGATTAAGTATTCCTAAACATCATATGTCTATAGTTTAGTGTTGAGGATTCAAATGTAACGTATCACATTAAGTAGAAATAAAAAAAGAGATACTTAGGAATATTTCTACTTAGGAATATTTCTTGAAAGACCCATCATTTAGTTTGTCTTAAGTTTCTAACACTTTACTACATACCATAATGTACTTGATTAAATTCATACTTAAATTTATAATTGTCATGAAAACATGTTTGCAAGTTATCAATATATGGTTGATATAAAACATTTCTCCATTTTGTTTGTGACTAATCTTTTTCCATGTGTGTTCAAGTGATTTGATTTGTAATAATTGAAGTGTATTAATGATTTGTATTATTTTCATCCTTGTTGAAAGAGGATCACCATGTCAGAGATAAAACAACACCTTTGGTTTAGGAAGAACTTGCCGAGGGAGATAATCGAGGCTGAAAGAAGGGGTTACGAGGAAACACAAAAGGACCAACCAAGCCAGAGTGTGGAAGAAATAATGCAGATCATAGAAGAAGCAAGGACAAAAATTCACACTCGTGAGCAAACTTCGACAGGATCGTCGAACGTTGTACATGTTGATGAGGCTAACGAGGAAGTTGAAGACCACTTTGCCAAATCTAGTCCTTGAGTAATTTATGGTTGAGCATATATATAATTTTTTTTTACCAAATTTACTATGCCTTCTTCGTGTGTGAGGTATATAGGTTGGGTTTGGAACAATTTTATCACTTCCAATAGAAGTTCACACTTTCTAAAAACACCAAATTGAAAAACAAGTTTTGTGTAATGATCTTGTTTTCATATCTACTTATATATTCATTTAATTATCTTATAAACAAATTATTATTTTATAACTAGTGATGATTTATATATTCAAGTAATTAGTAATTTTATTTCAATATATATATATATATGTGTGTGTGTGTGTGTTATTTCTTATATTACTTAATCACAATAATTTATATAACATAATATGAAGCAAAATATTACATTAATTAATTAAAAGATAAAAGAAGTTATATTAACATTTCTTTCATCTTTACTTTTGTAATTTATTTATAAAACATCCATTCAATATTTTTACTAATTATTTCATATTTATCCAGTTATTTTATACTTCTATTTTATATTTATATCACTATTATTCCTTTTTCGATATTCTATATTGTAAAAAAGTATATATCTTTTTTACATTGAATACTTGATATTATATTATTTTATTTGTTATGATATTTGTTTTTTATAAAAAATTATTTAGTTAATATTTAGAATAATTACTTAAAGGTGTATTCATTTTCTAATAAAAGTGAGAATAAGATTAAAAAAAACTTATTTCCATTGAGTATAAAGAGGAATTTATATTTTGAAAATAATGTTGAAAGTCAAATCTACATCTCTCGTCTTATTGTCATTCCTAACAATAATTATTCATAAATGACATTATTAAGGAAGTTATAAGGTCAACTTGTTAGAAATCTAACTGTAAATTAAATAAATGAAAGATATATAAATATTGAGCATTAAAGTTTTGTGTTGAAGTGTTGTCATGATTTATTTTTAACAACTCATAACTCATAAATAGTAAATCTTTTTAAACTATGTTACTAAAAAAACTTTCAATAATAATATCAGAATTAATAATTTATCCTAATTTTTGACTCGTATGAAAATAAGTATATCCTATGATAAGACCCAACATTAGTTGAGATAAAACAAACGTTAAAATAAATAAAAGAAACAAATATATCTTGTTCTAATAAAAATAGAAGAAAAAACTCAACTCGTATTTGAAAAAAAATGTTAGAAATCCAGTAAAAAAAAGTAGTGACATATATAAGAAAAACATATACATTAAAAAAAAAATAATGTCATGATATCTTAAAAAGTTCTTTCACCCTACTATAATTAAACTTTCATCGTAATTTGATTTATATTGTTTTTAGATTTTAATCTATAGGAACTATTGCACCTATATCCATATATAAAATATTTTATAATTTATTATTATTGTATACATTCAAATAGTTAGTTATTTTGTTATTACAATAGATAAAATCCAACGATAATGTCTATTAACTCTAGTATATTTATTAGCAGTACAATCCAAATATATACAACTTAACATTCTAACTCTCATTAAAATAAGGTCACAAAAACCTATATGATATGGTGGTTACAAAAAGAAAATACTTTTCAAGTCACTTTCAATATTAATATTTACTTTGTACTAATTCTTTTTCATCTACTATAACTTAGGTGTCACAACGTAATTTGCAAATTTTTCATTTAATGTTGTGTGAGACCCTTATTACAATCTACATCTCAAGTTCAATTCGTATACAAAGAGACAAATGATCACACTTCACAAAGAGATCTATCCAAATATGTTCACTTTTTAGTGAAAATAATTATTCAACCACATTACTTTATGACAACGGTTCATCAAATTTAAAAGTTGGATTAACTAAATTATTATCTAAGTAATTGTTTTTAAGTATCAATTTAATATTTAGCAAGCATTATTTTTAAGAAAAAAGTTCATTCTAAATGCAATTTAGGAAGAAAATTTAAAATAAATTTGTGAATATTTTGATTTAACTTTGTTATTGGAAAATTGAATTTACTGATTTTAGTTGATGTTTTAGTCTTCCCATGTGATTGACTGCTTTTGGTGAAGTATTATTTTTCAACCACATTTTTTTTTCATTTACAAAATTTGAAGTTACAATTTTATTTTAAAAGATCGAACCTAATACTCATTGAACGAATTATATATTAGTAAAATATATTGTTTTATAACTTTTAAAAGGATGATTTGTCTCATTTATATGTATTTTTTATTTTCATTATTTAATAAATTGAACATATGGACTATAAAATATTATGAGTTATACTATTCAACTGACAAAAACTTTATATATTAGTAGAATTTACACACAAAAACTTTAATGGTTCATTATTATGAGTTATACTATTCAACTGACAAAAACTTAGTTAAACCTTCATTTTATTATATTTCATTATATTATAACAATTTGGAATAACGGAGCTCAATTATTTCAGCACTTTCTGTTTTACTTTAATGTTTGGTATCAGCATCGAATCGAAATCAAACCAAAGAAACAAAACAACACGTTCTTGTAACATTGTCAAAGACTCGTTTGGGACCAAAAAAATCGACAAAATGCCATCGATCTGAACTCTGAACCCAGAGCGTCCAATTCAAAATTCTTTTCACCTTTTCTTCCATTCTATGCTTTTGAATCGCCACGACGTGATATGATCCTTCTCTCTTCGATTTCATTTGCACTTTCACTGTTGTTTCCCACTTTCATTTCAAGGTCAACGGTCTCGGTCTTGGTATTTTCCTGACTCAATTGCTTACAAGTTTATCCTTTTCCTGCTAAGCTCTCCAATGGGTCGGAGGAGCAATGGACTAAACTCTGTTCTCGCTCACCGTTTGATACTCCTCTTCGTGTGTTTGGCTTCGGGCGGTTTGGTCTACGCGCTTCTCTCTGCGGTGGTCGCAAATGGCAGAAGCAGAGTTTCAGACTTTGGGAGGCTGGTTGATGAGGGTATGGCGGTGCAGAATGAGGGAGGGTGCTGTAGGGGGATTGAGAATTTGGAGCTTTGGGGTTCAGCTGTGAAGTGGGGTTCTGAGTTTAAGTTCAACAATTCTGAAGGATGCTGCAACGCGTGCAAATCAATGTGTTCAGGAAAAGATGGACCTTGTCTCTGTGATACTTGGGTCTTTTGTGGGGATCGTAAGGCCTGTGGATCCAAGTTCGGTGAGGTAAGTTACTTAGTGTGTGATTAGATAACATTCTCTGTAAACCTTTTTGGGAGAAGGAAATAAAAAGAAAAGAAAATCCTTTTTTCTGGTAAATTGAATTACCAGAAGTTCGTTTGTAGAATTTTTTTGTGTTAACTTTTATAGAAAATGATTTTTAACTTAGATATACGTTAGTTTTTATTTTATGAAGAAATTTATTTAATATATGCTTATTCTAAAATTACTTCTGGAGTTAGATAGACCAGGTTTGCTATTTTTGCAGTTGCCTTAGCTTATGAAGATCTCCCATTTTTGTTGATATTTTTGGATTCATTCTTGCTGTTTAGAGTTGACTTGGAACTTTGGGTTCTATTTAGGCAAACTCCTTTATTACTATTTATGAGAGAAGAAAATAACAAGTAAAATGTATTGAATTTTTCTACAAGTTAAAATTTCCTTGTCACCTAGAGTTGCATAGCTTTCATAGCTTTCGTAGAAGTTAGAGTGCACCGTTTTCATGACTGCATAACTTTCATATGCATAAAAAATGGAGGGCTTCTTTAAAAGTTATTATTCTTTTGATCAAAACTCTGACACGAGACTTGGAAGTCATAGCATAATAGCATTCGATTTTGTTGGTTCAGTGTTGGTTGAAGAAACAGAAGGACAGCTTGGCACCTGAACGGCAAGAAGGAGTGCCTCCAGGGGAAGTGGTTGGTTGGACTTCTGGTCTTATTTTTGGGAAAGGAGAGGTAAGAGAGAAGTTTGGTTTTTCCATTGTTATCTTTATTAAAATGTTGTTTGTCAGTTTATCTGCAAATTCAATTTGATGAACATTGTGTTGGTGAAGTGTTTACATTGAACTGGCGTGTGATTTGATATTCTCTTTCAGATGGCTCAGAAATTCATCCTGTACCCGAAACAAAATTGTCTAGTGTTTTCTTATATGTGCTAACTATCTCCAAAATGCATGTTTTTCTGTTGTGTCTATTAAGTTTTTTTCCCCATTCTTTTCTACTTGAATAATTTAGTAGATTCTGTGTTGTGATGTGTACAATATGGATCTGATTGAAGCAGTTAGGTCAGGTTGACTAGAGAGACAGGTTCAGGAAATGGGCAATAGATAGTGGTAGTACATTGGAAACTAGGAATGGGGAGATACGGTAGTAGCCACCTACCATGTTGTTCACATGAGCAACTGCTATTTATGTTAGAGTGTTTTGACTTGACACACTCACCTTTTGTAGAAATGTCTTACTGGACAACTGTTATGTGATTAGTTGAATCTTTGGTTAATTACATATGCAGTAAAATGGTGTCTTCTCTTGGCGTACATAGTTATATCTCTCCCACCCCTATTTTGATGTATCACATATTTGGAACTTTATCAACTTCTGATGGGTTATCTTATTATCCGTGTTCTTTCTAATTCATCTATTCTCAGGGTATTATTGGACTGGAAACTGAACATGGAACTCTTCATATTAAAGTAAGTGCTTCTTCTCTTGACATCTAAAATACAAATGCTTTGATATTGCAGTTGAACTATTGACATGTGTGTAAAGTTAGTATTTGTATATTACATATAGAAGCACATGGGTAAGAAAAAAGAGTTCCAGTGACAAATGGAAGCACCCTGTACTTGGTCAGGGTCCTTACTGCATCTGTGTACTTTCTATGTTTGTTGGATGTCCTTGTCCTGGGAACCACTAATTTTATGTCTAGTTTAAATAGCTGACCGTGAGACTATTATTTGAATACAAATGTTCATGAGAAATATGCACTGAGGAAATTCATCAGTGTTGTAGTTTTGTTGGTTATGATAATTCTTTGTGTGGCTCGTACTTCCTTGTTTAAGAAAATATGATAGATCAGTTGCTGGACCTTTGCTGGATAATTATGGAGAAGCTCACCATTTTAATACATGATAAACTAGATGGAGTATTTCTAGTAAAGTCGGAAAATTATCTGTATTTGTTGATATTAATAATTACACAGAGTTCATTGACTATGAAACGGGATGCTCATGCTTCTTGACATTCTGTCAATCCTTGATGTTAACTCTTCTTATTGCATCTTATTTTTCTGTTAATACATCATGTATCTTGATTGGATCTTGATTCAGCTTACTCTAAGAATCCCTGTTGTATTGTATTTTGAAATTGCCTAGTCACGAGTGAGGAATATGTTTATTAACTGAAGGAAATTCTTTATTCACTGCAGCTTTTACCTGACTGTGCTCCACACTCCGTTGCCTACATTCTGGAATTGTTGTCTTTGCACCATTGTGCTGGCTGCCAATTTTACCGTGCAGAGAGCCGAGGTCAATCATGGGATTCAGAAGGAAACCATATAGAAAATGTAAGACTGATTTTCCCATCTGAATCTGATGGATGATTGGATGCACACACACACACATCTACTTCAATATGCAGTCATCTGCAAATTTTGCTATGAATTTCTGCATTAAAATCTTATTCTCAAGCATTGACAAATTTTTCTTTAGTTTCTAGTTTCTACAAATTAACAAAATTGTATATTTTGAACCCCTCGCTACTTACTAGAAACTTAAAAGCACATTTATTACGTGAGAAACTGTGCCTAAAAAGCTGAACTACCCATAATGAAGAATTAAGCCACTTTGCTGACCACAACTTCTAGAAGTGAACCTTTGACATTCCAGAATATGCGAGTTCCTATTGCACATATTTTTTACAATTTTTAAGGATTAAATTAAAATACATTGTATTTTCAAAGACCCAAACTTTATGTAAACTTTTCAATTCATATTGAAAGACTTGTTTTTAACTTTTTTTTTTCCAAACAAAAATGAGGTTAGAAAAGATTACCGTGTCAATCTGAGGCCATTGACCTGTTATTCCCAAGGAGAGAAAGATTTTGCATGTTCAGAGTACCGTTGTAAGTGCAAGCAATAATGTTCGTAATGTTGGATTGCAGTAACAATTAATGGTTATGGTCCTCATTTGCAGGCTGGCTTTGGTCCACCTTATGCATTAATTCAAGGGACACTAGAAGCACAAGGCACAGCTTTCAATAAACTTCCTGTGGAAGATTGTCCAACCCTTAGAAGGGGTTCTGTTGCTTGGATTGGTTCTGGTCCTGAATTCTTCGTTAGCCTTGCTGATCATTCAGAGTGGAAACATGAATACACTGTATTTGGTTCTGTTCTTCCAGAAGACATGCATATTGCAGAGAAAATCTCTACACTCCCCACAATAGCTGATGTGTGGAACAATGTCAACGTGACGGTTTTGAAAAATCCTGTTCCTCTGTTGGTCCGTAGAATCCAGAAAAGCCACGTAGATGAAATTTGAAACAAGCTGTGCATCAATGTAGATTGCAATTCTTTTTTGTTCCAAAGCTTATAGTTAAAGTTTGCATTAACTTTTGTTCTGTCTAAACTTTTTCTTCATCTTATCATTATTACTCCTTTTTTTAGATCATTGGTCGCTGTAATGTAAGGTAATGAAATTTTAATTTGAGAAAGGCTATTGTACCAGGGAGTGTCGGGCGCCGTACAAAGGACGCCCATGAGAAAGGCCGTCCGCCCAAATAGATACGGATTGAACCTAGACTCCGTATAAACTCTCCTACACTAGCAAGTGCCGGGCGTCGTACATAAGGACGCCCAAGAATAAGACCGTCTGCCCGTCTCGGTGCCCACGACGCCCAAAGGGATAAGGGCCCGTCCGCCCAAATGGGCAGAATCTCTGTTTGTAAGAGAAACTTTGAAGAACTCACATGGAGTCCCATCACCACGGGACAGCCCCGCACTCTACACTCACAAAAAGTGTTCTACAGGAAAATGCTGAGAGACGAAACGTCTGGTACCAGGAAGTGCCGGACGCCCGCGCAGAAGGCCGTCCGCCCAATTTTGTGCCCGAGTCATCCTTTGGTAAGGCGGACGCCTGTATCACTTGGGCGGACGCCCATATCACACTGACCGGCCAAATCACCAATCATTGTGGCTTAAGTAAATTAACCTGGTTTAGAGGTAAGTTGAAATTAGAAGCTATTGGGCTGTTGGGCGGTGATTAACTTTTCACTAATCCCAAGCCCATAGCGAAAACTATAAATACAGGTTCACGGTGAGTGGTAGATAGGTTACATTGAATGCACATTTATTACTATTCCCTGAGAAAAGCCATTGCTCTGAAACTGACTTTGGCATCGGAGAATCTTTTGTAGGTCTCCACCCCTCCGGATCAAGAGGAGAGTCGAAGCTCGAGAAGAGGATCCGCCACTGAGACAAGATCGCAGGAGAAATTGGGAGGTTTGGAACAGCACAGCTCTACACATCCGAAACATTTGGCGCCCACCGTGGGGCCGTGTGATTTCAAAAACCCAATGGTGACCACGAGAAACATGAGCATGGACGACCCCGTTGAGATGATTCGCGCATTGCAGCAGAAAATGGACGAGATGCAGCAGCGCCACGAGGACGAGATGGCGGCCGTAAAGGCCGACTGCGAAGCCCGGATAGCCCGGGAGGTTGGACGGATAGACGGGGGAGAGCGAGTAAAGGATAAAGGAAAGGAGGTGGCGGGAGAGCGCCCGCCCCCAGATACCGAGTGTGATAGGACTTGGAGGCCCACCGGATCTGAAGCAGAAGGAAGCAAGGCTAAATCGGTGCATGCGGAGAGCGCTGCCGAGGACGGGCGGATGGTAGTCAAGTCGGAGCCTTCATCCGCCTTATTGCTTCCATTCACCCAGAACATAATGAATGTCCAAATCTCGGAGCAATTTGTGGCTCCGCAGTTCAAAATGTATAGCGGGACAACGGATCCTGCGTCCCATATCCAGACGTTCTCGAACGCAATGGCGTTCCGAACGAGCAATGATGCCATTTGGTGCCGAGCGTTCTCGCTCTCATTGGAGGACGAAGCATTAGAATGGTTCAATACCCTGCCCCCTAATTCAATAGAAAACTTTACCGGGTTAAAGCAGCTATTCATTAAACAATTCGCGGCCAGTGGTACCCAAGACTTGACCGTATTCGAATTAATGACCCTCAAGCAGGGGAAGGATGAAGCGCTACGGACGTTTATGGACAGGTATTAAAAGACCGTCCGGCGCGTGAAAAGCCTGACGCCAAAGCTCGCCCTTCACTATATCCTGCCGGCTCTAAAGCCGAGGCCGTTTAAGGATAGCGTCTGCAGACGAGCGCCCAAAACAATGGAAGAGTTGAGGGAACGAGCGGCAGATGAGATAAGGGTGGAGGAGATGAAGCTCTCCTACAAAAAAGAAAATCAAGAAGCCAGGGAAGCAAGGACGGACGGTAATAAGCCCGGCTCGTCGACGGGAAAAACGTCTGGTCCTAGGCCCAGAGAGCAGAGAAAGGGACCTCGCTTCCCACAGTATACACCTCTAAACGCCTCGAGGGAGAAAATTCTCCGAGAGGCCCTGAGTGCAGAATTGATACCGGAGCGGGAAGAGCACCCGACTCCGAAGAATGCTGATTGGAGCAAGCACTGTGCATACCATAAAAATATGGGTCATACCACCGAGGAGTGTTGGACCCTTAGGGATAAAATAGAGGAGCTCATCCGGGCAGGAAAGCTTAAGAAATACGTCCGTGATGAGCGCCCGCCGCAATCAACCGATCGGCCTGCTCAGAGGTCGGCGTACCGAAAAGATAAGCCGAGGAGCGCGAGAGCGGAGCGACCCCGCTCAGAGAGGCGACCGAGCCGAAGTCGAAGCCGCAGCCGGGAACGCCCCTTGAGAGGACATATCAACACTATTTTTGGAGGATTCGCGGGGGGAGGATCGTCCTCCTCCGCCCGTAAACGCCATGTTCGAGCCCTCCAGTCCGTGCATTTAGTGGACAAGCCACGCCGCTCCATGCCGCCCATCACCTTTTCGGATGAAGACTTTCACGCCCCTGATCCTGACCAGGACGACCCAATGGTCATAACGGCAGAGATAGCGCGGTACGGAATCAGCAAAGTTCTAGTGGACCAGGGAAGTTCGGTCAACATCCTCTACTGGAAGACCTTCCTGCAGATGGATATCTCAGAGGACCTCATCGTTCCTTATGATGGGCAGATAGTAGGCTTTGCAGGAGAAAGGGTAGACACTAGGGGGTACGTAGAGTTGAGAACAAGGTTGGGAACCGGACGTTCTAGCGAAGAGAAGAGGGTCCGGTATCTGCTGATAGAGGCTAACACGTCGTACAACGTACTGCTCGGAAGGCCGTGCCTAAACGCGTTTGGGGCAATTGTCTCTACCCCTCACCTCACGATGAAGTACCCCTCCGGAAAGGGAACTGTTTGCACGGTCCGGGCGGACCAGAAGACGGCCCGGGAATGCTACGCGGCGGGGTTGAAGCTGCACGTTCGACCTGTAAAGAGGCGGGCGGCCGGCTCTGAGGTGGCCATGGCAGACCTCGACCCAAGGACGAATACCGAGGACCGTCTGAAGCCTATTGGAGAAACCCAACCTATCTTGATAGGAAGGGAGCCCGCTCAGACCACCCTCATCGCCAGGGAGCTGAACCCTGAGGTGGAAAAGGAGCTGAGGGCACTCCTATGGAAGAACCGGGATCTATTTGCGTGGACGGCAGCTGATATGCCGGGCATCCATCCCGCAGCGATGTGCCATAAGCTCTCGCTTTTCCAAAACGCCCGCCCAGTCGCCCAGAAAAAGCGAAGAATGGGCGAGGAGAAACGACAAGCTGTGGAGGAGGAAGTGGGGAAGCTGAAGAAAGCTGGTTTTGTTCGGGAAGTCACGTACACCACGTGGCTAGCTAACGTGGTTATGGTGAAAAAGGCTAGTGGAAAATGGCGCATGTGCACTGACTACACGGACCTGAACAAAGCCTGCCCGAAAGATTCGCACCCCCTACCCAGTATAGACGCCCTGGTGGACGGCGCTTCTGGGCATCGAGTATTAAGCTTTTTGGATGCCTACTCCGGATACAACCAGATACCCATGTATGGGCCGGACGTCGAGAAGACGAAATTCATAACGGAGAAGTCCAACTTCTGTTATGAGGTCATGCCATTCGGCCTGAAGAATGTCGGGGCGACGTACCAGCGCTTAATGGACAGGATTTTCCGGGAACAAATAGGCCGGTGCATGGACGTATATGTGGACGACATGGTAGTCCGGTCCGCGGATGGAGATGGGCACCTTAGAGACCTTGAGGAGGTGTTTCGACAAGTGAGGAAGTTCGGCATGCGCTTAAACCCCGCCAAATGTACATTCGGGGTAGCTGCCGGAAAGTTCTTGGGCTTCATGTTGACGTCCAGGGGGATCGAGGCCAACCCGGACAAGTGTGAAGCGATACTACAAATGCAAAGTCCGACCACCCTTAAGGAAATCCAAAGACTGGTCGGACGCCTCACCGCTTTGTCCCGCTTTATCCCCAACCTGGCGGATAGGATGAGGCCGGTCCTGCGAAAATTGAAAAAAGGGGTCGGCCCGCCTTGGGACGACGAATGCGAACGAGCGTTTCAGGACGTAAAAAGCATCCTTGTTAACCCACCGGTCATGAACCGCCCGGTCCCTGGAGGAGATCTGCGTATTTTCCTCGGAGTGTCAGAGACGGCCATTAGTGCCGTGCTAATGCAAGAACGGCCTCAGCCGAGGTTAATTTATTTTGTGAGTCGCACGCTCCTAGACGCCGAAACCCGATACCAACGGGTAGAGAAGGTGGCCTTAGCTTTGTTGCACGCCTCCCGAAGGCTTCGCCCTTACTTCCAAAGCCATCAGGTGATAGTCAGGACCGATTTCCCTATCTCCAAGATCCTCAGGAAGCCGGACTTAGCCGGACGGATGGTGGCCTGGGCGGTTGAGCTTTCAGAGTTCGGTTTACGGTATGAGCCGAGAGGATCGGTCAAAGGCCAACACTTAGCAGATTTCGCGGCCGAGTTACCACCGTCCGGCCAGGACGAGTGGAGCTTGTATGTGGATGGAGCGTCCGGACGATCGATCAGCGGGGCCGGCATCGTGCTCGAGGGCCCCAACGGATTCTTGCTGGAACATTCCTTGATCTTCAAGTTCAAGGTATCCAAATATCAGGCCGAGTATGAGGCCCTGGTGGCCGGCCTCGAGCTGGCAAAAGACATGGGAGCAAGAAGAATCACCTGCCGGACGGACTCAGAGCTGGTGGTGGGTCAAATGAATGGCAACTTCCAAGTCCGAGAGGAACGTTTATTGCGATATTTCCAACGAGCAACGGACCTCGCAAAAGCGTTCGATAAAGTGGACATACAGCACATTCCCAGGGAACAAAACACGAGGGCGGACGTACTGTCTAAGCTTAGTTCGGGAAAAGAAAAGGGACAGTTAATTACTGTCGTGCGGCAGGTTCTACTTCAGCCTTCAGTAGAATGTTCGGCGGTATCCGACGGGGGAAAGGATTGGCGAACAGAAATCAGAGAAATCATGACTCGCCAAGATGAAGGGCGGACGGTAGGACCGAGCGAAGCCAAGAAGGTCGCCCGGTATCTTGTGGTGGGGGACGACCTATATCGCAGAGGATTCTCCTCCCCTCTCCTTAAATGCTTGGGAGAGGCAGAGGCCCATTACGTTATGGACGAGCTCCATAATGGTATTTGCGGCCTTCACACAGGTTGGCGAACGCTAAAAGCCCGGCTACTGAGAGCCGGATATTACTGGCCTACTGTGGAAGCGGACACAAGGGCGTTCGTCCAAAGATGCGTTCGCTGCCAAGAGCATTCCAACAACTCCCACCTACCGCCGCACGCCCTCCAACTCAATGTTATCCCCGTGGTCGTTCGCCCAATGGGGTATGGACATCGTAGGACCGTTCCCGGTAGGACATGCACAAAAGAAATTCCTCTTGGTAGCGGTGGATTACTTTACCAAATGGGTAGAGGCCGAACCACTGGCAACCATCACGGCCGCCCAAGTTCAGAAGTTCTGCTGGAAATTGATATGTCGCTTCAGCCTCCCTCGATCGATCATCACAGATAACGGCCGGCAGTTTATTGACAAGAAACTGGCCGAATTCTTCAAAGGGTTGGGGATTAAGCACGTCACTAGCTCGGTAGAACACCCCCAGACGAACGGACAAGCGGAAGCAATGAATAAGACCATAGTCTCGGAGCTTAAGCGGCGCTTGGGAGAAAAGAAGGGAGCGTGGGTGGACGAGCTACCCGAGGTCCTATGGGCGTACAGATGCACGCCTCATGGAACCATAGGCGAAACCCCTTTCAACCTAACTTATGGTACTGATGCCATGTTACCGGTAGAACTGGGGGAACCGTCCCTAAGGCGGCAAGTCGAAGACCTGAACCTCAACGACCAAGAGCTGAGAATCGAGTTGGATTCCCTAGATGAACAACGAGACCGGGCGGCATTGAGGGCCGAAGCATGCAAGCGCATGGTTGAAAGAAAATACAACTCCAAGGTCCGGCCAAGAAGCTTCCAGGAGGGTGATCTAGTGTGGAGAAAAGCGGGCGACGCCCGCCGAAACCCAGCACATGGGAAGTTTGCGGCCAAGTGGGAAGGGCCATTCCGTATAGTGGAGACCCTAGGAAACGGGGCCTACAGGCTGGAACGCATGGACGGACATCCCATCCCCAACACTTGGAACGCCACACATTTAAAGTTTTACTTCAGTTAATTTCCATGACTTGATGTAATGTACCCCCACGATTAATGAATCAAGATATCCATTTTCTCCTATGAAGCTAACTTCATTTTGTAGACATCTAATCAAGAAAGAGTGTTCCAACGAGAACAACTCTCAGCTTGGCCGGGCAAGAAAGCGAAGGACCGTCCATCCCAGTAAGACCAAGCTGGTGAAAAAGAGTGTTCCAACGAGAACAACTCTCAGCTTGGCCGGGTAAGAGAGCAAAGGACCGTCTGTCCCAGTAAGACCAAGTTGGTGAAAGAATGTTCCAACGAGAACAACTCTCAGCTTGGCCGGGCAAGGAAACTAGGGACCGACCGTCCCATTAAGATCAGACCGGTGAGGAAGGGTTCCTACGGGGACCACTCCCAATTCGTTTGAGTAATGGAGCGAAAGGCTAAAAATCCAAAAGCTAAAGCGTTAACGTCCGCCCGGGAAAAGTAAGGGCAATCCCCACCCTGGCCGGACCATTATTAAAACTTGATAAGAGTAAAGGCGCATAAAAAGAGACATGCAAAATTAGAAAAGATAACTGTGTATTAATCATTCGCGCTAAAAGGCGCCCAGATTTACAAAAAGACCGCCCGGCCAACATCTGGGCAATTCGAGACGCTAGACGGACGGCCAAATGATACACATCAAAAAATCAAAAGAAAAGGAAATCCTAATTGTTTCCCCCGGCAGCGGCCTCCACAGTCGGCTCGTCTTCCTCGGCGGCATTCAGATCCACTAGGACGCCGTCGAAAACGTCCTTCTCTATATCCACGCCAAGAGAAAACGGATCCGGGACGCCCGCCAGTAGAGTTACTTGACGAAGGGCTTTGTTGAAGCCTTCCTCATGTTCAAACAAGATTGTCGACTCCAACTCAGCAATTTGCTCCTTGGCCTTAGCAACTTCAAGAGTGAGCTCCTCATTAGCCTTGGCACGATCCGATTCGGCCTCTTTTAGGCGGGCTACCTCCGCCTTCAGCTGGCGACCTTCCTCCGCCAAGCGCTCCTGTTCGCCCCGGGCGGCTGCCAAACCTTCGGTGGCCTCCCTCCTGGTCTTCTCTAGATCGGCTTCCAACTGCTCGATCTTCTTGTCATATTCATCTTGGTTAAGGACCATCTCTTCCAAGGTCTGCTGAAGGGAGGCCGAGTTTTTCTTCTCTATATCGAGTTCGGCACGAACCTCCGCCACTCCGGGGCGGTCAGCGAACTCCCTAAGATACCAGGCCAAGGCGGACGTCCGGGTAGACATCTCCAGCATAGCATTAGTCAGTTCCAACTCAGAAAGAGGCTCGATGAGCGCCCGTTGGGAGGAGCTCATGTGAAACTTAGCCCGGTCGCTCATGCTAAAGGCGGGGCTAAAAATGCCGCCCAGTAGAGGGACGGCCGGGGCCTTCCCCCGATCTTTCTCCTTGTCTTTGCCCTTCCGGGCCTTCTTCGAAGCTGAACGAGACGACGAGCCCTCCTTGTCTCTACGCCCCTCCGCAGCGGGATCTTTCCTCTTGCGCTTTAAGGGATCAGCAGAAACAGTGGCCGCCTCAGACAATGGGTCCACATGGACGGCCACCAATTCTGGTTGAGGATTGGGAGGCGGCACCTTGATGTTGGAACCCCCAGTCTTGTCAGCAGGGGAGACTCCTACCTTAGGAGTTACACGAACAGTCGTCTGGCGGCCGCCCGAAGGAGGAGGAGGGGGCACATTTGGAACACTAGTCGGCCGGGCGGTCGACGAGCTAGCCCCAGACTTTTTCCTGATGGCGAAGAAGTTGGATTTGCGGGGGCCCGGGGTCGTCATTAGTTCTGCAAAAAACAAAAAAATTCAGAAAAATTAACGTCAGTATGCGAAAAACAAACACACCCAATGTGACAAGACCATACCGAACGCCTTTGGTCCACAATCCTCGAGACTAAGGCATTCGACCAAGTGACGGGCGGAGATCCGGCGGGGGAGGGTGTTAGTGGTGCGTACGGCCTCTAGGTCGGGTGCTGTCAAGGCCCCTATAGAAGTCGCCCTTATTCGTCGAGGATCTCTCGTCCAATAGAATGGGAACAGCGGCCTCCCTTCACCATCAGAAAATTCGTGGAGGCCGGCTTTGTCAATGATTACTTTAAAGTAATGTTGCTTAAAATTTTTGAAGGAATCAGAGAAGGGGCAGAAAAGGGTCCTGTCCCGCACCGACGTAAAAGATACCCAACCGCCAGAAGAAGAAGGGCGGACTTCGAAATAATAAAAGAAGACCGGGATGGTGGGAGTGACACCTACAGCTAAACACATCGCCAGAAACGCCTGCACGGCCGCCCATGAATTGGGGTGCAGCTGCGTGGGAGCCACATTAACTTCCCGAAGAACGGCCGTTTGAAACTTAGTAAAAGGCACCCGGATAAAAAGATGGGTGAAGAAGGTCATGTACATGAAGAAGAAATCATACGGACTAGACCGCCCATCATGAAAGACCCTTTCGTTTAACAAAGTCACCCCGACACGAATTAACCTCGAGTCTTCCACATCCCGGACAATATGGGTATGGCGGACCCTCCATTCTAACTCCTTGCGGAAAGCATAGCAGGAAGCATATCGGCTAGGAACAGGGGGAGCCAACTCAGACACCACCGCCCCTTGACCGTCCGGCTCGAAGGGGGACCCGACTACACGAACACCGCCTTTGAGCAGGAATAGAGGCACGCCGTGGAAGATCCGGTCGTCCGTCGAGACCGGTGACTCAGGGTCCGCCCCGGAAGACCCAACCGCCTCCTCCAAAAAATGAGAAGAAACTGAGCTAAGAGAATCACTGCTGTCGCCCCGCGCCGACCCCTCCCGGACTCCGCCCGACGACCCAGAACCTGACTCAATGGATACAGATGCCATTTATTACCTGAGGGAAAAAGAATCTTGAACTCTTGAGTAATGAAGATAAGTGAAAATGACCTCGTCTAATCCGCTATTTATAGGAAAAAGTTAGTAACCGTTGAGTGTATCCTGGCCGTCTAGATTTAGCACGACCAACGCTCCGGATTTGGCGACGCTTCACCTTCCGTCAATGGGAACGCGCCACGTGTTTTCCCGCCTAAAATCCAAACTCAAAAAGCCCACTGGATAAAGCCCAATTGCGGGTTCTTGACCCAACGCACGCCGTATCCAAAATCCTACGTTCACTATGTGCACTAGGACTTGGGGGGCTTGTGTACCAGGGAGTGCCGGGCGCCGTACAAAGGACGCCCATGAGAAAGGCCGTCCGCCCAAATAGATACGGATTGAACCTAGACTCCGTATAAACTCTCCTACACTAGCAAGTGCCGGACGTCGTACATAAGGACGCCCAAGAATAAGACCGTCCGCCCGTCTCGGTGCCCACGACGCCCAAAGGGATAAGGGCCCGTCCGCCCAAATGGGCAGAACCTCTGTTTGTAAGAGAAACTTTGAAGAACTCACATGGAGTCCCATCACCACGGGACAGCCCCGCACTCTACACTCACAAAAAGTGTTCTACAGGAAAATGCTGAGAGACGAAACGTCTGGTACCAGGAAGTGCCGGACGCCCGCGCAGAAGGTCGTCCGCCCAATTTTGTGCCCGAGTCATCCTTTGGTAAGGCGGACGCCTGTATCACTTGGGCGGACGCCCATATCACACTGACCGGCCAAATCACCAATCATTGTGGCTTAAGTAAATTAACCTGGTTTAGAGGTAAGTTGAAATTAGAAGCTATTGGGCTGTTGGGCGGTGATTAACTTTTCACTAATCCCAAGCCCATAGCGAAAACTATAAATACAGGTTCACGGTGAGTGGTAGATAGGTTACATTGAATGCACATTTATTACTATTCCCTGAGAAAAGCCATTGCTCTGAAACTGACTTTGGCATCGGAGAATCTTTTGTAGGTCTCCACCCCTCCGGATCAAGAGGAGAGTCGAAGCTCGAGAAGAGGATCTGCCACTGAGACAAGATCGCAGGAGAAATTGGGAGGTTTGGAACAACACAGCTCTACACATCCGAAACAGCTATAAAAGAGGGAATGGAAAGCTTTTATATCGCTGGAAGAAATCTTAGGAAGAACAATGATGATATCGTGACGTTAAATGATAAATGCACACATACTATTTCAAATTTCATTTTTTCGACTGTTGTTCGTATTGCAGCTCACTACACCTCATTTTCTGTTTCATGGCAGGAACTAAGATAATTTGAGAGAAGATGTGCAAGAGTCTGAGCGGAAAAGTAAAATATATACTGAAAAGATGGGATGTGATTTCATGTAGCTTACATACTTGTAGGAAACCAATTGAACTATAACAAACTGATTATGCTCATAAAGAGATAGATAATCCTTAGATACAATATATGTGACAATGAGAACTGAGAAGAATTGAATTCAATATTATACCAAAACTATGCTATCCCAATTCAATTTACAGTTCTTGTCTAAAATTAAACTTTTAATTACGATAATAGTAGCCATGAGCAACAACATTGATCATAGGCTTCCAAAAAATCAGCACAGGGCTACAGAGAAGCCCTTATAACTCTTGGCTAAGCTTATAGAAAACCCATGAAGTCCTCTTTTTCACGAGGCCCGTATCCATGGCAGTATGATAGTGAAATCTTCTTCAGGTTGTCCAAGAAAAGCACTTAAAATAACACAAAGCTGGAGCTGCTATCAGAATCAGATTCGTCTTGTAGCGATTTAGATGCCAAGGTGAGCCATGGCGTGGATTCACCTGGCTTACTAAGGGCTTCCATGTGATTGCTTGTTTGATATGGTGCTCTGGCAGCAATTCTGCAAAACATTAATGATATGTAAATCAATTGATCGAAAATTTCGCTGTTTTTCTTTAAAAAGAAGAGATAAAAATCTGTTTTTCGCCCCAAGATTTGATCAAAATTTGCTGCTGTTTTAAAATTCACCATTTTAACCCACACTAAATTTACCACATCTTAGAATATACAAATACCAGTAAGCCTGTTTTAAAATGTAAAGATTAAAACCCATTTCAAACAAAATTGAAGGCTCTACTTATGTTGAAGGATTAATTTCTGTGACTCAGCCCACTTACCTATCCTTTCTTTTCTCCAAGAACCGATGAAGTGAAGCTTTTCTAGCCAAAGGTAGATCTGAATAAAAAGAAGCACAAAGCAAAGGATCAGAAACACATAAACCGACACAAAAATCACCCATGTCAGAAAAAAAAAAAACAGAGATTAAAAGAAAGTTACCGCATATAACAGATTTAGACGGTGTTTGAGGGTGCTCCTGAACCGAATTGTTGGCAGTGGTAGGGATGATATTCATAAGAAAAGGAAACGGTCTGCTGGAAGTAGCAGAAATTGCAGCAGGATACGAGCAAGCATAGCCGTTCTGGTTTTGGGACATTCCTGTGTTGGCAAAAGATATGATATCCTTGGCTTTGTCAGCTTGAATATCATCAAAGACAACAACTTGGCCATCATAGAAGATTGTCAACTGCGAACCTCTGAGATCCTTGATCAAACCACTGCACACATGATGGAAAATCATACACATCAATTACTCAATCAAAAGCAGCCATAGAGTCATGAATTGAAGAAGCAAAAGAATGGTACCTGGAATTTCCCATGTTGGGAATCTCTTCTGCGTAGAGATGAGAAGGGTAAGGAAGTTGTTTAGAGAGAAACTTGGAAGATGAAAGGTTCCATGGATCCATCTTGAGATACAGAGTGGTATTAAATCTTGAGTTTTCAATGGAGAAGGTAGGTGTGAGAGGGTGAAGAAGCAGATAATACTTAATTTGTGATGAGAGTGAACCTTATCTTGATTCTTTAATTTATAAAGGGGTGGTGGAATTTAGGCACGAGGAATACATGGGTGTAATTTTGTGTTTATTTTTGTGGTTTAGCTTTTGAAGGACAGCTGCATGCATCTGGTGCAATAGAGACAGGTCATGGGGTGTCGTCAGGTCAACTTGCATGGTACATCGTTTGGTTCGTCATTTATTTGATGTCTGTTTTCTTTTCCTTTGAAAATTCCACAACGTGTTATTTGCGTCTCTTTGAAATACCCGAAAAACCCTTCTTTCCTCCCAATATGCTGTTGTTTTTCACGTGCTTTTTCAGCTCCTCGCACGTTGCTTAACCCCTTAATCTTACCAAATATACCGTGTGCTTAAAATAGATGACGATATTTTGATAATAATATTTTGATAATATTTTTTGATAATATTTTTTGATGATATTTTAAATATTATATAATTTTGTAATTGATTTAAAGTTACTTCACAGTCAATAATAATAATTATAAACAATAATATAAATTAATTATACGTATAAATGTGTTAAAATATTATAAATTTTTTTTTATCAAAAGTATCGTTATCCTTCCAAAAAAAAACTAGTTGAAAATGTAATCATTAAAAAGTTTGCAAAATGTAAAAGAAAAGAAGAAAAGACTTTAATCTATTTTTTGTAATTTTGCTCTGCTAGACGATTTTGTCGGAGAGTTCGTATTCAGAAAATTGTGTACGGGATTCACAAATAAAACATTAGAGTTAATGTTCTTTTAACTAAAGTTTGATATGTTTAACGAAGATTAGTTCCGAACATGCCATGGGTAGTACAAAAGTTTGGGGCTAAAATTTAATGATAGATTTACCGTATGTTCGTCCGTTGGAATGGTGAATCATAAATTAAACAGTTAATTCTAAGATTGATTATATATTGATTATTCTGGTCAATCATTTTAGATTATTATATTACTTTCAATCAACCTCCTAGACATATAACTTGTGTATCTGAACGACGTTACTAAATGGTTAAAAAATATCATATTAACAAAATGTATGATTATATTGTGATTAGATTAAAAATAAATAAATATTCATAATAATTATTATAAAATTTTAAGGTATGATTTCTAAATATAGATATTAGACACAAGCATCATTAAATTAATATTATACTAATTCGTTATTTATTAACTCGAACATCTAAATATCTTTTGCACATTTGATCAAAATAGAAGACTCGACCCAACACTTATTAGTTTAAAAAATGTAACATGAATACTCAAACAACGACAAATAATTCCAAAATCGATAATATTTAGTGTTAGATACTAATTACAAGTTCAATCTATATATATATATATCGAAACATTAGGTGAGTAAAAAATAAAAAATAATTTGTTTTATGTGTAATTAACCTCTAATTCGTAACTTTAAATTAGTTATTTTATTGTGTGATTTTTTATCATTTAATTTTATTATCAATGAGATAATGTAATTTTTATTTCTTTTTACTTTATCTCAAATTCTCTAATCACTTTTTTTTATATAAAAAATTAAATGAGTAATTGAAAATGAAAAAAAGAATTGACCTGAGAGTTGAAAAAGAAAAGATACAAGGAAGATCAAATAAATAAATTCTCAAGATGAATACAATGGAATTTTTATAGGTAATCAATATTAAATATTCCAGAAGTTATATAAAATATAATTAAGTCCAATTTAACCTAATTTATTGTGATAGTGAGTTACATCAGGAGAGATGAGAAGATACTTTAAGTGGGTCTGATGAAAATAAACTTTAGAAAGAGTTTGATTGAATATTTGGATGAAGATGCAAGCCATATAAAATTAGACATAGCTGAGGTCGCAGCACTATGATTAAGGCCGACAAAGAAAGCACGCCTTTTATCTTAAAATTAATATTTTTTCAGTTAATACTTATTTGTACTTTTATCATGTCATCAATTCATTCTTTTGTCTTTTTAATCCTAAAAGGAGGTGGTGGAGTTTGATGGTTTCAAGAGAATGGAGAATATGAGGTAGAGTTTTTGGTGAAAGATGGAATAGAAAAAAAACTTTGACGGAGGGTTTTTACTTTGACTAAGGGGTAAAAGAGGAATTTCCAAAATTAGGGAGGTATAGGAAGAAATAAATTGAGGTGTAGAAAGTATCAGCCAGATGAGAAATGAAACCGCAAGGATATGTTATGGGCCTATATAAATTGGGCCAACTAAATATCTGAATTAAGTTTATTACTTCTTACACTCCATAATTACTATATGCACCTATATAATATTAGGAAAAGACCATCCTTCACCTCTACACCACATCGCACCATATCATCGCTTTGACCGCCGTCACTGTATTGTCGCACTGCTGCTACAGACAAAGAAAAGAGAAGAAGAATGTTGAAGAAGAGAGGGAAAATGTTGCATGAAGACAAAAAAATGTCGAAATAAAAAAACTTCTTTAGGAAATTTTTTTTTTAAATTTATTTCATATATTATGGACAACTCTTTGTAAAACATCTTTCGTTTAATAGTGATCTAGAGAACTTGTTCCAAACATTTCAAAACATTTATTCCAAGTTTTTTTTTTTAATTTTGTTCTGAAAATTTTATTTTAATTTTATTTTTTAAATTCTGTTTTGAAAATCTTGTTCTGAAAATTTTGTTCAAGAAAATCTCTGAAATATATAACTCAGAAGTACTTTTATAAAGAGTAAAATATCATCTTGAAAACTTGAGGGGGTATGCAAAGAAAGTTTTAGAATGCAGGAAGTAAAAGCCCGAAATTAATAGGCCGGGTTAGCCCAAATTAACATTCTCAGTGTCGTTACTTGTAGGCGGTTGATTGGTGAGAAAAGAGACGGTTGAGAGTTGAACTTCCTGGCGCGCAAACCTTCTCTGCAATCGATGGTTCAATTTCACGAACACATCATCACAGAGCTTCTAGAAGATTCCAATGGCGGTCTCGTGGTTCTCTCGTCCGGCCTCTCTCTCTCTAAACTCGTCTCGTCTCTCCTTATTCTACACTCCTCATCCGAGGGAACGCTCCTTCTTCTCTCTCCTTCCTCCACTTCACTCAAATCCAAAATCACCTTCCACCTCAAAACCCTAAACCCACAATTCAACCAAATCCCCGCCGAAGTCACCGCCGACCTCCCCGCGCACCACCGCCACGCGCTCTACTCCTCCGGCAATGCATTCTTCATCACGCCGCGCATCCTAATCGTCGACCTCTTGACCAACAAGTTACCGACCTCCAAAATCGCCGGGATCCTCCTCCTTAACGCGCACTCGCTCTCCGAGACCTCCACCGAAGCATTCATTGTTCGCATTTTCCGTTCGCTCAACCGCAGCGCGTATGTGCGCGCGTTCTCCGATAAGCCGCACGCGATGGTGTCGGGGTTCGCGAAGGCGGAGCGGACGATGAAGTGTCTGCACGTGCGGAAGCTTCACCTGTGGCCGCGGTTTCAGGTTTACGTGTCGCAGGAGTTGGAGAGTGGCCCGCCAGAGGTGGTGGACATAAGGGTGCCGATGAGCAAGTACATGGTGGGGATTCAGAAGGCCATTATTGAGGTCATGGATGCTTGTTTGAAAGAGATGAGGAAGACGAACAAGGTCGACGTGGAGGATTTGACGGTGGAAAATGGGTTGTTTAAGTCTTTTGATGAGATTGTGAGGCGACAGTTGGATCCAATTTGGCACACTTTAGGGAAGAAGACCAAGCAGCTTGTCTCAGACCTTAAGACATTGAGGAAACTGTTGGATTATCTAGTCAGGTCTTTCCTTGCATGTTTTTGGACTTTAATAAGCTATAATAGTAGCGTTATGATAAGAGTTTAATTTCCAATCATCGTCAGTATAATTTACACTTTCAGTTAATCAGAAATATGGATGATATGATTTATAAACTAGTTTTTCTAAAAGTCAAGAAAATTATTATACATGGCAAATTTTAACTGGATGACAGCTTATAAATCACATAAACTATTTACTCCTACGAGTATTTGCATCTCATGTTGGGGTTGCTTCAATGTAAAAGGAAGTGAGAAATGGAAAGAAAAAAAGAAAAGAAAAGGGGAGGCTGGCAGATGCAACAAGTGATGTGATGAGAAAAGAGATAGGAAGAAAATATGGTTGATAGGAGATGGAAGAAAAAGTAGGTGTATGTTTATAGTTGTGAGAATAAAATGCCTTGATTTTTGGGTATATACATGTGAGATTTTAATTGCGAAATGTAGTATCTTTATTAGTTTCTCATATATTAACCTTGGTAGTTTGTTGGATTTAGCTTTAAAATAATCATCTAAAAATGTAATGTCTTTGTTGTAGTAGGGACTGATTGTGCGACTTCCTCTTGACAGGTATGATGCAGTAACTTACTTGAAATATCTGGATACATTGAGAGTGTCAGAGAGTTTTCGCTCTGTTTGGATATTCGCAGAGGCAAGCTATAAGATATTTGATTATGCAAAGAAGCGTGTTTTTCATCTTGTGAGATCAGATGGCTTGAAATTTAATGAGTTGAGTAAGGGTGTCAAGAACAAAAAGAGAAAAAGTAAGGGTGATGGAAAAGACATTGAAGAAGGTAAGATATTATTTTTATGATGTTTGGTGTTCTTATTCTGGCATATATATGTTGATCTGTTGTGTTGATTAGTTCAATATATTATTAGTGTAAACAATATAGGGAGAGAGTAAATGAGATTTCGAATGCCAAGTGTAGGCATGGCATTTATGTCAGCTTAATTTTATTTCGAATATGCTTGTGTAGCAGTTGATGGTACTTCGCACTCTACTTTGAATTCCGGCTTAGTTTTGGAGGAAGTCTTGGAAGAAGCACCAAAGTGGAAGGTCTTACGTGTGAGTTGTGAGTCCCAATTCTAGAAAGTCTTTGGGTCATGTTCAATTTATGAGATTTGATATGTGAGACTGAAAAACATTAATTTGGCATTTGTTTCAATTTATGTGTTTAAAGTCTACTTGTTCCTTCAACATATAGTGCCCTGAAGAGAGTTTTTTCTTTTTTAAAAAAAGCAGAAAAACGGTGAATTTAATCATGATTGTTTGATATTTTAGACTGAGGGGTGATTTGATTATACCTTTATAGGAGGTTCTTGAGGAAGTAGAAGAGGAAAGACAAAAGGCCGGTATGTTGGGGGAAGAAATATTCACTGAAGGTGAAGACACCGATAATGGCATTGTACTAGTGGCATGTAAAGATGAAATGTCATGCTTGCAACTTGAAGAATGCATCACCGGCAGTCCAGAAAAGGTTTTTGTCTCCCCACTTGTCCTGTGATAGGTTGTCTTATAAAGTGTAATCTGAATGTCCATATTTGAACTTTGTTCTTCACATTGTTTAAGAGGTATAGCAATAAAATTTATGATCTGCTAGCTCATTAGATTCACTGCACGCTACCAAATACAGCCAGAATCAGAACTAAGTTACTACAAGATATTGTGGGTTGGGAAACTAAATCAATTTTTTTTCCGTGATAATACTCAACTCTGTGTAGCTTTTATTGACTTTAATACTTAGATAAGACCAATGAAGCAGTCGCGGTGTATTTATCTTTGATGTGATTTTTTGTTGGTTTCGATGATTTTAGTTATTCTTGTAATAGGTTGCTATTAGAAATTACTTTATCATGCATGTTATGTCTATGTTGTATGTAGCTTGGAACATTGTTTTCGTAATTACGATGGGGTTTTGCTGGATTAAATTTCCTTCTGTAGCTTCTGTTGGTTGATAATGAACAAGATTTGAAGAAACTGAGTTTTGTATCCTCTTTATTGTTTGGTATTTGTGAAGGTCATGCGTGAAGAATGGAAGAAGTACTTACTAAACAAAGTACAGCTGCGTGACATAGTGAACAAGAAAAAGAAGCCTAAGGATCCCAAACCCAAAGGTTTTGGGATTCTTGATGGAGTTACTCCCATAACACCTGCTCAGAATGCAGAAACCACCAGCATTAGTAAGCAGGAACATGATGCGCTTTTGGCAGCTGCCTCAAAACTAAGAAATGTTTCTGAAAATGACAATGCTAAGGATGCTCCACAGCCTAATATTGGTGGACAGGGAAGTGGTAAAAGAAAGAGAAAAGTGGGGATTAGAAAGGTCCCGGTTGTTCTTGATGGCGTGGGAGTTCAGAACAATGATAAAGAGGAATCAGTGAGTGATAAAATTGGGATGTCTGATTCAAAAAATGAAGTCAACGAAGATGAAACTAATACTGTCAGTGCTGGTAGATTTTCTTCTGAAGGGACATCTGTGGAAAACATAGTTCTTCGGAAGCATTCTAATCCTAATGTTGCAGCAAGAACTGGGAAGCCACTTCCACCAGTGCACTTTTATGCACTAGAAAGTGATCAGCCTATACTGGATATATTAAAGCCCTCAATAGTAATTGTTTACCATCCAGACATGGCCTTTGTCAGGGAAATCGAAGTCTACAAAGCTGAGAATTCCTCAAAAAGGTTGAAAGTGTATTTTCTTTTCTATGAAGCTTCAACTGAGGTTCAGAAGTTTGAGGCAAGTATACGTAGAGAGAACGGAGCATTTGAATCTTTGATTAGGCAAAAATCTATGATGATGATTCCAGTTGACCAGGTTTGTTGGATCATTTTCATCTTTACCTCTTGTTTCTCTTTTTGTTTGCTTCTTGTGTCCATTGTTTTACTGATTCAATTTTCCTTATTTTATTCTTATTATGGTGCATTTATTCTGCTGTGAATCAGAGTGGGCACTCTTTAGGATTGAATTCTACTTTAGAATCAGATTTAAATACTCCTCAAAACTCAGTAACCAGAAAAGCAGGTGGGAGAAAGGAGGCTGATAAAGAAATGCAGGTTTGTGATAATTTTTTATGCATGATGGTCATATACCCGTGACGGAATTTATAATTTAGGAATTTCAACATCTCAGGTTATTGTGGACATGCGGGAGTTCATGAGCAGCCTTCCAAATGTTCTTCATCAGAAGGGAATGCGCATCATCCCAGTGACCCTAGAAGTTGGTGACTATATCTTATCACCGTTAATTTGTGTGGAAAGAAAAAGTATTCAAGATCTCTTTATGAGCTTCACATCAGGTCGTCTATACCACCAGGTCGAGACAATGGTACGGTATTACAGAATACCTGTACTGTTGATTGAGTTTTCACAGGATAAGAGCTTTTCATTCCAGGTTTGTTGACTGCAACACTTGTACTATCTCTCTTCTTATCTTCTACTTCTACTTCTTCTCCTCCTTATCCCTGCCGTGGCCATGTCTGAGAAACTACCCGTATTGTTAGTATTATTTAATCGCACTGTCATGTGTAGATGAGGATGGGAGACTGGCAGCCCATTTCTGGGAAGGATTGCCATTAATATTTCTGTCCAAATATGTATATTAATTCCTGGGTTTCACATTTAATACCGCGTGGCCATACTGATAGAAAGTATTTTTTTTTCGGATTTGATTAAAGTGCTTAATCCAATATAAAATATTTTTATGAAATTGTCAGTGGCATTAAACCTTTGATGGATATATTTTGCAGTCTGCTAGTGATATTGGTGATGATGTGACACCAAATAGCATTATATCAAAGTTATCTCTGCTTGCTTTACACTTCCCCAGGCTGCGGATAATCTGGTCTCGAAGTTTGCATGCTACTGCTGAAATATTTGCTTCACTTAAGGCAAATCAAGACGAGCCAGATGAAACAAAAGCAATCAGAGTGGGTGTTCCCTCAGAAGAAGGAATTGTGGAAAATGATGTGAGGTAAGTTTCTTTTTCATAGTTTAAACTCGAATAACTTTGTGCTTCCAACGGTTTAAGTGAAAACATGTGTTTCTTAGGTAGTGGATCGCAAGGTGCTGTAACTGTACAAAACTTTAACGAGTTGTTTTCTTCCATAGTTTTAAAGGCATGCTGGCGCACCTCCAGCCTTCAAGTCTAAAATGTAAAATGCTATGGATTTATGACATTGTTAATCGCAGATTCGTGGGCATATATTTATAACACATTTTGACTTCAATTAGAATTGATATTAACTACTAAGCATTGTCAGGGCTCAACTTGCTCCTGTATTTGCTTATAAATATGCACAGACTCTATGCATTATTACTATATTAATTTGAAAGCGGAAGGGCACAAATTCAGTGTTTTGGTATCAATTTGCGTCATCATTAGTGAGTTTTTATGCAGTTGTTAATTTGTTCCTCACAATATATATTATATTTTACTGCCGTCACAGGGCTGAAAATTACAATACATCGGCTATGGAGTTTCTAAGACGACTTCCAGGTGTTACGGACTCAAACTACAGGGCCATAATGGATGGGTGTAAGAGCTTGGCAGAACTTGCACTTCTTCCTGTGGAGAGGCTAGCGGAATTAATGGGTGGGCATAAAGCTGCTCGGACTCTTAGAGACTTTCTAGATGCTAAATACCCAACTTTGTTGTGAGGCTAATTAGAATAATTCATGAGTACAAAAAGGTACTATCAATTTATTCAAGTAGTCTATTATTTCGATTCTACATCATTGGTTACGAGGGCAATCCATAGTAGGCCATTCAGTTATTTAATATTTCCCTCCGTGGTTAAGTCTATTGTAATTTTTATGATAAAAAAATTCCCTTTCTCCTGGTTCATTCTGTTGTAATATTTCAATACTATTACTTAACACTATGTGAGTTCGTTCAGTCTGGAATGTTGTATATGTTTTAAGTTTTGTTCTCTTATATTACCATTTCTCTGTTTTTTCTACTTCTTTAATTTAATCGAATTTTTAAGTTATTCACTTGAACAGTTAATTATATTGAAGTCAATCCGGGACGAGTCTAGAGATAGATCATGGGTAATGCCATAGTAATGAAGTGCGTAACGGACTTAATAATCTTCTGAGACCTTTTGCGTACTTAAATACAAGTTAAATAACCTTTTGTGTGATCTAGTAATTTGATGTATCATTATTTTAATATAGTATCCACATGAATTAATTTTACATTTCCTGTTTATACGGGAGGTATTATTATGCATTCTATTTCAATTCTTTGATATCATTTGGTAAAGTACGACACACAATTTAAAAGAATTCAAGTATAAATTTCAGTCTAACCTGGCATAGATTGAAATTTAAAATTGATTGAACAGAACTAGTCGCAGAGCAGTAAACCAGTGTATAACCTAATCTTTCAATTATTACTTTTTAAATTGTTTAAGCACAACATGTTAGATTTTAAAGGCTAAATATTAAATCGGAGAGCGACAGTTGAGTGTTCATTAGCCACGGTGCATGACCAATTTGGCATCATAGGAGCTAAAGTGACATTGATGTGGATGTGTACACTGAGCATTGGCATATCCAAGTTGTTTTAACCCAAATACAGACCCATCACCCATATATGTGATTTGTGCCGCCGAAAAGATACAATGAAAAAAGTCTTTCAGCACTCCTCACAATATTGTCCCCTCCATTGGTCATTCCCATCCTTTTCGGAGTTGATCCCCACTTCTAAGGAATGCTATTGTTAATTTTATCAAGAGCTTCCGTCTTTATATCATAATTATCATCAAATCAGGAAATGGCATATGCAACATTTCTTTAGAAAATTGATTCTTTCTTTTTTTTTTCTATATCACACCAGTTACATATATACAGAAGATTAATCCAATGCAATTTTTAAGAGTAATTTTTTAACAAACTGAACTGATATTAATGTTGTTTGAAGGCCGGGAAAAGGGAGAAGAGTTAAATTAAACTTAAAAGCCACACAAACTAAGCTTCAGTAACTATAGCACTTGAACTTCCACCTTATTGGTTTGTGCGTTGGTTGAGCTTGAATTGACTTGATTAGCAGCAATCTCAATCTCTTCCGCTTGGTAAGTGGAGTGAACACCATAGAGTAGATAGAAGAGGGTAATGAAGCATGCCCACATAGCAAACCTTTGGAAAGACAGAACCTTTAAAGTGGTAATGAGGAAAACATTGAGAAAGATGGAGAGGGCAGGTGGCCAGGGCATGAATGGCACACACCAATCAGTAGCAGCATGTTGGGCATGGGACTGAGGCACCTGGTGGTGGTAAAAAGCTGTGATAGTGATCATGACCCCACCAAAGAGTGGAAGACCCCACCATAGTTGATTGAATTTCCACGAAAGGGAGAAGCCCAGAGCACTGAGTGAAAAGAGAAAGAGGAAAAGGAGAGTGTAGAAAGGAGGGGTGTGACCAGTGATTACGTATCGACGGTATATCAGAGCATTGGCCACCAAGTAGAACACCACCAGCGTGCCTATGTTGATCAACTCCATTATAATTTCAAGATCAGTGAACAGAGCAATACATGCGGTGCAAACTCCTACATCAACCAAAATAAATCAAGATTATGCGTTCCTTCACGTTTCTTTTTTAACTGTTGCTCTTTCTTTCTTCCCTTTTCCTATTCCTGTGCTTTTTATATAAACCACATTTCCTCCTTTCATTTTCAAGATTTTCTTCTAACATAATTTCAACTTTATACGTGTAAACCGAACCACTAATTCCTTATATTAAACTCAACTTAAGCTTACAATAATGCCCAAAATTGTCATTACCGTAACCTCGAGTACTATTTAGAATTCACGTTTTTCAAATGAAAATAGTGTTCCGTATGTTTTCTTAAAAAGTTGCTTTGAAAGTACATTGAAATAACCTTAACAATAACAAAAGAAGGTCAGATTAAAGTTGTTGACGTTCAATCTTTTCGAAAAATGGGAGTACAGTGAGAGGATAATGATTAATTAATTAGAAGAAATAAAGAATAAAAAGAAGTTTACCCAAAAAGAGTGTGGCATTCAATGGGGTGGCTGTAGAAGGATGAACTTTAGCTAACCAAGATGGCACCAAACGTGCTCTTCCTATAACACAAAGGTATCTAGCCTGGCCTAACATCGCAACCAAGAGAGAAGCCACTATTCCCAAACTTGCTCCTGCCCCAACAAGGTTGCTCTCCCACATTCCTCCAATCTTAGCAAAAGCGAATGCAAATGATGATTTATCTGATATCTGTTTAAGTAACACCAATAATTGCCTTATCACACTCATCAAAAACCATCATTTTTTATACTTGTAAGTGTATCAATGCAACATAGATAACTGTTGATTGAGTTCATACACCGACCTTGTTATAAGGAGCCATCATGCACAAAGATAGAGACATAAGGCAATAGAGCACTGTGGTTATGAGAACTGAACCAACAATTCCAATAGGTAGGTTCTTAGAAGGATCTTTGATTTCCTCTGCCAATGTTGAAGCCGAGTCATAGCCTATGTAGCTGAAGTAGACTTTAGCTGCTCCGTTTACAACACCTCTCACACCAAAAGGGGCTAGCCCTTTTGGACTGACCAAGTTTTTCACACTTCCAGTGCAATAACCACTCACAATGATGAATCCAAAGAAAATCACATGGAAGATTGTCATGATGAGGTTCAACATGGAACTTTCCTTGGTACTGCAATCAACCAAAACTCCTTTTATAATCATATTCTTTGGGCAATTTTCTAATAATCAAGAAAAAAAAGGGAACAAGTCAATTTTAATTGATACATTTTATTTTCAAGTATTTATAAAGAGATTTATATCTACCTGGGAACTAAATCTAGTCACAGCTCAACTGTTTGAGAAAAAGAACTTTAAAGAGAAAAAACTAGAAAGTAGATACAAAAGGAGTTAATCTCTTTCACAAGACAGGATAACGTGTTAAAATATTGAGTAGTTTATGTAAGGAAAACTTGATCACCAAGCTAAGAAAAGTGACAAGAGAAAAGTGGCAGACACGGTGGAGGAAAAAGTGAGAAAAATCACCTATAGCACAAGCAGAGAGTGAGAAGAATAATAAGAGAAACAGCTGGGAGATCCAACATGTTATAGTCCTTTGGCAATCCATGCAGTTTCACTCTCCACACGTTTGGATCATTTTGGCCAAATGCAAAGCTCAAATACTCTGTGAAACTCCTTGATACAGCAGCATTAGAAAGCACATACTCCATTAGTATATTTGCCCCAGCAAAATACCCCACAAATTCTCCTACACCAACAACCACACAAAAGACAAGGAAGTTCAATCAATGACAAGGAAGAGAATCAAGTGAAAAAACTTCAATAAAAAGGTTCTTTATATTATACCAAAGGTTAATCTTAAATAGCTGAAAGCTCCTCCTGCTACTGGGACTTGAACAGCAAATTCAGTGTAGCACAAGGAGGAGAGAAGAGCTGATAATCCAGCTATAATATAGGATATGAAAACTGAAGGACCAGATTGATGATGGGCAACAGAACCAGTTGTAACAAAAATACCAACACCTAGCATTCCACCAAGTCCAAGAGCTACAAGATCATACCACTCGAGACTCCTTTTCATGTCTGCTCCAGACCTTTGTCTCCCTTGGTTCAGTTCCTGATCAGGGGTCCAAGTGGCTAGCATTCTCTTTTTCAGTCTTTGAGGAGTTTGAGAAAGAGAATGGAAATAACTTGACAAAGTTGTCTTCTTATTGGTTGCAGTGTTAGCCATTGATATGTATTAGCACCGAGTTTCTTTGCTTCAGTGGGTGGCTTGAAGGTTTTAAATATGCATTTGGGAGGGGAACCCTGCTTTCTTGAAAGTATACATACTTATCCTCTTCACTTTTTAGAAATTGAATGATAAATCAATTGGATGAAATAAGAATCATATTTGGTATTTTATAATGAAAATGAAATAGGATAAAGGTTTCATCATGTTATCTAAGAAGTAAATGGAATGGTACAAATATAGCAAAAAGTAGATTAATACTTTCATATCCAAAGTGGGGGAAGAGGAGGTTTACAGGTGTTTCGGGTATGGGGTTGATGTCCTTTACTCAAAGTACTCCAAACTGTCCTGAAGATCGGATGGACTTTTTAATGGTCTTCCATCATCCAAGTTACATTGTTCGCACTCCAACGGTTATCACAAGACGCATATAATATGCATGATCTCTCTCAAACTATATTTGAAACCTTTATTTATAATAGTTGTGATGTGTCTTTACTTTTCAATGACCTAATGACAGCTCAATCACACCTTAATCTACATTAGGGACTTAAAGAGTCATTACTGTGTGATTGGACCGCCGTTAGGTCATCAAAAGGTAAAAACTCATCACAATAGGTATTAGAAGTAATAATGTTAGGGAAAAAGTAGATTACTACTCTTTATCCAGACTAATGGTTAAAAAATAAACTTTAAGTCTAAATGAGAAAATAATAAATATTTCTATAGAAATGATACAGTAGGTCAAATAAATAATAAGTTTCACTATAATAGAATCTAAAACACTACTCTGATACTAGGTTAAGAAGAGAATTTTAAACATAGTTTAATCTTGATTATATAATATGGATCTCCAACCGTAATTCTCATGCTTCGTTTTTCATCTTATTTTAAACAAGCTCAGTAACTTGACAAAGATTAATATGTCATAAGATTTTTCTTGCGATCATTATTGGGCATTCGATATCAACTTTCTTGTAAAGAAGAAAATATTATTTTCAAAATTTTTGGCGAATCAGAATGTCTGTAATTGGCATTTGACTTCCCAGAATGCAGAATCTGAATGATCTGCATTACATAGATCATTTATGATCTGCATGAATGTATATGAGTTACCTACCCCACACGGAATTCTGAGATATATATAGTACACTCGTGAAGATGATTACATATGAAATTCTATTATGTGCACTTCTATTTGTTACTTACGCTGTACGAAACTCTTGATTCTGGTTAAAAAGTTTAGTGAAGATGACCTAATTAAGGAACTTTATCAAAAAGCTTTTGACGTTGTCTTGAAGTTAGCCTGGTTCAACCAATCGCTGCATATGTGTGTGTGTACATCCAAAGTGCACTACCAAGCTTACTGCACTTGATAACTTCCTCAGTAAATAAATAATAGGAATGAAAATCCGTTATAGCAGTTAGCAGTTAGAGGTGTAATAATTTCTTTCTTACTTTCAAATCAAGCAAGATATTTCACAGTATTCATGTATGCAGTGAATCTTACTCTCAGATAAAGTGTATATATTTAAGGTGGTCCATCACTCCTGATATCTCCACGTGTTACAATGGAAAACCTCAGAATCCTTATTGCGTTTGGATCATTCAGTGTCCTTCATTTTATCAGTGGTTATTTAATCATTGAAAAAATTGGCTGAAATTGACATCATTACCAATGTTACAAGGTCAAGTTTTGGATGCTGTAGGACAAGATAACGAGAAGTATCTCATGCTATGAACACTCCAATTAATCTAATCCGCTGCTAGCTATGATCAATCCAATCGCAATTTGGAAGATGACATGACATCTAACTATGCAACTTTCACATTTCAACCTCCGAAAGATCATGGGATCAACCAAGTTATCCATAAGTACAACCCTATTAATGAATTTCGTGTCAAATAAAGTTATCACCTTGTTCAAATGAATCTATAAATTTATTTAAAATAAACCAATACTTTACTGATAAATAGTCCATACTTTGTCATCTTTTAAATAATAATATAGATATTATTGGAAAGTTTCACAGTATATAATTCAAATTTCATTTTATAAAGTTAGATTAAAATTCACCTTTTAATATATATATATATATATATATATATATATATATATATATATATATATATATATATATATATATATATATATATATATAAAAGTAGTATTTTGGTATGAACAGATGTAAAGGTGTGATAATATATAATGGTAAATCTAGTGAAGGATTAAAGTATGTAAAAAATATAAACATGATAATTACTTGCTAGATAGCCGTCATTTGGTGATAATCTGGGTTATCTATATCTCTTGGACACGATTGTCCTTTTCTTCCCCGAAAATCTATGCAATAATTAGATAATTAGCTTTAAACAACATTGCATTTAGAGCCATGCATTATGCAAAACAAAAAGTCTGTATGATGCTAACTGTGCTTTTTTGCATTTGGGGTCACATAGAGGATTATAAAGATTATTGAAGAAAGTGGTAAGAATCTTGAGATGTTTTTATTAGGAGAAAGGACCTAATAGTAGTGGCCATAGTTAGGTTAGGGAGTCCAATTTTAGATGTTTTCGGGTCTGTCAAGGAGAAGGTTCATTCGGGAAACACAATCAGATTTGTTTGAGCCACTTACCAAGACAAATTATCGACTCTAATACCATTATTGAATCTATCAAGGAGGAGGTTCACCTGAGAGACACAATCACCAATGAGACCTTAGCCCAACCATATAAAGGATTGATACCATTCTCTACCAAAAACCTTAAGACAATGAGTTTATGGATCTTTCACCTTTATACAGTGTTCTACTTTCTCGTTTCTATCTAATGTGTGGGTTGTGAATTGTGATGAGCTGCAAAGGAAGAATTAAACCTATATTTGAGGGCATAAAGCTATAACATGTATTATTATGTGAGAAAATGATAGTATCATAGTGTTTGGAGTGCTAAATTAATGCCTTTGGAATAATAAGAATGCTCTTGGCAGGATTGTGATGGTTGAAGGTTGAATAAAGTAGTTATTGTAAAAGGGAGGCATATTTCATAGCAAATGATTATTTCTTCATTAGCAATTAACTTAACCAAAAGCCTAAACCAAAAGCCTAAGTTCTAGGAAGGGAATAATGGATCAAAAGTATATAATTCTGCGGACACCTCAAAAGCCTTTTGCATTGTGCTGAATCTTGCACATTATTTTATTTAGATTGCCTTTCTTTACTATTTATTTCCAATTTAAGTTGGTTAGAGAAGAAATATAAATATATAATTTTTCTTTTATTTCAACTTTTAAAGAGTTTGATTAATGTTTCGTTATTCAAATAAAATTGTTATAGTTAATTAGTACATTTAAGTTATTTTCTATTTTAATATTTTTTTAAGGTTTTGTCTATGGAATAAATTGAGATGACATCGATTATCACCCCCAACCACTTATATCAAGACGATATTGACTATATGAACCAATAAAATTATATTAACCTAAGGTGTATTATTCTATTAAAACAAAATATTAAAAAGTTTTGGACATATTCAATCTAGATTCATTTAAATAAAAGTCTATTGAAACATTATAAATAAGATACCATTTATGAGGTATACATTATTAATTTATTACTCTATTTATTATACCTCTTACATCTAGCTGACCTGATCATCCAAGTATTCAATAATTTTCATGACTTCTCAATCTAGTTCAATCCATCATATCAAACTCTCTTTAATATTTTATAGGGGTTTGCTAACGCGCGTACGCCTGTTTTTCAATTGGTACATTTTAGCAATGTGTACCAGATTTTAGTAGACAAAAATACCCTTATATATCATGGATTCTAAGTTTTAAGGTTAAGGGTATTTTAATAATTTTCATTCTCAAAACTTAAAAAAAAAAAAAAAACCCAAACCCTTACTCACCTCTCTCAGAAACATTTGCCTTTAAACAATTTGTCTTTGTAAAGAGTTGAGTCATTGACATATTCACCTTCAGGCAAAGGTTCATTCAAGATCTCTTCAATTTCACCATCTTCACTAACCCTCATCATATGCATATGTTGAATCATCATCTCTAAAAAGACCCTCCAGGCCAATTACCAATTCTTTTGGATGTCATTATGCTTGTGAAAATTAGATAAAATTATATACTACAAAAATTATAAAATGAAAACTCATTATAAAGTCATTTTTTGTAAGAAATTGTTTAACAATGAGTGTTTCTGATTTTTTCCAAGCCAATTACCAATTCCTTTGATGTCATTATGCTTGTGAAAATTAGATAAGACAAAAATTATAAATTAAAAACTCATTATAAAATCATTTTTTGTAAGAAATTGTTTAACAACAAGTATTTCTGATTTTTTCAGGTCAATTACCAATTCCTTTATGCTTGTGAAAATTGGATAAAATTAGATAAGACAAAAATTATAAGATGAAAACTCATTATAAAATCATTTTTTTAGTAAGATTGTTTAACGGCAAGTGTTTTTGATTTTTTCAATTGGGGCTACAGCAGAGATGACAGAGAAAAGATTGGAGTGAGAAAGATGAAAGAGAAAGGGTTGAGAGAAATTTATGATTTTTTCAATTGGGGCTACAGTAAGGATGACAGAGAAAAGATTGGAGGGAGAAAGATGAAAGAGAAAGGGTTGAGAGGAATGAAAGAGACAGAGAAAAGATTGGAGTTAGAAAGATCAAAGAGAAAGGGTTGAGAGGAATGAGAGAGGTGAGTAAGGGTTTGGGGGCTTTCTTTTTTTTTTTTTGAGAATGAAAATTATTAAAATAACCTTAATTAAAACTTAGAATCCATGATATATAAGGATATTTTTGTCTACTAAAACCCGGTACACATTACTAAAACGTACCAACTGAAAAACAGGGCATATGCGTGTTAGCAAACCCCTATTTTATATATATATATTTTTTGTTATTATAACTTCAAATCTTTAGTCACCTAAAATTAAAGTGCACCTAATTTTTAAATACTGCAAAAATATTCATGAACACCCAAAACATGAATAAATACATAAATACATTAAAACAAAATATAAGTAAATCATATAAAAAATTAATATTACGCTAAAATTTTAAAATAATAAATTAACGAATCTTGTTGTTTTACGTTCTCAGAAAAACTTAGATTCACACTTAAAATTTTAACATATGATATAATAAAAGAAAAACAAATATTCAAAAAAGATGTATATAAAATAAAGGTACATGTATATTATTTCCTAAATATTATTCCAAATTTTATGTCGGATAATACAAACTAGGTTTTACACTTATATATATTAAATATACAAATTTACTATTTGAGACTAAAAGGAATATGATTGATTGGAAGTATAAAAAAATAAACTAACTAAAGAATGCTCTTAAAGAAATAAATTTACACGGATAAGTTTTTTTTCCAAACAATGCAGACGAAAAAGTGGTAAAGTATAGCACGGTCATTAGAGAAAGAAAACCTTTCTTACCTTTATTTATAGCATAAAAATACCAACACCACGCAGCAAAAAAATATCAAAAGCATTTAATAAGTGAGTGTTTCATCCTACACCTCCAACATCTCATCCTGCACCTCCAAAAATTTCACTTTTAGGGTGTGTTCGGTTGAAGAGAATTCACTGTTTACAGTGATTTGCGAGCGATGATGGAAAGAGCGAACGTGTTCGTTTGTAGCGATTGTCGAAGACGGAAAAGGATGGATTTGCGGAATAGCATGGTTTGATCGATCTTCGCATTACTGAGATGATTTGAGCGGATTGTTACCACATTTACACATTTGCCCTGAGCCATTTCTATAATACCCAGGGAGATACACGATCAAAGGCCATGCGAGTGCACGTTATTAACTTTGGCACAGGGATGGCTGGCAAACGGTAACCGGTTACGCAATATATATTTTTCAGTTTTTTTATAATTATTTTAATATTATAATTTAAAAAGATGTACATTTTAATAAAATTAGGTATATTATATTTTCTAATTTATTAAAAATAAGTTGATTATTTAATTTTTATAATTTTTAAACATTAATTTTATAAACTATTCATAATTTTTTTTTCTTTATAAACACTTTTACAATTAAATATAACATTTTATATTACTTTTATAACTAGGGGCATTTTGGTAATCTTTAATTTTTACCAATTAAATTAATTTTTAAAATCTATCACATCAATCAAATCCTACACTAATTCTCACAAACTTTACTTCCAAATCCACTCTCAATTACCCACAAATCCACTCAAAAAAACAACTAAAAAATTACCCTCAAATCCATTCAAATCATCTCCCCCAAATCATCTCCCCCAAATCTACCCAAAAGAACACAGCCTTAATCTTCTGACATCACATCATTATCCTACATCTTTAACTTTATAAAAAATTTTATTTTTAATTTTAATAAATATATTTTTTTTTCTTTTTTTTTTCTTGTTAAAAAGACTCTACACCACCTTAATAATAATTAAATTTAAAATTCTAATATTATTTAATATAATTTTATATTTTAATAATTTTAAAATATAATTTATATTATAATAATAGTTATATTAAAAATATAAAAATAAAATAATGAAAATAAAAATAATAACAAAAAAGTAAAATTATATTAAATAAAATATTTAATATATTCAAATACATTAATATTAATATATTAAATTAAATTAAATAATTATTAAAATTTAAATAATAAACAAAATTTTAAAATAATTATATATCAAATAACAAATAAAATTATATTAAATAAAATTATATTAAATAAAATATTTAAATATACCAAATTATATTAAAATATTAAATTAAATTAAATAATTATTAAAATTTATATATAAAATAAATTTTAAAAACCATTCTTTATCGGATATGGATATCCGATTCATAACTTATCGGATATCCGATTAACAAATTTTTCAAAATTTTGTTTTTTTTAAATTTTAATAATTATTAAATTTAATTTAATATTTTAATATAATTTAATATATTTAAATATATTAGATATAATTTTAAGTATTATTTTTATTTTCATTTTTATTTTTATTTTAGTTATTATTTTTCAATTTTCTTAATAGAACTATTTTAAAAATATAAGTTATATTTTATTAATTATTAAAATATAAAAATATAATAAGTAATATTATAATTTTTATTTAAGTTTAATATTTATTAAATTTTAAACAAAAAGCAAAAGTATTAACATATTTTATAGATTTTAATATATAAATAAGTTTTTAAAATTTTCATTTTTATTTTAAATTTAATAATTATTTAATTTATTTTTATATTTTATTATAATTTAATATATTTGAATATATTAAATCAAATTTATTATTATTATTATTTATTATTATTATTATTATTTTTATTTTATTTTTATGTTTTTAATATAACTATTATTATAATATAAATTATATTTTAATAATTATTAAAATACAAAATTATTTTAAATAATATTTAAATTTTAAATTAAATTATTATTAAGATAGTGAAGATTGTTTTTAGTAAAAAAGAAAAGAAAATGAAAAAATATTTATTAAAGTTAAAAATAAAATTTTGGAAAAGTTGGAGGTGTAGGATGAGATGCCAGAAGGTTAAAAGTAGAATTTTTAAAGGTGCAGGATGAGATCTTGGTGGTGTAGGATGAAACACTCTTAATAAATTTATTACACTTGTGAGTTTTTTCAGTCCAGAAACCGAAAGATGGAACAAGACTTAGCCCAAACCATCACGTTGTATGCATAACTATTTGCACTCCCCTTTTTATCTACTCCAAATAAAAATAAACTTAAACTAGAATTAGAATTAAACTTTTGTGGTATTTAAACTGTTTGATAGGGTAGAGAAAGAAAACTGGTAGGGTGCAAGAAGCAGTATCCGAGATTTTGTGTATTTTTCAAGAGAGTTCAAGTTGGGTTTGGGTTCATCCCAACCTCATTTTGTCTTAGTATTCCATTAAAAATATATATATATTTTTTAACTATTTTATGTTAATAATAAAAATAAATATTTAATAAAGAAGTTTATGTATGGCATTATATTTATATTAAATTTATTATATTTAAAATATATTTACAAAAATATAGCTTAGTTTAAGTTTTATATTTACTTTATTCTACAAATTAAGGAAATGTAATTATTAAATTGGTATATTCTCGATTCCCCTATTTTATATTTTGATTAGATTGAATTCAAACTTAAATTAAGTGTACCTTCGTTGAACTTATAATAAAAAAAACTGAGATAAAGATAAATTTAAACATTTTTGAAAAAAATGGATGAAACTAAAAATTAGAGCTGTCAAAATGGGTAACTCGGCTCGACCCGACCTGACCCACCACGGGTTGACCACTTAGTGAGCCAACCCAACCCGGTTCATTTATTAGCGAGCCAAAAAAATTCGAACCCGACCCGACCCACCACGGGTTGGTGGGTTAAACGGGTGGACTCATTGGCTCACTTAGTTAACTTTTTTTCACCCTCTTCTTCTTAGATAATTATAATATGTTACTTTGATCGATCAAATTGAAACAGTAATAATTGGACTAATTGATATAAAAGGAAATGAAACGAAAGAAATGTATTGTTATATATATTTTAAGCTATCAAGCATAAATTTTGCCAAATTTAGTTTAATGAGATATAGATAACCGTTTGACCAAGAAACTACATATAGTCGTTAACAAAAATATATAGCACAAGATAAAACTGTCATGCTTGTAGATAGGTCTAAAAACAAGATAAAACAAATGATATATTCCTGAATTATCCAATCTATAATATTATCCATCTATTAAATTGGAGTCCTGAATGGATAAATCCACAGTATTATGCTCTCTTGAAGCATTTTCTTCTTTATCTTCATCTATAATATTATCCAATTTATAATCTTAGGGTTTTATTTGCAGATGGAAACTTTTGGAAAGTCAGCAGCGCGAAAGACTTTATTGCTAAGTAAAGGTTGTGCATTTTGAATAATTAACTAATTAATTTGATTTCAATAAAAAGAAATAGGATTTAAATATTTAATTTAATTTAATTAAAAAAAATAGGTGGGTTGGTGAGCCAACCCGACTCACCACGGGTTCAACCCATGTGAGCTGGGTTCTTAGTGAGCTGGGTCAAAATTGGCTCGCATAAAAAATTTTGTATTTTTTTCCAACCCAACCCGGCTCAAACCCGTGGTAAGCCGGGTTGGCTCACTGGTTTCAACCCATTTTGACGGCACTACTAAAAATCATTTATTTAAAACTAGTAACATGTTCGGATAGAGGTTATTTAAAGTTGTTTATTTATTTTTATGGTAAAAATGAAAACCTTTGTTAATTGCCATATTTGTGGAATGCAATGTGTAGGGTTAGAATTTAAGAATTTAGGTACTTGGCATTTAAGGCTTTTACCCAAATGCAGCAAATTAAGTGATTGAACTTTTGGAACACGTCATGCTCTAGCTATTAGGACCACTTTTAATAGTGATGCAACACTAATCTTCTATTTGACAATGACATCCACAAACTCTAAGATTTTTATTGTTTTCTATTATTTTCTATTCCACTACTACAAGCTTCTTCAACAGCATAGCAAGTGCTTCTTCTTCTCATGGCTACACAACCATTGCAATTATTGTTCTCACCCAATAAAAAATATGAAAAAGGGAAAGGGAGACGTACAAGAGTGACAGAGTTGGTGTTGGACACATAACACCTTTGTTTTTCTGGTTTTTCTGGTTTTTCTATTTAGCAGAGTATGTTGTTGTTTTCAAACACGTGGTGGTTCTTCAGAAAAAGAGAGACATTGACACTGTGAAGTTTGCACCAAGGATGGTTCTTTAGACAGATCACAATAATGATCATCTTCTGTATTTTGCACTATCTGTCACCCTTTTGCGGAGATGTCGAAATTCTGCAAAAACAGATTGGAGGAACATTATAATGATGATGGGAAATTAAAAAAAATTAATTTAAAGTATATAAATGAATTTAAATTTTATTTTATAAATTAATTTTATAAAAAGAATAAATTTTAAACATAATTTATCTCCTAAAATCAGTTATAAAATAAAATTTATATTTAGTTTTATACTTTAGATTACCATTATCTCTTATTATTATGACTATTTAGGTGACGAAAGTTTGAGACAATAATAAGTTTATAATATTTTTAAATGTTCTAGATCGCACATTATATTAATATATTCAACGAGTCTATAGTCTTGATTAACAGATTCAGGTAATTTTTGAAATTTTATTGTAATAGAAATAGATCATTGTAGTTGGTCTTCAACGAAGAATTTCTAGTAAGCGTGAGTCATCAATTATATTTTTATCCTTTGTGTATATTGTCTTGTTTTTACTTATTGAATGGTCTGGTAAAATATTCGGTTTGCTTGACTAAAATTTTCAATGATATTTGCTTCAACAATCTACCATTAATGGCCTTTTCTTAAAACACAAGCAGTAACAACTCTTCTGTGAAACATATTGTGTATGCATCGGAAGATGCACTGTTCATTGGCCTATTTATATTTACATATATGTTTGCAAGTGAGGTTGGGGGAGAAAGAAAAAGTGTAGGGGTTGGATTAAAAAGCACCTACTCCATTTATATATAATACTATGCCCACAACTCATCACTGATAATAAGAATAGATAATCTTGCACACTCACTCCTTTCTCTGGTTGCATCAATAATAAAATTACCAAATTAAAATTACACTATATATCCTGCTCAAAATTTTCTAAATTTCTAATTACTTAAGTTATTAAGGTTGACTGATTTTATATTAATCCAAATTAGATTTTTATATTTGTATTTAATTGTAATGATATTTTTTATTTAACTGTCATTAAAAAAATTAACCACGGAAACAACTAGTCATAATGTCACTTCTCCCTGTTAATATTCTTACTATAAACTAAACCAAACAGATAAATTTTTGTTATTGTGATTGGATAGAAAATTTTTCAATAATATTTTCATTATAAAAATTGCCTAATAGTTCAATAATATTTAAAGTAGAAAAAACAAATAATATTTTAATTTTTTATAAATATTTAACAGGCGTATATATAATTAAAATAAAAAATGAAACGTGTCTATTACTCTATTTTTTTCCTGACAAACTATGCAGTTTTAGCTATTTTTTGTATTTTAAAAAAAGTAATAACCTAACTTATTTAACAAACCATTAGACTACTTTTTTTTTAAGGAAAAGACAACTATTATTGTGCCCTATCTATAACGATAAATCATCAGTGTTTTGTTTCTCACAACAAAATACTCCTTTTTTTTTTACGTCAAATATTACGCAACTATTACGAATTGAAGTGAGATGATAAAAAAGACAGAAGAGAAAGAGAAAAAGTATTAAAAAATATTAATAAAAAATTATACTCTCTCTTTCACTATACTGATAATGTCACTGTATAGAATATATTAATAAACAGCCTGAGACCAGACGAATTATACTACAAAAACTTATGTCTATGATTAATATTATTTTTTGTTTGGTATATATATTTATGAAGATTTGATTTGGCCAAGCGTGTCGAAAGTTGAATCCAGTTACAAGTTGTGCTTTTACTAAAATAATTAACGAATCACTTCTGAGTGGACTTGGTGCGTTACAACCAAACTTGGCAGCTACATATTTAAGTCACTTCATTCTAACCAACAATCTAATCCATTTTTTTTTTTATCACATTACTGTCATTCCTTCACATATTAATTCATTTTGTAATGCTAAAATTTTATCTTTTCTAGATTTTGTTAGAAATAGAATGAATACTATCGGTTAAAGACACCATAATAGTTTCAATAATAGTTTCAAAAAGTCAAAAAATTAAGAATAAAGATTAATAATTGTTTCTAACATGTTGAATAATTTTATATAGTTTAAATATTAAAATCAAGTATAATTTAAATATTATTTTTTCCTTCTATCATTCGAGATATATTTTAAAAAGTAAATCAAGACTAGATATAAATTTTAAAACAGATAATACGAACATTTAGTTATGTACAATGTGACTGCTTGGTCAACTATGGACCAAGCGATCAACAATCTTTTCAATTTTTTCTAAAATGATCGGTAGATCAATTTAGTCGAACTACAGATAAAATTAACAATGAGAATAATTATATTAACCTTAAATCAGATCATTACTGTTTGAGGTGTAATTAGACTAGTACTAATATCTTAAAATCTATAAATACTAGTTTGACATTGAGATACTTGATTACTTTTACTACGTATTTATTGTTAGAGTATTCAGATAAACACTGACTTTAGCATAGAGTGATTTCTACATGTAACGCTAGATCCAACCAAACCATATAGAAAAAATGCAAAGATAAAACCTAGACCTAAGCTTAGAACATAGAAATTATTTGTGAAAAAATAAATTTAACCTCCACCCCTTAAACCAAAACAAATTTCTTAAATCTTCTAATTAAAGACATTCAATCAGAAACAAAAACAATTTAAATATTTATTTTCTGTTCAACTATTCAAAACATTTTTAAAAAATAAAATCATGATAATAATATTTCATACTCAAATCGATAATACTTCGGATAATGATATTATTTTAATACATAGAATCGTAACAACTTGTAAAACTGTCTAAATTTGACTCAGTGTGGGAATAATCTCCTACAAAAATTGAGAGGTTGTAGTGAATTATGAACATAGCTTAAGTTTACATAGTCCTCTTTCTTGTTTATCCTTTAAATCTATCAACATGGAAGAGTATCTAACAATATCTTCTTTCCATTATTTTGTTTGGCTAAAATTCCTATCAGAACTCTGAACCTTGAGTTAAGCTGCAAGTGCAGAGATATCATCCAAAAAAACAGTTTCGAATACAACAAAGTTAGGCCTTTTCCATTTCTCATAAGAAATTGGTTCTAATATAAGAAATGATCACCCTGTCCCGTGAGGGGTCATCAATAGGGTCTACAGCTACACATCATTATTCTAATCTTCTGCCACCAAACCCTTGAGACCAGTACTATATATATCACTCAACACGTTTGCTTTCTATTCCATCAAGCTTTCTTTTGTTCGTAGTTCTTCCTGCTTCACTTATATGCTATATTTTCTAGCATTGATCACTTCTAAAACTTGTTGCATTCCTCTGTTCTTTCTGTTTTAACATGGAACTCAATTTTAAGCACCAACTTGGCCTTCTCTGTCTCACACTGCTCTTACCTGCCCTGTGTTCCTCTCAGGACTCTTTTACTTGCTCAAGAGCAACCTATTATGGTAGCCCAGATTGTTATGGAAATCCAAGTATGAACCTTCTTTTCTATTATCTATTCTTGCACTTGTACATGTATGGTGTGTACCAAGCACATTTTTATATTGTTTGTTTATATATAATGGACACATGATACAAAATTTTAGATAGCTAAATGTTGGGAATCCCACTGTGAATCTAAGTCCTACGTTGAATAGAAATGAGAAAGTAGAACACTATATAAAGATGAAAGACTCTTTAACTCGTTACCTTAAGATTTTAGGTAGAGATTAGTGTCAATCTCTTATATAGTTGGGCTAAGATCTCATTAGTGTTTGTATTTCCCTGATGAACCCTCTCCTCGATAGACCTAACAGTGGTATCAGAGTCGGTGGTGATTTAGGTCTGGTGACTGGGCTCGGACAAGTATGTCCCTCCATGATAAGGTGAAGCCTTGGCAGGTTAGTCCTTTGTTTGAGGGAAAGATGAGGGCTTGATTTAAAGTAGACAATATCCTATCAGTGTGGAGATCTATGTGTGTGTTGAACCTTCTTCCATTAAAGAGTATACTTGTCATGTTTATACTTGTCAGTGTGGATAAAAATCATGTTCTTTGTTAGATGACTGTAAATTTGTTCTTTTTTCTTTTTACATATATTAGTTGTGAACAGAAATGATTTAATAATGTTTTAGGGGGAGCTTGTGGCTTTGGCGAATATGGAAAAACAGTAAACGATGGAAGTGTTGCAGGCGTGTCCTGGCTATGGAAGAATGGATCTGGCTGTGGGGCATGTTATCAGGTTACTGCACTCGATGAACCCCTTTAGTTTCTTGTAGCCTTTTTCATTTAAAAGTATTACGTCCTCAAAACATGCTTCTTTTAAGTAGACTAAATTTCTTATATGGATCCGTCAAATCATACATTCCATAATCTGTTGGAAGTAGTTGGTTCATTTGTGATATATATATAAAAGAAGGGTTATGGTGATGATGAAAAATCAGGTTAGGTGTAAAATAGCAGAATTGTGCGATGAGAATGGAGCATACGTGGTGGTGACAGATTATGGTGAGGGAGACAGAACAGACTTTATAATGAGTGCACGTGGCTACTCAAAATTGGGGAGAAACACGTATGCATCTGCAGAGCTATTGAAATACGGTGTAGTGGACGTAGAATACAGAAGGGTCCCCTGTAGATACGGTGGCTACAACCTCTTGGTTAAGGTCCACGAACACAGCAGAAACCCTCACTACCTGGCCATTCTCATTCTCTATATTGGTGGAACTTACGACGTCACTGCTGTTGAGTTGTGGCAGGTATAAATAGAAATTTTTAATGCTAGAATGAGATATGTTTGTATTCAGTAACTATTCTTGAATTGATGAAATATTGTTGGAGTAGGAAGAGTGCCAAGAGTGGAGGCGAATGCGCAGAGCATTTGGGACAGTGTTTGATGCTGAGAACCCGCCAAGGGGTGACATAAAGTTGAGGTTCCAATTGAGTGGTAATGCAGAGCAGTATTGGGTGCAATCCAAGAATGTTATTTCTGGTGATTGGGAGGCTGGAGCTGTTTATGACTCAGAAATTCACCTTGGATAAAAGGAAAAAACACTTTCTGATTTCACCAATGTAGATGGTCACTAGATTACTAGTGTTTTGTTGTTTATGGATTCTGAAATTCTTAGAATGTTCCTTTGTGGTCAGTGGATCTAGTGCTCTTTGTAGAACTGTGGGAATTCATAATATGAACAAATAAAAAGTGCTGCTCTGTTGATGTTAATAAGAATTCCTTCGACATTGTTATGCTTGAAATTAAACTGATAGGCCATGCACATATGATGGCATTGGCATAGGTATGGTACTTCAATTTGTCACTTAAATTAATATATAACATCTCCAAAAGATTATAACAAGAATGAATTTTTATAGCAAATTAATAGTGTAATAATAGGTAACACATTTATATTTATTTGATACAGTTTGATTAAAATATCATTTCTGTTAAATTAACCCTTTGAAACAACAATCCTATTGAATAAAAAAATTAATATTATTTAAATTTGTCTTTTAGAGATAATTTTAATTGAGTTTTACTCAATAAATGTATATCAAATATTAAATATTCTTAAATAAATAGATTTTTCAAGGAGCAATCAACTAATTAAATGATATATCATGAACCAATCTAGATATTTACTAAAAAATTACTTTTTAATGATGTGATAAATATGCAATTTGTTTTCGATAAATTTACATGTTTTACATGTTTAAATAACAATGTCTTTTGCTTTCAACAAACTTAGTGCGAACTTCAGATCTTTTAAGCATCAAATTCACAATCATAGATGTTAAGAATTGAATTATGTAAAAATAATAGTTACATAATATATAAAAGAAAGTACCCACCAATAGATCAAACCTTTTCATAAGTTAAAAACAATCTACAACTCTCCATTTTTACAGAAGTTGAATGAGCATTTCTGTAGAAGTTAAAATGCAAAAATTGTAATTTAATTTATAAAACTTTATTTTATATTAATTTTAACTATTTTCTCTTGTAAATACTTGTTTATTCAAACTGAGTTGTGGATAGAGATATCAATATCAACAGTAGTTGCTGAAATTCAAGTTGGAATTTGTTTAATATTGATGAAGTTTGCACTAGAGCTACAAAAACACGATTCCATTGATCAATACATTCTGCCAGTACATTCAGCAGAACCGCAGTAACAATACTTCCTTTTTATATTACCATCAGAATCGCGGACTTGATCTAGTTCGTAGTTGTAATCGTAGGTCAGCTCTTGCAAAGGAGGAATGTTATCAGCAGCAAAGAACATTATGTGAGGCATTCTGGTGTCATGATGATCATAAAGGACGTTCTGAGCAATTATATTAGGTGAGCAACTATGGTTAATGAATCTCCCTATATTGCCAAACTCAGCAGCATCAATAGTAAAACCACCATCCTTCACAACATCGCAGGAACTTGTCTGTGCATCCGGCATGAGAGTCGTAAGTCCATCCCAGAGAGTACTGTTGCTGCAGTTATTTCCAATATCAAAAAGATACTCATCATTACCTGCCCTTAGTTCAGCTTCCTTTTCTTCAAGAAGCTCCCCTATATATTCACAGATATAACTTCCTGAAGGGATTGAACTCAGGGATCTCACACCCCATCCCCTTGACTGGGTTTTAAATATTTCAAGTGGAAACTTTATGCCAAGTTGGCTGACTCTATTATAGCACGTTGAAGGACACTTACAAGTAGGTCCACACTCATAGACTAAAGGTTTTGCTTGTACAATAGCCTCATTGTGATTGAATGGAATATCTCCCCCATTCTTCACCACACACGAACATTTTTCCAAATCTGAGCATCCACTAATACAATCACATCCTTCGGCAGGAAGGAGATGGAATTTGGGGTATATCATGCTAGTTATGTAATTAAATGGAGGAGGTTTTTCATCATCTATGGTGTTCACAGCGCATATTGGAATTCGTTCTTTTCCAAAAGAAATATCAGCAACACATACACCTTCTCTCGTTTTGAACTTTTTAGATTTCTTCACTACTCTCAAAGGAAGCTCTGGTTGACCAGGTTCTCTTTGCAGTCGAAATTTAAAAATTTTCTTCCCGTGTGGTCCGTGTTCATCCCAACCTGCCTCAACTACATACACCCCATCATAAACATAAGTCCTGCATTTTCCATCCATTGACTCAGAGCCACGAATTACTCTAACAGGATTCTTTTCAATACTACTGTTCATCAAAGCAAGATTGCCCCGCTCAAGCTTCTGATCTTCAGGTTCCTTATCACTGTTCATCACATTTCCACCCTGTCCTGTATATGTCAATACATCCGAATTATCCAAATCGTCAGCATAGCCCCCTGATGCAACAATACTGGTTGCAAGGATCTTACCGTTGTGTCGCACATAATCTATGCCACCTTGAATTGGACGATGAAGGCCAACTATATTAAGCTCCACTCTATATTGAAATTCATCACCGACTTCGACACCAGGGACACAGCCTAGTATTTGTTTGCCTGTGTTGACATATTTCCCATTCTCCTTAAGGATCTTTGAAGCAACTAAATCAACTCTCTTATTATTTGCTCGCTCATTTAACTTTGATTCTACTTCCTGTAAAAGCTTTCTACAAATAACTTGAAACAACCGTAATGTTTCCCTCACTTTTTTTCGGGTCACATTTGGGTCATTCTCATCACCAGTGAAATTCGAATGAGAAGAGGGAGTAAGGTTTACATCAAACTCATTTGATCTCAGAACAATTTGAAGAGTGTCATCATTTTCATTAGGGTTAAGATAATCCTCCTTTTCCCAAAGTACTAATTCACCCATACCTACAGAAGCAGGATTTCCCTTTTTCTTTTTCAAAGGTTTCTTCTCAGAATCATTCAACAAACCACTATACTCTGTTCTAGACCTATCAGGCAATGCAAAAGAATCACCTTTCTTTCTCTTGCCTTTACTATTACCAGCAACCAACTTAAATTTGGAGGTACCTTTATCAGACCTCCACGGACATTCTGAATCAGCCATCAAACCTAGTATTACTTTCCTCTGTGATGTGACCTGCAGTCTATTAAAATTCCCTTTCAATTTATGCTTAGATTGAGATATCCACGAAGGCTTTGTCTCATCCCTATTTTTCTCTTTTACCACCGCCTTAGAATTTATTTTGATCTGATGGTGATTACTTGTTTCAGGGGGTGTAGCATACTTTTCTCTCTCATTTTCAGTTGACTTTTTCATCTCAGACGATGGTTCACATGCACGCAGCTTTTTCAATCTCTCTGCAGAATTTCTTTCAGAATCAAGTTGATCGATGTCAACAAGCTTCCTGTTGCTATTATATTCATCCTGAATATTACTTTTACCTTCTTTTACATCAGTAGCTGCTACTTTTTTCAATGTATTGTCATCTACAGCCAGGTTTTGTTGACCTTTTGTCTTGTTGTTCAAAGAAGAGGTCCCCTCTAGACACACATGCTTGTCCTTACCGAGACGTGGAGCACTACGTCCACATAAAGGAGGGAAGTTTCTAACAGCTGAAACTTTTCTTTGCGGAAGGTACCTTCTAGTTATAGGCTCCACCATACAAGCACTGGAAGCTGATGTTTTATCAATGGATAAGTGTTTTGAACCATCCGGCACAGCCATCTCACCCACTGGTGAAGACGACTCCAACATATATGAGGAGTTACATTTTCCAGTGTTTGCAGTTCTTGAAAACTCTGTATTCAAAGTTTCCTGGTCCATTAAGGGCACTTCTGCAGGTTTATCTTCGGCAGCAGGGCCATCCACTAGATGAGATGAGACCGCAGGGTTTTCCTTATTCAAACCACAGTCAGTTGTTCGCTCACCAGTCACTCTTGCCAGTTTATCTTCTGCAATGGGCCCATTCACTTGATGTGATGAGACCTCATGGTTTTCCAGATTCAAACTGCAGTCCTCTGTTTGAGCAAGCATCACTTTTGCAGGGTTATCTTCTCGAGTAGACCCGTCCACTTGATGAGATGAGACCACAGGGATTTCCTGATTCACACCACAATCAGTTGTTCGCCCAAGAGTCACTTTTGCAGCTTCATCTTCGGCATTATGTTCATCCACTCTATGAGATGTGTCTACAGGGCTTTCCTCGTTCAAACCAAGATCAGTGCTTTGGCTATTAGTCACTACTACCCCCGGTTTATCTTCAGCAGTAGATCCACAATCATTGATTTGGCTAATAGTCACTATTCCCGTTTTATCTTCAGCAGTAGATCCATCCACATGATAAGATGAGACCATGGGGTTGTCCTTATCCAAACCACTGTCAGCTGTTGGGACATGAGTCTCGGTGAAACGAAAACCTTTCACCTCAGAATGCCAACCATCATTTTCACATGTGGAAGTTTTCACACCCACTAAATGTTCACCATTCTTAACCTCAACAATTGTACCATTAACAGAACCACAACCTGCAGTATTTATATTTGATACTTCATCAATCTTTGAAGCAGATGGTCCACACCCATCAGGGAAATCCCGAATGGCGGAAACTTTACGTCGCTTAAACACTGGCCTAACGGGGGAAGTGGCCCCATCTTTCATCAAAGAGCCATATCTTTCTTCCTTCGAATGACCATTATTTTCTGGTGTTTTCATTTCTCTCTATGACTCTGAATTGAACAAAATTTCAAGCTCCCATTCCCTCAACAAGAGATAGAAAAACTTACGTGCACTGTCAAAAAGTGTTCAAATTAGAAAAAAGAAAGCAACGAATGTTTCCATATAGATTAACAACTCAATCATAACTTTCATGGGAAGAATTAAAGTGTAAAATAGCCATTTAGAAAAAACTAAACAAGTTGCTCTAGGAAGCACGGACACATCTAAAGAACAGTCTATCAAGGAGTCACATACTTGTTGGACACAGCATGCCTTCATGATATGTTGGACACTTCTCAACAGGGTTACAAGTAAAAATTTAATATAAACTATAGAGAGAGAGTAATGCTATGAGGCCAATTGGAGCAAAGGCAAAAGTGGGAAATAATGATCAGGGAAATTCTGTTATGACCTAATTGACATGTTTGTGCAGAAAGGACGAAAAGTATTGGTGAAAAATAACTAACTCCAAGTTGCACAATTTTGTGTGGGACTGAAAATAAACATTATGGCATGAAAAATATTCAGAGAAGAGGGGATAGTAGAGGATTTCTTCTTCTTTCTTTGAACCTTCTTAGTAAATCATATGGCCATCTCATCATGTGGATATCCATATTATCCGTTTCATTTCATTAATAACACTAGACACTACTAAGGCACTATTTCCTAGAATAAAGGTTCTAGATTCATGTCTCAGTTGCACAAAGAAGGCACGCCAAACAAGAGCTGACCTCACCTCAATGATTTAGAAGACCATCGATTACCCACAATAAAGACCATGCACCATGAGCAACCATGATACTTTTCAAAAACACCCCTTTCTCCCAAGGTCATGTCATGTCCATGTCCAATTGTAAATCCATGAGTGGGAGCGTTCAATGCAGTTTTGGGTGAGAGAACGGTGGTGGTGGATAGACAGAGCAGGGCAGATACACAGAGTTGGAGGGGTGGAAAAGTAGTGTGAGATAATGGGTGTTCAAAAGAAAAGAAAGGTTATCACATTGGTATCAATTAGCTTTGGGGATGATGGTGACGGTCAAGGAATTGGAAAACCACATGGATTCTTGTGAAAAAATCTCTATGATCATCAAGAATTGGTACGATTTTCCTTGGAAAAAATGCAGAAGTCCATTGATGGACTTACAGCAGTGCTAACAGCATTGCAGACATCCAAACACGGATCTTGTGAGGAGGAAATCTAGGTAAAAATGTCGATGGTAGGAACTTCAACTATGGTGCGTGCCAAATACCATTTCCCAACTTTTATGCTCAAACTTTCGCAAATGGAAAGGGAAGGCAATTTGATCCGGAGCGGACACCGGAGGTGCAAGGCAGTAGGTTGCTGCTTTTATCCATGGATGGTAAGGCCTTTGTGTGGCAACGACATTACATGCAGAGTCCCACTAACAAATACAAATCGTGGCAGCAAATTATTCAAGATGATAGTAATCATTTTTTATCTGGGTGTGATTGCCAATCCTATTGCTGATTTAGCAGGTTAAAGCAAGGAGACTTATTAGAGTATTTGGAAAAGTATGATATGTTGTTATCAGGGTGGCCATTTCAAAAGAATTAGCTAAGTTTCTTTTTGTCTGGATTAAGAATAGAGTTAAAAAGTGCAGGCCGTGTTCACAGTCCTAAGACAGTCCGATATGACAGATATGGATCATCTTTCTCTTCGCCCACCAGGAATTATCCTATTACTACTTTAAATCAACAATCTCCTTTAAGTGGTACACATTCTGCAATTGTATCGGATTCCACGTGCTCAACTGCTCAATCTTTAACTCCATAAACGAGTGAGTGAAAGGATTGCCAAGGGTCTTTGTAGGTGAGTGAGTGGGAGCGTTCGGTGCAGTGTTGGGTGAGAGAACGGTGGTGGTGGATAAAGTTGACAGCAGATATACACAGTCGGAGCGGTGGAAGAGTAGTGTGAGATAGAGGTTATTCGGAAGACAAGAAAGGTTATCACAACAATACAGCCCTGCACCCAACCTTGCCATCTAAAACAAACGGCATAAAATTGCAGCTGAACATCATTCAACACTGCATTGCATTTTCAATTATCGGGGATACATTTTTTCACCTTCTAAAGGGGTTAAAGTAAATCCCCGTAATCTAATGCGGATACAGAGAACGAAAATCAAAAATCGAGATAAAAAATCGAGATAAACGTAGAAAAGAAAAACAGTAAAAACAAAGTGGATGAATGCTATGCTATAAGAAGACGATACCTTGGATGAAATCCCTGGTGGAGGAGGAGAAATAAGGATGGGTCCCCCGGTGAGTGTGGGCGACGAAAACCGAAAATCAGAAAGCGGCAGTTCTTACTTCTGATGACGTCCTGTAACAGAGTAAAATTGAAATCGACAGAAGAACAGAGAGAGAAAATCGAAAACAAGGGTGGTGTGAAACGAAGGTGGTTACATGGAGGAACCCTCGAAATTATTGGGATGGGAGATAGAGAATGAAGAATGCAAGAGTCTCATAACCTGTTCTGATTAATTTGTAGACAGGCATATTGAGGTGTTTCTATATGGTTTGTATTTTTTATTTATTTTAAAAATGTTTAAATATTTAATAATATTTGATAATTCCTAATCTTTTCCAAAAGGATTAAATTATAACGTTACAATTTTGATTAACTGATTCGGTGTCAACATTTTCCTATTAAAAATGAACATGGTTAATCTGCTAGTCAAATATTATTTTAATATATCTTGAATATACTATATTAGATTTTAACATTAATAATGAATAGCAACAATAAAAATATGTTTGAATACGATTTTTTAATTATATATTACGTAAAATTTAATATAGTATTAATAAATATCATATATATATATATATATATATATATATATATGGATTTACTAACGCGTCCTGTTTTTCAGTTGGTACATTTTAGAAAAGAGTAGAAAAAGTGTATCAAGTTTTAGTGGACAAAAATACTCTTATATATCATGGATTCTGGTTAAGAGTATTTTAATAATTTTCATTCTCAAAACTAAAAAAAATAAATCCCACACCCTTATTTACCTCTCTCATTCCTCTCAACACTTTCTTTTTCATCTCTCTCATTCCAACATTTTTTCTATCGTTAGCACCAACTGAACAAAAATCAGAAACACTCGCGATTAAACAATTTCTTACAAAAAATGATTTTATAATGAGTTTTAATTTTATAATTTTTTGTCTTATCTAATTTTCACAAGCATAATGACATATGAAAGAATTGGTAATTGACCCTAAAGAGTTATTTTAGAGATTTATAGGAGATGATGAAATTAGAGAGGTTAGTGAAGATGATGAAATTGAAGAGATCTTGAATGAACTTTGAAGACGAATATGTCAATGACTCAACTCTTTACAAAGACAAATTGTTTAACGACGAATGTTTTTGACTTTCACTTAGGACTACAGTAAGATAAGAAAAATGAAAAAGAACGATAAAGAGAAATGAGGAAAGTAGATAAAAGTTTGAGAGTTTTTTGTTTCTTTTAAAAACAGACATACATGTCCTCCATAAGTTTTCATTGGGAGTTATAAAAAAATTATCATTAAATTGAAAGTTATAGAACAGTGTGATAATGATAAAAAAAGCAAAGTTATACGTGGTATCCCTTTTCATTTTTTTTAATGCTTTTATTTTTCATCTTTAATAAGTTTATTTAAAAAAGCTATTTAAACAATTTTACTTCACTCTTTGTAACAATGTTTAAAGAATTTTAGGAATGAAAAGTATAATAAATATTTTTTAACTAAAAATATACTTTACATTTTCCTTTAAAATTCTTATTCAAAATTTTTATTTTCTTTAGGGATTTAAAAAAACAATTTTATTGTTTTAAAATAATTAATTTTAATGTAGTGATGATTTTAACATGGTGTTTGATATTTAAAATAATTTTTCTATTGTATAATTTGTAATGTCAATGTTTGATCATTATTCAAAGGTGAATTTAAATTTAATTATTTGTCTGAGATTTAACTTAATTTGTTAGGTGTTTAATATGAGACCTACATGTTATAATAATTAAGAAAATAAATAAATGTTGTTAAATATATATTTTAAATAAAAAATAAAATAGTTTTTAAATTTTTTTAATTTAAAATGAAATATTTTAAAAGGATTACGATAAAAGATTTATTTTATTTAAAAAATTAAGGAAAAAAAAGTTTAGTAATTATTTTAAAATTTTAATTTATTTTAACATTTTCTAAGAAACAAAAGAGTTTAGTAATATTTTTTAAATTTTATTTCATTTAAGAGATTTTGTAAGATCTATTGGACCATATCACATTCTCAAGAGGATTAATCTGATTGTGTATAAGATCATGTTTCTTCCTCGATGGATAAATATATATATATATATATATATATATATATATATATATATATATATATATATATATATATATATATATATATATATATATATATATATATATATATATATATATATATATATATAATCAGTCTAGTCATGTGATTGAGTGGGTGAAGTGGAAATAAGATAATAATTGAACTATCAAACTAAGCAGTTTTGAGAAAAAGATTGACAAAAATATGAGTGTATAGTGATAAAAATATTTTTTCTTATTGAGAGCTAGTAGGTGCACATAAAGAATATTCTTATTAATGAAGGAAAGTAGTGTGAATCAAGGAGATTTGGTGAATAATTTTTGGATTTAAAAAGATATTAAACAGAATTCCTAGTATATAAAGTAATTACAAAGGTGTGTAAATAGAATTAGATTTTGTGAACATTGAAACATAATTAAAATATTATTTACAAAATAAATAAAACTGTCTCCAATAAAATTATAATTTTATTATTTTTTATTATATAAAAATAAATTAATCACCCATATGTTTTCACTATTATCTTCTAAAGTTTATCACTCCATTTTAGAGGAGTCGTGTTCTTTTATTCTCCTGAAAATTACGAGTTATTTCTGATCCCGAAGCTGAATAATTACAACAAATCGCTTCTTATATTGAGAAAATTTTGCAGACAAGGTGATTAGAGAGTGCATTTTATAAATTTAATAAAATAAAATGTGTAAAATAACGGCTAAAAATCATATTACGTTATAAACTATTCTTAAAACCAATCAAAACTCAAATTCTTCTCTTATTAAACTATCATCCAAGCCTCCTCTTCGTTTCTTAATTAAGTTTTGAAAAGATATAATTTTAAATTATATTAATTGCTGAACTAAGTGAACAAATAAATTTAATCCTATTTTGCCAATTATTTAATTTATGTAGCAGAGTATATGTCCCAAAAAAACTACAATTTATCACTATTTTTTAGAAAACAACGTTAATAACGTGAACTGACCCGACATAGTAGCACTAACAAAAACTTCTCTCTAGACCCATAAAATTTCATCTCATGTTACATCTCAATTAAGCATTCGACAAAGGAATGCATCAAATCAAATGCACCTTTAGAATGTCGGGTATGGGGTGTCAGACACTCTGAAACTTAACTTTAGATCTATGATTGTCCAGTTCCTCCACACACCTCCTATAATGATGTCTTCTCATTTTATTTTTGAGTAAAAAATTAAAAAAAGTGGAAAAATTATTCACAAAAGCTCTGGATATTATTACATAATCCCTCTTCATGTCATGCTATGTTACAACCTTATACCAACCTATACAACAACAAAAAAAAAGAAGTGAAAAAGCCACCCAACTTTCATAGTTGGCAATCCAAGCTAAGGAAGGTTGCAACTTGCAAGTAAACAAAAGCACAACCATCATGTGTTTAAGATGTAAAACATGGTCCATAATTAAGCATCCAAATGAACTGGTAAAGAGTGTGTGTGCTTAATGATGAATAAGATGTGAGTAGACTGAGCTGCTACTAGCACTTGGGTGCAAGAGCTCTGCCTGAGGAAAAGAAGTGTTAGATGGCACCTCTAGCAGCAGATCCTGCTCACTGATCTCCTCCACAAAGTTCAAAGAACCAAGCATGAGTGAACTAGCATCAGTAGGCAAAGCAAATAGGCTTTTTGGACTATAGCAAGCACCATCTTCTACACCCTCTTTCACCTCACAGCTAACCTTTGTGATCATTCTTTTTGGGCTCCTCATTTCTGTATTCAATTCTGAAATTTGCAAGATCAGTTTTAGGGATCATAACTAAGTGTGTTTAACCAGTTAATACCAGTAACAATTTTCTAAATGCAATGTAAAAATTGTCTACATTAGGGAGAAAATAATCGAAAGGTTTTTTTATTGGTCTTAGCTATAGGGAGGTTCAATACACATATATTGTCACAATAATAAGATATTGTCCAATCTCTATTAAAAGTTCTCACGGATTTGTTTTTGGTACTACTCTAAAAAACCTCTTACCAAGGAAGATATCTTATGTGTGTATAAACTCATGTTCATCTCTTGTTTTATCCAATGTGAGACTTTGTTTGTATCCTAATATTAGATATACGAGATTTTCAGCTAACCTGGGAAGTTTTGATTTCTGCTGTCACGCGTTCTCTTGTTTGCACCATTAGTTGTTGCTGTAACAGCAGATCCAAAAGAATCAAATTTTCCACCTTTGTTTTTACATTTCTGCATCCGTAGAAAGAAGTAACATCTTTTAGGTATCAACATACTCAAACAAGATGCTATTTGTGACATAAAAAACTAGTACATAGTACAAACCTTGAGAAAATTATAGTGTTCAACCCATTTTGACTTCGACAGATTGGATATTGCAAGTCTTTTCAAAGTCTTGCAGTCTTCAGGTTTTGCCCCCAACAAAGAGATATCAAAAACCCCTTCCGCAAGAAGCTGCTGAAAACAAGTTATGTTCTCCTTGAATTGAGAACTATTGAACATGACTTTAAGGCTGCACACACAACACACAAGTTGTCAACATTGATTGTCTCAGTCTGAACATTTTCAATTATAATATATCCTTTAAGAAAAACAGAAATATTCCAGAATGGCTACAACATTCAGATGGAAATCAAAGCAATGGTGGCGATTATATTCAGATTTAAAACTATTACATAAAAATAACACAGGAATTTGCGAGCTTTTATATCAATTACAAGAAGAACATGAACAGCAAATGAAAGAGTAGACCTCCAACCTATCAGGAAGTTTAGCAGTATCAACCCCAGGAAGTAACTTCAGTAACTGTTGTTGCTCTTCATTTGTCAAGATTCTCAAAAACTCTTCATAGTTTACTATATCCTAACAAGACATAACAGCGGTTACATTAAGTACTCAACAATTATACATATTTGAGGCCCTACTGCCTTACCCGATAACATTATTTATACTGAACAAGGAGAAAACACTAGACTAAAAAGTAATATTTTGAGGAAATATTGAGCATTCTAAAGAATCTTGAATCGAAGTGCTATCCTGCCTGATTGCTGTGTAGTTATATGAATGAGGAATCTAAGAAAACTATTAAAATATAGTGCTAAAATTTGAATCACTACCACTGATGTAAAATCATGTCCAATTGGTTAACACAAACATAAATATGAGCAATTTTTTTTTTCAATTTAAGCCAAAATACAATGGGAAGGGCTATGTAACTCACATTTAAATCTATAGAGCACAGGGGTGATTCATGATTGCCAAGGATCTGTACTCTTTCAAGTTGAGACTTATCACTGAAATTTAAAAAACAGGAACATTAATGTTGACAGAGTATGTTTGTCTCTTTTCAAAACAATTTCTACAAGTTCATGCCATGCGCAAGGAAAATTCATAACGTGCATACAGAAACAAAAGACTTTGTTTGACAGCAACAAACAAAATGTGCTGCTTAGTGTAACACTAGAACAGATTTTTTTCTCACATTAATTAATGATAAACAATCATAGCTGTCTGCAAAGTATGCCAAAAACTAGTTTGAGAAAGCGTGCCTTTTATGTTGTTCCGGCTGCCATCCTTGGTCAGTATAGTTCCTGATCTTTTCAACTTCTAGAGATGATGGCTTCAAGTAACTAGAATCATTATGCATCATAATGGGACCAACATAAGAATATGCCTCACTCGTTGGGCATTGTTTATTATCAACTGAAAGAGAACTAGCCTCGGACTCTTCATCACGGACTATATAGCTAGGATGCCTGATGAGAATGCTTCCATGTCCTATCTCAACAGAGACCATTGGTGTTTCACTTTCAAAAAGAAGATCTTCTTCAGAAGATGCAGAGAAATAAGACTGTTGTTCATGAAGAATGGTACATAAATCTTTTGTTAGCTTCTCAACAGAAGAAGCCTTTGGCCGGCCAACGCATGTCCTCTTTTTTGAAGGCACCATGGCATCCCAAACCACTGACTGAACAGGACCTAAATCAACCAAAATATCTACATTATAGTTACCCGTATTCATAAAAGAAAAAAGCGGAGATCATATGCTTTGCATGATAACACAAGTAGAAATTCTTGCTTGAAGTCAATTAATAATGAACTAGACAGATGAAGCATATATGTGAGAGCTCGCATTCTATTATTAGGAGAAAAAGTGTTACATATTGATATACACCAAACAAAAAGAAAAAAAGATAAGCCCTGTTTAAATATAGGACTTGTCATTACAAATGTTATAATTAGAGCTTCTGGTTTGCCAGCAAAGTTCAATTGTTTTTCTTCCAGGAAAAATCAACAATTACTAAACCATTTCCAAAATCTAATTCTTTATTCATTTTTCCACACTCCATTGTACACTACTTGATTGTGGTAATATAAATCCCTACAGGCAATAAAACCAATACTTATTCAAAACGTTGAATGCTCAATTCTGCTGTAATCAGTTATGAAGATCTTAATCCAACCTGTCAGATCACAAGCATCCATGGCACCATATTGTGCACAGCTCTCTGAGTTAGAAATAGCTGATCCGGAACTTGATCGGTTGCTTGCATCTTCATCTGCAAAGATTTGACATCCCTGGTTGTAATCAGGTGCAAACTCTCCAGATAGTTCATTATCATGGTCATTATTTGGCTTGAGCAATGTCATTTCTCTCTTATTTGATATGCTCTTTATCCTGGAAACCCTTTGATCCCCACAAGCATCAGTTTCTGTTCGAGCATGTAAAGGGGTATAATTTGCAAGAGTTCCCTTGGTCCTCCACCGAGACCCACATGCATTGCATAGTACCGGCTTCTCGGGTGGTCCATTGCGCCAGAGTGGTGTGCCTGTTGCAATGCTCAATTGTCAGAAACCTACAAAAATTTAGAGCCCTTGTAATCAAAATTAGAGATGTAACTCAGATTGGATACACTACTAACAACCACATATCATATTTTCCTGACAATCCAATTCATGATTCATATTACAAAAAATACAAGTCAGGTTAGATATTGAGAAATAGCTTAAACCTCTTGGATTAAAATATTTTACATTGGTTAGTATCTTTCATATACTAGAAAGCTGAATTCAACAAAAGCTTCAAGGTGCAGATATCATCATCTGTCGATTTTTAGTTAAGCAAACAGAAACGAGAGTGCTAAGGCATCACTATTTTGTTTGTCATTCCAACTATGTTGTCACCACAAACAACATCAATCAAATGAAAAAATGTTGACTATTTTCCTTTTAATAGCCGACTGGTTTTAAATTTCTGAGAGTAATACATGTCAATACCCTTTTGCAGGAAAATCAACATTGATTTAAAAAACCTCAAGAACTATGGTGAAGTCCATGATTGCAGTTTAGCTGAAAAATACACTTGTAGGCTGATAGTGAGAACAACTATTGCAATTTAACTGAAAATGCTGACAGTAACTGCGAAGTCTCATACATATAACAAAGTTGAATGGCACATTGCCTTCTTTTAAGGACTAAAAACATAGTACTTAGTTAGTGCAAGACACAGTGCTAGAAAACTGAGCACAAAACCAGTAGTAAAAACTTCAAAATTTTGAAAAGTGCATTGGAATTATAAGCAAAGCAATGAAAATCTTCAAGTCATACCAATAAGTGTTGCAAACAAAATTAATAGTTTCAATTAAAAAATAATTCAAAAGAAAATAATGAAGAGGTACAAGTAACGATTATTCATCAGACAGAGAGCAAGGGAGTAGCAAATCATGTCTGAAGGATGAGATGAATGCAATGTTTCCAATATCCTCTGGCACGGTGAAAAACTGCTTTGAAGAGCAAATGAAAACAATTTTGTAAAAGTCTTTCCAAATACATGAATGAATTAACTTCTGGCATTTTACAAACGCACGATTCCCTTATCTTATTGCCATCCAAACAGCAAGACACGAACTGTGGGTTGACTCTTTGATAAAGACCTTAAATGCAGTGAGTGTTGTTCCAATTAAGGAGACCCACATTCAATGCACTCCAGGCTTAATTTTGCAACATTTACATGGTCTTGGATTTGGAATATAGATAGGGGAACAAATAGCAACAAAAGAATACAAAAACACATAGAAACAGGAAACAAACATGATTTTTCACAACTTTCAATTACAAATACTATGGAGAACAGCACAGTTGTATTCTTTCTAATTCATATACATCCAGACTATCACACAGCACGCATAATTTTTTAATAGTTTGTATTAAACATAATCCCTTTCCTCAACACATTTCAATTCACAAATACATAAACTCTTTGCAAAGAAAAAAAAACAGTAAGTAGCTTAAAAGAAAATATTATATATTGAAAAAACAAGAACTCACTTGTAACTCCACAGTGATAGCAAGGACCTTGTTTACCCATGTATCAATCTTTCCCGCAGATTTATTAAAGGATATGACGAAATAATTGCAGGAAAATGAGAGAAAAAAAATCTTTGAACAACAAAATCAATAAAAAAAAATGTTTTTTTTTTTCTGAAAAAATACAATAGTTATGTATAAATGCTTTCTTTTATAGGCAAACCCAGAAATGATAGTTCCCAGAAAGAAAATTTAAAGCAGGAACCAATAAACCCAGAAAGGTTGTCTTTTTACAGTCCTTTAAAGAAATTTCACATAAGCAATCTAGCAACAACCGAAAGGATTGATGTAAGTGGGAATTGTACAATAAGAGAAAACTAGAGAAGGAATCTCAGAAATGGTTGTGAAAAGGGGAAAGAAAAGAAGGTTGAATGTTGAGAGAGAAAGAGAGAAGTGAAGGTCTCTGTATATGACCTCTTGTATTGTATAAGAAGTAAATGTTTCAACTTTTTATGCTTTTTTTTCTCCTTTTATTTTTCTCTTTTGTTGATTTTATTTGAAACACTTCAATTTTGCTTTTTGTAATATTAAAAATAATGAGCTCATCTTATTATAAAGGGAACAGAAGGGGTAGGGGAATATCATTGCACAGATCCTGTTGACTATCGACTTTTCTTCTTTGCTAATCATCCATTTTTTAAATTCTCAACAAATAATAATAAAATTTAAAAGTATTCTATCTTTGCCATCAATTCTTGAATTTTTTGTGCATCGAGTAGAAGAGATTTTACAAAAAAAAAAAAAAACCCACTGAAAAGGGAGAAAGAAACAAGGAGATGTTTTTGGCCTTTCCGAAATTTTGTTCCTGCTGCTACGAAATGCAATGGTTTTTTGTTTAAGATGCGAATACCAATTCTTAATTTTATATTGTCTCGTGTGTGATGACATGATGTTGATAAGGTTTTAAAATTGTGTTTTTGTTTTTTAAAAACAGAACAATAAATCTGTGACTATGTCATGTGTGGTCAGAAACCTAATTATCATCGATGGATTAGCCATGGGGGGTTACTGCTGAATTCCAAATCACATAGTCAAATTCAAGCATTAACTTAAGTAATTTTAGTTTAACCTTGGGATTAGTATTTTGTTTATGCTTAAGAAAAAGGAAATGAAGGAAAATAACTACATCAATTTCTTTTATAGGTTTTGATTGATGTTTTTTAATTCTGTCTTCAAAGTTAATATATCAATGTAAACATATCAGAAAGACAGCACAAAAGTCCTAACTGATCATCTAAATTTTACAATAAATGAAAATAAAAAATGTTTAATTAAAATTTTCAAAATGTATATCTTTTTTTATATAATCAATCAATTAAATGTATATAATTATCTATGTAATATCATAATAATTTTATAGTATATATATATGGTACTGATTTATGGTAAACAATAAATAATAGTAGATAATAATTTTATGTTTACCAAATATGGGTTTAGATTTTAAGTGATTTTTTTAATTTAACAGTTTTTCCATTTTATCATTTTTTTTCTAAAATTTAATTATTAATTTAAACTGGCTATTTATAATAATAAAAATTACCTAAAAAAGTAAAAATTATCTATAATTTAGAAATTATTTAAACTTTCTTTTATAATTATAATTATAGTAATTTTATTATTTGTTATCATGAAAAAAAAATCAACACGGTTTTCTCGTTAGTTATTATATAAAAGAGATATAATCATTTTAGTATCATATTTTTATTTAAAAATGTTATTATCTAGTGACATATATTTAAAAAAAATCCACCAAATATAATTATCGAACTTTCCCATTTAAAATAAAATAAATATACATTTTTTATTTTTTAAATCCTTGTTTTCATACGTATTTTTAAATTACATTAATGCAGACATACAAGGGCGAGAAGGAATATGTTTTGGCTAGTTTAAATAAATAATATGTAATATCACTTTGTTATATTTGATATATAATTTACAATTTGAGTAAAATAATATTATAAAAATAATAAAATTAAAAATTTAAATAGAAGACAAAAGAAAAAACAATTAACTCCAATATAAAGTAGTAATGTCTTCCATTAATTTCAATAAATGAGTAAATTATTTTTTATGTTTTTTTTTTCTTTCTAACAAAAGTGTTAAAAATATCAAAACCAAGAAGATCACCGTATAACACTGATTATCATAGATAAATGTACTTATTTTAATATGTAATAAAAAATTATTCTGACAATTTACACTTATTACTATTGTTTCATTTTACTTTTTTTTTCACATCAAAATTATAAAATTACTATTTTCCTTTTTCTACCAATCACAACTAAAATGGATTAGGATAGACCAAAACTCAACATTAAAACAAATACATTTTACACTTCAAACAATTTTCTCTTTTTATTAAAAAATCCTGCTATTTTTTTTTTAAATCTCGAATTAATTACAAAATTTCTCAATAAGGTGAAATATCCTTGATTATAATGCAAATATAAAATTAAAAAATTTAACCAATTTATATAAATATAAATTTAACTAATTTACATGTTTTCTTTTTTAAAAAATAGAATAAAATCCAAATTAAAATTCATTAGTCTCAGGCACGCTTCAATGTATTAGAATTCCTCGCCACACTGCATGAATTCTTATTCACAAAATCAAATTAAAACACGTTAATGCCAAACACGAATTTTCTTTTTCATATTCGAATCGAATTAATTCTCATAATTTCTAATTAGATATACAAATTGGAATGCACAACTTTTCCTTTTTCACATTTTCACTAAACTCGTATTTGCAATATATGGCTTCTAATTTCAAATAAAATTTGAAAGTCATTATCGTTTCTTACAACTTTAATTCAATTATCCCTTCATTAGCGCACAACTTTAAATTTGAAAAAGTTATATTGAAAGTCATTTTGTTTTAACATGATTTCAATTCACTTTTTGCACTACTTTTATACTTACCCGAAAACCGTCTCTACAAAACATAATTTTTTGTTGGTAAAATCATTTCTATTATGCATAATTTACTAAAAATTACATAAATTAACAAACTCATATATATATATATATATATATATATATATATATTTATTGGTTCGTTATTTATTTATGCGTATTTTAAACTTAATAAAAGAAATAATATGTATTTTTTTAAAGTGTTATAAAAAAGCTGTATTAATATATTGTATTATTATATTGTATGAGATATGTTTTAATAAAACAGAATATAAGTGTAAGAACATGAGTGGGTTGATAACCAAGGTGGGTCCCACTGAAACTCTTAACTATGTGTCACAGCCAAACGTGTTCTTCCGTGTGTTTCCAAATCTCATAAAAAAAAAGGTGTTTTAAGGTATAATAGTTAAAGTTAAATTATTTTAACGATTAACTAAAATAATATATTATAATTTGAACATTTTTTTAAATAATAGTTTTAAAACAATTAATTACGTTCTAAAAGAATAACTATTTTTATACGAGAAGCAACATTGTATGGAGTTGAATGGGAAAAGTTTATTAAAATTAGCAAGTCACGGTTTTCAAACTTATAAAAATAGTTTCTTTTCCAGATAATTGTTTTACAAATTCCAACTACATTTCCAATATTAAAATTACAAACAACTAATATTATTTTTATAAAATTGTAAAGGAATGTATACTTTCACCAATCAAATATAAAGTTAATGTAAACATTGACTTTAACTAGTTAAAATATAATTAATATATATTTATTTAATGTACATATTTAGTATATCTGTTTATTTTTAATAAACATTAATATCTAACCTACAAGAGAAATTATCACATCACAACTACCACACATTTTGTTTTTATCTTTTTTTTACAAAGTACACACTCTTTATTTATTCAACTATGAGTTTTTCTCCAAACCTAATGAATCACTTTAACAAACATTCAATTTCAATTCTAAGATTTTTCTTTTAATCTTTATAAACTAATTTTTTTACACTAAACTTAAAAAAAAAACATTCAAATCCTAATTTTGTCCTATCCAAAATACTATGCAATATTTTCATTTTAAATATGCAATACTTAAAAGATGTTTTTACTTTTATTTTAATAATTGCAATATTTTATACTCATTATTATCATAACATGCTCGTTCTTTTTCAGAATAATTTTCACTCGATGTAAGTTTTTATGTTTTCACCGTAAATATTATTATGGTCTATGATATTTTTTTATTAATAAAATGAAATATATAAATTTATAACAAGTTACCCACCTCACTCAACTACTGAAGTTTCAATTTTTTTTTCTTACCAAATAAGTAAATTGAATGAACACAATTAATATTAAAAAATGTATTACATCCATAATATTTTACTTGTGTGAATTATCATTGAATTGAAAGCATTTGACATATGTGTTCGGTTTAACTAAGTGTTTTTTCAAACATAAAAAACAGTTGAAATAAAAGTTGTAATTTATTTAGAAAATCAGTTTTCGCACTCTAATATCAGAGTTATAAAAGAAAAGTGTAAAAAAAAATCTGATTTAGTATTAGAAAAGAAGTGTTTTGTTTTAATTTTTTAATTAATTAATTTTTGTACGAGTAATAGAGAATCGTGGTGGGACCGGGCAGCTATGACATTAACATATGAGAAGAATGGTATTAATGTGGCGAAACGCAGAAAGTTGAGAAGTGTGTTGTCGTTTTATTATTATTAAGTAAAGTAATAAAATATAAATGGATAAAGAAACCTAATCGCATTTATTTTATTTTATTTTTTATTTTTGTAATTGAAATGGCCAAAAAGATAACTCCAACATTTTCACTAATATTTCATTCCAGTTCCAACCTAACTTCAATATCTTCTCACTTTACATGGCTGTTTTTATTTTAGTGAATAAAAATTATAGTTATATTTATTTATTTAAAGAAAAATATATAAAAATTTGGTTTGTGTGGTGAGAAAGCTAAGTGGGGTGGTGACTCTGCAGTGCACGCCGCGATGAAGTATAAAAGTTTTAGGTTAGAAGTCAAAGAGAAAGAAAGAAGGAAAATGTGTAACACTGAAACCCTAAAATCATAATAATGATAATGATTGAGAGAAATAATGGAGGAAAAAAATACCCATAAATTTACATACATACATACCCATATACAACTGGAGTTTACTAAGATTGGTAAAAACAATTTAAAGGTAAAATGTCATGGTTTATTTTAGATATATTTTTCAAATCATAAACATTTTTATTTTATTTAATAATTTAATTATTTATTTTGAGACTTTGTTGGATATTTTAAGCAAAGGAGAAATTAATTTACGTTGTGTTATTATTATACTATTTTATGTTTTGTTGAAAAAATATTTTTTTTTCTCTAGGAAGTTTGATCATTCCTTCTGTGTTAACTCATTAGTTACAAAAAAAAATAATAATAATAATAAAAAAAACGTAACTTGCAAGTTTTGTACCTTCTTGTTATCTATTTTTGACCAGCCATATACACAAAGAACTAATCTACATTAACATCTACGACTCTCCTTTTACACGAAGGGTGAATTAATACAAACTAAAACAACACTTAATTAATGATTAAACTTAATAAATCTCAATATAAATATACAATTAACAACAATTATTTATTTTTGTTATTTAGTTTTAGAATTAAATTGGTGATACGGTTTTCCACTCACACGCTTCTTATCCAGACGGTATATTTTGGGGTTACTTTATTTAGGAATCAGCTTCGTATCTTTAGTTCAACTATTTACTCACGAAACGATTTCGTGCACCAACTGTTTGTTTAAAGTCCTAATACATGTTTATGCTTGTATTCGCTTTTCCTTTTTCACGCTTTCTGATCTTAAGTTTGTTCGGAATCTTTCACCCTCCAACTCATCATCCCATGTAAGAAAAACACATTGGCTAAAGTGAAATAACCCAATAATGTGGTTGGAATAGTTCCCATTTAGAAACGACAAGTTAAATGTAACCACCCTATAAATTAAGTGGAAGTTTTAGGCCCATTTGAGTGAGATTGAGTCAGATTGATAGAGGCCCTTCACGCAAAAAGAGTATTAATAATAGTAACATATATTATAAGGTATTAATATTGGGAATGGAATGAAGTGTGCAAAGATGCAAAAGGAGAAGGTGGCTTCTGATCAGGATTTGCAACTACCCATGTAAATGTTCTCAGATTAGAGAATTCATATCACATATTTTCCTTTTAAAAACCTATAACATCATGGAATATAAATAAAAAAATGTTATGTATTGGTGTAGCAGTTTGATCTATGGTTCATTGGGTTCACGTAGTGTTAAGCATTGTGTGCGTATTACTCTTTTGTAATGCTTGTTTCCACAGCCTATAATCATTGCATATATTTTTGGGAGGGAGCATGTTGGTGACTTTGCGTGATGATTCGAATGATCAAAGGTTGTCACATTATTGAAATATTATAATTTTATGTTACACTTGTCACTAGGCCTACCTTCGAAAAAAAAAAATATGGGGAGACTATTCACTTTTATTATCACCACTGATTTTTAGAAAGAGAAGGTGAGTTGTCATTGAATTGACCATTCTGTTGTAAATAAGTTAGGACGACTTTATTAATTTTTACATTGAAATCGAATTAAATTTATTTTAAGAAGTCGTCATTGTTGTTATTATTATTTTTGCTTTTTATTCAATTGAAACTGGAAATTCAATCGAAGTATTTTTGTAAATAAATATAGTTGAAGATTTTTTGTTTGATAATAGAATAAAAGTTGGGTATTCCTACTTTATTTGCGAATCAAGAAAAAAAAAGTTTTTTACTCAAGCATATAATGATTTGAAAGCTAAACACTGCATACCACATATTCTTTCTCTAAACATTTTAAACTAACTAGATAAAAAATATTCTTAGTTTAAAAGGAAAAACTTATAATCTAAATCCATCAAATGCTTTTACTGTTTTTTTTTAAATTTTAATATCAAAACAAAATGAAGGCTAAAAGATTTGTCTTGTCTTGTTTAAGTTATAGTTAAAAAATATTTATTGACTTCATGTATATTTGTTTCTATTGTACAGATCTAATTGGTTATTTTTAATGAAAATTTTTCATAATATATATATACTTAAATTTAAAATCTTAAGAGGGTAAGCATAATTAAAGTGAAATCATTGTAATATTATTGATAGAAATAAAAATTGGCAATGTTCCAAAAAACAAAATACATCAATGGGCAATACGAAAAAATCGAGAAGCCCATACCGTGAGCTTGGTTTTTGTCGAGCATAAAGTAAAAAGACATGATATCATATCAATCAGGAGTTATAATATTTTTTTTTATTTGACTGTTTTGGATTATATGCTTTTAGGGTTAATAAAAGTCTTTGCTTTCATTAAACATAAAATTTAAACTTTAGCCACCGCCCCATCCCTGTAGAAGGTTCTGGAACTTTGAAAATTAGATATCTAAATAGTATAATATATAAAGGCTTCAAGAGATAAGGTGTTCTATAATTATTTAAATATTTAATTTTTATAAAATAAAATTCATTCACGTAAGTAGTACTGAAACTTTACAGCATATGACTGAATTCCAACAAAGCTCTGTCAGACACATTTTCTGGGGCATGCATAATCATTCTGGTTTCATAATTTGTTTTTGTTCTTCTCCACCATGCATTATTTTTTTTCTTTTAAAATATTTTATGAAATACTTCTAAGAATGTCATCCACCACAGACAGATTTGCAGTAAGGAGTAAGCCCTTAATTCACAAAATAATTTGTAGCCTAAAAAAACACTAAAACCATTTTAAATATTATCATTCCGCGGATCAAACTCTTTTGAAAGAAGATTCAGCATTCTTGTACCATGATCACGTGATGGAATTTTAATGAAAGTTTAAGAAACGATAGAATATAACATTTTTGCTACCTTATAATTTAATTTCCAATTAAATAAAATCGTCAAGAGCTCCAAACAAGTCATAATATATTTGCGTGAAAAAAACAAAGGAAAATGGATAAAATTGAGGTAACAAACAAATCCTGTCTTAATTTAATTTTCTAGGATCATAAAATAAAAAGCATGATCTTCGCTGTAAATAAGATTAAGGTACTTCTCATTGCAAGACAGCATTATAAATCCCGTGTTATACTCACTTTCATAAATCACAATTTTTAAGTGATTTCTTTTGGACAAAAGAACTTCTCCTGCCTGTTGCGACAAGGCATTTCGCCAAAGAGAGGTAACTCTTTTAAAGAAATTAAAATACGGTGTTAGATTCTTAATACAACCAATTCGGAAAATTTTCGTAATTAATTCTTATCTTAATAACTATATTATACTCTCTCTTTTTTTATCTCTCTGAAATCTAAAATCCTACTATGGTTTCTGATATATATATATATATATATATATATATATATATATATATATATATATATATATATATATATATATATATATATATATTTCAAAACAATTAAACATTAAATTTACAGATTTATTTTTTGTCACGACGTATCACATACTTACATAGTACAATTGACCCTCATAAATATCATGTTTGATTAATTACTTAAACTTCCACTATATGCACAGAATTAAAAGAGAAATAGTAAGAATTACAATAACTGATGAACATATTAATCCAATTCCATTCTTAACCTTAAACAAATAAGTAATTTAATAATGATTTATCAAGGATTAATGCATATTCTTAAAAGTTACAAATGGTTATATAAATATTCAAAATACATTTTAAATTGACTAGTTATTATTCCTATTTTGGGTGGGAAACTGGTTGTCCAAGACCACCTTACTTGAATATATATAATTTTTTTTTAATTTTTAAAGGTACTCCAGTTATTTATATTAACACAAAAAGAAAAAGAAAAAATAATTGAACTGGTTGTCCAAGACCACCTTACTTTTTTCATTTTAGTACATGCTTTGTTAAAAAGTTCAGAAGCAAACAAGTAGGAAAAAGTTCGTGAAGATTAAATCACTTTATAGTCAAGTATCCTATGTATTGAAGACCAAGGGAACAGAGGTGTAAACCGAGCAGATTGGTAAGAAATTAATCTCTCCTCTTCTTCTTTTTCTCGTTCCTCTCAGCTGAATTTTTCAACTGAAAAATAATAGTAAAAGTCCCGTCAATACAAATTTGCAAGGTAGAGGAGAATCCATAAAAAAAAAAAGATGCTTTAACAATCAAACTCACCATAATGACAAGAATCCTTACAAAAACTGCAACCAAATCGGTAAACAAGGTCAAGGCATGCTTTACATAGTCCAGATCGCCCAAGTGTGCTCTCTCAACTATTTCTTGGGTGTCAACTATAATGTAACCCACAAACAACAAAAGCCCAAAGTACAGCTGCAACAACATGAAATAAACTGTGTAAATTGAGACTTAAAAGGATAAAAAAAAACAAATACTTAATTCCTATAAGAAGGGATGTTAATACTCCCAAAATTTTATTGGTTATTGGTTAATATTAATTAGCAATAAGAAATTTTGAGACCTCTTAGTTCTAAATCAAATGGCAGGATCCTTGAATGCAAATTATAACCTACTAAAATTTGTAATTTCCACTAAATTACCAATATTAGAGAGAATGTCAGAACGAGAGTCTTAAAAAGAGTATCGCCAGCATTTCTCTCAGTATATGTATAATCAAGAATCAGAATGCCCCAAGCTATTTTCACAGAAATGGGATTAATGACAATCACTTACCTCAAACTTGAAGAGAGCTGTTGAGCCTCCAAAAATGGAAGAAGCAAAGTGCAACCAGAGAAGGATGGACAATCCAGAAGAAAGCAAGCCACCAAGGTACAGGTACTCCCTACGTCTTGCAACCAAAGCTGCTCCCGAGAAGCATGCAAAGGCCAAGGATGTTGCCACAAATGCACTAAAGATAAGGCTGGAGAAACAAAAGAATAATGTCACAGAACTATAAAACATTCAACATCTCGAAGACTAACTATCATTGAAGGTACTATCCCGGAGAAAAAAATAATTAAAGAAGATAAAAAAAGAACAAATTAAGCTTTTTCTACAACTTATAAACTCAATCTTTTATAGAAACTCTCATTTTAACTTTTCCAATAAACCGGTTTTATCTTATTCATAAGTTTATATCAATACGAGAAAAGTCAAATTCATTTTTTTTTCTCACTTTCTTCACCCTTACAAAGTCGTTAAAAGTTTATCCAAACAAAAAGTCAATGATTTAATTCCAATCAAAGGAGACAGGAGCGTTGAATGTATCACATGAATCCTCACACAATCCATTGACCACCACATAGCACATACCTTGGTTCTATTTGAATAGCCAAATCAATCAAGGGTCCAATGGAGGCACCTTGAAACAGTGACGCGGCCATCAACAAAGTCACCCTCTTCTTCTGCACATCACAAGAAAAGAAAAAACGCGGGTGAATAGCGATCACAAAAAAAGAAGAAAAAAAAACAACAGCGGCTTAAAATGACAGATACCTCTTCCGAAGGAGATGTAGAGAGTAACCAAACGCTGCTTCCAACACAAGCCACCGTAGTAAGAAAACCCCCAACGTTCAGGAGAACATGAAGGTAGGCCCCAACGGCAGCAGCAACCACGGCGAAACAAAGAGTAAAATAAACCTACAACAATCAATCACAAAACCAAATTAAGAAACCAATCAAGAAAAATTTACGATGAAATCCAAAACATCCACCATCCGAAGATCCTACAATCCTAATTTTTGCAAACCCTAGTTAAGATCAGAGAAATTGATAAAAGCAAAAGAAGAGACATTGGTATAACAAAAACTATGAGAGAAAACTTATGAAATCCATGGCTTCCACATTTCTTCGCTAATTGAAGGAAAAAATTTAAAAAAAAAATCATAAAAAGGTAGAAATTAGAAGGGAACCTTCTTGAGGTGACTTTGAACGATGGGAGAGATGAGACGGAAGTTCTTGAGCGTATCGTAATTCCATCGGTTTCTTGAATCGAAGAAGGAAGTGAAGGCGTCCATTGTTTTGGATCGATCGCAAACACAAATTGGATGATGAATGAGAAAAATATATTTGAATGTCAACACTCCCAATCTATTTATATTTATTTTAATATTTGAAAGGACAGAATGCAATTTCTCGGAAAGTTCCACATAAGATTAAGATTATTTCCTCTTCATTTAAGTCTCCTACTCTATCCTCTGCATGTGGTTGTATTATATAAATTTCGTATTTTCTGATGTCATTTCCTATTACATATATTTTGTATATATATATATATAATAGGGAGAGAAAAAAGAGAGAGTTTGAGAGTGTTTTGCTTGAGCTTTCTAACAGGAACATTTTCCATTCATAATGGATGGACAAAGCAGCAGCCAGATACATTATAAATAACTATATTTTTATTACATTTGAATAATATATAATTTTATTATTTTATAACTAATTAATTATAAAATAAAGTAATACAATATATTATATATAATTTTGAAAAATAAAATTAAAAACAGTATTAAAAATGTTATCTAATCATTATTTTTAAATTAAAACTATTTAGTTATTTTTAAATAAATAAAATGTGTTTAATTATTTTTAGTAAACGTGTTAATAATTTTTATTTATTAAAAGCTAAATTTATTCAATTAAAATATAAAACTAAAAAATAATTCTATTTATATAATAATATAGATTTGACCGAATAAATATGAATACTAGGATTAGTAGTTTTTCCAACTTGATAATGTTATCCCTTTTATTAATCTCCAATTTTAAAACGAAGTCAATATAGTTTTGAAAAACAAAAAATACCGTATCATATAAAGTTGGGCGGGATAAATAAACAATACATAAATATTTAACGCACATTATTATTATTATTTTGGGGAGTGACTACTTTAACACATTTAAAATAGTTAAAAAAAATTTAAATTTTAAAATAACAGGGTTTAAAGAAACATAAATTTTCAAATTTGATTGGTTACTGTACATTTATACTTCCAGTTTACTCTATTTATCTCAAATGTAAGTTTGTATATTTTTTTAGCTAATTAATGTATTTAATTTAAATTGAATTGGATAACTTTTTTAATTTAAAATTAGAGTAACTTTTGATTTATCGAAATCATGAAAAGTTAAGTTATGTTAGATTCAGATAAAGTATGATCAGTACGTGTAAGGTTAAACCATTTTTATATTTAAGTTAGGTTAGGTCTAACTACATATTGCTATAATCTTAAATTAAATTAGAGTATTCTAAATCTTAAGTGATTCTAAGTAAAGTTTTGTTTAAATTGAGTTAAATAAACATGTTCAAATTTAAATTAAGTAAATCAAAGTTCATGTCAAGTTTAGTTAAGACAATTTTATATCAAGTTTAATTAAGTTAGACAAGACACATTGTCAGAACCCTTAAAATTTCATGATAGTGGAAGACACGTGTAGGTGCAAGGTGTCAGAAGCATTAAAAAAACCCTGTGTAATTGGAAGCCATGTGTTAGTGAAAATCAGAAAGTGGAAGACAGGCGTGAGCAGCGGAGTGGCCGATCGGTTTTTACGGTAGGAGTAAAACTTAAGTTTTCAAATTTCACGCCACTTTTCTGCATGCACCCTTCATCTTCAACCTTCTGAGTTTTCATTCTCTCCTCCTTCTCTCTACAAACCTCCTACTTCTCTCTAAGAAATTTTACTCTTTTCTTCTTTCGATCATCATTCAAACCACGCCTGAGTATTCCTGGTGCCAAGAGCTACGCTTTGCACATCAAGTTTTGGGTTTAAGCTGGTAAGTTCATTCCTTCCTCAGTCGTATGGTTTTCTGGCACATGCAAACCAAGTTCTGGTTGCACGGATTGATCACTTTTCTACATGTGATTCTGATAGTGTTTTGGTCCTTTATTTTGGTCTAGTTTTGTAATCAATGAATTTTAAGGGTAGAAGAAATTGTAGTGGTGAACCAATATTCTGCACATGTGAGCGTCAAGTCACGTTTAGAGGTAAGGGAAGCTTATATAATTTGATTATGATTATTGTTTTGACTGATTGCATGTTTGTTTGATTATTGGATGAAAATGAAGTATGGTTGTTACTGCATTTTTGGTTGTATGAGTGTATGAATATAAATGATGAAGAACTGGATTGATATAAGATTTGATCTTAAGTCTGTAACTTCCTTTGTAATTATATGTTTATCACCAAAAGTCATTATTGACCGTTCAATTTTTCCTTTGAGCATTCGATTTGTACTGGATCCTTCCTTTGGGAAGAATTTTAGTTGATGACCGATCGATTTTATCTTAGTATACTTGTAAATAAGTGTCTGTCTAAGTGTAGTTGTCTCTTTGTATTTGGTATTCAATATTACTTACACATATACTAGTATATTTATCTCCCTTAAAAATCCATTATTTGTATCGGTATTTAATTCTTCATTCTATAAGTTAAGTAGTGTTCGGTCTTAAACCCGACACTCGGTCTAAGTAGTGCTCGGTTTTAAACCAAGTGCTCGGTCTCGTCTCAGTAATCTATCATTACCATTTTTAAAATAAGAGCGTTCGGCCAAACTCAATAGTGTTCGGTTTCTACAGTGCTCGATCTCAGACTAGTACTCGGTCTCTTCAGTGTTCTGTCTTAAGACTAAAAACTAAGTATTATCAGTATTCAACATCTTTTTATCTCTCGGTTTCTTCATAGTATTCAGTTTGTTATTAGTATTCGGTGTCAAACAGTATTCAGTCTCATTAAATGGTGTTTGGCCTAGAGTCTTAGTATTCGGCCTAGGCTTTGTAGTGTTCGGTTTGAACTCTTAAGGGTCAGTTCATTGAAGCGGATCAATTGGTAAATAACGCTCGGTCATGTTAGTTTCTAAGGAGTGTTATTCCATTCGGACATGTTCTATGATGAGAAAGTGTGGTCTTATTTCAGTTGAATATATTGATGATGAAGTATGATGGAATTTTGAAATGTGATATGAATGAAATAGTTTGGATATGAAAGAGTATTCCAGGGAGGAATATCTCAGAAATTGGTTATTGAATGGTAAAGTATGAATGTGGGCAAAACTTAGCTGGCGTTTATCCTGATATTCCGTGATTACTAATTCTCACGTAGAGAGGAGTAACTCATGCGTGTGAATGACAGGAGGTCTTAGTTCATAAGGCCAACTTGGACGGAACAGATTAACCTCGGGTGACAGCTATTGAGAGTATCCCAGTTACTACATCACCCGGGTGCACAAACGTCGTAGCTACACAGAATTCATACAGTCCGGACAGTCAGAGTCAAATGGTTGTTTATTTGCATGCAATAATGTATGATATATTAATTTGTATCAGACTTAAGTGATATATATGTTTGTTTCATTAATTAAATTACATAAGTTTACTCTATTTTCCTGTCTTGTCTGTATTGCCGTTCGGTTGTCCTCCATGTTGTAATGATCATCTTGTGGATGTGAGCAGAAGGAGAAGAGTTGCTGGAAGAAGTGGAAGTGAAGACCGAACCTTAGGACCGTTCGATTATTATTCTGCTTCTAGTTTTGTAGAACCGTTCGGTGTAGGTAGTTTTGGAAACTGTTCGGTCTAGTCAGTATTTATGTAAAGTTTAAATTCTGCAGTATTTTGGTAAGGTTGTTCGGCCATAATTGTACTTCTTAATTTCAGACTTCTTAATTTCAGAATTGAACTGTAATATTGTTAATATGTGATTATTCTATTATATGATTTTATGCTGTATTTTTGGGATGTTACATACATGTCTAAACAAAATTAAATTAGATTAATTTTAGTGAAAACTAAATAAGATAAAATACATGTAAATATCGGTTAGAATAGATCGAACCCTTAGATTAAGTTTACCTTATATTAGATTAGCTAAATAAAATTTAATTCAAATAAAACTTGATCGGATTAAGTGAAATGAATTTAAGACAACTTACATTAATTTGAATATGATCAAATTAAACTTAGATGCGACTGATTCAAATTAAAATTTAAATATAATTTTAAAATATTCAATCTAGATTTAATATATTTAAAATTAGATTAAAAAGTAAGTTTATTTTAATCCAATTTAAAGCATCACCCATATCAAATAATAAATATTAAATTAAAGTTGTTCGAGAAAATAAAGTATCATAGTATAATAAAAGATTTACTAAAATACGTATATTATTATAAACTGAAAATAGTTAAACAAAAATAACACAGATATATGGATTTTGTAATAGTTTTGTTACCTATTATATTCAAAATGAAATATTAAAAAAAAATAGTTTAGAGAATAAATATGATGTTTAATTATTCAAATAATTAAAACTCTTTCCAATAAAAAATTATTGATTGACTCTTAATTATTATTTTAGAGATGTCAAAATAAATTTTAATTTGTGACTCAACTCGTTTCACAATGAATTTGAATAAGATTAAAAGTGAGTTGACCTATCATCCACCAACAACACTTTATTAACTTTTTTTATCATTTTTTATAAGTTTGTTATTGTTATTATTATCATTTACTACTTTTAAATATACGGGTTTATAATTTGATTTTTTCTAATATTAAAATATTGTTGAATAATGTTTGAAAATTTAATTTATTTGTTTATCAAGTTATATATGTTGATTATAGTTAATATTTAATTAGTACCTTTATAATAATATTTGAAAAATTAACTAAACATTTTCATTCCACTTTTGTAAAAAAATTAAATCAAATCAAATCATTTTCATTAGAGTGCAGTAGATATATGAAATAAATTATTAAAACAACACATTCATAAATAAGTCAACTCATTAACCCATTAACCATGCTAAATCGAATCAAATTACAAATTTCTTCCTTACTAAAAGTAAATCAACTTGAATTAGTATTTTTTAACTTAATTTGTGATGAATTGAATCAAATTATTTTGATACTTTTATATTATTTCAATGAGATTAATTAACAAACTGTTTAAATACATAATTTTTATAAATTAGTTTATAAATTTTAATACAAAGTCCATAACTATTTCTTCTAAAAAAAGTTATATTTCCCCCTTTCTCTTCACCAAGATACACACATTCATAAAATTCCATTTTATTTGAAAGGAAAATAAAATAGCTTTCCTCAAAATGTACAAAAACATATTTAGTAAAAAGAAAAATCATTTAACAAGTTTTGTAATTAAGACAGATAAATAAAAAAAGGACAGAAAAATACGATAAGTATACTAAATCATGTGGGAACAGAAAGACACAGATAAATTTCATATAAAATATATTGCGTGAATTATCTTTGGTAAACATTTGAACAAGTACATGATAGACATATTACTTTAATCAAGTAAAAAAAACATTATTGATATTATTTTTTTGATAAAATTATTTAAAAACAAATAAATTTATCACATATGATACTTTTGACAGAGTGGATATGATTTTTTATATTATTATTGCATACATTATTTACTATTTTGAAACCAGAACTGCTATTTGGTACCAAGAAAATTTGCACAAATGCGTCATTAGTGTCATTTTTAAGAAATAAAAAACTCAATTACGTATTTCTGACAGAAACAAAGATCATAAAATATAAAGTATTAACCAATAAAAACTTTAGTCTTTTTTGGTATTATAATTTTTCATGCAGTTTAATTTCATTTTTGTTACATGCAAGAGGAAAAACCAACTTAAAAGGACATTTTTTTTTAATTATTAAGAATCGAAACACTTAAATTAATTTAAGTTGATTTATTTATTTATTTTCAATCCAGTAAATTCAAACTCAAATTATCAGGAAATGAAGTTGTTGTTGAATTTAGTGTATATTTGTGTTAGAGGAGTATTATAATGAAAACCTGTAAATTACTGAGAAAACATTTCCATTCCTCTTGCAAGTATTTATGCATTCCTCATCCAGATAACAGTGCGAGGCGTATTGGAAAAAATTCTAATTGAAAAGAATGTTAAGCTTTAAACGTATACAGTGAACAATACGGAGAGTCTGCATGGAAATTTACGGGATAGTCTAAATCATTCTCTAGATGGAGAAGAGAATAAGAGTTTAAAAAGAAAGCCAAGTAAAACTCCAAGGACACCCACAAAAATGGCAAAGATGAAGGAAAAGCCAGGATCACTTTTTCTGTTTCTTCGTCTTTTCAGCATGTCCTACACAGTTAACACAGTAGATACATTAATGATATTTATAAATACCTCTCAAGTCTCAGTAATCAATACAACAGACAATTATTACAGATCCAACAGTCGCACTGCACCCAAAAGGAAACAAGACTTCCCTAATCACTTTTAGCTCTTACATACCTCATGTGCTCCTTTTTGTTGAAGGGGAGGCTTTAGTTTTACTGACCAAGTCAGTATTAATGCCCTCATAAAAAGTATTGGACTAACAAAAAGGAAAGGAAGCCAGAAGAACTTTATGTATTTTTTTGAAAGTGAAGAAATTATGTAACTTATCATTATATAGTCAAGTATACAGGCTCAGATCATAATAATGTTCACTGCATTTCATAGGTCTATTATGTTTTCTATTGTACATTGTGATTTTTTTAGGAAAGAGAAGACTCTAAATTCCTAAAGAAAATTATATTCAAACACCTGCTAGGGTCCAGGAAGTGAAAAGGAGAGATATTTACAGAAAAAAGAAAATAGATAATATGATATGAAACGAAAGTAAATTAATAGAGAAAATATAAGGTGGAAGAGAGGTGGAGACAATGTGCATGCGTATCAATATCATTGATGGTTCCAACTTAGGCTTCTAATTCTAATACTTGTTTATTCCTCACATTCAACTGAATCACCATGAGTGCATATTTTGAACAACAACTCCAAATAAAATCTTAACCAAAATCTTATGATAAAAGAGCGATGTTGGAAAACGCAGAACAATTACCAGTTCCTGTTGCAGCTGTCTCGTTTGTCTGACAGCGGCATCTCTTTCTTCCTTCAGATTCTGTAAAACCTGACTCTTAAAAAATAGAAATTTAATTTAAGCATGACTGGCTAATATAATAAAGAATAGAACTGAAAAAGTAGGGAAGGTTTAATTGTCTGCAATCAACTGCCACAATTTAGGAAATGACTGACAATGAGCAATTGACGTGCAATTAGAGATAACAACTCAAATACAGAATACAACTCAAGCAACTATCCATTCGTTTTGGTGATACACAGATGGAGTCAGTATGCATGTGAATGGAATGAAATTAAAAGCAGTCAATACAACTGTCTTAACCTAAAAGAATAAACTGGTATCATAAATACAGTAGTAATTACTTTAAATTCAGCGTGTACAAATGATATAATCTATAAACAGTCCCACAAGAATTAAAGTTATAAGTATATTCTCGACAAATTAACTAAAGACCTGAGCATACTTTTATTCCACACTCCTTTCATGGGTCAATTTGTACAGTGCACACTCTGCTAGATGTTTTATGCCACTTAAAAGCCGAGGAAACACCTCCATAAAATTATAAAGTAAAAACTGAGCAGAATAAACCAGATAGAGAAGCTTGATGTCACACATGCTTATATTTTCAATCAGAAGGGACCTATAGAAGGAAGTTCAAATGTTTCACTGATTTCAATTTTTATTTTGTCTTTACTTATCAATCTTAATATGTTTTCTAGCTTTCTCAAATACCAAGTCCTACGTTGTTTCCACCAAATGCAGCAAGTATCACGAGTAATAGGTTGTGCATGAACAAAGTGGAATTAATGCTGTCACAAAATCCAAGATACAACATATGGCATTATGGGTAAACACATAAAATTACGAAATTCAAAATAAAGAAAAAATGTGGAACTGATTTCCACGAAGGGTAATGGGGGAGGAAAAGAGACTCACAGAAGAGGAATCGAGTTTATGTGAGCTCCTTGATGCATCGTCTTCAGAGCTTCCTTCGGGTGAGGCAGTAGAGATATATGCAACTCTTAATTTCAACTCCTCTATTGAATTACCACTTTCCTTATTAAACTGCAAGTGAAATTAACAGTATCAGTGATAAATTTTTGCTTTTCAATCTGTATAGTTGATCCCGTATAAAAGACAGTGTTGGCCCTCTTACAGTATCTGCTGGGAGGTCGTCAACATCAGTATTTGGACTCACTATTGTACTCTGTAAGAGAAACTTGTCTTTACATTGCATGTCTGGAGGGTATTCCCGTTGGGCTTGGAGGGTGACTGTACAAAATAAAAATTGACAATATGACAAATTCTACTACCATAGACTGGGAGGAGTTCTGGGCTCCTAAGCAAATAAATTTAACACAAGAACAGTTCATCTAGATGGAACAAAAAAAACCTGACATAGAGCATCACAAGCTCAAATAAAGCTCTTAATCACTTATTCCTAGTCCTTTGCAGGAAAGAAAAACTTCCATTATTGATCAGTTGAAATTTGCAGTTTTCACAGACCTAAACATCACCCTCCGTTTCCTCCTACACATGTAATGTATGAAACAGCAGATTTCTAAAATTTACGTCCACTAGATGTGCATTCAATAACCTGTTCACATGCATATATGCTAGAGAAGTGCTAGCAACACACTTCCTAATATCTTATTTGTCTTTGCTTAAAATAATTAGAAATTAAAAATCATGAGGGGAAAGTTTAATAAATACTTGTAATTAATGTCAGCAAATAAATAAAATTTGTCTTGATAACATTTTTCCTTTTCATTTGGCTAAAAGGTGAGAATTTTGCTTTTCATTTTATCTGATCACACCACCAATCAAAGATATCATAAAAGTCTTAAAGCAAAATAAAACGGTTTTGGTAACGTGTGCTCTCCAGGGGCTAAGGAATCAAAAGCAAAATCTATCAATTTTCTATAATCTATCGTAATTATTTAAAGAAGACAGTATCAGAAACTTGTCTTCATTTAAATATTTAGTAGTTTCCATTTTTTAAAATCGCTTCAGGTATATATCTAACCCAAATAAAGATAATACGTATCATAATCAAAGAACTAGCCTTATAAGTAACTCGGTAATATTAACATGCAGCACCTCTGATGATACAGGAGTCCCAGGGGTGTACGACACCGGTGTTAGGTCGTACGAAGTATTTCTTGGGAGAAGTGGTTTTGACCTGTCAAGGAGAAAATTAAGAAAAATACACTGGAATCACATGCATTAAAAAGAAAGCAAGAGCATATCGAGGAACATTAAGTTAAAAAAAATACCTTGAAAGCAACATGATTCTGTGTGTTATTGAGGACCTTAAGATCGCAAAACGTTTGCTTCTCCAACTCAACTGGTTACACGAAAATCAGGAGAGTAAATAAAGCGATAAACGTGTCTAATGATTAATATTATGAGAAGGAAGTGATGGTAAAAAGAAGAATATAGAAAAAAAGAGGTGATTTTTGTGAAAGAAAGGAAAAATTAAACAGCAATTGGTAAGAAAGAGCGAAAGGGAATTGAGAAGAGAGAGAGAGAAGACGTACAATGGAAGCGGAGTTCGTCGGGACTAACGGAGATGAGTTGAGAGGCGGTCATGGCGAAGAAGGGGAATGGGGGAAAGGGGGAATGGGGAATGGAGGAAGGAATGAATTAGAGTGACATCACATCGCATGAAGGAGAAGAGGAAGAAGAGATGTGTGATGGAACGAGGAGTATGGGGCACCGATGGCTATAAAGTCCTAAACCAAATTATGCAGAATTTTAGCCACCGAGATCGCTTTGGGCCTTCATACTCCTCCACACTGTCTGTCTGTGCCATCTGGTTTTGGCAGAGGCACTGAATACAGAGAGAGAGAGAGAGAGAGAGAGAGAGAGAGAGAGAGAGAGAGAGAGAGAGAAACGCTGCTACACTCTCGCATCCTTTGGGGCCACCTGCAACCTACTCTGTGCACGTGTCCTTTTTAAATGTTTTTATTTATTTATCACTTTTTATTTTTTTTTCTATATTTTGACCCAGAAAGAGGAATGATATGAGAAAACTTATCCCATTCCACTATTTAAGCACTTTAGTTTATATTTTTTAGATTTAAATTAATTTAATTTAAACGGGTTTAATTTTTTTTAAGAAAATACAATAAAAATATTTTTAAAAGTTAGTTATAAAAATATATAAGTAGTTGTATAATTAATAACATACAAAAAAATATAAGCTCAATTTAAATTGGATCTATTTTCAAAACTAGATCTGAAGCCCAATCCAATAAAAACAAGATTATAGTTCCTCTGATCTTTAGCCAATTTTCAACTTTTTCAAATTTTAATTTCTTAAATTAAATGTTCAATTTTTTTAGATTAGTTTTTAACACTACGTTATTCTAAATATGTCATTAATTTTTTTATAAAGTTAATGCTCAATATTATATTTTTCCAATACTATTACCTATTAAGTTTTACCTCACTTCTAATTGCTATGTATTCCTCTCTTTTTTCTCTTTCATTTTTACTGCATATAAAATATGTAGAGACCCTTGTTCTCCTATTACACATAACATATTCATCGAGGTATGGATATATTCATATTTTCTTTCTTTTAAGCAAGAAGGGCAATCAAACACTGAAAACATATTTGCAAACCGGGACACACTATATTGATGATTATGAAAATAACGATTTTAAACTAAACAATGACGAAGGGTATTAAAGCATAAAAATACAGATCATCCCCATGCTAGCATATTTCGTCTAGATTTAGATATGTAATAAATAAAAGCATAAAACTAGAGAATTTATAACAAAATTATTCCAGCATGTGGCTCAAGATTTTAATCCTAGTATCCATTTTAATGAAAGTAATGGTTTTCTTTTTCACAGCTTCGCTTTCTTAAAGTATGTATACATTATAGTGACGCAGAAGAAACACTTCAAATTTCTCGGAGCTATCAAGGTTCAGCAGTACACTTGTTTCGATTTCAGGGAAGATAGGATGTCAGGGGAAGAAAAATGATATATTCTACAACAGAACAAATTGAAATAATAGCATTAAAGCCCCGCAACACTTATCATGGATCAGTAGATTACTTCGAAGATTAACGTAGGGAAAAGTGGGGTATCTACGTATCATTTGAAAGTGGAGAATCTCGGAAGCTTGTCTCTCAGATAGTACAATCTTGCCCTCCTGACTTTACGATGGCTTACCACTTTGATTTCTTTTATGTTCGGTGAGTAACTGTCGCAGTAAATATAAGCATCATATAAAACAATATATCACAAGAAAAAGCCGGTTAAGATTTCATAATACAATCTACGAATATGAAAATTCATATACAATGGTCTTTAGACATCCATTTGTAACATAACTTAAAACAGAGAACTGTTTGGGCAATTAGCTTGAATAAATAAATTCAGATATTCTCAATGATAATTTCATTAACCCTTAATACACAACACAGACAGAACACAAACATTAAACATAGAAACATTGCATATGTTCGTTACCAACCAACAGAAATGTAGGTCATATATTGAAACAGATATGAATCTCACCCGCCATCCTTCAGGCTGATATGTTTTCCAATACCAATTTACCACAACCAGAGTTCTTATTCCCTGAATTTGGTATATCCAGGGAGGGTGGTAGATCACACAAAAAAGGATTTGTCTTCTTTCAAGTTTTAACCCTCCCATGGAAACCGAATAAACCCCATTTTGTAAAAAAAAAATTGCGATGAAAATAGTCTCATGCTTCAATTTATTGTAGGACAAGGTTACCTTAAGCTACCATTGATCAGAATCCCACAACCAATGTCCAAGCTAGGTGATTTCAAAAGGTGCACAGTAGCAAATTGAGCAGGCATAGACGATGTAATCTAAATCTTTGAAAATGACAACTCCTAACCATTTCTTTTTCCACAGCTTAGTCATCCAAAGTCTTCAAATTGACTACAGTTCCTTTTAAGTAACAAAGATAGCTTAAGTATTCATCCCAAATTCCCAGTTTTTAGTAGGAACATGGTTTCTATAATTATACCCCTAATCACAACAATAGGATAAACAATGATGTGAAGCAATGGTCCAAATAGTGGAAAAGCGAATGGCAATAATAGTCTTTAAATACAAAATTCTAATAAAGAGGAAACTCACATTGGGAAGACTATCTCAACCCCAGTGCCGGCAATGATTCTTCGGATTCGAATAGTTGTGTGAATACCAGCATTTTGTTTTGAGATGACAATCCCCTTATAAATGGACAGCCTACGCTTGTTCTCAGGAACCTCCTGCAAGAAGAACGAAATTAAATCACCATAAAATTCATGTCACTTCAGCACTCTTCTCAAAATATATCTTAAGTAATAAAAAGAATACCAATTTGATTTCGACAATATCCCCAGTCCTAATGTCTGGCGTAGGTCTTTCCTTCTCCGATGCCTCAATTGCCCTCTGATTTAATATCTGCATCGACAACAACAACAACATCATGCATTTTACACTTCGTCCATCTTCTGTCTTTTCCCTACACATTCTCACACACATACGCGCATGGAAAGGGCGCAGACTGTGGAAAACTAATTGGTAATTAAAACACACAGGCTAATTTATGGCGCCTCTAATTACCCCCATAACGTCTCCAAGCTTGACTCTGGCTTTTCGGGGCAATTTCGGAGCTTCAGAATCCGAAAGCTGTTCTGTTTCGCCTTCCGAAACGTCATCAACATTATCCGAAGGAACATCTTCGATGGCTTCACCACCGCCTTCGAGGTTGGAATCAGCTCTCACGACGAAACTAGACTTAGCAGTAAGAGGAGTGCAACGCCATGAAATTGGAGTCGAAGAAACCCTAGAAATTAACGCAACGTTACGAGGGGAAGAGGAAGGAAAAGTGAGCTTAGGCGCAAACAGTGCCTGCTGCAGTACAATTTCCGTATCAGTAAGGAGACAGAGAATATGAAAATGTTTAGGTTTCCACGTTTAATGTAGAGGCGAGAGAAAAACCTGAAGAAGAACTTGAGAAGCCATTATTAGGAAGATGGGAATAGGGGTTGCGCTTCAGTGGGTAGGAGACATGGCAACACTTCAAAATGTAAGAAGAATTGTAAAACTGTAATGGAGAAGACCTTATCTGTTTCTATCCGTTCCACACGTGCCAACTACACTTTCCTTTTTCCTTTTATTGGGCTGGGCCTGGTCCAAAAATGAGGGGCCCCAACAAAGTCCATTACTTTCTGGGCCGGATCTTCCCCACCCATGATTGCACGAAGAGAGTTGTTCCTCCAACGCTTCGTACACCATCCATACCTAATTTGTCCTTCTATAAAATGGATGTCAACATCCGTTTTACCTTCAACCGCTGTTGACATCCGTTTACATATTTTATATTTTAGTTTATTGTTTTTATTTAAAAAGAAAAAAACTTCAACAGTGGTCAACATCCGTTTAATAGATTTTTAAAAAGTATTTTATTTATTATTTAAATAATAATATATAAATTAAAATAATAATAATTATTTTATTAAATAAAATAAAATAAATTTAAAAATAATTAAATAATAATTTTAAAAAAATTAAATAATATTTATATATTAATTTAAAATATAAAAAATAAAAAAACTAAAAACTAAAAAAAAAAAGAACTCAACGAATGTGTGACATCCGTTAAAGGATCTGACACATCCGTTGAAAAAAAGAAGTGAGAATGTGAGATATTTTAAAATATAAAGGATAATTTTGAAATTTGAAAAAAATGTAATGATATATATAATAAAGTGGGGTGGTGTTGGAAGTAACTCTCTTGCATTGAGGCATTACACTGTCACCAAAAAAAAATATTCTTCGTTAAGAACTTCTATTATCTTTGCTCTTTCTATAAATACATTAACCATTGCCATTGTTCTGCAAACTCTGTTCTCTCTTTTCTCCGTGTAACCATGGCACTCACACGTGCCATCTTGGTGCTAGCCATTTTCTTCACTCTGGTAGCAATATCGACGTCTCAAGCTCCCTCTCCTGCACCTACATCTTTCACTCTCCCCTCGCAAATGTCCCCAACCACCTCACCAACTCCTACACCTTCCCAAAGCCCAAGCCCAAGCCCAGGCCCATCCACCACTTCATCGCCGCCTTCACCTTTTACTCTCTCTCCTATTTCACCCTCACCCACTCCATCTCCTTCATCAGCATCTGCTGATTATGTGCCTGCAAGACCCAGCAACGCGTTTCTTCGTGGAACCAGCTTCTTCATGCTACCTTCACCCATTTTCGCGGCTGCTGCAATGCTTCTTCTCTGAGCTAACACATACTCGTTCACTCAACTCTGTGTAGGCTTGAATCAATAACTGAGACATGTTTTTTGTTCTGTTCTTTGTAAGCTACTCGGCTTTTTTATTCTGTAGATGATTCTTGGATAATTGGTTGGTATTTGCTAATTACTATATCGTACGAGTATTGTACGATTTATGATGCCACTCAAAATTTACGATTTTACCTACGAATGCAAATTCCTGACTTTTACAAATATAATTGTATTTATGTTTGCTCTACATGTTATATTCATGTCATGAAGAGATTAATAGTATGGTTTGGAAAACCTCTTTGGTGTTTTTTAATTGTTAATATTAATGATAAAATAGGTCAAATTCACGTTTTATACATACGAAGCAGCCTAAAGTTAATCTAAGATGAATTCTAATCGACATTGACAGTAATTAATAGAGTAAATTATATTCTTCAAAACACATTTAAATTGCACTATTTTTCTCGTATATATATCTAAAATTATCTACCTTTTCCTTACAATATACTAATCAACCCTATTTTTCCCATTTGAATAAACTTTGAGAGTCATTATAGTAATTAAATTTGTACACACACTATCAAATCCTGAATTTTTTTAATTAAATAATGTTCTTAGTATTGGTACTATTAGAATTTCACCCAATATCAACTTCTTTTTTAATTTCTAAAGTCATTAGTATGAATCTCATATTACTTGACAATAATACTAATTACATGGGAAAAGAGAAACTCTAAAAGGCGTGTTCTCATTAGGATAGATTAATATACAATTTCGCCCAAATTGTTTTAGTTTTTCTTCTCCTTGAAAGAGAACCAGAATAAAATTTATTGAGAAAATTCTTCAAAAAAATAAGAAAAAAAAATTGATGAAGAAACTTTCGAAAAAAAAAATACTTCTCTCTGTTTACCATGCGCTCACTCTTTGCTCCATTTTTCTTAAATAATTTCTTTTAATCTAAAAGAAAAAAAAAAGAATCAAAGAAATTTACTTTATTTTAAATGTCTTGTTTATCAAACAATAAATTTGAAATAAAAAAAATAGGTCAAATAGTAGTTAAACTATACCACATACATCTCTTAAGAGAAACAGATGTAATTTTAATAATGTATGAGGGTATTGTGATTTTAGAATCTAGAGAGGAGAAAACACTAACTCTTTCTTCACTTGAATGGATTTGATTAAGTGGATTTAAGAGGATTTGAACATAAATTTTTGTTGTTGATTATTTGAGTAAATTTGGAGGTAAGTGAGAGTGAATTTGGAAGTAACTTTTGTGAGAATTGATGTAGGATTTGATTGATTTGACATATTACAAAAATTTACTTCCAAATTCACTCTCACTTACCTCCAAATTCACTCAAATAAACAACAACAAAATTTATCCTCTCAAATCCACTCAATCACTTTCCCTCATATCCATTCAAATAAACAAAACCTAAAAGAATGTCATTGTTTGTTTATTGTTTAGCACTGTGGCAAGTGTAAAGATGTAAAAATAAAAAGAGGTTCATTTTTTTATTAGTATATCAATAGGGAATTCAACTTACAATTTTTTAATTTTTTTTTTAAATTCATTTAACCAATATCATAACTCTTAGGGAGAGTTGAATTGATAACCCTTTTCACTCTCTTTTCTAATTTTATAACTAAGGCAATTTTATATATCTATTTTACTAGCTAATAAGAAAGAGGAACATGTTGAAGGTGACACTCTGGAACTGAATATGTGTGTGAAAGAAAGAGTTAAAAAAAGGGACATTATGCTGTGTTTGTGCTTGTGCATGTGATGGAAGAATATTGAGAGCATGGAATTGGTTGGTCTCTTCCTCAAAACAACTTTTGCAGAAAGTGATGTGCCATGAAATTACTAACAAATGCCATAGCACTAACGATTTTAACAATTGAAATGTAAATGAAAAAAACTAAAGAAAATGATGAAAATTGTTTAGAAAATTTCTTTATACGGTTGATAGCATATAAAAACCATTTTATTTCTATCACACTTAATTATAAAACTAGCATTTTATAATTAATATAGTTGTGTGTAAAGACGAACACAATAAGGGAATAAAATCCCAAGGGAAGAGGTCATGAACTAGCATTTGAAGTTTTGCTAATTCTGGTATTTTGTGTTGGCCATAAAGTTACAGAATTTATTCATTTATGATAAAATTACATATGGAGAATTTTGTACCACAGAAAATAAAGCACTAGATTCCACCCCCAATGAATTAAAAATTCTGAGTACCAAACTTTAGCTTTTTATGTTACTCATAAGGGATCTATGATCAGAACTAAACAAAAACTAATTATCAGAAATTATTTTCCAATTTACTCATTAAAAAAATTACTTGTTACAGTACTAAAAACACAATCTTTTTTTAATGAAGTAATAATTTATGCATGGATTGTTCTTCTGGCTCTACACTTTTTCACTGCCATTATCTTCTGTTCAAATTGGAAAAGTACCTGTTACCACAAACAAGTTACGTTTTAAACATGCTTAAAAGTTGTCTGACTATCATATCTTAATAACTTTTCTTAACAATTTTCTTGAGTTACTATTTTATTGATTCATATATTTAAAACAGAAAAATAACAAACTACCACATTTATTATAAAAATATTGTCAAAAAAATTATTAAAAAAACATTTTCCTCTCTTTAATTTTAGTATTTGTTGAATAAATTTTAATCATTTCAGACAGTTCATGTTAAAAAATATTTTAACAATAAAAATTAAAATTAAAATCAATTTATATGATGAGTTATATATATATATATATATATATATATATATATATATATATATATATATATATATATATATATATATATATATATATATATATATATATATATATATATATATTGATTCTAAATCGACCATATTTCTAATTCACGTGGGACATCTAACACAACAGCATAATCTACTTGTGTATTTGTGTTTGAGGGCACTAAAAAATCAGTACTTGCAACCTCATCCCAATTCACCTGAAGAACTTGGCGGAAGCTTGCTGCATGGTATTTTCAGGTCCTTCACTTGCAGTATCTGGCAAAGCTTCTCATTTTCCTCCCTAAGTTCATCAATGATTTGTCGCTGTTTCATAACCTAAATCCATAGTAATAGTAATACTGATTTTTCATATTTGAAGTAACTCAACCATTCGAAAAGTTCAATAAAAAGTATATGCTATCCACTGTGGTACATGCTGGCTTCAAATAAAATATTACCGTCTGAAGTAGTTCATTTTCTGACTGCACGAGTCCACCCTACAAAGTATCTCTGAATCAGATTTTCAAATTATGTTTCATAAACTTAGGAAAAGCTCAAATTATCATTTCATACAATTGCATGAACATAATGAGTCTGTGAAAACCCAAGTTATAAGGCATTTTGAAAGGCACAACATCTTCTGATAAGAGACAGTTTTGATTTATTTGAAACCTGTTCTTGGTTAAATGATGGAGTTTGTGGAAAGATACTAATAATAACCTTCTCTGTTTGAGACCCTACAAGACCTTGTGAAAGCTGGTGGACTGATTTATTTGCCAACTGCATTAAGCTTTCTTGAGAAATTTGGTCAAATGATTTAGTTGCCTGCTGCATCATGCTTCTTCCTGCAGATATTTGATCTGCTGATTTAGTTACCGATTGCATCATGCTTTCAGAAGAAACTTGGTCATTCTTTGAGGATGCTGGCATCGGCAATGCACCCTGACCAAAGGGTAAACCGGGAACAAGTCCAGTCATTTTTGTCATTGGTTCCTGCCAAATTCAAGATTTAATCATCCATAAAAGGCAGAGAATACAAGAAAACTTTTTGAGATGAGTGAAATTCCACATACTATTACACTAGATTGAAGTTTATCCACTCCTGATTTCATAGATATACCTGCAGGTGAGTAAATGAAAAAACTCAGCAATCGAATGAAGATTGTTTCGGTTTTAGTCTATGTAAGATATTTGACACGTAATTTGTGACAAATCCTAGCATCGTTTTCTGCTTCCACAGTTTCATTCTTTAGTGTGTAATGCATATGAATGTAGAAATCATGCATATAATGCATTATATATATATATATATATATATATATATATATATATATATATATATATATATATATATATATATATATATATATATATATATATATATATATATATATATATATATATATATATACCAAGTCCAAAACCATGGCGAAAACCAATTCCATATCCAACCGCGCCCTGAATACTCGAAGTTCCCAACATCCTAATCTGTATAAAACATGAGAAAGAGACATTTTTCCAGAAGCAACACAAGAGAAAAGAAGGAGCAACGTGGTAATGACAGCATGCTTGAAAGAGGAAGCTGATGAATTTTGTCTCACCGAAGTATTGACTTGCTTGCTAACACTAGAAATTCCATCTGTTGCACCCTTGGTGACGCTCATCACTTGATCCAACATGGACATTGTATCTACACATATCGAATAATACATGCAAATATAACCATTGGTTTACAAATATTACCACTCAGTTATAGTTTAGTATGATTTCGCAGGTTTAAACCAATATGTCAAGCATGCAGAAGAATCAACCATGCGTGTAACTGGTTTTTGTTTCATCAACCAATGAAAAAGTACTATATACTGTAATTTTGTTCACTTCTAAAAACTATCTCGAAAGTCATTCATGAATATGCTTGAAAACAAAAGATAGATATGAATATGATATATGAAAGTGTAGGGAAATGGGAAAAAGTGATACTGGGATTTTGGGGAGTTTTTGCGTTGAAGAAGCGTTTCCAATCCATCTGGTTCAATGAAGGTTTTAGAGACGATGGAAGTAAGTATATTTAAAGGGCTTATTCCAAAACCATCTTCAAAGTAAAAGGATTCTCACTTCAAAATACATTTATTTTCTTCAAAAGCTAAGTATCACTTTGTTCATTCTCAATTTCTCCTTCCATTAATCACCATTAGCACATCATGCAAGCAAGAAACAATGTAAATTGTGAGTTAAAACCAAACTTAAACTTAAATCTTAATTTCTTGAAAAATTATCATCTATAAAAAATTGGATTTATCATGTTAATATCAGAACAACCACCGATAAACATGCTGAGTTCATAATAATGAGACCAGAGAACAAAGTGGTTTGGCCTTCCAAATAAAATAATATGCTATTAATATTTTATAATTGTTTTAAAGGTTCTCAATTTCAACTTTATATCATTTGCAACAATATATAATAAATATTTTTTTATTGGCTGTACATAGATTATATTTTTATTTTTCTCTTTATCATAACTGGAAGAGAAAGGGCTTAGGTGTAAAAGTATTGGGAAGGCCTTGCAGAGGATGAGACATATTGTCATACTGGTATGTGATGCGTTTTTATTTTTTATTTTTAATTTTAAAATGTAAAGTATTTTCTTTTAAAAAATAAAATTAATACAAAAGTTATATTTAGATTCATTAAAAATATATAAAAATACAAACACTTAGACACAATGTCTATGTTTTTTTTCTAATGTTTATAGATAAATTATACAATTTTATATTAAAACTTATTTATATATTTTATTTCAAAAGTCATGTACAAGTCTTAATTTATCTACCGTAAAATTATTCAAGTTTAAAAAATTATTAAAATTGAGACAAAATATAAATAAAAGATTAAGTTAATATTTTTCATATGACACTATGACACTTGTTTTAATAATGACACTTGTTTCAATAATAACAGGTAACATTATTACTGTCACGTTTTGTTGTGTGGTAAAATCTTATTTAACATATAATAATTATGTAAAAAACAAATTCACAAAATGATATATTTCGTACGAGTTAACGTTGTTAATACTATACTAATAAAAAGAATCATAATTTAAAAAATAATTTAAAAAATAAAGATTCAATTGAAACTAATTAAAACTTGATGACCTAATTAAAATTTTTGAACAAATAAGATAAAAACAAAATATTTAAACCTTGAAACTTATCTGTATATTTATATTACAGGTCTTAATTTACTTATGAATTGCTACGTTATATTATTTTTAAGACATTTTTATAAATTTTACTCCAATTAACATACTTTATAAGATCTATATTTTAATAATTTTTATTTAGTTATTAGCACGAAATTATTTTTAAGACAAAAATGATGTTTTAGTAAGATTTAGGATACTTTGCTATAAAAATAGATAAAAATAAATAAAAATAATCAATCTTTAGTTATTATTTTTAGATTAATTTGATTCTCAACACACATATAAATGTTGGAATAACTGTAGAAATAATAAGTGTAGTCTATTTAACAGTTTGGATTTTATAAATAGACCAATTCATGATGTACCATCCAAAACAAAATTTAAATCGCAATTACATCAATTATTAAATGCTGACCCTAATAAAAGTGCTATATTTAAAATATCGTTGCAACCAACACATTGAATAATTTAAAGAGTCTGTTACAAATAATTGATTGGTGTAATAATTCAGAAATAAGTAAATAAATAAATAATCCAATATCAGGCGACAATGTTTGAATTTTCTATTCTTATTTTGAAACCTGATTTAGCTAATTGAATACGATGTGATGGAGTTGCAGGATATGTACTTAATATAGAATAATATTAGATAACGCTACGATTTTACAAGAATATCTTTTGGATAGTCAAATTAAATGTCAACTAATACTCATTCACAAAGTAACTACATTGGCTTGGACATTTTTATTTACATTATTTTAATTTTTAAGTCAGGAAACTCTTTTATTTTATTTTGTTATTTTTTTATTCTATACTTGAATCTTCTCATATTTTTATTAATTATTATAATTTTTTTATAAACAAAAAATATTTTTATACTTTTTTATTCAAATATTTAACTTTCAGATTTTCACATATTTATTTGAAACTTAATCTTATATTCATTAATTTATTTTAATTTCATTATCAATGGGAAACCAATAAAATACAATAAAGATATATAATACTAAAATAAAATTATTATTTCAACATGTATAATTTTCTTCACAATTTTATTTCAACATACTAATCATTATACATGACAAACTAACAATTAACCCATTCTTGCGTAAAACAGTTTAAACCAACCTGTTTTCTGTAGACCAAATATAGAACAAACCAAAAGCAGCCCGTTTTGTCATTTGTAAATACAATCTATTTAACTAACTAGATTATACTTTTGTCAATTTATCTTATAATTCAATAGATTAATCCTATACTTCTTTTATTTTTCAAGCCTGGTTCATCCATATAAGTGTTATTTTTTCATTTCAAGATAATTTTTTATTTTTTTACCAATTTAATGTGCAAACTTATTTTAATACGTTTATCTATATGACGATTATACAGCTTAAGATGTAAAAAAAAATCTCGAACGTAACAAATGTAGTGTAAAATATCAAACATTTGATATGTCAATTTTCTAATTACTTACTAAGCTCAATTTTCATGCAACTTTTAACATGTTAATAATATTTTTTAAAAGACGCCTAGGGCTTTGTAGATAAATCTAATTTAATGAAACAAGTTTCACGTCTTGAACTTAGAAAAAAAGTTCAAAATCACACATCAGAATTCTCATGAAAACGATAATTATTTCAGGACAATCAAATTGATCCAAAATTAAAAGATAAAAAGCAAAATATTTTTTAAACTAAGAACAAAAATAAATCTTAAAAATAATACAAAAGACAGCCTCTATTCCATAAAAAATCTTTTACTTTTTGAGAATTAGGTTACAAGCAACAAAACTATTTTTCAAATTCTATTTTATCATTAAATATTTAAATAATAATAAGGATTTAATTTTGTAAGTTCCATTCCATCCTAACTCGTTAAATTGAGATCTCCAAAAATTCGTAACCCAAGAAAACCCAAAAATGCAGGTGAGGCACTTGCAAGAATTTATGATTTTACTATTATGATTACTAACCTACTTTTTTCTTTGTTTTCTTCGGCACTCAAAGCATTCACTACACGGCACCGTATTTCTATTTCTACCTGAAGAACTTGCTTCAAGTTTGCTAGATGGTACTTTCAGGTCCTCTATTAGTATACGCCTCAGTCTCTCATTTTCTTCCACAAGTTCGTCAATGATTTTCTGGTGTTTCAAAACCTAAATCCACAAAAGAAAATCGTGAGTTTTTGGTCAGAAGACAAAATAATGATTGAGAATCTAAGCGTACATAAAAGTTACCATTTGAAGTATTATCCTTTCTGACTGCAGACGTCCAATCTACAATGTATCTTAGAATTAGAATTTCATATAATATTTTATTAACTGCGGAAAAAGCAATAAAATACACAAATGAACATTCATTCTATCATGCACAATATTGATTGGGAAAACCAAGATAATTGTGTCCATCGTACACATTATAGTTTAGAAAAACATTTCATAGTAATAATCTAATTGCAAGGAAGTTGTGTAATAAAACTAAAATTAAAATACCATAATCAATCACAAAAGGGTGTAAAAAGAAACAAACAGAATTTAGCAATAACAACACTCAGTAGTTTAACTAAAAAACGATGCACATACGAAGAGGTAAAAAAATTGAACAAGTTTATACTCTCGTACCTACAATACAATTACCGAACGTATTTTTGCAGGCTCAAAACAAGTCTAATAATTAATAATGACAATGATTTTTTATAGGACGAGAGGATGCAAAAACAAGGTTATCAACAATTTTGATATTTAAAACACAAAAATGATAAGGGACATTATCAGCGCAGGAAGTTCGCATGTGAGTTTCAGGATATCAGGGTGTCGTGTCAAATGTAATTTATAAAAAACTAGTCAATGACGTAACATTCCCTGTTATGGCCCAACAATTAGATAGGAAGACACAAGAGTTTTTCTTTGATACCCAGCATGTGAAAATAGACATAATGACCGAACCCTCCTCACTTTTAGTTATATCCCTCCACACTTGTTAACACCAACATTGCTGCCACTGCAATAACCATTACCTCTATTGCCACCATCCGACCATGAATAACTACGAATTTTTTAGGGAATTTAACAAAAATAGTTTTTAATATTTCAGGAAACTAAGCACTTTTGGCAACATATTCAAGAATCACATTCAGCCCAAGTGCCATAACTAAAGTAGCTTGGAGAGATTACTAGATTCCACTGAGGCTGATTCAACTCAATTATAGCCCTCCTTCCCCTATCTCCATACTATGTCTAGAACTTTCCTAGTATTCCCACATAAAAAGAAGAAACACATTCAAGGGATATAACTGTTCCAAGAAGCAAATTGTTCCTTTAGCTTACGTTTCATCTTTCAACACTACCAATACAGAATGCAAATTCTTTCGCTTCATCCACATGTAAGTAGAAGCAATTAAAAATCAAATCAATGGCTAGAATGATAGAAAGCATAGCATTTAATCGCCATTTATGAAAATGAGTGCTTACTGCTTCATCAAGTCCTTCTCCTTCCCCCTTCAATAGGGGATTCTGCAGAAAGCTGCTAATAACCTTCTCGGTTCGGCTGCCAAATGCAGAGTCAACTGCAGTGCTTCTTAATGGAGTATTTTCAAAATCTGAACCAATTTGCACAGGCAGGGATCCTGCCAGACCTTGAGATGCTTGATCAGTTGATTTAGTTGCCAACTGCATCATGCTTCCAGCAAAACTTTGGTTTGTATTGACTGTACTTACAGCATTTTGCGATGGTGGAAATGCAGCCTGATTAAAGGCTAAACTGGGACTAAGTCCCAACTTTGTCGCCATCTTCGTCATTACATCCTACAAAATTCAAGATTTTAGCCATGAGATACAGAAAAGGGAGATGCAGATGTCAATACTTTTGTTATAAGAGAAAAATTCACATACTACAAGACAAGATTGAATTTGATTCAAAACCCCTGGTTTCACAGCAAGACCTGACATAATAAAAACATAATAATTTAGCTACCAACCAAAGCAGGCATGCAAAATATGGAGCCTTTGTCAACTGAAGTGATTAAACAGAAATGACCATTTCAAGTGACAATCATAATATGGCCAAGGATATATAGGTGGCAACTAAATTTCAAGCACGACCAGTATTTGAGTCTATAGTGTCCTGATATTTACGAACATTGCAGCAATTTCTAGAGAGCATTGGCTGCTTCCACTTTCTTTTTCTTTAGTGTAAAATGCATGCCATTGTATAACATTACACTGCAGTTTCTTTAATATAAATCATTCTCCTGTGCATTGCACAATATATCATCAAAACTGAGAAGCAGCATTCAGTGACCCATAGTTCGTCATAGTTTTAAAATCAATTTCATAAGGCAAACGCTCCAAAGTTGCCTCCTAGGAAAAGATTTTGAGATTTTCTAAGCATATAAAATGTTGAAACACCAAAACTTCCGGTTCCACATACAGAACATTCTGAAATCTACTTAATAAAAATGTAGTAAAATTTTTGGAAAATATAAAAGCTAAACACATTGCCAATAGTAGCATAGCAGACAGAATAATAATTCAGAATAGAACAGAATGACTCAAACAAAAAAATGGAGCAGATGACATGAGTATCTAATGTAAAGGCTAAACAAGGGAATTCATGCAATGAACAAGCATAACTAAAATGTGGTGACATAAAAATCACAAAAGGGTGAAACATTTGGCAAAGAATTTATATATATAATGAACAGATATGGCATACCAACTCCAAAACCGTGACCAAAACCAACTCCACATCCAACACCTACTTCAATATTCTTAGCTCCCAACTTCCTCAGCTGCATAAAATTCCACAAATCAATAGTTCATTAAAAGTATAAAAGAAAAAGGTTAATGAGGTTAGTAAGTTGTAACAGCATTTATGTAAATAAGAAAATGGTCAATGTTGTCTTACAGAAGTATTAACATGCCTACTAACACCAGAAAACGCATCGGTCGCACCCCTGGTGGCACTCATTACTTGATTCAACATAGGAATTGCCCCTAAATGGAATAATGAACAAGAATTGGTAAAATAATATTCACTGAAATTCACAAATATATAATAATAATCACCTTCCTGAAAGAGAATCGAATACCCAAATTTAAAGGGCGCCCAACGCCGATGCCGACTCCACAACCGATCCCAAAACCTGTAAACACTTGACCCACCTTCAAAGTAAATGGATTCTCGAATCGAATCGCATTTTTCTCGCCATTAACTCTCCCAATTTCCATTCCCCTGTCACCTGTTCACCACTTCCTCTCCAACCCTAAACCAAATGCCCTTGTTTCTTCGTAAAATGTTTCTGTAAAAGTAATAACCTTAGTTAAGCTTGCACTCGTATGACACGTTTCTTGAACACGTTTTTTCGATCATATCTATATATTCCATTATTTATTTATATTATTTTATTCAATTTAATTTTTCACCAATAAAATATTTAATTAGATACCTCCATTTAAACAACGTAATAATATAATTTTGTAATTTATTCAACTTTAAAAATACAGTAATACATTTTTTTTATGCTAAATTTGAAGTAGATAGTTATATAAATGTCCATCAACATCATAAGAGAAATAATACTTATTATTTTTAGTACAGGGGAATTTGATGTAAATAGTTATATAAGAAAATTTCCTTCATTGTACACATTTTTCATTTATACTTTACTTTTAATTATATACTTAAAAGTAAAAAAAATATATATATATTCAAATACTAAAATTAACTAGACATTTTTATGTAATAATTATTTTAGTATTTTTTTTCTTAAATATATAAAATCACAGTGCTACTTAATATTTTTATATTTTTCAATTAAATTATTGTTTTTTTTCATTTTTTCATTAATGAAATTATTTCATTATCTTAATTTTTTTTCAATTTTATGACCAATGTAAAATAATATAAGCCATTTATCGATTTATATTCTGTTATTTCATTAATGAGAAAAATTAAAAGACACATTAAATTAAAAAATATAAAAAAAAAGAAATTTAATAAAAAATGTAATTAAAAAAAAGAAATTTAATTAAAAAATTTATTAATAATACATATGAAGGTTTAATAATTATACTTTTTTTTTCGTATTTTACTGTTTAAGTAAACTTTATTTTAAACTTATATTTTTATTTTTATTGTTTAAATTACAGTTAATTTAAATTTATTTATTTTTTAAAATTAAAATAATTATTCCATCATTTTATTCTTTTAAATCACTTATTATTTAAATTTAGTCACTAAATGAATTTTCACCACTATAGTTATTACAGGTTGTTTTGTTTTACTACTAGAATTATTTTTTCTAAAAGCGAAGTAATATAATGTTTTAGTCAGAATTGATAATAACAATATTATAAACAGACATACAATAAAATGAATATCAAATAACCAATCATTAATCACAGAGTTCAGTTAATTGTAAGAAGAAACGTTAATAGAAACAAGAAACGTTACATATAATTGTAAAATGACAGAAAACATAAAATAGATTAAAGTTTAATGAATCCTAACACAGTGAAACTAGAATGACAGCACATGAATTGTTCTTGAGGTTGGGGAGTGCCACTGTCATAACATGTTCATCCCTCACATAATCAATCCAACAACAAACATGAATAGGTTTGTTTTCCTCATTAAATCTCACTTCCTGCACTCCAAACTCTCTCATCTCATTCAATCTCATTCTCTCATTCATCGACCAACTTTCAACTTTCATCACCTCTGAACAAAATTCTGAACCCAGTTCACTCTCTACCTTCCCTTCTGCTTCCATCGCCATTTTCCTCCACATCTCCTCCATTGAGTTCATATCCTCTGTAATGATTTTGAACACCAATCTCTCAACCCCACTTTTACTTTCACTCTCGGAACGGTTAATTAATGGAAAAGACTCCGACTTTTTCGTGGGTGGGTGGTAAAATACGGGTGTCTTAATTTCTCCAATTTGGTCTGACATGTTCTTGTGTATTTCAGCCCATTTCCCGAGAAAATTGTCCACCACAAAAACATCTGCCAGTAGCAGGCTGCAACTTATGCCAATACTGTACCCTCCACATTCAAAATTTGTCACCTAAAAGTAAACACACAAACAGTTTCAATCCATCGAAAACCAACCAAAACGAGACAAAAACAAATACTGCATGCATGTAATGTAATATGCAATGTAACATTTGCCTGAACATAACAAAGGGGAGAGAACTGAGGACACTCAGCATCGATTTCCTTCCAGAACACAAGCTCGGTCTTGAGATGTTGGTTTCTTTCGTTCAGCTCAAGAAAGTGTGACAAGCTTGTCGGGTAACATGCCTCTAAAAGTCTGATACCGGAATCATTGGCCACGATTTCGAACCCTGTGCCATCTTTTCTTTGAAGGCGACCTGCGAGAAGAGGATGATTCAACAGAACCCTGGCCAGTGACTCCACCATCCAACCAGCCATGTACCAACCATGACCATCGTCCTTCAAATTCTCGTAGCACAGAACCATCTGGTAGCATCCGTGGATGGCGTTTGTGTGCTCGTCACTGACCAAAACTTTGCGAACTCGCCGTGGCTCCGTCACCTTGAGCGGTGGCACGCTCATTGCAGTCACAATCTGCAACTCTGAGAGACTCTTCCTTGGGGCGTCACCCTTCTCATGCACCTCCATTGTTTTGTTCTGTTTGTTAAATCTGTTGCTAGAGTCACCACAAATTTTGGAGCGTTGGTGGTGCATTTATATTGATGTTGCAGAGCGAAAACCAGAATGTGCGGCTGTGATGGAGAAAAGGAGTCTCGCCAACAGTAGCATGAATAATGTGGTAGAATTTAACTGAGATATTATCATATCTGATATCGTTTTAAGATCAAACCAATTCTTTGTTAATTAATGCTTAATAATTGATGTTGATATCTCGTCTGCAATCTGTGTATATAAGCAACATACTAATTAACCATTATCTTCATTAATTTTTGTTTTCATGCAAGTTTGGAGAAAACAGCAATAAATGCAACAATAAATGACAATAAATTATTCTAACTCACGTCGCCTTGTCTTTGCCATCCATCCCAACTAACGTTTTGTCTATCCATTTAATAACGTCTCCAACTGCTAAATTTGTAAGCATGCATTTTTTGTGTATGTACTCCAAAAGATTTGGGAGATTAAAAGATGAACAGCAACCACCAGCTGTATAAATAGACGACCAAATTATTGCATATTAGTTATGAATTTTTATTTGGTCTTTTTAAGGAAAGGTTAATTAGTTGAGGACTTTTCAAATTGAACGAACACCCAGCAGTAACTGATATTTTATTTAGAGTACTTCACTCCTATTTATTACATGTCAGTTAGAAAGATACCTGACATCTTTTTTATTTACGAAAATTAAACAGCAATTTAAATTTATAACATCACTCAACAATTTCAACTAAATATTTATGTAAATCATTACACACGTGTATTTACTTAATAAATATATGATAATATTTTGTCGTGTTGATGTGTGTGAGGGAAATACGTGATATATGTGTATATCCCCTATTTTTTTTTCAAGACTATAAAATTACAACAACTGTTTTGAACGAAAAAGTATATAATTATTGGTAATTCCAAAAATATATTGTAGCAGATGTCAAACATAATATTATCATTTGTGTAGCAGTTTTGGAAATTTAAGAAACATCTATATTGTGACTGGTAGTGTACATTTTATAAGAGATGTTTTCCACCACTAGTTTGTATGGTCCAGGGCTGAACACTACACACCCCTATCTCCGCCCACGACCGTGATGAATATGGCGTACCTCTCTCAACATATCACAGCATATCACAACATCTATGGCTACAACAACCTCGTCCTTTGTCTTCAGGAACATTGATGGGTTTGGACATGGAATTGGAACCCGCAGAAGTTACAGGGTCATCAAGGCTCAATCTCAGTCTGGTGTACCAAAGGAACAAGTTGTGATCGTGGGTGCTGGGATCGCAGGCCTTGCAACTGCTCTCTCCCTTCACAGGTTACAATTCCAGCTCTCTTCATAGCCACCATCTTGTTTATTCACTGTGCTGGGCTAATGTTTGATTTATGCATCAGGCTTGGAGTTCAGTCCCTGGTTCTGGAGCAGGCAGAGTCACTTCGAACCGGTGGAACCTCACTGACCCTTTTCAAAAATGGATGGAGGGTACTCGATGCAATTGGAGTAGCTGATGATCTCAGAACTCAGTTCTTAGAAATTCAAGGGTACGTGGATGCATACATGAACACCCTTTTGAAAAATTTCATCATTTTTAATCTGTATACCGGCTGAGCTTGATCTGGTTCACATTATCAGCTGTACAGGATGGTGGTGAAGTCCGAGGATGGGAGGGAACTACGAGCCTTCAATTTCAAGCAAGAGGATGAAAGGTATGTTAATGGTGTGTGGATAGGATAATGAATTATGGTTCACCCGCATGGTTTGGGATGATTAGCAGATAATCATGATATGTACACATATAATTGATGGTTATAAGTGTGTTTTGAAGCAGCATTTGTCAGAAAAGGCCATTGTAGTCTATTTCAACAGTACAATCAAAGGAGATGAAATAAACTTTTTATCTAAATCAGAACTTATATAAGCTATTTTTAAAAAAAATAAATAAAAATACCCTGATGATAGAAAGAAAACAGTATTATTATTTTCTCTTACAATTTGTAATTGTCATCAAGCACTGGTTATTGGTATGATAAGGCCGTAAGCATAAGTGAGGACCAATATTAAGTCATGAAATGCAGTCAAGAGGTACGTGCAGTGGAGAGGAAAGTGCTTTTGGAAACCTTGGCTAGTCAGCTACCACGGGATACCATTCAATTTTCTTCACAATTAGCAAACATTGAAGCCACTTCAAACGGGGATACCTTGTTGGAACTTGTGGATGGGTCAAAGCTGCTTGCAAAGGTTAGTCAAGGTGCTGTAACTATTAGCATAGCACTAAATTTTCTAGCTGCATGCAGTGGACATCATTCATCACATGTTTAGTTAATGAAATGACTGGCCACAATTAAAATCTTAGTGTTACAGTGTCCTATGATTTACTAAATGTTGGAACTTAAGACAGAATGGTCGATTATGAACAGAAAAACGATTTAATCTCTAAACAGACTGTGATAGGGTGCGATGGAATTCGATCACCTATAGCCAAATGGATGGGATTTCCTGAGCCCAAGTACGTTGGTCACTGTGCTTTCCGAGGACTTGCGTCTTATTCTGATGGACAACCTTTTGGACCAAGAGTGAATTATATCTACGGAAGAGGGTTGCGCGCGGGCTTTGTTCCTGTTTCTCCGACCAAAGTTTACTGGTTCATCTGCTTCAATAGTCCCTCTCCAGGTTGTTAATACGAACAAAATGCACGGTTAAATCACTGACTTTGTAATTGCAACTAGTATGATATACCATCATCTCATGGAAAAAAATTGTGTATGTTCGATGACAGGTCCAAAAATAACAGACTCAATGGTGCTGAAGAACCAAGCTAAGGAACTAGTGAAGGATTGGCCTTCAGAGCTATTGAACATAGTGGATTCTACACCAGATGATACTGTGATCAAGACTCCATTGGTAGACAGATGGCTCTGGCCAGCCATAAGCCCAGGTGCTTCTGCTGGAAGAGTTGTGGTGGTTGGAGATGCGTGGCATCCAATGACCCCAAATCTCGGGCAAGGAGCTTGTTGTGCACTGGAAGACTCAGTGGTTCTTGCCAAAAAGCTTGCCAGAGCAATCAAGTCTGAAGACCCTTCTGTGGAAGAAGCCTTCAGGTCCTATGGCGCTGAAAGATGGCCCCGTGTGTTTCCACTAACCATACGTGCAAACCTTGTGGGTTCCGCTTTGCAGTGGGAGAACCCAGTGGTGTGTTCTGTCAGGAACAATATTGTCATACCTAAGCTAGTCAGACTCCAGCCATTACTGGAGCATACAAATTTTACTTGTGAGAGTCTATAAAGAAGAAAAGCAAAGCAATGGCAACCACATTGAAAGATTGTGTATTGACGAAGAATAAACTATATAGTTTCATTTCTGTTCAATCTGCAATATATGTACACACTGCATTCAATGGGTATAAAAAGAGAGATCTTTATGTTCATCATTCAATAGGTTATAATCACAGCATAATCCAATCTTAAATGAGTACATTAAATGCTTTCTGGGAACTTCTCCCTTTATGATTGGCTTGCCAAAAAAAAAAATCTAGTGTATTTTTACCAATTAATACAGATTAACAGTGGAATCACTCAAATTTATTGTTATTAGGAAAGAACTCCTCTGATATCATAAAACAGTAACACTAAAATAGTTGCATTCCAAAACACTTGAAATCAACCAAAATAAACATTAACTTTTACCCCTAAATTTCTCGGACATAGCAATCATGTTAACCCGCAGGTATATTCTTTTCTTTTTGTAAAACTAATCACATAATTAATTTGTCTATAATCACTATAATTTGCTCTCCGCTTAAGTCAGGAGGATTCAACAAAGTCGTGTAATAGAGTAAAAATTGAAGAGGGTTGAGGATGAATAAACATACAAGCAATCTATTGAAAGACAATCTAATAAACAGAGGATTCCGTAAGCAGTTCAGGTATTGTTCGTCGTTGCTGAGAGCGTCGTGAAAAGTGAAGGAAAGACAGAGCAGCAATTTTTATGCAGGCGTTGACCATAGTCCGAAATAGAAATCTGCAAGGGATGGGTAAAAATTAATGAGTGTTGGTGGTAAGGGATGAATGGTAAGATTGGAGAGAGGGAAACCTTTAATGATGATATGGCGGAGAGGTTGGAGCAGAGAAGAACCAGAGAACGACGGCGCAGAAGAGAACGAGGAGAGGGATGAGATGGACAGCGTTTTGTGCTGATCTGAGACGAGAGAGGTGTCTCTGGGCAACGTGGGAGAGGGGATCGTATGTGGGTAGGTGTTGGTCGGTGTCCATGTCCAAGTCCAAGTCCAAGGATGGTTTCTTCCGCCAAACACTGCCACTACCACTCCACGACCTCTGCATACGTTAACGTTGTCTTGCCTTGTGTTGCTTGAACTGGAATCGATTGACGCCGCAGAGGGATGGATGCTATCCTTTCACATGACTCCTCCAATTCGCTCTTTGGCTTCTTTCTCTCTCCTTATGTCATACTTGCGTATACCCTTTCTCACTTTTTTTTTCCAATGTCAAATGCTACTCTTTTTTTTGGCCCGCGTATATCATACGGTCTGCATTGCCTGTATAATCCCCGTATTTCCATACGTCTTTTATTTCATTTAAAATATGTTTATGATTTAATCAGTAATTTGTGTTTTTATATTTAATTTTTTTATTTATTTTTTACTTAATTGAATTTATTTTCACAAGTATGAGATATACTTGTACTTTTTATGTGTTTACTGATTTTTTACTAATCAATTTTTTAAAAGTGAATGTATCTTCGTGTGTATGTTTGAATATGTCTAGTATATCTGATGAAATGGGTATTTGGTTGGAAAGTCTCTTAAGTTAATTTGACTATCATATGAGACAATAAATAATGTAATAATTGAATCTAATGTCATGCACATAGTAAATAATGCATATTTATAGTACATTTATGAGTTTATGTGTCCTTCATGGATATAGGATTTGCATGTGTAGATTGTTTAAAAGTTTCCTTATATGTAATTTATTATCTTAATCCTCCATTAATTATCCTTGATTATATTTATTAGAATAATGTATTTACCAGTATGAACATTCAAAATTATCTCATCTTATATTGATATATCTGTCTAGACCTTTTCCTTCTCGACCTTTACACAAAACCTAATATTTGTTAATTACAGTCAACACAATTTAAAATACCACTAAATATCAATCAAATAAAAGACTTAATTAATAAATTTGTGCTTTTTATTAATTAAACTTATTTTTATACTTAATTTTTCAACGTATGAAAATAAATTTAAGTTGAAAATATTATTTGAGAAAATGCACAATATTAACTAGGGAACTATAGTTTTCAAACACTTCTACTCCTTTTATTTTAGACTACGAAGAAAGGCCTGAGTTAAAAATATCGAATGTTTATGTATTGTTTGACAATTCGATTAAGAGAGTTCTCTCTTTCTCATAGATGACGCTACTTTCTGAGTAGTATAGGAGTATTAGGTACGGAAAGAATAAGAAACACGTGTAAAATAAGCATAAAATTTAGAATGAGGAGATGATTGTAAAGAAGATGATCTGAAAGTTGGAAAATTTGCAGAGACAAAAAAAGAGATTTTAGATTGAAAGACGGCATTATCTAGTGTTGAAGATATGGATGCAGAAGGAGTGAGAAGAAAAGCTTATAGGTGAGAGTGAAATATCTGCTTTACGTGGGCGCGTCGAGGTGAATGATAGCAATATACATAAACCATAACAACGTGTGAAAGCAACTGAGAAACAGATACGTGTGGGGGTGGTGCCTTTTTGCAGAACAATCCACGACAATGAACAGTGTCAAGTTCACCACCTGCGTTTGGTGGCAATCCCACTCAGCCACACCTTTTTCATGAAAATGCTTTTAAACCAAAATGATAAATGAAGAGAACTACACATTGCAAAATGAAAAAAGACAACCTCAAAAAGATTCCGTTGCCGGGACTTGAACCCGGGTCTTTCGGGTGAGAGCCGAATATCCTGACCAACTAGACTACAACGGATTTTTTATAATGCCTTGTACGTTACTTTATTAATATAATTTTAATGTAAATACGAAACAATAAGTAGAACATGCCAAGTATTAGGTTATAAGTGGAGAGAAATATCATAATATTTTTTAATTAAAAAACTGCAGTTATAAAATCATTTTTTGTGTGAATATATTAATATTCTACCTGTATTTGTTTTACCATAATCAACGCGTCATCTTATTTTTCTGTTAGTAAGAATTGGGTCTTGTAATTGGGCCGTATAAATGTCCAGAATTTAACCGTGAAATGGATATTTATTTACCATTAATTATTGGAGCTTCCTATGGGACAACGATCCAAAAACATAATATATGTTTTTTTTTTAATTATTCAAATTTCCAAACAAATGCAAAACAAGATTCCTATGAGTGGGTTTTACTACATAAATTAAATAGTAAATTTATAATATAAAATTCTTAAAAATAGTTTTTCCAACTTTTAAAACCTTTATTTATGTTCATATGCCAAAAACTACATAATTTATTTATTTTCATTATTAATAATAAAAATAACGATTAATCCAAATCAAACTGAATAAATATTAATAGTTATAAACAAATATTGGTTCACATAAATTAGCATGAAAATCATATTGAAATTTATTTATTGTATTTAGGATTTTCCTCATTATAGATCATAGGTACCTGAGCATGTGTAAGAAAATTGAACAAGTTATCAACAACAATTTCTTAATAACATTTATTTATATACACTTTTCTTGTTAAATGTTAAAAGAGATTCAGTGGAGAAACATTCAATAACTCTCTTCTCCAGTGATGATACAGAAATGATTGTTTTCTACTCCATGACTTAGGAGTAGTAGGATAGTAGCATTGTTGTAGTAGTGATTAATGCATGTCGATGTTGTGCTTACATAGATGTAGAAGGGAAGCATAAGAAAAGGAAGAGGATATATATGTAACAGATTGATTGGGATTAAGATGGACTTGGTAAACAATTAGACATGGAGATGGATCCCTGTCTATTGAGATTAACAGTTAAGGCTTTAGCCCTGCTAGTGTACAATTTTTTTACATTGGCGCTTTGATCTTGCATCAACCTCGCCAAGCTTCTCTTTGCATTCGCTCTGAACGGACAATTCGACGCCAGGAACCCATCCACCAAATGCAAATAAGCCTCCAAATCATGGCAGCACGCCATGTCCGCGTCCGGCTTAAGGTACGGCGACATCTTCGTCTGCACGCGCAGCTCACTTCCCACGTGCGAGTAAGCCAACGGCGTCGTCTCTTCCAACACTCCCCCTCCCACTCTCCGTATTTTCTCTTCAAGCTCCTCGCTCACGAAGATCCCAGGCACGCGCGTAATCACGTCCTGCGAATTCACTATTCGCAAAACTTTCACGTTCTTTGCCGTCACGCGATCGCCGAAGGCCTTGTTCCCCACTCGCGGCCCACCGAACGAAAAAACAGCCACCGGTGGAACTCCGGCGCAACACGTGCTTATTTCATCGGCCACCAATAGCGCCAGCGTCGCTCCCAGACTGTGTCCTGTCACGGTAATGCTTAACTCTTCGCCTCTGTACAGATTGACGAGTCTCTTCACTTCCTCCACAACGGACTCTGACAGACTCGCCACGTGTGCGCCTTTCGTCTTGTACAGACTCATGAACCCACACTCCACCTTGGGCTTTCCTTGCCCTTCCGGAACATCCTCGAGGTCAACCAATTGGGCCCTCATATTCTCGGCCCATTCCAGACACGTCGAGGTTCCGCGGAGTGAGATAACAATGTCTCTCCTTCCCATCCTTGCGATCTCCCTTCTGTCTTCGCAAACGGCTACGTACCCGACCCAGCTCGACCGCTGGGTCATCCATCCAAGATCCGGAGCCACGTCATCCACCCATTTCGGTAACCCGATCGCTGACGTGGCGTAGAGGCTTTTCGTCACTCTATACGATCTATCGGGAAGCGACACGTGGCGGGGGTGTGGCGGCTCCTCAGTTGACATGGCAGGGTCTGAGTGAAAAGCCTGATACGCGGCTTGGACGAATTCTCCGTAGCGGACGACTTCTCGCCGGAGATTCTCGTCCAGAGGATCCAGCATCCCTTTCCAGTCGTTGCTGCCGTGGTACTCTCTCCACCGCCCGCCGAGGATGTTCCTCGGGGAATACTCCGCCGTCATGGAGAGCAGCCGCTGGAGGCGATTGAGGTGGCGCGGGGACATTTCCTCGTTCGCCTTCATCTCCGGCCAGAGCCTTGCCAAGTTGAGGCCTTCGAGAAAGCTTCTTCCTTTCTTTTCCTTAGGGTGGTTGATGATGGGTTGGTGTGGGTGCTGTTGGTGGTGGTGGAGTTGGGAGGGTGGGTCCACGGGCTTCTGGGTCTCGAGGAGCTTATCGAGGTTGGCGAGGTGCAGGCGAGTTGACTCGGTGGAGACAAAGGGCTTCTGAAAGGTTGAGGAAGAGGAGGCTTGGCATCTGAAGCTGAAGCTGGGGCACCTTATTGCCTGGAACTTGTGAAGGTTGTGGGCTGGTACGGTGGAGCTGAACTGCATCATGGTGAATTGATTCGAAAGGAAAATTGGTGGTTTTGATGTGAAAATGAATGAAAGATGGTTCAGCAGATCGATGAAGACAGCTTCAAGGAGGAGATGCTGCAAATTGAATGGAACAAGTCATAGGAGGGTGTATTTAAAGAGATGGTAGTTGGGAGTTGCAAATTTGCCATTATAACATCTTATAATTACGGGATATACCAATTCCCTTATTATTTTCCTCCCTTTTATTCTACACTCAATTCCTTTTAAACAAAAGCAAATGACTATGCCAGAAGAAAATAAAATAAAATAAAAATTCCTGTGACCATTTGTATTCTTTTTAATTTATAAGAAAAAAATTCTTTCTTCTTTTATTTTTTTCTGACTAGTATTTATAAAAATTTATCCAAAAAATCTACTTGCAGTATAATTAATTGCATAAAAATGTAAAAAGATGCAAAATAAATGATAATAAATACAGGTTTATTATATAAGTTTACCGTAAGTAAAACTATAATTTTATATACTGAACGGATTAATGAGTGTTATGGTCTAAACGGATTAATGAGTGTTATGGTCTATATGAACTTCTTAACCATTCGATCGAGACATTTTACTCTACTTAAAAAAATAAAAAAAAACAATTATAAATAAAGGAAACTTGAAAAAAATGAAAGAGGTAGAAAAGTAATTTAAAATTATGAAAGTATACATTTCGGCCTCGTATACCGAAACATAAGCTATCAGATATACAAAGTTGCAATTTTCAATAAAATAAATTATCTGTATTCCATTATTTCTTACTAATAAATACGCGGAGAGAAAAAAAAAAAAAAAGGTTGTTAAAGGTTTATAACGAAGCGCGTACGGGGTGAATTTGAGTGTGAATACTGCATTCAATATTTTGGCAAGGGAAGCTGAGAACGCAGTAGTTTAGTCACATTCCATAAAAGTCTGCGGGGCACGGCGTAACGGTGTCACTCGCTTTGTCTTGAAATGACCCATTTGTCCCTGGATATCAAAATATAATTATTATAATAGCATTATCTCATCATGGAATTATAGCCTGTTTGACTCGTAAAAACATCCATCCTACTATTATTAAGAAATGTAAATCTTGTCAACTAGCCAAGGTCAAAACTATTATTTATTCATTCATTTATTTACTATTATTATTATTATTATTATTATTATTATTATTATTATTATTATTATTATTATTTCATCTCGTTTTAATATAACTCTTCGTGTGACATACGTAATGATAGTTCAAATATAATTTAGTGGGAGACAACTTTTTTTTTCCTTTTGGTTAAAAAAACTTATAATAACGAATAAGATTTGGAAAAAAAAATCAAATAATTATTAGTAAATTATAAAATTTGAAGAACGTCTCCAAACAACAATTAAGTATATAAAATGTTAATGTTGTCATGTGCGTGACCAACATATGGTCAGTTTCATTTATTTGATAAGCAATCTGACATACCTAAAATATTGAAAAACCTTTCTGATGTCTGCCAATAGTCAAAAAATGTTACTTTGGTGGGACTAAGAAGAACAAGTCATTAATGCAATTTGGATTTTGGCTCAGCACTGTTTGATGCAGTAACGTATTTTGAAAAGTGGAAACATGCAAAACATATACGTTAGAGACATAGATATTCCAATGTTGGAGGTTTGGGAAGGCATTCTGATCCCGCAATCTGGCACTAAAGGAGTTTGAACATTGAATAAGCAACAGAAGAGAACGAGTCAGGTCAAGTCAAAAACTTGTTTCAAAAAGACGAACTGGGAACAGAACATAGAAAACCTCGTTGGCTTTGGATACGCATAGGTGTCTGTCTTTACCAGTTCAATTCTGAGAACAGAGTCTAATGTTAGCGTAGTAAATTAGTGAATTGTTCGGCATACCAAAGGTAGCAGCATTTAAGTGTCCCGTGAGCAATGCTTGGACCTTATGAAAATGCCGCCGGATGCTGGGTTGAATTCATGGTCTTATGTCAGACACCTTGCTTTTATTCTTTCTTTTACCAAATTTATTCTCCTTTCTTACTTTAGCCTTATTTTTCAATTATCTCCATCCTCATGCAAACATATTAATTGCCCTTATACCACCATATGCATGTATCCTACTGCATACGTATGAGTTAAAAATATTAAAACTATTGTTGAAGATGCTACGTCCATTATAAATAAAGTAAGTTGATAATAGTAGTGTAAAATATATTAGAATAGAGTATTAATTAACCTAATATAAAAATAATTATATATATATATATATATATATATATATTAGATTAATTATAGGGAATCAATATAATACTAACAAAGATCGATAATAAAAAAAACTAATTTAACATATAAATATAAAATTAATTAATTAAGTAATGATTTAATATTATTATGTAAAAACCTTTTTATTTTGTGTTCTTTTTTCTTTGCATCCTTTAATGTTTTTTTTTTCTCTTATCGCATTGTCCTGTCTTCTTCTTTCTTTTTTCTTATAAATCATGGTTTTTATCATTGTTGTCACCGGTTGTCATTGGAGTTTTGGATATAAATCTTTTAATTGGCATCGTTGCATTTTATTACTGTTTTCATCTCTTCTTCTTTCACTTCACTCTTTTATACAATCATAATAAAAAATTGTTTGATCTCTTTCACTTTCTATACGTGAGTTTGTTTTGTTTTCATTTTTCTCTTTTATTAGATCTATAAAGTTTTCTTCCCAACTATGCCATTATTATTTTTTTACACATTTTTTATTTTGAGGATTCTAAGGTGTGTTTGAGATCCAAAATCAAAGACGAAAACGATGAAGATTTGAAAACCAAGATTGATAATTACCATTACTTTAAAAATGCTTTTTTTTTATATAATTAGAGTGTGTTGTTCAATAAACAATCTAATTACATCGATGTATATTAGATCAATAATATGTGTTTCATAATCGATCTAATTTGTATTAGTATAAAACTATTACATGACCAAAATATGATTTTATTAAAATGAAGATTCAATTTTGGTCGAAATAATATTCCTTCAATTTTCTTAACATAATTTATACACTTATTTCAAATTTAAATATATCAACTTGGCATAACTAAAATATAAAATACTAATATTTTTAATTTATTTATTTTTAAAACACGTGAATAAAAAATTGTAAAAATTTATAATGTTTCTTAGTAAATTATAATAGTGAAATTTAAATATAATTCAATCCGTATAAATGAAGTTTTGAAAAAGCTATACACGTGATTTATTCACGTAACACATACTGTCTTTTTCTCTTTTTTTTTTCTTTTCACACTGAGGCATGGCACTGCACAATGAAGATAATCATGACACACAAAACACTACTCTGCAAATAAAAACCTTACGACAGAAAAATATGAAAGTATAAAGCAGCAACAGATTTTTCTTCAATAACATGTGTGTTTGAAAATATATGTATACCCCACCCTCCATCACTTTTATAGGAAGTGGAGGAACCACTCAAAAAGCTCCACTATAATCATACTGCAAAAAGCTATGGTAATCATTTTTATAATAATATATTCAAATTATTGACATATGGAAATATTGTCAAACACTTAAAATATATGATAATTATATTATTTTATTCTTGTGTTAATATTTTTCATTTCATGTTTTTGTTGCTTTTTACTAGTCATTTTCCGGCTTACCACAGGGAAGATAATAGATAGAATGCTTTCTTCATCTTTTTATAATTTTGTACGTGGAAGTTTTAATCTTTATCACCTATCTTAATCTTAAGTACATATAAGTACCACACACATTATCTGTAAGTTGTTTATATACGAAGTTTACAAAAAATTTAAATTATTAAAGAATCTTATTTTTTTTATCCCTACTAGAAAATTCACGGTTTTTTTCATTTTCTATATAATATTATCAACGTAATCCCTCCTGGGGTATATGTTTGATTCGAAAACCTTTGTAGTATCATTATGAATGTTATTTTTAAATAATTTAATACATTATGCTATTTTAAATGTGAAAATAAATCTTCATACTCTTGTAAAGTTCAAAAAATGCTTGGTTTGTTTATAAATGAAGTTATTGATTAATTTTTTTTATAATTTAGTTAAAAAAGTATTTTTTACGCATCGATAATAGTAGATCCACAAACACATGCAAGATGAATATGCATGTGATCGATATTGTTTAAGTTTAGAAAAAACAAATAACATTCTTCATGGTTTTATGCAACTCTTACAGACACTTTTATAATTTGGTGAGAAAAAACGAGCCAATATAATATTCACAGACACCTAATAATTTTAGAATGGAATCAATATAATAAATATTTATTTATTGAAAAGTGGATTTTATTTGACACGATTTGTCGAACTGATAAGTTTTCATCACTTTAGTTGCTGTCTTTATATCATTTTAGGTTCTGTTTTTATTCGCCCTTTTTCGGGCACACTGTCCCTAATCTCTGTCCCATCACATGCATGACTTTTATATATTGGCATTTTTAAGGTGACATTTTATGTATTATTAAAAAATAAAACAAAAAACATTAGAGTAAAATTGTTACATAATTGTTGTTTGATGCAGTGGCTGGGTTGTGTACCACATATACAAAGGCAGAAGAGTGAAAGCAAAACTCACTTTACATCATATCCTTCTTTTCAAACCTTTTAAACGTGTAATACATTATTTTTGTTGGCATATACAATTTAATTTTAGATTGGCGACATTTTTTTTTACAACATTTTAACATTATTTACGTATCATTATATAATTAGTCCAAAATTACTTTACAATCAATAATAATAATCATAAACATTAATATAGACCAATTACAAAATGATACGTAAATGATGTTAAAATATTATAAAAATAAAAAAAAATATCAAAATATCATTATCCTTTAATTTTAGTGGAACTTTATTGCTTTTGATTAATCATTTACCTTAACACCATCTCGGAGAAAATGGGTGATCTTTTATGTATACAGTAAAAATTCAAATTATTACTTTTATTTCATTTAAGAAGCAAATGGGTAATGACAGAATTTTCACTGTACTGTATAATTTACCCATCTCTCATTAATTCACGTTTTTAGAAGAACATTGTATAATGGTCAATTTTAATATTAAAATTTTACAAATTGGACTATTATTCAACAAATCAGTCAGTCGTATATTTATTAGGCACTTACACCATAAATCGAACATATTTACATATAAAAAGTATTTATCAACTTTTGAATTTTTGAATTGTAATTAAGTTAATCATAATTAAAAATTTATTTTAATACTTATAAATATAAATATAAAATAAGAAGATATCTGATAACATTTATTATAAATTTAAAATCTTACTATGAACATTAAAATGTCTTTAGTAAATACCTACATGTATGGTTTAGAATTTTAATATTGAGAATTAAGGATAACTTTATAACAAATACCTAAAACAACATTACAGGATTGAAAAAGAAAGATAAATAAATGTTTTGATTATGATTTTTCACCCTATACCCCGAAATATTAACTAAAATAATAGTAAAAAATTTGTTTAAGAATTTGCATAGATGATATAATATATAAAACCCGAAGCAAGTTGTTTATATGCACGTGATCTTGCTTAAGTATAAAAAAGCTAATGTTAATCAGAATTTAATATAAGCATGACACAAGTTATCATAGTTTTGTGGTCCAATGTGATAGATATTCCACGGAAGAGAATATTATAGTTGATGTCAAACACCGTGTATTCCATTTTCGGTTGAGTACTAAAATGTTCACACAAGAAGATAAACTATATAATAGTAGCAACAGTTCGTGTGTTTATGACACTTGGTTTTATTTAATTATGGTTTAACTGGAGTAGTGAGAAAGACAAATGAAAAAACGATTGATTATGAGAGTTGATTAGAGAATCAAATTAAAATGTCAGCAAAGTAAATGTGTTTATGGCTGTACTTTGGAGAGAGTGGTTGAATTGATCAATGTTATATTATATTTTTTTGACATTCCTACATGTGCGCACAACACACAGAGACAGAATATATTATATTTGAAAATTTTGAAAAAGAAAATGTTTTAACACATATTTCTTAGCAATATTTGGATACAGTATATATATTATTTTTTTATTAATTTATTATTTATTATTATATTGATATTTTAAATTTAATAAAAAAATAATATATCTTCAATATCAAAATATTGTAAAAAATTTGTGTTAACGTATCATCATTATTATTTAAAAAAAAATACTACTTCGATTTCGCTAATTTAACATCTTACTAACCATGTTATTTCCTTTTTGACATATCTTCTTCGGTGAGGATTTTTGAAAGGGAAAGTTTTTTTTTTTACAATTTAAAAGAAGAATTTTTTTGCTGTAATAAATAGTTTGGTAATATTTTACTTTATAAATTGATATTTTTGTTTTCTCTTTTGGTTTGAAATGTATTATAGTGTTTGTTTGAAATGTATTATATTGTTTACTCGTTATCGTTAATGAATATATTGAAGGGACATTATACATTGACCAGAATAGTATAATATAGAGAAATGGTCTAAATTTTGTCTAATAAGAATGTTACAACATATAGCAACTTCCATGAAATACATATATACCTATTACGAAGATTGGTTTTATAACTGTCAAATCATGTCTTCTTACATTTTCTTACTAACTTTGTTATTATTACTATAATATTTTTATTTTATAATTATTTTTAAAATTCAATTGTCTATAATTAGTTGATACACATATGTTTAGTTATATATAAATATTTTTAATGTGAAAAGATTCTCAAATGTTATCTGTATAGTATAAATAGTCTAAATAAATATGATGTTGAGAAAATGGAATTGTCACGTAAATAAGTTTAATGACAAAGTAATCAATTTTATAATTAAAAATATGATGGAAATTCATACCTCCCATTAATATTACCATTTAATTGCATCTTAGTAATCATATATTTACTTCTAAGATGAAGATATGTAACGTCATTATTGCACGTAGATTTTACCCTCATTCTTTGCCTCCATGTGCAAATGTCAAAAACCCGAACACTTTTAAATGAATGTATGATGTTAAATTGATGTTATCACAATGTGGCACCCTAAATTACTAAATAATAAGATGAAAACTCTAAAAAAAAAAAAATTGTTAATGCAAACAACTCTTATCTTATTCTTTCACATGCATGTCTTCAATGCACCATCTAACGGTTGAAAGTTGATAACTATGTAACCCACTCACCAAATTTTAGTGAATAAAGTGTAGTTGCATTCGGAGTAATGTTGTCCTCTCAATATGCAAAGTGCACTATAACATAAAGTAAAACATAATGAAAAAGTTTTGTTAATAAAGTTTTGAATAAAAAAGTTCCCAATATCTTCATATCTTCATGATTAGTTTTTATGGAAAGCAATATTTCATTTTTCTTTACAAATATTCACACTCAACGTTTAATAAATACGTTTAATAAATATGTGAATATATTGGTAAAGGATTTGTACTGTGCCGATTATTGTTACATATAGAGCAAAATATCATGACCGATTAGATAGATTACAATGGAAAATAATTAATAATTTAGCTAATATAAACTAGTTAGTATAATTAGATTTAAACAAAATTGAGTCGTGATTAAATTAACTATAATCAGAATTTCATGAATAAAACTATAAATTCAGGTAAAAGGAATAATTATTGAGAGTTTTATGACATATTCATTATAATTTTTATTGTTTAATTGATCAAATTTGAATTGACTTAAGTATTGGAATATCTTCATAATGTATACTCGATTGGAGAACAACTATCCAAATAGGAGGAGACAACTAAAAAGTAAGTGGTAAGAAAAATGTTTTAAATGAAAATTCGACGTCACCCAAAACATTTCGGAGCCTATCGTGAGACCAAGCAAAAACTTCTAAAGCCTACTGGTGAGCACAAGAAATATGATAAACAACCAAGCATTAGGAAACTATCAATGATTGGTTGGATCTGATGGAGATGTTAAGAAAAATGCAGAGACAAATGGATGAATGCAGAGGAAGTATGAGATGAGATAAAAACATTATCAGATTATTCAGGAAGAGAAGGGTGATAAAGATCTTGTGTCATCCATCCCAACTCTTCAAGAACCAATTAAGCAACCCCGGGATACACCAGACCAAACAGTCCAGGTAAGTAGTTTTATGGTGAACAAAAACTACAATCTGTAACACGGCTAATTTGTTGTCGTTCGTCACATAGATCATATAGAGATCCATTTGTCAAATAACTAGAAAATGTAAGTGTTCAATATATATATATATATATATAACAAATACATCAAAATCTTGATGAATCAAATGACATTGTACATTACAAATGACATCATGTGGTGTCGATTTTTCTCAATTTCACTGGAAGAGAAAATCCTTGCTTGGTTTTCTATATCGATGGCCGAGTCCATAATTGTTTTGCTACCATTCAAGTGAGATTCAGACCCCAATTTGACCTAATCGTACCGAAAACTTCCGAAAGGTTTTGCTCATTCTGTTCTATAGTTGTGTTGACGTGAATCTTCTCAAAAAGTACAACCACTCCTTTCTCCTGCTTCCTGATCTTCGATCGGATTTTTATTGATGACACTGTTTACATAAACCAAATTTTGTTTGGATTATCCGATCTATGACACTGCATGTGTTATTGGTAAAAAAAAAGACTGCAGCGTGAATAGTCTTCTACGAAAATAGCTGGTAAAGTAGATATGTTATTTTAAAAAAGAAAAACAGGCTTTTACAAAAGTATTCTTAAAGTAAATCAGTTTTTCTTTTTGAAAAACAATTTTCATATGTCTGAAAAGCTAAGGTCCCATGACTCTTTTTTTTCTTTTGTCGAAACTTTTAATGTTGTGCTTCTCTGCCCCATTTTGGCACCCATAATCGGGTCCCACAGTACCAGTGCAAACATACAAACAGTGGACCACACTAACTAAATTAAGGTCACAACATATTATATGATCTATTCAAAGACTGTTTAAGACCCTTCATTGTCACTCACACTCATGAAGACCAGTGGTTCAAGGAGGATTTTTTACTTTCATAAATAAATTAAAGCAAAATTTTAAAAAGTTAAATAGATTTTTTTTATATTAAAATAATGAATAAAATGCTCGTTTTTGTATTAGTTAATTAAGAGAATAAATTATTTTCCTTTTGTGAATTTTAAAATAAATCAGTGACATTTGTATTTAAGTATTTTACATAAAGAATACGGCCATGCTAAATTACTAAAGCGAGCTTCAATTCCATTTTTAATATGTTATAATTTTTTATAGATAACATTGTTTAATTTAAATCCATCTCCATAAACAAACGTAAAAGTTAAATATTCAAATACAATCTTGAAATCACTTCATGTTTCTTATTAAATTTAAATATATTATATTTGTAAATATGTTATAAATTATTGGTTGTTTATTGATTTGATATACTTATCTGTCTTATTGGTTGTCCGTCGATTCTTCTTGATCAGATTTTATATTTGATTTGTATGTTTTTATGGTTAAATTTTGTTTAAATAAAACTTTTCCTATTAAATTAGTCTCATTCTCTTTTATACTTTTTCTTTCTCTCTCTTCTTATGTTTATTATCAATGTTTATTATCAACTTTAATTCATAACATCTTATCAACAATATGTTTTAACCAAATATTATTATTAGTAATATTTTATGTGTTAGTTTTAAAAATGTTAAACTTTGAAAATTTTAAATTTGTGGTCCTTAATATTCTAATAAAGAATGTCTTACATCAAGGGTTAGATGTTGAAATACAAGGCAATTAGTTTTAGTGATGTCATTAAAGAAATAAATAAAGCGTATAGGAACTAATTTACTTTTACAACAATAATATCATGAAAAATGATTTTACAAATATTTTGAATTTATTTCATATCTTCTCATGGTTGAACAAAGCAGTGAGTTTTGATGAAAAATTATGAAATCGTCCAACTATCTATGCTCAATTCCCAAAACTTAATGCAACAATTCTGACTCATTTTTTCATACTACATGGTTATGGCCTTGGACATGGTCATGCTAATGATCATGATTATAACATAGTCATAAAGAAATTCCAAAGAGACATTTTATTGTTAGAAGTGGAACAATAATTTGAAAAAGAAAAAAAAAGTGAAAATAATGACAAATAATATGAAAATATATGTTATTATTATGGTAGCAAAGTTCATTGGAGTCATACTTGTAATACATCAAAGCATTTTAAAAGAAATACAATTTGCTTACGAAGATGGTGATTTTATTATGATTATATGAATATCACTAATTTTGATATTGTTGTATTATTTGTTAAATGAGATGGAAACATTGATCACCTCGTTAATGATCAAAATGTTAATATATATATATATATATATATATATATATATATATATATATATATATATATATATATATATATATATATATATATATATATATATATTGTGTAATATTTATCTACAAAAATTATTTTATAGTTTAAAACTTAAAGTTACGAAACTAGTAATATAAATAATGATTTATAATTTTTATAATTTGATTACATGTCATGTATAAAATATTAAAAGTGATCATATAAAGTAAATATTGATCAAAAAAGTCTATTAAGACAAGGACTATTCAACATTGTTATAATAAGAGCGAGAAAAGAATGTTATAAAGTTCACTTTTTAAACAAGGATAATGATACTTTGATAACATTTTTTTTGTAACATTTTAACATCATCTATGTGTCATTCTGTGAATGTCCATGTTAGTGTTTATGATTATTATTATTGATTGTAGAGTAATTTTGGACCAATCACACAATAACACGTAAATGATATTAAAATGTTATCTAAAAAATGTTTTAAAAGTATCATTATCCTTTAAACAAAACATGAGTGCCTTATAAAAAAGACAAGAATGACATAAAGTTTATTTCACATGAAAAATCAAATCTCTAATAATGATGCATAGTTGGAAGATAAAAACATAAATACACACAAAGATTACTTTATAAATAAAGGAAACATTAGTGGTAAGTACTGTGTGTAACTAAAGTGAGCATGCTAAAGTGAATAAACAAGTGAATGATAACATATAAGAGAAATTATTTTAGATACGAGATTAATTTGATGTAGTATTTATATGCCTTCTAATTATAACTTATTGTGTGAAGAAGAATTTTAGACAAAAAGATTAGTTTGATATATCCATTTTTTTTTTGTTAAAAATAGTAATAGAGTGATATATGAGATATTTAAAATTAATTATAGTTATATTTATTATAAATTGCATTTAATTTTATTTATAGTCGTAAAACTATTACTGAAACAATTTATAACTATTGTTTAAAGACAAAATATAATTACTTTAGACAAAAAATATAAAGAACTTCAAAATAATTTATTTCAAAATTAACAAGCTCATATTTTTGGTTTAACAAAAGACAATTTAACCTGCGTGTATTAAATAACACCATCATTCTATTGTTAAAGACAATATGATAATGAGGATGTATAAAGTTTGATAATGCTAACTACTTATTTAGGGTACTCTTTTATTATTGATTTCACTACATTTACATTAAAATATAAATAATTAATTTTATTAATTAAAATTGATTTCATTATATATATAAATATAGAATAATTAATTTTATTAAGTAAAATAATATAAATTTGTATGATAAATTTTCTAAAGACAAAAACATTATTTTTTTCTTTTATATCTACAATCCTTTTTTAAACACAAAAACAATAACGTTTTTTAAAATATCTTTTTTTGTCTTTTTTAATTTAATTTTTTTATGTTTAATTATATTTTAATGTTTAGCAAGATTAAAAGGAAATATAAATTATTAAAAAGAATGTGAAATGATATAATAACATCAAAATTATTTTATTATTAATTTTTTTGTGTATCAAATAATTATCAATTACAAGTGTATAATACCTATATATATATATATATATATATATATATATATATATTTATTTTTTTGTTTAGTAAATAACATTTAAAAAATTTCTATTGTTTTGTATTTAAACTCCAAAAAAAATGATAATCAACATCCAAATTCCCAAACATGAAAATAGTACTAAAATGGTATAATTATAATTTGTCTAACTGCATGAATCATTTATCAAATCTTAATATATGTGTTTTATTCATGGAAATTCTTTTGCAAAGATTGAGTCATGAATGTGTTGGACCTCAAAATAAGCTTCTTATATTTTAAAAAAATATATAAATTTGTCGTTTTGGGCTTAATTAGAGGGTTTGATGAATGGATTTTTGAGTGTTTCATCTACACTTCCAAGGATTTCATCTGCATCTCCAAAATTTTTTTAAAGGGAAATGATACTTCGACAACCAGTTTTGACAACATTTTGACACGGGCCACGTGTCAAAATGCCATTGGTCCAGGTGGAAAATGATTTCAGAATTTTATATGACGTGGAAATGCACTCAAGTGGCAGAGAGGTTTGAAATTGGAGGGTTTCATTTTCAGTTTTGGCAATTTGAATTTGGGGCATTGGGAGAGAGAGAAGAGAAGATAAGGTTGAGAGAGAGCGGGAACCCTAGAGCGAGAGTGTCGTCGGAGTCCGTCTTCCTCGGACCAGTTCCTCCGACCACCCACGAGTTCTGCCGGAGTCCGTCTTCCTCGGACCATCCAGGTGTGCCGCCGGAGTCCGTCATCGTCCGACCAGGCACGAGTTCCGCTGGAGTCCGTGTTGGGGCATTGGGAGAGAGAGAAGAGAAGGTTGAGAGAGAGCGGGAACCCTAGAGCGAGAGTGCCGTCGGAGTCCGTCTTCCTCCGACCAGTTCCTCCGACCACCCACGAGTTCCGCCGGAGTCCGTCTTCGTCCAACCTATAGCGTTCTCATTGAGGGTTGCCGCAGCTCCGTCTTCGTCTTCCGTTCGACCCAGCCACGACTGCCGTCGGAGCTCGTCTTCTTCGACGTATACCGTTCCGATTGAGGGTCGCCGCAGCTCCGTCTTCGTCTTCCGTTCGACCCAGCCAACCAAGCGCGCGTTTTCAGCGTCCATTCCTCCAACCCTCTTCGTTCGACCTATAGCGTTCCCATTGAGGGTCGTCGCACCTCCTTCCGTTCGACCCAGCCAACCAAGCGCCCGTTTTCAGCGTCCGTTCCTCCCACCCGCTTCGTTCGACCTATACCGTTCCCATTGACGGTCGCCGCACCTCCTTCCGTTCGACCCAGCCAACCAAGCGCCCGTTTTCAGCGTCCGTTCCTCCCACCCTCTTCGTTCCCTGTGTCGGACACACTGGCAATCATGTTCATTAAAGGTTGGTTTATTTGTATTGAGTGGAATGAATTTGTAATAGATGTATGATGTTGTTTATGTACGATGTTGCTTATGTATGATATGGTGTTTGTAAGGTGTACAAATATGACATGTTGGATGGCGGTGGAATGTGATTTATGTATGATGTTGGTGGTTTGTTAATACCCTTTGTTGAATAAATAAATTGTGTGGTGATTAATACTATGGACATGAGAACATAAACATTATTGGTTTGATGATACTGAAAATGTTTGTCCCAAGTGCCAAAATTTATGGAATAGAGGACCCTTGCGGTGGCTGCCGGAGCATCGCCGGAGTGCCGCCGGACCCTTTCAAGGTATGGTTAAGTGTGGGTTGAAGTTGTGTAGAAGATTTAGTGGTTGATGGCGTTTTTGGGTGGAAAGTATGAAGTTTTTTTCTAATTTTTTTGACCATTTACTGGTTTAGTTCTTTTGACACAATCATTATGCCATTTATATACAATTCCATGTCCAATGAACCATTTTTTTGTAAAACTCATGGTGCAGAAACTGCAGTGGTAGCAAAGACAAAATAAGTGAGGACTGCAGGCAAATGTTTTGCACAACCAAGTCAACTACGTTGCAGGTACAACACTTGCACACTCCAAGCCAACCAAACTTGTAAGTTTTTAATGCTTATTTCTGCAAAAAAATTATTGTTTCATTGATATGTTAAATAACATTATTTGTATTTTGGACTTTGTTTGATGTAAGTATGATTGTGGAGTTATTGTTTTGAGATTTATGGAGTTGTGGCTATTGGCTTTTTTTGACGTCACATTTTATTTGCAGTTTCATTGGAAACCCTGGTCTATGTGGCTATTGGCTGGATTCATCTTGTCAAGGGTCTCACGCTACCGAGCGAGGTCAGTTGAACTTTCTAGCAGAATACCATATTGCTCGTTCACATTTTTGTTTTATGGTTATATAGTAATTAGAAAATCTCTAGTCTTCAAAAGATCTTCCCATGTTAATTTTGGTTGTTATTCTTGTGAGAATATGTTGGGTAATGTAAGGGATTGATAATGTTGGAACTCTAAGATGGGAGAATATGTCCCCTTCCATCTATGTTTTGTTGTATGGTTCTATTGTATAGTTCTATAAGCACCTAAAAGTCTGTAGTTCCTCCCTTGAAAGATATTCCCATCAATGTTTTGTTTTTATAGTTTTGTGTTGTCTAGGTTGCTAATCTGATTCTTCCGCATTTCCTGTGTAAGTAAAAGATTTATAATGTCTTAGTTCCTGTCTTCATTGAGATTGAAAATCATGGGCATTTTCCTACAATGTTGTTATTTATATTTTTTCCCAAATTTCTCTCAGTTGCTCTATCTGTCGACATGTTTAGTAGCATCCGTTAATTAACTCCCCATCCATCATGTTATCCTATGTACTATTTTATATAGCAGTAATAGATCATGTATATGTAATCTATATTTGGAAGTTGGTATTATTGCTTCTCCACCTATGGTGCAGCTATAGTCTCGAGTAAACTTTAAAATGAACTTGTAGAAGATTTAGCAATGAAGAATATCTTTATTTCTATATTTATTCTAATTGATTTCTATCTGTCAATCAATTGTTGAATTATATATGTTTTCAGAATAATAATAATCCTTTATTCACTCAGTAACGATGCCTTTCAAATTGTTAAGATGCTCATGTTTTATGGAAGACATGATTTTATGGAACTAAGTTTTAATTTGATTTACTTCCCCCTTTAAATTAAGTTATTTGATAACATGCAGATGCCCTTATGGTTCATGAAGAGACAGGATCATTTGAAGTGAACCTTTTCTCTATAACAAGACTAGTTGATTCAAGTCAAACTTCAACAAAGCAAGTGAAACCTTTTTGTCAGCTTCACAAGATTCTCAAGTTCAAACTATCACCTAATTCTGAAATCCACAGCATCATCATAGATGAGGAGGTCGAGTGAATTTAAAGCTTACGACAGAACATGGGAATGGGTGCCAATTGTGTACCTTTTTGAAAAATTACCCATTCCCTTGGATTTTCTTTTAGATTTGTACATAGAACAAAACCTTTTTCAAACATTGTTCTTTCGTAGGTGTATATATATACATATGTTTAAGGATTATACCTCCAGTTTATCAAACAGTAAGTTAATGTGTTTGATTTGATAATTTTTTCTGATTATAAAGGGTGAGTTATATGTTGTTATTAAAATTGGAAAAAGAAATAAAATAATCGAGATATGGTTAGAATATCTACATTCAACTACAATGAAATTACAAAATTATTTCTGATGTATTTTCTGTTTGTAATATGATTTCAAAATCATTCTTCAGACCTTAGATTATGGAAGTATTTTTTTCTTCACGTGTGTGTAGAAATTAAAAAGGCTAGAAAAGTCACCTAAGTCGAGTATTCTACAAGTAGCTAGCTAGCCATGTGACGACTTTGTTCCCTAAGCATTCCTTTTTGTAATGAATGACTTTTTTATAGAGAAAATTTAATATCCAAATTGCCTAAACTGTTCAATCATTATGATGATGACTTTCAAATTAAGCATAATGAAAATGTGACGAAATTGTGAATTTTTTTATTAATTTGTTTAATAATAGGACTGTTTGTTTAAGTTTTATTTTTTAATAATACCATCACATATTAGCGATTTTGATATGCTTAGATAGAGTTAAAAGAAATAGAAAATCGAGATTATGAAGTTATGGGAGCATAGTTCAAATAAGTGGAGAGTTACGTTAGTAGTTATGCACACCAGGGTAGACTCACTTCAACATAAATGTTTCCAACTTCAAATATTGAGTATCATGTACAAACACCTTTAGTTTGAACAAGGACACCCCATCATGATCAAAACATACTGCCTAAGTAACCAAATGATGTTAAAAATAAAGAAATATACCTTCAATATAGGTGTGGGAGCATAGTTCAAATAAGTGGAGAGTTACGTTAAATATTGAGTATCAACACTGACTTGAACATAAATGTTTCCAACTTTAAATATTGAGTATCATGTCCAAACACCTTTAATTTGAATAACTGGGTACTTCAGGAAAAAGTTTTGTATAGACAGGTCAACTACGAAGATGACACTCATTTTGGACTGCCTAATTTATTTCTCATCATTTCTTCAACTTAAAAGTGATGTGAAACCACATAGTATGCCATTTATATAGAAGTTCATGACCAAGGAACCATATTTAGTAAAACTCATGTTGCACAAACAACACTGGTACCAAAAGCAAAATAAGCGGGTACTTAAGGCAAAAGTCTTGCACATGTAGGTCAACGACGAAGATGACACTCATTTTGGACTACCTAATTTATTTCTCATCATTTCTTCAACTTAAAAGTGATGTGAAACCACATAGTATGCCATTTATATAGAAGTTCATGGCCAAGGAACCATATTTAGTAAAACTCATGTTGCACAAACAACATTGGTACCAAAAGCAAAATAAGCGGGTACTTAAGGCAAAGGTCTTGCACAGGCAGGTCAACGACGAAGATGACACTCATTTTGGACTACCTAATTTATTTCTCATCATTTTTTAAACTTATAAGTGATGTGAAATCAATTATTATGTCATTTATATAGAATTCCATGGCAAAGGAACCATATTTAGTAAAACTCATGGTGCAGAAACAACAGTGGTAGTAAAGGCAAAATAAGTGGATACTTTAGGCAAAAGTTTTGCATAGGCAGGTCAACGACGAAGATTACACTCATTTTGGACTGTCTAATTTATTTCTCATCATTTCTTCAATTTAAAAGTCATGTGAAACCAATTATTATGTATTTATATAGAAGTTCATGACCAAGGAACCATATTTAGTAAAACTCATGGTGTAGAAACAGTAGTGGTAGCAAAGACAAAATAAGTGGATACTTGAGGCAAAAGTTTTGCACAGAAAAGCCAACTATGAAAATGACATTGATTTTGAAGTGGATAATTAATAAAATAAAAATAGTGAAATTTATTTCAAATATCTTAAATGGTTATATTTTTAAATTTCTATTTTTATAGTTCTTCTTAAATAAATTTGTATATATATTTTTTATTTTTAAAATTTTATGAATTTCAATTAAAAATTCTATATTTTTACTATTTTTTTAATTTTTTACTTTCTATTTTAAAACTCTTATAAATTTCAATTAAAAATTTGACATTTTGTTATATTTTTAATTTTCTATGTTTTAAATATAATTTTTAATGATTTTAAGTGGTGTTTTATATTTTTTACAAATAAAAATTTATTTATTTATCAATAAAAAAATAATTAAAGTGCATTACAGTAAAATAAAATTCTAGTGTAGAAAATAAAATGACGTGATATTAAAAATGTGAAAAAGTCTAGAAAAGAATTTTATATTATTATCAAGTTAACGCTATCGTGCTTCAAACTACAAATTGAGACATTTATATAAATTTTGGATAGTCAATGGAATAACAAAAAATTTAATAAAATCATTAATGATATATGTTAACAAAAATGAAATATATATATATATATATATATATATATATATATATATATATATATATATATATATATATATATATATATATATATAGTGTGTGTGTGAACATCCATGCAGAATGAAGACAAAGAGTGACATTTAAAGTTGCAAAATTATTGGTATGAAAATATTTCAGAGCGGTATTTCTCGGATAAAATCAAAAGGTGAAAGCAAACTAGAATGTAGAAACACTTGCGTGCAATGCTACTAAGGAAGCATAATCATTGCTCACTAATGCTTCATGTGTTCCCTTCTATGCTATCACACAACTTTTTACTACTACAATTAAACCAACATCCTTTGTAGTGGATAACCTGTGAGCCACTACTATTATGGTTCGATTCACCATAACACGCTCTAGTGCATCTTGAACCACTTTTTCAGATGCATCAAATGCACTAATGGCCTCATATAGTAGTAATATTTTTTGTATTCTTCACTATTCTCGTGCAATTTCCACCCATTGTTTCTGCCCTCTAGATAGTTCAATCTTTCTTTCCACTACTATTGTGTCGTAATCCTGCACATATAAATATTGATCAGACCAATGCATACATTATTCATAACATCCTACGGTGTCTTAAAAAACTAGTACAATTTTTTATTTTTGTGCATATGGTTGCAATAGTCTTAAGAGATGTGAGGTTATAAGACACTCTACATTACATTTTATAAACATTTGCTTACTATTTCAAAGAGGGGAGGGGAGAGGCAAATGTATAGTGTTATAACTAAGTCTTCGTAAGTCATTTTTCTATGCCTAAGAAATCTTCTTTAAAATTTAACATGATGCACCTTATCTTCCTTATACCCAAAGGCTAAAAAATCACATCAATGAAACTGGTTAATAATTTAAAGTTGTAAATAAAACATTATTAGAAACAAAATATTTTAATATCTTTATAATAAATATGTTGTGTATTCCATCCACTACGGCATGAATGACTTTAAGAAAATAAAATTCTTCACTCTTATCACAAGACTCACATGCTTTCTAGACATTAAACAAAACCCCAGTAAGAAGCAAAAAAACAAACCAAACAATTTCAAATGAACCCATGTTGTTAAAACAGTTCAAGACATCATAAGTAAATCATTGTAGGCACAATGGCATGAATTTAAATATACCTAGAGAGGAGTTCCAATCAAAAGCACATGGTGTTTGCTGGAAAATTGCATCAATGAAGAAAAACTCAGTCACCAAGGTGGCATTACTGTTTCAAACTCTCCAAGTTAATAATAAAGTGATGGGAGACAAATATAAGAGAAGGGAATAAACAAATATTAAGTACCAAGTCTCGTTATAAGAGCAATTATATCACTTCTATCTATAAATAGGGTAGCACTTACACAAAAAAAAGTTTGGTTTCAATATCCATCACTTTTCGATAAAGGCCCTGTCAATGATTCTCTCCAATTATAATTATTGATACAACTAGGGAAGCATGTAATGGTTCCTACATGAACAATTGATCACTAAAGAGCAGTAGAGAGTATGTAACTGGTGACAAAGCTACAAAAGTGATTCACTAAAAATAAAGAAGAAATGATATACCAATATAGCATTTTCACACGTCAGACATGCTAATTGCTCTGCTAGTGAAGATCGGTTTCCTATCACTTTAGCGTAGTATACAATTAATGTCCACTATTGGTTTTGTGTCACTCCATGCCCGCAACCGCAACTACAATTCATTTTCAAACAATAAAACCATCATAACCTCTTTTCAAACAAAGTTATAAGTGTTAATAATATTAAATCTACTTACATTCTTGTAACCTTCTTCTTTTGTGCAATCCATGACTACCAATCCAACAAAATTACAAAAACAATGTAAGAATAACCAAACAACATCTATACAAAAACAATAACACTACAAAATGCAATACAGTTCAATTATACGTGAAATTGGAAAGGATTAACAAGAAATGGACAACCACACAATATCATTATTTATATCAAAGGACCTTCTAATAAATCAAAGTCATCCAACCAGATTTCTTTCATCTATTAACTTATCAAATATCTATATTACAACAAAGGCAAAAAAAGTACATTACATTATTTTTGGAGGTCCTCTATTCCATAAATTTTGGCACTTGGGACAAACATTTTCAGTATCGTCGTACCAATAATGTTTATGTTCTCATGTCCATAGTATCAATCACCACACAATTTATTTATTCAACAAAGGGTATTAACAAACCACCAACATCATACATAAATCACATTCCACCGCCATCCAACATGTCATATTTGTACACCTTACAAACACCATATCATACATAAGCAACATCGTACATAAACAACATCATACATCTATTACAAATTCATTCCACTCAATACAAATAAACCAACCTTTAATGAACACGATTGCCAGTGGGTCCGACACAGGTAACGAAGAGGGTGAGAGGAACAGACGCTGAAAACGGGAGCTTGGTTGGCTGGGTCGAACGGAAGGAGGTGCGGCGATCGTCAATGGGAACGGTATAGGTCGAACGAAGCGGGTGGGAGGAACGGACGCTGAAAACGGGCGCTTGGTTGGCTGGGTCGAACGGAAGGAGGTGCGGCGACCCTCAATGGGAACGCTATAGGTCGAACGAAGAGGGTGGGAGGAACGGACGCTAAAAACGCGCGCTTGGTTGGCTGGGTCGAACGGAAGACGAAGACGGAGCTGCGGCGACCCTCAATCGGAACGGTATACGTCGAAGAAGACGAGCTCCGACGGCAGTCGTGGCTGGGTCGAACGGAAGACGAAGACGGAGCTGCGGCGACCCTCAATGGGAACGCTATAGGTCGGACGAAGACGGACTCCGGCGGAACTCGTGGGTGGCGGAGGAACTGGTCGGAGGAAGACGGACTCCGACGGCACTCTCGCTCTAGGGTTCCCGCTCTCTCTCAACCTTCTCTTCTCTCTCTCACAATGCCCCAACACGGACTCCGGCGGAACTCGTGCCTGGTCGGACGATGACGGACTCCGGTGGCACACCTAGATGGTCCGAGGAAGACGGACTCCGGCGGAACTCGTGGGTGGTCGGAGGAACTGGTCCGAGGAAGACGGACTCCGACGACACTCTCGCTCTAGGGTTCCCGCTCTCTCTCAACCTTCTCTTCTCTCTCTCCCAATGCCCCAAATTCAAATTGCCAAAACTGAAAATGAAACCCTCCAATTTCAAACCTCTCTGCCACTTGACTGCATTTCCACGTCAAATAAAATTCTGAAATCATTTTCCACCTGAACCAATGGCATTTTGACACGTGGCCCGTGTCAAAATGTTGTCAAAATTGGTTGTCGAAGTATCATTTCCCTTTTTTAAATACCCATAATGTCTCTAGTTAAGATGTCATTAATTTTTTATCCAGATTCTTTGATCCAGTTTTTTCCTTTTTCGAAAATATTTATTGCATTTCTCTTTCCGTTTTGGATTTCAAGTTTGGAAACCTCTTTTTGTTTTTTTCCATTTTCTCTTCTCTTTTTCACTTTGTCCATCTTTTTCCAGATAAATTCATAAATCAGCTTCTTGTTTTATAGTTTTTTAATAAACTTAAAACTACCTAAAATATTATTTAAATTTTTCATATCGATTTTAAATGTCAATTTATTTTTAATAAATTAAAAAACGTCATACAATTTATTTTATAATTTTTTTAAAAAAAATTAAAAATTAAAAAGTAATAGAATAATTTAATAATTGATAATTAAATTATAAAATCATAAACATATACAATAAATTAAACATTTATAAATAATCAAATATAGTTAAAAAAAACACCAAAATAATAATACTTAAGACTAACTAAAAAATATTTTACATTTTTTATATCAATTTTAAATAAATTTATCAATTTTTAATAAATTAAATAAATTCATATAGATAATTTAAATAAACATTTAGAAATAATATAATAAAATATTTTAAAATAATCAAATAAATATTTATGAATAATATAATTAAAAATTAAAAAAAACTGTAAAAAACATGTATCAGATATCTATATGAAAAAAAAAAGCATCGTAATCCGATGCTTAGTTTGTAAATATTTTGTTTTATAATTTAATTTTTTATATTTTTTTAATGAATTTAAAACTACTTAAAATATTATCTAATTTTTTCACATCAATTTTAAATTATTTATTCTTAATAAATTAAAATATGTCATATAATTTATTTTATAAAAAAATAAAAAAAGAAACGGTGTAAAAAATATCGGATATCCGAAAGAGAAGCATCGGATTATGACATCCGATGCTTAGTTTATAAATCTTTTGTTTTATAGTTTAATTTTTTATAACTTTTTAATAAATTTGAAATTACTAAAATTTTATTTAACCTTTTTTTTCATATCAATTTTATATACCAATTTATTTTAAATAAATTAAAAAACATCATACAATTTATTTTATAAAAAAATTAAAAAATAAAAAAACTAATAAAATAAATAAATTATTTATAAATAAGTTATAAAACCATAAACTAATACAATAAATTAAATATTTATAAATAATTTAATATACTTAAAAAATACCAAAATAATAATAATTAAGAGTATCTAAAAAATATTTTAAATATTTTATATTAATTTTAAATATACTTACCAATAAACAATTTGGTCAACTACTTCATTTAGTTTTCACCAAACTTCATTAACGGGCAAATCTGAAACTTGGAGGTGCAAATGAAATCCTTAGAGGTGTAGGGTGAAATACCCTGGATTTTTTTTTACTGTATACAGCAAGTTGGGCTAGGAATTCGGATGGGCCGTTTTTTCCTGTCTTAGGAAGATGTCTATCCTCCCTACTATCACCTTACGCCGTGGACCGAGTAGACCGTGATAAGCTCCTCCGCCAGATCTCAGCATCTCCGCCGCTGAACTTCTCCTCAGCATTCTGTCTCCGTCTCTCATTCTCGTAATCTCTCCCTATCTCTCTCTCTCTTCATTTCACTTTTGAACTATAGTTGCAGTAACATTTGTTATGAGTTTTGGTGTATTGGTTCGTTTGACCTATGTGTTTGAGATTGCAATGGGTTTTATGTATAACTAATGTACGAATAAAGTGGATCTCCCGTTGTGCAGGTTGAAGCTTGATAAGGACGGTCAACATGTGCCGGCAGAATTCTCTGGCGCACCATTCTGGTGAAGAAGAAATTGCGGCTGACGAGAGCCTTTTGGTTTATTGCAAGCCTGTTGAACTGTACAATATTCTCTACCGCCGTGGTCTTCAAAATGTAAAACAATGAATGCATTTGTCTTGCTGTATTGAATTTGTGCCGTGTTTTGATTTTGCCAATCTTTAATTTGCTCTTCGCTGTTTCCTTATTAGAATGGTCCATTGAGACTAACGCCGTTTACTACCTTGTGAATGCTTGTGTGTCTATGTTTTCTTCTTTTATTTCTGGTTCGTTGGAAACTGCATTTTTCAGCCTCTGGTTAGAAGTTTTTAAAAAATGTTATGAGCTGATATGGCTCGAATCCAATTGAATATCCTAAGGAGAAACCGATGTACAATTTGTATGAAACTTCAGTACATAATGGGTCTTATATTTGTTGTTGGATTAACTTAGGTTCCAACATTTGTTTTCAGAAAAAAAAATAAAAATTCAAAGTTTGATTGATTGAGTCTTCATATGTGATTTCTCTTGCAGCCTTCCTTTCTTAGCAGATGTTTGCGCTATAAAATTACAGCAAGGCAGAAAAGGAGGTAATTATTCCTTCCAAACACTGTATATATGTATTATTTTATTAAGGGTTTAACATATTTTCGGCTACTAAACTTTTCGGAATTTTTTCAGTACTTAAACTAATTTTTTAGTTTGGTCCCTATACTTTTCATCTGTTAATAGTTTTAGTTACCACTGTCAAGTGACTTAACAACTATGATGGCAGTGTAGTGACTTGTCACATCTTTAAAGAGTCTGATGAGATAGCCATCTCTATTTTTTTCCGTAATTGTGTTTTTTTTTTAATCTTTACACGTCCAAATTAGTTGACAACGTCAAACTAGATGGAACAATTTGGGCGAAGACCATGTTGACAACGCTGTATGAAATGCTGTAAAGTAGCTATTACAACTGAATGTGAGCCATTTGGCAAAACCAAGCCGCATCCCCCTCAAGCTTGAGGCTTCAGGGCTGCGTACCCTCTGGGATGGATCGGTCCTTCTGAACCTCATTGCTTTTCAAGCTTGAGGCTCTGGGGCTGTATTTTCTCCAGGTTGGATTGACCTTATGAGCCTCATTTCTCTCTGACTTAGGTTCCGAGACCGTGTATTATCTTAGTTGGAATAGTTTTCTTAGCCTATCACTCGCTGAGTTTGAGGCTCTTGGCCATGTCACCTCTGGGTTTGGATTGGCCAAAATCGGACCTGAACGACCACAAACCAATCATTAATAACCATACCAAATTACACCTAAATTTGGCTTCTTTGAGTTCACAATTTATTAGGAGGATCCCTTAGTCCTCGCCAATTATGAACTATCTGGAGCACTCAGTACCTTTCTCCAATATGATCGCCAAGGCTTAGGCATATGTGTGTGTGTGTAGTGCCTCCCAATGAGGATGGGGCAGAAGAAAAAAATGGTATACAAACCAGTTGATCACATCATCTGCTAACTCTATTAATTGATGACAGGAGACTAGCACTCTTACTAGAGAAAAGTATACGAACCAAAAACACTAAAAAATGGTGTAGTAACTAAAACCAAAGTTTGGGAGCCAAAAAGATAATACCTTTTCATTAATACTGGCACCAGTCCTTAGTACAAGTCACTTTAAACATAATCACAGGGACAAAAGTGACTAATTCAGTTGATTTTGTGGAACTACAAATGAGACAAATTTATCATCATTATTAGTGACTTTTAAAATTATTTTCTCATTATTTATTAATAAAAACACATATTTGTAATATTTAATACGTGCAAAGAAGGAAAATCAATAATGCTTCATAGAAACTATAAAATGCCTTATAAAAGAACATCAATTAAGAATCGCAGGAGTACTTAGTTTCATGACTCCATTTACACTACTGTTCATACTATTTTCTTGTGCAGCTGGATTATAATTATTGACTGATTAATTTAATACATCATTTCACATCTATGTTTTTCCTATTTTGTAAAAGGATAATTAAGTGATAATATTCAATAAAAGAAATCTAAATTTTGGAGAATCTGAATTTCTCCTGCAATATATATATATATATATATATATATATATATATATTTAAGGGAGAAAAGTTAAAATTTGTCTTCATTACTCACCTAAGGAAGCTGCTTACGTCTTGAGGTGATAAGTGCTGAGAAACATATACATCACTGAACAGAGGCTTGAAGGTCAAGAAAGGGATAGAATAAAGTATTTGACTATTTTGCGCTATGTTTCTATATAAATTACCTAGGCTAGCATTACATCCATGGTTACAATAAAATATTAAGCAGGTCAATTTACAAAATCCAGAGCTACTTTCTGCGTATTGTCCCAAGTCCCAAATGTAATCCTACCAGCAATTTGTTTTCAACATTCTGACTATTTTGCACCATCTTAATCACAGTTAGAAAGCTTGATTATTTTTTTTTGGAAAATTTACAATTATTAACCTACACTAAAGGAATGCAATGCCTGAAGTAAACGAGAATGTGGTACTCTAAGGGTAAGCACTTCCTTGAAGGGTCAGCACCTTGACCAGTAAATGATCATTACTCTATTTCTGACAAAAGTTAGCCTTTTAATTGTATTAGATTTTTTTTTCTTTTCTGTATAAGCCAACTTCAAAAGTGTAGGGATCTAAACTTCTAAAGGTAGTGGCTGTGTTTTCATTGTTTCTGGCTGGTGGATTGGTTTCTAGTTTAATTTTAGCAATATACAGTTGGATCTTTGTTAAATTTACATTTAACAACTAGTTAATTGTAGAAATCTTACTGAATAACAATTATTGTAATAAGGAGTTCATATAAATTAATCTTTATTTCTTAGTTCTGTTGCATTGGGTGTAACTAAAATACTTGATGTGCTTTATGTTTTATAGGTTGAGAGCAGGAATAGTGATTTTCAATTATAGGGATCACTACAACATGCTTCGAAAGACAGAAGGTACAACATATTATACAACACTAGGTTCAACATTGCATATTACTCTTGCTGTCATATGCTTGCATGGTTTAAGAAGAGCAATCAAACTAGCTGTCAACGTGTTATCATTTGTTTATGGTTGAAAGCTTTTGACTGCAGACTTGCATATATTTACTATTTGGATGAATAAGAATTTTTGACAATGCTAAGATGGCTGTTTTTTTTTTCATTTTTCTTTATTTTTGTCATCCTCCTTTCTTTGATAATATATTTTTTTCTTAAAAGACACCAATGAGGCATTTCTGATCTCTTTATGAATACAGTGACTGAAGACTTTTCTTGCCCGTTTTGCTTGATGCAGTGTGGAGGCTTTAAGGTATGAACCGTGAGTTGTACTTTTATTGTGCTTTTCCCATTTATAATTTAATAATTAGGAGAATTATTATCCCTCTTCACTGTTTTAAAAGTAGGTGAAAACTCTGAAAACCTTCATTCTTGAAAAATATATTGAATTTATTTGATATAATGATTCTCTTCTTTCGAATGCTAAATGTAATATTGCTTTGAGGTGGTAAATATTGATTATATATACTTGGGGTCTTTAATATGTCTTGCATATCTCAATGTGCTATTTTTTCTGGAAGATATTTTTCCAATTTGAGTTGTAAGCTTAGATGGCTACTTAATGATGCGTTGTTTTCCACCCTTCTTTTGGCTATATATCATGTGCAAAGTTTTACTATGGAATCACATGAACTTGCTGTTGAAAAGTTTATATATATATATATATATATATATATATATATATATATATTCATAGCTAATATAATTTTCCATTTTCTTAGTTATTGCTCAGTATTTATTAATAGTATTCTCCTTGGCAATTTTATCAATCTCATTTTATCTGTGCAGGGTTTGCGACTTCATCTATGTTCATCACATGATCTATTCAACTTTGAGTTCTGGGTTAGCAGTTGTAACTAAAAGTTATCTTTAACACACTGATTCTTCTTAATGGCTTCGAGTTTATTCTTTTTATAATATTGTAGGTTACTGAAGATTACCAAGCAGTGAACGTGTCAGTAAAAGTGGATATATCGAGATCAGAGGTCAGAACCTTGTTCAAATTTGATTTGTAGTAAATGGTTTATTTTTTCTTAGTGATTGTCAATTGTTCACTAAATATTTTGCGGTTTTAATTATCAAAAGCGTCTCATGGTACTGTTAGCAACAAAAAAAATGCTCGTTGATCTAGCCCAATGATACAGTAGTGTCTTAAGTGGAGTAAACTTGACTGATGTCTTCATAAAATGATTGTCTTATTGAATGCGGTCTCTCTGGTGATAGCCCAGAAAAGTGATTTTTGGATTGCTTAGCTTCATTTTGCAGCTGTGGAGATTATCTTTGTCATATTCTGTACTACTTGTGGTGTATGTAAAATTGGTTAAGTATTTGAGTAACATTTATGCGCAGTATGCTTTTGTGCTGCCATATTGAAGTGACTAATAATCTGACATTAATTAAGGATCTACATCTTATGCTTGGATCAAATGCCGATCATGTCTGTCTTGTTAACTTTTTTCCCTTTGCAAATGGTGCCAATTGCTCAGTGACCAAGTGGGCTAGCAATAATCTGATTGCCGGGTCATATTCAATAGAACATTTTCCTTGGGTGTCATTAGTTTAATTAGAATGAGATGAATTTTTTAATATTTGATTGAATTCCCTTCATTTGAAATGTATTATTTAGTTTCTTAACATATATGTATCTGCATGCAGAATGTTGCTGATGGAATAATTCCACAATTGCAAACCTTCTTCTTCTGGTTGGTTGTGGATATTTATTAATCAATTCATATAATTTCAGCAAGATTACGAAATTTAAATTATTCAATGAAAAAAAATTGTACAGTTCAAGGCCTCGAAAGCGTAGAAGAAAGGACTCTGTTCAAAATGAAAAGCGCAGCAATGTAAAATTCATGGAGTTGGATTCACCTGAAGACATACAGAACGGATTTATACTAAAGGATGATGGTAGGAAATGTACTTTGATACCTGATGTGTCTATATTTAGAAACAATATTTTTTATATGCATGGTAGGATTTATTTTTTGTATGTGTACAGAGCGCAAAAACGACTAAGATGCCTTGAGATTTTTCCTTAAAACATGCTAGAAGAGTAAACTTCTTATTTTCTCTGAAAAATTGTAAAACGAAAAGAAAATTGGAGGATGCAATAAATATTGGTGCTAAACTGTAAAACAGAGAGGTATCCTGCACTATTGGTATATTGTAAAACGAAAAGAAAATTGGAGGATGCAATAAATACTGGTGCTAAACTGTAAAATAGAGAGGTATCGTGCACTGTTGGTGGAATTTTACCAAAGAAAACAAATGTGTAAGAGAAAAATTAAAAAGGTTTTAGGGGAGGTGTTAGGATGACTCTTCATTCTTGTGTTTGTTTCTGCTCTTTTGCTATGTTCTCATTTGTCGAAGACACACACCACAAACACTCTTGGAAGGGATGACTAAGTTGTTGCCTTATAACATTTATTTTCGACGCACAAAGTGCTTCAAAACAATGAAAAACTCCTTAGATCTCCCTTTCAAAATAAAAGATTGCAGTTTGTTGGATTACTTTTACTGCAGTATATATGAAATATTTGATACTTACAAGTAATGTCTATACAATTCTGTGGGATGGACTGAAATTCTAAAGTTGTAGATATCCTACGCTGCAAAGGGGAGAATGTGTCTAGAACATCTCGTAATGAGAAGATACTGCTTAGTGGAAGAAATGATGGAGGGAAATTTGGTCCTGATCATCCTGGCACCATGGACGACCTTGAGCATGTTGAATCCAGTTTCAACATTTCTGGTGTTTCGATTGCCATGCCTCAATCTTCTGGAGACCCTGAATGTAGTAAATCAATATGTAAAAGTGATCCTGCTCTGCCTGCTAAATCAAAGAAACTAAGCATGGATCGATCAGACTCGAGAAAGTATGTAAATAAAGCCTTTCTCTTTTTCTATTTTTTTAATTTTAAGAATACAAGATTCAGTTGTAAATGAAGGCTTCACTATTTTTTATTTCATTCTTATTGTTTTGTAGTTATTTCTATTGTTCTTTCTTAGATGTTGTCGCTATTAATAAACAGTTTATTATGTCAAGTCTGGTATCATAATTGTAGTTTCTGGTAAAGTGGTATTTTTTTAAACCTTTAGTTGTATTTTTTGAAGTCTAAGAACAATTTAATTGATTGATTTAAAACAATGCAAAGTCAACTACATTCGTAGATGTTTAAGCTGTAGAATATTTGTATTGTATTTCTGTTACCCATGATTCAAATTCTTTAGCGTATGCAGACACATCATTACTAATACCATTGGCATCTGTGATATGGCTTTATTGTTTAGTAATTTTTTTTTTAAAACTTTGCATAGCCTTGATATTTGATTAATTGAGAGGATTGTGATACCCATAGCCTTTTTTCCCTATATTTGTCATGAATATCCTGATTTGGGCATTTAAATTCTGTTTTTTAATTCAAAATTGTTTATCCAGCCGAATGCTTCTGCAGAAGAGAGTGTTCTTTCACTCACACAGAGTCCAGGTGATTAGTTATCTTTGATCTCTCAAATTTATTATTTGCATGTGCTGAATAATCTCTTTGATGCATGGAATTTTTATGTATAACTTAATTGCTAGAAGTGAATTACAGGCTTATGTGATTTTTTAACTGTAGAAACCTTTTGTTTTTATTTAAACAGCTTTCGCTTTCATGCATAACTTTACTACTAGTCTTCTAATCTTCATTTTATTTATTGCTTGATGTTGTAAATTTGATTTTGAATAAACCCGAGTATATGGGGATCAATATTTATTAATATTGTATTTCCTAATCTCCTAATTATGAGAGCTCATTTTCTCATATTCTAGAAATGATGGAATCTTCTGTTCTTGAAATTGTGGAGATTTTTAGGTAGGGAAGGAGGAAAGGAAAACAGGCTAGTGAATAATCAGAAATTGATGTTTTGATGTATCCTAAATATATAGTATCTGCCCTTATTATTGAGAAATAAGTGATAAAATATGGAAAATACTCGTAAAAGATCATAATATACAATAAAACTGGATATTCATGAATTAATTCATTTTTTATAACTGCGAAGCAGGAGTTGTTTGAGGGATTTTTTATACGGTTGCTTATTGAAGGTGGTGGTAGTTATGCGTAGAGAAGAGAAGGAAAGAGGGTATGAGACTTGTTTGTTATGAATTGTTGGAACCTAGGGTTAGCTAGTTCTCTGGCTTGGGTGCCCTGACTCTTTCTCTCTATATTTGAACCCTTCATCTAGCTTAATAAAGTGTAACATTATATTATAATAAATGAAATTTACCTTGGTTGTGGATTTTTTTTAATGCTTATCAATATTTGATTTTCGTAAGCACTGCCTAACTTTTGTGTGCGTTAAATGAAGCCTATGGCACCAGAACAAGTGTTGTCAGACCGTGATAGTGAAGATGAAGTTGACGATGACATTGCAGATCTTGAAGATAGAAGGGTAATCTTGAAACCTTTCAATTTATTATGTCTCTAATTTTTCCCACTTTTGTCTATGTCCAAATGGTGCATTTGAATTTATTATTTCTGGGCCTTTTGTAAACACAGGAACATTATTAAATTTAGTATAGAGCCTAATTGCCGTGTCAAATTTGACTGAAATTATGCTCTTTTCATGTTGTAAAGAATTCCTTGTTCAGTTTGGTCCTCCCTACCCTAGTTGCTTCTCTAAATCTTTGTGCATTTCCCATTGAATATTTACGGGGCAACAAACTGATATTAATCATGATAATTTATTGTTGAATTGCAATGTTGCAGATGCTTGATGATTTTGTGGATGTTTCCAAAGATGAAAAACAACTCATGCATCTCTGGAACTCCTTTATGAGGAAGCAAAGGTATTTAATGATGACAGCTATATATTAAACTTTCTTTAGTTTTCTTTCCCCCTCATTAATAACACTAGTTTGCTTGTTAGGTTTTTGCATGAGAAAAAAACCATCATTCTGTATTGTGTTTATGATTCTTGTTGGTTACTCATGTTTTTACCGTTGCAGGGTGCTGGCGGATGGTCATGTGCCGTGGGCCTGTGAGGCATTTTCCAAGCTTCATGGAAAAAAGCTGGTCACATCTCCAACTTTATTCTGGTACTCCTATCTTCCATTAATATTTCTCTAATTTCATGGAGTTTTCCAACTAAAAGGAATAATGCTGAATGATTAACGTCCCTCATAGCATGGAATGACGAGTTTTTGACTGAATTCATTACTTCTAGTAGTACTTTAGGGACATCAGATCAACCATACTTTGATTTATAAATTTTTTCTTCAAACTTCAACTTATTTTGTTTATTTTTGAGTTCTGTTTTTAGAAAATATGCTTTGATGCAGCAGGTGTTGGAGGTTGTTCATGATTAAACTTTGGAATCATGGTCTTCTTGATGCCTGCACAATGAACAACTGTAACAGAACATTAGATAGTTACAGAAACGAGGGATTGGGTACTAGCAAATAAAGAACGAAAAGAACGAAAGGAAACTGACTCAACTATAAAGAATATACAGTCTTCCCTGCCTTATATTTTGCTTGACAGCAGGTTCCCATTTTCGTATTTGCATAATTTATTATGATTTTTTTTGGCTAGTTTTGGCCTGTACATCGTATCAATATTCCCATTGTATTGAGATTGAAATGAAATTTAGTTTATTCTCACAGAAATTACATTTCTGAATCGTATCTTGTCCTAGAAATATAAATTTTATTATAATCATAACAATGTATAAAGTACCAAAGTTTTATTACTTCCATGTTAAATTTTTGCTGGGTATTTAATTTTTTTCTTTGCCACCATATTAACTTTAATGGCATTTAATATTTTAAAATGCTGAATGGCTCCCACTCCGACCATTAGCTGATTTTTCTGGATATGTTGGTTATTAGAAAAACAAATTGTTCTTAACCCATTTTCACTGCCTACAAGATGAAAAGTTGATAACTTCACAGGTTCTTTTTATTTTTTTCCTTTTTTTCTTGAATTGCCAAGAGAAGTTCCCCCTTGCAGGAAATATGTAAATAACACTTTTAATCAATTTTAGCAATTACAAAATATCAAAGTAATAGAAAGTATCATGATACACACTGTTGTTAAAAATGGCGAGCGTACGTACTTAATATTCGTGCCACGCTGCACAGGTCGATACAACTAGTTGCCTGTGAAATCGGAGGATTATGTTGTGTCAATCTGTTTGAGCAGTTAGGGTTCAAGTTAAAATGACCCATTTGTTTGATAAGGATATGATCCTCTTTTTTTTTCTGGGGTTCATTGCCAGTTAAAATAGAACCAAACAACTCTTCACAAGACGCCTAATCAATGACAGTTTATGAAAAATTTTACAATATCCAATGCGTGTGGTGGCTTAAATTAAACACATTGGTCTTAGACTACTTCAAAAGAGACAAAAACAAGTCTTTAATTGCTTTCATATTCATACAAAATGCATGAAAATTGACTTTTGTAATTTGAATGCTAGATTAAATCTTCTCCTTTTCTACAAATTATAAACTCTAAGATAAAATGATAGCTGCAATCAAGACAACTCCAAAGATTCATAGGAGAGTCAAGGGAGTGACAAAAATATTAATGATTTATTTCGTTAGAGGTATGGAATGGAATTTATTTGACTAAACTAATAAAGATTGGTTAGTCTCTGCATTAAATGGGTGTGGTTATGGATAACATTTTATTTTTTAATTGGAGTATAGGGATGGAGGATGACTATGTTATATTTGTCTTGTCCTGTTTCTATGTTTATTGTAATTAATAAAATGCTCAGTTTATTTTACAACTTATGTGTGTGTGTGTGTGTATATATATATATATATATATATATATATATATATATATATATATATATATATATATATATATATATATATATATATATATATATATATATATTAATTTTTATAATTTTTTTTTCTTTACACATTTTCTTCTTTCATCTAATTGGTTGGCTTATTTTATATTATCTTGTCATTACCCGTTTTTTTTTTCTTCAAATGATGTATTATCTATCTTTTTGTGAATTAAATAGTTTTTAAGTCTTCTGTTTGATTATATTTATGTATTTTAATATTTCTTTTTGTGGTTTATTTTTCTAACATGAAAATGTATGATTTTTAATTTTAAATATTCAATAACATAAATTCGTAATTTATTACCGTAATACGAAAAAAATTATCTTTATTATTATTCTTTTGATTCTTAATTTTTATTTCATTACATAAACATAAAAAGTTAAAAAGTTATTCTTTCAACAGTTCTACTAGTTCATTTTTCAGAATGTCTTTTTAAATCTTCAATGTATTTTTAACTTATTATATTTTGTAGGCACACATTTAATTTTTTTTTACTTTAATATTTTTATTTATTACTTTATATCATGTAAAATATTATTTTAATAACTTTTTATATAATTACTTTTATTTTTTAATTCATTTTCATTATGTACTTTTAACAACATGTGTTTTATAAACAAATTTATTTGTTATAATATAATAATTTAATATTATTGTTAAAAATTTCAAAAGATAAAATATTTATGTTTAAATTCAAATTATTAATAGTTTAAACATTTGTTTGTATGTGATTTCATTTGAGTAGTATATTATAATTTTTATTAATGTATAAAAGAAAATAAATTTTATTATAATTTAGAGAAAGAAAGTAAAGAAACATTTAAAATGTTTATAAATTTAAATATTTGCTTGCTTTTTATAATTTTTAAGAATATTTTTTAACTTAAATTTTTTTATTTCATTAACATTTTCAAAAATAACGAATGTTTTTCGTTACTATGAAATTTTATTTAGGTGTAATTGTGTAAGTTTTTGTATAATTATTCTACTTTTATCTAATTATTATTTGTTATTTTAATTTGAAATTCATAAAATTATTATTTATTTTTAAATATTTGGCATTATTTACGTTTATTTGACCATAAATATTTAATAATATTATATATTTTTTCTAATTTGTATTAATTTTATAAAAATTAATTAACTAATATTAAAATAATAATAAAGTAAATATGGGAACATGTACAAAGTGAGGATGAAATGAGAAAAAATAAATTATATTCATTGAATATGTAGATAGAAATGGTTTCAAACTTTTACTTAAATTAAATAATGAAACTTATTATCCCTTCTTGATACCCGTGAGGAGAGCGACAATGTATAAAAAGAACCATTTCGAAAGTATTTCAGATGTTCCGAAAAAGTTATGTTATTTTAAGAATACATTTGGTGTAGAAGTGTTTTAGAAAAACTATTTTAAAAGACATTATTAGGATTCCGAAAAGTTTATTCTAGAAATCCAACCCAAAATTCATTTTCCAAAATACATTTCATATGTATTGAAAATTCTATTCCAAAAATCACATTTAAGAAATTTCATTCCAAAAATTGTTTTAGAAATTTTGTTTTGAAAATTTTAGAAAGCCCAAAAGTTTGAAAAATATATAATCTGAAAATTACTTTTCCGAAAAAAAAATGATCATTTTGAAAATTTAAAATAATGAACTAAGAAATTATGAGAATGCAATAAGTAAAGTCATAAGATTATCAGTAAGGTTTTTTATTAACCCATTATCCTCATTATTTATTTATTTATTAATTATCTTTTGGTGATTATTTATTTTATTAACCCAAAATCTGTTTTTCATCATAAACTATTATAAAAATTTATATCTTATTTTTAAATTAAATTATAGACATTCTATCTTTAAATTTTATTAAACTTATACAAAATATTTTTTCAACAAATGACAAGTGAAGTTTAGTTTAGAGATGGAATATAGTTTTTGATAATAGATTTCGAATGAAAACTGTAACATCTCAAAATATAGTAATTACCATAGATCAGAATTAATTACCATTACCAGTAAAATATGCAGTCTTTACAATTTACAGATTTCAAGGTTCAAAAGCCGAACGACTTGGATACAAAAATAACGAGCGTAACACAGAATCAGGAAAGTAAACTAGAAAGAACGGTTTTACAAAAGAATTAACCGAACGTCCAAATAAGCTAACATTTACAACCCAACATCTACGAGCGCTCTAATCAAAACGAAAGACGGACGTCCTAGTGCTCCGCTTTCACTTCCACTTCAACCAAGTTTTCTTCTTCGATCCATCCTCTAGGGTGGCCTCGCCTTCTGCTCACATCCACACGGATGATCATTGCAAGACAGGACGAACGTACATAGACAGCAGGACAACACAAGGAAAACGAAAGGGTAAGCTTATATAGTTTAAGTTATACATCAACACATACAATAAAACATTTCATTCCACACAAACACATAGTTTAACATATAACATCATGTAGCATCTATATATATATATATATATATATATATATATATATATATATATATATATATATATATGACGACCGTCCGAACTGTATGAACCGTGTAGCTACAGGCGTCCTTGCACCCGAGTGATGTAGTAACTGGGATACACTCAACAGCTGCCACTCGAGGTTAGCTCTATCCAAAGTACCCCTAAGGAATAGAACCTCCTGCCATTCCCACACATGACTACTCTCCTCTACTTGAATATGAGTATCACGGAATATCAGGATGGACCAAGCCAGCATTAGCAATAGCCACAGTCATACTTTACCAATTTAATATCCAACATATATGAGACGTTCTTCCCTGGAACGCTCGTTCAAATTCCATAATCGTATAATCATGTAATATAGTGTTCACACGTCTTAATATTTCATATTCATAACATTTTCATTCTATGTTCCACTTTCTTAAAAGGACGAACGTTCAACTTTCTGAAGGAAGAGGACGAACGTAAAAAGCCAGATTTAGAAGAACTCAATAACAATCAGGAAGACTCCAGAGTAATAAGACCATTTTCATAATAATTTAAGTACCAAGAGGTCAGGTTGACTCAACTTGGACGAAGATACCTCAAGAAAAATACTTAACTACATTGAGAACCTTTTGTTTAAAAGGGGTCGACTGCCAGTCAATGACCGAACGCGCCAATATTCATTTACTAAGTATTTTGGACGAACGCTATTTACTTGCGTTAAGGAATCAAAGATAAGGACGAGCGTTCGGTTTAAGACCGAACACTACATTAAAGCGAACGCTAGGTAAATAACCGAAAACCAATCATGACGAACGCTTAGTATAAGACTGAGCGCTCTTTAGGACGAACGCTTGGTATAAGACCGAGCGCTATTTAAGACGAACGCTTGGTTTAAAACCGAGCGCTATTTAGAACGAACGTTCGGTATAAGACCAAACGTTACGTATTTTAAAGTTAAGGTATTTATATACAGCTGAGCTGAACCGAACGCTCAGACATTTAAAATGGGGACGCTCGTTCTCGAATAGAATTCTTTCCAAATGAAAGAATTTCATTCTAAGTTATTTCCAGGAAACACGAACGGTATAAGACCGTACGGTGACGAGCGTAATTTATCATAGGGAGAATTATCATATCCAGATTTTTCAACTATCTTAACTTTAACATTTTTCATATGATTCATACTTTATAACTTCACATCCAATATTACTTTACAAACTTTATGGAATTCATCACATTAATAACTCATTCATTACAGTAATAATCCATTTTTCATACGTATCAAAACAACATGCAGTTCTACCAAATCAAAATCATATTCCATAACAGTGATCGTTCATAACAGCTCACTCATCATACTTTTCATACATGCAAACCAGATCATACAACATACAAGTATAAATTAAACATATAAGCTTCCCTTACCCGGATCAATATGTGAAATGTCCTAAAGCAGGGGTATGGTGCGTCCTTTAACAGCGTTCTACTCCAAGGTCCACTTACTAACTTTCACTTAATCTATACACCAGAATCAAACATAACTCAGATTTCACCCATGCATGAACCCAAAACATGGTTTCGCATGAAACCTAATGGACAACGACTGGAGGAGAGGACTTACCAGCTTAGATCCTAATTCTGTTCGGTCCAAAATAACGTCCGCGTCTCCGAGAATGTTCCTACGGTTCTGAAATGTGATCGGAGGAGAGGCGTGAGATTTACAGTAGAGAGAAGTTGGGAGTTTTAGAGAGAAGGTGGAGAAAATGAAGGGTTAGGTTCAGAGGGAGATGAAATGTGCGTGCAGGTGAGAGAGAGTTTTTCAAAACTCAGTTTTGTTGATTCCACGTCAAAACGGACGAGCGTCTCCCAAGCTGACACCTGCACTCCCACTTCTGATTTCAGAAACTTCTAACGTGACAGGTGGCGTTCGTGCATGCAGAGAGTGGGAAGAAGATTTTTCAGAAATTGGTTTTCTTCCCAAGTCAAGCGGACGTCCTCTGATACACGGACACCTGCCTTCCACTAGCATTTTCAGAATTCCCCTATTTGTGACACTTGGCAGTGGAGTTTCAAATTAGGGAATGGGTTTTAATGGCTGAGCATTGAAGTGGCGTGCATTAATGGTGATGTGACAGAAATTATCATTGCTAATTATCAAGGGTCTCAAAAAACCATATTTAGTTTTATAGTTTTTAAATTTATTTTAACACTTTTAAATTTCCTATAAATTAATGAAAAAAATTGATGATGAATTTAACATTTCTTTTATCGATATTTTTGACTTGAACTAATTTTAAGTTATATACAAGTAAGTTAAATGTGTAAAAATAAAAGTTTGGAAGTTGATAAGAATTTTAAAACAACCTTTTACTTTCAAATAAAAAAATATACTTAAATTCAATTAGTCGGTCGTGAGAAAACTTTATTGTTTTCAAACGCCTTAGGAAAAGTGGCGCCAATACTCGGCGCCAAAATTTAAAAATGGTAATAAATACTGTAAAAATTTTGGAACGAAAAATTGGCATTACCAGCTTTACTTTCTTGTCGTGGAAGATCGTAGCTTGATGAACGCATTTTGATGGATTCGATCCCAAGCTTTGAAGGCCTGAATTCTCAGGTATCAACTAATTTTCCCATTTTCCTCCATCACCAACTGTTTCTTCATTTTCTTTTTTCTTTTCAGGTTCCCAATTTGCGGTCTTCTTTTTCATTCCCTTCTGGTTCGAATCAATTACTTCTCAAAACTTATCAATTTCCTGTTAATGTTGAAAGTTATCTCCTTTTGATTTCCGTGTCTTGTGGGTATGCATGTTAGAGCCCCCTGATGTTGGGAATTGGTTCTCTAGCTATGAGTATCAGTCTCCCGACCCGGATTCGAATTTTAGAGTTAAAGATTCTGCTTTCACGGAAAACGAATCTCAGGGAGATGGTGAAGAAGTTGTAGAAGAAAAGGTTAGGATTCGAGGTCTACGGCCTGATAGGGACAATGTAGGTCATGAAGAAGAGGATAATCATAACGAAGAACAGGGCATGAACAAGGTGAATCTTCTTCTCATTATTTATTTATTTTTGAATCTCCCTTATTTGTATTTATGGGTTGAGTTTTAATTTATGGCTTTTGAAGTTAGACACTCATATGTTAAGATGGAGATTTTAGAACTTTATCTGTTTTTTTTTCTTGCAGAATCTTGGACCTTTCAGTTCATGTTCACTCCTTTCTGGTTTGTACTTTGTCTTGCTTCTTGTAGGATTTCTTTTTCAAAATTGAGCTATGGTTGTGTTTTCAGTCCTGCATAATCAATTATCTCAGCTTTTTTGTGTGCGCCGTTTTCCTTTTTCTGATTCAGAGCCTCCTGACATCAGAAACTGGTTTTCCAGCTATGTTTACGAGTCACCTGAGTTTGATACATGTAGTATTTTAAGAGATGAAGTTTCTGAAGAGAACCACTGTGAGAAGTTTGATTTTGAAGTCGTGAAAGCAGACGGAAGCAAGCCTGCCAATGGCTACTTGAAAGGGTGTGTTGAGCACAATGACTCCTCTAATAATAAAACAAAGGTAAAAGCAAAAAAGCAGCCTTAATAGGGTGCTCAGTACTCTTTTTTTATTCTATCCAAACCTTTCCTTTTTCTAATTACCTCTTTAAATGTCACATATTTACTCAATGAAATTACATATGGTTGTGGTTTCTGATGAGACTGAGTGAAAGTAAGCTAATAAATATTTATGCTCAATTAGACTTACGGTCTTTCAATGAATAGATACTGTTTGTTTAGAGGCAGTTTAAGCAATTCAGAAAAATACATTCTAATATGTAGATTTTTACCTCGTGCCTATGGAAATGGACTGTGCAACGAAAATTTAGCCATTAGCATAATATGTGAGGTATGTTTTCAATATTATACTAACAAAATCGCAGATGAAAACCTGAAATTAGAAAGTGAATTTCTATCTGCACTATCACATCACAAGCCATACATCTGGGCATATATACATTCTCTATTTGTTTCAGTTTCCATGAGATAGGAACTGGACCTAGCTTCAAGGTATCTAATAATGGATAACTTAGTTGCCAGACATTACTAGACACAATACCCAATCGGAGTCACTGTATGCCCCCAAGTTTAGAGTATAGTAGCTTGCCAATGTGAACTGAATATACTTGAAAATTGGACTGTTGGTTTACAGTATATACATTATGAAAATATCTATACTAATGTGTAAAGGCTCCAAGCCTTAGTTAATGTTTTAGTATTCTCAATTTTTATATCATTTTATCTTTTTTTGGTACTGTAATATAAAAAGTGGAGATAGAAACATAAATCTATCAGTCTGCTGATAATGTGAATATTTAACTTATATAATTTCATCAATGGTATACATGTTACGAAGCATCATAACTTATAAATCTTAATACTAATCATTCCACTCTTATGGACGAAGTCTATATTAATTAGTAGACTTTTAACTACGACTGTAAATATATGGATATATTTTGGTAGTGAAAGGAAGTTTGGTTAATATATTGCACTGAATACATGAATTGTACTGTATTATCCTCCAAGTCATCTGTCCTCACTGGTTTTCTTTGCGGTTGAAATCATAGGGTGATGATTGTGCTGAAGTGAAGAAAAATTCAACTACAGTTGACACTTATCAGAAAAAGATTTTGCAGCCATGCAGGCAAGTTAGAACAACGCTGCAGCATAAACATGGTCCAACTAATTACAAGGAGACGTTAGATCTGAATCACACAAGGCCTCATTACGATCGAGAAGGACATCCAATGTCACTGGATACCGATAAAAGTGCTACGAAACCTCCAAAGCTGCTGCATAAGAACGATTCCCAAATATCAAACACAACTGATATCCAACCTGATAACAGGCTTGACTTGAGTGTAACTGCAACTAAAACCTTCTCAACAAGAACTGCAGCCTGTACAAACAATAAAGAAAATGACGGCTTTGTGACAACAAGGAAGAAAATTTTCACAGGAGGAAACGATGAAAATTGTGGGAAGAAACCTGAAAAGATATTGTTAGAGCGGTCAGTAAGTACAGTAAAAATTCCATTGCAATGTGGTGTTACAAAGAGAAAGGCATTAACAGAATCAACAAATGTTCAACTATATGATGACATAGGGATAACAGGGAAATGGCAATGCCCACAGAAACGTAAACCTGATGTTGGGCCAGCTATGAAACAACTTAGGCTCGAGCGCTGGGTTCGTAGATTATGAGACCTGAGAGAAACATTATTCCATGAAACAACTTTTTCATGGTTAGTGTTCGAAGGTAGATCGATCAAATACCAGATAAAAACATTTGATTTGATTGCATTATGTATGATTTCCATTCTGTTATTATTATACTTAATATTTAAGTGTGACTGAAAGTCTCAGAGTAAAATTAATAAAATTAAATATCGTATAAGAGAAAAATAAATCGTAAATCTATTACTTTAAATTTTTGAGTTAAGAATAATAGCAATTTCTTAAGTGAAACTTATGATATATATAATATCCTCCCCATAAACCTTTATAAGAAAAATCCCATCACTTGTGTTCGGTATGAAAGAAAGTATTGTATGTGAAACAATAGGATAGGAAGAATGTATATTTAAGAATAAGGAATCAAAGTTCACTCACAATTAACGTGTTGTATACGCTATAACATGGGCGTCAATAATATTTTTTCCTTAAAATAAAAAAAGAACTTTTTCATAGCATGATAAATTGTTACTGAACGTTTTCTAATAATTACTATATAGCTGCCCCTGATCAATTTGTACAATAATCCAATCCATAAATAGGACATGCTAAAGAATGGGCTTAGATTATTTTGAGAAAGAGGTGGGCATTGTGGGCCCATAAGAGGCGTATAAAGGCAGAGCAATCACGGATGTGAAGGTAGCGTAGGCGGAGCAGGGAGAAGAAGGAGAGAAAACAATGGCTTCTTCTGCTAAAAGGTGGCTTCCGCTCGAAGCAAACCCTGAAGTCATGAATCAGGTTCTCTCCGTGGATACTCCCTTGCGTATTATTATTTGTGCCATTGTTCTTCTTTGTTTTTCTTTAATGCGATTTGAATAGTAACAACTTTTAATTTTAATCGAGAATCTTCTTCAGATTTTGAAGTTGAATACTTTTGTCTTCTCACTCTTCTTCGAATTAATGATATTCATAGTTTAGCGTATAATTATATGGGTGATTTGCAGTTCCTTTGGGGACTTGGGCTTGGAGAGGACGAGGCAGAATGCTGTGACGTTTATGGCTTAGATGAAGAGCTTCTGCAAATGGTTCCAAACCCCGTTCTTGCTGTGCTTTTTCTTTATCCCATAACCACCCAGGTTTTTATCCTTTTTCTTCTATTTCAACTCGTCATTTTCCATGTCTGGGTCACTTCTTATTTTCTACGGATTTTGTCAAATCATTAGAGTGAAGAAGAAAGGTTGCAGCAAGAAAAGGAAAAAAAGGTGAGTTGATTTTATACTGTTACAATCTTTTCTGCATTTTCCCGCTTCTCTGAATTGCCTGTTTTCTTGGACAACATGTGTTTTTAGGTCTCATTACTCAGTGAACAATACCATAGTAAAGTTTTATTTTCGCTAGCATATGTCATAATGCCATTGAACATTAGTCAATGAACTGCTTACCGTTGTGTTCTGGTGCAGGAATATAGCAGTAGAGTGTATTTTATGAAGCAAACTGTGGGTAATGCCTGTGGAACAATTGGACTGCTTCATGCTCTTGGCAACTTGACTTCAGAAGTCAAGTTGGGTGAGTTGCTTACTTGCCACAGGTTAATTCTCTCCGTTGAGGTTTTTAATGTACTGGATCATATTTACCAATCAGTGTTGCTTTTGCCAGTTGAGGGGTCTTTCTTTAATAACTTCTTTAAATCCACTGCAAGTATGGATCCACTGCAGGTTATTCCTTCTTACCTTACCTTTTTGCCCTCTTATTGTGTTCGCACTAGACACTGTTGATCAGCTAAAACTTATAAGGAATACCCATCTTACATTTTGTAACTTGTCTCATACAGCGTGCTAAATTTCTGGAGAATGACAGAGAAATGGAAGTTGCTCATTCAGTGGCTGCGACTGCTGGTGATACAGAGGTAATTTATTGATTGCTGCAACAATGCATTGGGAATCATGTGATATATTCGTGGAACTGGTATGGTACCATGGTTCAGTCATCATGTATTGTAAAGCTAATCCTATCAATTTGGATTAGTTTTCCTCTTGTTAGCATCTTTAATCTTTGGGTGTGATACATGATACATTCTTAGTGGCTTTAGATAACGTTTATCTTAAATCGTGTCGTTATTGTTGTCATTATATAACCGTGTATTTGTTTTATGCAATGATAAATGTTTTGCAAACATAAAGCATTCTGATGGCCTCTCAACTCAACTTCACAGGAATATTAATTTGAGAGTATATTTCAACATATTTAAGTCAAACCCTATTTCTTGCTCCAATTTATGTATGACTTGCATGCAATGTTCACGAGGATTTACTGGGAAAATAGGGTGGAAGAAGTTCCTTTGGAAATGGGAAGAAGGGATTAATATATTTAATATGACTCAATAATTGCTAGGATATATCTTATTCAGCTTCTCATCTTACCACTGATTTCTTTGTTTCAAATATTTGTAATGCAGGCATCTGACAATGCTGATGCACATTTCATATGCTTTGTCTGTGTTGATGGTAAATTTTCTATAAAATTGATTGTGTGTATCACAGTCGTTTTTTTCCCCTCTACATTCTCCTTTCTTGTGCATTTAGTTTTGTATTTTATCAGGGATTGAATTTTGCATGATGCTGTAATAATTCACATGCAGATGAACTTTATGAGCTTGATGGAAGAAAATCGTGGCCAATATCTCATGGTCCATGTTCACCGAGTACTTTGTTGAGGGTAAATAACATCTTTCCATTTTCAAATCGTAAATCCTTGGGTAAACCCACGTTGATTTGCTGACCTTGTTCACCGAGTACTTTGTTGTTTTTAAGGCCATCTCATCTTTCTGCTAATATATTGAAATTACGACAGGATGCAGCTAAGGTGATACAGAGCATGATCCAGAAAAATCCGGAGTCCCTCAACTTCAATGTCATCGCCTTATATAAGAAATCCAGGTAGATATTTTAAGGCTATTGATTTAGGTGGCGTTAGTGAGTATGTTCAGATTTTACCTTACACTCCAGATCAATAGAAAGCGAGTTTTTTTTGAAAGTGAACCAATGTAAATAAAATTTTAAAAAGCAATCCATCATTAGAAGCAATACTCATTTCTGGATTGCTTCTATAAAGATCGCTACAAGGTCCTAGGGATGTCATGGTAGTCCATAGAACCAAATTACTTCTAGTGCATTTGATTGTTCTGTGAATCTGTATGACATACAATAGAACTGCGAGTTTTTTAACATTTGTTCTGCTAAGTAAATATGCTTCTAAATTAGACAACATAAAGTTGAGAATCGAATCAAACATAGGAATCATAAAGTCGGGTTTGGATTTTAGAGTTTAAATTTTTTTAGTAAAGGAACATCATTATGCAGAAGTCATAAATATAAACTGTTTGGTGAACAAATTGAAAAGAGATACATCACATATTGCCAAGCTAGCGAGATTACTATTCGTAATTACATAAAAAAAATTGAGCGTAAAATGTAACGCACGCCCCGACTTATAGCAAGCAACCTACGAGTGCACAAGAACCTCTGCCTGTGGAGGCCTGGAATGGAAATCATTTTAGCAAATTGAGTCTGATTCCAAATGTAATGATTGTATTCAATTATATGCTAATTTTAAGAGTATGTTGGCCTCTCAAATGTTTGAAGCCTGTTCTGCAACAAGACCACGTTAAGCCAAGATGATCCCCGCTGACCTGACTTTATTTTATTTAAATTTGTGAGTATTTATTATCGCTAAAAAAATTAAAATTAAAATTAAAATATAATTTGTATTTTATTAGGATCAATTTATTTTAAATTGATATTTAATTTGTTTTATATTATATTATATATTTTTTTGTAATTTTATTTAAAAAATTTATAAAATATATATTTTTGAGTATTTGTGAATATGACAGATTTAAAATACTTACTAGTGTTATTTTAGATGAATAACGACACGTTGTCATCTTTATATAAAATACGCATAGTAGTATATCTTCTTTAATTTATTTATTTTATCGATGAATGTTAATGTTATTTCATAGAATTATTAATAAGGGAGTTGAAAGTTTGTTTAGTCCGCATAACCTATCTATTACAATTTATTTATAATGTTTATTCTATATAACATTAGGAAAGCACAGGTTGTGATATACGATAAAATTTGTTGAGTTTAATAATATAGTTTGGAAGTTTTATCTTGTATGATTATTTATTAGTTGATAATGTAAAATTCTTTAAATTGACATGAAAAGTAATCTTTTTTATCAGTTTAGGCTCTGGGGGTGCTGAAAATTAATCTTCTTTGATTGCTCTGTCCATAATAAAATTTGTGTTAGAAGACTGAGTCTCACCTGTTTTGTTAACACTTTTAGTCAAATTCTTTTATCAAATCATTTTCACTCCCTTCTCTCTCTCTGTCTTTCTTTTATTTAACAAAAGCATAGTTAAAGAAACTAATTAGAATATATTTTTATGAATTTAATATAGTATAACAAATGCTCATGCACTAAATGAAGAAATAAAAGGTTAATTCTTATAAAATAAAAGTATTTTTGGCTTTCATAAATTTAGCCCCAAATGTATACTAAATCAGATAAAATTAGTTGGAAACATGGGATATATTTTGTTTTTATTTGAACGAGAAATGAATACATGAAATCTATGATCAATCCCTTATGCTTAATTTTTTTCTTCAGTTATCAAAAAGATATAATCTGTAACATGATAAAAGTATTTTTTTTAGTTGATATTTAATTTATCAATTTCATTTTAATTTTCTTTAATCTATTTTATTCAACATTTTTGTTCTTCTTTTTGTTAGCATTGTTCTTCTTTTTGTACTTCAATTTAAGGATTATATTTTAAATTTCATAAGTTTTGTTTAAAGTCCGTAATAGTTGTTGTTAGTATTATTGTGGAAAGTTGTTCGATGTCAACTTCAAGAGATGCTCACCTTAATAAAAAAGAAGAAGATACTCAATTATTATTATTATTTGCAATAAAAAAGGTAAAATTACAAAGATGTATATTTAAATTACGATACTGATATTGGTTAACATTGTGTCCTTTAACAAATAATATATGTTATAAAGTTTTATAATGTTATTTTAGTATATGAAATGTATCATATTAAAAAGATAGGTTAACAACTAGAAATGTATATTTTAATATATGTTATAAAATTTTATAATATCATCATCATCATAGGTTACTCCACCTTCACCAATAACCCACAGCAAGTAGCCTCATAGAGGTGTTGTTTTGTAACATTAGTTGAGAGTTAGTCGAAGCACAGAGAAAAATGGTAAGGGCCTCGTTCATGGCTGTAAAGACAATTTAAAATTGATTCAGCAATGAAAATTGTGTTTTGAAAGATTTAAACGGAAAATAAACATGAAATGGGACATAAATACAAGAAAAGTTGTTTTTAGATACTTATTTGTAATTTTATGTTTATGTTTTAATATGTGCCAACAAACAAACCTCTTGCATGTCTATTATTGAATTTCTAACTATTTCTATGAGGCCAAATATATTAATGTTCACCATATCTCTAAAAAATTTGAAGAAGGAAGAAATTAATGTTTACCATATCCAAGACTTGGTTGAAGGAAGGTAGTAGTAGAAGAAGATGAACCATAATGACATCGTTTTCAAATGTTCTTTCTTAATTTTCTTTTTTTAAACATATGAAATTCCAGTCACTTGTGTCATATCATTTAAAATTTCATATCAACGTAACATCAACTCAATTTAACTGCAAAAATCCAATTATATCAATTTTTGACAAATAGAGATTCAATTAAAAACAAATATAAAAGAACTAATTTAAAACTTCGAAAAAATACGAATTTCGAGATTGATTTAACCTGTTTTTAATTTAAATTTTAATATATATTATACTATACTTCTATCCCGAGGGATTCTTTCTTTTTGTTGTTTTCAATTTTATCTTTATATAATAATTTTTTAAAATTAAATTAATTATTATACTATTTTACTCTTTAATTGATACAATATTTAAAATTTAAATACTTTTTAAACTGAAATAACTATCTATAAAAAAAATATGTAAAATAAATAAAATTTACTTACAAAAAATATAAATTTATTTATATTTATTTTTTAATTGTATGTGTTGCCATTAATATAATTAAAGAGAGTTGTTGAATGTGTTTTTCATAGAAATGTCAGAGCAATTTCCTACAGGCAGTTGAATTGGTTCTAAATAATTTTGAATATTAGAAGAGGATTTCATTGATTTCAATATTAATGAAGCTCAACTGTCACCTTCTCCTCATTTTCCAAGTATTTTCCAGAACGAAGACTTTGTCAAGCATGGGTTTTTATAAGACATCACAAAATAACTACTCATCAACATCTCTATTGTTCTAGCTTTGTTGTAATTCAAACCATGGCTTCCTTAACCCTCCTTATACCAACACTTATCTGTCTTCAATTTCATTTTCTTTCATTCGCTTTTGCAGAAGTTGATGTCGGTTCCACGATTTCCACCGACAACAATGGAGTGTGGCGTTCACCTTCTGGTCATTTTGCATTTGGGTTTCGCCCATTGAATAATAACACGGATCCCAATACAAAGCTGTTCATGGTTGCCATCTGGTACGACATGATACCCGACAAGACCGTTGTTTGGAGTTTAAAAACAGACAACAAACTTGCAACAGCACCAGCGGGATCACAGTTTGGGATTACTTCGGCGGGGCTAACACTGACCGGTCCCAAAGGAGATTCCATGTGGACATTAAACCTGTCAAGTGTTGTCTCCGTAGGTTCTATGCTTGATACTGGCAACTTTATTCTACTGACCGAGAGCTCTGAAAAGGTGTGGCAAAGTTTTGAGCACCCCACCGACACTTTGTTGCCTACTCAATCTCTCCAACCTGAAGGCACGCTAATATCTCGATTAACAGACACTAATTACACGACTGGAAGGTTTCAACTTTATTTTAAGGATGGTAATGTCTTACTGAGTCCTCTTGCATGGCCTTCTCTACTGCCTTACGACCCTTACTATATGTTGGATGCCTCTGGTGCTGCTTCAACATTACTGTTCAATGAGTCGGGGAATATCTACGTAAACACCACAAATGGGACTATAATCCAACCTCAAGGTTCCCAATGGAATATCTCGGATCTCGATCCTGAGGTGAATTACTACAGAGCAACGCTTGACTTCACTGGAGTTTTCACCCAGTATTATCATCCACGGAACAACACTGCTCAGTCAGGGTGGAGAATCATGAGGTATGTTCCTGACAACGTTTGCAATGCAATAGGTTATCAGTATGGTAGCGGTTCCTGTGGCTACAATAGCTACTGCTCCATGGAAAATCAGAGGCCTACCTGCAAATGCCCTTATGGGTATTCGCTGCTGGATCCAGGTAATCAATTTGGTGGATGCCAACCCAATTTCACCCTTGCTTGTGGAGCTGATGTTCAAACACCGCCAGAAGAACTATATGAAATGCATGCATCTCAAGATTTTAATTTTCCTCAGGGGGATTATGAAAGGATACAACCTTATTCTAGGCAGGAATGCCAGCAATTTTGCCTGCAGGATTGCACGTGTGCTATGGCCATTTTAGGAGGCGATACATGTTGGCTGAAGAGATTTCCCCTTGGTAACGGTAGACAAGTAGCCGTCACAGATAATCATGTTGTCTATATTAAAACAAGAGTTATTCGCGACTTTTATACAGGTGCAAACGGGGAACCTTCTCCTCCTCCGGATTTAAAGATAGAACATAAAGCTAAGCTGTTTCTTTTGGGACCGCTAATTGGTTCTCTTGTCCTAAACAGTATTCTCTTTGCTACAGTTGCGTTGTTTATTCTCAAGAAGCAGAAAGCTAATAAGATTTCCAAAGCCGCCCGTAGTCCTTTGGAAACGAATTTGCATTCGTTTACTTATGAAAATTTGAAAAAGGCCACAGAGAATTTTCAGGAGGAAATAGGCAGAGGTTCTTATGGCATTGTTTACAAAGGACAACTAGAAGCAGGTTCTTGTCATGTGATTGCTGTGAAGAGATTGGACAGATTGGTAGACGAACGAGAGAAAGAATTTAGGACTGAATTGAGTTCCATCGGTAGAACCTGCCACAAAAATCTGGTCAGGTTAATCGGATTTTGTGACGAGGGAATCAATAGAATACTGGTGTACGAGTTCATGAGCAACGGCAGTCTTGCAGACATCCTGTTTGGGAAATCCAAACCCAGATGGAATGTAAGAGTTGGATTTGCTTTGGGGATTGCAAGAGGGTTGGTATACTTGCACGAAGAGTGTGAGGCTCCCATTATTCATTGTGATATAAAACCTCAAAATATACTGATAGACGAGTATTTCAATCCAAAGATATCAGACTTTGGGTTGGCCAAGTTGTTGCTGTCTGAGCAAAGTAGAACGACGACAATGATCCGAGGAACACGAGGATACGTGGCTCCTGAATGGTTTAAGAATGTTGCTGTGACGGTTAAAGTGGATGTTTACAGCTTTGGGGTAATGCTGTTGGAAATAATTTGCAGCAGAAGAAGTGTGTTAATGATGGAGCCTGGGGAAGAAGAGAAAGCAGTGCTTTCAGATTGGGCTTGTGATTGCTTTGTGGAAGGAAGAATAGATGTTCTTGTGGAGAACGATGAAGAGGCCTTATCTGACTATGTGAGGCTACAAAAATGGGTGAAAATTGCAATATGGTGCATTCATGAGGAACCTCAGATGAGACCGACAATGGGGATTGTCATGCAAATGCTCGAAGGCGTCGTTGAAGTTCCTAACCCACCATCTCTCATGCGTAGTTGATATCACTATTTTTTCATGCATTTTTTGTGTATCTTTGTTCGCATTTCTTTAACCAAATAACACTACTTTTCATTTTATCTCTGGTATAGTTTTACTCTCTATGTGAAGTTTCAATCTTTTGTTTCCTGAACCCCTAAGTCAGCACATGATAAAAAGGCTAAATTGTTTTTTTTTTTTAGATTTTACAAAATATGTTTCCACTTAGAATTCACATTTTACATGTGGAAGTCTCTCGTAGATAGGATGGGTGTTTTAAATTAGTTACGAAGCCTTTTATCCTTAACCTAAAAGTTGAATTAGATAAATATATTATGTAAGCAAATTCTAAAATTAATATGTACCAACAAAAAACCCTCTTCCATGTCTATTATTGAATTTCTAACTATTTCTATGAGGCTAAATATATGAAATGATAGCCTTTGATATTATACCCTATTAGTTTAAACTGTATAAAATGTATTTATGCACTATGATAATCAAAATATTTTTTTTTATTTAAGAATGAAAAATTTGTCAAATGTGTGTTGTTACCTTAAACTTAAAAAAGAGATGACTTATAGTTTCATTCAAAATATATTGGTCACTTTATTAATTAGCACTGTGCATGCTAAAAATTGAGTTGATGATTTTGATTTGGTTCTTCACAATACATCATTTCTAAACCTTTCCTTAACACTTTATCAAATTTTAGTTTTCTATAAGTTGATTTGACATTATATTCTTGCGAGTGTATATCCCTCCAAATCTACTCATCTTTCTTTTTTCTGTGTAAATTAATCCTATCAAATTCTTCAAACGATTCTATCATCATTGATTTCAATCAAACCGTTCTCTTGTCCAAGGTACCACTATCTTCATTCCAAAAACCAAACTCACCTAATATGTCTTCCTTTGAAATATAACATTAAATACCTTTCCTTTAATGACATACCACTGATCCACATATCTTTCTAAAAATTTATTTTATTAAATTCGTTTATATTCCATTTCAAATTACTAACATATCATGTTTTTGTCCACTCCACAAATAGTTCTAATATATCTTTACTACCAAGACTCATAATTTGAATCATTTCTCTCGTCTAAGACTCTCTAGAATCTATACTTTGAATCTAAAATATCTTTCCATAACCATCTAGTCTCCTTTTCTAAGACTCGCTTCCATTATTTTCCCAATAAAACATTGTTAAACAAATTTAAATCTTTTTCGAAGAGCACCCTCTTCCTTAGTTATACATCAAAAATATCAAACATGGAAATAAAAAATGTCAATCGCACATGGAACAATAATTCAAATCTTAACTATATAAACTAGACTTTTATGATTATGATACCATATTAATATAATAAAACTTAGGTCTAATTCAACCTCATTAAACTTTTTAATAAATATTAAGATATTGAACTGATTTAATAAAATTAAGTTATATGAATCTTTCTGTATGATATCAAAGTCTATTATAATTTAGATTTGGATATATCATGTCATCTGCTATTAGATTCTTCTCATCATAAATGTATAATATCATTGATATGAGAAAATGTAAAAAAATTTCGTATAAATTAAAAATAAAATTATAATAAATAAATAAATACGTATTTTTACCTAAAATACATTTTATTTATGATGAGTTTCACTCGTAGAAAGTCTTTACCACATAGATAGTCTTTATTAGTCTTTGTTTGTAGCGGGAAAGTCATTGTTCCACCTATGCTTCCTATTTTTTTTTATCAGTGAAATCAGTCAATTAGACTTGACTAACGTGGGTTGAAAGGCAATAGTGGAGAGACGCCTAATTGTATTCAATCAATTATATAATATTAAAAATAAAAGTAAGATATTTTTAAAGTAATAATTTTCGTATATACTAAAGAAAGATTTATGTTTTTTTTATAGGAGATTTTTCTTTGAGTGTTTTTTTCTTTTTGGGACGTGTAACAAAATTACCATATATTTAATTCTAAACAAATATATTACATGTGTGAACCATAACATACATAATTTTATTCCAAACACAAATGTGTTACGTGGAAGGCAGGTGCATCTACAGATTCAATAATCCCCTTTTATCATTCTAAATTATTAGAATACAATTCTAATGTTTTCACACGTGCTACAATTAATCTTATGATCCATAACATAATTATAGAATTTAGTAACGGTTTATGTAAATATTTCCGGGACCGAGAGACTGATCTGCTGACGTGGTGGACCGCTCGCTCACTTCCAAACTTCTACTGTTGGCCGATCGGTACTGACGCAAACCGATCGGTACTGACGCAAACCGATCGGTTTCCTTCTTGACGAGGGAGACGCTCAAGTTAGGCGTGTGGTTGAAGAGTGTTTACTCTTAATGAAACAATCAGTGCTTGGTTGACACTGTTTGAATATTTGGAAAGTAGATGAGAGTATATAATGCGTAAGTGAAAAACGTACCTCTGACTTGTGGCTCTGGCTTTGTATTTATAATTTACGATCCTAAACTGATAAAAGCCCAATAAAATATAAACAAAATAAGATATAAGCAGATTACTTGAAAATCCTGTTTATCAATATCTTCAACCAAATACTTCTGGATTTGGTTTATCATATATCTTTAACGAGATATTATTTTATTATTTACTTGATCATTGGTCCAGTAACAACTTAAGTTGACCCAATTACTATTTGAAGCAGCTTATTAGCACTATAGGCCCAATTACGGCCCAAACCATTTGACCATGCTGACCAATAGCGGATAGACCGATCGACCCTTTTCAGTTACCGTTCGGTCAATATTTCATATGATACAGTAACTTTTAGGAAACTTTTCTTTTTTGATGTTCTTATATTATTTTAAATATAATTTTTATTTTTATTTTTGTCTATTTTATTTAATTTGATCCTTATTTTTTTCAAGTATTTAATAAGGCTTTAATTTTAACTAATTTGATCTTTTTTACAATGACGTTTATTTTTTTAACTATTTTATTTTGTGATCTTTTATTTTTAATTTAAAAAAAGTTGTTTACGAGTTAAATCAAGGTGTTACATGATAATGTAAATATCATATATCAAGTCAATGTCAATATCACATGTCAGTGTCAATGTTACGTGTTAAGTTATATTTTATATTGAATTTAGTTTCAATTTTTTTTAATTTTATTCAATTTAGTTCCAAATTTTGTTACTTTTGTTCAACTTAGTTCCAAATTTCATTAATTTTGTTAATTTAATCTTAAATTTTGTTAATTTTATTTAATTCAATACAAATTTTAAATTTTAAAATGAGTGTTTTCATTATTTTTAAAATTAGATAAAAATTATTTCAGCACTAAAAGAAAATTTTTCACTGTTTTTAAAACTAAAAGGAAAATTCTTCATTATTATTAGGCTTAAATGTTTAGTTCATTATCGGAGTGAATTTCTGTTTAGTATCCAGTTTTAAAAATGTAGACATTTGGTCCCTATGTTTTCAAATTTGTATCAATTTAGTACTCTATCAGTTAAGTTGATAGAAACGGCATTAAATTCAGGCTTAAGTGCACTTTTTTTCTTTCTCTTCTCTATTTTTCTCATCATTAACTACTTACCACCTTTTTCTCTCTCTTCCACCCTTAACTTTTGTTCTTCCTGCCACCATTAAGATATAAAGATATTCATAATCACAAAAAAAATATATTAAAATTATTATTTTATATGGCTAATATTATGTAAATTTATTAAATCAGACTACCATTTCAACTCCTATCTATTAGTGTTGTGACACTGCAACAAGTATTTTTTTTTATTTTTCTTTTAAAATATTTGTAAAATACATGCTAATTATCTATCCTACAATGGATATTAGCAACACAAGTATGTAATTTATAATTTTAAAAGAATGAAAACTAAAGAAAAATATTTTACAAAGATTAAAATCAAGATCCATAATTCTATAACGACTGAAACGCAATGACTTCTGATAAAAAAAATTATTTTACACTCACTCATTTGACATGAATTAAAAACATTCAAATCAATATTTTAATTATATATACAAACAAAAATTAAATATATATCTTGAATATATGATTAATATTTAACATACACTAATTTATGTAATTTTATCGGTGCTTCACTTATTCCACTACTAATTCATTGATCGAATGCTTTGATTGTCAATGATTAATCCATTTATGATAACATTTGTCAAATTTCATCAGAAAAAATAGTCAATTTCTGTCCTCAACTTCTTTTTAAAAAATGTATCAATATTTTTACCTTTTATGACATGAACTGAGTCATGAACAACCACAAATCAAGCCAATACAAAAAAGTAAAAGAAAAAAAAAAATCACAGTATCATGCAACAAGCAGAATATACAATATCAGAAAAGACTTAGTAACAGCCATAAATAATACAGAAAACCATTTTGAATTGCAATAATTTATTTGAAGATACTTACTTAAATTGAATGACAACTTTTTGGATAAAACCTTAGATTAACTATCATAGTTTTATTATTGGAACTTATTGTTTAACATGAATCACTTCTCTTTATTTCATTACACTATAAAATTCCCACACATAAATAAACTGTTTGAAATTGCTTATTTTCTGTCCAGAACTGCAATTAGAACAGAAAAAAGCTTTTTGTTTCAGTTTCACATTATATGAAGAGAAAAGTTTAAAAGCATTTGCTATGACTATTATATATTATGAATGTACTAATTGATACTACTGACTAGCTTTGAAAGTATAGTACTATTTTTTCTGATGCAGTCACTAACATTTGGCTTAAAGTATAGTCCTAAACCTAAACATGGTCACTTACCTAAAGTTAACATTTATTTATCATTTTACTGTCAAAAGGCAGAGATTTTCATGTTTTTGGTCCTACATCTAGGCTATTACTTAGCATCATTCCTTTGTCAAAATCTTCAAGGTACATTTACAGAAAAACAACACAATGATTGTAATAACGAATGAAGAAAAAAAAATCTCTATAATTTATATTCACAATTTACATGTACATGAAAAGATATGACAGACAGTAATGAACTGAATAAAAACAAGAAAATTTATCAGTTATATGACATACTGTAACGAATTGAGTAGAAAGAAGAAGATTAATGAGATATTCCTAAGTGAATCATGCACTTTCTTTGGTGGCAGGTAGTTAATGCTGGAAGAGAAATAGGTGCAGAAGTTTAATGGTGGAAGAGAGAGAAATAGAAAAGAAAGAGAAAATGGATAAGGAAGAGGAGAGAGAAAAAAAAGTAAACGGTGATACGACTCAGTTGATACAAATTTAAAAATAGTAACCAAATGTTTACATTTTAAAATTAAATACTAATCCGTTAACACGGGAATGAAATGAAGTAAGCATTTAAATCTTATTATTAAAATGAAATTCTTCATTTTTTTAATTATAAAAGAAATTAAATTATAAGAAAAATTCTAATTTATTTTTAAAATTAGATGGAAAATTCTTCCAAAAAAATTCTTACTAATCATAAGATTAAAATAAAATAAAAATTCCAAAAGAGTCGTGTGATTTCATAACATTTCAAGCACGTGTGAAAACATTAGTAGTGTATTATAATAATTTAGAATGATAAAAGGGGATTATTGAAATTAATGGAACTCTTGTACAGTGTTTAGGCATCTTCCCAGTATTTTCCAGAACGGAAGACTTTGTCAAGCAGTTGTGTTTTATAAGCCATCGACAAAATAACTACTCATTAACATTTCTATTTTTCTAGCTTTGTTGTAATTCAAACCATGGCTTCCTTAACCCTCCTTATACCAACACTTATCTGTCTTCAATTTCATCTTCTTTCGTTAGCTTTTGCAGAAGTTAATATCGGTTCCACAATTTCCACCGACAACAAAGGAGTGTGGCGTTCACCTTCTGGTCATTTTGCATTTGGGTTTCGCCCATTGAATAATAACACGGATCCCAATACAAAGCTGTTCATGGTTGCCATCTGGTACGACATGATACCCGACAAGACCGTTGTTTGGAGTTTAAAAACCGACAACAAACTTACAACAGCACCAGCGGGATCACAGTTTCGGATTTCTTCGGCGGGGCTAACACTGTCGGGTCCCGAAGGAGATTCCATATGGGCATCAAACCTGGCAAGTGTTGTCTCCGTAGGTTCTATGCTTGATACTGGCAACTTTGTTCTACTGACTGGCAACTCTGAAAAGGTGTGGCAAAGTTTTGAGCACCCCACCGACACTTTGTTGCCTACTCAATCTCTCCAACCTGAAGGCACGCTAACATCTCGATTAACAGACACTAATTACACGACTGGAAGGTTCCAACTTTATTTTAAGGATGGTAATGTCTTACTGAGTCCTCTTGCATGGCCTTCTCCTGCTTTACGACTCTTACTATGTTTTGAATGCCTCTGGTGCTGCTTCAACATTACTGTTCAATGAGTCGGGGAATATCTACGTAAACACCACAAATGTTACTATAATCCAACCTCAAGGTTCCCAATGGAATATCTCGGATCTCGATCCTGAGGTGAATTACTACAGAGCAACGCTCGACTTTACTGGAGTTTTCACCCAGTATTATCATCCACGGAACAACACTGCTCAGTCAGGGTGGAGAATCATGAGGTATGTTCCTGACAACGTTTGCAATGCAATAGCTTATCAGTATGGTAGCGGTTCCTGTGGCTATAATAGCTACTGCTCCATGGAAAATCAGAGGCCTACCTGCAAATGCCCTTATGGGTATTCGCTGCTGGATCCGAGTAATCTATTTGGTGGATGCCAACCCAATTTCACCCTTGCTTGTGGAGCTGATGTTCAAACACCGCCAGAAGAACTATATGAAATGCATGCATCTCAAGATTTTAATTTTCCTCAGGGGGATTATGAAAGGATACAACCTTACTCTAAGCAGGAATGCCAGCAGTTTTGCCTGCAGGATTGCATGTGTGCTATGGCCGTTTCAGGGGGCGATACTTGTTGGCTGAAGAGATTTCCCCTTGGTAACGGTAGACAAGAAGCAGTCACAGATCAACATGTTGTCTATATCAAAACAAGAGTTGTTCGCGACTTTTATACAGGTGCAAACGGGGAACCTTCTCCTCCCCCGGATTCAAAGATAGAACATGATTCTAAGCTGTTTCTTTTGGGGCCGCTAATTGGTTCTCTTGTCCTAAACAGTATTCTCTTTGCTACAGTTGCTTTGTTTATTCTCAAGAAGCAGAAAGTGAATAGGGTTTCCAAAGCCGCCCCTAGTCCTTTGGAAACGAATTTGCATTCGTTTACTTATGAAAATTTGAAAAAGGCCACAGAGAATTTTCAGGAGGAAATAGGCAGAGGTTCTTATGGCATTGTTTATAAAGGACAACTAGAAGCAGGTTCTTGTCATGTGATTGCTGTGAAGAGATTGGACAGATTGGTAGACGAACGAGAGAAAGAATTTAGGACTGAATTGAGTTCCATCGGTAGAACCTGCCACAAAAATCTGGTCAGGTTAATCGGATTTTGTGACGAGGGAATCAATAGAATACTGGTGTACGAGTTCATGAGCAACGGCAGTCTTGCAGACATCCTGTTTGGGAAATCCAAGCCCAGATGGAATGTAAGGGTTGGATTTGCTTTGGGGATTGCAAGAGGGTTGGTATACTTGCACGAAGAGTGTGAGACTCCCATTATTCATTGTGATATAAAACCTCAAAATATACTGATAGACGAGTATTTCAATCCAAAGATATCAGACTTTGGGTTGGCAAAGTTGTTGTTGTCTGAGCAAAGTAGAACGACCACAATGATCCGAGGAACACGAGGATACGTGGCTCCTGAATGGTTTAAGAATGTTGCTGTGACGGTTAAAGTGGATGTTTACAGCTTTGGGGTAATGCTGTTGGAAATAATTTGCAGCAGAAGAAGTGTGTTGATGATGGAGCATGGGGAAGAAGAGAAAGCAGTGCTGACAGATTGGGCTTGTGATTGCTTTGTGGAAGGAAGAATAGATGTTCTTGTGGAGAATGATGAAGAGGCCTTATCTGACTATGTGAGGCTACAAAAATGGGTGAAAATTGCAATATGGTGCATTCATGAGCAACCTCAGATGAGACCAACAATGGGGATTGTCATGCAAATGCTCGAAGGCTTGGTTGAAGTTCCTAACCCACCATCTCTCATGCGTTGATATTACTATTTTTCATGCATTTTTTGTGTATCTTTGTTCGTATTTTTCTAACCAAATATCACTACTTTTCATTGTATATTTGGTATAGTTTTACTCTGTCAACTTGTTTTTGGTTTCACTACTTTCTCTTATCTACTAAACACGGTAAAGTTGCCTATATTCTACCTTTGAATACCTGTAAGGAAATCACAAATTTTCATTGTTTTATTGACTGAAAATATACGAGTCTAAATCCATCATCGTCATAAATTTAACATATGTACTGTTTGTTTCTTGACTATGTTTTGGGTTGATTTTTCGTAACTTGATTATGATTGATAAACACTTTCTTAAATCTAAGTTGAATTTAATCCCTTAATAAACATAACGTGTGGGAATCTTAAAGAAGAATTAGTTTGTCTGGTGTAGATGTAATAAACAAATTTGAGTTGTTTTACCTTTGAAATTGTTTTACTTCTCCTCCTAACATTGCGTAGACTTTTTGAATTTTTAAATTTGACACATACACGCATTGAAAATTAAAAACTCAGAAACTCACTGTTTCTTTAAGGGGAGGAGAAGTCTTAAAAATAATTCAAATTTAGTATGTATATCGTAGAAGAAAAGTTCCACCTAATAGGTTTTAAAATTAAAAACTGAATTCTTGTATAACTTTTAGAAAAAGCATTCAATATAAGCGAGAATTATTTTAAAAGGATATAAGACAACTAATACGTATTTAAAATAAAATAAGATTTAATAAAAATGTTTTATAAGACTTTCTATAGTAAATATTTTAGATAAGTCGTATTCGGTTGCATTAAAGAAGATAAAAAGTACTTTTAATAAAAAGAGTTGTTTTTTTATAAATAAAAATATTACTTTTTATATAGATTGTATAAACACGATTTCTTTGAAATTGAATACTATTTCTTATATAAATAACCTCCTAAGAATTTTATATTAGTAAAATTTGAATTAAAATAATACTTTATTCATAAACAAATTTTATATAAAAAACCTATAAGATTGGAAGAGAATATAATCACTTCTTAATACTTTCACCCACATAAATTTTTTACATTGGACATTATTTTTCCTTATTTTATATTATTTTTTCTCTTATAAAAATACAAAAAAAAAATTATTATTATTTTAACTTTATAATATATGTAAAATAAATATAAATATATATCATCTACTGTTACTCAGCTTCAAAATTGTTAACAACTTCAGTTTTACAAGCATATGGTATGCGAGACTGTCAAAGTTTTAACTTTAATAAGTATCACACATGACCTCCAAAGTCATCGCGTGACTTAACATAATTTTACTGTTCCTGTCAAATGTTTACATCATATATTACACTATTAAATTACAAAACATATAATTTTAAAAAATTATATAATTTGTATAACTTTTTTCTAGATATAAATTACTAAAAGTTTTTAATGATAATTTTTAATAAATTTATTATGGAAGACAATAACTGATATTTAAAGATTTTTTGTTTTCATTTTTAATTCTATGTATCAGTTCTGCTTTTCTCCCTTCGTGGTCTAATTAAACTTATTTTGGTATAAATTTTGAAAAAAAAATATATTAATGTATAACTATTTCTCAATAGAAATAGAGCAATTATTTTTGTATTAACATAAAACTGAATGCAATAGTGAATTGCATTAAACATATAATAGTACTAACTTCATAAAAATTTAAATAGATACTTCTCCAAACAAACTTTACTTAAAAGACACATATTATCAAATAAAAATATAAAATTATGTCTAATACTTTAAGTGAAATACAATATTAAAAAATTCAATATCTATTACATTATTGGTCTACTTATTCTTCCTTTAAAGTTAAAATTCCATGCTATTAAAAAGTTTATATAAAATAATATAATATTAAAACTTTAAAAGTATAATAATGGATTTCACAATATATAATATAATAATAAAAAGAAATTAACACAATTATAATTAAAAGGTATTGACTAAAAAAAATTATTACACATCACTTGTCTGTGCCCAAATTATTACATACTATTTCTTATTTTCTAGATTGAAGGATCTATGTTCTTCCTTTTTTCTTTTACTTAAAAGTATTGTTTTCGCAAAAATATAAATCACATTGAAACACACTAAGCATCGTTATTAATTTTATTCTCTTATTTTCTTCTTTTTCATTAGGAGTAATAGTTATAGATAGAAAAATTATTTACGTATTTATCTGACTAATTCTGTTCACCTTTTTTAGTTGTGAATAACATACAATATTTGATTCGAATTGTCAAAATCTAAGTAAGATTGATTATCTCTTATATTAAAATGGAAAGAAAATCAAAAGAAGTCAAATTAAATCTACCTGTCCGGAAAGTGATTTTCTTTAATATTTAAAATCATAGGTATGAAAAGAGAAATTTTTCTACCAAATGAGAGAGAGCAATTCTTTGTTTTTGTTGACTTTCCTAACTCTATACCCTGTGTTATAGCTACCAAGCAGTGAGAAATTTTACTTAATAATTTTGAAAATAAAATAATATTTTCAAACTAAGTTCAATTTTAATGTGTAGTCTTATATAAAATTATTAGAGTTTATTTTCTACGTATTGTTGTATAGTAGACTTATTTTGTGTATACGTAAAATAGTGATATAACAGAAAAAGATGATAATGAAATGAAATTATAGTCCTAACATCATTAAATTTATATAACATATAATATTATCAATATTTTTATACAAAAATCTCAAAAACAAACTATCAATATAATTGTTAAATTCTCGTGCATATAGTAACTTTTATTTGATGGAATTTGATCACTAATGAATAATTGAAAGAATATTTTTGTAATTTACTTCATCCCATCAATTTTTTAATTTGTTCATTTTTCTTTCACATGTAAAATATACAACTTGAATATTTATATATATACATTTTCATAATACATTACGCTTTATTTAAGATTTTAAAATACAACAAAAAAGCTTATCCATAAATCTTTAATTTTATTTGGCCTAGTTTTTTGATGATGGATTTTTTTTTTTTTAAAAAGAAGGAATTATCTATTATGGCTTTTGAATGTGTAGTTTCTGTTGATGTTTTTTGTTGTAAACTTTTTACAAACATATACATCATATAACTTCCTATTCTCGGCCTACTACTTATTATATTCATCTAAATTAGATACAGTGTTTATTTATTTTATTTTTAATGCAATTTTAAATGAGTTATTTATTATGTTTATTCCACGTGTAATTATATTTTCTTTATATATTATTAATGAGATACGTGCATTCACTTTTTTATATTGTAACAAAAAATTGTTAAATTATAGCAAATTTTATTGAAAATAGTTATAAAAGTAAATAATTTGTATAATTTTTTATTATAAATGATCATTTAAATTAAAAAAAAAATATTCAATAATAAAATTATGAAATATTCATTTTATTATGAATAATTATTTAAATTTTAAAAGTGGTCATTGAAAGAAAAAATAAAAAAAAAAAATCATGGACACAAAAAAGTGAATCATCTTTATAACTCTATAAATTATAACTATTTATTGTACTAACTTAATTAAAGAACGATTATATTGTCTCCTAATTGAAAATAATGACATGTAAAAGAATAATTTTCTGTTAAAAAAATCTGACAGTTAAAAATGATTTATGTTGGTTATAATTTTTTATACTATATCTTTGCAATTATCATATTTATTAAAATATCTATTGTTAAGAGTTTTTTATGGCTACAACTTTGAGACAATCCGCTTGCATGTTTCAAAAATCACCTGGTGTTTTTAGTGTTGAGGGCAACTTACATATATATGACAAATTATAGATTTATTTATTTATAAATCATTAATTTTAATAAATAATTACAATTGATTTCTTCATCTTCTGAAAGAGACCACCGTGCTTAGAAACCCCAATGTCCTCCATTTTCATGCAATGAATGACATAAGCAGCTAGAAATTCTCCACGATGAAAGAATATTCCAATATCATAAAAGGATAAGGATTAAAGTATTTTCTGTAAATATAATTTAACTTATGTATATAATATTAAATAGGGTAATTAATGATGGAAATTGACTTAAAAAGGAAAGTTTTAAATACTGTAAAGTTAGAGAGTTGAGATTTGGTGGTTGAGTAAGTAAATAGTTGCATTATATTAATAGGTGTACGTACTTATCAAAATAGGGGGTGCCTATAAAAATTGTCCCTTCCAATCCTCATTAAACTCTACAGTTACTTCTAACCTTTCAAGTTTTGACATATCACCTTCTAAATAGCATTAAACAATATTAACTCTATTTAACACATATTAAACTTAATTAAATTAAAAATATAAGAAATAAAGTAAATTATAGACTAAACATAAAGACTACATAATTAATTAAATGTAAATTTAAAGTAGGTTAAACTTACGAGTCGTTAAATAAATTGAATCAGATGCCAACTGAATTTGGTAAAAGAAAACTAGAAATAGAAATTATTATTGCTGGTGAAATTAAGGATCGCGCTAAATCACGTGAATAATTAATTAATATTTTTAGTTGTTGTCAGCATATTTGTATGCTTTATGTCATGTGAAGAAATAGTTATGGATGGATATTCTGAAAAAAATCTCATCTAATTTCTAGGTTGATTTCTAAAACTTATCCATTTGGAGCATATAATATTCAGTTGTAAAAGTGCACAATAGCTAGTATACATTACATTGGATGTGGACATGAACAGTTGACGCATGCTAATTGGCTTAATAAAAAATTAAATCAAATACTTCACATTAAAAATTATATTATATGATTCAACATAAACGTTAATTTTGAGAAGTAAAACACACGAGTTTAAAAATGAATACAATTATTATAATATAAAAATGGTCGATAAATGTCATATTGTTCTTATTTATTTATTTTCAAGCGTTTAAACCAGTATACTTGACATGTTTGTTTCGTATATGCAGATTCTAAGAACTACATCACTGTTGTTTCATTGCTTTGGATTGTCTAAAAGCCTTTATAATTGATTTATTTGGGACAGAATGTGGAGGAATAAAGTAAGATGCAACCCAATTCACAAATTTCATAAATATTGAACCAAAAAATAACAAATATTGGGACTGTATTAACAAACCCAACAAAACCTCCACCACTAATTTCTTTTTCCAGCTCTGTTTTTTTATTTTTTATTTTTTATTTTTTATTTTTTATTTTTTCTGGTTTAGCTTTTATGGCTCCCACTCGAATGAGTTGAGGCAAACAATCCATGTTTTTGCACTGTGCCACTTTCCTTTCCTTTTTGGGTTATTGTTTTAATTTTTTTAATAAGAGCTTCTGCCACTGCCACTGCCACACGCATCTTCTCAGAATCGGATAACTACAAACCGGAATTTACAAAAAAGAGCACTGAAATCCACGTCACCATAACGCATTAGTTAACCAACAACTGTTCCGCACGTGTGCACTGAGCCACTTGACTTCCCACTTGCCCTGTTCTCAATCCACTTGGAGCCGTCACCGTCGACCCCACCACTTTCTTCCGCCTCTTAACCGACGATCCACTCTCCGACGAAGACGAAGACGAAGGCTCCGGCGATGCTCGCTTCGACGTCACCCGAACCGGTTCAGGCTCGCCTGAATTAATCCGAAGCGGGAAATTCAACAAAGCCCGAGAGCCGCGCATTCTGTACGCGGCTCGGTCGTAAGCCAGCGCGGCGTCCTCAGCCGTCTCAAACGTTCCGAGCCAAACCCGAGCCCCGTTTTTAGCCGGGTCACGGATCTCCGCCGCGAATTTTCCCCACGGCCGCTGCCTCACGCCGCGGTAGTGCTTCCCCTTCGCCGGAACAACCGCCGGTGCATCCTTGTGAACCACCGGGGGAGTGAAAACAGGTTCCGGTGCCGGAAATACATCCGGTTCGGGTTTCACGGTCACTTCCGGGACGAAACCCGAAGAAAAACTGTCCGGTGAGTCCGCGTTGAGAGAAGGGACCCACCCTAAGTTGACGGCATCGCGAAGAACACCGTAGAGCACCATGTCCTCCGAATCATCTTCCTTAAGAGGAAGTTCTCCCCAGTCGTTACTCAAACACGGGTACAACCTACCGAAACTGGAGCTCCGAGAGTAAAGCGAAGTGTTGCCCGAGTTAACAATCGGGGGTCCGAATTTGAGATCCTCGGAGTCCCCGAGTAAGTGGCGGCGAATGGAATCCAAAAGAGCCAAATCAGACTCGTAGGTAGTTTCTTCGTACATTTTTGTAACCGAAATGTCTTTGTTGCTGTGTCTCAGGCAATCTGTGTTTTTTATCGTTTGTGTTGTGTTGAGAGAAGGATTGTGGATTGTGTTGTTGAGGGATGGTATTAGGTTGTGAATTGAATATTGGAAGTTGAAAGAGAAAGTAGATGAGAGTCTTTATAGAAGGGAAGGTACATGAACTTGGATGATAAACTTAAGCTTAATATCAATGGCGTTTAGAAATATTTTAATTTTCAATTGGTGTACGGTTTCGGGTTTAAGTTAAATTCTTTGAGATTTACGAATGCTGTCACCCTTGGCTTCTCCGAAGGTTCGCATTTATGAATCGCAAGGTTCAGGTGCAAGTTGCTTGAGATTTATCACGTGCATTATTCCCCATATTTCGTAATAAAATATTTTCTCTATGATGTCATTCGACTTGCACGCCCACACAACTTGTTTCTTGTCTGTTTCTGCAGTTTTTGTCGTCTTTCTGCCACTAAAATCACGCACAAACTTATCATTTCTGCATTAATTAAATCTCTTGGACAATATATTTTTAGCTTTATATTTATAAGAATTTGTGTAAATTATTGAAAACCCTAATTTTGTTTGCACCGAGAGAGGAAAATGAAAAGCAAAAGTTGTAATTTTGGAAGAGAAAAAGTAGAAGCAGAAAAGAAGGAAAGTGGAAGTGGACTAAGAGGAAATGATGCAGTGGATATGGACATGTTTGGTGAGGTTTGAAATTGCAAAGGATGTTATTGGTGGATATAAGTTTCTTGCAATGTCAATAACCCCCCATTAATTAATCTACTTGCCAAAGACGACCCCACCCTCCTTTAATTTTCCATCTCACTGTAACTTCACTTTTTTTTTATCAGTGTTGCTTCCAGGAAGCTGGTGCTCATCACACAACATCAATTCACAAACCCTCACTTTTTCACATTTCATCATTTCCATCCCCTTTATCAAAAGATGCTACCACTCTATTTTCTACATTAATTAGATAATGGCCTTTGGATTAGATTAAACTAATCTTTACCATATTAAATTTTACTTAAGTTCATGAATTCCTTTTAATTTTATCCCATGTCAACATTCACACTGGAGTATTGTCTCAAGTCTATAACCTTTTCAGGATTTTGTACTCCTCAAATCTCAAACGGTGGAAGAAAAACAAGGTATATTGCTGCTCCTTAATTCAACTCCTCAGAAAAACTATTGGTATATTGTGATAATTAATTAGGTCTAGGATTAGAGAATTTTTTGTTTCCATAAAGTTTAGATAACATAATTAGAATTATTGTATTGATCAATTGTTTATTTTGAAATTTTTACCATTGAAAAGATTGGAGAGAAAAAATATATTTAAACTGATTGGTTTGTACATTCTAATTTTTGTAAACTCTTATTGTTTAACTTCTTAAAAAGCTTGTTTTAACTTGTAAATAGAATAAATTTACCTTATGAGATAAGCTTAATTCATTTTAAATTTTCATTTTTAAAAAATACTAGACGAAAATTTTATCAAAACAAATTTTATTTTGTTGTCGGGTGTTTTTATATTTTAATCTTGTAATTAAATAAATAATTACTCTGTTTAAAATACGTCTCGGTCAGTCATTAATAAATCATCTTGAAATTTTATTCCTTAGTTCATATGTTCGATTATTGGCTGCTACAACTACCACGCCACTATAAGAATACTTAATAAAATAACTGATGTGATATATAAAGTTTACGGATTCGATTGAATGGGTAATTTAAATTAATACAAAGACTCATATGTATTCTTACATATTTATTGATTCATAATGATATCTATGAATTAATATTTTATACTAAAAAATAAACATAATTTTTACTAAGTGATGTTCATGGTGGACTCCATTAAAATTCAGTTGAGGCCTCAAATTGATTTTATATTGGAGCTAAAATAGTTTTTTTTTTTAAATTTAACTGGCAATAAAAGGATATCGTGAATATTATAAGCATGTGTTTCCTTGTTAAGTTTCAATTCACCACTTTTAGTTATCAACTTTTCACATGACAACACGATCTTTTATACATTAAAAATATAATTTATTGTATAACAATACAATTCAACATTCTCAAATGTCTAACCATTGGTTGAAATATCTAAACAGATGAAACTAAACGACGATATCAGGACACAATAGAACTTTTATTAATAATTTAATTTTTCTTTCTGATTAAAACAATTTCACAATTTTTCCTTTGTTTTTTAAACAACGCAATTTAAATTTTAATCATGTCTTATCTGCATCTTATTCTTTATTTTCTTACAAATTGATTTTTACTTTCTCTCTATCAAATATTTGAAAAATAAATGTTTGTTCTTGTTAATATGCATCGAGAACAATGTAATAAATTTTGTAAAAGACCACATTCATCTTTAAAAAGTGCCATGTAATGTTTTTTTTAATTAAAGGTGATCCATATGTTAAGTTGGAGAAAAAATGTAATAAATTTTGTAGGCAGAAGACCTAACTATTCTTTAAAAGTGTCATTTCATAATTTTTTTCATTAAATTTCTATGTATAAATCGTGTACATATATATAAGGATGATATTGCAATGTATTATTTTTAATTTATTCTTTAAATGTAACTGTTAACTAATATTTTGATTAAAAGTAAATTACACGTAGATTATTACTAAACGGATAACTATTTTATCATTTTAATTTTTTATCTGTATTTGTGAAATAATTTATCTATTAAATTTAGAATTCAAACATTCTGTAGAATATTTTAAAGTTGCATGTTGTGTATATATCTAAAATACATAGATGTTGTGCATTTGATCCCATAACTAATAAACTAATTTATGAATATTTACAAATATTAGCAATTATTAACTAAGTTTAAGATACAGCTAACAAGATTATATAAAATTTCAAATCAAATATTTTATCTAAACCAAGTTATTAATTTGTATAAAAAAATGTAGAGATATTTTTAAGCTTGCGTGGTATTTAAAGGCATATTTTAAAGTTTATTTTGGATATCGTAAGTATTTAGATTTTAAACTATAAATTTAATATAAAAGTTGACAATACGATGAATCATAATATGTGAAATGAAAATTTAAAATGTGAGAAATACAATAGTACAAAATTGAAAATGACATTTTACAATATTATAATTATTAAAAAAGAAAACAAAAAACTTTGACTTTAGAATGTTGTATAACTGTTATATTATTATCTAAACAACCAACATGTCACATAAAAATAAAATTTATTTTTGTCTGACCTCTCTCAACAACTTTTTTTTGCAAATAAGAAATTTATTTTACTAATTATATTACTTTTAGTATTAAAATGATAATGCCACACACATTCAAAGACAAATTTAATTAATTGATAAAAAAAATTGTATTCTCAATATGAATTTGAAATCTTTATTTTCTGAATAATTAACTTAAACTATAAAATATATTTACTACTTTTCTATTTATTTTCTGTTGGAATGAAAAAAAGAATCTGTGTACCAAATGGTTTAAATTTAAAAATCGGAGTGTCCAACCTTTGAATTTTCAAGCTGACCGATGACCATAACAATGTGCAAAGTTTGATTTTGACTAGAAAATTCTCATTACTTTGTTAATACATAAACTGTTTTGTGTCCACGTGCCCATTCCTAACACGTGTATCTCACAATCTTTCGTTTTTTTCTAATATTTTTATTTAGCCGCATTAATTTATAATAGTCTGTGTATTTTTTAATGATAAATAATTAAAAAGTATAACTCATTATATTTACAATTTTAAACTTCAATATCTCGTTACTATAAACAAAATGATTAAATACACAGTTTTGAAAATATAAAAATATTCTTTTATATTCATAATTTTCAGTTTTAATAAACTTTAATATAAATAAATAAGATCATACACAATTTATAGATTGAATATATATATATATATATATATATATATATATATATATATATATATATATATATATATAAGAACTATTTATATAGATTTAGCTGGGCTGGAATCTGTGAACCAGTTTGGAATTTAACATGAGAGAGGCCCTATACCAAGGACAAAAACTCTGTAACAGTTGAATTTAGAATATTAAATTTTAGAAAAAAGAAGAAATAGAAAATTCACGCCGTAAATTGTACAAATAAAATTTTTCTAGTCCTTCTTCCTACCTTACCCAACTATGATTGACGAAATATAAAACATTTTTCTTCTCCAATGATTCAATGTATTCAACTTTTGAATACATAATATTTATCTTCTTCAATGATTCAATCTATTCAATTATATAGAAAAAGGAAAATACACTATTTTCTAAATCATCTTTTAATGTCATCGTTTTGTTTGAAAATTGTAATCTTTAATTAAATGAGATATATATTTTTATAATGATATATTTTGTCTCTAAATATAATTACTTGATTTCTTTATTAAACATACTTGTCTAATTTTCTCACTTAAAATAACATATACATATATCTTTAAATTTTTTTAATTATTTTATTTAAATTTTAAAAAATAGTGATATGCATGTATTTTTCAGGTAGTGTAAAAGATTATTAATTTACACATTACATATAATCTTATATCCATGATTTATCTTAAAGAAACTACAAACATTTAAAAAATTACATGATCCATTATTTTATTTTATTTTAAATTAATGGTATAATAATCACGTGTGCTCCATAGAAAGATGGTGGGTGTTCATCTCAATTAAAAATAAGTAAATATAAAATGTCATTCAACATTGTGTATTTTAAAAATTAATAATCAAGGATTTAACTCAACTCTCAGTTGATTGAATGTAATGACTTGTGTAAACTCTCGAGTACAATCCCTACATACAAAAACATTAAAGAAATAACCTATATATAGGAGTAATCTATTCACTTTAATTTTTACGCATAGCATATTTTATATTATTAATCAACCACAAATGATTTTAAATATAAACAAAATAAACAACTTATTATATATGGAAAAATTTAATATATAAAAAGAGCAAGCCCATCTATTTTGATGAAAGCAGATACTAAACCTGCTATTAAAATGAATACGTTTTATTTTTCTTGTGTATTTAATTTAATAAAATGCCACAATCGTTCTTTATTAGATGACACACAAATTTTTCTTATGTTATAAAAAGGTGTATGTTTTTAATTTTTTAAAATAAAATAATGGGAATGCAATTCGTCTTAAATGGACTGGTTCCCATACCCAAGTTTGAAATGTGATACATTGAATTTAAGTTAAATTTATATTTTAAAAATATTTTTCTTAGTAAATATTAATCACATTTCTATTATATTTTTTAATATTTTTTCGCCAGATACGAAAAAGTGGACTAAAATACCCCTTGAATTTGAGTGAAAATTTTATGGCTAGTTAGAGTTTTCACTTTGATGATTTAGTTAGAATTTTGAATATAGTGGTTTGTTTATAGAGTATGATTGGTGTGGCTATGGATGATACCAAACGTGTGAAATTATTCATGGTTGCTTAAATCCTTGTTTCACACGTGCACAGGTAAAAGTAAAAGCACAAAAACATTGTTGTTTATAACACTTATGAAGGTCAAACGTTTGGATGTAACAATTCACAACAACCCCTTCAAACGGTAGTTGGTTTATAACAGTTATGTTGACTTAATCATTCATTTACACCAATATATTTTCAATCTGAGTAATTCATCAGGTATAAGACATCAATTATTTCATCATGTAATTAATATTTCATTTTCTCTTACCCAATTTGAATACGGAGGAAATTTACTTTTAGTAAAAGAATACAAGTCCACGGTTAATAAAAATAAATAAATAAATTATCAGAGTTTAAATGAGGTGTGCTAGATCCCTAGAGATATTAAAGATGAGGAAAGGTAATATTTATATTTGAAGTAAGTTTTGATTAAAGTTTCAAGAATATTTATTAGAAAGATATACTATTATAATAATATATAAGTCTAATTTATAAAAAGGATTGTATTATTTTTAATTTAAAATTTCAAATAATTTTTTTATGTATTATTCAACTTAATTTTATATTTGAATATCTAACAATATTTTTAATGATGATTTAGATTTAAGTTTACTTATTTAATATGATAATAGAGTTTACTTTTATTAAACACATCATATTATTATTATTAACCACTATTTATAAATATATAAATTTACACACATACTTATATACACCTTATATAAAAGTGTATATTTCACATTTATTTATTATTATTACTATTATTATTATTATTTTATTTTATTTTGTTTCAGAACACTTTATCATTTCATGTGTGTATATTTTTCATATGATTTCTGAAAGAGTATATTTCACTATTTTTTTTTATATATTTTTTGTTTACTTAATCTCAATAAAAAAATAAAAATTATTGATAGATAAAATTCGTCCATTATCGTAAGAATATATTAGTAAAGAAAAATTATGGATAGTTTACCAATAGTAAAAATTCTGTCAATAAAATATTCATGGATTAATTATGTTTTTTTAATATTAAATAAAATTTAAAATTAATTTTTTAAAATTTTTAATCCAATTCAATTTTCAACTTTAAAAATGCATGAATTTAGTCATTTTAATAAAAAAAAATTAAAGTTATCTGACGTTTCAAATGTTTTTCAACTAACATTAAAGCAAAAATGTATCAAACAATATAAATAACTTAAATTTTACCATGAAAACATTTGAAACATCAAATAAACTCAATAAAAATTAGTTAAAAAAACTAAATTCATACATTTTTAAAGCTTATGAACTAAATTTAACAAAAGTTTTGAAAGAGGAACAAATTTCAATTTTCACAAATTAAGGAACAAAAAACATACTTAACCCATAAATAAATTTCACCAAAGGATAAAAATTTCAGTGATAAGTATTTATAATCACAAATTTGTTAGTAATTACCATTAACAAAAAGATTTATCTATAAATATCACAATTTGATTATTCTTCATCTTCTTTTTTATTTTCGTATTCATTTACCTCTTATTCTCCATCTTCATCTCTTATTATTATTCTTCTTTCTCCTATCCTTGTTTACTTTTTTTTTCTTCTCTTCCTCTTTCTTCACACGCATCTTACGTTAATTTATAAATATATTGCGAAAAATTTAATACTTATTTTACAACAAAGTTACTAATAAAAAAGTCATAAATAATAAAAATTATAAGTTATTTTTAGTGTAGAATCTCTTATCTTATCGATACTTTTTTTTTTGTTAATAATAAAAATTTTAATTTATTAACAGATACTTATTAAATTTTTTTTTATTAATTAAAATTTTAAATTTTGTTATATAAAATCAACGATAAATTTAATTTTGTTAATAAAATTTCGTCGAAATTATTGTAATAAATATTTCTTTAATAATATCATTTATATTATATATATATATATATATAATAAAATAATTATTGTAGCATTCTTTTATAATTATTTTATTCCCCCTATATTCTTTTAATAATTAATTAGTTAGTAGTTAGAATTTGAATTCATGTAAAGCATCGTGGATATGAAATAACTTTTTCCTGTTCTTATAAAATACGTATATTTAAAAAATAAATTATTAAAATAATTATTATATATTTATATATTAAATAAATAAGAAATTAATTAATATGATTTAATTTTTAGAAAATATTATTTATTTGTTTTACAATCAACTAAAACCATTCGTTGCTCAACACAGGGTCAAATCTACCTCTAACACTTTATACTGACACTAAGAGCATCAAATTTGAAACCAATATTATACAATAAAAAAATTGTTATTAATTTCTCTTCAACTTTCAAAGATATTATTTAGTGTACATAATAAATACATTTCAATTTAACAATATAAATATTGCCTATGTTTTTTCTATAGATTATTTATCACACGATAAAAAACTGATATAAATGTTTGTAATTATTGTTTCACGCATTCACCATGATTATAATAATTTACTCTTATCATGTGCATGGTTCCATGGGTGGAAAAACTAGACGTATTGCAAAAATTGTTGGAAAGGAACCAGTTTGGTGGCATCTTAATTGAAATCTTTTCACCAAACAAGTTGAAAATCTTGTCCACATAAAAGTGCAGTGTACTATCTATAATCAATAATCCACCATATAATAATACAACTCATTCAATGCTAAACATGACTTTTCTATGTAACGGTCAAATTAATCATCTTTTCAAATTATAACATCAATAGTTATAATAAATTAATAACCTTCATACCACATCCAATATGCCATTTCTGCAAATCAATAATTATTATGTAATACAATGCAATTATAATTCGGTTTCTTTCTTTTTAATTTTTGGATACCCAGTTATTTAATTATCTTCCTATCATGTTTAATAATTATACATTATTTAAAAGTTGAAAAACTTTGTTTAAATACTTTTTCTATCTTTCAATATATTTTTTAAAATTAAAATCATAATAAACAAAACTAAGATAATATTATATATATATATATGTTATATGATTAACTTTAATGATATTATTTGACGAATTTAAAATAAAAATATTAATATTTATCATAGGACTGATAATAAAATCGTGAGTATCTTAAGTTTTAAATTGGAAATGACCAATCATTATTTCCATCATTCTCTTTAAATCTTAATTGAAATTTTATTTCTAAATCTAAAACAGTTTAGATACACTTTTCATACACATTTTAAACATAAAATTATAATAAATAATTTCAAAAACAAATAATATCTCCAATATATAATATATAATGATTAACTTTAATTCTATCAATCAAACAAATTATAATGGAATAGGATTATGTATAGAAAAATTGAATTATAAGCGGACTTATAATCGGATAAGATTCTGGATAGAAAAAGTTGAATGAAACTTCACCTGTTGTCGGCACGACCTGTTTTCATTGTAATGTTTTTGTTTAACTATTCTAGATGGTAACATAAAAAGAACGTGTGTTTTTATAACTTCAAATTTTTTCCACTTTCGGAAACTGAAGACTGAGTCATGTCAGTTAGAAATGTCTTCATGCATTAACTTGATGTTCTAATTTTATTTTACAAAATCGGGTTATGAACACTAGATCTGAACATTCAATTTGGGCTAGCCCAATATAGACAATGGAAACAGTGTTGAAAACTGAGCAAAGATCTTCTAAAGTTAATATTATAAACAAAATGACAGGGTTTAGAACATTTACAAACACTGTGCAATAGTATGAGACCGTTTCATCGGACCTTTTCATGATACGGATGAAGTCAAACTAGAATCATTGGGGTCTGAGGAGGCCAAAGTTAAAAAAAAAATAATAGGAGAAAGCAACAGGACATCCAAATCAGCCATGACCATTCTAGAAGTTCTTCTATCCATCCTATGTATGACCGCATCATTCATTCAACTATTCTATGAACTGTTTATATTATTTAAAAAGTGTATTAATTATACTTATACAACACTGCTCTTCTTCTCTCTGTTATTAAATATGATTAACTTTTAGGATTAGTTTCATCCATTGATGGGAATATATAAAACACTACTCTTTCCTCCTCCTTAATTTCAGATCGAGAAGGTGCTCTTTTGAGAAATAATGTTGGAATCTCAATTGATTCAAACATATTTGTAAAATATAATATATAAGATTTATTGGGTTGATTTTATAAAATTGAATTAAGTTTAAATTTTATTTATAATATAATTGTATAGTATGATATCTACGCCGAGCGTTTAGTATCCAAGACCGGTCGCTCTATCTACTGTAGAAATGTTCGTCGATTTTACCAAACGCTCGTTAGTTTGTTTTACATTTCGTTTAGGTTAAATACAACAGAGGCTAAGGAAAAAATGTACGTTTTGCTCTAAGACTAAAAAGACCTTCTTGTGAGAAAAAGATCACTTGCTTAAGAACTGAGGTTCCATAACTTACATCTGACTTTAGCATCAGAGTATTTTCGCAGGTACCCCTACTTCCATTGAGGCGGACGCAATACATCAGTGAAAGGAGTGTAAACAATTTTCAGGAGGGTGAACATGCAATATCATTGGAGGAAGAGTAAACATCCCTGACATTAGCAGTAGTAAAGCATCATCAACAAGGTTTGTATCTCGGTCCCAAATAATCATACTGAAACAATAATTATTGTCCTATTTATAAGTTGGTTGAAATAATTTTGTTTTAGTTAATTATATTATTTAAGTTATTATTCATTTGAGAAATTGAAACTCTTTTTATGAATGTATCTTTAAAAGTATTTTGGATAATTAAAATATATATATATTTAAATTATTTTTATCTTGATTATTAAAGAATGTAAAATTATTAGATTTATCAAATTAAAACTTCAATTAAAAGTTATGAGGTTTTTATAAAGGTGCTAATGTTTCAAGTTTCTTAAAATAGCATTGTTTAAATCATTCATGGCATTTAAAATATTTTCTCCTTAAATCTCTTTCTTATATTCATCTTTGATATTTTCAACTTAAAATTTACGTGCAAACATAATAGTAAGCAAGTTTTAGAAAATGAAATCAATATGTAATTGAATAGAGAGATTAATCTCTTGATGGGTTATATAACTGCATATTAGGCTTGCTTGATGCAAATCTACACAAAAATGATTTATGTGCTGTCCCAAAATATGGAGGGAATTCGTTTTAATTTAGATAACTTAAACTATAATATTTAAGAGAAAAAATATACTTTCTTGAAAACTAGATATGAAAAAAAAATCATACAAACTTGTATTATATACAGTCCAAGTGAACTAGAATTAACATATTAATATTCACATTAAATAATCATTTGACTAAACATTAAGATGACTGAACGATTTTAAACACTTAAAAATTTTAAGGATCACCCATAATCAAAGTTATAAATAAACTATAAATACGAATATAAAATAAAGAGATATATGATTATACTGTAAACTTAAACTTAAACTTTTATTGTACTAGCCAAACAGTTTGGATAGTTTGGATATTAACTTGATCGTGGAGTACATTTGACAGAGATATAAACTATACTAAACGAAGGAGTAAAACATATCAGTAGAAATAATTATGTTCTATTAACAATGCAAGTTATCTCATTTAGTAATTATTTTTTTTTAAACTGAATTCAACGGACAGACAAAGAGGGCCCTCTGACAAGTGACAGCAGAAGCAAAGAATGGGTATAATGATCCTCAAAAGTCAAAGAACATGCAGTTGACTACGGCAAGGTTGAGACAGGATTAGGTTTGAACCAAACTGAGTCGGGTAATTAGGGAACGGAGTCAAGTATTCGGGTCATGTATAAGCGGAGTGCTAGTGTGAAGAAAAGCCTGTCGGGTCGAGTTCTGGAGCAAATCCAAGTATCCGACCCAATTTAGAAAATGGATGCAGATAGAGAGAGACGATTAAAATAATTGAGAAGGTAAGTTAGTGGAAGGTTCGTGCAACAATCATTGCAGGCTCCTCCTTTGAAACTTAATCATCTTCAATGGCTATATATCTTAATTTTCCACTGTCTCTGATACACTCAAAATCTTCCTTCAGCTTCTTGAACATTTCAAGCACGCTCCTTCTCCATCTTCTTCCTCGTAAGAAACCATTTCTAAATCAGTATCAGAAACCTCACTGATGGCAAACCCAAACCCTCTTCAACTTTCTGCTCTCAATCAAATAAAACTGCATCTTCTCGGAGAACTCTCTCCTCTTCCGATCACACCCTCTTCTGATCTCACCAAAAATAACTTCTCTTTTCTATTTGAGGAACCAAATCCCACCTCATCTCAATCAAGCTCCTCTGTTCCCAATCTTCAACTTCTCAATCATCTGCAACAATGGACCAATTTTTCTCTGACTTTTTCGACTTCCCAACTACTTCCACGGAACACCAGTTCTCTCGTTTCGAAATCGAGTCCAAACCCCAAATAATCGATCACCAGACTCCGAATCCACACCCTCAAACATCAACCTCGGATTTCACGTTTCCGAACACACATGACCGCAAGAAACCTCAATCAAATCGAAAAAAGTCGCTGCAAATCTCTCTCCCGCAAAAGACGGAGTGGATCCAGTTCGGAGAGGGTGAGGTTGCGGGAAAGGTGGTGCAGCAGGCTGCGGAAGAGAAAAGGCACTACAGAGGAGTTCGACAGAGACCGTGGGGGAAGTTCGCGGCGGAGATCCGCGACCCCAACAAGCGTGGCTCCAGGGTGTGGCTGGGGACGTTCGAAACGGCTCTGGAAGCCGCCAAAGCCTACGACCGAGCCGCGTTCAGGTTTCGCGGCTCCAAAGCCATCCTCAACTTTCCCCTCGAAGCCGGCGCCGATAACCGAAAACGCCAAAGGGAAGAGGAAGAGCCGGTGGTGGAAGTCGTTAAGAGGGAAAAGGTAGAAGATTTCGACGTCACCTGTATTAGGGATGCTCCCTTAACGCCGTCTAGCTGGCCAGGCTTCTGGGGTTCCGATGCTAACGGAATCTTCGCCGTGCCGCCTCTGTCGCCGCTATCTCCTCATCCGGCGTTGGGTTATCCACAGCTTATGGTTGTGTGAAATTGAAATCACCTTTTTTTATTCGTTTTTCCTTCTCGAAAATCGAGATCATTTGTTTATTCGTTTGTTTAAATTGAATCATTGTTTGTGCCTCTTCATTCTTACATTATTCCTGTAAGTAAAAAACATTTCCAGTTAATATGGGTCAACAAAACAACATTATACATGATGACGTGCAGACAAGCTATTAATTAATATTGAAGATACTGCAGAAACAAAACCTTCGATTTGTTTATTTACATGCTTATATAATGGATATATGCAAGAGCGTAAATGCGAAAATAACAAGAAACGCTTTTGGCTAAGAATAACCAAAGAGGAAATGCTTAACAATGGAAGGTAACGTAGCCAGAAAATGAGGTTCCATGAGAGGGGCTTCGGATCTTAGAACAGTGCTTTCGCGCTTGCCATTATGGAAACACAATCTAAACAGTTTATGTTTTGCACTGCTCAACAAAAAATAATAAAGATACAAAAAGAAGAATAAATATTAATTATGTTTAAGATAGTATATATTTTTTAAATTTTATGATACTGAGCTTAAAAATTATATAAAAAAATTGGACTTATTGGATAATACAGCACATGTGAATTAATGAAAGAAAACAAAACTCTACATAGTTCTTTTTCAACTGAAGACTCTTTCCTACTTTTGACTTTATACCTTACTTTTTTAATAATTCAAAAAAAAAATACTATTTTCGTCAACTAAATAAGTGATGAGAGAAGTTTTTTAGTTTTGTTATTTTTTGAAGGTTTATTTTTATGGGCATGGTCATGAAGTTGTCTGAGTGTGACCTTTTTATATTCAAAATTCAAGCTGAGATGACTTCTGAAAAATAAATAAGTAAATAAGGGTGAGGCATGCAAGCATGATGGTCGGAATATTTTATGTTATCCACTCGTCAGATTCAACTTACCTGAACTTGATCATCCTTTCATGCTTTAACCAGTTCTCGTCAAAATAGTTTGGTATAAAGGAGGCTTGCTGAAGGCACAACATATAAACCATGCTTATTTTACGCCCATATTTAAACTAGATAATAGAATTTTAAATTCTTACATATCAAACAACCAAAAAAAAAAGAATATACTACTTTGAATGCTTCAACACTTCCATATTTCTTGTCTAAAACATCTTGGTTCTCAGTATGGAATACGTAAAATTGATCTTGTGTTACATTTTTATTTAATAGAGGTTATTCTATTAAGAAATGATGACGGTTAGGTACAAATAAAGTCTTACATCAAATAAAATAAGAGATGAACATGAGTTTATATATACATAAGATACCTCAATTGGTAAGAAACTTTTTGGAATGGTATAAAAAACAAATCCGTGAGAACTTGACCCAAAATGAACAATATCTTATGTATATTGAACCTTCCTACAAAACTAGAAGGTAATTTTAATCGTTTGATCGAAGTAAAGACCGTCTTATTGTGTAAGGGTTATTTTCATTCCTTAATTAAAGTAAAAGTAATTTTAATATTGACTATTGTAATCGCTTAATCAAAGTAGAATTGTGGTTGTAATCACTTAATCAAAGTAAAAAATATTTTAATTGTTGTACCGCGATATTAACTTCTCAATAAAAAATGAAGGTAAGTATTTGTTTTTTTTTATAGAAAGTCATTCACATCTAATTGTTTAATCATATATTAGAAATATTGTTTAACGATTATAATAAAAATATCTAATAAACGTGAAGATAACTTGTTTATTTTTTATTTGTATCTTATTTATAAAAAGTTTTGGTTAGAAAAGTTGTGTAGTGTTAAACCCATTTTTTATTTTTACTTAATCTAAAAAATATGACTGCGAGGATTATGTAGCATTAAAAGCAATTCTATCTTCTTTTTTTCTTTTCTCCATTATACTAAATGTGAAAAATCGAATCTTAATATTATTATCAAGATATTTAAATTACTCTCGATCATATTAAAAAATATGTTTACTAATAGATGCAATAAACCTAAACAAGAAATATTTATATTAAAATAATTATCCCACATATATTATTAAAGTAGATAAAAGTAACAACAACAAAAAAAAAGCACTTTAAATGTTTAACTTAAGTCTCTACTCAGTTAAAACAATAATATATAAATAAGATGAAATTATAAATGAAACGAGTTTTGTGATATAGTATTAGAAATACGATCACTTATCCGACTGAAACCACTTACTCAATAATATCTTTCAAAAATAAATGTATACATGAAACTAAAACTCAAATTCTGAAAAAAAAAATGTATCATTGATATAATAATTTAATACATTTTCCAGCCGTATTCATTATTATTACTACGGGAAACCTTTTCTATTTTGTGGGACAGTTACTGCAAACCATTAACTTCAATTTGTAAATACATTTAAAGAACATTCAAATCACTTATGCAAATATTAAATTGCACTAAATAATGAAATAAAACTCACATATGTGGCATATTGAATCACTTATTAAAGTTCACAAATATTGGATTTTATTTTTTATATATTCTAAATATTTTTATGAGAACTTTTAGAGTTTAATTAAATCATTGTCTCATTAGTGCAAAAAGGGCTTTAGACGTCTGTTATTTTGGTCTTTCAACATCAGATCCAGAACCGACGTCTTTGTGGGTGACGTTAATCAAACGTCGGCTGGGTATAGCCGACGTCTATATAAACGTCGGATATCTATACATCCGATGTCTATATAGACGTCGGATGTTGACGTATACCCGACGTCTATATAGACATCGGATGTATTGATATCCGACGTCTATTGCCCCGGAACGTTTTGTCCACTGTAACTCATTGGACATCTGTTCGTGCACTGACAGACGTCTATAGACGTCGGGCATGACACTAACAGATGTCCACGGGGTGTTTTTTTTTTAAATTAATTTATTTTTACAATAAAACCACACCTGAAAAACAAAATTATCCCAAAACAGTATACTGTAATATATATATATATATATATATATATATATATATATATATATATATATATATATATATATATATATATATGCGTTTCAATTAAAGAAAGTTCTACTTAATCTATGAAACAATCCAATACCAAAACTATCAAAATATAAACTTAGACTAAACCTAATAATGTTCAACAACAAATATAAGTGTTCCTAGCTCCATCTTTGCAGAAGATAAGCTGTCCACTCCTGCCTTATCTGCCTAATTGTGTCCTCTGGTATAGGAGATGTACTCTTGAAGCGCTGCAAAATGAAGAAAGATTCATTATGGTTTCATATATGTTCAAAGATGAATTTGATTTGTAATGTATTGAAGGTATGCATCACTACCTCATTCCAGTCATCTGTAATGGAAGCTCGAATGATGGTCTTAATCCAAGACATGACATATAAGCCACATTCCCATGAATCTAGCTGCTTGTTACACTAAAATGACAAACTAAATAGTCAAGAATTTAGATCATTCAATAACATAGAAAATGAATTAGAACTATAAATGACTTATAACCTTTGGATACAAAACTTGAACTAGTTGACCTCGGGATTTACCCATAACTCTATTTAGATTGAAAACACAAAGTAAAATTAATATAATTATATTTATCATAAAAATTTAAGGTCAACATGAAATTCAAAGTCATTTTTGGAGAAACACTTACCCTTGAAGCATGCTTCTTAAGTCATTTCTCATCTTCCTTTGCAGCGAACAAAACCATATAATTTTACATTGTCTGGGAATGATGACCATCAGCTGCCAATGAGACCTATCATGAATCATAAATAGTTAGTAAACTAATTAAGTAAACTTTAATGAACTTTTACATAAAACAACACATACCCATCAATGTATGACACAAGGTATACGTCTCTTTTTGACTCATCCATCCATGTTTGTAAATAATATTGTTTGCTTTCAAGTGTGTTACCAGAAGGTTGAATGGTCTGAGGTTCAACAAATCCGTACATGGAAGACCGACATTGGTCTACAACGATTGTGTCCATGTACCTAAAACAACAAAGTTAAGTTGTTAGAAACTAGGAATCTAAATAAAACTAACATATCTTACATGCACCTAAGACAACATTATCGGCTGCTTCTGAGGACGTGTGAACTGAAGATAAGAATTTCAAAGTTATCAATAAATATTTTTAAATTTAACATAGAAATACTAATAATAAAAATATTATACCTGTGGAGTAGCAATGTGTGACATGATCAATGCTCTAGGCCAGGCTATAAATGATCCTATGGCCTCCCCCACAAAATGAATTTTTGGAGTGGGTACAGGCACCTGAGCCTGGGGATCCCAAACCTCGTCAATCGTCACACGCACGTGGTGGGGTAATATGAGAACACCATGAATAGTCTGCACTCCCTCAAGTACTCGTCCGACAGCCACAATGCGTGGGGGATCACCATCAACCAACAGCTCATACTGACCACTATACTCAGTAGGTTCTACAACAGAGCATGATCCTCTAGTGCTGACACGAGGTGCTGTGGGAGCTTCAGTGGGCAACCCCATGGTGCCCTGCGTCATGGGATGCAGCTTCTCTTCAAGCGCTCTTTGTATTTTTTTTTGTTCTTGTAGCTGCTCCATGAATCTTTGCTCCATTGATCTCATGCTTTGGTTGAGTCTTTTCTCCCACTGAATATCCATCTGCCTCAGTGCCTCCTGATTCATTGATTGAGTGTTTTTCTGTGTAGGGCCAAAGTAGTCACGAAGACCAATCGTCCTAGGAAATCCACGTACACGTCCTGGGTGCTCGGGCTTTTCAATGGTCGTTGTTAGAATGTCCCTACCTTGGCCAGCAAATGTTCCTTGAGTCTGCTGCTTAACCAACTCATCCTGCACATAAAAAAAACTTTGTTACTTAAAAGACATGCTATGATAAATACACAATCAAACAATGTTTAGAATTTGAACTTACAATTCTTTGTGAGATCAAGGCAGTTGAGGAAGATGTCATGTTCCCATCAGATTTAGTCCGAGCAGCCTTCCACAGCTCGTACCTAGCAGGTGCAAGTGCTAGGTCCGGGGACTCAAGCCCCAGGGCCTCCGTTCGAGACTTTCTAATTTTCTTCTCCAGTTTTGCATAACCACCTCGTGATAACAAGTGTGGTGCATCGTTTAACCTTTGCCTTTCTTGGACGGCTAACCTTTTACCTTGTGAAACCATGTATATTCATAAGTGTAAAATCATAATAAACTCCATGAAAGACTTTGTAGATGTTAAGAAACATACCTTCCATTCCCCAGACTCTCTAGATGCCCGAAACTGCATCCATTCCTCCTCTGTGAAGGTATATTGCTGACATGGATTTTCATGTTTTTTGTCTCTAAAGACATATAGACGTGTCAGCCTTGTCTTGAAATCCCTCCATCTGATCGCTATATGCGATAACACTTTCTTTCTAATCTGTCCAGTGTTTGGAATATCATAATGTTATTGATTCTTGACATATCCCTTTAAGATCTTCATGTATCTTTCAACAGGGTACATCCACCTTAAGAAAACCGGCCCACATATTCGAATTTCTCTGACTAGATGAACAATCAAATGAACCATGATATCAAAAAAAGGTGGAAAATACATCTCCAAATCACATAGTAGTCTTATTCCTTCATTTTCCAATTGATCTAAACCTCGAGGGTCAACAACTTTCTTGCAAATGGAATTAAAGAACAAACTCAGACGTGTCAGAATACCCCTAACAGAAGGAGGTAATATGCCTTGAATAACAACTGGTAACAATTGTTGCATCAATACATGACAATCGTGAGACTTTAAACCAACTAACTTTAACTCTTGCATAGAAACAAGGTTACTAATATTTGAAGAATAACCTTGTGGAACCTTCACACTTCTTAAAGAGTTACAAAAACTTTGTTTTTCTTTTTTAGAAAGAGTGTGACAGGCTGGGGGCAGATAGGTGCGTCTTCCTATTGTCTGTGGATGTAACTCAGATCGGATTTCCATGTCAGCCAAATCTTGTTGTGCTTTTATTCCGTCTTTGCTCTTCCCTTTCACGTTTAATAAAGTTCTGATGACACTGTCACAAACATTTTTTTCAACGTGCATCACATCAATACAATGTCTAACATCACGTTTACACCAGTATGGAAGATTAAAAAATATTGATCGTTTCTTCCAAATATTTTTTGCAAAGGTACTTTTATGATGTTTTCCGAACACAATGTCAATGTTTTTGACTTCGTTGTACACCTCTTCACCATTCCGGGTCTGGACACAACCACATCCTCAGCACGTCCATTAAATGTTTTTTTCAATCTACGATAAGGGTGATTGCGAGGAAGGAATTTTCGATGTCTTGTATATATCGTCTTCTGACCATGCTTCAATTGAAGGTAACTAGTGTTTTCTTCACAAATGGGACATGCAAAATGACCTTTAACACTATAACCGCTCAAGTTTCCATACGCTGGGAAATCATTTATAGTGCAAAACAACATTGCACGCAATGAAAATTTTCTTGAACATGTGAATCAAACACTTCGACCCCTTCTTCCCACAACAATTTCAAATCATCAATTAAAGGTTTCAAGTAAACATCAATGTCATTTCCAGGTTGTCTAGGACCCAATATCATCATGGACAACATCACATACTTTGTCTTCATGTACAACGAAGGAGAAAGATTGTATATCATCAACATAACTGGCCATGAACTGTGTTTGCTACTTAAGTTCCCATAAGGATTCATACCATCAGTTGCAAGTGCAACTCTTAAGTTTCTTGGATCTGCACCAAATTCTGGAAATGTTTCATCGATCTTCTTCCATTGTGGTGAATCAGCTGGGTGTCGAAGAAGATTATCTCACTTTCTTCCGACAACGTGTCATTTAAGGTTCTTTGCATCTTCTTTAACAGAGAACATACATTTGAACCTAGGTATTATAGGCAAATACCACATCACCTTAGCAGGTGCACCATCATTACCTTCATCACTAGTGTTTCTGTCAAATTTCTTTTTAAAACGGGATAAACCACATGTTGGACAATACTTTAGAGAAGCAAACTCCTTTATGTACAAAAAATAATCATTAGGACAAACATGTATCTTTTGATATTCAAGGCCCATTGGACATAAAAAATTTTTTTGCCTCGTAATTACGAATAGGTAGAGTATTATTTTCTAGAAGCATCTCCTTCAACAACTCCAACAACTCTGTGAAACTTTTATCGGTCCATCCATTCCTTGCTTTTAAACTAAACAACTTCAATGTTGCAGACAGACGTATAAAGTTCGAGCATCCTAGAAACAGCGGTTGCTCTGAATCATATATAAGAGAATCATACAAATTAGCTCTTCCAAAATTATCTTCACCAACATCACATATCATGTCCTCTAAATGATCACTCATCCATTCTTCCACATAATCCGCTCCTCGTGACGTGGTAGGCTGGTCCAGTACTTCTCCATGCCAAGTCCAAACGGTATAAGTTCTCATTATGCCGAACATGAATAGATGGTCACGCACATTGTCTAAGTTTTGCCGTATTTGATTAAGACAACAAACACAAGGACAAAAGTATGTCCCGTTCACAGACTTTGCATTTTGTTGAACATATTGCAAGAACACCGAAACACCCTTCTCATATTCTTCACTGATGCGACGTTCATTCATCCAGCTTTGATCCATACTATGTTCGTAACATACTTCATCAGTTTCAATTTTTTAACTCTCACAAGGTTAGGCCCTACCCATTCAGAAAAATTATTTTTCATAAATAGCTAAGACACATTCAAAGAAGTCTACATAATAAGTTTGATAAGATTTCGACAGCATTTCGCATTGGTCTCTGAAATACACGAAATGAAAGTAGTCAAGGATGACCACAATCAAATATGCATCCGGAGAACAACACAAATATTGAACCGAAATTTTATCAATTTATCCATAAACTCCAACGTACATGTTATAGCAAATTATGAAAAATAATTTTCCCAAACTGTCCAATCGGACAATTCAAAATTTAATACAAACGATTAAAAGATTAATTGTTTGTGTTAAATTTAAAACGGGAACTAAGTTTCACTCAATGATTTGATACTTATAATCTAACATGCCAATTATAATAACACAACTAAAATTTATCACATGCATATTCAAAATTCAATAACACATGCATACCTAAAAGTCAATAGTATAGACATCGGGGCCCTCACTAATATGACGTCTTTCCGATTTAAAAATTAATATTCGCGGGGCATTTAGACGTCGGGTAGGAGGGTGCCCGACGTCCAGGTTAACTTTTCACCTACCCTGTCAGCCATATAGACGTTTGTTATAGTGGGGCCAACGTCTATAATATTATAGACGTCGGTGATGGCGGAAAAAAATGACTTTTCACCTACCTGTCAGGAATATAGACATCGGGTAGGTGGGGGGCCGACGTCTATAATATTCTAGACGTCGGACCCCCTATTAACCGACGTCTAAATGGCCAACTTATTTACGAAAATGCCACCGATCATTTGTTTACGTTGGATATTATGTAATCTGACGTCTAATGGGTGACATTAAAGACCATTTATGCACTAATGTCTTATAGTTTTTTTAGATTTAATATCTATTTTTGTTCTTCGAATCATAACATTTATTTAAAGTTATGTTACGGTTTCAAAATATTTATGTGTAAAAAATATTTAAATTACTTTTTTTTATAATATTAAAAACTTTAATAATATAGCTGTCTTTTAACCACTTGTTCAATTAATAATTGAACAAGTCATGCTAATTTAAATGGCAACACAGTTTCATACACCTAAAATACTCAAATTTAAAATCACTGATTAAGTTTTATGTCAAGTTATTGCATTCAATAACTGTTTGGTATCATCATTATATTCAATAAAGGACTGAAAGTGACATGATCAATTAGGATTTCAATCGATTGTCACATAAGTTTAATTATCTTTTTAAACACATATTAAGTGTAGGTTAAGGAATTAAAAAATTAAAAGAACTATTTGTAGTTTTAACACAATAAACAGTGATTTAAATAAAATTGTTTTTTAATTCGTAATATTTTATTTGGGTATAAAATAAGGATTAGTGTGGGCTGAACTTTTTTTCAACAATTGATTTGAACTCAAAATGTATAGTTAAGTTATTCTAACTTTGTGTTACTGGATTTAGTGATGGTATAAGATCTCAATTCGTGGAGATTCAATTTTTTATGCTTTAATATATACACACATGCATACATTTACTCTTTAGTTAATATCATTTAATTATGTAATCATGTATAATCTTGTATTGCGTTTTAGTAGTATTATGCTTATTTAGAGTGAAATATAAAATAATGATATATTTTAAAATTGGTGTAGCAAGAAACATATTATATTATTAAAATTATTATTCAACATGTATATTTATTAACTTTATATTATTACAAAATTAAAATTTTAAATTTTTAGAATTTAAAATTCAAAAGTTATAAATTATGGAACGATAACCAAACAAAATGACAAAAGAAGATAGCAAACAATCACATCATCGTGATAAGAATGTTGTCGCCACATGTTATTATAATATTATGTTGTTAAAAAAATATAGAAAATAGATATTTTTTATTGATTATATTATTTTTCGTTTTCCATCACGTAAACATACTATTCAACTCAATATGGTAAAAACATCACTTTTATCTCTTTCTTCTTCGGTTGTAATTTTTTTCTTTTGATGAAAATTAACGTTAACTAAAAATAAAATCAATATAAAATATATAATAGATGTATATATAAATTTTATGAAATAAATTATTTTTTGTGATTGAATTAAGTTCAAAATTTATTTTTAATACTATCCACTGAAATGTTTTACTTTGGCTGAGAATGACATGAAAATTTCATATTCTAGTTCAGCAACAAAAATGATTATTGAAAGTGCACATGTGCAATTGGTCTATGACTAGACCTTCCAACAACGTTTTTACCAAATATATAAAAGAAAAGACTTTAAAAGTTCCTGTCGCTGTCCTTCCAAAAGAAAGTGACTTCACTGTCATCTTTTATTTGATGACTCGTTTCCCTCCTTCTCTTCATTTCTAGCAAAATGATCAATTTCATTTTCTGGGTCGGTCAATTTTCATGTCACTTTTGCCTTTGAGTATACAATATGTTAAACCGACATCATCAATTTAACATTGTTCTAACAATTTGCGTGGCGGTGGCTACTAGCATATTCCAGCATGGGATTATGCTCTAGTGAATCACTTTGTCTTTATCAAGCTTCTTAACTCAAACATGGGATTCAAGTCACAGAACACTACCAAGCACCGTAAATCACTTCAATGTCATGCCCTTTTAGTCATACTGCGACACCTGCTAGAGGACTAAAGTAGTTTGGAATTTCGACTAAGATTAATATAAGTATATATTCACCTTTAATTTTCACTTCTTATCACGCTTCTGACTTTTGATATCGATGGAGCTCAGTTCATTCTCTTCCAATTCGGCGTGCATTTCTGAGACTGTAAATGCTGGAAGAACAACAACCTATTCCTCTTTGCTCTCTAATTTCAGCAGCGTTAGATTCTCTAGACAGCTCAACTGTTTCGGAGGTATCACCAAATAAAGCCTCATTCAGGCTTTTCTTTCTGTTGGTTCTTCAGTTTTTGCATTTTCTTTTCCTGTATGTGTACGGATTAAAACATGCATGGTTGGTATAATTTGAGTTTTTAACTTACTCAATTGGTGCTGGGTTTTTTACTCGGCTAATCTTCAATGTCAGGGTTATTTCTGAGGAACTATGAAGCCTTGAATAACATTTACATGGCTCATAGAGCTGTCATCAGTTCAGTTGGTCGAGATGATCTTGCGGCAGAAACGAGTTTCCATCATACGAATGGCATAAATGGCTCAACTTCTAGCTTGGGTTACAGAAATCTGAGAGTACTTGATGCGTTTGATGATGTGTATGAAGGGATTGTAGTTGATTCAGATGGTTTACCAGACGACCCCACTAACTTCGAAGCTATTCTGCGTTTTTCTCTTTCTCATTGGAAAAAGATGGTAAAATCTCTGTCCATGTTCCTGGAACATCTAGCAGAGAAAATGTTAACACCTGATAATGTTGTCGATTCCTCTGAAATTAGCTTCTTTTATCATAACAATAACAGAAGTTTACATATAATGTAATTGGGGAATGAAAGGCATGGATGTTTTCAGTTTTATTTTGTTTGTTGTCTCATGAAGTATTGACAGAAGGTTGTCTGATGATTGCAGGGAAAGAAGGGGATTTGGCTTAGATTGCCTTTAGAGAAGTCTGACCTAGTTCCGATAGCTATTAAGGTAACATAACTTCTTGATTGATTACTTAAAACAGATAAGTAATTGGCTATAAAAGTGTTTTGTCATATATTCAGTTCTTACTGTTCTATTAATTATAGAAGAATTGTTGAACCTATGACTCCTGCTCTCAGGAAGGCTTTGGATACCACCATGCAGAACCAGGATATGTGATGTTAACATACTGGATTCCTGAAGGAACTTGCATGCTTCCATTTAATGCATCACATCATGTAGGAGTTGGGGGATTTGTCATCAATCACAGAAATGAGGTACTAACATCAGAGTTATTATGTACGATGATACTGAATCGAAAACATAGAAAACAAACTTTAGTTGATTTTTTCCTCCTCTTCCCCCCCAAAAAATGATCTTCTTATTCTGCATTTCTAAACAAGAAATGATCATTTTATTCATGCTCTACTTAGTTTTTTGCGTTTCTGTTATATGATTTCAAACTTATATCCAAGTTAATTCATTTAAGCACTTGCATTAATATAATTTCATCTTATAAATTGTTTAAGGTCCTTGTAGTCCAAGAGAAGTACTGTGCTCCTGCAAATCGTGGTCTTTGGAAGATACCAACGGGATTTGTTCTACAGGTAGTTCAGTTTCACTTCACCCAAGTTTCTTTACATTTTATATTCCAACTCATAAATCTTTACCAGTCTTAACTTTTGGCAGTCAGAGGAGATATATGAAGGAGCCGTAAGAGAAGTGAAGGAAGAAACTGGGGTGAGAATGAGATGTTCCTCTGGTGTTACTTCATACTGAATTTGTTCATGCTGCATAATATAGCATCGTTACTTAAAGTCAGTGCTTTCTTTTACTGCCTTTTGCCCATGTTGCAGATTTGTACCGAGTTCATTGAAGTCATAGCATTCAGGTAAGAGCATGATCCACACTCACTTTTATGTAATTTTGAAAGTTTAAATGAAAGTTTAACCAATTGAGTACAATGTGATATATATAAACTGGTAGAAGTTCATTAACAATACTCATAACGTTGTTAATAAAGTGTGCTACAAGGTTTCTAATGGCATGGTTGTGGTAGTTTTCTTGTAATTTTCATAACCAACAAAGTTTGATTGGTTGCATCATCAATTCCAGACACGCGCACAAGGTGGCATTTGAGAAGTCAGATTTGTTCTTCATCTGCATGTTAAGAGCCCTGTCAGCTGAGATCACTGTTGATGATCCTGAAATTGAAGCTGCCAAGGTTAGATAATCTTATTATTATTAATCTAATTCTAGAAATTGGATCTGAGATGGGACAGTCACAAAGTGATTCCTGTCCCAATCATGGTTTTTTGTTTGTGATGAATCATGATTGTTTTGCTAATTAAGAATAATTGATGTGATGTTTTATGCAGTGGATGCCTCTGGTTGAGTTTGTAGAGCAACCACTTCTCCAAGAAGATTCAATGTTCAAGAAGATCATAAATATCTGTATTGCTTGTGTTGAGAAACGTTACAGTGGACTATCTGCACATCACATGGTTTCCAAACTTGATGGCAAGTCATCTTCCCTGTACTATAATGTCATCAACATGTAAGATATCAACTGTATCACTCAAATCTAAAAAGCATGAGCAAGTGCTCTTTTAGTGCAGCTAATTAATACACTATACTATTTTAATTCTTCTCAAATTTGAGCAACAAGTTGATACCTGAGATAACCATACACTATAGATAGTGATACCTAATTTGTTAAGTAATGAAACTGAGATTTTACGTGGATGATGGCTTTAAGAGCAACGTTGGAATGTAGCATGCGTGACTCTCACACTTGTTCATCTGTTCCTCGTTTACTGATCACGCCTCTGCAGTGGAAATTTGATTGTGTACGTTCCAACTTGAGCCAAGCAAAATGATTGTTGATCCATTGTGCAACATTTCCTTCTCCCAAAAACCAAGAAATTCTCCAAAGAAATCATAAGTGTTGGAAATTATCATTTAGAAATAAAGCCAATTTAAATGATACAAATATTAGAATTTACATTTCATAGAATAGAGAATACAAAACTTAGAATAGAGGATACAAATTTCATCTTTTATTGAATTGTTATTAGATTATTTATTGATATTTAGTTTTATATTTGAAATGTATATATTTTAACATAAAAAGTAAATGTTGGAAAATTATATTAACTAAAATTAAAACCAATTTATACAAACTTTACTTTATATACTGAATTAAATTTAAAATTTTTTATTCTAAGTTCTCTTAGTATAAAGTATACATTGTTCACGTAGTGAATAAACTAGTAAATCTAATTTTTCACTTATGTTAGACAAAAAAAGTACGTAATGTATATGTCCTATCAGACATAAGTCTTGGATGTGAAAGGACCTGATAGTTGCATGTGATTTGTTTTATATTTTAGACGTGAGTTTTCTATTAACGTATAACGCTGAACTAAGTCTTTGCATTTAGATTGCTACGCTGTTATTTTAGTTAATATTGATTTTTTTTTCCATCGTTTTCATCATCAACTTATTTAGTATTACAAGAAAACTTTAAATTTATTACTGAGATTATTCGATGAATGGGACTGCAACGTCTGTTTTTGGAATTGTAAATTGAAATTGAATAAGTTGTAAGGTGTAGCATGATGTTCTGCCACGACATTGCCACTGAATTTGGAGTCAACAAGGCGAAGAACTTGGAGAGGGTTGGCTTCTTCTCCCAACCAGAGAACGACAACATCATGTGAGACTTCAGAGCTTCATCCATATCAAAGAAAATTCAAGACCACATTATTAACCTTCAATTATTTCCTAACCAAAATGTGCTCCATGCCTTGCAGTTTTCATTCAACAAAACTATGTAACAATCAGATTTTTGTTTACTTTTATTATTTTATAATAAATAACATTTTTTTTAATTTTACAATAAATAAGTGGGTGAGTGAGGAAACCTTTTTAAAGAAGTGGCTATTATACATGATCATCCTAAATCCATAATCATTCCTTTTTTTAATGTCAACTTAGAACATTAAATGTGTAAACACCAATATTATTAAATATTTGAAACTATTACCATTGTGATCTAGCATGTAAAAATGACAATTATTGTTATGGTTGAAGCTACTCACTTTTTATTTACGATAATTTGACAATACTTTTTGACAATATTTTAATATCATTTATGTAAAATATTATCAAAAAAATGTTGTCAAATTATCATTATCCTTTAATTTATAAAAACTAAAACTTTTGTAGTTTTCACTTTTTTTTTAAATCTTTTTCCTACATTTATCTATTCATCACCTCTTTCTCATTCTCTTTCTTCTTTCCATAGGTTCTTCGACTTTCTCAAAGGTTAATCTCATTTCTTGGATTTTAAAAATGCAAAAAAAAACCCTTTTTTTTTCTTTTTTTTTTAAAAGAAACCTTAATTAGTTTGAAAACTTTAACTTATAGATCACTACACCTTTACTCTTGAACTAAAGTTGACATGCTTAGAAAAATCATTCTTTATATTAGTATTATAAAGGTCATGGATGCAACATGGGTCGGTAATGATTTTTTTTAACTATATTTTTTATATGCAATATCACCATTCTGAATGTGAGTAATTTCCACCAAGAAAACCTGATTATTGAAAAAAAAAACATTCAGGTTTTACTTATGTATAAAGTTCAAACAAAAACACTTTAGTTAAGAGTGGTAATTGCAAATAACTCCAACGAACAACGTGCTTTTACATGATCAAATAAATGATAGCATAAGAAATAAAATTTAAAAATGGATTAAAAAAATATATTATATACCAGTATTTATATGACAGAGCAATTACAGTTATTAAAAAAAGTTATTGCTAATCGTTATAAAGCATCTCTTTCACCTTCATTTATGTGTTTGTGTTTTTAATCATCCATTTATTTCAAATTAATATTTTATATATTTTCCTTATTGAAAGAAATAGCTAAACAGGTAAAAATAACAGCATATCATAGAGCAAGTGCCTCTTTTTTAAATTAAAAGTAAATTTTTTATAATAAAAGTACTTATTTATTATGAAATTTTAATTATATAAAAATGATGAATAAGTAAAGGATTAGTGAACATTGAATTCAATTATATTTGTTAACTATCTGACGACAGAAGAATCTAATGGTTGACTATTGGGCTAAAGTCTGAAAGAAAAATAAAAAAAGTTATAATTATAAATCTTATTATCCACAGTTAATAAATTCAGACAAACCCAACTGTGATTCTTGTTATGAGAATAATATAGTTGCAGTGTGAACTCAAATAATGACGGCGAAGCCACTAAACCCAAAATCAACCTAATTTCAAGAACCAAAATTTCCATATCCAACTTTTACTCCCAATTCCTCTTCAATATTTCACTCCCCACTTCTACGTAAGTTTCTCTTCTCTTTCTCGGTTTCTTTTCAGCGATCCTGCTCTACACACCTTCAATGTTCGCTCTTTTCATTGCATATTCCAAATCCGCAGAATTTCGGGGAACATTGAATTGAATCTCTTTGTTTTGATTAATTGATGCTTCTGCAGGTTTTTAACGGGAAGGGGATGGGGTTGTGATTTGTAATTGAAGAAGGGGTGAGGAGGGAGGACACGGCCACAATGCGGTGGTTTCCGTTGAGTACAACTTCAAACTCGGAACAAGAACGGGGTAGAGAGAATAATACTGCTCGTACTTCGGTGTATCTCAATGTATATGATCTTACTCCCATAAACAATTATCTTTATATGCTTGGCCTTGGAATATTTCATTCGGGTATACAAGGTTTGTGTCTGTTTTCCTTATATTTCCTTTCATGTTCTTTTTTTCCTTTTTTATATGGATCTTTTTTCTGTTATTTTTCCTGTTTATGCTTATTCTGGGGCGCCGCGGGATATTGCAAATTTTAGCTCGTATGAGATTACATGTCACCATTGGGCTCAGTTGAAAACCAAAGAGAAATATTATTTAGCATGAGATCTTTTTTGAGGGCTTCTTTCAAAGCCTTTATTGGTGTCCTTCTTCTTTCTTCACAGGAGAAGGGTTCTGTTAGGCCTTCGGCAAGAAACGTAAAATTTGCCGATGTTCCTATCATGAATTTACTGTTTATGATTGCTAACAATGTGTGCTTATTAAAAGAGGAGAAATAAAGGGTAATTTTGAACGAAGTTGTTATATAATAAATGAATTTGCTGTGTGCGTTGTACCTGAAACGCGGCAGGCGTTAGAGAATACGTTATTAGCCTGTATTGTGTGTATTATTCTACGATTTGGAACGCATGATGTACAAGCAGCCGTTAGTTTGGCTCCTTAAAATTTTTTATTGAATAATTGGTGTCTTTTGTTCTCATTCTGTCTTTATTCCTCTCTGATTTTTCGTCCTTGAATTTTCAACCATTTCTCTCTCTCCTCCAGTTTTCCGTAATTGATCTATTTTGGGATTTTTTTTACGTACTTAAAGTCCCTCAGTGATGAATTTATGAACCATAGGGTGAATTTTGACATGCAAATTTAAGCTTTCTACTGAATATTATGTGCCATTTTCGACCAGATCATCATGCTAAAAGCGTAACTTCGTTATGTATATAGTAGTCGATGGTTTCACAAATGTGTAATTTAACAGTTTAAAGGAGGACAAGACTAAGTGACTTTACCTTCCTTCCTTTTTTTCCTGTTCATGTTTGATTGCTTCAGTTGTTTAGAACAGCTACTATTGCTTATATCTAAAATGTGCTTTTTGATACTGTGAACAAACTTGATTACCTGTTCCATTTTGAATTTAGTTAGTAAGCTGGCCCTGAAAAAATTGTGGGCAAGGAGCTTGGATGTACATGAATATTTGTCCTGGTTATTTTTCATTGATACTGTGAACAAACTTGATTACCTGTTCCATTTTGAATTTAGTTAGTAAGCTGGCCCTGAAAAAATTGTGGGCAAGGAGCTTGGATGTACATGAATATTTGTCCTGGTTATTTTTCATTTAGTTCCATTTTTGTTGTTAAATACCATCTTGCAACAACTTTAAGCTTATTTTTTTCATGAACAGTGCATGATATTGAATATGGTTTTGGAGCACATGAATATCCAAGTAGTGGTGTGTTTGAAGTGGAGCCTAGAAGCTGCCCAGGCTTCATCTTCAGACGATCAGTTTTGTTGGGAAGCACTGATATGTCTAATTCAGAATTTCGATGTTTCATAGAGCGCCTTTCAGCAAAATATCATGGAGACACTTATCATCTTATTGCAAAAAACTGCAACCATTTTACAGATGAAGTTTGCCAGCATCTAACAGGAAGTCCTATTCCCGGATGGGTAAATCGAATGGCTCGTGTAGGTGAGCATCTTTCTGCTTTCTTATTCTTGTTGTAAATCACAATTTGATTTGCATTAATAATGCACATGTGTAGCATACGTTAGTATAGCACCTTCCATTTGCCTCTTCTATTTTGCTTTAAGAAGATACGGTCCAGGTTGCACAGATGTGAATTTCACATTACTGCTGAAATGGGTTATAAGAGGACAAGGGAAACAAGCATGCTTACATTGGGTTTCATTTTATGAATCTGCTGATTATGGAGACTAGTTTTGTTCTCATCTAATCAATGTGCGGTTTAATCTTTTAGGTTCTTTCTGCAATTGTCTTCTGCCAGAAAGCCTCCAGGCTGCCGCAGTTAGACATCATCCAGAACGTCTTACATTTTCTGGTAAGATGCTAGGATTATAATGGTCCAAATTGATTCGCATTTTATGGGTTTCTAAAAGCTAAAGTTAGCTTATATATTAGTTATAAACAAAAACTTGGAGAAGTTATGCGATAACATAAATTATCTTACTTTCTAATTAAAATATATGACAGTTTCTACAAATTAGTTTATGCTTACCTTGTGTTTGGATGAGGTAATTCAAGAGAATAATTCATTTATTTGGTGATTTTAAAACTCCTTGGACTAAATTTCAATTTTAGCTTATGAAGAAGGTAATTTCAATTTTGTTTTCCTAGAAGTACTTATGAAGAAACTAGTCCAAATAGATCCTATGTTTCATTTCATCTTGTTTTATTGGCTATCCATGAAAGAGTATCTGTTACACATGGGCGCATAGAAAGCATTAGCATGGCCCGAAGAACCTTAAGGACTGCAGGGCAATTGCCCCGACAAGATCTTTTTTTACTTGAACATATTTAATAATTTTTTTGCCCCAAATAAAAGAATAGGTGTTTCTCCCATGAGATATTTTTTTAAATAAATGTAGAAATGAAAAGAAATAAAAGAGAATAAATTGATGCTAATTTTATTGCTTAATAATATTGTTGCTGCTTGCTGCTATTCCTTGGGGAAAAAATTATCATTCCTCACCTCTATTTTGCATATTTCCTTTTCGCTGGAGACTAGTCTCTCAATATTTTAATAATATTGACAATAAAATCGTACAATATTCTCAAGATATGGAAGTATGTAGAGGGCAATTATAATTTTTAAGAGATTAGGTATTGTTAGAATAATTATTAAGTCTATCTATGATTAGTATAGCAGGGCCTAAAGTAGGTAGTTGTGTGTTGGGTTATCTATAATGATTGTTCCTAGCAGTCTAGGACAATCTCTTCATCTTCCATCTATTTATTGTATCAGATTTTTATCTATATAAATAATAGAACTGAGAAGGGTCTTCTAAGCCCTTTAGAACTATTTTTCTCTATTTTAGATCTCAAGTTGGTATCAGAGCAGGTTCATCCTGCTCTGGTTTCCGTCCTGGGTTGTCCACCAGCACTGTCACTGCTGTTTGCACCTGTCCGACGCCGTTTGCCGTTGTCCGCGGCTGTCTCGCCACTATCTGCAGCTGTCAACTGCAGTTTGAAGTTCTTCAACTTGGTTGTCCGCCATCTCGCATCTGTCCGCTGCTGTCCACCGCCGTCCGTCACCGACCGCCGTCACTTTTCCGTCCGGCGACCACTGAATCTGGTTCGCCTCTTCACGCGTCAGCCAACTCCACCGGTGGGTTCGCCTGATTCTCATCCACGCTCCGCCACGCGCAGCCTCTTTGTGCGCTGCGAGCAGGCGCGTGCTGTCCACGCGCCGCCCTCTGCTCACCGGAAAGCCGCCGCGCCACCTCCATAGCTGTCGCCCTTTGCTCCTTTGTCCGTTCTGACCCTCAAAATCTTACTTTGGTGTGTCCAGAAGCTCCCCTTTAAGAAAACCCTAAGAAACCCTCTAGGGTTTTCTGGTTCTTCACGGTTTTTCTGGTTCCTTCTCCTCTTTTTATCAAAGAATGGCGTCTGGAAGTGCTCTTTCTTTCTCTGGAAGTCCCTTAATCACTTCCGAAAAGCTAAACGGAAAGAATTATCTGTCTTGGTCTGCTGCTGTGGAAATGTGGTTCCTTGGTCAAGGACATTATGACCACCTTGAGCAGGATGGGAGCCAAGTACCTTCTGACAAAGCTGAACAATGGAAACAAGTTGATTTCCAATTGTGTGCCCTATTGTGGCAATCTGTGGAACCCCGACTTTTGATATCTCTTAGAGCCTTCAAGACATGTCACATTTTTGAAAGAAAGCTCAAAGCATTTATGCTAATGATATTTAACGTCTCTATGATACCGCAAACAAGCTCGCCTGTCTCAAAATGACAGACCATGATATGGTCTCCTTCATGACTGAAGCCCAAGCAGTTGTGGAAGAATTGAGAATGTTCTTGGAAGTGGAATCTTCGAAAGATATCAAAAAGAAGCTTGACAAGTATTATATGGTGATGATCCTCCGTGCTTTGCATCCAGATTTGAATCACATCAGAGATCAACTTCTGACAAGTCATGAGGTCCCTTCCTTGGAAGCCTTGACCACACGTCTTCTTCGTGTTCCTGTGCCTCAGTATCAGGAAGCTCATGAAACAATGGAACCATCTGTCATGGTTGCCACGCGAGGAAGAGGAGGACGTGGCACTAGAGGAGTAGGACGTGGAGGTCGAGGACGTCCACAGTGCTCTTACTGTAAGAGGGTGGGTCACACCCAAGAAAACTGCTACTCCTTGCATGGCTTTCCTTCAAAAACCGCCAATATCTCTAAGGCTGAAACTTTCACTTCCAACTCCAAGTTCACTGAGGAAGAGTATCAAGAGTATCTGCGATTAAAGTCTAACAGTTTGGCGCAATCATCTCGGTCCCCAAGTACGTCCACAACTTGCATTTTTCAATCCATGGAAGGTCTAAATTCATGGGTAATTGACTCGGGTGCTTCTGATCACATTTCTGGTAATACCTCATTGTTCTCAACCCTTTCCCTCCAAGAAAAACCCCATTTCATTACCCTTGCAAATGGCTCTAAAACTTGTTCAAAGGGAGTTGATCAAGTCTCCCTGTCTCCCTCTCTAACTCTGAAATCTGTTCTTTTTGTCCCTAACTGTCCATTCAATTTAATTTCCCTAAGTCAGTTAACCAAAATGTTACATTGTTCAATAACTTTTGATTCAAAATCTTTTGTTATACAGGAGCGTGGCTCGGGGAGACAGATTGGAGAAGGATATGAAGCTGGAGGTTTATACCATTTTGGATCTCGTCCACGGGTATCTTGTGTTGCAGCTCTTCCCCCTAAAATGTTACATGATCGGTTTGGCCATCCTCACTTGTCAAAGTTAAAAAAGATGTGTCCTGAACTTAGTGGTCTTCAGACTTTAGAATGTGAGTCCTGTCAACTAGGAAAACATGTTAGATCTGTCTTTCCTAAAAGGTCTCAATCAATGTGTACTTCTAGTTTCTCTATTATTCATTCTGATGTCTGGGGACCTAGTCGCGTCTCTTCTTTTGGTTTTAGGTATTTTGTTACTTTTATTGATGAGTATTCTAGATGTACTTGGGTTTATCTAATGAAAGATCACTCTGAATTGTTACCCATTTTCACATCCTTTTTGAATGAAATCAAGAACCAATTTGGTCACGTAATTAAAGTCTTAAGAAGTGATAATGCTAAAGAGTATTTCTCATCAACTTTTTCTTCACTTCTTAGCTCCCATGGTATTTTGCATCAGTCCACTTGTCCTCATACACCCCAGCAAAATGGTATAGCCGAAAGAAAAAATAGACACTTGGTTGAAACGGCTCGTACCCTTTTGCTTGGTGCTCATATTCCTGTTCATCACTGGGGGATGCCATCTTAACTGCATGTTTTCTTATTAATAGGATGTCCTCCTCCTCTTTCAATAATAAAGTCCCTTTCTCCATTCTCTTTCCCAATGATCCTCTCTTTCACACCTCTCCTCGAGTCTTTGGTTGTGTTTGTTTTGTTCACGACATGTCTCCGAGGCTCGACAAGCTCTCTGCTCGTGCGATCAAATGTGTCTTTTTGGGCTATTCTCGGCTTCAAAAAGGGTACCGGTGTTACTCTCCTGAAACCAAAAAGTACTACATGTCTGCCAATGTTACCTTCTTTGAACAGACACCTTTCTTCTCTCCCTCTGTTCAAGATGTTCATATCCTCCCCCAGGTCCTTCCTCTTCCAGTGGTTGAGTCTAATATCTCTAATGCATCAGTCAATCCAAGTCATGCCCAAGGTCCTCCCGAACCTTCCTCTCCACATACTGATATCCTTCGACATAGTACCCCGGTGAGTAATCCTCTTCCAGAAAATGGTGGATCTCCTCCTTCAGATTCTTCTCCGTCACCATCTCCTGTCACGCCTCCTGGTGAAGATGATTCTGGTTGGCCCATTGCTCTCAGAAAAGGTACTCGTTCCACTCGAAACCCTCATCCCATTTATAATTTTCTTAGTTATCACAGAGTGTCGCCCTCCTTTTATTCCCTTTTATCCTCAGTATCTCCTGTGGTTATTCCTAAAAATGTGAAAGAAGCACTTGATCATCCTGGATGGCGACAAGCCATGATTGAAGAAATGCAGGCTCTTGACCACAGTCATACTTGGGAGCTTGTGTCACTTCCCCCGGGCAAAAAGGTTGTTGGTTGTCGATGGGTATATGCAATTAAAGTCGGCCCTAATGGTGACATTGATAGGCTCAAAGCCCGGCTGGTTGCAAAAGGGTACACTCAGGTTTATGGTCTTGATTATTGTGACACTTTTTCTCCCGTGGCAAAGATGACTACCATTCGATTGTTCTTTGCAATGGCAGCCATTCGTCATTGGCCACTTCATCAGTTGGATATCAAAAATGCCTTTCTCCATGGTGATCTTGAGGAAGAAGTTTATATGGAGCAACCTCCAGGGTTTGTTGCTCAGGGGGAGTCTGGTATGGTTTGTAAATTGAACCGATCTCTATATGGGCTCAAGCAATCACCACGTGCTTGGTTTGGAAAGTTTAGCTCCATTGTTCAAAAATTTGGGCTAAAACGCAATGAAGCAGATCATTCAGTCTTTTATTATCATTCGTCTCCCGAGAAATGTGTTTACTTGATAGTATATGTTGATGATATAGTTAATACAGGAAATGATACTGCTGGAATATCTCAATTGAAGGAGTACTTGTGTAGACATTTCCAAACCAAGGATCTTGGGAGCCTCAAATACTTCCTAGGCATTGAAGTAGCTCAGTCAAAAGATGGAGTTGTAATCTCCCAAAGGAAGTATGCTCTGGATATTTTGCAAGAAACAGGCTTGATTGATTGTAGACCGGTTGATAGCCCTATGGATCCAAATCAAAAATTAACAACAGAAGAAGGTGAATTATTCTCCGACCCGGAGAGATATAGGAGGCTTGTTGGAAAACTAATCTATCTCACTATTACAAGGCCGGATCTATCTTTTGCAGTTGGAGTGGTTAGTCAGTTTATGCAACCTCCATGTGTTGGCCATTGGAATGCTATCATTCGCATTCTAAGGTATGTGAAAAAGGCTCCCGAGCAAGGGCTGTTATATGAAGAAAAAGGAAGCCTTCAGGTATCAGGATATTGTGATGCTGATTGTGCAGGTTCTCCTATTGATAGACGATCTACTACTGGATATTGTGTTTTCCTTGGAGGAAACATTATCTCATGGAAAAGTAAGAAACAAAATGTAGTGACTCGATCAACAACTGAAGATGAATATAGGGCAATGGCTTCATTAACATGTGAACTTATATGGGTGAAGCAGTTCCTTCAAGAGCTTAACTTCTGTGACATCCAGAGTATGAAGATGTATTGTGATAACCAAGCTGCTCTTCACATTGCATCAAATTCAGTGTTTCACGAGAGAACCAAACATATAGAAATTGATTATCATTTTGTTCGGGAAAAATTATTGTCAAAAGAAATATGTACTAAGTTTGTTGGATCAAATGACCAACTCGCAGATGTGTTGACTAAGTCGTTAAGGGGACCTCGGATTGAGTTTATTTGTTCCAAGCTTGGTACATACAATCTGTATGCTCCAGCTTGAAGGGGAGTGTTAGAATAACTATTAAGTCTACTATGATTAGTATAGCAGGGCCTAAAGTAGGTAGTTGTGTGTTGGGTTATCTATAATGATTGTTCCTAGCAGTCTAGGACAATCTCTTCATCTTCCATCTATCTATTGTATCAGATTTTTATCTATATAAATAATAGAACTGAGAAGGGTCTTCTAAGCCCTTTAGAACTATTTTTCTCTGTTTTAGATCTCAAGTGGTATTTTGGATTTTTTTTATCATTATATTATTCATTTTGTAAAAGCATTATTTGACGAAAATATTATTGATTAATCTCTTGTCCTCACTATTTTCTTTTCTTAATCCATCACTATATGTAAGCCTAGTATGCATTCTTATATGAAGTCCATTTTAATACTTGTGTAAAAAAGGTTGAAGAAAGTATGCACTTCATCATCAACCAAGAAGTAAATGTGGTTGACATTTTAAAACACATTGATTTATTATTGAAGGATTTGCTTTTGAATTCCTTTAATATCTCGAAGAGATATCCAGCAACAACTTGTGGTGTTTTGTATAATATAAATTCTGCTTTTGTATTGTTCATTGGATCTTGTAGCATAATGGAGTCTGGTTCCTTGTTCCTTTTAACTAAACCATGTGAGGAAGGATCTAAATTTCCGCCATTGCAGATGATGATGGATCAGGATCTGATGGTCATTCCGCATCCATTGAGAGTGAAGAGGATGAGCCCAATCACCATTTGCTAACTGCACCAAATGGTGATGTTGCTTTCCTAAAGGAAAAACCAGTTCGGCTGGCGCGGGAGCACCTATGATTTTAGTTGGTTTACCTTTTGTTTTATATTCTTTCTTTGTTCTCTTGGCTTGTACGTATGTATGATCCTAGCTTTAGTGCAACGAGTTCTCTACCGGAATATTTAAGACTCACAATGCATGCTTTGTAGAACAAAGACTATAATCTGTTGTATAATGTCCTGTACGTCTCAAAATAGACTGGTTAGGAGTACAGACAAAAATGTTCGGGTATACTGTTAAATCTGATTGAGTGATTCCTTTCCCAATCCATCCTTTTTGTAACGCACAAAATGACTAATTAATGTAAACCTTGTGTTTGCTCCTTATATGAATGAAAATTTGATCAGTTAGTGATTTGGACCTGCACCAGTTGAAAGTTTCACGCAAAGCTGGATGCTCTATTTTTCTTTTACAATGACAACTGCTATAAAGATAGATTCCTAGTAAGTATGTAGACATACGACTTGCTCATTCGTAAGAAACACGTTGTTAAGTGCTTAAATTAATTTTACACCAGTCTTGGTTTTCCCCATACTTTCTTCTTCAAACAGACACGCCCTGAGTTCTTCCATTTTCTGCCTTACAGATGCCTCCATTATGAGCATAACCCTCAATATATCAGTTATATTAAGCAATTATTTTATTCAAAACTATTACCACAATTTAGGTTTTACTGTGAATGATGTGTTGACGGAATTCAACTTCTTTGGATTGTTTACTTGCTTGCATCTTCCTCCTAGGAAGCTAAAAATAGTCTGTTGATGGTGCCCTGGATTCTTAAATAATTTTCTTTCCTTTCTATGTGCTAAATTTTTTTTTGGATACCATACCATTATCTTCAGCCGATTGGTTGGTTTATACGGTAGCATTATTAAGTGACTTACCATAAACATTCCTAAATTGCATGCTGTCCGAAACCGTTGACAAAGGTGACTACTCCAAGTCAAGCAAATTAGCCAGAGAAATTTAGTTATAATAGTGGAAGAATTACGACTTGGGTGGGAAGCCCCTAGCTGCAAGGCGCTGAATTGGTCAACAATTGAAGTTCGGACACTTGATGTGACTTTTGAAAAGTTTATTCTACCTGTTTCCTCCTTTACAAATTGCTTATATTACCCCCATCTGAAGCTTGTTGAAGCCTGCAAGAAACCAATGCTTTTAATTCTTTTTGCAAAGCTCTTCTAGGCGGCTGAGGTTTCTTTACAAAGTCTAGATCCATTTGTTTATCTTGGTCTTCGTCCCCACCAACCACGTACTTCATCATCAACATAGAAAAATAAAACGCCTCATATTCTATTCCCTTGGTAAACTTGACCCAGCATCCTCTGCAGTCCCGACTGATGGGTGGATTCATCATTTTCTTCCTTTTCTGTGTTCTCATCTTGCAAAGCTCTGTTCTTGAGGTGACCCATGCAAGGTTCCAATCAACAAAGTGTGGAGATGCAGGTCCTGACATCCACTACCCATATCAGATAAAAGATCAGCACCAGCAGTATGAGTCCCTTCCTGGTTTTGAGCTTCTTTGCAAAGATAACCTCACCACCATCCACTTTCCATCTTATGGAGATTTAGAAGTGAAGTCTATCTCCTATGACACCAAAAACATTCACCTCCTTGACCCCAAAAAATGTGTCCATCATGTCTTTCTGAACCTCAATCTCTCCCTCACTCCCTTCCACTACTTTTATGTTCTGAAAAACTATACATACCTCAATTGCTCAACCACCCTTCTACCTCCTTTCGTGGAGATTCCATGTTTAAGTGCTGCTAGTTATCATGTCTACACAGTTGACCCTGCACTACCAGTGCCAGCTTCATGTGCGGGAGTTAAAACCGTTGCCATTCCTTTTGCATATAGCCCTTATCTCTCTGACAGTAAACTCGGTCTTAGATTAACATGGAGCATGCGTGAACCTGAAGACAGGGAAACAACAAACGGTGCTAGAGGTTCCCATACATGGCGTAACATAGGTAAACTAAACTAAACTATTCTTTTTTCTTGCTTCTTGTTGAAAATTTGGAATGAATATTTTTTACATCTCTGTTTCTTTAGATTATTACTCTTTAGTTTTCGATTTTCTTAACGATGTTATTGTTGTGTTGTGCAGGTATTGGGTTCGGCATGTTTGTTTTTGTGATGGCAATGTTATTGCTTATAAGAACAAAGATTAGTGTTGCCGCGAGGAATAACCATCTGAAAGAAGAGCAGTTATTGCATAGTTAGACAGATTTCTGGCAGACAGTAATAGACTTTTCAACATTATTCCTGTAGTTACATAATATTTGTTATATTTCTCTTCTAGCTGTACCTGTTACATCTTCCACTTGAATATATTTTGTTCTTATCTCACGTCAGAGGAAACCTACCAATCAGTGTGTATACGATATTGAATGACATCATTTTGTCCTCTTACCACTTCTTCCGCGATACTTCTTACTTCATGTTTGGATCTGAATTAAAAGATTGTTCTTGTTACAGATATTACTACACATGTAAATCATCAATTTGATTCTTGAGTGGGTGAGAGACATTGTATTTTAATGATAAAATGATTCCACGTAACTTAGTCACAGGAGATTATTGATGACTTTTTATAGTCAAGGACTAAATAATTTTTTTTGGAACCTGATAAAATTGTCAGTGTTCTATGGGTACAAGAATCAAATTAACCATTTATCTTATTACTAATGAGGAAATAAAAGAAGGGAGATTACACTACACTCAATGAGAATGATGAAAAACATGAAAAAACTCTAACCTTCAAAGTTAACAATAAAAATTTAACTAAATTAGATTCTCAAATAAAATTTCACCATAGGATGAAGGTTGAAATATGGAGGTCAAAGATGAAGCTGTCTTGGATAATAGGCTCTGGAGCCCAATTCCAAGCCCTAGCAACTCTTTTATAAAAGGCCCATTTAAGTTACCAAAGCCAGAGTAAAAGATACTTTGTTACGTAAGATGGGAACAGCTTTAAATATACATAAAGTTTGGACCCTAAAATTTTCATATCAAAATTTAACACTGAAACTACTCCTTGATTATATGGACAAATTATTTGTGTTGCCTTGATCTTCAACAAGTTTTGTTAATACAAATTCTTTTATAAAACATTCACGGATTAAATAAAAAAAAAACTATTAAATTAATATATTTACGGATTTATGTATCAATCTGGTTCCAACGAGTGTTTTATTTATTTATTGTTAAATGCCATATCTGCCAACTAGACCAACCACCCAGATAAATAGAACATTTGCTGGTTGGTACTAAATCGTATTGTGTTCATTTAATCCATTCACATGGAAATTTTCTCCCCATTTTTTTCATCGTAAGTCAAAGAAATAAGTGTAAACAGCATCAATTATTTATGTGCTACTCACTTAATTCCTCCTTTGTCATTTATCAATCTTAACAAAAAGTTCTCTATCCGTTACAGCTCATAACACGACTTTCCTTTTTTCAATGAATGAAATTTCACTAGTTTTATTTTATTTCAAATCATACTATTTTAACATTAAAATATGCATATTTTATGACTCTATTATTTCAAAGAAAAGTTTCAGTGCCTTCATTCTAAAGTCTCTTAAAATCATTAAGTTTAAAATAATAGTTTTCTTTAATTTTAAAATATTTTTCAAGAAATATCGCAACTTATAATTACAAACAATGAAACATAATATCAGTCATATTGAAAAAAGTCATAAAAATAATTTAGTCTAAATACACGTTAATTAAATATTTTTAATTATTTTAAGATTATGTCGTATATAATAATATCCATGCTGTTTATATATAAAAAAAATATAATGTAAAAATCGTTAACCTAAATATAACTATTAATATTTTTAAAATAAAGATATTTAAATTAAAACCCTTTTAGTTCCCTTTCTTGTCTCGTGCTGCACGCTACCAATCTCAATCCAACAAGTATAGTTAGCAGTTGCTGGTATCCTTCACTAACAGAAAACCTTCCTTTCCTTAATCTCACAGAATCACACAGTCGTTCTGTTCGTACCGTTATGGCTCTTCCTTCAATATCTTTTCTCTTCATCTTCACCTCCTTCATCTTCTCCGTCTCACACTCACTACCCTTCATTGTAATTCACGGTAAGTTTTTTTCTTTTCAGTTTTCCAATCTGTTTATATAACCAGTACATAGTGTTGTTGCTTCTTGTCGTGATTGAACTTACTAGGGAGTTCAATTGTTATTATTTTTTTTTGTTGAGGTTTTCGTTTCATGTTATGTCCTTGTTTGATGGGGTTGAGGAAAGTCTCTTCCTTTTGGTCGCCTGGAGATTCTAACGAATCAGTAGATATTTTAAGAAAAAAGAAACTATTTTCATTTTACACTCTTTTTTCTACTCAATTTATAGTTAATCAATTGTCTTAGATTACGTTTGACCAAAAAATATTAGAGCAACCAGATTCATTTTAGATGGATGCAGCATTGTATTATGGAGTTTTTTTGAACTCTGATTTACCTGGTGTGCTTGAATCCTATTTTTGGTATGCGATGCCTTTTAGTTGAATTATAGACTACACTGGTTCTTGATTGCAGGAATTGGGGATCAGTGCTCTAATCGAGGATTGAAAAGATTCACTGAGGAATTGAGCAGCTTTTCTGGAGTTGAAGGATATTGCGTGTATGTTTGTATAACTTTTTTGTGTTAATTTCTTGTAAAGGAATTTCTTTCCACTATCTCCCCTGGCCTTTTTTTATCCTCTGAAAGTAGACTGTAATGTAGTGTTGATTTCACCACTAATAAAGTTTCCCTATTTCTTCAGCGAGATTGGCAATGGATCATGGGATTCATGGTTTGTGTCTTTGAAAGAGCAGGTAATAGGTCTGAAGGTTTTGCCTTATTGAGGTACTTTAAGAATTGACTATTTTCTAACTTATCGTGTTTTCCGTGGCTGCAGGCTGATATTGTTTGTGAAAAGGTGATAAAAGGATTTCTGCTATGGTGGTACTTCACATTTCTAGGCTTTTGAATTTAAACTTGCTACTCCACTTCCCACGTGTACAGGTGAAGAAAATGAAAGAATTGAAGGAAGGGTACAACATTGTTGGACTTTCCCAGGTAAAGTATGAGAGTTGGGATTTTCTTCATTTTTTCTCTTGTTATGTTCATGCAAAGTGGACCATAGTGGGATTAGACTTTTGTTGTTGCAGTAGAGTGACAGAGAGTGCTGATTATTGCTCTATCATATTGGAAAGTATTTGATCATTATTACATCACAAAAATTTTAAAAAATAAAAAAATCTTTGATGACGTCAACAAAGTGGTGAAATTATATTGAGAGAACCATGTTTGATTGTGGTAAAAACTGAAGTTGAACAGAGTTTCTTAAGCTTTGTTGAATTTCTAATTCATCCAATCCAATAAAATTATAGATCTTAGTGATCGTTCAGCCTCATCAGTGATCTTCTTTTGAATGCCCAGATATTTGTATTCCTCTTTCTTTGCTGACTTACTACAAGCCCTTGTAGTTAAATTACATAATATTAGATCTTCTGTGATTTTAGATCCAATCTAAAATCTTCTTCTTCTTACAGATCTTCTGTAAGATGACCAATATCCAATCTTCTTCTTCATTCCTTTTTATATAATTTTAGATCTTCTGTGATTCATTTTATTAATTTCTCATCTTACAGGGAAATTTAATTGGTCGAGGTGTTGTGGAATATTGTGAAGGAGGACCTCCCGTAAGAATCTACAAGTTTAGATGTGCAATTCTTTTTTTAATTCTCGTAACTTACTGCTTCATCTGTGTTTCTGCATATTCTACTGCTAAGTGTACTTACACATGTTCATAATCAGAAATACACTAGAGAATTCGGTTTCCTGGAACTATGAATTAGGAAGTCTGGTCCATAATTGAGAGGCAATAACTCAAATTGTAGGATTTTACTGCTTCTCTATTTTAAAGTGGGGGATTCGGTGCAAAGAAAAAAAGTGACTGGTACCAAGAAAATGAAGAGAGATTATTTCTGACAAATTCATGGTTTGTTACATATGTGCATATGCATTTTTCCATTACAATCGGAGCTTTTTATTATGTAGTTTTAGTTTCATCTTTCATTGTTTCTAATTACGATGACAGAAATAGAAATGCTATTCTTTTATTTTCAAAATGTTATTCATCTTTCTTTGTTTCAAAACAATAAGAAATGGAAATACTTTCATGTTCTTTCTAAATGTATCAATTTAGTTCATTCTTATTGTTCTTCTCTTCTTTCTTGCACATTTGTGAAATTATGAGTATTCTACTCTCTCTCTTTCTCTCAGTATTCTTCTTCTCTGTATATTTAGTCTATAAATTCCCTCCTCGTTAACTTATTCATGGGATTTCTTATTTCTTCTTTCTTATTTTTGGAACAGGTGAAAAACTTCGTCTCTTTAGGAGGACCTCATGCTGGTACTGCTTCAGTTCCCCTATGTGGTGTGAGTATCATTGTCATTTTCCAGCACGATACCTTTACAATTTCTGTCTTCTATTGACTTTGGAAATACCATAAGCTATGTCATCAATTTCCTGTCTTAACACCACATCAAGAAGAGATACAAAGAATGTTAGTGTAAATGTTAGAATTGGAATCGAATGCTTAGTATTTGTATTATTTACTGCACTTGTTGGACAATAGCAGAGATGAATACAAAAAAGATAAGAGTAAAACTCAAGCAAAAAGGAAAAGAAACTAAACCTTAGTCATCATTGAATTAGCTTAGTTAATTTTTTCCACTAAATTGACAAAGGAAAAAAATTGATTGTTCTGTATCCATATATATGCGCTTCTTCTTCCTTTTACAGTGCACTTTAGATTCACTATTTAGATAATGCCCGGTGTTATGGTTGTTTGCATCATATGACAACAATTAACATTATGTCATGTCTCTGAAAAGTATTGGTCATGCTGCTAATATATGCAAAGGAATAAATTAGAAAAATTCGATATATATTAAACTTCTATTTTGCCTAGTTCTAATGATTTTGAGTGGTGCTGTTTCAACAGTCAGGTATCTTTTGTATTCTCGCGGACCAACTTATCAAGGGAGAGGTTTACAGTAGCTATATTCAAGTATTATTCATTTCCATCAATTTTTATTCTGTCTTTTATCAGATCTCTACTGTCTCTGATTTACCTCAATTTTAAAATATTGCAGGAACACTTGGCTCCTAGTGGCTATCTTAAATTACCGAATGTGAGTTAGACTGTGCTAAATAATTTATAAGTTGTGATAACTAATAAATAACCTATTTATTTATCTAACAAATGCAAATTGAGTAATAAAAAGTAATCCTTGGTAGTTACTTTGTTTAGTTTTCAATTTCAAATATGTTTTTCTGCGATGGAATAAACTGCTGTGCTTCTTGTCGTTTTTACTCACAATAATTCCTTTTCATGTATCTTAGCTGTTCATTTGCTTTAAATTTGCTCAAAACCTTGAAATTGGTATAAATTTTGATTTCAGGCCATACCTGAATATTTGGAGAACTGTAGATTTCTTCCAGTGCTTAACAATGAAATACCAGACAAGAGAAATTCCACTTACAAGGAGAGATTCAGTAGCTTGCAGAATTTGGTACTTATCATGGTAAGTCCTCTAAAGTTATTTTTGTAGACATTGTGAGTAGAATATAGCTAATTTACTTCATGAGGAAAAATTACATAATTATCTTCTTATTTTGTACATTAACAGTTTGAGCACGACACTGTTTTAATACCAAAGGAAACTTCCTGGTTTGGATATTACCCAGATGGCTACTTCAACCCGATTTTACCTCCACAATCAGTATGTTCCTTAATTCAACCTTGTTTTCTTATATCATGTACTTGGAAGTGACAATTCATCAAAAAAACAAAAATAATTAGGTGACACCTTTGTAAAAAAAAACAACAATTGTGCAAAACATTAAAGTACAAACGTTGGTCCAAGGTTTCTTACTATAATAGACCTATTGATTTTATTTTATGGTATTAATCTGCTTCACAGACACAACTCTACATTGAGGATTGGATAGGCTTAAGAACTCTAGATGAAGCTGGTAAACTTCACTTCGTAAGTGTTCCAGGAAAGCATCTTGGAATCTCCGAAGCAGATATGAAAAAATATGTAGTTCCATATTTGAAGGATCAAACATCCCACCAAGAACATAGCATCAATAAAGCAAGGTTAAGAATGCGAGGAGTTAATCAGAAAGTTATTCAGAGCAACACGATGGAGGTAGAACCATCAACCACTCCATTACTTGATGGATCATTGTCATATTCGTGGCCTGCACCATTCAAGGCTTTCATTGGTGAATTGATTGGCATTAATGTAGATGAATCTACATGAAGGAAACAATCGCATTGCACTTCAATGTTAAACTAAATCTATTCAATTGAACAAAAATGTGTGCTGTGTGCTGGGTTGTGACTGATCAAAAGAATTTAGTTGCATCATATTAGATAGATATAGCATAAGAGTATATCATATGTTGACATTAGTTTAGTTGATGATGATCAAAATGCTTCACTTGAAAGGCTTAGCTTCTATCTTTTGTAGTGTTAACACCTAATTTTGTTTCACTTCCTTCTACCTTATTTTTTAATACATACTTATATATATATTAAACAATTCAGAATTATGTTTAGTGCTGGGCCCAAATGTGGATAGTAGTCATAGAAATTGGGCCCAAATGTGGATAATAGTCATAGAAATTGGGCCCAAATTATTTTTGGTTTGATGATAATAGTCGTTTATCATTTGATTAACATGGATCCAAACACTCAATCTAAGAACCATTTTGGGGTGTTTTTCTGTTTACCCAACATATTTCTTTTGTATCATCTCCCATTCAATTTGGAACTGATATTACATAATGTAAAAAATATTTCAAAATAAATAGAAGTGATCCAAGAAATGTGTTAACTGTAGAAAATATTTCGAAGCAGTTACTATGACATCCGTTATATAATTTTTAAAGTTTTAGTCCTTTCTTTAACAAATGTAGCTAAATATTTTTATATGACTAATAATTATAAGTTATTTATATAATATGACTAATCATTACATATTATTTATATAATAATCCATTTTAGTTTGCATTTTGATTATCAAATATTACACTACTCGCTTTTTTAAGTATTTGTTCTAAAAACGTATAGATAGAAAATGTTTAGACAGAAATTAAAACAAACTTTTTCAAATATTACATGGAGTAAAAAAAATGTCAATTTTAAATTTGAAAGACAAAAACAATGAGTCGAATTTGGGAAATTGAAAATATATTAAAATAATGTCATAAATTATGTGTTATATATATAAAAAAAACTTCCAAAAATTGTTCTAGTTAATAAAAAAAGTATAATTATTCATGTGCGTGAACACACCATAAAAGAGAAGCATCTTAGCTAAATATATCTTTAAATATAAGTTAATCATTTCAATCTTACACAATAAAAATAGTATTTGAAAAGTAACCCAAATGTGTTATAGTATGTTACACATTCGGTAGCATTTTGACAAATTAATATTTATGTAGTTTTATCACATGTGGTTCGTGCAATGACTTTCTATAGGTTTTTTAATAGCGTGTTGAAAATGAGTGAATATCCAGATGTTGTTATACAAACAATTGTATTACAAATGCATAATTTTAAAAGTTGAAAGCAAAAAATATTTGTAAAGAATTATACATGTAAATTCAAAACTTGCTTTGCTTTATTTGAACCAAATTCCTATACATTACAATCCGTTAGTCATAATAAAAGGGCATTAAACCACTTAATAATGGGATTTTAGGTTTCGATGGGATTCATTTGATTTGATAATCCATTATTTTTAGAAGGGTTTCTACTTTCTTATTTATTTTATGTCAAACAATTTGTTTTCCTCATTTTTTTTTTTGTTTTGTAAACTAAGAACGTTAGGTAAAGGTGAAAAATATTTAGTTGTAATATTTCTTACCAATATTTCGAATTTAACATTTGTGTGCAGTTCCCAACTTTTACCAGTGAAGAAAATGAAAGAAGTGAAAAAAGAGAGAATGAAATAGGTTTTCACCTGAAACAAATTGGTATTTTATATTAACTTTATTTTATGGTTTATATTTTCCATTAATTTGTGCTGTTTTTATTCTTTACCACAACAACAACTAGTGCTCTACTCATTGCTATAATAGAAAGCATCTAACCTTTACAAAGTTCTAAAATAATCTTAAACGCGTGTCAACAAAAAACTAAACTTTGCGGATAAAATTACGTTTCTTATTTTGATTTTTAAGTGTTATGAGTGAAAGTTTAAGAATATGGTGCTCATATCTTAACATTTACTATATATGCTGAAATGGGACGATGATAACCGTCTGTATGAAAGTTTTGGGTGTCAAACATCTTCCTTGCCCCAGATAACCGATAGGTGTAGAGGGTTAACCTACAGAACATACTCTGACGCTCAAGTCAGAATTTTTTTCTTTGTAAACCTTTTGTAATGCAATAGTAAGTCAAAGTAGGTTTACCTCAAAATTAAACCCTTATTTATAGAGTTTAAAAGATTATGACCAATCAATTTACCCCTTAATAATCATTAATGCAAACCTTAACCACTAAACAGTAGCCGTTGTGACATTAATTGCGCTTTAACTTTGCTCAACAGTGTCAGGACCGAGTAGTCAAGAGATGCTTTCCTAGCATGTCAACCGCTCCGTTCTTTCCAACTATCTAGCCACCTTACCTTATTAGTAAGCTATAAGTCTATAGTAACATAGGTCCCCCAAGCCCTAGCAACATCTTGGATTTTGTGTAGGGTTTTGAAGTCTTGACCGTTCGATTTAGGGTTTTTGGGTTGTGAGCTCATCAATCGTCACATCCCTTCAATATATGAAAAATGGCGAGGAAGAGCGGAAGTTGAAGGGTCACGACTAAAAAAATGGGCAGGAAAGGTGAAGACGTAGCATCACGATGTTTGAACCGTCAGATCTCTTTCCTTTGAACGCTCTAGATGGATTTGGTGAACCGCCTTTACCATCTATATATAATGGTAGGGTCACCCCATTTTTTCACTTTTACCCTCGAGCTATCTAGTCAACCGAGCGTTATTCAAACTCTTCCCTTCTAAAAAGTCTCAACTATCTGCTTCAGGTAACCAATCGGTGTAGGGGTTGTAGGCCTTTTGTAATTCAATAGTAAGTCAAAGTGAGTTTACCTCAAAATTAAACCCTTATTTATAGAGTTTAAAAGATTTTGACCAATTAATTTATCTCTTAATGATCATTAATGCAAACCTTAACCACTTAACAGTAGCCGTTGTGACATTAATTACGCCTTAACTCTGTTCAACAGTTGTCAGGACCTGAGCGATCAAAAAATGCTTTCCTGGCATGTCAACCGCTCGGTTCTTCCCAACTATCTTACCACCACCTTACCCGACTGGTAAATTATAAGCCCATAGTAACATTTACTAAATATTTTTACTAAGTCTAAATCACTCTCTAAAGACTTTATGAGAAGTCTTTCTTTGTGTTTTTTAGTTTTCAATTCAAAATATTTTTTCTATGTTTTTAGATATTCCCATATGTTTATCCCTATTTTGAAATATGTATAGATTTATATGTCAATTTAAGATGATTAATGCAGAAAGATAATGGCAAATTCATGTATGTTCATTAAATATAGTAATAAATATTGTAATAAATATTGTAATAAATACATAATTATTTCGTGAACAGTATTATTTATAATTATGAGATTTTATTAATTGGGTTTTACTTGTATAGTGGTTTACTTTTGTTAATTTATTTAGGATTCTGGTAATCTTCTTACGCCTTAACATCTCTTAATTAGTTTTATCCCCTTTTATGGATATTTTTAGTGACATGATATTACTTTATTAACTCCGAAATAATCCCAATCATATATAATACACTAACTTACCAAATCCAATGTGATCTAGGTGAGAGTCTTGTTGTGTAAAGAAAATTTATATTTTTTAATTACTTTATCATCCTTTCATAGGTATAAATAAATTAAAATATGTGTATATCAAAATCTTATTTTTCATAAGGATCCAAACTTTGGAAGCTCTTTAAATAACAATAGTAGAGAGGACGACAAAAAAAAATCTCCAACTCTTAAATCTCCTGTAGCAGCAATATAAAAAGCTTTAGGAAATTCATAGATATTCTCCCAGCACCAATAATAGTAACTTGGAAGAAAGGCTTTTAGTAAAGCAAACAAGCAAGAATAGCCCCAACATGTATGTATAATATGGTAATGCAAGTAGACCACGTTTTACTAAAAATTAAAACATCCCTAGTAGGGGACACACTGCAAATAGAGTACCTTACGCATTATTATTCAAACCTAACAGGGTGGCCCTCTCATGCTCTCAACAAGCCACCAACTATCTTTCTTAACCAATTCCATGTGGGCCTTCCCATTATTTTGGGTTCCGATACTTCAATTTCAACACCACTTCCATCAACACAGAAAACCAATTCCTACGCAATATATTCATATACTATTCACATTCGAACCTTTCATCATTTGAAGAATCAGCAAACCAAATCATTGGGTTAATGCCACCCAACGTTCATGCTGCATCCAATAAACAAATCAGCTACTCCAACATCATCAAATTTATAAATAATCATTGCACCATCATGTCCCATAATACACAATATTCTCTGCTGTTCCTCCATTTTTAAATCCAAGCTTTTCCACCCGCGAGGATCAAATCCTGCTTTAACCAAATACTCATACAAAATCCCTTTCTTATTTCCGACCATACCCTTCAATCGTGAAGGTTTTTCAGAGAACATGGCAATGGGTACGAGAAAGAAAGCAATGCACGTGCAAGGCAACATGAAGTGAATCATGGATTAACGATATAACCCAACCAATTAAATCATTCGTTTAACCGTTAATCACATGATTACCAGCTCAGCCGCTCACATGGCCACGTCTTTAAAACTAGCTTGCATTACAATATCATAGTATCATAAACCAAGTTGCCTCTGCAAATGTTCCTTCAAGTGGTCTTGCACATGCACGTGTGGAGAATCACACAATCTAAGACTGTGGGAAACTCCGTTTTTTGGTTAAGAAAGTGTGAGGAAGGTAGCTTCAGGGAAAATCGCCATTAGGTATAATAATTACGATAATCATCATCGTTACATGGAAAGTGAGGTTTGACCGTGGACCAGATCAAGCAAACACTTATTCATTATAGTTTCATTTAAGTATTTAATCAGTATGTATGCTTTTTTAAAGACATTTACTACTAATATATGCTTTATGTGTTATATATTAGTTTAATACGTAGTTAATATATTGTACAAGATGAAATTGGACAGAATAATTTTAAAGAAAAGTACACGTGGGATAGACATTCTACACGTGCGCTTCGGTGTCCGTCGGCAGCAGTTGGACATGGAAATTGGTGAGACAAGTAGGATCCATGTGGGTTACTCACAACCCAAGGTGAAGGACATGCACAGCATTGCTTTTGCAACCATGCAACACTGTTAATAAACTTCGATTTATTTTTTAATTTTTTATTTTCCCCAATCATTAATTATTATCTTGATGGGCAATAATATTAAAGTTATCTCATAATGTTAATCAAAATAAACAATTTTTTTTTGGAATAATGGAAATGGAAATGGGTGAAACAAGAGGAATTGTATTAGCATTAGAACATTAATCTGTATTAAAGAAAAAAAAAACACTGTAAAAACCAGATACATTTGAACCTCGAATTTAAACTTGATCATGGCGACATTATGGTACGAAAATGCGATATAATGATTAAGGATGAGATTACTGTGGACGAAGGAGACAATAATCAAATAGCACCATCATTTGTTTCCGAGGGAGGAGGAGAAAATAAGCACCATTAGTCCACTTTTAAAGCTATTCCACTCTCATATTTCCAAAGAAAACAAAAACGACGTGATAAGTCATATATTGATTTTCGGGGAGAGAATAGAATGGTCGTTGGTGCAATCTATTAATTGTTGAAGCATGATCATCTTTGACAACGAATATAACTATTAAATAAACAAGTCATACTTGTAAAAACCTTGTAATTGGTGTTCGTACGTTGTCGTTGAAGATGCTGACTAGATTACGATATTTTTATAAGATGAACCACCCCAAATTTCTGGCCTTAGAGATACATATCGATGATAATGTAAGTTGACACCCCCTATCGTAATTTGGTTGGCCTAAGTCAATTTACATCTCTTTTAGACAAAAAAAGTAGTGTTATTAAAATGGTTCGATTCGTTGTTATTATACTATCTCCATTTTCATCCTGTTTTCTTATCTCTTTTGTCGCGATAAGAACACAAAGGGCAGAACATGAATATAATATTATAATACTCACAATGTTATTTTCAATTAAACAGTTGAGTGTTATACCTATGTCGATAACTTTTGTTTTCTTTCCAATTAAAGTTTATGTTTCAGTAATTGGTATTGTACTTTATATATTATTTGGGTACAGTATTATAGTGCTGGTTAAACTGTGATAGTGCATATTGTGTCCATTTTTGAGCGATGAGAAGAATCCCTTTACTTTAGTTGCTTCTTCTTGGAATCGTTTTTTGTGTCATGATTTGCAAATAAGATCTTATTGTCACATAAGTTGGAACCAAGTTATATAGCGTAAAAGATCTAAAGTTATACACCGACAGCTTCGTGATACTAAAGTTGATATTAAAGTGCACTTTCTTTGTGCATGGTAAAGTTGGATTATTGTTTAATTATTTAAACAAGAGATATTGGGTTCCAAAGTTCAAGTGGCCTTTAACTCAGAATTTTAAGGATTTTATCTTTTTTTAATTTACGCAAGACAACAAATATGATAACATAAAAGGAAAGGAAAACGTAAATCTAAGTTATTTCATTATGTACATTTACATCTAAAACTCACACAAACGCATACAAGATGAATAATATTAATGATAATAATAATAATAATAATAATAATAATAATAATAATTTATTATTATTATTGTTATAATGGATAATGATATGAATTATATATAGTAACCTTTATAATAGAAAAAAAGAAAAAAAATTTTAAATAGTGATATTGATTATAATTGTTAAAAAATGGAATTCAAACAAATAAAATTTATTACAATGAAAAATTGAACCGATATTTTATTTGTTTTTTAAAATTAAAATGGTCGTTGTATGGTATAATAAATTTATGAGATTATGTTTTACAATAAATTAGATAAATTTTTTATTATATGAATATCTATTTTTATTGTTGATACGATTGAAATTATTGATAATGGAAGGAGTGTCATAATTTATCATGACATGGCTGTGAGAGAAGTAACTGACAGGCGTAATACGATTGGTGGGGCAACTAAAATCGAAACGAGATTCTTACGAAGGAAGACATGACTAAGTGCGGTGTGAAGTCTAATCAATTTGGGTTTGTACGCGCGCGTGTACAAAGGCTCCCAACTGAAAATTGTAGCGTCCATTGTCCATAACCACAACTACCACTATTTATTTAGCACCAAAACCGGTTAAAAAAAATAAACAAATTATTTTTAAACCATCCTATAATATTTTTATTCAAAAATAACAAAGAATTGAACATATTGATATTTCTATCTCGTCTTCAATATTCAACATGAATCGTTGAAAACTCTTATAATAATATAATAGCTAAAGATTTTATTGATTAAATCCGTGAAAAATAAGCGCAGCCGATAGAACGGAAACGACAAAGCAGGGTAAGTTCGTAATTTAATTAATCTCCGCATATATCTTCTATTGTCCACACCCACAACTACCACTGTTTAGCACCAAAACCAGTTAAAAAAATATTTTGAAATCTTTCCATAATAGTTTTATTCAAAAAATAATAAAATTATGTATACTAAATATATTTATGTTGTGTTCAATACTGAATAATAAATCGTTGAAAACTCTTATTATAATATAATAGCTAAAGATTTTATTGATTAAATCCTTGAAAAAAAAACGCAGCCATGGAACGGAAAGGACAAAGCAGGGCAAGTTGGTAGTTCAATCCATCTTGGCATATAAATCCAAAGTCGAAAACAAACACTGTGGCATGAATGAATAAATGAACATCACAGAATCAGAGTCCGGAGTTCACGCGCGCATCACGTGAAGAACGGACCCAACGGGAAAACATTGGCCCCATAACTCTATTGTCGTTAACAGAGTGAGTTTCTATTATTGGGTGCTCAATCATAATTAATTGACACAACCTTTTTCACCATTCAACTTTTATATTTTCCTTCACTGAATAATGAAATTGGTACAAGAATAAGTTCTTCATCCCTTTTTGACTTCTTTTATAAACTTCTCCCATCTCTTTTTAAGGAAAGAAATACATGATTCATCATTGTTATCATACTTCCCTGCCACAACCACACCACAATTTGCGCCAAAAACTGCAACCTAAATTTTAATCTTGTTATTAATGTTAATGAATAAATAAAAAGTATTACTAATACAATTAAAGTATACAAATTAAGTTTATTTATTGAAATTAATTATCCACCTTATCTATATTAGTCGTTGTAGATCTTGAAGACAGTAAATTCTGACTGCAAAAATGGTACTGCTATCTCAATTTCATCATGGTGTTTCATCTGACTTGCGTTTCAGCATAAAAGTAAACACCAATTCTCCCCGAATCCCTCGACAAAACGCCATTGTACGTGCTTTTGGGGACCATTTATAAACTCCTTCCCATGAAGAAAACACTTATGAAACGTGAAGATTTTCATTACCATCTTCTGAAAAAATATTTAAAATGTTAAAAATTACACTCTAGCATGGAACTAAATACATTATTGATTAACATATGCACAGTAAATGCGCCTATATATCAGTTTCTCTTTGGCTCCATGAGTTTTCTCAAATCCTCTTCATGTTCAACACAGCTTATTTTCCGGTTCCAATCACTATTTTTTACGAGAAACCACTTCTAGTGTCGCATGCTTACCCATACACATACCATTGTATATATCTCATATTTAAAAAAATATTTTATTTTCGTAGTTAATCCCCTTATCATGCATAAAACCATAAAATTAATCCTCATTTAATAGTGAAACAATTATCATCACCATTGTCGTAGTCATGTTTATCATCTGTTACAAAATTGAAAAATCAGAAGCTTAGTATTCATGAAGACTGATGCTAATGAGCAATAGTTGTTTTGTTGTAATATAGACCTGATGGCCCCTGGAGTTCAACTCATCATTCGACAGAGGAATTTTCTTAATGCCTATTAATAGACCTATTAATGGCACGCGTGTAAAGAATCTATAATGCAAAACTTGCTGTCAAAACCAGCAAATTGCCCAGTATTCAAGATGCGAAGCTTTGTAGAATAAGTCTGTATCTTTGAATTTTTTTTTTCTCAACAGATATTTTAAAATTAAAAAAAGAGAGAGTATAATCTAGTAAGCTATTACATAAATTGAAAAAAAAGAAAAATTCTTATAAAAGAGCTAGAATTAGTTTAACTTTAAACAGGGTATCGATAAATTAATATGGATTTTTAAGAAAATTTTTAGGGTGAGGAGATGAGAAGAAGAACATATTTTGTGGTTGTGAAAGGAATTGAATCGATTCGTGGGAGGAAAGGTGGAATGGAAAGAAAAGAAAATAGAATAGAATAGGGAAAGATGGAAAGTTCCTACGTGGCGTGGTCCAGTGAAGAAGAAAATGGGTGAGTGGTGGTAAGTACTGAATAATGGAAAATGAAAAGGAAGGAGTTCAAATGATTGTGATGAGGAAGGTGTTGGTGCGTGAAGGGACAAAAGAGGGCGACACCCACGAATTTGTCCGAGAAGTGGGGCCAGCTGTGGAGGTGGAAGCGGTGGTTGGAGCACGTGTGATGGAGGAAGCCATGTTGGTCCACGTGAGTTGGGGCAGCTCAGGTTTTTGTTCCACACCTTCCTTCATTTTCGTAGACCCTCTTTCCCACGTGAACTCGACTCATCCCTGTCCCCCCTTCTAAATAATCACATCCATCACATGATACATTGCAACTGCATAACATAATGAAAGTAATAATAGGAATCGGGACCCACTCAGGGACATGGTAAATAATCAAAACCTTATTATCAATTTCCTTCTAATCATGGCCATCTGCTGTGTTTCTTGATTTCGACAACAGGTGATGGCGGTAAAGCGTAAAACAAAGGGCGACGATGGGGTCCCTACCGTCGACGTTTGACCTCAGCCGTTGATGTAGGGGAACTTCCATTTCATTCAGGTGCAACCTGCCCCACCTCGTTAAATGCTCAATAATATTTCTGATTAGACAGACATCAGAATGGAACAAATCCATACTGGCTTTCGTTGTGTTTTCTTGCTGGATTCACTCCTCAAGGAATAATAATACCTTTACCGTCTATTTTTCTCCCAGACACCTCTCTTTCTTCTTCATTCTCATCCTCTAAACTTCAACGCTTTCTCCTAACATTCAAATTTCAATTAAGTGTGTTCCCACTTTCAAACTCGCATCAACGTACTCAGCGTCAACCCTACCTATAATGCCTTTTTACTATTACTACACTCGATGTCAAATATTCATTTTTATAACTTCGATATTCTAAATTCGAACAACTTGCCTAAGCTGTCAAAAGTCAGAACTAAACCTTAAATTTGTTTTTTGAATTTCTGTTCCCACTTTACCACTGTTTTCTTTCTTAATAGTATTTAACATAGCTGATCAGGATTTAAGTCTCATCAGATTTATATCATGAAAACAGATATAAATAGTATTTTAGTGTGGGAGATGTTTTCTTTTTTTGTTTGATAGTTGAAATACTTTGTACCTTTCAACAGTATTTCGTAAAATATAGAGCAGGCTGGGTTATACACGTTTAGATTATGGTGATGATAATAATATAAAAAAGAAGTGTTTATGTGGAACAGTGGCATCTATATTTGAAGTGCATGAAAGGTTGTGTGTAGGAAATGGTGAAAAGGCAATGAAATAGGTTAGAAATGGAGGTGGGAAATAATAAGGAGAGAGAATGGAAGTTGTATTATTTGTGGGGCAAAAGCCATGATTCAGATAATTGGAGCTTCCTGACATAAAGTCATGATTGAACTCTCCACTCCCACCCATTTTCCCTCCTTTCTATATAATCCCTCCACACACACATCTTCTCCACTTCATACTCACCCATTAACCCTCTCACAATACCTCATTCATTTCACCCAATCTCTCACCAAAATCCAATTATCTTCTCTCACAAGGCTTATCACGTTATTTGAGATGACGGCTGAAAAGGAGGATTTGGGTTTGAGTCTAAGCTTGAGCTTCCCTCACATCGCTCCAACTCCTCTTCAGCTCAATCTTCTCTCCACTTCAACTTATTCTTCTTCTCCTTCAAGCCACAACCTTCACAAACCCTCTTGGAACGACCCCTTCGCTTCTTCAGGTGTGTATCATTCCATTCCCCAACCTTCGATTCTCCGTCCCTTGTTTGTTTCCAGATCTGCTCCAATTTCCTCACACGCTTCCTTTTCTGTTTTACTTTAACCACGTAGTTTGCTTCTTTCTCAAAGAACAAAACACCTTAGCCCAATACTTTCTGACTTTTCTCCTTTTACATTTTCCACAACTTTTACTATTCTGCACTCCTTTTCACTTCTTTCCATGCTCGTTCAAAGCTTCCTAATTTTCCAAACATCTCAACTTTCTTCTTTATCGATTTCTGTTTTTCCTAAACGGTGTTTCTTTTGGCATGCAGGTGAAGCTGGATCGTTCCTCCGCGGAATCGATGTGAACCGGTTACCTTCTGCGGTTGATTGCGAAGAGGAAGCGGGTGTATCGTCTCCAAACAGCACGGTTTCTAGCGTGAGCGAAAAGCGTAGCGAGAGGGAAGCCAACGGGGAAGAAGAGCACGACACAGAGAGAGGTTGTTTCAGAGGCATCAGCGACGAGGAAGAAGGTGAAAATTGTAGAAAGAAACTTAGACTCTCCAAAGACCAATCCATTATTCTGGAAGAGAGTTTCAAAGAACACAGCACTCTTAACCCGGTAAGTGACAAGGTTCCGATCAATTTCGTACATGTTATGTCCAATGTGTGTGTTTTATGTTTATGTTTGGTTTGCTTTTGTTTTTCTCTCTAACGTGAGTGCGTGTGTTGCGTGCAGAAACAAAAGTTGGCACTGGCGAAACAGTTGGGTCTTCGAGCAAGACAAGTGGAGGTGTGGTTCCAGAACAGAAGGGCAAGGTGGGTTCATTTCATTAATATTTGTTCGTGTTTTAGTTTGTGTTGTTGTGTGGTCTTTTTCACGACAAAAAATAAAGTAAATTAAATCGAAAACTAATTTCAGGACGAAGCTGAAACAAACGGAGGTGGACTGCGAGTTTTTGAAGAGGTGCTGCGAGAATCTGACGGAGGAGAACAGAAGGTTGCAGAAGGAAGTGCGAGAGCTCAGAGCATTGAAACTTTCCCCACAGTTTTACATGCACATGACTCCACCCACCACTCTCACCATGTGTCCCTCTTGTGAGCGTGTCGCTGTTCCCCCTTCCGCTGCCGTTGATGCCGCCGCGCGTCACCGTCACGTGCCCCAGACCCACTCTCGGGCCTTCCCCATTGGCCCATGGGCCACCTCTGCCGCTCCTATTTCACACAGGCCCTTCGATGCGCTCCGTCCCAGATCTTGACTCGCGGAAAGAAAACGACAAAATTAAAAAAAAAAATGGGGGAAACTGTTGCAATAGTATCGGAGCCATGAATTCTGCGTTCAAAGTGTGGTCTAAGATATGGTGGTTAGGAAAACTGATTTTGTGGGTCTCAAATGTTTTGTACCAGTTTTTGACCCTTCGTCTTTTCTTCTGGGTTTCGGGAGCATGACCTGGTCTAGCTAGTTTAGTTAGGTTTTTTTAGTCTCTAATACTTACTGCGTTAAAAAAAAAAACTCTCGGAGGAGACTTTGTTGTAAAGTTCAATGGTCTTGATTAATTAATTAATTAATTAATTAATTATATGTAATATAGCTTTGTTTTTGTGTAAGCAGATTTTGTTCTCGTATAAAGTCAAAATTGTTGCATGTTGATAAGATCCTGAATTGATTTGGATGATGCTGGAAATAGTGGGGGCTAACTACGTGTTTTCGGTACGAATTTGACAAAATAAAATGGGAATTAGACCTTTAAAAGGAGTTTGCCCTGAATGACCAGACAATGGTTCAAGAAATTTTGGTGAATATGGGTCCCAATTCAATTTCAAAGTTCTACATGCTTGTTTTATTAAAATTTCCTTCTCTCTCCCTCGTAGGCCTATCAGGCTATTGTCTGGTTAAATTGGTTAATAAAAATGTCTTGTAAGGTGTGGTTCCCAACATTTACTCCATCATGTTCATCTCGACTCGTTAAATCTAAATACTTTCTCGTAAAAGCTAATGTTTCGGTAAGAACTCTTGCTCGCATAAACAACTATGACCAAATCATCTTCACAACTACAACAAGAAATCAAAATTTCTGACACTTGTTATGCTCTGATGTTTCGGTGTTGCGCGACTGTATTTTAATATTCGGTTAAATATATGAATTCGTTTTATTTTAAATTTTGATATATTTTTATCTTTAATTTTAAACGAATAATGAATAGATAAGATCATTTAAATTATAATATATTAAAGATATAAATAACTTAAACATTATTAATATTAATTTGTAACCTTTTCAAACTTAAAATAAGTATGGATTTATGTTTCAAACTAATTTAAAGTAAATTGAGAACTCAGGTAAGGTTTTACTATTGGGATGGAATTATGAAAGTCCTTAAATCTTACATGAAAAATTAAGATATGGATCTAAAATAGGTGTCCAATGTTTTAAGGTTGTTTCTCTTTGCACATCCACCTTATTTTCTCCTGCACCTCCACATCTCAAAAATAGTTTTACATATTTTTTTAACGGATTTTAAAATTGATGAATAATTTTTTCTTCGTTAAAATTTAAAAAAAAAATTAATAGATTTTAAAATTTGTTAAAAAAAAATTCAATAAATTTTAAAATTCATTAAAAAAAATCTTTCAACGAATTTTGAAATCTATTGAAAGATTTTCTGAATTTTAAAATTTGTTGAAAAAAAAATTCAAAATATATTAAAATACAGAAAGTTTTGTATTAATGTAATTTTGAAATTTTAAAAAATTTGAAAATACAATAAGAAAAGGATGGAGGTTTGGAATTTTAAAAAATATGGTCACACGAGAAAGAAGAGAGTTGCTCCCTCCACCACCCCAAATGCTCCCTACACCTTTCTATTACTTTTTTTATTCCAAAAATATTCTATTTTAATTTAATTTTTATCCTTTAATTTTATTTACTTTTTTTTAAACGGACGTGGACATCCGTTCTGTACATTTGAAACGATGAAATGCAAGAAACAATGTTTCACATAATTATATAAATATAACCCATTATCGGTACCCTACCTACTAGCACTTTGCTTCCCTTGCATTCTACCTTGGGTCCTAAAGGAATATAACAACTTTGTTTCTTCTGAGTCTTGCTCAATCATTCTTTTACCGTAATTTCTTCTAAAGGCATATGATGAACTGAGTTCAAGACAATTTCTTCAAATATACATTCAATATACTAGAGGTTATGCAGAGAAATGGAAAATCCTTTTTGCTTTATACCATACAGGTTAAGTCATGTTGTAATAAACTAAACCTCAGTTTATTTCTGACTGTAACATTGGGAAGAAAACCCAGCTGTTAGCTGATCTACCTTCCTCCCGGCAACCCTTATGTTAGTCCACCACTCAGAGCCACTACCACCAGTACCCGAAACAACTCCTTTATTGGTGTCAAAATTGAATTCTTTATAACAATTTACAGAAATCTGCTTATGGAAACATTGTTCTCCTTCTCCAACACGATTGTATGACTTGTTATCTATTTTTCTCTATACACACGTTACAACTAGTATCGGTGTCCCTTTGCACCCTTTCTCTGTCAACAGGATCTTTGCCCAGTATACCTTGAGAGGACCCTGATATATTTCGAAGCAATACCCCAAGTTTATTAGCAAGACACCGAGCAACGTCTTCTCCAATTAATTCAAATGAAAACTCTGTGATCAATCAATGTTGCATTACTTGGATGTCCACTGTTTGAGTTAGCAAGAGTTGCTACCTTAGAAATCTGATTTTCCACATAAATGTTTTGATTGGTTGATTCAGCACCATCGGGTGTCAAGCAGCCATAACCTAACCTGGATTCCTGCCCCATACCATCAGGTGCCCCACATCCGTTGAACGTAGAAGGATGTCCGACGTCCGTTGAAGGTCAAACGGATATCCCACATCCGTTTTGGCCTTCACGGGCTTTATTGAGGCGATCAACAATAGAATCAGCAAAATCGACTCCTCACACCAAGGATCATAAGTAATGGAAGCAATGAAACCCAGAAGGAAAATGGGGAAGAGACAAATGAAGGAAAAAAAAGCAAAGGAAAAAGGGATGAGAGGAAGTGAAACAGAAATAGGGGAAGAGAGAATCCGTGAGAGATGAGGTGTAGTTGTGAGTAAATAGTAGAAGTAGGGTTTTCAAATTTATTAAAAAACCATAAATGGTAAAAGTAAAAAAAAATTAACCTAAGGATATAATTGAAATTAAAAGAATTTAGGAAAGTGTAGGAAGTAGGATGTGGTGGTGGAGGGAGCAACACTCGGAAAGAAATGGATGTAGGTGCAAGGAAATACAAACCATGTTTTAATATATATGAGCCCAAAGAAAATTAATATGGACCGTAAAAAGAAGAAACAAGATAGTTGCTCCCTACATCACCACAGACTACTTCCTCCACTCCACCTCTCTCATTCCTCATTTGCCCTTCAGTAATATTTATTTACCGGGATTAATTTTCACCAACATTCCAATACACCCCCACATCCGTCAACGAATGTCTAGATCCGTTCAACTTTCCCCACTATTAACATTCATCCTACTTACTCTTTCCACTGCAAAAGCACACGTAAACTAATGTCTTATCTTTATCTAACATATGGCCCCACATAAGGAACACACCTAGTAATTCACAAATTCAATTACTACAAACACACTGTGTATGTACAACACAATAGAACTCGTTAGTGTTTAAATCCTCAACAATTCAATTAATGCATTCTTATATTTGCTTTCATCCCTTACGCATATTTCAACCCCTTCACTGAGAATGAGACAAAGGTAGAGTGGGGGTGGGGTAAGAGTGAAAGAGAGAAAGTGAAAGAAAGAAAGAAAGAAAGTGTGTGGGGGTGGGGGTAGAGAAAGAGAGAAAGAAAGGGAGGAGAGATGTGAGAGTATTGCTGCTGAGTAAAGTGAAAATGAAAAATAAGAAAGGAATTAGGGTTTTAACATTAAGTTAAAAAGGTAAATAATAAATATAAAAAAGAGTAATTTTGGAATAAAGAAAAATTGAGGAGGTGGAGGGAGTATGAGGGGTGGTAGAGGGAGCAACTCTCACTAAATAGACGTTTAAGCCCAATTAAATTGGGCCGTAACCGGACTCATATACGAACCCATTAAAGTGAAATGTTAGAACGAAAAATCAAAAACAGAAAAAGTGTTTCAAAAACCCTCCAATTCCAATCTGTATTTCCCTCTACGAGACACAGAGTAGTTCTGTTGGGAGCATGGACGCCTTCCTTTGCTGAAGTAAATCCGCACCGTTTTGTAATCTCGCACCTCATTTCGGTCTTCTGCAAAATTTATCTGAGTTCACCGTTTGGTTATCTCTGAGACATGGACAGGCGGCTCAACGGACTCACCGTTCCGTCGAGTTCCAACGGCGGCACCGCCGCAGTAAGATCTTCATCTCCGACGCTGCAACCGAACTACAGTAGCCGACTAGTTCAGGTACGATCTAATTCTCTCAATTTTATCTTCCGCGCTCCTTGTTGCTGAACTACTTCGTAAACCCTAGCTGTCTGTCACCAACATGCTGTTTGGTTGGGAGTTTAGTATTCCTACCTTTTCCTTTCTCATTTCAACTGGTACAGATGTTTTGTTAATGTTTGAATTATGAAAGGCTTCTGCTACTGTTGCTGTTTCTGCAAGTCTAATTAGCCGTATCAGTTTTTATTTTCTTTCATTGAAATCATGTGCTTCAGCTATAGTTTTACTCTTTCGGTCGGCGTGCAAAGTTGGAGTGGACTTTTTTTATTCTGTTTGCAATGCTTTTAGATTTGTAGGTGTTGTGCCAACTTTGAGCAGCTGTATACTGTGAACGGAGATCATCAGTGTAGTAATTTAGGAGCCAGACCTAATGAATAATTGAACATTTGTCGTTTAATTACATATTCTTAATTTTATTAAGGTTTTACTTCTCCATCCTTAAAAGACCAGAGGGGATGATTTGTTATTGTTTGTGGCCTGCGTACTTGTTTTGATACGATAATGAGTAGTGCATCCTACTTAATTATGTTCATGGATTTGGTTGTATGGCATTTCACTGTTTCTTTTCACATGCTGGGAAATGAAAAATTGTATTTAAGCTGCAAAATTGAAAAATGGATTACTTGTTGGTTTGTGACATGACAACTTTTTATGGTAACCTGATAATTTTTATTTTAAGAATCATGCATCCTGGTTATTCTTGTCAAAGACTTCATTTGGTTGGTTTAAGTCTGAGTGCCTGTTGTGCCTTTTTCCGAAGCTGGAAAATTACAATATTGAATTTATGCTTTAATTGAGTTAATTTTCACGTTACTAGTGCAATAGAGAGGTTAGCGTTTCAAATTTGCGAAATATATAACTACCATATTGAGGTAATATCAGAAAATAAATCACTTTTGATGTTTGATTTCAGGATACACTGGAACACATGGCATCCATCGATCTGATTGACTTGTGCAAAGAAGCCAAAGTTGAGCGCTGCCGGGCAACTCGAGACTTGAGAAGCTGTGGTCGCTATGTCCATCATGTCTTGAATTCATGTGGGCACGCTTCTTTATGTGAGGAATGTAGTCAACGGTGTGATATCTGTCCAATTTGTAGAGTCCCAATATCTAAAAGTGGTGCTAAACTGCATCTCCGACTTTATTATGAGTGCATTGAAGCTGGCCTTATTTCAAAAAGGTTTGATGAGAGATTTCAAGAAATAGAAGACGGGGAGAAACAACTAAATGCTGATGTCCATCATCTTTATTCTTTGTTTGATGTTGCGCTTGAGAATAACTTGGTTTCTTTAATTTGCCATTGTATCCTTTTCTGCATTACTCCTTTTTTTTTGCATATTTAATTTTTTTAGTAATTCGTTTATTAATATTTAAAATATAAATGGATATCAATTGGTAAGTACGGTGAAATGATACAAATACAAATTTTTTCCAATTAATACTATCTACCAAGAAAATTTAAGTGTATTTTTCTCCTCTATCCTCCCCCTTTTCATATTTGTCCCACTGTTTTGTGGTGTTCCCTTGTCTCCACTTTTGCATTTTCTTGACCTTAAATTTTACAGACATCACAGATGTCTGTATGGATGAAACTGCTGTTTCCAGTGATCCTGTCATAGCGTTTTTGTTGGATGAAGTGGTAGTGAAGGACTGGTGCAAGAGAACGTTCAAAAACATCATTACTGAACTGCAGGGAATTTGTATCCTTAAACCTTCTTTTATTGTTGATTTCTAAAGCCAATTATCAGTATGACCTTTTTCCACAGTATAATTTGTGGTCCCTTACATTTTTCACTAGATAATATGGATGTTTATGCCATGAAAGAGAGACTGAGTTTACTTCTGAAATTTTCATTACACTTGAAAGGCATATCAAATGTGCTAGACATTTTGGATTCATCTTTTAAGGGTACTCTTTCAGCACAACTTCATGATTTGCACCATCTCCAAGAGAGCATCTTAAAGACAAAGCAGGTTTAATTTGCTAGAATTTATGTTCAATGGAGTTATGTATAACTGTTGTGCTTATGGCTTTAATAATTGAGCTTTTACACCTTCCTTGCATGGCTGATGGGCTGTCAAGTCATGGGGATAAAAAACATGTGCTTATTATCTAGTTTTTAAATGGTATTGTTATTTTTGTTTGTTGTGTTATGTTCTTTAAATGATATCCCCTGTTTTTGTTGAAAGGCGTTCTATACCCGATCTTTAAAATTGTGGATCGCAATGGGTAACTTTTGTTGTGCTTCAGCTCACTGTGATGTAGCATGTAAGAGGGATGTTTGTAGAAATGACTGATATTTGGCCTTACACTATTATTAATATTGCTTATAAAGAGTGGTTGACTAGATTTATACTACCTCTTTCTGTCTGTATATTGCTTAAAAATAGAGTATCTCATCACAATGTTAATTAATTTAAATGTTGTTCTACACAGCATATGGATATTATTATTTGGTGTATAAGACATGAATTTTTGGAGGGAGTGAGATCACGTTTTACTGATAGTTCATCATGGTCATTGGATGTTCGGATGCGGAAATCAGAAGCAATAAGACGATCCTGGCCTGATGCAATAAATCAATCTATGGAGTCATCGGGACATGATGGGTCTCTATTTATTGAAGATGCATTGAATAATCTTGATCTGGAGGAGGGGTTTATGAATGGAACCGTGGAAGGATTAGAAATTGCATCCTTGCAAAAGGATGGTGCATCATTTTTTGGGTCAAATACTGACCAGGTGCTGGGTTATTACCCATTCAAAAATCTACGTTCTGCTGCTGACTTGCTCTTTTTACATGGAGGCTCTGATATGGTGATTGCTAAACAGGCCATTGTATCCTTTTACCCGGAACTTCTATTGTTAGTGTAGAACTATGTTTGTTTCTGCTAATAAGAGTTCTTATTTAAAACAATACTTCTTCCATTCCTTAACATCTGTAGTTTCTGTATTATTTGTATGATCGTCACTGGACAATTCCTGAAGAAGAGTGGACATTCATACTGGAGGATTTCGCAGCTACATTTAGTATTAGTAGGCACTCATTACTTGAGTCTTTGACTTTTTATCTTTTGGATGATCACACAGAGGAGGCTTTACAGGTAACATTTTACCCAATATTGAAATTATTTGTATCCAAGTTACATTACTGATTTGCCTTGTAGTGCTAACTAATGATGTGATAAGCATTATAATTAGGAAAACGTATGGGGCCCATATGGTAATAATCATGTTGGAATTTCATTCGTGACCTTGATTCTAGAGCTGTAAAGGTGTGATCAGCATTTATTTTTAGGTGTTATTTGGGTCTTCCTTTCATCTCTTTTATTTATAAGGCATGTTATCTTGTTTTTACTCAAAAGTAAAACGTGTAATTTGATAATGGCTCTGCGAGTCTCCTCTTCCCCATATAGGAGGTTAAAAGGAAGCTAGGACTTTGCTGGAAGTATTTTGTATCATGTTAGTATTGGATATAGAAGGCACTTGTTCCTTCTAGAGTTTTTTAGTGAATTTAGGCTAATAATATTATTATTCTGTTAGGAAGCTTGTCGCCTTCTTCCTGAAATAACTGGTCCAACATCACATCCTAAAATTGCCGAAGTACTGCTAGAAAGGGGTAGCCCTGATACAGCTCTCATGGTTTTGAGGTGGGCCGGGCGTGATGGTGGACCACATATGACTTCACTCAGGGATGCTGTCACTGCAGTGCGGGTGAGGGTTGAGTGTGGGCTTCTGACTGAAGCATTTATGCATCAGAGAATTCTCTCCACCAGAGTGAAGGAAAAGAATTTCAATAAAAGAGCATCTGGGGATGCCTCTCAGAAACTAAAAGGCCAATGTAGTAATTGGGTGGAGGTCCTGGTGACTGAGATTTGTTGCCTCTGTATTAGGAGGAACTTGGTGGATCGAATGGTAGAATTGCCATGGAATTCTGAGGAAGAGGTGTACATACATAAATGTCTTTTTGATTTTGCTATTGAAGACCCGATAAGGACAACTGGAAATCTACTTGTGGTGTTTTATTTTCAGGTACTTAATTTAATTACTTGGTTTCTTGTCCAACATTGCTGCTCCTGGTTTATTGATCTTGTTAGTTAGTGCATTTGTCTTACAGTCTTTTCTGTTTTTACATTTGGAATCTTGACGTGTTATTCTGCCAGCCAATGTTGAGTTCAGTAAAATATCATGCATATGATACAACACTATTGAGCTCTATTTTACATGGCTTAAATTTTTATAACAAAACAATTCCTCCTTCATCAACCTTTAGCATCTTCCATCTTCCTATCTTTGCTAGGAAAATCCCCCATCCAAGGGCAAATATAATTCCTACTCCCTTGACATGTTTTGATCTACTGCTGAGAGAGAATCATATGCCAAAAGTCATGCGATCCTTATGCTGAATTTGTATTCTGTGTTAGCTTAACATGCAACTTGCTTCCTGGATTTTCTTGACAGAATCCTCCTCTATAATCTTGTATATGGTTAGCTCATCCATACCTACAACACAGCAAAAAATATGGATATGAGTGATGTAGCCTGACCTTTACCTCTTTCTTGTATAGATGTGATATCTGGTTTCTGAAGCTTGATCTATAGATCATAAAGTTCTGTTAGCCTCAATGTCAATATGAAATTTCTACATATCCCACTTCTCTACTTGATTATCATTTCCATTGTAAATATGTATGAAGTTCATTTTGCTTCTTAAAAGGTATCAGCGTAGTTTAGGATACCTGTGAAAGAATTTCTCCCTTATATATTTATCTGGGTTTCAGCGCCACAGATACTCAGAAGCATATCAAGTTCATATTAAACTTGAAAAGGTGGAGCAAGACAGCATTTCAAAAGGTTCTGTAAGTGAGGAGTTTCTGCCAAAATTAGAAAAGGCTATTCAGTGGAGAAGCAATTTGATTGTAAGTGATTTAAATTATTTAATTATTAAGAAAATGTTCTCTGCTGCAAACTTTTTATTTAAGCATGTTCGGAGAAAATGTCATTCTTAGAATGGATTTTTGGTCATTTGATCTTTTGAATAAAACAGAATAGATGCTTGGAGTTGTTGCCAGAAGTTGAGCAGCAGCAACTGAGGAGTGGAAACTTGACTGAGGGTGCTGTGAGTTCTTCTGAAGAAGTTGAAGTTCCGGACAAATTTGATATTCCTCAGATTCCGGATTCCTTGTCCACCAGTTTATTGATTCCTTCATCTGTAAATTCTTCCCTCTTGTTGCATAGAGACCATGGCTTGTTGAGTTCATTGACTTTTGGAATTTCGGCCAAAATAGGCATGTCTTTCCCCAATACTGGCCCTGAGCTTGCTAATTTTGGTTCCTCGTCTCATCATCATGATGGGTTTTTTACCAGTAGTGAGAGGGTTCTAAGTCATCAAGGTAAAATTGCCAAAAATTTTAGATTTGATAATACTCCAACGAATAATAGGATCCATTTCATGAATGGTTCACCTCTCAAGGGATTTAAGAGGACATCACCAAGCAATTCCCACGACAATATGTCAGATAAAGTCTCTCCTGGAGTTGAAAGAAACCTACGCTTTGGACATAATCAAACTACCAGTAGTCCTTTGTACTCATGGAAGGCTGCAGTTAACCCTGTTATTAGATCCACACTTAGCTATCCTAAAGAATTTGCAAATAATCTCCCAAATGTATCTGGTAGGAGTGTCCGATCACATAAAGATGATAGAAGTTGGAACGTGGGGTCCACTGATGATCCGATGGATGTTTCTCACGGGTAAATATCTAGTTACCCATTTCTTTCTCAATTTTTTTGTCATATGGCGTTTTTTGAATAATTTGTGTCTAAAGATATTTGCGCTAATATAATGCTTTTTAATATTCACCGAAAATGATGTACTATTTTCGTAAACTGAATCCATTGTTTATTTTATATCTTTAGCCTCGCGGAGAAGAAATTAAACAGTGAAGAAAACATCAATGGTGGTCCTAGATGGAGATCTGATGAAGCGAGTGATGAGGAATATGATGTGAATCTGGGAAGAGCTATGGACATGGCTTATTATGCAACTCCTCTAAATCGAACAACAAGACGAAGCAGAGTGGTCAGAAGATGAAAACTAAACTTTCTGGTTAAAGGTTTCGGTTAAATTTTCTGGGAAGAAACAAGAAAATGCATGTTAGTGAGTTGTTTTTAAGATTAGAGCTTCGCTTTTTCGGAACTCGGGAGTTTTTACTTATAAATTTATGCTGGTCTCCGTTGTGCAGTTAATATCCGACGAAGAAAATTTTAATGCAAAAGGTGCATTTTTTGTATCCCATTCCTTCAATGTTAATCCACGTTATTTATTTTCTATTTTGGGAGAGTGGTTCGGTTAAAATGAAAGTGAGATAATATCGTTTCGTGTTGACGACAATTACTTGTGTGTCGATGACATCATTTAGGTTCAATCCTATACATTTTTCATTTTAAAGTGAGGCAAATTTAACCTATCTATCTATTATTATTTTTTATCTAACATTTCATAGATTATGAAGTTCGGGTTTAGAAGAGAAAAATTGAGGTTTTTTTTGGAAACTTTTTTATATTATGGTTGTTTAGTTTATGAAGATTTTGAGTAAAAAGTGTGAATTTAAGGATTTTGGATGTAAAAAAAGAGATTGCTGAAAAAAATTTGTTTAATTTAAAAAGAAAAAGAAGTGAATTGCTTCGAAGAAGTTTAGAAAATAAGAATTGCGCATAAAGTACAGATCTGGTTGATGTTCTGCAGAGATAAAGTAGAAGGCGAAGCTTGCTGGTTTAAAAAAAATGAATAAAATAATATACATATACAATAAAAAAACATATAAAATAATTATAATGATAATAAAATGATAAAATAAAATAACAATAGAATACGAATTTGGATATGGGCTGATTCATTCTAAAATTTCTTCTACACCGTATGATTTCACATTCACCACAACATTTTGACTATCTATCTGTTGTTTGTACCACAATTTTTCATTTACTCCACTTTCACTTTCTAGTATATGTTGGGCCGTTGCACGACAAATTTTTAGTCTGTGACTGTGTGCAGTATTTGTTCTACTATTCCCACTCCCATTTTCCTTATTTTTATGACAGACTTTAATAACATGCACCTCTACATTTTACCATCCATCCTTGCACTATTCTTTAATATTTGGGCTGAACTTATGTTATTTTAGCCCGTGTCTCAATTTTGGGAGTTACTCCCTCCACCACCACAGAGTACTCCCTCCACCTCCTTATTCTTTTTTTACCCTTTAATAAACGGATGTCAACATTTGTTATTGGACAAACGGATGTCAACATTCGTTGGACAAACCGATGTCAACGGATGTCAACATTCTCTTCAGTTGAAAGGCCTCGTTGGGACTAAAAGCAATTTTTGCATTCATGTTTTGGTGCATCACCACATTGTAAGTGGAATCCCATCTTATTCTATATTTATCTTCATATTTTTCTGTGCTTATTTTGCAACATAATCTTGTTAGTTTATTTCTTATTAGGTGAATATTTATGGTTCTGTAAATAAACATACTTTCTCCACTGGATTTGGACCTGGTGTAATTGTAGTATTTCATCGAATTCTCTATGCAAGGTATGCATTTGATTATCAGACAAGAAACAATTGGAAACCAGTTTTTGTTTCACTGCACTGTTAAAGAAAAAATAGTAATATTGACAGTAGTGAACTGCTCTGTAAAAACAAAATCCATTGACGAGTGTATTTCATGTGTTCTTGTATGCCAATCTGTTCTGTATACATAATTTTACTCTTCCATTTTTTCATATGCACTCATATGAAGGAATATCCTCCCATTTATCATGTGAAAGTTCTTTAATTTTCAACATGATTGATTCCTTATCTTCTGCTCTGCAGGACACAAAAATAAATTTATGTTGCTCCCTGTGTCATTTATTGTAATAAAATTCATAAAAGTATGTGATAAACAATGTGGTGACAGGCCCTCTGTTTTAAGCTCTACTAAAGATGCCGACGATGCATCTCGAGAGTATATCTCTTGTTTGATCTCTGAATTGCCTCAGGGCTTGACCCACAAGAAAATAGTGCTTCGATGCAGGGTAAATTGATTTTACATTTATCCATCAAATATTTGTTCTCTCATTCTCATAGAACACTGCTTTTTATGCTGTCATTTGCGAACAGGTGGTTGCAGTCCTTGTTTTAGTTATAGAGAGAAAGACCCCAAATTTTATTGCAGAAACCAAAGTTAATGCTCAGGGGACTCTTTTGGACATTCCACTTGCTTGTTTTTTGTTGGGTAAGTTATGTATAAATGTTACTCAAGAAAAGTCAGCTATATTCACTTTCTTTGTCTTGCATGTGCATGCATTAACTATCAATTGTTTTACTTGGTGTTTTATACATTATAAACATCTCTGGGGTTCTCCTTTCATTGACTATAATAGCAAGCTTTCTAAGCATATTTTTGGGGTTTGTCCCTTTTTCTTGTTTGGGGTTTTCTTGGGAAAAAAAAGGGAAAGAAGTAATTAGGTGTAATATAATTAAAGCAAAAAAGAAGACAAGAAATGAGAATACGTGAAACGGAAATGGGAGAGAAACGGAAATGAGAGAGGAGAGGAAGTGAAGCGAAAATGGAAGAAGAAAATGAGATCCATGAGAGATGAATGGGGGTGTAGCTGCCTAGCAAAAATAAATGAGTAAAACTAGGAAGGATAAAATTGAAATTAAAAGAATTTGGAAAGGTGAAGGAAGCATGGTGTGGTGATAAAGGGAGCAACACCCCTCAATTTTTATACTCGCAATGGTTTTACTATTTATCATTCCATATTTTCACATATACCATTTTCTTTACTTTTAGTCAAAAATTACAAATTAAAATTGTTATGATAATATTGAAAATAGTTAATTATGATGTTAAAGTCTTTGACTTAATTGATAACTAGAATTTTTATTTTTCATTTTAAATTTTTATTCATTTAATTTTTTAAAAAACATTAAATATCACGTTAAATCTTGAACTTTTTGATAATTAAAGTTTTCATTCACTTAATATCTTTAAAAATTGATTATCATGTTGGGTTTTGGATTTGTTTATTAATTAAAATTTCATAATAATTTTGAAGATTACTAATTAGCATGTTAAGTTTTGGATTTGCTTAATAATTAGCATCTTCATAAAAATCTCAAAATATTAAAAAGATATATATCAACCCTCAAACCTATTTTTTAAAACAACTAAGAACTAATTGTTATTTTTTATTAAATCTTTTTTCTCAAATAATTTTTAAAGAATTACATAACTCTCATTTCCTCCTACTTGCTAGTAAAATATTAATACTTTTTCATCCATATCTAACTAATTTACAAACTCGATTCACCTACTATCATAATTTAGGTTTTTTTTTATAGATTTCTTTAATAAATTATGAATGTGACTCCTATTATTTATAATTTATTATTTGGGTCCCAACGTGGGTTGGTTAAATATATAGTAATACATACAAACTAGGAAAACATGTGATAGTTAACGTGTGCTTGCATTTTATATTGCTTTAGCATCTTTATGTTTTAATTTTTTTACCACATTATTTTATTTTAATAAATTAATTTATTTTGCGTTAAAGCAGAAGATACATGGTTTAATTTCTAACAATATATATTAACATATTTTTATTTGTAGAAGATAGATAAATTATTTTTATGAAGTAGTGGTCATTATTTCCTCTTCTGTTTTAATCATCCCCAGTCTGTGTTATGATTTTAAAGTATTATTAACATAGAAATAAAAAAAATACTGTGTATACTAAGAATAGAATCCTTAGTTAATAATTGGGAAATAATGGTGCTCAATCCCGCATATCTAGGTTTTCCTAGCGTTTAGAAAAAATAAGACAGATACACAAGCAACGTTTAAAAAATAAAAAAAATAAAACGTTTCTTGTGTGCGATTTATTCCTATGTTCTTGTAAAACAATTACTGCTCTAATTATTATGATAATATTGCTGATATTTTTATCATGGTGTAAAAGTCAAGAAAGTGAAAGGAAGACAAATACGTAATAGGATGATTAGGCAGGATATGAATGGACACAAAATATATTCTGGATTTGAACAGTTGGAGCTTGAAAAATCTCAAAAACTATTAGATGTATAAATAGGTGAGAATCAATTTATCTCATCAATATTGTTGTCGAAAATTCTATATAAAATATAAGACAATTTCATTATATATAAAATAAATGAATAAGGTTATGGAAAATTTTAACTTTAGGTTTTGAAATCATGATATTTTAACAATTTTTTTAACAATTTTTTGACAATAAATTACGTATTACTATTTTATTGATTCGTAGATTTTAAACGGATCAATCACGAACTAACAAACATAGACATGGATAGTTGTAAAAGAAAGTTATTAAAAAAACTTTTTTCTTAGTTTTTATCGACAATATTAACTAAAGCCAAAAACTTGTAAGGAAACAAACCCCATGTGACACGAATTGCTATTAATACTAAGAAAATTGGAGGGAATCCCGAATCGTGATCTTATTTCGTAAGGAAAAGAAACATATTCAATATAATAATATTGACATTAATATTAAAAGATAATGATGGAGGGAACTACATATACATTAATTTGGCAAGACTGAAGAAGTTGTCATTAATGGAAGTAAGAAGGAAGAAGAAGATATGAGCAACATGAAGCTCCCTGTAATAGATCTCTCCTCGCGTGATTCTGTTTCCACTGCCATTGCTATTCGTCAGGTTCTTCCTTTCTCTTTTAATCATCAATTTATGTTAATAATTACCATTGCATGCATTGGTGATGTTTTTGAATTGTGTTAATATAACCTAATAGGCGTGCATTAAGTATGGTTGCTTTTACCTTGTTAACCACGGGCTGGAGAATGAACTGGGCAAAGCTTTTGATGAGAGTAGAAGGTTCTTCTCACTTCCAATGGATGAGAAAATGAAGTTGGCTCGCAAGGAATTAAGAGGTTACACTCCTCTCGATCCTGCCTTAGGCCTCCATGGTATATTCTTCCTTTCCTTTTTCGTTACTTTTATTTCAGATATTACTTATTCCTATTACGCCTAATAATTTTTCATTATTTAGAAGTCGTATTGAAACTTTCAGATCAACTAGAAATCAAATCAATAGATATAAATTTCATCATTCAAACCAGTTTTATAGATTGAATTAAATTTAAAATTTAATATCAGAACCAATTAGACTTCGATTTTAAAGTTCATTCTTTAACGAGTCAAGACCTAAAAATTATAATAGATTCAAAATAGATAATACTTTACGTGTATGATGATTGACTCTGTTGATGTTACTTGGCGGACTTGGATTCGATGAGTATGAAATGCTTCATTTTCTAGTTACATAGACAGCAAACTAATATATTGTCATGCATCATCATGATCAGGTGATTCAAAAGAGAGCTATTATATTGGTTCTATTGCTGATACAAATGCTAAGCTTAATCAATGGCCTTCTGAAGGTTTAGTCGTGCTGTTTTCGTTTTACATATATTTGTTCTAACATCTACATGAGCTTTATTTGAGATATTTGTGTTGCAAGGACCTCAGAATCACTTGGAAATTGGAGACCATCAATGGAATTATTCTACTGGAAACTCTTGTTAGTTTCTTTTGCTTTAGCAGTCAAATATATATATATATATATATATATATATATATATATATATATATATATATATATATATATATATATATATATATATCATGAATATTGTTAATAGGAGCATTTTTTTTCAGCTTTTTACCCCTTTTCAATGTAATCTAATCAGAATACTATTTCTTTTCTCTGAACTGTAACATTTTAATTGATGTATTTTATTATTATTATTAATATTTACATGAAATATTACAGTTCTCAATATATATATATATATAAAACAGTGCTTATTGATTGGAAAAAAGTAAGAACAAAAAATTTAATCTTCTAATTAGAAATTCTGATTTGTATTTAATTGGACTTAGAATTATATTAAAGAATCCTATCTGCATGTGTATTTTAGAAGTTATTAATGTTGTTTTCCTGAGATACAGTGAAGCTGGAAAAAAGCTGTTTTCTCTATTTGCCCTGTCCTTGAATTTGGATCAACATTTCTTTGAAAAGATTGGTGCCATTGATAAACCATCAGCTTTTCTTCGCCTTATGCGCTATCCAGGTTCATTTTTAACCTACAATTCTCTTTCCCAACTTCTTCCGGTTACTCCGATCATATAGCATCACACATGTTTGTTAATTTGCTTCAAAGAACCTGCGCATTTGTAGTGCTTTATTTATCTATCTTAGTTATTAACATAAATGGTTACACTTGTTGATATTGCTGGTAGGTGAAATGGGAGATCATGAAGAGATATGTTCTGCACATACAGATATTGGGGCACTCGCCCTTCTCATCACTGATGGAGTCCCCGGACTACAGGTTCTTCTCACTGCCCCTTTTCCTAATCCTTTACACTTATTCATATTTATTGTTACTATTTCATTCACTATTTAATTTCTACTATTGGTATATTTTTAATTTATATATCAAAATCAATTTTTACATTCAAGGACTCGAGTATTTCATTATCCTATTTTCAGATCTGTCAGGACAAATCAAAGGAACCACAAATCTGGGAGGATGTGCCTTACATGGAGGGGTGAGTTCATGAAGATATATGATAAGTTTGTGCAGAAGTTATTGATACTTGGAAAACAGTTTGAATCTCGGTCAAATATGTTATCTTACACAATCACAATTAAAAATGTACAATTATAGTGTTCATGATTTGATTGGCATGTTCAGGGCATTTGTTGTGAGCATTGGGGACTTGATGGAGAGGTGGACAAATTGTTTATACCAGTAATCTCATCACCCATTAATCTTATCTTGTTTGTTTGTTTTACAAATAATATTTATAAATTTCAATTATCTGCCATTAATTTTATAGGTCAACACTGCACCGGGTTAAACGAACTGGCAAAGAACGCTACTCAGTAATCCACTAATCAGAAACTACTGTGTTTTTTATTCACACCAAAATTTTGCAATTTTTGTGGTTATGTTTGGTAAATTTTGACGAGGTCTGAGGTGAATTTTTTCACTTAATTAACATGATTTGAAACTTGTTTTTGGTAGATGGCTTTTTTCTTAGACCCTCATCCTGACTGCGTGGTTGAATGCATCGAAACTTGTTGTAGCCAATCGTCCCCTCCAAGGTAGAAATAAATTCGTTCTCTTACTCTGATTCAAATATCTCATAACAATTCATAGAACATAAACATGACCTAACAACATTATTTTAGGTTTGTTTCTAGTTTCATGCATTTTTCTTAAATTTTATTTCCTGGATGATAGAAACTTTGTCTGTGTTTCATTGCAGATTCTCTCCAATCCGCAGTGGAGACTACATGAATGAACGTTTTGCAAACTCACCAGTCTGAAGTTGATTTCAAAAGAAAAAGATGTTATTAGCAAAAGACCGATTAATAACGAGAAGTTGTTGTGTATGATGGTGGTAACTATGTAGAATGGGAGTTGTTTTATACATTTAGCAGTATTAATTTTAAAAATATATTTATAATTATTAAAGTGAAAAAAAGAGAAGATATAACTATCATTCATTAATTATATTTTTCAAAATCTATCTATTTTAATAGCTTTTAATGAAAATAAAAAATAAAAAACATTCCTCGTCAACAGAAGGAATAAAAATCCGTCCATGCCTTCTAATTCTTCCCAGTTTTTTAGTAGAGAATTTCATTACTTTTTAGGATATTTAAATTGGCTTTATTTTAACTTTTCTATTTTTTAAATATTTTTGTTTAAAGAAAAAAAATTAATTCATTAAATTATTATCAAATCCAAATTCAAAAAATATTTAAAAGTTTACATTCAAAAAATTTAATAGCAATTATATACACTAATATTGATAAATATGTTTGTTGAAAATTTTCTAATACATTAAAAAATTAACAAACTATTAACAGGTAATAAAAATTATGTTGATAATAAAAAAATATTTTTTGTAGATATAAAAATAAGAATGATGATAAATGTTAAAAGAAAGAATTACTTTATATTTGTAAAAACATAGTTCCTCTAATAAAAAAACTATCAAAGCGAACAATAATTATAATTTAGAATAAAAAATAACCTTAACAAACTAAACAAAATATAATTTCTATTAATGTTAATAAAAAATTTAATCAAAGTTAACTGAAAAATAATCACATCAATAATGTTTAACTTTATAAAATCGATAATGTCTTGACTGAAATTGAGTTAAGAAAATAATACTAAATATAAAATTTGAATTACGGTGTGTTGGAAGTTCTACATCGACTAAAGATAAGACCAATTTAAAGTATATATAACCTTACTTTACAAGTCGATAAGACCAATTTAAAGTATATATAACCTTACTTTACAAGTCGATTTTGTGAGGTTAAGTTAGGCTTAAAATTCAGTTCGCCAATTTAAAGTATATAACTTAACTTTACAAGCCGGTTTTGTAGAGTTAAATTAGGTTTAAAATTCACTTCTTAACATGGTATCAGAGTCATGGTTAGACTCTATTCTAACGATATTTATCGTTTGTTAGACATGTTGTTCCACCCGCTATCGGGCCATTATCGGACCACTCATTAATATCTAGTCTCAGACCAAATATAAATTATTACTTTTTAAATTCAAAACCATCTTTTTACAAATATTTCAAATAATCTTATGAAAATTTGAAATTTTAATTTATTTTAAAATATCTTACTTAAATATCATCTTTTTATCATAAAGTATTTTAAACTTTTCGTGAAAATCAATTATTCTCTTAACGTTTTCGTTCATGTGAAAGTTTTACTATAAAGATAATAAAAAGGTCTTAATCAAATTAAAAAATTAGATTTTTCCAATAAATTTAAAATATTTTAAATAATAATTTAAAGTTAGTTATTATAGAAGTTGATAACATTAATGATCTCATTTTGTAAAAAAAGATAGTCCATATTAATATATTATCAACATTTAGATATATATATATAGAGAGAGAGAGAGAGAGAGAGAGAAAATGTATGTAAGAAATTATATAATATGATAAAAAGAAAATTATAGAAAATAATAAATATTTTAAATAAAAATTTAAAGTTAATTATTATAAAATTGGATAACATGATCTTATTTTGTCAAAAAAAAAATATTGTCCGTATTAATATCTTATCGATATTAGAGAGAGAAAATGTATTGAAGAAATTATATAATATTATAAAAGTAAAATTATAGAAAATAATAAATATTAATTAAACATATACATGTATGTGAAGGTTTCTATAAATTATCAAGAAATGTGTTAAATATTATTATTAAATGTGTTAACGAAAATAATTGTTTTGAATAAAAAAATAGTGGACTTGGATTTAAATTTCATATTACCTATGATATATTTGCATTTAAAAATATTATAAATTAATAACAATTTTTTTTCTTAAAGTAGTCAATAACGAGAGAAGAATATATATATATATATATATATATATATATATATATATATATATATATATATATATATATATATATATATATATATTCTCGTTATTTTTTTTCCTTTTATCCTACTAGATAGAAATAATCAATATAAGTATAAGTTGTTTGTTTTTGAGTTTATTATTAACATAAACATTATTTGTTTAGATTGATTAATTGTTTGGATTTATTAATTAATTACTTTTATTTTCTTTTCTTCCTTCTGATTCGCAGCCGCCCAAAAGAATCTTGAACTTGTTATAACAGGTCTTCTGATAAAGTCATTGCTATCTCAGCAGCCAAATTAATATCAATTTCCTTTGTTTGTCACCGACCATTAGACAGCCGTTATTTGCTCTATTTGTCACGTTTCTCCATTTTTGTTTCTTTTACATAAGCATCAAACGCAAAATGAAAACTCAAAGCAGAAAATATTATAGTGACGATAAATGTGAAGAAAAATAAAATGAAGGTGGTGACTAAACAAAAAGAGTGAAAAATATTAATGAAAAATGAGAGGATGAGAAGAAAAAAAGGACAGAAATATCTATTTCCATTTAGGATTGGGAACAACAAGCATGATTTATACCAGACCAGCGTGTCGGCCAACACAACACTTGTTTTTGGTAAAAGAGTCAACATTATCACGTTTTTTATTTGTGTTTTTGGTCCTTTGAAAACATGGTATAAAACAAGGCAAACACTATTTTCGTTCATTCTGAGGGAAGAACTCTGAATTAAAAGCTTAGCTGTGGTATTCAGATTTCCGAAGACGTTGTTAGGGTTTGGTGTGGGGAAAATGGAAGGTGTCGACCACTTGGCTTTCGAGAGGAATAAGGCTCAGTTCGATGTGGACGAGATGAAGATCGTTTGGGCTGGTTCTCGTGAAGACTTTGAGCTTTCTGACCGTATTTCTCGCCTTGTTGCTAGCGATCCGGTGAATTTCCTTCTCTACTTCTTCAATTTCCTTCTTCAATCTCAAAATCATTTTTTTAATCGTGTTGTCAACTTTACTGAAAAGTGATCTTAATAATCATGTTATGGTACCCACCAACAATTTATCTACAATTTAAATATAGCTGTAGATTATTGGCATCAAATATTAATAACCTCATTACACACTCACGGTTCTTGAAAGAAGAGAGGAGGAGAATTGACACGAGTGTATCACTCTATAATTGATTTCACTCTTGCAAAATACATGTTTGCAGGCTTAATAGGCGAAGAATATCAATAAAAAAAACTATATTCTTCACGGTGAAGAAATGGCAGTGGCCGGTGTAGCCGAGATCAGAAAATGATGAGGCAGTGTGCAGTGAATTTATTTAATTATATTTAACAAAATTAATTGAAAAGAAAACAAGTTTGTATGCTAGGTGGTGAAATATATATCTTTTATATTAACTTGATTTAACTTCTATCAATAGTAAAAAGAAAATTTACATAGGTCCTATTTGGATTAGTAATAGTAAAGTAGCAGTAAATAAAAAGATAAAGTGAATCAAGTTTCTATGTGCTGAAGTACAAATCAAAATTCAACTTTCCGGAAAGTTAAATGTATTAGTTTTTATAAATTAATTTATATGTAACTTAAATTTTATTCATGTAAGAAATTAGCTGTTTCTACTTTCTTCCTTTACAAGAGCTTACTGTGAAGTTTATTTAAACAAAACATAAGTATTTCGAGCTACAAGCGGGTAGTTAATGTTTCACAAATCACTGTTCATCTCGAGCATGCAAAGTAGTTCGATTATATTTCCTTCACTTAAGCTATTAGTTTGCTGTGGTCATGGTGTCTTTCAAAATCTGAAACCTGGACTGGTTTGTCTTTGTTTTGTAGGTGTTCAGAAAGGATGACAGAGCTGCGCTTGGTAGAAAGGAATTATTTAAGAACACTTTGAGGAAAGCAGCTCATGCATGGAAAAGGGTAATCGAGCTCCGTCTCAGTGGTGAGTTTTCTGCTCTTGGTATTTTGCATTTGTTTTTGGATCTTATTTTTGTTCCTTTGGAAGCATATAGTTTTCTATTATATTAACATTTATTGTTCTCTATAATTTCGCAAACTGCATTCTTACAGAACCGGAAGCTTATAAGCTCAGAGCTTTTGTGGATCAACCTGCATTTACGGATCTTCATTGGGTATAATGCAAACTCTTGTCCTGATTGCATTTTTCTTTACATGGGATAAATCACGGGGAGGGGGTAGCATTCCTTTCTGTACTAAGTTTTAGTTATTTATATTCTTTTGCAGGGAATGTTTGTTCCTGCTATCCAAGGACAGGGCACTGATGAGCAGCAGCAGAAGTGGTTACCTCTAGCTTATAGAATGCAAATAATTGGTTGCTATGCCCAAACTGAACTTGGTCATGGATCCAATGTTCAAGGGCTAGAAACAACTGCAACATTTGATCCCAAAACAGACGAGTTTGTTATCCATAGCCCCACATTGACTTCCAGCAAAGTGAGTGAAATGGATGATCACTATGTGTGCCTTTACTAGTCTCTTACAATTTTAACCCTTTAAGAATCTACGTCTTACATTTTGCCTTGTGCTTAACAACTACATTCACCGAAAAAATTTGGATTTTTCTTATGCATTCACTGTTTGTACTTTTTTAAAAGGTATTTGGATATATATATCATGCTTCTGACATTGATTTAATCAGTGGTGGCCTGGTGGATTGGGTAAAGTATCCACTCATGCTGTTGTTTATGCCCGTCTAATTATTGATGGTCAAGACTATGGAGTGCATGGTAATTACCAACTGTACTCATCCAAATTTCCGGTGTTAGATTCAGAGGCAAATTATGTGACTATAATTATTTGTCCAATTTGAAGGTTTCATTGTGCAGCTGCGGAGCTTGGATGATCATTTACCTCTTCCAGGCATTACTATTGGTGATATTGGCATGAAATTTGGAAATGCAGCTTATAACACCATGGACAACGGAGTACTGACATTTGACCATGTACGAATTCCAAGGAATCAAATGTTAATGAGGTATTTCCGTTTTACATCTCGTCCTTCTCTAGCCTGGCCAAAGGAAAATCCAATAATCCAAGTTTGTGGTTTTATGGTGTATAATACTAATAATGCTTAAATAGGGAATGTGTTGAAATTAATGTATGAAATAGTGTTTCTAGCAGTGCTCTTTTGCCAATTCTATCATGGGGTGACTGCTCTATTCTTTTAATCTACCAGGGTTTCACAGGTTACCAGAGAAGGAAAATATGTACACTCCAATGTTCCAAGACAACTAGTTTATGGCACCATGGTAAATGTGAGACAAAAAATTGTAGCTGATGCATCAGTTGCTTTGTCTCGAGCAGTTTGCATTGCTACAAGATATAGTGCTGTTCGAAGACAGTTTGGGTCGCATAATGGAGGTCTAGAAACACAGGTAAGCGTTAAAAGTCTCAACATTGATGCATGCTGTTGCTTGTTGATAATTCTTATTTTATTGAGATGTGCTAATGAAAATCTCTTTTAAAAAATATTATAAATTTTAGAAAGCAATAAAAAGGAGGCTAAAACCAAAATTACATTCTGAATTTTAAAATAAGATGCTTTGCTTTAATGCTAAGTTTCCCTCTGGTTGTCTAATTCTGGAAGTCTCACTTTTAATATTTTTTAATGATATGTATAATGGGAAGTGTGACGACATCCCTCCTTATCTGGTGTATTAAATTTAGTTGTGTGGCGTTGAATTCTCTATTTATATCTGTCAAATGGGAAAAATAAAAAATGTGATTCTAATTAGTTTCATTCAAAGTTTGGTCTGCTTAATTCGTGGTTATGCATTTCTTTTAGGTGATTGATTACAAAACACAGCAGTCTAGGCTCTTCCCTTTGCTGGCTTCTGCTTATGCTTTTAGATTTGTTGGTGAGTGGCTGCTATGGCTTTATACGGACGTGACAGAAAGATTGAAAGCTAAAGATTTTTCAACATTGCCTGAGGCTCATGCATGCACTGCTGGATTGAAATCCTTGACTACTACCGCCACTGCTGTATGTTATTACTTTCGTATTTCTCTTCTGATTGGTCTTAGACTTACTCGTTTAATTTAATTAACTGATAGGCTGCTTTATATAGCACTTAAAATATGGTTTTATCTTGGGAATTTTCCCTAACTTTATATGCTTTGCTCTCCTAACTGAGAGTCCACGAGTGATATTGACAGGTCCTCCTTTTACTTCTTTCCATATGATGAAACTTGTTTTTTTCTCATTTTTTTGTTGTACCCCTTATACATTTAACTTTTTTTGCTTGAAATATGTTATTATTATTAACACATTGATGGGTTTGACTGTTCCTCAAAGCTAAAACCTTTCAAATGAACTGTGTGCAGATTTTAAGTGCATTCGTATGGAGTTTTGTAAAAAGCGCTTTCATGATTTAGTTTTTAGAGCTTGCAGTTACTCAAACTACATTTTTCGTTTAAATTAAAAGTAGTAAAATAGGTGTCTTTTAAATTAACATAATTGTTGTAAATACATTTTTTTTTAATTTAAAAAAGGGTTCTTTTTTATATAAACACAAACAAACAGGTCCTTACAATAATGACCCTTCACGCATTACAATCCTGCATCTGCTAGTTGTCAATTTGAAATAAAAACTAACACCACAGAGCAGCACGATCAGGTCTATATATTTTGCATAACAGGTATTTTAAATTCTGGCTTCTGATAAAAGAGAGCTTAATATTCCTGAATTGCAGTACTGTAATATATTTCCATTAATGAGCTACTCAGTCATCTATTTGTGTGTCAGATAATTGAATGGATGAGTAATCCTTGCATATAAATGGATTAATTGTTTCTATTGTTGTCGTTTTTCTATTATCCTTTTATGGTATCCTTATAACATCATTATGTAACTCTGAACTTTTATGCTCGATTAAAGTTAGATTGAGTCAATTTGCAGGATGGAATTGAAGAATGCCGAAAATTATGCGGTGGTCATGGTTATCTTTGTAGCAGTGGTCTCCCTGAGTTATTTGCTGTTTATGTTCCTGCTTGCACTTATGAAGGTGACAATATTGTGCTGCTGTTACAGGTTTGTTAAATGTTAAATAATGCATTCTATTATTTTGTTAATCATTATTTAATTTAGTTTTCACTGAGCCCTTCCCCCGCTGTGAATAAGATTTAGTGTGCAGCATGAACACTAACTTCTTTTGCTTGAAAGCTAGGCTTTTGTTTGTTTGACATAGATTCATACATTTCGTAAAACACCTATATTTTGGGGGCACCGTGGGTTTCGTATAGTTTTAAATTCGAAGTAATACTATTTTTTTATGAGTGCTTCATATTACATCCCCATGCATTCTCCTTTTGGAGGTTTTCTTTAGGAATAATTAAGGAGTTTTGACAACTTCTAGAAAATCTGATGTAGGTGGCAAGGCATCTCATGAAGACTGTTTCTCAGCTGAGCACTGGAAATAAGCCTGTTGGTACTACAGCTTATATGGCTCGACTGGAACAACTGTTGCAATACCATTCTGATGTTAAAAAGGGTATGGTATCCAAATCAAATGTGTTTAGTTAATATTACTAATACTAACTATGAGTTGTAATATTATACTTGTTTTTATTCCCTGCAGCTGAGGATTGGTTGAAGCCTAATGTTGTGTTGGAAGCATTTGAAGCTAGGGCTGCTAGGATGTGTGTTGCCTGTGCTCAAAATCTTAGCAAGTTCTCTAATCCTGAAGAGGGTAAATGATTCGATCATCTCAAGATGTAAACTATTTGTGACTGGACATTGATTTATTGTTGTAATTCGTGCAACATGGATGGACATTATTTCGCAATTTGCTAATGGCTTTTCTGACAACAGGTTTTCAAGAACTCGCAGCTGATTTAGTTGAGGCAGCTGTTGCTCATTGTCAGCTAATTGTTGTTTCCAAGTGAGCTTCTTCCATTATCGCATCTATAGATTTACAATTGCATTGCTTAGTCTTGGTAAAGAGTGAGTCAAATACTTATCAAGATAAACACATAATAAGATAATACTAGGCTCCATTCCTCTAAAACTTTATGTAAACGTTAATAGTAGAAATATAGAGTGATGGACTTTTTTAAGGTGAAAAGGAGCATCAAAGTGAAAGTAGTTCAAATAAAATAAGCAACTGTTGTTGTTATTTAATAGCGTACATTAGGGTTCGTTATTTAAAACCAGGATTTGCTTGAATATTCTACACTTAAGTTTATCAAACACTGTTAGAGAGTCTACATTAATTAGAGAAAAGATCAATTTATACCGTATAACTCAGTGTAAATCTCATCTTAATAGTCGATTTTGTAAGATTGAGTTAAACTTAAAGTTTATTTATTAACATGTTACCAAAACCATGAGTTAGTCTATGATGAGGTATGTTAGAAATCTCACATCGACTCGAGATAAAACTAATTTATACTATATAAGTGGGTGACAGTTTTGTAAGATCAAGTTAAGTTTAAAGTCTATTTCTTAACAAACTTTTTTTTCTTCTAGATTTATTGACAAGCTGCAGCAAGATATATCTGGAAAGGGAGTGAAACATATATTAGAAGTTCTCTGCAGCGTCTATGCTTTGTCTCTGCTTCATAAGCATCTTGGTGATTTTATTTCCACTGGCTGCATTGACCCAAAACAAGGATCACTTGCCAACGAGCAGCTAAGAAACTTGTACTCACAGGTTTGTCCTCAACAATTCAATAGCATCTTCTGGTTTTTACATTTTAGTCAATTGTACGAACACTAATTGATGATTTTACGTGTGATCAGGTTCGTCCTAATGCTGTTGCACTTGTCGATGCATATAATTACACTGATCACTACCTTGGTTCAATTCTTGGACGTTACGATGGAAATGTGTATCCGAAGTTGTACGAGGAAACATGGAAGGATCCTTTGAATGATTCAATTGTTCCTGATGGCTTTAAAGAGTATATTCAACCCTTGCTTAAGCAACAACTACGAAATGCTAGACTCTAAGAAATTTACCCTTGACGCCATAAATAAGGTCAGTGAAGTTCTGCGGAACGATAAATAAAATTAGGCGTTCATCGCAGTTAGGTGCATCTGGAACTGAAAAAACTTATTTATTACATTAATCATGCTTAATGTCCAATTTCGTGTCTATAATTTTTTCTTGTGTCGTACTAATTCACATATGTTTATGGTTATGGGTTACGAACTTAAGATTGTTAGTTTAGTTTTTTATTTTTTTTAAGTTGGTTTTTGTTCACAGTAGCTCTTATTTTCAATTTTCCAAAGTGGTGCTACGAAAATTTCCCTGATTTCTACATAAATTTTATTTTATTAAATTATAGTTTGAGTGAAAAAAAAGTGTCATGTTAGTACGTTGATGAACTACACATGTAAAGAAAGTAAAGTTAATTAAAAAAAATGGTGTAAAAATTGATTTTGATTAAAATGTATTATGAATTTATTGTTGATATTTATGAACGAAAAGTTATTTAAATGTGTTCCAACTTGTACCCAATCTAACGATTGAACTCAATTATTTAACATATTTTCTTTGATCTTCTGAAGTGACGTGGTTGATGCAAACCTGCATATGCCTCTTGGTAAGTTTAGAGACATAAAATAATCCATTATTATTTTGATAAAATATATTAAATAATAAAATTTCAAAAGAAATAATATATTTCACATAAGTAAAATAGAATTAAACATAAATATTAAATTAATATTTACTAAATTAAATCATATTTTCTATGTAAAATTAATTATTGTATTTAGTAAATTTAATATAAAGGAATCTCTCTGTATTAAAATCTTATCAAATAAAATTAAAAATTTAACATTTTATTGTATATTTTAACTAAAAATCTGTATTCCAGAGTACTTTAAAGAATACCTCATAATCGTTTTAAACTAAATTTACGTTATTTTCGTTCAGACGGTAAAGAAAAATTTATATGCAGTTAACTTTAAATTATTTTACTAAAAATAATTAAGAACATAAATTATTGTGTGCATTTTATTTATTTATTTATTTTAATTTTTGTAGGTTTCTCAGCAGCACACAACAATGATAGCTTTCTTTATCCATCACATCAACCAAAAAGCTAATCCATATCGGTCAAGAGCATTTAATGATGTAGGACATCTAATTAAGCACGTTAGACTAAAAATGAATGGGCAATCCAACAAATAATACACTTTTGCCAACTAATTTTGGTGATGTCATAATTAATTCAAACAAAAACAATACATTGTTCCAGTATATTCTTACAGTACAGGATAATTGATGTCAAGTGTTAAATTATTAAAATTTATATTATTTAATATTTTCAAATATGATTTTAATTGAGGACTTTAGTTTCCATTGCTAATGTATACATTGGTATACTGTCAACTCATTAATCAGTAATTGCATATATAAATTTTAAGACAGATATTGCAAAGATTTAAAAAAATTATCATATTTGATAATTGAAAATATATTGTTATTGTATACATTTTTTTTTATGTTAAACTAACTTTTAATATGATTAAAAGATAGTCTTAAATTACTCAATAAATGAATTAATTAACTGTTTTAGAAGTTATTAATTGATATACAACTTTAACACTATTTGTTTTTTTTCTTCAAAAGATGAAAAATAAAAAAGTGTTCTCAATTGAATTTTTTGATTTTTAATGTTGTTTTAATATTATTTCTTCAAAAATATTTTATATATTTTATAATATGAAAAATCAATGTATTCTAAATACTAACACGAAAATTCAATAAAAAAAAATCTAAATTCTATTAATTAACTACTCTGTTTCCCTTGTCACGCATTACTTGATTTCAGCAATAAATGAAACAACGTTAAATTGTGAATAATTTGAATTACGTTTACTTCTAATTTCAGAAGAATTTATTGATTTTAGGTTTAAACTCTTTAGTTGTTTTTATTTACGTGGGTTTTTCCCAGTTTAATCCTCTTCTTATTAGAATCTCCAATTGAGTTTTTATAAGTGCTAATTTGAATCAATTGAGTCCCTTCCGTTAAATTTAGTTAACGGAGTTAAGTTTTTGCACAGGTGGAAGATTGATGTGTTAAATTTTTAAAACGTGGCATACTGAGAGTTGAACATGGAATTTAGCAACTTTTTAAATTTTAATAATATGAATTTCTGAAATGGGATTTAGGGTTCATAGAAGAGGAACAAGAAGCTACAAGTGGCAAAGAAGATGAAAGTAAATTTGTCATTAAATGGAGAGGATGACCAAAAGAACCTCATGGATCTGGGAAATTTAGAGCTGGAAAGGAACACGCGGTTGGAGAATCTTATTGTCAGAAAAAGAAAGGAGATTGATATCTGAGAAAAATCTAATAGACTTAGATTTTGCTGATATTCCCAGTAAAAGCTCAACCCAGAAAAACCCAAACAGCATCCAGAGCACCACCGTGAATCTCCTCGTGCGATCTCTTTCTTTCACCTATAATTCCCAAAATCCAGAAAACGCAAAAAAAAAAAACAAACCGCCACTCTCCCTGAAATCGCGAGTCTTCTCCTCCATCACCGCCGCACAACCCATAATCGCATTAGCCTACATCGCACCACTTTCACTTGCAGATCCAGAAAAGCCAGAAGTGTCGTAACCACCAAGAACTTCTTCTCCATAGATCGTAACGCAAACCCTGCAAGAAACCACTTCTCAGAATCGCGCCACTGCTTCCATGTTCTTCCTCTTCCAGAGATTTTGAAACCTACAAGGAAAGCAAAGAACCAGAAATAGATTCCTTAGTGCGACCCAGTAGCAATGTCGCGCCATCAGCAGCGATGAGCAATCCTTCATTAGTTAGCCAAACCCACGTCGCGGTAGTGCACCATCTTCCCTTCGCGGCGTAGAAGCAGGAACAATTTTCCCCAATTTGCTGAAATGCAATTGGGGTGGATTTGATCAACAACCACTTCTCAGATCTACAACCACTTAATCTTCATCCCTTCGTCTGATCTACAACCACTTCTCAATTTTTTAATTCCATTCAATTTGATTGAACCCTAAATCTCATTTCAGAAATCCTAATATTATATTATTACATTCTACCAAAATTCCATGCAGACCTAAACCATGCCACATTTCAACTCTCACCATGCCACGTCTTAAAAATTTGACACATCAATCTTCCACCTGTGCAAAACTTTAACCCCATTAACTAAATTTAACAGCAGGGGCTCAATTGATTCAAATTAGCACTTATAAGGACTCAATTGGGAATTCTAATAAGAAAGAGATCAAACTGGGAAAAACCCACATAAATAGAAACAACTAAAGGATTTAAACCTTGATTTTACGATGTGTCGTTGATTTTGAACTTTATTTTATAAGAAATTTTTATTTTTCAAAACTCAGACCATTTTTTTGTTAAGTACAATTTCCCTTTATTGCGTTATCATCATGTTCTTTTTTTTAATTTTGTGTATTATTTGTTGCTGAAAATGATTTTTTAGAAACAAATTCTTAGTAACAGTTTTTTATACACTTTTATCTGTATTAAATTACTTTATTAAAAATTAAATTTTTACAAATTGATGTGAATATATTGAAAAATATATATTTAATTTAATATTTATAAATTGTTTGTAAATAAAAAATTTGAAGAGTGATTATAATAAGTAAATAATTTAAATATATTATAATTATGATAATATAAATATTATCTTTCTATTATCATAATAATATATGATAATTTAAATTTAAAAATTAATCGCATAGACTGAGTAGAAACCACGGTATTCATAAGGGATACTAAACAACAATGGCTTTACTGTCTGGGGACAAGTATACAATATAGTATTATTTTTATGGGCCCACTTCGAACAGAAAAAAACACGTGCGAAATTGAAGATAAAATAACTTTTTTAAAAAAGTGAAATAAAATGATATTGGCTTAGTGGTTCGCATTATCTTTTTCTTTTTGATATTTTGTTTTTCCATTTTTAATAACTGAGGATTAATTGAGGACAAATACAGTGACGTGGACAGAGTGACACCTAACGTTTGACAAAACATCGATTACGTTGCAAAAAGATTTTACTTTATGCATAAAAATAACACATCTGAGTTTGCACTAAAGTGTGATAGTTAAAACTTTTGCACGACACTTTATTTAATTAACTTTCCACTTTCTTTAGAAAAATTCATTTTTCAATTAAGAAATAACTATTTAAACTCAGTAAAACAATGTGTTTAATCAGAAAATCTCACAAGGTTATTTTAATAAATTTATTTTTACAAATATAATATTATTATTATTTATTTCATATACTTGAAAATTTGTTAAGGCAACCGGTTTAGTACACTGTAAAGCTTAGGATTTGATATAAACATTAAAAAGTGAAATAAATATTGTAAATTTTATAAAAAAAAAAATGTACTATATAACTTTGCATATATTATAAAAGAAACATTTTGAAAACGATGTAGCAGTATAACAAAACAACAATACAATAAAAAAAAATTGATAAACTGTCACTCAGTTGTAGAAAATGCCATTTCTGTGTTGGAATAGGACCCATTTCTTAATGTGGAAAAATTGAAAGTAGCAGGAAGCATTATTTGAAGGCAGCTAGCTCCATTAACTCCATAACTTCTGAATCTAACCGGCAGCCACATGGAAGAGAAGAAGAGAAATGAAGCAGACGAAGCAAAGAAGAAGAAGAACAAGAAACGAGAGAGTGAGGAGAAGCAGCGAATGTACCGTGGGGTACGCATGCGTCAGTGGGGTAAATGGGTGTCGGAAATAAGAGAGCCCAAAAAAAAGTCCAGAATCTGGCTCGGCACGTTCCCCACGCCAGAAATGGCGGCTCGAGCCCACGATGTGGCCGCGCTCACTATCAAAGGCACTTCCGCTTTCCTAAATTTCCCCGAACTAGCCTCATACCTTCCGCGCCCGCCCACCACTTCTCCTAAAGACATTCAAGCCGCCGCCGCCGAAGCTGCTGCACTCAATTGCGACGCCCAGCCTCAGGCCCGAGCTCAAGCCCGAGCCCAAGCCCAGATTATGCCCGATGGGGATGACGCGTTCTTGGACCTCCCTGATCTTTTAGCTGACTCAAGTCAGAGTGCAGGTGGCTTTGGTTACTCTGCGTCGTGGTTCGTAGCCGCACCTGAACATCTTGACTCTGCTTTTCGGCTCGATGACCCTCCTTTCCCCTGGGACTCTTCACTTTAAAAATTGCATATATATCTTTGTTTTGTCTCTTTCTTTTATCACAAAAACTTGCGTATATAATTCTTTAGGCATGTTTGGCATAATGTTTTTCAACTTCTTCACCATCCACTCCACTCTTGTGGTAACCTTAATGCCTTTTCTTTATCCTATAAAACTGTCTCAATAAACTATTTCAACCATATTACACATCTCTTTTATTCAATATCAAAACCATTATTATACATTTGTGACACGAAAATTGTATTTGTTCTTGCCCCATCTAATAATATCACACCGTTTACGAAATCAATGTCATCTAATAATATCATATTATTTACAAGATCAAACGTAATTTAAATTTTTTTTTTTTTACTTTCTAAAATATTTTTTAAACATAAAATCACAATAAAATTCTAAAATAAACAATATTTAAAAAATATATAATAATTGATCTTAATAATATTACTCAACAAATTTAAAATTTAGATTTAAATTGAAATAATACAATTTATCGTGAGACCAATAATAAAACATTCTACTTTTATAATTAATTCTTACTATATCGCTTTAAGGATTAAAAAATAATATTACTATTATTATTAGTTTTGTACGAATGTTGATGTTTTGGGGTTAATTATGGAATTATGAAAATTAGATTGAGAATGTGATTTGACGAAAAGGAGTGTGGGGACATTGCATATTTTGGCTGCATGCCGTTGTGTAATGGCAACGAGTGAAACGAAAGAAATGGGTCTCTCTATTATTGGGTTTCATTTAATGTTAGCCACCACAGTGTAGCCACGTAGCCACCAAGTTCGTACTAATGCATGTGTTTGGCCATGGTAGCTACCTAAGTCATCCCAAACATGGCAACTGTATAAGAAAAGATAGTCCCATCACTGTCAGTGTCATTCATTCTAGTTCCCTAACCAAACAGGGTGCATAAATGTGGATCCCTCTTTCTTTCATCTTCATCTCCCACTTTACATATCATGCCTTTTTTTCTCATTTCCAAATTCATATTTTCAATTTTTTTATTTTTGCATCATTTTATATTTTAACATCGAATATGTTAAAATAACATTGTTTTAGATATTATTTATTTTAAAATTTATTTCTTTTCACATATTTATCTTTAAAAATAAAATATATATATATATATATATATATATATATATATATATATATATATATATATATATATATATATATATATATATATATATATATATATATATTGAAATTAATCTTAACTTCAAGTCTTACAAGAAGGAAGAATATTATGTTCGAGATCATTTTAGTTTTTTTGTTTACGCTAGAACCGAGCACGATATCTATAAGAACCTTTGTCTATAGGAACCCTAGCCACTGAAATATATAATATTTAATTATTTAATATTAAAAACCAAACTTTCATTTAAAGTTTTTTTTTGGGAGTTTAATATCTGGATAATTATTGCGATGTTAAAATTACAAGTGCCAATTTCAGTGACAGGTTTTAATTCATCTAATGTTAAGAAATTAAATTAAATTCGTATATAAAAGCAAAATTAGAGTAGCTTACAAATACAAATTAAGAAATTAGGCATGTTTATACAAAATTAAATTTATGTTTTATGTGAGAACCCATTAAAACCCACTAAAAACCTCAAGTAGTGGAAGTCAAGTGTAGGAGAGAGAGTCAGAGTTTCAGTTAGTGGAAAACAAGTGGTTGCAGGAGAGTGGTCGTTCGGTTTTGGGTGACGGCAGTATTTAATACCAAATTTCAAATGTCGTGTCACTTCTCTGCATGTTTTCTTTCTTCTCCAAACTATTGAAACCATTTTCTCCTCCTTCTCTCTAAATCTCCTTCATCTTTTCTCTAAGAAAATCTCATTTTTCCTCTTCCGATCACCTCTTAGGCACCTTTTGAACTCTTCCGGCGTCAAGAGCTTTCGTTTAAACTGATCGGGTTGTGGTTCTAAGCCGGTGAGTTACTTTCTCCTTAGCACGTTCGTTCTTTTCGCATACAAACTCATATTTCTGGTCGCCTGAGCGAATCATATTATTTTGAGTATTTATGGTCTTTTGTTTGGTTCAGTATTCCTAAAACGTGATTGTCGAACGTTAAAGTCTTTGGTAGTGGTGAGCTCTATTTTGCATATGTGAGCGTTCGGTTACGTCTAGAGGTAAGGGAAGCTTATATAATTTGATTAAGATTTTGTTTTAAACGTTTGTATGCTTGTATGATACTTTGTTTGAGTATTTGATGAGTATGAAATATGCATGTTACTGCATGTTTGGATGTGTGGATGAACGATTGTTAAATGGTGTGATCTTCAAACTATATTATTCTGAGTAAATGCTGTAGTATGGTCGAGCGTCATTCGTGATCGTTCGATTCTTCATGGAAGTGCATAGTCTTAACTGATTTGTCATGCTTTAGGGATATTGTCTAAAAGTCATTCTGTAATACTCTGTAGAAATAGGTAAATTGTGATCGAGAGTCAGTATTAGCCGTTCAGTTTTCCTTTGAGTGTCCGTCTATATTAAATTCTTCTTCTGGAGAGAATTTCATTCATGAAGATCGTTTTATAATATTAGATATACGTAAATGAGCGTTCGGCCTGAGTGTAATTCTCCTTTAGGCTTCCTAAACAGTTTAGTTAATGTATACTATACTACTTAAAGTCGTAGATATTATCGTTATTCTTCATTAAAAATTAAGTGTGGTGCAAGTGTGTGTGTGTGTGTATATATATATATATATATATATATATATATTCATTCATGTTGTGTAAGTTCAGTAGTGCTCGGTCTTGGACCAAGCGTTCGATTTAGTAGCGCTCATTCTTGATAAGTGTTTGGTTTTGGACCAACGCTCGTTCAATAGTATTCGGTTTCTACAAGGCTCAGTCTTAAACCAAGCGATGGGTCTCGTTTCAGTAATCTACTATTATTACCGTTTTTAGAATAAGAGACTTCAGCCAAACTCAATAGCGTTCGTTACTTCATAGTTTCTCATCAGTTATTAGTATTGGGTGTCAAACAGTGTTGGTCTTTAAAAGGTGTTCGGTCTAGAGTCTTAATACTCGGCCTAGGCTTCGTGGCGTCCGGTTTGAACTCTTAGGGGTCTGTTCGTTGAAGTGGATAAATTCGTAAATAGCGCTCGGTCATGTTAGTTTCTAAGAAGTGTTATTCCATTCGGACTTGTGCTATGAGGAAAAAGTGTGATCTTATTTCAGTTGAATATATTGATGATGAAGTATAAGAGAATTTGAAATGTGATGCGAATGAAATAGTTTGGTTATGAAAGAGTATTCCAGGGAGGAATATCTCAAAAAGTGGTTATTGATTGGTAAAGTATGAATGTGGGCAAAGCTTAGCGGGCGTTTATCCTGATATTCCGTGATTACTCATTCTCACGTAGAGAGGAGTAAGTCATGTGTGGGAATGGCAGGAGATCCTAGTCGATAAGGTTAACTTGGACGAAATGGATTAACCCTGGGTGACTGCTGTTGAGGGTATCTCAGTTACTACATCACCCGGGTGCACAAACGTCGTAGCTACACAGGATTCATACAGTCCGGACAGTCAGAGTCAAGTGGTCGGTCTTTGTATGCCATTACGCATGAATTATGATTTGGGTGTTGTTGATTTAATTATGAACGTTGTATGTTGTTATTGAATTAATTAAATTACATAAGCTTACCCTGTTTATCATTTGGTCTGGGTTGTGTGTTCGGTTGTTGTCCTGTTGCAATGATCATCCGTGTGGATGTGAGCAGAAGAAGAGGAGTTACTGGAAGAAGCATTGGAAGAGACGAAATTGAAGGCTGAACCTTAGGAACGTTCGGTCAGTTGTTGGCTTCATCTTTTGTAAGATCGTTCGGTATAAGTTTATTTTGAAAACCGTTCGGTCTAGTTGTAGCCGGTGTGTGGTTTTAATTCCTTGCTATTATGTAAGGCCGTTCAGCCATAATAGTATCTCGTTATGTGTATAACTGATCTGTAATATTATTAATATGTGATTATTCTCGTATATGGTTTTATACTGTATTTTTGGATGGTACGTTTTATTTGAAGTCTTGCGTAATAAATAAAAATAAATAAAGGTATAAAAAGAAAAAATATTTTTCATTCACTTATAAATTAGAATTTACCACATATATCTTTTATTTTTTGAGTCACAATTACATTTTTTTATTATAAAATTTAAGTCTCGAGTTTTTTATTCTCCTAACGGTCAATTCCTTCAATATTGGTTCATATTTCATTCCTTTGGCAATGCATACACAAATTTCGTGTGAGATTCAAGCATTATGGAGTTTGGAAAGAATCAAATCTATGGTTTTGAAATTTAAAATTTTATTAATCTCTTAATTAAATTTAGGAAATGGAAATACGGACGCGAAATGTTAAGTTTTTCTAAGCAAGAATTTAACTATTTAAGCAATAGCAAATTGCAAAATAAAATAAAATAGAATAATTATAATTTATATAAATTTTATTATCGATCAATTTAATCTAATTAAATATTAAATTTTATTTTTAAACAAAAATAAATAAGTAATAACAATTTGTAAAAGTAAATAATTTAGGTAATTATAAATTTATATTAAATATTAATTTAAAATTTGCTATCTTGTTTATTTAACCTAATTAAATATTAATTTTTAAATAAAAACTTATCAATTTTGTTAATAACATTTAATTGTTATTAGTCATATAATTTAAAACAGAAATATGTTAATAGAAAATTGAAGAAAAACTAATAAAACTAATCGCACTGATAAACTTGTCTACACCATTTTTCACTGAAATAGGTTGAGGATATAAAAGTATTACCTAAACGTATTAAACGTAATAATTTTATAATCGTTGTTTAAAGATTAAAAAAGGTAACAGCTATAAAATTTTTTGATACGTTAAGACACATTTATATAAGATAAATAATACTTTTTATATACACAAAATTTTTACATTTGATATATCTTTTCTTATTATTTTTTTAAATAAAATTTTATTTTTTATAACTATTTTATTCGTGTGTAAAATAAATATAAATGTGTTATTTTACTATTCATTCTTCCCTCCCCCTTCCCTCTTAGACTGAAAAATCCCTTTCCTCCCCCGTAGTATACCCCTGTTTAACAATACATCCTGCGTTGTGTGGTTTCGTATTCGCTTCCACATTGTCACCGTCGTTGCCCTGCAAGTTCGATCGTCGTACGTGGCCCTGCAAGTTCAATCGTTGGTCTTAGCTTTGGTACGTGTTGCTATGTGGAAGTTGTGTGGTGAAGGTTAGTATGTAATTTAGGATTTTGCCTTTGGTTAGGTTAATTTGTTTCATTTCGTTACATTTTGTATCTTATCCTACAGGTTTTTCAGCAAATTCCTGGGACATTGTTGGTGTTAGGTTCATTACAAGACAAGGATAGCCCGTTGTTAGGTTTTTCTCTAACTTGCTTTTATTATTGTTGATATGTTTTTAAATGCTAAGGTTAAGCTCAAGTGGCAGCACCTCTGCTATCTATTTAGTTCTGGGTTGTTTTCTATGCAGGAGCATTCTCGGTGATTTTCCAAAAGTTAAAGGTGGAGTAAATTTTTTACTAAATCATTGTGTTTTTATTATTTGATTTAGTTGGCAAGCGAATGTATATGATATGGGATGTTGAGATGTTCTTGAATACTAATTTGGAGACTAATGATTTATATAAAGCAATTAGTGATGTTTTGTTTTGTTCACCAAACAAACAGTTGAAAATTGTACCTAGTAGGATCCTCTCTAGGATTTGTTCGTAGGACTTAACTATTTTGTCACAAATTTTAATCTAAATAGAATTCATAATAGTGATAAGTTTTTTTTTTAAGTTTCTAGCTAAGCAGTGCCCGGGGCACATTAAAAAAATCAAAAGCACAAAGTTTTTATTAAAAGTCATATATGAACGCATTAAAAAATTACGGGCGTGGACATCTTTACACATCTCAATTAAAAACTTTGTCCTCTTAAGTCCTTAAACTGTGTCCTCGCGTTCCTTTTTAATTAATTCATGGAAAAGCCTATCTGATAAGATATTTGTATTCTTTTAGCTTACTCAAATAAGTTTCATATTTAATCTTATGAATAAGTTCTCGTTCGTAAGAGCCCATTCATTGGTTGCTTAATTAGTATATTTACCGAGATGCATCCTAAGTAGATATTTGGAAAATAGAGCTAAATATGATGGGGCTGCTGAATCTAGTTGATTTGATTCCCATCAAACTGGAGGTTCCTATTTCTTAATTCATATGAACTCCTGCTCCCCCTAAATCAGTTATTTATCGCTTGAAAAATAAATGTTGTGGCCATTTAATGTAATCAATGCTTTGTTCCTTGATTGGAGTGGCTTTCTGCCTTGATTTTTCAGTGCTGTATTATTGTTCTGATTTTAAAAGCAGGAAAACTGTCAAATTATTAAACTAAACTTTTTTTTTTTTAAATTGGCTGTAGGACCAAAGAGCTAGAGCAAAAGGGTTGGAGTGTATTCTGTCAGTTATCAAAACTGGTTTCCGATTTCTGAAGTTGTTATTGTGCTTCAACAAATACAAAACTTGTTGGGGATACTACAATATTAGGTTTGTGATTAACTCACAATAGCCAATTATGGAAGATGTTATTCTTATTATTGTTTAAACCTGTTAATTATTGAGTCACTTACAATAAATTATCATCTTTTAGACTAAAGATTATGGACAAAGAGCGGACTAAACTTCCAACCTTTAGTAAAGAGTATGTTAGTGGTATTGAGTTATTTTTAGATTTTGCATATTCTAGAGGAAGAGCTCCGGGGAATGAGATTTTATGCCCTTGTTCCAAGTGCAGAAATCTTTATTGAGCAAGAAGAAATGTGGTCTATGATCATTTAATAGGTATCGGATTTCTAAAAGGATACAACATTTGGGTAAAATTGTTTGATTCTGCTCTACCTTGAATCTGCTCCCTTTCTATTAGTTTGCTCTACTTTGATTTTGCTTCCATTCTGCTTTTTCAGTTTTTTGTCTTGTCTCTGTTTAGCTTAGGATTGTCTCGGGTCTGTTTACCATGATTCTTGTCACTTTCTGTTACTCTGCTGTACATTTATTTACCTTTATGAAAGCCCAAACGTAGGACTGTAATGACTATTGGTTTATTGAACTGGCTGCCCTGCTAGAAATCATGCCTACCTACTAGCTTATGCACCCGTATCATATGACAACACTTGATGTTCAACTTTTTGTTTTCATTTTCCTAATTCATATAGAAAGGAGGAAAAGAACAAACGAATAAGAGAGACAAGAAAAGACATTGTTTATTACGCGCGATGATTATTTGTTAAGCAATTTGGAGAATATGCAGTTTTATCATTTAGAAAATCCAGAGGAGACAGTGAGGGCTACTCTTTTAACCTTTTTCAATGTACAAACAAGGGTGCAATTTCTACTAGGGCCTACAAAATGATACAACAGTATTAACAGAATTTTACATCCATTTAGAGTTGATTCATAGACAGTTTTATATATTTAATTATATGAAAATGTTTTCTTGTTGCATATAGCAATAAAGCAATACGGGTTTCCTCAATAATGGGGGTAGTAATAGTGGGTCTTGAGTTTTATGCTAACTGAACTAAGTTAACAAGTGATGTTAATGTTTCATCTTCCTTATTTTCTCTGCAGTACGGATTAACTATTGCCAGAAAAAATTAGTAAGTTTAGGAATCATTGTATAGTTTTATGAGTAGTATTTTGTGGCCTTTCATCATTGGTTCATGCCATAATACCATAAATGCTTAACATAAATTGTCTGTCATTCTAGAGTTTGAAAGGTAGGGATTTATTAGGGACTATGATATTTCCTTTGAGAATTTTAGGAAGTTCATTATTATTGGATTTTGTTTTAGAAAGGTGGGAGTTTATCAGATTTAAAAATAAAATAAAATTAAGAAGTAATATAATGAAATAAAATAGTGGGTAATATAGAAAAATTGTCATTTTCCAAGGAATGTAAAACTAAACTTTTTGTTTGTCGACAAAAAGGAGGTTTGAACCAAAGTCTCAATGAAGTTTAATCAGCACCTCAAGGACTGGCCCAAAAATGTAACAAAGTAGAATCCCAGTTGTGAAACTGAAGGCTTGTACTTGCAGTGGTAGCCCTATAAAGTATTTGAACTTATTCTAAAACCCTGGGTTTCAGTTGGCATGGGTGAGGTAGAACCCTTCCACTGTGGTGACTGCTACATGGGTATGTTCTCTGTCCACCTTGCCATTTGGTTTGAGATTTGTTTTCGTTTGTCAATTATGATATGTTAGATCTAATGCATGAATGCGAATGATTATTTGGTTCAGTAACAACGGTTAATTAACCTTCCCTCCATTGTTTTGGTAGAGCTTCCTCAAGAGGGTTTAGGGTTTTAGTGCAAAAGCTTAAATAAGAGAAAGATGGTTGTCTATTTGCCAAGTCCAACCATCTTGGTTGCTTATTGCTGTGTCCCAGTGTTAATGATTCTTTGTTTTTGCTACTGCTATTTGCAGCAATCAAGGTTTTAATCCCGCAATGTGCAATTTTTTCTTGTCTGAAACCGTGCCCCTTTTTTTTTTTAGTTTCACGTCTCTTGTGTTGTTTAATGGCTGGAAGTGTTATTTGTGCTGACAAAGTTGGAGTGTAGGATCTGATAACCTTGTTTACTCTCTACCCTGTATATTTTTTATAGCTGATAGTCAGATCCCAGGGATTTTAAATTGAGTTGGCCTTTTGGAGGGGTAGTTAATTGTTTTAGCAAGATGGTTTTTTATGCTGCATGTCTGATTTTGGTAGTGTAAATCTATTTCTGATCTCGCGTACACCAACCAGAAGTTAAATATTGGACAGGTTTGAGCTATGGCTGCAGGCACTACTAGAATGGTATTGGTAGTGAAGGAGATGTTGCAACTCTCTTCTTCGACACTTCCCTTTACTTCGCTTCGTCTTTGCAGGGTTTCTCCTCTTTCTTACTTCTCACTTCAACTATGACGTTTGTTGCCACCTGCAATTCGATGCGCTTCCTCAGACTCTGATGGTGCCAACAGAGTTTCGGCTCGGCTGTCGCAGGTCAACCAACTTCTTCAACAAGCCGAACACTACGCTCTCTCCGCCGACCAAACCCCTCCTCCTAAAATCACCATAGGTTCCTTATCCATTTGTCAATTTAAAAAACAAAGTTAACCAAAGAGATAGAAAGGTAATAGCTTTTGTTTTTTTTTTTTTTTTTATTTCAGATCATGTTACAGTGAGCTTTGCAAGAAGTGGAGGACCTGGTGGTCAGAATGTCAATAAAGGTTGTGTTCCTTGAATGTTTTGTTTGTTCCTATTATATCTCTTTGTGCCACATGGGGGCTTATTACGCTGATTATTGTTTGGACAGTGAACACCAAGGTGGACATGCGCTTCAATGTTAAAAATGCACATTGGTTGAGTGACAGGGTTAGGGACAAGATTTTGCAAACGGTATTTTCTGCTGCAAAATTTTTTTCGTCATCTGTTTACCCAAGCCTTAGATGTTGTGTATTAAAATTTGATGCGCACATCTAGTAGTGCACAAATTGCATACTGTGTATGTTGTCTGGTCACCTTTTTTGGCCTTAAATATTGTTGTTCTACTCTTGGGTTGAATGATCATCTGCCTCGTCTTTTTGAATAATATTTAGTTTTGTTTGGTTCTGGGCAGGAGAAGAACCGTATTAACAAGGACGGGGATCTTGTGATTTCATCAACCAAAACTAGAACGCAGAAGTTTGTTTCTTCCCTTTTATACTATTTGCTGTCTCTTTACGTTGTATGTTGCAAGATTGGTTGCCTTATTCTACCATTTTTGTTTTTCTCTCAGGGGTAACTTTGAGGATGCTTTGGCAAAGCTTCAGGTAACATAGCAAAGTTTAGATATAATTTTTTTTATTGAAATTGTTCAAAGAATGTTTTAGCAAAGCATCAAGTGTTATTGTCAAAGTGTATTTTTGTACTATAATTCTTTGTTTTTTGCTTCCCTATTACTTATTGGCTGTCTTTTCCTTCATTGTTGAGTTTGTTGATTTTCATTTCCACATTTTGGAACTTCCATTCCAATTGGTCACTTGTTACCCAAAATACCCATTAGCGTCCCTGTATTGAGACCTTGTGGAACATAGGACAGCGACTTTACTCTGCTTCTGTATATGTGATGTGTCGCTGCTTCTGTGTTTGGGAAGGCTCTGGAATCTGTATCCGGAGAAGTTGGCCACTAGGACATAGATAATAACTGGTTGACACTTTTAAAACAAAATCTGACTGATGCATTGTGCAAACAAAGTGCACAACATCAGTTGAAGTCAGTGTCCAAATAATGTACCTAGTGCAAACACAAAAACTTTCTTGCTTCATATGTTGTTAATTTTAGTATGTATTAGTATAGTAAAATTTAGTGTCTTGCACTTCCAAATCGGTTTACCCCTCTGTTCCACATATCTAGAAAAATCTTGTCCCACGTTCCAAATTGTACTACGAACCATGTATACCATTAGTGCATGGTATAATTGTTTGAATCCAGTATAAGGACTAGTGAGGAATACGTAATGGGAAGAGAAGTTTCTTAGTTTTATTGCAGTGTATGCAAAATATTTTGAGAGAACATGAATGCCAGTGTCTCCCTTTAAAAATATTATTATGCTGAATCCCTCCTGGTTAGGGTCATCCTTTTAAACAACAGAAATTGATTCTATTCGTATCTTTTCTTGTTCCTGAGAGCTGGCTTTTACTTAGCAACGGTGCTTTTCTGAGTATTTACTGGCAAAAAATAGGAAATCATTGATGCAGCATCATATGTCCCGCCACCTCCCTCAGAAGAGCAAAAAAAGAAAATTGCCAATATGTAATAGCACTTCGCTTTCTATGTTTTCTATTCTTTCGTTAAATACAATTTCTTATTTTGGGTACAATTTTGCTTGTGTCTTCTATTACACTAGAATCATTTGGTGGTGAACAACATGTAACTGACAGCGGTTAATCAAATTTGCAATTTTGAAGGGCTGTTATAGGCGAACAGAAACGCCTTAAAAGCAAGAAAGTGCTTTCAGAAAAGAAAGCATTTAGGAGGAGTAAAAATAGCTGGGACTAGCATGGCCAGAATCTTGAGACTGTTATATCAATTTAGTAAGTTCTCCACTATTGGTTGCTTTAGATTCATTTATCAAACATTATATTGTCGATTTCATTCTGTCTATATTCTCAATTGGTGTCATTTCTGAATCACTGGGCTGCAGGTTGCAGAAGCACAATCCTCTTACACTATCATACTGGATACACACATTAGATTAATGGTTGAAATATAACCATGAATTCAAGGAACATTTAGAAAGACCTTACAAATGGTTTGTAGCCGCTTACTGGTAGTTAGCCAACATACAAAAACTTAAATGTTCCTGTGCCAAAAGGCCTTTTGCTCGGAGAGTCTTGTCGGTCTTATGGGTTACACACAAAAAGAAAAAGTGATTTTGAATTTAAATTCATGATGAACTACTATCGAAAACACCTTTGTATTACCAGAGTTCACACTAACAATATTTTTACTAACTCTCTAACTACATAAAAAGAAAGTTGTAAGAAAATTATGAGTAAACAAATCAATCCTCCATCCCAAAGACTCTCATGTCATTTCAACTTTTCTTCACATGCTTATTCTGAATTTTCATACCAAAGTGCCATAATGTGGAAAACAAATAATTATTTCTGATACCTAGCTTGTATAATATTATTTATATTTATAGAAGAGACCTAAACACGACACTATAATTGTTCAATCCTTTTTTGTGATAAAATAAGAGTGGTAAAAAAAATGTTTAGAAGAGATTAATGATATCATTTGTCCTTTTCAATTCAATTTTTTAGTTAAGTTTCATACGAGTCTCAGTAATACAACGAATGTTTTGTAATCAAATATTGATTTTTTAATTAGCTAGTCACTTGTATGTTAACCTTTACTTTTAAAGTTTTTCTTTTTATCAACAGGTATATATATACGAAATAAGTTCGTGTTGCTCAAATATGTTGGTATGAAAAGTAGGATGGTCATACTCTTATTAAAAAAAGTAACCATTTAACAAATAAATACATTCATATTTTAATTATATTTTTTCTCAACATAAATAGTAATGTATATTATTATATTATTAAAATTATGTGAAAGTGGATTTTTTAGAGGGTATCAAGCTATCATTTTTCTTAAAAGTAGATCACTTTTGCTCTCCCTTCTTTGTTTTCTTTTTTTATCTTCGCCTTTTTTCTTCTTTTTTCTAATATGGTCAATGACCCAACAACCGTTGACCTTACTATTTTCCTCTATATTCTTGTGTTTTCTTATTAATTCTGGTTTATTAGACAATACGAAGGATAAGTGCTAGAAATTACACCATTTTCCACTACATTGCAAGAAAAATACAGTAATTCACGAATTTATCTCTTCATTAGACTAGTCTTACATTACATTAAAACAACTATATATTTAATTTATGAAAATATATTTTCTACATCTATTTAAACTTAGTCCAAGATAGAAAATACTTTCTGATTACCAAATGTAATTAATGTAAAACCTCTCCAAGAAATAACCATTTTACTTTTTCCCTCCAAATCCTCCTCCCTTTCCGAAAACCAGCAATCTACTTTAACCCAATAATATACAATAGATAATGTAATTATTGTATTAACAGCAAGATGTATGTAGTTTTCTTGCTGGAAAACGGTGTAATTTGTAGCACTTATCCTTCGTATTATCTAATAAGCCATAATTAATAGGAAAACACAAGAGGTATCTTTCTTAATCCACCACTTTAGTTTTCACCATCTGGGTGCATATAGTAAGGTCAACTGTTGTTGGGTGACCATGTCAGAAAAAGGAAGAAGAAAAAGGGCAAAGATAAAAAGAACACATAAAGAAAGGAGAGCAAAAGTGAACTATTTTTAAGAAAAATGATAGCTTGATACCCTCTTAAAAAACCACTTTCACATCTCATTTTAATAATATGATAATATATGTTACTATTTTAAGTTAAAAGAAAAAATATAATTAAAATATTAATGTATTTATTCGTTAAGTAGTTACTTTCTTTAATAAGAATATCCTCATCCCACTTTTCATGCAGTACATATTAAAGTAAAACGAACTCATTTCATATATATATATATATATATATATATATATATATATATTTACTTCATCATTAGTTGTTTTACTTTTGAAATGTCTTAAAGAGATGATGAGGTGGGGTGGGAAGAAGAATTGAAATGAGACCAGAACAGTGCATTGGAAGCCAATAGAACCTGCGAAGTACAAATTCCTTTTTCAACATAGAAACTTGTGTTCTTACTGTTCAAACGTTTGTTTAAAGCTGCTATCATGCATGTTGCTGGATTCCCACTCCCTCGATATGGACAAAGCCACTAATTATTGTTATATGAGACCAATCTTAGAAAACATTCAACTTTTTTGACAACATAGGATACAAACAGAAGAGGAGATCAAACTACAAATGATCCGAAATAAAACATGTGTCATACCTCTTATTTTTCCTCCAACTTATACCTTTTTGACAATTAGCTTCTTCAGAAAGTTTATCTTTCATTAAATACACTAATTTAGATGAAGTAATAATAACCATTACTATGAGATCTATGTTTGAATATATAACCCTAAAATGTTGTCATGCAAAGGATTGTCTTCCCCTTCAGTCCACAAACAGAAGAAAGAGAGAAAAAGAAACCCGAAAATATCATTGGTTGTTTGAGAAAAATACAGTATCAAGTGGAGAATCAAAAGACATTATTGTACTTTTCATTCTTGAACCGACAACAGTAGTGGCGCCTCGTACTTAAAGCATTGGTATCTCATTTTGAACCCCGAATGAGTGACGAACAATGATGAACCCATTGAACGTTCAAGCCTACAACTTCAATCAATCAATGGCCAGACTCTCCCATAAATAATGCCATAACCAAACTCTTTTCACAGTTCAAGGGTTTATCCCTCTCATATATGCATGGCATCCCCCAAGAAAACTAACAGCAGAGGAGCATGGACCGCGGAGGAAGATCAGAGACTAGCTCAATGCATTGAAATTCACGGTGCAAAGAGGTGGAAAACTATTGCAGTTAAATCAGGTTAATCATGTATCTTTGGAAAAAATTACTTTGACTTGCATGCATTAATCCTTCTTGACATGCATGTGTTTCCTTCCATATGTTAACAGGTCTAAACAGATGTGGAAAAAGTTGCAGGTTGAGATGGTTAAACTATCTGAGACCCAATATCAAGAGGGGCAACATATCAGTTGAAGAAGAAGATTTGATTATTAGGCTTCACAAACTGCTAGGAAACAGGTTTTTGTCGTATTAAAAACCTAGGATATTTAATATTTTATGTTGTTAACTATGAACATATTTATGGATATATTATTGTTTGTGAAGGTGGGCATTGATAGCTAAGAGACTTCCAGGGCGAACAGACAATGAAATAAAGAACTACTGGAATACTTGTTTGTGCAAAAAAGTTAATCATCACAAAAAGGTGAAACCAGAAACTTCAATGGCGCAACCGACACATTCGACTCAGAATACCGAGGAAAAAGTAGCAGTAGAGCATAAAGTAGCCACTGATGATGGAAATGGATACTCAGAAGTTAACTTTGATTTCAACGAATTCTTCAATTTCTCCATTGAAGGACTCTATTCGTTCGATTGGTTCAGGAGTTCTTAACTTCACGTGTCTTCTTGGTTAATCTGTGTGTTTTTTGTTCGATATTACTTCTTATGTGGTCATAAGTGGAGTCAAGAAATCTATGTGTGAGTTCCATTAAATAATTTGAACTCACATCATTGTATTTAGTGGAACTTACATCATATATATATATATATATATATATATATATATATATATATATATATAATTAAATTAACTATAACAACAAGGTGTTAATGAGTACTTGATAAGTTTGTTAAATGCCTTTTCCCGTGTTTATAATAATTTTACGAACAATTTCGTTAATTATTATCTATTAAAAAATTGATGAGGAACTCTCGTTAATTTATTTATTTACGGATTGCAAAAATGAAAAGGTCATCATTAATTTGATATAAAAGTAAGATTTTCAAAATTTGTTTAGAATGACTTAATTTATATATTACATAAATATATAATATATTGTATTGTATCCTTCGCTTATTTTTATATTTAAATTCATCATTGATAAAAAAAATCTACGATTAGAAAGTGATTCTTGAGTAGTAATGTTTTTTATTTCATAATAATTAGCAATTAGTTGGGAAATTCTGAAAATCATATGTAATAATTTAAATGTCACACGATATCATATATAGTAATATAAGAATTTTTTTCACTTTAAGTTAACGATATTACTTTATCAGAATTTCTTTTTAATTAGTGGCTGCGAAAAAGAAAAAAAACTTACCAAGGAAATATGATCATTCGGTTTAATAATTTTTTTCAAAAAGATAAAAACGTTATTCAAATTTTCAATGTTTAATTTTCTATATTACTATAAGATGATATTATAGTGAAATGAAACTATACTAAGTAAAGGTATTTTTCAAAAAATGAACTAAAAGTATGTTAAGATACTAATTAGCTATTTATTTAATAAGATTTCAATACATTGAATTTCTTTATTTAAATGTTAATTATGTTTAAAAATGAGGTTTATGTGTAAGAATGAAATTGTTAAAATTTTCTTATTAAAGAAACACATAAAATATTAATAATAGTGTAATTAATTAATTGGTAATAATAAATACAAAGATAAAAAATAAATAATAAAAAATATATTAAAATGTTAAAGATAATAATAATAAAAAAAATACTCTGTGGTACTCATCAATCACTATTGACTTATATAAGTTTAACAAATAAGTTAATATTATCAAATACAACCAAAATCTATTTCAAGTTGATTTTTGGAAATTTAGATTTTTTATTAAGATTTTTATGTTGTCTCTCTAGCGACGGCAAGTATATAACATTCTATGAAATTCAGTGACATAAATCATGCTAAGCTGATTAGATAATACAGTGATAAGAGGACAGGAATGTTTGAAAATAGTGATTGGATGAACATGATTTTTTTTTATACCTAAAATAACTGAAATATATGTTGTTCATTTTGTTTTACAAGTGGTATGGCCTGAAATGATGTCATACATGAGTACATAGGCATTAAAGCAAAAGTTGATAAGATGTAGAAGGAAACATAGACATGACATAATGTATTTATATGAAAAGTTACCTCACCAAATTTCATCAACTTTTTGACTCTTACGTCTTTCTTTTTAAAAGGCTATAGATTTCAGGATTTCAAACGTTATTGTTGTGTTGACCACCATGCTCTCTCATTCTTCTCCTATAATGATTGAAATTAATTTATCTCCTGTCTCAAGGGAAACTATATTTTCATTAAACTGAAATTAATACTAAATAAAAAACTAAAAATGTATTTTGTTCAAATTAGAAACCATACAAGATAGGACATAAAAATGAGTTTCAATAATTTACAAGGTCACGGTGAGTTAAGTAGAGTTGAGTTGTAAAAATATTTAATTTTTTAAAATGTGAATCTTTAAACACAGTTCTTTAATTTGTAAATTAAATTGTTGAAGTTAGATTGAGTTGAGTTTGTAAATTAAATTCTTGAGTCAGATTGAGTTGAGCTGACTCAATAATAATTTTTTATTATTTTTTTATCATTTTTCATATTTTTTTATTATATATGTTGATAATTTGATATTTTTAAATACATAAATGTTGTTTGATAATATTTATATTGTTTGGATAATTAATTTAATTGTTTGTTAAGTTATTTCAACTAAATATGTGGATGTGTTGATTATACTATCATGAAAAATTAAATCACCAAAAGTATTGAGCAAATATATATTGTCTTGTTCTGGTTTCTTCAATAAATAATAATATAAGTACTAGGTATGAAAGAAATATCAAAGAGATCATTATTTCTTTTCCACGTTTTGACATTTTGCTTTGCAAATCCATAATAGCATGTGAAGAAAAGTTGCAATGTACATACAGTCTTTGGGGTGGAGGATTGCTTTGTTTACCCATAATTGTTTTACAACTTTTTACAGTAATTCTCATAATTCAAAAAATAAATAATTTACCATTTAATTTTTAATAATTTTAAATAATAATTTTTCTATTTTGCTTAGTTTGAATGAATTTCATTGCATCCTATCATAAATATTAACCATACATAATAAAAAACTAATTCACTAATAAAATAGTATACTTAGTTTGAATCATCATGATCAAAGTTTAATCTTTCTTAGAATATTTATAGTTACACAAATCTAACAATTATTTTTTTCATTCTCTTTTAGATTTGTATAACTCTTAGATTTGTATAACTGCCTCATCAACTTTCTCATAAATTTATTTTAAATTATTTGATTCCTTTACGCTGTGTTCGCATGAACAGATTTTACTGTTCATGCGGGTTTGCAAGTGATGAATCCAAACTACAGTGTTGTTCATTTTTACGGATTTGTGACGACAGAATTAAGGAGATTTGCGGGATGTCTCCTTTTTGTATCACTCGTTGTGCTGAGAAGATTTGCGATGAATTGAAGGCAAATGACTTTTTTACCCTTAACACATAATATCAGCTGAGAACATGCAACCAATTCGATTCCGTAACTGGATAATCGATTCCAGGAATGGTTAATAAATATTAATACAGAAGCTATTTGCGTTAAGCAGGAAGAGGCGTTGAAGATGGAGAAGCAAAGCATGAAGGGTTACGTATTCGGTTCCAGAAGTTGAGATGTGGAAGGTGTATTCGGTTATGGGGTGTGCGTATTCGGATATGTTGCAGAGTGAGAGGAAAGCTGGGTGTTGTATTCGATTCCGCTTGCTTGTATTCGGTTCCAGGCGTTGTTCAGCGGGTGTACGGTTCCAGGTGCTGCTTTATTCGGTTCCAGCACGCTTCGGAGCAGGGTGAGTAGTGGCTTATGATAGTGGAATGATTTCAACTCTACCATTCTGTACTTCACTGTGGAAGAGCTGCTCCGGGGTTTTATCGGAGGAGAGTGTATCTAAGTGGTGCAGGTTAAGGGAGAGAGCATCCGGGTCGAGTTCTGCAAGGGCTTCGGCTTTGGGCCATTGATAATGACCAATTTTACTTCATTATCCAACATCAAATTGATGGAATTTGTCAACTCTTCCTTTACTTTTAGTCTTGTTTAACTCAATTTCTTGTATTTGTATGTGATTACATTATAAGTTGTAATTAGCCCATTTGATGGCTAATCCCCATTCAAAGAAGCTGGGAGAAGATACTCACCAAAGAACATTGCCAAAACCCAAGAAAAGAGAGAAGAGTAGCTGAAAAGATGAAGAACCCAGGCTGCTGCAGAGAGTCACGCCGGACGCCTACTGACCTAGGCGGCGCCGGGCGTGACAATGCTGACCGAGAGCGCGCCTGGCGCCTGTCTGTCGGGCCGCCGGGCGCCACTTTTGCTGATCTGGCAGAAACAGCTTATTTAGTTCTGGAACGCGAAGGGGTTTGGATCTTTGGCATCCCAGACACAAATTCTCTCAATTGGAGCGTCCAGAGGCGAGCTAGGAGCTGTGGGAACAACCCTTCTTCATCCTTGGGTCCTCCTCCTTCTTCCATTTCCACCTTTGTTGTAAGATCAAGCTCTCCATTCATGGAGAGCTAGTTTCATTATTGTTGGGGATTGATGTAACCACGGATCTCTTATGTAAATTACAGTTGTTTTGAATGATTATATGCCTCTTTGATTAATTGTTAGTGTTTAATTCCTTTGCTTAAAGCTTGTATGATTGATTCAACCATTTCATGATTTTAGGGTTTGCTTGATATTGGGAAATATTGGGTGAATCTAGAACTGGATTAAACACCTAAAGGAAATTGTATCTAGGGATAGAACTAGGACCTTTGGTTGTCTTGAATCTCAATTCTTAAAGCAGATGAACTTGTTAGGTTTTCCAAGGGATTGGAGTTTAAGAAGTAAGTCTAGGCTCTCTCTACCAAGGGATTGGGTTTGAGTAAATTAGAAGATTGACATTGGCTAATTAATGAAGAGGAAGTGATTTTCTATACATAAGAGTGAAGTAGGTGAAATCATATCCCCAACAATACCATTCCATATCATTTCTAATCTTGCATTTCCTAAGTGTTTGCATTATCAAAGATCATTTTTACACTTCATGTTTTATTTTTAATTTAATTGCACTAAAACCACAAAAACATGGAATCATTCTTTAGTCTAAATTAGTTAGATATTATACGATTGTCTAGGACACGAGTCTCTTGGGAAACGATATCCGGTCTTACCGGTTTTATTACTTGAACGATTTGGTACACTTGCCAAAGTCTCAACAAGTTTTTGGCGCCGCTGCCGGGGACCCGTGTTAAATTAGACTTTTGTGTAATTTTTAACCGATTTAGACTTTATCTTTTGTGTATAATTTTCCATTTTTTTTTTGTAATTATTATCTTTATTTTTGGGCTGACTTGTGGCACGAGTTTGGTTATTTTCTAGTGTATGCAGGGAAACATCCGTACAAGGAGGACTGTGTCATCTGAACCACTCCTTGTGGATCCTGAGATCGAGAAAACAGCTCGTAGAAACAATAGTGACACTAGGAGACATCGAGCTTTAAGTCAACAAGCTGCCCCTCAATCCTCATTTTCTTTCAACAATCAAGAAATAGAATCTTTTGATTCTTCTTCTGTGAACGGGATGGCTGGCGCAGGACCACCTCCAAGGAGAACCATAGGGGACTCAATAACCTACACAAGCTCGAGGAATTTCTCAAGCATTGTGAGGCCCACTATGAGTGACAAGCTGGCAGAAATGAAGCCTGCTCTACTCCAGCTCATCAGTTCAAACCAATTTTCTGGCCTGGACAATGAAGACCCCCATGCTCATTTGGTCACTTTCTATGAGCTATGTGGTACTATGGGTGTACAAGGGGAGGACGAAGAAGCATTATACATGAGACTCTTCCCATTCTCTCTTAATGGCAAAGCAAAGGCTTGGCTCCAGTCACAGCCTAATCAAAGTCTTACGAGCTGGGAGGATGTGGAATATAAATTTCTAGCACGCTTCTTTCCACCATCAAAGAGCACAGAAGTGAAGGCTGCCATTGCTACTTTTGTACAAGGAGTAGAGGAACCACTATGTGAAGCCTGGGAAAGATTCAAGTCTTTATTGAGAAAGTGTCCCAGTCATGGATTTAGCCTAGAGATGCAAGTGCAGACCTTCTGTAATGGTTTGCAACCTCATACTAAGATGATACTAGACGCATCTTTTGGTGGTTCAGTACTATTTAAAACTGCTGATGAAGCCATTGCGGTGATTGAAAATATGGCTTCCACTGACATGCGGAGTCAACATGGGAGAATGCAAGTACAAAGGAGAGGAGTTTATGAACTTGGTGCTCAGGATGCACTACTTGCACAAAATAAGCTTCTTGCCCAACAAATGGAGCTCCTGACTCAACATATGGCCAAGCTTCCTCAGCAGTTACAAGCAATGCAAGCTCAACCTCAACCACATCATCAAGTAATGAGATGTGATTTCTGTGGAGATAACCACCCCAACGGCCATTGTCAAAGTCCTAGTACGTCCCAACCTGAAGAAGTCAATTATATGGGAAATCAAGGACGGCAACACTTCTTCAACAATCATTTCCCTAATTCTTCCAATCAAGGGTGGAGACAAAATCAAGAAGCTTCTAGCAGTAAAAATCCGTATCAACCTGCCCAACATTATCAACCTCAAAATGATCGGACTTCAAAGCTAGAAGATACCTTGCAAATGTTCATACAGCAGTCCATCCAAAACCAGAAAAACACTGATGCATCTATAAAGAATCTGGAAGTGCAAGTTGGTCAATTGGCTAAGCAATTAGCAAACCAAAAGGGTGGACAATTTACTGCAAATACGCAAGTCAACCCCAAGGAAGAATGTAATGTAATATTCACAAGAAGTGGGAAAGAGGTTGGAAGAAAAGAAGAAGAAAAAGAACAAGAAAAGAATGAAGAGGAAGATCAAGAAATAATTGAAGAAGAGATTGTTGAAGGTGGAGAAGAGAATAAAAAGAAAGAAAAAGAAAAAAATCAAAAAGAGAAAGAGATTGTGAAACACCTTCCTTACCCAAAAATCCCATCTACTGAAAGGAAGAAGAAACAATTGGCTCGGTTTAAGCAAATATTTGATCAACTTGAGATTACCATGCCATTGACAGAAGCACTACAACAAATTCCTGCCTACGCAAAATACATGAAGCAAATCCTCAACAAGAAGAATAAGTATTTAGATGAGGAAACAATTGAAGTGCAGGGAAATTGCAGTGCCATCATGCAGAAGACTCTTCCTCCAAAATTTAAAGATCCGGGGAGTTTCACCATTCCATGCACAATTGGAAATCATGATATAGGTAGAGCTCTCGTTGACTTGGGGGCTAGTATCAATATGATACCCCTATCTATGCTTAAGAAGATTGGTGGTCTTGAAGTCAAGCCTACGAGAATGATGCTGCAGCTGGCGGATAGATCCATCAAGTACCCCTATGGTGTTGTGGAAGATGTGGTGGTCAAAATAGACAAACTCCAATTCCCAGTGGACTTTGTAGTTATGGACATGGAGGAATCTGCAGATGTACCACTCATCCTTGGAAGACCTTTCATGAAGACAGCTAAGGTTGTCATTCATGTAGAAGAAGGAACAGTGAAATTGAAAGACCAAGATGAGGAGGTGACTTTCAACGTCTTTGGGGTTGAGCAGCCAAATCATGAAAAAGAGACTAGTCTTGAAGCTACAGATGAACTTCTATCAATTACTAGTCTAACGGAGCAAGCTGCCAAGTTGGTAAAGAGGAGCCTTAGTTGTTTATCTCCAAGAGTAAAGGAAGAAGAAGAAGAAAAGGAAGAAGAACTAGTCCACCAAAATTCTGTGATAGAAAGCGATGAGCCCAAACCTGGCAAACCAGTGAGATTCAAGAATAGGTTATGGGTCATCAAGAACATAAAGATAAATGGAGTGCTTGAGATAGAGGCTCCATATTCTAGGAGAGTCAAGGTGGTGACTAGGAAATTGCTGAGAGGATGTTGGTGTCATGACAAGAAGAAGCATTCCAACATCAAAAATCAAACTTGAGCTTAATGGTGTCAAGCTAATGACGTTAAACAAGCGCTTACTGGGAGGCAACCCAGCTTTCTACCCTTTTCTCTTGTTTGTTTTTAATTTTTGAGTGTTGTTTGATTGTTTGATTGTATGTTTTAATGTGTAGTGTGTTGTCTTTGTTTTGAACCATGCTTGTGTGAAGAACAACCAAGGTGAATTTTTGAGTTGATTGTTAGATTGTTGAAGGATATAGTGCATTGATGTGAATTAGAGATGTGAAACTGTTTTGGCTGTTTTCTGGGCTGTTTTAACATGTTTTCAAAGTACCTTACTCAAGCCAAAAGCCAAAAATGTTGCCTAACTTGTGGAATTTTAAAGTTTTGAAAGAATGACTTCAATTTGCAACTTGAATGCTCAAATTCAATTCCTTAGGTTTTGAACAAGTTTGTTTAATGATAATATGAGATTCTGGAGCATCTCAAGTGATTTGAAGTTCAAATTCTCAAAAACCCGAGTTAGGTAGCTTAAAAACCAGTTTCTGCATAATTCTGCAGAAACTCACGCCCGGCGCCTCCTGCTGGTCGGCGCCTGGCTCCAGATTGCACACTCTGACCATCACCTCTCAGATTCAGCATCTGGCTGGGTCACGATCTCACGCCCGGCGCCGCATGACCTAACAGGCGCCCGGCGCGACTTCTGCAGCAGATTTTTTTCAGTTAAGTCTGAGTGCACAGTGGGCTTGGCCCATCAAATTCTTTTCACCCCACACTCACCCTAACACTCCTCTCAGTTCAGAAACTCCTCACACACACTATCACTCCTTCTAATTCTTCTCCACTTCACGGCCTCATCTATTTCTTCACTCTCCACCACCACACTCACTCCATTATCATAAATCTTCAACCTCCACACCTAATTGATACTGCCTCCATTGCTCATCATTCCTAACCACTCTCGGGCCATCTCAATCCAAGCACTCTCCAAATTCAAAAGTCTCAAAATCTAGCTAATCATCTTCTCTGCATATCAAGAAGGTTGTTCACTCTTTACTATGGCCATAATTTTCACAATGCCTGATCTTGGTTGTTTAGCATTTAGAAGCTTTGATTTTGACCTAGGGTAATTTAATTTCGGTTCAATTAGAGTGTTGTATGTGATAGCTGCTGGTTAGGACTCAAATTCTTGCTTTCATAGACAGATTCGAACACACACACACAATCACAGTGGTTGGAATGCAGAATCTGGGTTTGCCCCAATTCTGCATGTCGCGCCAGGCGCCTGCTGGCTGATGCGGCGCCGGGCGCGACTTCCTCTGCCCATGTTTGGAACTTTGTTGTGGTGTGTCCTGCAGCTTTTGTTTGTTGTTTAAATGTTGTTTTTGATGAAATTTTGACTGAGCTGTGATGATATCTGAGTTTGACCTATATTAAAGTAGCAAAAGTGTGTTGATTCATGGAGTTTTGCTTGTGCCTTGGCTATTGATGATTTGTTTTCACTGAGTTATGCATCATTACATCATCTAAGCTTAATCTCATTCACTCAAACTGAGCCAGCAGCTGAGAAGCCAAAAAGCTTGAATCTGCATAAAATGCTGTCACGCCCGGCGCCTACTGACTTGTGAGGCGCCCGGCGTGACCACCCCTGACAGCAACCAGAAATTTTTTGTTTTACTGCTTTGGCTTCATTTCTTCGTTGATCAGGGCTTTTCTTTGATATGTTTTGACTGTGTGGTTTGTGTGCATACCATTGAAAGCATTTGGTACATCATGATGTAAGCTAATGATGAATTTACTCATGAATCTAAACACATTTATCTTCTTTGATCCTACCTTATTTTGCAGATATGGCTTCTTCATCTGGGTCCAAGAGGATTAAGACCACTGCTGGTCTAAGGGAAAGCAAAAGGAAAGAGAAGATATACTCTGATATCTTCTTAACCAAGGACCATAAGAAGCACTTCTCCAATGTCCAGAACAGAAAACTTTTGATGGAGAGGAAAGTCACCCTTCTACCTCAAGATGTGCCAGACTTCTCCAATGAGATTATGGAGAGGCAATGGAGCCATTTAACCACATACCCAGAACCTGCCAATATAGCCATTGTCCAGGAATTCTATGCCAACGCCAAATCCTTCTCTCCGGACACAGAACCCTTCTGGAGCTATGTGCGTGGTCAGCGGATTTCATTCGATGCTGACACTATAAATGAGTTCCTCAACACGGAGTGGGAAGATGATGATGAGATATGTGGCTACGCCGAGTTGATGGCGACTGAGCTCGACCATGAGGAGATTGAGCAAGCCTTATGTATTACAGGAGGCGCATTTCAAAGAAATAGGCAGCAACAACCTCTTCATATCAAGAGGGTACACCTCAGTTCTCTCAGCCGTCTATGGATGCCTCTTGTGCATTCCAACATTTCCCCGTGCACACATGTCTCTGATGTCACGGTTAACAGAGCTGTCATCTTATATGCCATTCTCACTGGACGCTCTGTAAACCTGGGGAAACTAATAGCTAATGAGATACGCAACTGTGCAAATTCCACAAAAGCTCCCCTTGGACATCCCTCTCTTATCACCCATCTCTGCAAACAAGAAGGAGTGGACATCACTATTCCACCATTCGAGCATCCTAGGAGACCTATTGATATGGGGTATTATACCCAATTTTGTCTGGATGCAGATAATGGAACTGCCAGTCCACCACCCAGATCGCCGAGGATACATGCTAAACAGCGCCCTATCCCCAGACGTCCTCAGACACCACCACCAGCACCTCAGTCCGATCCCTACCAGATGATGGACATGAGACTTGCACTGATTGAATCCAAGTTGGAGGCGGTGAACCGGATTGGCCAGGCCCATGCAGAGATGATGAGACATGTTTATGCAGCATCCCATCCAGGTTTCATGACTTCGGATCAATACAGCGCCTTCGTTGCTTGGCCTGGGGACCAATCCTTTCCTGCTGGGGGGGTAGACCTCAGGCTGGCACTGCTGCTATGGATGAGGATGATGACGATGACGAGGTAGACGAGGACGAGGACTCAGACTGACTGATAGCCATCACAGCAGGAGTCGTTTTTTTTTTTCTTTATTTTTTCTTCTGTTTTCAGTCTTTATTTTACGTTTAGGTTCATAAACATCTTTTATGCATTTGGTTTGACAGTATGAGTTGATGTGTGAAAATCTGGTTGTTATGCTTTCTGTATGTGATTGAACGTGTGGAAATAGCTTATTTGATTGAGCATTGATTGTGATGTGTTCACTGAGTTATGCTAATGCTTGGGGAGTCGATTGCAGTCAAAATTCATGACATTGTGTTTAGCAGAGTATGGAATCTTAATTAACAGGGTGAGATTTAGTGCCTCATATTCTTTTGCTGTGTGATTGCTATCATGCTAGATCACAATTGACTTTGCCTGAGTTTCTATAATTTGAACTATCTACTTGCTTGTTGAATGTGATCAAGGCATTCTTTTCTCACCTTACATACACATTAGCCATTCAACCACAAATGTAAAAAGATCTTTCTTCTTTGTACCTTAAGCTTATTGAAAATTCCCTGAACTTTTCTACCTTGAGCTGAATAGAACATGCATCTGCATTACAGGAGAATAGTCCAAGTTTGGGGGGAAAATATGGTGTATTGAGAAAAAGACAAAGATGGAAAAGTAAGAAAAAGAGAATAAGAAAAGAGCTTAATGAAAAAACAGTTGGGTATAAGTTTGAAATTGGTAATAGTACATGAGGAGCAAAAGGAGAAGTTTATATGCATGAAGTGAATTACTTAATCTCTCAGCTCAAGATCCTTTGAATTCCAGAAAAACCATGATTCTTTCTTAGCCCAATCACAATTCAAGCCAAACAAAGTCCTTGTGTTATCAACTTGCTTGTGATGTGTTTGATTTGAATGAAACGAAAGGCAAAGTTAAATTGTGTGATATTATGACTGCAGAGTGAGCGTTATACACCCCTATACACCAGTGCATTAGAGTGAAACACTTTCCAGGTGAGGATTGATTCCATACATCAAGTGAAACACTCTGTCATGTTTGTTGATTTCTTTTGCACCCTTTGCATTGTGATCATAATTGTTGATAGGTGAACACCTCTGTGGTGCTTGATTGATGACAGCTGTATATATCCATTATGTTCTTTCTATTAGATGCTAACGCAGGATTTTCACTTCTTGAACTTAAAGGATATCTCAATTTTGAAACCAATGCATTTAAATGATTGTATTCTAGAATAGTTTACCTTTTGCTTGAGGACAAGCAAGGTTCTAAGTTTGGGGGAGTTGATAATGACCAATTTTACTTCATTATCCAACATCAAATTGATGGAATTTGTCAACTCTTCCTTTACTTTTAGTCTTGTTTAACTCAATTTCTTGTATTTGTATGTGATTACATTATAAGTTGTAATTAGCCCATTTGATGGCTAATCCCCATTCAAAGAAGCTAGGAGAAGATACTCACCAAAGAACATTGCCAAAACCCAAGAAAAGAGAGAAGAGTAGCTGAAAAGATGAAGAACCCAGGCTGCTGCAGAGAGTCACGCCGGGCGCCTACTGACCTAGGCGGCGCCGGGCGTGACAATGCTGACCGAGAGCGCGCCTGGCGCCTGTCTGTCGGGCCGCCGGGCGCCACTTTTGCTGATCTGGCAGAAACAGCTTATTTAGTTCTGGAACGCGAAGGGGTTTGGATCTTTGGCATCCCAGACACAAATTCTCTCAATTGGAGCGTCCAGAGGCGAGCTAGGAGCTGTGGGAACAGCCCTTCTTCATCCTTGGGTCCTCCTCCTTCTTCCATTTCCACCTTTGTTGTAAGATCAAGCTCTCCATTCATGGAGAGCTAGTTTCATTATTGTTGGGGATTGATGTAACCACGGATCTCTTATGTAAATTACAGTTGTTTTGAATGATTATAAGCCTCTTTAATTAATTGTTAGTGTTTAATTCCTTTGCTTAAAACTTGTATGATTGATTCAACCATTTCATGATTTTAGGGTTTGCTTGATATTGGGAAATATTGGGTGAATCTAGAACTGGATTAAACACCTAAAGGAAATTGTATCTAGGGATAGAACTAGGACCTTTGGTTGTCTTGAATCTCAATTCTTAAAGCAGATGAACTTGTTAGGTTTTCCAAGGGATTGGAGTTTAAGAAGTAAGTCTAGGCTCTCTCTACCAAGGGATTGGGTTTGAGTAAATTAGAAGATTGACATTGGCTAATTAATGAAGAGGAAGTGATTTTCTATACATAAGAGTGAAGTAGGTGAAATCATATCCCCAACAATACCATTCCATATCATTTCTAATCTTGCATTTCCTAAGTGTTTGCATTATCAAAGATCATTTTTACACTTCATGTTTTATTTTTAATTTAATTGCACTAAAACCACAAAAACATGGAATCATTCTTTAGTCTAAATTAGTTAGATATTATACGATTGTCTAGGACACGATTCTCTTGGGAAACGATATCCGATCTTACCGGTTTTATTACTTGAACGATTTGGTACACTTGCCAAAGTCTCAACAGCCATGAGAGGGTGGGTGGGTGGGGGAGAGAGTGGAGAGTAAGGTTTGGGTTTGGAGTTGGAATGGAAGGGTTGCGGCGACTGAGAGAGAGAGGGCGAGGGCGAAAGACAAGAAGAGAAGGCCATTTGTGGTTTTCTTTTTACTTTTTAAAATTTATTTTAATATTTATTTTAATAATTATTTTAATATATAATTATAGTACATATTTAATTTTTTTACTTTTTATTTTAATAATTACAGTACATATATAACTTTTTTTACTTTTTAAAAATTTATTTTAATAATTATTTTAAAATTTTTACTCTGAATAAACATTTTTCAATTAAATATAACATTAACAAATATCATTTTATATTACTTTAATAACTAGGGGCATTTTGGTAATTTTTAATTTCTACCAATTAAACAAATTTTTTAAATATATCACATCAATCAAATCCAACACTAATTCTCACAAACTTTACTTCCAAATCCACTCTCAATTACCTCCAAATCTACTTAAACAAACAACAAAAATTTTACCCTCAAATCTTCTCAAATCCATTCAATCACTCTCCCCCAAATCATCTCCCACAGATCATCTAATGTGAACAAAGCTTTAGTGACTTGTAGGATGAAGTGAGTTACTTCCTTTACTCCCAACATACTTCTTCAACCACCACTCATATGACATTTTTTGTCACCACATATAAATTTTAATATTTTTTTAATATATTGAATAAAATAGAAAGATCTTATATCATTCTGATAAATAATAAATTATAAGTAAATATTTCCTTTAATTTTCTGGAAAGAGAAAAAAAGACATAGTTAGCAGGTTTTAACTGGTTATTTAAAATTTTGTAATTTGTTTTAAACTTTTTTTATAGTATAATTTTTTTTCCACTTATCTTTAATATCTCACACGTCAAATAAACGGAGAAAAAAAATTAAAAATATGTTTATTTTCTGTACACCTGTTGATTATAATATGGTTTAATGTCTCAATAGGTCCTTATTTTCGTTCAGAATTTGAAATAGGTCTCTGGTTTTTTTGGCATCTTAATTAGGTCCTTATTTTTGTTAATTTGATGCAAGTAAATCATTTCCGTCAATTTCATAAAACGACGTTAATGAGTGTGTGACGTGGCCTGTGTGAATGCGATTTTTTAAAATTTAGAATTAAAGAATTAAGTAAATAAATTATAATTTTTGTCGAAATTAATTAAAGAAAGGGCAAAGATGGAAAATGGTATCGTTCTTTTTGCTGAAACATGCATTATCTCTGCAAGTGGGAAATCAAAATCAAATTGGGGGAATTTTCTATTTTAGGGCTCGTGTCGTCTCACAAGGTGAAGACGTTGTTGTTCGAGTGGATGCGCAATGGAGAATCAAATGCAGAATTCACATTCAACTTGTTCTTCGACTTGCAATGGCTGGCGGAATGGAGACTCCAATATCGTTTTTCGTGGTGTGTCACCCCTTTGTCAGTGTGGAGAGAAAACAGTGGTCAGAACAGCTCGAACGACTAAGAACAAAGGAAAACAATTTTGGGGGTGCCCTAAGTACAAGGTAACCGAACATGGATGAGTTGTTGTTTGTTTTACTTCAAAGTCGTATTCATTGGGTTTTAATTTTTTTTTTCAGAACGAGCATGAAAACAGTGGTTGTAATTTCTTCAAATGGTGATGTGATTATGGTAATGAAAGATGCTATACGAATCTAAAGTGGGAAGGAAAGCATGAGTGTTTGTCAAAGACAGAAGAAATGGGTGGTGTAGCGAATATGGTGATTGATTTGAAAAATTCTGTTAAGGTTGTGGAAAAATGGATGAAGTTGTTGATAGAGGCGGTTTGTTGTATTTATATGGTTAATATTATTGTAATTTCAATATGGATGACAAATCCATAATGTATCGTGCATTTTCGTTGTGATAGGATGTAGTAAGTGATGTTAAACTTAGTTTGTGATGAAAACGGGAATAACAATGTATTTGACTATCTTCAATTAATGAAATGATGTTGTATTTTCCTATTGTAATTTTACACTTCATCTTTGTTCTTCTTGCAAACTGTTAGTACTCCTCATTACTTCTCTCCTACCATATCAATACGTATGAATCAGCTGGAAGATCCACACAACGGTCTTCAGTGTTATGCAGAAGAAAGTATTATTGAACTCCTTAGGCTTATGTTTTTCCTGTCAGCTATGTACAAATCAAAGCTAATGTACTTATGCAAACTCTGATATGCAAGGTTGAGGATCTTTTAAATTTCTAAAGTTCAATTCCAAAGCTTAGATCAACTTTACTAACAGGATCGAATTCAATTCCAAAGCAAAAAATTTCAAAAAGGTTCTTCTGTGGAAAACAACGACTTGGATGCTATATAGTTACACTTAAAATATCTTCTTGCGCACATTAATTTTGGTGTCAGAGTATGAGAGGACATGGAAGTTGTAATTAAAATACCTTTTTATTCAATCATTTACCAGTTTTTCGTGTTTTTAGTAAAAAGGAAAGAACTCTGTCCTCAATCACTTTATCCTTTTCTTTAACTTATAGTTGTAGCAACTTAAATATGATAATGTGAATTTGGACTTTGGCTTTTTTGCAGAACCACACGTAGTGTACAACATCTAAGAAGATTACTTTATTCAAACCCTTTGTTCGAAGACTATTCCAAAGTAGAGAGCACCGTGAAGACACCCAAGATACCCATCAACTACCACTCCATGGATAATGCATGACATGACACTTTTTTGCATTAACTCCTGCTGCCAAAAGAAAATTCTAGTTATACAATTATTTTATCAGTCTCTAAGCATACTTATAAAATTGTGATTCAAAATTTAGCAGAGGAATCCAATGGAAATATTTAAATTACTGATGGGAATAAAGATGAAAACATTGAGGTTGATACACAAGATGTGGATTCTTCACCGGAGGTTAGAAAAAAATGACAGCAGACTTAAAACAGATTTGACAGCAGCCAATTTGCACCAAAAAATGAACTTAGAATGGGGTTTCAAGATGTGGAAATGCATAAGAGTTGCTATAAGGTCAATTAATCAATTCCAACAACTTTATATCATGAAAATAGAGTTGTCTAAGCTTTTAAATGGTACAGAAACAGCAGAATTCAGAATATGAATTCCTAACAACCCATTATGCAGACAAATAGGCAACCTCACACCCCAAACTGATTTTCACTGAATCAAAATGCTGAACAACAATGCAAACAACTCAGAAATATGTAATAATACTGAACCAAACTGGAAAACATCAGCTAGGTGAACTTAAAATTGAAATAGACACCCAAAACAAGATTCAGTACATCCAAAACAGTACATTAAAATAGTACATTGAGTGTAGTATTGCATAAGTATAGTATTACATTAAAACATTAAAAGAGTACATTAAAACAGTATATCCAAAACCTTGCATCAGCATTCACAGTCACTTCTACGGTTCAGCTACTTGGTCATTATAGACTTCAGATAATTGTGATGATGGCATAAGAGGTTGTGATGAAGGAGTAGGTTGCTGGGTAGCTTTGGGGCAACGACTCCTGTTATGCCCAAGCTCCCTACATAGCCTGCATCTCTTGCGCAAACCAGCCTTGGAAATTCGAGAATCATCTTTTTTGATATCCCACTGTTCCATTCTTCTTTTCCTTTTAGGTCTCTCAGGCATAACTTTTTTGTAAGGAGGCATGACATCCGGATATGGTTGTAGGTCCCACATGTTGTTGTCGTTGATGGGGTATACGATTGATGCATATGTTTCTTCATAGGTGGACTTCATAAAGCAACTTGGAATGAACTGTTGCCATAAATATTCAGAAACTTCATTGCGGCTAAGGAGTGACAACATGGGATTCCTGTGATGCTCCATCTCCTGCAGGAGCATGACAAGTCATCTATGTTTACAACAAATTTGTCTTCAATGTGGGAGACGTGTCTCACTTCAAACAATTTATTTCCTGACCAGCTGTGAACAAATTTTAATAAAAATGAACAAAGTTTAGATACAACTGAAGAAAGTAGATTACAATTCAGAAGTAGAGAAGAAAGTTTACCTAGGAATCCAGTTCTTGGTTGATTGGGATTCCTTTTCAAATATGTTCTGGATTTTTGGACAAATTGATCCTGTAAAGGACTGTATCTTAGTCCGTTTTTTTGCCCATCTTTGCATGATGCACACCCTGATTTCTTCCAGCATTGTTATGATTGGTTTAGTCCGGGTATGAACCAATACACTATTGAATGCCTCACTCATATTGTTCACCAATGTGTCACATTTTGGTCTTGGACTGAATCTGGACCTTGACCAGTATCTACATCATAAAATATAGACAATTACAGTGCCTATATATGCAGCAGTGAGTTATAGTTCTAATAAAAAAGTACAAAAATATACCTTGAGGGATGGCTATCAAATGCTTGAATGCGTCTTCATTGACATCTTTAATGTTTCGCAATTCTCTCTCCCAATTTTGTGGATGAGTGGCAGTAGTTGCCCTCCACACCGGGGAGTAGCTCTTGTATTGATGGTAGTAGACCCTGTGGGCAACATTAAATATGATATATAAGTAATGAATTAATGTAAGAAAGAACCAAATTAAATATGATTGTTACCTTCTGTTGGTCTGACACAAAAGTTATTGATGAACATACTTCTTGACCACCAAGATCATCAATCAAAAGATTCAGAAACCAGGACCATGAATCTTTGTTTTCCCCTTCTACCACCGCATATACAATGGGCAACATTTGATCATTTCCATCTCTCCCAACAGCTGTTAACAACTCACCACCATACTTCTCTTTCAAAAAGACCCCATCTAGTCCAATTATTGGCCTACAACACACACAATTGTCTTTGCAAGCCTTCAGACAACAGTAAAATCTCTGGAAAATTACCTCATCCTCATTATTCTCAACAACCACTTTAACTGTAGATCCAAGATTTCTTCCCAACAACTCATGTGCATAATCATATATCCTCTTATATTGTTCTTTAAAGTACCCATCAATGTGCTCAGAAGCAATAGCTTTGGCTCTATAAGCCATACTCCTAGATATACCTATGTTCCACTTCCTTTGAATTTTTTCACGAATATCTACACCCTTCATTTTAGGATTTTCCCTTATTGTTTTCTCCATCTTTGAGCTCAACCACTTGGCGTCAAGTAACTTGAGATTGAACTTCCTGCTACATGTGTGAATGTCATTTTTAGTTCTCAGCTGCCATGATTTCTCAACCTCCATATAAGCACAATATATGGTCCATGGGCATTCTCCTTTTGCACCAAAGCACTTCATCCTCAATCTTCTTTTGTCATTTTTGACAAACTTTATATTCCTACCATTTTCCAACGCATACCCTTTTACAGCATCTATAATATCTTGCTTATTTGTAAAAAAAGTCCCTACTTCCCATATAAAGTCCACCATACTTTTTGGCATACAAAAAGTACTAAACCTCCCATAACCTTCAGTGTCATTAACCTCTTCATCACTATCTGTTGCAGTAACTAATTCCTCAGATTTCCACTCCTCATCTGACAAACCTCTCTCATCATGATCATCACTTTCAACACTCACATCATCGCTGTCTTTAAGACTTTCTACTTCTACTTCTACATTACCATCTATATCACCATCTACATGACATTAAACACTTACATCCACAAGTCCCTCTAAGCACTCATTATTTCATGTACATCACGTTCATTAGTAGATGTACTCCAACTACAAACATGAACTTCATCCTCCACAACTCCTTCAACACCATTAACATCTTCTTCAACCTCATGGAACTCTTCTACGTGACCATGACCTTCAACCTCTACTTCAACAACATCACCATCTTCTTCACCCTGATGAACCTCTTCTAAGTCACCATCAACTTCATCATCTACATGAACATCGTCACCATCTTCTTCACCCTCTTCTTGTACTTCACCATCAACATGAACTTGTCCTTGACCATTAGTAACATATTGAAGCATATTTATCACTTCAGGCTCAGAAATAACATGTATAATGTATAAATGAACCTCACCATTAAGCCTACCTAAGTTAGCCATATGCATGGCACTAGTGTCATCAATCAATTCTTCCAACCTATTTTCCAACATTGAACCCCCTCCTACAAAGTACCATAATTGTTTAAAGTTATCATATCAAAAACTTTTCACTACACTAACAACCACAAAATAACTCCAGACATCAGGGTCAAAGAACAAAGTTGTTGTTTCTCCTTCATACTTCAAGGTACCATCACTGATGAACTTCCCCCCATGGTGGAAAACACAGTCAAAAACGTCGCCCATTACGCACAACACAATATCAATATATCTACATGCACAACACAATATGACGACAAAAAACAATATATTAAAACAATAACAAAACGCACTCACAAAGACTCATATAACTTTAAACATACATGGCGGACCACCAAAACGCAATCAAGAACGCGGACCAAACCATAGGGGACCACAATCGAATATTATACTTTCCCAACTATAAAAACCAAGACAATAAACCACAAAAACTGACCTTCGTTCAGATTAACCTCCACTCAACACGTGCTTCAGCGTCGCGCTTCCAACGACACAAGGTCCCACAGCTCACCTCGTGCTTCAACCTTTTCCACACGCACATGCACCGGTAATTCACCCACCAACACTCGTGCATCCACTCGAACAACAACGTCTTTCTGATTCCTAAAATACTCGCGCATCCACTCTTTCCCAACTATGAGACACGAGCCCTAAAATAGAAAATTCCCCCAATTTGATTTTGATTTCCAACTTGCAGAGATGATGCATGTTTCAACAAAAACAACAATATCATTTTCCATCTTTGCCCTTTCTTTAATTAATTTCAGCAAAAATTATAATATATTTACTTAATTCTTTAATTCTAAATTTTAAAAATCGCATTCACACAGGCCACGTCACACACTCATTAACGCCGCTTTATGAAATTGACGAAAATGATTTATTTGCATCAAATTAACAAAAATAAGGACCTAATTAAGACGCAAAAAAAATACCTATTTAAAATTATGGACGAAAATAGAGATCTATTGAAACATTAAATCTTATAATATTTAATAATTTTTCTATTAAAAAAAATGGGAAAGAGAAACAACAAAAGCTCCCCTGTTTTCGGTATATTTATATTAACTAATAGTTGGATGCTAAATAAGTAGTTTTTTTAATGAAATAAGGTAGATGATTTGGTTTTATTCTTAATTAAGACTTTTTGTGCAATATGTTTCACTATTTAAAGATGATGTTTTTTAATATCACTTGCATTGTGAAGATTTAGAAAATAACTTTAGATAATTTATCTAATAATAGAATACTATAATATTTTAATAATAAAATATTAACTTATATAAAAATAATAATAAGAAAAATTTTATTTTTATAAAAATTATCACTGTTTTAAAGCCATTTTTTCACATTGGTTAAGTTATATAAAGGAATATTTAAAAAAAAACTATTTTTATAAAATCACCATTATTCTATTAGATTCTTACATACACTATGGACAACCTATTTTTAAGGGTATATTTTGATTATTAAAATTTTAATTTTTATATTTATAGAAAAATAGAAAAGTTAAAAAGTAAAATAATAATATAAATTGGTAAAACAATTTCAGCTGTGAAAATAATAAACTTGGTACATTCTGTGGAGTGCAAACATGAAATTAACTTTTACTTTTTCTTTACAGAAGCCCTTCTTTCTGTTATGTTCTCTGGCAGTGACGTGATACAAGATGCTGCACCAACAAACATTCATCCAAAAGCTTCTGTCACATATCAATACTCATTTTCAATTTCATTCACTCTAAGGCTTCTCTTTCAAACCCATAGAGTAAAAACATTATCGTTCTTAAGTTTATAACCATTATCATGTGGAATATTATCATGGAATTCTATGTTGTTTAGAAGTTAAATTTAAGAATAGAGTATAAACATTATCATTCTTAAGATTATAAACACTCAAATTCTTCAATTCCTTGCTAATTCTTTTTTATATTAAAATTTCACATATTAAAATTGTAAAGGAGTAAGAGAGTACTAAAATGAACAATACATCACAAGCATGAACTTTTAATAATATGTATGCATACTTAACCTCAACACATTAATGTTAAAAGAGATTTTGAAAACTTCAAAGGATTTTTGAACATATCAAAGCATGTCATATGCCTCTCTCTCTCTCTATATATAAGAAAAATATTTAAATAATTTTATAGTTTCATGATGTTTTCTGGTAAATATTATAAATAATAATTTATACTATTTAAATTATTGATAACCATAAAAACTCAAGACCATTGTTTCACTTAAACTACTTTTTTACCATTTAAAACAAATATTATTTCATATAAAATATAATAAGCCTTTTGTTTAGTCACAGAACTTTTGGAAGTCTATAATATTATTATATTAGTTTAAATCAACATCTAAATTTAATTATGTAAAGAAATAATGGGTAATATAAAAAAAACTGTCATTTTCCAAGGGATAAAACTGAACTTTTTGTTTGTCGACAAAAAAGAAGTTTGAACCAAAGTCTCATGAAGTTTAATCAGCACCGCAGGCCTGGCCCAAAAACTAAAAAATAAATAGAAGCCCACTTTTGAAACTGAAGGCCTGTACTTGCAGTGGTGGCTCTATAAGTATTTGAACTCGTTTTGAAACCCTAGTTTTCAGTTGATGTGGGTGAGGTAGAACCCTTCCACTGTGGTGACTGCGCGATGGGTATGTTCTCTCTGTCTACCTTTCCATTCGGATTATGTTTTGTTATCGTTTGTCAATCACGTTATGTTGGATCTGATGCATGAATGCGAATGATTATTTGGTTCCATAACAACAATTACCCAACCTACCCTCCATTGTTTCGGTAGAGCTTCCTGAAGAGGGTTTAGGGTTTTAGTGCAAAAGCTTAAATAAGAGAAACACCGTTGTATGTTCGCTAAGTTGAACCATCTCGGTCGCTTCTTCTTGTGTCTCAGTGTTAATGTTTATTTTGATTTTGCTAGTCCTATCTGGCAATTACGGTTTTAATCCTGCATTGCACAATTTTTTCTGGTCTGAAATCGTGCCTATTTTGTTTTCTTCGTAAATTGTTCTTTACTTTTTTTTTTTTAGTTTCACGTCTCATATTGTTTAATGGCAGTAAGTGTTATCTGGGCTGTCAAAGTTGGAGTGTAGGATCTGATAGCCTTGTTTGCTTCCACTTTGCATATTTTTTATAGTTGATAGTCAAATCCAAGGGTTTTTAAATTGAGTTGGCCTTTTGGAACGGGAGCGAAATAGTTGTTTATGATGCACTCTGATTTTGGTGGTGTAAATCTATTAAAGTTAAATGTTGGACAGGTTTGAGGTTTTTCATTAAATTAGGTTTAAGGACTCTTTGTCAATTTCGAATCTAATTATTAATCATATGTATGCTATCCTCTTAATTTGTGGGCATTTGTCACTTGTAAATGTGGAAGTTGTAGTGTGTGGCTATTGAGGTCGACAAGTTGATATATATCTCTTGGTTATATTAATAAAATTACGTGGTGTATTTGTTGGAAGTGGTATTGATAGAGTTTTTTTTGGGTGTGATTGGCACAGGTGCCTACAAGTATGTTTCAGAGCTATGGCGCAAGAAGCAGTCAGATGTTATGCGCTTTTTGCAGCGGGTGAGGTGCTGGGAGTACAGGCAGCAGCCCTCCATTGTTCGTTTGACCAGGCCAACCCGCCCTGACAAGGCTCGTCGCTTGGGCTATAAGGCTAAGCAGGTAACTATTTATTTATAATTTTATTTTATTAGTTACTTAAGTAGTAGTATACCTTTTTATTTCAACCACTGTGTTGTTTCAATTACTTATTTCAATAAAATAATCGCACCTGGTATGCGTGTATATGTTTTTGTAAAGCTGTTTGTTTCAGTCCAGTGATGATTGTGGTTATGACACGACAGGGTTACGTTGTGTACCGTGTTCGTGTGCGTAGAGGTGGCAGAAAGAGACCAGTGCCCAAAGGTATTGTTTATGGTAAGCCAACAAACCAGGGTGTTACTCAATTAAAATTCCAGCGTAGCAAGAGGTCTGTTGCTGAGGAGCGAGCTGGACGGAAGCTGGGTGGACTTAGGGTCCTCAACTCTTATTGGGTGAACGAGGTTTGTTACTACTCACTTATTGAGAATGAAATTTGATTGTGAATCATGTGCTGTTGTTGGTAAAATATTACTGTTTGTTTCAGGACTCGACTTACAAGTACTTCGAGATCATTCTGGTAGATGTTGCCCATGGTGCTATTAGAAATGATCCCAGAATCAATTGGCTCTGCAATCCAGTGCATAAGCACAGGGAGCTGCGTGGGCTTACCTCTGCAGGGAAAAGCAACAGGGGTTTACGTGGCAGAGGACATCTGTACCACAAGGCTCGTCCATCCCGCAGGGCAACCTGGAAGAGGAACAACACCCTGTCACTTCGCCGCTATCGTTAAGTTTGTGTTATCTTTTTTTGCTTCAATTTATGAATACTATTTTGAGGACATAGCACTTGTTTGATGTTTTGACTTTGGAATGAGTTTTGAACGCTTCAATACATCCTTTTCGATCAATGTCGAGTTATTTTTTTAATGGATATTAGCTAATCAACCACCATTTTATGGTCTTGTTTCAACTGCCAATTTAGATGAACCATTCGCTTCAATTAACTTCTAAAGTAAATGTTTTTGTAAGTACAATTAGGCGAATTTTGGTATTAACAATGCTTAGGTAGAAACTATTTAGCATAAAAAATAATTAATTATTAATTATATTTGAAGCTCGGGAAGGCTTCGTTTATTTTAGCTTTTCAATATTATTTGTATACTTTGTAATTCTCATTAATTTTTTTTCATTCTCTTAAATATAATTAGTTTAATTAAAGTTTTTAATACGGTTATTTTAAAATAAGATAATTAAATCTTCTATATGTAAATTAAGTAATATATTTGTATTTGACATATAGGTATCAATAATTTCCTTATAGTATTTATATTTTATTATAGTTTTATCTTTAAAGATATATATATATATATATATATTGTTATAATATACTCTTAAATTATTTTATAATGATTTAATATTAGGGTGATGAGACAAACACCCAAAATTCAAGTACACACCTATTCAAGTTCAACACCAATCACATCATATTTTTATTTTAAAATATATAATACGAAAAATCACCTAAAAATTTAAAAATATTTTTATTAGGTTTTATAGGTATAGTAAAATTTAAAAGTGTTTATGTAAATTTTTCCTGAATATTACACTGTCAAATTTAATCTGTAGAAAAAAAGTGTTATCTTCAAGTGAAATGTAATGATACAAATATTATAAAAAATATATTATTTACTTAAACTCGGAAAAAAATTGTAATTGTTGTTTCAATTTAAGAATAATCTTAGTCGATTTTATTATATTAATTAATGCTATATTTAATATTAAATTAATTATAATTCGCAATAAGATTGAGAAAAGTAAAGTCACTTTTGAAACTAACAAATATTTTTTCTAGACTATATTACAGTTAAAACCTTTATTTTACTCTAAATTATGATTGTATGTCGTTTTGATTAAATTTTTAGAATATTATTAATCATATTATTTAATTTGAATTTATGAATAGGCACTCGAATGTTAGATATTTTATGTTATATATATAATCCTTTACTCGATAGACTGTTTCAAAAAAAAAAACCCAATGTACAGTTTTATGAGTAAGAATAGAGATGACAGTTTATTAAAAAGTAATTCTGGGGTTTACGTGGATTTCAATGGTTGGTACAGCTTTCTTTAAGATTCAGCAAAGCTTGCCGAATGGTATCCTCATCTTGGTTGCAATATTTAAGGCATAGCAAGCGCTGTGCAGCATGGTATATCCTCTGGATTGAATAGTGCTGTATACAGTTAACTTCCATTCTCTTCTCTTCCTAATCACACCAACAAGTCCACACAATATGTCAGTACTAGTTTGTATTTCAATCTTAACAGCTTCTCCACAACTAATATCAATGGATATGGACCAAATGCATCAAACCAATACTAACGACTTCAGATGAATTTTACTGTTGACAGTTTAATTAAAACTTCGGCGAGCTAATCCCCCAGTACGCGTTACTTAGGAATGGCTTATTTCAGTGTCGTTGACGAAATATCTACAAGCGCTCATGTCAGAATATAAATGCACAGAGGAACTAATAAAAAATCAAAAGACCTTTTCTGCAATCCTAGTTGTGATGGCTCTGGCAGTCTCAATAACCGAACTTGGTAGTCCTGCAACTTCTGCTAACAGAAGGCCATAATGGGGGATACGTGTCGTTCCTTCCTTAAGCTGAAACTAAATTGAAAAAAAAAAACAAAAAATTGAAACTAAAGAAAGCAGAATTTCAGCTTCTAGATAATTGTCCCAAACACAAAAAAACAACAAAATCATATTATAATAATATAAATAAATAATTGATTAGTTAAAAAAATATAATATTTTATATTCTGAAATAGGATTGTTGATAATATCATTATTTAAAAAGTACATAGAAATACCACCTTGAAGTCCAAGTGGTTGTTTTTTAAGTCCACAAGAAAGTGAAGAATTTTCACGTTGGGATAGATAGTTGCCAACTCTGATATGTTTTCCATATGACTGGCAAATATGGTATACCTGAAGAAGGATGGAAAAAATATGATTCGGGGAAAAGAAAGATCATCAGTTCAATAGCAACAATATGTTTTTTGGATGTTTGATGAAAACTTTACCAGCTTTAAGCTTTCCTTCAATTAACAATTTAACACCAAATCCATGCAACTTTTTTTTTATCAGTTGAAACCCGTGCAACCAATAACAAGTTTAGGATTTCATGTGCCTCTTAAGAAAAAAAAAAAAGTCTGCAAAGGAACGTATTTCAAACAATAATTGATGTTTATAAATAAAAAGCTGAATTTTAAAACGGGAAACTTAGTCCCAAAAAAAAAATATATTAATGTTAGATGAATTTAAATATAAACAAAACTTAACCAATTCACTGGTAATAAATAATAGCATAATCTCCAATTAACATAATTAAGTAGCGTAAAAAGTACTTTTTCCTTTATATAAAATTAAATGAACTTAACAAAAAAATCTAATACTTTTAAACAAAGTTTCTATTAATGTTTAGGTCCGACAATAATAATAATTTCTACATCTTCTCTTTTTTAGTTTCAAACTGATTTTTTTATTTTGTTGAAATTGATTGCATTATTTCATTCCAATAAAATTAACTACTTAAAATTATATTTAACGAACTTATTTAAACAAAAAATAATTCTGATTATGTTCATTTATAACATAATAATTGGATTTTTGTAACTTTCGATCGAGTTACAATCTAAGATATTAGAAGTGCATATTGATAATAAAAAAGGAAGAGAGATTACGCTTTTAGTGACAAAAGATGCTCGCAGCAACTCCACGCCATTGCAAATCCATCTGTGGATGAAGTAGCCCTCCCAAGTTCATCCATAACAATCAGACTCCTGCGCCCATCAAAATTTTTGTAGGAAAAAATTAAACCTGTTGTGTGTATGTAGAGTTTAGCAGATAAAAGGTGCAGCATTACCTTCGCGAAACATTCTGCATGATAAAAGCTGTTTCTTTCATCTCTGTCGTGAACTACATATCCATATAACTTCATCTATAATTCTAAACCACATGATCGGGATCAAATTGTCTCACAACGCGGCTGTTTAGAAATTGTACCGTGCTAGAGTTGGATTCAAGATTATCAACTGCGCCCATCCTTGTAAACATACGATCAACTACCCTAAGAGTTGAGAAACGAGCAGGAACATAACATCCAACTTGAGCAAGAATAACTATGAGACACAGTTGTTGAAGGTATGTACTCTTTCCACTCCTGGGGGAAGGGAATGTAGAAAATAAATCTCAATTTGATATTCTTCATGTAAGCAGATATCTATACAAATATAAGGTACTTTTTGCTCTAGCTCATAAATATATCAAATTTCTTACATATTGGGGCCCATTACAATCACCATGTTTGAGGCTTCCGACAAAAATATATTATTGGCCTGAAATGCGAAAAGATTAATTACTACCAAAAATGGTGCAGAATCCATCTACGGGAGAAAAATGTGGTCCTGTGGAGATAAGTTATAGTGACTATTGGATATGTTCATTACGTACAACAAAGTCATTGTGTATGCTCTCCAGGATTGGGTGTCTACCAGAATCAATTGCCAATGGCCCATTCTCTATCCAAGAAAAATATGAATAATGAAATTTCTTCATTGATGAACAAAAAAATTATAGAAACGATCAATTTTATTACCTGTAAATTCTGGTCTTGTATATCTATCAACGGGCTTAGTTGATATCATATGAGCAAATGAATTGACAATCATATCCAGCAAGCACAAGACTTCAGCAAGTAGTGTCAACACAGAGACATTCTCACGAATGTTATCCATAAGTTCTGCATTTTTTTTCTATTACAATTGATATAAATTCAATACTTAAAAACATGAGATAAAGCTAGTCCAAGGAACTAAATAGATAGCATCTTCATCGGGATATGTTGTAGTTAATTTTACAATTGTTAACATCTACAAAGATAAAATCCAATCTAATTTAATACATCAGTTACATGCTAAACTATATCAACTTAATCATGTGAGGTTAGATCAATTTTAAAATAATGCTAGCAAAAACATGGTGATAACAAAAACATTGCATTATGTTTGCTGCATAAATGCAATGCAACAACCAGAATTTTCCAACTAATGCAGTAATATTTCACTAGTTTCCTTTCTTGTCAACAGCCGAAGTCAACACAACTAGTTTAATATATGCAGTCATTTACAAATAAACAAAGAGCAAACATGCCAAGCCTTTGAACATTTGTACTGGCAAATGGCAGTGTGTCAAGTACTACCTTCCAGACAAACCTCTGTTCTTGTATAGCATTCTGCAGCTGCAGATTTATTCCTAGCGTTCAACTGAAATTTTCATTAAAATAAATGAAAATGGAGATCTTCAAAAGCCTAAACAAGCTTCTGAATAAAGTAACAACTTATAGTCTTGTATCATATCAAACAAATGCAACAGCATTTTGTGTCATACTTCTAGCTAGAAGCTTGAGTAATATTTGAGAGTTTGGGAATCAAAATCCGTTTTGGGGCCAACAAAAAAACTAGAAGGTGATTTCCACAATTAAAAGCCAAATGTCTAATCAACAGGACAACTTACAAGAGTCCTTAGCACAGGAGCCATCTCATATAATAAAAGAATCTCCATAAACTTGAAGGAGGCAGATGGAACAGAAATGTATCCTCATGAAAATGAATTTCATGATTTTATTCTGTGGTGAAAATTAGTGAATACCACTTTCTTCATGGACATTCACAAACTTTGACAGGGCCTCCATCTATTTAATATTTATGAAGGGAGAGATACACAAACTTTTCACATGACTTATCACGAGAAAATCCATTCTTGATTACAGTAATCATTTTCTTCTTGGGATAAAAGAGTTGGCCTGACCATGATCTCATCAAAATTAATGTACACACAGTAAAGTCTATGTAAGTAATTACAAGTATATAGTCAACAAGCACAATTTGTCAATTTCAGTTATCGGTATTATTTTATCAATTCATCAATATTGTAAGGTCAACAGAATTCTTATGTTCATGAAATCCAAATAATCAAACTACTCACAGATGCTAGTTCCAAAGTCGAGCAATGAATATTGTTGCCATGTTTAACAACCTAATATAAGGCCAAAAGAACAGTAGGTTCTTAGAAGATAGAAGTTTTAAAAGGATACTTATCAAAATATAGCAACAAAAATTCAATCCCCAACCTGAATGAACTTGCTTGGAAGCTTTCCTTGAATATTCTTCTGTGGTATTACAAAGTGAAATCCTTGTCTGTTTTTAAAGATAAGCTTTAAATTGGGCAACTTAAAATCCTCTCGATAAGTGTTTGCAAGATTGTGGATGGCTGTGAAAGTAACACCAATTTCTTTGAGAAAGCATATATGATATGCTGCATTAGAAGAAATATTATACTGGTGACTGACAGGAAAGAAAATTCAAGTAAGAAAAATATCAAACCTTCACTGGTTTCACAAAATGATCTTCGTGAAATGTCCAAGAGGCCATCAATTCCAGCCTTAACAGCAAAGCATTGTTGAGTACAGGCAACAAAAGGAACACGTGCATGAAGTACATCTTCATCAATAACCTCCCCTATCCTGTAACAAAATAACTCCTCAATGCATGGCATGATTGGTCCTCTTGTCTTGGTTAGAATTAAATACAGTATATAAGCTTTTCTTTCAGAATACTTTTTGTCTTCGCAAATATTTTTGCTCATAGCATATGACCATATAGGGTATACAGCTTATTTTATCAAATATGTTTATTCAAAATAATAAATAGATACTTTTGTCCTATGATAAAAATTGACCAATTAATAATGTGCAAGTATAATGAATTAGGACAAAGTAATTTCTATCAGTAAAAATATAGAATTGTTGACTATTTCATGTCATGATATTTTACTGTTAATATTCTGATCAATTTTTTTTCATCATTATAACTTGAGAATTATGCAAACTCAAGTAGACAATGGATTTACAAACAACATATTCATCATCTAACACGTAACTGTTGCACATACTCATACAGAAGAAAATCTTAGCATACCTTTTCTTAATAAGATCATATTTCTCATTTTCACAAACTGACTTGTAGATATTTGAAAGAAGGGAACTTTTCACATCCTTGAGCACCTATATTTTTAGCAGAAGATATGATAATCTGTAACCTCTTTTATATATTCAGTTCCTTCAGAATACCACCTTCCTGATTCTAGTGTGAAAGGATGAGAGAGAGAGAGGTACCTTAGATAGTAAAGGAAGGGCGTCCAAGGCAGTCTTAAGGAGGATTACACCAGATACTAGCACTTGACTCTTTTTAGCCCGTTCAACTGCCAAGGCCTCCGCTATAACCTTTTTAGGCTTAAAGCAGAAGTGACATAAGACTCTATCTGAAACCATACAGTTCTGCATTACAACTAAAGATGTATAAACTACTTAAATACTGATATCTGCACAACTACTGCTCTTAATTACCAGTCTCTTTTGGAAATTTACGCAAAATCTGACAAAGGCCAAAAAATAGTTGTTCGTTGCTCATCAACTCATCCTGAAATTAAATATTAGAAGGCACGTTGAGTAATAAATACAAAAGAACTCAGTTAAAATTCTGTCAGGTGGTTTTCAAGCTTGAAAATTAAAACCAGACTACAAATATGAGTGTATCTATTAACACATTAGTAAGTTTCAGACTAGAGCACTGAAGCTTAATGAAGAATAACATCTGGACAGAAATCTATAGGGCGGACTTGTAAAAATGGTGGAAAATATAAAGAGAATCGTTAGGCTAGAAAATAAAGGAAGGAACACATCTAAATCTTAACTAATAAATGGAGTATATGGCATATCACAAAAAAGAGAAAATTAAAAAATACGATTGACACTGACTAGGCAATCAAGTCGAGCATTGATTGTCTCAATGTCTTTTAGAGGCTGCAACAGATTGGCACGAAGTAGTCTAGTCCTGAAGGAAACAAATGTACAATGTCAAACAATTAATGCTGCATGAAGAAACTTGTGTGAATCATCACATACCCTCCAATAGTTTTTGTTGTCTTGAGCATGTGAAACAGACTTCTCTTTTGTTTGCTTGTTCCCAGTAGGGAAGAATGAAATGGCTCAATAATTTCCAAATTATGGACACTGTCATTAAATTTTAACCAAGAAATTCATAAGCATAGACTAAACAGATAACAGCGAAAAGTAAATTGGACGTTATATTCAAAATACTTCCCCTCAAAAAATATTCTATGGAAACAAATCCCTTAGAAAGTGGCTATCAGTTCTATCAATTATTATGAAATCTCCCTTTTTAATTAACCATGTCTGTCTGCTGAAAAAAATATTTTATTTGAATTTGAACTTTAATCAGCCACATTATAGACTGGTTTTAATATTAATTTCATCTACCTAGATTAGTTGTAAATAGAAATAGTAGCATGATACTTTTTTAGCACACTCTTCACTGGATATAACTCGTGAAGGTTCCACAAACTACGAGTCCCACTTTCTATTTAGAATGTCTCATTTTCTCTTTATTGATTCACAGATGAATTTCACTTAACAAATATTAGTACAACACTAATTAGGTTTACTGCAAAATTAACCCATGACCACTATTAGGATTTTATCTGCTGTTTAAAAGCATTCAACATATACATTCAACGTAATTATTGAACATCATTATGATTACAAAAATTTAGTTTACAGTTTTAGTTAGGAATGCCACAAAATCTGAATGTATGATCTATAAATGAGAAAAGTTTCCCTAAATTATGCGTGCACAAATTTTATTTAAGGTCTTTATAGTAATGTTAGAATGTCCAAAGAGGGTGTCATGTTACCATTTTTCTTACAGATACTGGTTTTCCAAAAATAGAAATTTATATTATAGTGGTTTAGGGACATATTTCTAGATTAACTATACAGTTAATATTAAATGTGATTACCTTGTACTTAGGAGTTTCTTTTATATACTTCCTTGTTCAGCTTCACCATGTAATGTAACCGTTTCCTTGTATAAATTTATAAGACTGTGTCCATACTATATCAAAAAGTCAAACTAGGAACACTTCCAATTTATTGTTAAAGTTTAATTAATTGTTTGGTCTCTATACCTTCTAAACTTGTTTTAACATTATAGGTAAAATTATGAGTTTTAGTTTGTAGAGGGGCAAATTTTAATCATTTTTGGTTCCTACTATTAATACCGTTAAAGTGTATCGCTATTAAGACTACTACAATCTTTTTGTAAAGGTTTTACACAGCCACCAAATTTTTAATGATGTTATAATAGCCAAAGTCAACAAAGATAGAAAACAATTGAGAATAGAAACCAAAATGCATTAAACTAAGGATTCACTCCGTTAACTATATAATACACTAAAGTTTTTTCGTCAGAGTCTTTAAGGGAAAGGCACATTTTAGATTTTATATCCACAAATCTGAATGTAATGCATTAGCATTCATTACTAAAGGACAGCTAATAACACAAAATAGCGAGCGAACTCACCTAGTTGCATCAATATTCATGTGATCAAATGATCCATTAAAGGTGACCTGAAATAGAGAAAGGCACAAAAAAAGGATTGAGAACAATCTTCCATGGACTAAGTGCTGATTAAAATTTATATAAAAATAGATACAGGATTTGCAGCTAAAGACTTAAAGTATAAGAGTTCAAACATTAGCCGCAGTCTAAAATAACAATAATAGTGATATGATAATGGGTAGAAGTTATCGGTGAAACATCTTGTGTGTGAAAAAAATATCATAAGGAATGAATGTGCATGAAAACTAAACATATTTAAAACCACATATATAGTTATGAAGAGTTTTAAATAAAAAAAAATTAAATATACAACCTTATTTCCTTTAAGGGTCAGAAAATGTCACTGATAAGATAAGCCCAATAATATGGACTTAAAATTAGAATTAACTAATTAAAATTTTAAAAAATCAATACAAAAAAATTGTGCTGAACAGAACACATACCAACAATGAGTGATTCGTAACAACAATCCCCTTTTCTGCTTCCGTCCTATTCAAGTACAGTCAAAACTTAATTGCCGGCGATCAAACAATACAAAAATAAGGATTTAATATGCATGCATGTATACATGTAAGAACTTGCCAAAATAGTGCAAATACAGACAACAATGTGTGTGTATGTAGTCAAAGTCAAAGTTCAGAATCCCTGATAATTCAATATAGTTCGCTCGCTAGGACCATATTAAACTAATATCTAGTACGGGATTCCACGATGCAGTTTTTCACTTAGGCCGTAAAGTTAACTTAAGTCTTATGATAGTTTGATTCACAATTACACATTGTTTTGGATAAAGTTTAGGCTTCATATGTAGAACATATTCATGTTATGGTTCCATAGGTCCGACATCAGAGTTATGCACTTGTATGTTAACAGTCAATCGTCTTATTTTTTTCATAAATAAAGCCAGTTGCTGAGTGTGTGCCAATCAAGTCCACTGACAGTCTAAAGATCAATTGAAAGATCCTCCACTTTTTGGAATAACTCCCAATCCCAAGCCCACTTGTTATGAGTTTTTCCATTTCATATCCCAGCCTTGGCTTCATTCCAATTCATATGCCTTTCTAGGGCTTGAAGTTTCCTAGGGCTTCGGTTCAATGCTAGCACCTGTATCTTGGCTAGTATCCTAATATTAATTATCAAACAGAGATAAATATATATACACACACTCATGGAATGGACAACATTGTAGTTTAAATTAGAGATTTTCATTTATTAATTTCTTATGTAGTTGATATACTATAATGTAACAAATGTAACACAACTATTAAATGTATCAAATACAGGTATTACAATCAACTAATTATCAAAGTTCATCATTCAATATAATCTTTATGAATACTTGGGTATTGAAAATACCACTTTAAAGTGGCAGCAGCAGCAGCCAGACACAGATAATACTGTTTATAATAAGTGTCCAAACCAAGTGCTGAAGGTTCCTTGGCAGCGAGGTTTTTTATCAAGATAGCACCCTAAAGCACAGAACTTAATGTATGAGCAAGAAATATCGTTAAAACTTCCTAAAACCTGAAATCAACTCAAAGACAAAAGGTAAGTGATGAAACCTTTGTGTCATCAAAACAACCACGGGCCAGCACTACCTGCACAAATAAAGACTCAAAGGAAAATGAACTTTGTAGACAGATAAGCGCCAAAGTTTTTCAATTAAAGTATATGGGAAAAAATGTAGGGACAAAGAGAGATGGTGATATTACCTTCCTGACCGAACCATAAAATCTATCAACCAATTCTGTAACTGCAGACGAACAATTGGATGCTAACTTGTTTGGAGGAAGAATGATCACTATGGGATCATAAAAATGCAGTAGTGTCTTTGTGTTTTGATATGAACTGCTAGTTTCAATGTATTGAGAAAGGTGCAGCGAAGCTGATCTCAAATCAAAAGCTGCTAATCCAACCTGTTAGATAATTGATTGATTTGATTCCATTTAGGCATTAAAAAAAATCATTTATTTGCTGAAACCCAAAAGTTCATCAAACAAAAAAAATGCATTCAAACCACCTAAAAATTGCTTTAATCCAATTGCTATATCTTATGAAAAACATAAAATAAGGGAACTTCAACCGGTGTATCCCTGTATTTATTTGATAACTGATAACCAACACAATACAACATAAAGCCTCTCTGTCTGATTCTTCTTCAACGTCTATGATGTCCCTCAGGACATTACAAAAATCCTTTCAACCAAAAGTGCCTTGGTCATTAATTAATGGAGGATATATTTTTACCGTAGAGTTTACAATCTGTCTTGTTAATCATATCGTTAATAACAGAGTTTTTAATATTTTTCCAATATCAAATAGCAAGTGCCGTTCCATTTTTTTTTATGTTAAAAAATATTAGAAGACTGTAAGCGAGAAAAGAATCGCATGGTGGTTTATAGATAGATTACTAATATCATGAAATAAATAGCCGCAGAACCCAAAAAAAAGCGTGGGGAAACGTTAATTATGCACAATTAGCGGAAAATGTGATGATTCCTTGAGTTAATGTAATTTTAATGACATGTAAAATGGCATTTAGCTTTAGTGACAAAAAATTTGACCACCAAATGGTGCATGTAATTTTGGTCGTTTACAGACAGTTCAGAACAGTAAGTAAGAATTAGGGACAGAAAATTAAACAAGAAATACACACATTTTGATACAATTAAAACTAACCTCCGATTCACCCACTCCTTCACAAAATAACTATTATGTGGTGGATATGAAACTGATTTTCACCCCCTACATGCACTCAGTGGAATGGCAATTTGAAAATCATATCTATATTTGCGTTTCCTACGCTGGACTGAATTTCCCACCGCAAATAAGTTAACAAGAACAATTATAACCTTAGTATAATCCTGGTCGTTATGTGAGTTTCACGCAATCAACTACAACAAATATTACTAGCTGAAAACGAAATAATATGTGACTACGACAAACGACTTGCAGCTTGCAAGATTGAATAGAAAAATTGAAGCAAAAGCAAACGGAAAAAAAAATGTTTATCAAAGAATAGATTTAGTAAACCTCTTTCGCTCGGTTCTCGATGATACCGACTACGAAACTCGAACTCTCTCCACCGTCGTCTTCCATTGTTGCCTGCTTTCAATTTTCAGTAAAATTTTTCGTATATCCCTCCGTAATTTCTCATTTATAGAACCGTTTCTTTATGATGCTTGGACAGAGGTGCAGTTAGCTTTATGGCGCCGACGTGGATTATGGCGGGAAATTTAACTTCGACCATACATCACTTTAATACAGAGTGCACATTTTAATAATAATTTATCGTTGCGTTATTTAGACGCGATTGATATTTATATTCAATACTGTTAAATTTTAAACATATATCATTATTATATATATTTTCAACAATGTACTGTTAGTTTGCTTTTTACATGTTAAGTATCTCAGTGGTATATTTGAATTTTAGAAAATAAAAATTGAAAACAAATGTAAACAGACATTTCTTTCATATAATAATAGTATAAATTTTAAAAAAAAGTTATAAAAATAAAAATGAAAAATAAATATGTAGAGAATAAGTGAAATCATTATAGATATTGGTTTATGTGCAACTTTGTTAAGAATAAAATTATTTTTTGCGCTATTCGAAAAAGAGGTCTGCGATTGAAATTGAAATCATGGAGGTTGTTCACTAAACAGAACTATTGGTGATTAATTAGAGGGATTACATACTTTGATACCCAATTTTTTGACACACTTTTGATAATATCAAATGTCATGTTGTTATTGGTTATTTTTTTATTTTTCAATTTCTTTTAGTGCTGACGTGAAAAATATAAACTTGACGTTTTTGCGTGAAACTTTTCGTTTCCATAGTTTGGATTTGAAGTCATTTGTAGCTTAGGTCAGCTTTGTCTTCGTCTCTCAGTTTTCTTACATGCTACGTGCTACCTGCTTTCGTTGATTGTTTCTTTCATCGACCATTTTTCATTTGCGACCCAACCCAACATTGTTCTTTTTCACCATTCTTCCTTCCGTTGGTGCTTTGTTCTCTCCTTTGTTATTGGCATTTGTTTTTCAATTTTGGTTCATTTGAGTCTCATCTCATGAATGCAATACTAATTATGCTGAAGGGGGTGCTAGTGTTATTTTATGCCCTTCAGATTCTATGGAGACGGTTGTATTAAAGAGAGGATTTATCGAAAGTATACAAACATTAATAAGATTTAAGTCTAACTACATAAATTATTTATTTTACTTTTTATTCAAAATCTTAAAATAATAATATATCGTGTTCTAATCTTTCATTTTTATCCAACGTGAAATTTTGACTTATTTTGAAATTTGACACTTATATACATGTCTAGGTTGATTGAACAATAAGTCATTTACATCTGAAATTCGCTTTAAAGATAATGGCTCTTATAAGTTGTTTTGTCAACGGAGTTTTTTGTTTTCTCAAAGTATATTTTCATTTGATAACGATACTTTTTTACGCCCAACAATTTAAATTTCTTTCATTTGCTTGTGTTTTGTACTAAAAAATCTGGGTGTTTTCATTTTAAATTTGAATTACAATCAATCTATTTACTTGGTTCCTTTTGCCAAGCCCTGAATCAAGTGATTCCTTAATTAATGTAACTAATCAGCATTCTGCCTGATTTTCTAGAATTAAACATGCTCTGAAGAATCGGCCCACTGTGAGTTAAGTTTTTTCATTGTTACATATTATTGAATTTCTCTTAAAATTAATTAGTCTCTATTGGACCAAACAATCATATATTTTCGTCTAAGTTTCTATTGTCTTTTCCCTTTTGGGCTTTCATTTCTATAGAAACTACTCCACAGTCCTCATTAATACATGATCGCACAAAACTAATAAAAAAACAAGAACGAAATGGGTTAAAAAAATGTTAAAACTTTTTATGACCAAGGAAACGAGGTCATGTATCTTGCTTTTATATGTCTTCTTCGATTTACTAAATAACACAAAAGAACAAAACAAAACACCAACTCCCTGGAAATGCACGAAACAGAGATGAAGGAAAAAAACAAACATCTACATATTGATATATGATATGTGTATAGAGATAACAGTTAAGTTAAAGAAAAAAACTAAATTAAAGTATTTAAAAAAACCAAATTAAACCAATTGAACAAATACTAACAAAAAATAAAATATAATTAAACCCGATGAACACTGACCTACTCTACGCCTCTTCACGGCTTGCAAAAATGAAATATAGGGTTTCACACAAGTTCCCAGTGTTTCCTCACCGCACCCATCCCTTTCAAAATGCTCGTTACATCACATCCTTCACCAGAAGGTTTCTAATTCGTCGACCTCGTGCTTCTATCAATGGCGGAAGCGGAAATTCCCAAGGTCAGTACAGTTGCTTCTCCACTTTAATCCATACACAAGTTAAACTGTCATAAGTTTTAAGGACGATGAATACATTTACCTACGATAACTTACAAAAGTAATTTATTTATTTATTTTTGAAAGGGAATGTTTTTGCTGTGAATTGTGATGGTTATAATCTTCGCAAGGAAACTAGTATAGGAATGGCCGTGGATTTTCAAATTGAACGGAGTTTTGAATATGTTGTAATTATTCATGCTCTGAAGCGTTGTGCTTATTTGCTATGAGAGTGTGCAGGGGAGTCTTTTCTTGTACCTGGCGCGACGGTTGCTACCATACTTATGCTTGGCGTTCTCCATGGCCGTAGACTCTATGTTGACAAGAAGGTACATTCAATTTTTATAGTGTTAAGACTAATTGGTAAGGCAAGGTTTAGTCGCCAAACTGATTCTTCTAGCAACATCAATGGCCACATTTATTTTTTCGACTTGCCTACATTGGCTCTGATGGACCTGAAGCTTCCCCCGAATATCCTTATCCTGCTTAACCAAGGTTCACATGCTTGGGGCATGCTTACTGGTTTATCAACTAGTAGAGTCTAATTGCATTGTCTACGAGCCTGTTTGTTTTATGCCAAACCATGGTTGCGTTATATCAACCTTGATAGCCCATACAGAAACCCTGTTAAATGAACGTGGTATTTTTTTCCTTCCACAAAACATGCTGGAGACACTATGACTTGTCAGTGATTGATCATTGCCATTCCTCCTCCTTTTATAAGTCCGTTGTTATTTTGGGTCATTGCAAAAGTAAAATAAATAAAGAGAAATAGAAGTATATTTTTAACATTCTAGACAAGTGAGAAGTTTAAGCTTATTTGTTGGTAGTGAGGCCTTCAGTCTTTTCCACACTGTTTTCAGTCATGATGCTGGAAATTTTTTCGCACTTCAGTAGTAGAATCTTTTTTAGGTTCTGTTTGCTCAATTGGAATTCTAGCCTTAAATGCTTTGTAGTTTACGTAGTCTCTACAGAATAAATTTGATTACCCTTGTGGCAGACTGAAGAGATGAAGGAAAAAGGAATTGAAGTGGAATTCCAGCCTGATATAAAGGTAAAACTTGTGCATCAGTACAAAAAGGAAACATTTGAGTTCTTGTATGTGTGTGTGTATCATTACATATTTGTTTTGATTCTGAGACATGTGCCATGGCTTTGTCAACACTAGGCTACATTTTTGAGATTACTGCCTCTTCGTTCAATTTCTAGATGCTGGGGATACTTGACAAGCATGGTAAGAAGTCAATGTGATATTGGAATATCCTTTTTTAATATATATTTATATGTATTAATCAGTGAAGCTTTATCTTTTTATGTTTGCAATTTTTTTCGCCTTTTGTTGCTACTGGTAGTAAGTATTTGGAAATAGAAACAATATTCAGAATTTATGAGTACTTTTAGCATTAGAGACCTGATGAAGAAATAAAGTTGACTTTTAATACGTGAAAAACAGCAATATTATTAGAAGGAAAGAAGCGAAAGTAAATAATAAAGGATGAGAGACAAAGCAGCACTCCTAATCAGAAAATAGAGAGTACAAGATAAAAGTAATGCAGCATATTTTAAAGTACATTTTTCTATAATGTACTTCTCTCTTCTTTTATCAAGTCAAAGCTAACTCTATAATTTGAAAATGATTATGCATGTTATATTATTTATATGATTTTACTTATTCAGGAAATACCAGTTTGGCTGAGGCCCGTTATCTATAAAGCTTGGGCTCGGGCATTTCATTCAAGTATGATTTATATATCTTTTAATCATTTTCTTGTTATTTGCTCCTATAACCATCATCTCGTGAAACTGGCAGAACTTGCTCATGATAAACTATGATTTATAATACATTTAAGAATATTCTTATTGTTATAACATTGTTGACACCTCAGATTTAGAAGAAGCTGGTTTACCTCTAGACCAGTATGCCACTTTAAGGGACTTTTTTGTTCGCACTTTGAAAGAAGGTTCCAGGCCTATTGATGTTGATCCGCAGTGTCTGGTAACTGGTAACAGCTATTTGAAATTATCTAATGCCTTTGTGCCATTTCCAATTAATACATAACCTGTTTGACCATACTTATTTTCTGCAGGTTAGTCCTGTGGACGGTACAGTTTTAAGATTTGGGGAGTTGAAGGGAGCAGGGGCAATGATTGAACAAGTTAAAGGGTTTTCATATTCAGTTTTTTCTCTTCTTGGTGCAAGCCCTTTCCTTCCAACGACAGCAGATGGTGATGTGCAAAAGAAGCATAATGAATCAATAACAACTACTGAGAAGAGCAAGAAGTCATGGTGGAGAGTTTCATTGGCTTCACCAAAAGTTTGGGACCCAAAATCATCATGGTAATGTGGTCAAGTATTTCTAATTGTCTTCTGCTACCAATGTCTCACTGTATCTGGTTGTAAGCATTTATAGTTAAGGAAGGGCCTGTTTATTGAAGAAAATCATAGATGGATAAATTTATCTGTTCAACCTCTCAAATTAACTGCTAAATTTTCATCATGCATCTACTCTTAATTTTTCCATGATGCATATTATCATTTATATTTATGATCATTATTTGAGTACTTCTGGTAGGTTTCAAAGGTATTTGAGTTTCTATCATAAAGTGGCTTATTCACTTCAATTGATAGAGACTTTATGATTTAGCAAGCTTGCTGCAGCTGCAATTGAAATCAAAATTGTTTTACATAATTGGAGGAATCTTAGGATTCTATAAATTCTATGCAATGAGATTTTTTTTTCCTTTTCTAACTGAAAATTACAGTTTTTTTTGTCAACTTTTCAAGAAATAATCCCAGCTTCTCTCTCAGTATGGTTCTTACCATTTTTACCATTATAAAGCAAACATAAGAGTAGTTTGAATTGCTTTCATGGTTTAGGAACATGCAGCCCATATTGAAATACTTTGTCTATTATCAAGAGTGTGACCTTTTCACAATAAATGCTGATTGTTGTTTTTTTTTTTTTAACTCTGGCCCTGAATGTATCTGCTATACTTTTATCGTCAGAGAGGCTGAATGTGTGGCATGACAATTCATACGTCGTTAAATTTTCCATTTCAGCCCAAAGAGAGGACTTTTTTACTGTGTGGTTTACTTGAAGCCTGGAGATTACCATCGAATACACTCCCCAGCTGATTGGAACGTTCTTGTGCGCAGGCATTTTTATGGTAAACCATCTCATGAAAGCGTTAACAGTCTAAGAAATTGACAAGAACACTTATTAATCTTCTGTTTATCCAAAATAGCCAAGTAATTTCTAACTGTGGTCATAAAAAATATCCCATGCAAGATAGCAAAGAAAAGATTCATATAACATGATTTTCATGTTGAATTTTTTTACCTTTTTTTTTTAATTTTATTTTCCTCTCTACGAAAACTTATAGATTTCATTGGTGATGGGTACAGGTGCACTTTCTCGATTTATCATGGATAACTGTTTTATAAAGCTATGCGAATCTATTTCTTCCCCTTACATAACATGAAAATAGTTATTTGAACCAGGTGGGAGAAAATGATGAAGTAGATCTGCAGATTTTCAAGTTTTGCATTTATTGTATATCATGCTGCACAATAAGCACGTTAATTAATTTCTATTTAGTTTTACTGTATTCTTATAATCTTTTTGGTTTATTGTTTATGTTGCAGGCCGTCTTTATCCCCTGAATGAACGTGCTACTAGAACAATTAGAAATCTGTACATTGAGAACGAGAGGGTAATTCATATCTGCCTGCCATGGTCAATGTCAGAGTGTTGTGCTTTTCTGTTAGCTTTCCTTTCAATGTCCTCATGTTTCTATTTATATATTTATTTTGGCGATTTGAATAAAAATTGAACTTCAAGACTTTTCTACCTTAATTAATCCGACCCAACATTCACTGCTTCAGTTAAACTAATTGGCACATTGATCTAATTTTATATTGAAAATAAATCTATTCCTGAAAATAAATTAGATGTTGTTGCACTAATGTTCTAAGTGCAAGGGGACTCTTTATCTGAATTTACCTATTTTTCTCATTTGGATATTTTTCTTGGGAAACAATTAAGTCATGAGTTCAAGTTCTTGGTAGGAGTGGCATTCTTTCTACTTAATACTCCATATGAACTCTGAAGACTTCTCTAATCCTCTCTTTTACCATCGTCTTGCTTTTATTTTGATAAGAATAATGGTTTGTTGATGAACTCATTCATGAAGAATTCAATAACCTAGTAGTGAATTCTGTCATAATTATTTGCCAACTATCTCAAGTAGTTAACGATTCCTTCATAAATAATTTCATCACACTGGTCTTTGAATTATAAACTTTATTTTTTTCTTTGATGTTTTTTACTTTTTCAATTCTTGATTGACTCTAAATTCTTCAGGTCGTTCTTGAAGGTCTGTGGCAGGAAGGATTTATGGCAGTTGCTGCAATTGGTGCGACAAATATTGGGTCGATTGAGGTTTGTTCATTCTTCCTTAAGGTTGTAACTATTGTACTCTAACGTCCATTGAAAAAAACAAGGGTTATATTTTAGTGTTAACTCTGGGAAAAGACTAATGTATCTGTTGATTTTTAAAATCTTATTTTTCTTTCCCAGGAAGTTCACTATATATGCTTTCATGGATCACCAGCAACTTTTCTTTTTAAGGATAAGGATAGCAGAATTAAATGATAGAAGCCATCTGACCTTATATTTAGAGATAACCGATTGGCTTGGAATGACTTGTATTTACAGTTCCTATATTCTTTCGATGTCATTGACTGAATTATTTATTAATGTCTTCAGTTTAAATTTAACATGACAGCTTTTCATTGAGCCTGAACTTCATACAAATAGGCCAATGAAGAAGTTTCTACATTCAGAGCCTCCTGAAGAACGGGTTTATGATTGTGAAGGTGTAGGCAGAGTGCTCACCAAAGGGGATGAGGTTAGAAGTGTTTTTACGTTTTGGAACTCCTGCGCTTGATTCACTGTTATAGATTGAAGTAACACTGAGTACAAAATCTATACAACTATGTATGAGGATCATATGATTGAATATTGGAATCTGTATACTTGCGAAAACTGTTATCTTTTCTTTTAAGATTAAGTATTGTCGACGTGCTGTTGAATTTGGGTTCCTTTTGTTTATTGTACATAAAGTTTAGCTTACGAACTTAAGAGTTGACAATACATTTTGCATAACTTAGTTCCTTTTTTCTTTTGTTAATCCAGTTAGGTGCTTTCAACATGGGATCAACAGTTGTACTTGTTTTCCAAGCTCCGATTTCAAAACTCAATGAGGGCGATTCATCTCAAGAGTTCAGGTTCTGTGTCCAACGTGGGGATAGAATTTGTGTTGGTGAGGCTCTAGGAAGGTGGCATAGTTCGTGACAAGGTTAATTTTGTGTGCTGCTCATTCTTATATTTGTGAATGTACGCTGCATCAGACTGTTTGGTATTGAAACTTCAAAGCATTTTGGGAAATCTTAAGGAGAATCATTGGTACCTCTTACTGGACACTGTGATTAGTGATTAATTTATGGGTGTTACATGGTTATTTAGTTTATGGCCGTCTGATTTACTACGGTAAACATATCTAAGAACGTTGAATACAAACCATTATGCTTGGAAAATTGGGATATGGTTTAGGATTTTGGATTTTAAAGTAAATACTCATAATTTTTACTAGGAAGGCCTGTGCCATGTATGTTTCTAAACAATGCCCAAAAGTATCCAAATAGCGCCATTGTTATGTCATAATAAAATGATGCATGTTCAGAAAACTGAAAAATGAAATTTAAGGTTATCGAGTTCTTGGAAAAATGAAATTTGGTTTTGATTCTTATATAAAAAAAAAACTGTTTATAATTTTTTGAAATAATTATTTAGTTCTAATAAAGTCTGCGAACTTTAATTCTAATCCATCTAAAAAATTCTAAAATTAATATTTTATTTTTTATATTAACTAAAAATATATAAATGACGTTACTTATAAGGATGTTAAGAGCTTTTAGGTGTTATTAACATAATATCACAGCAATAGAATGTATCACTTCATTACTTAATTTTTAAAAAAAGATATATAAGCTATTAATTTATAAAAACTTAAGGATCTAAAAACAATTATTTCAATTATTTTGCGCTAAAAAACAAAGAAATTATTTTAGAGGAGTAAAATCAAAATTTTGTCAATGAATAGAAATATTTTTAATATTTAAAAAAAATATAACACTTTAATATATTTCAAAATTTTAAAAGAGTGGACATGATCTCTTAACCATCATTCCTAGGGCAGGGATTATAATTTATAAGACGAAACAAAACTTCCAATAATTCCAAGTCTAAAAATTCCGAGCCTGTGTTTTCTCAAAGCGACGTTTATAATAATATCAAAACCTTGTTCCAGGAATAGAAACACAGTATGAAGATGAGTCCCTGGGCCACACGTTCCATCTTTCAATATCTTCCACCACGTTCAAGATTCCTAATTTTGGAGCTATTGTCTCTGAAATCCAACGAGCACACCAAAACAGAAATGACGACGACTGAGTGTTACGATTCCGATCATCATTATGATGGCTTCGACTAAGTATCTGAGTGGGCTTGATGGGCCACGGGCTCGGTGGGCCCACGTTCATGAACGTGCTAATCTCATAACTTCAAAATTGATCACAGCAAAATTGGTGGTGATGAATTGAAACCACAACATAATTTTACCTTTATTCGATCTACTTTGTTCAAAGATGATGGAGACTACACTGCGAAAAACGACTTGGACGCATTATCCAAATTCTACAAGGTGAGAACCAAACAGAAAAGGGATAAAATATATTTCACAATTAAATTTATTTAATATGCATGTAAATATTTATCATATGCATTATCCAGATAAAATTATAACTTTAACAGCTAAAATTACACTGAAAATATCTGAAAAATTATATCCAAGTTATTACTCTAATATGCACTTATAACGTTATTAAAATTTTGAACTACAGCATCTCCCAGGAAGAAGACACGACTTGCATTCATTTCATAAAACAATTGAATTTATTCTATGTGATTTACTTTATACTTTTTATTGGAATTTTCTTTTCTGTAATATGTTTGTGTTGACATGCCAATTTGTCGTGTAGTTGAAGTGGAATAATATCGTGGAACTTTCATCTAAAGTATTATGAACTTTATTTTCGTATCCATGTTCTTTTCTCGATATTTAAAAAGGTACATATATTTTCACCCATATTCTTATTTTTTAAACACACATAAATTAATGTTTAATTACTTGTATTTTAGTTAATTTAAATATAATACTTCGTAATGATTTTACTTAATATTTAGTTATTAATGTCAGTATCCTAATAAGCTTTTTCTTAAAGGAAAAAAAAAACTATAGCACCGTCAAGTATTTTCTAAAGAACCTAAAGATAAGATTTTTTGACGACGATATATCTCAGTCATCAAGGAAATGATATTATACTACTATTTACGTTGACGCGATCACTGCTTCCACTGTGTTTGAGAATTTAATTTTTATAAATTTTTTAAGTTTAAACAATGTCACAAGTTATTCTAATTTTGACTTCTTACTGCAGAGAAATAATAAATAATATAATTAAAATGTAAAAACATGTAGATGATAATGCCTTTGTGTTAGAGGGTTTAATTTGTTAACAAAATTTTATAAAATCTTAATAAGGTTGCTTAATAAGAAAAATGTGAAAGAAAAAATAAGAAAAAATTGTTTTTTAAGTTGTAAAAAAAATGTAACTGCTTATAAGAACAACTTCACCAACTTAGTTCCCAAACCCTAATCATTAGGTTTCTTCTCACACATCCCATCTCATCTCTGTAACATTATTCATGTTTCTAACTAATCAAAACCCTCAGACGCTCCAATAAACCTTCTTTTTCTTGGATTTCATTGATGTCAATACATTCATCACTCCACTATGTTCCAACCACATTCAACAACATACATATCACCCTACCTCTCATCCACCAAATTCAATTATTTTATTATGTGTTCATCTCACAGCAAATTTAAACGTGAGTTAATAAAAATGAAACTTAGATATTATGTTTTGAAATAAATTTTAAACTTAATTCAATATAACAAAATTAATTAATTTGTAAAATAAAATTTACACTCGGTTATACATTTTATATTGGTGTTATTTTTAACTGATGTATCACTTCTAACATATTTTTCCATGTGTAAAATTAAATATTAATGATTTTTTTAAAAATATCAATGAAATAATAAATCAAATAAAAAATAATTTTTATTAAAAAAACTCTAACTATAATTATGATATTATATTAAAAAATTTATTTTAAATTTAATTCAATCTTAAAAACTAACTTGAAAAAGTAAATATTGCACACAAAAAAAACTTATAAACTTATATTATCTTAAAAACATTAATTAGAAATTATGTTAATGTCTTATATAGATTTGATATCACTAAAAGTACAAATTTAAATACTTTAAAAAATGGTTTGTCGTTCAGAAAACTCTGTGGAGTATGCTGAATCAAGTAAACAAATTAATGTCTGTGGCATTTATAGCATATGTAAGAAAACTTGAGTAATTGAATAATGTACATATACTTCTATTATTATTATTATTATTATTATTATTATTATTATTATTATTATTATTATTATTATTATTATTATCTGTTAGTGTAATGGAACTGATATCTTCAACTGTTACCTGTTGTTGATAGAAATATTTTCCCCGTTCCAAAATAAACTCTGTTAATTGTGTTGTTTTTACATGAATTAAAATGGCAATAAATATATATTTTTAGATTGTACTAGTATAGAAATGAATCCATTGATGAGTTTGACATGATGGCATTCGTTTCAAATTCAATCTGACAGAACTTTAAGTTTTAAATTTCGAGTATAATATTTTATTATATTTATAAACGATAGGATGATATACATTTTTATTCATGTGATACATATTACAAGATAAAATAATTATAAAAAGTAAATTTAATATTTTTAGAGAAAAAAAAATAGTACCAAATAAACTTAAAAATTTGGATAATGATACATTAATAATATTTTTTTTAATAATATTTTAATATCATTTACATGTTTGTGATTGGTCTAAAATTACTCTACAATCAATAATAATAATCATAAACATCAACATGAACCAATAACATAATGACACATAGATGATGTTAAAATATCGTTAAAAAATATTATCAAAGCATTATTATCCTAAAATTTTATACGGATGAAAGTATATTTTGATTTGAAAAGTGAAGAAGGGTAGGTAAGATGTAACTTTCAGTTATTTGGGGGTGAAGAAGTAACAGTGGTACGTGGTTGAAGACATTGTCACATGAATGTGTATTTGTGTGCCTAACTTGCACGATATAACCTCTCTCGTAACATCACACATTCTTCTTCTACCATTTCGCTCAACACTCACCTTTCACGCTGGCCCATTGAAAGCGAGTGCTTCCTCTTCTCATTCAAACTCACCTTTGCATATACTTTTGCTTTATAAAAAAGGCAAATTGAAAAGACGCATACTTCATATATATGTTCAACAAATATACACCTTAATATTATAACACACACAACAAAAAAAGGCTTCAAGCATCTTTCTACCTTGTTGTGATGTTTGGATAAGATCGATGCAGAGAAACATACACTACAAAATTAATATATAGTACAGTTTAGGTAAGATTTATTGAGATTCCTTCACATATATACATAGTTACTCAATTAAATAAAAGGAAAATACTTGTTGACACTATAAAGGCTTGATAATCTATTTTTAAAGATATTTTTAATTATAAGAAATTAGTTCAAGAAACAAAAATTGAAGAGTGACTAAAAAAATAGTAAATATAAAATGTGACTAAAAAGTTGTTAGATGCTAAAATAAAATTATATCAAATAATTTTTTTTTTCTTGTGACAATTTGTAAAAGTATTTTTAATGCAGAAAACGCGTTCCAAATAGTCTAATAAACAAACTTTGTTCAAGAAAAAACAAAACCTATAATAATATAAACTTTAATTTTAAAATAATTGAAACCTATATAGACTTTGCTTCTACAATGTACCTTGATATTCTTCTATTTAGGATTAAATTTTTATAAAAATTACTTTTTTTGTCACAATATTGTGTTATTGTAGAACATTCTACATTGAAACTGTAAAAACTCTTTTTGTTCTCCGTTGCAACTAAATAGGTTATTATGAGATCTTCTTTATTATCATTATTGGTTGTTGCAAAACATTTTATTCTCGTCTCCTCTCCTTGAAAAAAAAATAAAAAATTGTTCTTCTCTCCTCTCTATTTTCATTTTCCTCTTTCTTGTATTTGTTTGAGTCAATTAATGTTTGTTTACAATGAAGAGATACACAACACGTTTTGTTCTTTGTTGCATGTTCATGTCTTGCTCCATTAACTGTTGAAACCTTTGTCCATTATTTACGTATTTTCCTTTCATTGTTTAAACATTGTTCATTATATTCAATTATTCAAACACATTCTCATTTGTGTACTTAAATAATTTTAAATTTTTATGTCCCATATAAGCTTTCGTTCTTCCAGAATACAAACCTATATTTGAAGAATATGCTTTCTAATAACAAAAACCTTCATTTTTTTTATTTCGTTTTCTCATTGTACAACCAATTAGAACCCTGAAAATAACTAATGTGAAATCCCTTCTCTTTTGTAAGTGTATTTATAGAATCATGAAAAATAAATGATAGACAAAGAAACACATTGATTTGTTATTATTAATAAATTAATTATACAATTTATTAATTAATAACTAATGTAATTTATAAATGAAAATAAAATCCTATAGTTAAAAAAAGAAAAGAAAATATATTATTTATACATTTACAGACACGACTGTGTTGTAACTCCAAAGCATTTGTCTTTAAATTTATATTACTTATGGGAAAATGTTATGCATATTTTTCATCTAAACTCTTACGATTAATTAATTGTATTAGAATCAGGAGGTTGAATAATTGGCACACTGCGTTTGACTGTCACAGAAATCCAAGTTTATTCATGCATGAACATCACGTGTAAGCAATCGAAATTGGACAGGTCTACTAGTATATTCGTATAGTTTCTCTCCGCCATTCTCGAGACATGCAAAATGCAGCTACCCTTCAGCATGGTCGCTTTTGTTTCTGCTTACGTTGGATCCGTATGTCAGAGTCCATGGTTTTAAATACTATTACTCAGATGAATGACAGAAACAGGTCGAAGCAAACCAAAACAAGCGTTGTTTCTTTTTTACTGTGCTTAAAATAACAAAAAAGCTGTTTTCATCCAAATGATAAACATTCTGAACTTGTGCAAACGTATGATGTTGTTTGTATTGGATTGTACACTCGGAGACACTTAGGTTTAGTTATTTATGTTTGCATCAGAAATCCTTATCAGTACTTCATTGGATTGGAGTCTTATATATCCCAATCGAATAGTTCAAAACTTCAAATTGTTGGGGTTTGCATGGCTTCCTAACCAATGCATACGCCAAAATACCAAACATGCGTTGTAACCTTGAAACCTAAAACTTAATGGTGTTTGGCGAAAGACTCATAATATTTGTTTTTGGCGCATTACAATTATATGAAGACGTACGAAGAATTAGAGAACATAACATTGTGATTTTGCCCCTTTCATTATCATAAATTGCGTGTGGTGATGATGAGTATTCTCACTTACATAGCGAAAGAGAGAAATTAAGAATATATATGACAACACCGACCTCCACCGTCATTGACTATATAGTCTTGCACTGCACTAATTTCATTCCAATCTCCAACAACCGAAAGTACTTACGTAGCGCATTAATTAAATCCACGTTGTAAAACGACACATCACTCGTCTATCTATATCTGTATCTATATATCAGGTAATGTATTCTTCACCTTTAATTCTAACTCTATCATCGTACTTTTTTTTTCTAAATTATCAATAATCTTTCCGTTATCGACAACAGTGTCTCTCCACGAACCAATACCCGCTTCTTCAGGATTATGTCTTCTTAGCATTTACACCAAACGTGGTTTTTGAGCGGAGTAGTGAATACTCACTCACACCTGAATTTGTGGTGCTTCACAACCCAAGCAGGTATCTTTTTTCATTTCAATTTGGATATTGGAAAACACAAATTGGTCCATCAAATTTTCTTCTTTTCGATTGTTGAGGCTAACTGGGTTAATTAAGTTCGTCTTTTGTTGTTTTGGAAAAGGTTTTACAGAAGAAAAGAAACATGGAAGGTGGATTTTTTCCACCTTGGAAAAATGGGTCATGGCTGGAGTTAGCTTCAGAGGATGTGCAGGAGAACGAGCAGTTCAAACTGGTATCATCCTTGCCACCGTTGGCTGAGCCACCGACACCGCGTGAACCCATGGAGTTCTTGTCCAGGTCTTGGAGTCTCTCTGCCTCAGAAATCTCAAAGGCTCTCTCTGAGAAACAAAAGCAAAATTTTCTCGATACGGGCCCCGACACATTGCAAGAACCTATTTCTGCACCTCATTTAGCAGTAAGTCACACAGTTTCAACACAATACTAATCAAATCTGATTAAACTCGAAGAGAACATTGTTCTATATGCTATGTATCAGGAAATGTATATATAAATCGACTGCTGCAGAGTTTGTTTCCAGTTACCTAGTTTGAGTTTTGATAATACAGCTGTGTTGTTATTCTAACTAATTCAATCAAATTTATGTCTCCCGTTTGATGTTTTCTTATTCAATAAAAAACTTATTTTCATAAATGCGAAATAAAATAGTAGATGTTCTTGGTTCTGATGGCAGGGAGGGAAAATGATGGTTTCTGGAAACTGCCGAAGGATGGGTGCTATTGGAAAGTGGTTACATCAGAAGCAGTATGGGAGCACGAACGTTTCCGTTAAGAAGAAAGATCGGGCGCGTGCGGAGAACGCGCGTGTGCATTCGGCGCTTTCCATTGCGGGGTTGGCCTCTGCGGTGGCTGCGGTGGCCGCAACAGAGGACCCTCGCGGTGGCTGTCGTTCTAAATTGGACATTGCTCTCGCTTCCGCCACGCAACTCTTGGCTTCTTATTGCGTTGAGATGGCGGAGTTAGCCGGCGCGGATCGGGAGCGTGTGGCCGCCACCGTCAGGTCCGCGGTGGATATTCAGACCCCCGGTGATCTAATGACTCTCACGGCTGCAGCTGCAACAGGTAATTAATTATTACCAATTGTTCTATCGCTATGCTTGAAAAGTGTTTGTGGAATTGTGAGTGTGGAATATTCAACAGTATGTTGAAATACTGATGATTGGTTCGGTACATTATGTGTACATATATCAGCTTTGCGAGGAGAAGCAGCTCTTACAGCTAGATTGCCAAAAGAAGCAAAGAAGAATGCGTCAATAAGTCCGTACGATAAAGTGATAGCGGAAACGCAATGGCTTCGTGCGTTTGACGGTCAGATGTTGGAACGTCATCCACCATGTTTGGGTGATTTGTTGCAGCTGACAGAAAAAGGTAATTCTTGGTTTATATCAGTTCATAGCATTGGATTCTTTTACTGTATGTGAAACTTGTTTCTCAGATTATGAATATTGGTTGATTTGGATTTTAGAGCTTCGAAAATCTTAGTTTAGTCCTCACATTAATGAAAGACAAGCATTTCTGATACCTGATAGCCATTTCCATCCCTCAATAATCAATGCTTTGTCCCTTTTTAAGTTTTAATATCTTGAAAAATTGAATTCCTGACATTGGCCTACTTTAATTGCAATACTTATCAGGTCGACATTGTTTCCATGTTTGATAAGTGTTCTTTTCTTCAGGGACTTTACGATGGAGACATGTCCATGTTTATATGAAGAAATGCCAGGTACCATTTTAAAAGCTGACCTACAAACATTTTTCTGGTGGGGTGGCAAGTTCTTTCTTATAGATTCTAGACAGCAATCTGATTTATCATGTTCTCAGGTCAAAATTAAGATCAAAAGTAAGCACGTTGGAGGAGCCTTCTCCAAAAAGAATAAATGTAAGTCCTTCTAACATTAAAAGCTCTCAACAACCACGCACCTATTCTTTTGTAGTTATTTATTTCAACTACAATAAGAACAATATGCTGCAAATATGTCATCTAATTACGAATTGTCATATTATTAAAAATTATGGATTATTTTCTTATGTTGTGATTTTTCTTCTGGCTCAAATTGCTGATAGTTATTCCCTAATTCTGGGTAACATATGTGTTGTATACCAGGTGTGGTGTATGGAGTGTGTGATAAAGATAATGCATGGCCATATAGAAAAGAAAGGGAAGCATCGGAAGAGCTATATTTTGGACTCAAAACTGCACAAGGTCTTCTAGAATTCAAGTGCCAGAACAAACTCCATAAGCAAAAATGGGTTGATGGGATAGAGATGTTACTTCGTAGGGTGAACTCTGTTGAAGCAACAGAGCATTCTCTAGAATTTTTAAGTATTAGTAGCAGTACATGATTTGTTTGAATTGTATATTCCTCTAGGATCTAGAAGAGTGAACAAAAAAATTTTGTCAAAAAAATGCTACCTCTACAAGCCTACAATATTACAGAAGCAAAGAAGCACTCCTGTTATGTGCAGCAGGGGTTGCATGTGACCATCCTTGTTAATAGCAATACCAAATTGATAAGTGTTAAAACCCTGTTTAAGATATAAAAACTACTACCTCAGACAATCCTTATTTCATTCAAATTATTTAATTAAAGAGCTTACAGATTTATTATGTTTAGAACGCAAATGCTTTCTAGCAGCACAAATTAAGTACTAATTGGAGTAGTCTCTGTTGAATATTCTTTTTTAATAAGCCACATTTATTAAATGACTTGAGCGAGGGGACAAAATATATGTAAGAGAAAGTGAAAGTTACAGATATAAAATGCATTTAGATCTCCCAAACAGCCTCTATTGAGTGTAAAACTAGTTCGGTCATGGGTAATAACTTTTGAAAATTCATAAATACAACATGTAGGTTTAGATATGGTAATAGATACCCCTTCTTAAATTGCATATATGTAAGTATTTGATGCATGTAGTTTATTTCATTCTTTCTATTTTTTTTTCCATTTTTTAGTTGATTAATAATAACTTTTTAACTAAATTGAATATGGAAATTACAACTAAATTTTTGCATAGGCATAAGATAGAAACTATAAAGTTGGCTTCTTGCTCTGTTTTTAAAGTTTTTATCTTTTGGTTTCGCTACTTTATCACCGCAACCAAAGTTTATATAAGTTTTGCTTAAGTAAACTTCTCAATAATATTAAAGAAAAACATTCTAAAGGTAAAATAATTATATTAAATTTCTCTCATAGATTAAAATCAAGTTATATATAGAGTAGTTTATAAAAATTCTTTCACTTAATTTCTTGAAAAACTAATTTTAATTACGACAATAAAAAAATCAAAATAAATATTTATCGAGAGATTTATCGCATGGTCATGACTTTGGCTTTGTATGGATTTATAGGGATTACATAGTATAATTGATTTGCCGTCAAAATACGACAGTTTTGTTTTCTTCGTATGGCATTATTCGAAGCTCACAATAAGACCTGATAGCACTTGTCAGACACTGTTTCTCAAGGTTCTCTGATTTCTGCACAAAGCTCTGCAAATCATCTCTATGGGAAACTCTTTCAACCTGCAATTCAATTCAGCCACATCAACTCAGAAAATAAACTGAAAAAAAAAATTGAATCTCTACGATAAGTAATTGACTAAATGTAAATGTTCTTTATCTTAGAATCAGACAACACCAAAATTCTATTCTATTATTATCTGTAAGGAAATTCAACAGAAACTGAACTGCTATGAGATTTAGCTAGCACAATATTTCTTTTCCAAATATGAAAAGAAGAACTGATACTTGCTTCTTTCCATCTTATGGCTATGATAATTCTTGGTAATGGCATGTATATACAAGAGATAAATAAGTACTAAAAATTTTGTGTTCACCATCTGTTCAATAATAGGTCCAGGATCAAGTCCTTCAGTCACAAGGTAACTTGTTGCACCGATTAATTTCACACCTGCATCAACGGCCTTGCCAAGACAATCAATCATATTAAACGTTTCACAGTTGATTAGGAAGGAAGCATGATGAACATATAATTTAAGCAATGAAACGCTACCTGTTTAGATGAATTGATACCCTTAAATGATGGTAGCAAGCCATGGTGGATGTTAATTATATCCTTCCCATAACTCCTTAAAAAGGTGTTGGATAGTATCTACAATAATAACTTAATAAACTCATGTTCACCTTCAATTTAATAATACTCACCATCAATGCAATCAAACAGTAACAGAACATATACTGCAGATGATAATCGTTATTAAAACTCGTGCTCTGAGAAAAAAGACTTGTAATTTGAAGATTTTAAAACCAATTACAACAATCTGTAATCAAGTTATTTACCCGAATATACCTCGCAAGTACTAAAAAATCAGTGTTCTGAACCAGCTCCAAGATCTCATCTTCCCTTTTATTCTCTGCTGTTGCTCCTAAATAATGATATGGAACACCGTGCATTTCAAGAAAACGAATCACCTCACTTTCTGGAGCTCTGTAATGGTTACTGTTGAAAGTAATTCAAAATAAACCAATTAATTAAACAGACACAAAATCAATTTAGCTACATAATTCTGAAACTCCACCTAATCACACAAGTAATATCCACTGAGAGTCTTCCATCCTGCCATCCATGCAGCAAATCAATCAAACAGTGGTCCTGCAACAATAGAAACAAACCTTTTCTTCAACAGACGTTGCATCACATAAATATATCTACATTAAAAAATGTTTCTTTGTTGTAAACATTACTGCATACCTGCTTTGATGCGAGAATAGCAACCTTATATTTAGGATCCAAAGCTGGCACCCTTATAACAGATCTCATGGCATTGAATGTTTTAGAGATCCTCAGGAAATCCTCCTCCATTTGCATTCGTGGCCACATAGCAGGATCAAAAACAAAAACACTGCAAATATTGAACACTGTAAATAAATTCGATTCTGTGCACAGAACACTACATACATGTATAAAACATTATACTGAGAATACTTTCTAGAGTAGAAGACTTGTTTATTTTGAGGTACAAAAACATCAGCAGAGAGAATGTTGCCACCCCTAGTGGCAATGCAATCAGATAGCTTGGCTACAATTCCAACCGTATCCTATCAGAAAGACATAATATTAGAAAAAATTGTGAAAGGAGACTCATAATGGTAATAGTGTAAAAATGAACTTAGAAATATTATAAACAGACGGAGAATGCAGCTTACCGGGCATTGAAAGACATGGATTCCATGAGTGAGGAAGGAATTGGAAGACGATGGGTTTAAGGGGTCAACGGATATGTTACAGGTGATGAAATTATTATAACCGTAACTGTTCCTGTTGCTCAATCTGAAAACTTTGAGGTTGTTCAAAGTAGAACACAGTTTTCGGACGATGCCCATTTCATTTGGTTATCCAAACTAAGGTATTTGGTGGGTTTGTGCTTGTTTTCTCATTCCGCATGTATTAGCTTTATCGACCAAGAATAATAGGAAAAGATATACGTGGTCTAGAACAATGGAAAACGACTTCAATAACCTGCAAAAACGTGGTCTGAAACAATTCAAAAATTATTCTTCAAATTAGAACTTTGCATACATTTGTGGTCTAAAATAGTAGCGGTTTGCAGACACAGCCACTCTAATTCTTTCTATTTATTTATTATTATTATTATGGATTTTTATAGGTGATAACTGATTTATTTCTTTTAATACGCAGAAGTTGGTCATTGGTAGAAGGCTAAGAAAATTTCCCATTAAATGAGTAATTAAACCATCCTAACTAACTGACAACTGTAAAAAATAAGGGTTTTTTGGTATTTCTGTTGACCCATTTAAATTACCATTTTAGCCTCACCTTCTTCACAGTCTATCACTAATCAGTGGCAGTATTGTCTTTTCATCCGCTTCACCTCTACGTGGGTGAGTCTGAATGGTTTGGACATTCTGCTTCTATATAAGACCTTCTCCCCTTCTCCCGCTTCTTGTTCTTCTTTAAATAAAGGTTTTTTCGTTATTTCTGTTGACCCATTTGAATTAACATTTTAGCCTCATCTTCTTCACAGTACTACCTACTAATCAGTGACAGTATTGTCTTTTCTCTCGCTTCACCTTGTCGTAGATGAGTCTGAATGGTTTGGACCTTCTTCTATATAAGACCTTCTCCCGCTTCTTGTTCTTCTTTATATACCTTTTCTGTAATCAAATATCAGCCTTCATTTATGTTACCTTTTTCGTGTTATCTGCATCTTTGGACGTGTGAAAGGTTAGTCATCTGCATATACTTTTCCTTCTTTGTCCACTTTTTCGCTTTCTATGTTCATCTTCTTCTCCTTTTTGGACCTCATCTCTCAACTTTTGGCTTTCTTTGTCTCTTTCGACTTATTTCATGTATTGAACTCAGTAGCTTGACTTCTCCTACTTTGTTTAATCGAATTCTGTTTTTGTTTATCAAGGATTGAAGATTTGGAGAACGTTGAGTTATCAAGTTACGTATTTTATAACCAAACTTAAGTTTTTTATTTCGTGTGTATCTTTGTGTTTTGGCTTCAAGTGTGTATTTTTTTCTCATTAAACTAATTCTTCAACTATTTCCATCATGTATTAGACGAAAAAGAAATTTGACATGATCAAAAATATTGATGGAACAAGAGAAACGTTGAATCTTGTTGTGACAATCATAGATTTATGGTTTGTTGAATCATGGGATTCCCAACGACATTTGGAGATGATTCTTACATATCAAAAGGTAATCTAAAGTATCAATGCATGAGTTAAAATTTGCTTAATGTATATCAAATCTTCATTATATATATACATAACATGATAAACATTATGATGATCAGGGTGATACCTGCAATGATTAAGAAAGAAGATATGGGTTTGTGGGAGGACAAGAGGGTCAAAGTTATATAATGCATAATTCTAAAAACTGTTAGTTTTTCTTTATTGTGGATTACCACGGTTCCTATGAAACTGAGTTCTATTTTGGTGGACCTTTCCAAATTTTATTCTGATATTTAGTGTCAGCAAAATTGCTATTTATATTGTCAAGGTTTGCAGGCATGTCTACTATGCTGTTTAATGTTTTTAGTGATCCTCTAGCACAAAACAGGAGTGCTATCTTTTACTCAAATTATCTTTTCGAGATATATCGTTGACCATGTGTGCACAATTTGCAGAAACTGAACACGGTTATGGACACAACTTTGTGAGATTATCTCTTCATAAGAAACATGATCTTTTTTTATTATTAATAACCTCTAATCAAGCTATACTTTTTAGATTCATTAAGAGGATGAATGGGACTGAAACCTCTATGTATCTTTATATTTCGTGGTATTTTTTCTGCAATAAATCTGTGAAATTGTGTTGTCTTGGGAAAGATTAATTATGAATCTACCAGGATTCATATGGTTGTCTCTGTCCACAGGATAGGACATCAGTATAAAAAATTGACGACAAGGAATACAGAGGTGGAACGCCCTTTGCTAAACAGACTGCTCCAGAATCAGATACCTGACTAACGCTGCCTGTAACTTACTCGAAGTCCTTTCTGCGTTCAATTTTCCTTGAAGATCATTCTTTATTATTTATATTATTTAAATCTTCATTACATATATACATAACGTGATAAACATTATGATGATCAGGGTGATACCTGTAATGATTAAGAAGGAAGATATGGGTTTGTGGGAGGAAAAGAGGGTCAAAGTTATATAATACATAATTTTAAAATCTTAAGAAACAGAGCTCAATTTAATGTATGCGACCATTCTTTTAAGCTATTGTTCATATAAGCAACATCTATACAAGAACCCATTGCAAGTGTACCTGCCAAGATGTGGAAGTCCGAAAGTATAAAGGATATCATTGATGGAAAGTACTTTGTTGATTTCTTGATTGGTAAGTATATTGTTGATTTCCTCAAAAGTATATATGTTCTAACTTAATAGATATATTTATTTATAGTTATTTGCTGATGTAGTTTATAATTTTCTACTCTTTAGATGTATTGGTGTGGTGAACAGTGTCAACAAGAAACCACAGACCAAAAATATTGTATTTGACTTGAAGGATTTGAGGTTGGTTATATTATGTAAGTTGTTCATATTTTACATTGCACCTTTAATAAATTATGTTTATTATGTAATTAATCTTTTGTTTTCATTTCCTTCATTAAGTGCTTCTGTAATCTGTTGCACTTTGAGGAACTCGTATTGTGTAAAATTCATGAGTTCTTGGAAAACAAATCGTGTAACACTTAATCCTGCATAAGGTAACTTATTCGTTGTTTGTGGGTGACGGTGTCTCTATGTGTGATTATGGTTGAAATCTCAAATAACTTAAAATTTTTACCTCTTATAATGCTTGTTCTTCTTATATCAAAGGTATGCATGTCAAAACTCCCAGCTATAAAGAAAAATCACTAGACAATGCACTAAGCTTTTCTATTACAGGCTGTTGGTGATGCTTTTAACGTATGAGGAGCAGGCTCAATTAAGGGGTATTCCGTTACTCGAATCAAGGCCTAAATATGAGATGCGGAATATGACAGCAAAGGAAGTCTGTGGGAGTAGAAGGGTAAATATAATTTTAAAACATTATTTAAGAAAGTGCATATTCATTGAGTGTGATAAGGGGTGTTGCTGTATTAGTTAAGAAGTATGATATAGATTAACAGTTGTTGTCTAATTAAGTTGTGTTTTGGTGGAAGTTTTCTAGTAGTGGGTCAATTCTTGTTAGCAGTTGTCCAATTTATGTTATTTTTTTCTTTCAGTGTTTCCAGTGGTGAAATAGTTTGGAACGTAGAACAGGTTAGGGTCACCCAAGTTTAAAGCCTAGTTGAACTACTGGCTATTCTGGCTATTCTGGATGCATTCTAATATAACCAAAGGCCGAGGTTGTGTTATGTAAAGGCAGATTGAAATATTTTATTTGTTCTTGTTTGGCACATAAAAGAGGGAGAGGTGGAGGGAATTAAAAAATAAAACCCTAATTGAATATATAAGCATTAAATTATGAGAGTGGATACAACCTAAAATCAATGGGTGACTAGTTGAGGTGGTAATGTTGCCTTTATTGGTTAACATTTATGAAAAATGAGGCTGTCACCGGTAAACTATGTTTGACATGCTTTTTACTGTAGCTATTCCTTTGGCGCTAAATGTATGCTTAAATCTGTCTATTGAAGGTGGTCTCTTTCCCCGTGTTGTTAAGGTTTCAGATGTGGTCTCCATTCTGCGGAGCAATAAACACAATGGTTTTCCAGTATGTATAACTCTTGTACTAATCTTGACTTGAGCATTATTCCTTACATTTTCTTAGTTGTATTTCACAATTTACTATGCAAGGTGATTGATCACACAAGAAGTGGAGAACCACTTGTTATTGGGTTAGTGCTTCGTAGGTGAGAAATCAGATAAGGAACTTTATATACTGTATCATTTTGATTGCAACTTGAAGTTAAAGCTTGCATCTCTTGAAAATTCAAGCTTCTTTATGCTTTTATTCTATGCAGTCATTTATTGGTAATTCTTCAGTCAAAGGTTGATTTCCAGCATAGCCCTTTACCCTCGGATTCTCGAGGTGGGGCCAGATCAATTAGGTAAGGTTTCTTGTGAATTGTTGGTTAGGTGTTTTACATCTGTATGATTCCCTGTTTATGACTCCTTAACTTCCAGGCATGATTCTGGTGAATTTGCAAAGCCTGTTTCTAGTAAAGGAATATGTATTGAGGATATACATCTAAGTTCAGATGACTTAGAAATGTACATTGTACCAGAAGATATGTCTTTGACAAAGGTGTGTCATCCAAAGTGAATTAAATAATCTTTTTTCATTTCCATTATCCATTTCGGTTGTAAGATGACCATGATGTCTGACTGATGAAAACATGTATACAATATTTTCCGTCAACTTGGTCTAAGGCATTTATTTGTTGTTCCTCGACCATCTCGTGTGCTTGGTTTGATAACGAGAAAAGATTTGTTGATTGAGGTAATCTTAGTAACTGTTCAATCTTTTGGTGTATTGGAGTTGAACCTGCATAAATTTATCTTTAAACTTATTGTACTTTGTAATTGGACAGGACAATAAAAATGTGAATACGTTAGAGCTTCAGTCAACTAGTGTAAGGTCTCTGAAGCTTTACACCTCCTATTCAGTTTATTCAAATTCTAATTTTGAATATTTTATGTCTGTCATATTTGTTTATATTCTAAATTCTAAAAACTGTTAGTTTTTCTTTATAGTGTGGATTTCCACGGTTCCTATGAAACTGAGTTCTATTTTGGTGGACCTTTCCAAATTTTATTCTGATATTTAGTGTCAGCAAAATTGCTATTTATATTGTCAAGGTTTGCAGGCATGTCTACTATGCTGTTTAATGTTTTGAGTGATCCCCTAGCACAAAACAGGAGTGTTATCTTTTACTCAAATTATCTTTTCGAAATATATCGTTGACCATGTGTGCACAATTTGCAGAAACTGAACACGGTTATGGACACAGGTTTGTGAGATTATCTCTTCAGAAGAAACATGATTTTTTTTTATTATTAATAACATCTAATCAAGCTATACTTTTTTAGATTCATTAAGAGGATGAATGGGGACTGAAACCTCTATCTATCTTTATATTTCGTTGTATTTTTTCGGGAATAAATCTGTGCAATTGTGTTGTCTTGGGAAAGATTAATTATGAATCTACCAGGATTCATATGGTTGTCTCTCTCCACAGGAAGGATTTGAGGTTGGTTATATTATGTACGTTGTTTATATTTTACATTGCACCTTTAATAAATTATGTTTATTATGTAATTAATCTTTTGTTGTCGTTTCCTTCATTAAGTACTGCTGTAATCTGTTACACTTTGAGGAATTTGTATTGTGTAAAATTCATGATTTCTTGGAAAACAAATCGTGTAACACTTAATCCCGCATAAGGTGTAACTTATTCGTTGTTTTTTTTTTGTTCTTTTAGCTAATGTAATTAATTTTGAATAGGACTATGGCCAGTTTTACCACTGTCTAACGCATGGAATGGTTCCAAATTGATAATGGGTGATGATGTACCTGAGCTACAAGATTTTAAGAAGCACTTTATATTATTGAAAAAATATTTTCCTGTTATGAAGACTAATAATAGTGCATCTGATTTAGCGACTCATACTGGGAGTTCTTCAGTAAGTATATTATGTATACTGAGTTCTGTATGTAAATGTTGGCATGGGCTTTGAAGCATTCCAAACTTCACACCCTTGTTGAAATCTCACCCCCTGTTAAAGAACTGTGAACTACTACTACCCATCCACCTTTACAAGACATTCCATCAACAAAACCTAGTTAACTAACCCTAGTTAACTAACCATGGTTAACTAACTCTGATTAACTAACTATGGTTAACTAGCCCTAGTTAACTAACCCTAGAAAACTAACCATGGTTAACAAACCATGGTCAACTAACTCACCATGGTTAACCTACCACGGTAAACCCACCTTGTTAATTAACCACGGTTAACACAACCTGTTAACTAACCACGGTTAAGCAACAACGTTTAAGCGATCAATGTTAAGCAACCACGGTTAAGCAACAACGTTTAAGCAATCAATGTTAAGCAACCACAGTTAAGCAACCACGGCTAACTAACCATGGCTAACTAACCACGGTTAACTCCCTACACCCTACACCCTACACCCTACACCCTAAATCGTAAATCACACCCTAAACATTAAACCCCATAACATAAACCCTAACCTTAAACCATAAACCCTAAACACTAACTTTAACCCTAAACCGTACCCCTAAACCTTAAACTCTAACCCTAAACCCTAAATCTCAAACCCTAACCCTAAACACTAACTTTAACCCTAAACCGTACCCCTAAACCTTAAACCCTAAACCCTAAATCTTAAACCTAAATCTCAAACCCTAACCCTAAACTCTAATATATTAGACCTAAACCATAAACCCTAACCCTAAATCATAGACATAAACCCTTAACCCTAAACCTAAACCCTACATCCTACACCCTACACCATATACCCTACACTTTAAACCCTAAACCTTACACTTTAAACCCTAAACCGTAAACCATAAATCGTACCCTAAACCTTCAACCCTAAAACATAAACCATATACCGTAAACCTTAAACCCTGAAACAAAAACCCTAAACCGTAATCATAAACCGTAAACCCTAACCCTAAACCCTAATCTATAAACCCCAAACCTAAACCATAAACCCTAACCCTAAATCTTAGACATAAACCTTAAACCATAACCTTAAACCCCAAGCCTTAAACCCTAACCTTAAACCCCAAGCCTTATAACCCTAACCTTAAACCCCAAGCCTTAACCCTAACTCTAAACCCTAAACCTTTAACTCTAAACCTAAACCCTAAACCATAAACCATAAATCGTACCTTAAAACTTAAATCATAAACCCTAAACGCTAATTTTAACCCTAAACCGTACCCCTAAACTTTAAACCCTACCCCAAAACTCTAAACCCTAAATCATAACCATAAACCTTAAACCTAAACCCTAAATCCTAAATCTTAAACCTATATCTTAAACCTAAATCTTAAACCGTAACCCTAAACTCTAAATCTTAGAACTAAACCATAAACCCTAACCCTAAACCCTATATCTTAAACATAAACCTTAAACCCTAACTCTAACCCTAAACCCCCAAGCCTTAATCGTAACCCTAAACCCTAAACCTTAAACCCTTAACCTTAAACCTACACCCTAAATCCTACACCCTAAACCCTACACCCTAATCCCTATTTCCTAAACCCTAAATCGTAAATCCTACCCTAAACTTTAAACCCTAAAACATAAACCCTAACCTTAAACCATAAACCCTAAAACTTTAACCCTAAACCATACCTTTAAACTTTAAACACTACCCCTAAACCCTAAACCGTAACCATAAACCGTAAACCCTAACCCTAAACCCCAATCACTAAACACTAACCCTAAACCATAAACCCTAACCCTAAACCCTAAATCTTAGACATAAACCTTAAACCCTAACCCTAAACCCCTAAGTCTTAACCCTAACCCTAAATCCTAAACCCTTAATTCTAAACTTAAACCTTACACTCTAAACCCTACACCCTGAATCCTAAACCATAAACCATAAATCATAAATCGTACCATAAACCTTAAACCTTAAATCATAAACCCTAACCTTAAACCCTAAACCTTAATCTCTTAACCTTAAACCTTAAACCTAAACCTTCACCCTACACCCTAAACTATAAATTCTAACCCTAACCCTAAACCCAAATCCTAAACCCTAATCCTAAACTCTAAATCCTAAACACTAAACCATAAACCCTAATCATATATCCTAAACCTTAAACGTTAAACCTTAAACCCTAACCTTAACTCATACACCTTAAACCATAACACTAAACCATACAACTTAAATCCTAACCATATACCCTAAACCCTTACCTTAATCATAAACCTTAAGCTCTACATTGTAAACCCTAAATCATAAACCTTAAAACTAAACCATAAACCCTAAACCCTAAATACTAACTCTAACCCTAAACCCTACCCCTAAACCTTAAACCCTCCCCCTAAACCTTAAATCCTACCACTAACTCAAACACTAACCGTAAACCCTAACCATAAACCTTAAACCCCAAAACCCTAAATCTTAAACCTAAACCCTAAACCCTAAACTCTGTCACTAAACCTTAAACCCTACCCCTAAATCTTAAACCTAAACCCTAAACCTTAAACCCTAACACTAACATAAATACTAACCATAAACCTTAAACCCAAAATCCTAATCTTAAACTCTAAATCATAAACCCTAACTATATTCCCTAAACCCTAAATCTTAAACCTAAACCCTTAACCTTAATCCTAACCACTAATCCTAAACTCTAAACACTAAACCTGAAACTCTAACCCTAACCCATACACCTTAAACCCTAATCCTAAATTATAAATCCTAAACCCTAATTCTAACCCTAACCTTAAACCATAAACCATAAATCCTAAACCCTAAACCCATACCATAAGTCCTAACCCAAAACATAAACCTTAAATCGTAAATCATAAACCCTAAACCTAAACCCTTAACCCCAAACCCTAAACCCTAAACTCTAAACCCTAAGCCATAAGCCCTAAACCCTTAACCCAACCCTAAACCCTAATAATAAACCCTAAATCCTAAACCATAAACCCTAACCCTAAACCATAAATCATAAACCATAAATCCTAAACCCTTGTCATATCCCTTAAACCCAAACCCTAACCCTAAACCCTAACCATAAACCTTAAACCGTAAATCATAAACCCTAAACCACAAACCCTAAACTCTAAACCCTAAGCCCTAAGCCCCAAGCCCCAAGCCCTAAACCCTTAACCCAACCCTAAACCTTAATCATAAACCCTAAATCCTAAACCATAAACACTAACCCTAACCCTAAACCATAAATCATATACCCTAAACCCTAGCCCTACCCTTAAACCTTAAACTCTAAACCCCTAAACCCTAAACTCTTATAATAAGCCTACACCTTATCCCTAACCATAAACCCAAAAGATAACCCTAATCATAACCCAAACCATAAACCGTAACCCTAAATTCAATCCATAAATCCTAACCCTAAACCTAAACACTAATAATAAACCTAAACACTAATAATAACCCTAAATCGTAAACCATAATCCTAAACCCAAATCATGGATCTTAACCCTAAACCTGAACCATAAACTTTAATCCTACACACCAACCTTAAACCGTAGTCATAACCCTAAACCTTAACCTCAAACCCTAAACACTAACCATAAATCCTAAATTTAAACCCTAACCCTGAACCCTGAGATTAACCCTAACCTTAACACTAACTATAAACCTTAACATTAACCATAACCCTAACCCTAATTATAAATCATAAACCTAACCCTAACCTTAACCATACACCCTAACATTAAACTTTAACCATAAACCCTAACACTAAACCCTAAACCTAACCCTAACCATAAACCCTAAACCTATCCTTAAATCTTAACATTAACCTTAACCATAACCCTAACCCTAACAAAAAACACAAACCCTAGCCCAAACCCTAAAACCTAACCCTAACCACAAACCATCATCCTAAATCAAAAACCATTACCATAAACCCTTAAAACTAAACCTTAAACTCCAACATTAACCCTATCCTTAACCCCTAACCCTAATAATAAAAACTAATCCCTAAATCCTAGCATTAAACCCTAACCCCAAACCATAAACCCTATCATAAACCTAAACCTTAGCCAAAACCCTAAACCATAACATTAAACCCTAAATCCTAACCATAAACCTTACTCATAACCATAAACATTATCCCTAAACACTAACACTAATTTTAAACCCTAACGCTAACTCTAAACAATAATATTAACCGAAACCCTAAACCCTAAATCTTCAACCCTAATCCAAACCCTAAAACCTAATCATAAACCTAAATTCAATTCATAAATCTATTTTCCTAACCCTAAACATTTATCCTAAATCCTAACTCTAACCCATAACCCTAAACTTTAAACCCTAATCCTAAATCTTATACATTATGCCTTAAACCCTAATCATAAACCTAAACCATATCCTTAACCCTAAACTCTAACCCGAAAGTCTTAAACTAACCTTGATCCTAACCATAACAAAAATCGTAACCCATAACCCCTAACCCTAAACCTAAATACTAACCCTAAACCCAATTCATAACCCTAATCCTAAACACTAACTTTAACCCTAACCCTAACCTTAAGCTAACCCTAAACACTATCATTAACCCTAAACGCTCACCATAAATCTCACCCTAAATCCTAGACCTAACCCTAACCCTAAACTCTAACCCTAACACTAACCCTAACCTTAACCATAAAACTAACCCCTAAACCCTAGCACGAAACCCTAACCAATCCTAAACTCTATGCAAACCCTAAACCTTACTTAAAATCCTAAACCATAATATTAAACCAAAAATCCTGATCTTAAACTATCATTTTTAACCCTAAACTATAAACCCTAAAATATAAACCCTAATCATAACCCTAAAACTTATTCATAACCCTAAACTTTAAACCATAACCCTAACCCTAATCCTAACACTAACAATAACATTAACACTAACACTAAACTTTAATCGAAAGCACCCGTCAAGTACATGCGTAATAAACATCATATAAATCATAAAACCCTAAAATTTCGTAGGAAGCCCATAACTTCCTCTGTGAAATCATGGCTTCCTCAAATTCAATGTTGAGGAGGACATTGCCCGTCGGATCGGAGAAGTAGTTCCTCCCGATCAACAAATAGTTGCCCCATTCTAGAAAGAATCGTTCTCCAAACACAAGAAATTCCTTTGACATACATAACTCCCAACCATTACCATTCAGCAAATTCAACTAATGGTCTTTACAGTGATAATGCTTTTTCAAACCGAAAAGAATACAACTGAAATGCAACCTTGCCAAAACTAGGATTATCTGACAAGACAATTAATCAAACACAGAAATAATACAATAAGAAGACCATGTCAAATAAATCAGATTTCAAACCAAAAACACAAAAAAAAACAATGCCACGCAAATGCAGATGATGAACAAGATCGAGTTCTGGAACAAATTCTTAAAATTATAGCACTTACAAGATGACATTTTGTTCCTCCCCAAATTGCAGACAATGAACTCATACTTACCTTAGATCTTCTATCAATCAACTGTAGAAATCTACAAGGGCAAGATAACTCTGACAAAAGTCTATTCCAAATCAAAAACCCACTCGAGGATATCGAATAACATAACAAAATCAAACTGCCAGAACATAATCAATTGAAAAGACACATACTTAACAGAGAAAACTACAAACAAATAAAAGTATAAAAACCTCGCTTTATTACTTCCCCGCCAAAACAAAACTCTTTACATGTAAATTAAATATTTAATCTAAAGTTTAATTATATTCAATTTTATTTTACCACTCTTAGCCTTAATCTTAACAAAAAAATAACGAATAAAGTTATATACTAAAAAAATCACAAACAAAAAATATTATTAGTATAATATATACTTCTTATTATTTGTTGTACTTTTTATAATCTATTATTTTACCATAAAAAATAAATATTAAAATATATTATTTATTTATAGTTAATTTATTATAAAAAAACTAATAATTAGTTATTTAACTCTTTTCATATTATCTAAATCTTTATTTAAATATTATATTTATGATTATACATAATTATAACACTTAAATATAATTATATAAATAAATTATTGATTTAAATATAATAATAAATATATTAATCTTTTTAATACAGAATTAAAAAAAAACAAGGACGTCCGGTCTCATACTAGTTAATTTGAAAAAAAATATTTGAATTTACTAGCCATATAAACTATTGATTATAAATAAAGTTGCGGTTAAGGATTCGATTTTAAAAATTGAGAAAAAACGTGAAAACAAAAAGATGTAATTACTATTTAGGGGGATCAAAATAAGACATAAAAAAATAGTTAAATAAGATTATTGTAGTTTCAAAACTGCAAGCATCTTGGTGTAATGTGTGTTGGTACACAGAAATAAAACACTACAAAGATTTGCATTAATTCAAAAGTAACATGATATCTGTCGCCCCAAAAATATATTTATTAAATTATGCTCAAACACAATACGATTTAGATATAAAATAAGTAAGAAAAAATGGAATAAACTTTAATCTACATTACAACATATCGATTTTACAATTATTTATAGTTAAATTTTATAATAATAAATATAAACATGTGTAACAGTAATGATACAGTAATATGATAGGAAAATTCAAAATGGAATGAATCTTATTTAAATGAATCAATGTTTCTGTCAACAACAATATAAAAAGAAGTTTATGGATTCTGTAAGGGAAATGTAACGAAATAGAATCCCAAAAATATTATCGGCTGCATGAACAGAGGGTCGTCCTGCACAAAAAATGGGTAAGGTCAGAGAACAGAAAGAGCAGTGAGGAAATTCTGGAAGAGAGAGAGATACTTGCCACATTCCACATGCCCCCCAACTAACGCGCAAATCCTTTTAAAAGAGAATTTTCCTTACGAATCCTAGTGCTGCGTCTGCTCTCCACCTCCTGCTGATCAAGTTCCACGTGTCCCTGATCACGTTCCACCTGTCTTTCATTCATAATAACATGTCGTTCACTCCCATCATGCAGCTCACGTGTTACAATACCCTTCCCTTTTAAAACACCCTTGTCCTCAAGGGTGAGGGATGGATAAGATTGTTGCAGCAGTAGAGCATCTTCCCAAGTTGCCAATTCTGGTTTGGTTGACTCCCACTGAACCAACACCTGAGGAATTTGTTCCGCACCACGAACAATTACTCTCGAATCCAAAATCTTCTCAGGTTGCAAGGTCGGTCCAAATTCTGAAGTAGTCAATGGCAAAGGCAAGTATTGCTCAACTGGAGTGCCATGGAACTTCTTCAACAAAGACACATGAAATACGGGATGAATTCTAGCAGTGGTAGGCAATTTCAATTTGTATGCAACATCACCAATCTTCTGAATGATCTCAAATGGGCCAAAAAAACGCAACCCCAATTTATGATTCTTCCTCAAAACTACCGAATGTTGACGGTATGGTTGTAACTTAACCAATACCAAGTCCCCCACCTCAAAATATACCTCTTTCCTCTTCTTATCAGCCTGTCCTTTCATGTAATTCTGAGCCTTTTCCAAATTGAATTTAAGCTCATGAATCAGTTGGTCACGAACTGTTAAAGTATCCTGAAGAGAGACGGGATCCTTCAAATCTTTAACATAAGGAACAATGATTGGAGGATCTCTCCCAAATACAGCCTTAAAAGGCGTCATATGAATACTATGATGATAAGCCGAATTATACCAAAATTGTGCCCAAGGAATCATAGAATGCCAAGACTTTGGATTGTCATACACAAAACATCTTAAGTACATTTCCAAGGTCTTATTTAAAGCCTCTGTTTGGCCATCGGATTGAGGATGATATGCGAAAGTCATAGCCAACGTTGTACCTTGAGCCTTGAAGAGTTGTTGCCAAAATGCACTAATGAATACTCTATCCCTATCAGACACCACAGTCTTAGGGAAACCATGGATCTTGACCACCTACTGGATGAAAGCATCAGCAACCATCCTACTATTAAAATCTGCTTTGAGAGGAATAAAGTAAGTGAACTTAGACAATCGGTCTACCACCACCATAATTGTAGAAAAGCCATTAGAGCTAGGTAATTGAGTTATGAAATCCATACTGATATCCTCCCAAATCTGTTGAGGAATAGGAAGAGGGTGTAACAACCCTGAAGGCAGTGTTTGATCAACCTTGGCTTGTTGACAAACATTACAGTTTCGGACAAATGCTCTGACATCTGCCTGCATCTTCGGCCAAAAGAACTGTTGACTGATCCTAGCCATAGTTCGAGTTACTCCCGCATGTCCACCTATCTTCGTACTATGAAACTCATGTAAAATAGCCTGTTTGAGAGCCAAGTCATCAGGAATCATCAATCTACCCTTCCATAATAACAAGCCATCTTTGACAGTATAATCTATGTCAGTGATTTCATTATTTAAATGTTGTTGATACAGAGAACTCAACCATTCATCTTTGGGCATCAACTCAACTACTTTAGTTAACCACCCGCTTCGAGGTTCAGACCAGGCCAAGTGAAAGCTTCTTGATAAGGCATCAGCTGGAATGTTATCCTTGCCAGGCTTGTACTGAATCTTAAAATCATAACCCAAAAATTTAGGTAGCCACTGTTGTTGCTCCGGGGTTTGCAGTGTCTGCTCCAACAACTCCTTAAGACTCTTTTGGTCAGTCTTGATAATGAATTTGTGGCCGAGGAGATAGTGTCGAAACTTTGCAAGAGCTTCAGTAATAGCATAAAACTCTCTAGTATACACCGACTGCTTTTGCATCCGTGTTGACAACTTTTTAGAAAAATATGCAATAGGATGAGAATTCTGACTCAAAACTGCCCCTATTCCCAAGCCGGAAGCGTCGGTTTCCAGAATAAACTCTTCCTTGAAATTGGGCACCGCCAGTACAGGTGCTGAAGTAAGGGCCTCCTTTAATTTCATAAAAGCATTAGTGGCTGATTCAGACCATTGAAAAGAGTCCTTTTTAAGCAACTCAGTTAGAGGGGCTGCAATAGAGGCATAATTTTTAACAAACCGTCGATAGTACCCAGTAAGACCTAAGAATCCTCTTAATTGTTTCAGTGTGGTAGGTTGAGGCCATGCTTTAACAGCTTCTAACTTGCTAGTTTCCATAGCAATCCCTGCTCCAGTTAATATATGTCCCAAATAATCAATTTCCCTGACACCAAAGGAACATTTAGAAAATTTAGCATAAAGTTGGTGTTGTTGTAATGTTCTCAATACAAATTCCAAATGAGCGAGATGGTCCGCCCATGTAGCACTGTAGATTAATATATCATCAAAAAATACCAACACAAATTTTCTCAAAACACCCTTAAAAACTTCATTCATCAAACTCTGGAATGTGGCGGGTGCATTAGTCAAACCAAATGGCATAACTAGCCACTCAAAATGACCATGATGAGTTCGAAAAGCTGTCTTATGCCTATCTTCCGGTTTAAGCAATATCTGGTGATAACCAGATCGCAAGTCAAGCTTTGAAAAAAAACAAGCACCAAAGACCTCATCTATCAACTCATCAACCGTAGGTATAGGAAATGTGTCTTTGATGGTAATAAAATTAAGAGCTCTGTAATCAGTACAAACCCGCCAAGATCCATCTTTCTTTTTGACCAATATGATTGGAAAAGAGAAAGGACTGGTACTGGTTTGCACCATTCCTTCTTGCAACAGACCGACCACTAACTTCTCAATTTCCTCCTTCTGACTATGAGGATATCGATAGGCTCTAACTTTAATTGGTTGAGAACCTTCAACCAAAGGAATGGAGTGGTCATGTGTCCTAGGAGGAGGTAAGGACGTAGGATTTCCAAACACCGCAGCATATGTATGTAGCAATAGAACCAATTCAGGTTCCATATCCTGAGGGAGTTCTAGCTCTGGAAATTGCTGAGAAGTCGGTTCAATGAGTTGCATACTAAAAATTTCCGCAATGGATTTGGTATGGACCAGTCTTTTTATATGGTGGCATTGTGCAGGAGTAGGCAAAATTGTATGATCACCTTGTAATGTTACATACTTGTCATTGTATAAGAGCTTCAACTGTAATGAAGAGTAATCAGCAATGTGTGGCCCAATGGATTTTAACCAGCTAGCACCAAGAACTAAGTCAGCTCCAGAAACTGGTAGTAAAAAAACTGGTAATTGAAATTTGACTCCCTGTGCCCGAATAGTTAGCTCACTAACCAAGCCTTCAGCAGCCATGTAATTACCATTCCCCACCATAACTCTGAACATATGAGCTGGTTCAACAGGTAATTTCAAGAACTTAGCAATTCTTGGTTGAAGGAAATTATCAGAGCTACCTCCATCAACCAAAACCTGGACAGGCAGAGAACCAATGTGTGCAACAAAACGGATGGTACCAACTCCTGCTCCTCCATTCAAAGCCTTGAAGGACAAATGCAATGCCTCCTTAGTGTCCACCACTCCCGCTGTACTATTGAGAGAGTCCATTTCTGGTTGCACGGTTTCTAACTCCTTTTCATCCTCTTCCATTTGTAACAGTAAATACTGTCTGTTGGGACACTTATGATTGAAAGAAAATTTCTCATCACAAAAATAACAAAGGCCCTTCTCTCGACGTAATTGCATTTCTGCAGGACTGATTTTCTTCACATTGGAATTTCTAAAAGGAGGTCCTGAAGGGGTGGGTAATAATGGAGGTAGAGGCTGGGAATTATAACGAGGCTTCAGAGGGTGTCTAGGAACATTATTCTGGTTAGAATTGAAGGTAATATTGGAATATCGATGGCCCTGTGGTGGGTTTCGAACAATAGCCTCAGGGGCATATTTTTCCTCGAACAATTTAGCCAGTGACACAACTCTCAATAAATTTGGAGGACTCTGAGCTACCACATCGCATCTAATATCCTTATTCAACCCACTCAAAAAGCAATTTAAAAGAACTTCAGAAGTTAACCCTTCAGATCGATTGGCTAAACTCATGAATTTCAGGTAGTAATCAGCAACTGTACCATTTTGTGTCAATTTGAACAACTCAGCCATGGGGTTATCAAACGGGGAAGGACCAAATTGGGACTCCAGGGCACGTTTCAAATCATTCCAAGACTGGAAGACATGCTCGTTCTACAACATCTGAAACCATGGAATAACATCCTTCTCAAAATGCATCGCAGCTATTTCCACTCTCTCCAAATCCGGAGTATTGTGGTAATTGAAGAATTTTTCTGCCTTAAAGATCCATTCTAACACTGGAGTGTGACCATCGAAATGAGGAAAACCCAACGATATGTCGCGAACAGGCATCGCTACAGAGAACATCCCAGAATTTGCAAACTGTGCTCCATTCTTTGAGTTCGTATCACCAACGTGCTGAGTTTGAAGTTTGATTAGATGATCAATGGCTATCTGCATCTGATTCATACGCTGCTCTGTTTTATCAATCAGGTCTTGATTCATCTTATCTCTATCATTTTGCTTTTCCATCCAGCTCACCAACGAGGTAACCTGTGTCTGTAAATCTTTTAAACGTGTGTTCTCAGCCATTGGAGTCGATGAAAGCACCAATGTAACAGTAATGATACAGTAATATGATAGGAAAATTCAAAATGGAATGAATCTTATTTAAATGAATCAATGTCTCTGTCAACAACAATATAAAAAGAAGTTTATGGATTCTGTAAGGGAAATGTAACGAAATAGAATCCCAAAAATATTATCGGCTGCATGAACCGAGGGTCGTCCTGCACAGAAAATGGGTAAGGTCAGAGAACAGAAAAAGCAATGAGGAAATTCTGGAAGAGAGAGAGATACTTGCCACATTCCACATGCCCCCCAACTAACGCGCAAATCCTTTTAAAAGAGAATTTTCCTTACGAATCCTAGTGCTGCGTCTGCTCTCCACCTCCTGCTGATCAAGTTCCACGTGTCCCTGATCACGTTCCACCTGTCTTTCATTCATAATAACATGTCGTTCCCTCCCATCATGCAGCTCACGTGTTACAACATGGATTGATATATCCTGTACAAATCAATTTTATGTGAGATCCCAATAAATTGAGTTGGCCCATATTCGTTCACCCTTTCTTCAACTAGCTTCATTATTTTTTTAACATAAAAATTTCAGATACTATGATGTAATATATTACTTATTATATATAATTAAGTTTATTCAGTCAATATTATAAAAAAAATTCCGGGTCAGAAGACAACGTGGTGGACTAAAGAAAACTGTCTTTTTTTTTCTAATATAAATTTTATTGTATAAGTATTAGTCAATACCATGTACACATTTCTCAGTTAGAAGTAAAAAGTTTATTTAGAATTTGGTGATGAAAAAACTATTTCACCCTAAAATTTATAACTGATTTTGTATGTTGTTGCTTTCTGCAACATGACTTTTTCTTGTTACACCGGCGACAAATTCAAATACCAAGACTGTTCCCGTAACTTTGTAGTATCGAAATTGGTCGCTGAAGAGCCTCAGAAATCGTTGGAGTAGTGAATTTTATGATTCTTGTATTGGGGTAAGTGCAGTTAAATATCTGGGAATTCCTAATCCGAATTAGAAAATTCATGTTCCAAATTGGTGATTTCAAAAGGGTTCGTTTTCTGGAATGTTGTTCAAGAATCCCATTTGAAAGCTTCGTTTTCACAACTCCACAACCCCATTTCTGCAGTTTTGTTCTTTCACCAAGATTTGAAGTGTAGATGAATCTATTATGGTGCAGGAAGTAATAGCCCAAATATAGATATAAATGGGCGTGTAAGCCCAAATAAGCGGGCCGAGAAACCCGACCCGAAATTGGAGAAGCAAGCAAAACCCTCGCTCTTCATTTCTATCCCGCGCCTGGTTTTCTACTCTGCATGTTGTTGCTTTGTCGCACACAGTCTCGCCTCGCTCACTCTGTTATCCGTGTTCAAACTTCGGCTGTACACAGGTTACATTCATCTAAAAACGCCGTTTAAACTTCCATTTTTCCCATTTCTCTGTTCTTGTTTTCGATCTGAAACTCATTGTTTTCGGTGCTTGTAGCTTCCGTTACCTGACAGACATGGCGAGCGATGGCGGGAAGAGCTTCGCGCGCCGGGACCGTCTTCGCGAGATCGAGGTGAAGGTTCAGAAATGGTGGGAAGAGAAAGAGGTCTTCAGAGCCGAACCGGGCGAGGTAAACCCTAAACCGGGCGAGAAATTCTTCGGCAACTTTCCTTTCCCTTACATGAACGGTTACCTTCACCTTGGCCACGCCTTCTCCCTCTCCAAACTCGAGTTTGCAGCCGCATTCCACCGCCTCCGCGGTGCCAATGTCCTCCTCCCCTTCGCCTTCCACTGCACCGGCATGCCAATCAAAGCATCCGCCGACAAACTCGCTCGCGAGATCCGCAATTTCGGTGACCCGCCCGTCTTCCCCACCCAAATCGAAGAAGAAGAACAGCAACAAGAAGATGAACCTTCTGGAGATGGTGCTCCTCCTGATAAATTCAAAGGGAAAAAGTCAAAGGCTGCTGCGAAGTCAACGGGACAGGTTTACCAGTGGGAGATCATGCGAAGTGTAGGGATTTCTGATGCTGAGATATCCAAGTTTCAGGATCCTTATAAGTGGCTTTCTTACTTTCCACCTTTGGCTGTTGAAGACCTTAAGGCTTTTGGATTAGGTTGTGATTGGAGAAGGTCGTTTATTACTACCGATATGAACCCTTATTATGATTCCTTTGTGAGGTGGCAGATGAGGAAGTTGAAGTCCATGGGGAAGGTTGTGAAGGATGTGAGGTATACTATTTTTTCTCCATTGGATGGTCAACCTTGTGCGGATCATGATAGAGCCAGTGGTGAAGGAGTTCAGCCTCAAGAGTACACTGTTATCAAGATGGAGTTGGTAGCTCCTTTTCCCGACAAATTTAAGGTGTTGGAGGGAAAGAAGGTGTTTCTTGCGGCTGCAACTTTGAGACCTGAGACTATGTATGGTCAAACCAATGCTTGGGTGTTACCGGATGGGAAGTACGGGGCTTTTGAAATCAATGATAGTGAAGTATTTGTTCTTGCTCACAAGGCAGCGCTCAATCTTGCCTACCAGAACTACTCTCGGGTTCCGGAGAAACCGTCTTGCTTGCTTGAGCTCACTGGTCGTGACTTGATTGGACTTCCATTGAAGTCTCCACTTTCTTTTAGTGAGGTTATTTATGCGCTTCCCATGTTGTCTATTTTGATGGATAAGGGTACTGGGATCGTCACCAGTGTGCCCAGTGATGCTCCTGATGATTACATGGCTTTGCATGATTTGAAAGCAAAACCTGCTTTCAGAGAGAAGTATGGGATTAAGGATGAGTGGGTGATGCCGATTGAGATTGTGCCAATCATTGAGATTCCACAGTTTGGGAACAAATGTGCAGAGACAGTTTGCTTGCAGATGAAAATCAAAAGCCAGAATGATAAAGAAAAGCTTGCAGAAGCCAAGAAGCAAACTTACTTGAAAGGGTTCACTGAAGGGACGATGATTGTGGGGGAATATGCCGGGAGAAAGGTTCAGGAAGCTAAACCCTTGATTAGGACCAAGCTTTTGGAAACAGGTCAGCATTTACTTACTCTTATTTTTATTTTTTTAATATTGTGTAGTATTGTTGTTCTTGTATATCTCAGAATTTATAAACATTGCCACTCACTTCCTTTATGCTTAATAGAACAAAAATCGAAGGATAAATTTTTAACCGGAAACATCACCCCTTGGTTAGCAAGGACTTCTCTATTCTAAACTTTGTGTAACGTTTTTGAAGTTCTCTTAAGAAAATGGAACACGAGATTATTTTAACCTCACAAAATCGGCTTAAAAAGGCAAGACTTGTTCGTTACTCATAAGTTATAGTAGAATCTTCAATACATCTCCTCGTGTTGAGAATTAGTCATATTGAGTGAGTCTAGATATCTATAAGTTGTTTGATAGGAGTTCAATAGCCTCATCAAATCTTGTTAGAATAGACAATCGTGCTTTGATATGATATTAGAAAGTGAATTCTAATCTTAACTTGTTAAGAAGTGGACTTTAAGCCTAATTCAACCCCACAAAATCGGTTTGTAAGGTTAGGTTTGCACCCACTTATATATTATAAATTGGTCTTATCTTTAGTCGATGTGGAACTTCTAACACTCCCCTCACGCCGAGGTATAGATATCATTTCAAGCTTGAGACTGGATATTAATAGGTGGTCCGATAGCGAGTGGAACAACATGACTCACACAATTCTCGCTAGGATAGGTTTTAACCTGTTTCTGATACCATGTTAAGAAGTGGATTTTAAACCTAACTCAATCTCACAAAACCAGCTTGTAAGGTGAGATTTGCACCTACTTATATATTATAGATTGGCCTTATTTCTAGTCGACGTGAGACTTCCAACATAATTTAATCTCACAAAACTTAATCAAGTTGGTGCGTTTGAGTTTGTAACCTGTCCTAGAAGACCTAGATTGTCCTTGGGCTATGCATTTTTGGTAGGGTGTGTCCCCCATCCCTTTTCCCTGTATCTCAGACCAGTTGCTTCTCCTTGATCTTAAGCTTAGAGGATGAGGTGACGGTGGTCAAGATATGGACTCATGCTGCCTGTCCATGTATTATAAATACGTAAGCTTCTGAAGGGGGCTGTATGGGCCATAGTCGATTGGTAGATTACCAGATTACCCACAAGGGTACAATAAATTGGGATATTTTTAAAAGTTTATTTGTTACATTATTAGTGTTTTCAAGGGATAGCAGCTAAACGATTGAATAAAAAATTGAGATTTTTTTTGGTTTACTAAATACATCGAGTTCTATCTCGCATTTATTCATTCTGCCTTTTTTGACAAATAAATATTCATCTTAATTCTAAAGTATATGAATTTAAAAGTATAATTAAATTTGGGTAATGTAAAAAATATTTAAATTTGTTTTTGTATTACAAAACATCTACGAACAATTATTTATGAATACTGTATCATGTAAACTTCGTTGCTGAGGCTAACGACATGCATGTCTTTTGGAATAGTGTTTACCTTCAAATTTGAGTTGATAATGTCCCCAGCAAAACTGTTTTGTAGTTTTCTTTTTACTATTTTGAGATTGTTGAATTGTTCTGAAGTTTTTTGCGTTTTTTTCAATGTCGTGTCTGTATTGTTCTCTGTAATCTTGCCACCACTACTAATTTTTCTGGCTCCACCTTCCAGGTCAGGCTATTGTCTACAGTGAACCAGAGAAACGGGTGATGTCAAGGTCTGGTGATGAATGCGTTGTAGCCCTTACAGATCAGTGGTACATTACATACGGAGAATCAGAATGGAAGAAGTTGGCAGAGGAGTGCCTTGCTAATATGAGCCACTACTCAGACGAGACACGACATGGATTTGAGCACACTTTAGGCTGGTTAAACCAGTGGGCCTGTTCACGATCGTTTGGTCTCGGGACACGCATACCCTGGGATGAACAGTTCTTGGTTGAGTCTTTATCAGATTCCACCATTTACATGGCTTATTACACTGTTGCACACCATTTGCAAAATGGTGACATGTATGGATCCAGCCAGTCTGCCATTAAACCACAACAACTTACTGATGATGTATGGGATTATATTTTCTGTGATGGATCATATCCCAAGTCAACTGATATTTCATCATCCCTTTTGGACAAAATGAAGCGGGAGTTTGAGTATTGGTATCCATTTGATCTTCGAGTCTCTGGTAAGGACCTCATCCAGAATCATCTTACCTTCTCGATTTATAACCATACAGCAATTATGGCCAAGCATCACTGGCCTCGTGGTTTCAGATGCAATGGTCACATTATGCTCAATTCAGAGAAAATGTCAAAGTCCACTGGAAATTTTAGGACATTGCGTCAGGCAATTGAAGAATTTTCTGCTGATGCTACACGGTTCTCTTTGGCCGATGCTGGTGATGGTGTTGATGATGCAAATTTTGTCTTTGAGACTGCAAATGCTGCAATTCTACGGCTCACTAAAGAGATTGCATGGTACGAAGATAATCTGGCAGCAGAATCTTCCATGAGAACTGGTCCGCCATCTACTTATGCTGATCGTGTATTTGCCAATGAGATTAACATAGCTATCAAGACAACTGAGCAAAATTACTCCAACTATATGTTTCGTGAAGCTCTCAAGACTGGCTTTTATGATCTTCAGGCCGCCAGAGATGAGTACAGGTTCTCGTGTGGGGTCGGGGGTTGCAATCGTGACTTAGTGTGGCGCTTTATGGATGTGCAGACACGTCTTTTAGCACCCATCTGTCCACATTATGCAGAATTTATTTGGAGAGAGCTTTTGAAGAAGGATGGTTTCGTGGTGAATGCTGGCTGGCCAACAGGTGATACACCTGATCTCACACTGAAGAGTGCTAATAAATATCTGCAGGACTCGATTGTTATGATGAGGAAGTTGCTTCAGAAGCAACTTTCGGGCTCAAAGAAGGGTAACAAGAAAGGTCCTCCAGTCACATCAGTGACAGAAAACAAGGTGACAGGCTTGATATATGTAAATGAACAGTTTGATGGTTGGAAAGCTGAGTGCCTCAGTATTCTTCAGAAAAAATTTAATAGAGATACTCGAACTTTTGCACCCGATTCAGACATAATGGAGGCCTTACAACAGAGTTCTGTAGGTCAGTCTTCTAATTTTAAACAAACCCAAAAGCTTTGTATGCCTTTCTTGAGGTTTAAGAAAGAGGAAGCAATTTCAATCGGCGCACAAGCCCTGGATTTGAGATTGCCATTTGGTGAAATTGAGGTTCTTAAGGAAAACTTGGACTTGATCAAGAGACAGATAGGTCTAGAAGATGTGGAAATTTTATCAGCAGCAGATGCGGATTCCTTGGCTAGAGCTGGAAAATATGCTACTTTACTAAATCAAAATCCTCCGTCCCCTGGAAATCCAACTGCCATCTTTTTAACTCAGTAGCTACTGGGTGAGTTTCTAGAAAATTTCCATTATACTATTTTCATACTTTCCTCTTTGTTCCTGTAATCTAGACAAGAACTTTATTTATTTTTATTTGGAAAATTTAATCTTTCAAATTATTAAACCTTTAGAGTGTGTTAACTAATTCTATTCGAGTCAGAATTTAAAATTCTTTCTATTAAAAAATATCTTTTGTGTAGTTGTTCGAGAATGTTTGTTAGCAAGTTAGAAAGTCAGCATTCTCGTTATACCTGAAAATATAATTGCTCCACTGATATTGCTCTAGTTTCCTGTTTTAAAATTGTTAGCAAAGTGTTAATATTACTATTGTCTTGCTCAAACGTGCTCGTGTTATGTCTTTTGCAGGTTGCCACTGATATTACCGAGATGATATAGCATGATTAACCTGATCTAAATTGTTCTTTGTTGTGGTTGGGGGAGCTTGAACAATTTTGTGGATAACAAGATTTTGGTTGAAATTACCATGTGGAATTCAGTTTGGCTCGTCCTCCTGTCCTGTGCCCTATATCGTCTCAGCTTTTAATTCTATTACACATCCTTTGTTTGCTCTACATCTTTTTGGCCAAGATGTCAATTTTCTGATTATTGAGAAAAGTACATTTTGTACCATAATGTTCTTATGGTGATGGATTATTTTATTTTATAATACCATTCAATCATACTAAAATGTTGTTCAAATTATAGTTGCTGGATTTAGGAGTTCATTTCCTGACATTTTACTGTTTAGATTGAACATAATTGAAAGTCTCTGACTTAGATTAATTGCTAAAATTCCTTGTTTTAATTTATTTTAATAGTGGAGATCAAACTAGTAAGTACTCTTAATAAATCATAGTCTATTATCGATTGAAATTTATTGAAAATTATAGATTTAGGTGACGTACTAATTAAATGAGATAAGACCCACTATTTGAAAATTTGAATAAATTTCAACTACTAATAATGAATGTAGTAAAATGTCTGTTTCAAGCATTTCTTTGTGGCATGGCGTTGGGTTGGACATGCCTAGTTTGGATCTTATTATTTTCATTGTAATTTCACCCGCCATTTTTTTTTCTTTCGTGAAAGGCTAGTTTAAGATGGATTATCTAATTTATAATTTATAAGGGTCTTTCTTTTTACTGCGAAAAGGTTAGTGTGGAATTGATGTATAAGATCCAAAATAATTTTCTTTTGAAAATCATACGAAAATATAGAAGCGTGTGAGAAATCATAAAGTTATTTAAGTAAATATTCTATCTTATTCGTATATAAGGATTAAAATAGATATTAATGATCTCTACATTTAGAATTAGGACAAGGATTACAGATCCGAGGAAAAGTTTTGTTAGTAGTTATGTTTCAGAATATAGCAACGTTTTAGATTACAGAGGCAATAAAGCCACTGGTCAGTTTGACTGTGTCAAAAAAGTTATTCGCTCGCGGTTGTTATTACCGTTAGGATGAAAACGGAAAAATAACGGGAGTTCCAACAAGGCATGCTTCGAGTTGAATTTAAAATTTACAGAATTATTACAAGCGGTGAAAGGAAAATTGAAGGTACAGGACAGCAAACGTTGAAGAAAGAGAAAAAGCTGAAGGAACAAAGGAGAACAATAAGATATGTTTTTTAAGGATAGGTTTCAGAGGCTGGGACAGCGGCATAGGAACCAATGAAGACATCTCCATAAATGAGCCCAGCCAAACCTCCTCCAATCAATGGGCCAACCCAGTAGATCCAGTTATCAGCGAAGTTTCCACTAACCACAGCTGGGCCAAATGAGCGGGCCGGGTTCATGGACCCACCACTGAATGGGCCAGCAGCTAAGATGTTGGCACCCACAATGAACCCAATAGCAATGGGTGCAATGGTGCCCAATGAGCCCTTTTTAGGGTCAGCTGCAGTTGCATACACTGTGTAAACCAACGCAAAAGTGATAATAATTTCAAACACCACACCTTGGAAAGCGTTCACACCATAAGCCAGTCCATGGGTTGGAATGCTCTGTGTGACATCAACCAAAACAGCATTAGAAGTTGAAGATATATTCGATTATTGTGAAAATAAAATAATATCATTTGGAAATATTAATGTACCTTGGCGGTAACCAAATTGAGGAGGAGACATGCAAGGATAGAACCCAGCAATTGAGCAACCCAGTACAAGAAACCAGTTAGGAGGGTGATGTTTCCTCCGACAGCCAATCCAAATGTGACAGCTGGGTTCAAATGTCCACCTGAGCTGTTGGCTGCAACAGACACACCTACAAACAGTGCGAATGCGTGTGCCACCGCTACTGCCACCAGCCCCGTTGGATCCAATGCAGCATCTTTCGTGACCTCGTCTATGTAAAACAAACACAACCAACCACTTCATTATGTGTTACTTCTGCCAACACTAACATGCATGCACTACCATAAAACTATTATACTATATTCCTTCTTTATGGATACTTTCACCAACATTGTTTTATACTCATCGTACATATACCTATATGAAACACTTGCTGTTATTTAATTTACTTGCATTTATTTCAATGGTTTAATTAAATAAAACTTAATCCGTGATTAGCACGTTCATATTGTTAGACTGGAATATTAGAAATTGACAATCTTTTTAAAAATATTTAATTCATTTTTTAATCTTCACAAAATAAGGGTTTTTATTTTTTCCTTTTAGCTTTTTTTTTCTTTATCATCTCCCTCGAATATAAATTATTGTCATTAATTCTTATAAAAGTAACACTTGTAAAATAATTTTTTATTTTAATTTCATTAAAACTAAATCCTTAATTTTTCTTCTTCTAAATACTGTTTTAAAAAGTATTTAATAAACAATGGATTGTTTGTGCATCATCACTCATTAGTTATTTGGAGTTATCATTGAACTTTCCGTTGGAATATACAAGAATCACAAAAATAGTGGAGCTAAAAATAACATTTCAAGCTTTTCTGAAGTATACATATAATATTTAAAATTAAGAATTAGAGGTGTTTAGTTCAAATTAAGTATAATCATATTCTTTCACTTGCATACATAATGAGAAAACTTATATATGCTATATTACAGGCAGGTATCTATTGCTCTCCAATTAAATAAAATTTAGTTTTGTCCTTGTTCATATTTGAGACCCGAGACTTTAGTTAATGGAAAATGTTTTCTAGAAATTGAGTTTACTCAATCTTAACATCCTGCTTGAGAGTTACATTTACCTGTTACATACACAAACGGTTTTAATTTTGACTAACTGTTAGATCTCTAGCAAGCTTAGTGATAATTGTAATTGTTTTACGTACACGCACAAATGTTTTTTTTTTCTTTCTTTTCATTTACGTGACCAAGAGACAGTGTTATGAGAAGTATGAAATTACTGTTCTGGTTTGAGAGTGTTGGTCTCGGGTAGGTTTTTTTAACAGAAAAAGAAAGACAGTATATACATAATTAGTGGCGGTTGAAGACTTACTGTAAGCAATGGCTGATCCAACACCAGCGAAGACGAAAATTAGAGTGGCATGAAGCTCTGCAAAATAGGCCTTGAGAGAGGCAGCGCTAAAAGAGTCTTCAAAGCTACCAAGAGTGATCTTCACCATTTTTGGCACCTCCCTTATTTCAAAACCAAACAACCTATCTTTCTATTATTAACTACTGCTACTACTTTGCCTCATAAATCTTTGCTTAGGTTTATATAACAACAATTCAAATAATTATATTACACATGATTACCAAGGGACAGCCATTGTTGGCTGTCACGGCACCGACCATGGCCCACGTCAGTGGTTGGATAAGGCTTTCATTAATAATCCAAAACCTAACTAATCCCATACCTCACTCTTTTCTCCATTTTAAAACTCCTATCATTTGTTTTCATCTTTGTTTTTTTAGTCATAAGCTCAATAGTTTTCAATAATATTCAACAATAAAGGAGGAATACTTTAAAAGAAAATTGGATGGATAAGCATCCTAGGGGAATATTATTATAGGAAACTCCACTTGCACTTAAAAAATCATCTGTTACTCGTCCTTTTCATTGTAGCCAAATCAACTAAAGGTGGCCAAAATTAAATGTTAATGATAACAATGGTGGCAAGAACATGTTAGAGAGAATTCTATACATATACATAATATATTTATATATATATTTGTGGCTCATAAACTCCCATGATGGTACATTGACATATATGTTCACGTTTTTATTCATTGACTACTTATTAATAATGCCAATGTTTCTTTTTCTTATCAATAAATAGTAAAAAACAGACATTTAAAATAGTTGCCAATTTGATATTGTTTTGCTGCAGCTATCTTTTTTGACAATGATTTTATTTAAATTAGGTAAAGTTTTGATAGAGATATATCAAACTTTAAAGTAAACAATTTTTCAAATATAGTGATTGTAAGGATGCACTAGAGTTAGGACTCTTTCTACCATATTATTTGCTTTTATGTTATATGGTTGAGTTAGAAAATTTCATAGAATTTGTATGTGTTATTAATGGCTCTCGTTAGTGTATGTTTTTTTTTCTATATTTTGTGATCACGATTTTTTCAGAATAGTTAATATTTATATATTTAACGTTAGTAGGTTATGTTGAATCGATTTATATGCATCTAATTTATGTCTGAATCCGATCTAAAGGGTAGAAGAACAATATATAATAAATTATATTTTTTTATATCTAATTTTACATATTCAACACTTGAATTTTAGATTATTTAAACAAATCAACGTCAGTTTATTGTAGGATCTGAAGTTTTTTAATGCCATAACTATGGTAACTGATAAGTAGTGGTTGGACGGCTATAAGAACAGTTTTTGTTTATGTTTTCTCTGTCTTCTATTTTTGTACAGACTTTTATCATATGAACATTCTGGAGTGTGTATATATACCTATTAATTGAAGTCAATTTCTCTTAGTACAATCCTTTGGTAGAAAATAACATCAATCAACATCAGTTTCGTAGAAAATATATAGTATAATTGTTATGACTTGAAAAAATTATTTATTGATGATTGATTTCTCTGTTTAGTTATGATTAATTGTTGTGAACATGAGTGTCGAGATAGGATTAACAAATGTATTGTTTTTTAACAAAATTCTTACCAAATTCAAGTTGTAATGTTTCTTCTAAAATAAGTCGAAGTTTATTAGTAGCTTCTGCTTTAGTAAGTAAAGGTATAACCATTACAAGTTTATACAAAATAAGTATTTTGTGTCAATCAAACTGTTAAGTTATAATCATACAATCCTTTAATCAAATTTTGTTAAAATTAAAAATTAATTTACTTTTGTGTTTTTAAAAGCACATGCATTAAGGACGAACCATTATATAATTGTATATATATATATATATGAAACATTCTTAACATGAAATGAATTGATGGATTTTGAGATAAATTATATAATTATAAATTATTATGATTATTATAATTATTATATAATTATTATACTATACGTAGCAAAAACACTATCAATTAAGTTAAAAATTCTTCTTAAGATGTTGTGAAGTTCAACTGATCTAAGATGTTAAATGCCAAGACTTATTTTTGGACCAAACTGAATAAGATTATACCACAGTAAAAAGGAAATTTGAATAGATAGAAATAAAAAAAGAGATAATTTTATTTTCTTAACTCACCCTTTTAATCATTTGCATAATAGAGTGATTTTCTCTTTTTTCCCCTTATTATTTATATCCTTTTTAACCTTTTCTTTCTATTTTACTTCTAATTCTAGTCTGATACCAAATTTCAGAATTTTTTTACACTAATTCTTTTCTTTTCTTTCAATATTTCATTATCATAAGTAATTTATTGCAAAATTCAAAATTGATATTTTATGATAAATTTATTTAACTTAAAAATTTAAATTAAACAATAAAAAACAGAAGTATAATTTTATCTCATTTCATATAAATATGGAAGAAAACATTTCATTGCAAATTCCAGGAAGTAATTTTTATCATTTCTTATTTTTCTTTCAAATAAATAGCAAATAATCAGTGTTTTAACTCAGTTTTTATATGTTTTGTTTAGATTAAAGGAAGGAAAAATAAAATAAAAAGAATAAAAGATAAAATCATCTTTATCGAGAGAAAAAAAAACAATAACAAGATAAGGAAACTAAGTGGAGAATTATGGGTGATTTAATTGATGTATATAATAAATAATAATTTTAAATTTTAATTTGTAAAATAAATTAATGTAAAAATTACATTTAAAAATGTAATATATTACAATATTTTAGTCTTTAAAATAAAACAATAAAATTAAAGTCAATCCACTTCTTCCACACCTATTAACATATTATGAATCCATGGACACAATTTTACAGTGAAGTAACATAGCTCAGGAATCGCGTCAGTGGGTACCGTTATCTGTTCGGTTAAGTTTTTCACGTTCTAAAAGTACTTTTAAAGTCACTCTAATTGCTTTTGAGTCCTCCATTTCAAAAAGATTATTATTTGTTTATTATGAATAAGGATTACAAGGAAAGAGGCTAACACTTGATAGTAGTGGCAAAAGTTGAGAAGATCAAAAAGAGGTAAAAGTAAAAGCTAAAATCCAAAAGTGTGAAGGATGAGAAAGGGAAAAGTGGAAAACAGAAGCGAAAAGGGCAAAAAGAAATTGGCGGGTGAAGAATGTGTGTGACCAACACTTCCACTTCAAATTCAAAGCATCATCAAAGAATCTGCATTACTCATAGTAGAAATGCTTTCCATTTCCATCACCAACTCAACATCGATGCATGTGTAAGAGAGAGAAAGAGAGGGTGATGAAGCTGTACGCGAATTAAATCGCAACATTGAATGCGTTCAACAACTCAGTGCCCATCCAATTCAATTCCGATCAGTGCAGCCAGCCACTTTCTCTGATCATCGCAGTCTTTCGGTAACTATTGCTATTTATTTCACTTCACATTCTCCTTTGCCCAAAAAACGGTTTCACTGTTTCGCATTTTTGTTTTATTTATTTTTTTCTTTTTCAATTTGATTCTTCTTCTATGTGAAGCATCCTTGTTTGTGTTATGCTCAATTAATTATTCGAGGCCCACACTCGCCCTTGCATTTGAAACTCGGTCCCTGGTGTTCCGTTGTGTAGTAAATACAGTGTGTGGGATTTGATAGTGTTGTTGATGGATGGATGGATAGATAGATGAAGAAGAACTCGAGAGGGTTTCTAGATTAGTTAAGAATTAATGATGGGTGAGTTTTACTTTCATAGTGTATTTGACAAAGACGGTGATGCACAAGTGGGTGCATATGCTGAGCCTCAGGGTGCAAGTTCTAGGGTGCACAGGCGCTCTAACAGGTTTTGTTTTTGCTTAAACTGAAACTCAGTCGTGCCTCCTTGTACTTTGCTTATAATAACGTTCTGAGAAAATAATGAATAACTTTTTTAAGCTAAGGATTTTTTTATGAAATAAATAAACATTGGTTAATGAATCTCCACTTGTGTGAAGAAGTTTAACTATTTGGCTTTTTAAATGAAAATTGTAATTCTTTCCCTTTTTTTGTTAATTTGAATTCAAGAGCATTATAAAAATAAAAAGCGGAGAGAATGATAGGTTCCGACTGAATATATTGATGAAGTAACCATTTAAGAAAACTTGGTTTGGGTGGGGTACTTTGTGGATTGTGGTAAAAGGTTTTAGGGTAAATGTTGATGCTTTTTTTTGACAAATTGCTATAATCGTTTTGAGCTGCTTCATTTATGTGATTTGTTGTGCACTTCTCAGTGCTTCTTCTGACAGGAACCTGAAATTTTCAAGAGGTGTAGTTTTGCATCCTTTAGAGAAAGGCCATGATGAATATCTTGTGAGTTGTGAGATTGAAGTATAAATTTGATCTTTTACTTAAGTCATATCTTATAATCCTATGGAGGAAACAATGGTTATAGAGTATCGTAATTTTGAAATTAAAGTAATTCATTTGCTATTACTTGAACAGGTTTCACCAACTTCAGTGTCGACTTCCAGGGTACCAAGTCCTTTACATGACAACCTCACCTGTAACAATAAAACTTTTTCAAATCATAGATCATCATTGGAAAAAGATGTAAGTTATATTTGTATTTGTATATAATCACAGTGGATCTCCCTCCCATTTTGGTTTGGAGGAATCTCTGGATACCTAGATTCTTAGGTATTTCTTGTGTGACTATTCTTTCAACTTTACGAAGCTGAGATGACTCAGAATGACACTACTGCTTCTAGGTTTTCTCACCTTTCCCCCGAAATTGAGTTAATGTTTTTTCTCTTACCTTTAATTTATAGTAGAAGTTTTGTTTAGAAGTTGAAATTTTGAATTTCCAAGTTCCAACTACACAGGAGTATAAACATTGAAGAGACCTTTAAAAGGAAAGAAATTGAGTATATGATCCTGGCACTAGTTGATATAAAGTAATATGATTAGTATTTGACATACTCTTTTTGATAATAAGTTTAAAAATACTTTATTGTGGGAGCAGAGGTACAATTATTCTGAAAAGATCGTTGTCAATAATGAGAAACTTAGAAGCATCTTAAGATCAATAAATTACAATGGAAAAGAATTGTAGAAAATATTCAGATGGATATAAGCTAAGCTTAAGAAAACATATTGTGTCTTTGGGGAAATGCATCTTTTGTATTTTATCTCTTTTTATGAAAACACATATGGGAAACATGAAGGATTTACATTATTGAAAGGCAATACCAGATTTGTGGGTTTTTATTTTCCTGTAAGATGACTGTAGCTTGGTAGTTCATTGATGCCCGAACCATATGATGTATTTATTTGAAGGTTGAGCAGCTACAGCTACGCCTACAGCAGGAAAAATCTATGCGTATCTTGCTTGAGAAAGCAATGGGCCGTGCCTCAAGTACTTTATCACCTGGACACAGGCACTTTGCTGCTCAGGTAATTTGACATTTGATACTCAGGCCTGTGTTCTATTCACACTTTCTATATCTGTCAAGATAGTAGTGGACATGGTAGACAAATAAACCATTCATGGACATTGGACACCCACCAACAACTGCTTTCAGGTTAATTTGGTTATTAACTATTATAATGTGCAATTCTGTGTATGTGTAGTCTTCAGACTGAAGTATTGTTACATGTTATGTTACTGAAGTGTTCAAGTTTAAACAATCACGACAAAACATAGAATAAGCTATTTAGGATTATAAATTATTAGGACAAGAGGAGTTTATTCACTTGCAAAAGAACTGTAACTTGTGATAAGCATAAAGGGACACTATGCTTGAATTGCAAACTTTGATTGACATGTATAATGCGCTATGTTATTTTTCTCATTCAAGATATGGCCATAAGTAAAAAGTAATCATCAGTTTTATAGAAATTAACTCTTTCTTTTCTTCCCCCTTTTTAGACAAAAGATTTAATTGCTGAAATTGAGTTACTTGAAGAAGAAGTTACAAGCAGAGAGAAACACGTGCTTGCCATGTATAGAAGTATTTTTGAACATTGTGTTAGCCGGCCACCTTCTGAACAAAATTCTGGGGTGGCTTCACCTGCTCACACAAAGCATGAATCTAGGAGGCATCCAAGTATAATTTCAAGTGCTTTCTGTTCGTCAAAAAAGTTTCCCATGAGACCCTTGCAAGCTCTGGTTTCTAACAATGACTTGAAGAACAGAATCTTTGGGTCAAGTTATCCTCCTTTATCTTGTGGCAAGGGCAAAGTTTATTTTGGGAAGACTTGTCCTGATTCCACTAAGGTATAATATATTACTACAGTTACCCGTTTTCTGTCTTTTCTGTGAACAGAAAAAGCTTATAAGTAATACCATCCAAAAGAAGAACCCAATGTACTAAAAATTCTCTTCTGATGTTCGTTCCGACATTTTGACCTTAATCATGTCAGGTTCATGAGAAGTTTACCAAAATGGAGAAAACTCCAGTATTGCGAACTTTAAAGGATCATCTAAACTTGTGCCCGAACAGGCTTTCTGAGGAGATGGTAAAGTGTATGGCAACTGTATATTGCTGGCTCCGTAGTGCAACCTCTGTAAATACTGAAAAGAGTAGGTCATCCACTCATGCTGTACGGCCAAGACATGGTATTTTTGTAGAGGATCGGGACTGTTCTTACAAATCAGTGGTGGAAATATCTTGGATTGCTACACGTAAACGTCATTCTTCACATGCTTCTTACGCCATTGACAACTACAGGTCGGTTCTTTAAAATTGATGAGTTTAAGATGATGCTATATTAAAAGTGTGAATACCAAGAAGGTGCTTCTCATGCACTTACAAAGAGTCTTCTTAATGCAGTGGCATACCATGAAATATTTTGTGTTGATTGAAAAAATAGAAACTCGACAACTAATAGTTCTCTGGCAATTTTAGTAAGAGTTATTTACAATTACCCTCTATTATATGTTTATCGTCGACTGTACAATGATTTGCGAGACAATTTCTGTTATTTGATTGACACTTACAAAATGCATTAATCTTCTGTGATTTATGTTTATAGTATTGCGGCCAAAAAAGAAATTCTGACTACTGGAAGGCCGTTAATAGATTCTAAAGTTTACTTAAATTTCACACAATTTTTCATACAAAATCTTTATATTGTAGAATGTCAATATTGATACAATGGGCTTAACAGTTAAAGCTAGTCAAATGACTTTATTGGTTCATAATGCACTTTATTTTATTAGGTGTGTGCTGACTTAATAATGCAGCACATAAGTGTTAATACAGAAAAAGTTAATATCATATATGAATAAATTGGAAAGTATGCGAGAGCAACAATCTTAAGAAATAAATGGCAAAATTTTGCCTCATAAAGGTCCTGCTAAATGTAGTTCATCATATGAAGGATGAGCCAATAAATAAAATAGGAAAACATCAATAATATCTCTTAAAGAAACTATTTGAAACCTTTATATAAACGTAATGTAATTCCTTACAGTTTAATCTTTTAGAGAACACAAAAAGTTTGCTTAATCTGCTTAACTGACAGTCTATTAAGGGAAAAATTTTCAGTTTTAGTTTTCTGTGTAATTGTTATTTTTGTCCAACCACTCCCTAGATTATAATGATTAAATTGTGGACATAACCCGTTCCTTCCTCACTTCCTTCAGAGTACTAGTTGAACAGCTCGAAAGGGTGAATATCAGTCAAATGGAACATGATGGACAGATTGCGTTCTGGATCAATGTGCATAATGCTCTTGTGATGCATGTAATATTCACGCTCACATGACTATGATTTTTATTTAGCCAACTTTCAGAATGTATAACTTTATTTTACTGATAATAGGCATATTTAGCATATGGAATTCCCCAGGGTTCTCTGAAGAGGCTGGCCTTGTTTCACAAGGTAGTGTATTTCTTTATTCAATTGGATATTCTACTTAGTCAGCTCCAAGTTATTAACACTTTAAGAATGTTTATTAAAACTTACGAAGGATAATACTTTCCTGAAGTGTCTTCCATCAGCCAATCTTTGTTGGGCTCACTGCTGTGCCTAGACCAGGAACCATATCTAAATAATGTTTATTTCAATTTTTTTAATCCAACAAATTATAAAGAAACCATGTCCGAATAATGTTTATTTCATTTTTTTAATCCAACAAATTACAAAGAAACAGTCACGTCTACATGGAACATAAACTAAATTCTGTCTTTGTAGGAGGAAGAAAAAGAAACTCCTATTCACCTACTCTTGATTACTTGTTATCATTTACATGGATTAAGTTGTCAAAAGGCATATCATCTAAATATGCTTCGCTATTTGGAGGCATTTAGATTCCGATGGGTAGTAACTTACGTTAGTTAACACATAATATCATTGAGATACACCTTTAGGCCTTTCAATTTCTCACCGGTGCAATATTGTTCTTAATTATTTTTTAATTGATACGTTGTGGAAAATATGAAATGATAAGTGCAATTGTGTAGTGCAGGCTGCTTACAATATTGGTGGTCATATCATAAGTGCAAATGCCATTGAACAAGCAATATTTGGCTTTCGAACCCCCCGCATTGGACGGGTACTCCTCTGACCCTTGTGCATTTAAATGGTGGAATATTTTGATTGATCCAAATAGTGTAACTCTATGTGTATGTATATATGCCTTTCTGTTTTGACCCAAGGGTTATTACAAATCACAGATTCTTCCCTTGATTTGCATCTGCTGCTTGCAAGCATATATTTTTTTAGAAGGTCATTAATGAATCCGTTTGAACGTGGATATCATTAAATTGGTATTGCACTGCTATGGTTTAACAATCCCCATCACCAATGATCTTCTAAAGTAATACGGTTGTTTTCTGGACAGGATTAGACAAGGGCGGATAAGAAAGTTATGTCAACGTAGGCAAAGATATAAGCTAGATAAGATAATCTAATCTAGTGTTTGATAGGTGTCATACAGTATGGTAGATAATAATATAAATTGTGCACAAATAACAAAATTCTCCTCGCGAAAGGAGGGGTGACAGTGATGGTGGTAATCAGGAGAGGGATGGTAGTGGCAGTAGATGTGGGACAATAGTGGTGCTGGTGGAAGTACTGGGGACAGCAACAGAAAAGGAAAAACAATTGAGCAATAGTTCAAATAGTAACACTCATGATAGTTATAGTCTTCGTTGATAAATTGTTATTTTTGTTGTGAGAAAGCGACAAGACATGTGATTTTGGTTCTCTGGAGATGAGGTTGAAAGGGGAAAACATTGTTTATCTATGTAATTACTTTTCCTAACCCTACTTTTCTATATAAATTTAACTTAATGAACAGAATAGGATGAGTTTGTCCTGTTTGATTAGCTCACTAGAGGGAAGAAAGCAGAATTGGACTGTTTCCTCTAGTACTTATCCTAAACCAGAAGGGCTCTAGGGTTTGCTTTTCATTTGGAAAGAGAAGACCATGACTCCACAAGAAGTTTTAATATAATTATTTTCTGAGCAAGATGCTTAGAACTCCATTAGAATCTTATTTTCCTTGTATTATAATGATCTTTTTAAGAGAATTTGAAGTGAAAAATTTTAATACCAAATTTTGATGTTAGGATGGCTTCTCATGTTTCATCTGATTATTATTTTTTTTTTATCAAGCACAGTGGCTCGAAAGCTTTGTGGCTGCAGCTCTGAGGAAGAAAAATGGTGACGAAAAGCAGTTTATCAGCTCAAAATTGTATATTAATGATTTTCAACCCCTTGTTTGTTTTGCCCTTTGCACCGGGGTTTTGTCTGATCCTGTGGTAATTTTCTTTTATTTACTTTTTTCCAAGAATTGCAGTTTTAATATCAATGGCAAAATGTAATGTTAGTTAGGGCTTTGATCTTCTTGAGTCTGCATCCTGATCAATGTTTGATGGATTGATGAAGCATAGTAAGTAAAAAAAAGGTAGTAAATAAGAGAAATTCCAAAAATATAGGGTATGATATTCAAATTTGCATCCATATCAGTTCCTGCTCCCTTATAACCTAATTTTAAATTGTTGATCAAGACTCTTCTTGTTACTGAGCTGCAGCTAAAGGTCTACACTGCATCAAATATAAGAGAACAGCTGAATTTTGCCAAAAGGGAGTTTCTTCAAGCAAATGTAATTGTAAAGAAGTCAAGCAAAGTTTTTCTCCCTAAATTGGTGGAAAGATTTTCTAGAGAAGCGTCAATCAGTCTAGATGATCTCCTTGGATGGGCAATGGAAAGTGTTGACAAGAAACTCCATGATTCAATACAGAAGTGCCTTGGTCGTAAATCCAATAAAAAGTCATCTCAGATCATCGAATGGATACCTTATAGTTCTCGGTTCAGGTACATGTTGTCGAAGGATCTAATAGACAAGCCATGGTGGGTATGATTATGACATCTTACTGCAATGAAGAGGTCATTTACTTCTTTTAGACTTCACTGTTCTGAGGAAAGCGAGGAAGCTAATTGTAGGTGTTCATAGAAATTTCTTGTACATTTTAACACTAATTTTTTCTTGTGTTAGATTTGGTACTTACTATCTAAATATTTTTATAAATGTAGCCGCCTAACTTGGAAGTTGTAGAATATAATAATAAACGGTAATATGTTCTTGGTGGATGTAGGTGAGCAGAAGTATAGAAATGTTGATCACACTACTACCATATATGGTTAATTTTTTCTATCCTAAAATCGTAAGGTCAAGTATATCTAATTGTTTTGCTCTGGCAACTTCAGTGTCACATAAAGCATACTTGGATTTATTTATTTTTTGTCGACAATATAAAATAGGGTTAAATATGTTTTTAATCCCTAAACTATTGGCCATTTCTGGTTTTCGTCCCTCTTCCAAAGTAAGGTACACTTTAGTCCTCATACTTTTCGAAACTTTGGTTTTAGTCCTTCAAAACTAACACCGTGAAAAATATGCTGACGTGGCTAACGGTAGACTGACACAGTTCTTTTTTTTTTTCAGAGTTTATCAGCTTTTCTTCCTTTCTCTCTCCCTCGTCTCTTCCTTCAATTTCAAAACACAAAACAATTTCCAGCACTCCACTCCAAACCTCCCATGCGTGTTCCTTTCCCCTCACAAAAGAACATACGGATTCAGATAAAGACGATAACAGCCAAGTCCTTCAATGATCAGGTTTTATGTTTGACGGAAGAGTTCAATCAAATGAGTTTAACCATGATAGATTTAGGAATTTCATTTCTGAGGTTGATCACGAGCCCTGATGCTTCCGGTGCATCTATTATTGGATGGCTCATCACTGGATCATTTGGACTGATGGCAGTCGTATATGCCGTTCTCAAGTGGCAGCGTAGGTCCTCGTTGAATTGGAATAAAGCTGCAGCAAGAGAGAAGAAGAAAGTTTGGAAAAAGTTTAAAGTACCACTGTCTGGTCATTCTTGGGTTGAAGATTTCACTTACAGGGAACAACCATCCACTTGTTGTTTCTGCTTGACTTCCCTTTGGCCTTCCCAAAATCTAGGTACAACAGCCTCACCACATACCCCTCTCCATCGTTGCTCTGTTTGTGGTGTCACTGCTCATTTCCTTTGTTCACAGTTTGCAGCAAAGGATTGCAAATGTGTTGCTCAGGCTGGTTTTGGCCATATTAGACACCACTGGTCAGAAAGATGGGTTAACGTGTATGAAAATCACGAGATGTCTGCCTTCTGTTTTTACTGTGATGAGCCATGCGGTGTTCCCTTTGTTAAAGCTTCTCCAACATGGCATTGCCAGTGGTGTCAGCGCCTCATTCATGTTAAATGTCATAACAAATTGACTAAAGATTCTGGTGACTTTTGTGATTTGGGTCCCTTGAGGCGAATTATCCTTTCTCCTCTTTGTGTCAAAGAAGTTGATGAGGATCTAAAAGGAGGACGGCTAAGTTCTATTATAAGCTCTTCTGTTAATGGCCAGATTAGAAAGCGGCGTAACCGCAGTAAACATGGAGGTGGTTACAATGTGAATCCGTATGTTCTTTTGTGAGGGGAAAGGAACACGCATGGGAGGTTTGGAGTGGAGTGCTGGAAATTGTTTTGTGTTTTGAAATTGAAGGAAGAGACGAGGGAGAGAGAAAGGAAGAAAAGCTGATAAACTCTGAAAAAAAAAAGAACTGTGTCAGTCTACCGTTAGCCACGTCAGCATATTTTTCACGGTGTTAGTTTTGGAGGACTAAAACCAAAGTTTCGAAAAGTATGAGGACTAAAGTGTACCTTACTTTGGAAGAGGGACGAAAACCAGAAATGACCAATAGTTTAGGGACTAAAAACATATTTAACCCTATAAAATATAAATAAGTACTCTTGGATTAAAGGGCTGAAAAATTGTTTGGACATCGCTCCTTTTAGTTGTTTAGAATTAGTGCTAAAAATTTGACTTTATTGATGAATAAAGGAAGAATATCTGATAAAAGCATATCTAATAAAAGAATCTTAGTTCTTAAATTGAGAGTTTTAATTTTATAACTTATGCTTCGTATTAAGGTTTTCTGTTTATAAAAAAGATTATAAAAAAGTGAAGGGGCTACGAGTAGCATGCAGCAGTTTTTCATTTTTTGCATGAAGTTTTGACGAGATGACATATGCATGTTATGTATGCACATAGATCCATAGTCAGAATGAGAAAATGGTACTACTAGGAGTAGCAAATTTAAGGACCTAGAGAGAGTTCGTACAAACCCTCTTAATTCTCTTTTATTCCTGATATTTCGCTGTCATTTAAAAAAGTATGTATATTCTCATTGATCAGACTTGTATTTGACCTATCAATCATCTACAAAGCCCTATCTCATTACAATGTTTGATCATGTTTAAACAGTGTTATTAGATGAAAATAGTTAAAAATTTAAAATAAATGCAGTTCTTACTTTTTTGTATGAATCTTTCAACTTTGTTGTCTCTTAGATATATTATATCTTTTATCTTTTAGTTAGTTTGTTATTATTTCTCATTTGTATTTTAGGCTTAACCCATATTTCTTCTATTATAAATAAAAAACCCTATGTGTGTATTTAACACAAGGGAGATTAATCCCAAACATAGTTTTTCACTATATTCAACATGGTATCAGAGCAGGTTCTCTGATCTTCTTCCGGGGTCTCTGCTATCTGCCGGCGGCCGGCTGCCATGTTCGTCGGCAGCCCCTAAAATTTCAGTGGGCAGCCCTTTCTCTTCTTCTTAAATCTGTGCCACAGTCAGCACCAGTGCAGCCAGTCGCCTCTGCCGTCGACCATCGCCGCTATCCGCCGCCGCCGTCACAGTTCGACCAGTGACCAGCGGATCTGAAGCGTCTCCTCGAGCGACGACCAACCCCGCCGGAGTCAAGACCAGACTCATCTTCACGCACCTCCACGCGCCGCCTGTCTTCAGCTGGTCTCGGGTGCGTGTGTTGCCACGCGCCGCCTTGTCGCCGGCCACCCTCACAATTCCGACCGGTAACCAGTGGATCTGGATCGTCTCTTCAAGCGCGACCTAACCCTGGTGGTCGCCGTCTCTGTCTCGTCCGCATGCGCTGTCACGCGCCTCCTCTCTCCGGTAGATCTCGGACGCGTGTTCATCACGCGCCGTCTTCTCGACATCGGCATCAAATGGTGCTGCTGCCGGTCGTCTCGCCGGAGCTTCTTCTCTCTGTTCTGACCCTCCATAGCAACCATAGCTTCCATCTTCTTTGGTCTTCACAAAATCTCCATCTTCTTCCTTTCTCACTAGATTTGCCGTAGTCTTCTTCCTTTCTCACTAGATTTGCCGCAGTCGGTACCGGTGCAGTCAACCGCCGCTGCAGTCGCTACCGCCTCAGACAAACGCAACTGCGTCAGTTCTTCTTGGGCTAGAGTTTAGCCTGATCTTCTTGTGATACACTGCTAAGTATCACCACTTGGGAGTTGTCCAGCAAAGAATTTTGGACCTCCAACATGTCTTTGGATCTTTGATGCCTTTGTTTCAGCATTGTAGCTTAATATTTTGTTTTGTTTTAGTGGTCCAGCAACTGTGATATTTCACATTTCCGCCCTTCACATTAAGGGGGAGTACGTTTCCAAGACTTATAAATATGGGTGTAGTCCCTGCAATTTTGTAGATTTCAGCTACTACTGTTGATCCCGTCACCCATCCATCATTGATGAGGATTTAGTGTAGTCCCTGCAGTTTTGTAGCTCTTAGCTTTCAGCTACTACTGTTGATCCCGTCACTCATCCATCATTGATTGGGAATCACTCCTTGCAGTTTGTCATTGTCCACCACTGCTCTCCTTCATCCACTTTTGAAGTTGAAGTTTCACAAGCTGCTGTTAGTCCATCTATGTTTGCCTCACACTCTTGAAGACAAATCATCTAGTTCAACACTGAGCTCATCTATTCCAAGCTTAGTTCATACAATTTGTATGCTCCAGCTTGAGGGAGAGTGTTAGATATATTATATCTTTTATCTTTTAGTTAGTTTGTTATTATTTCTCATTTGTATTTTGAGCTTAGCCCATATTTCTTCTATTATAAATAGAGAACCCTATGTGTGTATTTAACACAAGGAAGATTAATCCCAAATATAGTTTTTTCACTATATTCAACACAATAAATTTTAATAAATAATAAAATGCATATTTATAGGAATGTAGAAGTTACCAATAAACTCATTTTAACATTTCAATTGTAGAAGTTACCGAAAATAGTTATCTTTAACTCAGTTGCATAAGATCTATGACGTTGAAAAAAGAAAATAAAATGAAAGTCTTTCGTAAAAATTATACGAACTTTAGTACTCTAAATTTCGGAAGAGGTTAAACAAGAGAAGTTATTTTAGAATGTGTTTAGTTGCACGTTGAGAAAAGATTGATGCACATCAAACCAAAGCAAGTATTTAGTTGTCTCTAAGTACCATTTCAAACAAAATTTTAACGTGCAAGCGTAATTTTAAGAGTAGCCAAACACGCTACCAAACTAATTCACTCTCCAATCTGAGTTTGAGGCACCCCAAACAGAAAAACAAGAGTCCGAGCTGCTTTTGAAATTTCATTTTTCATGATGGCAATATTTATTCAACTATAACATCAACTAAAAGTACTTTGATTAGTATTATCCAAATAAATGCTCATCAATATACTTTTGAACAGAAAATATCCAAACATATTTTTGTCAAACACAGTTCAAACTTAAGAAGGCAGATTTTAATCCAAAAATGCTCCCAATCTTAGCGTTGAGGACAAAATTGGAGATCATACCTAATCATGTGTCACACTAGGTATCTTGAGTTTGTTATATATATTTGAAGAGAAATACAGGGTAACATAAATTGTAGGATTCAATAAAATCAATGAAATGAACAGTGTTTGATGGAAACAAGTCAAACAACTCGGCTTCTATGCACAATGCCTCCAACATACACCATGCAAAACAAGGCGTTATACCTCAATAGTCATATACAGTGTTGAATGAAGACAACTCAGCTTCTACGCAATGCCTCGCACATACTGATCCAAAGTTGTATTGAACAGCTCACACCTATGAATACCCATTAAAAGTTTATCCAGTCAAAAAGCTTTTCGTGGCAACAAGGAAATCTATGAAACCATAAAATAATTCCTCAGACCATTTTAGCTAATAGGGAAAATAATTAACTAGCAACAAATTAGCTTAGATAAAAAACAAAAATATATCAGATTATAAACAGAAAACAAGTGTTACACTTATTGATAAAATATGATAACAAGTTATACATTAATTACATATAAATCTACTCCATGTTCTCAGGTTATATGATGTTGTATTAGTTAAAATCACGAAATACAACATATTAAATCATAGCAAAATGTGCAGGTGAATAGGCTGTAAGCCGATATTCTGTCGTGGATGAACACATCACTAGCCAAAGCACTGACCTCAATTAAGGTCGAACACATCACTAGCCAAAGCACTGAATTCAATTATGGTCGCACCAGTAGTATCGGTGTGGCCTTAATTGATATACGGCAATCTATTGAGCATAGCCGTACTGCAGAAAATGGTGTGGCCACGACTAGTAGTGGCCTAGTTAGATGACAGTAGATACTAATGAGAGGGGGTAGGTTCTATTCTTATTTACTGTATTAATCAATATAAATTGTTCGTAGTTTGTTTGACTTTACTATATAGGATCTAGGAAAAGATTATGACTTTCTGAAATTTATGGATTGAGTTCATTTAAAATTTAAATATACTTTTTTGTAGTTGGTGAGCTGAACTCCATGCAAACATGGGGTTGGTTAGGATTAGGATCAAGGTTTCGGTGGCAAATTTATCAAGCGAGCTTTCTGACCCTAGCTGGCAACCCACATTGATAGCTCTGAACTTACTGGGAATAATTATAAAGATTGAATGATTATGGCCCTGCCCTACTTTTCTTTTTCGATGTCTAGTATTAACTCAAGTGGTACCTATGCCAGCTTACAAACATTTCAACTAGTCTACCTCCTTGAACAGACAATCTACATTAGACTCTCACTGGCCTAACTCCATACATTAAGCAAAGTTTGGGTTTGAATCTGTCAACAGTGTGCCTAACCACGTATCACGTGCTCACCTTCATCAGTATTGAACCTCGACATTAACTTTTTGTTTGGTACAGAGAAGAGTGAGGGACAAAGTATTTTTTGTTTGCTTGGTGAGGGAGAATATGAAAACAATAATAATAAAATAGAGGGAAGCACTGTATCTTTTTTCTCATTTATTTTTATTGATGTCTCTATCTCTCACCTTATTTTCTATCAAATCAATCAAATTAGATAACCTTCAAAAACACTTTATTTTTCACCTATTTCTGCCCTATCAAACCATTAAACATTCAATTTTACTTTTTACCTATTTTTTCAAGTTTTCTTTCATCCTCTCCATTTTTTTTCCTCAAAACCAAATGAGACATAGAACGATGTCAACTAATGATGATATTGTCCGCGGATGACACTATGAAACCACGTTCACAGAACAGATATGTCGTTCTTCTGATAAAAGGACAAATATGTCATTTAGAGGGAAGAATAAATTATGTTACCTAATAGGAGATCCAGGTGTATAAAGCGGGTTCTTAACAACATAATCAACATACAAATTGTAGATACGCTTTAAGGATTCCCGTAGATCACCAGTTCTAGGATGAGTCACCAAGATTATCTGTATAAAGCAAGAACAGAGTCACAATAGGTACGTTATAAGAATCACCTATATATGAAATTATGAAGATCACTACATTAATTTATTTTCCAGAGAGTATAACATGATTAAATAATATTTATCAGTGCTGTAATACGTCTCTTTAATTGCTAAAATAGATACCACGGTGGCTGGTGTTAAGCGGTCCATCTTACTTTGCACAACTTCTTAAGACAACTACTAATGCTCTCTTTGGTAAAGATGAGAGAAAAAGGATGGATAAAAATAAGTTGGTAGAGTGGAAATAAATGGAAAATAAAGTTAAAATTAAAAGTGCTTGATTGAAAGAGAAATAGAGAAGCGATCAGAAGATAGATGCAGAGTTTGACTAAAAATAAAGAGAGAAATAGTACAGTAACTCCTACCGTTTTTCAAATTATTCCCTTCTCTTTCTCACCCACCAAACACCCTATCTTAATTTCGTCCTGAGGACACTCACAACCAAACAACGTGTAAAGGATAAATTTAGTGAAATCTACTAAACTAAAATTCACTACTATTTATACCCATATCTGAAGTTTCTAAACCATTTTATCACCTACGCGGCATGGTAAACACTAACCTATGCATCTTATAAGCAAGTTTATTGTTCTTGATTTTAACAAACACGCTTTAAAAACAATGAAGTGGGACAGAAGCTAATCATCCTCACAATTGATCAAATATACATGGGATTTGTAAGTAACTCAAAAAATTAGATCAGGCCAAAATTCGTAAATCCAAAGATTATATCATGGTGTATAATATTTCTTTCACTCTATCCTGTTCTCTTTTTTCCCAGTTCTATGCCACTTCAGTTTTCATTTAAAATTATGTCAATAAACCTATTTTTCTGGCCAAAAAGAGATTAATATATGAATATAACATACAAATAGAGAATAAGTGTCAAATAGCTACAATTATCAATGAACAAATGAACAAAAGCCAAGGTGCAAAACATTTCCGCACTAGACTTCAGGACCAGAAGTAACTTCATCCATAAGGCTCTCTAACAAACATACAAATAAAACCCAAGATTTATTGTAGCTGACCTTTATTCCAGAAGGACTTTCCATGAAATTAAGTTTGTATGTATTAGTGCGGAAACTGTGAAATGAACAACCTTGGCCAGGTAACTGAGGCATACCAAGGTTTCCTTTCTCAGCAGCACTGCACAACAATATGGAGCATAATTAATTAAACTTGCCAGTGCAACATGCAACATGAATTCCTTTATTGATTACACCAAAAGTCCACCATACAATCCATGACTTGTTGATCTTTACTCTGGCAGTAATTCAGTAAAAATATTAACATAATCAATTATAATCATGCAAAGCATAAAATATTCAAGAGATAAGATGTGGTATAAGGGTATAAGGATAAGGAACATGGGAAACATATTAAAATAAGGATAAAGAATAAAAGAGCATTGGAACAAACAAATATCCTATTAAATTACTGGTGATCAAATTAACCAAGCTTGGTTACTATGAAGGAAAGCACCATCAAACAACATCAACTTACATATGTTAGCAAGGTCTACAGTAAATAAGTATTATTCACATGTTTATTTTGCTATTTGGAGAAAGAAGCAAGTATACATTTTAAATAGCAGGTTTGTCATCTCTTACCACTTTTATATTTTACACCTAAAAGCAATTTGAATGCAACACATAAGAAAATAATATATGCTGCAAAACAGTTCTTCAGAGAATAAGAACAGCAGCTAGAAGAGTTAGCACATGTTTGATTTATCTTATTTTGAAGAAATAATTGTTCATTTATGCCGTCTTTCCAAGAAAGCCATTGAAGAACAGTGATTACTTCACCAGAAATATCAAAATATCTTGCTAGGCAACATGGAAAATTTTGCAACAGACATAAAGTTCATTTCATTTCAAACATTACTAGTATATGCAATCTTCAAATTACTTTAAAGGAGATAAGTTGCTTTTTTGTACTCAGAAATTAATCGTGGAAGTAAAATTAAACAGTAAACATAGGATTAGAATAGCTGGAAGGATGATTTGGCACTTATTCGAAATCCACAAGACAAACATACCTGGTGGGATCCATCTTGGCAGTTAAAGACTTCAGAGAGAAAAGCAGACCAAACATTAACTTATGGTCTTGTTGGGCATCCAATGTCCGCAAGGGGCGATTCCACTCCCTATAGAGCAGGCACACACCATTCCTATTAAACACATACATCATATGGCCATTGTTTCCTGGAGCTGCTGGAGCAGGAGGTGAAGGACTGATCTCAGAACCCCCAAAGAATTGCATTCTTGATCAACAGGGATGAAGAATAGATTGACAATCACCGAAAAACCAAACCCTAACACATGTATGTTAATCACATTAATACACCTTCATAATTGGCCAATAACCACCATATATATGAGGAACTGTTGTTAGTTGGATGGAAAAATTACACAGAATTGGATTCGACACAATTAACAATAGCATTAGCACACTCCAAACATCATTTGTTTGGAACACAGTCATTGTTAGCTGCCATTGTCAATTTAAGCAACTTACTGATTCATTAAGAAGTACCATAATACTGATAGTATTGTCAGCAATTTCAAACAGAATAAGATTATAGAGCTCTAAAATCAAAGGTCAGTCCCAAATCAATTGTGTGACATCCAAAATTGCAGTTTCAAAATTACCAATGGACAAGATTTCTTCATGGTAAATGAAAAGTAGAACTAGAAGTACATTCAGAGATTGCTGGTGATAAGCAGCTGCCAAGCTGTGCGCCTAAGGTTTGGTCAAATATAAGCATGGATTCTTTTCATATTTGAATCTACCAGATTCACTTCAAATTGGGGTTTAACTTGGGCTGGATCCGGTTTGGGATCAAACTGGGTAAGGTGTCAAATTACCCGGCAGAGGTGGGTAATGGAGCTGAGAAAAATTGGGAAGGATAACCATTAAATGCATAATGATTAACAACACAATAGCCAAAATAATAGTTTAATACAGCCATGCAATGTATACATTTTCAGTGTCCAGGTGTGGAAAAAAAGTAGAACAGTCAGAATCACCTTAAACTGAGCTGCATTCTTTATTTAGACACTGGACCAAAAGACATATCACCAATTCCAAAAACTAAATACTTACATTTACTATTATTAAATCAAGGCAATGCATGATATGAAAATGAATAATATATTTGCTTCAAAGGATCTCAAGAATCATAAACACTCAAAATCTAAAATGCAAACTTTAGTGGTAGGGGTGCTCCAACTAATTAAACATTAATTTTCTATCTAACCTGTCAATCATGAAGGTAAAAAAAAATCTTAATTGTAAGTAAGGTTATATCACTTTTGTGGAACACCGTGCTCTCTTGTGTAGTTCCAGTGAAAAATTAAAAATTAAATAAATAAATAAAGAACCAACTGAACAAATAAAATGAAGAGTGGAGACTGACAAATTAAAAAGAATATGAACTTATTGGAAAGATTTACTTTTTCAGTGTTCTGTGAGAGACATAGAGGGCAAGAATGGCACCGGCTGGGTAGCCTGAGGCTATAGGCAACAATCAAGTGTAAAGAAATAGGAGAGAGAGAGAGAGAGAGACCAGATCTAAGGCAGTGAAAAATTATAGATCAGAGCAAGTGGTTCCACCAATGACAAGGGTAAACTAGACATTAGGTTTCTTTATAAAAAAAATATAGTTTTCTCAATAAAAAAGTTTAGTCTTATGTACTTTAAAAATGTCTTAATTTCATACATTATGGTCATCTCAATAAACTAACAAATAGGTTGGCGAAATGGTCGGATGGGATAAGCTCAACATTACAAAATGGATCAAGATATCCAACCCGTCCACTCACTAATCAGGCCGGCGAACTGACCTATTAGTTTTTCAAGTTTTTTACTTTTTTATTGTTAAATTAACCTAAATGTTTTTGTTCAGTTTTTTATAATATTTTTTGACGACTAAAAGGGTTTGTCACAAACCATCCAATCTCACCTTCTTCCTCCGAGATTCGAAGCACACCTTCTTCTAGTATTCACAAACTCTCAGATCGATACTGTTGATGGTCCGGCCTACCAAGACCGCAACCATCAAGACCCTTCCAACCATTCGGTTCTATTCTGGCATGGGTTGTCTGCACTTTACACGAAGGTCGACACCCGGAGATTGGGAGAGAGAGGACAGATGTGATGGAAAGAGTAAATACAAAAAGGAAATCCCAAACTCCCCAATTTCAAGCCCTAATTCACACATTTCAAGCCCAGAAGACTAACCTGCTGGTGCCGCTACTCCGGCTCAGCCGTGCTTCCTCTACTCCGTTCTGAGAAGATGGGTTTCTGAGAAAAAGTGATGGGTGGGATTAGTTTGGCTTTTTTTTTCCTCTCCAACAGACAACCTGAAGCTCATCTCAACAGTGGTGACTGATTATATAATTTATGTAAATAAAGTTGTAAGTGTTTGTAAAATCTGAGATAAATTAAATTTGATTAAACTTTTATTTAATCTAATGAAATTATAATAAACAAGTTAAATTTGTGTATTTTATGTAAATAGACTCTAATAAAAAAATATTGAGCGTATTTAAACATTACAAGCAAATAGTTTATTTTATTTGTAATAATTTAAATAACAATTTATTTATTTTACCTCTTGTATCTTTTATATTTTTATATTTATAGAATCATTTTTATTATCCAAATAAATCACCCATATAAAATGATCTTTTTTATTTATACTATTTTATCCCATATTTTATTACAATTTTACCTTTTATATAATTATACTATTATAAACAATTAATTAAATATTAGGTTTAGATTGGTTTTATGTTAATATATTTTTTAATTTTAATATAACTTTTACTGATTTTAAAATTATTTTTATTATCGTAATTATTTTTAATTATATTTTTCTTTTATTATCATAACAAAAATATTGTGTTTGACCGTTGACTGGAAAATCCATATAGTTTTATGATTTATAAACAAATTAGGGTCATCATTTTAAATTCACAAAACAAACTAAGATATTTTATTTAAGGACGATGAAAGAGAATAACTTTTTTTATTAATTTGTGTATTTTTAAGAAAAAGTTTTTATCTTTTCATTCACATATTTTTTTTTTCTTGGAAGGTAGGTAGAAGTTATTTTTTGAAAACCTTTTTTCTCTATTTTTATTTTTGAAATAAACATACGAGACATATTGAAATTTGTAATGAATAACTATTTTTTAAAATAAGCACACTCACAAATAACTGTTAGAGGAGCCTAAATATTTACATCCCTATACTTCAATCACACTTTTTCATCTACATATGGAAAATTATACACATTCAACAACTTATGTAAATATATTTATATATTTATACTCATTCAATAACTTTGTTTATATATGGAAAATCATTTCCTTTATTTTTTCATCTTAAAAAAAACACTAAATTTTCTTTTATTATTTTAAAACAAAGACAAATAAAATATACCCTTTTAAATTATGATTTTTTTTCTCGGATAAATAGAATTTTTGAGAATAAATTAGTGAACGTGCACTTATAATAAGAAGACAATAAAATTATAATTACAAAAATAAACATAAATAGAACAATTTAATTATAGATAATTTTATTTATTTTATGATGATTTATATTTATTTAATTTAAAAAATACTTAAATTTAAAAAAAAACTGTTAAATTTAAATTAAACAATAATTTGAATTACAAAAGTTGAAGAAAAGTGTACAAAAGAAATCATTTTTATATATAAATATATAAGTATAAATATATAGGTATAAATAATTAAATTTTTAAAAAACAGTTAAATTTAACTAAAATGGTACTTTGAAGGGTAAAAAAATTAATAACATCACATTATTATTATTAACATTATTTTTATTAACATTATTATTATTATAATTAATAAGCTTTAAGTATTCAATTCAACTCATATACTTTTAAATAATCACTAATTAAACTGGATCCAATTAAATTAAGTTCAGGATGACTTATAATTGTAAATAATAATAATAATAATCCATAATAATCCATAATAATATGTCAGTAGTACTTTCCATTTTGCCTTTAATTGAACTAATAACTGGATTAAAATTGAAAAAACCACCGTGGATGAACTGCACCGTGGATCTCTGATCATTTATTTAAATCTCCTCCTGGAACGGTTGGATCAGAGCATCCGAATTTGAGCGACACTTATTTGCCCCTCTTATCTTATTCAATAACGAATCAGCCATCCTAAGAAGTGACACTGTTTTTCAGAGACAGCGGTTCCATGCTTAACCCTAGAAACTAGATACTTTACATGCGCCAATAGGGACCACCCACGTGTCAAATTTCACCCTCTTTGCCATCGATCTTCACTATTTACGTACAAACCCATTTTTTTTTAATTTGGATTCCCATTGCTGACACTTATTTTCTCTTCATTGGGAAAAAAACAAAATTCTCCACTCACTGCTTTCTCCACAGCCACACCCAAAGAACAACAAAACAAATCCACTCCCACACCTTTTCAGTTTCCTTTGCGTTTCTTCCTCGTAACTCTCACCGTCATAGCCGGAACCCTAATTTGATCTGCCGGAAATCCACGGGTGAGGTTCAATTGACTCTGTCAGTGTTCCTTTTTTGTTTTTTTTTTCTGCAGTGAAATTGCATTCACACTCAGATTTCTGTGTTGAAGGGAGTAGATGACTGTACGATTGGGGAATAGGTGAGATCACGAGGGTTGGATTTCCTCGCCGGATGGAGGGAGGTAGCGTCTCTAGACTTACTTGTTCTGGTACTGTTCATGTCCAACTTTGGGTTCTTAATCTTCTCCTTTGCTGTGATTAGGTTAAGACTTTTGCTTCCTTTGCTTTGAAATGGTGAGTCTCTTTTGAAAAATTATTACTTTCTACTTAACTGTTCTAATGGGCTAATTCAGGCATAAAAGAAATTTTCAACTACCTGGTACTTTACAATAGTTAAATCCTGTGTGTAATTTTTTTATTTTTTTCTTCTCATAGTCAGTTGGAACAAGGAAACAATTCAATTGGATCCAAATTTTATTTTATTTTGTACTCTTGATTGTTGAAAAAAATTATCTGAATGTATGCATGTTTGACCTTGCCATGTTTTTAATAAGACTAATAAATAGGTTGGTGATGCAACTAAGGCCCTTGCATAAGAAGTTTCTCACGGTATGACAGTAAAGATTAACCTGTAGGAATCATTTATGGAATCTTAATTTGGTACTTAGTTATACAGGTCTATCTTCCACATTTAAAATCACTTTTCTAATCAGTAGGCAACCTTTAAATCTTAGGGATTGTTTTCTACTTCCTCACCCTTCAAAGTGTATCATTACAATGGCAGAACCTAAATTAACAGTACCATGGTATTTGTTTTTTTTTTTATTTGGCTATATTAGGTAGTGTGGCAGCCTTGAAACTTTGAATTATAGGGTTGTGATTATATGTTTTAACTTGTGCTATTTTCTTGCTCTTTTAAATTGAGTTTCTATGTTTTTTTGCTTTATGTTGGTGCTGTAATTTGCTGAAAACTTGACAACAATTATTCTTTAATTTCTATGCATTTTTTGCTTCCATACTTGTGGAATGTGTAATTTATTGCTTATCCTTGGATGATGAATTTGATGGATCTTGTATGTACCTCTGTCTACTTTTATGAATTTGTATCTTTGGATGTCTTTCTGTCAATGCATGCACATACTTTTATCAGGTTTAAGGTCTCTATCACTGTTGTTTCTCTTATTCTTATGTGCATATTTGTGCATATTTGTTTTAGGGATTCACCCATGGATTATGATGACAATGATTTTCAAAACCAGAATCTCCATTTAGCTGGTGAAGGTAGTGCCAAGTTTCCTCCAGTATTAAGGCCATATGCTCTTCCCAAGTTTGATTTTGATGAAAGCCTTCAAGCAAATTTAAGATTTGATAGTTTAGTAGAAACTGAAGTTTTCCTTGGCATTGAAAGCAACGAAGATAACCAGTGGATTGACGCATTCTCTCGAGGTGGCAGTGGAATAGAGTTCAGTTCAACTGCAGCTGAATCTTGCACTATATCAAGGCATGGTAATGTTTGGTCAGAGGCCACTTCCTCAGAATCTGTTGAAATGCTTTTAAAATCTGTTGGACAGGAAGACTATATTCCTAGACAAACAGTTATTCAGGAATCAGATGCCTGTGATGAACTGGCTTGCTTAGCTAAGCAAATGGACACCAATCCCAAATTTGAGGACAGAAATGAATTTAAAGACAGTATTTCAGATATACATCCATCTGGTGGTACTCATGCAAGTTTTTCTGAATTGAAAGAAGACGTAGGAATGGATAAGCCTCGGGATGGATTGTCCCAAGGCCGTGAAGGGGAATTATCCTTTGATGGAACTTCAAGTAATCCTGAACTAAGTAATATCAGTAGAAATTATGACTTGCCTCTGTCTGAAGGGAGTTTGTCTCCCTATATTAATGACAAAAATAAAAATTCAAGTCAAACAGAAGTTGAGATAGTTAATGATGATTCATCTCCTATCAAAACTCAAGGTGATTCATCTTCCGTGCATACTAATTTTGCTGAATCTTCTATGAATAATATGCATGATGAGAAGCAAGGTCCTATTCAAGAACATACTAATAATCAAGATTTGGAATCTTCTGTGATGGATGAAGCTGTTTTGGTAGACACACAGACTCAGGAAAAAGATGCTGTTGGGGGTGATGTGCACCATCTGGATAAATCCCTTCATTCAATCCCTTCTGTGATGGATGAAGCTGTTTTGGTAGACACACAGACTCAGGAAAGAGATGTTGTTGGGGGTGATGTGCACCATCTGGATAAATCCCTTCAATCAATCCCTGCAGTAGTGACTCTGGAGGGTGGGGTTGTAGTTGATGGTCTTCAGAGTGGATTAGGTAGTTTAGAGAATTCCAGGAGAATGGAATCTGTTGCTGTGTCTGACTTGCAGAAAGCTGAAAAAAGCAGTAAAGGTGGTGATCAGTCTCAGAACAATGCAAATGAAGACTTATTGTTGGTTAAAGATGTGGTAATGACTGATCAGTCTGTACCAAATACACATGATTTGCCAGAAATATCAATTAAAGATGATTCAATCTCTGAGGGGCAAGTGGTTGAGGTTAGTAATTCCAATTGTGAAAATCTTCCCAATATGCAGCAAAATATGGATGTCACTAAGATGATATATGATGGGAGCAGTGTTACTAAGGAAGTTGAGCTGTTGAACACTAGTGGTAATGTGAACACAGTGATTTTATCAAGCAAGGTTGAGGCATCTATGGTCACTGCAGAGGAAAACAACATTTCCAATACTAGTGAAGGAAATGATGACAATAGTGTAGGTTTTACTAATAGCAGTGTGACCGACCCTTCAACGAAATCTTCCATTTTGGATGAGTCTACTCAACTATGTGCAAACAATGATCCTCACAGACAAAATGAATATGAAAAATCCGAGCAAGTTGTCTCTGTCAATGATCAGGATCAGCTGCTGAACACTGCTAATCATGTGGATACAAATATTTTGTCAAGCAAATTGGAGACATCTGTCTTTACAGCAGAGGAAAATAACATTTCTATTATCAGTGAAGGAATTAGTGATAATAGGGTAGGAGGTTTTTCAGGCAGTGGTGTGTTGACTGTTTCAACAAAATCTTCCATTTTGGGTGATTCTACTCAAATGTGTGTGAGCAATCAATCTGACAGACAGAATGACAGTGATGAAAGTAAAAGAGTTCCTACTGCTTCTAGCCAAATGGATTGTGATGTTGATCAATCCCATCTTGTGGATAAGGGGGTGGTTTCATCATGTCTTAGTGAAAGTAGCTTGGAAACTGAATTGATGACTTCCTCAATATCAACCCATTCTACACCTGTCAACAAATCAGGTACGGTATAGGTATTCAATCTTTGTATTTGCAAATCAAAATGAATATTTTAAAATCCTTGCACTACAGGTGAAAATCTCAGGCCTGTTGGGGTTGAGAAAATGTCATTTCCAGTTTTCACTAATAAATACTACTATGTTGTTTTCACAATTTCTTGTGTAAATCATTGAAAACTATGAAACAGTGTAACGCTTAATAATTATTAGCGAAAATTAGATATGCAAGAATTGTTTTTCTTAAAACTAAACAATGCTTTAGGTACCACAATGATGTGTCACTTGTTAACTGATATAGTAAAAGGTCCTACACTAATCTTGGATCAGATTCCTAGTAACTCATTAACTTAAAAGGTTTCTTTTCATCATTATTTCAGTTTCACAAGTTGTTTTGCAAAATAGTAGCTTGACATCACATGAAGCAGACATTCCACCTCTTAGCGAAGTTGTTTCCAGTCATGAAGTTACTAGTCACAATGATTTTCAAGGGATAACTCCTGTTGGATATTCTTCTGCCAAGGGAAATGAAGAATCTGCAGGAAAAGAAGCTGGGGAAGCATGCCCAGCTACCATTATTGGATCTTCTGAAAGGGAAACTGCTCCTTGTCCTGTTGACACAGGAGCTGAAAAAACCCAATCTTCTGATATTTCTAGTCAACTGTTATCAGAGAATTTAGGAACTATTAGTGCTGTAAAGATTGGTGAACCTCAAGGAACAAAAAATGATAAAGTTATTCCAGAATGTGCAAAAGAGATTAGTATTCCTCAAGTTATATGTGCATCTTCGGACAACAAGAGTGAAGGTGTTGCAGTCTCTTCGATTAAAGATGACAAGGAGACTGTGCAGGAGAATCCTGACAAGCCTTCCTCAGAAAAATTAGGTAATCTTTAATCCATTTTTGTTGTCCACTTATAACTTCCTTATCAGCTATAAAACATGGACAAAACATATATATATATTACATGGTGGCAAGTCATTTTAGTTTTGTCTAAATTTAGTGACTTTGTCATTGATTCTTTTTTTATGTATTCATCATGAATTAACTCTATCTAATTATGCATTACAACTCTCAAAATGATTTTGGTTGTAGTTTATTTTTTTTGTTAAATTTTATATTGAAGATCTCTCAAAATTCCAATTGTGTTCATCCTTCCTTTCTATTTATGTCATACAATTTCTAGAAAGAGTATGCATTACAACTCTCACAATGATTTTGATTGTAGTTTATGTTTTTTGTTAAATTTTATGTTGAAGATGGCCTAAATATTTCTCAAAATTCCGATCGTGTTCATCCTTCCTTTCTATTTATGTCATACAATTTCTAGAAAGAGTATGATTGTATGTGTATGTGCACTAAATGTTAGGTTAAAGATCACCTCATGAGTTCTAAACAACTTTGTGTAAATATTTTTTTTGTAATGATAAATTATGACTTTGCATGATCCAGTTTCTCAGCTAATAGATTGATAAACTTGTACTCATATTATGTACCAATTGTGCAAAGAATATGATAGTAAACTTTATGAGCTTGTAACACTCAAACTTACGGGTTACATGGGCAACACTAATGTGTTTTTCGGTTCTTGCAAGGTACTTTTGTTTCTATTGAAATTTCTATTGTTTCACTCATGCCTAATACCATCATGGTGCACACTAGAAAGCCCCTTGTTTTGTGATGGTATTACACTAAACCTAAGAATTTATTAAGATAATAAAGAGTCTCATTTAAAAGAAGAAAAAATAATAGGTAGCAGGGTAACAAGATGACAACATTACCATGGTGTTAAGAGAATTATCCAATTCCTTTGGATACATGATGAAGTAAAGTCCTACCTTAAGATGAAACCCATGGAAGGATAGAAAAATTTATAAACTAAAGCATGGACACTATCATTGTTCACCTAACAAGTCAAATAAATTGGAAGATAGAGATATCTAAATGGACAGGATTGGTCATCCATAAATTTCAAGAAACATACATACGCAACTGCCGGTAAATAAACGGTACATTGTGGAGAAGAAAAATGCCGCAGCGAACAGATCTGAAGAAGTTGAGTTTGCACTGGAGGAATCCTGTGTACAAAGAACGGAGCAATTGGAGCTTTGTGCCGGTAGAAAGTTTAAAAGCCAGAAATTTTATTTGAAAATAGATATTGACCACAAATCCTTCCCCAAGGAGAATCTTCAGGCATAAAAAGTAAATAGTAGAAAAAAATGTGTTGACCCTAAGAAGAATTTATTCTTCTAGGTTTCATGTGTGTTATGTGTTAGTCTTGGCTTTGTAATGATAATGATGACCACTGTTTTTAATCCATAGCTTTATGTTATATATAGTTTCCTTTTTATAAAGATGCTACACTATTATATCTGTAACAGGGGTACAGGGGTGATAAATAACCATGTCATGATGGTAGTTTTTTTTTTTTGTAGTTTGAGTCTTAGTTTTTTATGTTCATTGTATGTTTTTTCTATTTTAAGATCTCTTCAAATGTTTTCATACCCATTACAATGTGAACTTTGTAGATGACATTGCACCTGGAAACCAAGATTCTATATCTTCTGCATCTGTACCGATCTCTTGCATTGATTTACCTGAGACTGGAGGTGGAAGCTTTCTTGCAAACAGTAGTTGTGATCCTTCTAGCACACCTGGAAGCCCTTCTCACACTGGAAAAGATAAAAATCAAATCAAGGCTTCTGCTAAACAGAACACCCAAGTTTCTGAGATAATAAATGGTAGTTCAAAAGATACATTGTCTACTGCTCAAGATTTAAAGGAGAACAATTCATCTAAAAATGAAAGAAGCTCAACTCCTGAGGTAAATTCAGTGACTGATTTGTCCAAAAAGGATGTTGCAGATGTGAATACAGAAGGTGCTGACCAGATGCAATCAATTCCTGTTACTGAAACAGTAAAAAAATCATCAGTAAGTCTTGTTGCAGTTTACAATCCAAACTAAGGGATTTCTTTCTTATTGTTATTATTTTTATTGCCTTTTCTTCCCGATTGTGCATCTTCCTGAATGTATAAGGTGACTTCTTAAAAGCTTATTTATGTGTAATGTGTGGCCGGTATGATCTGTTGTGTACATTATGAATGACAAATGATCTTATACTTTTCATGTTTTTTTTTCTTCTTTTGCACTATTGTTGAAGGCTATGGAGGGATTTCCTACTTCTGGGATAGGTCCTTCAAAAACCAAAGCCGTTAGAAAATCATCTCATGGAAATCAACAAATATCAGATGTAGGAATTGTACACAGTGCTTCTAAAGCTACACCTGAGCGCAAAACTAGGCGAGTATCTAATAAGAGTGCTGGAAAAGAATCTTCTAGAAGAGGAAGTCATGCAAAGGACACTACTCTGGCTAGACAGTCAGACAGAGGTGATAAACCAACCAAAGTTTCCCTGAGCCCGCCTCCAGGTTTCCAGATGATGCAGTCAAATGAGGTGCAGCAGTATGGGCACATTGAGCCAAATAGTACAAAGGCATTTGCTCTTGTAAATATTTCAACATCTAGCCTTCCAGATTTGAACACTTCTGCTTCTCCTCCTGTTTTATTTCATCAGCCTTTCACAGATGTGCAGCAAGTACAATTACGTGCACAGATCTTTGTCTATGGAGCTTTGATGTGAGTTCAAATATTGTATAGATCTTAATTGTTATGGATGATATGTGTGCATGTGATTATGGATCCAAAATCTGCATTTTTTCGCTTACTATCTTCTTAAGACTTCAGATAACATCCACACTCCTATGGTTAATTGAAAAGTTGGAAAATCTTGGTTCTTTGTATACTTTTCCCTTTTCTTTTAATTGCTGTGTAGAACTTAAACCTATTCCTTATTTGATAAAAAGATATTTCACCATGTCCATTTAGATCTGCATGATATTGTTATTAATGTTCTGCATCTTGTGGAATAACAAATAACTTGCTATTTATTTATCTTATTTATGTTGCTGTAGTCAAGGCACAATACCGGACGAGGCTTACATGATATCAGCCTTTGGGGGATCAGGTTATTTTTTTGTTTTCATGACTCCCTGACATGTTCTTTACTGTTGTTTGATCAAAATAAATATTGAGTTCCTAGACATTGTGTTTAGATGGTGGTAGGAACCTTTGGGAGAATGCTTGGCGTGCCTGCATGGAAAGGCAACATGGTCAAAAATCTCATCCTGCTAACCCAGAAACACCTGTGCAACCACGATCTGGTATTTTTTGTTATATAATAGCTTGTTCTTTGATGTTATTTGACTTGTTTGATTAACTCCTGGAAATTGAGATCTGCAGTTGCTAGAAGCTCTGATTTGCTGCCTAAGCAAAGTGCTATTCAAGGGAAAAGTATCTCTTCACCACTTGGTCGAACCAGCAACAAGGCTACTCCACCAATTGTAAACCCCTTAATACCTCTTTCATCCCCCCTTTGGAGTCTATCAACTCTGGGTTTAGGTGGTGATTCTCTGCAGTCTAGTGCCCTTGCAAGAGGTTCTGTTGTGGATTATCCACAGGCAATTACTCCATTGCATCCTTATCAAACTACTCCTGTAAGGAACTTTCTTGGACCTAACACACCTTGGATATCCCAAACACCCCTCCGAGGAACGTGGATTGCTTCTCCAACTCCTGTACCTGACAATAGCACCCATATTTCTGCATCACCTGTCTCAGATACAATTAAGCTAGGCCCAATCAAAATATCTCAGCCTCCTTCCTCTAGCATAAAGAATGTTACTTCTGGTCTCCCTACTTCTGGTGCAGCTTTTCAAAGTATCTTTGCAGGAGCTGCCTCTTTGATTGATGCAAACAATATGGCAGTATCACCTGCTCAACATTCTTCAGATCCAAAGCCCAAAAAAAGGAAAAAAGTTGTGGTATCTGAGGATTTTGGCCAGAGGGATTTGCAATCACTGGCTCCTGCTGTTGGTAGCCATACATCTACTTCTGTTGCAGTTGTGGCCCCTGGTGGGAATGTGCCAATAACTAGTGTTGAAAAATCAGTTGTGTCTGTATCTCCTCTTGTTGATCAATCAAAAAATGATCAAAATGTTGAGAAAAGAATTATGTCAGATGAGTCTCTTATGAAAGTTAAGGAGGCAAAAGATCATGCCGAGGAGGCTGCTGCCCTGTCTGCTGCTGCAGTGAATCATAGCATAGAGTTATGGAATCAGTTGGATAAGCATAAAAATTCTGGCTTGATGCCAGATATTGAGGCTAAATTAGCTTCTGCAGCAGTTGCAGCTGCGGCAGCAGCTGCCATTGCAAAGGCAGCAGCTGCAGCTGCCAATGTTGCATCAAATGCTGCTCTTCAAGCAAAATTAATGGCTGATGAAGCATTACTTTCTTCTGGTTATGATAATTCAAGCCAAAGTAATCAAATTTCTCTTTCTGACGGTACCAATAACTTGGGTAAAGCTACCCCTGCTTCCATCTTGAATGGTGCTAATGGAACTAGCAGTCCTGGTTCTATCATTATTGCTGCCAAAGAAGCTGTTAAAAGGAGAGTGGATGCTGCTTCAGCTGCCACTAAAAGAGCTGAAAATATGGATGCCATTGTTAAGGCTGCTGAGCTGGCAGCGGAAGCTGTATCTCAAGCAGGAAAGATTGTAAGTATGGGTGATCCTTTGACATTAAGCCAGTTAGTAGAAGCTGGCCCAGAGGGATGTTTGAAATCAGCCCGGGACTCTTCTCAGCAATTTGGAAATTTCAAAGACAGTACCAGAGATATGGCGAACATTGCCAATGTAATAGATATTCCTGAAACTTCTTTTGCTCAAAACAGAGACATTTTATCTAGTGGTGGAATTTCGTCTTCCATTAAGGTCAATGAAAAGAAATCAAGAGGATCAAAGGGGCGCAAGGTTATTTCTGATGTAATCAAGCCTGTTGATAAGGTTCATGTATCTACGCCTGAAACTGAGGCTCCTTTTAATGTTAGTGATGGATTTGAGGTTCTGGATAGAAGTAGCATCAAGGAAGGCTTACTCATAGAGGTTGCTTTCATTTTTATTTATTGTTTATTTTTTATTTTCTTTTATATAGAGGTAGTGAAAGTAACCAGATTAATGGTCATTGTTTCATTTTATAATGTTTGCTTTTGTGAGCCGTGGCATTAGTTTATTTATTTAAATTGGAATGCATTCTTTTCATTTTGAAAAATATATTACTCTTTCATTTTTATAATCCTAATAAACTGAAGCTATTATATGTTTCAGGTTTTTAAGGATGATGAAGGGTTTAAAGCCGCATGGTTTCCAGCCAATATTTTGAGTTTGAAGGATGGTAAAGCATATGTATGCTACAATTCACTTGTAGCTGCTGAAGGTTGGTCAAGTATCTTTATGCCTGTACTTTGATTAGAACAGAAGCATCTTATTCATTAGTTGGCAAAGTTCATAAATTAATTCATACTTTAGGCTAGAATTAATTTTGGATAAATCATGAAAAAAAAATTGAGATGGTTTTGATGTCTTGTGGGCCTTCGTACATCTAGATGACAATGAATTGTGAGCTATTTTCATTTACATTTTACTCAATTTTGTATTAGTGTATTTATTCATTATTGTGCTTAAAAATATTGCTATCTTTTAGGTGCAGGACCCTTGAAAGAATGGGTATCACTTGAATGTGATGGAGACAAACCCCCCAGAATACGCACTGCTCGCCCTGTTACTGCTTTACAATATGAAGGAACGAGAAAGAGACGCAGAGCTGCTATGGGAGATTATGCTTGGTCAGTTGGGGATAGAGTTGATGCATGGTTACGAGAAAGGTTTGCTAATACATGGTTCTTTTAAGTAGCTATCTATTAATGATGGCCATTTCTTCAGTATCAACTTAACTTATTGTGTATGGATATATGATATTTTCTCATCTGATTTGCATCGTCATGGAGATGGTGTTGGTTTTGTTGTCATATGAAATTAGGATTTTTTTTTTTTATTCATCTTCTCCACTAATTTAATTATATCATTTCTCATTCTTTCTGTCCAAGTAATTTAAATATATTAGGTATGATGGTTCAATTAGATATTGTATTTATGAACAAATGACTATTCCAATATTTTTTTTAAAGCATAAATATTTATGAAATTAAAACTGAACAAGATAAATATCTGTTAAAGTTCTCTCATGTTAGTTTTTGTCATCAGCTGGTGGGAAGGAGTAGTCACAGAGAAGAATAAAAAGGATGAAACAACATATACTGTTCACTTTCCTGGTATGTACGTTGTTTAATTAAACATTTTGGTATTCTGTGTTTCTTAATTATTACTAAGGTATAAAGCACATTAGTTCCGTATTCTTGGAAAATGTTTTATAATGTTGGTTTTATCCAGCTTTTAGAGAAACATTGGTTGTCAGAGCTTGGCATCTCCGTCCATCCCTTGTTTGGAAGGATGGTAAATGGATTGAATCTTCCAAAGTGGGAGCAAATAATAGTTCTACACATGAGGTACTTTATTTTTAGGTTCTTCTAGAGTGTTCTAGTACCCCAATTTCTGTTTCTCTTTACCAGCTTTCACGTTTTCTAATACAGGGTGATACACCGCAAGAAAAACGACCTAAACTGGGTACTCATGCGGTAGAGGTAAAAGGAAAAGACAAAATGCCGAAAGGCTTTGATGCTGTGGAGTCGGCAAAACCTGATGAAATGACATTACTTAATTTGACTGAAAACGATAAAGTTTTTAACATTGGTAAGAACAGCAAGAATCAAAATAAACTGGATGCACACAGAACGGTGAGGAACGGTCTTCAAAAAGAATCAAAAGTAATTTTTGGTGTTCCTAAACCCGGGAAGAAGAGAAAGTTTATGGAAGTAAGCAAGCATTACGTGGCACATGAAAGCAGCAAGGCCAATGATACAAGTGATTCGGTTAAACTAGCAAATTTCTTGATGCCTCCTAGTTCAGGGGCCAGAGGTTGGAAAAATGGCTCCAAAGAGAAACATGGAGCCGATTCCAAGGCCAAGACAAGTAAGTCAGGAAAACCACTGTGTTTTTGGGTAGTAATTCCAGCAAAAAACATTTCTTTATCAAATTCGTTTTCTCATGCCATTTTGCTGACAGGTACGACGGAAAGGATAAAGGATTATTCAAGTCACTTAAAGAATGCTTCCCAGAGCGAAAGTAAGGTGGAGAGAGCACCCCATTCCACGACTGATGGAACAACTCAAGTACCAATTTTGTATTCATCACTGGTTGAGATCCTTCCACCTAAAAGGGCATCCTCATCAAGGGCAAGCAAAGGAAAACTTGCGCCTGCCCGGGATAAGATGGGTAAAGGTGACACCGATAAGGCTTTAAATGACAATCCTATCAAATCAGCATCTGATGTCATTGAGCCCCGCAGATCCAATCGCAGAATCCAGCCAACGTCAAGAGTAAGTTTCAATAACTGAGTGGTTCTTTTTCTGTTGTGTAATCCATTTTATTCTCTCTCTTCGAAGTAGAAATCCATTTTAAATATGTATATGACCTTATGTTTTTGAATCTGATCTGGTGTGGTGGCTGGTGGCTGGTGGCTGGGTTGCAGCTATTAGAAGGATTGCAAAGCTCTTTGATCATTTCTAAGATTCCGTCGGTTTCACACAATCGTAACACTAAGGGTGAGTATCATCATCTATTTGACTCTTGTGAGGTTAATATGTATGTATGGTGGGACTGTTTTAGTGACTTAGTTGCAACAGCAGGTTAAATGGAAGAAGGAGCTGGGAATTGCAATGATGGGGTACAGTGAAAAGGAGCGGGCTGTGACATAGCTAGCTAGCATAGATGTGTATATTTATAATAGAGAACCAACCAACCAACCAACTTAGGAATGGAAATTCTTGCTTCATATGTTTAGGCAGACTATAGCTCAGTAGACGGTCGGTCATGTTGATTTTAGTATTTATTTTAATGTGATTTGATCCGTAGGCTGTGCTGTATATGGAAATTTCTCCATCTCATCATCTACCTTGTGTGTAGAGGTTTGTTCATCAAATCATAACGTCATGCTCTGCATGCCAATCGTTGCATCGCCTTTCCACCTCTTGTTCTAATTATTTTTTTACAACTTATCCAGGGTAATGGAATGTTTGTTTTCATAATAAATATTTTTTCAACATATCTATATTATAAGTAATTATTTTATTACGATAAATTTATACTTTATTAAATTAAAGTATTGATTGTTTTTAAAATTTTAAGTTTAAATCAGAATTAAAAGGTTAAGTAACGTGAACTCTTCTTGAGTATTTTTAAAAATGTTTGGTTATTAATTTGGAAACTAGTCTAACTATATGAATGCTTCTCAATTATTGGTATTTCAAATTTGTACTATACATCAATCCCGTTACTTGGAAAGTTTACTCGAGAAAATCAATCGCTTAGCTCTAACTTTTTAAATATAACAATTTATTATTTTTATATTTTACATTCGGAGTTCTCATGATATATATATATATATATATATATATACATTAGAAAATAAATACATATTTGCCTACGCCCACACACGTAAAATATATACATACATACATGCCACTCGCACTCTAGTTTTTCAATTTTAATTTTTCCATTTGTAATTGCACCTGAGCAGTTAATGGTTTCAAGTATTTGAATCGGTTTGATCGTTGAGGATAGAGAATAGGTGAACAGAATGAGAGAAAATGTGTTACCCAATTCCGAGAGGAGACAAGGCGGGAAAAAAGATAGGAAGGAATATCTGAACTAAACTAAGCATATATATTCATATATATGTATGTATATATCTACAGTTTGCAACGCATCGACGTCCTTAGGATCTAAACTGAGCCACCTTCCTCAGAACTGGACCCCTCATGATTTACAAGGATCGATCGTGCGAAAATGGACGCATTGCCATAGCATTCAATTTTCAATTGACGTTCAGTTGGCATTAAACAGAGAGAGTGGCAACTCTGATTGCCCCCGACCAGACGATAACAGCTCTGATTCAAAGTAACTTCACGTACTGCCTCTTCTTCTAATTCCATTCAACGAGGAATCAGCTTTTGTCAGGTTTATGGCACCGAGTTCTTCAATGTATGGTCTCTTGCAGATGCAAGAGCTAGGAAATTCATGAAATTCTCCCCGTCCAGGCCTCATCTCATCCGGTTCTCCCATGAATCCTCTCTGACATGACTTAACCCTTCTACAAAAGGTATCCCAGTCCATTTGATGCCTTGCTTCAAATAGCGTGCTAAGCTTCTTTGCATTTGGTCTAATTGTTCTTTTGTGGCCCATATATCTCCTGTTGTAAACAAAATGAATGGTTATCAGCAGGAGGCAAATCAGCCAAAAAAAAAGAGAGAAAATGCGAGTCACTAGCAAGCATAACGTAGCAGCAAAAAAAAAAAAAAAACCATAATGCCCATGACAATAAAGAGCCTCTGAAAGAATTGTTAATAGCAAAAGGCTTATAAAAATAGTTGTAAAAAGCAAAGGCTTTACTGGAAACCTACAGAAACAAGTTATGCTTTTTCCAAGAGCATTTTTGCATTACAAAAAGATAACTGAAATCAACTACATGACTGCTTATCTATAAACGAGGACGTCCGAATCCCCTCAATTATTGACTCTTTGAAAACATAATTAGTGACAGTATACATTAATCAAGTTAGTTTAAATGCTTGAATATATAAGCAAAGATTTGGCTTCTCAATAGGTTTTGTTATTTTCAGTTAAATCAAAGTGCCAATGTTCTAAACCACACTAGGAAAATGGTCCTTAGCGAAGGACATCATCAATTAAGCTAAATATAAAATACAGCAGTAATTTTTCTTGAAGTTTTCAAAATAGTCCCTATGGTTTGGCAGATTTTTCTAACTCCAAACATCTCAATAAAAATGTGATTTCCCAGTACAAAATCAACTCCTCTCCAGCATTTTCATGTTGCGAGAGATAGTACAATGATCAACAATAGAAGTGGGAAAGTAATAAGATAGAGATCTCATCTTATTTGAAGTCTGAATTGATTGAATTATTATCACCTAGGCTATTTTCAACCCGATCTGCTTACTATATACCCTGTACCTTCTGATAATTTTGAAGTTCAGGACTCCAGATGCTAAATGTATAATTTATTCATTTTCTTTCTACAAATTGCGATATACTCCTTCCAGACTCAACCATAAGCAACACAATAAAAAAAAGGTTTGATGGACTCAAATAAGTAAATTTTTAACTACTTTCATCCTATTTAATGATACCATTCCAAAAGTACCCTCTAAATATTTAAGATACTTTCAGTAATCTTTAATTCTTGATAAACAAGGGTACTTTAGGAAAATAAGTTATATTTTAAATGAGACTTGTAAAATTATGATACTAAATAACTTGTTTAATTTAAGTAAACTTTAGTTAATTTTGCTATTATTTCAATTCAAAGGAGTGATATGCTTTCATAAATCCAAGTAAAATCAATATTATGAATATAATTCAAGAGTTATTAATCCAACATAGTTGCTACATTCCATAACAGAAAAATCATAATTATGATTCCGGTGTTTCCATTACATGTGGAGAACCATTTATTCATTGTCTTTGTTTGAGTTTAAGAGATAAGTTCACTGATGCACTAAACAAACAAAAGGAGGGCAGTAGAGAAATTATATGCACTTACCTTCGACCTGCAAGAATCTTGGCCATGTTACCATTGTTGTTAGTGACAAATACATCACTTTCATCACAAACAATGTAGTCAATAGCAGCAAGGCGTGAAGAGAATGGAAGGAATGGTTTCAGCTCTTCATCAGCTAGCATCTCCTTTGTATAGATGTTGGGGAAAAGATCTTTGAGAGGCTGCATGGTTTCATCTCCCCCATATATTTCTCCCGATGCAACATAGAGATATGTGTCATTTGAAAAGCCAAGTGCCCGTAACATCAAACCCACTTCATGAGGAGTGAGAGGGCATTTCCCTCGCTTTCGCTCTCCATCTGGGCTCAAATCCTGTTTTATCACGTGAAAATAATTCATTCATATCATTTCAGTGTAAAAATAATTAGCTTCAACTTTTAGAAGTCTTATATGGAATGCTTAAATTTGTAATTAGAAAGCATATCAAGCAATGCGTCTGGAATAAAATATTGGTCTCAATGCCTTCAGATGGAATGTTATAATCTTGTTAGTTGAATGAATCAGATTTTATATTTAGAAGTCCATGGATTGTGTATTCTTACAGGTAATGTTGTCCACCTTTTTCTGATTTCACCAAGCTCACGTCTCTCCTTTTCTCCCCCACCAAAATAACAACGTGAAAATGCTAGCATATCCGGTTCAAACCTGTCATAAATCAGTCATGAACACTGTTGTAAGTGGCAAGGTTGCTCTTTGCATCCCAAACTTGTGTCATTTATAATATTTAATAATTTTGAGAGAACAAGAAGTTGAACTTGATATTAGGGAATAATATATTGAATTTGAGAAGTTCTTTCTTTAGCACACAGTATAATTAAACAAATACCTTCAAATTTCAGAGCACTATAAGGAAATTGTGCGCAGGGTTCATGAAACAAACCTCAAATGGACAGCAATGAAACGCCGTGCCATCTTCTGCATTCTCATAACAATTCTTTGACCAAGTTCTTGTATAGGTTTTGTAAATCTCAAAGCATGAAAATTGACACGGCAACGTAGTTTCTGTAGCTCACCATCGAGGTTATTTGCAAGTCTGTAGTCAAATTTTGTCAATTGAACAACCTGCAAAATCTCCTACATGTTTATTACCTGGGCTAAATTCAGAATTATTCACTAAATTGACAAACCCGGTTACTAATGTTTCAACTTGACAGTTATTTAATAAATCTAAATATGTTTTAATGAATTGAGAAATTTCAAATACATAGTAGCCACATACCTGCCGTCTCAAAAGTATGGGCAAAACTTGATCAAGATAATAATCAGGCTCTGATTTCCTTGGGACACGCATTGTATATGGTGGTTTCTCCATCGACCGCATAAACTTATCAGGAACTCTTTTGACAATGGTAACATCTTTTGCGAGATGAGAAATGAACCAGTCAACATCAAAAATATGGACAAAGTCACTGTATCCAAACAAGAATGTCTTTATTAAATGAACCGACAAACTTTTTCTGATTGTGAATCTATGAAAGGAACTGCAAATTACCTGTCATCCTTCCAAAAAGAATTATGATCCAACTCAGGTACAACTAGTGTGGCATTAAGAATTCGCGCAACAACAACAGCATCTGTTATCTGGACGCAGGAACATGATAGCGGTCATGTCCACGGAAAGAACATACTCATTGTTTAAAAAAAATAGCTTATATGCCTGACTAGGAAAGAGAACTTCTCTGCAAACAACGGTCATCTTAGTTGCTTAAGCAACTAAGACGGCAGATCATCACATACAACGTTCAAATGATCAGAATGTACCATATCAGGATCGCTATGTCCCACTCACCCCAGTTCTTTGTTGGTTCAGTCCTCCGCTAGTTCCAATAAGCAAGTATCCATTTGACCACCGCTCAAGCACAGCAGCTGCATTATCCGGATACCAAAACAAGAGAGAATAAGACACATGAAAAAAAGTTAGTATACATATTTCTCATCAACTCTTTAGGATTCATTCATGCCCAACCTAATCAAATATAAAACAAAAACCCTTCAGTCTGTTCTCGCATAACCTAATTTTTTTTACTCCAACCCTCATTCACGTGCATAGGTCAGCGAGAACCATGTGCGAGTATTCAAAACAAAGTGAAAACATTGAATGCCAAGGCACAAGAAAACACCGGAGTGCAATTCACGAAATAAGACGCATTCAAACGAAATTGCGAGGAGGAAACTCACGAGCATAACCGCGTCCCCTTTCACTGCATCCGTAGTAATATTTAGAATACTGCGATTTCCAAACATCGATTGGCGCGCGATAGTTCCCCTCCTAACAAAACATTCACGTCAGAACCCCGCATATTGCGATTACAGCGAAACCGAAAAAGAGAGAGAATGAGAAAAATGACGAACCACAGAAGAGTAGAGTGTGCGACGGACCAATCGCTGAGAGTACCATTCAAGATCAGAGGCCATGTGGCCCGTCAAGAGGGAAATAAAGCCCAGCACGACAAGCATGAAAACGCAAAGCACAGACCAAGAAGTCGGCTTCCGGTGCCGAAACGGCGTCGCATTGGATCTCCAACACACATGCTTCTTGCATTTGCCGTTGCTTTCCGCTAACACAGCCAGGTCGGTCGTCGATAACAAGCTCAACTTCCCCACACCCACACCCATTCTCTTTCTTACATAAACAACCAAACCAACAAACCCCAAACCCTCACATCCTCTCCTACAAAGAACTCCGAAATGTCGCTGTGTAGGGAGAGGAACCCTAAATTAGTAGGGCCTTTCTTTCTCACTTTTTTTTATTATAATCGATGGGGATGGAAAGAGAAAGCAGAAGCAATGCCGATTTGTCCTTTCCTCAAACGGAAACCCGGAATATCACAACGTTTCAAATAAAATTGAAAAACTACGATTGCTTTTTTATACTCTTTCAGCGCCAAGGTTGCCCTACGAACAAACAACGGATCTCATCCCAATCATCCAACAAAACAAATTCTGATAAATTAGGTTTATGAATTGATTAAGTAATTTGCAGAAAATCAACCATGTTTATCCCCCTTTCAAGAAAACACCACCACACTCCTTTTTCCTACTTCAGATTCCATTCTGTTAAAAACCACTTTTTATATTAATACATTTTTACCATGATCATTAAATATGTTACTAGACTGCCAAAATACTGAAAATAGCATAGTGGTGGTACTTGCGTAAGAAAAAAAACTAAAATCAAATTTCAATAAAGAATATTTATACAGTACCCATATATATATATATATGGAAAAGAATTCTTGTGCCAAAAATTAAAGAAACCTCTCTGTAATTTATTGAAATTCGCTGGCTGTTATTTATTGGGAGTTATGGTGTATCGTACCACTACCAGCTGCTGGAACGCCATATATGAAAGTTACTGAATTTCTGCTCTGCCATGTGAGTTGCAATTTCTTTCTTTCGATAAAAGAATACTTCTTTACAAGACGAAAAAAAAATCATTAGGAACAAAGATTTTGGAAATGTAATTAAATATATTATTCCACTTCAACTATTACACCTATCACATGGGAAATTAAATTCTGAACCTTACCTGTAAACAAATTGTCCCAGTTTACTCTGTTAATAATTAAGAAAACTTATTTTGAAGGTTTGTTTTATTAAAAAGTGGTTTTTAATATACTAATTAAATGCAAACTTGACTTTAAAAATCAATTTTGTGAGGTTGAATTAGATTTAAGTTTAATTTTTAATATGTTTTGTGTTTGTCCATGTGAAAAGGAGAAAAGAACTCTGTGGTAGCAGTTGTTATTTTTGGGTTTTTGGTGAGTGGGTACTCTGTCCCAAAGAAAAAGAATGGGGTTGAATTTGAATCGGTGGAATGGAACAGAAACAATTGCTAAAGGAAGGAGACAGATATTGAAACCTGGTAAGGGACAAAAACAGAGTAGCAGCTACAAGAAAGTTTAAGGAGGTACTTTATATAATTTCCATTTAAAATAAACAAAAATCTTATTCTTCTAATAGGACCACTAATTCATGTAATTAAATAACATTTCGATTCCAAAATTCATGATATAATTAAAATTAATTGTTATACATCAGAAGTATTTAGTGATGTGAAAATAAATCATCCCACATTTTAACTCAATCTGACTTATTAATCGGGCGAAATTTTTTTAACTTGGTTTAATTTATTAGGAATTGATGTATCAAATGACTCATTTAATGGCAATCTTTTTAATTAAAAAAAACATAACTTTTTTCTGTTTTAAAACTAAATAAATTTTAAAGACAATTTAAAATAAAAGAGTATAATATAATTTAAAATTAACTTAAACTTTAAATATAATATAAAAATTAAAATTAGATAATTTCATCAGTTGATTCAAATTCTTAATGAATCGAACTCAAAATTAATTAATATTAAAATTTTAATTTGTTTTTCAATCCAATCCAATATGTTTGAATATATTTTCACAATACTAGAAATATTATTCTTTTTGAAACTCGATTTTTCTGTAAAATATATCTCTGTAAGTAAAAGAAAGTTAAAAAAAATTAAATTAAATGGTCTTTAAGTCTCAAATTCGACTTAAAAAAATCTAAAAACTGGTTTTGATAATTAATTAATTATTTTGAGGGTATCGAAAGTTAACGTAATGGTTAGTGAGTTACACGTGTGAAGTTACAGCCTTTTGAGCTATAACACTAGAAATGAAAAATTCCTTGATCTGTATAACACGTAAAATGTGGTGAATCCTTTGCTAAAAAGGAGAGAAAGTTGGATAAAGAAAACTGAAATGTTCCACTTGCATCATCTCCAAAGTGTTTTAAACTGTAAAAGTTTACGTAGTGTATGGAAAAGTACCATATTCTGGATTCAAGACCCTTCTTAATCGTGTGATTTCAAACGCAAAAATGGACCCATGCATGCTACTCGATGGTGCCGCGAATAAAGTTACTTGTTTAGCCTAAAGCAAAAAGCAAAGAATGAAATAGAAAAACAGTAACGATTGGAAACTAATAATAATTAAATTAAATATGTAACTAACCTCTTTGAAGTGTTTTTTCTAACAAGTTTGATTTTCTAGTATAAGAATAACCCATTTTATTTATAGGATAAAGTGTAATAATTGTTATTTTATTAATTTTAACTTTTGTTAAATATATATTTGGTTTTACCGTAGTTTTAAATTGTTGATTATAAATACTCTTTGTCAACTGAAATTTAAGGTGCAATTCTTTTTTAATATATATGTTCTGATATATGTTTATGTATTTTTTTTTGGATTACAGAATTAAAGTTTGATTATTTAAATTTGATTTAAAATATATAATTGTTGTGTTTTACGCAAGACTGAAATTCAAAATATTTTATGAGTTTTAGCAAATTTAAGCTAAAAATGAAAAGTATTTTCGTAGCAACATGTTAAAAAAGTTGTTTTAAAAGTTAATCTAGATCGTTTGACAAATAACTAGTTTGGTAACCAGTCTAATAACTCTAGAAAAAAAAATGTAATAATCATGTTAGAAAATGTAAATATCTGCATATGAAAAGTGATCCAAAATTTTTTAACCCAGTCAATTTGAACTACTATTTTTAATTTTTTTATCTAATCTAAAACATTTAAACGAAAATAAAATATATTCAGTCCACATAAATCACTGCAGTATAATCGGCGGACTGTTTTCAATGATTTTATCCTGTGTCTCCAATTTCTGAAAATAACTCTAAAAAATCATTTATCAGATTTTAAAAAATCTTTGGGCCTAAATTCATTCCGTTATTTCTATTAAAAAAACATTTCTTTCTGCACCCCAAGAACTAACCAGTTCACCCTCGTACACCCGTAAGTCCTTTGCAAGTTTATCAAAGGAGTTGCATTCCTGGAGTGATATCTTCCTCTGCGAGTGTATTTCCTTACATGAATTAAAACCAACAAACTTTTCTTTCAATCACTGCTCTCAATGGTTTATTGTCTCTTTTTAGAAGTTTATTTATGAAAAAACTCATTTCAAATTTCTGAAATATATATAATGTGAAATACAAAGATTTATATAACAATCTGTATTTTGAATCACATACTTTCAAAAAATTGCAAAGAAAACATCGTATTATTAAGTATTTAATATTAAATATTCCAAATTAAGTATTCAAATAAAATTTCATAAGAATCAAAATATTTATTAAAATTACAAATATTAATAAAACAAAACAAAGTTGATAAAATTTAAAAATATGTTTTAAAAAATAATAAAAATAAAATTAAATATTCAAATTTAAAAATATTTTACATGTCTTTATACTCTTATTATTTAAATTTTAATGAAATGATGTGGGAAGAAATGTCTTTTCCAAGGATGAGGATGAATTGAATTTTGATGGCTCCAAAAAGGGCAAGTTACAATTTTTTTTAATTCCACAATCCCAGGTTGTTTTTTTGTTCTTCTAAAGGGGCCCATGATGGAAGACCACTAAATTGAAATATGTTAAGCTTATTCAAATCGAACTACTGAAATGGGCTTACTGAAATTAAAATTGGATTATCCATAAAAAAAATTAGAGGGTTTCTCCCTACACCATCACATGCTTTTTCCTCCACCACCTCATTCCATGTTTGCCCCTCAGTAAAAGGTTAAAAACAATAAAATAAAAATGTTGAAAACCTAAACGGAAATGGAAGATCCGTTGACGGATATTGACATCCGTTGAAGATCCAACGGATCTCCATTTCCGTTGAAGATCCAACGGTTCTCCATTTTCGTTGAAGATTCAACGAAGAACCAAACTAAAAAATAAAAGCACTGAAAGGGAGCCTTTGAACTTGAAGAAGAGATGAAAAGATACAAGAGAAAGAGGAGGAGAGAAAATTCAAAAGTATGAGAGTGGAAGAAGGGGAAAGAGAAAGAGAGAAGGAGAAGAAATTAATGTGAAATAAGGGGGTGGGGGGAGTAGGGTCTTGTGGCACTGTAGTAAGAAGGAAAGGGGATTAAAGTTTTAAAAAGTGTGGGAGTGAAAGACGGAACAAGAGAAAGAGAGAAGGAGAAGAAATATGTGAAGCTAGGATAGGGGGTGAAGTGTTGCGGCTGCAACAAGAGGAAAGGGGATTAAGGTTTTTTTTAAGAAAAAGAAGTAAAAGTTAAAAGGTAAAAGTAAAATCATTTTTACCAAAGGCCATTTTAGTAAAATAGAAAAATTTTGGGAGGTGCAGGGAGAAATTGGAGAGGTGCAGTGAGGAACCCTCAAAAAATTATTGAGTGGTACAAGTCTACAAGTTTTCTAATATTCACTCATTATGTGAATTAGAAGCCATCTACGTCTAACATTAGAGAGAAAATCCATTCACCACGAAACTTTTAGTGCGCGTTTAAATAAGAATTTATTCTGACAAAAAATTACTCCAAAATTTATTGAAAGTAAAACTATTTTAATGTATATCAACTATCAATATACATTAAATTAGGTGAATAGGTTGACCGGGCCATCAAATTTTCGTAGGATGTATTTATTTGTATTTTAAAAAGCATATTATTTGTACTGTGAAAAATCAATATTTCTTTATAATAATTTTATCAAAGGTAATATATTTTTAAGAACATGTAACAGATGTTAATTTTGAAATAGTTTAAATAATTTTTAGTTAAAGGAGAGGAAAATGAATAGACAAAATTTCCCGCGGTAAATCAACAAAAACAAGCACAAGCCCTCAAATCTAATATCTAATAATTAGGCTATTGAAAGTTACATTTTAGAAGGTGGTTTTCAAAATCATGGCAGGTTTACCACGCCCACCTTTGTGTTTCCATTATGTTCTACCAATTCATTGCACATTCACCAATTTTTTTTTAAATATTACTAATATATTAATTAATCTTTACTGCGAATGATTTTTAAAGTGTTCTTCTCACTTAATTCATCGACACAAAAACTCACAATACTTTATAGGGATAAACAAAATAATAAATTTAAAATTACATAAAAACAATGAATTATTCCTTCACAAATGTGTTAGAAATTATTGGAAATATTGTTTGATTCAAGGGCTAAGATTCTATTTTGCAATTGATTCCGACGTCGCACGTGTTATCTGTTACGTGTTTGTTACTTCAGACGTATAGTTTGATGTTTTTTCAAAATATATTAAATAATAATAAATATATAAGTGTTATTCTTCAAATATTGAACCAAACACAGGACAGGAAAAAAAAGGGTTAAAGTCGCTGCTTTTGAGATATAGAAAATCGGAGTCAAGCTTTGAATAATACAGTGAAATTGTGAGACCAATTCCATAACCTTTCGCAGGTTCATAAATTTTGCGTTTCTACACTGCTTCTGTTTGTTTATAATTAATTGAACAGGGTTTCAGTTTTCAGAGTTTCGTCACAGTAACAACAACGTTTGAGACCTTTTTAATGGAATGAAAAATAAAATTGGGAAATGTGGGGACTGAGAAAGCAACCCCATTACGAAATAATTCATGAATGCTAGTGCCACTTCCATCATCTAGATAAACCTAATTAATGGCGTATTCAAACCTAATGCATACATCAGTACGATCTTAACCGTCCCCATACAATAAAACATTAACTCAAGTCAACAGCAAAAGAACCAAAATCCTTAACCATGTCTCTAGTTTTGGTCATCTTCCCAACTTCATTGTTTTGAAAAGGTTTAAAGAGTGTTTACGTGCTGTAAACTATTTGTTAAAGTATATATTAACACTACTCTTGCGTTGACCCTTTCCCTCCTGTTTTTTACTGTTTCAACTAACAGTCTGATTTTAATTATACTCGTTACAATAAAATACAATATCCACTCATTATGTTTTCAATAATTACTTTTATGAATTTGAATTGAATTTGGTTTGAGAAATTTCATCTTAAAATACGACAGTGTGCGGGTGAAAAGGAGACGCAAATGAGGAGGACAAGAGATGGAATAGAAACCACCCAAACTACGATCGCCTTTTGTTGAACGTAGAATTCTGTTCTTCGGACCAAACTCGCAGCACTATCTGACCTATGAAATGGAAAAAAACCCAATACACAAATTCAATTATGGGCCATATAATTAATTGGAAGATCAACGTATTGTAGGGCACCATATAAAAAAAGGAGTTTTAATTCAGGAATTTAAGTCTTATTTGTCACCATTTCTTAGTTATTTCTCAAACATATCACAACCTAAAAACGTTTTCCTGAAACCAAATTGGGTCAACAAACATAAGTCTTGTTCTCCGTCAACCAACTAAACTGGAACTAACCGTATCCAACTGCGAATTCAATCACCAACAACAAGAGGTAAAATTTGAAGTAATATTTATTTAATTAGAAACAGAAAGTAGAGTTTACCCACCATCGTCACTCATGAAAAGATGTCACGATCCCCCATCCAAAAAGGCAGAATCTTCTTATCTTTATAACCCTAATTTACTTCCATCACCAAAGACAAACTCCATACGCATACATATATATGATTCTAAACTCACAGTTATGATAATACCGCCTGTCACATATTCTGTTTTTCAATAACCTTTCTTTTTATTCGGGGTTTAATAATTCAGCTCTGTGCTCTTTCGATTGTTCCCCCGTAACAACATAACTACCATAGCGAATAGTTATGTTTCTGTTTTTCAGTTACTTTAACTTGTTCTTCCTCGGTGTGGCCATCTTCCTTTGTCACCCTTGTTTTCCCGCCAGGATCGTACCAGAATCCGTAACCGTAATAACCTCCGAATCCCAAAAAACACAAACGCACAACGCCACGTGGCACGATTTCTCCAAGTTCTTGTACGCCGAGCGAGGCAGCCACGTCAGCGGCATGTCGGAACTGAAAAAGTACTTCCACCGTTTCGGTTACCTCGCTCTCCCCGAAACAACGCCGAACTTCACGGACACCTTCGATTCCCAGTTCGAGACCGCCGTCTTCCGTTACCAGAAGCGCCTCGGCCTGCCAGTCACCGGAAAACTTGACTCCGATACTATATCCGCCATCATGGCGCCGAGGTGCGGCGTCTCCGACGCCGCCACGCATGGAATCCACGCAGCGCGTCACTACGCTTACTTCAACGGGAAGCCGCGGTGGACGCGTGGAACTCCGATGACTCTCACGTATGCGTTCTCGCCGTATAACATGATCGATAGGGTGAGCGTGCCGGAAATTCGAGCGGTGTTCGAGCGCGCGTTTTCGCGGTGGGCGTCGGTGATCCCGGTGAGCTTCCGGGAGACGCCGGAGTACGATAAGGCGGACATAACGATTGGGTTTTATCTCGGGGATCACGGCGATGGAGAACCGTTTGATGGAGTTTTGGGGGTTCTGGCTCACGCGTTCTCCCCTCAGAACGGGAGATTCCATTTGGATGCGGCGGAAATGTGGTCCGTGGATTTCGAGCGCGAAGATTCGAGGGTGGCCGTTGATTTGGAATCCGTGGCCACGCACGAGATAGGTCACGTGCTTGGGTTGGGTCACTCATCGGTGAAAGAAGCAGTCATGTACCCAAGCCTGAGCCCCAGGAGAAAGAAGGTTGACTTGAAGATTGATGACGTGGCAGGAGTCCAATCTCTCTATGGCTCTAACCCAAACTTCACTTTTAGTTCTTTGTTGCAGTCCCAAAATTCATTAAACGCTGCAATTGGCTTGGAAGCCCGTTTCTTCAGATGGACCACCCTTTCTCTTGCCCTGGTCGTATTATTTTTATGTGTTTGATTTTTTCATTACTTGTATTTTAATTCTTTGATCATATATATGTGTATGTAAAAAGGAAAAGAAAGCACAGAAAGTAAAGTTCAATCACGTGGGCGAAGCCCTTGTGATTCATCTTATATGGGACCTTTGATTTTTTTGGGTACAATAGATATTTGTTTAATTCCCCTACATAGAAAATGAGATGCACCACAGAACTTTTCTGAGGGGAAAGGTGAGTACACTTTTGATTGGATTTGAGGAAAAATTGCAGTACAAGACCGATGGAAAAGGAAAGATTGAAATGAAAAGGTTTGTGGAATAAAAAAAGAAGGCAATGAAAAATGAGGAAGTTGATGTAAGAGGATAGAATAAGATTCCGTAAGTTAATGGCTAACCTAACCTCTGTAGTGGGAGGAACTAAGGATTCTATATGTATTGAAGATAGACAGAAGTATAACTGTCACATGGTCGTAAAAGGTATCAATCTTAACTAACATTCCCGCCCAAGGCTTCTCTTATTTTGCTATTTGGGGTCGAATTTGCTTTCCAGTGTGGATTGGTCCAACTTCACAATTTCTAATTATTCCACATCCCTTGCCCATCAGGTTCGGAAGTTAGAGACGGAAAGTAATGTTATATCAAAGCACACTCTATAGACTACGCTCTAGTTTATATGAAAATTATATAAAAACATGAGTTTCTTCGTAGGTCATTAGAGTCAGATTTTTCCAGAATCCTTCTCCAAAGTACTTGACACTAAACTTATATATTTTTAAATTGCCCGGCATAACGACTGTTATGTTTTGCCTCTCCAAGGTGAAGTACAAATAAGCTATAATAGGAAAGACACAGATATTGAAATATTATCCAGTACGTACATAGTTCACCCAATGAAATAAATTATTTAATTAAACAAAAAAAAAAAAAAGAGTACAGGGATGGTAAGTGTATAATATAGTATTGTAAGGTTTTATATAGAAGTATAATACAGTATTTTCAGGATTTATGTAAAAACAAAATTTAATATTATAAGTTTAAGTACTTTTTAATCTCTTCAGGAAATTCAATTTGAGGATTCTGTTTTTAAAATGCTTATTTTTGCTCCTTTGATCTTCTAAAAAAAATTCAATGTTCTCTGTTTCCGTCAAAATTTAGCTAACGACACAAGAATATGTGGAAATTGTACTGAAATCAATCACTGCATCTTTAACTATCACTGCTAGCTTCATTTGAACAGAAATTATAACATAGATTTTTTTTAAAATTATTTATGCCAACCTTGTATTTATAATGGCATCAAATAGAATTTTGAAAATAAATAAAAGGATTAAATAAATAATGTGAATAGTATATATAATAATGTTGTATGGTTAACCGCTCTCTCTCTCTCTCTCTCTTCCCTCAATACTTTTTTCTCTTGCACATTTTCTTACCCATTGTCATCACCCATGGTTAATGCTTAGTTGATCCTCTTCGGGGTGAGGTAATCAGAACTGTACTTTTGACAATGCTGGCTGTTTCAATATTTTGTTGATTCCTGGCTTCGAGAACACAGCTCCCTTACTTTACGTTCACAGAGACGAGACTGAGCTATCTATTTCTATCCAACTAAAACCCGCTTCTTTCTTAAGTCTTTTCCTGCTCATGAGTCCCCTAATTAAATTTACATCTTCCCATCTCCCAAAAGATGCATACATGTTAGACATCATCACATAAACATAATCTTCATCCCTCTCCAATTCAATCACCTTGGCAGCTGCAATCTCTGCTACTTGTAAATCTTCCTGAGTTCCACAAGCACCAAGCAAAGCCCTCCAAACCACTCCACACGACTCAAAACCAAATTCATGTATCATGCTTTCTGCTCTCCGCAGCTCACCTTGTTGCCCCATGAGCCGTATCATTGAGCAACAATGCTCAATGGATGGCGCAATCTTATATTCATCAATCATATATTGAAAGTAAGCAAGTGCAACTTCTAATGGTATTTCATCATGGGAACAAGCGGATATGAGGTTAAGAAACGTGATACCATCAGGTTTTATATCTCTTTCCATTTTCAGCAACTTGAAGAGACGGATAACACATCCAGAATCACCATTGCGAGCATAGCCAGATATCATTGCATTCCAGCTCACCAAATTCTTGTTATGCAGTGAATGGAAGATTGATTCAGCATTCTTAACTTGCCCACATTTCGAGTACATGTCAATAAGGGCACTCCCAACAACTACAGAAACATCTAAACCGCACTTTACCGTGCAGCAATGAATCAACATTCCCCACTTTAAGGCAGCCAAACCGGCAATTCCACTTAAAATGATTGAAAATGTGAACTCATCTTTCTGTACATTTCTCAAGTGCATTTTACAGAACATGTTCAAAGCTTCCCAAGTTCGATTCCTATTCACAAATCCCGTAATTACAGAATTCCATGAAGAAGAATTTGGATTTGGCAGACTTGACAAAACCCGAACAGCATCTTCCATGTTCCCCACCTGAGCAATTCCATTTATGAGGCCATTATAGGAAACGGTATCAGGGTTGGGCATAAGGTGCAAAAGCCTGTAAGCAAGTTCAATGTATCCGTTGTTAGCACTTGCCGCTATGATTGAGTTCCAAGAAATATCGTCCTTCTCAACAGTTTCGGAGAACACCTTTACAGCTTGTTCCACAGGCCCGCATTTCCCATACATGTCAATCAAGCAGTTTGCAACCACAGTGCTATCATCCATGCCCAGTTTCACTGTCTTGCAATGAATTGAGCTTCCAAGTTTGAAGAGACTCAGTTGGGAACAAGCAAACAACACAGACGTGAACGAAAACGCATCGGCACGAACGTGGGACCTGTATAGGCGCGTGAAAAACGTCAAAGCGCTTCGAAACTGGCCAGCGTGAACGTACCCAGATATCATAGTGTTCCAAGTAACGACATTCGGTTCAGAAATTTCATCGAACAGTGCGCGTGCGTCACTAAAAGAACGCATTCTGACGTAAAATTTGACGAGGGAGGTGGAGACATGGATGTGGGAAAAATAGCCGGAACGTGAAACGTAACTGTGGAGTTGTTTTCCGAACGAGGGACACTTCAGTTCACTGGCAAGTCCAATTAGGTTAACAAGTGCAAAAGAATTTGGTTTAACTCCACGAAGAGCCTCAAATAACGCTAACTCAGCATTTGTTCCACATTCGGAATGCACCGCAGCAACATCAACCAAATGAAAATTACCTTGTCCGATGTTACCGATATGATTGAAGGTGTTGGCACTATATAGTAATGGGAATTTGCGTGCTTCATTGCATACAAACCTTCGCATGCCCTAGGTTGTGATCAGTGTTTACAATATAAAACTGTAAGTAGATTATAAACACTACATATGTATTGTTAACTTTATTTTGTACTTGCTCTTATATTACTTAGATACTTTCATATACTTATCATTATTCTAACTGTATTACACTTCCCCATCTGAAAAATAATATTTAAAGCCAATATAATTTAATCAATTAAATTTAATTAGGTTGGACATAAATTTTTTATTGAGAGATTTAATTCAATTATGATTGGAAAGATTGAAATATTTGATTAAATAATTTAAAAAATGAACTTTTAAGAGAAAAATGTTAATCGAATTAGATATTTTATAATAATTATAATTAGGTTTCTTAAAAATCAATCCACCTAATGACTAAATCAAATCAACAAAAATATAGTTGAGTTAAAGCAGTTTGTTGAAATTAGAAAAAATCTGCTATGATTTTCTTGCGATCTGTGAATTAGGATAGAACAACCTTTTTCTAATATATTCTCACTCTGTTCTTTTACAAAAGTTTTGACTTTTCAGATTCGGCCCTTCAAGGGTAAAAAATTGTATGCAGGTGAAGACTAGATTATTCGAACTCGCTTCCACACCGTTGATTGAATCCACATATAAAGTTAATCGAACTTTTCGAAATATCTGTCAAAATTTCTCTTTCATCTGTTGAGTAGCAAAAAGGGAGGGATGATAATCTTCTATTATTGTAAAGGAAAAAATATAGAATTAGAAAAAAGAACCATATCAACGCCAACCAACCAATCATCACTATTTATGTACCGGAAAACGGAGCAATAGTAAAACAGGTCTGGCCATGGTTGGTATGGACACAACCATCGTGAAGGTTGGTTGGTTCAAGTATGTTATGAACCGAAGATTTACCAAAAGAGGCAAATGCAGAGGAATCATAATCATAACAGTTAGCATACGCATTACTATTTCCTGAAACAAGCAAATGCAATCTGACATTGGAAACAGAATTGAAGAGGAGTCAGAAAAAAGGTGGTGGTGTTGAGAAAACGAAAAGAGAGACTGAAGAGAGGATAAGTTCCTCTCTCGGTAACAGAAATCAAAGAACCCTTTTGATCAGTTTGTTTGGAGGAAAAGATGAGTAGGGGAACTATAGAAGATGTGGCAATTATAGGAGGATTGGTTGGAGTCCAATTTATCTATGCAGGGAATGCTGTGTTCATGGGTTATGCATTATCATTAGGCTTCAGCTCTCTCACCATTATCATTTTGACTTCTTTGGCTACATTCCTTGTTCTGTTCCCCGTTTCATTTTTCTTTGAAAGGTTCTTTCTCTCTGCTTCCAACTTCTATATAAATCATAAAAAGGCTTCTGCTTTTTTGCTTGGATTGAATTTCTTGAAGATTAATTTATGTTGCATCTATTGCAGGAGCAAGTGGCCGAAGAATTGTGATTTCAAGTTGATTAAACAGCTATTGTGTCTATCGTTTGGAGGGTAAGAAAATGTAATTTAATTTCCTTTTGTCACGTATCGGGTTTTTTTGTTGGGTTCTTTCGATTTCTAAAATTTGATAAAACATTCTTGTTTTTCTTTACACTGGCATTGTTATGCAGACTGTTGTTCCAGTATTTATTCCTCAAGGGACTCGATCTAACTTCGCCAGCAATGGGAACTGCTATGCCAAACATTGCCCCAGGTCTTATCTTCATCATTGCATGGATTTCTGGGTAATCTTATTTTACTTGACTTTTGGTACTTTTATTCTAACTTTAAATCATCACCAAATTGGTGAATGTAGTAGGTAAGCCAGGAAGTGAAACGGGTTTATTGCAAAAACAACTATTTTGTTAGAAAAGAAAAATTGTTAACAAAGAAAATGCTTAATCTTCCAAAAATGGAGCTTCAACTAATTACCTTCGGTACTCAAATGGAAATTCTGTATTGGGCAGGTTAGAGAAAGTGAACTTAAACAATCGGTATAGCAAAGTAAAAATCATGGGAACATTGCTTTGTGTCTTGGGAGCTCTCACAATGAGTATAATGCAAAGCATTTCGACTGGTGCACCCGAGCAAAAGACTCCATCAGGTTTTGTCTTCAACACACAAAAGATGATCGGTTGCTTCTATCTCGTGGTTGCAGTCGTGATTTTGTCGAGCAACGTCGTTCTGCAGGTAAATTGTTTTATAAAATGTTGGAGAGGACACAAATCTACTTAATTTCGTAACTCAACAAAAACTGTTGTTCTTGAAGGCTTTTACTCTTGGAGATTTTCCGGCACCGATGTCCTTGGGTGCAATAACGTCCTTGTTGAGCGCATTCATGACTGCAACCGTTCAGGTGCTTGAAAAACACAGGCTGAAAACTGGGCGGCTACTTCTGAGGTCTGGAAATTTAATTGGCTATTTTATTATGGTAATTCCCTTTCTCTCATCGTTTCATAGGAATGGTTTGCAAGTGTTTTTCTCTCCAAATAGAAGTTTACCTTGACGATTCACATTGATATTTAACACAAACCTTTGTTGCGTGAAATTTAGAAATAAAACTTCCATTTTCATTGAAAAGCAACACTAAATCGCATTACAAATTTCTACCAACCATGTATGAAACTTAGTGTATTTTCATTGTGAATGCACAGGCAGGTGCTGTGAGTGGAATATGCCTGAGTTTCAACGGGTGGGCACTGAAGAAAAAAGGGCCAGTTTTTGTCTCCATGTTCAGCCCCATTGGTACAGTGTGCTCTGTCATTTTCGCGGTTATTAAACTTGGAGAAAGTATGAGTGCTGGAAGGTGCATTGCTAAGATTCCCAGCTAGTGTGTGTGGCTTCTGACTTTTGCAAATGGCATTCCCATTTATAGTGTCTCATTTGTTCCTTTTCACAAACACTTTCATTGCAGTCTTGGAGGCATGTTTCTCATGTTCACTGGACTCTACTTGGTTCTCTGGGCCAAAGGGGAAGAAGGACTGCCAAATGGAGATAGCTTAGAGAGTGAGTTTGACATAGAGAGGCCTCTTTTGTGTTAACGTGTTTTTCAAATGACAACTTGTAAAATGTACTTGTCTCATCCCACTAGAAGCAGAGCAAAAAAACGAGGTTTGGTTAAGTCGGTTGAGATAATAACAATGAATTGCTTTAACGTGGTTAATATAATTCAACTCCTAAACAAGTACTGAGCTTAAACAAGATTAATAGTGTCCATACTCAACTCAATATGCAACCAGCATCTATTAACTAAACTATTCATTAAGGAAACAATGCTCTCAACATTTTCAACTTTTTTTCCCTCTTTTGCAGAACGTTGAAACAGCTGCTTCCTTCACGTAGTGGTGACAGAGAATTCCCAAGAGCATACTGTAAAAAGGCAGAAGTCTCTTGGGTTTGAAAAAAATATATACTTAGTTTTTCACGTTGGATCAACCAAACATACTTTCGTAATTCATATTCAAGTTATGCTACTGTGAACACCTTCTATTTTGTTACATTTAAAATGTAGATCCCGAAGTTTGTTTTGGTCTTTTTGAAACTCCTGGATCGGATAGGTGCAACATTTTAAGATGCAATGGATGCAAAATTAGTCCCTTGCTACATGCAAAAATATGTTGGTGTTGTTAGATGAAATTTATATATTTGAAAAAATATGTTGTGAGAAAATAGCTAGGTCACATTCTGTTCCATGGTTTGCTGAGGTTTGGCATTTTCTGATGAGAGTGAGAAATAGGAAAAGGAATATAAGGAAAAAATTCTTTGATACAAAAAACAACCATTTGATAATCTATTATAAGAATAAAAATAATAATGAAAAAAAAAATAAACTCTTGTATTTATAAAAAATTAAAAAATAAAAATTAGTGTCTAATGAATAGAAATTTTTTTGAATATCATTTTTTCGAAATATAAACTCGTTGTTGAGGCCATTTATGTCCGTTTAAGTTAGGATAACTCCTTTTTATTTTTCTTTTCCTTCTTCATCCTGAATCCTTGTTCTTTTAGGTAATCAGCATGTGACTGACCCTTTTTTAATTGTCTATAAAAAACATGGTTACGTTTATAGTTCAGTTTCTATTCCACCTAAATTTCAAGCGTTTAATTCACATGCACATAATTTATGGAAAAAGTGGAAACTAACATTTTTTTTATTTAATTTTCAGAAAAGGTATTTTTTTAAATGTAAAGTACATTTTAATCGAATCGAATTGTATTAATTTGATATTGTATTGTATTTAAATTGGTTTTTAAATGTTACATTTAAATAATTAGTATATATATGAAAATATTTAATTAAATAAATATATTTGTATAGTTGAGGGTATGAGTGAAGTTGTGTACTTAAATACGTGTATTAATCATTCTTATCAAACAGATATTTATTATATCTATTTTTATTATAAATTGTTTAATTTTTAAAAAATATCACAATCAAATAATTTACATTTATTTGATTTTAATTTTATTATTTGAATAAAATGTTTCAATTATCATCAAATACAAAAAATAGTACTTCGAACTATACATTTAACAAAATAAATAGCAAGTACAGATTTCGATAAAAAAATAAATAATATGGTTGACATCTACTAAAATATGGTTTCACTAATATTGTATGAGAAACTCTATCAAACATCAATTTAAAAAGAACTAAAACTTATATTGATGAATAAATAATTTTAACAATATTAATTATAAAATTGTTTATACAATGTATATTAAAAAATGACTTATATTAACAAAAAGATAATATAATTAGTATTTATAAAAAGAATCCTATATCTTGTCAATGTTAATAACGAAAATTTGAATTAACCGAAGTTAATAACTAATCGTATAACTCGTGGTTAAAATATTATTTTTAATAAAAGTTGGAAAACATTGTTTATATTTATAAAAAAATACTTAATTAATGTAAAATTTATTAAAAAAATCATTGAGATGCCAAAAAGAAAAGGTTAAGTTTGTTTTTTATTTTTAAAGTATAACTCGAATTTTGTTTTCAGTTATATTTTAAAGTTTGATTATCTTGAGTTCTTATATTTAAGAAATAATGAATTTATTCTTTTTTGTCTAATCCAACAACTTTAACTTCATTTGATCTGACAAACAGTTAATTATTCAACTCTTCGCGTTTAAACACGTAATATTTTTTAAATGATATTTAAAAGTAAAAAGCATTTCACAAGAAAAATGTTTTATATAATCTTAATAAATGTAAAAGTTAAATATTTTACAATTTAATTTATGAGCAAAACGTAATTTTTTATAATAATTAAAAAACTTTTAAAAATATATAATAAATAAATTTAGAAAAAAATATTTAAAAGGAATGTAACAATCAAATTATAGTCCTTTAAAATTTAAGTTATTTTGTTTTAAGTCTTCAACACTCTTGTCCAGAATTAGTCTCCTGAAAATTTAATCCATCTTCAATATTCCGTGAACAAAGTCGTTGACAAAATCTCTACAAGAATAATGTATAACTTACCAACAAATAACAACAATGTAGTGGATGAAAGAAGCTTTAAAAAGATAATTTCGTAACTCAAATTATTGTTATACTGTTTAAATTCTAAAAATTTATTACCCTTTTATTTTGTATATTTTATCGAATAATTTTTCATAAAAAAAATTCAGGTTATGTTGAAGTATATTAAGGGGTGGTTTTACCATATAGGGTATTATATTAATGTAAAATATTTAAAATTTTTAATATTATATATATATATATATATCGGGGTTTACTAACGTGCGTACGCCTGTTCAATTGATACATTTTAACAATGTGTACTGGATTTTAATAGAAAAAAATACCCTTATATCGGATTTTAATAGAAAAAAAATACCCTTATATTATGGACTCTAAATTTTAAGTTTAAGGATATTTTAATAATTTGTATTCTAAAAAAAAGAAATCCTTCCTCTCAACCCTTTCTCTTTCATCTCTCTCACTCCAACCTTTTATCTTTCTCTGTAGTGATGTATAAAAGAAAGGATGTATAAAAGAAAGGGTTGAGAGGAATGAGAGAGGTGAGTAAGGGTTTGAGAGTTTCTTTTTTTGTAGTTTTGATAATAAAAATTATTAAAATACCCTTAACCTTAAAACTTAGAATCCATGATATATAAGGATATTTTTGTCTATTAAAATCCGGTACACATTGCTAAAATGTACGAACGAAAAATATATATATATATATATATATATATATATATATAAATAAATAAATAAATAAATAAATAAATAAACAGTTTAACTATACATTTATAATTGTTAAATGTAAAGTTTTCAATTTGACATAAACAATAGAAGTCATATATATAATTATTAGTTAATCCTCTGTATACGTGGATAAAAAAAGTTCACTTTTTTAAGTTATAAATTTTGTATGGAAATCAAATGTGTCTGAAAAACAATTATATTCAAATAAAATAAAATTCTTCTAGAGACCAAAGCTCACCTGGTCATGTATGAAATAAAAATAAAAACATTATCGTGTAAGAATAGTATACCTAAGATAAAATGTATAGACCAATCACCTGGTCATGTATGTATGAAATAAAAATACAAATATTATCTTGTAAGAAAAATTGTATTAATCCTCTATTCAAAGCCAACTTCACCCTAGCCAAGTCAATTTTATGATCTTCATAACAAATTCTAATTTTCATCCAACTACGTCGGAGAACAAAGAAAAACAAACTACAAAAACAAAAATCTGACCAAACTACAAAATAGGTATGTAAATATGTGACAGGTCAATACGAGATAAGTCATGTAACATGGTTCGTTGTCATGTCTGAGCGATAGAATAAGTAGAATGTTTAATATATTTTCTTCGAAACAATGTAGTAGAATGTTAATATTTTCTATCTATGTAATGGAAAGACTCAAAATTTGATTTCATATATCAAGTTTTTATCTTTACTATTTTTCATTATAAACTATGATATTGACTATTTTTTAAAATAAATATAATTTTTATTCACCATCGTGTCATGATTCAGTTGGTTTTATTTAGATTTTCTTTCCAAAACCAAAATTGCAATAGGCAGCAGAAAACTCATTTACTTTTGCAAGAAAAGCCATGTAATCTATGGGGATTTGGTTAAACGCCAATGCAGAAGAAGATGCATTACATATGAAATATCAATTTCTAGTTGACCCGCCAACTATATGAGCATCGCTTTCTATTTGTTTATATAATGCTGTCAATATTCTTTTCTCGCCAAACGCTGACATTTCATAGCACAACAATAAATGAAAATGTATATTCTCTCAAGTTCCAGCCTTCATTCTTCCTTTGCTTTATATATGTTTTCAATATTATTCTTCCATGTAACTAATTTTAGGGATTTTTTTTAAAAAGTGTTTTGAAAAGTAAATATCAATTTTGAATATTCTGATATAATAGAAAATGTGGTGTTTATGTGATCATCTAAGAAAGTGTTTATTGTTTTCTTAAGAAATTTAAGCTCAAGTATATTTTATGGAATTAAATTTAAAAAATCAATTCTTTTTATAATACATTTCATTCATTTTAGTGAATATTTTTTTTTCTTATATGTATTATTGATTCTGATTTATTTCTAAAAATTTGTTCATTGACTTTACTAATCTATGACGTGTGTTAAGTTAAATTCACTAAAAAAAACTTTCAACATGAAAACGAAATATTAGTATTATGATTAGGGATGACAACGGGTCGGACACGAACAATACCTACTTGCACTTGACTAAAAAAAAATTCACCTACTACTAGCACAGATAAAAGTATTCGCGAACATTTTAAAACCCGCGGATACTCACAAATATCTAAAAAAATATATTTTTATAAATTATTAAAATAAAATTTAAACAAAATTACAAAATATAATATAAATTAAAATTTAATTTTAATTAAATCTAACCTTATAAAATATAAATTAATTTTAATTTTAATTAAATTTAACTTAATAAAATATAAATTAAATCTTTATTTTTATTTTTTACGGATAGCGAATATCTGCGGATACGATCATTATAATATCCGTACCAGCGGATCTTAAAATACCTACTACCCGTAACTTGCAAATAGTAAATATCCGCGGATACCAACTATTCGTCGCGAATTTTATCCTCGGATAATAGATTTTTTTGTGATCTCTAGTTACGATAGAACATATATTTGTATTTGGTTTGATAGATATATTAAAAAGTGTGATTTAATAAGATCTTTTAAGTCTTTTAATTATGGAATAATTCAAATTTAAATTTATGTGAATCATATTTATCTATTATAATTAAATCTCGATAATTTTATGTAATAGTTTATAATATTGTTATTATACTTCCTATGTATTGTTTCAATAAAAACATAAATTCATCCTTCATATTACTCATATAAATATGACTAGTATTAATACATATTATTTCAATCTATCATAAATATTGATACATTCAATTAACAATCAAATTACCGTTAAGATTTTTTCATTTGTTCACATTACTCTTAATATTCAAGTAATCAATTTGTACATAAGTTGTTATTATTTTTCTTGTAAAAAATATTTAATTGATGTAATGGAAAATAGTTATAATAAAATGGTGGAAGATTTGGTTTGTTTTGGCATGATGGGATAGGAAAAGTGAGTGGGTATGTAGGGCACATCTAAGAGCTTATCTGGTTATAGCAAAGTTTGTGATAGTTGGAGCAGACAAGAGAAGAAGCAATGGTAAAATGGGTTTAAGTGAGTCGTGTTTTGGTGTAGGCATGTAGGCCATTCCATAATCTCGTTCTATGTCTTTCAAGTTTACTCCATTGCACCAAATCATGGTCCCTCTTCATTCAATTCAACCCTACGTTTCGCATGCAAATGCAATGCTTCCACCATCACCCTCATGCCAATTATAAATACTTTTCTATTTCACTTACATGCCATACACAACAATCTTATTTATATGTATATTGCTAATTGCTGTTAAAAGAAATCGTAAGATTATAATTTATGCACAACCTGGTTTGGACCACCATTTTTTTTAAAGGGAAGAACCAATTTCAACAAAGGTGTATATTATATAGTCTCCACCCACTTTTTTCCTTCGTCATTGCTCCTAATTTTTTGCTTTCTTACAACCCTTTTAATGGAGAAATCACACTAATAAACCAACGGAAAGCAAAATAAAAATAAAAATTAAAATAGCGAACACCTTTTTCAGTCATTAAAAAGATTAAAATCGACCAAAAATCTTTTAGCATTTTAAAGAATAACAAAAAAAAAATATGAGGTAGCGAAATTCTAATCGCAAAGTGATCGAATTAAAAGTTGATCCTTGAATAATTAGCGAAATTTCAGTCGCTAATTGTAAGACCCATGAAAAAAAAAATATTTATAATAGTAAATTTTAGCATTTTATTAGTAATAATAATTTTAATGGATAGAAAAATATATATTTTGAATATAAAATTATAGTAATTTTAGAAGGAGAGGTTAAAATTTTTGATAACTTATTTAGTATTTTTTTTTTTAGAAAATCGAATAGTAAAAAATGAATAGTGAATAGTAAAAAGTGAATAGTAAATAGTAAAAAGTGAATAGTAAATAGTAAATAGTAAATAGTAAAAATAAATTTTCAGCATTAAGATTCCTTAGCATGGAAGAAAGTAGTAGGTAGAAATTAGGATCAGATTTGGTGAGAAAATGATTGAAATATTATTTTTAAATAATATTAAAATAATAAATAATATTAAAATATTAATGAATAGTAAATTTTTTTAACTATAAATAGCCATGGGAGGGAAGGGTATTTTGCACCAAGAAAAGAGGAATCAAGTGAGAGCTTGAGAAATAGAGAAGAAAGAGCTAGGGAGAAATTTTTAGTTGCAAGAAGAGTAGAGGTTCTGAAGGGTTTCGGGGAAATAAATTCAGATCAAGAGGAATCTGGAATAGAGGTAGGGGAGTTAATCTTTCTAAGCTTTTATATTATGATTTAGTACTGTTTTATTACTATTCATGTCTTGAAATTATGTATGAATATTGTTAATGCTTACTGTATGTTTATCTATATTGATATTCGGTGTAAATATTATATGCTGTTGTTTTGAATCTGTTAATAAGAAATTTGTTAAAAACTAGTTGAGGAACACTTTGGCTAAGGAAAGACTTGGTACTTAAGTTGTCCATTGTGACGCACCTCTCTTTCCTGGAAGTCTCCTCGACAAGTTTTTAACTTAAATCTTGTGTACAGATTATGTACTGTTAAATTATCATGTAATATATCTTGTTGGAATATATTCAGTTTGTATGATTTCTGAAATGATTGAAGTTTATTTGATTTGAATTTATGCATCTGAACATGTATGAGTATTATGGGGAAATGTCGTAAGGGTATAATATGAGTCGAGGAATGTGAGTATGGTATGAGTCTCGCGGAGAGATTCTGTAATGTCATGGTATGTGTATGAGGATTATGGGTAGATTTCGTAATGGTATAATATGAGTTAAGGAATGTGAGCATTGTATGAGTTTCGTGGAGAGATTCTGTAATGACATGGTATGTGCGTATATGTTGATGTTGAGGGTCATGAAGTTGGAGGTTATCCTGATACTCTAATAATCAATCAGTCTCAAGTAGAGAATGATGAATTATGTGGTGAGAGGGGCAGGAGGTCCTGGTCTATGTGCCGGTTTAGGACATAGTGAGGGGACTAACCTTGTGAATGGTATGGAGGGCAGAATGTCCTGGTCTATGTGCCGGTTTAGGACATAGTGAGGGGACTAACATTATGAATGGTATGGAGGGCAGAATGTCCTGGTCTATGTGCCGGTTTTGGACATAGTGAGGGGACTAAGAATGACATCACAAGTGAAAAACCTTCCGTTGTATCGCTCATCAACATATCGTTGGGATAAGTGCCTATGGAATATCGTTGGGATAAGTGCCTATTGAATATCGTTGGGATAAGTGCCTATTGGGTATTGTGGAATGAGTGTCTATTGGGTATAGTGGTGTTTATTGGGTATTTTGGTGTTTATTGGGTATTGTGGGACGAGTGTTCAATGAGTGTTTATTGGGTATTATGGAATGAGTGTCTATTGGGTATTTTGGTGTTTATTGGGTATTTTGGTGTTTATTGGGTATTGTGGGACGAGTGTTCAATGAGTGTTTATTGGGTATTATGGAATGAGTGTCCATTGGGTATTTTGGTGTTTATTGGGTATTTTGGTGTTTATTGGGTATTGTGGGACGAGTGTTCAATAGGAATTGTGGTACGATGGTATGAGGGTGTCTGACATAATTATTATATGATGTTTGTATCGAAGTAATTATGCATGTCTTATAAATGATTTGTTGCATGTTAGCTCACCCTACTTGTTTGTGTTTTGTGTTTGGGTATGTGCGATGATCGTATAATTCGTTATACGGGAGCAGATGAAGGAATGTCGCCTCACATAGTGCCAAGGAAAGGGAGGAGTAGAAGAACTATAATTAGAATCTTTTTACATGTATAGACTTATATTAACTAGGAAATTTTAAAGGGTGAGATTACGGAATGTTACCGTAAATGTAATGTTAATTATCAAGTGTGAAAATTTGAGATGTTACATTAATGTAAAAAGTTGGGTTGTTACATTAATGTGAGAATTTGGGATGTTACATTAATGGTATCAGAGCAGTTCGTCCTTAGGATGACCTTTGTGTCGTGGGTCTGTCGTGTCTTCTCTATGAAGAATTGAGTCTAAATGGTATACTTACCATTTTCTCCAAGTCTAGATAGTAGATTATTGTGTCTAACTACTCATGACTTTTACGAGAGATGATTTTCCTTTCTTAATTCTCAAGGTTTATGAAAGATATTAGAATTAGTTAAAGCCTTCATAGGGAGATATAATACTAGAATTTGAGTTTCAAAGGATAAGTGAAGATGTTGGTGTTTAGAAGTTATGTTTTAAGATGTTTGCAGGACAAAATCAGGAGATTAGATATCTTACGTTTCACAAAAAGGAGTTAAGTTCAAAGGCTAGATTAAGAGAAGCTTTGGATAAGCATGAATGTAGCAAGGTTTGAGAAATCAGTTTGGTTTAGTATATCAGTAATGTTAGAAGTCAGAAGAGAGGGAAGTGTTGATGAGAAACGGAGTGGCATTGTGTGAGATTGGTAACATGGATTGATGTATCAGTGATGGTTGGAATCTGAAAAAAAAAATGGTGGAAGATTTGAAGATAAAGTTTAAAATAAAAAGGGATAGGAATACTGAAGTAGATTAAGGATAAATCAAATATTAGACGAAGAAGAGTAGAAGAGAAATGGTATAAGGCATAAAGAGGATTGAGAGAAAGTTTAATAGGAGGAGAAATTTGTAAGTTAAGAGAACACGAGGTCTTTAGAGAAGAATGAAGTATTAAATGGATTCTAAGCTAAATGGATGATCAAAAAGAGATGGTTAGATTTTTCCAGTAAATGTATTAGAGATAAAATTTGAGAGTATGTGATTTTGGTATGATGAGTGGTAGAGAAAATCCAGGTACGAAAATTTTGGCTTTCAGCTTATGCAAAGTTTTGGTATTTTTATGAGAGGATTGAAGAGTCATGATTTATGGTTGAAAATCTTATTGATTTTGGAATATTAAAGTTAGTAGAGGCAGTGTAGGTTGAATTAATATTATGAACATGGCAAGACAAGGAAGAAGAAGAGTTTGGAAATAGATAAAAAGGAGAGTTGCAATACTAATGTGATTAGGGAATTTGGAATAATTAAGAAGTTGTAGGTTGTGATTGGAGCAATTTCATCAGGCATAGTTATATGGTAGTATTCAAACCTCAATGGTGATGTAAAGGATGGGTAAAGATTTATATGTCGCACCTTGATCTCTATCGAGTGATGTGTGTGAGTGAACTTGTTGATACTTACTTTTAGTTTGCATAAGATAAAAAATTTTAGATTTAGTTAACACTAGATATCCTGGGGATATGGTTTTGATCTAGGGAAGCACGTTATAATTGAGGTTGGTTGTGGTTGATTGCCTTGATAATCTCTCTAGATCATTTAACTTATGTGCCATAAGTGGTTTATTTAAATGAGTGGGTGCAGTACTGATAAGGAATCTAGTTAGTTTTAAATTCGGCCTTATTGAGATTAAAATAAGTGGTTTCAGAATTTATAACATTGTTGATTGAGTGATCTGTTGAGTCTTATCAGAGATACACAATTGTTAGGTACTGGGTTAGAGACAACGTTAAGTTTGTGGATTCATGTTAGGTTAGGATGTGGGAAGGTATTTTGAGGACAAGGTTTATATTCCTAAGATTTAGAGTTTATAAGTTAATTCTTGGAGAATGTTTTAACTTAGGCTAGTAATGGTTGCTAGGAAAATAATTACATGAAGGTTGAGATAATTTGGAGTATAATCTTGAAAGAAGTTTGATTATTCTAGTTTTGTTAAGTATTTCAGAAATGTTTATCAGGTGAAGAAAATAGTGGTTCAACATTTAGTGTGGGTTAAATAAAGGATGAGGATCAATATTTTACGGATATCTGACCAATGCAAGTGAATGATAGATATTATAGTCTAAGGGTATGATCGAAAGGATGGTTTGGTCATGTTCCAATATGTTTTTAGAAGTTTATGGTCTTCAAGAATTGTGAGTTGATTGTTGAACATTAAGTGTGGTTAAGGGTGAAGGCAATATTACCGAGAGTCAGATAAGTTCATCAAGGACGAGTGAAGGAAATGATGCATGATCTTAAGTATGGAAGGGTTTCTATGGATGTTATAAAGCATACTCAATATAGGTATTATTTTTGGACAAGTTCTTGTTAAATGGGTATAGAAAAGAAAAACATAAAGGATGAATTGTTTAGTAATAGTGTTTTGGACTCCGTGTAATCATCAGAGTAATTATAAATTTTACGGAGAATAGAAGTAGAGGGTAAGGTGGAACAATCTAGTATAATTTTGGTAAACATAAGTGGCTTTTAGAGGTGTACGATTTCTAGGAGTAGAAATTGTGTTGAGAAAATATAATGGAAGGTTGTTACGGAAAAAGAATGATTCTTAGAGTTTTATAGGGTCATGAAAGTCTTAAATAGGGATCTATAAGGAGAATCACTTTCTGGTTATAGTAGGAATGAAAAGTTTTCTGGAATTTTGTGATTAATAGTTTATGAGTAATGAGTTCTTTTAAAACATTAATGGATTATTTTGAGACTAGTGGGGTATGTTTAATGGTGGTTTTGACGAGGCTAGAAGTGACAAGTAAGAGTGTTTTGAAGGTTTATAATTTTAAATTTTTCGTGAGTACATTTCAATTTGAGATGCTAGAAATTTTATGCACAAAATAAGTAGAGTAAATGAGTTTACAAGGAAACTAGAAGATAAGGTGAAATAATCATAACTTTATTTTTATGTCGAATTTTCGAATTTTCGAGGACGAAAATTTTTGTTGTTGGGGAGAATGTAAGACCCATGAAAAAAAAAATATTTATAATAGTAAATTTTAGCATTTTATTAGTAATAATAATTTTAATGGATAGAAAAATATATATTTTGAATATAAAATTATAGTAATTTTAGAAGGAGAGGTTAAAATTTTTGATAACTTATTTAGTATTTTTTTTTTAGAAAATCGAATAGTAAAAAATGAATAGTGAATAGTAAAAAGTGAATAGTAAATAGTAAAAAGTGAATAGTAAATAGTAAATAGTAAATAGTAAAAATAAATTTTCAGCATTAAGATTCCTTAGCATGGAAGAAAGTAGTAGGTAGAAATTAGGATCAGATTTGGTGAGAAAATGATTGAAATATTATTTTTAAATAATATTAAAATAATAAATAATATTAAAATATTAATGAATAGTAAATTTTTTTAACTATAAATAGCCATGGGAGGGAAGGGTATTTTGCACCAAGAAAAGAGGAATCAAGTGAGAGCTTGAGAAATAGAGAAGAAAGAGCTAGGGAGAAATTTTTAGTTGCAAGAAGAGTAGAGGTTCTGAAGGGTTTCGGGGAAATAAATTCAGATCAAGAGGAATCTGGAATAGAGGTAGGGGAGTTAATCTTTCTAAGCTTTTATATTATGATTTAGTACTGTTTTATTACTATTCATGTCTTGAAATTATGTATGAATATTGTTAATGCTTACTGTATGTTTATCTATATTGATATTCGGTGTAAATATTATATGCTGTTGTTTTGAATCTGTTAATAAGAAATTTGTTAAAAACTAGTTGAGGAACACTTTGGCTAAGGAAAGACTTGGTACTTAAGTTGTCCATTGTGACGCACCTCTCTTTCCTGGAAGTCTCCTCGACAAGTTTTTAACTTAAATCTTGTGTACAGATTATGTACTGTTAAATTATCATGTAATATATCTTGTTGGAATATATTCAGTTTGTATGATTTCTGAAATGATTGAAGTTTATTTGATTTGAATTTATGCATCTGAACATGTATGAGTATTATGGGGAAATGTCGTAAGGGTATAATATGAGTCGAGGAATGTGAGTATGGTATGAGTCTCGCGGAGAGATTCTGTAATGTCATGGTATGTGTATGAGGATTATGGGTAGATTTCGTAATGGTATAATATGAGTTAAGGAATGTGAGCATTGTATGAGTTTCGTGGAGAGATTCTGTAATGACATGGTATGTGCGTATATGTTGATGTTGAGGGTCATGAAGTTGGAGGTTATCCTGATACTCTAATAATCAATCAGTCTCAAGTAGAGAATGATGAATTATGTGGTGAGAGGGGCAGGAGGTCCTGGTCTATGTGCCGGTTTAGGACATAGTGAGGGGACTAACCTTGTGAATGGTATGGAGGGCAGAATGTCCTGGTCTATGTGCCGGTTTAGGACATAGTGAGGGGACTAACATTATGAATGGTATGGAGGGCAGAATGTCCTGGTCTATGTGCCGGTTTTGGACATAGTGAGGGGACTAAGAATGACATCACAAGTGAAAAACCTTCCGTTGTATCGCTCATCAACATATCGTTGGGATAAGTGCCTATGGAATATCGTTGGGATAAGTGCCTATTGAATATCGTTGGGATAAGTGCCTATTGGGTATTGTGGAATGAGTGTCTATTGGGTATAGTGGTGTTTATTGGGTATTTTGGTGTTTATTGGGTATTGTGGGACGAGTGTTCAATGAGTGTTTATTGGGTATTATGGAATGAGTGTCTATTGGGTATTTTGGTGTTTATTGGGTATTTTGGTGTTTATTGGGTATTGTGGGACGAGTGTTCAATGAGTGTTTATTGGGTATTATGGAATGAGTGTCCATTGGGTATTTTGGTGTTTATTGGGTATTTTGGTGTTTATTGGGTATTGTGGGACGAGTGTTCAATAGGAATTGTGGTACGATGGTATGAGGGTGTCTGACATAATTATTATATGATGTTTGTATCGAAGTAATTATGCATGTCTTATAAATGATTTGTTGCATGTTAGTTCACCCTACTTGTTTGTGTTTTGTGTTTGGGTATGTGCGATGATCGTATAATTCGTTATACGGGAGCAGATGAAGGAATGTCGCCTCACATAGTGCCAAGGAAAGGGAGGAGTAGAAGAACTATAATTAGAATCTTTTTACATGTATAGACTTATATTAACTAGGAAATTTTAAAGGGTGAGATTACGGAATGTTACCGTAAATGTAATGTTAATTATCAAGTGTGAAAATTTGGGATGTTACATTAATGTAAAAAGTTGGGTTGTTACATTAATGTGAGAATTTGGGATGTTACACTAGTCCTTGACTAATTCAATTACAAAAATAAAAACATTTTTTGTCGTTAATTTGAAAATATATTATTAAATTTAAAAAAATATTCAGTCGCATGAAATAATATAGATTTGGCCTATTAAGTAAGTAATTTTTCTATTTTAATTAAAATATCTTTTGGTGGTGGTAGAAAAAAATAAATAAATTTAGTGCCTAATGTATTTCAATAGCTAAACGACTGACAAAAAAAAATTAACAATAAGTATATTATGGTGACTACTTTTATATGTACATAATTTTACTTGCTTATTATATACAATATTTTGATATGTTTGTAAATAATTTTGTAACCTGTTTATAACTACTATAAATTTGATTATGTTAAATAACAATAAATTCAAATATATAATGTAATAAAGAGTAGTATAAAAATAAAAAAATGTACATATTACCTGATTTAATATAAAAATAAAGTGGAAATATTTTTAAATAAATATGAAGTTTTTTATACATATGTAGCGAACACTAACTTTTCGATGACTAATAAAATATTTATTTTGGTTGCTAAGTTGATGGTTAAAACATTTTTAGTTGGTAATTGTCATATTAAACATATTTTAATACATATTTTCAGTCATATATATATATATATATATATATATATACTGATTCAATCGTTATTTTATTCATTAATTTGCTACTGCTATTTAATAGTTATTTCAGTTTAAAAAAAAATTATAAGCATGTTGACTATAAGATTACAAAGATACAAATGTTTGAGTTATGAGCATCAAATAGGTGAGTTAAAATACATCTTCTTATGAGAAATCAATACTTTTATTATTTTAAAGAATTAATTTATGGAAAGACGTGGCATCATATTATTCAAAAAGAAAGTGATATGCGATAGATGTTATGGGTATGATGAGTTAGTCACGTAGCTGGGATAAACTTAAATTTTAATGATTCATTAAAATTTTATTTTATTACTTTTGGGTTTAATAATATTTGATTCTTTTATTTAGGAGAATATTATTTTATTTTATTAATATAAGATAGATAGATTTGGTAAATTTTATTTTAAGTTAGTTGATATTCTATCGTTAGTTTTTATTATTTGTACTTGGCCAAAGTCCTATTTGCATTTATTTAAAGGTTGCCAAGGTTTGAAAAATAACCCCAATAGATTGAAGAGTATTATTATTTATGTGGATCATGTTTTTTCCAACAAAGAAGACACGTGTCAATCAACAATGGCCTATGCATGGCATGCAAAGTAAAGGCTCACGTATCAGATGCTCACACTTAAGACAAATTTTTATGACACGTAATTCATTAATTAATCATGTTATGCCAAGAAATTCAAATTACTCATCTTCCTTTGATTTGTCCCACAGAATGAGAAGGAAGAGTGGTTATTTAGAATGATAGAAAAAAAATAAAGTTTTAAAAAATACGATTTCTTGCAAGAGTATTTTATTTAATAATTCTTTCAGATTTTTTTTTACCAAAAAATAATTATTTATTATTATTTTTAAGCTTGAAATCTTTAAGACATGACATATCTAAAATTATGCATTTCACATAAATAATGAGTTATATATAAATCATATATTCGATAATCATGAGAAGTGATTTGTTGAAATGTTAAAAATTTCTTTATCCAGAACGAGAATAACATATAAATTTGAAAAAAAAAAATGTAAACATATTCATAAGTCATTCTTTCATGAATAATATATACAGAGAGAGCAATTAATCATCACTCTAAACATCGAGTTGTTCTAATTGAGTTTGCGATACAAATATATATATATATATATATATATATATATATATATATATATATATATATATATATTTATTTATTTATTTATTGTGTATTACTATCCTCATTACAACACTTCAAGGAAGGGAGAAGATAAAATGAAAACTTAGAGAAAAAGAAAATAAAGAGTTAAGAACTTTTTTTTTTTGAAAGTGAAACATTCATTTAGTACTTATTTCTTACATAAATTTAATTAGATGTTTTTATTGGATTAATAGGCTATTTAACTCACCACAATTTTATCTAAGTGGGTTTAAATTTTATTTTGCTACAATAAACTTGTACGGTTATTTTTTTATATCAAATTTGTGGTGGAGCAAGTTAATCTGTCCCAAACTTTGACCCACCTTATTATATCTAGAAAAAAAATATTTTTATTTATTTTTATTGTAAACAAGCATATACTAATTTTTTTCTATATAAATAAACCTTTTTTAATAAAACCACTTTTGAATAATATTTTTAAAAGACAACCAAGCAAAAACCCGTGTAACTTCCTTCTTTAATGAATGTCTGGTCTGTTGCCAAGGTCTATTATGTTTTATTGTATAATTGATCGTGAATGATAAAGTATTAAATACAAATAAAAGGATATTAATGACAAATAAACAAATAAAAATAATTTATACCTATGTATATATAAAGGGAATTGGTCTTTTTATATTCACTTTTTTCTAAATAAAAACTTAAGTTAAATTAATTACTTGATCAATTTTACTGTTTTTAATTTTTAACCATTTTTAATTAAAAAATTCCCTACAAAATAAATAAACACCATTTACAATAAAATTATAAAGATTATTTATATTTAATTTTACAATCTATATCTATACATATATATAAAAAATCAATTATTTCGTATACACAATTTTTTCGTATACACAATTATTATTTTAAATTAAAATAATTACATTTCTATTTTTAATATAAATTTAATGATTTTATAAATTAAAATCATTATTTTACTATTGTATCCTTTTAATAACTATATTTTTAATTTTAAATAATTATTTATAATAAAGAACCATTTAATAAAAAAATGTACAAATTTTTTATTTTCATAATTAATTTTAATAAAAATTATTGTATAATTTAATAAATAAATAAAAACACATGCGTCTTACGCATATTGCACTAGTAATAAATTATAGTAATAGTTATGAAATTAGCTATTTTAATTTATTCCATTTCTTTTATTTTGATTTTTTTTTCTAAATTTACTAAAAAATATTTTTTATATTTTATAGATATTTCAATGTAAAATTTGTCATTATAAGTATACATGTATTTTTTTTAATTGTAGCTTTAAAATATATTTCATACAAAATTTAAAGTGCGAATAAATGAATTTTTTGAGATTCCGTTTTTAAGGTAAACCTTTGAAATTATATTTTGCCATGTATATAGATGTTGTTAAAAATATAAAAATTAGTAGTCTTTGTAAGACCCTGAAAAATTAAAGGAAAATGTGAATCTCGGGTCATTAGTAGAGTAAGAAACCAAAAATGTATCAAGTTGTAACAAAAGTTAAAGTTTATATACAAAATACAATGTTGTCAACTTTGACATGGTTTGGTATTTTAATTATAATTAATTGTACAAATTAGATATTAAGTTGATTCTTTTTCCATTAGAAAGTAGACTCGAATAGTTTCGATTCGAGTACTTATACGCGTAATTCCGACATCGGGAAGGGGTTCAACCGGACTGGCAAAGTTGTCAAAATCAGACTCACTCGCTGTACGCGTTTTGGACGCGTTTTGAACGCGTTTTGGACGCGTTTTGACTCAGTAAACGCGTTTTACTATTTAAACACGTTTTTCTGGTTATTTAAGAGGGTTTTGGGGCTGAGAGAATTCCTAAGTTGAATCTGAGAACTGTTACCTAAAAGCATTGGACCAGAGAAGTTTTAGAGCTAAGTTTGGAGCCACGAGAAGGAATTCTAAGGCAGAGGAACGTCGGGGAACCGTTTGAAAGCAAGCTTAGGAGAAAACCGTAAGGGGAGCTAACCTTGAGTCTTTTTGTTTCTGTATGATTTTAAATTTGGTATATGTTTAGGATTTTGATTCTCTTTATGATTTTAGAATGAAATTCTACTTCTATTGTATCTTTTGAATTGATGTACGGTTTGGAATTTGGATATGTTTCTGTTTTGATGGTTTTGAAGAGATCTTGTTCGTATTAAGTATTTTGAATCGGTGGAAGTTTTTAGGTATACGTATAGATCGAAGATTTTGAATCTGTTTATGGATTTAAAAGGAGACTAGGTCTTGATCGGAAATTTTGGATTGTACTAATTATCCGCTGCCTTTTGAATTATATGTTTAGTTTAGATGTTTATAAGATTTGGATGAATATGGGTTGTTGATGGTAGATAAGTTTTTGGATGTCTAGAAAATCTGTATGATGAAAGGAATAGTCGTTATAGTCCGGAAAGTGAATTTTCGTAATTTTGGAATAGTAAATTCGCTTGAGTGAATGAGTTAACTCGCTGGAGCGAGTTATGCGTAACAAATTTAGTGTTTTGATGTTTTTTTACGTTTTGGGAGTTCTGGATGTCCGTTTTGGACGTTCTTTAGGTCGATATGGGGGTTTTTGACCCTTCTGGATCTATTAGTGAAGCTATCTAAGCTGTTTGAACTACTTAAGGGTTCGAATTAATAGACCATAAAGAGTTATGTGTTAATAAGTGATGTTTCTGTGAGGTTGTGAAATGTCTGAGTATGTGAGAATTATTTTCTTGAGATATGACTAAAGATGATAATATGTTGACATGTGTATTTATGAATGGAAATTGTATAATAGAGTTCCAAGGAGGAACTCCTTATTGATTTTGTGTCAAGTACTGTACGTATGAATATAGGAACTCCGACTTAGGGGTTCATTCTTATGCTCTCAATAGTCTCAATCTCACTTAGAGAGAAAGCTATGTGGTGGAGAGTGGAAAATCCTTACCGAAGATCCACAGTGTGAGTGGACAGAGTAGGAAGGATGTAGCTTCAGTGGTAATATTCATATCCGAAGATCCAGTTTGGAGGACAGAGTAGGATAGAATAATTGAGCTAGCGAATAAGTACATCCATGTCCGAAGATCCAGTTTGGGGACAGAGTAGGATATGATGTAGCTGAGTAAAGTACCACTGCGAGTGTAGAACTAGCTAAGAGTTCAATATTCATACGATTGTCCGAATGAATGGAGGTTACGAATGATAATGGTATGTTTATTATATTATTGAGTAATTTAACTTATAAGATGGAAGTTTGGTTATTAATTTAATTTACCATGATGTTTTGTATTGCATTAGCTCACCCTTGCTTTGTCTGTTGTTTGGTTGTTATTTTGTGTTATGTATTTTGATTGGCGATGATCATCCGGTGGATGGGAGCAGAAGTCAGTGATATGCCGGTGGAGCAAGCCTTAGATGGAGGATCGACTGAAGAATAGTTTTAATAATGAAACCTATGTTTTTATTTCTGTTTTAAGGTGTGGAGTGTAATTAGTTTGATTTAACAGTGAGGGTTTGTATAATAATGAGGAAAACTCTTATTCCTCCTTCTATCAACTGTTCTATTGTATCAATGATGTAAGAACTCTATTATAGTTTGATGCTATAATTATTGGGATGTTACATTAATGGTATCAGAGCAGTTCTTTCACTAGGAATTTTGTAGGTGATGAAAATACCATGTCTTAGTTGTGTGATCTTAGTTGCGTATTCCTATTATAGGAATTGAATTTTAGACTAATGGTTCTTCTCTTTGGGCCAGAACCATGGCACGCAGATCACCTCCTCCTCCTCCTCCTCCTTCTCCTTCACCGACACAGTCTGATGTTTCTAACTTGGTGAGAGTAATGGAATCTTTTGTGGTGGCGATGCAATAGCAGAATGCATCATTGATACAACAAAACACAGTTGCATTACAACAATTGGAGGCTGTTAGGGTGTCAGCTGAGGCACACCAGAGGCAATTTGTGGAACTAATAAACGGTGGTGCAAGAGCTCCCGCTGACCCATTCTATATTCCGCCCACTCCTATTCAAGAGTGGAGTCTAGAGAATTTTCTTCAACATCATCCAGCTAAATTTTGTGGCAATACTAGTGCCGACGAAGCAGACCAATGGTTTAGAGATATGGAGAGAATTTTCAATGCCAAAAACTGCCCAGACGATAATAGATTGGCTTATACTGAATATTTGTTGTCAGGAGAAGCCAGTCATTGGTGGACCAGTACGAGAACACTGTTGGAAAGGAGTGGTAAACCGATCACTTGGAACTTATTCCAGAAATAAGTTCTATGCTGAGTACTTTCCGGACAGTGTAAGGTATACCAAGGAAGTAGAATTTCTCCAGTTAGTGCAAAGGGGAATGACTGTGACAGAATATGCCGATAAATTTAAGCATCTTAGTCGCTTCCATACTCTGGATATGGATGAAGAATGGCAGTGTAGGAAGTTTGAAAATGGACTGAGAGGAGATATCAAATTGCTGGTCAAAGGTTTATGTATCAAGGAGTTTCCTACATTGGTGGAGAGAGCTAAAGTGTTAGAAAAGACAAAGAATGAAATGCAATTTCAGCAGAGACCACCCCAGAGGATTGGTGGACCATCTGGGTCCAAATTCCGGCATGGAGACAGGAGAAAGCCCTATTCTAAACCTCCTTTCCAGGGGCTTAAAGGACCTTCATTTCATCAATCTGGCCAAGCAGGACAACCTGGAGTGATGAAGTGCTTTAATTGTGGAGGACCACATTATAGGTCCGTTTGCCCTCAGTTAGTTGGTCATATGAAGTGTAATGCCTGCGGGAAGGAGGGACACTTTACCAGGAATTGTCCCACATCTGGAAGACCAAGGGTTCAGCAACCGACTAGTCAGTCTCAACAGACGGCAGATGTCAAACCGCAGGCTGTGGGTAGAGTATATGCAATGACCGGAGCAGAAGCAACTGGGCCAGGTAATCTTATCATCGGCAATTGTTTATTGTTTGGGAAAGCTTGTTGTGTTTTGTTTGATTCTGGAGCTACACACTCCTTTGTGTCTGATGTTTGTGTGCGAGAGTTGGGATTGCCTGTGAGTGAGCTACAGTATGACCTAATAGTGTCTACTCCGGCTTCGGGTTTAGTTAAGACATCTCTAGCATGTACTAGATGTCCTGTAGTAGTAGAGGGACGTCAGTTTAAAGTTAATCTCATCTGCTTACCTCTACAAGGTTTAGAGGTAATTTTAGGAATGGATTGGCTAACTTCCAATCACATTCTCTTAGACTGTGGTGCAAAGAAATTGTTATTTCCTCAAGAGGAAGAATCGAAGATATTATCTTCGAGGAATCTGTTGCGCGAAGTACAGGAAGGGTCGTGTTGCTTCCTTGTGTTGACACACATGGAGATTAACCAGAGTGGAAGAAGCATAGATCACTCAGTGGTAAGTGATTTCATGGATGTGTTTCCTGAAGAAGTACCGGGACTGCCTCCTCAAAGAGAAATCGAGTTCTCAATTGATCTCGTACCAGGCACAGGACCAGTATCAATTGCTCCGTATCGGATGGCTCCAGCTGAATTGGTAGAATTGAAAAAGCAGATAGAAGACTTGCTTGAAAAACAATTTATCAGACCAAGTGTTTCACCTTGGGGTGCGCCAGTGTTGTTGGTCAAGAAGAAGGATGGGAGTTCCAGATTGTGTGTGGATTACAGGCAGCTGAATAAGTTGACTATCAAGAACAAATATCCGTTGCCAAGAATCGACGAATTGATGGATCAGTTATATAGAGAAAAAGTGTTTTCGAAAATTGATCTACGATCAGGTTATCATCAGATTTTAGTAAAGGCAGAGGATGTACAAAAGACTGCTTTCAGGTCCAGATATGGACATTATGAATACGTGGTTATGCCTTTTGGTGTAACCAACGCTCCTGCTGTATTCATGGACTACATGAATAGGATATTCAGACCTTTCTTAGATAAGTTTGTCGTGGTCTTCATAGACGACATTCTTATATACTCCAAGACTCGGGAAGAACACGTGGATCATCTTCGATCAGTTCTTGAGGTGTTAAGAAATAAGAAGTTATACGCCAAGTTGTCCAAATGTGAGTTTTGGATGAAAGAGGTGCAATTTTTGGGACATGTCATATCAGCTGGTGGAATATCTATGGATCCGTCTAAGGTCGAAGTTGTGCTTCAATGGGAGAGACCCAAGTCCGTAACGGAGATCAGGAGCTTCGTAGGATTAGCAGGGTACTACCGTAGATTCATAGAAGGATTCTCCAAGATTGTGTCACCATTGACGCAATTAACTCGTAAAGATCGTCCCTTTGCTTGGACAGACCGATGTGAACCTAGTTTTCAAGAACTAAAGCAGAGGTTGACAAGTGCTCCTGTATTAGTGATCCCTGACCCAAGAAGATCTTTCGAAGTATATTGTGATGCTTCATATCAAGGACTGGGCTGTGTACTTATGCAGGAAAAGAAAGCGGTAGCTTATGCTTCGAGACAACTTAAGAATCATGAGAAGAATTACCCCACTCATGATTTAGAGTTGGCAGCTGTCGTTTTTGCTTTGAAGATTTGGAGGCATTACCTTTATGGCGCACAGTTCCAAGTGTTCAGCGATCATAAAAGTTTGAAATATCTTTTTGATCAAAAGGAATTGAACATGAGACAGAGAAGATGGATGGAGTTTTTGAAGGATTATGAGTTTGAACTGCTATATCATCCCGGTAAGGCTAATGTAGTAGCAGATGCTCTGAGCAGAAAGACGGTGCATGTATCTACTATGATGGTAAAGGAGTTAGAATTGATCGAGAAATTCAGGGATATGAAGTTGTATGTTGAGTTGAAGTCCGATTTCATCAGTTGTAATAACTTAGTGATATCAAGTGATTTGTTGAGTTTGGTCAGAGATAAACAATTATTAGATGCCGAGCTACAAAAGACGGTGGGTTTATTGGGTACAGATCAAGCCAGAGAATTTATGTTAGGAGCTGATGGTATTTTGAGATTTAGAGGCAGAGTCTGTATTCCAGAGGATACTAAGTTGAAAAAGTTGATTCTCGAAGAAGGACATAAAAGTCGTCTTAGCATGCATCCTGGTATGACCAAGATGTATCAAGATCTCAAGGAGTCTTTCTGGTGGTCTGGAATGAAGAGAGATGTGGCACAATTTGTATCAACATGTTTGACATGTCAAAAGGCTAAAGTGGAACATCAACGACCTGGGGGTATGTTGCAACCGCTTGAGGTACCTGAGTGGAAATGGGATAGTATTGCCATGGATTTTGTAACACATTTACCACGGACAGGAAATGGGCATGATGCTATTTGGGTTGTGATAGATAGGTTGACAAAGAGCGCTCACTTCTTGGCGATGAATCTGAGGATGTCTATAGTGAAGCTTGCCCAACTGTATATAAAAGAAGTAGTGAGACTACATGGAATACCATCGAGCATAGTGTCAGACAGGGATCCGCGATTTACATCAAAATTCTGGCAGTCTCTACAACGTGAGTTGGGTAGCAAATTACAAATGAGCTCTGCGTATCATCCACAAACTGATGGACAGTCTGAGAGGACGATTCAATCCTTAGAAGATCTATTGAGGACTTGTGTTTTAGATCACTTGGGTATTTGGGATGAGGTCTTACCATTAATTGAATTCACTTACAACAACAGCTATCATGCAAGCATTGGCATGGCACCATATGAAGCACTGTATGGTAGGAGATGTAAGACACCCCTATGTTGGTACCAAGAAGGAGAAACAGTGATGTTAGGACCAGAATTGATTCAGTAAACAACAGAAAAGGTGAAACTGATACAGGAAAGGATGAAGGCATCACAGAGCAGACAGAAGTCTTATGCAGACCATAGGCGAAGGCCTCTTGAGTTTGAAGTGGGAAGTCACGTGTTTCTACGAGTTTCTCAGATGACTGGAGTAGGGAGAGCTATCAGATCCAAGAAGTTATCTCCGAAGTTTCTTGGTCCATTCCAAGTTATCAAGAGAATTGGACCGGTAGCATATGAGATTGCTCTACCTCCTCAACTGGCAAACTTGCACAATGTATTTCACGTCTCTCAATTGAGGAAATATGTGTCAAGTCCTGATCATGTACTCGAAGTGGATGACGTTCAAGTCAGAGAAGATTTGTCATTAGACGCAAAACCAGTACGGATTATTGATGTTCAGGCGAAGCAACTAAGAGGAAAGGATATTCGTACAGTCAAAGTATTGTGGAACGAGAAGACCCAAGAAATGACTTGGGAATTGGAAGAAGAAATGAAGAACTTCTATCCTCATTTATTTGATTAAAGAGTGTATTTTTCGAGGACGAAAAATTTTAAAGGTGGGGAGAATGTAAGACCCTGAAAAATTAAAGGAAAATGTGAATCTCGGGTCATTAGTAGAGTAAGAAACCAAAAATGTATCAAGTTGTAACAAAAGTTAAAGTTTATATGCAAAATACAATGTTGTCAACTTTGACATGGTTTGGTATTTTAATTATAATTAATTGTACAAATTAGATATTAAGTTGATTCTTTTTCCATTAGAAAGTAGACTCGAATAGTTTCGATTCGAGTACTTATACGCGTAATTCCGACATCGGGAAGGGGTTCAACCGGACTGGCAAAGTTGTCAAAATCAGACTCACTCGCTGTACGCGTTTTGGACGCGTTTTGAACGCGTTTTGGACGCGTTTTGACTCAGTAAACGCGTTTTACTATTTAAACACGTTTTTCTGGTTATTTAAGAGGGTTTTGGGGCTGAGAGAATTCCTAAGTTGAATCTGAGAACTGTTACCTAAAAGCATTGGACCAGAGAAGTTTTAGAGCTAAGTTTGGAGCCACGAGAAGGAATTCTAAGGCAGAGGAACGTCGGGGAACCGTTTGAAAGCAAGCTTAGGAGAAAACCGTAAGGGGAGCTAACCTTGAGTCTTTTTGTTTCTGTATGATTTTAAATTTGGTATATGTTTAGGATTTTGATTCTCTTTATGATTTTAGAATGAAATTCTACTTCTATTGTATCTTTTGAATTGATGTACGGTTTGGAATTTGGATATGTTTCTGTTTTGATGGTTTTGAAGAGATCTTGTTCGTATTAAGTATTTTGAATCGGTGGAAGTTTTTAGGTATACGTATAGATCGAAGATTTTGAATCTGTTTATGGATTTAAAAGGAGACTAGGTCTTGATCGGAAATTTTGGATTGTACTAATTATCCGCTGCCTTTTGAATTATATGTTTAGTTTAGATGTTTATAAGATTTGGATGAATATGGGTTGTTGATGGGAGATAAGTTTTTGGATGTCTAGAAAATCTGTATGATGAAAGGAATAGTCGTTATAGTCCGGAAAGTGAATTTTCGTAATTTTGGAATAGTAAATTCGCTTGAGTGAATGAGTTAACTCGCTGGAGCGAGTTATGCGTAACAAATTTAGTGTTTTGATGTTTTTTTACGTTTTGGGAGTTCTGGATGTCCGTTTTGGACGTTCTTTAGGTCGATATGGGGGTTTTTGACCCTTCTGGATCTATTAGTGAAGCTATCTAAGCTGTTTGAACTACTTAAGGGTTCGAATTAATAGACCATAAAGAGTTATGTGTTAATAAGTGATGTTTCTGTGAGGTTGTGAAATGTCTGAGTATGTGAGAATTATTTTCTTGAGATATGACTAAAGATGATAATATGTTGACATGTGTATTTATGAATGGAAATTGTATAATAGAGTTCCAAGGAGGAACTCCTTATTGATTTTGTGTCAAGTACTGTACGTATGAATATAGGAACTCCGACTTAGGGGTTCATTCTTATGCTCTCAATAGTCTCAATCTCACTTAGAGAGAAAGCTATGTGGTGGAGAGTGGAAAATCCTTACCGAAGATCCACAGTGTGAGTGGACAGAGTAGGAAGGATGTAGCTTCAGTGGTAATATTCATATCCGAAGATCCAGTTTGGAGGACAGAGTAGGATAGAATAATTGAGCTAGCGAATAAGTACATCCATGTCCGAAGATCCAGTTTGGGGACAGAGTAGGATATGATGTAGCTGAGTAAAGTACCACTGCGAGTGTAGAACTAGCTAAGAGTTCAATATTCATACGATTGTCCGAATGAATGGAGGTTACGAATGATAATGGTATGTTTATTATATTATTGAGTAATTTAACTTATAAGATGGAAGTTTGGTTATTAATTTAATTTACCATGATGTTTTGTATTGCATTAGCTCACCCTTGCTTTGTCTGTTGTTTGGTTGTTATTTTGTGTTATGTATTTTGATTGGCGATGATCATCCGGTGGATGGGAGCAGAAGTCAGTGATATGCCGGTGGAGCAAGCCTTAGATGGAGGATCGACTGAATAATAGTTTTAATAATGAAACCTATGTTTTTATTTCTGTTTTAAGGTGTGGAGTGTAATTAGTTTGATTTAACAGTGAGGGTTTGTATAATAATGAGGAAAACTCTTATTCCTCCTTCTATCAACTGTTCTATTGTATCAATGATGTAAGAACTCTATTATACTTTGATGCTATAATTATTGGGATGTTACAGTCTTTCATAATATATATATATATATATATATATATATATATATATATATATGTATATATATACATATATATGTATATATACATATATATGTATATATACATATATATGTATATATACATATATATGTATATATACATATATATGTATATATACATATATATGTATATATACATATATATGTATATATACATATATATGTATATATACATATATATGTATATATATGTATATATATATATATATATACGCGTGTGTGTATATAATCAAAATTTTAAACATGTCATAATTCTTTTATTAGTTCCATTAATATTTCAACTTAAAATATGTTTAGAAATCTCAAGCTTTTCGTGAACAAAATCATATCATCAACCGATTAATTTTAAAATAATTGTTGTAAGAATTGATGATTGTAGCATGTTAAAAAAAGTGATTGAATATTATTATAATTTTTTTTTATGTAGATATTATATATAAGATATAAGGTAGAATTATAATATATAATAAGATATAAATTTTGTTTTACATATGGATTATAGGATTAATTTAAGTTTAAAATTCACTTTATAAGTCTAATATAATAATTAGATTTATTGATTAGGTCTACCATGTCACCAATTTAAATGTGATAATATTTTACATAGATTGTAAATAAAATAAACTTACCATATAAAGTGGATGTAAACTCATTTATAATTTGATTTTATACTGTTTCTTTTCCAAAAAAACTACTCTACCACACTTCAAATATTAGGATGCAGTATATTGGTTGAAATTTAAGAAACCGGACCAAATTCCTCTAAGATGCAAATTGATTTATTATTTGTTGATATATATTTTTAAAAATATCTCGAGCTGATTTTGATAATTAATGATCATCTATATCTAAATGGTAAAATATATAAGGATAACAACTTTTTTTTAACAACAGGTCATGTGTCATCTATTTGAATTTAATTTTAAAAAATATTTAAAACGGATCAATCACAAACCATCGTATATTATATATATATATATATATATATATATATATATATATTTATTGTTGTAAAAAAAATCGTAAAAAAAAATTATTAAATTTCTTTTTCTAACATAAAAAGGAAAAAGTTTCATTAAACACCATAGTGATGCAGTGTCCCAAGCACCAATTATAATAATATTTATTATAATTTGAAACAGAACACCAACCATTTACTGTAAGAGAGTTGCATATCACACATAACCTATTTTTTCTGAAATTATGTGAATTTGGATTAGCAGCTAAAAAAATGTTCCTCTTGAGATTGAGAAACAGAAAGCAGTAAATGAAAAAAAAAAGTTATTCCATAGGGGCAAGGTTTGCATGTTCGCTGCTGCTCTTTTCACTGTTCACGATCACACTTTGTTAGTTTTTGCCACCGAATAATGAATGTCACTGTTGGAATTTGTTGTGTTGACGCTTCACAAATCACAGCTCATATAAATACGCAGCAGTATATGTATGTATATATATATATAGGTGTATATAAATATTATTAATTGAATAATAATAGACACATATGCAGAAGCATAACTTTTGGGTCGTGTGTGTCCTATTGGTGGAAGAATGCTTGTTACCTACTCCTTTTTAAGTTCCCAAATACCCCAAAACCAAACCAAACCAAACGAAACGTATCTCTGAGAGCATTGAGATGGAGCGCCACAAATGCAAGCTCTGTTCGAGAACATTCGCCAATGGCAGAGCCCTCGGTGGCCACATGAAGGCTCACTTAGCCACTCTTCCTCTTCCTCCCAAACCCCAACCTCTTCCTCAATCTATTAACACTTTCTCTTCCAATTCATCTTCACGTCAAGACATAGAAGAAGACCCTCATAATGAACAACAACAAAAGGCTCTCGTCAACTACGCCTTGCGAGAGAATCCCAAGAAATGTTTCAGGCTCGCAGATCCCGAGTTCGACTCCGGCGCCGTCGTGCAAGACAGGGAGAGCGAGACCGAGTCAAAGAACCCAACCCGCCGACGATCCAAGCGCCCACGCAGGCCCGCCAATTCATGGAGTCCCCCGAGCCCGTGAGCTCCGTCTCCGACACTTCCCCCGAAGAAGACGTGGCCATGTGTCTCATGATGCTGTCCAGAGACCGTTGGAGCAAGAACACCCACGCTGCTGTCGACAACAACAACCCCGTGGAGGACGAAGAAGAGAGATCACTGGAAGAGATCAAGTTCAGAAGAGTTCGCCGGAAGCACCAGTGCCAGAGTTGCCAGAAGACGTTTCGATCTTCGCGCGCATTGGGCAGTCACCGAAGCATTTGCGAAGGTTCGGGCAACGATAGTAAAATCTTCGAATGCCCCTTTTGTTCTAAGGTATTTGGGTCTGGTCAAGCTCTGGGTGGCCACAAGAGATCTCACATGGTACCTTCTTCCTCCTCCACTGCCAATGATTCCACCCGTTTCAAAGAAAGCTTCATAGATCTCAACTTCCCTGCTCCACCGGAAGAAGAAGACGACCTCAGCGTTGTTTCCGATGCCCAATTTGATGACTGATGAACTCATTACATGGGTAAAGTCTTCTCTTTTGATATATTATTTTGATTTTTTATAGTAGGTGAGAATTAATATTACATTGGGTTCATTGTTAGATCAAATGTTTTTGATGGTACAATGATAGTTCATAATTTATGTTTTCACCAACTGTCTGTTGTGCCTAACTCTGGAGTTATACATGCCACTGAATTGTGCTGGCTAACCATTAAAATCTGATCATCAACTAACATGACATTTAATACCAGTCTTAGCATTGTTCAAGATCATGATGAGTTGCTAAGTAACCCTGTTAAGTATCTGTATTGAGTTAGAAGTTTTAAAGGAAACCCAGTTGGGAGTGTTTTTTGGGATTTGGTTCATTGGTTGTGGACCAACAGCTTTGGGGTTTGAAAGTACTAAAGAGTTAAATTCCATTTTTGTGCTCTGGTTCTGTTTCACCTGTCCTTCCAGATGAAAAAAATAATATAAATCATTTGGTTTTCTTGGTCATTGTCTTTTGGATGAAATGGATTTGGAGAAGAAGAGTTAAATGACAGCAATGTAAACGCTGCAATTTGTTTCCTTTACGTGAATCTGGAGTTAGTTCCGTGATGACCGGAAGGATATATTGGGGGAAAACAATTGCTCCTGTTATTTCTCTCTTCTTTTTAGTTCTTTTGGTTGGAAATAATAGCTATATTTTTGTTTTATTATCAAAGACTTATCTTCGTTGTTGAACAAAAAAGAAGAATCCGAAGTACAGAGGGATGCCCCCCAGTCTACTGTTCTTATCAAAGAAATAGTCAGATTAACAGAACAAGAGAATCATATGTATTTACAGTTAGAATACTTGCAGTAAGATTTTATTCCTGGGTTATTTTTTATCTTTATATTTAGATTTAAAATGTTATTTAAAAGATTGAATTCAGTTTTTGTTAGATGAAGAACGAGTTGGTGTATATTTTTACTTTATGACAGTTAGAATGGAATAAAAAAAAAAAGCGGTGGGCTTTTGTTGATCATGTGATCTTGCTTCATAAAAACTTAACCAGAATAGTAACAGTGTTATTTGATATTTTGAGTGGAAAGTGGTAATGGTTTGTTACAGATGAATAAGAAGAGGTTTGAAGTTGAACTAATGAAAAATCGAAAAGATGTGTAGTTTGCCGTCACAAAACATCAAGAGGGAATCGACAAAATTTCCGTTACAAAAGTGTACTATGTTTCCATTATATCTCTTACAAAATGCTTATCGTCAAACCATATTAGATAAAAAATATTTCATTTTATTACTTTATGGGTTTATGTATCAAGATAAACAACTTCATTTTTAACTTGTAATAATATGACTTATTTAAAAAGCTTGTAAAATTAAGTGTAAAATATTTCTTTTACAAAAATATTTTTTTTACAACCTAACAATTGATTAAGTTAAAACAGGATGATTTTGTTTGTGTGTTTTTTTTAATAAAATAATCAGATTTTATTCTTTGTATGTTTGTCCAATCTACTTATTTTAAAAATAAGCCATTTTTTTTAATGAATAGAAGTCTATCTACTTTTTAAATAATTTGTTGTTTAAAAAATATTTATTTAAGAAAAATTTAGTTAAAGTTTGACCAAGTTATAATATTTATTTAAATGTAACTTTATTTAATATCTGGGTTAAAAGTCGCAAATTTTCTAAAAGAAAAGTTCTTCACGCTTATCTTTATTTCATTAGAATTCCTTATTCATTTTTCATATTAAAAAATATTTATAGTTTATTTGAATGAGATAATTAAAAAAAATTGTATTTTTATGAATTTAAAATTGTATAGAGTAAAATGAGTTATTTGAATGAATAAATTAAAATTAAAGAATTTTAAGATAATACTTTAAATAATTAAAACAATAAAATTTAAAATTCACTTAAAAAAATTAAAATTTCTTACTTTCTCTATACATACATATACATTAAAGAAAATATTAATCATTATTTGAATATTCAAATTTAACTAATATTATTTTAAGTTTTTAAAATAGAATTTTATCTTAAAAGAAAATTTCAGTTATTTTACAAATAAATAAAATATGTTTTAATTTTATTTTCAAATAAAAATTCAATGATTTGTTTAAAGAATTGTAAAGAATTCTCTTATCCAAACATAAAATTAAGTATTATTTTCAGAGTCTGAGCAAATTTTACTGTCACGTTTTCAATTATTTTAGAATTTCATAATTTTTTTATCCATATGTTTTTGTTAATTTCTTGTTTTGATTCTTATAAAATTTTAATTATATATTAAATTTGATTTTTTCCGCAGTTAATATATAAATTTGATTTTTTTTCACAGTTAATATATCACCCGTTTTATAGAAAATATTAACATATTTATTTGGATAACATTTTTATATTTTATTGCTGAATCTTATTGTATGATTTAGTAATGAATAATGTTATTTCTAAAAAAAAATCATTTAGTGTTAAGAATTTGATATCATATTAAAAAACAAATTTAAGCTTTTTTTTATGTATTTATCTGATATGCTTATTTTTAAAATAAGTAAATTTTTGTTATTTTAATATAATCAAATTCCATCTATTCCTTAAATAAGTGATTACTTAAAAAAGTCAGATTAAATTTAAAAATTTAGTGATGATAGATGCAATTACAATTTATAAAAAACAAAATTGTACGAAAAAAATGAATTTATTATTGTTTTAGCTAAAACAAGGATTTGACTCTTTACAGAATATTTATATATTGGTAGTATTAGTTAAAAAAAAAGCAGGCATAAACTAGGATAGAATAAAATATATAGTTAACAAAGATTAAATTTAATTACAATTACAGTTTTTAATAATAATAATATTATTATTATTATTATTATTATTATTATTATTGAATCTCACTGGCTAATATGGAGGGTTAAATCCAAAATTGGGTTTCAATAATTTAATTTACATATTTTCTTATCTTTTCTTGTGTTATATTAATTTTTATGTGAAAATTTGTTTGAATGTCATAACAAGAGATTGAATTATCTATGGTGGAAATTAAATTATTTAATTACGATAAAAAGATAAAATAATTTACTATATATATATATATAATAATAATCTTATTTTTCTTGTCATTTGTGTCGTATTTTTATGTTTGTCATTCGGTTTGCATTTGCTCTTACAATATGGGAACTTTTGTGAGTACCTCTTATATAGGGATCACCATTTGCACTAGTTTTTTCTTTTGTTTAGGATAATTATTTAGTTTTTTTTTTCAACATTTAGTTTATATCAATGTTTTAGATAAATTTCACTTTACTTTTTTACTTAGTTTCAAGAAGGACAAAATGTCTATAATGTAAAATTTTACGTAAAACATTCATATATATATATATATATATATATATATATATTCATATATGGTTAAGCTTTTCTTTCTAAAATACTTTTATTTTAGTTTTAAATAAATAAAGTAAATATACTGAACTTGCAATATAAAAAAAGCCAGCTTTTTAATAATAACTTCACAATGAACTATGGTTTTATTAAGATTAAAAATGGATTTAAAAAAAATCATCTTACTGAAACTAAAATTAAAATATTCTTAGGAATCTATAAACATTACTGTGCACTCAAATTTTCTTCAAATTTAGGTCAGAAGAGGTTGGTTTTTTTTTTCAGGTCTAACTCATAGTGATGCCCTTAACTTTCTTAACTTTCTAAAAGAGTGTTGTGACCATTTCAGCTAGCTCGAGGTTCCTCAGTTGTCTGACCATTATTGCAACATCAAGATTTATGTGATAAGATATTTGTTTGAAAAAATCATACTGTTCCCCTTACTTTATCGGAAGATTCTCACTATTGTAAATACTATATTAGTATAGAAAAAGGAACAATTACAAATTAAGGTGGTTGCTAATAGTGTTGTAAATTAAGTATATACAAAGAAAATAAATCTCCCATACATATCTAGAGTAAGAACCGTCTTAAATATTTTGAGGAGAAAAAGATCATTGACAATGGCAGTGCAGTACATGGCCTATTCTGTTTCCATTTGTCATTTGTCAGGCCCAATCCAATAAGAATGTCTTAGGTTCCCTTGACAACTATGAAATGAAATTTTCTTTTTATTTCCTCAATAAACTTGGGACAAACAAAACTACTATAGACTAGCAAAGAGGATTTGCCGAAGATTTTATCTTTAGAGGATATGATATGAAGCTTTGAACATGCTGGAGAAGCATTGAAGCTGTTCTATCAATGCTGATGCGGCGATTACTTCTCTGCAGATTCATTGGAACTTAAGAAAATGGGATATTCCTTACTGATGTATGGAAAATGGGATAATTATGACATTAAATTCATTAAAAGCAAACTAAAACAATAACTCTGAAAAGTTGCAATAATAAAAAAGTTAATTACTTTAACAAAATAAAACACTGATTACTTGTACTTGTACTGGGACAGATCACCTACTTACCAACATCAACAACAGATAAGCCAATGATGTTTTTTGGGTAACTTTATTTACATATTTTCGAATTGTTTGCAAAAGATTGAAAAATGATTTGGATGGACGTTAGGTACAATTATATGAAGTCATTTTAGAACATGGCCTTGTTTGATCAGGAACGCTTATTAAGGCCATGAAAAAAACGGTGTTTTCTCCTCTTCGAATGCCTCCGTGATTGTTTTGTCATGACAAAGGGTGCAAATTGAACCTATACAGGAATAAATTACCATTAAATTACACTGTTAAAGATATCATCCAATTAGTGGACAAGGGATGAAAAGCAAAGGAATTTTTGTAAATAACTTTCAACAAAGAAATAACAATACAAAAAACAAAAAGAGCTGCATAAACAGAAACTTCTTGTAGTCAAATTCTACATTCATAAAAAGAATGGGTAGGACAAACTAAGCAAATATTTCTATATGAAATGGCATGCACCAAAAACTAACATAATGCAAAAAAGTAGGATGCAAGGAAACCGTATCATTTTTCACACAAAAAAAAGGTTATCAAAGCTTTTCTTAAGACTGATTTGAACATAAACATAATGAGAATCAGCATAATAAAAAAATGCAACAGAAAGAACGAGTCTTTTAAGGATATGTAATACTTAAATTCATATATTGGAAAAAGAAAATATAAAGAAGTTAGGAGAGAAGAGATACAAAATAAATTTGAACACAGAATAATGCAAAGAACATACCTGAGAATTATTTCGTACACCAAAATTTTGGAGTGCATCATTATCATCTAGGAGCTTGTTGTTATGGTATGACAAACAATAATTTGCCCATACATGTTTCCTGCAAATGCATAAGTTTTTTAAATAGAGGGACACAAAATCAGGATTTCCTAAGATGAACTTTTGCAATCTAATCAAATATTACACCATTGTTAACAAAATTACTCACAATGACTAAAGCGATATTGCTATGAGCAATAACTTCTGGAATACAGTAAAGAAGTTCACTAACTATTTTTATCATTTTGAGAAAGGAGAAATGATTGTGGACTAGAGAGAAAAGGAAGACTGTAACTCACCAAGAAATGTGGCGGTGACCCATGCCAGATTGTTCCATGTCATTTACCTTCCTCTTGATGGCAAGTTTCAAATCCTTGACTGTTGCTGAATTCATCACGATCACGTCTTATACCACCAAAATAACTAGTGAATCAGAACTTTAAACACGTCATTTAAAATTTTCAAAACTTATTAGTAATGTGAATATTACCAAGAGTAGACCCATCCAATTTCAAGACAGAAATGCGCATGGCACTACCCAATTCAAGGCTAATGAGAGTGTCAACATCTGCCAAAGTTGGGTTCTTGGGAACATCAGAAAGTATAGGGTCATCTAGCAAGTTTGTCAGCAACGAGTTCAGCCTTGCCTTCTTTATGCTGCTCTTGTTATATTCTTCCATTTATCTTCTCTCAAGCTTCCCTAAGGAACTATCTTTCTGGTCAGCCTGCATATAATTGAGGGAACACACTAGTTCTTTAAATACATGTATTCAAATCCAACAATACATATTCTGTTTGACCTAGACATAGTAAAATGAATATCCTTTATTACCAAATAAATCTGGCTACAAATTATTTTAAAAAAAACACCAGCATAATGCAACAACACATCAACTTTTCCTCCAAATTGAATCGAAAGAATAGTTTCTCAGTCTCACCATTTCTTGAATTATATCATGAAAAATAATTACTACAAACACACAGGTTATTTGAAGAGTACCAATTATTCTAAGTACACAACTTCAAATGGTGTTCAGGATATTCTTTCTTATTTATCCAGAACAATAAAGGATAATATGATATCACTGAACGCCAAAATCCACATGGGTTTTGTTAGGAAGCTAAAAGCTACACTGCTCTAAAATATCTCAAACTGCCATTAAAGCTATGAAGAAGCTAAAAGATAAATATTGATCTTTTTCATTCCTTCCTCTTTGTAAAGAGAAATACACTTTTATAACCCAAAATATACCAATTGAATAATAATAACCTATAAATATCATCATCTAACAAATTTTGGAATTAGTTTGCAGTGCCGTACATGTTGAGATAACGTACCTTCTTTTTAAATTATTATTTTTTCAGAAATAGACTTCAACTTCCTTGTTATAAGTCTTTCTAGTTGGTTTTGGTTTAGTCTCCCATTTTTTTTCTCCTTTATTTTATAGATTGGGCAGCAGCAGATGATTTTTGCTAATTGTGGCATCAACATAGTTAAGATGTCAATTAACACTATGATGCTTTAGCACTACAATTCTATTAAAAAAATATTATAACTACGAGAAAGCTAAGAAATATCCAGTATAAAAAAGGGGTTAAATAGTTTATTTAGGAAAGCTTATCACATTCAGTCATATCAATTTGGCTGTGTCCAACTTGCTTAGAGACATGCAAGTCAATCATTTCACTCCTTAATCGCTCAACCTCATCCCATCTCTCAGCTTCAGCATAAATGTTAGATAACAACACATAATCTCCGTCTGATAGACTTTTCAATTTGGCAAGTTGTAGGAATGACACCTTAGCCAGCTCCATGTTCCCTTGTGTCCTACAAGCACCCAGCAACGTTCTCCATAAAATGGATCTATTTTGGAAAGGAGAAGTCCTGATCATCTGATGTGCCTCTTCCAGCAAACCAAATCTACTAAAAAGATCAATCATGCAACCATAATGCTTGATTTCGGGCACAATTTTATACTTCACCATATGATCAAAATACCATCTTGCTTTATCTACCCAACCCTTATGACTACAAGCAATCAAAACACCAATAAATGTTACTCGATTCGGCCTAACAGTACCAAGCCCGCATTCCATCTCTGAAAACAACGTCAGAGCTTCCTCACAGTAACCGTGGACAGCCAAACCAACAATCATAGCATTCCAACAACTCGTAGTTTTTATCCCCATCCCTCTAAATACCTCCCAAGCTGAACTCAAATTTCCACATTTAGAATACATATTCAGAAGGGCGTTTCCCAAATACCCTTCAATCTTATGCTCAGACGCTTTGAGAGACTCGTGTATTTTGCTTCCCATTTCTAGTGCACCAGTTTCGGCACAGGCACCCAGAACTGAAATAAACGTCACTTCGGTGGGTCTTATTTTAGCGTTTTGCATCTCAGAAAACAGTGTCAATGCTCCTGCATAATCCTTAACGGACACAAAACCAGCAATCATAGAATTCCAGGACACAACATCCCTCTCGGGCATAACTTGGAACACCCTTCTTGCACCCTCAATATCACCTGACCTGATGTACCTTCCAATGACAGTGTTCCATGAAACAACATTCTTGAGTGGCATTGATTCAAGAAGGTAATCAGCTGACTTAGAATTGTTGACACGATGGTATGCCGATATCATGATATTCCAAGAAACCAAACTTCTGTTACTGATTTCATCAAACAAGTGTTGGGCAACATGGACCAATCCACATTGAGAGTACATATAGAGCAAAGAGTTCTGAATTGAGGGGTCTTGATCAAACCCCAGTTTGATAACAGTACAGTGAACTTCACCCCCTTTGGAAACAATAGTGATCTCATCGCACTCACCAAATTCTTGGACAAACTTGTATGCTCTAGAGCAAGCCTTGAGCACAAAGTTGTAGGTGAAATGGTCAGATACAACATCTGAGGTCTGCATGTGGCTGTATATGTATAGAGCTTGAAGAGGGAAGGAAGACTTGGCAAAGGCTCGAATCATAGTGTTGCAAAGGAAGGAGTTGTTCATAGAAGTTTGTAGGAAGAGGGAATGAGCATGGGAGAGGTCTCCCGTAGGAGAAAGTGCGGAGAAGAATATTAACCTATCAATGAAAGGAGTATGGGTTTGAAAGCCTGCTTTGGTGATAATGGCTTGGACTTGTGTCAGTTCCAACATGGAACAGAGGTGCTCAAGCACATACCTTATGCGTGAATATGTTCCTAACATTTGTGCTGTGTCTCGCTGTCACTACAAGTATTCATATAAATAAACTATAAGTATTCATATGAAAATTGAGTGGTATTTCTATGAAAAAAAAAAGATTCTATAAACAAGACCGAGCATCGTCAAGGTTGAGGATGTGGAAAGCTGAAAATCCAAATTACTATGGATTTGAACTAGATATGAGAAATAATATAGCAGAGGCTTCAGTTATATGAGAAATATCGATCATAATTCTCGGGTTTTTACTCTAATTATAGGGTTACTCCATTATCTACCATGTAACAGATGATATCAAATTCCACCTTGTTAAAAATTCTCAAACTTTTTACCACATTGGTGCAAAAATCTTAAGGCAGAGAAATTACCAGGCAATGCAAGTTCAAAGGCTTTCGTTGTAGAGCATCAATGTGATTGATTGCTAAAGCCCAACCCAAAAGCACTGATTTCCTTCCAGCATGAAGGAGCAATAATATTAAAATTGTATACGAAAAATCTGGCTTGATGTTTGATAAGCTAGCAATAGAACCGTTCACACAACATGATAAAAAAACATAAAACAAAAAGGAAAACAAAGATAAATCAAATAAGAAAGTAGTCACATATTCTTCAAGCCTCAACCTCACTTCTCAGACGAGTTGGGACCCCTCTTCTTGCCAAATCCCACCACTACAACAACATAAACCGAACCCCTCGTCAGAGACCGCACAATTATCCATCTTCTACTTTCGTAACACACTTCATATCACTCAATAGTACGAAATGGGAATTGAAGCGAAAATTAGGGTTTGAGAAAATACCGGCGGTGACGAATCGGCGATTGTACTGCATCCTCTCGTGGGCGCGTCCACGAGGCTTCTTCTTTTTGTCCTGTTTAGCTACTTTGGGGTTTGGCCTCTGACTTTGCCGGCACGTGCAAGCGATCCGTGAACCTTACCTACAAATTGCGTTATGTGTGATTCGTTGTGCACGAGAAAGAAACACAATCATACCTCATTTTCAAACAGGAGCCATAACTTAACTCACCCATCACAGCGACGATGAATTTCTCTTCTGATTAAATTGGGCTCTACATTGAAAAATTGGGCTGATTAAATTGAATCTATTGAGCTGCAGGGCTGAATCTATAAAAAAATTGGGCTGATTAAGTGGCCGCTGGAAATGGGCTGATTTTGAGTTTGGGCCTGCGTTTAATTGAACCTGTGCGTTTTGGCAAATGACTTTGCTGCCTTTGAAGGGGGTCCAGACGGCGCGTCACATTTGGAAGAGAAGGAAAACCCAGCAGCAAGGGTTCCAGAGAACGCGAGAAAGAAAGAAGAGAACGAGGGAGGAAGAAACTTGGCTTGTGCTCGTGTGCCACTTACCCAGAGAGAAGGTGATGTTAATTCTAATTTTCATGCATTGCTTTTATGTTTTGGCATTTACTTTGATGTAATTTTAGGTACTTTTATGAATTGATGGAGTATATAATTCTTTAAGTAGTTGCTATTAGAATCCATTGTTTTGATTGAAAGTAGCTTAGGTCATTTTATTTTGATTTTGATTGTAATGGTTAGAGTTTAGGTATTGTTCTGCATATTTTGGTTTTTGTTAAGAATTTTGGAGATTGTAGTGTAGAATAGGTTTTATGAACATTGATTGAATGAATAAGTGGAAAGAGTCAAAACATGTTCTGAAAATTGAACAAGAATACCCCAAGGTGGGTTTCAAACTTAACAGGATTTCTTCCTGAACACTCTTAGCACACTTTCATCCAATTCAATGTGCATTTACCCATGAAATCATTTCTGTGTATATCTTTAGCTTCATTCTTTAATTTCTTTACATTTGTTGAATGATTTGTAGGTTAGTTTTAGTTTAAATAGAACTCCTATTATGTTGAATGTGTTCTTTTAAATCAAGTCCTGCTTCTGTTTACATTTCCATTTTACAGGTTCTTTAGCTATTTGATTAATCTGATTAGCACTTGTGTTTTTTAGATTATATCATGCATGTTTCATTTCCTTCCATATCATTAGATCCAGTTAGTATTAGGTTCTGTTTCTGTTTTAGGTAGTTTAGACTTTTATTTTCTTTTCTTTTATTTCATTTCATATTTCTTTCTTCTTTTAAACAGTAAAGATTTTAGATTTTCTCTTTCCTTTTTAGTTCCATTCGTATTAATTGTCCCCACCTAGTTTAGATAATTAGTAAATAATAAAAGATCTTAACTCTACACCTTAAACTTAATTTTAGTTGAGTCCTAAGATTGACATCTTGGTTGCCCTATGCTACATTAGTGGGGACCAATTTTGTTCTGCTTTAAACTGCTAAAAAGTAGTTTAACAGCGGGTAGAGAAGGAAGAGAAGGCAATGTGAGGAGGAATTGACTTACAAATGTGCAATGTGATGATATCTTACATTTTGAAAAGAGGATAAACAGAAGAAATTGAAACAAAACATTGAATTATTGGAGTTTATTTCTGATTCTTTTGTCCATGAAACCTCTTGGATATAAATCCTTAATGTTTGGCTAGGCCTATGGAGGCCAGTAGCAAGAAGGCAGTTTCTGCTTTTAGAGAGGTCATACAAGCTCCATCCAAGGTAGATTAAGATTTATTTGTTCCTTGTAAAGAGTGTAATGCTCTATTTATTTATTTTTTAAATTTATGTTAGTGCCTTTCATGGAATTCATTGAGTAGTTAGTTTAACTCCTCAAAGTATAGTGAGGCCCTGTAGTAGCTTGATTAACATTTTAATATTTTAGACCTACTATACTAGGCTACTACCTTGTAGTGCCATTTGCAAGCTTATGTAGATTAGGAACATCAATTGCTTACTTGATTGTCTCACACATTAACACACATTATTGGGACTCTGGAGTCATGTAAGTCATTGTTAGAAGTATTAAAATATAGAAGCATTAAGCTGACACACACTATTAAGACTTTGGGTGGTGTGTTGTAGATTTAGGGTATGAGATGGGTTAAGTGAGTTACTGCAATGGTTTTTACCATGGAAGTGCTCATTGGAAGTGTTAAACTATAAAGATGAAGAGAAACATTGAACTGAAATGTTGTGTGGTTTATTGATAGCTCTTTGGCAAGTATACCAAATCATTCCAAGTAATAAAGGGAATAAGTACCAATATCGTCTCCCAAGGGAATTTGAGTTACGTTATCTAATCGAGTTGTTCATCAAAATCAATTTAATGACAATGGAAATTTGATTCATGTAAACTAAAAGTAATGAAATTAACAAAATATTAAAATTTGAATTTAAAGTTGAAAGTAAGCTTCGTTGGAATTGAGTTCATGACTAACATTACAGTAACTTATGAACAATAAAATATGCGTTCAAACATTAACATGACTGTATCTTGGTTTAATCCCTTAAAACAAGTTCTAAAGATATATGTTCAATTATTAATTCCTTAAGTAATTAAACATAACCCTTGCATTAAAATCTGATGTTTATAAATGACCAAAAGAATTGAGACTATTCCTAGCATCGTTCCTTTTGGTTGCTTTTCTTACATTCATACTCAAATTTACTTCCCAGTACAACTTGAATATATAAAATATATCATACTCCCGTATAATGACAAGTAAAACAAGAAAAGCATATGAACACAAATATATATTAAACAGGAAGATTACATCAAATGTTATTCATTACATTCAATTCCAACGAAAGAAAGAATTAGCTACTCCTAGTCATCTAGAACGTACACAGTTTTGCAACCCCTTGCATACAATGTTGTTTGAATGCCTTGAAGTGGTCTCTTGATCGTCTCCTGAAATTCTCCAGTATTTTTCGTACTATGTTTGTCAGAAGATCCGATATTTCTTTCTGTCTCGACTTTTAAAACCAACTTCCTTTAATTAATTCGCTCAGCGCACAACTATGCATGCACTGAGCGAAAATCTCAACTGCACACCTCCAACTGACGCCATTCGCTCAACGCATAGTTCTGGTGCGCTAAGCGGAAGTCTTCATTTTGGTTGAGCAACAATTGGCATGCGCTTAGCGAGACAGTGCTGTCAACACTCCAAATAATGTATAGATTCCTGTACAATTTATTACACAACTTTCCTACTTCTAATTACAACTTTTCAATGAGGAAACACATGAATAATTACAACTTTGAGCTCATTTATAAGTATGAAAACAAGTATTTTTCACACTTATCATTTATTTATATTGAGAGAAAGAAATCAGTACAATACATGAAGGGTATTTGATATCCTCTAATAATAAAGATATGATTTTGATATCTGTAATTATAACACTCTCCTTCAAGTTAGAATATATAAGTCAAATGTATTCAGCTTGCTATAGAATTGATCATTGGTCATCTTAGAGATGAAGTGAATGTTTGCTAGTTGTTCACTAGATTTTAAAACTGATGATTACTGTTCTTTTCATTTTATATGTCTGTATATTAGTCTGAGTTTCTAAACCGTTAATAATGTCAGTGTGTACGTGATCCACGATTTGAATCTCTTTGTGGTACACTTGACCGTGAAAGGTATGTTGAACTCTGGACATTTTCTTTGGAATTAGTATTTACTCACATAATTGATACTTCTAGCTTATGTCATAGGCTCATAGCATTGCTTTCTGCCGATTTTATTTCATGATTACTGGTAACTAGAATTTATACTATTTAATGCAAGAGGGTTTTTTGTTCCTGTTTATTTTTGAACAGTGCATTCGACTGAATCTGGAAACTTCTCTTGTAATATATAATACTTGGACTGGCAAGTTTAATATTCAATTATTTTAGTTGGATATGAAAACTAGAATGAATACTTACATGTCTGTTTTCATACTGTCTTAATATTCATTCTCATCTTATTCTATTTAACTTATTAAATAGTGGAGACCTTATATTCATTGCCTTGGAAAGTTAAACCTTATATTCCAAACCTTTTTTTTTTCTGCTCATAGCTTCTATGTAGGCCAATAGTACTTTAAGCACTTTAATTATTACTTGCACTCTTCTCATATCTGCTATATGGTAAATTTTGTTCGATAAATTGTCTTAGCAGTTAATTTGTATTGTTACTAGGCCAATCATCAATTTATAGTAATTGAGCAACATCAGAGTTGTTATGTTATCTCTGATAAATTCTGGTTTACTGCATAATTTTTTTCAATTGACATTTTATTATGCTATCCTAGTTTGATTCGACTTGATCGATATCTTATGAAGGTATACGTTGCTTATCTTGAAATGTTACAAATAATATGGTTCAACTGAAAACGCATGAATTATTTCTTCATGTTTCAGGCATCTGTGCAGGCTGATGACTTAAAGAGTTTTGAGAGAAGTTTCCCTTTGACAGGGGAGAGCTTAGATTCTAGGGGCCTTTATTTGTATGATGACCGTTTCGGTTCATTATATGGTTTGGTAGGGTGATTTCACCGGACATAGCCAAATATTTGCTTGGGCCAGACTTTATGGAAGGTATTGTGTGTCCAGATTTAAGAAAAACCTTATTTTTGACTTGATGTAATCATAAATTTCTGGTTTGCTACAATGTTAATTACCTTACTTAATACTTATATGTCTGTGAAACTGGTTGGATGAGAAAAACTGTTACCAAGAAAGCATGACCTATTGTAGTTGTGGGTTTAAGCTTGTACATGATATTAAACCACATGTTATCATGTAGTTCACTGAAGTGTACTATAGTAAACTAAAAATTAGTTCACTAAACTGCACTGCACTATAAGTGAACTAAAAAATAGTTCAGTTCAGTTCATCTAAACTACTTTTTGGTTACCTAAACTATTTTATAGTTAACTATAAATTTTTATAGTACAGTGCAGTATAGTGCACTTTGCCCACCCCTAATTCTTGGTACCAAGGCAAGCCACTGCAGACGGTTCACAATTTCATCCTCTTGGGTGTGTGCGCTCTGATATAATTTGTTTTTTCTAAATTTATCTTCTTTCATTTGTTGTGTGATGCTATAATAATTTATATTTTCTAATTTGTTGGATATGTTATGTCATTCTCCTCCATTCACGTATCTTTGTTTTTGGTACAATTTGGTTTTATATTGCGTCTTGAAACGATTATGAGATATAATATGTGTTTTGTTGTATGAGTAATGGGCTTTAAATTATTATATAACCTCAATTCCATATTATTGATGGTGTGTTATACGTGTATGACACAGTATGATGTAATTTCCTTTACTTTTAGTTACGAGTTTATGTAAATTATGGTGTTTGACAACCTTGGCAATACTGATAAAGGTTCAACTATTCAAAGTGTACTAAACCATTAAACAAGAAAACATTAATGAAACACTGATTATCGAAAACAAATTCAATCATTTCTAGTGAATAAAAAATATGCATAATTTGATTTGCTCTGACGATATATACCAATTAACTGTGCTTTTTTTATTAGTTCTGTCTGATGTATTATTCTGTTTCTAATACAAACACAGCTCATTGCAGTTTATGTTTGCCATCAATGATGATCTCTAGTATTTATTAACTGACCTTCAAGGGAAGGATTCAGTGAGCAATGGTTATAGACAAATTTACTGGATCTGTTAAAGGTAAGAAAACTTTTTCCATCCATAAGTTGTAACTGTGCTTCAACATATATCTATAAAATAGTAAATAATCCTTGTGATGCTTAGGATTTGATTTATTTTTTTAAACCTTCACATTTTTTTATTGTTATTATTACATCAAAATTTTATCTGCTTGACGTTTTCTTTTGACTGTGCTCTCTTTGTTTCCATCAACTCTTGATAACTGACAATATCATTAATTACTCAATATCATTAACTACTCAATATCTCTCCTCATCAGCATATAATTTAGTTATCCATCTTGTGCTCTATATTCTTTTGTAACTCACAGGTTTAGCCTTTCAGTCGTTGAACATATCTACAATTTCAGAGCTGTTGAGTAAACAACACTGGTCAGAGCTCAGACCCCTTTTTAGAACAACTAAACCTGCAATATACATTGACCAATTGTTCAATGCGGGGGTTGATTCAGAGCTTGTTTTAAGGTTCTTTCAGTGGTCTCAGAAAGAGTTTAGAATTTCATATGGTCTTGAAACTACTGCCAAAATTTTACATCTTCTAGCAAATTCAAAAAGGTACTCTAAAGTCAGGTCCTTTTTGGATAAATTTGTGAAGAACGAGAAGCATGCAGTTTCTTCTATTTTTCACTCTCTCTTGTCTGTTAGTGTCCGGCCGTATACAAATGCTCTAATAATTGATATGTTGATCCTAGCATATGCAAGAAATTTGAAAATTCGTGCTGCCTGTGAAACATTTAGGCGATCTCATGATTATGGATATAAGTTATCACTGATTTCATGCAATTCGTTGCTGAGTGGTCTGGTGAAGGAGAATGAAACAGGAGAAATGGAATACGTGTACAAGGAAATGGTAAAGAGGAGAATTCTGCCTAACTTGACAACATTTAATATTTATATCAATGGTCTCTGTAAAGCTGGTAAGTTGAATAAGGCAGAGGATGTCATTGAAGACATTAAAGCCTGGGGATTTTCTCCAAATGTAGTTACTTATAATACTCTGATTCATGGGCATTGCAAGAAGGGCAGTGCTGGAAAAATGTACAGAGCTGATGCCATTTTGAAGGAAATGCTTGCTAATAAAATTTCCCCAAATGAGAGATCCTTTAATTCTCTTATTGATGGTTTTTGTAAGGATGAGAATGTGTTGGCTGCAAAAAAGGCTTTAGAAGAGATGCAAAGACTGGGACTGAAACCTAATTTAGTTACTTATAATTCGCTGATAAATGGTTTATCTAATAACGGGAAGCTAGATGAGGCCATTGCTTTGTGGGATAAGATGGATGACCTAGGTTTGAAGCCAAATATTGTTACTTATAATGTTCTTGTTAACGGGCTTTGTAAGAGGAAGATGACGTGGGAAGCAAGAAAACTCTTTGATGATATAGCTAAACAAGGTTTGGTACCCAATGCAATAACATTTAATACATTGATTGATGCATTCTGCAAAGACGGGATGGTGGAAGAGGCATTTGCTCTGCATAAATCGATGCTAGAAGAAGGGATTATTCCAAATGTTTCAACCTATAATACCTTAATTGCAGGTTTGTGCAGGAACCAGAACGGGAGAGTTGCAAAGGATCTTCTTAATGAAATGCTGACCTATGGCCTGAAAGCTGATGTTATAACATATAACATCTTAATAGGTGGATGTTGCAAAGACAATGAATCAAGTAAGGCAGAAAAATTACTTGGTGAAATGCTCAACGTCGGTGTCAAACCTAATCATATAACGTATAATACTTTGATGGATGGATATTGCATTGAGGGAAATGTGAAGGCAGCATTGAAGGTCAGGACCCAGATGGAGAAAGAAGGGAAGTGGGCAAATGTTGTTACTTATAATGTACTGATTAAAGGATTTTGTAGAACAGGTAAGCTAGAGGATGCAAACAGGCTTCTTAATGAGATGTTGGAAAAAGGTTTGAATCCGAATCGAGTTACCTACGATATTGTAAGATTGGAAATGTTGGATAAAGGTTTTATTCCAGACATAGAAGGGCATTTATATAATATTTCTAGCATGTCTTGACATGAAAGAAATTTCATTTTTAGTCTATTAGAGTTGGGCTTCATGAAATTTTTTTACTGAATTGGTATATATTTAGAAAGTTTACAATTCTTATTTTCGGCCTTTTTCTCTCTTGGATAAGTGTTATACCGCGTTACCTTGTCGAGTAATAAAGTTGAATGTTGGGAACTTGGCGTTAATGTTACGATTTTGACAGCATGAATGGACATGCATTTACATCATTTACATTGAAAAAGACTGATTTTTGTAAGAAATGTTTGTTTGAACGGTGAAATAATGTTATAGTTAGACCTGTAACTTTAACTATGATGTGAACAACTTCCTGGGTAGAACATCAAGTTATCTAATTTTAGAGTGTTTGAGTGTTTGTTTCAAGTTATCTAATTTTATTCCTATGTAGAACATTAGGAATAACTTTATAAAAAAATTTAAAAGATGCTCTATTGAAAAAATAAAGTATTTGCGGATGTTTTTTTATTTCCAGAATAATTAAAATGTGTTTGGTTAGCAACATATTTTGTTAGTAACGTATTGGAGTTACAAAATACCTCTATGTAAAAGATATTTCTGTTACTGCATTAACAGAAAAAAAAAATAGAAAAAAAATATTATAATTTACTTTAATGATTTTTATTGAGGTAAGGATTTCAACAGCTCCCACTCCCACGTCTGAGAAACCACACCCTCGTTTGACATAACCCACAAGAGAAACCACAACTTGACACCCACGTAAGTTCCCTAGTTTCCACTTCTAGCACTATGACATCTCATACATCCATGCACCAACCACTGACAATTGAGAAGTAATACATGACACCGTTCAAGATTTATACTCCCATCTTACAATCATTTTTCGTTAACTTTTTATTTAATAATTTAATTAACATTTTAATTAAATAACTTAACTCAATATTTTATTATTCGTTGGAGTTGTTAAATCGTTATACCAGAGAACGTCGGGTTACAAAATAGTTTTTTTCAATTCATTTAAAAATAGAACCGTTCATACAATATAACCAAGACATCTTTTTAGGCCTCTACAGAACATTACTTAATATGAATCGAAACACACCAATGGACATCAACATTTTAGGCATCCAATTATACTGCTGAAAGCCTAAATAGAATAGGCATATTTACGAATTTCCAAATAGAAAAGGCAGAGGAGAATCAAATGAGAAACAGAGGCTTAAGCGCATAAATGAAAAATATCGATCAACATTCTCGGGTTTTTACTCTAATTATAGGGTTACTCTATGCTTATTTACCATGTAAACAGATGATATCAAATTCCAACTTGATAAAAATTCTCAAACTTGTTACCACATTGGTGCAAAAATCTTAAGGCAGAAAAATTAACAGGTAATGCAAGTTCAAAGGCTTTCGCTGTAGAGCATCAATGTGATTGATTGCTAAAGCCCAACCCAAAAGCAGTTATTTGCTTCCAGCATGAAGGAGCAATAAACTAAGATAGAATATTAAAATTGTATACGAAAAATCTGGCTTGATGTTTGATAAGCTAACAATAGAACTGTTCACACAACATGATAAAAAAACATAAAACAAAAAGGAAAACAAAGATAAATCAAATAAGAAAGTAGTCACATATTCTTCAAGCCTCAACCTCACTTCTCAGACGAGTTGGGACCCCTCTTCTTGCCAAATCCCACCACTACAACAACATAAACCGAACCCCTCGTCAGAGAACGCACAATTATCCATCTTCTACTTTCGTAACACACTTCATATCACTCAATAGTACGAAATGGGAATTGAAGCGAAAATTAGGGTTTGAGAAAATACCGGCGGTGACGAATCGGCGATTGTATTGCATCCTCTTGTGGGCGCGTCCACGTGGCTTCTTCTTTTTGTCCTGCTTAGCTACTTTGGGGGTTTGGCCTCTGACTTTGCCGGCACGTGCAAGTGATCCGTGAACCTTACCTGCAAATTGCGTTATGTGTGATTCGTTGTGCACGAGAAAGAAACACAATCATACCTCATTTTCAAACAGGAGCCATAACTTAACTCACCCATCACAGCGACGATGAATTTCTCTTCTGATTACTCTATTTTCGCTTTGATCACTTGCTGCGGCAGACCCGAATCCTGAGGGAGTTATGCTATTAGTATTGTTAGGATTTAGGGTTGGGTCGCGGGTTCAAATATCTAAAGTAGATGGGCCTGGCCTTTGCTTGTTCATTGGTCCAATTAAAAAAAAAACAGAGAGACAAAAAAGAGAGGGGCTGATTTTATATTAATTATTTAATACTGGTAAATAAATGTATATTTTTAATTCTCCATAGATAGGTTTCATATACTTGGGACTATCAAACTGCTTGTCACCCACTTTAATCTATGGGTTAATCGATTCTATTTTATCCGTGTTAAATAAATTGATATGGGTAATGTTTGACTAAATCTTTGAATTTGTTTTAGTATTAATAAATATAGGCAATTTTTTTTAAAATTTTATCTTTTGAATTTAGAGTTATATATAAAGAAAGACATATAGAAATATTAGATTAAAATTCATGTGATGTAATAATATTAGAAAAGAACAAATAACAAAAATTATCTAAAAATGACAATAAATCTGATCGGACAATGTGTTTATCTATTATCTCATTCATAACAAAAAAAAAAGTTATTCAGGTCTTCTTATCATTAGATATCCATTTAAAAAATAATTATTTTAAAATTTGTAGATATTGATAGATACATGCGTATTCAAAAAATTATATTTTATAAAAAATTTAAAATAAAACCTAAATAAAATTAAAAATACATAAATAAATATATACATATATAATATAATTAAATAAAATGTAAATATAATTTTAATTTTAATTAAATTAAAACTAATAAAATATAAATTATTTTAACTTTTTGTAGGTAATGATTACGAGTCATATGCTTGTTTATAAACATATATTAAAATATCTCTTATTTGTAGACAATATATACATAGGGTATCAACTATCGAGAATTTTATTCACAAATACTTACTTGCATGTACTTGTATTTTTTTATTCCTAAATAGATCTATATTTCAATAATTTAAATATATTTTTAAAGAAGTCTTTTTGGCAAGTAAGATGTTGGGAGGAAAACTATGTAAACCTTAGAGTCTATAATTTTAACTAGTTTATCAATGCATTTATTACTTTTTCTAATTATGATTAAGCAACATTTCCATATGTTTGTAAGATACAACTTTCAGATTAAAAAAAGGTCTTAGGTTAGTAAAACGAAGTCAGTTTTTAACCAAAGATTCTATCATCACCTCAAACTTTATGGTAATAAGTTCTTCTGTAACGACAATAGCATTATTGATAAAGGTTGAAAGTCCTCTCTTATGTTACCTATTTGAAGTGTTTGTATTGATGTCTCTTCAAGATTAAAAAAATAAACCATGTTATGAAATTTTAGAGATTTTTGACTAAATTCATCCTAAATTGGAAGTAAACACGGCTTCTTAAGGTGAAAGTGATAAGGAGATGCTTGAAAAACTAGTGAATATTTGACAATACAAAGTTTCAAAATTAAGTTTCAAATTGCAAAAATCATCATTAATACTAAAAATCTTAAAACAGCAATATCTTCTGAACCCTTCTAACATGGTAGATCAGCAGTGTCATAATTTTCAAGGTATACAGAAAAACCATATTTTCAAGAAAATGAAACGGATCACCCACTAAGTCGTCAAACCTTATTTTCTTATGAGCAATCTGAATTTTACCCACCGGCAAGAGCAATTATACGTGTAACAGCAGATCAAAACGAAAGATGCATAATGATCTATCCTTTTACGTCAATTTTGGTCACGCTTTGGAATTCTCTCCACCAACTTCTTGCGCTATACCAGGGTTCTTTCCTGGAATTACAACATCAAGAAACAACATTATACTGAGAATCAAATTATTAACATCAAGCTGGGATGCTTGATTATCCATTGAGCTAGATAATGATATGATCTTCAGAGTCAATGTAATTTTGAGTTTTATAATTTTTATTATTTTAGTTAAATATAGAAAATGATGATTTATATAAGAGATGTAATGAAGGACAAAACATGTAATGAATCGATGGGAAATAGATATGGATAAGATTAATATAACTTAACAATCTTGGATGAACATGCTCCATGAACTTGTAGAAGGATGTTAAAATAGGAGATAATTCTGCATGGCATCAGCTACAACTTTTTCTACCTACAAGTCAAAGCATTATTCAAACAAGGAAACTGGATTTTTGTTACACAGATAATAATAGCACCCATAAATGTCGTAAGTCCCACCCTCTTGGCGTTGACCCTACAACCTTTTCTGCTAACCCTCTTGACATTCTACCTTCTCTTCCAAGGATGATGGCCAAGGGTGGGAAATATATTTTACTGCAGCTCAGTTTCTTTATGACAAATAGGATAAAGACGAAGGAATCAAGACATGCTTGTCGCATTTCGGTTTCTTTTTTTTATCAGATCCGGTGTTTACAAAATGCTTGTTGATGTGGTTCCTATTTATGTTTCAGAGTGATTCCTTTGAAGAAAGCTGCTGAAGAAAAGATTCAGGCAATGCGTGCAGCTGCAGCAGCCAGTTTTAAGTCACTGCTTTGAGAGCTGGGAGATATATCTTTTAACTCGCGTTGATACAGGGTATGTGTGTTGTCAATAAGTGCTAAGAGATAAATAACTTCTGGGATATTTTCTTTTGCTAGTGTTACTTGTGCTTTATAATTATGTTCTTAACTGATAATTGTAACAATGACAATTGAATACGGAGAGGGTTCAATAACAGCATGAGTATTGTGTGTGATTTGGCCAGCACGGTGTTTGATCTTAAAAAACTAACAGTAATGGACATAAAATGGGTTTAGTGAAAATCACAAATAAATTGTATTACGTAAAAAACAAAACAATACAATCAATATTCCAAGATATGCTGGTAGCACATAAGGAAATTTCTAATGAAGACTATGAAAAGAGAAAGCTCCCAAAGGCACTCCGAAGACAAAAGATACTTCAAAATATTTTACCGCAGTTTTCTGTTATCCACTTTACCATATATTTCTTCATTTTCTCTCACCTTAAACGGGTGCCTTTTTTACCTCACTTTCCCTATCCTTCGAATCTAATGACACCAGCCCATCTTGCCGAGTCATAATTTCTGAATAACACTCGGTGCTCACGATTTAGGGTTCTCTTAGCACGATAGCGGATGGAAAAGCGTGCATACAAGAAAATGAAATGACCAAGAACATGGTTCCAATAACAGAAAGAGAAGCCTGGGCTGCAATCCAGTATGCATAGAAAATACTCAAAGACGGCCTCAGGGTCGAAGAGAAGAGTAGTAAAATGGAGTCTATATAAAACTTCCATTGGATTCAAGTCGTCGCTCGAGACGAGATAATTTTTTTTATCATTGATCTCCTATCCTTTGCTAGAGATTAGGTTTCTTTACACCATACTAAAGACTAAGTTTTAACATGATGCTTATTAAATAATATCATGTCATTGCATAAGAACAATTTTATTAAAAAAATTACATTTACAATGTTATAATAACAATTCATTACTTACAAGTAACAGAACAAGGTTAGAGTTTCTTGTGTTTTCGAAGTACTGGTCTGCGACAAAAATTTGAAGAAATATTAAACAGCAACGACTTCTACTTTCAAAGTAATGGTTTTTCTTTGAACAGAAAAAATAATTTTATTACAGAAAAAAAAGTATTATAGTACAAATGATTGAAGGATAAGCAACCCTCAAGCCTCAACAAAGATAATACAAAAAGAGGAGGAAAAGAATGGAATGCTGTAGGAGAGTTGTCCTATCCTTTGCATACCCAAAAATACCGGTACCATTAAGAAGAGTTACAAGACCATGTACAACTAACAAATCCATACCATCTAAAAACTCTGATATTGTTCCCCAAGAAGAAACGAACCACAACTTTATCGATTATATGTCTGTGGCAAGGAAATTACCAAACAGTGTGCTACCTGTACAAGAAATAAAGCATGATTTATGCAACAAGTGGTGCAAGGCATAACAGAAATGGCAACAAACATCAAACAGAGGGAAAAGGAGAGAGTACCTTCAGGCAAAGTTTGAAACGAGGAAGACCCTTGCAAAGGCTGGAAAAAATCTTCACAAAACCTGCAAGAAAAATTGTATGTTATCATTGAATTTCAAAGCAATCTTAGAAATTCTAGTTTCAGTCTATGCGGATTTAAAGCTTTCCAATATAATAATAATATTACTGAAGTGACTGTATTTTTTGAACTGCAAGATATGAAGCTATAATAGAGTTTAAGCACAACAAATGCCTTTTTTCTACCAGGTGGGTTTGGCTTCATGAATAAAAAAGCTTTATTTTTATAGAACTGCAAACTCATTTATTTTGTACAAGGAATATATGCTATAGCTCCAAAGGTCCAGTTTGCTAGCATATTACACATAGAAAACCAAGTTGGAGTGTAATAGTAATTCCATATCAGGTGAAAAATTGTTTTCAATTGTCATCATGCGAAAAACATGTTCCCAATTGTCATCATGGGAAAAACAAATCTTGATGATACAATTATATATTTGTCTCATGAGAACAAAAATCACCCAATATGGATTCTTAAAATGAATAGAAGCAAAAATGGTTTCTTATCGTACAGCATAGCTACAGTCCACTGATAAACAAACTGTGTTTTGCAAAGCAAAAGATAAAAGAACATACATTACGACAAGCTGATTCATGATTACTCATCTTTCTGCATTCCTCCATGAGGGTGAGACATGAGCTCTTATGATAGATACAAAGCTTCTAAATAATCATCAATGTACGCTAAGCTCGGCCAATGATCTGTACGCATACGAACTAAAGTTGAAACATCTCCAACTTCCATTTGGAAAAGGAGATGGAACCGCGGTGGAAGGAATATTAGAACATGAAAACAACCTAGGTTTCTTTTCCTAGTATTGCTAATAACCCCCTTCTCATACTCTTCATCATTGTAAGTAAGACGGAGTGGACCTGTATCCTGATGAGAAACAGAACTAGCATCAGGAGAAGCATCTTCCAAAATGACATTTTGAATGATTCCCCCTTCCCATACAGCATCAATAAGTGGCTCCCCACTCACACCCACAACAAAGCGTGCCAAATGGCGCTCAGTTGCCTGGATCAAAGATGCTGCAGGGACATCAAGAAGCTTGACAGATTGAGTTCCACCGATGGCAGCAATCCCTTTACCCCCTTTCAACTGAAAGGTCTCCCGGCCAGTGCTGGAGGATGAGCCACATGCCTCCCACAAAGTATTGAACAGGTTAAAGTTGTATCGAGGTGTTTCATCTTCTGGAATATCTGATGGGACAATAGCCTTGAGAAACATGTCTTCTATGCCTACTGTGATTCCTTGAAGTTGACCTTGGATGATTTGACCATTTTCTGCATTTGTTTCAATGTGAACATCAACTATACCTGGTGTGGGTTCCCTGGGTTCCAAATCAACTACAACAGTAGCTCTATATTTTTCCTCTTCTCTGGAATCGTTGACACCAACAGGAACAATACTTAGGGAGACATTTTGAGATGCAGAATCTTTATTGTAAGGTTCACCAAGAAGAAAAGGTATACGACAGGATGGAATTGATCCATATGGTGCAGATGACGAGAAATTTAACACAGTAGCATATATAGCTGGAAGTGTGTCTATCTCTTCCGAGGATGGGACAGTTTTATCAATTCCCAACATGCGATTAAAAGTATCAGATTCAAATCTCAAACTGCATGATATTCTGACTTTGAGACCTGGCATATATCTGAAGTCGGGAATGCAGGAAAAATACTTCCTTAATGTATTCAAAATTTCTGCGACTTTAGAATCCATAACACGGAGTGGCTCTTGTGGCTGATTTATCCTTCTAGTTTCCTGAATGATCTGTGTATTGGAACTGTCAGAAATTTCCTTTTCCTCACCAGGAGCTTTGAAATCTCTGATGCTCTCCAGATAAGTAGGATTGGCGTTACTAACAACTAAATTTGACAACGACAGAGACCAAAATTGTTTGACTAGCAATGGGCGCAAACGCTCAAGGTGAATGCAGGATGATAAATTTTTAAATGACTTGAATTTCTGAGAAGGTCGAGGAGACTGAACGTTAAAAAATGAGGTTGGATGTGAAGATGGCGAAATTCCAAGAATCATGTCCCCGAGGTTCAGGATGTCTCTAAGCTTCTTCCCTGGAATACAGACCAGCATACGCAAGTAAATCCTGAAAAATACCGTACATCAGCACAGGCAGGCAATAACTTTTACAGACCCTCTAAACCTTCCAGTTATCTTCAAGATATAATTCATAAGCCAGAGGAGAAAACTAGAAAATATGTTATGTCAAAGGCAGCACTATGCAATACCTTGAATTATCACGGACCTCCAGATCAGGAAAACATAGACATGTAAATGCAAGCAGCCGAGACAATCTAAGGAACAATCTAGAGCTATGGTGGCGCATAAGCATAGTTCGGCAAATTCCAAGAGCTCTGCTTCCCTGGGACCAAGATTTCATCCCTGTATCTGGGCCATGTTTCTCCACAAGGAAAATCATGAAATTCGTAAGCAGCTCTAACAATCCACGAGGGGGTATAGTCTGATTTTCAGCAATTCTATCAAATATGGGGAAGCAATAAACCAACTTATAATCCATTCTCACTTTGGGAAGCAAGTGCTCATCAAATTTCTGAAGTAAGCACTCACCCAACCAAGAATGCTTTTGACAGGAGAGTAACCGGTCAACAAATGCTACGACAACAGGAACCAGTCTTCTACTTTCCAACATCATGTTCACAAGAAACCCCTGGAAAACAAAACAAAGAAACTTGAATACATCATGCCTAAACCACAGCAGTGATAAAAGAAATGAGTCAGCATCAGCAATTAACCATGGAATCTGAACTTTTCAGTTACTAACATACACGTGGACGCAACTTCTAAAATAGAAACATTATTAGCACCTGCAAAGTGCGAAAAATGGCAGAGTCCAACAGATTTCTGGCTGTGGAAGGATCATTGTCAGAATGAGAAGAAGAAGCAATCAGAAACTTATGGAAGGTGCGGAATGCAACAGCAGTCTCGGTGCTCGTGGGAGGCAGCCATTTGAAAGAAGAGACACAAACAAGACCATTTTCAAACAGCTTCACTGGATCAATCAACTCATCAGAACCACTTTTCAGCCTCAACACATTAGCACAAACCGAGGAAAACGCAAGAAGGTCAAGCTTCAAGGCTTTCAAAGCCAGAGGATCAAATAAAGCGGGATAAAAAGTGGAGCACAATTCGATGGTGGGCTTCGTCTTCTCGAAAATGAACTGATTGAGACCCAACAACCAGTGGATAGCCAACAAGCGAAACACCAAAAAATGCTGAGATTCTCTCGAAATCAACAAGATCCTGCGAGAAACCTCTCCCTCTTGACCTTCAAAGGCCTCCAAGAAATGCACATACATGCTCAAAACAGCATGGCACAGAACAGGGTCAAAGGAATGAATCATCCCGAACACCTGCACCTTCAGCATGGAAGGTTGCAATTCCAATGCCAAAGCCACGGGAACTATCATAGACACAAACTCCATAATCCCGCAAGGAGTCATCACATGCGGCCACTCCAGCAAAAATGACAACGCCCTCCTCAACTCCTTCACATTCAATCCCGAACCTGACTCCGAACCTGAACCCGAATCCGTCACACAGTTCGGCGCGTAGAAAGGGATCATCGGAACCGATGTGTTGAGAATCGAAACACTGAGTTTCCGAGCGACGATGCTGTGAATCACCGATGTGAAGAGCAAGAGGTAACACTGCGAAGCGTGAGTTCGTTCGCTCTGGCACAAACTCCACAGGTGTCCAACCACATCGGAGAGCAATCCCGGTTTCCATCGCTCCAATTCCCTCAGGCATTCGCACGCCACGCCGCGCGTTTGCCGGTCCGAACCGAAATTAGGCCGGTTTACAACTGTCAGCAGCAGCTCGACCAGGTTAGTCTCCGTTTCGGCCTCGACGACAACGTTTTCCGATGTGCAGATGAGAATCGAGGTAGCGGAGACCATGAACTGGTCTTTGAAAGCGGAAGCGGCAACGTCGAGCGGCGCATGGACAACGGCTTTGAGCGCTTCGACGAGGCGATGGAGATGGTGGTGGGAGGTGAGGAAGGAGAGAGAGAATTCGTCGAGGAAGACAAGGAGTTGGAGCTTGAGAAAGAGAGGGAAGTCCTTGCGGAGAAGAGAGGAGAGGAGAAGATCGAAGAGAGGATCCAGAGAGGTCCATTTGTGCTGGACGCCATTCTGGAAGTCCTCGATTAGGGTTTCCCACTCTTGAGATGTCAGAGGCTTCGACGGTGGTGGTGGCGCTGCCGCTTTCTCCGCCATGCCGTTCACGCTTCGGCGTAGCTGCTTATCTCGTCACTTTACCCATTAAAAAGAAAAACTGGACCTGGACTCTGGTTACTTTGGATATTTGAACCCGCGACCCAATCCTAAATCCTAACAATACTAATAGCATAACTCCCTCAGCATTCGGGTCTGCCGCAGCAAGTGATCGAAGCGAAAATAGAGTAATCAGAAGAGAAATTCATCATCGCTGTGATGGGTGAGTTTAGTTATGGCTCCGGTTTGAAAATGAGGTATGACAGTGTTTCTTTCTCGTGCACACCAAATCACACATAACGCAAGGTTAGTTAAGTAATTTTAAAAAAAGAAAAAAAAAACTCTCTGGGCAGGCATGCAGGAAAAGAAATAACATTTTTTTTACAAGTGTTAGTATGTGATTGTCAAATATTCGAGCAAATAAAATAGGTGAAAAAGTTGTTAAAAAATATTGTTAACATGTTATAGTCCAGAAAAAACCTTAGTTACTAACCATTTTTGTTATGGAAAATAATTTTTTAACAATAATAACTTTTTTACAGCTCGTTGGTCATTTTAAATATATGAAAAGTGTATTGTCAAAAAGTTATTAACAAAAGTTTTTAAGATATCATGGTTTTTGTTATATTCTGGTTTTTGTTATATTCAACAACTTGTGTGCTTGTCTTATAAATTATGGACACCATTTTTTGTTGTCCAAAACAACACCTGTAGCTCCGTTTTGAGGCACACTAAATCAGAGAAATTTAGGGCACACAATTGCTTTGTTCCTCAAAGCCACTAGGAGCGATGTTCAAAACTATCCATTCTCGGTACCAGGGCAAGCCACTGCAGACTGTTCACAGTTTCATCCTCTTGGGTGTGTGCGCTCTGATATAATTTGTTTTTTTTTTAAATTTATCTTCTTTCATTTGTTGTGTGATGCTATAATAATTTATATTTTCTATTTTTTTTTGGTTATGTGATGTCATTCTCCTCCATTCACGTATCGTTGTTTTTGGTACAATTTGGTTTTATATTACGTCTTTAAACGATTATGAGATATAATCCGTGTTTTGTTGTATGAGTAACGGGCTTTAAATTATTATATAACCTCAATGCCATATTATTGATGGTGTGTTATACGTGTATGACACAGTATGATGTAATTTCCTTTACTTTTAGTTAAGAGTTTATGTAAATTATGGTGTTTGACAACCTTGGCAATACTGATAAAGGTTCAACTATACAAAGTGTACTAAACCATTAAACAAGAAAACATTAATGAAACACTGATCATAGAAAACAAATTCAATCATTTCTAGTGAATAAAAAATATGCATAATTTGATTTGTGACGACATATACCAATTAACTATGCTTTTTTTATTAGTTCTGTCGGATGTATTATTCTGTTTCTAATACAAACACAGCTCATTGCAGTTTATGTTTGCCATCAATGATGATCTCTAGTATTTATTAACTGACCTTCAAGGGAAGGATTCAGTGAGCAATGGTTATAGACAAATTTACTGGATCTGTTAAAGGTAAGAAAACTTTTTCCATCCATAAGTTGTAACTGTGCTTCAACATATATGTATAAAATAGTAAATAATCCTTGTGATGCTTAGGATTTGATTATTTTTTTTAAACCTTCCGTGTACAAATGATCTAATAATTGATATGTTGATCCTAGCATATGCAAGAAATTTGCAAATTCGTGCTGCCTGTGAAACATTTAGGCGATCTCATGATTATGGATATAAGTTATCACTGATTTCATGCAATTCGTTGCTGAGTGGTCTGGAGAAGGAGAATGAAACAGGAGAAATGGAATACGTGTACAAGGAAATGGTAAAGAGGAGAATTCTGCCTAACTTGACAACATTTAATATTTATATCAATGGTCTCTGTAAAGCTGGTAAGTTGAATAAGGCAGAGGATGTCATTGAAGACATTAAAGCCTGGGGATTTTCTCCAAATGTAGTTACTTATAATACTCTGATTCATGGGCATTGCAAGAAGGGAAGTGCTGGAAAAATGTACAGAGCTGATGCCATTTTGAAGGAAATGCTTGCTAATAAAATTTCCCCAAATGAGAGATCCTTTAATTCTCTTATTGGTGGTTTTTGTAAGGATGAGAATGTGTTCGCTGCAAAAAAGGCTTTAGAAGAGATGCAAAGACTGTAACTAAAACCTAATTTAGTTACTTATAATTCGCTGATAAATGGTTTATCTAATAACGGGAAACTAGATGAGGCCATTGCTTTGTGGGATAAGATGGATGACTTAGGTTTGAAGCCAAATATTGTTACTCATAATGTTCTTATTAACGGGCTTTGTAAGAGGAAGATGACGTGGGAAGCAAGAAAACTCTTTGATGATATAGCTAAGCAAGGTTTGGTACCCAATGCAATAACATTTAATACATTGATTGATGCATTCTGCAAAGACGGGATGGTGGAAGAGGCATTTGCTATGCATAAATCGATGCTAGAAGAAGGGATTATTCCAAATGTTTCAACCTATAATACCTTAATTGCAGGTTTGTGCAGGAACCAGAACGGGAGAGCTGCAAAGGATCTTCTTAATGAAATGCTGACCTATGGCCTGAAAGCTTATGTTATAGCATATAACATCTTAATAGATGGATGTTGCAAAGACAATGAATCAAGTAAGGCAGAAAAATTACTTGGTGAAATGCTCAACGTCGGTGTCAAAACTATCACGGGGGGTAAGTGGTAGACAGTCCTTTGTCGCCAAAACTATCCCAAAAAAAATCTGAATTAATCACTCTTATTAGTGTAACATAAGGTTCTACTCAAGTCACTCTAAAGTTGGATTGAATGCAAATTGTTTTTAGAAGTACACAGCAATTGTAAAAATGGGATGGAGTAAACAACTAGTAAAATGCAATGTGTTAAACTTAAATTAAAACCATGGAACATAAATTAAAGGAGTATTAACTAAACTAATATACAATAAGGTTAATTAAAAAGGGAAAATGAACTAATGATTATGAAACTTGGAAATGAAAGAGATCTTTAAAAACTATAAACCAAAGCAAGTAAACTGACTATCAAAGTAAGGAACAAAAGCTAAAATGGAATAAATGGTTTAGTTGGTGCTTAAAACTAGACATACTTGTGATCAAAAGCCAGATGGGAAATTCAGTGGGTGCGTAAAACTAGACATACTTGCACCAAATAAATCCTCCTAACTAAAACATGTCACTTATAAACCAAAAACTAAAACCGATGGAAGGAAATATAAAATAAGAAGAAATAGAACAGTAAAAAGAAAAACTTAAAACGTATGGATTAATTTAATGGAATGGAGAGAATAAAATGTGATTGTTTGTTTTAAGGAATATAAAAATGAAAGTGTAAAAATGTGGAGAAAAAATCGTGGATGTTTATGAATAATTTGATGAATGTGATAAATAATAAATGCTTTAATAAATTAAAATTCATTATTATAATTTTGTCCTTATGATTAAGATTAATATAAAATAAATTTAATTTAATTTAACATAAAATATAAATGATTAACTTAAATAAAAAAAATTAATAGGGGTAATTATTATTTAATAATAATAATTATAATGATCATTAATATAATAATAATAATTATTCTTATTATAATGTAATGAAAGTTTCTTCAAAATCCTAGAAAAATTGATTTTCATGAATCTTGTAACTAGTTTCATGCAATACAATAGAAATGATATTCTCAATTATCGGAATCATTTTTTTAGTATTTTTCTCACTTAACATAAAATTAGTTTTTGTTAACAAAAATCGTTTCTTTTCTTCCAATAAATTAATAGGTCTTTCATTTTTATATATTACTTTCTTATTTCTATTAACTTAGACTCACACTTATATTCCTAACAATTTATTCCACCAACAAACATAATTTACATCAAAACCTATAAACTAATATGGATAGTTGTGCGAAGAAATCTTTACATACACAAGGATATAGATGAAACTAAAATGAAAACATTCCAAATTAGATAAAGAAAAAAATAAAAAATAATTAGATAAATAAATATTAATGATACAACTTTCTCTTCAAATATCCTCCTCAAAAGCAATGATCACATTTTCAATATCTCCTTCAAATTTGTCCATCCATGCCAGTCACTATAAACAAATGCACTACACTCATTTGTCCACATGCGTATTCAATAAATATATAGAAACAATCACAATATTACAGTTTTAAATTTCATTTAAATATTTTATTGTTATATATTTATATAACAATGGTTGTTAAATTTAAAGAGAGTGAAATTATAATTTACGATTGTAATTTTTATATGGCTATCTTGAAATTAAAATTAAATACTCCTTTCTGTTGAAACCTACTGCAGAAATTTTCGAAGATTTATCTTTATCTGGTCTATATCTTTCCAAAGTTTGATTTTCTGATCATTGCCTTTGGATAATACATGGCACAGGAGAAGGCCTTTTGACTCCACCACACACCCTCAAGACAGAAGTGAAGTGACAAAATAGTACGTGGGGGTAGATTTGCACATTTTTCATGCCACTTTTTGTCATTATCTTCTTTTTTTTTTCAACAACGGTACACAGAGAATTTGTCACCAACATTGTTTTGTAAATTACCCAAAAGTTATAATTTGTTTAAATTCATACACAAAAAGTCTGTTCCCCAAATTAAAAAAAAAAAAAAAGAAAGAAAAAGAACGAGCAGAAGAATTACGTGAGGTGAGTCAAATATTATAAAAAATTAACTCAACAATCTTTTGTTTTTTTATATAGCAATATATAAAAAATGATCCCATGTACTTTACACATTTCATATATTTATTTTACTTTTAACTATAATTTAAAATTAAAAAATAAAAATAATTATCGTGTTACGATTTTTTTTTAAAATACAGATACACATTTCCTATTTTCTAATTGTATATATAAATTAAATAACAATTTTTACTGGATAAATTTTCAGTAATGACGTTTTTTAAAACGTTATATTATCTCTTGATACCCTATAAAAATCTGTTAAGTAGACAGATAAAATTTTATATTAGAGAATAGAGTATAAACTGTTTATCATAGATAAAAAATAAATAATCTAAAATTGAAAAAACATAGTTGTATTGTGTTCTTGGTGGTGAGTGGGAATTGCGAAATTGAGGGCTTTTCATCTCTCTCCAAATACTCTCTATACGGTTTCCTGCAAGATTGAAAACATGGATCGCGGAGTTGTATTGTTGTATTGAGGCTCGTAGGTTTTTGCAGTTTCCGGGTACGTTTTCATCGATTTATCGTCATTGGATTGCGTGCGTTTCAGAATTCCCAGATCTTGTTTTCTGTTTTGGTTATTGAACCTTGTACTGGAGGTTTAGCTTTCAAGGGAGTAGTAGCTTCGAGAGTTTTTGTTCTGGATCTCGAGGTTTAGCTTGGCGTTGAGGTTAGGAATTGCGAGAGGTGAAATCTGAGGTTGATTGAGCGTGTTTGTGTGGGATCGAGGATAATCTGTGAAGGGTTAGGGTTTTAGGTCGATGGCTTCGAATCCTCCATTTCACTTGGAGGATCAGACGGATGAGGATTTCTTTGATAAACTGGTTGAGGATGACATGGAGCCTATTAATTCTGTCCATGATGAAGGGGATGATGATTCGGATGAGGCTAAAGCATTTGCAAATCTGGGAATCAGTGATGTTGATGCTACTACTGTATTTGAGAGTTCTGATGTTGGTGAGAGTGGGGTAGAAGTCAAAGGGGAATTGGGTACTGTGGAATCCGATGTGAGACTTGAACAGGAGGGGAATTCTGTACCCTCCTCTAGTTCAGCTGGATTTGATAGTAAGGTGGATCCCAGTCATGATGGGATTGGGGTGAGATCGGAAATTACGTCTTCTTCAGCTGTTGGCACAAGTGATAACGTTGGTAGTTCTGGGGTTAAGGAGGTGGGTTGGAATTCTTTTCATGCTGAATTGAATGGAGGTGATGGGTTTGGATCGTATTCTGACTTTTTCAGTGAGTTGGGAGATCAGTCTGGAAATTTTCAAGGGAGCGTGTATGATAATTTAAGTAGTGAGGTGAAGCCAGGTAATGAAGTTCAAAATGTTGGCTTAAATTCCTCAGGTAATTATGTGCAATATCAGGAGGGTGAAGGTTATGAAGCATCCTTAGAAAGCCACTCAAATAGGCAAGGTGATGACTTAAATGCTTCAGTAAATCATGTACAATATCAAGAGGATCAGAATCATGTTGCATCTTCAGAAGATCACACAAATGGACAAGATCTGAGTGGTAGCCAGTACTGGGAAGATCTTTATCCTGGCTGGAAATATGATCACAACAGTGGGCAATGGTATCAAGTTGATGGCTATAGTGCAACAACCACTACTCAGCAAAGCTCTGAAGCCAATGTATCTGCAGATTGGACTGCTGCTTCTGCTGGAAAAACAGAAATCTCTTACATGCAGCAAACTGCTCAATCTATCGCTGGAACTTTAGCTGAAACTGGCACAACTGGAAATGTGTCTAGCTGGAGTCAGGTTTCACAAGGGAACAATGGGTATCCAGAGTATATGGTTTTTGATCCTCAGTATCCTGGTTGGTATTATGACACAAATGCCCAAGAATGGCGTTCATTGGAAACTTACAATTCAACTGTCCAGCCTTCTGGTCTTGGACAAGAAAATGGGCATGCTTCTATCAGTACTTTCTTGCCCAATGATAATAGTTTGTATAGTGAATACGGCCACGCTGATAAGTATGTACCGCAGAGCTTTGATAGCCAGGCTATAGATGGCAGCTGGAGTGGTTCATATGGCACTAACCATCAGCAGGGTTTTGACATGTACACAACTGGAACTGCTTCAAAAGGGGATAAAATAAGTTCCGGGGGCAACCAACAAATTCATCATTCTTATGGTCCAAGTATTTCTGAGAACAAAGATCAACAGCATACTTCTAGTTCTTTTGGATCAGCTACATTGTACAATAAAGTAAACCACAATCACGGTTTGGCTAATGGAACTTTTGAACCACGAAGCTTTGGCCCAAGTGGGGACACTGTTCAACAGTTTAATTATTCAAGCACCAACATTGGGGAACAAAATGTTTTTTCAAATGATTTTACTGAAAAAAAAATTCCCTTTAGTTATTCTCCGCAATCAATTCAGGGTGGGCATCAGTTTTCACATGCCCCTCATGTTGGGAGATCATCAGCTGGACGTCCTGCTCATGCTCTGGTAACTTTTGGATTTGGAGGAAAACTCATCATAATGAAAGATCGTGATCTTTTGAGCTCATCATACGGAAACCAGGTTAATTCTTGATTCCTCCTTTCAGTTTTGCTCAATATTGTTTCCTTTTTATTCTCTAACTTTGTATGAGTATTTTCTCAAAACAATTAACTCAGTATATTCGTTTATATCTGAAGGATTCTGTGCAAGGTTCTGTTTCTGTGTTGAACCTGATAGACGTTCTCACAGAAAGTATGGATTCTTTGAGCACTGGAAATGGTACCGGTGATTATTTCCGTGCTCTGAGCCAGCAATCTTTCCCAGGTCCATTGGTTGGCGGGAGTGTTGGAAGTAAGGAACTGTACAAATGGTTGGATGAGAGAATTGCACATTTTGAATCACCTGACTTGGATTATAAGAAAGGTGAAAGATTGAGACTCCTTCTTTCCTTGCTTAAAATAGCTTGTCAACATTATGGGAAGCTACGATCGCCTTTTGGTACAGACACCTTACTAAAAGTAAGTTACTTCTGTAGTTATTCGGTTTCTTTTTCCCACTTTATGCAATCATTGTCAACTGAATTTGCTATAACTTTTCAAGGATGAAGGACGTTCTGTATAGAGCTGTACCATTCATCTTTAAAAGATATTAGAAGTTCACTATTGTGCATTATTTCTATCATGATGCAGACGATTATTGTCCTTTATTTCTCTACTTTTGAATCGTTTGTAGTGGGTTATGACATCATAATTCATAATTGCTTTGCAAATGGCAGTGTGGCTTTATCTTCTTTTCTTATCATTCTCCGGATAGTCAGTGATTCTCTGTCATTTATTGCCCGAATACTATTCTCATGCGTATGTGACCTTTTGGGGTTTGGCTTTGATACAGGAAAATGATACTCCTGAATCTGCAGTTGCAAAACTTTTTGCTTCTTCCAAGACGAGTAGCACACAGTTCCCTCAATATGGGACAGCAAGCCATTGCTTGCAAAATTTGCCCTCTGAAGGACAAATGAGGGTGTGTATTTGACTCCTGACCCACTTCCACTCCCAGATTGTTTTGTTCGCTTTTCTGATTTTGATTTTGATATAGGCAATGGCTCTTGAGGTTCAAAATCTTCTTGTCTCTGGGAGAAAGAAGGAGGCTTTACAATGTGCGCAAGAAGGACAATTGTGGGGACCAGCACTTGTTCTTGCCTCACAACTTGGTGATCAGGTCAGATATTTTTAAACTGTTCAATACTCTGCTGATATTTGATGCCTGGGCTAGAGAGTTGCCTTTGGGGTCTTACAGTCTTGTTCTCATACTGCCTTTGGCGGCTGTTGTCCATATTTGTGTTGCAGTTTTATGTTGATACAGTGAAGCAAATGGCACTACGCCAGCTGGTTGCAGGGTCACCTTTGCGCACATTATGCCTTCTAATTGCTGGGCAACCAGCTGAAGTATTCTCTATTGATTCCTCAATTAATGGGCACCCTGGTGCTTCTAACATGGCCCAGGTGTCAGCACAGGTAATCCTAATAGAACAAACTAAGAAGTCATGCAATATGCAATCCACATGTATTGTTTCATTTTTCAATAGTTTCAAGGGTTATCAGTTTGTATTTTATTTGGAAGTCAAAACTTTTTGTTGTTTTGGTATTCAGGTTGAGTCCAATGGTATGCTTGACGATTGGGAGGAGAATCTGGCTGTGATAACTGCAAACAGAACCAAAGGTGATGAACTTGTAATTATTCATCTGGGTGATTGTTTGTGGAAGGAAAGAAGTGAGGTACAGTTCAATCTTTGATTTATTTTTTTGAAGTCTTTAAGAGTTTTCCTTTCTGGTTCTCATTTAAGATTCTTATTTTAGATTACTGCTGCACACATCTGCTATTTAGTTGCTGAAGCAAACTTTGAGTCATACTCAGATAGTGCAAGACTCTGTCTAATAGGAGCAGACCACTGGAAATCTCCTCGAACATATGCTACTCCAGAGGCTATCCAGGTATTTGAAATGTGTCTAGTTCTTAAGTTCCTTCTTCCACAAAATTTGGCTTTTTATTAATGTATATTTTTGAGTCCTTTTCTCACAGAACATTCTGTATGCTGTCATTGTTGTGTATCTACTGAAAAATCTCTTCATCTCAGATTGTTGCCAATTCTTATAGTTCTAGGATTCAGGTAGACTCAGACGAGTCTGTTTCATATTCTGTACTGTATTTGTCTAGAGGCTTAAAAGATGGAATCTGCCTTTTCTAATTCTTCTTTCTTAGATTTGTTCTTCAAATGTAAGAATTTTATTTTTCTTATTCAGCCTTTTGTTTTGTAAGCTTCTTAAGTAACCTGTCTGTGTCTTATACTTGTTCCACCTCACGATCTGTTGCTTTCTAAAAGGAACATGTTCAGTATGATCGAGTATGTTACATGATGTGTTTATTGAATAACTCAAACTTGTCTTACCTGATTGGTACTTGGACAGAGGACCGAGTTGTATGAATATTCGAAAGTGCTTGGAAACTCTCAGTTTACTTTGCACCCATTTCAGCCGTATAAGCTTATATATGCATATATGCTAGCTGAAGTGGGGAAGGTTTCAGACTCGTTGAAGTAAGTTTGTGTAACATTATTTAGTTGCTATTACCTTTTATACGATCTCTTATTATTGTCATTTGATTTCAGGTACTGCCAAGCACTACTGAAATCCTTGAAAACTGGCCGTGCTCCAGAAGTAGAAACGTGGAAACAATTAGCATTATCTCTCGAGGAGAGGATTAGAACTCACCAACAGGTACTTGTCCTTCAAAAAAATTTCATTATCTTATAGTGTTGATACTGATAAGTTATCATTTTGTTTATCAATAAATGTTTCAGGGTGGATATGCGGCAAATATGGCTCCTGCAAAATTAGTCGGCAAACTGCTCAACTTTTTTGATAGCACTGCTCATCGAGTTGTCGGTGGTTTACCTCCACCTGCTCCAACATCATCCCAAGGAACTTTTCATGGAAGTGAACAACATTACCAACAGATGGCACCTAGAGTATCCTCTAGTCAATCCACAATGGCTGTGTCGTCCTTAGTTCCATCTGCTTCGATGGAACCTATAAGTGAGTGGACAGCTGACAATAATAGAATGACAAAGCCTAATAGAAGTGTTTCTGAGCCAGATATTGGTAGAACCCCTAGACAGGTGTGTTAGTACTATTAAAGGTGTAATGTTGATTTTCATCTTCCTCTGCATTTTTTCTGTTATTAAAAGTTCTGATCGAGAAGTTGTGGTTGATGTTTTTTAAGGAAATGACCTCACCTGATGCACAAGGGAAGGCACAGGCATCAGGGGGTACTTCCCGCTTTTCACGCTTTGGCTTTGGCTCACAACTTTTGCAAAAGACAGTTGGGCTAGTCTTGAAACCTCGCCCTGGTCGGCAGGTGTGATTAGTTGTTTTATTTTCTTTTAATTGCAACAGTGCTTTGACGTGACTTCTCTAATGGTTCTTATTTTAATCTATAAATATGTAGGCTAAATTGGGTGAGAAAAACAAGTTCTATTATGATGAGAAGCTGAAGAGATGGGTGGAGGAAGGTGCGGAACTTCCAGCTGAAGAAGCTGCACTGCCTCCACCACCACCAACAACTGCTGCTTTCCAGAATGGGCCAACTGAATACAACCTGAAATCTGCTTTGAAGACTGAAAGTTCACCTCCTTTCGAGGGATCAAACATAAGAACATCTACCTCTGAACTGAGTCCAGGGATGCCACCAATACCACCCACCGCAAATCAATTCTCTGCCCGAGGTCGATTGGGTGTTCGATCAAGGTAAACCTTTTGTCTATATTAATTATGAGTAGGGTTTGTTGGCTCCTAAGCATTGTAATGTCGAACTCCTATTCCTTTGGTTCCCTGTTTGATTATAAAATTTGAAATGGAAGGCCTTTAAATTTAAAGAGTGGTAAAAAATGTAGCTGAGCTGGCACAATAATTGAATCTCAAAATGCAATATACATTTTGCTATAGACCTGGCTTATGGAGGATTGTCTTGTAAACCTAACTAATATGTATCTGAAAATGCTACACATGAAAAGAATGGAAATAAGGAAGGACCTATGGGTTCTTGGTATTCTTTTGCAGTCAGCTCAGTTTCCGGAACCAAGAAGAAAAATTTATTATTCAATGACAAAATTTGAAAGGCATAATATATATTAAAATGTTTTATGACTATACAGGTATGTTGACACCTTCAACCAAGGTGGGGGAAACTCTGCAAACCTGTTTCAATCCCCTTCTGTTCCATCTGTTAAACCGGCTCTTGCTGCCAATGCAAAGTTTTTCGTTCCTAGTCCTGCACCATCGTCAAATGAGCAAGCAATGGGGGCGATAGCAGAAAGCAATCAAGAAGATAGTGCAACAAATGTAGATCCTTCAACATCTGCCACAAATGAGTGGTCATACCAAGGCCCACCCGCACATGTACCGGCAACAGCCATTCAGAGGTTTCCGAGCTTGGGTAACATCCCAAAACAGGGAGCGACAGAAGGAAGCAACTCTCATTTTTCTAATTCACGCCGAGCAGCTTCATGGAGTGGGAGTCTTAATGATTCATTTAGCCCTCCAAATTCAGGCAATATTAGGCCTTTAGATGCCTCAAGATTTATGCCCGATGAATCTTCAATGCACACTCCAGCAAGAAATAGCAGTTATGGGGAAGATCTTCACGAGGTTGAACTCTGAGCAGATGCTCAAGCTGTAAATATAATTTTTGTTTTTGATGATCGGAATAGCTTCTCTGGATGAACGAAACAGTGGTACACACAAGTGGGGTTCACAGAAAGAGATCAGACAATAACAACAGATATGTACCATTTCCTCTTTTCAGTATTTTTTTATGTCTCCAACTTCCAACTCCCAACCTGGTGATGTATGATTAAATGTGGTCGACTGGAGTGTAGAGTAGGTTTTGTTTTTGTATTGTTTTAAATGCCACGGGAGTTGGCAGTGGACACCGTCTGAGGATTATGGAACTGGTGTGCTACAACAATGGATAGGACCACCTGCTTAGGTGAGTAGTACAACTCATTTGTTCATTTTATTAAACAAGGAAACTCCTCACGAGGAAAATCACCTCAACAGATCAACCATAAAAGAATAGTGTACCGAATTGTGAAATATAATTTTGTTATATTGTATTTCTTTCTACCATCATTTATTAAATTATATCTTTTCAATACTTCCAAATTTGTATATGACGACAACAAAATCCATAAAATTTAACTTATTTAATCTATCATTGATTCGTATAATTTAGATTAGAGCTAAATTGAATTTCATATTATTTTAGTAAGATTCTTTTATATCCGTATAAATCCAAATTTAGATGATTGGATTGAAATTTAAATCTATGTTTTTTAAAAGAAAATACTTTGATTATTTATAAATCGTTTTGAAATCTTTATTTATAAATCTAAAACTATTTCAAATTATTGATAAGAATATCTCAGGAAAAAACAAATTTTATTAAAAGTTACTATGATAAAATTAAAAAATATTTTTTAGTGAGAAACGATTTTATGTATGAATAAATAAAAGTAATCTATTTAAATAAATGTTAATAAAATATCTAAAAAATGTGATTTTACCTAATTCAATTTTTAATTATAGCAATATGAAGATAAAAAATAGATATTAATAAGTATATATTTTATATTTTTGTTTTAGGCTGTTTTTCCAAATCTTAATATATATGCATAACATCGTTTCCTAAAAGAAAAGCCTACATATTAAGCATAGGTAACCAAACTACACGTTATTTTCATACTTATGTGTTTTTTTCACTGAAATATAATAATTGATATTGCTTGATCTTTACATTTCCAACCATAAATATTTTTTATCTTACTATGAAGTGATGTGCACTCACATTCAAGATATATCAAATAATTAGTTCTAGGCCGAATATATTACAAGTATAAAAAAACTAATTTGTTTTTAGATTATTAATTCACCACACATTTTAAGAAATACGAAATATTCCACCAAATTTTCATTGTAAAAAATATTCCTACAAAATATATATGAATTTTAAATTCAAAAGCGATTTTATAATTAGTATCAAACTGATTTATAAATACTCAAAATATTTAATTTCAGAAAATGTGGATTTGAATTTAAAATATAATCCAATTATTTGGATTTCCTTCAATAAATTTTCAAAATGTTTATTTCAAATATAAACTTGAATTCAATTTCAATTTAATTATTCTTTTTTTTTTCACTTCTTTATTTAGTCTCCCCAATCCAAACAAACCATATATTAGATTATATCACACCCTTGGATTGGATTTATTATTCACCTCAACTGTAAATTCTTAATAATTAACATCATTTACTGGCATACATTCAAGTTGAGAATGTCTACCAAATATTATAAAAATACACATAGCTGACAAAAAGAAACTAATTTATTTTTGAAATCATTGATCAATTGCACATGAAATAAGAATGAAAGACAATAAGTGAGTATATTGACAAAAACAAATAAGTGAATTTCTATAATGACAAGAACAAATAAATGAAAGAATGTGAAAAGTAATTGTTGAATGGTTAACAGTAAAAAAAAAAGTTATGTTATGACTAAGCATCAGATGGTGCAATCCAGTGTCTGCCATTGACGAAACTCTTCCTGATAAATGGATGAGCCGTTTCAAAATCTAAGTCTCGGGCCAGTGAAACCCCACGAACAGCCTCTGCTCCTGGTCCCCAACACTTGTACACTCCGAAGAACACAGTCCTGTAATCATCACAAAACATATACCACCATCTTTTACTTTTTTTTTCTTCATACAAAACTTACATTGTAAGATATAAACATAACTTGCAACAATGACTTTTCATTCATGATGCAATTTCCTTTTGCATGGATGTCTCTGAAAGTTGATGGATAGAGTGTGTATGAAATAAAGATAAAACAAAAAGGAGAAAAAGATTAGAAGAGGTACTTGTTCTTATTGTCTGCATGGTCCCAATCATCCCAACCACCATGTGCAACAATGTCATCGAAATATGTGTAGGAGTAGACGATTCTAGAATACTGTCCCATTGCTCGTCCCACATAGAGTGGACCTGTACCTGTCACCCTGCATCCTACGAATGCGAACCCTGTCTTCTCCTCCTCCTGCTTCCTGTCCTGGGCCGCTATCGACCCAAACCTGCTTGCTATTGAGTGCAGCCAGCAATCCTGATCCATCAACCAATCAATTTCCGAATGTTACTCCCTACACCACCCCACATTTCTCCCGACACCCAACAACTTTTATTTACTTTCACAATTACTTTAATTTTTTTAAATAAGAAAAAGGTTGTTTCACACCACTAGTCATAAGAAAAAAAAAATAACCTTTTGTAGTGAAAGACAATATCAAAAGGAACTAAAAAAAAATTGGATAACACAATGTGCACAATATAATATGCTGATGATGTTGCACAATTGAATGTCCAGTTTTGGATCTCTCCAGCTGAATCCTAAGTTTGCTGACACAAAGGTTTAATGGGCAGAAAAGCTTGCTTACTTTTCCTGGCACAACTAATTCCTCACCCAAGCCAACCCTCTAATATAAAAATACATAATCAACTTTGCAGCATGATATCAGTATTCTTTTCCCATGTTGAAAAAGCATAATAACAAATACTAGCTAAAAAATCAATAAACAGATACAAATTGTCGTTGAAATTGCATCGAAAAAGAAGTGTACTCAGCAGTTTCTTATCCAGTGTGTGAAAAGAAAAAGATGGATGTTTACTTTTCTTTAGTAAAAGTTCACTTTATGTTTCTTTCTGTCTGCTTACTTTTATCTTTAGTATTCTCTGTATCTCTCATTCCTTAGATTCTCTTTCTCTTGAGAAATATACATAGACCCTGAATATAAAATAAAAAATTGTAGTACCTTGTACATGGACCTGCCATTGCCAAAAATGAAATCGATGGATCCTTCAATGTAGCATTCCTTGAAGTAATGTCTGCCAGCATCGTCACAAAGTGTGTCTTGTGCGCCGTAGAACCCGCAGCCGGAGAAGTATGCCTTATCGCCGGATATGCGAAACGCCACCGCTTGCCATCCCTGCATCCCCGGCATTGGTGCAGGCGCTGTGTTCTGCATGTATCACCATATAGTAACTTTTTATAAAAAGTTGTAGATGTCATGAATTATGTGAGAAAAAGTATATGTAATATGAGTACTTAAAAGGCAAAAGTATAAAAAATTTGGCTTTTTACTGAGCAAAATTAAAAGGTTCATTTTCTGGTATAAGTCTAGATATATGGAGTCCAGAACTTCGGGTTAAATTTTTGGAAATTTGATTGAATGTTATTATCTAAATAAAAATAAAAATGTAAAACATTAAGTGCAACAGTTGCAGTAAAAATACCTTGAAGCTGATGTTTCTGGCAGAAAAATAGCTGGCAAAAACAGTAACAGAAGCGGTTCTGTAAGTACGAAGCTGCTGTCCACTGGGACCAGGGTCACTGGCTCGATCATGCCATTCTATCACCGTCACTTCTCTACCTGCACCCTCAAACGTTATGTACGGCTTCGTCACGGGCACCACCACCTTTTCTCTGCACCATATTCAAAACAAACAAATCAAACAAAACACCACCTAATGCAAACTATCAAACACCTAACGTACTAATTATCATTACGCTATAATTGCTTATAATGAATAAGGAACTCTGTTTAATATATATATATATATATACTTGTAGCATCCGGCGTTGATTTTAATGAGGATATTCCTTCTGTTGTTGTCTGGGACGGCATTGACGGCGTCTTGAACGGACCGGTAGTGGCCACCGCCGTTAATGTCAACCGTGATTCGACGGTGGCCGATGGGTCCGACGCAGGGCTGGTTCTTGGAGAAGTTGGCGGAAGAGAATGTGTTTAAGGTAAGGTCGTGGTGGGGTGTAGACGTCACTGTTGTTGCATGGAATATAGAGGTGAAAACCACGAGCAGTACTTGCAGTGACACCATTAGATAGCAGACTGTAGCATCGAACGAACGCGAAGAGAAAGAGAATGTCGAAGAAACAGCGGAGACAAGTGATTTTATATTTGTATGGAAGCAAAAAGCGAGAAAAAATAGAGAGAGCAAGCTGCTATATTTTATAGGTAGAGAGAGATACTGTTTGGGTCTATTGTGACTAGAGGTTATTGGGGTGTTTTTTTATATATTATTTTATATATTTTTAAGAAAGAATAAGAGGAGATGATGGTCTTTATTCCAACGGTCATTTTTACTGGCTTTTGGAAATTTTATTGGTTGACACTACGGTGATGGACGCAAAATCTTGTCATACTTTGGGTTTGGTGCCTCTAATTAAGATACACAAATACCAAATATCGCTGTGCTGATACAAAGTTAAAGTTGAAAATGACTTTTAAGTCTAAATTTTGTAAAAGATAACGATAGTTTTACAAAAACTTTTTAAAAAAGACACGTAAATTATATTAAAATATTATTAAAAAATGTTGTCAAAATAGTATTTACGGATAATAAAGTTTATACTCAGTATTATAAATTAATTTTATATTTAATCGGACTTTCAAACGTCTATTCACGCCGAAAAGTAAACATTATCTTAAAACTGGTTGTTATTTTTCAGTAATCTCCTCGTGGTTAATGTTTTGATTGAAATTAGGATTCTTTTTATAGTTATTGAAGTCCCTTATTCTTGTAATTGCTCTCTACTATATACTCATTCAACCATTGTGTTTCATTGCCATAAAAGCATATGTGTGATCATAGCTTCCGAGTTATTTATTCCGTTCATTGATTACGAATAATATGCCATAAAATGCACTTAAAAGATACGAAATGCAAAGGCAAGAATCCTCTTTCTAATAAGATGGTGTGTTTGGCTTATTTTGTATGGTTATCTTTTCTGTCGATGACACTGATTCGGCACCGTGTATACCATTCACGTCGTGCTAATTTCAAACGGTCATTTTGGTGGGGATGATACGTAGTTTTATTATGACACACGATGGTCCCGGCATGGATTAAATAATATTTTTTGCACTTCGGCCCATTCCAGTCCCAGACAAGTGGGGCCCACCAGAGCCCACGTAATTTTTGAACGTTGGGGCCCGAATGAGATGAGACAATATTTTCCAAACTTGTGAAAAGTGGTTCATTATGATTATGGCGAAAAAGTAAAAAGAAGAACATCGACGGTGACTGGAGTTTCAGGGGAAGGCAACAACCACCGTGGTCTCATGCTTCTAACTTCTGCAAAGACGTCATTATAGTCCTCTGCATCTATGTTATAGATTATTTTGGGATATTAAATGTGTTTATTTTGTGTTGTATATGTAAAACCAATCTTTTCAATATTTTGTGAAATAATGGTAATGTAACACATATTTATATTTATTTTAGACATAAAAAAAGTAAAATAGTAAATTTTTCTATTTTTGAATAAAAAATAAAAAAGTAATATCAAATGATGTAAAAAAATTTGTGTATCAAAATATTATTTCTCCGTGTGTAATAATGATAGTGAAAAAGAAAAAATTACTTTAACACCTTCCATCCTCCGTCATAACTATATAACTACTCTAAATAATAATAATAATAATGGATTACATTATTAAATAAAATATTAATTAAAATGATTGTAAGAGCCTATTATAAATATTCAAAGGTGTCAAGTGATGAAAAATTAAACTACATGAAAAAGTTAAAGATTTGCATTAAATGTTTTTTATAAGTTAAAATTACTTAAATGAAAATTTTGTCAAAAGTGACAAACTAATTTATTCATAAATAATTTTAATTTATATAAAAAAAAAAGATTTCATTTTCTAAACAGTATTTGTGATATCGGTTTTTTCAAATATATCTTAAAGAAGATTGAAGATGTGAGTATGAATATTGTTGGAGTAATAATCCTGCCGCATAATTAGTGAGTGTTTATGTGATGTTAATTCAATCTCCATAATAACGTCCAATCGATTTAATTTGAACTCCAACTGGAGTTTTCTTTTTTCTATTACAAAAAGTGGAGATGAGTTTTGAACAAAGTATTGATAGCATATTACATTCATTTGACAAAAATGATAACAATGAGGCCTATGTTATGTCTTCGCTTAATTAGCATGTGACCGATTTGATTATGCAGACAACTAACGTTAAATTGACCCCCAAAATACCAATAAAACTTTTATTTAAATTAAAACAAAATCATTTTAGCAATAAAGTAACCCGTATATTATGATATCATTATTAATAATGAGCTTATTTGAAAATTGATAACATAAATTAAAAAATATATATTTAGTTTCAAATTTTATGTGAATATAGTAAATTCATTTTTTCTCATATTACACAAATATATATATATAAACCAATATACATGATTCAAGATTTGTCCATTTAGAGCTCGATTTTTAGCTCAAATTCATTTAATCTTTGAACTAACTTCAATAAATTAACCAGTCACATCTTGAACTAATGTATCGCGCTCCCTTCCGTTTTTGCTGAGCTTGCCAAGAACGTCCTTCTTTGACCCAGCCTTGTACTGTGTCCAACTGAACAACTCAATATAACTTGTTAAACCATGAATTTGACGAAGATTCTACCAATCTTGCAGGCAGAAAAGCTTCTCTTTCTAGAGATAACTGAAGACTTGCCACTATCCTCACCATAGATGCCCACACAAATGGTGCAGAACAGAAGGCATAAACAAAGACTGACAGAGCTCTCACTACCCCATCAGGATACCAAGGAAATGCCATGACCATAAGGGCCCCTACAATTCCAAGCCACGGTACCAAAACTGGTAACATTGGTAGCAGAAAGACATTTATTGCAATGGAGCAAAGTGCAAAAGCACCAATTAAATAGAGGATCCAGCCCAGAAGAGGGTGTACCGTGTGAGGAATGATAAAGAATGGTGTTACGTAAGCAGCAAGGATGCACCACAAAGCTACTATTTTGAGGCTGTTGTGGACAAGGTTGATGCTCTTATCAGAGCGCCTATAACATAACTTTGAGAAGCTTGGCCTTGCCAAACGAGTCATTGCTATTACTCCCAGATATATTGCAGATTGGATTAGTATCACAGCCATCTCAGCACCATACCTACACCAATGATAGGTCAATTTTTAAAATAGTTTCAAATTCCATGAAAATGAATTAAGGTAAACATCTAAATCTGTCTCAAGGAACAAAGGTATGATTAGAAGTTAGAAACTAAGATGCTACTGAAATGATCATAATGTACATGGATAATCTATCACTTTATGATATATTCTGAATCCTGTTTTTCAAGTATAGACCCCCTTAATGACTTTTTATCAGAAACTCAATAAAACCAGAGGGCACTAAAACTGATTACCCCAAAGTTTGACGACGCTGTTCATGCCACTGGATACCTAATGGCAGGACAGGCCACGACCACCAATACCATGGCTTCAACCACGGTGCCCCTGGGAATGTGATCACGCTATTTGGTCCACAAGGCACGCTCCAGCGAAGTTTAAGATCTGAATTAAAATAAACATAGATTGATTTCATTAAGCCCTTCAAAAGTTTAGTTTAAAATATATACCGAAAGAACTTACAGTAGTATGAAGCGTCCATCTGATAACCTAAAGGAAGCCTATATGCTCCACGAAGTTTGGAGCCATTTGCAGGTGGATGAAACATTGGCTTATCAAGCAACTCCGGGAAGTAGCTAGCTATAAAACCCTGGTCTGCACCATCTGGGTTTTCTCTCCCATTCTGTAATTCATGAACCATGTCCTTGAACACCACCGTTGACGGCTGCCAATATCAAACATCAGAACTCATTCTACTAATGAAAAATTATAACAAATATGATTTTTATAATAATTATTACAGAAATTGATAAAAGAATTTGATACTTTTTAGTGCACCATGATAATGAATTTAAAAAGGAACAGGAATGTATGACATGGAATTAGGTAAAATATTACCTGCAAGACGAAGAGACCAGTGTGGAAGACGCAAGGATTGATAAAGACCGCACAGAATTGTCCACATTGAAATAACTCATCTGTGTTTTGAAGGAAGAGATTGTCAGCGTCCAGCATGACAACCCTGTCATAGTCCACTAAGCTCCATGCATACAGTTTGTTCAATGATAATTTAAATCTCTTGTCAAAATTATCTTGATGCTTGTAGGGATTCTCCATGTTTTCCACCCTAACCACTTTTGCACCATCTTCCTCTTCACTGATAAATAAAACCCACACTGCCTATTAATTAATTTACCCCACCCAATAAATTCATTACAGTGCCAAGTGACCCACCAAGTAACAAAACTTGGAAAACTCTGTGCCCCACTCTCATCAGTTTGGCTGCCTGTTCAACCCAGCTAGTGTTTTCAATTTAACAATGCAAAAACTACGGGTAGTTTTGGAATCTCCTCAAAGTAACATGTGATTTCCTCCTTTAACATTAAAAATGTTACTTATTTAATATTATGCATCTTTTTATGTCTTGTAGACATTCAATAACTTCAAAAAAATTCTTTGATATTTGAACATTTCTATAAAATATCAAAAAGGTGGACCAGAGACTGTTATAAGATGATGAAATGATGCTGCTGTATTATATCTCAGAAGTACATAAATCAGTTGCAAATCCTCTATTAATTTTTATTATCGAATAAAAAAACTATAACACGATTTGTGTTTTCAAGAATGTATGAAATGTAGTCATTATTGCTATTTATTTTAATTGAATACTACTTAGAAAGCTAACAAAAGATAATCTAAAGAGCTGATAAAAATAATAATAAGATAATCTAAAGAGACATTGCTTTCCCTCGAAGAAAATTAGAGTGTTTATAACTAGAATTACTTTGGATAATTGGAGCAATTTTGTCATTGAGAAGGTCTCATCTAACTCTCCAAAGCCATTTTTCATAGACAAATATCTCGTTGATTGTTGATTGACCAAAAATAGTTAAAAAAAATAGTTCGAAGCTGAAGAGACTGACAAATTATGAGACGGGAACTCATAAATGGATAATTTAATAACACTATTGTTGATCAAATTTAACATGAGCAGTAAGAAGAAGTTAGTTGCACCAAAAACTATGAAACGAGACAGCACCTAACCCCCACCACTGTCCCTTCTCAAACTATATTTAAGTGGAGGGACTGGTCTTTAGTGGTACGCATGTCAAGTGGTCATGTAATAATCTATTTTTTTAACTATTTTTATGTACACGTTATATTCTTTTACGATATTGCACTTCCAATAACAAGTTTACTAAATGTTTTCTTGTAAAAGTTGCAGTGTTAACTGTTATTTTGTTTTGATAACTGCAGAAAAAAAAATGTATTAATGTTTCCATAATAATAATAATAATAATAATAACACTTGTAACTGTTAGGTGAAGCAAAAACGGCTAGAAAGAAAAATGGTTGAACCCGTCGTTTCCAACTCACGTCCTTAACGCGCAAACTTAAATTAAATACTCTCATTCTCATACCTCTTATAATATAAAAATATGTAATATGCCAACTAGCTCAAATGAGGATATATTTAATAATTATTATAGAATTCAAAAAAATAGTATTTATATTATCGATATATATTTTCTCAATCAAATAATCCCTATTTACGTTGCTAACTACGAATTTTTCTAAGCAAAAATAAAGTAAGGGATAAACTTGATTTCAACTAGGCGGGCTTTTCTGGGAACGGGGCTTCTATTGAACCTTCACCAGGTCGTTGGACATTTGTCGATTAATAAAATAATAATAATTTGATTATGCTAAAGCATATTCCCCAAAATCCCAAATACGGTGAGGTGTGACTACGTTTTTCGCAGGCTTTAGCTTCATGGGGAAAACAAACATGGGAGAGAGCTAGATTAATGTGACATAAACATAATCGAAGCAAAGGCATTGTAATCTACGCCGCGAAAAGGACTAAATCGAAAATATAAGAATATTATTATTAAGAAATTGAAAAAAAAAAGGAAATAGGAAAGAGACTCACAAAGCTCGAATCCATCGGAGAGGGACGTCGACGGAAGCAATGACGACGAGATCGGCTTGGACGTTAAGTTTGGAAAGGGATTTAAGAAGGACGCGAACGGCGACGTAGAACTCGTAGTCCCTGGGAGTGCCCACGTACATCATCGTGGCGTAGGCATTCCTGAACGACGTCGCTTTGGTAAACGGTAAATGACACAGGCCCAGGCCCAATAAGAAGAGCATCGTCGACCATCTCAGGAAAGCTGCATTGCAGCCCATTTTTGTGAAAAGTGGTGGTGGAGTTGGAAGTAGAAGGAAGGGAAGGGTTGAGAGAGAGAGAGAGAGGTTTTGTGCGTGGTTGATGAAAATCGAATGAGGACAAGGAAAGAGAGACAGAAGAAGGAACAGGTTTTAAATGGTTGCTAGCTAAGCCGGTACACACAGTAACTGAGAAGGAATCAACTCACGATTTTTTTGCTTTAACACGCGAAAGAAGCAGCCAAGTTTTCAGTAACGTGCCAATACATATTTAAATTTTGGAATCTTTGTGTAATATTCTTTTTCTTCTGATCCTCCGCCAAAAGAACACAGCTTCACTCACGCCTACTGTGTAACGAAAATTGAGTTTCCCTCTCTTGCTTTCTTTCACCAATTTAGTCACTCAGTCAAAATCTTCTCACAACTAACCGTCATATCACTCTCTTTAGACTTTTTATCATTTATATTCACTTATGTCAAAGAATTTTACGAAATCACGTAATAATTTATGTTAAAACTTTCACATTGAGAATACAAATAAACAAAATAAACTTCATTTTATAAATTAATTTTTTTAAGATCGAGTTAGTTTTAAATTATTTTTTTAACATTTTGTTAAAGTTACCTTAGAATTTATTTTGATGAGATTAAGCTTGAGTTAGGTTTAAATTATTTTTTTAATATTTTATCAGAATTATGTTAGAGTTATCTTAATGAGATCTAATGTTTGTTTAATATTTAGTTTCCTGTATAAAATGTAAAAATAAGACCAATCTAAACCGATTTTATATAATAGAATTAGCCATAAAACAAATTTTTGAACCATTTTTAATGTAATTTTAAAAAATATTAAATAAGTTTTTACTTTCAAAATTTTCATCCCAAATTAAAATTTGTTATTGTCTTAAATTTTTATATATAACTGGGTTAATTTCTTTATGCTCAAATGTGTTAAAACTCAATGTAGTATTCTTAAAAGAATTAAATAATGTAATGTATAGTAAATAAATGTATTTTAATAATAAAGCATTCATATTTATAGGAAAAAAAAACATAAACATAGATAAATAAATAAATGTTGCGTTCATAATAATCAATACATTACAATATGTTATACATCACACGGGTATAATGTATAACTTTATATAATTGTATAAAATATTAATTATATAGTATATTTGTATTCATATAGTTACTAAAGGATAATAGCTTATTTATTTATAATGAATGCACTATCAATACATTTATTTATTAACTACTTTTTTTCATTAATTGTATTAGATGTAATTAACGATCGTAGTAAATGTTCCAAACCATGTATTAAAGTTTGTCAGTAACTTCATAGTATACAAATTTTAAAATAGTGAAATGTAATTATTTCAAGTTATTAAATTGACGAAGAATATAATATCTTTATTTTAGTAAACATGAAGAACGTAGTGTCTGATGAAAGAAAAATTGAATATGACATATATATATATATATATATATATATATATATATATATATATATATATATATATATATATATATATATATATATATATATATATATATATATATATATATATATATATATATATATATAGATATATGTTGTATAAGAATATTTCAAATGTATGCAAAATTGGCTCATTTCAGACGTAATAAAAATATATAGTGCATACCATTTGAAGTTGACTTTCAATTTAAAAACTATTTTATTTTATTCATTTGTTATTTTTTTATTTTAACTAACATGCAAACATAGATATTTCTTTTAAAAATAACATGAAATATCACATGGAATTCTATAATTTGCTTCGTATTTTTATAGTATGTGTTAAGTAAACAAATAATTCCAAACGAGAAACTGCCCAATATTTAGAAAACAAACATGTAAAAGTTTCGATTAAACGTTTCGATATAATTCCAATTTAATTTAATAATTTGTTTATAATTTCATTATATTTCTATTATTATTTTAGCTTGTGTACTAATGACTTATTATGTCACGTAAATAATAGGTCAATAGGTTGATTTTAAGTCTAATTCAACTTAGTAAAATAAGATTTGTATACACTTAAATATTATAAATCGATTTTATTTCTAGTATTAATTAAAAATAAACAAAATGAATAATATATAAGTAAAATAATTTATAAATATGTTATTTTAAAATTTCAAAGTTTAAGATAACATTGTAATATCTTTTATGAATTTATCTAAATATCTTTCATAAAAAAGTATAAAAAATATAAAACTCCCCTGAGATTTAAAAAAAGTTGAATTACATCATTAATATTTCAAGAATTAATTATATTTTTGTTTCCCAAATTATTATTTCAAACATTGATTCTATTAAATTTTATACTAAAAAAAATCTCGGATATTAGAAGGTAGGTTTTAAGCCTAACTCAACCCCACAAAACCGGCTTGTAAGGTGAGGTTTGCATCTTACTTATATATTATATTTTGACCTTATCTCTCCGATAGTGGGTGGAATAGAAGAGTAGAATCTCTATATAGAACTCGCTAGGATAGGCTCTAACCATGACTTTGATACCATATTAGAAGGTGGGTTTAAGCCTAACTCAACCCCACAAAACTAGCTTGTAATGTGAGATTTGCACCTCACTATACCATGTTAAGAAGTGGGCTTTAAAGCCTAACTCAATCCCACAAAACCGGCTTGTAAGGTGAGGTTTACACCTCATTTATATATTATATTTTTGCCTTATCTCTAGTCGATGTGAGACTTCCAACATTGGACGTAATCTTCAATGTTCAAAATCAATTATGTTTTTGTGTGACAAACAGTAAATTACACTAACCTTCTAAAACAAACTAATAAAAATGGGTTGTATTCAACATAATATTCGTTTGTCACGTTATGAAAAACCAAATTCACATTCTAGATTAATAACAAAAACCTAGGTAATCCATATTTTAATACCTAAAGCAATAAGCCTTTTCAAAACATAAGTAACATCTAGTTATTGCTTCATAAACAAAAATACGAATAGCTAAGAGTTATTAAAAAAAGTTTAATCATTTTGGAGGTCCTTATTTGTGTAAATTCGTGTCAATTAGGTTCTTGTATTTTGAAAGTGCTCAATTGGTTCCATATTTATATAAAATTGAGTCAATAATGTCCTTGCCGTTAATTGTTGTGGATGACGTTAAAATTTATGTGTCTTGACTTGCTGACTACGTAATTTTTAATGATGTGACACAGTGTAGTGAAATTTATTTTATTTTAAGTTTTAAATAAAAATAAGGACACTCGGTCTGGTGGTTAGTCGGCCTGGTGGATGGTCAGCCTGGTGGTCGCCCTAGAGTTTGGCCATTGAGTCTGGTGGTTGGTCTTCTGACACTACCAGGCCAACCACCCACTAGACCGAGTGGTCGAACTCCAGGCCGACCACCCACCAAATCAAGAGGAATGTGAGGTTCCACTGCCACGTGCTTAACCATTGCACAGTCAGCCAACATGTCACGAGACAACAATTTAAAGTTGTCCAGTCCAGTTAACGACAAGGTTAAAATAGACTCAATTTTACAAAAATAAAGACTTAATTGGAATAAAAAAAAATATAAAGACCTATTTGAGTCGATTCTTCATAAATAGGATCTCCGAAATAATTAAAAAAAAAAAGCTTGTATACGAGAAAGCATGTAAGAACATATTTTCTCGCACATTCGCTGTTTAACTTAAAATCTAGAAGTACAATGTCCGTTACAGCAAAATAAAGTCATAATTAGGACAAGTGTGTTGGTATTAGTGTTGTCCTCGTGGTAAAAGTCTTGAAGAAGAAAACAATTGTTCCTAGCCAGCGGCAAAATAATAAGTTAAGAAAATTTATAAACTTAGTATGAGTTAGAAGTATTATACTAAATAAAAATAATAATTAATATATAAAATAAAATATATAAAGTTTTATTATATTAAAATATTAAATTAATGTGATTCTTTTATCTCTTATGTAAATTTGTTTGATTATAATTATTTTTAAAAGTTTCGTGTTTTTTTCTTCAAAAGCTCTAATTAACAATGGTGATAGAATCAACCATGTTAACTTGTTTAGCTTTGCATTGATAAAAAAAAAAGTACAATATTAGATTTTAAAAAAAGGTATTATGTTATAAATTAAATGTTAGATTTATATTTTCTATAAACACACACCCAAATGTGCACAACGATCATATAACTTCTCCATAGCAAAATACACACATATTTTTATTAATAACAATGATTGCTACTGTTTTATTATTATACGTTAATTTTAAAACGTGCAATAAAATTTGGACTCTGAATTTTGAAGTTATTGTAATTGGAATTTTAACGGGAGATAAAAAAAAATAGACAGAATATTTTTTTTTCATAAAAAAAAATATAATTTTTCTTTCAAAGAAATAAAATAAGTTTTCTAAACTAAGGCGTATTTGGAATGCGTTTAAGTAAATATACGATTAAATTGTTTGAATATTTTTATAATTGAAAAGAACAAATATCTTGTTACATGGATAAAACATATGAACACCTTACAACATTTTTCTTAATTTTTTTAATTAAATTTTAATGATTTTGATTATAGATGTTTAATTGCTCCTGAAAATATAACAACGTGGTTTTTCAAAATTCATTTTTTAAATAGGATTTTTCATCTTTTAGAACAAAGTTTACTGCTTTTCGAAACAATGAATAACTTAAAAAATGTTTTTGGAATGAATAAGATTAATTTCTAACTTATTATCCCAAACGGAATGAAAAATCAAAGTTGCTTAATTATTTTTTAGAATATTTGTTTGATTGAGAGACTTGGATTTTACATTTTTTAACTTTTTAATTACTTTTTATTTCAATTAATCAACTGCGTTATTCAAAGTTTTTTGTTTTTCATGTGTAATAATATTTATTTAAAAGGGTTTTCATGGCAACGAAAAGTAGGAGACAAGTTTAACTTTTTATTTTATTTTTATATCAAAGTGGAAAGTACGTTAACACTTCAAGAAGGTTAGAAGACGTTAAGTTTTAAATATTTTCTGATGACTGAATTATTGTAAGACAAGAGAAAGTAGGAACAATGACATTATGGAATAAATTAACAACCGTATACTTGTAATTCACCAACAAACCGAAGGTTGAGGCAATTTTTAGATATGTTCTACCACTCCCACCAACCAAACCTTCTCACCAACCAAAGGAAGGGACTTAACCCTTAGATTTCGGATTTAAACAAAGATACAATATTTTTTATTTTGAGTTTTATGTTTTTTGTTGGTGTTTGGGTGTAGGACACGGGTCAGAGTCGAGTACTTTTTCACACTTTGTTTTTAGTCACTTAACATTATATTGAGTATTTTTAATCAAATTAACACTCAAGTCATTAGTTTAGTTCGTTCGATTATTATAGTAAAATTTTAAATTTACAATAAATAAAATCATTATCTCAGACTTATATTCATATATAAATTTTGAGATGAAATTTATGATAATCATAATCTAATGTCTAATAAGTAAGACTTACCTATAAATTTGATTAGTGATTAAACTTAAAGTTTATAATTGTTCAATCGTAACATTTTTCTGACTGACCGATCTAGTGTGTTCATACCCGTATATAAAATATAATTGATAATAATGGGTAGTATACAAAATGAAATTGGTAATAATTGGTTGATATTGCTTTACAATTTCATTTAAATCTAATGTCAATAGATGGAGATATTACGCAAAGACAATGTGAAAGAACAATTAATTTCCCATATAAGTATGTGTTAACTATGACATTTCAAAGTTACCACCAAATAATATGTTCATCAAGTTTATTTTGGAGTGAAAGGAAATCGTATGGAGTCAAAACTGCTGTAAGATTTGTTGTTGTGTCGGAGGGGCTTTAAATAAACGGTAGTTGTTTGTCTTCGTTATATAATGAGTTTGCTAATTATTGTGTTAATTAAATTTAATTAACACAGACAAAAAAAACTACAATTAAGTTATTTGATGAAGTGAATTTATGTAACTGCTTCTACTTATGTTTTATTAATCTGAAATGATTACAATTTTATTTTTCATTACTTTTTACTTTTTTCAAAAGTAATTGTATAGCTTAATTTTTCAAAAAAGAAAAAAAAAGCTCGTGTAGATAAACAAAATCAAAATAATAAATAAATAAATTTAAAAAGTGAAAAGAAAACATTAAAAAAAACTTCTGAGAAGTGAGGATGCTATACCAACCTTCCCAACGTCATCATGGGAAAAAATGAAAAATATCGGTGAAAAAAAATAGAAGACCATTGAATTGTGGTAGATGAGAAAATATCCCGTAGACCTCAAACAAATCAAGTTGATCCGGTTTTTCATTTTTAAATAAAAAAAAAACGTATTTTTAGCATTTTTTTAAAAGAAATATAGTTTAACTTTCATGCATTTTAATATTCTTTTTATAATAACAAATCAACTAAAAAGACATGTAACGTGGGTTCGAGGAAGGTAACAAAAACATTTTTGTTCTAATAGACACTATTATATTAAAAAAATAATGAAAGTTACTAAATTAAAAGAAGTAATTAAAAAAGAACTGAGTCCACCAGATTTTGTAAATTTTAATAAATTATATAATGGTGTAAAATATGTTTAAAGAGTGCATTTTGTAAAAAGATTATTTATGCTTTTTAAAATGATTACTAAATTACATTTACCATTTATCAAATCTATAAAATAAAAATTACAATAAAGCCATGCTAGATAGTACTATTAACTTTAACATCCACTAATAATTTGTTATTACATAAAAAATTATTAAAATGAAAAAAATGAATACAAAACATGAGAAACCACACCAATCTCTAGATTAAATCATATAAATTAATATAATAGAAGTTAAAAAACTCAAAAATATTTTCACTACTACCATGGTAATGATTATGCTACAAACTACTTTGAATCATAAAACTAAGACTTGCACACCGAAAACATTTAAAACGAGACATATGTTTATTTTTAGAAAACCATTTTCGGTCTAGATATTCTAAAAATAATAATTATAATAAATCATACTATTTCATTTATATATTGTATAAAAAATTATATCATTAACTAAATCACGCAATTATAATTTATTTCTTGTGTTATAACTCAAGAATACCATGAAAATAATATTTACTACTTTGTGTGTTTTATGTCACATGACAATCATAAAATAATTAATTTACTTATATATAAATATATAAATTAATATGAGTCCGTATAATATTAATAAAAATAATGAAAGACAAAAGTATATATATATAATTCTTAAATAATACAGTTAGACTAAAATTAATGGAATGTTGAATTCTAATTCGGATATTGTTTATTTATTTATTTTTTGTTCATTTAATTAAAAACTGGACACAGATTAAAAGTAAAATTATATTTCGTATTTATTTATTTTTTTCTTTATTTTTCCAATTAATTAAAATCTGCCAGCGAGGAAACGGGTATAGTTTTAAATCATACGAACCTTTTAAAAAACAGAAGATTCAGACGAAGATATTTTGAGGATCCGTTTTATCCTAATTAATATTTATTTTTATATTTTTTTATTATGATTTATGGGTGACCATAATGAGCCTTTTAAAACTGTTAGAAAATATTGAAAACATACTAGAAGTCATAATAAAATTATATAAGAAGATTTAAGAAGATTTTTGTTGTTGTCGCTGTCTTGGAATTTTGATTACAACCTTTTGCAATTATTTTAGATAAAAAGTGAGTTGAAATATACCTAACAATAATTTTATCTTTGACATATAATAATAAATAATCTATTGCTTCTAAGTTTAAGTGTTAGTATAAATTAAGTGTCGTCAAATCAAACGTAATCACTAATCTAAACTTTTCTGGTGACACGACTCAAGATTTATTTGCTATAAATTTCAATATAAATTCATCTTATTTATGAAAACATATTAACCTTTAAATAGATTTCATTATTTAAAATATTAATGTTAAAATAACCAAGCATACAAAAAATCACGAATACGGACGAATAAGTTGCCAATAATGCATCTCTGAACTCTGCTATCCGTGAAGGCGTCCAATAGAGAAAATTTACTTTTTATCAAAACATTTTCTTATTTAATTTTTAATCATAAAATTGCCACTTAATAAAACCTGCAAGAACACCTCTAAAAGAAAAAACTCCATTAAAGCAAACAGTGTCAGTGTTACTGAGATCCAAAACACGAACAAACAACAAAAATGCCAGAATGAAACTGATAGAACCAACCAAACCATATCATATATATATATATCACAGAACACATAATTCTGCACAATGATTATTGCGACTCGTGCTATTAATAACATGTATTAATCCAACTACAAGAAAAAAGAGAAACAGAAGCGATTAATTAAAAACAAGAAAGTAAATTAAAGAGTGAGCGACAAGAGAGTGTTGAAGGTGTCCTCGTTGAGTTGTTCTTCCTGTGTTGTCGGAGAAGTGTTGTCGTGGTTGTTGTTAAGTATTTGGAACATTAATCGGAAAGCTCGCCCCAGCCTTGTGCCGTGAGCAAAGTTTGTTTCTCTGTTGAAGAAAATGCGAGCCATTCTGAAGAAGAAGAACCTGGTTGAATAAACAGCTTCATCTGTGAACAGGCGCAGAGCCAGAAAGAGTTTTAGCGCCAGAGGACAAACGGTCCAAGCCACCACAGGGCCTATACTGTGTCGGGAAACTATCAAGTAGAACTTGGCCACAGCCACCATGTGCAACCCCATTGTTCATTCACCTTCGCATTTGGGCAAAACCTGGTTTTTTTCAATCAGACATTTTTTTCGATGTCCCTTCGCATAGTTGTTATTATAGTATACAGCTATGCTTGTCTGTGGGGGAAAATAAACCAGTGTGTGTGTGTATACAACTCTGAAGGTGGGTGCGTATTAACAAGATTCAGTACATTATTTGTTTATGGTGATTTGATTTGTACGATGTCTACCATGTAAAATTGTTATATAATAATTATGGAAAAAAAATTAATGCGTATAGTGCATAAACGAACGCTTTAAAAAAATAATTTAAAATAATTCTTTCAACTTTTTCATTACATATTCAATAATAAATCAGATTGTTTCAAAAAAATTCAAATATAGTTTTTTCTAGTATATAATGTTGTAATAAATCTTTTCAATTTTTAGAATAGTTATTTTAAAATGTACCTGGTAGTATTTTCTAATTGATTAACAGTGTAAAATAAATGATGTTTAAACTCTGATTTTATAGTATCATTAAAGGGAGATTGTTTAATGTAAAAAAAAAAAAGGACGCGTAGTAATGCTTTTTACCAATGGTTTGCTGCAAATTAATGCGTAGTGCTTAAACGAATGCTAGGCTAAATGAATCACAGGCTTTAATAATAGAATTTTCAGTAATCAATTTAACTGTAATTATTTTTATCACAATGCTTATTGTAGGAGCGTAATGGAGCACGTTATACGATTAATTCATCCAAATTTATTCACAGTATGTGAATGAAAGTTGTTAGTGATGAAGGTAGAAATAAATTTATACAAAAAATAATTTTTATTTTATTTTAAACTTTTACTCAATTTAGAATTACTTTACGAAAATATTCATGCTAGGAAAATCTTTACTATTATCATAAAGTTTTATTTATCCATTATGATAAATCATCAATACTTTATTTTGTATACATTTATTGATGTGAAATAATATTGTTATATAATTTGTTTATAAACATGAAATTTGTTAATTTTTAAATAAAATCATAGTAGACATCATAATTAATTTTGGTATTTTAATTAGAATAATATCCAAAAATTTATCAATTATTTGTTATCACATAAAAAATTATTAAAAAATAAAATAAAAAATACAAGTAAGAAAACACCTTTTCATTTAATTTGTAAAATAAAAGTATATAATTATAACCTGGCCTTGTATAATTTAGGAGGAATGGTCTATTGTTTCTGTATTGCATTAATTCATTAACTTCATTAATCCATTTTACATAATATGAAATAACAGTAGTGTATACTATACAGTATACGCTGTCCGTACAAAATGGCATACGAGGTTTTATGTATAAAAAGTAGATTAACGGTTTTGGATTGCAAAGGAGAAATTTGATCCTAGTGGGGTCACTGAAGAAATTTCCTCGAACTTTCGTGGAGGCGAGTGAAGACGAAATTTTGTTGTTTTGTTGTTACAGATAATATCATGCCAAAGTAATGATGGCGAATGCATCGGAAAATCAGTTTTCTTTTTTCCCCCTAAATATAAAAGCCATATATTTATTTATAAAAGTTAATTTAGTTACCATTTCAACGTTTAATATTATTTTAATTCATTTTTCGTTCTTTTTTCTCCAAAGATTTGTAGCTTTAAACTTTAGATTTTATTTTATTTTATTCTTTTATCAGAATTTAACCTCATAAATTGGGAAATCGATTGTAACCGTTGTTACTGACTATTAAATTAACTTGTGTAACATAAATATAAATATAGAGTGATCGAACCTCTTTCTAAATAAATATTCATTATCATATATATAGTTCTGGCCAATTACTGGTAACCAGATGAATTTTTCAACTGAAACACAACTTTATTCACTTCACATTAATATTCATATTCAAAACTAAAAAATTTAATATTCAATAAAATTTACAACAATTTTTTTTTATATTTTACCGAGTGCTAATCAATTACGACGTTTGTATGATATAATCTAAATTACTTCACTCGTATTTATAATGTTCTATACTCATATAACCCTTCTACAATTTAAATACAATACTTGGAATTATATTAATTTTATCGTGTTGGTTCTTATTAGTAAAATTATTTACAACTTTATTTTAAATTTTTTCATAACTTGGTACACAAATCTTACTTAAATAAAAATTAATCAAAGTGAAATGCCCATCTTCCACATTTTTGCATTCTTTGTCACATATTTATGAATAAACCTCTAATGCAACAATTTATACGACAGAGTTTTCTACACCTTTGTGTGTTAAAATGAAAATTTTAAGATGCAACTATAACATCCCAAAAATACAGTATAAAACCATATAAAAGAATAATCACATGTTAATAATATTACATATCAGTCTTACAAAAGATAAGACGTACTCTTATGGCCGAACGGCCTTACAGAATAACTAGAAAGTTAAAATTGTACAATCACGCAATCCTGACCGAACGGTTTACAAAAGACCTATACCGAACGGTCATACAAAAGAAAAAGGGAAAAAGATGATCGAACGATCATCGTACAACTAAACTAAATACTGACCGACCGATTATACTGTTCGGTCTTAATTTCTACCTCGACTAAACTTTCTTCTGCTAGCGCTTCTTCCAGCAGCTCTTCTCCTTTTGCTCACATGCACACGAATGATCATTGCGACAGGACATCAACCGAACATGCAAAACGGACAAGACAGGAAAAATAGGGTAAACTTATGTAATTCAATTCAAGTATCAACATAGATTTCACACAATTCAAATAAACGAGATAGTTCATTCACTTTTACATGTAAAACCTAATACTAGACTCTGATTGTCTGGACTATATGAATTATGTGTAGCTGCGACGTTCGTGCACCCGGGTGATGTAGTAACTGGGATACCCTCAACAGCTGCCACCCAAGGTTAGTCCTATCTGTCCAAATTAACCATAAGGACTAGGACCTCCTGTCATTCCCACACATGACTTACCCTTCTCTACGTGAGAACGAGTAATCACGAAATATCAGGATGAACCGCCAGCTTAGCGTGCCCGCATTCATACTTTACCAATTCCAATATCCATTCATGAGATATTCCTTCCCGGAATACTCTTTCATAATCAAATACGTTTCATCCATATCATACTCCCTCATGTTTCATTATTAAACCTCAACTGAACCAATTTGAACAAAGATTCCTTAGGATACCAAATACCGAACGTAAATCTTCAACCCCGAACGAGACCGAACACTTGGAGTGAGACCGAGAGGTTTCCAGTTCCAAAACGCATCAAAACCGAGATAGTGACTATCGAGGTTGGGAAGAGACCGGTTACAATAATATTTCACCAGACTAATAATAGAAACGAATGTGATTTACAAAGTGAGTCAATTAAATGAACTGACTCATGAGCGTTTAGACCGAACACCGTAAAGCCTAGGTCGAGTACTGAGACTCTAGGCCGAAACCAATGGAGATAGACACTGTAAGACATCAATTGATAGTACTTGTAGGAATCATATGAAGAAACCGAATGCTATAAATACTTAACTTATTTACGAGTTTAACATCAAGAAAACCGAATGTCAGTCGAAGACCGAGCACGGTAGAGAGCGAATTCCATGGAATTTGGACGAACGCTCTTATTATCAAGATAGATTACGAAAAGGAGAACGAGCGCTTGGTGTAAGACCTAACACTTACTTAGTATGAGTACTTGGTGTAAGACCGAGCACTACTTAAATTTATAGAATAAAGGCTTGATAAATATACGATATCAATTAACTAATGTTCAAGAACGAACGAAATATACAAATACATATAGATATACTTAAATTTATAACAGAATACCAAGGAACGAATATTATTGGTTGAACACTTATATACAAATTTTACTAAACGAAGACGCTCGGTCCTCAACTGGAATTCCATCCAAATGAAGGAATCCAGTTCCAACCGAGTCCACGAGAAAACTGAATGGTCAAAGACCATTTAGTGACGAACATCAATTTTCACATAGAAATACAAACTTAAAATTCATACTCTTATTAATACATTTTTCAGCATTTATCTTCATACATTCATACATCCAAAACATAGTAACAATCATACTTCATATTTCATTCAACATCAAACAAGCATGCCAGCATTCATGAACGAGAATAAAAATCAAATTATATAAGCTTCCCTTACCTCTTAACGTGACCGAACGCTCACATATATGGTTACTGGTTCACCTCTACAAATCCTTCTACCCTTAACGCTCGACAACTTCCGAAACTAAACCAAACAGAAAATCCAAAAACTCTCAGAACAAGGTGATTGATTCATGCAACCCATAAACTAGGTTTGCATGTACCAGGAAACCACACGGCTGAGGGAGAGATGAACTTACCAGCTCGGAATCGAAAACTGATCGGTTCAAACGAAGGCCCTCGACGCCGGGAATGCTCAGGTGTGGTATGTTTGATGATCGAAAGAAGAAAAGAATAAGATTTCGTAGAGAGAAGATGAAGAAATCTTAGAGAGAAGGAGGGGAAAATGGTTTCAAATATTTGGAGAAGAAGGTAAGCATGCAGATAATGACGTGAACTTTTGAAAACTTAGAGTTTTACTCCTACCGTCAAAACCGAACGGCCACTCCACTGCTCACACCTGTCTTCCACTTTCTGTTTTCCAGCTCCCCTTCCTCAACACTTGTCTTCCAGTCAGCTGGATTTTGGATTGATTTTAATGGTTGTGACAGCAACAAATATTACAACAATCAAGCATATAAGAAAGGGTTATATTGGTTTTTTTTCTTTTTATTTGGTTGGGCCTTGACTTACTATACAATAGATGGGAAAATAATCATGTTTATTAAAACTACTAAATCAAAATGTAGTTAACGCTAACTTACCAAATTTAAATTATTACACTAAAGTTATACACAAGAGTGTTTGTAAAAGGATTTAGACAATAAAAATGTCACTTGAAGATTATAAATAAATTTAAATAAAAAGGCTATTTATTTATAAAAAGAATTAGTTCAACAACTTAAAAAAAAACTTCACTTCCTAACAACAATCTCCAACATGCATGAGAAAAAAAAAATGACAAGAAGAAAAAGGAAACATAGGGATCATAACTCCAAATTGAAATTGCATTTTTATTTTCTATAGAATGGAATCACAAAAAATATGAAATAAATAAAAATAGAGTAGAGATGAGAAAATAAAGAAAAAAAAAACATAGGTGTTTATAATTTTTTACTTAAGAAGACATTGTTAATGATCTATCCTTAACACTACTTTAATTCCCACAATGCTGCTTTCACTCGCATATAATCACAATTGATTAAATATATAATTAAGTATGCATAAAAATCAAATTGTGATTACTTTCAATCAACCAATAAAAAGCATGTTATTGTACTAAATTTCGGGTCATTTGTTTCCTGAAATTTTAAAACTCTTATTTTAATGGTTTTTATTCATATATTAGAAAATTGAATTTTGTTTCATTTTTTTCAACCTTCTTTTTTCAACATCAAACATTCAAAAACAGGACGAGCCTTTTAAAATAGGTTAGCATACCGGTATTAGTTAGTTAATTATGTAATATTCTTTTTGATTAAATGTATATTACACTAGAAAAAAATTTTATTATTATTTTTGGTTCCAATTAATCACGGAGATAATATTTTTTACTACTTTCTTTTATTTAGATGAAAAACGTGTAATGAAAAAAAAAAACATATTATTTTTATATTCAATAATTTTATATCGTTTATAACTTCACGTCTATACTTATATATAAAAGAAACTATTATTTGTTCACTTTTCTTTTCTTTAATTTTATATTTTATGTGATTTTATTATAATTTTTTTTATGTAATCATTTTTTAATTTAATCATTTTTAAAATTATATAAATATAAATTAAATATAAAATAAATAAAAGTTATTCATAATAAAATTAACTATATTTATTTTTATAGTTATAATTTTATCATTTTTTTGTTATCATAAAAAAATATATATATACGCAAATACATAAGTTTTCATTAGTTATGAATGATTTAAATATAATTTTTCTTTTTACTTCATCGAACTTAAGAGATCAAAATATGCTGTTCTAATATACTAGATAATTTTATATATTTTTAAAAAATTGAGTTAAAAATAATTTAAATACATATTTTTTAATTTGTAAAATCATTTTTAAAAACAAAATCATATTATAAAGCAAATAATAACTCAAATACACTGAGTAACTCTAAATATGCTATCCCAACATACTTACTGTAGGACCACAAATACATTTTTTTAACAACTAATGATCACAATATCATAATTAAAATAAGTTTTGTTTCCAATATTTAAGCATAACTACAGAAAAAAGAAAAAAAAACTCGAAGGAAATACTGAATGGAAGGTGGCTCCTGGTTTATTTATGTGTTTTAACTTTACACAAAGAAAGAATATTGAGGCGTGACCTCGCGAAGACTAGTTAACAGTAACACCTTAAGGGGATTCTGCCATTCCACTGAGTCCACGGTTGGCGATTGATGGATTTGGACCATCTGTGACGTAAGCCAAAAACCCTTAAACGCTAAACCCTTTCATTCCCAAACTCAGTGAGTCAGTTCGTTCGATTCTTTGCAAAACCCTAGCCTCTAGGGGTTCCAAAATCCCCCCTACTAGGCACCGCAATGGCGGAGCGGAATGAATCACAAGACAACAGAGAACTCTATGCACTTCTCAACTTGTCTCCGGATGCTTCCGATGAAGAAATCCGCAGAGCATATCGTCAATGGGCGCAAGCTTATCACCCCGATAAGTACCAAGCTCCTCACGTAAGCCTTCTTCTCTGTCCCATGCTAATTCCTTCTCGTTTGTACTTTCTTCACTCGTTTTGTTCTCTTCTATCAGATGAAGGATATTGCCACGGAGAACTTTCAACGCATACGTGAAGCTTACGAGATTCTGTCAGATCCACATAAGAGACAAATATATGATATCTATGGAATGGAAGGTTTGACTTCTGGTTTGGAGCTTGGTTCAACGCTCAATGGAGCTGAAGTGATCAAGGCAGAGCTAGAGAGATTAAAGAGGATGAAGGAAAGGGAAAAATTGGCGGCGCATTTTCTACCTTCTGGTACAATTATAGCCAATATGTCTTTGCCGCGCTATTTAGACGGTGATGGCCTCGTCATAGGGTATTCCTCTGTTCATCATAGTTTCCTCCCCTTTTTTTTATATAAATCTGAATGTGGACGTTGAACAACTCTAGTGCTAACAGTTCAATTTGGAAAATGAGATGCTTATTGTATTTTTTAATCGTATATTGCTAATGCCTTGATATAGAAATGGCTTGAATGATGCTGAGACTCAATGTAAGCAATGGTGGACAGAAAGTGGAGCGTTCTGAAGGACATTACACCTTAGTTTCTTGATTTTATATACAAGCCTTTCCTGAGTCCCGACAATTAAATATTAGTTTCATAATGCAATCTGTATGTTTGGTTACTCTCTGTTTTTTTTTATCTGATTGCTTGTCTTTTATTACATTTATGAGCATCAGAATGGCTATGACAAGTGAAATCCAGTCTCACTTATCCAAGCGCAATGCTTTTACAATTGGTGGTAATTTAGCAGTGAACGGAGGTGAAGGCGGTGGAGCTGCGAATGCTCTATTTAGGCATCAACTTTCAAAAGATTCGTCAGTAGAGTTTGTGGCTTCAGTTGGTTTGCGTGCACTAATTGGCGTGCAAACAACTCGGTTGGTAATTTGCATTATGTAGATCAATTTGAATTGCGCTGCTTTACCCATTTTAGTGACCCTTTGTATGTTTCTCGCGATTCATATTCCAGTAATTTGTCATCACACTCAACAGCAACAATGGGCGTAGCAATGTCTTTGAGAGATGGTTCATTGAATCTTTCAAATTTGTGGACCCGCCAACTGTCAGAAACAGCAAGTGGACATGTATGATACTCTGTAGTCTCTACCTCAAACTCTTTTCTCTTCAATGGCACGGTAGCTAGTGCACATGGATGCAAACGTGACAGGGAGCTGAGATATATGATTGTACATAACACAGTGTCAACATATATTGATCAGCTAGTCAAGTATTAGATTAAAATTTGTATAGCGTTTACTTTTATATCGAATACTTTTTAACTAGAATTCAGATTTGTTGATGTCAGGAGAGTCAGTAAGTGTCATACATTCTTTTGGAAATGCAACACTATACTGTACACTTAACCGATTTATCATCATTTGATTTTTCAAAACCTGAGGAACAGATGAATGATCTGTATGTTATTGGTGGGGACACTTTGTTTTTTAATTTGTTCTATGGATTCATAAAGCAGTTATTTCTTTGGTACTTCTAGATATCCAAATCTGTAGTGTAGTGTTGTGGTAAAACTTAGCTTTAATTGCATTCATTCCTAGCCTGTCTTAAATTCGGTCTGTCTTTTGGTGTTTGCCTTAATTGCAATCTCAAGGCTGGTGTTTTATTTCTACATCGATTAGAGATATAGTTTAAATACAGGTTATGATCAATCTTGACCTTTCAAACTGGTTTTATGAGATATAGTTAGATCCTAAGATTAATTTCTAAGATGGTATTGGTTTCTATGTTAGATTCATTGTTGGGTCTACCAGCATCTACCTCACATCAGGTTGTTAGTTCTGAGAGTCTGCAGGAGTCTTGAAAAGTAGCCTGAAATGTGGTCGCTTTAGGAATTTCCTTAATTGCAACTTCAAGGGGGGTGGTTTAATCCTACAGAAACTATATGTATGACTTAAATAGATCTTATAAAACTTGGTAAATTATTACTTTACAAGTCAATTTTATGTGGTTAAGTTAGACTTTAAGACCATTTTGCAGCACTGAATTGGTGAATTTTTTTTTTTTTTTGGAAAATCATCTATATTTGATCATCTTTCTTCTCGTCTGTGTTATAGATAGAGCTTAATTTGGGACAGCAATCATCTATAGCTGTTGGGTGGCAAAAGAAAGATGAGAGAAGGTCTGCCTCTGGAGAATTAAAGGTACTTCTATCTTACCTTAATTTCCCGCTTTCACAATCCATTGTTCTATACCCAAAAATTAGAAAAAAGTTGACAGGTCTTGCCCTTCAATCTTTAAACAGTGCCTTGGATATTGGCATTTTTTATAGGACTATTATATCCATCTTTTCCCATTCTGAATTAACTCTTTCTCAACTCTTTTAGTTTGGCACAGGTTTGTTTGAAGCAGCAGTTCATTGTACACATCGTTTTTCTCGTAAATCTCTTGGTTGCATTGCGGGAAGAGTTGGGAGGTAGGTTTACAAAATCTTATTACATGTAAATTTAGTCAGGGTGTTATCTTCCTGCTTCTGGTTTTGATTTTGGTTACTAAATGCTCACATTTTCATGTGATGTTGTCGGGGAAATGTTTCTGTAGTTGTATCTCAAGTTAATATTTGATTACACACATTGTGCAGATTCAAATCCTGACTCAGAACCCAACACTTTGTATCAATATTTCCTTTGCTTCTTTACTGTCTTGATGAGCATCTTCTAAAAGGATGAAAATGTTGCCAATACTCACTATGAATTTTTTGAGAATTTAGTTTAGCTTCATAGCTTATATATTAAATTAATGAACCAACTGTGTATCGCATAACATCCCTTTTCTCTTCTGAATTACTCCTGTATTATATCTTTTCTTGCTCGAGTATAAATTTTACTGATTGGATGGAGAGAATTCCTAGTTTAGTTATATTTAAGATGGGACTAGAAATTGTAAACCTTTGTTGTGGACTCATTTCTGCGGGCCACCGCTAAATGAGAATTGGGTTCTTTTAAATTCTTACTCTAGTGTGTAATTTACAACGATCGTTTTGGTTTTAGGATTATATAATATAGTAGTAGTATCTGTGACTGATTATATCATCTTTTAATGCGTTTGAAACTAGAAAAGTGTAGAGGAAGACCACAAACACATTAAAAGAAGCCATAAAATTGATCGTAATCTAAATATGTGTGTGGATTTATTTATTTATTTGTTTTGTTTGATAGATCTCAATTGTGTTGGTTGGACCATCATTTCAATCCCACTGTCCTTGTACGGAAAAGGCTTGGTTCCATAGATTTTTGAATTGTGTCTTTCTTGTTCAAAATTGATTTGGAAGTTAGTTCAGATTTCTGAATACATGCTTGTTTAAGTCCCCTTTAGCTCTGGATAACAAATGAAGTTTCTCGGTCCTGCAGTGATCACATATGTTTTATTGTTTTACGTGTTTGGGATCTATTTTCTTGTCTGGCAATGGCATCTCACACATGCGTTCTCAAAGAAATTTTTATCGTGATTAGAAATGAATTGTTAGAACTAAGTTTACACACACCTGTTACAGTTGGTTTTTTGAAACAAGGGAGTAGTATTATGGATGTACTATTGGTTCCACAATTTCTTTATGTGAAATTGAATTAATATTCCTTTTTTATGTAAAAAAAGGGTGAGTAGAAACTCTTATAAGGCTAATTTTAACTGAACCTATACTATTTTATGACTACTAATGCTGATTATGCATAATCACCGGAATAATTATCATCCATATATTCAGTTACCCATTGATAGTCAATGTCTTAATTTGTTTGCGAGGTTTTGAAACTAAGCTATTTGTTCTTATAGTTCTTCCCTCGAGATTGAAGTTGGTGGTGGTAGGAAGTTATCCAAGTTCAGCTCAGTACGGTGGTTGTATGTAATAGGAATTCAGGTAATATAGTTACCAAATTTTCGTTGTTACTCAAGTTGTTTATATCTTGGATCTTTTATTTTCCCCGTGATTAATAATTTGGGCTAGGCATTAGGATGAAAACTTGTTTTAATTACTACCATATAAAATTAATTTTCTTCTTGACACAACCAATTATTCCAAAAGTTTGAACTTTTAGGCAAAAGGTAAATGAACATTTTTTTGTGTTCTTATGGCTTATATACCTTCAAAACGTACCCTTCTGCAACATTCTCTTGGTTTGAAGCGTGGATTCAACTCTAACTAGCCTGTGCTTACTTTCAAGTTTTTTTCTCTTTATTTAGAAGAATGAGCATGTCAAGGAGTAGTAGTTCATCATAAACCAACTAAACCAACCAATGGTATCATCATAAACCAACTATCCCAAAACTTTTCAACTGTTAGGTGAAAGTACGGGAATGATCTCATCATAGTAGTTGTGTTACGTACTTTGTTACGTACCTGAGTACGTAAACTAGCCAAATACAACCTTTCACTCTCTCTCACACGGAATAGAACAATAAACGAATAATATTGGATGAATGAATCTCTTTTATTGATGGTAATATCTGAATAAACAAGGATAAACAATAATTGGGAGCATAACCTCCTTCAATTACTTTGAGAGCATAACCTCCCTCACAAGACAATAATGTCTGTCACAAAACTCAATAATCAAAAGCCTCCCCTTTAACCCTGGACTCTAACCTTATTTATATTAATTAATTCCCGCCCATCTCTTATTAAATATTCCTCTAGAATATATCTGCATTTAATATAAATATCCTTATATTTAATATTTAATATAAATATCCCTATATTTAATATAAATATCTCTCCGTATATTATTCTAGCATATATCCTTAATTATAAATATCTTATATTGAATATTTCCCTAAATATATATTTATTTACTCTAATTAACTTATACTATATTTATTTACTCTTATACTAAATATTCTTTCTGCTCATATACTTTCCAACCCTTATTATTACCCCTACCTTAGATCGTAACATTACTCCTCGCTGCAAAACAACCTTGTCCCCAAGGTTGGATTGGGGAGCTTGATCTCATGGCTTCTCATCAATTCAAGTCTGGAGGTTTGGGTGGTGGAAATTCTTCGTCGTCCTCTGCATATATCAGGACTCTCAAACTCTTGTCCGGACAACGGTGCGCAGGACTGAACCGCTCGCCGCATCTAAAGCACCTTCCTTCCTTCCTACGTTTTTCATATTCCTCATAAGGTAGATCCCTCACGTTTCTTTCCTTTCGTCCGGTCTCCGCATTCTCCGTGATGTCTGCTCGGCTCTCCACGGCAGTTACCGTTCGACCTTGGTTCGGACCACTGAGCTCCAGTCGCGTATCCACCCCGTTCGGTTTTTCTCCAGATTGATTCTTGATCACACTTCCACTTCCAGCCTTCACGCCCCCTTGGAACTCTTCCACGTCCTTTGCCAGTCTCATAACGTCCATCAACTCCCGTGGATCAAGTAATCTGAGTTGATTACGGATCCCCTCCTGCAATCCTGCCATAAAGTACCCCATCAGCTGTGCGTCGGGCATTGTTTCTGTTTGGCCGACCAAGACTTCAAATTCTTGGATGTATTCTTCCACGGTTCCTGATTGTTTACAGGCCGCCAGTCTCTCAAAGATGGTTCCCCGGTTTCTTCCTCCAAAACGGATCACCATTGACTCCTTTAATCCTGGCCACGAACGGTTCCTGGCCTTCTCCCTCCAGAATCTGAACCAGTGTCCCGCGATTCCCTCCATGCTGATATAGGCTAGGCGCAACTTTTCTTCCTCCGACACTCCTTGTAGCTCAAAGAATTTGTCTGCTCTATTGATCCAATTCAAAGGATCCCTTCCTTCGAAGATGGGTAAGTCTACCCTTCTCCTCCAATACGGTTGCTCCTCTCGGTGTCCACCATCTAGCCTGCTGCAATCTCTCTCGTCCTCCTCATTCCTTCTCCCGTTGACAGACCCCTGACTTCCATCAGGATTTCCCTCATGTCGTCGACCTCGCTCTCCCATCACCTTCACCAGTTCCTGGACTGCTGCCTCCAGTCCTCCCATGGAGATTTCTATGACCTCCAATCTTCCTTCAATGACATTCACTCTTCCCTCCATGATGATCCGGCAGGTCGGACCAATTGTTACGTACCTGAGTACGTAAACTAGCCAAATACAACCTTTCACTCTCTCTCACACGGAATAGAACAATAAACGAATAATATTGGATGAATGAATCTCTTTTATTGATGGTAATATCTGAATAAACAAGGATAAACAATAATTGGGAGCATAACCTCCTTCAATTACTTTGAGAGCATAACCTCCCTCACAAGACAATAATGTCTGTCACAAAACTCAATAATCAAAAGCCTCCCCTTTAACCCTGGACTCTAACCTTATTTATATTAATTAATTCCCGCCCATCTCTTATTAAATATTCCTCTAGAATATATCTGCATTTAATATAAATATCCTTATATTTAATATTTAATATAAATATTCCTATATTTAATATAAATATCTCTCCGTATATTATTCTAGCATATATCCTTAATTATAAATATCTTATATTGAATATTTCCCTAAATATATATTTATTTACTCTAATTAACTTATACTATATTTATTTACTCTTATACTAAACATTCTTTCTGCTCATATACTTTCCAACCCTTATTATTACCCCTACCTTAGATCGTAACAAGTTGTCAATAATAGAGGATCCCGGCCATCTACAAACACTATAGCAAAGAGTGAACAGTGCGATGATACCTAATTCGATGTCTAAGTGGATTTATGTTACAGAATGTATAGTATTAATATTAATATATTCATATATAGATATACTGAAAAATAATTAAAAATTCCTAAAATTAAAATCATATTCGTAATTGGTGATTAGATCATCAAGCTTCATAACCAAAGCAGCAAACACATCAATTTATCAACTAAAACAAAGAAAAATAATCATGCAAATTTAGTGTCTTAGTCTTTCACCAGCTTCAAGGTTGGCCACCATATTCTCATCTACACACGAGCCTAAACATGTAATATAGTAGTTTGCAAAATATGTGCAGTTACCCCCCCAAAAAAAACGTAAACAGTGAAGTAAACACTTTGAACATAATATAATGTTTTAAAAAGTTCTAATTTGAACAATCCAAAGACGGCACAAATTTTGAAGGAAATCAGGCTTTAGTTCATTTAGTAATAAACCAACCAATTAAAATTGGGCATTATGCATGGACTGATTTGAGTTAGTATTGGGATATGTAACAATTGTACCTATTAAGTACAGGTGCTATTTTGGAATGCCCAAGTACCATAAAATTTATTTTTGGATATTTGGATTGTTCCGAAAATTTACTTTCCTTCGTAATTTTTCCTTGTACTTGAAGTTTAATGTTTTGCGAATCCTCCTCTGTCCCACTTTGTCATTATCTGTTGTATAAGGTGGCTTATATTATTTTCTAACCTTTTCAGGGTATTTCCTGGAAATTTGAACTCTATCGTGGGGGTCAGAAGATAATTCTTCCAGTAAGCACTTAGTTCTTTACATGTTTTGCTATATATACGAAGTAAATTTCAGACTTTGACCTATATTTAGATATACTTTGTATAAAGTAGTTTATACTTACCTTCTTAGACTTAGTAAGTCACAAGCTTGCGCAATATTGCTTCAGATGGTTTTAGAGAAATAATCACTTAATTTTTTAAGTTATCTTAGAAAGCGGACAAGTAAATGCAATAATTCTTCTAAAATGAAGCGACGAACTGAACCAAACATTCACATACTTTGTTCATTTGGGTAACATGCACAACCCTTTTTATTAACATAAGTTTGTCTTTAAAAAGTCTTGCATTTTTTATATTGGTCGTATTACATGGCTTTGAGCTGGACTTTTGTTTTATTTAGATTTTAAATGCCTCTAATCCTTGGTTTGCGATTGACCTGAGCAACATGTTCTTCTTCAGTAACTTTAGATAATATATCTTTTGTTAAAAACAAGTATCATTGCAATTTAAAATAGTTTGTTTGACTTCTTTGTAATATATGGGCTTTTACTTGCAGATTTTGCTGACAAGGCATCTTAACCCTGTGTTTGCTACTGGAGCATTTTTCATTCCTGCATCTCTTTACTTTTGTCTAAAGGTGAATTCTATCTAACTTTACATCTATCAAAGTGCTTCCCTGCCATTTTATTTTTATGAAGACTCCTCACCTTTAACCATAAATATCTGCACACAATTTTTTTTATTATGCCAGTGAAGAGGAAAAAAATTCGTGGTGGTGATATGCTTTCCTCTCAATCTGAATAATTCTAACTCCTTTGGATTTCCCCCTGTGCCATGATTTCTAACTCCTTTGGATTTCCCCCTTTGCCATGATTTCAAATAAAGCCATCATTATATGGTGTAGGGTCATCATATGTACAAAACTATAAATAAAATAATGTACAAAATCAGCTTCATCAATGGATATGAGCTAGTTGTAGTAGTGAGGTGTTATCACAAGTAGTGGATGGTAGCCATGGCAGTGAGCCAAAAACCGCCGTGTACAAATAGTGGGTGGGATGGTGGACTGTGGTGGAAGCCATGGTGGACAAAATAATAATATACGTGCATAAAAAGTCAGAGCATGAAACAGCAAACATGAATTAAAAACAACAGGACCATAGACTAAATCGAAGTAAACTTTCAAAGTCTCTAGAATTTGATTTCTGGTTCTTGGCATTGTTCTTTTGGTGAAAGAGAATTGGGAACATCATTATTGTATATACTTTTAATAGAAAAAAAAATTCTGAGAGTGTCAAAAAGCAGATAACTAAATACAACTATTGTAAAAAAATAGATAAATTCTTTAATTTTGAAATAAAGCACAAACACTGAACAAATGAAGAGCAACTACTTTCACTTTCCAACTTCCAAAAGAAAAATTTAGTCCTTAAAAAAGTGTTACGATCAAGCCATATCTGCCCTCATTAAAATTGTTTAATTTGACACTTCAAAGGAGTGTTTTACATGTGCCATACACATCTCAATGCCAAACATGGGGACACACTATTGAAGAGCTGTGTCCGCACTTTATAGCTAGCACAATACTAATGGCTCCGCAAGGTCGACTGTTTTAACTCGTTTTAAATAAATAAATAATGTGGTACATATTTAATTTATTGAAATCATTGGTGTAACATGAAAATAATTTTTGTTTTTTTAACCAGAAAAACTATGGAAATAATATTTATCATTCAGATAAATGTAACAGTTGTTTGATTTATTGAACAGTTAGGTGATATTTCCTTCATCTTTTGTAGTAATATTTGTGTTGTGTTTGCAGAAGTTTCTTATTAAACCTTATTACCTTAGAAGGAGTAAGCAGAAGGCTCTGGAGGAGGAGAAGGAAAGTTCTGCTCAGGTACGGGTGATCAATGTGCCTAAAGCAGATATTGACTTCTATTATTTCTGCAAATCTTTGTTTCTTACTTGCAACTGTTACTCTCCTCATGTCAAACATTGTATAATTTATTTACCGTGTGATAAGAATGATCACATGTTCTCTTGCCAGATCCGATTCTTGTCAATGTACGATACTTTTGTGTGTCTGTATGAGGGCTCCTCAACCCACTCTCACTCTAATAATCTATGCTGCACCCAAGGGTTGAACTTGAAACTGCCCATTGTGATGTCTGAAGATTAGTTTGTTTAACCATTGATTATGGAGAATCCTTTATGATTTTTAACAATTTGATGTGGATTCCTAGATGGTTGCAACTTGCAATTATCATCCTTTTGACATTGTTATGTAAGATATACTTGTAACTTGAACATAAGATGCCTAGAATCCCTGCATTTCTCTATTATCCCATGCTTGCCATGTGACTGGGGATCCAATATAGTGGTTCTGTTTAATATCCAAGTGTGATCCAACTCGTTTTCTGCATTTATTTCATAGTTCATACCCAAATGTCACACTAGTCCAAAATACCCGTGGAGTTAGGATTCTATTTATCCATGTGCTTTCTTGTAGTTCTCAGTAGTTATTTTCAAATATCATATTCACAATCTTCCTCATTTCCTCATGTAAAATGTCCATACGTAGTAAAGTTTTAATTCATAGAATGAGATTGTCTTTGGAGGTACATGTCAACATTTCTAATGAAGTCTGTTGAATATCTTCGTTAATCATCTCTCCTCCCTATGCAGGTTAAGGAAGCATGGGCTGCAGCAGAGAAAGCACAGAAATTACAACAAAATGTGGCTAATAGGAAAAGAAACAGGCAATTAGAAACAGGTGGACTGGTTATTACGAGAGCACTATATGGAAATCAGATAGTTTTGAGCAACTTAAAGTCATCTAGTGAAACAAGTTTTGAATCAACTTCTGATGTCATTGATGTTACGATACCTCTGAATTTTCTTGTTAATGATTCTGGCCAACTCAAGGTATGCTTCCTTTTCTTGGTGCAAGTTCTAACAAAATTATTATAGTTAGCTTGCGAGGTCTAACAAATTTTTGTCTCTGCCAACTTATCCATATTAATATAAATTTGCAGTAAATATGGGATAAGGATGAGATACAGCATGCATCTTTGGTCGAACAGTACTAGAAATTAAGTGATAGGGTGATATGTTTCTCTTTAATAATTAGAACCGAAAATCTAAACCTTGAGTTTTACATTAAAGAGTCTCAGGGTTCAAGGATAACTGGTCCTTAAACCGTCAAGGAAATCTCTCTAACTACACTAACCACCCGCTTTACTAACCATCGCCCTTTACATCTCATTGATTCTTTTGTCTTCTCAATTGACCTAATGGACACAGTGCTATAATTATATATGTATTAAAATAACTCTGGAATCTTAGACGATTAATCAACAGTGTACCCTTCCCTCTTAGTCAATGGAAGCTGCAGAAACCTAGTTGGAAGGTCAAGCGAGGGAGAACTTCATTCAAAACTTAATCTATAAATTCAATTTACAAACAAGCTGAAAGACGCAACCGATTTATGTGTTTAATGTTCAATATTGATTTAGCCATCACTGATTAAGAAATTTCCCTTTTTTTTAAATTAAAAAAATTGTGCAATTATACTGTGACTCGAGAACAGTCTTACATAGCTGAAGTTTTCATAAATTAATATCGCACAGTTGAAGACAGTGGCTTCACCAAAATAAGTCTTTTCAATAAATGCACGGTTTACTTATCGAGACTGTTTCCTTTTTTAATTAGATGATGAATGTCCTATTTGTTGATGCAGCTTCATGAAGGTGTGAAAAAATCAGGAATTATGGGTTTTTGTGATCCATGTCCAGGAAGACCTAAAGAGTTGTATGTAGAGTACGTTTATGCTGGCAATCAATTCAAGGTTACAAGTTGCTTGTTACGATTTAAAATTGTTATAAAACTTTCGCATCTGGTTGATCCAAGGGCTAATTCAAAATTTGAAACAGGTTTGGGTTGGTGATTATGAAGAATTACAAATCCCTAAGGGCAGCCACAGGATATAAAGGGTTATCATTAACACATCAATATTCCATTGTAACTTTTTGCAGTTTTGCCTGTTTTACATGTTTCAGGTCTAGAATATTACACTGTCAGATGGAAATAGAAGAGGTACCTTTTACAATTTTTGGGCCAGTGGTACCGTCGATTATTTTTTAAATCTTTTCTTTTTCTCATAATTACTACCCCCAAAATGTATGAAATAAGGACAACTCTGCTGCTGGTGGATACCAATTTTGGTTGGTTTGTCATAATCCTTTTATTGTTGATTCGTTACCCATTCACATAAAGCTTCTAAGGCTACTTTATATGGCAATGACATATGGGAACAAAATTAGGAGTTTGTGTGATGATAATACAATCAAGTTGTCATTATAGTAATAATACACTTTATATGGGAACAAAATTTAGCGCCGAAACAATTTTGTTCACTTGTACCTGCCAAGGCGCTAATTATCTGTGATGGCTGTTTCATGCAACTTCCAATTGACTACGATTAATTAAAGATTTAATACCCTATCTAATAATATAAAAAAATGAAGTTTGGTTGTAGTTATTGCAATTAAAAGAATGACAATGTTTAACAAAATTAGTAATAACGAGTTTTTACGTGTACTTGTATTTGAAATATCAAACAAGCTAACTTGTGTACTTGTATTTGAAATTTCAAATAAGCTAACTTTAAGCTTGAGTTTATTTAATAAATTGGACGTGTTTTCATGTTTTTGTGCTGTTAGGTGGTGTATTATCACTGTAGTATAATTAGGGTGTGGAAAATGTAACATATCATGATTTAATTGCCATTTGGTTCTCTTCTTCCGCGAACGTCTACAGTTAAGTTAAACATATTTTCAAAATTTAGCATTTTTAACCTTCTGGAAAAAAGAAAGTATTTTGGAAAAGTGGGAGCCTTCTCTGTCTCTTATTCTTAGATAATTTTGAAGTTAAAAGTGAAAATATCTCCGTTTTATTTATTTTAATATTTAACCTTAAAATATATTTTAAAAAGAAAGAGAGGGGGAACGCCCTGCCTCTCGACTGACATGTAATTTACTGTAGGCGATTATATTTTTAGTATAAATCAGCTTGGCGATCGATTTCGTTAGTTTTAAAAATCCGGACGATTTTAGAGCCATCAAATAACCGATTCCAAATACATGTAAAAGTTTATTTTCAATTGATATTTGCTAACCTTTGTTTCACAATGACTTTTATATTTAATATAAAATATTTTCTTTACAAAGTAAATCACGTTTAATTAAAGATGAATATCATAACACACACGCACAGTGTGAGACCCGGTAATCGTATATTCCACCCAACTCGACAAGAGTAGCAGCTATAGGGCGAATTAATGGCGGGAGCTACTCCGTCCTGTGTTTTCTGTGCAATTGCCGCCAAATCCACCCCTGACAATACTCTTCTTCATTCCGTTCGTCTCTCACTCTTTCTCTCTCTCTCTCTCTCTCTCTCTCTCTCTCTCTCTCTCTCTCTCTCTCTCTCTCTCTCTCTCTCTTCAATCTTTAGTCTGTGTTTCCTTTCTGATTCAGTTCGTTATCTGAAATCACAGGACGATAAGGTTGTCGCATTTCAGGACATTAATCCTTCCGCTTTCAGGTACACATAACGCGTCCATATTTTAATTTCCAATCTTAATTAGTGGAAAGAACAATTTCGATTTGCCAATTTCACAATTAACTAATTTTTCAAATATTTATCTTTTTTTGACATTTAATTGTGGTGACATTTTTGAACCTGACAACTTTTAGGCATTACTTAGTAGTTCCTGTGGCGCACATTCCTACTGTTAAAGATCTTCAGAGAAAACCTGATGACCATTCTTTGGGTAAAGAAACTCATGCCTGGGGCCCAGTTCAGATTTTTAAATTTATGTATGTATGTGTTCAATTTTTCATATTCGAATTTCGTGACTGGCTATTTTATTCAGTGAATCACATGTTAGAGGTAGGAAAAACGTTATTACTAAGAGATGCGCCTCAGTCCCAGCAGTACAGGTATTTTGTTGTTTACAATTTACAAAGAATTTGGGTGCGTTTGTTATTTTCTGATGTGTTATTAGATTGATCCACGATGGTGATTTTATTTGCAAGTCCTCCCCCTAATTGCACTTTGATTATAATATTTCATCTCTATAAGGCTATCATTTGCTTGCATTCTGATTGGATTATACCCTTTTAACACGAATTGTATTCAGTTAGTTTTTATCAAGAAGAAATGTTTATATTTGTCAAAATTACTGGCACAACTCAAGTGGCTTCACTTTTTTGTGCTGCAATAAAATACTGATTTTTTTATCTTTGCGCATGAATCATGGTAACCGGTGAGTTGTAGATATATTTTTGTAGGTGAATCAACATTTGAGGGGTAATACTTTGTGTTTGTGGGAAATGGTGTCTTGTGTGATAACTATGTAGAGAATTTGAGTCGAAAAATAAAGGGTCAGTCATTTAGGTTGAGTGCTCATATCGTTTAATTTGACTTTACCTTCATCGAATGGGTCAATCATCCTACGATTTGTTTTAACAAGATTTTTAGCTTTGAACTATTGAGATTTGTTTTGCTACTAATAAATTCTTAAAAAGTTGGGTTTGTCTAATTCAATCATACAGAAGCTTATATACTAATCGACGACCTTTAATATAAACAAACTGTTAACTTCTTGAACAAGGATTGAATCTTAGGCCCATATAAATAGTAATAGAATACAGGGAGCTACTGCAATTGTTTAAAACAGTATGTTGATTTGATCTGAAGTTAATTGTTGTACTTGAACAAATATCGCAATGTGATTCTTTATGTCTCGTTTTTTGGGCAGATTTGGCTTTCATCAGCCTCCACTGAACTCTGTTAACCACCTACACCTGCATTGTTTGGCGCTACCATATACGCCCAGGTACCTATTAATCTTTATGGTTACGGCGTGTTTAAGCTTGTCATGTATGCTGCATGTGGATACTTAAACTTGCTACTTCATGAGCTTTAAGCAGATGGCGATCAATAAAATACTTATCTTTTGGACCACTTGGCTTCATTGAAGCGGAGAAGTTTCTGGAAAAGATAAAGCCATCGTCCACATTTCAATGAAAAGTATAAGGCTCTGTTTGATTTCCAGTTACTCCAAGGTTTAATTCTTTCTGATTGAAGATCTAGGAGGGTCCATTAATTCACTGCCAAATAGTTTGCACTTCAAACAAATTGATTGTAGGTAACTTAAAATTACTGCTTATATTATGTGTCTTTTTCATTTTTCCAGAAAGATGCAATAGATAGATTGGATCTCATTCAAACTTACCTGTGATAGATTTTATGACAAGCAAAGTTTGTAGCTATCCTTCTGGATCTGTTGATCGTGATGCCTGATATGATATATTGACCTTCTTATGGTAAGAATAATGATGGCAACTAATTACTATACATTGAGACACTGTCCCTACTGACAGATTTTTAGCATAGCTGTCTGACGCCTTTGTTGGAACTTCAGGATATTGTTGTGGTGAGTTTAGTAATTGTCATAATACGCATAGGCAAATTTCTTTGGCTTTCTATAAGCGCCTGGGATGGAAGACTAAAGAGCGAAAGACACATCTTGGTCCTTTATTTACCAGCAGTTCTTTATTCTTTTGATACGACCAAGAAGTGCTGTATCCACGAGTTGGGTTTTAAGTTTGGGATTCAGAATCTAATGGAATTTAATTATTGGGTTTTATCTCCAGTATGGCTTACGATATTATGCACGATATTTCCACAATTTGAGAAGAAAAACTAGGAGCTAGATTCTGTCAATTTTTTGTAAAAATTGTAAAATCTCGAATCACTTAAAAGTGTAAGCAATGTTTAGTGGAAAAAACGTATATACCGAGGTCTAAATGCCGGGTTGTGAGGGATTGAGTAAAAAGACGAAGAGTTCCCAGTTTCCATGCCAGACAACCACAGCAGAAGAAAAGGTTCACCAATAACTCCTCTATGAAGCATTAAAATGCCTGGTCAACTATGTTATTTATTTTTGTTAAAACATTTTTTACAAGCTATCCCTTTTTTTTTTTCCTTTAAAACATTATTCTAAAAACACAGTTAAGTAATTCTTAAAAACGTTAGTGATCGATCACTTTACCCAAAAAAAAAATGAGTATAAAATTTGACGCATGTCTGTTCTATCTTGTGTCTACACAGCTTTTACGTTTAATCGTCTAATCATAACTACATTTATCTCGTTTTCTGTACTTTTACGCTAACACGGCAACATGGATATTTGAAAATACAAATATTGAAACTTGTTTAGCGTAAATAAAAAAAATATGGACGGATTGAGCATGCAAAAACTGTTTAACCATATCCAAAAATATATAGTAAAAAAATAATGTTTAAAAGCCTAAAGCTGGGAAGCATATTTCAGATAACATAACAGAAAAATAATGGACATGGTAGTGAAACTGTGAAAGGCTTCAATACTTGGTATGATCCTTGCAGAATTGCATATATTGAATGTTTTTCCAGAACATTCACGTACATATTTTGAACACCAATGACTAATGAGACAAACTTCTGTGCCAAAATCTCTTCTGTTGCTCCCAACGTCAACAAGTAGAACCAGTATACTAGCTTTTGTATTCACAAGACGACATCAAATAATCAATTTATCCATCATGAATTCCAAAATAAGGGGGTATGCCAACAGCTGTAAAATAGAAATTGTAGAAAACTTTAAAAAAAGTGAAATTATTTAATTCTGCAGTTGAGAAGAATCAAGAATAGAGATAATCCACACCACCAAGAAACTTTAGCTAAAGCATGTAATTAGTGCATAGTATGTTTTTTTTTTCTGCTAATGAATGAATGAAACCAGCAATGCAAAAGGATTTGACCCATATATTTAATTTCAGTATTGGTTAAAAAGCTACCATATATTATGTACAGATGAGTTGGATTTTCTGGGATTGGCCTACAAAATAATGAATTCTTATAGCTTCTTCCAACTTGTCTATATACTCACCAACATCGACGAATTCTTTGTGCTTCTTTTTTTGTCGTTGCCTATGAAAGCATTATAATTTATAATGTCTATACAGTCCTCATTTCCTTCTTAATGCAACTTCTTTCTGGGGATCGGTCTACCATCCATTAGGTAGAACATCAATATTTGATAGAAGCAGCCAATCTTATGTTACTTTGTTGACCCTATTCATGATCACAGAATAAAGATGATTGGTGCTTTTCCTTAATGTGTCTAACCACAAAGAATGCAAGTTATATATTTATGTGTCACCCAAACTTCGGTGGAACCAAAACATGAGGAATTTCAGCGAAGGAAAACTGCATTTTTTTGGCTTGTTTGGAGACAAATAATTGGTGAGACCGACCCAAATAGTTATCATCCACTAATGACATGAAAGCGACTTCAGAAGGTTGAACAACAAGTTATATAATTGCATCTCATCGTTATCTCTAACTATGCTCGTTAGTTATATAATTAATATGTTTTCTGAAAGCTGAGTTTGTGAATTCAAACTTATATTTTTGGTTAACTATTTTATTTTACCATTTTCCTTGTCCTGGGGTTCGTTCTGACAAACAGGACTTTACGTTAAATACGATTTTAAAGTAATTATTATATGATTAAATAATAGTTACACGATAATATATAATTAGGTGATAGTGAAAGAGTGTTGAAAGGTTTAGAGAAAGGAGAAGAATGAAAGAGATGAAGATAAGTTTTTCTTTAGAAAATTATGAGTTGAGTAAAAATGAAAAAAAATATTATAGTATTTAATAAAAAATAGGATTTACAAACATTGAATTTTGAGGTTTCATGTTTAATACGTTATGTTTTTTTTATATGGATAACTCATTTCATAAGAGGTAAAGGGAAGTCAATTGAAAAAATAAATAGTATGCAAAATTATTGAACATAATCTGTTAGATTATTATTTATTACATATAAATTCAAATATGAGTTTAAAATTCTATATTAAATAAAATGAGAATAACTAAATGATATATATAAAAAAAAAAAACACATATATCGAGTCTTTAAGTTTTTTATTAAAAAAATGGCGTCATATCTTTTATACCAACTAAGCATTTAAATGTTATATATGAAATTTTATCACAAAAATTTGTAGATAGATAAAGGTATAAAATTACATATGATCATTAATACCGTAAAATAAATATTACGTGCTTAACTTATTACAATTTTTTTTATCATATAGAGTTTTATATATACTAGCATTTTATTAATATTAATAATATTTCTCATTTACATTATATTTATATTTTAAATTCTTTTATCTTTTTATCATTTTAGATGTGCGCTAAATAGTATATAAACGTCATCTTTTGGTACCCGTTTAAAATTTATAAATTATTTTATATTTATGGATTTCTTTCACCGATACCAATAATTACTTTTGATTTTTTAACATTATAAATAAAATTATTTCAAAATATTTTTTTAAATATAAATGCAAATGTAATCTTTATATCAGTATATAATCTAAATAAAACCGCATCATAAACTATTAATGCAAATAAAAATTATTTGAAAAAATCAAAATAAGTTATAGTACAAGTAAAACTAAGCTTAAATAATTCTAATTCTCTCAATCTAAATAATAAAATTATAAAATCAGACTTTAAATAATTGTTTTATTGTTAATATTTTTCTAATAATTGTATTTTGATAACTTCGTTCTAAATAAATATGTAAATAAAAATTACTAACATTCAATATATAAATATTATAATAATCATACTCTCTATCAATATCAAAGTTATATATAATTATTTTTTTTATTAAAATTAGCCATTTGATCTGTTTTTCCAAGTATGTAAGCAGATTTTGTTATCATGCTAACAGAGAATAATGTCCACCCATCATTTTCATTATAGCCTAACAAAAATTAAAAAAAGTAGTCAAAGAGAAAGTAATTTTGACTAAGTAGTGTACATTATTAGGTTAATATTTTGTATCTAAATAATTGATCGAAATTGACTTTGGCAGATTCTTTTAATCTCTGACATAATTTGGTTTCAGTCTTAATCAATTCAATGATCAACATCTCTGTTTTCTAATATAATATTTTGTAAAACAATTCCAACACATTATTTTCTCTTAAAAAAATTCCAAGATACGCAATTGAGGTATTCCAATCAACCCTTTTTTTTTAGTTTTAACTTTATCAAGGTTGTGTTTTTCTAAGAATAGTACATCAATATATTTTATCAAATGAATTTATTGATACTATCTTAATAATAGAACGTTGTGATTGCTTATGGGAATAAAGTACATTTTTAACAGCAAATGTTTAAAAAACAAGTTTAAAAGTGAATATTTTCATCATTGACCCTTTATTAGAGAGTTTGTTTAAGTATGTTGAAAAGTTTTTATATATATATATATATAGCTTAGGAATTTAAATGAAGCACAATTTATATATATCTTACTTTTATAATCATTTAAACACACTTTGTGAATAAAATTATGGCAAAATCATTTAATTTCAAAATAAATAATCTTTTAAATATAATAGTTTATTATAATAAAAGGATATTTAAAAACAAAACATATTTTTAAAAAATATTTAATTTTTTTATGATCATTAAAAAATACTTTATAATTTAATATTCAAAAATAATACTATAAAAAAATTGATATTACTAATTGTAAGAATTCACCATTAATATTTAAAATTTATCATTAACCAAAGTTATCAACGATATATTGACGACTAAAAATTGGTCTAAAAATCTTTGTTCGTAAGTTTTATTGACAAAATTATAATTTTGTTGATAATTATTAACGAAAAAAATATGTCGATAAATGTGACAATTTAGTTCATTTATTTCCTCTTTCTTATTTGTCTTCCTTCTGTCTTTTCATTTCTTTTCTTTTAATATATTATCTACTCTTATATTCTTTTATCGATATTGTCGTTGTCGTGTTGTCATTCCACAATCACTGTCATTTTTATTTGTTACTCTCTTTCTTTTCTTTTTCCAGCTTCTTCTCCCACTCTTCCTTTATCTTCTCCTTAATCTTATCTTTCTTTTCTTTTTCCTTTTTTTTCTATACTCGTTTACTTAATTTATAATATATTTCTTATTGATTTTTAGCAGAAAATTGACAACTTTTTAGTAATGAAAAAGTTATCAATAATAAAAGTTTTAAAATATCAACAAATTTAATAAATGAATTTTAAAATATATAATTACTAATTGACAAATTCACGGATAATTAAAATTTATAATACCAATCGATTTATTGATGATTTTTACTAAAATATATAAATCTATTAGTAAAATCACTCAATAATATAAAATTTAAAATATATTATCCAATCTAATGATTCACTATTTAACAAATATGTATTTATATTAAAATAATTTAATATAAAAAACCCCAACCATATTTCAAGTCCATCCATTTTGAAATATTGAAAAATTACTCTAATTTGAAAGTTGTTATTCTATGAACATTTATAAAACTTACATGACTTTTTCAATTTAACAGAATAATTCTATTATTTTTAGTTCATCAGAAATAAAGAAGACTGCAAGTTTTATCCATCTTAGAATGTTAGTCGCAGTTCTAACTTTAACTTACAAGTAATTTTAAATATAGTACTAATCATTAATTTAAACAGTTATAAGTAGAAAAAATAATCCAAAATCAGGTTGACGTTGATTTCTTCAAAGTTTTGCATTCAATAATTAACATTGACGTTGATTTCTTTTGGGTCTTTTCTTTGTTTCTTGGTCGTGCCTTCTGTCTTTATCTGTTTTAACAATAAATTCGTTGAAAATAAAAGAGTATGTGAAGAAAAATTCTTAACGTAACATTGATTTAAAATACCAACCGATGACGAGAAAGGTAAAAGGTCGTTATATGATTTGCATGTGAATTTTAAAGTTATCGGCTGTCTTAGTCTAAAAAATTCACAAGAAATTATCTTATAAATATGAAAAAATGTAAAAAAAAAAGTATCCTACATATTTTAAATCTAAAAAAAAATTATCCATGTTGTTTATAAATTTCTATAGATAAAAAAGTGACACTAAAATAAATGAATCTTGTAAAATATTTTTATTTAACTTTTTTTTTGGAGATAAATTTTACATAACATTTCAAATACACTATTGACGAATTATAAATTTATAAATATTATGCATTCTAAAACTAATAATGGGCAATAATAATAATAATAGTATATTATTTTGATAATATGAATGGTGAAATTTAATGATGTAAAAATGTGATTTTGGAATTTAAGATTTGATAGGAAAGCTAAGCTTAAGGATGAGGAGGACTAGGTAGAGTATTATTAGGAAGGGGTCCAATCCCATTAATATGTTGGAAAAAGATTGATGCCCACTTCATAATACTTAACACCCAAAAAAGGTAAGAAGAAACAAGACGAGACACAGGAATTCTGTAACAGATCATAATTTTATCACAATATTTCTACAGACAAACAACTATAAAAAAAACAAAACAAATTAAACAAGTTTTTGTTCAGACACGAATGTAGCTGCTGTCTTTACCCAGCCCTCGCCAATTAACAGAGAAAGGTAAAACAGCAAAAGCCGCAGAACAAATGAAGCTCCTCTTATCATATACTTTGCTTAATCTTAAGCTAACAAATCCCAATTATTGTTCCAAATCCAACTTCAGCGCCGTCTCCAATTCCAAAGTTGCTGAATTTTCTAATGAGTAAAGTCTTCTTTACTTGAATATTGAGTAATCATCAATAGACAATAACACCTTCCTCGTATACCACCACCACCAACAGCTTACTATAATACACTCTCTCCTTCTGCAACTATTCAAAACCTGTCTCTCACTCAAACCATGCCTCCTCTGTTTTTCCTCTGTTTCATGCTCTGCATTTCCCACACACACCAAATCATTATATTACCCTTAACAAACTCAATTTCGAAAACCCAATTCAACAGTACCCATCACCTTCTCAAAGCTACCTCCTCTCGCTCAGCCTCGCGCTTCCACCGCCACCGCCAAACCCAGAACTCAATCTCTCTCCCGCTTTCTTCAGGAAGCGACTACACCCTTTCCTTCAATTTAGCTTCAAACCCTTCTCAATCCATAACCCTTTACATGGACACGGGCAGCGACCTCGTCTGGTTCCCATGCACTCCCTTCCAGTGCATTCTCTGCGAAGGCAAATTCAACGCTACAACACCCCTCAACGTCACGCGCTCCCACCGTGTCTCCTGCCAATCCCCTGCATGCTCCGCAGCACACTCCTCTATGTCCTCCAATGACCTCTGCGCAATCGCACGTTGTCCTCTCGACAGTATCGAAACCTCTGATTGCTCTTCTGCCACGTGTCCACCTTTCTACTACGCTTACGGCGACGGAAGCTTCATCGCGCGCCTCTACCGCGATTCTCTATCCATGTCCTCTCTTTTCCTTAAAAACTTCACCTTCGGTTGCGCCCACTCCGCACTCGCCGAACCCACCGGCGTTGCAGGTTTCGGTCGGGGCTTGTTGTCACTCCCTGCGCAACTTGCTACCATCTCTCCAAACCTCGGTAACCGTTTTTCTTACTGTCTGGTTTCTCACTCTTTCGATCAACAACGAGTTCGCAAACCGAGTCCACTCATTCTCGGCCGCTACGACGATTCCGCAGAGGGTAGTGAGTTTGTTTACACGTCCATGCTTCGGAACCCGAAGCATCCTTATTTCTACTGCGTCGGAATCGCCGGAATCTCCGTCGGGAAGAGGACTATTCCGGCGCCGGAGATGCTGCGAAGGGTGAACCGCAGAGGGGACGGCGGCGTGGTTGTTGACAGCGGAACCACGTTCACAATGCTGCCTGCGAGTTTGTATAACTCGGTGGTGAGTGAGTTTGACCGGCGAGTGGGGCGAGTTCTGAAACGCGCGAGTAAGGTGGAGGAGAAAACGGGCCTCGGGCCGTGTTATTTTTTGGAAGGGTTGGTGGAGGTGCCTACGGTGACGTGGCACTTTGTGGGGAATGATTCAAATGTGGTGCTGCCTAGGGGAAACTATTTTTATGAGTTTTTAGACGGTGGTGATGGGGTTAGGAGGAAGGTGGGGTGCTTGATGTTGATGAACGGTGGCGATGACAGTGAGTTGAGCGGTGGACCTGGAGCCACACTTGGGAACTATCAGCAGCAAGGGTTTGAGGTGGTGTATGACTTGGAAAACCAGCGCGTGGGTTTCGCTAAGAGGCAATGCGCTTCGCTTTGGGATAGTCTCAACCGTCACAAAAACTAGTTTTACTGTGTTATGTTCAGCACAGGATTACTCCTTTCTACAAGTGGGTTGGGTCCGATTGTAAATAAAAAATAAGGTGGTGGGTTCGGGTTCAGGCTCCCTTCTCCAAGTGTATGATATGGAAACTAAGAAGTGAAGTACATATGCTGACGAGTTTTTTTTTTAATGATTTTTTAATAATGATTTTTTTGTTTGAAACTGTGTTCTATATATTACAGATTCTTTTGTGGTGGGGCTTCCTGGAATTCGATCTAAACAAATATGTTTGCTGTGTTTTATTAAAACATCACGAGTATTTAATGTTCTATTTGGTTTATTTTGCTAAATATTTTGGAGGGAAACTATGTGTAGCATAAAGTTTTAACACTATTTTAGGAAAGTGTTACTCAAGCAAATGAATATTATTTAACACTATTTTAGGCTACACGTGAACAGTATTTATTATTTAAAACTTTCTTTTAATTTTTTATTTATCAAAATGTAAGTAACTAATTCGTGTCATATAATATTAACGATCAAGTGATAATTTTAACTTTTAAAGTAAAAAACAAAGAACTTTTTTTTTACGGAAACCAAAAACTAACTTGTTTTATATAGATGAAAAATGTATTTAAATCTTAAATATAATGCATAAAATGTGTAATTATAGTTCATGTTTTAAAAAAGATTACTGTCTAACTTTAACTACAAAATAATAGAAATGTAATCTTAAAGCAAGAGAAGAATAAGAATAAAATATTGTATTGGAGTTGGTGGAGGAAGAACGATACATATATACATGCATGGACATCTGAAGTTAGAAGTAATGCAGTTTTGTTGTCAGAACTCAACACAGGCGCACGTGTGGTTCTAGACAACATTGGATCCACCTCATTCATACTCCAACACTGAACAATGTTGTTTATTAACCAATTTGGACCACGTAAAAGAAAGTGGAGAATACAAATTTTAAAAAGATAAAAAAATAATGATAGAAAACTCGTATGAATGCATATTTATTAATATAACTTAATTAGAATGTTTTGATTGCTTAATTTTCTTAATATATATTTATAAAATAAAATTATTCTATCTAAGCATTATAATTAAGAATTCGAAAATTTAACCATACATTACAAATTTTAAAAAATATTAATTTATATTTAATTTAGGAATATAATTATAAATACTTTTAAAATAACAACAATCTAGTTAGCTGTACTATTTACTCATTTTAGTAAATTTTTTTTATGTATTTAACACATTTTAAATAATAAAAAATAACATGTCACATATAATGAATAAAAATTAAATACTTTGAATGTTTTTTTTTTCTGTTTAATGTCTCCTTGGGCTATTAATTTCTTTTACTCGTATGAATTTTGACTTATAACTCTAAAAATATGAAATGAAAAAATTACTATCGAGTAATTTTTTTAACGTCGTAGTACTTGCAAAAATATTATCATTTTGTAATGAAATTTGTTATTACCAAACGATTTTTTTTTTGTGAGAGTCTAAAATTTATCCTAAAATTATATTTTCAGAATGGATAGGTGAGAGATTCCACAATGAATTGAACATATTTTTTTGAAAGATTATTATAAAAAACAATTCTAAACTATTGAGTTACTTCGTAATGGTAAATCGCATCATATGACATTCTAGAATGATTTTCTAAAAGGAGATAAATTTTGTGAGAATGTGACACAAGGTGCATAAGGAAACTTGGGGTGCTGAAAGAAGGTGCCAAAGAAAAAAACTATAGGATGCTTTCTAATTGGGCTACGAGCCCAAATATGGCAAAACTGTTAATTGGGCCGTGTGTCTGAGAAGCCCAAAGGGAAATGTCAGTGTTAAAAGCAGCTTCAAAATTTGAGAGATAAAGTAGCTTCAAGGAACTCAAGAAATTTCTTACAAAAAAGAAATTCACGAATAATTTTAGTCACCACAAAAATATTAACGTCAAACATTAATCGATTATTGAGGTGGAAATGATAAATGTCCAAAGTTTCAATTTTTTTTTTAAAAAAATAGGGTTGATGAATAAAATATCAGTGGCAGCGATTCATTGCTTTCGAAAGCAGTCATATAAAAGAACTAAAAAAAGTCATAAATTTATAAAATATTAATTTATAAATATTTTCGTCACTGTGGAATTAGTAAAAATATTTTTTTATCTCATTAATTTCTGATGGAAATATTAATAGTAGTCACGTAAAGGTTAAGGTATACTCCGATGTAGTTTAAAAAATGAGATACCGAACTTGGTTGGTTTGTTTTGGCGGTTCCTTGGAACACACATAATTCGAATACCATTCTTCCCCAGCGTGTGCTTCTTCCTACGTCAATTGTCACTCTTTTCCTCTCAGAAAAACACCCTTTTCCCTCTTCCTATTCATTCTTCATCCCAATTGAATTCCTTCTTGTGAGTATTCTTCTCTGTTGTTTTTCTTTAATGTTAGTTACATCACATCAACCTCTTTCTACTGTTTTACAATTCCTTCCTTCTGTTAGTTACATTTTCCCCCCATCTGATTCTAATTCTCATGTAGAATTCAACCCTTGTTCAATGAACTTTTTGGGTCGTGCATCCTAGCACACGGTTCGTATAAAATAATGATTCATTTTGAGCATCGTAGGCCACCCACAAGTAGTGGTAAAGTTTTTACGGTTAAAAGAAATGGCCATCGATTACGGTTTTCAATCGTGAGAGGTATAAGGTTTTAAACATGGGTTTTGATTCTTTAATTCCGATTTGGTTGCAAAAGAATTACAGTGAGAAATTAAATCATTTCTGGCATGAAAACAATTTAATTTGAAGGCATGCAATTGCAGGCTATCGGATGTATTGAACATATTTTGTATTTTGTATATATGAATGCACTTTTTCAGTAGCGTTGTGTTGTTTACAAATGAGAAGTCCGAAGGCAGAGTCCGACGACAGGGACGTGACCATAGCAAGAGGTGAAGATGAATTGCGTCCTGGTTTTCAGGGATTGAAGTTTGACAGTGGAAGTGGTAGTGGTAAGAAAAAAAAAAGTATTCACCCTCCGATTGAAACGCATTGGGATCTGCATTCATCAACGTCAGGGAAAAAGTCTAATTCGTCACCTATCAAGTCACTCTTGTCATTGTCATTCCCGTTCATGAAATTTAGGAGGAGTAAAAGCCTTGTAATGATTCTAGAAGGAGCTCGTGATCCCAAGGATAAACAGATTGTCGAGTCTTTTCGCGAAATGCTTTTACAAGAATCTCTCTTGCCACCTAAGCACGATGATTATCACACTCTTCTGAGGTATATATACACATAAACATGTATCTCTTGATTGCTGTTCTATGACAAGTTTAGTTAATTTCAGAGTTAGCTTTCTAACTCCACAGCTTTTCAATGACGCAAGGTTTCTGCGCATGAGGGATTTCGACATGTCAAAATCCAAAGAAATGTTCCAAAATTATCTCAATTGGCGCAAGGAATTTCGAGTAGACCAGCTTCCAAAGGTGAACGAACAACTTTAAACTTGAAGGTTATATTATATATGCGGGGTTCACATATTAGTACATAACCAGGAATTCACAGCTTTAAATGTTAATTATTTAAAATGAAATTGCTCAATTAACATTATATGCGGGTTTCACATATTGGCACATTATCAGGAATTCAATTTCACGGAGTACAATGAAGTGAAGAACTGCTATCCTCATGGATACCACGCAGTTGATAGATATGGAAGACCTTTGTATATTGAGAGAATTGGGATGGTAGACCTTAACAAACTGGGCCAAGTTACCACATTTGAAAGGTTTATCAAACACCATGTGTTAGAGCAAGAGAAAACTCTCAAACTAAGATACCCTGCATGTTCTCTAGCGGCTAAAAGGCACATAGCATCCACTACAAGTATCTTGGATGTCAACGGAGTAGTAAGCACATTTTTCTGAACATTTTTTTTTTCTTTTTAACTCAACTTGCTGGCCATGGGAGAGAGGACTTGCTAAGTTTACAGTGAGGAAAATAGCCTTTTCAAAAACTATACAAAATGTAACCTTGTTATGATCTATTTGGGTTCACTTCACTTTCTAGTAGTACATATGCATATCTATATTATAAGGTATCTAAATACTGATACAATTATTTGTCTGTATTGTATTCTTATATTCCAGGGAATGTCTAATTTCTCAAAGCCCGCAAGGTACCTCTTCATGGAAATTCAGAAGATCGATAGCTGTTACTATCCTGAGGTAATTTTTTAGATTATAGGTCTCACATGCTATGATTTGGATATGCTTGTGATAAATGTGTGACACTGGAGGTCACTTCTGATGATAAGATTTGTTTTCAAGTTGTGACAGTGATTCAACATAACAGGACATGATTATAATCTATACTTGTTGTAATTTCTGGTACATTCATGGTGCAATTTATCATTAACAAAAAAACAAAATATATATATATATATATATATATAATATATATATATATAATATATATATAATATATATATATATATATATATATATGTACATATACATATACATGTTTATGCTAAAAGTGACTTTAAAATTAACTTAATTTTATAAACCAGTTAGTAAGATGAGGTTTAATATCATTTAATTATATCGAATCATATACATTACGTAAGATTAAACATTAATGAGTGATCTACTCGATAGCCTGTAAAACACAACAAACATTAAATTTTACTAAAATAAACTCTCATACCATGTTAAGAAATATTTTAAATATTATTTAATCTTACGAACTGACTTATAAAATGAGATTTATATGTACTAGAAATCATCATGTTTTTTAGTTAACGTGAGACTTCTAAATTACTTCTAAATCTTACGAACTCTATTTTTGGTTAAAAATGCAACTAGCTGAGTTTTTTGATTTATGTCTTTGGGAAGAGTTTAGCGTTGATGAGTTGTCATGGATTAATTGAACATGAACTATAGTTAATTGAATTGTAGTGTAATAAACTAAAAACTAATTAACTGAACTGTACTGTAGTATAATTGAACCAGAAAATAGTTCAGTTTAGTTATTTTGAACTATTTTTTAGTTCAGTGCAATTTTTCTGAACTAATTTATAGTTAACTATAAATTTTTACAGTGCAGTGCAGTGCAGTACAGTGTACTTTGCCCACCCCTACTTCTAATGTATATAGAGAGAAAAAGAGAAAGGAAACAACAAAATAGAGTTGTAAACCTCAGCTAGTTGCATTTTTAACCATGCGAGATGGAGAAGATATGCTTAAATGTTGTTTTTATAAGATCAGTGCGTAGTTAACTAGTGTTATTAATAAGCAATTTATTCTTGCAGACTCTAAATAAGCTATTTATTATTAATGCCGGATCTGGGTTTAGGATGCTGTGGAAAGCAGTAAAGACATTTCTAGATGAACGCACAGTAGCAAAAATTCAGGTATTATCAATAATTGAAACTATATATATTAGTTCATGATCAAATGCCATGAATTTGCACATATTATTGTTTTCTGGCCTCTATCCATATTGAACATGAAAGATTGCTGCTACAGGTGTTGGGCTCTAATTATCTCAGCGTACTGCTTGAGGCTATCGAGCCGAGGTAATGTGACTTCTGCATGATTAATACACTTGTAGATCGTTAAAAATACATTTATAATTAAAGAGATTAACAAATTCGCTTATCACAAGTAAGGATGAAAGGCCTGATTAAATAAACAAGGGAAAATTGAACGACAGGCAGAAAAGTTCTTAAATTTACCTAAACTGTTATATTTTGGAGGAACAATTATTTTATTTAACTAATACCTAAGACGTACCTGATTATATTCACAGGTAGCAACTTGTACCTTGCTGATGAATTACTGCTATTAACAAGTAAATGTTTTTGTGAGATTCTGCATATAATGAAGTTCATAGATTTGATTGTCTGATTTGCAGTAATTTGCCAACTTTTCTGGGTGGTAACTGCACATGTTCCGATTATGGAGGTTGTCTGATGAGTGATCGAGGGCCCTGGAAAAATCCAGAAGTGTTGGAAATGATTCAGGTTTGACAGTATTGTGAATGAGAATACTACTCTTGTTTTTTTAGCTGTGAATTTGTGATCTAGAAATAGTTGAGAGGGGCATGTTGATCTCATTGGCTATTATACATATGCAGGCTGTTAACTTGAGAGAAGAGATCGATGGTAAATGCGAGGATGTTGAGGTGGCTACAGAAGATTCCTCGATGCCTAAAAAGGTGAGGTAGTATTAATTGTTCTACCAATGATATGAACTTTGTTGCTAAAGATAATGAGATATGCAGGTTGAGATGCAGACCAAAGATGGCGATAACACTTTGAGTCTGCTTGAGGAGACAGCGTGCGCGGGGTCAGACTCTGCATGTACTTGTAGGTTAGCAATGCAAAAAATTGATTGTCTTGAAGCTACTCTTGGAGACATACAGAATGTGAGTTTTCATATTTTTAATGATTCCACGTTAAGGTTAAACCAAGGTAATAGGATGTTTTTTATGATACTTGTAATGTCAGCAGAAAATCAAGACGCTGGAAGATGCACTTCAAAAGACCATTGTGGTGAGATTCAAAAACTTTGATGAATTCCTCTAGCAATGGGAAACGGCCTTGTATTTTTACCTTTACTTTTCTGTTTCAGCCATCGAAAGAACAAGCACAGCATTCCGATCAACCAGCTGTATAAAAGTGGGTAGTTTCAGCACTGTTGCAGCAGTATGCTGTTGCAGTGAGTCTATTGATTTTTTCCCAATTCTCATTATTGTAATATATTGAAGTTTACAAGATCTGCTTTGCTAATATCCTAACATGCTCGTGGCAAAAAATTCTACCAATACTTGTCGTATAGAAAGGAAAAATAAAATAATCTTACACAGTAATACTATTGAGATGATATTGGTAAGTATCAGAAATTGTAGAAAAGAAAAGAATGACAGAATCGGAAGGAAAGAGGGTTTATTCGATTTACTTTGTTAGTATACAGTTACTAGTTAGGTGTATAAAATAAGTTTCATTAAGAGAAACGAAATAAACTTTATACTTTCTCGTTATTGATATAAATAATGGGAGTGGAAACAGACAATAGAAATTCAGACAAAACGTGAAAACGTAGAAATCGTTGATGTTGATGGTAGGTAGAGAAAATAAAGATAATTGGAGAAAAACAAAATGAAAATAAAGATAAATAATATATTTTATTTTATTAAAAATAAATAAGAAATAAACAGAAAATTCTTGTCATGAATGTTATTTGATTTTAAGGAAATTTTTTACTATAATTGTTATTAATATTTTATTTTAAATAATTACTATTTTTATTTATTTTAAATTCAAAATTTTTTTTTATTCTTTTTTACTTTATCTTGATTAAGATATAATATAGTCAGGTAGTATTGGGAGAACTGGATCTCTGTAATTTTTATTTTTAAACCCTGTTTTTTTATTATTAATAGAATAATCAGGTAGTATTAATTATTATTAATACATCCTCATGTTTTTTTTTGTTAAAGAGTGAGACTTGTTTACCAAGTTTGATACTTTGAGACAGTTTTAAGATTAATAAGTGTTGGGTATATATATTTAAAGTTCTCGACTTCCTCAGTATATATATTTTGGGAAAATCAATTATTTCTCATAAACTATCGTCAATTTTTTTACGAATTAAATCATGTGCATAGTTGATTAAGAATATTTTGTTTTTGTGTTTAAATGATGTTTAAAAAACATTAATGTTCTTGGTACAGACAAAATAAATAAAGACTTACAGTAGAGGAAAAAAAGGGTAAGAAATGAATGATGAGATGAGTTGCAAGATTAAAAAAAAATAATGAAAAAGGAACTTATTTAATTATTAATAATTCTAAAATAAGTAATTTTGTTTAATATATTTGTTCATTAAAATTACTTTATTATTTATTATTATAATAGATAAAAAAAAAGGTTATTAAAGGCTATAGCACTGTAAACGAGATGTTTCCACAGTATAATTAATACACAACATGGTCAATCACACTTTCCAAAACTTTCAGCACATTTAAGAAGAAAATTTTACTTTTTTCCCATTCTTTTTACTCTTTTCAGAATGGATTGAAAATGACAAAAACAAAAAGAAAGTAAAAATATTTAAATTAGAATAAAAAGTGAAAAATAATAAAAATGGGTAGAGAATTTAGATTAAAATTAGCTAACACGAAAGAAAAAATTAATTAAACAATACAATGAATTGTAAATTTACTTTTGTTTTATTTTACTAAGTATGTAAAAATCAAGATTGAAAGTTGTTTGATTACAAAATAATTAGCTTGTAAAATTAAAAATTATTTAATTTTTGAATATATTTAAAAAATCAATTACAAATCATGTCTAAATTTCTTTCACATACTAGATTAAAAAAGTTTAAGTGTAATAAAATAGTCTATTACATATTAAAGACATTCTATTGTTATACACATGGGATAATATGCATTAATAGTTTAAAAAATAATATAATGTTTAAGTATTTAGACATGTGATCACAGTTTCAAAAATCAACTTTGATTTGAGTACTGTTATGTATTTTTTTTCAAAGAAATATATTTTAAAAGATTATAATTTGATAGCTTATACGAAGATCCACAAATAAAATTAACAAAGGTGAAGATTTCCTCTATGGAAAATTGGACAAGTAGGTTGAGAGAGAGAGATGTGGTCAAACCATTATGTTAGTAGTTAATTACATCTCTCAAGGGTATTTCGAATGCAATTTCCAATGTGGTTAAAATAAATTTTACAATTAAAGCATAAAAATTACTTCAAAGTAAAATCACATGTAGAATAAATAAGAGACTCTTGGATGCATAAGCAGACACATTTTCTTCATATTACATCTTTTTCAAAGTTGTTAAAACACCAAAGTTATAGTTTTATTCAATTTATTTTAAAAAATTTCAAATAACTTGCGGCTATGTGAAAGTTAAAAACTGAATAAAGACAAGTATCAAAACATCAACTTCCTTCTCATTTCATCTCATCACAAACTATACAATTAAGTTAAATTAAATTAATAACCATTGGCTCAATTATTTTAAATGAAATGATTTATTAAAATAATATATATTTAGAAAAATGAAAATACTACAAAATTTAATTAATTTTTAAAATATAAAATTATAATTACATGATAAGATATTCTTTTACAAACAACATACATTTTATGATATAAGGGAATTTATGTAATTATATATATTTGTTTCAATTTATATTTAACACTTAATTTTATCAAATATATTTTTATTTAGTTAGAAATTTATGAGCTAACAACAAAACTAGTAATTAACCCATAGGGTAATGATTTTTTTTTGTGAATAAAAAAGTTAATTGAATTAATTGCTTTTGTTGAATTATGGTTTTGTCTTTTATGTTAAAATGTAGAAGGAGTAATTATTAAAGTATTAATTAGGAGGGAGGCGCATTAAAATGACCACGTTCTCGACCACAGAGAAAATAGAAAAGAAAAGGAAGTTGAATGAGAATCCCTCCTCTCTGTTGTAATTGTAATTGCAATTGAATTCCCATTTGGGTTTCAATTCTCTTTCTTTTCCTTTCCTTTTCTTCCATCTTCTCGATCTCTCCGATCCACATTCTCTACGCACCAGATCCGTTCAATCCATTCAGTCTCCTCAATCGCATTCCGAGATGAGCACCGGCGACCTTCTCAGCATCGAACCTCTTGAACTGAAGTTCATATGTGCGTTCTCTCTCTCTCTCTCTCTCTCTCTCTCTCCCTTTCTTCTATTCTTCTAGGGTTTCATTTTCATTCCCTTCTTTCAGTTGAGCTCAAGAAGCAGATCTCGTGTTCTCTTCAATTGTCAAATAAGACCGATAGCTATGTAGCATTCAAGGTAACCAACCTTTCATTTCAACTCTCTCTCTCTTCAATTTTTAGGAACAACTTTCTTATGGTCATTATGATTTTGACAAATCTTTTCTCCCCAGCCTCTTGCTCGATTTGCATGTTTAATTTTGTTATTCTGATTCCGCTCGCAGGTGAAAACGACCAATCCAAAGAAATACTGTGTTCGTCCAAACACTGGAATTGTCTTGCCACGATCTACATGCGATGTTATCGGTACCTATCGGGATACAATACTATCCATATCTAATTTCATTTTTTAATTTTTGACTGTTAATCGTGTTTTTGTCACATTTTTGTTTTATTTTAGTTACCATGCAAGCGCAAAAGGAAGCTCCGGCTGACATGCAATGCAAGGATAAGTTTCTTCTTCAAAGCGTAAGAGTAGAGGATGGAATCGCCGCAAAGGATATCACTGCAGAAATGGTATAATGCGTCATGCTATTGCTACCCGTTGCAATTTTCTTTGATTCTTTTTTTTAACTGTTTATCGGGTGAAATGACTGAGACTCCTGCCATTGGGATTTTTGTAGTTCAACAAGGAAGCGGGGCACGTGGTTGAGGAGTGCAAATTGAGAGTGTTGTATGTCTCTCCGCCTCAACCTCCGTCTCCAGTCCCGGAAGGTTCCGAGGAAGGATCATCACCTAGAGGTTCTGTTTCCGACAATGGAAATATCAGTGGTGCTGACTCCGCTGCAGTGAGTTCTTAACTTGTGGTTTAGTTGAAACTTTTTTTTTCTTAACAGAAGATTTAAGATATTAACTGGAACCTTTTTCTCTTTGGGCTTGTTAGGTAACAAGAGCATTTGCTGAACGACATGATGGTCCAGAAAAGTCTGTAGAGGTAAATCTAACTGATATATTTTTGGAGTTTATACGCTGTTACTGAACCCGCGTTTTGGTCTGAGGACAGTGGCCGTGTTAATTAACCGACGCTAATAGTCGTGATTCAGTATTGATACTTACCAGGAAAAAATACAAATGAGAACTGATCTTTCTTGCTTGAACATGCGTCACTTTTTCAATTTACATTTTTTTTGCAGTCAGTATGCTGCAAATGAAAACTGAACTTCTGAACATGTCACTTGCTTAGTTTGCATCATTTAGCAACTTTGGATATTTGAACGATGTCATTCACTGTGTGCCAAACTGGTGTGCAAATTTACAATTGAATACTTAAGATAGAGTCTTACTCGCATTCTTGGGTGTAATATTGATTGGAAGGAAATTTCCTAACTTGGTGCTTATTAGAAAGTGGATTTTAAGTCTCACTTAACCTCATAAAACTTGTATGGAAGATGTGGACTCTTGGATTTAGGAGGGACTCAATAGTAGGTGACATGAGATTCAACACCTTGCTAGGATAGATTCTAAATGACTTTTATACCATCTTAAAGTAGTGTCTTCAAATTTAACTCAACTTCACAAAATTGACTTTTAAATTGAGATTTACACTCATATATATATATATATATATATATATATATATATATATATATATTAATTTGACTTTGTTTTTAGTTGATGTAGGCTCTTTGGCATACCCTCTTATGCTGAGGACTATACATCTTAGGCAAGGGACTAGAGGGGAACTCGACAGTGGGTAATACAAGGTCCAATGCCTTGTTAAGATGGATTTTGAGTGACTTTGATATCATCTTAAGAAAGTGAAATTTAATTTTAATTCGACCTTATAAAGCTAGCTTATAAGGTGATGTTTGTATCCACTAATATATTATAATTTGATATTATTTTTAATTGATGTGGGCTCTTCAACTATGTCCAAGTAAAATTAGTAGTTTAAGCAAGAGTAATCATTAAAGATAATGGTTTTAAAGGTGGGGACTTCTTGCTCTATCATTTTTAATCCCTTGTTTGGCTGCTAACAGACAGAAGGGAGAGGATGGAAATAGTGTGTTGTTTTGTGGGGGTAGAAATAGAGTGGAGATACTTGAAATAAAGGTGGGATCCAATATTCACTTTCACTGTATTTCCTACGTATTTTCTACTTCTCTTAGAAAAGTACTTCTAATTTCCTGTTTATTTCTCACTTATTTTCATTCACCTTTTCTATGTCCATTTATCATGTTTCTTTCACACTACTTTGGAAGGCATTCACCAGTTTTGTTGTAGAATTCTCTAAATTGGTCATATATTTGCAAAACAGGGCATCTAATTAAATACATATGATCATATAAGTATTAGAGCATATCATTTGTATAAAACGGTGGCTTGAGGAAGTATCTTTGTTGCGTAGTGAGGTCCTTGGTGTGATTTTAGAGTCATTTCAAATAACTTTTGTAGGTTGTTTCTGCTTCAAACTCTAAGGGGGCGTTTGTTTAACAGAACCTTTTATTATGAAAATAAGTTGGTAGAGTAGGAATAAAGAAGAAACAAGTAGTAATTAAAGGTCTTTGTCTAAAGAGAAATAAAGGAAAAAAACAGGAGAGGGTTCAGGAAATAAGTGGAAATAGATGAAAAGAAGTACGACAGATCTACCAACTTTTAAAATTATTTCTTCACAAATCTTCACCCCACCAAACGCCTTTTATTATTTCCATTCCTCCCCTTCTCTCAACCAAACAGGCTAAGTTCATATTTTCAGGATCAGCATCTCTTGTATGACCTATCAATCATGAATTAACAGGACGAAAAACAATTTCTTTTTTAATTCCAGGTTGTAATGGTTTTAAAAGCTTGTAACTACTGTTTTGCTTTTTTATTTTTTATTTTTTATGTTTGGGAACTTTATTTTGATTGTAGTCAGCTTATTTTGCAGGCAAAAGCTCTTATCTCAAGGCTGACTGAAGAAAAGAATAATGCTATCCAACAAAATAACAAGCTTCGTCAGGAACTGGTGAGGATTTACAAAATATGTTCTGATAGATAACTTGTGTCTCTCCATCTGACTGACCTGTATTTCTCCTTTTCTCCTGATTGGAGAGGGGAATACCAAAGAGTATTGTTACCCCTCTTTAAGTTGGTAGTACGGTTCTAAAACCGAAAGGAAAGCACCATAAATTAGAAAGAGAATTGTGAAAAGTTTGTTGAAGGTTTGATCACTGGTTCACAACCGAGTCTGGTGGATGTGCTGATTTTCTTTGGAAGGAATTGCTTCTTTCCGTTTCTTAACATGATAAAATGAACTCTTGTATAATCTAATTGGATAAGGTGGTTCTGTTTTTGGCTTATTTTCGCCCCCTGTCCTTGGGCTTTTGCTTAGTAAAATGAAGTTTGCATTATGTTAATTTGCCTTAAATATTATGGTGGAATAATTTGCCTTAAATATTATATTAATTTATCGTTATCTGACTTATCATCACATAACCAAGCTGACTTTTTATTTGAAAACCTGATTTGAACTGAAAAGTAGAAAAGATGTGTCATGAAAAATGGCTTGATGCCTTTCACTATTGTATTCCCACTATAAATAATGCTAGAAATATTTACAATAATTATTACTCAATTACAAAATATCCTATAATGTGAAATTAGGGACAAGAGATCAATCTATGAATACCTAGTGTATTCTTAGGAAATCATATCAAAATATTTTAGAAGACAAATTAATTCCTGATTGACAAGATGGTATGGGATTAGATGGGGAACATGGAAGTGTCTAATATTTTATGTCTACTAAATTTAGGAGGGTCTTCACTTGAATATAGAGGCCCATGTTAGGTACGTAACAGCCCATGATCTTTTATTTTCTTCCTAAAAATGCATATTATGTCGAATCAATATTTTCCTGTTCTTAATTTTCTGTATTGTTCGTGACTGTTAATTGCGTGGAATTGGGAGACTGAGGAACAGAGATTTCGATCATTAGCATTTTGAGCTTTTGTTTTACGGAAAATATTGTTCAATTTGTGCACTTGTGCTTTGGTTAGATCTGTTAGGAACACATTTTTCGTGTAAAATGCTTTCTCACCTATTTATGTCGAGTTTCAAAGTTGACACAAGTCAAACATGTTTAGTCATGCATACGATGATAATTTTTTTATGATATAGACAAGTATATGATGACAGACAAATTGGTATGATCTATTTGTATTAAAGCAAATAAGCAAGTGTCTTTTAACCAACCAAACTTAGTATATATCACGTTTGAACTGTGGGGGAACACTTAATTGATGATCTTATTACCTGCAGGACATGCTGAGACGGGAAAGCAACAAAAGTCGTGGGGGTGTCTCGATGGTCATTGTCATATTAATTGGCTTACTTGGCATAATTATGGGGTATCTCATGAAGAAGACCTAAGTCTTTCTGAGATTCAATCCTTCACCATATGTTTGATCTTAGTTTTCCTGTTGTTCCTGGCTATTCAAGAAATGAAGACGAAGGGCAAAACAGATTAAATCCAGTAGGTGTTGGTGTTTTTTTGGGGGTCGACAACAATATGGACATAGAAACATTAGTTGAAAGCGTGGGTCAATGATTTCTTTTAAGAGCAGATTTCTGTGAACTGACTCATGCTTTTGGTAACATGCATTCTTTTTAAGTCAAAGGAAAAATTTGTTGTTTTATGTGGTTCATTCAGTGACGGTCTGGAAATGTCAAACAATGGCCACTAGTAGCATGCATATTATGATTATCGGATATTTTGTTTATTTTTCATGAGAATAATATCACTTTGTAGTTGTTAGATTTCTGAAAGCTGGATAAAAGGCTCATTGTTTGGCCTGGGTCATCAGTTTCGTAGTTTTTTCTTTCAAATGGTTTTTGAGAATATGTTTTGAAAGTATTTTTTGCATCTTGATACACAATAAAGAATTTCAATACTGTCAAACCTTTAATCCAATCATGTAATTGAAAGTTGACAAATACTAGCTACTGTTTATCTAAATGGGTTAAATTATTGGTCTAAAATGAGATAAATTTTGGAATTTAACCGAACTCATATTTTATTTGAAAATGTACTTAAAAGAAGTTAAATGTGTTTAGTTTATAAACTTTGAATTGAAATTGAAATTGGTTTTTATTGAAAACGTTAATATATTTTTATCTTTTGAAAATGAATATATATAATTTTTTTTTAATTTAAATATATTAAATTTTTGACTTATCAAACGTGTTTCATGTTACTATTTATCTTGTTTATATTTTTAAATGTTTGACACGTAAAGATTTGGCTTTAAGACTAAAAAGCATATTTAATTTTAATTTAATAAAAATGTTTGATTATTATACTTCACTAAAGGGATCTATTTTATCTACATTCCACTGAATCTGAAAAACAATTCAAAATAAAGTTAGGTATACAGTAGGTCGGATCCAGGTAATATTAATTGGATCGAGTAAACGGATAATATTAAATAAATAATTAAATAAAATGAATAATTATAATTGGATATAGATGTGAATTAAATTTTTAATAATTTAATTCAATTCAAATGTAATTATATATTTGTAATTATATTTTAAATTTTATATTTGATATCATATATTTTTATAAAAAAATTATTGTATATTTCTTTAAAGAATAACTTAATATAAATTCATAATGTGAATAATTCATTCAAATTAATCCGTTACCAAAACAATCACCGATAAATTAACTGACGATACATGAATTTTAAAATATTAAATTTAAATTATACTGAATTAATCACGATCTAACAAATATCATACTGAGGCCTAAGGAGGATTACTAGAAGTTTTTAAAATAATGCCATAAAAATTAGGAATCCAAGAAGCAAGCGCATAAGAGAAGAAAAGATGATAAAAAGGGAAATTGTAGAGAGAGAATGAATAATCAATCTTCATCTTTTTTGTTTGAATTCTTCCTGAAAGTGTGTTCAATCTGGGTGGCCATGAAGAAAGCGGTGGAGGCAAGTCCCTTAATGTCTGGGACTTTGTAGTTCTGGGCAACGTACACCCCCAAAGCTGCGGCCATGACGTGCGAAAAACTGCTTCTGATTATCCCCATCGTCAAAACCACATCGAAAAACAGCTGCTACCGTATGAATGGGGTCACTTCTATATTTATTCCCTTCTTAGCTCATAACATTACCCCTTCCCCAAGCAATTTTTCTTTTCATACAAACAAATTAACCCTAAACCCTTCTTCAAGTAATACCTTCTTCCTCATCTGGTGGGACCCATATATTTTCTATGCCCCCTTATCATTAGCTTTATCATTACTATAAATTAATAACCTTCATTAAAGTTAAATCATAAATGGTTTTTATTCTTTTAATTAAAAATACATTCAATATAATAATATTGTTATAATTAATTACTAATATCACTTTGTGGACTGTCTGAGTAACTGTCAAGGTGGTTTTTATTTCACACATTTTTAAATAATAAAAACAGTTATTACTTTATGTTTGATAATACCATTTTATATTAATTATAAAATCTCATAATTTTTAATTTATACAAACAAATAAACAAAATTAAGTTAAAATAATAGTTTTATAATCCGGTTAACATAAAAGTTAAATAACAAAAATTCAATTAAGAATATAAATTTTTTAAATGCTCAACAAATTGAAAAAACTTAGTAAAAACTCAATTTAAGATACAAATTTATAAAAACTTAAAAAAATGATGTAAAATATATTTCCTTTTTGTTTTATTGAATATCATATATTCTTATCAAATCGTCTATTTTTAGATTATAAATGTAATGTGTAAAATTTGTTCCATCCGTAACTAATATATTTAACAAAATTATAGTTGAATATATAAATATGGTTTTAGTTAGTAGGATACGAAAAACATAATCTGAAAACGGTACCAAAACAAAAAGGTTTATTTTATTTGATTATACGATCATATGGTCTTCAGAAAAACAGTATGTAACATCTGAAAATATAGCATAACATTATATCATAGATTAATCAGATATAATAATAATAATAGAACAATTCATCAGTTAGTAAAGTATTTAACTTTATAGTTACCCAAAATAACCATAAACTGATCGGTTTACAAAAGATAGGTTAAACCTATTAAACGAACGATCCATTCTAAAACTATACATAACTGATGACTGAGCGGTCTTAACCTAAGCAACATGATCATCGCCTTCCAGCGCTTGCTCCACTGAACACTCATCACCTTCTGCTCACATCCAGAGGATGATCATTGCAAAAGAAAAGGTACCCGGATGGACAAAACAAGAAAGTAGGGTAAGCTAATGTAATTTAATTATAGACACATAAATACAATTCATGCAAGTTCAATACGTATTAAACCGAACGGTACATCATACAAACACTGAATACAATTAATCGCCACCATTCATATATGTATATAAACCGAACACTATAACTTGACCATCCGGATTGTATGAATATGTAGCTACAGTCGTCCTTGCACTTGTGGTAGTGTAACAACTGACATCAATCAAGCTACTACCCAAGGTTAATCCCATAATACCTACCTCGGCACCCTGAGGTGGTAGGACCTCCTGCTATTCTCACAAATGATATACCTCTCTGTGTAAGAATGATACTCATAGAATTTCAGGATGAACGCCAGCTTAGCATATCCATATTCATACTTTACCATTCAATAACCACACACGAGACATTTCGCCTTGGAATTCTCTTCCACAATATTCAAAAGTCCAACATTCTCATATTTAACATAATCTATCATTCATCAATTATACTTTCATTCACAGAATAAAGAAAACATGTGAACGTTGGAAACCGAACACCTTCACACTACTCAACCGAGAGAACCGAACGGTTCATAAGAGGCAAAACAGAAGAAACTGACCGAACGCTATTATAGGCTGACCACCATAGAAACCAACTACTAGGAACTTAGCCCAACCAAAAGAGTTTAAACCACTCACTCATAACTCAAACTGAAACTCTTAAAAAAACTTATACAAAATACTATACTAGCCCGAGTACTTAGAGATTATTGGATACTCTATCTAAACCGAACACCAGTTTAATATTAGAACACTGCGATTAGACCGAACTGTCATAAATAGATAATACCTCTAATAAACCAAACCCAGTTAATGACTGAGTACATAACATAGTCGAACAGTCAACAAAACAAATCTCAGAATAACCCTTTTTAAACCAAAACAAGATATTTTTCTTAATTTCTAAACCTCCAAACGTGATTTCTAAGTTATTTTAAACCTATTCCACTGAACCTATTACACACTGCTCACCACTCCCATTTTCACACACCCTCTTCTCCAAACCAGAACTAACCGAACGTTCTACAACAAGAAACTCCAATCCAGTTCACATGTCTCGGTCAACCACAAAATTTGAATACAATTCAATCAAACATATCGTCATTCATACATGCAAGCATTCACACATCAATTTCAAACACAGAAAAAAATATAATTAAATCACTAGCTTCCCTTGCCTTGAATAAACTAGGCACTTTTTAAGCTTTCACCACTTTGACTAACCAGCAACCACTTCTAAAACAACTTACTACAACTCCGATCGGTAAAATGGACCAACCAGAGGATCAAAACAAAAACAGGTTCAGAGAGAGATAGATGAAGAACACATGCAAGCGGAACAGTGCTTGCATGTTCTAGAAAATACCAAAACTTAAAAAGGAAGAATGATTTTACTTACCCACTTCACACAACAACTAGATTGATGAAAAAGAACTTCTTGTCACCAAAGAAGAATTCAAACACGGCCTAGATGATGATCAGAAGAAGAAGAAAGTGAATATTTTTAGAGAGAAGGAGGAGAAACTCAGAAATATGGAGAGAAGAGGTTCATGCAAAAGTGGCTCAACTTTTGAAAATTTTACTTATATACTACCGTCAAAAATCGATCGACCAACCAGTTACATACACCTGCTGAATTTAATGGTTCTGACATTTCATAAGATATTTCCTAAACTATTTTTAAAATACTCAATATTAATGGTTAATTTTATAATTTTACAATCAATACTTGTTTTGAAAAATAATCTATTTCTAAGAAAAACTTAAGATGTATAATATGATCTGGTTTCTAATAATATAAAGAAAGCACCTAGATTTACAACTTCACAAATTAAAAACACTGTAGTTATTTATTTATTTATTTTAGGAATCGAAATATGCTAATAGCATTTTCTGAAAGAAAAAAAGATACCTTAATAGTCTCTCAATATTATATTGAATTCAATTGGCATATCCCAAGTGGCGATAATTAGGTATTGGCGTAGGTGAAAAATATTTATACATTATTATTTAAAGAATTTAATTAGAGTACATAAAATAAAATTCACATTATTTAAAAGTACGTTATTCTTAATGCAATTTTAAGATAATTATTATAACATTATTAAACTTATTATTTATTATAATTATAGTTGAATAATGAAAATACATTTTTTTTCCGTTATCAAATTATGTTATCACGTTATTAGAATAGGGTCCCGTATTTTACTTCTTCTCTCTTTAAAGATTAAGTGTGTTTTATTTATTTTATTTCTTATAAAATAATTGTTTATTATATTAATTTCTTCTAAAATTTTACAAAAAAGGATTATAAGCTTATTAATTACAAAATATAAACGGAAAGGATTTGACATTAACAGGAATTCAATTATTATATATATTGTTATCTTATATTAGCAATCAATGTTGACTATTTTTCAGTTTAATTTAAAATATTAATTTTAAAATCAAAAAGTGGCTTTTTAATACGATGATTTGGGTGATTAGAGAAAAATACGTCATTATATTCTCATTAAATATGATTTGCAACTTACAATGTTGGTATAAGTTTTTTTTTTCTAAATAACTATAAATAGTTAAAGTCATCGTTTTGTTTATTGCTATCTTGAAGTAATCCACTCACGGGTTTCTTGGACTTGTGATCAACTACGTTACTTCTCTGGTGGTTTTCATCATCTTCAATTTCATCAGGTTTGCTTCATTCGATCAATCAAATTTCCACTTTCACGTTTTCCCTCATTACTTATCTGTACTTTGACCATTATTTTACTATTATCTGTTAATTTTATACTTTTTTATTGCTTTTCTGATATCCATTTCTCTAAATTTTTCAAAAGAGACACTGTAGGTAGGAGATGATCATCTTTTTTAGAACTTATTAGGGTTCCTTTTCCACTCTATGCAAAAGCAATTGTTTTCGCAGATTTTTTCCTGTATCTCCTTCTGCTTCTTGTTTGTGTTAATATCGTCTGACTTAGAGTTGCTCAAGTTTTGGGTTTTGTTTCGTTTTATGATGTTTCTAACTTGTTTCATTGTTTATTATCTTTAGATAATGGAAATTATTTTGAATCTTTGTTGATTGGTGAATTACCTTTTCTTTGTGAGATTATGGATATTTTATTTTAATTGAATTTTGTTGATTCCAATTTCAGCAGGAATGGCAAGGAGCTACTTCAAACAAGAGCATGATCTTGGTAAACCTTTTGCTTCCACTTTTTTCCCCCAATTGTTCGAAACTTTTGTTGTGTGCTTGAGATGTAGGTAGGTATTATATTAATAATAGTTTTCTTTCCAGAGAAGAGAAGAGCAGAGGCTGCTAGAATTAGAGAAAAATACCCAGACAGGATCCCGGTGAGAATTGCCAATTCTATTTTTCTTTGCTACTGTCTAAATACTTATGCATTTTTTGGTGATAGCTGAGGTATACATTTTTGCAGAAGACTTGTTCTTTTACGTGTTGTTCTTTTTTTAATGCTTGAGTAGGCTTTACTTTTTTGTATTTATTATTGATGAAACCTTGTTTATTATCTATAAACAAATGCATTTAGTCCTGCTCAGTGAGTCCTGTTTGGTGAACGTAATTTCGTTAGGCATTTTTCTATTCTTAGTTTAATGGATTTCTCACCGTAAATGTCTGCTGTTCCTGTTAGCGCAGTCATTTCCCCTTGCCTTGTTTTACTTTGTTTCCAGGTTTCCTATTCCTACCTTTCCCTTTACTGAATATAATATCTCTGTAAACGTAGTTGTGTTCCTCATGAGAAGGGTCTGTATTCTATAGCGTGGAAATTTGTACTGTGTTTTAGATATCTTTTAAGGAAAAACCAATTTGGACTGCTATTGTGTATAAGTGACTAATATGGAAGTATTCTATATTGGAGGTTAAGTGATTGATTACAGAGTCATTGAATGATACAATGAATTCGAACTTAAGAAAGATTATTGGATGAGCTGTACATTTGTGAACGTTCTCAGAGGCTGGATACTGAGAAGGAAGCATCCTATATTCCTATTACTTTGTTGCCATTAAACATAGTCAGACATCTAGGTTAAATTTGATTACAGAGTAATATCAATATCCATATTTAAAGATAGGTCAATTTTAATTTTCCTAGTAGATACATTGTATACGTATCAAGGTATGGTATTTTAACTTGTATTTTGCTTACCTTAACTATCATTCTCGGAAGTGCATGTCATTGATATATCTGAAATTTTGTGCTAAATTATTCTGGATATGCCTGAAGGTTATTGTGGAGAAGGCAGAAAGAAGTGACATCCCAAGTATTGACAAGAAAAAGTAAGCTGTTGCCTATATATTTCTTCTTGTGTGGAAAATACGATATTATTAGACAAATTTTAACCGGTGGCCTAAGGACTTTCTCTTTATTGATTTCTTAATTGAGGCCCTCATACACCGTTAAGTATGACCCTATTAAATATTTCCATTCTGATGTATGCAATTTAAAGTTTAGCTTAGACAAAAAAATACATTTTATTATTGTTGGATTACTAACTGTGTATAGCATACCTGTTAAAAGTGTTTCGTAATTCCATTTGGTTGCCTTAGAATAAATGCAGGATCTTATGCTTGTTGAACTATTCTAAAGTGTTGCATAAATGTGATACACAATGATAAAGCTATATTGATCATAATCACGGTGTGTAACCAGCTTGGATAAATTGAACAGATGATATACCAAAAATGGATAAAGACGACTTACAAATTTGGCATGAGTGACTATTAGCAATACTGCAATACTTAAGAAAATGGATGATTTTGGTAGCTTCAAACAGTAAACGGACCTGAATTTTAACATGGGTAAACAAAATTATGAATTACTTTTCTATTTCTGAAAGCTTGGTTGTAATGGTTGTGTCTCTTTGCTTTTGTTAGCTAATAACTAGATTTTAGGGTGTAATGAATTTATCATTGGCCGTTGTCTTATGCCAGACAACGTATTAAATTTGTAACATGGTTGGCAGCCGTATACTGTGTATTATGAATCTGAATGACAACATTGCAGGTACCTTGTCCCTGCTGACTTGACTGTTGGACAGTTTGTCTACGTGATCCGCAAAAGGATCAAGCTAAGTGCAGAAAAGGCAATCTTTATATTTGTGGACAACGTCCTTCCTCCTACAGGTGAACTGAGGCAAACACATGCTCATTCTCTCTCTTTTAGTATATATGATTCTCTAGATTTATAATATAGAATAAGCCTTATCCTATTGCATGACTTGATAATTATCAATTTCTTCAGGAGCAATTATGTCTGCCATATATGATGAGAAGAAGGACGAGGATGGGTTTCTCTATGTTACATACAGTGGCGAGAATACCTTTGGGGATTTCATTTCCATTCAGGAGCCCTTATAAATTAACTGCTTATGATTTGGTCTCTCTGGTCTGTCAGATAAATTCGTTATAGTACTTCTGTCAAGAATCTTATTCTCAATGTTTTGTACAGTTGTATATAAATTCCGTGAACTTGATTAATATTAAAAGTTCTCCCATTCAGTCTTTCAACTCCTTTCTCGGTTTACATCAGGCATATATTGGAATGTTCATCGATACAATGGATCAGTAGTACAAAACTTGAATTTAAATATCTTCAAGATGGTCCACCACCCATTGTCTCTTGTTTCCCCTTCTTTGTATCTGGATAAATGGTTAATTAGAATATGCTAGAAGCAGGGAATTGAGTCGTTCATTATATGGCAGAATAGGGGTCTAATTCGAAATGAAGTATTTCATCTTTCATTAAGCACAAGAAAAAGTGAAACTATAATAACAAAACTACTGCGTACTTATTTTGCCCTGTGAAATATTTACTTATGCTGATCATACTACTTTACATGATTTACATTTATTAATTAAAATCGTGTTGCATTACAAACATGTAGAGGCATGCATGTCGGAGACAGTAGAATCTGAAGGATGTGTCATTGCATTGCTACACAGAACCTAGAATTTGATATCTGGTCCTTAGGGAAGCAATGGTTATTGTGACAATGCGTTGCTTTTGATGGCAGATGGTGTACGTTCCATGTGGCATGCTCCTTGGCTGCTGGGAAGAGAGTTGAAGGTGACGGTTTAGCCATTCTCCCTTGTCTCTAAAACTCCTCGTCCCCATTCCCCACTCCTCTGTAGGTCCCATATGTTGTCATTGCCATTTTCATATGCCACTTGAGCTTTGAAATAATGCAAGAGAATTTCAACTTCGAGAAAAATAGGATTTGCTATTGGTAGCCTTCAACTTAAAGATAATGTTTTCAATTATCTTTTATTTTATTGTGAACAACTATAAAAGTGTTATTTTGTTTTCATTAAAAAATTTGTTTTTATAAGTTGGTACATAAATTATTAGAATAAGTTTTGTTTTTTTATTTCTCACATTGCTTTATGATTTTTTTTTTATAATTATTGTTAAAGTTTTAAACAATAATTCTTTTTCTTACAATGCAAGGGTCCTTAAGAGTCCAAATTTTCTATTGAAAAACGGAATGAATAAAACTCAAGGGAAGAACCTGTTTTTAATCTTTACATTTTTCTCATTGTCGATGAATTTAATGTCGACTTAGAACGTCTATGAATTTAACTTGTAAAAAAAATTTGAATTTAGTTTCTATTGGATTTATTGTGTTGTTTAATATTAAAAGAGATGGAATCTATACTTTTTTAAGTTTGAGAATTTGATTTATTCATGCGAAAGTACACATTTTTTAACAAGTTTAACTGATATAAAAACCAAGTACTTTTAACATGAAAGAACAGAAATTTGAAGACGCTTATCTGAAAGAATAGATATTAAAAATATGTTCATCTCTTGTATCAACTATAGCTATGTAAAGTAATTTTGATGTTTTTAGCTTTCCCCCTATTATCAGGTCACAGTCTAGTTTTGAGCCCGAATTAGCCGAAACTACTCGATCTCGCTTTCATTAAACCGACTTCGTTTTGGTTTGTCTCTAGCCAGTTTTGTGATCGCATCCTTTTCCTGCAATGAGAAAACCATCAAACTTCACCGGCCTAATATCCAACATTTATCACTCGTCTCTTCCTTAATTAATGGAAAAACCTTGTCCAACAAAACAATAAGAAGCTAGCAGTTAACGCATTCATGCAATTGCAATTTTGGCAGCATTCTACCACTACTAGTTTTTCAGCATAAATGCCATGTAGTCACTCCTTATTTCTGTCCCTTAATTATTTTGATTAGAATCTTAATTCCCCAAGAAATAGCTAATAGTTCACTCTTTGTGGTAGGGATTGCAAATGGGGTTTCTGTCTGGAGTGATTAAAAATAACCGAGAATAGGGGTAAGGGGACAAATGTGGACCCTTGATATCTTCATTTTCGTTTTCAAGGTTCATCTCCCAAACACATGCATGTTCTCTTAAAGAACGTTCTCCATCCCATACAAAACCTGCATTTAATGCACCCTCTATTCTACCATTACATATTTGTGAAAACCTTACTCTATAAGTCTATTCATAAGAACCTCACTCTTTCTCTGTTCCTAACTTAGACCCAGCAAACTCATCTCAGCATGACTCCTCTTTCTCTTGCCATGATCCTTCTCCTTAGTGTTTCTGTGCATGCATGCACTGCCCGATTTCCTAGTCTTTCTAAAAAAGACACCCCTCATAAGGTTGGGTTCCTAATACCAACTATTCCATTTCCGTATGCCATATAAGATCACATTGCATTAGTTCTCCGTACGGGACAGAAGATATTTTGTTCACCATATTTGGAAGCATTTGAAATTATATACAGATAGAGACTAAGATTTGTGATTATCTTACAAGGTCAAATTATTGGAGACGTTAACTGCATCTAGTAGCTTGAAGGATTACAGGCTACAGGAAAATCAACAGCAGCAACAGAAACTCGCGAATAATGAATTGAACACTTGTGAGAGTTGTAGCATGTCATCCACTTTGAAGGAACCGATCGTAGAGGCAGCTTCAGGTGCTTAATTTTCTAGAAAATCTATCCTTTCCCAAACACACACAGCAGCCACGAGCTCAAGCAATAGAGAAATGAAACTTCCAATGTTTATTACTGTTCATGGTTGAAAAGGTTACTCTAAGCAGTTGTTTAAAGAATTTTAGTCATTTTCTGTTAATACAAAACAAATGAAGTTTGCCTTTATTTTCTCAGGAAAATTATCTAAAGTACGTCTACCTTACATGTGAGGTGTCATGTAACTGAGTTATATATATATATATATAGGTGCATTAATGTCATTTTATCTCACCTCTCTCTCAGAATATAAATCTATAATTGTGTAATTTCTTATATAAATTACTCTAGCCTTTTGCACCCTTTATAACAATAAAGTGACGGTGGTGGAATGGGTATGCAGGGACATCTTTTCAAATGGATTCGCCATCCTTTCTCGCAGCAGAGGTAATATACAGTAAAATTTAGCTAGATTTTTGATAGAGTTATTTGACTACCAAACGAGAGGGGCCATATAATGGAAATGGTTTTTATTTAAAATCTGTGAAGAAGTTTATAATAGAGAAAAGTTTCTTAAATTTTATAAAACTTTAATCTGTTTGAAATATGTTTTGTCCATGAATATAGATAAAGAATCTAGTTATGATAAATTCATGTCTTTCATATATTTCTGTTTCTGTTGTTCTAAAAGGATTTGTTGTGGGAGAGATACGTGTCTCTTGCTTGTGAATATTTATGAATAGATTGTGAATGATAGAAAGCAATGAATGAGACATATAGGGTTGTGTAGGATGAGAGGGGGCCTGCACGGTCAATGCTGGGAGCTGCTCAGCATCATCACGTTGAAGAAACAATGCTTACAAAGGCTAGTGACACTGCAGAGGACATAGTTGAAATGGACTATGCTCAACCTCATCGGAAACCACCCATTCATAATGAAAAGCCTTGATTGCATGCATGCTTAGTTAGTGATTTATCATCTGTATTTTTCGAAGAATGTTTATGCCATGTAGTTTTGGCCCCTCCGATGACGTCTACGCCAATGCTGAGTTATTTGTTTTGAGAAACTACCATGTTGTAATTGGACCAAAGTATGATTACGATGTGTGCTATTTTAAAAAAACATGCTGTATATTTTCACGATGATGTTTGGCATAAAGCAAGTAATGGATAAACATGAATAATATAATAACAGCCAGATTCGTTTATTTAGCATTTACGTTAGTCAAATCTACAGGCTAAAGACACCAAGGCACATGCAATGCCTCGGTGAAATGTCAGAATTCCCAGTTTTTGCATCAAAATAATTTGATTCACGTGAAAAGTGTGGACTGGTACGTAGACATGGATTGAAATAGAATAGTTGCCAACTTTTAAGGCGTGTATCAGAACAGTTGGTATTTCTCTTAAATGCTGGTCGTAGTTAAAGTGTGTACCCAACTTCCGTTTACTGTCCTAAGTTAGTTAACTCTATTCTGGCTCCAACAAATACTATAAAGCCAATATTTTCATTATTGTAGGAATATAAAAACATAGTGAGAATTGTTTTTACCGGGATCCGAAGGAAAAACCTTCGGATAGGTGATAAGATTTGATATTAAGAGATGGAACAGAGAAAAAAATTATCTCTAAAAAGTTCTCCAATGCTAAGATTTGATATTAAGATCTGGGACAGAGAAAAAATTTATCTTTAGAAAATTCTCCAAAAGACAAAAAAAAATTGAATCTTTTAAGTAAAAAAGAGGAACTATGAGAATGTGTATTTCTTGATAAAATATTATGTATATTTATAGAGTTTTTGGATAGATAAAATTAATAAAATCAAAAGAATATCCAGTAACATCGACAACTATAATAACTTAATAATTAGTGAAATAATAACGATGTAACATCTTAATCTGTCTGTTTTAGAGTTTGTACTTCATCACATCTTTTTAAAGGTTTTCGAAGAATAAATGGAGAAAGAGTATTTAAACTTCTCTAATCTTGACTCTTAAGTGATATAACTTGGGCGTGATAGGATTGAGGAAGTCTTACAAAAATTTCAGCTAGAGGTAGCCAAGATGAGAATAAGAAGTCCATTTGGTCATATATATATACGAGGAAAGACCTAAAGCTCGTATAAAGTTTTAGTAATATAAACATAAGCCATTCAAGTTGAGATGGGAATAAATGTTCATTTTCAATGGAGACTTTAAAAGACTCATGATTCGTCTTAGAATTCTTGTATTGATGTTACGATAGATGTCGATCCCAAATTTATTAAGTAGCAGTTTTAGGTTCAATTACTTATCCACTTTGAAATGTGTTATGAAGTAATTAAAGTATCTTTAGTATTGATTCCTATGAAACTATTAGACTTAATATGAAGATAAATATATTAATTAATAGAAAGGAGTAAATTAATTAATGCAGGAAGCAAACAATGCATATCTCACATGTGGTGTAACATGCCTACATCTCTAGCTTTTAACTAACTTCTAACGGGTACTCTTTTGTCATGTTGTATTTTAAAACTTCAATAATTTCTTACTTTAATATTAGTAGAACCATTGAAGTACTTAGATTTAGTCTTATCCACTCACAATCTTTATATTTAGTGCTAAAAGAAATAAAATTTTAATATGAAGAGTTACAGATAACTTCCAACCGCTTTTAACCGACTGGATAAGAACCCATATCACTGTGTCCAGACACTCTATCAAGTTGCGAATTGAAGCATCTAATTCAAACATTCTCATATTCATCAATAAAACCTACAAACAAATGACTCTAGAAATCTAAATGGAAAGTAAAATTTTCAACAAATATATAGAATGTGAACTTATGATCCTGGTTGTAATTTATGTCTCCAACAAAACATAACGAGCACACTTTACAAAATTAAGCTCTGTATATGCAACCTAAATTCTTTAACAATCGCAACAGTCTTAATTAAAATCAGGTTAAAAATGATATGGTAATTCTCCAGTTTCCATTTATTCAAAAAGGTAATCTTGAGTCATTTAAACTCATCTACCATGACTTCACTCTGCAAAAGAAAGGAACATATCATCATGTTTAATTTTAAAGCAAACATCCAAATATCAGTGAAAACATGAGAACAAGTCCTGTATAAAATATTGTGTTGGAAAGTCGAATTGAACCTGTCTCCATTCTTAAGGTGCATCTTGTATATTGTTGAAGAAAGTTATGATTTTTTTAGGGTTCCTCCGATAAGTTTGGGACCAAATTTGAAACAGACCTAAATGAGAATTGTGGACCAATCCAACAGCTAGGTGGAAGAAAGTTTCTGCAGTGTTTGGACCACTTCCTTTCTGAGCGTACACTGATTTTGAATGAGATCCAACATCCTGCGCAGGAGACACTCCAAAAGAAAAATGGACCATTTGCCAACACCACTGCCTCTACCCTAACGTAGACTCCAGACAAAATCAACTTCATTCATGTGCTTTTTCATCCTTCAACTTCACAATATATAATAGAGACATTAAAATATATATATATAATAAATTTTAAGTTTAATTTAACTTTACATAAATAACAAAGTATCACAATATTTCTTTACTTAGAGATTTATATCTTGTAAATGCCTGTTCCTATTTTTCATCTGCATGATGTGTTTGTTTCTTTTCAGGTGACATATTCAACGGATGTTCTTTCTCCTGTTCTACAAGCCGCAGTGTTGCATTCTTTCTTGTCATCTCAGATTGTGCTATGAAACAGACTACAACAAATGCTACTAATACAAAAAAATTCCAAACACAGCTTATAAATCAAGATGCACACCAGACCAATCCATCTCAAGTTAAGGCATCTGAACCTGAGGCCATTGAAAATCCAATTAACCAGACAAGTAAAAATGCTCGAATCCAACAAAGAAAACCCACGTGACTCTTGAAGGATTCTGTACAGGGCTTATAAATCACAATGATGTGCCTTCTAGAGCTAGCAAATCCACAGCAGAAAAGCCTAGGGATCCCACAAGAAGGAACACTGAAACAGGTTCAGCTCGTTCAATCCAGACAGCACATTTAAATGATGACGTAACCATGACTGATGTGAGCTTCTAGACAACCACATCAACCAAAAAAGTATTATTATTGGAATGGTATAAAGTTATAAATAATTTTTTTGTGCCGTTGAAGGCATGGTTTTTAGTTTTGATCTGCAAGCTGTTGACGTAACCACACTGAATTTTTGAAGTCTCCACATTTGTCCACAATTTCTTGCGATATTGCTTACCATGGTTGAATATGTAATTCTAGCTGTACAATTTTGGACAGTTAACAGGGGCTTGCTATGAAAAGATCTGGATTAAAGCTAATGTAGATGGGTCTTATAAGCTTCAAGAACATCTTACTAGCTGTGGTGGAGTTTTCCGTGATCACACACGTTAAATCTTGGAACATTCTGTTTCGGGTAACTCTTAAATGAAGTTAATTTAAAAATTGTGTTTGGGTTTGTAGTGTAACTTTTCATGTGTATTTTAAGTGTGACACTGCAATCTCTTATTTTTCTGTCAGATCATCAGATCCAACGTCTAATGGCTTTAGTGTGCAATCTGAACTGTGGGGTGTCCTGACTGCCCTGAAGCTTGCTAAGGAGAAAAGGATTTCTCAGCTGTGGACTGTGTTCTGAATAAACGGGCGGAAAAATATGATCTTTATACTCCTCTTGTTCAGTCGATACTTGAGTTGATTGAGGGAAATTGGAAGGTTCGAATCTCTCATTGCTATCGTGAAGGAAACCAAGTTGCTGACTGGTTGTCAAAATTTGGGCATAGTAAGGAGATAGGTCTCCGAGTGGCTGACGCGATTGTTATTTTTAAAGTTAAATATAATTGTGTTTACAATCAAATGATTTTATTGAAACTTTCATTATATTAATTTGTTTATTGAAAGTTATTAACAACTGTTTTCAAGACAATCTAATGAATTTATTTTTGACAAATTGCTACATATTAATAAACGGATTTTATCGTTATTCTCATTTATTTTGTTTTGATCGTACTATTTGTAAGATTTATGTTGTTTTTTTAATACCCAGAATTCAAAATACTTGAATTCAAAACACATTATTAACTTTAAAAAGATTTATTCAAAATTATTATAATTACTCGTGTATAAGAACATTTTTTATTGACAAAAATAAATATTTAGCGTTGAACAAGCTCGAAATGAATTACGCTAAAAAATCACTATTTCCATTACGAATACATTGTTGAAGTTGAATTACAAATTCATGATACACAACTGTATAATAAAGAAAGAAAAAAGTTCCATGTTCACTTATCTGAAAAGTACCGATGGTAACAACTTTGAGGTAACCATATAAGTAGAATATTTTTTAGAGGTATTAAGCATAGGAACTGACTGTAAATTCCGTATCAAGCTTGGCAATTGAAATCGAAGATGGAACTGTAAATCTAAAGTAGGCTAAAATATATTGTCAAATTACAGGGTGTAAGAAGTTACAAGATTTTTATAGCCTCGTGTCTATTACCTCATGACACACAAGCTGTTGAAGTTTCGCTTATTTCTGCCAAATATACTTCGTATCTCACTTTTATATGCTCTCCCAAACAAAGTTTCAGATTTTCAACATCTGAGAATGGTCAATGTCTCCAGTAAACAAATGCGAACAAGAAAATGACAGTCAATAACATTCCTGCATATTTGATCCATTGGTCGACACGGTTTCGTCTCTCAATTAGCCTCAAAACAGAGTTAGATATCCCAACTGTATTGAGGATGTCCAATGCTTTTCTATGTGCACTCTGCATCCCAGATATATGTCCAAATGAAGAGGTATATCAACAACAATATAATGGATTAATAATGCTCCATTAATTATCACTAAGAAATTAAAACCCTAAAAAAACTGGATGTGATGAAGGTTAATAATATAGAAAACAACATGAAAAGGATAAAAGCTACACTTTTTCAACAAGAGAATACGACAATGAAAACCATCAAACAAACTAAGTTTGATTCCAATTTTCAATGAGTGAAGCCCAAAAAAGAAGAATTACAAGAACACACTTTCTTGGTATTCCCCGAAATGGATTCTTCAAGAGAGATGCACTCAGTGTAAATGGAAGTAGAAGTAATGGTTCAAATTTAAAGGGAAAAGGGGACAAGAAAGTGTTATGTTTAAAACCTGAACCATAAAATAGCATTAATGAGAAATAGAGATAAAAAGCATAATTATATTTAACGTTACTAATGACTTAGTGGATATGTTTAAGAGGTGAACATCTGAAACAGAAACAGCACGAAAAGAACAATAAATACAGATAGGAATTTGATATTTTACGCAATTACAATCTAAATTTCTTCCGTAGAAAAACTACAATTGTAGCCTATAAACAAACATAATATTTAATTTGTCACCAATAATCACAAAGATATTATTCTAGCTAACCCTAAACTGTAGAATATAAATGTTGTCACAACAGAAATGAAATGAATTACCTTCAAGCGTTCTCTTTGACCATGTATTGAAGAAAGGATGGCTTCCCCAATTGCATTTGCATTTTCTAGTTCCCTGGCAGAAGCGCGAACTGAATGTAATGCCTGTGCCTCCTCATCAAAAATTCTCAGAACATGAGCAGAATCCCCATTCTAGCAATTTCAAATGAAGTTGTTATCAGCAAATGACGATAAAAATAAGCCACAAAACTAGAGCATGATGGTAACAACATACAGCTCGTCCCAACAGTTCTGCTCTCTCATTAGCTTCTCTCATTCGTTTCTGATGCCGTAAGTTATATTTATCCAAACTTGCTCTTAGTGATTCAGCCTCCTCAGCTATCTGTTCCACTTTTCTAAATAAGAAACATAATACCTTTAATGAAAATCCTCAACTAGAATACTGCAATTCCAGCAGCAGAACCCATTATAGCATAGATATAAGCAGAGCACTTCGCGTGCTGCTCTTGGCCCGACCCTGCCCGAGTGCTTTGTCGCCCCAGGTGTACCTGTAGCTCTCTGGTCTTGACCCACGGCCTAGGAGCTTTTTATTTCGTAATGTTCCGTAGGCCTCTCTCGAGTGACATAAGCATTTAGTACTTGGATCTTTTTATCAATTAACGACGTTTGCAACGTCTAGCTTTGAGAACAATTTTGGGAATTTACATTAACATACATAACAAATTGCAATAACAAACAGAAATCAAACAGACAGAACCAATACAACATCACTCATACATTTCGAATCACCAACCATCTAATCCCTAGCACTTTTCTACATTTCGAATCACCAATCATCTAATCCCTAGCACTTTTTCATTCCATCCCAAATAACAACATTTCGCATTGAATTTTAATTACTCTCCCGATTAATTCCAAACAAAATATTGGCATCATTCTTCAAATTTTCAAGAGGCGCAACTCTGAACTCCAATAATATGGACAAAAAGCACAGTAGCAATATCATCAGAAAAAGATACGAAATTGTCTGCATTCTTCCACAATCAAATATGCAATTCCGAACTCAAACAACCACCGCGCGAAACAACATGCACAAATTATCGAAGCAATTTCCTCAAAAACACACAAATATCCTCATGAAAACAATTGATTCAACTGAGATCGGGATCGAAATCGTTCACCTTTTCCAGAGATCACGTTGAGGTTTTGCTGTGACGGATCGCCAGAGGCGCTCAATCTCCACGCAGAGGGATTGGATCTGAGTGATGTCCTTCTTCACAGCGAACGAAAGCTCCGTTTCGGCGCCGGTGCCGGCGGTGGCAGAGTACTCGAGGCGTTCGAGACGTTCAAGACCGTCACGAGACCTAAGCAGAAGTTTTTTTGCGGATTGGTGAATCTCCGATAACGTTCCTCCACCTCCTTCCATGGCGGCGACGGAGATGGTAATGGCGATAACGTTTCTCCGAGAGGTTGCTGTTCAATTTCACAGGAAAACAAAGCAGAATAAAGTTGGTTGGGTTGGGATATTTTTCCCATTTCAGACATTTCAATTGAATTTATTTTGTCTTATTAAATTACTCAAGAAAAAATAAAATAAAATTGTACTTTCATTGTGATTTTAATAAAATAATATATTTTCTAAATTTTCTAAACAAATATAAATATATATATATATATATATATATATATATATATATATATATATATATATATATATATATATACGCGCGCGCGCGAACCCGTGTTATTTAAATTTTTTTATTTTTGCTTTATTTTTATTTATAAAATTCTTTTTTGTAATTTTTCAGTTCTATTTTGCTTTTAAATTTTTATATTTTAAAATTTTAATTTTCAATATTTATAAGTTTTTTCAGTTTTAGTCAACAATATTTAAAAATAAAAAGCAAAATAGATTATTTTGTATAGAAGATGTGTGTCATTTATTAAAATCTACATGGATTAATTATAAAATAATGATTTGGGAGTATTCATGACTTTTAACAATAAAAAAGTTAAAGTTATAAATAATCTTTTTATTAATCGAATTTTATTTCATAAGATTACCATATATCTAGTTTTTTTTTCGAATTTCTTTTCAAGTCTTTTTCTATATTTCTAAACACATTCTTATTTTTTTTAAGATGAAGAAAGGATAAGATCAATCATAATTAAAAAAATTTACATACTTACCCAGGTTCACTTTTTTAAGATTGTTTTGGTTTTCTGAACTACGTGAAAGTTAAATGTTAAATGTGCTGATTATTTATAATTATGGGATATGTTTAATTTTTTATTTCATCTTTAATTTTATAGCTAGGTAATTGTAATACCTAAAATTTTAAAATATTATTATTTATCATATATAATATATTAGTTATATTATATAAATTTTTTATTTCAGAACACACACATATATATATATATATATATTAATATAGTCTTTATAAATTGTATAATATTATTCATGATGTGTGAACAATTATAATAATAAGTGATAGTAATATTATTTTCTAAGAGCATAATAATACAAATAATTATAGCATTTATCAATAAATATTTATTATAATATAACATGTACTGTTAAAATACAAGAGGAAGCATCACTCAAAAAGTTATGAGTCAATAAATATAATAATACGTAGCTAAATTGTGAAACATGTTATTTTATCACGTAGGGTGTTGAACAATTTTTTAGTCGCTTTAAAATCAACAAACCTAAATTCTTCACTAACGTAGTATAGGAGTAACCTAGGGTTTAATCCAAAGACTTATACTTATTAAGAATGAAATGATAGAATTTAACTTAATTATTTATTTACTAAAAACTAAAATTAGGTGGGGAAATAAAATGAATTATTAAAAACAAAAGAAACTGAGTGCAAATGCATGATTGAATCTATCTGAATGATGTATGAAAAACAAATGTCTAACCCTACAAAGCATATGCAGTGAAGAAAGAATGTATAAAGTCTAATAAGCTAAAACTTGAATATGGAAAATCTGAATCATTAAATGTATGATTATGAATTGAAAATGCAAAGAGTAATATGTAAAACAAAATCAAAATCTAATTGGTAAATGCTATGCTAAGTTTAGCTCATGGTATCGTTTAAATTGATGTAAACATTTTTGTTATTTCGCCTTTTCGGGACAACATTATTTAGCATGTTATGTTTTCTTTCATTTTAGGTTTTAGGCTTTTAGAGAGTTTTTGTCTAAGACACTGTCTTGAGACTTTTTCGTTTTTTCCGAGAGTTCAACTGAATCTTGGGTATAGTAAGCTTACACATTTAGTGAGACTCTCTCTTAGACGCTTTGACTTATCAGTAGTTTAACACTGCGTTTGGGTATTTGAGTTAGGTGTTTTTATGTTTTCTACAATCCTAAGGGTTTTTCTACGTTGGGATTCTTGAGCCTGAGTCTTATGTTTCATTCTATGATGTTTTAAAATTTTTATTTCGTTTAATGTTAGTTGGTTAAACTTTAAAACATGAAACTTTAAAACATTAGAGTATTTAAATATATAGATGATTTTGTCTTAATTGGGTAATCAACAATAGAAGTAGCCATACATGTCCTTTATGGCTCTTAAAGTAATGGTGTAAATACGTTATCTTATAAGTAACAACAACAATTTTTTCCACACTTGAAAAATAGAGACCTCTCTTGAGTAGGGCGTGACAAAAATAACTGATTTATACTAAATTACAATTAATTGTACCATATTATACTTAGAAAAACTAATCCATTTTTACTAAAAACTAAATATACTATTTTGTAGTTCAGTTTTGGCCACTGAGGCAACTGCACCCTTATATTTTTAACGTCATAAGCCAAAAGAATCATTTTGAACATTTTTTAGCAAAATATGGAGACTAACTGAACTTTTTTAGAACGTAAGACGACTTTGAACAAAAACCCAAAAACTAGGTACCAAATAATGTATTAAACCAATAATTTATAAGATAAAATTTAATTTAATTTATATATTATAATTTAATGTTATTTCTAATACCAGTGAAATCTCGAATGAGATATATTATCACAAATATTTGCACATGTAAAACACCATAAATACGTGTTAGTATGATCATGATCAAAATTTCTAGGTACTCTAATGTGGCTGTACTAGAGCATACATTTTTTTCCTTCTGTGTGTAAGTATTTTGCTTCTAAAAAAGCTTTCCTTTCTGTATGGTCCTTCTCCTACTAATATCCCTATGCATGATTCTTCAAAGTCACAAATCATGTTTTTTTTTTCTTACCCTCAAACACCTTTAAGCGCATAGTATGAAGATGATCGGGGATTCGAATCCAGTTCTTCTGATAGAACAGTGTTCAAACATGAATTTGTTAGTAGCATGAAAAGACTTGTAATGTTAAAAAATTTAATTTAATTTAATTTATATAAAATGAGGTATATCATTAGTTATTTATATATTATAAATTAGTTCTTTTAGTTAATGTGACACATTTAACATAAATTTTTTTACAAAATTTATGAATTTGTTGAAGTCTTTAGAAGATTATAATATTATCAAAATTTGAAATTAAATCTAGGTTGGAACCGAAGTTAGTTTTTTTCAAGAGCTTTTTGTTTTGCTAATAGAATATTGTTTGATGAAAAAAAAACTTTAACATTGCTTTATTGGAAATAGATGTTGCCCTATTGGGATCACTTTTTAACTAGAACAAGACCAAGTTTTTAGTTGCTACCTTTTATCCCAATTGCTCTATGTATAGCGTTTCTGTCAGACCTCGTAATTATGCACCCAAAACCCACCTGTCTAATCTCATTTATTACCCCAAAACACTATTCAGATTCATTTAAAACCCACCCAAAACTCTGATCACTGACACCAAGTGTCAAGAATGGAAGATTCGAAAATCAGTAAGTGGAGGACAGGTGTCCATAGGAGAGTGCACGCCCGTTGGACGTGGGGTAGACAAAAATGATTTTCTGAACAACCCTGTTCACTCTCCTCTGCATGCACTTCTCCTTCCCAACTCTGACTTTCCATTTTCCTCCTCCTTCTCTCTAGAAAACATTTTCTTCTCTCTACTGTAACTCATCCTTCCCTTCTCCGATCCCATTTCAGAAACCGTAGAAGAATTCCCGTCGTCGTGAGCTTCATTCTGGACCGAACAGTTCCAGATTCTGAAACTGGTAAGTTTCTCTTCTTCGTCGAGCGTTCTTTTGTTACATGCAAAGCCAAATTCTGGTTGCATGAAGGGGTATAGTCTAAGTTATTCTTGATTTTTATGGTTAGATTTAGTTGGAAGAATTAAGTGATCTTTGAGGGTAGAAAGCTGTAGACGGACGAACCCGAAATCTTACGTTTAGAACGTTTCACTCACTGATCCAGGTAAGGGAAGCTTATTTAATTTAATTGACATTTGTATGTTGCCTTACTGTATGAACGTCCGTTGATTTAAGGAATGAATATGATGCATGCTGCTTGATGTATATGATGATGGTTGATATGTATGAATGTGAATATGAGTAATCATTTTAAGTATGAATTATAAATGTGGAATTCTATAAAGTCTGTAAATTGATATTTGATATGAAGTTATAAGGTATGAAATGATATGTTGAAAACTTGAGTTGAAAATAGATGAAATTCTGAATATGAAATTTTCATTATGATAATGTACGTTCGTTATCGAACGGTCCTCTACCGTTCGGTTTGTTCTAGTAAATTGTTTTAAAATGGAACTCTTTCATTTGGAGAGAATTCTAGTCAAGAACGAGCATCCTCATGTGGAAATACTATGTTTGAGCGTTTGGCTCAGCATAGTAATACCCTGATAGCTGAAATAGAGTAATACCTATATATAAACCCTCTTATTTTAAGATTAGTAGCGCTCGGTTTTACACCTAGCGTTCGTAATAAGTAGCGCTCGGTCTTACACCTAGCGTTCGTACTAAGTAGTGCTCGGTCTCATACCTAGCGCTCGTATTGAGTAGTGTGCGGTCTCATACCAAGCGCTCGTACTATTGTATAATCAATCTTGATAAAATAGCGTTCGTCCAACTGTAGTAATACTTTCTTTTACCATGTTCGGTCATTTACTGGCATTGGATTTCCGTATGTGAACTATTCTAAATATGGTCCTTAACATCTTGAATATTCTTCTTGCATTGGATCCGGCCTAAGGCCCCCATACTTGATTTATTTCTTAAGTATTGGCTTGAACTCAAGAGAGTCAGTTCATTCAACTGACTCACGTGATAGATATCGCTCGTCACATATTGTACTATTTTACTCGGTTCATTTCGTAAATCCAATAGTAACTCTCTTCGTTTTATTCTGTTCTGAACGGGAGAATCATCGATCTTTTTTTCTTATCGTTCGTTCTCGTTATGAAGAGGGCTGAACGTTCGTTATTTTATGTCCCTGTAACTGATGGTGAAACTGATAATAAAGTGGAAGATTATAAAGGATGAATAGTATATGAGATGAATAAACGATTGTGGTTTTTGAACGAGCGTTCCAGGGAGGAACGACTCATGTATTGAATATTGGAAATTGGTGAAGTATGACTGTGGTTATGCTAATGCTGGCAGTTCATCCTGATGTTCCATGAGTACTCGTCCTCACGTAGAGGGGGTAGGTCATGTGTGGGAACGGCAGGAGGTCCTAGTCCTTAGGGGTACTTTGGATAGGGCTAACCTCGGGTGGCAGCTGTTGAGTGTATCCCAGTTACTACATCACCCAGGTGCAAGAACGCCTGTAGCTACACAGATTCATACAGTCCGCACGGTCCGTCTAATGATAGTTTTCGTATTGATATATATATATATATATATATATATATATATATATATATATATATATATATATATGTTGAACCATTCTTGTGTTGTTGAAATGTTTAATTTATATGTTGATGTGTGAATTAAATTACTTAAGCTTACCCTGTGTTTTCTTGTGTTGTCTCGTCCTTGTACGTCCGTCTTGTCATTGCGATGATCATCCGTGTGGATGTGAGCAGAAGGAGACGCCTTGTTGGAGGAAGTGATTGAAGAGGAGAACCTGGTGGACGTTGAAGTTAAGGCCGAGCCTTAGATCGTCCGGTTGATTTTAGATGTTAGTTGTTTTGTTTAGATCGTTCGGTAATTGGTTTTGTAAACCGTTCGATCCTGACTTCCTTTCTTATGCTGTTAAATTGTATTCAACTCTGTACTTAACGCCGTTCGGCTGTTGAACGTTAATTTTTAGTGTAAGACTGCACTGTTAGATTATGAAATGTAATTAATTCTATTATATGGTGATTACTGTATTTTGGGATGTTACAGTTTCCCTTTAGGATTTCTTCAATTGCTTGATATGTAAAACTTTATACGGCTATTTAGTATTGTTTCTTCCAACATTTTCATGAATTTCTTTCTGTATTTATAATTTTTTTATTTTAAATTATATTATTTAGAGTATAAATTTTATTTTATATTCTGAAATGCATAATTTAAAATATAATTATTTTATTTTAGAATGTACAATTTAAAATATAAAAATATTATATTTTAAATTTTATAATTATATTTCTTTATATAATATAAAAAATATTTTTTGTTTTATATTTTAAAATATATTAATAAAAATATAAAAAATATTTTTTAAATTATATATTTTGAAATACTAAATTTATGGAATTGCATGTTGAAATTATGGAAGCACAAAATGAAAGGACTCTATTTACTTTACCTCACCCAAAAATACAAGGTCTACGAAGAAGATCCACCAAAATCAGTTAACTTGCACAAACGAAAAAAAAAGATAAAAAAAAATTCACTGTGGGCACAAAGATTGAGTTTGGGCCCTTGGAAGAGAGAGTTGTTATTCACACTCCTCTTTTCAAATTAAGAGTGATGTTTCCTCCACCCTCTCATATTCTCCCTGCACCTTCTCAATTTTTTTTAAATTCTAAATTTATCCTTTTTACTTTTTATTTTTTAAAATTCTAATCCTATTCCTAATCCCCTCTTACTTTCACTTTTCCTATTCTAATCTTATTCTTAATCCCTTCTTACTTTCACTTTCTCTTTTACTCTCAGCAGCAAGCCCCCACCCCCTATTGTCATTTTCTCTCTTTCTCTTAATTTCCACCTCTTTTAACACAATATTTTTCATTTTCTTTCAAATTTCGCGAGACTCATCGAACACCAAGTGATCATCGAAGAGAAGTTCAGCTCCTGTGGCCTAAACGGTTTGATTTACAACGACAAGAGTTATTTCTTGGTGATTCAAAGTTTCAAGTTTAAGCATAGATTTTCAAATTTGAGCATAGATTTTCAAATTTGAGCATAGATTTTCAAGTTTGGTTATTTAAAGATAATGAAGTAGGAAATAAATTTTTAGCAGATTATATTATAGAATCATGATACTTCAAAACTCACAAAAAGTTATAAATCTTTTACATTTATACCATGGTAAAAGTAAAAACGATAAATTTAAAATTAAAAGAAAAATTGGGAAAGTGTAGGGAAAAGATTGGGTAAGGGAAGGAGCATCACTCTGAAATTAAAATGTTATATAACCATCATGTCTATAATAGATTAAAAAGTCTTAAAAGACCAACTATAATAATAATTACATCACTACTACCATAATCTTCTTCATCACCACCTACGGCAATAATAATTAAAAAAGTCTTAATCTAATTATTATTTATACAAGTAAAATTAGTATATTTTGTTTTTACAATTATATATTTTAAAATAGTTATATTCATTCATATATATATATATATATATATATATATATATATATATATATATATATTTTAAAATATATAATTGTAAAAACAAAATATATATATATATATATATATATATATATATATATATATATATATATATATATATATATATATATATATATATATATATATATATATATGCGCGCGCGCGCGCGTGATAACTTAAACAATGTTTAAAAATAAAATCACATATGTCAGTCATCAAATCTCATATGTTCTTAAAAGTCATTGTGATTATAATATTTTATGTTAATCATATTTTTTGAGGAAAAGCTATATTAATTAGTCACTGCCAAAATTCACCAAATCAAATTAAACTATATGGTGATAATAATGATATCTCTGAAAGCAAAATTTTACCATATTTTCATCTTTTATTTCTCTAAAATTGATAGAATGTATATGAACTAGACTTCAAGATATTGAAATATATTAAGAAAATATAGTATTTATTAAGTGTTTAAATTTCAAGTTGACTATCCTTAAACAATGATAATTAGCATGCCTAAAATACTATAAAGTATAAACAAATGAATATAGTGTGAAGGTTAAAGTTAATAAATCACTTACAATATATATATATATATATATATATATATATATATATATATATATATATATATATATTTAAAAAAAAAGTGAGGGAGCCAAAGTCCCAAACTATCAACTGTTTTAGGGTTTAGATTAGTGATAACTGATCATGGTTTTTTTTTATTAGCCAAAGGATAAGTGATCATGGTGGTAATAGAATGATTTATATAGAAATTTCTTCAAGATTGTTTTTATAAATATTTTAGAGATTTACTTGCATCAAATTTTAATTTTAATCATTTATTATTTAAAAATTTAATAGAACGATTACTGTTATTAATCTTTTGAAACGTAACAAATGTTCCTTGAGTTATTATCTAATGAGGTAAGACACGTGAATATATAATTAAGTTGTTCATAAATATATATTAAATTAATCATACTATATATGTTTTTGTATTATTTGAATAAATGAAAATGTAGTGTGATTCTGTGTTGTGCTGAGTTCCTTGTTTCTCGCAGGATGATAAGTAACATGAAACTGCGAAAACACAAACTGTCATCAGTGGCATACGTTGTTATTATACCTATATATAAGCGGAAATTAATACAAGGGAAAACCAAACTTACCGCCCACAGAAAATAGATTCATCTGACCCAACTATGGAATTGTGGCAACCTAAATATTCCGCCACAGAACATTTTCTCCTGTTCCCATCGTTGAAACTTTCAATATCATGACTTTTTACTCTCTAAAGGTCGTATTTGAACAAAAGGTACGCTAATTAAAAGAACTTCCCGAAATTTGTTTGCAATTAATTCAGTTTAATTTAGTCAACGAACTGTAACTAAAAGTATAAATAATACCTTTTTAATTATATTCTCACTACTTATTTTTGCATGTGTTAGTAATTTTTGCATGACAGGCAAAAATTGGTGCAACTTTGGGTGGCTACAAATCTAACTGTGGTAGGCTGTGGTAGAAACAAGTTCATAAAAGTCATCGAATAGTCATGCAAATGACATCAAACCTACATGTTCTTCTTTTCCCTCTTGTACACGCATAATGTAGTGTTTGAAAAGGCATTTTGATTCTGGATCCCCCTCTGAAGGCAACCTACTGTAGCAAGAAAGTTTGAAGAGACCATGAGCAATAGAGACACATAATGGCCCCACAAAAGTTTAGATCCCAACCACCCACATCTCATTTACGATCAACGGAGAAAGGTAAGAATTGACCATTGAAAAGCATTTGCTTCTTCCAAAACCACTTACTTTAGTCCCAAGTTTTCTGTGCTCATCGCTTTCACACCATTACTATAAATACACTATATATGTGCATGCCCTTACAACACAACAACAGATAAATCCATCTTATAATCTTCATTCACATATTTTTGTTCTAGATAATCAAAACAATGGCAATGCACAAGAGCAGTTCCGGTTCAGCATTGGGTCCAGGAGGCTTAGACCTAACTCAGGCCTTCTTTAAGTCCGTCATGAACGCTGCACCTTCTTCTCCCACAAAACGCCACACCAAAATCTCCGTTATTGGTGCCGGAAACGTCGGAATGGCCATAGCCCAAACCATCCTCACTCAGGATCTCACCGACGAGCTTGTCCTCGTCGATGCCATTCCTGATAAACTCCGCGGCGAGATGCTCGATCTCCAGCACGCCGCCGCCTTCCTCCCCCGCACCAGAATTCAGGCCTCAACCGACTACTCCGTCACTGCGGGCTCCGACCTCTGCATTGTCACCGCCGGTGCCCGCCAAATCCACGGCGAGTCCAGGCTGAACCTCCTACAAAGGAACGTCACCCTCTTTCAGAAAATCATACCCCCTTTGGTTCGTTACTCTCCCGACACCATTCTCCTTATCGTTTCGAATCCCGTGGACGTGCTCACTTACGTGGCATGGAAACTCTCTGGTTTCCCTTCGAACCGTGTCATCGGGTCCGGCACTAACTTGGACTCCTCACGCTTTCGTTTCCTCATCGCCGATCATCTTGATGTTAACGCTCAAGATGTCCAGGTTAATTACCTTTTCAAGCATTTGATTATAAATAACCTTAATATAGTTCCATCATTAGGTGAATGTTGGTTTCTTATAGGCTTTTATAGTGGGAGAACACGGTGACAGCTCAGTGGCTTTGTGGTCTAGCATTAGTGTTGGGGGTGTTCCAGTGCTGAGCTTTTTGGAGAAACAGGAAATTACGTACGAGAAGGAAATGTTGGAGAGCATACACAAAGAAGTTACAGAGAGTGCTTACGAGGTTATAAGTCTGAAAGGGTACACTTCTTGGGCGATAGGATACTCGGTGGCAAACTTGGCACGAAGCATTCTTAGGGACCAAAGGAGGGTCCACCCTGTGTCGGTTCTTGCAAAGGGTTTCTATGATATCGATGGCGAAGTTTTTCTTAGCTTGCCTGCGCAACTTGGAAGAGGAGGGATATTGGGTGTCACCAATGTTCATTTCACTGAAGAAGAGAAACACAGGCTTATGAATTCAGCTACCACAATCCTCCAAGTTCAGAATCAGTTGACTATTTGATCATTTCTTAGATATACCCCCTTTTGTCCTTTTTCTTTTTTCCCAAGTTTTTCTAAGAGGTAATTTAAAAACAATAAAACATATTTAAACCATAAATACCTACAATAAAAAATCTCTATTCAAGAAGAAATAGATTATAATTGGGATTCAAAATATGTAAAGAACAATAGTGTATCGTAATGTTTTTCCCATTTTTTTTTTCTTTTTCTCTATATATGATATCATCATGTTGCAATAAGCGAGATATTTTCTATGTAAAATTTCAGTGAAATATTTTGTGCCAAATCCTCTTAAAATATAAATGTATATAATTGGAAAAGTTGTGTAATGTTGATGTTACTATTAACTTAATTTAAAATGTTTATACATAAATACATATATATTATTACCGATTTGAAATTTTGTATTAAATTATAAATCTTCCGAAATTTCTTCTTTTTTTTTTAAGTCATCATTATGTTAATTTAATAAACTGATAAATTTAGCTGATAGTTATAATTATATTTTCTTAGTTCTCGCTTAAAATCAGACCTGCGATAAATTTCACCATATGACAAATGATATTACAGTTTATTTTGTAATAAGTTAGCTAGTACATAAATCAATCAATTATTTTAGTAATAGACTCGCTAATTCACAGGTATATGAAACTAATTAATTATGTATTGATTGATCTATTTTAATTTTTTTATATAAAATAGCTCTCTATATGGGCTAACAATTCAAACTTACGTAAAGTAAAATCAAACTTACGAATGCATTTATTAGGCTTATTGGTCAAGGAGACATTTTTTACAAGCATCCGGCAAAAAATTTAATTTTGATTTATCGATTATAAAAGTATAATATATTTGTTCAATCTTACATACAAGAAAAATAAAACAATACCTCAATATATTGAATATTGATTGAATTTATCTCAATATGTATATCTTAAAAAATAATTTAACTAAATATTTATTTTCATTGATTTTATTTTATTTTTTCATATGAAGTGTCGAAGAGTAATTAAAGAAACATTTTAAAATGAAATGAAAATAATAAAATTAATTTCTACTTCTTAACCATTTTAAATTATTATGAACAAACTTTTTTTCATTGTTAGAGACAAAAATAATAGGCAGTTGCTCCCTCCACCACCACCGAATGCTTCTTGTACCACCCCATACTAATTTTGCCTTTCTCTAAAACGGATGTCAACATCCATTTCACCTTCATTCAACGGATGTTAACATCCATCCATTCACATATTTTATATTTTAATTTATTATTTTTATTTAAAAAAGAAAAAAAACCTTCAACGGATGTGGCGACATCCGTTAACGGATTGCCACATCCGTTTTAATAATATAGAACGGATGTGTCTACACTTATCCTACTTGATTGTTTACTCCATAATTTGTAATCTTAACTGTACGCAAATTAACACATGCAATGGATTTTACTGCGATCAATTCAAACCAAACTCTAACTCGAAACCAAAAATGTGGACTGAGAACTGGAGTGGATGGTTAGTGTCCTTGCTATATAAATCATTTAGTTATTTGAATGTCATACTCAAAATATGATCTGATTGATTGTGTAGCACTTTCTCAATCAACTCTACTTTTCTTTTTTGTTGTAACCTTTTGAATTCTGTGAAACTGTAGGTTTCTTTCGTTTGGTGGTGCTGTGCCTTACAGACCAGTGCAAGATCTTGCTTTTGCTGTGGCACGCTTTTACCAGCGAGGTGGAACTTTTCAGAATTACTACATGGTGATACAATATTGCATGTTGTTTAATGATTTAAGCTATTCAAGATAGGAAAAGAGCTTATGCTTTCTACTTTTTCTGTTCCTTGCTTGGAAAAAGTACCATGGAGGGACTAATTTTGGCCGAACTACTGGTGGACCTTTCATCTCTACTAGTTATGATTATGATGCTCCAATTGATGAGTATGGTATGGATTCTTTAAACCTTTGTATCTCATATTAATTGTCGATTCTATAGAATTATATAAACTGATCAAGTTTGATTCTATATGAAGTCATGAAGATGAGCGAACAGTTTTACAATGAAAATATATTAATTTTAAAACTTAAAAAAACTAAAAACTTAAAAAAAAAAAAACTAAACGGATTTGAGACATCCGTTAAAGAATTTTTTCTTCAACGGATGTCGACATCCGTTCAAGAGAAAAGGAGGAGGTGTAGGATATTTTAAAATATTAAGAGTAGTTTTGAAATTTAAGAAAAGTGTGGTGGTACAGGAAGCAATGTGTAGTGGTGTAGGAAGTAACCTCCAAAATAATATTGATATTTAAAAAGTATGGGCTTTCATGTGGAAAACATGGGAGTACAGAAAGAACTTTTCCTTGTTACAGTGTGGATCATACCAACATTCCAAGAGTTATTATTGGGCCCAAGTGGTTTATATTCAGAGTGTTTCATCCTACACCTCCAAGATATCATCCTGCACCTCTAAAAATTACATTTTTAACCTTCTAACATCTCATCCTTCACCTCCAACTTTTTCAAAATTTTGATTTTCAACTTTAATGAATATTTTTTCATTTTCTTTTCTTTCTTATTCACCACCTTAATAATAATTTAATTTAATTTAAAATTTAAATATTATTTAATATAATTTTATATTTTAATAATTATTAAAATATAATTTATATTATAATAATAATTGTATTAAAAACTTATAAATAAAATAATAAAAATAAAATTAATAATAATAAAAATAAATATCTATAATCATGTATTTAAATATATTAAATTATATTAAAATATTAAATTAAATTCAATAATTATTAAAGTTAAAAAAACAAAATTTTGAAAAGATTTGTTAATCGAATTAATCCAAAGTATCTATTGCTTCGTATTCAAATTTGATCTCCTTCCATACTTCGCAAGCAGCAGCTAATTCAGGACTCCATTTGCTAGATATCCAATAAGTAATGTTACGGATATCCATATCCGATGAACAATTGTTTTTAGAAATTTATTTTTTATTTAAATTTTAATAATTATTTAATTTAATTTAATATTTTAATATAATTTAAATTTATTTAAATATTTTATTTAATATAATTTTATTTGATTTTAAATAAATAATTATTTTTAAAATTTTGTCTTTTATTTAAATTTTAATAAATATTTAATTTATTTTAGTATTTTAATATAATTTAATATATTTAAATATATTAAATATTTTATTTAATATAATTTTTTATTTATTGTTATTATTTTTATTTTAATTATTTTATTTTTATACTTTTAATATAACTAATATTATAATATAAATCATATTTTAATAATTATTAAAATATAAATTATATTAAATAATATTTGAATTTTAAATTTAATTATTGTTAAGGTGGTGTAGAGTGTTTTTAATAAGAAAAAGAAGAAAATGAAAAGATATTTTTTAAAGTTAAAAATGAAATTTTTGAAAAAGTTGAAGGTGTAGGATAAGAATGAAATGTTAGAAGGTTAAAAGTGAAATTTTTGAAGGTGTAGGATGAAACACTCTTGTATTTAAGAAATTATCGTACTTCCTTGTATACTATGTCATGCCAACCTTAGTTAATTATTATTTACATTCATAATTCCTAACAGGATATATTATGAAATAGAAAACGTACATAAAAAAACTATAAAGATTAGTAGAATGATATCGTAGGACGATTTAAAATTATTCTTTGAATAAATGATTCATTTTCTTAATGAAACAAAGCGAATAGAAAGACATTAATAAAATAAAGTAAAATTGATAGACCCTCCATGCAGGGAACCAAATATTTCATAGGTTATGTCTATCCCTCTTGATTTGATGGCACTAAACCCACGTGCCAGTTTCACTCTTCCGAAAAGGTGGTCTACAAGGCATTTCCCATATGGAATAACTTAAAAAAATTAATATTCTTATTGTAACAGTAAAATATATTTGAAATGATTCGACTTTACAAGACATAAAAATAGGTTTTTTATTTTATATTTTTATTTGAAATTATTTTTAATGTTAATTAAAATAAATATTTACATGAAATTAACTTATTAAAGAAAAAAGTAAGAAATTAAAACATTAAACATTAAAAACTTATTTAGAACTCTTTCAACCTTAATTCACTATTTAAGTTATGTATCTTTAATTTTTGATAAAATGACTATTATGCACCGTGGTAAAAATATCGATTTAAAATTAGAAATTTGTTTGATTTTTCATTCAATTTTGAAATTAGATAATCGAATTTCTTCAAACAGTGTTTTCAAAAAACAGTGGGAATTTTGAAAATGGTGAAGTAGTTGGAGAGAGTTGAGTGAATATTGATTTTGTTTTAGTGAAAGTGAAAGATTGCAAAAGGTCCCCACCCTAGTTGAGTTGGGAATCTGAATTCAGGTATTTCCACATGAACGTATCAATTTGCATATTCCGCTAAATTCCCACTTTGCCCTCTCCCCACGCCACCTCCACACACTTCTCAAATTCCAATTAACCCAATATCAAACCGACCAACCATGTCTCATTATGTTTCATGTCACATGATTAATAGTATATAAGTCAGTATTATCTCATAAATCATTTTTATAAAGTCAACTTAAACTTAAAACTCATTTTTTAACACAATATCAAAACATAACTAAATTATAACATATTATAACAAAGTTTAATATTTTTTAACAAATAATTAATGGTCAATTTCTCTCATTTTTTTATAAGTTTTTCCCTACTACCATGTTTATCACCTTTTAATAATTCCAAACAAACTACTTATTTATTATCCATTTCAACGCTACTTGTCTAGCTAACCATATCCAAAACCACCGTAAGCACGTCTTCAAACACATCACAATTCAAGTGATGGACACATGCTCATGAACTTGTGAGCCAAACAAACAAATTCCATGAGCATCAACAAATACCATTACATTGTTTATCTCACCCCAGATATACTAGTATATACTTTATACACAATAACAATCAATTATTACTAATAATTAATACCCAATCACATATATAGTCAACCCTTTTATTATCCAAAATTATTAACATATATTTCGTCATATCCTTTTTTTTTAATCGATGAAAAAGAAAAAATATGAACGACCAGGTGAGAGATAGAGATTCAATGCGCCTACATTTCTTCTTCATCTCATAATACTATTTTTTTTAATGTGATATAGTCTATGATTACGAAACTTGTATTAATGACAACCTTGTTAGAAAAAACATAGCACAAGTCTAATAAAACAATTGCTCAATTCCTTGCCTAAAAAAAGTAGAGAAGGCGATAAGGTTAACATGTTTATTGATTTCTCATGTACTATAGGTTCTCCTCTCTCTTCCATTATGTTTAATTTTGATATTTGTTTATGATTATATTAGTAATTTGTAGGAGACGAGGGAAACAAGTTGTGTAAATAATATGATGGTAGCTTCTTATTAAAGTGGAATTATTGATCCACGTGTTGCGTTGAGCAGGTAATGGATCTTTTGAAGAACGCGAAAAGCCGATTTGTGAGAGCTTCCTAAAAGAGCCAACTATCATCCATTCATTAATCAAACTCATTATATTAATTTCTTCCACCCAATCACTGATAGTCTTCAAGAGAAAACAGGTTTGAAATTCTCTGTGAAAGGCAACAAATCTTACGTGTCAATGTTGCTCTTTTGCCTTATTTGTATTAATTAATCAAATTCACACATATTTAGAGTTTGACTTCTGACTTCAGTCATTAGATGTTAAATTAACACAAATATAAAATGAAATTAAACTCCAAATGGATTATGTCACTGGCCGCCCAATAAAGTACTTTCGTCATTATTCCTGTTTGCCAAAACTCGACTTCATTAAGGCTTTTTAATTTCTTTTAATTACTTTTGTTTCCATAATAATAAATTAGTAGCATCGACATCAACTACATAACTATGGTTCCTCAGAATAAAATTGTGGTTATAATAGACCCGCGTGTCCATGTCCCAAATGCTTATCACCATTTATCGATGAAAACTTATCTTAGTTTAAAGGACGAAGAAGGAAAAAGAAAAAGTCTTTGCTGAAGTATATATATATATATATATATATATATATATATATATATATATATATATATATATATATATTTTAAAAAAATAAAAGTATAATTTAATTAAGTTATTTACGTAAGAAAATAGCTCAAAGAACAATGAGGAAAAATATAGATATTTGTTATCACTTTAGAATAAAACTTTTATTTTAGAATAAACAAGTGTCGGGGAAGATGGGGTGCAGCGGACTTAGATTCATGGCATATTTAAAATTATTATAAAACTTAAATCATTGTCTATAAAAATTACACGTTAATATCCTTATTACTAAAGAAAATAGAATACGCTTTATCCCATTGATAAGAGATTGACTTGGATCACCGAAAGCTGCAAAGGTTGTTATCGATATAAAAACAGTATTAATGTGGCTTTAAATTTGATATATATACCTGTTCTAATTTATGTGAATTTGTGAAACAGAGAAAAAATAATATAACAAAGAGAATGAGAAAAGGAGTTGCTTTAAAGTGAATAAAAATAATTTAAAACTACTGATATAATGAATATATTTTTAAGATTTGAATAATTATTATAAATGGAATATTAAGAAAAGATGAAGAATAAAGATCAAGATGTTTCGTCACCACGACGTCAATCTCCTCCTCACTTGTGTTAACGTTTACTAATATTAGCATATTAGTTTTGTTTTTTATTCTCTTTTTCATCTACACCCAGTCATAATATTTTTTTTCTTTGGTATATATATATATATATATAATTGGCATTTTTTGAACTTAAAATTAGAACATATAAACAGTGAATAGTATTGTTATTTATGAGAGTAGACTTTCTTCTTGTTTTTGGAAGATAGAGTAGACTAATTTTTTCAACATAGTTGGTCACATGTCATTTCTTTTTAAATAGGATATTAGACAATTTATTTGAATCGTCATACAGTATTTTATTATATTAAAAGTAATCATATAAATTTTTGAAAGTGTTTTATTTACACTTTAAACCTTATATAACTCTTTAAAACAAGGTTTTCTTTTTCAATAAAAGAGAGAGAGAGAAAAAAGGATGAGGCATGTTTGAGGTACTTCTATTAAAATATATAAACCTTTATAAAGTCAAACATAGAGATAAAATTGAATGAAAATGAAGAGATATCCTCTCTTTCTCATATGCAGAAACTAAATTCATATGAAAAGCAAAAACTATTCATAGAACAAAATGTAATTAATTTAAATTTAAAAACTATATAACTAAAAATATTTCCCACTCTCTGTTATATTATATTTTGGTTTGTAATTACATTATATTTACAAAATTTGGATCTATTTAATGCAAAAAAAAACATGGAAAAACATAAAAAAAAACATTTTTCTCTTAAATTTTTTATTATAAAATAGAAAAATTAATAATTATGTTATTAAATATTGAATTTCTTGATTTTTCAAAAATAAATTATATACCACTTAAATAAAGTAGAGATAGTATATACATAAAGTTAACTGTTTTCACACTGATTAAGAACTATACATAATAATTTTTTTTTACAATGTTATCCTCAAATTACATTTATTGATAATTATATGTTCAGATTTATATATTAGATAAGATTGTTTTTTTAAATAGTAGTATCAAATAAAGTTTAATCAATTAAAACTTGTTATTTAGTTTTACATAAGTTTTTTTCTTATATTTGACTATAGAAAAGAGAAATATTTATTTTTATCCGTCTCAATTCTGAAAAGAGTTGTTCTATGTTATCTATTATTTAGAATTTTAATAGTATATTTATTTTTTGAAATAATTTTTAAATAGTTTACACGTTACATAAAAAAAATAATAAATGTTTTACCTTTATTCGTTAATAGATATAAAAAAAATCTTAAATTACAAATTAGTTTGGTACCGAAGAAAAATATTTAGTTGTGAATGAATTTGGTTATATATTGTTTTTGAAGGACATAAGTTTAAATAATTAATTTAATAAATTCTTTTATTTATATTATAATATTTTTTTATTTCATTAATTTGGTGCATTTTTTTATAAAAGTAATGACTTTAATTTCTTTCATTAAATTTGCGATGACTGTGCTTTTATTGAGAAAATAATTTGAAAGAAAGTGAGTGAATAATAGAGATGAAAAGAGAATCGTGGTGAGGTTTATATTAAAAAGTTGTGATTGGAGTAAATTTAAGATGAAAATTTGTATTTAATGTGATGAGTATAATAAATTAAAAAAACTGTTTTAATAAATAAAAATATATAATTATCATTTTATTTTTAAAATAAATGTGATATAAATTTAAATATAAATATTGAAAATTATATTAAAATGAAATTGAGCATGTCTTATTTCTCATTCATCAACTAGTGCATCCACAATGTGAAAACTACTCATCTCATAATTGAAATCACTAACCCCATTTTGCATGTAATTGTTTTTTTTTTATAAGTTAAGGATGCAATGGTTGTTTTGGAAACTAGTGTGAGCCTCGTAATAGGTTCTGCACGAGAGAATCGATTCTCGTATCCATAAAATTGGTTCTCATGTCCATCTGATTACACATTACATAAGCTGAAACAAATACATCCTAATTGATAACATATTGCCATCCATCCAATGCAAAACACTATACTGCCTTGTTGTTAAGTGTAACCAAATTGGATTTTTTTGTCATAATATATTACGGAAAAAAGAAACTAATAATAAAGCTTAATAATTGGCGTATCCTATAATCAATAGCTAACTTGGTACTATAAAGCTTGCTTATCTGGTAGCTATATTCTCGAACTCCTACAATCATCATTCATATTCAATCAATACTATATTGTTAATGTATAAACTCATACCATAAAACGGTTAAAACGATCCAATTTTTGTGTATTTTCCAAGATTAATAAATACGATCAGATTATAGTTGAAATTAAGATTTTTTTTAATAACTCACATGCTTAATATTTCACCTCTTACTTTTCTAAACATTCTTATCACAACACCATTAAATGGACAAAAATACTCATTAACAAGAAATACATATACTAAGGAATATTCATCGGTAACAACACCTACAACAAGGTCATTAATAAATTATATCATTTCAATGTCACATGTATAAATACCATTACCTCAAAGTATCAAATATACATAAAGCTTCGTTACAAAAATATCTCGGATTTTTTTACAAAAGAGGTAATTTAATTTGAAAATTGCACATTTGAGTCTCCTTTAAAATAAATTACCAAAGGGAAGTCCTGTTACACATTGACGACATTGTTTGGGAGGTTATTTTCTCTTAGTTTTTTCATCACAACGATCACTCCAAAAATCCAAAATATCAATATCAGCATTCAAATCTAGATGTATCTCAAGTTCTGGTCCCATTTCCATTTCCGATCCTTCAAATTCTAGTAGTTACTTTTCGAACCCATCATATCCCCATTATTTAAGATAGTATATTTTCGGAACCTCCAACGTTTTAACACTATGAAAAAAAGTTCTCTATATGAAACTATTATCATACAAGTCCTTGCACACCATTAATCATTTTCACAAGTTCATCAGCATTATCGTAATTTTCATGAACATAAAATTACTTTGTATCGGTTAAGCAAAGCTCGCAGTAACCGTTTATAATGTATCCATATTCATCTTATTTTATTTCAAATTACAGATTTCATTAAGAACAATTTATAATATGATAATATTTTAATTCGTTAACTATTAGCTAGTTTAGTTTATGTGTTAAGTGCTAACTTGCATAATCTACAGAAAATTGTCTTTTAGTGGTATGGTTTCGCGAAAAAGGTATCTGGGCGAATTTGTACGGACCAATTATAATTCTATTGCAGAATTACATGTCTAATTAATCTTCCATTACGAATAGGAGCTTTTTAAGTTTTCCTCAACTTATAACAAAAAGGAATACAAAGTACAATTCATATACCGATATTGAAAGTTTACAAACTCACTAAAATTCACCATTTTAAAATTTGAGCCATCAAAATATTTAAATAATAATAATAATATTGATAAATATGATGGTACTCACATACAGAAGAGTGAATATAGTTTTTCCACCGCTCTCACAAATCGGAATAAATTGAACAACTAACAAAATATTGCCTTCAAATAGATTCACATAGAATAAAACTAGAATACTAAATTTTTAAATATTACTCTCAAACATCAAAGGGAATGAATGAGGAAGAAAATTAAATTTGGCAACTTGTAGGAAGTTATCGTTATATTGTTTTCATTTTGTCGGATGTCATGATTGACATATTAAAATTTGTGCACATATATAGTTTAAATGAAAGGGTGGCTATATGTTGAGAAATTGGTTTTATAATTAAGATTTAGAAACCCTGGTCGTGTCGTGTGTGGCCTTGATCTTGCTGTATATAAAGCTCCAAAACTCGTGATTAAAAGCCAACTTCCTCTTTTGTATTACTTGGAAAGCCTTTCACTTGCAACGATGTCTACCCTCCCTACCACTCAAGGCAAAACAATCCCAGATGCCTCTGACTACAAAGGTCACCCCGCAGAGAGGTCCAAAACCGGTGGCTGGACTGCATCCGCCATGATATTAGGTCTCAAAAACCTATCTTTTTTATAAATAACACTTCAAAAACAGGTCTCAATAGATTCCCATCTTGACATGTTTTATTTATATATATATGTATGCGTATCAGGAGGAGAAGTGATGGAGAGGTTGACAACACTGGGCATCGCCGTGAACTTGGTCACATATTTGACAGGGACAATGCATTTGGGTAATGCTGCCTCTGCCAACGTTGTAACCAACTTCTTGGGAACCTCCTTCATGCTCTGTCTGCTTGGAGGCTTCCTCGCCGATACTTTCCTAGGAAGGTCCGAACCAGCTTTATCGCAACACTTGCAACATTATTAACTTCTTTTTCTTTTCTTTTTCATTTAATGGAAAAACCAAGATAAGCCAGATTTCAATTATTCTATTCAATTCATATTTTCTTAGTGTGCCGTCACCAAAGTATACGTGCCTGTGAGTTCTTATTGGAATTTTCGTTTTCATTTTCCTCAGATACCGCACCATCGCCATCTTCGCAGCAGTTCAAGCCACTGTAAGAAACGCCATAACTTTTCTTGTTTCAATAGTAAAACTTACGATGCAGTGATAACTGGGGCGAATCTTAACTCTGATTAAGAATAGTATAATGAAGAGAATGTATATTGGTTCGATCGACCGAACTGATATGAGTTTCTTTGATGATGTTTATAGGGTGTTTCGATATTGACGATATCAACCATAGTTCCCAGCCTGCACCCTCCGAAGTGCACGGAAGACACCGTGCCACCTTGCGTGAGAGCGAATGAGAAACAGTTAATGGTGCTCAATCTGGCGCTTTACGTAACGGCTCTTGGCACTGGTGGTTTGAAATCGAGTGTGTCAGGGTTCGGTTCGGATCAGTTCGACGATTCGGATAAAGATGAGAAGAAACAGATGATAAAGTTCTTTAACTGGTTCTACTTCTTCGTGAGCACAGGGTCTCTGATGGCAACGACGGTTCTTGTATACGTGCAAGACAACGTAGGAAGAGGATGGGGTTATGGTATCTGTGCGGGTGCGATTGTGGCGGCTCTTCTTGTGTTTTTGTCGGGTACGAGGAAGTACCGGTTCAAGAAACTCGTGGGGAGTCCACTCACTCAGTTTGCAGAAGTGTTTGTGGCTGCCATAAGAAAGAGGAAGTTGGAATTGCCATCTGATTCCACGTTGCTCTTCAATGATTATGACACCAAGAAGCAGACCATGCCGCATAGCAAGCAGTTCCGGTAAAAAAACTTTCACCAATCGCCATCTTACGTTTGTTCTTTCTTCTGGTTTTGGATTGATAGATTTTTTTCAATGATTCTCTTTAGAATAGTATTAAATAACTTTGCTGGAGACACCTCCTGGAGTAAGCCGTTTGACTTTAGAGTAATCATCCCCTCACGATACGTCGTCAATCATTCTTCTAATTAAATGTAGATTGATTGATGTTCAACTAAAGTTTTTCTTGCTCAATCTGAATCTTCTGGTTTTAATAAATTCCTAAGAAACTATTTGCAATTATAATATTCTTTTGTTCTGTGCAAGTTCTCGGTTGTCATAGCTTGTTAACTTTAGTTTGCTAAAAAGAAGTATTATTTTAATGGAGAAAGTTATCGTGTGTGTATATATATATAACTTGAAGACGGGAATAGAAAGATATCAGGGAAAGGGATAAAAAGTAGTATGTGTGAAGTGATCAGTTTGAAATTTTGGATATGGAAAAACAGGTCTTTTTTTATTTGTTGGTTAATGTGAAAAGAAAAGCTTTTTTTATTCCCACTGGTAGTAATAAAGGAGAATTTAGAATTCCAGTTACAAGTTTTATTACTTCCTTACCTGGAAGAGATTCCAAGCATTGGTCCACGATTTATATTGTTTTTTACTGGTTCTGGATGAACCGTATTGGGTCGTTTTTCCAGATATGAGAATACTTTTTTCATTAATTTTACTTAAGGCAGGTGATTAAAGTTAAAAAAATAGCGCAGAGATGCAATTAAGTGGTGTTGAAGGGTAGCTTAAAATATATGAATGAAGAACACTTAGGAGGGTAGTTGGAATTGGTTGAAGCGTGAATGATTGGGGGAAAGAATGAAGTAGATAAGAATGTAGAGCCAGATATGTAGGGCTGGTTGGCCATGAAAAGGAAAACCAATAAGTTATCTTGGATCATTTGGTCTGTGGTCTGAAATGAAGTCCACCCCACGAGCTTGGAAGAGAAGAAAAAAGTGTATGGTTTAGAATATTTTGGCATACTTACCTTTGGAATTTGGATACTAAATGCAACATGATTGTCCATAAAAGTTAGATTGCATTATAGGCAGAGGAATCAGAATCCAATCATCCCACGTAAGAGTCATAGCAACGACAAGGTTATCTCCAAGTGGAGATTCACGCCTCATTTCTCCTTCACTTCTCACCGTCACACTCTGCCACCTCTAACAGAGACAACATTATGTCTACGCTAAACCTCGCTCAACAATTAATGTCCCTGCTCGCGTTCATGTGATACATTATCGTACTCTAATACTAAACTCGCATTTTATTCGAGACATGCAAACAGTGGAATGATATAATTTAATACAAACACAGTACATCATAGGCTAACTATTTTAATGGTCATGCAGAGGCACGACTATTAAAATGAGTTACGTTTTTTCCATGAATTTTGCTAAACTTGATTCCGGGCAGTTAATATTAATATTTATTTTTCATTTGTTGATTGAGCAGTTTCTTGGACAAAGCTGCAATCGTGGATTCATCGGGTGGTGGAATGAAGAGAAAGTGGTATCTTTGCACCTTAACAGATGTGGAAGAAGTAAAATCGGTGATAAGAATGCTTCCCATATGGGCTACCACCATCATGTTTTGGACTATCCACGCTCAAATGACAACATTCTCGGTGTCACAAGCGACCACCATGGACCGTCACATAGGAAAGACATTTCAAATGCCCGCAGCATCGATAACCGTTTTCTTAATCGGAACAATTCTCCTAACTGTCCCATTTTACGACCGTTTGGTTGTTCCGGTGGCAAGGAAAGTGCTGAAGAACCCACATGGGTTGACCCCTTTGCAACGCATAGGAGTTGGTTTGGTGTTCTCGGTGTTTGCCATGGTGGCAGGGGCACTGATAGAGATAAAGAGACTGAGATATGCAGAGTCACATGGTTTGGTAGATAAGCGAGAAGCAAAGATCCCAATGACGGTGTTTTGGTTGATCCCACAAAATTTCTTTGTGGGGGTAGGAGAGGCTTTTATGTATATGGGGCAGTTGGACTTTTTCCTTAGAGAGTGCCCCAAAGGGATGAAAACAATGAGCACAGGGTTGTTCCTGAGCACACTGTCTTTGGGTTTTTTCTTCAGCTCCTTGTTGGTGTCTATAGTTAACAAAATGACAGCACATGGTAGGCCATGGCTCGCAGATAATCTTAACAAAGGGAGGCTCTATGACTTTTACTGGCTTTTGGCTATACTCAGTGCCATAAATGTGATGTTGTACTTGGTTTTTGCTAAATGGTACGTTTACAAGGAGAAGAGGCTTGCTGAAGAGGGCATAGAATTGGAAGAAACAGATGATGCTGCTTTTCATGGCCACTGAATCTTCTCCCACCAACATTTTCTCTTTTTCTTCTACGAAATTTTCCTGCTTGTATCAATATGCTAATCAAGTTTTCACTCTAAAAAAAGGAAAAAAAGAAGGGCTAGCATCTGGTTACCATATAAATAAGCTTGTAAGTTGTAACCATTTTGTATGTGTTTATACTGTGGAAAAGAAAAGGCAAATAAATTGAAATTGTTAACTCCAAGTTAACAAGGTGGTTTAGCGATGTGATCGATGTCTTAATTATACGCACATGTTCCTTGCAAACATGACAGTTAAGTCCCACCAACATTTAAAGTAGGACACATGCAATGGTTGGTGCCGACGAGCTTATAGTTCATTAGTTATCATTCATCAGATATCCCTTCAGACACGTTGCAACCCAACAAAGCTGAATATTTATCTATCTTTTTATACCTTTACATTTACTTTTTATTTTTTTCACAATTTTTTTCTTTATGTTTTTTGTTACTATGGGTTCGCAGGCTACCGTTCGGTCTCGGCCAGCTTCTCAGCCGTTCGGTCTCGACCAGTTGCTCAGTCGTTCGGTCTCGGCCAGCTTCTCATCCGTTCGGTCTCGACCAGTTTCTTAGCCGTTCAGTCTCGGTCAGCTTCTCATCCGCTCGGTCTCGACCAGTTGTTCAGCCGTTCGGTCTCGACCAGTTGCACAGCCGTTCGGTCTCGACAATTATTAAGCAGATGTAACGTACAATGAATGTTATAACGACTGTCGTTAAACAATTAAGGTTTGCATTAATGACCATTAAGAGGTAAATTAATGTGTCAGATTCCTTTAAACTCTATAAATAAGGGTTTAGGTTTGAGGTAAAGACAGATTCAACTCATACTACGATATGCCCTGTTTACGTCCTATTAGGACATCAATATTTAACTGTAACCAACAGTTCATAAAACCGTTCCTAACTTGAGCGTCGGAGTGCCTTTTGCAAGTACCTCCCCTCTTTTACAAAGAGGGGGACCGAGCGGCCAATTTTGAAGGTGACCGATCGGTTCAAAATGGAAGCAGACAAGCGGAGCGCACCAGTCGAAGGTTAGTGTCTCGGTCTCACAAATCTCACCGAAACATTTTGGCACCGAGCGGCCAATTTTGAAGGTGACCGATCGGTTCAAAATGGAAGCAGACAAGCGGAGCACACCAGTCGAAGGTTAGAGTCTCGGTCTCACAAATCTCACCGAAACATTTTGGCGCCCACCGTGGGGCCGAGAGCAAGCTGAAGACACCCAATGGTGACCACAAGAAATATGGAGGAGCAGAGCACCAGAGATTTAATAAGAGAGCTGCAAGCCCAGATTGAGGCACAGGCGCAGACTATACAGGCGCAGGCGCATGCGCAACAAGAGATGCGGCGGAGGCATGAGGAGGAGATGAGGGCGTTAAGGGCCGAACGGGAACCTCCCGAGCGGTCCGCCTCGAATTGAGAGAATGCTAATGAGGCGAGCCATAATCGCGCCAACCCGAACGGTCGGGCGGGAAGGGAACCAACACCTTTGCAGACCGCTCATGCAAACCCCAATGCCAGAGAAGACTCCCCCCGTGTTGGATAAGTATGATGGTTCGGCTGATCCGGATAATCACTTAAGAACGTTCGGTAATGCAATGGCATTTTATACAGACAGCGACCTGATCATGTGTAGAGCCTTCTCGTTGTCACTTAAGGAAGAGGCATTGGAATGGTATAACACTCTTCCTCCCAACACAGTGGATTGCTTCGCTACTGTGGAAAACCTCTTTAGGAGACAATACGCATCCAATCGGAAATAGGAGGTAACACCGGCGGATTTAATAAACACTAAGCAGGAGAAAGGAGAAACTTTGAAGGCTTTTATGAAGAGGTATACTAAAACCGCACGACGAGTTAGAGATATAGATCAATCTTTTATTATCAATAATCTGCCTTCGTGTATGAGACCAGGATATTTTGCGGAAAAATTGTATGCACGACCGCCAAAAACTATGGAGGAGCTCCAAGAGCGAGCAGCTGAGTTCATCCGTATGGAGGAAATGCGTTTGTCGCAAAGAAAACGACAACAAGAGGGTGATGTGGGCGGAAGTGGAAAGGATGGCAAACGACCGTTCGGCAATAAAGATAAGAATAGGGAGTGTCCCAGGCCATTCAAGTTTCACCATTATACAACCCTCAATGCACCTAGGGCAAAAGTTCTCGAAGAAGCCCTTAGCGCGGAACTTATCACACCCCTGAGGAAACCATCTCCAAGAAACGCAGATGAAAGGAAAAGTTGCCGGTACCATCAAAACCATGGACATACTACAGAAGACTGCATCACGTTAAAAAATGAAATAGAAAATCTTATCCGGGCGGGACATCTACGTAGGTTTATAAAGGATGCAAGATACGGTCTCCCCAAGGAAGGATATTCGCAAAGAAGCCCCGAGCGGGCAAGTAGGAAAGACGAGCGGGGGCGGGGCTATAGTCACAGTCCCAGTCGTCATCGGGAACGTTCGCTTCGTGGAGTTATCAACTGAAGAGAAGCATCCACAGTTCTACTACTGTCATGTTTAAATTCGGTTTCATTTGATTCATGCTTTTGTTATTAACTTACGCTCTTATTATGGAATAAATAAAGTCCAATTTAGGCCAACCAATCGCTCCCAAAGTTGCTAAACAAAATCATATTCAATGAAAAAAGTCTCTCAGAGCTAGAAGAGGAAGACCGAACGGTAAATTCCGCTCGGCCAAGAGGTAAATTCCTCTGTAAAGATTTGAAGACCGAACGGTAAATCCCGCTCGACAAGGAGGTAAATTCCTCTGTAAAGATTTGAAGACCGAACGGTAAATCCCGCTCGGCGAAGAGGTAAATTCCTCTATAAAGATTTGAAGACCGAACGGTAAATCCCGCTCGGCGAAGAGGTAAATTCCTCTATAAAGATTTGAAGACCGAACGGTAAATCCTGCTCGGCGAAGAGGTAAATTCCTTTATAAAGATTTGAAGACCGAACGGTAAATCCCGCTCGGCGAAGAGGTAAATTCCTCTATAAAGATTTGAAGACCGAGCGGTTAATCCCACTCGGTGAAGAAGTAACAAGATGCTGCAAATCACAACCAAGAGGTAAATCCCTCTCGTCAAAGTTGAGCACAAAGATCGAGCGGTAAATCTCACCGGCCGAGAGATAAAACCCTCGTCAAGGACGAAGCCATACACCGGGAAGAAAATCCCTCTCAACCGAACGGTTTTCACTCTCATCAATCAGGAAGTTCTGGTAACAAGGACTGTCGAGCGTGCGGCCGAATTCAATCCATGAAATTGTTCGACACGAACAGGATATAAGAACTTGAAGCACAAAGAGCAAACTCCTTAATACCACGAGAACAACCTCCCTCAAACTCATAAGTCCTATAGTTAACCGTTCTTCTAAAGCCGAATGATTAACTCGGACTTGGGGGGCTTATGTTACTATGGGCTCGCAGGCTACCGTTCGGTCTCTACCGTTCGGTCTCTACCGTTCGGTCTCGGCCAGCTTCTCAGTCGTTCGGTCTCGACCAGTTGCTCAGCCGTTCGGTCTCGACAATTATTAAGCAGATGTAACGTACAATGAATGTTATAACGACTGTCGTTAAACAATTAAGGTTTGTATTAATGACCATTAAGAGGTAAATTAATGTGTCAGATTCCTTTAAACTCTATAAATAAGGGTTTAGGTTTGAGGTAAAGACAAATTCAACTCATACTACGATATGCCCTGTTTACGTCCTATTAGGACATCAATATTTAACTGTAACCAATAGTTCATAAAATCGTTCCTAACTTGAGCGTCGGAGTGCCTTTTGCAGCGGCCAATTTTGAAGGTGACCGATCGGTTCAAAATGGAAGTAGACAAGCGGAGCGCACCAGTCGAAGGTTAGTGTCTCGGTCTCACAAATCTCACCGAAACATTTTTAAAAAATTATTTTGACACACCTTTACACTTGACAAATTATTTTTTTTATCTTTTCATAAAAAAAATGTAGATCTGTCAATTTGCTCTTTAAATTTAAATTATTCAAGTAATTATAACTTTCAAAAATTAAATTAGTTTTAATTATTTATTCTTTCAAAATCAAGTTAGTTACGATTTAAACAGCAATGTCAACGAAATAAGAACACTAAACCTACACTTAAATATATTTTCAACCTTGATTGATTTTTCATTTTTTAAATGCTTTCAAAAATTAAATTAGTTTTTAAATATTCTATTAAAAGATAATGTGTATACATTGGATTTTTTTTAGAGCTGTAGGGAAATTTCAAACATAAATTATAAAAATAGGTAAATTTGAAAAGAATTACGTTTTTCAATTGGTCTTGAAGTGGCAAGGACAAAGAAAGATATCTTGATGAGCCCGTTAAAAAAATGCATTGGAATTACTAAGTGACAAGAGTCTTTTTGGATGCAAAACAAAATCTACACCTACTAATAAGATTTTAGCAAACTCACGATAATTATAATTGATGATTATTTTAGCTATAGATATCTCATAGAAAGACTTATGCATCTCACAAACACACGATCTAATATAAGTTATATTATGCATTATCTTGCACAATTTCTTTTTAAGTTGACAACTGTTCATCACAATGTTACTCTAAAGATCGTTCGCTACATAAAAAATACACCAAGCTTGGGATTATTTTTCCCATCTAATTGTGATCTTCAATTAAAGGCTTATAGTGATAATGATTGCGCTTCTTGTCCTGACATAAGAGATTCGTTATCGAGATATGGTGTGTATCTTGGTTCTTCACTCATCTCATGGAAATTTAAAAAACATAACACGATCTCTAGAAGTTTACGTGAAGTGGAGCATAGATTCATAGTAGTTGCAATTGATGAAGTTTAATGCTTTACTTTTCTCTTACAAGATCTCTAAGTTACTTTCAAAACTCTAAGTTACTTTTCCATATCTATTTGAACTTGGAATATATGAAATGAAGTAGAAAAAAACATATAAAAAAGCCTCATATGGTTTATTTCTACAAAAAAGCAATCAATATTTATTAAATTATATATTTTAGAAGTATATTAGCGAGTTATAATGTCTCCAACGTCATCTTTAAAAAGTAACTTTTAAAATGATTAAACTATTTGAAGGGGAAAGGAGATGACAAACTCTATATTTTATATTTTGTTGCTCTCTCTTAAATAAATGTTTTAGGTGCAATATTAAACTATGCTTAGTTGAAATTCTTTAACAATTTCATTTGTCTTTAATGAGGGTATTATATACATCTTGTGTTAGTTAGGATTTCTTAATTTGAATATAATAATTTGTTATTGTTTCTCAAGGAATGACATGAATTCCATTACATGAAACATCATTTTGTCATCATATTTACTTTTTAACTCCATTTTGTCTTAGTGATACTTAATTTTCCATGTCTATTTGAATTTAGTATATATAAAATAAAGTAAGAGAAACGTAACAAAAAAACCTTTGGTGGTTTATTTCTACCAAAATGCAATCATTTAGCTAATAAATCAATAGCCATTGGGGGCGAGTGTAGCTATAATAGGATAAAGGGATATATCCTTACATTAGCTAATATGCCCAACTAATTACATACAACCACAAGAAAATCATATAAAAAAGAAAAGGCAAAATTATGACATTCTAATGAAGAGATAACACTATGATCTTTGAAGCTGGATTTCCTCAATTTGTATATACGCACATCCAACACCAAGTAACAATTTCAATTTGAGATCATTTATCTTCGCGCAACAGTAGTAACCTTGACCATGTATGAGGTTTAAATTCAAAAAGCATCGTGCATAACAAATGGTGGAACTTAACTGTGCTACCTTCCTCATTGTTCATATATCACCAACAAAGGATGACCATTTCAGCAATTTCTCCAATCCCACTCTCCCATTCTTGAAAACACACACGGCATGCAACGACATTAAAGCTAAGCTCCCCATTGGTTAACCTTCATGATCATTATCTGCGAAGTGTCTCAGGCATTATTGCAAGCAAAACAATGTTTTTTTAACAGAAAATGGGTATGTAGTTCAAATCAAACAACTTTGAAAATATTGAAAGTATAATGATAAGCATAAAACTCCATTTGATATATTCCAAGATCTTATAACATTTTCTTATATTTTTCTTCTTTTGTATATGATGTTAGATAAACTTAAACGAGGGTAGTTTATCGTTTATTTGTATTTTTATCATTATTTTTAAATAATTAAGTTTTTATTCAATAAATTAGTGTTTCAATTGTATAACAATAACTAATTATTCACGAAGTTGGATATAGTATATTTTGAATCTTTGTGATTTCTACTGTTCAGTATATTTCTTTTTTATTACTTCTATGTTTTATTTTTAATCGTAACTACATGAATTAATTGATTGTATATATGTAGGTATCTAATTATTGGATACGAAGTCAAAACCTAAATAGAATAGAATACTAATTGATTAAACATCTAATGATAGAGTTTATCATTAGTCATTCATTAGAATGATAAACTTAATGCAAACTTATAATAAAAATTGCTAAGACATAAGACACTAGGGTTTTTATTACTAAAGTTTAGACTTATCGTTAAGATATTAAGATTTGGTATATGTGGTGTGAGTGATAGAGTAGGAATTAGAAGTATATTGTTTAATATTTTTCATATTGATTTGATACATGAAATCTAACCCCAAGTCTTTACCATATTATAATTTCATAAATTTTTATTGCTTTCTTAGTTTTAGATTTATTTCATTCACATCAACAATTTTTAGCCTTAATTAGTGAATAAACATAAACTTTTTAATAGGCCAAGTCTCATGTGGGAAATGTTATCTAGACTTATCCATTTTATTACTTGTACGATTTGATACACTTGTCAATCTTGTAATAGCAGGGATAATTGGGTAAAGCAAGTCGGGCTTCAAACTCTTAGAGACAAGCTTAGAAGCATGAGGATGAAAGAGACTAAAGGAGTGGTCGAGTAGATCTCTCGAGTGGAGATCATGGTGAACCAGATTGGTAGAAATGGAGAAACACTGTACATTAGCCGAGTAGTGGAGAAAATTTTGAGGTCGTTAACCGATGCCTTTGATAATATAGTATGTGCTATTGAAGAGTCCAATGACTTATCAATGCTCTCGGTTGAAGAGCTTACTTGGTCACATGAGACGCACGAGCAACGGAGAAGGAAGAAGAATGAGGAGTACCTTGAACTAGCACTTCAAGCAAAGAAACCATAAAGGGAGAAGCTCAGAACACTCAAGGAAAAGGATGATAACAAGGAGGTAAAGGAAATGGTCCTGGTGGTAGAAGGTAGAAGAGAAAGAAATGTCCAGCCAACAAAATTGGTAAGGAAAAGGACAAAGTCCATGGAGAGGAGGTTGTTCGAGCAACTCAAATGTTGAGTGCTTCAAGTGTGGAAAACATGACTATTATGCAAAGGAGTGCTACTCGGATAAGTGTTTCAATTTGGTAAGGTCAGACACTTTGCAAAAGATTGTCGGTCTAAGAATGGAAGACAAAAGACAACCAGCCTTCTCACAGAAGATGTTGAAGAGGAAGCACTGTTATTGATGATGGGACATAGCTCGAGAGTCGAGAACAAGCAAGGGAAGAACTTGACAATAAGGTTGAGTTACATGGAGAACTCAACAAGAAGGTTGAGTATCGAGGATAACTCGACAAGACAGATAAATAACATTAAGAGGTTGACAAGACATCTAGATAGATCAATGGTGCATTTGGATAGTCTGGTAAGGTGCATAAAGAGCTCATATTGCTCTACGAGAAATCCAGATAGCTCGGTTAACTTGGTCGAGCAAGAGGAATACTAAGATATATCAGTAGACTAGATGCAGCTCGAATAGCTCGATGGAGCATGTAGATAGCTCAAATAAGTTGGTGGAGCAGTTGGAGAGCTTAGATAGCTCTAAGAGACATTTGGAAATCTTAGTGGTGCATCTGTACAACTCGGATAACTCGAACATGAGCAGAGACAAGCTTGTTATTCAAAAGTTAGAACTCAACAACAAACTAAAAAAGAGGTTAGAGGAAATGCAAAGTTACAAGGAAGCTTAAAAAGAATAAAGTAGGCTTTGCATAAGTTGTGCTTGAAACTTGAACAAGTTTTAAGATTGCAAGAACAGTTGCAAAGTCGAGAAGTGGCGACTTGCAATGGATGAAAAGATCAATGCAATTGAGTACAACAATAGTGAGATGGTCCAATCTCAAAAGGAGCTCGACCAATTGACAATAACCTAATTATTAACAAGTCGACCACAAAGACAATAAAGAACCCAACAAAGGAGAAGTCAAAGTTAAGAAGAAGTCATCCAAAGAGAAGAACAAATATGCCACTAAGATAGCAAAGAACCCGATTAAGAACAAATTGGTCACCAAGAATGAAGAGAACAAGTCAGCCATAATGAATGCAAAGTTAAACATGAAAAAAGTGAAGAACCCAACTATTCATGAAAAGAGCAAGCACAATGTGAGATGAGTTACTACACGTGGGAAGCAAGGATAGAATAACTGAAATGATAAATAAAAGAAACATTTAAGTTTACAAGGAGATTTTGTTAGATAAACTTAAATGAGGGTAGTTGCGAAAATGCAAAAGATGAGAGTGATTTTTAGAGATAATTATGGAGTTCATTGAATTGTAATTTGATAGTAGTTGAATAGATGTGTTAAGACTAAAAGTTCATTCATAGTATTTTGATAGTAGTTGAGTAGCTGTATTAATTGTATTTTGGCAATAGTTGTATTAAATGTATGTGCTTGAAGGACCAAGATAAAGGGCCTTTAGATAGTATATGTATGACTCAAAGTTTCAGGCAAACAAATCATAATACTAAAGATTGTTTATTTAGAAAGACTTGTGAAAATATGAAACATTGTGTGAAACGTTACCTGAACCACGTTAAAATGCACCAAATGAATCGGCAGACTCTTCATTGATTTCACTAAATATATCAGGGCATCCGTCCCAGCTTCGAAGCTCTCTCGCTTCCCAGTATCCACCAATGTATCGAAAGGTTCCACTTTCACCTTCTCTTCGGAACCACCTAGGCTTCCAACCATTTTCTTGTATTTTCCTTGACTGTGGATATATAAACAATGATCATCATCACTACACTGGCAAAATATCACTAAAACATAGATTACAACAAAAACAGCTGATGCACAAACAAATAACAATTAGTAAAATCTACAACTTTGTTTCTCTTCATTTTCATTTTATATTTTTCTCTTTCTTTCAATTGCAAACTCAAAAGTTAGGGAGACAACGGTATGAACAATTAAAAGGAAAAAACAAAAGATGGAGAAGTGAATGGTTTAATATAGGTGATGTGTTTAGAAACAAATGACAACTTCTTGGGTTTTCTTGGGTACTAAAAGCAAAACTTTATCGTTATAGACGTGGAAATCGTTCTTTTAAAATCCTCCATAAATAATTAAATTAATAATAATTAACTAATTTTTCACTCATTTATTTTAAATTAAACAATTTAATTAGATTTGCCGAGAACCACAGATCTAAATCCTGGAGTAACCTAAAAGAGGAATAAGAGGAGGAAAATGGGTGTTGAAAGGAGAAAAGAGACATACCATTCTCTGACGCTTTTCCAGCCTTTGTTTCTCCAAATTAGCCTTGTCGTATTCCCCATTCTCTAGATGCCGTTGATCAGGTCTAAGCCTGGAATCCGTAGGCGGGAGATTCTCCTTTAATCCGTGATCAAATACCCGTGATCAGAAAAGGCTATAAAAAACCATAAGAGACGCATATATAAGAAGTGGAATGCATATCAAATAATGATATAATACATCATACTATACCTTCAGTCCCGGAGTAAGCTCATTCAGAGTGATGGCAAATGGTGTCAAATTATACCGTGTCACATTAGGAGATTCCATCGTCCTTTTCCACAACAAAGATGCGTTTGGTGAATTCAAATCTTTAGGCTTCACATTTACATTACCACTCATATAGTACATGCTGTCATCCCACTTCCCAAACAATGTCGCAACCTTTTTCCCCGTTACATCTTCCACAAATCCATGTACCTAATTCAAAGCACGGTATTACACACTCAATCACATGTTTACCAAAACTCACTCAATACATAATTTGGTACTTTGAAATTTGGACACATTAAAATAATAATATAACTTTTAAATTAAAATAATTCTAAAATTTAAATAAACAAAAGACTGAAGTGAAATAAATAATTTTTAAATATTATCCAATAACTTACTTGGCGAGGATTTCGGTCGAGTATCGTCTGCTCTTTGAACTTGAGTCTGCACGAATACTTCCGATTGCCACGTATATCCATGTTCCCATGATGATCACAGTATATTTTCCCAAGGATGAGATTATAGATCGTGGTGGTGACCTAACACAAGAAACAACAACAACAACAATCATATCATTAATTTAGAGAAATATTACCATGGAATTTAAAGGCAGATGAGTAGTACAACCGAGCTGATTGGCGGAAAATAATAGATAGTGATTTTACAATGCTTACCTTGCTCCACTGAAATATTTCACCATCATTGAACTCTAGGGTCAGAACACCTACTGGATCAAGCTGAATTGACCTTCCCCGAAACTTTGAATGGATGTTGCTGTCAGCCCAAAACTTCCATCCTCTACCTTCGCAGTGGCAGGCAATGAGTGTTGGATGATGGCTGACCTGTTTCAGACATAATGACTGAAGCATCAACAATATTCGCAAGTTGATGAATTCCTCATATTAATATATTAACACAAAAATACATACCAAGTTAAAGGCATTGTGCTCTATGTAATTTAAGCAATCACCATTAGATAGACTGAAATAAACGGCTTCACATTCTACTTTTCTAACGCAAATATGTTTAATTTGTGGGAAACTTTATTAATATTTTACTAGCCCAAACAGATTCCAAAAGTAAATTCGACCTCATCCCATCTTAGTCAGATTCCAATCTTGCATCTCTGCTTTAGTAAATTATAAGGAACTAACCTTCTCTGAAAAGAAGCGAATTCCTTTCTCGGGGTAATCAGCTTCGTAGGTTTCACCCAGTAAAGGATTAAAGGGTTTACAGTTACGACCTTCAGATGACGCATAACCCGAAACTGCAAAGGCAGCAACATACAGTGCCCGAAGAAGACCGTTTCCCTGAAAATACGTATTCAAGGGGGAAAACAATCAAATACAGTGATATGATTGATTTCAACTTTGAAACATAGTATCGTTATTATTTTTCTCTACCACAAAAACACTCATTTGTGACAAACAAGTTCATAGAAATTATTATAGCATGGTTATTCCTCTGTCAAATTTATGATTTTAACTTGAATCATATCATCATTGAGTGCAGGCTCTGCATATATGGATTAGCAACGCAGGTATTTCTCTTTTCACATCGAGTTTAACAAAAGACGCAGAAGATACTAGCTTCTGCAGGATCCAGATCCAAGGGTAACAGACATGTTACCAAACATACAGTGGATTCTGCACAAAAAGATGTAAACTAGGAGTCTTTTGCTTACACTCTTATAAATAAAAAGAGAAAACTCAAGAAGAAAAATGACATTTTGAAATTCAACTCTTTCTAAACAACCAAATAACAAATCAATTTTAATAATAAAATATTAAATTTGATAAACTATTACTATTATTATATAACAACATATTTGCTACATAAGTACTTCTAGAATGGTTGTATAAGTATGGGTTTCAAGATATGGGTCCTCACTTGGAAATAGGGCACGGGTAGAAATTTCAACGAAGAGAAAAACAAATGTAGAGATTGTTTTCCACTTTCTAATGATTTGGTCGAACAAGTAAGTATAAAGTGATTTTATTTTCATATTATCTATCTGCTCACTCTATTCGAGCTCAACCAAGCATTCTCCAACGAGAAAGACAAAAATTCACTAAATATTGCTCCTAGCCAATCCTTTGAACAGAGGTACTCATAAAATAACTCATTACCCGAGCTTAGGAAAAACAATAATATAAAGGGCAGATTATAATATAAAGGGCAGATTCATTACTTTGTTTTGAGGCAACTGAGAAAAAATATTTATTTGTGATCAAACAAATTCACAGAAATTGTAAGGTATGATTAATTTACTACTGTCAAATTATGATTTCCCTCTCTCTTCTGTGTGACCTAAAGTGAATGATTAGAACTATAAACATAAAAACAAAGAAGCTAAAGGAGTGCAGTAAGGTTACTTAATCTGCATATCTCAAGACATGGAAACAACACAAAAACATTCACGGATAGAGTTGGAAAGAAAAGTTGTGATAAAAACATCATGTCCTTTGTTCAATACTTTTTTTAATTTATATTGGCAGCACTTCAACACCGGTGAGTGGCAAAAACAAGAGCAAGATGTATATCTTACTGATTTTCCGTACTCGTGAGCTAGATCCAGTAGATAAGAGTACTCCAAGTCCTCACAACATTTTTGTAGGGAAGATATAGGCTCATTAAAGTATACCGGGAGACAAACTCTCGTGAGATCTTTTCCCACGTTGTCCTTGATCATTGACCAAAGACTAACACCCTTCTCTTTCTCAACAGGATCTGGAAGCTTTTTTCGTCTTGCTATCTGAGGGTGCTTATAATTACAGACCATTTTCTCGGGATAAATGTTCTCTGTATCAGTGCATTGCGTGCTGGCTTCCCTACACCTGTCCACTTCATTTATAGCTCTTTCTGACTCACACTTGCAATCAGGCTCCGTAAAACAATCTCTAGTATCATAATATGAGATTTCATCTTCATCTGATACTTCCTCCATCTCTTGTTTCTCAATATCATCAGATGATTCAGTTGTACTACATTCTGAAACCAAAAGGTTCATGTGAAAATAATAGTACATCTTGAAAGGACAAGTTCATAAACAATGAAGGTTGCAGATAGATTCATTGTAGACAAATTTACCGAAAAACATGGACAGAGTGTCCATTCATACTTGTACACAGCGATGGTGCATATGATAATTCCAGAATCTAGCGAAGTGTGATAAATGAAATCAGCATGCTCAGGAAGAATAGTTTCTATTCTGGTTGAATGAATAAGCAAATCATGGATCCTCAAGTTCTCACAGTTGCCTCAATGGATAGAGGCATATGAGCTGGGACCATAAAAAATATTAATTTTTCTAATGGGTTGACTTTCGAAACAAAACTTTCATTTGAACTGAATCTAAAAGATGAGATAAAATAATGAATGATAAATTCTCTAGAGATCGGCATGAAGATGCTGGTAAAAATTCTACGGATTGAATTAAAACTCTAGAAATTCGAAGAAAAAAAATATAAATACACAGGTCCATGTTCCAAGGTCATTTAACCAAATAATTTTCATCATTCAAGAAACGGTTGCAATAACAAAATGATGTCAGCAATATTCCTCCTGTTCATATAAGACAGAACCATTGGTCCCTGTGATAACTTTCAACACAACAAAGATTCCGCATACAAACACATGCTCATTAAATCAAAGAAGAAAGACAAAAGTAACAGCATATGTATAAACAGAAAACATCGGTATATATTGCAGTACCACTATATTTTCCACGTCCAAGACTTGAAAACTCGTTCTTTGTTAACTGGTATTCACCATCGTGTATTGCAGTGGCCTCAGGTTCAGTATTAGCTGCCTGTTTATTATGATCAATAGAAAATTTGTTAAGTCACGTACCGTAAAGACCTTTCACATTCAGAAATTACACTAACACAGAAAACGGCAAACTGAGATGATAGTTGAATTGACATGTAAGTCCGTGAATTACAATTACATTTCATAGTGAGGGAAGAGGCAAAAAACAATTGATGCCATCGACCAAAGTCACCAATGACGTGACTCTTCTTAAAAGACATTGGAAAAACCCACAAAACATGCCATGTGGTCTTCAAATTTTTATTTTATTTTTGTACTTGGTTCCTGATTGTATGATAACAATACTACTTCAGTTGAATCTGTACCAACTCAAATAGTCAGATAATTTCATCATAATTATCCAAGAGCGACATACCCCCTAATTTTTCCATGTGTTTGACAGAACTAAGAAGCACAGCAATTATTATGAATAAAATATATGCATAGGATATATAAAACTATATAGCTAAAGTATTGAAAGTTTATGTACACACATTTAGTTAGAATTAGAAAAAGTGGTACGCGTGACAAGACAACAGTCTCCTTACATGAAAGATAGCTTCTAAAATATAATTGATGGTAAAGGAGACCGAAAAGAAACTTTTGGTCATTAAACAAATATAATTCCGCGATTATTTTATCAAACTATGTACTCGACCATCCAAGCAGACCCGGTCATAAAATATAAAACAAAACAGCAGAAAACTTTAGAGATCAAATGACCTGGAATCGTTAAATTATTGCAGAATTCATAATCTTTGACCACATTTAAAATGATAGGGAGGGATGTGGTGGGGGAATAATAAAGTAATAAATACCCCACAGTTCTTTAAGCATTCAAACGAACCCAATATAGAGGAAGATAGTGACAAGCACTCCAGAATAAAGGACAAGGTAAGAAATGACCTCCAATTGCCTTATTGTATCAAGCAAATTAGATCGCTCTTGACAAAGAACTTCAAGTTGTCCTTGCATTTCGGAGAACTCTGAGAGCATGATTTGCTCGCACTCCTTTACAAGGTTCTCACTGGTACCCTCTTCAAGCAAGCGTAACTTAAGCCTGTCGGTTGACACGGATATATCATTGGGTGTAAGCAAGAGATGATCATTGAGGGCTTGATGAGGATACAGGCCACGTGTCGAAACCAATGCCTGTATCCACGCAACCCGATCATTCCTCGAATCAGTTCTCAGATGGAGAGTTTTCGTTGCTGTAAATATATAGAAACGCCGATCATCTGACTTGCTCTCTCTAAATGATGAAATCTGCTAAACATTCACGCAATATAACTTCAATTTCAGTGCACCAACAAACTCACTCTATCCAACTTTTCTTTTTATTGAAGAAGAACAAATAGGAGGGACAGAAATTACAGATAAGAAATAAAATTAAAATTATTAATAATAATATAAAAATAAAAAAAGAAATAACAGAGACTAGAATTGTAGAAAAAGAAGAAATAGTGATATTAGTGTTCATTGAAAAAAGAAAGACTATTAGAGAGTAAAACGAACAGTACAACAACAAAATCTAAATTGTTACAAAGAAAAAATACACGGGCAAACAAAAAGTAAAGACGCACCTACCACCTCAACCAAAAGAAGGCAAAATTTTTGTAGTTAACAAAAGAATCTTATTAATAATCAGAAAATGCAACTGAACACACATGCCATGCAGGTTTTGGTTCAAACCAGTGTACTATGTATATATTATCGAATAAAAATGAATGTGTTAGAATAGCTCAAGAAAGAAGGTAACAAAACATTATTTACAGCCTCTTACTTCCTTTGTTTTGTTTCTGCCCCTTTTATATAAAAGGAGAGAGCTGGCTTATTAATTTGAACAGCATAGGAGCACCATACAAGTTTTTCCACTCTCCTCTGAACCAAACCCCACCCAAATTGTTGCGATTCCCACAGTCCATTTGTTAAAAATAAAAGTATTCTGATAAACCCAATAAAACCGAGAGACCTTTCTACTATTTGATAAGGTCGCTTAAAGTAACATCCAAGTCATTCCAATTTACAAACCTAAACCCATGCCAGTCCAAGATCCCTAATTACCTGCCGTTGGATCATCCCACAGTTTGACATTTTTTATTCCATATATTCCAATATAAAATGACTCCTCTTTCTAGGCTTGCATTACCGTTGAGGCAAGCAAGGAGAAACCAAAAGTATGCCAACACTGCAATTTATCTCTCCAAATTTTTATAAGCTACAGGAACATGCTCTAGAAAAATGGAAAGAGGAAACCACAAACAATGAAAGACAAGTGAAAAACGTACAGGAGAAAATAGTAAAAGAATAATAAAAAGAAGGAAAAGGGCAAAAGACCCAGGTGTTAAGTGTTTCATGTTTTAAACTGAAATGGTAAAGGAGGTCAGGTAGAATTGGATGAAAAACAGGTGCCGAGAGGAAGCTAAATCGTAGAAATGCATCGGACCGCAAGTTAATACCTTACCTAGGGCTACGACTTAGTCTACCGTACCCTCGATGGCCACCTGTTGATGTGACTCACTCTACATTAACAACCAGTTATTAAAACCACACTGAACTGAAATCCATCATCATCATATTCTAAGGTTGATTAGAATAATTTCCACTCTCCCAGTAAACTTTTTTTTTCAGATAATAAATATTGAAATTAGATAGAGATTATTAATTGCAAACCTCCTGTTCCTTTGAATTCGCAACTAAACCCACTTAACAGAGAGTAAATCACAGTCACAGCCAACCATGGCCTAAACATGCAGATTTACACCACATTGTTCCAATAGAAAAGAAATAAACAAATAAATAAATAAATACATAAATATATATATATATATATATATATATATATATATATTGTTTTTACCTTTATCCTGTAAAAAAAAATCACATTCAGGTGAGTGATCAATTTTAATGGCAAACCTTGGTCTCATTAATCACATCACCAACAAAACTAAAGCACGGATAGAGGAAATTTCACATATGTGAAATCGAAAATCGGAATGTCATTACTATATTTATATTTTCTTAAGTTAACTTTCAAGGAGTTAGTGTTGGAAAACAGTGTAACTGAGGAGTCAGATCACACGGGCAATGCCTGCTATGATCCTTCATTGATTTTCAGGACCAGAAAGAAATATAACAGGAACAAAAACCAACATTATAAGTATGTGTAGAAGATTAAAGTTACCTTGAGATGGACTACACGGGAAGAGGAAGAAGCTTTGCGGTGTTTTCGTCGTGTGGCGGGGGCAACTCTGTCCACTCGTGCGAGTCGGTTGGTGGAAATCTCCCCTATGAAGCTAATGTCGTCAGAAGAAGTGAGGAGGTTGAGATTCTCCGGACATCTGATCTTGGCATAAGAGAGAACACCGTTCCTGAGGAGGAACCATCGGGATCTCCAGCCTTTGCCGTAATTGGTCCACTTGTAGAGAACGCCGGCCACCGTGGTCTCCCATCTTTGAGCAGCATTGCCCAGAGATCCCACCGCCGGGAAGCTCCTCGTTTGAAAAAGTCTCGCCGCCATCCGCTCCGGGGAATGGTTGCCGATTCCAGGACTCTCCAGAGAGATACAACACAGTTGGTGCATCTCTTTCACTCGCATTTTCTCTCCCTCAAAATACTTCTTCCTAACTTTGGTTCCTTCTATTTTAGATTGATTCAACGCGAGGGTTCTACTAACACCTGAATTATCTTTTTCATTGATTCAGTGTTGTGAAAGCTAGCAAGGTTGGAAGAAAATTAAAAGGACATGGAAGGAAGTTGAGTGATAGATACATTAGTGTGAAAAAAGTGTGCAGAAGAAAAAATGCTTATAAATTTATTCGAAGAAAAGAATGAGATTTGTATATTCAAATGAATAAATTAATGTGTTGAAAAAGAGGACTGCAGGCAGGTATATATATTAGTTGGATTTGGCAAAGGCAAAGAGAAGGGGGCAAAGTAGTAATAAAGTGAAAACAAGAGGGTTTTTGAATCGAAAATGAAAAAGATAGACTGATGTGAACTACTTGTATTTAAATAGAGGACAAACTTGTGCTAGTCCTGAACCACAACTAGAAGAGATATTTGATTTTCTATAGTCAGTGATAGAGAATTGAAATAAATTATATTAATATATAAGGTTTGAAATAGATACGGCGTTTATAAAAATTAGTTGAAACTCAAATAAAAGCTTATTTATAAAACTGTATTTATGGAACTTAAAAATCAAATATTTATAATGTAACATTAGTGTATTGATATGTGTCCTTCTTGTAATATATAAAAGTCTTAATTATTGATAAGTCCTCTTTATTTATAAGATGACCATACTAAATTATTAAAAACTTTAATACATCACACCTAATTTTCATACATCATAAAACTGTCTAGATTTTAAAAATGAATATTCTATTATCTACCTTAAAATAATATAGGATAAGAAATAAAAAATTAGTGATTTTAGAATTTCAAAGAAGATAGATAAAAAGAAAGTTTGAAGGGAACAAAATCAAAATGTGAATTATAAAGAAACAGAAAAAAAATTATACAAAGTTAAAATCAAAAGTAAAAATATATGCAAGTTATTATTATATTTATTAATTGTTAATTCTCTGTATGTGATGATGAGAAAATTGTTAAAGAAAACATATATATATATATATATATATATATATATATATATATATATATATATATACATGTGTGTGTACACGAAAAAAAAAACAAGTATATACAAAATTATTACAAGTTATAGAAAAAAATTAATTATTTATTTTTTGTCATTATTATAATAATAATGATAATATTTTTATTGTTATATTGGTGTTTTAATTATTTATTAATAATAATAAAATAATCTCACTTTATAAATATTTTTCTCAATTCCCTTTTTTCTGATATATAATTTTCCCTTTTTTTCCTTTTATTTTCATCTCTTGTTGTACAGTCAAAAACGTACCAACAAAAATCAATTAAATTTTAAAACTGATGAAAAAAAACATTAAAAATGTAATAAAAGTAATTTTTAATATCATGAAAAAACAATTTAAATATTTAATAAAAAATATTTAATTTTACATTATACTAACCATAACCATTTGCGGTTTGTGGTCCATCATATCGTATTGATACTTAATTGAAGATAAAGTTGGCTAAAAAAACTAGTAATAAAGTCAGTGAGACTTATCATTAAAATAAGTAATCTTAAATATTTGACAAAGTTAATTAACTATTTTGATATTTAATTATTTTATTAAGTTTGAAGTTTGTTTTGCATTTCTGTAAATATGTGTGGAATAAAATTTGATTAACACTAAATATGTTAAGTGTTAATAATTTTTCCTTTTCATGTTCAACCATACACAACCAGCCACGTTGCGAGAAAATTATAACTTAACAAACTAATTTAAAAGAAAAAAATAACCAATATTATAAAATTTATTTATTTTTTATTTCATAAATCTTCAACCCCTATTTCTATTCATATGGAATGGCATTTTGGCAGAAGGATTATCCAACTATTTATTTACCATCAAATTTGTTTGTTTATATCTATGTAATTGCAATGAAAAAGATTGAATTTTTATATTTTATTATCATCTTTTAGTTTAATTCCTAAAATCTCAAAATCACCCATATGAAACTTCAAGAACTTCAACAAATTTATAGACGGAGAAAAAGTTGATAAACTCTATTTTGAATCTTGAATTTAATGTTTTTTTTTCTCAACGTGATAAAACTGATAAAATATAAAGTTATAAATAAAGTAATAACCAAATAAACTTGACACTTTGTAATTCTAATATTTTTTATAACAATTGGGTCATATTATTAATATATATAAAAGTAAAAGTATAATATTTTTCAAATAATATATAAAAAAGAAAAAAAAAAACACATTTACTTTCTTTGTGCATCTCTCGTCCTCCTGGTGGCAGAGAATTTTATTATTTTTTTCTCCGAAGGTCTCCCTTCCTTCATGGAGTTTATTGGTAACCTTCAAATATAGGTGCCATTACATAAAGGGTCCAATTGTAAATATATATATATATATATATATATATATATATATATATTAAAAAAACAATAATAATAATAATGATTATTATTATTACAATAATCACTCCTTTTTTACAATATGCAGCATGCAGGTGGTGAAGGAGGGTCCTGTGTAAGTACATGAGCTGTAGCTAGTTAGCGGCATCAGAAGTAGATAGGGAAAAGTAGCAGAGTTTATGATGCACATCTCATCTGGTACTTATTATTTGTGTATTGATTTGCAGTGGAATCTATGTTCAAACTGTACTATAGTAGCATATGGTCAAAGTTTTTGCACAAGTAGCAATTCAAACACTGATTCAATAACCCCTAGCTTATAGCTAGGCCACATATACTTTACAGTAATGCATACTCCCTTAAGCATAGATACATAGGCTCGTCAAAAGTTCTTCTTTTAGGTCTAGATATGCCTCAACTTCATTTACCTTTCTTCCTGCATCGATATCAAGTGAAAATGGAAACCAAAATATCTTTTTTCAAACATGGAAACTTCTTCTGAGTGCTAATTAATGCCACCTAAGCCAAACAAAAATAATTAGTCAAACAAGGAACAGGACAGTTAGGAGGAGATTCATATTAGACTGTTTTTTAAGGAAAAAGAGAGAGTAGTATATGAACTGTGACATTGTGTGTTTCTTATTTCCCAAATGGTGAACAAGATTTTTAATATGTTTTTTATTACTAAAATGTATTGTTATATCATGTAATATTTATCTTAATTTTACTTATAAAGAAAGTGAGTAAAATCGGAAAACTATGTGTACAGTGTTTTTTATTTTTCACAAAGAAAAGGAAAGACAGTTACTATATACTATAAAACAATAGTGTAAATTAAAATATCATAACCCGATTACAAACATCATGTGGTTAAGTAGCATTTAGAGTAATGTAATAAAGCTGGTCAAATTTCTCTTTTATAAATTCTATTTTTCATTAGTTTAAATTAGTTGTCAAAGTATACATATTTGGGACTCTTTTATCTGTTTTCTTACTGATGTTAGCCTAATAGTCCAATAAAAAATAGCCATGTCACATTACTGCTTTGTATCATTTTTATTGATAAATCACACAAAATAGTCACATTATTAAATGCTTTAGAAAAAGAGACACTTTAAAAGAAAACTAAAAAGGTAAAATTGCTTACAAATATTGTCTTTTAGCATTTTATTTAATTTTTAAATTTCTTGATTGTTTCTTCCTCTTCACATCTCATCCTAAAGACAAACACAAAATGGGAACAAATAAAATAAAAACACAGAGTCCAAAATATAATGGTGTCATATATTAGTGAGACCAAAATGATTTCCTTTTCTCTATGCCATGTGTCAGTATTTAGAGTGTTAAAATCTAGGTCATCCCATGTGTGTGATTCCATTCCCAATTAGTTAGTCCCAATCACAAGTCTCTTCTATGCACTATGTCATAATGATGCTTTTAAACCAAAAGCAATGTTCACAAAACCAGCACGACCCTTTCAGTCTACATTCATATTTTTTATTATTATTGATCTGAAATAATTTTGGACTAATAGCATCAATAACACGTAAATAATTTAAAATATTTTCAAAATATCATTATTTTTATACTATATACTAATTTTGTAAATATTTTCAACTCATTCTTTTTTTAAGGTGCTGGCACTGATTACATGAAAGAAGGAATTATTTTATTTTTGTTTTATTCAATCGATAATAAGATACTGATTTGCCAAAACCCTTTTACTTTTTGTTTGATTGTTTAGTTTTTTTCCAAACTTAAAAACTGGAAAGGCATTTTTAGGGGAATATGAACTGGGGATCCCACATGCTAAGCTCATGCTGTAAAAGGAGAAGAGAAGAAAACGCGTTGACATCATCGATCATCATCTCATCATACATATAACTATCTCTTTCATAACTGAAGTGAATGTAATTTTATTTTATAAATAAATTTTATAAGATTAAATTAAATTTAAAGTATGATTACACTATTAAGATATTGTTTGTTTTAAATTAAATTTTACGAATTTATTTTTAGTATCATTTTAAAAAAAAATTTATCAATAAAAATATTATATATATATATATATATATATATATATATAAATTTATGTACATATTTTTATATAGAATTTTGTTTGTATTCTAACAAACAAAATTATTTTAAATTTATCTTAATATTTATTATTTATATGATTACTCACATAATATATCTGTATTATATAAATAGATACAAAATTGTATTTTGTATTGTCTTGGGTTAAGAGAAAAATTCTAAGTTAAGATTGTACTATTGTGGAGAATGATTTGTTAAGTTTTGGTGGAGTTGGTTTTCAGTGTGATGTGATATTTAATGGGTTTATTTTGTTCTTATGATCTCTACATATGGAAGCATGAAAGCAGGGGACCTCTTTCTGTTTGCAAAGGTGTTACAGCTATAAATTGTTTTAGTGACAGCAAATCATCACCTATGCATGATGGTGATGTAAAACGAGTCATACCAAAGAAAAGTAAAAAAATAAAAAAAATAAAAAATCCTTAAGTAATATAAATTCAGATTCGAACCTTCAAGATATGTTTTAAGCATTCTTGTGTATAGCTCTTAGATTTTTTAGAAGCGTCCATAAGAAAGTGGTCCAATCATTTCCCGTAACAAATTTTGAAAATCTTATATATTTGAAGGAAACAGTAAAATAGTAAATATTATTAAAATAAATAAATTTTGAAAGCTTTATGTGTACGAATAATTTATGTTTAGAAACACGATTTTAAGAATGAAAATTTTTATTTTCAAAATTTTGTTATTTCTAAAAGTTAAAATTAGGTTTTTTCTGTTTTAGAAATACTGTTTTGATTTGTTTAATAACTTTTCTTTTTATAACCATGTTTCTAAGTATGTTTTTATTTTTGTGCTTGTCCTTGTTATAGCACATTCTTGTTTCTTTTTCTAATTTTTATTTTTAAGAAATTTTTGCTAAGATTTTAATAATTTTTTGTTTATTAAATGAACATTTATTTAATTCAAGTTTTTATTTTTTTCATTTATTTAAAAATGTAATTTATTACTTTTTTAAAAAATAAAAATGAATTCATAATCTTTATTTTTAAGTTAATGCTTTCATTTATTTTATATATTTTTGCATAGTGCAATTCATTAATTAAAATATTAATATTAATTTATTATAGTTTTAGAAATGAAAATAATAATAAGTAGACCAATAATTTGAATAAAAAAATATTAAGATGATCAAACATTAAAATAAAATAAAAAGGGAAGATGCTAAATGATTTTGAATCTTTTATTAGACCATGTTAAATTTAAAAAAAAAATATATATCTTTATTTTACTAATTTGACATAATTTTTTTATTTTTCTTTTAAATAATTTGTAAAAACCAGTCTTCTCAAAATATAGTTATTTTTTAAATATTTTAAAAAATTAATCTATAAAAAATAGACATAAAAGATGCGTTAATCTTTTTCTATCTAGTTCATTAGTAGTGTTGTTTAGATAACAAATCAATAGCACGTCATTAATTATCCTTTGTAACTAATAAAAAGTTTCAATATATTGAGAATCACATTATCTTATATAATAATTATCCTACAATAACTTTATTTCAGAATTTGAACATTACCTCTGTAATTTAATATTTTATTATTAAAACATGTGACATGTTCATTGTAATATAATTAGTTTGAAAAATTATTGGATAGAAGGCACACTGGCCAGGAAAATGGATTGACCGTCTAAAGATAATATTAAATTACAGAATATAAGTGGGGTAAAATTTATTTTACGAATTTATTTTATAATGATGAGTTAAACTTAATATAAAATTATATTTTAATGAAACTTATTATTTATTAAATATTTAATCTTATGTTTGAAATGTATATGTTGTAAAGATGTTATGTTTGGTGGTAAAAATGGATGGAATGTGGAGAGATAGATGTTGTAAAGTAAGAATGAATAATGATTTTGACAGAAGAGAAGGGTGGTCAGTGCTGTTTAGGCAGTGAGTTAGTAAACTTAAGGTTGAAAAGCCCAATATAAGTACTAGCCCTACTCCAACATGTCCCCAAACCCACTACTTTTTGTCTCTCTCTATATTTATCTAACAATATCTATATTTACACACACACTTGGTAGATTCAAAATAATGAAAAAAATACTTAGACAGTCAAAGTAAGAAAACTTGGCTTCGTTAAAAACATAGCAACAACCAACAATCCTATCCAATCCATATATAAACAAGGAGGCATTTCCCTTCCAATCCAAAGGAGAATGTATGGATAACTACTCTTGGTACTTGGCAAACACTTCATTCAAAAACTTACTGTAACAATACATACTTGGCAACACAACATTATTTCTTTAATTTTAAGAATTGAAAATTTTGATGAGATCATGAAAACTGAAATGTCCGAAACCACCACATGATGAGCCTGCACTCCATACTGCCTGTATCCATTCGAGGTGCTAACTAAATTATTAACAATGTCGTATTCCTCCAATTACACCTCACTACTGCATTCACCAGATCCAATATCCTTCATTTATTTATCTTCATCGGTACGCATGTTATGTATACAGTTGAATCACATAACCGGGCATTCAAATTAAGGTAAGAACATTGATACGGTTGCATTGCATCACTGCATGGGAGAATTTTATAATTGCATTTCTGTCCATATATATGTAACCAAGTTGTATCACACAAGGAGGGGGAGGCACGGTACATTTTGCATGTGCCTTTTATGATGGCCGTTCTGTGCGCACTGCAGAGACATGTAGCTTTGTCTTCAGAGTCCTTGGGGCCATCCTCTCCCTTTTCAAAACTTCATTAACTCACCTTCGCTCAGATACTAAATCACATACCTTATACAACAATTAAGAAAAAAAGGAATAATAATATATGAACACTCATCTTTTATGATCTGTTAAAACTCTGATATCATATTGTTAGTAAATAATGTTTCTTTCTTTCTTGCCTACATGAGCCTGCTGAGTTTCTGAGTTTTTAGCAGTGATAAATTTGCATATATAGATGGCAAAATTAGAAAGAAATGGAAAAGTAGAGCAGTATCTGCCATGAGTATCCCATTTTGTTGAGTGGTCCTGGATTAGCTTTTTCAGATGAAGTATCCTAGAACGTCAGGAGATTGAGATCACAAAGAAAGGGTCCATGGCCAAATGTCAGCAAAGTCCCAAAATAATTTCGTACGAAACTCAGAAAAGGCTCACATGGTTGCAGGACTTTGTATGGCTGCAGTCACAATTCACAAGTCCACTGTCGGATCATCAACTCTGTCCATTCATCATTGTCCCTCATCCATCATTGAACATCGTGTTCAGACCTCTCTGACCTCTCAGGTAATCACCTTGTCCATGCTTCTTCCATTCGCTTTCATTGTAACATTTCAGAGGCCTCGTTGCCTCATGCTCGTTATTCATCAATTTTTCTTACATCATTACTCTAGCCTGCAACAATTCTCCTTTACCACTTGAAAAAAAATGTATATGATTTTTTTCAAGTGTTGACTTAGAAAAATCAGGCATGCTTCCAAACTAGGAAAAAAAACCAGAAGAGCAAGCGGCATAAAAATAGGTATTGACCCAAAAACAAAGCTAATACTTTCATATGTTTGCCTTTGTCCACGAATCTACCATTAACAACGGTCCAATTCCCTGCGTCTCAATCACTTCTCTTGCAACAAAATAAGAAGTATTTTCGCACACTACCTGGAACCTGCAGTTTCCCTTTTTTTAATAATGCAATCATGAAAAAGAAGTTCAATACAAATAAATGAGGAAGAAGTTCAATACAAATAAATGAGGAAGAAATTCAATTCAAATATCAAAAATTTCATGTTCTAGTTGTAATTAACACACATGTTTCGTAAGAATGAAATTAAATAATTAAATTATAACTATAGTGTGATTTAGTAAAGCTTTATATAATGATAAATGATGGATGAATTTTAAAGTGTGATCGTATTATAACTATATTAATAATAATAATGATAATTATATACAGACATCAAATTCTAAACAAATCACATTTCCTATTTCAATTTCCACAAACATTGTCCAAACTTATAATAATATATAATATCAAAAGAGAAAAAAAAAACTATATAGCAAATATATAATTTTATATTCTCCTCTAACCATAGACCAACATGTTTCATAATTTTCTTAATGCTTTTACAGAAATATCTAAAAACTATATTATATAATGTGTTTTAATTAATCGATAGTGTAAAAATTGTTTCAGTCACAACACATACCTACTAAACTTACATCAAAATCACCTGGCATGTGTCCCACAAAATACAAAGTTCCAATGAAAGCCAACTTCTGGCAGTAACTTGTTCTCTCTAAACAACACATGCCAGGCATGCAGTTGTTCATGACAGTGGTAGGCCAGTGAAATTGTGGTGGATTCCACTACCAGTTTCAGCAGTAGCAAGAACAATCACCTTACTTCTAAATCCAAGCCAATGCATTGATCATAACCTAAATGTGGATGCAATTATTCAAAGAATCATAAGAAACAGACATCATATGATCCATATAGTGAAGCTAGGTTCAGCCAATCAATATCTCAGCCTATCACTGTTTCCTCCAAATTTAACTGCTTAAAATTATCTTGGCAGTAATAGCCAGCAGTCCCCACCTGTAAACCCAATAATGTCATAAATATTATTTGTTGCACTGGTATTAGTGTTTTTCACATAATAGCAATGCCAGCACTCAATATAATAAAACACCGTCAACACCGATATGTCACTTCATAAATTCTCTCCAAAATTCAAAAGCATGGAGCTATCAGATAAGATATTGGTAGATGTCAAGACACTTATAAGATATATAGAATAGAACATTCTAAAGAAATAACTAATCCAACTGATAGGATCAAATTCTCAGAGATAAAACTCAGAGGCACATGTCTCAAAAGATGAAATCATATTAACATTTTAAAAAGTATTTTATCGCTTTAGGAATTGAAACAGTTGCACTCAACCCACCTGAACTGACAGAGTATCATCCGAGACACGATAGGCATAAATCAACTCCAGCACCTGGCAGTAGTTCTCAGAGATATGATAACGGATTTCAATTCTTCGGAAAGAGATAATAGACCAAAGGGTTTCTGCATCAGTGGCTCTGCAAAACATCTGACAGCAGCAACAAATTTGCACATGGAAATAGCATGAACAACTGCTCATTTGCTTTTGTCAGCAAACACATCCTGTTGTTCGATGGAAAATGAGACAAAAGCTGAAAAGAAATTTTATACAGCTCTTCTGTACCTGGATGATGCTACAATACGTGTTCACAATTACGTGTCGGTAACTTTGTAGAGACCATCAACCGCAGATAATCAAACGCCAAACAACAAATTATACAACATAGATAAAATCTAAGCAATGATAACAGAAGGGTTTTCTCAAGAGTTCTGAGCAACTTTTTGCAAGATTTTTAGTGACAGAGGTTTGCAGTAGTTTTTGCCTCCGTATAAGGATTCAAATGCTCACAGATAAGAGTTTTCCGTCGAAAACAAATAAGAAACAAAAACCAGTCCCGTTTGAATGTGCTTCACGATAACCTAAATTATTAGGAAGACAAGACCCCACATCCATCACATTCTAAATCAATGTTGCAAAAAGAAATTACGTTGCGTCAGATTTTGCCGTGTCTCACTGTTACAGTTACTTTCTTTGCATCTATTCTTTGCATGTGTTGAATCATACAGTTTTTTAAAACTAATGAGAAAAATATAAGGATGTTTGAAATACGAAAACTCGATTTAAAATGGGAAATAAAAACGTTGATAAAAATCGCATTAAAGTATGAAATAATAGAAAAATATTAGTTATAATATTTTTTAAAAATTTGCACATGTATGACGTTGAGGAATTAGTTTTATGTCTTGAATTAGTTTCGTTTAAAAGTAATTTTAATCAGAATGAATATGACACACAGTGATCTTATGTCGATTTTCACCAAAGCGGAAACGTGAAAGAGAAAGAAAAGAGAAATTAAATGGTTGTAAGTACAGACAAAATTGCCAGGGATGGTGAAGGAAAAGACTTGAAACAGTTTTATGTTTGCTAAAGTAAATTACTACGAGAGAAAAAAAAGGGAAAAGGACGTTCTCGACGATGCCTCATGCTTACCAGAGTAAGAACATTCATGTCAAACCCAATTTATACATGCTTTACATAAAAAATTATGTTATAATTATCGGTTTTAATCTTTATTTGTTATATTGAATATCTTATTTTACATATAATCAAATGCTTATGTTAATTACACTATAACCTATGCTTTTTATTTATATAATTTCACCTTAACCAGTTTATAACTGATATTTTCTAATTTGGAGTTTCAACAGTTTTAGCGGTCATGATTCAATATAGGTTATTGTTGGGCCGTTTTGTGATGAGGCCCAATAGCCTCTTTTTCGTGCTATTCAATGGAGCCCGATCTAACTGTACACTACAAATAAAAATAGAATCAGAAATAGATAAACAAACCTTCAGATTATTAACTAAACAAAAAGATTAACTGACAGTTTATGACTCGCACGCTGCATGACTTCCCTCATTTCTATCTTAATTTTTTTTATACAATCAATACATATTATTAGTCTCTAAATCGTCATACTTGAATTAGAGCAAATTTATAAATCATTAAAGAACCTTTTCTAATCCACTATACATCTTCCTTTTAATTTCAAATTAAATTTTAAAATCTTTTAAAATATCAACAATTTGTAGATATTATAAACTATTTCATTTAATAAAAATATAATCTATATATAATTTCACACGAGGAATCGATGATAGATTTTTCTAAGTACTTCAAGTCTAGATCGTCCACTTATTCTAATTATTACTTCAAGTGATCGGTATATTGGTGGTTGACATGCAGAAAACATTCCAACACTTCAGTTAGATATGTTTATCAAAAGTATGTAGAAGAATTAGGTCATAAAAAGTGTCATATCAAACCTGTATTTACAAAGCTTGTAATAATAATTAAATCAAACCTATTAATTGACTATTAATAACGGTTAATATTTTTATTAATAGCCTATCAATAATCATGATATTTTATTAATTGTCTTTTAATTATCTCAACAATTGTTTGTACCGGCTTATAATCTGTTGGCTATTGGTCCGTTTGGCTCTCTACCCAAACAGGATATATGTAATATATACATATATCATTGTAATTTGAGGATTACTCCCTACACCACCTCAGATGGCTTCCTGCACTACCATATTTTTTAAAAATTCCAAAACTATCATTTATATTTTAAAAAATCCTACATCCCTTCTTCTTTTCTTCGACCGATGTCAACATCCATGGAAGAAAAAATTCTTCAACGGATATAGCCACATCCATTCAGGCTTTCTGTTTTTTTTTTAGTTTTTAGTTTATTAATTTATTATATTTTAAATTAATACATAGATATTATTTAAATTTCTTTTAAATTTGTTACCTAATTATATATAATTTTATTTTATTTTATTTAATAAAATAATTAATAATAATTTAATTTATTTATATTATTTTTTAAATAATTATAATCATTTAAGTTTTTTTTTTTAATTTTTAGTTTAGTAAAATATTATATTTTAAATTAATTTATAGATTTTTTTTTTTGTTTTTTATAATATATTGCGTAAATTAATTTTATTTTATTTAATTAAATAATAATAATTAATTTAATTAATTTGATTTTTATTTTACTTTAAATTAATTAAATTAATAATTATTATTTAATTATATAAATTTAATTTAATTTACGTAATATATTATAAAAAAATTTAAATAATATATAAATTAATTTAAAATATAATATTTTAATAAACTAAAACTTAAAAGGAAAAAAGAAAAACTTAACAGATGTCGCCACATCCGTTAACGAATATGGCATATCCGTTTATTATAATTAATTAAATTAAATTAATAATAATTATTTAATTAAATAAAATAAAATAAATTTACTTAATATTATAAAAGGATAAAATTAATTTGATTTTTATTTTACTTTAAATTAATTAAATTAATAATAATTATTTAATTATATAAATTAAAATTAATTTACTTAATATATTATAAAAAAAATTAAATAGTCTATAAATTAATTTAAAATATAATATTTTAATAAACTAAAAAGAAAAAAGAAAAACTTCACGGACGTCGCCACATCCATTAACCATATCCGTTTATTATAATTAATTAAAAAATAATTAAATTAAGAATAATTATTTAATTAAATAAAATAAAATTAATTTACATAATATTATAAAAAAAATAAAAAAATTAAATAATCTATAAGTTAATTAAAATATAATATTTTAATAAACTAAAAATTAAGAAAAAAACATAAAGTTTAAACGGATGTGGCATATCTGTTGAAAAAAAATTTCTTCAACGATTGTCGATATCCGTTGAAGAAAAGAAGTGGGAGCGTAGAAATTTTTAAGATATGAAGAATAGATTTGAAATTTTTAAAAGACGTGGTGGAATTGGTGTAGAGAGTAACCTCTTGTAATTTTAGTAATTTTAAAATAATATTATACATAACAAATGGTTAACATTCTCATACCACTAATTTTAAGTATGTCGGGTGGGTCTCAATCTGTAATTAGTATGCACATGTTTATGTGCTTTTGTATTTGTAATTGGTCTCTTTAAGAAGAAGAAAAATAATGATGGCCTTTGCTATGAATTCTAATCCATGGATCCGAAAATCACTCCTTCATCATCGAATACTTTGAATAATCTGCTCCTCCGAACAAGGATTATGTATATTTTATCCTTTTTACCAATTATTTTTGTCTCTAATGATTACTAATAATTTTTATCCTCAAGTATTAATATAAGTTTATTAAATTTTAAAACATTCGAACGAACTTATGGCTCTCAAAAGTTGACCTTATAATTTATGTCATAAAAAATATATCTCTTGGTCTCTCAAATATATTTTATGTTATTCTTATAAAATATAAATACTATTAGTAAATAAAAATATAAAAAAAAAACGTGGTACTTTAAAATCAAAGCATAATTTTATTGTTAGCGGCTAGTTCTTCCATTTTTCTTTGCTGGGCCTCGTGGCCCGTTTATTCATAAAATCGTTATTCGAAATAGTCTCCAACTCGAGAACAAGAGTAGTTTATTTTCCAAAATGATTATGTAAATACTTTTTATATTTTGATTCTATCAGAAATGTTAACTGTGATAATTTTATTAACTTTCATAAAATTATATTAAATAGAAACTACCTTAATTCAGTATAAGAGTTATTTATATTACCGTAATATACAAAATTATTTTATATTGTAATTTTTACATAAACTATTTTTCGAAAAGAACATACATTGAAATAACTAACAGGTCTGGTGTCTTTTAAAAGTAATCTTTAACATTAATTAAAATTTATAAAAGCGTAGTAAAATAGTATGAGCAGGGGGAATTTATTTATTATTGAGACAGTGATGAGTGAGTGGTCCTGGGTTGTTGTTGTGTGATGAGGTTTTTGAAATAGTTTAGGTGCTTTATGTGTTGACGAGGTTGCAATGTTTTGAAGAAGTCGATTTCAGGAGTTGGTCAGAAAGATGGGTCCTGCTACTCAACTTCCGCAGTTAAGAGTTGTTGATTTTACAAAATCTGCTTTTGAAGAAGACAACATGATTAGGAAGCGTGATCATGATTCTCCATTTCTTTTCACAAAAGCGTTGCTAGATTTGCTTCGCCCTTTTTCTTAACACATCTCTATTCCATTTCATTCTTCTAACCGTCCCACTTCCAACTGTCACTTAATAATGATTAAATTAAAACTACTTGCTTGTTACTTTACTAAGAAAAAAAAAAGAGATTTTTAAATTTAAGCGTAGTAAGTAGTATTTCTTACGATAGGTGAAGAAGGTAATTAATTAAGAGTAGTGGTAAGTACAAGTATTTAAGTTTTGATGGGTTTTATTTTCCCTGTGGCAGAACCCAGCTCATTGTCTTTTCTCTGTCCTTAGTTAAGTCATTTGAATTTGCTCGCAGAAGCTTTGAATATTAATACGGCATGCAATCATTTTGTCAGAAAAAAGAAGAGACAAATGATAACCATTATTCAAATCTAATATTCTAAGTAAAAATAAACTTTAATATCTACAAACACTTGGAGTGCATTTGAATGTGATTTTTAATGAGCTTATTATTCTCAACTCTTCAATAAACGTCCTTTTCAACACCAAAAAGATAGGAAGCAAATTAAGGAATATAGATACTAGTTATTTGAAGGTTGAGGTTGAACAATTTGAATGAAGTTGAGGCATTTCCCGGTGGAATGGATTGTGCAGGCGTGACAACAAAGCCTGCCAACGCATTTCTCATTCGCACTTCCCAACAACCCAATTCACCAATTTTCACACTGCCATAAATCGTTTTTCTACTCGTAAAATCTGATCAATCACTTCTCATTTGTGCAGTTTTCAAATGCTTGGTATTTTTTGTGCAAGCTTTTGTTTTTACAAGAAAAATAATCACATGTGGTGGTGGTGATGATATTGAATTTGTAAGAAACTTTTTGACTGGGGTTGATGGCCTCGTGTGTTGTTCCATTTGTGGAATTAAATATGGTGAAGTGATAAATTTATACATAAGCTTTGATTATCTCCATATGATTGTCTGCTTGTGATAGAAGTGGCTAGAGGCCATTCTCACAATCTGTTAGTAACAGAACAGTGACTTGGTACCTACAATAGCTCCTGCAATGCAAGTAATCAATAAACAATGCTATTAAATAGTAAGATTTGCAAGAAAGTGGAAGAAAACCTGTCGTTTTATTAGTTTAAATTTCAGTGCTTTTTTAGATGCTTTCTCCCTCACAACTATGTGCCAGTTTCCATTCTTCTATTCCCCACACCACACCAACTATTCCACTGCAAACTCCCATGACATGTTCATTTTAAATTTGTGGTATCTATCTACTGCCATCACGCTCTCACCTTCTGCATTTTTTTATTACCAGTACGTCCACCCAGTTCAAAACCGAGATGATGGCCAAATTTTCATTGCATGGACGAATCTACCCCGGCTGTCAAAATCCAAAATTTAACTCCATTTCTCTATTCCCACTTTATAAAATGACGATCCAACACTGCATCTCTGTGTTAATGATCGCTTTGATTTCAAGAAGCAACAATCCCTTCACCAAGCATTCTTGGTTAGAAAGACCAAAAACTTCTTTTTTCTTTTAGAGTGTGATTTGATTAGCTAGCTACTCACCATCTGAATATGAGCTGGGTTATTGTGAAAGCCAAGAAACGCAAAATGAGTTGAACATGGCTAGTGTTAGCTAGTGACTCGTGGAATCCACTTAAGAAGTTTAAACGAAATTGTTTTCTTGTTTATAAAGTTGTCCACACGTTTTTAATAGATTTTTTTTTGCGGTTAATTTTGTTAACAAACTTAGTGTGACTCCTACTTTTTTGTATACGATTCTTTTAGCTTTTCACAATAATGAATAATTTTAGTTAATTTAATCAAAGATGTGTTAGTTTTGTAAATAATTTAAACTGATTTTATTTGTTAAGTAGTAGTGCTTAGTATTTTCCTAAAGAAATTAGTACAGTACATTATTGGAAGAAGTCTTTTATTAGCATATCTGACATTAGGTTAGGGTTATATCAAGACAGTCTTCTTCTCTTTTTCCTTAGAACAAGTTTTAAATTAAAGTTAACAATAAATACTTCAAAGTAATAAAATAATTGAAAAAATTTAACAGAATAGAGATGACCGAAAAAAAAACAGATAAAACAATGAGAAAGCGTGAGAAAAATGTGAGAAAAATGAGATACTGTATTTATGAGAGGGTAATGTACAGTGAGATGATGCAGAGAAGGAAAAAAGTGCAAAGAAAAGAGAGTGCACACGCAAAAAAAAAAAAATAAACAAATACTATTTTTCTTCAAAGGTTATTAATTTCACCTAACTTTCTCGAAGAAAACAATTATTCAACTTTTTCTTTGTAAGAGAATTAAGCCATGCTCTCTTCAGAAAATGTATTTAGTTCGATTTTTTCAAAAAGACAAATTGATTTAGCCAAAAAAAAAACATTTTTAGGTTTAAAATTATTCGACCATTACCTTAGATTTGTACCTAACAATTGTGTATTTGTTCTAGATATAAAACTGACACATAAAAGAGAAAGCACGGGGTAGCTTTTTCAGTTCTTGACTCCATAAGAGGTCATGATAATGTTGAATACAGTCATGTTGCTGACCCATGATTTACAGTGGGAGAGGAGTTTTTCCTTTGACTTCATAGATGCCCTACTTTTCTAGCACATCCCAAATCATAAATATTGAGTATTCAGCAGTATTATAACTTAAGCTATCCAAATGCTGCAACTTTCATATCATTTTATCATTTCTTATTTCTCTACCAAATTTACTCATGGGCCAGTACATTAATGTAGACTGTTTATAAATATAAAATTATCAGGAACTTCTTTTACAGATTTTAATCCTTGTATGCATTGATCAAAGATGGGTAGATGAAATAATTAGTGAATTTATGATAATTAAGTGATAGTATAAAAGTGCTTACATTAGATTGGATGTTTGAAAATGGAAGTGGTTTAATAGTGTGCAATTAATTTAGAAGTTTGAAATGGTGAATACTATGGCAGTAGCGAAAATGACTCTCCTTGAATATTATGACAGTATGCGTGCGTGGTCAGGATTCAGCTTGGTACGTAACACCAAATGAAACCTGTGAATTATGATGAGGTTTTTTGTTTTTGGAATTAATGGGATTTGTAGTTTTAGCAAAGAAGGAGACAGAGGCCACGTGGGTAATTCGAAGAAACTGAGAAGGGCAAAAAAGTGATTCCAAAGAGCTGAGAGAGATGAGAGTAAAATCCATTTATTATGGCGCCATGTCCCATCCACTCCTCCTCTCATTCATTCCTTCTCTGCTGTACGAACAAAACATAGCCACAATGAGACCCCATTTCTTACAACTCCAAACAAAACCCAGAGCTACCGAAAGGTCTCTTCTTTAAGATAAAACAGAGAGAGAGAGACAAGACAACATATTACAACATTACCGTCTTGTTGTTGGGGTTCGGGTAATGGCGAGTGGGTGGATGAAGTCATTGCAGTGCAAGTCAAGAGCTTACGAAGACGTCTACCACCCAAATTCTAAATACCTCATTCCCAGTTCGAGTTGCAGAAAGAGCGTTCAAAACATCAAAGACGTCGTCGTTGACACCACCAAGCCCAAGTCCAAGCCCAAACCCAGGCCCGAAAAGCCTCTTCAGAAACACCCCAGCTCCAGATACCCTCCATCCGCAGCCAAGCCCGATTTTGAAACCACTATCAACCGCTCCCGGAGCGTCACAGCCACCGCCACGCGCCACGCCGACCCTCGCTTCCCTTCTCTCACCGAACTCACCGAGGGGCATCCTTCGCGGAACGTGGTGGAGATAATCTTTCACACCAGCTGGGGGCCCAAGCCTTTCTCGGGCCGTGTCGAGATGATATTTAAGGTCCACAACGGCCCGAGAACGGTCTCCCGCTTCGAGGAGTATCGGGAGACGGTGAAGGGCCGGGCGGGAACAGGGACTGGACCTGCCCATGACTACGAGGAGAATGCGAGATGCGTTGCGGACGGGAATGAGGTCATGAGGTTTCACTGCTTGGGCCCCACCTCCAGCGGCGCCCCCTACGGCGGAGCCTGCGCGTTGTCCTTCCCCGGCGGTAAGGGCTCGGCTATTTGCACATTCGCCGGCAGCGGCGACGCCCATGAAAGCTCTGGCGGAGGTAGGGGCAGGAGGGCAATGCTTGTGTGTCGGGTCGTAGCGGGTCGGGTCTCCAAGCAAAATGGGTTCATGGAATCGTTGTTGGATGGACGAGTTGGGTTCGACTCAGTCAGTGGGGACAACGGCGAGTTATTAGTGTTTGACTCGCGCGCTGTGTTGCCCTGTTTTCTCATCATTTATAAATTGTAAAAACACGTATTTACAGTTTGCTTTTTTTTTTTTATAAACACTTTCTTTTTTTTCTTGATTTATTTTCATTTGGGTGTATGTATGTTTCTGATTGTTGAGGTATTGAACTCAACCTACTCTTATTGCATTTATCGACCACGCAATGTTTCTTCACCGATTCGGCAGTTACTTCCTTTCAGAACTCCATTTTTAGGGTTATTTTGGGGCATTGAAAAATAAAGTCAAAGTTTGATTATTTTATTTGAAGAACTGGTAATTAAATTTGAAGAATTGAATATAATTTTTTATTGATTTTGAAGAATGTTACTTTTATTGGGTATACAATTTGGCCTAGGCGATACTTTAAATGTATAGGAAAGTACATACTCACTAGTTAGGTTTTTTGAGAAAATGAATTAATGAGACGGTTGGAAAAGGCTTTAACCAGGCAGATAGAAATGGTGAATGAAAGAATCACTGTCGCATCTGTTTGCTTGGTCGCTTTCAGGTAGTAGTAATGTAGAAGAACTAGGAATTATTGGGTAATAAGTCGTTTTAGTTAATTTAATTACTCCCTCTTTTCACCGAATTCCTAGCTGGGTTTTAAAATGGGTAATGGCAATGGCTAAACCTACACGGCAATGGTTGGCCGTGTGGTTGGAAATTTTGGGTGTTGAAAACTCTAATTGAGGAACATGAATGGTGAAAGAAGTAGTTGTGTTTGAATTGAAAACGTGGTCTCCGGCGAAAAACGCAGAATAAGGATTGTTGTGAGGAGAAGGAGAAAGGGTCCCAGTGGCATGGGGAAGTATAGCGCAAGTTACGCAATGAGTTAAAATAAAGGCGTAACATGAAGTTGTCTGATAATGAAATGATATGAGAAAAATCAAATGACAAATTAACTAACTTCAACAGCACTGAGTCATTTTCTTTGACGCAAATTAATCTCTCCCAATCCAACTTCCTACTTCCCTACGTTTCTTTCCTTTCCCATTACCACTTCTTTTATTAATTGCCTTTCCTTTTATTATTTATTTTTCCTTATAACCAAACTTTCCCCTTCATCATTACTTTCCATAATGCTTCTCCTCAGCTATTGGTTTATCTTCTCGGGTACCACCCTAGCTCCTATTTATATTTAATTATGGATTATTCTTAATTAATAAATAAATACTTTGGACAGCCATAATTATTATCTATTTTGAAGTGTAGGATCAATATCAATGATCCAACATGAAGTAAGTCGTTCAAGAATTTAAAATATATTTTTAATCTCTTGTAATTGTTTATCCAGTTTATTTAGAAGATATATGTAGAATATATCGTGATGTTAAAATCAGTTCAACGTTGATAATTCAAATATTAACAATGCAGATAATCATCTATCTCCTTACCTCAAACTTATGTTTATACATTTTGGAATGATACTTTGACTAACATTGTGGGTAATTACACTTTACCTATAAGTTTGTTAGCTTTAGAATTAATTGTCTTAACCACTGGTGGATCGATTCATCTTCCTAACCATCCAACCTTATTGATGGCTTGCTCATATGTTATTGCAAAGCTAACTATCTAGTCCATAGTTGACCGAACAGTCATACAATATATTATCTTATTAGAACTAACTTTTTATGAGATTTTGGATCTTAATACCACAGAGTCTCTTTAGCCTTAGTATAGTAGAGTGTAAGGTTAAAAATTTCATTGACCCAATCGACATTACACTTAATGACCCAATTTGTTTTACGCCTAATACCACACAGTTCTCTTAGTCTTAGCATCGTAGAACATAAGACTACAAATATGCCTTTGAGTGTCTTAAGAGGTCGCTCAGTTTTGTTAGGTCACTTGAAAGGTGCCTTGATAGAACACTTTGAAAGGTCATTCTCGAGTGCCTTCATGTTGTCCAAAATCTTTAAATACCTTGTAAGTTTACTTTTTAGAAGACTAGTTTTCGCCAATCGCATCTTGAGAGTCTAATGCTTATTAATCGCTTTTTAGGAGACTAATGCTGACCATATTTTTGGGAGACTAATGCTTAACCGTATTCTTGGAAAACTAATACTCAGTATGTTTTATTGAAAAAATAAGGCTCAACTAATCGCCTTTTAGGAGACTAATCTCTCGACCAAATTTTTGGGAGATGACGGCTCAACTAGTTGTTGGGAAGATTAATGCTCAACTAGTTTTATTTGAAGACTAATGCTCAACTAATCGTCTTTTGGGAGACTAATTTCTTGGACAATTTCTAAGAGACGACAACTTGACCAACTTTCTAAGAGACTAATGTTCAACCAATCGCCTTTTGAGAGACTAATTTCTCAGCCAAAATTCTAGAGATGACAACTCGACCAACTTTTTAGGAAACTAATGGTCAACCAGTTTTATTAGGAAACTAATGCTTAATCAATCGCATTTTTAGAGACTAATTTCTTAACCAAATTTTTGGGAGACAGTCGCTTGATCAACTTTTCAGAAGACTAATACTCAACCAAATCGTCTTGAGAGTCTAATTTCTATATCAAATTTGTAGAAGATGACAACTTGATCAGTTTTTTCGGAGACTAATGTTCAATCACTTTGGAAGTCTTTAACAAGTTGCTTTTGGGTGCCTTAAAAGATTAATCTCATTTTGATTCATCACGAAAACATTGTAATATTAAGAACACTCTTCACCAACAGTAAGAAAACAATAATTATAAACAAAAAAACCCATACATAAAACATCTTAAGAAAAAGAAGCAGTCTACCGATATATTTTTACCACAATATTAACAATGAAATAATATAGATAATATGACCGAAACGATTAAATATGCAAACATTTGGTTTCAACCGTCCTTCCAAAAATACAATTTTATATGTGTCTTTTGTTGAAAACATTTTCAGACGTTATGAAATATTTTTCATTTGTAATATGACATACATTTGACATTCATTTAACACACTTAACAAGAGTAAAATGATCTTAAAAGAATGAATTTTTATAATTTTTTGAAAAAAAAAGAGAGTAAAAAATAAATAAATAAGAAAAAGTAATATCAATGTAAAAAAATTATGTGTCAAAAGTATCATTTTTCTTTTCATTTTCCTGTTTTCCAATTATAGAGGAAAACAAATTTTAATCATTCTTCACTTTATCTTTTGTTGTAATTTCTTTAATGAAAAAATAGTGTAAAAGTTTTTCTTAATATATTAACGAAAGTTACCAACCCATCCTCATGACAAAATGAACCATCACAATATATGCATTCATACATAGTAATGATTTATCAACCCCAACTATAAAAAAAAAAAACATTTTCATGCGTCAAATTAAATAAAGTATAATAAAAACTAACCCTGGATAGGTGATTAAAAGATCTGGCCGTTGGTTTTCAAATACAGATAACTCTAGTTCTAATTTTCTTATTCATGTATCTAAATAGTCAAATATTAAATTATTCTTAATAGAAAGATCTGGCCTTTCAAAACCTTTTTCAGTTCATGAAACAAAAATTATATAATACTTAATACATATTTAACCTTTTCGAACGTTTGTTTATTGAAATGTGAAAATATATTTAACTAAGTTACATTTTTGTTGCAACATTTCTTTAACAATAATAAATGTTATTAACTTTTGTAGTTACATTTTTTTTAACACTTCGAATGATCACGTTTACTTTAGTTTTATTAATTTATAATTATTATGATAAGGTTGACGTTAGGACTCAATGATCGGATAAAAATATTACTTACGTGTTATTATCTAATAAAAATTCATTTATTGCTCGACGAATTTCCGTTTAAAAAATAATAGCTAATATTTTAAAACTCACAAATATTTAAAAATATTTTTTTATAAATTTTTAAAACAAAATCTAAATAAAATTAAAAAAATTATAAAATATAATATAAATTAAAATTTAATTTTAATTAAAATTAATCTAAGAAAATATAAATTAATTTTAATTAAATTAAATTTAATAAAATAAAAATTAAATTTTAATTTTAATATTTTGCGAATAATAAATATTCGTGGATAGAGGTAATATGATATTTACACTCAAACTCATTTATAAATCAGTATTAAATAGATATGTGAGTGAGTAGTAATTATTTGTTATAGATTTTAAATGTCGATACCCATGAGCATATATATATATATATATATATATATATATATATATATATATATATATATATATATATATATATATATATATATATATTTTATTCCTTATTGACTATTACAATTTAATAACAACTAAAAGAAATGTGTTAAGAAAGGAAATGCATCTGAAGTATAATTGTTGCTGTGAACACAACAACAAATTAGTGACAAAGTTTGGTACTTCTCGATACACGCTCAACCTCCTTTTTCATGTCTTGTGTTATGCTCAATATCTGCCCATTTTAAATAAGAATTATCACCATATAGAAAACACACTTTTAACCATTTCCATCCCATGGCTTTGTCGTTGAAACATAACCGCAACTCCACCATCACTTAGGCTGTGTTCGTTTCAAGCGAATTTACTGTTCAGAGAGATTTGCGAGCAAGGAATTGAGATGTAGTTGGCGTTCGTTTGCGCGGATTGAAGACGATGGAACGCGATGGATTTGCGGGATTGCAGGATTTGAACATCTTCGCAGAAGTGAGACGATTTGCGGTGATTTAAATGACAATTACATATTTGCCATGATAAAGCAACTGAAATTAACGGTGTTGTATTCGGTTACGCACATAGTATTCGGTTACCTGGGGGAGGAGAAGGAGAGTGAGAAAGAACAGCTTGAGGGGAGAACAAAGAGAAACGGTTGGAGGAGGTTCGAAAGTGAGGGGGCAAGAAAGAAGACGGAAGCAATCAGGAGGGGCGGCGGCGGAGGAATGAAGAAGGTCTTGAAAAGGTTGGGAAAGATGGAATGGAGAAACGACGACAGGCGTGAAAATGAGAGTGTAAGATGGAATGGAGAAACGGCAGACAGCGAACCAGTGCCGTCCTTTCCATCACTGCTTAGCTTCTCTTTTCTTCCCTTTCCAATCCACGTATCAAACAACACAATCCCCAACCCCCTTCTTCCGTCATCATCACCTTCAATGAAAATATCCTTGCTTCTTCAAACTTCTAAAACTATTATCTTTTCTTATAAAATAAATAATTATAGATTTAAATAAATCATTTTGGTATTGTAATGTTAATTTAGTTTTAAAAGAAATATAAAATAAAACGTGTGATTTCAAATTATTATTATTATTATTATTATTATTATTTTACATTTTAATAATTAATTTTAATTCTTTTTTTTCTTATAAACATTTATAAAATTAAATATAACATTAATAATTTATTTTACTACATTATAATTTTTTTAATATTTTAAAATTAATTTTAATTATTATTAATTAATTTCCTCTCTTTATTAACATTTATACATTTAAATATAACATTAAAAATTAACATTTTATATTACTTTAATAGTTAGGGACATTTTGGTAATCTTTAATTTCTACCAATTAAACTAATTTTTTAAATTTGTCACATCAATCAAATCCTACACTAATTCTCACAAACTTCAACCCAAAATTCACTCTCAATTACCTTCAAATCCACTCAAATAAACACACACAAAAATCACCCTCAAATCCACTCAATCACTCTCTCCCAATTACCTCCAACTAAACACACCCTTAGTCTTAGAAATCCATTTGTTCGTTGTTTCATACTAAAACATATCAGCTCGTTGACGATTACACCATTAGTAATGTCATTTTCTGATTAGTGGAAATTTTTCAATAAGTGTTTTTGAAAAGACGAGTAGCAGGTACACTGCAAAATCAGCAGCAAAAGACGCTTTCCTTGAATAATGTTTTTTTGCGAATTTCACCTTATATAAAAATCATATTAGATAAATAGATATTATAGTTATAAGTGCATATTGAAATGTTGATTATCGATTTTGTTTGATTTTCTTTTTCATTTTTATTTGTAAAATAAATTATTGTTTTGGATTTTGTCCAAATTAATAAGTTTTCATCAAATTGAATTGAGTGTCTTATGTTTGACTAAGTTGCCTCCTAACAAGGAAAAGATTAAACAATCAAATATACCAAAGATGAAAGAAGAAAAGATGTTACTAATGATTGTTCAAGACTTAAAAGATATTGAATGAGATATGTGGCATGTAGATACTTGTTCCAATAACCATATGAGTGGAAGTAAATCTTCTTTTCATTTCTAAATGAATATTTTTTATCAACTCTTAGTTTTTGGGATTTCTCTATGATGAAAGAAATGAAAAAATATTATATGAAATTAAAAGCCAAGAAAGATTTCATTGAAACATTTGTTAATGTGCCGCATGTTCTTGATTTGAAAAACAATTTTTTAAGGTTTGACAATTAGAATAAAAGAGCTACATTTTTAATATTAGCAAAGGTGGTTGTGAAATTTATGATGCTATTATATATGTTAATTTGTTGTAAAACTGAGTTCAAAATGACTTTTCCCTCTAAAGATTGAAAACATTCAATCTAGTTTAGTGGTCAAAGAAAAAGATCCTTCTTGGCTTTGACATTACCATCATGAGCATTTGCATTTCAAAATATTAAAATTCTTCAAACAGAAATAAATGATAACAGATCTTCAATACATTTTTGGCCCTTCTTAGATTTGTTAATAATGTGTTTTTAGTAAATAATAACAATCTGAATTTTCGAGCATAAAATCATAGAGGACAAATAATGTTTTAAAGCAAATACATTCGGACTCGTCTAATAAAATCATTATCTAATAGAAATAAAACATAATTAATTACTTTGATTGACTATTACTCTATAAAACAATACGGGACTATTGTTTCCAAGAGAAGTCAAAACCTTTAACTTACCTTTGCTTATACACCACAACAAAATGGTGTATCAAATAGCAAAAATAGAACAATTCTCACATGGTGAGAAGTCTACTAGCACAAAGCTGAAGAAACTACTCTCTTTTTTGTTTAATTGTGACCCATCATTTTTTTTTCCACTCAAAGAAGGAAACTGGAGAAAAACAATGGATGATACAATTGGCAGCAAAAGCATTACAATAACCAATAGTATATGTACAAAAGTATTTTGTATCCCTTCCTAAGACATGACTCTTTGGTGATTGCATTAACACAAAATTCTTAATGGATCTTATAGTTTGATGTTACATTAGCATTTCTTTATCATTGAATATCAAAATAAAGATTAATGATTTTTTTACACCTAAATTTTTTACATTCATTTGACATTATCCTTATTTGTTTTTTAATTTTTTCTTTTTTGAAATAAAACAAAAATTTACACTTTTATGACCATTTTATCCTTGTAGTCTGTGTCAAATGAATGTAAAAGTGTGACATGATACCGTTACTCCAAAATAAAACATATAAATTAAAGAAAGGACTAAAGGATTCTCCAATGACTTTATACAATTACAATTGAGACATATTTTTTTAAATATTATATTTGTAAAATATCTTTCAAACACACATTATTTGTTAACGTGAGAGACTATTTTCTAACACTTTATATACCTAATTACAGTAAAGTTTAAGTTTTATATGTTCCCAATAGGTTCAGGTACTTTGATTATTTTCTATCACTTGAGTTTTGAGTCAGCTATTCAAAAGTTATAAATAATTTGATTATATGTAAAATGTTACAGATTTTTTGTTTCACTTATATGACTTATAAGCCTTCTAATTTATCATCTTTTAATTAAACATAAAATGTTGCATCATTATAAATTATCTGTTAAGAATTTACTTGGTGACTACTTTCTGTTATTTCGTGAGAGAGACAGTAGTACACATTATTAATTTACTAACTAAATATAAATAGTTAATTATAAAATTCAAACTTAATCGACATATTTAATTTCATATTTTTTACATGTAATTTCGTTAAATTATATTTTTTAGATATATTACTATACTTTTTTGCATGTGGGTGAATCATTTTGTTAAATTTTTGTTATATATATATATATATATATATATATTTAAATTACATGTAATTACTTATCTTTCTAGTATATGATATTCTCTATTATTATCATTTAGTTAAGGAATTAATTTGAAGATTCATTGTATAAATTATTATCGTCATTTAATTTAATGATGCATTATATAATAATTATTATTATTATCTTATGTGTGTATTTTTCTCTCTTTTAATATTGCATTATTGTAACTTACCCATTGTGGGTGCAGTGATGTGAATTGATGTGTTATATGATAAAATATTATTATATTGATTATTGTTCACACTTGTATTACATTAATTAGAATTATATGTTTTGGTACGTTGTAAAATGTGAGAGCATTTGATATATGGTTATCTACTTGAAAGCGTATTCATTAATTTTAAGAGGCCTGATTTAGATGACGACAATTATATTATGTTTCCAACTATTGAAATATGTTATTTTGTTTATTCTTATGAAACATATGAATAGTTGAATAAGTATCCATATCGGATATTATTTTGTTGCGCAAATTTTGGTATCACTGTTTAACATGTGTTTTTTGAATATAATTTTCATTTTAAATTAATGATTTTCATATTTTAATTACTAACTAATACTAAGAGAGAGAGTATTAAATAAATCATAGATTATTATTAATTAATAATCAAAATATTATTTTTATAAAAGTTAAGATACGATCATTCTTACATTATTGCCTAAGACACAAATATTAGACTGAAATTGTGATAATACTCACCAGTTAATGGACTAGGACAATCAAAAAGACCTTAGTGCTAATAGAGATTAATTTGAATTCAAATAAAAATTTATGATGAATTCTTTGACCATTATATTAAATTCACGTGCTATATTTTGTTATATATTAATGGTGTTTAAATCCCATAAGTTAGCACTTGCTTTAGAGTGTGAACCTGAACTACTTACAAAAAATGTATAATCTAAACTTTATCATTGTTTATATCTGTGATTACTTACTTATAGTAGAAAAAATTGCAATTATCTCTAATACTAAATCCTATTAATTTTAAATTATACTTCTTTTAATAAAATAATAGTTACAGTTTCTAATTTTAAATAGATACTTATATTTTTTTCATTTATATTTGTAATGAATGACATCTATCTTTATTAATTTTTTTAAAAAGGACACTTATTTCCAATTAATTTTTTTCATAAAAAAATCTTTAATTTTTATATTTTAAAACTTCAACTTTCTAAGTTTTATATTTTTCATTTAAAATTTTGTTAATATAATATTTTTAAATGAAATAAAAAAAAAACATAATGTCACTTAACTGAAACAAAAAAGTATAAGAGATATAAATATTTATTTAAAAACTAGATCAATTGGGAGTTATATTTCATTAAAAACGTAAGGAAATCAGATGACTACTTTAAAATTAGAGAAAATGTGAGTCCTAATCCTCCCTTAGAATTATTATTTTCACATTTTAGCGTGATGAGAATCTCCGTCCAATTAAATTTATATGTTTACTCTATTGTTATCTTTCACAAAAAAAAACGTTATTATTATTTTTTAATGCTGAAAAATAATTTCGTTTTAAACAACATTTTAAAAAGCATTTCCAACCCAAAATTATATATAAATTGAAAAGAAATAGAACATAATGGGACCTACATTTTTAACGACTTTTCCTTCAAATTTACCTCGAGACAGCAAACAACTACCCATAATCATTCATAATGTCTTTTGCATCAAAAAGTTTTCTTAAAGAAGCCGCCGAAACAACATACGGTTTTTGTAGTATAAATTGTTGCAAAAACCACTAATTTTACAATACTGAACTTATGTTGTTGGGCGAGTTATCTAACAATATACACTATCGACTTACAAGTTAATCCATCTGCTTTAAAATATACACCATCTACTTCTATTTTTAATATTTTGAGTTCGTACAAGATTAGTGAGGTTTTTTTTTATTCTCAAAAAATTGAAGAAAATTAGCATTTTGATTCTTATTACATGACAGTAATTAATTATCTATTTACGTATTAAAAAAATCAAGTGAACAATCTTAGTAGTGCTTATTAGTGTTATCTCCATGTAATACATCAACATGACACTTAAAGGTTCCTAAAATATATTCATATATTTTAAAATAAATATTAGAGACCAAAAACTACGATCTTGAATTTTTATTATGAAAATAAAAAGAAAAATTTTAACGAAACCAAAATCAAGATTCATGTACTTCATAAAAACAAAAAACAATGACTATTGATTTAATGAGAGGAGAAAGTCGTATTTAAGTTGTCACTCAAAAGGAAGAAATCATTTCAGAGATAATGATACTTTGACAATATTTTTTTGATAACATTTTAAATTATTTACATATCGTTATGTGATTAATCTATGTTGATATTTATGATTATTATTATTGATTGTAGAATAATTTTAGACAATCACAAGATGATACATAAATTATGTTAAAATATTACTAAAAAAATATTATCAAAGTATCATTATCCATCATTTTAGTTTACATACATGATATAGTTTAGTTAAAGCAAGTTATGTTAACAATGTGTGAAAGACAAAAAAAAAATGAGATTCAAACATCACTATATACGAAACGAAAAGCATTTAGAAAACCTTTTAAGGTTTGATTATTACGAGGAATCACCCCTTCGAACAAAGCCCACCCAAAAGAAAAAGGTAGTAGTCTGATATACTTTTATGAAACTGTGTGCCTTTTTTTTTCTAAACTGCAGAAGATCCATTGCCCTTTTTACAGGAAACAATGCCCCTGGGTTTAGAGTGAGAAAATGTTTTCCAACCTCTTAATTAAGTTATTACCTGTTACCTGTTACAAAGTGTGTTGTTTTAAAGTGGTATTCTTCTGGCAGAAACAAAACTGGGCGAGGCTGATGATTAGTGACAGAAGCAATGCATGTTACAAAACGTGGAGAAGTAAAAATATGTACAAGGAGGATGGATGTCATAGGCAAAGATGTAAAATTTTATTTGAAAAAGGGGTGGGGAAGCAAAGGTGAGGCCCAAAGAGTGGGTCACAGAAATGCATTAATTTGATTTGATCGTTCCTACTCGAAGCTAAGATGGGAATCCAAATGGGAAAGCACCCACAGAGAGACACACATCATCTTAAAATATATTCTTTGCCTCCAACCTACCTCACTCATCACATCATCACTTCATTTCTCCTTATATTCCACCAACACGTACAATGGCTTCCCGTTCAAACGCTCACGACCCTGTCACGTAATTCCCAATAAATCATCAACAATCATCACTCCACACTCAACCACTACTACTAACACACACACAACCTCTTTTAGGCTGAACCAAAATTACACAACACTTCTACAACAAACAAGACAAATCACACTTCACAAGGGACCAGCTTTAAATTTAAAACATACATACATGTACCCAAACTATATAAAGTGCATCAGATATTTTCGTTATCTAGGCAACCAAACAAAATTTAATGGAAATCAAACCTACCATGCCAAACTAGGCTTGCAGCTAGCAACCAGTAGTCTATGAAAAACAGAAACGTGACAAGGTCATATTCAAATGTTGAGTCATCTCTCTCCTATGAGTGATTGAGTCCTATCTGATATTTATTAGGAGAGATAAGGATACAAGATTTGAACATGACCCGACATCTAGATAAGAGGATCCATACCTTCATTTCCGGTAATTCAATTACGCATGCACACTCCACTACTTCTGCTCCCACACGTTCTAAATGACAGCAAAGACAGCAATATAATCAAAATCCAAAAATGACATTAACTTGGGGAAATAATAAAGATGTTTAAACTGAGGTACTTGAGCAGATGTGCAGCTAAAAGTGTAATAAATACAGCTAGGGACGCATAGTGATCCAAAGAAACAGATTACTGTGGTGTAATAACGATCCTAGTTCATGCATTCAAATTCAATAAATGAACAACACTGGGATCTACTTTATCCGTGAAATTCTTTTAGTCAATTAATAAAATGAATCTCTTTATGCACTAATGATTCGAGTGAGAGCATGAATCGTGAAGTAATACACACTGTTAATCCTAATGTGCATACTTTGGTGCGTGTTTGATTTATTGATACCATGTGAGAGGACGAGTTGAGTTGAATATCCGTTGGAAGATCTCTAAAGGAAATTCAAACACACAATCTAGGTTTTTCCTTTCTATTTCAAAATGATAAATAAGAGTCAGTGCCAGGGAAAAAATCCCTGCTGACAAAAGATAGACTGAAACAAATGAACTACAGAGAAAGATCTTGGGGCCAGAGCAACTTTCAATGGTGTGGTTGAACAAATTAATAGATCACCAACATGTAAAACAATGTCATGTTCTGATAAAATAAATGTCCATCAATGTTACAATAAATGTCCATTTATGACAAGATTTGCTCACAGGAACTCACCTAGCAAATCCATAGCTGCACAGAGTGTTCCTCCCGTTGCAATCAAATCATCAACCACTAAAGCACGTTCACCAGATTCAACAGCTCCAACATGCATCTCAAGACAGTCCCTTCCATATTCCAGAATATATTCTTGGGATATAACTTTTCCTGGCATTGAGGTAAGCTTTTGTTAGAATAAAACTAGAAAATAAACAATTTATAGTAACAATCTCAGCCAAACCTTGACAAAGCCGGAGCAACATTTCAAGAGCAATTTATTGAAGCACTTATTCAAAATTTGTTCCAATTTAGTCATGGTCTCATTTTAGATGACCTGGAAGGCAGATTATAAGATCCTGAAGGGCTATATAAAAGGAAAAACGATACAGAACGAAAGAGGGTGATCAAGGGGCTAAAAAGTCTAAAGACTGCACATCATCACTTAACAATAATTTGTAGACTACACTTTATAGTGAGCAAAAATCATCACAATGAAACTCTGGATACTAATCAGGACGAGCATCAATAAGTAAATAACATAAACTGCATAATTCTAGATTTACCACATATTTGCTAGGTTGAAACACAACAAACAAATACTTTCTCTTAAATATACTAAATATCAGTACATGCCAAGTAGGTTAGTTAAACCGTGAATCGATGATGAACCGAATGAGAAATGTTAAAGAACGAGTGATACAATCAACATGGAAATGAAAGTAAAATCTTTTAAATAGGCACTAAATTGTACCAGGCAACTTCTTTGGTTTCCTCAAAGGAACGAACTTTGCTCCTATAGCCAGTGCAATGGGAGGACCAAAAATAAAACCTCGAGCTTCAATTCCTACATAACATAATTATTCATCAGAACCACATAAGCGACAATTCATGCGCTATTGCAAATGACATGTAGTTCAACACCATCAAGGAACCGTGTATTAGTAACAAAGTGCTACATTACATGCTAAACCCAAAAGGAACAAACGACGTAAGGAAATTCACCATATATGATCGAAAATTTGCTTTGAAGTGGTACCAGGGAATCTTAAATGTTAGTATCATCATCTTCAAAATTTATCATTAAATAACATGAATTAGACAAATGATATATAATGCATAGAGAATGTGACCATAACGGATGTCAGAATTTGACTAAAAATTCCAATCTAAAACCCTATAAAACCAGTAAAGGATATAAATAAAAGTGAATGAGAAAGATTGTGACAGATTGAGAATTAGTTATACACAAGAGGATCAAAACCACATCGGCGCTAGTCATAGGTTGCCATTGCCAGAAGTAACTGAGGCCTTCTGGTAAAAAAGATGCAGCCTTATTCAAGCATGCTCACCTCAACACTCCCCCACCCACCTCCCCCATGTAAAAAGAAAGAAAAGAAATAAAATAAATAAATAACAGTAGAGGGGATAATCGGAATCACCTTATTCTCAAAACAGAAGCAAACACCCAAAAGTCGAAAAAACAATAGCAACAGATTTAATATATAACAGTGCCAGTTGCTAAAGGGCCTATTAATACAGTTACCAATCCACAATAATGCGGATAGGTAATACGTGATAATGCTGGACTCTATAATTGAAGAGAAGCTTCCGGAAATGTCTCACATTTTATATATATATATATATATATATATATATATATATATATATATATATATATATATATATATCCACATTCTAGAAAACCCAAATAACCACACAAAGACAAATCCTAATGCAAATGAAAAAAGACAAGTGACACCCAACCCGATTGCATTGTGTTTCATTTTCTAATCATACATAAAGAACTAAAACCGGTGCAAAGGACCTACAAGCAATTCCGATTTCAATTTACCCCTAAACTGTACACAAAATCAGACAGTGATAAATGGGGCCTCCAATCTAATCTTTGTTCTAACCAAGAAAAAAAGTTTGCATCGCTACAACATCCATCCCAAGGCACCGAATCAGACAGAACAGAACTCAACCCATAATAGCCCCAGTTTCATAGCTTACAGCATGTCCTCCTCGACATATCACACTAAACCCTCCAGCATATCTGGTCATGTCGGGGGGAAAAGGTTTAAAGCAGAAAAAAGCTGCAACAACGCAACACACACACAGAGGAGACACAAAAGCGAGAAAACCAAGCACGACGCACAGTGGCGTAGTACAGAACTAGTAGCAGTTCCTCACCTGCACCTATAAAGTGACGCTCAAGTTTTACCAAGGGTTTAGTAACGTAGAAAGGAACAGGAAAGTGCCACAGGATAGAGAAAAAACAATCAAGTAAATAAATAGTAAACAAAAAACAAGAGTGAAATGGAGGAACCCACAAACGAAAGAAAACAGTAGAAGGGAGAAAAAAAGAGAAGAGGGAGTTGAAACATGCGTCATGCGGGTCCACTTTGCACAAGTTGGAAGCGATGACCAATGGTGGTTTTGCTCCATGCAAATTGGATCCAGGCACATCTCCACGAACAACAGAATTTCATATTTCAGAATGGTAATCAGTGCGTTGAATCGGAAACATGGGTACAGTTCCCTCATTTTATTTTTCTAAATTAACCTTCTATTTTAGCTTTTAATAGTATTTTCTAATTCGATAATCCTAGGTTAAAGTACATTAATTGCGCCAAACTAATGGATACTCCACAACCACATTGTATACAAAAATTTGTTCAATATAAAAGTTGTTTTTTAAGTAATAATGACAAATTATCTACCCGTTATCCATTTCATATTTCTACTTTATATTTTAATTATATTTTAAAATCAAAAAATAAAAATATCTAAATACTAAAACTAATTTACACCTATTTCAATAATACAAACAACTACAAATCAGTAATATATTTCAATAATATAATACAAAATACCCATTATTGTGTATAATCATCATTCTTGAATTTATTTTTAACAAAACAACAAAACATGTTCAAAAAATTCACAAACAAGCAAAGACCTTTCGCTTATCTACGTTGTAAATCATATATTATAAAAAGCGGAACAATTAAAAAGTTATGTGGACAACAAAAAAATGGTTATAATAAGACGAAAACCTATTGGGTTCAGATTCGGATTTGATACTTCTGACAGGTAGGGCTCATAAATATTTACACTGAGATTTAATGGGTTTTTTTTTTTATAAATGGTACATAGTAAACACCATTAAATCTGGACATGAGAGTAGAGAAAGTGAAATTGAGTGTAAATTTGTATATTCGACTCTTGTAGATTATAATTTTCTATAATTAATCCTATAAATTTGAGCATGCACAAGCATTAGAATGAAGAAGCACTAAAATCACAATAGAAGAAAATTGACTTTTAAGCAATATTGAATGGTTGCTCCTGTGCCACAGTGTTATACATTCTAATTTCTTATAAATGCTCATTCAAACATTCTAAAACTGAAAAAACAAAACTGAAAAGAGTGAATGAGTAATTCTTAGCATACACAAACAAGATACCCACTAAAGGAATGTGCCATTTAGATGAAAATCGAGGTTACTGTCACAGCCAATTTTGCATCAGAACAAGATTTTTCTCTAGATAACAACAATGCTCGATTTTAAAAATATTGGAACACAGAACCCTCAACAGCAACAAGATTGTTGAGAATTCCAAGAAGGGTAAATGTGAACCCAAATTTTAAGAAGGAAAAATATCTTTCTTTTGTGTAGAAATCTATAGCAATCAGAGCCTCTTTAATGTTTTGTTTAGTGAAAAGGGTCACGGTGAAATAAGAAAAGGAATGAATTTTATATGCTTTGTATAATAAAAATATTGAACTTTTCTTTTTTCAAATAATGTTTTCTCTAATTTAAAAAGAAAAAAAAAACACAAACTTTTAGAGCAATTTTATAGAACAGCGCTCATATCTAACCTTAAAATAAATAACACCTTTCTCGTATTTAAATGATAACTATTTTGTATATTTGTAAAGTAACACTCTAGCTCTTATATTTTATTTAAAAATATCATATATGATTTAACATAAACAAAAAAATATGAAAAATAAAAGTAGTAGGTACTACCGATATTTTATATGCTTTTTTAATTAACTGTATTTTTAACTCTGGTGTAATTTTTTAGTGACATTTATTTCGCGTTCTTTACTCTTGGGTCCTCTTTGTTTGAGAATATATAAATAAACCTAGTAAAAATGAAAATGAGAAATAAAAGATGAGGAAAAACATGTAAAAGAATAACAAACACAGTAAGTATTTTAAAAAATTACGTTTTTTCTCTAAAACCATAGAATACCCTAAAGAACTCAGCCAATCATTTTCAGCCATGCATGATATTTTCATACACATGCCAAAAGCAGCCATTAGAGAGTGGAGATGTCCATTTCTTCCACTAAGACAACATAGTCAAACCCAAAATACCACTCTCAGAACCCACAGTGACTTCCATTCCATAATGTCCCTCAAAACCATTCAAAAGCACAACCACACTACACACCATTACTGCATACTCTCTCCAAATTTCTCCTCACCCTGGACCCCACCACCTTCTTCAAGCTAACCCAAAATCACATCAACTTTTTCAATGTTGATCCATTTTTTTTTTTCAAAAGTAAAAGAACAGTGTTTTTTTTTTCCTTTTGTTTACCTGCAACAACAGAAATGTTTTTGCCCTTGTATCGCTCGACGAACAAATCGATTGTGTCCTTAAATGCTTTCGGATCAAGCAATAGAGTAGTAATGTCTTGGAACATAATACCTGTCATTGCAACCAAACAAACAATTAGAATGGAAAGTAAAAGCAAGAAAAAAAAAACTCTCAAGCCTATCTAGCTTTCTAGAAACTGGAAAACGGAACCGAAACGAAATATGAATTCAAAACCTCAGCGAATCCGATGTCGTTCGTTTTCTAAGTCCAAAAAACATCGTTAAAAAGGAAGGAGACGAAGAAGAAAAAGAAGATTAAATAGGGAGAAAAGGAACCGGATTTGGGGAAATTTGGGACGACACGAATCTTAGTTTTGATGCCATGAAGACGAGGATCCTGGTCTTTGTAAGCCGACATTGTATATATAAGTGGGGGAGTGAGTTTTGAGTACTACAGTACAGAGAAGAATGGGAAAGGAACACAAGAAAGAGAAGAGCATGACCCAGATATTTATAGAGAGAGAATACGTTGTCGAAGATACACACATCTAGCGAGCAATTTGTGTGCGTGCAAAAAGGGAATATTCAAAATATTTTGAAACACATTCATATTCAAATAAAGTTACTGGCAGTGTAAAATTTAATAAAAAAAATGGCTTAAATACAAATTGACGTGTGACGTCGCTATTTGTTCCACTGTGTGGTGAAACTCTCAAATAAGATTGCGATCTTTTAAAAAAATGCACACACTATGGTCAGGATTTATTCAGGGTATGAAAGACTTTTAAAATTTGATAGTCATTGTCCAGAGGGGAATGGCGTATATAAAACCATATAATATATTCTGGGATTTTTCTATGTATCTTTCATGTTGTAAGAGTATTGCCCATAAATCTTAAAAAATATAAGAAATATGTCTCGTGTTTATTGAATGAAAAACCTTAAAAGTGCTTTTATTTTGTAGTCAAAATAATACTAATTAATTTTGTATTTAATCCAACCAATTGCTTTGTCAGATGTGTATCTATATCCATACCACAATTATTTACCTAAATTCTTTTTCTATTGTTTCCCCTCTTCAGTGCTTGACTTTCTCTTTTCCTTAATACTGCTAGTTTCATTTTAGTTGAACGCGTGAAATTCGAAATAGTTTTAATTCATAAATTTTATTTCGTATCACTCTACGAATGATAGAGACTTTGTTATTTTTAAACACCTCATTAATATTTGTCTTCTTTTTTAATACATACCAATATTCATTAATATATATTTTTTCTCCCTGTGTATTATTCAAGTATCATTTATTATTTTGAGTGCGATAATATCTTTTAAAATGAAGGCACTCTCTATATACACCTCAAGCTATTCATTTTTTCTTATAATTTTCCAAATTTTATATACATATATTTATATAATATCTTACTTTAGAAATATTGAAATATTCACTCACATAACCAAAAAAAACATCCTTTGAGACCTTTCATGCCGTTTTTAATAGTATCAACTTTTTCAATTAAACAATCGTCTTTTGTTTCAAATAATGAATAAAAGTTTGTAATCATCAGGAACAATAAAAGGCTGTTTATTTTCAACGTGGTTCTTACACTCTATTTTCTTTCTAAAAACAGCAGAATTAGAAAGAAACAAAGTTTGCAAGGGAAAATCGGATGTTAGAAAAAAAAAATTGATTCTTCTAGTTATACACAGTACGATAACTTATAAATGAAAAACTGTATATTTTATTCTATTTTTCTTTTACCTAAATATATTGATTTGATCTTAGATATCACGCCGACAGAAATACAAACGTTTTCTTTGTTATATTCGTATTTTTTATTGTATTATCCTATTCTAATAAGTCAGAGTTTAATTTTTATATTAATTTTAATTCATATATTTATTTAAATAAATTATATGTATTAGGATTTATACTAGATATATGTAGTCTATAGTTTGAAAAGTAATATTAAAAAATAATATAAATTATTCATTTACGTGAAAAAAAAAATACTACAATAAAGTTAAAAAAAATATTAATAAGTGCACAGTTATTTTGATTAGATAATGGGTTTATCTGTCCTATTTGTTACATACTTAATAGAAAAATATTATAAAATTTTGGATATTGTGATTTTAAAATAAAATAAAAACATAAAATGTGTAGATGAAATGAAGATATATTAATTCTGCACATAAGGTTCTATACAGACATAAAAGGGCACATGTTAAATAAAAAACAATGAAAACACAAAATAGTGATAAGGGCAATGACAAGTTCATAGTTATTGCGGGTAGTTAAAATCATTGGTAAGCTGTGTTTCAATGATATTTTAAAGAAATAAATTGTTTTTTTTTCATAAACGTTACTTTCCAAGCCAATGATATTTAGTTCTTAACATTAAGACGATTTGAGTTTAACTATATAAAAAATTTACATAATTTTTTATCTAAAATTTTAAAATAATAAGTTAATTAATCTTCTATCTTTATATAATATTTTATTTTTTTTCATTTTTTATTTAATGTTAAACTTAAACCTACTGAAATTTCCAACATTGAATCTCTGTTATCTTGCTTCAACCGTTTACCATAAACACCAATTATGATCTGTTTGGATTGAACCTAAAAAAGTTGTAGTTGATATCTCTGTCTTCGTGTTGATTAATTATCCAATCTAATTTGGAGGTGAAAATGAAATAAGTGTTGAAATGGGGAGCGAAAAAGAAGAATTTAGAGTGAAAATTTTGGTGGAAGTTAATTTGTGAGATTTGCTGATCTGCCATAATTAATGGATTTGAAAGTGAAGATGGCCCGAAGTGCAATAGCATGTTTGGGTGCATAAGTTTCGACGAACATACATAAATATATAAAGATTGTGAGAGGATATTGGACCCACCACGAAAGCAAAGCATTTCTGGTGGTTGAGAAAATATTAGCATGGCGAATGATGATGCACACACACCACAACTTTACTTTATATCTTTCTATCTTATATCTCATACTGCTTCTAATATTATTCATCTCAACCCATCATTCCATTTCCATAAGAGTCGAACCACACTGGAAAAATAATATCATATTTCCAAAGGACGCTAATGATGCGACGCTGAATATAATGATAAGAAGATCTTCAAAAAAATTCAATGCAAGATTTTAGTTCTAGATTCCTATGCATTTTAAAGGAGAGCATCCAATGTATATATCTCATGGAAACTTTTCTCATCACCACGCTTTTCTTCATCCATTCTGCACATTTTCTTTTCCCTAAAAACCTTACCTTACTTTCAACTTTCCTCTCCTCTTTTTCTTCTGTTCACTTCTCTTATATGTGATTCCGTGGGATATAAAGTCAAGTAATTTCACACAACACATATTCACAATTTTACTCTTTTAGTTACATAAGTAACTATGTTTGTCTTGGTCTAAATTATCTTTTGTCAACGTTCCAAACCGATTCAGGGTACTTATTAAAAATACTCATATGCTTAGGTCTGAAACTAATCCGGACAAGAATTAGAATAAAATTTTAAATTCACAATAAATGTGATCATTTACTTTTTACCTTTTACTTCTATTTATAGTTTCTGAAATGAGGTTAAAATTAGTAAAATCTTAATCACGGTTCAATCTTTAACTTTGATTTGCAATGTTTCTTAAAAAGTACTTTATTGCTAAGACTGTCCATTTGACTTCTAACTCCACTTGGTCGGATGACCTTCGTCTTGTTTTGTCCAAATTCGAGGATTCAAGTATATGTAGTTGACCGTCCTCTTCAGTAATACGATCGTCTGGCTGTACAGTACATTGTTAATGGTTGAAATTTTCAATCAATTAGACATAAAGTCAATTTAAAATATATAAATAATATAAATTTCATTTTATAAATAATTTTGTGAGATTGAGTTAGATTTAAAGTTTCCTGACATTAATTAAACAATTTGAACAATAATAAATACTAAAATTTATTTTAATAGATAAGAAAAAAAACACCGATAGAGAGTGGAGGTTGGCTTGAAGAATGGCTTGAATTGAGTCAAAAATACAAGTGACTAGAAAGTAACAATGAAAGCAACGTTGGAGAATGGTAGTTGTATAAGAGAAAAATACAAAAAGATATAAAGGCTGAAAATTCTGGTATGTAGTGGATACTGAAAGAGTATGGTATTTTGGGAAGAAATGAGGTTGGCATGGAATAGAATATGAAATAAAATGAGAGAGATGGATTTGATTTATGCAAGTTGAAGAAAATGTTGCAAATTGCAGTGGGGAGTAGTCTTCCATTTTGTCCCCTTCAATAGTTAACTATGGTCGGCCATGTTACTCGTTTTTCCTCTTAAAATAAGACCCTTCATCTCACAAATGTCTGACCCCAACTTCCACTTCATCTTTTCATCAAAAAAACCTTCTTTTCTCTGTTCTTTTCTCTGTTCCTTCTCTGCTATTATGCACTATTTTATTAATACCACGTCCAATTTAACTGCTACCCTTTAAATAAATTCTTACTCGGGGACAAAATCCCTCACGAATAAAAGAAATATATTTAAATTACTGCAGTGGGAGATCTTTTAAGCGTCTTTTTCTCTATTATATTATCTCACCTCACTTCCTCTGTTCTTCAGAGTAAAATTGTACAGGAAATCTGCTTCGAAAAAAATATTCTATTAAAATTTACTTTTATATTATTTTTTATAATATAATAAAAATCATTATTAGAGATAAAACTAAATTATAATATATAAATGAAAGCAAATCTTAGCGTATAATTCGATTTTATAGAATTAAGTTAGTTTTTAAATTTTACTTCTTAACATAATAATCACATAATATTATCCTTTTATTTTATTACGAGTCTAGTATGTCTTTTATTTTATTATGATTCTAGTATGTGTTTTGGTCAAGCTGGTTTGTCACGGGAAAGAAAGGTTAAAATATATTGGTTCCAGATCTTAACTAAATACAAGTTGGGATCAGTGAATCGTGTATTAAAAGCGAGAACAAATCTTTATTTTTTTAATGAAATTGATTTAAATAAATATTTTTTTGTTAAAAACGTAAATTATATTAATATTTTAGTTTAAATTTTACTTGAATATATGTTTTATTTATTAGTCTTAGAGAAACAAAGAAGATATTTTGCGTTTTACTTGGCTTGCAAAGATGATAAAAATAGATAAATTATGGGCATGGCTGTGCAAAAGTTTTGCTTTGATATGTGATCTTATTTAAAATTATATTTTTTGAGAAATTAACTTATATAAAAATTTAAGTTAATACGAAAGAACTAAAATAATAACAAAACGTTAAGTTTTTCTAATTTAAATGAATAAAATAATAATAATGCTAAGTGATACTTAAATTACTATAATGTGATTAAAACATTGAAGAAAGATATTTTTTTGTCATCACGTGATCAATCTTCCTTTTCTCTCCCACTATTTTTAAAGTAAAGAAAAACTTCTTTTCTAAGAAAATTGGTATATAAATACTATACGTATATAAAAGTGTGCGTTTATTCATTATTAATTTGGAAGGTGAATGTGAGTGTGTGCGTTTATCATACTGTCATCCGTTCCACGAATTAAAATGTTTGAGCCAGTCACTCCACTACTACTAGTCCAAACAAAGAAGCAGGTATCCCTATAGAAACTTAAGTTAAATATAATTTTAAGTGCTATTGAAATAATTAATTTTAAAATTGAAGTTAAATAAATACTTAAAAAAGACAGGTAAAATATTTAACAAAATACTACCTTAATAATAATAAAAGAAAAGGTTACATATAGAGAGTACATTTAAAACGCATATTATATAGTTTTAAATAAACTTATATTTACACTCTATGGCATATGTTGATTAAAATGTTTTAATTTCCAAAAAAGAAGACTACAAAAAGTTGTTAAGTAAAATTTAGTTAGAATTGTAAATATTAAGTAGGACGAAAAAGAGGTGGAATTGGACTAACTAACCCATTAACACTATTTTTTAAAATTTAAAAACAATTTAAAAACATTGTTTTATATTATTTTGAATGATGCATATATTTATAATACAATTTAAACTTAAATAGTTAAAATTTATTAATTAAATTTTAATAATTAATTATGATAGAGTAATTTAACACTTCAAAATATTTTTACTTATCTGGTTACGAATATTAATTAATTAAAAGTTAAAAAAATATTTATATAATTAAATATATTTTTTAAATGTATGTATAAGTAAAAAATAAAATTTAAAATAAAATTAAAAGAAAAAGAACAGTGAAATAGATAGAAGATTTTGAACTCATTCCTCTCTATGTTCGATACATGAATACTGAATAAACAAAAAGAGTTTACACTTACTCGTTTTGACACTCGATGGAACAGGTTAACACCCTTTCCACATTTAAATGTTCTCCTGGTTGAGAAACATGCATTGGTGTGTGAAGTTAGTCACTAAATAGAAAAAATATCAAGAATTTTAAAACAGAAATGTTAAATGGGTCATCCTTTTGTTTTTCTCTTCTTTTACTCAGTCCCATTTATTTACAACTTATTTTCTTTTTTTTAAAACTTTAATATTTTTTAAGTAGTTTTGTATTATTTTTAATATTCTTTTGCCAACTTCTACTTCAATATAAATAGCACTTTATTAGTTGTTATTTATTTTTGTGACAAAAGAGATACTTATAAAAGAGAAAACTAATTTTATATTTATTTCACACGTAGCTCTAAATAAGTGATCCCATAAAATTTGGATTCTTTTTAAATAAATAAACTTAAACAACTTAGATTCTTTAATTGGAGAATAATGCTTTGAAATTAAAGATGAAAAATAAACTCACCATAATGTTAGATACCGCTTTTGTTTCAATAGAAAATGTAAAAATATCAGTATGGATAATATCTAATTTTTTTATTTAAATATGAAAATTATAATGAATATGTAATATTCATCTTACCTTCATTCTCATGCTCATTCCTATTATCATATCATTATTATTGTTTAAACTACTAAAATGTTTATGTTTAATTAGATAACTTAAAATTTACATATAAAAAAAAACACACACATATATATATATATATATATATATATATATATATATATATATATATATATATATATATATATATAGATATATGTGTGTATTTTTGTATATGAGCACTCCAATGCCTCTATCATACAAAACGATCACCATCTAATCTAATGCATGGTCAAGAAAGGTAGAAATTAATACATAACAAAGCACTCAGCACAAAACACTTCCATCATTATTTCTGGGATGAATCTTCATTATTTTCATCTCCAGGAAGTTATTAAATGCAACATTAAAACAATTCCTTTCCATTCTTCATCTTCATCAACATCATAATATAAATATTACATGGAATGGATTTAAAAAAAACAAAAATATACATTTTAATGTGATAATATAACTTTTACTTTGTTATCTTTTTTTTATAAAATTTAATTAATTGATATTAAAATAATACAAAGTACTAATATACCTATTACCTATAAGTAAAATAAAATTTTATATATACTTATTAAATATGACAGTAATTTTTTTCTTTAAAAATAGATGAGATAATAAAGCCTATTCCTTCATCTTCTCATCCCTACTAGAAATTATGTGAGAACTACTTCCTTAATATTAAACTTAACGTGAGATTTCAAGACTCTGTGAATGTTAGTATTAAAATTAACCTAACTATATAACCTTTAGTCTAGGCCGAAAAAAAAAGACTAATTAGATATTTATGCAACCCATTGATTCCAGTAAAACCAGATAGACTAATTAACATGTTGTTATGTGAATAAGAGCAGACTTTCCATGTACAAATGCTAAAACAGGAAAATATTTCAATTTGAATATTGAAATATTTTAAAAATGAAGTCTTCTTAAAGATATTTTTAGATTTAGAAATAGCTTTCAAAACATCAAATCAAATCTGGAATGAAGTTTTATGCTTTCCAAATTAGATATAAATTTTTTCAATCTGAATATATACCTTCTGTATCATCCAGTTCAGAAAATATTTGAAAAAAATTACAAGAATTGTATTATGTTTTTAATGATGGATAATTTGGGAATTAAAATTTTTATGGGGGTGCAAAGAGAAGAAATGGTCCAGAAGCTACACAACCCAAATTCCCAAAGTTAACAAAACACCAAATAAATAAAAACAAAGGTGGCCTCACAGCTTGTGGAAGCTGCCTCTTCATTTTATTCATTAAATTAATTAAGGAATTTACATGTAAATAGAAAAACAAAAACAAACTGGTTAGAACAAGACACAATCCTGCAGTTAAAACACAAAGGCGTTTTTCTTTCTTCATAATTTAATTAAGTCATTATTGATAATCCAACCATGCATAAATGGTGTTAAGAAAAAAAACACTGTATGACAACATATGATGCAGTACCCAAAAAAAGCATTATATGACAACATATGACAACTAAGGTAATATAAATCATTTATCTAAAACCTATCAACACACTAAAAATGTTTGAAGGTTCCTGCTAATCAATCTCACGCTTTTGATGATTCATATAAATGTTTTTTTAATTTATATTTCTTCAATTTAAAATCATTTATCCAACTAAGCTCTATATAAGCACAATTTAATTAGGTTATAAGCATATATTTTCTGGTACTTGTAATGAAATTCTCAACTTAAAGAAACAAAATTTTGAAAAAGATAATCACTGCGGAATGTGATCTAACATGCCAAATTTCTTTAATTTAAGAAACAACTTATATATGAAATTCCTCTTTTAAGAAAAACAATACAATTTTTCAAATAAACTAAATAAGTTTTAAAAAGTATGATGTTTTGAAAATTTGTTATCACTAAAGTAAAATTGAATTTGTATTTTTAAGAAAAATTATACGTATTTATATATATATATATATATATAATGATATTTGAAAACATTTTAATATTATTTACTTGTCATTTTATGATTGGTTCAAAATTACTTCAAAATTAATAATAATAATCATAAACACTACATACTACATGTCCAGTGACATATAAATTTTAAATATCATTTTATATATATATATATATATATATATATATATATATATATATATATATATATATATATATATATATATATATATATATATATTAGAAATGCTTTTCTTCCAAAGCGAGTTAAACCAATGATTATTAATCAAGGTAGCTGCATTAATGCATTGGTTCTGTTCAAATAAATCCAAACATGATAAATCTTGATCAAGCATTTATAATTTATTAAAGAAATATATCTTCTCATAAAACCGAAAGAACAGCAGGGAGCATTACTCTGTATTGCTGTGGGTAACGTGATGTTCTGATTCATTGGAAACCACAAAAGCAAGGCATGCCAGTCAAATCAATTATGTCCAGCACTGCTCCGCTTCTCACGTCGCGCCACGTGGCAGTGATCGGTGCCGGCGCCACCGGTCTTGTGGCGGCACGCGAGCTCCGAGGTGAGGGGCACCGGGTGGTGGTTTTCGAGCGAGGAGACGAAGTTGGAGGCACGTGGGTGTATACTCCGGAAGTGGAATCAGATCCGATTGGTTTGAACCCGAAGCGGAGCATTGTCCACTCGAGTCTGTACGATTCGCTCCGAACTAATCTGCCTCGGGAGAGCATGGGTTTCCGAGATTACCCTTTCAAGAAGAGGGAGGAGAAAGGGAGGGATTCTAGAAGGTTCCCCGGACACAGAGAGGTTTTGATGTATTTGCAAGATTTCGCAGCTCGTTTTGAAATCAATGAACTGGTGCGGTTTGGGACGGAAGTGGTGTTCGCAGGATTGGATAAGGGTGGAAAGTGGAGGGTGACGTCAGCATCTCGGAATGCTGATCCTGTGGACGAGATTTACGACGCCGTTATCGTTTGCAACGGACATTATGTTAAGCCTCGTCTTCCTCATATCCCTGGTTACTTCTCTTCCCTTTATTATTAGTACAATTCCACTTTTGTATTCTTTTTTACATTTCATTGATACATTAAATTTTTACTCATTTCTCCTCACGTCTACATGTATCTCCTGTCAAAATTGTTATTAAGTATTTCAAAATTCTTTATTTTATCCTTCTAATTTTTTTATATATTTATTAAGTATTTGAATAGTCACCGAGTATAATAATCCTAATAAAAAAGGTTGACATTATTTTTTAAATTCACTTTATTAAAAAAAAAATAGATGTTTTCTTTTTAAAGTATAAAATTTTCAATAACTGGATCCGTCAATTTCATCGAATTTAAAAATATCATGAAATGTTAAATCGAGTAAACTGCAGAATGCTAAAGTATCCACAGAATATTTATACTTTAATAGTTCCTATTTTTTGCTTCATTTTACAGTGTAGAACCTTTACAGGTATTAACGTGTGGCCGGGAAAGCAGCTTCATAGCCATAATTATAGAAGACCTGAGCCATATCAAGATAAAGTATGTGCTGTATTAACTCTTTCTTCGATTCTAAATGTCTGTGTGTTATGCATAGCTGAAAGAGTTTTTTTTTTCTTCTTCTTTTTTTTCCTTAAATTTTCGTTTAATACTTTCTAGTTCCTCTAAAGTTTAGTTTTTCTATATTCTATGTTTTTTATATTTCCTTTATGTATGTCCAAATGATCAGATAATACTTTAGTTTGATGATAATAAATGTATGGATGTCTGTGCCAAGAAAAATGTGAAGAAAATTTGCGGGATTTCCATCAAAAATATATTTTCTCTCAAATAATGAAATTTGTATGGAAATATTAGTATACCTTAGAAATTTAATGTCACAATTTATTTAAGGTCAAATTTAAATGAAACACTTTGATCTTTTAAAAAGAATTACGGGACGTGGATTGTGACACATTATTTAGATTTTTTTACATAAAAATGATTGGATTTCTTTTTTAGAATTTATGATAGATTTATTTTTATTTTACTTTAGTTTAAATTTTTAAAAATTAAAAACTCTTCCAAGTATAAAATTACCTAAGACTATTGTTTAAAAATACAAAAAAATAAGTGATAAGTTTTTACATATTTATTAATATTTAATTATATTTATTGTTTATTATTAATTGAATTATCAAATTATCATATACAGAGAATTACTATCATAAAAAATTACTATTCATGTCTCTTATACATAGAGAATTCATATATGAGAGGTGATCAATCTTTTTAATTTATCTGAATAAAAAAAATTCCAACGAGAACTTGGCAATTGATAATCATGATATTGACCTATATTTTGATGTGTTATGACTAAGTCTGTGGTTGAGCAGGTTGTAGTTCTAATTGGTAACTCCTCGAGTGCGGTTGATATCTCTCGAGATATCGCAACGGTTGCTAAAGAAGTCCACATTGCAGCTTGGTCTCTTGAAGAAGATAAGCTAGGAAAAATGCATGGCCATGAAAACATGTGGCTTCATTCTATGGTGAGAATGGGATTACTTTCTTGTAAATGGCCACAACTGTTCTTTAGAATGGTTTGCTGAAGGTAGTATTTGTTAATCTATGCAGGTTGACAGTGTTCATGAAGATGGTACAGTGGTTTTTAAAGATGGAAATGCAGTTGCTGCTGACTTCATCATACATTGCACAGGGTACTATGAGTACTCTCTATAAATATTTTGGTTATTACTCTCCAAAATAATCTTCAAAGTGTTATATAAGTAGTTTTTGAAAAAGTAGAAATCATATTCCACTCTCTAGTAAGCACTATTGACGTCCGTTTGTTCCTTTTCCAGATATAACTATGAGTTTCCTTTTCTTGAAACCAACGGGGAGGTGACTGTTGATGACAACCGTGTAGGACCACTCTACAAGCATGTTTTTCCACCAGCCTTGGCTCCATGCCTTTCATTTGTTGGGGTGCCTTGGAAGGTTCTTCCCCATGTCCATGGTTCTTCTTTATTATCGTCCTTTCCTTGAAAGAAAGATCTTAAACCTCTTTATTTTCATAAGTTGCTTTAATAGTAATGCGTGTATGTCAGCAGATTGTTCCCTTCCCTATGTTCGAGTTGCAGAGCAAGTGGATAGCTGCAGTTTTGTCTAACCGCATTGCACTTCCTTCGAAGGAGGAGATGTTAGAAGATATTGAAGCTTTCTACTCATCGCTTGAAGCCTCTGGCACACCTAAGCGTTACACTCATAACATGGGCCTTCTTCAGGTGCTTTTTTAACCTTTTTGGCTAGTGCCTTTTATCTTAGATATCTTAATCTGAGTGAGTTTAAGGAAACTATCAAGTTATAACATATTTTTTTAAATCTGGAGTTTCCCATTTATGTTTTCTTGATCCAGTCTTTAATTAGGATTTAAAAATGAATGAGAACTTACTTGATTATACGGATATGTTTAAGATTGATTTATAGACATGTCTTGGTATAGAAAGTATCGAGGTTGTCGGAAAAATATTTACGAACATGAGTGAAAAGTCTCAGTGTAGTCGACAAAATCTCCATATAGACAAGATCTCACAGGTCTTTGGAATTGAATATTACAGTGGGAATACAATGATTGGATTGCGGATCAGTGTGGATTTCCTTATGTTGAAGAATGGAGAAAACAAATGTACTTGGCCACAGGTAAGAACAGGGCCTTGCGACCCGACTCTTACCGTGACGAGTGGGAGGATGATGATTTGGTTCAGCAAGCTGAACAGGATTTTGCCAATTATCTGATCTGATGTTTCCTGATTCGGTTTTCACGAATAATGATTGTAAAATCAACTTCAGGGCGTCATTTTTAAGAGCAGAAACTTTTATATTTAACAGTGATTACAAAATTACGTGTTCGGAACGCTTCTACAAATTCATGCGTTAATAGCATGCGATGGAAATGTAATCACTAGTTATTTCATCCGATAATAGCTACGTGGCATGCATTACTAGTTAAACTATAAATCGTGCACCAAACTTGGAACAGCTTCTTTTTCTCATTTCTTTTGCCTAAATTAACCTATCCAAACAAAAAGAAGAAACTATTTTATAACATAGAACAGCTTTTGACGTCTAGTGCAGACATACGTTTGGTTCCGTTTCCCCAAGGTGACGCGAGCTTCTATCTTTCATAGGCTTCCCGCACATGGGGCTATCATACAAGAATATATCAAGTCATCAGAAAATAGTACACATGAAATGTAATATCCAGCTGGGAATCTTTTTGTTCTTCCCGCGACAGAATTAGCAGAATCGCATCAGTCAAAAAACCAAACAGCTTCTTCAGAATATCCAACGGATGAGCAGGAATAACAAGCATTTCTTCTGAAACGAGTTTTTGCGTAGGAGTGTAGCTGAACTCTGAAAACTTTGGTCTTGCACTGTTTTAACCTTAACCGAACAATTTTATCGATGTGAAAGAATAACATCCGACTTCCTGACTTCTACTTCTCCTCAGACGAAACATTTCTAGATTGCCTTTGACATGGTTTTTCTGAGGTACGATGCATACCTTTCTTTGACTCAAATGAGTTCCTTCTATGCGGTTTAGTTGGTCCTTCCTCTGTGAAGAGATGGCTATATTTTGCCAGTACCTTCTCTTTCTCTTTAACTAAGCCTAACATCTCATATGCATTTGCCACTTTCTGAATAATAGATTTATCCCGCGGTTTTCGATCAAAAGCTTCCAGCCCCTTGAAAAGCTTTTCATAAGCAAAGGAAAATGAAGAGAAGGTTAACTGTTAGTTAATTTAACTACAAGTTATATGTAACTGTCGAACAGGATGCAAACAATATCTCTGATCTTACTACAATATGCAAGCTGACAACCTCAGTCCACCAAAACTAATATAAATAAGTTACCTGATTTTTTTTCTTCAGAAGAAATGACTGGGTAAAGTAATCTTTGCTGTTCATCTAATCTACGTTCAAATAATAATAATAATATTATTATTATTATTATTTATTAATGACAGACAAGTTTTTGTAATATCCTCCGTGATGAGTATTCATCTTTTCAAACTGCTTCATAATTTCAGTCCAGATTCTACCGGTTAACGTTTTGAAGAGAAAAATGGGAAGTGCAATGCAACACATAAAACTCCAAATGAAGATTAGAAACTAAAATTGAATGTATACTGTAAATGATGATTTTGAATTATTTAAATTCTCATTATTTATAGATAATAACCCTTTTTAATGAATGAAGATCATTTATGTCTCTCTTGCTACTTGCTACTGAGAGATTTATCCCATAAAAAAAATCAAGTAAAGCTTACACCAAAATTGTGGACATTTTAGAAGGGAACACACTGCAGATTAATATTAGCATACAACAATAACCCAGATTTGTTCTGAAGTCAGCTACGTAGATTAATCAACACCATCGGAATGGAATCTTTCAAAAGCCAAAATTTCCAATTCCATTTCGGCATAAGAATGTTCAGAAGTATCACACAGCCAAGCAAAGAAACACATTGAAAAAATTATACAAATGACATATCACAAATTGAAAACATAAGAAATGTCATAAATAATGAAGTCTTACCTTAACAAGATCTTCCAGCATGTTGTTTCGGTAATATACAGATATCATGACATGACATACTTGCCAAGGAACTGAATGCAAATCAGAACCAATTTTCATTTCCCAGAATTTGTGGGCTTCTTCCACTCTATGGTCCATATCTAAAGCTCGTATCAATTGACCATACGTTCCCATTGTCATCCCCTTCCCTTTGCTCAGCATCCATTTAATTACCTTGGATAGGATATTAAACAACCTGAGTAATTTACTAACAGTACTACTGAGGTAAACTAAAATGACATCTTTTTTTGACTCAAAATTCACAAAAAAATCCTAAACTGACATGCTTACAGATCACATAACTTTATCGACAAAAGAAAGAAAGCAACAAATGGATAAATTGAATACTTTAAAGAAACAGACTACAAAAATCGTCTACAAGCACAAAGAAATTACTGGTTATGTAAATATTAAGTGCACTTTACAAAATTGATAATTTCATAGCATGCTAGACATTTTTTTAAGCACCAAACAACCAACAGAATCACTAGAAAAGAAAGGCACATAGGTCTTTTTTGGACAAAACTTCTCAGTAAAGACTTATAGAAGAAAATAAAATAAAATGGTAGATGAACAACAGTTTTCTCGTAAGTTACAACGACTGTTTCATGCAGATTAATTGGTCAGATATCAGATGGGCAACTTGAACCACTATTAGACACAGTTCATATTGACAAAGATAATGCATAAAAGAAGAAGAGAAAGTAGATAGTAGTGCTACCTGCACAACCCTATGCCACTGCTGCTCCTTCTCGAGGGAATTCAATATTCTTTTCAATGAGGCGATGGGGAAGCTTTGCTCCCACGCAACCCATGCATCAAGAGCACCATAAACAGCATCCTTACTGTCGTTGAGTTCAAGAAGCTGCATTATTATTATTATTAAAAAAACAAATTCAGTGTCACTCACCTGGTTTGCACCTTAAAACACCAACATCTAAATATGGAGCAAGCCACATAAATCTATTATCATGATTATATACTTACTGTAGAGTAAAGATATTTGGTCCTATCTTTTCTGGATACGTTTTCCCCAATATAACTCCTCGGAACTACGGTGTCAGGAGGATCATATTTTGTCTGCGAGGGAGGGAAGTTAATTGGATTTATATAATGGTAACGACATTAAGCATGGGCGGTAACAAACTATGAACAACGAACAGATACAAACCTGTTGCAAACTCCATGGAGGAGGCGACACAACAGTTTGACAGCAACGATGGTGCTGCACCTTCACATCACTTAGTATGTTAATTTGACTCAATCCACCAACCTGATGAACGAATCACACTAATGAAAATGGAGGCGATTACGAAAAGCGACGGGATAAAGAGAGAAAGACAGACTCACCAGATGAGAGATTCGAGGTGACCTTAACCTCCACATGGTGCTTCGCGGTGGTGACGGCCTCAACCAACTGAACCCGCCTTTCTCTCCTTCTTCCCCCTCTCCTTTCTTCCTCCGCGCACTCTGGCCCAAATCCATTTGGCCCATTCCATATTTTTGGGTAACCAAAATTTATAAAGAAAAAAATAAGATGGATGTTTCTCTCTGCACCTCCAAAACTTCTTCCTGCACTTATAAATTACAAAAAATGCCCTTCAATAAATATTTTTGAAATACATGTAAATCTTAAATGGATTTGAAAATCCGTCTACCTTCAACAACAAATTTTTTAATTCAATTAAAGAATTTAACAAATTTCAAAATCCGATTAAAAAATAAAATAAATTTGAAAATTCATTTAGAAAACATGACATATTTCAAAATTCATTTAACATTTTTCTTAAATTTTATTTTCGAATTTTATTTTTGTTTAAATTTTATAATAATAGTAATAATTAATAATAATAATAATATAAAATCTGATTTAATATATTTAAATATATTAAATTATATTAAACGGATCTATGTTAACATAAAGCATTTCAAAATTTATTTAACAATTTTTTTTAAGTTTTGTTTTTAAATTTAAAATTTAATAATAATTTAATTTAATTTAATATTTTGATATTATTTAATATATATTTATATTTTAATTATTAATATATTATTCCTATAATTATAATAATTATATTAAATAATAAAAATAATAAAAATAGAAATAAAATAATAATAATAGACGCATTCAAATATCTCATAATCCACTGTCACACTCACTTTCAAATAGACACATTCAAACACGAAAAAAAACTCCAAATCAACTGACAATATAATTCACTCATGCAAACACATACTAGAAGTTGAAAAGTAAAAAACACTATCATTTAAATTTTATGTTATTATTATTCAGGCGATGTCAGTTTTTAAATTATGACTTTCAATATTAATTTTAATCATTATTATTTTAATTACACAAATCTATTTATTTTCAATAAAATATTTTTATATGCATCAAAATACATATATCATCATGTAATTTATATTATATGGCAAAAGATCCGAATGAATCAGAAGTTCAATCACAATCAATCTAATTATTGTCTGGGTGTATTTGTTACTCTGGATAGAAAGTGGGAATGTTCATAAAAGAATGAATGGAAAGAAAAGAAAATGATTAAAAATACACTTCTCGCGTTCTATTGTTATTGCTAAAAACTCTACAATTATGTCTATTTTTTAAGTAAGTTTCACTTTTAATTTAATTTTTATAATAAATTTTAACAGATAAAACATTTTAGACTTTGGGTGGAATCCACCAATTTAATATTGTCAAAATTCCACTTATTTAATATTATATATATATATATATATATTACACTTCTAAAAATAATATTTTTATCCTTTTCTTTTCATCCTCTCTTCAACCAACAAAAGCTATCCATATTGAATTAATTTTTTCTCCTATCCAAGCTATGTTAGTATGAATTTAATGGTAGATCCTTCATCGATCTATTTTCCTGTCCTTCTTCCTTTTCCATCTAACTTCTCACACCTCTAACAGACAAAACCAAATTGAAAGGCGTAAGCTTTTACGTTTTCAAATTGAAATTTTTTTTAATCAAATCTGTAGTTAGTCTATATTGACAGTCTTTTGAAAACTAATGTGTGATTATGGTATGGCGATAATAGCAGCTTTGTCCAACGTTCCCTAGAGAAAAAATGTTATATGAATATGTAACTTCTATAAAATGAAAAGCTTAGAATATTCACAAAGCTTTCCAACACTCTCAAGTTTAGATCAATAATAAAGGGACTGCATAAAAATTGCATAACTGATAAGGAAGTCAAGAACAGAGAGACCAAGTAATAAAAAAAAATGTTCTATAAATCGACAACATTATAAAAAATGTCTCTGGCTGTTTTTGATTCAAAAGAATAATTTGTTGGAGAGGATATGTTGTTAGTACAGTGGAGATCGATGAGGAACACCTTTTCGCCGGTTCACCACGGTGTACCAGATCTCCGGCACCATTTCAACGTTGCCACGTTTCTTTTTGAGTGAATTATTCACAGTCTCTGCAACACCACCCTCACCGATACTACTCGTTGACCCAGAAACTGTGGGTGAGTCTAGTTCTGAATCTGTTGTGATTTGGCTGTCTTCAATCTGTCGTGCATTCTCCCTGCATCGTTCTTTGTCAAGTAGCACAGAGAATTCATACTTGTTCCAAGTTCCTTCCATGGTTGTGCTTTTGGTAATCAGTAGAAGATGTTGATGCACCTGCTACAATGATCATGTGTCCAAATCAAGGCCACCCAATTAGCATCAAAATATGAAAAATGATAACTTCAAATTTGTGGTTTGTTTGAGTAACACAAAAATTGAACCTTGCAAGACAGAGAGCAGAAGATGTAAGGGTCTTGAAGGTTACGGTCACACGTGATGCAAAGGTTGCTAGAGCCTTTGTGAGAACGAGTGTGAGGCCTCTGTTTCAAAAACACAACCTTGGTTTTATTTGTTGTGTACGGCTGTTCATTCATCATTTCAGAAAGAGTTAGAATAACTAGATCTATACACTTTTGTTTATCTTTTATGACATTCATGCTTTTGCTTACTTGAACAAGGGAACAGTTCAACACTGTTTCAGCATCACCAAGCCGTAATACATCATTGTACATGTATCTTCGTATCTGACACAGGAAACACAATCCAGAACATGGTTAAGAAAATCAATGCGTTTTCCTTTTCATGTGTAAGAAAAAAATGTTTTTCACCTGCAGAAGGACGTGAGAGCGATGAAAGGGCAAACAGTGGAGGCAAATGCTCGTGCAGCAATCTAAGCAAAAGATGTTCTTCTCATTCTTCTTTACAGAGCCATGACTCAAACAGCGACTGAAAAACTTCTCCTCCTTGAGAATGAGAAGCCAATGAGGAACTGAGTTGAACTCAGCCTGAGCATCAAACAACAAACACTATAATAAACGACAAAGACTGTAATAAAAATGATTGGAAACTATAGAAGAAAAAAATTACCATCTTAAGTTGTTGAGAAAACGATAGAATGAATGAGAGGCATGATGAATCATAGGAACATGATGAAATGAGAGAGCAATATGGTTTTCACATACATATATAAGGAGTGACCGATTGTTTTGGGTAAAAGGTTTAGATTGAAACATGATGAGGAAGGTTGGTTGTTATTTTTGTTCAGATGCGGATGGTGAAATAACATGGCCAACTTTCCGCAATTTTAGACCATAGTACAGTTCCGTGTTGAACGTTGCATGCACAACGCCAGTGCCAACGCGTTGATATTATGTAGGGTTTGCATAGCTATGCCGTTTCTCAGAGTGACAAAGCGACATAAGGCAAAAATCACGCTTCCTTTATCTTCATTCTCAATTGTTGCTATTCAAAAAGGCTTTAGATTGAATTGTACCAACAAAATTCTGCAGCTAATGCGTTTGTATAGGATAAATCAATTCAATGATTTGTCTACAATTTTTCTATTTTCTATACCTTGTCGATCAACTATATATAACCAAGTATTATGAGTATTACACAGATATTTGTAGACAAAAATAGAAATATTCAAAACTTCAAAACTCCTATGTTCTGTAATTTATGTATGTGTGTATGAACAGTAAAAGAATGTTTATCATGGTAGATTCAATTACCAATCTTCTCAACTTAGTGTATTCCAGTAGTAAAGTGCTACAACTAATGCAAACTTTTAATCACGGTGTGTTATACAGCTATTTTACCTTTGTATTAGTTCACAGCTATTTTTATTTAACTATTAGGGTTTTTGCATGTAGAAAATATGTATATGAATGGGATGATGAACAGATACAACAGAGAAAGAAGAAATATATCATGAGACCTCTCAGTGTAGTTACAATAGAGTTTGATTTCAATGTCATGTAAACCCAAAATATTATTATTATTTTAGCATAACAACAAATTATTATTAAAATAAAATATATTAGTTGCAGTAATTTTTATTTCTTTTAAATAAAATTATTTTTTTATTACCAAAAAACAAAAATATTATATTAGAAATACACTTTTCATTAAATGAGATAACTAGTTTTAATTATTTTAGAAATACACTTTTCATTAAAAGAGATCACTAGTTTTAAGTGAAATTAAAATCTAAAAAAAAGATGTCAAAAAATTATTCACTTAAAAAGAGCTTTTAAACTTAAATAAAAGAAGACAAACATATTAAAATAACATGATTTATCTTTAAATTTAAACTAATTCTAAATAGACTTTTTGTTTTATTTTTCATGGCTTAGTTTCATTTACTTATAGTCCTGGTTAACTTTCTTTGTCATGGTGCTTTGATCTATTATCAAGGTTGTCAACTAATCTATTGATTAAATCATTAAAAGTGCTAAATCAGTATATAATGTTATTGATAACTAAAGCAATAAATTATTATAATTATGAAAACTAAAATAAAATAAAAATTCAATTTATTTACGGAGACTTTAAAAAAAGGACTACTGACATATTTGCCATTGATAAGTTATTTATTTTCTTTATAAACTTTAAGGAGAGTAAGAAGATTGAAAATGTATTTTTTTTTCAATTCTGACAAGTTGTATAACTTTAGTAGCGGAAGAATATTTGCCACATATTAGGTTTTCGATTTATTTTTAAAGATAAGATTTTTCTATTTTCAAAACTTATAATGATATTGCATGAAAAAACTTAAAAATTCAGTTTTAGTTGTGATTTTCTTAATGTAGCTCCACAATTCAAATATTTTTTAGTCTCTATAAATATATTACTTTTTACTTTTGATGATGTAAAAATGATCTAGACAAATGCCCTAATGTTGTATACCACTCAATCGTTTTTTATTTTTTTCACACATCAGGCTTTTTCTATCTTGGCCATCACCTAAGAATCTATGGGCCCGCGATAGGTTTGGACATTTTTGTGTGGGCCAATCGCCAGATCTTCTGCTCCGGTAACGGTCATGGATTTATTGTTGTACAAAATTCAAATATTTACACGAAGAGAGGTGCTCTCTCCACCACCACACAGAATCCCTACACCTCCCCAATTTTTTTTTAAATTCCAAAATTATCCTTTTTATTTTTAATATTTACCTTTTTTACTTTTAAGTTAAAACCCTAATTACCCTACACCTCCTCCTCATTTCACTCAAAGTCACAGCCCACCCCCCAACTCTCACTTCCTCTCTTTCTCTCCGTTTCTTCCCCTACCATTTCTTCCCCTACCATTCTCCATTTCCGATTCGAGTTCCTTCCTTTTTCTTCTCCATTTTGGTGCATTGGTGGTGTGTTGGTTGTATGTTGGTGGTGCGGTGGTGGTGGCGGTGGTAGTGTGTCGTTCAGATATTGCGAGAGTGACAAATCTGTTTCGTGACCCTGCGAGTGGAAACTCAAATTAGGTGAGTGATGCAATAAATATTATATCGAAAAAACCCTAGGCGTGACGTGAAAACGAATTTACCGGTTGTGGAGGGAGATTGTCGTTGGAGCTATAGCAGAAGGTGTAGGGAGAAGAGTTAAGTTGCTTGCGAACGGGAATGCGAAGTCCATTTGAACCACCGGAACGACAAGGAAATAGTGTGGCGAATCAACATTTCCGTTCTTCGGAAAATTGGGAATGTTGCAACACATAAATATGAACGAATATTCATATCTGTTTAAGAATCAAACGTGCATTGACATCCGTTTGATTAATAAAATAAAATCAAGAGTCTTCTTCAACAGAAACCAGAAAAACAAGATTAGAAGAACAGTGCATTCTCTGAACAAAGTAATTATACTAATCAAAATTGATTCCAACTACTGTTTGAAGAATAAAAAAACAAGTTTAAAAACCCTAAAGGTTTCGTTAAAAAGTTCTGCCACTTTACTCTTCCTCAGAAGCAATTTCTCCATTCTTCTTGTTGTGCTTCTTAATGTACCTCTGATTCCTCATAAACTTGGGTTCATCCCTTTGGTGGAAGCGTGGTGATGCCTCTTAGGCTTCTTGATGCCATTTTTGTGGGTCTCGAAGGATTTCCGTGTAAGTGGTGTATTTAGGGGTAGAGACCATTAATAAGATTTAATGAAGTTGTTAGATCTCGGTGAAAGTTAAAATAGAAACTAATATTTTACAAAAGGATAAAAGAGAGATGGGGAGGTGCAGTGAGCACTATGTGGTGGTGGAGTGAGCAACCCCCTTACACGAATCTGTTTATAAATTGATGGCCCATAAAATAGAACCCAACTTTTTTCTTCTCCTCCAACATGCTTCCCAGCTTAAAAATAATAAATTACAAGAGTCCATGAATTCCACAGTCAAAACAATATAGAGATGTTTAAAAATTGTCGTCCGTTAATTTTCATAAAAAAATTCACTGGTCACTCATTGTTATCATTTCTTGTTGGTCTGTTTGAAGTTAAATTATATTAACATGTTTATTTAACCATAATTCAACAATAAACTCTTTTACGCACTAAAAATATTAAATATAAAGTTAGATATTTGTAAGTAATAAAATAATTGTACCATGTGACCGTCTAGTCAATCACAAGTTGGACAATCAATTATTTAGCCAACGATAATTACCAACCTAAACAGTTAACTAAGAGACTGGACGACAAATCATCAACTCAGACGGACAACTAATAGACTGGACGATCACCTACCAAGTCAATGACAATTACCAACTCGGATAGTCAACTAATAAACCATATGATTAATTACTAAGTCGATGACAATTACCAACCTGGATGACTAGATACATTGTTTCATCCGTTAAGACCATCATTGGACTACCAAATTATTAGTTCCACGTTTGAAATATATATTCTTCAACATGAGGAGTTGTGTTAACATATCGACCAGAGATAAAATCATTTTAGAGTATATAATTGAGTGCAAATCTTATCTATCAATTTTGTGAGGTTGAATTAGACTTAAAATCTACCAACATAAGTTTTCCTAGGGTATAACCCGTGTAATAGGTTTAACTGTGAATAATCTTGATATCGTTCAAGAAGCCAAGATTGATTTTGGTGTTGTGAATAATCTTGATACCATTTTTAATTTTTCATATAATCTTGTTTCTTGTTCTAAGTTAGTTTCTGGTTCACATTGCACTATAATATTTAATGTTTTATCCAGCACAAGAAATACACAGAATATTGGTACAAGTAGGATAAAATCTAGTTTATATACCATAATGAATGACTTCCATGCTTGCAATGGTGTTATTAAATGTAACATTTGACATATGTGTCTAATCACTTTATGCAAGTCCTCTAAATCCAACACCAACAACCTTCTCTGTTATATTGCAATAGTCAATTTGTAATCTAAATTGAATCTAATCAAGTGTTTCGTGAGTGTATCAAACACGTAGAAATTGATTATCACTTAAGTAGAGAAAAGATAAAATAAGGTCTCGTTAAGTTTCTTTAATCACCGTTGATGTGATCGAGTTAAGTTTCTTTTTACATTACCGATGATGTGATCGAATTACGAATTACAATGAGAAAGAAATCTATTTTCAAATTTTCAACTTTCATATCAATAAAAGATTGTGAATAAATATTTATGAGTAAAAACAATTGTACTTTGTGTCCGTAACCATATGAACTACATTCATCTTAATTATAATTATTTTTACTTGTAAATATTTATTGAAAATAAAAACGTTAAAGAGTTTTTGCATTGTGACCAACTTAGTTAACCACTTTGAATACTGCTCGTTAAATCCAAATAAAAACAATGAGAATATTAAAAAAATATTCAAGCTCAAGAAAAAGAACACAAAAAACTGCCCATAATGATGGTGGAGAATGACATAAGCGAAGGGTTTATTGGTGTGTTTGGGAGTTCTGTTTGATTAGTTTTGTTTTGTTGTGAATAATGAAACATTATTGAGGGTAGGTGGGGCCGAAGCATTACCAGCCTCACAACAAAAATGGAAACAGAAAAAGGGAAAGTCTCTTACATCACCTATAAAGATTGAAGAAAAACCAATGAGTGTGTGCCAAAACGTTGTTTATGTGTGGTAAATACAAAAGCCACGGCAATCTGTGATGGCAAATGCATTATTGTATGCAGTTGAAAAGTGACTGCGAAGATGAGCAACAGGGCAACCTCCATCTGACTCGGCAACAACAATCATATGGGGGAAGCTGATTGCATGGTAGATGCTGAATGTTGGACTTGGATTTGAAATCATACACAATAAAATAAGCATGATTACCCATTCTTATGATTGTTTAGTGAAACTAGATGACAATTATTACCAATAATTATAAACCTGATCATGTCATCTACCAAGTTTTCTGAGGTGGCGCCCATGCTTCATGGAAATATTCAGACTGGTATATTATACTCGATCAAATAATTAATTTGATGATGTAAATTTTCTTTTCTCATCTAGATTTTGTAAACAGATCAGACTGTATTAAAATAGTAAAAAAACAAATTTCAATTTTATCTTAAAATTGAAAAATTAAAATATAAGAATCATGAATTAAAATACTCAACATTTATATGTTTTAATATAAATGGATGTGTAAAAAGTTTTACATCAATTAAAAATAAATTTAGCATATATATATTTATCTGATAAATAAATTCTGGTATTAAAAATTTTAATAATTCTTTTATACTACGCCACCGTGTCACTAAATAAAAAGACGGCTTTTATTAAGGAGGGGAAACATTATTGGCGTTACTGTCCGTCTTTGATTTAACGTCCTTAAATTCAATGACGTGGTTTATATATTTGGGCATTCTACAGATATTTTGTTATTTAATTATCAATAATGTTGATTTCTTTTACATTAATCAATAATGTTGGTATACAAATAAAGTAGAATATTTTATAATAATGTTTACGTTTATTACTGAAAAAAAAAAATAGTCCGGCCAAAAAATAATATGTTAAAAAAACTCTATTTTTTATCTACAAATTATGAACTTCATTAAACAGATAAATTTTTTTTATAAACAAATAACTGTTTAGTTAATATTGTAAATATATTTTATTCTTTTACTAAAATATTTTATACTCTTATTTATCTACACTTATATATGTAAAGAGAGAGTAACTTTTTATCTCTTCATCTATTTTTTAATTTTACCTTTTAAATATTTTTTAAATTAAAATAATTATTTTATTCGATTTTATCATGTAAATTATCGTTTCTTTAAATTTGACTGTTTTTTAAACTTAATTATAAAAATTATTTATATTTAATTTTATAATTATAATAATAAAATAATAATAATTTTATTAATGTTTATTATTATAAAAAAATAAACACACTTACGCTACGCGCGTGTGTTTTTCTAGTAAAATATAATTTGAATTAACTATAATCACATAATGTAATTTGTATAATATTACTAGTACGTATGAGTGTTAGAGTGAGTAATACTCCCTTCTAGAATGTAGTTCAAAAACTAACGATTGCCAAAATCTTTTTTTTTCAAAAAGATAAATTGTTTTTACGTTTATATTTTTATTAACATATTTATGTTATTTTATTTATTTTTTGCTTTTACAAAATCGTTGAGAATAATTTTTTTTCATATTTAAAGATTAAAGATTGTCCGATGTGAAAATATTATGTCTGTCCACCTGGATTCTAACATTTGTTATCAACTTTTTTAATGTATGAAACAAAATTGAAAACAATTTCTTAACATATTTTGACATACTTATACTTTGTAGAAGAGAATCATGATTGTGTACATAAAAATAGAACTTTCAAGTTACTTTTATATTATTTTGAAGAAATTGACCTTTTTTTTCATAATCACAAAAAAATACTGAGATAATAATAATTATTATTTTCTGTTGGTAACAACATAATTGTAATATATATATTTTTTCTAAAATATAATCATCTTTGCTAGCTTTCTTATTAAGAAAATCATAATAAAAATTGAACAATAATTGTTATTTTCTGTTAGTAAATCAATAAAAAAAATTACAATATTATATACATACATTATGTATTTTGTTATTTCATCTTACTAACATATAAAAAACTCCTTACTCCAAATATTTTTTATATTGATTATATTTAAAGTAGTAAAAATAATATAATAATATTGTATTTACATTCTTTAATTCTAATTAATATATTACTCAAAGTAAACATCTCATAATACTCTCATTGAAATACAACAAATAAATTGTTAATTCACTGATACTCACATATTAAATAAAGTATTTATCTTTGTCTTTATAATTATAATATTAGAAAATATTGTATCAATCGTTGTATAAATTGTCTAATATGTTAATTAATATAAAATGAAACATATTAATATTCATTCGATTTTATTATCATATATATTCCTCAATTCAAATTATTGTTATAAAATAAGTAACACATTTTAAATTACAATATATGGAGTTCATCAAAATAATTATTATATCAGAAAAATATAAATACGATAAATAAGACATACCATAATTATCAACAGTGAGCAATTTAAAAGTAAATAATTTTCAAAACTGGCTAAAAATTGCTAAATTATATTATGCAGTCATATATGAATATCTATATTGGAGACGTTTTAACAATAAGGGTTGAGAATATGGAAGAATAAAAAGATTAGTGGATAAATGATACGTATTTTGATATTCCATTTAGCGAAAATAACTTTAATTATTTGCATCGTTTGTATTTAATATTAAATCAGACAAACAATATATATTAATAAAATAAAATACTCTAAAAATATTTTTTTTACAATATATTGTTCTATCTCGTACTTTATTTTTCAAACCTAATAGTTTTAAATTTTTAAAATTTAATCTTCATTCTTATACTTTATTTTTTAAGTTAACGTTTTAGAAACAAATTATATTTAAAGTTACTTTTTTTTTTCAATTTGTATCTTTTTCTGTATTTCGTTTCTAAGGATAAAAAAAGTATATGTATTTGTAGTTCTATATAAAGATATGATGATATTGTTTGTACCAACGGATGAAATACTTATAAATTATCTAATTATTAATCATTATCCAATAATATTTAAATAAATAATGAATTATTTTATTTAAAAAAACAAAGCTTAATAACTTTGTTCGTGATCTTTAATATATATATCTTTATCATTTATCAATAAGGAATAGCTTAATAAAGATAAAAGATTGAAGCATAAAACCATGGAGATTTATACAGAGTATATAAAAGAAGGATTGAAACATTATTCATATCATAATTTCCATCTTATGCTCAACTTCGTATACAACAGTTGAAAGAGATTGAAGAACCATCTGGGGCTTTATTACTATTTGAGTAAGAGCATTGTTATTGTTATTAGGTCAATTAATATTTTTCATTATGTGTAATTGTTCTAGATGATTCGGAAGTGGAGACTATGAACAATTAATATAAACTTTTTTAAAAAACAAAATTATAAATTTAAAACAAAATTTACTAACATTGAAAATAAAATAGAAAAAAAAGGCGGGAGACAGAGATGTGAACTCAATTATTTTGTTAAAATAGTAAACTGTTTTGGCTGTATTGAAGTCCACACTGGCAAAAAACACCCTTATAAATATTGCCATGTCATATGTGAAAAAATGCACCTCAAAATTTTCTGATTAAGTTTACGAATTGTGTGGCTGCTCCTTTGGTTTCCAGCAAGCATCGAAAGTCTTCCCACCAATGGCACGCTCCCTCTCCTCTCATTCCGAACTCCCTTGTTCCTACGTTCCTATACCCGACGGATCCTATTCTCCGGCGGAGCCTCCAAGACACGTGACGAAAAAGGTGCTTCTCATCTCATCTGTGTTGCTCCTGCTGCTTCTGTCCTTGGTGACCTTCAATGCCTACTACCCGCATTCATCTGGAGACGGAGATCGTGCTTCATTAACACCAACAACGCCCGATGAATTCGAATTCAGCCCTCACACGGTACCAAGCTCAATGTTGAAACCATTTTCACGTGGCGTCTCTTCAGGGGTGTCGGAGAAGTCCAGCTGGATGTTGAAGAGCAGCAATGGAGAATCCTATCCTTGGAGCAATAGCATGCTGTCATGGCAGCGAACGGCTTATCACTTCCAGCCTGAGAAGAATTGGATGAACGGTAACTTCCTTTTATTTCCATTGCTCTGTGTCTTTTCCTTTTATTTTAAACTTTATTTTATGGTACAGTTTAACAGAGTGTTGGTAAAAAAAGTTTAAAATTATTATGTATAACCATTTATGATTGAATGATCATTTTTACCGTGCATTAATCGTTTTATTATTTTTGTTTAACGATTATACTAGTTATAATGATAACATTTGACGAAAAAGACATTTTAATCTTTTAAGAAAAAACTACAAACTACAAAAAAATAGACTGTTAGGGAAATTTATTTTATAACCCTTTCATTTTCATTGTTGACTGTTACAATTAACCAGATGTATTAATTTTAGAGAAGACGACCGTCAAAATCAAAATACTGTTTGCAAAGGATTCAGTCGGCGTATTTTATAAGTAAAATTACTATTGATTAAGATTGTGATTTAATCTATGCAACAAATTTAATACAAAAAGAAACTAAAGTACTCTGTCCAAATTATTCTTTCAATTGAAATTGAAAAAATATATTAGTGTTGAATGTAAAGGATACTCACTTTTTTCTTGTGTCTCTGTGGGTGTGGCTTCGGCTTGCTGTGCCTGGGGAACTTGGTTTGTCTGCTTCAGATCCTAATGGTAAGAGCACCCTTGCATTTTCCCATTGTTTTTACCTCACTCGCATTAATTCATAGACATGATAAATAAATAAATAAAAGAATACAACATAAAATGAGTTGTGTAATGGAGAGATGAAGAAAAAATGTTGTATATTTTGTTGTATAAACAGCATTTCACTTTCTTGAACTTTCATTAATTTCTCCCTTTTCTTTTGTTGCCCAATAATTTGTCCCATTTCTTTTACCGTGACTTGGCAAAAATTCTAAGATTATTTTATTATGTATATGCTTTTTCTATACGATCATTGGTCACATTCTGTTGATCTTCTTCTGTGCACAAAATCTAGTAACTTTTTGCACAATATGTAAACGATAATTAGACTTCCAATTTCTCACAAGGGGTTAGATTTTTTCAAAACCTTGAACAAAATGGATGAACCGCAGTTCTTAATAATAGTACTGTCCAGCAGTCTGGTTTTGAACAGCTTGTTTGTATTACAAGGCAAAGCAGTACAGCTATCGTTTTAATCTTAGTTGAAATGCCTTATATTTTTAGCTGATATTAAATTACAAGTAAACAAATTTTATTTTACATATTTACTTATTTGTAAGATGGTAAATCTATAAAAAGCCCCTTCCCCTTTCTTGATCCAATATCATTATCAAATTCTAGAAAGTTAGACAACCAACCGAAGTACAAATAATTTTTCCAACAATGTTGGAATTATTGAAGTTCAAAAAAGGGCTTCACAATTTTCCCTGGACCACCTTTTTGACGCAGTTCTTACAATTTGGGCAGGTCCTATGTACTACAAAGGGTGGTATCACTTCTTCTACCAATACAATCCGAAAGGTGCAGTTTGGGGTACCATAGTTTGGGGGCACGCTGTATCAAGGGACTTGATTCACTGGCTTCACCTTCCACTGGCAATGGTGGCTGATCAATGGTATGACCAAAACGGTGTGTGGACAGGCTCTGCCACCATCTTACCCGATGGTCAAGTCATCATGCTATACACTGGTTCCACCAACGAGTCAGTGCAGGTCCAAAACCTTGCATACCCTGCAGATCCCTCTGATCCTCTCCTTGTTGATTGGATCAAATACCCTTCAAATCCAGTTCTGTTCCCTCCACCAGGCATCGATACCAAGGATTTTCGTGACCCCACCACAGCTTGGCTCACCTCAGAAGGCAAGTGGCGCATCAGTATTGGTTCAAAGCTTAACAAAACTGGCATAGCCTTGGTTTATGATACCAGTGACTTTAAGACCTACGAGCGTGTGGAGGGACTGCTCCGTGCTGTGCCTGGCACTGGCATGTGGGAGTGTGTTGACTTCTTTCCAGTATCCAGTGAGGGTGAAAATGGCTTGGATGCTTCAATCAATGGGGAGAATGTAAAGCATGTGGTGAAGGTTAGCTTGGATGATGATAGACATGATTACTATGCAGTGGGGACTTACGATGAGAAGAATGCCAAGTTCACACCAGATGACTTGAAGAACGATGTTGGTATTGGACTCAGATATGACTACGGTATATTTTATGCATCCAAGACATTTTATGATCAGAGTAAGGGAAGGAGAGTGTTGTGGAGTTGGATTGGAGAGTCTGATAGCGAATATGCTGACGTAGCCAAAGGTTGGGCATCAATTCAGGTTTGTTAAATTTATTCACCCATTTTTCTTGTTTATCAATTGTGTCCTTTTAAATGGATTGACCGGACCATCATAATTTCTCCTTTTAAACTACTGCTGTATAAGCTAGCAATAACATTGATTGCATTTATTTTGTATAGGGTATTCCAAGAACAGTGACACTTGATAAGAAAACTGGTAGCAGCTTACTTCAATGGCCTGTAGCAGAGGTGGAAAGTTTGAGATTGGGAAGCAACGAGTTTGAAAATTTGAAGGTGAAGCCAGGGTCAGTGGTGCCACTTGAAGTTGGAACAGCTGCACAGGTTTGGGATCATGTTAATTTTATTGATTGATAAGTAGTTAGGAGAATACAAAGTTGAATGTAACAAAGCTAGTATAATTCAATGACACGCAATTGCATCTTCCAATGCAACAGTTGGACATTGTAGCTGAGTTTGAGATAGATAACAAAGCCTTGGAGATGACTGGCCAATCCAATAAGGCGTACGAGTGTAGCACCAGTGGTGGAGCAGCAGAACGTGGTGCCTTAGGACCATTTGGTCTTCTAGTTTTGGCTGATGATGATCTTTCTGAATACACTCCCACATACTTTTACGTGGTTAAAGGAAACGATGGACAACTTAAAACTTCCTTTTGCTCTGATCAATTAAGGTATATAGGACTAATATTCTTTTCCAGGCTTGTAATGGCATTGTTTGTCTCTTAAGAAAATGAATGTGTTAAGTTGTGATTAAATACAGTGTTGATTAAGTTACATCATGTTTTGTAGGTCTTCTCTAGCAACTGATGTTGGTAAGAAAATCTTTGGAAGCTCTGTTACAGTACTAGAAGATGAAAAACTGTCAGTGAGGATCTTGGTAAGCTGTGATTTTCGTGGTCAAAGTTTAATATATTTTTGTGTGAAGATGAGATAGCTGAACTAATGAAGTTGAATTTTTTATGCTGAAAATTAGGTGGACCATTCTGTGGTGGAAAGTTTTGCTCAAGGTGGAAGAACATGCGTGACATCTCGAGTTTATCCAACGAAGGCAATCTATGGAGCTGCTAGATTGTTTTTATTCAATAATGCTACCGAAGTCACTGTGACTGCTTCAGTTAAAGTTTGGCAAATGAATTCTGCATTCATACGCCCCTTCAACCCACAACAAAGTAATTCTATATAAGGGACTAAGGACTCACAAGTCAAAAGATTAGGAACAATTCGCTACGTGACAAAGCTGTTCAATAACCTTCTCTTCTACTAACCTAAAGGTTAGGGTTATTGAACTTAGGTCTCCTGCCTCAATTTTGTCCAAATCTTTTTTTAATAGGCTTGATTTTGTAAAATAGTAGTGATATTTGTAAATTGTTATGACAATGAAATAAATATTATGTTTCCTTTTCATGAAAAATATTGTTGATTATGATTAAATATGTTTTTATCTTTTAATTTTTGGTAAAAATTAAAATTAGTTTTTTGTTTCAAAATTTTAAACTAATTTAGTTTTTTTTAAACATATAAATTTAGTTTTTTAATTAAATTTTATTAAATTTATTTAAAGATTCAAACGCATTTTTTAAATAATATTAAAAAAAATGTTAAATAGTTTACATAACTTAAATATTATCATAAAAAAAATTAAATTTATACATTTCCAAAATTAAGAAATTAAATTAAACTAAATTTTTTAAAAAAACTAATTTTAATTTTTATTAAAAAATAAAAAACATATTTAATCATTTTTCTTATAAAAGTTATTTCTACAAAAATTTTATGACTCATACTCGTTACAATTAGATGGTACTTTTTAATTATCTTAATGTAGATAAATGATGATTATGGTAAAAAAACAGTTAGATTTTTTTAGTTAATTAAAAAATAGTAAATCTTAAAGATTTGTTAGTTTTCTGTCTTTTGTTCTAAAGTGGAAATATATGTGATGGGGTGAAATCAATAATCACTAACAAAAACACAACACGAACAATTTTAAAGTAACTTTTATTTAAGTGAAAGGTTATGCAAAGAGAGATTTCTTTTAATACTTACTATAATATCATACATGTAAAGTACTCTATATATAAAAAGTACGGATTTACTTTTCAAAACAATAATAATTAAAATCTTTTATTTAATTTCAAATCAACATATTAGATTAATTAACATTAATCAAGTGTTTTGAGTTTCTCTGAACTCTTTTTATATATATACATATGCATCATGAATGATATATATTATAGTTTGATATTCTCTTTTCTCTTCTCCTCCTTAATAAATATGTATAATATATGTTAGTGTTAAAAATAAAGATGAAAGGGCAACAAAATACTATAAAAGGGACACGGAAACTTATTATCCAAAATTCGTAGGAATTGGAAAAGTTTTCTAAAACTAAATTTCGGAAAAATTATCAACTGAAATGTCATGTTCTTTCTCGCAAAAAATGTCGGAAATTACAAAAAAAAATTAAAAATTTATGGAAAACGCCTCCTATGAATATATTATCCACGAATTTTTGTTCGTGAAAAATGCATAGAAAAAAAATATTATCTCATGAATTTAATTGTGGAAATTTTGATTTTTCTTGTATTGAATTCAAATTGGAAGCAATAGATATGGACATTGTCAGCAAAACTTGAAAAGGAAATGACAAAAATACCAAAGAATAAGACAAGTGTAAAACGAAGATGCATGAGTAAAATAAAAAATTTGCTACTAGAAATGACAAAAAAGAAAACCGAAAAATAGATAGCTGCCAAAATATTAAGCATGAGTAATTGGGTAAATTTTCTACCAGTTTCTTATCTTAGTTTTTATATTAGACGGGAGAGTAAAAAATGTAATATATAAGTCATTTCACTTTCTACAGTAAACGAATCCTTGGTCATATCCCTTTAAATTCAAACATTATTATTAGTCGCCACGTATAATAATGATAATTGAAGAATATTTCTTTGAAAATATTTTAATACTATTTACGTATTCTTTTACGATTGGAATCATGTTAATGTTTATAATAATTATTATTATTATAGAATAATTTTAGATTAATTATGACACATAAAATATTACCAACCCCTACATTATTAAAATAAGCGTTAAAGTATTATCATTTAAATTAACATAAAATACATCAATATGATTTTCTACGTCTCTGTTTTATTGGAGCCAAATTAAAATAAATAAATTATTATTAATCATAAACATTTATTCTGTTTTAATTGTTTAAATATATATAAAATGAAGTTTATATCATCTAATGAGTACTCTAAACACCTTAATCACCAAGATAAAAGTTTAGGTTTTGTCGCAAATCCCATAATTTACGTGGCATGTTTTGAAAGCAGATAACGCTTGAATACGTGTGCTTCTACTTACCACTACTCCATGATTCTTCCACTTTCACCGTGAACAACTGAACTGCAACATCCGTTCAAATCGCTTCTCCTTCCTCGTTCCTTTCGTGGACAACCACTGCTTACCATGATGGCGCTCAATTCGTTGTCACCACTTTCCGTTAATTCTCTTCTCGTATCTTCAAGCTCAACTTCCCTCACTTCGGATTCTCATTCAAAGCCCTTTGCCATTTCCTGCCAATTGAACTCAAACAGAGTTAACTCTGAAGAAAGAAGAAAGAGTGTTGGTTGTAGTACAGCGCCTGCCAATGCCGAATTCAGGAAATGGGGGAAAGTGGTTTCGGCCACGCTGGCGGCCGCCGTCATTGCCTTCGGCTCTGACATGTCTGCCCTTGCTGATCTCAACAAATTTGAGGCTGAAATGAGGGGTGAATTTGGAATAGGATCGGCAGCACAATTTGGCTCTGCAGATCTCAGGTTGGTTTATTTCATTCCATTTTATCTTTGCGGATTCATAAATAACACTTTCGGACTAAGTTTTAGGCAAAAACGAAAGTGAATTGTCTTCGCTGATTGTTTTGCAGGAAAGCAGTGCATGTGAATGAAAATTTCAGGTAATTTTTTATTTCAATCGGCTATGCGTTATAAAGAAATTAGAAATGAACATGATGCAGTTTTATTGTTATCCTTCCTACATTAGCTTTATCAAATTTGTAATCATAAAAGATAAAAAAAGGGAAAAGGTGGAAAATAGAATGGAGAGTCAATAGGATTTCTTTTTTCCAGTTATATTTGGTGTGGTAGACATTCATCTTTACTTATTCCTTTGGCCAATGTTATTTTTTGTTATTTCAATTTTACGTATAACATGCAGAAAGTTTGAGTTAGCACGACCTCCTTAGTTTTCCTTTATCTAATGCAACGTTGTCAATAAACACAAAGAAACTCTACTGATGTGGACACTCCAAACCGAAGATTAGTCAGTTTTGTTATGCTTTTTTCAGCGCCATTGGTTCCTCGGCCTGATGTTTTACTGGAGGCATTGCTTTCATATAGAAGTACTGATCTGGCGAGTGGGAAAATAGCTACAATGTTTATTTCGAATTAACATTAGCAATTTTATGAAGTTCACTATTTTATGCACACACACAAACACACACTAGCGATTAAACATAGTAGAAAAGTGTTACTTCAATTAATTTGAGTTGTCACTTCATAGAAATTTATGGAATCTAATAATGTATAAATTTGGAGTCCTCTATTCATAATGATTCTGAATGACTGATACAGAAGAGCCAATTTCACAGCTGCTGATATGAGAGAATCTGATTTTAGCGGTTCAACTTTCAATGGTGCATACCTTGAGAAAGCTGTTGCATACAAGGCAAATTTTTCAGGTATAGGCTTATTGCAATATAAATTCTTCACAGCATGTTTTGAATGCAATTCTAAGTTATCTCTGTTGAGATAAATAAAAAAGTCTGATACTTCAACTAATAGACTCCGTTAGACCCACTGTTTGCTCAAATTATCTGATTCCTTTACATAATAGATTCTATTGGACCCAAGGCTGATTTCCGTTCAAAGTCATGGTTAAGCCCTGTATGCTTGCACATCCAAAAGAGTGTTTACTCTCTAAGTTAAAAAATATAACCATAAATTCCGGCAGAAGACATAAAGAACTCGTTTATTTTCTTTATTCAAAGATTGATGTACAAGAAATTTTAAAACATTTTCACATTTGTTTCCTTCACTTCATACATTTCTTGTGCTCATGTATACCTTTTACTTTATCATTCTCATGTATCTCTTCATTTTCTTTGCAGAAAATTCCTGTGCTTCTTGTGTATAATTTTTTACTGACTCTAATTTTTAAATGTTTTTCACAGGGGCCGATTTAAGTGATACATTGATGGATCGCATGGTAACTGCATCAAGATGATTAATTTTATCAATATGTTTGATATTATTTTTTCCTTTTAATTTGGTTTATATATGATTTTCTGACCTCTGATTTACAGGTTTTAAACGAAGCCAATCTCACTAATGCCATTCTCCTTAGAACAGTCCTCACACGGAGTGACCTTGGGGGTGCCATCATCGAAGGTGCTGACTTTAGTGATGCTGTGTTGGACCTTACCCAAAAGCAGGTATGACCATTGATGTCCTATTAAAGGGATGGATCCTCTAATCTGAATTGGGGGATGATTTAATTCTCTCAAATTCAAGAATTTCCAATCCCCTCCTCCCCTTCCATTCCAAAGAGAAACCAAGGTCAATCCCCGCATGTTTTCATCTTCCATGATCGCTTTCCCTTTTTATTGTTCTCAAGTGACAAAAATATTCTGACACAGACTCAATCGTGACCTTATAATAAAAACAAGATCTTTTTTTATCAATTCTTTTGCTATACCCTTTCAAATAATAGGATCTTTGTAAAAGGATAGATAAAATACCAAATGATAAATAAGGTTGTAAATTTTTCGACAGATCCTTCTGTTCATATGGCCTTTTTAGTGTCTTTATGTTGCTGTTTGAGTTGTCTCTCTCCCATGATCAGGATCCATGACCCATCCTTGCTTGGAATATCTACCGTTGTGATTGAAATGCTTTGTCAGAGCATAATTTTTACCTAAGGTGACACTGATATGACGTATACTGTTTGATTAAATTGTTTAGGCTTTATGCAAGTATGCCAGTGGCACAAATCCTGTTACAGGAGTGAGCACAAGAGTAAGCTTAGGTTGTGGAAACAAACGACGAAATGCTTATGGCTCCCCATCATCTCCCCTTTTAAGTGCTCCACCACAGAAACTGCTTGACCGAGATGGTTTCTGTGATGAAGCAACAGGACTTTGCGATGCAAAGTAGTTACTCGGAGTAATCTTTGCTACAAGGCCATAGTCGTGTAAATATATCAGAGACTATAATTGAGGTCTGTTTGTCTTTTGGACTTCTGAGAGCATATCCGCATTCATGAAATGATGCCACTTCTTGAATCTATGTTGGGTATTGTTGGCCTCTGTTTAACAAGCCAGAACCTATTTTGGCAGTCATCTTTCTCCTATGTAAGATCTGCTGGATATAAGATTATGTTTCGTCCTTTGCACATAATGAACCTTGTAAGTCCCATTTCTTGTTTAAGTTTATCCTTTGCACATGCACTTTTAATTGATTTGTATAATTTTTTTCATAATTATAACTTTGCATATTACATTAATTTGTTTATCTAAAATACGATAAAGAAGATGGATATTAAAAGGTAATCAAAGCATTTAATAAAATTGCACGCGAAAGGAAATATTTAAAAATAATATTTAGCTAATTAGTGGTCCGATTTGTTTAAGTTAAAAATAAATAAATTCATAAAAGGGAAAATTTCAGTCTGTTAGGTTTGAGTTTCATGAAAAATAACCAAATCAATGAATTAATATAAACTAAATTAATGAGTACCTGTGATTATTGTGAATTATATTCTCATAAGAAATTAAAAAAAAATACAAGTAATTTTTTTTATATTTTAAATTTAATTTCCCTTTTAGACATTATAATTAAAAAAATTAACTAGGAACTGCTTGATAAATCCATATCCCAATTCAACTTACATTTTTTTTAATTACAAAATGTTTACTGAATTTATACTCATGTAATACGTGATAAAATTGTTTAGTATTGAGAAGGAAAGACAGACAAAAAGAAAGAAACTATTTTTAAGAAGATATAAAAAAAACATTAAAAAGATATGCACAGAGCTGACGTACTGCTTCCTTTCCTTCTGCAATGATACTAAGAGCTTCCTTAGAAGGCAAGGTCAACTCAGGGAGAAAGCAACTTTGTAATACTTTAGCAAAAAAACATTTTCTTTTTTTTCTTTTAATGTTACAATTATGTAAACGACTTCAAGGCTCCTATAACCCTTATAGGCCATAAATCCAATAGATTAGATAGATAGATAGATATAGCATTTGTATATGATACTTCATTTTTTTCTCTATTTTGTTATTGTATCAGTCATTTTGTTCTGTATTTTTGGTTCTTCCATTTTATCTTTCACCAATTTACGATAGAACTAAAATGAAGCTCATGTGCGATGATAGTGTCGTTATCTTGACATGGAGTTTTATTATCTCCTCCCATATATTCACATACAGTGGTCTGTCATAAAGAAATCTTACATAAACCAAAATTATCATATATACTCTCACTATCACACGCCGCCTAAGTGCACATGGCCACTCCTTGTTTTGGCTTTGCATAGGTATGCTAGTCAATTGATTTCATCTTCTCTAGTGTGACAGAGAATTGTACCAAGTCAAAGGATGTCAGAAAAACACTTTTTCGTACACCCTTTTTCTTTCTTATCCTCCAGCCAAGCATGCCTACCTCTTCATTCCTCTCTTTTTGTGCAAGTAAACATTCATGACTCAGACTACAGTTAAAACCTGCATTATGATTAACTTGACGGGCGCACGCCTAATCATTGTGTCGTGCCATTGCTTCAAAGGAATTTTAACTCTTCACTCAGACACATGAATTTCATCCTTCGTCAATATCCAATCACACCTTCACAAATAACTACTACTTCTTGCCTTTGAAAACCATGCATGATTACGTGCTTTAAATTAATTTCCTTCATATAAGCCATTTACTTTTGAAAGCACACTTCGGTTTGTTTGCCCTTTCGAACGCACGGTTCTGCCTAGACCCTCTTAGGTAGCCCCATCAACTGGTGAACCACCAGAAAACGCCTCTGCTAAATATAGAAATCTTTCACTAAGAGAAGCCAAGTTTCACGCACAGGTACGCGTTCTGAATAATGTGGCAACTTTGAACTTTCTTAATTATTGAATTACTTTGATAAGAAAAAGCATCTCTCATGCATGACCGTACTAAATAACACTCTTCGGTATATATGAGGTAGACTTTATATTCATCGAATATGAATCCATCTGTGTAAAACACTAGGCATTATTTGCAGTAGGTCATTTCCTACTGAATAGGGAAATAAAAAAACGGGTATATATTTCTATATATTTTATGTTTTGGAATTCGAAAATGTTCTGGTGATTTGTGTGCGTTTAAACAACATGTACATTCATCATCACGGGCTTCTGTTGTAGCTTATATATATGTGCAGAATATTTTATCACTGATTTTCTCTACTCTAAATAAGAAATGTTTCTATCTGTTCTTTCTTTCTTTGCTCCTATTTCTCCCTATATCTCCATTTTTCACTTTCCCTCTCTATCCTGTTTATCTCACTGTCACCTTTTTCCGAATTTTGTTTTTAAAGGAGGAGCATTTTCCTTGCCAACCCTGTTGAAAGAAAACGCATCTAACATGTAGAATTTAATTTGTACGTAAAGTAGATGTTAAAAAGTTATATCAATGTATAAAAAAGCATTACTAATGTAATTTTCAATTTAATTATTACAAAAGTTAATAAAATTACCATATATAATGAGATGAGAGTGTGAAAATTGCGTTAATTTTTTATGTAATGCATTTTCAAGTAAATGGTGATAATGCCTAATTTAGCATTATTTATTTTGTTATTATACTTTTCATTTTATAAATACATTACATAATTTTTACTTTATTTTAAGTCTAAAAAATTAATTATAATGATTGAAATAAAGATGTAGTTATACAGATCGATAATTTTCTCTGGCCTTTTTTTTTTAATGTTTTTTGTTAGTTATACCATCTGTGTTGGATGAGTGTTGGAACTATGACGACTGTCTATTCATTTCTTTCCTGTAATAAAAGACAATGTTTTAAAGCAAATGGCCTCTTAAATTTAGATTTTCAACCTCCCTTTATACACTTGCATGGAAGAGAAAGAGGAAGATGTTACATTACATATTCAATGTACAGTAAAAATACAAAATCATGACTAATAAATAGTGGAGAGAAAAATTGTACAAATATTCTGTTGTTCAATATGCTTAGATTCTTAAGCAATTTCAAATTCATATTACCCTTCCTAGCTGCTATAGACAGAATCAACGAATGGGTTTAAAATACAATCATCATGTTCCTGTCAGTATACATAACCTTAATATATTTGTATTACATGCAAATTCAATTAATGATTAAATCTCTAACATTCACTGACCTCATTACATCAAATCTTGCACTGTTAAACTCCAACATATGCTCTAGGTTTTTCTTGCATCATACAAGTCCGGATTATTAGTTGACACACTGTTATCATCATGCATATTTCAACTGCTAAGAATATTTTAGGGTTTGTTATGTACAGAATTTTTGTTTTGTCATTATCGAGAGTGCTAATTAAACTGTATAAGTGGTGTGCCTCTTCTAGCTGTAAATTTTCATTTCCAGAGGTCAATCTGGGAACCGGAGATGGAAGTTGAAGCACTTTCCTGACCGGTTTCTGGTTTTGTAGATCCGTCTGCCGGCAACTTCATCTGGTGAACCACATTGGAAAAATGTTCATCGTGACTCAGCTCATTACCCACAAACTGGTCAAGTACTCGCCAATCCATAGATTGATCATTACTAGCATAATGAAACTGTCGATGTTCTTGAGTGAGAGATGATGACTGCAAAGCGTTTCCATTGTTCTTGCTACCATAGCCGTAAGAGACAACTGGGCTAAAACTCAAACTAGCCGCAGATTGAAGAATCACGGGACTTTGAAGTTGTGGAAGTTGGAGGAAAGCGTCATGGGGAATATTGAATTGCAATTCCAACTCCTTGCTGGGGTAGGGGTGACGATTTGGTGCATTAGGGTTAGAAATTGGAATTGGAGATTCCAGTTCTTGCATGAACGAGACTTGGTCATCATACCAACATGGCGACACGTAATCACCCATTTTCCTCACTGTTGTCATTCGTTTTTTGAACACTCTACATACAACCCACCCTTCTTCCTGGAAACCACTTACAGAAATTAAGAACACTAAACAATCTGGTTATTTCATTTCAATGTCATTTTTAATCAGAGATGAAGAGAGAAATTGTTATAAATAAAGAAGGGAAATTATAGTAAGAAAGAAGTAATTGATTAATTACCTGAGGAGTTCCATTTTCAATAGTTTGTAGCCGATACTCATGCATGATCCAGTCAGATTTTTGTCCATTGGGTGCTCTTCCTTTGTAAAACACAAGAGTCTTTCTCATTCCAGTAAGACAATGCTTACAGTAAATTGCCTTGTCTCTCCCTGTAGCTTTCCAGAATCCTGCTTTTGTAGCTCTATTGGTACGAATTCCTGTTGGATACTTCTTGTCCTTATGATTAAAGAAGTACCATTCATCTTGTTCATCATTTCCAGTTTTGCATAATTCTATCAAACAGATAAATACAAGTTATCACTTCGTAGTTTATATACTAATTGAAGTCGAATGAGAAGGTTTATCACATACCTTGAAGATCCCATGGCTCGATTTTATAGAGATCAATGTCTTTTATCACTTCTGGGTCAATCCTTTTAGAAGCTACTTTTTTCTTAAGGTAGTGATGAACAAGTTCTTCATCAGTGGGATGGAAACGAAATCCGGGAGGAACATGTGAAAACGTGTTCATATCAGCTCTTGATTTAATTAACCTGCATTTGAGGGAGGAAAACTCAAAAATTAAAAAGGGTCACCCTTCTTTGTAAAAGATACTAAAATTTAGCATCTTTTGTTCTTGTAAAAAGGGTCTCAAATATAGTTTATATTTTATAAATTGTTCAACATTTCGTAATAAAACTAGAAGTCTGCATTTTTCTCCAACGCGCCCTTATACAAATACCATAATAAAAAGTCTCTACAAACTTATAACTAATGTTTAAGTTAACACAAGATTTTTGTGAACTTTATTCTTTAAAATTTTATGTAAACTTTTAATTTATTAAAAGATAAGTTTTTATTTTACCTATTATGAGCAATTTTGCTATGTGCTAACAAATAAATACGTTTCAATGTATTTATTCAGGCCTTCTATGAAGTCACAGTGCCTATGTTTAATTAAATAAATTTATTTTTTATCATTGATACTTTTATTATAATATCTTAAATAAGTTTCATAATTGTTCAAAAATAAATTAAGAACGTAATTATGATGGATCCAAAAGTAATTATCAAAATTCACCGACCCGACGCTCGTGGACGTGGAAACTTTTCATCAGTTACTGCAATTGTAAATCATTCTGCAACATTAGCTGAAGCTTAGAAATCTAGGTTTACTGGAAGAAAGAATAGATTTCAGCAACCTTTCCCTGTCTCTCCCAGTTAGACCTTTATTAAACGTTTATTCGCCATATTAACAATACTTACTAATTTGCTCTAAATTAAGAATATATATATATATATATATATATATATATATATATATATATATATATATATATATATATATATATATATATATATATCTATTGTGAATATCCAGTTGTTTTAGTAAATAAATACAATACTATGATACAAAGGTAACACAAAAACAAAAATACAGATGATAAAAGAACAAGTTTATATAAACACGCTGATAATTTTATCTGGGAAACATGATCGCTCTTTTTTCTAAAAAGACAAACTGAAATGAGTTGCAACACTTAATAGAGAAGATAATCAAGGCGCACTTTTGCACAATGCAATGATGTAGATGAGGCATGAATATGGAATATATCATCAAAACAGTTTTCCATTAATTCATAAAGTAGTTGAGCACTCAAACTTCTGAGTCCATTCTTCAAAATGGCTTTAATTTACAACACGAATACAGAACGAAGAGTAACTCAGAAGCTGATTTTTGAAACAAAGCGTTTTGGGGCAAAATATCATTACATGAAGGAAAAAATGTAGTCTGAATTAGAGGTTAGACATACAAAGGAATTGTGGGGAGTAAAAATGTAAAATCCATTTAAAAGGAAGAAAACCAGAAAAACTGATGTCAAAAGCTTTATAAGAAGTTGGTGTTGATGGGATATAAATAAACTCCAACAAAAACTCACAAGATCTCAGAGTCATGTGTCAAGAATTTAACTAATGCAAATGAAGTGAAATTTAGCATTTGACTATATATCTTCTGTCTTTTTGTTGTCTTTATTTTTTGGAATTTTATTGTTGACTTGAATTAATAAAATCAATTCCACCATATTTGCATGCGCTTAATAAATTCCCATGTTGAGCGAGACTAAGTTAAAACATGAATCAAATTAAGAACAAGCACTGCGAAAGAAAAACTATTGTTGGAAGTGAAAAACACAAGGTAGAAACTTGTGCAGATCTGATGAAACCAACCTCTTTTGCAGCACGTATTCAGTGTATGCTAGATTGTGGGGTGCCTTCGATGGACAAACTTTACAAGAAATATCGTGAAATCCAACGAAAAAGAGCAAACGAGGACAAGAAAAGAAGCTAGGTTGGTGGAGAGAAGTATCTAACTGTTGTAGGAGATGTTGGGTTAAAAAGGAGAGAGATGAGATCCCGAGAATGACTGAAAAAGAGAAGGAAAGGTTGAAGAATGTGAAATGGAGACGATGTAGGGTTAAATAGAAAGAAAAAGCATAAGAAGTAAATGAAGAATGGTGGAAATTAAAGTAAAAGAAAAAAACATCACTGTCGAGAGTATCTCTCTCCTTATCTAGATTACCGGAAAAGCTTTGAGTTCATAAAAGGTGGCGATAAAACGGCGAGAGAGATGTAAATCTCTATCTCCACCCACCACCAAGCGATCGTGACTACAAAAGTAAACGGACAAGACAACAGCTCTACTATTAGTAATTTTTAAGGTCATGTATCCTTAAAAAAATATTTTACCATATTTCTTTTTCGGTTTTAGTCTCTCAAGGTTTCATAGAAATAATAATTATTTTATGCATAAGAATTTGTGTCTGCGTTTATATTGTAGTCAATTATTAAATCAGCTCTTAAAAGCTTCCACAACAGGGGCCCACCCACCGACCTAAGGAATTCAAGCCAGATACTTCTCCATATACTCCGCGTGGGCTACTTCATTATCAGTACACTCCTTCGTCTGTGGAATCCACTTCGTTATATATATACTAAAAATGTTTTTAAAATTCATATAGCAGTAGACAGTGAAAAAAACTCAACAAAAAAAATGTAAATTCAATAAAAGAAACAAAAAGAGGATAAAAAATTGGATTTTGCTTGCTTTGCCTATGGGCTGCCAAAGAAGTGAAGCAAACATCTAATACGTGATCCAAGTGTCATCTTGGCCCCACCATACATTCATGAAAATCGGATCTTGGAAGAATTTTTTATTAGAAAAATGATATAATGTTTTTATAAAATATTGTTTTTAAAGAAAAATTAATAAAATTTGAGCAATGAAAAAAAACATTTAGTGGAAGTGGGTATACATCAAAAGAAGGAGTAAATACACAACTCATACCAACATTGAAGTCAAAGCAATTACACCTTACGGTTCTCTCTATGTTTCACAGAACTCACTGGTTTATAAAAGTGATTTTTAAGGTTTAAATATTTTTCATTTATAAAATTAGAAATCACCATTTTTTAAAGTCTTTATAAAATATATGAAACTTTCCAGACTTATCCTGCTCCTGCATTGTTTTTTGCTGGGCTACATGGTTTAGCATAGAATTAGTTGGGCCCAAAAACGTATAAAGTACTTGAAGTAAAATTCTTGGCCCTGTAGCGTCACATTTTCTCACCGGCCCCTTTTATTGTTGTTGGACTGAATGTTTTGGGCTTCTGTTATTCTCAGATACTTACTACTAAGCTCACACCCCAATTAAAAAAAAATTAAAAGTGTAAGTTACTCTACTCCTAATCCTATCACTCTTAGAACCTCCTCTTACACATCTTCACCCTCCGCCTGCATCTTCCTTTCTCTTTTCTATGGCAATCTTCTGCTTTCCATCTCTTCAAGTCACACCCTATTCCCATCTTACATCAGCATGTTACATTTATGTTTTTCCTTTTTCATGCAAAATTATGTCAATATAGCTAAGTTTGATCCTACAATAAATAATAATAAAATATCTACTATTATTAATATTTCTAACTGTTAAATCAACCAAAAAAACATCTTCTTTTTAAATATAGGTCAAAGAAGATATTTTAAACTCAAAATAAACATCAATAAAAATTTAAAAGCGACATAAAAAGTTAAATATTTGACCAAGTTAGTTATTTTTTATAACTTAACTTTGTTCTTACTCTAAAACTTGAGATAAGGAGATATACAGGATTGAAATATTATTTACATGATGATTTTTTGTAATGATTTTACGGAAACAATAAAAGTTTGAGATGATTTGCTTAATATAATTTGACATCGGAATATAGAATAAGCGTTCGAATTATTCATTCAGAAAAATCCCGTTATTTCATAATTTTTAGAAATGTTAATATGTGAGATGATTTTACAAAAGGAAATGTTAGTTAATCATATAAAGTAAGACATTGGTTAAACATCTATTTGAATTTACAATTATTACAAGCGGAATAGTTGATACCATACAAATATTATTTTATCTGAATTTAAGTCCGTCATGATTTTTAAATTATTAAAGTAAATCAATTAGACCGATTTTGTGATGTTAATTTAATTTATTTTGCACCAATGCATGTTAGAGAAAAACTTATTTGAATATATAAAGTATTAAGGAGAAATAATTATTTATTTTAATACCGGAATTCAATTTGTAACACTATCACATAGAAACATATTCTTAGATCATAAATTAAATTATGTAATTAATAAACTTAAAAATAATAATTTGTACATGTTTAAAACCGAAACTGAAAATAAGAAATGACAGTAGTAGAAGATTCCAGAAGAAGCGTCCTTGCATCCCAGAAGTCTCTAGTCTCTCTCAGGCGCTTTACATCTCATATAAGCCCTTCCCCACTCTCGACACAACCAAATTCATTCCTTTTTTTAACCCAAACCAACCTTACTCCTATGGCCGACGACGCAAAAGCCAAGGGCAACGCCGCTTTCGCCTCCAAGGACTACGCCACCGCTATTCGCCACTTCTCCGACGCCATCGCCTTGGCCCCTGACAACCACGTCCTCTATTCCAACCGATCCGCCGCCTACGCGTCCCTCAAAAACTACTCCGATGCCCTAATCGATGCCAAGAAGACCGTCGAACTCAAGCCTGACTGGTCCAAGGGCTACAGTCGTCTCGGCGCCGCGCATCTCGGCCTCTCCCAATATGAAGACGCACTTTCGGCTTACAAGAAGGGCCTCGAATTCGACCCCAACAACGAGCCCCTCAGGGCCGGTCTTGCCGATGCGCAGAAGGCTCTAGCTGAGGCCTCCAGACCCCGCTCCTCCGCTGCCAACCCCTTCGGCGATGCATTCTCAGGGCCCGAGATGTGGACCCGGCTCACCGCGGACCCCTCAACTAGGGCTTACCTCCAACAGCCGGATTTCGTGAAGATGATGCAGGATATCCAGAGAGATCCTAACAAACTAAACCTGCATTTGAATGACAAGAGAGTCATGCAAGCCATAGGGGTTTTGCTCAACGTCAAGATTCAAACCTCTCCCCCCGCCGACGCTGACATACCGGATTCGCCCTCTGCGTCCCCGTCCCCGTCCGAGAGGAAGAGAGCCGCGGAAGCTGAACCCACCAAGCAGCCCGAGCCTGAACCCGAACCCCAGCCCATGGATTTGTCTGAGGAGGACAAGAGCGCGAAGCAGAGGAAGGCTGAGGCTCTGAAAGAAAAGGAAGCGGGCAATGCAGCGTATAAGAAGAAGGATTTTGATACTGCAATTCAACATTACACCAATGCTTTGGAGTTGGATGATGAAGATATATCGTATCTCACCAACCGCGCTGCTGTGTACTTGGAAATGGGAAAGGTATGCTTTCTGTTTTTTGTTTTTACTTTTTGGTTTGATTGAGTTTATGTTGATTTATATTCTTATGGTCATTGTCTACTTTTCTAACTAATAGTACAGTGTGGCGATCTATTGCAATGTTGTTCGACTGCGTGGCCATATTATTGCATTTAATGAAGTTTAAAATTAGGTTGAAATGTACTGTATTTCAGCATGCTATTCTTTCGAATTGCACATACAAGAACAGAAAGTGAGAGAAACGGGATTACCTGTAGTTCGAAAGTAACGTTAGAACGATGCTGTTTGTTTAACTTAACATTTCATTTTTCAATTGAATATTTGATCTTTAACTTAATTGAGTAACCTCCGTTATCTAAGCAGCGTCCATAATTTATTGTAAAATCTGTATTTTCAATGATTGTGCTTTATGCAGTTGAAGATCGAACTGTTGAGAACCCAATTGATATACTCTGAATAAGAATAAGTTTTTAGATGCGATTTCGATATCATCTTATCTATTTACGGGTTTATTATTTTGGTATATCGTTCAGTCGTATAAAATAAGGTAAAAGAACGCTTCCTTTAGTAAGTGTTTGTTTAATTTTATGAAGATGGTGTATGGTGTCTAGAAACTCTTGCAAACCATTGTCAGTGGTTTAGCCGTCTCATCAAGCTAACTTATTTTCATTGTATACCATTATAGCTTAAGGAAGAATGCGTACTCTAGCATGCATGAATTCATCAAGCCTTCAAATTTTTACCGTAAAATTTCAAGATTACTGGGATTGTGAGGTTGTGTATCCTTTTACCTACATGTGCTGTATATACTTCGGTGTGCACAAAAACTGAACAACTCCAAAGTGTTTGTGACTAATGATACTTGAAATTTTGACCAGGTCATGTATGGTACGATGCATTTAGAGGATGAAGATGTATAAAAATTAAAGTTAGTTTTTACGCTGAATATCACAATATCATTACCCCAGTTTTGTTGCTAAAACTTATGTGTTGGATGGGGAATTTGGTCAAATTTGTCTTTGATTGTCATTACTGTGTCTCTGAATATCTTCGTAGGGTGTTTGCTTTTATTGGAAGTACACATTAGACTATGGACTTGTGTGAAATAATTTAGAAAGAGTTAAGGATAGCCTATATTTTAGTTAGGAAAAGTGATACTCCTCCGAAATTTACATTCTTACAACAATTCCTGGTTTCAGTATGAGGACTGTATAAAAGATTGTGACAAGGCTGTTGAAAGAGGAAGAGAGCTAAGATCAGATTTTAAGATGATAGCCAGAGCTTTGACAAGGAAAGGAACTGCCTTGGTGAAAATGGCGAAGTGCTCAAAGGATTACGACCCTGCCATTGAAACATTCCAGAAAGCACTAACTGAGCATCGCAACCCTGACACTTTGAAGAAACTTAATGAAGCTGAAAAGGCAAAAAAAGATCTGGAACAACTAGAATATTTTGATCCAAAGTTGGCTGATGAGGAGAGAGAAAAAGGTATAACGTCTTTTAGTTGACTCCATGGGCACTTCATTCGATTTCACCAAGCATCATATCTTCTTTTGAAAGAACTCCTATAACTATGTAACCTTTTGATTCCGTCAACTTCTTATTATATACTATGTATTACCTAAACTGCTATGTAGGAAATGAATTCTTTAAGCAGCAGAAGTATCCCGAGGCTGTGAAGCATTACTCAGAGTCTATACGAAGAAATCCAAAAGATCCTAGGGTAATAAATCTATTTGAATATAATTTGATAATACTTGTATTTAATGGAAAATGCTGGTCTTTCTCTGTCTAAATTCTTCAATGCTTCCAGGCCTATAGTAACAGAGCAGCATGCTATACTAAGTTGGCGGCATTGCCTGAAGGTTTAAAGGATGCAGAGAAGTGTATTGAACTTGATCCAACCTTCGTTAAGGGTTATACCAGGAAGGGTGCGGTGCAGTATTTCATGAAGGAGTATGACAAAGCTTTGGAAACATATAAGGAGGGATTGAAATATGACGCTAACAACCAGGAGTTGCTTGAAGGAATTAGAACGTATGATATTGGTTTACATTTCTGGATTGTGTTATAATATTTCTGTTCTTACGTTGAATGCATAATGTTCGCCTAATAATCTAATATCCATTTCAGTTGTATACAACAAATTAATAAGGCTAGCCGTGGAGACTTAAGTCCTGAGGAATTGAAGGAGAGACAGGTATGGCTTAATTCTGTACTTTATTAGCTAAATCAACGTATTTAAAAATGATGATAATTTTTATATTTCGTATTCTTGCAGGCAAAGGCAATGCAGGATCCAGAAATTCAGATCATTCTCCAAGACCCTGTTATGAGACAGGTTTGCTTCCTTTTTTTTCTTAAATATTAGATGCGTATTTCGGTGGTGAAACAAGAATGAGACGTGCTTATCAGAGTTGGGTACGTACTGTCTATGCAGGTGTTGGTTGATTTCCAGGAAAATCCCAAGGCTGCACAGGAACATACGAAGAATCCTATGGTGATGAACAAGATCCAGAAGCTGGTCAGCGCCGGAATTGTTCAGATGAGGTAACTTTGTGGAAGAAGGACACAGTTCGTGTGAAAAGCAATCTACATTTACGTCTTTCAGTGTGACTAGTTTGATATTTGAATAGATTTGATTGGGAAAAAAGTTGGGAAATTTTGACTTTTTTACTACGTTTTGTTTTAGTGGACTTCATATATGGTTATCAGGTACACCATTTTAATATTTCATTTCGACATGATTTTATTTTAATTCAACCGGAAGTATGTTGTCGCTCTTTAATTTTCCATGGCTGAATCATTCTAAACCCTCTTCATAAAACAAAATTTGGGGAATGGAGCGTGAGGAGATTTTAAAATGCAAGAAGCCGTTGAACTTATTTTAATCTATCTACCAAACTTTTTATCTATTATTTTCTTTTATCGAACTAATGTAAATCTTTTACCGTTTTAAAATCTATTTATACTTTTTTTGTGCTATTTACATCTTCACTATCAAACACGGTTTTAGTTGGATAATAAATAAAACTTTTACACTATCTCTGTTTTATGTTTGCCATTAATTGCTTTCTTAATTTCAACCAGCGTGCATGTTTATGACAACAAAGTAATTGATTTTCCTGAATAAACATTTTATAATCCTTTTTAATTTTGTAAAATTTTAAACTGACATTTGAGTAGTCAAAAAGTAATAATAAGATGAATTTATAACATTATAAGTTGAAATATAATATAACATGTAAGAGCAGATTGATATATGAGGGATGAAGTAGGAAAGTAAATAGAAAAGATGGCATCGGGATCTTATGCTAGTAATAAACAAGTTTAAAAGGCCACTAAATATTGGTTTAAGAATTTTAGATAAATGAAATTTTACACCAAAATATCAGTTTGCGAAAGCTGAAAGGTAAATGTTCGCAGTAAGCAAAGTATAGCTTAAATTCTGATTTCAGGTTATTATTATGTTTTACAATTATAAGAATGTATTCCCATACTAAATTTGTGCTGTTTTTCATTTTACGATTAGGTATCGTCTTAAAATATTGATAAAAGTAAATTACTAAAACAATTTAAAAGTTTTAGTTAAAGAAAGAAAAAACTCAGTAGTTTTTTTTAAGTATTATTTAAATAAAAAAGAAATCCTTCACATTTAACTGTAAAAGTCGTCTCCGTAACGGCAGTAGTTGCCCATCGCTTCCTAATGATTCACGTCAGAAGTTTTACTTCAAATGAAACTTAAGAAAACATAACTCAAAGAAAGTTTTCATCATACATAGATCATAAGATTTTCATCATACATATAATTATTAAAATAATTATGATGATAAAAATATGGATAAAAAATAGGAAACGGTGTTCTTTATAGAAAATTAGTTTTGTATATTATTAATTCTCTGGATAATTATTTACAGAAATATTTATTATATATAATTATTTAAAATCAATAATTTAAACTATATAACTTTTTATTTTTAGAAATTTTCTCTCTTATTCAAACCAAAATTGTTGATTGAACTTTTGTCGTTAGACAAAAATCATATAAAAATTCTTTCTACCACCTACTTAACCTATATTAATATATTAGAAAATTTATATTTTATATTAATTAAATATATAGTATTTAAGTGAGAAACCTTTATGTTCTGTATGATAGATAAAAAACAAAAAGGAAGAAACTGAAAAAGACATAAGTATTTTTATTACCATTTATTGATATTAGTATCAACATTTTAATTATTTATCTTGCTAAAGAAAAGAAAAGAAAAATTATAATCGGTCGTAAGACTCACATAAGATAATAAAAAAGAAAAACACTTATTTCTGTCTTATTTTGAACCATTCAATTATGTCATATTTCTGTTTCATTGTATTTTTTATTTTTATTTTCTTTTACTTATCCATTATTCCAAATTCTATTTCTTACCAAATCCACAGTTCTCCTTTTTTTTCATCATTCTTTCCTAGCTATTCTTATCATGCAATGCAATTTTATATAGTTTAATTAGCTAGAAATTGTGTTATAAGATTTATGAAAGAATAAAAATAGCTTCATTAGATATTTTTACTTTTAAATCCTTCTTCACGCACTTTTAAAGGTGGCATTTATTTTTCCACGAAAAAGAATAGGTGCAGTTGATAGGTATTCCTTTAATAAAGGAATTTCCCAACCAAATAGCACTGTGACGATATGGTATCATTTATAACGTAAGATCACTAAAAGTTTGAAATATCCTTTTCAATTTATATTATATCAAATTAAACAATTTCGAATCAACAGTCACTAAAACGATGTCCACCCCAAAAGAAAAGGGTTGGTTGCTTTGCCAAAGCATGTTGCCTCTATCAAAACTCAAATGAATACGTGTTATCCTAGGTCTAGCTTTTTTTAACTATTTTATTTTATAATTTAATTAAAGTACACTTTCTGGTTATCATATATTTAAAATTCTGTAATTTTATGAGTTTTTTTTAAATGACGTTATTTTTTACTAATTAGCAGTAAAAAAATGAATTATTGGCATCTTAAAGTTAAAATCTTTTATTTATGTGCGTTCTTCTTATCTTTTTTCCTTTCAAAACAAAAAATACGAAAAAAATCGCAAGCATAATCTCAATTAGCTACCATTCGTCTGGACCTTATTTGAGCTCACTGATTTCTAGTTTAAGTTTGGGATTTGAACATAATTAATCAACTTGGAGTAATTCATGCATATCCACTTCATGCAACTTTATCTTTTGCAAATTGAATTCCAAAGTTATTCTTTTCTTTCGCTTTCACAGTTTGAATTTTTGTTGGTATTCTTTTCCTAGAACCAAGAGTGACTAATCAAATAAAATTAAAAAACCATTCTGTAACTAACTAACCCCATAATCACCAAGGCACTTAAATCGAAGTATTTGGCTTTTTGATGACGATGCAACTTTCACCTATAATGGAGAACCACTAACCACAAATCATGATACCAAATATAAAAGTGGACACGGAATAACAGCCTCTTGTAATGTGATACTTGTATTAATGTATGGCATAGAGTAAGTAAATTTGTCATTTAAATGTGTAATTGGCAGTTTGATTTTTAAACATTAGGTGTATTGAAAATTTAAAAAAAAAGGTAGTTTACTTTGTAAATTATAAAATTAAAACAATAGACTTAAAATTTACATTTCAACTCGTTATAAGTCTGAAAATATCATGAAACTTGACAATTTTTTCATAAAATTTTGAAAGGTCAAGTTATCATGAGAGTTGTAATGACTTCTTTGTAAATATATGTTAGAAGAAAGTCATTCAAAATTACGACGGCTTTTAATTTATAGATGTCGTTCATTGTAGTGACAACTTTCCATTGAACCAAAATCGTCACGACTAATCACAACTTTATATTTTTATAATTTTATGAAAAAATAATAATAACTGTGACGATTTCAATTAAAAAATCGTAAGGGCTTATAATTATTTATTTTATAAATTTTAAGTTAACTATTTCATTTTTGTAATTTACAAAACTTTTCTAAATTGTATGAATAATATACATACATATATATATAATTAAAGGATTAATATTTAGTTTTGGACTTAAAAATAGAAAAAGTTGTACTGAAGAACTTCTAAATCAAGTCTGCGAAGAAAGAAAGTTAAGAATGTCTGCTTAAAGATGAAAAGAAAAATGGAAAAACGAAAGAAGAAACCTTGTTGCAAAAATGAATAATGAACAATAACAAAATTTGCACTGGAACTCTTCCTGTTTCTTCATCATCACCAGATTTTTCTAAGCCAAAACAGGTTCAGTTCTTCAATAGGAACTTCTTATATGCACCATACACACACTGTTAACTTGCAAGGAAAAACGTAATTACAAAACACACTCGTTACCCATTTTTTAACCACATGCATTACAGGGAAACAACCTAAGACCAAATATATAGACCTAGGAGAAGAGTGTCACGTTGGAAGAGAGAAGAGAAAGACAAGAAACTATGAAATAGCTGGAAAAGGATTTGAGAAAGAGCAAATTAAGGAGAGTGAGTAGCGTGGGTGGAAGCAAAGCGATTAACCAAGGCGAGAGCGTTGCTAGTGACTTGAGCAACATGGACAACCCTCTCCGTTATATCGCTCTTCACGTTTCCGTTCATGGCGGAACCGGCAAAGCCGTCGAGACAAGTGTTGTCGTCGGTTAAGGCAGCGCTAACCCATGTCTGGACGTTGCTCATGTGCCATGCAAAGTCTTCCCCCAACCCCGTTCGCCCCAACTCCCTAACCGATTGCTTGAGACGCTCCACGCTGTCACCAATGGTCTCCACACAATCTTGCACCGCTCTCCACTCCCTACCCTTCATGCCTCTCGCTTTCGACATCTTCTTCAGGAATTTTCGGGTCCTTGATATACTCACCGACAAAGCCGTCATCGCAAGTTGCCGGTCGCTTCGGTGAATGACGCCTGCGTAGGCCATCAGCGAGTGGACACATAAAACAGGGTACCGTGTTGCCCTGCACGACAACTTCACGAACTCTGCAGGGTTAGGGTCTGCGTGTTTGGTTATGGAACATTGTGCGGTGCTGCTCATGTAAATTACAAGGTTCATGAGAAGCAGTGAAACAAGCCTCACTGTGGTTGCCATGTCTAACTAACATACAACGATGTAGATTTTGTCTGATATTGGTGAATTGTGGTACTTACCCAACTTCTTTCTATATAGAGGCTAGCAACTCCAACATCTTTTCTTTTTCTTTATGTCTCACGAAATTATGTGGCGCACAATAGTAGTACAGGGACGTGGAGCACTTCAAATAAATGCAAAAAAAAAAAAAAAAAAAGAGTGAGAAAGGAAAAGAAAAGAAGAAATAGACGTGGCAAAAATAAATGTAATAGAAAAATAAAATGCACATTCTGAATAGTGCTAAAATTTGTCACATATATAATTGCTATTGCAAAGTTAAACGTAGATTCATTTCTGTTAGTTTAGTATTGTAAATTTCTCCATACCTATATCCTTTATGAATAAAAAAAAGAGTTAATTGTATTTTTAATTTTTGAATTTCTGCAAAATTTAAATTACAATTTAATGTATTTTAGTCTACAAATTTTAAAAATAAATAAATATAATTCTTTTAATTCATTAATTTTTGTTACATATATTTACTTTAATATTAATTAAATAATATCTTTGACACATTAAAAAAATTAACCTAATTAAATTAAAATATTATATCTACTATTTTTAAAATTTAAAAATTAAAATATATCAAAATTTCAAATATCAAAAAATTAAAATTCTATATCCAACTTCAAGCAATAAAAATATATTTAACCCATACAAAAAATTTACATGATGCAATACCATAAATGTAAGTAATTCATATTAGAGAGAAAACAAAATGTGATAAAAATAAATAATTAACCAATCCCATTTGCGTCCGTTTGAGCCGTTAATAATGTTAACATTTTTTTCTTTTAAAAAATATTAGGAAAATGTTGTCTCTTTACGGATTCGAAAATTTTCAAAAGCTCTAGTCGCAACACAATCAAAGATTCTATTTTTTATTTTCAAATTAAAGTTCAGCTAATAAGGATTTAGGATTAGTTGCATTTAGTTATGCCAAGTTTGATAAAAAAAGTATACATAACCCGTAAGTGTCAAGTTGTTTTTCATCAATTTGTGTAGTTTTTTTTTTTCTTTTTTAACTTTTTTATTATCCAATGAAATAAAGCCACGTTGGATTCCACATCAGTTTGTACACAAATTATTTAGACCACTAAGGAATACTCTTTACCAGATGACAAGATGGGTTGATGTTAAATGTACTTTTTTTTATCAATTTTACATTTTTAATACGATTTTGCAACTGATAAAATTTTATTATTTAAAATAATTAGCCAATCACAAATGGATGATGGATTTAATAACTTTATAGAAATCATATCATTATTGATTGATAGTATGTACATTACATTTCATAAGTTAGTTTCTTAAATAAAAATTCAAATACATAAACAAATTTTTATAATTTTTTAAAGAATGTAAATCTTATCATAATGCACCTATTCACTCATAATAGGTTTATATACGAGTGATTTACTTATAATAGTTTGTTTTACTTAGTAATTTCACTTTTATGTTATCTTCTATTTATTTTAGTTTTTATATATTTTTAACTCAATTTAACTTAATTTTTATTAAATAGAATTCAAGTAATACCTTATGTTACATTTATTTTTACCATGTGTTAATGTAATAAAATATTTAATTAATAATCTAATTTTTATATTTAGACATTTGAATAAGTATAATCTTTATATTTTCTTTATTCAATTAAATTTCAATAATTTTTAAATAAAAAAATATTGTTCATTTCATTATTTTTGTTTATTACCTCGTTAGAAATAGATACATAACCTCACAAAAGAACAATACCCACACAAAAGAATCACATTATTTATATGAAAAAAAAATATAGACTTAATTGAAGTAAAAAAAAAAATGTATAAAAATCAAATTACTAATTAAATATCTTGTTAAATTCATGCGTAAACAAATAGAAAACTTAAATATAAAAATCAAATTAATAATTAAATCTAAACGATTTTAATTTATATTTTCAAAGTTATATCTTATTAAGAAAATTAAAATTAAAATTACAAGACAAATATGCTTTATTGAGATACCAGTGTGATAATGTAGTTGGAAAATAAGATTACATTGCAACATTGTATGCTTGCGTTTTAATCAGCATTTTGATCTCATCTTACTCACACTGAGAGTTTATTCTGAAGTCGCATTCAATGGGTAGTTTAGATAAATGCACTTCCGGAAATTAAAGAAACTAAATTTAACATTACCGACTAAATTGTACCCCAAACATTAATGATAAAATTTCATATAGTAACTAACTGTAAGTTGCCCATCTAAACCCATTTTATTGACACCAAGTACAATTGGCTCATCCATCCTTCAAGCTACATGGTTCAAGATAGGAAGCTTATATTCTGGTTCTAAAATCAATTATCATCAAAATTTCAGTGAATGATACAGGGGCCGTATTTCAAAATTTACAATTTCTTAGTTCAGATATTACAGTTGCTACCGCAACATCTCAGTTGTCTGGTATTCTTTTTATTTGATACATTTATCAACGGTACAATTTTCACAAAAATTAATAGAAAAGTGGGAAGAAAAGTACTATATGCACTAAACTGTCATGTACCTAATAACAGACCCCCGAAGCTTCTCCATGTATTCTGCAGCCTTTTTCTGCAACAAGGAAATTAACAAGCAAAACTTTTCATTACAAGCACATCTCAATATGCACCACAGGTTTGATTGTATAGTTCATTATCAATAAAAAAAATCATGTTCCCACAATCCTAAGTCCATTAATAGACAACTACCATTTGAGAGCTTTTAATCTTATTTTTCTATTCCTGTGGCATCAAAATGTTCCAAGAGGGTTCTGCCATATTGGTTACAATACAACCGAGTGTTTCTATCGCCTACCTGGTTACCCTTGTGTGCATTTGCTATGTTTTCATCTAGAAGTGCCAACAAAGATCTATTAATCTCATTCTTTTCAACCATATCCAGCAACTGCATTGAAGACAAATTAGATTGAGCATGACTCAAATAAAACCAGCACACTTAAAAGGGAAACAAACAAGACTTACAGTTGCCTTAACATCCTTTGATGTCAAGATTTTGGTTAGGCTTGCCCTGGCTTTTATGAGTTCCCCTTGCATCTTATCGTAGGCTTCTGTATTACAAGATAGGAGCAAGGAGTGAACTTACGTATTTGGCAAATTCCTAAACTATCTTCTTTTTTATTATTTACAAACCTATTCCTTCTTGTATGGCTTTCTCTAGAGCCTCTAGTTCAATCTGTCTTTCCTCCATGTGCTGCAGAACAATCGGTGTAAAATGAGTAGATACGAGAATGTTTTGCCCAGCTCAAACATTTTTAAGAAGCCAAAAGGTACCTCAGTTTTGTTAACAGCGAACCGAAGCTGTCCTAACTCGAATTTCAGTTGAGCAAAGAATCCTTCATCCAATCTGCAGAGTCAATACAAATTGGTCATAAGAAAGTGATAGAGTTAAATTAAAAGAAAACAAAGAATTAAGAAAAAGTACGAACCGCGTTCTCATTCTTGCAATCTCAAACTCAATCTCCTGAGCTTCAGTGTCAAGGAAGTATTCAATGAGCTCTTCTGGGGTATCGGGAAGAATACGTGACTGGCAAATGAAAAAAAGAAAAGAATGAATAATGCAAGAAATACAGAATAAGAAAAAAAGAAAGACGAAAGAGAAATACTTGTCGAAGGGTTTGACGGCGTTCTTTCTCTTCTTCGACTTGACGTTGGAAGGCCTCGCGTGCTTCTGAGTCTCTCTCGAGGCGTCTTCGAAACTCGAGCCTGGCGAGGTGGCCGGTTTGGGGTGGGCCAAGCACGCCTTCGGGGTCCTTCCTTCGCACAACAAATTTTCAAACACAAGTTGCAAGACAAGACCATAAGACATAAGAGAAATGGTTTGGTTTGGTTTAGTTACCCATCCAACGGACAAAATTGTGGGTCTGCGCCACCTGCAGTTGCTTCTCCTGCGATAACCAGCGGCGGCACTCACACTTGTGGTAGCAAAGCCAAAGCTAAGTGTGGCCATTCAGATTGAACCTACACCTCTCTCTCACTCAATAAAGTCTCCACCTTGCAACTGCAACTTCCTTCCCCTTCCAAATCAAATTTGCGTTATCCTTTACAACTTCGGAAATCCGGATAGCTCTGTAATTCAATCTGTTCCACTCTCCCTTTGTTTCTTTTTTGTCCATTCCTCCTTTCCTTTTTTTTTTTCACAAGCTTTTCTGTTGGGTTTTCCGGGATGGACTGGGCCAATTGGGCACCCACAAATTCTTTTGCTGAATGTAGCACTTTTTGTTCATGGACTCCATCACAGTGATATGCGGCTCACAATCAATGTCCCTTTAGTGACCGCTATAAAAAGATATATATAGAAGGTTGGCTAACTTAATGTAAGTAGTAAATTTTATCTCATTAAAATATTCTTAACTAAGGTATTTAAATAAATTTTTATTTTTTAATTTCTTTTTAAAATTAAAAATAAAAATTATTAAAATATCCATATATTTAAAGTATGTTTTTTTATGAATAGAAAACTTTTTATCAAATAAAATTTGGAGTATATATATATATATATATATAAAATGGATGCTTATATATAGGGAGTTTATCAATTGGATTTGGGTAGAATTTAAACAAATTCATTATCTAATTTAGAAAATTATGAAATTGAATCGAGTTGAATTTTTATATCTTTTTATATTAAATTCAGTATAATATAGAAGGATAATGTTATCATGACATACTTTTACGTGGACACAGGTTACAAGGATAAAATGGTAAAAAAATGTGTAAACTTTTATATTGTTTTAAGAAAAAGTAAGTAAAGGTAGTGTCAAATGAGTGTAAAATATTTAGGTGTATCAAATAATGTTTACTCAACATAGAGTGAGTGAGATTGAATTGATTTTATGAGGTCAATATTTTGAAAAAAAAATTACAAAATCATAAATCAATCTAATTAAAAAAATAATACACAAATTAATTTAATATTTTAAGTAATTTAATAATTAAAGGCATAATAAGTTTATTCAAACTAATCTAAGACGTAACACAATTTTATAACACAACTATAAACTATAAAAACGATTCTGAAATTAAATCTCATTTCATTTATACTAAATTCATCACCTAATTTATATAAGAATGTATTAATTTGAATCGATTTAAGTTGGATCGTTCTGAAAGCTTTTAAATTACAGACAATTTTATGAGAAAGCTAAAAAATGATAAGGTTATACGTTTAATAGTTGCATAACTATTATTTTTTCTCTCTTTTAACTTTTATATTAAAATTAAAATTCAAAGTTATGTTCCTGTGTTCCACAAATCGTAACCCCACTTTTCTCGGAACATTGTGTAACATCCCGCCAATTAACTCCTTTGTTATTTTTTACTCGTCTGTTTGGAAATCGTGAAGAATAATATTTTGGAACGATTGATTCAATATCTACAGAGAGATTAATGAACGCAGTACAGTAATTTTGGATAGCTTTAAGATGATGAAAGGTCAAGTGCCATTTTTTAGTCTAATTGGTATGGATATGATGGGTTGCCAGGAATCAAGGAGAGAATCATTTTTTATTTTTGTTTCCAGCGAAATATTAAGTTCAAAACGTTTGGAATCTTATCATACCATCAGCTCCTTCTTTCTTTTTTGTCTTTAATTAAGCGAGGACGTGGGATCTCATCTTGTAACATGTGGAGTCCAGCGAGGCAATCATAGATTTGGAAGTATTTACGAAAGTAGAAGAGAAGGGCGAAAGCAAAAGCAGAAAGAAGAAGAAGAAGATGATGAAGGTTTGGATGTTGGTTTTGGTGTTGAGCATCAGTGCGATTGGGTTTTGTAATGGACTAGATGTACCACCATGCCTCACGCCGCTATCTCCATGCATTAATTTTTTGAACTCCACTGACCCACCCCAAACTTGCTGCAATCCAATCAAAGAAATGAACGCAACCCAGAATTCATGTTTCTGCCAACTTGCATTAACTCCTCCTGGAGCACTTGAAGCTTTGGGTATCACTATCCCTCAGGCTCTTCAACTTGTTCAATCTTGCGGCGTCAACTTCAAAATCACCTCCTGCAAAGGTTACAATCCCTTATTACTGCATTCTAATTTCCTCTTAGCTTCCAAACCTTTCTCTGTTTCACGTTCAAACCTCATCACCAGTTGAACATGCTTATGATCTTGGTCAACAACTTTCTGTTAATCTTTTTCTTCTTCACAACTACTTTTTATTTCTGAATATAGTACTTTGGTGTCAATGAATTGATATTATACACTATATGAAATTTTATTTTATTTTTCTTCATCAAAATTTCATGATCTTTCTTTTCAGCTCCGCCTCCGTCGTTGCTGCCGCCTTCTGGTAAGAATTCTCTCTTTTTTTTTTCTCATTCGTCACGATAATTTTTTTGTTATTAAATATTTTTTTCATGATCTATTTATTTTCTTTTATTCATTATTGTATTTTTTCATTATAATCACGTAAAACATACATTTTTCATTATTGTAATACTGCATTTTTATGTTGCAGCAACGGTGGGAGGTGATGAAGGAGGCACATGCAGAGCTACATTCAGTGGGTTCTCCTTCGCACTGTTCTTGGGTGTTTACGCTGTGTTTAATTAGGATGATTAATTTTCCCTTCACAAAACCTTGCTTGGATTGGATTTAATAATTAATTTCCATTGTTCATCAATATTCCTGCAATTACAGTTTCCTTTCTCTCATGAAATCTCTTATCATTGTTTCTAAGATTGCTAATTTATTGAATTAGTCACAATTTATTTACTAATAACACTGTTATTTAAACCAGTTAATTAAATTTATTTCTTTTATTTTAAATCAGTCTCGATTTATTAAATAGAATTTAATTTAAACTAGTTAAATTCATGTCTAAATGTCTGGATAGATTAGTTTATGTGAGGTGACAGAACGCAGAGTCTCCAAATTTACGTGTGCGAATGTTTGAGGAAACGGGATATGATAATTTAATTTTATTGTTGCCTTTGTCCAACTTGGAATCTTATGAAAATCATTTAGTTGAATCTCACTTCAATTTATTCAAATTTTTAGTAAGGCAGGTTGACCCAATAGTATAATTAAATCATAAAATTAAAGAGCCTTATCAAGTTATATATATATATATATATATATATATATATATATATATATATATATATATATATATATATATATATATATATATATATATATATATATATATATATATGATAAAAAAAAGTATGTGTAGAGGAGATATTGTCATGTAAACATTAGTAATTGAAACAAATAATAACCCAAAATTATCTAATAATTTCCGAAGATTTGCGTGCATGATTAAATCAGTTAAAGTTCAGTAATACAAAAATTATTTAACTAATTTAAATTCGCACACGTGCAATGTGTGAACATGTTAAGATGTGCATTGTCATTTAGATCAGTTTATTCATGAAGGTTTTTTATGTATGGTTCTTTTAATAACTTATTTTGCACAATACAAAGTTACTAATTAAATCTTAAATAATATGATATTGTTTCAATAATTATAAATGAAAATCTTCATGACGATGTAAGATTTATAAGCACATATCTTATAGTTAGCTTTCATTAATAATGTTAAAAGGTACAATGAAATACGTAAAAAAAAGAGAAGTAAATCTCATGGAATGATAGAATATCAAATTATTTTTAATTTACATAAGAAAATGAATTGAATCTAATTATAATGTAACCTCTCTTTATTATATTAATAAAATTTAACGTCTTTAAAAAATATTTGAGTATAATAAATTAAATAATTTGTTTGTGAGTGTAAGAGAAGAGAAATGATCATGTATCTTAACAAAATAGTTGATTTGTGTGATGATCTAAAATCTTAAATCACTATATACAAGTTAAGTGATGTATTTATTCATTCTCAGCTATACATAGATCTATCAGAGAATAGCTCAGCCAATTTAAATATATAAAATTAAGGGAATAGTTTTATTTTTAAATACTTAGTAAAAATTTAAACAAAATCAAGAAATCCACCTAATACACACACATATATATGCCACTGATTGATTTGAATGTCCTGCATTGGTAAATTTGAATACCTTCTCAATTTATTTGTTATACACGTTAATATATTTCATTACAATTTGAAATTATTAATTTCCTAATAAAGAATTAGAAAATATGGGTCATTTAATTTAAAAAAACAGTTAGAGATGAATTGATATTAGTTTGTATATAATTGTTAGGGAATATGACAACCTGTTTATCGGTCAACTAGTTCAGAATCAACTCATACTTAGCGTGCGTTTGAAAATTTGCTTGCCGAACTTGAACTCAAATATTCCCACACGAAAATACGTAGCTATACTTGAGCTAAAAAGTTGCTATAGTGTCACCATACTAATTAATTATATCAAACGTCATTGCACCAAAGATTACGCCATTGAAAGTTTGAATCTCTTCATCCAATTCTATCTACTGTTCCAATGTGTTGAAAAAAATTAAAAGCCTTTCTTAAGGCTAGAGCGTGCACAACACTAATCCTCGTAACACCAAAGTCACTAAAAAAGAATACCAATAGCACTCTAAATTCAACTTTTGAATAAAGTAGCCTTGTCTTGTCGGTCTTCAACAACATTAAGTCCATGTGATTTGTTTATATTTTCTCAAATGTTTGTTTCAATGAGACACTGACGATTTCATTACTCTCGTTTTGGAGTTACTTTCAAAATTCCTTCAATCAAGTACAGTGTTTATCATAATTTTTTACAAGACCATTTATTTTGTTAGATACTCATTAAACTTGTTTTTAAATAAGGCTTGATTGTGTTTTTACATTAAAAAAATTGTAAAACAGGTTAATCTTGTTCGTTTAAATCTAATATGATTTTGGTCCATTAAAAATAAGTTGTACCACATCATCTTTCACTTAAAAATACATTGATTTTGTTAAAAGGTATATTTTAAGTTTAACTCAACCCTACAAAATCGACTTATAAGATGAGGTTTGCATCCACTTATATAGTATAAATTGATTTTATCTCTAATTAATGTGAGACTTCTAACACACCTCCCTCACGCTGAAGTATATAGGATAAGCTCTAAGGTGGTTTTGATACATGTTAAGAAGTGGACTTTAAGCCTAACTCAACCCCACAAAACCAGCTTGTAAGGTGAGGTTTGCACCCACTTATATATTATAAATTTGTCACCTTGAATTTTTTTTTATTGATTTAACATTTTTAAAGTTTGAGAAACTAACATACATATGCTTTTAGTTGGAAACCTACAAAATCTCAAATCGCACTATCATTGAACTCGTTTAACCTCCATTGACGACACGAAACCATCTGCAAGGAGTAAAACTCCTAAATAGCTTTCCATTAAATCACAAAAACCTTCAGAAATCAGAATCAACCATAACCCATCATCGGACTTTCTGATTAGAAGAAGATGGTGATGATGTGAGTCAGCCACTTTGAGCTCTATTGCGTGACAACTTATTCTATTTCTTAGATGAAATCTACGTCATTAGCAAAAAAGACCAAAACTAAAAAAATTTTACAAAAAAAAAACAATTTAAACATAAAAAAACTTAAAACTACTTTAAATAAAAGTGACAAAAATAGAGAACAAAATAGATATTAAGTCTACATTTAATATATTTTTTTACATATTAATTATAAATTAAAGAAAAATCGATATTTGTATTTTATTTTATATTTATTATGAGTGTTTGTAAATACTTATATATATATATATATATATATTTTCTATTTCTTTTAATTATTTTTCGTACTGATATATTTTCTTCCTTATTTATTTATTTATTTATCTTCCATCATTAATGTTTGGCATCATTTGACTCGGGCATCTTCCATGCAAACAAGAGTTGACAACTCAAGTGCACAACACAACAGACCCATTTCACCTAACTCATATCATTAGATGCTTAATGGCTGATGAGAACAAGTCATAATCTTTATATTGAATTTAAATTTAACTATATTTTGGATTTAAATGTTTTATAATCAAGATATATAAAATAATACTATCCGACACAATTCATGTAGTCCATGTCTGATTTTAAAAAAAAACTATTTACAAATTTAAACCTTATATATGAAAAAGAAAATCACTTTACAACTTGCAACTCAATCATGTATATCTCCTTGTTTAAAAAACAACTTAGATGGTATGACATAATTATTTTTTTTTTCTGTAGAAAGCTAATATAAAATTGAGTCTTGTAATGTCTACTGTGAGTGAGACAATAATGGGTGCAGATTTCTCCAACTTTCAATTCAAGGAATCTCACTCTCTCTGTTTCGTTTAGTACAGATAAAAGAAAGTGAAAAAATTGAAAAAAATAAATAATAAAAAGATCTAACTTACAATTATAGGATAAAAACTCAGTTAATAAAAAGAATTCTTTGTATTAGAAAATAAACAAAGATCTAATTATCATATATTGAAAGACGGTGACCAGTACAATAAATTGAACAAACGGAATTTGGAAGACGAAAAATCTCGATCTCAAAAATTCGAAACAAAAATACTTTAATTTAAAAGAAATTAACTATTTCATTTGATTAATTTTAACCAAATTAAAATTTTCAAATTATTTTTAAATTGTTTAAACTATTTGTTTCAAATATTTCAAACAGATATTCTATTTTAAGATATATTTTCAATCTTATAAAATTAAATTAATATAATAATTCAACATAATTCTTTTTAATTTTGTTTATATAATTCAGTTTAATATACATTATTGAGTTGAACTCATTATCACTCCGTGTAAACATGGTTATACTTTGGTACTGATTGTTAACAACAAAGTCACGGAGTCAGACGGAAAAGGTGGAGAGGAAGAGAAATTTATTGTGATTACTTTTTGATTACCAACTTTCCCACCAATTGATTATACATAGCACTGCACTAATTGTCTTCGATAGACAAATTAAAGTAAATAAAAAAATTAATAAAAATAGCATACTTCATCTTTAAGAAAAACCAAACGGTGACACTGCCATTTTTCATATATTTATAGGTGTTGAAGTTTTAACAAGTAATTATTGATGCATTTTTAAATTGGTAACTATGATTTGAAGAGAAAATTTGGTCGTTGCTCATTCTATCGAACTATGAAAAAAAAAATTGAAGTTGGCAAGTACTCCTAACCTAAACTGAAGGTGGCATGTAATAAAATGTTATATTAAAGAGTCACATGATAGATCCATCAAAAGGATGTGTATACATCAAGGTTAGGGTGCTCACGATTCAATTTATTCGCCTTTTCCTTTTCATTTATTCTACTTAAACCTTTTCATAATATCGACTTCCTTTTTTTTTATTTGATTGGTGGAGAATGGAAGAAAATAAGAAAAATAATATATAAATAAGAGAAAAATAAATGAAAAAAATATATTATTTTTTCTAGTATCTGTTAAGATCAACTATCATTTTGATGTATTGTTTGTTTTGGAATTTGAAATTCTTTTATAATTTTTTTTAAAATGTAATAAAAAAAGAATAAATATTTAAATTATATTTAATTTTAACTCTAAACGATATGAAATTATTAATTGAGATAGAAATTTCTCATATATTCTACTCTTAAGGAAGCTTTTTATTATACCAACCTTGGCAGCTCCAATAACTACTTCTTTGTAATTTTACTATTTATTTTCTGTCGTGATTATGTAAAGGTTACAAAGCACTCCAAAACCTGTTTATATGCCAAAAGAAAACGAATTGGAATGCTCAGTTCAAGCCAAAATTCTAGCCAACTATAATAAACTTATTAGGAACATGTGGACGAAATTCAACCTGATTAATTTATTGTTTATCATATCTACTCTGTGTTCGATATAACCAAATTCATGTTTTAAATTTACTATGACGTGCATGCACTTTTATGAGATTCGGGTCGACCTTTAGGATAATAGGTAACTTTCGAAAGAGAAACATAATAAAATAAAAAAGTAAAAAGATATTCTTTTATAAATTAACTTATTGTAATTTTTTTATCAAAATGTAATAACCATTTAATATTTTTTATTGAATGTCAATTATATATATATATATATATATATATATATATATATATATATATATATATATATATATATATATATATATATATATATATATAGATATATATAGTTTTCACTATATAATTAAGATATTTTTACCGAGGATTACATAATTATCTACATTCATTTAATTGTTTTCATTGAGTCTTCATAGATATTTTGTTGAGATTCATTCAACTAGTTATTGTAACTTATATAATTTGTATTATTTAGAAGATAAAAAATTATAACAAATTTAATAGAAAACATGTAAAGTTAATGTATAATTCTTTTATGAAACATATGAAAAATTATATGTATGATTTTTTTATTTTTTTTAAATTTTTTTATATAACCACTGGATCAAAGAGAATTTTTTTTTCATATATACGTTCTTTGATAGTTCTCGTATGTTCGTTGGATTAAGTGAATATATATCAATAATATAACTTCTAAAAATCCTGATTTTGCAGCTTGTGTTACCTCTCTTAAAGGTACTACGAAAGAATTAATATATTAGTAGTTTTTTTTTTGTTTTTTTTTGCAGAATTTTTTATATACTGAAATTACGAGAGCTATTTTGCTATTGAGACTAACATTACGTGTTTGTTGAAAAGTAATTATATAGTGTTATGTAAAGTTTTGTTTGATTCTAAAATTCATCCTTGATATCTTAGAGAGCTGAAGAAAATGTTGGAAATATACAATAAAATGAGTTTAAGTATTCTCATATTTTTCAGGAGGAAATAAGTTGACTTGTTTAAAATTAGAAAATAAAATTTGTTATAAATGGTGTCATATTATATTATGTCATTGTTCTTAGATTTTTTTTTCTTTGATTTGATTTGGAGTGTTTTTAGCTTTTTTTTAAGGAAGTTTACTATTTATTTTTTGTCCATGAGTATGTTTTTTGTTTTTATTTTTTATGAAATGTCAAATGATTTATGTGTTTGTCAATCTGGTTGAAATTTCATAATACATAATTATGTTTAACATGACATAAAAAAAACTAATTATAACTTTTGATAAATTTATTTTATGTTCGTAGAAATTCTTAGAGAAAAATTTCTTCATACATTATTAATAAATTACCCTACGTACTAAATGATACAAAAAAATGTATTTTATTGTTACAACTAAAAAGGGAAAAATAACCTAGTTCTAGATTTATTTATTGCATATAATTTTTGTTTTAACTCAAAGACTATTATTTATTTATATATATATATATATATATATATATATATATATATATATATATATATATATATATATATATATATATATATATATATATATATATATGACATGATTTCCAGTCACGTAAATATTTTGAAAATAAAAAATACGTGTCATATTGAACATTTAAAATAAATTTAGGATTAAAATAAAGTAACTATTATTTATTTATAAACAAAATGACGGTTTTAGTTTCTGAGAGTGTATAATGGTGTGACTTTAATCTCTAGAAAAAGTAAAGTTATGACTAACTTCTGAATGTAAGAAAGTAATCAATTTGGTTTTCTCCTTATTACAGTTCCGTCAAGATTAATGTCTGTGTATACATAACATTATTAGATGTACTTAGATACGTTGCTTATACAAGTGGATATACCAAATTGTTCTTTAGTGAGAAAGACAAATTTAGATTTTGAAGCAAAGAAAAAGATGATATTTCTAAACATATACATACCCGAATTGTGTACCAGCGACAAATTGAGGATAACTTTTTTTCATCGTAATATGCTTCATCATCACTATTGGATACAGACCTCAAATTTTCTAAATTATAATGTCTCTGTCACTTGAATGTTATTTCTTATCAGTACAAACAAGAAAATGTTTTCCTTGTAAATGACTGGCAAAAGGTTAACCAGAAAGCATTTAATTTTTAATCCTTTGTTCCTTAAGTTATTAAATATTCTTCAAAAGATACCAAAGTCGTGGCTTGTAGAATGGTTCTATACTTCGATTAGGCATATTCCTTTTGTCTCTACTCTCAAACTTTCCACAGTAGTACTGTGCATTGATGATAGGCTAGAGAAAAGGAAGTTGGGAATTATTGCTTTGTAGCATGGAAAAAATAGAAGAAAAACAAAATTGTGGCCCCGAAACACACCAGTTCATTGTCCATTCCTCAATAACAAAATTAAATATACAAAAATCTCAGTGTGTTTTTTACATTAAAACTTTCAAACCAAGAGCAGTGAGTTGTCTCACACGCAGCATAGATGCTCGATGATTTTACTGCGTTATATCAGTCTCCTTCGACCACATCCAATAGCTACAATTTCATTTTCATCCCATCAAACGGTTATGTTGCACATGCGGACCAAACAATTGTAGCAATCATCCACACTCTATCACAATCTACCGCTAATGAGGACACGTAGACGTGGCGATGACGAAAAGGTTGAGTAAGAGTGCAATTAGGGAAGTGGATTTGCAAAGGAAAAATTGAAAAGGATCAATCATTTTACACATTTTTTCCCTTTGGGATGCTTACATGTAGCTCTGCCTTTGGGTCACCAATTCTTGAGCATCACCCATTTTATGCAGTGAGAAAAAAACACCAGAACATCCCATATTGGTTCCCACATAGCTTTCACAACACCTAGGTGGGACCCGAAATACCCCCAGTTTTCTGTGTCCCTTATTTGAGTGTTGTTTGGGATGCATCTTTTCTATTTGATATAATACTCAAGTAGTAAAAGGAGAGAGCTTTATTAATATATATAAAGGTGGGTGTGGGATTTTTGAGTCGTCTCAACAAGAAGCTAGTGTTGGTGACACTTTCCATTGGCTAGTTTGAAGGTTTGTATTGGTTAGTAGCAAGTGCTATGGGGAGGCAGCCTTGCTGTGACAAACTTGGAGTGAAGAAAGGTCCATGGACTGCTGAGGAAGACAAAAAGCTGATAAGCTTCATTCTCACCAATGGCCAGTGCTGTTGGCGTGCTGTTCCCAAGCTTGCTGGTCTTCGCCGTTGTGGTAAGAGTTGTCGTCTTCGCTGGACTAATTATCTGAGGCCTGACTTGAAGAGAGGCCTCCTCACACAGGCAGAAGAACAGCTTGTCATTGATCTCCATGCCCGTCTTGGCAACAGGTTATTAATATTTCTTCTTTTTTCACTACCTCATCTTCAACCAACCACACTGCCTTCTATAAATTTCAACAATAAATATTATATGCTCCACTACCCTATCATCTCTACTGATATCCACGTAACACAGGTAACTACATTTTCAAAACGCCAAGAGGTATACTAATAACTTGTTGCTTTAGCTTGGTTTCTCCTTCAAACAAGTTTAAAGTCCTAGTCTTTACATGCATATATGTACAAGAAGGTACTTGCATTTGAAATCATGTTTTTAAAGCTGGATAACTTGAGCAAAGTGATTAAAGGTTTATTATTAGTATACAGACGTACAAGGAGGACACTGTAAAACTGCATGCGTGCGTGAAGTGTTTCTACAAGGTTACAAATTATTGTGTGTGATGTATTTATAATAATAGTTTATAGTTTATACTAAAAGTGCATAAAATTTAAAGTCATAAAAGCATGATAAATTGATAGCACGCAAAAGTCAATAAACTGAAGATGATTGTTGAGTAAAGAATAATGACGTATTCTTATAAGTTAGGAGATAATTCCTCACTTGAAGCTATCTATGCGGTTTGTTTGATATGGGTACTTACCTTTGGGACTAAGAAAGAGCCCTACAATGTTGGGACTTAACTTACGGAAGGGGTCATGAGTTTTGTTGGACATGCGAGTGATTGTTGTGGTTTGTCTGTCTCAGGTGGTCCAAGATTGCTGCCAGGTTACCAGGAAGAACAGACAACGAGATTAAGAATCACTGGAACACACATATAAAAAAAAAGCTCCTTAAGATGGGTATTGATCCTGTTACTCATGAACCTCTCAACAAAGAAGCCACATCACAGAATAGTTCTTTCCCTGCAGAGCATCTGTCACAAGTTGATAATATTAATATCCATCAGGTTAAGGAAAATGGTGTGGCTCTCAACTCGGAAGAGAATTCCACCTCATCACCAGCTGAAAATTCTTCTGGGGAGGAATCCCTTTTGATGGATAGCATTTGCAGTGATGTGTCTTTGATGAACAGCATGTGGCTAGATGAAACTCCTCTTATGGACACGTTATGGGACAGTACGCCTAATTTAGAGAATGAAAACTTGCCAATGTGGGAGGACAATTGCCCTTGGTTGTTGGACTGCCAGGACTTTGGTATTCATGATTTTGATTTTAATTGTTCCAGCGAGATTGAATCAAATGCACTACAAACTCTAGACTTGGACAGAAAAGAACTTTAGAATGCAGTCCATCTAGTAAAGTAAGTTATTCTTAAAATGGGAATAAATCCTCTGGTGTCCATGTCACGTTCAAATTTTGTGTTTATATCTTTCTTGATGAATGATAAGGTCTGCTTGATTATCTGTCAAGAATGTGATGCACAAAAGATTTGAACGTGAAACTCTTATGTTAAAGTTTGACACAAGAGGATTAAAAAAACACCATGGACTTAAACTTAGGTTCTTGGTGTTTAATTTTTATCTAGCTATTGTGTTGCATAGAACTCCTGGAAGGTGTACTGTACAAATGTTTTCTCTTATGAGGATAGTCACCAACCAATCATACAAATGATTCCGAACATAATCCCCCAAATACCGCATTAAGTGGATTCTTGTAAGTTGTAAATGATGTAATCTTTTGTGTATGGTAGGCACAAGAAAATGGAAGATGGCAAACAACTACTGGATTTTGTAATTGTGTATGTTATTGTACATAGATGTTCAGTCTGAAAATTCTGTTAAAATCTTCTTTTTATTGTGCTTATAAATTCTGCAATAATTTTCTGATTTTCTGGTTTGTGTCAAAGAGAGATGAAAATGATGACTTTGGTTGACCAAGGAATCCACGAGTGAGAAGAACATTTTTGGCATTGTAATTCTTAAGAAACATAAGGGTGGAGCGCATGTTTTGTCATGCAGATGAGTGCTTGAATGCTATCATATCCACCACAAGCTGACAAATGATAACATCACCCTGTCATTGTCGCCCACTCTTCCTCACCTTTTGCTATTTCATCACTTTCCTTTCTTTAATTATGCAGCAAGGCAAATTACCTTTTCAGAAATACACCAAACTGGTTTCTAAAAGAAAAATGTCATCATTTTTTGTCAATAAAACTAATCAAAGGATTTTTACTGAAGATGTCAGCATTGGATAAAGAAATTGCACTTTGAAGAACATTTTGATTCATCGTGCATATTGGAAGCTGGTAGCACTCCCATTAGCTTAACTGGTGAAGTACTTAGTGGAGTTAATCATTATAACATTTTAGAAAGCAAACAACACCATTAGGCCGATTCACTCCATAAAGTAACCCCTGCTCAGGGATTTTTATTTTTCATTTCACATTTTATGTTATCTTCCAGGATTGTTCCAAAGCTCTGGAATTGGTGGAACTTTGAACACCTGTCCTATCCTATGCGGTAGCCATAAGCATTTATTGATGGGTTAAATATTTTTTAGTGGACGTGAAATAAGAATTGTTTCGGCGTGGGTTACAATCAAACATTTTATCACACTTTTCTTTTAATCACTTAGAAAATACTAATTTAGCCCATCAATTATTACAATAAAATCTTAAATCAATAATTACCTACCTTTTTATCTTATACCTCTTTATCTTATTTATCTTATACATGTATTTATAAGTTTTCAGATGAATTTATAAATAACAGAATTGTAATTAAGACATAATGTTTAATAAATAAGACTTACCGATAAACTTAATTATAAGTTGTGTTTAAAATTTCTTAGAATTTATAACGGTTCAGTTGTCACATTCTGGTGACCGATAGTAGGACTAACCCATGCGGGTGTATGGTACAAGAATTGATTTATATTTAAAATTTTGATATATTTTTATCTTCAAACTTTAAAATTATTTTTATGTGTTAATTAAATTTTAGATTGAATTAAAACTAAAATATATATGAAAATAAACCTTACAAAAAATTTAAATTAAAAGAGTGATATATATTACTTTTTAAGTTTAAAAGTCAAATTCTGTCAAAATTTACAACAAACAAGTTTACCAAATTAAAAATATATTTAATCTTTTTTTTGTTTATTTATTTATTCATTTTCTTAAAATTTAAGTAGCCTGTACGTCGCTTATATTTTATTTAAATTGCATTGATACTGATATAAGCTTGTTCCTTTAAAAAAACCTTTCTAGAAACTAGTTTATTTTGATAAGTAAATCATGACAACATTTTTCACAACCACTTTTTATGTTAGGAAAAGATAGCTGTTGAATTTTGCTAAGATAATACATGGAATACAGATATTTTAGCATACGACTATGTTAAATATTTGAAGAGAGTGTTTTGTAACATATGGTGTACTCTATCTTACTCAAATAGGATTGTTTACAGTCGATTTTACTTTGATCTCTACTATAATTAAAATTCTTTTTTATATAAAAAGGATAAAGCTAAATTAATTGGTAAAGATAAACTAAATTGAAACTTTAAATAAAAGAAATAAAATTTAAAACACCACTTTAAATGTTGAGTGCAGGAAGTAGACGTCACACTTGCATGTGATAAGATAACATTTGTCTGGGCTTTTTGTAGTTTTTATAATCTCTTAAAAAGCTTATAACAAGTAATTCTTTAAATAGGGAATTAAACTTTTGAAAATTATTGCAACCAGAAAAATGTACGAGACTTATATTCTGTTTTCTTTAATAAAGATCAAACATATAAGTTATAAAGTTTTATCCTAATAGTAACAGGCTTTTAAATTACTTCCATCTTCATCTTCGTCTTCATCTTGCATTCAATGAAATAATAAAAAAATGGTAGAAAGTGGAACTAAAAGTAAACATCCTACGAAAATAGAGAATAATAAATTAATTATTCGAATGTACAACAATCTGTATTTCTTAAAAAATATGTATGTCAAAGCGCGAGCAAAAAATAAGTACATAATGTATGAAATGGAACAAAATGTTCATGTAATATGTGCTTGTGGGAAAAATAAATAAATAAAAATGGGAAAATACGTGATTATTTAACTTATTAATATTTTTTTTATTAATTTTTAATTGATATTAAACATTATATTAAGGATTGGATGGTATTATTTTGACAATGAATAAACTTGTATACATATTTTATATTTACTATTTTACTTTTTTATTTATCTTTTTTTATAAATACAAAAGTTAATTTTTTTAATCATCAAAATATTCTTGAATATAAATTGTCAACGGGTGGGAGTAATGTCAAAAAGAAAGACTTCAATCAAAAGAAAATTAGTATTTATTCATTTTTAAATAAATTAATTAGTCAAAGACAGAAAAAAAATCATGCTTATTTAGTAAAAGTACTTGAAAAAACTCAAACAAACTCATCTAATTTTAAAAAACTATAAAAAAAACATGTTGAACAGTCTCAAAGATATATCCTTTAGGCTGTGTTCGCATGAACAGAATTTACTGTTCATGCGAATTACAGAGCGATGAATTAAGTATATTATGCGTTCGTTTGGAATGAAATACGCGGACGGATTTGCGATGAAATGTGGGATGGATGCACTGTTCAGTCACCCGCGGTTGTGAAGAGATTTGTGCGGATTGTGAGCGAAATGTCGTGTGTGCCCTCAGTTAAGAAACGCTGGAAATGCGTAACCGGTTACGCGTTCGTGTAACTGGTTACGCGTTCGCGTAACCGGTTACGTGTTTTCGTAACCGGTTACGCGATTTCTGATTTTTTTTTTAAGTTTTTTTAATAATTATTTTAATATTAATAAAATTAAGTATATTATATTTTTTAATTTTTTAAAAATAAATTGATTATTATATTTTCTAATTTATTTTTAATAAATTGATTATTATATTTTCTAATTTATTTTTAATAAATTGATTATTATATTTTCTAATTTATTTTTAATAAATTGATTATTTAGTTTTCTAATTTATTAAAAAAAATTGATTATTTAGTTTTTTTAATTTTTAAACATTAATTTTATAAATTATTCATAATTTTTTTTTCTTTATAAACATTTTTACAATTAAATATAACATTTATAAATAACATTTTATATTACTTTTATAACTAGGGGCATTTTGGTAATCCTTAATTTTTATCAATTAAACTAATTTTTAAAATCTATCGCATCAATCAAATCCTACACTAATTCTCACAAACTTTACTTCCAAATCCACTCTCAATTACCCACCAATCCACTCAAAAAAAACAACAAAAAAATTACCCTCAAATCCACTCAAATCTATTCAAATCATCTCTCCCAAATCATCTCCCCCAAATCACTCCAAACGAACACAGCCTTAATCATTTATCTAACTGTCTCCAAAAAAATAAGCATTAATCTGAAAAACCTGATACTAGCATACCCTAAGATTTGAAAGATCTAGTGACAGGAAGAGCGACAGTACAATTTCCTTAAACTAACAGCTCTGACATTATTTTCAGTTAACCAGGGACCAACAAACTCTGAAAATCCTGTGATTTCACCTTCATCCAAACACTCCCATTCCTACTCCTTTCATTCTTCCAACTGCCCCACTCTTCCAAGAGTTGCACACCAATATAGCCATTTTTTTTCCTTTCAATTTCTTCAACTCACCAACCCCAATTTCTCAAACCTAAGGCCTCTGAGCTCCCCCTGCTTTTGTGTTCTGAGCATTGAGATCCTCCGGGTAATTTATCTCCTTCACGAATTCAGCATCTTATCTTATCTTGTCTATGTGCTTCATTGCCCCTTGGAACTTTTTTTTTTTGCTTATCTATTTACACCTAATTGTATTTCTTTTTTCCATTTTTCCACTTTCGATGTGAACGGATTTTGTCCATTTAGGCCAATATATTGTGATTTTTTACCTGTCGTGAGATCGAGTGTCTCCTTGTAATGAATCATGAGTGTTAACCAAAAGACAAAGTTATTGATTTTATTTATTCCTTCAGGTTCTTGTGCAACCCTAGGTGATTCTGAATCTTTACAAGCTAATGCGAATTTATATTTTTCTGGTAGTTATTATTGTTGTTGTTATGAAACTCAAAGTTCATTTTTTGTTTGCTGAGTTTATGTGACCCTGGATCACGTATAATCTAAGTTGTATATTGCTAAACTTGGGATCTTTCACATTTGACTGCTAGAATGCAAAGTATGTTGTGTTGTTGACGTGCTCATCCCCACCATTTCTCTCCTACCACCTTACTGGGAAGGATATCTATGTAATCAATAACAGGTTGAGAGTATCTCGTCAAATCTGTTTCTTTGTTTCAAAATAGCAAAGATATCCTATAATCTAATGCTTGAGATTGTAGAGAATTGTCACTTTTGGAAAGGTCAAATGGGAGGGAAAACGGGAATCAAATTTATCAGACGGGTTTGCTTGAGATTGAGCAATTTGGAATTTGGAACTGAAATTAGATACAAGACATTCACCGATCAGTGGGAGGCACTTAATTCGAACACATTTGTTTGAGCAAGAAGACAATTGACATGCAATACTTGCACTTGTGATCAGTTAATTGTTGGAAATCCAAGTGTGACTTTAAGTATCACATTAAATAGAAATGAGAAAATGAATGAAAACCCATTAACTATTGTCTTAAGGTTTTTGATTGAAAGTAGTGTTAATCCTTATGTGATTGGATTCGGGTCTTATTACTGTTTTTAAGTCTTATGTCTTTCCAGTGAACTTCCTCTCTTGATAGATCTAATATTGATCTCTTAATTTGAACCAATCTTTAAAGCAGGCATGCAGTTGGTTGTAAAACAATTGGATGTATTTTAATCTTCTTACTATTTGCTTGTTATCAATGACTCTTCTCTCAATGTTGCTCTCTTCCTATAGTCTTCTTTATTCTTTACAGAACGAGGAAGCACACCGTAGATTTCTTCTTTTGTTTGACTATTGTAATTTTGGTTCCATTGTTTGTAGTACTGCTGAAAGTTATTGTTGATTATCCTAGAGCAAGATGAAGTTTGCTTGCGTCGTAGACAGATGTTATGGTTATCGTAAGATTCTGTTATGCTGTGTTTAATGCGTTAGATTACTTACTGATATTAATTTGGTTGTTACAATAAATCATACACCATTTTATTCACTACATCCATCTTGTTGGGCTTACTTAGTGGTGATTCGTCTTCAGTAATTTTTTAGTCCTTTCCCATGTTCATATTTTGAACTTATTTGAACATCACAAGATTTTACAACAATCTTATTGAGTCAATGTGCATTTTAAGATAATGGTCCGTGGAAGAGATGCCTGTTGGGAACACTGTGTCCTGGTTGACGCAACTAAACAAAAGGTCAGATGTAATTATTGTCAAAGGGAATTCAGTGGAGGTGTATACAGGATGAAATTTCACTTGGCTCAAATTAAAAACAAAGATATTGTTCCATGCACCGAAGTTCCAACTGATGTACGAGACCATATTCAAAGTATATTAAGTACACCCAAGAAACCAAAAACTCCCAAGAAACATAAGGCAGATCTAGCTGCTATTTCAAATGGTCAACAGAATAGTTCGTCTGCTAGTGGTGGATTGCACCATAGCCATGGGTATAGTGGACAGAATGGTATTGCTTGTCCATCTTTATTATTTCCACTTCCTTCGCCATGTGCCCAGCCAATAGTGGATGATGGTAAAATGCAAAAGCAGGATGATGCTGATAGAAAACTTGCCATATTTTTCTTCCAGAATTCTATTCCTTTAAGTGCTGCTAAATCCATGTATTATCAGGATATGGTGGACGCTATAGCTCAGTGTGGTGTCGGCTATAAAGCACCAACTTATGAGAAATTAAGGTCTACTCTTTTAGAAAAAGTGAAAGCTGATATTCACAATGATTATAAAAAATACAGGGATGAGTGGAAAGAAACAGGATGCACAGTCTTATGTGATAACTGGTCTGATGGTAGGATCGGATCACTTGCTGTGTTTTCTGTTGCATGCCCAAAAGGAACGTTGTTCTTGAAGTCGGTTGATGTTTCAGGTCATGAAGATGACAGTACTTACTTGTTTGAGCTTTTGGAGTCAGTTGTTCTGGAAGTTGGTTTAGAAAATGTTGTTCAGGTTATGACAGATGCCGGTGCTGGTTATGTTTGTGCTGGAAGGCTTCTCACAGCGAGGTATAGTTTTTTGTTTTGGTCTCCTTGTGTCGCTTATTGTATAGATAAGATGTTAGAGGATATTGGTAGACAAGATTGGGTTATCACAGTCCTGGAAGATGCAAAGACAATCACACAGTACATTTATAGTCATGCCTGGATTCTGAATATAATGAGAAAGTTTACAGGTGGAAAGGAATTAATCAGACCAAAAATTACTAGATTTGTCACTAATTTCCTTTCCTTGAGATCTATAGTGATGCAGGAGGATAATTTAAAGCACATGTTTTCTCATTCAGAATGGTTGTCTTCCATGTATAGCAGACGTCCAGATGCACAAGCCATTAAGTCATTGCTATATTCGGATAGATTTTGGAAGCATGCGCATGAAGCTGTGAGTGTTTCTGAGCCACTGGTTAAACTCCTAAGGATGGTTGATGGGGATATGCCTGCTATGGGTTATATATATGAAGGAATGGAGAGTGCAAAAGTTGTGATCAAGGCCTATTATAAGGGAGTCGAAGAGAAATACCTCCCAATCTGGGAAGTTATTGATCGAAGATGGAATATGAAACTTCATTCATCACTGCATGCTGCGGCTGCATTTCTTAACCCTTCGGTTTCTTACAATCCAAACTTGAAGAAAGATTTGAGGATGAGGAATGGGTTTCAAGAAGCCATGCTCAGGTTGGCAACTACAGATAAAGATAAAATGGAAATTACCAAAGAACTTCCTACTTACATCAACGCCGAGGGTGCACTTGGGACTGAATTTGCTATTTTGGGAAGAACACTAAATGCCCCTGGTATGGCTCTTTGAAAGAATGTGTTGTTTTATATTTGAGATGACTTTCTGTTTCCTTTTCTCATTTGATCAAGCATCTTGCGTTTTTGGTCTTTTGACATGCTTTTGCTTATTTACTATTATGGATGTCCAGGGGACTGGTGGACTAGTTATGGTTATGAAATCCCAACGCTTCAGAAAGCTGCAATGAGGATACTTAGCCAACCTTGTAGTTCCCTTTGGTACAGGTGGAACTGGAGTACTTTCCAAAACATACATAACAAAAAACACAACAGGGTGAAGCTGGAAAAATTCAGTGATTTGGTTTTTGTGCATTGCAATCTTTGGTTAAAAACCATTTTCCGACGTAGGAAAGCAAAATCTGGGGCCGTTATCTATGATGAAATAGATTGTAGCTGCGAATGGCCCTCTGAGATAGAATGTTTGCCCCCACTTATGGATGATTCGTGGTTGGACGATCTTCCCCTTCAATGCAGAGGAAGTCCTTAGCACTGTGAGGCAAGGACAAATTTAAGCTAATCGTGTGGTATAATTCTCTACATTTGTATAATTGTTGAAATTTGTTTATAGAAATGTATGGCTAATCTCTTTACCTTTACTTTCTTTGTATAATATAACTTCCAAAGCAGTTTTTTTCTCATCCATTGTATTTTCTAATGTACTTGTATATATCTTTATTACCAACTATGAAGCGAATTTCTCTTGGCTCGGAATAATCAATATTCATCTATTTTGTTTTTAATATTTAAACACCTAATTTTGTTCTGGTAAGTCAATAAAAATAAAAAATAAAATAAAAAAATAATAATTAATGATGGATAAAGAAAAACAAATTATTAATATAATATATATATATATATATATAATTTTTAAATTTTAATTTAGTTTAAGAACTTAAGAGTTTTATCCATATCTTTACTCTTTCTTTACTTTTCATATCCTTTACAAGATGTATCACTAAAAAATAATTTTAAAATATTTAAAATATTGGTATATTTTTTAATATGATAATAATTTGAATTAATATTATGCCAATAAGTAATATTTCTGATGATAATTAGAAATAACTTTTAGTGTTGCGTCAGTTTCTTTATTAAAGCGAAAGATATGATGTTAAAATTTGACAAAATTTTTAACAATAATTATAATTAATGTTTTATTTGATTTGATTTTTTTTTTTGTAATTAAGACTAAATTTTTTTATTTTGTTTATTGTCAATTAATTTATAATTAAAGTAAGAGATATAGAAAGAGGAAATTTTGGAAACCATAAAAGAGAATAAATTTTCATATAAAAGGAGCTCTGTCAAATACCGTTACTAAGAAAGAAATAGTTGTAACATCGAAAGTTTGGGAAGCTACGTTACATCTACCTACAGTTTTTTGCTTAAATGTTGGGTTTCGTTTACAAATGCAAATGCAATTAATACAATTATTTTTCCTTTGTGGACATGGTTTATACAATATACAAAAACTGACAATCAATGAGTAATCTGTGCCCTAAAACATGGCTACAGCTGGCAAACAGAAATACTAAGATAGTCTTTAGTTTAAAATATTTCTTCAAGGTAAAATTATAAAGTGTATGAAATTTATTTTTGAAACGTTAATTTTAGGATTTGTGGTTTAGTAGCCTAGTGGATACATGCGTTTATTCGTTTGGCTTCTATACATTCTCCTTTTCCTAACCTTAGGTACTTTTTCAAAATTCTGTGTATGTATTTATATTATTTCGTTTCACCTCTGATTAATATGGTTGCAGTTAGGTTTGTCTTACCATTTCCTGAATCGCAGTCATTTTTACTTAACTCGTGTATTTCATGAAAATCATTCTATTTGTTTTTCTTGATTCATTTTTCTAATTTTTGTATCTTTCCTTTCTTTCAGAATGACTGAGGAAAGATCAATCCACCCTGTAAGTTGGTTATTGTAAATAGATATTTATTTATTCAGTTAGTTTTCCTTCATGGTTCTTATTATTTAGTTGTTGATATTATTTTTAAATTTTCCTTTCACTTAGTTATTAATATTATTTTAAAATGTTATTCTCCAGAAATATTTTAACTATTGGTGTAGTCTCCCTCATGGTATACTTGAGCTGATTGCTGAAAAACTGACCATTGTTGATTGCTTATCGATGAGCAAAGTTTGTATGAGTTGGAATGGCTATTCTTGGAGAAGAACTTCCTAGTTCACAAAGGCATGGGCTTCCTTGTCTCTTGGTTTCAGGTACGGAGTGTTAGTGTAGGTTTAATATATACTCATATTCATAGATTAATAGATTACTGGTAAGATATTGTCGCTTTGAACTAAACTCTTACAAATTTACTTTTGGTACCACTTCAAAAGATTTTTTATAGATATCTTATCTATATATAAATTCGTGTCTATTTTTTATTTTATCCGATATAAGACTTTGTTTGTATCCAACAACAAGGGAAACAATGAGACCAAAACTTGTATAAATGTATTCGAGAATAGTGTTTGGGAGATGAAGTTTCCAGAGTCATGTGGAAAGTATTGTTGGGGATCATTTTGTGGCTGGTTGATTATGGTAAATTACGTAAAAAACTTTTTTCTTGAAGTTAACTTACTGAATCCATTTTCAGGAAGCCAAATTAATCTCCCTCCTCCAACATGGAACTATTATCACAAAATGGTGCTCTCTGGGCTTCCCTATGAGAATAACTTTGTCTGCATGCTTGTACCCAGCCATTCTCGTGAGTTGGCTTTTTGGGTTATAGGAGCAAATTCATGGATTAAATATAACAAACTAACACGTCAGCCATTTTGGAGAGTTATCTTGGAAGAAGGTTGAGGATTTAGGAGATGAAATGATATTTTTGGGGAAATGTTGCTCAACATCGTTCTATGTGAAGGAACTTGGAGTTGGATTTAGAAACAGCATTTACTTCTGTAATGATCCAATAACTCCTTGGAGGAATGAATGGGATTTTAGTCTTTTAAAACGTTTAGGCTTGAATAGGACTGACGTAAACAATTGGGGCATTTTCACTCTTGGCAATGAGGATGATGAGCCCTTTTTCTTCCATGGTCGTGTAGACATGTGGACAGACACCTGGTTTACTGCTCCTTCATGGTGGTGCTGTAGAAATATTCCTCCAATACAAAGCAAGTAAAATTTATATGTTGAAATAGTCCGCATGATTATTATAGGAAAAGGAAAGAGTTAAAAGTGTAACAGGTTAGTTGATTTTGTTATTCTTTTCTGTTATCTGGTTTACTGTAATTCCAATACATAGGTTTTTTCCAAAGGGAATTTTTTGAATTGAGTTTACTGGTCATATTCCAATGTAAAAAAGAAGAAAGCACCTTTGGAGTTTATTATTATTATTAATATTATTATAAGCGAAAACCTGACAGATGCAACTATTATATGCCTGGCACCACAGGTATTAAGCACTTCTGTACAATTTTCGTATTGGATGGATTTCCAATTCACACGACTTAGTTTTTAATTAAATAAGTAGTAGCCCTGAGGACTGATTAAAATAGTTTTTGCTTAAATGTTGGGTTTCATTCACAAATGCAAATGCAATTAAAATATTTCTTCAAGGTAAAATTATAAACTGCAGTCAAAATTACGTAAAATCATGATCTGATACAAGTTATCAGTTGCGGTACCAACACAGTGAAGTTTCACACCAGAGCAGATCATTCAGAAAGCATGATACAAACGCTTGTATCAAATATCAAACATAGATACACTCTTATACTCTTTAAGTCCATATTTTCATTGAAATTCAAAATGAAGTGCTATTTCCAAACTAGATTACCATATACATTGGTTCTTCAAAGTTTTTAAAGGAGAGGGCTACCATCCAGACACGGTCGGTCTCTGACGTGTGAATAAAATATAATTACATTGATGTATTAGTTTACACCATTTGCAGACATAACTCATTTGCACATATAATTGCATTTTCATCAAGTATTATCTTTGTTTGCATCATATATTTGAGTATTGTACCGTAGTATACCTGATTCCACCAGCGGTCGACAAATAACCGATTCCACCAGCGGTCGACAAATAATCCGGGCGACCGTTGGTCGACCCTTCTTACTATCGTAATGTCACGATCGTAGGTATGTCGAACGCTTTCTAACATCATAGCGTTTACGTGTGATGTCGACCACTTGACGATCGACAACCAGAGATGTCGCGACATGTAGCGCTCGCACGACAACCCGCATGTTTGCGTCGACACACAAGACGATCGACATATATTGAGCGATGTCTACATTAGCGGTTAAGAATAAACAGTTACGAATATTAGTGAATGCCACGAATCACGGGAATAACTGACTCAGTATCAGACACGATCTAACAGTTACAACTCCCAAGTAGTCAACTTCGGTAACCGACCGGATTTTCAGGTAGACGGTTTATTTTATAATTTTAAATATGAAGATCAGACCAGAAAAAAGGTACGTTTTTCCCTTTAGAGAAATTAAGAGAGAGAAATTATTCTTCTTCTTGATCACTTTGAACTGAAAAGATTCAGAAGATCCCTTTTTCTGACTTGAGCGTCGGAGTGCCTTTGCAGGTACCCAGCCCATCTTCCCCTCAGAGAGCATAACACAGGAAGAGAGATATCACAGTAACGACATCACAGGAAGGAGCAGTTGAGATTTGTTAGGTTCGTATCTCGGTTTCACATCCATACTGAAACAAGTATTTTGTGTTTTTCTTATAGACAGGTGTCTCTAAGTATTAAAATCACAATTCTCGGAAGAATTGATATCCAATATACAGAGTTGAAATTAGAGAGTTCCACAACTTAGCTGTGAACGTTTCCACAACATGTGGAATTGTCTCCAAAATACATAGTCAAAACCAGAGAGTTTCACAATTGAGTTGTGACTTTTTCCACAACTTACAAATTTCCTTTCGGAGAGTGAAATTGAAACCACAGAAAAACACAAGAAACTATGGATTTTTTCATAAATTTACTTTAGAAGAGCAAAATTGAAACCAAAGAAGAGCACAAGCAATTCTGGATTTTTTTTTCATAAAAGCAATTACTAACCTCTCATATTACACCTATTTAAAAAGATTAAAAAAATAGATAAATGAATGACAGTTACTTAGAGGGAGTAACCAATATCCTAGAAAGAGGAATAAGTAGAAAAGAGGATGAACATTTTGAGATGTGATTTTTGGTGGATAAAACGCACATAAGAAAGGACGAAGGGACTTCTACACTTCTTTTAGTTTTTCTTTAGAATTTTACATTATATAAAACTATTGTTTTTATGTTTTAGTTTTTCTTTGGAATTTTACATTATACAAAACTATTATTTTTATGTTAGAGAATTGATGTAATACTTTGGATTATAATTTCTGAACCATTTCAATTAATGTTTTGTTAATTTTAATTATCTCATTGTTCTATTTATATTCTAATATTTATTCATGAACAGTTTCACAATTGAGAAATTAGGAATGGTTTGTGATTATAAATAAAACAGATTAGATGTTGTTACAATTAAAAAATTAAACATAATTAATTAGTTTGCAATTAAAATAATAATTATTTTTCATGATTTTATTGAATTTTGTAGCTTACCTAAGGAATTGAGGGTTAAAATTCGATGGATCAATTTATTCGTCTAAGGAATTAGGAACAAACTCTTAATAAATTCAAATGGATAATTCCAATTCAAACATCAATTGAAAAGGAAAAAAATTTGTATGAAAACGTATAAAATCAATTTTCTAACCTTGTTTATATTATTTGAGTTCCATCATTGGTTTATGTTCATCATTTCACTTGTCCAAAATTACATGAATTTGTGATTTAGTACTCAACTCATTCAATTCCAAACGATATTATTGACGATATTATTGATACACTTACCAAAAGTTCACCGGTCTCCTAGAAGGGACGACCATTTTTATGGGGTCCTTAAATCATAAAAATCTCCTACAGGATTAGTATTTCATATTATAATAATCTCCTAATATCATGCAATTTATAACTATTGTACATAGACTACAACTAACAAAAATGTGACACTGTTAACATAAGATTTGTTTTCAAATAATTGGAAGAGACGTATTAAAGGTGAAATCAGATTTTTATTGCGTTCAGGATTTCCTGTACAAAAGACTAGTTTTGCAAATATTATTGAAAACAGAAACGTTTCTTAAACCATATAAACCCTAATTAATCTTTTGGAATGCTTAAATCGATTTAGGTTATCTAAAACTTTAACCAAACCCTTCGGATACTGAATCCCAATCAAAATAAGAGCTTGGTATTCAAATCGAACACCATATAAAAGTCTACTTCCACCGTCTTCACCACGCAAGTAAAAAAAGTATACAGTCATAGCAAATGCACACAATCAAATAAAACATGTAAAAGTTCAGTCATGAACAAAAGACAACGGAAACCTAAAATTTTTATAGCTTAAACAATAACTAAAACATGAGAGTAAAAAAGGCTTACCAACTGCAACAAGTATCTACAACAGAACATGCGAGGGCTGGAACAAATTGAATTGATATCACGTATCAATAACCCGCAATACTCACAAAAGAGAAGTGAAGTGACAGCAGGGTGCAGCAGATATACAAAACACGACACAAAATATGACACGGCAAGAGCAGAAATGTAAGGCCACACAGTACTAGATAAAACCCATGATGAGAAATTCACATAAAACTAAACTTGCAAGCAGACAGGCACACAGACAAACACATGCACGCAAGGAAGAAAAATCAATCAAGTCCCAGCTCATCTTCATTTTTCTGTTCACGAGAGTCATCAACAAAAAGTTTAGGAAGTTCCAAAGATGGGCTTGAGCATCTACTTTTAACAATAGGTATTTTCCACTCCAGCATTCAATGATCAAAAGCATCATATTGGAGTTTATCCTGACATGGAGTGGACAGTTATTCAACACTACAATTACCTTAGATACCACACAGTTCACTACTGCTATTATCTTGAATGCTCAACATTTCAGAGGTAACTATGAATTTATCGCTACAAAAGTAGAGAATTTAAATATCCATTTATACCATTTAAACCCACCAATTCCTGCAGAAGGGGGTGGGATGACGACTCACAAATAATTGTCGACTCCAAGCAAAATTCAAGAAAGACATAAATGCAACAAGCATGCAGACATTTATAGTGTACGAATTTTACACGAACTGAGATTTCATTATTCGGTAAGCTTGTAGCAAAGCTCGCTCAGTCTAATTCATCATTTCACTTCGCTCGAAATCGGAACCAGGTTTGATCCAACAAGGGAGAAAGGATTAGATATAGAAATACTTGGTCTGAATTACAGCATGCATATATAAACTAACTCAAAATCAGATCTCATAATACAAATAAACCCAAACCAAATAGGGCAAATTAAATTGAGTAGCCACCGTTTCCTAAAACAACCCTCGGTTAGCCACAAACGATAAAAATAAGCACAGCACGGTTAATCGACGGTCCACTCAAAAGCAAACACGACAGAGTAAACAGAAAAGCAGTAATACCGAAACAACGGAGAAAAGAGAGAATAACACTTAAAAGAGATTCCTACTACTTAGCGACCATTCTGGCAATGAAATCCTCGTAGCGGATCTTGCCATCGGAGCCGACGTCGACTTCCCTGATCCACTCGTCGAACTCGGAGGGCTCCAGCTTCTCGCCGATGTTGGTGAGGATGTGTCGGAGCTCCGAAACGGAGACGAATCCGGTGGAATCCTTGTCGAGGACCTTGAAGGCGTCACGGAGTTGGCGATCGAAGGGTTCGGGTTTCATGTGTTTGGCCATGAGATCAAGGAATCGAGGGAAGTCGAATGGGGCGGTGAGATTCTCTTCGGCTACGATGGACTTTAGTTGGGCCTGGGTCGGGTTCCCTCCGAGTGACCGCATCAGGATCCCGAGCTCCGAAGGCGCGATCCGACCGTCGCCGTCTGTGTCGAATAGAGAGAAAGCCTCCTTCATCGCAGAAACCTGCTCATCGCTCAGATCCTTACCCATCTTCGATTTCCTTCTTTCAACCTCTCTTCTCTTTTTTTTCTCTTCTCTTCTCTTCTGAGCTACAGTGTAAGGGCTACAAGACTCGAATTGAAATTGAAATTGAAAAGAAAATGTTTTTCCTGTTCCCTCTCTCCTCAGATATGATGATGATAATAATAATTAATGGGTCGCATCGCATCCTCCCATGCTATTTTATCCGTTTTTAATTCGCTCAGCCTAACGACGTCGTTGTTGTAGTCACGTAGTTCTGTAAGCAGTATTCTCTAATTGGGCCCGTAGAAGTAAGCCCGTGTAGGACCATGGGAAACTGAAATGAAATAAATGGAGTATTACTACTTTTTCTAGGTCATATTTAATATTGAATTTTGTTTTAATCATTCTTGATTCACTTATTCATTGGGTTATGCAACTTTTTCTGATTGCACCAACTTTGTTTTTACTTTTTTATTTTCTTGACAATTGGAATAGAATCAAAACCATTGATCAACAATTTACGGACAATGATGTTTGGTGTTTGTTTAACAGTATAAATTGTATTGAGTGGTGTTGGTTATTTATTTGGATAAAATGGAAAAGTGAAGAAGAATATGATGATAATGAAAGTGAATTATGTTTAGTTTGCATGAGAAGCATTTAAAGATTGGATTGGTAATAATGTGTGGTGAAGGAAGATGATGAGGGTAGCTAAAGCCCATAAAAGTGTACAGACCAAGCCTATCAAAATGCGCCCATTAGACAACTGTAATCACTAAGAAGCGCATGCTTAAAGCCTTCTACACAAAATTCTTCTCCATAAAAAAAACTTAGATACTTCTTTTTTCTATTTTGATCGGGTTTGTTTATGATTTTTTTTCGTGTTTAATTGAGTTTTATTTTTCTCAACTTTTTGTTAATTTACATTTTTTTTGTAATAATGTTTAAATAGTTAATGTCTGTAAATGTATTTTAAATGTCAATACGTGATTTTTTAATTTTTAATTTTATTTTTCAACAACATTTTCGCTACACAATTTTTTCATGAGATTCTTTCAACAACATTTTCAAATACATTCATGATAACATTATCATTTTCACAAACAATCTTTATACTCACAAACATATTTAAAGTTTGATTTAAATAAAAGTTAAACAATCAATAATAATACAACCTAAACGTTTGCAAACTAACACTTAGAAGAGGTGGTATCTAATGTTAGACTTCTCTCAAAAAAAGTAATGCTTAACACAATTTTTCTTGCAAAAAAGCTGTACTCAATGACACTCTTCTACCGCTCAACATCATAAAATTAAATTGCTTTAGACTTGTAGTGAAAATATGGCACTAAACACCAAAGCATTTGCGGAAATAGACGCTAACCGATAAAGATGTTCAACACTATGAAGCTAAAATGTTTCCATACTTACATTATTTAATCCTATATTCACATTAAAAATAAAACAAAATTATTTATTTTTCAAATAAACACTTCTAAAATCTCACTTAATATCATTTAAAAAAATGACAATGTAAACAGCACATTAATTTTAAACTCTATTTTAAAGTTATATTTACCAAAGTTGTATTAGTTAAGACTAGTGAAAACACGATTAGTATCACTTTTATTTGTCTATATTTTTTATGATAATAAATTTGTTATATACTATGAAAATCTATTTATAAAAATAAAGGTAATATAACAATATTATACAAAAAAAAATGTATAAGAAGTAGTTTATTTTTATTACTATATATTATTAATATCATTATTAGATATTGTTTCCTTAAAAATAATAACTTTATTTTTTGAGTTAGACATACCAAGCGTGATGGTATTAACTTCTCATTCAATATTTTTTTAATAAATTAAAGTTACAGAAAAGTTTATATATATAATTTGTCGTTGTTAACATAAAAAGTTATTTGACAGGATATAATGTTAATTTGCTGTAGAAAAGCGACTAAAAATGTTGATCTAGATGGTTGCTAGAATTTAAAAATGAATGAGTTTGAATTGTTTAGTGTTATTTTTTTTCTCTCAATCAAGTCGAGAATGGTGGAAGATTGCGAGAGGCTCCACCATGCTTCCATCAGAGACATCATTTTCATATTCTTAATGGCAGCTACAGTGACAAACCAGAAGATGACAGAGACTGTCCTCCATTACTTTTTCTTCATAAATATCATACTCAATGCCACAAAAATATTTCATAACGTGGACCATTCCCAGCAATAATCTTTTACCTCTCTTAATAGTAATTAAAATTTATCATAACATCAAACTAAATATATAATATCAAAAAATATAGAAGAAAAGTTCATCTACGAACAATACAACGTTGCACTAATATATTTCTTATCAACATGTTATTATACAACTTAAGAATATTATTTATATAGGAAGACAATCCGAGTGCAATAATTGAATGGTCAATTAGTTTACAGTTTTATATGAATTATCAAGAATAGTTATATTAATCTTAAGTTAAATTATTAATATTTGGATCATAACTGGTTAACATTATTTATAAATTTATCTCAAAATTTATAAACATAAATTTGTGATATTCAATAATTGATGGCATTTATTACACATTTATTGTTAATCTTATAGGATATTTACTTATTTTAACGTCAAAGTATTTTTTACCTATCTATAATATCCCGATTTGACTGGACGAGAACCAGCACAAAGTAGACAAAAAAAACCTTGATATGATTTTGGAGTTTAGAAACCTTTGTAAAAAAAGTAAACTTAACCTCGTTCCATCCCCTGAAACATTATTATTTTTGTTTTGTATTTGTAAAAAAAAAAGTAAAAGTACATATATTTTAGTCTGATAAGAATTAAAAACGCACATAGGGTTTGGCAAGAAAAAATGGGAAAATAACAAAATGATCCAGCCATGCTATCTTTGTAGGGTATTATTTGTATGACAACCCACCCATAGGTTGTGGTATGTGTTGATAGACGATGTTGTCAGTGTCTTTTCCATCGTGGGGTTTAACTCTTGGACCTCATTGTAATAAAAAAGTTAAAAATAATAGTTTATAGAAACATTTTATATTTCTTATAATTCTCATTATTAGCCTTCATTTATCTTTTACTATAATTATAACTATAAATGTCTGAACATTAATGCGTGTTTCATCTAAAATAAAAATTATTGATTATTTTATTGTGTAAATATTGTTATATGTATCGTGTTAATCTTGTTTTCTGGGAGAATTCTAGTGCCAGAAACAGTTGTAATTTTGTCTGTTTGCATTGTCTTGTCAAAGAGTTTATTTTAGAAGAGGTTGGAATGCAGTTGAGATTTGAAAATTGGAGAGTAGTCTAATTAATCTGTCAACTCTCTCTTTCATATACAATTCCCTTACAAATTAGTATTATCCAGCGTTATAATTAATAAATAACCAGTCGCCCTTTATTTATGGAGATAGGACTAAATGACACTTAAGAATCTTTCATTTTCTTCTATTTTTAAATAAAATTATATTTATGTCAGTTTTAGTATTTAAATAGACATTGACATTCTTATGTAATTATTTAAATAGTATTTACTCTCTTTACTTTATTTGAAAAAAATGTCAGACAATAACTTAACTAAGAAATTAACTTTTAACTTTTTAAAATGTCAAACTAAAAATATTACAAATAAAACAAGAGAATTATTAAAGATATAAAATAAACAAGTGTTATTTAATAAAAACATGATTGGGATTTTTAAAAAGTATAAAATATATGAATGCAATTTTATAAAAGAAAGGGAAAAATGGATGCTCATATTAAAACTAAAGAGACGTATGTATTTTATGTCCAGAGGCAATCTAATGGGCTACACGTAATTTCCTTCGTTTATTATTACTTGAGAGTTTTCTATTTTACACTTCCTTCACTGTTAGCTGTAAAGTTCCAATAATAGGTGCCAAAAGTTAGGTTAAGGTAGGTTACTTTCCTTGACCCAGAAACTCTTTAAATATGAAAAAACACACACACACACATATATATATATATATATATAACTGAAAAATTCTTATAGGTTAATTTGAATTTTTTTTTTTTTGAATTACTGCAATGGACACGTAAAGCATATTTGAATTTATTTTGATGCAGATAAATAGTAGGAAACAGTGTTGAATGTTAAACATGTTGGGTGAGGAAATAGTCAAAGGTGGTGGGGCTGCAATACCCACATAATTATTCAGACTTTAATTAGACGATACAAAAATGTTTGAGAAACAAGGAGTGGGGATAATAATAAGTGGTATGTATGATTAAAATCCTATTTCGCCCCGAAAACCTTCTTCTCTTGCAACAGTCGTTGATGATGGAATATGAACCCTGCTTCGCACTGTCACCAACTCATCAAAAGTTACTTAATTATGCATCCTTTCTCAGTATATCCTTCTGCTCCTTACCCTGTTTCTCCGTCTATAACCACTAACCAACAAACTTTCACTCTAACAAGTTGACCAACATGTTACATTATTTACGGCCACATTTAAAAACCAAACTCAAACTTGGATTATTCAAACTACAGATAAAAGCACACACTCGTGTGAGCTCTCTCTCCTTCCAAATTCACACTCAAAAACCAGTTATGGAAATTCCTTGCCTTCTTTCTCTCTTTCTTCTGATTTCTTTTCTCATTCCTCGTATGGTTCTTGGAACTGCGGAGCTTAGAGCTCTGATGGAGTTGAAGTCCTCTCTGGACCCAGATGGCAAGATCCTAGCCTCGTGGATCAGTGACGGTGACCCATGCAGTGGCTTGTTCGAAGGGGTTGCGTGCAACCAGAACCAGAAAGTGGCCAACATCTCCTTGCAGGGAAAGGGTCTTTCGGGTTGGCTATCTCCAGCACTGGCTGAACTCAAATGCTTGTCAGGTTTATACTTGCATTATAACAACCTTTCTGGTGAGATACCGCCACACATTTCAAATCTCACTGATCTGGCTGATCTCTATCTCGACGTGAATAGTTTATCTGGAACTATTCCTCCTGAGCTCGGCAACATGGCTAGTCTCCAAGGTAAGCTATATACAATTGTGTTCGTATGAAGGTTTTTCAGAGGTTTAATGTTACGAGATAAGTTGTTGCGAGTCTTGAGTTTATTCTGTATGAACAAGATGCCTCTAGTACTGCAAATCGCTGGTGGTTATGTAAGTTTCTTGAAATGAACCCAATTGATAGTTGTCCTTTTTTACTTTTTTTTAGTGCTGCAGTTAGGTGATAACCAGTTGGTGGGGAATATACCGACACAGATGGGTTCGTTAAAGCAGCTTAGTACTCTTGCTTTGCAATATAACAAGTTAACTGGTCAAATTCCCCTTAGCTTGGGGACTCTAGAGAAGTTAAGAAGGCTAAATTTGAGCTTCAACAACTTTAATGGTACTGTTCCGGCAACACTAGCACATCTTCAACATTTGGAAGTTCTAGACGTTCAGAACAATTCTTTATCAGGAATTGTTCCTTCGGGTATGTCCCTCTATCCTCCTTTCCTTGTAACGAAGTTAACTTATTTTCCTCGCATTTCTCTTTGTATCTTTTAGTGTATTGTGTATGCTGATTAAAGTTTTGATGATGAAAATGAAGCATTGAAGAGACTTGGGGAAGGTTTCCAAGGTGCAAACAATCCGGGCTTATGTGGAGTTGAGTTTTCTAATTTGAGAGCTTGCAACAAAGATCAGAATTTAAACGTCAACCATATTGATACCTTGGATCGAGATCAACCCAAAAAGGCTCTCCCAGAGCCTGCAAATGTTCAGTTGCATTGTGATCACACCCATTGTTCAAAATCAAGGTTTCCTCAAATTGTCATCACAGTAGGTGTTATAGCTGTTACTCTTACATTCGTATGTGCTGGGTTTTTGACATTCTTCAGATACCGCCGTCAAAAGCAACGGATCAGCAATACATCAAGTTCTTCTTCTCAAGGGAAACTTAGTCCTTACCAGCCTAAAGAGTTGTACACAAAAAGTCCTTCTGCACTTGTTAATATTGAGTATTATAGTGGGTGGGATCATTTGTCTAACGGTCAAAACGCTGATGTCGGTGGGTTATTGAATGATTATCTAACTCAATTCAGGTTTAATGTGGATGAGGTTGAATCCGCAACACAGTATTTCTCGGAAGCCAGTTTACTTGGTAAGAGCAAATTCTCATCAGTTTATAAAGGAGTTATCAGAGATGGTTCTCTTGTGGCTATCAGAAGCATCAGCGTGACATGCTGTAAAACCGAGGAAGCCGAATTTGTAAAGGGGTTGAACTTACTAACCTCTCTGAGACATGAAAACCTTGTTAGGTTGAGAGGTTTTTGTTGCTCAAGGAGTAGAGGTGAATGTTTCCTTATCTATGACTTTGCCACCATGGGTAACCTTTCCCGATATCTTGACTTAGAAGATGGAAGTGACCATGTGCTCGAGTGGTCCAAAAGAGTTTCTATTATCAACGGCATTGCAAAGGGTTAGTTGCTTCTATTTACCTACCTATTTAGCAAGACTTAAATACGCATCACATGTGTTATTGGTCTTGTTATCTTATCAAAATCGGTATGTCATCTCAATAAAGTCTGCCAATTTTAGTTACTGAAATGAAAGCAACAGTTATAAGATGAAATGGTGATTTTGATGGGATAACATCACACAGTGCCTGTATGTATCTAGATTTTTTCCTTACCTGCATTCTCTTGCAGCATACGGTACGGAAGAAAAGTTTCCTGCCAAAAAGAAAATTCCAGTGATGTCCTATATGCAAATGAATTATAAGTGACAAAAAAGTTCAGTAATAATCATTGTCAAGAGAAGACAATGGACGATACTGATTATCACAATTCAAATATTCAAACAATTAAGACTGTCTTACAATTCTAAAGTTCAGGAAAACTGAATGACACGCAGCATCAAATTTATTACTCTGGATAATATATGTTTTTATGTATGACATTTGCTATTCATTTGACCAGGCATTGGATATCTTCATAGCAATGATGCAAGCAAACCTACAATAGTTCACCAGAACATTTCAGTGGAAAATATTCTCCTAGACAATCAGTTTAATCCATTGATCATGGATGCTGGACTACCTAAGCTTCTTGCAGATGATGTTATTTTCTCAGCTCTTAAAGTAAGTGCTGCAATGGGATACTTGGCTCCCGAATACATTACTACCGGACGATTTACTGAGAAGAGTGACATATACGCATTTGGAGTTATTATTCTTCAAGTTCTGTCTGGCAAGACGACAATAGGTAGTTCAATACGGACAGCAGTTGAGTCTTTCAGATTTGATGATTCTGTTGATGCCAATCTTAGGGGAACGTATTCAAAATCTGAAGCAGCTACACTTTCAAAGCTTGCAATACAATGTACTCATGAATCTCCTGACCAAAGACCGACGGTGGTGGATGCGATTCAGGAGTTGAGTGTGTCTTCTGCTCATTTGTAATCATATACTACTGTCTATTGTTATCGGGAGACGTTTAGACACTTCCCAATAGTTGGGTTGGGTTTCATACATGCTACTATTTCCTTGAGCTATATACTTTAAAACTAGCCATTGCCAAATAATTGTGGATCTAAATGGATTCCATTCCCGTTGTTACGAACTGGGATAGTTGAAATATGTTTTTAATTCAGTTTATTGTAAATTACAGTGCTTCCTGAGGTAATGATCTCAGTCTACTCTCGTGGTTTGTAGTTGAATAGCTTGAAATACATTCTTCTTGACACTGCGAGAAACTTTGCATGGAAACTTGTACAATTGAAAAATATGAAAACATAATCGGTTATTGCTATGAATATCATGCAAGCGGCGGTGCTTAGAATAGACGGCATTTTCTAAGGTACAACCACCCCACACTCCCCTCTCCCAAAAAAAATTAAATTAACGTTCTAGAGCTTTTCCGCCGCATAATTAATAAGTAATACCTAAACTACGTAATGTTGAAACAAATGTATGTTCCTTCCTAATAATTAGGCAAGCAAACACAAAAGTGTCCTATTTTAAGGTTCTATGAAGAGAAAAGTAACATGCAATCATATTACTAAGATGAAACTCATTCCGCAGGAAAATTCACAAAAACTTATGTCGTTACCGTCCCCTTTTTTTACTGACTACTAACCCACGAGAAGTATTCGGATTACATGAACGCTTCCATTCACAAATTATTCGTAAATATTTGCTCTGTGAACGACGTTGGGCATCCTACGCAAAAGCAGCGTGCTGTCCATGGTCTTGAAGCCATTCAGAAGGCCACCAATCCGGTCTACTAGCGATAACCTTCACATCCTCTTGTCCCTGAATGGACAAGGCACTGGACCCCTTTAAAGCTTCCTCTAATCGCAAGAGCCCCAGACCACGACATCCTTGGACAGTAGTCACTGTACCAGCTTTTTTGCCGGATGTTGTGTTTATTACTTCTGAGCCTGGAATGACCTTGCTTACTAACTCTGGAATAGCAGAAAAGGAATGGGTAAGAGTACATCATTATAATAATATATAACGCTAAAGAAGCCATATACTTGTTGTAGGATTACCTTTCCCATCGTTGTCCAGAAACCTTAGAGGAACTATCCGCTTCCGAATCACCCCCCTGTGATGTGTACGAGCAATGAGTTCTTGGCCAACATAGCAACCTTTATCAAAGCTAATTGCATTAAGGCCTGCAAGATTATACTCCAGCGGTACCGCCTCACCTGGACATGATCACAACCTATTTGAGACACCGAACTCTGATCAAATGAATTCAACTGAGGATGAGTTTTCACAAGGAAACCAAAACACCTTTTGAAATCTCGGTTGATCCTTCAGCCACTCCCTTCTCTATTCTCCACATAAGGAAATTCTGTTCATCGGTCTCTTTGTCAACCTCAATGAGAGGGGCTGAAACAGGTAGAGATGAAGGAGACTCTTATTGACTAAATATTTGAAGATTTGTCACACTAGTACAAAAGATTGCATGATAAATAGACACATTTTGTTACTAGCAGCGAAGGAATAGCTAACTAACGAGTTATATTCGATGGGAAGATCCCTCTGAAACCAAGAGAGGTCAATCTTGGATCCTTGAACCATTGCCACCCACTATCACTCCCATGCGAAGATGACATTGCAGTACTATCCACACCAGCACCCCAGCCAACAGAGGCTGCTTCTGGTTCTTCTACTTGTGAAGACTTCTCCGGAAGGCCATCACCATAACGCTGCCAGCATGAGAAATGACTTGAAACATCATCAATGTCAACCTTTGACCTCAACCGGTATCTGCAGCACTAAAATGTTATGGTTTCCGCTCAGAAATAAGAACCAGTAAATAAAAAAGGAATAAGATCAACTGCAACCCAAAACCACAACCAAAGCATGAACCGGATTGCTCTGATCACGTAAAAGACAAGATGCCAAGGCAAGTCAAACGATCTACTATATTCAGAGGCTAAAAAGCTAGTTCATCATACTTTATAGGATGCATTTTCAGTGTAAAGTAACCACACTTTATACCATGCATATGCTGTGTAATACAACCGGTATCTGCAGCACTAAAATGATAAGGTTTCTTCTAGGAAATAAGAACAAATAAATCAATAAGTGTAGGAAGAAGATTAACTGCAACCAAAAACCACAACCGAAGTATGAACTTGCTTTGATCACGACAAAAACAATATGCCAAGGCAACACAAACGATCTACTTTGTGCACAGGCTAAACATCTAGTTCATCAGACTTTATAGCATGCATATGCAATGTAGCATAACCACGATAAAAGATGCAATAAAAGGGTATATGAAGGAGAAAAATAGAGTAGTAGAGATGGGAATTACGTAACAGGTCCCTATAAACGAGGGACAGAACAGTTGAGAGGAGGTTAAGCGGTCACTAATTAACTGAGACTTTTAAGGAGAGATCTAGGGTGCTCTAGAACTCACCTTCTCATCCAATGTGTTCTTTCTGAGATTGCTGAATAAGATTGTTGGGATGTACCTGTCCAGTTCTTTTCATTGTTTATTTTCCCTAATCCTATTTGATTCTGTCAGTTCTATACCATTCAGTGTCTATCAGCTACAACTTTAAGACAAATGCTATGGCACTAGTTACGGAAAAAAAAACAGAGCATTTCTTTTATATATGGAAAACACAGATTGTTCAATGCTCCTTAGTGTGTTTGGAAGACTCGTTAGCGGTTAGCACGAGGTTATGCTTGGAGACAAGGATAGAATACTAGAACAATTCTATATTCTTCTACTCGTACTTGCTCCTCTTAAAAATTCACCCAATTAATAGAGTTTGATTTCTATGTACTTTTCATCTTAAAACTTATATTCTGTGAATCAATCAGAGTCATGGTAGATATTATAACCTCTTTAAGGCCAAGGATATGTAATTATCTTTCCAAGTGCGAATGGAAAAAACTACTAAAAATGAATTGCCAAAAAGCAAAAACTAACAGTTAATTGAAAGTGAAGTAACTCCTTTCTCTCTCCCTTCCCATACATAACACGGTGAAGTTGAGAAATTAAGTATAAATCAAAGTAATGGCACGAAAAGAATCAATGATACATAACAGAGCAAATAAACCCAACTAAAAGAAAGAAAGATTAAACTCACTTGTTGAAGGTTTGCAACAACTCATCCAACACAGAAGCATCCACGTCAGCAAACAAATGAAAGGGTCTATCGGAGTTGGACTCAGGAGCAGTGCCGGTGTTATCGAGCTTGGTGTCCCTCATGGGAAGCTTATAGAGAAAGAGGTCGTAGAGGAATCTCCCTTGAGGGGTCAATAAGGCAGCATAAATAGGAGGAACCGACGTAGCAGGCACGTTCGGCGTGGGCAAGTTTTCAGTTTTGTCACCAATGGGGTCACCCAACCTCCGTACATCGTTGGTAAGGAGGCCCTGTAGGAACTTGAGGGTGTCAGGCCCGCGGAACCGTATAACGGAACGGGACTTGAGAAGAGAGCCCAAGGGCCCGACACCTTGGACCTGGCTTTCACAACGATTACCGAACCTCTTCCAAGTTGTGAGGTGAATGCCTCTGCAACGGTGGGCAAGGGATTTGGGCAATGCTACACGATTCATGGAGATTGGTGATTATGGAGAAAGAAGGAGAAGATGGTAAAGTAGAAGAAGGTGATGGTCAGGCACAAGAGAAAGGAGGTTGGGTTTGGCTGTGTGCGTGGGTTGTTGGACGGTGGACACGTTGCTAGAGATGGATAGGTGTTCGATGAAAGTCGTGTGAGGGAATCCACTCGTCCGCTCCTGACCAGGCTAGACCCTTTACTCGACTTCGCGTGGCTTCTTACATTTATTTGTGTGTACGCTACGTTTTCTAGGAAAATTCTTTTACCCTGTGAAATCAAATATTCTGTAAAGTTAAAAAATACTGAACTTATTGTACAGTTAACTGTTAACTGTGGTTTAGGTCATTCTCTATCACAATTTTCTCCCGCTTTTTACATCCAGTTACATTCCTTTCTCAACTCACCCCGTTGAAAGCTCGTCGCCGTTGAAGGTTCGCCCCCGTCAAAGGCTCGCCGCCGTCGAAGGCTCGCCGCTATTCCGCACTCTGCCATCGCCGAACTGTCGAAGGCTCTATCACCATCGTCGAAGGTTCGTGGCCGTTGAAGGCTCACCGCTATCGAAGGTTTTTCCGCTCTCTGTCGTCACCGAACTGTCGAAGGCTTTACTGAGAACACTTCTTCTTTAGCTAGAAAGAGAAGTAAAGGATATCAATGTTTGTCTTGAAGGTGTAGTGATCCCAGTGATGGTAACAGTTGATTTTCTTTTGGATTTTGTGGGAGCTTAAATTGTTTAGAAAGATTTGATTTTATTTGCTTTTTTTGGACAATTCTATGAATGAATGCTGTATTTGGTTGAGATGCATGACATACCGAGTTAACTAGAGAATATTACTAAAAGATGTAGTTCCTCATATTTCGCGAATCTGGATTTGTGAATGATGAGTTGGGTTTCAGACATAATAGTATTCCACGTTTTATCTAAACTTTGGAGATATTTTGTGTGATTAATAAATCTCGGACTGCTTCATTAACTTCATTAACTGGTAAAGTGAAGCTTGCACTTTTTTTACTGAACAAAAATACATAGGAGAGGAAGAGCCATGGAACTTACAGAGTAAGTGGTAGAACTTTGATCAGGTTTTGTTGCAGTTGGATCACAAGGGGGACCATATATATCATAAATGTATATCACTCCAATCTCATTATCCCCTCTTATTTGGTATTCGTTGCATTCACTTGTCATGTTCCCACTCTCAAAGTCACAATGCCTTTCAATTCCTTCATGAGAACACTTCTCCTTTAGCTGGGAAGAGAAGCAAAGGGATATCACTCTGCAACCCAAAGTACGAAGGTTTTTCCTCTCCCTTTCAAAAGGGATAAATAAAATTGGAAAGTGATACATTTTGGTGTTTGTCTTGAGGTTGTATTCATCTGACAAGGATGAGTAATAATTTGCTGTGAGATGCAATTTGGTTCATTGTAAAGGAAGAGCAAGAGTGGTATGCTACAGTTCAGTGGTAATAAACAAAGAGGGAGAAAGATGGAATGGAATGGGAGTGAGTAGAAGTGATATTAAATAGCCAAAGGGAGAGCAAAATTATTTGTTTTTTGGTAAAGGGAGAGTAGCATTGGCAGCATATTTTTGCCAATGGAGAGCAGTATACACAACATTTTTTATTTATAGAAGAGAGACAGTCATGAATCAGTAGTTTTTAGGCATTGATTTGTATGGGGTTACTTGATTGTTTTTAGGCAATGGAGTGAGCTGGGTTAAGTAATTGGGCTTTGAAGGAAAAAATGGGCTTAAATTCTGGGATTATATTGTGACTGTCAAGCTTTTAAATTGGTATAAAACAAGTTCAAATAAATCTTATAGGAGAAAAGTTTCTTAACTTTAACTGTTGCATTGGCTTTGTTTAAAAACAATAAAGTTACATTAGTACTTCAATGCTTTTTTTCTCTGTTTTTCTTATATTTGCAGACATTTTCATTTATGAAGTAACATTTAGAAGTATTATAATTAACTGAAAATAGTAGAAGCACTGAGATTTGAATGTGCATTTGGTTTGGGTTTTGTTGAAAGTTGAATTGAATAATGAAGGTAGGAGAGTTTGCTGAGAGTTATCTCATATATAATAGAGCAGATTATAATTAGTGCAGCTCTCTGCAGAATTAAATGAAGTCAAGGGGGAGTAATGAGATGAAACAATGATAATATGAAAATGGTGTGGGCTACATAGGAGATAGAGAGATGTAGTGCAACAGATTGGAAGGTATATATAGTGTTAATGTGTATGTTTTCTCATTGTGATCCCAGGAAAAGCGGATATGCAAATGTGTTCATTAAGAATCTTGATGCATCAGTAGATAACAAGGCATTGTATGACACTTTTGCTGCCTTTGGAACTGTGCTATCTAGTAAGGTAGCGGTTGATGAGAATGGTCAATCAAAAGGGTATGGATTTGTGCACTTTGACAATGACGAGTCTGCTCAGAATATCAAAAAATTGAACGGCATGTTAATAAATGATAAGAAGGTCTATGTTGGGCTTTTTGTTCAGCGTCAGGAAAGGGCTCCAGGGAATGGATCACCAAAACCAATGTATATGTGAAAAAATTTTCTGAAACATAGACTGATGAAGACCTCAGGCAACAGGCTATGGTTTTCAACCTCATGTCTTGCCACAAAGCATGCGTGGGGTTGCTCCAAATTTCATTATGCCATACCACCTTCAGAGACAGGATTCTCCTGGACAAAGGATGGGTCCTACTACACGAAAGGTTGGAAATACCCAGGTGATCATCATACTATAGTTGTATTCTTCTTCATACAAAATATTATACATACTGATAAATTTGAAATTTTGAAAATAGGTAACTCTCAGCCATTCACTTCCAATACCACCAAATGGTCCAAATAGCATACATAAGTATGTGCCCTATAATTTGGTGGGTCCATCTGAGATTTCTGCATCTCCTCTTGATGTCAAGACTTCTGCTACATCATCTACTACACTTGCTTCGGCTTTGGCTTCTGCAGATTGGAAGGTATATATAACAGTAAGCACTTCTATAAGTTGAGGTGTTATATTTTACAACTTATTTAGTCAACGATGTAGTTTCCATGTTCCATGTTTAATTCTTCATATTGCTTCTTGGCTATTTTACTTATTGCGAACTTATACATGAGTGAACACCAAAAGCTTCCTGCTATTTTACATTTGAAGTTGAATATATTGATAAGTGATAAGGGTAGCTAATATTTGTTTCACATTACCACTTATTGATTCAATTAGTTATCTCTCTATTGGACATAGAGTTTTTGCTTTTATGTTTATGAACAACTTAGTCACATTACTTTTTGAAAATATGATTTCTATAAAATCAGTAGTATAGCATTCAAATAACAACCTTTCTGCAGAAAAAGCAATATATAGTCAGATTGAACAAGATGGGGGACTTCAGGAGGGGTTTAATTAGCAATGCCCTCGTGATGGACTTGCAATTGAGGATCCAAAGTCAAGGGGAACTCATGAGTTTGATCCATCCAGACCATTGGACGTGCCTTCTGTTTTTGATGCAAACTCCATTAACCTGTTGCAGCTGGCTGAAATTATTAGGAGGCTTAATGAAGAAGAGTGTCAGTTTCTGATTGAGGCAAGAGGAGTTGAGTCCGATTTGGTACTGCAAAATCAATTTAATGCTGCCATGGCTGAGGTGGAAGCTCTTTCTGCCAGAGTGGTTGAGCTGCAGAATAATTTTGACATGTCTCAAAGATTCACTGGAATTATCCAAAGAGTTAGCTGATTACAGAGGCTTGATCTCAAGTTTAAAGGTGGAAAAGAAGGGCATGAATGAAACTCTTGATTTGACAAATGATGAGAAAAGTATAAACTTTTGGAGGAGAAGGAATTTCATCTATTTGAAATTAAGAATCTGGTATCTGAATGCTACATTCTTACTTTAGATTTAGCTCTGGCACTGTTTAGAGTAAGAATTAGCTCTGGCACTGTTTAGAGTGCTTTTAATTGCCAGTGATAACTGTTAATTCTGATTGCAGTTAGTAGTGCATGGTTTATATTGTAGAAGTGTCCAATACTTGTGCCAAAACATTCCATGTTAACTATACTATATGTAATTAATTTAAAATAAAATTAAGATGATTTTTTTATAAAAAAACAATAGACGTAATTAATTTAAAATAAAATGTGATCCATTAAAATAATTTTAGTTAAATATTAAATTATAAAAAAAGTTATACTATTATTAATTATTTATTTTTTAATTATAGTTTTTATTAATGTTTTATTTAGATGTTGTATATTTTCTTCATTAATATTATTTTTAAATACTTTATATTTCATTAGTACTACTGTTATTAAACTTATTATTATCATTAAATTATTATTGTTATTATTTTATTATTATTGATTATTAATTATCAAACATAAATAAAAGGTTGAAATTTTTAAAAAATAACAGTCATTTGATAATTACATTCTTTACCTCCTCAATCCTCTTATATTAGGAAAATTATAACCTCACATCTCTCCAAATTTTTTTTCTTAAATATCTAGATATTCCTTGAAACAAACAAGTATGTTATTCTCATTTATTCTTTCACAAATAGTAAATATGTTGAAAAAAAAAAACATAGCCTGATGTTATTTTTTTCTCTTTCCTGTCTTCCCTTCTTTTTAAATATTTAAAATTGAAATCATCCCCCTGTTATTTGTGTCAATCAACCTTAGGAGTTTGTGTAGGTTTTCTAAATAATATTGGGTAATTTATCCTACTCACTCCTCTCTTTAATTTTCATTATTTTCTTATAAACCTATCATGCATTGCTTAGGGCTTGAGGTTAATTTTAGTGTAATTGATGAATATTTAAGGTGACCATTTTTTTTGGAGTTTCTCATTACCTATATTAATATAAATTATAGTTTGACAACATTAAAGTTGTGCAATTTAAAAAAAATTATTAAAATTGGGATTTTGAAAAAAATTACAATAATCAATAAATTGTATCAATTTTGTATAACTTTATTATGAAAAAATCGTATCAAAATAACACTACTTTAATGTATAATATTTTAAGTTAAAATCGTGTCAATATAATATGAATTTAGTTTAATGCATTTTAATTTAAAATTGAATCAAAATGATATAACTTTAATTTAATTTTTTTTATAAAAGTCAGGTCATACCAACGCATAATTTGAACTATTTAACACAATCTTAGTTTTAAAAGTGATTTACGTGTTGTTATCTCATGACCTTTTCACATTAAAGTTATGTTGCCTTAATATAAATTGCTTATTTTTATAATTTGTTAAAAATTACCTATTTATGAAAATTTATTTTTAAAAACATTACATCGAAATAGTACTCTTGCTTATAGTTTTCATATTACAACAACATTATTTAGAAAGGAGAAATTAGCTTAATTTAAAAAATTATTTATTGCATATTTGTGTCTTTAAGTTGTGGATTTTGGTATAAGATTTTTTATATTAGAAATGTGGAGTAAAATATTTGAATATGTAAATAATTGGCGAGTAGAACATGTGAGGATATATATTTTAGGTTATATCAGATTTTTATAGAATAAATGAACACTTGTACTTTTAAATGTATTTTCTATGCATTTAAAGTAAGGATATGTTAAAAATTTTAAAACCTTTAATGTTAAAGTTAGGAGAATTAATGTTGAAACTAACAAATTGTTGTGTGAGAGATCTTTTAAGAAATTTTATCAATGATAAGATATACCAGTTAAGCCAATATAAAATATTATCACCATTTATAATTTAAAATTTTAAGGTGATGAGATATTGGATTTTGTTATCGTTGAATCTCTCGTCTTTATTTAATATGAAAGTAGAATTCATACTAGAACTTTTTAAATATAAGTATGTGGTGGTATAGATACAACAAGTATTAATCTTAAATGCTTAACTTAAAATGTATTTTATGTGTATTGGAGTTTCATTATTATTATTTTTATTTGAAGGTTTAATACATAAGTTGGTCCTACTTTTAAGGGTTTGGTTTCAGAGTAATCCCACCTTTTAAAAAGTTCAGTAATATCCTATATTTTGTTAAAAATGTTCAATCCGATCATTTCTGCTCACGCCCTTAAAAACATAAGGGTACAAATGTCACCCCTGTCACATCATCATCACCATCCCCAAACAAATCCTAATTTCTCTCCAAGAAACCCTAGCTGCCGCACCATCGTTCCCGCGCCACCACCCACGACCCCTTGCTATGCCGCGACCACCAATCTTCACCATTTTCACCCTCGCACCAGCCAAATTGTCGTCGCGCCAGCAGCATTGTCGTCCAATCTCCACCATATAATTGTCCACCACTAACCACTAACCAAATCGTTAGTTGTTGCAGATCGTGAATCGCCACTCTTCTCCACCACTAATCGCGTCGCTGCTTGCCTCAACTTGCAACCACGACCTACAAGCAAACTGTGGAGACCTAGGGTTTCTCGCATTCTGGTCACATAGCTTTGGTGGTGGCGTGTGATGCGTGGGAGAGGACGGCTGCCAGCGAAGATGGCGGTGACAGCATGGTGCGGCGACTAGGGTTTCTTAGAGAGAAATTAAGGTTTGTAAGACTTTTTTTTTTTAAATTAAAAAATAATTTAAGTCCACCTATTTTTCGGATTAAACATTTTTTTAACGAAATATGAGATCTTACTAAAATTTTTTTTTAAAAGATAGGATTACTTTGAACCATACCTCTATAAGTAGGATCAAACGATGTATTAAACTTTTGAACTATTATTTTTATGTTGAAGTTTTAATTTTAAAATTAAAACTTATATAGTAAGTAAGTTATTATTATGATGGTTATATCTTGAACAGTAAATATTTATTACGTTAGATCTAAAATTAACTAGCAAAATAAATTTAATAATTATTTACAAATGTCATCAATATTTATCTTTTATGACCGGTGAATTATATCTATCATAACGAATTTTTATTTTTAACTAGTGTCGGTTGAATTTTCTTAAATTATTATTGTGATGATTATTGTTTAAATAAAGATAATAGTAATTTAAGTAAGCATTTATTAGTGGAGGAAGTTATGAGCTAATTTGGGAAGAAGTGATTCTTTTCCCAATACCTTTTTCTGCTTTTTTCTGGTGCTGATCGAAAACCAGTGGCTGACAAATTTAGTAGGTAGGTTGTGTTGTGCAATGTGAGTGACGCGTAGCATTGTTGTTTCTGTTTGAATTGAAGACTATCTTCTTCCTAATTAATTTCATTTCTTCGTAATTAATTTCATTTCATGGTAGTAAATAACTGTATTCATTTTACAACAACCCAAGGGATTTGCATTATATGTGTTTGCATGCATCTGTCATAAACACTGACACAGCATTAGTGCATTACTACCACCACTCACAACCACAAATCCACAGAAAACACGTTACATACAATAATAATACTCGCTTCGCTACTTTCAAACCTTGTTTTTGACTATCTCACTGCTTTGCGTATGGATCAGGTACTCTCTGTCACCACAACAAACCTTTTCAACTCATTTCTCATTAATTCAAGATTAATAATACCAAGATACACTTTTATATTTATTTCACACAGGTTATAACTATAAAAATAAAACAATAAAAAAATTATAAATCTTTTATTATTTCAAGAAAAAAAAATAAAAAGTAAGTAAAGATAATATTAAATGAATGTGAAATATTTATGTGTGTCAAAAAACCTTTCCTAATAATTAAAAATGTGTTCCTATCAATGTTTGGAAGAAGAATGTTTATAGAATAAATAAGAAAATAAAATAAACAAGTTAAAAAAAAATGGACAAAAGATTAAAATCAATTTTAAAAAAACATTATTCATAATTAAATTGTAATTAAGTTAATATTAATCAACACTCCATTTCAAAATTAATAAATAAAGATTTGAAAAAATAAAATAGACTAAATATATTCACAATCAAACATTATTTTAATAGTATCGTCTGTAGATATTTTTTAATGATTTAAACGAATATAATACTTAGATTTCTAAATATTTAGATTTTGAAAGACATAACACAATTTGAACGGTTGGTTCCACCCATATCAAGTGATAATTAAAATATTATTTATTATTGCTATTTGATTTAATTGTATTTCAGTGTTGAAATCCAAAAAGTAATTGTTTACTCAGACAAAAATACAGTACTATGTTGAACCAAATCCATGGTTTTTAGCATATTATAAATATGAACGGAAGAATATACTAAAGGTACGGATGAGGCCGGTTGTTATAACAAATCAGGTCAACAACCAAAAAGTGTATGATGATATGTTTGATGATAGATAGACAAAAGAAATCAAGGAATATAAATATTATAATTATTTAGTATTGATGAATTTAATTTTATAATTTTGTATTTTTAATTACTTAAGTTATATAGATGCTCAATAAACATATATTTTTGGATGGTTCAAAATAGAAAAATTGGTCAGCATTTGAGTCTCATTCTTTATTTCAAAGAAGAATTGGATTCACCCGTGGATTATATTTAAAATATATTAATGGATATCGATTTTGATATTTTAAAGTATATTATAAATAATTTTAATATATCAAATGTATTTTCAATATTTAATAAAGAATCTACAACATTCAACAACAAAAATTTGGACTCGTCAAATTTTATTTTTTAGATGTTTTTTAAAAAAATGTAAATATTAAAACGTAATCTTCCATCTCATAAAAGTGTTATTTTGGAAGTTATTGCTGTAATTAAATAATAGAAAATAACATTTTTTACAAAACAAACCTTTATTATTAATATTATATTAAAATAGAATGACACGTTACCTTACCTTACGTAAAAATGAGTGAAAAACAATTAATATGTAAAATTTATTAGTATTGACGGTAATACTTTTAGATCAATGTTAGCAACATATATATTTTTCAGGATTTTAACACGTTTTTTAACATAATTTTACTATTTATTAAAAATTGGATAAAAATTAAAAAGAGAGAGAATGGGGTCGTTAGTTAAAAAAATAAATTCATTAAAACTCTTAATTTTCAATATATTCAATCAATTAGATGAAATAAATTAAAAAATATGGGGGTAGGCTATTTGTAATACTATCTCTCCTTTTTGTAAAATTATAATTTTTTAAAACTTGTAATATCGTTTTTTTATATTTTTATTCTCCTCGTGGAGGTGAAAAATGGTATCCTCTCGGCAACGTGTGAAGTTATTTTCTAATACATTATATCCTATTTTTACTTACTTTTAAATAAAATTGAATAAGTTCCAAGAAATATTAAAATATAACTAAACATTTTTTTATATGTAACAGAAATTTTAATATTTTCAAGATTCCATGCAATACGATACTTTTAAAGCATTATTTTTATTCATTAATTATTCTTTCTGTTTTTTAAGTGTATTATTTTTAGATTTTTTTTGTTTAACAGTTATTTTTATAGTTTCAAATGATATTAATAATTTTTGTATTTCTATTATTACCTTATATGCATTTTTTATTAAATTATATATATATATATATATATATATATATATTGTAATTTAGAAATAAAAAAATTTAAAAATATTTTATTAATATCGTGAGAATTTATTATACTTTTCATTTCCCTAAAAATAACTTAAACGACACTTAAAAATATTGGAAGGAGTAATTTTGTTGATACTATAGTATTCAATAATAGTAATTAAAAAAATATATAAAGAAAAATGACAAATAAAAATTATTTTATTAAACATCTTTAACTAATTTAGTATATTTAGGCCGGTCAAGTATTTGTGATAAAAGGAATGTGAGAACCTAAGCGCCGACGTCAATTAGTTGACAAAGCCAAGATTGACCTTTTTTTTTGTGTATGACGAGAATTAAAAGAATTTTTTTATTTGATAAAAAAAGTTGTAATTTCTGTAGGTTGTATTTAATATTTTACAAGTCTCTCTTCTATTTTATAATTTTTTAAATCTAATTAATGATAAATTTTTAATTAAAATTAAATGATTAAAAAATATATTTACTTGAGTTTAAACTGACTATACACGAGTAGAATAACAAAACGAGTTGAATTCCATGAACTATTCTATTAGCGGTGTTAAAAGAGACAAAATAATAAGATTTTAACACATCAATTTGTTTTGGCCTATTTTATCCAGTTCGTGAATTTAACGTGAAAATATGGACTAGCTTACTCGATCTGTTGGTATTTTTTAAAATTAAAAATTAAAAAAAACAATTAAAAGGTTAATTTGTATATTATACTTTTAAAATATAAATATGTAATATTATTATAATTTAAATAATTAATACTCATAAATTAAATTTTAATAAAATAATTTAAGATGTAAATATAATAATTATTTTAATTTATTTAATTAAAAATATTAAATAATCAATTAAAACTTTAAAAAATATTTATATAATTAAATATAATTTTAATATTTATATGTATATATAAACAAATTTTAAAATTAAAAATATTTAAAAGTTTTGAAAACAAATTAAAAATAATGGCAGTCCATTTTTTACCAGATTATGTTCATTTCTTTTTTACGAACATCTGATTCATTTTTTACATAGACTAATAGATCGGACCAAAATAAATTGGACTAACCCATGCGATCACCCATTCATACAAGGTTTTACACGCTTCTAGGTTCCGAAGTAATAATGTTAAGGATGTTAGTCAGAGTTTGTTTATTGGCAAGTGCTTGACACGTTTGAATAAGACCTGGGTCTCTATTCTAGGTACAGAAATTATATTTTGATATTTTTTTTAATAATAATAATCGTCAATAATTTCTTAATAAATAATGTAGTAAACAGTTATTAACCAAATATCATTTACTCAATAGCTTTTTTCTTAGTTATTAACTAGGGATGCAGTGATCTCAGATACAATTTCCTTCTGGAACCAATCTTAAATCCTCTCTCTCTCTCTGCAATTTGATTTTCCATTTTGTACTTCCAGCTATTCATACCATTTTTAGATTGAATGCATTCCACCTTTTGACCCTTGTTTTTGCATTCTCTACTGTCTTTTTCTTTCAAGCCTGTAAAGCTCAACTCGCTTTAGCTCATTTTCTCCAACTGATCAATCACCCGCTTTAACGTGAACCCAAGCATAAAGATAAATCATTTCTTTGCAATAGCTGATAAAAAAATGAATTAAAACTAACTAAATTTATAATATTTTTCTGTAAAAATGTCCTCCAAATCCTCAAATAATTTCACAAAACTAGTTTTAATATGTTGAGCAAAAACGATATATCTTCTGGTAAAAATCGTTTTAGTGCTTAAATATATAACAAGAGTTTATGTATTTTAATATTCAAATCTTAATAATATCAATATAGATATTAAATTACTAGTTACGTATATTAGCAATTTATGTTGTTTAATCAAATAGCCTAAAATTCCAATTGTAGTGATGTCACTGAATCATCTTGAAAAAGAAATATATTAAGTCACACTTTTATGTCGTAAAGTTATAACAGAAAACATAGAAAAATATGTACATATACAACAATTTTTTATACTGCTTTTTGTTTAATATTTATTATATGTAAGAATGATAAAACTAACTAAATAAATAAAAAGAAATATCATCATTTGTGTCATACCTGATGTGGGAACAGAAGGAAGTTTGATACTTTGTGGAACGCGGATATTTTTGTTGCATGACCAATGATCAGAGTCGGCTTGGTCCGCAAGGCCGCAAACTGCATCTTAAACACGACTTATGAAAATGGCATGCCAACCACGAACAATCTAAAACCACCAAAAAATTGGATACCATTCACTGTTTTTTTTTTTGTTGCCTTGGACTAATATTTATATAATATCTTTTGACCAAATTAAAATTAATTTTTTAAATAAAAAATGAATTTTCCCTGAGAAATTGCCACGTCATACACCTGAGGAAGAAAGCACCGAGAAAAAGATGAGTGGAAAAAGGGTATTGGTCTTCGGCCCCCAAACCCCACCGCCATCGTAATCCCATACGTTAGTTGAATCAGCAACGCATGAAAGTCAACGGTCTTTGTCTGAACCCAACCCTTATCCCCTGCACCTATCCTACATAAATTAAACCCACACCCTCTCTTCTCCTTTTCCAAATTCACACTCACACCAACACCATCACCAACACATCACACCCAATATGAAACTAACCTGGTCACCTGAGAGAGCATCCAGAGCATACATCCATACAGTCCAATCTGTAAGCATAGATTCTTTCTTCAATTCAAACGTTGCTTCTTCTTTTATTATTTTATTGATTATTGCTTACCTTCAAGTGTTGTGATCTACACTGATTTTTGTTTTTCGTTTCGTGCAGTGTCGGGTTTTCAGCGAATCAGGAGTGGCGGAGTTCATTTCCGCCATGGCGGCGGGGTGGAACGCGCAGCTCATAGTGGAGACGTGGTCGCAGGGAGGACCTATTGCCACCAGCATCGGGCTAGCCGTGGCGCGCTCGCACACGTGCGGAAGGCACGTGTGCGTGGTTCCCGACGAGCGCGCCAGGTCGGAGTACGCGGAGAGAATGGGCGAGGCAGGGGTCGAGGCGGAGATCGTGGTCGGGGAGGCGGAGGAGGCGATTCAGGGTTTGGTCGGCGTGGACTTCTTGGTTGTGGATTCCCGGAGGAAGGACTTTCCACGCGTGCTGAGGCTGGCGAAGCTGAGTAACAAAGGCGCTGTGTTGCTCTGCAAGAACGCGAATTCAACTTCCAAGGGTTTCATATGGCGGAGCTTGGTGGCGCAGGGTTCTTCTCGGCGCGTGGTTCGTTCGGCGTTTCTTCCCGTGGGGAAGGGACTCGACATGGCACACGTGTCTGCCTGTGGAAGTAATAGCACGGGACGCAGATGGATTAAGCATGTTGATCAACAATCAGGGGACGTGCATTTCATTCGGAGATGAACAGTATATTTGTGTTATGTTCAATTCTTCTGTTATGTAAATAGATTTTGTGCATGTATGGATATAAAGTAAAGGACCCGTGTTTAAACATGTTAGACGGTGAGAGAGAAGGAGCTAAAACTAGTAGTAACTTTTATCTGGCTTCTTTTTTTCTTGTAAAATGATGAACTTCCGTGTATCAGAAATCATTGCATTTATTTGTTTATTTATTTAGAAAATGATAAACATTCCTTTTGGTGGTCTTTTGTTTGCCCTGCGGTCGTGTTAGAAACAGTCATGAATTTAGTTGAAAAGTTAATCAGAGTTTTGACGCCTTAAGATGCAATGTTCAATATAAGTTATTTGTATTTGGAAAAGTCGTGGTTTGCAGTACTCAACTCAGGGGAACAGAAGCAACTTTTCAGATCCTTCCAGAAGGCTGGCTGCTGATCTGCTTCTCGAATTCATTGAATATCATGGAATGATTTGTGCTTTGAGAGGTCGAAGAAGGGAGAAAACACTAAATTTGACAGTAGGCATAATGGTTGTAATTGGCAAAAGCATGTAACAGAAAATATGAGAATGAGTTGAGGCAGTGAACTGCATATGTTGTCATTAGGAGAGTTAACTTCACACTATTCTGCACTTGAGGCTTCATTCGGTAGCTAAAAGTTACATAATGATTACTTCATAAAATTTGACATACCATATTTTTTCAATGTTGTTGATCTGATAAAGAGAAATTCGTCAATGTTAATTAAAGCACTCAGCTATAAAATTATAAGTATTTTGATGTTTACTATCCTTATTTTAAATGACATTTATTTCACATTTACATTGGAGAAAGATATATAGGCTATGATGTTATAGGTAACATAAATATATAGTGAGGCTATGACCATGGTAGTTCTTTACCAATTCAGGTAATAGAATCACTATGTCTTAAAAGTGCTTAAGAATAAAGAGGCATGGAATATTAATTGGTGACTATATCAAAGAGTACACAGCCTTTGAATTTTCAACTGTGAGAATGGTTTGTGTTGTATTAAACAGAAAGAAATATTGTTGAAGTAACCAATAAGAATATACATAACAATGTTTAACCCACCGATCTATTTATGCATGTCACAACAAGCTCGTGAGAACATTATAGCATAGTTCATTCATGAAAACTATTTTTAAAAAGAAATAAAAAATTAGAAGAGCATACATATTTAATAAAATCAATAATCAAAATGGTTAAAAAGTAACATAACTTATTGTTTTTTATAAGATCTGAACATGGATATTTAGGCCTTGTTCACTTGAATAGATTTGGGAGAGAGTGATTAAAGAGATTTGAGAGGTTTTTAAAGTAAATTTTTTTCTTATTTATTTGAGTGGAATTGGAGGTAAGTGAGAAAGAATTTGGAAGTAAAGTTTGTGAGAATTAGTGTAAGATTTGATTAACGTGATAGATTAAAAAAATTTACTTTCAAATCTATTCTCATTTACCTCCAAATTTACTCAAATAAACAACAAAAAATTTACCTTCAAATTTTCTCAAATTCTCTCGATCGCTCTTCCCCAAATCCATTCAAGTGAACAAAGCCTTAGAGATAAGATCTAAGTGCATTTGAAAATTTATAATATATACATTTTTGGATATGTAATTCATGTGATAAAAATTATAATATAAAAAAACATAAAATAATATCGATAAATATAATAATTTATTATATATATATAATGAGAAAATTAATAGAAAAAATTAGAGAAAATGTAATATTTTATTTGATTTATCAAATATCATGATGTAATCAAGTAACGAATTTTTTTATTTTGTCATGTATATACTATATGAATATCTATACCAATAACTATATTTTAAAATATTCTTTAACCACTAAATAAAATTAAATTTACCTTAGATCATATAACTTATCATATTTATTAGAGTGAATACATATACTAATGTTTGTTAATATAAAAACAATAATTTTTTTTCTATAATATTTTTAGAAACTAAAATTACTGATTATTATAATTTCAGTCATTATATGCAATCATTTATTCAATAATATAGATTTTAATTTTATTTTTTCTTAAAATATTAAAATTATAAAGAATTGGAAGTATCATATCAATTAAGATTAAAACTAATTTAAAAAATATATATAAAAATATCAATATTATTTTATAAGTCAATTTTAAAAAATTAAAATATATTTTTTAATATAATCTCAAAATTATAAATTTAAAACTTATAATAATAAAAAATTATTATTTGTTAAATATATTATTTTACTGTATTCAGTAACTTGGAAAGGAGATTCACGAAAATATGAGGTCCATTCCAAGCTACAATTTATCAATAGTATATCTAGTCCATTCCGATTGACTTAAATGTAGAAATTTCGGGTACATACATGATATATACCTCAAAAAACACGGTAATCCGATTTTATTGATACCTCAAAAAGTCGTGTTGAGTGATAAAAACAGATGTTATTTTGAATATGTTCTACTAAAAAGGTGTCACAACATTAATGATAAAATAAGAAAACAGAGGATGAGTAATAAATTCTTTTGATGGACTGTGTAGTGGTGGGATTGAGCAATTTTAGAAATGCTTATCAAAATCATATTCATAATTTAATAAATACTTCTGAATTATAATTAGGGATGACAACGGATCTCGTCAGATCAGGCACAGGTAGTGTTTACTCGTAACCCGACCTGTCGGATAAAATCATATCCGCTATCCGATCCGTTACCCGTTCAGATATCCGCTTAAAAAATATTCGTGAGTATTTTAAAATTTGCGGATACCCGTAAAAGATAAAAAAATATTTAATACATTTTTAAAATAAAATTACAAAAAAATATATATAATATAATATAAATTAAATTAAATATAAATTAAAATTTAATTTTAATTAAATTTAACTTAATAAAATATAATTATATTTTATTTGTAATTAAATTTAATTAAAAAATATATAAATTATTTTTTTTAATTTTTTGTGGGTAACGGGTACTCGTGGGACTGATAGTATACTACCCGTATACGACCCGTTTAGAAGCGGATATTAAAATACCCACTACTCGTTATCCGCGGATAGTAAATATCCGCGAATATTAACTACCCTGGATAAAATTGTCATCCCTAATGCCAATATTGAAATTTGATTTTTTTTTTTTGATAAAATCATGTGATTGGTGAATAGCATAGTGGATAAAGAAAGTTTGAAAGGCACAGCTAACTATAGTCTTGGAAATAAAATTAAAACTTTGATTACTCACTCATGTCACTTCAATGATACAAAACTAGACGCGTCTCAATAAATCAATCAGCGGTTTCATTATTAATATTGGTAATTCTGAAAGAATTGAATCTGAGTGATTTTGTTTTTAAAAATGCTTGTTCTAGTAAGTGGTTCTTGATTTATTAACATTTTCTTTTTTATGCTATTGATTTTGAGAGCTTTATAGTTGTTTTAGATTTTTTGAAGAGTAAAAAAGAATTTAAGCACGTTTCAATCTAAGTAAGGATAGATATACATAAAAAAATAAAATATAAGTAGTTAAAATTAAAGAAATGTTTAATGTAGAATGAGTTTCTTGAAATGTTGGATATATATATACAAGAAAAGGACTATACAGATATATATTTGAACATGTGAACAAAATTATAAATCTAAACACTTTTATTTTTTGACAATTTTATTATATAAATAAAAATGTCACTTTAGTATCAATTCTACAAATATAATTTTTTCAATTAGTTCAATTATTTATATATATATATATATAGGGGTTTGCTAAAGTGCGTACGCGTGTTTTTCAGTTGGTACATTTTAGTAATGTGTACCAGATTTTAGTAGACAAAAATACCCTTATATATCATAGATTCGTAGGTTTTAAGGTTAAGGGTATTTTAATAATTTTCATTCTCAAAACTAAAAAAAAAAAAACCCAAACCCTTACTCACCTCTCTCATTCCTCTCAACCCTTTCTCTTTCATCTCTCTCACTCCAACCTTTTCTCTGTCATCCTTACTGTAGTCTCATTTTATAATTTTTGTCTTATCTAATTTTATCCAATTTTCACAAGCATAAAGGAATTGGTAATTGACCTGAAAAAGATTAGAAATACTCGCTGTTAAACAATTTCTTACAAACTGAAAAACAGGCGTACGCACGTTAGCAAACCCCATATATATATATATATATATATATATATATATATATATATATATATATATATATATATATATATATATATATATATATATATATATATATATATATATATATATATATATATATATATATATATATATATATATATATATATATTCATATAGTCATATAAGGAATGATTGGTCCAAATAGACTAAGATCAGCACCATCACACGTCATGTAATCAAAATAAATAAACGTTGTTTGTTAACCGAATAATCGGTCGGTCTCTGACAATAACTATTCATAAACATTGTTTCTAATTAAGATTATTGGTAAAAACTACGTAATAGGTAATGGGTTGTGATTAGACGATAATTAAAGTTTCACTAACTACAATTTCATATCAAAATTTATAAATAAAGATAAATAATTATGTGAATTTAAAATTTTAACAAGTATATCCAAACAAATTCGAGTTGTAACAAGAAATTTGTTACTAAGAACATTTATAACTACTTAAACTCACTCGAAAAGAAGTATGAAGGACTGTTTTCTGCTCAACCCTACATACATCCGAAACACATACTTTAAAAAAATTCATATTTATAGAATTTATAATACTTGTATAAGTAAAAAACTTATAAATAATTAAATATGCTCTAATGAATATGAGCAAAGTTTTCTAATGACAAAGGTGGGTGGGTCCTTCCATCTTGTGGACACTCCACAAACTTGAAACTTATCCGCACATTATTTGCTTGTCAAACTTGTAATTTACTAATTAAGGGGAATATTGTTTACATATTTATAGAATAAATCAAATTTGTCTAGTTATTCTTTACTTCTTCGACGATGAGGTTCACCCCTCTCTACGAAAGTTTTTTTATAAGGATTTGAGTGAGTTGAAAATAATTGGATTAAAAAATAAGCTACGTTAATATAAGAATACTGAAAATTTTAAAATTAATCACAATTTCAACAATTATTCCCTAATTAATCTACTAATCACATTCCTCTGACCAAATCCGGAAAAGAAAACTCGCCGGACGGCTAGCCATTTGGAGCTTCGATTGAACTTTGGATTTTTGACAATTTTCCAACACGTCATGAATAGTCATCGATGCGTTTTTAATTTTAAAAATAATAATTAAAAAAATTAAATATAGTGCATGGGTATTAAACTCTTTTCACATTCAAATTAAACTGAATCCTTTTCTCTCTTTCGTTCGTTATGCGTGAAAGCGTGTTGGTGTTGGTGCTGGTGCGTACGCTTTTTCATCGTGATCAATCAACGATCTGTGGCTGTGCTCGTCGTCTCTGAAGCGATCAATCAAGCGTGAGAGGGCGGCATAGCAAAGCAAACATGTCTATGTCCGATTCCGATTCCTCCTCTTATGTTGGCGATTGCAAAAGTTTCAAGCTAATTACCCGCGAGCGTAAGCCCCCTTTTCTCTTCATATATATATTTTTTTGTTACGTTGCTCATCGATGATTCGTCACGCCTTTTCGACTTGTGGCATTTCGTTACTATTTTCAACAAAATCTTAGTGTTCAAGTTTATTATTATCATCCTTGGCGGATGGTTTCTACTGCTCGACCTTTTGTCAGCTACATGATAAGCACGTTAGGGCAACTAGCTTGCTTATGTTTTCGTGTATTGAGTTTGGACTTTGGAGTGTGGTTTTTGGGTGCTTATGGTTGGAATGGAGTGATTGAGTTTTCTGGATGGTTTTGGTTCCGTTGCCTATTCCATGGGTGCTCAGCTTGTGATTATTTCAGGGTTGTCATTTGTATGCTCCACGACCACGATGGAAATTTTCATGGCATGCCTTGATCAATTTTGATGTAGACACTATTCTTAATATGTTCCATCATAATCTATCTAGAGAATTAAGGTAGAGTTCGTGCACCTGGTGTGATAAATGACTTCATCTTTGTCTTTGCATTATTGAGAGAATTCCTTCCCGTAGGTGAGAGAAAACACCACTGGGAGAAACTCTGCCTTTTATCTCACTAGCATACATTCATTCAACAAGCAACAAGTGAGTAGCCCAACTCATTATGGGTCATTCACATTGAAAGTTCAATTACTTAAATTCATCATTTAAGTATTAGGATATCAGTTTTTGATTAGTATTATTCAATAATCTAATCATATTATAAAATCAAATAATTTAATTCAGCAAATAACAAAGATAAAGTCAGTATAGCAGTCAATGCACACGTATCCCCCTTCATTTTCGCAGTAGTTTATATTATTGTAATTCACCGTGCTTCTTCACTTGTATCTTTTGTATTAGTAAATAGAAAGAAAAAGAAGAGGTAAAGTTGCACGATGGATGAAATCACACTCCGAATATTTTAATAGTTATTTAAAGACTGATCAGATCAATTTGTTACTTTACAAGTCATGAGAACTTCTCTACAGTTAGTATTTTAGAATTTAGGACCATCGCCAAACTCAATGTGGCACTCTTTTGTCATATGGAATTGCTTATTTTTTGATATATTTCGTAATCTTGTCAGTATTGCAATCTTTATGGTTTTCCTCTTGTTCCTTTTAAATTTTAATTGGTTATGATCAGATAAACTTGTTTAATTTCTATTAACTGACTTATTTACAGGATTATTACATGAAATGCTAAGGTCAACAAAAACAGGGGATTCCAAATCGACTTGGAAGGTATACGATTTTATTTAGTTAGATGAATCCCACCTTGTTTCATTTATCTTTCCTCATGGTATAGAAGGAATGAAGGACTCGCACTTCTGTATAATTTATTTAAAGTTTGTAGAATACACTTAATTATATAATTCGCATGTATAAAGTGCTTTATTAATTAATTGGAACTGGGATCATCATGTGTAGTATTTCATCAGTTTTCTCCAGATATCTATGCTGTTTTGCACTATACTTTATGAGCTAGACTCCATACATGTAAGATACACATGCATGTTGTAGCCCCAAGTATAAATACAACTGTCATAGATGTAGCCCCAGCTATAAACCTATTTACATCTGAAACAAAGCATTGAAGGTACATTAAAGAAACTAAGAAGTACAGGGTAAAAGTTGAATTTATTGATTACCATATCATACTGGTTCATGGGTTACTTGCCTGCAGGTACTAATAATGGACAAACTTACTGTAAAGATAATGTCCCACTCGTGCAAGATGACTGATATTACCGATGAAGGTGTTTCATGTAAGCTATCATTTTTCTTTTTACCAAGGAACAATGAGTTGTTTTTGCCGTAGTTTTCTCTTATTTTAGTGTGCCATGATGAACCTGAAATTACCAAGTAGGGTCATTATTCCCATCCAATCCTCTTATTACCTCTTCCGAAAAGACTATAGCAGTATGTTTGGCACCCGCTTTCTCTTTGAGAATTACAATTTTCTCAAGAGTTTGATGCTGGTTTTCTTCGTTTTGAATCTGAATTGAAACTGTAATTGTTTTCACGCTTACCAAACTTGAACTGACCAAGTTTATTACATGTCCTTGGTATGTCAGAAGTATTAGTACGTTCTAATTGTTCTATTAAAATAAATAATTTTCACAAATATTTATAATTTAATATTGAATTCAGTCAATAATATGGAAATAGAAGGAAACTAACATTTGTTATGTTTTTTTTAGAATTTTTATTTCTTCTATAAAGGGTGAGCCTTTGCAGAATATAAGGATGCTGCATTGTGACCTGGTCTTCGTAGGTTCTAGTCGTGGAAGTAGCCCCTCTGCTCACCTAAGTGAGTGGTCTGTTATATAAATATAGATAATTTTATATATAGATTACTTAAAAAATCTACTACACAATTTTATATATAGACTACTTAAAAAATCTATTACTGCCCCTCTGCAAGCATTTTTTAAGTCACCAATTATCTTGTTTGCTTTTTGTCTTGTTTTGTGGATTTGTTGAAGATGCCGTATCCTCTTTTGCTCATTCTTTATTACTACTAATTTTATCAATATAGAATTCAACTATATACTAAAGTAGAACACCTTTATGGATTGATTTATGATCACCTTTACATAATGGCGGGAGCCTCATCCATTAGGCCTCCGACTTTTAATTCGTTTGTTATATGTCGTGAAACTCTGCTTCTCTTTTTGTAGTGGTTGAAGACATATACAAGCGAAGACAGCCATTACCCTCCATGGATGCCATATATTTCATCCAGCCAACCAGAGAGAAGTAATATATCTGCTCTTTGTTTTTGATAGTATTGTAGTGCAATCTGTTGTTAAGTATGTAACTAATGTCATGGTAAATATGGAGTTTGCACAAAGCGTTTTGGGGAAGTATAATTCTGCTGAGTTCTGAATTTGTAAATCTATAATTTTCTGCTTTCCTTCTATCTTTATTTACTCAAACCTCTTCAATTCTCTATCAATTAGCTTCCCTTTTGTTTTATTTTTATTAAGCTGTTTATTTAATTCAACCTTATGCTTACTTTCAAAGATGTCATGAATTATTTCAGCAGTTTTTATCTGTATTACTTTTTTCTGTGTACTAGTTACATGATGATGCATTACTTTGTCTCTCCGTCTCTCCAAATTGTTCATTTATAACTTACTTTGTTGAATAATTAATATGCTGCATCCTTTGACCATGGAACAATCTCATTTAGCTTTGATGTGTAATTTAGTTATCATTCCTTTTTGAGTTGGTCCATATTTAGTGATTTTCTATCCATTTTTATTTGCAGTGTAATTATGTGTTTGTCAGACATGGCCGGAAGGACACCCTTATACAAGAAGTACGTGGTGGTCATCATAATATCTCCCTTGTCTGTTATTCATCAGGGCTTCAACAACTTATTTGTTTTCAATTCTGTTTTCTGTGATCTTGTAGGGCATTTATTTTCTTCAGCTCAAGTATTTCCAGAGAATTAGTTATGGATATTAAGAAAGATACAAAAATTTTGTCTCGATTAGGTGCTCTGAGAGAGGTGAACATTTTTTTTTTGTTTCCAAGCTATGTTGTGCTTGAATTCATAATTGTGCCCAACTGACATTTCTTTTGTGCTTCCCCCCTCATTTGGATGGCACATGCAGATGAACTTGGAGTATTTTCCCATAGACAGCCAGGTTTGCGGCTGCTCACTTGTACTTTAATTTATTTCATCTTCCATCTATAATATGTTTACTTTTTTTATCATGAATATAATCATATTCCTGAAGCTTTGGTTTTTAACCATGCCGAATAGCATCATGTTACCATTTAGGTCAATAATAAATATCAAAACTTATGACATGTAGAAGTGTTACTTGTTTTGGTCCAGTTCCACACTTAGCCATGAATTAGATTCAAGTGATGAATCAATATTTTCTTCCTGTTAAATTAATTAGAATCTATTAGCTGTTGAAAGATCTCCCCCAGGTATAAACAAAGACTTTGGTTGAAGAAACTGAATAGACTTAGCTAGCAATCTCTACTGAATTTGCAGATTTTGAAGCTTGATGTAGAATAAATTTAAGTAGAGTCCATGAAGTAAAAATTTAACAACCACTATGTGGATTAGGAAGTCCATCTTTGCAAATGGGCAATTTTGACTATTCATGTCTGTTGAATATAGTGAAAACTATATATGTGATTAATCTCCTTTGTGTTGAATATACACATAGGGTTCTCTATTTATAATAGAAGAAATATGGACTAAGCCCAAAATACAAATAAAAAATAATAACAAACTAACAATGTCTATTCTATATTATATAGGAACCAAGCATTTGTGAACTGGGTTGTTGAGATCTTTCCTTTTTAAATATCAATTTCCAATTCTGCTTGTTAGGAATTCTTTATTATTTTCTAATGCCATCGTCATTCCATTATTGCGTGCCTTCAATTTTGGGGTTTCTTTTTGTCATGTTAATACAGGGTTTCATCACAAATAATGAAAGGGCATTAGAGGAGCTGTTTGTGGATGAAGAGGATAATTATCGAGGTGTTGCATGTTTGAATGTGATGGCAAAACGAATTGCTACAGTTTTTGCTTCTTTAAGAGTATGTGAATAGTGATCTTTGACAAGGATACAAAAAAAATGTTCTCATTGTTTTATAATTTTTCAAACATGTAATTATGAAATCTAATGAAGCATGTATATATTTTTCTTAAGGAATTTCCTTCTGTTCGCTTTCGTGCTGCCAAGTCCCTAGATGCAACCACAATGACTACTTTCCGTGATCTTATACCTACAAAGCTTGCTGCTGGAGTCTGGGACTGCCTTATGAAATATAAAAAAAGTATACCTAATTTTCCTCAGACAGAGACCTGTGATTTGCTAATTCTTGACAGATCTATTGATCAGGTATCTTAACTCCATTTTTTGGTCATCAACTCACAACATTCTTTTGACAGACGGTCTTGTTTACATTGAGGATTATGTTCTGATTTTGTAGATAGCTCCTGTGATACATGAATGGACTTATGATGCCATGTGTCATGATTTGCTGAACATGGATGGAAATAAATATGTTCACGAAGTACATCCACCATTACCCTTCTCTTCTCACTGAATTTTTTGTGTCAACTAGTGCCTAAACACAAATCTACTGTATTTTCAAGGTTCCTGGCAAATCTGGTGGTCCACCAGAGAAGAGAGAGGTTCTTTTGGAGGATCGCGATCCTATATGGCTTGAACTTCGCCATGCTCATATTGCAGATGTACGTCCTGCTTTTATGCCTTCATTACTAAACTAGATCTAAGCGACATGAATACCTTTTGATGTTGATGACCATGCCAGGCTAGTGAACGGCTGCATGAGAAGATGACCAACTTCGTTTCAAAGAATAAAGCTGCACAAATAGTTGGTTCAAAGTGAGTAATGATTATCTTGTGATTTCTCAGAATGGCAATGTCATATAGCAGGATAATTGATGCTGAACTTATTGGTTTAGTTATTATCAGAAATTAAATATTTGCCTTTTTTCTAATTTGTAGATTTTCCTTTATGCGATTGTATGGCTTGACTCAGTAATATTCCGCACTGTGATATGAAATTGATGCTTTGCCTATCATGGTTTGCTCCGATATTACATATTTACTATTGAGTTTTATCACACATTTTGCGACTGCTATTTATTTTTGAGAAGATCTCCAAAACATTCCCTTCTGGTTTGAACCACAGGGATGTGACAAAGGAGCAAATCGTTGATGGCATACTATTGATTGTTTGTTCCATGGGACAAATTAAATTGGAGCAGACCATAATCGGGAAAATGAAGTTAAATTTAGCTTCCACTACTGCTTATGTGGTTTTATATTACAAATTAAAGGAAAAAACTTGAGGGTGCTTTATGATTGTAAGTAAAACATTTGAAGCCATTTTGTATTTTACCATAGGGACAAGGAGAACATGGATTAAACTACTGGGTGGGATACTGTAATTACCTTCGTAACAGAGAATCTGAATTTAATATCCAGCTGGGATATTTGAGTGTTTTAGCCTTAACGTAGTATGATCAATTCCTGCTCATTAATATGGACCATGTTGAAAAGAAAATTTGTTTCCTGGATGGTGAGTCAATGGTTTCGTTTATGTGTGGCTATTAAATATTTGTTCTTACTCTAATCTCCACTCGCTACCTCAACTTTCACAATTATCTTAGTTGCATAACATGTCAACTTAGTGTATGTCCTGCATATTGTATTTTAATCGGTTTGAGCTTCTTTAGCTGCCTGGGTTAAATGTAGCATTGAGCTCATCGAGCATGATAACAGATGTTCAAGCGCACCTTTATCCTCCTACTTGATCATCCAGTAAGACATTCAGCTTTTGGGGAAGATTTTGCAATATTCCCTCACTATAGTAGTTAAATTTTTTTAGCATTTATTTTGGGGGGTAATTTTATATTAAAAAATAAACTTATTTACCTCTGGGAATTATTCTTAAAGGATTGCAATGATGCATGTATTGTTTTAAACTCCCCGTTTTCTATTGAATCATTTAAAAACTGTGCTTGTGTAAAATGTTTAAGTCCTTGATTGATAATTAAAGCTATATTTTTGCGTTTAACCATGCCTAGATTTTCTGTTTGGTGGAAGTGTTCATCTATTCATCTGGTTTTCATCGTAACAAAAATCATTTGACTGTGTTGTATGTATAGGGGTGGCGGTGATATGTCAACAAGGGACATACAAAAGATGGTTCAAGCGCTTCCACAATACAGTGAACAAATTGACAAACTCTCCCTCCATATAGAGGTAGTTCTTTTGTAATGCAATTCTTATACTGCTTGGCCTTCTTCTAATGATAACTTATATGGTTTGCACAAATAAATGTGTTCTCTGTACTATGAAGCTGCCTAGAAGAGGTGTTTTACAGTTAGAATTTGTCCTATAGGAAAAATTGTATCGTACTCTGTTAGTGCCAGATTTTGAATTGCCTGATTGGGTAATCATTTTAGTTCTGGTTTGCCTTTTTATGACCTCCCTCCCTTCTTAATTATGTAATGTTATTGCTTCTGTCATGATTCTTGCTGATAGATGATAGAATAAATGAAATTTTGCACTTGAGTTCGTTAGATATTTCTGAAAGTTAATTATTTTCTTTTACAGTTGATTAAGATAAAGTTAATTTTTTGTCAGTGGATGTAATAAGGTTAAATTAATTTCAGGTCCTGACTGATAAAAAAACTATCACTTTTGGATAAACCATATAGGAGAAAAAAATTAATCAAACTTCTCTAGTGAGATGCTTTTGCACCTTTACTTTTGAAGAAATATGGGAAGTGTTCTCAAAAGTTTAGGTGAATAGGTTCGTTGACTTAGGGGGAAAATTTAATTCATATTATCTCCTTTTCTTCTCCTGTATCTGCTATTCGAAAAGTAATCCAAACTAACCCTATTCTACAAGTCCCTATGTACTTGAGGGTACCCAAATTCAGTGTATCATTTGTTTCATATGGCTTACAGGGAACCAGCTGATTTAAAGGCATTGATTAGAACTTATTTACAGTTTTAGTAGACAAGGGGGCTGTTAAATCCTCAAGTATACAGGGACTTGTAGAATAAGTTAACCTTTAAACATGACAGTGAATCTGATTATGATCTGGGTGCAAATTTCTGCATAGATATAAACAATGGCTTCTTCGTCCAGATTGCAGGAAAGATTAATAGGATCATTAGGGAATCAGGACTACGGGAAATTGGCCAGCTGGAGCAAGATCTTGTTTTCGGAGATGCAACAACAAAAGATGTTATCAAATTTTTTACCACGAAAGAAGTAAGAAATTACAATAGGGAAAAGAAATTAGGTTCCATATAATCAATGCTTAGACACGCAACTTTTGTCCTGTTTTGTCTTTTAAACTTCACATAAATTTGTGCAGGATATAACCCATGAAAATAGGTTGCGCCTGTTAATGATTCTTGCGTCTATTTATCCTGAGAAATTTGAAGGAGAAAAGGGCCTGAATTTGATGAGGGTATGGTTGCTTTCTGAGCACAAACCTAATTTCCACTAGCTGTTCATTTTTTATTCTGAAGATATGCTATTAAATAGACTATTCCTATCAACTGCAATGATATTATACAAATTTTACCTTTCATGTTCTTCTCAGCTAGCAAAATTGACAGAAGAGGATATGAGTGTTGTGCATAATTTGAGAATGCTTGGGGGACAACCAGTTGCCAAAAAAAGTATGACATCTGCTTTTGGTCTTAAGTTTGAGATCCATAAGGTAATGACAGTAATTTCTTGATGAACAGAATGTGGTTTTTCAACGTTACGTTTTGTATGAAAAGTGTTCTTTTAAGTTGCCAGAAGAAGCGCGCTGCAAGGAAAGAGCGTCCCGGTGAAGAAGAGAAATGGCAGTTATCACGCTTTTATCCGATAATAGAGGTACATATTAGGTTAATATCCGTATAGAATACGCATTCATTTACTGATGACAATTCCTCCTACTGGAATAGCATTAAAATAAAACTCGAGTATAACAACTTCAACGAGTATGCTCCATTCCCACACTGTCGTTTTAACTAAAATTCTAGCTGCAAATATGTGAAATAAGCAGACAGCTATTTACCATTCTTGCTCTATATAATTATGATTGACCAATGTTAAATTTATAAGAGTATCTTTATGATGCTCCTCGAATGTGATGACTGGATTTTATTCAGGAACTCATTGAAAATCTAGCGAGAAATGAATTGTCAAGTGAGGATTATCCATGTTTGAATGATCCAAGTCCATCTTACCACGGGTCACCTTTTTCTGGGCCTGTAAACCAAAATCCTCACTCGATGAGATCAAGACGAACACCAACTTGGGCTCGTCCGCGAGGTTCTGAAGATGGATATTCAAGGTTTAGTTTTTTTTCCTCATCAGTACCCAGTAATCTAATTGCTTCGGATGAGATTAGTTTGTTTTTCCTTTGTCTCTCTGGTGGGTTATTATTCCCCTCACTTCTGAGTTGTGTCGAAACTTGTTTAAGCTTGCTATTATTGTAGATATTTTGTTGGAAAATACCCGTCTCTGTTCAAATTGTCAATCATGAGGTGACTTTCTCACGTGTAAATTTTATATTTTCTTGATGTCACACAGCGATTCCGTGATTAGACATGCATCGAGTGATTTCAGGAGGGTGGGGCAACGAATCTTCGTATTCATTGTTGGTGGAGCAACCAGATCTGAGGTTTGATTTGCATATAAAATGAGCTTGTATAATTCAATATCAACCGCCCCCACCCCCCCTTGCCCCTCTGATTTTCTGGTCTGATGCGTGTCTAATTTAAATCCTCAGCTTAGGGTTTGTCATAAGCTTACCGAAAAGCTAAAGAGGGAGATTATTCTCGGTTCATCGAGTATTGATGACCCTGCACAATTTGTTACGGTATTGAAGTTTTTCCCTTTTTTAATGCAAAACGTAATGTGTTTCTTAACCGGGAATTGCCACAACCATTCTTCCGTGCTAACATTCCTCTTTTGCAGAAATTGAACATGATGACGACGCATGAGCTTTCATTAGATGATATCCAGATATGATGTTAAGGACTAGAACTAGAAGATGAGCCTCCACATACTTGTAAATTATATTTATGTTGTAATCACATAGTTTAACCATCATGTCATATTATTCTGTCAAAAAATCATCATGTTATTACAAATTATTTGGAAATTTGATATTACAGACTAACATGAATAATGCTCATTGGTTACTGATCAGAATAACTTCAGTTTTCAGTGGATAGACTGATTTAGACTAGAAACTAGTTAAAGAACTTTGTTGTAAATAAATAATACTTTCAACTCCCTGGATCATTTTAACTTGGGAAAGTTTAAGTTTTGGGTTAAATTATATTGTTGCTGTTGTGAAAGAATAACAATGAATAATTCCGAACCATTAATATAAGTGAATATATAATATGTAATATAATAAGTCATGAAATTGTTAGAACATATTCTTTTTTATTTTATTTATTAACGGAAAATATGTTTATTTTTCTGCTGCTCAAAATACTACTGAATTCTCGGTTTCGATATACTAGGTCTTTAAGTAGCCATTACTTTGTGATACGAACCAAAATGCACCTTTACATCAAGCATCTCAAGGCAAAAAGTGTAGATTTATTAAATAATTGTGGAAGTAATATGATAATAAAGATAATGCTGTCAACGGCATTAATTATAGTAATAATAGTGAATTATGTTATGAAATGGTAATAATAATAATTGTCACGTGCTAATAATAATAATAATAGTCCATAATTTTATTATAACAATCATAATTATAATAACTAGCTAAAAAGCAGAATGTGTTCAAGTTTAAAAAACTAGAGTTATTATTGTATAATATAATTAAAAAGTTATAAACATAGTATTTTAAAAATATATTGTAACTAATCCTCTCTTTAGTTGAATATATAAGATTTGAAAAATAAAATTTATATTTATATTAATTTAAATCCATCTATTCCTAAAATATATAAGTAATGTTTCATTTGACGTGTAATTTATAATTTAAATGAAAAAAATAGTAAAATAATATTACAGATTGGAAATTTATATGAAATTCGAAGAAAAAGAAAATTCTATAATGTAGAGTAATGATGTTTGTAGTGATACTTATTTCTACACCAGGCAGGTCACTAGGAGCACATGCATCTTCACACGCATGCAACTCGTGACAATATTTAAAAGGAAATTAGCTTTTCTCTAAATTCCAAAGTTTAAAACATTTTCTTTTCAAGTTTTTCGTTAATTTTTCTTCATAAAGCATGGGTGTCGACTCTTTTCTATTTTTTTTATATTGTTTTTTTGTTTGCTGTGATAAAAAAATTGAAAGCCAATAGTGATTGTATAAAAGTATCTTAAAGAGCGCAGTGCAAATATTAGTGACTAAATACATGACAATATGATATGCCTAGTTCACTTCTTCAATCTTCTGGAACACAACTGCGAAGAACTTTTTCCCTTTCAGACGGCAAGTTTTCAGCCTTTCTCTTTTTAAGATCACGAACTAATTTATTGACATATGCAATGTATTTATCGACATCAAATTTTCTTTTGCAGCCTGCATAGTTCATGTAGCGAATTTTCCCAAAAATGGGCCGCTCCTTCCACCCCTGAAATTCATCATAAGGATGTAAATGCCAAAACTCAGAATTTTACAAGAAAATTTAACAACTCTGCTAGTTGTTCATATGATCAAGGAAAAACACCCAGCTCTCTGTTTATTTAATTTTCGTGAAGATAAAAAGGAAAGATCAAATCAATTCTGCCGAACAAGTAGCGGCCTCAGGAACAAAAACACAATTTACCAAAACCACTCTTCCTCCACATTCAAATTAAAATGTAACGAATGAGAATCACACAATCGAACCTGATCATGAACCCCGCATATCGACCACATACAGCCAACATAACCATTTGGATCTCGCCCATCTAATTCATACTGCAGTCAGTCAAAAAATAGTGGTCATTTTTACAAATTGTAATAAGCTTCATTTCATGAAATCAAATGTGCTGACCAAAACTATGCACGTTACCTTGTCATTTAAATACAGAGATATCTCAAGGGCTTCTTCAGGTCCTCGTGTCCACTCAAGTATCTTCTTTGCCCAATACATTCTGTACATGAAATTTTATAATTGAGGAAACAAAATAAGGCTCCTCTTGAAAGGTAGCGTTATACTGAAAGGGATATGGTGAGTCTCTGATAAGATATAATGCATTATGCGAAATTGGTAATAATGTTCCACACACAAAAACTAGGAAGTGGTATAACATCAGTTACGCAACTTCACGACACACGTTGTGAGTTGTGTTTTCCTTTTTCGGTCTATAATTAGCTTTCAAATAATGGTGATCATATTTTCTTATTTGAATTTTTACTTTTGATGTACTGAAGATAACTCTTTAATATGCACGACAATGTTTCCTCTCTCTATAATGCAGGCTTATTAATGAAAGAACCTATAAAGAAAACCTCTATGGCAAAAAGAAAAACTAAAGGAGAAGAGTTGATGGATTCTTTTCTTTGCATGACAACGTGTATAATAAGCTTAGAATGAGCATGTGCAACATAAGATACTTCGAAAAGAAACAAACAAGAGACAAGAATTCATCAAGAAGCTACGTACCGCATAAATCCGTGCATTTTCCCCTTGTGAACCATCTCCAGCTGAGAAGCATTCCAGAGCTGTTGTTTGCGAGAAAACAATACATTGAATACAATACTTATTTAAGGCAAATGACAATAAAAGAAACAAAGCTTTAGAAAGAGCTGAAGCGTAACAACGCATCAAATATTAATAGAGGCACCGAGAAACTTAGAACTAGGGAGATAGTAAATTATGTGGGAAAAAGTACGAAAATCTGAGGTTTCAGATTTCTTCAGTTGAGAATATAATTGTTATCCATGAAACATTGGCTTACAGGATCAGAAGTTTGTGCCTTCTCCAATTGTTCCCTCCTGAAAAAAAATACGAAAACTATTTGAACTTGCAAGTAAACAAAAACAAACCAAAGTGACTCACGTGTAAATATGTTCACGCTTATCAGTGGCATGTTCCGTTAAGGTGTTCCGAGCCCAACCCCATGCTCCTTTTATTGAATCATAGTGGGGCTCGTAGAAGCAATAGTTATCAGCAAGCTCTCTCCGCACAATCAACTCCTCCAAGAAAGTATCAATGGCCTTTAAACCACAAGTTAGGAACAGGAAGTTATACTAAATATGGGTATAATATGTTTGTCTATTATCACAATTTTGGGGAAGAAAAGAACATCGAAAAACCGAAAGAATCAAGTGCAGGGCAAGTAAACAAACTTGAGGATGTGAATTTCGCCGCTTACGTGCTTCAAAAGCACATCGCTGAGCCGATATCTGTCCAAAATGCAAATAGGGAGATAAACCAGAAAGTGCATTGGGGTTGCACGGGTTGTTGCGATCTACAGAGTAACCTTTCAACCTTTTTGTCAAGAATCCATTTTCACTTCCCATCAACACATCCCTTGCCGCAATTTCCCCCGGCTCACACCAATCAACTTCAGGAACCTCAGCTCCTCTCCTAGTAATTTGACAAAAACAATCATCAAGGCAGGGGCATCATATCCACATAATTTGCTTATGTGCAAACAACACTAACCTTAACACATCAGCAATGAGACCATCCCAGTCAACGGAATGGTTCTCGGGAAGGACCCACATCCTAGTTGGTAGATTATCTTCAACGTCAGGGAAATCGATGAGATACTCAGAAAGCCTTTTGTTTATCTTTGTCCTGATTGTCTTAGCACTGTACTCCAATTTATCAGAGGCAACCCAAAGTGGCACAACGTTGTGAGCGTCCACTTCATGCACCGTAACTGAATCGCTTACCCTCTTGCAAATCTCTTCTTTACACCTTCGAATTTCCCGCAATGGTGAGAAATCCGTTACCAAAAGTGAAGCTCCACATTCTCTAAGAAACGCTGTCACGGTCTCCTCCGCCTCTCCCTACAATAGAGTTTGAAAGTAGAAACAACATATTAGAAGAGTTAAGACCTTGTTTAGTTAACGGTCTCATGCAAGAGGTAAAATTAATCAGTTCGAGTACAAATTAATATCAGCTTTTGAAGAAATTAAGAAAAAATGTTTCCATAAATTAGCTTCAACAGAGGAGACCACCACTGATTTTGTTGATCAAATGCCAAACTATTTTAGCTTAAGAAGTGGTCTTGAATTCGAGTTTCATATACAATGACTCGGAGGAAATGTTTTGTTCTCTACGGTGATTCTACCAAACTCGTGCATGATTCTTTCAAATGGAAATGTAGCTAAACATCTTCTACAGACCGAAAATTTATAAATAAACTAATTCTAACTTAAGTTTCATTTGAGAGTTAAAAAGTTGATGGAGACCTAAATATTATATAAAAAACTATCCAAACTGTGCAAGTTACCTGGAACAAGAAAAATGGAATTTGAAGAGTATTTTGCATACGGTGGCACAATTGGCGCAAGCCCCTGAGCATAAACCCTAGGTGACGGGATTTGGCGCCGAGAAAGCTGTCGAATAGATTGAAAACAACGGCAACGGGAATGTTGGCTTTGTTGGCCTCAGCAACGGCGTGGATCAGAGCCCAGTTGTCTCTCACCCGTTGATCTCTGAACATCCAGTACACAACGGGACCCGAACCCCCTTCTCCAGAGGAACCGCTTTTCAGGGTCCGAATCCGACCTGCCTGAACCGTCATCGGCGACGCTAATTTGGAAGCCATCGTGTTCAACCAAGCGCCTCTACTCCACAAGTCTTGGAGGGAAATTCAACAGTTCCATGTGTGGTTTCAAACTAACGTACGTGGTTCCACTCTCTCTTTGGCACGTGTACAATGCTATTTATTATTATTATGTTTGTCATTGCACTTAGGCCCAAATAAAAAATCGAGCTCACTAACCTATGGGTTTTTCGTCTGCACTCCCCTTTTTCTTCTTGCACCCCTAAAACCAGGTAATCCCAAAATTATCTCCCATTAAAATAATAATAAAAGTGTAAGAAGAAAAAAGGGAGGTACAGGAATAAATGCCCACATATACGAAAACAGGCCGAAAGGCTAAGTCAATCTTCAAGGCCCAACCCAAATAATATGTCTGCATTGTTCTGACAGAGAAAATCTCGATCGATCCAATTAAGCTATATATGTATATATGGCCAATTTTATTTTTTTTTAATTTTAAATTAAAGCTGAAAAACTCTAATGCTAAAACAAAAAAATATTTAAAGTTTTATTTGTTCTAATTTAGGAGAAATTATTCAAGCGATAGTAAAAAGAGAGAGGTTGGTGACAGAAGATAAAATGTTTACTTTAAAAGGCTTATTTACCTTTAATAAAATTTGTCCGTTTTTATTTTCTGTGATAAATACAGATTAGTTAATTTTTTTAATCTGTTTAGAGAGTTTAGTTTAACCTTTCTTTTAAAGGAAAAATGCTTTTTTCTTTTACTGAAAAAACTGGTTTTTTTTATTAATATGAGTATTGTTTTTAGTAATGAATGATGAGTAATTGAGATTAAAGTAGCAAGAGCATAAGGGTATTTGAGTGGGTTCCCATCCTGAAGAAGCAGATGTCTGAATGTGCTGTTGCTATTAGAAGTGGACAACATTCAACTAAAATCATTGGTTAAGTAAATCCAACAAGAATTAACGGTGGAGGAAAGAGTTTTGGAACAGAAGAAGATTCTTGTATAAAGAGGTTGTCTTCCTACATTAATCATTGCATTGCATAAACGTATGAAGCATCTAGAAAGGATAGAGACAGGTAGATACGTAGAAAGTGAGTGAATGAGTTTTTGGTTGGTGACTGAGCCATTTAGCTATCATTTCTGTCTCTCACTTATATCACTAATTACAAGACCCAACTAACTCTCATCATTCTTCACTCTGCTTTCTATAATTTTAATCATCTCGTTATCTATTTTTCCAATATATTTTATTGTTTCAAGTTATTAATCCATTTTTCATTTAATATTTATTAATATTCAATAGAGGATTTGTAAAACATTATGGGTCTACTTTTAACTGTTCCAAGCAGAGGACGTGCGAGAAATAAAACCATAAACATGATGTGTTCGAATGAGGTAATTTTACTATTGACGAAAAATGAAGAGAATGGATTTGTGAGATTTGTATAGTTAGCTTCAGCAGACATGCGAATGAAATAACAAGAAATTCCGAGATACTTTTGGTCACTCACAAAAGTACTCAAATTCAGAGTGATTTATGTCAAAAATGTCACTTTTGCTCTCTACCGTTTCTAAAAGGTTAAACACCTCTATTTATGTACAGTTTGATCCTCGTTTTTTTTAAATTTCCAATTGAGTCCTAAATAGTGCTAATTTAAATCAATTGGTCCCCTTCCGTTAAATTTGGCTTAACGAAGTTAAGTTTTTGTTGGGATTTGAAGTTGACGTGACAAATTTTTTTAAACCTGACATTCAGAGATCTCAACGTGGAATTTAAAAACATTTTAACATTTTGATTAAAAAATTAAAAAAAAGTCATCTTCCCATTCAGAACCAGAGAACCCAATCCTGCAGAACCACCATCATCTTCCTCGTGCACCATCAACCTATCGCCACCATGGCCAACGTAACCAGTGCTCAAGCTCATCATCATCTATTTTCTTCTTCAACCTGCAAAGGAAAACCCAATCACAGAAAAACCCTAATGAAGATTGGCCGAAATCGGACCAGCAGCCACAATCATCTTCATCGTGCAGCTTCATTCTCGCGTTCATCATCAAACCCAGATTCACCTGCAAATCCAAAAACCTAGAGAGTCGGAAATCGCAAAGATGCAGAAACTTCCCCATTGCAGAAGAAACTTCTCTAGATTCACCCACTTAGCAACATTATCATTTTCAAGTTAAAAAAAATGCACACAACGTTACGGTGGAGGAAAAAAATTGGAGAAGCACATCTTTTCTTTTCTTTTGAGAATGAAGCGGTAATTCAAAAGAAAAGTGGTGCACGATGACTTTAATTTTGGAAGAGAAAAGCATTTCAATTTTCTTTGCTAGAGAGAAGCAGTGCACAGGGGGCATTCATTTTCATTTTGCTTTTAGAAAGAAGAAAGGCGTTTATTCATTTGGCTGGGAGAGAAAACGTTGATTTCATTTGGCTAGCATTCATTTTCTTTTAAGAAAAAGAGACGCTGATTTCAATTTGTAGCAAAGGAGGCACATTGGATGTTTCATTCTTTTAAAAAGCAGCACGGTGATTAGTTGATTGAAAAACCCTAATGAAGATTGGGCGAAATCGGACCAGCAGTCACAATCATCTTCATCGCTGCGTCTCACAACCATCAAGCAAAAATCCAAATTGTAAGATCTCATTTCTCCATCAATGTCCACCTTCGTGCAACCACAACGAAGAAGAACAACACCACCTAGTCTCGTGCAAGGTTCACAATCTCACAAGCACATTCCTTTCATATTTTTTAATCACAAAATTCCACGTATTTAATTTTTAGTATGCCACGTGTAAAAAAATTAACACATCAACCTTCAACCTCAGCAAAAACTTAACCCCGTTAAGCCAAATTAACGGCAGGGGCCCAATTGATTCAAATTAGCACTATTTAGGACTCAATTGGAAATTTTAAAAGAACGAGGATCAAACTGGGAAAACTCTACATAAATAAGGACAACTAAAAGTGTTTAACCTTTCTAAAATTATCAAGAACATATATTTGATATTAATTGCACGTATTCAGTTTTAGTACAAGGATATTCGATTCCAGCCGCACGTATTTGGTTTCAGATGAAACATATTTCTATTCGGTTCTAATATAAGGATATTTGATTCCAGTTATCCGAAGTTTTACACTTAACGTATTCGGTTCGAAGTACTTTGTATTCGGTTCCAGCGAATCATATTATATTACAAAGATATTTTCATAATCTTTAATTTTTACTAATTAATATACTTTTTTATCTATTACATTAATTAAATTATACTTCAATATTTACAAATTTTACTATCATCATTTACCTCCAAATCCCTTAAAAAAAATAACAATCAACTTATTTTTAAATCTTTTCAAATTCATTAATTTTCTTGATAGTAAAAGAAAATAGAAATTCACTGTATATATTATTACCGTTAGCCAAAACACGTGTGCATTTAAATATTTTAATTGATATTGTTGATAAATGTATAAACTTGTAATTTTGTTTGTAGACAGTCTATAATAATTGTAGGTGTATAAAGGTGTAATTTCTTTGTAAGCAGTCGTTGAAATATTAAACTTTTATTTTAAAATAAAAAAATCAGTTCAAACAGCAAATAAGAAAAAACTATCGGATATTGAGGATGGTTTTATAAATAGCGGAACGCTGGTATGAAAAGAAGAAGAAAAAAAGTTAAAGATGTTTATTACAAGATCATTGACTGATATTCTAAATATAAGATGGATTTTTAATCATCATACAAAATAGATATATAACACAAGGATAGATCCTCGTAAAAGAATTATAAATATTATAGATTATAGATAGTTATTTCACTTTCTCGTGAACATAGAGGGCAGGTTTCCATGTATTTCTTTCATACTTGAAAAAGTTGTTACTCTTTTTAATTTTAATGTTTTAAATTAAGAAAAAAAATTAGAACAATGATAACAACATATTTTTCACAATATTTTAACATCATTACGTATCATTTTGTGATTAGTTCAAAATTATTCCACAATCAATAATAATGATAATAAACATCAACATAAAACAATTACAAAATAACACGTAAATGATGTTAAAATATTGTCAAAAAAATGTTGTCAAAATATTATTATCTCGTAAAATTATAAACTTTCCATGTTTGAAGACAAAAAAAAGAGAGGTACCAGAGTCCCGTAACCATCATCAATGGCAGCATAAATGCCGCATGTGAGTTAATAAGCACACTATCAATTGGCCACTTTTTTTAACTGAAAAGAGACAAATAATGTAAATGGGTATAGTTAGTTGTATCTCTTAACATGCAATTTTCATAACTAAAGTAATGTTAAAACACTAAATTTAGTTATTTTCATTCTTATTGTTAATTCAGTCTTAATATTTTTTATTCAATAAAATTCTATTTTTTACCAATTTGGTTCAATTTAATTATTTTTCTTAATGTTGTTTAGATGATTAACAAATAGGTGAATAATGTATATTATGTGTCTGTTTATGATTTTTTTTAAATTTTAATTAAAAAATTTTATGTGTTAAATCAACATTGTATTAGTGTATCATATGATAGTAGCAGTATCACGTATTAGTGTTATTATATTTAATATAGTCTCAGTTTTTTAAAAATAAAATAACTTTGTCTATTTATTTCCAAATTTAAACAAAATTTTTGGTTTGAATTTTTATATAAACGTAATACTAAATTTTAGATTAAACTATTTAATTAATTTTTAATCTAAAAATCACAAAAAGAATTAAATAGTTTAAATTGATTTTTAATCTAAAAATCATATAAAATATTAAATAATTTATATAATTTTTAACTTCTTAAAATTTTAAACCAAGTATTTGTCTTTATTTTTAATTTTTAATTTTAATTTTAAACCAACTTTATTCCTAAATTAAAAATATTTAATAATAATTTTATAAAAATAAATTTAGTCTAAATTTGAAAGAAGATAAAGAAATTTCATTTAAATTTTTTTAATTAAATTAAATTAAAATAATGAATATAAATATTAAATTAAATATAAAACATGAACATATTAATATTATTTTTATATATAATATTGACTTGATAGATATTTAAAAAAAAATTGAAAACGAGTACTGAAGAGAAAGAAAAAGGACATTTTGAAAAGTGAAAACCGAAGAAGATCATGAAATTGACGTATTTGCAGGGTACTTCTTCCTTATGTAATAACAATAAAAGTAAGATGAAAGAGTAACTTATCAATCTTACTGAATATTTGGTCTAATAAATTAATAACGTAAAGTAAAAGAAGAGAAATAAATTGAAGGGCATATAAGAAGTAATAAAAATACAATTGAGGAATATTAATATATTAGAAAAGGTAAACTTAGAATATTACGTGTTGGTGAAGTTAAGTGAGTCGGGTATTTATCCTAACTTTTAGTTTATAAAGAAGGATTGGAGAATTCATTTCATCTGAAAAATGTGATGTATTTGATCCACTGATTACCAAACTTCTTTTAACCTATACATTTGTTCTAAATAAAAAGATAAAGGTGCTAAAGTATGCGTTGTTTATTTTCTATCCTCTTGAAAAAAAAAATGAGAAATATGAGAGTAAAAGAGATAATAAACATGAGAGTGATTTTAATTAAAAATTATTATTCAATGAAAAAGGAGAGTGAAAAAAATACAAGTGATGAAGAAAGAAAACAGGAAAAAGTAGAAGAAGATAAAAGAAAAATAGAAAATAAGTATAGGATGAAAAAGTGGTGGAATAGAAGTAAGAAGGGTTTTGTAATGTTGACGTCAGGATTTGATCATAGGAGTACGACCTTCCCTTTTATGATGTGCAATATATAATTACAAAGTTACAAGAAAGTTTGTTGTGGTGCTTGAAGAAAATGTTCCTGAAGCAAATTAAGACATTGAACTTTTTGCGAATAAAATGAATGTTAATAATTTTGTTTCAACAACCCCTTCTGAAATGGGGAAAAGGTTTGAAAAAAGAAAGAAGTCGGTTGAGATTCGTTGTTGAAGAATCGCTCTCTCCAGCATTTTCTGTGCTACTTCATGCCGACACCCTTCCTTTCCTTTGGGTCCTCTCACACCAATCTCTTTTTCTCTCTGCATCACACATCACAACTATGTTTAAAACACAAGTTACCCAACATAACTTTATTATATATTTTCTATTTATCCACCACACCCAACTGTCTCTGCCCTTCACCTATTAAGACATGAAAAATTCAACTCATGCTTCTCCACACGCCTCAGAATCAGACCTCCTAGGTTTTCTAGCTTCTCTACGGCCCAGTAACTTCTATAAACAACCAATTATTATCATCGGATGTCATGTCTTCAACTTCTGTATATACACACTCTTTTTTTTAGGGTCAACAATCTCTACAAAAACTACATTAAACTTTATTAAGTTAGTTTAGGTTGTATTCAACATTCTTAGTCTTAATCGTTCTCTGTCCAAGTTGTAGACAGTTTGATGTATATGTTAAACACAATCCAATGCTCAAATTAATTATTAATCCAATCAAAAATTATAATAAAATTTTAAGTTTACAATAAAAATAATGACTTACTTTCTTATTTTCGACCTAGATTTTGATATGAACTTATAATTAATAAAATCTTAATCATAGTCTAATTACAATCTACTTTTCATTAAATAATTTTTATTAATACTTTTTATTAGGAACAATCTTTAAGGGATTTTATTTGTTAAAGATCCACCAACCTATCTATCTTCTATTTTCACGACCTTGTGGTCAGGTCGATCATTTCCTCTCGTGATGGTATCTGGAGGACCTCTCCACTGTATGTATGGCCATACGGTACACACTAAATAGAATTGTTTTGTATGTCAGTACTTATTTTAAGAGGTGAAACATCTTTTTGAGGGAAATTTGAACAAACTAGAAGGATTAGAGTTCTATATTTGCCAGCGGAAAGAGAAAAAAGAATTGGGACCCTATAAGTTTACGTCCAACGTTCGTGTTGGCTAACAGACAAATTCCATGGGGTAGGGCGTTCTTTATATTCAGCGGACAAAACAATCGAAAGAGTTTATTAAGAATCAACGTCGTGACTGAACTTGAAAGCAATGGTCATTGTAAAGTTGCGTGTTTGACGTGAGTTGAACAAGACTTTGGGATGATTAATGCACGAGTTTGACTTTAGGAAAAAAACTTAATGCCTTTGGACTATGGAGCGGAAAGGATTCACCAATTTAGTAGTGATGAAAGCGGAGTAACAACTTAGATTTTTACGAATTCATCATCGTCATGTCATGTGCCATTCAAGATTCTCTGCAACAGAAACAATATCTGATGCCACATTCCATTAAGACAATTTCTCGTGCCAATCGTTTCACATATTTGGAGAATAATTGCAGCTGTTTGTGAAAGATATAAAACGGAACAGCACTCTTTGCATACTCCAGACCCCAAAAAATAATATCCCGCATTGCTCACTCCTGGCTGTAATTCCAAATTGCTGATAAAGTGTGAGCATATAGATTCGATCTTAGATTATAGGAAAACTGACAAAAACAAAAAAACAAAAGCCTCCTGTCTAGGATTATATTATTAATTCTCAAAATTACTACTGGAACATTACAACATACATTTTCTGTGATACTCTTATCGCCTTTACAAATAAGTGCTGGTCAAGCACTTACTTCTGTAGCTTTACGAACAAAGAAGATACATATCCTTTCTCAGTTCCCAGGATATTTAACGACTTGCAGATAAACCATATGCGACGGTTACCGCTGGGAAGTTGCTCGAATCACGAGGTCAGGTAGCAGGAATACAAAAATTCAATCTCCAGATGACCAGAGCGAGAAACAAATACTAGATAGATATAAGAAAATAACTAAAAAGGGACGAGAGAAAGAAGAGAAGGTAGTGGAAAGAATTAAATGAATCCTAAAAATTAAAATTCCTAAAAGAATTGTCACGCAGAGGAAGTGTCCACAAAAACCTCGTTTAAGACATCGTCCTCACCGTTTGCCATGCTGAACAGCTCTGCATCCTTCTCTTCATCACCTGAAAAATCCTTTCTTTCCAATTTGGAATGAGCTGCAGTAAAAATCAACTTGTGAATCCTATCCAGTGCTTCTCTGGAGTGTCCTTGTGCACACACCCATCTCCAGGAAGACCAATTGCATTTGAAGCCGGGTGAAGTTGCGTGAAGGAAAATCAACCTAACCGCAACTCTTCCCAAGGACTTAAACTCGGTGAGATGAGTTTCCCACACAAGTCTACTGCTTTGGGGATTCATAATCTTCATTTTCCCAGTAACAGGATCCCTCTCCTTCATCTGCACAGCACGGGCGTACACTGGGTCAAGCCCTTGCGTTCTCCATTTCATAAGCTCCATTAGAACAATATGAGCCTCGTCCCTTGAAACGAGCCTTGTTATGAGTTTATCCACGTCTTTCTCTTGTTCCGGTGTCAAGTACTTAAACGGTGGAAGGTACTTCCCACTCGTGTCCCTCACCAAATACACAGGATCAAGAATGTAAGCTGCAGCCCAAGCAGGGTGGTAGTTTTTCATGAACCTTTTATCAATAATTTTCTCCACCTCTCCTTCCCCAACCTGAGTTTTGGAGCTCCAGTCCTTCACTCGTGCCCTTAACTCACCCCATAGTGGAAGGCATTGCCCTACAAGAGGCCTCTCTGTCTCAATCTCCTGAATCATCTCCTTCACCAACTTAACCAATGAATGAACCGCTTCCAACTCATTCCAAAACCCCACATCTCCAATCATGTCCCCGACTTCCCTCGCATTCTGGTCTTCTACGGATGCCATTTTCAGAGACTCGTCCAAAAGCACCAGCTGTAATGCCCCGACCGAACTCAACAAGTCCTCCATCATTGCATACACGGTGTCAAAAGATTCGAACTCCCGCGAGGGCAACGGCATTCGTAGCGACCACGCATGTCCGTACTCCTGCTGTTGGTACTTGTGAAAACTGTTCCTCACTCGAGTTTCGTAGTTAACGAAACTCGCGAGCTTGACACAATTCTGAGTTACGGTGCTAAACAGTGAGAGCTCCTTGTTGAAGTCCTTGATCAAACTGTTGAACCCTTGGTACTGACAAGAAAGGTTAACCATCCAAGGGTTTCGATTCTCCAAGTTTCTCAATGCCTTCTTCTTAAACTTGTCCGCAACAACGCCAACACATTGTTGCACGACATTCTCACAAATGCCGGTAACTGTCTCCCATATAACTTCTTCCGCGTAACTGGAAGGAGCAGAACCGCCAACAAACACTGTCCTTCTGTGCAAACTGGTCCCATTGGGAAGATTAACGGTCATGTTAACCAACTTCTCTTCGCAGTACTTCTTCCCCTTCCGTTTCCACCCATCCGAGGCTACTTGAAAGAACAAAGCGTCTCTGATTCGCGCTTCTGAATCTGCTTTAGCTTCTTCAAACTTCGCGTCCAATCTACTTCCAGCGAACTCTCTGACAGACACTGAGGGTAACCCAACCTGATTAAGAAACGCTCTGAACTTGGGGTGCTCCAGAGAGGAGAAAGAGACAGAACCACAGGATTCGTAGACCCAATCGGCGAGACAATCAAAAGCGGTATCGACTTGAGCTTTGCTGAGAGTTGGACCAGGTGAAGTTTTGGGACTCTTTAGCTTCTTCACACTGTCTTCCAACATAGCTAAGGCGCCCAAATCCTCCTTCCCTCCCGACAACATCAAATGCGATTGCTGCGGCAGCGCGTACGTCAGCTCTCCGAAGAATCGCAACGGATCCACTACGGCCAGCGGCGACACTTCGTAGGATGAAGCGCGGCCGGATGCTGAGGTTCTCTTGCGGTTGTTGTGGTTGGTCGGGGAAGGTGGTGGAGAGGCGACCATGGCGGCAGCGGCGGCGGAGGGGGATACGGAGGAGATTGGTTTGGCGGCGGAATTGAAATTGGGGCACGTTCCGCGCTTCAGATGCTCGGTGGCCGTGCGAGAGGGATTCGAAGCAGAGAAAACGGCGTCGCACAGAGAGCACCTGAGTTTGACGGCTTTGGGGAGCCCTGTTTCGGTGTTGTGCAACAGCATGGGTTCCAGGTGCGCCCAATACCATGCCCCTTTGCCCTTCATAGCTTTGGTTCGAACCGTCATCAACCCTTCGTAGCGCTTGTGCGCAGATTTTGCAGTGAGTTCATCGGCTGAAGCTGAGTCGGCAGAGGGTGTGGTACTCGCCATCGCAAGTGGGAAGTTGAAGAGTAATATTTTCAATTGGGATTGAAAGGGGAATGAAAACTGTAGTTTTCTTTTGCGAGGATGAACGGTTTTATTTTATTACATGTTCAAATGCATCAAGTTCTGTGCATTCAGTCGGGAAAAGCAGGTGGCAGCAGCGGCCGGAATTTGAATTTCCGGTGGGTTGCCATGGAACTAAGCGGTCATCTCCGTCAGGACTTTTAAGGGGGGGAAATGGAGTTTGTTATTTGAAAGATGTGTCTTATTATTCTGCAAAATTTGAGAGATTTAGTTTGTTTAGGGAGAAAGAAGGGAGCCAGAAATAGCAAGGCACATGAGGCTGAAAGAGAAAACAAGAACAAATTCCGTCACCTTCACGCGAAAACTATCTGCGAGTGGGGGACATTCTTCAGGAATGTTGATGGGAACTGCTACAACGAGGTAACGCTGGAATAACACCTGTTACTATCCCACGAACGAAACCAAGACATGATGATGGCTGTCGCAGCCCAATTCCCACTCACTGGCAAGTGGACATCACGCGCCGCGGAGAAGGCTTTTAGTTTTGAGTTTCCGCATCTGTTTCACGTTCTATAGTTTTGTTTGTGTTTTTTTAGACCTCTCTTTATTACTTCTCTACACTTAAATTCAAATTAAATCAATTTCAATTTCAATTTCCTGAATTGTACTAGTAAATGTTTATTTTCTAAATATTCTTTAATGATTATTTTGAAATAAGCTTGTCTTTAAATTATATATTTAAAAGATAATTTAGGAAATTGTTTTTTATTATATAAAAATAAATATATTAGACTAATTTAACTAATATTATTAGTCACTGTAAAAGTAATTAGATTTACTCATAATAAAGTATGGACAAATATTTATCATTTTCCCTTTTCCTCTCAGGGCCTTGTCGTGGGTCTGTTACCTGCATTTTATTAGCATTTATTCTAGTGTTTAATTTTGACAAAGAAAAAAGGGGCTTTTTAGTCTTCATATTTTATAGTCTTTATTAATATTTGTTAACAAAAATAGAGAACACAGATATATGGTCTGAATAAGTAGTGTCACTTCACTTAACTTTCTGAATTATTTTAAATGGGATTTTAAGATAATTAATACGAAAAAAATTATTTATATTATCAACATATGATAAGATGTCATTTATGATTTGCATACATGGTTCTTTTTAGACTTAATAAAAAAACATCTGTAATATAAAACATTTTGGCACGGTCATTTAATAAAAGAAATGTTTTATATGATCATTTAATTGATTTTTATCATATGTATTTTAAGAATATTTTTATGTATAGATAATATTGCACTGATAAGATATAAAAATAATTAAATAGTCTTTTTATTATATGAAAGTATATAACGACTTTAATTTAAATTTAAATTTGGTATTCAAAATCAACTTTGTCTTTCACATTCCTTAGATAAATGATGCTAACTAGTATTATTAGTTTACTAATATCATATATTAATGACACATTAGTTGTTATATCGTGTTAGATGTGACATGTACAAAGTAAACATTTTAAATATGACAATAGTTAAAGTTTGTTGTAATTGATTAAATATATCAATAGTTACACATTTTCAAACCACAGCAAAAAAATTAGAACTATATTATGTATTTTTACTCTTCAACACCTTTTAATTTAGATTTCTAGTGAGTAAATTGGTCTTAATAGTTAACATAATTCGTTTAAGGTACTGATATGAATAGGGATAGCAATAAAATCGTTCTTATAAGTTTTTATTAAACTTGATTGTATTTTGAAAAAAAAAAGTGTGCATTAGTAAAGTATTGATAGTATTTAATTTTTTAAATTAAATAAGAAAAAAGATGAATATATATATATATATATATATATATATATATATATATATATATATATATATATATATATATATATATATATATATATATATATATATATATATATATATATATATATATATATATATATATCTATCTAAATACCATTTATATTATTCAAGTACTCATAGTTTATGATGTAGTTTGATAAACTTATAAGTATTGGTTTTTTTTTCATTCTCTGTACACTTATATATTTCTTCATTTCTTTCATTCAATCGTTTTATTTATTTTATATTCATAAAATTCATTCAAATATTAAAGATGTTTATGTTTTTAAATTTATTTTCTCCTTTTTGTGCATTTATGTTTAAGTAATCTATTATTAATTTTATTGAATCAAATAGTTTTTACGATATACAATTTATTATTTTAATTTCTTTTAATATTTTTATTTATTATGTTTGTTAATTAAGAATGTCTCATTTTCGATTTCAACGTATTCAATTATGTAAATCTTTATTTGACTTATAACATACAAAATTTAAGTTGTTTGTTCGATTTGATTTCTAATATTTGTCTGAATAATTTTTATTTTGCTAAATTTTTTTTTACTATGTTTGATTATATATCTAATAAATCTTCTTATATTTTTAAAGTATTATTTCTTATTATATCCTTAATTCTATAATTTTTTTATGATTAATTATGTGTTAAATTATACCTATTTTATTATTTTTACTTTATTTTAATATATTTTTTCATTTTTAAATGTTGTTTCAATTTTTTATATATTATAATTTGTTTTTCTAACCTGCTATCGTAAGTGAAGATTTCAACCTGTAGCAAGTAACATTAGTGCGATGAGTATTATTTTCATCGATCACAAGTTTGACATTTAGGCCTTGTTTACTTGAATGGATTTGGAGGAGAATGATTGAGGGAATTTGAGAGGATTTGGAGATAATTTTTGTTGTTGTTTATTTGAGTGGATTTGGAGGTAAGTGAGAATAGATTTAGAAGAAATTTTTTTTAATCTGTTACATCAATCAAATTCTACACTAATTCTCACAAACTTTACTTTCAAATTCATTCTCACTTACCTTCAAATCCACTCAAATAAACAACAACAAAAATTATCTTCAAATCCAAATCCCCTCAATCACTTTTTCCCAAATCCATTCAAGTGAACAAAACGTTAATAATGTCATCGTCAGCACCAATTTTTAAAAAATTATAAAAAATTTAGTATAATTAACTTAGCATAAACCAATGTCAATCTCATGAATGTTACAAAACTGATGCATATATTTAGACTCTCAGGAAGCTGAATGATTTTAAATAAAGTAATTTAAATAAAGAATAGGAGGAGGACAGCATTTTTTGGGTCAAAGTAATTTATATAAAACATATAAAAACAAAAATATAATTGAAATCGAGTACAAAATTGTTTGAAAAGGGATAAAAGCAACGAATAGACTTTTATGTTTTAAAAAATCATTCGAACATAAGGAAATGATATATTAGTTAATATCTACTATAGATAGCACTATAAAAAAATACGGCATTAGTAATACATGTTTTTTTTTAATAATACACCAAGTTACGCTCATGTTACGTGAAAAAACACGGGTGAGAGGGAGCATCAAACCTAAAGATACAACAGCACTAATGTAGATTTTTCAATTGTAAAAAGAACAAAAAAATTTAATATTGGCCCACAGAGATCATCATGGAGATAAGAGGCCACTTTTTTGTATAAAGTAAATCAACCATAGATGCATTTATATGTAAAACTCTCAAATTCTTACCATAAACATCACCATAACCAAATCAATCCTTTATGGTAGCGCATAATTACTAATTAACATACTTATAATAAGAAAAAAAGTCTCTTTAACAACTTTTTCTCGACAATATTTTTACAACAAAACGGATTCAAGATTCAACATTAAGCCCTTGTTCACTTGGATGAATTTGGGGAGAGTGGTTGAATAAATTTGAGAGGATTTGAAGGTAAATTTTTGTTGTTTATTTGAGTGGATTTTGGAGGTATGAGAGTAAATTTGGAAGTAAATTTTTTTAATCGGTCACATCAATCAAATTCTACACTAATCTTCACAAACTTTACTTTCAAATCTACTCTTATTTACTTTCAAAATTCACTAAAATAAATAATAAAAAATTTATCTTCAAATCTTTTTAAATCCAGATAAGCTAAGAAAGAATGAAAACGTGGTGAAAAAGTGAACGCAGGGAAAAAAGTAAGAAGATGATCTGAAATGCTAAAAATGGATAAGGAAGGAGCATGTTTGGAGTAAAACGGGATCCCCCTGATTACCACGCGTACGGCCAAGATTCAAAAACTGAAATTCCTAATTATGCCATCAGAAAAGAAAGCCATAAAGTCTGAGGAACCATGACAAAGCTCATTTCAAATTTCATTCACTTTATAAAAGTGATTCAGGAAAAAGCAAGATATGGGCCAACAAATAACAAATTCATCACAAAATTTCCAAGATCAAATTTCAGTGTATGGGATTTATATTACAAACCTCATTATTGGTGGTGACCCAATAATAGTCCTCAGTGCCAAACGGCTCCTTCCCTCGTACTCTTCCTACTCAAGCTAAAAAGCTTCCACTACAAAACAAAATACTCGGATACCAAAAAACAAGCCCATCATTACTTCATAGCCCAACATAGCCCAATAATAGTGGGCTTTCTCTTTTTTCTCAAGTGAATCACTACGGCCCAGAAGGCAAACAAACATGTAGAACACCAAAATTAAAACGCCCACCGTGGGGCTCGAACCCACGACCACAAGGTTAAGAGCCTTGCGCTTTACCAACTGAGCTAGACAGGCTTATGATTCAATTTTGAAATTATTACATATTATTATCTTGTTAATTAACATTTTTTTAAAAAAAATATATATTATAAATACAATTTATAATATATTTTTTGTTTTGTTGAAAATATTATTTCTGATATTATAAATATGAATTATATTTTGTCATAAGTTCTGGCTACTTTTATTGTAATTCGTAACTTCGTTGTTTAGTTTTTTTAAGTTAAGTTTCATGATATTCTTCCATCAAGTATTGAGATTTTAATTGTTTGAAAAGGTTAACATTATTTTACCAAATGTCGATCATATTTTTTTCTATCTTATATTTTCAATTTTTTACTTTATGTTTCTAAATTAAGTCACGTATATCAGAATACACAGTTTATAAAATACGACTGTCACATTTCTCATCATCTCATTATTATTTTTCTTTTATGTTTTTGCGTTTCGATATATACTTCACACAACTATCGCAATTGTTTATGTTAAATTGAACATATTATTTATGCTTAAGTATATTTTTTTATTACGATTTTAATTATAATGCTTTTATGAACTTTAATTACGGTACCATTTGCATGTTTGATTATTTATTTTGATTATGCAAATAATACACATGTTTAAATATTTATTTTGATTATATATTTAACAATATATATAATCAGTCAAATTTTTTGATATTATTTAATTATTAGTCATATTAATAAATGCTTAATGTTAAAGTTTTTTTCGTATTTTAAAAACTATTTTTACATACAAAGAAAATACTTTATCTATAAATTAAAATTAACTTATATATAAAATAATCCATAGCAATCATTTTATTTCTTTTAAAATAGTTTTAAATGATGTACAAACCAATTTTGGATCAGGTACAAATTTAATTTATTTTAATCTCTTATTTCAAGTTCTTGAGAATAGTTTATATGAAGAATGTCCTGTACTTTGTGTTAGATATATATCCAATTAGCTATATTTTAATGATGGAATAAATTAAAAATATTTATTTTTTTGTCAAATCACCACAAATATTTGAAAAAAAAAATTACCTTATATAAGAAAACTCCATGCAATTATATATATATATATATATATATATATATATATATATATATATATATATATATATATACACACACACGAATATGTTTAACCATTAGAAAGTGAATAGTAATTTAAGTACACTTTTAAAATACGATGATGAAACCAACCCCTGATAAATATATTATCCCGTGGAGATATCTTTTTAAAATTGAAGATTTTAAAACTGTAAAATTAGGATTTTAGTTATTTTTATTTGGTGTGTTTAGCATGTGGGCCAATTAAGCTTAGGTCAAATCCATATGTGGATATAAATTATAATGATGTCGATTAATTTTATAAAACGATATTATATTTTTAACCTTTCATATTTAAATTTAAAATTAATTTAATATATATATATATATATATATATATATATATATATATATATATATATATATATATATATATTATTTTTTATATATATTTTTTATTTTGAAACAGGTAAGAATCGCATTAGCCTATATTGGACCAGGTCGAACTATTAAGAAATGGACCGAATTGGGCCAAGGGGTTTCTTTCTGTATCCCGTTGTTTTCTTCCTGCATCGCCGATTCTTTTAAAATCCCTAAACTACCCTTTGCCTTGATTAGGATAAAAACCTTTCCACAATCTTTTCATTTGCCGCAGTCACAATATCCTGCACTTCCCAACTCTCTTTCCCTCGTCCCTGCGAACAAACTCAAATATTTTTAGAAGAATTAAAATTTGAAATTAAGTACAGATTAATAAAATTGAAGTTAAAAATCGGGTGACACTTATCTAAAATCGAACTTAGAATTCGATGAACAACTTAAATTTTATATTTTATCGGATTGTAAAATTTGATAAACACCAACAAAACCAGATTTTAAAAGATAGAGGCATTTGACCAAAATTTCAGAATTCAATAAATAACATAAATTTTATACTTTATGGAATTTTAAAATTTGATGACATTTAATCAAAATCAAATTTTGAAATTTAGTAAACAACATAAATTCCACACTTACTTAATTTCAAAATGAAATAAAAATGAGCAAAATCGAATTTGAGAATCTAATAATGCTTAACAAATAGCGAAATCGGGTGATTATCATTTTCAAGTTCCATAGTAGACATGTACCAACAACACCATTAATTTTTTAACTAGTATACAAATTTTGCATGCCAAATTTATGTTTTTCATATTTTCGACCACATCACCAGTTTTTATTTTATTTTTGTTAGTGATAACTTATAATCCTAATTGATTCACATGTAAATACATTTTTTTACCAAAAATTAATTTTCTAATTCATAATTATTTCTGTATTAATTAGTTTATGGATGGTGTTTTTATACAATTGTTTCTTAATTTCTAAATTCTGTTTTGATAATTTTTTTTAAAGCAATCTTTATATTTGAAATTAAAAATGGTTGGACGAAATAAATAAACAAATAAAATAATGGAACTAGTAATAAAAGTTGTATACAAAATTTCATAATCAAAGGCTTTCAGATATGATAATATTATTTTGAAATACAGTTATATTTTATCAGATTTCAAAATCTGTTTATTAGCCAATTGTGTTTGTTTATTAACTTTTAAAATTTGATTAAGTGTCAAATACTTTTAACGTCGGATTGTGAAATATTATATTTATTAGTGGTCATCGAATTTGAAAATTCTGATATGCTTAATTGTATAATGGATTTTAAAATCCAATAACTACATCTCTAAAAAAATTAACTAGATTTTTTGTTTCAGTTTACATTTGGTCTCTCGAATATTTTTGATCTGATTAGTTTTTTGGGATTATATTATCTAGTTTATTATTATAAGATAAAGTGGAAAAGAAAAAAGAAAAAAGTTTGGAGGTGTAGAAGAAAACAAAACGTGAGATGCACCTTGGGCAAATGAAAAATAGACAAGATTTCGTAAAAAATAGTGTTTATTGTATCACCAAAATCACGATTTGCATTACCTAATGGAAAAGAAAAGTATATAAAATAATAGATGGCCGGTGCCGAAAGCTTCGTCATATATCATCTGCTTATATATATATATATATATATATATATATATATATATATATATATATATATATATATATATATATATATATATATATATATATTAGTTTGGAACGAAATATACTGTAATTAATGTTTTATTAAGACATTAGTATACTGTAATTTTAATAATTTTTATAACTAAATTTGTAATTTATTAATCATAAATTGAATTGAGAGAAAAGTAAACTTATCAAATACATGTTTTGAAAAAAAAATAAAGATTATTAATTATAATTTAAAAATAAAGAAGCAGAAAAGAAGTACGTGAAAAGGTATTTATTAAATAAATAAAAAGATTGCGGGACCGTGGTAGGGGCAAGAAATGCAAGATATGAGGAATGGTAGATTAGAGACGTTATAGAGGAGAAGAGAAGTTAATGAAAGATAAACAGGAAGAAAGTCCACATCAACAACCATTCGCGCAACTACCCAATTCATTCTCTTTTAACTTCTATTCACTCATAATTCAATCCATCTAATTTAACTCCAATCATTCCCACTTTTATGCCTCCACGGATAAGTTCGCCGATTGGTTCCGCTCGGAGAAATAAGCCGCGGCAACCGTTGCCGTCACCCCACCGCCGGACGAACAACAAGCCGAAGCATGTCAAGGTCTTGAAGCGCTGCTCATCGGCGCCTCTGCTTACACGACGAGAAAACGGCGATGCTGACGGCCATTATTGGAAAAGTGGAAGAGGCTCGTTTTTCCGTCCTAAAACGTTTTCCGATGCCTTTCTGTCTTCCCCTTCTCCCTTTTCCTCCCCGCGGATACACACTAAGCAGGTTATTCTCAACTTTACTAAACTCTCGTTCTTCGTTTTAATTAATTAATTACTTTTTATTATCATTATCATGAAAATACAAATCTTTGCTTTTTGCAACGTTTTTCAACGAACATCGTGTTGCTCTCTCCTGTTAGCAGAAGGCTAAAATTAGGGTTGAATGATTATAAATTACGTTGGTGGAATGGGATGAACTTCTAATTTTGAGAAATCCTTTGATATATCTTGCATGACAAGGTTGCTTAATTTGCTATCTGATCAGCGAGAGTCTGTCTAAGATGTTTCTTTTGGTTTGAGGAAAACCCAAAAGGGAAGTTTGGTATGAATAACCAAGTTAAGCTAAACTAAACTGTATTTCTTTTATCATGTGATCCGAAATTGGAAAGAACCCTGAAGTTTTGGCCAAGCACTGTTATTGTCATGTAAGGTTTAAGACAGAACAGGGTCAAACTTGAGGGAGAGAGAATTTTGTTTTTCTCCTTTTGTCTCAACCCTGCCATTGGTTTTGCTTTTAGTTTACGCAAGAATAGCCCTGAAAAACTTTAGAGGTGGCGTGAAGAATATCATATTAAGCAGACCTTATCTACTTAGTTTATCAAGATTCCCAACCACGGACATAATTTATCCATGAAAGTGCTTGCTAGTAGTACAGCATCTCACAATTTAGTCAGACCAACCTTGCATAAAACAACTTTCTTTCAAGTTATTTTTGAAGAAACTAATTACGGTGTTTGATTTTTAAAATTATTTTATGAGCATGGAATGTCTTTTTGTTTACGCCATTTGGGGTTAAATGAACATGAAGTATGTAATTTAATAATCTACCTTGTGTGGCACCTCAAGTGATAAAGATTTAAATATTAGAGTTAGTGACGTAGTATGCATGGTTTTTAACTAATGACTAGTTGTACTAAAAATAAAGAGTAATTGGCATGCTAAACTTGGTCAAGCAGTGAACGAAAGCACGCTTTCGTCTTGGTGACTGGTGATGTGTTATTGTATTATTAGATAATAAAGGGGTACGACAAAGAGGCTAAGGTGGTAGTTAATGTGACCGTTGAGGGAAGTCCAGGGCCAGTTCGAACCATGGTTAAACTGGGTTCCAGTGTGGACGACACAATCAAGCTTGTGGTAGATAAATACAGAGAAGAAGGAAGGAGCCCCAATATCAATCCTAGTATGACATCTTCATTCGAATTGCATCACTCTCATTTCAGTCTCCAGAGTAAGTAAAATTTTAAACATATCATATTCGTCACTTTTCCAGAACTATTAGTAAAGATATATACGTGAAGAGGATTTTATAGGAGAGATTATTTATTTTGATTACGAACTTTGGTTGGAAGGTTTGGATAAATCAGAAGTGATTGCGGATGTGGGTAGTAGAAGTTTTTATTTGCGGAAGAATAGCAGTGCTTCTATTTTGAGTTCATTTCATTCGGGAAGTGCTCCCCAATTAGTCAGTCGTGCCTCTACTCCATCCGTACCAAATCCTCCTCCATTCTTCATCCATTCTTTCTTTGCCCGCAAGATTAGCAAAATTGTAAGAAGAGCTCAGCGTCTTTGGAACATCGTTGTTTGCTCCCAGTGAGGACGCTCACACTCTCTTCAGTCAATGATGGGAAAAAGCAACAACTTTTAATATGTTGCCTTTCAACCCCTCATTTTCAGCTGTAAGTATGGTTATCACTTGGGTAAATATTACCTTTACCATTTTTTACATTCACATCAATTAAAGCTACTATAAGTGAACATAAACTTCTTCCTATTAATTTTTCTTTGGGTTGAAATAAGTTTAAATTCACTTTATCATATACATCCAATGTATTCTAATGAAGTCTATATCAATGAATTTGTATCCCCGAGAAGGCATTGGCTTCTTCTCGATCTCATTTAAATCCCTCGCAGTGAAAAAAAAAATCTGGAACTTTTCATAGTTATAACTTGTGTGTTTGATTTATTAATATTCTCTTCAACTTTGTTTAACGGAGATTGGATTTGGACTGAGAAGATGGAATTACAATTTTAATTTAAAAAAAACATAAAAACAATGAAAAGTGTGATGAAATATCGAGTATAATTTGAATAAAATATGATAAATTCTCATGTAATTTGTAGTTGTGGTTATTATTTTGAATGATAAGAGATGTGCAAGATATACTTTCCAAATTTTATATAAGATTAATTGCTTAAAAATATAGTTTTTAAATTAGATAAAGTACAAAAAATTACAGTGTGGCATTGTATAAAAATAAATAAATATAGCTTTAGAAGAGCTCTTAAGTTTCCCGTTTATCGAATGAATTTTGTAAATTTAATATTTATGGCAATAAGTTTTTAATTAATAAGTAAATATTTTAATACACACTTTAATTAATAGTTTCACAATAAAAGAAAATATTTAAAATAATTGAATTTAAAACAAAATTAAATTTTTTTTGTTAAAGAAAGCAATTCAAATCTAATGAAAATTTCAAACAAATGAAAAGTATTAGTTGGATATTACACTAATGCATTGTTTACATTTTATATCTTATGTATGTCGTAAAACACTTTTTTTTTAAATTAAAACAATTTTTATTACTACTTGTTTGAATAGATTAATAGAAATTTGGGTACATTAATGAAGTTAACATATATGAGTAATGAAATTTAAACATTTTTTTTATTCTTAAACCATACAGAATTTTAATTTTAAATTTTATAATTTTTTCTTTACATATTCTGAAAGCTTTATAATGATTGATTTATTCTTTATAAAATTTGCAAATTTGAGCTTTGATTTCTGTAAAAAGAATCCAAAATATAAAGTCGCAATTTTTATATCTCAGTTTCTTTGAAAAGACAGTTTTCTTAAAGATATCAGACATTAGTATTGTATCACAGAATATGATACCAACGAATGTCAAAATGTCAGACTTTTAGAAGATAAAAACGGAAAGGATTATTAATTATGTTTGGCTAATGTTATTTGGATTAAAAACACAGTTAATTGGATGAATATTGGATGAATAGCATTTAACAAAATAAGCTAGAAAAAGGGATGATTGTTTGAGTTAGTGGTGTTGCGAGAATGGCGTGCATGGCGTGCATGGCCTAGAAATGTAGAGGAAGGAGAAGACGTGCAAACTGCGCACGTACTGGAGAAAGGCTCCGGCTAACTTACGCCCCATCACTGAAGGGAGAAGAAGGAGAAGAAGAGAGATGGGCGATCTATTTGCTTGGCTCATCTCCTTCTTCCTCCTCATTGCCTTGCTTGTCCTAGTCACTTACCAGGTTTTTCTTCTTCTTCTTCCTCCTCTTCCGACTTTTTCTTCAATGTTATAATATGGAGAAACAAGTTACAATAATTACCCTCTTACATGATTTCACTTTTGTTGCAGTTAATGTGCCTAGCAGACCTAGAATTTGATTATATAAATCCTTATGACTCCTCTTCTCGAATAAATGTGGTGGTTTTGCCCGAGTTTGCTACGCAAGCTGCCCTATGGTTCTTCTACCTTGTTACTCAGCATTGGATAATGGCACTCTTCTGCGCTCCTTATCTTTTGTTCAACATTCGATTGTAAGTTTGTATCAATTCTGCTTCATTGTTTCTTGATTATACACAACCACAGATTCTACAAATGTTCCCGTCTTCAGTTTGAGAGTGAGAAAAAAAAAGCTCGACTTTGAACTTTGAGACTTTCTATTCTCGACATGAAACAAACATACACTACGATAACTAGTTATTTTTCATTTCTAGAAAACCTTTACAAGGAAAAAATGTACTTTTGCGCTGTTATATTTAGGTGAGAGAAGGAAACAGAGTATGAATTTAATTAAACGGGTCTTTGCAGTATTCTACATTTTAGAGAGTCTAGGAATGTTTAGAGAGCTGAAACAAACCAAGTAAATAATGTTTTTCCTCATTTTCTTACTGGGTTTTTGTTCTCACATTCAGTTAAATTTTCATTCATGTCTTAATTTGTGTTCGTTACATTTGCAACACATACAAGTTTGGGATTAGCTTTCCATTGCATGGTGTTAGATAGTTGCATACAGGTTAGAGGATTAAAGGACACGAAACAATAGTCTTGAAATTTAAATGTACTGAAATGTTCATAATATAGTTGTATTGATAGCATGTTTTAATCCTTTGATCAGGTACAGGCAAAGAAGGCATTTGATTGATGTAACTGAGATATTCAACCAGCTCCACTGGGAAAAGAAGCAACGGCTAGTCAAATTCTTCTACCTTGTCTTTACCCTTTTCCTCTCAGTATTTTGGTAACGTTTATTTGTCTCTCCTTTTATATAGATTTTGTTAAAATGGATGTTTTTATTCATAATTGTTAATCCTGTTGCAGGATGATTTACTCATCACTGGAGTAGCAATTGTAGTTGATTGCTTGAATTATGGGGTTCTGCAAACTCCCAGAAGCTTGCCGTAGAGAACAGTTAATTACTTCTCACACTGTAATCATGAACTTTAGAGGTGAGGTTGCTGGTCTGTGTTGATTGTTTGTTGATACTCATAAAAACTGGTAAAGAATAATGTTTTAGCTTAAACACAATTTTAGCTTTAAAATCACGAATTGAATATATTTTTAAATATTTCTGAATTTTCAGGTGGATTCTGAGTTTACTTCCATGCAGATGTTTAATACCTTATTTGTATACCTTTAATGATTACCAAAATGAAGTTAAAAAATCACTGAAATGTTTTTCTTCTTTCCTTTTATCTCATACAAAATAATAAAAATAGTTTTAGGAAATGGCAAATAATAGTTCTGAAATATGTTATACCGTTCATTGTAATCTCATTTGAAAACATGTTGGTTTTGACACTTGCATGAGCAGGCGCATATCGGTTCAAGATTCTTCCCAGAAGCAGCCAATAATAATCTTTTGCACGACAATTAAATAAAACAATGTAATCAAAGACAAGGCAGTGTGCAACTTGGATTGTAACGTTTAACGAAAAAACATTGTTGGCTAGCTGAAATGGGAGCCTAATTTATGTGCAACTTGGTGACTTGTCATTATCGTTATATCAGATTATCAGGTCACTCATATGAAAAGGAAAACAACATCTGTTACTGACATCATTTTCTTAACTGTTATTTCCTTGGCTTTGCATCATTGTTCATACTCCAAACGTATGCTTTCTGCAAATGCAACGACACAAATGTCTCCAAAAGGGTAAGGCGGCTTGCTGCTACCGAAAATCAGTAAAATATTTTATGTATGAACAGTCATCAAAGTTTCACACCGGAAATAACTTGTTTGACTGTCCAATCTTTTATATATATGTCTTCTAAATTTGTTCTTAACTCCTTCCAGTAACTTTGTTTTTTTAATTTAAGTTAAACATATTTTTAATTTCTAAATTTTGATGTGAAATTTAAGTCATTAAGTTAAAATAATTATATTTAAAAGTTTGAAAAACAAAATTTATCCAACTTTGAAATACAAATAAATTTGAACTGGCTCAAGTAAATATTTAACCCTTTCGATCTTTATGCCTATTACCAAGAACATTGTTCTGAATAACAAAAACAAAGTCCGTCTCTTTTGTTCATTCCTCTTGTTCAGACATGTTATATACTGTATTGCAGTCCTTGTTTTATAAAAATATATAGTCAAATTTGAATTAAGCCTAATTTAACATTGTCTTAATGTTTCAATCAAACATTGTTGATTGTGATATACCTTTTTGCATAAAAGACGAATCATTGCTAATTAAGAAACTCCTTATTGTATATTATGCAGAGTGAATAAATGTTTTGTTGATTTATTTTTAGTCACTGGTTCTTTTTTTTTTCTGCTTGCTTTCCAACTTACCATAAAACAAAGGTGAACAAATCATTAAAATATTATGTGGAGGTTCCATTGTTGGCATTTCATTTGTTTCTTTCTTTTGTCATTTTTTTTTGTTTACTTTTTGTCCAATTTTTTAATATCAACCTTACGTTTGATTTTATTTTCGTCTTCGTCACTAATTCACACTTCAGATGACGCATCGATTCATTGGGTTACTGGCCTGATACATGTCTTATATATTAACTGATCCGTAATGAACAAGAATTACGACAATAATCAATTAAGATTTTCATAACTTTTTAAGTTCTAATAGTTGGGTTGATTAAAAAAAATAAATGGTTCAGTTTATCAATTTGTTGACGAACTATCAGTTTCTGTGAATAAACAGTATAAAAGTAAATTAGACAGTGGATAGAAACTAAACGCACGTTAAATAAAATTTATAGATGTATCTTTTAATAAGTTTACTAATATAATGTCAAAGTATTATTATTATTATTAAATATTTACAAAAGTCAACAGCATAATGCAAAAATCATAAATGGACGTTGAAGATGTCACATCCGTTTAAAAGTTACGTTTTTTATTTTAGAGTTTGTTTTATTAGAGAACATCTGTTGAAGGATATCACTTCATACTTTCAAACGCTAGTTGATGCTTTGGACGCTCCTCGATGTTCCTCCACACCACGACGGCGACGCTCCTTCACACCACGGTAGCGATGAAAGCTTTCAAACAAAAAAAAACTGGGAAGAAAAAAAAATGGAAGTGCGAGAAGTGGGGAGGTGAAACGGAAATGGGAAAAGGAGAAGAGAGTTTCGTGAGTGAGTGCTGTAAAAATAAAATTAGGGTTTCAAATTATTTAAAATAGGATAAAAGTAAAAATCTTTTTAACTTAAAGATATAATTGTATTTAAAATAATGTGAGGAGGTGGAGAAAGTATAGAGTGGTGGTGAAGGGAGCAACACCCTAAACATAAAAGCCTTTGCAACGAATCATGAGATTATGTCTTTGGTTGTCTTCAAAGTTAATCAAAATTTAATTAAAGACCCAATATTAAGTATCTTCCACTCTGCAACGATAATCAAGATGAATTCTTTTGAAAGCAATCGAGAATGAATTAACAAAGCGTGAGTGTGTAAACAAAAAAAATGCACTCAGACTACCGGTTTGGTTGTTCTAGAATACTTTCAGATTGAACATACAAGACAAAAAAGAATAATTTTAGTTTCATCTAGATTGACATTTTGAGATATTCAGAATATATAATTTATTCCCTATTTAATATTCTCATTTAATTTAAAATCATTTCAACCACCGATAGGATACCGGTCCCTTTCCTTATTTCATAAAACTTTATTCCAAATAAGTACAACTGCCTAACTTTTATTCTAATAGATAGGGATATTACACTACAGTCAATTATTTTGTTTTCAATACCTTATCAACAAATAAGACAAGCCAAATGCTAATGCCTACTTAAACCGTCCATAAAAAATGTGAACAAATTATATGTAGTTCATTTTTATTTTACAAAAAAATTATATTTTTCAAGAGATAACAAATAAATATAAAAAGCATTCAATTAGAATAATCTTTTTGGGGTAAAAGAGTGAGAAAAGGGAAAAGAAGGGAGAGTTGAATTTAAAAATAGTAAAGCAGTAAAATGAATACTGATAACATGGGAGGAAATGTGGATATGTACAGATGAGGCTAGTGCTAAAGGAACAATGAACCCAATTTGTTCTGTCTCCTACCTAAACTTGTGCCTCTGCCACCAGGAATCTAATTCTATATTCTTTCTCACATTAACAACCTTCCCAACCGAGCTGAACACCTTTCCGCATTAACCAAAATATATTGTAATTAAAAGGAGCATTTAAAACGGTGGGCACCCCATCCACCACAGCTGTACATTTAACTATCCGTTTCCACCTCCACCTACCAAACCCAACCCAACCAACTAAAACAACCGCCATCACCAAATTCTACCTTTCAACTTTTCTGCACACAACCCATATCTGAAGCAAAGAATAATATGCTACAAAAAGATTGCATAGAAAACCTCACCCCTAAATTCCTCTGTTTTAATAGCCTGGCTCAGGAACAGGATTTGATTAATCCCAAACTAAACAGATTTCTTTTCACCAGACTCCCTATGGAAAACAACACTGCCCCACCAATTCCAACCGCTTGATCCTCTCTCTGCATTTCCTGATTATTTACCAACGGCAATTCCTTCACTTCTAAATATCTTAACCCAATTTTCTGCCTAACACATTCAATAATTTTTGACTCAGCTGGATTTCCAATGGCGTCCGTTACATAGAATACATTTGTAGCCATATTCCCTACAGTGGATATCTCAGCCCTGGTCACATTGAGCCCATTCTCGCGGAAAGTTCTCATTACTTCTGCCAGAAGCCCCTGCCTGTCTTCTTTACATAACTCTAGCCGAACACCCTACAATCAAATAATTAAAAATTAAAAATTAAAAATCTTCACTTTATATCAGAAGGTAAAGTAATAACAAAACAAACGCCAGAGGAAGGAGGCCTGTACCTCAGATGCCCTTCTCTCTACAGCAGCTTTTAGGCATTGAATTACACGTTGTCTCTCTGGTTCTGAGCTAATTGGAGTGCCATCCTTGTGTCTTATATAAAACTCCTACAGTGAAGATCAGAACAAACTTAAGTAACACAAATTAAGAAAGGGGAATAAACTAGTTTTGAGGAAAGGAAATAGAATAATCACCAAGTATGCTCTGTCATCATTTGTGTTAATAGTTGCATGAAAAACATCGTATTCCATGTCTGTCAAATTGCATACAACATCGAATAAAAGCTTGGTTCGATCTTTGCACTGAACATTCACGACTGAATAGCCTCTTCCTGCCCAATTCTGAACCGTCACTACTGGGTTATCAGAAGTAACCTCAAGAATGGGAGTCCTCTCATAATCACGGTCTGTAAACATCATTTGGTGTAGCCTTCTTTCAGTGTGCATCGCAGCCATAGAAACAGAAATTTTTGCACTTCTAATGTCATTTCCCTTCAAAACATTTCTTAAGCGCAATTCAATCTTCTTAATTTTCTGAGAGTCCTCAATAGTAGACCCAGAACTAGAATCTTTTACATAGATTAAGGAAGCAATACGGCCATTGTGAGTCCAAACCTTTGCCTCAACCACATCACATTGAAGATCAGCCAGTACGGCAAACACCTCCGATAAAAGACCAACTCGGTCAGTTCCTGTCAATTCCAGCGCAGTGAGACCATTGGAACTGTCGGTTCTTCCATACTGAATGCTCCCAAGTGACTGTAGTGAGAAAAATCAGATTAGATACACAATAAGCACAATTTAAAAACAAAAAATTATATCTGGTAACATTTAAATTGTAATTCATTTAAAACTTGTAAAGACCATATTAATACCTGCTCAATATATTTTAAAACCTTATCGTCCGTTATCTTGTGTCCATATTGATCAGTGACATGAAAAACTGTCAATTGAACAGGCAAAAAAAATATAAGTGCACAGGGCATTTACCCATTTCAGGAGAAGAATCCCCAACCAAAACAATTATGAAAAAAATGAAATAACAATTAGCTTACCATCCATACACCATTTGCCATCAGCAGAAATATAGGCTTTCTTTATAGAAAGGTCCAGGTCGATGAGCACTTGTACAGCATCCAATAAAATACCATGCCTTCTAGCACTGTCAACCTGAGAAATTCATTGAAAAAAAAGACTACTGTTAATTAATTATTCTTTCTTTCCATGAAATCCAAATATTTTTAGAACAACTTGTTTTCATTGGACAAGAGTTTCGTAGGGAGGTTACCTTGACAAGAGTAGCTGAAGAGAACACGGAATTGTCAATAACAACCCTGTTTCAAATAAAAGGAAAATTCAGAATTAGCAAAATTGATCTGTCCGTGATTTTTCTTCCAAACATTAAGATACAAAGAATGCACTAAAGGGAACAGTGACGTTTCACAAGAGCAGGAGGCCATACGCAATTAGAAAAGTCAAAAACCTGTTAAATAGTAGCAGCAGACAAATCAAATTCAAAAGTCGGTGTGACCTTTTTTTTTTTAAAAAAAATATACATCTTTTGAAATATTGGAAGTAAGAAGGAACAAATGCAAAGAGCATAGACACCAAAAATTCTTGTCTGCCAAAAAGGGATTTGGCTGGAAAATAAACTAACACAAGAAAAAATAGCACCTACTTTGGAATTATCAGTAAGGGGGTTCCGACCAGTGGGAGTAAGAAAAAAAAAAACATGGTTTAATGATAATTTTTTGCAGAAAATCATATAGTGTGTCCATAAATCAACACAAAACCAGAGTAAACAGACTGATGGCTTAAGATTACACAAAATCAGCTTCAAAACTTACAGATCCATTTAAAACATGGAGAATTACAAACTATAGTCTCAACTAAAAGAAACAAAGAGGCAACAAATGGTATAATGATTTGCAAACCTGGGAGTGCTCATTCGTATTACAAGCTTTTCGTATTCATCCGTGCACGCAGGCCATTCCATTTTCCTTTTGCGGTTCTTCAAAAGAGAGGAGGAAGATTCCTGTATCTGTATGAGAACAAAACAGAACCAGAATGAAATTTACCAGTCTTTCTTTTTTCCTTCTCCTTCCCTTAACCCAGTGTGCAACAAACAGTGACTCTGTTTCTCTCTCTATTTGCCTCCGTGTTTACAAAGAAACACCCTTATATATATCTGGCACCAATATTTAAGATATTTTTTTATTGATATAATTTAATATATTTAGTATAGGGTATCCCTAGCATCTCTAAACACAGGGAAAGAAAACACACACAGTGCTGTCACATGGCGTGACTAGCGCCTGCCCGCTGACCCAACTTTCTAATTTAGTTGTTCTGTTTGAAGTCACACCCATAATTTTGTTAAATAGTTTAATTAGCGGTTTAATCTTGGATTAAACAAGAATAACTCGTGTCCTTTAAAACCAATTAGCGTGACTTGCAATCCAGCATGGACAACACGTGGGACCTGTGCATGTCGCATTGCTTTCTCTCTACTCAACAGGTAAGAACATATTAAGAGAGGGTAGAGCCACGTGGCGGGATTGAGTTCAAAACTGGATGAGTAAACTTGGTAATTAAGGTGAGATTTTGCCACCTCAATGATGACGTCCGCACGTGATAACACCGCTTGGATTGACTTTTCTTTTAGCATTTCATTCTTCTTAGTTGCTTTTCCTCATTCTTTGATATTCTCTTTTGGTTATTATACTAATTTTTTTATTGTATTATTTTTATCTTAGTATTTATCTTTGCTTATTTTCATTTTAATTTTAATCAATTAATTACTAACCATTGATCAACACATATAGAACATTTTTTTTTTGATAAATTATAAAATTTTAATCAGTTTTTTTTTTAAATATATATAATATTTAAGAAATATATGGGAGAAATTTGTCCCCGGTTTCATATTTACATAATAAATTTTACTTTTTCTCCAGAAAATCTTACTGTACTGCTATTAGTTTTAATTTCTTTTATAAAATTAACAATAAAAAAGTATATTATATTTTTAAAATATAAAAATGCCAAATAACAATTACAATTTAAAGGATGTAGGTATTTTAGTAATTTTATCCTAATTATTATTTTTTTCTGTAAAAAATCATTACAACTTTTTATCGTGCAATTAAAATATCTTGAATTGTTCAAAATTATTGATAATGAAGTGATTTTAACAGTAATTGTGTTTAAATGTTAATAATATTTCTATTTATTAATAAAATAAGTTTTGCTTTGAAAGAAGAGGAAAACTCACTCAAAATATTCATATGTATTTAAATTTATGAGTACAGGATAATATTTCTTGTATAAATATAATTAACTAGCTTAAATGCAATCAGTTATTGTTTTGGGAGTTTTAGTGTGGATTTAATACGTATCTCTCCAAATTATTTAACATATTTTCAAATTGATATCAATTTAGTTATCATATCTCTAATGTATTTTTCAATTATATATACATGAATATTACACTTTTAAGAACAATATTCAATAATTATCACTTAATGTATCATTAAAACATAAGATGATGGAAGCTTATATATTTAAGAAATATATCGAAATTTTTTAACTACATATTCCCTCATGTTGTCTTTTTCAAACTAATTACATTACAAATTATTTCCAAATTTTATGTAATTTTAAATTGATTATTATTATCACTGGTGTTGTTATTATTATTGTTATTATTATTATTATTATATTTATTATATTGTTTGATTTTATTGTAGCATGAGTGTTTATTAATTTTAGTTTTCTAATTCTTTTAGCCTTTATCATCAACTAACACTAAAAAAGTGAAATATTAAATAATATAATCAAAATAATAAAAAGTGCTTTGAATTAAGATATTATTCTTATTTGTAGTACACAACAGACATAAACAGTATGTATGTATTATTTAATATAAGTACAACCTTTTATATATATTATTTTCACTTTTTATTTAATTATTTACTTTTAACATTATATGTTTATAGATTAACTAAAATTTATTTGTAGTATATGATTTATTTTTTATGTATTGAGTTTAATCTTGTAATATTTAATGATTATAGATCATTTATATTACATTATTAACGTTTAATTTTATCTCTAAAGATATAACAAAATATATTAATATATCGTGAACAGAATTATTTTTATATTAATTATATATTGTTTAAAGATAAAAATTAAATAGTGATATTTAATTTAAATATTATATGTAATTTAATATATTTTATTTGTAATTTTAAAAATATAAATATATTATATATTTTTTGTCTTTATTTTGGCAATGTATACTTTAAATTAATTCAACGCAATATACAAAATAAATACCTAACAAATGTGATGTGTACTTGGGATATTAAGTAGATATTATTTATCCCATTCGAAAAAAAAAAAACTCAATTTAAAAAAAAACATATTAGGTATTGAGATAAACTTGTAAGATTCGATAATAAAATAAACCTTACAGTCATAATAAGTTGAGAAATTATTAATGATAATTAAATATATATTTTTCAAATAGTCTAAAAAAATACCAATGAGTTAATGATGTTTTGTGTGAGTATTAATTAATAACTTTGAACCATAATCTAACTTGTACAAATTGTCAAATATTTAAATAGACAAATATATAAGAATAAACGAAAGTTTTTACATCAACTTGAAAATACAAGTCATTATACTTGACAAAATGTGTACGAAAGTATGGAAATATTTATTCACAATAAATTATTAAATAAGATCTATATTAAAATAGATATATAATTACACAAATTGTATGCAGTAATCTACTAATCATATTTAATGTTAGTTCTTTACAAATAGTATTATGTATTCTTTTACAATGTGATCAATATTTTAGGTAGTATTGGTGGTTTTGTATGATTTAATCTTACTTATATTATGAGATTTTTAAGGAATAGTTAGTCCGATACCATATTTAAGAAATACCATTCTCTTACAATGTATTTAAAAAGTTATGAACAATATTCTTATTTGTAAGAAATATAAAACTGGAAAGGAGAAAGTGGGGTTGGGAGCCATGAAAACACGTTCCAGGGTTTACGAATACGAATACAGTATTGTGTGGAGAAGATACATACATACAAAATATTTGAAATATGGAATTCCATGAAAAAAGGAAAAGAAAGATAGACAAAATGCTGAACGCCTGCAAGAAACAATAAAGAATTGTAAGACAGGTTAGTTGAGGAGAATAGAAAAAGATGGTTAAAAGTGTAGGGAGAAGAGACGTGGTTTATGCCAAACATACACAGATCCGTCCTAAAAAGGCGTGTGGGGCACACACACCACACACTGTAATTGGTTTGTCAGCGTGTCTCTTTACACAAACCAAGGGACACTGTACGAGAACCAACAAGGATTTAGCATGCACTCCTTACTTCGATTTAGGGTTTTAGGGTTTTCAGTGAACTGTTAAGAGGAGAACGAGGAGGCGGAGTGGGAGACCTTTAATACAACTGCGCCGCATGTCTTTCCGTGGGACACTCACCGCATGTTTTGCTCCAACCTAAATCTTCTGTCTGTCTTGCTCCAACGTGCATCAACATGTTTCAATCAATAATCACTATTATTACCCTAATGCACCCAAATCAGAACGCCTGATACTCTTCATTAATAAAACAAGTTAAATAGAATGTGTGACACTCCACTCCGCAACTACTACCCTCCTGCTAATTACACGGACACCATGTTTTAATCTGTAACAGAATGAGATTCGATAAACAATATGCTTCTATTTTATTTCATATAAAAAAGGTGGCTTTCAAGTAAAAAAAAAAAACTGGCTTAAACGCTACTAAACTGGATAAACCTGCATTTAAATAGGTTAAGTATGATTAAATTTTAATTTGCAAAAATATGAGGTTAAAGAAGTCAACCATAAATGAAAGGCCGTATATTGAAGTGTGCAAGTGGGTTTTGAACAGTGACAACAAATATATAGAATAAGAAATGGATCAAACCATTTAAGTAGTGGGGGCGTTTATGGAAGCAGCCACGAAGGTGGCAACGGCAAGAAGAGATTGTACCAAAAAGCAAATAAAAATAAAATAGGAAGCCACATAACATTGGTGTTATTGCAAGTACAACCTCAGTCATCAGCTCCTTCGTTCACGCCCATAAAACCTTCCTAATTTGGAACCATTGTTTCCTCGATTTCTTCTTGTATATTTACTTTCTTGGCAAATTATTATCAAGTGTAATCTGTGAGACCTAAAATCATTTGAGATAAGCCAATAACCATATTAATAATAAATATTTTCTATGCTAAAACTTTTATCAGGATATTGTTTTTAAAAATTAAGAGAGAAAACTATATTTAAACATTCATCGACTTAACGAATTTTAACACAATTTTTTTTAGATTAACAAATCTGTCAGACCTCGGAAAGCCCACCTGTTTAATCTCATTAAAATACACCCCAAAATCCTGCTCAGATGCATTAAAAACGCACTCAAACTCTGATGCACTAACGCCAGGTGTCAAGAATGGAAGATTCAAAAATCAGTAGTGGATGACAGGTGTCTACAGGAGAGCACACTTCCGTTTGGACGTGGGGCAGACAAAAAATGATTTTCTGAAAATCCTGCCCACTCTCCTCTGCATGCACCTTCTCCTTCCAAACTCTGACTTTCCATTTCTCCTTCTTCTCTCTAGAAAACCCTTCCTTCTCTCTAGAAAACCCTTCCTTCTCTCTACTGTAACTTACCTTTCTCTATTCCGATCATCGTTCAGGCACTGTGGAAGCATTCCCGGCGTCTCAAGCTTCACTTTGAACCGAACAGATCTGAGTTCCGAAACTGGTAAGTTTCCTTATGACCTATCCGTCCGTTTTTCTGAATACATGCAAACCCAGCTTCGGTTGCATGCTGTTATCCTGTCTGAGTCTCTGTTGGTTTATTGGATGCTTGAAATTAGTTTAAAGAGGAGTGGAACGTAAGGGTAGAAGGAAACTCAGTCAGACGAAGAGTGTTTTAGTATGTTCGTTCACTTTAAGAGGTAAGGGAAGCTTATTCAATTTAATTTGTATGTTTGTATTGTGCTGTATGGACGTTCTGTGAGTTGTATGAAGCATGAATTTGTGATATTTGATTTTTGGTATATGGTTATGATTATGAGCTGATGTATGAGAATTATGAAATGTGCTATGATATGAGTATTTGAAAATATGAAATTTTATGCTGAGAAATGAGTTTAATGTAAATGAAACTTTGAATATAAATTCCCTATGATAATGAACGTTCGTCATTGAACGGTCCTTGACGGTTCGGTGATTTCTAAGTAAACTTCTTTGAAATTTAATTCTTTCATTTGGGAAGAATTCTAGTTGAGGAAGAACGCCATTTTATAATAGTTCTACGTTTGAGCGTTCGGCCAAGCGTAGATGGCCTGAGTGTTATGTGAGGAATTGAGAAACTTCACTACAGGAAAAATGTCATTTATATACGGATTATTATATACGGATTCTGATCCATAGATAAAGATTTCATTATATACAGATTTTATATACGGATAAATTAGATACGGATTTTTCCGTATATAATAAAAAAAAAATATATACGAATTCTCTGTATGTAAAATTGGTATATAACGGTGGCGCCTTTTCCCGGGAACTTTGCCAAAAGATAAATATATATATATATAATTCGTATACAAGTGGATTCTCTGTGTAGATGTTATATAAGGATTTTACAATAAATAAAAAATAAATTAAAAAGTTAAACCTAATAGAAAACCTAAGAGACAGAATCAGTACTCCGAATTTCTCCTCGACTCCTTCTTCCCTCTCATCGAGCCATCGAGCCCCTCTTCTTCCCTCACGAGCTCTTGTTCTTCCCTCTCGAGCTCTTGTTCTTCGCTCTCATCAAGCCATTTTTATCCAACCTTTCTTCTTTAGCCACCATTGAAACCCTAACCTCTGCTGCAAACGCCTCTTTCGTGTTACCCGCTCCTCGAACCCTAGCCTCCACCTTGTGCTCCATTACAAGGTTGAGGGGACTGGAGACCGCTCCACCAGTCATGCCTCCTCGTTGGCTCTCCCCTTGGAACCCTAACTCATTCTCAGACTCACGTGGAGACGGCTAGAATGGTAGCGTCGAAGTCTCGTGCTCATTGACTAAAGCTTTCTCACTCACACTCGCTCACGGTCACTGGTAGAGAAGAAGAATGTCTCACACTAACCGTTCTTCTCGCTCACGCTCACTTAAAGAGAAGAAGTTCGTCCATTCTTCTCGCGTTCACTCACCTTGTTGGACATCAGGCTCACTTGGGAGTGTTATTCGTTCAATCGGTAAGTTTCTTTGTTCAAACCTTCTTCTTTGCTCGTCCCTTAAATCCCTAAATCCTTAAATCTTTGCGCTAAAGTTATTGAGGGTTAGAACAACTCTTGCTCTATCGTCCAGTGCAGGCAATGTCGAGTGTTGGAAGGACAAAGAGGATTGGAGAGACACGACGATTTGTGCCTCTTCGTGGCATAAATGGAAAAGTTCACCAAAACTAGGTATACATAACTTCACTTTCTATTTTCCCCTTTCAAAAAAGTTTCCAAATTTTCGATAGTGAAGCCTGAAGGGTTTATTTCTTGGTCCTTATTCTTTTCATGGTATTCTCAGAACGAGTTTTCATCTAAGAAATTTTTGGGTTCCCTGCTCGGTTCCAAGTGCGGCTACTTCAAGGGTGTTATTGACCCTTATCAAATGATAATATTTGGATATATCTTAAGACTGTTTGACAAATTTGGTTTGAATTAAAAAGTCTAAGTGAAGCAAACTTTTACTATTGAATTACCCATGGACAGTTATCACATCACAGTAAGATATCAATTGTTTCATTTGCATCGTAAATATGTAAAAGGTTGCTTAATTATTTGATCATACGAAATCATGCAGAAAGAACTATAGGGATGCTATTTTGATCTATCTGTGCTACTCTATTCCGAGAGTTAATGGTGATTACTAGTTAATACCCTCAATAACTACCATGGTCTAACCTTTTTGTTCAAATTTTCATACTGGATTGAATTTCATTAAACTTTTCTTTGTCATTGCAGGTTGGAAAAGCTTTAACAAAAGATGATAAAGCTCAAACATAATTGTTCTGGTTGTGATTACAAGTTGCTAAATTAGTATTGAACTTTTGAGTTTTTGGTTGTGATATGGTTACCATGTGTTTCTTTGAAGGGATTATGTAAGGTTTGTTGTTTTGTTGCAGGGGAAGAAAAAGGAAGGAATGCTGCTAACTTTGTCATTTGTGATTAAGCATGCCATCTTCTAGGTGTCCATTTATTTTATATTTCTTGCCTTCCTCGTTTTAAGTTTGAAGTCCAAAGTGTTATTACTACAGAGACGTATATGATACCATTATACCATTCTTTTGTAATAGGTTTGGTTTCTGGAAAGTTTTCTTGGCTTCTGCCCAAGAGCAATGATCTATTGCTCTGTAGGAAAACCAATAAAAGGTTTTGTGCATTTCCAACTTTTAGGATTCACTTTGGTGTTTATTTTAACTTGTTCCTTTAGTAGTTTGATCTTATTTGAGCATAGGATGATTGCCAAGTAATATGAATTATTTATGCAGGACTCTCCCATGCCACACCCTACACAACAGTATCTGAGATTGAGGTTCCTCAGTGCTCCTGCCGATCTTCTCTCCTTGGCAATGCAAGGAGTGTTTCGAGGATTTAAAGACACGAAAACACACCTTTATATGCCACTGGTATACCTTGGAAAACTCAAATTATCATTGATTAAGTGTCACAAATTATAATTTCCTTCTATTACCTGATTCTAATTACTCTTTCCTTGATGTGTGTATGTTGTTTTCTTTTTTATTTCTTAGGTAATCAAATTTTACAGAGATTTTGTTTGTTACCATTTTGGTTGAATTGAATGCCAAAATTTTATCTAGAAACTTCTGAAAAATCATAATTAATAGAGTAAAATGAATTAGATAGTATGTAAGTGTTTAGCTACATTAAAAGAGAAGCGCAAAGGTACCCAAGGAACAACTTACTGCATAATCAGGGCACCACCCTTAAGTATTAGTGGAAAAAGTTCCTAATATATGTTTTGTATTAATTTTAGTGCAACATTTAACCAATAAAATTAATAAAAATTACTTATGTTTTTATTTTACTTTTAATATTATTTTATATTAACGCAAAATGTTTCATTTTTATTCTTAAACAAGTCAATAGAAAAATTAGATGAAAGAAACTCAAATATATAAAAGTGTTGAATAGAGTGAATTAAAAATACTCAATTTTATAAAATACTTAAAAGATTTAATTAAATGTAAACATAAGATATTTCTTTCATTCAACAATTAGATTGAAAGTTCAAGTTACATTTTTTTTCCTATAAGTTTAAAAACTCTTACTAAGTCTACCAAGTGGGTTTCAAAGTTTGAGGTGAAGTATTGAATTCCATGGAAACATTAAGGGTAAACAGTGTGGTTGTGGGGATTTGAAGATGAATAATGACCTATCTTTTGTTTCTTTTATATATATATATATATATATATATATATATAATACTATTTTAAATAATAGCTCGGGCATTTACAATTTCCTGCACTATTAAATGATTAATATCGAATTTGTAGTGCTTATAATAATATTTACTTATGAGGGAGAAAAAATGAAAGAAAGAAATAAGAGCAAAATTAATAGTTAACTTCAATGACAATTAATTTGTCTGGTTATTTGGAATGCAGGTGAGAATGAAGATTCTGATGGTTTTGATGATGAGGAAAAGAAAGTGATTGGGAAGATGATGAAGACCTGAGTTTCAAAATTCAAAAGAGATGAGTATTCTTGAAGACCGGTTGACATATTTGTATTGAAGTTTCTTGGATAACATCTTTCGTTACATGTGGCTTAAATGTATTAGCTTTGATACTGATCATGTTCATAAGTATGCATTTGTAACATCCTTAATTTTAGGAAAGCATAATAATCCTGAGTTATGCAATTGGGATGCTATGCCTTAGCTATGTGATTCTTTCATCGTCAATATTAAAAGTCGTTGACCAAATACAATTGTAATTCTCAAGTTTTTTTTATGGTTGAAACATTTTTTATCCATTTATATAATTGACAATTATATTCATGTAAATAATATTTATATATTAATGTAAAATGTTTGTTTGTGGTTTAATTCATTTTGTCCAAATCTGTCACTGGTATAATCAATTAATGATTGATATAAGCAATTAATGATTGATATAAGCAATTAATGATTGATATAAGCAATTAATGATTGATATACTGTTAGGTTGATTACATACGGATTTTTCTGTATGTAATTTACATACGGATTTTTACATACGGATTTTTCCGTATGTAATTTATATACGGATTTTTTCGTATATAATTTATATACGGATTTTTCCGTATATAATTTATATACGGATATATCCGTATATAACTTATCTACGCTCCTTTTATATACGGATTTTTGTTCGTATATAATCCGTATATAACACTAATTTATATACGGATTTTGAAGGTTATATACGGATTTTGACTGTATGTAATTGCGATTTTTCTTGTAGTGCTTGTAAACATATATCTGGACACTTAGTCATTCTTAAACCCTCTCTTCACCATCCCGTGTTATATTTAATTAATATTAATATTTCTATCACGAGTTCAAATCAGTGATGGGTTTCGACCCAAAGCGTTCGTTACGAGTGGCGCTCGGTCTTATACCGAACGCTCGTACTCGTCTTTAATTATTAAACTTGTGGAAATAGCGTTCGTCCAAATTCAGTAAATCCTTTTACCGTGTTCGGTCATTGACTGGCAGTCGGTTTCTGTAATTGAATTATTCTAAGTATGGTTCTTTAATCGTCTTGAGGGGCCTATATCCATTGGATCCAGCCTAGAGCCTCTGTACTTAAACTATTCTTTGAGTATTGATCTGAACTTACGAGAGTCAGTTCATTCAACTGACTCAAGTGGTAAATGACGTTCGTCATATACGGTGTTATAGTAGTCGGTTTTATTCTATTCTGGAACGGGAGAATTCTCGGACTCGTTCCTCACGTTCGTCCTCGTTATGATGAGGGCTGAACGTTCGGTATTTTATGCCCTTGGAACTGAAGATGAAAATGATAATAAAGTGAAAGATTATACAAGATGAATTTGAGAAAAGTGATAATGAAAGATGGAATTGAGAATGATTATGTATGAAATAAGAAGATGATGTGAATGAAATGTGTTGGAATTATGAACGAGCGTTCCAGGGAGGAACGACTCTCGTATGAATATTGGATTTTTTGTAAAGTATGACTGTGGGCATGCTAATGCTGGTAGTTCATCCTGATGTTCCGTGAGTACTCGTCCTCAAGTAGAGGAGGGTAGGTCATGTGTGGGAACGGCAGGAGGTCCTATTCCTTAGGGGTACTTTGAATAGGGCTAACCTCGGGTGGCAGCTGTTGAGTGTATCCCAGTTACTACATCACCCGGGTGCAAGAACGCCTGTAGCTACACAGACTCATATAGTCCGGACAGTCAGTCCAGTATCAGGGTTTGATTGAATCTTATATTGAAATGTATTTGTTATATTTGAATGTGAGAAATGCATGTTATTACTTGAATTAAATCAAATAAGCTTACCCTGTGTTTTCATCGTGTTGTCCTGTATCTGTACGTCCGTCTTGTCTTTGCAATGATCATCCGTGTGGATGTGAGCAGATGGAGACGCGCTACTGGAAGAGGCACTGGAAGAAGGAAATTTGGAGGAAGAGAATCACGTTGACGCGGAAGTAAAGGCCGAGCGGTAGTACGTTCGGTTCGCTGTATAGTTTAGCTAGTATAGTGTGTTGTCTTCGAACGATCACTTTCCCTTTTGCTTGTTATAACCGTTCAGTATTTTTGCTTTGTAAACCGTTCGGTCAGTTATGCTTATATTGTACATCTCTAATGGTTGTACCTCGTTTTGTAAGGCCGTTCGGCCATGAACGTACGTTCGACTTTAGTGTAAGACTGAATCGATATGTTAATTAATGTGATTATTCTATTGTATGGTTTATTGCTGTATTTATGGGATGTTACAAAATCCATTCAACTTTAGGCTAAAGATTTTATATTGAAATTCAATACAATTCTTAATTACTTGGCCGTTCATATTATAACATTATAAAATGAATATTATGAAAATTATTTCTCTCTTCAATTTTTTCACAAGATCATTTCAAATGTGTATTTTTCATATTATAATTATTTTATTGAAATAGAATACACATTTGTTTGTGAACTATCGCTGGGGCATATTATTAATATCTCATAACAGTCATTTTTTTTAATATTTTGAAAGATTCCTTCGAAATAGTTGTTTTGAAGTGTATTATTTATATTCTAGAATAATTGTTTTGAAATTTATATATATTATGTATATTTTTATATGCATTTTGATTTGTGTAAATATAATAGAGATCTTTTGGAAAAGGAAAAATATCCATAAAAAACCTTTTGGTACTGTAATAAGAAGTACATTTATAAGATGAGATGTATGCAAAATTAATTTTGCACGATATTTTATTTAAGTAAGAGAATTCCTTTTAGGAGTAAATGTTGTAAATTTTTGTAGAACTCTCATTTCAATAAATAGAGACACCCACCTCATGTTTTTGTCATTTTTATAACAAAGAAATTCAAATAAATATTAAAATCAATACACATAACAAATAACTAAATTTAAAGAGAATAAATAAACAAAACAATAACAAATAAACCTTAAACATAACAAATAAGTAAATCCTAAACCCTAACTAATAAGACACACGATAAAAAAATAAAAAAAATAAAAAAACCATAAACCATTAAAATTAAATTAAAACAAATATTAAAAATATTAAAATAACAAATAAAAACAATATATATATATATATACCCTAGACCCTAACATCTATTTAATGTATATTTAAATATTAAAACCTAAAGCCTAAGTAAACAAAAATACACTAAATAAATAAAATTTAAAAAAATAACAAAACCATAACCATTATAAATAAATTATAAAAAAAAATAACAATTAAGGAATTTTTTTAAAAAAATAAAAAAAATAACAATTAAATTAAAAAGCTAATATATATATATATATATATATATATATATATATATATATATATATATATATATATATATATATATTTCAAAATCTAGTAGACTACTTTATTGAATTTTAAAATCTAATTTAATGATTATCGAATTTCAAAATAATACTATATTTTGAAATTCAATTAAGAAATTCACTTGAGAAGTTTACTAAATTTCAAAATCCTTTAAGCAAACACTGTACACTCCTAAATTATATTTTAGAATTTGGTATTAAATTCTAAATTTCAAAATTCTTAACCCTAAATTCTTAATTCCCTTCCTAGCATTACATATTTCAATTAAACATTTACAAATGAGAGATGTAGTAAAAAAATGTGTATTTGTTTGATTTTCGTAGCACAAATTATTTGACTTGAAGGTGTGTTGTGAAGTGGGTGAGTGTATACTAAGTGTAGGGGTGAGTGAGAAGAAAAAGACTCCTTGGGTGAGTGATGTAACGTTAGAGTTAAGAGAAAATATAAGTAAATAGAAGTGGGATAAATAAAATGAGAGAATTTTTTTTACTCTAGTCATAAAATCAATTTAAGAACTTATAAAAGTTTGGAGGTGTAGGAAGAAAAGTTGAAGGTGCAGGAAGAAAGACCAATTTTGGGTTCACCTTTTTAAAAATGTTCGGCCCAAGAAGAGTGCCTTAGAGGCCTTAAACCCAACTCATGCGACCCAAAGTATAATGTCAACATACGACGGCGTATGTTTCTCATGCTTAAAATAGCTTTATCCAGTCCCAAGCTGTGGCATTAATTTGTCGTCAAATGGCTTGTGCACACTTCTACCATTGCGCGGCGAGTCTGATATGCCGGTCCGATACTGGAGCTCGTTTGGGCCAGATTTTGACGCTAGAGAGTCGTCAAAGTTCGTGGCTTGGAACTGAGCTTAGGGTCTCATCATGCAGTCTCAATCTCAGAAATCACGTGCCTGTTTCACGGCGCCGGCCCCTAGCCGTCACTGTCTCCGTTAGCCTTCCCACGGCGTAAGTCTTTTTTTTTTCAGTTCCCAATTCGGAATTGATTTGCCTCCTTTTGGGTTTTAAGTTTGAATTTTGTTTTTCTGATAACAGAAAACCAGAGCGTGCTTCTCCTGGCCAAAACTTTCCCAAGTGAGTAGTATCGCCCAAATTTTATTTTCGCTCTACTTCTTTTTCTCGTTTGGTTGTCATTATTTCATTGCTGATTTTCTTTTATGAAAGCAAGATGGTCTTCCAAGGCTATAAAATCGTTTGCAATGTCTGAATTGGAGGCTAGGAAACTTAAGTATCCTACTACCGGAACTGAAGCCCTTCTCATGGGGGTTCTCATCGAGGGTAACTATCTAATTTTATACATTGCAAATTTTTTATATCTGTGTTTGTTTTTCAATTTTGTGGAATTGATTTTAGAAGGATTTATTTTGGAAGAATTGAGATTGGGAAATTTTGTTTGTGTTTTGGGAAGTGATATTTTAATTTAACACACTTTTTATGGAGCTTACTCTCAAAAATGCGGATTCGGGATAATCCTTGATATAATAGATATTGGTTTCCTGTTAAGTTTTTATGCAAAACACTGTGAACACAAAGGTAAGGTTTTTTCTCTGTTTTGTGTAATCTTGTGGTGTTATTGAATTCAAATGCAGACGTTTGGCCTTATAGCCATAAAACCAAAAACGAAAAAACAGACTCAGCACCCACTAACTCTATGCATAAAGTCGTGGGTGGTTTCCTAAAATCACGGGCTAAATTTTAGCACCATATTCCTACATAATAGGTCACAGCTGACCACATTATTGAAACAGAAAAATCCATTTAATAAAAAAAAAACAGAAACATAACGTCTAATTGCTAACAAACACTATGGTTCCATGGGACATCTGTTGTCTCGAAGAGAGGAAAATTGAAGTTTTGAAACAGCCCTCGTTTGGACGTCTGTTTTCTGGTCTTAAGTTGACTCATATTCCACTGAATGTGAGTAAAAGAGAGACACGTTGAAAGGTTTTTTTATGTACAAAGATGTCTAATAGGGTACGATTTATGTGAGATTGAAGAACATGATTATGTATGAGGGGTTGAGGGCTTTGTGCTTTGGCTGTCATCATAAATTATTGGAGTGGATACTGCAACTTGGAGTTCTCTTTGTAAAGACTTGAACCCATATAATATATGCAGTCTCCATGGCTAAACTTTTGTATTCTGTTTCTGCCTTTGAAAAGGCTACCAAGCTTTGCTTCTTGGACCACTGAGAGATGAGAGCAAGAAAGACATAACCCTTGAAGTAATATCAGATGCCTAATTAGCATCATTGTATGCAAGATGTAATCGAGTGCAAGTTGGTTGCATAAAAAAATCCATGATGGATAGTGCCGTTTAAGTACAAAAAATTTTGTTTGAGTGCCTTCCAATGTTCAGCCAAGGGTTGAGTCATAGACTAGTACTGCTTGTTGATGTTAGAATAACTGGTTCTAGAAGGGGGTTGAATAGAGCGTTAGACTTCTTCTCTTGCACAGTAGTAGACTAGACTGTCTATTTCACAAAGAACAACCACAAGATTTTATACTGATTTACCAAAAATAGAAACCTACAGCTTGTTCTCCCTTAAGCACACAACTGAAGAGGTTCTATTATTAATCAACAAAAATGATTACAATGAGTATACCAACATCTCCATGTTACAACCAGTGTACAAACTTCTCCAAGTTATTCCTTCTTAATCTCCCACCGAGATTCAGAACTCTCAATCTTAAGACTAGAAAGAAAAGCACTTTCACAGGGAGCACAATTTAAGCTTAATTGAGAAGGTTTCACATTAAGAAGAATTACAAATTACAAAGTTTTCTCTCAACCCAACAAAGAACACAATGTATACAAATAAGATGAATCGTTGATCTGTGTTCCTCAAACTTTAACTTGATCTCTTTATATAGCATCTAAAAACTTGACCGTTGCTTCTACATAAGGTAGGCTTGGATCTTGCAATGTCTTTGTGTAGAGATCTAAGTTGTATGTTTGATCTTTATGGTAGACAATGCTTTGGAAATATCTGATTTAATCTTATCAACATTCATATTTAAATTTGCTAAAGGAAACAATTCAAATAGAATATGCATATATAATTATTAAGTGTAATCAAACATGGATAATCAGCAGCACATAAATTTATTTGTTTCCTAAAGAGTTGTTTATAAAGATGTTGATTTCATTAAAACCAATTTAATCAGGGATAAAATAACCATTTGAACATAATTTAATTTAGACTGTAGAACATTTATCATTACGGCTTGATTGATTTTATTCTAATATGATTTGATGTATTATATGTTGTCTGATAGTGTCGGATGAGATCCTATAGGTTGTCTAATCTTGAGAGAAAAACAAACTTATCTTGAGGTCCTTCAGCTATATGAACACACATGTATGAAATATTTTATGTAATATTAATTCACTTAACTTGGTGTGTTTGTTATTAGGTGATCTTACATGAATTAGACCGTCTGGTGGGTGTATTAGATTGTCTGATCTCAGCAGTTGATCCTATAGCTTAATTCAGGTTTGGTGGAGGTGATGTGTTGTAGTACACCTACAGTTGAACGATAAATGGCTGGATCTTCCATATAGTCAGCATTTGATGCCTCCTAGCTGAGGAGTAAAGATGTTGGAATCTTACATTATTTCTTTGTGCAGTAAGTCCCTAATATAGTTTCGCTGAGAAAGTAGAAGAGAGCCATTGTGTAAGCGCTTGACCTCAGCACCAAGGAAATGATCTAAGTCACCTAATTGGTTAGGGACACAATTGGAGTTAATCCTGGTAATCAGAGGCTTCTGTAGAGTGTTAGATGTCCTAGTAAGGTTCACCTCTACATAGATTAAAATATAAACCATGCTGTTGTAGATTTAAGTATCTTAAGAGAAGGATCAGGCTTGCTAGATACCTACATTAAATGCATGGATGTGATTATGGTATTGGATACATGTACAAGTATTGTTTTAAAACTCATTTGATTGTTTTGTCTGACATATTCAATTGGAAACCGAACTTATAATCACTTTAATCATTTAATTAAATCCAAACAAAGTTCAGTTGAAGTAGTTAAAGCTACAAAAGTCAGTTCTAAACCAGTCGCAACTGTCTAACTCCATTGCCTAGTTTATCTGATTTCCAAGTATGATTACTTTGTGACTCTAGACCTATGACTGCCTCCCCCATCACATTTTGCAGCACACTGCAATCTGTGGAGTACTTGCAGCACTCACCAGCTTCACTTTTTGAGGCACATTGTCCAACCTCATACACTCACATGCACATGAATTTTAAACTTGTGAACAATGAAAAAATTTAAGTGTTCAAATTGCCTAGCATCACTCGCGATCACATGCATGGTAATTGAATCAAATTGGAAAATAACTGATTGAAATTAGGATTGGCCTTGGTGGGTATGGAACCAAAGACATGAAAAGGATGTACAAATTGCTTTACCACTAAACTAATGTTAATTAATTAAGAATTGTATGATAAAAATTATATATACCATTTTTAATATAAACATTTAGAAATTGATAGTCATTCAGTTCATGTAGTTTTGCTATGGGTTTAGGGTACATGATGTTTCAAAAGTCCAGGGTACATGTACTTTGAGGTGAATTTTAATGTACAAAAATTATAATTGTATATAAACTTGACTAAATTGTTTGACTGATAAAAAAACACGAATAAGCATAAATTTTACCATAAAAGGAGATTAAATTATTTAAAATGATAAAAAAATTGTAATAAAAATAAAATCTATAGTTGTAAAATGTTCAGCAATCAATTATAACACATTAGTATTGTTGTGATATAATGTCCTTGTCCATAGTAAGTGAAAACCCTATGTGGTTTTCAGATATTTACCATTTCTGTATGTAATCACAACCCAAAAGTGACTTGGGTGCTGTTATTTTTCTGAGTGTACAGTGAAAAGGGCCATCCAAGTTCACTTTCTTAATTGTGCTGAACTCAAGTTTATTTGAGTTCAGGCGAATTTACTCCCAATTTTTCTGAGTTCACTGGAAAATGACCTTGCTTGTGAGTCAACTAAACACACAGTTGTGGAAATGGAAACTCATGCATCAGGAGTTTGAAAACTATTATGAGAAGAATGACTTCTAAATTTAGTTAATCAAGAAGTAACTTCAACTAATTCAGTCTTTTAACATTAAATTCATCTTCAAATAGTTCACGACTGATCATGAATGATTTGTACTCAGTACTCAGTCTGACTGATTTGTAACTCAGTTATTGCTTCCACCTCTTGAACTAACTTCTGCTTTTTATACCACCTCTAGTAGTGTTTGAAGCCTTATTTTGGTCAGCAATTTGAAAACAACAGAGAACAATCCAAGCACAGCATGCAGACAACCACCCAAAAACATTCCCAACATGCACCAATACCCAAGCACCCCGCCGGACAAGAATCCAGCACACACCCACAGTCAAAGAACAACATCCATATAGCTCCCAACCAAACAAGAAATGATAAACTAAGAACCGAGGTCACTCAGGTAAGGGAGAAATGTCATACAACAAAACGGAGAGTGTAGAGTAAAATACAACACTGGTGTGGTGGTGATGATGATTAGACTAAGAGGATGTGTTTCCAATTGCTCGTTGTCTCAAAAAGGGGATTATCGAGTCTGGTTCCCACACAGCTTGGGATTTAGTGTTTCCAAAACTGAGTCAGTGAAAACTTGACTTTGAAAGGCCAAAACGACTTTGTTTTGCCGCTATTAGAACTAGGTCAGCATAAGAAAAGATGCAAGACTTGTAAAATATTGGCAATTGGGGCAGTTCAAGAGGGAAATAGCAATATACTTCCTTTACGATCTCAGGTCCAAGTTTGCTTATTGACCTACGCAAACCTTTTAGGATCATGAGTTGCCTGGTAAAATGTGATTTTTGGAACATCGATATCAACTAAAGAACATTTTTTTTTCTCAAAATCTTCGTTGTGATGATGTGCAACATATGCATATATGTTATATTCCAAGATTAGTGAAATATTGTGTGAAGGGCCCAAACTCACCTCACATCTAGTTTAAAGGGCTTTGATTTTTATAAGTAGTGCCTTAAATTATTTGAAGATGAATAATGATTCGGATTATTTTTGATAAAATATATCCATGGATATTTGTTATATACATCTAGGGAAGAAATGTAATTAGAGTATCCTGAAGAGCAGTTTATTGGCACTCCTTTGACAACTACAACTTACTGGGACCATCAAACTGTCAACCCACTATGTTTGTTTGACTAGAACTCGCGTACAGAGATGATTACATCTTGTTACAAATAATTCAAGACAAGAAAAGATTTGTTATTCCATTGGGACAAATGGACATTTTTTGCGCAACATAACTTGTACATTTTTGAGTTGTTTCAAGGTGAAGATTGTTAAGTTTTCTACATTTTATTAAGAACGATTGAGCCTCTTAAATCGGCAAATTACAAACTTGGAAAACTCCTAATAGATAGGACCAATATCTCAAACCCATGATAGTAACAGACTACTGAATCTGTTGACTAAAACAGAAAAGTAATAGATAGAATCAGCATAAACGACCTGTATTGCATCAAATACTAAGAACTCCAGGCCACTAACAGATGATTCCATTTTTTGAGTTGTTTTTAACGAAAATCTGTGCCTTTATTATATTTAGGTTGCTTTTAATAGATTATTTGATTGTGTTCCGTGTGTTGTTATTACATTTCTTCAAGATCTCAACATAGAAGGTTAAGCATTATTCCTAACCTATCTGTGGGCTTTAGGTACTAATCTAGCTGCCAAGTTTTTGCGAGCCAATGGAATTTCACTTCTCAAGGTTCAAGATGAAACAGTGAAGTTACTTGGAAAAGGTGATTTGTTTTTCTTCAGCCCGGAGCATCCTCCACTGACCGATGAGGCTCAGAGAGCTCTTGATTGGGCTGCTGATCGAAAAATAAAATCTGGTTGGTTATTTTCATTTTTCTTATTTACTATTGTTTATCACCAATTGCAGAGGAGTGCGGAGAACTGGTTTCAATGCTTATAGTACTTTGTGCGTTAATGCTTTTGCTAGTGGTTTAAATTCTACCTGATTATTTTTTTTACTCTTCTCTCCCTCTAAATTAACTTTAAATAACACGAAAACACAAAGTATGACATAAATTTTTTATAGAATGATGTCATTTGGGGTTCGTCTTCTACTAAGCACTGGGCCAATTTAGTTACTAAACATGGAGTGATGGAACACAGTTTGTATTTTGTATTTGAGCTTGACAAAAATATATCATTTTGTAATGAATTCTAATAAAAAATTTCTAAACAAATATGTATGGAGTTTACACATTTATCTGTAGTCCTGCCAAATTAAATAAATGTGGTTGAAGTTGAGGATGGCAGGTATTATTTTCTCTAAAACCCTGGTTCTTATTCGCATGCCTATACTTACTTATTTTCTGGTTGCTTAACATTTTTACAAGAACTTGTGTTATTTGGGTGTGCTAATCACTTCTTGTTAGATCCTGAAGCTTTTCTTCTAGCAAAAATAATTGTCAAGCCTACATTCTGGTTGGTGATGGTTAGTTAGTTAATGGCATTCGTTCATATTTTAACAATAAAAAAGACTAAATTCTGATTTTGGAAATTATATTGATATAGAATAAAATATTAAACTAGAAGTCCAAGATAAAGAACCTGAGGCAATTAGGAAATGTATTGTAAATATAGAGTTGTCTGATGGAGTTTGAAACATTTATTTAAGAGTTTGATGACATGTTGCTTCTATAGCAAAACAGAAGAGCCATTTGTCATTTCCGAAGACATTTCTTTGTCATTATATTTCCTGCTACTCAAAAGATGATCTTTGTTTATGAGAATGTTTTAGTAATGACCCTTTGTGATATTCCCCTGTTTAATTATTATTTGATAAAGATTTATTGGTAGCAACGTCGCAAACGGTTTTGTTTCGTGGGACAAACTTGTTCTCAATATTTAGCCACTTTCAAATTATACATTTATTGGTAGCAACGTCGCAAATGGTTTTGTTTCATTCACTTTGTGCATCATCACACATTATGTTTTTCAAAAGGTGATCGATTCCAATCAAATGTTCTACGATCTAGGCAAAAAAATTAATCCTTTTACGTGACTTGCAGGTGATGACGGGGAAATGACCACGGCGCACATACTTCTTGGTATCTGGTCCGAAGCTGGCTCTCCTGGTCACAAGATTCTGTCCACCCTTGGCTTTAATGATGAAAAAGCTGGAGAGCTTGAGTCCTTAATTTCTAAACCTGGATGTACGGATGATTGATGAATGTCTACGTGCAAGAGTTTTAGCTTTAATTCTATATTTATTATTGATGCCATTGTTTGTACAATCGATATATGAATAGGCTGTTCGGTTGTGCCTACTGATTTGGAATGCATAAAACTTACTATTTTCGAATGTGAAGTGTCCTTCTTTCTTCCTCTCAAAAACACAAAAAAAAAAGAAAAAAAAGAAAAAAAGAAAGAAACAGAAAGAAAGAAAGTAATAAACACGCACGCACGCTAAAGTAAGGCAGGAGAAAGGGACATAAAATGACAGGTAAATCATATGGGTTGCTTTAAAGGGATTTTCAAGAAAGTCCTTGAGCACTGAATCACAAAAATGGGGGATGACACGACAAGCAACTGAGATATTATATGTATGGGCTCCATGTCTTTTTAGTTTTGGCCCGGTGTTTGGAGATACGTATGAACATGGTTAGATGAAGCTTTGATACACTTATACTTTTTCACGGGCGTCTATTCGTGTTTCTGCGTCATATTTGGGAAATTCCTTAACCTGCTCGTTGCTTGTCAGTGTTTGTGCCTTGGCGGCTTCTTCCACCCAGTTTAACCGTGCAATGAATACCAATAACAACGTCAAGCACGTAACTAAACCAGCAAGAAGTCCAATGAAGAGTCCAACAAGCCCTAGACGGAGCTTGAAGGCAAAAACAATACCAAGTGGCAAAGCCAGGAAATAAAATCCACCTAGATTCGCATATGCGCCCAACCAAGGTCGTGCTGTTCCTCGAACTATCCCTCCACAAACTGCCAAAGGAAAATTAAACACTTCCACCACAGCCATCAGCAACATTGTCTTATTTACTCCCTTTATAATTCCCTTATCATGGGTAAACAGTGGCCCCCAAATTCCCCTGGCAGCCACCATCAGCAAACTGCCTATGCAACCAGAGATAAAACCCAATGTCAGAGACACATACGCTGATCGGTAAGCAAGGCCAGCTTGGTTAGCACCAAGCTCATTTGAGACACGGGTGGAAACACATGTGGCCAGCGACAGCATCACCGAGAAAAGCAAATAGTCGAAGTTTAGCACAATGGCCAAAACTCCCACGGCTTGCTTAGCATTCTTGAGGTGGCCAGTAAGCAAAACTAGGATCTCATAGCACCACCATTCAAGGCACGTGTTGAGGCAGCATGATCCACAAAGCTTCACCAGCCTGATCCAATCCTGAACGCTCTGATCCCACCACCCTCCTTCCTTCCACATGCTTCCCTTTTTGTTCTCAAGAATTAAAACATAAATGGCTAGCAGGATCACAACAATAAGATCAGTAATCCAAACCGCCATGGCGACTCCTCTGAGGCCCATGGTCTTTGAGAGCACTATGTTAACGGGTATGTGGAAAGCTAGTGCCACAGCCGAACCAAACATGGTGGGAAGAGTTATGCTCTGAGAGCTCAAGTAGGCCTTTAAGGGACAGAAGAGCGAGGCAACAAACAAGTCGGGTATGAGAGAGGAAACATAGGTCCTGGCCACAATGGAGATGTCTTGCTGTTGGCCAAAATGAATCAAAATTTTGTCAACATTAAGCCACAAGAAAGTGATGGGAAGCGATACCAATAACAACAATAAGATTGTCATGAGAAGGGTTTTGTGAAGGAGCCTGAAGTTTTTGGCACCATGAGCCTGGCCACATATGGGTTCCATGGCACAGCATATACCATTGAGAACAGAGAAGCCAGTGACATTAGCAAAAGTGAAGCCGAGAGCTCCACCTGCTAAGCTGAGCTCCCCGAGACGGCCTAAAAAAGCTGTTGTGATGGCTGTTTTGGCAAACCAAGCCAAATTCATGGCTACCATTGGAAGGGCTATTCCTCGTTGAACTCTTAGCTCTGAGATCAGCATCTTCACTGAATTGGCTGCATAGTTTTGGTCTTGTAGTGGAGGAGGAGGAGGTGACAAGGGTTGATTGGTTTCATCGTTTAAGCTTAGGTTGTCTCCCACTTTACATGTTGCTGACATTGTTGCTGTGCTAAGTTCTGCTTCTGGTCTCTTTCCCTTTGTACCTCGGATTGGTTGAATGCAGGAGTTTGTTAATAGGGAGTTTTAGATTTTCTAAGCGGAACAGAGGGGTGCTAATATACTTTTCTCAAGTGCCAATAAAGGAAGCGGTTGGTAAAAGATTTATAGTGCGTGAGCCATATGCCTTAGACCATATAACGCACTTCAGTTACTACAAGAACCCTACTTTCACAACAATATTTGCAACTACACGTTTTCTTCAACTCATTTGCATTCAGGCAAAACCCTTTTATGCAGTATCTCTGGGGTATCCTCTTTTTTTTATTCAAATCAAAACATTACCACAAATAATTATATTACTTGTACAAACTACAACACAAACAATAGCTAAATATATTTTATTACTAAATTATATGATAAGTTTTTCGAAAACGTAGAATTTCAAAACTGATTTAAAATTTAAACGAGATTTTCGTTTTTACGTACAAACCAAGCGGATAAATTCTAAAGTGCGAAAACAATAATCCCTTCACCGTCTTATGCTTATGCCCCTCGATTCGCAGATAAGAGAACCTTCCTTACACACTGTAAACATATGTTCTTTTCAACCAAAAATATAAGAAAATATATTCTTTCTTTAATCAAATCGGTGGTAATATTCCCTTCCCAGGTTCATCTTCCCACGCGCACATTCAAAATACTTATATTATTATGACATTTTGTTATACTATGTCTCTTTTTTTTTTTAAATTTCAATTACACCATATTTTTTTATTTGACACTGCATGCATGCAGGTAGGCGACAACTGCAATCAATCTTAGGATGATCGATCCCATCCCATTCGAGCGAGGTATATTGGCGAATACATAATCTTAGAAAGTTGAAGAATTAATGAAGAATAAAAGCCGGTTTGAATCCACAATGTATACATTGATTCTGGTTGATAATTAAATTCCGTCGGTTGATACCCAGTTAGGTCGAAACTTGAAATTTATATTCATGTCTTTGGCCATTTCAGTGCATATGCATGAGCGAGAATCAATGAAATGCTACAAGCTTATGGGTATCTACCTGGATAATTTAACATACAAAAGAACTGTTGTAGGTACTAGGAGGATATAGTTCCAACATTAAGGCTAAGGAATCTTGGGAATTTTTAACCATGAAGTGCTACTTTAACAGATAAATATCATTAATATAGAGATTGTGATAGCAGCGAGCACAGTGGAAAAGAGAACCGAAAGCTGGAATCATATACTTAAGGGTTGAATCTTTTTTTTTCTTTTATTGTTGAAAATCTCCTGCACGTATGCTACTTTCCCATTCACGATGCTGTAAAGTTGTTAGTGGGGTGAAGGGTTGGTCCAAATGCAGAACAAAAGCTTACAAAACCCAATCTTTCAACTTGTCTCTTCCATTGCCACTATATTATTTTCGTTTTCAATCATATTCTAATTCACAACTTGAACCATATATTTATGTATGCAAATGGCAGTGAGAAACTTCAATATCATGAATAATTTATGTCGTGTAAACGAAGTTAAATGATTATATCTGTACATTACTTACAGACACTCATGTATAGATTTGGTTCAAATAAGTTACTCATTTTAAAATAAATAAATGATTAATTTAGCTTTTGAAATATTTTAATATTCCATTTAATCCTTATTATATTATTTTTATTTTTATTACAAAATATATGTTGAATAAATTGATGATCGTATATACGAAAATATAAATTTATTATCTTAATATTTTAAGATGAAAGATAATTATGTTGATTCTTTATATGTATTGAATTCCAGTTTTATTAGAGTTGTCTTTTTCGTTATCTTTTTTTGAAGATCGATCACTTAGAAATTTAAATGAAACTCTAAAATTTTAAAGAGTCGATTAGATGTTTATTAATATCAAGGATAAATATGAGAACGATAGAGGGATACAATTTTAGAAATTATGTTCAATGTTTGTCCCTTTTCAAAATTTGTGCACGAGAGTTGAAAGCTGAAAATAGGTGTAAAGAGGATTGCAAAAAATGGAATGCCAGAGATTGTTAATAACTATCGATTTATATGTAAGAATAATGAGAAGAAGCTAATGGAGTTGTGAGAGAGAATAGATGATGGTGAGGGTTGAAAAAGAAGAAATAATTGTAATTGGAATGATGATAAGATAATTAAGTGCCAATGATAAAAGGGAAAAATAAGAAGGAAAAAAGTTTAGAAAGTTGAAATTATTGATAGAAAAAGGTATAAGAAGTTGTCTTGAAGTATGTTTGTGATATATAAAATTGTTGAGTGGAAATTGATGTGTACCTCTTTACTTTGTCTTAAAGGGGTGAGGTTTATTATCCATTAATGGTTATGGAGCTAGCTAAGAAGAAAAGATGGGAAGTATTATTTTGTTTCAATCATGAAGATATTGCTACAATTCTCTCATATCTTTCTTCGAATTGGTTTCATAACATTTTCATCACGTTGTCCTACTCCTACATGTAACATGAAACAACTTTCAATGGGCCAAGAAATCTACCTAGCTGCTAGTTAACATTCAAATTACAACACAACCACACTTCCACTTCCGGATGAAGAATTTGGGGTTAAAAAAATGGTTAGATGCTAGATTATGTGGCCAAAAATTAACAATAGTTAGTAGTTACCAAAGTCAATAGTGGGATGAAGTTTATCCAAATTAAATCCTTGATTATTCATACGATTTGAAGAGATAATCTAGAAATTAGTTTTTTTAAACCAGTTGGATTTACTGTTTAATTGTGATAGGAATCTAGTCACATGTCAGTTGGATTTATTTATTTTTTTGTTTAGAGTTGATCTAGGAATGAAAAGAGCCTAAGATTCACAACTAATCTTTAAGAATATCTCACACCGCTTAATTTCAGCCTCAAAGGGATTCTTCTACTAAGCAGTGTTTCCAATCTATCTAAATAACTTTTATCTTTTATTGGTTCACTAGATAAATAGATTGAAAAAACTCGTCATATGTTAAAGTTAATTGGAAATTTTGAAGATTATAAAAAAAGACATTTAACTGTTCAAATATAAAGTGATAAAACAATTCATTTATCCATTATTTATCCTGTCTACCTACGAATAAATTCATCTATTAAAATACTTCCTTTTATAAATATAAAAATGATAAAAAATTTCGTATTTTTTAAAAAGCTTTCAAATGTATATATATTTTTTTCAATACTATTTCTATGAATGCATCGGAAAGTTTAATTAAACTTTTAATAAATCAAAATAAATTAAAAGTTCTTTTTTATTCAATCTACTATAGTTCAAAATAAAATTTATTCTACGAATTCCATTAATCACCCATAATAAAATCTTAAGGACTAATTTTGAAGTTTGTAGTTTATACTGCATATAATATTTTTGCAGGTTTAGAAGAGAAATTGGAACCGTATTTGTGCAGGTTTTTTCAGCTATATTCTTAAAAACAATTACCATATTTGTACGAAGCAACAATTTAATATGTATCCTCATGTTTTATGACTATCTAAAATCATTGCTTGCATATTTTATTTTATTATTTTATTAAAGAAGATAATTATTTTATATGAATTTCAAAGAGGAAACTATTAGAAAGTCGCTAACGTTTAACAAACTCAAAGAAAAAACTTTGCGAGTTAAGAACTTAGGATTTTCAAATTTAACATAAAAATGTAAAATTAAAATAATATTGTAAAGTATAACTATAAAATCTAAGAGTGTAACACTAATATTAAATACATGTCGTTAATAAAACACCCACATTTTTTATAATAAAAGCCAATGCTATATTGCTAGATAAACTATTAAAAAAAATATCAAAATTGCGTCCAATTTGAAATAGATGATTATGGAGAAATCGTCAAGTGGTTCAACTAATGAATTGGCTAGAAAAAAATATTAACGGATATAAATATGATAATAATATTTAACATTTAACATTATTTATATAACTTTTTCTTCTTTCTTAGTTGTTAGTTATATAATTATTTAAAAATGTTATACGTTTTTATAGTTTAATTTTGACTATACGTTTGTATTTATAGTTTTTATTGGTCACAATAAAAAAATATCAATTATACAATGAATAAACACACAATTTATGTCATAATTATTATGATGATGAAGTATATAAATTCTGTGATTCAAATATTTATATATGTAATTGATTAATAACATCTTACAAATATTTTAAGAAACGCGTACATTAAAGTAAGACAACGAAATATTAATTCAATTTAATTATTTAAAATTTATTAAAGTTCATATAACTGTTAAATTTTTTTTTTACAACAAACTAATAGTGTCATTAATAACATTTTCTTTCCTAACACTAACACGTATATAACATTGGAATATAACATTAAGCCCAATAACAATGAGCTGGGTTAAACAGATCTGTACAGGCCCAATTAAAATGAATGAAGATAGTAATGGGGCTCGGATTCACGGGCTGAATTAAAAGAGATCTTAATTTCAGAATTTTGAAATGTTTTGACCGAACACATTTTTAGTTTATTCTTTGATTTAATGTCTCAGTAAGTCCTTTTTTTTGGCATGAATTTTAAATAGGTCATTTTTCTTTTCGGCGTCTCAATTGAGTTCTTTTTTATGTAAAATTGGAGCAATTAGGGATCTGCCGTCAAATTGAACAAATGACCGTTTAAGTTTGGCTTACGTGGCATTGAAAATGAATTTTGTATTAAAAATTTGGATTCCACAAATGTGAATTCAGATTTAGGGAAGGGCAAAGTGGGCAAAGCATGTTGGTCGAAGCATGTTGGCCGAACGGCTGTAGTAGTGGCGACGTCGGCATATTCGTCAATGGAGCTGGTTTAGGGTTTATTTTTCTGGTGGAGTTTGTTTTGGGTCATGTGCAGTTGAAGCCGTAAGTTCTTCATTCGGAAGGAAATTTTATCACTCATTTGTGTTTTTTCAGTAGAATTTAATTTGGATTGACGGCAAATGAAACATTTTCAATCTCAATCAATTGTAATCAATCACTATGAATGACTTTGAAAATGATAATTATAGAATTCATGGGTCCAAAGCATGTTGGTCGAACTCAACCCCGAACCCACCAACACCATCCTCGATCCCTCCTCCTTCTTGATCGAAAACCCCTCCCACTCTTCCTCCATCCTCACCTTCAACTCACGCGTTTTCAACGACGACTCCGAATATGACCTCAGAGTCATTCCTGGAATAGCCGGATACCCTCCTCAAAACACCACAAACAACAATTTAGGTTTTCCATTGCAGTTGTAACATGTATCACAGGACAGATCACCCACCAATTACGCACTACTCCGTCCGGCATGGGTGGCGTCGTCGACGACACTCTTGGCCAGCGAAAGGAAGGCGCGACGGAGGGTAGGGACTGCCGCGTTGGAGGTTGAAGGAAGAGGTGTTTCTCTCTTTTCCTTTTCGTGCATATCCCTTAGGATTTTAGGGTTCTGAAGAAGAAAAGGGGTTTCCCCTCCGCGCTTCCAATCGAAGAAGAAAAGAAGAAAAGGGGTTTGCCCAGTTTGCCTTTTTTGCCCTTTGCTCAATCCATTTTTAATATAAAAATCAATTCAAATTCATTTTTAATAACACGTAGGCAAACTTAAACGGCCGTTTGTTCAATTTGACGGCAGACCCCTAATTGTTTCAATTTTACACAAAAAAGAACCCAATTGAGACGCCGAAAAAAAAAAAGACCTATTTGAAATTCACGCAAAAAAAAAAGACCTACCGAGACATTAAACCTTATTCTTTTAAAAGAAAGCTGGAGTGAATATCTTTTAGAAAAATCATAAACATAAGCAACTTATTTTAAGAATAGCTTATTATTCTTTTATTCTCTTTCAAATTTATCTAATTTGGTAAATGTTTTAAAAATTAGTTCTAAAGTGTAGAATTGTGACATTTGACGACAAAGTAAGTACTTTGGTAATCTGTGATTACTAAATAAGAAAGAAAAAAGCAGAGATGAAATATAGAAAAGAAAAATTCAATTAATTAAATTATTTGGTTGTTATTATTTACAGACAACTGCATCTGAGGTTGATTTTAATTCAAGTGACGACTAAAACAGATTCCAATTAACAGCTGCCACTCACGTGGGCATAAGTTTGTCCTTTCTGCTTAGAATTGATCTACCATACCATTCAATTAATGCAAACATGTAACTGTTTTTAGATAAATAAGGGTCTTATAAATTATATTATTTTTAGTGTTTAGTGCAGTTAATCGATGTACCTATTACATAGTAAAACTGTCTATAAATAAAGTATTTATATTTATAATTAATAAATACCGGGATATATTTATATATATATATATATATATTGAAATAATAATCTTTATTAATTAAATGTGAAATAAATAAGTACCGGGATATAAATACCAGTTAATAAAATGTGAAATAAAAAGGCTAGTATATAGTGTGTAATAAAAACTAATGTATACAATCACATGTGTTTAAAAGATTTTTATAAGAGAAAAATGAAAATTTAAAAGTTATACAGAAAGCTTCTCTAAATTAACTGATTTATAAACTAGCTTTAGTTTCTGAAAACTTTAATTTAACCTTTTTGGAGGCTATTATATGATTTATTTTACGTTATTTTACTCAATAACCATATCACCATAGTTGATTACATAATTTTATCAAATTCGTCTACTTTACGAAATCTAATTTAACATCTTCTACTAATTCAACCTTTAGTCTTCAACTAGTTTCAGTTTTGCAACTTCTAACAAATTTAGTTAATTTTCGTTCAAATATTGATTTAACTCGTTTTAATAATTATTGCGGATAAAAAAAACTTGTTTTTATATAAAAAACTTAGTATTTAATTCTCTAAACTTTGTACTTTTTACAAATAGATACCATAAACTTTATCTCTTATATAAAGAAACATTTTAAATTTGAATTTTGTTCTATTTGATATTTAAACATTAGTATTTTTATAAACAAACAAGTTAAATTTTTAGTGTTATTCTAATTAATCCTTAAAAAATATTAATTATTATAATGTTAAACAATGAAAAATTTCATAAAAAATGAATTTTTTAAAGACTAATTATTATAATGTTAAAGATTAATTATCTGTAACAATATTGAATAGTTTTTAATATAATTAATACCTACATTTTTAATGTTATTCTAATCAATCTGGAAAACTTATTAATTTTTGGAAACAATTATTTATAAAAAAATGAAGTTTTTTTATAAAACTATTAGGATATTAAAATTTTAGGCATGCTTTTATAATAATACAACTTTAAGGATCATTTACACAAAATTAAAATTTAAATAGTGATTTATAAAGAACCAAAATTCGGAATCAATTAAAGTTTTGGAGAGTTAAATACTTCTCCAAATGATCACTTGGTTTCATCAACATTCTAAGAGATCTGCGAAATAGAAGATACTTTTATTAAAAGGAATAAATCAATTGTGTCTAAATTAAGTATTATGAATAATTAATTGGAACAATTATTTTTTTCTTGAATTTATTAATATAAAACAAAAAAAAATGGCAAGACAGAGAAATTAGCGTTGAAGGGTCAATCTATATATATACATATATTTGTGTGTGTATTTATGTATGAGTGTGGACAAAAAAATGGTCAAAGGTTGCTTACAGCGTACATCTGGGATAGGGATAGGGACAGGGATAGTGTGATTGAAGTTGTTGTTATCATTAATCCAAGGATTAGTTATTCACATGGATCTACCCTACATCACATCCTCATTTGTCTCTCCATCTATCTCTTTATTTTATCTGCATTTTAAATTTCGACTCAATATGTCTAATTTCCTGTTTTTTATCATATATTATGATTATTGGGATCATGCTAATTGAATTCAAGATCTTCACCTTCATCAAATCTAATCCTCTCAACTATAATCTTAATTATTGTAATAAATTTGAGTCATTAGGATTAAATTAGTTCATGCGATTGTCTGGTAGAGAGAGACACGAATGTTGGTTTATATTGTTATTCACCCAATTTTGATATCTTATTTGTCCATGGGTTTACGAAGGAAAAAAAATTGTCATGACTATTAGTAAAAGACTCTTTATATGCAATAACAATATAATCCAAAGTGATAAATATAGATCACATAGAATAATAGTATCATGACACATTTTTACATTCATTTAATTTAGAGTATGAGGATAAAATACTCATAAAAGTATAAGCTTTTAATTAAAAGAATAAATTATTAGTTTAAGGAAAAAGTTAGCTACTTTTAAATAAAATATTTAAACATTATCCAAACTAAAAAAATTAATACGCATTCCTTCTTTAGTTAATTATTATGTTTGATAGTGGAAATAATGCACTTATAACTTCATATTTTGGGAAAATTATATTATTAAGTATTTAAATAAAAGTTAATATATTATGTATATTATTTAATTATATAAGGGTTTTAATTTCGTAAAATAAAGAAAGTTAATAAGATATGCCATCGTCAAGAAGATGATGTTAATTTTTTATAACTTATATGTTATATTTGTCAATTTATGGAATTGATTTTTAACATATATTACTAAAATAGTTAACACACCGGATGACTGTAAATTAAGCGTAGTTAACCTGCATGTCTGTATTTTTGTCCATACTCAATCCCTATGTTTTAATTTTACATATATGTGGTAACAGCTATATTATTATTTAAAGAAGTAAAAACCGTGGAGATTCTGCAGAATTTAACTTCTCAAGTTACTGATAGAAATCAGAGTACCGCATAGTATAGTTAGATTATGCAGAACTGTTGGTGATAGTTGTGATTTGTAAGTATTGAAGATTTGGAGTAAAAAATAGGAGGATTTGATATAAAAGTAATTAGATGGAAATATGAGGTTTGAATAAGGTTGAATTAGAGTTGAATAGTTAGTGGATTAAACTTGGATTTGCACTAATTAAGAATCTGACAGGGAAGGAGGGAGGGGTCCACCGTCATGAGTTTGGTTAAAGAAAGGGTTTGGAGCCGACAAAGAGCATCTTTGGATGCATGGAGTGAGTTTTTATTTACGCAGAATGACACCATATCATATTCATCTTAACTTAGCTTGTGGGAACTTCTCGATTAATTCTCACCAGCTACCTCTCTTCTCTTTCATTCACTTTCATATCAGCAAACTCTCCGCCGCTTTTCACTGTTGTCTTCTCTCTCCACCCACACACGCTATGCCTTTTGCATCAACACTCTGGATTTTGCCTTCTATTTTATATCCACCACTCCTAGATTGATAAAGGAAAATTCAAGTTTAGTTATTCTACCGTATACATCGTCGGTCTATTTATCTCATAAAAATGAGTAATTTCGAGTGACTTTGGAAACCACGTTCAACGATTAGCTGTTATATATATAGATGATCATTAGGTAACTTATATATTAAACTCATCAACATAAATTCAATATGATTAAATAAAATAAAGCATACTTATTTGGTTAGTGGACTACAATGGAATGAATCCGAGGTAAGATAAAGAGTGCATTTATTAAACATGATTTAAAATTGACCAATATAATTAATTAACTGAGTATCAGAATGCTTTCTCCATTCGGTTTCGACTTTGAAAAAGTAAGAAACTGATTGACCTTGCAAAAGAAACCCAAAAAACTCAAAATAAAATAAAAAAAATAGGAAACTCTAGATAAAATAGAAAAAAAAAACGTAAAGTGTGAAGGAATAATCATCGATGATGCAGTAACCAACACAGTTATAACATTTATATTGGATAAAGATTATGATCATACCTGTTTTTATTTTTTATATATATTTTTTGTGAGTAATATTAAATTTGTAAAATTTAGTTTGTGTGAAGGTACGTAGGGATGAGTGGCTGCATGATTAAAAAGTGAAAGGAGAGAGTACTCTTTTTCACACCTTGTTGCAACTGAAGTGCTATAATCTACATTATCTTTCTTTTCGTAAGACTCATCATTTCCTGGCAGTGGCAGTGCACCCAATGTTTCATGTCATGCATGTTAATCTCAGTTTTCAAGTAATAATTTAATCAAATACATTGCTTCCACTCTCCTTAAAGGTTTCAACTTAAGCCGCCGATTGTCCCAAAGTGTGGTGCATGTGGGTCACTCCCTGTGTCCCCTTCCATTCTCACTCTCATCGCATTTTCAACACCATGCAACTCTTTCCCATCTTCTAAATCTTCCTATTCAAATAAATCAATTTCCCAACTACATCCATTCAATCATCTTACAACCTGCACCAATACAAGTTAAGTATAAAACTTCTTCACTTAATATTTTAATCGACAGTTCTCTCATCCTTAATAATTAAAAATTGGCGCAAACCCTTCTTCTGTTTAAACGAGAAGCGGACAAGAGACATGATAGATTATATTATATATATAATTAATGACAGCAATTGAGGTAAAACAATGGAGTGATGACATGATTGATAGTTTGGGAAATAAGAGTAAAATTAAAGTAGGAAGAGAGCAGAGAGTAGACCCGAGAAAAACGGGGGAAGAGGCACGCGTCATGCATGGAGGAGGTGGACCTGGTGAACAAGCTCAACCTTGATGTTGAACTTGGTTAAGATATATTCGATAAAGATGGAATTTTGCAGAAGACCCAAGTGGTGCATGTGGTCATTCATAGAAAATTGAAACACAAACAAACACCCTCAGACTCTCTCTGTGTGTGTGCATGACACTAGTCCAGTTAAGTTTTAATTGTGCCAGCTACGGTTTCATTAAAAAAATCAAATCTCCCACATATGACCGTAGTTCCCGTTTCTGATGTGGATGTTCTCCACAAACGACAAACAAAACCTACTCAAACTTAATCACGTCAATTTATTATTAATTCTTCTGTATTTTCATAGCATCACGAAACTAACACCAGCAGATCTTAATCTTTTCATTTCCATTACCAGGACTTTTTGTATTAATTACTAGTTGGTTTTATAGGTTTTGTTTTTCTTCGACTTTCAGTATATAATTGTATACGTTTAATTAATGATCTGATAGAAAATTTACACATAATTGAATAATGTATGAAAACTTTTATACTAGCTGATTCTGAGCTAATCTTTTCGTATCATTTAGTAAAATTTCAATCATAAAATAAGATAACATGAAGAATTCTTCTATTGGTTGATGGGCTTCTAACTAATTGAGCATGATTTCTGGTGTGTGCGTGTCTTCTCCAGATATATCTTCCTTTTAGATACGATAGAGTGTTTGATGTTGATTTAGTTGAGTTAGAAAAAGTGACCTTAATAATTTAATTTGATATTCGCTTTTGTTTTTTTTAAATCCAAGTTTTAGCCTCGCAAATTAAATGATATATATGATAAAAGGAGAGATGCCGAAAAAATTATAGATATTAACATATATAGAAGAATTTAGATATCATTCTTAAAGATAGTTTATATATATACATATAAAGGATCTTGGTTTTTGTTTACAGATTACAAATATTTTATTAATTTTTTTACCAGCTATATGAATAACTTTTTATCTTTCTATAGTTTTTGGGTCGCAGAGACAGAATTTTTAACATGAAATTGTTAAGTAATTTTGAATCAAATATACAATTTTAAAAATAAATATGGATTATTGTAGAATAAGATGATTCTCCATATATAAAATAAAAAATTAAACATAAGTGTAATGCATAGGTGGGGACCAATCACCGTCCATAAGTTAAAACTTTAACCCAAACTTTTCATTTATTTTCTGAATCTAACCCTAACCCAACATTACACAGCATTTGCTTCTTCTTCTTCTTTCTGCTTCCTTTTCTTTCTTTTTCTTCCTCAATCTCAATCTTGCAGACCAACTTCAATTTCCATGCTCTCCAATTTCAATCTCTCCCTCTATCTTCTCTTCCTGTATCTAAATTAACTTCCATCAAAACAAGCCTGTAACCTCGCTGCTACTTTCAAATTTCATATATTGGAATTCAGCAATTCAAATCACTTTCTGCTCCTCATACGTACCCACTCATCAGGTTGAGATATTCATCGCTGCATATATAGAAAGATAGAAATAAAAAGATAGAAGAAAGGAGAAGCAATGGATCCTATAACATCACACGCCCATTCTCTTTCACCTCCTTTCCACGCAGCAAGAGATCTCCACCTGCACCACCAACACCAGTTTCACTCCTTACAACAAAACACCGAAGACGAGCAAAGCAGAAGCAACGGAGGCCTAAACATGGCTCACAAAAGAGAACGCGAAGAAAACAACACCACCAACAGCAATAACAGTGATGGAAAAGAAGGAGGAGCTGGCGGCTCCGGCGAAACCGAGATGTCAAGAAGACCTCGCGGAAGACCCGCCGGATCCAAGAACAAGCCCAAACCCCCCATCATCATCACGCGCGACAGCGCCAACGCTCTCAAAACGCACGTCATGGAAGTCGCCGACGGCTGCGACATCGTCGAGAGCGTCTCCACATTCGCACGCCGCCGCCAGAGAGGCGTTTGCATCATGAGCGGCACCGGAACCGTCACCAATGTCACCCTACGCCAACCCGCTTCTTCCGGCGCCATCGTCACGCTCCACGGCAGGTTCGAGATCTTGTCCCTCGCCGGATCCTTCCTCCCACCTCCGGCGCCGCCCGCCGCTACCGGTTTGACGATATATCTGGCTGGAGGACAAGGGCAGGTAGTAGGAGGAAGCGTGGTTGGCGCCCTAATTGCTTCGGGGCCTGTGGTTATCATGTCAGCTTCGTTCAGCAACGCTGCGTATGAGAGACTTCCGTTGGAAGAAGAAGACCCTTCGATGCCGCTTCAGGGAGGTTCGATTGGGTCACCAGGCGGCGGCAACGGCGGGGTGGGTCAAGCGCAGACACCTCAGCCGCTTCTGGGGGATTCAACTGCTCCTCTTTTTCACGGCTTTAATCCGAATCTTCTGAATTCCGTTCAGATGCCTTCGGAAACGTTCTGGGCAACGGGTCGCTCTCCTTACTGACATGTAACAGTAACAGTAACAGTGTGGATGGTTGGTGTAAGTGAAACGCTATCTATCAATCGCTGTGTCTGGTTAATTTCCTTGATTAATGCCTTTTGTTTTTAGCTTTTTTGGGTGGGTCGGGTACGTACGTAGCAAGAGATTCACCAAACTGTCGTGTTACCAAAAGCTAGGGAATAGTGATCCTAAGTTGAACCAACGTGCCATTCTGGTTCCATTCGCTTCTTTCGTAGTATTTGTCTGTCATTTCGATTATTACTTAGGTATATGTTCACGTGTATTTGAGACTGTAATTAAATTCATGGATGGATGCATCATCATTGCCTACTTTTATTCTATTTATGAAAAAACAAAACGGTGAATCAATTTACTTCTATCTATCATCCACTTCCACCGGAAAAGTAGTACAAGTTCGTGTTACTTAAAGAAGAGAACCACCGCAAACCACAATAAAGAAGAGAACGACGTAGAACACGAAGATATTCTGGACCAATTATCGAGTTCTAGTTCTACTGCATGTTGTGTCTTCAATCGAAGACTCACATTTGCAGTTGTTATTCATTGAATCATTGCAATATTCCTCGTTTTCCTGTGGTGGTTCTTATATCAGCGCAGCATGAAGCAGGTTTAGCAACCAAAAACAATGGTTTTGGGTATCTCGCATTTCCGAACTCAAGGTAACGGTCCTTCTGTTCTTTTCAGTTTCATGCTTTTGTTAATTTATGTTAACACATATATATGCATTATACTGTGGTGGATTTAGTGAATACTGATAGTGATTTCTTGTGGAAGCACTTGATCAAAGAGCAAATGCATAATATCTTAGTTAAGTTATTCAAATTCTAATTAAATAGTTAGACTTTAATATCCATTAAAAACTAAAGAAAATGTTGTGACTGTCTTGTTTGAGAAATATAGTACTCTTCTTCCAATGAAAAAATAATAAGTGCTAATTAATTACCATTCTTACAATATCTCTCATTTATATTATTCTAGGAAATTTTAGAATTATTTATCGTTAATTTCTTTTAGTGATTTTGATGTACCTTGTGCATGATGCTTTCGTATATCATAAATGTTTTTTCGTTGTAAATTTGCTTATATAAAAAATTTCCTTAGGCTGTTATAATGCTCATGCACATACAACATAAGAGAAAGAGAAAAAGATTATTATATTGATGCTTTTTTATGTTAGAGGCTATGGTACATAGTATATAGTTAGTAGTAGTAGAAGATAAGATGAAAGTTTGGCAACTAGATTGACACATGCAATGTCTGATGATAGCTGTTTTTCGAGGCATTCGGGCATATTTTCATTAACCAAGACAACGTTATATATATAACATGTCTCCCTCACACCCTCTTTGTCTCTCTCCTATTCTAAAGATCATGTTAAACCTTCACTCACACCTTTCTTAACTCATCACAAGGCTCAACTCAAATCAAACAAGTTCAAATTCTATTAAGAATAATAGATATACATGTTAATTTTACTATTAAATATGATTTAAGTTTTTAAGCTTACACCTAAAATTAGAGTTTATTTTTGTTCAAAATGTTAATATTTTTAATTTTTAAATTTTAGAAATAATTAACTTTTTTATTTATTAAACAACATTTTATATTAACATTTGAACTAAAATATGTTAAATAATATAAATAATTTAAACATAAAACTAAATCGTCTCTTGATAAACCAAAAAAATTTTAATGCAATGAAGTTAGAAAGATTATACCTATTACTTAAAAAAAAATACAAATTTTAATTTTAAATTAAATTTTAGAAACTAAAAATATTTTCAACCCTTAATTTTATTTATTTGTTATATACTTTTTTCTTTATATATCTTTTTATCACATTATATCAATATACCAATTTTATTCTATATATATATATATATATATATATATATATTAAGTGTTAGATCAATATTTCTAATGTAAATAAATTGTTTTTGAAATTACATTCCATGCACCTAAACTGACTTCTCTACTTTAGAAGAGGCTGGCATGTCTAATCTAAACCAATTATTTGTCCTTGTTGAGTTGTGTTGCTCCTCTTCTGGTCTACATCCAAAATCATACCCATGCTTCACTCTTTCTACTCCTCTTAATCACCTTTTTCTCTTTAAGGAAAGAAACACGTAAACCTTTTTCTTTTAGGGCTGTTTTCTTAGTTATTTTAGGACATTGTTTTTATTTGTTGAGAGGTGCCTTCCTCTCTCTTTATTTGTGCATAAATAGAAAAAAGAAAAATAAGATACAAATATTATTTTTTTAAGCATTTGTTAAAAGAAGTATACAAGAAGGGAACTTACGAGAATGTATTTTTCTTTTGAATTGACACTGAGGGAATGATACATTTTTTATATTTTAATTTCTTTAAAAAGTAACCAATGAAAATATATGTATTAATTTCTTTTATAATAAAAAATAATAAAATTATTATTATTATACAATTAAATATATATAATTTTCATAACTGTAAATAATTTGTATTTATTTTGTAGGTAGTTTTATAATTAAAAAATAATTAAGTTTAAAAAAGATTCAATTTTAAAAATTTAAAGGATAAAATTGATAAAATAATCATTTTAATTTTAAAATCTTTTTAATGAATAAAATTGAAAAATAAATGTAAACAGATACAAAAAGAAAAATTCTTTTTATATATAGATATATGGATATAGATAAATAATTTTATTTAAAGAATAAAATGACAGGAGTAAAAATAATGCGCTTTTGAATGAGTGGTAAAAAAACTAGTCGATTATAAATATAACTTTATTTGTAATGATTGACATTATATTTAAACAAAATAAATTAATTATTAGAAATAAAATAAGTTACTATATTGGAATTATAAATTCTAAAATTTTATTTATCATTCCAAAATGATCTCCTTTAATGAGATTGTAATGGTTTATTAAAACTAAAATTATAAATTTTCATCACAGTTCACATTGTCGAATATAATTAAACAGTAAAATTGATAAATTTGTATCTATTACAGAAGTAAGTGCCTAGGTATCAGAATTCATCTATAGTGATCTATTAATTATTGCATTCCTAACTACTAAATAGGTGCTAACCATGTTGAGGTGCCAATCAACTAGTTGTTCTTAATGGAGACAAAAAAAAGAAAAGAAACTGTGTCTGACTTTGATTTTTCCTTCTTCTTTCTTTCTATCAATAACTATTTTAAAACTTGTGATAAACTCAAAGGAAAAGAAATTAATAAAAAATAATAACAACTACGTGAAATCAGGCTCACTTTCCGCATTAGATTGATCAAATATGCATATCACGGGCCTTGAGTTTCTTTTTTTCTGATTCTTTTTTCACTGCATAGTGATGGAGGGATGCACATACATGGCTGCATAAAATAAGCATGGTTTTTCACGTAAAAATATCATGTAAAGACAAAATAATGTGCACGGAACCAAGTTCTGCATATCATAGGTTATAGCAAGCAATTAATTTGAAAACGATGTTTCCTTTAAAATGGGTTGCTTTTTGTTCTGATTGGTAATTTTTCTCCCAACATTGACCGTAATGTTATAATTATTATAACTTATACTAAGGTTAAGTACCAGCTGTCAGAGTAGACATGCTATTGTTGCACTTCACAGTACCTGTTAAGATGTTAGTCTATCATTACCAACTAAAAGACTAACAATAGACAATCAGCTCAGGTTATAGTGAGGATAGCCAGCGTTATACTTTGATCTTTGCCCATTTTATTTCGATCGTAATATTATGCCTGCATAATTAAATTTTGGCAGGACCAATCAAATTTAGATGCAAACTCTTATATATAGTAAATAAATATCCACTTGAGTTTTTTTCTACTCATTTCAGAAACATTTTTTTATATTTTAATAAATTGGACCTATATAAGGCCTTTTTTTTTCTTTTTATATTATTTTGACCTCCCAATGTATAACAACGCAGATATCGTACAGTTTCTATCAATGAAAGGGATATACAGTTTTGGGAGAATGTCAGATTACAAAAGATCAGAGTATTAAACGAAAATTTGTTAAATGTCAAAGCATGGGGTGTAATTTCCCATAATAATATTGTCTAAAAGACTACTTTTTTCATTATCTTTACAGTCCCATATATATGAGGCGCACATGCCTTTATGTCATACCATCCCAAGTCATTCCAAATTATTAAAGGTGATAACTATATAATACATTGAATTTCACAGCTTGGTAGGGACTCTCGTTATGAAAAAATAAATGTTTACCGGGTCCACTCTCTTAACAAACAGAACTATGTTAAAACAATTCAAATCATCACAATAATAAACTAATGTTCCTATGAATGACAACGAGCTATTGCATAAAAGAAATTCAAAACTGTCACTACCTCTATTTATTTAATATACAAATCAATTTACATCCCAGTCGCTGCACCGGAAACACCACATTGACTTGATTAAATTATGGCCATTCATTCATGGATCAACCACAAAAAAGAACTTACGCTTGTTAAGAATTTCAGCTAGAACACTGAACAAAGCTTTCCTGCCTGAATACTTACAGAGTATTGTTTGTCTTTGGATCTTTCAGCCCACTTTGGTTTACTCTGCAGAATTCTTCATTAATTCACCCGCAAACGCCTCATTTCAGATTGGAAAGTGGGGCTGGAGAGTAGTGTTCGATGTGCAAGAGTCTTTATATCTTCTCTTGAACAGTCACGGGAGATACGAACTAGTTCCCACAATGCACCCCCACTAATCATGTCTCTTGCATTTATTTCTGGAATGCATCAAACAGAGGCTCTTATGGCCGTACCCTAGAGAAAGTTTAGTTTCTAGTTCACAGATAGAGTGTACTCAGTACTTACCATGTTGCGCCAAGTGACAGAGTGCAAGCTCAATATGACGCCTGACTGATGAGGCTTCGTTGTTTGCATTTTGCACAATCCATGGAAGGGCACCATCTTCAATGAGGAAAGATCTTCCACTCTTTGTCCCTATACAATGTGGCAAAAACTTTAAATCAGGCAAGTAATACAAACTCGATGGAGCATTGATTTTGCAACAGTGAAAAGTGAAATGGAAGTAAAGGACGATTTAAAGGGGAGACATCTGTATCATTTTAGTTTGCAGTATGTGTATTATTTATTTACTCTTTCTGTTTTTTATGCATAGATACTGTTAGAGGATTTATTTTAATTTAATTCTATTAAATGATGTAGAGTCAAATTGTTGTGTTATTTTTAAGTTGGGGTGAATTGGATTCAAAACGCTTATAAAGATACTTACAGATTATTTACCGAAAAATTCTCACACCACAGTGAAATCCAAATTCACATCCTTAGATAAGAAATTGATACTTACCAAGTTACCAACTGGACCAACCTTTGTTGCTGGGAGTCAAGTTGTAGCCAAGTCAAATGTTTTAAATATCTACTGATAGTTATTTTTCATTTGCTGTTCAGTTTGTGATCGTGGAATATTTTTAGGACCGTTATTTTAGTGGGTTGTTGTCTGTAAAGGTTGAAAAAGGTTGTGTTCTCAGTGGAATAGATGCAGTCCAACTTTCGTTTTTCTTTTCCTTTTACAGAGAGAAAAAACTCTTTCCTTTCTTGTTCAATTTAACAATTTCCTCATTTTCATAATTTTACAAATTTCCTTATTTCTCTTGTAATTAGGCCAGATTTCTGGTCCAAAATTCCTAATTTAGAATAACTCTCTAACATACATATATTGTGATCAGTATTGTAAAAGTTTGATCATCTGAGATAATACTGTTTTAATATTTCTAGATGGTAACAGAACACCTAATATAGTAATATCTGCTTCCATTTCAATGAACATTTTGATGTTATTATAATACAAATACAAGACCTAGCAAGCTGCTTACATAGGTTACCTTGACTAGATGCTCTTGACTCGCACTTCGCAAAATTTGCTATTCCACGAGCAACTTGAGCATGCACATCAGGATGTCTGCATCTGACCATTCCCAGCAGTGCCTTGATACCACCTTCGCTCCTTAGTTTCGTTTGTAGTTTATCTAGGTCCAGGGACACCAGCAATATAAGCCACGGAAGGTTATTTTGTTTCAAGAGAATCAATTTGATACATGATGCCTAGGACTAGAATTACTACCAGTCTCCACAGATCAATTAACTTAGTAACTCCAGAACAGCCTCATGAAATCCCCCATAAAGTAATTTTATAACATTCTCAAAATAGGCCAGACATATAAGAAGTACTGCGGAGTTAGGGAGAGAGAATATGAGAAGTAGCTAAGGAGAGGGATCTCTCTCGAGGAGTCTGTGACTCTGGAACCCATCCTAAGCATTGTAGAGCACATCTGCTCAATTTCCTACGTTCATTCTAATAATAACATTAGAGTTTATTATCTGATTCTATCAGATTCTAATGATTGAAATACATTTGTTCAACAGATGGCTTCATACATTCATACTCCATTCAAAAACAAGATTATCAACTAACAAAAGGAAAACTTTTACTAGAAGTTACCAACAATGAAGTATGGTTGTATAATTAGGTAGAATAAGCAAACGATTCATTCCATATTTTGTTGTATTACTCATCCAAAAGAGAAAAGATGGAAACATTGAGTAAAGAAGGAGGCTAAACAAATTTGTTGATTGTGATTCCTATCCTAACCTCACCAGATCAGAAGGATCTTTCGTAATTAATGAGCATGAGATCGAATGCAATCACAGACAATTAAACACAATTTAAAAATAGAATAAGATCAGCAGTTTACCATTGCCACAAAGATTAGCAATGGCTCCAGCAACCATTCGAAGGGTTTGAGGATCTTCAGCATTGGCTGCAGTCATTGACAGCAAACTAATGCCCCCTTGGACCATGATAAGTTCTTGGTTGGCTTCTGTTGAGACAGAATAAATGAGCAGAGACCGGGAAAAAGAAAATTAATAAATATAATTATTTCACAAAAATGCTATTTGAAAGGAAAAGGGAACTCAAGTTTACCATTCATTGCCAAATTTGCAATTGCACCTGCAGCAACTCTATGAATGGTCTCATCTTGTGAGCTCTTGAGCAGGTTAAGTAAGGATGTGAGCCCTCCTGCTTCTACAATCTTCCCTTGATTTGTTTCTGCAATATCAAGTTGGACAGATGTTAGGGCAAATGGACCTTACAGTTTGTTCAGAAAAACCTCAAACATTTACAGTAAAAGAAAATTAGAAAAAAAAATGATATGGAGAAGTTTTTTCTTTTCGTTTTTCTTATTTTTCTTCTTCTACAGTTGTACGGAGTTGCTTTCGTCACTTGAATCGGTTCATTAATAAACCAAGCCAAATTTATGATGTGTATCAAAGGAGGAATAAGGAAAATAAGATTTAATATGATGTTGCAGTGATATTTGTTTTTAACAAATATTTCAAAATGCAAAACTTTAACTTTCTCCACAAATCCAGTGTCTCCAAATCAAATAATTTACAGGTCATACCGATTATTTTTTCCCTTTTCTTTTCATTCATTTGCATGACGAGGAATTTCTTCTTAAAAAAAAAAAGAAAAAAAAGCTGGTAAAACAACCTTCAGCAGCTAGATTTGCTACAACTTTCACAGCATGGATTCTCACATCAGCATCTTCAGCTTCAAGCAAAGACAAAATTTTCTGCAATCCCACTGTAAAAATATTTATTTTATCAGGAAGAAATAAATCCAAAATTGATACAACAATCTATTACAAAATGTAAGTCAAATCGTCAAAACACAAGCATATATTATATTCTAATTATTCCTACCTTGCTCAAACAGCTTGGCTATTGAGGGCTTCTCTCCATTTCCTGAAGCTTGTTGTTGTTGTTGCTGCTGCTTAACTTGAGCAGTGAGAGAATTAGGACCACCTGTTTCTTTTTCAAACCCACCTCTGTCAAAGTGTGGCCTTGTCTGTAAGTTAAATGCCAATTAGATCAACCAAATGCGATTCCATCACAGGATCATATATGAAGATTCATGAGCAGTGCACATAATGATAAAAAAAGGCAATGAACAAGAAGGTTGGTTTACTTATATTTGCACCTAATGTTTTTCACCCATAAACCAATTAATAGTCTTCCAACAGTCGAAAATGGACAAAAATCATGACTTGTGACATATGAGGCAACTAACTATTTTAGCTTTCACTGTGGCCCTAAGCTGAGTGCCTGCAGATGCCATTGCCTCCCCTCGGCAAAAGTACGATTTCCAAGAAAAACATTGTCATAGAAAAGGGCAATAAACACTCATTGAAATAGTCATATCAAGATCAAGCCGAGTTGAAGACATAAAACAGTACCGTAATTTAATAATTTCTCTTTGTGCTAACCAAATGAAATTGGCATATTTTAGATCATAGTAGTTGTGCTTCAGTGGCTGGATTTCAAATAAAATCTTGTGAACTAATTTCTTCCTCTTTAAATTTAGGTTTTTTCGGTACAAAAGAAAAAGATGTTGGGAATGATATCAGATATTTCTCTGCGAACCAAAACGAATAAGCATGGAATATAACTGCAAATTGACTAACCAGTTAAATTCAAGAAATTCTTCACATTGAAAAGAAAACAATTAGAGGGAAGCAACATATACTGTAAAAGTGGTTTTCATTTTAGGTAAAAGCCAAATATAACTGAGGCTTTTTTACAGTTTTGATATAGCTTACCTCATCAGCTTCAAGTCTTAACTGCAACAAATGACTTTGTAATATTGCTATTTCTCCTTCAAGTTTCTTTGTTTGATGTTCCTTATCTTCCAACATGTTGTGAAGTTTTAAGATCTCAGACTTTCCTGATGCCTATTACAATAAACACTTTTGTGTAAACTTAATCCAGATACCAACAACGGGAAAAGAAGACATGCAAGAGAAAAATATAAATATTGGAAGCACAAAAGCAAACCTCTGACTTCTTTAGTTCCGCCACTTGACTCTTAAGATTATTTAATTCCCCTTCAGCAGCTTTTCTTAGATGAGTCTCTTTCTGAAGCATTTTTTTCAAATCAGCCAGTTCCTCAAGAGATACTCTGGGAATCTAGGAAAAGATAATTCCAGTGAGTCCCAAAGGTCAATTGACGAAAATCCCCCATTTACTAAGTGGGCAAACTATTTCTTATGGAGCTATTATCAGTTTTCAAATTCACAAATTGCAATTTATTTTTGGATTCAGAGGAATATTTCAAGTCCTTAAATCTATGAGAAAAAACTGCCCTAAGTATCACTCAAGTGAAAAATTCATATCATAAAATCACAGGGAAAAATCATTATATTAACAAGTTTGGCTACAGAAGTTCTTATCCAGATTTTACTTTACATGATACTTTTCCTCCTAGCATATTAGTCCTACTTTTATGTTTTCCTGAGAAGTTGTCCTCTACTACGAAGATCTTAGTAATTCTATCTATTGTGTAATAAGCTTAAGATAAATATAGTATAATAAAAACCACTACCTCTCCACTAGATTTCATATGAAGTTCCTCGTTCTTTCGTTGATTCATTACTAACTGTTCTTCAAGCTTCTTAATTGATTCCATATAGTCCGTCTGATATTTTGATCTGTCCTTCTGAAAAAGGAAAATGAGTATCAGTACATATAACCAGGAAATCATCAACATCAAATCAACCATATATTTTGCCAATATGGGCATATAATATCAAAATACTGGTTATCTGATACTAGGGATTCACTGTACCAGAAACTACATCATTCGTTAAACCATGTTTGAGAAAATCTCATACAAACTGCAATAGTAATAACAGAGATATATAAAGATGATATGGAACCAACCTCCAATAAATCTACGTAGTTCCTTTCAGCATCAGATATTCGTTGTTGCGCTTCAGTGGCTAACCTTTCAACCTCATCTTCAAATGCCTTCTGCTGCCTTTCATGTTCCACAATGAGTTTATCTAATTCTATGTCTAACCTCCTAGATAAGCTTTTGTAATCAAATTCTTCCTTCAACTTTACCATGTTTTCCACCTTCATAGCCTACAAGAGGCACAAATGTCAGCATTTTCAGAATAGTTACAAGGCACCCATTCATTTCTATTCTATGCAATATCCTCAAATATAAATTTGCGCAGGAGAGCTTAAAATTTTTACAGAACAGGAGGTCAAGACAGCCAACAAAAAGAGCACAGGGAACTTCAGCAGCTATAATAATCTTAAGAGTAAGGGAAGAAAATAGAAAGTACACTACTGATTTTGGAACCCACCCTCTGTCCAAACATTATAGTACTGGCAGTCTCTCCCCTATGTCGTGGGGATGGACCAATAGTAATAACTAGTGAAGTTCTTGCTGTACCTGTTAAAACTTTTAGATGTCAGGAAAATAAATGCACAGATGTGGGTCAAAATATTTAAATATGATTGACAACGTTAACAAAATATGGATCTCATAATATCTCTAATATAGAATGGAACAATTTATCTATGAAATTTTTTGACCCAAGATTTCCTCTAATATCCATGGTGCTACAAAAGAGGTGACTTCTGAGAAATGTAAAACAAACCCATTTTAAAGATTTATCTACAGAGTAATACATACAAGCATTAACAGTTTAATTGTCAAACTACTACTGTACCCAAATTGTCCCAAGCTACACCACATGTCCTCTACATGCAAATTGAATATATACCAGAATAATTCTTTAATTATTGGGCCTCATTTTTATCCCACATGCAGAAACATGTGACTGATCCAGGATACCGGTGTGTTTTTACCAGCCACCATCTACTACACAGCATGCCATAATTGAGTACTTGCTGCTATATAGTAATTAGTAATAAAGAAAATAAAAAAAGAGAAAACATGAATACTTATACTCACTGAATCTTACCTCCAAATGAATCACGTAATAATCTAGTAAGCTTTGAGTCACGAAATGGCACATGTGCACTATTCTCTGCAAGTGCGTTAATACACTTCCCCAATGCACTCAAGGACAGATTGATAGATTTAGCTTCTTCTAATGTATGTCCTTCACTTCCTAGTAAGTCAACAAGAAAAGAAACGATGTCACTAAAAGCAGCATAGATGTTGTACCACGCAAAACAATCCTGATTGCATGAATAATAGGTCTCTGACAACTGGTGATTTTACCATGCTTAGTTCTTAAATATGCCGTTGTTTTATTTTGACTACTTGGCCTATTTTCTCTCTAAATTCCAAGCAGAAACAGAACAGAAAACCTTTTCATCTTGGATAATCAATATTTACCTTGAGTGTGAATTACATCCAACAGCACTTTGAATAATTTCATATTGTTTCAAAGCATTTGTGTATATCAACACGTATACAATGTAAAGGAAACAGACGGGAGACACATATGGATTGTTTCCTGAAAGTAAAGCCTCTGGTAATTTGAAGCCACTAAAAGCATATGAGTTTGGCGAGATCACAAAATCCACTTTATTAAATGTACAAACCTGACTTGTCAATTCGCTCTGAACCAGCAAGGTCAACAACAACCAATTTGCCTTTCAGAACAAGAGTTGGCTTTATTGATTTAACCATGTGTGGATGATTGCCATTTTCACTTGAAAGAGCAGCATCTCTTCCTTTCACAGATCTCTTTACATGAACCTATAGGACTAAAGTTATATTCAAACCCCCAACAAAATTAAAAATACAAATATTGAAACGTGAACATGAGCCCCATCAACAAGATATGCAAATTGATTTACCATCAGAATAGCATGACTTCTAGAAGATTCTGTATTCAATTTTGTATTTGCAGCAAAGCGGTGAGCCTCTCCTAACCTTAATAGTTCTACAAAACTCTGCTGGTCTCGAATGTCAACAAGGCTAGCCCCAGGTAATGAAACATCACCGGTTTTGGGATCCTCTACGATGGCTATGTTATCATTAGCAGGGTCAAGCAGATCTTGTATGGTCTCCATGTAAAGCTGAACAATGAAATTAAGAAATATCATACATCAAAGACATTGACACTAAACTAGAATGTTATACCAAAATCCTTTTCACTGCAAATTACCTGCAAATAAGAGACTGAGACTGAATCAGTTTCCAGGGAAATATGTGCAAGAATATCCTCCATGGCCCGCACCATTATTCCACGTGCAGCATTGTCTTCCTCTCCAAGTCGTCCAAGTGTATAAGTCTTACCAGTACCAGTTTGCCCATACGCCATAATTGTCCCATTGTAGCCATCCAGAACACTCTGCAAAAGGTCAAAGTTAGGCATGTAATCCAGGGAAGTTCCACAAAGTGACTCAAATTCATATTTGTTATGATAAACACTCTTTCCCATTTGCCTATGACAAGATACATGCACCAAAATAAATGTAAAGATTGATTCTTGAGGAAATCAATAATGAGGAGCCCAATAAAGTAGGAAAATCCTAAGCAAGAAGTTGCATGGTTAACCCACAACACTTCACTCAAACCAGTTTTTAATTGCGGAATACGAAAATGTACATATTCCGATCAATTATACACAAAGCAAAGCAATTAAATTTCCACCATAGACACTGAAACGACTTGTTCTTGCACCCTCACACATCAATGGACTTGATCATCAAATGACTAGAGAGTTTGAACGCAAACCACTGTTGGATGAATACCCACCTCCACAACAGGCCTGGCCACAACTTCATAAACACGTTTTTGTGAGGAAAATTCGGTTAGCACCTCATCAAACTCATAGGTATCTGCATCCCAATTGTTTTTCCGAAGTTTTAACCTCTTGAGCTGCAAATAAACCAGACAAAGAAGTACGATTTACAATGAAACAGCCGCACAAAGAGACGAACAGCAACGACAACTCAAACAAAAAACAAGATTTAAACTAAGTGACGGAAAATATTTACCATACCTCCGGCTGCAGTTCCACACAATCAGCGAAGTCAGCATCCGCCACCGATTCCTCTGCGTTCCGTGGCCTCAATCTAACAGCCACTCTAACTCTTCCAGGTACTTCACAACAAGCATAATTTGCACGTTGATGTCAGGACCAAACCAAAGTGAGAACAACAACGACAACATTACTTGTAATTAAGCTTCAGTAAACTCTATTGCGTCTGTTCACACAGTCTTTCATGCATTTCTCTTAGCAAATTAACGGATCGGAAAGAATTGTCCTCCAGAAGCAGAAAAACATTCATTCCTAACTAGGAATCGGAACATGTCATGCAATCACGGAAGAAAAGCATAACTGACAATCATCGATCACAAATAGAAAATGCACACAGAATAAAAGAAAAAGGGAAAAACACGAAAGGAAGATCTCAAAGAGAAGCACGGATAGAGAGAGGTCACCAGCAGCGTGGTCCTTGCCGGTGCTATTACGGCGTTGAGCAGGCTTTGACTTGACGTGAGGTTTGAGAGAGGTTCTGTTAGTGTGCGTTCCATTCCTGTGACTGTTACCACCCTGAGAGGTGGCCATTTCTGTTTGAAAATTTCTCAAAGGGTTTGGTATGTGTTGCTCATTAAAGAAACAAAAATATCGTTATTATCGTTCTCTTTCTAGCATTGCACTGCACCGCACTGCTTCAATGGCAAGAGATGTGACTCCCATAATAAATTCTGCCTCTATTTTGACTTCCTATTTGCTCATACGTAGCTGCAGACCGCCATAAAAATTAACAATGCTCCCTGGCCCCATTTTCTCTCTTCCTCCTAATGATCCTCATCATTTCTTTAAAGTACCCATTCGCCCTTCCTCATTTCAAATTAAAGCTCCCTAAACATGGGCAGAATCGGAATAAAACTTAATTTGCTTTTCTTTCATTAGAAAAGGAGTTGTCACCTCACACCCGCAATGAATCTTAAGCCGGCAGCATTCACTTTCTTTCAACTCTCCCAACCGCTCTATTCACTTTCTAATCAAGGATTACTGCTACTACTACTACTATTATTATTATTATTATTATTATTATTATTATTATATCTCTATGTACCACCAATTATCTCCATCGGAATTTCTTATTTCAAATATACTAATGTTCGTCACTTGGTTGCAATAAAAAAAAACTAATGTTACCGTTTTTAATAGTTTATTTTTAGTAAGAATTGTTTTGTTTCGATTAAATTGTATTTTTTGACATTTCCAAGGTCAGTTTTTTTTGTCCATTTCGCATGGGAACTCTGTTATTTAGAATTGCTCATACAAGTCTCTCACCAATTACCAATGTCACATATAGCAGGTGCGTCCAAAATAGAAGAACATTAGTGTCTTCTGAAATTGAATATTGTTTGAGGTAATTAAGTTATTACTATATTAAAAGTTATACTTATTATTCAAAATATAACTTTTTTTTATTTTTTTTATTTAAGAGTTCACTTATCTTCTTTCACAACAACTGTTTCACTAGAAATTTTATTTTTATTTTTAGATTGTGATTCGGTCCATCTATCTTTGTCAGAAGATAATTATACAATTTCCAACAATTTTATGACGAACAATTATCCACTGAAAATCAAACTAATGATTTTAGCTTTGATATTAATGGTTGAATTTAAACTTATTATTAGAGTAAAAGTTATAATGTTAATGTAATTCTTTATTTTAGTAGGTAATCATTCAAGCGTCAGTCTGATTGTAACTTAACCCATTTAATCTCTGTCACAGGACAATTAATATCACATTCAATGCAAATTGAGTTACACATATATCAAAATCACCCAAACATTAATACATTAAAAAAAATACGAACTCTTATCACTTTTATCTAGATGTTTTCACATTTTTAAAATATTTATATTGTATTATTGTAAGATAATGATATATGTAAGTTAATCAAGTTATAAGAGAAAAACAATAAGAATAACAAAAACTGATTTAATGTTAACAGTAGAAACTATAAATATAATAAAAAAAACATGTGACAGTTTTATATAAAATATTTCAAAATAAAAAGTTACTTCTAAATAATTAATTAACAATTATATTTTAAAAAATAAGTTAATAATTATATTATAAAAGATAGATGAAAATAAAAAAAAAAGGTATTTGTAGATTCTATATGTTTTGTTACAAATATACATGAACCACTTATTGTATTTAGAGACAAAACATGACACTATAAATATTCTCATTTTTTATTTGCATTTCTTATATTTTTCTTTAATTTTACAACATTAATTATGATGTCTAATATTTCTTTTATTTAACTATGAATTCAAACACATCACTGTATAAGTCTTAAAAATTATAATTTTTAATTATATAGTCTAAAATGTGTTTTTAATGCGCAACAATCAATTTAAAATCTATTAGACAATTCTGGACAATCATCTAAATAATAATTCATATTTAGAAATATATATAGTATTTTATTTTCTTAAAACTTATCATTAACGAACATGTTTTGGTTTTATGGGCTGAAATTAAGTTTTTTTTACAAATTGTTTCAAAATTTCAAGTTTAGATTACGATTTTATTTTCAATCATCTCTGTTCAATCGAGTTGGATGCTACATAAAAAAGTTTACAATTGACAAAATTATTCTTATTGTTAATTTTATTTTTAATCTAACCAATTGATTTATCAATAGTTTCTTATTAAATCGATTGTTGACTCACTGGCGGCCATACTAATACACAATTTTTTATTTAAAAATAAGAAATATTTTATGTGTCAAGTGAAATTAATAATTAAAATTTATAATCTTTAATTTTATTTAAAAAAGGTTTAATTTTATCCAAAACACTATTTTTATACTTTGAATTATTTTTTTGGAATAAACATTTTATAAAATTGAATAGATATGTACTTGTTTGATAAGATTAACTCACTTTATTAACCAAATCAAATACTCTGCCATTAATTTTATGCACAGCAAATATAGTAAATAAAACACAATAAATTTTGAAAATATCTTTGATATTTAGAACGTTATTTTTGAATTACTATGTAAACAATTGATGTGATTGAAAGCAGTTATAGTTGGAAAGAAATGCAAGGATTTGAGAAATTTGTAAAGAGTGGCATGGAGAGGCAAAGAAGGACTGAAGACTATGTAGTTGTCACAAAAAGGGCAAACAGGTGAATAAAGATGAATCCCTTTAAATCTATATCTCAAGATTCAAATTCAACAATCTATGGAGGGAGAAAGAACCTCCGTTAAGCTTTCAAAATATAATATATGCAACTTTTATGTGTCATACACTTTTTTGCTTTTTCTATGTTCTGCACTTTCATCATGTTCTTCATTACAAACTTATCATTTCATTAATACGAGAAAAATGAAAGAAAATGTGATTACAAAATTAGTTCTCTTGGAAAAAGTTAAAACTGTGTTTTACAAGATATTATAATCTTTATTTTGCATGTTTAATAAATAAATAATTTCACTTCGAAATGTTTTAAAGCATCAATGTAATAGAAATATGATATTTGAAAGATTATTTTAGGGACAAACCATTTAAAACCAGTGTTTAATGGCTCTTAATTTTGGATGACAAATTAAATAAAATTTTTAAGAATATATTTAATTAATCATTTCACATGACTTATAACGTATATGATTAATTGATAAGTGTTTGAGCGTAGTATAAGTGTTTAATAAACAGTTTTTTTCATTAATTCAAAATATGTTTTTTTTTTCAGATTCTACTTAAAGTAATGTTTTAAGTTATAACTTATTATTCTATTTAAAAAACTAGTTAATTGTTCAAAACTTAAGTTACAAGAGCTTTTAATTGAATTAAATGCATGTGAAAACTTATAACGTATTACTTTAGTTTTATTTTTCAGTTTAATAAAATATTTATAAAATTTTGTTTTATTCCTTTCATTTATATATATAGAGTTTGCTGACATGTGTGAGGTATTTTTTTAGTTGTACCAAAAACTTAAAATCTATAATATATAAAAATATTTTTGTTTACTAAAATCGGGTACACATTATTAAAATATACTAATAAAAAGGACTTTATTCATATTAGCAAACTCATATATATATATATATATATATATATATATATATATGGATTAAATATGTTTTTAGTTCTTAAACTATTAAATGATTTTGGGTTTCATCCCTCTTCGAAAGGTTTGTTCATTTTAGTCCTTAGTTTTGAAACTCTTATGTTTAGTCCTTAAAATTGAACGACGTTAAATTTTTGTATGAGATGGCTAATAGTGAGCCAGGTGTGTGCCACATTTTTTCTTTTATTCTGAAATATTTGCCACGTTTTTTCTCAAATCCTTCCTTCTTCTCCCCAGTCACTCAAAACGCTCATCTCTTTCACACCCACTCCCTGGTCGTAGAAATCGCCCGCGAATAGCCTATATTCTTTTGAGAGAAACCTTCCACGCCGTTAACCCTACCGTTATTATCTTCCTCTATTTTCATCTTCTGTTGCAGGAGTTGCTGCTTAGTATTGTGACCAATCTGCAACCTCCGAATCTCGGACTCGGGCTGGCGTTCTGTTTCGGTTTCGGCATCTCTGACCGCTGGACGATCCTCAGAGATGCATTCCATTTTCGACGAAGGATTCTTCGTAGGAGCATTGGCAGTCGCCGACGACTGCTTATCTAATCCGAAGAGAAAATCTGAATTTAGTGATGCCGTATGTGGCTGTGAAGAACCTTCGACAAGCGGAACCTGAACGGAATCAGAGCGTCGTCGAACCACCGCTACTCGGGTTTGGGATCGGTGAGTGCGAAATTGATGTTGTTGTTGGTGTTATTGTTGTGGAGCGAGAAAGAGGCGGAGGCATGCGGGTCTGGGTGAGGTGCGGGTTTGGTAGCTCTGGGAAACAAGAAGATTCAAATGGAAATGTTACTGAGATTGTCTTGAAACCATTTACGATATCGTCGGATCCTAGGTTGTCGTTGGTGGGGAGGCGGAGGAGGCGGTGAGATTGGGGTTGTCCTCTTGCATGATCTGAACCTGCACCATGAAAAACCCCAAATGGATGAAAATGGAGACTCAAGGGAGGGTATAGTGGTGGGTGTGAAAGAGATAAGAAATTCCAAACGTGGCACACACCTGGCTCACCGTTAGCCACCTCATACAAAAATTTAACGTCGTTAATTTTAAGGACTAAACATAAGAGTTTCAAAACTAAGAAGACTAAAATGAATAAACCTTTCGAAGAGGGACGAAACCCAAAATTGCTTGATAGTTTAGGGACTAAAAACATATATATATATATATATATATATATATATATATATATATATATATATATATATATATATATAAAATCAGATATTAAATAAAGGATAAGAATGAAAAATAAATAAATCTGTGGATCTCTCCTTGCTCCTGCCTCAAAATTTATTTTATTGCTTTAACCATTTTCACTTCAATGGTAAAATTCAACTTGAGTTCTTAATTTATTTTTAATTTTTCTTTTTATATTATTTCCCTTCATACAAAAACTTTTATTTTAATAACTTTAAAACGTTCATTAACTGTTAACTTCAACTCTAATAATATAAATTTCGACAAGAACACTAGTAAACTCATTTTCTCTAATAATATTCTCAAACCGCTTTAACTTTAGGAATCAACGTAACTCCAGCTCTAAGTCTCTAACTGTTTTCTTTTTATCCTTTTCATTTTATTAAAATTTCCCTAACAATTTTCTTGTGATCAAATTTACTCTCTCTAGACTTTCATCAAATAACATTTTTTATAAAATAAATTCATTTTTTTGAGATGATAAATTGTTTTAAAGTAAATAAAATATAAGAAAATAATAATAATTTGTACCTGTTTTTTTAAATGTTTATTTTTTGTTTAGAATGATTATTTTAAAGACGTGAACAGAGAATGTAGTGGATGATTTAGTGAATGATTATGATAGTGTTGCAATGTAGTTTTAAGGTGGTTTTTATTATGTATAGACTCCTCTTATTAATAACTTTTTTGTATTATTAATCAATATAATATTTTTCTTAGTTGTATAAAACCTTTGTAAATATTTTGATATTATAGTTATATTTTAAATAATTGTAACCATATTATATATTCGTGAGTTATTTATTTTTCAGTATTAATTATGTAATATTTTTGTTACTAATTATATATTATTAAAATGTGGTGTTAGAAATTTAACATCATGTGTTAAAATTACTTGTTTAAATATTAAATTCAAATAATTTTGAAGATAGATTTTTATAAATGAGATAAAAATTGAAACAGCACCTAAAATAAAATAATTTAATTTTCCCATTATCTTATATTCTTATTCGTGAATTTCTCTCAGACTTATCTCTCTTTCTCTTTACTCTCTTTTTGGGTATTTCTTTAGTAATCATTCAATTTCATTTAGTTGTATTTTTCTTTATATTTTGCTCTTACTTCTCACCTTCCCATTACATGCTCCTTAGTATAGAATTTGACATCTAAAGTGAGTAAGTCATTTTTTCTTTCTTTGGACATAGTATAATATAATAACAAATAATCAATATTATTGAAAAATATCAACCATTAATTTTCTCAAGGACATATAAAATGTATTGTTGAAAGTTTCACATCGACTAAATATAAGACTAAATTATAATATATATATATATATATATATATATATATATATATATATATATATATATATATATATATATAAGTAGTGTGCAAACCTCACCTTACAAGTCGGTTTTATAGGATTGAGTTAGGCTTAAAAAAACCTACTTTTTAATATGGTATCAGAGCCATGGTTACAGTCTATTCTAACGAGTTCTAAGTGGGTATTTCAATTTCTATCCATTATCGGACCACCCATTAATTTTTACTATCATGCACGAGATAAGGTCAAATTATAATATATAAGTAGGGTGCAAACTTCATCTTACAAACCGATTTTGTGGGGTTGAGTTAAGCTTAAAAACTCACTTTCTAATATGTATTGCGTCTCTCTTTTCTTTCTTTCTCTATATTAGACTCCTCTTTCCCTCTCCTCTCCATATAAAAACTTATAATATTTTTAGTTTTCATTCACTAGTGGAAAATAGGCTTTTTATACCTATTGTTTATACCTGTTGAAATTTATAAGGTATAGAAAATGATGTAGTGGCAATATTGTAAATAAGATAAACTCTTTTACACCGATTATACTAAAAATAGGTATAAAAAATAGTATAATGGCAAAATCGTAATAAATGATAAATAATTCTACACCGGTTAGATTCAAAATAGGTATAAAAGTTCATTTTTTATACCAACTACGTTTAAAACCGGTATGAAATATTTTTCATTTTCACGCTACACTTCCTCTACGCGCGTCTTCACTCTCATGTTGCATTTCTAATTCGTCTGCAACACTGCGGCCCTTGCGCGCGTCTTCACCCTTTCCAGTTAGCCAAATGACTGCTTCACTACTTCCTCTGTGCGTGTCTTCACTTTCACGTTACACTTCTTCTCCTTTGCTTCTAAATCGCCAAATCACTCATCAAAACCCTCGTGCTCTTGGACCGCGACTTCCTAGAAGGGTTAGATCCTCTCGTTTTTTATATTTGGGCGATTAGGGTTCGCGACAACACAAGAACGAAGAAGGTATGTGATTAAGAGGATGAAATATGTTTTGGAAGGGTGCTTCATTGAAACTCAGGTACCAAAGCTCACCTCATAACTCACTTTTACATTGAATAAAAAATTATTGATCCACTAGGTGTTTATAACCATCGTTTGGCTTTGTTGCCATCATCATTTTGATTTCAATGATTCTTATAATTGCCAACATTTGTTCAAACCGACCTCACAATTCTCCAACCAGAATCTATGATTACTTAATGAAACGTAAAGAAATTATGAGGAAACCAGAATAAAACAGAGGAGAGAAAGAGAAACGTAAGAAAACCAATGCGGTTGGTGTGGGTTTCCTTTCTAAGAAAAACATAAAAACAGCATAGAAGGGAGGGAAGGATGTAAGAGTGTGCTATAGAAATTTTCTGAACCTCTAAGAAAGTGAGAGCAAGCAGGGGAGGAGGCTTGGGATTTAGAGCACCAAGAGTAGAGTTTTCTTTGCTGGAAAATGAGGTAGGGGAGCATTAAAATATTTTATTTTTATTTATGTTAGTATTATCATACAATAAAATGATACTGGTTAAATCACATCACAACTGATTAAAAACATGTTGCTGATTTTAGCTTGAACAAGTGGCTCTTAGAATTTAGTTAGTTTTTATAAAAATTGTTTCTAGACTCTTTTGTTTGTTTGAATGTGTTTAGAAAGTAGCCATTGGCCATGGTAGTTGTAGGTTTTTGTGAAACATCACCACCAGCTTAGTAGATGAAGATGAAAATAAAAGTTAAATTGAGTTCTTTGAACAAGTGGCCATCTGCCTTCTGTCATTTAGAATTTTGTTATAAATCTTTGCATGAAAGGTTGGGTTCTTGTGCAGGGCAAGATGCCTCAAGATTACATGCGAATGCTTGAAAGAAAGCAATCTAAGCATTATCTGTATCATGGTACGATTTTGTATACCAGAATTTGCGATTTAATTATACCAGAATCAAATTTAGGCAACTTTAAAACCAATGTACTTTTTTATCATTCATTGAATTTGTTGTTTTAACATTAGATGTATAATCGTGCATAGGAATACGAATAAAGACAATGCTCATTTCCCGTAAGTTTACAAGATTTTCTGGCTAAGATTTCATAATGTTAGAATTACTAATCAACCTTTTGGGATTAGTCAACCTTTGGTTCCAGCTAATCAAAGTTTAGTTCCCAAAAAATAATCAACTTAGCTAGAACTAAGAAGAACTCAGACAGGAAATCAGGAATTTTCTACCTTAAGTGGACCAGCTGAAAGATTTTATTCTAAATTAATATTTAAGATTAGTGAAAAGATTATATCCTAAATTGAGAGTAAAAATATTTCACTCTTCTTTCCAAGAACAGATTCTCTGCTATCTGTTTATGAATGAGCATCCAATTATGTAAATGTGATACAACATTTCCTTCACACACTGAATATCTACTAGGGAGGATAATGAGGCAAATTATAGTACTACTCTACAACTGTGTCATGCGTTAGTAAGGGAATATAACTACAGAAGAGGAAGAACGTGAAATTATAAAGAAACAATCACGTACATGTACCATGTACTCTTAAACTTTTATTGATCCCAACTTGAAATACTTTTTGAGATATTGTTTGTCCCAGTTGAATCATCAAAGCCTAGCTAAACACCGAAAACTACCTAAAAAAAGATAAAGACGAGTATAGAAGAAATTTTCACATAATTAAGTTGATGACACAACACACCTCTTGTATCTCAAATAATAAATCAAAGAAACGGGAAAAAATAGTCCATGAACTTTATCAATTGCATCCCCTGCTAAGATATGTATAATTTTTCATGTATTTTTATTTCGTCATTCAAGTAGGTATAATTTTTCATGCCAATTATTAGAATAAGAACCACAATAGGTTAATTTGTATTTTCTAATTTTTTTTTTCTTCTTTTTTAAGACAGTTTTAAATTGTAAGGGTTCTTGACACGAAGAAGCATTCTTTGCCCAAGCTATCAGGTATGGTTGTTTTACTTTGTGGCATGTTTCCTTTTGCTTGGATGATGTGTTTAGTTGTGTAGGGGCTGTTTTTGGAAGTGCAGATTTGTAATATCTGGTTGCGCCAATCTCTTCCTTTGTAGGCTTGCTGTTTTGGTACTTCCAATCATGAAATGATTAACTGGTTTGGAAGCCTGTTGAAAAGTGATTCCAATTTCACTGAATCTGCAGATCCTATTACCTTAGAAAGTAATTTCATTGTCTCTTTAACCCTTCCTGCAGTGCTGCACCAACCTTTATCAAATCCCCTTCCTTGAATCTGCATACAGTAATAGAGAATGAGATAGTAGGAAGCTATTTTACTTAACCTCAAGAAAGATAAAATAAAGAAAACGACAAATAATGTTAATTCATTATTATCTTTCAATAGAATTTTCAAATGAAGTTAATTGGCATCTTAAGAACATCAGGTTGAACTTTCTTAACCTTTTTTTCCAATCTTTTTATGTATATATTTCAATGTTTGATTCACTTATGCCTTTATTTACCTTTCCTTGATAGTTAAGGCTCAACGAGTATTCTAGCAAAGGCCTTTATGCCATCAACAGGAGAGGCCAGGTCTTATTGGTTACTGTTAATGAACAAACCATTGTGAATTTTGTTAGTGGTCAAGTATGTTTCTAACCTTGTTATTTTTTTTGTTGTAAATTGGAGTATTAAGTGGTAATTTTACAAATTACATATTGTTATTGTAACAGTTAAACAATTTGGAGCTAGCAGTTAGTCTTGCCAAAAGAGGAAATCTACCTGGTGCTGAGAAACTGGTATGTCAATTGTGTAGAACTCACTTTTAGTAATACTATATTTCTTCAAGGATTTGAGTGGCCATGTCTTGGAACTCTTCATGGATGTCACATCATCAGTTGAGGCTGTGATCCTGTCTTTCCTTTTTAGTCTTGTTGAAAAGATGTTCTAATAAGCTTATATAATTGTTCCTAGATGACAAGTGATGAGGTGAAGCGCACTGCACAACAACAAATGAACAGAGCATTAAATGATCATGCCAGGTTATATTCTCTGCCTTGCTCTATTATGTATGTGAGCCACAAGTAAGAAACTGTTCTATCACTCATTTATAGGTGCTGATTGGATCCTCTTAGAACTAACGATGTACAAATATTCATTCACTATTATAATTAGTACTTTTAACTACCTAAAATACTTTTTTTCTGGGGTAAATAAGTTCCACATTTAGTGTTAATTTCTTTATGATTCTTTTGTACTATTCATGCACATAAAAAGATTAAACAAGATATTTTCTGGTGACAGGATCAAATCAAGGTAGCAATAATTTGACTTTGAGAGGGTGGCCACTCACTGTGAGTAATTTTGTTTAATTTGTTTTTTTTATGTGAATTAATATTACCTATCCTAGTGAAGGTCATATTATGTCCTGTTGAATGTGATATCATATTTTGACAATTATTTTCTATTAAAATCACATGATTATAAATTTATGTCTCTGAATTTGACCGGCCTGATTTTTGTACCATACAAAGAGTAGTAAATAGGTTCCTAACATGATTATTTGAATGCACCTTCAGGTTTAAAAAAACAAATTGGTAACTTATTAGTAAGCCATTAATATTATAATTAAGATATTAAGCCATTAATATTATAACTTGACTCAAAATATTCATTGTGCAGATATTTGATGACACATTTCCAATGGAGCAACATGTCATAAAGGATGTTCGGGAACAGTGGACTGTATTTTATTTAACCATTTGTAAATTATTAGATGTTTCAATATTACATTTTGAATTTAGGAACTATTTTATGTGTAACTATATTAAGTAACTATGTTAGGTAAATATATTTAGGAACTTTGTTAGGTAAATATTACATTTTGATGTCTTATTAATTGAAATAATATTGATTATTTTACTCGTTATTGATTATTTAAACTGTATTCTGGGATTGAATTTTATGTAGGTCTGAATATGGATAGTAGTACATACAAATCAAATATTTTAAAAAAACGTCACTTTTTACACCGGTTAAATCTATATCAGATATAAAAAGTCTTGTTTTTTCACACCGGTTATACTACCAGCAGGTATAAAAGTGAGATTTTTATACCTATTCTAGCACCAGCAGGTATAAAAAAAAAGTTTTTTTCTCTTGTGAAAATATCATACTTTTATACCTATTATAAAGAGAACAGGCATAAAAGTAAAACTTTCTACACTGATTCTAGAGCAGGTGTAAAAAGTTGAAAACTTTCTATACCCCTACTTCTATACCTACTCAAAAATAGGTATAAAAAGCTTTTTTTAAGAGGTATAAAAAACCTTTTTTGCACTAGTGATTAATAGACTAATCTACTAACAGTGAATTATTTTCCAATCACTTAAGAATTATTAAACTTTTATTACCCAATCAATATTTAACAGCTTGTTCAGTGTATGAAACCCTAACTCAGCAAAGCGAGGAACTCCTACACATACATAATTAAACGATCTTAATATTTCAATATAACAAGCATATGACAGTATTAAAGTAAAATTATCCTACTGTCAACCCTTACATATATATAAGTGGCAATTGTATAACGTATCAAAAAGCTAGTTAGGTATATACATGCAGTGGCTTACTGAATCGTTCACCTCGCATGAAATGAATATGCTTTAACAAAAATAGAAAGAATGTATACGAAAAGATGGTGATATCATAATATATTTATATATACCTCACCTACCAAAGCTTAGCAAGGACAAGTATGATTCAACATATACAAGTAACCAATAACATTCTATCATGTCCATCATAGCTGGGGCCAAAGTAGGGCCATCATATATTCAATATAAGCCACCAACAACAAAACTCATTATTATTACAAAAGGATTGCTTCAACCATAATAATTAGGCTGGCTGATGATACCTCACAAGTGCTAACATTGGACAATAATTGAAGCAAACTTAACACTCACATGCTATAAAGATACATGTTATGATATAACATAGAACACGATGAAAGAAGAAAAACGATTATGAGTGTTGGTGTTATTTACTTTTTTGTTTTGGCTATTGCCCTCCAAATGAATTCAAATACTATATCTATTGTCTCATTAGAGTAATGTGTTTAAAGATATATAGAATCTTTTTCGACCTGTCTGAACAGTCACTTTACCAAGACGGACGTAACAGAGGAAGAGATGGCTAGTTTGGGCAGTGGGATATGTCTAAGATAAAGGCATAAAGTGGACCTAGTGCTTTATCTTTTTCTTAGTTCAAAAGGGTAAGAAACTTAGTGTGATGTAGATTTGAAGAGAGAAGAGAGAAGAGGGTGTGCTCCACCATTGCAGGCCTTATGACTCATCCACCATGGATTCACACTTTCTCCTTCCACGATGAAGACTCATCGAAAAAGAGTTTCAAAAGTTCAACGTTGAGAGTGAAGGAGTTGTCCCAACCTAATCACCTATCCATTTTAATTTTACACCAACCAAAAATGCAAGTATTGATTTTCACGTAAATATTCATAAAAGTCTCAAAAAAACTCACTACTAGATAATAGATATTTAATGTTAACAAGTAAAAGTCAATCTTAAATAGTTAATAACACATTGATCTTTAAAAGTTGACTCTAAGTAGTGTTGAGCTAAATTTATTATTAATTTTTAAATTGATTTTTTTAATTAAAATAGTTCGATTAAGTCAAGACTAAACAATTTTATTTTAAAATTTATTTAATTTAGTCTTTAAAAGATAAATATAAATGAAAGAATTGAATATGAACAAATGAGATGAGAAGAAGAATGGAGATAAAGGAAGTGAAGAAAAAGTGTAGATGGATGAGATGTTTCTTGATAAAAAGAATGTGATTGAAGAAGATAAGTGTGAGTGAAGGAGATGAGTGTGTAAATATGACTATGACGAATAGAAAAGAAAATTATGAATAAAAAAATTAATTATCTTTAAATGTGGACCGTTATATTAAAAATAATTTATTCTCTATATTTTGTATCATAAACAAACTCACGGATTTATATATAATATATAATTTAACATCGATTAATTAAAATAAAATGCAAAAAATAAATAAAGTTAGTTTTGACAATTCTTAAAATTTATTTTTAATATTTATTTATTTTTAATATTTATTTAAATTATTAATTTATTTTTTACTTCTTTATTTTTAATATTCATTTGAGTTATTTATTTTTAATATTCATTTGAGTTATTTATTTTTAATATGCATTTATTTACTAATTTATTGAAAAAAGTTAAATAGTTGTATGTTTTCTTAACTTTTTTTAAAAAAATTAATTATTTTAAAATTAAGTAGATTTAATTAGTGTCAGCTTGACCAACAATAAACACATATTTACTTATTAAAAAATTTTAATATTTTATGTTGTGTAGGAATAAGTGAAGTTGACTCTAATAACATTATATTTTGTCCGAGGTTAATATTTAGAAGGTAAATTTATGTTTTCTTATAGTGATTACATGTAGTCATAAAATTTATACATTTTTTTTTTCAGAAAAATTACATGATATGTAATGATATTTTTATTAAATATACAAATGTGTAAACTTTGAGGTTATTTATAGATGTATGTATTGATGTATCAAATGTTAAATTTATTGGATATTCTTATTTGTGAATGTACTCAACTCAACTTTTTTATTATCTGCTTTGTTGGTTATCGTATTTTCCTAATGTTTTATTTCATTTTCAATTTCTTTTCTACGTTTTTTTTTTGTTTATTGTTCTTTATAAGTAGATCTTGGAAATTATAGTCACTATAAGAAAATTTGATATTGTCAACGGTTAAAAGCCATTAATAATATTTAAAATTTGTTGATAAATCAGAATTATCAATGGATTATCAATAAGTTTTATAAGTAGAATAAGAATTTCATTAATAATTACTAACAAAAAATGTGTTAACAAAAAATGTGTTAGTAATTACTAATGAAAAAAAAAAATTTGTCAGTAATGGTTGGTTAAACAATTTGTTAGTAAAATTTGTTGATACATATTGCGATCTAGTTCATCTTCTTCATTCCTCCTCTTTTTTCTTTTTCTTCCTTTTCGTTCTTCTTCTTCCTTTTATCTCAGTCCAACTTATTCATTCTTTTTCAAAAAAACTCAAAAAATAATCCAAGAATACTCTTTCTCTTCTCTCTCACGTAAATTTTCTCAAGAGGCAAAGGGTTTATTCTTTTCTAATGTCATTGGCCATCATAGATTGTTGCAACACCCATCGCAGACGTGCCTCGTCGTCGTATTGCTTCACCGGAACCAACAACATCGTCGGTGTTACCAATGTTGTGTTTTTCCTTTCTCAAGTGAGAGTTTCTCTCTTCCACATTTGAGATTACAAATCCTATCATCATCTACTTCAATCTTTGCTCGTTGTCGTTAATTGTTGTTGATACACAACTCATGTTAGCGACTATCGCCCATCAATCCACATTTGAACAAAAAACTTGTTACTTTTTTTTATAATAAATTTGTAATTTTAAATTATTAATGAATTTTATCGACAAAGTCAGTAATTGAAATATATTTTTCTAATAGATTTTATGAAGAAAATATATTTGTTAATAAAATTTCATTACTAATTCAAATTTACTGATTAATTAATGTGAAATTCAACGTCCCAAATTATTTTGAAATGAAGAATAAAAAAGTTTACAACCTAGACTTTCTCTAAGTAAAGATGAATCGAAAGTATACTTTTCTCTTTTTGTTTTTTTATGAGAATGATTTTTTTTCTACTATGATGGTGAAATACAAGCAAAATGCTTAGTCACTAATTTTTATTTATTTTCTTTTTGTATTATTCCACTTATCACATTTATTATTATTTTTAGTTATTCTATTATGTTTCGTTCTTTTCCTTTCTTTTTCTTTTTTCTCTCCCAGCCCACACGGAAACAGAGTTTGAAAATGTAGTTAGTGGAGGATTGCGAAATATGGTAAGTGGGTGGAGAAACCCCACACCATTTAACACTTTTCCAACAGTGTATGATCAAATCCCTGAGCTTCAATCTGGAACATTAATTATTAGATTTATGTGAACAATGAATGAGAACGCAGAGGCATTAAATTTGCAAGTTGAAAGAGAGGAAAAGCCAAAAAGAGATTAGAAGAATAAATGCACGTTCTTGATTGAATAGCATGATTGTGTAAGAAATGAATGGTCACAGGGCATAGGCATAGACATGAGCAATTAAGAAGGAGCATGGATATGTTATATGAATGAGAGAGTTGAGAATGGATGGCAACATGAAGAAGTTGCTTTGTTCCGAAAAGGACAGCGATCATGGCAACTTTATATTCAGAGTTATTATGACAAGCCATGAACTCTCTCATCAACGACGTCGATAGCAAAGAGTTTCAGTAGGGATAAGATGAACAGGTTTTGTTACTCGAAAAGAAGTAGGGCACGTGAAGAATCACATAGCTAATTATGGAATGGACCACAACTTCAAATCATTTATGCATGTGCCTCAGTTTCAGGACAATGTTCATCATAAAACAATTCCTCACTTCTCAACTACCATCCATCTCTAAATATTATGGACCCTTCTTCAAACTTCGATATAGTAAGCTTCAATTTCTTACAAAGAATACAAGTCTCATATTTAATAGGATGAAAAAGTTGAGCTCACATGAAAAAGGAAATACATAAACTAATTGTTTTAAATTTTTAAGTTGAAAATGATATTGTTTCAGTTCAAGAGATCGAGATCAAGTTTACTTTTTACAATGGTTTTTTAACTCTAAGTACAAGTAAAAGTTCTTCCTTCACGCTACACTCGTCATCGGTCGAATTAGGAGTATTATATGTAGAAGATACTTCAATGTTAAAGTTAATGAGAGTATAAACGTATTAACAATAAATGTGTAATGAATGTAACCAACTACCTAAATACCATAAATATGCATTTATAGATTTCAAGATGAACTACTCATTAGTCTGGACCTAATTACGGTCCAAATAGTAATGGTCTAGCTTAAGATTAATATAATTATCTTTGAAGTTAACTCCGGTTTTGGTCCGATCACTCGGCTATGCTTTTAGTCCGACCACTCGGTTTTCCGATAGACTCTAATAAAATTGTAGCCTGATCAACCGCCCAGTTCTTAAGTTGATCGAACAGTCATACCATACAAATATCAATAAACGTCCCATCAATATACTCATGAAACTCATAATACAATTTGTATGTAAACAAGCCTTAATTAACACACTGTTACCTTCAAAACAAAGACATATAAGTACAACTTTTTGTTCATACCATTTATTGCTCAATTAAATCATTGCCCAGGACAGTTTGATTGCCGTAAATTAAGCAGAAAACACCATATGAATGAGTTCGAAGGATTAAACGAAATTATGGTCCCGTGAAATCCTCGAGGATAGACATGCAGTACTTATAGTTCAATCGGGTCCTCTGCCCTGACTATTTAATTTAGGGGGAGAGATTACTATTTAAAAAGATTGTTAATACAATTTTGATCATAGGTCATTTTAAGCATAAATTAACTTACGATACTTAATACTTCCCCTAAACTCAAATATAAAGAAAGAAATGATATGTTTGGTAGACTTAAATATAAACTAAAGAAAGTTAAACACGACACATCGATGTCTAACTTAACATTTTTTTAAATGATGTTAACACCACACCCTTATTGAAACAGATTAATTTACGCATTTCAAACTCGGATGTTCAGATTCTTCAAGGTTAAGTAAAAATGAAGGTTTGAAAATTGATATATGTATAAGTTTGAAAATGATACTAAAAATAGGTATAAGTTTGAAAAGGATAAACCTTACACGATAGTTATACTAAAATCGTCACTCACATAGGTCTAAGTTTGTAAATACTTTTTTTTAAACCGCAACGTGAATATATAGTATCCTATAATATAATACTCATTGCTGTCTCTAGCTCCCAAAAGAATTTAAAACTTTACATGGATTTTTCTTCTTCAAAGTATTATGAAATTTATGAACATATATAATATTCCTATACTAGCTTCTTGGCTTGGACTATTGTCCAATATAAATTTCGATTGTTTCTTCCTCCAACCCGTAAATTTTTTAGAAGACACATGTACAAGCATGGTGGACAATGGAAGTTTTTCACCATACACAATATCTTAAACGGTTCAAAAGTAATTAAAAGTTGAACTGTGACTTCTTCAGGTAAGGGAAACTTGCGCATAAAATTAATGAACAGATTACTGTGCATAAAATTCAGAAAGAATGATCATCTCCTAGCATGTTTATCTTATAAATAAGGATATATGGATTCTATCTGTCATTAAATATTTTGGTATGCCAGCGAACTCTTCTCACATTCTTCCAGATCAAGGATAAGTTACCAATCAGCAGAAGAAGCCTTTGACTTTCATTCAGACCTATATACATGGTTCCAGATAACCAAGTACATACAATTCAAAAGTTCTAGGAGCCTTGGGATGATTTGTATATCCTATATGCAGCTATGCACATTGTGGCATTTCCTATAACAGTCAGTGCCGCTTGAAGAGCCACCAATACCTGCACCATTAGAGAACCCCAATCATGTAACATCTTCAGCATGTTACATAGTCGACCACATTGTATTACATGTAAAGAACATATATGGTTAGTTATTGTAATTCAACAAGAATGTTTTCTCAACAGGGTCAGACTCAATAAAGGGCAACATGTAATGGATCAGAATTATTTCACACAACAACTCAGTAATCCGAAATTTTTAGTTTTGTGTATTCTGCTAGACATGGATGGTGGTAATAAATCAAGACGTGCATCTAGTTTATTCACAGAGAAAGACCAAATTCAAGTATCTAGTAGTATCTAATTCTACATCATCGCACAAAGAATTCTCTAACTTTGTCTCTATTCTTTACTCTTTCCAACAGTTGAGTATTCTGCTTTTACTAACTAAATGGAGAGAAAATTGACATTACAAATCAACTATGGCAATCCACCGCTAACACTTACTTCTTACTTTTCAGAGACCTTTCATTAAATTGTAATTTATTTAAACTTTCAATTTAGTGCAGGTATTTTTTCAGCTTCTAGATTTAAAAAGAGAAAACTAATTTCACACTGCTGTGATGAATTAAATTAGATTTCAGTTTATAAAACAGAATTATAAGTTACCAATGTGGCAAAGCTTGATTGGGCAGACAAAAAGAGTTGGCAACCTCTACCAGGCCCACACTCCGCCCAAATTCAATCTTGGCCTGCCCCCAACACACACAGAGACAAGATATTTAATGTTTTCATAAGTTGGTTATTCCTTCCAGACAACAAAATGCTTTCAAGGGCATTGGTTTTACCTGATTTATAATCTAGATGTTGAATATCCAAAGTATTGTGTAGTCTAAGTTCTGTAATAAGAAAGCCTCCAAAGGAATTCATGCAAAGTCAATGGTGAGTTTTGAAATGTTCTCAAAACAACACTCAAGCATACAACTCCAGGCTCTAAAGTTAAGGTTAGATTAAAGTTAGATATCTAATGGTGAGCAGAATGAATGAGATAAAACAAAATGGAGTGAGATGGAACGGCATTATCATTCCATTATTTAGATTTATTTTATGATGGAAAGGAAACAAATACATGTTCAAAGTGTGGATGGGAAGAAAAAAAAAGGTTTATTTTATGGAATGGAATGCATTTCATGTCATTTTAAACCATCAATTGCACACAGTCTCGTTCTATTTCAGTCCTTTCCATCAATCCAACCGTAACTAAGCTCCAAAGCCTCAACCAGAATGCGGAATTAATGATCATTGCTACACACACACACACTTCGATAAAGCAAATTTTGCACAATTTTCACAAGAGGAAGCATTTGATCTTTAATTATTAATCGTGTCAATTAAGATTGGTATAAGTAGTAATAATAGAGAGTAGTTCTGCATTAAAGACGAAAAAACCCTATTACCTCAAGAGTTTCAGAGTTATAAAAGAAATGCCATGTACACGCGCAAAAAGCTCCACCAAGTAGAGGTACCTACAACAATAAAAAAGTATGAGATGAAGGAATAGCAAATGATGGTACAAAATAGGCATGAAAAATGGAGAGTGAAGAAACTGAAGTCACTCACCATACCCCAAGAAAGGCCCTTCCAAGCAGGGTATCTAGATTTGTGCCCATATTGCCACACCAAAGCCATGGCTATAATCCTTCATAATTGGATACAAATACAAGCAATGAAGAGAGTAAGTGTAGGAAAATGCATGGTTCATCAGGTAATTTTGATGTGATAATAACGCTAAAGCCAATTGAAACGATGGAGAAAGCAAAGTGACCATTCAGCGACACTGGAGACGTGAATGGCCCATGTAGGCAGTGAGAGGGCATTAGAAGGTTCCTGAAGTTGCAGTTGCAGAGATGCAGCTGGTTCGACAAAGTTGAGGAAGTGGAACAGACCCAGTCCCAGGAAACCCGTTTTCAATTTGGTTTGAATTTCACACTTTACGGTTCCAATTCCACTGTCGCTCACTCTTGGCAAAGGAATTTTGGAAGTGCAAAATGGTTTTGCCAAGTAGAACGTTGCCGCCGCCATGGCCGGAGTTGGAGACTGTAACTGTAACTGCAGCTTCTAATGTTGCAGCTTGGTTTTGGATAACATTCTTTCTCCTTCTTTCATTTAGTTTCTGTAAAATAAGTAATTAAAGCTTTATTTTATAATTTGAAGATAAATAAATAGACCTTCAGAATTTTAAACACTAGATATATTTTTCTATCTTGCTGGAAAATATATTATTTCTTAACTATTTTCAAACCAACTTGTTATTTTATAAATTATCAATCACTCTGGTTTCATTCTATTAGGTCTAATAAATAATACAAAAATATTAATTGAATAAAAATAATGGGACTGAATACATTTTATTTGAAAATATTCAATGATTTTTAATTTTTCATATAAAACATTTAAGGCCTATCTTTTAGCTTTTCTAGTTAAAGGATGGAAACAGTAATAAAACAAAAAAATGAAGATTCTCAGTGCAAAATTAATTTCATGTTAGAATTTTTAAATATATATTAAATACCAATTGCTGTGATTTAAATAAATTCTCGCTTACTTTATTTACTTCTTGTTGAATGATTAATTTTTTATTCAAAATTTATTATAATTTAAAATGATTTATGCATTGTCATTATTTTCTTGCGTCTTCATATGATAAGTTAAAAGATAAAATTACACCTATCTTAATATATAAAATTTAACCTAAACGTTTTTAATTTGTAGTTACAGTTTAGATTATTAATTCATAATATATATTTTTAAATTTCTAAAAATATATTTTAATTATATAATCTAAAATATATTTTTCATGATAAAAATGTATGAAAAAGATGGATCAAATAAAAGAAGTATTTTTTTAAAAAATCATACAATTCAAAAAATTAATTTTAACTATTTTTTTTTCTATTTTCATTGCTTAATATAAAAAATTTCTAATTGCACAATTTAAAAACAACCTTAAAACCAAGGGCAAGCTTACTACTGGTAGAAAATTTTGAAGAAAAAAAAAGCATCTATTGCTTACCAAATGAGATACTTCAAGTTTTACAGAACTGATTTTCAGCAATATCCTTTCCAAAAGCCTTCATATCCAAAGCAGCAACAGCTAAACACCAAAGGAGAAGAAGCTAAAAGATGTAGTTTGAAGAGCTTCGGATATTTAAATTACATATTCTGAAAACTTTTCAGAACAAGCTTTTCAAATTTTTGAAACAAGATTTTTAGAAACAAATTTTAAAAAAAATCAAGAATAAGATTTTCAGAACTAAAATTTCAAAACGTATGAGATATATTTTGGAATAAACTTTTCAGATTAGAATTTTCGAAACACATGTGTTTCGAAATGAATTTTCCAAAACATTCCTGCAGAAAATATGTTTAGGAAAGAACTTCTAAGAACACGTAAAATGCATTCCAAGAATTTAAAAATTTACTTAAATTTTTTTAGTTTTACTTTTACCGCCGATGCGACAAACCAACCTAAGTGAAAAGGATATTCGTATTTTCACATCAATTTTTTTTCCTCCATTTGACATAACCTTTACCTTTTGTTACTTTTCTCCTTTTCTTTTTCCTTACAAAAATAAAATTAAATTTTTTTTACTGTTATACTCTTAAATGAGTTGTGAAATAGCTGTAAAATTATGTCAAAACAAACTTTTTTTTCAAGTGAAAATGGTTTACCATATAACTGAACTTGAAATCTAACAGAAAGGACAAGATACAGAAATTGCAGGAGGCTACTTTGCATTCTTGCAACTGGATATAGAAAAAAGTCACTTATGTAAAGTGCTACATACAACTGCATTTCATGGATGCATATGGTTAAAATGTGTACCTGTCTCAAGGGTAATTGTTTGTCCCAGAGGCAGTTTTTAATTGCTGGTGCAACCGTTATTTCGGCTTAGTATGTACGAACTATAAATATGTTATTTAGGATCAGTGAAGGCAGTTTTTTAGTATGTTAATGTACTTACGTGGGAATTATTTGTTTGGGATTCTTACATTTATTATTTCCAGCAACCCTTTGGAGTTATGTTTTTTGAAAGGTGCCCGTTACCGAACCAGTTGACTAGGTTGCAAGTAACGAACTTCAGCCATCAATTATACATTTATTAAATCTAACGGCAACGAACGCATGAGGAGGATCGGGCTTATGTTAGACAGCACCTTGGTTCGTGCGTTCAAAGTAATAAATATTAAATCACAGAAGTTACTGAAGACCTGGATCTTATTCATCCTGAAGTTGCATCTTAATTTGAGATTCCTGAATACATGTCATATTATCACTGTGACTGTGATCGGTCCCTCCTGGGAAGGTGAACTGATGCTCGCTTCAATACAAGATGGACCAATTTGCAGTACATATCCCTGTACCAATACCTTTCAAGAGCTGTATTTTGTCTCACTTTTTCTTCTTCTGGTCCAAATCAGGACAAGACCAAATCCCATCAAAGACATAATTGAAGTCTGCAAGCAAATTTAGCAACTTATAATGCAATTAAATGATAATTTTTAACAACACTACACTCACTTCTCTATGGAAAATGATGGGCTAATTCCTAACAACCCGGAAATTCATGAAATGAGACATGTGACTAGGACCCGTACCCTCAATAGCATGAGGGAATTTGTGTAAGGAATCTTCATATAAGCATAGAGAACGTGGTAGGGAGAGGAATGAGGCTTTTGGTATCTTTCTCTCTTATTATTCTCTGATACTTTTTCTTACCTATGATCGTTCGATTCTTTTCGGCAACTTTGATTGAGAGTAGATTAACTACAAAATTTGAATAAAACAGTATAAGAAATGAAGCAAGGATTGTACTGTTTTATTCAAATTCTGTAACTAATTCACTTCTAATCAAAGTGGCCGAAAGAAAGGAATCATAAGTAAAAGAAAACATCGCGGGTACGGATCCTAGTATCAAGTCTCACTTCCTGAATTTCCAGGTTGTTAGCAACTACCGAATCATTTTCCATGTTTTACCCCTCTATTTGCATATTTGCTACATTATTATTTTCCCTGTAAGACTGTCCAGCTTACACCTTCGTTACAAATACATCTCTCAATACACAGGCATGAGACCCCAAAGCGAGTCTTACTCCCTGGATCACACTCAATAAATCCCCACACTGGACGCACAAACTGACATGCCATATACAGAAAAACACGCATACATAACTATAAAATGGTTACTAAAAGCAAAACTGCCCAATAGTTATTAAAAGCATAAGAAAACTACCTTGCAGTTCACGTAACTTACCTCTCAATATGAACAAGTAGATACAAATGCATTATATTTTGTTGAAAAAAGCAAAGGTTTGCATCTTTCAAAACATAAAAGCTATCCGCCGTGTAGCTATAACAATGCAGTTTTAAATCATATATCATTCTATTCATCATTTTTATAGATTTAAAATCATATATCATTGAGGTAAACAGATACGTACACAGTCAAACTTATATGTAACAGGAAAGAGACACAAGAGGATTTGTATTACCAGACATATATGATCATAGTTGAAGTTTAACTGGCGGAGAAACTTACAGAAATTGCTGGAGGAATAGCCACTACTGGATCTTCAAAGAATTTATTTGCAAGGGCCAGGGCTAGCAAGCTACTTTGCATTCCTGCCATTAGATAAATGAAGTTATTGAAGTAAAGATGATATTACAGGCCTTTGATGTCTAAAAATTGTGTACCTGTCTCATAGGAAATTGTTCGCTGCAGTGCCTTTGCATCAAGAGAATCACGGAAGACAAATCCACTGAGGAAATAACCCGCTATGAAAGATGACAAATGAAAAGCAACAACAAGGAACAAGATAGCGACTCCCAAGGAGGATTTCATAGTCTCAACATTCAAGGCAAGTGGTGCTCCAGCACAGATAGCCGCTACCAACACTGACAGAGGAGGCAAAAATGGTCGAATAACATTACAAATCCGAGGAAAGAATCTGTAAAAATGAATGGGTAAGAAGATTACACCTTTTAAAAAAACCACACACTGATGTTAACATATGTCTGAGATCATGGTATTACCGATTTAGAAGCAGGCCAACTGCAATAGGTACCACCACAATCTGTGTAATGCTATACACCATTCCTTTTACATCTATAGGCAATTTCTTCCCAATGAGCAACAGTAATAAGAGTGGCGTGACAAAAACCGCTGAAGCAGTGGACAGTGATGTCATAACTATGCTTAGAGGTGCCATTTGTGGATCCGTCAGGAAAGTAGCATAACTTGAAAGCTGGGCACCACTAACACAAGCCACCAAGACAATTCCTGCACCTGATTCATTTTACAGCCAATAATTAGTGCATCCAAGTAGCACCTTTTATTGTTACGAGACAGCAACCTCACCTACTGTTGTTGGTAGGCCTAAAGCAGTTACTGCAATCAGGCAAAACAGATATCCAAGAAGAGGCTTCACAACAAACTGGCCAAAATAACCAGTGGCAATTTCTGCTGGCCTCTTAAATGCCTCAATGAAGTCATTTTCATTTGAATTAACCCCAACTGCAAACATCAAAAAACCTAGCGCTGGTGCATAGTATCTGCAAGAATATTTGCAGTTTAAACTTTGAAGAAATGCAGCATGACATTCTACATCAGGGATAATTGTTGTTACTTCATTAACTGCAAATCATCTGACTATTTAAATTTGAAAAATTGCAACTACTCGCATAACAATCTTGTTATCTATCAATTCATCAGAACATCCACAGACCTGCTGGTAAACCACGTTAAAGAACGTGGGTAGATTAGAGCAAGTAGTATGCTAGCAATGAGTACATGAGGCAGATATGAATTTGATTGCTTCAGAATCTCCAGAATAGAAATTGAATTCTGCTCCACCTGAGAAAAAAGAAAAAGAAAATAAACAAAAACGAAGATGCCTTTTTTCATTTTCATTTGATTACATGCATTAGAGAAGCCTGCATAGTGCATATGCATATCTGCAAGTCAAACTTGATTACAGGAAAGAAGCCTGAATGCTCTGAATCTCGATGGAAAAGGTAGAAAGAAAAAAAATTGCAAAATGTACTAGAACTAATATTTCCGCAGATTTTTCATCATGTGCATAGACATATAGAAATGTGTGCATAAGAAATATCAGAAACATGCACTTTTCAACACACTTTATTATTGAGAAAATTGTATGTGAGAATCATTAAATGGGAAGTGGAACAAGTGATTTCGTGGTTTGTTCTTGCACATGAATTTCACAAAATCACTAGCACGAGAAAAGAAAAGAAAAACTGATTCTGTAAAAGTATTGATCAGGAGGGAAAATACTGTAACAGATGTAGCAAAGAAGAACTGCGTCATAAAATATCATGTAAATGGTTAAGGATGGCAATCATGTATCATTCGAAATTTCAAATGATACATTCATTTGTTATCCCGATTATCCTTCGGCCACTCTCTAAACTAAAAGATTTCATGCATCCGGTACCGTAGTTTAGTGGACAAATATAGGTCTTAGCTGTGCCATTGTAGAATTGAAATTATTGGTAGGTCTGGGCTATGATGAGGCCATGCTTGATTTATCAGGGTTAAAACTATGTTTCTGGACTATAACGAGTCCGAACTCTTAATTAAGTGTCTGCTAACCATTTTTTATTAGGAAAAACACAAAAGAGGTCAGCATCAATATCAATTAATTGTGAGGGTCGTGTTTCGAAAATGCTTTAGATCCTCTCCTCTTTCAAGTTACTCAGAGGATCCTGTGCAACAATCTTTACCATCTATTAATCTAACAGTTAAAGTAAAAATTAAAGAAACAACTAAAACAATAAAAAATAATTAATTAGTTCTCAAACCATGTGACTTTAGTATTTTTCATAATTCTGCGAAAAAATAGTTACAAAATGTTAACTTCAAGTATAGCGAAGGAATAAAATCACACATTTTCCAGAATTGAAAGACTGAATTCATCTATTTCTATTTAAAAGTACAATTACTGAAAACAAGTATGAAACTAAAGGGTAGAAAGAAAGCATACTTTAACCATGAAAGAATAGTGCCTAGTTAAGGGGAATAGAGAATTTGTTAGTTTTTATTGTATATTAAGTTAAAAAAATGGCGCAACTGCAACGCTTAAAATTTATGAACGGAAGATGAGTTTTAAAAGCGGGAAAAAACTTAAAAATATAGATGTTTTTGGTGCTTTCCCTAATTATAATTGAGGTCAAATTCTCTGACTACAAAAGACCTGCAGATGTGCTTTGTCTTTTACAAAAACAGCTCAAACATTTGTAAGTTAAGTCAGTCACGAGTCAAATGCTTGTCAAATTTTGGTTTTATTGCTGAAATGGTGGTAACAAAGAATAAAAATACCTGGGTGGAAGCAGAGGTTTGAATCTGCGAGGGATCGGGTGGGAAGGAATCCGATGAGTCCAGCGATGCACAGTTTAGGCTCGGAATGTTGGAATTCCGGTCTACAGAAACAGAAGAACGGAGATATGAAGCATAACAGTAACTAGTACGGATTATTGTTTTTGAAAAGAGAAGCAATAATAGGTGCAGAGAGAGAGAGAGAGAGAGAGTAGTAGTGTAAATTACATGGGAATAGTGAATTGAAGCGAATGGAGATTGGAGAAGAGATATTATTGTTGGTGGAGAAGCATGATGATGAGAGCATAATTGGGGATTTGGGTTTGGAAAGACAGAGGAGAGAGAGACGCGTGGAATGAATGTTGTGAAACTGCTTCACTGCACCTGAAATCATGGCTGTGTTCATTCTCCTGTGATGATGCTGAATTTTTCAGACTGCTTCACTGCGCCTGATTCTACTGAATCTTTCTTACTCCTGTTCCTTTCAACATCTAACCACGACACTGATGTTTTTCCCAACTTGACTGAGTTTTTCTCATCATCAGATCCATTTTTGAAATGAGAAATCTATCAATTGCTCTTTATTGTTTATATTTTTCTTCTTCTTTAGTTCTTAATTAATTTTGTTTATGCATGATTATTAAATTAGAAAAATAAAATTACTATATTTTTTTTATTTTTTCATAAAAATATGAAAATGATATAAACATACAAGAAAAATAATTAATGTAATGAGTATCTTAACATCCGTAATAAAAATTGAAGTAACATTTTAATTATACTTTATTTATATAGTTATGTTATTATTTTAATATAATTTTTTTGTTTAACGAACTTATAATGATTTTAATATTACAAAATTTTAGGTAAGGTTATATATTTATATTGATGAAACATTCGAAAGAGAGATTATAATGAAAAGAACAATAATGAAAAAGAGTTAAAAAAAAGTTAACATCATTTATAAATCGTGACCTTAAAACAATTTTATCAGATATCTGATGTATAATTTAAACAAAAAGAAAGTTAAACAAGTAATATAAATTACATATGCAAATGAAAGTGAAACGTATAATTATACTGTAGAACAATGACGTGTGTAATTATTTTAAATCGACGAGTGATTGGTTTATTTTATGTTTTTTTACTGTAATATATATATTAGAACAATAACTTTTAAAATATAGTTAATAATAAAATAGAATACGTACATCATTATCATAAATTAAAATATAATTAGGACTAAAATTAGACTATAAAAAGTTTATGAATGGTATCTTTTCTATATATATATTCAACTGGTGAAAAACAAACTATTTAGTTATCGTGGTGGAAAACAACAAAGAAAAGAAAGCAGACAGTCCACGGCAGCGTTTCTGTGACACTTGATTTGATTATATTAATATAGATATTATTACACATTATTACTATTTTTGTAATCTTCTTCCATCCGCACCTCCCTTCATTTTGCGGGAGTTAGCGGTTGCATTTTGTGTTGTGCTCAATCCAAACCGTTACTGGGCCCCACAAATCGCTGAGACTGCGTTTAGTTTCATTCCGGTGGCGTTGAAGCCACCGTTGACACCGTCGAACCATCCTAGCCTTTCAAATTCCAATGACATATTTGGATGAGGATGGCATTAACGTCGACGGTGATCATACGAAGGATGTGATGCGTAATCACGGTGGAGGAGAATACGTCAAATTGAGGTGGGACCCCCAATCGGAGGCCACTATCACCACCGAACGGAAAGGCTCGCGTATATGGTATTGGGTCAAATCGGGGCTCTGTTTCCTATGTCTGGGCTGCGTGGCTCTCCTTGCTGCCAAATGGGTTGGCCCATTGTTCTTAGAAAAGGTTTCATCTTATTCTTCCTTTCAAATGCCTTATGCATTGCGTTTGCATTTGCATATGCTTTTCTTGTTTTTTGTTCTTTCAATGCAATGTGATTTCAATGTTCACATCAATTGTAAATTGTACATGCACTTCCTCAAGTGTTTTTGGTGATGGTCTTTTTTCAGAATTGGAATTCCTTCTTGCTAATCTACATAATACAAGTTTGTTGTAATGATAAATTTAAGATATAGATATAAAATTTCAATTCTGCGGGGCAAGAACGTGTTGGGTAATATAAGGTAGATAGACGAAACTTATTTTGAAAAGAGAATACATCACAAACATATATTTTACTTTTAAATTACAATATTGAATGTTGAAACTTCTATCTCATGATGCATTGCTTTTATTTGCAGGCGATTATTCCGATGATAAATTGGGAGACGAACAGATTCACTTCACCGGAGCTAGCAGTTCTGGTGTTTGCTTCTGTAGCGCTATTCCCTACCCTAGTTATGCCATCCTCCCCTTCTATGTGGGTGGCTGGGATGACATTTGGTTATTGCTTTGGATTCTTGCTAATTATTACTGCAGCAGCAATCGGAGTATCACTTCCTTTCTTGATCGGTTCAATCTTCCATCATAAAATTGAGGTACATGTGTTGTGACTTTAGATTAAGTTGATATCTATCTTCACACGTTTGCCTCACATGTGATTCTTTGTAGGAGTGGTTAGAAAAGTATCCAAAGAAAGCTTCTCTGCTAAGATGTGCTGGAGGGGGAAATTGGTTTCATCAATTTCGGGCAGTTGCTTTAATCAGGGTTTCTCCATTCCCATACATACTGTACAACTATTGTGCCGTGGCAACCCGTGTTAAGTATTGGCCTTACTTGATCGGATCCTTGGTAGGGATGGTGCCAGAAATATTTGTTTCAATCTATACGTAGGGTCTTCCTTCTTCTCTCACTGTCTCTAGTGCTCACTTTATTTTACTACTCTGTTTTTGTTACCCCTGGTCGTTTTCGTACTGGTTTACTTCTTGAATATCTAATAATTTCGAGTAGATTTAGAAGTCGCCATGTGCATCAGAAAATATAGAAGATGACCAGTTTTTGCTCAATTTATAATGCCCATGCCATACTTTAGTATTTGTATAATTGGTTCAGATTACTTTTCCTCCCCAATATGAGTATATTTCTCCATAGTAAGGATTATTTCAGAAAAAGATAATCTCTTAGACCTTGATTCATTATTAGTTGATAATTGCTTCAATTAAGTATTATGACACCTGACATGATTGAGATTCTCCAACCTGCTTTACTATATATCCTTTGCTGTAAATTGTAATATGTTATTGCTCATGATTTGTCAAGTAAAATAAATATATCTGGAAATGATAGGACGAATTAATTAATCTTAATAATAACTAATCCAGTTGTATTGGCCTAGTAGTGGGGAGGGATTTTGGAAGTTTAGGTTGTAAGTTGAAACATCAACTATTTTAGTCAGTACGCTTAAAAATATCTGTTGCTAAAATTGGCAGTCTTTCTATTTTACCTTTTTAATTTCGTATGTGCAGAGATTTTTCTCACCTTTGGATTTTTCAATGCATGGAGTCTTTAATCATATAAAACTTCTTTATTTGTTATTGGGACCAAACTCAACGATTGTTTGTTGTCTTCAAAGTTTGTTCATTGAACAGATCAATACGAGTTGATTCATTTCCATTCATAAATGTTACACTGTCATCTTTGAAACAAGTGCATCTTTTATTGTGTAAATGTTTTCGTTACTATTTTATAATATTCTTTGAGCAGTGATGTGTTATTGGGGAATGTTATGGAGTATTTCCTCTTAAGCACTGCCCTGCCCCGGGTCATCTGTGAAAACTCAAATGCACTCGAACTGTTATTCCTTTGCTTGGCTTCATCTATCTCCATTCAAATATTTTTATCAGCTAACAGCAGTGATGATTTCCCTTAACTGATACTTTCATGGTTGTATTTTGCCATTTATTCTATGTCGTTAGCCATTTCAAATGTTGATTTGTATATTTTACAAAGATAGGAATTAAGAACTAATGATGCGGAATATCATATTAAATTCATTGTCTTCCACTGCAGGGGAATTTTGATAAAAACATTAGCGAATGCTAGACATCATCATCACACTCTTTCTGCTCCGGAAATTATCCTCAATGTTGTTGGCTTCTGCGTAACTGTTGGTACAATAATCTTTTTCACCGTCTATGCTAAGAGGAAGCTCAAGGAGTTACAAAAAGTGGATGATCTGCTCTTGAAATAATCTAGTAGGCTTAGTCTGGGTTTATTTGCTGGCTACACGAGGCAGTTATTACCATTACCCTATACTGGTACATATTGATAATGCACACGCACAGTCCAGTGAGGTTTAATTCATTAAGTAGCCTCATCTATGGGAGGGTTTAAGGTCAATTTTTTCAAAGGCTCGCCGCAGAACAGGCTAACATCACCATTTGTATTTCTATTTTCCATATGTTGCCTGCAATAACTGTTTTCTGTGGTGGTTCTTCTATCTCATTACGCATTAGCATGTTTGGATTGACATCTTGGATGTGATTTTTCACGTATTGAATGCGATATAAAAAAAACTATCCACATTTTGAATGCAAATTTTCTCATTCTAAATGGATTTCCAAACATGCTGTGTATTAAAGAAATGAAATTCCAACTTTTGGAGTGGTCCTTTTTAACTCGCCAAGTTTTGTCCGTGTAAGTCATCAAGTATATCGTTCTTGACTTGTCATGTGATCTATTATTCAATGTTCTAGTCCTCTTCATCTTCTCATTTTTCTTCTAACATTTTGTTATGATGGAAAGCACAATAACCAATAATACATAAATGTTGCATATTACAAACATTCGTTTGTTCCACCTCTGCCCACACTTCAATCGACGATTCTGAATTATTTTTGACTTGCTGGTTATGAAAATAAAATATATTTCTCTCGCATTATTTTCATTTATCCTTGAAATTTCTTGTAAAATTTTGAATCACTAAAAAGAGAGAGGAAAGATAATGAAAATAGTTAGCTTTCAATAGCTGTGAAGATAACTATACAAAGAAGTGATATAGTCAGGTCTATCTTAAGTTTTTCTTTGCTTAGTGAAAATAAAGTACATGGGTAAATAAAAATAAGGAAGTTAGATTGAAGAGAATTAAGAATATATATATATATTCTAAAGAAACGAGATTCACCAGTATTTACTATTTTATTTGTTAAATACTTGTATTAATCTTTTTGTCTTTTTTTCCCACTTAAACACATTTAACTTTTACTTTATTCTCATTTTTTTCTATTTATATTTATATTTACCATCTATTCTATTTCTTTCCTTTATCCAATATAAACTTTTCATGTGATTTGAAAATCAAAACTATGACCGGGAGAAATGAGTTTGTGTGAGCCATGAATATCTTTTCGTACTCCTTAATGCTAGACCATTTTAGATTCTCCCGTGTACGATATTTTGGGTTTAATGAACCGGATTCAGCTAAATTTCAATTGAATTTATTACATTTCTGCGTACGATTCACATGGGATTCGTTCATTTCCCTGAATTTGACAAGTTATATTAATGTTTCCTGTTTTTTTCCAGCTACACACTTGTCCACTAATGATCCCATATCTTCACTGATTTGTCGTATAGGTGTAGCTATCACATTCACAACTTTTCTCATTAGTTCTAAAATGTAAACAATTTACTAAAGAAAACCAATAGAATCCCACGTTGCTGAAAGCTCCACGCAGGGAAACTGGAGTCTGCCTGACACGCTTAATTAGCATAAATCTCATGTAAATTCTAAGAACTGCAAGGATTAACATATCAGAGATGGGTTTTCAAGGACTAATATTTTCCTTAATTAATGTTTCCAAATAACATATTTTCTTGTTTTAATCGGGCTTGCGGATTTTTTCTTTAAAATGTTTCCTTTTATTTTTGCAAACTAAGGACGAATTAACGATAAGATCTCAGTTGTGTCAATGGTTGACAATAAGATCTCAGTTGTTATACACCTCGTACTTGTTGTGGAATAATGCAATAGGTTTGGTTTGCAACAGTAATCTTTGGTATGTACTGTAGCAATTGGATACATGTTTTGGAACTCCACACATTCGTTCTTATTATGGTCTTATCGATGTCAGTCGGTCGCTTCTCTTGTCCGATCACTAGTCTACATGAACTAACAATATCAAATGTAATTATTTCATTTCATTATAATACTAATTTTGTTAATTATATATTTATGTTCACTAGAAGTGTAGTCGTACATTTATTTTCCGATTCAGTTGTATCAGTTACCTTTTAATTTGTTTTGAGATTTTTTTCAACTGAAAAGGTACTTGTGATGACATTCTGACGTTCTAAATCAAATATATCCGTACAATAATAAATACAGTAATAAATTGAGTGAATATTACTCATATTTGATTAATAGTGCTCGTTTATATTACAATCATGCGTTTTCACTGAATGGACCTATGTTGAATATGTCAAATTTATCTTATGTTATCTAATATATTATGATTTTTCCTTAATTCTTGATTAATTAGACCTAAGTTTACATATTGTATTAATTTTATTTGACGTAATTGAACGACATGATATTCTGTCAATACCATCTACGTCCCCATCGCGAGACATTAACTTTTCTAATAAAAAAACCATTAAGGCGTTGCGAATAACTAAATTGACTGTAGAATTTTCTGTCTTTGGTTTGTAGTCAACTTGATTTTTCTTATTAATATGAAATTACGTAAACAAGAAAATGACATGCGTAGAAAATCATATATAATATGGTCTTTCATATTAGTTATAATGTTTTGTGTACGGTATGATCAACTACTAATACAATGATATATCATAATAGTATATTAGAGTTTGAATCAATTAGTCATTTAGTTAAATTTTAGAAATGGTCTGAACAATTGTTTAAACATCTTAATTATCATTAATAATTAAATTTTATTTAAGATATATTTATTTGATATTAAGTCATGATTAAGTCTATATTAATTAAAAGTCAATCTCGAAATTTATAAATACAAGTTTAAATAAAAATAAATAAATAATTATATCTATTGTTAATTTAAGATTTTCTTATATTAAAAAAATTATCATATTATTGATTTGAGCGTCATAGTATTTTTTAACCATGTTTGACTCAAAGAATGAGTGTGAAAAACTTGGTAGAACTTTATAACTAAGAGTAAAAACAAAGTTAAGAGATTGAAAAAAAAAGTATGTGAGAGTGTTTTGATTTTGATTCCCACACTCGAAACCCCTTATATATGTAATTAGTTATTTATACTTATTATATACAAGTGTATAGGGGTGAGGGGATGTCTTATAATTGAGTATGGTACATGATGTCCGAAACAACATATGCAGTTTATAATGTTGTGGTGGGAGGTATGTTCATTTGTCCGCAGTTTGAGATTGAGTGCGGCACAACTCAACAGGACGATTTGTGTCTGTTCTCCTTGGTTGTATTTAGTGTTTGTTCATTCATAAAAAAAGCGTTAGAACTCAGAATGACGCTTATTGAATATGTTACCTTAAAGTGTCCTTTAACAATTGTCTTAACGTGTATCCACTGTTTCACAAGTCTAAAAACACAGGTGCAAATTCGAATTCGATTGCAAAACGAAATGGGTTGTATGACGTGGATTCCATAAATGACATTGAAGTGTTTATGTCAGTTGGCCCTCTCGTTTGTTTTCTTTTGGGGGACATGGCTCAATACTGGTGTGTACTCTTTCTCAGATGGAGGCCATATCTCAGATTATCTGCAACATTTTTTCTCTTTTAATTCATAAATATTAATGGTTAGCATTATGTTAACGAAATAATTGAATCCACTTTTTAGACTAATTTCTCTCTTCTAAGTTTAAGCATTTAATTTATGGAATGCTGAATTCAACAAGAAATTAGAGGTTCTTTATAATTTTTCAAAAGAGGTAGAAGGATCCAAAGATTAGGAGGACCCAGGACCACGATTTTATTTATTATTATTATTATTATTATTGTTATTTAATGCATTTTCAAACAAAGGCACGATGGAAACCTACCTTTTGGAGATGTTGATTTATGCTTAGATGGTATGTCATTTGCAAAAGTTGGTCTTTTTAACCGTTGATTAAGTAAGAAAAACAAAACCCTTTACATATAAAAGGAAAAGAAGAACAGAAGTGAAGAGATTCTTGTCCCTCTCTACGCTCAAATGCTAAAAGACAAATTTGAACAAAAGGGAATAACGTTTTAGAGAAGGACTTTTCACACCCTTGAAATACGTAATAAAGAAAAAAATAAATAAAACGTTTAGAACACTTAATGGAGAGGACCATCCTTTTTCAATTTCAATCGGACGGCCACAATCACCTATCATGACAAGTAAATGCCACGTGTCAAGAATCGGTTCGCCTGTGTATTTTTGATAGAATATTGTGTAATAATTTTGAAAACGTCCAGTAAAACAAAAAGACCAATAATAATATTCATTAAAAATATAAAATGTAACTATCCAGTTATAATATTCATTAAAATATAATTTTTTTTTCATAACTGTAAGCCGTTTGGTCCAGCTTCTTTTAGATACATTGATTGTATGTTTTGATTAGTGAAAATTCAATGGAATTGTGAGAATGGAGAGCACAGGGGAGAAAGAGTTATATATATATATATATATATATATATATATATATATATATATATATATATATATATATATATATATATATATATATATATATATATATATATATATATATATATATATATATATATATATATATATATATATATATATATATATATATGTATATATGTATGTATGTATGTAATAAATAAAATTAGTTAATTTTTTTTAAAATTTTAATTTAATTAAAAAGTTAATTTTTAAATATAATTTAAATTATTCAATGAATATTAATAAATTATTAATGTAACTAAATTTGAACTTTTAAAAGTTTAATTTAAATAATTTATATCAAAAAATAAATTTTAAAAATTAACAAAATGCTTTCAATATTATAAATCTAAATAAAAAATAAAAATACATAAAATCAAATTCTAAATATTTTTATAATCAATATCTTTTTACTAATAATTTTATTTTAATAAATAATTTGCATAGTATAACTATCCGATGAACCATATATCGGATAGTCGCAACGACCAGCAATAAAACAATATATCAAAATATTAACTACATTAATTGTTAATAATATTTAGATTAACCTTAAAACAAGTTAGGTAGGTTATAATTAAACAAGTTTTAATAAAAAATTCATTACAAAAATTTATAAATGCATATTTAATATTTAGATAATTTATTGTTTTTATTACACATTTATTACGTAACTATATAATTGTAAAATATTATATAAAAAAAATGGTGTCTATAAAACATAATTGATTATATATATATATATATATAAGTGTAAGTAAATGGAGTTAGAAAATGGTTTGGAAGTGAGTAAATTTTCTTGAGTTGGGAGCTGGTAATTGGGAGGAATTGGTATGAAAAGTGTGGCGAAGGAAACGGATAGATAGAATAAAGCAAGGAGGGCCAGGAAACGGTACTACAGACAAAGAAACACACTCCTTAACTCTTTTCTTTTCCACTCTCATCTTCTTCCTTCAACTTTTCTTTTATTTCTCCCCAATGATTCTACTACATTACCCATCTCCTCTTGCATATTAAATGGGATGGTGTTGGAGATAGCGATGTGGGAGGTGGTGGCTTGGTTGGTAGGGAAGAATAAATGCCGGTTAAGAGAAGCAGGCCCTACACAACAATGCAAGACATGGTGGAGAGATTAGTAGCAGTAACTCCTCAAGCTCACAGACACAGATTGGATTTTCATTGTTCAAGGGCATCATTGCCTTACAAAGTCTAGAGAGAGAAACACCCTCTCTCTCATGCACGTGCTTCATCCTTCATTTGGTGGCAATCTCTGAATTTATACATCACACCCTATTAAAAGAACTTTATTTAATTCCCTCCCACTGTCTCACCTGCTTCCTTTCCAGCAAAAGTACAGCCACCATTTCCACCTTCTTCATTTCATCACATTTACTCTTCTCTTCCCCCCCCCCCCCCCCCCCACTCCTCCCTGCCCTCCATTCCTTCTCTCTCTTTCTCTCCAAAAGCTCCCATTTTTATGTCACCCCACAATCAATCAACCATTAAAAAACACGGAACACGGCATGGGCATTATTGAATCTTTCTTCTTCATGCTTATACGGAGAACCATGGAGGAAAAAACAGTGAGAGATTAAACGGGTACTATTTTTATTCTTTTTTTTTCGGTTTGTTTCTCTCTCCTGCAATTCCAGTCTTCTGAATGAGAATGCTCCCCGTCGGTGATGATCGTGATGTTTTGTTTCTTATTGGACCGACTTTACGATTACCTGAAACTTTGTAGCTGAGGAAGCAACACCTCAGAATCGATTCTGGTTCGGTTGTGACAGCTATGATGTCAAAGGGGTGATCACATTGTTTCGAGCATGAGAAGACACCGTGCTATTCATCTCTCTCATGCTCTACTGTGCACCTTTTTTTATTGTCTTGTGACAGCTTCTGCAGTGACCGAGAAGGAAATTTTGCTTGAATTCAAAGGTAACATCACGGACGATCCACGCGCCAGCTTGAGTTCGTGGGTTTCAAGTGGGAACCCGTGCAACGATTACAGAGGCGTTTCGTGTAACTCTGAAGGGTTTGTGGAGAGAATCGTGCTGTGGAACACTAGCTTGGGAGGGGTGTTATCCTCGTCACTTTCGGGGTTGAAGAGGTTGAGGATATTGACGTTGTTCGGAAACCGTCTCTCGGGTGGTATTCCAGAAGGGTATGGTGATCTTCACTCACTGTGGAAGATCAATTTGAGTTCCAATGCTTTATCTGGTTCTATCCCCGAGTTCATTGGTGATTTGCCTAGCATTCGGTTTCTAGATTTATCCAAGAATGGCTTCACTGGGGAGATACCTTCGGTTTTGTTTCGGTACTGCTACAAAACAAGGTTCGTTTCTCTTTCTCATAACAACCTCGCCGGTCCAATACCTGCCTCCTTGGTGAACTGCTTTAACCTTGAAGGGTTTGATTTCTCCTTCAACAACCTTAGTGGGGTTGTCCCTTCCGAGCTTTGTGGCATTCCAAGGTTGTCTTATGTGTCGCTGAGAAACAATGCCTTGTCAGGGAGCGTGCAGGAGCTCATTTCCTCATGCCAAAGTCTGGAACATTTGGATTTTGGAAGTAATAGGTTCACTGATTTGGCACCGTTCAGTGTCCTTGAAATGCAAAATCTTACCTATCTCAATTTATCGTATAATGGGTTTGGAGGACATATTCCTGAGATCAGTTCCTGTAGTGGGAGATTGCAAATCTTGGATGCTTCGGGGAATCTTTTAGATGGGGAGATTCCCACCAGCATAACAAAATGCAAGAGCCTAAAGCTCTTGGCGTTGGAATTGAATAGACTGGAGGGGAATATCCCAATGGATATTCAGGAACTGCGGGGACTAATTGTTATCAAATTGGGTAATAATTCCATTGGTGGAATGATCCCCAAGGGCTTTGGCAGCGTCGAGCTTCTTGAATTGCTGGATTTGCACAATCTGAACCTCGTTGGCCAAATTCCTGATGATATAAGCAATTGCAAGTTTCTTCTTGGGCTGTGAGTTTTTTATCTTTCTCTAATTGCTCTGTATTATGTTAAACCCTCTGAATAAAATCTTAGTTCATTCTTTTTTGTCGCTGCAGGGACCTTTCTGGTAATAAATTAGAAGGTGAGATTCCTCAGACTCTTTACAACTTGACAAACCTGGAATCCCTTAACCTACATCATAACGAGCTTAATGGAAGCATCCCCCCAAGCCTAGGAAACCTATCAAGGATTCAATACCTAGATCTTTCACATAATTCACTTTCTGGCCCAATCCCTACTTCCCTTGGAAATTTAAATAACTTGACACATTTTGATCTCTCATTCAATAATCTGTCTGGTTTCATTCCTGAGATTGCAAACATACAGCGTTTTGGTGCATCTGCATTTTCCAATAATCCTTTTCTCTGTGGTCGTCCTTTGGACACCCCTTGCTTGGTAAACGGCGCTACATCGCCTTCATCTCCTGAGAAGGCTAAAGTTCTAAGCACCTCAGCAATCGTTGCAATTGTTGCTGCAGCTGTAATTCTCACTGGGGTTTGTTTGGTGACCATCATGAATATGGCGGCACGTGGTAGAAAAAAACAGGATGATCAGATTATGATTGTTGAGAGCACCCCTCTTGGGTCAACAGAATCAAATCTTATAATTGGAAAGCTGGTTCTCTTCAGCAAAAGTTTACCATCAAAATATGAAGATTGGGAGGCAGGTACCAAAGCATTGCTTGATAAAGAGTCTTTGATAGGTGGTGGATCAATTGGTACAGTCTACCGAACTGATTTTGAAGGCGGGATCTCAATTGCAGTGAAGAAGCTCGAGACTATGGGAAGGATTAGAAACCAGGAGGAATTTGAGCATGAAATTGGGCGACTAGGCAATCTTCAACACCCTAATTTAGTTGCTTTTCAAGGTTATTATTGGTCCTCTTCAATGCATTTGATTCTATCAGAGTTTGTCCCAAATGGGAATCTCTATGATAATCTACATGGGTTGGGCTATGCTGGAACCAGTACTAGTAGAGGAAATAGGGAATTATATTGGTCTAGAAGGTTTCAAATTGCAGTGGGAACCGCAAGAGCCCTTGCTTATCTCCACCATGACTGTAGACCTCCAATTCTTCATCTCAACATTAAATCCTCTAACATACTCCTAGATGACAAGTATGAAGCTAAGTTGTCTGATTATGGATTAGGAAAGTTACTTCCCATTTTGGATAATTATGGTTTGACCAAATTCCACAATGCTGTGGGATATGTTGCACCAGAGTTGGCTCAAGGGCTGAGGCAGAGTGAGAAATGTGATGTCTACAGTTTTGGAGTCATTCTTTTGGAGCTGGTTACAGGGAGGAAGCCTGTGGAAAGTCCAACCACAAATGAGGTGGTGGTCTTGTGTGAATATGTAAGAGGTTTGTTAGAGACTAGCTCAGCTTCAGATTGCTTTGACAGAAATTTACTGGGCTTTACTGAGAACGAATTAATTCAGGTTATGAGATTGGGACTAATTTGTACTTCGGAGGATCCTTTAAGGAGACCAAGCATGGCTGAGGTTGTCCAGGTCCTTGAGTCCATTAGAAATGGATTAGATTCCCATTAATCAGTTATAGCTTTTCCATGCTGTGCAGCTCAGAATTGAAGTGATTGCTTAATTTGTTAAATTCTTCATGGACAGGAGGTATCAGATTTAGGCATTTAGGCATACATGGAAGGAGATTTGGATCAGGATGGACTGTGTGTGCAGGAGGTATCAGATTTGTTACTCGGCCATTCAAAACGTAGAAAAGACGAAGGATAAAAATTCTTTTTTATATTGCCATTATTTTTTTCATAAATTCGTAACTTCTGCAAATAAGGGCATTTGTTTATTCCATTACTTCTCGTGCTTTGAAGGGGGAATCAAAAAGTCTTGTTATTCATTTCCTACTAATTCTGTTTCGGCTTCGGTAACATGTCATGAGGGATAAACCACTGTATGTGAAAATGTGGGAGATCACATATCTTTTAGTTGTATGACTAAAATAGAGTATATATCCTAGTGCAAATTTCATCTTACAGTTATATGACTTTTTCTAGATTTTATCTTTTCTTTCTGCCTCTGCCTTTTCTCCCCATGAGCAAATGATATGCCTGTCATTACCATAAACAAATTGTTTTTTTTTTTGTATGAAGACCATGTCTAGTGCGCAGAGCAAACAAAACTACTTTTGCTTAGGTTCTCTGCTGAATTTCCTATCAACATTAGATTTGATCCGTCTTTCTCAAGAGGAGCTCACCTGATAAAACGACTTCAAGGAGATACATCATCTAAAATCACATAAAGACTATTAAAGTATATTATGGATGTAAATCTTACCAACATTGATTTTATAAGACTACATTAGGACTACACCAGCTTCCAAGAAGGATATTTTGTTAAAGTCTGCCCTTATAAATTTTTAATTATCACATCAAATATAAGATGTACAGTAGGACTTTCGTACTAAAATTTACAACAAAAAAAAGAATGTGATTCTCTATTATAAGTTTACAGAATAAAAAAAAATAAAAAACTACTATCATGCCCATAAGTTCATAACAAAAGGAGTTTCTATCTTTCTTTTCACATTCTCCTCTCATTGCAAGCTGAGCAGTCTCCTTTGATTGCATCAGTTTGAAGACATCAGAAATGATCTACCAGGTTCTGACTACACATTGAAATATTTTAGTCTTGAAGCGTAGGTTTTTAAAAATACAATTTACAACCTATCATTTTGAAGCAACTCCATTGCATAACGACATATCATCCAACTCTCCTTGGTGATTGATTATTCCTACGAGGATGATGCTGGGTTCTCCAAAAGAATAAAGAATCAATAAACCAACTAAATTTGCGGAACTAATTGACCCCACATCAACTATGTTCACTTTGTGGAGTCGGAAATTCTCCAAATCCGTTCCATCACTACATAAACATCCTTTTCAGTGGATGTAGCAAAACAAAAACGAAACCATCCAGGTTCGATACAGTGACATGAAGAACCCGGGGTAACATTGATCTTGACAACATTCAACAATCTATCCCACAGCTCAAGCTCCCCCTTTTCACTGTAAGACCGAATCAACCTGCTCATGTCAGCCCAGCAGCAAAAACCACCACTGCTCCTAGTGCACTCAATCCCCAACTGCTTTAACCCTGTCACAAATATATTATACATTTTCCGCATCCTCAATCTGTTAACCTCAATAAACTTTTGCATAAAACTTGTATCTGAAAGCATGGAGATAAGCAATCTTTGAGTTGGGACAGAAACAGTGGAGAACCTTGCCAATTTGCTAGAAGCAGCTACGACATTGTCATTATAGGAGTAGATAGCACCCGCCTTTAAGCCTGGAACAGAAAGCTCATTGGATAAATCAAACACTATATGAACTCTGTCCCGGTCATGATCTTCTGCCTCCATTATTTCTGCCATGCTCACAAATTCTTCATTACCATAAGAAGAGCCTGCAAACATTTCGCTGGAGATTATATGAATGTTCTTTTCTCTAGCAAAGTCCAAAAGATCCAACAGTGTTTCCCGATTCAACAATTTTCCAGCAGGATCTGAGGGGTTGGTTATTATAATTCCACGAACTTTTTGACCACGCATCTTTGCTTGATTGAAGGTTCTCTCAAGTGAAGTTATACTTAAATTGAAGTCATCAGCGCTGCGACAGGGAACAGGTACTATCTCAGCTCCAGTGCGCCATTTTACAACCTCGTCAAAACTGCATATTGTGTATAAAAGTGAAAAAATAATACACACAATTTTTTCGTAATTTTATTTAACACATCAATCATTTATATTTTATTATTGTATTATAATATAACTGTCAAACAACTATTAAATTTTTAATGTATTTTTTCCTGTAATTGTAAAGTTAAAAGGATAATGATACCTATTCAACAATTTCTATTTCTTTATATCTTTTTAATCTTATCAAATATATATTTTATAACATCTTTAAGATGATAAAATGATAACATTTTCATCAACAAAAGAAATTTAAATACGAATAAGACGAAAAGGTTGTTTGTTAAGGTTGTTGGGTTAATTAATATAGTAGTACATCTCATCCTGCAGTCTATCACTTTTTCTTTTATTCTTTTTCTTTTCTGATGTGCATCAACTTTTGGGATCCAAATGAAATATCTTCTTTTTTTGTTAAAAAGAAGAAGAAAAACTCTGAAATCATAATGACTTTTAATTAAAGTACATATGCAATTTTCTGCGATATAAAAGTAAAAATGTTGTGGTAAAATGCTATTACACTCCCAATTTAAAGCCTGTTAAGGTTTGAAAAACTGGCCGTGACTCAGATTATGACCACAAATGTCAGTTTAGAATTTCGGCAACTCCAGTGCGGTGACATAGGCCATTATTTATACTATCATGACAAGGATCAGGACAAAACTGCCACTGTACTGCAACATAAAATGAGGAATTGGGAGATTGGGAAGTGATTGTTACCCGGGGCTAAGAGGCGTGGGAACAAGAAATGCATTTCCGTGATCTGCTAGGCAGAAGCTCAGAATCTCAATGGCAGAGGAAGCGCCTGCAGTCAGTACCATTCGCGAAGTGTTGAAGAAAATGGGCTTTTCCAAAACTTGACACATGAAACCAGCCACAGCCTGCAGGGTTAGAGGATCAACATAGATTGTTTGTTCATCCAACGTTTTCATCAACAATCCCTTCATCACATAAAGAAACAGACAAGAATTACCACTTTGAGCTCCATCAATCCATCGAGAGGTTGGTAAGGAGCAATCCTGGAAATGGTGAGAGGTGTCCCCAATATAGCAGCGCTTCCGTTGCAGTGAATCCAATCTTGAATTAAATCAAGAGATAGCTACAACCAGCGATACATAACAGAGTGAATTACAGCTCAATTGAGAAAAAAACAGAGGAAAAAAAAAGTCACTCACGGTGTTTTGGTGCAAAGCAAGTTGAATAACTCCATCGGGATTATGAGTTTCATGGTAGGGATCATCAGCAACCTTGTCGAAACCAAGATGGAAAGAAGAGTTAGTAGCGGTTACGGAATTGGCGCGAGGGGAGACGTAAGCAGAGGCAGAAGCGTGCCTTGCGGTGAGAGATAAAGAACGGCGGAAGGTGGTGGAATCCTCCTTATGGTTGTGGGAAGGTGGTGGTTGGTGGTGACGTGTCTTGGTTTTGAAGAAGAGTTGAAGAAAGTAGAAGAGGGCACAAGGAATGACGGAACCCCAGAAAAGACCTCCTGTGCCTTGAACAACCCCTTGTAGAGGCACTATCACTCTCATCTCTCTCCTGCTATTCCTCTAAACCCATTTCTCTCTGTTATGTTACTGACGCAAGCCAATGCAATACGAAAAAAAGTCTTGTTGTTTCTTGTTAGTAGCGTGTGGACACTGAACTCAACACAAACACGATCAATATTGAATATACTCTAATCTCTTTCTTTCGGATATTCTCAGCGCCAAAATAGCCTCACAATTTCTCCCTCTTTTTACCCTATCACCTCTATTTCACTCACTATCATCTTTTCCCGCAAACTCTGTATCTTTACGAAATAATAATGTGGAATGAATAGACATAAAATCAACCAATGCATTTCCTTTTACCGTAACTAAAATGCATGAAATGAAATTTTAAACTATAAATGTGCAGTATTCACAATTCATGGTGTGGTCAATTGGTTTATGCACCGTTCAATTTGTTGGTTGATTAGAAAGATAGATAGAGAGTTGCGACGTAGGGCAAAGAGTTTATCATGAGTGGTGAGAAGAACAATGGGCGAAATGAACGGCAGATATGAAACACATATGTGAAGTAAAGAAACAAAAAGAGTGTCTGGGCCACAAAATGACATCGCTCGCGCACAAATGATGCAATGATTCAGGTAGAAGAGGAGAAGCAGACAAAACACCATTGAGTGGAGGAATGAATAACCTCTGCAAATCATAAAACACGTAATCTCAGGCATTCCTTTCAATTTTATATACATTATTATTACATAATAAGTTTTACTACAAAGGGAAAGAATCATACAGTAACTACATCATATATCCATTCAAACTAATTGAAATGTTACTCAAATTTGAAACAGTTATCTGCATACTAAAATGTTACTAAAATTTCAAATACTATATATCCATTCTCCGATTTTAACAAGGGTTGGAGAAACTCTATCTATTGTTTCCAACATTTCTATTTTAAATGTAAAGATTTATTGTTTTACCACTCTAGACAATCTATTATGTTTGCAGACTGAATAAATATTATGAAAATTTATACTATTATTATTATCCTGGGTGTGAGGTTGAGAATATCTATCAAACATATTGAATCGATAGGATCCTCAAGTCTAGTATTCTAATTAGGTCATATTAAAATCTTTAAGTTTGCAATAAATATAATTACTTACTTCTTGTTTATACTGAATTGGAACAATCTTTAGTTTACAATAAATGTAATAACTTATTTTTTGTTTCTGCTAAATTGGAACGAGGATAATTCATGTGCAACATTCTTGTCTTGACGAACTTTTACTTTCACTCTCTTTCGAGTGATCGGTTTGAGGGGAGTTGACATGCAAAAGACACTCTCATGTTCAAGTCAGATTTTTTTCTCTGGAGATCTAAAGTAATTCAATTATGAAAAATTGTCTTTTATCTCAAAATTAAACCTCTATTTATATTTAGAAGAATCAAACCAATTAATTTACATCTTAATAGTCATTAATGTCAACATTAATCACTCATCAATAGCAGTTATTATATTGATTACGCTTTAACTCTACTTAACTGTTGTCGCGTTCAATCGGCTGTGAAGTTCTTTTCTATACCCCGAAACGTTCAGTCCATTCGACTCAGCACAGTATATCCGATGGTGAATTCTCATCCTATAGTAACACTTATTTACCTCAATATACTTATAAGTTTTGATATTAATTTATAATTATCTAATAAGTAAAACTTATCTATAAAAAGATTATGTTTAAAACGTCCATCTCTGAATAGTCTATGACTAACTCATGCGGTGTACCGTACAATTATTATTTCTCTTTCAACTTTTCCTGACACTGGGAAGTTAGAAAAAATAAAAAGAAAAAAAAACTTTCATATTAGAAGGCAGTGATTCATGATCGTTATCATATCATCCTTAAGATCTTTCATTTGTGCATAGAAAACAGACGTGGACGTTTGCGGTTGAGGGTTGGATGAGATTCCAGTTGCGTGTAAACTTATTTATTGCTAACAAACAAACCATTCACCATAGCATGCCCCAAATCTCAATGTACCACACACTTTTTTTTAACGTGAAAATGTTAAATTAGTTTTAGAGAATGGTATATGTATTTTAAATTATTAGATATAATTGTCTCTGATTAATTTATTTTAGAGTATGATATTACATTTTATTTGTCTCAATCTAATTAAAATTTCGGATTGAATTAAATGAATGACGAATTCCATCTTAATATGTAGAATGTGAAAATCGTTTACATGGTTGTCTGATTAAACTTATTGATGTGTTATAATAATTACTTCAAAAATATATATTTATGTTCAGTGTTAATTAATTAGCGGTATAAAAATTTGTAATTATTAAAATTGAACTTATAATTCTATTCAAATTATGAATATGTACCACACTAAGGAATTTAATGTTATACGTATTTTAAAATGTACAATAACTGTAAATAACGATCGTTGCTATAAACTTTCGTATCTGAATCATAAATATTAATAAAAAAAACAATTTCGTTCGAAAAATATTGAGATAAAATCCGACTCTATCGATACATATGTACATCGTTTGATGGTTTTTTTTTTCAAATTTAATAAAATATTTATTTTTTGTTTTAAAAAAATAATTTTGCATTCATTTTATTTATTTTATTTTGATCTAATTAAATCTAAGACATTGTTTTTTATTTTTAAGATATCATCAAGAAATGACTTAATTCATCAAAACATAAAATAAATAACTAAATAAACAGATAAAAATTATAAAATTGAAGACATGTAAATTACAATTTAACCTGAATAAACTTAAATATACTTATATAAACTTGATTAAAATCAGTTTAAATTTATTAATAAAAAATCAATTCAATCTTAGGAAAAAGTATAGAAATTTTAATTGTTAGTTGTATTTAAAGTATAGAAGATTAACAATATTTAAACTATAGAAATAAGTATCTGTTCATAACAGTCTATATAGATTATCTCTCTTTACCAAGAAGCTCTTTATCCTCTTTACTATCTCACTGAATCAAAGTTGTTCCAAAAGCTGCTAACTTCACACTGAATTTCTGCACCTCTGATTTTATCACAATATACAAAGATTATGCGTTGTCTTCAAAAGAATCGAGAATCCAAGGGAAGTTTCCAAGGACAAGTTTCCAAGAACAAGTTAACACTGGATAAGGATGAATTTTTGACCTTGTGTAGAAAAATATCCAATTCGTCTGCTACTAGCCATTAGATATTAACAAATTTTCATTAAAAAAATATATTTAAATTTTCCTTGATTTCTCCATAATTTAATTCTTGGCCAGGGGCTACACTGTTGTACACGTGTTTGTGTCGAGTTTGAAAAGTAAAATACTAAATTAAATATGGTCCTAGTTTTTAAAAATATATGTAATTCTTTATTTTGATTTTTATTTATTTCTAATTTTTTAAAGTTGGTCAAATCTTTACTACTAAAAAAAACAATAAAATCTTTACCCTTAAAAATGAAATATTCTAATAGTCTTTTATTTAGATTACAAGAGTTAACTCATTGTATATCATAAACTGACAAAAGAAAAGATTTTTGTTCTCTACTGTTCATTGACTCTCCCTCTTTAACTTATTACAGAAGGAAATTAATTTTTCAAATCTTGTAATGTAAAGTGACAATTCCTGAATTCAGCCAAGGATAGCTTGGTAAAAAAAGAAATAGGGATTGTGAAAATAAAAAAGGATGTGCGACTATCAATCATCACCTTTTGTTTGGATTGCATCTGTGTTACCCGGCCCAGCCCAGCCCAAGAACGAAGAAATAGAGCCGTTGGGAAGAATTTGGTTTGGAAATATGATGGATTGCGAAAGGTGAAGGAGGGGGCGCCGAAATTGCAGAGTCTGAGGAGTGTGACCACACATGACGCAGCCCAAAGCACACCTTCCCTTCAAATTGTAGGGCAAGGGCGAATCCGTCCAAACACACTGTCCCACACAATTCAAATTTTGGATCGTTGGTCGTTACTCACTTACCTCATGTGGGTCCCACACTAACCAGACAAACAAGATTACAAAACCGATGTCTTCCCATTTCTGTTTTGCACTTATCTTAATTATCATCTAATTAAAATAATAATATAATACTTATCCCTGTGGCTGTGGTGTAATTACGAAACCTCAACACTCAACTGAAACACTTCAAGAGTGGCACTGCCATCCTTTCTTTCAGTTCGCGAGTTTGAACGCACACAAAACATTTATTTACATTAAATTAAATTAAACATAATACAATATAATATGATGGCGGTGCGATTTGACATTTGAACCAAAACCTATCTCATCGACGAAGAAGAAGGTACGGCAATGATGATGATGATGGTGCAGGAGGAAGAGATGGAGATAGAAGATTCACAGGTGTTTGTTGCTCATGAGATTGATTTGGATTATGAGTTCGACGCAGTTCGATTCTTCGATTTCAGTGTGCAAGAAACTCCTGATCAAGCTCGCCAAGCTCAACTCTGGTTTCAATCCGCCGTCAGCTACCCTCCTTCCCGTCCGTTTAACCCTCTTTTTCTTCCTTTCTTTCATACCTCTTCATAAATGCTCGTTGTTTGCGAATCACTCCTTTTTATTTTTTATTTTTTTATTTTTATTTCAGCTTTTGTGGTGAAGCTAGTGGTGAGAGAGGACGAATCAGAGGGTCGGGAATGCGCAACCACCGTTCACGGTGCCAAGCCTAACAATGTTCCGTCGGGGATTGGATTTTCGCGCTCCGTTTTTCACTATGACGGTGGTATGCAATCTACTCTCGTGCTCAGTCTGAATTGTTGTGCGCATTTGTCACTTCCGTATTTAACTTTATGCTCATCTTAATCCTGATTTTTCAAAGCGACATTCACTTTAACCCAATCCTTTTTACGCAAAAAGATTAGGGATTAATGTGAGAATTTTGTAGAGGACTATGCTGAACTACATTTGCAATGTCAGGAATAGAAGGAGAGTTGGCTCCAATTTTCTACTAATAAATATTTTAGAAGGAGAGCTCACTGATGTATTTTTTCTACTCGCCAGGTTCAAAAGGAGGGGATGATAGCGGGAACATCTCTGCCTTGCTGAGTGGAGTTCCACGGGATGTTAACGGGAAACTGTTACAAGTAACTCCAGGTAACCAATCTTATAGATGGCGTGATGATAGATTTGCTGAGTAAGGAAAGACAGTTTTTAAGAAGAAAAAAAAATGCTGATATAGCACCTTGTGAGCCTTCCCCAAGCATCAACTGATTAGTTGCACCACTTTAAATTTGGCTTCATGAAAAATAAAATTCTTTAAACCCAATCCGTTGTCTTAGGCAATCATACTGTTGTATGATTACAAACCTGGTGGTCTATGCTGAAATTAATATCTTGTTCTAAGCAATTTTGTTTTTAAACTTTAGTTTTTCTATTCTATAATTCACTAGATTCTTCTTCTATTATTTAGGACATTATGTTTTTTGTATTTTTCTCTAAGTTTTATTCCTCTTACTCTCTATCTCGAACTGTTTTTTTCCACCACTTTGAGCTTGACATCCAATTATATCTTTGCAGGACTGACCTTTAGTAGCAAGACAATCAATGGCAATTTGAGTTCAAAAGTTAAACCTGCTGCCATGAAGGGTTCAACACTAATGAAACCTACTGCTAGTCAGTTGGCTAAGCAAAATCGGCCCCATCAAATTGTTAGCTCAAGGTAATTATTGGAGAAACTTGCCCCTTTCTCAAGATTCAAGGCGTGAATTATTAGTAAAAATCAAACAGTCAAGCACCACTTGATTAGTTGGCAAGCTCCTTTTTTAAATGAATTATATCACTGCATTTTGCCATGAGATATATTTTTTCTCAAACATGGTGCACTTATTTAAATGCTTTCTTGCTTGGATGGTCACTCTGTCCATATGAAGTCTAGCATGCCGGAATATGACTGCATTCAGTCCCTACTTACTCTCAAGTGCTGTGATGTTTTATGGTACAACTGTAGTATCTAGCTTTCCAATCCATGGATGTCAAAAAACTGCTTTTCCTTATTTCATCTACAACTCAACTATTCCTTTGTCCTCAGGTTTCAGAAAGTACAAGATGGCAACAAAAAAATGAATTTGTCTACGTCTTTTGGCATAGAGTGTCAAGCTGCCAAACGACAGAAATTAGAAGGTGGCAGCTTGCACAAGGTCTGTACATTTGACTAATCTTCTGCCTGTAATTATCTTATAGCTGAAGTGGCAACTGTTACTTATGTCTCTGCTTGAATGTTTGGATATAAGCCAGGAATTGAACGTTTAGTGTTGATGGTACATTTGTGGTTAAAATTTTGTTTCGGCTCTCAATGATTTGCTGATGATACATTTGTGGTTAAGAAAGTTATGAGAACTTAGTATCTTTTCGTGGTGAACAGTTACATCATAGATTATTAGAATTAATTTTGGCTCCATGTTTGCTGGGTAGCTTGGAAGTACTTGAAACCATGAACCGAGAATTTAAATGTGTCTTTTGCCAGCATTCCATTTATTTTTGTCAGGGCAGTTGAAGTTGCTTACTGTATCTTCTTATGATAGGTTGGTGATGTGAAGCAGCAAGTTAATTTTGTCCACAAGGCACCTAAGAAGGTAAGGACTGTGATGCAGACTGCATGCGTAGATTGTACATGTCAAATATTATTGATCTGTATGATGCTCATATTCTGTCCCATGTACTTTTTGTTGTTATTCATTATTGCTTTCCCTATTTGATTTTTTCTTGTAAAGAAAGAACAAAAATTCTATCCTCATTGTTTTGCAAATTTGAATAGCTAAAGTAGTTATTAAATTCCTTAGGGCAAAGGGGACCATATTTAACTACGGATTGAAAATAGGTCACATGATGGTGCTCTATAAATCTGCATATTCTTGCAGGTTGCAAGTGTTGATCAAAATTGTGGACATTCCAAGCTGAAGATTACAATTCCTAGAGAGCCTGACTTAGAAACAGCTCACAGAGCACAAAGGATTAGGTTTGTTATTCTAGTGTACTAAAATCTTTGTGAAGATCATTTTCTCCCCTCACATAATTGAACTCAATTTATTACACATGTGCTTTCCAGACCTAAAAATGCTGCAGAGGCAGAAGTTGTGACAGTGGCAGCCCCCAGATTCAAAGCCCGGCCATTAAACAGAAAAGTTGGTACTTGCTGTGTTTAGGTTCATTTTTCTTGTAACCTTTTAATTCACTTTCCCTAACTAGTTATGCTCATAATCTAGATTCTAAATGCTCCTTCGTTACCATTTTCCAAGAGGAGCACACCCCGATTGCCTGAATTTCAAGTAAGCTCTTGACACTTCCTTTTGTACTTCATCCGGTTTCATTACCATTTCATCATGCAGAGCATGCAAAGAGAAACATAAGTTGAAACTGTGTTTCAAGTACAACATGGACTTCATATTTATGTAGTGGATATAATAAACACAAAGATTCAGTTTTCCTAATTATTACACACACACACACACACACACACACTAAATACAATAATACAGGAAGTGGAGAAGAATTGAACCAACAATTTGCCAGAGACAGCATTGTTTATCTTGCTCATGTTCTTTTTATCTCTTGCTTCTCAGGAATTTCATCTCAAGACACAGGAGAGGGCCATGCAGCATACATCCGCGTCTTCATCATCTTCACTTCATTGCAATGATTCAAATAAGGTTAATTTAGCTCCCACAATTTTAAATAGTAATATTATTGTCTCTTTACATAATTGTATTATTTGATTAGTCCAATCTCATTCATTTTCCTTGTACCCGATATACAAATTACATTGGTTATGAAATTTCTGAAGCTGCAATTGCTTGTGATTTTTTACCTGGATTTTCTTGCTTTAGTTTTTTGTTACAAAATATAGATAAGTCAAACAATTGTTTCAAGATAGAGGAGAATAGTATCTGGGAAATTGAACTTTACTGGTTGCAGGATTTGGACAAACCTACCACTGTTTCTGCTCAAGAAAATAGAATCGGGGATTTGAGAAGGTACTGTGATGATAAATGCAGAATTAACATTCTAACTCAATAAATCATGCAGCAATGGTATAACTTCAAAATACTTCCTTTGCACACAGGCCATCTGGCATGGGTGTTCCAAAGCATGATGGGTTGGATTTTGCATATTGTTTTAAAGCTCGGCCTCTTAATAAGAAGGTAACCAGATATTAGCAATGTATTTGGTATGAATATACCTGGACTTCGGTCCTACAAAGAAATGAAACAATAAACTTTAAATTACATTCCTGTTGTTGTATGAGTTAAGATTTTAAAATTTCTTACTTTTAACCAAGCATATATCTTTAATTAAAATAGTTTATACAATTTTTAATCACTTTAAGAGATATATATAAGTCAATTGCATTACGAATTGGTTTTTCTTATCATAAGATGTGTGTATATCTATCATTCATGCAAACACAGTTTCAGTCCCAAGTTAAATTACTAGTCAAACTAATTCTCGGGGGAAAACAAACAGGTCCTTGGTCTTCGAAGTAATTCAGTTTCATGTAGAAAAGCAGTTATTTTGAAAATAAGAACTGTTATCATCATTATATTATATAATATACTTGCCATTTGTATCTAGACTAAAAAATGTTGATTTAGTGTCTGGCTCAATTTTCTTAGAACTTAAAAGCTAAGTTAAAATTAAAAATACTCGAAATGTAAGTTAAAGATTTTGGTATTTCTGTAACTATTTCAAGTTGAAATAAAGAAGGAAAAGAAGTCGAAATCCAAAGCTGCCAAAACTAGCTTCTGTAAGAGTTCCCTTTTAAAACTTCTCTTCATTAAAAAGAGAATTGATTTATTATAAGTTTCATATCTTAAAATTCTGTTTGGCAAAACTTCTCCTTTTAAGGAGAAACAAAACCCGTCCAAGTTATAACCAGGCTCTACCACTATAGTGGGTGGTCCGGTTGACATTTATTATACATTTGTGGGCTAGTTTTACTTATGAATTGTATCTTATTTTCATTTTCCCTTGTAATTTTTTCTTTTGTGAATTCAGAAGATATTTATTTTCGTCACCCAGCCAGCCTTAGGATAAACATAAAGTTATTTCTTTCACATTTTGTCTACCTTTGAAACTCAAGTTATTATACTTAATCTCAAACTCAAAATAAATAATGTAAATGAAAGTATGATAATTTTTGCTTATAAAACCTTCTTTTGCTTATGATTTTTCTGTATTTGAATAGTTTGATCTGTGAAAGATGTGTCAATGAAAAAGTGGGGGGATTCACATTAATTTTATAAAAATAGTTCATTTTCATTCTCTTAACTGCATCTAGTATGTTCTACCTTTCTTTCCACTATTATTTGTTTGATCTGCTGTGATACGAACGGTATTGTCCGTGCAGATTCTTTCAAGTAAAGGAGATATTGGTGTTTTCCGGAACAGAAAGCAGGAAACCACTGTGCCAATGGTGAGTTGGTTTGCTTGTTTTTTCACCCTTTAATAATAACGGTAGTATGGTTAAAGAACTTGTCTATATCACATCTTGCTTCAATTCATACAGGAATTTAACTTCCATACGGAAAAGAGGATTCAGCATAACCCACCAATTGAACTCTTTAGCAAGGTGAATTAAGGCTAATCTTTTTATTGTTCCTTTTATATATATATATATATATATATTTTTGCTTTACTGCAATTTCTTTTAATTTACTCCTGAGCTATTTTGCATGACCGGTTCTTCACTTAATCTGTACTTTTACTTTTTGATTCAAGATATCTAATTTCATATATTCTCATTCATTTTCTATTTTAAAATGTTAGCAGATGTCCCTAACATCAGAAGTCCAGTCAAATAATGGATCTCACTTGAAGCTGCCTCGGCATTCTAAAGTGTTTAGAGAGGTTTTCCTTCTATAATTTTGAATTGAATAGAACGATCATAAATTGTTTTTCATTTGTCTTGGTATCATACTGAGTTGTTTCTTTCTGGGTGTAAGGATTCAAAAGAAAATATAGGGAGTTCTTTTCATGGGAATGCAAAGGTAATACAGCTCTGCATGAAGAATACGTTTACCCTTGATTTTTATTCATATCCCTTTTTGCTTCTTCCCGTTCAAGTTTGAATGGTTTTCATGTTAAATATTCATCTTTTAGCTGACACAATTGGTGTAGGAAACGCCTTTCATATTTGGAGGAAAGCAAATTCACAGTAGGAGAGAAGGCTGCGACCCTGAAGCCGGTACTCTGTTAACTGCGAGGAGGTATGCATAATTGCTGCTGCTGCTGTTTATGTTCGGTATTGGCTATATTATCCACTTTCAGCTGAAATGGTGCAGGAGCTTGGGTATTCGATGACGGCAATATAAGCATTGGTCAATGTGCAAGATAGCTGGGAAAATATGTCTACGGAGTTGAACTTCAATTATGACATAGCTGAATCTAACAGGAACCTGACAACTTCCCTCAGATTTTTTCAAGTACACAGAATCTTAGAAAATTACTGTTAGGACAGAAGTTAGCATACTAAATTCTGCATCACTTGTATCTTGTAAAACTTCCCCTAGATTACAATCCGTTAATAAAATCGTTAACAGGTATTACTACAGAGCTGAATGTAATTTGCGCCAACAGCTTTCTCAGATTTTATTTTTCAGTACACAGGATCTTAGAAAATTGCTGTTTGGACAGAAGTTAGCAACTTTCTAGGCCCAATAAAGTGATAAATTAATGAAGTATTTATACTTGAACTGATTATAACATTGATCAGGGCCACTGAAAATGAGATTGGGTTAAGATATGCAGCAGCTGAACTACATCCCGTGAGTGAAAATCTTTTAGATTTTGTAACTTTGGATTCCGATATCAGGGAGTCGACCTTACAAGTCAGATGCAGAGAGAAATACAGGTGCTTTTTGGAAGTTATTCTTTGTAACAGGTACTTTGGATGTAGAAAAACTTTGAACGCAAGTTACATGAAAAACTTTTTTTTAACAACTTTCCAGGACAACATTTTGATAATTGTCTAAGTGACAGCTTTTCATTATTGCATTTAAAATATTTTAAAAACAAATATTTAAAATGAACCAATAATTTTTGGACATGTAGTTATTGTTAAAAAGTTGTTAACATATCATTACAAACTATATGTGTCAATAATATTTTCCAAGAACTTTTGACAAGACTATGTGCATATATTTTTTGTATTTCTAAAGAAAAGAGTGAAGGGTAATGAGAAATGGTATCAATGGTTGTAAAAAAAAAATTGATGTTAAAGCATCATTCGTCTAAATGTCAAAACAACACGATGTATACTAAATCTAGAAGAGGGCAAGAATGAATTAGTTTCTTCTTGAAACAGCGAGCTATTGAGGAATAAAAAATATTTTGACAATCACCATTCTACATAAATAACTACATGGAAACTCATTTTAATAATAAAATATTCACTTAAAATATAAATTACATTATTCAATAAAAATAAAAGTATTGTTTTAAGATAGTTGTATAAAATTACATGATCTCCAATTGTTTTTACTCATATGAATACACCGTATGTATTTACTTTTGGTTTGATTCTGTGCCCTTTCAAGAAGGTTTTTTGAGTTATCCGTACACCTACGTATTTAAGCTTCCTTTAGAAGTGGAAAAATTATATCTTAAAAATTAGTATCACTTGGTTAATTATTGAGAAATGATTTTTTAATATTAAAAATTCACGACAATACAATTCAAAAATTTCGGTTGTATTTGTTCAACAATTCAATTTAATATCTTAATTGAATGTTTTATTATTAATCACATTTATCAAACGGTTGTATTTACAAAAATTATTGAGACTCAAATAATCAATCATGAAACACTATGTTTTCGAAGGTGATGATGATACATTGACACTCAAAATTACTTTTTAATTTCAATTTTTAATTGAAAAAAAAAAGTACTTTCTCTTCACTGTCAATCTATTACCATATAATCTTACCACTAAACAATGTTCTCTCAAGTTGCCAATTGTTAAGATATAAATTTTCTCTTTTACATGACAATCGATTGAAGTATTTCTTAGCTTTTTTTAAGTTCCACTTTTGTTTAATTTTTTCATTTATAAAATATAAACTCAAACCTTCAAATTATCTGAACCTAATTCCATTCTTACTGTCATCTACCTTGATACAGATAACATCGGCTGATTAATTTTCAAGATAACAGGTATATAATAGTTGAAACATTAAGAACTAAAAAAAAAGTGAGATGAAGAGAATTCTCTTTGACGAATATAAAATTTATTCGGAAAAGAAAGAGTCGCTACAAATAATTATAGACAAAATTGTATAGATAAATATGTAAATTGTCTTTTTGCATGCAACTGATGAGAAGAAGAGAAGCATATGATATGACGTTAAAGTTATAGAACACAGCTGTCGGTAGAGTGGAGTCTCCGCCAATTAATTATCACACAAGAGTTAGAGCGAACATTACCATGTTAGTTCCTTATTTTAAGTATTCATTTTCTTCATACTTCCACACAATAAACCGTCTTAGGCCAGCAAATTATCGTAAGAAATTACGCCTTCTACCACTATTTTTATTTTCTCATACAAAATAACAGACAAGGCTAAAAACTAACGCTAATTATACTGCAGGCCCTTTCCTTCTTTCTTTGCTGAGTATAGTAAAACATTGACCAATTGGCCATTGTTAATCACTCCCATTTTATGTTCCATGCATGTGTACATGTGTGTATATATATATATATCTATACACACATGCATGGCATTAAGCCAACCTCAAACCAAGTACTTAACATTTGTATAGCAAATTAAGTTCCCAACTATGGAGAAAAGCAAGTATGTGATGGAGCTTGCGTTTCTTCTGGGTCTCATTTTCATGCTTGGCACCAATGCAAGTTCATCTGCCAAAGACCATGGGAACAACTTGCAAACTTACATTGTTCACGTGAAAAGGGTAGAAAGTAGACCTACTCTTGAATCAGAAGAGTTGCATAACTGGTACCACTCCTTCCTTCCAGAAACCTCCAAGAAGGATCGAATGGTTTTCTCTTACCGCAATGTGGCCTCTGGATTTGCCGTGAAGTTAACCCCAGAAGAAGCCAAGGCTCTTCTAGAGAAAGATGAGATTGTGTCAGCTCGTCCTGAAAGGACACTTTCTCTGCACACAACACACACTCCATCATTCTTGGGGCTGCCACAAGGAGGATTGTGGAATAGTTCCAACCTTGGCCAAGGCGTCATAATTGGAGTCATAGACACAGGTATATACCCTTTCCATCCATCTTTCAACGATGAAGGGATGCCACCTCCACCGTCCAAATGGAACGGACACTGTGAATTCACAGGGCAAAGAACCTGCAACAATAAACTAATTGGTGCAAGGAACTTGGTCAAAAGCGCTGCTGAAGAGCCTCCTTTTGAAAACTTCTTCCACGGAACTCACACTTCTGCGGAAGCTGCTGGAAGATTTGTAGAGAACGCTAGTGTTTTTGGCAACGCTCGGGGAACTGCGGCTGGCATGGCGCCTCATGCTCACTTAGCTATGTACAAAGTTTGCAATGATCAAGTAGGGTGCACTGAAAGTGCCATCTTAGCCGCAATGGACATAGCCATTGATGATGGTGTTGATGTTCTTTCTCTCTCCCTTGGATTAGGCTCTCTTCCGTTCTTTGAAGACCCTATTGCCATTGGTGCATTTGCGGCTATTCAGAACGGAGTTTTTGTTAGTTGCTCAGCCGCAAACGCTGGCCCTGACTATGCCACACTCTCCAACGAAGCCCCGTGGATCCTCACCGTTGGTGCAAGCACTATTGACAGAAAGATAGCAGCATCGGCAGTACTTGGAAATGGTGCAGAATATGCAGGGGAATCTTTGTTCCAACCCCAAGACTTTTCCCCTACACTGTTGCCACTTGTGTATCCTGGTGCAAATGGGAACCTCAGCTCCGGCTTCTGTTTACCTGACTCCTTAGACGACGTCGATGTGGAGGGAAAAGTGGTGGTCTGCGACATAGGTGGAGGATTTTCAAGTGTAGCCAAAGGACAAGTAGTTCTGGACGCTGGTGGCGCTGCCATGATTCTCGCCAACCCAGAACGTTTGGGCTTCAGTACTTTCGCTGTTGCTCATGTTTTGCCTGCAGTGGAAGTTAGTTACCTTGCTGGGTTGGCCATAAAGTCTTACATAAACTCAACTACCTCACCAAATGCAACAATCTCGTTCCAAGGAACCGTGATTGGTGATGCACTTGCTCCCGCAGTTGTTTCATTTTCTTCAAGGGGTCCAAGCCAGGCCAGTCCTGGGATTCTGAAACCCGACATTGTTGGACCAGGAGTGAACATTTTAGCTGCATGGGCTATCTCTGTAGACAACAAATTCCCACCATACAATATTGTTTCAGGAACATCAATGTCTTGTCCTCACCTTAGTGGTATTGCTGCATTGCTCAAAAGTGCACACCCTGATTGGTCTCCTGCGGCTATCAAATCAGCAATTATGACCACTGCCCACACACTCAACCTCGGAGGAAAACCCATATTGGACCAGAGGCTTCTTCCTGCTGACATATTTGCCACCGGTGCAGGCCATGTTAACCCTAACAAAGCGAATGATCCGGGGCTTGTTTATGATATTCAGCCAGATGATTACATTCCCTATTTGTGTGGCTTAGGTTATGATGATAGAGAAATAGGAATTCTTGTGCAAAAGAGAGTGAGATGCAGCGGTGTAACAGTCGTATCAGAAGCACAACTGAATTACCCTTCGTTTTCTATTGTGCTGGGGTCAACTACACAGGACTACACCAGAACATTGACGAACGTTGGACCTGCAGAGGCAACTTACGTGGTGGATCTTGAAGTTCCTCTGGCGACGGGGATGAGCGTGAACCCTAGTCAGATAACATTCACGCAGGTGAAGCAGAAGGTTACATTCTCTGTGGAGTTTATCCCACAGGAAAAGGAAAATAGGGGCAACAATAGTTTTGCTCAGGGTTCTCTTACCTGGATCAGGGTGTCTGACAAACACACCGTTAGAATCCCCATATCGGTTATTTTCGAGTGATGGATAGTTGCATGCATGCTCAAGAAATAAGCAAGGGATGAAATGTCTGCGATGTGTTAAGTCCCTGTCCCTGCTCTGCTACTGCTCTACCACCTCATTTAATTCATTACCAAATAATTTGTTGTATTCAGATCATCTCTCATGGCTGAAATGCACCACTTGTCATTTATTTTTTAATGCCATAGTTTTCTAATGAAATATAGTCTTTTGCCTGCTGAAAATCGAATGATACTTTTCTGAGAAGACAATCCTTCGTCTCCATAAATTCTCTCCTTTTCCTTGAAAGAAATATTGCGCATGGAAGTTGTGCAACGCTTGGTTAGCTGTTCATAAAGCCGGTTCTAATTATAAGTTTGTGTGAAACCTACAAATACAAATACGAAATAAGGTGGCTAATAATTATATTTACTGTGAATTTAAAATTTTTCTATACTAACCAAGTCGAAGTACCTTTAATAGGTATATCGGTTTGAAAAAGAAATATTAAGAACTTTGAAAAACTTGATAACTAAAACTATAAAAACAACCTTAGGAGACTTAAAAAAAAAAGTGTGAAAGGAATATTTTGAGTGATCCCAAATCTCATGTCCGAAGTCGAATATTATTTTTAGATTATGCATCCTAAGAATCATTTTTTTCCTTTAAGAAAAACTTTTAGAGTATAGAATTTAAAAATTAAAAACAACAAATTATATAATTTAAAAGTTATATATTTTAAAATGAATTGCTTTTAAATTATATAATTTGAAAACTAAAATACTTTTCAGATTAATTCGAAATTCTTTTCAAATTACATATATAATAAAAAAACCAAAAATGAAAAGCTTCTTTATAAGATACAAGAAAAAACGTATGAAAAAGCAGGAAGAAATTACGTTAAATACAAGTATACAAAAACTTATTAGTCAGCTCTGTTCAAAAACCTAAAGTTACTCTTGAATAATAGAAATTTATTATCAAAATAAATAAGTATTTAAATTAAGAATACCAAATAGTTTTGTTAATAAAACAAACCTTATATATCATATTTGTTAACGTTCAAATTTTGTTTGTGTAAAAAATTTTGATTGTGTAATATTGATACAACAAACACGAATGACATATGAGTAGTCATATAAAAAATTGGCATCACTCTTTACATCACTCTTTATCCAAAACTTTTACTGGGTTAATGGGTCTTTCACATTTATATATTGTTCTACCTTCTCATTTTCATCCAATGTGGAACTTAGACTCACATCCCAACCATCTCCTTCTCAAGGGTGAGTCCCTTTCACATAGGTACACTCTCCTTCCAGTGGAAGAATTTCCAACCAACCACAACCACGAGTAGTCCTTCGTATCGCCGTTTATCTTAACGGGACTTGCTTACCTGAATATCTTGTCAGGAAGACTTTTTGTATAGGGACCATTATATTCGTCTCAACTTATCACTAAGACAAATCATTGTTAGGTCTATCATCTTAGCCAAAATTTGAGAGAATGAGAATAAGCATAAATCTCAATAAAATATTAAGAAAAGTGTGCTTTGGAAACTTACGTGAATTAGTATATGGTTGTTGGACTTTGCATTTAAAGGAGGAACCGCTCATTGTTAAGAAAAAAAAAATTTTAACAACTTTTTTTTGCCAACTCTTTTATAACACATACGTGGTACCTTGTGATTGGTCTGTTTCAAATATTTTTTTGAAAATAAATTCAAACAGATCAATAAAATAGTGATACATATTATGTTGTAAAAAAGTTGTTAAAAAAAGTTGTTAATATATCATGATTCCATTGTTAATGACACAACATTGTCTGTAATGTTAAAGTGACATTGACTTTAAGGTAAGATTTTGAATTTGAAAGTGAATGATGAGCTCAATGTATGAGTCAAAGAGGTTTTGTGACCAAGAAGGGTAAGAAAATAAAATAATTCATACATTTAAACCAGACAACCGCAATAATATTGGATAGCGGACATCACCATGCATGCATCTGCCTAATTTTACGTGATGATAAGTTGTTACCTAGTTAAGTTCTAACCAGCTAGCCTCTGCTTGCATATATATACTTTGGTATAGTAGCCGATCAGAAAAAACCTTGGTTTAATCGATGACAGCATAACCTTAAATTTGAATATTCCCCGTACTATATAGGTAACAACTATGTTTTCCACAGTATATATATAACCACGTGGAGTTTCCAGTTACTACCACTCTATAAGAACATCATAAATATTAACCAGGCAAGTATTCTCCACTAATATGGAACTTGCATTGCCTCTTGCTCTTATTTTCGCGCTAATTAGTGTATGTCCAACAACTTCGGCACACCAAAATCCAGAATTCGCCAAAGCAATAGAGGAACAGTATCTTCCAACTGAAGAAATCAATGTTCCAAACAGTTTGCTTACTTACATTGTTCGCGTTGAAAGGTCTGATGAGGGTGGTGATTCTCTTCGGTCTAAGGACTTGCTTGGTTGGTACCGTTCGCTCCTTCCATCCAATTTGGAAACTGATCAGAACCCGCGGCGCATTATTTTCTTATACCGCAACGTGATGGATGGATTTGCAGTGGAATTGACCCCAGAAGAAGCCGAAGCTCTTGAAGAGAAGGAGGAGGTTGTGTCAGTGCGTCCTGAAAGGACCTATTCATTACACACAACTCATACTCCAACGTTCTTGGGGTTGCAACAGGGACTGGGATTATGGAGCAATTCTGATTTTGGTAAAGGCATCATAATTGGACTTCTGGACACGGGCATAACCCCTGATCACCCTTCTTTCTCTGATGAAGGAATGCCACTTCCACCGGCAAAATGGAATGGCCTCTGTGAATTCTCGGGACGGAGGACTTGCAACAACAAGCTCATTGGTGCAAGAAATTTTGTCAAGAACTCAAACTCATCCCTTCCGCTGGATAGTTTTGGACATGGGACCCACACTGCCAGCACAGCCGCAGGAAGGTTTGTGCAGGGTGCTAATCTCTTTGGCAATGCCAATGGTACAGCGGTTGGTATGGCACCTGATGCACACTTAGCAATGTACAAGGTATGTGATCTCTCTGGTTGTTTGGAAAGTGCAATACTGGCTGGAATGGACACTGCCATTGAGGATGGCGTGGATGTACTTTCTCTCTCCCTTGGAGGACCCTCTTTTCCTTTCTTTGACGATCCAATTGCACTTGGTGCATTCAGCGCAATTCAGAAGGGAATTTTCGTTAGTTGTTCGGCTGGTAACTCCGGTCCTGATTATGCCAGTTTATCTAATGAGGCTCCGTGGATTCTCACCGTTGGCGCAAGCACCATTGACAGAAGAATATTAGCAACAGCGAAACTTGGCAACGGGCAACTGTTCATCGGGGAATCTATTTTCCAACCCCACGACTTCACGCCCACGTTACTACCACTTGTTTATGCAGGTGCAAATGGAAACTCCTCGTCGACCTTCTGTGCTCCTGGATCCTTGGAAAACGTGGATGTGACGGGAAAGGTAGTGTTGTGCGAGGTTGGTGGATTCGTTAGAAGTGTAGACAAAGGACAAGAGGTTAAGAACGCTGGTGGAATAGCCATGATCCTCATGAACTCAGTAATTGGAGACTTCAATCCCTTTGCCGAGGTTCACGTTCTTCCTGCTACACACGTAAGCTACCGTGATGGGTTAGCCATCAAAAGTTACATAAACTCAACTTCAACGCCAACAGCAACAATCTTGTTCGGAGGAACCGTTATTGGAAGCCTCTTTGCACCTGCAGTTACTTCCTTTTCCTCAAGGGGTCCGAGTTTTGCGAGCCCGGGAATTCTGAAGCCTGACATCATTGGTCCAGGACAGAACATTCTAGCTGCATGGCCCGTGTCTTTGGACAACAATGTGCCTTCGTTCAACATCATTTCTGGCACATCAATGTCTTGTCCTCATCTTGCTGGCATTGCTGCTTTGCTTAAAAATTCTCATCCAGATTGGTCTCCTGCTGCCATAAAATCAGCAATCATGACGACTGCTAATACAGTGAACCTTGGAGGGAAGTCCATATTGGATCAAAGGCTTCTACCGGCTGATGTTTTTGCCACAGGAGCTGGACATGTTAACCCTTTGAAGGCCAACGATCCCGGGCTTGTTTATGATCTTCAACCAAATGATTACATTCCTTATTTGTGTGGCTTGAATTACACTGACAAAGAAATTGGACTGATTTTGAACCAAAATGTGGACTGCTCCGAGGTGAAAACCATACCGGAAGCTCAACTCAATTATCCCTCGTTTTCAATTCAGTTGGGATCAACTCCACAGTTCTACACTAGAACACTTACAAATGTTGGAGCCACCAATGTAACCTACTTTTCCGAAATGGACCCACCTTTGGGAGTAGGCATAAGCATAAGCCCTGCTAAGATAACATTCACAGAGGTGAAGCAGAAGGTTACATACACTGTTGGATTTATTCCTGGGGACGCAAAGAATAGAGGGAATCACACGTTTTCTCAAGGTTCTATCAGGTGGGTATCTGGTAAATACTCTGTTAGCATCCCTGTAGCTGCTGTTTTCCTATGAAAATTTGGACGAGTTAGAGTATCATGTTATTTGGTATTTAAGGAATAAAGATTGAAACCTGGACTCTCCAAAGATGCATTCTTGCAGTGCAATTACATCAGGAGCTATTCCAGTTTCTTTAAATATGTAATTCTCTACTGTTAACTCTCCTAATAATATGAAGTTATTAGTTTTGAATGGTCCTATTTAGGCTGTTGATATATTCTCCTTTTAGTTGAACCAAAGTTTAAAAGGTGTAATTTTGTTAAAGACAAATGAGTTTGGTCTTACACCAGCACATAGGTGGAAAAGTCTATGTATTGTACCATTTTAGCTGCCAAAATTCACTTATATATTAATTTTAATATTTTCAAATATATTAAAGAAAAATATTAAATATTAATAGCAATATACTTTTAATGTTTTCATGTTGAGCAGAGAGCAACACTAAAATTTAATAGAGAGTTTGGCTTGGCTTTATGGTGTTACAGATTTGGTTTTACAGTTATACACACCAACTTGGTATCTCCGCATGAAATATATTTTTTTCTCCAAAATTTCAAAAAATAAAAAACGTTTGATGAAAGATGAGCATCTAATCATTAGCTATATATTGACTTCATGCACCACAGTCAAACATGAAATTAGAAATACAAATATTTACCTAAAACCGTTTTAAGTCATATTTTAGCATAATTGTAATTTTAAAGGACTCATGTCATCTTACCTTATAATATTGCAAGAGGTTTATATGTTGGAAAAAGATAGTTTGACTTCCTCCTTCTCTTTTTTCTAAAGAAATTAACCTTGAGAAGTATGTATATATAATAGGATTGTGAACATATTAGAACCCTAATATCTTTAAACACACTCTTCCCTTAAATATATGTATTATGATATATTGATAACTTTCATGTCTTATATAACCAACCAACAACCATTTATATTTATTTGGTTTTCCTAAAGTATAGATGAGTGCACTAAATGAACTAATTTTGGTAGGCTTGTTCCGGATTAACTCTTTGAAAAACTATAAGCATAAGAAATGTTTAAGTCTAGGGTGTTGCTCCCTCCACCATCATCTTATACTTCCTCCATCTCCCCACATTATTTTAAATACAATTATATTCTTATATTAAAAAGATTTTTACTTTTACTCTATTTTAAATAATTTGAAATCCTAATTTTACTTTCCTAGCACCCACCCACGGAACTCTCTTCCCCTTTCCCCATTTTCGTTTCACCTCCCCACCTCCCGCACTTCCATTCCTTTTTCTTCCCAGTTTTTTCTTTTGGTTTGAAAGCTTCCATTGTCGCCGTGGTGTGAAGGAGCGTCGCCGCCGTGGTGTGGAAGAACATCGAGGAGCGTCCAGAGCATCAGCCAGCGTGAGGAAGTATACATCAATCCTAACAAAACAAACTCTAAAATAAAAAAAAAAAGTAACCTTTAAACGGAGGTGACATCTTCAACGGATGTCAACATCCGTTTAAGGTAAAACGGATGTCGACATCCGTTAAACGGATGTCGACATCCATTTTTTCTTAAACGGATGTTGACATCCGTTGAAGGATGTCACCTCCATTTAAAGGTTACGTTTTTTATTTTAAAGTTTTATTTCAAGGTTTATTCGAATACGAGGAAGCACGACACGCATTGCACCACTCCACGCACTACACCACGAGAGGGATACTGCACCACGAGAGGGAGACTACTTGATAATTCTTTCCACCACCACCAACTTTTGCAACTTGTAGTATCTCATAACGAAAGAAAGAAAGGAAGAAATATAATGTTAAAATGAAAAAAAAAAGTATTTTACTTATGTCCGGGACTAGAATAGGTTATTAGTGAAATAAGTTGTGAATGAGTAAAATTAAAAAATAATAACCCTAAAAATAAAATTTTACTGAGGGACAAAATAGTAAAGGAGAGATGGAGGAAGAAAGGTGTGATGGTGGAGGGAACAATACCCTTAAGTCTATTATAAAGAATAGATAAAAGCAACTACAAGTCTCTAGGTTTTTTTTATAATAAAACAAGTACTTGAAAACATATTGATAATTAAATAAATAATTGTTTTAACCATAAAAAAACAAAATAATGCGTATTAACTTGTTATATAAATTTGTTAAGAAAGTTAAGCCTATAATTGTTCTTTATTTTAATTAAGGAAGTTAAGGAATAACTATTTATCTAAGAATGGAAAAGTGGATTAAAAAAATGAAATCTCCTTATTCTTAACCATCAACTGTCCTCTAATAGTTTTATATTATCCCCCCTTAACTTTTTAAAATGTTTTTTCATCATATATTATCAATCTTCAAATATTTCAAATATATACAAATTTTGAATATATGGAGAACAATTTATTTTAATATTTATATATATAATAAAAACAACCTTTTAAAAATGATTTTAATATTTAAAAAATACATACAATTCCGTAATTAAATTTAAAGTAATAATATTTTAACATTTATTTTATATAACTAATTATAATAATTTAATAATATAAATGTCTGAATTAATAGAACAATGTCTAAATACTATATTGAAGGTTGTCATATAATTATATATAAAAGAAGATTTATTAAAATATCATTACTCTAAATTTTAAATGCCAACAAAGGATGCCAAGCAGTGATATCAAGTACTCCAAAGATATCCCTATTTTGCCTGCCACAATTGCAAAGAATTCTACCGGAAGAGTAGTATAGTATATTTATCAACAATATTCAACATTTTGGTATTGTTAAGGTTGTCTTTGAAATGTTAAGAAAATATTTTGAAATGCTATTTACATATTCTCTATGCATCTCAAGCATCAAAGGCAACAAACAGCAATGACATTCCCCATTTTTGGCCCACAGACGATCATATGTAATCCAATCAACTTCAGATCTATAAAAACAGAGCATATACACGGAAAACCGAGTGTTTCTTCATGCTTTAAAAAAAATAGAAAATATTTAAATACGACATGCTGAGTTCAATATTATATAGAGCCCAAAGTAATCTCAAAACATTAACAAAATTAAAGACAGTTTAAAAATCAAACCAATATCATCATCATCTTTGCTGAAAATTTTCCACAGGGATAAAAATGCCAGTTTAGCATAGGGATAGGGGGCATATTATATACACAAGGTACGTTTTGGTTCTGACTCTAATCTAAACTCTGTACAATTTGTCAACAAGCCTCAAAGTAGCCTTGGAATTGAATCGCATTTATACGAGGTTCAATATCAAGTTCTAATTTTAGACAATTACAATTAATTTCCATGTCGTCTTTGCCATAAGAAAACAGGAAAAGGCCCTCCTTGCCCAAAAAGTTACCATATTCGCATATTGTAAGAGAAGTTGTAACCATGGAAAAGATGTCTGATGAATCCTCCCACGAGGATTGCTCCTATTTCTATCAACACATTCTTCTATGTTCCTGCAAAATACATCCTAGCTGTGGAATCACTGAATTGACTACTTATTACGATTTGGAATTTGATTACAGTAAAGACATTCACCTTTCACCATCAGGTGGATTACTTCTCAGCAATTCCATTCATTTCCAACATGGTTTAGTTGCCTGAGAATTTTGATGCCTTGGTTATGGTTTCCTGTGACTAATGGATACCATGTCTAGATAAAAAAAATACACAAGAAAATAGCAAAATGATGTTGATATAAATACTGACACTGGTGCGTAACTGTTTCTTGCCTCTGCTATGGACCTCCTCCAGGTATTCTTCATAGGACTACAATCAACACAACATACATTCAATCAGAATTAGCAGAGGAAACAAATATAGAAAGACACATTAAAACTGGAATATTCTCAAATAAAAAACATAACAATCGGAGTCACAACAGGATGAATAAAAAGTGAAGGACTTGCATGATCGACCATTGCATGCCTTTTGAGCTGTCAAATGATCCAAACCAAATGACAAATTGTTCAATGTATGCTCTCTAACAAGATCTGACTAGTTTCCTCACTAATGGAGAATATTCATTTATTGTGATTATAGTTGCAGCGCAAAGCCATAAAAATGATTTTTTTTTTATAAAAATTCTTCACAAATCAAGAGTCTGCCTAAATGGTGATTCAATATTCCATTCTAATAGCAAAAATAAGACTTCCTTCCAGGTTAAGGTCATTTGAAATATAGCACCACGTTTTAGAACAAGAAAGATCTTATATTTGGTTTTGGCTTTGACAAAGCCATTTGATCGCGTGTCATTCCCTAAAGAGGATTCTTAAGGTTGTCTAGCCAACAATCAGAAATAAAATGGAAACAATAAAAAATAATTTATTAGAGGAAGAAAGAAATACTCCCAGTACCATGTCAAGAAAATCATCCTCAGTTAGGGTACTACCGGCTAAAGGGCAGCCTGTAGACACACCCCAAAAATCTAATTGAGAAGACACGTCCTTCTTTGTTTGTAGCTCTGGAATATGTCCACTATAATGAGCACGTTTAATCCCTGACAGTTGTGGCGATGCAGAAGAAGAGATAGGCAGTGTTTCAGTAAGCATTGTCCCACTGAATCTCTGCTTTGTTGAACGAAATTCATTTATTACGGGTTGATTTTGGTAAAACAGGGAAGGATAAGCCAGGGGCATTGACCATGACATATGAAGTGGACGAAATTTATAGTCTTCGTCTCCCATTGAACTTGGAGTACTCACATAGCGACCCTTAAATGAAAAATCACCCCTTAAGGAACTGCACATGCAAAAACCAATAAGCAGGAAGCCTCCTCTAAACAGTGCTAGACAATAACCAGATAACAATTGCCTCCCTAAAAAATATACCTGGTCAGTAGGTCATTGGTATCATTCTTACCATCAAGAAGTTCACAAAGAGCTAGGCCAATGTCTGGAGATAACTCCTAAGAGGGGCAACTTGATTTAGAGTTACAATTGCATAACATATGCAAAATTTTGAAAGATCTGAACGGTTAAAATAAAAGAAAACCTGACAGTCTCTGCTAATTTTGACAGGCTTATAGTCATTCAACGGATTCTTGAGATGTAGAGTTTTGTGGAAAGGCAAATCATTGAAACGCAGCCACTGGACCTTAAAACTGCGGCCCCAAGGATTACTTTTACCGATTCCCTCACTCCAAACATTGTCTCTACCCCTTCCAATGGAGGACATCATTTGTGCGTATCCTTGGAAGGAACCACTCGTGTTGACACTAAATATAAGGATTACACAGCCCGAGTTCTGCAACATATGCTGATAATTCTCAAGAAAATTATTTTTATCTTATGGTAATTTATTTCCTAATTCTTGACGGACCCTAAAGCCTAGAACTATTTCAACAATACAATTGGAGACCAGAAAAATAGGCTCTACTTACATGAAAAGCTTCGTCTAGAATCCGTTCATTCATAATTTGAGTAGCCCAAATTCCTTTCTTAATAGACAAATCAATATTTTGACGGTTCAAACTCTTAATGATGAAATACTTAATATCATTCCACTTTTCCACTCCAATTCCTGTTGGATGCCCTATCAGACCATAAGAGTGTTCCGCTATATCTGTCCGAATTGGATTATTGTTTTCATTACACTTGTAAGAGGAGCTCTCTAACAAAAAGGATCACAGATAAATCAGAACTCAAAGTAGAAAAAAATATTAATACAAAAGAATATGAAATGAAAAAAGCTAGCATGCATGCATCTGTGCTTAAAAATAGATATGTACATGAATGATTTTGAGTATAACAAATTCCCAATCCCAATCTTCACTACACATGCCAAAGTCAGTGATCATATGGACAACTCCAAGAAAAATTTGCTAATTAAGAGTACGTTTGGATTTGTAAGTTTTTATGGATTGAGAAGGTGATTCACCGTTTGGAAGTATAAGTAAACAATGGAAGGAAGGATGTGGGACGAGTGTTTAGGTTAGAAATATGTAACTTCACTCTTTTTTGTCAGCCATTTTGTTTTACATATTTTATCTTACATGAAATGTTTAGTAATTTTAAATCTCTAATTCCATCCCCCCACAATGCAAACTCCTTAATCCACGTGATCTGCATGTGACAAGAGAAATATTATCAAAACCTGGATCATCTGAATTTCCAATGTCATTCCTCCATTCAGTGACCGATGAATCAACTACCGACACATTTTCCTTTGCGCTATCAGAAGACATATCCGAATTGACCTGTCATGAAATTATGAAAGTTAAAAGCAGAATACAAAGTATATACATTACAACAACCCAATACCAAAACTAGGAAGAGAAAACCAAAACAACTATGCAGAATACAGTTATAACAACACAATTTTCATAAATAACTGGTTTTGCTAAAGTCATTAACATGGTTTCGAAAAAAATTAAGCAGATAATCCATGTGTTACTTTCATGATATTCATTCATAGGAAATACTAACAACTACAAGGATTATGTTTGTTGCCTCCGATAAAATTAGGAGGGGGAGGGAGGATTTTATGGATGAATCTCACCAAGAAATTTATTCTTTATCCTAAGACGACAAAACAACCACACGCCTGTTCTTCGGTATTCATGCGCACTAAAATATAAGTAAATAGCATAAACAACCTCCTGAATAATGTAGCTGTCTCTCTCTCTCTCTCTCTCGCTCTCTCCACACTCAAGAACACAGAATACCGATATGAGTCAAAGTTCACCTCAGTCAGAAACTCCTATTTTGCCTAAAGTCGAAGCAAGGAGATCAATGGGTGCTACAATTAGTTACAGTATGAATAACAAAAATCGAAGCAAAACAATAAAAAGCAAAATAACCCCCTGAAACCTAAGTGCGGCATGATTGGTGAAGAAGAAGAAAAGGTAAGGCGTAATACATAATAACCTACCCCTTAAACAGTGAAAAAGTTGCAAATGTAATGATGTGTGTGGTGCTTCAGGTGAAAGCAAAGTTACTGAATCTTGATTCAAGAACGCATTCCATTTCAGCATGATAAAGGAGAAGAGAATTTGTAATGGAAGTTTGAAGAGACTCACCAATTAGAGGACTGAAGTTTGAGGCGCCAGTGTTTTGAGTTTGGATCCTTATCGCTTATGTAACGCCCATGCTGCACTCGTTGCTTTTCTTTACCGGGACTTTCTTTTCTTTTTGCAAGTGTTTCTGTCTACTTTTTCATGTTTTTTCTAATTTATCCATTCATTCCTAATTAAATTATGTATTATATTTAAAATTTTAAATGTTATTTTATTCTTTCAATTTTATTCAATTTGTATTTTCTGTCACTCAATTTGAAAAAAAAAAGTATCTAACTTAGTTATTTGTTATTTTAATCTAACCTCTAATTTCTATATTATATTTTATATTTTAAATAATTAGATTTTTTTTAAGATAAGTATGTATCCATCATGTAACCAAAATAAATAAAGCATACATAAATTTCACTTTTAGATTACAATTGAATATTTAAAAAAAAAATGTCTCTATTCTAAAATGGAAAAAAGAACGTGGATAGAGTAAAAAAAACTAAAATTTCATTTAAGTCTGTTTTAAAGAATAACAAATGTGAAACAGTATTTGTACTAATTATTTCTTTTATTTTTATAATATTGAATATAATCAATTACTTCCATATAAATATCAGCAGTCTTAATTATTATTTAATGTTGAATGAATTAAGTATAACTTCAAATAAAAAAAAATTAAAATTATGAAAAGACACCACCGAGTTGCTCTCGTTATGATTTGTGGTGTGGGTACTTGCAGGTAACACCAGTTACGTTAATTTAATAGATATTTAAGTTTAAACTAATCAACGTTTAAGGAATATAATTGGTTTGAATTTTTTAAATATTTGTTAATCCAATCTAAACCAGCCTCTTGTTCAATCTGAGTAAAGTTTTGCTAAAAGAAAAATAAAAATATATAATTACACTGCATAGCAATTCTAAATTAAATATTTTAAAACTTTAACCTTTTTTTAGTAAAAATAGTGTCTTTTGTTTTATTTTATCCCTTGAAAAAAATAAACAACTTTTATTTACAGGTATTTTTACATACTTCTCTTCGACTAAATAATCTTTTTTTTTTCATTGTTTCACTTTATTATTTTCTGTATATTTCTTTAATTTCTACCAAATATATAGTTGATTTATTACTTTATTACTAATGTTAATCCCGACATACCAATATTTATATATGTAATTAGTAACTTATATTGATTATAGTTAAATTTGTTTATTATTCTCGTTGGTATACTCCTTTTTAGATAATCTTAGGCTATATTTACTAGGGTGATAAATCGGTCGGTCTTGCCCATTTTATTCTGATCTGTTTTTGATTTACCAAAAGTGAATCAACTTTTCTTTTTAATTCTTTTAATTTTTCAATTTTTTTCAAATTTTATTTTTTAAATGTATTTATATATATACTTATTAATAAATATTTAAAGCATATTTAATCATATAAATGTTTTATAAATTTAATCATATAAATGTTTTATAAATTTTGACATGCTGACATGCGAGTCAGAACTTATTTTAATATCCTTAATATTTATTGTATATGATTTACAAATTTAGATAAGAGTATTTTTGAAATAGAAACGTTAAATTGAATTGAGTTTATTAAAATTTTATACATATATTTGAACATAAACCAAGTAATGATCATATACAAATTTTCCATTAGATATGTTGTCGTTCATAAATCAATCACATGAGTTATAAACCCATATAAATCAATATTTGTATAAAAACTAATAAAAAAAAGCCAAACATTAATAAACTCTGTTAATCAAAAGAATTCATAAATAAAATGAATTTATATGAATTGTTTTTAAGTTTTTAATAAAAAAATTCTAAAGAATTTTCAACAACTTAACACACACGTATAATATATATGTATATATGTATATATATATATATATATATATATATATATATATATATATATATATATATATATATATATATATATTATAATTTAGATTTGATTATGGTATATGATAATATTTATTATTTACTAATAAAACTAAGTAGTTTGAAGAAACAATTGAGACGTTTTTTAAATAACCTTAAATTGTAGTTGTTTATAGTTGCAACTAAGCTCTTTAATGTACATTTTGATGGATATATTTGATTTTGTTCATTAAAAAAGTCAAACAAGGTGGGGGACTAAAGTATGTCGCATATATATTTATTTATTTATTTTTAAAGAAGCAAAGACTTGGCCATATTTTTGATATAATGATGAAAACCATGTTTAAATAATGATAAAAAGAACAACTTCAATAAAGAAAAATAATATATTTAATAAAGGAGATGAAAGAAACTTAACATGAAGAGAGAGACCAGACGAGTGGTCATTTTATTAGTACAAGCAAAAAGACTAAGAAGTGCAGAAGAGAAGCATAGAGTAGAGTGATGATGAATGACGAGACAGAGACTCAATTCGGGAGAGCTTCCTCGTCCTTCCTGAAAAGTTTGTGGTGAATATGTTGAGCAAAAGTGCGGGGAGGAAAACGTGCCGGTTCTTTCTCCGTCACAAGTTCAGGCAGTGGCTGCAAGATGATCTTCTCCTTCGGTGGTTCACAGAACACCGCCCACGATATTCGAACCTTTTCTTTGTTCACCAATCCCCTGTGGAGAATACTCTTGTACCTCCCGTTACTCAGGATCTCAACGGTGTCTCCGATGTGCATGAAAATCGAATTTGGCACACACTTCGCCGTCACCCATTTTCCCTTGTAGAAAAGTTGCAGACCCGGCACCATGTTATGAAGGAGGAAGGTCAGTGAACTTATATCGGTGTGAGCTTCAACTCCCAGAGCCAATTCCGGCTGTGGACAAATTGGGTAGTAGTTGATCTTCAACTGAAGCAAAAGCTCTTCCATTCCACCCACTTCCTTCTCTAATCTTCCACCTTCCAACCCCAATCCAATAGAAAGTGCCTCCAGTATCTTCGTCGCAAGACTCCTCAGTTGCCTTGCATACTCGCTAGTTGCCTCACTTTATCAAAAACAAAACATAGCAATATATATGTAAGAAACTATAATCAAGTGGAAGGAACGAAGAAACGATGATGATGAATGCTCACGTGTAATCAGAAGGTTTGGTTGGCCAGATGGAGAGGTCGCGTTTGTCTTCAGGATAAACAAGGTGGAAGAAGTAATCTTCCCACTCCAATTGCCCACTGGCATTGTTGGCAAGCTTGCTTCCGTACCCCTGAATCTTCCCAGAGGCTTGGTCGTTGGCGTACTTCTCCTTCTCCTCAATGGGAAGAGAGAAGAAGGTTTCCCCTGCTTTCCGCAGGCGATTCAAGAGCTCCTCGGGGATGCCATGGTTCACCAGGTTCATCACGCCCCATTCCGCCGCCGCTTTCTTCAGCTTCTCCCGACACTTCCCTCGAACAACCTCCGACGGCGAGTCTATCTCTCCCAGGTCAATCGTTGGAACTTGAGGCCCTTCCTTCTTCTCCTCCTCGAACACGTTTCCTATGTTGTCCAACTCCTCTTGCGGCCTCACGTACTCCTTCGGGATACACGTTATCCCACTGCTCGCCAAGCTTTCAACTCTCGGACCCACCGTACCCATCTTCTCTCTCCAACCTTCTTTCACTTCACCTCTTGGATGTTCAGTTCTTCCTCTCCCTGGGTTTTATATTCCAATTCTAAGCAAACACCACTGTCAATTTCCCTAACAGTCTCCATCCATTTGCGTTGGTTGTCACGTGGCAGCTCCTCAACAAACCAAAACTTCAACGCGCCTTGACTGGAGGTTAAGCTCCTGCATCATCTGCATCCACACCACTCCGCCTAACCCTCCATTGCCATTCTCGAACTTCTCTTTCAAGTATTTTACTCAATGAATAAATTCTTTTTTATATTTCTAAAAACAAAAACAAATTAAAAAATCAAATAATAAATAGTACTACTCTTTTCTATTTCATATCTATCAACCACAATTAGCTCCCTCCAACACCGCCTGAACACCAAATTTATTCTACCATATTCTCCCTTTGTTTATTACGCCTTCCTTCCCTCAAATAATTCTCCATTCAACCAATTTTGCCTGCTTCAATCAGAGGGGAAAGGGAACGTAATCTTATTTATTTATTCAGTTATTATGTCTATTCAACCTTAACCAAGTAAAACGAAAAGGAAACGACAAAACAAATTAATTTATTGATTTTCAATGTATGTGTATATATTTGCTTTAAAAGAATACGTCGGATCAAAATATATGGGTACATTTCAATGTCGTGTCGGCTATGATTTGGTATCGATGAATCCCAAGATGGTTCTATTTAGAGTGGAAACTGGCCAATTTGTTTTGTGCTGTCGTTGATCTTTCTAAAATGGGTGAGGTAGATTGACATGCATTGTTTAAAAAATTCAAGTTGTCAATTGATTGAGAACTTAACTCCCTAGAAAAAAGTATTCACAAGTTTACGAAATGGTAATTTATTAAAATAAAAAAAAATGAATATATAAATAAATTATTCCATTAATATTTTCTGTAAAGTTAACCGGATAATAAGAAGAAGAAAAAGTAAAAAATAACATCTATAATAAGATATTTCGTTGTTTTTAGTAGCCAAATGTAAAAAATCCAAGTTATTCCTTCACATTTCACATTACATTCTATTTTGGTTGAATTAGTTTAAGGTTGGTAGTACTTTTTGATCTCTTTCGATCCTCCAATTCTTTTTGAGAATGCATTCTTGATAAGTTATTGACCTGCTCAAAACATGCTAAGTCAAATATGTTTCATAAAAAATTTTCTATTTTATTGGGATGGATTCATATTCTTTTACATATACATCAATCATATATTTATAAGGTTTTTTTAGCGACATAATTCATTGATTAAACACATTATATTTTTAGACAATATTTTATTTAATTCTTTTTCTTATATTTATTTAATCATAAACAACTTTTTTATTATATATTACTAAATCTCATAATAATTTTTGTTATATTAATATAATTAATATGTGATAATCAAAATATATATATATATATATTTATTTATTTGAACAACGACCATATAAATACATTATTAATATATTTTAAAATAATTAGTTTATTATTTTTTACTCTTTTTTTAATAATTAAAGTTTTAAACTTTGTATTTTTAAGTTGAAGTAACAAAAAATGAATTTAAATAATATAATACAAAATTTATAAATATTTAAAATTATGATTTTTATTATTATAAATATCTCAGATGAACGTGTACTATTTTAATTCAATTTATTATAAATATAATTATTTAAAACTGTATGTGCTGTAATAGTTTTCTATTAAATAATAATAATTTAATTTCTGTATACTAAAAAATATGAAAAATATTTAATAATAAGAATATTTATACATAAATTAATATAAAAAAGATAGATGTACTTTTTTAAAAATAAATTACTATGTTATAATTTATTTTATATTACGTGTAAATAATTTGTATTATTAATAAATATATTACTTTTAGAAATAAAAGTAAAATATCGTTTTTTAAATTTTATTTTATTAAATGACTAAATAATTAAAAATCACAATGATAAAAATAAAAATGAAAAACATAATATAAAAAGAATAATATTTTAAATATAGTTATTTTTATCTAATATTTTTTTATACTTGTTTAATGTTTAATTAATATACGTAATATATATATATATATATATATATATATGTATGTATATATATTCATATAAAGTCTTAAATTATTTTAAATGTTTAATCTAATTTTAAAGAGTTTGTAATATTAATTTATTTATATTATTAATATATATATATATATATATATATATATATATATATATATATAGGGGTTTGCTAATTTGCGTACGCTTGTTTTTCAGTTGGTACATTTTAGCAACGTGTATCGGGTTTTAGTAGACAAAAATACCTTAATATATCATGGATTCTAATAAGGTTAAGGATATTTTAATATTTTTCATTCTCAATCCAACATTTTCTCTGTAATCAGAAACATTTGTCTAACCCTAATCTACTTTCCTCACTTATCCAATTTGTTTCTAAAATTTAAAAACAAAATTTAATAATAATCAGAAGGAAAAAGATATAACACAGTCCTTCAATCAAAAACCAACATCAACATCATCAATTATTTTGTTGTTAAAGTGGAAAATAAATGAACGAACAGAGCAAAAGCAACAAACTATGGTGTCGCAGGTTGCTGTGTGTGGGCGAGAGAGAGTATGTAGATGAGAGCGAAACAAATTGGATAAATGAGGAAAGTGAATTAAGGTTAGGCGAATGTTTTTAATTTTTCAGTTGGGGCTACAATAGGATGACAGAAAAAAGGTCGGAGTGAGAGAGATAAAAGAGAAAATGATTGAGGTATAAGGGAGGTGAGTAAGGGTTTTTGGTTTTTTTTTTGTTAGTTTTGAGAATAGAAATCATTCAAATACTCTTGACCTTAAAACTTATAATCCATAGTATAAGAGGGTATTTTTGTCTACTAAAATCTGGTACACATTATTAAAATGTACCAACTGAACAAAGAGCATACACAATTTAACAAACCCCATAAAATAAATATATACAATATGTTATTTTTCTGTTAAATAATTTAGTTTAACTTTTATATAAAAAGAATATGAAGACCTTTGAATAATAAGAATACTTATATAATAACTTAATAAAATAATACAGAATTTTTGAAGATTAATCTAAAAATTTAATAAATTAAATGGATAAAAGAATAAAACAACTTGTTAGAAAGACAATCTTTTATATGATAATATAAAAAATTTGTATAAACAAATTAGTATGAAAAAATTGGTATAAACATATTAGTTTAAAAGTCAAATAAATAAATAATAAATAAATATTAAATTAAAAAATTAAAAGATTAAATAAATAGACAGGAAAATAAAATAACTTCCATACACAATGGATATAAATAAAAAAATTAAAAATTAAAATGACTTAAAAACAATTTTTGAAACACTTATTAACAAAAATAAACCTGAATGATAATATAATTTTTTTAATAATTTTTTATTAGAATTGATAATTAGTTGACAGTTTTTTTAATAATAGTGTAAATACAATGATAACATACATGGCTATATACAATGACTATATCAAGTAACAAAAATGTCACGCCCTTGGGGCACAACCACCTTCTTGCTTCAAATATCAAGAAATGTAAAATTTTCAAGCAGTGTCATATTTCTTTGCCATTTTGTGTTTGTGATTCTCCACATCGTCTTTTGAACATCATTCATCATCTCTGCTCACGTGATAACCCTCAGCAAACACGTGGCCAACGGAATATCTCCACGTGTCCACAAGAAAGGGAATGGGGCTTCAATTGACACATGAAGAAGACATGCCACTTAGTCAGAAACCTAAGTGAAACAAAACAAACAAGAACACGATGTGAACTGTGAAGACAAGAAGATCAAAGAAGGAAAGGGAGAATAAACCGTTGCACTTCCCTCCACACGTTCATCCTTTGCCTTATCTTTCCCTACAACCAAACAAATTAAAACAACCCTCTTTAACAATGAATTATCATAAAACAATCACAATAACACCACCAAAAACATTTTCTGTTGCTAGATAACCATGGCTACCAAACTCACCTTCACACTGTTACAGCCGCGACCATTCACTTCCCCTAGACCAACGCCTTTCATTCCAATCTCTTCCTTCTCCTCCACTTCCGTTTCCCCTCTCCACCTTCTTCAATTCAATGCTCGCCGCTTCTGCCTTCGCCGCCGGCTATTTCTGTTTCCTGTCAGGGCCGCTGCCGATCAAGGTCTTATTCCTAGCATCATCTTTTTGTTTCATGCATTGCTCTCACGACGCCGTTTCCTCTTTTTCTTTCAGGAAAGGCTGAGGAAGATGACGTTGTGGATAGTAAAATCCTACCCTACTGTAGCATAGATAAAAAGGAGAAGAAAACAGTTGGTGAACTCGAGCAAGACTTTCTTCAAGCACTGCAAGTACGATAAAAAGAACTAGTTTTTTTTAACATTTATTTATTGCTGGATTTGTTATGCGTTATGAAAGAGGGAGCGTTATATTTAACTTGAAGTGGGACTCTGTTTTTGTTGAGGAACAGGCATTCTATTATGAGGGGAAGGCTATCATGTCAAACGAAGAATTTGATAATCTTAAGGAAGAACTCATGTGGGAAGGGAGCACCGTTGTGATGCTAAGTATATATATATATATATATATATGGAACTAGCTATTTCACTCACAGTGGGATGAACTCTTACAACATTTTGAGTCATTATTGGTTTCTGTGTAGGTTCAGAAGAACAAAAATTTCTGGAAGCGTCTATGGCCTATGTATCCGGAAAACCAATCCTGAGCGACAAAGAGTTTGATGATTTGAAACTCAGGCTAAAGGTTTGCCATTAGTTCTCACATGACCACAAGTAACTTTAAATAAGTTAGACAATCACATTTCTGCACTGATGTAAGATCAAAGAAGGATTCAAATCAAAGTAAAATGTTATTCATTGCTTAAAGAATAACTAATTTTCTATGAACTCAGATGAAATTGAAACCTTTTAATGTTTAACTGCACATACTGTGTTTGTAGATGGAAGGGAGCGAAATTGTGGCTGAGGGTCCTCGGTGCAGTCTTCGTAGTAGAAAGGTGTGTGTAGATAGTTTAAGGGATTGTTATATAAAAGTATACAAAACAGTGATTGTACAGTGGTCAATTGTACACATTCTAGTATCCTTCGATATATATTGCTGTTTGCTGGAATAAATCATTCTCTGAACATTGAACCTTAGATAGAGATCAGTCAAAAAGTGTGTTAGATATGTTAATTCCCTAATTACTAATTGGCATCATTTTACAGGTCTACAGTGACCTTTACGTTGACTACTTGAAGATGTTCTTACTGAACGCCCCAGCTACTGTGCTTGCACTTGGACTGTAAGTAACTCTATTTTCTTCTGTGTATGATAACTTCATCCTGCTTAAGGTCTTCATTTCTTTTGGTTTTTCCATTATTTTCCTGTATATTTTTAGGTTCTTCTTCCTTGACGATTTGACTGGATTTGAGATCTCATATCTCATAAAGGTATATGCCCCTGTCATTTTTCCTTGTTCTAGCATTCTTAGCTGGTTAGTTCATGTAGTTTGATCTGAAATGCCTAAGTATCAGACAGGCAATAGTTTTATTTATGCAGTTCCCTCTTACATTACATTGCCCTCTTCATTCAAATAAGAAAGCACTTTAGCTGTATTGTGTAAAATATATTCTAGTCAGAAAAAGATCTTCTAGAGTGCAGGGTTAAATTTAGAGAGGAAAATGCAAGTGGATTTGATAACAAAATCAGAAGCACATTATAACGAGCTATGTAGATATATTCTAGTAGTAAACCCAAAAGAGTTTCTGCTATTTAACAAACAAGATTTATATCTGAGGGTGAGCAGAATCGATAGCTGGGACAATGACATTGATTTATTCCTAGACTAGAAATCATTTATTTGAAAATAGTGGTATTACACCTTCAATGTTTTAGCTAATGTCGTGAATTGTTAAGTGCAGATTCCGGAGCCATATAGTTTTATTCTAACTTGGTTTGCCGCCATTCCCTTTATTTTGTGGCTGGCTCAATCAATTACAAAGGCAATTGTAAAAGACTTTTTGATTTTAAAGGTACAATTTTTGTTGCACCGTCTCTTTATTCTGCACAACACAAGTACTAACTAACATAGTTTTATCTGTAAAGGGCCCCTGTCCTAACTGTGGCACTGAAAATACCTCTTTCTTTGGGACAATACTGTCAGTTTCAAGTGGCGATTCCACCAACAATGTCAAATGTGAAAAGTAAGTATAAAAGTGGTTTCCCCGGCGGCACTGTCCTCACCCTGTCTTTCCATATTGTTCATTATCCTATGATTAGACTAATACAGTGATTTATGATTTATGATTTGTGATGGATCATTAGTTTAAAAACCAATGTTTATATTTTGCCTCAGCTGTGAGACTAAAATGGTGTATGATTCAAGAACAAGATTGATTACATTGCCGGAAGGAAGCAGTGCCTAAATTGAGGTACATTATCACTGCTAAGTAGCATTAAATTTCTGGCATAAGAAAAGCTTCAAGTTCGCTTTGTGACCACCGGTTAAGACTCTGGAAGTGAAAACTTTCTTTGTTTTTCTTTGGTCATTTCTGCAAAGACATCTTAATCTAAATGTTATATATACCTGAAGGTTTAGCTTGATACTATTCTTTTCTGCAATTAGTTGAGATGGTGAGGATCAGAAACTACTACTTACATGTGGAAGCTAGAGACTAATTTATCAAGCCAGCAACTCAAGGTCGCTGTCATAGGCCATGAAAGTAATCATTATTCTCACTGTGGTACACCATATATACAAGTACAAGTTGTAATTTTATGAACTTTGTAAACAAATGCAGGATCGTCCACTGGAAGAGATGAGTTACATGATTTCTTTTGTAACAAAAAAACAATCTAAAAAGTTATGAAACCGCCCTGGTGTGGGATTTTTATTTGTTGGCATGCTTTAGTTTTTCTGCAAAGTCTTGCTTTATTGAGAACTACTTTTTTTGACAAATTTCTCCAATGGAATTTGAAGAAAGAAAACTAGAATAAAACGATGTTTTTTATATAGAATTTCTCCCTAATTTAAATTATTATTTTAATTTCTGCCTGAGTTAATTTTAGCTGATGAATAAATTTATTTGATCAATTAATTAATTTATCTAGAAGTGTTTAACATACCCTAAGTCATTTAAGATAAATTTTAATAGCCATTATTAAATAAATTATTACGTATTGGTCATTGTGATTACTAAGTGTAAATGATATAATTAATAATTAATGATAATAATAATAATTATTACTAATTAATGATAACATAAGATACACACAAATAATAACTCCTACATTATTTGGCCTAGTTTATTTTTTAAAAAATTGAGTTGATTAAGTTTTTCTTCTTCTATTTTTAAAAAATAGAATCTGTAAAATTATATAGAAATTTAGTTGACTCAAATAATCTAATTAAAACATTAAATTTAACTTAAAATTGAAAACAAAAATTCTTAATTTTTTTCTTCTCCTTACCTTATATATAACTTCGTGTTTTATATAAAATCCATCCACTTTACAAGAGAAACTATTAAATTTCTAAATCCTTAACTGTCTACATTTTTTAATATATCCAATCGATGATAAACTCTAAAATATTTAGAAAAAAAAGTAGCAGCTTGATGAAGTAAATGAAAGAACAGCGGTGGGATCGGATTCACTCAATTTAGTCTAAATAATCTGAAAAAATTTAAAAGAACAGGCATATGACACAAATTTAAAAAATTGAAAGTGAGCTAGGGCTTTAAATAATCTTCTGCAAAATTATATAAATTATATGTGCTTGGTTCTTTTCGTTTTCAGAAGCAAAAATAGGTGTGGATAAAATATTTTTCTTCTAGAAAACAAGCATTTTTCTTCTAAATTAAAGTTGATACAATGAAACCAAACTTCGGTTTTATCTAGGTTTGTTATTGGGTAATGATATTTGACAATATTTTTTTATAATATTTTAATATCATTTATATGTCATTCTGTGATTGGTCTATGTTGATGTTTATGATTATTATTATTGATTGTTGAGTAATTTTGAATCAATTACAAAATGACACGTAATTATTGATGTTAAAATGTTATTAAAAAAATGTTGTGAAAATATTATTATTTTGGTTGTTGAATTTCGTGGACTTTATTATTAAATACAAAAGTCAATACTTAAAATATTATGGACTAATTAAGAAGTAAAAAGAAAGAGTGCAATGGCTAATGAAAATAAAATTTTATAATGACACGAAAGTATCAAACTTGTCTGCACGTTTTCACTCAAAACATATCCCGGATTTGTCCTGTCTTGTCGATTACGTACATATATACCTACGAGGGCCAAAAAAACAAAACAACAATATTGTTGACTCTGCAGTCGTGGGAATCACTAAGCCAAGACGTGCCCTAGAAATTGTACTTCCTATATAAAGGATACATGCACCAGTCAATCACCATATCGCACTGTATTCCTTCTCCTCCACAGTTAAACTATTCAAAACATAATCATGGCTTCAACTCTTCAAGCTTTTGCTTTTACAATGAAGTTCATGTTCATTCTGATGTTCATGCGAGAGCAAGCAACAGCTGCGGGGATATTTCGACCCAGTCAATGGGCTCTCGCCCATGCCACCTTTTACGGTGATGAGACTGCTTCTGCCACTATGGGTATGTGTGTGTATCTCATCACTACCATACACTATTCGTGATTAGTGTTCTTGAAATTACTATTTTTTTTTCTTATCCGATTGTCAATGGACTTGTAGGAGGAGCATGCGGGTACGGGAATTTATTTCAAAATGGTTACGGGACAGACACGGCGGCTCTAAGTTCTACGTTGTTCAACAATGGTTATGCGTGTGGAACTTGTTATCAAATAAAGTGTTACCAATCAAGTGCGTGTTATAAGAACGTAGCCTTTACGACGGTGACCGCCACCAATCTTTGCCCTCCTAACTGGGCGCAACCCTCCGATAACGGCGGCTGGTGCAACCCACCACGAGTTCATTTTGACATGGCCAAACCCGCTTTCATGAAGATTGCGCAGTGGAAAGCCGGCATCGTCCCTGTTATGTACCGCAGGTAAATCTCATAAATTTCTTATACAGTTGATCAATGTGTGAGTGATAATCACTGTGAGACGTGATTAATTTGTTGATGTATATGCAGAGTGGCATGTGTAAGGAAGGGAGGGGTTCGATTCTCTTTTCAAGGAAACGGATACTGGCTATTGGTGTATGTGATGAACGTGGGAGGTGGAGGAGATATTTCGAGCATGTCGGTGAGAGGAAGCAGAAGTGGATGGATCAGCATGAGCCATAACTGGGGTGCTTCATATCAAGCATTTGCAACTCTTGCTGGCCAAGCTCTTTCTTTCAGGATTACTTCATACACCACCAAGGAAACTATAATTGCATGGAATGTTGCTCCTTCAAACTGGAACGTCGGACTCACATATTCCACCACTGTTAACTTCCGCTGAACAATTCCAATTTGTGTCTGCTGCAAGTGCTTTTTCTACATACTAGCTAGAGCAGCAGGTGCACATACAGATAGATGTAAAGAAAATGTCACTTTTTGTTATAGTTTGACAAACTTAAAGTGAAGTTCATCATTAAGTTAGCTGGAAATTTGCAATAAAAACTTGAGTCTGATTTTATACTGAAATTTAGTTACCAATGGCCTCTGAATAGAATTGATGTTTAGCTAACTGAGTTTTGTTCGGTTCATATTGGAAAACTGGAAGTCTAAATATCTTATCTTGCACGAAACCTGGTTTTTATCGGTAAGAAAAAGGTAAACTATTGCTTAGTGCTTAATTTTTTAGTTTTCTGGTTGTTATTTTTTCGTCTACTTTTGTTTGCATTAATCAAATTTAATTCAGCTAATTATAATATGTTTCATTTCAATGATAAGCATTATGGACATCATTGTCGTATTTAATGTTGCTAGTTCAGTATTTTAAAATATTAACTGATTACCTTATATTGAAATAATATGATTACTGCACTATTAAATATATATCAATGTTAAATTTAATGATTAAGATATAAATTATATTAAATGTATAATTTTTCCAACCTTAAGTTTTGGTTGCAATTAATGTTTATATACAGTAATTATGAACACGTGCTACACAATAATAGCAAATACGAACTCTAAAATTGAAATAACTACATATTAAATACTGTATACAATATTTCCATTTTTAAATTTATATTTACAAATAATTATGAAATTCAACACACTTAATATATTTTTTTAAAATAAACATGATTTAATTAAAATATAACCAGTCATCTAATTCAATTTAAATATAGTTAGATAAAAAAAATTAAATATTTCAAAATTAGTAAATTTATTTACATATATTTTAAAAATATATAATTTAAAAGAACATGACATGAACCTAAAATAAATATACAGTGTCACTTAATCAAAATCTAGAAACAAATCCAAATAAATAATAGACAAATCGAAAGATCTTAAAGTTGTTCGTCTTGAGTTAAAATTAATAAAAATTTAAAACGGGTTTTTAATTAAAATGTATGCAAATTATATTTTTCTAAAATAAATCTTTTTCAACTGCATGACGTGAATACGACATTAAAATTTACGGAATGAAAGTAAAAAGTGACAAATTATTTTACATTACCTAGTTTTGTGTGTGGTCGGGCGAGATGAGAAAGAGATAATACCATAGATAATAGGCGCCATTCTCACTTTTTTCCCGCGAAAAAAGCGTCTATTTCCCGGGAAAATTCTGGGGGCTTCTCATTTCATCAAATCGAAGGAAGAAGAAGAAGAATAAGGGGGAAAGAGAAAAGGGTTTGGTTAGGTTTGATTATTATGGACGAATCGTTCGCTCCACCTCCTCCAATGTCCTCTTCCCAGCACAACCATGTCAAACGAATGTTAAATTCCAATCGCTTCAAATCACCTTCCAAAACAATCTACTCCGACCGCTTCATACCCAGCAGATCCGCTTCCAATTTCGCTCTGTTTAACCTATCGCCGTACACGGAAGACGGTTGTAGCTGCAGCCCCTATGGCAGTGCGCTGCGGAGTGCCTTGTTTGGACCTTCTACACCCAATAAATTCGAAAGCCCTAATATATTTCGTTTCAAATCGGAGACTCGACAGTCCATGCACTCTCTTTCTCTCACTCCTTTTACTTCCCAAGATGTCCTTCTCCCTGGCTATGACTACAATCACAAGCCTCTTAAGCGCCCTCGAAAGATTCCTCCCTCGTCTTTTAAGGTTTTTTTTTTTTTGTGTTCCTGTTTTAAGAGGTTTTGTTTTTGGATGTTTGGTATAATTGCAATGTTGTGCTTTAGGTTCTGGATGCGCCAGCTCTGCAAGATGATTTTTATCTGAATCTCGTGGATTGGTCCTCCAGCAATGTCTTGGCTGTGGCTCTGGAAAACTCTGTTTATTTGTGGAATGCTTCCAGCAGTAAGGTTTGTATATTTTTTTTTTTAAAATGACGACTAATTGTTTTTACTATTAGGATCTTTGTTTCTTTGATTCCTGTTGGGACCAAGACATCCTCACAAATTTTGGTCTTTCGTGTTGGTTGTGAGACTAATCCTTGGTCCTTAGTCCGAAGCTCACTCGTATCTAAAATCATCTGATGAATATCGAGCATTCACACCAATTTGGGTTAAGATTAACTAGAAGTCTTTTATAGCAAACTAAAGCTTGAATTTTTTATGGGAATTATGTTCGTATTTAGTGTGAGACTTCGCTTTGATTAGGATTGTTTTCAAACCAGGGTGCTTGTGCGAAGCAAAATAAAATAAAATAAAATTTAGATATCATGTCGATGATGTTACTCGAGGATGTTCTGTTTCATAACTTGAATTGTTTTTTATTTCCTTGTGTCTGTGCGTTTTATATTATTTGCTGGTGTGCTTAAGATGGAACTGCATATTCAAAATGACATATGCGCAGGTAACGAAGCTATGCGATTTGGGGGTTGACGACTCCGTTTGTTCAGTTGGCTGGGCTCCGCTTGGCACCTACTTGGCTGTCGGATCAAACAGTGGAAAAGTCCAGGTAAGAGTTCATATGGAAAACTTCCCATGCAATTGTAATCACAATTACCTATTTTCAGTTTTTTTTAAGTGTCCTAGGTTAAGCAGGATTCTTTTATAGGTATTCTTAGCAGATTCAGTGCACTCTATCTGTTGAGGAATTTTTTCTGCTATTTTTTCGCGAGAGTACTTGTATACTTATATATAACTAGCCATGTACTATAATTCTAAAGAATCAAAGGCATACTTTTCCCGTGTTAGGAAAGGTCTCTCCGTATAGGAAGGGAAGTAGCATAACATATAATATGACAAAGGTCTCTGTATAGGGATCGCAGTTGCAGTGGCATTTGATATAGCATGTCCAACTGTTTAGATGAAGTTGGGCAGGAGTTACATTCATTATGGTAAGAACCTCTTTTTAAAGGTAGTCTGGCATCGAGTTTAGTGAATATCGTGTTGTAGAAAATACAAAGTTTTCTTTAGTATCATCTTAACAAACTAGTTCGTCCAATTTGCGAATCTGGACTAAAACATTATTCTCATTACGTTTACTAATGGCTTGGTGTTGACAAAAGGCTTTTATTTTCTTGCTAGACGTTTCTCTCTTAAGCTCGATCCTAGCCCAGGGATAGGGGCGTTATATGAGGTCATGATTAAAAACCCATAACAAACCTAAGAGTATTTGGGAGCTTAGAAAAACCCTTAAAATCCAAAAAAACATCTAGAAATGACAAAAATACGAAGGAAAAGTCTAGGGAAAAAGGTACGAGTCCAAGGAATCAGCGTGGAAAAATGATATTTTTAGAGAAAGAAGAAGGCATACCTATTAAAGCTTGAAGTTGTTGAAAAACCTTCAAAGAAGCATCTAAAGCGGATGGCTGAGTCTTTACGTTGAAATTGGCTAAATTTGTGTCCTGTCATAACTTCAGAAAACGCCCAGGTACTGAATTCAACCTTTATGCCGAGTAAAGGCTAGGGGGTTGTATAGTGTCATAAACTTCAAGAACCAACCACCACTAAACATAGAGGATCAAGCTTTTTGATCAAACTTTCGGTGAACATAAATTAAAAATAGATCCCTATAATCCCAGAGCTATTATAGAAAAAAGTAAGATGCTTATATCTTTAAGTAAAATATCCTAAATGAGCTTTCTGGTATTTTATATCTTCATAGATATGTATAGATATAAGTTGCTGAATCTACCACCCTAATGACTCTAAATAGGAAGGTAGTCTAAACACTTGGACACTTGAACTCTCTGGCTTGAACTTACCATTACTTTGAACCATGACAATCCTAAACACTCATTCCAAATCTTTTGTTCTTCAGTTTAGCATAACCCTAGACAGGAAGAACTACTTATTGACAACGGGATTGTTTTATATATAGGTCATGTAAATTATATTTCAAGCTGGCTTTTATGCAATTGTGTTGATATTAGATGTTGCTATTTCGTTAATAAAATGATTTGCTCAAATCGATTGTTGAACACATAGAATGCAATTAAAATTAAATAATTGAGAGTAGAACCCTCGTCTAAAGCTAGGCTGCTATGCGGGGCATGGAACTACAAGTGCAAGTTCTCTCTATGTCTTGCACTTGTTTGATATCAGATCCATGCTCCTGTTCAGACCCCATTGGTTTGAAAGCGTGGTTCACTTACACTTAAAGCCAAGGCTGACGTAAGTGAGTCTAGTATGGTACCAGACTAACGACAGTTTATTAAATGGCACTATCAAGTCTTTTCCCCTATTCTATTTGTGCTATAGTGATTGGTAATTGCATATCCTGCTACCTTAAACTTGACTTTTGATGTTAAATATAAGTTTGTCGTGTTAGTGAGTCCAATAAACTTAGCCTCTTTGTTTTTGTGATTTCTATTCATTTGATAGATATGTTAATGCAGTACATAGGCACATGATGTGTTCTACTTTCATTTAACATAAACTTTATTTGCCCGCCTGGTTTAAACTTTGCTTTGGATCCGTATCCATACTCAGTTGACCTAGAGGTAGGTATCCAGTGCATCATTTCCACCTGAATTTTTGATATTTTGACCCGTAAAACATGGTGTCAAAAGTCATCTTTTACTTTTTTTGTAATGTCGAGTACTTTTTTATTGCATCCCTGGGACTTGCTAAGTTCCTCTTAACCTTTCTTTATGTAGATTTGGGATGTATCTCAAGGCAAGTCTATAAGAACTATGGAGGGTCATCGATTACGTGTTGGGACCTTGGCCTGGAGTTCATCTCTTTTGTCTTCTGGTAGCCGGGATAAAAGCATTTACCAACGAGACATACGTGTACAGGAGGATTTTGTCAGTAAACTGTCTGGGCATAAATCAGAGGTTAGTCTTGTTTTTATTTGCAGTGACCTTATCTGATAAAACTAGCTACCTACTGTGTATGACTTAATGATTGAATTCCCCCTTTTTTTTTATTCTTCAAAGGTTTGTGGACTGAAGTGGTCTTATGATAACCGTGAGTTAGCATCAGGTGGAAATGACAACAAGGTACACAATATCAAGTTGTGTTATGCTCATGAACTGTGCCACTGCACTATTGCCCTTTTGATCTGTACTTGGCATAGGTTACTAATAATTTGTTTACTATGTTTGTAGCTACTTGTTTGGAATCAAAACTCCACCCAGCCCATCCTGAAGTTCTGTGAGCATACAGCAGCTGTTAAAGCTATTGCGTGGTCTCCTCACACAAATGGACTTCTTGCATCTGGAGGAGGTACTGCAGACCGTAGCATTCGTTTCTGGAGTACAGCCACAAACTCACAGTTAAACTGCATCGACACTGGAAGTCAGGTATTTGCTTCGCTTTAACTCTGTTGATCTAATAAATGTCTTGTTATTTGTTAGGTTTATGAAAAACTGAATTTATTTTGCTACAAGATTCATATTCCCCTTTGAAGGGTAATATGTTAAGTTTGATAAAGCATCAAATGATAACAGCAAACTATCACGCATAATCAAACCTTACTAAATGGAAAATATGATTAAACTTAATTTAAAAATAATTATAAATAGAGGAATGATATAAAAAAAGGGGTGAGGGACCACAAACTCAATATTGAAACATTGAAACTTCCAAATTCAAGACTGACATTGCTCTCTATTGTTGGATCTTCGTGGAACTTTTTCAAAGAACATTTCCTTGTAAATTCGCATTCCTACTTTCAGCTGGGAAGAATAGAAGAATAGGTATTCGATTAGTCATAGCTATGTCAGTTGGGTAATATGACTAACATCTAATCCAAGTGGTGCAATGAAATTCTTATTTGTTTTATCATTGAATAAGAGTAATCCATGTACAGAAAATAACATCTGTTTAGTGTTCCATGGAATCATGGACCATTATTCATAATATCTGAGAAAACAAAATTTATATATCCCGTTGGCTATTCAATATCCATGCCAACAATTGTTAGATTATATTGAAGAACTGCTTTCAGAATTCATGGAATTTTCTCCACATATACAAGGATTATGGGTTTCTACCCCACACCGCCATCCCCTCTTTTTATATCCAATAAAATGACTATCACATATCTTACATGTTAACAGGTTTGTAATCTTGTCTGGTCTAAAAATGTAAATGAATTGGTGAGCACGCACGGCTACTCCCAGAATCAGATAATGGTTTGGAAATATCCCACCATGTCAAAGGTATAGATACAATCTGTTGTCATAACATAGACATAGTTCTATAAAATTAATTTTAATGTTTTACATTTTTTTTGTCCTTTTGATGCAGCTGGCAACTCTTACAGGCCATACTTACAGAGTTCTTTATCTTTCCATTTCTCCTGATGGACAGGTGTTTCAATTGTTCTTTTGGCTATTATTCTTTCTAAGATTTTATGTAATTAGCGGCTTTTTACAAACTTTTACTGTTTTCTGAATCTTATGTTCTTTTCCTTGTGACATGACTTCCACTTACTGTATTAGACTATTGTCACTGGAGCTGGAGATGAAACCCTAAGATTTTGGAATGTATTCCCTTCACGGAAATCACAGGTAACTATTTATTAAAATATAAAGGAAATAGTTTGTTATTTTCATTTTCAGTTCCTCTTGCTTACATAATTTGACCACGGTTTGAACATTTGATTGTCATTCATATCCAACTGTATTGCTATTTCCTTAAACGTAAATGCAGATGCAGGAATTCAGCTTAATGCTGGATCCAGAAATGTATCGAGGGGGGACTGGAATTTTTTTTCTTGATCCTCTGTAATAGTTTTTGAAAATTTATTTTCTTATTTTGCACATGATTGAAACTATTTTCTTATTTTCAATGATAATAATAACCTTAAACGTTACTGTAATAATCAGACACGGAGTTTTATGCAAATTTACGTTGCAGTAATAACAGCAAACACTACTAGTCCTACACAATTTTACACTTGGTAACCTTAACAATTATTATAAGGACGACATATGCAATCAGTTTTACACAGTTTTACACTAACATATGTGTGTGTATGTATACTATGTATATACGTGAGAAATCCATGGGAGGAGGGCCCAGCCCCCTCTGTATGTAGATTAGGATTTTTATTTGTTCTGCTCTCTGGTTGAAATGGCTAGGGCAACATTTGCTTATTTTAATATTGGCATCAAATACGTTATGTGCATATACGTAGGAGGGACTTGGTCCTTTTATTCTTTTCATTGTTTATATACTCAAGATAGGCGTATGGCTCTGATTATTCTGCAGAATACTGAGAGTGAAATTGGAGCATCTTCTTTTGGAAGATCTATCATAAGGTGACTTCAACTTGCATATATATAGCACAAGTGGCTGAATGAAATTTCAGAACAGCAAGAATACCGTAACGGTGGAAAATTGTATGTAGAAGACATCTACTAATTATGAAAGCCTTAGGGAGCCATGAATTTACAAATATGGCTGCCACTGGTGGAAATCCCTGTCCATGAATTACCTTTAGATTTATCTGTACATGTTTGTTGAGGGGAGTTGAAGCCAAGTTTTGTTTTCTCCATTTTTTGTGTTCTTTCCTGTAATGCGCCTTGCATTACATTGATAAATTAAGAATAGAATCATGTTTTCCATGTAATGGAACAGCTTTTGTATATAAAAGTATACTTCCCTCGGATGGTGTTTGTTTGTACAAGGGTGGTATCCCCTCAAATTAAGGCCAAAATTTCAGTGACCTCTTCAAGCGATGATATTTGTTAACTGAAGAAAATATCTGGCGTCAAAAGTATTTTTATTCAAAATATCTGGACAGGTTTTCTTGATTACCAAGAGAATTTTGACCACTAAGTCGATATTTTATCTGTTGGCAAATTTTATATATACACACATGCTATGCAATTACCATTAGCCCACAATCTCTGTTTTCTGAGTTCTTTCCGTAAGTACGTGTAGAAAATAGAAGAGGGTGAAAAATTGTCATCCAGTGTCTAATTTTTGGTTTTGTAAGTAGTTTCCAAAACTTAATATGTTTTTGTGTTGGAAATTAATTGGTAATAATTAGTAAGAAAATACTTTTAAAAAAAAAACAGCTAACAAAATTGTACAGACCCTAAGGCTCTGCTAAAGAAAGTTAAGATTGATTAATTAAAAAATTTGTTTAATGGAGAAATAAACTTTTTGAACCCGATATTTATCAAGAAATTTAAATTGTAAACATTTATAAAGAATAATTACATTAAAATTGAAGAATTTAAAATTTCATGAAAATGTTGAAAAACAATCACTTTTCTCTATCTTTATTTCATCTTAATCTGCGTTTCTTCTCTTTTCTCCTGTCATAATCATGGGTGGAAATGGCACAGATATATTTGACTATTGTTTATCTCTCTTCGCTTCTCTTCTTCCACTATAATGAAAAGAAAAAATCATCTCCAATACGTTCTTCAAACTCATAAATGTAATAACTTCTCTTCATTGGAAATCCAAAACTTATCACGCAAACTCAGAAAACAACGTGACAGCGAAAACTGAAATTACTGTGAGCATATATATATATATATATATATATATATATATATATATATATATATATATATATATATATATATATATATATATAAAGGAAATGATACTTCCATAAATTTATAGATGGACTTTCACTCCCTAAAAAACCGGTTTAATTTTTAGACCAAGCATATAGACACGTGATACACGAACCAAATTAATTTTCTGCAGAAGAAAAAGAAAGTAAAATAAAAAATTGCAAACACGAGTGTCCTTATTTACATTGAAAGGATATTTGAATGGTTCAATTTATCCTAATTTTCTATACAGGGAAACGTGATGCTAATTTTGGCAGAAACCCTGTAACTGTGACATGAAGCTTTTGTTTGTTTATAGATTTTGTTGTGGCTCAATCCCATCACAAGGTTCGTAATGGCGATTGGGAACTTCTTTAGACCACTGAATTGGGTTCAACGTCATTGGGGGAAAGCAACATTCGCATTCTTCTTGGCATGGCTGAGGAATCGCCAACCCCTCCTTGCTTCCAACACTTTCTTCCTCCGCCATCTCTTCCGGGGCCCCACCGTATGCATCCCTCAGTGGGCCCCAGCATTCCACCTTGTTGAATTCTGGAATGTTGGAGTGAAAATATACCCAAACCAAGGCCTCTTGCAATTCCGGGTAGTTGTTGAAAAGATCACCATCGCCGTGAACCACTGCCTTCAACACCTGATTAACACACGCAATTGCATAATGTTACGTTCAATTTTCGTTCATTGACCCTTCAATTTCATGCTTGCAAAACTAGCTTACCACTGGTAGCTCCTTGCAGAAGATGAAGTATCTTAACCTCGCTAACATGTCCAACAGAAAATGACCTCCACTGATGTGGCAGTGAACGTGCAGGGACATCCTTCCCTTCACCTTCTTCCACTGGGCCACCACTTCGTCCCTTTGCAATCTGTTGTACCATCCCTGCAACTGCAATTCATTCCAAAATTCATCATCACCCCTTCGTTTTAACACTCTAAACTACCTTTCCTACACTAAAAAATTCAGATACAATTTTAGTACCATTTACTACATTCAAACTGTAATTCAAAAACACCTTTCAAATATCTCTTTCATATCAGGATGAATTGGACTTTGGAGCGTTGAACAACCCATTCCTATTCCCCCTTTATAAGAAAAAATCATTTTTTTTTTCAAACAACTGAGAATAAATTCGATGAATCGAACCAAGCATCCATCCAATATTTTACTTCGTTCAACAGTATAATTCACGTGTTACCATCTATCATGATTTCCCACCCTTCCTCCCCAAAAAACGATCTCTTAACAGCAAGAAAACCCTGATTTCCTCTGTTTCGAGACAACTTCTGCATCCTCTTCTCAACTAATATTTACGTAACAGCAATTTCAAAAGAATAGTAAGACACAACAGAACTGTGAGATCAAAAGAATACCTGAGAGTTATTTATGGTTTGAGAGATTGCCAGGGTGAGCTTAGCGGTTATATCGCTATGGGTTAGCGTATAAGTCCTAGGAAGATTTCCCGGGTGTTTATTTTCATCCACCCCCAAGAACAAAACCTTCAGCTTCGAGGCTTCAAATATGGCAGGCCCAAACAACCTAGCCATCTGTTCCAATTCCAAACAACCCCATCAGACAAAACCAACAACAACAGTATCAAAAAAACCAAAAAATAAAAAACCCTAAAAAAAAAAGTCGTACAGGAACCATTGCTTTGTTCTTCTTGCGGTGCGGTGTTCCGTAGGGCGAGACAGAAATACTGTGGCGTGGAGGAAGCGAAGGGTTATTAAGCTTGGAAGGGAGAAGATGAAGAGTAGTGAGAGTACCCATGTTGTTCCAGTGATCTCGGAGGATTAAAATTCAAAGAAGAAACAGTAGGTTGTTTAGTGAGTGAGGCAGAAAGGATAAAAATATAATTTTTAAGCCTCTAACTGAGTGGGAATTCTATGTTCCTTTGCTTCAGAATCTACTTTCTCCTTTGCTTGTGAGCTTGAACAATGAAAACGCGATTATTGCTATAGGTGGAAGCGTTTGAGAGATGCGTGTAGTAAACCACTGATGCGTGTGACTTTTGCTCATAAGATTGCGGTTGCTTTAAGTCGTAGTTTATATGTGCTTTTTTTTTTCGGTACTTTGGCATGTAGTGGTGGCTCTTCCTCATTTGGACACGTTTCGAAGGTTTGCGCTACCCACTTTCATGTTTTTTCTAATTGGGGGTACACCTAATTTTTTTCGGGTATATAAAATACCTGACTTTAGATTTATTTTTCTTTCTCTCAACGAACTGATTAAAAATCTTTTATTATTATTTTTGTAAAAATAATAATAATAATAATAATAGTTTATTAGGATTCTTTTTCTCACACGTTATAAGTTGTGCTCTTATCGGTTACTGTTACGTGTTATGTATTATTACTGATATTTCTTTTTAGGACTTTCAAAAATGGCAGCTACTACTGTCTTCTTTTAAGATCTTCATCCGAAAGCGTTAGTAATCATAATTCGTGGTCGGGGAAATATTCCCTCTTAAAGCAAAAACCATGCTGTTCTGCGTATGACTTCAGTAAAAGGTTGTCGCATCATATCTTGAAGATTCACGATAGTGTGCTGATTTTCTTGATAATGGCTTATGAATAATTTAGTAATGATCACTAGTACTGTCACGTTCTGATTAGATAGTTGTATAGGTAATAAATTCTATTGTTTTTTCATGAATTACAAGCTTTTTTATTAATTTAATAATTCAACTTATACTTTATAGATGTTTTGAAATAATAGGTATTTTTTTTTCTAGTAGGATTAGAACTTTGTTTTATTTTTTAAAGATAGGTTAATTTAGTGACAAATTGATTAATATAAGTAACATATGGTTTAATATGGTAAAATATGGAAGGTGCGATAAGGATATTAAAAGTGACAATGATCAGATTTATTAGAAATATTGTAATTCATGAGTGAGTATTTGAAGTTTTGATCATTATCTCAAAGATTATCATATTATCTTGAGTCCACACTCTATTACAAACTTATAAAGGTAGCTCGAATTATTTATTACATAGAATATGCAAATAATTTTTTTATTTTATGTATATATAAATTTTTTTTAATTTATGCTTATATAAATTTTCTTTTATTTTATAAAAATAAGTATAAATTATTTGTAGTAGCTGGTGGAGATAATGAAATTCACCAACTCTATATAATATCATTTTCTTTTGCCCAATTTATTTATTTTTCTTCTCATTTAAGTATTGAACAAAACTTCTATGTACAAATTAATTTAAATTTAAGTAGATTTGTTAATAATTATTCTTTTCTTAATTTATAATTTAAATAAAATTAATTTTATTAAATTATTCATTATATATATATATATATATATATATATATATATATATATATATATATATATATATATATATATATATATATATATATATATACACACACACATGCACGTTCATTCACATGTATACATAGGTTAATATATATTATAATATATTTACTTCAAAATATACTTTTTATTGATTTAAAATATAAATTATTTAAAACTAATACACAATATCATAGTTATAGCTGTGAAAAGTGTATAAAATGTTAACAAGAGTTTAGAAATACCAAAGAAAAAAATAACATGAAATAAATAAAAATAATAAATATTCTCTTTTCTTTTTATTCACTTTAAATAGTTTTCTTTTTTAATTGAGTAAAAAGATTTTTATTTTATTCTATTATCTCTCTTATTTGTCTTCGCGCATTTAGATAAGTTTAGAGCCGAATATGAAATAATATTATAATTTAATACACTAAATAACTTATATTATTTTCGTTAAAAATATATTAGATAACAGGTTATATCATTCACATAACATAAGTGTGATGATATAATAAAGAATCTAATATTGTTTTCTTGAACATATTTTTAATTAAAATAAAAAATATTAGTTGATCGTTTTATAATATCTACAATATTATTTTATATTATTTATAAAATTTCAGGTTAGAGTTGTCAAAATGGGTCATAACCCGTGATTCAACCCGACCCACGGATTTAAGCCAGGTTGGATTAGAAAAAATTGTATTTTTTTTTATGTGGGTCAGATTTCAACCCGGCTCGTTTAAACCCGATTCATGCGGGTTGAATCTGTGGTGGGCCGGGGCCCACCAACCCACCTACCTAATTTTATTTTGTTAAAAATTAATTTTAATTTTATAAAAAAATATTTATTATTTTGTTTTTACTTGAAAAAATTATTTAAGTTTCTTATTTTCAAAATTAATTAAACACTGATGTTGGAATTGAAATTTGTTTAGATTTGTATTATAGAAAGTTTGTAGTTTTTTTTATTTAAAAAAAAATGTAATTAAGTGAGTCAGTGAGCCAACTCGTTTATCCACCAACCCGTGGTGGGTCGAACCGGGTTCAAATTTTTCTCACTCGCTAATAAATGAGCCGGGTTGGATTGGTTCACTAAGTGACCAACCCGTGGTGGACCAGGTCGGGTGGTCCATTTTGATAGCTCTATTTTAGATAAACAAGATAATAAAATAATATAACAGGTAATTAATGGAAAAAATTAAATTATGGTATTCAACTAAAAAATATAAAAAATTTAAATATTCAACATACCAACACAAAAACTAATAAATACTCAAATTCATAAAGTACTTAAAACTTTATTATTATTTTTCTAAACGTTAACAAGTGGTGTTTCACAATATAATATGATGTAATAGATATTTTGTAATTTTTTTTAAAACAATTATTTGCGCTAAACACTCTTACCCAACAGCTAATAACAGATCATGGTTTGTATCTTTTCAATATCTTTCCCCTTATTTATTTTTATTTAAGGGTTTTCTCTTTCCTTTTCTTTTAACTTGCTTTTCGATTTTTCTTCATCAACACTTATTCTACTAATTATATCAACCAAAGTACCATGAATTATAAGAAAATAAGATGTCGAAAAATGAATTTTATATTTGTATGTTATTATAAAACTAAGTTACCTTTTTAAAGTTTGTATTTTGGAGTCGAGGTTAATATTTTTTACACGAACAATTTTCAATTTTTAAACTTAGGTCAATGTCTTAATCTTTGTTTTTCTTTTCTCTTCCCATAAAAAAAAAGTTAGTGTTTATCCGAGCACTATGATAATAAATACGTAGTAGAAGTAACAAACTATTTTAATATCAAACTTGTATTTATAAGTTTTAGGATAAATTTTTGATTAATGATCAAAATTAAGATTAATATAGTTATTATTCTTTTTATTAATTTTATTTATAATTCGACTGTCCGACCGACCCAACTTTTCGTAATAGATGAAGTGTCACTATTTAATTCTTAATATTAATTTCGGTTTTTATTTTTTTATTTTACAAATTTTATTTTTTAGAAAAATACTTCATCTTCAGTTAATTTCATGTTAACATTATTTAAAATGTATCAAACGTTAAAATTTAAGTAATTTCTATTTTGAAATTATGATTTTTTTTCTCTTCATTCACATCTCTCCATTTTTATTTATCTCTCACCATCTCCATTTGTAATGTCAAGTAAAGCGACTATAGTGAGAAATTTGAGGAAAAGAAGCGTTGTATTTATATTAAAGTACAAATTAAAATCAATCAATTTGAGACTTTTTCATTTTAGACTTTAGGTAGACCAACCTTGTGTTTGGAAGGTTGTGAGATATGGTACGAGGTAAATGGAGGTACAAACGGGAGAAGGAAAGTGGTAAAAAGTAAAAGGAGAAAAATAATATAAAAAAACTGTAAAGTGTCAGATATTGATACATTGCAAATTTGAAATCGTGTTAAGAAAAATTTAATGGAAGATATTATATATACTGAATTCTTTTAAAGATAACACTGACTAAGTTACCAGCTAAACTTTTTTAATAAATATAATTATTATTTACTTAAATATTGATACTATAGTCTATACTATTTTAAAATCATTATTTATTTAATTGAAAATAAAGTCCCAGTACGTCGTATTTTTTACCAAACGATGTTTATGATTTTTATAACGTCTTCCTTATCTTTATCCTTGATCGTAATGTGTATGACCAATTGGAGCATTGTATTTCAAAACAAGTACCATCTATTAAAAAAAGTACTATATGTTCAGCATCTTGTCTTTATTTAAAAAATAAAAAACAGACAACATTGGTCAGTGAAATTGTGGTTCATTTTTATGTTATGTAGGACTTCTTGTCTTGTATATCACGTGCTTTCAGCAAGCATGATTTAAGTTGTTTCTAGATACACTTCTATAATTGTAACAATTTTATGTTAATTTGTTCTACCAATATTGTATAATTTGCAATTGGATAAAACCATTTCATATTTTTGGTTAGAGCTACTACATTTTCATTAACCTAAATTCGTAGGACAACGACATATTAATTAAGAAATAATTAATCAACAAACCTAAATTCATAAGACAACGATATATTAAGAAAGAAATAACTAATCCTCAAACCTAACTTCACAGGACAATGAAATATTTATTGAGAAATAATTGTTGTTTTTCTTTTGATAACCGAAACTTGAAAAATATAAATATATTGTATGGACTTTAAACTTTGATCATTTTTTTTAGTTAATGAAAGGTATTCATAAATATTTTTAGCTTTTTAATTTTAAAAATGCTTAAATTTTTATATTTTTTCATTGAATTTTACTTTTTGTAGAATTATTTTCCTGAAACAAAGACACAGGAAAACAAACAAACAAAGGAAATATCTTTTCCTCCTGATCTGGAGTTCACATGGCCTTCCTCACCCTCTCGTCATATTCTTTGGAAGGTCTAAAGATATATCTTTAAGTTTATATATTTAAAAACAAGTGAATTCTTATTAAAATTTGGCTTCCAAGATTTACATTTTTTTTTAATTTTGTATTTTAAGGTTTGATTTCAATGCCGAGTTTGATTATTTTAATTTTTTATTAATAGTGAGAACATGTGTTATTTTTTTTATGATATTATTATTATTATGAAATTAAATATAATTAATTTTTTTAATTTTATTGTAGATGGTTTTTATTTATTTTGCATGTAATTTTATAATTAAAATTTGATTGATTTAAAAAACAATAAAGTTAAAAAACAGTTAAATATAAAGAAATTGTAAGAATGATAAAATAATTATTTAATTTATTTATTTTTATGTAAATAGTAAATTTGGAAAATAAATAAATTTATACATGTATACTTTTTAGTTATTGAAGAATTTGAATATTTTTTTCAGATTCGAAAAGGAACTCTCAGAGAGATTTTTTTTTTTCATTCTGGAAGATACAAGAACAATCAACCATTATTATTGGAAGACTGAGAAGATTTTTCTAATGTATCAATTTTTTTGTCAAATGAAATTCTTAAGTATAGAAGTAAATCTTGTCAAATAAGATTTTTTCTTCTAACCATTTTTTTAATTTGGTAATACTATATATACGGATCGTTATTACAAAAAAAATACTGCATACTTGATTATAAAATAATAATTACTTGTTGAATCTGTAAATTACGTAAAAATAAGATATTTGAAATTTAATAATCCAAGAGTTTTATAAAACTCTCTTAATAAAAAAATATGAATAATAGGTGAAATTGAAAACTTTAGTTATCAGTTATAATATACTTCATCTAATATGTTAGTAAATTATTAATATTTTAAATTACTTAATAAATTATAAATATTTTAAGCCACTTGATGAATTATGAATATTTTAATAATTTAAAATAAGAAAAGATAGATATTAGAACATATACGAAGTTGACAACGATACATAAGAATATATATATTTACACTTTCCATTCTATGCCTAATTTTAAAAAATTAATAGTATTCATATCCATAAATTTAAAAAAGTTTGATATTATTCATACCTAATCAATGCAAACAAATTTCATTAAAACGAAACATATTTAAATAATACCATGGTATTATTTGTCATTCTTAAGTGTGAATCATTATGTATTTTTATATGAAAAAATAAATATTATAACTAAATTTTATGTGTCTATAAATTTTAATATAATATTATAAGTATAAAAAATATAAAATATAAAATTTTAGTTATCATTATCAAAATGATATTAATTTTTATTGCATAGTTAATTTCACTTTTACATTAATATTTAATTTAAAAAATTCAAACAATGTAATACTTGATAATGGTAAATAGAGATTTAAAATTCATTTAGATTCTCGTGATAAAATCAAACTATAAAAATTTATAAGAAAATATAACTATTTTGTTAGACTTTTTAAATATTTTTAAAATAGTTAAATATATTTTTATAAACAACTTAAATACTGAAATGTTATTAGTATTATATGTATTTGTGATGTAAAAAAATTAACGTAATTAAATTAAAAGAATTATATTTATTAATTTTTAAAGTTTAATTATCAAAATATATCATAAATTTTAATAAAAATAAAATTTCATTTGACATATATAACTTTATATCTGTATTTAAGTTATTTTGAAGTGGAAATTCAAATTAGAAAATATATACATTGGAGCATTTGTTTAGCAACAGAAGGAAATTTAGCACCGAGAAATGTCCAGCTAATGAATATATAAACAAATAATGCATGTAAACTATTAGTTTTTTTTTTCCTCTGCGGATTTTAAGGTGCTTATTATTTTCTAATGAAAACCTCTTACTACTACGTTCTAATATGATTATTATACTTAACATTGTATACACTCAAATAAAATAATAAATCAAGAGAAATAACAAAAATAAATAGAATCCCAGGGAAGAGATGTATTTAATTTTAACATAGCAACCATTTTATATTTTCATTTAAAAGTATCGGCACATTATTTAGTTAGAAATAAATTGATATCTCTTATAAAAGATAAGATGTCGGCATCTTTTTAACTTTTCTCATGTAAGCGAATGACTTATAAAAATACTCACTTATAAATTTGCGCTCTTCTTTCATATCATATCATTGGAAACAAGTTTGCATTAATGTGTATAAATCATCAATGTATTTGATCAAGTTTATATTAAAACTAACTTATTTAAGGATAATAAAACATATATTATAATTCAAATCATTTTTCATATAAATACTTGTCATTTAAATTATTTTTCATTATCCTAAAAGGATAGTCATGAAAACGTTATTACAATATAAATAATGAAACGACAACCTTAAATAAATACAAAAAAAGATTCGCAAAACTATTTCGGATCAAAACGTGATAAATGTTTGTATTGACAATTCACAACGTCAAATATCTAGGGAATATTGTTTTAAAATTTTCACGAAAAATTTAAAAGAGATAAATTTATTGTGGGAAATTTAAACTTTGATTATTATTATTTTTTAAATTTTTAATTAATAAAAAGCATATATATTGATTTTTTTTTAATTTTTAAAACGCATAATTGTTGTAATTTTTATTGTATGTTTATTTTTATAAAATTTCTACTTACACCTAGACGAAAGGAAAACAACAAGACCGACGCTGAGTGTGGTCACCTTGATTCACGTGGCCTTCGTCCTTCGTCACTCTTGGCCACAGGCGCGAGATTCCGACACATTTTATTTAGAGTTTTTGTAAGGTTTATTTATTGGAATACGTTTTCGGTTTCTATATTAAAAAATTGTTGTGTATTTTTTATATATATTATTTTTATTTTTAGTTTTTATGACTTTAAATAATAAACTTAAAGTAAAACTAGTTTGCTACGAATTTTAAAACTTAAAAAATAATATGTGTAGGGATTAAAATATCCAATTTTTAAATATAAAAAAAATGCATACTCTCATAAAGATCAAGTGAACTCATAGGATTGCACTGTGATTCTCTTTTGATTTATCAACCTTTCTCTGTTTCTAAGATTATTCCCTGTGGTTCTTATAGATAATTAGATAATTAAATATATTATATCTATTTTTGGGTCGGGTCAATATACACAATAAAAATGGCAATGGATTAGATTCATTAGATTGAATAGAAATAAAAATGACAATGGGTTAGATTGAATAGAAAGAATATTTATCCCTGATAGGAAATTTGATTTGATTTAGTATTTGGTGAATACTTAATTAAAAAATATATAAGGATTTTTTGAAACATGTGGATAAGAATATCCATAAATATTTAAAAAATAATATAGATTTAAAAAAAAATTAAATAAAATTATAAAAATATAAAATATATATTAAATTAAATTAAGTTTTAATTTTAATTAAATTTAATCTAATAAAATATAAATTAAATTTTAATTTTAATTCTTTATAAGTGATGCAGGTATTATAAATAAAAATTAAATTATCCATTATCTATTATTTGTGAATAACTATATAAAATATCCACTTGCTACGTAACAAATTTTATTAACAAATTTTCGCGAATATGAATATAAATAACTTTGTCATCTAAATTTAACTCAATGGTCCGTTAACAAGCAAATAATAAAATACACATATCTACTATTCATACAAAATATACATTTAATATCTATTGCAAATTTTATTAGTAAATATCCGTAATTGTGGATTTCTTTTTATCATCCTAAAAGTGAAAAATATAATAGAAATTTTAGAAAATATAGTCAACAGTAAAAAGCGAAAAAATGGTGTTAATATCGTAGACCTAAAAAGAAAACATGGAGACGTTTTGATACATCGGTCACATTCTGCTTTATAAAAAGCACCGCAAAGCAAGTGAGAGTGGAGAAGAGAGCCTACCAATGCTTATTTTTGGTTTGGCAATTACTTCCTACACCCCATCATTTTCTTCCTACTATCTATTACTTTCGGAAATTATTTTTTGAAACACAATAAACAATTTTGGAAATTAAATAAATCACCCCTCTTTTTACAGAAAACATACCAAATTTGATACAAACTTCTACAAATTAAATTGACTAATCCGATATAATCTTCCATATCTAGTTATGCATACCAAACTATTCAATTCATTAACCAACTTCAAACTTTCGAATTTTGTAATATAGTTAATTCGGTGATTAATACCAAATTTCAACCATGACCACTGAACTCTTGCTAGAACCCTATAGGAGAAACTACTACGAAAGTTATTAAACGACTCATACCTTTTCTTTATTGCTAAGATGAATAAGGTCTTTAGTTGATATGCTCTTGCTACATGCAGAAAGAAATAAAGAAACAAGAAGAAGTGATGCACTGTTACGAGATGCCATTTCTAAAAGAAGAAGGGGGTTGCAGGAAGAAATACCCTGTGCAGTATTACAGTAAACAAGCCCATGACCAAGCTCAACACACATACACACACACACATATATATATATATATATACACACACACATATATATATATATATACATATATATATATACACATATATATATACATATATATATATATATACTAAAAAATATATTTTAAAATTAATTTTAAATTTGTTTGAAAATTTTGAATGCTATTTTTTAAAATTCAAGAAAGAAAATGGTAAACCAATTTTTAGAAGGAAAACCCGGGACAAACAAACTTGTCTTTAAATTGTTGTATATTAGCTGAATTTTCACTTTCTTCATTTTTCAAAAGAAAAAAAAATTATAAGTTTTTTAAAGAAGATGTAGGAATACAAATAATGTCCTTGTTATATTGTGTTCCGACGACCCATTTCATATCTATTTTATAAAAATCTAGTTTTCACAAAAAAAAAAATTGACTTTCTTTCTTAATTCCTCATTCTCTTTCATCTTTTATTTTTCTCCTGTAACTGTATCTTTTACGGTGAAGTTGCTTTATAGGGCAAGAAAGAAGAAAAAAATTACAAAAACAATAAGAACAACCAAGTTTCAAGGCTTTTGTGACTACAACATCACTTACATGATATCTCAAATAATGCAAAGGTTGTCCCTGAAAGACTATTACTATTTCATTTTTTTATTATTATAAAACTAAACTTTCGAAAAGTATTTTCTGAGTTTATAAACAACTTTTTGAAAATTATTTTTTGGAAAAAACATAGATAAAAAGATATTGTAAAATAAACTGTACGGTGTAAGTAGCAATTCACTGGCTTTTGGATCCATGATGGGTTTTGTTATCTGAAGTCATCGTTAAACGGGAGGCCCAACACCACAGCGTAACTCTTTTCATGATTTTGGTATTCACGTACATTGAAGCATCTTATTTCAATTTATAATAAATTACAAAATAACTCAAAAATATTAAAAATAGTATAATAAGTAATAATAGGTAAGAATGAAAATAATTTAAATATATAATAAATTATAAATTATAAATTAGAAGTGAGTGAAAAAAATTATTTGAAATATTTTAGGAAATATTAATTTTATAGAAGGAGTGCAGGGGGTGTTAATTTTGACAGAAAGTTAGTTAGGGGAAAAAAAAGAAAGAAAAAGATTGGGAAAAGGAAAGAAATAAAATGCGAAGTAATGTGGGGGGTTTGACAATAAGGTGGAGCAATCAATGAAAGAAGCTTTAGTACTGCTACTCCATTGACATATTTGTTTTTCATAAAGTAATTGTGGCGTTGTGTGGGTTCGCAGCAAATCCGGAACGATCGAAATGGCATCGTCGTCTTCGCCTACGGACCAACAACAACTCAGAGACGAAGATCGTGAAGAGGACCATCCTCCGCCGCACTCAGTCAAAGACTGCATTCACAAAACCAAAACGATTCAGTTTCTCGGACGCACCACTCCGATCGTTCTCCAAAACGACAATGGACCGTGCCCGCTCCTCGCTATCTGTCAGTGCATTTCTCATCCTAGGGTTTCTTCATTTCTCTATTGCCTTTCCTCAACCAAATTGAATTGAATTGCGTTTCGCATATGGAATTCCCTCTTTTATGTTTCTCCTTTCTTCATGATTGCCTCTTACTGTCAATTCCTTCCTCTATTTATTGTCTTTATCTTATTTATGTTACTTCTTGATTCTTTAAATTGATGGCAGGAATCATTTTTTCTTTTTCGAATTATTTACCCTCACGTGTTAATCTTGATGGTATTTGGTTATTTCTTGACGTTCCTTTTCACACCACACCGCACCACCGTCTCCCTTCATGTTCGTTATTAGGTCGTGGTCATCCTGTTATCTGGCTTGTATTTTTCTTTCCTCGCGGAGATTTACCAGAGCAAGTGATTTGTCGATAGATGCCAATATTTACAATATCCGAGATTATCTTTTTATTATACCTGATAGCATATCACAAACAAATACAACACACGTAAACTCAACAAGGGTCTTACTTCTTTCTTAGTAGACATAGTAAACACCGGTAGTGTTTCCCAATCTCAGACTTAGGTATTCTGCCATTCGTGTATGATCTTTCTAAGGAAAAGAGATTTGTATGTTTTTGAATCTCTATATATCTATGTATATTTACTAATTTAAAATGAAATATTGAAAGTGCAGGCCTTCAATATAAACGGGAATATAATCTCACACGGGCTTCAACACATATCTTTTTTCTTGAATTCTTTTATTGCTTTTTAGTCCACATTAGGTGCTGTGCTGCGTTCTTAAACCTTCCAATGCTATTTCTTGATATTGTTTTTGGATGGAAAGAAAAATTCTCAAAATTTTGTGATAGCTTAAATTTATTTGCAATATTTGTTGTTTAACTTTTTGAAGTGGGTTTCCCCAACCTAAGAACACCCAATAGGCATGGAGATATGTTTAATATTTTCATCAGTCAGGGAGAGCGAAGCTCACCCTGTTTGTTATGTTTACTCAATAGTTTGTGGTTATCCCTGACCTGAGGCTCTTTTCTGGCAAACCTGTTACAGTCTCCAGCCAAAGTGACCATTCATATCTTGCTCTGTTTTGTTCAATCATTTTCTGTTTTGTAGTCTAGGCCTTTCATCTCACTCTCTTGTGCTCTTTTCTACGATTTACCCTTTGCCATTTTTATATTTTCCTTTTTTTTTGTATTATTTGGACGGATATAGGATTCTGCACAAACTGATGGTGTCTACTCTTAGACTATAATTTGAAAAATGTGATTAACTGATTGTTTCCTTACATGATATGCTTAATTTGTTCTCTTTAGAAGGGTTACTCGCAACATTTGTTTGGCTTTATAGCATCACAACTATTACTTAATCTCTTATATGTTGCAATGCTGCAGGTAATGTTCTTCTGCTAAGAAACAATTTAAATTTGAGTCCAGATATTTCTGAAGTCTCACAGGAGAAATTACTTTCATTGGTCGCTGAACGATTAATTGATTCAAATAGTAATGTGAATGTAAGAGTTGCATTTGTTATCAGTGGTTACATTTACTCCTGTGATGTAAGTTTATTTGACAACTTTTATTATTATCTTGTAGAACAAAGATGCAGGCTATGTTGAAAATCAACAACAGAACATTGCTGATGCAATTGATTTGCTTCCTAGGCTTGCTACTGGCATTGATGTAAATATAAAATTTAGAAGGTTAGTTTCGCAGTTTTGCTCATTTCTTTTTGCAGTTATGTTCACCCGTTAACAATTCTGAAGTTCTGATAAGAATTACACATTAATTGCAGAATTGCTGATTTTGAATTCACTCGAGAGTGTGCTATATTTGATCTGTTGGACATCCCTTTGTATCACGGCTGGATTGTCGATCCTCAGGTATTTTTTTCACCCTCAATCCAAATTAATTAGTTCCATTTTGTCATGATTGTTTTGAATTTGGTTGCAAGCAAGGACATTTTGTGTGTTTGGCGCGGGGGGGGGGGGATGTTCAACTATTATTTTGTTGTGACTATTAGGTTATCAAAAATAATTTTAAGGTATTTATGATAGAACTGCAATCCTTTGGGATGCCAAATGAATTTGGGATCTTCTGGAAGAACATTTTCTTGCTAGTTGTTGACATTTATCAAGCGATATTATTAGGTTATCAAAAATAATTTTAAGGTAGTTATGATAGAACTGCAATCCTTTGGGATGCCAAATGAATTTGGGAGCTTCTGGAAGAACATTTTCTTGCTAGTCGTTGGCATTTAGCCTAGTTCCACTGTGCCTGTAATAATCTTGCTGCATGTAAAATGAGATATGTATTTTAACTCTTCAACGTTAGATCAAGGACATTTTATTGTTGTGTTCAGTACATTCCAGTGGCCTTGTAACAATTCCCCTTTTTTTATTCCTTTCATTTCTTTGAGGATGCAAACCCTCAGTTTTGAAATGCTATAATAATGGCAGGTTTTCCCTATTCTTTATTAATACGTTATGTATTTCTGCTGCTTCAGTATTGATGTTGCTGTTTTGCAATCAGCAAGTTGGAATTTAATTTAATTGAAGAAAAATGCTTGTTTATTACATTCAACTTTTTTGTTACCTTCCTGAGAGAGGTTTCAGGGGGCAAAATAAGGAAAAAAAAGCTATTCCCCAACAATCACCTGTCTGTTAGGGAGTCTTTAGATTTAATCAGAACCATCCTCTTGTATGCATATTATTTATGTCTCAGTCTGCAAATTGTCTGAGTTCAGTGATTGTCGAAGCTGCTGTATCAGTTGGCTCCATATGCCCCATCTTAAAGTTTATCTAGCCTTAGATTATGATGAAAAATGTGTGGTTCAATTGTATACTGTAAATTTTAAATGGCCAACTCGTCTTGAATGTCTATCAAATGTTGTCTTCATGTTATTCTCAAACAATGTGGGGTTTATTTATTATTTTTTGATGTTTTCATTTGATATAAAAATGTTCATTGGAGCCAGGATTATGACACTGCAAATGCAATTGGATCAAAGTCCTATAATGCTCTTATGGGAGAGCTTGTCTCTCTTGAAACACTAAACATGGATGTCCATCATAAAAATGTTGCAGAAGAAGATTGTGTTGACTTTGTGGCTGCAACAACTGCTACGCTTGGAGTTCCTTCTCCCAGTCTTTCAAAAACCAGGTCTTTTGAAGATTCTTCTCAATCTATTTCTGATCAGATACCAAGAAAAGGTGATCTTGAAGAAGAGGCAGAGTTGTTGAGAATCTTGAAACTGTCCGAGGCTGATTCTAAAGCTTCAATAAGTGATCCTGTTACAGTTCACGTTAACGGAGGAGAAATTTCTGCCAGTATGGAAGGAAATATGAGTAATGAACAGGTTGTAAATATGGATTCTGGAGATAAACTTGGAAGTAGCGCAGGTGCTGGTAACAGTCACTTTCATGATTCAGAGCCTTCTGTGTCTGACGACTTCACTGCTTCTGACAAAGACCTCAACAGACCGATATCTTCTACTTCTACACTGGGAGACGCAGCTAATTCATCCTTAAAAACTGATACTGTAAGCGACCTTCATCAATCGACTTATGCGGGAACCAAAGAATCTTCTGACCAAAATGATGTGATAGAGAAGAACAACCTTGATGCATTGGTTCAGAATGAGAGTGAAATTATTCCTTCTCCCAGAGAATACTCTGTCTCAGACGTTTCTGGAGATGGAAAAATCCATGACCAGTCCACTCCTGCAACTATAGATCATGAAGTTGTAGGTGAATCTCATGGACCTGATGCAACAAAATCATTGTACTCGTCCCCAGGCCATGCAGACTCAGACTCATGTAGCATCAGTTATCAGCAAACTGATGTTTCTGGAGCTTTGACTTCAACTGTTCATGGGAGTGAGCCCATATACGAGGGAGAGGAATGTGTGTTGGACACAAGAACTTTTGAGAATCGTGAACCTGTTTATGAAGGTGAGGTCGTACTTGCAGAACAGGCTGACAAAAGCACCTTAGCTTCTCCTGATATTAGAGCTAAGGATGAACTAATTCCAGAGCAAGGTAAGTAGTGCTATATATCAAATAAGTGGATTGCTCCTCATTAGAGTATTATTTTTGTAGATAACTATATGTTTTTATCTCATGGGAGACATGTCCTTTAATTGTCATAGGTGAATTGATCAAAAGTTTCTTGAGGAATAATGCCAGCCAGTTGACATTTTATGGGTATGTGATGTTGTCTTGTTGGTCTAATTATCTTGTTCTATTTTTGTCTTCCATAACGTCGTAATTGTCTGAGACAAATTTTCTTTTTACATTTTATACATGATTAATTCTTTTGCAGTCTTTTCTGTTTACAAGATGGGCTTAAAGAGCGTGAGCTCTGTGTTTTCTTCCGTAACAATCATTTCAGCACTATGTTCAAGGTCAGTAAAAGTCTTGGAATATTATTTCTTTGGACATTTAGATTACTGATATCAAGTGCAGTCAGTAGCACTATTTTGTCATTGAGAAAAAAATGTTGGCTGTGTCTTGCAGAGTCTTCATACTAAAGTTATTTTCTCTTTATCCACAGTATGAGGGTGAACTCTATCTTCTAGCCACTGATCAAGGTTACATTAATCAGCCAGATCTGGTCTGGGAAAAACTGAATGAGGTAAAAAGTATTGTTATATGATCTTTTGTGTTGGTATCATTTTAAAAATTTCCTTCTATGTTGCCACTGGTAGATGTAGATATTCTCAGCTAAACATCCTGAAAACTGAGTTTATATGCTTTGTGATTTGAACTCCTACAATACTTAGGGACAAGTTGTGCAGGCAGTTTTTTTTAAACTTGTAGTAAATTCTGTGTGCACGAATCTTTATTAGAATGTTGTGCTGTATAGTTTCATTTTTTATTATACTATCTGCATGTTCTTCCCGTTCCATCTTATTCCATTGTGTATTTCCTTACTGTCGTTGAGCAATATTGAATTGCAGAAAGTTCATGTACTTATGTTTCAGGTCAACGGTGATTCATTGTTTATGACCAGTAATTTCAAGGAATTCAAGGTAGAAAATCATGAAAATAGCACATGGGATGAAAGCAATGCCCTGACCAGCACTGCTGTATGTATATATATTCTTTTAAAAGGGGAATATATTAATCTTTGCAAATCAATTTTTCTTAGATATTTGGACATCTTCTCGTTTCAGGATTATCTTGCCAGCATCGATAGTGCAACACAGGCAGGCTTAGATATCAAGTAATTTTCATAATTTTCTGTTGGCCATGAAAACTTGTAAATTATTCCTTTTCAAAATTATAGTCTTAACTAGTGTGCAATTGTTACAGTTCTGATCTGCAATTAGCAATAGCCTTGCAACAGCAGGAATTTGAGCAGCAGCCATCACGCCAGAATAATTTACAACAATCATCCAATAGTGGTAACTCTAGATTGGTCACAGGACCCCAGGTACATATGCCTTTACTACAACTAATTTAAAGTGTTTTTGGCAAATGATATTGTTGTCTGCACTCTTTATATATAGTATGTATGTCACGTACACTGTTGCCAGTTGCCTTGTCTCGTTGAGTGCCATTGGATGGGATCTTTTCAATTTGTTGGGAGGGGGATCTTTATTTTATCAATTAGCAAATCCAGATAGTTTTTTTTATAGAATTTAGTTTTACTACTTTTATTTTGTCATCTACTCAGTCTGTGTCATATACTATAAGATTGTTGATTACTGTAATAACTACTATAATTTGTTGAAAATCTAAATTTCTTTACATTGAAATGCATGATTCTTGTAAGGAAAAGATTTGGTGTTTGACTGCACTAGTAACGCCTGCATAGATGATTGTTGAATTTTTTTCAAGAATTTACCTGTAATTGCAGGTTGCAAGAAACACTGGAAGACAGGCTTCGTCTGCATCTACATCTCCCAGGCCTGATGGAAAATCCAAAGAAAAATGTATAGTGATGTGAAATTCAGGGAGTTTGTGTAGAAGCATGCACTTCAAAATGTGTCACCCTGATAATGTATCTCCATAACAGCAATCTTATTGAGCTTGTATGAGATGATAGGTTGAGTTGCTTATGTAAATATTGGAAGTATATATAATGTATAACAGTGCTAGGTCCTTTTTAACTGTGACCACAACGCTCAATCTCTTCCCGCCGCCACTTGATATTGTCTGGACTAACCATCTCAACCATTTTATGCTGATTGATTGTGCACCACTCTAAAGTAGGGAGTTAAAGGCCAGTGAGAGACAATTCAGGATTGATATTTTGATGTAATATTGCCAGATAGAAACTTGATTGAGTGAGAATCAAATTGCATGATATTATTTTTTTCTACCAAAATTATTCATTTTTATTATTTTAGGTGACATTTTTCTTTTGTTCGTCCTTTTAATGACAACTATTGAAATCGTCTAGTAATTCAACTTTTAAACAACTCCTGGCAAGATTTTGTTTAAAACGGCTAGCCGTTGTTTTCACGTTCAATAAAGCTGGTATTGAGTATAGCTCGTTTTTTGATAAATTTTATAAAAAAATTTATAATGTCAGCATCAGGTTATGTTCAAGTTCCCCATCAGATTTGATGGCTCATTTTAGGAAGTGTTAGTTGTCTGCCTTGTGTTTTGTTTGGATATGAAGAGAAAATGGGATGATAAAAAAAAGTAAAAATGAAAGTTATTTTCTCAAAAAAAAAAGAATAAAAAACATGATATAAATGTCATTTATTTTTTTTACTGTTTTGCCCATAAGATATATTTTTGGATCCTGATAGTTTAACAATTTTTTTTCATAATTTTTTTACAATGAATTACGTGTTATTGTTTTATTGGTCCTTATATTTAAAACGGACTAATCACAAATTACCACATAAGTTATTGTAAAAAAATTGTCAAAAAAAGTTATTATAATATTTTTTTATATTTTTTTATAAATCCCAATATTTTAACAATTTTTTTAACGTAAGTGATTGTCAAAAAGAATTGTTAAAAAAACATTTTATTTTTTATCATGCAAGTTTCATCAGAATAATTTTCTTATGTTTGACTTCTATTCCAAACAATGGAGAATATTTTAGTAAACCTTCTTTTCCCTCTATGTTTTCTTTCATCTTTTTTCTCTTATTTTTTAAAAATTGTAATAGGTGGGTTGGTCCCATGAATTTCAACATATTTCAACAATAATCCTAAGAAATTTGTGTGTTTGTGGAGTTGTATCTATATTAAACCTACTTGTCCCCTAATTTAATAGAAACAAAATGACTTAACAATAGAAATAATAAATATAATAAAGAATTGTAAAAAAAGAATAATGGGAATGAGTGAAAATAGTGTTTTGTTATTTGATTGTGGTCAGGTGAAACGAAAGCGATGGATGGAAGATGCCTTACTAGAATGAGGGGTTTGGTTTTCAGTTTGATTTTTGTTGTGTATTGTGGTTTGTGCTGTGTACATAATTTGTCGTGTTTAATTGAGGTGAGATTTAAAAGGGGACCACATTAACATATCGTGTTATTAACGAGGAAATTAATAATGATAGAACACGACAGTACTACAGCTGTGATGCTGATGCAATCTCCAGCTGTTACCTTTCTTCATTCACCACCATTTTTTTTTTTTATTTCTTGGGGACTACGTTCTCAACTCTCATTTCGTCAATTACCCTCTTTTCTTCCTTCATGCGACTATTCTCACTCTCTCTCTTAAACTTTTTTTTTCTCTAAATATTTCTTCATAAACATTTCTAAAAAGAATAGAAAAGTACTTTTACTATTATTACTATTATGATTAACTTACCGAGTTTTCATAAAGATCAAAGGCAACTGTTTATTATATGAATAGTCCCCAAAAAGGGTGAACAACTTAATCACTCCACCACTATCTTTTAAACCATTAATATTGACATTTACAAATGTCTAGAAATCTCTTGCATATCTTTTGGACGTATATATAAATATTCTTCTAGCAGTGATGATATACTAAATGTTTTATAATTAAATTTGTGCAAAATATTAAACGATTATGTTGTATATGATTTTAATGAACTTGTATTGAGATATTATTGACAAGGCATTGTTAAGATGTTTATTTTATGATTAATTATAAGATATATTTTTGTTTTTTTTATGGATAATATTTTATGAATATAACTATAAAATATTTGTAGGTGTGATATTTTGGTTTCTGTTTTGTTGAGTGTATAAGTGAGTGGTCATAAACAAAAGAGACCATGATTTTTTGTTTTAAATCTTATATTGTTATCAAAATTATGAGTTAAAATTTATTATAACAAAATTTGTTATTTATTTAATCTATTAATTGACAAATCATTTTTAATCTTTATTTCAGATACAAAATATATATACTTTAATAGGAGATGTTGAAAATCCTACGTCAACCGTCAACTATAAATAGACTAATTCACAATATTAAAATGAATATAAACATTCTAAAAATCACTTTTATATAATTAAATTAAATTTAAAATTCCCTTTTTAACAAGTTAAATATCAAATAGAAAAAACAAAAGTAAATTATTAATATAATACAAAAAGATTTCTCAACAAATATTACAAAATTTATTTTGTACTGTTATACTTTATAATTATGTTATTTAGAAATGTACAAGTCTAGAAAGTAGCACCATTTATGCATATAAGACAATTCATCCAATTTATTCTCACGTGATGTTCAACTCAAAATTTACAGTGTTTTTTTTCTAATAAATACACTGCTATCGTATGCCATAAGACATTCCTTACAGTTTTATTAAATAATCATATACTCCATATATAGATGAGAAGAACTATTTTTAAACTAATTATTCATAATATTGTTTCCATATCTATTTCAACCTTATTATAAAAAAGATAACATGATTGATAGACTCCAATTTTCTTAAAGCAAAACGGACATCTAAAATCAAATTTATCTGTAACAAGCAGTTTTGTGACCACTGTGGTTATATTGTATAAGTTTATATTATAGTACATTTCTATATCTATGCATTTCCTTTCTTCATTTTTACAATAAAGACACGTTCTACTATTTTCTTTTTCTTTTTCAATAAGCAAGCTGGAAAAAAAGAAAATGTCATCTAATGAATTCACATTAATATGGGTAAAATTTTAAATAAAATAGTTATAACGTTTATATATAAAAATTATACATTTTACTATGATATTTTTTTGATTAGTTTAATAAAGAGAGGCATGTAAGGGCCTTGTGTAGCTTCTAGAATTAAAAGTGATATGGCTAATGTTGTAAGCACTTGACAGTTACTTTATCTAATTGCAGTGAAATAGTATTTCTTTTATCGGTGACACAATACACAGAGAAACGTAAAATGTGAGATATATTGTCAGCTTTAAACGTTCCATTAGGAAGTACTTCTTCATAGACAAAATGACTTAAGAAGTATTTAGCTGCACAACACTTTCTCCAAAAACGCTTTTTTTTATTATGTCTCTACAATCGTATATATATTTTCGTACCCACTCGATATTTTATCAACTTTTTCACAATAATTTATATATCATTATTTTATTAGTTTGTATATTTAAAAAAGACCCATCACAAATTATTATATATATTATAAAAAATTGTCAAAAAAATTATTAAAAGAACATTTTTCTTTTCACACCATTATTTATTTTTCTACTTCTGTCTCCTTCACTTTTTTCAATATTTTCCCAATCCCCTTTAGCCACAAACCAAACACACGGTTGGGTCTGTGAAGAGAGAAACAGCGTGCAATAATCACGAATTATTATTGTTTATTTGTCAATAAAAATTAATTTAATCGTTAAACATCATTTTCAAATTTTAAATGAATTTGGATAGGAATGACATTATGGATACCCTTTTAGCAATACTTTGTAAGCATTTTATGAACTGCCAAACTTGTTTTTTCTTATGTCAGGGTGTAAGGATTGAAAAAAAAAACGAGAAAAAAGAGATAGGATTAAATAGCGTGAGAATTGTGATTGTTAGTTTAAAAATACATCACAAATTACAGTGACAATTATTACTATTTTCACTTATATTAAATATGTCTTATTTGAAATTAACATTAGTCATTTGACTAAGGTGATTCACGCATCAATTTATTCAAATTTAATTCATAAACATCATGTAATATTAATGAAGCTATTATGTATCCTTTACTTAATTAGCTAAGACATTTACACTCTAAAGGGTCAGATATTATAAATAAATGTAAATAGATCACCCAAAATAATATATAACATATAAATATTATCATCATTACATTACATGTATAATCATACAATATATATATATATATATATATATATATATATATATATATATATATATATATATATATATATATAATGCTATACTATGTAATAATATGATTAAATTATTTATATTACTTAAATAAACTTTTTTAATTTTAATGTATATTCATAGAAAATTAAATATTTTTATATTAATATAAAATTTAGGATTAAATTTGTTTTTAGTAGTTGAAATTTAATACAAAATTAAAATTTGTTATTGTTCAAAACTTTAATACATTTTTGTTTCTAAACTTTAAAAATTAATAGACATAATCATTTTAGCTCAATTATATTAAACTTTTATTGCATGTCAAACACATTTTATACTAATATTTGAGTGGTTTATACATATTTTTGTTTTAATATTAATTGAAAAATGCGTTTGATATATAAAAGATTTAATGTAATAGAGATAAAAAAAATATATCTATTTATTTCTTAAGTTGAGGGATAAAGTATATCAAAATTTTGGATAAAAATAAATTTTAATAAAAAATATATATTTAATATAGAGTTTGTATAATTTATGTGAGTGGTAACTTTATCATATGGTCAGTTTTGATAGAAACATGTATTTTCTTCATCCGACATTTAAGTCTTAGTAATACTAATTTTAAGAATAAGTATCATTCTTTTATCCTTGCAATTGATCCTTGTGTTCCACTTTTTTACCAAAGGTTTGTATGGTCTTAATTTAAAGGGAGTAAAATTACATGACACGTCTTAGAATTTAGTTGAAACAAAAGATACGATGTATTTATTGTTACATATAAATAGAAGATATATAATAATAAAAAGGGGAAAACATTCACGTGGCTCTTATCACCCTCTTTTTCTTCTCTATTCATTCTCAACCACACACTCATCCACTAGACTGCACCAATTTTCGACCTAATCGCATCTTTTATAATTATATCTATTATTTATTATTATTTTTATTCTATCAATTGTCTTTTCTTTATTTTCTCAATGTTTTTGTACAAATTCATCTTTTTATGTTCCTACGTTCATGAATATAATTTTAAAAAACTGTGTACTTGTGTCATTCATATTAGGACAGCTTCCTTTCCATGTTGGATCACTTCGCATGTCTGTGCTTCAAAGCTTATTTTTATCGCTACCTTCCTCTTTTCAAATATCCACGCTGTACTCTTCTATTTTCTCAAAACATTCATTTATGTTAAAATAAACTAAAGATAAATAATCAAATATAGCAATACTATATAAAATACAACATACATTTAAATTTTATAATCATTGGATTAAAAGAAATACGATTTAATTAACGGCATGATATTAAAAACATAAAAAAACTTTAATCCCTAGACCTTTTTTTTTTCTTTTATATAAATAAAAACCATATTTATACTTATTTGTTTGAAGGTAAAATTTATTTTGTTGAAACTTTTACATCAATTGTCAGGGTTTTTGTTGATATAGTATTCAATTCCTTTATTTATAATTCAATTTTACTTTAATCGATAAAAATTAATTATAATGAGAGAAAAAAATAAAACCTGTAATTAGTTACTGATATTTAATGTAAGTGATTTAGCCGAGACATACTAAAAGAAAATTGTTCATAAAAATGATAATTTTTAATAATTAATATATAAAAATGTCTAAAGGGCATACTATCTTCTTTTAACGAAACAAGGTGAAATTAGAATTATGTTTTTGATTTTATTCTTGTGGCGAAAAGAAAGAGGTTACATAAATGGAGAAATTGGTAGATACGAGATTGTGGCTCGAAAGGGTTTTGATTCTAATGTTATGGATAAAATGCTTCCTTCTTTTGCACGCAACACGTACTCTTCAAACAAAAGTAATCAGAGACAAAGTAAAAAGAATATTCATTTCAGATTTTTTATATGATTTTTTCTTTGCATTTGCTTTATGCATTTTATCCCTTTTCTTTTTCATGATTCAACCACCAGTTTTCTAAAGTAGACAAAAAAAAAAAAAAACCACAAATTTCTGTCTGTGAAGACTTCCGTGACTCGTTTTGCTCTCTTGTGAAAATCAGAAAATAAAATTTAGATAATTAATGGAAAAAAATATTTATGATTATGATGCGAAAATGTTTATAGTGAAAGTTGGTGGTGCGTTTAAAGAAAGAGGTTGCTTACAGAACATAAACACTGTCCTTTTCTTTGATTTCAGCCTCCTAAATCTGCAATATATCTATACAAGTAAAGAAGATGGAAGATCACCAATTCTCAGAACCAAACATTGACACCTCAACCTTCGACCCACTTTATGAACAACTAACAAAATTAAACTTAAATGAAGGTTGGTCACATCTTTTTTTTTTCTTTTCTGCAGTGGAGCTTCACTTTTTTTTTAATATACATCTTTTGCTGTTGCCTATGTATTCAATATCGTCGGTTAATTAATTTAAAACATCATATTATTATAACTAATTGTTTCCTTTTCTATTTGGTACAACTAACTGTGGTTGAATTTTGCCCTCCCCACTAATTACTTTAATTAATAATAATATCTTATTTTTAATACGCGTAACTAGTTGTCGAATAAAATTACTCTTCAATTATGAAATAAACATAAAGTATAAGTTAAACAAACTGATAACTGCGCTGTCGGTGATTTGTTTCGTATAATTAAAATGTTGATACAGCGAACAAAAAAAAAATGAAAAGTTTATCGTGCCGTTAAATTTCAGAATACGCATTAAATCTGACCTAAATTTATTTATGTAAAAACAAGATCATAATTTTATTTCTACAACTAACATTATTGGTGTGTGACAACAATAGAATAACTGTAAGGCTTCACCCATACACAACACAGAAGCAGTTACGGTTACCCACATTGCTTAAAGCGGATCGTTTTTTTTAAGACGTCTGATTTAATTAATGGAAATAATATAAAGTAATGTTTGGCAGTTTGATGATTTTGATGAGGCCGAAAAACTGCGACGCACATGTTCATAATTCAGGAACAGTTAATTCTGTGTTCTGTTTGGAAGCCTAAAAATGTAGTATGAAGTTTTTTTGTGATCGCAATAGATGAAACATGTTGGTCTTGTTGTTGAGGGAAAATTACTCTGAGAACCGTTTATAAGGAGACAGAAGGAAAAATATATGTTTATTAATGTTTTACAAATTATGTTAACTTTGACATCTAACATTGAAGAAGCAAGCATGTGGATTGGTATAAAGTGTCCTACAAGTTTCGTACATGCATGAGGCAATACTTCCACAGGGCTTACTTCATTCTCTTTATACCCTTTTTTTTTTTTTAAATAATTGTGATAAATTTTCTTGTATTGAAATTTTGGTACAACAATTGTGATACACGAAGGGCGTATGACGTAAATTTAATGATTAAATGTATTTGAAGAAGGATTGGAAAGAAGATGGGAATGTAAGTGAAAAGCATGATGAAAATGAAAAGTGTTTGACATGTTTAAACAAAGTTTTAGCAGAGTCCTTGAAGTACCTAATTGTTTTGTCTGTTTGTTATCTCTTTTACTTTTAAAGGCACAGATTTTTTTCTTTGGTGGTGATAGGTGTGATAAACCCAAACCATCGTCGCCAATCAAATCAAAGTACCTTAGCCTAAAAATCCATTACTGTTCCAGATAAAAAATAAAAAAGAATAAAAAAAAATAAATAAAAGAAGAGGAAAAAGAAATGAAGGTGTCAGGTGACAGAAGCAGCTTTATCTTCTTTTTCTGACCTCGCTTCCATCCCCTTTCATAGTAATGATTCCGCAGCTTACTCTTTTCTCTGTCTCTCTTCCTCTTTCTATTCTCTCTCTCTCTTAAATAAAGAAAACAAAACTTCAATCTCTCTCACACAAACACACAACACAAGGCACAGCGCAGAAATCAACCGTGTTTAATGCCTTTGCTTCACCCTCTTTCTCTGTGTATGTAAAATCTTTGTTTTTATCAGAGGTCCTGCAGAAAGTTGTGTCTCAGATCCCTATATACACCGAAAACGATACAACTCTGTGCACTCTGTACTCTGCTTCTTTCTCTCTCTCTATCTCTGAAAATCATCATTTACAATTTTACACACAACCTATTACCGAATAGGGTGGTCCTCAACCTCGCTCTTTTTTCTTTTTTTTCCCTCTGCCTTCTGCCTGCCCTATATTATTCTGCTCTGCCTTTATCAATCCATCCATCGCGCTTCTCTTTCTCTCTAAAAATTGAGAAAATGCAAGAACCGAGACTGGGAATGATGGGCGGGTTAAGCGGCGAGGTCTCCGGCGATCACCACCGTCAACTGAAGGCGGAGATAGCCACACATCCGCTGTACGAGCAGCTCCTGGCTGCACACGTCGCATGCCTCCGTGTGGCCACTCCCATCGACCAACTTCCTCTCATCGATGCTCAGCTATCTCACTCTCACCATCTTCTACGATCTTATGTCTCTCACCATACCCACTCTCTCTCCCCCAATGACCGCCAAGAACTCGACAACTTCCTGGTAAATAAACCGAACAAACAATATTGTTATTTTCTTTCTCACATATACACAATTTCATGGATCCCTCTTGTTTGCTGTTACCACCGCAGGCACAGTATTTGATAGTTTTGTGTACTTTCAAAGAACAACTTCAGCAACATGTCAGAGTCCACGCCGTTGAGGCTGTCATGGCCTGCCGCGATATCGAAAATACCTTACAAGCTCTCACAGGTATTTATTTACCAGTAAACTCTATTTTTTTTTATCTCCTCTTACTCCATTTTTTTATCTACCATTTCTTATAGAAGAAAATCATCATCCATATTGATAAAAAAACGACGTATGATGTTGCCATTTTTTGTGAGGAGTTAATTAATGTTAATTTTCTGAGCGTGTGAAAGCATTTTTTGTTTCTTGTGATTTACGCGATTTAGCAGAAAGGAAAGAAGGTACATAATAATGGTATACATATTTTTTTCTTTTGTAAAAGTTTCTGTTGTCGAGTTAATTAGATTAAGGAATGGAGTGGTAGGGTCTAGAAATGTTATCTGGTGGAGTGTACACAAATGGCAATGAGAAGAGTTAGTTAGTTTGGTGAGGAATGGTAGACCCTCTTCTCCCACTATGTCACTCACTGCCAACAACCTATAATGCCGTGACCCAATTATTTTCTTCCAGAAAGGATCTCCTATATATATATTTTTATCCCTATAATGCAACTTTCAGTAAGATTTCTTACACCATCTTGTTTTACTATTTTACTTGTATATTTATATTTGTAAGTATTTGATTAAATCAAGTATGGAAGTGGGGGATGGGAAATGAGACAAATTAATTAGCTTGTTTTAAACATTGGAATGATTTTAAACATCTCCTGACAAAGTATTTAATTGTAGGAGATGACAATGATTTTAAACAGTAGAAATTAGAGATTTTGGAGCCTTCCTAGTTTGTTTTCCCTGCCATATAAAGATCCCACATGAGTTTCTTGTCAATCTGCATCATGTTTCAGTACTGATAGTTCACACATAATATATTTGCTGAGATGAAAGAAAATAGAATAGATAGGATAGGAAGGGTAAAGAGAGAAGAATTCACAAGTTGATGTACTAGAGAAAAACATATATAGGACTAAAAACATTAAGTTGATTATCATTAAAAATATGTCGCCATCTTATGTATAAGGGTTTGAGATAGGTGGAGAAAGGATTTGAGAGAATAAAAAAGATGAAGAGTGTTAAATTATATAAAAATAATAGACAAAATAAAAGGAAGGAAAACATTTAAAGAAACGAGTGAGAAAAATATCAAAACTCTTTCTTAAAAGGATCCTATGTTATTGAACATGCTTCCATGGAACTGCATGCTGCGTTCTAATAACCAGCTGGCCTGTGTCTATAACGCATAAGCAAACGCACCCGAAGCTGAAAATTACATTCGAAGCTTTATATCACAACATTTACTCTTACAAATAATTCAATACGAGTTTAGTCAATCAATCATAGATCGATAGAAAATTTAAAATACTTAATATTAATTAAAAATCGGAGTTTATGAATTGTAGTTATACGACACTATAAAATATCTTCGATTACAGTATATTATTTATTCAGTATAAAAGCTTCTTTATTTATATTTTTCGTACTATAAATGTGTGTTAATCTGAAGGTTGATGAAGGATTAACCAAAGGGTTGATCTTTATTTAATATTTGATATTTGAACGTGTCTTTCTGTTTTTCCGGCCTTGTTATTACAATCCACCATTCAGTTAGTTGCATTAACAGTGGGAACTATTTAGGGTCTAGTTATTATAATTAAACACTAAGTTCTTATGGTTAAAATTAATTTTTACGTATTAACTTATGAATTAGTTAAATAAGAAACGTTACTTTTTTTATTAATTTATAAACAGTATTTTGAAAAAAAAAATCTTGTTACTTGTGATAGCTTTGGAACAATATATGTAGAGCTAATGTAAATAATTAACCAATTGAACATTTCATATAATACATGCTTTAGAAGACTGCTAAAATAAAGAATTGAAATTTTTGTAGAAAAATATTAGCAATATATTTAACAGTAGTTTTTAATAACATTTTCATTATATTAATTTTTTTAACTTGTATTCTTAGAACACTCCATTTGACACTCTTTTATTGATTATCCTTGAGACAATTTAAATTGTTTTATTAAATTTATTGTTACTAATATACCAAATACCATGATTTTAAAAAGCCTCTTTTAGTAGTGATTGTTGAATAGTTGTTTTGCTCTTGTAATTTTTACATGTTAGGAATTGAATTTTACTCCAATTATATTACATTAAGTCTTTATTTTTTTTATGATTTTGTTTCTTTGGAAATATTTCAATGGTTATGTATGAATTAATTGTACCAGGGTGTATCAGTGGTTAGTTTAGTTGAGTTGGAAAAACTATCACTTGAATTCAATAGAGCGCATTAAGTATTGCCAAGAGTAGGAGTGGGAAAAATTAGTTGGATTGAATTGAAATTTTCAGATCCAGCAAATTAGAAAAGCTAAGGGTCTATAATAAAAAAATTGTCAGTTTAGTTTTGAACATTGAACTGCTACATTTGCTGAACTGATTTATTTCATGACAGTTCAAAAATGAAAAAAATAACAACATGAAAGTGTTGTTGTATTTAGCTATACAACATCAAAACACAAAATATATAGATAAGTTAGATTTCGTAAACCTGATAAGAGCTTACCTTATTTGGAATTAGTAGTAACAAATTAGTAGCTTTGCAATATTTTGAATATTTTATTTAAAACATGTTATTAGAAGCAATGAATTGGTTCGAACATAATTCAACTCAATTAGTGTAAAGATTAAGAATAAGAAAAGTGTCGATTTGAAACTAAAAATAGTAGTCTATAACGGACTGAAAAAAACTCAACTAAAAATTACTTTTTCAGTGTAATTCAAGTATTACACCTGTTAAAAGCTTTGCATAGGTGGTAGATACATGAAGGATTTCTTTCAATATTAGAAAACTATATGGAGAAATTTTCTGGTTTAAGGAGATATGGTAGTAGTAGATATGAGGAATTTTTATGGTTATTTTGATATCCAACTAACGTGCAGCTGATAATTATGGATGATATGACTGCACATATGGCGTATTAAGTGGGATAAAGAAGAGATATTCAACTGTCCCTTTAGGATATCTTCAAAGTATTACTCACTTTAGGATAAAATAATTAACTTGAATTCGCCTGGTCAATGTCATCCCTGAATTATGATTAAAAATAGATGATTAGTCCATTATTGATGTTATCGGCAACTAACTTTATTGCATGCTTTTATGTATGATTAAGATGTGTCAAACATTTTGGCACTATTCAGACCCGTCATTGTTCCACTGACAAACCAAAGGGGCCCTTCTATCTTCACTTCTCTCCCTCATCTGCACTTTCAATTTCAAATCACCAAGTTGCCACCCAAAATTTATGCCATGCATCTTCTGCTCTAGCACATTAAATCCAGCCAAAACAAATTTCCTTTGTAAGACTAATTACTTCTTAAGTGTAATTTCTATGTAGAAGAAGATGATCCCAAGATGTCAGAGAAAAATATTTGGAGTATTGAACAAGAGTTTTATCAACCATATACTATGCTTTGACTACCCTCTTTTCCATGTATTTAGCCATTACGTTGTGTGATGTGTGAAAATATATTTCTGAAGTTGTTTTTGTCGTTACATTCTCAAAATTTAGTCATATGGAATGCTGTTTAATCATATTTCAGGAGTGAGTCTGGGAGAAGGAACTGGTGCAACAATGTCAGATGATGAAGATGAGTTACAGATGGATTTTTCTTTGGATCAATCCAGCGCTGAAGGGCATGACATGATGGGATTTGGTCCCTTACTTCCTACAGAATCTGAAAGGTCACTGATGGAGAGAGTTCGTCAGGAACTAAAGATTGAGCTGAAGCAGGTCATTCTTGTACTCAATATATATACATGCTACCTGTTCTTGCACTTTACATGTGGTTTAATATTTTCAGTAAGTTTGAATCACCAACCAGTTTTACTTTCTGCAGGGTTTCAAGTCAAGAATTGAAGATGTCAGGGAGGAAATATTAAGGAAACGTAGAGCTGGGAAATTACCAGGTGACACAACTTCTGTGTTAAAGAATTGGTGGCAGCAACATGCAAAGTGGCCTTATCCTACTGTAAGTGAACACCTTCTCATCATGTTCCTTTCATCTTGCGTGTAATCAATATTTTCATAATTTTGTGTTTCCTTGAAATCAATTCTAGTATCAACTTATGCATGCGTCCACAACGTTGTTTCTTTGCTAAGAAAGAGTTCATATGTCATACCCCAACATTGCTAAGATTCTGCTATTTGTGACATCTATGATGTATCATTGGCATGTTATCAATGATACATTAATGACCTCTGACTGATTGATTTTGCTTTGTTTCAGGAAGATGACAAGGCAAAACTTGTGGAGGAGACAGGGTTGCAGCTGAAGCAAATTAATAATTGGTTCATCAATCAAAGGAAACGCAACTGGCACAGCAATTCTCAATCGGTTACCTCTTTGAAGTCGAAACGCAAGAGGTAGACATATTTTGTCTCAACTATGTGGCACAGCTAGCAACACAACTTATATAAGGACTTACTATATATATATATGCTTATTTCTGATAGAGTCTAGTCTCCCTAAGGATTCCGATCAGATGCACAAGATAGTAGATGGGTTACTGTAATGTAAGATAGCTGAAAAAAAAAGGCTGCAAGTAAATTTGTGGAATTTAACGTATGAAAACTTCTGTTTTAGGTGTGGTTATGCCTCTCTTTTAACGATCTTTGTAAATTGTTTGCTACTTTTCTGACCGACGACAGAGTTATTACTGTCACTACACACATCATTGGAAGATTTTCGCGGTTCTTTACAAATTATATATGTTCTTTGATCCTACATATTTGATCTCTTATACCACTCTTATTTTATCAAAAAGAGGAATAAGATTAATTGCTTTCTTCACATTACAGTGTTGATATTTATTCTTACAATAATTGTCATCTATGGTAGAAATCAGTGAAAAAAAGCATGTTATTGAGAAATGAAGTTACAGTAAAGAGTTTAATAGTTGGTTCACATCAGCTAAGCACAAGCTATAGTTTGTACACACTTTAGTAAATAATTCGTGAATAAAAAAAACTATAATTATTTGTTTATAAAATGTCATGTATTTGAACTCGTCAAATTGGACAAAGAACGCTATTGGTTTTATTTATTTAACTTTCAAACTTGAAAACGAAGTATGTAAGTTGACGTTGATTTAGTTGCCTTTAAATGAAAAATAGGTTTAAATTATAGACTTTAAATAATCAATATTTATTAATTAGTCCTTATTTTGTATACAAATTACAATAATGTTATTTTTTTCGTGTAAGAACTGAAATGAAAGTTATGTATTAAGGAAAGACTCAAATGTACTTTTTTTTTTGTGAAGACCAAATATTGAAGTGTAAGTTATTTTTCGCAAAAACTAAAACATAATAGTGTCAAATATAAACATCAAATCGAATACTGTTATAACTCTGGCAAATGGCAAGAACTAATTCATACACATTTTTTTCATGAAGATAGCCTATGATCTAAGTTGTAAAGATTTTAACTAAAAGTCACTTTATATAGTTACAGTTAAAAATAAGAAATTTAAATTTAAAAATCTTTGGTATAACTTTATAGTTTTTAAGTTTAGAATTTACTTTAAAATTAAAACTTTTTGAGTGATGCTGAATATTGGAATTTGAAATATCTAAACAAACTCCTAATTGTTTTTCCTTCTCTAATGAGCGTGAAATATCCATGAAATTTGTTTTTTTCTTGAATCACTTTTACACCACAGACAGACCATTCATAGGAGCCGATGGGTTTCATGAAAAGTCTACCGTTCAATGTTGTCGTGTACGAACTGGGTCTCAATTGGTTAAAATCATCATTCGGTCTTTTTTGTAACAGTTTCTTCTGTAAGGAATAACAAAGCTCATTTTTTTCCTCCTGAAATAGCTTTACTCGTAAAATAAAAATGGCGGGTCTAAGTTAAACTTAACATTTGTGCAAATTCGTATTTTCTGCATTTCACGTGATGTAATATCTTTTATTGTTAAGAAACTAATACTGGCAACAAAATTGCACGATCAATAGTTTGAAAACTTTCATTGAATATACAAATTCATTCAATTAAGATCTCATACATGTTCCCGAATCTGTGACTGATTAAATTCATTATTCATTTTCACCTGCGATCACTTTTGTATTCTTTATATGTCAGCTATTCAATTGCCACCACCACTATTCTGGCGGCCGCAGCTAGTGTCTGACCCCTTCACCATACAACTTCAACTAAGTTAATGTATTCCTTTTCCACTTGTTACGTATAAAATATTAATTAACAGTCTCTTCATTTCATTCTTATAATCCTTAACCCAGTCAAAATTGAGGGTCAACGCCATTTTCTAATCCAGTCTTCTTCCTCATTAAGACTTAAAATTCTCACCTTTCTCGGATCCATCACCAAATAATCGTTCTTTAGCAAAGTCTCTCACATTCCGAAACGACTCACTTCTAATTAGTTCTTACACTACATGGCTCATTTGCTTTATGGTGAAACTCCATCTTTTGGAGCTTCCCACCATGGACAGGCTCAGCAAACTATTCCGTTTCCAACCACTGGAACTTCCTTAAGGATTCTGCTCTTACATGGCAACTTGGAAATATGGGTCAACGAGGCCAAAAACCTTCCTAACATGGACATTCTTCACAAGAAAACGGGAGAAATGGTTTCCATGCTGTCCCGAAAACTTGGCGGCAAAGTCGAAGGCATCATGTCCAAAACAGGAACCAGTGATCCCTATGTTACGGTGTCTGTGGCGGGTGCTGTGATTGCCAGAACTTTTGTCCTCAGGAACATGGAGAACCCCGTTTGGACGCAGCGTTTCTACGTCCCCGTTGCACACCTTGCTTCTGAAGTCCACTTCGTTGTAAAGGACAGTGATATTGTGGGTTCTCAGATAATTGGAGTAGTGGGAATTCCGGTGGAACAGTTATGTAGTGGCACAAGAGTTGAGGGCTTTTTCCCTCTCCTTAGTACTAATGGAAAACCATGCAAGGGTGGAGCAAAGTTGAGTTTATCCATTCAGTACACCCCTGTTGAAAAGGTGCCTCTTTATAGCCATGGAGTAGGTGCTGGTCCTCATTACGAAGGGGTCCCTGACACATACTTTCCCCTTAGAAAAGGTGGAAAAGTTACACTTTATCAAGATGCTCATGTTCGTGAAGGGTGCCTTCCCAGTTTGAAAATGGATGGGGATGTGAATTATAAGCATGAAAGTTGTTGGCACGACATCTTTGATGCAATAAATCAGGCTCGTCGATTGGTTTATATTGTTGGGTGGTCCGTGTACTACAATGTTAGTCTCATTCGGGATAAGGGTGATGGAAAGGCTTACACTTTAGGTGACCTTCTCAAAGCTAAATCACAGGAAGGTGTCAGAGTGCTGCTCCTTGTATGGGATGATCCCACTTCTGGAAGCTTGCTTGGTCATAAAACGGTAATCAACTTCAAATGATTGTTTTGGGAAATATTCACTTTATTACTTTTGAAACAGATAATATCTGACTCTGTAAGATATTCAGGTTGGACTTATGAACACTCATGATGAGGACACTCGCCAGTTTTTCAAGCATTCTTCGGTACAGGTGCTTCTTTGCCCACGAGCTGGTGGAAAGGGACACAGCTTTCTCAAAACGCAGGTATCAGAAATACTAACATTGTATTACTTTCTGGTTTATACTTTTTATGTACATCTTCTGTCATAAAAGTTAGATCGGAAACTTAAATTCTCAGCGTGACCTTTCTAGTATATTGCGATTGAATTTAAAGAAGAGTTCATTTTTGCTTTATACTTAATTGTTAGGAAGCTGGAACAATCTATACCCATCATCAGAAGACAGTCATTGTAGACGCTGATGCAGGTCACAATAAAAGAAAGATAAAAGCTTTCATCGGAGGTCTTGATTTATGTGTGGGTCGATATGATACCCCAGACCATTCCCTCTTCAGAACTTTGCAGACAACACACAAAGATGACTACCATAATCCTAACTTTGAGGTAAATCAATTTCAAGATTCATAATCATTATGCTGTAATATATGTTGTAATTAATTTATTTGTATGACAATAAACAGGGGCCTGTCACTGATTGTCCTAGACAACCATGGCATGATTTGCATTCCCAAGTTGATGGGGCAGCAGCATACGACATCCTCACCAATTTCGAGGAGCGTTGGTTGAGGGCTTTGAAAATGCATAGATTACGAAAGATGAAAAGTTCGCATGATGATTCACTACTTAAAATTGACAGAATCGCTGACATTGTTGGCATTGATAATGTTCCTTGCCTAAATGAAGAAAACCAGGAGACTTGGCATACCCAGGTATATCATCGATTGTGTTGGAAATAGATGAATGATTCCTGCTCCTATTTCTAACAGAATTTACATTCCCTCTGGGAAAATTGTTCAAATTAGTGTCTGATTATCTTTTTGCATTGTTCTGATTGAAGATCTTCCGATCAATTGATTCCAATTCTGTGAAAGGATTTCCAAAGGAATCACAAGATGCTATAAAAAGGGTAAGTGACTTCCTTCCGAATTTTTACCTTTATTTTTTGTGAAGGAAAAATGCTAATTCCGTTTACTTCATTGAACAGAACTTGGTTTGTGGGAAGAATGTACTGATAGACATGAGCATACATTCTGCTTATGTCAAGGCAATTCGATCGGCCCAAAAGTTCATCTATATTGAGAACCAATACTTTCTTGGCTCATCGTATAACTGGGATTCTTACAAAGACCTCGGTGAGTATTGAAGATCAAAGATCTTGTCATTGAAATTACCTACTGTTAACTGCTACCAAGAATGCCATGGGCTATTTTCATCTCAAATACCCTGTATTATCACATTTTTATTATATTGAGTTTAATTTTTTATTTACTGGTGTCATTGGCAAACTTGTGAGGTTGTTTCTATTAATATAAGTTGCTGTTGGTAGAGTATTCTAAATTGTTTTGTCATGGTGTACGATCGGTAGATATAAATATAAGACGGAGCAAATGAAAAAGATGATCATTCAGAAAAATTATTCTCCCTCATATAATTAAATCTTTGCTTCCCAATACTAGTTCTTCGCATGGAGTTCTATTCCATCATTTGGTTTCCTGTTTAGAACATGTGATTTTTTGTTTCAGTTCCTCCTAATATTCTAATGTTACGACATACATGATGGGTTTTTCCCTTTTCAACACAGGTGCAAACAACTTAATTCCAATGGAGATTGCATTAAAAATAGCCAGTAAAATCAAACAGCATGAGAGATTCTCCGTGTATATTGTCATTCCTATGTGGCCTGAAGGAGTACCTAAAAGTACAGCTACTCAAAGGATTCTCTTTTGGCAGGTAGGCTTCCTTTATATTTATCTCTAAAAATAGTACTATGATACAAACCATTAAAACCTTTATCGGCTAGATCATGAAAATGGATTAGGAAGATTTGGTGTAAAAAAACGGCTCTCAAGCCAGAAGAAACTGCTGATATTCTTGTGCTTCATATTGCCAAATGATCTTAATTCTTCGAAGCACGACTACACATTTTGCACTGCTGAAAGTGCTCATAAATGAAGGAAAACATAGTGTTATTATGGGTTCAGTTGTGCCTTTGTACACATTCTCATGTTGATTTGTTTGCAGTTCAAAACAATGCAAATGATGTATGAAACGGTTTACAAGGCCTTACAGGAGGCTGGGCTTGACAATCAGTATGAACCACAGGACTACTTGAATTTCTTTTGCCTTGGTAATCGTGAGATCCCTGACAACCAAAATGTTTCAAAAACTACCGGAGAAAACATACCACAGGTTTCTTTTTCACCTTGAATAAACTTTATGATTTCTCCTTGTCTGCATGTCTCATTGCCTCCTAAACAAGTTTCTCCTTCCTGTTTCCACACTGGTATGTAACCTAGGCACTCACTAAAAAGAACAAAAGATTCATGATTTATGTTCATTCAAAAGGGATGATAGTGGATGATGAATATGTGTTACTGGGGTCTGCAAACATCAACCAGAGATCCATGGAAGGCACCAGAGATACAGAAATAGCAATGGGGGCATATGAGCCTAATCACACTTGGGCAAAGAAGCAATCTAGACCACGTGGACAGGCAAGATTCATAAACTTTTACAAGTACTTTTCGTGACAAAAGTTTGGAAAGAAAAAATTGTAGGTTGTACCTATAATAATCAAGACATTAACCTTACAAAATTAGTTTATAAAATAAGATTTATAATCATTCATATGCTATAAAATAAGATTTTTAACATGATACTGTGAGAGATGGTGGAATGCTGAGAAATTTTGGGTTTATGATATCAGGTGCATGGTTATAGAATGTCACTGTGGAGCGAACATATAGGAAGTGTGGAAGAATGTTTTGAGGAGCCAGAGAGGCTTGAGTGTGTGAGACGCATAAGGTCATTGAGTGAGAGTAACTGGAGACAGTATGCAGCAGATGAGGTAACTGAAATGAAAAGCCATTTACTAAAATATCCGCTTGAAGTTGATTCAAAGGGTAATGTGAAGCCTCTTTCTGGCTGTGAGACATTTCCAGACGTTGGTGGGAACATAAGTGGCACTGTCACAGTACTCAGAGAAAATCTCACCATCTGATCAATCTTTTCTGTCTCTTCTAAAACTCCGTGAATGTTATAGTACAGTTTAGTACCTTATTCACAGGTTTTTATTCTTTTCAAAAGACGAAATAAAGAGTATAAAGGTCTGTACTTATAACAACAACCAGCTCTCAGTTCTGATAGTTTGCTCTCAATGGCTCATTTAGGGTTTAAGGTTGTCTTATAAATCTCTCTCTCTCTCTCTTTTTATATTAGTGTAAGATTGTAGTTCTGTTGAAAAATACGATGATATAATGGATTTTGCTTTTCAAGTGATGATTCAAATTTATACTGTGTACTGTTCCTGAACTGGAAAAAAAATGATGGATTAGATAAGTGCATTGGATAAAGTACGTAGCACTAAAATGGTAACAATAGAATGTTATTTCGACATTTTCTAGCGAAAAAGCGAGATTTGATTTAATTTCTTGAAGGAATAATTAATTAAAATTATGAGTTTGTAATCATTGAAATATTCTTTCCATTCATGTAGTTTTTCAAAGTTTTGTTTAAGCTCAATTTTATTTCCTCAAATAGTGTGAAATTTTCAATCACCTTTTTTTATTTATTTTTCACATAATGGTACCAAAACTAATTCAATTTGGTTGTATGCAGAAGAAAAAGAGGTTCTTAAATTACATAGGATAAGTGATATGTAACAATAAGACCTTTTTTTTGTAAACTGGAGCCTATCATAACAAGGTTCCGCCACACGTGTCCAGTCCCGTATTGGTCGCTTGTTATGTTTTTTTAATGTAGTAAAAGCACAATTTTTAAAATAAAAGAATTGTTAAAGAAAAAGTTTACAACAGCTAAAAAAATTACGAAAATTGGTATTACATAGATTCGAGAACCGGTAAGAAACTAGAATAACTTTATTCTGTCAAACTCTTACAATAACGGTTACTCTGTGATCTCAAATATCGCGTATCATCCAAAAAGACAACTGGAAAAAGTAAATATCATCTATATTATTATAGATTCTCTTGTTAATGGGCATAGTTTCTTTTTAAAATGTTTTCTTTAAATAATTATTCATTTTTAAATTAAAATAATTATTTTATTCTTTTATCTTTAGAGTCATGTTAATTTAATTATTTTTCTAATTTTAATTTTTAAATAAAGCTTTTTTAAACTAAAATAATTGTCTTACTAATTTTATCTTTTAAATGATTATTAATCAAAATTTAAATATCTTTAAACTAAAGTAATATGTCTTATTATTTTATTCTTCTAAGTACACAGCTTATTCTTCTAAGTACACAGCTTGTGCTTTCTTTCTATAAAATTTGTTGAACTTTCTATAAATACAAGTATGTGTGAGCCAATAGAGCGCTTACCCACCTATTTAACCCACATAAAGTGTTTTTTGTTTTGGTTAAGACTTATATTTGATATTCTAAAGTTTTATAGTTATGCTTGTTAATTGCTTTTTTTTTCTTTTCATATATAGATTATGAGTGAAATACATATGATATAGCCATACAAGATAAATTTATGGCAAAAAAAAGACAGAAAAGGTGACTGAAGTCACATGGCTTTTAAGCACATGGAAGGAGGGAACAAATATCTATAAAAATTTGATTTTTAAATGATAATTCATCTTACCTAATAAAATAAACAAAGTTATTACAACTTATTCTTATTCAACTGATTCACATTCATAAAATGAAAAAAGAAAAATACCAAAAAAAATAAAATTTAGACTTGAGTGAATACAGAGTAGCATAAAATTTTGAACCAAAAACACTCACCACCCATAAATGATTACCTAGGAACACTCACCAGTTCATTGTAGGCAAAGTTGGCTATCATTGTACAATTTCAACATTAGTGGCCATTAGCGATCACACCATTAGCAATCACACCGTTCACAGCGGGAGTAGAAAGGCTTTCTTTAGTTTTCTCTGAATAAAATCTCCGATACATGGAGTCAACTTCAGTGAGATAGAATGTGCCCGGAGATAAAAGGCTACTGTCCTTGCTTGTCACAAATTCCTTAGCACCATACCTATGCTCCATTACCTTCAGGGTTTCAACAAACTTCTCCGGTGGAAACTGCATCAGAAAAACACTCATCAAAAGACTATTAAACACACGATTTTGCTTTCACCATCTTAACAAACACTACAACAATAATATTAACAAAGGGACTGATCGGCTTCTCACCATAGGTTCACTTCTATGGTATTAATCTTCAAGTTCTAAGATACTTTAGAGAACGAAATATCAATTTTTGAAGTTTCTAAAATCTCAGTAAGGAAATAGGAAAAATAAAATTTCTTAGAACCTATATATGCAGGCTTGATTCAGTTAAATTCAAGGGCATAATTTTTCCCAAAGAGCCTTTAAAAATAATTCCCCAAACAATTCCAAAACTGGTTCTACTCTCGTCTTCGCCGCTATTTGTTCCCCTCCTGTTTACCGATTATTCTCTTAAATGTCCAGCCGTCATTCTATTTGGATAGTAATCAAAAGTAACAGCTCATCGCTGGTCTAATGATCTGCTGCACTATTTCTATTCATTCTAACAAGACCTCTTGATAGGAGGCCAAACAGTATCTCTGTCCGCTGAAAAATTCGTCAGTTGTCAATCATATGTTTGTTACAACAAACACATTCTTATGTTTTTGGCATGCCCATCTTCCATTCAATATTAAACCAGAAGAGCAAATGAGTAATACGTCCATATTTTATTAGACTTTTGTAGATCATTACCTCGTGTCTTGACTTCAATTTTCCATCGACATCCATCACTTTAGCGATGTTTGACAAGCTAAATGGATGTTGAATATCTCGCAATTGCAAAGAAAATATTGTGGAAGTTAAGCCACTTCCGTATGAGAATAATATCACCCTCTTACCAGCCTGAAAATTGAAAAATGAAAATATTCATTAGAAAGCTCAAAACAATTTTGCGACGAACTTTATTTGCTGTAGTGGTCAGGACATTCACCAATGTGCTATGTTTGTTGTGAATAAGGGATGCAAATGCTGCATAGAGTGACGCAGTGTACATGTTGCCGACTTGCTTTGGAATCAAGGTTGTTGGCTGTACCTTCTCGTCATACAGAGGCTTCGCAGCTTGCTGAGATGCCTGCAAATCAATAATATTGCACATCAGAAAAAAAGTTTAAATGCTGTTCGTTTTCAATAGAATTCTATGTGAACCTACAGCTAGTTTGACAACTCAAGGTCGAAAAGGAAAACTAATCAAATATCTAAGAGAAACAACAGATTATGGATTTCGAGGGGGTAGGTTCTTAGACCTTTTCAAGATCCCGACTTTGGTAACTCTCATCACCAGATAAATTTGAAAAAGGTCCCAGCTTTTCTTTGGCATTCTCATCCACAGAGCTGCAATCATAACCAATTTTAGAACATCCACACCAACATTAACTGATAAAAAATATTCTAGATGATGGAGAAATAAAGAGGACCTGGCATTCCTCAAAAAGTCATTGAAATACAGCCGTGCAAAACTCTTCTGTACTAGCTGCAAAAGCAAGTGGAATTAGGGGAAGTATACAAATAAATATACAGAAGAAAAACAAATTACATATTAATTAAGAAGATACATCGGAGATACCGAACTACATAGAACATGTTATAGGGAGCATTATTATGCATCGTGTGGAGTTGGGAGATTAAACAATAGATGCTTCAGAAGAAAACCTACCTTGTTGTAAGGTGAGTGAAAAACAAAGTATGCCGCATCAGAAAGAGAAAATTGTTTTCCCTCGAATTTCTCATACCTGCAAAGTAGATAAAGGTAGGTACTTCAGTGATCAGTTACTATACTATTGATGTTTTGAACACAATGAGTGTTAATACACATATTCCTATTTAATGAGTCTCACTTGTGATTTTAGGAAAATAAATTTTAATCAATAATAAGGATACGCTGTTAGCATAGAATGTTTTTTAAGAATCTTTTTTCCTCGGTGTTATGCATAAATCTCGTTATTACATCATTTAAGATTTTGAAAATGTAATTTAGTTCACAAAAAATTGTCAACAGGACATGGCAGGTCAGACCCAATTTGCATCAAGCCAGCAGAATGTGGAGTAAACTCAGATTTTTATTGGGTTCTTTTGAGCTGACACTTCCAATCAATTTGAAAGGATCCAATTTTATATTTATATTGATAAAACAAATTCATAAGAACTAAAATTAACAATAAAGACTTACTTGTGACAGAAACTCTTGTAGCAAGAATCAAGAGCCATGAGGTAACAAGTTTGTGACAGCTTTCCATCAACAACCTACAGCAAAAAAAAATGTGAGTATATAGCAGTTGGCATCCTGAAACATCAGTGGGTTATGGGTGAAAGTAAAATGGACACGAACAATCAAAATGCTATCCTTCATGGCATATCAAAACAAAAATAAAGAGCAACTTGCAAGGATAATTTTAGCCGTCTGGAAAATAATTGCAAGTTGTTCTTCAAAGCATATGATCCCAAAAGTCAAAGGGAGTAAAAAACTCACTGGATATTCACTAGCAAGATTCGGCTTGTAAAAATCATAAACATGAGACATATGACTTCCTCTATATTTGCTTTCAAAAGAAATGGGAGCATCAGGACCAATTAGCATGGCAATAGCAGCAGCTCCTCCAGTAGGTCGAGCAGGTCCTTCAGCATAGACCTGAGAAGGGAAACATTAGAAACAAGCTTGAAATTAATCTATCATATAATCTTAAGACTTTGAATGAGGAACTCAGGACTTTGAATAAGGAACTTGTATTGTTCTGTTGGAAAATAAGAGAGTCAAACCAAGTTTGTATTCTGCATTAGTGCAAATGCAATGTGAATGATTAGAAAATTATCTTACAGCACTGTCAGTGCAGACAACAAGTCCATAGCGTCCATCCCATGAGTTGCTCTCCACCCAATTGACACAGTTAAACAGGGCGGCAGTTCCCCCATAGCATGCATTAGTTGAATCAACACCCTCAATGTCAGTATTTCCGCATTTCTGTTCATTTCAAACAAATAAAGAACTTTCATTTATAGCGGAAAGTAAAGGAGAAATGGATGAAAGATCTAGAAAATTATAATATGACAGAAAAAATCCAATCAGATAATTAACAATGTAATTTTCCAATAAGACAGTAAAACATCATGAAGATGGTAACTGGTAACTATTAGGATGAAAAACGCACAGTTGTCAGCAAGTAAATAGGCATTTAAACTACGATTAGAAGATGAACATGACAATCTACTGTGACAGGGAGAATCACATAACCAAGATCCATGAGGTTAGACACGAAAAGTATACCTCAAAGATCTGCATAAGGAATGTTTTGATGGATTTGCTTTTGTCTATCACAGTCTCACTTCCAACTTCGAGGCGACCAATTTGTTTAGCATCAATTCCATACTTCTCAAGAAGAGAAGTAACCACTGTCAAACTGAAGATGCGATATTAGTTTTGAAGAAGTGGGATTAGGAATATTATTAATTGTAAGCCTTCAGCACTGGAGTCCTATACTCCTATTCAACATTAAATGTGTTCATTTCACCGTATCCTGGAAAATTTTAACAGAGCTAAAACTTCATCATGGGTGGTATTAACCAGATCACCAACTTATATGCTCTCCAAAAAGGATCCACCAAACCATTAGGTAAAGCTTGTAAGTAGTAAAACTTACTTAAGCATTTCCACAATATGACATATTATGATATCCTAGTCAATAAATGGCAAGGACAGCCCAGAAACAGGGAAACTAACTACAAGCAACGACAGCTCCAAAAACAATGCAAATCATAAGACTCTCACAAACAAAAAACAGAGACTATCAAAATCAGAGTGGAAACCTCATTGAGATGACATCTTCCACTTCGGTACAGAACGACATGCAATCTTGGCCAAGCCCAATGGTGTACTTCCCTTTGCTGGCACCATCGTGAGTCTCCAATGCTTCCTACACGTGGTTATGTGAAGAAAATAAAAATCTCGAAATAAAAAAAGTCTAGGAAACCTCAATTTCATAAAGTGGGATAATAAACACAGTAAAAAAATAAAAAATTTCGACATGCATTGCTTCGGAAGCATTGAGAATACGGTATAGTTTTTTAAAGAAAAAGAATCACGGGCTAATCAATTTCGTCCAGCTTTTTCCCCACTATTGATTTCGGGCCAGTTCCCTTCACACGATAACTATAATCTAACAAAAAGTGAAAATGGAAAACAAATCTCAGACCTTACATCATCACTTTCAACAAAAAATGATTGGGAAATCGATTTTATGCGCTCCTAAGAAAACGATATCGATGCGATCCAGCCCCAGGTGACTCAAATAAGGTACATGCTGAAAAGATATCCCACTCCCAAACTCCACACGCTTATTATTTAATTTTACAGTTGGCTGGAGCATCTAGAGACAATTTTATTCTTCCAAAATCTCCAACTAAGCGAGTGACAGCAACACAAGACGGAAAACGAAATTCCCGTGACATATCGAACAGCTTCCATGGTTGTTTTTGAAAACGTTAAACGAAGAAGCAAAGTGAAACGAAGAAAGCAAAAAGAAACAGAGAGAAAATGAAAGTTGGTGGAGTGACCTGCTGAACGCATGCTGGAGGAAAGTAGATGTCAATGGCGAGAATTCCGACGTTCTTTGCCATTTTCTGCTCACCGCTTCCAAATGCCAACAATCAAAAAAATGAATGCTCTCTTGATCGAATAGAACCGTACACACAAAATCGCAAAGAAAGAGAGAGAAAGGAAGTAGTGAGTTGTTCAGTGACTCACTCACATGGGAAGTGTTGGAAACTTAGCATATATATATATATAAAGAAAATTCGTTAGGGAAACAGCCACCAACCCCAAATGATCTGGTGCGGTGAGGTGTACCCAAGGGTCCCCTCTTTCATGCATCTCCCAGTGAATAAACGCATACTGCGTGAGTGAACCCCCAGACAAACACAGAACATAACACTTTTTTTTTCCTTTTATTTACCACCGTTTTGCGCCATGTAAAATCTATATTCATCTTTATTTTATTTTATTATCATTTTTCTTTATTACCAGAAATATGATGCTTGTTTTAATGTTTATTATTATCCTAAAAAAAGGAATAAAAACTAACCAGTACTCTTCCATGCACCTTTTCTTTCCTTATTTATATAAATAAAAGAGTTTTTAACGGAATGACAAATCAGATTTAGATTTGGGAAAATAATTATATTAGTAGTGTACTTATGAGCTGGAGTGGAATAACACGTCATTATTGTGGAACATAAATTATATACTTTATGGTCGGATACAAATATATGAATTTAAGATGTTAATGAACTATTTAACTTAGCTGGTCATTTATTATCGTTCTTTTTAAAATTTAACTAGTGAATATATTGAAGATTGAATCGTGGTTAAATTGATATTGATATTGATATTAATAAAATAATACTTAAATGATATTAAAATAAAAAATTTAATAATGAAAATTAAAAACAGACAACACTTTGTCTTTTCATACTTTAAATCAAATATAGAATTGTAAACCAAAGTTTCAACTATGTATACACCAATATTGACTTATAATAATAAAATTATATTTGAAATATAAAAGAAAGAGATAAATATTTTATTTTACTTTAATTTTTGTTAGAAAAAAGTTAAAAGATTTTTTTTTTCAAGATTAACGAAGTAGTTTTCTTTTTGCAAAACTTCTTATTTTTAAACTAATTTTCGTTTGGACTGATTTTATTCGTTTATTTAATTACATAAATAGCTAGTTTTTCGGTTTGACTCGTCCTTTTTAGATACATGTGTATTTCTCTCTCAAAATTCTTTATTTTGTATTTAAGGTAATACAACCAAAATTAATATAAGTGAGTTTTGGCTTCAATGTTTATATTTTTTCTATAAATATGATTCATCGGTCTTGAAGACTTTACCTTAAATCAATCCAGCTCCACTGCCAGAAATAGATGATTTAAAAATGCTCTAATAATATTTAAAATCATTTTTATCTTCGAAAAATAATTATATGGTATTTATTTAAAAAGTCAAATTGGAGAGAAAAATGAAAACTTAACAACCTTAAAGTTTAAAAATCACGTGCCGTTACTACGCCGGTCATGGGTGGATCTTCTGGCTCTCACGGTCAATGGTTGCTAATATTTGTTTCTTAGACTTTGTTTTCAAAATAAAGAAATAAAATTATTTTTTATTTAAAAGGTAATGAAATCATAAATAAGTTAATTTAAAAAAGATTTATTTTTAACTTGTATATAAATTACTTATGCTTTTTTTTTAGTTAATCACTTAACAAACTATTTTTTTCCTTTCCAAACAGGATTAAGAAATAGTAGGTAAAACCAAAGTAAAATCAAATCTGTTTTGGCATTTTGCATTCATATTGGTAGCATTTGGTCGAAAAAATGTCGTCTTCGACACTCCATTAGAGTATTGGATGAGTGATTACGCAATATTGATGGACACAAAATTAAGCAAAATTCACTTGTCTTTATTTTCGATTTTTCAAATAAATAAGTCAATTTTTTTGATAACGAGTAAAATAAAATGTTTAAAAAATACAAAATTTATTAAAGTAAACTCTAATATATTGTTATGATATTATGTTAAGAAATAAATTTAAAATTTAAAATTTTACTAAACTCTTATTTACATTTATATATATTCTTCATATGCACTTGCAATCTTAAACGTAAGTAATAACGAAGGATTTATTATAATTGTATGCATGTGAGACAACTATGTACATATATGGTTTTTTTTTTGGTTTAATAGGTTCGGAGGTCCTTATATTTGTGGGTTCGTTTCAATTGGGTCCTCCAATTTTGAAAGTGATCAATTTGGTCCCTAATTTAACAAAATTGAGTCAATAATACCCTTTCCGTTAAATATAATGGACGGCGTTAACTTTTTAAACATGTGGCATGTTGAGGCATCCTTTTATTTGCAGGTGGCACAGTTTTATTTGAAGGATGCTTCAACATACCACATGTTTAAAAAGTTAATGACGTCCATTGCATTTAACGGAAATGGTATTATTGATTCAATTTTGTTAAATTAGGAACCAAATTGATCACTTTCAAAATTGGAGGACCCAATTGAAACGAACCCACAAATATAGGGACCTCCGAATCTATTAAACCTTTTTTTTTTATTGGTATGTATTTCAACTTATTCCAGCTTCGTTTTAGTTCCTTACACGTCTAACCATATTGCTTTCCTTAGCACACTAAATCTTGTTATAACAGTTACGGTTGGTAAAGGGAACATTTAAGTATACTTTCTCTAACACGAGATAAATGAGCTAATATTTTATAAATTCAAGGGTTGATGGCGAGCTTAAACGGGTTTAATTTAGCCTTACATTAACAATCGCATCAATTCAAGAATTTAAACTCTAAATACGGGTTAAACAAAAATAAGTTGAATACTTTAAAAATGGTTTAACTCATATTATATTACTTATTAAATATTTTAAAAATTATTAAATGCAAAAGTTGAATATTGTAAATTTTTAGGGTATTACTTTTTTTTCACTTGAATTGAATTTTTAGCAAGTGGAACAATTTGGAGGAAAATTAAGAAAGTCGAAAGCAAGTTCGATGCAGTGTTTGATTGCCTCGCGCTGCACGTTGGCAATAACAAAAGCTGATAAATTTGGGTATTGAATAATAAGTTGTAATAAATGATTATTTATCCACCTCACTTTCCACGCCCCACACGAGGCCACACGGTATGCTTTTATTTTTTCCTCACACGAATGTGCAATTATAAAACTGTTTTTTCTTCTTCTTTTCCATTTTCGTGTCTTAGGATTTGGAGGGATTTTTTTGGGCACTATTTATTGTGTAGGTTTAATATAAATAATATCCATAGATATCCAAACTAATAAGATATTGTTCGTTTTGAGCTAAGTCAAAAGTTTATGATCATCTCATAAAATATAGTATATTAAAGCATAAAAAAAGAATATTATATATATTATCTATTTGTAATCTAAATAAATTAAGAGTTCTCAATAGAAAAATTGAGAATATTGATTCATGAAAAAAGAAATGAATGAATATTATAAAAAAAATTATTAATTTTTAGTTATGAGAAAGACTCTATTATTAAGGGAGGTATCTTATGTGTATATAAACTTATGTTTATTTCATATATTTATTCGATATGAGACTTTGTTTGTACCCAATACTATTTCCATTCAACAGAGGAAGATTAAACTTATAAACGATTAAATAATATTTTATCAATTTATAATATATTTTACATGCTATCAGTTCTTAATTCAACAATAATTGCATGAATAAAACTTAAGAGCGTTCAGTAAATTTTTTATTCTATTTTTAAACAAAAAATAAAATTAGAGTTTCACTCAACCACTTACACGATAAATTTAGCATTGAATTTTGACGTAAAGTATTAAAGGAAACTTGAACTCTGTTTGGGTAATAATATTAAAATCATCTAAAATCCAAAACTTGCCTTCGTTTTAAATTTTTAATAAATTCAAATTAGAGTTATTATTATTATTATTATTATTTTGTTAGAGAATATATAATATTATAAACCGATGAATTTTACATACCACAAACTATCGGTTAGATAAAACAAAATTATCAACAAACCTTTTATGTATGATATTTGTGTGTGTATATATATATAAAATTAAATTATCAATGTACGTGGATCCATGAGATAAACTTGCTTTCGTATTAATACATGTTATAATTACATATACCTACAACATAAAAAAGGATGAGTTATACTGATAAAAAAATGTGATTATAAATTTAAGGTACGAAGAGTCAACCTACTAAATAACTATATTGATACTTTCTAATAAAATCATACACCATCTTATTAAATTTTTCCATAGTTTCTTAATCTTATTAAATAATAATTTGACTTAGCTTCACAACCTTTGAAAGATAAATATTAATTGTATTTGTGAGAGAGTAATACTTAACTCAAGACTAAAGTTTATTCAATCACAAAGTAATTTACAAGTAATTACAATAACTCGTTACATATAATGGGTTTAAAATCAATGAAAGTTGAATATTTAATTTCTATAATGGGTCTTACACTCAACATACTTTATATCTTGGAATAAAAACTGTTCGTTTTAGAAGCTTGTTCGCAATCACAACCAACAAATTATCTCCTCATATCATACCACAGTGAAACAAATGCAAGTAATAATTTATTGCTTTTATCTTAAGGAATTTATGAAAATATAAATAAAAATATCACAAGAATTTAACATTTATGCATAAGCAACAATTTACTACTTTTATCTTAAGGAATTTATGTAAATACGAAAAAAAAAATGATTATAAGAATTTATCTTTTAAGACACATTTAAACAAATCGCCATATGTATATAATTGAAGAGACATATCGATTGAGCAAGGTAAGGTCACTTGTGTTATATATTCGTTGTTTAAGAGATATTATTATCAGTTGGTAATTGTAATTTCAACGTAGAAGAAATCGACATAACATTTTTCTCGCCCAAACGTTTTTTTGTTTTTGCACCAAATCCTTTTAAGGTCCATCAAGTTCCGAGAAGTACCAAATTACAATTTTTTTTTATTAACTTTGGTGATGCTATGTAACATCCAAAAAATACAGTGTAAAATCATACAGAGAATAATCACATGTTAACAATACTACAGATCAGTTCAACGCTCGGCTATATACAATTACGGCCGAACGGCCTTACATCATAGTAGGGAATTAAAAACTAACGCTAGTTATCACTACTATAATTGTCATTAGACCGAACGTTATACAAAAGGAACTCATACCGAGCGGTCTTACAAAATATAAAGCTAATATCAGACCGAACGTCCCTAAGGTTCGACCTTTACTTCTTCCGCTGCGTCTTCCAATACTTCTTCCAGCAGCTCTTTTCCTTCTGCTCACATCCACACGGATGATCATTGCAACAGGACAACGACAGGACGTACCACACAGACAACAAAATGATAAACAGGGTAAGTATTGCAACGAGCCCAGCACTGTGCACTTGAAATCTTGACGGCCCAATATCTCTGTTGGCCCATGGAACGTTTTATTCTTAGGGTTGAGTGCATGCGTGGCATTATCATGTAAATGAAAGAATGGAAGAGAGAGAATGGTGCGACAGAGTGCGAGAGGCGATGGAGAGAGAAGTGGCCGGCGATTCCTTCGACGGCGCTCCGACACGGTGGCTGCCGGTGATGCAGAAGAAGAAAACGTAGATCGTAACACGGTGAGTAAGAAAAACTAACTCTTTCTTTATTCTGATTAACATGAAAAGTAACAAATTTTTGTATACATGACTTGATGGGAAAACGGGGAAGGAACTCTATATATAGAGTTCCATGGGAGAAAGGAAAAACTGAAAAACACCATAAAACAAAATAACTGTTGAAAGACAGTTAAGAGAATCAAAAATGATTCTCAATAGCCTCCCCTCAAGCTGGACAGTGTATGTTTACCAGTCCAAGCTTAGGGATAATTGTTCCAAACTTGACACGATGCGAAAATTTCGTGAAGATATCAGCAAGCTGTTCGTCGGATTGGACGGGGAGAAGATGTAAGAGGTGCTCCTGGAGTTTTTCACGGACCACGTGACAATCAAGCTCTATGTGCTTGGTTCGTTCGTGGAAGCTTTGATTGTGGGCTATGTGACGAGCCGACTTGTTGTCGCAATACAAAACAAGTACCCCAGACTCTTCAATTTGAAGGTCTTGTAGAAGATAATGGAGCCACTGTATTTCGCATACAGTGGCAGCAAGACCCCTGTACTCTGCTTCAGTGGAAGATCTGGAAACAGTCTTATGCTTCTTAGATTTCCAGGAAATGAGTGATGATCCAAGGAAAATGCAAAAACCCGTAGTGGATCTCCTTGTGTTAGGACAAGTGGCCCAGTCGGAGTCGCTAAAAGCCTTTAGTTGTTTAGGAGAGTCAGCTGCAAAGAATAAACCTTCAGAAGGTGAGGACTTTATATATCTTAGAATATGTTGAACAGCCTGATAATGATAATAGGTGGGGTTTTGCATAAATTGACTGAGAAGATTGACAGTAAAACATAAATCAGGCCTAGTATTGGTAAGACAGAGTAACTTCCCTATCAATCTTCTATATGATTCAGGATTGGTCAGATAGTTATCCTCTTTGTATAGTGTGCTGGTGTCCTTTAAAAAGGGAGTAGAAGAAGACTTGCAACCTTGCATCCCTGTTTCCTCAAGTATGTCCAGGGCATACTTTCTCTGACACAAATGAATTCCCTTTTTGGATCTTGCCACTTCAAGTCCAAGAAAATATTTAAGCTCTCCAAGGTTCTTAATACGAAACCTTTTGTGCAAAAGTTCTTTAATGTAGTTAATTTCTTCCATAGAGTTTCCTACTAACACAATATCATCCACATATACAAGTAAAGCAGTAAAACCAGTAGCAGTTCTTTTGGTAAACAATGAGTGATCAGATTTGGATTGACTGTAATTAACAGATATAAGAAAGGCAGATAACTTTTCAAACCATTGCCTACTGGCTTGTTTTAAACCATATAGAGATTTAGTTAGCTTACATACCAGTCCTTCTTTGCTAGTGTCCATACCTAGAGGTAATTGCATATAGACCTCTTCATTCAAATCTCCATGTAGAAAAGCATTGTCAACATCAAGTTGTTGTAAAAACCAATTGTTGGAAGCAGCAAGAGCAATAAGAAGCCTAACAGTGGTAAGTTTAGCTACAGGGGCAAATGTGTCAAGATAGTCTATTCCTTCCTGTTGGGTATAACCCTTGGCAACTAATCGGGCTTTATGTCTCTCAATACTACCATCCGCTTTGTATTTAATTTTGTACACCCATTTGCACCCTATGGGGAATTTTCCAGGGGGTAACTGGGTTAGGATCCAAGTATTATTGTCTTCTAAGGCTTTGATTTCCCTATCCATAGCTTCTTTCCATTCAGCCTTGGTTTTAGCTTCAATATAAGATTGTGGTTCTTTGTTATTAGTAATAGTCATGATATATTTCGAGTATTTCTCTGACAGATTGTTGCAATTCAACACATTATTTATTGGGTAGGCAGTCTTAAGAGTATTTTTAATGGATAAAGATTGATGAATCTGATGAACATAGTCTTTTAGGTAGTCTGGGGTCTTTCTGAGCCTGTTGGATCTTCTGCTTCTATGATTCTCTTGATCATCAGTATCATTGTTGTTGTCTCTGTTAACAGAGGCTTGTTCCTGTCTTTCTTGATCATCTGACTCATCATTTCTATCTTCAGCCAAAGGATACGAATCCTTTAAAAGATCATTGAGAGATTCAGTTTTCTCTTCATCACTGGCAGTATCCTGTCTGTCTTCTTGCAAATTGTTGTAAGGAAAAACATTTTCATAAAAAAATAACATTTCTGCTTATGAAAAGCTCTTTAGTATTTAGATCTAAAACAGTATAACCTTTGACACCACTCTTATACCCTAGAAAAACACCTTTCCTTGCTCTGGAATCAAGTTTGTTTATGTTATTTTCAAGAGTGGAAGCAAAGCATAGACATCCAAAAACTTTAAGATCTATATAAGCAGGTGATTTATCATAGAGCATGTCATAGGGAGTTTTGTTGTTGAGAATAGGTGAAGGCATTCTATTTATTAAAAAAACAGCGTGCCCAACAACATAGGACCAATAAGCTTTAGGTATATTTGATTGAAAGAGGAGATTGTGTGTGACATTAAGTATGTGTTGATATTTTCTTTCAACAACAGAATTTTGTTGAGGTGTCTCAACACAGCTGTTTTGATGATTAATACCATGTATATTATAGAAATTTTCACATCTAAACTCAGGTCCATTGTCAGATCTGATGTTCTTAACCATCTTATTAAATTGGTTCTTGATTTTAATGACAAAATTCTGTAATAAGTCCCTTGTTTGTCCTTTATTGTTCATTAGGAAAATCCACGTGTGCCTAGTATAGTCATCTACAATCGTGAGGAAATATCTATGACCATGAACAGAGATAGTATTTAGAGGTCCCCATATGTCACAGTGTATAATTTCAAAGCTTTCATTAGTAGTAGAAATACTCTTAGGAAAAGGTAACTTGTGTTGTTTGGCAAAATGGCAAGTGTCACAAACAGAATTAGCATCAACTTTGATATAAGAAAAATTTTCACATATGTGTTTCATTGTTCTATGTCCTGGGTGTCCTAGTCTAAGAGGCCACAGGTTAACATCAACACTCTTACAAGAGAAAACACCTTTTGAAGTATTGCTTTGAACTGGTTTAGGTAAGACTTGAAGATAATAAAGCACATTCCAAGATTTAGCATATCCAATCGTCTTCAAAGTATGATTTTCCTTGATCTGATGCTTAGAGAAAAAAGTTAGGCTGCAATTCATATCCTTGATAAGTCGTTGCACAGATATCAAATTAAAACAGAAATCTGGTATATAAAGGACATTAAAAATAGTAAAATCCTTGGTAAACTGTACAGTTCCAGCATGTTCTGCAATTAGTATAGTGTTGTTTGGTAGTTTTATAGAAATTGGTATGATCTTGTAGAAGGTAATAAAATTGTTTTTACTGTGAGTGACATGATCTGTAGCACCAGTATCGACAATCCAAGAAAAAATACCTTGTTCATTCTCAGTTTCGTTTCTTTGAACCTGATTGATCTTGTGTGTGGGGGTTTCATCTATTCTGTCTATCATTTTGAGGAGTTTGTGCATCTGTTCTGGCGTGAGAGAATTGAAACTATTTCCGTTGCTGATTTTTTGAATTTTCTGGGCTTCCTCAGAGTCAGTGTTGTTCTGGCAGGCATTGGCAGTCGTCCAATCATTTCTTTTGTCTTCCTTTTTGTACCAAGGAGGATACCCGTGTTTGGAATAACACTCATCTATAGTATGGTTCATCTTGTTACAGTAAGAGCATTGTTTCCCATAATTGGGATTTCTTCCCCTTCCTCTGCCTTGACCACGAAACTCAGTTCCCCTTCCTTGGTTCTCAGCATTTCTTCCTTGATTCTTCCAATTCTGGTCTGGTTTCCACTGACCATTTCTTCCTGCAACATTAGCTAGAGTTTTAGCCTCTGTAGAGATTTGTTTATCCTGTCTTTCTTGCTGGATAATGAGGGAAAAGACACGATTGACATTGGGAAGAGGGTCCATTAAGAGTATCTGTGTCTTGACAGTGTTGTAAGAATCGTTTAAACCTTTCAGAAAGCATATTACATGCTCGACCTCTCTGTATTTCAAAGAAACTCTGGATAAATCGCAGCTGCAGGGAGTGGCACAAATGCAAGTGGGTATAGGCCTTAAAGACTCTAGTTCCTCCCATAGTATTTTTAAATCTGTAAAGAATTGACTCACCCCCCTTTCACCTTGTCGGATGGAGTGTATTTCTTGTAGTAAGTCAGAGATTTTGAAGTAATCTCCCTTAGAAAACCTTTCTTTGAGCTCATCCCATAGCTCTTTAGCCTCCTCAATGTAAATCACGCTTTCGGCAATGTGGGGTGACAAAGTTTTCATTATCCAAGATAAAATCATAACGTTGTATCTCCCCCAAGCGTCGTAGGCAGCATCACTTTCTTGAGGTCTCTTTATGGAACCATCGATGAACTTCACTTTATTCTTGGATAGCAAGGCTCTCCTTAAGCTTCTGCTCCAGGATGAGTAGTTGTTTTCGTTTAGCACTTGAGTGATTAGAGTGAGCCCAGGATTTTCTCCTGGGTGCAGATAGTAGGGACTAGCTGGGTTGGTTGCTGGTTCGAATTGATCCATGGTGGAAGAAAGAAACCACCAGGAAGGCCCAAGAAACAATCAAAAACAATTAGAGGAATAACGGAAGCAAAGCAGGCACTTAGACCTGCTCTGATACCATATTGCAACGAGCCCAGCACTGTGCACTTGAAATCTTGACGGCCCAATATCTCTGTTGGCCCATGGAACGTTTTATTCTGAGGGTTGAGTGCATGTGTGGCATTATCATGTAAATGAAAGAATGGAAGAGAGAAAATGGTGCGACAGAGTGCGAGAGGCGATGGAGAGAGAAGTGGTCGGCGATTCCTTCGACGACGCTCCGACACGGTGGCTGCCGGTGATGCAGAAGAAGAAAACGTAGATCGTAACACGGTGAGTAAGAAAAACTAACTCTTTCTTTATTCTGATTAACATGAAAAGTAACAAATTTTTGTATACATGACTTGATGGGAAAACGAGGAAGGAACTCTATATATAGAGTTCCATGGGAGAAAGGAAAAACTAAAAAACACCATAAAACAGAATAGCTGTTGAAAGACAGTTAAGAGAATCAAAAATGATTCTCAATAGTAAGCTTATGTAATTTAATTTATTCAATCACAACATACACCATTCATAACACAACTAACAACGACCACATCATAATTCATACATCCATGCATACAAATAACGACCACATGACTCTGACTGTCTGGACTGTATGAATCCTGTGTAGCTACGACGTTCGTGCACCCGGGTGATGTAATAACTGGGATACCCTCAACAGCTGTCATCCGAGGTTGATCTGTTTCGTCCAAGTTAACCTTATGGACTAGGACCTCCTGTCATTCCCACACGTGACTTACTCCTCTCTACATGAGAACGAGTAATCATGGAATATCAGGATGAACGCCCGCTAAGCTTTGCCCACATTCATACTTTACCAATCAATAACCACTTTCTGAGATATTCCTCCCTGGAATAGTCGTTCATAATCCACTATTTCATACACATCACATCTCAATTTTCCTCATACTTAATCATCCATACATTCAAATGAAATAAGATCATACGCTCTTATCTTAACCCAAGTACGACTGGAATAACGCTTCTTAGAAACTAACGAGACTGAGCGCTACTCATCTACTTCAATAAACAGACTCCTAAGAGTTCAACCGGACGCCACGAAGCCTAGGCCGAGTACTAAAACTCTAGGTCGAACACCTTTTAAAGACCAACACTAATTTACACTAAATACTAATACTGATGAGAAACTATGGAGTAACGAACGCTATCTAGTTTGAATGAAGACTCTGATTCTAAGCACAATAATAATATATTAAAGGAAACAAGACTCAGCGCTTGGTTTAAGACCGAGCCCTGTAGAAACCGAACACTATTGGACGAGCGCTGGTCCAACACCAAATGCTTATCAGAAACGAGCGCTACTGAGATTGAACGCTTGATTCAAGACCGATCACTAATAAACTCACATAAAACGAATGAATATAAATCTATACAATTGAGCCACCACTTATTCTTAAGGGAAAAGAACATTAATGTCTACGCTCAGAATTATACTATCTACTCAGGCGACCAGAAATAGAGGGTTGCGTGCAAGACTTAAACGAACGTACTAGAGAGAAAGAGACTCACCGACTAAGAATCATAAACCGATCAGTTTAAATGGAAACTCTTGACGCTGGGAGTGTTCCAGCGATACTGAGAGGTGATCGGAAGAAGAAATGGTGAGTTTTTCTTAGAGAGAAGAAGGAGATTTTAGAGAGAATGAGGAGAAAAGAGTTTTAGCAGTTTGGAGAAGAAGAAAGGCATGCAGAGAAGTGACACATTGTTTGAAATTTGGTCTTAAATACTGCCGCCACCCAAAACGAACGATCACTCTCCTATAGCCACTTGTTTTCCACTAACTGAGACGCTCACTCTCCTTTTAGCACATGGATCTCACTACTTAGTGTTTTTTGGTGTGTTTTTAATGGGGTTGACACTATATAATAAAACTTGAATTAAAATATTAAAGTTGCAGAAAAAAAAAAAAGGACTATATGTACTCAAACATCTTAATTTTTAACTGAGACTCCTAGCATATATATAATGGATTTTAAAAATGTTTTTCTCTTTAGAATGTGATGTTTTTGTCACAATTTTATCTCTTAATCATGATATAAAAGATATAAGAAAAGTATAAAACCTTTTTTTTCTTCTTATAGACAACATTATTAACATTCTTACTATGAATCATTACATCTAATCTCAAATACTTATTTAAAATAAAAATACATGAACTGGTTAGTTGTAAAGATAATTTAGAATAATATTCATGATAATTAACATTTAGCATTCAAAATTGAAAAAAAAAACAAGACATTTAAATATATTTAAAGGAGTTAATGGATAATAGTAAAGTAAAAAAATAACAAAAATGGTGATAACATTTTGAATGAAACAAATACATTTAAAAACAGTATTTAAGAAAGACTATAATGAAAACTCAATAGTCTTCCCATTCCAAAATCCACAAAAATCCTTCATGTAGAGTCATTATTACATGAACTTGATAAAATAAGGTTACTACCAAACATTTTGAAATAAAAAAAACACATCAATTTTGAAAACTATACCAAATTATATTTCAATCACTCAAAAAAGTTATACAAAAAAAAATTCACCCTCATTAAAATATCAATTCAAAACAAATTATCCACCTTCACAAACTATTTTTTACTCAAATTCCAAATTTTGGAACTAGTATATCTACCGTATATACTTAGATATTGTATAAATATTAATACTATCAGCTAAATTAATAACTACTTAATAAAGTCCAAGAATTCAAATATTTTTTATGTAATATAATATTATTCAATGATAACAACTTTGAAATATATTATTATTCAGAAAGGCTGTAAAAGTCTATATAAGAACATATTTGCAAGTGAGAGATTCTCTTTTTCAAATATTCTTGTAAATCCTGGCTTTTATAACATACTCAAATTTCACTTTTTTTTATTTAATATATAAAAGTAAATTTTTAAGTTACTAATATAAAAGTCAATAAGTTTAGCAGATACATTTTTTTGTAATTAAGTAATGATTTTTAAAACCTTTAAATTGTCAGTAAATTGATTAATTATCTGTTATATTTTATTATTCAATAATTTCATTAACTATTGACGTAGTATTATACTAATGGTCGATATATAAAATTAATACAAAATTAAAAATAAATGAATTATTAATTTAATTGATTGGATCTTAGAATTGACTATTAATGTTGAGTAAATACATGTATTTATTTAATATTGGAATCTAAACAATTAACAAGTATATCCGTATTATTATTTTAAATACAAAATTGAATTTTTTTCTAATATAAACATTGATCATATGATTAGATGCAAGAATTAAATAGAGTAGTGAAGCATTGAGTATGAAAGAAAGATGTGACTTGATTCAAATGGAATAAGCCCTGCAACTGATTTGCTTATAGTCCTTCCTTCTCAACCAAAAACATCTTGGGTCTTACTTCCTGCACCCTATCAATTTTTTTCCTGCACCACATCAAAGCTTCCGGAATTATTTTTTTGCAAAGATGTTTAATATTTACTTTATGGATACCACTTGTTTAATTTTTTTATCAAGTTATTTTATTTTAAGGTAAACCTTATTGGAGTTTTCAAATTTATTCGATGTAGGTTTTGCTTGCAACGTGGCGAATTATGATAAATTGCAATTATAATAAACATTAATTCGCCTTAAAAAGGATCAAACAGTTACCTCGGTCAAGGATCAAGCTTATTCAACATTGGATTCAAGAAACAGAGTGTTTTAATAATTCAATTTGAACTTTAATCTGTCACTAGAAGAACTTCAATCTCTGGAAAAGATTTTGCACGGTTTAAAAAGTTGAAAACAAGCTTTCGTGGGACTTTTAAGATGTCCAGTTTTACACTAACAATACATATCTACCTTTCAACTTTCTAAACAAGTTATATTAAATAACAAATAAAGAAAAAGAAATGAATTTGCCCCATGATAGTCCTACCCAACAACTCCTATAAATGAATTGCATCAAACAGAAGACTGAATTATACTTTTAGTAACCTGGATTATTTTTGGTATGATAGGAGAAAAAAAGAAGCTATGTTAAGTGAGGCAAGCAAAGCTTTAAACTTTGGAAAGTAAATCCGAAGGTAGGAAGCAGATCTGCTACACCACTGGTTTCAGGAGGAATAATCAGAAAAGGGAAAGAGTCAAGAGACTGAGTGAAAAAGTGGTTGAAGAAAGTAGTGTGATGGAACAAGTAGATTACGACAGAGATAAGAAAGAAGAGAGAAGCTGGAATATGATGAGCTACATATTGACTAATACATATGGTCTCTCGGGTGTAAATCTTTTACAAGCTTCTCGTTGCTGCTTCCACTAGATCTTTATTTGCCTTACGTAATCGTTGGCGAACAAAGTATTAGTGGAAAAAGCAAAAAGAAGCTATGGGTAAGAACCCAGGCCATACAAAAGAAAACTTAAATTGTTAACATAAAAGAATGTGCTACCATTGTTTTCACCTTGTATACTCCCCTTCTATGCATTATCTCAGTTCTTTCAAAGCGTGCTTCTGCCTGCCTCTATCCGTCGAGAAAAACCCATGGAGTTACCATACCACCCAAATAGCACAACAAAACAAGCTTTCTAGTTCTTTCCACCTTTTAGCTGGAGTAATGCCAATAACATAACTCTAAACTCGCAAATGTGAGCAGTGTTTCTCTACCACTGATTCTGGACATCTTTCAAATCAAAGGTAGAAAAACAACGTTGCTGTTTGTGACTGTAGAGTTGAGGCACTACTAACACTTCCCACTACATTTACCACGATTTCTTCAGAGAAAACACGACTTCTTTTTTTCTGGTAGTCTTTATGGAGACTGCCACCAGATCAAATGAAATCACTTACTATGCTTGGACACGCATTGAATTTGTGTCATCACGTCCTGACCATTTTTTCTTCTGGATCTTCGACATTTTTGGATCAACGATTTCAAGAGCACCAAGTATGCATTTGCGGTATGAAAAATCTTCAACAGTTCCATCAGTTCGTACTATATGGAAGCAGCGGCTATCCGTAAATTTAGGATGCCATCCAACCTGTGACCGAGCAAGAACAAACTTCATTATACACTTCAACTAGCACAAGAAGCATGATTGATGCAGTATCTCCTCATTATTACTACTTGAAAGCTACTACGTAGTCGTAATTATCAATTCCTAATGGCGGCATAAAGGTTTAATGAGACGTGGATTACTTCTATTTTAAATATTATAATACACACTACATTTATACTACATCTATAAATACTCAAAAGCCAAAACATTAAATGGCCAGCATTAAAGAAATCCATGATAAATAAGACGTTACACACTATCACCGTAAATCTATGGGCAACAAGAACAAAGTAATGAAGTCCAAGTGTGAAAGACGATGGTGAAAATTAATAAAAACAAACAAAACACGTTAGATAAAAAAATTAACAAAATATGAACTGGCAAATTTAAAGGGGAAAAAAAACTGAATATGCAGGAAAAAATAGTCCAGTAAACTTTGAAGAGTAAAGGAAACAAGACAACTTTTTTGTGTAAATGTTGAAGGAAGAGTTTCAAATCCTGTATTATGTTTCTCAAGCAAAAATCACATTAGAAAAATTGAGGAGAAATCAGAATTTTAAAAATCCTAAACAAAATTCTTTCAAGGGTAAAAATGAATGTTTAAAGCCTATATCATGATAGCTTCCAATAACATGCAAATATCCATTCTTTTAACCACACTATTGTAGCCATGATGATAGTGTAACTGCTACACATTGAATCCCGTGGCAGAAAAGGGTCACTATAGCACGCTCTTAACTAATATATGATACTATATATGGAATGAAATTTACCATATAGGAATGTGAAATAATTAGCTCTAGCCTTTTCATTTACACCACAATTGCAGAGAAAGGTTCTATTCTGATCACGCAAGTTCATTAACACCTAAAACAATCTCAGTCCAATGACTTCTTTTCATTTTATTTTTCTTTAGGGGTATTTAGGCAGTGTTAACCTAGTCTAAAATCATACAGACATGGGTTCTACCCATTGCATCATTGCTAATTGCCAGAAAAATCATTATTAAAGAGGAAATATGGGAGATTGTAAGAAAAGAATACGGGATGGGGTGGTGCTTGTTTTCATGGCTCCACTGACTTCATCAAGTTCAAGAATTCATAAATGTTCATAATGAAGTAACGCAAATAATAATAATAATAATAATAATAAAAACTTTTCAAGGGAACTTTTAAGAGGAATAAAGAGAAAATACAGAAAAAAATTTCCAAATCTGAAATTTGAAGTGCGCTTCAATTTAATGTGCATTGCCTTTAAGCGCATTAAGACAAAACCAAGAAGAAACAAAATTATTTTTTACCTCAAATCCAAAACCTTCTTCACAAGAGAACACATACCTTAATGTCCTGTGGTCCAATACCCAATTTCTCACTTCTACGAGGATGGAAATTCAGAACTCTTAGCATTGTAGATCTGTCAAACTCACTTATCAGCTCATCAATCGCATACCTACATAGACAACAGCCCAAATGTACAATTATTCTGCATATCATATATCCACAATCACACCAAGCGATCTTAGACAACCATACAAAACTGTGTCAAGAAGATATACCTTGAGTTTGGCAACAGTATATATAAAGTAGAGACTATCAGAACCAATTTGTTATATTAGTTATTTCCTTCTGAAAATAACTGAGATATATAGGTAGCAATAAGTCAAAGATATTTGTAGTTGGTCTTATAATACTTTATACCAAACAAAGTGAAATAGCTACATAGAAAATGTAGTTAAAAACCAATTTTCTACTCATTTAAGCTAGGTTGAGTCTAAAGGATAGTGGTCGTGTCTCTCATAAGTCTAATGAACTTATTACTCAAGGAAAAACTATTCTAAAATAATAAAAAGGGACAGAATAAAATTTAACCACCAATTGCAAGAAAATACCAAAGCATAATGATACACAAGCTTCCAGAAGCATAAAAATTAGTACGAAGTAGAAAATAGCTTAGTGGAAGTGCCAACTGAAAGAAACAACCATGGCATAACAATACGTACAACCAGTTGTGACCTATAATATTAGTCCGTGCTATATATGATAATGTGAATGTCATACATAGAATATACAGAACTATGTATCATTAAAAACACACCAGAGTTAGGAAAAGGCTACAGTTCTTACTTGTTCAATATGCACCTTGAAGCAATAGTCAGCTTCTGAATATCATTTACCGTCACAAAATTTCTTACAATGTTTTTCCACTGCTTTCCCTCTTTAAAGGCATAGCCATTCTTATGCCTAAACTCAGAACCACATTTGTCAGATGAATTGTTGTGAGAATATATACCAATCTTATTGTTCGGCTTGTCAAAACTGGCTTCTAGCAGCTTATACACATCTACAGACTTGGCTACCTCATATCCCTGATAAAATAAAATGTTGGACCACTGTAAATGACAGTATTACACGTACAACTTGCATGGTACAAGATAACTTTTCTCCATAACAACCTAGAAACTCTTCCACGTCTATCTTTACTCGGTATAAACCTTATTTTTTTGTCAGAGAAATGGTTAAGATATTCACTAATAAAAAACGAGCATGTTTGAATTGAAAATGGCAATTGGAGAAACAAAGGTCAAACGTTTTAACAATCTCATGATATAGAAAGCAGCTAAAAGTGTTTATAGAATGCATAATTCGCATTTATACTTGAAAGGTTCACAGTAAAAAAGTCACAAAGTCAACAAATAGGATGCTGCATTCTTGAGAGAAGTTGGTCAAACATTTTGGTACTGAAGTGAAATTCTTCTAACTTGCACATACCAGCCATATCACTTTTAGGGCAATAAAAGCACAAGGTAATTCCTGGGTTCTTTAAAAATCAACTCTATATTATAAATATTAACTTTTATCTTGAAGAGCGGATTTTACAATTGATTTCTCAAAACACTTTTTGGAGTTGTTATCACTCTCACTAACCTTATATTATATTATATTATATATATATATATATATATCTATATATATATATATATTAAGCATTCAATTTTATTTTCAACTCCTTATTTCTTTCTAATATACTTAATTTTTTTTTTCAAATTTCATTTAATCTAACAACTAGTTCAAAAGTTTTTTTCTTGACTATCTCAAACGTTTCTTGTCTTTATTTGTAAGTTTAAATTTTTTTCAACCACTTTTCGACATTGTTATAAGTTGTATCAATATAAATTCTAAATCATAAATCCAAAATATAGTTTATATATTCAAAATAGTTGTTTATTACAAACATTAACTACAATATAATTTATGTAGTAAAAAATATTTATTATTAGAAAATAACAATTTATGACCTCCCTTGCACCTTGGGTGGGGTCTTGCTCTGAAGTCTCACAAGTGGTAGAGACTTCATCATAATTTGTGAAGAGGGGGCCTGCGTTCGTGCGGCCCCTGTTAAATAAAGCCTTTATCTTATACATTAAAAAGACAAAAATGCTTGTAGAACAATCTTAACGATACGTGATACATTAAATCTGAATGAAAGCAAGAAAATTAATTAATAGATAAGAAAACCAATACCTTCTCTGAATATATGATATCAAACAGTCCACTTGTCCCCAAAGAGGGACAGTTTCCCCAAGCCAATGCATCCAGGCTGCCCCGAAGATTATCCGTGATTCCAGACTTGGCAGCTTTTATAAAGCTCCTACCTGGATTCTACAATAACATTTGATAATTTCGACATGAATTATGCATGGGTTATCAAAATCTTGACATCAGAAATCATAGAGCATTGACTGAATAACAAATGTGAAAACTGACAGAAAAGCATGCTTGCACAAATGGTGATGAAACGGACGCATGTTCTCGTTGTAGTGCCATGCCTTTAGCATTTAATCCTACAAATTCTCCACTAGCTGACAGACTATTGGCAAGAAGACGCAGATGCTTAGGAAGGATGGACTTTCCAGTGTCACATATTGCAGATGCCAAACTCTACAAGTAAATCATATGCAAGTAATACATATACTACCATGAATTTCATTTCGAACCTAAAACAAAGAAAGGAATGTTTGTAATCATACCCACCTTGTAATAGTATTGCCAGGCTACATCAATTCCAAAGGCTGATGAGATATAACTTATGCTGTCTGGATGACTCCGTGGCCAGTCAATTATCTGCATTATCTTGTGACAATGATTTACAAGTACACCCCAGAACCTTCCAGTGTTACCGTCGCTGGCCACAGTAACCCTCAAGTACAGTTCACCAGAAGAACCACTGTAAGAATTTGTTACTTTTGATTGATTATTCCAGAGAATATCAACCTTCTTGATGTCCATAAATCCTAAAGAACATTTCACGAATTCATAATAATGAAAAAATATAAGAATATTTTACAACGCCGAGTAATACATATTTGTGCATGAGTCAGATGCAGTAAAGTTGGTCATAGGAAACCAAATTTATAATTAGAAATAATTCACCTATTTTATTTACAATTGTGTGCTTTTAACGTGAGTCCTCCTAAAAGAAAAGGATTAGCAATAACACTTTTAACTTCACATTTATAATAGCCAAATACAGTGTACTTTTTTCTAGCCATCATGGAATCATAAAAGTTTTACATGACAACAAAGAAACTTCAACTGACATATATGTCGCACAAACATAATTTGAACTTCAACAAAACACGAAATGTTCCACCCATGTATTTGCTCGTGAAGATAACTTTTAAAAGGTTCACATATATAATCACAACTTGAAACGACAGGATATTCATATTAGAGTACTACTAACCTTTTATTGTTGTTCCTAGAAAAAAAGGTATCATCAAGTCCCGAACGGAAACCAGTTGGATAGGATTCTCAGAATTTTCAACAACTGTGACCGTAATGCAATCATCACTGTCTTCTTTATTATCTACAAAAGTGTCATCACCTTCCTTAACCGCGGAATAACCAGAACACTTTCTGCTATTTCATTGTCCAAGAAAGAAGGGATCAGTAAAGCAGTAAGAATGATAAGTAATGAAGAGAAGTAAGAGATCACGCAAGTGGTGTATTATTATTATAATCACTATAATTTTACACAAGAAACCCACCCATAAAGACAAAGAAAACATAATTCTTTTGGAATGTGGAAAACAGATTTTTCAGTACTATAAGCCTCAAAAAAATTATAGTCACAACTGGTTTTTCCCAAATGGAATAGTTGTTATGAATAGGCAAAGGTCCAATAATTTCAAATAGCCTTGCCCTATTCATGTCAATAGATGTATTCAATGATCATTACATTTTTTGTTCTTGATCAAAATTGACAGTAATGAAAAAAAAAAAATATCATTAGTCTTGTTGTAATTGAAATTTAGGGTACATACTCGCTTTGTACTGAATCATGGTTTTAAACAATGTCACTTATCTACTTCAGTTATAAATTTCAGTCTCTCGATATCAATTTCTTTGAAATCTGCTGCTATATGAAAAGTTCTTTGTAGTTCAGTAACAAATTCTAATTTTATCAAAGCCAGAGGATTTCAGTTCTATCTAAGGGTTGTGGCAAAATTATTGCAAGTATCAGGGGTTTCACCAAAATTAGCTGGGTCGCTCAGAGCTGTTGTCAACAGTAAATAAACTAGTAAAAAGCATATTCAACGATCCACTTGGCAATAATTGAAGCAACAAACACATTCTGAATATACGAGAACAACATGACTAGATGTCATTTATTGCCTATCTGCACTAATAATTAAATATCCTTCACGCTCACAGAAAAGCATAGAACTCTGAATAGAGGTAGTTACATATACTGTTGTAACCTTCACTAGCTCCCAGTATAGCACTCAAGGACAGTAAATACTTCCTCAAGTAACAACAAATATTGTTAGAAGCACCATAACAATAGAAACTTACTTGCTTGATATTTTCAAGTTGGTAAAAGAGACTTTTAGTTCTTTTCTCTGGGAGTAATATCTCTGGTAAAGAGAGTCAATGATAGAATCCACTTTCAAATTTCTTCTCGTTAGAATTTCCTTGTCTAAATGAAAGTGGCAGACCCAAGGACAGCCTTTCTCTAGGCTGCGGCTATCATGTGGGGTGAATATTATCATCACAGTAGAAACAATTTTTGAGAAGAACAATCTTTCCAAATAATTCTTAACTTCTAAAGCTGCATATTCAAACCCATGTCTCTGTTTACCAACTTTTTCAGACAAAAATAAAGTCACAGACTGGTCGCCCTTTTTTTTCCTTGAACCGCATTCAAGAACATTTTTCAAATTCAGCAAAGGTGACGTTTCAAGTAGACTAACTGGTTGATCCAAAGCACTGTATCCAGCTTCTGAAACTGCAGAAGCAGAAAGTGCCCCAACTGGTTCACCACCAATAGCATACTCTTTTAAATTTTGATCACATGAAGAGTTCTCTTCAATATCATAAGAAAACTGAATAAGTTGATTACCATATAAATTTCTCACTGTTCCATCATATGCAGCAAACAGATCACGCATGAAGAACATCAATCTCCGTGTTAATGTTCCAGGAACGTCTGCATTTTCACTGAAACCACTAGCACGGGTTGCCACAGAATGAACAAAACATTCAAGTGGATTCAACCCAGTCAGAAATGAGCTTTTGACCACAGCACATGGAATGTAAGACTGAACAGATTTAAGGGTACCAGAGTATTTCTGGATTGAATCAAGCCCCTTTTCACTATTCCAAGCAGAACATGAAAGATGACGGGGTAGTCTGTAAGATAAGCGGACCAGAGAATTTTGCATGCCAAGGCACATGGAATGTTGCGCTAATCTCACTAAACTACTCTTGCTTCCAGCCTTATTCATGGCAAGAAAAGTATTGTCTGTACATGCATATTTGTCAGCTAAACTTTGAATATTGCGAAAAACATGCCTAAAAGCATCAACTGATGCTTGACTGAGAGCAGCAGATATTTGTCTTTCATTATTCAGATTGTCTGCATCAACAATCATAGAATTTTCACTCTCTTCATGATTTCCAGACAAAAAATCACAATAGCAATCCAACAATAACTGCTTGAAATCACATGCCTTCTCTGCATCTTGTAAACCATAAAGTATTTCCTCAATCATGTTTTTTCGTGCATAGGAATCAGAAGAGAGGTACAAATCTGAGAGTGAAACACTAAAACCAATCATAGATAACCATTCACATAAAACATTCTGCGCAGCAAACAAAAAGTTTAGAGATTTCCCTTGAAAATGTTCCACAAGACTCTGGAAAACATTGCAGTCAGAATCACGTAACCATCCAGAAGCCTCAAAAGAAGATAAAAGCTCCCCATCACTAACAACAACACCATCCGAAGAAAAGGAATATCCAAAATCAGAAGGCAAGAGCATGCTAAACAATTGCTTGCCACTCCAAAATGAGCTTTTGCTTGAAGGAGCTTTTACAATTCCAGGAGGAGCTAAACCTTTGTTACAAAGCATTTGAAGCTGCTGCATCTGGTAAACATCTAAAAGGACCCCATCTTCCATTAGCAAATACGCAGCAGTCAAACTATCCTCAGAAAGTGAAAGCAGATTTCTACCACTTTGCCCATTAAACAATTGCCTATCTAAAGCAACAAGCTCATTAAGCTCAACTCTTGCACTAACTGATTGTGGAATATACCCGTGAAGGCAATCACCATCAAAATCCCCACGAAACGGGGAACAACAAAGTGGGTTAATGCACACTACAGAAGATATTGGAAGGACCCTAACAGTGAGAGCAATCATAGAATGTTGATGTATGGAAGGGGGCCTATTTATCAGAACCTTATCCCCATCACAAAGAGGCCTGTAAAATTGGTCTCCTATCCGTAGATCTTCCTTTTTAAACAGATTAATAGAACTACCCTTTCTGCAAACCTTTATCGCTCCCTTCTCTAACAGGCGTAGCTCACAACAATAAAGCAGCTTTTCCAAATTCTGCCTGTTAACATACTCAGAAACGTGCAAACTTTCAGCAATATGGCAAGGTATACCAATTTCACTGAGCTCAAGGTATGGATCACCAACAACAACGGCACGGAACGTACTATCATTGCGTTTTCCAAGAACCACATCTTTTATCCATCTTAAACCAGAAGAATTGCAAGCATTTTCTGCAACTTTTTTCTTTTGGATATCAGCAAAAATAGTATTAGGTGTTTTATCAGGATTTAGCTGCATTTCCAAAAAACAAAAACATAAGAAAAGGCAAGAATCATGACAAAGTGACATAAAAATAACAAACAAAATAACGGTTCAGCATCTTGCCTTCGAAATCCTCATGCAATCCAAAACACGAGAACTTAACTCATTAGCTGTGCCCCTGAAATCAACCAATTTCTTACAAAATCGAGTCCTGTCATCCTAAAAAAATTAACCATATTTGTTATATTAAAAAAAAAGGAAAAGACTAGTTGTGACAGCTTATAAATAAAACTAAAACAAATGAGAAAACATATATACTTACAAAACTCAATTGGTTTCCATTAGAAATTGCATAAGGGACTTCTGTTACTCGATGACAATTTGGAGTCACTTGGAAGCAATTAAGACTGACCAAATTTTTTCTTGGAATATATTTTTCAATGAAGTTTGGATCAACATCATTCAACAAAGAAATAACCTGAAAATAAAAATATATGAAATTTACCCTGTTATAGCTCCAGCTAAAAAGCATGACCACATAATAGGAATGACTGAAAAGTACCATAAAAATTCAGAAAAGGTAAGTTTGATTTTTAATTGCAAGCAATGGGAAAACCATAGTTTTCAGGCTTTGCTTTTCATTCACTTAAAAAATAAAAGGTATTTCAGGAAATGGAAGGTCACACTGAAGTTATTGTTACACTAATAGTTTCTAGGAATTGTGTCAATGAAACCTCGAGATGATGTTTTTATAATCAATGTAATAATCATTACAATAATGTCAATTTCCCATTCTAAGGCAATCAATCCCTAACAAATGTTAGGGCTAATTTACATTCAGAACACTCACTCTCAAGCTGGCATATATCTATATCTATCTATCGAGATGTCTTTAATTTTGATATAATGCAAAATTATCGTATCCAAGGAAAAATTTACAAAACTGCATACATCATGTAAATGTGGGTAGCACTACCTGTCCTGGTGATAAAACCCTTCTATTTAGATAATTTTCTTCTTGTTGAGCATCATAAGGAATAAAATCCCAGTAATCAGCTGGCAAGCTTCGTCCCAAAGTTTTCTTTGAAACTTTATCATTTACTTCAACAATAATTGCTGTTCTTTTGTAGAGATCATTGGACGAAAATTTAAACTTCATGGATGGATAACGGCCCATCCCATTTCCCTGTTTGGTGAACAAGTTGTCATGCCAAGCAAACAACATATTAATAAAAGAGAAATTTCCTTTGAAGCAAATTAACAGAGGTGAAGACACTAACTTACAGAACAATATTTGCAATTAATAGACTGCTTGATTCCAAATATTAATTGAGCACCCTATAAGAAGAAAATGAAACTATCAAGAGAAAGTAGGATAACAAGTAATGACAAAATCCATATAGGTATGTAACATTGTACTACAGGTCGTGAAACTTCTCAAATGATGTCCGATTGTACCTTAGAATCCTATGCAATTTGAAAGGCGGAAAATATTTGGAGAAGATTTTAAAATCCTAAAATTTGCCATATGATCTAAATGAATATTTGGTTTAACTTATCTTATACAATAGCAGTGAACTAAAGCCAACTCTTTATTATAACAAAAATCAGACTTAGTATATCAGTATGTATCTGACCTTAGATTTATGACGAATAGTTTTGCAAACCGGGCAAATCTTATTCAAGATTTGTGCAATCTCTGACATAAAATATGGATGGAGTACGGGAAATGGAAATTTGATTACTCCAAAATGACCTGAAATTAAATATTCATGTTTTCAGCGCCTTCACTAATAAATTACAATTATCATAACAAAATCTGTAAACACAATTTTCATATACTGTGTCCATTTACACCTTCACAAAACTTTTTGTCTTTAGAACCACAAGTGGCACACTCGTCAGATATATTTGGAAATCCCAACATAGACCCAGTGACTTGCCCGGCTGCATTTATCTCCAAAACAGAGACTTTCTCCTGTAGATGTAAAACTAATTAACATATATTATGTGTTTAACAAATTACAAGGCAGTTCCACCCAATAGATTCATCTTTTAAAAGGTAAACAAAATTAATGGCCCACCCTCCACTTAGTGTTAATGTGTTACACAGTAAGTGCATACCATTCGATCCCACAAAGAAAGTCGCAATGAACTAACAAATAGAGACTAATTAAAAACTCAAATGGATATAAGATGAAGAGTATACTTACTATATCATTTTCAGTTAAAACATCAAACTTTATCGCTTTTATGACACCAGATGGCGCTTTGTTTCCGTAGAAAAACTCATCATCCATGGAACTTGATAACCTTTTACTCAGAAAAATATTTGAAGTAACCTGTTCATTGCAAAGCATGAAAATATGGTTGAGTACACTGATACAACAAAAAATTCTAAAAAAGAGACGGTACAGGAAAATGTCATCAAAATTTATGAAGAAAAATATTTATAGACACAAATGTTCTATAAAATATTCACATCAAGAAAGTGTTATCAATTGCAGATGGCAGAAGGCCAAAATTTTGCCATATAAACACGCCACTGTGTCCTATGGTGCTGCCATAGCAGGCATCCATTCACAAATTGCGCATGGCAATTGGCAAGCCATTCTATCATGGCAACGCCATTTAACAAAGATGTTTAGAAATCAGCACCGTCAGGCACACCAGTATTTCCTTAAAGAGAGGAATTATCTGTAGTGTGTTAAAATGTTCCTAAGCAATTAAAGACAAGAAAAAAAATCCAAATTGTTGGTCAAAAATAGTAGTATTGATGGCAGATGGCAAAAATCCACCAAATTTTCTCAAGAGGAATTCCTTAACATGGAAAAAATTCCACCATATTAAGATGTTTGTGAGCACTTAAAGACAAGGAAAAACCCAATATTGATGGCAGGAATAGCGTTGTCAATGGCAGATTGTGGAACACCAAAATTTCACCATATAAACGCGACTTTGGGGCCTATGAATGGTGGGTCTCCCATCACAAATTGCCTCTGGCAGTTGGCAAGCAATTACACCATAACGCATCAATTTAAAAATGATGCCTAGATAACAGCACCTTCATTTTTTCTGACAAAGTATAATCAATAACCTCTAAGACCAGTGGAAGGCCATCAAAACAGTGAACTGCCCGTTTCCAATGTACCTCTTACAAACAAATTATCTAATTGTACCTCTTATCGGAATCATGAAAGTTTACTGACAAGTTAGAACCGATATCCTTCAAAACTAACGCCAGGCCATAGGAGCAGAGAACCACCTAATAATAATAAGGTATATAGGTCCCCTGGTTATCTGGGATCTTAGAAGTTGACTAGCCTCATAATAGTCTAATTTATAAATCATATATATTTTCAACTCCATGAGCAGCTAGATCATCTTTCACCTGCTGTTTATGATTATTCTACTTCCCAAACCAAACCAATTGCATTCTCCAGTTGCTCCCTCCTGTTCACATTATAATGTTTACAGATGTGGACACAGCCACACCAAGTTCTTAACTAGAACCCTATCTCAAAAACAAGCGTCTCCTAGCCAAAATAAAATCCCAAAAAATTCTGTAAGCTTATTCCTTTAGATCTCCACATTGTAGAAACCTACTGAGAACGTAGACAACATACAACAAGCTCCGATATATTTCGTATGCCAAACCCTCAAATGGTGAATGCACGCCAAGTCACCAAGCAAATCACATTTTTACACGGGTAGCTAAAACCAATTCCCCGAAACTCAAGCATTCAAAACCAAACACAAGCACACAACAGACCTGTTTTGACACATCAGAAACAGGGTGGCTAAAAGATACAGCTCTAAATAAATAAAAAAATGCGAAATAAATATCTGTCACTGCAAAAATAATTATCTGTTCTCGTTAGACCGTGAAAATGGACCAGGCCTGGTTAGATAAGCACAGAAAGAATAAGATGAAAAAAGATAAATGGCATGCACGCGGATGTGAGATATTGATGAAAACCATATGCAAGACGCTTACTTTTATCTGCTTCTCTGAATCCACAAGTGCAATTACGGCAAAATGTGAAATCGGGGATGAAACATGATGAGAAGGAAACAAAATATCGTGCATTTCAAAGGATAAAAATCGAAATTGTGATGAAACGAAAACCTCCCTACTCCAAAAATGCAAACCAGACCCACGAAACGCATGAGCTTAGAAACATAAAATCATCATTGGAATAACCTGAATGAATCGATCAAGAGGCCTAGAGTTCTCAAAGCATGATTATTTACCATGCAGCAGAAAAGATCATGCACATTTTGCCACGAAGTACAACCACCACCGTACTCGCCAATGAACCGATTAACGGAGTTTCAGAAAAAAGAAAAAAAAAACGAGAGCATTGAATAGCGTTACGCGAGAAAGAGAAAAAGAGGTTATTACTCACCCGAGTGGAAGGATGAATGATCGAGTAGAACCGCAGCGCAGTGAGTATATATGCAAGCTGCTTGGCAATGCTCTCCGAGGACCAGAATCGAAAAGAAAAAATGAATTTAAGTGTAGTGAGTGAGAGACTGAAAGACCGCAGTAAAAAAAGATAGAACAAGCGCCGGCGGTCACTTTCGAAGTGACCACGAGACAAACGCCGAGTGTAGAGCCAGGCCGATAAAAGCTTTCTCACTCTGCTTTTTGGCTCTTGTCTCTAGGTTATATATAACCCTTCTCTCTGCTTCCCTTTTACGCCTTTGCCCTCTTCAATCACCATTTTATTTCACTCCAACATTATTAATATACTGCCACCCATTAATATTAACTTTTTTTTTTCTTTTTTCTGCAATAAATCTCTTTATGTAACATTTTTTTTTAATTCAAAACTATTTAATGACTTCTTAAAACATCAAATTTTTATATAACTAAGATATCATAGAAAAAATATGATTTGGAAATAAATTTTCTAACAAATTAGTTAAATATTAAATTTCTTTACTTAGACCCGTAGATTGTATCCATGTTAAATAGTACAATAACATAGTTATGAAATAGTATAATAAATATCATATATTTATGAAAAGTTATACGTAACTCGAAACTTAATTTTGTTAATACATAATTAAGTTTAAAAAGAATGTTTGTATAGCTTACATCATATAAAAGTAATAAAAAAAATGTATGTCAGTAAATCGTCATACCTGCACGATTGTGTGGGTTAAATGGACTTTCTCGCACCCATCAAAGTATACCTAAGAGTAATTTTAATATACTTCAAATACACTTTAGGTTAATTAAATTCAGGTAAAAAATTTAAAGTCAAATATAAAATGTGTTGAATATTAAATTACATAATAGAAAAATATAAAATTATCCGAGATAATACATAAAAACGTCAAATTCATTAATCAATTATAACTGATTTTATCATTGATGTGGTACAGGTTTACATTCAGAAGCTTTTTTCCATAAATAATTATTTTAATTCATCGTTAAACTAAACACATAAATTTTAATACATTAAAAGCTTTAATTCAAACTTTAGAAATAGTTTTTTGTACCTTTCAAATTAAATATAAACAAAAAATATATAGTTTTGACACACATATTTTTTATATCTTGACACTATAAAATTTTTTATATTATGCCCTTTTTTATAAATTATAAAAATTATTCTTTTATAGACGTGCTGACTCCACATTATTCGGAAAAAAATATTTGTCAGTCAATCACTTTGAAACATATAAAATTCTGTATAATTTTATCTTTGAAAGACAGATCAATTACTTTAAAAAAATATAAAATTTCGTAATAATTTTATGTTTAAAAGACATGTGATGGAAAGACAATAAATATTTAAATTATCTTAGAAATTTATTATTAAGCAATATAAAATTATTTGATGTAGCAATAATGATAGATTTATTAAAAGTATAATCATTCAAAATGTTAACTTAATTGTTCTTGGAGTAACCATCTTATTAGTGTTATCAAATTGGATAAACTCCTACTTAAAAAAAATATAAAATAAAATTTATCTATTCTTTTATAATTAACTACAAAAATTACACTTTTATAAACCATCTATTCTTTTGTGCAAACCAATAGCTTCACATTACTTTAAAAAAAAAAATTGTCCATCAATCACTCCAAAGAATATAAAATTTCTTCTGAATTTTATCTTTAAAAGACAAGTCAATTACTCTAAAAATATATAAAATTTCTTTATCTTTAAAAGACATGTCAGAAGATGATAGAAAGACAATAAATATTTAAATTATCTTAGACATATTTATTGTTAAGCAATATAAAATTATTTGATGTAGTAAGAATGACAGTATTTATCAAGAATATAATCACTCAAATGTTAACTTAATTGTTTTTAGAGTAACCATCTTATTAGTGTTATCAAATTAGATAATCTCCTACTTATAAAAAAACATACAATAAATTTTATCTATTCTATTATAATTAAATACAAAAATTACTTTTTTATGAAGAATCTACTCTTTTGTGAAAAACAATGGCTCCACATTACTCAAAAAAGACAATTGTCAGTCAATCTTTTGAAATAATTTTATCTTTAAAAGACAAATCAAATACTCCAAGAAGACATAAAATTCCGTTATAACTTTGTGTTAAAAAGGCATGTCAGATGATGGGAAGACAATAAATTGTATCTATTATTTTATGATCAACTACAAAAATTACTTTTTTATAAACAATGTAATCTTTTGTGAAAAACAATGGCTGCACGTACTCGAAAAAAAGACAATTGTCAGTCAATATTTTCTCATAATTTTATCTTTAAAAGACAGGTCAGTTACTCCAAAAAGACATAAAATTTCGTTCAAACTTTAGGTTTAAAAGGCATGTCAGATGATAGAAAGACAAAAAATATTTAAATCATCTTATACATTTATTGTTAAGTAATATAAAATTATCTAGTGTAGTAAGAAGGATAGTATTTATTAAGAATATAATCACTCAAATGTTAACTTAATTATTATTTGAGTAACCATCTTATTAGTGTTATCAAATTGGATAAACTACTTATAAAAAAACATACAATAAATTTTATCTATTCTTTTATAATTAACTACAAAAATTACTTTTTTATGAAGAATCTATTCTTATGTGAAAAACAATGGCTCCACATTACTCGAAAAAAGACAATTGTCAGTCAATCTTTTGACATAATTTTATCTTTAAAAGACAAATCAATTACTCCAAAAAGACATAAAATTTCGTTATAACTTTGTGTTTAAAAGGCATGTCAGATGAAGGAAAGACAATAAATTGTATCTATTATTTTATAATTAACTACAAAAATGACTCTTTTATAAACAATGTATTCTTTTGTGAAAAACAATGGTTTCACGTTACTCGAAAAAAAAGACAATTGTCAGTCAATATTTTCTTATCCTTAAAAGACAGGTCAGTTACTCCAAAAAGACATAAAATTTCGTTCTAACTTTAGGTTTAAAAGGCATGTCAGATGATAGAAAGACAATAAATATTTAAATTATCTTAGACATTGTTAAGCAATATAAATTATTTGATGTAGTAAGAATGACAGTATTTATTAAGAATATAATCACTTAAATGTTAACTTAATTGTTATTTGAGTAATCATCTTATTAGTGTTACCAAATTGGATAAACTCCTACTTATAAACAATATAAAATAAATTTTATCTATTCTTTTATAATTAACTACAAAAATTACTCTTTCAAAACAATATATTCTTTTGTGCAAAACAATAGCTCACATTACTCAAAAAAAGACAATTGTCAGTCAATCTTTTGTCATAATTTTATCTTTAAAAGATAAAAAGATAAGTCAATTACTCCAAAAATATATAAAATTTTATTATGTTTAAAAGACACGTGAGATGGTGATAGAAAGACAATAAATATTTAAATTATCTTAAACATTTATGTTAAACAATATAAAATTATTTGATGTAATAAAAATGACAATATTTATTAATACAATCACTCAAATATTAACTAATTGTTCTTAAAGTATTATCTTATTAGTGTTATTTGGATAAACTCCTACTTATAAAAAAAATATAAAATAAATAAATAATAAGCAATTGAAATGATGTAGATGCTCATTATAAATTCACCTTAATAAATGCACATTATGATGGTATTTGTTTTATCCAGTGTAAGATAAAGCTTGAGAATCTTGCTACTATTTTGCAGTTTTTTTCTTTCAATATAAATACAATTTGTGTTTCAACACTCTCATTTTCCCTTGGACAGATTAATATTTGAATAATAAAACTTCAAAAAATTACAACTCATATTAAAGATTTTCAAGAACAAAAACATCTTATTCTAGGGATTTGTTTCATAAATTTGCCGAAATTTTCATGATCATTTATTTATATTTACGATTTGTCACTGTTTAAATTATATTTTAAAAATGATAATAATTGATTGGTTTATTTTATTTTGAATTAATCTCTCTTCTAAAAAGGTAATATATAATTTTGTTAATTTACTTTTTATTTTATATACACATCCTCTCTTCTCTTTAAAACATACTCAGGTATCTGGTCATCTCTTTCCGTGTGTTTCCTTTCTTTAAGATTGCGGATGCAGTTTTTTTAACATAAAATACTAACAAAACAAAGTAAAAGAAACACAAAAGATCAAATTAAAAGAAGAGAAAAAAACTTTTTTAACTTATTTTCCAACAAATAAAATTATTAACATTTGAAATTTATTTTATTTCATTGAAAATTTTATATAAAAAAAGAAGGCATCCGTATAAATATCATTACTCTTTGACCATAATTGAAGGTAATTATCTACACAACTCTCGAGTTCACAGATGCAGATTTAATCTTTTTACACTGATTCTCTGTTATCAGTTAGTGCATCAGATGGCAGTACTGGGACTTTGATTTTCTTCTTATTCCCATAATACATAATATCTCTATTTTATTTTATTATAATAACTTTTTAGCCATTTTTTTTTCTTATTTTTTTATTATATTAGGATATCTACTTTCCTATTTTTCTCTAAGAATGCAAAATTAGGGAACAAAAGATTTAATAACACCGGTAGTATAATAAAAAGGGTATATTTTATTTGATGAGGAAGCTCGAGAAAACAAACAACTTTATAAGATTTTTGTATATACCAAAAATAAATAGGAATAATTAGAAAAAGTTTTCATCATATTTTTATTTATTTTCAGATAAAATAAATGGTGCACGTGGATCCAACATTTTCCAAACAAAACAAAACATTGGAGTTTGATACTAAAGTAAAACAGTATTATGAACGTGCATGTCCATCTGCTTGATTTGTCTTTTCTAAGAAAAAAAAAGAAAAAAAAAAAGAACATGTGAGTATAGCAATTGAGTGGACTGAAAGAGGTGTAGAAAGAGAAGTTTAATAATAATATTATTATTAATACTTGAAAGTATGGTTCCAGTTTCCATCAAGATGTCTGTGTCAGGTTAGAACATTAATATTTTTATCACCTGCAATGATTTTATTAAGGAATTTAGTTATTTTACGGATTTCACAAATTTCAATAGATAATTATTTCCTACACAAGGAATACATTTTAGTATTTATAACATGATTGCAATATATGTTAATAAAATTTTCTACGAAGTTTTTTTAATTGATTTAAAACTATTTTATAGGTAATATAAAATTGTTGTACCTAATAGAAATAACATTAAATTATAATACTAAGTATTTGTATATTGGAGAGAATCTCAAAATCTAAATCTATAAATTTTATAATCATTAAACATTAGAATTACAATTTTTGAAACAACATAATATAATATAATATAATATAATATAATATAATATAATATAGAGGTAGATAAATAGATAGATAGATATTTTTAGATTGAAAGATAAATTTGAGATGATTAAAATGAATGATTTTGAAGAGAAATGAAGATAAAAATAAAGTTGTTTTGATTGGAAGATGGATTTAAAAGAATGGAAATGAACGAATTTGAAGAAAAATAAAAATAAAAGTAAAATTGTTTGGGTTGAATGAAAGATAATAAAATATGAAAACAAAATTTGTAAAAATTTATGAATGATTTTGATTGGTGTGAATGATACAAAATTGTTTCAATTGATAAACTTTTAATATAAACTTATTATTAAAATTATACTTTAAAATAAAAATGCATTAAAATTTAAATTATTTTATATTTTAATGATATATTAAAATAAACAATAATTTTTAAAATTAAACTAAACGTAAACTTACACTCAAGTTAAAATACATAAAATTAAATTATGAATTTTTAACTAAACTAATTTTATTTTATATAATATTTTAGTATTAATTATTTAATTATTTTCATTAATTAGAATTATTATATCATAGATAGGATGGATGAATGATGGACATTTTCTTTCATAACATTAGTGTGTGTTTCCAACATTGAAATTTTTCCTTTCATAACATTTTAGCGCCTCTTATCTTTCAGTATGGTGAAACAAACACACTTAGACATTTTAACTCAGATTATATAATTTGATTAATTGTGATAAATCCAATAGTTAATCTTTCTCTCTCAGTGTAATCTGATTTTTTTGTTCAGCAAGAAGCATTTTTTAAAATAATATAAAAGAAGTTGGTAAATTGATTATTATAATATTGATTATAATAATTGATTTAAGTTGGTAATCTGAGTGGAAAGGACAGAAAGTATGAAGAATGATTAAAACTAATTTGTCGTGAAGAAAAAAATCCCACAGCAGAGACAACAGAGAATCTGATCTCAGCTAAATCCCTTCATCATTTCAACAATGTCCTTCTTCTTCATCTCTAAAATAATCTTTATATTTTTTTTTAGAAAAAAAGGCGTAATCTGAAAAATAAAAGATGAGAACTCCAACACACATTCATTATTGGAATCTAATTTATGAGATAGCGTTGCATAATAATAATTATACTTGTTGACCATTTTAAAGCTGCATACACTGCAATGCATCTATTACACTACTAACTACAAATCTACAATCATCTTCCACACACCTACCAATAACATCCTTACCTAAAAAACCTATTCTATATAATGTTTCAGAATCCAACCAAGATTTTTTACTATCAAAATATCAAACCCTACACCAATAACATTTCTCATTATTTAATTAATAACAAGAAAAGAAAAAGGAATCGAAAATAGAGAATGCACCACTATCCATATAACCATGTATAAGATAATAAATTACTTGTTTAAAAACCATTTTTTGATTAAGATCCTTAAACAAAGTGATAAATCTATCTTTCGATAATCTTATTGGTTTTACATTTTACATGGGTCATCGTATTTAATAATTAGATATATAAATAAATATATAGTTTTAATGATATTATATTACCAACCAAAAGTATAAAAGTTTATTTTACTAAAAAATAGAATTTCAGGCATAATGTAATAATTTTATGGGTTTGATCAATAGGAGGGGTCACACACCCATCTTTGACTGCCAACATTGTTTACCTCGTAAGATGAAAATGTTGTGTTTTAGTTTTAAGTAATCTATCTCAATCCCCACAAAATAAAATACTTGTCTTTCCCATGGTGCTTTCAACCCACAAATACCAATAACATCACTTTTAATGAATGTAGATTGTTGTTGAGTTTTTCTATACTGTTTTTTTTCTTATTTTTAAAATATATTAATAAACACTGATTTTAATATTTTAAAATATATTAAAAATAAATTTAATGTACACCTTATTATACTTTTAAAAAAAGTTCAATACATGACAACAACAAAAGTTTCTTGGAACTCATCATTAACACAGATAAGATAATAGTTAATTAACCTACATTGTCAATAATATTTGAAAATAAGTCATTTTACTTTATATATGTAATTTATATATATATATAAACAAAATCTCACATTAAATAAAACATGAACATAGTGTATATATACATTAAATATTTTTATTAATAAGAGATTTATATACATTAAATATTTTTATTAATAAGAGATTTATATACATTAAATATTTTTATTAATAAGAGATTTTTTGAAATATGTGAAAACTTGATCTCGAAGGGAAAATATTTTATCAGGTGGAAATTTACAATTAAGTTGGTGAATCTTGAAAAAAAAAACATTAACTGCAATGCTTCCTATATCTACACGCTTTCCTTATCACATTCTGATACCAAATCTTTGAAAAATTTTCATATAACCTACTTCTAGTAATCATCACGCAACAAGGAAAATTTTGACATAAATTTAATGTAATTTGAATCCAAATTTGGTGGCAAGGAAAAGTACATAATGCACTCTATCATTTTTGTTACTAAATCAAAGGCCTATATAAAGAAACAATTAATGCCATATAGATTTTAGTGTATTCCTTTATCAATAGACTCACTTTGAAACTACCAATAATACTGTCTAGCGTGTACTAGACTGTATAAATTCATCTGCACCTTCATTGTTTTCTGTCCCCTTCTCTCTCAACATCACCCAAATTCTAATATATTTTTCACCGTTTCCTACTAAAACTTTGATTCAAAAAACACAATGAGAGATAAAAATATCTGTTTTACCAGATAAGTTAGGTGATGATATCTTCATACCCACTGAATAAAATATTTCTACTTAATCATTTCAAATCATAATATTTTTAATCATATTTTTTATTTTTTAATATACATTATTATATTATTGTAGAAATGGAGGAGAATTGTAAAATGGGTGTATTTTATTTCAAAGCTTCAAAACATTATTTTTCTATTTAGTATTTACAATGCAATCAAATCAAAAAGTAATTTCGACAATCTATAGACTTTTTTTTTTAAGAAACTGAAACATGACTCATTTAACTTTACTGTTAAAGGGATTATGTCATTAACCCGCAGTTTTATTTATCTTTTCAGTTTATTATAATAATTAACAAACTTTCTACTGTTTTAAAATTGTTTTTAATGCATTTTAAGAGTAATATATTTTGACTATTCTCTGGAGTGAATAAATGAAGACAAAAAAAAACAGATTAAATTTACCAAGTACAGTGTAAAAGTAGTTTAGAAGGGTATATATGTTTAAGTGAATAAACGTATAAATTAATGTAGAGAAAACAGAGTACAGAAAAGTACATAAGAAAGTATAATGCTTCCTGACTTGAGGCCGTTGGGGTGAGAGCGAAATGACAGGAATCACAATATGGCACTGAAATTTTTGTCGTAAGCTCTTTGTTTTAAAGTGCACATGGAATGATGTAAGTGTATCTATGTAGTATTTATATTTTTGTTTTTTCTTTTCCGTTATTCTAACTTTTTTTTCTAATAAAAGTGTCTCAATTAAAAAATATTAATTTGTATAACATTGAGAAAAATAAATGATATTTTAAATATATGATATTAAATGACAAATAATTTGAAAAAATAAATAATGATCATTTTCCTTTAGTTGTATGATTTGGCAAATGCAGATACACGGAATCTGCACATAACATGAATGTATTAAATGTGCTATTTAGTTCTGAAAGTTAATTTTGAATCTAAAATAAATTCAATGGTATGTCAAAGTTCACACAAAACCAAGAAAATTTTATCACGATGCAATGTAGCTTTGTTCTGGTCATGGAGGTGCATATTTTTTTATGTAATTTTATTTTAAATTTAATTTATATTTAATATTTGAAAAAGAATTTGAATATAGTTAGAGTCTAAAGTAAACTTTCTTATAATTTATAATGCACATATCATAAATAATTTACCTGGACAAAAAATAGAAAAAATCAATTTCTAAAATCAATTATACTCGTTAGAATACTGGTAAAAAAAAGTCTACTAATCAGAAGATTAAAAAAAATTACTTTATCTATAATATAATTAGTTCTACCTACAGCAAAAATTGATTTTATTGAATATAGATTTTTAAGAGGCGAGGATATTGTCAGGTAACATATATAAATAATCAGTGATAAAAAAAAGTATAAGTTAAAAATATATTTTAAAACCATTACATTGTAACTGCACCAACGTTTCTTTTTATTTTCAACTGCAGGTTATCTTCTATAATATTGTAAATATTATTACTATTGTAATTTAATTAAAATTAATGTGTCAACTCATTAACTAACTTAAGTTAAATTTGACCACAAACATGAAGACGAACACAAATTTTGATTGAAAAAATATATTAATTTCCAATGGTACCTTGTGTTGGGCATTATTGTATTACAGTTTTGATTCATAAATTCACAAAAAAAGTGTCTTGCTTAAAAAACAAGTATTGAATAGCAGTGACAATGTCATACATAGCTTAAAAAGTAACATGATTTTTTCATCTTGACTATGAAATACAAAATATTGGGCTTTTTTGGGGATCCGCTCCATACAACTTTTACTATATTCACTAACGAGGTATAGAAAAAGAAAGGGGAAGTACTATATTCAACAAAACAATATGTTTAATTAAATTAATTTCAATTATAACTTTATATACAAAAATGTCATTTATCTAATATGAAACAAACACAATAATGCTTTGAAAAATAGAACGCCAAGGTATAATGTGCGCATCATCTTTAACGAAAAAGATCGATTGCATTTATCTAAGGTAGTTTTTCCGACAAAAGGCAACTACAGTGTTCTCATATGGTACATAAGCAACAGCCTCCAAACACAAGGTTTGGAATCAGAATCTAAGAAATAACACCTTACAAAAATAAATATTTGTGAAAGGAAAATTGACGATGGACTCAGTATCCCTTTACCTCAAATGGCAATAAGCATGACTCCAATACTCTCAAGATACTGGAGCATATTCTTGGATTGTTGAAGCCAGCTTATTTCGATCATCTTCTGTTTTCATTCGGATCAAGAATGTGCGTGCAACTACACTATCGTTATCCCCACTTCCGTCAGCATTACCCTACAAAAGACCCAAGTTTCACTTAAAATTTCCATTTAAAAATGCTTAAATAAATAAATGAGAAGATGAAGTCCGAAGAATCAAAATCAATAAGAGATCAATATTCAAATAACAACCATCACAATGCAACTAGATAGGAAAATACACTGACATAGGAGGAGGCATATTGAACTTAAGAGTTGTAGATATCCACTGTAAGGTAGTCTAAACATTTCAAGTTTCCTTTTCATTCCCAAACTTTCAAGCGCTTTTATCCAACACGATGGTTTTTCTATTATAGCAATTTTAAAATACTTTTCAGTATCTGCATGCAAACCATCTCTACAGGTATTTAGTTCAATTGCAATATTTCAGTGCTTACCGTAGTATGGAATATTGCAACAAGAGAGTTCTTCTGCGGGTTCGTCTTGATTCCTGGATACAACAAGGCATTGAGAAGAATTTTTCCTACCTGCATGAAAGTAACAAACGGAAACAGCAAGTGAAGTTCTCATTTGAATAACTAAAACTATAGATTACTTACATCAACTCCCTGAATGAATAAGCATTACAATAACAAGGTAACATGAACAAACCTCATTTCGAACAATAATTGTAGGTTTTGATTCTTTGGTAGCCTTGCTGACACCTTCTTGGCATTTAATAGACAGTTGACCCATTCCTTTATCTTTCCATACATCTTTATCTGCTGGATCACTCGACTGAACATACCAAGGGTTACAGTAAAAGACATTATTGGAATGAACACAAGATCAAGCAGAATCGAAGCAAAGGCAGAAAAATTAAAAATGCTTTCCTAAAACAATATTATGTATCACTGTAAAATAAAACTAATGAAAGAGCACCTTCACATAAAGCTTGCACTTTACTTCATGTACAACAGCTACACCTTTCTCTTCTGTCTTCTTAACTGATGGGCTGCTAGGCTGCTCCAATTCATTTTCTGAGACCACAGCAAGAATATTTTATTCATCATCCCATAACTTCATTCTAAGAGAAGTTATACTTTATAAATGTCATGAATATTACTAAATGTAACTAAGCTGGTGCAAATATGGGCAATTTTGTTTTTGCTATTATGGGAAAGTTTGTTTAAGCTTACAATTTCTGATTTAGTGATACTATGTGAATACATGCTGTCACAAATTAGGGATGTGAAAAATTAACCAAACTGAACTGTCAAATAATTATACCATATATACTAAAAAAACATAACTATTTACAATAAAAACTGAACAAAACCATTTTATAGTTCAATTTTAAAAAACCAAACCTCTAATTCATACGAACTAAATTTTAGTTCAATTCAGGCAAACATTTTTTTGGTTCACAACAATTTTTAACAGTCCAATTCAGTGCAATTTATTTTGTCCACCTCTACAAAGAATTCAATTGAGAACATATGTTGATCTTGAATGAAAATATTGTTGCTCGATTTGAGATGAAGGGAATCTTTATTCCCAAAGGAAATATGTTTCTAAACCTTCTCAAAGAGATGTGTAGAATTGATTGCAAGGCCAACAAAGTTCGTATAGAACAGAACCAGAGTGATGAAGATGGTTCTAAAGTAAATAAGAGCCAATATCAAAGACATGTAGGAAAGGTCATTTAGTCCAGGCTCAACAAAAAATAGCTTATGCTTCAAGGTTGGTCAGTCAATTCATGCATGATCCACAACTACATTTACAAAGTGTAAATGGAATTCTTCAATATTTAAAGACAAGATCAAGAAGATCAGATTTAGAGATGTATATTGACACAAACTAAGTTGGGTCTACTACTAATAGAAGGTCTACGTTAAGATATTACATGTTCTTAGATGTGAAGGCTGAATTTTGAGCTATATGACATATGGTGTGCGTTAACTGGTATGGCTGAAAATTACTTTTAATGATTTAAAGATAAGTACAAAGAACGTATGGCTTTGTTTTGTGACAACAAATAGTTATCAGTATTACTCAAAATCTCATCCAATTGGGTTGTTCATAACTATTGAAATGATGACACTTTGTTTTGACTGTGCCACTTCAATACCAAGAAAATATTTTAGACGACCCAGATCTTTAGTTTGAAAGTGGTTGAACAGATGATTCTTTGACTGATTAATTCTAGGGATGTCATTCCCTGTAATAACAATATCATCAACATACACCATGAGATAAACATATTTGTCAGGAGAAGAGTGACCATAAAACACTGAATGATCCGCCTCACATCGTTTCAATCCAAAATTTTGCACCACCTGACTAAATTTACCAAACCAAGCTCGAGGTGATTGCTTCAAGCCATAAAGGGAATGACATAACTTACAAACTAACCCAGACTCCCCCTGAGCAACAAATCCAGGAGGTTGCTCCATGTATATCTCCTCTTCCAGATCACCATGAAGGAAGGCATTTTTAATGTCTAACTGATAAAGAGGCCAATGACGAATGGCAGCCATAGCAAGCAAAAATGCGAACTGTACTGGTTTTGGCCACAGGAGAAAAAGTATCACAATAGTCTTGGCCGTAAACTTGAGTATAGCCCTTGGCTACCAGTCGAGCTTTAAGACGATCAATTTTACCAATAGGACCAACTTTAATAGTATAAATCAATCTACAACCAACAGGCTTCTTACCAGGAGGAAGAGGGACAAGATCCCAAGTGCCATTTCATCAACCATGGCTTGTCGCCATCCAGAATGATCAAGTGCCTCATGAATATTATTAGGAACCTTAGTGGATGATAATGAGGAAACAAAAGAGAAATATGTAGGAGACAAATGATGATAACTCATAAAATTATAAATAGGATATGGATTGCGAGTAGACCGAATACCTTTCCGAAGGGCAATGGGCCAGTTATCATCTGAATCAGTAGAAGGTGAAGAGGATGAAGGATCCATGGTCTGAGGATCTGATGGAGAAGGATCTAAGTCTCGAGGATCTTCAGTGTTTGGAGTTTGAGATTGTGTTTGACGCTGATATGTGATAAGAGGTGGGGGAACAATGTCATTTGGATTTTGAGTTTGAGGTACAGAATCAAGAATAACTAGGGGATCACATGTTGGTAAAGGAAACATTTGTTGAACAGAGGAACGATCCTCCATGGAGGAAGGGAAAAAGGGTGTATCCTCAAAGAATGTGACATCAGCTGACATATAATATCTCTTGGTGGAGGGAGAATAACATTTATACCCTTTCTGAAGACGAGAGTATCCTAAGAAAACACACTTGATAGCTTTTGCTAAGAGTTTATCAAGACCTGGAGAAACATTATGAACAAAACACATACACCCAAATACACGTGGGGAAACATGGTATAAAGTGTCGTTGGGAAAAATGACAGAGTGAGGAATCTTATTATTAAGAGAGGAAGAAGGCATCTAATTGATAAGAAAACAAGCATCGCCCCAATGATGTACAGGGACATTAGTATTCAACATCAAGGAACGTGCAGTTTCAATGAGATGTCTATTCTTTCTCTCTGCAATGCCATTTTGTTGTGGAGTGTGAGGACAGGTTGACTGGTGTAAAATTCCTTGGGAAGATAAGAAGGAAGAAAATGCTAGAGAGAAATATTCCTTAGCATTATCACTTCGAAGAATTTTAATTGTCTTCCCAAATTGGTTCTTAATTTCATTAAAAAAGGACTTAAATATGGACAAAAGTTCAGATCTCTCTTTCATTAAATAAACCCAAGAGAATTCATCAATAAAAGTTACAAAATAATTAAAACCAAATGAAGTAACACGACTTGGTCCCCAAATATCTGAGTGAATTATTGAAAAAGGAAAATCACACTGTGTCTCAGATCTTTTAGGATAGGAAGATCTAACATGTTTTCCTAATTGACAAGATTCGCAATCTAAGACCTGGATGTTTGAGACTTGGAACCATCATCTTCAACTTGAACAAAGTTGGATGGCCTAGACGATCATGCAAAGGTTTTGGGATGAAGTGGTAAAGCAGGAAATTGAGGAATGAGGTTTTAAGAAATAAAGTCCTTGAGACTCATGTCCTTCTCCAATCAGACAACCTGTCCCATGTTCCTGTATAACAAAAGAATTGGCCGTAAAGGTTATGGAACAATTTAAAGAACGAGTCAACTGGCTCAAAGAGATTAAATTGTATAGACAATGGGGAACATATAACACAGAATTTAAACTTAGTGAAGGAGATAAGGAAAAAGTGCCAATTCCCTGAGATGTCACTTTTGATCCATTGGCAACGGTAATGAGATGAGGAATTTTTGGAGAAGACAATGAAGAAAATGAAGGCACCTGAGTCAAGAATCCATGGACTATGACCTTCCACAGATTGAGATAGGCTGGCTGTAGGCACACTGGTCATGACAGATGATTGGCCAGGATTAGACGGTTTTCCAGACTTGTATCTTAGAAATTCTTCATACTCTTCATTTGAAATTTTGGATTCTAGATCACCAGATTTAGACACATGAGCAACTTTGTCTGGATATCCATGTAGAACATAACATTTGTCTCGAGTATGGCCTATTTTCTTACAATATGTGCATTGAGGACGTATGCTACGACCACCACGTCCTCGGTTGCTTCTGCCTCCTCCTCTTCCTTGTCGCATTATCATAGCCGATGTTCCAATAACATCGATTGAATTCTCATCTTTCACCAATGTAGGTACTCGAAGAAGTCGAGTAACCAAACCATCCATTGAAGGGATTTGATCACCAGCTAAAACTTGATCATAATCGGAGTGTAAACTTCTCAGAATTAGGACCATGTAAAACTTGTCAAGCTTTTTATTGATCCCTTCTAATGAATCAGCTACAAAGAAGTTCTTTAACTCTTCTACAGCAGCCCGAGCCTTTGCTATATGGGAAACCATGTCATGATTGACTTGTTTTAGAGAAGCCACTCTTTGGGTTGCATCGAAAAGACGTTGTACATCATTAGCAAAAATATCTCGTACCCTTTTCCAAAAAGATGAACATGTCTTATAGGGTCTCAAGATATCTAGAACCTCTTTCTCCACTGACTGCCACAAAATTGCACATAACTGAAAATCCAATTTTTGCCATTGAGATTTTTCTTCATCTGAAACCGTAGAAATATCTTGTTCAAGATGATCATGGTGTCCTTGACCAAGAAACCATAATTCCACTGCAGAAGACCGTGATAAATAATTTCTCCAATTGAGTTTTGCAGATGTGATGATAGGAGTCGCAGATAGAGAGGAATTAATTCCAGTAGTAGATGCCATTACAGATCTGTAAGAAGAACAAGACTTGGAGAGATAAACAACTTGTGGGAGAAAACCCTAGGTATCAACTACACCCCCTAAAACAGTGAAGTAAGGGCCAAAAGAAGCTCAGGAGAGTGAGGCGAACGGAACGCTAGTGGCACGGTGATCTTCCGACCAGGGAAGGGCGGCGCGTGAACAGCACGCGCGCGATCTGGCGGACGAAGGAGGCGCGTGACTGTGTGTGCGGACGAGGCAGGGACGGCAACCACTAGGGTTGGGTCGCGCTCACGGAGGCGCACAAAACCCCTAACTTCGCCTGAGAAAATGAGGTACCGGTGACGGTGGCCGGCGACGAATGTCGGATGCGGCTGTTGACAGCGTCTACAGAAGATGAGAGCCCCGGTGGTTGGCTCTTGATACCATCTTAGAGAATTTAGAGAGAAAAACTCTTGTTCTTATATTCATTAACTTCTAATACATCACTAAACATACTTATACAACAAAGAGGAACAGTAATCAACAGTAAATCAGCAAAGATAAAGCAAGAAAATAGTAGGCTCCTACAGAGCCTATAACTAAAAACATATTACATTTCAACAATAACCAAACTGAACCAAGAAAAATAATTGATAACTGATTTTTGAAACTTTTTGGATCAATTTGGATCTTTTTTTTCATAAACAAGCGATTTGGTTCGGTTTGTGGTTTGACACTCCGAAACCAACCCAAACTGAACCAAACTGAAATCAATTATATAAATCTTATATTATCTATTATTTCACTCATATACGAAAGTTGTGCGTACAAGAGGAGAACTCAATGTGCCTACTGAGTTCATGCCTATAAATATGTGGTACAGTAGCGCACTATGTTTAACATATGAAGGGGGAGGTAAATGAGTTGTCTTGTTGCTGTGAACATTACGTTATTGGCCTAGGGGAAGAAAAGTGCTAAAACAAAATAAAATATTATCGGAAAGAAATAATACAAAGGACTAGTTTTGATGTTTGTGTTTTGAATTTAAAATATAATATTGTACATACATATGCAACACGAGTTTGTTAAGCTTATGAGAGATAGCTCCTGGAGGTTATAAACTATTTATGCCACAATGTATAAATACAAAATAACCACCTTTGTTCTTTAGTTTTTCTTTGTTGTAAAAGGGTGGACACCTTTGAGCCTTTATATTTTATTTTAGTTCTTTAGCTGATAAAAAATTGCTTATATGTGTAAACAAATTATTTAATATTATATATAATGATGGAAATAACACATTTTTACTTAAGGTGGAGTAAGGAATAAAATAATCGATCATGATACAACATTAGGCTGCCATGTCAAAGATAAAGACCGAAAGTACTAATAAAATATTATACAACAGAATCGCAATTGATCCAAACCTAACCACGAAAAATGAGTTGGATTTCTTTTATGTTCAAATGGAACCAAATCAAACCGCATAGTTTTTATGTTTGGTTCAGATGTCCAACATGATAGGACCAAACACATGGTTATAGACCAACACATCAAAGAAAAAATGGATAATGATGTTATAAATGCTTCTTACATCCCATCAAGACTTCAGCTAGAATATTTGTTTACAAAAGAACTTCTCACAAAATCGCTTCATGATCTTGCATTCAAGGTATGAATGATTGATATTAAGATATTGTAGGGATATGAAGAGTAGTTATTTTATTCCTGTAATTATTTATAGGGTGATAGAGTAGTATATCAAGTAACTGCTTGTACTTGTTTCAGACCATGAATTGAGAACCAAAGTTTTTGTTTTCTTCCCTAAATCTCTTTCAAGTTAGATAACAATGAAAAGACTACTATCTGAAGCACCCAGCTCAATGAAAAGATAACACAAACGCTGTGTCACTTCTTTTCTTGTTTAAAAAGAGTTTCTTACACAATTCAATTGCGGAAAAAAAAAATCCATTTTTGTTCCATAAAAGCTGTAGATTTAGTTTTGCTCCTTCAGCATAGTGTATCTTTCATTTAAAGCATAGCATACTGAAGAAAAGGTGAACATACAATCATACAAATTGTATCTATAGCGAGACATATACTTATCAACACCACCTACCTATTATCAAGAAAAGGAAACAACCTTCATCAATAAACAAGAACAACTTCGACAATAAAAGATGGCACCAGAAAAGGTCAAAACAGCAAAAAAAAGAGTACAGATATAATTGCTAAAAGAAATAAAGATAAGAAATAAGAGAGTAGAATTGAATCATCACCTTCATCTACGTCAACTGAAGCCTTGTGGTTAGAGGGAGCTGAACTTTGGTTACCTAAAAATGGAAAGATATTGTGCCTGAGTTCAAAGTGTAACATTGAAGTGGATAAAAACAAGTACAAAGGTTAGTGAGCATGAAACCCTGACTTTGTTTAACCTTTATTTTTATTTATACAAAAGTTTTTTATTTTACAAATCACAAGCAAATTCAATATGATTTTCCATTAATTATGTGAGCGCTTGTAAAGGGGATAGACAATTGGCTTTGCTTAAAAAATGATAGAGCAAAACACCTATCAAATCTTAATAGGGACCACAATCAGATTTCATGATATTTTGAAGAACTAAAACATATTTTACACACACGAACACATACATACACCTATATGGGACATGTTTAATGAAAGCAATTGTCACTTTTACAATGTCAGAACTATAAATTTAAATAATAATAGAATGACACATGGATAGTCAAGATTGAAAGTTAGTTAATGGTCACATGACCACCACATAGAAAAATCATTTGCATTAATGTTTTAATTATATTCAAATATTGTCTAATAGCACATATTTATTATGTTTATTCATCACAAGAGTTCTCATCTGATATCTTCCATGTATTCATATGATCAAAATATTCAGCTTTTATTTTATAACAGTAATATTAATGGACTTGGTGGGCGTTTAGTTCAGCTTATTTTTGAAAAATAATCACTTTCTTTTTGCTAGCTTTCTGTGAGAGCTTTTGAACAAAAAATCAATTACTTTCAGGGAAAAACTGTTACCGGATATGGGCTTAGATCCCCCTTACATTCAAGCACAAAATGCAACCAATGTAATTATTTTCTACATTAAATTATGAGAAATGGGCTTAGATCCCCCTTACATTCAAGCACAAAATGCAACCAATGTAATTATTTTCTACATTAAATTATGAGAAGACAATTATTGGGTATTTTTTTTTAAAATAAGAATAGACCTACCAAATCCAAAAATGCTTTGACTGCTTGAAAATAATCCAGGACTCCATGAACTAGAAAAACTTGTAGGAGTTGTAACAGGAGTAAACCCAGTTTTTTCTCCAAAAGATTTATTTTCTTTGTTTACTACTTCAGGCAAGAGTTTTTTCGCAGAAAAAGCAGCACCAGCATCAGCAACTGAATTTTCTGGCTTGGATGCATTTGCTTTGAGCCAGTTGACAACATCACTGAACTTTTCCTGAAATAATACAAAATTACAAGGTCAATTTATTTACGGCCAAACTCAGAGGGCTAAAGCAGCATCATAATTAAAAATTAAAAATGGACATGTAGGTTAATACTAGCTCGAAGAATTAGAGGAGCAAGAAGCCAAGAGAAAGAAGTGGCAAGTACAGATGCTCCTGTACAGCCATAGCCGCTATCCCACCAGTAAATTCAGAGGCAGGTAAGAGGTGAAAGTTTTATAATATAGATAGAAGGTCCAAAACAAGAAAGCATTTTACACTTGTCATTGCTCACAAAACAAACGTCAACAACTACTAGAACAAACAAAAATGATATTTTTATCACCACTAAAGGTTACTTCTCATGTAGAACTCCAGTATTCTCATAAATGTATGCATGTCTGTTAGAGTGCATGCATCTATTTCAGTGCAACATGCACAACCACTGATGTAATAATACTATTAGATATGGGATCAGCTTCCTATAAAATGGTATCTTCAACAACACATTAATAGAGAACAGATAGTAAAACCAAGTAAATTTAAATACAAGTGACATATGACTTGAGTGAACTAAGTCACTTAAGGAATTACCATAATGCTTGAAGCATGATTTAAGTAATCTCTCACACCGTCTTCCCAAAGCTCATCCGGATGATTCTTTAGTTGCGTTTGAACCCAACTGTGAGGAAGACACATCATAACAAGGACTGGTTATGAGAGAGCCAACATGACATTCACAATAATGGAAATGCAAAATCCTTAAACCTGGACTACTACGTTACCACTATAAAGACAACATGCTTTATAACAACCACCACCAAGTAAGCCAAACCAAAAGTCCAGAACAAGGTATAAATCTCATTGAAAGAAAAATTGAAATGTGGGAATCAGGCAAAAAATAAACTTTGACATAATATAAAAGATGAACCTTGCAAATTGGGTATTTAAAGCTCTCACATGCTGCTGTGATGACTCTGCCCGTTTCATATCCAATGGTGGTGCTGTCACCGTTGGTTGTTGAGATGGTTCAGCCCTATGAACATCAAAGAGGGATCCTTCCATTATTCTTTTATTCCGGAACTGCATCTGTGAATGAAGGTAAAATAAGGACACTTATTATTTCTCATATAAAATCTTGAAAAGTTTTCAGCAAACAAGGGGTGTCAAATCTCATTGCCTAACAATGATATTTCCAGCTTGCCCTTGAACCCAACGTTTAGAAATTGAATTGGGAACATCAATCACAGTCATCACTGATCAAAAGTCGCACTCACAAAAAAAGATATACTTAATTTTTAATTATGCATAAGGCTTAAAAACTAGACCAGTAAGGAAAGAGCAAAACATAAAACATAAACGATCCAGCTCTAATTCCTACCCATCTCCCTCGAAACTGCGACTGAAGACCTAATGACTTCAGAGGCTGACAGACAAAGATGCTCAATAATCAGAAGTACGTTTGAAATAACCAGTTTTCTAACCAGCTATCAACCATTCTCCCACTTCCAATCTTTATTGCTCTCTAATCTATGTTGCCAACGATTACTGAATTATAAAATAGGGAGACACTCTTAGAATGCTAATAGCAAGCATCTTCATAACCCATTATGCGGACATACAAAGCTAGATAAATTTACAAAAAACAAAAGAAAATGAATAAATACACTTCTCATAGTTGAGAACGAGCTCACAAATTTTTGTTCTATTCAAAATTGGGGAAATAGTTGAAGCTAAAGCACAGCGCATAAATAAAATTAATTAAACTGCGATAACGGTCACATACTTACCGGTGCTTCGTTACTCTCGACCTGGTTGGGCTCTGACACAGCCAAACGCTTTGAACCTTTCATCATCGATTTGGGGAAATAGGGTTTTTCAGATAATTAACGGTTATGCAGAGGCTGGAACAGAAAAAAAATCGACAGTATGAAGGACAGTACACATGGAAAGGCTCCTTTCTCTAAAAGGGGGCACTTTCAGAGACTAATAAATAAAATACAAAAAAAAAATCAAACTATTTCTCAAAATTAAATGCGTGAATTGGGTCCGTTGGATCGAATGAGAAGCTCACTTTAAATACAGACCGTTGGATGCCTTGATTAGGGTTTTCATTCACATGGTGCACATGCTGTCCTAGTGGCATGTCGACACGAGTGAGGGCCACATGTAGGCCTTGTTTTAAGCCCAATAGGAAAAATGAAGCGCCCTTTCCGTCATCCAATTTCAAAAAGGAAAAAAATAAAAATAAAAACTCAACTTCACCCACTGCTACAACTTTTTAATTTTAATTTTAGTTTAAATGGCCGGAATTTGAAGGAATATATTTTGAAGCTTTAAAAATATGTTTAATTTAAATAAATTACCTTTTATTGTCACTTTAACTAATTGTTGTAAAATACTCAATAATAGTAAACTATAATTTAAATGCTTAAATAAATATAAATATGATATTTATTCTCATCATCAACGTGATAAAATACAAATATAAATAAGATTTTAAATACAACTATCATTCATTGTGTCTTGATTATTATAATTGAACTCTAAAAATAAGAGTTTTATAAATGAAAAAAAATAGCAAGTACAATATTCTTTCATGATTACGAAATATTTTTCGTATTTGACTTACATTATTCTTTTTTATTATGATCTTGTGTTATGTAACAACTTGATTTGCATCAAATGACATATTCTTGGTATATCATGAAACTTTTCATTCATAACTAATTCGTATTAGTATAACAAAAATTATATTTTTTAATTATGATAAACTAGTATAATAACATGTGACATGGATGACGTCAAGATTATAAGTTATTAAAAAATATATATAATTATTGTTTTAGTATGTGTATCTATGATTAAAGATAAACTTAATTGAGTGTTTATGTCAAAGATCAAACACCCACTTTTAATTACTGAAGGTTTTCAAATTTTAAAAGCGCAAGAATTTATTTATTTATTTATTTTACCTCGAAACAGGCTAACTTAAGTGTTTTTTTTTCATATTTGACATTGTTACTTTTTTTTTCTAAAAAATCAAGATGGAAGATTCAACTTTATCATTATATTAATACATTCCAAAGTTTTAACACATTATGTCCAAAATATTATGTTAGATTTGAAAAGTATAATGATGTTTTTGTCTAATGAAATTTTACAACATAAAAAAATTATCAAGACAAAGAATGTGATGTTAATTTCACATTAAAAAAAACAAAAAGTAGAATTTTCATATCAAAATAGTAAGAATACAGATTAAGCAATAAATTTAATTTTAAATAAAATCATTAAAAGGAAGAAAAAGTAGTATAAGGAAAATATTATTTATATATATATATATATATATATATATATATATATTATTTAATATACATATAGATGTAAATACAAATCAATGAAAGCAAGTGTTAAGGAATTTGGACATCGACAAGCCCCGCTTTAAGTTATTTGGCTGTTTTGATTTTGCCTATTATAGTTTTTTTTTTCAGTTTTTGCTCTCTTGAATTAGTTTATTAAAAAAATAATTGTTTCACTTACTTTGTAAGAAATATTACAAGTGTTGTTCTTTTAACGTTAGTTTAAAAAGAATTATATCGGTACGAAAGATTTGATATAACTAAATTAATGTATTAAACTCAAAAATCTAATTGTTCAAATGTTATATATAGGAGTTTAATTTTCAGTGAAAACAAATTTTATTTACTTTCAGGTTTAACAAGATCAGTTTTGAGCGATCATGACAGAAATATGTTAACAACAAATAAAGTAAACTGAATTAGATATACGAAATGTCAATTTTACCCTCAATTGTACTTCAACACATGTTGACCCTCAACGAAGACCGTTTGTAAGCTGTGGGGGAGAAATTATTGTAACCTCCGACAACCACATGTCTTTATGTATATATAATATAATAGTTAATAAGGTCATTAACTGTTACGTGTGCACATTTCATTATTATTTTATTCTTAATACTTTTATCATTGTTACTAGTACGTATTAATTACCTTTTAATTATTATGATTGATATGCTAATTGATTTTTTTAATATATTAATGTGAATATATATATATATTATTATCATTAGTAACTGTATTTCCAATAATAGTAATAACTACATCAATATATATATATATATATATAATTTGTTATATTTACTATAATATGATTAGTTATTGGCTATTTTTACTCAAAACAAAATAACAGTTATACTTTTTTAATATTATTTTTTCAATTGTGGCTATTATGATTTTTTTATTGAAATTATGAATATTATTAATCAAAATTTGTTATGTTGACTCAATTATCTAAATGTTTAATTAATAATTTGTATATTTATATTTAAATGCTTAATAATTATTATTGTTACATTATAGAGTATTTGTTTTTATTTAATATTAAAAACATATATATCTTTTAAAAAATTTAAATTTACATGGCCTATTGCAGGTTATATGGATAGGTTCATGATCTCAAAAACTTAGTCTATCTTATACTTTTTTTTTTTTACAGACCTGTAGTTTAGTGAGCCGATCAACATAATCCACCTAGATTGTTATTTTTAAATGAAATTATGTATCAGATTAGAAAAATGTATGTATACCATATATTAATTGTATTACTATATATTAATACGTTGAAAAAAAAATTGACAAGCTAACAAACTTCAATCATATCGTCATTGGATGAAATCGAACAAATTTTACTTAATTATGTCCAAAATTATGTTTATCTAATAGATCAATTTGAATGAAAATTAGTAGTTTGTCGAGTTTATCATATAATTTATTATTAAACTATCAATTAATATCTGGTTCCGTTATGTATATAATCTGTCATGAGATAATTATATTAGAAATACCATATCAACTATGTATAAGATAAATTTGTATATAAATAAAAATAAATCTAATTAAATTATATTTAAATTTTATTTCTTATAAAAAAATCATAAATTCACATTAATTCTTCATATACTCTATCTTTCATCAACACTTCAATAATATAATAAGTTAGAAACGAATAATTTATAACCTTTCACTTTTAGAGGAATTATAGAAAAAAAAAGTTTTTAAAGAATGTTATGATATAAAGAATTAAACTCTTATTATTTATTTGTAAAAAATTTCAATCTTTTTGTATTAAAAATTATATATGTAATGATCAGGTTTTTATAAATAATTGGTAACATACGTACATGAACTAAAGAGTATATTACAAAAACTGCAAAACGCGTATATTTGTTTTTGACACAAATTAAAAAAAATCATATAATTGTTTTTAATAAAACTGTAAATCATTTAATGACAGACAATTACTGAAATCATCTATATATAAAAGATTTATCAAATTGTAATCACAAAATTCAAATTTTTTTTATAATAATTTATTATTATTTTTTCTTCGTATTAACGAACATGAACCTTTAAAATGCTGTAAAGCTTTAATAGTTTACTTCAACAATTAATTGGAATTTTTGTCAATTATAATTTATACACACGTTGTTATAATTAAATTTAGCAGAAGTTAATGGCAACGTTGACATAGCCAAAAACTACAAAAACAAAAAAACGACGACACTAGAGAATTAATATATATATATTTGTTTTGTTTATATAGCTTTATTACTGCAGCTTATACTTGTGATTAAAATCACAACACAGACAAGTGTATACAATACAACTACATATGTTCCCTAAACACAATGGAGTGCCAACTAGAAACTTGATATGCACAAATTCTTTGTTCCTCAAAACTACAGAAAATGAGATGCAGAGAGAAAAAGGTGCTCTCGCTATTCCAATCATACTCAAGAGTGAGCCACACCAAAAAGGTACTATCCTTCATTAATGGAGTTGATCCAAGTGTAGTGTAGTAGGTACGCGTCAAATTGAAAAGCTCCACAGTGAAATCTCAGCATCAAATATCTCCACGTCATTCCACTCCCTACCATCTCTCACACAAGGAGGAGGAGACATCAAAGGCTCATTCGCAATTCGCAGAAGCAAATCATGCAACTCTTCAACTTCCGACATCTCTTCTTGTTGCAGTCGCGGGGGCTCTTCAACTTCTTCACTCCTCTGCTGTTGGCTAACATCCTCACCCATAAATGCCTCGGCAGCCTCCACCGCCGCTCGCCGTATCTCCTCCGCGTCTGTGCTGTCAGGCACCGCCAGGCGCCACACGGAGTCCGCGAAATTGACGCAGGCGGACTTTCCCCTGAGCGCGAGGGCCGCAACGTCGTGCGCCCGCGCAGCCATTTCCGGCGTGGGGTAGGTGCCGAGCCAAATCCGTGAGTTGTTGTTGGGAACTCGCATCTCGCAGACCCACTTGTTGTTATTCCTCCGTCGCACTCCCCGGTACACGGGGTGCCTAGTCTCCTTGAACACTCTTCTCCCAGCTCGCTTCTTGGGCCGCGACGATGCGAGTATCACTTCCTCGTCCGAATACCCATTACTCTGAACTGTTGTCGGATAACCTGTTTCGCATGATGCTTCTGAGTCGTGGTCCATGAGGTTGTTCTGTTCAAGTGTCTGGATTTTGAGTTTGTGTCTGTGTTGTTCAGTTAGTCGTTGAAGGGAAAATAGGGGGCAGACACACATATATATATAGCTTTCGTCGAAAAACGAGAATGAGGCGCTTGGACCACGTCCGAGGCTACAATGCGCACACGCTCATGCACACCACACGACACGGGTGGGTCCATCCAACTATAATCCCACGTCATTCACTTGTCAAAAAAAATTCTAAAACTGTCATTTAAATAATAACACCCCGAAAAAAAATTGTAGAATAAGAATCTGTTTATTTCTACATGGAAATAAATTAAATAGATTTGTAAAATTATTATATTTATATAAAATTATTTAGATATATATTGGTATCTTACAGCAGTAGTTGGTAACTTTTTTATGAATGTGACGAGAAAGCAAAAGGTGATTTGGATAGTAAGTTGGATGGAGGTGCTGGTGTTGTAGAAAGCAGGAGCTGGGTGTTTCCCACTGTGGGTTCAGTTTCCAGCTATTAGTGGCCGTGAGAAAAGGTTTAAAACGTGTTTTTGCATGTTTTTTATCCATTTGGTTACTATTTATACTGCTTCTGCCTGCAATGTATTGGAAATTCAAGGGTCACTATCACAATTTGAGGGACAGCTCTACTCTACAATAGTTTAGTGTCATTCTTTATTCGAACTATTTCTTCACGTTTACTTTACAGTTATTTAGTTAACTAAACTTTCTAACTATATACTATACCAATAACAGCCATCCTGATAATGGATCCACACTGTTCAATAAACTTCACTGTTAAGTATATAAATTTATACACTACAAGAGTTCACACATGCAGGTATTTTTAAATATACTCAACGTATATTGCGTTTTATTTTTAATCCTCTTAAAAAAAGTATTAACTAGTTTTAGTTTTATATATTTGAAGTTGGAATTTAGGAATTCGTTTCTATTTTCATTCCTAACAATTTTGATATAAGGACATTTTGTTTAACTCCGATTAAATCACAGTCGTATTCTTGCTGAATTTAAAATACAGATTTATATGCTTATATTTTTAATACATGAAACTTTAATAAAGTGATATTAACTTTCCTTATTTTATTTAAAAATATGACTAATATTTATATAAGATTTAAAATATAAAAAAGTAAACAATTCAATGTAAGTAAAATAAAATAAAATATAATTTTATGAATAAAGTGAGAAAATGAGTTTCATACTGTTAAAAATGTAAAAAGGGTGATCATTTACTAAAAATATTAGAGAAATTAATATGTATTAAAAAATTAAGAGAATGTGAGTAAAGCTCGGCATAATTAACTTAGTTACAGTAAACTATAGATAATCTATACTATTTTGTATTATAAAAACTGAACTGTTTTTATAAAAACTAAATTATACTGCTTTTTAGTACACTTTAAAAAAACTAAACTTTTTCTATTAAGAGTATAGTTAACTGTTTTAAACTCTGAACTGTATTTTAGGCTTCATTTGAAACTTTTACTTACTTTGCTTTTTTTTTCAGCAACATAAAAAAAACAAGAATAAAAGAAACATATTCGAATTATCTTTTAGATTATATATATATATATATATATATATATATATATATATATATATATATATATAAAAATAATATGGACAAATAAATAAATAACTGTTTTTAGAGTTCTTTATAAAGTTAACTATAATAATTATTATAATAAAATAATATTATTAAATTTATACTAAAATTCATTAAATATTTTAAAAGAACTAAATTTTATTAAATATAAATTATGAATCGATAATTATTTTGTAAATTAATAAAACTATATATATATATATATATATATATATATATGATATGATATGGATAAATAAATAAATAACTGTTTTTTAAAAAGTTAATATAATAATTATTAAAATAAAATAATATTATTAAATTCATACTAAAATTCATTATATATTTTAAAAGAACTAAATTTTATTAGATTGTAATTATGAATTGGTAATTATTTTGTAAATTAATAAAACTAAATATATTTGTAAAATAAAAAGATAAAAATGTGTGTATGAGAAAATAATTATAAAATATAATACAATTATATATATATTTTTCTATTTTTTGTGTCAGGTGCAAGCAATGACTAGTATTTTCTCTATATTACAAATATTCAATATTATTAATATATAAGCAAGATCGGTATATGTACGTACAAATTTGTTAGATGTCAAAATAATACAATTCATGAAATAATTGCAATGAATACATAGTTTTGTGTTTCAACACGTTCTCAGTGTATATAAATAACAATGTATTGATTTAGTATAGTTATTAGTTAACTATATAAGTTCAGTTTCTTTTAGTTTAGTATAATATAGTTAGTTTATAGTTTAGTACAGTTTAGTTTGATTTGTCCAGTCCTAAATGTGAGTGAATATACGTTTATTTAAAAAATAAAATACGTGAATATCTACTTTAGTATTAAAGAGAATGTGTGCATCATTTAGTGTGGATTCATGCAAGGTAAAAACAATTTTCTCACGTATACTCATTGCTCACGTGTGTTTATTGATATTTAGAAGTATTTTAGAAAAAAAATATTTAATTAAAAATTTAAGAAAATTAAAATGAAAAAAAAGATATCTAACTCTCTTTTTTTGTTTCATTTTCACAAAAGGATTGATGATTTCTAACGGAGGTTGAAGGATGAAATACAGTTTTTTTTAAACTACTTCACTATCGTCAGAGTTTATTAATTCAAGAAAATCGGCATATGAATATTAAAAGAAGGTTTACTTTTTTAAGTAAAAAATTACTACATTATTAATCATGCTTTAATTAAATAATGTTTTGGTTATATATATGATTTAAAAAAATTTCATTAATATTATAATTGAAATTTTTGTATATACTCGTATTTAATTTACATCTTAATGAATATATTTCTAACTAATAAAAGGAGGAAAAAACGTGATAGAACTATTTCGGCGGTAGGGTAGAGAGTTAAATTGACTTCGCACTACCTTTTCAAGTCAAGGAAATTCCTCCATGAAAAATTGTGTTCATATTACATGAGTATTCATGAATTTTTATTTTTCATATTCTATGTTTTATTACGTATGACTTTTGACATCATTAAACAAACTGCATTATTCAGTTTTATGCAATTTCGATCAATTTTTTGTCCACATTTTCTATTGTTGGCGTCATAATACGAGAAACGACCAAAATGTACATAAATTCTCAACGAGAACAAGTAAATAGGGATAAATGTAAATAACTATTTTTTGTTTGGGTAATTTAATTCATTATGAGAAAAGTAAAATTAAAGCTAAACAACGAAAAAAAAAAGGAAGGAAATGGGAGTCAGTGAAACACCAGGCCCATAAAAATGGGGTTTAATACTAATTAAAGCCCATAAATATTTGATGAGAATTTTTTTTAAAGAGTTGCTCCCTCCACCACCACTAACTGCTCCCTGCACCACCCCATATGTAATTTGTCCTTGCTATAAAATGCAACATTCGTTTCATCTTTAATGGATATTGTTATCCGTGAACGGATGTTGATATCCGTTTACATATTTTATATTTTAGTTTATCGTTTTTATTTAAAAAAAAAAACTTCAACAAATGTGTCACATTCGTTTAATAGATTTTCAAAAAATATTTTATTTATTATTTAAATAATAATATATAAATTAAATTAATAATAATTATTTTATTAAATAAAATAAAATAAATTATAAATAATTAAATTATAATTTAAAAAAATTAAATAATATTTATATATTAATTTAAAATATAAAAAATTAAAAAACTAAAAACTAAAAGAAAAAAAACTAATTCAACGGATGTCGCCAAGGACGTGGCACATCCGTTTGGTAGATTTATAACAAAAGATTTAATTATTATTTAAATAATAATACATAAATTAAAATTAATAATAATTATTTTATTAAATAAAATAAAATTAATTTATAAATAATTAAGTAATAATTTTAAAATAATTAAATAATATTTATATATTAATTTAAAATACAAAAAATTAAAAAACTAAAAAGTAACGGATGTGGCACGCCCATTTTAATATATTTATAAAAAATATTTTAATTATTATTTAAATAATAATACATAAATTAAATTAATAATAATTATTTTATTAAATAAAATAAAATTAATTTATAAAATATTAAGTAATAATTTAAAAAAATTAAATAATATTTATATATTAATTTAAAATACAATAAATTAAAAAACTAAAAATTAAAAAAAAAGAAAGAAAAAAAACAATCCGTTGAATTTTTTTTTCAACGGATGTTGACCATTGAAGAAAAGAGGTAGAGGTATAGGATATTTTAAAATATAAAGGATAGTTTTTGAATTTAAAAATAACGTGGTGGTGTAGGAATAAAGTGGGGTGGTGTAGGGAGTAACCTTTTTTTTATTAACGTTAAACAACAAAATAAAAAATCTGGGGAGTTGCTCCCTCCACCCCCACACATCTCTTCCTCCACCTCCCCAATTTTCTAAAATGCCAATTATATCCTTCTAAAATGACAATTATGTCCTCAAAAGTTAAAATTTTTTATTTTTATTATTTTATTATTTTAATTTATTTAAAACTTCTGATTTACTTCTCTGCACCTCTTCCTCTCTTCCATTTCCGTTTACCTTTCTGTCTTCCGTAAAGCTTCTTCTCCATTTCTCCATTTCCGTTTATCATTTTCTCTTCCGTAAAGCTTCTTCTCCATTTCTCCATTTCTCCATTTCCGTTTATCATATATAACATTTAAAATTATAAATTTAAATATAAATTACTGTAAATAAAATAAACAAATAAAATAAAAACGAAACGAAAAAACAACGCTGCCTCTGGACTGATGACATCCTTCAATGGATGTCAACATCCGTTTAAGGCAAAACGGATGTCGACATCCGTTTCGCCTTAAACGGATGTTGACATCCGTTGAAGGATGTCATATGTGGCTTATTGCAGGTGGCAGAAGAACCAGAACTTAAACGGAATGAAAGTATAATAGCTAAAGTCCAAACTACTAAGTACAGATACTAAAATCAGGTCAATGATAATCACAAAATAAAATAATATATATATATATATATATATATATATATATATATATATATATATATATATATTAACTACTGGTTTAGAAAGGATTACATTACAGCTTGCATTGGAGTTTTGTAGGAAACGTTGTAGTGTAAGGTTTGTGACCTAACTTGAATAGAATTTCTATGAAAATCATAGTCAGGACCCATTGACACTAAATTTATCACACACTGAATTACTTTCTCTCCATATATCATGCCTCACAGTAACTGTGTATAACAGACAAGAAGAACAATACAAAAGAAGGGAATTTGAGTAAACACATAATTACAAAGGGGTGATCATTTAAATAGTCATTAATCATATAATAATGCTGATACAGAAATTTTATATTGCAAATAAGACCTGTTGACAGGTTTCATGCGATCATTAGCCTTTCGATTTTCTTAGTATTATTTTCACCCTTTCAATAATACCAATTAGTCTCTTAATATTGTGAAAGTGGAAGAATATTCAAACAAATGAATTCCGAGGAAAAGATTAAAATAGTTATGTAGGACATAACAGTATAATAATAGTGTAAAATAATCCCTGGCCAACATTCTGAAACAGCACGGGATTGAAGGGAGTTGAAACTTCGTTAAGGAAACAGTCGAGGACAAAGTGACTTGATATTAGTGATAGAATCTGTATCAAAAGACTGTATACAGGAATTGTATATGCTTGATGCATGCCTGTGGTCCATTTTCTGGTGTCACTATTCACTTTTCTCTATTAATTTACAGTCCACCATTATCAAGTGGCTCATTTTATATTGCCACACCTTGTTTTAGAAGCAATTAACAGTACAAAAAGTAGGATCCACGTAACACGACTTTGCCAACAAAACTACTAGCTACCACTGGGAAATACCATTTCATCGGTTAAAAAAATCATGTTTCAAAAAGTATAATATCATAATTTTCAAACCAAAAGTATAACATTTAAAATTATAAATTTAAATATAAATTACTGTAAATAAAATAAACAAATAAAATAAAAACGAAACGAAAAAGCAACGCTGCCTCTGTACGGATGACATCCTTCAACGGATGTCAACATCCGTTTAAGGCAAAACGGATGTCGACATCCGTTTCGCCTTAAACGGATGTTGACATCCGTTGAAGGATGTCATCCGTAGCGTTGCTTTTTCGTTTCGTTTTTATTTCATGGCTCATGCAAGGATTATAGGCTTGGATATTAAAAGGATTATTGGAAGTATGGGAAGACTTTAGGGTTTAGGATTATAGGAAGGATTATGACTACGTACCTGAAGAGGAACCACGACAAGGACACTACACCATAAACGCACTGCACCACCTACTGTACCGAGAACAAGAGGAAGATTGCTTGATAATTCTTTTCACGATCACCAAGCTTTGCAGAAAAATATTTTACTCATACAAGGAACTACGTAGGTTATCAGTTAAATATGTTATAAATGAATAAAATTAAAAAACAATAATTTTAAAAATAAAATTTTACTGAGGGGCAAAATAGTAAAGGAAAGGTGGAGGAAGGGGCAAAAAAGTAAAGGGGAGGTGGAGGAAGAGATATGTGGGGGTGGAGGGAGCAACTCCCAAAAATCTGTTCGCAAGGCCCAAAAAAAAACCCGACAACAAGTCCCACTTAACTATAGTGCAATCAGGAAAAAAAATTGATTCTTCAAATCCAAGGAAACGTAGGAGAGAAAAAAAATGTTACACAATACCTTTTTGTAAATTAGAATGGTTGTTATTTTGACACACACAACAAAATTTATATTTATTTGATTTATCTTTTATCTTTTATCTTTTTTTGTTAAAATATAAAAGTTTACTTTATTACGATTATTTTACTTATATCAAATAAAAATGATCCCTATCGGATCAAGTTGACTAATGATACTTTGATATCAAAATTTTGTTTACACTTATTTGATGTTTTTTTTCGTTTATAAATACAAAAAGTATTTTTTATTATTTCCCTCTTATAATAGATTATCAAATAATAGTTATAGGGTAAAAGAGTCCTTGGTGTTTTTATGGATTTGAGATTTCTAGACATATTGGAAGGTAAGGAAATTGATCGTTCTCATAGTCAGAAAAGGGGTTTTGTTTGGGCAAATAATTCTTAAAAACAATTATTTATGCATTTCCATGTATAGTGGCAGCTCCAACTTGGAAATAACATCCTATATTTCACTGAATTCAATTTCTTCACATTAGTGAAATAATTTGTTATATTAATTTTCACACCACAGAACAGATTAATTTATGATATACGTTGAAGTTCTTTTTTAGTAAGAGTATATCATGGGAACGAATGAATATTTTTATATCGTGAAATAATAGATATCCCGATTAAAAGATACATCCTAAAATTGATAAATAGTGATAGGAAATACGAAAATCCAAATCAAATTGAAATTGGTATCATGGCCATAGTGGTTTGGTGCAACGACAATTTAGGAAGGTGTTTTTCCAAGTAGGTCATGACAAAGATGCCTTGCTTTTAGGTTTTGTTACTGTATGAAGTAAGTTATGCCTGCACTTCCACAAAGAAATAATTAATGTAATTTTCGTCCTTGAAATTTAAATACTCTTTAACTTTACGTATTTAATAAAAAGTTAAATATGATTTTAATCTCCAAACTTTGACACATAATTATAATTTATTTATATTTCAAATTTTGATATACTTTGTATACCGTATGAGCCGGACGACCATAAAGCCATCATGTGATCAACCTAGTCGAACAGTTCATAATGAACGGTCGGCGAAAGTCCATAATCAAGTATTCCTCCAAATATTAAGGTAAATAATGAGTAGAGGTATTGAGCTGGGATTGAGCCGTAATTAAGATTCTATTAATCCTAAACCCATGAAAAAAACTATAAATAGAGATTAAAGTAAGAGGTAAGAGATTACATTTACGGTGCATTTATTATATATACAGGTCAAAACTGTTACATTGAAATAACTAATGGACAACCTACTGACTTTGGCATCGGAGCACCTTGACCTCTCAATCGAAACACTTTCATTTACAAACTTTAAAAATAATTAAATATAATTTTTTTAATTTAACTGTGTTAAATCTATTGGATGTGTTAAACATTTTCATGTTTATATTTAAATTGTTTTAAAATGTTCTCACTCAAATAGCATTATAAAATATGATTTAACAAAAAAATAATATCATTAAATTAAAAATATTATATTCATGCACGAGTTCAAAATACATATATGCAATAACAGCAGAAGAAAGATTTTTGTCTAAACTTTGAGACAGTAAAGACACAGAAATGAAATGCGGGTCGTCGGCTAGGAGATATTAATGGTGATGGTGTTTGGAGATAAAGTTTGGACATTTTGTAGTTTAGAAAAGTGGTTATGTTGGCGCATAGTGAAAGGAAGTATAATAATGGGCACGTTCCGCAGCTTTTGTAAAGCGAGAAAGAGCTTATGTAAGTAGATGTCGGCGATTTGTTCTGAGGTTGATTTTGGCATGTTATTATATGTGGCTCATTCTGATTACTAGACAACACACACTATCTCTCTTTTTGACTTCATGTCGTCACCGACTCAATCTTTCCATTATTTCATTACACCCATAACCAAAATACACTTAATCCACCCACATAAAGGAACACTCACAACATATGTAAGCTTCTCCATCAACTTCCTCTTTCAACAACTACATCATTCTTGCAAAATCTCCTTTTTCTTCTGCGGGTTAAGATTCTTTTTTCTATTTTTTCATGTTTTTATTATTATATAGTTTTGAAAAAAAAAACAAATAAAATACAGACGTGTAACACATAAGGAGGAGTGTTACGATATTGATTAATTTTTCAAAATCACCTAAAGAAATGGATAGGCTTTTTTTCATAATTATATAAGAATATTACACTAAGATATCTTAATTGGATTATAAAAAGTTGATGAATAAAGTAAATGCTTAGGTGAAATGACTACCAATGGAACATGTCTGCTTGGGATATATAGACGGTCGTTAAAAGTAGTTAAAAGTCAATTAATGTGATAACGATTATTAATGGACAATTAACAAGTATTTTAATGACTAATAATGATCAATTAATATGTTTCTTATTATAAACTCTATAAATATAGACTTGACATGGTAAAGTCACTTTTTTAACATAATTCAATTCGTTAAGACTTGTGAAACATATATGACTTAAGCATCAGAATGTTTTTTCCAAGTCAAATACTGGTACACTTTTTTAACATAATTCAATTCATTAAGACTTGTGAAGCATATTTGACTTAAGCATCATAATATTTTTTTCAGGTCAAATACTGATCAGTTTGGAAAAAAATTGTAAAGAGGTGTGAACGCATGAGATTAGAAATGAATTAGAACCAAAACAATCGTTCATCAACCCTAAACCAAAACAATTATATATATAATTGTTAAACCAATTTGCTGAAGAAAATACTTAACTTTATCACCATATTTTTTTAACTTTTTCATCTTAATTATAGTTACATATTACGCTCGTCAAAATCAGATAATGGGCAAAATCTACAATAATAGTGATGGGAATGGGTCCATGAAGGATTATGATCTTAAAAGTTGTGTTAACATATATGTAGTACAATACAAAAAGTTATAAAGTTCGAGACCAAACATGTAATGTTTTCAGGTGCCATATCAATTGTCATGCAGAGGTGAATTACCGGAAATATCACTAAAATCCGTTGATAACCTACCGCCGTATTATACACATGTAGGGTAACATAAATAAATTCGTAATTTTCACAATACTGTAATCTGAGGAATTTCATGATGTACTCACTTTCAACAAATGTCACACAATATAAAATTATTATAGAAAAAAACATTTTAACGGAATCCAAACTGGAAAAGGTAAAAAAGAAAACACCAGTTTGATATTTTTTTTAATCATATAAAAAATTACATCATTTTCAATCCAAATTTTTAAAATAATAAATTTATAATTTTTTTTATTCAATATAAAATTTAAATTCCATTCTTTTATTGATTAACAATGTTTCAAAGTTGGTATTCACGGGTGCATTGCGTTTGTGACAGATACGTTTGTCTTCTTTCACTTCTGTTGTTTTATGCTTTTGGTATTCAAATATATTTTATTTGAATCCTTCACTATCAAAAAGAATAAAGGTCAAAACAGATTAAAAAAAGGAAGAAAATACTAAGACCATAAAGAAGAATTTTTTAGTCAATATTTAATATCCTTACGTGTTATTTTAAATATTTATAGCATGATCTATTTGCAACTTAATAGATGACCTTTTATTTCTCAAATCATTTGTAATATAAGAAGAAATCTATTAATACACTTTTGAATCAATTTCCTTTCGGTTGAGTAACTGAAATCCGAAGTAGCATGGACATCTTTTTGTGATATTAGATTCGTTCTGTCTTGTTTTACCATAACGGAATGGAAAAAACTGTTTTTACAACCCCTAATTTTATTATAATCATTTAACAACTTTAAATACTAAAACAAAATATTAAATTAATTTATTTAATTAAACTACTAAATAAAAAAAACATTGAAAGAGATCGTAGGATGCAGTATAAAATTAGAAAGGTGTACGGATCATTAGCCTCCCAGAAAAACCACTTTAGAAATAGTAATTTTTTTAATGTTTTTATCATTAACTATTTTTAGGTTTGTCTTTTGAGGTAACAATTTTTACAATAAAAATTTATAAAAAAGAAAAGTACGAAAAAGTATAAAAAATTTCTCAAGTCATACTTCTTAGACTTAATCTCTTAAATACAGATAAAGAAAATTCAATTGAAAAACGAGTGATGATACACATAAACGTCTAATTTTCTATTCAGCCTATCCAACATTAATCAAATAATACTTTTATTTTAAAATATAAAAAAATTTAGACTGAATCAACTAGGAAAAAAAATTATTTTGAATGGTGTACATGAACTTTTTTTTTCTTATAAAATAAAACATCCACTACAAATATTTAGTTAAAATTCATATTTAAAAATAGGAAAATAAATCTTTAACCACTTTTTTTTTTTATAACTTTTTAACAATTGGACTGTTCAAATATACAAACCAATGAAATAATCACACGTAAAAAAATTATTAAAATCTCATTGTCCTTAAAAATATTAGCATACATTGATTTTAAAAAACCTTAATCAAAACATTTATGAAACATCTTTAGTAGAACAGTAGACATGCAAAAAGAGTAGCATGCCCTTGTTCTCAATTTACACAGGTTTTCTGAAGTTCGTAAGTCAAAAATAACTCCACAAAGTCTCTGCAGCTTGTTTCTCCGGCGAGTTATCGGACGGTGGCGGGCTCATTCTGGGCGGCGACAGAAGCATTCCTCCGGCCATGTCAACCAGAAGACTTGGCATGCCGAAAATGGCTTCCTCGTCAAGGAAATCATTTTCAAACCTCCAGGTTGTCGCATCGATGTGGGTAGTTTCAGTTTGTGATGCAATGTTGTGGGAAGCTTCAATTTCAGCCTTCATCATTGCGGCCGCAGCGGAGGCAGCAGTGCGGATATCCGCCGCAGAGTTGGTTGCAGGGATTTGATACTTGGAAACGGAGTGAGGGAGGTTGAGAACAGCGCCGTCGCCTTTCAAGGCCAATGCTGCGACGTCGTAGGCGGCGGCGGCCATCTCCGGCTTGGGGAAGGTGCCGAGCCATATGCGGGAGGCCTTGCGCGGCTCGCGGATTTCGGAGACCCATTTTCTTCCCCGGGAACGGATTCCTCGGTAGAGTGGGTGCTTCTTGGAAGAGAGTGAGGGAGCCATGGTGGTGCTGTTCTAAGGTTAACGGTGTTTGTTGGTAAGAGGTGATATTTGGAGGGACACTATAACTTGCATATATAACACCAGGAAAATCATGCATCACACTTAAATTAAAAAGGGCTAATTCAGAAGTGGGGTTAGATCAGGAAAGAAGGGAAAATGAAGAAAAAATGAGATAATTTTGATATGAAAAAAAGATTGGCGAAACCAAATTATTAAGGATCATCATATTTTGAGAAGTCCATCGAACACTTTATAATTTACTTTTAGATTAATATAGTTATTAAAAAAAAAAGATGAGAAAATAAATGTCAGATGAATTAAAAAATTGACCAGGGGATGATTCTTTCTAATTATTTTTTACATTAAAAAGGTTAAAGTATATAAAGATACTCTAACTACTTAGATGTGACCACGGTAGTCAGATTACTAGATGTATTTAATGCGATTACAATGTTTGGGAAGAAATCTTTTCCTGATACTATGCAATTAACGGTCGATCCACCGGTAAAACCTTAAAAATCGGTCACACATTTTACACAATAATCAAACTCCTCCGAGATTGAGAGGATTTATACACACAGGTGATAAGAAGATTTTATTTTATAATGAAACTGATAACGAGGTTTTACAACAAATTATCTTAAGTCATTTATTAGAAATGAAGAAATATTCTTTTTGAAATTGATTATTTATTTTCAGTAGAGAACTTATGGTTCATCTTAGAACCTCAATTTTATGGTGGGAGACAATGTTTTAATCCTAAATTTGTCAAGTAATATATTTAAGATTAATCATTCTTCATTCCATATATTGTTCGTTTTGGATTCTGTGTTTCGTAATGATTTTATCTTGAAAGACATTCATATAGTAAAAGAAATATTTAAACTCTTATTAACCTCCGTTCCTAAATTAGGTGAAACTATTGAACATTTTTTCTATTTATTTCTTACACATATTAAATTGCTTATATATATATATATATATATATATATATATATATATATATATATATATATATATATATATATATATATATATATATATATATAACTCTTATTTACCAATCCAAATATCTTATCATATATTTTAAAAAAAGTTTGTATAAATCCAGATTTTCTCATATGAATACAATTTCACAACTTTTAGCTAATGTAGAACTTCATGAAATATTTGTCCTTACTGTTGCAGTCACAAGCTACCTGAAGTGTTGTCTGATTCTGTTTCCACATGTTTCACTACTATTATAATATTTTTGGTATTCTGGGTCCAATTGTCATTCCCTTCATTTACAACTAAATGTGATACTTGAATATGTTTTCCGTTGTTGTCTAGTGACATGGAAAATCATATGACAGCATTAGATATCAGAAAAAAAAAGAGTTTACATAATGAACCAATATAATTATCAAATCATTACAAATATTTTATTTTACTATATATATATGTGTTAACAGTCACATTTTCTAAAATATAATTTAATTAATTATTAATGTGAAATGTTTGTATTTGATCCCTCAACCTTGTAATGATGGATTCAGCATGACTGAAATTGTTCTAGTAAGCCTATCCTATAAAATAATATTCATGTTTATCATTATTTAATAGTATAAAACAATTTACTATTTGAATCAGTTTCAGATCACACACATGTGTCTTATATATTTAAAAAACTTGAAAAAAAAACATATAATAAAAATAAAGAGAAAAAAATTATATATATAATAATCTAAATCACAAGCCCTGATTAACTTTTCCTTTGACAAAACTTGAGAGGTGGGATCCAAAAGGGTTGGCCTGGACACATACAGAAACCAATTCGTGTATACAAGTTCATTCAATAAACCTATCTGTAATTATCATTTACAAATATACGATTTTCTTAAAATGTTATGAGCATAGAGGTTTATAGTATTCATTTGTGGACCCTAAAATATTCTTGAGTTTTCATTTCGAAATAGATATTTCATAATAATGCAAAATTTAAATTCTAAGGGGAATAAACAGGCTGCTTAGTCCAAACAGACCCAATATAACCAAAGTCCAAGTTGATTGATAATTTGCCAGTCAAAATGGCAACGCTACTGAGGCTATAACAACAGTGTGTAACTAATCCATCTATGGCCTCGGTCGAATTATATTTTATGCAGAAAGGGTGGTGTGATGAATGGACTGTTTTATCTCAGGTGAATGCAAGTGGAAGAATTACAGTGTTTATGGAGAGCCTGATCCTCAAATACAAAATAGTTTAGGGCGAAAGCATCCTGAAGTGTGGAAAATGTTTTATATCACCAAAGAGAATATTTGATCTCCTCTGAAAAATTTGTCTAAATCGAATAATATAAAGTATGGCTAGTCACTCTTGTCCGCCTAACCAAACCCACTTGAAAAGGAGTTCAGTGCTTATGCAAACACATTCAGTAACAAAACACGATTAAACGCAGACAAAGCAGTATCAAGTTCGTAGTGAATTATAAAAATCTATATTCACAATAGTGTAGACCTGCAACTTATTCATTTCTTCTGTTCCTTGTCAACCTTGGTGTCTGTTTGCTCTGGAATTGGTTGTATTCTGACATAAGGTTTCCTCGTTAAAGTCTCTCCTCTTAGAGCAGCAGTATATCGGTCATTAGTATCCTCCTTCCGCTGTAGTTCTCCGAGGTACTCTGCCAGTCTCTCTTTATTCACTTGCCCCATCATCTGATACGTAATTAAAGAAACTACTTCGTTAGGATTTTCACCAAAGAAAGGAAATCACCTCGATGAAACAAGTGCGAACTTGATTATTTAATTCAACTTAACAAGTTATTTAACTTCTAAGATAAACGGAACTTCTATTCCAATCCAAGATAAATCTTGTTGGTTACATATGTAAGTTTAAAATGATCATGACAAAATTATCAAAATGAAATATAGGAATTGGCGAAATTAAAAATGTGTGAAGAAAATACACACAAGAATGTATCATTTTAAGAAAAACCTACACAATTAAATGGATAGAAAGTTGAATCCCAGATTATGCAAAATGTGGGATCCAAGATACATTGACAATTCACCCTATGGTTCTGAACAGTTCACAGCCTCACACCTGCAGGCTCCATATATGATTAATGTATAGTTAATTTGTTATGGAGAGGAAAAGTAGTCAACACGAAGTCAAGAAAGTATATATCGGACTTTGGCAGACATGGTCCATGAGATCTGAAGACTTGTTTCCGAGCCAAACAGTTCACAAGGAAGTTTCCCAATTATTTATCATAATGGTCACATGAAGGGTACAGGCCCGGATTAAAAATCGAAGAAGGCAGAATGATGGAAAGCACCACCTGACAGCACTAGAAATAAAAAACAGAGATTGAGGTAGCCCATTAATTAAGCCCGGGCGGCTAAAGTATTGGAGTTGCACCTGTATCTGATACTGATAGACCTATAATAGTTTTAGAAATGTATCCAAGGAGAATAGTCCAATTTTATTGACTGATGTTTGAGATGAGGCTCCAAAATTTTGAGTAGGATTAAAATTACACATGGATCTATGTTTCCCCTCTATCGTTATGCTATAGCTAATAGTAGGAAATAGCTAGCTGAGTAGGACCAATGATGCTTCTTTGACACTCTGAAAGGTATCGGGGAAAGGAATGTAATTTTGAACAAATATGAAAACAACAAATTCAAATATGTAACAACGGCCTTTGTTGTCATCACAAGTATTGTTTTTGTAAGAGATCCCTGTCATCCACTGATATAAATTATAATTGTGCATTACAGTTACAGAATAAAGAGAAATGATCAGTGTCTCCATAAATATTGTGCATATATGCCGTATCATATTTCCAATTTTTAAGAGTTTCTTGTATCCCTATATGTGTGATGTATCAATCATACTAATGTCATACAAAATATCTAGGCTTCTCTTCACGGTAAACCCATCAGCTAAGGAATAGAAGAAATAAAGAAAAATGTAAAACAGATCCAAATGACTATTTGTGGCTTCTCCTCTTCTCTATTTCCCTATAGAATTCCTTCATTCCACTTCCTTGGGAAAATGCCCTTCTTCATTCTCTCCACTCCTACTACTGATTAACTTCCAGTTCATTTGCCATAACCCACCCAGGTGATTTTATTTTTCCCCTTGCTTCCTCTCCCGCTACTTCTTTCCACACTCAATGAGTTACAAATATATAACGGACAAATTACCAGCCAGCAGCCGCAAAAGTATATACTAAATTTGAAGTAGTGAATAAACAAAGATAACAATCCTAATCCTAATCCTAAAAAGGTTTAAACTTTGTGCATAAAGAAATAAAAAGAAAAGGATTGGAAGGGCGAAGAAGAGAGTTACCAATGATTCGGGACGAGCACTTCTGCGAAGATGGGTCTCGAGCTGCTCGTTGCGCGTGTTAGTGAGTTGCATGACGCCATAGCCTATGACGCCCGGAACGACGCCGCATATGGTGGCGAATGCAAGGAAGAAGGATTTGGATTCGGGGGTCCTCCTCACAATCCATTTCCACGCCATCTCGCCCTTTCCTCTCGCCGCCCTTCCCCCTTCTCCAGACCTTTCTATGCAAAACACAAAATTGTTGTACTTTTATTTGAATTTATTTTTGGTAAAAAAAAAACAGTATATTTGTGTATCAAAAGTCAAATATCAAATATATAAATGTAAAGAAAATGATGTGTTTACAGTATACTTATGTGGAAAGAGTATCAAATAAACTATTGGATTTTGTAGCAACCTATTTGTTTAAATATTTTATTTCATTTGGAATTTAAAAAATTTAGATTATAAAAATTTACAAGAATAACTTCATTACTTAAAATTAAATCATTTAAATTTTCCTATATTTTACTTTCTCTCAAAAATAAATAACGTATTTTGTTTTTATATTTTCTTCTTCAACTTGACTTTAATCAAGATATTGTTGGTTTAATTTAACCAAATGTTATCAGTTTGATTAAGATAGGGTATCATTTTTTCGGTATTATCAAACACGATTTTTAATTAACATTAATAAATATTATTTTTTATGATGTCACTATGCAAGTGTTTTCGTTGGTCAAAATATATGATTACTTTTTTACAAATATTAACTAGACTAAATACATTTTTTCTTTTGATATCATTGGAATGTTTTTAGATAATATTGATATAGATTATTTTTTAATTAATATTTTCAGAATGTAACAATATAAACTAAAATTACTACTCAAATTTTGTAAATGTTCTGTAGATTAATATGGATGATATTATTTTCTAATGAATATTAATGATATTGAAATCTATAACATTTGTGTATAAGGTTGAAATAGAAATGTTTGGATTTTGGCTCGCAGTCTGGCAGTTTTGTTCAGCATTTGAGCAAGGATCATAAGTCACAGTTAAAGATGAAACAAATAATGTCTGTGTCTTCCTCGTGTATTACAAAGATATAATAGGAACTATGCAACCAGATTCCACAGAATTCTCACATGCATTTCTGATAAGTGATGATGAAAACGAAAATCTCCTCCCAGAATTCAACCCCCTAAGACCAAATTCAACTGAGAATTCAATCATTGAAAATGCCACGCAGAGGTCGAAATTCGACTCCCCATAGAACTGAATTCCAACCTGCAACAATAAATTTTTCTTCCCTTCCAGCAGCAGAGCACAACAACAAAAAACTACAAAAGTTCCCAGAATTCGGCGAGAACCGAATTCCGGATGGGTTTTCGTCATTGAAGATACCAAACAAGATTGCTAACCAGAGACCAAATTCTATCAGTGCTAGTGTGTGAGAAATAAAAATGACAGGGGGTCCATTTTGGTAATTTTTTTAAAAAAATATTATTTCTAGAAAAAAAAACATGGGGAAAGCATTGCGTAATGTGAATGCCAAAAAATGAAACAAGTGAAAACAAAATAGAAGACGGGAATTAACATTGAATTCTAATTTCCTTGTTTTCCGTTGGGTTTGATTTCGTCTATACAAAAACTCATAACAGCAGAGAAACATCAGTGGCTGGTCAAAAGGGATTAGGAGGAAAATGCTCAACATCCATGGAAGGGAAACCAGACTGTACTGTTCGCATTCCTCTAAGTATACTCTTTGCTGTTTCTCTCTCCTGTAAAAAATAATTAAACCATTTAATGATTTTAGAAGACTAACCTGCTTCAAATTGAAAGTTGAGTAGAATATTTAGACTCACCGGGCCAGTATAATCCAGAAGACGTGTACAGTATACCTCAGCTTCTTCAAACTTTTTCTGTGCTCTGTAATATTTTGCAAGATAGAGCAAAGCCTCAACCATTTTAGGCCCTTCCCTCTCTTCAGATTCCATCCTCTCTAAGTCCTTTTTGTAGTAAAATGCAGCCTCTTCAGGGCGCCCCAGCTCCGAAAGAAGTCTTGCCAAGTTGTGCAGTGCAATTGCTTCCCTGTCATTACAATTTGCTGCTCTTCTGTAACACTTTACTGCTTCATCAAGCATGCGAAGTTGATCAGTTTCATAGCACTGTGCCATAGCAATCCACAGTCGAGAATCATTTGGCTGCAAGAATACGGATTTTTTGAAGTAATGAAGCGCATAGAGAGGCATTCCCATCATCTCATAAGCCTGTCCTAGTCCATACCAAGCACGATAATCACGTGGGTCAATGTCTACTGCCCGACGATAGGCATCCACAGCAGCAGGAGTGTTTTTCATCTCAACAAACTCATGTCCCATAAGTGTCCAAGCAGATAAGAAATTTTTGTTCAATTTAAGAGCTCTCCTAAAATACACAACTGCCTTTTCATGCTGCCCTTTTAAACTGTAATAATTTCCAATAATACAACAAGATTCAGGTCTGTATTTATCAGTCAAGAATACTCTATGCGCAAGATAACTCAAAGCAGAAAAACATTCCTTAGCATACAGCACGTTGGAGTACATGTCCATATCTTCTACTCTGTATGGATCATTACTAAGCAGTTCTTCGAATATTGCTTCAACTTGATCAAATTCTCTCAAACTGTACTGGGCTTTTGCAATTTGTGCCTGTATATAATTACTATTACCAAAGGTTCCCAGTAGGTATTCATATTTTGACAGAGAGTCATTGTGCATCCTTAATTCTTGGTAAACACTGGCAAGGAAAAAATCCTTCATCCAATGGCTATTGAGATTAAGACTATTCAATATATCAACTGTTTTGCATAAGGATTGCAGCTCAGTCCAGACATTCCAGTTCCAAGGGTAGCTATTAACAGATTCCACGAGAACTGTACGTGAAAGGTTCTCACTGCCTTTCTGTTTGAGCACAAGACCATATAAGTACAAACCAAAAGGATCAATTTTACCATTATTGCGTAGTGTTGACAATTCTCTCTCCAAAGATACTAATTCACGATTAATAGCATCGCTCTTACCCAGAGGCCCCTCAAGTTCTATCATTTCTTCCTCTTTTCGCTTTTCTCCAGCCTGAATAAAGTAAAAAAAATATGAATATGGAACAATTGCACTTAGTTATTTTAATTGAGTTTCTCTAAACACAAAAGAACAAATAATGCAGATCATATATCTATTTCTTCTCTCTCTATATATATATGTGTGTGTGTGTGTTTGTAAGGATTGATTGGGCAGAAAAACATAAGATTTTGTTTTTGGAACAAAAAATATAAGATCAGAAAAAAAAATATAAAGTGTTTCATTTTAAGAAAATCCTCCAAAAGTAATTGAGTGGAATAACAGCTGTAAAATGTGGGATCAATGTTACATTAAGCATAACCGAATGGTTCTGTATGCAGTGTTTATGGCTTGCAGGTTCCAAAAACATATTTAATGTTATTAAGATTATCCTTATTGAAGAAAACACACCTTTTGCAAAGAAATAATTCATAAAGGTGAAATCGCAACGCAGTTCACCAAAATGTTTTAAATCCCCAAAAGTGGCCAAAGATACTATAGTGAGATATCATATAGTACCTTGCTATGAATAGGAGCATCACCAACTGGAGGATTTAAAACTTGCTACGAATATGCAGATTCAACAGAGCATGGGCAGATTGGCCAAGGTGTTTGAGCATGAGGAAGCCATCTTAAAGTGTTCTTTCCTATTTCTTGTTTGTAAATACAGTAGCATAAATTTAGTATTTTTGTTTAGTTAGTATAATTAGTAACTATAGTATAATAAATAGTATGATAGAAAGTGAGCTGTTCTATATAAAAATAAATTTTGATTTGTGGCCAATCCAAGTTAGGCTATGCTGGTTCAGTTTCACCCTTTGCACATTGAGGACAATTTTTGCATTTTTGCTGTTTCTTCTAGCTATTTTTAGTTGCTGTAGTTTCTGATTGTGTGTTTGCTGTTTTTAGAAGCTTAGGATTTGCTGTTTTTCATCTAATCTAGTAGAAATTGTCTAGAGTAGTTTGATAAAACCCTTGTCTAGCTAGCCTGTTCCAGTTTCTGTTTTTCATTTTACTTTGAGTAGTAAAATTTTGTTTTAGCTTTACCTTGTAAGTCTGATTGTCTATATAGTCTCTTTTGATATTTTAGATATGTTGGAGTCTCTTTTTGTTGCTTTCTGTTTTTAAATTTCCAGCTAGTTACTTGTTGATTTGTCATTTGTAGTTGATAAGTTCTAACTTGTTTTGAGTAGTTCATTTAACAAAAAGTGCATAAGTTATCATGAAAAACCAGTTTAGAACAGTTTTGAGAAAAATTCTAACCAAGTGAGATTTTGAGCCTTATTTTTCTTCTTGTGTGATTTCACTTATGATTCTAATACTCCCGAACTTTTCTCTGGTTTTAGCTCTGCACCCTTTTCTTTATCCTACCCGTATAACCTTGGCCACATTATAAGCTTGAGAAAGTCCTTTTTGATCATGAGTGCATTTTTCTAACATGATGGTGGATTTTAGAGGCTTTTCAAGCCTATGGTAGTGTTAGTGTTCATATTATGTTGAGGGTTAAACACTTAAATAGAAACACCATGAGAGAATAAGAGTAAACACCATCCAGTGAGGAGGTCAATTCTGATTTTTGAGCTTGGTTTGATTGATTTCTAATGCATTTAACTTGTCTAAACTATTTCTGACTTGTTTGGAGCTTTAGAACTTGAATTTTGGCAGATTTTCTGTTGCTCACGGGTTTTCAGCTTTGCAGAAAGGTTTTTTATTCTGTCCAGCTTTGTAAATTGTTTTCTTTTAGTTCTGTTATGTTTTTTTTTTAGTGCAAAGGCTTAAGTGTGGGGTGTGTTAAGTCCCAATTTTGTAATGTTTTCATAGCTAATTGCATCTCTTTTGGGTATTGTATTGTTTTAATTCTTTGATTTTAGTTTAGATTCAGTTTTCTTTGTAAAAATTAGTGTTTTGTGAAAATGTGTTAATAAAGTGTTTTTAGATAGATTTTTAGTTTAGTTTGTAATTTTGTATAATGTTAGTCTTTGAGAATAATAAAACCACTTCTGACTTCAGTTTTGTTATAGAAATTCAGCTTGTGATTTTTTTTTTTGCAGTGAAAAAACTTCATTTTATAGTGCAGTAAACTGGAGAGATATTGATTGGTAAGCTGGTCTAGGTGCTGTGAAGAGTAGTGCAGTGGGAAACCTCCACCTGACAGTAATCTGAAGTTACAAGAGAGAAGTCTAATTTGAACATGGATTGATCTGAGATAGGGATGTGTGAACTGTTGGACCAGTCAACTTGTTGCTGCCAGTCAAAAACTCTAATGGACAGTTCAGATTATTCTTATGTAACTTGAGATAGCAAGTCATTACATCTGCTGAAGATGAAGAGTTGGAAAAGAGTTGGACTTATAAACTGGTCACTTGAGTTACTTATAAATATAGCTAGTGTAGGTTTTAAGTCAGATTAGCAATCTCACATTTGTAACCTGTCATAGACAGTTGACCCATTTCTGATTTCCATTCACGGGTATACAAGGCAGAAACACATTCCATTAGATACAGTTCATTCATTCCAACAACTTTCAGTTTCTTAGTTTTAGTTTTCTGAGTCTTTGGGTTGTTTCAAATTCTCTCATGGACTAGGTACCATACTTCAATTGCTTTGTGATGCTGAACCAGTGATCAATCAATACCAGTTAGATTTTTCTGTCAATTCTTTTTTCTTGCTTCGTTTCTTGAATTGCTTTAATCTTTTATAGTTTTAGTTTGCTAATCTCTAAATATTTTTGTTTCCATCATAATGCCTTTTGTTAATTCTGATTCAGAAAGCAAGTTCCTAACCATGAGCATTCAGATTTCATCCTTGCATTATACTAGTTGCAATTTCTGATTGAAAGCTGTTTTCTAGATGGTCTGGTATGACTTTCATACTCCAAGAATTCATCATTGAGTACTTGGCAGTCAAGATTGAAGGTTGAATGATCATAGTTGAACTTGTTTCTCTAATTTCAGAAATTACCCATTTCATTCTATTCACTGTTTTCAAATCCATTTACTGATTCTAATTTTTCCAATTCTGTTTTGCATTAAAATATTAATTCTTAATCTGATTTCGTTTTGTATATTGTGCTTCTTTCTCTAATTCAATTTTTAATTCAGAATTCAATTTGATCATCATGTTAGTTAATACAGTTTTGATATATGGTCATTTTCTCATTTTCAGATTCTAGCATTAGTTCTGCATATTGAATTTCAGTTTCTGCATTCTTTGTTTAGTTTTGATCATTGTTCCATTTTAGTTGGTATATTAGAGTCATGTCTCTGCATTCAATTCTAGGATAAATTCTTATTTTCCAGTTCTTACAAGTTTAGAAGTTAGGCTTTCTGAATTTTAGGAATTAAATTCTGCACTTGTTCTTTTTGATAATTTTCAGTTTTAACATTCAATTAACATTGTTTTAGAATAGTTTACACTGTTTTACTTATATCTTAATATCAGCACATATTTCTTTACACTTTGCACTGTATTCTATGCGTTAAGATCTGATTTTCATTCATCATAACTCATTTTATAGATAATTTGCATTCCGTTCATTCTAAAAAGCATGCGTACTGTTTTAGATATAGGTTCTGTTTCAGCTTTAGTTTCATGAACCACATTCTTAGGATACTAGTTTAAATAACATTTTTACATTCCACATTGCCCCAAACAGTACATATCTTGGTCAGATTACAGATTACTATCCTTAAAGATTGTTATTTTCTTGGATTGACATTCATGATCTACCCCATACCACATTATGAGGGTTTTTTTTTTTTTTTTTTGCTTGAACTTGAATGCAACTATATGGTTCAACAGTAGACATGAAGAAAAGACAGAGATAAGTGGGTGACATGCGTAGGTAGAGAAGAGAAATTATGGCCAAGAGTCTAGAAGTAAGGAAAAGATGAAATAATGAGTGGTCATGGCCTGATGGAAAAGAAAGATCGTTTTTGCTTATCTTCTTGCTCATATTTGCACAAAAAATAAAGCAGATTTAGAGTGTTAACAAACCACAGGACACGCTGCAACCCAATTTTGAGTGTGACCTATGCAATTCCACCCAAGATTCAATGCAATGAATCAAACAATAAACTTGATTTATGATTTTGAAAGTGATTTGAACAATTCAGGACCAATTCAGAGAAAAAACAAGTGTTGCAACTATTCAAATAGTGGGAGTAGAGAATCCTATGGTATCGGACAATACTTACAACCATGATTCTGAGATGGGCAATGGAATGATATATAACAAGGGTTTTCATTATGATCACAACTATCGTTTCCTTGAAAATTGTGATCACCATCCACTGATCAGTGTCTCTAAATATTTTGCATTTTTCTAAATTAATTATTTTAAAATTTATAATAACATATCATAAGAAATTTTAAGAGTTTTGTATACCTCTGTATCTTGGTCGTATGACACCAATGTTGTAAAAGGATGAAAAAAAAATGTAAAATAGTAAAAATATATCAAGACCCTCTTCAAAAAACAAACTAATCAATTACATATAACAGAAGAGTGTCTTCCCACCTACTAATTGCAATCTATTTAGAGGATAAGCACATATCCAATCGAAATGGATTTTGTCATGAAATTCAACTGAAATGCATGTACTATGCCATACTAGTATACTTCCCCTAACTTTTCATAAACATTTTGTCTGCACTAGTTTGCACTTACAGAATTACATTAGTCAAAGATGATTTGTTCGCAGAAAACATATGAAATGAATGAACTATCAAATTATCTTCAATACTACAAACAAATTATTGGGAAAAGAACATTCAAATCCATAATGCATCAGAAGTTTCACTGTCTACTAGCACATAAAATCCTACTAGTTACTATGCACACTCAATAAAAGATAAAAGAAAGAACACAAAACTGATTCAATAAAAGATAGAAGAAAGAACACAAAACTGACCAGATAGAGAGCATAACAGCGCAAGAATACCGCCTTTCTTCCATTTTGATCACGAAGAACATGAGCAGCTCGCTTATACTCACGGCAATCAAAATAAGCCTTTGCCTGAAGGTAAAAATCATCATCAACAAGTTCATCTTCCTCCATCACAGGTGTGGCGACATACGAAACACCCGCTATTGGAGTCACAGTGACATCATGAGTCTTGTACTTCCTGCGAATGCTTGAACTCCCACGCTGAAATCTGGTGTTCGAAGGAGTGAACTTTACAGGGTCGTGCTCAATACCCACCAACTGTTCTGCTGCCCTGAAACCACATCTTCATCAGAAACAAACCACCCATTCGCGGAAAAGCAAAGGGAAACTTCAAAATTCAAACTCAAATGTCTGGTTGGAAACCCCAAATTTTGTTTGGATTAGGGTTTTTGTTCAGATACCATTTAGAAGCAGAGTAGAGACATCTATCGCTTAGTTGGCGAATCGCGATGCGAAGTTCGCTTCTGCAACTCTCTTTGGAACTCATCTTCTTCGACTGCACTGAAAATAATGAAATCGCGCCCACTGCCTTTTTTTCAAATTGTTGTCTTCTGTGTCTTTCCTCTCTTTACTTCCTTCCTTCCTACTATGCTTCTAATATTTCTCTCATTTCTGTCACCCTCCCTCTTTTATTCAATTTGTATAAAAAATAAATAAAAATTTGTGACTTCCTTCAAATTAAAGTGAATAAAGTATTACATTGTTTTTTGTTAATTATATTTTTTTTATATATTTGAAACCCATAGCTCCTTTTATAATGAATATTTAGAAACTATATTTATAATAAATTACATTGATAATTTACCAAAATTAAACTATGTTAATTCAATTAAAGCATGTAATAATAAATTTACTTATTTGTATATCATCTTTACTCTTAAATATGAAAAAAAAAATTTAACATTCAATTGTCTCAAATAAATATCTTTTTATATTCATTCAGATTTTAATTGATATCAAAATTACATATTATGTTGATTAAAATTTTAGCTAATATAGAAAGTGAATGTGAGGATTAGAAACTGAGAGATAAACACAGTAATTCCTAAAGGAGTTCCATTTTTCAGAAATCTCAAACCTTGAGGATTCCTCCTTTTATAGCCCTTTGCGCAATTGGTTGAAACTTTCTTTTTAAACTCAAACCCTAGAAGCATAAGTCTGACATTTTTTCCTGCACCTCCCTGTTTTTCTTCTTACACCTATAAAAGTTGAATTTCCCAAACTACTCCTTATTAAAAACTGCGTGCGATGCAGATAAAAAGGCGGTGCAAAGGGAAAATACCATGTGCATGGAAAGGAGGAAAATGGGCATTTGAAATTAAGAAAGTGAATTATGATAAACTAGGGTTATTGGTTAACACGCGGTTCCATTTTGCCGACAAAGGCTTGTTGGTATTTAGCCAACACTAATATTTGAGTGACACTGCTTTACGCAAAAGATAAAGCAGATATAGTGCTTCACACCTATATGGATCACGATGTTACATTTATTTCTTTCATATTATTATCTTTTAATTATTTTCCTTCTCTCTAATACAAACTTATTTTTAATTATTAAAATACTCTTAAAAATAGGTTGTCATTTTCCTTATTTATTTCCTTTCCCATCAATATTTCACAACACATGGCGTAAAAAACCCAAACACCTTCTTTCACCAAACTAAACTATTTCACACCTTTTTATCTTTCTACGCCACCTTATACATGCATTACGTATTACAATTGTTATATATTTATTCCATCTGTTTCACAATTAACTTTAAAGCTAATATAATTCAATATAACAAGTCACTCGTACCTGATTTTATATTTTTTTCTAACTTATACTTTTAAAAACTACATTGACTATATTATTCATACTTAATTTGTGAATTTATCAATTTAATTTCTTTTATCTCTCCTCCCTGGTATCATACTCATTACTTACTTTTATCTTATGTACAATAATCAAGTTCAGATTGATATGTCAACATTAATTACTATAACTAGTAGTCTTTACTCATTTGTGTTACTGATAAAATAACTCAGGACTTGAATCCTTATTTTATTTTAAATATGTGTAATAAATTTTCGAGCTTTTGCCCAACTGCTTTTGACAAAAAATAAATAAAAATAGTAATAATAATAATCACTAAAACAATTTTCATATATATTAGATATAAAAAAATAAAATTTAAATTTAATCCTGTAAAATCAACTATTAATATATAACAAAAAATTAAGTAAAAATTTAATTATCACAACTCTAACTGTGAGACACGTGGAAGATTCGTGCGAGTTATATATTTTATTGCTGCCAAAATTATTTGCAGGAATTACTTTCATTTTTTAAAAGTCGATCGGGTTGATTATATCACGGATATTATAACTTCACACTCAATAAATTTTTATTTATATTTTGCATCCGATATTTTATCTTTTAATTTCTCTTCCTTTACAAATATAATTTTTTTAATAATAATAATATTTTTAAAAGTGGTGTATTTTGTTCTTAAAAAACATTTATCTTATATTAATATTGCCTCATTGGATAATTATGGAGTTTTGAAAAGGAAACAATGAATTGATTTATCAAAGTGTACAGTGGTTGAGAGAAAAGCCGCCGGAAAATTCATTTGAACTGAAATGCTTTCAAGATAGCGATCCTTGCCGGCTTCGCCAAACTGAGTAAATTATATATTAATTCCATTTATTAATTTATAATAATATACACTGAGATTTGACCAAAAAAAACTTAATTAAAGTAGCAGTGGCAGTAGAGGACAAGGATAAGATAATTACAACGTGATTTTTGTGGCAGGTGAGAATCATCCAATAAATACGTCAGAGATTGCATCCAAGTTCAAAGCAATGAACACAGTTGGAATGTTGTCTGAGATAGAAAGAAGAATAATCTCCACCGCAAAAACAACTCTCTCAGACGGCTATTGCTACCATGTTTAACTAGTGTTTCCTGTCTGTCCCACTGACACATGCGTTGACTTTTGTGTCCTAACTCCTCTATGTAGTGTGTTTTGCATATCATTTTTTACATTATTTAATTATATTATTATTATTTTTCCTCGTTTTTATCCATTTTTTTTTGTCTCTTCCATGCCTAAAAAACATTATACTATTTTTCATTCAAATATGAATTTTGTTCTTCGGTTTAGAAGAATAAATTCCATGATATCAAATTTTACTATTGTTTGCTTAAGATAATCATGACAATATTAGGACATTTAGGTTTTGTTCACTTGAGTGGATTTGAGGAAAAGTAATTGAGGAAATTTGAGAAGATTTCAAAATAAATTTTTTTGTTGTTTATTTGAGTCAATTTGGAGGTAAGTGAGAATGAATTTGGAAGTAAAGTTTGTGAAAATTAGTGTAGAATTTGATTGACGTGACAGTTTAAAAAAATTTACTTCCAAATTCAATCTCATTTACTTCCAAATTCACTCAAATAATCAACAAAAAAATTTATTTTCAAATCCCCTCAATTACTCTCTCTCAAATCCACTCAAGTGAACAAGACTTTAAGGTGTGTTTGTTTTAACTTTTTTAATAAAATAATCATTTATTTACAAAATTTATGTACTTATGTAAACTTAAAAAAAAAAAGGGAATCAGGAAAAAGAAAACTGTTTTTTTTTTTCTTTTAGAAACAACTTGCAGAGCTGTTTCTCTAAAATTTGTTTTTCCAATACGTTTTGAACATTAATAAACAGATCCTTTATCGTCATATGGTAAATATATTCAATCAATATTAAAATAAAAAATATAAATTTTATTAGCAAAGTATAAACTAACTGACAAGAGACTACTTTAGTTTAACTAGTACACTAGAGTCGATATAGTATTAAAAAATTACATATTTGCATGAAATTTTGAATTCCATTTTTTATTGTTGTTATTCTACATAAAAAAAAATAACAATTGCTTGTTTTAATCTTGTATTTTTTTATATAGTTTTATTAAAAATGTAGGAGTTGCATTATTGCATATCTAACACTAAACTTATTTAACTCAACTATAACTAGTTAAATAAATAGTGTATGATTTATATGTGGAACAAATGATTAAATATATATAAATTTATGTTCGTGAAATGATTTTTAAATTCAATATCCGCACACAAACACCTATCACATTAAAATGTTACCACTTAAATCCGCTTACCCACCTTGAATTTAGTTTATACATGTATAACACAATTTCTATTTGTTTTTAGACGTATATATACCAAATAAAAAACTCATTATACATACATGAATTATATTAAATTGCATGTTTTGACATAATTTTTTTTAAGAATGAATAATTTAGCATACGTTAATAAAAAAAACAGTTGTATTTGCATGCAGCTGTTTTGAGAAGACGAGTGGTTACTAATTAGTGAAAATGAAACATATATTTTGTGGCCGCCCAACTTTAGGACCAGCAGAAATTAGACTCGGTCTAATATAATTCAACGCTTAATTCAAGTCAACCCCCTCATTCACTCGGTGCTGCTTTTGATGTCGATCGCTGTTACTTCTATTATAATCAATTAATTAATTCGGAGTCTTTTTATTTACCTAATGCTTCATGCAATGTCCAAATGTACACCACCCATACGCATTACATGATTGGATAATGTTTTATAAAAATTAATGTGTTTGCTAATCCGAAGTCAAGAGTACTGTAACTATTGTTAATGATTAGTTGTATTTCACTCAACAGATAAACAGCTCTCTAGTTAGAAAATTTAAGGGGAGAAAAATATTAGCTAAAACTGGAAACACGGTCCACAAAAGTTGAAGAATCACAATCAAAATTGTACTGTGAGAGAGAGAGAGAGAAATGAATACTACTGATATTCCATATTCCATATACAACAAAAAATCTTCAAGTGAGCCACTCCCTTTAAATACCTCTCCATACACACTAAATCTCCAACCAAGATTTTCTGATTTACACACAACGCCAACTTCCCTATACAAACCAAACCATGTGTGAGTTATCATCATCTACCTCCACTTTGGGTGAAAGCAATGAGGGTCATCCACACACGCACACGACCAAAATTCAGGAGCCAGACATGTTAGCCCTTTTGATCCCCAAACCCCCAACAACATTCCAACAAGCCCAAAAAAACCATCAAAACACCCATTTTTCCCTGGCTTTCAACGAAGCCAAATGCATAGCAAACACAGCATTACCCATGGTGCTCACAGGTTTATTACTCTACTCTCGCTCCGTCATCTCTATGTTGTTCCTCGGTCGTGCCGGTGAGCTTGCCTTAGCTGGTGGTTCTCTCGCCATTGGATTCGCCAACATCACTGGTTACTCTATTCTCTCCGGCCTCGCCATGGGGATGGAACCCATCTGCGGCCAGGCTTTTGGGGCCAAACGTTTCAAACTTTTGGGCTTTGCCATGCAGAGGACCATTGTTCTTCTTCTTTTAACTTCCATTTTTATATCATTCTTCTGGCTCAACATGAAGAAGATACTGCTCCTCTGTGGCCAACAAGAAGACATCGCCACCCAAGCTCAATCCTTCATACTCTATTCTCTTCCCGATCTCGTCGCACAATCATTGCTACACCCTCTGCGAATCTACTTGCGAAGTCAATCCATAACCCTCCCTCTCACATACACTGCCTTTCTCTCTATTCTCCTTCACGTTCCCATCAACTACCTCCTCGTCTCCGTGTTCAAACTTGGAATCAAAGGCATCGCTTTAGGTGCCGTTTGGACCAATTTCAACCTTGTCTTTTCGCTGATTCTCTACATCTGGGTATCCCAAATATACAAGAAAACATGGACCCCTATTTCCTTGAAGGGCATCTTCTGCGGTTGGAAGGCGCTTTTGGATTTGGCAATCCCGAGTTGCATTTCGGTTTGCCTGGAATGGTGGTGGTACGAAATCATGATTTTACTGTGCGGGTTATTGATCAATCCCCAAGCAACCGTTGCATCGATGGGGGTTCTGATTCAAACCACCGCATTGATATACATTTTCCCTTCTTCTCTGAGCTTTGCTGTTTCAACACGTGTTGGGAACGAAGTGGGTGCGGAGAATCCTAAAAGGGCCAAACTCGCAGCACTCGTGGGGCTTTCTTTCAGTTATGTTTTGGGATTGTCGGCCTTGTTTTTTGCTGTTTCGGTGAGGCACGTGTGGGCATCCATGTTCACACGTGACAAGGAGATCATTGCTTTGACGTCGATGGTGTTGCCCATCATTGGTCTCTGCGAGCTTGGGAACTGTCCGCAAACAACGATTTGCGGCGTCCTGAGAGGAACCGCGAGACCGAAATTGGGAGCGAATATAAATTTGGGTTGCTTTTATATTGTGGGAATGCCCGTTGCGGTGTGGTTGGGTTTCTTCGCGGGCTTTGATTTCAAAGGCTTGTGGCTGGGTTTGTTGGCCGCCCAAGCTTCGTGCATGATCACCATGTTGTTCGTGTTGGCTCGCACCAACTGGGAGGGTCAGGTCGAAAGAGCCAAACAACTCACATCGTCTGATGCTACTGAGGAGGAACACGAACAGCAAGAGCAATCCTCAACAGAGGAATGCTATGATTCAAATGTTTGATCAATCATCACAATGACACGACGAGGATTCTTTAATATTTTGCATTCAATATTTATTACACGGACGGATTCTTTTTAGATTCTGCTAATTTTCATGTACATTTCGGAGTAGAGGCAGAGCATAAACGCATGCACTCGTAGAACGGACAAAAACATAGGAATGTGTTTTGTTTTTGCTTTTTCTCATTAATATTAATCACCGGGTTGTCGACCTTGGCAGAGTTGTTACAAAAGACACTATATCACTTCTGAACATGAAAATCTTGGAACATAGTCTTAAAACATTGATTCTGTGCTAGTTGAGAATATGGCGAAAAAAACAAAGGGAAAGTGAAACCCGTGAGACAGTGTTTGGAATGGTAATGAAGCAATTGTTACTTTCTAGAAATGTCGTCTGCGAATAGGATTGTTTGTATATTGCGCGTTTTAATTAGACATGGACTTGTGTCGGTTGGTTGACGACGAAAACGAGTCATCCGCACTTTGATCACTCTGCTGACTCCTTCAAGTGACTCAACATATGCACGAAAGGATTCCATTCCACCCCTCAATTCTGACATGTTTTAATTCAAGAAAGGAAATTTACAAATTAGAATGTTCCACGTTTTATACCAACTGAAGCAGTCTCTAGGGTGTTTCCTATAGAGGGGAAGCAAGAAGTTTATGTGGTATAATTGTAAAATATTCCCAACACCTTTAGGTTTGGCAGGTATTTCAACTGACACCATCTTTGTTCAAATTCGTTGTTCTTGTGCAATATTTCATACAACTTTCCTTCTTACAAAGTTATTAGAATATAATATGCAATTGACGCTAATTTCACGAAATAGTAAAGAAAACCTTAATTAAAGTAGTAGAGGACAGGATAATTACAACGTGTTTTTTGCGAGAAAGGTGAGAGTCATCCAATGAATAAGTGACAGATATGCAGCCAAGTCCAAACTAATGAATACAGTTGGAACGTTGAAGTGAGACCCAAAGAAGAAGAATCGATCTCCACCGCCAAACAAACACTCTGGGACGGCTATTGCGGCATGCTTTATCTAGTTTTCTCCGTGTCCCATTACCACGTATTTACTTTATCTTAATCATGTTACTAATAAATAGATTGTCATTTCTAACATAGTTTTATTAAAAAAATTTAGGATGGCGGTGTCATTTATATAGATTGGATTAAATATAGTTTTAATCCTGGACATAAAATTAATTTCAAAATTTGATATTTAAATTTTAAAAATAAATTATTATATTTTTTTAATTTGATGGTATTAGATTTTCTTTTACATATAAAAAAATATTTTAGATTGATATTTGAGCTGTATTGTGCTAAAGATGTAAATAACAAATATCAAATATCATCTAACACATAAAAAAATATTATTGAATTAAAATGATTTTATTAATTTATTTTTAAAATTTTAAAGATAAAAGATATATTAAAATTTCAAACAATGACAAATTTTAATTTTATGTTTAAATTTATAACTAAAAATGTAATTAACATATTTTGATGGATTAAATGTGTTTTTCCCCCTTTAACTTTCAATTAAAATTAAAATTAATGTTTTTTTAAAATTTTGATCCAATTTAATTCTTCAATTTTAAAAATACGTGGATTTAGTCTTTTTAATTAAATTTTCTTAATTTTATTTAATCTTTCAAACAATTCTATTTGAGTTATTTATACTATTTAACACAATTTTTTTAATATTAATTAAAAAATATATTTGAAATCTTAAATAAACTTATCAATGATTAAAATTTATACAAATATAAAAATGAAAAAATAAATTAATTCAAATTTAGAAAAGATACTAATTATAATTTTTATTAAAAGTTAAATAACAAAAACATATTTAACACTTTTTTAAAATAATGTAATGAATTTGGAATTGGACTGAACCCACGAGTTGTTTAAATTGAATTTTAGAAAACGTAAAAGAAAATGAATATTTGGGTTATTCTCATTGCATGCCGCCATTTTGAGAAGATAAGTGGGTATTTAATAAGTAAAAAAGCAAAGATGTATTTTTTAGCCGCCCGACTATAGCGTGGAAGTAGAAACTAGAATTGGTCTAACATAAAAGGCGAAGAAGACCCTCTTCGACGTTTAATTGAATTCAACAATCTCAACGACATGGCATTAAATATTCACACTTGCTGGTTTTGATGTTGATCCCCTCGTGTTTCTAATGTGCTCCATTAATTAATTCAGATTCTTATATTATATCTTTCTTATCTAATACTCCATGCAATGTCCAAATGCAGACCGATACATCGGATATTGTTTTTGTTTTATAAAACTTAATATGCTTGCAAGTCCAAAGTCAAGATCCATGCGCATGTTTCATGTTTCTGTTGTATACGTAGCATTAACTATTAGTATGTTGTATTAACTCCATGGACAAAGACGTTTTAGCTTGGATTTTCTATAGATTTTGACACCTCTCAAATGCACCCTACCAATGCTTCTCTTCATTGCTTCCATCAACCAAACCATAAGCCACCAAAGCAAGGCAAAACACATCACATGTATTATGGTCGTCCGGTCACAGTGGTTAACAACTTTTTCGATTTCATGAGAGACAATTTATATATAGCATAGTTGACCAATTGATCGAGCTACAAATAAAATTAGCAACGAGAATAATCACATTAATTTCGAGTCAGATTATTATTATTTGGACTGTAATTAGAATAGTACTAATCAAAAGTTTATTCCAAAATATAAATATAAGTTTGATATTCAGTTAGTTAGTTTTTTTTACGCATTTATTACTACAAACACTGATTTTAGCATCGGAATATCTTTTACAAATAACATCCAATTTGACTGAATAGTAAAAAGAGAGAAGACTTAAGATAAAATCTTGACTTAACCTTGTTTTAAAAACTATTTGTGAAATAAGATTTAATTTCGATCACATAAATTGAAATATTACAAATTTTTTTAATTATCAAAATAAACAATTCTTAAAAAAATTACAAAAATAATGTTTTGCCAAGATTTTATAACTTTATTGTAAAAAAAAAAAATTTAAGATTAACACCGTTCAAAGCATTTCTAAAATTGTATTTTTAGTGAGAAATATACATTCAATGTTTGATGTTGTTTTGCACACGGTTTATTCTAACCAGTGAAAACGTTGTAGCAATTAACATTGATGAGTTTCCAATTAATAAGGTGGACCCTTATACGAAAGAAATTTCTCTGAAATTTTGTATGCTGCACGGGGAAGATGACCATGGAGCCCAGAACAGACTGAGCCAAAGTTGCCCCCACCTTCCATATATAAACATTCAACTTTCAATCAATCAATTTTAACTCCATTATCGACATAATTCTATCAAAATCGTTTTTTCTATGACTTCCAATTAATTCTGTTCGGTGATCATATTAAAATTGGTCTAATTCAATGAACCATTCCATCCACACATTACATTATTAAAATATAGATTTTAAAAAAACTAAACTAACTTAGTTAATTCAGATAAATATCTTACGTTGATCAACTTTGTTTTTTGTTCATTGTTGTTAAAATTAACATAAAAAAAACATGCAATTTAACTAAACAATTAAGTCAGTAAGTTAAATTTAACTAACAAAAAAGATAATATAAAAACAATAGACTATTTTTCACTCTCTTTTTTCTATAACTGGAAGATATAGTTTCTTTCCGTTGATTTGATTCATTTTTTAATAGTTTCTTTTTGTTGATTTGATTCATTTTTTAATAAAGTATTATTAGCTCTGTGCACGATTCATGTGAAACATGACAAACTCAATATTTCTTATCTTTGCACCATCTTTCTAAACCATTTCAATAATTTTCATTTTACATTTTAAAACAATTATATATATATATATATATATATATATATATATATATATATATATATATATATATATATATATATTATGTTGTTCATCCCTGAATCAAATTGTGTTTTAAAAAACCTTATAGTTAAATTGAATGTTTCTTCTATAAAAATCATACATACAACACGTTATATTATTTTATACTAATTTAATATCTCATTCAAATTAAGGAAATGTATAATTTTGTAAAATATAATAAAGTATGAACTATGTCTTTTTTTTAATAAAGTTTAACATGAGATATGAAATTATATATATACATATATAAATTTTAACAACCAAATAGCCGTGAACTAATCTGAAAAATCATAGTTAAAAAAATTAATTCAGAGTAACTATTTATTACTAATATATCTTTAAATTGGTTCATAGTTGAAAATATCCTAATCCAATATAGATAAATATATATTGATGTTTCGTTTATTTAAATATCATATAATTATATTTTTTTAAATAATATTTTGATAATCCAAATAGTTAACAAAAATGACCATTAGAAACTTTGCAACAAAAGGATCATCGTAATCTTAAGGAACTCGAATACCAGATAGCTAATAAATATACATTGAGGTTCCATTTATTTAAATATCATATTGTATAACAAGACAGATCGTTCTATTCACTGAGTCATAAGCGCTAACATCCGCCATCAAGTAGCGATCGCTCTATCCACTGATTTAGAAAAGCTCGTCAACCCAGATCAAACATGCCCCGCACACGTTACAATCCTCTATCCGCTGGTTTAGAAGCGCTCGTCAACCCATATCAAACATGCCACGCGCACGTTACGATCGCTCTATCCGCTAATTTAAAAGCGCTCGTCAACCCAAATCAAACACGTCCCGCGCACGTCAAAAGTCAAACCAGATTTACTCAATCAAGTCAATCCAGGTTTAGAGCTCAGTCAAGATAAACGATGTTGGGCCGTGACCCAACATTTAAGTGGACCAATAGTCCACTAGAAGTTGAAATAGTAAAAAAAGATCCGATTGAAGTTATGAGGGTGTTGCTCCCTCCACCACCCCAAGTGTTTCTGCACCTCCCCACTATTTTCTTTTATTCCAAAAATACTCTACACCTCCCCACTATTTTCTTTTATTCCAAAAATATCCTAATTATCCTCAACAATCTTTCTCTTTCTCTCTGCATTAATGGAGCATTTATATGGCTTAGATTTAAACTTGTGATATATTGCAAAATATAAAATTCAGAGGAAACTTCAATATTAGTGCTTCTACCACTTTCATTTTATAAAATTAAAAGTTAGATGCAAATACAAAATAATAAACATAATAATATTAATAGTAAATTATATATTATTATTATTATTATATACTAACTTTATAATGACGAAAGAACTAAATAAATTTCAAATCTTTAACGAATAACTTTTCTTTTATATTTTAAGTATTTAATAATATTTTTATATTACTTATCTAATAAATTAAATATTTTATTCAAGTTATTTGAGTCAAACATGTCGGTAAGTTAAAACATAATATAATGTTAAAAATTATAGATATTAAATGTAAAAAAAACGCACATATATATAAACATTTTTCTAGAAATTTAGAACAAAATTTTACTATTTATTAAGTAATTTGAAGAAAAAAAAATATATTAAACAGTGAAAATAAGATTGAATAAACTTATTTAAGGGAAAGTGTAAATAAAAGTTTAAATCTGAGCCATGTGAATGCTCCATTAATGTGGAAAGAGAAAGAGAAAGATTGTTGAATATAGTAGGGAGGTGTAGGGTATTAATAAAAGAAAATAATGGGGAGATGTAGAGTATTTTTGGAATAAAAGAAAATAGTAAGGAGGTGCAGGAGCACTTGGGTGGTGAAGGGAGCAACACCCAAGTTATGAATGACGCGGATTACGGGCAACTAACCGGATTTTAAGGTAAACTGTCTAAGGTAAGTCTATTATAGATTTTACTAAGGATAAATAGAGGAAAGAGCGGGAGGACTAGGTACGTTCTATGGATAATGAGAAATAACCTACTGTGAGGATAAAATCATTTTTCTCGAGAGTCGAGACTCCATAACTCACGTCTGACTTGAGCGTCGGAGTATCTTTGCAGGTACTTCCCCCTCCGTTGAAGTAAACAAATAATATAAGGTGAAGGAGCGTGGACGACTTCTGTAAAGATGGATAAGTGACCTTAATTATGGAGAAACCAGCATCCCGGACATTTAGAAGTAACTAAATCACATCGGTAAGGTCAGAATCCGGTCCCAAATATCTATACCGAAACACATATAATTATATTTTTTAAAATAATATTTTAATAATCCAAATAGTTAACAAAAATGGCCATTAGAAACTTTCCAACAAAAGCATAATCGTAATCTTAAGAACTCGAATACCATATAGCTAATTAAAATATCTTAACGTAATAACGGCGTTGAACTTTTTACATTGTTAATTAATTTACGTTTTAAACATAATTCTTTAAAAGAATCTCATTATAAATTTAAAGAAAATATATATTAAATTATCATTATATATCATTCCCAGTTAGCTTTAATGAAAATAAAAAATTATGATTGCATATATAGTCGTGAAGACAATTCAAATCATCCGATCATAACAAAATTATGATGGTATAATTTTAAAATTTGTTTTTGATTGAATTTAGATTTTGAAAAACATATTTTAAACTGTACAAACTTAAATCTTATTCTCCATTAAATAATTCCAAATATATTATAGTTTATAAAAATTAAACTTTTAATTAGACTATTAAAAAATTTAAAGCAAGAATAATTTAGACTTTCCAAGTACACAAAAACACCATCAGATGAAAGGAAATAGAGAGTTTCTCTCACATCATCCCGCTTTCTTCCTCATCACCAAATTTTCCCTTAAGTAAAAGTTTATTTATTATGGTTAAAAAATGATTAAAGACCATAACAGAAATTGGGGATCCATTGGGCCTTCAAAGGAAATTCATATCCATAGACAGATATAGACATCCGTTCAAGATCCAACGGATCTCTCATCTCTGTGAAGGCTTTTAATCATTTTTTTTAAAACAAACAATTTTTATTCTGTGTAAATAAATATAAATTAAATATTAAATCAACTACAAATAAATAAACATAGAAAAATAAATAATTAATAAACCAAAAATCTAAATTAAAAACAAAAAATCGTGAAGGGCAAAACGGAAATGAGATTTCTGTTTGGCCTTCAACGGATGTCAATATCCGTGAAGGCCAAACAAATTTCCCATATCTGTTTTAGCCTTTCTGATTTCCATTTCATACGCACATAACATAGAATAACAACATACCATTGCACAACACATATAACATATCAACAGTAAATAAAATGGAAGCAACGATGCAACGACATGATGGAAGCAACGAAATAATGAAGAGAGGAAATAGAAATGAGAAGAGATGAGAAATAAGAGAGGAAAAGAAGACTAAGAAGAAGATAGTGAAAAGAGAGGTTTTGTGTGGGAGGTGTAGGGTATGATGGCCGCTGCAATGATAAAAAGGGAGATAATAGGATTATGGTTTTATATTAAATAAGATAAAAGTAAAAAAAAAAAAGAGTTATTTAAGGTTAGTTTTGGAATAAAAAAATATTGGGGATGTGCAGGCTGAAACTTATGGTGGTGGAGGGAGTAATGCCCAACGAAATGATAGTCTTATAAAAGCACTTTGTTGGATTTAGGGTGTTACTCCCTCCACCACCACCCATTGCTCCCTCCACCATCCCATTCCTGTTTTATCTCTCTCTATTTTTTCAATTCTATTTTACTCTTAGTAAAATTTTAGGGTTAATATTTTTTAACCTCTACCCACTCTAATCCTCTACATGTATGCAGCGACAACTCTTCTTCCTCTTTATCGTCGTCTCCTCATTGTTTCATTGTACTCTTCTTCCTCTTTGAGGTTCCACTTCTTCCTCTCATTCTTTAATTGTGAAAATTGTGGTGGAGTTTTATTAGGTGGTGTGCTTAATGGGAGATTACAAGTGATGGTGGAAACAATTAATCCAGCCGTACCAAAATCGGTGTAGTGGTGATACGTAATAAACCCTAAAAGGAATAAACATATAATCTTTAAACAGATGTCAGCATAGCGTTGGAGCAAATAATAATATTAGAGAAGGTCATAGATTACCACTACCAACTGGCCCTTCGATTGGCCTACACAACTAAAACTATTTTTTCATTTATACAACTGTTTTAAAATTAAATCAAACAGAAGAAAGGTGACCAAAGTGTGGAGAGATATTAAATTAAAAAGAAAAAGCAAAGAAAATGATCCTCAGAGGGTTCAGCTCCGCTAGCGACGGTGATGGCCACGGCGGCGGGAGCAACTCGTCGGATCCGAACATCGGAATCCGACTACTAGAGGACATTAGGAACCCATGGTACTCAGTAGGAAATATGCTCTCTGGCGTCATCAAGGCTTTCTCCGAGTACTTCGTTGTTGATGGCATGCTGTACATTTCGTCTTCCATGACTGTGCATGGTTTAGCTTATGTGCCTTTCCGTGGCGTCTTCGTAGTGTCGCAGAGGCAGTGTTCTAGAAGAACAAATTGCAAAGCAAACAACAAAACATCACGATATTATTATACTGTTACGAACGATTCAGTGGAGCGTGGGTTTTATATTCATGATTATGATTAACGGTAAGCAGGTTTGTTTTTATTTTAGAAAAACTGAGGAGATTGGAATTACTTTGACGAAGAAAAAAATTTGAAATCGGCAGACTTACGTTCGGTGGTGAGCATAGTGGTACAGTTATCGATGAAGACGAAGATTATCCGATTTTTATAATAATTTAATCTTACATGAAATAAAATAATAAGAAGATTAAATTAATATTAGTAACAATCGAGTTTAGGATTCGGGCGAGTAACGGAAAGGAGAAAAGGTGTATCGAGAAGCATGATTTGTTTTGGTGAGGAACTGCAACGACAACAGGGAGAAGCAGCCACGCACAGGCAGTGATGTAAACCAAAACGAAAACTTAAATTAAGAAAATAAAAAGGACTTTTGAGGATCATTTTCTTTGCCTTTTCTTTTTAATTTAATATCTGTCCACACTTTGGTAACCTTTCTTCTGTTTGATTTAATTTTAAAACAGATGTATAAATGAAAAAATAGTTTTAGTTGTATAAATGAAAAAATAGTTTTAGTTGTGTAGGCCAATCGAAGGGCCAGGTGGTTGAGGTAATCTATGACTGTTGCACCCCGAATGACCACCGCAAACTTCCCGCACCACCTTTCGGAAAGAGAGAAAATGAGACTTGGAGAGTTTGGGATGGGGCTGTGTAAACAGATATGGAGAAAGTGAAACTTGGAGAGTTGGGGATGGAGCTGCGTAAACGGATATGGATGAGAGAAGTAAGAGATGAGAGATGAGAAGGAGTTGGGGGGTGAGAATCTGAAAAGAGAGGAGAGTTGGGAGATGGAACTGAGTGAAAAGTGAAAATGAGAAGAAATATAGGGTTTGAGTTTAAAGTAAATAAATAGAGTTAAAAGTAAAAAAGTTATTTTTGTAATTAAAATTTTTTTGTAGAAGGTTGGGGAGGTGGAGCGAGAAGGGATGGTTGTGGAGGGAGCAACACCCTTGGATTTATTATTGAAGCCCAACAAAACAAAAATCGAGGCCCAAAAATATAAAGCTTGTTCTGTAGAACTTTGAAAACATTAGAGTTAAATTGCCTTGATAAAAAAAACAATGGGAAGGAAATAATTTTGTCGGGGGAGAGAAGCAAAGCATAGGAAAGCTATATTTCTGTTTTTGATGTTTTTAATATTAAAATAAAAAAAATGAACTTGTTTGATAAGAGTCAGTTTTTGCCAATATTTTGAAAGTTAATATATGGTCGTTGATTTACTTAATATATGTTAATTAATAATTAACTGGGAATCTCGGATAGACTCTATGTGGTTAAGTATTATCTTAAATTCAGAAAACTTAATATTATTATCTTCGGGGGAAATTAACTATAAATAAAAAATGTACAAATCATATAAAGACAGTGTACAAAATGGTTTAATAGAGGAGTGATACAATGTGAGAAAAAGATATTGAAAAAGTGTTAAGGAGATGCTTGTACTGTATAATTTTAAGATATCTTATAATTCTTCTCATCGTCTTTAGTGTTTGTCTTCAAAAACATGTTATTTTAGACATACAATAAAGACCATTTTAATTTACATTGCACTAAACTCAACATCTAAGCACACGAACTAATAAATACAAAACTATATTTTAACTTGATTAAAAAATGTACTTCGAATCTTAAATAAGGATGGACTCTCCCACATTGAGTCCACTGGGTAGTCAACACTTTTGGCCCAAGAGATAACATATATTCGTTTTACCAGTGATTTATAAACATCCATAAAGATTTAATACGAATTAAATAAATTCTAAAAACTTAAGTTTATTTGATAGGGATTAAATATACATTTTAAGTAATTAAGAATAATTTGGTTTGGTATAAATCTTTTAAAAGTTCAATTTACTAAGTTTTTTAAAAATGATAAACAATTACATGAGAAACAAAGTAGGCGTATCTTAAGATAGATGATCAAAGTAATAAAGCATTTTAAATGGAAAGATTAACCAATAAATAAAGAATATAAATTTAGACAAATATTACAGAAAATAATGTGAGTGTAAAGATCCCATCCATTTATGAAAGCTTTAGTATGCAGATTAAAGTATGGATAAGTTGCTTAATATTTTTTGTTTCTGCTCGAATGGGATGAGAAAAACACCTGTTGCTTTCGTTCGGGAACGTTCCTCCTTTGCCGATCGGTCCTTCTCACTTCTGTCTTACCTCCCGAATCTTCCTCTCTCAATGCCAAAGTGAGGCTGACCTGCAGGAAACACTCTGACGCTCAAGTCAGAATTTATCTCCGCAAGTCTAGTAAAATTCAGAAATCAGAGAGTTTACCTTGTTAATCAATTGTTATTTATATGGTTTCAAGGAATATTATCCATTAATTTACCTCTTAATGACGATCAATGTCAACCTTAATTGCTTCACAGTGACCGTTACCTCATTAATTATGCATTCATTGACATTCAAAAGTTGTCTCCCGCAAACGGCTGGAGAGTATTATTCTAATGTCTGACCGGGAATACTTGGCTTCTCTCGCCCGTGTGTTCGGTCGGTTTAACCTACTCAGTAGTAACTCAAGTATGTCCGGTCGGTCTAACCTATCCGGTAGTAAAATTTTTAATTTGAAAATATGTTTTAGCCTTTTATATTAAGTTGTTTATTACTTATTAGTATTGATTTTTTCAATATATTCTCTAAAAAATCTGACAGTATTTAGGTTTCAATACATAAAAAGGCATCCCTTTCAAGTAATAAGTTATTAATATTTGAATTGGCCGGTTGGATTGGGTAGAAAAGAGATGTTGATAAGTGACAATCTTAGAAGGAGCATGAGGGGGACGACATGTCGGAATATGTGGAACATGGCTTATAATATATGAATGACACCAAAACAAAACGCATTATTGCAAATCCTAAGCTATTAATTTTCATGATTTTGGAGTATTCTTTAACACATCCAGTCTTATTAGCCATGCAATATAGCTTTGGACTTTCTACTGTTCGGACCTACCCCTAGCTAGATCCAACATGTCTCATTTATTTTGGTCGGTTCAGCTTCTGGACTTTCTAATCAAGCCTAATGTTAATTAATTAATTAATTAATTACTCATAAATTTAAAAATTAATATTCTTTTAACTGATGGACAATAGCCTAATAGATTATTACGTTGGTTGCTGAATCGTAAATTGTGCAATTGGTTCAAACCTATTGGGCGATTCGGCTTAGACGGATTTGACAAGGATTGAATTAGCAAATATAGTTTCGTTAATGTGCCTTGAATTGAATTTGACTTGTAAAATGGATTTGAATTTATCTGTGTGGTTAATTCATTGATAATCTATCAACAATGATTTTATTATTTGTTTTATATATATTTATTATTTTAAATTATAAGTTGACATTTTAACCATTTTAGTGATTATAATTTGGGTGTAATGGTTTTTGAACAGTTTAAATGGTTAATTATGTAGGTTTATATTTTGATTTTTTTACTGCTTTTATAATACTTGTTTCTAATCATGGTTAAGATTTTGTTAATTAAGTAAATATCTTGATCTTTCGATGATTATAAATAAGTAGATTTAACTAATCCAATTTTGGCTATATTATAATAAATACATTAAACAAGTTAGAAAAAACATCTTCAAGTAAGTCAATATATTCACTATTTTATTCAAATTCGGGTTAAGATTTATAATTTAAAGAAAGAAAATAAACTTAATTGAGTTGACTTATTTTTAATTAGATATATGAATTGGTTTATATAACTTTGACACATTAAGTATGGTAGTGCGAATTACATGGATTGTTTTATTCACTTATTAAAATGAATTTCTGATGTGCATATTATACTTTTATGTAAATAAAAATTTGTATTCTTATAAAAAAAATTAGTAGGTGAAGTAATATTTTGATTAATTCGCAAGAAATGAAGGGTTTCATTAACTTTACGTATTTGGGTCTTCTGTTCATTCTCCATAATTTACGACTCTTAACTCATGCATGACCTCATTTTTGGTTTTTTTCTTCTTCTTCTCAAAACACAGAGGATCATCAAAATTATCATGGAGTGCGGAAGAGTTAATTCACACCGCAAATTAATTATCACGTTCCTTCCTAAACCTACACATTTATTTTATTATTTAATTTAAGAATGTACCTTTTGCTTAATACAAAAACCATTCATTTATTTACCAAAATAATTAATTCAAACCATTTGCAATAATGCACTGTCTTCAACATTGATTGAAACGGTTAACTGTGAATAACATTACATTAATTACTCTTAATCCAATTATATATCAGACCTAAATCTAAGTTAGAGCTCTTTCTGTGGGTAAACTGCCATATTAAATTTCCCAATTGTGAGCTTAACCATTATTAAGCACTTTATGCTAACGTGTCCAACATGTTCGCCACGAAATCAAATTCTACCAATTATTTGATTCATGAATTATCAATATACACCCTTTGGGCAAATGGAATTAAACATACCCAATTACCTATAAATTAGAAAGATATAATTTGCTGTGGTTATTTCATCATTTAATAATATAATAACAACTACTTAATGCCTTTCGTAATCTTTACATAAATATATTTTTTTACACCCTATTTACACTTTGCATTGCATATTTAAAATTAATTCAATTTCTGTCCAATTTATTAAAAAATATATATTAATATCAAACTAGAGATTCGTAAGCATATTATTAACTTCATTTTAAGCTCTAAAATTCATTTTTTTTTCTTTCTCTGAATTTTAATTATTCACTTTATGATGTATGCAATGCACGTGCGATTATCACATATGCACGTGCGATTAATTCGGTAACTGTTTCAGAGGTATCTGTATCAGAGGGAAGCCAAGCCATGTGTCGATATATTTAAATGAAACTCGAATTTCTGTGTCTCTGATTTGTATACACCATAACATAAAATATTGTATTTATTTTTAAAAAGAATAATATTCTGTATCGGCGTGTTAAGTTTTACTATGTAAGAATTATATCAATCATTAAATAATTTTTACATTTTTAATCTTTAAATTTATATTTTTATTTTAGTCTTCTGAATTAAAAATTAGTTTTTTAGTCTTTAAATTTTAAAAAATTGTAAGCGGTCACGATGTTACGTTACATTCATTGCTCATATAATTGACAACATCTATGCAAACAATGATACATGTAACTAAAATATTTATGTAAGAACACATTGCTTAAACTTTTTGTTAAATTATTGTTTTCTAATAACAGAAATTTAGGTTAAATTTATTTTAGTCTCTAAAAATAAAAGAGTAAATTAGCATCTTCCAATTTAATGAGTGAATTTTAATATTATTATCAAGACGTTTAAATTATTTTTAGTAATATTAAATGAGTAATTGGTAATGATGAATCTCCCTATTTCCCGAGCAGAATATGCGCTTAACAAAAGGGAGGCATAATAGCTTTGAACCGCTTTTTAACTTATACTTTCTAATGGCTTTATCAATCAATTCACCAAAAAATGGCTTTAGGAAGGGCACCATTATTATTACCACATATAACTTTAATCAAAACAATTTTCATGGTTGATATTGTATAAACATAATTATAACTTCTAAGTTGGCTTTTGGTCTCTTCCAAAAGCTTCAGAAAAAGAATCTCACAGTTATACTTATTAATTTAACTAACTATTCACAGACTAGTTATAATTTATTTTTGAAAAAATTTATTTTAAAAATTTTTTTAGACCAAACAAATTGACACGTTAAAATATTATCAAAATATCATTATCCTTTCTTACATTAAAAAAAAATTCTCAACTTCCACGTCTTTTTCTTTAAGTTTGGTTGATCATATTATAATATTTTAATTAACTTTCAAAAATAATATCATTTATTTATTCATATAAAATTATATTTTTATTAAATAATTTAATATATATTAATTTTATTATATTTAAATTAATATTTTTATATCATATTTATTATTATTTTATTAAATAAAATATATAATACATAGTTTAATATAATTATTATCATCTATCTATTAATTTTATCAATTTTTTAAAGAAAAAAACTTATATCATTTAATAAAATTACCTAATAATATAATAAAGTCATAAATATAAAAAAAAATTCACGTTTTTTTATAAATAAACAACGTATAATAAAAAAAATCATAAATTTATTATTTTAAATTTTTAAATTAAATTTATTATTTTGAACTTTCAAATTGGAATATTTTATCTCGTTTTGATTTAAATTTAGATTAATTTTTTACAACAAATAACTATTTTATATATTTTAAAAATATGTTTAACTAGTCAAATATTTGAATGTCTTATGTTGATGTATTATTTTTCTATAAAGCAAATAATAAAATTTTATTAAAATCTCTTACAAAATTTATGTTAATTAATTTAATTAAAATGTTTGTATTTAATTTTTTTTAAAATTAAAAACAGTTAAATTTATTACAAATTAAAAATTAATTATATATTTTTTATTTAAAAAAAAAAAAGACTCATAAACTTGTTTCTGATGAGAAAATTTTTGTAGATATTTTGACTTGATAAATTTTTTTAATAAAAAACATTTTAGTCATGTGATTTTTTCTGAACCAGCTGATATGAATGAGGACCGAACATGAGAAATTGATAATATCTACTCAGTGATAAGGGGATTTTCCAATAACTGTGTGCAGTTACAGTTGGGTATATATGAAATGTTGAGTCAACTATATATATATATATATATATATATATATATATATATATATATATGAGATATATAGTTGAACGAATGGCATGAATGGGTTGAAGATGGTTGCAGAAGATCTTTCTGAAGTGGACCAGCTGCATTTGAGGACCCACCTCAAGATTTTATGCCATTTGCATTCGGACAAGTAGGACCCTTTACACAAAAAAACATTATAAATTTCCAACTTAGTAGAAAAATAGTACAATCTCTACTTTGTTCTTTAAAACATAAGAAACCTTTCAGATGACTTCATAATATTAATCATAAAACAACTTGTGAACTACATACAATTGAATAGTGTTCATTGATCTGCCATGATTTTGTTCCTCTTAACCTCAACTGCTTCGTTTCAACTTCACGGCAAACAGTTAAGCAATCTATGTCATCCTGTACCAAGACCACCCCTTCAATCATTTTAATTTTTAAGCGTTGAATAGCTCAAGTTTTAGAAATGGATAATTGCCACCCTCTTTCAGTTCCCACAATATATAAAAAAGGGGGAACAGGACAATGTAGCAATCACAACTACATTGGAATTTTTCAGAGTTTGTGTGTAGTTGAGTTATCCCTGATATCATATTAAATGGTGTTTTGTCTTTTAGCAGATTCATATATACTTTATAAAGAATATACCATACGTACAGTATCATCCAATCATAAGATATACATATATTTATATTATTGAGCGTGGTAAAAAGAAGTGTTATTGTTGAAGCATGCACTACAGATGATAGTTGCTGAGTGATTGTACACATGTAAAGGATTAGAAAAAGCTTTTGCCAGATATTTGGGATGGACTGCATAATTTGTACACTTTGTCCACTTACCTAATTCAAGTTAAGACAATTAAAAAGCCAATATGCTCGGCCATTATTCACAGTGACCTACCTATGTAGTGGTGATTGCTGCTATTTGGTCAAGTCCGTGGCTCAATGGGAAGATGGGGAGGGCTCAATGAGTAAAACTCTTCAACCAGATGAAACACTGTATCAGAAACTTTTCTTAAGAGTCTTTTGACCTAGCTAGATTAGCATATGTGAATTTTGTCGCCAGAAATAAAACCAAGACCTTGTTGGACCCTTTACAACAGTGGTTGGATGCATGTTCTAGAACCATCCGATGGGCAAGGGGAATCACCAATGACGTATATCTTGAGATTTAAGGCAAGGCATTTTAGTTAGGATGAGATTATCCATTTGGGTGCAGAGGAGAAGAGATCTACTGAAAGATCTTGCTCAGAATAGGAACAAAGAGAGGAGAAAATTAAAGTTTTGTTGTGAGCATCAACATCAGTGAGATTGAGAATTTAGCATAGATATTGAAAAGATTTCTCAAGTTGGACAAAAGGCTCAGAAGTTTAGTACTGGAAGCATTTAATGATGGATGGAAGATTTACTTGAGATGCTTAGTTTGGTCAGAGAGATTCTTTGAAACCTATAACTCATCATCAAATCTAGGCAAAATCTCCTAAAAAAGTGCCATAATTCTGCCTCGTGCTACTTCAGTTTACCGCAATGAGGATAATGAAAAAAGAAAAAAAGAAAAGCTTGGTTGAAGAGGGAAGACGTGGGGAGAGGAAGCATCCAGTGAGATTCATATCATGCAAGGGCCTTGGACACATCACATATGCCGTTGACAAAACAATAAGTGGTCTATAGACAGATATAACTCCAATTATTCTAATCTATCTCCAACTACTAGTACAGCTTTTTTGAACAACCAACTTCACGAAAAACTATACCAAGCCAAACATAATATATTATTTTCTTCAACTGGTTCTAAGAATTGGCCTCTCTATTTAAGAACATCTTCTGAGATGCTGATATGCATGCCAGCACTGTCTACTCCTTTCTGCCCATTCTTCCCTCCTTACCCATTTTAAGCCTTTCCTTACCTCTTTTTAATTCTCTCTCTCACCACCCTTTTCACCACTTCACTCTTTTAATCTTATATATTATCATCTCCTCCCTTTCAAAAATTAAAATGTGGCCTCTTTGTCTTGGAGCAATGCTTATTATAGCCATAACACATTGGGTTTATAGATGGAGAAATCCCAGTTGCTATGGGAAACTCCCCCCAGGTTCAATGGGTTTCCCCCTTCTCGGTGAGACCCTTCAGTTTTTCTCCCCCAACACCTCTTCTGATATTCCTCCTTTCATCAAGAAGAGAATGAAAAGGTATATATATATATATACAACTATTTTAATCCCAACTCATTGGGAAGCATTCTGCTAATGAACTAAACTCATATGCTCATCCTTTTTGAGTCTTTCAGGTATGGACCAATCTTCAAGACCAACTTGGTTGGACGCCCAGTTGTAGTTTCAACGGACCCTGAGCTTAATTACTTTATCTTCCAACAAGAGGGTCAGGTGTTTCAAAGCTGGTACCCAGACACATTCACTAAGATCTTTGGGCGACAAAATGTTGGTTCCTTACATGGGTTCATGTACAAGTACCTCAAGAACTTGGTGCTCAATCTGTTTGGTCCTGAAAGCCTTAAAAAGATGCTCCCAGAAGTCGAACAAACAGCCTGCAGAACATTAGAGAAGTGGTCGTGCGAGGACATTGTTGATCTCAAGGAAGCAACAGCAAGGGTGAAATCATTACTGCTTAACTATTTTCTTGTTTTCTTCATCTCCCTCCTTCCATTTCGTGTCTAAACCGTGGTTTGCTATGTATGCTCCCATGCAGATGATATTTGATTTGACCGCAAAAAAACTCATCAGTTATGATTCAACCAAATCCTCGGAGAACTTAAGGGACAACTTTGTTGCATTTATACAAGGACTCATCTCCTTCCCTCTGGACGTTCCAGGAACAGCTTATCACAAATGTCTGCAGGTAAGTCCATATCATCCACCCAAACTTCTGGTAGCTTCTACAATATTACATGGATTTAGTAAGAAGTGATGTGAATTACTTATTAAATGGTGTAACTGCATAACTGATTCTTAAGTTTAAGAAGGCTGTAAGCATTGGAGAAGCTAAGAGAACTTAAATAGTGTTGTATGCTTAGTAGGCCAACCCAGAAGCAAAAGAAAAGATGTCATCCCAGAAGATGGGCATACAAAAAGTAGTTTCTTTTAATGTGTAAAAGATTGAAAAACATCATTTGTCTGCGATCTTTCTCAGGGTAGGAAAAGGGCAATGAAGATGCTGAAGAAGATGCTGCAGGAAAGACGGGAAATGCAAAAGAAAGAGCAAGAAGATTTCTTTGACTATGTGATTGAAGAACTTAAGAAAGAGGGAACAGTCCTGACTGAAGCGATCGCTCTGGACCTCATGTTTGTGCTCCTATTTGCAAGCTTTGAAACCACTTCTCTCGCTCTCACTTACGCCACCAAAGTACTCTCGGACCATCCCTTAGTACTCAAGCAATTACAAGTGCGTCAAAAATATATTAAAATCTTTGAACTACTTTCACGACTTTTTCTTTTTTACGTTCCTCGTTTTGACTCCACATATATATATATATACTAAACGAAAAGGCTGTGACTTTCAGGAGGAACATGAAGCCATCCTGAAGCGACGTGAAGATCCTAACTCCGGAATCACGTGGAAAGAATACAAATCAATGACATATACATTTCAGGTTTTTTTCTTGAGTGAAAGTTTGATGTAAATTTCTACGTGCGTGAACGTATCTCATTTAAAAGTCGATGACGATTTGCAGTTCATAAATGAAACCGTGAGACTCGCAAATATAGTTCCTGGAATCTTCCGGAAGGCACTGAGGGAAATTAACTTTAAGGGTACGTATGTCGTGTGTTTATTTTCACAGATATCGTTCCTTCATTCATTCATTTCACATTACCAAAAGACAGTTTTTGATGGCTTAGTCTGATATGCAACATAGCCAATTATTGGAGTAGTTAGAAATAAAATTGAATGAGGTGGAATGTATACAAGTCCAGTGCATACATAGCTATATGTTGTATTTAAAAAAGCGTTCACAATATTACGTCATTTGGTCAATCAATGAATGCATTCATACATAAATGCAGGATATACCATACCAAAAGGTTGGGCAGTTATGGTGTGTCCGCCTGCTGTGCACTTGAATGCGGCCAAATATCAGGATCCTCTTTCCTTCAACCCACGGAGATGGGAGGTGCGTCTAAGGCATGTTTATTTTTTAAATAAAATAATTATAAAGTGTAACTTTTTTCTGGTCCGGTTATATTTTTAAAATACAGTAAAATGCTGTTTTAAATGTATATTTCAATAATTATTAGTGAAATAAAGAAAAATGAAAAGAAAAATTGTGTTCTAATAATTAGAGACGCTTATTTAATTAAAGCTGCTTTAGCTGCTAGGTACCAGCTGGCTATTATTAGATGCAAGCAACTTATAATTTAGTCATTTATATCTCTTTTGTACGCACTAGTGACCCCGAAAAATTGGGCTTTCAGGGAATTGAACTAAATGGTGCCACAAAACATTTCATGGCTTTCGGTGGAGGCATGAGATTTTGCGTTGGAACAGACTTCACTAAAGTTCAGATGGCTATATTTCTTCATTGTTTGGTAACGAAATACCGGTAATATAAATGACACAACAGCGTGTCCTCCTGTGAACTTAAATTGAGATGCAAAGTCTCTCTTTTAACAAATGAATAATATTTCAGGTGGCGACCCGTGAAAGGTGGAAATATCGTTCGAACTCCTGGTTTACAATTTCCAAATGGCTTTCACGTCCAGATCATGGAGAAAGATCAAACGAAACAGGAACCAGAGTTTGACGAAACAAAGTAGAAACCAAAACTCCGCCAGAGAGACTAGTGTATGGTACAAATTTAGGCTTGAAATCTCCCCGGTCCTTGGCATTTTTAAGGAAAAGCGAGGCAACGCAATTGTTACGGAAGCCACAAATGTAACCATAATGACGGTTTCTCACTCAGTTTTGATTAGGTCTCTTCAAATTGTGTTTTTATTAGATTTTCTTCTCAATATATTCAAAAATATGACCTTCCCTACCTTACAAAAAGGCAGTGAGGGAAGGGAAGGAAAGTTGTACTTGTAACAAGTGGTGTAAATGTTTCAGATTATATCCCGAGCTAATATACAATCTGCTTTTGAAATTCATAACTTTTACTGCTTGCAAGTTGCATTCGTAATGGTTTTCACCAATGTAAGTAGTCAATTGAGGAAGTTGACGCTGAGGTATGGTACTTGTTAGGAAGTGCATACTTTTAAGGACCAAATTGTTGATTGGCTATTTCTTTTCTATTAAAATGTCTTCCACACTAAATCCTAATAATATCTTTCAATAACTCTCCTTCCCCAATTGTAGTCCAACCCACCTTATTAGATAATAATAGAAAGTTAGAAAGATTAGGAGTGGAAATAGGAGAAGGTAAAAGGATAAAGCGTAACCATGATTCAATGAAGTAGGTATATCAACTAGCAAGTTGCTGTTAAACTTTGGTGTCTGAAAGTAAAAAAAAAAAAGATGTCCGCATTAAGTTGTAAGTTCGGGCTTCAATCTACTCATCCTCTGGCTCATCTAGCTGAACTTGTCTGCGTTTGCCATAATTTTCTTGCCTCACTTTATCATGCTTTATCTTCTTCTCTTGTCCCTCTGAACTATCCCATTTCTTTCTGTGTTTGTGGTGTGCAGGATGGTCAGCAGTATGCTGCCGATTATCCATGTTCTTTTTCTTATGACCATGCTTGTGCATTTCTTTATGAACATGGTGTGAATGATCAAAATAATCGGAATTCCTTTCAGAATGCTTGTGCATTTCTTTATGAACATGTAAATCATCAAAATAATCAGAGCTCCTTCCCGAATGCTTGAGTTTATGCTCATAAGCGGTCCTTCGCCTATATCGAGCATTATAGTTAGGGCGCCTAAACTCTTGCTTGTGATGGTTGCTGTCATGAATATGGTGATGTCCCTTGTCAGTTGTGGTTTTGCGTTTATCCATGACGATTTGTTCATCAGCGTCTAAGAGATCGTCCCACCAGTCATAAAGAGGATCAAATAGACCCTTTTGGTGTAAAAGCCATAATAGTACAAGCACTGCAATTCAAAGAATAGTATTTATTTTAAGTTGCTCTGCTGAATGTACAAATTATATAGTAACTAATAGACATTGAATAGAAATCATACCTGTCGGAAAAATTGCCAAAAACAGACCAAACATCATTACCCAACTCAAGCATACATATTGTATGTGGCACTTGAAGTCAAAAAACCCAGAGCATTTTTGTCTTTTCTCCCACCCAGACCGAGACGCGTGGAAGAAATTTTATCAAGTAGTCAAGACATATGAATCAAATATTAAACAAAAGGTTTATGGTTATGAAAGCAAAATGTAGTTATTGATATTCCAATACCCTGCTTCAATGTTCAGGTAATAGTTTATAACGAAAATTAAATTACTAAGAACAGATAGATGGCAAAACTCATTATCAGTCTATTACAAACGTCATGAAGGAAATAGGAAGGATTTTATGCAAATGGAACTAGAGTAAAGTTGAATACGTGCACCAACTTTTTGTGTAATTTTGATACTGACTAAATTTCAGAACAGTTTTTTCATAAAATAATCCCAGTTTTAATCCTTTATGCTTTAATGACGGAATATTCCAAAGACTGTCTTCAAGGCTTTCACGTGTTCACGACAGTCAGTGCTACTAATCCGTGTTTGGTGTGTAGAATTTCTAATCAAAGTGGGTGGTGTCAATGAAGAAATATATATAACTATCAAAGCAACTCTAGATATTGCCAAAGAATAAAAATGATACAAAATTTAGGAAATTCATATTTTGTATTTTATGTTAGAATTTAAATTGTATAGTTCGCAAATACAAAGCATAGTAGAAATAATAATACCTACAAGTTCTTCCAGTCATAAATTCTGTTAAGCTGGTCCAAAGTTTATTCCATAAGTTTTCAATAGAATCAAAGAAACCATTTAAACTTGTCTCCGGTGGTTGAAAAGGCATCCCCTGCAGAAATAGGAGATTTAGAGATTCAAAATTTGTTGCGATAACACCCCAATAACTAGCATATACTGTGAAGCAACCAGAAGACTACCTTTCTGATTAAGTTAATATATCTACGGGAAACGGTATTGCATTGTCCATTAATTGCCTGCTATAGGATTTCACGCGAAGTTCAAATAAGAACAACAGACAATTAATTGTCATTTACGCAACACATTTTCAAAATACGGTAGTTGCGATAGTTTTTCATGCTCAAATTCACGATCCATTAGAGCATGTGCAATTAATTGCACCATCCTCATCCCCAACATATTTTCCATAAAAGTATTTAGAATTAAAAAATGCTGTCTAAACAACCACTTAGCACTGGTAGCATTTTTAGAATTTCCACGCCACTCGGCAACACTTCTATTACATTCACCATGAAAATAAATTGAAGTTGACGGATAACATCAAATAAATAAAGTCAGAAGGTATTTAGTTTTTTGATAAAGTAAATATAAGTGAGAAATAATAAAATGTTTTCTAAAAGTTGTATAATTTAATTAACTTGATAGAAGATAAGGAGACTTCCCACAATTTTTTGTCCCATTTTTTAAACTTATTTTTCACATCTTTCATCCATCAAACATCCTATTTTACTTCGCTCTTCATCCATCATCTCCATCTCCAAGATTAAACAAGGCATTAACCATTAATTAAGCTATACAGCAGGGTCCCTTTCATGTTTTACGGGGGCTGGAAGGTGGGGGGATCTTTTTCTCATAATATGATCAGTTGCAGCTTTCAAGGACATAATGGCAACGTAGTATCCAGATTTGAACAAGTTTCATATTACTTGAGAATATAGGTCTTTTCTTAGCTAGACAGAATCAGCTATATGGGTTAAACAAATTCATTGTGTTCATAGTCATTGAGAATAATGCGTGCTAAATTGAGGTACCAGGAAAGAACAAACCTGTGTGCCATTGTCAAGAACAGTTGCCGTCGTAGCAAATTGACATTCGGCTCTATCAACTTCATTATAATCAGAGTCCTTTAATATGGCTTTGTTAAAAACGTCCCAGAAAAAGAAACAAAGTGAATATCAATGAGTTTTTTATCCTCAGAACAAATAGCAAGGTATCCATCCTAAGTTTCAACTTTACCCGCACAAAAATATTTTGAAGCTTGATCATTGCTGGGGTAGAGTTTGAACGATCTGGTTGTAATCTCATTTGGCTTCATTATTAAAAATTGCTCCTGAAGCATGTTTAAAAAAACGTATAACAGAGAACCTACGGAAGGGGCAAAAAACAGATTGCTGACATATGTTTTAGCATAATACCTCCATCAGGGTGATATCCTTGGAGCAATTAAACTGCAAGACAAAACAATCAATGTAGAAAGGCTAAAACTACAGCTTGTTGGACCCTCCAAAAAATTACTGCAATGCAAGACTCAAATATTTTAACCAAAATTTTTGTAACCCTAATAGAACAAAAGCATCCGGAGCAGCATGCACCTCTTAAATTCATATTTATGTCATGCAGTCCATTCAACTAATTAGAGATTATTTTGTTAAGAAATGAGATTTTTCTAAAGTCAAACTTTGTGGAAAATTTGGAAAACTTAGTTGTTTTTTGTAAAACTTGTTTATTAAGTTTTGGTTTTGTGGAAAAGTAGACATATGTCTCTTATAAATAAGAGAGAAATCCTTTGTAGAATAATAAGTCACTGCACTCATGCATTGCAGTAGAGTCTTTGTCTATCTATTCTTTCATAGTGTATCTTCACAAGAAAATCTCTCGTCTTTGTTTTTTCTCTAGTTCTACAACCTTTATGTATTTTCTGATCTTACAACATGCTATCAAAACTTGGAGTATCCAAGAAAAATCTCAAGAAGTGTTAGAAAAATCTCAAGAAGTATCTCAAGAAAAATCTCAAATTTCAGCGGAAAATCATTATCATCATCATCTAAATCTTTTTCTTGAAGTTTTGATATTGATCTTGGAGATTGTCATCTCCAGATGTTACAGGATATACAATCCTTTGACAGAAAAATTTCTTATTTCTAGAAATGTGAAATTTGATGAGTTCTCTGGATGGAATTGGGAGAACTGCAAAGTACAAGCCTCAAGCAAAAGATAACGAGGACTTAATATCTCTCTTATAAATAAGAGAGAAATCCTTTGTAGAATAACAAGCCATTGCACTCATATATTGCAGTAAACTCTTTGTCTAGCCCTTTTTCCATAGTGTATCTTCACAAGAAAAGCTCTATTTTTGTCTAGTTCTACAACCTTTATGGTTTTTCTGATTTTACAACACATTTAGACAAACAATAATTTTGCCCCACGACTCTTATGAGTAAACAAGGAATGATTAATGCGAAGTGTGAGATTTCTAGGTACTTATTTAAAATATTGTGTCCTCATATAATGATATGTCATAAACAATGAGCACAGGTCAGAAGAGTTTGTAAAAAAATTATCACAACCCAGTTTCCGATTACATATTATTATAAACAAAGAAATAGAACAGAACTCCACTAACGCTTTCAAGACTTAAAGAACTGTGCCACGAGTATAGAAATTTAAATAATGCATGTCTGTCATTAATAAAAAATACCAGCTGAAGCACAATATAGAGAAGCATACTACCGTCAAACTATATGACGCTTCCACCTCACCCGTGTTCTTAGTTGTGATTATAGCAACTCCAAATTGGGTTAGGGCTTCAAATGTAGGGACGCTAACACTTATAATCTTTCCTGGGCTCCTGGGGAAAAAAACCATGTCAAGCAACTTTTGAAACGCTTTTTACCATAAAACAATAATTCTGGTTGACATTCGAAGTATTTAACGACCAAAAGTCATTCAGTAGTGTGCATAAAAAAATGGCTGACTATAGAAACTTCCCACCATCGTTTTTCAAATATTTTCTGCACGTCTCATACCACGGCTTTATATATTAATTTATGATCTCCATTTTGTCTGCTTATTGGCTATACGGATTGAACATACGAAAAAGTGAAAGGAAACAGCATCCAAAGTCCCCCCCCCCCCCCCCCCCCCCCCACCCAAAAGGAAAAATAGAGTTCAATATCACATCGTAAAACAATTTTGTCACTGAATGACTATAATGTCCAACTTCTGAACTATTTTTGTCATTTTACAGACTCATTCAAGCTAACAAATAATCAAATTAAAAAGGGAACGTAAGTTCAGTCACATCTGAATCTGTGATTCGGTGACAATTGTGAAAAAAAGACAGATCCATATCCATGACTTATAATTATGAAGAACGTTACTGTTTCGAAATCATATATAGACCAAGTAAATTATAATACCTTTGATAAACATACTCTACATCATTCGCACTTAATTCTAGCACAAGGTTTGTATTAAGAACCTCTGTAATTCCTATGGAGAATGAATAACTCCCAGCACTCTGCAGATAAATAAAATATAAAAAAATAATTTTCTAACAGATGACACCATACTAAATAAAAACAAAATTATTGCAACGTAACTGGATGTTGGTTTATCCTTTCAAACCTTCCTTCCAAACCATAGAGTGGCACTTGATTCCTACTTATTCGATTCAGGTCAGCCTGTTACGAAGAAAAAAGATTCTTCAAATTTTCAACAATTATAAGAAAAATACATACAAAGTTTCAATAAAAATATTGGATGATAAACAATGTGATTTGAAATTATTAGAAATGAACTGAAACTATCTCAATTCAAGAAGCTAACTCAAGCGAACCGGAAATCCCAAATAAAAACAACTCTTGTCTTTATTGATTTAAGCAATCTCGTCTTAAACTTGTAGACACGTGTTTGTGAATATATGATCAGGTTTGGTGTTAGAGTTATTAAAAGTCATCCATGAGTCTTTAACAAATTAAGAATTTGGGTAAATGGTCCCCATAGAGGAAGGAAAGGCAAGCTTCACCAATAAATGGAATTAATACAGTTACAAAATAGAAGTGACAAGAAAATGACAAAAACGAAACCAAAAAGCAAGATAAGAATAAAAGTTGAAGAAAAAAAAAATCCTAGTAACATTACCAACCTCCCGAAAATTCCACAATTGATTATGCAAGCAGGTCCAAAAGGGCGAAGAGCAAAAGTTTGGTTGTCGATTGAAAGCTTCATAGCTCACACCAATTTTGTTGCATTCAACAGAATCTAAGGTAAATCTCACTCTCTCGAGCAGCATCCACATAGAAATGTTTCTACCCAAATCCTGCGGTTGACCAGGGCTGCCCTGTCACAAGAAAAGAAAAGCAATTTTTATGTATGCTTGTGGAAGCTGTGAACCATGCCAAAAGTATATAATGTAGTTCAACGCGGCTATCTTCCTTAAACTACACCAGTAATGCCAAGATAAATGAATGATTGGTATTCAAAATTGGAATAAGGTCTGTCACTAAAAGAAGTGCCCAAACTAGGGCAGCGAGGAGACAACAAAACATCAGAGAACATGGAACTACGGACTTGCAGTTGCAAATACCTTAGCCTCCCTATAATTATATTATTTTGACAATTTCCAATTATATTTGTCAGGTATATTTTTGGTGTTGCAAGCATTCTTCATTGAGAAACCTCTAGAAAGGAAAAAAAAGTGTTCTTAATCCTACAGTGTTAACATTCTTAGCTAGAACACATAATGATACCTCTAAGCTTGCCAACATAAAAACTGAAGATTGAAGGGGAAAAATCTTTTTGGCATAATCTACAATGATAAGGAATCTACAACGGTAAGGAGGTGTCCTAGATTAAATATCAGTCAATTAATACTACATCATGCTTGCACCATCAATGGGAATATGTACCCAATGATGTTTTTGTGCCACAAATACGCTGTGCATGGGGAAGCCTGTATGCCTTCAAACTTAAAAAACAAACCACAATGACAGGTTTCAAGTCTATCCTTATTTTTGTGACCTGTCAAAATAGATTAAGAACTGTATGGTTAACAAACATGATAATAATTTATTCTATCAATGCATTTTACAGTTTTTTTTATTTATTTCTGTGATAGATAGATAGTGCAATTTATTTTTCATGGTAAAATTTTATTATTACCAATTAATAAAATCATGTTAGACAATCTCTTGGCGAAAGAGAAATATCCGCAAAATGTCTAAACGAGAGTTAGAAACAACAGAGTAGTCAAGAAATCAGCCTTACAGACAATTCTTTATGTGATCTTAATTTAACCTCAATTTTGTTAAAGCTAAAGTCAATAGAGGCTAATTACAGTGAAACCAGTGAAACAAGCATACCTGCCTTGGTACAACTAGATAGAAATCCTCAAAAGATGGTATATTTGTGTACCCAACAAAATCTCCAATAAGATTAACCCTCAAAAATTTATCATCAGAGATCACTGTTCTGTTTTCAGGCGCCACAACCACTTCCTGCCAGCCAAATTATGGATGGACAAAATTACAAGTTAGATACACATAAAGGATGATTAAAAACACGACTCTGTTCTAAAGAAAGCACGATTGTTTTACTCAATTTGCTCACTTGTAACATGTTATCAAACAAACTTAAAAAAGTAAAAGAAAATGAAAATAAAATGTAAAATTATTCCTTTTCAAAAAATTTGGGACGAAAAATGGTACTTAAGTGTACAAGGTGAACGAAGTAACAAGAATAAGGACACCAGAGATTCAGAATAATTCAAACAAACAATAAAAGATGCATACGGAAAGAAAAAATTACATACCGAAATTTTAGTTCCACTCTTCACCTGTATTCGAACACTAAACCCCAAAGTTCTCCGCCCAATGCCAAAAACATGAAACCTGAAATGATTGAGAAAAGGAAATCTGAGTTGTAACTCATGACTAAAACAACGAGGCGGCTTTCACTTCGTCGAATTTCAGAGAGGATTACAATTAAAACAAGACAAAACTACACTGTAATCTTAAATAACAAAGGTGAACTGTTAGAATATCATATAGCTGAGTTAAATTACCATTATATTTGTACATTTTTAGTGTTTGGAGTTGAATATTTGTACATTAAGAGTTGAACTTGAACTAATTTATTTCATAAATAAACTAGATGATTAGTAGAATATAGCTGGGGGTACAATATGTCTGTATTATACTCAATTGTGATCACTCCCCTGTCCTGTGTAGTCTCTAAAATTTCAACGAACTTAATAAAGTTATTTGATTAACTCACTGTTTCGAAAAAAAATCTAGAACTAACATGAAGAAAACATCTGAAATTTTTCGTTCAAGGTGAAAACCGAAAGATTATATAAAATATTGATCTGCATATACAAACGGTTCAATTTAAACATGGTCATATGCTCCCCTAAATCGAGCAAAGAACTCACCAAGACAATAGCCAGAATAGCCCACCCAAACCAATCACAATTGGAAACAAAAATGACGGCGAGGGTGGAGGCTTACCAATCACCAGGGAAACGCACGCAATGTGCAGTATTGGCCTTTCCTTTTGTTAATTTGTCAACTAGTTAAACAATTTAACCCAAAATTGTTAGTTTGGTGTTTGCTAACAATCTACAAATTTCTGCAACACCAAATCACTTACAGAAGTTTCCACATGATGAAGGCATCCGCCTTTGAGGCCCACATGGACAACAAATTGGCTACATTAAATACGGAAGGAGAGAAATGTTAATCCTGAGTCAGAAGTGAGATGAAATGCCAAAGAGTATTTGGGGGAGGATGGATCAAACACAGGATTCTTATTCTAATTCTTCGTTTTGAATAATTTCCTTTAAAATTATCATCATGACCTTAAGCACAAATATTGTAATCGTAAATCAACTAAGATTGACTTCAAAGTATATTTCAAGAAGTTCAATATTAGAAAACTTCACGATGGAAGGAAAAAAGAAAACAGTATAATTTTGATGTATGTATATAAGCATGGAGGGCAGGGATGATAACCAGCCAAATGCTTAAATAAAATTAAAATAAATAACTTAAGAAGAAAATAGTGGAACTATGATGATTATCAATGACTATGATATTGGTGTTAGAAGGCCACCTGAGTGTTCTCAATAATATGACCCTCTTCATCTCGCAGTCTGCAACATAAGTACCAGAAACCATGCAGTGAAATCAACATAGTCTAAACTTGTCAGTCTCTGGTCATAATAAAATAAATAAAACATGGCTTGCCTCTCGCATATCTTCACTACATTTGCCCCAGCATCTGGCTCACATTTTCGTGTCTGAACATAATACTCTTCAGGTTTATAAGGAACATCCTGTTAACAAGCAAGTCTCACTTAATCATACAAAAGATCAAACGACATCCAAAGTCATTAGCTATATAAATAAAAATTATTAAAATAATACTAATTATCCAAAACTATAATGAAATGATGATAGATTAGTTCTCAACAATATGAAATAGTTGTGTTATTTATATTTTAACTTGCAACAACATTTTCTTTGTCTCTTCCTCTCTCCCTATTACATCAACCAAATAACATTTCTGTAACACTAATTATCACATGTGTAGTCCAATAACTACAGAAGTGTACCATACTCGTATATATGTTAACTCATACAACGCATACGCAGAAGTTTTATTGATCGTTATCACGGGTGGAATCCGCAATGTCTGCATTTTCCTGGTTGAATTTTCCTCCACTTCCACCAATTCCGCAACAATCGACGCCTCTCCTCCACTCTGCGCAATCACAAAACAACATCAACAAACGGAAATGCATAAACACTGCGTGGCGTACTTTATAGTTTACCGAGCCACTGGGAACAGCCATGTTCACTACGATTTTGGTGGTACAATTGAGATTTTTGGAGTCTGAGTTCTTCTCGCACTTCTCGAGTTTCGATTTGGAGATTATTTGAATTCCGCTGACCAGGAACACGAGGAAGCAAAACAGTATGAAGATGATTAGGATGACACTGATACGGGAATGCAATGCCATTTTTGGGCGGTTACGGATTTCAACTATGGACTACTTTTCTAATTGCCGAGGGAGGGATGGTGAAAACAGAATGAAGGAAGTTTGGCGGTTTTTCTTTTTCTTTTGATTTTCTTTTTTGAAAGAAAGTTTAATTGATCACATTCTCCCAACTTTTCTTGCATTCTAAGAATACCATGGAGAGAAACTCAAACTTTTGATCCACAACTGCCAATAGGATTCACTTCTTTTTTATATAAACTTATAAAAAGCTAAGAATTTATTTACTTCTTTTTTTTTTACTTTTAATCACAAAGTGTCGCGTTGCTTTTGATTTATTTCTTATTTTTTAAATACGTTGAATAAGAAAACGTGTAAACAAAAAGAGAAATTATTTTATCGTGTAATGTACAAATCTTTGAAAATGGAAAATAAAGTGACAATTTTACCTTTAAAAATACAAATATTGCTTGCAAAACATTTTGTTGCTGTTTGGATTTATAATGTTTGAAGGTTTCATTTTTATAAATTTCGATTATATTATTTTCAATTTATGCACAAACAAAACTAAATGAATAATTAAAAAAAAAAAAAACAAAGTTCACATTGAACCCTTCAGATTTTTTTCTTCTTCTTAACTTAACCATTTACTTTAGATTTTGAATTTAAAAATAAATCATATCTAATTTGTATGTTTAGTTGCAGTGACTATTTAATAAATAATAGAGCAAAATTTACCCCCAAATATTCTTTGTGTAGCTGTATATTATAAACGTTTCTTTTTATTTTAGTTTTGATCTCTTAATTTGTATGACATACCATTATGGATATTTTCTATTATGTCCTTGTAAGTTTTTCTATTAAATTTAACATAAAATCAAAAAATAAGCAAAGATGAAAACAATTCTAAAAGAAAAAATATATATTAATGAAGTTATTTTGATTATTCTACTACATATATATTTCAACATTTTTTATTACGTCATCTCGTGTCAATAAATTAAATTTAATATTTATACAAACTTTAATTTTATACATTTATTTAAATAATATATATATATATACTATTTTTAATATTTAATTTATAACTTTAATTTAAATGAGAATAAAATAAAAAAATAGTATATGTTTTATATTTGTATGAAAGGAACTGTAACATTCATCTAATCTAATGTTTGAAGAAAGAATTAGGTTATGTTGCTTTGCGAAGAATATACTATTAAGCATGATTTGTGCATACGGATTATGAAACAAAGTTACTTTTACTTGTAAAGATTTACAAAAAGGAAAAAGTGCGAATTTGTGAGATGTATTCTTTTCTAATCATCGTTGTGGGGTGATTTCTGATTAATTGATATTTCCTTTTGATAATTACTAGTGGGATAATTGATTTTGGGTAATCAAAGTTTCAAGACAAAGGCTATAATCTCTATTCGAATCTAGGAGCACGTATCCGAATCAAGGATAGCGTATCGGATCTTCCTCCAACTTATTTAAATACAAATTTATTTTATTTTTATAATTAATTTTTATTTTATTTCCTCTTATAATAATTTTTATAAATATTATATTTTTAAAAATTAAAATTTTATCCATAATTATTTCACTTTATTTAAATACAAAAATTTATTTTATTTTCTTAACTATATTTGATTGATTTTCTTTTTACTCTTATAAAATTTTGGGTTAAATATGTTTTTAGTCCCTCAACTATCAAACGATTTTATTTTTCGTCTCTCTTTTAAATTTTGGTACACTTTGATCTTTGTCCTTAAGAAAACTATAATTTTTCGTCCTCCAAAACTAACGCCGGTAGAATTAGGCTGAGTTGGCTAACGGATTGCCACATCATTATTTTTTTCTGACACTAAGTCAATCTGTCCCTCACCATATGGTAATGACTAAACGGTATTGTTAATGGTCGAACGATTATGATGACTGAATGGTGATGGTGACCGAACGGTATTGGTAATGGCCGAACGATTATAACGACTGAATGGTGATGGTGACCGAACGGTGATGGTGACTGAATGATGATGGTGACCGAACGGCACGAGAGAGATTAACTCAGTATCAGAAAAAAAAAATGACGTGACACTTCACCGTTAGCCACCTCACCTGATTTTTAACACCGTTTGTTTTGGATGACCAAAAATTATGGTTTCCTTAAGGAGAGGAATCAAAGTGTACAAAGTTTGAAAGAGAGACGAAAAACAAAATCGTTTGATAGTTGAGGGACTAAAAACATATTTAACCCTAAATTTTCTAACAAATGTTTAGATTATTAATAAATATTATTTTATATTACTTTTATCACTAAAAACATTTTACTAATCTTTATTTTCTATCAATTAAAATAATTTTTTATCTATCACATTCATCAAATCATACATAAACTTTCACAAATTTTATTTCTAAATCACTTCCTAATCTTTTCAAATTCATCTACTTCCTCTCTCTCAAATATGTCCACCAAAATAACATACCCTTAAATGAGTTGGAAGTTCAACTCTTTTACTGATTTCAAATGTTAGATATAAAAAAGTTGTAATTCTATTGTGAAATTAGTATAAGGGTACACATTTATTTTTAGTGAACAAGTAATTTCTATGTTTACTGTTCTTTTTTTTCTTGAATTTTATATATGTAAGTTAGTATGTACACATATAATATGGATATGAAAGTGTTAAAAAAAATTTAAGCTTTATGGGTTGAAATAAACTAGCAACGGAATGAATGCACTATGGTCCCTCTTCTGTAAAAGTATAAAATTTTACCACACATTGTTCATCTATTTACTTATGATCAATCTACACAGGCTATCCAAATAAATCTTACGTGGCAAATTCTGATTTGGTAGGAGAGGTATTCCATGATATGTTTGTAGATATCTGATCTGTGCTGGTGAGGGTAGCAAGACAAACAATTAGGAACCGAATAGTGGACACAAATCATATTCCAAATTCAAACCAATAGAAATTGAAATATAGATATCATATGATATTTAGATAAGAATCCTTTTCTCAATTAACCTATATATATAATGCTCCTCTAGTCTACCACCACAGTAAGCACCATTCTTAACCATTCTCTCCACTTTCACTTACAAAGCTTTTCACTGTTTAACAATGGCTGCTTCAACAATGGCTCTCTCTTCACCGTCATTGGCTGGCCAAGCAATCAAGCTCTCCCCCTCCACCCCTGACCTTTCCGGTGGAAGGATTTCCATGAGGAAAACAGCCTCTAAGTCTGTTTCCTCTGGAAGCCCATGGTACGGCCCAGACCGTGTCAAGTATTTGGGCCCATTCTCCGGTGAGGCCCCATCTTACCTCACTGGTGAATTCCCAGGTGACTATGGTTGGGACACTGCTGGGCTTTCTGCTGACCCGGAGACCTTTGCTAGAAACCGTGAACTTGAAGTCATCCACTCCAGATGGGCCATGTTGGGAGCCTTGGGCTGTGTTTTCCCCGAACTCTTGTCCCGTAACGGTGTGAAGTTCGGCGAGGCCGTGTGGTTTAAGGCTGGGTCTCAGATATTCAGTGAGGGTGGACTTGACTACTTGGGCAACCCGAGCCTGATTCATGCACAGAGCATCCTTGCTATTTGGGCCTCTCAGGTTATTTTGATGGGTGCCGTTGAGGGTTACCGTATTGCCGGTGGGCCTCTTGGTGAGGTGACCGACCCAATTTACCCAGGTGGAAGCTTCGACCCATTGGGCCTTGCTGATGACCCAGATGCTTTTGCTGAATTGAAGGTGAAAGAGCTGAAGAACGGTAGATTAGCCATGTTCTCCATGTTCGGTTTCTTTGTTCAGGCGATTGTGACCGGAAAGGGACCCCTGGAAAACCTTGCAGACCACCTTGCTGACCCAGTCAACAACAATGCTTGGGCATATGCCACAAACTTTGTCCCCGGAAAGTGAGAAAAATTAAATTAAAACAGTGGGAAACTACCACTGGAGTGTGACTTTCAACTTTTTTAATGCAATGAAATATATATCCGATAATCATCATGTCTTTTTCCTATCTTTCCATCTTTTCTGAATTTTGTATTGTATCCATTTTGCACATTATTCACCAAGCTAATTAATAATCACCAAAATGCATTTACCAAATTAACAACATAGGACACCAATATATTAAAAAGCATTCAAGTACTTCGCAGGCCTAGCATCTTGTTATTTATATAATTTGGTAGCAAAAGGGAAATAGTACAAAGTTTAACTTCAATTGAGAAAAAACCTTGCGAACGACTCCAAACTTCTTGTTTTGTGCTTCCAGCTTTAGGACTACCAAGACAAGCTATCTTTAATTGTTTCTTAATTTTATTTTCAATTGCAAAATTATAAAAATCCTCGTTTGAATTTCATCCACTTCTCATTTAAGTGCTTCTTAATTTCAAGTTTTACAAAACTAAAAAACATATTATGTATTTATTAAATTTTCTATAATTAAAAGTCAAAATTGAAAAACGCCCCCATCGGCAAAGAAGAACAATTAAAATTAACAAAAAGAATATATTTTTTATATAGCTAAGAACATAAGGAGAGAAGAATACAATGCAATGCACACAAATCAAAACTGCTAATAATTTAAAATCAAAACTACTAATCATTTAAAATAAAGAAATATCTAAAATACTTATGATTTTATTAACAATATCTAGAAAGTTTTTATTAGTAAAGAAGAAACTCCTAAAAAAGAGTTTATATCTCTCCATTAACACTTTAAATACCTTATTGTAGTTGGTTGTTTCAAGTAAAAAAGATCGAGTTTTCTTTTTTATTTTTCATCTCTTCGTCTAACAAAGTTATATTAAGAGTTAGATGTGATTTAGAAAGTTGAGAGAAAAATAAAATAAAATTGAGAGATGGCTATTATCTTCCTATATTTTGGTCTTACAAAAAAAATTTATAAGAAAATAATGTCTTCATATAAAATTGTTGGTTAACTTTCAAGATGTTTGAGAGATTGTACAAAAAAGACTATAAGAAGTCTTAAGATGAAGATAAATTATCTTCACATGAGATGGAAACTTTGTACAAAATAAGAAAAAATTATCAACAAGTTCTTACTTTTATCCATCGATGTTTGAATAACATGTTCAAGAATATTGTCTATGTTACTACTTCAAAGGAAGCTTAGGAGATAGTGGGAAAATTACTCAGAGATTTTTTAGCAAAGGGAAGTAAAAGAGATTTCAATCATTAAGGAATGAATTTGAAAATTTAAAGATGAAAGAGTCCAGATCAATTTTTAATTATTACTCAGGAAAAATGTGATTGTTAATCAATTGAAAAAAATATGAAGATGAAATAGAAAATGTTTATGCGATAAAGAATGTTCTTTTGAATCCAAAGTTTGATTATGTGGTATGTGTGACTGAAGAGTCAAAAGATATTAAAAGATAAATGTGCAAGATAAAACATGGTGTTGAAAGAAAAATAGAAGTGAAAGAGATGTCTTCAATCAACAGTCTTAATCAATAGTATGAAGTATGACTTCTTAGAAATAAAGCGAGAAAAAGTTTTACAAAACTAATTGTCTCAATAATAACCGAGTCTCTTCAAGGTGTATACATCGATGCATGTGATCCAATTAATCTACATTATTCAACAAAAAAAATATTTCTTTTTATTTATGATTTTAGTAGAAAAAACGTGAATATACTTTGTCAAACAAAAATTTAACTTTTATTAATAAAATGAAGTAATTAAGAAAAAATAAATAAAAACATTCTCAACATAACTACATGTTAAAATCTAAAAATACATTAAGCTGAAGTTATTTATTGTGTAACTGTTCCATTTAATAAATCTCCAACATCTAATTAAAATATCAAATTACTCAAAAGAAAACATAGAGTGAAAGAAAAACTAGTGTTAATTATTTGTGAATATGAGAGTATATCATAACCTATTTACCAAAACAAGATCGCTCAAGATACCAAACATATCATCGCAATAATATCAAGAAAAAACAAGAAAAAACGAAATGAAGAAAGATGGGAGAACCAATAATTTTGTGGCAAGTGAGAAAATACATTAAAAAAAAGAATAACAAGAGTAATTTATTACGTGGAGGAAATGAAAGTTGTCATAAATAAAATTTTCTTTTATTATATTTCGATACCATGTTGAATAATTTTTTATAATAAAAAAATATTCCATGGTACTTTAATATAATTTAAATATAAAACCTTAAGAGAATTTAATTTTAATATTTGTGAATCGAGAAACATATGAAAGTTTCATTGAAAAGGACAAAAACCTCACATCCTAACATATGCTTTAACATTTATTTGTTGCACCACCACATTTATTTTTTCTCCCTGTCAAATTGAATTTACTTCAATCCATGGACACAAACTAATGACATGAACCATAAATAAAGGAGAAAGCAACATAACAACAACCTAGTCGAACTAAGTGAGAGAAAAGTAACAGTATACGTAACTTGTTAGAGAACCACTACTATTTAATTAAATGTTTTCTTATTAAAAAAAACTGTTTTGTTATAATTCTACTTATAATCTAATATTCTTTATACAAATTTAGATTATTTTCTTAAGTTACATTTTTATTCAATTTAAAATAATATACTTTATTATATTACTTTTTTTTATAACCTTGTAGTTAATTAACCTTAGTAAATCTTACAATTATTTTTAAGTAAGGAAAGAAGCTAAAAAAAATTGCACAATACCAGTGGTGCGTGATTTTCGTTTATATTTTCTTTGGCTTTTATAATGTAAATCTTGTCTCATCAATTAATATTTATTTCAGGAGATAAAAGGAAATATCCATGTGTTTTCGTGAACAAAGCTGCAAACCATTGTATGTAATTGTTTTATTCAAAAGCAAATTTTTTACATTATTGATAAAATTGCAGATTTTTTTTAATGATACACAAATATCCAAATGTCATATACTGATCAATTGATTGAGTTTTAGTAACAATTTATTTAATTAAACGAGTAGAAATAATAAATTCTTTAAATTTATTTTTTAAGATAAATAATATCTATAATTTTATAGTTTTTAATTTTTAATTACGAATTTATTAAAAAATTTATAACATATGTATATATCTAAAACAGAAATAGAAGCTAAACTTTATATATATATATATATATATATATATATATATATATATATATATATATATATATATATATATATATATATAAAAGGAAAATTTTAATTATATCAGTTAGTTTATTTTTAGTTAAGCATTACTATTGATTATTAGTTATATTTTTTAGTGGTTACATTCGTTCTTTATATTTTTTATTCATTTGTATGTGATATACAAACTCGCATATAATAAGTTATTTAAATTTATACTTTTATTTATATTATTTTGAACATGTTTCTTTCAGAATTTTAATAAATATGTATAAAATAATAATAAAAATAAAATAAAATATATTTTTGCAATAAAGTTGAATAAAAGAAAGTTACTTATATGCTTTATTATCATTATTGTATTTTTTGTAATTATTTGGATTATTTGTATAAAATGTTAGTCAAAACCAATATGACATATTTTAATAGTCATTTTATGACATAATCTTTTAAAATGTTAAAATGTATGTTAGTTGAGAAAAAAAAATCTTTTTTATGGATCTGGTTTGAGAAGTCAAAATTTGATATATTTGATATATTTCGTGATGAAATACATTAATCATGGTAAGATTGAATAAAGTATTTATTAATTAGGTAAATATATGATAAAAATAACCTCATATACTAAAATATTTACAAGTCAAACTTAAAATTATTTGATATTTCCTCTATTTTGTCAAGATTAGTAGTAATTATATGTTTTTTTTGGGCAGTGTTTTCTAAAATAATAATTATGGTGTCTTTAATCAAAATTGTTCAATTCTCTAATCACTTTATATATATTTTTTTTCACTTTGAAATGTGAATCCATGTATATAATAAAATGAGATATTACTATCTTAATTAGCTAACCGCTTCATAATATTGATAGATTTAATTGATGCTACACATATATAAATAGTATTATATTTTAAATAGAGTTGAGGTTGAGCTGTTTAGATCCGCCCACCATCCTACTTTATAAATGTGGACTTAAAAGTTTTGGAAGTCTTATTCATATTGGTATTATGAAATTGCATTTGAAACTACAGAAAAATAGATTTAATCAAATTACAAAATTAACTTTTATTACCCACACAAAAGTAAAAGGCAGATTAAAGTATCTTAGGACACTTCATTGAAAACTGAGGTTGCCCAAAAATTGCATTTAACATAATAATCAATGCAAAAATAAAAAGAGAAGGGAAATGCGCTAATGTTTCTGGTTGAGGATGGACACCATTTGTCACGGGTATGGGAAAATATAGGATGTACACCATAGTTAGAAATGAAAAAAGTATGTGTTGAGGTTATATATGGGAAAAAATCCACCAGTTTTTCATTTTATTACACGTTAAACATTCTTTTAAAAAATAATTGTGAATATTTTAAAATTATATATGTATAGATATTTATATATATATTTTAAGAAAATATTTTATAAATTTTTAAAATAAAATTTAAACAAAATTATTAAAAATATAAAATATAGTATAAATAAAATTAAATATAAATTAAAATTTAATTTTAACTAAATTTAATAACAGTATAAATTAATTTTAATTTTAATTTAATAAAATATAAATTAATTTTTTATTTAATAAGTATTCATTTAATTTATACTTGGCTCCTTCATAAATAAGTATTAAAATATTAATTATTTCTAGAATAATAAATATTTATAATATTAATTATTTATTACAAATTTCATTCCTGAATATTTACATATTTTTACCATCTTTAAAAGTTATTACTAAGACTAACACACTTTTTCATTGAAAAGATTTGTTATACAAAAAAGTTATTAAACTATAAAATGACTTTTAATTATAAAAATAAATAATTTCTATAATTTTTTATTATAAATAATTATTTGAATTTTAAAAATACATTTATATTATACTTGATTATTTATATTTTTAAAAATAGTTACAAAATGATAAAATTAAAAAAAAATGTAGATAATTTTTTTTATATAATAATATATTAAACCACAAAATTGATTCCTTTCACAGAAAAGAGACAAAGGACTAAATTAAAGTTTGTATCTAAATACAGGGAAAGAACGTATATAACCAATAACAAGTGATGAAATTAGTAAATATTAAAATCTAAAAGCTGTTACAGTAAAGAAGTCGATTTCAACTTGCAGGTTGATGAAAAATAGTTTTTTTTTTGTACTAAAGGCCCACCTTAATTATGATCCTTTAAAGGTGGGAACATCAACTTCAAACCCTAATTATTTTTTTAAGTTTTATTAGAGCTGACAGTCAAGTCAACACAATAGTCATGACGCTAATTGGACGAGGCTTAATAAACATTTTTAAAATAATAATTAAAGTAATAGTAACGAAAAGTATAATAAAAGAAAATTCAGTATTTTTAAAATATTTAAAGAATTTAATTAAAATAAATGTAATAATTCATAATGTTTCGGTTGTAGAAACTGAGTCGTCTAACACCTTTACGTCTTCCTTTTTCCTCGTTTCACTCCTTTGCGTGCGGGTAGGAGACCTGCGAAAGATTCTCCGATACCAAAGTCAGTTTGAGAGCAATGGCGTTTTCAATAGAACAGTAATAAATGTGCAGTAAATGCAACTTATCTACCACTCACCCTGAACCTGTATTTATAGTTTTTGCTATGGGCTTGGGATTAGTGAAAAGTTAATCACGGCCCAAATTCAGCCCAATAGCTTTTAGCAACTACTTACCTTAATCTTAAGGGTGTTGCTTCCTCCACCACCCCAAATGCTCATGCACCTCCCTACTATTTTCTTTTATTCAAAAAATACTCTACACCTCCCCATTATTTTCTTTTATTTCAAAAATACCCTACACCTCCCCACTAATATTCAACAATCTTTCTCTTTCTCTCTCTACATTAATGGAGCATTCACATGGCTCAGATTTAAACTTGTGATATATTGCAAAATTTTATTTACACTTTTTCTTAAATAAGTTTGATTTAATCTTATTTTCACTGTTCAATATATATATTTTTCTTCAAATTATTTAATTAATGGTAAAATTTTGTTCTAAATTTCTAGAAAAATGTTTATATATATGTGTTTTTTTTTTACATTTAATATCTATAATTTTTAACATTATATTATGTTTTAACTTACCGACATGTTTGACTCAAATAACTTGAATAAAGTATTTAATTTATTAGATAAATAATATAAAAATATTATTAAATACTTAAAATATAAAAGAAAAGTTATTTGTTAAAGATTTGTAATTTATTTAGTTCTTTCGTCATTATAAAGTTAGTATATAATAATAATAATAATATATTTACTATTAATATTATATTATTATGTTTATTATTTTGTATTTGCATCTAACTTTTAAGTTTATAAAATGAAAGTGGTAGAAGCACTAATATTGAAGTTTCCTCTGAATTTTATATTTTGCAATGTATCACAAGTTTAAATCTAAGCCATATAAATGCTCCATTAATGCAGAGAGAGAAAGAGAAAGATTGTTGAGGATAGTGGGGAGGTGTAGGGTATTTTTGGAATAAAAGAAAATAGTGGGGAGGTGTAGAGTATTTTTGGAATAAAAGAAAATAGTGGGGAGGTGCATAAGCACTTGGGGTGGTAGAGGGAGCAACACCCTAATCTTAATCCTAATCTGGTTAATTGGTGATGTGGTCGGCCGGTCTCCTAATGTTAGGTCTTACAACCAGCCGGCCCATATAGGCAATCTGGTTAATTGGCGGTATGGTCGGCCGACCTCATATGAGTTGTTGTTCATCCGGATGGCGAGCGGCAATGTCACGTAATTAGGTGGTCATTGGCCACATGGACGTCCGGTCTATACGCTGCCTGGTCTCCCCGGATGACGAGCGACAAGGTCGCGTAATTGGGTAGTCCTTGGTCATACGAACGTCCGGTCTATAAGCCGCCCGGTCTCTACTGGTACACATAATAAAAATTTTAAAACCCAAATCCACATTACCTTTTTTCTTTTTATTTATATGACTATTTGTGTTCCTAGTTTATACCTCAAGGCAAGTTTACAAGCTCGATCTCTCTATCTTTTCATCAAATAATCACCTTTTGGTGGGGAAATTGTAATATAATAAAATAACGGTTTAATATCTCGGTAGGTCCTATTTTTGTCTAAAATTTTAAATAGGTCCCTTTCTTTTCTGGTGTCTCAATTGGATCATTGTTTTTGTAAAATTAAAGCAATTAGGGGCTTTCCGTCAAATTGAGAAGACGCCGTTAAGAAAGATGACATGCTGATAGTGTCTTTTTAAATGATGTGACATTAAAAACGTTTGTGAAGTGTATCTTTTTTAATTTTTGAATTAAAAAATGGAGTGCAAAGAGGGAAAATAAAATTTAAATAAGGGCAAAGTGGTCATCTCATTTCATAGAACACATGGAAAGGTCCAAAAGCACTGTCAGCACCAAACATTGCTCCTGGAATGTCATCTTTCATCTTTTCCGTTAACCAAATCACGCTTCCATGGCAACCACCGTAGACAGAACTACAAATTGCAGGAACCCAATCGCGAGTTCGCCCAACATTTTCACCACTACGAGACAAAATCAGAACCTGCGAAAATTCCCAAATCAAAAACCAGAAAAAAGATGTATGTGAACTGATGCAAAATTGACAAAAAAAAGTTGAATATGCGAAAATTCCCAAATCAACCGCCACTGTGAAACATCTTCACCTGACCACCTCGTCAATGCCGCGCGTAGAGATCACTGTCTTCGCAACCTGAAACACAGAAAAACCAGAAACGGCAGAAGAACCCTAAAATGCAGAAAAAATCCCCAAATCAGCGAACCCTAGTCGTGCAAGCACGATCGATACTCAGGAGGCGAAACTCAATAGCATGATTCCCTTCGTTTTCCACCATCATCGCGAGAGATAATTAGAATCGTGAAGCACCTGCAAAAATCAAAACCCAACCACAAGAGAATTTTTTCTCTCGCACACAGAGATCTCCATGGCAATTGGCAGCAGCACACTTCGCGATGCAGGCAAAGGAGGCAGAAGCAAGCCTTCCAAATCCTAATTCTGAAACCCTAATTCGGGTGAGAAAGGAGCTTCCACGTGACAAGCCCCTATTGGATACTTCCCAAGCCTTTACTTATATTATATTTCCATTTTATAAACTTCATTTTTTAATTCAAAAATAAAATAAATACAATTGAGACACGTTTTTAATGTCATATCATTTAAAAAGATACTATTAACATGCCAGGTAACATCCTTTCAAAAAAAAAAACTTTTATTTAATTCAATTTTACAAAAATAAGGATCAAATTGAGAAGGTCGACAAAGAAAGGGAGACATTAAACCTAAAGTAATTGAATATGTTACTACTATTCATTTGAGTGGAAGCAACATAAATAATACTCCTCCACTTGCCTCCTATCTTTATCTCTCTCCGTCTGTTTCTATCTGATTTTTTCATAACATGCATTTATTAGTATAATAGTACAAAGTTATTTTGAGTAAATAATGCACCTATTAATTATAGACTATTATTTATAGTTGTGTGAATTTGATTAATAAAATTAAAAATAATATTGAAAATTGCAATTCAATTTATTTAAAATCGGTCACCCTTGGGAGGGACCCCCTAAGGGAACAGAAGCAAAATAGCAAAAAAGAAGTAAGCAACAGGGTTTATAAGTTTCCGGTGAGCAAATCGTGGCTGGCGTGAGTGTTGTCCGAACACAAGAACACAAAAAAAGCAGCGTTCTTTTGTAGACACGCAATTGGTGGTATCTTCCGGCAATCCTATCGGTGTGCGCACCGGATAGCTTCCGTGGCCGGCGACCGACACGTGGCGAAGAGCCTTTAGGCCCAAGCCTCGCATTGGACAGAGACGCAGTCGCAATTAAAACCAATAAAATAAATGAATAAACAAATGCTTTGTGCAGAAGCCAAGCGAGGAACCGGCGAATAAACAAACTAACTGTTATCTAAGCGCATTGCGCTCCTCACAACCATAGAGTTCTGTCCAATTCAATGAACGGCTGCGAGGAGAGAGAAACTACAGCGTTCCGAGCTCTGGCGAATCGGTGCCGGAGCCTCGAGGAGAAGCAGGCCAAGCTGAAGGAGGAATTCGATGAGCTACTGCAGAAGAAGCTCACAGTCAGGCACGATAACGATAGCGAGAACAATAACGAGGTCATTGCTGATTCAACAACCCTCGGTTTTCTCTCCGGTTACTTCTTCTCCGGAAGTCCTTACGCAACCCTGCTGAAATGTATGGGCCACGCCGTTCACGTCGTCAGAGTTCCCTCCGCTGAGATCGTGTACTGGTACAATAATAAATCGTAGAGGCTACATTTTTTTATTTGAATCGTTTATTCTTTCTAGTAATTTATTTACCCAAAGACTATTCACGGTGTTATAATTTTTAATGGAACAGTTGAACGCTGTAGAGAGGATAGTGAATAGGATGTGTGAGAAACTTGTTTCGAGTTTGGTTAGACATCCGCACGATGTCGTTTAGAGTGCTATATTGGGAATTGAATGAGTTATTTCGATTGAAAGTTTATTTGGTAAACATGTTTTCGATGATTCATTAGGCGAGTGTTCCCAATTCGGCAATTCCGCAACATAGCAAATAAGAAAGCTTTATGGGGATTACTGTACTGGATCAGTTTACAGGATAAGTTGAACATTTTAAACTGAGGATGGTGGGGGAAGCCTTGGGAATTGAAATCAGGAGTCGCCGTGTGTAACTTAAAAAAAAGGACAGAGTATTCGACATTTTAGTTCTGTGTTGAAATTGGGCATTCTACTGGGAGTCACATTGACGTTACTAGGGGAAAGAGACATCGAATTGCATTTTCTTCAATAATTAGTGATTTGGTAGGCATGCTTTGCTTAACAAGTGTTAATCGTGTTTAACAATTGTGGATCACTTTGGGGGAAAGTGATAGAAGCTGATTTTTCATAAAGCTAATTGGATCCGGTGTGTAATTAAAATCACGAAAATCTGTGGTGTAAAAGATATTAAATCTAAAAAGATTAATGGTTAGAAATTGGCTTTTGAACCGTCATAACTTATTAGACTTGTATGTGCTCTCATTCGCTGACAATCAAGGCCAATTTCAGTCAATATTTTACTTTTTATTTTCAAATTTCGAAAAAGTTACCTCTGCAAGTTATTCTTTTGTTTAGATTGCTTTTGAGCCAAACCTATTTCCATTTCAGGAATCACACGGCCGAAACTCTGTATGGATGGAAAGACTACGAAATCATTGGCCAAAGAGTAACTAAAATCCTAACTGCTCAGGAAAATTATGTATCTCTACAAAAAATTCTGGAAAGGGTGGTTTCAGGAGTTCCATGGTCTGGGAAGTTTCCTTTCAAAAAGAAATCTGGTGAAGTAATTATGGCATTGGTAACAAAAACTCCTCTTTATGAGGATGGTGAGCTAACTGGTGTTATAACTGTTTCAAGTGATGCGGCTATATTAAAATGTACAAATTCAGAAAATCAAACATACAAATCTGCTAACAATGGCCAACCTGGAGTACAGAGGTTAAACTTTAAAAGAATTCAGTGGCCTCCACGACCAACGATTGCACCAATGCCACAGATTGCTTCATCTGTTTCCAATCTGGTTCTCATTAGTGTGATCTTTTTTATAGTTTTATTCTTTTTTTTTTATCATTTGCTTAAATTAAATTACAGAACCCTATTGTTTATATCTACCAGGCATCAAAGCTTCTCCCACTGCTGCGTAGTACTGATGGCACAGTTTCCAAGAAGACTTCAACGGATGCTGTCGCAGGTGATGAAAAGCTAGAGAAGCGTGGCATATATGTATGTTTTTGTTCATCTCGGGGATGTAATATCTGAGTAGGTATTTAATTTTGATAACGTTTTAAGTCTTCGTATCCTAAATTCGAATTTCAGGAAACAAAACCTAATTCCAGACATTTCCGTAAAGAAAACACAATTGTTATGGAGGCCTCTGAGGAGAATGAGTCTACTGCAGAATTTGGCCAACCTTCTAAAATTGTAAATAAATCTTACTTTCCCTTTTATTAGTTACTGTAATTGCCTAATTCATATTGATAAAGTAATACTTCATCTAAAATCATAAATTTGGAGGCTGAACCTTTGTAGGCACTATGAAGCTTAGATCCCAAATTAAAGCCATTTATGTATATGCTAGCAGAAACTGAGCATATACTGCAGGCCCATATGAATCTGTAAACTCTGCATTGGTTTGATCTATATAGTACATAATATTTGTTTAAAAAATTGTGCTTGTGAACCTTTGTGGTGTACTTATGAAGCGTGGATACCAAAGTAATGCAATTCTCCAGCAGAATACAAGTATATGCCGGAGGTCCACTTGACATTGAAAATGTTGCATTGGTTTGAACTGTAGTATATAATATTTGTTTAAAAATTGTGTGACGTGAAACTTCTGTGTAACTTTTTATCCATTTTAGATATGTGATCCTCTCTATGATTCGATCACTTCAGGCAGCCAAGCTTCAAACTGGGGTACGTGCAAAATATGGGAAGGATAATGGAAAAATGAAAAATAATTGTGCAGATGATAATTCAGGAAGCAATAGAATGAATTATGAAAATGATTCATCTGGAGGTTTAGTTCCATTAAAAGGATACCAGGATGTTGTTAATGGAGCAGATAAAGAACAAAATCTTCAGAAACGTAATTCTTCAGTTGCAATGAAGAGAGCGGAAATAACAGCGTGTGCATCTAGAGCTTCCACTGTTTCCAAAGATTATTCTGGTAAGCCTCTCTCTGGGGAGTGGTGTGAATATTTTTTGATTCTCCCATTCCCCATACCCATTGTTAAGATTACACTGTCTATTTGATCACAAGAAATTGGAACCAGAGGCTACGACTATGGTGACAGGAGATGAAGTACAAAAGCAGCAAGAAGTGTCGCAACTGCCAACTTCGAGGCAGAGTACAGGCAGCCACGAAAGATTGTCGGGCAAAGGGGATTATGAGTCAAACTCTGTTTCAGAGTGTGAAATCCATTGGGAAGACCTTCAATTAAGAGAGGAGATTGGACAAGGTAATGAATTCCATTATTATGCATTTTATAGTTCCTCTATGTTAAGAGTTCAAATGCTAAAATGTTTTAATTTGTAAATAGCAGCATAAGTTTAGAAAACGAAGGTATATGGAGCAGTCTCAAAATATATAAATATCATTTTCCCCTCTTAAATCTAAGTGGCCTATAATCTATTATGCCACAAATAAACTCAATCTTTTTGGAGGAAAATTCAGTGTCTAGTCGGTGATGAATTGTCATAAAGAAGTAACCAAGAATATTTGCTCAAACATCTCAAGGTAGGACGAGAAATTTCTAATGGATATCTTTTCAAATAATTAGGTTGATCTACCTGCATCTTTTTCTTTTAGTAGAACTTGAAACGTGTCAGAATGTTCCTATTTCAACTAATGATTGCTGACATAGTTATGTTCCACTGTATCCTGTAGGTTCTTATGCAACTGTTTATCATGGAATTTGGAATGGATCGGTATAAAATTACCATATTCTTCTATGTTACTAATAGTATTGACTGGCCATCTGCTCTAAAACTTATTTTCTTTTTCAGGATGTTGCAGTCAAGGTTTATTTTGGGAACGGATACACAGAGGAGACTTTACAAGACTACAGAAAAGAGGTCTCTCTCTCTCTCTCTCTCTCTCTGTGTGTGTGTCTTGCTTTAAATAGCAAGCAACTGATCCATGAATCCTTTCTGCATACTTCAGATTGATATAATGAAGAGATTGAGACACCCTAATGTACTACTTTTCATGGGAGCAGTATATTCACAGGAAAGGCTTGCCATTGTTACAGAGTTATTACCTAGGTAAGATTTTCGGCATCATTATCTTTGACCTTATTAAACGAGTTGCACTGTGTGTAGAAGCACATAAAATATCATGCTTGAAGTATCTATATATTTGTGACATCAGGTAATAGATCTGTGTATTAGTGAATTTGAATATCTCACGCACGGTGCACAACAAAATCCCCATTTACATTTTTTTTTGTATGCAAATTATAGGAATCATCTTAAATTGATTTTATTTTGCACGTTAGGGGAAGTCTTTTCAAAAATCTACATAGGAACAATCAGACATTAGACATCAGAAGACGTCTAAGGGTGGCTCTTGATGTTGTGCGTGTCCTCTCCCGCTTCGCATAAATGTAGAGAGCAAGCTGGTGGCTTGTTAAACCTTCATTTTGAAATGTTCTAAATCACATTGTTGTTCATTTCAGGCTAGAGGAATGAATTATCTTCATCACAGAAATCCACCAATTGTGCATCGAGATCTGAAGTCTTCCAACCTGCTTGTAGATAAAAACTGGACTGTTAAGGTGATCAATGCTTCAAAATGCATTTGACGGGCCTAGGATGGTTCAATATAATGAGTTTTGTTATTTTCCTTAGGTTGGAGATTTTGGCCTGTCTAGGTTGAAGGATGCAACTTTATTAAATACGAAATCTGGGAGAGGCACCGTAATGACGTCACTCGCTTTTTTCATTTTTAAATATGAAACTTCTGACCTGAACAGCTGGCAACTGTAAAATCTTTAGTTTGTTTTTAGTGAACGAAGTTTTATTTCTGTATCTTTCTAACAATCATATTTGTTGTTGAAATGCAGCCTCAATGGATGGCCCCTGAAGTCCTTAGAAATGAACCTTCCAATGAGAAGTAATTACTTGGAACTGTGACTCAACCGATTGCGTTCAGCCTGGAATTTTCTGGAAACTTTGAAAAATGGAGACGATATTCTGAACAACGAATTTTTCCAAAAAGTTTTCCAAATTGTCATTTTCCTTAATTATTTGCTAACTGGCCCTAATGATCTTGAGGAATCGTTAAATCAGCTTTAAATGTTCTATGTTTAAAATCTTTGATTAGAAACTTCTATATAGCTGCAGTTTGAGTTTTTTCAATCACAATCCTACCTTTTCCAGTTTCCAAAAATATCGCTAGTTTGAAAGTTATTCTGTACTAGCAAATAGTGCCTATATCCTATTGAATTGGTAATGCAGTTGATGCTTCTGAAGTAATGGATTTCTTGCCTTTTTAAAACAGGTCTGATGTATTCAGTTTTGGTGTCATCCTCTGGGAACTAATGACTCAATCTATTCCCTGGAAAAATTTTGAATTCCTTACAGGTTTCTCTCTCCTAGAAACACATGTAGTTTCAACATAAACTCGTCTGTACAACTGGTCTACTGCAGAGAGAACATAAACTAATAGTGCTGCTAACTAACACATCACTTGGATTGACCAATTTACCTAAGAGTTTTAATTAAAGTTACATTCTTAGATGGTTAAGTAAATATAGTGTTATAGTAAATATGTTTAACAATTGATTAATTAAAGTAACAAGTGTAATCTGAACACTGGGATTTTTTTATAACCATTGTATTTCATTTGAAAGGTTGTTGGAGTCGTAGGCTTTATGGACAGACGACTGGACCTTCCAGAGGACCTTGATCCCCATTTTGCGTCAATCATCGATGATTGCTGGCAAAGGTGCTTATACAGACACACTTCAGTTTTAATATGATAGAGATTTCCTTCTTGGTTCTAACTCAGATTTACTTGGTTAAAAATGGGAGCAGTGATCCAGAGCGACGCCCATCATTTGAAGAGCTGATCCAGAGAACGTTGTTCCTTGTCAACAGAGTAACAGCAGTGTCAATTAGGAGAATTGCAGAATCCTAAACGTGTTATATGGTTTGGGTTTTGTTTTCTCAAAATGTGTTTGTTAAAAACAGATTATGAGAAGCACAAACCAACATATTGAGTGGCAACTGGCAACCCTTAGAACATTCTTCCTTCCGAAAGTAGAAAGAACAACTCGAGAGAGACAAACCGAAGGTGGGGAGTAGGCGATAAAAATGCTTGTAATTTTGTTTGGAGTCTTTGTATATAGATATTATTCACGTGTTTTTCTTTTCTCTTCATTCCCATAAAAAAAATTAAGAGAAAATTTAAAATTGCAATCAAACAATACTCTTACCTAGGTTATTTACAATAATAAATCCAAATACATTTTCACTGTTCTATAATATATTGAAAATTATTCATGATATAAAAAAATAATTATTCATTAATTAGTGTATAATGAAAGATATCCTAATATGCGTGTTAAATATAGCTGTCGGTTAGATTCGTTGACTGTGTAGCCCAATTGGTCCAATTTTGAAAAGCGAGTCTCATTTTAAAGCTTCTCCTCACAGCGAAAAGGTAGACAGAGCCTTCATATCTGCATTTGCTCACAATCATATTTGACCATTTCAATTCACACTTCTGGACTCCACATTTCCAACAACCACTTTCTTCAAACCAAACAAATTATAATAAAATATTTCCCATCAATTTCTTCTATTTAAAACTGAATGTGAAATAGTGGAGAAGGACCTACAAAAATAATATATTTCATATTTCGAAATACGTTGGATTCTACGTAATATAAAAGTAACAACACTGTGTTTGAACTCCTTCTCTTAAAACGTCTAATTTTTACGTTAAACATATACACTACGGAATTCAAAAGTGCTTAACATAACTTGGTCTGCTAAATTATAGTACTTTTATATCATCCAATGTTATATGTTCTTTATTACTACGTGTTCAATAAAAAAAATACCTACTTGATAATTAAAATATCAATATTTTAATCATATATTTTATTTTTTAACTTAAAAATGTTAATATAAATTATTATATTATTAAAGTGAATGATCAAAGGGATAAACACATTTTTTATTGCTTTTTCTTGCCATATTTCCTAGTCCTTAATTTTATATGCTTTTTCTCGCTGGCTGAATACACGTGTGGGTAATAGATTTGTTTTCTACGGAAATCATTATATAAAGGTGAGTGAAAGAAAGAAAGAAAAATAAAAGGATTTAATGCACACGCATTATGTTAGTTCGCTCCGAACGAGTTCTTACTATGTTACTGTCTGATTTCTTCACTCTCTCTTTCTTTCACAAACGCATCTTCAAAACCCAAACCATTACGTTAATCCTTTTCTCTATTAGACCCAGTTAATGGGTAAGGCATCCAAATGGTTTCGCGCCATTCTTGCTCTCAAAAGACCAGACTCGCCGTCCGCCACCGCTCCCAAACCGCCCAAGGACAAACGACGGTGGAGCTTCGTCAAATCCTACAGAGAAAAGGACCATTCCACCGTCGACCACTCCTCGGTACACGCGGAAAGCGCTGATCCCAACCTTCCAGCACTCACCGCCGTCACCGTCCTCGGAGGCGTTACTCGAGAAGAATGGGCAGCCGTTAAGATTCAAGCCGCGTTTCGAGGCTCTTTGGTTCGTATGATCATTCATTATATTATATTATTCTCCTCTTCTTCTAATTATTGTTCTTTTTCTCTGTATACCATTAAGGAAAATATTTATGTACATTCGGGTGCGAGTATCTTCTTGAATGAGGGTGTTTTAACATAATCAGCATTTATGGTTAACTTCTATTATCCAAGAGAGTCTTCAACGTAAAGTAAAGTGTTTTATCATTTTTCAAACAAGTTAAATAAGTTTTCTTTTTTGTTTGTCCTTATGTTTAAGTCGTGTTGGTGAAAAAAGGTTTGAGTTTAATAAGGAAAAAATATGAAAGATCCTGGAAGATGAGTGTCGTCCTATGTTTGCAGATTTGGCTTATCTGCGAGACGGTGTCTTTTGTTGTGGTTCTGCTGAAAAATTGTTTGCTTCAAAAACGCAATTTCTTGCTCTGAATAAACATTAATTAAGACTGATTAATCTGTTCGGGTGTCAGCTACTAACGCTTATCGAGGTTCGTCAGCGTCAGCGTCAGCGTCTCCCTCTTTTCCCTCTGTGTTGCCCTTTTCACCATTAAATGTGATCTTGCTTTTCACTCTCTTCACACACGCAGAGCAACTTAAAGTGTATAATAAAATTGATTGGTATGATTAATTCTTTTTACTTCTCATGAGAAAATTGTCATTCATTTTAAATATTTATTATTTTTTAGTGAAAACACACCGAGTAATTTTCAGAAAAAAAGAAAAAAAAAACAGTCATAAGAATCCTATGAAACTATAATAAATTCTCGAAAAAGTTTCTTTAATAGGAAAGGAAAAGATGGAGTATTTCGGTTTTTTTTACGTGCTTTTACCTTTTGTTTTATTTGTTTTGTGTTTTGGGAGTGAGTAACTTTTATGAACAACTGGTGATGATGAAATTTGTAGGCAAGGAAAGCCCTTAGAGCGTTAAAAGGATTGGTGAAGCTACAGGCATTAGTGAGAGGTGAGATAGAAAGAAAGCGAACGTCAGAATGGCTGCAAAGAGTACAAACACTCTTACGTATCCAGGCCCAGGCCCAGGCCCAGTTCCGTGTTGGGCGGGCCCAAACTTTTCACTCCCCTTATTTGAATGCAAACTCATCCACTGCCCACCTACATGTAACCGTTTTCAATCCTCTCTTTCTTTGTTATAGTTTCAATGCCTTTAAATTTGTTACGAACATATTCATTGGATAATGAACCATATGACATTCTAAGTTTTTCAATCAAATTAATGATTTTGTGGCAATGCCAATACGTTACCCTAGAATGTCTTCCATTGACAGGGTTCACCAGACAAATCTGAAAGCCCCATCAGCTCCGAGAGCATGAAATATGATCACTCACCTTCATTACTCAAGGTTTTTACCCCTGCTGTTCATGATTAAATTATTTAGCTTGTCAACTTATGAAAACAAACATTCCTATGATTGTAGAGAAACAGCTCAAAGTCCCGCATGCATATCAATGTTAACGAAGACAAATCATGGCATGAACGAAGATGGTGGTCAAGAGCTTGTAGCCTGGACGAAGAAGGATGTGTGAGGATTCTAGAAAATGATTCTGTAAAAGCACACGTGCCATCAAAGGGTAGAAGCCATGGTTTGGTTAGTGAAGTTCAGTCTTACAGCCCTCGAAAATGGAACGAGGTTGAGGACAACTCATCGTGTGGTGCTGACAATAGTCCTCGTACTTTGTCCTCTTCTTCTAAAAATGGTGGCTCCAAAAGAAGCCCTTTTACTCCTACCAAGAGCCATCTGAGTGGTTGTTCTGAACCTGATTATCCGAGTTACATGGCATACACTGAATCATCAATGGCAAAGGTAAGATCTGTGAGTGCTCCAAAGCAGAGGCCCACCCAATACATGAGGTCAAGTTCATCTTCTAACAGCTACTCGCTTCATGATAATGGATTTCAATTTGGTGACTCAAAGTTGGCCACTCAAAGGGTAGCATCATCATCACACGCAAACTTCACTAACAAGGCTTACCCTGCTTCTGGTCGTTTGGACAAGCCTGGGTTATCTGTGCCGTATTATAAATACTGACATACGTAAATATGTGTTGTGTTGGAATGGATTTTCAATGTAATGTTTTTATCTGTGTAATGTTCCTGTGCTGATCTTTACAATTTCGTCACCTATTTGGGCTTTCTTTTAAGATAATGTACCTAGACTACAACTTCACACATTTACTGAATTACGTTTTGAACATGGATTGAGGTGACCGTCTAAGCTGTATTGTATCGTCTAAAGTCTAATGTTGTTTTGAAGTTTAAGTATTAAGTCGAACTGTTTATCCAAATTGTTGTACAGGTATCTACAGAAAGAATTCCAATATTAAAGTCAATTTAACATTCACCATTAACAATTAATCGTATAGTAAATTTAAATCATTTACTTTGTTACTTGAAATATCTATTTATACATATTGGGATGAATTTTTAATTAAAATTAGTCTAATCATTATCCAATTGCAACTAATTATATTTTACCATTTAATTAGCATTAAGGTTAATCTATTTAATCATAGTGGAGTAGGTCCTGTTTTAGGTGGAAAAAATAAATTTTGAAAACATCGTATACCTAGATTTTTAATTAATTTTTTTTTAAATTAAAACTTATTTAAACCATTAGTTGTGTGTCTTCTCTATGATTCGTTTGTTGTTGAATGTATGGTTAGCGCCGAGAAAAAAATTGAAGTTACACGGTAATTATTTTAGGATTTTTTTTTTTGTTATAAATGATACGCACATAGAAACATTTTTTTTTTAAAAAGATTAATAGAAAAAGTAACAAAATGTTTGAACTGTTTAAAATGCTTTTACAAATAAACAAAATATTATAAACCTGTCATCTATTTAAATATATAGAGTTGAAACTCGAATTACTTAATCTAAGCGACATGTTAAGGACAAAAACAAGACTCTTTAATAGTCATATCATACATCACGTGTTATGATAATTTCTTAGCTTCTCTTACATTTACTTTTTTTTCAATAAACTTCTCACGACCCTGGCTACTTAAGGTCAAAGTAGACAAAACCTTTGCTTTTAAACTTAAATAAAGTAAAATAAATTTAACACTGATATATTTCTACTAAATTAATTATAAAATGATGTTTGAAAATAAAATTTAATTTAATTTTTATAAATGACTATTATTTTTTATAATAAATTATTTTATTAGTAAAAGTATCTTATTTTTTAAGTTTATTTTAAGTTTTCTAAAATTATGATATATTTTAACATACTACTTTTTATTTCCTGAAATTGATTAGAGATTAAAAGAAAGAAAGAAAAAACAAATGAATTAGATTTGAGTGATGAAAATGAATTAGGGTGTAGAAGAATGATAGTTGAGGTGATTAAGGAAACATGAAGTGGGAAATGTTTGTGTATGGAGTTGAGAGAAGTCCAATAACTGTAGGGTGTGTGAGAAATGATGTTGTATAAGAATAATCCAAACAAGTAGTGATGAAGGGTCCCTCTCTTGTAACCCTTTACCCAGCATATAATACCTTCCAAATCACATTAATCTCCACCGTGCCAATGCTCAACGCTAAATTAACTATTAAACTAAAAACATGTTAGTCTTTTCGACAAATATTTAGAGTTAGACGTCTAGATGTAGTAGTCTTATCAACAAGTATTAGAAAAAATTAAAAACACCTCAATACAATGTTTAGTCTACTCTAAAAGATCAAGAATCCAATATAATATTTATCCAATATAAATGAGATTTTATTGTTTATTGGGAACGTAGTTGGATATTACCAAGTTTTAAGCATTGAAAAGTTGTTGGAAGTCCCACATCGATTAGAGATAAAGTTAATTTATAATATATAAGTAGGTGTAAATTTTTTCTTACAAACCAGTTTTGTGGGATTGAGTTAGACTTAAAGTTCACTTCTTAACAAATGTATGAAGATATAAATCATTTGGATATAAGTCAAGCATTGGGCACCGGATATCGAATATAAGTACTATGGTTTGGTTTCGTGGGATTGAATTAGGCTTAAAGTCCACTTTGGTTTGATTTTATGGGATTGAATTAGGCTTAAAGTCCACTTCTTAACAAATGTCTGAAGTTATAAATCATTTGGATATATGTCAAACATTGGACACCGAATATCGAATATAAGTACTATGTTTCTCACACTAAAGTATGTATCTTTTTAATCATGCTACTAATTAAACCGAATTACATTAGATAATTAGTAAAAAAAAAGTTAACTTTTCACAAATAAAGTGATCAACTTTTGAGTTGAGATACAATAACTTTTCTTAATTTCTTTTATTTTACTATTATTGAACAAATCTTCATATTTTTTTGTTATTTACTTTAAACATACATGAGTTAGTGATTATCCTTTATTGTGAGTTTTTGTGTTAATGAAAATATTTTTGTGATGATTTTCTTTTTTAGGTATAATTGAAATCCAATAAACATGAGAGATTTAGTTACAAGAGTTAAAGTGTTTTTATTTTAAGAAAAATAAACAGTAAAATGAGAAATTTATGTGTATTAAAAAATGTGAATTATCATCATGTATTATAGATATTAACTTTTTTTGGTATTGGCGGTTAGTTTTGTTCTCTTACTATGAGTATTTATATGGTAATTTTTCTTTACTCCATACAATATTTGAGACAGTGAAAAATGTAGAAGAATAAGGATAAAATAGAAAAGAATGACGTGTGTAGTGATAAAACGTAGGACTGTGCGTCCGCATCTCTAATCTATAAAAATAATATAATTTGAAAAATATAAAAAATGCTTTTACAAAAGAAAATTGATGGATTGTAAAATTATTTTTTAATTAAAGAACTATGCCTTTATTTTTTAAACTCGGGAATTATATGGATATTTTGGTAAATAAAATAATTATGTACTATCATTTATTTAATTTTTCTCACAGATAAATAAAACTAAACCTATCACAAAAAATCAAAATGCAAACCAGTTTAGATTGAATTTAAATTTTGAACCAAGTTGCTGAATTTTAAATGACTAAAAATACGTTTTTTTCTCTCTCAAACCATTCAATTGAGTCTACAAGCTTTGTCGATATAATGTATCTTTGTCTTAATTTCACTCAATATTTAAATGATTAACTAATTTAAAAAACGTATTATATTTTGTTATTATCATAAGAGTTAAATGTCTTTTAAGTTTTAAGACGATATAAAATTCATTCCTGATGCGTTAATATTTTTACGTGTTAAATAGCGTTTATATCTAAATTTGAAATGTTTGTCTTATTTCGTTTATTTTAATTCAAATATCAGTTTAAAATATTACATAATTTTTTTTAACATAATTATTAGAATAAAAAATTATATTAATTTATTTTTAAAATTTAAAATTTAAAATATTAAAATTTGAAATATATACAAATATTAGTTTTATATTAAAAAAAAAAACATATTTATCCTTATAAAAATATATCAGCAAAATAACTTATTCAACATTGTCATAAGTATCTTTAAATAATTTATTTCATATATTTTATATTATTCTAGGTCATAAATCATGTTTACTTTCCAAATACAAATGTGAACATAAATAGTTAATATTTGATTTACTTAACAAAATAACGAATATCATTAACTTGTATTTATTATATTTACAAACATTTACAAAGGTCATTAATTGAAATTGAATATATAAAAAATAAAAAAAGTAATTGAAAGCATAATTTAATTGATTCAAGACACTTTTGAAATATATTATTAATTAAATAAAGAATTAAATATGTTTAGTACTAACTTATAAATTAGAATTTATTTTTATTTTAAACTTTAATACATTTTAATCTCAATTACATTAAATTTTTCTAACATATCAAAAGCATTTTAATATAGTAGTTAAATTGTTTACACTATTTTATTATGTTTTAATTCAAATGTTAATTTAGAAAATCATTTAACAAAACTAAAAAAATTAATATCATTAAATTAAGAAAGATTATATTAATTTACTTTTAAAATTTAGAGACCAAGTTATATTAAAATTTACACAAAAATTATTTTCAATTTCATGAAATAAAAACCCTTAAATAACATAAAAATAATCCAAATTTATTTATATTTGTATAACCTTTTTCTTCTCGTATAAGCTGTAGAAGTAATCTGGTACGTTAGCTAAATTGATTAAGTAATAAATGAAATCAGAATATTGTACCTAACCGTAGCATTTAAGAAAAAACTTGGAAAGCTCAGATAAAACATGAAAGAGTAATTATTAAAAAGTTGACTTAATTTTTATTTATAAGAAAGGATTACACAGAAGGTGTGATCTTATACACGAAATGGTATTCGGTTAATCCGAACGCAAACAGGACAAACATCACCCTGAATTCATTCCCACTAGAAAAAAAAAACATTGTCGTCATCACTAATCATATTACGGATTTTATTTTGCAAATTTCAAAGTCCCTTTTACAGATAGGTAAGGTATCTCTTCCGTTCCGTTCAAATCAAAACCACAATCATTCATTTCTTCGTTCGCCTCTACAAAGTGCCACCTCCACCCATTTAAATTCGCTGCAAACAAAAATTTTCTATGTTCTGAACCGAGTCAATAGTGGACTCGGCGAGTCGCTTTCCGAATCTGTTTCTCAATCTCAAGAAGCTCAAACATGCCGACGACAAGGTCCCCGAGCCCTTCTTCTGAGGACATCGTCGATTCGACGCCGCTTCTGGCCAATTCTGGCGGCTCCTCAGAGGAGCTCACCACCGGCCGTCGATTTGCTCGCCGGCAGAGGCTACGGCAGGCGGCGAGGTTCCTCCGGCAGGCGAGCGGGCGCAGAATGATGCGCGAGCCGTCGATGCTGGTCCGCGAGGCGGCGGCGGAGCAATTGGAGGAGAGGCAGAGCGATTGGGCGTATTCGAAGCCGGTGGTTGTTCTGGACATCGTTTGGAACTTCGCGTTCGTGGTTGTGGCGGGGGCCGTGTTGGTTTTGAGCGCGAGAGAAGCGCCGGGGATGCCTCTGAGGTTGTGGATTTTAGGGTACGCTATGCAATGCGTTCTTCACATGGTTTGTGTTTGCGTAGAGTATAGGAGGAGGAGGAGGAACCAACGCGACACCGCGTCGGTTTCAGCGCAGGACAGAGTTGGGAGCAGCAGTGAAAATTTGAGTTCATCTTCGAGGGAGGGTTCTGCTTCTGGCTCTGCGCAGTATGTGTCGTTGGGGCAACTCGATGAGGAGGGTACTAGGTGAGTTTCTTCACCCTTTTTTAAAATGGTTTATTTATTTATTTTTATTTGGCAAATAATTTCGCTGGTTCAGATACTTGTGTTGATGGATGAAGAGTTATTAAGACTGTCATGTGAACTTTTGGAATTTCGTGTTACATAAACGAAATATAAGGTGTGAGTGAGTGTTGCCATGTTAGTCGAACTTGTGATTAAGTGGTAATGTAGTTACCGTAGCCTTCTCTTTAGGAACACTTACCATCGAAAGCTTGATGAATTTGAAGAACACCTGAGTCTCTCCCGAATACTGAGTGATTGAAAAGGTCAAAAAATGTAAGTTTGACAGTAAAACGAGAAGACAGAGATTGCCATGTAATATAATTTTCTGTTAAAGGGGTTTTTTTATTTAATTTGTCATAGCACAAGTCTAAGTGTGTATGATTATGTACCAAAAAGGATCGATGTTAAACCCGTATGGGATATAATTGACTGCATTTCAGATTTCAGCCTTGGTTCTCTTAAGCTCATTCGGCTATTGGAATTGGAATTAGGCCTAGATATTAGAAAATAGGCCATTTAATTTTAATTATTGTTTTTAGCTTGTGTGAGGCGAACCTGATGTTACCTTTTGACTTGGATGTTATGCACTCAAATCCTGAAACAGTCTCTTTGCTTGTGAGGAAAAAGTTGAAGATATCTCACATTGGTTAGGAATGGCGATAGTAGCCTTTACAAGAACTGGACAATCCTCCTTTCTTGATCAAGATTTTGAGATTGAATTTTGTTTAATTCATTTCTAATACTTGTGCACTGCATCACCCTTTTGTTTAGCACATACATTATATTTAGAATTGTGTTAGAAGCGACCCTAACGGTATTCGCCCCTAACCTACCTTGGTTGTGGTTTCTTGGGTTGTCTTAATTACTGTCTAAAGGATGGTGTTCAGTCTTACATCAACTAAAAATATGACTTCAACAAAGCTGATAAGACTTAGGCGGTCCTTACTCTTCACCTTATAAGTTAGTTTTGGGCATGTTTAGACGAGCTCCGGTATAGAAACTTATTATAGGGAAAAGATGTCAAGAAAAAAGTAAAATTGACTTCTTTATAAGTTAAAATTAACTTATGCACTAGTTAAAAATAAAATTTAGAAGAATTATGAGAGATCTACGCATTGGCTTATGAATAAGCTCCTTTTTATGTAGAAAATCGTTCATAGATACCATGAGTTCAAATTCTAAAATGGTATTAGAACAACAGAGTACGTTAGATTCATTGTTGGGCCACTTGCATTACCACACTCCAGACTAGTAGTCCTGGGTATGGCGCTTTGGAAAGTTGTCTTAGTTGCAGTAAACCCAAGTCTCCCACAGTGGTAGTCTCCTTTGGGACAGTCAATTTTGTAGTTTGAGTTAGGTCGAAGTCCAAATTTTAAGTAACAATTTCATATATGCAAAATATAATTAACTATTACAAAATTTTAACATGGACTCTGAAAATTACAATTTCGAGAAGTACCCAGGCACTTGAATATTCTACCGAATATCTCATAGTACTTGACGTGGGAATTAAGCACCTCACAGTATCCAAATTCCAATGAAATTCCAACGGTACGGTCTAAAAGGATGTAGAAAGGGAACAAATAGAGCGTTATTTCATTGTTTATTATCTCTGATGTCATTCTGTACCAAACCTTATTGTTGTGTGCTAAAGCAACAGTTGCTGTTACCATGTACATCGGCAACACATTCTTTCTCTTGCATTTCTCTTTTATTTTCATAACAGTCTCTGCTTGGGCTCTCACCCAATCTTCCCCAACTCAACCTTCCACTGAGTGTATTAATCGTTCCTTGAAAAATTGGATATTCCATGTAATTTATAATCGACATCCAGTGTGAAAATGAAGAGGATTGCTTAGTTCAACAAAATGTATTTTAGTTACAAACAAGATGTTTTAATTTTACTATTATTTATCAATGTAACTTTTTTCTCATAAATTTCGAACAATGTAATTCTAATTTTGTTCATTAATTTGCTGCTTGTTGGTCATCAGTGTTGCAAAGCATTTGGAATCAGCCAATACAATGTTTTCATTTGTTTGGTGGATTATTGGATTCTACTGGGTATCAGCCGGTGGTCAAGAATTAGCCCAAGATTCTCCTCAGCTTTACTGGTTTGCCCCCTGAGTCTCTCTCATTCCTATTGTTCATATATCTATTGTTATTTAGGTTTAATTAATTTTCAAGCTATTCATAAATTTTGGGTATTTTTAATTAATCCCTTATTAATTTTTTATTTTTGTATATTGAGTACTCAAATATTTTTATATTTTTTAATTGAGTCTATGTTGTCTAATTTTTCCTGTAAATGGATGACATGACTGTTATGTTGCCCACTCGTATTGCTTATATGTCTTCATGTATTAAGAAATGTGAGGTTTTGTAATTAATATAAAATGGTATTGGAATTAATGTAAAACAATGAACGAATTTTATTGCTTTCATTGAAACATGTTGGGTAACAAGGGACTTTTATTGTCACCTACATCAACGGTAATGACGGTGAGCTCCCTTGGTAGTTGTACATGGCAGCAATTGAAGAACATGACGTTCTCGTCATCAGCATGTTTATAATGAAAACAATAAAAATCATTTGTTGGTTTACATTAATCACAATATTATTTTATATTAATTACAAAAGCTTTACATTTCTTAACACGTGAAGACAAATAAGCAAGATAAATGGATAAGATAACAGTCACGTCATCCAGTTCATGAAAAAATTAGACAACAAAGACTCAATTGAAAAATATATAAAACATTGAGTATTCAATAAACCAAAAAATTTAAAATACTCAAATTTATGAGGGACTTAAAATTTAATTAAACCTATTATTTATTCATCTTTTGGAAAATCTGCTGATATTTTCTTATTTTAGTTAAATACTTTTGACTGAATCTACATGTGTTGCAGGCTATGCATAATTTTCCTGGGTTTTGATGTTTTCTTTGTTGTTTTCTGTGTTGCACTGGCGTGTATCATTGGTATCGCTGTTTGCTGTTGCCTACCATGTATCATTGCACTTCTATACGCAGTTGCAGACCAGGTAAGTCATGTTTCATTGGTCATTTAGCTGTTCTTGTTTTGACGTCTCTAAAGCTATTGAATCTACTTTCTCAGTAGCTCCAAATGGAAGCACTGTATTCTGTATAAAAATGGGTAGGAAGTTGCTGATCAGTAATCTTTGAAGTAACTTTGCAAATTTAGTCATCTCAACATATATAATAATAATTTGTATAAATTTAATGCTGGAGTCTTTGCACTTGTAGAACACATGAATGGACAGATTAAACAAGTGTTAAATTGATAGATGTTTCACAACGTTAACTAGTTTGACTTGCCCTACTACTGTACTACTGACTGTGTACTAACACAGTGAACATGACTCATTCCTAGAGTATACAAAGGCATAATGGATATCATAGACACGTGATTCTATTATTTAGGTGCTCTCACTGGGTCCTCTATTTTTCTGCACACAGGAAACCCTTAGAGACTGTTTATACATCTCTACTTTTCAGATTTTTCAGGGTTGTAGGCGAGGCAATATCATAAATATTATTTTCTTATAAAATTAGAGAGATGGGATCTGGAAAGAAAACCCAAAACTTCTAAGTTGGATTTTTTATTTTATTTTATTCTAATGATAGATTCTGCAACACAAGTGTAATGGTACTTTGAAAATCCAATAGAGGGTGTTGATTGTGAATGTACCACTAATATTATTGACATGGTGAATGTTCTGTAGCATAGGAATGTTAAATGGGTGATTTTATTGTTATCTATCTATCTATTTATTTATTGTTACTTACGAATGTCCTTGTCTGTGGAAAAAACAGGAAGGAGCATCAAAGGAAGACATTGAGCAGTTGTCAAAATTTAAATTTCGGAGAATTCAAAGCAATGAGAAACTTACCGGAACTATACAGGGGCCTGTTGGAGGAATAATGACTGAATGCCACCCTGAGTCACGTATGGAACATGTTCTTGCCGAGGAGGATGCGGTATGTCATAAATGTTATGTGTGGGTGTTACCCATTTCAGTCGGTTTTATTGCTTCGTCTCTTAATCTATATTGGGCCTGTTTGGGAAATTTTATCATAAGCATTTATAGTTGGGAAAAATACGTAGGAAAAAATGAAATAAGTTTTTATAAGCTAATCTGTAGAAACTTTCATATTAACTTCTCTAAAAGAAGATTTTTAACTTATAAATAAGTTAATTTTAATTCATAAAGATATGTATTTCATCTTTTCTTTTTCTTTGTCTAAACGTGTTTACGGCGTAATTTACCAATCATATTAATTGTTTTGCATATTTCAAACAGAAATCCATGTTTCAAAGAGACACTTTATTGCATACTGTTTTTAGTGTTACTACCACAGTTTTTATATGTAGAAGTACAAATTTGTCTTCTGATAACAAACTGCAATTTGTAAATATGTTGTTTGTACACGTGCTTGACTTGTATGGAGTATTTCATCATTGGATAAACCATCTATTTACATCGCTAAAATATTGCTTTCTCTCCTAAATACAGTTAATCCTCAAACAAAATACTAAAAGTCGTAATAAATAGTCCCCCAACTATTAGAAAGTCCATCGAATTTATCCCTAACCTTGGTAGAATATACTAGTACTCAATCTTAAGGAATTACTTATGCTATTCTATTACTTTAGGGACTATATAGTAGAGAGAGTAATACTTCGAAAGAACTAAATTGATGGTTTCTTCTCTCACCATAACCTTATAAACATGAGGAAATTGACATAATGGTTTTAGTGCCTGCTTAGAAAATTTCGATATAGTAACTTAGTGCTGGAAATAATGGCTGCCTTATCAGTCACTACCATTCTGAATTATATTTTTTTTCATACAGGAATGTTGCATCTGCCTTTCCTCTTATGACGATGGGGTTGAGTTAAGAGAACTTCCTTGTGGTCACCATTTTCACTGTGTCTGTGTGGATAAATGGCTGTATATTAATGCCACTTGCCCTCTCTGCAAGTATAACATCTTAAAAAGTAGCAACCTCAGTCAAGAGGAGGTGTAGAAGATTGAGTCAGGAAAGTTTTTAGCGGCCATGTTGAGGAATCTGCATGCTTTTGATTCAAGGTATAATAGGCACAGCTTGTTAAATACACTTTGACACAGTCCGATACAGTTGCTGCTGCTGTGTACTGTTATCATGCATCGATAGCTGTTTTGATTATTTACAGTTATTGTTGTGGCTTCTAACTGGTTGTGTATATCAGTTCTTTAGTGCATACCCTCTCAAGAGAATTTGGTTGTCATTTTTATTGCGGTTTATGTAGGCATCATTTGTATTGTTGTAATGGACCTAAAATGTCTTGCCCAAAAGCCACCGTGGAATGGTCTATCATGTCTCACTTAGTACGTGTTACGAAAACCTTGTGTTCATTTCAGTTTAAACAGAGAAAGGAAACGAAAAAAGATTGAGAAATAGGTTGAAAATTAATAGTTATATATTCATGGAGTGAAAGACAGACAGCAAAAGTATGATACAATTAGAAGAAAAGAAGAGAACTAACTTAAAAGAGCGATTTACATCGTATATACATACATAGTTGTCATAAATTCCCAACAGTAGGATGGAGACTTGTTTGATGTGTATGTGATTATGACCAAAATCTTCCAAAAATTCCAGCTTCTTAATTAAGTTGCTACTCTTGCACTGTTAAAAATTCCAGCTTCTTAATTACGTTGCTACTCTTGAACTGTTTCACAATTTACACGGTCTAATGATGGAGAGCATGCTCTCAGTTGAAATCTCTAAACTTCAGACTATTTTATTTATATCTACATGAAGAGAGGTATGCATTTATTTTCTAATTTTATCTTTTAAATGTTTCTTTTTCAAATTAAAATAATATTTTATCAATATTATCTTTTAAGGATGTTTATTTTAATTTATTTATTTTTTAAAAATTTAACTGATTATTTAAATTTAACTTTTTATTTAAATTTAACTATTTTTTTAATGTTTAAATTTAAATATTCTTAATTAAAAAATTATCTATAAAATACATAAGAGCTACTTAAAATAAAATTATAAAATTATTTTTGTTTAATTTTATAATTATAATAATAATAATTTTATTGTTTTTTATTATAGAAAAAAAATAGTATTTATAGATAATTTTTACAATTGTATAACGTCTTTTCAAAATAAATCATATTCATGCATTTGAAACTTATAATTATCTTTTAAATATATTTTTCCCCAAATGAAGACATCCTTCAATTACTCCTAAATTTTTCAAAAATTGTTTTCTCTTTCATTATGTATAGTTCAAAATTTATTACACACACACTAATGAAGACATCCTTCGATATATATATATATATATATATATATATATATATATATATATATATATATATATATATATATATATATATATATATATATATATATATATATATATATATATATATATATATATATATATATATATATATATATATATATATATATATACTCATTTTTTTGTAATATTCAAATAAAATTAATTTTTAAAATTTCTTGGCACATTATTTAAAAATATTCTGACACATATGTTCTAATACTTGATTATGCATAAAAATTAGTTATTAAAAATCTGCTAGTGAGAGTGAAAAATGAAGGAATGGAAAAAGTGAAGAAAATATCGTAATAAAATTAAAAAAAATGAGATTTGTTAAATTAAAAAAAAGCAGAAAATGGCAAATAAGTAGAATGTTTATGAATAATTTGATTAATTTAATAGAATACTTCTTATAAATTAATATATTTAAAAATAAGTAAAGTGTCTTATATTAAAAATGAAGTATGATAAACATTTGACTACTTATCACCCTCAGCTTAAACAGTCTCCTTGCATATAGTTTAAAAAATAATTGTCATGATTTGATATCCATAAGTTTCCATAATTTTATAAAATAATTCGATGTAAAAATAATTTCAAAAGATATAAATTAAAGTTAAAATAAGTTTCAAATTGAAAAAGTATTAGAAAATATTAAAAATGAAAAAAAAAACATTTCAAATTAACAAATTAAAATAAATTTTTTAACATTGAGATGATAAAATTTAAGTTAATCTAAAATTAATCTAACAATTATTTAACACAATATTAAATTTTAAGTTAATATAAATTTATTTAATTTATATTTAAATACTTTTATTTTATTTTAAAATATTGATATTAATATTATAATCTATTACATTAGAAATCATAATTAATTATGTCTCACTTATCTGATATCTATGAAACATTCCATAGGGCAAAGAATGTTCAACCCATCAGAGTCCTTTTTTCTCATACAAACAAGTACACAAAGCTCTCATCTTCTAACAAACCAAAACTTTTCTTTCTTTCTTTCTTTATCAGAAGTTACCTGTAATTAATTCTGACCTTAGATGATAGCAACTCCCAAACAAAACCTTAATATTAACAATAATGATATTTAATACAAAAAAATTACATTCATTTTCATTTGATATTATCTTTTATTATTTTTAATCTTTTCTTTTTTTAAAATACAAAAAATAATTTTTTTTATAATCATTTTTTATATAATATATAAATGAATGTAGAAATATATTTTCCTATCATTACTCTATTATTAGTCGTGTATATATCATTACAATTGTACCAAAAGTTAAAGTGTATATAATATATCTTTTTTCATTCTTTGTGTATTTTTTTCCTATTGACCATTTTTTCTTAAACTCATATACCTGATTGATGAAAGCTTTTGAGTGATATTGCACCAAATTTTTCGCGTTGTTGCGGCTGTTAGGATTAACAATTAGATGTCTGCATCATCCTCTCTGTATAAGCCTTTTCTATAATTTTGGTGGTTATCTTTTACGACAAATGCTAAAGATTCCAATTCTCAATTTCAAAATTTCACGCTGTAATGTGTCTTTTCTGCTGTCACGTTGAAATAAAACTAAATTATAATATATAATATATAAATGAGATGTAAATATTATTTTATAATTCGACTTTATGAAACTAAATTAAATTTAAAATCTATTTTTTAATATAATATTATACAATAATAAATAAAAAAATAGAGACAAAATGACGTAATACTACAAAGAATTTTATAATTTTATTTTAATAATTATTAGTTTTCTTTTTATATTTAATTTTAATTTAATGGAACTTTTATTTTTTGTAAAACGGTCTAATGTAATGTTTATGTTCAATTAGTACCAGCAAAGTCAAAATATAAATCACTTATTATTTTGATTTTTTTTTTATTTTGACACATGACCACTTTTAATTAAAATATAATTAAAATTTTGATATGTAATTGATTCAAAATTTTAACAATAATACTTTGGAACAACATTAATTTAATAAAAAATATTATACTATTATAAAAGCTAAATTATTAATTGTTTTTTTTAAAATAAACTTTGGAGTTTGGAAAATTAGTCCTAAGTAAAGTGTTATTTTGATGCTCTAAAGGAAGAAAATATGTTTGCATGATTACTTTATCCAAGTAAAAGCGATTCTTTAGTACTTTTTTTATGAGTTAATCATGTATTGAATAAAATAAATAATATATAAAAGCTTCTACAAATTTATTATTTTGATATTTTAGATTGAAAAGTAGTATGTTACTTTATTAGAAAATTTTGCTTAATTTTCTTATTGAAGTGGATGATGAAGGGTTGGTATTAGAGATATGTGATTCATTAAAGGTGGACTATATGTATAAATCAATCATTAAATATCAACCCAATCCATTCAAGATGCAATGAGTGTGATTTTTATTTAAATTTGAAATGAAAATGAACTTAAAAGGATATTTTTTAAAAAAACATATCCATTATTGAAATATTTTATTAATGCTATTTTATAAGCGAATTCATCGAATTTTCGGAGGTGGGATTTTAGGATGGCTTTTAATTTCTCTTTATATGGATTGAAGACTGATACTCATAAATAACAAATCTGGATTGTACTGCAAGATTTAATCAGCTCATTATCGATTTAATCTGCAATAAAAGCTGAATTCACTAATTTAGCTGTCCGATTAATAACTTATATTTTTATAGTCAAAATAAAATATAATTAATAAGTTAATATACGCACTATTTAAAATATATATGTAAATTAAAATTAAATAATGTAGCGCATCGACTACAGGTTTGGATAATTAATAATTACTATATAATTGACCTCCCATTTACATGATGTGCTACTTTTTAAAATTCTTGTACCTTTCTCTAAATAAAATTATCAAAATATATTCAAATATAATATTGTGTAATATACAAAACTAAATTAAAATCCCATAATATATTACTTAAAAAACTTATAGAATTATATTGCAAGAAATCAAACTAGAAAAGACTAAAATGGAAAAAAAAATGTGGATAAACTGAAAGAGAATAAAGAGATAGATATCAGGACACCAGGATGGCATATAAGATACATTGACATTGACCTCCAAAAGCTCAAAAACCGAATTACAAAGTGAAGTGTGTTCAACAATTTTAATTATTTTTATTGTTTAAAAGGAAAACTAAAACTAAAAAAGAAAATTAAAAGTCCGTTTCCATATTGGATTGTTCACTTGCGGTTGGGGCAGCGGTGGTGCTGCCAAATTTGCGAAGCGCTGTGACGGGAATTCCAATGACCGACTGACAGGTGGCGGGATGGGATTGGTAGAGGGAGCCCTGGAAGCGGAGGGAAAGGTTGAGGATGAGGTGGGTTTTGGAACCGTCTTTTGCCCGTAACCGATAACTGAGGTAGCGAAGGGAGTGAGAGGGTGGGAAGGCAATGTCGGAGGGCGGAATCAGACACCATCCGAGGATCGTGGGCCCCACAAAGCGACGGTCGTTGTAGAGGTGGAGATGGAGGCGGGAATACGTGTCGGAGAAGAAGGTTGGATCGAGTGGGACGCGGAACACGTGATCCCCTGTTCCTCCTCCGTCGTAGTGGTAGAGGATTTGTGCGGGGAGCTTGGTGAGAGTGAAGAAGGGTCTTATGCGGTTGAAGTAAGAAGAGTGTTGGTTGAGACCTTCAGCGGACACAACAGTGATCTCCAACGTTGTCATGGTTAGAGAGAGAGAGAGAGAGAAAGAAAGAGATGAGTGAATGATGAAAAGTGGCGGTTAAGTTGTGATGTAACTTAGTGGAGTGTTTGGTTTTTGAGGGGAATCTGGTGGGTGGTAGTGGTGGAATTTAAACCTCTGTGGAAACTCACCTTCAAACGCCAGTAGAATAAGTCTCGTGGAAAATTTTATTTCCCGCTTTCACAAGTCAATCAACAAGGTCTTTTCTTATTTTGGGTGGCTTATAACAGAGTAAAAAGTATCCAACTTTATTCCCAATTTCTGCAAAAATATTGCACAATCTGAGTTCTTCCAAAATTGATGTTCATTCCACTTAGTATTTCTTTCCTTGCCTCTTCCAATGTCGATTCTTTTATTTTGCCCTAGTGTGAATTCACTTTATTATGTAAGTATGGAAGGAAATTAGCGTGGGGGTTTTCTATTATTCATCAAATTGCAGGTATGATCATAAAACAGTGTATTTCAGCCTTTGTGTATCTTCTACAGTTTTTCTGGTAGAAGTATATAACTTTTGCAGTGAAACTACATTTCTGTAGTATTTTACAAAGATGAAACTAAATCCTGTTAATTACTGATTTTTGTTTGAAAAGTAACTAAAGATCGGAGCTCGATGTATTCGATGCTTTTCAAATTGGAAGATTATAAGATTTCACTTTCACTCCAAACTGTCATGGGTACGAAGCTCATGAGATCCTGCCATCTTTTCTCACACTTTTAGAGTGAAGCCTGCATAAATACAAGACAAACTTCACAAAATTCAACCACCTGACGGAAAACAAGAACATACAAGGTCATGACTCATTTTTTCTCCCAGGAATCAACACAGTGAATCTAGGCACTAATTGGGTCCCAGATGAAGAAGTTCTATTGTGAAGAAATACGGGTTACCACATACATACTAGGTTAGATTTCCATGTCAGCCAAAATCCACCTAAACTTCAAAAACAAATATCCAGAAATAGTTAGCTCATTCAGATATTACGAGAAAACAAATTGATTTCACATGCAACTCAGGAAGCAGCTTACATGTGTTGGAAGGATTCACTGCCTTAAAGATAACCTTGTTGCTCCAGCAAGTACCTATCAATAAAACTCACCCCAAGGATAAGAGAATTTGGGTTATAGAAACAGACAACAGACTTCCTACCCAAGGGAACAAATGAAGCTGGTAAATCAGACCAAAGATTTAGCAAAGTTTACAAACTGGGTTGAAAAGGGCAACCCAAATGCAAAGAAAAAAAAAATCAAATAGGAGAAAGATAGGGCAGATCATAGTTGCAGACTGAGTAGTGGAAGTTTCAAAGAATTTTGAAATTTTGATTAGTTGGGTTTGCAATTGAAGAACCATAACAAAGCATGAAGTAAAAAAAAAGAGTGGAGTTTTGATCACTTTGTTAATGGAGCCTCTAGACTAAAGACAAGTTCATGATTATCTTATCTTTTTCAATTCATTTTTTTTTTGTTTTGCATCCAAAAAACAAACATGAGAATTGTTTAGCTAATTTTTATTCATCTCACAATAAAAAGTGAGGTAGAATAATAAATGTATTAATCTATCAAACATATAACCATTGACTTTATTACTCGATGACAGTTTAGTGCTTAAGATTTGAAGCAAACCCAATAATCATTCCATTCTTTTCAATTGTTTATTTCGTGTTTTATTCAACAATCATGACCTTCTAAGTTACTAACTGGACAAGTATACTGATCTTATGGGCTCATTAATTGCAATAGGTATCTAAACTGTCCTGACGGTATCAATATGTGCATTGCACAGCTAGTGAGTCAGACTCCAGACACAGCAAAACATAAAATAAGTGCACATAAATATGTTTTGTCCTTGTATCCTGATCATATCAATAAACAATCGCTTGAGCAAGAAAATAAAAAAAGAATATAGGATATATAAATAGAAATAAGCAATCGGTTAATTAACAAAAAATGAGTGAGTGGTAATGAAAGATAAAAAGTGATTTCCTATGCAGACATCCAACCCTAAAGCCGAACAGCAGATTCTGTCACTAATATAAAGTGCAGTAATCACATATGTGAATGCTAACATCCACATCAAATGATTAGGAATGACAATCGACAAATATAGACAAATTACTACAACTATATGCATGGTAGAATCTTACCAGAAGTTGGAAACCCTGGGAACAAAAGTAAGTGGAACTCAACTTCATGATCAGCCAATAGACCAATGCATAAAGGAGAGGTTTACAAGTGAAGCAAACTAGATTGATCCGTGGTTTCCATCATGAAATAAAACTAGAGTACCAAAGGGGGAACCAAGAACAGGAGATCTTTCCAGAATAATTGGATTTTGAAAAGCCAATTGAAATGACATAGTTAATATACAACAGAAGGCATTCAGTGAGGCATTTATTTGCAGAATTGTAAAATCAAAATGAAGTTTGCATTAATAATAATCTATACACTTGCCCAAAGGTCAATTCATAAAGAGCATAACAGTCAGGAAATAAAGCAAATATGACAATAAAAGGTGCATCAAATTGTGATTATTCATTGCTTAGAAAATAAATCACGTTATTCATTTAAAGCTGACAATAATTAAGCTCCAACCAATTCCATAGTTTTTTTTTTCGTGAGGAAATCCTACCTAAGTAAGAAACTGTCTATCCCTGATCACAAAACAGAAATGGCTCCAGAGAAACGAGAGCTCTCCCAAACTTCAATCCCCTCAACATCTTCTCTACTAACAAACAACCTATCTCCACCACCTTCAATCTTCTTAATAATCCCTCTATCCGAATCCTCTCTTTTATCCACAAAATTCCTCCTATAAAACCCTTCAGCATCACTCTCATTCTCACTTCTTACAACAACATTTTCCCTTTGTTCCACCCTTGACCAAACCTCCAACCCACCTTCTCTGGACACAAACACTTGCCCCTTGTAACAATGCACCACACTATTCCTCACTTCACCACAACTCACCAAACTAGCGTTCTTCTCTTTCAGATAAATCCAAGGATCATCCTTTAAAAACCGCATATCCGCCATAGCCAAATCCCCCGACTTAGAACACAACTTGAACAGCAACAATCCCTCAACGTCAGCCTCCACGTCAGCAAACGAATCCCCGAATCGGCTGCTGCGTCCCGAACCACCAGGCTCGTTCGTCTCCCAAACCACCTCCCCTGACCTCGGGTCCCAAATTCGGACATAGCCGGAGAAACCAAAAGCACCACCGGTCACCGCGCTACCGACGAGAACTCCGGTCGCGGGAATCCACGTCAGCTTCGCGGGAACCATATTCTTCGCCTGGTTCCCAGACTGTCGAGCAAACTGATTCACAGTCCGCAGGTTCGACTTATCCACTTCGAGGATGCAATTCTCTCTGTGAGGGCAATCGAATGAAGCGAAAACGGAGTTCTCTGAAGCGGTTATCGCGTTGACATGCGCCTTGAAGATTCGTGGATCGAGAGGATCTGTCCAGTGGACCGATCCGACGTGGCGGCTGCCGGAGAAGTTGTAGAAGTGGAGGCCGGGGTCGGACATGGACCCGATAGCGGCAATCTCGGGCCAGACACGGCAGATGGAGTCGATTTCATCGAGGTGGGTGCGGACAGTGCCGGAGTGAGTGAGGGTTGAGTCGTAGCCAGAGATCTGGCCACCATGGGCAATCCAGACAGCGCCGGAATCAGCTGCGGCGAAGGAGGAGGGGAGGCCCTCTGAGGCTGGGCGGATTGAGGAAGCGAGAGCGGCGTCGATACCGGAGAACGGAGGTGGCGCGGTGGCGGCACGTAGGTGCGCGTCGATGCCGTAGAAGAGGGCCTCGTCGGCGAGCTCTTGTTTAGAGAAGCGGCGCGCAGTGGAGGGAAGGTGAGAGGTGCGGAGAAGAGAAAGGAGGACAGAGAAGATCTCCGGGTCACGGTCGATGAAAACCGGGTTCGGGTCGGCCGAGCGCCGGTTCGAGAGGGCGAAGAGGAGAGAGTCGGGGCCGCCGGAGCGGAGCGTGGATAGCGTTGTCTCGAAGTACTTTCCACCCACGTTGAGCTTTATGCGCTCGTTTGCAGTGTTGGATTCCACTGAAGTGCTTTCTTCCTCCATAATCGAACAGAAGAGAAGAAGAAGAAGAAACGAACAAGCTTTTCTTCTGGTTTTTTCAAAGCTTTCTCGTTAGTTCATTTTTTGTGTCAAATATAAGGCATAAATTAATTTCACTGCTTATTTTAAAATTATATTAAAAAAATGACTTTATTTAATTAATTAAACTATATTATTTTAAAGTGTAATGTAACCGGTTTTCTATTCAAACTTTTATCATCCAAATAAAAGTACATTTAATTTTTTAATTTTAAAATTATACTAAGCTAAAATATTAATTTTTTAATCTTAAAATTATACTAAACTAAAATATTAATTTTTTAATCTTAAAATTATACTAAGCTAAAATATGATATTGTTTAAATAATTATTAATTAAAAATGTTTCGCGATCAAAATTAGCAACGAACAGGTCTTATATTTATTGTAAACATTATATGTATTTCGAAAGATACTCTTTTTAGTTAGAGTGTACTTGGACAAAATTTTAGATAACATAAAATATTTTATAATAGAAATAAGTTATTTAGATAAGAAATTTTACAACAATTAAAAATTTATGAAAATTATTTTTGATAATATAATAAATATATTTAAACGGTCAGAATTCCATATTTAAAAAATATATATATTAAGTGAAATTACGATTTTTTTTAAATCTTTTTTTATAAATTATGATTCTTCCCTCCTACTTGATCTCAATCCAATATATCATTAGACTAACTATATATGGACATTATTATTTTCAAAAGATATTAATAAAAGTTTTTAATTTAAAGTCGATATTCAATATTATAATATTAGTATTATGTGTCATCAATATAACTACTATTTCTTAGTCATTTTAGGAAGGATAATGACATTTTCACAACATTTTAATATTTACGTGTCATTTTATGATTAGTGCATGTTAGTGTTTATGATTATTATTATTGATCGTGGAGTAATTTTGGATCAACCACAAAATGACACGTAATGATGTTAAAATGTTGTCAAAATATCATTATCTTTTTAGAAAACAATTTGGTGCGAACTATCGTGTTGAGATTATTTTTCAACCAATACGATATATATATATATTGAAAATAAATTTTCTTTAAAATATACTTCAAAATTACTTTTCAATAATAAAAATGTATGTCAATTTTCTTTTCTCAAGAAACCAATAGTAAAACTATTTTTTTTAATCAATGTTAATTAAGATTTTTTATTATCATTATGAAATTAGTTTCCGATGCAAGTTGTTGAGGTTTTTAGTATATACATTTTATTTGGATTATATAATTAAAGAGAATAACTTTTTTATTTATTTAAGAAATTTAAAATTGTTTGAAGTAAAAGGACTAATTTAGACGAGAGAATTAAAAAAATGAAATTAATTTTTTTAAAAAAACTGTTTCAAATAATTAAAATAATTAATTTGAAATTTATTCAAAAAATAAAAAATTAAAATTTCACAGATATTCATAGATTTAAAAAGTTTATTCATATAGACTTTCAGATGACACTAAAACATCTCAATATCTAATCTAAGCTGACTATAAATTTAGCCTGACTTATTTGAACTGACTCAAATTAAAAGTTGACTCGTCCACTGGACTGAAAGTTAAGTCATGTTAATCCGTGCTGATTTGGCATAAAATAACGGTGGTGATTTGAAAATCCATTTCGAAATGAAGTTGGAATATTTTAGAACTTTTTAATATCCTCAAGAGATTGAGAGAAAAAGTATCTGGGGGTGCTAATAGAAGTTTCCGGGAACCAAGCTATTGTGCAAGAAATACATTAGGGCCCAATTATCATGTCAAGCTTTTGGATTGAAGACGTGATATAATCCAGAACACCACAAACAAAAGAGGTAATGTGCACAACATCCGTCAATGTTTCATGGTAGAAGTTTGTACAGATTGTTTCAATTACAGAGTGATCAAGAGTTTCTAAACATTTCAAACAGCAAAAATATTTTTTTTCCTATAAAAAGTGTTAGTTTCATTATTCACTAAACTTTTAAATACTATTTTTCTAATCAATTATTAAATCGCGTACTTGCATTTTTTAACTGACAATTCAATTTTAAAATATTATAAATTAATGTAGTAATTTTCTCACAACTTCTCACTTCACAAAAATGTGTGGAAAATTCTTGTAAATAAATTTTGCAATCACATTACAACGAACAAATCTTTAACGTATAAATAAAATATTGTATTCCATTTTTATAAAGTCTTTATAAGTCTTAAGTGAGTCAGGTTACCACGAACAAATCTTTTAAATCAGAAAGTTAAAATAACCATTAATGGAGGAAAGGAAATATAGATATGATAAAGTGTATTTATGTTTGGTATTCTTCTTAAGACTCATCAATTAATGATATATTGTAATTGAATCTTATTCCCAATTGTCAAATCCAACAATAATACATAAATATTTCAACAAACTTTAACTAAAAGTGTGATATTTAATTAACATACAATATAATTGGACTTATGAGAGGCAACAACACTCCTCCGCTAAAAAGCAATTTGAAAGACTACCTAACATTCCATAATTACAAAGTTTACAATCCAGTCCTAATGATAGAACATCACAATACACAATACATGAATAAATTCGAATTTTTTTATATTATATGTATATACATATGGTGCTCTATCGCATAAAATTTTCTTAAAAAAGAAAAAAGGAGACGTGAATGCTTAGGGGACTGCCATTAGGTTTTACAAATGTTCATTAAAGATTTACAACAATGGCTCAAAGAACATTTATTTCTCAAGATAAAGAAGTTTGGTGCTCAAGGAAGTTGACTTTGAAACTATTGACTCCATGTGGAGCAGCTTCCACAACAAACAAGGTCAAATCACGTGCCGGCCCAATGGTAGCGCTACCTTAATGTATGTCTCTAATGTGAACAATGTGGCCACCCAAGTCACGTGCCTCATGTCATTTTACCAAAATAGCAGAGCTTAAGAAGGAAAGGGCATTATTTCCCAAGCTCCAGCCACCGAGGATCCTGATCATCCGACTCATCCCCATCAAGCGGTTCAGATTTCACATCTGGCCCGCCATCTGGTTCTTGAGAGGACTGTGTCTGTGTTTGTGCCTGAGCTCGCGTTTGCATTTGATTCTGTTCTTCTACCTCCGGTTCGGCCTCGCACTCTGTCCTACACCGTTTTAACCCAATAGAAACCCCAAACAGCTTGGGAACCTCTGCCTCCGCTGCATTCGCATTCGTACACGGCCCTAAGCCGGCAGCGCCACCATGCATGGCGTCATCAGCTGACGAAACATGCTTCGCAGGCAAAAGCTCCAGAGCCTTCCCTTCCGGCACCGGCACGGTCCTCACAGCACTAGTGGACGATTCTAACTGCTGACGGCTAAAACCAGAAGCGTAATTGGTCATCAAAGCGAGTATGTTATTACACAAACTCTTCAATTGACTCAACTCGTGATTCAGTTGCATGTTCTCTTTTCTAAGCCTTTCATTTTCTTCTAACAGCTCGGGCGTAGTGGTGCAACTCGTGGTGCGGTGCACTGTATTATTATTATTTCCAGCAATCGGAGATGAGTTCGAGGATAGTACCTGTTCGTCGCCGGAAGTCGTCGGAGACACCGTTCTGATCGCCGGTGCCGCCACAGCAACCGTCACAGTATTGGCTGTGGCCACTGCAGGTTGCGCAGTTGGTGGCACCGGTAATATTTTCCGGCGTTGTATGTCCCGGAGCAGAGTTCTCTCACCTCGCCGGAAACAGTCGTTAGCGAATTCCCAACGGTCAGGGACAACCTTCCGAAATCCCTGCACATAACAACACACAAACACCGGTAATTTATCTTTAAAATATTCGATAATAGAGAATAATAAAACGAGCTCGCGCGGAGTGGTTACATAGGTGTTTAGCTGACGGACAAAACTGGAAAAGTTGTTGTGTTTGAAGTACTTCGGAAGCAAATCACGTGCGAATTCCGCAGGCCGCCAAACGATGAAACTCGTGCCATCTTCGTTCCAGGAAATTAGGTCATCCGCGGAGGGATCATCCACGAGCTGGTACGTCTTCGTCAGAAACGGCGTCGGAATAGATCTCTGTGACTCCGCCGGCGCTGATTCACCGGTTTGCTCCACCGGTAATGGCGTCATCATCCGCTCCGCTACCAGATCTGGAACTGAAACCTGGCTAAGCTCCCTAATCACTTCTCTGCTAAGCTCATAACCGGCTTCTAAAATAAACTAGTTGTTCTAAATGCATCAATTTACTACTTACCAACTACACAGTTATCTGGACAAGGTAAACTACATACATCTACGAGAAAGTCTAGAACTGGAACCTATCTAACCTTATCCAAACCCGATTCCTCTTGATATTATCCAGGTGAAAGAAAATAATATTAATGAAGGAATAATTATTATCGAGATATTATTTGGTTACCTTGATTTGATCTGTGTAATATTGAAAACAATATTCAGCGGCCAACAGAGTAGGAGAAAGACCGCCGGAAGCGGAAAAATTCACGGTTGAGAGAGAAAGCGAGAGAGATGGTAGGTTCTTGTTGTTTCTAGAAGTTTCGGATGGGAGTAAATTGATGGGGAGGAAGAAAGAAAAAAGGGGGCGTTCGTGGGTTCGAGAATGAAAGGGAAATAATTGGAAAAGGAAAAAAATAAAAAAAATAGGTGGGGCCCACGAGAAATAGGAGTGAGAAAAGAAGACGCTAGAAGAGGATGGCCATGGTTTACTTGGTTGGAGCTGTAATCAGCCGCTGATTCATCCGAACATGGCTTTCAACCGTTGCTTTGTCCACTTTCCAGAACCTTCCTTGTCCTTCATTCCTTTCTCGTTTTATTTCTTTTTATTTTTCTACTGTTTATTACTTTTGTCCAACGTTATCGTGCCTTATCTGTTTAACACGTGTTCCAATGTTTATAATAACGACATGGCCCACATCACTCTCATCCCCAGCTGCTTTGTGTTTTTTTTTTTCTTTCGATTCAAATCGCCGTCCAAGGATTTTCTTTTCAGTGTGCATTGTAACAGTTCTCAATCAAAATAAAATAGTTTAGAGAATACTGTATCAACTATTGGATTCTCAATTATTAAAGATACTTGTGGTTCACAGGATGTTTTGACCAAATATTACATTATCTTATCTCTAAAAACATTATTAAACTGAAATCATTAAAAGTGAGAGAAAATGTATTAAATAAAAATATATCTGTCTATCAAGAGATGACTATTTCTATACTGATTCTATTTTATTTTTTTGATAATATTAATTGCTCAATCTTATCTTTTATCGTTAACGATCTAATGTACTAATTTGGATTTTTTAATATGTGAAAAAAGTGGTCATCTGAATCAATTTTTCCAATAAGATAAAATCAATTTACCTACCTTATTTTTTAAAATGTCTTGTTTACATTTTAAAGGTTTGAGGTATTTATATTGATTTTAAATCATAAAAAAATTATAATGTACTGTAGGTGTTTAAGAAAATTGAGGGTGTAGAAAGATGAAACAAAAAGATTTGTAAGTTTGGGCCTCATTCTCACACATTCGCCCATAATATTTACGCTTCTTTCTTTTTCTTCTCACTGCTGTACTTTCAAGTATGAAAATGCAAGGTGGATGCAAATATGACAACAGAGAAAAAACAATTTTTTATTTTAAAGTAATGGAGTTTTTATTTATTTATTTATTATACAGAAGGGAAAATAGTTTTAGTAGAAAAAAAAACAAAAAAAACGGTATGAAGATGAAATAGGTAGTGACATAAGATGGGCCTAGATCGCTTCCGCTACATACGGCCCATATTTCTTATTATGTGGCTGCAATCGGTAAACCCAAGACTCTCGGGCCTGCTTTTAGTGTACTGGAGGCCATGGTTTGTCGTAGAAAAATAAGAATATTGGAATTTTCAAATCTCTCATCTACACGCAAGTAAATAAGCGAAGAAATTTCAAGATTTACCAACTCTAGAAGATCAAGATGAAAGAAATGTTGAGTATTTAAGAAAAGATTTTCAAAACTTTCGCTCATTTTTTAATTGACTTTCTTATTTTATTCGTACCTGTATTAATTTTTTTTTTCAACCTTCAGCTCTAAAAAATATAAAATGGAACGTGACTTTTGACTTCGAGAATTTTTAACCCCGTCCATTTGGATTATTTTTTAAGAAGGAAAATGATGTTGTAATATCATATCTACAAGGAGCAACATGTCGTAGATGAATCGATGGCTCGATTTGAAAATTAAACTCTTTGGTGTAAATGACTTTTGTAGCTTTTATCTATTATTATTTTTGCAGACTCTTCTTATGTCGTAAGAACATAAGTTACTTCTTTCGTGTTGAAATTAGTTTGGCACGATTTCATATTTGCGTATTTCCATTTTCAACATTCATTGTGACGGTGAACCAAAAATCATAAACCTTTATCTTTTTCGATTCTTCGTGTAATGCAAATTTGTTTTTCCATTTCCTTTTCGTAATCATATCTTAGATTAATCAACACCATTCCAGACACTTTCATATGAAAAGACAACCAGAAAATCAAGTATATTAATGTTTTACTATGTATTATGAAAAGGAACCGTTAAACTTGCAATTTATTCAAAGATTCAAATTACATGGCTTTCCACAATCACGGCTCAAATTTAAAACACGCTTCAATTTGTTAACGTGACTTAATTTGGTAAGTACCAACAATTTTCTTCATGTTCAGTTATTTTTTGATTTCAAAATGTTCAACTAGTCTTCAATGTCCACAATTTTAATCTTCTACATACATGACATCACCACATGAATTTTTCAAAAATCCTGTTGCTTTCCTGAAATCAACCTTACTATAAAAATGATGGACACAATCACAAAACCTCTTACCCATTTTAACAAACATCAATAACAACAATGGCAGTCACCAAAAGCCTCTCGTTGTTTCTCTTCGTCGCCATAAGCTGCACCGTCGCAGCCCAGGCAGCGACCTTCAACGTCACAAATAATTGCAACTTTACGGTATGGGCCGCCGCCGTGCCCGGTGGCGGCGTACGGCTGAACCCTAACGAGTCATGGAGCATCGACGTGGCGAACGGCACCACGGGAGGACGCATTTGGGGGCGAACAAACTGCACCTTCGACAACGCGGGACGCGGTAGTTGCTTAACCGGCGACTGCGACGGTCTTCTCGTGTGCAACAACACTTACGGTACACCCCCAAACACGCTGGTGGAATTCGCGCTGAACCAGTACAACAACCTCGACTTCTACGACATCTCCCTGGTAGATGGTTTCAACCTTCCGGTTCAGTTGAACCCGACATATAACTGCAGCAGCGTAAAATGCGCCGCCGACGTCATCGGAGATTGCCCCACTCAGCTGCAGGCTCCTGGCGGTTGTAACAACCCATGCACGGTTTTCAATACGACGGAGTACTGTTGTACCTCCGGTTCTTCGGGGTGCGGTCCCACCGATTATTCGAAGTATTTCAAGGAGAAGTGCCCAGATGCATACAGTTACCCTATGGATGATGCCACCAGCACATTCACTTGCAGGGGAGGATCCGATTATAGGGTTGTCTTTTGCCCTTAATCCATCATCTCTTCACTGCTTTATTATATATTTTTTTGTGTAACTTTTTTTTTCAATGATTCGTATTGTGTTATTGTATACTTTGATAGATGTATTATGACAACAAATAAAATGTTATCGGGGCGCGGATCTCTGTCTCATGGGATGTGGTGCTCTTTGTTTGTCCCATAATACTTTACATAATAACTCTCATGACAGTAAACAAGCTTCCAGTTATTGTTATGATGGCAAGATGGTATTTCGAAACAAAAATCAAATCAATGTTGTTTTTTTCTTTTATATATCCAGTTTTAGTTGAATAAGTTCATTATTAATAAAACTCATATTTTAATACGAATTTATTAAAATTAAAAAACTAGTAATTGTAATATATCTAATTTAAAAGATTGTATTTATAATATATAAACATTTTTTTTTATTGATAAATGAAAATCATCATGAACATTTTGTGATGGGATGCACTGATCCACCTCTGGGTATGAAAACATGGGAATTATATCATCGACGACGACTTGTGAGTTTCATTAATATAAACCAAATAGTTTTCCGCTGTCGTCCATTGTTTATGTTGAAAATATTTTCCCAATATTTGACAAAAGTAATTAAAAAGCTAAGATTGAACAGCGACGTCGAAATGAAATTGAGGTTTCTGTACAAAGTTTCTTTCCTGGTAAAAAAGTTGTTAAAATCAGTTAAAATTACCGGTTTAAGTGATTAATAAATGTAAAATGATGAAACGAACATATTTATATACAATTGAGTAAATTGTAATTTCCTCTACTTTAAACTTATTTAAATGACATAAATCATTATTATTTAAATAATAGACTTAATTATGTATTGATAAGATGTATGTTGGTTAGCTTTTATTATAAGTTTCTCTTACAAGTTTTATCAATTGTGACCTTTTGTAGTTAATAAATGTAATTTAAAAATAATATTCTTGAATATCTAATATTTCCAAATTAAATGCTATTATAATCCTATCTAGTATCCGCACATCCATAGCCACTCAAATACCTGAAAAAAAAATGTGTTAATTACTCATTATTTAAGAGACTTTGATTATATATAAGGAAAAACGTTTAACAATAAAAACTAGTTTCTAAATGCAATGTCTATTGCCCAATTTTAAAGCGTAGGCCTTAATTGGACTTTTTAAAGGGCACTTGATTTTACTAATTTATTTTCACAAAGTTTTTTAGTGATTAAAACATCTTAAAATTAGCTGGCACACGTAGCCATCACTATTTTATCGAAATATTTGATTGAATTCGGATGTAAGTGTTCTGTTTGACCCAAATACACAGAATAGATATATATGAAGAGCAAAAAGAAATAAAGTTTGACAGAGATAAGGAAGAAGAAGAAAGAAAAAGGTGAAGGCTCATCAAAACTTGAGTAAGATGGATAGCCGCCCCAAAGCTTTGTCACTAATTTTCCACAAACACTATTCATTTAAAAGCGATATTTTCCCTCTTAATTCATTTGCGTTCACTCTACACAAAACCGTAACTCTATATAAACCTCAAACACCATTTCTCGAATCCACACTCAACACATAAACATGCCTCACTCACACTCACTTTGCTCCCTTTTCATCCTTGCCTCATTATCTCTCGCCACCGCTGCAAACTTCGAGATCGTCAACAACTGCCCATACACGGTGTGGGCAGCAGCCAGCCCCGGCGGCGGGCGGCGCCTGGATCGCGGGCAGACGTGGAACCTGTGGGTGAACCCGGGCACTGCCATGGCCCGCATATGGGGCCGCACCGGGTGCAACTTCGACGGCAGTGGGCGCGGGCGGTGCCAGACCGGTGACTGCACCGGCGGCCTGAACTGCCAGGGCTGGGGCGTCCCTCCGAACACCCTGGCGGAGTTCGCCCTGAACCAATTCAACAATATGGACTTCTACGACATCTCCCTGGTGGATGGTTTCAACATCCCGATGGACTTCTACCCCGTGAACGGTGGGTGTCATAGAATCAGTTGCACTGCAGACATTAATGGGCAGTGCCCTGGCCCATTAAGGGCCCAAGGTGGATGCAACAACCCATGCACTGTGTTTAAGACGAACGAGTATTGCTGCACGAATGGGCAAGGAAGCTGTGGGCCGACAAGCTACTCTAAGTTCTTCAAGGAGAGGTGCCGTGATGCTTACAGTTACCCTCAGGATGACCCTACAAGCACATTTACTTGCCCTGCTGGCTCTAATTACAGGGTTCTCTTCTGTCCTCTCGGGGAACCTCTTCTTCCTCTTCACATGCTTCCTGATAATACCACTAATCAATACTGAAATAACCGTACCAACTCTCTGTAGATCCTTCGATGGGTCTACCCACATGGAAATGGAGTTTCCTTTAAAACTTCATTTTTATCATCAATAAACTTTGTACTGTCATCAAATTCACAAATGAAATCTCTGTAACTCAATTTTCTAACTTGCCCAACTTTCTATTCTGCCTTTCTGCATGTTCCTTTAGATTCACTGCCTCAAAATTAATATTTTAAAATTCATATATTTACCATTTAATTTATATAATTTATAATTAATCGGATTCACATTATTCAGATTGTGAAATGATAGGATTTTTCAGATTTTGAATTTATACTAAGCCTTATTTTTTAATTAAATAAAAACATTATTTTATTTTAAATAAATTATATGTATTGGAGGTAGCATCAATAACTTCAAACACTTTCACAATTTTCTTTTCAAATCCGTTTGGGTAAATGTATTTTTGTTTGTCAACAGTATTCCTATGCTTAAGTCCGTAAATAATCCGTACGAAATCAAAGCAATAATTTTAAATATACAGTAAATATGATCACCTATCTTTTATCTTTATTTACAATTTTTAAAGTGAGCCTAAGATTAGTCAAGTCTTTAATTACAATCCAACCTCGGCTCACTAGACTAATTAATATTTACATGTAAACCTATTTCTTACATTTCTTAATGTCTTTTTAATGAAAATGTTTTTGTATAGACCTTTCAATCGCTCTTCATAGACAAGTCAGACGGGTATTTAAGCTTGTTTTGGTTTTGTCATGAAAATCTATTAGATTGGATCATCCGTTTTTCCTTTGATATATAGTGACGTCCGGTCATACAGTATATTATATAAATATAGTGAATATTTAAATCAAAATAATTGTAATTTTGATTTTATATCATTTATCATTAAATTTTAATAAATTAATATTATATTAAAAGTAAATTTAAATTATATTCATAAATTGATAAATATAAAATATAAATTTGAATTAATTCGAGTGTATAAAATTCTAACTTGTTATCCTCAGTGCAATTTGTTCATGTATTTAAATTTGTTTTGGATTTATTCGGTTTGATATGATTTTTTTTTCTCGTTTTTATTACCTTCTTTCACATTATGCTTTTCTTGTTCATGAAAAATGGACGGCTATTTCTGATAATCATTGATGGCTATAATATTAACACTAATTAGTACATAAAAATTAGTTAATGCAGTGTCTCTCAGTTTAATGATGTAGATATGGCTCCCTTTTTTACTTATTTTCTCGTAATTATAACAAAGTAATGATATTCCTTTTCTTTTAATGATGACATTTATATGATTAACATTGGATTTGAATGTGGTATGTGCTAGAATAACTGGGAGCCAATCCTTTAGCTGCAGTCAGTGCATGAGGTCATGTTGATTTATTTTAATATATCTTATAAATATAATACGTTTTATCATCAAGTGAGGTTTAAAAAATTACACACTTGCATAAAGAAGCAGCCGGATCATGAGAATTAATTAATTAAAGGTATTTTATGCCAATCCGATGTTTTTTAAAAATTTATCCGATGTTTTAACGTAGGATAAAGAAATATGCATATGTTGACGTGATACGATGAAGATTTTAAATATAATATTTCAATATTGTAAATTATGTAATTAAATTAAAATTTGAAGTTATAAAAGAAAGAAGTTGGGTGGGATGAAATGTATGTAGACAATAGTAGGTGTGGTAACTTTAATAGTTAAGTAAAGTAGGTCAAGTCAACGAGGGTGTTGTTTTGTTGTGTTGTGATTGGGTAGCTCATTTTCGGATTAACTTTTTTTTTTAAAAGAAAAAGAAAAATTATAGGCGTCAATAATAATGATGGGGTACAGTTATTATCCGAAGACTTTCAATTCAATGAATGAGAACGATAATACTTTTGTGGCGTGGAAGAATACTATTATATATATCACAACAGTTTGCACTTAATTTATTAGCATAAGCACACAGTAATGATAAATAAGACTTTGTCAGGTATATATAGATTTCGTGTTAGGAACAATCTTTCACTATTATTTTCTAAATGGAAATTTCATTTTTTTCAACATATACTTTCTCTTTTGTTTCTTTCATACGTTTTAAAAGGTATTATGGTTTTAAAAGGTACAACTATGAGTTTGATTAGTAGAATCAAAATATCTCTTGCTACCAAAATTTATAATAAATTCTTTGACCGTTACCACAAATAACTTGTTGAAAATTAAATATGAGTCTAAGTTTTTTATTATATAAAAATGAAGTATACAGTTTTACAAGAGAAAACAAACATTTAAATATTTTTATTTTTTACTTTCTACACTATTAAATATTTCTTATTTTTAACTTTCTACACTGTTAAATATATTTTAATTTTTTTAGTATTTATATACTTTCTGTATATAGATTCGAATAGTTGTAGTGCTTGAGAATAATTTTTCTCAATGGAAACATTTTTACGAGCTCTTTTTATCAATATCATTTCAAGGCCTTTCTCGTATTTTCTAAATAAAGTTTTTTGATAGTTAAATATAATCTTGTATTATAATATAATTACTTTTTTTCATAAATCTTAATTCATTATTGATTTTAATTATAATACAATTTAGATATTTAAAAGTATTTGTGTATTATAAACTTTAGTTACGAAAAACAAATATTTAACATATGCATTGTTTTGCATGCTGATATATTAGCACTACAAATTAATATAATTCCTTCATTTCTTTAGAGAAATTGAAATTTAAGATTATCTATATTTTATTGATCCTATATTGAGCTCGTTTTCAAAATTTGGAATTTGCACATGGTAATAATAGTAAGTATGAATTTAATTAAAAAACATAACATCCCTTCATATATAAATTTTTCATACATTTAATTTGCATTTGTCTCAAGAAAAACATTTAGTACTAATCATGTAAGTATTTAATTGTTCTTAATTAATTTTTATTTGAACTAAAAAAAACCTCAAACAATGCAAAATTTTTCCCCAATTTATTTTGTCAAATTTAATTTTCGTGTATTGTAATTGTAAAACGGTTGACTAATTAAAATTCAACAGAGATAGGACGTTTTTAATTGATACAACAATCACTATTAGCATGCACGGAAGATAATGATGACATTGATATAGATGTTCACACAAACACAGTTGGGATAGATGCAGAATACGATGCATAATGATGATATTGATATAGATGTTCACACAGGTACAGTCGTTAAGTATTATACTTGGGATAGCCAGCAATGTTTTGCGAACTCACTTTCTCTGAAAATTATTATTATTCTGAAAATATTGTTCTTGAGGATCAACCCCGAAGAAAGCGTCCAGGCCCTGTTTTTCCTGGGGGAGGAAAGAAGAACTCGCTGATGACTGTTGAACTGACTTGGATTCCTCCCCTATATTATTGTGAAATGAGATACCACTATGAGAAATGCTGGAAAATCCAAAATCAGGGACTGTCGAGAAACCCCCTCTTTGGCCATGGCTATGGGCACGTTCCTGGAAACATGCTTGAATTGTTATATTTTCCTCTACTGGTATTGAGCCTGAAAGAGTATTAAATGCAAATTCTAGGCATGGATCTGACCAAGAATCCATAAATGAAGCACCGAATTCTCTGTCAGAATTATCGTAGTTTATTGTTTCAGGTTGTGGCTCTTCTTCAAGAATTGTTTTGTTTATATCAATTTCTAGTGCGTTCCCAGATTTAATACGTTGGGGTTCTCTTTCGTTAGAATTCCTGGTTATACTGTCTTCATTCTTGTAAGACTCTCTAGTTGCAAATTTTGGATCATTTCCAAAAGATGTGGAGTAGGTTGTCACCTCGGGCTGGTTCAGGTCTTGTTTTGATGTGTGGCAAACAGTATTAAACTCTTTCTTGGTCTGGGATTGGTAGGGATTATCATGAGTTTCTGCATTGATGCTCTTCTGCTCCATACTCTGAAGTGACTCCTTATATGGGGGATCACTAACATCAGGAGTAACAGGTAAAATGTCCGCAGCTGGTGCGTCAACTGGCAAAGCACCTGAAAGAGTCTTAATTGCAAATTCTAGGCAAGGATCCGACCAGGAGTCCCCAAAAGGTGTGGGGAACTGTGAATACGATCTTTCATCATCGGCATTTTCATCTTCATACCTCTGCATTTGTTCATTGGGAACCGTTTGAGCATCATATGACTTCTCACTCTTGATCAATGATTCACCACATAATGTTTTCAACCTGTCAGATGACTGGACAACAAGTTCGGATTCTTCCCTGTCAGGATGATACCCACACACTCCATTAGTTAAATTCGCAGTAGCAGCCAGTTTGTCATTGCAGGACTTTTGAGGGGCGAATTCGGCAGCTTTTTCAGTAGGAAGTACCTCGGGTTCATTGCCAGCAAGTCGCTTTGACAACCGCCTTGACACTGTAAGCTCTTTTTTGTTCTTGGATTGCTTTGAATTTACACGTGAGGTTTTGTCACCGCTGCTTCCTGTAACATTCTCAACCAACTTATTTTTGGGAGATGTATCAGTTTCAGAAACCCTGGTTTGTCCATTGTCAGTTGAATCTTCAACTGGTAATGCACCTGTGAGGGTTTGAATTGCAAATTCCAAGCATGGGTCAGACCAAGAATAATGAAATGCAAAGGAATGATCAAGTTCTGATTTCTCATCGTTATTTATTTCTTCGCCATCAAATTTCTTCAGTTGATTGCTAGTTATGGGTGTGGTTTCGGGAAGTTTTCTGCCTTTATTTGACGACTCTCCATTTATTGATGCATGATCTGCAAACTCCGTAACTGGCTGACCATCACTTTGCTGCAAGGTTGCTTTGACATCACCTTTAAACTTTTTACTTTTATAAGATGTTTTTTGGGAACTAGAGTTGCTCATCAGCTTGGGTTGAAATCCAGCTAATCTTTTTGAAGAACGACAAAAAGTTTGTTTCTCTTCCTTGGTTCTGGATTTTGTTGAGTTCAATAGCACTTCTCCTTGCTCTTTATATGAACGCTTAATTTCCAGTACACCACTCAGCTGCTGAGATGATTTATTTGTCAAATCAGTGTCTAAAATACTTACACTTTTTCCCAACTTTCTTTTAGGAACTTGAAGAGCCTGTTCATTGGCCACGTAGGTCAATTGGTCAGGTTCAGCCCGAGAAAGTCTCCGTGAAAAACGGCGAGCCACATTGGACTCCTTGGTTTTGGATAAACTACTGTTGCTGTGATTCTTTTCTAGCATATCATCTGCACAATATAAGTAAAAAATTCATCTTCATCACAGAACTTATTTTTCTGATTCTTTCAACAATATACCTTTTATTAGCGCTAAACTACCTGAATCAAATGTTTTCATCATTCCGGGAGTGTGTGCAGTTGCATGCTCTAACGATTGGCTCTTCACATCAGGTTGACCTTGTAGAATGGAATAATACTTATCATTGTTATTTGGATAACCTTGAAGAATAAAAAATCAGCTAATTCTAAAATATAATTGTTTTGTGATTTCTTACCTACAGAAAACTGTTGATTTGCTGCAGACTGCGTTAGTTTCTGCCTTTTGCCAATAGATGATGGCTAGATTGAACAAAAAACAAAACGAGATTAATAATTTTTTCTCAGTTTGATTTCCCAAATTAAAATATAAATAAATAAATAAATAAATAAATATATATATATATATATATATATATATATATATATATATATATATATATATATATATATATATATATATATATATATATATATGATTTATTGGGAGACCATACTACAAAAAATGCTTAGCACCGGAAGGAGAAGCCTACATTGGTACTAATGGTGGAACTTCGGACACAAGCAATCCTAAGACAATAATGGGGTAAAGTTTTCAAAAGGTGATTGCATAAAAAATTGCAATTGTTATAGCCTTCACCTCTTCCAGATTCTTTTACCCCTCCACCGACTCTGTCTTCTAGCTAGGCACCGAAGTCCACTCCACGTCTTTATCTCCCAACTAGGCACTGAACACACACACACTCACAGATCTCTATACAGAACTCAAGTACACAAGCTTAATTCACACATACACTCAAAGATAGTTGAATATTATCGTAGGTATTAACGTCATGGATTACATAATTATAGCCCTAGATTACAACCGTTCAGTTTGAACAACATTTAACAACAAAACTAGCTCTGGAAAGAGTTACAACCCTAACTCTATAAAGAGATATAACACCAACACAAGTATGATTTGGACCTGCTAGTTCGGGTCCAGGATTTGGGATTAGAATCAAGTTCCAAAAATAGAAGCATTAATTAAGGTTTGAAGATCAAGATTTAGAACCATGGAGGTGTTGGAGAAGAAACCAATCACGTGGAAGGAAAAGTCGGGAAAAAAAATACATTAACAATATGATGGAACCTAATCTGTCAACAGCAGAGAACAAGTGGAGGAAAAATAGAGTGCAGTGATTTCCTGGGAAGAATAAGGTTGGGAAAAAAATTAATGAAACATACCCCATTATATTCGAGTACCAAGTGATGGGCAGGCTGCTGAGTTCTTCTGACCCATCAATCAAGCATTTGAAGACAAATTGAGATATAGCACGATTGAGAGATAAATGAGTGGGCAAGAATGTCAACCCAAAGATAACTTTCCACATATTGTGGACACGATGAATCTTTTACTTATTTACCTATTTCTTTTAGGAGGGTTGTTAGGTATATTGTTAGGAACAGGGCCTCCAATTAATAAAGTTTACATCAAATGAGCCCTAGGAATCAAGTGGGTCAGCTCTGATAGTTGGGAAGTGTTAGTAAAGCTGCTGTAGTGGTTAATTAGTTGCCTTGTTCTGAATAAAGGTAGAGAAATTAATGGGAAGCAGTTAAGTAGTCATTTTGTCTAGGGTTGGATAGAGTAGCTTCTCAAATTCCTAGAGAGTAAATAATTTCTTTTATCATCCTTCCACTTGTTGATTGACCCTAAATCACGTACCATTGATCCAAAGTTGGAGAAGGAACTTAAATAATTTTTTTTTTTTCAGTTAATCTCCGCATTGTGAACCAGTATCTATCACATACCATCATATATCATTAGAATGCCATTGAAAGATAATATAGAAAGTGCAAAAAGCATTCAAGGCACGTTCTGTTGAATATAGAAATTAATAAGTATGCAGTTATCAGAATTTTGACAACAACTCAAACTTGCTTATATTGCAGCTTGTTCAACCTAGTCCAATGAGATTTACAGAAATTTCCTTTCTCTTAATCTTTTAACAGTTACTAAAAGCTACCATTGTAAGATAGAAATTCATATTAAGTAGACAAGCCTTACACTTATTCCGTCTTCATCTTGGATTCCTCTTTTATAAGGTTTAAGCACGCACTTATCTATATCGCCAGAATTAACATAGCGCAGTGCATCCTTCTTGGACCGAAATACATATCCACTCACTGGATCTAAATAAAACTGTTGAAAGTATGAACCAATCATAATTTACATAAGTATTTGAACATCTGGAAAACTATTAAATGCAGTATATTACACTATGATGTAATAAACCAAACTGGATATTAAATGCAGTATATTAAATGCAGTATATTACACTATTCGCTAACCACCTCCCAAAAGAAGAAATACGAAAAAGAAAACTAGATTTGACAGAAATGAGCCAGAGAGCAAGATTATATATACATAAATATCCGTGTGTTTTATTTCAAATGGGAGTGTTAATATACTCATACTTGTTTTGTAGGAGTTTGTTAGCATGATAAACCTTTGGGAGTATTTTAATAAGTCCAAGTTGTAATTTCCCAAAACACTACATCTAAAACACAGAGAACAATACTAGTTGAGCGGGTGCTAATATACTACCATTTGTTTTATAGGGTTATTTTAACGAATCCAAGTCTTTCCATGATGGCATAATCTTTATAAAACACATAAGAGTATATTAGAAAGTTCAGTGTTGAAAATTTTCCCCTTTTGGGTGGAGAGGGACAGCAAAGCATATATCTGTCAAATATCAATGAATTCATACCAGATCTTTCTTCTTGCCACTACCACCCTTCCTAATCTTGGCTTCTGTTATCCACCCAGGTGGTAAATCCTCAACTTGGGACTTCTCGACCCAATCCTAAAATATTTTCAAAACTATAAAAACTGCATATTGAAAAACAGTTTTATCACAATAACTCAATTTCCAAGTTCTAATAGTATTCAATGGACAAAATAGAAACTCATCCAATCCAATGATCAATTTCACGAACAATATTTTAAAATGTACAATACCGGATCTATCCTTTTGTCATTACTGCCCTTCCTAATTTTGACTTCTGTCATCTGCCCAGGTGGTAAATCCTGTATAGTGGACTTCGCATCTGCATTCTAAAATAAATTTCCAAAATTATAAGGAGTGCATATTCGGAAACAAGATTATCAAATGGACCTTAAGAATCAAATAGGCCAGCCCTAATAGTCAGAATAGGCCTTGTTAGGAATGCTGCTAGAGTGGTTAATTAGATAGCTTGATAGAAATAAAGGCAGAGAATGTAAGTGAAGGCAGTTAGGTAGTCATTTTGTTTCGTGTGTGAGAGGGTAAGCTCTTAAATTCCTAGTTAAGAGATTATTTTGATCTTTCTTGCCCTTGTTGAACCTGGAATGGATACATTGATCCAAAGGTGGAGAAGGAATATTTTAGTTAATCTCTATATTCTGAACCAGTAACCATCATACATCTATAGAATAACCCACTGAAAAATAGTATAGAAACTGCAAATGTAATAGGCAAGAGCACGTTGTATTGAATATAAAAATTAACAATGCAGTAATGCATGTAATTACCGGGATTTTGAAAATAAATACACCTATTTACTTTTTCAGGGGCATAGACTTAGTAGAGAAAAACCTATGCACTGACAGTGTAAAATGATTTCGTACAGTCATATCACAATCCACCATGTATGGTAAGTTCGTTGATTTTTACAAAATTACTTTCAAAGTCATACCAGCAATCATTTACGATTGGATGACAATGAAAAACTATTTTACACTGTCAGTTCATGAATATTAGACTTATCTATTAATCAGATTGCTATCAAAACAAGTGCTAAGTCCATGTGATTGACAGAGTTTTCTTTCCTTTTATCTTTTAACAGTTAACAGTTAGAACCAATGGAAGTTAGTCATACTTGATATAAGCTACCATTGTCAGATAGTATAATTCATATTGAGCACACAAGCCTTACAGATACTTTGTCTTCATCTTGGATTTGTTGCTTGTACGGTTTAATCGCACACGAACTTATATCACCAGACTTAACATAGCGTAGTGCATCCTTCTTGGAGCGAAATACATATCCACTCACCGGATCTATATAAAACTGTTGAAAGTATAACCCAATCATAATTTACACAAGTACTAAACATTTAGAAAACTATCAACTACAATAGATTACAATCTGACGTAAAAAACCAAATGAGATTTGATTTGCTAACCACCTCCCAAAAGAAGAAATACAATTTAAAAAACTAGAGTTGACAGAAATGAATGATCATATAAATCATAAATATACATTTTATTTTGTTTCAAATGTAACAAAGGGGGGCTGTTACTCTTCTCCCACTTGTTTCTAGGACTATTTTAGCATGCTACACGTCTGACAGTATTTTAACAACTCCAAAAATATAATTTCCTAAAATACTCCATCTAAAAACAAGGAAGTATACTCCCATAATTTTTCTAGGATTATTTTAACAAATTCAAGTTTTATCTTAAGCCCTGTGTTAAAAAATTTCCTCTTTTGGGTGGAGGACAGCAAAGCATATATCTACCAAATATTGATGAAATTTCTTACCAGATCTTTCCTATTGCCAGTACCACCCTTCCTAACCTTGGCTTCTATTGTCCAACCAGGTGGTAAATCCTCAACTTGGGACTTCTCGACTGCATCCTAAAATAACATTTCGAAAATTATAAAAACTGCATATTGGACAACAATTTTATCACAGTAACTCGTAATTTCGAAGTCCTAATAGTATTCAGTAGACAAAATAGAAATTTAACCAATATTCAGTTTCATGAACAATAATTTAAAAGGTAGAATACTGGATTTATTCTACAGCCATTGCTACCCTTCCTAATCTTGACATCTATTATCTGCTCAGGTGGTAAATCCTCAGCAGTGGACTTCTCACCTGCATCCTAAAATAATATTTCCAAAACTATAAAGACTGCATATTGAAAACCAATTTTGTCAAGATAACTCAGATTCCCAAGTTCTAATCATATTCCTAAGATAGACTGCACCTCGAGTTTTATTCTTTTTAATAATTTTGGATAGTACTGCAACAATTGTTTTGATGTCAAAAGCATTCATGTAAAGATATGATGTTACATGACTTTCTGTAGGAACCACAAATCATGTTAATTGAAGTATATTTATTTCACACCATAAAACAATTTCTACAAGAGGCGTGTTTCTCTCTGCAGGTGATTAAGAAAGAATTCCCGAAAGATAGTTTATTCAATCTTTTAGCATGCCACACTCTCAAATTCAAGGCATTTTCATTGCCTAATCATTACTTAGAAGTGAGAAGAACCTATCATAAGCTATTCAACTTATTATTTAAATTTGGATTTTCAATCAGAAGGGTAGTATATAGTATTTATTCAAAAAGCTTGTCAGTACAAACTTAAGAAAACTTTTGCATTGCTTCAACATCTATAGGCTGAACAGAAATACAACCACGAGTAACTTCTTTATAGAGCATTGATGGTTCAACAAGTAAAAATTTAATATTCCAGTTAAGTCATAAACACTAGACCTAGCAATGAACAAGATCCATGAAATCAACAAGAGAATTTAAAGAAACCTTTGATTAATAATTTCAGCTATAATACCCACAATAATTAGTTATAGCCATGTTTCAGAATACCAAGGATGATAATGATAGTACCAAGGCATTGATGACACCAATGACAGACTACCAACTAGATACAAGTCACAAGCATATAAGAAAGTCAACAAACTAAACTGGGACTAAAAATGTCTTACCAAAAATATCACCAAAGAAGCTCAATCCAAACTGAGCACGACACAAAAAAAGAGTGAACAAGAAACTTAAGTAGACCTTAATGCAAGTATTCCATCTTCAGTGAACTTGTTTTATTGCAGACTGCATCATCATTTCATAGCTTAGCATATACAATTTGTTTATTATGGTTGTATTTTCAAGTTAAAGTTACAGCTTGATTCTTTAATCACAAAGATAGAGTAAACAGAACTCCTGAATTAATTATCTTTAAATCTCATGAAACTACAACTTAATGAATCACAAAATTCCAATTATGCGAATAACCAATTGTGCATGAACTACAACAGTTTAATAAATGATAACAAGATAAAATAAAAACTGTAGGCTTGATTATGAAGTTTGCAGCAAAAGAAGAATGAAAAAGAAAAATAGAGATGAGAGATACAGAGATACAAACATTGCTTTTGCGCATCTTTTCCTTCTTGGAACTGTGACTGTTGATGTTTATAGTCTTAATATAACGTAACACCTCTGGCTTGGAGTAGAATTTGCGTCCAGTTGGGTCAATGTAACACTGCAAAAAGAAACAGAGATTTACAGCATGATGAGATGCATCATTATGGCAACGAACATATGCACAACAGACTCACCTGCATATATTACTAAAAGGTTTACTTTACTATTTTAAAAGTAATTAATAGAGGAGAGTGAACATACAAAAGATAAAGCCACATTGCTGTAATGCAATTAATACATCAAATAATAAACAGAACAAGAGATTAAAATATCAAGAGGTACATGATAATATGTTCACATCAATTGAAGAGTGTAGTATTTACTGTTTTACCAATGAATATAACCATTATAAATATTTTGAATACGACATTGAAATGTGTGTCCCAAAAACTAGTTCAAACCAATGCTCATCACTAGCCAGGCAGATCAGGAGAACAAAACTGCAATTGTCCTACATACTAATAGACACAACTGCAATTAAGAATTAACACATTCTATATATTTTTTTGTTGACCCTGTGATAATCCTGCTAATAACAATCCAAGCATTGAGCAGCTAAAGGTCCTGTGGGCTGCCAGCTAATATCCTCCTGATTCACATTTTCAACCAAAACTTTCCACTCCATATTCTTCAATGGACATCTTTATTCATGTTTCAAATGTGAATCTAAGAAGTGGTGCACGTTATAGATTTAGGCTGCCAATGCTAGGAATCCTATCTACTAACTAACACCAACTGACGTTTATGGAAGAACAAGAACTCACTGCAGTCAAATATAAGAATAGAAAATAGACACAAAAAAGACAGAAGATGGCCTAATCAAAGTTGTCAAGGTCTGTAAAAGTAATATTGAATCATACTTAAAAAGAGACTTTGTTACCACCTTATACCCACATCCCATATGTGCACCACTTTTTCGAGTTTTGGAGTCCACAATCCAACCATCAGGTAACCATTCAGGATGTTCATCTGATTTCTGTACGGTCTGAAATTATCAAACATCAGCAAATGGGTGAGTGATAAGAGTTTAGCTAAAATTTGGAAAACAACATCCAAGAACAAAATATAAATTCAATAAAATTTTGCACTTACCTGTTTGGAATTGCATTTTGTGCTATTGCTGATCTGTCTATTGGTTGCTTCAGATATTTTATGTTGAGCTTTACCCATTCTCAAACGTGATGTAATTTAAGAGAATCTTTCAGCTTAGTTTCAAATTTGTGTCATCTGACAAAGCCCAAAAATTCTTCCTTTTAACAAGTAATTCCCTCATTTACCAAAACCAAAAAATTTCATTCTAACTTGATTCATTGAATCAAGGAGGACATGCTATCAGAGCGCATATTAGAAGTTGTGGCTTGACATCCAAGATAGTAGTTACCATATAGGATTGCATTTCCAGAGACAAAAAGACAGTCATATTATTAAAAAGAGAAGGAAGATCGGATAGGATACAACCAAGTGGCATCTAAACATGAGACATATTGACTAGATTAAACAAGATTATAAAAAAATAAAGATTAAATATGTTTTTAGCTCCTAAACTTTGACATGAAATTAGAATTCATCTCTGTTCCAAAGTTTAATACTATTTGGTCCCCAAACTTTGACATGAAATTAGAATTCATCTCTGTTCCAAAGTTTAATACTATTTGGTCCCCAAACTTTAAAACACATGAAAAAAATAGCAACATTGATTAAAATAACTATATACATTCATTTTTAAGTTTAGAAACTAAAATATATCAAAGTTTGAGACATAGACGATTTTCAGTTTTATGTTCAAGTTTAGGGATTAGAAACATGTTTAACTCAACAAATAAATACCTCAATATAATATGTTAGTATCATTCTCCTCTACTATAAAATAGTAATTTCACATACATTAAGAGAGAAAATTTTAAAACATATTCCCCACCAAATTCAAGATTAGTGGAAAAAATTACACGGGTTATGAGTGGCCCCAATTGAAGTCTATGAGTAATGAAATAGATAATAGAACTAAATATTTGTCCACCTCTTGAAAATTATCCCTAAATTTTGTTTTCAAAACATTATTACAGGACGTGCACACAAAACACAAAAATAGCCATAAACTAAAAGATTACAGTTTACTAAAGAGTATGCTAATCGTAAATGTTCAGCTCCTCGCCCAGATTATACAATCCTAAGATCCATGCTATTGTTTTTCATCTCAGCTCTGAAAATATGGCCGTGTCCATAGCACCAAGTGAATATGCAGTTTCTGTGACTGTGCTTAGCTTCTCTCTCTGTCCTAACTCTCTCTCTCTCTCTCTCTCTCTCTCTCTCTCTCTCTCTCTCTCTCTCTCTCTCTCTCTCTCTCTCTCTCTCTCTCTCTCTCTCTTTATATATCAACATTTTATCTATTTTCTACCTGTTTTGTGCATATTCACCACAACTTACGGCATGTAAGATGCATCAAACCAGGATCGTCTGAATAAATTGCTGATTTCGCATAAAATAAAGGTACTGAAGACGACTCTAGCCGTTTGAACCTAAGACGACGTCACCAGCACACAACGATTTTTCGTTTCTCGTTTAGCCTCTCTATAATGGTAATCAACACAGTAGAATAGCGAGTAAAAGAAGATTTTCATGCTCCTCACAAATGCATCATTTTGGCTCGAATAAACATGTTAAAGTAAAATCAGAGAACAAAACATAACGCAGTATCAAAATCCTAAACCTTCTTGCTTGAAGCGTGTAATAGATTACCCTAATCCATCGATTCTGGATCCGAGACTTGTCAAAGCTGAGACAGTCAACAGCTCAACTTTCAGTACCTTCAGACTTCAGAGTTGAGTGATTGGTGATTAGGGATCGAGGAGGATTGTCCTGATTTAACTAATTTATACGATAAATAGACGATACCAAAAAAATACAGATACATCAACAGTGACTCTAGATATCAAGTCTCACTCCTACCGTAAAAAAATGTCATTTTCTGTTTTTCTGTCAATTTAATATAGATGTTTAAATATTTCTTAAAACAAAGTGAATGGTAATTGTTTGTTCTGTCGAAGCAACTTCGTTGATTCACACGCTATCAACAGCTCTTTGACCGGTGTACCTCATAAATGATCAAATACTTACCTTTACCTTATGATAATAAATAAAAGTTAATTAGTTAATTTACTATTAAAATTTAATATGCTATTAAATTTTCAAAAAATAATTATAAAAAATAGTTATAAAGTTTAAAGAATAAAATTATTAATATGGTAGTTTATAATGATAAGGACAAAAATAGTTTAAACCTTTTCCTATTAAACATATGTATAGTATAACACAATAAATAGATCTATTTCTGTTTTTGAATAAGATAAGTTATCCACATATTCTTATGGTCCACGTGTTATAAGACTTAAAAAATTAAAATGATTAAATACATAAATTAATTTTTAAAAGATTTGTGTATGGTTATTTTTTATCTGCATAGTAAAAAATGTAGACATAAAAAAAGAAAAAGTTATTTAACCTAGTTAAATAGCACGGAGGGTAGGCACGCGTTGAATTGCGGAGAAATATTATAAGAGACCTTCCTTCCTATGTCCGCGTGATTCAGATTGTGCAGGAGAAAAACCTGTGAAGGCAATCCCCTTTGCCACACAATCCAATTTCCTGCGATCATACACCTTTCAATCTTCTCGTAATCTACCTTTTTCAAAATCCACTTACCACCTGTTTGATTCCCTTTCCAATTTGGATCCACGAATAATAAGATATATTGATTAAGCCTTTTCCCCAAATAATAGACATAGAAGAGTAGATAATCAAAAGTACCAGCGCGGAGTTGATCGATTTGCAAATCTGAGAGTAAAACCTTGTGCTGCGATTACTATCAGTTTTTTACGTCAGATGGCGTTTCAGGAAAAGGGAAACAGGTTTAAAAGGCAGCCAGAGAAGAATTCTTCGGCTTCAAACAATGGAAGAACTCCAGGTGCTGTCAAGTTCTCTAACGACACGGAAAGACTTCAACATGTTAATAGCATCCGCAAAGCACCAGTAGGGGCTCAGATGAAGCGTGTTATTGATCTCCTTTTTGAGGTATATATAATTCTTTCATTCCATCTTTTCTATATTACCGTAAATATTTGTGTTATGGTTTATTCATCTTTAGTAAAGACCGAATGGATCAATTAGTGTAAAGTTGTTCTAGCACAATAGGTAGTGGCAAAATACAGTTAAGTTATACGCAGAACCCATGGCTTCTTAGCCTAGTAGGATTGTTTCTCGGGAAACATATTTGTGATTTCTAAATAAAGATGCTTGATCAGCAGTGTTGAATATACAGCTGGAATATAGAACTCTTGATGATCCTGACTTATTCAAGTGTATTGTCTTTCACGTAAGATACTTGATTTCTAAAAAATTGTTCAATGTACTTTGTTAATATACAGCTGGGTTATGCTTAGAACTCATAATGATCCTAACGGATCGGTATTGTTGTCTCTCGTCTTGTGGTCTCTAAAAAATGCACAAGGACCAGTGTCGAATATGCAGTTAGGTTATACTCAGAATTGATAGTGATTCTAACTAATTCAAACAGGATTGTCTCTCGTGAAAAGTGAAAAATACCCGGAGTCTTTAAAAATATGCTTAATCAGCAGTGTCAAATATGCAACCGGGGTTATTATACTCAGAACATCTAATTGTCCTTATGACTTGAATAAGATTGCTTATCTTCTGTTAAAAATGTTTCACTTTAAGGATCTTGATAACCAGTATCCTAAAGACAGTTAACAAATTCAAAGTAAAAAGCCTTTATCAGAATTCACATTGAGAATGCATAGCAAATCCCAATGGAAGTGGATTAATGATAATATTTAATTAAAAAATTGAATTCATTTACCAGTGTCCTAAGGGAACAGTTAGCATTTGGCTAATTGTAATATGACGCTGCTGATTATTGGTAAGAGGATGGGAAATAGTATATGCTTTACTTTAGCCTTCTGTAAGTTATTTTGTGTCTGATGGTCATTCTGAATGGTGGTTAGTGAGTGTCATTGATGCTTAGTGTTTTTGCTTTACAGACCCGAAAGGCTTTAACGATGGAGCAAATAAATGAAGCGTGTTATGTGGACATGAGAGCTAATAAAGATGTTTTTGAGAGTATGAGGAAAAACCCAAAAATAAAATATGATGGGGAAAGATTCTCTTACAAGGTAACTTCTATTAACGTGTTACTGTATCTACACTTTCATGTTTCAGTTTTAGGTCCATAGTTTGGTTTGTGATACTGGCATTGCTTTTTCTCTGCAGTCCAAGCATGATATTAGGGACAAAAGTCAGCTGCTTGTCCTGGTGCGTAAGTTTCCAGAGGGTATTGCTGTTGTTGACCTAAAAGATTCTTACCCAACTGTGATGGAAGACTTGCAGGTAAATTATTCTTGTTAGTTAATGTGAAAACAAACTTCATTTTAAAGTGGATACAAACCTCATTTTATAAAATCGATATTAGAATTGAGTTAAGTTTAAATTTCACTTTCTTAAGATCAAATGTTTCTGTAAGAGAGTTGTGAAATTCTTTTAAGACGATATATGGACAAACTAATATAGTGTAAATATGTATAAAAACTAGTTATATTATGTCTACCCATGGTCTTAGCTCTTTCAAGGAAAGGAACAAGTCCAAGTGTATATCCCACCCTTTATTTGTGCTTTCAAGCACATTCTAAATAGTTTCTCTCATTTTTTTAATTTATTTCAATGTTTGTACTTGAAAATTTTCTTTTTCATGCAATGAAACTCTATTTAGGCAAATTCATAATGTGGATGTCACGAAAATAATAAATTATTTCAAGTAAAGTTGTCTCTAACTTTAACATAATGAGATTTTCACACGTTAAATCTACATGAAGTTATAAGTTAGCATAACTTGAAGAGGGTTCAGAGGCTGTCTTTCATACTTTAAATTTATGTGTATTATTTTGAAAGTAAAATGGCATAGTTGAAAGATTGAGTTTCAAATATGGTTAGCACTTGCTTATGAGATTTTCACACGTTAAATCTACATGAAGTTATAAGTTAGCATAACTTGAAGAGGGTTCAGAGGCTGTCTTTCATACTTTAAATTTATGTGTATTATTTTGAAAGTAATGGCATAGTTGAAAGATTGAGTTTCAAATATGGTTAGCACTTGCTTATGCCTTCTTGTTGTGAGTATATAAAACGGAAGTATGGAAATCCAAAATTGCTTTATACAAGGACCAAATTTTGGAATTTTATAACTTCAAATAAACTTTAGAATCTTATAACTTTAAAATATGTTCATGTCAGTTAAGTATAGGTGCCAAACTAGAAAATTTGGGTGAACCAAATGTGATCTGATTTTTGGACTAATTTGCTTATTCACTGAAACATCACATCAATTAAATTTTAAAATCATTTTACCCCTTTCTATGAACATCGAGTTGCTAGTATTGAATTATGCCATTATGGCTTGTATTGAGGAAATGGATTTTTCTCGTATATGGGATTTTGAATTCTCTGGCATTACTTGAGCAAAAAGCTGAACTTTGCATGTCATTATTACCTGAAGGGGTTCAGTTTTGTACCAAATATTCATTTATTAGTGACATTCCATATTCTGTTTAACATATTATTATTTTATTATAAAAAAATATAAATCTCGTCCAAACCACCCTTCAAAAAATTTATTTTTCTTGGGTCTTACATTTAGTTTTTCCACGTCTTCCTTCGTTAGCATACTTTCGTTTTCTGTTTTTTTTTTTGAAAGACCATTCTGTGTCTCTGCTTCTATAGGTTGATGTGATACTAAGATAATACATGAGTGAAACTTTGTGGTGTTATTTTTTTAAAAAAATATCCAAAGAATTGAACTACTTAAAAATTTAATTTGCAACATCTAATACTTGGATAATTTGTAGTGGTGAATGGTGATTTTCTTAGAGCAGCAAGGAGTCAAAAATTAGTTAAATAATTGGTTTCTCACGGAACTAGACCGTTATTGGGTTGTAGGCTTTGAAAGCTTCAAGGGAGGTTTGGCTGTTATCCAACTTTGACTCACAAGAGGACATTGCCTACCCGAATGATCCTAAAGTGCCCATTAAGGTGGATGATGACCTAAAACAGCTTTTTCGGGAGATTGAATTGCCTCGTGATATGATTGACATAGAGAGGGATCTACAAAAGAACGGAATGAAGCCTGCTACTAACACTGCAAAGAGGAGGAGTGCAGCGCAAATGGAAGGCATTTCAACAAAGCCTAAACCTAAGAAGAAGAAGAATGAAATCACTAAGAGGACCAAGCTGACTAATGCCCATCTTCCGGAGCTTTTTCAGAATTTAAAATGATTCCTGACTTAAGAACAAGTGGTGAATGAATTCATATAGCTCATCTGTTGACATACAACATGTGGTTAAAAATTCTTTAAGTCGTTCAGATGGGTATTGGCTTGTTTTATTGTATTAGCAAACTGCTTCTGGTTTTGGATGTACCTCATCAGTTGGAGAGAAACGATGGCCATAGCAAATACACAAGGCATTCTTTTTATCTACACTTATACACCATTCTAAGGCTGAATGGTAATGATCATTTGACTCAGTGAAAAATATTCGTAAAAGGTTCTCAGTGGTATTTTCTACCGTTGTTAACTGATATTCTTTTTTACTTTATACACATTAAGGTTGTAGTTCATCATTCGGGGTTTATTGCTCATCTTAATAACATGTTATGATATATTGCTACTTTAAGTATACATACGAAGAGTCAAATGCATTTTGCATCCTGAAGTCTGACCCATTTTCACATGTCGTAAAAGTTATATATTGTAGCGTTTGGCTGAAGAAGTGGTGCCGTAATCAATTATTATAAACTATTACAGAAAGTACAATAATTGTTCTAGTCGAAGTGCTTCACTGACATAAAAAGGCAGTAGCATGTATGCCATAAAATCTTAGATTTTGATTAATAGAGTTTATAGTTTAAAAATATTCATTTAGGACACTTCGGTGTAAGACAGTTTACTTTAGTCTCTTTTTTAACTAATACCATAAATAAACAAGTTTATGGGTATGTCAGTTAACTCCCTTAATGAATTTCACGTTTTAGATAGAAATGACAAAATAAAACCTTTTAAAATATATTACCGGATTCAAATGTATAATAATGCAAAGAATATTAAAGCATAAAGGATTAAAAGCAATGTTTAGAATAACGCATAATCCTCAAATTAAACATGAAAGACATTCTATTGTTCATGGTAATCACAAAATTCTTAAAACATGTTATACGCAAAATAAGAAAGATTAGAAAATTAGAAAATGTACAAATTTTAACAACTTTTTCTTTTTCATATTTTTTTCTTTTATTATGAAAGATTATGTAACATAGCAAAGCATATCAAACAATGATACAAATAATATTTAATAAGTCAAGCTACATACTAATTTATTATTCTAACTATTCATTTAGTAATATTCATCTCACTTATCAACTTGACATTATTCATATAAATATAGATAATTTCTCATATTTCATTGAGTATTAGTATCAAAGACTGACTTTTATATGAGATTTCTTTTAATCTTTCTTAGTATAACACCTTGTACATGCGTTTATTAATTAACAATATTAGAGAACCCTAAAATCTCAATATGCTAAAGTAATTGAATGCTTGCATCACATTAACATAGGTTTGCCTCCTTTGTAATCACAAATTCACATAAACCACTCATTTGTGATCTTAACATTGAATCACCTGTGATTTCACATATATTGTAAATCAGAAAATTCAATATGTTTCTCTTCTCTTAAATTCCTTACTCTTTTAAAAGAATCAGTATAAAGATTTTGAAAATTAAATAAATGTTAACTTTCTTCCCAAATATTTAATTCACAAAGTAATTATATCAACTAATCTAGACCAGTAGATATATTTTCAAAAGATTATACGGTTATCGATTCATGACTGATTATTATAATTACAGGAAAAAGCACGTATTTTAATAAAGAATGAAGTTAAAAGAGCATAATGGAAGTAAATTAAATTGCTAATATTTTTTCAACAGTAGTATTGAACAACTATGGGAGACAAATCTTCTTCCCTTATTTCTATGCTAATTTATCCTCTTCAAATCAACAGATCCAAATAGTACATATGAAAAAACAACACAGCGAACAATATTTAAATGTGTAACAACATATAAGAAATGGATGAAAATTTGGTGTTTCATTCACCTAAGAAACTTAGGCACTAAAGCATGCAAAGAATTTCCTTGGCGTAACTCCACGGCTACGAAACTTTGCAGCTGTCTCCTCTACTTCCAGGAATTCTTCACTCTTCTGTGCATCCACACATGCCCTTTTCTCTTCAGCTAATCGGTGAATTTCCGCAACTTTATTCTTCATTTTTTCAACACACTCAGCCTTCTTCCTTTCCAAATTTTCCTGTTGAAAACAGTTTTTTTCAAGTGATGATCTTTGAACACAAATTTAACATAATCAGTGTATATGTACATCAAGGCAACCATGCTAATCACCTCAATTTTCTTGAGTTCTGCCTCTATTGATGCTTTCTTGCTATCCTCCCACAACTCAACAGAAGAGTGTTTCTTGTATGCCCTAAATATCATTTCACGTTCATGAAACTCAACTTTTAATTAATTTAAGTTTAATTTAACATTACAAATAAAATTTGTGTTTATTTTGAAACATATATTTTGAGTATTGGATTAGATATTAATAAGTAATCTAACCATGATGATTCGATTGAAATAATAAACTCAACAAATAAACTCTAGTCTAGAGTTCTAATACAGTTAAAAAATTTATTTTAAATATAACTCAATTTTATAAAACTAACTGACTTGTAAGAATCAACGATATTTGATTTGAATTAGCAACAAGAAATCTTATTTCAGATACATCAAGGTTTATCATTCTTAAAATTTGATCTGTTACATAGCCTCGTGCAAAAGCTCTCACAACATAAATAGTTATTCTTCCCTATTTGGATTATTTAAGGTGACAACTTGCCTGTTCTCTGCCTTTGTCTTTTCACTTTCCTCCCATGCTTTGATTAAAGCCAATCTTTTCTCTGTTAAAACTCTTGCAAGCATAACATCTGGTGAAACAATGTGAAAAAAGGTTACCTATCTCTTGAACATTCAGTAAGTACATAACAGTTTGTTAAAGAATGACCTTTGCTGACTGAATCCTCGGCATCCTTTCCAGCAGGATGATCTTCAACCTCTATGAAAAACATGACAGAGAGAATGAATAGTAGTTGCATAGGATATATAAATACTACATGCCCAATGCAAGTACTTCTCCATTCGTGCAAGTGTAGCAATTATATTGCCTAAAGATTCATTCACGTTGTTTAAAAGATCAATATATAATAGTTATATGCCACAGGGACTCTAATCTAATGATCTATATTACCTTACACGTATCAAAGAATACAATAGAAGTAAAAGTCTTAACCAGAAAGGAACTTTAAGTGCTTTGTCTTAACCAAAGCAAAAACTACTCAAAGAGGTAACCAAAAAGATAAACAAACTGAATAAACCAAAGGTTCAAAAGAAAGAGCCAGATAAAATCAAGACACAAGAAATGTATAATATGATGAGAAAACCATCTTGGACACAGAGAAGAACAGGCACCAGAAAAATTATTCTTCAAACTTTATTAACTTCGAACAAAACAGGACTAAATAAAGAGAAGAGGCAAGAAAGAAAAGAAACAGAGAAAGTAACATGATCGTCAATTCTGCTTTCGATCTACGCATTAATCACATAGAAGAGTTTATGAAAACACTAGCAAAAACATCCTTTATCCTTCAAACACCAAGAAGAAAAAAAAAATGCATAAACTGAGTTTCTGTTAAGCTTAGTAAACAAAATCATATTTAAATTTTGCTTTTAAGCTGTGGGTGTATTACATATAGGTATGGTGTAAAACAAGAGTTAGAGATTTACTTTGAAAAGGTGGAGAAGGAGAAGCGACGTTCTCGTTTGAAGGGTCAGGTTTATCTGATTCTTTTTCCTGAAGAGGAGGAACAGAGTCGACAACAACATGTTGATCGTGCAACTCTGGTTGGGTTTTGTTTGAGACCTCTTCTCCCATGACGGCTGACTTATTCAGGAAGGTTTTGAGTTTTGAAATGGATGAATACGGAGAGTGTTGTAAAGTTAAATATATAGCATAGCAAAGAGAGTGAAGAGGTTGGAGAAAAAGTTAAAATTTGTGAATAACAAGGTTGCGAGCTGACAGAGTAGCCTCGCCTTGCACAACAACGTAAGGGCGCGGCGAAGTTTCAAGTTGGGCCCAAACACAAGTACGCGAATATTCACGGCATTGTTGTCTTTAATAGTACTTAGTTACCACCTATGATTTTCATTTTCTCATTCTTTTGTATGTTTCTCCTCGTTTTTTTCTGCATCGCCGGGAAAATACATCGGATTTTATAATTTTTCGAGAGTAAATTTGATAATATACTGTTATCAGTTTAAATCTAGACCTTAAACCTTAAATCAGTACAGTCATAGCACAAATACCTTAAACATACTTAAAGGAAATTAAAATTTAAGCATGTTGTCATTGGAAGATCTCAAGGACTGTTTGAAATTAACACAAAGGAAGTAAGAGTGAAAAGAAAGTGATGGGAAAAGGAGAAAAGATTAATTAGAAATTATATAAATAATTACTATTACTGATTATGATGTAGCAATTTAAGAATGATAATATATAACACTCATATTTTGACTCTATAGGTTGCTTATAATTTACACCATTTAGTAGCGCGCTTTTAGCTTCATTCGCTTTATAATCTCAGATAGACGTGTACATGCGACTATTTTTTCATGGTTTGACGTCAACTTCTTGTCACGTTTTACAAAAAAAAAAAAAACAAAGAAAATGTTAATAGAATCTTTGTTTTCTTAATAATATTGTCATTGGTATGCATTTATCTACCTATTTTATTGATGATTATTAACTGAACATCCTTAATATAAAATTTGATCGATTTTGACCTATTTTAAAATCGGTTGCATATGAAATTTTGATCAAATCAAATAAAAAAAGATACTATTGATCTTGGTTTTGTTTGTTCAGGTTTTCCAATTTGATTGTTTACAAAAAAATTCATAAATATATAGATATGTACTTGTGGTATTTTTCAAAATTTTATTTGAGTTCAATTTGAAAAGAGAGTGCAGAACTAAAGAAATTCAAAAGGAGTTGGCCATCTCCTGAAGCTTATTATATACTCACAAGCTTTCGATGTTTGACATGATTAAGTTAGTCAAAAAGTTTAAAAAATACTTTATTCTGGACATGACATATGGAGTGTATTTAATTTAATTTAAGTTTACAGTCATTTAGTTTAATTTTATGGCATGATGACATGCACATAATGTTGAGAAATTTAACAGGTAAAATAATTGAGTGATAGAATAGTTCCCTCAGTCACTAATAATAGAGTGGCACAAGTTGCTCCGTTAATTATTTTATTAATTAAAATAACTAAAACAAGTTTTTTAATATTATATTGTGTGAAGAATTTAAATATCTAATAATAGTATGAATTAAATTATTAATATTATATTATGACAACAGGAAAGACTTGTTAGGTTTTGGTGCAATTGTGTTGCGGACTTTGTGTAAACACAAGCAAATTGTTAGGGCTTTGTGCAATTATGGACGTGCAGGAAGAAAAAGCCATGAGCAAATTCTTGGCTATCCTCAATGTAGATTATCCCATGGCCGAGCCCAATACAACATGCAAAAGCCCGAAAAATTTGCTTTATGAACATGCCAAATTGATAGGGTGGCGAAAACCAAAAGCATATTTTATAGCAATGGCTTTGTTTATTGTGACTCTAAGCCAATGATCTTTTCCTTTACTTATTGTCCCTTTTCATCTGTCTCGCCTGTTCTGAAACTTTTACATGGTTTACAAAATCCTTGTATTTTAAAAAGCGTAACAAATTTATAGATTATTTCTTTGAAGGGAAAATCAAACTTTTGGGATCATTAAAGTCTAAGTCCTGAAAGAATGACGTGAAACTTTTGTGGGGTAATTCCTTACTTCAAATCATACTAAAACTGGAAATTCTGATGCCATGATTTAGCTTCCCTCCATATCAAGTATGCTTTCCTTCTAAACTATCTTTAACTATATCAGATTGTATTTAAATCCTTTATTTGAGATTGTTGTATCCACAAGAGGATTATCTTCCACAAAGTTTTCCTTCTCTGAAATTCCTCCTGGGGTTTGGTGAGATGTACCTTGAGTCTCTTTTGTTGGTTTTCATAATATAATATATATATATATATATATATATATATATGTGTGTGTGTGTGTGTGTGTGTTTCTTTTAAGAAATTGATTATTATAATTTGTTAATATCCAGTTTTCAATCATATACTAGCTTCGAATGTGCGATTTTCTAATATCATTTTTTTCTTTTGTCAGTGGCAGGGTGTAACAGAAAGAATTGGACGAAGTTATCTAGTGGAGGAAATACATTCCTACATATCTACCTTCTTTTGTCCCAATTATTTCAAAGGTTCAACTCTATTTTGTTATTGATATTGTATAGAAATATTAAACTTTTATATGATGCTTCAAATGAGGGTTATAACCCATATATATCACTTATTGTTAGATGCTAATAGAGTTCAAACTTCTACTATATCCTTTGAATTAAATAATTTTGAACGTATATAATTTATGTTGTTTTATTTGTAGAAAAAGTTTGATTTGAATACATATATTATGTTTTTATATCTTCACCAAGAAATTTATTATATTATGATTGATTATTATTTGTTGTTGATGATTGTCATTAGTTTGATCTTATGTAGCTTATTAAATAACTAAACTTTTCCTAATTGCTATGTGAAAACTATTGTTCGTAATTGCTATGTGAAAACTATCGTTCGTGCATGCATGATGTTTTCTTTTATTAACTTTGTTTTTATCTTACCATTAGTTTTTTATTACTTAGGAATAGATATCAAAGACAATTTAAATTTTTTTTTTCATTTATAAAATACTTTTTAAAGGCAAAACTAGAGCACAGACTTCAAAATAACCAACACTTTATAAAAAATAGTTTATGTTCATAGGCTAGCATAATTCACAGACCGTATTTCATATTTTAATTATCGTTTTCTATTTGTCTTTTCATTCATGTTTTCGCCTCTAAAGGCAGGTGCTGAGTGTATATTTGTTTGTTTGCAGTAAAATGTCAATTCGAACAAACAAAATGAAAGCCGTAGGTGTGTTGATGAAGCAATTGGCAACATCAAGGAGGAAATTCCATGAAAAAGGAAGAGATGAATCATTTGATGGGGAATTGGAGAACTTGTGGTTGGTTCTGAACAATAAGAGATGAGAACTCTGAAGCAGTTAAAATATTTGAGTTTGCGTGGGATATCAAGAATATTCGAGCTTCCATCCTCCATTGCTAAACTTGAGAGTCTACTAATTCTTGATCTGAAAGCATGTCATAATTTGGAAAGACTGCCTGATGATATTTCATCAATGAAAAGTCTAACACATCTGATTATGTCTGAGTGTTGCTTATTGGAAGGCATGCCAAAGGGGATTGAGAAGCTCACTGATCTCCAAGTACTCAAAGGATTTTTAATAAGCACTTCTAAAAAGACTCCTTGCAGAATATCAGACCTTGGAAATTTGAAAAAACTAAAACGACTCAGCATAAATATAGGAAGGGAGGCCATGATCAGGGATAAAGAGTTTGAAAGTTTGAAATATTTTTCAGCACTTAAACATCTCAAAATATCTTGGAGTGCGTCTGACCCAAGGTATGCTAAATTTCCTATCTATTTGCCAGCAGACTTGAGAAAGTTGCATCTTGAATGTTTTCCTGGAAAAAGTTTGCGAGAATGTTTTCCTGGACATAATTATATAAAATGTTTTCAAATTTTCAATATGATACCACGTGAGCTACATATAACTGGAGGAAAACTAGAAATTATACATGACATGGGATTGCTGAATGTGAAAATTCTGCGTTTAAAGTACCTTAAACAATTGAATGTTAACATAGACAACTTGGAAGCAATTTTTTATGGGCTGAAATATGTAGAAATTATACAAATTTCAAACCACTCATACATTGAGCACTTCTATGACTGAAACTTCTAATATGAATCAGATACTTAATGAAATGAGATTGATAAATTTAAGTTTATATCAAAATGTTCTATATATTTATTTTCTTCTCTAATTAATATATATATATATATATATATATATATATATATATATATATATATAATATGTTCACATATTATTTTATTTCATATAAAAAATATAATTTTAACTATACAGTATAAGTTTTAATAAAAAATTATGGTATATATGGATAAGTTAGATACATTTTTATTATATTTTATTATATAAGGGAAAGAGACTTTATATTTATGCATTATATTACAAAAATAATAATAAAATAAATTTAAATTATTGTAAGAAAATATTTTGAACATAATATTATAAGTCAAATATGAATCTTTATATCACAGTTTTGTATATTGTGTAATTTTTTATATATTACATTTTATACGAAAATGAAACGAAATAACATAATATCACTAAAATAATTAAAAAATAAGTTCAATAATTAAAATAAAATGAAATTGGATAACACATCATAATAATTAGAAAAGTTTCGTACACAGTATTAAAATTCAAAAGTGAAAATAATTGAGTAAAATAATTATTAAAAAGAAAAAATAGAAACATTAGGATACATAAGAAAATTAAATAATTAAAAAAATAGATAATTTTATTTTCCATGACAGAGTTTAAATGTATTTTTTACGTAATTTTCATATTAGGGGTCAATATTAAAATTATTCAATAAAAAAATTAGAATATACATCGCATTCAGTGTATAACACATGTCAACCAATACATAAAATTACATCATGATAATCATTTTTCAAACATCTTACAAAATGGAAGCATATAACCAAATACATCACATATTAATTTTAAGAAAAGGTACAAACATAAATAAAAAAAATAACACCATTAGTTTGCAAATTTCATTGCTCATTTCTCAAATTTCTTTTCAATGTCTTTAAATGAAGATTTATATTTGTTGGCTGAGAATCTAACATTCAATTTTTCAAATTTATATGTTTCTATAAGCACATAAATAATTCTACTTCATTCAAAAAAATACTTTAAAATAATGTGATTACTTTATTAGAGCGAATAAATAAAAATAAAAAATATTTTACATTCAAAGTTTATTGATAAATTGATAAATTAATAAAATTAACAGCAAAATTAAAGTCTAAAAATAAAAAATAAAAAATAAAGAATATCTTGCTTTCAAAATTTATTGATAAATTAATAAAATTAAAAGTCTAAAATTTGTTTAATATTTTTTATTTTTTCTCAACTTTCATTAATATAAAGTTAAATTACACACTTATAACAGTCAGAATAAAATAAAAACACAAATAAAATTGGAAGGATAAACTAATGTATCAAAGTCAAAACATGTTCTTATGAAAAATAAAATTTTCTCAATAGTCTTTTAACAAATTAATAAAATATAAATAGACAGGAAAAAAAATCACACAAATGTGCATAGCTTTTAAAGAGTAATCTCTCCGATTATAATAAATAAAACACCCTTAAATGACAGCTTCCTTTAAATCCCTGACAAACCTACCAAAATCATATATTGTTCTCGAGATACTTATACAATATCAAACAATCTTGCAACGAAAAACTAATATTGACTAAAAAATAACCATAAAATGGATTTTATTCAAAAAAAAGTAAATTTATGCATAAATAATAAAGGTTGAACTTTAAAAATTTAGGACGATGAGAAAGACGATAAATAATATAAAATGATATTATTAGAATTAGATTTCATCGACTTCACTCTTATGCATGTATAAACACATCTCATCTCCATTAATACACTAATGCCAACCCACATAGTTACTCAAACTATAATCCTTTAGAAGAATGATCATAAGTTTTCTTATTAAGAGTCAATTTGTTGAACCCCTAATAAATAAACTCGTTTTTCGAACTAGATTTAAGACAACTAATGAGTCAACACTAATGCAAAAAAGAGATACCACAACGTTTGTTTTGGTGTTATGGCAACTGTTTCAACTGAGATATATTCAAACAAGGTAAAAATGTGGGACTTTTGGCCTTAGATAAAAAATCGAAGCAAAATAGGTTATGGTTTTGTCCCAGTTCAAAAAATTCAAAACCAAAAAAAAAGTTGGATCTATTGTCTCGGTTTTGATTCCAATTGAGAACCGTAAACCTTTAAAATTAATTATAGGGTTTATCGCTTCAATTGGGTTCAGAACCGAGACCATAGACCTTTTTCTACCTCGATTTTATTTTTACTACAATTGTTGGCTATAGTTTTTTTTTTAAATGATTGTTTTGTTTATGTAAACATTCCATATCACAGAAAAACATTAATATAAAAGCAGATTTGCATATAAAAACAAGTATCCACAATAGATAAATATAATCCTACATACAACTATCTACTTGTGATTTTTTGTTTTGATAAATATGGTTATTATTTTTTATTGAATTTTTTTACCACTTTTTGAAACTCCTATTTCAAACAAATAAAACTTCAATAATCCTTATTTTGAATGAATAAGTTTAAAAATTATTTGGATTCCAGATCTTTAAACGATTCTAACTTTCATTCTGATTAAGAGCTTTTGCATTATTATATATCGATTTAGAATTAAAAAAAATTCAAGAACATTTTTTTTGTTTTGTTTTCCATATTGATATTTCATGTCTAATATATATATATATATATATATATATATATATATATATATATATATATATATATATATATATATATTTCATGAAGATGATGTGATTAGGATAAAAAAACAACTTATATTTATAAATTGGTATGAGTAATATTATTTTTTTTAAATTGGATACCTAAATCGAAATTTTTAGGTACATAAAGTTTTTAATTCGTTTCAGTATTTATATTTGTTTCATTTAAAATTATTAAAATTATGAATTTTGCTTTGGTCTTTCTATCTTTCTTAATTTTTTTCTCTTATGATTATTTTATATTTATCCAATTGTAATTTATATTTATTGGATATTTATATAATTCGAGAAATAAAATATGCATTAAAATTTAATATTTAATATCATATTTTTCTTCTTCTTCATTGTACTTTTTATTTTTTGTGTGATTTTTTTTAGATCAGTGATGTTTTTTTTCTTCTAATCATTATCTACACAATGATTTTATTATGGTCTCTTGACAATCCATTTTTAGAAGTAATGTGATCATTAAAAAAAACTTTTAATATTTTTAAACAAAAACAAAATAAAAAAAGAATAAAAAATAGGTGTGAGATAAAGGTAAAATTTTATTAAATGTAAAAAATATCACGATTACCGTAATTGTGCCATTTCTTTCCATTTCCCAGCTTCAATTCTGAAAAATAAGTACGAAAGTTCCAATAATAAAGGGATAAAAAGCTAGATAATTTTTCATATATGGAAATCATAGTAGATTTGTTGGGAATGAAAATGTTGTTTATGAGTGATTTGGTTGATAAAATTATGCTTCTTATTTTGACTTTTTTATAAATAATTAATATGATGTGAGGTATCATTATCAGACTTTTGAGTATTTCTGACTCAATTTATATTTCTTATCGATAACACGAAAGACTTGTTAGGTTTTTGTGCAATTGTGTTGCGGGCTTTGTGTAAACACAAGCAGAATGTGGATTATCCCATGGCTGAGCCCAACACAACATGCAAAAGCCCCAACAATTTGCTTTAAATACATCTTGCCATAACATCTATCTTTGCCAAAAATGGACATCTGTCTCATCCTCTTTTAATATGTGATAGATGGAGAATGTAGAGGTACCCCTTAAAAACAATTAAAGCCGAAAAGTCATAAGTTTCTTTCATCACGTGAATTCTTTATACCTTTGGCTAAATAGTATGTGATGTTTTTCCTTTTCTCATCTTCTTCTTTTCCTTTATCTTTTATTACCCTTTCCTTGCCTTCACTTTTTGTTACATTAATTGGAGTTGCATATATTCTTTCATACTTTCACTGTTTTACGACAACATCTGGTTTTCACCATTTCTGTCACTATTTATGTTTCTAATATCTTCTTAAATTGTGTTTCAAAATGAACTTTTGGAGACAGATGAAATCGAAGTTTGTTTTTTTTCATTACAGTTTAAACTAATTAAAACGTTTACTGTACTGACATTAAACACAATATTTCTTAAATTTTAAAAATCAGTAAATTATTGTTAAAATTAAAAAGAAAATGCCCACTCAAGCATGCCCTTTTAGAAAACAAACCTGACACGACATGTTATGTGAAAAATATTCACAGTGCAAAGTAGCTCAGACATGTTTTGTGTGGTGTGGTTTTTTAAGTGTGTTCCTGACATATTCATGGATCATATATGGTGAGGATTTGCTTCACGTGAGCACCTTCTGTTGTCTCTCATGTCTTCCTCTGTGCAGATACGAAAAACAACTTCATCACTTTCTCTCCTCCATTGCAATCATTCAGCCTTGTCTTTTTTTCCTAACTGAAAACAAAAAGAAAGTAGAAGACAAATATCTTCTTAGGCTGCATGACGGAGTAAATACGTGGAAGATTTCATTTTATTGCAGTCACGTTACTGAAAGAGATGAAGTGAATGACCTAAACTAACACAACCATATTCACGAGAGTATTATAACAACAGTAAATCAAAGAAACATAACTACCCAGATACTTCTAGTTCACGTATGATATTCATAGGTAGATATTTTTGTCTTCCTAATAAAGAGAGAAAAATTTGTGTAGTGATATGAATTTATGTACACATACACAGTTCAATCAATATCTTAGAAGTTGGAATTCTTGATGTGGAAGGAAAGGATCGCAAAATAATGAAAATTAACTATGCCATCCGATAAAACCAAAGTTTCACATTTTATGGAATATGATTCTACATAATCTTATGACAGCGAAGAAATTGCTTTAGCACTTGTTATCAGCAGATTGGAACATTTTGTCAGTTATTCCATTCAACCTGTAAATGCACTAATGAACTGCTGTAGATATACCTTCCCTGACATGGTTGTTAAGCAAGGTATATGGTCTACACGACAAAATGTGACAAAATTAAGTAACAGGCAACTTCGTAATCTCTGTCACGATTAGTTCACATGTCCAGTTAGTTCCTACGTTGTAATGCAGTTTGGTGGAAACTGCAAAACCGTGTTCCATTAATTTCTTGCTGATTGTTTTAGAAGATGATTTGGTGATAATATTATGCCTAAAAGGGTTTCCTTTAATTTTGCAATCCCATGGAATTTTGTTATAAAGCTGAAAAGTGGAAATCATAATGAAGAAAGCAGATTAGGGTTCATTCTCGTTGAAAATATGCAGGGGACCAACCAGCCCGCGCGCAATGATGCTCTGCAAAATAAACAAATAAGTCATCATATATAGCATCTACTTCCTTATATATGGTTCCCTCTTTTTTCTCAAAAATCAAGTCTTTTTCAATTACCATACAGGTTGAATTGAGTATTTCACTCTTGATGTTCGGGCGGTGATTTAGGCTTCATCTGCATAGCAACCAATATTTATTATACTGTTCTTTTTTTTGGTACTCCTTCAATTACATATGAAATACACTAGGGCAATTAGCCTCAAATTAACAAAAATATTTATTTATTAATTTTATCAATTTTGATTCATTTGACGTGTGATGTTGGGTATATGAAGCACAAGGTTTATTAGAAAAATATAAATACCCATTATGTGAGTTTACTAAGATAAATGATTAATATTATTCTCTACTTAAAATTTTTTAAATAATGGATTAATATTTCTTTTATTTTTGGACCATGATATTTTAACAATTTTTTTACAACAGACTATGTGTCACTATTTTATTGGTTAGTATATTTGAAACGAATCAATCACAAGCTAGCACATATGTTGTTATAAAAAAGTTGTTAAAGAGACATTTTCCTTTATCTTTACACAGGGTTTTACTTTTTTATTTCTATCCAATGTAAGACTTTCTTATTTCTATTTAGGACTATGATATGTTAACAATTTTTCTTAACAACTTTTTGACAACTATGTGTTATTAACTTTGACTAACGATTAAATTTTTAATAGAAAAATGTTATTTTAAAACTTTTTGTCAATTTTTTTACAAAAACTTATGCAGTAACTTGTGATTTGATTGTTTCAAATATACTAATCAATAAAATAGTGACACATATCAAAAAAATTGTTAAAATATCGTAATCTTTTTAATATATAAATGTGGAACCCGTTTGAAGATGTTTTCCATTGGACATGAACCAATGAAGATTGAGTATGGTGGGTTGTGACTGGAGATGCACGCTTCAAGCATTGACTGATCTCAAAGTTTAGTAGCAACCTCACACCTTCAACCATTGCGCATTACCAGCTTTAAAGCCAAGTAACTAAACCACCTCCTACCTCACTTCACCAATCCAACTTTCACTTCCTTCTTCCGCTTCTTCATTTTTCCACACAAATCCATTCATACTACATTCTCGCTTCAGTTTTTCTTAAATAATATATTAATAGTTGAAAAAATGTTGAGTATTTTGGAGTAGATAAAAATCTTGAATGTGGTACATTAAATGCTTCTCATATAGTTAAGTAGTTATTAGATACTTTTTGGATGGTTGTCAAAGTGAATAGTGTCTAAGAAATAGAAAAAGTGGTGTGTGTACTTTAAACAAAGTCACTGGGTTCGTTTCAATGCCATTAAATGTGATTTGCTTGTTGCCCCCAAAGTACCATTGGGTCATTGTCAAGTGCCCTTTATATTCTCACTTTTGTTATTTCAAAATTAAATAATTCAGACCCTATAAAAGACTTCAATTTTTATATAATACAAAAACTTCATCCATTTATCTATTCTAATTCATTTTTTAGTATATTTATCTCTTAGTTATTTATTATCCTCAATGTTATTCTTATTATACCAATAAATTCCTTCTAGAGAAATATTTAGATTCAAAGACTGTTCATCTTCATCAACATTCATAATAACTTGTTAAGAAAAACTCATTTAAACAAACTAAATGAATTAATGTGGTCATTTTTTTTAACGTCTCAATTTTTTTTTTGTTAATTTGATACTTTTTAATAATGGTGTTTAAATGGTCAATGATGAACAATATATATTGTGTCAGTTTATGATTTTTTTATTTTTTTAAATTTAATAAAATTGTTGTCTACGTGTTAAGTTAGTATTATATCAAATGACAATGTCAATATCACATTTTAAGCTTGTATCAGTGTCACAAAATAAATATCAATATCATGTATTAATGTCTTATATTTAATTGAATCCTAATTTTTTTGTTAACGTTATTCAATTTAATTTTTTTTTTAAAAATACAATTTTGTTTCTCTCTAATTTGAGACTAAATTTTATTTTTATATAAATGTTATGCTGAATCTTTAATTAAAATTCACATTTTTAATAAATATTTTATGATAACATTTAAATTTTTTATTTGTGTATATAACAACATTTATAACATAGTGAAATACAATATCAAATTATACTTTTATGATTTTTTTATTATGACTACGAATTTCTCTAATTTTTATAAATAATTTATTCTAACCATTTGTTTTATTATTTTCTTTTATAAAAGAAGTTTCATCAATCTTTAAACATGAAACTATTTTTATTTACGAAATAAGTTGTAGAAATAGAATAAAATAATATAGATAAACTTATATTGTGTCAAAAAATAAGATAATTTTTTTATTTTTATTTATAATTTTTTAATAATCAAAGTGATATTGATTTTCTAGATAATTGGAACTCGACTTAATGGATTCTTTGAAAAATAAATTGATTATAAATCGATTTTAATATTAATATATTAAATTGGTTATGAACCACTTTTAATATAAATATATTATACTGAAAATTTATTAAAAATGTGTATTTAAATAAATATTTTAGTATAACATTTATATAAAAAGTAAATTTGATTTCAATTTGGAAAAGGACAAAAAAAATTCATTGTGAAAAAAAAAATTGAACTAAAAAAAATTAATGAAAAATGGGATTGAATCAAATAAAATTAACAAAAGAATTGAATTAAATACAACTGTACATGTGTACACCTTTTTTAAATAAAAAAAATTAAAAAAATTAAAATAAAATTTAAAAAATCATGAACTAACACATGAGATACACTTTTTACCTTCCATTAATGATTTAAAAGTTATTATCTAAAAAAATCAAATTAACAAAAATTTACGAAAATTATGTTATTATCAAATACATAAACAAAAAAAATTACATTAAACAAACTCGAAAAAATAGAAAATAAAGTAAAATTCAAGTCTTTTTATTTTATTTTATTTGAAAACAAATGTTGGTATCAATACAGATACATAAAAATTTATAAAAGACTTTCTAATGTGAGAAAGATATATGTGTTTTTGTATAAATGGTATCAACACAAATTTAATAAAATTACATTAATTGACTTGTTTTTGAATAAAATGAGATTGAATTGAAAATACAAAAATAAAAAAGTTATATTGAATAAATTCTTTAAACATGATAAGTGTGAAAAAGAGTTATTTTTATACTTATAAACGAGCTCAATCTTGTAATTATTCATGTTGTTCCTCATTGAAAAGTTGAAAAGTTGTAATAGGTAGTAGATTGTTATGTAAAATATTGTACTGGTGTGGTGTATTATCTAGACTCTGTCAGCCATTTTTCGCAAAGCGAAAGCCAAAATTCGCACGCCAGAAGAACTAAATTCGCATAGCGCACCAGTACCTGTGCGCTGAGCGAATAACATCAGTTAAAGAGCAGCAGTTAAGAAAATTCATAGCGCACCAGTACATGTGCGCTGAGCGAATTAATGAATTTAAGTGGCTTTAAAAGACGTGACAGAGTGACAGAACCACTCTTCTTCGAATAGAAGCTCCGGACGAAAGAAAGAAACGAAAACATCTCAGGAACTTTCAGAGACTACTCCAAGGCATCAAGACACCATTTTTGCAAGGGATTGCTTCAAATGTGTACGTTTAGATGACTAGGAGTAGTTTTTCTTTCGTTGGGATTGGATGTAATGAACTCATTGTGATGTACTTTTCCTGTTCAATATATCGTTGTTCGTTCATATGCTCTATGTTGAATTTATTATCATTGTATGAAAATATGATGTTATTTGAATGTCTTTGATTACTGGAAAGTAACTTTGAACATGAACGTAGATAGGGCACTTAAGTGATTTGGGATCTAGGGATAGACTCAATAACTTGATCATTCTTAACATCGGACTTAATGCAAATTGTATATTAAATTGACTAAGAGATTATCATTTTAATATATTAATTTAGAACTAGTTGCTAAGGGATTAGGACTAGTATGCCTTGATGTGAATGTTTGAATGAAGTAATGAAATATTGAACAGAGTTTTATATTCATATGATTCATGACACCCAATTCCAACGAAGTTTCTTTTAAATATAATTCCTTGCACACCAACTGTTTGATAAAAATACCAAAAAAAGTTTCTTGTGTTTTTTTTGTACACTTTCATGTCTAATTGAGTTATAAAAGGAAGAATTGTCATGTGTTGCACAAGTCCCTTAGGAGAACGATACTTTGAACTTACTCTATATTACTTGGAACGATTTGGTATACTTGCCAAAAAGTTAACAAAACATAAAGACAAAATTTATTAAACCTTTCTTTATTTTTTTATGTGAAAATTTGTTTAAAAGTACAGTAACAGTTGTGTACTATTAATTAATTTTTTTATTCTAACAATTGTAAAATGTAAGAAATTTATTATACAAAGATAGTAATTTATGTTCTATACTCAGTTATTTAGAATTTATTTATATTATATTGTTGTGTAGCCATTTAGGTGAGGTGAGGATTGGAGGGCAATTTTTTTGAGCTACATTACATATGACATGTTAAATTTTGTTGAAAAGTCGTTTTCATATTATTATAAAAGGAAACGAGGAAATTATGGTTTTAATTGGAGCGTGGGACTTTTCTTTTTTATAAGTAATTATTCTCTTAACCCCAAACAAACTCAACTCATCATCGTAGACTTTCATCATATATTTTTATCTAAAAAACTAAGAATATTATGTTTATTTATGGATATGTGTGAAAAAAGGTACACTTTATTTATTCTGTAATCAAACAAAAAACAAATAAAGAAATTACACAAATCTACGTACTGATCCATCCTCTTCACAGTTTATATAAGTATACACAAATTCTTGACTCAAGGCTATTTAATTCAACTAATTAAAGAAAATACGAACATTATTATAAATTACCTAACATGGCTTAATTCCTATGGATAAAAAATGTTATTAATTCCTATGAATAAAAAAAATGATATCTAGTTGTATACTCTACTCTCCGTTCATGATTTTTTAGACAAAGTTTTGAGTACTTTTTACCTTACATAAAAATATATATTCAAAGTTACTAGAATATATATTAACAAATAAATAAGAAATAGCACGCCTTTATTAAACATTGGTTTATCAAAAGAATCACATTATACCAAAAGTAATAAATCATGATTTGAATCTCCTTAAAAGAAGTGTTTAAGTAATATTTGACCAGGCTTTTATAAAATTGCTTAGAAAAATAAATGTTAGTAAAATAAAAGAAATTAATTTCAAAGTATACGGAAATGTGAATATGAGTAAAAAAAAACAGAAATTTCAACATATAAAACAAAAGTAAAAGCGGTTTGGTATACGTACCGGTACAAATTAAAAATACGATACTGTCTTCTCTTTTTTTTTTCAATTTGTTAAGATCATGACGTTGTTTTTTTAACTGAATTTCTTATTTTTGTTTGCTAAAAATTATATATATTCTTATTACATAATATTATTAAAATAAAATATTTTTATTTATAAATATTTAGAAAACAATTTAATCAGGAAGAAGAACAGAAAGGATCTAACTTGATCAATTTACTCAATTTGATATATCTACTTCTTTCTTTTTATTTCAAATAGTTGTAAATCAGACTTTAATTGATACCAATTAAGAAAAATGCTCAATTTAGAGTTTTCTAATTCAATTTCCATACCAAATCATCCATTCATATAACACCCAACCAAATACACATGATTACATACTATAACATATTTAACATAAGCAAAAATCATATTGACTCATTTTTTCTCTAACATCAACATGCAGTAGCACAATTAAACTAATTTCACAAATTCCTAGACAAAATGCTAACTTCCATTATTGGTTAAAACATCTCATCAAACTCCAAGACACCAAAACACATTTAACTCTACAACAAACTCGGTTTACACATAAAAACATCACAAACATGATCATACCGTATCATTATGATCATTAATTAGTATAGACTCGTATTGATGACTCTAAGATCACACACAAGCAATTAAAACCTATATGCAAAGAGAAAAAAAGATCGAACTAAGAAAAATGGTAGAAACTAACTTACTCTATTGAAAATGTTGATAAGTTATCATTATAAAACTTGATATTTTGATAACAGAAACGACCTATGATCGATAAACAAAGAAGAATAACTTGTAGAGAGAAGTAAAAAATAAAAAAAAATGATTTATAAAGAATTTGTGTTTTAAAAGAATGAAACTATTATAACAAATAGATTTATACCAAATCTTTTAATATTAGAATAATCAAGTTTCATTATTTTTAAATAACTACCAATTCTAAATTATTATTTTTTAAATCTTTACAAATATCGATGAAAAACATATTTTATTAATTTTAATTTTATAATTATAATAATTATAATATTTTTTATTACCATAAAAAAAACCATATGTATGTAACATATTACATATGTGTTTTTACTAGTAGTTAAATAAATAAAATTAATATGAGAAACTATCTTTCTGATAATTAAATTATAGTTAATGAACACCGCATTTAATACTACAATTGATTTTGAATTAGATTTAACTTTCACTTGATAAATATAACTTTTAGCATTAAAGTACGGTCAATCTTATTTATATTTTTATGTTAGTCGTATAAATTGTAAAATGAGAACGTAAAACGAATTAAGTTATAAACATTTGTTACTTTTAATTATGACATATTCTTTTAAGTTCGCATTACATTTTACTTTAAATCCTATTTATGATTATTGTCGTCAAAAAGAAGAATACGGTGTAGACTTTTATAAAAACATGTAACAATATATGACGAGTGTTTTATTAGCATTAGAAACGGTGAACCTTAATTTTGCATATTCTCGTAGAGCCAGTGCATCTGAGAAGTACGAGAATGAGAGTTTGTAACAGTATATACGAGGATACCGAGGTAATGGATTTATGAGTTTTCATTTTTATATATATATTTTTTCATTTTTATTTAATATAAAATGCAGTACATGCTTTTGTTTGTCTCCATTGAAATTTTTGTTACTACTTACAGTATCAACCACTTCTTAGAAACAACGAATTCCAGCAAGGATTTCAGGTTTGTAAAATCAAATTTCTCTAACTTCCCTTTGAAGGCCAAGACAATTTTTGTTTTCCCATGCATTACTCCTACGCCTTCTTCTCTTCGTTTTGTTATGTTATATTATTAATCAGTAATTAGATTCTTCTGCACCACTCCATTCATTTGCACACGCAGCCGAATCGTTGTTTTTCAATTTAAATATGAAACCGACAAAAAAGGGTATTATGGGCATATGTTCGCACAAGAAGATACGTTATTGTCCGCTCCCATAAAAGCACAGGTCCGTGATATATTTATATATAACTCAGAAAAATACACGATCGTCTTCTTTACCAAAAACAAACATTTTTCCACCGAATTGTTGCTTTAATGAAATTAAAAATTACCATATTTTAGAAGCAGAAGCTTCCACTTTAATTCAGTATATAAATATAAATATATTTTTACTTATGTATGTCATCATCTTATTCTTAAAAGCCGTTGCTGCGAACAGAGACGACAACAACGGATGAGCAACGAAGCACACAACATCAGATCCACCTGATTCTGTTTTTCATCACCTCCTTCTCTGTTCCGTTTCCTCCTCCTCTCTGTTTCGCTTTGGCCCAATGAGTTGAGCCGCATTGAAGGAATCCACGTGCAGTGGACTGAGTGAGTGAGCGAGTGAGCGAGTGAAGAGGATGTTTCGTTCTGCGAGATGGAGGAGCGACAAGAACAGGGTCAAAGCAGTTTTCAAGCTGCACTTCCATGCCACCCAGGTCCCTCTCATATTTCTCAGTATTTCATATTTCTTTCTTCTTCTTTTCTTTTACGGAATTGTAATTGAGTGAAAAAAACAGACACCATGTTTCACCATCAAACTTGCGGATCAATTACCTCACAGTGTAAAGTTTGAGTCAAGATAAACAATGACTAGTTAAATATGCCTGAGGGACAGTTTTATCTGTCTGGAGCAGAATTGTGTCTTGAGACTCTTCGTTATGTGGTCTAAAGAAAAAGAGAAATTTTTTTTAACCCTTTTTTTAGTTTTCTTGAGAAATGAAAATGGATTTTGAGGGTGTACTCGTAGTGCTGAATTATAATGGGACGAGAATCAACATGGTAAATGAGTTGTCCTGTTTGATGATTCAATTTCAGGTGTTTCAATCTGGAATGGATGCATTGGTTCTGTCTATAGTTCCAGGGGACATTGGAAAGCCAACTACGAAATTGGAGAAAGCTGCAGTTCGAGATGGAACTTGCAGATGGGACAATCCGGTGTATGAAACTGTGAAATTTGTTCAGGAGTCTAAGACTGGGAAAGTCAGTGATAGAATATATCATTTTTTGGTTTCAACGGTATGAATATTTCTCCCTCTCAGTCATTTATTGTTAATTGTTTCTTTTTTTAACGTGATCTGGTTTATGCGTTTTATGCAGGGTTTACCAAAAGCTAGTTCCATTGGGGAGGTTTCTATAAACTTTGCTGATTATGTGGAGACCACAAAGCCCTCCTCTGTTTCTCTTCCCATCAGGATTTCTCATTGTGATGCTGTTTTGCATGTTAGTATTCGCTCTCTTATTTTCTGATTTTTTTTCCCCGAAAAAGAGTTGTGGTCCAGAGGTAAAGTTACTTGAAAATTTAGGGAAAAACTAATGAAAAACTTGAGTAAACCATAAGTCAAAGCAATGTTGATCTAGGTAAATTTCATTTGGTGCTCAACAAACAGGTATCAATTCAGAGGCTGCAAGAAAACGGTGATCGAAGGTACAAGGGGGGAATTGCCATGTTATTATATATTTTTGCCTTTCAGGTTAAAGAGTTTGCCTCAGCTCAGTATTTGATGATGCGGTTTCTTCTTGTTCGATAACATTCGCAGAGAGGAAGATGAATGCGAAGATTCCAAACTGAAATCCGACGATAGGAGCTCAAGGAACCAATTGAACAACGGCGATACGGATGAAACCACCAAAAGTTATTCTTCTGAAGTAAGAATTTCACCCTTTGGGCTAAAGAATTATTGTTACTTCCTTTTATGCTCACCCTGTGATAGTTTTTCTCACTTTTTTCCCCTCTTTTGTGAAGAAGGGTGCAAGCATATATAAACTGAAGTGTCCTTTCTAGTTTCTAAGTCCAAAGTTATCCATGTCTTTCATTGTTTCACAGGATGTCTCTGCCAAAGCAATTGTCAATAGAGCTGAATTGAGTTCTAATTACAGGACATCCAGCGGCTCTGATATGACATTGTCAAGTTCTGATGACAGCTCTGGACTCGATACTCCCCGCGAAATTGGAACAAGAAAAAAGAACATCCACCTCAACACCAAAGGGTTTCTTCCAGATCCTGTTCTGCTCCATGCTTCAGAACCTCAAAACCTTGCTCTCAATGCCTCAACATCAATGCATGATGTGCATCAGAGATCACACTGGGACTGGTCAGCCGGGTCGGAGCACAGGCTAAGTACAGATGATGCAACATATGGTTCTCATCATAATTCTCTTCTAAAGGAAAGCTGCCAACAACCTTCCCCTTTAGAGATTGAAAGTCTCAAAGCTGAACTGGCTGCTTTGGCCAGGCAGGTAGATGTGTCGGACTTGGAATTACAGACCCTTAGGAAGCAAATTATGAAGGAATGCAAAAGAGGGCAGGATCTTACGAAGGAAATCGTTGTCTTGAAAGGGGAAAGGGATGCATTCAAGACAGAATGTGACAGTCTCAAGTCTTTTCAGAAACGCATGGAAGAGGCCAAAGTGAGAAATAGGTCACAGTTGGAAGGTGGAGACCTTCATGCTCTTGTTGAAGAAATAAGAGAAGAATTGGATTATGAGAAAGACCTCAATGCAAATCTCAGGTTACAGTTAAAGAAGATGCAAGAATCTAATGCCGAACTGGTTCTTGCTGTGCAGGACCTGGATGAAATGTTGGAGCAGAAAAATAGTCATACGTGTAACCATTCCTATGCAAACGACCAGGATAAAATTTCAGCGGAGAAAAAGATAAACCTCTCTAAATGTGAATCGGATGATGATGATGAAGAACAGAAAGCATTGGACGAGCTGGTTAAGGAACACGCCGAAGCCAAGGAGACACACATACTGGAGAAGAAAATAGTAGACCTCTATGGTGAAATAGAGATGTACAGGAGAGACAAAGATGAGTTAGAGATGCAGATGGAACAGCTCGCACTGGACTATGAGATATTGAAGCAGGAAAACCATGGCCTTGCATATAAGCTGGAGCAAAGCGAACTGCAAGACCAGCTGAAAATGCAGTACGAATGTTCATCTTCTCCTTCTGCAATGAATGACATTGAAATCCACATCAAGAATCTGGAAAATCAACTAAAGGAACAATCAGAAGATTTCACAAATTCTCTGGCTACCATCAAGGCACTTGAAACCCATATCAGAAAATTGGAAGAGGAAATGGAGAAGCAAGCACAAGGATTTGAAGCTGATCTAGAAGCAGTGACGCGTGACAAAGTTGAACAAGAACAGAGAGCTATCCAAGCGGAGGAAGCTTTGCGAAAGACCAGACTGAGAAATGCTAAAACTGCTGAGAGGCTGCAAGAGGAATTCCGAAGGCTCTCCACACAAATGACCACAACATTTGATGCGAATGAGAAGGCTACCATGAAAGCATTGACAGAAGCGTGTGAAGTGCGTGCACAGAAAAGGGTACAGGAGGAAGAGCTGGATAAAGTCAAAGAAGAACTTGAGTCAACTACTGCTGAGTATGAGGTAAAACTGAACCAACTTTCCAACCAAGTAGATATGATGAAAGGGCAGATACAACAGATGTTGTTGGAAATTGAGGACAAGTCCAAGCAGCTTGAAAATCAGAAGAAGCACGAGGAACAAGTTAGTAGGGATTTCTCTAATGAGATCGGATTACTAAAAGCTGAGATTGGAAAGCATAACATGGAGATTTCATGCTTACTTGTGCAACTAGAAGATAAGGAAAATTTAAAAACTGATTTGGAAATTATGAAGAAATCAGTAGAGGAATTTGAGACACTTTTACAGAAAGGAACTGTGGAAAGAAATGAACTGTTGGCAACAATTGAATTGTTGAAGAGGGAGGCAGAAGAGTCACTTAATGAGCTAAACAGAATCATCCATCTCAAGGATGAAAAAGAAACTGAGGTCAGAGTCTTGCAGTCAGAGTTGGAGGCCGTCAGAGCTCAGTACAATGACCTGAAACACTATTTTTCTAAGGAAGAAGTTGAGAAAGAAAAACTGCTAAAGCAAGTTTTCCAGCTAAAGGCTGAATTGAAGAAGAAAGATGATGCTTTAATCAGCTTCGAGAAGAGGTTCAGGGAAAGTAGTGCACGCGCACAACTTAGCGATGGAACTAAAAATATTCTAAAGAACAAAAAAACTGCTTCAGTTCCTCAGAATTCAAAGGAAATAGCCACTCTGAAGGAGAAAATAAAAACGCTTGAGGTAAAGTTTCAAATGCTTGAATTTTTTTTCTGCAATATTTGTCATGATTTCATCTTCTATCCATTTTCAACTCGTGTTTGTTTGCGTTCTTGGGAAAAAAATAATTTACTTGTGGTAATTGAGGTGGGATTTTTTATTGCAGGGCTTGATACAGACAAAGGAAACAACCTTGGAAACTTCAACAACTTCATTTTTGCAGAAGGAAAAGAAACTCCAGACCAAAATTGAGGAGCTGGAGAACAAGGTAGAGGAATTCAACCGAAGTGTTGCTTTGCAGAAGGTATACTTATTAGTACAGTCTAACTATATAACTATATTTTGGAGAAGTTTCATTTCTTAGTTACACATGGAATAAATGTACATTTTTAAACAGGTGGTTCAAGATAGAAGTTTTACAGCTTCCAATGAGATATCTGCTGAGCTAACATCGTTGAAGGAAAGAAACAAATCAATGGAAAGTGAACTTAAAGAGATGCAAGAGAGATACTTAGAAATGAGCCTCAATTTTGCGGAGGTAGAAGGTGAAAGACAAAAGCTTGTGATGGCTGTACGGAATCTCAAGAGTACCCAGAAAGGCTAATATTTCATATCTTGGATTCTGCATTGTATAGTTGCAGCAACCAAACATATGTCATACGAATAAATTAACGTGTACAATGGTAAAATACGTGTATTTTTTGTTCGTTTTTCTTTCTTAGTCTTGATATTTGCCTCCAATGTTATCAGTTTGTAATGTCCAAGTGTTACTTTGTTGCCAATGGTTCTCTCTCGCTGTCACGTTTGGTAACAAGGATGAGCTGTTTTCTTGTATTTTTTTTGCTTTTATAAACATACATATTCTTTATTGTATCTGTAATTAGAAAAAAAAATAGTTCTTTTATTGGTATAATTCGATTTATCTGACCTATTGATATAAATTTTATACGTTTTTGTTTTTGCAAATATATACTCAGTTTCTTGCATTGTTAATTAAACTGATTGATCAAAGAATTATTAATAAGTACTATGTCAAGTAGGGTTTTTGTGTTTATATATGGACCTTTCTTAATGTACATATCATGATCTTTAAAGTTATTCATTTTAGTTTTATTTAAAAGGATATAATGTGATTTTTTTTAATAACACTATATTTTGTTAAATATGATGCTTTCAAAGAAGTTGAAGTGATGCCCACATGGTTGAACCTTGCGAGCCAAAGCTCTTGGAGATTTGTGAGATTCTCCAAAGAATGAAGAATGGACTCAATTTGCATACTTAATACACGTATTTAATAAATGAATTAAATAAGCGTATGTGCATATATTTAGTAAATGTAAATGTATGTAATAAATCTATTCAATTTGCAGTAAATGTTTTCAATACACACATTTATGTATTCCATAAATGTATTTAATGCACATATGCACTTATTTCAAATATGTATTGAATGAATGTGTTTAATACGTATACCTCATCTATTTTTTTTTCTATCTCATTTAACTATGTAATTTTTGGTTTGTATTTTAAGAATTTTAATAATGCATTTGAAAATTATAAAAAAATAAAATAAAATTTTAAATATTTATATTTTATTTGCATATTATGTTGTAATAAACAATAAACTATTTTTGTTATAACTTTTTAATTTATATTTTTATATAATGTGTAGAATATTTTGTTAATCAAGTCAAAATTATTTAGTATTAGTTATATATATATATATATATATATATATATATATATATATATATATATATATATATATATATATATATATATATATATATAAGTATTGTGTGACAAGATGTTTGAAAGAATTTACTTTAGTTATATTTTTATGTTATAAAATACTACAATATTTCTTGTATATTAAACTTTATTAGTGTTTGAGAGAAAAAAATTTAAAAAAAAGTTAGTTTTTTTTTAAATTCTCTTTATAGTTTTTTTTCAAAAAAATGTGTTATTATTTTCAAATCAAAGAAATTATATAATTTATTTTATTATTCTTTCCACTTTTAATCTTAATTATAAATTTTTTGTCTTATTATTTTGGTATCTGTCAGAAGCGGTTGCAGCGGAATGGTTAGCGTGGAATAACAAACCAAGAGGGTTTTTAATTCAAACGTGTGTCTTTTAATTTCTACTCAATTAAACTTACTTAGCAATTAATATTGACAAATAAAGACAGTAAGGTTGAGAGAAATTTGCACAGATGATTTTATCCTGGTTCGGATCTTACCAATCCTACGTCCAGTCGTTTATCTCAAAGCAAGATAAACAGTTTCACTAAACACAAAACAATTACAAATTACAATCACAAAGAAACAATTTGTAAGAGTTTAGAAACCACCTCTCTTGATACCACAAGAGATGAAACTACACCTCCTTTGAGTCTTCACAAAGGATGAACACCTCCTCCGAATACTTCACGAAGGATGAACACCTCCTCCGAATACTTCACGAAGGATGATTCTCTTCCGAACACCTCCTTAGACACACCAAGGATGAACCGGCTATTTCCTCTGTCACCGTAGCAGCACTTCACCAGCTCCACAGACACGAGTTTCACAAGCCGAACAAGAACACACAAGTCTTAAGAATTTCTGAGTATTTTGAGCACAAGGGAAGAGTTTCTGTGTTTCTCTGATTTTCTTCTTGAGAGGAAATGAGAGTCTATTTATAGACTCATCCAAAGGCTCTTCCATTTACTAAAAGACAAACTTAACGGCTAGTTTCTCCAACGACCATAAACGGCTAGTTTGTCCAACGGTCATAAACGGCTAGTTTCTTCAATGGTCATAAACGGCTAGTTTCTTCAACGACTAGTTTCTCCAACGTCCGTGTTAAGTGCGATACTCTTACCGTTAACCGTCACTATTCACGTGAATAGTGTTACTATTCATGTGAATAGTACTATAGTGTTTTGTTGCAATGATTTACTATAGTAATTTTACAAAACACTTTTCTTTTTCTGATCTAAGTCCTATACATATTTCTAAGAGTATTACAAAAGCTTTCCATCACACTACAAGTCTTCAATTCATTTTGATTCTTGATTGGTCTTGACTTGATTTGGACATCATCAAAACTTCATCTTCATCATTTTGCTAACAATCTCCCCCTTTTTGATGATGATAAAAAACTTCTTGATTTAAAGCTTTTGGTAATAATCTGTATTTAAAACACAACTTAAGGAAGAAAAGGTGCATTAGTGAATAAGCACAAATAGTACAAATAGGCAAATAAGCTTTAAACATTTTCTCCCCCTTTTTTATCATAATTAAAAAGTTGTGTTTGATGTTCTCCCCCTAAGATAATACTCCCCCTTAATAAAAGCATGTATGCATATGAGCTAAAAATATTTCAATTTTAAAGATTCATTCAAACATGCACAATAGGATATTTAAAGCAAATATTTTTAGGAGAAAGAACTTATAAACCATTGTTTAGATCTTCATATTGTCATCATTCTTCGCTTCATTTGTTGTCTTCTACAATTCTTCATCATTGCCTGCATGTAATTCAAATGACTTAAGAGGTTTTGCCTCAAGGTCTACAATTTCATCAAAGACAACATGCACACATTCTTCTATTTCAAATGTTTTCCGTTTGAAAAATAGTTCCATCTACCTTGGAATAAAAATTTCTTAATTCTTCTTTTTAAATATTTAGAACAAAACAATTTTTTTTAAAAAGTTTTCTTAAATATTGTTTTTAAAGAAATTCTAAATTTTAAACAATAAGTACCCAACTATTTTGTATGGGTCCTTTGAGTTAGTTTGAAAATTTGAAATCATTTTACAACCCAAATATATCTACCACTTGGAACACCATAATGCTTAATTTTACATTTGTTTGATGTATGACCCTTTTTCATACAATAAAAGCATGATACAACATTTGTGTTCCTATAAGTTGTTCCTTTTTCTACCCAAGTTCTACGGGTTCTATGATTATGTTTATTTTTAATTCTAGGAACATACTTATTTTTAACAACCTTATTTTCATTAGTTTTACTACATTCTCCTGAGGTTGTTTGTTCTAGTAGTTTCTTAAAATTTTCACAAGAAGCACATTCATCACTACTTGTAAATTTACCCTTTTCAAAAAATAAAACTTTATTTTTCAAATCTTTATTTTCTTCAAAAATATTTTCAAAATTTAATTTTAAATTCTTATTTTCTTCAAGAATATTTTCAAAGTCTGATTTCAAATTTTTATTTTCTTCAGAAATATTTTCAAAATTTAACTTTAAATTTTTGAAATCCTTTTTCAATTTCTGATGGGCTTTATCTAATTTTTCAGATTCTACTATTAAAGCAGCATAAATTTCATGCAATTCATTTTCACTAATTTGACTAGAATTATCAGAATCGCTAGATGTACTTACTTGGCTTCCAGCGTCGTCGTTCACCACTAAACAGATGTTTGCTTCTTCATCTGAGTAGCTTGAATCTGAAATGGTCTCATTGTCGTCTTCCCATGCAATGTATGCCTTCTTTTTCTTGAAGAATTTCTTTTCTTCACCCTTCTTTTGATTTGGGCAGTCTGCTTTTAAGTGTCCCTTTTCTCCGCAACCATAACATTTATAGTGTGAGGAAGATCCTTGTTTTTCTTTCTTTTCGAATTTTAATCTTCCTTTGTCTTTTGATTTCATGAACCTGTTGAGCCTTTTTATCATGAATCTCAAATTTTCTTCATCTTCTGAATCTTCATCTTCCATTTTGCTCTTGCTCCTTTCTACCTCAGATTTCAAGGCTAGACTCTTTTTCTTAGTTTTTGCTTTTGCTTCTTCTTCATCTAGTCTTCCGAGGTCAAGTTCATGTTCCCTCAACTTTCCAAAAAGTGTCGCCATAGTCATGGTGTTGAGATTTTGTGACTCAGAAATTGCAGTCACTTTTGGTTGCCAAGACCTGTCTAAAGATTTCAAAATTTTTATATTAAGCTCATCAGTATCGAAAGATTTACCTAGTCCAATGAGATGATTGACAATGTTGGTGAAGCGTTTTTGAACATCTACTATTGTTTCCCCTTGCTTCATCCTGAACATCTCGTATTCCTGGATTAAGGTATTCTTTCTAGCTCTCTTAACATCATTTGTACCTTCATGGGTTACTCTTAGTACTTCCCACATTTCTTGTGCAGTTTTACAAACAGAAATCCTGTAAAACTCATCAACAGTTAAAGCAGATGAAATAATATTACAAGATTTTACATCATTACCAAATTTTTTCTTATCTTGAGCAGTCCATTGGTCACGGGGCTTTGGTTCCTGCATATTGTTAGTTGGAACAAAAGGACCAAATGCAACAGCATCCCAAATATCTATATCAATAGATTCCATAAAAATTTGCATTCTGACCTTCCAAAATGCGTAATTTTCACCTGTGAATAGTGGTGGTCTATTGATAGAAGCACACTCTGCAAATGTTTGATACGATCCCGCCATTTGAATGACTATCAAAGCAAGCTCTGATACCAATTGTCAGAAGCGGCTGCAGCGGAATGATTAGCGTGGAATAACAAACCAAGAGGGTTTTTAATTCAAACGTGTGCCTTTTAATTTCTACTCAATTAAACTTACTTAGCAATTAATATTGACAAATAAAGAGAGTAAGGTTGAGAGAAATTTGCACAGATGATTTTATCCTGGTTCGGATCTTACCAATCCTACGTCCAGTCGTTTATCTCAAAGCAAGATAAACAGTTTCACTAAACACAAAATAATTACAAATTACAATCACAAAGAAACAATTTGTAAGAGTTTAGAAACCACCTCTCTTGATACCACAAGAGATGAAACTACACCTCCTTTGAGTCTTCACAAAGGATGAACACCTCCTCCGAATACTTCACGAAGGATGATTCTCTTCCGAACACCTCCTTAGACACACCAAGGATGAACCGGCTATTTCCTCTGTCACCGTAGCAGCACTTCACCAGCTCCACAGACACGAGTTTCACAAGCCGAACAAGAACACACAAGTCTCAAGAATTTCTGAGTATTTTGAGCACAAGGGAAGAGTTTCTGTGTTTCTCTGGTTTTCTTCTTGAGAGGAAATGAGAGTCTATTTATAGACTCATCCAAAGGCTCTTCCATTTACTAAAAGACAAACTTAACGGCTAGTTTCTCCAACGACCATAAACGGCTAGTTTGTCCAACGGTCATAAACGGCTAGTTTCTTCAATGGTCATAAACGGCTAGTTTCTTCAACGACTAGTTTCTCCAACGTCCGTGTTAAGTGCGATACTCTTACCGTTAACCGTCACTATTCACGTGAATAGTGTTACTATTCACGTGAATAGTGTTACTATTCATGTGAATAGTACTATAGTGTTTTGTTGCAATGATTTACTATAGTAATTTTACAAAACACTTTTCTTTTTTTGATCTAAGTCCTATACATATTTCTAAGAGTATTACAAAAGCTTTCCATCACACTACAAGTCTTCAATTCATTTTGATTCTTGATTGGTCTTGACTTGATTTGGACATCATCAAAACTTCATCTTCATCATTTTGCTAACAGTATCAACCTATTATTACAAGGAAAGGTTTTATCAATATAGAATTTGAACTTTATATTTTAAGAATATAATTTTTGAACCAATTCTTGGTTTGAAATTATATTTTGAATGGAAAGTTAACATTTATCTTGAAGAAGGTTTGATATATTTTGGAAATGCTGAGTATCTAAATTGTGAGATCTAAAAATGGTTACATATTTGGTTACTCTTTGAGTTTAAGAATTTGAATTTTCCAGGAACTTTGTATTTGTCAGATTTCAAAAATTTAACAAAACATTTAAGAGATCCATACAAATTATAAAAAAATTGTCTATTTGGTTAATCAGAAATTTAACAAAAACAAAATACTTTATTTTCAGGACTTAGATCACTTTCAACAACGTATCATAACCAATGCAAATGCAGCACTATAACAAGAGCAATCACACTAATCCTTTCTTCTCTCTTTCTTATTTAATATTATGTACCACTATTAATTAATTCAATATCACCTCTAGAGGAACAAATACACGTAATTGATGATTCAATTATAGTATTAAGTCTTTTTACAATTTTTGTTATTGTTTCTAATTTTGTTTCTTCTGAAAAATATCAAATGATAACAAATTAGCTTAAATACAAATAGCAAATCAATGTTTTTGAAACTTCGTTATTAAAAATATAACTATGCATCCAAATTCATTTCGTAATTTGAGGTGGATACCAATCAATTTGCTCGTTTTGGATGATTTAATATAGAACAAGACGTTGGATAATGAATGAAAAAGTATAATTATTTTTATTAAAAATGAAAACATTTATTAATAATATTTTTTGTAGTTTTAATATTAATTTTTATAAATAAAAAGCAATAAATTAATCGTAATTAACTATATATGGGTGATGTGCTATTCATCTAAACCATTTAATTTTCTTAATATAATTGATTATACAACAAACACAATTGATTATATATATATATATATATATATATATATATATATATATATATATATATATATATATATATATATATATATATATATATATATATATATATATATATATATATATATATATATATATATGTTATAATTATGTGGCAACTCTTCACATTTTATTCGTCTTTCTCTTAATATTTTATGTGAAAAAGTTTCCACGTCTTTTTTTCTTCTTCTTGTTTTGTGTGCTTGTAACACCTTTCACCAGAATTAAGTCTTAGTGTCTGCATTTCTTCTTGCATAAACTTTGAACGATGCATACAAAACATAAAATTTTGTCAAATATGTGAAACATAAATGTTTCTCAGAGGTGATGAGAGAGGAAAAAAAAGAAAAACGATAGAATGTTGCTTGGTTTAATTTGATTGAAGAAATGTGAAAAAATAATAATAAAGATATGAATCTCATCTCAAACTTTCAACCAAAAAAAATATTAAACTAAAAATACAAAATGAATTATATATTTTATTAAAACAGTGATTAAATATATCTATTTTTCTATTATAATAATTGATTATATATGTATATATATAGATATTATTTTTTTGTAATTTTTATAATAATGATAATAATATAACTGTAAATATTAATATTCATAAATAAATAAATTACTAACAACAAATAGAATACGATTTTTTATTACTTAAATTTTCTAAATAAATAATTTTTATTTATTATATATATATATATATATATATATATATATATATATATATATATATAATTTTATTTTTGTCTATTTTATTCTCTTACTCAGACTGTTGTGGTGAGCAGCTTGAGTTAGATCGATTTGAATCTAACTTGATCAATTTAATATAATCTGAAATTTTATATTTTAAATTTTATATTTGATCATTTAATTTACTAAATTAATTAATTTTAAGTTATTTCAATTATTGGTTGATTACGATCGTGTTTTTTGAATTATGAATTTATATTAAATTATTTTTTAATTAAAAATATTTTTATTTTAAATGAATAATATAAATATAATGAATCTTTGTTTATCTTAAAAATATGACATGTATAAATTTAACAATAATTTTTATAATAAATAATTAAATTTTAACAAAATAATTTCATATTAAAAATAAAATTAAAAATTAAAAATATATTTATGAATATATAAATATTAATATATAAATTCAATTTTTTACTAACCCTACTCAACTGTTATTTTGTGTGAGATTAGGATTAGATTGAACCTGACAAGACAGATTTGGCTTCAAGAGATGGAATGTTCAATCAATCACCAATTTATTACCAAACTTTCAAAATATTTGGTCAACATCAGTGTTCCGGCTTTTTTATTCCTTATTGTTTTCAAAATAAGACATATTTAAAACAACACTTTCCAATAAGATTACATTTGAAGTATGATAAGAAATATAACATCACACACATACAAACAAAATTATAAACATATTTCACGTTTTCAATTTTCATAAGAACACCTTTCCAAGTGTTAGGTTTGTACATGTGCAATGTTTGTTTCAATTATTATATATGTCTTCTTATAAATATCTTCTTATATATGCCTGTTTACAGAACATTCCTCTTATAAATATCTCTTCATCTATTGAAGGTCTAAAGTCAATAAATTTTACCTTTTTAACAAAAATTATACGAATTTAATTAGAATGTAATTCTAAAGTACTAATATACAAGTGAAAAATACGTAAAGGTAACATCTTAAATTTGTAATGCAATGTTTTTATATAATATTTTACTTATATTATTACATATTGTAGATGTTTTATTAATTTGAAATGTTTAACATATTATATAATTGAAGTAGCATCAACCAGTCATTTAATCAGTGTAAAATATTTGCAAGCTTTTTTTCTTTGTACATGAGAGACAAGAAAGAGATAGCAATCTTATCTCTTCATCATGTCTGAGGAAAAAAAAAATGAAGTTATACATAAATAATTACCATTTTTGTCTTTAATTCATGCATTAATAAACATACATGAGCAATAATAATGTAGAAAATAAGAATTATGAATAAATAGAACTTTTTTTTGTCTAAATGGTGCTAAAATAAGTTGACAACAGAGTGATTTTTACAATAAGATGAAAAGATTTTCGAAAAATAATTAAAGTTTTTAAAGACTAGGTTTTGTAAGTTTTTAAAGCGTATATAATTTGTTTTTTTTTTTAAATCATTTGATGTTTTAAACGATTTTATGTAATTTAATAAAATAATAGGAGGTCAGTCATTTTATTTTTAAGAATTTAATGATATTATCATGAATCTTATTTATCATCACCTAATATATATTGAAGTTTAAAAAATGAAAATTGTGTGTTAATTTTTAATCATTATTAGTTTAATTTTTATTCTTTGTGTCATTTTATTCAAGTGATATATTATAATTTTTATTAGCTTATGTATTTTTTTATTAAAATTAAAATGATGGAAATAAAGATACATTTAAAATATTTTTTAATTTGAATATTTGTTTTATTTTTAGAATTTTTTAAAAATATTTTTAAATTTTATCAACTTTATTTTATTAATATTTAAAAATTTAATTAATGGTTTGCTTGTAATAGAACTTTATTTGGTACTCTACTTTCATTACAAGTATACTCAAATTCGCACCTACTTTGTGGTGTCATTTTTAACTAGGATGTCTATAATATTAGTTTTTTTTTTTTGGTATTTTACATCTAAAATAAATTATACCTAAAATATTTTTGGTACATATAATACACAAGTTTATTACATAATAATTTATAATTGAATAATCATATATAAAATTTGTACATATCGTGAAATTATTCATCACAATCATATGCCTATGCCAATATATATATACGTATGTACAATTATATATAAATAAAGTGAAATACAGTCTACAAAATTGTTATTGAAGAAAAAGCAAGGAGGAGAGCACGATTACATAAGATGGGTTGATTTGAGATACACGAGAGCACGAATATATACAATTCACATTCTGCCGCAGATTAATCCAAACACTGTGACAAAAGCCATTACTAGAGAATGATCAATTCCACCTTCAACATCCAACGTTAGAACATCACTGCCCAGTATCACTCCCGAGGTCGAGTGCTTTTGCTTCGCCTGCACATCATTCTCAAATTCTCAACATCAAAGATAAACCAAAACAAAAAAGAACAACGACAACAAATCTTACATGGGCAACTATGTCTCCATCATCTGTGTTGACAATCCGAAACGCTGTTTTGGCACCGATTTTCTCTATGCAGTACTTCTGACACTCCACCGTACTAATCTGGCACGTCAATTTTCCTGTCATCATCTCATGGCATCTTTTAACATGAAACCAAGGCTTTTCCTGGTTTTCACTGTTACTACTGTCATAGCTACTTCTGGAAACATCCCAACGTCCAAAACCGAACAGTCTCTGCCAAGTTTCAAATCAAAACAAGTTTAACCCAAACCGACAATTTATCCACACAACATAACATTATCACATACCTTGTGTATGGTGCAGAGGACTCTTCCTCGGAGATCCAAAAGGTTAACGTCTCTTCTACCCTTTGTGTCGTAGTTATCAACGCGATAAACGATGAGACCGTTGGAATCGTAGACGGTGCAACCGTTAGAGTTGAAAACGAGTGATTTCATCCAGAGGGTATATGTGTGTGGTCCGTGGGAGGGGCAGGAAGAGAAAGTGGGTTCCTCCTGATCAGGGTAAACCTTCGCCATTTGAGCCGAATCAGAAGGAAAGAGAATGCAAGAAGAAGGAGTGGTTGATTTGAAGTTGAAGGCTTGAACCACTATTATATTCCAATTCATTATCAGCTAGGTCAAAAACTCAAACCACCTTTTCACTGTACTCCCACACAAAAAATAATAAGTACTTTTCACTTTTCTCAATAATATAATTCTAAATATAGCAGAAAGTGTACATGTCATCATTTAATGAGTGACAGTTGAAAAAAATAAAGAAAAGTATTCCGTTGAAAACAGCCTAACGTAATTAATTAATTAATTAATCACTTTTTACTATATTATTATAATACAACAGTTCGTGGATAACAATTAAACGTGGAAACTGGTTGAATATTTTTCTTCAATTGTTTTGAAAAATTCAAGACTTACTCAAACCATGTTATTTGAAATAAATTCGCCATTGGAACCGTCTCTGTAAGAATTCAGTTACACTTACTGATATTGATGCATTTACGGATTAGTTGACTTGGATTGCATCCTTAATAAAAGTATTCTTTTAAATTATTTAACTTTATAATCAGCTTAAATTTTATTTCACATTAAATATATTGGATTATATATTTAATGTGAAATACATTAATAGTTCAATATAGTGAAACTTTATTGTGTAAAAATAAACTAGATATATAAATTATGAAAATTACCATTATTGGTACTGAAAACGCGACACTCGGTTGGAAATAGATATGTTGGACATTATACACAGCTCAATCTTACATGTTTATATGATGTAGATATATTTCTATAAACAAATATAGTTTTCAGATTTAAGTTGACTTTCATATGCTAATTCATTAAAAAATATGACATGGATTTATAAATTTGAATTTTTATGGGAATCAACATTCTTCAATTTTATAAAAGGTAAATAATTTACAAAAAAAAAGTAAAAAATTATGTGCCCTTTTAATAAATTACTAAAAATTGATTTAATAATTATAATGATAATAATAGAAAAATATTATTTATTGATATTTAAAATAGACAAGTTTGTTAGATTTTTGAATTGTAAAAAAATTAAATATTTTTGATTAACGATGTTATAAAATTTGTAGTCTAATTTATTTATAAAATTTTAGCGTGAGTCTATAGTATGCATTTATGTAAATAAGACTTTTAACAATAATTACAATAAATTTTCAATAATGACTTTATATTGTTCATTAGTATATGCATTATTGAAAAAGACGCTTGAGTTATAATTTTGAATTAATGTCATATCTCAATATGTGAAGAAAATTTTAATAGCAATTCTCATTGTATATATGAGATACAATAAGAATTTTACAATATTTATTATATGTATTATCAGTTTCTGTTTTTAATTTGTAACAATATTTAACAACATGGACAACTATTATCAAAAGTAGCAGATCATTTATGGTAAAACTCATCTTCAAATCTGTTCTTGTTTTAAATGTTAATTTTTATTATTGTTAAATATATTTTTAGTTTCTATATTTTTTTTAAAAATTAAAATTAATTTTTGTCTCAAAAATCGAATTGAGTTATTAAATTTTAAAATATTTAAAGTGAAATAAATATAATCATCATAATATAAAATCATATGTAAAATAATATTTTAGATTGGTGTTTGATGTGTTTATATTATTTAATATATTTTCACTCAAATATCAATTAGAAATACATTTAATAAATAAAAATAAATGAAAGCCATTGGTTTAAAAGACTATTAAAGAAAGATTTGGTTTGATTTATATTTTTAAAAAATAATAGTTTAACGTCCTAAAGAATATTCTATTAATAACCTACCTTAATAATAATAATAATATATATATATATATATATATATATATATATATATATATATATATATATATATATATATATATATATATATATATATATTATCATTTTAAGTGGATGTCTTCTAGGTGTCTATTGTGACACCCGGGCACGGAGACGAGGGCGGGGAGTGACGCCGGTGCAAGAAGCATGGTGCAGGGGCACAGACAAGGAGCGGCTCCTGGCAGCTTCGGGTGGAAGGGGTACATGGACGAATCGAACATACACCGGAATGAGAGGGATCTGGAGACTGTGTAGGTATGGGACTATACAGTTGAAGGATAGCTTAAAGGAATTGATTTGACTACTCATATCACCAAAATGCATTTGCTTTTCGATAGCCTGACTCATAAGAACTCCATGGTTAAGCGTGCTTGGCCTGGAGTAATTCGGGGGCAGTCGATGGTCCCTGTGAGTTGCCGGGACGTTACATCTATCACATCATCACTACTATATTTAAGACATACTATAATCACTAATCAAGTATTTCTTTTAAAATAATAATATCTTACTCTATTTTACATATATTTTGATTTTCTACCACAAATCACATCACATACCATCTCCAATTGCTCCAATTTTTACTTTCAGCAACACCGCACACCGCCAATCTCGTGCAAATGGTGTCAAATTTTTCAGGTTTTAAATAATGAAATTGTAATAACTATTTATTTAAATGAGTTGCTTTTAAAATTTTATCTTTTTTTACGTAACTAATATTAAATAAAGTCTTGCATCACACGGAATCTTAAATTTTTCACGGCGTTGACCCTTTGGTTTTTGTCCATTTTAAATAGATTCTTTAAAAAAAATTCACTTCAATCACGTAAATAAAATCATATAATTATTCATTTTTTTATTTCTTTTTATTTCCGTCCAAGCATATTATAACTAAAAACATTGGAATGCATACTTTTTCAGATATCTTCTCACCCGACATAATTTATAAATAGGCATTTAAAAACATCTTATTTACTAGTTGATTTCGGTGATAAGAATATAATTGGCGATGTTTATAATTTTGATATATTTAATTTATTCATGATCTACAATATTTGTCTTTTTAATATTTCCGTGACTCTAATCATCAATTAAAAAAACATATTTCTTACCATTATTTTATTTTATATAGCTTTTTTCTATCTAATTGAGTCTTAACATGTATGTTGATGTGATAGGAGTTAAGACAAATTTATGTAGTTATCCAGAAACATGTTGCTAGGGGGTGGCTATATAGTGTAGATGTCATGCCCACAAATGATAATATTAATCTTCTTTTTTGTTGGAAGAAACATTAGTTTTATATATTCTATATCCTATCTTCTACACCTTAATTAATCATTGTCCTATGTCCCTTTTGTTTGAAAAAAAAAAACTTAGTGTTAGGTTATATAGCTACAAAAAGCAATTAATCATTTGAGTCATTCAACACTTCTTCCATGATCATATTCAATGTATGGTCGGCTTACGTTAATTTATAGCCATTGTTGATAGGAAACTATAGGAATCTATCTTTTGGTAATAATTTTATCTATAGTGACGAATATGAAAACTAATCATATACTATTTGTGATTAGTTTTTATTTTGTTAAAACTTTATTCATTATAGTAACCAAATTTTAAATCACCATTTTAAAAGAAAAAAAATGTAAAATAGGTTAAAGTTATAAAATAAAAAAAATGATTTTTTAAGTTATAAAAAAATTAATTAATTTTTATTGTCGTATTGGTGTGACACGTTAAGATGTAAATTATTATTAATATTTGTGGTTTATTGGTGTGAGTGAAACCCATTTACGCATTACATAAAATATAAGCACATGTATAATATGTGCGGGAAGCACATACGAAATTAAAATACAATAAACATGCATATGCAAGCGAGTACGAAACTATAACAGTTTATTTGATCTGATCAATACAAAACAAATATGTTTAGAAACAATAATAATTAAAATTATCTCAAACCAACCATTTTTATTGATTTAAAACTAAAATATTACGTGGCAATGACAGGTTTTGGGAGATGGATACACACAATAAATACACATTACAAATTTTACAAAGGTAAAGGTTTTGTTAATGTACTTACCTTTGAGTATTTTATAAACTTTATTTTTATATACTTATTCAACGTAGGCGAATAGAGAATTAAGATATCATTTTAATAAAAATATATTAAATTGATGTTTGTGTATTTTTTTTATATTATTTAACTTTCTTTTTTATATTTAACATAAGAATTTCAATGCATACTTAAATATTTATATATATTTTTCTTTTAAACTCTATAATACACGAGTTTTAAAATAATCATGATAAAAGTTACCCACCCAAGTCAATAACCTTATTTATATGTTATAATGGTATTGAAATTAAAATACAGATGACGATTGATTCACTCAACTTGTATATATAACACTATCTTCAAATATTTTCTCACAAAGTTCATCCAAGTTATCATACGTCTTCTTTCTAGATTTGCGTATGTAGCTTTATCTTCCATTTTTACTATTATTACAAAGTTCATCGAATTTATCATTTGTCTTTTTTTTTGTCGTTTATTTATTTTTACCACATAAATTCAATAGATCATTATTTGTTTTTTATATTTAATTAAATTTTAAATATCTCATAAATTTTAGCATTTAATTAAGTATCCATTAAAAAATTTACACTATTAAATATTTGAAACATCTTTTTTATTTTCTTATAAACATTGTTTTAGTTTTCCAGTTCATTAATGAACTCATTCTTTTCTTTTTCATTCATCTCCAAGTTACTTATAAAAAGAGATTAAATAAATTAATAAATTTTAAAAAATTAAAATGAAAAAAATTGATCGACAAGTTAGATTGATAACAAAATAAAATATTAGCATATTTAAGTAAAATAAAAATATTTTAAATATACAATAATTTTTTATAAATAAAAATTTAATTAAGAATACTTAAATTTACCATATATTTAATTAAGTCAAATTCATAAATAATGGAACTATCTAATAGAAAAAGTGCGTCTCTAAACAGTCAAGTTGAGCCGCCGACATTGAAAATTATACGGAAATGATTTAAATGCAGCTGAGCTGAGGCACGTAATCCGTCATTTTTTAGAACGCCGTTTCAATTTTATGTGTCTTTAGAATTAGGAAAACGATTGCAGGTAAAATATATATCCCATTTCTTTCTTAAATTTTTTTCTGACGACAAATAATATTCTTTTTCTTAAATATATAGTTTTATAAAGGAGATTTTGATTTCTATAAAAATTTTAAGATTTGGTTTTTAGTTTTCTTAAATTAAGTAGTTTTAATAAAGTTTAGTGTTTTTTTAAAGAAGTGGTCATGAAATTTAAAGAACTCTAGAAAAATTTCAACTTGCTTGATGTGAAATATAATTTACAAATCAAAAACATAATTTTAAACCTCGTATAACATAGATTTATTATATATATATATATATATATTAACCACAGAAATTTAATATATATTAATTACATTTATAATAATAATAATAATAATAATAATAATATATTTAAGTTAGATAATAATAAAATACAATAAGTAACATATAATTTATCAGAATTGATATTCACTTCACATATGTCACAGTACTTTTATATTAGAGTTAAAAGAATCTCAAATCTTAAAATGTTAACAAATTATTAAAATATTGATAACTATTTGTTTAATAGTTAATTTTAATCGCAACAATAACAAATTGAACGAAACAGTAATTGGAAAAAAAAAATTGAATAAGAACCATTTGTACTATTTAGACTCTTCATTAGTTTGACTAAAATGGTGATCTATTATTATTGATATAGTTATTGCACTTTATGTTTTACCAAACTTCTATAAGAATTGAGCTGGTTCTTGTAAAAGAGGCGTGATGTTAAATTTGAACGAATAAAATAAATTCGATCGTAGTTGCAATAGTAAAATAAATAAAAAGCAAAAAAGTTTTTTGAAATAAAATATTTCTTTTAGAAAATTGATAGAATAATATTTTATATATTTTTTAATTTAAAAGCAGTAGAATTTTGCTTTTCGAAATAATATATACGTATAAAAATTAATTTTTTAATTAATCGTAGAATTATTTTCCCTACATTGAACAACTTTTTCTATCTAAATTATTAATTTTAATTTTAATATTAAAAAAATTGACAGTTGCACAGCATGGATTCTCTTACATTATGTATGCCGAAGAAAAATGAAATAAAAAGAAATACTTGGACACAAAAATTGAAGTGAAGAAGAGTAGATGTCTCAGTAACTGTTCACAATACTCACCACAGATGAATATGTTCCCAGAACTCCAAAAATGACTCCAAATGCAGTAATTACCACGCTCAGCGCAACCTGACAGTGTCAGAGTAAAGGTATAAGAAATGTGAAAAAATAATTAAAAATTAAATGCAAGAACAGCAATATCATACCTGTGTATTCGATGCTTTTTTCCCCACAATTCTCATAAAACATAAACTCGGAAATATCACTGACTGTAAATTTTGCACTCCCAAAATCAGTTTGCAGTGAAATTCCTTACAATAATAATAAAGGAAAGAACAGTGGACTATAGACGGAACAAGCTCATGTCAAGTTGATGCCAACAAACATTATAGTTAAACATAGGTCTCAGTTTCTCAATTATATCAAACACTTCCTATTTTCCATAACGAAAATGGACCTTTCGTGATTTATTCATCATATATGTTTGAATGTGTTGTTGTGAAAGTGTTTGTGAGTACATTGAAGTGTTTGCTTACCACAAGTATACTGAAGAGAGAGCCAATTAAAGCCATTACATACCCTGAAATTGTAATAAAATGGTGTTAAATAGTCACTTAGGATCATATGGACACAAAGCTATATTACTTTCTTCACTGTCCTTGACCAGTTGAGCAGTCACATTAAAACTAATATTACACAGACAAAGTTTAAGACTCACCGAAAAAGGGAATCAGAAAAGCGGCACAAACTGTTGATACAACAAGTGCAACTCTGATAAGAACGAAACACCGATTACTACTTGAGTATCTATCTGGTACCAGCTCCTCCAGACTTCTTGCTAATGGGGTCATCAATAATGCATATTTGTGTATAGTTAGGGAAAATCAAACTACAATTATTCCTGAATTTGATTAAGCAATTTTGAATTTTCACGTTCATAACACACTAGTTCGAGGCAAAAAGGATATTTGGTGAATGGGTTAATTACCTGAAAAAAGAGTGAGGAACACAACATTACAAAAAATGTTCACTTCGGTGAAAGTAATGAAATAATGCTAAGAGACCAGAAAATCTCGTACTTACTGTTGTCCACATTGCAACCTGGGAAGCAAATGCATTTCGTGGCAAATTTAATGTTATTTGAGACAAAGTGTCGTTGCCAAATTCAAGGAATCCCATGATAGCAACACCTCCATATATTGCAACAGACAATGCAAAACTGTGTGTGAAGAAATGAGTTTAGGAATTAGACATTCAGAAATAAGATATCTGATACGTTTTGCTGTTACAGACAAAATAGAGGGATACCATACCATACAATTAATGCTTTGGTAAATTGTGTTTTGTCAGCCATAGATTGGTAAATATTTGGAAAAACTGAATGGCCTGCAAAGCAAAACCCGTGGATACCAATAGCTAATGGAATGCCACTCCACTTGACAAATTTTGTGCTGTGATGGAATCCAATACCATCCATCATCCCAACACAATACACACAGATAACAATCAACAGTGTTGCAAAAACTCCTCCAGCTGCATATCACAACAAAAGTTCTGGTAAGGAAATGCTGAGTTGTGAAATAGAAAACAAAAGAAATGTCCTTTACACTTTGCAGTACCTGACAGTACAGAGATTATGCGAAGATCCTTCAGCAAAACAGTTGGGATAAAAATAAGTGCAGCTAAAATTCCAAACAAGTGCACAGAATCTAAATGCAAACTACCCAAATCTAAGAATGTTCCTGGAAAGAGTCCAGTGAGGTTGTCTCCTTCCAAGGTGACGAATTCTACACAACATGACTACACTCACAGAAAGATGTGTCATAAATACACTGCACACTGACAGAATTAAAGTGTTATTAAAAGAAATATAAGAAATCATTGCAACACTTACATATAATTCCGTGTACAAGATGATCTGCAATAATTCCATAAGTATACAACGATTAGTATTCACTATAACCACTTGTGTAAGTCAAAAAGTTACATCTCACTACTGTGTCAGTTTGTGTTATACAACAAATAAAGATAAACAGTGAATAATCTTAAGAAGCATTTTCTTAGGGCCATAAATTAAACTTTATGAGATCAACAAGAAAAATGACCAAAACCAGATAACTCACTGATACAATAATACGACCATATTTTCCAAATGCAGCTTCTCCTATATCTGGGTAGCTATTGATTCCTTCTCTGCTTTCAAAGCAGTATCTCATAAGGGTGGCTGTATAGCAACAAATGACAGCGAAAAGAACCATCAACACCATGCTAATCCAACCAGCTTCTTTCATTGTATAAGGTGTTGAGAGAATGCCAACTCCAGCCATCACATTAGTTGCTGCCATTTGACAGACAAAGGTGAAAAACATCATTACCTCGTAAAATGACCAGGTAGTAATAATAATTTAATAAAACAAGTGTTTGCAATAAAATAACATACCATTGAAAATTGTTTGAATTAAGCTGCACCCACGACTAACGGGCAATTCGCCTACTGAATGCCCTTGTGCTGCATCTTCCTTCAACAATGGTGATTGGGTAGTGACTTCAGGACTAGAGAGGAAAGGAGTCTTTCCATCTATTTGCGAGTTCTGCTTTGAACGACTTTCAAAACTGGACAATATAATACTTGGTACTCGTAGAATTGATTCGAAATGTGGAGTTGCTGCAAGTGTATAAGAATCTGTAGTCTCTCTGTCATAACAAAACAGGGAAATTAGTAAGAGACCAATCACGATTATAGCTACTTCCTACTTAAAAGGAATCAGAAGCACTACAATAATCTACATAACACAACTATATCCAAGTTTTTAAAATCATAAAGAAAAGCTATTCTAAGAATCTACTTTAAAATGGTGGAATCATTGAAAATTAACATGACATGATCACGGCTTAAAATGAGCATTCTGAATCTTTACGTATTTTTTTTTTAAAATGAAAGTATGTTTTACGATTCTCCACAAGAAAGTTAAATCTCATTCATACCTGTTATTCTGATGAATATAAAGTTACTGTTACTGTTATAAAAAGGATGTATAGGGATGCATCTTAAGTTCTCAAACGTGTAATATTAAATATTTTTTACCACTATCACAATTTTAGTATGTTTAAGTATTTGAAATGAAATGATTTTAAAATTCATTTAATAATCTGATTTGAATCACATTTCACCTTTTTTTTACTAATTTATCAAATTTTAATGATCTATTTAGTAGTTCAGTTAGACAAGTTTTTAGTTAAGCTCATAGAGTCTAAGTCAATTAAAATGTATACTTTAAACTAATTGATGTTATTAAAAGGTGAAATTCTAACTCTGGCAATTCTACCCAGCTAGATTATAAAGAGATATTTGAATTTATTTATTAATTATAATTTTATCTTATCATAACTCGATTTGAGATTATTTAACACACCTTTTATTTATTTATTTATATATATATATATATATATATATATATATATATATATATATATAAAGCATAAAATTAAATACTCATGAGATTTAATAATGTATAAGGTTATAGGTCCAATACTTAATAAATCTCATAAAACAAACTAATTTAACTTTCACAAAAATAACTTGTAAGATAAAACATATTTATACAAATTTATCTCATTATTAATTGACGTGAAATCTTGGACAAATATAATATTAAAAATATACTTGATAGTTGTGTAAACATGTTACATAAAAGAACAAGATAAATAAACCTAAAAACATACTTGATAGTTGTGTAAACATGTTACATAAAAAAAAATAGATATGAGTCAATCATATAAAATAACATAATATCATCTTAAAAAAATTGAGATTTTTACTAGATTTTCCACTTGAATTTATAATAGAAGTGAGAGATTAAAAATGGGAAAAAAAACCATGAAAGAAGAAATAATAGCAATGGATTTAAAGAAATAGTAATAGGTATAGTAGAGAAGAAGAGTGTACTTGTAACTTTGGGGCCATTGGAGAGAAGTGAAAGAGTGAGAGTGTGTTTGATGAATTTCGTCGTCATCACTGCTACTGCTCTCACTCTCTAACTTGGCAGTTTCAATATCATTTTGTGCGACGTCGTTTATAACATCTTCAAACAAAAACTCAAGGTCTTTCTCCTCCTCGTTGCCCTCGTTACTAACCATTGCTGCAACTATTCACAATCTCAAACTGAAACGATGACTCAGGAACAACTTTTCCGCCGCAGAAGATGCAATCAATAAAGCCATATATAAGGACTATTCAATGTCATCAATAACACAAAACGACAATTCAACAAAATGAATAATATACGAAAGCCCATTAAAACGACAACCCGACAAATATAAAAATCCTTGTATCGACAACATAAGAAAACCTTATCAATTTATTAAATTAGTGACTCTGGTACATCTAGATCTATTCATCTATTATTAGAATTTCTTTCTAATTTTATCTCCACACATATCATGGCATTTCTATTTAATTTTAATAAATGAAATCATACCATCAGAATTTTAGTCCCTGTGATGATGGTATGTTCATATTAGATCTTGCTAAATTACAAATATATATAAAAGATGATTCCCAGGTTCTGTTACATCCTATCGTCTAAACAAATGGTCCCACAGAAAAGAAAATTAAAATGTAACACGAATTATATTTTATTTTCTGAAGTGCATATGTAAGATAAATATTTTATTCATAATTTTAATATAACTGTATTGGGAATGAATTTGTTAATATATAACTACTTTCAAATTTATTTTATTTATAATAAATAATTTAAATGATAATGAAATATATAAAAAATATAACGAAGAGAGAAAAGAGAATGCATGTTTCATAACTTAAAATTGTGTTAACTTATCTCTCCGGTCGGAACAGCATGCTTCATAATTGTTGAATTTTAATATAACTATTTGTGGAATTTTTAATTAAAATAATAAAATCAATTTGAAATCAATTAACAAATTGACTATATTGCACCAGCATGTGGAAAAATAAATAAATTAAATGAACTAAGGCCGACATCTTAACGTTCGAATTTCTAAAAGTTAGCAAAAATATTAATATTAGACAATGAATGGTTCAAAAGTATTTTGTTCTGAGTATCAAAATCCGATAAAACTTTTAAAAAATAATAAGCTTATCTTTTATTTTTCTTTTATAGTGTTTTAATACTTATCCGCAAGTTGTGAGACAGCCAAATATAAAAATCATAGATTAAGATTATATATATAGTTTGCTTATTAACTATTAATATTTATTAATACATGCTTTAATATTATAATAAAACAAAATAATTTACTTTTTGATATTTTGTGACAAGATTTTGATTTTTTATTTTAAATAAATTTTTTATTAAGATTTTACAGTGATTTTTAATATAAATTTATTTTTATTTCTATTTTTATTTCTGGAAATAATTTCCTATATTAAATTATTTTATTGTTTTTTTTATGTTATCATGTAATCAAATCATTTACAATCTTCTAATTCATTTCTACTCATTTTCAATTTTCTTTTCTCATTTCTTTTCCTTTCCATTCATTTTAATTCAAACAAACTCGTGTTTTAAAAATAAATTTTAAATGATTATTTCTTTTTACTTACAAAAATTGTAACTTACGTGATAAACATTGAAATTTATATTTTAATTCTATATTATTTAGTTTAGATTCGTGTCGACAACTTTAACGTGTGAGAAGCTAATTTTGGAGAAAAAGAAAGTAAAATAATATTATACAAAATATGCAAAAAGGCAAAAGTCATTATTGTGTAAAGTTTGAAAAATGGGTTAAATTATGGAGTACCTGGGACTGAAAAACTGAATAAGAAAAATAAGAGTAGCACGTGGCTGCGAAGTAGTGCAGGGAAAAGAGATGGGAAGACACTGATGTATGGATAACCATGACAGTGTCGAAACAGATGAAAACAAGAGAGATAAGTATGTACACAAGTGGCTTTTATCCACAATATTTTTACTCTTTTCTTTCAAAATCTGGAGTGTAAAAACTTCTAGAACAGCACAAATTTTGAAACATTTTTTTCTTTTAATCTTAATTTAAGATGATAAATTAATGTATTTTTTATATGATATTTTATTTTTTTCATTTTTATCGGACTTAGATCAACATTTAAATTTCCAATGTTGGAGATTGTGGTTTAGGTGTTCCGATGAGGAAGTGTTGAAAAGGTGTGAACATTTATCTGTATTTAGTAATTGATGTGAATCTTGGTCTGAAAGGTGGGTACTGTGTGGCATGACATGAGCAAGATGAGAAAAAGCAAATAATTGTTGGGATGGAGATAAAGGTGGCAATAGCTGGACACAGCGCAAACAAAACCATCACAACAATACGAATGTTGGAAAACATTCTCAAATTGAACTCTTTTTTTCTGTTCTCATTCCTGCAAAATTAATCCACGTCTCACCATTCAAACAAACTGACACAAGAAATATGTGATGAGCTTTTTGTAAATAATTATAATACTCTTTATTGTATTATAATACTATAATACAATAAAAGCATGATTCTCGTCATACTATAATACTATGACTCATCGTATATAAATTTCAATTTAAATATTTATACAAAAATATATTATGTTGATTTCATTATCTCTGATGTAAAAAGGTTTACATCGAATATTTTATTTGATGAAAACCTTCCTCATCCATATCTACTTCAAATTGTTACTTAACATAAAAATATAAATATTTGATTGAATATTCTTTGTAATAATTATATTAACAAATATTAGCAATTATATTTTTTGTCCTTAAATTATTTTAAAAAATTATGTTTTGTTGTTAAATACATACCTATTTATTTATGTATTTTATGAGCCTATTTATCTATGTATTTTATAAATGTAATGTAAAACATTCTTCTTATAAACTATAGTTGAAAATTATGGTGTAATGTAAAGTTCTTTGTCAAACACACTATATTAAAGATGTATTACACAAGCATACAAAGACGACTTATGTAAAATATAAAGACAAAATAAACATATATTTTAATTTAGTACGGAAACAATGTTAGCCCTATATATTTAACAAATAGTTATGGAATGATACATTTTTCATTCTTGAAAAAGAGTACATGATAAGAAATAATTATCTCATAATTATCAAAATAATTATGGGTGTCAATTCCAGATTCTTTGATCAATTAAAACTGGGTTTAATTTTAAACTTATAAATTAAAATCTTCTTTATATGCACTAAGTTTAAGTACCTCCCCTTATAAGAGATCATAATAAAGGACATTGGTTGTAGACTTGTAGTAGTTGAGAAGAAAATTTCAATATAAAAATTTGAAAATATCAAACCAAAAAAAAAAATTGGATAGGCATGGTAGGGTTCCAAAAATAAAATCGAAAGAAAACAAAACATATATTCAGGAAAAAAAGGATGAAGGCAATCCTAACCTGAAGCAATGGCGAAAAAAAGTACTCTTCTGTGATAACAACGGAACGGAGTTGCAGAGTTAGATCGCCAACTTCCTTTTTCAAATAAAGCAAATATGTTTGCCTCTGTGCCAAAAGCTATATTCGCTTCATCTCACTCAAAACATTCAACTGATGTGTTTGCACCAATCGCTTTAGTGTTCTGCCGCTTATGCTCAGATGTTTATCTCATGCCCCAAACAAATACAATATACACCGTTTTAACCCTGTCTCATGTTTTGCCACATAATCAGCCTATTCTGTTGTTTGTTTCTTGTTATATTTGTTAAATTTTTATTCATTCATTTATTTTAAATTTTATGGTAATGACATGTGTAAAATATTGTTATTTCAGCTCTAAGTTATTGATTTTTATTACTATAAATTAGGAATTAAACAAAAGATTGTACATCGGGTTTGTGAAAGCCCAACCTCAGAGACAAACACAAAGACCATGAATTGGGCCAAAAACAACATGGGTGTTTATTGCAAGCCCAACAATTAAGAATGAAACGTTTTTTGGAGCTTCTTCATGTACTCCATGTTTTTTTTCCTGCCTATCCAAACTTTTCCAAATTGCAGAGAAGAAGATGTTCAATTTAGGGTTTTATGTTTTTTGCTTTTCTTTCAGAGTTAATTGGGTATTGTAAAAAGCTTGGATTGCAAGAAGAAAACAATGGACTGCACGAAGAACCCCAGACGTTTATTTCGATTTGTAAATCCCAATTTGCAATTTTTCTACAATTTGTTCATTCTTATAATATTTTCTAGAAATTACAGTTATGATATGAGTCAACTTTGTACTGTGTTGGCTTTTATACTCATTCCAACCAAAGAGTATGACTTGATTATTTATAGTTTGCGTGAATTGCACACATACTAGAGTTTGGGAAACATGATAATGTAAGTGAGGAAGAACGTGTGCAGATTAAAGAGAGCACGGGAGTTATGAACTCATCATGATAATAATTACCAAGGTAGGACCAATGTCACTCTATTAATATTTTTGCATAAATATTCTACATAACATTTCAATTTCGTGTAATGAAACTATTAATGGGATAATGATGGAACTAGAGCAATTAATTTGATTCATTCCACGCCAGATAAGGAAAAAAAGTCACATAGTCAAATAATTATTGTAAAAGTTCATACGACTAAAATGTTTTTAAAAATTCTATTTGCCAGTATTAATTTACAGATATTTTTTAAAAATAAAATAAAAGATATTAAAATTTTAAATATATTATTGGATATATAAGTAACAATTAATATAAAAATCAAAATTTCAAGTTGAACCAATTTTCAATTTAGGCTTGTCCATTTTTTTTCACTCTGAGTCAGTCTCTCTTGATATTTGATTTTGATTGATTTTTCACGAACTTTTATCCAAGTTGGCTTGTTTGGATTAGATAAAAGATGATTTGTCTCAACTATTTGTCTTAGTCAATCTATTACAACTTTCAGTCTAAGTTTTCTCTTATTGATCTTTGACTTTAAACGATAGTTTAGTCTTTTATCTTAGAATAATCTGTCTAAATTTTCAGTAGAAATGACTTGTTTTAATCTTCAATTTAGAATAATTCGTCTAAACCTTTAATCTAAAATAGTATATTCCAATTTTATCTTAAACTAAAAATCTCAATTTTGAGTTTAAGTCAATCTTAATTTTTGACATAAACATAATCATTGCAAAACTACAACCTTGTTGTAACATATTAAAAATAATTTACTATTTAATGCTAGGTTAAGTTTAACAAGACAATATATAAAATTGATAAATCTAAATGGAATAATTTAGTGAAAAAAAGTTAAAGAGCCAAAAAATACTCAAAAAAATGGTGAGTTGAATTGAATACAAATAATGCATATGAGGTGGATGTCCTTATCTATCAAAATTTGTGGGACAGTTTATATAGGAGCAAGGTAAGGACTCGACATCATGGATCTTTTATAAAAGCATAAACCAAAACCCCACATGCCTTCATGCTTCCTCTTCCATCATTCTTCATGCTTAATTCACTATCTTTCTTAATATATATAACTTATTTACAGTATTTTTAACCTTAAATTTGATTCATTTGAAAAGTTTTTCTTTTATTATATTAGTTTTTAATATCTCTTTTGTAATTATCCAACTTATTTTATACTTATAAAGTTCAGTTACATCAATTAAATATTTTTTGCTTTGTGTAGTTTTTTTTTTCGAAAGTTGTATTGCATCTAAAAAATGAAATTTCTACTTTAATTAAATTAAATTGTTTCTAAGTAATATATTTAATTATTTTCATTTATTGTTTAGTTCTTTTTCACTAAAAATATCAAATAAACTTACTTTGAACTTTTAATTTTATACAAATTATACAATTTTTTTCTTAATATATGATATTAAAGAATATATATTTTTTATATTGAATAATTGATAATATTATTTTTTTTAATTATTGTTTATAAAGATGTTATTTAACTAATATTTAAAATAAATAGTATGTACTATATAATGAAACACAAATGGATGGAATGGAAATGATTATCAATTTTTACTTTAAATTAAAAAATAATAGAATGCCATCCTTTAAGGTTCAACTTTTGTATGTTTGGAAGTGTGTATAAACTTCTAAAGAAAGACTTAAAAGCATAAATTCTATCAGGTCATGTGTCATTTTTTTTTATAATTTATAAAATTAATAATACTTATTACATTTCTCATGTAAAGACTAAAAAACAAAATCTTACACAAACGTGGCTGCTGGGAAGGAAACATGATAAAAGTTTACGAGCATCGACTATAAAAATTAGGGTTAATTTATAACATATATAACATCAAATTTTATTTAAAATATTTATAAATATAGAGTATTTAAAACCATAAATAGTATATAATAAAATATATAATTGAATGGAAAACAAAATACGTGTCTCTTTCTACAACCAAACTTTTGAATATATGAATTATCAATTTTACATGTTAATAAGGACTTGGTAATTAAACTTATAATGAAAAAACTATTAATTTACGAACAAATATATTCATAATGTCATAAAAATTTGTGAAGTTAATAATTTATGTTACTAAATAATTTGATTTTTAAATAATAGTACACAATATTTGTTCAGAGATTTTATAATTTTAAAAATGACATATTTTGATTACTTTATTTCAATAACAATTTCACAATCAATACCAATATCAAGAGAAATTTAAAACTAGAAAAGTATATTAAACAAAGGATTTTGTTCCATTTCAACTATTAATATAAGATGCACTTCTAAATTTTAGGGTGACTAGTTAGAAAAGAAAAATCATGCTCCAATAGAATAACTATTTTTTAAAATACAATTTAAATTTAAATAGTAAAAATCCACATGAAAAGTAATTAAAGAGACCTACATACAAATAAGTTTGATTTGCTTAACTTCCACACCAATAGCTTTTTTTTTTGTTTAATACCCAATTTTGTCCCTAGTTTGGTTTGCAAATCTCAATTTAGTCTCTCTTTAAAAAAATGTTTGAAATTGGTTCTTACTTTTAAATTTTTGAGTCAAAATAGTCCCTTCCGTTAAGTATAACTAAACGGAGTTAATAGATTAATGATGTGGCACTACTTATTGATTACGTGTCAAAAAATGTGCTTACGTGTGTTGGTTAATTAGGAAATAAATTAGGGAAGAAAGGATTTTATTCAGAAATGATTTTTTAATTGGGGAACAGATCCAGATCCAGCCCTCTGCCAAACCGGCCACCGCGCCTATTCCGCTGCCTTCTCTTCTTCACGCGCGAGGCCGACACACTCTCCTTCTATCTACCGCAAAAAGCCCTCCGCCAAACCAGTCATCGCGCCTCTTCCGCGCCACTGCTTCGTCAACTCCAGCCACCGTGCCACTGCTTCTCCGATCTCGTCTGCTCTCTCCGACACCGGCAACCCAGGGAGGGGTTCGTCTTCATCGCACGTCCAAACCTCCACTCGATTGGCAGCCGCGAGCCACCGGAGCCGTCGCCAGTCGAGGAGAAATCTCTCCTCCTCCGTCGTTCGTCGCAGGCGGGAAGTTCTCTCCCTTCTCCCTCCGTATGTCTCCCCCACCTCCACAAATTCCAAACTCATTCATCACTCCACATACAAATACTTCATCACCTCCGTTCACCCAAACCCCAAACTCACAGAGCACCTTCATAGCCACCAATCAAAGCTGCAAATCAAATTGAGAACCTGTGCCGTTCCCGCGCCCTCGAGGCCTTCCATCTCGATCCCTCCTGGTGGGGCATCAACGTCCAACCCCACTCTGGTTCTCCGGCCAACTTCGCCGCCTACACTGCACTGCTCCAGCCCCACGACCGCATCATGGGTTTGGATCTCCCCTCCGGCGGCCACCTCACCCACGGCTACTACACTTTCGGTGGGAAGAAGATCTGTCTAGGTTCAGAAATTTTCTAGGTTTGGATTTAGGGGAAGCTGAAAGAGGAGGTTCCCAAATTCGGAAGTGAATCAAAGACAAAATTTGGCTGCCCCATCTTCCCAGAACAAATTCAGTGAACGTCATGTAAGCGAGGTCGAACGGAAGCAAAGGCGAAAATGAGTGGGTGGTGGCTGCAGTGTGATGAAAGTGGGGCGAACGGAGTAACAAACAATATAATTTTTCACAATTTAAAAATGATAATATCCAGCTCAACCTTTGACAAATATAAAAATAATATAAAAATGACACGTTACTATGCATTATGCCAGATAATCACTCTCTTAACTCCGTTTGGTTATATTTAACGGAAGGGACTAATTTGACTCAAAAATTTAAAAGTAAGAACCTATTTCAAACACTTTTGTAACGAGGGATTAAATTGAGATTTGCCAACGAAACTGGGGACAAAATTGGGTATTAAACCTTTTTTTTTATTGTGGGCCAGAAGACCTGATGTCTTGACTTTTACACTGTTTGTCTATTTATGAAATTTATCTTTTGCAACCAAAAGTCCAAAATCAGAAATTTTTTTATCCCGTCTTCTGCTGAAAAGTTACTTTTTATAATAATTATTGATCTCTAATTAACAATAGCTAATACTTAATTATCTGTAGTTTTTGATAATTTATGATTTCCAATTGACTATATTTTTTTTTAATATTTTTTGAAGCACAATTGTGCATTGAAATGATAGCGACGAGGTTTCTTCTTCCTTAAAATATACTCCAACTCTTAGAATGTTTTGCTTGGAAGCATTGGCCAGGTCCTTTCTGGGTTAAAAAATTATCTTCATTTGTCTCTAATCATTTCAGAGTAACCAAAAGGTGGGCAAAATCAATTCAAATGAGAAAAAACCTCAACATATTTAATCAATTAAATTTCCACAGTGGCACAATGCTTTTTGGTTTTAGCCATAATACAAAGTTAATTAATCACTAATTATTCAAGTACATCAGACATAAACATGATGACAGTGGAGTAAATATTCAATTAAGTAAAACTAAACTGAATATGTATGATCTATGATGATGATGATGGCAATCTTTATTAGGTATTAGTTCTCTGTAGATATTCAAAAACACAATCAAGAAAAGGAGAAGTGGGGTTTGTTATATTTCAAGGTTAGAATATGTTTGACACAGTTCTTGTTGGAGAACAACTGGAAACTGTGGAATTTTGGAGAGTTCTCTGCCTTTTTAAAAAAAGCACTTTTCTTTTGCTAATATTACTTTATATAATCAAATATCAAACCGACCAATAATCACGGTACAGAAGAAAATACATAAATAATTAATTTGGCCCGACCAAGACTATATCAAATGCATTTATCATATCCATTTTCAAAACAATATTAATACTGACACAGTATAAAATTGATAATTATTATAAAATTAGTAAAATCGATATACATAATCAAGGTTGAATTGAAAAAAGCAGTTCAAGACAAGCAAAAGAAACAAAACAATAATGAAATTGAAAGAAAAAAAAAGTTTAGGCTCATCGTGACGATGTTTTACGTTCTGACAACTATTTATAACATTTTAACTGTAAAAGTCTTATATTTTATCAATTCCAATCAGAGACAAATTTGGTAAAGTAATCTGGGTATTTAATATATATCGTAATCTTATGATAACCTTTTTTAACAGATGAAACTTGATGGAAAATAACGTTTTCAATGAATAAAATGGAGGATAATTTCCTTGGAGAAAAACTCTTCACGAAAACGAAAAGAAAACCGTGGAATAGGTTGAATATACCCATGTTTGATCGAACACAAGAGGAAGAAAACTAATCAAACAATGCACACTTTCACAGAAAAAAATGTCATTATTAGGAGAAAGAGTAATCCTTTGGAGTTTGAAGATCTCGTAATCCATGATTACTCGTTGTTTAACCTACATATAAGTTGTTGACTAACGTAGAACGACTTTTATCCAAAAGGTTGAGCTATCAATTTTCTTCACCAACTTCACGAGATAGTTTAATACTGTTATCCTTCAATTCAAGCCCCACCTCTTCATCAATTACCACACCGCGTTGTTGCTAATCATTCTTATTAATTAATTTGATGAAGCAGAGAGCAGAAAGGCAAAACAAGAAGAGTTGTCTTTACAGCATAAATGGCCACTTTGAACACATTTTATTATAAACCTATAAATTTAACACCTTTACATTATTTTTCCCTTTGTCTGTGATGTTTCATCTTTTATTTCTCTTTTCAATTAAGTTTCCTTGACATAAATGAAAAAAAGGGCCATCTTTAACAGATTACGGGTATGTGCCAATCTTAATCAAATTAATTTAATTGTTGGCACTTGCTTGTTTGCTAAACTCTCTTTCAATCCAAGTTTTCATTCTGCTGTTGCTTCAGTTCATTGTCATTGTCACCCTAACAATTTTGCTCACTTTTAGTTTTCTATGTCTCTCATTCTAACCAGCCGCTAGTTGGTTATTCTTTCCACCGGTTGTTGCCAAATCTTGGATTTAGACTCCTCTTTCGTCACTCTCTGGTACCTTTCGTTCTATATTTGCTGCAAGACTAACCTTCTAGTAGCACACTATGCAGAGTTTTGGAACCTTTTGAACTTAGTTGCAGTTTATATTCTCCCCACTTCCCACCAAGTCTTGTTTCTCATGAGTTCTACTCTTTCTTTGAGAGTGCCCTTTGAGTTTTGTTTGATAGAACTCAAGAGCTGAGTGACTAACAAAACAAGATGAAGCCTCGCACTTCATTATGGTTTCTCTCTTTGATTTACACTCTCTCTTTTGTGGCTTCTGACACTCTGCCCTCTAATGAAGGTATGCGTTTCGTTTGAGAATTCACTTTCTTTTTCAGATCTCACTTATTCACTCAAGTTATGCCATGTTTTTCTGCTTCGACAATCTTGTTGACTGTTTAATTTCTTCTAAGGCTGTATGTTAGGTGTAATTAAGTAGCAAGATTGATAGGTAGGTCTATTTCTTGGTGACCTTGCAAGTTTCGAGATAGTGTGCTTGGTTTTGCTTTTCATGGACGTGGTCCTTTTTTTCTTGGCAAAGCTACCCAAGTTTTTATTACGGTGTTCGTAGCAATGACGTTTCTTTCTTTTCTTGATAGTTTGGGCGCTTAGGAGCTTCAAAGAAGCTGTTTATGAAGACCTATATCAAGTTTTGTCCGATTGGGATACGTTAGAAGCAGAGCCTTGTAACTGGTTTGGGGTCACTTGCACTATGGTGCGAGATCATGTCATCAAGCTGTAAGATATCACTGGTCTTTTCTTGCTGGTGCTCTTTTCTGTTGTTGTCGATGGGGGTGTACTGTTGGTATCTCACATGGGTGATGACGTGAACTTCTAAGGTAGCACGTTCCTAGCACTAAAGATTGAGATTCTTCTTTGCAGAAACATATCAGGATCATCATTAAAGGGGTTTCTTGCACCAGAGTTGGGGCAACTCACCCACTTGCAAGAACTGTATGTTCACCCTTTCTCCTAGCCGTACTTCATCCTGAAAAGTGAAAACCTGTGGCTTGGTCATATTGTGATTATTACTTGGCTTGGTTCTGGTATATCATGGCTGAAGCTGATTTCTGGTTCTTTTGTTTATGCAGAATTTTGCACGGAAACAATCTCATTGGAACAATACCTAGAGAATTGGGCGAGTTGAAATATCTCAGGGTGCTTGATCTAGGAATGAATCAGTTAACAGGGCCAATTCCTCCGGAGTTTGGAAATCTAACTCAAGTTGTGAAAATGTAAAAGAAATTCAGTATAAACTTCCTGAATAGAAAAAAATAAAAATGATTGACTCTCCTACTTATTCAAATTTGTTTGCATTCTTGTAGAAACTTGCAGTCCAACGGGTTGACTGGTAGGCTACCCCCAGAGCTTGGAAACTTGAGATTCCTTCAAGAACTTCAGCTGGATAGGAATAGACTTCAAGGACCTATTCCTGCTGGCGATAGCTCAAATTTTGCTTCAAATATGCATGGAATGTGAGTGTAATTTTACAATCGAGTTATTATAGTTTGGTGAGGGATTCAGTATTCTTATTCACGTAGTTCCTTCCTAACCTGGTTGATAAAGCACTTCCTTTTCATAGTACGGATGTAGACTATAGGAGTGTAGCGCACCTTTATATATGTTGTACGTAGCCATGATTGAACGAGCTAGTGTTTGGTCTTGTATGCTATTAAATTGATGCAAATTACTGTTTCACGTTTGAATGTTACTTCTTTCATCACTCGTGTCATGACTAATGCAGACGAGAAATTTTATTCCTTTTTTTTTTATATATATTATCATGCATTAGATTTATCTTGAAGATTGTTGTTGTGAAGAAGATATTATGGATACATTCAAAATGGAATGGGATAATCTATTATTGGCAATGAATGACTAGTGTCAAGTTTTCAACTTGTTCAGGAGCCGTTAAAAAGAATTTGATTAGGGAGAGTTAAACGTCCTTTGGGTTATGAAACAGCTTATATCTGTTGTGGCTGAAAAACATGTAGTCAGATTCAACATTAAGTGTAAAAGATCAAGTTATACCGGTCAAAATTTGAATTTTTTTAATCTGCCTCTAATAAATTTGTCTGTCTTCTTCAGGTATGTGTCCAAGGAGAACGTAACTGGCTTCTGTCGTTCGTCTCAGTTGAAAGTAGCAGACTTCTCATATAATTTTTTAGTTGGTAGCATACCCAAATGCTTGCAGTATCTTCCGAGGTACTTTTTGATACTCTGGTCATGTACATTCTACTCCTCCACTATATTTAGCAATCATATACTATGTCTGGCAGATTAAGCTTTCAAGGGAATTGCATCCAGAGCCAGGATATAAAGCAGCGACCTCCTATACAGTGTGGTATGTATTGACATTACCTTTCAAGAACTCAGGTTGAAGGCATGAATTAAATGTCTCTTCATATTTGAATTATGCGAAAGAAATGAAAGGAGCTGAGTCTTGACTTAATTGTGAAGTGGCTTTCATGGATATTCCCTTTGTATTCCTCTTTTTAAAACCCAAACAGGTGTTGAGAATAGATCTATGTATTCTTTATAGATAAGAATTTTGTCAAATCCAATATACACTGAACAACACTTGCTCCTTCCAATCTTATGTTCTAACACTGAAATTTTATTTCATAGCGGGTGCTTCTCCTGCCAGTGCCAAGAGTCAGCCAGTGGTGAATCCAAGTCACCAACCTACTGAATATGTGTCCAAGCATCACGGAGCGTCAAAACCTGTTTGGCTTTTGGCTCTAGAAATAGTAACTGGGACTATGGTGGGCTCTCTCTTTCTGGTTGCTGTTCTTGCTGCTTTTCAGAGATGTAACAAAAAATCATCTATCATTATTCCTTGGAAAAAATCTGGAAGCCCGAAAGATCAGACGGCAGTATATATAGGTATGTAAATTCTCTTTTTCTGATTTCTTAACATTCTATTTACAGTTAATAGTTCTAGAGCTGTTTTCAACATAATGAGTTCTATTAAAGTGCAGACCCTGAGATGTTGAAGGATGTGAGAAGGTATAGCAGACAAGAGCTTGAAGTGGCCTGTGAAGACTTCAGCAACATAATTGGGTCCTCTCCAGACAGTGTGGTTTACAAGGGAACAATGAAAGGTGGACCTGAGATTGCTGTGATTTCCCTCTGCATCAGGGAGGAGCATTGGACAGGATATCTTGAACTCTATTTTCAGAGAGAGGTAAATGGAAATTTTCCTATGGCAACAGCCTGCAAGAATTTGCGGACAGATAGTTGTCCCAATCTTTTAATATTTACTTATGCTCTTAATGCCATTCAGGTGGCAGACTTGGCAAGGTTAAATCATGAGAATATAGGAAAACTACTTGGTTACTGTAGAGAAGACACTCCATTTACAAGGATGTTGGTTTTTGATTATGCTTCAAATGGGACACTTCATGATCACCTTCATTGTTGTAAGTCAAATTTCTCAGGTGGCGTACATGTAACATGTCTTAAGCGTTTCATTCCTTCAACATGTAATTGTGACTGCAGATGAAGAAGGATGTCAATTCTCGTGGACACGGCGTATGAAGATTGCCATAGGCATTGCGCGTGGACTCAAGTATTTGCATACCGAAGTGGAGCCTCCATTTACTATCTCAGAGCTGAATTCTAGTGCTGTATACCTTACAGAAGAATTTTCCCCTAAGGTGCGGTCACTAGATAGTTCAAATCTTCAAATTTACCAAATACAGTTGTGTTCATATCTTCTTGCTGTCAAGAATGAGCAGAAATAAAGTAACTTTCACCTATGTTTATATAGTATAATGTGTTGGAGATCCAAAAGCTTGCTCATTCATTGTCATGAACCTGAATTGCAGCTGGTCGATTTTGAAAGTTGGAAAACAATTCTTGAAAGATCAGAAAAGAATTCTGGTTCCATTGGCAGCCAAGGTGCTATCTGTGTTCTTCCAAACTCCCTTGAAGCACGCCATCTTGATACCAAAGGAAACATATTCGCTTTTGGGGTACTTCTACTGGAGTTAATTAGCGGAAGACCTCCGTACTGTAAGGACAAAGGATACTTGGTTGACTGGGTAAGGAACTTCCGGAAATTTGATGTTTAAAAAGCCTTACACAAACCTGGAAGAATGTGTATTTTGTCTAAGCCGCATTTTTTATATGTATATTTGTGCTGCAGGCCAAGGACTACCTCGAAAGGCCAGACGAAATGTCAAGCGTGTTGGATCCTGAACTGAAGCATTTTAGACATGAAGACCTCAAAGTGATATGCGAGGTAATAACTCTCTGTATCAACCCTGATAAAACTGAGCATCCATCTATGAGAGAATTATGTAGCATGCTGGAGAACAGAATTGATACATCAGTAAGCGTGGAGCTTAAGTCGTCATCTTTGGCTTGGGCCGAACTTGCACTTTTATCTTAATATACAGTCAAAACTAAATTAACAGATTCACACTAAAGCAGCGAGACACACACTAGTAATACTTTTTTCTGACTACTCTCTTCCTTTTCTCTTACTCTTATATTTCATTTCTATTGTAAATGATTGCTCATAAAGGGTATGTGTTCTGGCTTTAAGCACGAGAAGGTCTCGTTGTATAGAAATTGTTAAATAGAACAAGATTGTATTCCACTGGTGTTTCCTTTGTGTATTATACCGAGCATTGTGTCATTTGTCTTGGACTCTTCACGCACGTATTTTTCAGGGATTTTTATGACGTATGTTATAGCTTTGTAAGGGCCTCGTTTTACAAAGCTCAAAGCAATGTTTGAGTAATCATGGAAATCTTATTCTGTACTATTATTTGTTGGGCTTGTTTTAGATGAAACGAAAGAAACATTTCAATTGTCATGTCAGTGCCAGTGCCATGCACTCTCCCGTTTGTTTATTTCTTGTAGTTGCATCCTTTTAGAGTTTGTTAACAATATAAATATTGTAACTTAAAGAAAAAAGCATGTAAATAATGTACGGCGACAGTGATCTACTTCAAACACGAAATGTAAAAAAAAAATAGAGGTATATAATAAATACTTTTACATAAATTCATCTTCCAAGTGGTTTGGTTGGCAACATGTCAGACCAGCAACCTATAATAAATGCTACTTAGTCTTGATCCAGCCATCCACATTGTCTCTTGAAACTAATCAAGATCAATGGAACACTGAAGAATGTTTGGAAGAAAGATACATTATAATAGTACATGCCATTTTGGATTTGTCGTTGTTGATTGAATCCAGGCTAAAATAAACAATAACAGTATGGCCCCCGATGTCGTCAAATAGTTAGGAAAAAATAGTAAACTTTGAACTGTGAAGGAGAGCTGAGGCAGCAAAAGGGGGGACTTAGAGGGCTCGCGCTTTTACAATGTCCAAGCTCATCTCACTTGGATCAGTTGCTTGCAGTTCCACTTGAATGCCGTCTAGTTCCCTCTTGAATCTGTCCTTGGAACTTGCATACACCATCTTCATCCTCACCTTTGAAGTGTCTGGTGACCTACACAAACAGTATTAAACAGTTTGTTCAACGATATGTATTTGTCTTCAGATGTCTGTATTAAACAGTATTAAAAAGTCGTTTTGATTGTTATTAACCAATAAGTGAAGTACAGTTTATAAACTATAGTACCATGCAACAAAGAAGATCTTGCTTTTCTGGCAATTCTCATCAGTTGTGAAATCAAAATCATACACGGCATAGCGACACTCATCAGCTGGCAAACTGGCCTGAAAATCCTGGTATGTTTCTGTCGATCCCCCTATTTTGTCAACCACAACTGATTGTGCCTCAATTTTGAACGTAATGTATCGGTAGATCCGCCTTGCTTTAAGCTCCTGAAACTTCAATTTGCAGTCATCATGCACGGCCATTCCGGACGCTGCATTTGCCTGCTCCATAATTTTGTCATAAAAATGTCTTCGATCATTTAAGAATTCTATATGTTCATTCTTTATCACACATCACAACACGCGATGTTAACTGATTTTTCCATGTAATTACAGATTTTCAGCTGGTTTCGTTGGGGTAAGAATTTAGAATTTGCATGTTTTTGATTCCCAATTTGTGTTCCAAAATCTAAGAGGATGTAAAAACACCACTTAACTTTCATAGACTGAAACGAAAGTTCATTTTTGTATCAGCAGCATCTTTTGACAGTAGTTAATTTTGTAAGGGGCATGCATGCATATGCACATGATGAGATACTTTCCATTCTCCTAGACATTGTCCATCTCATCAACTCTCAAGTTTCATTCTTCCAATTATATGAAATGCGAAATATTTATTCAGTTGTGATATACAATGAAAAAACATACGAATATGAATTGGTGATATTGACATTGAAAGGTCCGAATGAGGGTAAGAAGAACCCTATTGACAAAGCAGAAACAAGTATTATATAAAAACTAACAGGTTGAAAGATAAAGAAGAGAAATGGATAATAAAATACCATTTTGCCAGCAATGAGTAAGAAGCGCCCTTTGAAAAGTACAGGAAAAGAAAGGGATGGGAGCAATAGAGAATGGAAATGGGAGCAACAGACTCAATGAAAATTATGGATAGAAATAACAGATAAAGATCCTTTTTTTAGGAGCCACGAGAGGTTCAACTTTCACAAGACTATGATTGCGGTTAGGGAATTCAAAGTTGGATGGGTTCGTTTTGATCTGTTTTACTTCCTTTCTCAAGCCTATATAATGCACCAACCTTGATTTTAATTAGATCTTCCAAATTAGGAGTGCCCTTAATTATAGAAATCATGTCCCAGATAACCAGTAACTATGCAATTAAATTTGGGGATAAATACTTTTTAAGCACTTCTTTTCCATTTTAGAGAATATGTGTAATTTTGTTTCCAAAAAAATTCAGATTCGTTAGGATACCAGAAGACTCTAATATGTTTGGTTTATAAAATTCAAATTTAACATATTACGTTTGATCTTTTTTTTAGATTTGAGTTGTTTTTTTAAAGTTTGATTTGTATTCAATTAATTTTTTAATTTATTGGTATGTGTGAATTGTTGTAAATGTTTCTATATATGTGTATTCACTCTCCATGAACTAGTAAAAACAATTGCATGTATGTTGACTATGTTAACAAAAAATAATTAAATTATAATTATAAAAAAAATATAATTTGATTCTAATCATTTTTATTTATTTTATAGATGATTTTTATTTATTTAATTTTAAAAAAATATTACATACAAAAATTTACTTCAAGAATAAAATTGAAAGAAAATTTAAAGGGAAGAATACTCTTTATATAATAGTATAAATGAAAAAAAAAATTCTATTGGTTATTCTTGAGCACGCATATACTGTATTCATTTTAAGTGGGGTGGGCTTGGCAATTTGGAATTGGGCATCAAAGATTTGGACCGTCTGTCATCAATGATCCACATTCTCAGAGAGTTGGTCCCTTCTACAAATAAAAAATCTAAGATGACAAGGCCCATATACAATGAATTGGATTGTGGATCACGGCTGACTGGATCTTGTGATTTTATAAGCCTATTATTGAATGGCCTTCATTTTGGAGTCCAAGTCAAATTCGGCTGGCCGGCCTCTAAACGTAACCCATGACGTCGCGGCCCAATAAAGAAATGCCATTAACCAATTAAATAAAATATATAACAGATAATGACATTAATGTAATCAATGGTAGGTAGTGCATTGCCAACTTCATGCATGACGTTTCCAGAAGTGTCATTTTCTAACTCAATATGGTATAAAATATTTGAAAAGCAAAGAAAAGAACATATTCCATAAAATCTTCATCACTTTTTAAAAAAGAACCTAAAAAAGTTTGTAAGAGAGAAGAATACAAAAAACGCATAGTTTAGGTTTATTTTTATTATTAATATTGATATTATTATTATTTGTACTATTAATATTGAAATTATTATTTGTACTTTATATTGACATATTACATTAACTTAAGAAACCAATATGAAAATAAAATTATTTATTTTTTGTTAATTTTTTATAAACTATAAATACATGTAATTAAGTATTTAACTTTTTCATATTACCAAACACTCTAATTAAATATTATATTCTTAACTATATAATTATAACACTTAAATATAACCATTTAAAGAAATTATTTATTTTAATATAATAATAATCATATTAATTTTCTTAATACAAATTTTAAAAATAAAAAAAAATTCGATTAAGACTGGTTCTAATTAAAACTGACCATACAATTAAACTATTCTATTCGACTTCCCTTATTTAACCCGTATCTAGTGGGCTTCTTCGTGAAAAACCCTAGTTCTGGGCCTTGAAGTGGTTATTAGTTACACGGACCCAACTCCCCGAACCCAAAGTTGCGTTAAGCCCACGTAAGTAAATGGTCCACCGACTAAAAAATAGAAAAAAAGGACCCACCAAACAAGCCGTGTCAGTTTAAAGTCAAAAGCGTATGGATGGAGACTACATTAGCAAAAACACGGTTGACACTATAAAACCGAGCCTGGTATTGGTATGTGTTCAAATTTACGAACCTGAGTGGTGTTGCTTGGTAGGCACTACTTTTCGAAAAAAGCAATGGCGAAGTTGTTAGCGTTAAGTTGCTGGCGAAACCTCTCACCGCGACCTCATTACCCCTCCATGCCTAAATATCCAAAGGGACAGCCCGCCACCACCGTTGAAGAGCTCTCAGACTCCACCGCTCTTTTCTCCGTCGTCGGAATGACTTGTGCTGCCTGCGCCGGATCCGTCGAGAAGGCCGTCAAACGCCTCCCCGGGATCCGCGAGGCCATCGTCGACGTCCTCAACAACCGTGCCCACGTCGTCTTCTACCCCTCTTTCGTTAACGTGAGTCAAACAACTCCACAACAGAGTCACACTCTCTCTCTCCATTTCTTTCTTCTCGTTCACTCTTCTAACTTTTTTTTGTTCTTTCAGGAAGAGACCATTCGCGAGGCCATCGAAGACGCGGGTTTCGAAGCGCTATTACTCACAGACGGCACTGACGACAAATCTGTTAAAGTATGCCGCATCCAAATCAAAGGCATGACCTGCACATCCTGTTCCTCCACGCTAGAATCCGTTTTACGAGGCCTTCACGGTGTCCTCGAAGCCCACGTGGGCCTGGCAACTGAAGAGGCCCAAGTCCATTACAACCCAAATCTCCTCCTCAATCCAAACGACGTTTTACAAGCCATAGAAGATTCCGGATTCGAAGCAGTTCTCATTAGTTCAAGCGAAGACTTCACCAAGATAGACCTCCGCGTGGAAGGCGCGGTAACTGACGGCGCTTCTATGACGCCAATACTAGATTCTCTGCGGACACTCCCAGGAGTCCTTGTGGTGGACTTAACAGAGGAATTCAGCAAAATATCGGTTTCTTACAAACCGGACATCACGGGACCCAGAGATTTGATCAACGTGATTGAGCAAACAGGCAATGGGAATTTCAAGGCGACGATATATCCTACGGAACAAGGACAAAGAAATTCTCACAGACGCGAGGAGACAAGGCAGTATTATAAATCTTTCTTATGGAGTTTGGTGTTTACTATTCCCGTGTTTCTAACCTCCATGGTGTTTATGTATGTCCCTGGAATTAAGGACGCACTTGATGCAAAAGTTGTGAACATGCTTACCGTGGGGGAGGTTGCTCGGTGGGTGCTGTCCACGCCGGTTCAGTTCGTACTCGGCTGGCGGTTTTACTACGGTTCTTATAAATCGTTACGCCGTGGCTCTGCGAACATGGATGTTCTCATTGCGTTGGGGACAAACGCTGCGTATTTTTACTCTGTTTACTCTGTTTTGAGAGCTGCTACTTCTCCGCATTTTGAGGGGAATGATTTCTTCGAAACGAGCGCGATGCTTATTTCGTTCATTCTGCTTGGGAAGTATCTCGAGATTTTGGCGAAGGGGAAGACGTCTGATGCGATTGCCAAGCTCATGAACTTGACACCCGACACGGCGGTTCTACTGACTTTGGACGCTGATGGGAATGTTGTTGGAGAGGAGGAGATTGATAGCAGGTTGGTTCAGAAGAATGATGTGATTAAGATTGTTCCTGGGGCGAAAGTGGCTTCCGATGGGGTTGTTGTGTGGGGGCAGAGTCACGTGAATGAGAGCATGATCACGGGGGAAGCGCGTCCCGTGGCGAAGAGGAAAGGGGACACTGTTATTGGAGGGACTGTGAATGAGAATGGAGTTTTGCATGTTAAGGCGACGAGGGTAGGATCGGAGAGTGCTCTTTCTCAGATTGTTCGCCTTGTGGAGTCGGCGCAGATGGCCAAAGCACCTGTGCAGAAGTTTGCTGATCGCATTTCCAAATACTTTGTGCCTCTGGTAATTATTAATTGTTTGATGTGATGAAAATGAAGGACTTTGTTTGTTTTTATTGAATTATTGTTTGTGCTCGCGGAGGATGAGATCCTAAAGGGATGGATGGATGTTCCTATGCAGGTGATTGTGATCTCTTTCACGACTTGGCTTGCCTGGTTTTTGGCGGGAAGATATCATGCTTATCCAAAGTCTTGGATACCGTCTTCAATGGACAGCTTTGAGCTTGCTTTGCAGTTTGGAATATCTGTCATGGTCATAGCCTGCCCTTGTGCTTTGGGTTTAGCCACGCCAACTGCGGTTATGGTTGGGACTGGAGTTGGTGCATCCCAGGGTGTGCTCATCAAAGGAGGGCAGGCATTAGAGAGTGCACATAAGGTCAGCATTTCAGATTTGATTAGTCCCTTTAGTTCTGGATTTACTTTGTCTATGTCGATCGGTTAAAATTGAACAGTTAATAAAGTTGCTAGAAGAAAGTAAACATAGCAAAAACCATTAATATCAAGTGGTTTTTGATAGCCATTCCTGCCACCTAATCCAACATCAAATATGTTTTAGCCTTCTAGGAGGGAGTATCAACTAATGTGTTCACTTCATTTCATTTCTCAGTTCTTAAGATGAAGTATGAAGTAGTGTTTTTGTTAACGTTATGCATGGTGAAGATAAATAGGTTTTTTGGATATCAGTATCAAGTATCAATCTGATTTTTCTTTCATTCATATCTCTCTACACTTTTTTAAAAGTTAAAATGGACAAGCTGGTCATTGGTTGTATGTTGTGCCATCTGTTAAAGCTTTCATGATTTTATCTGTAATTACTTACACGTGAATATATTTATGACTGTCTTCTAGGTGAACTGCATTGTTTTCGATAAGACGGGTACTCTCACTGTCGGGAAACCTGTTATAGTGAGAACAGAATTGTTGACAAAAATGGTGCTCCGGGAATTCTATGAACTTGTGGCTGCAACTGAGGTAATCCTCTCCCCCTATCTACTTCTCGAATGCTTAGCCTAGTGAATAGTTATAGTAAATAAGAGTTTGCTTTCTGATTATGATAGCTTCTTTGTTTGTAAGCGCTTTTAAAATTCATGGATTATAGATGCATATACATGTCATAAAAATTGCCCTTAATTTAACTTACCTATCTCAGGTGAATAGTGAGCATCCATTGGCCAAGGCCGTTGTTGAGTATGCCAAAAAATTTCGAGATGAAGAGAATCCTTCCTGGCCAGAAGCACGAGATTTTGTTTCCATTACAGGACATGGAGTAAAGGCCACTGTTCAAAACAAAGAAATAATGGTCGGTAATAAAAGCCTGTTGGCTGACCATAACATTGCAATTCCCGTTGAAGCTGAAAATATGCTTGCTCAAGCCGAAAAGATGGCTCAAACAGGAATATTGGTATCTATAAGTGGGAAAGTGGCAGGAGTTTTAGCAGTATCCGATCCACTGAAACCAGGTGCTCAAGAAGTTATTTCCATCCTAAAATCAATGAAAATCAAGAGCATTATGGTGACTGGGGACAACTTCGGAACAGCTAGTTCTATTGCGAGGGAAGTAGGAATTGAGAATGTTATAGCGGAGGCTAAACCGGATCAAAAAGCAGAGAAAGTGAAAGACTTGCAGGTACGAATGCATGGTATTACATATTTTCATCTTAATTTTAAGAAGTTAGTTATTCATCAATGAGATGATAGTTCTGAGCCTTGAGATTGAAAATAATACCACCTTATTTCAAACCATAACTAGATAACTATTTCTTCTTTCATGGAAGGTAACTGAGAAATACTCGTATCTCCTTTGCTTATGTTCAGTAGTCGGTACTAATGTAATTTTGTCTTTTGGACATTACTTTTCAAACTCCCTGACTTGATTACTGGTTTTTATACCATAAACTTCAATGCTTGTACCTGAATCCCACTTTCAAAGTTGTTTATACTGCTTCAGAGGAATGTATTAGCTGTTGCAACATACTGAGTGACTTGTTTTTCTCTTTCAGGCTTCTGGTTACACCGTGGCTATGGTGGGGGATGGTATCAATGATTCGCCTGCACTTGTGGCAGCGGATGTGGGAATGGCAATTGGTGCCGGTACAGACATTGCTATTGAGGCTGCTGATATTGTCCTCATGAAGAGCAACTTGGAAGATGTCATAACTGCTATTGACCTTTCAAGAAAAACATTTACCCGTATAAGGCTGAATTACGTTTGGGCTTTGGGTTATAACTTACTTGGAATCCCAATTGCTGCTGGAGTTCTTTTCCCTTCAACAAGGTTCAGATTGCCACCCTGGATTGCTGGGGCTGCTATGGCTGCTTCCTCTGTCAGTGTTGTTTGCTGTTCTCTGTTGTTGAAATATTACAGGAGACCCAAGAAGCTAGACAACCTTGAAATACGAGGCATAAGCATCGAGTCATCCAGTGATATATGATCACGATTCCTGGTTTTTCTTTAGCCATTTTTGTACGTATGTAAATGTTGTGTTGTGATCATTTTAGTTTAGTGTACAGGTGTGAGAAAGGGTTTTCGGTCATGTAAAAAACCTTAGGTTAAACTCTGTCGTATCTAAAATTTACAAATTACTCCTGCCATTTCAATTTGTCTTTCATTTAAGATTTTCTCACATTAAAAGTAATACTAAGGTTTAATGTCTCCTTAAGTCCCTATTTTTGTTCAGAATTTTAAATAGATCCCTTTCTTTTTCGGCGTATCAATTGGGTTCTTATTTTCGTAAAATTGAAATAATTAGAGGTCTTCCGTTAAATTGGACAAACGCCGTTTAAGTTTGGAGTACGTGGCATAGTCAATGTATTATTTTAAATAAGTGGCAGTTGATACATGATTAATGTGTATTTTATAATTTCTAAATTAAAAAATTAAGGGTAAATTGGGAAAAGGAAATTAAAGGCAGTGACTCTTTCTGCAATTGAGGAATGAAATTAGGGTTCGTGAGAGAAAGTTGAAGGAGGCGGAGCCGACGAAGGAGTTGAAGTTCGCCTTGGAGGATCTTCCAGCAAGCTGGTTCTCGAGGTCAGCGAGTGTTCTGAGATGTTGTTGCGGAAGAGCAGGATGAAGGAGGCGTGCTTGGAGGCGAAGAGGTTGAGGTAGAAGGTCTTGAGGAGTGTGTGGCAGGGGTCGGTGGTGCCTTGGAAGACGCAGACGTGGTTGGGGTTTTGAATTTTTGTTGTGGTACGTGTAAATGTAATGGTATTGTTTGTTGAATGTCTTTGGTTGTTCTCTATGAGCATTTGGATGCTGATACGTGTTTTAATTATTTATTATCAATTATTTTTATTTAGTGTTCATGATAATGTTAGTTTGTTACTGATGTTATAAATCCCAGACTATGTGATTGTGGTAGGTACAAGAGTTTAATTTTTGAGAAGTTGGTTGTTCTTCGTTTCAGATTCTGGAAAAGTTTTTGGAGATGGAAGGTTTTCATGCCTAGATAGTAGACGGTGAGTATTTAAAATATATATTTGTTGATCATCAAATCTTGAAGAGAATAGAGAACTTTTATACTCCTTTTTTATTAGTTGAATGATTCTAAAAGCTACTTTTTTTTTCTGCCATGAATGCGTGATTTGGTTACCAGAGAAGATGAAGGATAACATTCCAGGAATAATTTGGTTACCAGAGAAGATGAAGGATAGTATTCCAAGAATAATGTTTGGTGTTGACAGTGTTTTTTGACCTTTCCATGTATTCTATGAAATAAGATGACCATTTTGTCCTCATTTAAATTTTATTTTCCCTCTTTTCACCCTATTTTTTAATTCAAAAATTAAAAAATTACACTTCAAATACATTTTTAATGATACATCATTTAAAAAGACACAGTCAGCATGTCACGTAACGTCCTAATTAACGCCATCTTCTCAATTTAATGGAAAGTCCCTGTTTGATTCAATTTTACAAAAATAAGGATTCAATTGAGACGCCGAAAAAAAAAAGGACCTATTTAAAATTATGTACGAAAATAGGAATCTACATATACATTAAACCTAATACTAAATTAATTACTGGGTTGGAAAAATTGACCAAAATATTCTTACACTCTTAGGGGTTATCTCTGTTATGCATTTAAATTAACAACTATTATATTTTCTTACAAACGTATTTAATAGTGCCTTATTTTAAACATTCATACCTTATACAATAAATATAAATAATGATACATTATTTTTAATTACTCACTCAATATTTAAAAATTTTCTTTATTTTTTTTTATCACATTATAGTATCTATAAGAATTTATATTTTCTTTTTCTTTTTCTTGGTGTCATTATTTTTTGAATAGTTATTCTAGTCAAGATAATAGAAAAGAATCCAGCAAGTATATGTTACTCGACTGTTGATATTTTCTTTTAGTTTTTTATTTCAAATTAAATTATAAATTATTTCGTTTATTAACTTTATAAAAAAAATCTAACAATATAATTTTATTTGACATTTAATAAAAACTCCACACATAAATATAATTTTTTATAATAATTTTAAAGCAAAAAATATATTTAACATAATTAATTATTAGTATGTTTTTTAAATAAAAGATAAATTAAATTTTTTATTTAATTATGAATAAATTATTCTTCTATCTAATTAGTATACTTTACAATAAAATGATACCTTGAATTGGGATTTTACAAAGAAACAAGTCTCAAAGAACTATCAAAGGACTATTTTGACCACTAAGCAACAAGTTGCAGTGTTTATTTGGTGGATAGAGAGGCATCGACTTTTGGTCATTCCGGGTGTCTATGATTATGATATGATAACACTTTTTGACAGTTTATTATTTTTAAGAAAATAGTCCTTTTTCTGTAAAAAGTGTTTTCCTTTAAAAATTATATTTTCTCTAGGACATTATTACAACAGCTTGATTAAATTTTCGATTTTTTTTTTCACAATTTCTTCATGTATTCATTCAATATTTAGATAATACTCTGACCTTCCTGTAGTTTTCACTTTCAAACTATTTTTTAGGATATTAGTAATATTAGGAAATTTGTTTTGATTATTATTATTATTATATATATATATATATATATATATATATATATATATATATATGAGTTTGTTAATTTATGTAATTGATACATTTTGGCATAGTGTATCAAGTTTAGTAAAAAAGAAATTCTCATTCATAAAAAAAGACATACTTTAAACATAATTTTAATAATTTTTATTTTTAATTTAAAATAAGAAAATAAAAAAAATCAGAAATATTTACATAATTATAATCCACAATTTTTTTATCTACTTTGTTTCTCTCATCTTCACCCTTTCTTTTTCTAACTTCCGTAACAACAAAATAATTTATGATGTTGTGTTAATATTTTATTAGAGGACTGTATTATATGTTTTTTTTGGTTATTATAAAATTTAGTTTTTAAATTTTAGAAGTAATAGTTTATCTAAAAAAAATTTGATATTTTAATTATGGGGTTCTTTGTTACTTCCTTCGTTTATTTAATATTTAAATAATGAAATAATTAATTTAAGTTGAAAAAACAAACTTTATAATACATTATATATTTATACGTTTATACTCATGCTTGAATCTCTTTACCAGATTATAAACTTGATTAAAAATCATACCGTTTCATTAATTTTAGTCAAAGAACCAAATTTATATAATTACAAAAGGCAGTTAAATTAAATTCAAAAAAATTAATCTTAATTATGTCTTAAAACTCTTCATACCAATAACAGTTACTGATATTAATATATACTGTAGTAAACGGATAAAAACACGTGAAATAAAAGAGGGAAAGTTTGAAAAATGGGAAGAATAATTATTGAACAGGAATTTTTAGTGTACGTTACTCGTCAAATTTTTAATGTACATATATAATGTCATGTTTAAGATTTTCAATTATAGGTTAGATTACATAAAAAAGAAAACGTTTTATGGCTGTTGAAAGAAAATAATTTGAATGACAAAATTAGTTTTCTTAGTGTTCAAAATATTTAATGTGTGGATGAGAGAAATGATGTAAAGTTGAGCCCACAATAAACGAGCACTCTTAGTTAACTTGTCAATTATTATCCAAATTGCATCTTGATGTCTGAGCGTTCGAGGTAAATGGGTAACAAAGTCCATAACAATGTTATTCCATTTCCACTCAGGAATATCCAATTGTTGTAGTAGACCGACTGATCTTTGATGTTCAGCCTTAGCTTTTTGACAAGTTAAACAAGAAGATATAAACCGAGCCACATCAGTCTTCATACCCGACCACCAAAAGGATTTCTTGAGATCTTGATACATCTCAGTCATGCCTGGATGCATGCTAAAACAACTTTGGTGTCCTTCCTCAAGAATTAATCTTTTCAGCTCTCCCTCATTAGGAACACAAGTCCTACCCCTTAACCGTAAGAGACCGTTCGTCCCAGTATTGAAATCTTTTCCTTGTTTTGAACCGATCAACCCAAAGATCCTTTGAAACTCCACATCATCCGACTGCTTCTCTTTGATTTGGTCAAACAAGTCACTTGATAACTTGAGAGTACAACACCTGATATCGTTCGGCTCCAACTCAAACTGTATTCTTAAATCTTTAAAATTCTCAACTAAAGTTAATTCTCAGACCATCATAGAAGAAACATGGACAGTCTTTCTGCTTAAAGCATCAACCAGAACATTAGCTTTTCCTGGATGATATAACAATTCAAATTCATAATCCTTTAAGAACTCCATCCACCTTCTCTGCCTCATATTCAATTCCTTTTGATCAAAAAGATATTTCAAACTCTTATGATCACTAAACACTTGAAACTGAGCACCATACAAATAATGCCTCAAAATCTTCAAAGCAAATACCACACTGCCAATTCCAAGTCATGGGTTGGATAGTTCTTCTCATGAATCTTCAACTGCCGAGAAACATAAGCAACCACTCTTCTATATTGCATCAATACACAACCCAAACCATGATAAGAGGCATCACAAAATACTTCAAAATATTTTCCTGTATCAGGAACTACTAACACAGGAGCGTTCGTCAACCTTTGCTTTAGCTCTTGAAAGATAACTTCACACCGATCGGTCCATGCAAAAGGTTGATCTTTCCTGGTCAACTGAGTCAACGGCGCTACAATCTTGGAAAATCCTTCAATGAACCACCTATAGTAGCCCGCTAATCCCACAAAGCTCCTTATCTCAATGACCGAACGGGGTCTTTCCCACTGTAGCACTGCCTGTACCTTTGCAGGATCCACATAAATATCGTCCGCTGAGATTACATGACCCAAAAACTGCACTTCCTTCATCCAGAATTCACACTTAGACAGTTTTGCATAAAGCTTCTTTTCCCTCAGCAAACCGAGCACTGTTCTAAGGTGATCCTCATGCTCCTCATGAGTTTTAGAATAAATAAGTATGTCATCAATAAAAACAACAACAAATTTATCTAAAAACGGTCTGAATATACGGTTCATGTAATCCATAAATATAGCTGGAGCATTAGTAACACCGAACGACATTACTACATACTCATAATGGCCATACCGAGACCGAAAGACTGTCTTCTATACGTCTCCCTCTTTCACCAATATCTGATGGTATCCTGACCTCAAATCTATCTTGGAAAATACAGTAGCCCCATACAACTGATCCATCAAGTCATCAATTCTTGGCAATGGATACTTATTCTTGATGGTTAACTTATTCAGTTGTCTGTAATCCACACAGAGCCGTGAACTACCGTCTTTCTTCTTGACCAATAACACGGGAGCACCCTACGGTGATGCACTAGGCCGAATGAATTGCTTCTCCAATATATCTTCAATCTGGTTCTTAAGTTCAGCCAACTCTGTTGGAGCCATCCTATAAGGAGCTATTGACACTGGTCGTGCTCTTGACACCAAATCAATAGAAAATTCCACTTCTCTAGGAGGAGGTAATCCAGGCACCTCGTTTGGAAAAACGTCCAAAACTCACTTACGACGGAACAATTTACACTCGTATTACCTTGCACTGATCGGTCAAACATCTCATGCTGAACCACTTCCAAGTAAGATAATACCATAAAACAACTGGCGCCTTCCAATATATCTTGTCTTAACACACCGATCGTCAATGATTCTTCCTGACCTTCTTCCGAAAACACCAACTTCTTCTCACCACAATCTATAAGAATGTGATTGACAGCTAACCAATCCATTCCTAAAATTACCTCTAAACCCTGAAGAGGTAAGCAAATTAGGTTCACTTTGAACCAACGACCCTCAATCACTATTGAGCATTTTGCACAATAAGTGGTCGTCCTAACCTCACCAACTGTTGGGGTTGACACTACTAAATCAAACTGAAGCTCTCCCATAGACAAACCCAACTTCTCAACACATTCCTTCGAGATGAAGGAATGTGTTGCCCCCGAATCAAACAAAACACAACAAGCAATACCATGCAACAAACAAGTATTGGTTATAAGATTACCTGCATTTGTTGCTTCAGTTCCAATCATCGCATATACTCTCCCAACAGCTTGTGCTCTTCCACCTCCTCTTGGTTGCACTCTCCCAGCATTTGAAGGTCTTGATACAACTCTTCTTCCCATTGGACAGTCTCTTTCCCAATGACCTTCCCTTCCGCACCGGTTGAACTTCCTGAATCCTCCCAATTGAGGGCACACTGACTTGAGATGAGGTCCTCCACAGTTATAATAGGATATAGACCCTTGCTGCCCTTGATGACCAACTGAAGTCGAGGACTGAGAAGATGAACCACTGCCACCTAAAGAAAAAGAAGACTGAGCGTATGGAGTTTTCCTTGAACCAATACTGCCTCTGGATATGGTCGGTCCTCCAACTCTAACCGATTGCTTCTGCTGACTATCAACCTCTAACTTGGTTTTCCCTTTCCACCATCACATGAAACTCCTTGATACACAGACCAGCCACTAACAACTTGATATCTCCCCTCAACTCGTTCTCAAACTTCCTACACTGTCATTCTTCATTCATGACCAAAGTGTGAAATCTGAGCACGTGCTTAAACCGATTGACATATTCTGATACTAACATGCCTCCCTAAACCAATTGTAGGAATTCGACTTCTTTAGCAAACCGAACACTGTCTGCAAAGTATTTGGTATAGAACTTCTGCTTAAAAACTTCCTATGAGATGGGATTACCACTGCTTTCGAGTAAAGACCGAGCGTTGCTCCACCAATGACTGGCTTCACCGGTTAGAAAAAACTCCGAGTAGGCCAACCTGTTATCTTCTGGACACCTCTTAGCATTAAAGATTCTCTCCATATCACGAAACCACTGATCTGCCTCATCCGGACTACATTTGCCATTAAACTTAGCCGGATGGTGTTGAAGAAAACTCTCCAAACTCCACTCTTGAGGATGATTTGTTGAAGAAGAACCCGCTGTGGCCCGCCCACTCAGCATCAGATCCAAGCATTGCCTTTGAGATGTCTCAACCGACACCCTGGCAGCATCCAATTGTTGTAGGGCCGCAGTGTGTTGATGAACCAATGCAGTGTTCTGTTGCTGCATTGCCTCTAACACAGACTCCATCATTCTCCAAACGTTGGATGTATTAGGATTTTGGGGTGGAGAAGGAGAAGGAGGAGATCTATTCGCCATTTCTGTTTACACCGAGAGAAAAATCCATCAATCTCACTCAAGAGGACAAAGACAACCACTATACATAGCTAAGAGTACACAAGCAAAAGCAAGGCATACTCAAAACCTACAGGATTCCTAAGGAACAAAATTGCTCTGATACCATTAATGTAACATCCCAAAAATATAGAATAAAACTATATACAGGTGTCATCATTTAACAATATAATAGAACAGTTGCTCAAATAATAAAGTTAAACTTACAGTTATTACAAAATAACCATAAAATTTAAAACTTTACATAAGCTTCCTATACTACTACCAAACTATACTCATATAACCGAACGATTATATTTACAAAACAAAATAGTGATCGAACGGTTCACCAAAACTATCTACACTAATATGACCGATCGGTCATGACCTAAACAGTAGGAGTCTCGCCTTCCAGCTCCTGTTCCAGAGTGAACTCTTCCCCTTCTACTCACATCCAAAAAGGATGATCATTGCAAGAGAAAACCAAACGATAATATGGACAAAACAGGAAATAAGGGTAAGTTACTATAATTTAAATTGAGCATCCGTACATACAATTCATACAAGTGTAACAATACAAAACCGAACACTATAGCATACCAAAACCAATGAAGATAAACATATACAAAATTAGCCCTATATTACATGCATAAACCGAACACCTGACTTGACCATCCGGATTGTATGAATATGTAGCTTGAGGCTGTTCATGCACTCAGGTGGTGTAGTAACTAAACAACCATTAGCTGTCACTCGAGGTTAGTCTGTTATAACTCACCCAAGAACCTATGGGCTAGGACCTCTTGCCATTCTCACACAATGCATTACCCATCTCTACTTGAGAATTAGTAATCATCAGAATATCAGGATGAACTCTGTGAATTTCACTATCCATATTCATACTTTACCACATCAATACACATTTCACTTAAACATTCCTCCTTGGAATTCTCTTTCTCATTACATGAAACTTATACTTATTTGAATAACAATAAAATTTCCCATACACCTTAGATCCATACAATTATCTCAAATAATTAGAGTCACACTTTGAAAATATTATTTAAATATAAAATATTCATTCATAGAAGAAAACCGAATGGTAACAACGCAACCCCTGAATACGACCGAACGGAAACTCACTAACTTACAAAACTGAACACTAGAGCTTAAACCGAACACTTATAATTTAACTGAACCCTTGGTGTAAGATCGAACGATATTTCACTATTCATAAATCAGGACCGAACGGTGTTTTACTATCCACAAAACAAGACTGAACGACATTTCATACTAAGTAAGGATGAAAAATGGTTGAATACTAGAACTGAATAAAATACTACCACGAAACCGAACACTATAACCTAAGAAGAATACTTACAGTTTAGTCCGAACACTTAGGATAAATCCTACATACTATTCATCAAACTAGACACTTTTAATGAAACCAACCGTTGAAACAATATGACCATATTATGTACCGAAACTACTATTCCGATTATAACCAAATGTATTTTAACCCTAATATAAATACAAAGTCTAACTCTAGTATTAGAATGATCTTTAACAAAATATTACACAACCTGATAAGACCCACCATTAATACATAACCATTTACCACTAGGGGACTGACCACTCAACTAAGACCAAGCGGTTATACTCAGATAAAACCAAAGAAAATATAACTCCATTGAAATTCTAGTGGCTGACCATGACCGAGCGGTCAAGACCGAACACTCTGCTCTTCTGCATAATTTTTGTAGAACTCCTACAGACTTATACATGATTCCCCAAAACCCAAAAACATACATTTCATACAATCATATACCAATCATCAAATCAATTCATTCCATACAAATTCATATCACACACAATTAAATTAAATAGCTTTCCTTACCTCTTAACAGACCGAACCGCTCACAATACAAAATCTGTCCACCACCAAACATGTAACCAATATTCACTGTTTGAGGAAACAAACCACCCAAAGGACCAGAAATGTGATCAGATTTGAAGAAAAATACGAAGATAAACACATGCAAACAGAAACTTAGTTTGCATGTGCCCAAAACTAAACTTTCTTTAAAAGTAAAAAGACCTACCAGCTCAAACCACCACTTGACCGATTGAAAAGAGAACCTTTGCCCCCAGTCAACTTCAAACACAATCTGATGAATGATCGGATGAAGGAAAACGTGAGAATCAATGGGGAAATGTTGATAGTTTAGAGAGAAGTTAGAGAGAAGGAGGAGAAAATGAGTTTTCAGAAAGTTAGGGAAGAGAGTGCATGCAGAAAGTGACACCAGATTAAAAAAATTTCACTTAATTACTATCGTCAAAACCGATCGGTCCACTCTACTACTCACACCTGTCTTCCACTTTCTGAATTTCTCAATTCCCACCCTTCCACCTTGCTTCCACTTCATCTTCGAAATTTACCACTTTCTGAATTTCTCAATTCCCACCCTTCCACCTTGCTTCCACTTCATCTTCGAAATTTAAGAGTTCTGACACGTAGTCCCTTCGAAATAATTCAACAAAAATAATTAAATCTCATTTATTTATAATAGATTTTGAAATAGCTATATAAGTTGCCCAAACGTTCATAAATATTTGTAATAATTTTTTCTGTTTTTCTTATAATACAAATAAATAAATTAATCAAATAATACAATAATAATATAGTTGCTTTCATTTGTCAATACACCTACCCCTGAAAGGATATCTTAAAGTTGAATATGCTTAAAGAATAAGATGTCAAACTTCGCATTCTTCTACATTTAATTTTGAATGTTTCAGCAACTAGCAATTTTGAAACCCTAAAATAAAAAATTGGTTAAAACGATGTCATTTTTAATAGTAATAATCAACTAATAAGTTGGACATAACAGATATGATAAAATAAACAAAGTCAATATATCTCTCATAATCAAATATTTCAACTTGTTACTTAGTGGCCATGATGGTACGGGACTCAAACCAAATAAGTTTTTTAATTTCTTACCATGTATGTTAAAAAAAAGTAATATATATACTTGTATTCGGTTTTATTCTATTCCATATAAAAAAAGTACTTGAAATATAAAGTATATATGAACGATTTAAAGTCCCTGTGCTGATTTTGGGTTGATTCAAATCTAAGGATCAAATATGCTCAAATCTTATTATACAGAATGATTTTATGGCATTTTTTTTTAAAGTTATGTATAACATGAATTTTTTTATCAGTTTAGGTATTGTGATAATTAATTTATCTACTACAATTTAGACTCTATTCTTCTGTGGGAACATTAATTTGTTGTGTGATAAATAAGCTAGATATATATTATCGAGAAACTTCAAAACTATATATAATTATTAGAAAAATTATCTTAATTATTATGTTACATTTAAATTTATTTGCAAATTTCAACTTTATTTTTCTCAACGATGAACTCCTTATGCAAATATATAGTGACTACATGCAGATTTTTAGAGGACAACGTGTCAAATTTGAAAACCTTAAAAACTTGCCGTATTTTTGTATATTTAGACTGTTAGCAAATTAGGAGCATTTTAACCAAATAATATTAATATGATTGAGGACACTGGTTTAAAGTCTAATAGTAATTAAGATGAGTTTTTGGTTTTAAACTAGAAGAATTTGTTAAGTTTAATTTAGGGAAAAAAAGGTTGAATTCCGTTTTGGAAAATAATTTCGCTTTAACTTCCAGAATTTAGTTAATTAAACTTATAAATTGTTAATTCAAATCAATTCCAACAAGCTATTTTTTTTTTTCAGTTTATTTCGATTTTCACATAGTTCAGGACATTTTAGCTTTTATGGTTTCCTACAAGACGTAATAGAGGAAAAAGAAGCAAGTAAAAGATAAAGTGGACTGTGAGTGTGTGGATATACAAAATTATGAATTGATGTAAATACTACATATGTTGTGATTTTGAAACTACTCTAATAAATTGTGTATATAGTTTAACAATTCATAAATTAAATTATATTAATTTATATTATCATTTTAATTTTTGTAATAATTAATGTTTTCAGTAAAGTATTTGTGTATGGCCCAGTATATAAACTTTCAATTAATTGATTAAATATTGTGATGGTGTAATTGACAAAAACTGTTTGCTTGTGTGTTTTTAAGAAAAAAAAAGCCTTATTTACGAATTTATAATATTTATTTTAAAACAAAAAATATATATAAATACTATTTAAAACTATAAATGCTATCTTTTTTCTGAAAATTTAAAATTAAATTACTTTAGGTTTATTTAGCTCTAAACAAACGATTCTTCTTTGAAAGCTTTATACACTTAAAACGCTTGGTTTCTCCGAATAACCTATGTAGTATACGTTTAAAATAATTCTATTTTTTTAATAGGTTATACTCACAACTAAAGAGTATACACTTAAAATTCTTACTTTTGAAAAGGTATCTTTGTTTGTTATTTAACAAAAGTTTGGCTTAAATTCAACGTTATTTTCAATCATAATCTATTGTTACTCAAATTTTCTGACCTATTTCATAATTTTATAAACTCAAACATTTAAACATTAAATTATTTTTTATTAATTAGGGACATTCAGAAAAAAATTATAAGAAGCTGATTTAAAATTATAAAAATATTTATCCTTATGGAAAATTTTTCTAACAAGCTTCTTAAAGTATGCTTATCTAAATATATTTATTGATTCACCAAAAACATTGTTAATTTATTCTATCACTTTATCGTCAAATTTGCAACTTAACTTATGTATTACAAATAATAAATAAATATCTGATTAAGTTATTTATCAAAGTGCACTCTTTTAGTAAGTCAGGAAGAACATTAACAAAGTCAATAATTATTTCACGTTTCATTAAATTATTCTTTAATCAAGTTATAGACACGAAGTATTTATTGAGCTCTGCTGTCTTTTTACGCAAAATTTATCAGAAATCACTCCGCAATTAATTTACAGTTCCGATATTTCTTGGTGTAATTTATTTTTTGTAATATTAATAAGTTTTGTTATAAAGATATTCTAAACTATTTACACCCATTAATTGGAGGTAAATTTAAGTTGCATATGGTACGAGTCGTGTCATAAGTTTTCCTTTAAATAATTCTTTGATTTTTCTGTGAAAATCTATTTGCTGTTTTTTATTTTATATATATAATTTTATTTTGCCCCACTATTTATTTATTATTTGTTTAAATGATGTTGAGCAATGTTTGAGTTCTATAAATAGGGTTCACCGCAGTTGATTGTGAAGAAGAAAGTAATAGAGAGTGAAATGGGTGAGAAGTTAGAAGGTTGGGAGTGCAGTAGCAGTTTCCAGTGCTGTGGAAATTTGTGGCCTAAGGCACACTATCCTTCGATGACGGCGGTGGAAGCGGGAAAGACGGTGGCGGAATTAGAAGGATCAGAGAGCAAAGTGGTTTTGTTCGGCGTTACGGGAATGACGTGTGCTGCGTGCGCCGGATCCGTTGAGAAAACCATCAAACGCTTACCTGGAATCCGAGAGGCCGTTGTTGATGTCTTGAATCATAAAGCTCAGGTTCTTTACTTTCCTTCAATGGTTAACGTGAGTATCAATCTCTCTCCATACACTTTATTTCAACATTTTCATGATTGTTTGCTTTGCTTTTTCCCACTTTAACTACTTCTTTCGCCTTTTCAACACATTCGCGTCTCTCCTTACACGAATTCTGAGTTCTTTAAAAAATCACAAAAGTTTATACGCAGCACAATGATACCATAAAAGAATATTAACTGAACAATTCTACTCACAAGATTGTGATCCTGCTTTAAAGAACTGAATTATTTTATGTAAAATTAAATGTGCAATTATAATAGTTGTTTACATCAGTTAACGAAACTGAAGAGGCGGGCATATGTATACTTGAGAATAACATTCTGATTTAAGTTTTCAGATTATGGACCGAAGATACATGTTTTTGCAAGAAGCTTTATTTAATTTAAGACGACCTTTCGATATCAATTATTTAGTGTTTAAGGGGTTCTTTAAGTATATGTTAGGCCTACGTACATGATATAAATAATATTGGCAATTGATCATTTTAAAAATTTCCCAAAATTTTCTATTCTTGATCTCTTCAATCATTGTTTTTCATTAACGTCTAAAATATTATGATCATGGCAAATGATCGTGTTTCGAAAGTAAGTGGCCGATCGAAAGGTGAGTAGGGGAAGTGCGTGGATCAAAGATCTTGAAATTCCGGAGTGCTATGCTTCGTGCAGAAAAAAATTGTTTGATTAATTAAATCGATAAAGTTATCCTTTGCTAAAGACTCAATAATTATGTTTAAAGAACTGACATAATTTACCAAAGCGTAATTCAAACCTTTCAATGTTTACTCTTTTACAGATAATGATGCTTTAGATGGTGACATTTCACTGTTCTAGTTTATAAAGACTATTACAATAATATGATATCACACACATATTGCATATATTAACCATTTTTTTTATCTTTACGCATATGTATAACTATAGATGGTACAAGGCCTTTAGCTAACATAGTGGAAGGTCGGTAGTTGCGTGTCAAAATTTCTAAGTCGAGACTCAATAGCTATTGTTATGGTATATACATGTATTTTATGTATTACGTCTTCGTAAGCAATAGTTGGATACACATATTCAAAGCTGGTGTGATAAGATCATAAGTGAGTGAGTTTTCTGGCTTTTTCGAGTTTCTTTTTTCTCATGAAAAGGACATCATTTTGAATTGACTTATAACGTTCCTCCGTATACCTTTTTTTAGTCTTTCTCATGGAACAACCCTGAAAATAGAACATCATTTTGAATTGACTTAAATAATTTTTTACTTCATAACTTTACATATTATTTTCAATACTTTTTTTTTCTTTTTTTTATCTAACTTACGTTCTTTTTGAATCTCCAATAATTTTTGTTGAGAAGTTTATAGTTTATTAATGTTATTTTAAATGATCAATTGTTTCTGAAATTGATCTTGTTAAAATTAAATAGAATTAACTGTTTTTAAATTATTTTATTTGAATGAAAAAGTTAATTAATGTAATATGCACAATATATAATATAAATAATGTGTTTCTTTTAGATTAAAACTTGCATTCTCAATTGGGTACTATTATTTTTTGACAATCAACACAATTTTACGCACTTTTAGTTACCAAAATATTTTTAAAAGTGGATTGTCATGCTCTAAAAGATGTCAAAAAATCATTTTCTTTCTCAGTTCTTTTAATCCATCTTATTCCGGGTTGAAATTTAAGATTTATTTTAAGTTTTTTAAAGTTTCATCTTTTATTTCTTGAGTTTTTTTATCCTTTGGCTTGTTGCTTTACAAGCATCATCATCTTTATTATTATTATTATTATTATTATTATTATTATTATTATTATTATTATTATTATTATTATTATTATTATCTATGGTTTATAAATAAATTAAAACCGAAATATCAACCAAAAACATGCTTATACCAGAAACTAAAGTCAAAGTGAAACTATTTTTACAGTGTTCATTACATTAATAATATGCTGCCCATTGTGCACGTATATGCTATCTTTTTCCGCTTTAAAAGTTGACGATTAAACCATATCTTGTTATATATATATATATATATATATATATATAGAGAGAGAGAGAGAGAGAGAGAGAGAGAGAACAATCTTTTTGCTACCTCATCAGACCCGAAATTTTCCTTGGCTGATTCGTATTAATATTACACTTTTTATGATGTGCTCCACTTTCTTCCTGTAGCCATTAGTAGATCACATTCAACATAAATCTCTTCTACCGGATCTTCTTCCAACGATCTAAAAGTATAATCTAATTTTATAAACATGATATATAAGGAATTTAACTGCTGAAAGTGATTATCATTGTTGATGTAGCGAGATGGTAAAACAATTTTATATTCTTATTTAATTATAAATAACCATTTTATACCAATTGAATCAGTATTTTATATCAATACATTATACTATAACTCAAATACAAATAAAATATTGAAAGAAATAAATATCTAAGAGAAGATTAATTTGGTACAATTTGTTTGAAATCAAATCAAATGAATAAAAAAAATCTTTTGTTAGTGATTAATAAATAAAACATATAATTTTAGTTTGCATAAAACATATAAAGTTCAATCTTAATCTCTGTACTCTGAAACTACATTACTTTGGATATTCAAACATCATCTAAGTGCTTTTTATACCTCTACAAAACACTATTTTTTCCAAAATTAGAGAGACTAAGAGTGGACAATTTTTTTTCGAAGAATTTAAAAAAAAATTATACAACGAAAAGTATATTTTATCTGATATTATATTTTGTTGAAAATTTAAAATAATAGGTGGAATCAATAAAGCCTCGTTTTATTGAATAACTAATTAAATAAATAAAATTAATTTAACGCACATTAAAAAAATTTAGTGGTGAATAAATTCATGAGTAAACTCTTTAATATTTTCAGGAAAAAAAAATACAAGAGATATTTATTGAGAAGGGTGTATGTCTTCCATCATTTTTGTTTTGTTCTTTCATGGATAAAAGAATAGCTATGGCCATTATTAAACTCTTCTTTCATCATCTGTTCACAAATCATACATTTGACGCAGGAGGAGAGGATACGCGAGGCCATTGAAGACGCTGGATTTGAAGCCAAAGTTATTGAAGAAGACTCCAACTACACCTCAACTCAAATATGCCGCATACACATACGAGGCATGACTTGTACCTCTTGCTCCTCCACTATCGAATCAGCTCTACAATCCCTTCGTGGGGTGCACAAGGCACGAGTGGCCTTAGCAACAGAAGAAGCAGAAGTCCACTATGACCCCAAAATCCTCACCCACAACTACCTAATGGAAGCTATACAAGGCACCGGGTTCGAAGCCATACTAATAAGCACAGGGGAACACATGAGCAAGATTGAACTTAAAATTGATGGCATTAAAAACGACCAATCCCTTGGTGCCATTGAGCGCTCTCTCCGTTCATTCCCTGGTGTTGAAACCATAGACATATATCCGGACATTAACAAAATTGCCATAACTTACATACCACACATGACAGGACCAAGAACCTTCATAGAAGTCATAGAATCCACTGGATCAGGGTGTTTTAAAGCGGTGATATTTCCAAACGATGAAGGAAGAGAAGCACTTAGACAACAGGAAATTAACCGATACTTCAAGCTTTTCATATGGAGTCTAGCTTTTACCATTCCTGTTTTCTTGACATCCATGGTCCTCATGTATATACCTGGAGTTAAACGTGTTTTGGATGTCAAAATTGTTAATATGTTGAATATTGGACTTCTCTTGAGGTGTGACTTTGCTACCCCGGTGCAGTTTATCATAGGTAGACGGTTCTATGTTGGGGCATATAAAGCGTTGCGCAAGGGTTCTGCTAACATGGATGTGTTGATAGCATTAGGGACAAATGCAGCATATTTCTATTCTCTCTATGTTGTGGAAAGATCTGTTTTCTCTCGGCATTTCAAAGGAAACGATTTCTTTGAGACCAGCTCTATGCTTATTTCTTTTATTCTGTTGGGTAAGTATTTAGAAGTGTTAGCAAAGGGGAAGACATCTCAGGCGATTGCAAAGCTTATGAACTTGACACCTGAGACAGCGACCTTGTTAACTCAAGATGATAAGGGGGATGTTGTTAGTGAAAAACAAATTGATATTCGGTTGATACAAAAGGACGATGTGATCAAGGTGGTCCCTGGTTCAAAAGTAGCATCTGATGGCTTTGTCATATGGGGACAAAGTCATGTAAATGAGAGCATGATAACCGGAGAGGGAAGGCCTGTGGCAAAGAGGAGGGGTGATATGGTGATTGGAGGCACTATGAATGAGAATGGGGTTATGCATGTTAAGGTGACAAGAGTTGGATCCGAGAGTGCTCTCTCCCAGATCGTTCGTCTTGTTGAGTCAGCTCAGATGGCTAAAGCTCCAGTTCAAAAACTTGCAGATCATATTTCTAAATATTTTGTTCCTCTGGTAAACTTAGAACTAACTATATTTAATGATTTTTAATTTATTTTTAGGTTTTACTTATGGATTCAGTCAGAGGAAATTCATCTATGCTCACCAGTTCCCTTTTTTTTTGCAGGTCATTGTGCTTTCTCTTTCAACATGGCTCTCCTGGTTTCTAGCAGGAAAGTTACATGCATACCCGAAATCTTGGATACCATCCTCCATGAACTACTTTGAGCTTGCACTTCAGTTTGGTATTTCGGTCATGGTCATTGCCTGCCCTTGTGCTCTAGGCCTAGCCACTCCTACTGCTGTTATGGTTGGTACTGGAGTTGGTGCAACGCAAGGTGTTTTGATCAAAGGGGGCCAAGCACTAGAAAGTGCACACAAGGTAAGTAAGTAGTGGCCTTGACAATAACAATAGACAAATTCTATTGGTACACTCATTGTTGTAGGGTGATATTATGTGGGTTCAACCCAATCACAAAAAGAGTCTCTCAGTAAAGAGTAAGTTTTGTAGCGTTTATCTTTGATGTGAAATTCACAATTACAATTTGCAATATTGCAGGTGAATTGCATTGTGTTTGACAAAACAGGAACACTCACAGTTGGGAAGCCAGTGGTTGTAACTACAAAACTCTTCAAAAAGATGTCAATTAAAGATTTCTACGAATTTACTGCTGCAGCAGAGGCAAGCCTTATTCCATTTACCATAACTACTTGAATCTGAAATTACATTTAAAATAGTATTTAAATTTATATCTTTATTAGGTGAACAGCGAACATCCAATTGCTAAGGCCATTGTTGAGCACGCCAAGAAGATCACAGAAGAACAAAATCATTCCTGGCCAGAAGCACACAACTTTGTTTCTGTTTCAGGCCATGGAGTAAAGGCCATTGTTCTAAACAAGGATATATTGGTTGGGAATAAAAAGATGATGCTGGATCATAACATAACCATTTCAGCAGATGCTGAAGAAATACTAGCAGAAGCTGAAAGCCTGGCTCAAACTGGGATTTTAGTATCCTTGGATGGAGAAGTCGCTGGAGTTTTGGCTGTCTCAGATCCATTGAAACCTGGCGCCAATGAAGTTATTTCCATTCTTAATTCCATGAAAATTAAGAGCATCATGGTGACAGGTGATAACTGGGGTACTGCCAATTCCATTGCCAGACAAGCCGGTATTGAAACTGTCATAGCAGAGGCTCAACCAGAGACTAAAGCAACTAAAATAAAAGAACTGCAGGTATAACAAAATCATTGCCCCAAATAAGTCTTTAACCCTGTCAAACAGTACATAATTACACGTCCTTCTAATTTCTTTACTTAAATTCGCTACAACAAAACATCATTTAAGCCAAGGTTAAATGATAATACAACCTTTAGCCAACTTTTTGACAGGGTATAACTAAGGTTAAATCAAGTTACGAAACATGATAACAGTGAAAAAAATCATACACCTATTCAATCACAAGTTGATATGGACTAAAAATTTATTGATTCAATAATAGTCACCTTAAATGTCATACATACTGTGATTTTTTGTCAACGGACAGTGTGATTTTACACTGATATCATAGAAATTAAATTCTTGATACTTCTCTCTAACATCGTATTGCTTTCATCAAACAATATAATACAGCAATTTATGAATATGCTATGTCATTATTTAATTGGAGAAGTTGGGGCAGGCTTCTGGGTATACGGTGGCAATGGTGGGAGATGGCATCAACGACTCACCAGCACTTGTGGCAGCTGATGTTGGAATGGCAATAGGTGCTGGCACAGACATTGCAATTGAGGCAGCTGACATCGTTCTGATGAAGAGCAACTTGGAAGATATAATCATTGCCATTGACCTTGCAAACAAAACCTTCTCTCGTATACGTCTAAACTACTTTTGGGCTTTGGGTTACAATATCTTAGCCATCCCAATTGCAGCGGGCATTCTTTACTCATCCACTAGATTTCGCTTACCACCCTGGATTGCTGGAGCTGCAATGGCTGCCTCTTCTCTCAGTGTGGTTTGCTCATCCCTCTTGTTAAAGAATTACAAGAGACCTTCGAAGCTAAATAACATGGAGATAAATGGTGTAAAGATTGAATAATCATTCGATGTGCCAATTGCAAATGTCTCGTTTGTTTGTTGGGGCTGTAAATAAAACACCTAATTTTAATCAAACTACATCTGCACAAATATATAGAAACTAACACTACATTTTGAATGTTAAAAATACTTCATTGGTATTTATTACTATGTTCACTTTTACTTATTATTTCGTGTACTAACGGATAGGCGAGCGAGTGACCACCTCGTTCCTTTCGAAAAATTTGGAGAGAAAAGTGGATATGGAGGATGGTTATCCTGGCGAGAGAATTTGAGGGTATGTACGGTTCTTTTCCTATTATATCCTCAGTCCACAGATTAAATTAAGATTAAAATTCAATTCTTTATGTTTTTAATATGTTTTGGTCTCATCTTTTCTTGCAGGTGGTGTGTTCCCGGAGTTGTGCGGAGGGAGAGGTCGTCACGGGTCCTTGGTGGTGCAGGGGGGTGGCTTGCGGTGGTGCTGTGGTGGTTGATTGGTGGTTCTGTGGTGGTGTTTTTCTTGGTGAGGTAAGCACCGAATGCGGTGAAATGTGGATAATTTTGGTATGTTTTTCAACCCATTTTGTGTTTTGTTTTGGTGTAGATGGATGGTGCATCTATTATGGGTGTTTGAATAGGAAGTTGGTGTTGGTGGAAGACAGTGTTTTTTGTTAGCCTTGTTCTTCATTCTCAATTTTTGTGGAGCTAGTTTCATCAAATATAATAGTTATCATAATTAATAATAATAGTATAAATCAAATAGAAAGCTTTTAAAAATAATATTAATGGAAAAAAATAATTTTTTTATTTAAAAATTAATCATTAATATTTTTTTTCTAAATTAATTTTAACTCAATCTTTATTTTATATTGACTTTAACTACATATAATCTTAATTTTTTATTTATTAAAATGTTTTTTATTTATGATATCTATCAAATCATTTCGACAAATTTTAAATTTAAATCTCTTTATTTTCACTTCAAAATTCTTTAAAATAAAACATAAATTTCTTTTAATTTAATTCCAATCAAACATTAGTTTTATTTATTTATTTAACTTAATTTGTCTTTAGCTACGTACTAGTGTTTCTTTATTTTATTTCATTTATTTTTATATTTTTATTATGTTTGTTTAGAATATTTTAATTCATATATAATTATTTATTTAGAGAATTTGGATAAAAAAAATTATTTATATGTTTTATTGTTATTGTATATTTTTTGTGTTGTGATAGTCCTTTGTGAAAATGTCAAAGAGTATGTATGTTTAAAAAGAGTTTTAGGTTCCATTTCAATGAATTGAGATTAAACCCATGTTAGAGTGTCTATATTTGAAAAATCACATATTGATACAATGTTGGATGAAAGATACAAACCATATTAGAGTTTAAGGAAGTTTTTCTAAATAGATGAATATTTGGATAGTTTCAAATACTTGGACTAGAATATTCATAATTTAAATTTGAGATTATACAATGTTTGTTAAGGTTAGGTTGAATATATATTTCTTTTGTAAGTTGATAAATGACTAATATTTTTGACAAAAAAATTATTAAAATTTATCATGTTTTATGAGAAATACTTAATTATCTAATCACTTTCCAAAGTAATTTTGATGTTCATCATAAGTGAAATATGAATCCATTGATAAAATGGTATTGAGTCTTGTGATTGTATGTCCAATTCTAGGTTCCTAAGGTTTGTATTGTTTATTGAGTTTATTAAGATTGGTATAGTTGAAGTTGATATTTAAGATATGTCACTCCTTTCATATTTTTATATCATATGTATTCAATAGGAGAGTAGAAGAAAAACATGTTCAATAAAAGTTATTTCATAAATTATTGAGAATCTTCTGAAGATTAACTCTAATATAATTTATATTAATACTCTTAGAAGATGTTGAATATATAAATACTCTTTTGACGTAAAACTCTTAATATCATACAAAATGCATGTTTTTGTGATATTTTATGAATAACTATAAAAATATAATATATATATATATATATATATATTATATATAAATATGATATTATATTATCAATATTCTCTCAAAAAAGTCTTATAAATATTATTGTACAAAAGAAAATTAATTGATAGTTTGCATACTATAAGTAGTATATATTATTTGATAAATGAAATTTGGATTCAGTTTTTAATTTCATAAAATTTATTATCTATTTAGACTAGCCTTAAAAGAATATATAAGTTAATTGACAGTAATTAAAAAATTGACAGGAAAAAAAAATTACATATGAATGTCATTTCAAATTAGTTGTTTATTTTATTAAGTAAATAAAAAATATTTTATATATATTGGTTGTCTTTATGTTTTATTTTTATATAATTTTATTAAACACCGGTAATTTTAATTATATAATAAATTTAATAAAAAAATCATATCTATAAATTAAATTAAATGTGTATGTTATGAACTATTGAAAATTACTTTGATGCATTGATTATTTCTCTTAACTCTATTTACTTATTTTCTTTACTCCATTTATTTTCACTCATTATATTATTACATGATTGAAATAGATGTAATACATAAACAAATTAATAAATAAATAAATAATTTCACAAATGAATTATGAATTTAAATAGAACCGGTATGAATAAATGAATATTGAATACTAAGACTTAAACTGTAATGAAACAGAAAAAGAAATTAACATAAATAAATTTAAAATATAATAATTGAGTCATGAGATAACTATTCATGATCATTGTAATTAATAAAAGGAAAAGTGTTAAAAAAATTAACACTTTTTACATCAATTAAAAAATTGTTAGAATAGATTCTATTAACTCTCCTATCATATTAAAAATGAATTCTAATTCTAATTCAATCTTACTTAATTAATTTATAAATTAAGATTTGTCCTCACTTATATATTTTAATTTAGTTTTATAGTTTTAATCTATTTATAATTTTTTTTATAAATAAATAGGTTATCTAATAATATTTAAATAATTTAAATATTTAATTTATTTGTTTAAGTTATATATTTAATACCTTAATTTTCAACTAATATTTGAAGAATTAGGTTAATGTTATGATTTCATTGTTATAAAAAAAAATCAAATCAATTTACTTTTGTTATATTGCGAAATAAATTATAAAAATAAAATATTTGTATTTTTAAAAAAATTTCAAAATTAATTTTAAAACAAATTTCAAATTATATTTTTCAAAAGTTTTTAAAAGATAAATTTTAAAAGAATACTTATAAAAAATTATTTTAGTTAAAAACATTCATTAGATTTTGAGAATATAATCGATAATTTTTTATTTTTTAATATTTGGTAACGAATGGATTAGAAAGATAAATAATAGATTGTTTTTTTTCTTATTTGAGACTAAAATGTAGCCCATCTAGTCCATCTTTTAGTTTTGCTTACACTGACTTTCACTACTAAGGTTGAATTTAGGTATTTTCTCATTAAATGTGCATCTTCTGTGAATGTAGGGTTCATCACTAAGGCACGTTGAATTTACGTATTCTCTCATTAAATGTGTATCTTCTGTGAATGTAGGGTTCCTATTAAAAGGTGAATCTCTATATATGGGGAATTCTTTATCCAAACATGCATTATGCGTGAATTTACTCTGACAAACTGTAGGCAACTTTTGTAGGGTAGAGCACGATAATAAAGAGGAGGGAAAAACTAAAACTATATTTAAAGAAACTACACATCAATTGGGTATGGGCATAGTTTCAGAAGTAGTTGGGTGAACAATCTCATGCCATGCTTCTTGAAAGAAAAGGCCATACTCTCAAAGTTTCGAGAAGAAGGATATAAATTAAAAGAAAGATACAAAATAAAATACAAAGATAAGATACTTTTTCAACATAAAAGAGAATATCACATTCACAACACATCATGTATGGTTAATCATAACTAATAATTATCAATCATTTTTAAGTCACTATCTCAAATAATATTTGAAGATTGCGAGATAAATTATTTAAATCTAAATTACTTTAATATATATTCAAATATATGATAATAAATAATTTTATCTATCTTGATGAATTCAGAGAACATAGAGACTTCCACAAGCGGAAGCATAACTCGATGTAATCCATACAAGAGTTTAGATCATCTTGTTATACGTAAAAATATCTAATTGTACATTGACTTCATGCAGAGTAAAAAATCTACCTCCTCATCACAAAACATGTTATCTGAGGTATAGTCTCATCATAACTATTCAACAAATAATTTGTTCTCATTGCAAAGAAGTACTCGTATATCCAATTCTACATAAGAATGAAAATGTATTTTGACAGTTAAATAGTAAAAAAAATATAAGTGCATGTAAAATGTGTATAGATAAAAGATTGAGATATCCAAATAATTACTTTACGGCAAGTGCAACAACTTTCCATGCATACATGTCACATGATTGTAGATCCCTGAAGAGCATTGAGTAGGAAACATGAATACACTTGACCCTCTCATTCACGAAAATTGTGCATCCAACAAAATGTAAAAAATAGACCTATGCGATATACTCCTACTATTAGTTCTCACAATACTCATTATGTATGTCTATTAATCAACATAATCTTACATGGAGGCCACGTCATTGCCTAAGTTCATATGTAACCCTCGTGCAATTCACGCCCAAAAGGTTCATGAAAGTTTCCAAAATAACATCAAAGTCTAGAGGTTTGTTCGAACAAAACTATCACACTAAAAGCAATGTAAAAGCATTGACGTGTCATCCTAAATTGAATTTCAAAATTTGATATTTTCCTAAAATGAATTTCAAAATTTAATACTTTTATAAACAAAATTTCAAAATATGGTATTTTTCTAAATTAAATTTTGAAATCTGATATTTTCTTTAATTAAATTTTGAAATTCAATAATTTTCTTAACTGGAATTCAAAATTCTAATATTTTCCTTAATCAAATTTTAAAATTTAATACATACCTAAACAGAATTTCGAAATCAGAATCAAAAGTAAATATAAGGATAAAGAAAAATTAGGGTTTAATGGCACCACATCAGGTATAGCAAGAAAGCCCCGTGTAGCATTAATGGCACCACATGAAGCCCATGACCTTTAGTCCACATTGAAAGAGTTAGGAAGTGGAGGTCCAATTTTAATATCTCTCCATCCTCCTTCATGCACTTATATACTATACTATAAATTAGTTTTATTTTTAAGTAGTATAGAATTTTCAATACATCTCTCAAAATGGTTAAATAATATATTGTGAATCGATTTTATTTTAAAGAAAAAAAAGAGATTTTCCTTCTTAACCATTAACAAAATCATATTATGCTCTAAAAATTAAAATCATAATCAAATTTATTTTATATATCTTCAGGAATCCGTGAATAGATATCTCGTATAGAAAGTGGTTTTTACAGAAAATTAAAATGTTTACAAAAATAAAGAACAGACGTGTTTTCGTTAAAACTTCCGATGAAAGTATACTACTACCAAATACTAGCAGCAGTAAAAAATGCATTTTCTTTTAGTTAATGACTTCACAAGCAAAAACCTTTATTGTATTAAAAAATATATCACTAAGTATTATTAAGTACTACTATTAAACCACTGTCTTTTGGCTAATTAATTAAAAAGTAAAAAGAAACTTTGATTAACCGATTATGATTATTGGTCTAATGGAATGGCAGTCTCCCAATGCCACAAGTTAATAAAGTTTTGACTCCTAGATATATTTAAATATTTAGTATTTAATTGTTTGTTAATTCTTATGAAAATTATACTATTATTTCTTTTACAGTCAGTGTTAGAAAAATGAAATTATTGTCATCCCTCTTTCAAAATTACTTTTATAATAAAATAGTCATAAAAAATAAATTTTTATATTTAAAAAAAACAAATTATATTTCAGATACTCAAAATTTTTATATACTTTTTTAAATACAAAAATTTATTTTTTATAATTATTTTATTATTGTACATATCAGGTAAACTGCAAAATTGTATCATCTTATCATTACTTATAATAATAATATTATATTTGAATAATGATAATGTGACGTACATTTATTTGAAACATTATAAAAAATTAAAATAATCATAAAACAAGAAATTTTTGTAATTTTTAAAAAATAAAATAAATAAAAGTAGTGTAAAATAAATGCAAAAAATTTATATGTATAAAAGTACGTTACATTTTACATTAGAAGAGCGAAGCGAAAGTTACAAAACTAGAAAAATAAAACAAAAAGGACTAGTCAGAAACTGAAGCACGGGTACGTCTTTGTCTTCTTGCATCTACCATTGGAGACAGTGCTTGTCTCTCTGTGTTGTTTCCATTCATCTCTCTGAACTCACTACCATTGTTAACCGTAAAATATAACGCCATTGCCACTGCCATTGTGGTCACCCATTCCATTCATCTTTTTTTTTGTTGCTTCCTCTTTGTCTCTTCCACATACTCTACTCGTCTCTCTTCAACGAACGAGGTGTATTCTTCATCATAACTCAGCTACTGTTTTAAGCTCTCCACTACTACATAGTCCATAGCTAAAGCACACTGCTTTTTCTCATTATTTTTTTTTATCATTCACTGTTATCAGAGACCACCCTTCATTTTTTATCTGCATCGTGCATGATGTTGTTGTTAAGTCATTTTCTTTTATCTTTATAAAGTTTTAAATTTGTGAGTTGAGTCCATTCACTACGCAAAGCTCATGTGTATGCTCCGTGTTTAATGGATCACTAACTTGGAGCTGCAAAAACATCCAGTGCCACATGCTGCTTTCTTTAGATGCGTGTACATAAACACTTCCACGAGGGGTTTTGCACATGATCGAGCTCGATCTATGAAGAGGTAAGTATTGACCCCATTTTGCTTTTTCTTCTGCCAACCTTTGCATTTGATTATATTTTGGTAGTCACAAACTCTTCTTTTATTTCCAGTTGTTTGGCATTCATTCATTGCTCACTCAACTTGTTGCTCTCTGCTCTCCAAGGTGATGTATCAGTTATAACTTCCTCGTTTGCTACCATTAGAAAGTTTTCTTGCCGCTCAGAAAATTTTCCCCTTATTCAGTATATTCTTTTTATTCCTTTTGTGAAAGAAACAGAGGCTGTTGCATGGCCCCTCTGCCCAAAATATACATCACGACATTCAGTGCATAAATCTCTTGATTCAAGCTCTGTACCTTATTAAATGTTCCTACTTCTTTTAGCTGGACTATGTTTTCTGTGGAACTAACAGATTTTTTATTTTGCCACCGCAAATAAAGTCTGACATGAGATTTAACATGCTTAACCCTGCCTTTGTATAGTTTTTTGCTATACTCAATACCTGCCTGGACCGAGGTTAAATCTAAATATAACATGCTTAGACGTTTCTTTTATGTATGTAAATGCAGATTATAAGCATAAACAAACATCTAGAGAATCATGTGAGATTTTTACTCGCATAGTTAAGCAGCTATGTCTCACTTTTGAAATTTCAGTTGTTTTGTCACGAGTTATTTATTCCTCTTCTGTTTGTAGGCATTTACAGTGATCGTGTAGTTCTCGCTAAAATCTTATTTGGAAATAGAAACCAGACCACCACGTTATGAACAACTTCAAGTTAGGCGTAGATGTGGTTAGTGCTCACAATCTATTACCTAAAGATGGACTAGGTTCATCCAATGCCTTTGTGGAACTTTATTTTGATGGCCAGAAGTATCGTACGACCATCAAAGAAAAGGATCTTAACCCTGTTTGGAATGAGAGCTTCTACTTTAACATATCTGACCCTTCTAATCTTCACTATCTCTCACTTGAGGTCTATGTCCACAGCCATTCAAAGGCTACTAACTCCACTTCATTTCTTGGCAAGGTTAGCCTTACTGGGACTTCTTTTGTCCCATACTCTGATGCAGTTGTCTTGCATTATCCATTGGAAAAGCGTGGTATTTTCTCGCGTGTAAGAGGAGAGATTGGTCTTAAAGTTTACATCACTGATGACCCAACCATAAAATCATCTGTTCCAACTTCCGTTGTTGATTCCATGCCAACCAATAATCCTAGCTCACATGCAGAAGTTCGAGCACCTGCAAGCGCAATGGCAAACAGTTTACCAAATGAAAAGGTTGAGTCAAGGCACACATTCCATCATCTTCCTAACACAAACCAGCACCAGCACCAGCACCATCACCAGCAGCATTCAACTGGCTTTGCTGATACTCATTATGTAACAAAGTATGAAGCTGATGAAATGAAATCTGAACCACAACCCATGAAGCTAGTACGTACTGGTACATCAGCACAACCAGTTGATTTTGCACTTAAAGAAACTAGTCCATATCTGGGCGGGGGAAGAGTTGTTGGTGGTCGTGTTATTCATAAAGACAAAACAGCTAGTACGTATGATCTTGTTGAAAGGATGTATTTTCTGTATGTGAGGGTTGTCAAGGCTCGTGAGCTTCCTGCTATGGATATGACTGGGAGTCTTGATCCATTTGTTGAGGTGAGAATTGGCAATTACAAGGGCATTACCAGACACTTTGATAAGAATCAGAGTCCAGAATGGAACCAGGTGTTTGCCTTTTCAAGGGACCGGATGCAAGCATCCATACTAGATGTTGTGATAAAGGACAGGGATCTCATCAAAGATGATTTTGTTGGCATTGTGAGGTTTGACATCAATGAGGTTCCTTTGAGAGTCCCACCAGATAGCCCTTTGGCTCCGGAGTGGTACCGTCTTGAGGACAAGAAAGGGGAGAAGATTAAAGGTGAGTTGATGCTTGCTGTCTGGATTGGTACTCAAGCAGATGAGGCTTTTTCAGATGCATGGCATTCAGATGCAGCCACACCTGTTGACAGCACACATGCTATCTCTGCAGTGATGCGTTCAAAGGTGTATCATGCGCCAAGGTTATGGTACGTACGTGTCAATATTGTGGAGGCACAAGACTTGGTTCCTACAGAAAAAAACCGTTTCCCAGATGTGTATGCCAAGGTGCAGATAGGAAACCAAGTGCTGAAAACAAAAACAGTTCCGGCACGGACGCTGAGCGCACTCTGGAATGAGGATCTTTTATTTGTCGCTGCTGAACCTTTTGAAGATCATTTAATCATTTCAGTTGAAGATCGGGTTAGTCCTGGAAAAGATGAAATCATTGGGAGGGTCATCATACCACTGAACTCTGTGGAGAGGCGTGCGGATGATAGAATCATTCATTCTCGATGGTTCAACTTGGAAAAGCCAGTTGCTATAGATGTTGATCAGTTGAAGAAGGAAAAGTTCTCAAGCAGAATTCAGCTCCGGTTATGCCTAGATGGAGGATATCATGTTCTTGACGAGTCTACTCATTATAGCAGTGATCTCCGTCCCACAGCAAAGCAATTGTGGAAGCCACCAATTGGGGTTTTAGAGCTTGGAGTACTGAATGCTGTAGGACTCCACCCAATGAAAACAAGGGATGGTAGAGGCACATCTGACACATACTGTGTAGCAAAATATGGTCACAAATGGGTCAGAACAAGGACCATTGTTGACAATCTGAGTCCAAAATACAACGAGCAATACACTTGGGAGGTTTTTGATCATGCCACAGTTCTTACAGTTGGTGTCTTCGACAACAGCCAGATCGGGGAAAAGGGTAACGGTACTTCGAAGGACTTGAAAGTTGGGAAGGTCAGAATTCGCATCTCTACTTTAGAAACAGGAAGGATTTACACTCACTCATATCCATTGTTGGTTCTTCACCCAACTGGGGTTAAGAAGATGGGTGAACTTCACTTGGCAATACGATTTTCATGCACTTCTTTGGCAAACATGCTTTACTTGTACTCATGTCCACTGCTGCCTAAAATGCACTACGTTAGGCCTTTCTCCGTGACACAGCTAGACATGCTACGCCACCAAGCAATGAACATAGTGGCAGCACGACTCGGCCGAGCAGAGCCACCACTTCGCAAGGAAGTGGTGGAATACATGTCAGATGTGGACTCTCACCTTTGGAGCATGCGGCGAAGCAAGGCGAATTTCTTCAGACTGATGACTGTCTTCTCTGGTGTGTTTGCGGTTGGGAAGTGGTTCGGTGATATCTGCATGTGGAGAAATCCTATCACAACAGTGCTGGTTCATGTGCTGTTTCTCATGCTTGTGTGCTTCCCAGAATTGATCTTGCCCACTGTTTTTCTCTACATGTTTTTGATAGGGGTGTGGAACTTCAGATATAGACCAAGGTACCCTCCTCACATGAACACAAGAATCTCACAAGCTGAGGCAGTGCACCCTGATGAATTGGATGAAGAGTTTGACACTTTCCCAACGAGCAGAAGCCCAGACCTTGTGAGAATGAGGTATGATCGCTTGAGGAGTGTGGCTGGAAGGATTCAAACAGTGATTGGGGATTTGGCCAGCCAGGGAGAAAGGATTCAGGCACTGTTAAGCTGGAGAGACCCTCGTGCTACATCCTTATTTATTACATTGTGTCTTCTATCTGCGTTGGTGCTCTATGTTACCCCTTTTCAAGCTGTGGCTGGTTTGGCAGGTTTCTACATCATGAGGCATCCAAGGTTTCGCCACAGGCTGCCATGTGTCCCAATAAACTTTTTCCGACGCCTCCCTGCAAGAACAGACAGTATGTTGTAGAGTTGCTGTATACTGTAGTGCTAGTGTAAGTGATGCTTCAAATAAGTTTTTTTCCTTTTTATTGTTTTATCTGCTATTGCTGAATGTGTTTTTATCATGTAACGCTATACTTTCTGATGTTTCCGTGCAAACTCAAGCTGGAAAGGACTTCTGATTTGTATGTGGATTGCTTTGATGCATGCAAATCAGTAAGAATTTAGTAGAATTATCTTTCTTCTAGTGTTTGGTCTTTGACTCGCTCTAGTACATGTAAACATGAATCAAGATCTTAACCCGTAAAGATTTTGTGCAAACCTGTTTCATTTTCGCTAATTTCGTTTTCTACTAAGGAAAAACGGGTTGAGAAGAGTGCTATATGTAGAGTTTTAGCAAAACTCGATCTTTATATGAAAAACTTAATAACTATCTTGTATTCCTACTTGTTTTGGTACAATTTTACATGTCAACTAGACACTACAACTTACAGGATTCACATTTGACTTTTTATCTTCAAATAAACTCTATCATAGAGACGTACCTTTTATTGTCTAATAACCAATATATTAAACTACTTACCCTTACACTAAAAAATAGACAAAACTCCTAAACAAATAAACAACCTATTTAATTCCATTGCATTTAAGTTTATCCTAACATAAATAAACATTAATGTCTGACTTTCAGAAAATCAAACATTTGAGTACATGGATGAACGTTTATTACATTATGAATTCCAACCACTATGATGCCATTCTTCAGCGTATTATTATATTGGGAGCACAACTACACAACGAAAACATTACACATAATTAAAGCGCAACTCGACGTGCACAATTTAGTCAACACAAGAGAAAAACAGCACTACGTGCTTGCATTATAAATGGTATAGCTTCTGAAAAATATGAACGTGGCAATTGTAGAGAGGTTGAATGATTTTATTCAACTACTTATTCAGACTTCTCCAATACAAAGAACACTATGACTTTTAGATGTGAAAAGTAATTAAAGAGGGGATTATTTAAGGTGTTGGGCAAAATAAACGACTTTCTTTTTTTCTCTTTAAGCTTTGGATAGACCACAATCATAAAATGCAGATGAAATCAACACAATATACAAAGTGAATATACACATTCATCTACTTGTTTTAGCTAATGATATGTATGTATATATTTTTAACATAATTTTATTATTCAATGTTGACTCCATTCCGCTGAGAGGATGAATGCTAATTGCATCATGAATGTGAACCACTAAAATATGCCATCTGTAAATGTTTCGGGGAGCACAACCAACAAGAACATGAAATTTCGGGCAACGCACATCTCGACGTGCATAGTGTTATTTAGTCAAGGAAAAATAACTTTGCTTGCATGATAAGATGTTAGGTGAGCAAACCACGATTAATTTTGCCTTTACTTTATAAAAAACCAGAAGTAAGGCAAACTATCATTGTTATCACCCAGAAATGGCAGTGTCTATATCCAGAAAAAGACCAAAATCATCATCTAGAAATCTAGAAGCTAAACAATCTTACTTTGGCCTTACAATCCTCTACAACTATCTTAGTAGAATTTCTGCTCTAGTCTTCCTCATAATCCTTATCTACATGTGGTCTTCCTTCTCTACCTTAATAACAGGAAACATCATTCATGTTTGCTTTTCCACAAGGAAAATCGATAACCTCTATTGTCTGTCTGCAGGTACTCACCCCTCCTTTGAAATACCAACCTCCACAAACAATAATAGCTCTACTATTACCCCTGGAATTGATCAGGGTAATGCAACTGCTGAACCTGTCAACTTTCCATATACCCCACATCCGGTTACTGCTGCTAGTAGACTAGTTATCAATGATACAGATGAGAGGGTTGCAAATGCTGTTAAGGTCGTTGAGGAACAATTGCAAGTCCATAGATCCTGGAGGTCAAAGTCAAACAAAAACTATGCAACTTGTGATGGTAATGGAATATACGTTTATGACTTGCCATCCAAGTTTAACAAGGACTTGGTGGGTCAATGCCGTGACATGGTTCCATGGCAGGACTTCTGCAGCTATTTAAGTAACGAGGGGTTGGGTGAGCCAATAGCCAAGCTTGGCAAAGGATGGTACAAGACTCATCAGTACTCGCTTGAACTCATATTTCATTCCAGAGTCTTGAGGCATCCATGCAGGGTTTCTGATGAAACGGTTGCAAAGCTATTCTATGTTCCATTCTATGGTGGTTTGGATATCTTGCGATGGCATTTCAAGAACGTGTCAAATGATGTGAAGGACAGTTTGAGTCTGGAATTGGTGAACTGGCTTGAGAGACAAGGACCGTGGAAAAGGAATTCAGGTAAGGATCATGTGTTTGTGTTAGGTAAGATTTCGTGGGATTTTAGGAGAAGCAGTGAGTCTCCTTGGGGGACTAGATTGTTAGAACTTGACAAAATGCAAAACCCCATTAAGCTCTTGATTGAAAGACAACCTTGGCACGTCAATGACATCGGAATTCCTCACCCAACCAATTTCCACCCACATTCAGACAATGATATAATCTCCTGGCAACTGAAAATCATTAGATCAAACCGCAAAAACCTTGTGAGTTTTGCTGGAGCAGCACGGGCTAATGCAGAGGACAACACTAGGTCAGCATTAATCAACCAATGCACTTCATTAGGTGATGGGAAATGTCATTTTATGAATTGCAGTTCTGTGAAGTGTGGTGAGGCTGAGTCAGTAATAGAACTTTTTGTGGAGTCTGAGTTTTGCCTACAGCCCCCAGGAGATAGTCCAACAAGAAAATCTGTTTTTGATTCGCTCATATCAGGTTGCATCCCTGTTCTCTTTGATCCTTTCACAGCTTATTACCAATATCCTTGGCACTTGCCCCATGACCATGATAAGTACTCCGTGTTTATGGACAAAAAAGAGTTGACACAAATGAATGTGGTGGAGAGACTGGCCAACATTTCGTTAAGAGAGAGAGAAAACATGAGGAGATATATTGTATACGAACTGTTGCCTGGATTGGTATATGGGAATTACAACGCTGAGCCTGACAAGTTTCAGGATGCGTTTGCCATTACAATGAACAATCTGTTTGAGAGGGTTAGCATGTTGGAGCAACCACACAAGGATTGATTCTCTACTCTCTATTTGTTTCTTTTTACTTTTGCACTTAATGCCATGTTTACACTGACTCACTAACAATACTTGTAACCATCTTTCATCAATAATAAAGTGCCACAGTATTATTAGTTTATCTCTCTCTGTTTCTCTCAATTTTGAATCTATGTTTTCTCTCTGTTAGCTTACAAATATGAGCACTTCCAATGTGTTCATCATAGTAATGTGTGTTAGGACTCCTCCATTTTTCTGCACAAATCTATCAAATGAATTTTCTTTAACAGTAAGGTAGCTCATGGAATTAGTCTTGGGAATTGGGATCTATCCTCAAGAGTAACATGACGAGTACAAAGTCCAAAAGAACACTGGAAAGAAAATGAAAACGAAATTGTTGTTTCTAGCTTCGTAGTTTGTATGTATATAGACTTCTTGATTTTTGTCGTGTGGAATAGATTCTCATATTCCATAGCATCTTTATTCCTATTGGGTATGTTTGGCTTGGATTATAGTGTGAACATTGAGAATATGCCATTGCATTCTTTTGATCCAATTTAATCTAGAAGCTACTGCAACTAAGGATTGCAGACCTCAAGTTTTGGTTCGCCACTTCCCTTGACCAATTTAGATGCCAATGTCATTCATTAACCATGTACGCACTTTCATACAAGGATTTTAATTCAGTAGATAAATATTTAATTTCTCAATAGATAAATATTTTCTTAATTCAGTATATATGCCAAACAATCGGTATTTTATTCTCTTTTAATTCATTTTACAACATTTTTTTTTTTTGCATTTTCTATTATATAGCATATCACATTCAGAATGCTACAGAAGTGGCTCTATCTGGTTGTTGCGTCCAATAATTTGCTTTTTTCTCTACCTCTCAAGTCATTCATTCGACAGTCTTCCATCCTTCTTATCTTTCATCAGGAAAAATTCTTTCAATTTCAAATTCCTTCACTCTAAAAATGGCTAGCCAATCAAACACTAAATCATCAGTTCATGATTTCACAGTTAAAGTACGTTGTTTTTCTCTACACATCCCACTTATTTATCTCTTTTTCTTTCTTTAATGTATAAATCCCTTGCAAGTCATGGACTCGTTTAATTATTAAGTTTGTCTGCAGGATGCCAGGGGAAATGATGTTAATCTGGGAGATTACAAAGGAAAAGTTCTTCTCATTGTCAATGTTGCCTCACAATGGTACTATCTCTAATTGAAAAGTACCAACTAATTCGAATGGTTATGCAGGTCATTCATGATAACATACGAATAGCTACTTTAGCAAACAGCAACCAATCTCCTTCCATTATTTGGCACATCTTATGCTTACCAAAAAACCTTAATGCACTTTTCTCACACTTCACTTTTTCTTCCTATAGTAAGCCTTACAATATATTTTGATACTCAATATTTGCTGCAGTGGCTTGACTAATTCAAACTACACAGAACTGAATCAAGTATATGATAAATACAAAGGGAAAGGTATGGTTTTCTCATCTTTCTTGCAGGCTTTTTGATTTATATAAATCTTTGTTTTTGTTCTCTGTTCTGGTTTGTTTTATACCTTTTCTTCATGCTAAAATGATCTTCCTTCAGCCTTGTATTTACCAGCCATAGATAGTGTCTATTTCTAAGATCAAAAGGCTCTCTCTCCTTATCTTCTTTTTTATAGAGGCAGTCTTCTAATTTTTTGCGTAGGACTTGAAATTCTGGCATTTCCTTGCAATCAGTTTGGGGCTCAGGAACCAGGAACTAATGAAGAGATAGTGGAATTTGCTTGTACTCGCTTCAAAGCTGAGTTTTCCATTTTTGACAAGGTTGGTGTTGTCCTTAATTGCTCTCACTGATTTCATTCAATATCTATCAATTCGATAGAATTCGAGAACAGGTCCCAATTTATGAAAGGTACCAAACTGCAAACTGTGTTGAATATGATGTTGACGGAGTGTTCTTATTATGTTGTATTTCATCACAATCTGTTGTAAACATGTTAAGTATTGTTAGTACATGCTTCTAATGTATGTAGGTGGATGTGAATGGTGACAATGCTGCTCCACTGTACAAATTTCTGAAATCAAGCAAAGGTGGAGGAGTCCTTGGGGATAGTATCAAATGGAACTTCTCTAAATTTCTTGTTGACAAGGATGGGAATGTGGTTGACCGTTATGCACCAACAACTTCTCCACTAAGCATTGAGGTAACTTGATCTGTACGAGGATGACACCAGTAAAATTTGAACACTAACAATGACTGTTTGGTCTTAATGTCTGCAGAAAGACATAAAGAAGCTGTTGGATGCATGATGTGGAGTTGCCACTAAATGAATATCATCATGAATAAGGAAAATGTATTGCCATATAAGTGGAATTTCCACAGTATTTCTACTTCTATATGTACCTCTGAGTTGCTGTTCATCTTCATAAAATTGTGACTAACAACCATCCAATAATTTGATTGCTTTAATTTCATTAGTAGAACTTTCAGCTTAGATGTTTCTTCTTTTTCGCATCCGTAATTTCGGTTCCTAAGCACGACATATTACTCAATTTAGTCTTTAAATATGAAACCTATCCGTTTACACTGAAATTGTGGAGTAAATTAATCAACAAGTTCAAAATAGAAATTTTAATTGAGGAGTTTATCACAAATTTAAATATAACAGGTGCTAATCAATTTTTAAGGATTTGAAAAGAGAAATTCTTTTTATTGGCACGGGCAAAAGTTTTATTTTAGTTTTTTTATTGTGTTTTTGTATAATTTTAATAAGAGAGCTTAATTTTTAAATCAATATTATAAGAACATTAGCCAAGAAAACTCTTTAATTATTTAATAATCATCAAATTAAGATATCATGTTTATTAGTCTTAAACGGTAGACAGACATAAATACTTTGACCCAAAATTAAATCAAATTTTCGTATGAAAATTTTTTACAGAATGTTGTATTTGTAAGTGTTGAGAGTAAAAATAAAAAATTAAATAATATATAGAAAATATAAGATGCAGAAATATTAAACCTTAAATTTTATGTTAGAAAATTTTTTCACTCAGTCTCAAAAATTAATAAAAATCCCAAAAGTAATATTAGTTCGCAGTATACTTGAGATTCAGAGAGAGAAAAAGTTTGCAAATACGACAAAAACCCCGCAACGTGTGCAAACATTACTGGTCACGTATTTCAACTCTCAACACTCAAAATCGAAGAGTTGGTGTGTTGCTCTTCATTCTAACGTGTCTCTTCAGTTCCTCTTCTTACAGTACATACAGACACCATGTCCACCGGTTCCTCCAAGGATCCAAAATCCGTGTACGATTTCTCTGTTAAGGTTCGTCTTCTTACTTCATCTCCGTCTGTGCATTGAGCTTCTTTGGATAAACTAGCACTGTTGCCTATTTTTTTGAAAGTGGAATAGTTTTTTTCCCCTTCTTTATCAATATTACAGTCTGAACATGCAATAAGTAAATGTTTCTCAAGTGCAAAACGTAAGAAGCATTAAATCATTTTCTCCAAAACAAGTCTAACCAAACATGCATTCACCAAACGATCATTAGTAAAACAATCTCTTACAAAGAAAGATTATTAACATAGTCTCCCAAATAGATTTAAGTGCTTTGAGAAATTAGTAAAAAATAAGTCTCCTTCAAGAATATCCTGGGCTTCTCTAGAAAAGGAGTTAGTAGTCCATGCGCTTGAAGATCAAGAGTGTTTAGATGAAAAATTATTTTTGAAGCGAGTGATTCATGATTATTAGATACTTCTCTATTTAAGAAAAAATGATACTGACAGAACTGTGTATTTTTTTATTCTATTTAACACAAAAACCGTTTATATTTTCTTCTACTCTATTATTTTTAGACCTAGATATAATCCCTTGAAGAATATTTTATCTGAAATCTCGTAAGCTGAGGTGTTTATGTATAGCTTGAGAACACAAATATCATCTGCATGTGATAACTATAATTCCTGTTACAATTCTTCCATTCATTTGCAGGATGCTAAGGGAGATGTGGTAGATCTCTCCACTTACGAGGGAAAAGTCCTGCTGATTATCAATGTTGCTTCTAAATGGTATCCTTAGTTTGTGTGACGTTTACTTTTTGTTTCTTTTTTACGTCAATTTTGCTTCTATTAATTTAGAGCCTTGAAATTTCAGCAGATTCTATTTTCTACTTGTCAATAACTATTCATACAGGTAATCGTATAAATGTTGAGTATATTTACAATTCTAGTTTGCTTTTCTGATTGAGACAGCGGCTTGACCAACTCCAACTATACGGAGCTGAATGAATTATATGCGAAGTATAAAGACGAAGGTTTGTATTGTATTAGACCCTTAGTGTTTCTTTTCTTATTTGTCATTTCCAACTGTAACTATTATAAAGTAGCCTTAGGATAAGCAATCTATGAATACATATTAGTCGAATAATGGTGAATGGAAAATATGTTTTCTCTTGTCGTGGGATGCCTCTCTTCACGTGAGATGATTTAGGTTTTTCTTGGTGTTCTTGTTCGGTCAGCCTTATGCAGCCGCCATGTTTTTTATATCCTTCCCACATCAGTTCGTGGCTAACAAGGATATTCAGGGGGCAAGAACACACATACAGGCTTCAGGAATGAACAAAACAAAGGTGAGATGGAGATTCATATTGAGCAACAGGAGGGGACTTGTGTGGAATGGTCCTTATGTCCGGTTGGGAGGTTCCTAATAGATAAACCCGTAAGAGCACAAATAAACCCATAATAGACTCTCGAGTAGGCAGAGTCAAATCGCTAAAACTTACTGTGGGAAATTGAGTGTTCAACAATAATAGTTATGGTTATGTGTTGAGGTACTTTAGTGGTAGGATATGTATAATGATATCTTAACCAAACCCTTCTGACTCAAGGAATTCAAAAAAGCATTGGAGGTTCCTAATAGATAAACCCGTAAGAGCACAAATAAACCCATAATAGACTCTCAAGTAGGCAGAGTCAAATCGCTAAAACTTACTGTGGGAAATTGAGTGTTCAACAATAATAGTTATGGTTCTGTGTTGAGGTACTTTAGTGGTAGGATATGTATAATGATATCTTAACCAAACCCTTCTGACTCAAGGAATTCAAAAAAGCATTGTTCTACAAAAAGCTCCAGACCCTAGTGGGTTAAACCCAGCTTTCTACAAAATATTTTGGGATATATATGTTGTTTGTTGACATTTACCAAGCCAGTCTGAAATGGTTAGAAAAGGGCTCCCCCTCCCAACACCAACATTTCCTTGTTCCAAAGAAAGAGAACCCCTTGTTTATGAAGGATTTGGGCCGATATGCCTGCAACATTTTGTACAGGTTTATTGCCAAAGTCTTGGCCAATAGGTCTAAACCTTTTTTCATTAACTGCATAGATCCTGAGCAGCTTGCATTTGGTTAAGTTTGTGATATCATGAATAATACTATGGAGGACTTTAAGGTTGTACACCATATGAGTTGCAATAGGAGGGGGAAGATTGGTGAAATAGCTCTCATGCTTGTCTTAAATAAAGTCAATGATAGTATGGAATGAATTACATCAAAGGTATGCACATGGAGTCTATCATGTTCTTTATCCATATTAATAAAGAGGGGATGGGTCTTGTTGAGTGTTGTATCAATTATTCTGTAGAGTAGGTAAGGTAGGTCAAGTCACAATTGAAGAGTTTAAATTTTGCAAGACAATTATTGAGGGAGAGATGGTTGCAAGTTGCATCAATTGTCCAGTGACAAAGGTTACATGGAGCATGCCACAATAGGAAAGGTTGTGCTCTAACTATTAACTATAATTTTTGAAATAATCTTAAGCATTTGATTCAACAATTGGTATCAAAGTCAAAGTCACGAGTTCGAGTGGGCAATTGTTAAGTAGAAGATTGTTGCAAGTTGCATCACTTATCCTATAGCATAGAGCAAGTTGATCAAGTTGCAATCAAAGAGTTTGATTCCTAATAGGACAATTGTTGAGGAAGAGATTGTTGCAAGAAACAAGGGGATTGGATAAAAATGAGAAAGATAAGCATTATGAAAGAAGAAAGAGTCACAAACTCATTGTTTTAAGGTTTTAGATTAAGGGTGATGTTGTATGGGTTTATCCATGACTCATTGGTGCCAAATCTCCTTGAGTGTCTCCTTGAACAACCCACAAGTGGTATTATAACTATTAGTTTGTCGTTGTTATCGGCTGAGACAAGTACGATATGTGGTGAGTGAAAAATCCTAGGTTTGTAAATTCCTTGTATCAGAAAGTTTTTCTAATAGTAATTTCAAAAAAGTGTTGTTTAGGACAGGTCATTAACATGGCAAAATAGGAGATTTTCTATAGAACTAACACAAGCATGCAAACTATACAGCCCATTAACACTCTCCTCGGAGTCTTAGTGTTTGGGCACAAGAAAGTACTTGGGCTTTGTCGTCTATGATTGAGAGGATGAAGGTTGTGTTCAGCTTCCATAGAGATGAGGTGTTGAAGAAGGTTAATTATTGGGCAAGAAAGCCTTTATGCTACGCTTGTTAAGTTTGTGGCCTAAGCAATCTTGGCAGCACTTTTTTGCTACCTGCATCCTTAGTCTAAAGATGCATTGGACGATTAACTCTTTTTGTTGTGAGAAAATAATACAAAGGAATGGGTTTGCGATATATTCACAACTTTAATCTAGCCATGCTGTGGCAGCAAGGTTGGAAATTATCTTCCGGTCATGATGCTATTACATCAGGAGTTCTGAAAGCTAAATACTACCCAAAAGGGGTCTTCTTAGAGGTAGCTTAGCTTTAGGCCATAAGACAAACTATATTTGGCTTAGCATCCATGCTTCTCAGATGGTGGTTAGAGGAGGTTTGAAATGGAGAATTGGAAATGTCCCAGGGCTAAATGTTTGGAAATTCTTTGGCACATGGCAAACCTCTGTGAATCTGCTTTCATGGACAGGAAACATAATCGCTAGGACCTGAACTTAGTTTTAATATGATGAAGAGAGGAAATTTTGAAGATTCCAGTTTGTCTAGAAATTCAGGCTGATGTGCTTATTTTCTGTGAAACTCACCTATTATTACATCACAGTCCGTGTTTGGCTTAATCCAATTCAGTATGCCATGAGATTGGGATAAACTTTGGCACGTACACATCCTACAGAAGGTGAGGATTTTCCTGTGGCATGCCGCGAGAGACTCTAAGTTAAAGGAGTTCTATGCTGCTTTTGCCAAAACAACCTTGAGAACACATGGCACTGCTTTTTGGGCAGCACCCATGTATAGAACTTCTGGGTACAAGCACGTCTGTGGAATAGCATTTTGGGTCCTGTTGAAAATGTGGTAGGATTTGCTGATTACACCATGTGCTACTATGAGGAAGGTGGCCACGCTCTTATGGCCCATATATTGGAAAAGGAATTGCAAAATCTAGGAGGATAAAACATGCACACGTGGGGCTGTTATTCAAAATGCAATTGAGTAGGAACCATTGCATCCTATTATTGTAATTGCTGCTTTTTTAAATAGCGTAAATTGATCAAATACTTCATTATCTCTTCGTGCTGATAATTTTCCAGCTTGGAAAAATTTGTGTTAGGGAGGAACCCTGTTTTGGGCAATGTTTCTGTGATACATTGCTCTGATTATCTTTGTTTCTCTTGTCTTGTAAATAAATTTAACTAATGCAATTGACTGGGTTGTTGAACTTACATAGGCTTGGAGATTCTGGCATTTCCATGTAACCAATTTGGAGAACAAGAACCAGAAAGCAATGATAAAATTGTGGACTTTGTCTGCACTCGTTTCAAATCTGAATTCCCCATCTTTGATAAGGTTGGTCCACATGCATGAACTATTATTTTTAAGCATCCAATTCGCCAAAATTGTGTTATGATGTTTCCAAATAAAGAAAGAAACCTTTATATATATTTTCAGTATTTTTAGACTTGTAGCTAAAGATCTACTCTAAAGTCTAGACTAAATCTATGATCTGTGTCATCGTTGGCTTTATATTTTTTGCTTTCATCCTAATCCCTCGTTATGCTTTCTATGGAAAAGATTCTATTAATGATATTCAACTGCTTCAGGCTATTTTTCTAGTAACTTAAATTCTGCACCTTGACTAGTTTCTTGTACAAAAGTATATATGATTACTGCTATTTATCTAAATTTTGCTGAGAACCGTGGCATGCACTGATATTATATACCTCTTTCATTCGTTTTATTGCTAGATTGAAGTGAATGGGGGTAATTCAGCTCCTCTGTATAAATTCTTGAAGTCCGGCAAATGGGGTATTTTTGGTGATGATATTCAGTGGAACTTTGCCAAGTTTGTGGTTGATAAGAAGGGACAAGTAGTGGGTCGCTATTATCCCACGACTTCTCCTCTCAGCCTTGAGGTCAGGACTAAATTATTCTTTAAATTACTTCATATGCTTTGTGCTGCTTCTGTTGTAATTCTCTGGCCATCTTTTAAATTGTAATGCAGAGAGACATCCGTCAACTTCTGGGTATTTCGTGAAGGCAACTGGGAAGAGAGGATATGGCGAATGTGTTGTCTTCCTCAGTTTCTTAACAGCTTTGTCTCGAGGCAATGTTATGCAATAAGCACCTTGTCATACAATGGCTTCCTCCTTTACTTTCTTGTTTCCTTTTTAACTTCATTTCTATCATAAACCATACTTCTCTTCAGTTTTTTTAACCCTCGGTCTTCCTTAGTTATAAATGTTTCACCTATGGAAGTTTCAATTTTTGACGATTTTTTAACTCATTTTATCTTTTATAAATGCTTCATTTTGAATATTACTTTCTAAAAACTCCCACAAAAATTAATAGAAGCTTAGAAGTACAAAATTATGCGTCATAACAGTTCTTTACGAATTACAAAAAATACAAATGACTAAAAAGAATGTTACTGTTCAAGTTATGATAATTTTTATTTACAGAATTATCCTTTAGTTCTTTTTAATGTTATCATTATCATAACTCCAAAATAAGTAGCCTAAAACTTCAACTCCTCAAAATATCCTCACTTCGTGAATAAGTTCTTTTTACTAAAATGTGTTTCCAATTGTATAATTAAATAAGCGCAACAATCACATCTTTCCATAAATAGATTAAACACTGGATGCCTAACAAGGATATTAAAGTATTAATCCATCACTTAATCGATTGGTGTGGAGCTTTCAACCAATAATTAATAAACTTGTCATTATTACATCGAAGAAATAAATGATATCCATTTAAAAAACGGTCAAAAGAAACAAACAGCGTAAAGTGAAATGTGGCAAAGATATTTTAATTTCAATCATACGCATAGATAAGTTGCCTGACCTACTATCACGAGCTGGCACAGAACCTCCAACCGAATCTCTCCCTCGATTGTATGCAGAAAACTCGGTTTCACAGATTCCTGATGCCATGCTGAAATTCTATAAGCACATTCTTCATAAATAATCTAAGATTAATCGTAGACCATAATAGAATACCTGATATATTATTACCCCCAAGTGGTTGAGACGAATTAAATAGAAAATAGTAATGAGTTAATGCATTGGAAACCGAAAAAGTAAGAAAAATGAGAACTGAGGTGGCATTGGAGCAAGGCTATTATCATCAAAGTGATATTCTTGAAGTGTTAATTAATTGATTAGCACAAGCTTTCAACTTGATCCTGATATTTTGCTTTTCACTTCACCAAACAGTTTTTTCTTAAGTCAAGAGTGTTACTTGACCCCGAAATCCATTGGTTACAGCATAGGTTAGCAAGAACTTGTCACCCATAAACGGGGATAGCAAGAGTCACAATGCTCACAAATTCGGTTCATTTACAACAAGAGATTTCTATACAAAACTGCAATGTCTTGTAAAGTAATAAATGTTGTTCACCCACGCGTCAAGTCAATACCAGTGTGTGGATGTGCACTTTTCACCTCTAATGGCCTTGATTGAGCAGGCCACATGCCTGGGGCAGGAGAAGAGTAGTTTTGATTAGGAGGAGCACTGGCTGGAGAAGCTAACTTGTCACTACTCTGAGGTTCAGAATTGTTATCTTTTGTAGCAGTGGTCACTTGTTTAGTCTTTGGCTTAGAGCCTGCATATACAAAACTGCACACTACCACCTGCACCAAGAGAAGTCTCAAATTCTCAATGTTTGGGAAAAGGTTAGTATCTAAAGCATGTACAGATGCACAAGAACGTAAATCATTATTAGGCTTAAACACTGCTTCCACCCCATTCAGAATACCTTCTAGTTGCTGAACTAATTGTTTTAACATCTTGAATGAACATACAGCGCGCATAAGTACAAGAAATAGAGTTTGGGCAATTAAGAATATACCTGGACTGGGCTTGCAGCTATAAGGCTGGCAACACCACCACCAATAATATGACCATCGGGACTAGAAAGGGAAACACTCATGCCACCTGTTCTACTGCGTGGTCCACCTTCTTCAGCGACCAAGTAAGAACCAGACAAGCATAATATTTGAAATCGGCCCTGTAAACCGTACAAGATAAAAAAAATGTTTACTATTGCATCATGATAAGAACAGAAACCTAATTCACTTTAAACAGTACTCAATCTCATTAGCCGTTGCATAAAGCTGAATTTTGATTGCAATACCAGAATTGCTACCATTTACCCCTTTTCTTGGACAGCACAGAACTATAACTTAACCAACTTGCTACATGATAACTTGTCACTAAGTTAGAACCACGCAGAGGAGATAGAGATGAAGGATATTTATGATTAAAATTTCTAATAGTCGAGGTATGCAGTGTTCAGTTCTTTAACCTCATAAGAAGCACTGATGGTAGTAGAAGCTGGCTGGCGCAGAGTGACAGAAGAAACAGTACCAGTTCCAGTTAAGATGCACAAAGCCCTTGGCCTCTGCTGTGAAAATGAGAATAACTTTGCTACAATATCCTGAAACAAAGAAAGTCTACAATCAAGTAACATTTAAATTAATGTACAGTTATAAATAACCATCTTGAAGGTTTACAACATGATGAAAAAAAGTAAATGTACCGATTACTTCAGCTGAAATTAAAATTAGATAGATCCATTAAATATCATCAGTTTTATATCCAATCAGTAACCACATTGATGTGTGATGCTTCAGTTTATACGCCATTGACAATCCCAGACTACATGACTATTAAATCGTTGGGTGCACTCAATGATTGCAATTGACCATCCATGAACGGTATATCAATATTATGAACAATAGCAGAGAAGCACTCTAAAATTAAAAAAACAAAATACCAGTTCTAAACTACTTTTGATCATTTCTGAATGAGTACATGAAGTACATACAACTAATTACAACATCTCTCAAATCATGGAAGACAACTTTTTTGGTTGGGAAATCATATTTTCATCATGTTGACGTAAACAATTATTTAGGAGCTTTTAGAATTTGAAATATCCAACGTGAGCTTAAACATTTATATATTTATGATTTCAAAAGACAGTAAGAGAAATAAACAAACTATAGGAAACTATAGCTCTTGTGAAATACCTCCCCAACTCCAACAGTGATAACATGAGGTGAAAAGGCTAGTCCTGCAGAACTGTTCATCCATTCACCTAGGAAGAGAGAAATAATATCACCGTAAAAGTTTACAAATTTCATGGAAAAAAAGATAAACTTGGCATTTTCAATTACTACTAACCATTAAAATAATAGAAAATAAACAATTTCATCAGAGAGGAAAGGGTAGCTCAATACTAAATGTTCAGATTTTCATGGTTTCTGAATTCTTTAGAATGAAACTAGACCAGCAATTTGAATCTTGCAATCACCATAAGAACAAAATTAGAATCACGATGTTGCTTCTGTAAACCATGTGCTTGAGAACCCGCACATAAGTTGAACATCAGAAATTATAACAATGGGCACTTCTTTCTGCTAACACTTTTTTTACTTTCTTTTCAAAAGCTGTCAGAAAGCTAGACAAAAAAATTGTCTTTTTCTCAAGCAGAAGCAAGCACACTAATTTCCACCGTTCAACATATCTTGAAAGTGTTCAGAAGATCCATATATTACAATCACTATCAATTCAGGGATTTCTGAAGAAAGATTTATAATTAAAAAGTAATGAGATATCAATAACTTGGAAGCCAAAACCGCCACAAACATAAAGCACAACAATGGCAAAAAATAGAAAAATATTCCAAATAGATAAAAGAAAAAGAAAATAGTAAAATAGAAATTGCCACTTCAAACAATAAAGCGTGTAAGGAAAAATACAGTATGAAAAGGGTGCACGCTCACTGCCTTTCTTTAAAATAAAAGCCCAAAGTTGGGATGTTAATCATAAATTTTAACAGTTGTCCATTTTTATAATCACCAAAATAAGCATAAAATCAGATTTAACAACCTATATACAAGTACACATATTTTACCATAATCTTCTCCATTAATTTTCTTAGATAAAATACACGACTCAGTCTCTTAAAAATATTTAATATCACTGCTTTTGTTCCTAATTTATTTTCATGCATACCCTAAAAGGATGAACTTGAAAGCAAGTTGACAACCTCAATAGGAAAAAAAATTGAACTGGTCAGCGAGCCGTCAACTTCAGGGCCAAAGAAACAAGGTAACTTCTTTTAGGAAACTTGTCAACAATTATTAACACCCCACTTTTCCCTTTCAAATGATAGTTTCACTTTTGAGAAGTTGAATCTCTATCAACAGATCAAGCAATCAACAGGAATTTATAATTATAATTTCAAACTAACATAATTATAAAAGTACCTAAATTAGCAAGCTGTTGCTTCCTTCCACTTCCAGGTGGGCGCCCTCTAGGCCGTTTCTCTGAGGGAGTGCCTGATCCTGGGGTGGAATTAGCAGTGGCAGACAAGGGAGAGAGTCTCAGGGAAACAGTCCCACTATCAGGACCATACTTTCTTGGCCTCCCTCTTTTCTTTTTCACAGGGTCACCAGAAGAAGACATTCCACCACCGCCTCCACCGTCAGGTGAGGAACCTAAGTTAATTCCAGGTGAGGAACCTAAGTTAATTCCATGACCGAAACCTCCCCGCTGAGGCTGAGGTTGAGACGGAGGCTTAGCTTCTAATGAGAATGTAGAACCTGATGAGACATTAGACAAAGCTCTGAACCCAGAAGGTGGTTGGAACCCAGAGGGCGTTCCAGTTCCAGGACCAGACCCACTAACCCCTCCTCTATGCTGCATGTAATATGGAGCAGAGCCGCCAGGAAAACCCATACCTTCTCTTCCATCCATGCATTAACCAACAGGTTCGTCAATTGTGAAAAATAATACTCTATCTTGTGTCCTCAACCCGAAATCCTCTCACTGGTGCTATCTTCAACTAAGAAACCAATAAAGACACAATAACAGGGGTTGAGAAAGATTCCCTTCTACAAGTTAAAAAGCAAATGGCTTCCAGAATGATGGAAAGATTAGATCTTTAACCCTAAATCGACGAATACTAGAAGAAGATCTAAAGCCAAGAAACACCAAAGATTCAAGCTCAAAGATTTTGAAAAGTAAATGCAGAACAGGTTAGTGAGGGAAAATGTAGAAAAAGGCAGAGGCCTAGATTAAGAGAAAAAAGTGAAACTAGCAGAGTGGGGATTGTGCTCCGGAATCATGTGCGTAACAGGCTACGAAAACAAAACCCTAGATTTTTCAAATCTAGGGTTTTGACAGAAGAATGCAGTGTGAGTAAGGGTGGGAAACGGGTAGAGAAAAGACAAATAATGGGACTTCACTTGGGACTTGAGAAGAGAATGGGAAATTAAAATAAAAATAATATAAATAATTAAGTTAAGAAGGCATTTGAATTAAAGAGGAGTGTGCTTAAATACTTTATGAAAATCAAAATGAAAAGAATATATGTATCTATCTGCATTAAATTCAATATTATTATTATTATAAATTTTTAAAGGAAAATAAAAAAATAGTAATAATGGAGTAATGGGAAAGGAAGAATAGTGGTGGGAATTTGGAGAGACAGTGTGGGCCTACCAAAGTACCAAATACAGACCAAATGACCCTTTTCGTATAAACCAATTGTCAGGTCACCCCCTTCATCCTGCTCAATCAACCCTTATCTTATGATAATATCTTGATTGGAGGCATTCTTTATTTTCAACTTTCAAAAATTTATTTCAGTGCACACTTTATAGGATATAAAGTCATATTTATAGACTAATTTAAAATAAAATCTAAAGTAAATAGTACTAAATTTCCTATTGACATCCTCCCATAATCAAATCTTGTTAAACCAAGATAACATTATCTTTAAAAGGTAGTAAATTATAATTGTATTTTTCTTAGATGATTTTATATTTCTAGCTTGTTTTTATTCATCTTCGTCTCATATTAATTAAATTTTTCTACAAAATATTCCAAAATCTTAAATAAAAATTATAACTCAAATATTACATTAAGTTAATCATTGGTGAATTTTCAGGTTTGGAGCTAGTTATAATTTTTTTTTTTCACGTTTGGAGCTGTTGTGTAATTTTCTTGCTTACCTTACCTTATAAATGATGATTATGCAAATTGATTCTTATGTATGCAATTCTTATATTTGAAATCAATAGTTGTGTCTTGATTAATGATGTTTTTTAGTTTTTTTATTTTGGTCTGTGATTCTAGTTTTTTGTTTTCAGTTTATCTTAGTTTTTAAACAAAGATTTTTCAAATTGCGCTGTGTAATTATTTAAATTTTTAAAAAAATATGTGAACTTTGTTCGTTGTTTATAATGTTTTTCAAGTGTTAATTATATAAATTGATTATACTATGATTCATTTTGAGTTTTGAAAATATATGTATGCTGTTTTTAATTTAACTTTTGTATTTGTTGTTGGTGTGATATTTTGACGTTTTGAAATTTGAAACGAATTTATGAGTTTTTTTTTTGTCTAAGTTTGGTACTTAGTTATGATTTTCAATTATTAGGTTGTTTGTTATTAATTTTAGTATGTTATCTTTATAAGTCTGTTTTAATTAATGATTTTGATTGATTTTGTTATAATCATACGTCAGAATAATTTTAATATAATATTCAAATTTTTGTTCTTAATTATTTATTTTTGGAGAGGCTTGTGGCATATGATAAAATCAAATTTGATCACACAATGACAAAATCAAGAAAAAACATGAATGAAGTTATAAAATAGTTATTATTTGATGACACAAAAACAACTATAGTCAAACACACTTCTCATTTTTTTAAGTGATCATGCGATAAATAATGTACATGGAGTTTTTAATACATAATTAAATTATGGCCAAGAAAAAAACGATGTTTTTAATTTAGGTATGTTTAATGAGTAAATTACTAACCACTTTCTAAAGAAAAATACAAACTAAACACACTTATTGCTCTCTTTATAAGAATGTTCATGCTATCAAATGCATCTGAAGTTTAAAGTTTAAAATTGTTTTATCTGATGTATCAATGAAAGAAATGTAAAGAACAACTCCATTTGGATCTAAGTGGTTTGAAAAGAAATGCGAGGAAAGATTTGCTGGATTGAGAAACAACGTACATTAGTTTAAATGAGAGAAAAAGACAAGAGAGTCAGATCAACTCATCTTAAATTACATTCTTGGTCCTCATTTTTAAGAATAATTTATTATCCTCTTTTCTCTCTTTGCAAGAATTGATTTCCCTCTCTTAGAATCCGATTCTAGTTTCGGATTTCTGCAAGAGTGCCACACCCTTTTGAAATGCAATTAGGTGGTCGAGATTATGGAAGCGATGAAGGTATTGCATGACAGGTTTATGATGATGGAGAAGATAAAGATAGAGATGGTGAAGGAGGTTGAAAACATGCACATAAATATGGAGACGAAGAGAATGAAATACTTTAGGAAAGTGGTATGCTGCTATTAAAAAAACTTGAGTGTGCTACTGAAGCACCAAACACAAAATTTATCATGTTATGATGATAAAGCAATGAAAATATAGTAAAGAAGAAAAGGAGAAAGAAGAGGAAGGTCACGCCCATACAAAATGAAATTTAAAATGTTTAAAGACCATATGAAATTTAAAAAGTTTAAATACCTATATATTGTAATTGTTATATTTGTAGAAATAGATAGTTTAATTGGTGATTAAGTTTTTTTTTTTTAAAACAGGAATTCAACTCATTCTTTTATTGGAGATCATGTTTGTTTTAAAATTAATATTGTCACTTGTTTTTTTATAACAAGTTAGTGAAAAATGATAAGTGCATCGGTCACACGTAACAAGTAATAAATATGTTCTCTTCACATGAATTTGTACAATACATAACAACTCTCACAATTCACAACTCAATTAGACAACAAATTTCAAAAATAATAAAGAAACTCTTTTTAAGCTTTTATCAAATATTTAGTGTGCAACAAGAAATTTAACATAAACTATTTACAATTGGCAAGACTATATTTCATCAACTTCATTTTCATGCATACACAATCATCCCAATTCCAAATTCATGTAAAAAAACTCACAAGATTACTCAAATCTTATTCTTAGTAACTTTGAGCCTATGATAACCCTTCAAGTTTTAATTCTTTAAATCCTTAAGCAATCATGCATTAAGTTCAAGAGTCTTAAGTTTATACTACATTTTTTTTCTACTTTGACACACAACATAACTTTGATATGGATCAAACCAAAGATTAAGATAGGTCAAACCAAGGTTAAGACAGGCCAGGTTAGGTCAAATGTCAAGATAGGTCAGACTGAGTTCAAGGTTGAGACAAATTGAGCAGGACAAAAGGTCAAGACAGACCAAAGGTTGAGATGGGTCAAGTCTGGTAAAATGTTAAGACAAGTCTAGACCGAAGTTCGACCAAATTCAGTCGAGATGTCAAAGGTCGAAACTCAGTTAAGTTGACCCTGACCAAAAATTGGTCAAATTCAACCTGAATTGCCATGGCTGAAAATCAAGCGGGACTGCCACAACTGAAACTCAATCGAGTCAATCTTGACCGAAATTTAAACTCGATTGAGTTTGTCCTTATCGAAATTCAGCCGAATTTAGTCAACTCCTAAATATTAGTCAAATTCAGTCGAGTCAACCACGATCGAAATTTAATCCAATTTGTCCTGACCAAAATTTGACTCGAAAATAAGTCAACCAAATTAACTCCAAATGAAAATTGATCAAATTCAACCAAGTCATATATGACCAAAGTTTGCTCGAGTCAACAACAACTAAACTCAACTATAACTTTAGAAACTCTCAAATAAGTAAAAATTTATAAAACAAAGTACTTTTAAATTAATGACTAGTTAACTTAATTATAACTTTAGAGACTTTTTTTTTCAAACTGAACTATAAAATGATATAATTCCATTTTTAATCAAAACAATTCAATACTTTTGATATAATGTAATACAATTAATAATACAATTAATTGATAATTCAGTGCAATTCAATTAATTTTTCCCACCCATGTATACAATGAATCTTTCTAATACTTTTACATATGGTGAGAAATTGTCTCTAGGATTGCTAGCCCTTTTTCTGGCTTTCTTTTTTTTTCTTCAAAATCATACATAATGTGCCAATTTTCCCCGCACCTCAAATAGTTTAACCAAAATCTTCTCAATCTACAATGGAATAAATGGATCTACCTGCGCGGAGCTTTCATCTCAGTCGGTACAGTCTAAAATTATGATGTGATATTAGAAGTTTGATCTCCCACTACAACTTTTCCCTCCAATGTAATAAACAAATTCATAAATAAAAAACAATTTCATAAACAGTGATATAAGTTAAAAATACAAGTACTTGGTGCAAGAAAAATGTATCAAATTAATTCCAATAATTTATGTAATCTACAGTGTTGTCGTCATTTTGTGGCCGCTCTTCTTATCAAATCATAATGAAACATAAACTAAGCCCAGCATCTAACGATTTCATCAAGGTTGTAAACTAATCCTAATATGACTGAAAGTGACATGATTCATTCCATTTCAGCTTCAGAACTGAGAATGCAAAAATAGGAAAATTTAAAATCTATTATACTGTCCCCCAACCAACCTTTAATTCAGAGGTAGTTGTGATTTGTGACCCATGCCTACACCTGTAGAAAGAGCATTAATTCATCAAATAATGTGAAACCTATAAAGAGAAAAGGTCATAAAAGTAAAAAGGAGGAGAGCTACCACAGTAAGTTACTAGTTTTAAGAAATAGCAATCACGTAAAGGAAAAAAAAAAAGAGAGACTAACATAGCAAGCTTGAAAAGTAACAAAAAATTAAGAGTTCCTCACTCCACTGCTGTCAGTTTCATTTTCCTGTTGACAAAATCCAGGTACCCCTACAAAATAAAAAATTTAAGTAGAAACCTAATTATATAGCTCAACATAACATACAGGCTCAAATGATATAAAATCTAAACAAGATGTTTACGTGGTTCAGATTGAACTTCAGCCCTAGTAAATAAGTAGGGTCCATTTGCCCAATTGCAAATAAAAATATTTACTTTTCAATTTAATCTAATTCCTATGCGAACCATGAAAACCAGACAGAATATACTGGTGCTATAGTGCATAAATAGTCAGATCAAATGACGGCCATCTAGTGGATGTGGCCCAATAATTACAGACAAGGAATCACTTATTTTTCGGTTCAAGGCTCTCATTGTCATACATTTGGCTTATAAATGTAAAAGAAAAACAAATAAACCATTTCCTACTTCAGAAAAAATATACACATCAATTCGAGGCCTCACTGGCTAGTACATTTTTAATATGCTTATGGTCTTTTTGCACAAGCTTTTCTAAAAGCACATCTAGAAGAGACAATTTAAGAAGAAAAAAAAAGGTTTAATAGCCAATTTTGTCCCCAGTTTCGTTGACAAATCTCAATTTAATCCCTCATTTTAAAAGTGTTTGAAATGGATCCTCATTTTTAAAATTTTGAGTCAAATTAGTCCCTTCCGTTAAATATAACCAAACGAAGTTAATGGGGTGATGATGTGGCAGCTGTTAGTAGTTACGTGTTATATGTGAGTCCTGACGTGTTCCTTAATTACATAATTTTTGCTTGCCTTTGTGTGAATCTCGATTCAGAGAAGACAATCCTTCTCTCCCTCTTCCCCAAAACCCAGCTTTCCCTTCTTCTATAAGAAAAACTCTCTTCTCTAAATCCATCACCTTCCAGAGACTTCCATCATCATCACCGCTGCCGCCGCCGCCATCATCATCGTCATCGTCATCCAATTCCCTTCAACCCATCGAAGACCTTCCTCCGAAGCTCCAAGAAATCGTCCACCTTTTCCAATCCGTCTGTGAACCCAAGGCCAAATACGAACAACTCCTTTTCTATGGCAAAAACCTCAAACCCCTTGAGCCCCACTTCAAAACCAACGCAACAAGGTCCAAGGTTGCGTCTCCCAGGTCTGGGTCTGAGCCTACCTCGACCCCAACCGCAACGTCATCTACGAAGCTGACTGCGACTCTGTCCTCACCAAAGGCATCGCCGTGTTGCTCATTCAGGGCCTCTCGGGTCGACCCGTTAGTGAAATCATTCGGGTCACGCCGGATTTCGTCACGCTGTTGGGTTGCCGTAGAGCCTGACCCCCTCGAGGAACAATGGGTTTTTGAACATGCTTAAATTGATGCAGAAAAAGGCGCTTATGCTGTACGTGGAAGCTGAAAGGGGTGGTGAGTTCACTAAATTGAAGTCACCCGAGTCGAATTCTGATAGCATTGTTGAAAATCCTTCAAAGGGTGGAGAAAGTTCTGAACTTGGTGAGGGTGATGTTGGTTTGGATTCTGTGTTGTCCTTGGCTGAATGGAGGCATTGGGGCACTTCTGCGTCGCGGCTTGCGCGAGGTGGTGCTCCTGTGAAGATGCTTCACGGTGGCGTGGACTGTGGTTGAACCGGGAGAAGCGAATCGTTGGGGCGATCCCTGGGATTTTGGTGGGGGATTTGTTCCTTTTCATAATGGAGTTGTGTGTGCTTGGGTTGCACGGTCAGATGTAGGCTGGCATTGATTATCTTCCTGCAAGTATGAGCTCCAGTGGGGGTGAGGGTTATTCGTGGGATGAGGTATGAGGGGAGTGCTTCTGCTTCTGGTAAGGTGTATGTGTATGATGGAGTGTATAAGATTACTGAGTGCTGGTTTCAAAAGGGGAAATCTGGTTTTGGGGTTTACAAGTTTAGGCTTTCCAGGATTGAGGGGCAGGCTGAGATGGGAAGTGTTATTTTGAAGGAAGCTAGGAATATTAGGAGGGGTGAAATGGAATCGAATATTGTTCGTTTTCTTTCTGCTGATATGTCCAGCTAGAAGGAGAATGTTCCTGTTCGCCTTTTTAACAACATAGATGATGATCGAGATCCCCTTAACTATGAGTATCTTGCCAGGACAAGTTTTCCACAGTTTGTGTTTCATCAGAGTGGGAATGTTACTGGTTGTGACTGTGTGAATGGTTGTGGTGATGGATGCTTTTGTGCTATGAAAAATGGGGGTGATTTTCCTTACACTCTGCAGGGACATCTTGTGAAAGGGAAGCCTTTGATTTTTGAATGTGGCCCTTTTTGTTCTTGTCCTTCTCTGTCGTAATCGTGTTTAGCAGAAGGGACTGAAATATAGGTTAGAAGTGTTTAGGTCCCTGCAGACATCTTGGGGTGTTCTTAATAAAACCCTATATTTCCTCTAATTAACGAACACGTCAGTATATTTTGACACGTAATCAGTCAGATCATCACTCCATTAACTCCGTTTGGTTATATTTAACGAAAGAGACTAATTTGACTCTAAATTTTAAAAGTGAGGACTCATTTCAAACACTTTTATAAAGAGGGACTAAATTGAGATTTGTCAACGAAACTAGGGACAAAATTGGCTATTAAACAAAAAAAAATAGTCTTTTCAGAAGCTAAAATTAGTTTATGCATAAGCTATTTTGTAGAACCCCTTTCATATAACTTCTCTAAATTTTTGTTTTTAACTTTTATATAAGTTAATTTTCATTTCCTTTTTCCTTTTCTCTCCTAAGATTTCTTATGGAGAATCATGTTCAAATAGACCCTTAGTACAATTGCAAATGAAGAGAACACATTATCTTTACCAAAATGAGTAACATGAGGAGTAGAATAGTAGATTATGTCAAGAAGCAGCGCAAAGAACTCACTTGAAGTATTCCGACCGCTGCAAACTTGTCTAGAATAGTCTTGGAGAGTACTGGATGATTCAAGTTCAAAGGCTTTAAAAGCAATTCCACATTCTGCAAACAAAGTTCTACTTTAGATTTTGTCACATTCTTTGAGTTTATTCGCTGAAAGAAATTGGTAACTCCCCATTATTTTGTACAACTTCAATATACAATATCCACTTCACACTTCATAGATATTTAATTCTTTCAACAGTGGTAGTCACCAACCAAGGGAGAGGTTGGAGTCATTTTGAAAAAATAGCTCGGGGCAAATGTAAATTCATTAAGTTTCATAATAGCAATCATGTTAACCCACTTTTGATGTAAAGCACTCATTCCAATATGTATACTTTACTCCTTCAAGCATTTTTGTTCTACAGAGCTGATCGATTAAGATCTTCACCGGCGCAGCCTATAAAAAAAAATGTGAGTACAGGAAAATGAATATATGAATGATCAATGAAATGAAACTCACTTCAGAAGCCACCCGATGCCTGTCAAAAGGGAGGCCAACAACAAATCCCTTCAAGGAATATTCAGACATCTACATATAAGAAAGCTGAAGTCATCATAACATGCTTCGGAGTATTATTGTTCAATTCGCTAGGTTGTATCTATAAATGATAAAAATAAATACATAAATATATCATATGCATTCCCCGTGCACACTAAACCAAGGGTCAGGCTAACTAACATACAAATAGAACATGGTACAAGTGAAATCACTAAGTATTTCCATAACACAATTGTGTGCGACTACTGTTGACCTGAAAGGGCAATCTTACATCATCAGCATTCATCAAAGATAGAAGAGACATCTCACATAAATAACAAAAAGAATCATTACTAAACAGATTAAATAGTCATTTTTCTTTTATAGGCAAAAGGATAAAATGATCACTGAACTAGAAAACATGCAGAACTGGTGAAGGATCTTATGTGCCTCAAGTATGTAGTGTATATATTTTGTCAAGACACGGATGAAAGAGGAATATAGTTGAACAAAACAAGTAGTAAAGCTGGTGCAAATGGCGTGTACTTATGGTATCGTTCATGTTAAGAGCCTCAACAACTCAATTAACATACTTTACAACTATATATAAGTTTAATTTGAATTCAGAGGACAGAAGAAGCTTACCAGACTCTGAAAATCAGAAGCCATTAAACTAATATTTGATTTCTTCCTGACGAGAACACTGTGGCATTACAAATTGCAAGAGTATGCACTGTTAGTATTACGAAATAAAGCTTTATATTTTAGTAAGAGTGTGAAGTAATGGAACCTGAAAGGTGAAGCAATTTTGTTGTCAAAGTCAGAAAGAGCGAGGCCAACATATTTCTCCCCAACATCCAAACCGAGCAACCTTCCCCGTTGGTTTCGGGTTGAATTCCTCAAATGCTGAAACAACTGCAAGGGCTTCATGTACCTCATTTATCTGCCTATAATTTTGGATGAGCGTTCCTTCGAAATCGGATAAGTAAATGAATAATTATGACCCTGAATCTAGGGTTTGCTATTCATAATCAGAGAGCAAAAATGCAACTAAATCTAAAGGAACCGCAGAAGAAATGTCGCAGAAAGTTACCCCAGCTTCTCTTCTCTTCCACCAGGACCAGGACGGAGTATTAACCACAGACACCACTTTTGAAGTACAAGTATTTTTTTAATTTGTATTAAAATCGATGTGTAACTACATTCAAGTGTCAATTAAATATTTTATATGCATCATATTTTAATATTTTTATTTATTGTATTTGTTTTGTCATATATGAGAATGATTGACTTATGTGTTCAATAATACAAATTTTTGGTCTATTATGAAAAATCTATCATTTATCTTTTATTATTATCTGCTAAAATAATTTTTATTATTTTAATCTTTTTTAGTACGATGATATTTAAAAAGTTTTGTAAATTTTTAAAGAATTTTTTTTTATTATATCCTTAATTATAATTTTGTTTTCTGAATTTCATTTAATAGTTTACTAAATTTTTTCAAAATCATATATTTAATATTTTTTAATACTTTTATTTGTTGATTATTTTTATTATAAAATGTTCTTTTAATCTTTTTATATAATTATATTTATTTTCTAACAAATTATTATAAGTGTAATTTTATCACTATAAATATAAATAATTTTTATTTAATATGATACACTAATTTAATATAATTGTAATTAATTTTTTTGTCACCATCCAAATGTATATTGAAATTCAAATGATGAAATATATGTTAAATTCTAATTATTAATAATTTAATATTTATTCTCTATGTGATTTTGATCAAGATATATCATAATTTTTAATTTGAATATTTGTAGAAATATTTTAAAATATGTTTTAATTTGAATATTCTTAGAAATATTTCAAAATTTTATTAACTAGGTTTTGTTAAAGTTTGTAAATTTTTTTATTTTCATGATTTGAATGTATATAATTATAATTTTTTAAAATATTTAATATTGAAAAAATAATAATATCCTTTTTTAATATTAAATATTTAATAATATTATATATTTTTTCTGTAATTTTTTATTATTTTAAAAGTTGATTAATTGATATTGAAATAGTAAAGAAAAACATGTATAAATATATACTCATTGAATGAAAATGAAAAAAAATTTAATATTCGTTGAATATAGGAATTGAGTTAAATATATTTTTAAGAATAAATATGAAATATGGAAACTCGTTGGCTTCCTATTATATCTCTACATATATGTTTTAATAAAGTAAATGGATTTCAGATATATATATATATATTATTTTTTAAATAAGTTATTATTTTAAAATATACTTATCTCCACAAACATTTATTTTAAGATTTACTTATTTCAAGTGTCCAACAAACGACATAACAACTCAATTAACTGGCTAATTACCAACTAATTATAAACTAACAGTCACCCCTCCATTCTTGTCCATGAGCTTAGGCAGATCCACATTACTGCATCGAGTTACGCCCAGTATGTGGACTCGAATTATTGAGCTCACAACTGGCCACTTGTCAGCTATTCTAATATGGTTTACTATTTACACCACTCTTTTACCTATTTTCACTGCGATTATTTTTCACAAGAATTGTATTATATAAAAATGAATTTCTCTTAATATAGGGCAGGTAAAAAAAAAAGGAATAATAGAATAAAAAGTAAGATAAAAGTACTGGCATTTTTATCAAGTTTAAAATAATTAAATAATTTTTCGTTACCATAATAACATACTACAGGTTAAGCAACACTAGTAAGAACAAACCAAATAGTAAATCATTAAACTCATTAATTAAAATATCAAACACCAAAATTAGAGAACTCATGCACAGGGATATCCGTTGTCATCTTGTTTTTGTCGTTTATACACAACGTTGCTGGTGGTGTAGGAAACACTTCAAGGGAGTAGGAATGACATTAAAATGGGAAAATTTAGCATGTTATACTAATGAGGTTTTGGAAGAGTTTAAGGATTCGGGTTTGGTAAGGATTTTAACTCTCATTTTTTGTTCCCTTTTTACATTATTTAATTGAAATCAAGTTTGATAAAATACTAAACCTTCTTCAAATATTAAACTCAATTAATAGTGTCAATTTTAGGGAATACAATTATCTGACCCTATATTTTGGATATGAGCCAATAGTTGGTCTCCTGTTAAGAATTAATTTAAGAAGTTAGATTAGCCTCTATTGTTGTCAATCTTAAAAACCAATTTTACAAAGATCCAAAATATACATTACAAATGCAATTTCTGATTAGGATCTTTTCGGCAGAAGAATTTAATTACTGTACACAGAAAATTACACCATTATTTTAAAAGTCATCATGACAATTTATGATTAAATAGCAATGTAAAAACCTTATACACTAAGTACATGGGCGTATTAGCTATGTATGCTTTATCTAACTTACCCCATAAAAACTAAGTGAATTCTATCAAATCCTGCCTAATTTTGTCAGCTGTATAAAAACTAATGGTTCCTACGTTAATTCACGCCCATCTTTATCCTATTAAGTCCAGTCTTCAAATCCAATGCAGAACCGGAAACTAAAAATGAAATTTTCACATTAAGATGGATTAAAAATGACCTAGATGACACCATAAAAATCAATTGAATCAATTTAATGATCAATGATTGTGTACCATGTTCAACTATCTTTGTATGCAAATAAATGGAGAAAGACTTCGAAGTTCAACACGTTTCTTAGCTGCTCTTCTGAAAGGCTTTCGATTTTGCCACCTTAGACATTCTATCCCACTCGGATACCAACGTTCACTATCTTGATCCCTGGTAGCGAACGTATTGCAAGTGAGGTTGGGTGCGTCTCTCTTCTGTTTCTTTCTAGGGTTTGAATGCCTGGGAGACGGGGTCTTTGGCTCCTCAAATTTACCACTAGTTAATCTGTAAAGCATGACAGATAATCACTAAAAATACCCAAAAGAATTGCAAAAATAATAGCCTCTAGCAGAAATACATGACAGAACCATTCTTCCAGACACTCAACCAGCTGGAACTTAACAAAGTTTATTAAGTAATGTTCCTAATTTCTATGATGATGCAACAACTTGTGTTTTTCTGCTGATAAAATGGAGTTGGCAACTAATAATCTTTTCAAAATGCTTGCTAGAAAATAATATTTTAAAAATTTCAAGCAACCACAGTGAAAATAAAACTACTCTCAAACTAATTTGGAGACGAATAAAATAAACAGACCTGTCATGGTTTGGAGGTAATCCTTCCGTACATGGGGTACACGCGGGACAAATGTAGACCTCTCTTGTGCATGGCAATTTCATGCAATCGAAGTGATACCACTCATTACAACGACAACATGCAATCATCCTTTCTGGATCAAAGGGCTTTCGACAAATACAATAAAGCATGCATCGTGCCCTTAACAACTATTGTCAACAGAAAAAATACTTGATTATAATCTCAACAAATTCTTGCCAAAATAAAAATGTCTCAACTTTAACAAATAAAGAAATGACTGATCTCTTACGCTTAGTTCCTCATTCGCATCAACAGGCAACTTTTCACCTTCCACTATAAGTTCAAGAACTTTATCAAGGCCGAGTGCCCCATAATCCGATGCCACCTGTTCATATTTAAAATTAAAAGTCAGCTAGAGTAATAAAGTACAGAGAAGAATCACCAAAGGAAAAAGAATAACCTTTTTGGCTAGTTCTGTCCACTGCAAACCTAAGCTATTCACATTTGAAATTTTCAACATATAGTGATCTTCAGGTGATATGCCCATAGCCAGTCCCTATCATGCACTCGGACATTTCAGTACGTTTAAAATTGTTTATATTGGCAAGACATTTTATAAAAGCAGAAAAGTGAACGAGTACTGATAAAAAAGGGGGCATCTTGGTTTTTCAATGAATGCCAAAAAACAATATAAACCAAGGCAACAGCAGATACCTCCTTCAGATGCTTCTGAATACGCTGGACAGTGGGCTTTGGTACACCATTTAATATTCTATTGACTTGAGCTTTCCACAAGAATTTTGCCAAAGTAAGCTCAAGATCACAAGTATCGTGCTGATCATAGACAACAGCCACGTTGCTAGCCTGTATTAATAAGAGAAACCAACTCAATTGTAACAACCATGTTCCAGTTAAGTGAAATAATACAAGAACTAGATAAAAATAAATAAATAAATACATGCCTTTACAACAGTGGCCAATTTTTCAGAGATTATGCAAATATCTTGATCAACATTAGCTGATGCAAGGATTACAATTTCTTTCAAGAAAGATTTGCATTGAAGGGCTTTCTCAACAAGTTGACTCAAAACATCTCTTTCATCAATCCTACACATACAATAGACAAATTACAAGTTAATAAAAAACTTACAGTGAGGATTGTCAAAGGTAGAGAAAACAAGAGGTACGTGATGGTATCCATGTGTCGAAACTGCACACCACACCTGAATTATCTAGATCAAAAAAATAAACAAATGCCCTTATCCTAATCACTGTATACATGATTTTGTTGGTATATACAACGAACCTAGACTCTACAAATTTTCCACCATAGATGAAGGTCCAAGACTCTTATAGAACACCACCTTCTAAAAAATGCAGAAAATAAGAGAGAAAGAAAGAAACTACAGAAATATATGTAGTTTTCTTAGAGTGACAGTTTGCAGAGTCATTCTAAAAAGAATCCAAAATCAACTTTCTATATTACATATTTCTGCTTTAAATTTTTTTTAAAAAGTGTACAACAAAAAATATTAAAATTATCATTGGGTATCCCACATACGTCTGAACTCTCTGCTCACACTGCATGCAACTTAGCCAATAAATAATTCCAGTTCTGCCAGGATCCACTCCTTACCATTTTCCAGCATCTGCAGACAGAACCAACCCTTTAAACCCCCCTCCCTTCCCCACAAGTATGATACCTCACACCAACAGACACCTAAACAAAAATATCTAATTATACTCTAAAACAACCATAATTCCTTCTTCCCATAAAATACAGTAGCATTAATGTTTATGTACCAAAACTAAAATACATTATAGCACAAGTATTTCTGCTTGACTAAACGTGACTTTACCTAATGTTTTTGCCAGTCTTAGCATGTTACAGTTAAATTAAGGGATCATAAAAAGAAAAAATGAAATTATCCAAAGCAAATCTTGAGCAAAAATGATGAAACTATCAGGGCAAAGTGTAGAAAATAGTTTTCCAAAAACTATAACACATCTATGTCTAGTTTGGAAAGGTAGATTTTTTATGCTGGTAGCTTTTACATAAGAACTACAAAATTTGTTTGATGGCGTGTTTTCAGGGAGCTTGCTACAAGTGATTTCAGAATCAAGCTAGGAGACACTTTACAAGCAATTTTTGCCTAAAAATTCCTTTCTTTTAAATTGTATCCATTCAAGTGTTAATGTCTATATTGTATACACACAAAATATCAGCATTTGAAAATTCAATTTTTCCAAACAGGGACATTTGAAAATAACTGCATTTGAGTAAAAATGAATATTATTTAAGAAAAATAAGCTCATTTATATATGCTGTACATAAATATTTAATGTGAACCACATTACCATAAACAAAAATTTTCGGCCTCAGACATGAGTTCAGTAAGAACTTTCAGTTCAACACGTTTCTTCTTAAACCTCTGCATAAAGAAAAAGAATAGCTGTACAAATGAGTTTCTGAAAGAACGAGACACAAACACACGGACACTAGCTGACTCCTGCTAAACGAAACAATATCCTACCAGTAGAGCACCTCCATTCTGATAACAGAATTCACCCCTTAGAATTTCACAATATGGGCACTGGTAGTTTTCAATGGCCACGTCTTTTTCTGTTAGTCCAACACATTGTGCATGATAGCTGTCCATATGAAACATATCGATGCACCAAACAAATTAATCAATGTATTTCTTAATAATGAAAGAAATTAATAGAAGTATGGAAACAACAAATTTTTCAGGCTGAATGACAATTATTTCCGTAATCAGAAAAGCAACGTTGTACAGAGTATATCCTGAGTGTTTGACCGAACCAGTGATGAAAGAGAGGAAGATCTTGTTGGGATGACAATAGGGTAGGTTATGTTAGGTGACTACTTGGAATTAAATTGGACACACCAGTTCCATATTTTTTTGGAACATGGCAATGGAATTGTAACCCAAGGTCACAGGTGATGGTAAAAGGTAACATTCTGATGCCATGTTGAAAATCTGTGGTTTTAGGTAAAGAGTAAGAAAGGCAAATGAATAAGAATGAAACACTAACTGATATTAACTAAAAAGTATTACAGTGTGTTGATTGATATGTACATAAAACCTACAGCATGAACCCGTATATATACTAATCGTAATAGTAGCTAGTTAGGGGAACAAATTCTAGAGGATAATCTTAAGATATGATGAGATATTTCCTTATTTATTAATACTAATCCACTTACATGAAGATTATAAGCCATAAAAAATGTTACTTATATAACAAATAGTAAAACAATTTGTAAAATGAAGAAAGACAAATTTGAAACTTTATTGATGCTATGGAGAGTAATAGACACAAAACTTGACACTGTACATTTTATTGTACGAATTTGTTGTGTGTATATGAAGTCTCATAAGCTATTGCCTGACTATGGAACTCCTATTTTTAGAAAACAAGAAGTACTTTACCAGTCCATACAAGTGGAACAAGTAAGAAATTCCTGATCTTCAGAATCATCAAAGCAGCAGATACATTGGTTTGGTTCCTTCATATCTTGCAATTTGTCGTACATAAGCAATGATCTATCTAGAGTCTGTCCCATCTGAAAATATAAAGCAATGTCCTGAGTATGTGATACGTGATATGCAAATGGATCATGCAAAGGAAAATATGGCTAAATCAAAACCTTCTCCAATGCATGAAGTAGCGAATTTTCATTTTTCACTGAAGCTCCTAGTTTATCCATGCACGTTTTCTTCCAATTTTCCACCTTCTTAACTTCAGATAAAACCAAATCCAGTTCACAGCAACCAAAGGCAATGGTATCTCCATACTCCTGGAGGTAAGTAATGTCAGTGCTATGCAAGTGAACACTGATATGTGAAGTCATAAATAAAATAAAACAAACTGGTAAAGGCTCCCCAACTAGCTTGAAAGCTTTCAGATTTCCAATAATAATATTCACAAGTAGTGAACAAATAAGCTTGGTAATCTATGCAAACTAAGAATATACACATAATGAAATTAAATTGAAAGAAAATGCTTGATGGGAAAGGTGCTGCAAAATATAATGTACAAGCTACAAAGGAAATAGAAAACAAACCTTAAGGCTTAAAGTAAATCTACAAATAGAAAAAAATGAATATCCTGACCAAAAATGAAGAAAGTAAACAAACCCGCATACAATTTGTCTAAAAGACAAGGAATATCCTGACCAAAGTGATCAGTACTTTTTTTACGAACAATACAGAAGCTTAGATGCAAAAATAGAGAATCATAGTTTTGTAGTGGCGCCTAAGTCAATCAGTTGATCAATAATCACATATAAAGGCCACCCGCTACACGTCCAGAAAATTTACCTTGAGCTGCAATATTGAAGACCAAGACCGCTCTCTAAAACTTAGACCAAAAAATTGGCACACTTGCTCTTGCCACATCCTAAACAGAAATAAAATACAATTAAGCATATAAAAACATTTTAACAAAATAATTGGAAGCAACAGTCTCCATCCACTCCATCCCAGTGTTTTAAGTGATTAAGAAATATATTCTTTACCGAGATGATGCACAATAGGAGACAGACATGGTTCAAAAAGTAGTATTGAAAGGTAGAGTCAAATTGAAAATGACAATAACAACAATCAAGCTTATAAAAGAATTCAGAAGTGCAAAACTAATTGAAACATTTATGAAAAGGGAAGAAAATAAAAATTACAAGAATAAAACAGAAACAAATCAAATTAACATAAAGGATAATCTGGATTCTACAACAAACAAATTAGACTTACTTATGTTTTCCAACGGCATCTTCAAGTTGAATATTTACTGCTGTAAAGGTCATATTAATTGTCTGCAGAAAAAAGTTGTAGATGTAAGCTGTATGAGGCAAAACAACTTTTCCCAACCACTGTAAGAAAAAGCTTGAACGTTTTCACCCCAACTTTTCTCTCTCCAAAGTTCCATAAATCAATGTCTTTAATAAATCAGAAAATTTGTTAATGATTCACAAAAAAAATGAGATCATAAATTTAATGAAATAATTAAAACCATACACAAATATAAAATTAGTTGAGATAACAACCACTTTATTTTATATGGGAAAAGACACCATGCAACAATGCAAAACTACAGCCTGGGGAAGGATAAAACAAAAGGCAGTGAAACCAGAAGGAAGTAAAAAGTATTGTGAATACAACACAAAGTTGTTCAGTCTCTATGTATCAGTAATAGGAAGGAAACCCTTTGAAACAGTCATGCACATAACAGCGCTCAATCCAATTCAACAGCATGTAAGAACAAACATTTTAGTTTTGAAGATGTGACTATGAGAGTATTGTGATCCAACAAAATATATCAATGTACCAAAACCGAACACAGCATGAAATTTAGTCTTTTTATTAAAAATATTAGAGAGAAGTAAAACCAGGAAGAGAATATGATATTCCCAGAACAGGAGTTGAAAAACAACTAAAAGAAAGATTCAAGTGTACACCAAATGCTGTCAAGTCTCCGCTTATCAAAAATGGAAATTCCCCTGAACCAATAAATGCGCAAGATACCAGAGACAAAAGTATGTCCCAGAGATAAAATCTGTGAAACCCCAACATACGGTGTCTGATTGTAAGCATGATTCAAAAACCAACCTAAAAACTAAAACCACATTTTCTCTTTTGACATAGTTTCACAACCTCTGTACTATTTCCTTTTACTTATAAAATAATGGTTAAATACCATAAAAGATACTCTGTTAATTTCACTCAAGTTCTTTTCCTTTTCAATTATATATAAATGCCCGCACAAACAAGAATGTGGCCACTTTATTTAATAAATCAAACAAAACAATAATCACTCATCAAAATAACAAAATACACAAAGCAGGAAATTTCATAACCTATTACCTGATAATCAGTAAGAATAGCTTGTATCTCAGTCAACTTGGATCTTCTAGAATTGTAAGGACCAGAAATCGCCTCTAATGCCTTCCTAAGCCATTCAAGCCCACCTATTAATAGTTTCAACAGAGCCCCAGAAATAGAGGAATGAGAAAGACCTTCCGCAACCTCCAAAACGTCCTACATGATTAGCAATCATCTCTAATCAACAACAAAGGAAATTCAACAAGATTAATTCTTAGCTAGCCCCATTAAAAAGGCCATGTTCTTTACCCCAAACAGTTGGCAAACACCTGATCTTATATCCCAAATCAAGTTTTATTTATGCCCATGCAAAGAAAAGGTTAGAAGATTGACAAAGACGGTGAACAAAATTATTAAGCAATGAACCATGTAAAAGAAAAACGAGATTGCAGTCAGCAGTAACACACTAAAAGTTTCATGTGTAGTTGAATAGGAATAAGAAAATAATCAAATATGATACCAACTTTGTAAGGCATCTAGATGAACGAACTCAAAATAAAGTGTCAAGAGATCAAGTTAATACCATGTTCTTAATAGCCAGTCAAAAATAAACCAAATTTGGTGGACAGTTAGGCATGGAGGCAGGGTATATTTGGCATAAGCATGTATATGTTCAAGGCAGCAGTCAAACACTAAAAGGATGGAGTAAGAAACCATACGTTTTTGCATTTGTAAAATGCATGACTATAACATAAATTGTCACTAGAGATAAATAGTAACCTCTAAAGAAGGAGAGCAATTGGAGAAAGACAAGGCCCTTTTGCACCACTGCAGCGTAGAACAAGATGCTTGGAGTTTTGAAATCTCACTAAAGGCAAAACCCAGTGATATACCCGATGCTATGGTGGATTGGATTCTTACAATCAAATCTTCCATGTTACACATTAAACCACTGTCTACTTCATGCAGAGAGTTATCCAGTTCAAATAAGCACCGGGCATCATCTAGTACAGAACATGCTTCATACTCCCATCTTCTGCAGTTTTTCAAAACCAATTCAAGCATTCCTCTTTCTTCAAATGATACTTTAAGATGCTTCGATTGAGATACCAACATCTAAAAGTAGATGATCAAATTGTCATATTCATAATGGTCATGTTTTCAGCAAACTTAAGGCAACAAAACAAACAGAATAAAACAAGCACCTGTAAGTCCTCAACTTTCTGCATAGAATCAGAAGTTTGCATAGAAGAGACGAAATATGGTTTTGAATTCTTTAACCAGGAATTAGCTTCTGATAATGCATCCTTGACATCTTTAAGTGAAGGAAGAATAATAAATATGTTCTCTGAAGCTCTATAAAAGGAAGATCAAAAACAAATTTATCATTACCCAAAATAATTGTTATAAATAGGATAAAATCTTAATGTTATTAGTAGGGTACATTTATTCTCTTTCCTAGTTCCCCTACTCCCCTATTTCTATTAATAGGTTTAGTCATTTAGCCTATAAAACTTCTATTACATACACAATGAATATACTAAGTTCCTTTTTTTCAAGTTCTCTTCAAGTATATTCTTGTTGAAGCTATAAACATAAAACATCTCCAGCTGCCGATAAAAAAAATAAATAAAACATATCCAGCATTGTTGAACCTGATCATGTCCTCAAAGTCCGAAATAGGAGCCCCATGTGAAAGCATCTCTCTAGCCCTTTCCTCCCAAGGAATGGTAACAGTAAGCATGCAAGATAGATTGACAAATTGTTTCTCTTGCTCAATTTGAAGCCTGAAGAATCAATAACAAGCAAATGGTTGAAACTACAAAAAATAAAAACCTAATGATGTGCCAGTTCAGATGACGAAAGGGCATTTAAAATTACATGGTGGCTTCCTTCAACAGTTTCTGGATGAATTCCAAAGGCATCTTAAAATCATGCGCCTGTACCAATTTCACAGTATTTCAATCAGTTTTCACAGATTAAATAACTGCCTGAGCCTTTAACATGGCAAAGTTGATTAGCCCCTGAATATTAAGAAATCTTCTACTTTTTCATATTAAAAAAAAGCAAGGAGAGAAATGAGAAAACAGTATTAGAATGGTTAAATATAATATAACTTGCCTTCACAGCCTTTTCCCGACAATTAGCCTTCTTCAGCTCAACCTCAACCAATGGCAACTCATCAACTGAGAAATATAAGTCAAACCTTGAGGCAGTGTAAACTAACAAGAAAATCAATAAATGCATGGGTCTCGAAAATGAAAATCTTAACCCATATAACGCAGCAACATTCCCTAATACCTTGAATTTTCAAAGATAAACCTGCTTTAAAAATACTATTCAATTTATCAACTGCATCATGCTGATCTTCTTGCATATGAACTCTCCCTAAAACATCATTACAGTGGGAAACCCATGAAACAGTATCCGAATGGTATTGCCTTAGAATCTTGAGTTCCGGTACATCAACTGCAAAATTTTCCCATTCCTTAAGCAGCAAACTAACATTCTGCAAGGTTCCTTAGTCAATAAAGATATGCCTTTTAACCATCATAGAAAACAAAAAGAGATGACAAAGATTCAAAATGTAAACCTTGAGATTCATAGGTCCTTCTAACATATCATGACATTGAGCACTACAAGATTCAGCTTCATTTAGTAGATTCTGAAGCACATCTATCTCCGGGAGTTGAACTTGAAGATCCCAAAACTATTGAAAGCATGAATTTCATATTATTTTGTCAGTAACTTGAGTAATGCACACGTGTTGTGTCTGTGTATGACGTATATTACTCACATAAATGTGAAACACCTAATTTAAAAATGAATGATTTATCCACATGATTAGATTTAGTAAATATAATAGTTCAGTACATACGTAACAACACTTCTATTCCTCTGTTATTGATAACTGCTACACATGAACAAGGCTTGAGAAATAAACAAAGCCTGTGCAGTTTCCAGAGTTCTTATTACCTCTGCTTTTAGTTTATAAAAAACATCAACATGTAGTGCAGCAGGGTGTCTTGCTGAGATGCAGTTTCTGACACTATCCAGCCATGCCTAACGAGCCTCAAAAAAATAGTGTTAGCAACATGAAAAATTAAACAATGCATAAATCAACAAGACCCTGCAGTACAGCAAAAGTGTACAGTAGCTCAAGCACAAAATTGGGGTAGTTAAGAACATGAGCCAATCTTCGAACCTGGGATAGAGACGGACTCGCAAATAAAGCAAGAAATGGATAAAAATCAGGTGAACTCTTTCCACAACAACTATTAGCTCTCCATATTTTGAAGATAAAAATATTTTAAATTTGTGTTTAGTACACGGTATTTTTAAGGTTTACTCACATTTAAAGATTAGATGGTAATGTTGATCATTTTTGTCTTTTTGTTTTTTCATTTTGCCAGTTATGTTGTTTGTGGAAGTGATTTCTTCCTTCTAAACATAATTTTACTTTTCTAAACAGCCAGCATTTAATTCAGGCTCAAAATTTGAAGCCCAAACCCATTTTGCCACCTCATATTGGCATGAGGAGTTTTGCTGAAATCCCAAGTCAGTTTGGCGGGCTTGAGTTAGGCTCTAATCCAAAACTGAGAGTCACTAACTGTGAATTACCCAATAGAGACTCAATCACTGCCATTTTCATACCATCAGGATGAACAAGGCACAACGGTCTTGGTAGTCTCACCTTACTAGTAAAGGGCTATGGAACTTCCAGATTATTTTCACCATGAGAAAAAACTGAACCAGCAGAGCAGTGATAACTTTTAAGATCAGATTCGATTCTGGGAGGGAGAGATGGATTCTTATTTAAGTTTTGACAAACACATTCTGATAAAAAAAAATATCTACAGAGATCCGTAACTATGTAAATAAGAAAATGCACTTTGGAGAGAAAAAAGAGTTTCAAATATAAACAGTATAAAAGAAAGATAAAGCGTAGAAAATATGTGCCAAACTATTATGTAAGGAAACATCTACCTTGGTTGAAGAAATTTTTCCTTCCAATTTCTTATTTTCTTTCACGTAGATGGGTAAGCCACAAGCTTTGGAGTGTAAAAGTTCCAACTCAGACATCTGCAAAACATAATTTTAGTCAAATTATAATTAGCAAGAACATAAATTGTTACCAGATATAAGTGTTACCAGTATAAAGTTATGAAGGAAACACGAGTGATGAGTCTAGAAAAAAGTACATTTAAACACATTGACAAAGCAGTATCAATCTCCTGTACAAACAACCTTGCTTCCTCTGCATACTCCTGCATCCATATAAATTAAACAAGAAAAAAGGCAGAAAAAGGCAATTACCAAAGGCAGAAAAACCCAATTACCAAAGGCATTAACAGTTTGTTAAGAAAAGCACCTTCAGTTTATGATAACAAGGCTCATTGCAAGGTGCAGGACTAACTTTCAGCAACTCATCAACGGATTCTAAATGAACTTTCTTTACACTAGTGTCTCGATGACACAACCATAACTCAATTTTTGTTACACAGTCTCTTATGCCTTCTGCCCATTCCTGAGCTTGAAGCAAATTCCTTACCATGTCTCGAACCTACATTCCGAAAAGAAGCAGAACTAACTAAGTCAAGTACATCACGGTGTGCACATACAACAAAATTTAAAAAGCAATAAATAGATAGAACTCACAGAATCCATCTCAGAACCAGCCCAAAGAAATTGTTCAGCTTTCCTTAGTGCAGTAACAAATGCATCTTGCAAAAAGACATTTTGAAGAATAGTACTAGATTGCAGTAGCCACTCTGTAGCAAGTTGAGCAAAAGTAATGGAGCCACCTTTTACCTACACATATACCAGGAGTCTCAGTATTTTTTCTTAAATCACAAATGTATACATAACAATACAAGCACTACGTTAGCTAATTTAATTAAAAAATTAAACATTACCACTTACAGGAGAGCAGCAGTCAGATATAGAAATGAAGACACCATATATTTTTATTGCAGAAAGATAAGTATATCCAAATATTAGAATTTAGAAATTTTGGAGGCTTAAAAAAATATGTATTTGTATATATGACCTTTTTGGTCAAAGCACTGAGACATGAAGGCTGCCTTTTCACACTTCTACACTCAGCTTTGCCCTCAGAAGTATATTTGTCCATAGAATAGGCCAAGTCATACAATTCTGCAAGTGAATGACGATAGAGAAGACGCAATTTAACAGTTTTGCACTCACAAAGGTGTTCCCAGTGCTGCAAGAGAAAACTAAATTCAGTAATAATAAAACGGCACCCAAGGGAACAAACTAATCAAACCCAAGAAACCTGAATCTGTCAAGTGACTCCTGACCACAATAATATCAACAATACAAATATTTTTCTATCACCTATAAAGCCTAATCCTACTTGACACATGAATGGATTGGGAATTTTAAGCATGTCTGTGTGCATTAAATCCTGATCACTTTAAAAGAACAAACAATCACCGGGTACAAAGGCAGTGCTACCTTTTCCTAGAAAAACACACACACAGAGAGAGAGAGAGAAGAAAAGATGGAGAGAAATAAACACCATGAGGAAGATACCAGACACTTAATACATAAATTCATAATCAACAAACCAACTTATGCAAATCCAAGAAATAATAGTGATCCATATATATATCTGTCATGCAACAATACAATTTTCCATTTATCCCTAACACCAGAAACAGAAGTGCATAGTACAGTCTACTTATTCTCACTTCCAAAAGACAAAAACAGACAACCCATATGCTTTTCCAGGGACAGGCTGGTTTTCTGATGCATTCACACTTCTCATAGGGCAGAATATTGAGAGAACTCACTTAACTTGAGTGGCTATCTTAAGAACTTAAAAAAATCTGTTGGGTACATTCAATCTTAGGTTGAAACAAATAAGTATAATTCAGCTATGAAAATGGATACTACATACATTCTGGGGGCTGGTAACACTTTTTTTATTTTGCTTTGACATTGATGCAATGGTGGAAGATGAATTGATGGCAACTACATATTTACATTATTTGATCATCAATAAATCAATAGCTCAATCTTGTGCGTTTACCTCCAGACAAACAAAAGCCGATGGCCTGCAACCACATACAACAGCAGAGAGATAGAGATATTGCTGGCATATGATACATGCTGGATCCTATAACGCACACCAGTAAACACAATCAGAAAATATCAAAGCCATGAGTTATCATTTATATTACCATTGGTAAAAAAATCATACTTCTTCGGTTCCCACAAATTGGGGACATTTTCGAGGAGCCATACGAGAAGACTTAATAATACCAGTTTTCCAAAGTTTCTCTCTTCGAGATTTTTCTTTAACTGATATTCTCAACAATTCGTTCTTCAAATAAGAAGACACCCTGCCGTCAACTTCACCAAACTAAAAATGATGACAATCAACACGCAAGAGAGTATGCAAGATTAGTCAAGAACTAAACATTTTTTATCTGAAAAACTTTAGAGCACTTTTAGATTTAAAACAGAATGATAATAAATCTTCCTAAATAAGAAAATCTAGAAACAACATAAACAAGTCAAAACAATCCATCACAACTTTACATCAAATACCAGTTCAGACATTGCAGGTTATTAGGAGACAGCCATCGCAGTTTACAAAAGCATGCCCTACCCCCTTCCCCCAAAAAGGGTACACAATACTTTTTTTCTGTCATCAGTTGCAGTCAAAATATAACAATGAACAATATGGCATCATCAATTCATGTATCCCACCCCACATGGCAACAAAAGCTTAGTTTTTATTGTTATTGTTATATAATAAAAACACAAGTCAAGACTAGTTTACTCAGTTACACAGTAATATAAATTGTGACCTTACTCGCAAGACTGCACAATCAATCATACGACTTTCTCATGCCTTGGCATCTTAATCACACTCTCTCACACAGTTAGATGGGATCAGCAGTGTAGAATGGTTTTTTTGAAAATCTGAGAAACCCAACCCATTTTCAGTTGACCCATCAGATTAAGGCCCTAGCCTCATTCATTCCAGTATTAATCTTCACCTTTTTTTCTACTCCTCTGCACACAACAGTACCAAACCCCCTCCTTGGTCCTTCTGCTTCTAGATTCAACACTCGATTCATTTGCTAGTGGGTTCCACTACTCCTAATTTCAGTTTGGTTTCTTTAATGTTTGAGAACTTGATTAAATTTTCTGCTCTCTGCTGGGTTCCACTCATTCTCTAATATGTTTTGCGGTTTATAATGACTATTAAGTGGGAAATGAACTGCTAGGGAAGGCAACGAGGGTTCAGGTGCGACTAGAGTTGAAAGCAGATCAGTGAGTGTTGTTGAGGGGGTTCTAGATTTGGAACTGTTGGTGTGACTTGTAAGTTTGTGGCTCTGAGAAATTCAAAGTTATTTTGCCTTATATCTCTTCATTTATCAGTACATGTGTTTAAACATAATTTTGTATTTTAGTTAGGATGATCCATGTTACACTTGCACAATCCACAAGAATAGTGATCCATGTACTTTGTTTGCTAGACTTGAATTACAAATTGCATACCTCAAAAATTAGGGGCTGATTGGTTTGTTTCCTTGTTTTCAATTAAGTTTATATTTTCCCTTATTGTAAAAATTGCAACCATGTTTTCATTCTATTCCTTGTTCACAAAACTTTAAGACCAAATAGTGAAAACTAACAATTCCTTCATAAAGTTTTTGAAAAAATAAATAAGAGGAAAAAATGTTGCATTTTAGGCACTGTGGTTTGATAAAAACATTTTCTATTTTTACTTTAATTACAATAAAGTGGTGTTTTTTTTACTTGGTTACCTTTTTAAAGTTGGAATAGATATAAGTGAAAAAAAAAAACTTTTCATTATTTTCAATGCTTCTGTTTCTCAAAAGTTTGTACAGTAAACAACTTTTCATTGATTGCACAGAATATAGAAAACGTTTTATTATTCAAACTTTTGAAAAAATGAAAACAAGAAAATGTTTCCTCAAACCAAATGCCTCTTGGTAATCATAGTGAAAACATATAAACTGAAAATGTAAACAAGAAAATAAACCAAACACCCTATTAGATTTTAACCTCATCAACAAATTATTACATTAACTAATGTAACAAAGTCATAACAATGTGCAAACCTGGGCTACTACACAAAGAAGCTCCTCGTGAGATAAGACAGCAGTTTTGTGATACCGCTGATAGAGATCAGCTCCAAAAGCACCATGTGGTAGCCAGTCAGCAGGAGCAAAATTGACTGCCTCTGCACAATTTAAACCTGAGAACATAAACAAATACAAAGTATGACACACTTCAGATTATATTTAAGATTGTAATTTTGGATGAAGACGAAGACAAAAATAAAATTGCATACCAAGATTGAAACCTCCATGGTAAGACCTGGGGAAGGTAATAACAAAATTCCCAGGCTCCTGGAAAACATCAAATGAAAAGAAACATGTCAAAGATCAAATATATATAAATATAAAGAAATGACAAGCAAACAGCCGTATTCATTTACTGGAAACATACATGGAGGGACACTAAGTGTAAGTGAATATTAAGTGTAAAAGAACTTCAACTGCAACCCACAATGTTCCACCTAATCAAATTATAAGCATTATTGTGCATTACTTATTTACTTGGATATTATATATCTTAAACCCGATAAATAATACCTGAAGTATACTGTAGACAGGAACTCCATTTTCTTGCAATACAGATGGGTTCAGCATAGTAACAAGCTGAAAAAGTAGATCAGGTTGTGCATCAAAAAGATCAGGAAGACTGCTTCTCATCACCTACAAGGAAGTGGATCATTTTACTGTTATTGTCAATGAATTTCTTAAAATTAACAAATTATGAAATGTTTGGATTGTTGGGTTGTAGGGAAAGGAGGGGAGGATTTATGTTTTAATATTGAATTTTCAAATGAGAGTGATAAAATGTCTTTGAAAACTGGTGACGGATGATTCAAAGATTACATGACTATATCTCACTTGAAAAATGTTCAAAATTTTAAATAAAATACTAATTCAAATTGAAATATTAACGACTCCTAAAAATGACTCCATCTAAAAATACTTTTAGAGAACCACTAACTTAAGTGAACTACACTATATATATACTATCAAAGATAAATACAAAAAAAAATCAAATTTTAGATTTCAATGTGGGAAATTTAACACATGTTTAGCAGCTTACACTTCTCAAAACCATATTTTATATCACAGGATACCACTACATAAAATCTTGACAATAGTTGCCCGAATAAGTGATCTCATTTCATGACTAATAGTTGCTTATACAATTGACAACTCAATTTACACGTAAGGAAAAGGAGAGCAGTTTTATGGTTATCTTTGTATCCAGTATCGAATAGCACAATTATAACGAATCAGAAGAATCCTTTTAAACTATTCCCCTCTTCATAAATTCTATTCATAAAAAAATACACTTCTTTGTTAAACACACACACCCCATGTCCACCCACAATTACAGTGTGCATGCAAGTGTTTGTGTGCGAAGAAACTGGAAAATAAACACAGGTAAACAAATGGGCTGCAATAGCAAGCATGACAATAAATTTTCTGTTGCAAATTTTAATCCTCCACAGGTGCAGGGTTGGAAGAAGCAGCAGAAAAAAACGAGGCAATTAGATCACTCTTTTTAAAGAAAATATCAAAAAGTAAAAATAATGCATAGATATAACAAGGACCCAAGACCTACCTTCTCAAAAGCACTGGATTGACTACCAGGCACACTGTACCAGCACTTTGCCTCTCCCCTAGAACAAAATAGAAATCAGAACTGAATTGTGGCGGGGGGCACATAACACTCATGAAACCAAATATATATTCAAAAAAAAATTAAAGATCATAAAAACATTGCAAATATTGGCAGTTGAGGTTCCATGACACATAAAAACCGCACAAATGCAGAAAGAAAAGCAAAAGAAAAGCAGATTAAACAAAAATGCAAAATTCATGAATTCTTTGAAAAGTACAAGAAAAATTGTGAGCCAAATTTAAGTCTTCGGCAAAATAAGGCCACAGGTTAAGTACACCAGAGATTTCCAGCTTTCCAAAAGAAAAAAAAATGTCAGTCCAAAATTGTTACAATTTCACACTTTTATGTAGAAGTCACACAAAAATTTAATCAATAAACATGTTTCGGCATGAGGAGAAAATTTGAAACAAAAACTCATTTGACAATTATAGAAAACTTTCGTTCTTCCTTTTTTGAACTAAACATCCATGTTAATTGAATGTAGTAATTTTATGATTAAATTTGTTTGGAGTGGTGATGGGTGGGTCAATTGTAAACAATTAGCTTTCCGCATGTGAATTGTATCCAAAATTTCAAGTTAAATATGCAGTTTTATTGAGTCACTGCCAAGCCAAACATGCTATAAGATTATTTACAATCCTATTGCCGCAAAAAATTTGGCAGCTTGACGTTAAATTTTCTGTATGCAATAAGCGGTGCTCAGAGAAAGTATGAATGAAGGAATTGTTCTATGCTTAGGTAGAAAATTTGGAAGAATGTAACTAGTTTTTGTTAAAAGACTCTGTCTGGAACTAGCATGGAACTAGCATGGAACGCACGAAGCACTTCTGTAATTCTGCTGATCACATACATATTTAGCTAGGAAAGCTTTTGTGTTCTCAAACGGAGAATAATAACAAGCCACTAGGATTGAGCTAGTTGTTAGAGGTTTGGATAATTTGCCTCAGTTCACAAGTTCAAACCTCCATGATTCCTTTCATAGTATTCTTGCTATTGGATTGAACCAACAAGTTTATGTGGAACATCAAAGTGCACATCATTAGTAACAAGTTTGCTACAGTTAAATTTTCCCTAATACAACCAAATCTTGTTCTTGTGATCAGGTTATGATTCATTGAACATGTTAGGTTCATTCAACATGGCCATAAATTATCCTATTAGCATACATGAAAAAAATACATAACTCCTGAAAGAAAGGGTTCTATTTTATTGAAACAAACAAGAATTGATGGTTTGGCGCTGTTATGATATATATTACAAAAAAAGAAGATAATTGTACAAGATCAGCACAAATAAATAAAAGTAAGGCATACCAGTGTAGATAATTCATTGAGTAAAAGCAGTGATCCTCAAAATGCCAGCAAAAGGATGAGAATAGCATCCCAATATATAGCCAGGGTACCATGACACCGGTGATATTGTGATGAACAGCTCGGAGCATTGAACCTTTCAACTTAGGCAGGTTATTAAGATTCCACGGGTTAGTTGAGTATTCTTCCCATGATTTGTCATCAATTGATTCTGGTTTTTTATCAGCTACTCGTGGAAAACCACTCCCGTAAACAGATGTATCCAAGTCATTTCCATACATAACCTCAACCTCACCAACCAAACCCTCCACAATATCCCAAAATTTTTTCTCTATTTGCACCCTTGAAACAGGCCCTGATCCAAACCATCTCCTCCTTGACAGATCCGCTTTCCGTCTAAAAGCTTCCAATGAATAGTGCTTCCCAGGCACAAAACCAAAGCTGTCCCGATCAGAATTCAAGCAGTTGAAACAATACCAATTACCCATTGGAATTTGCTTCAACGGTGGGGAAAGACAATATGTATGCCATCCCTTATCACACCTGTCACACAAAAGCATCAGTTCCCCATGCAGACCACTTTTACATTGCTCACAAATCTGATCATGATCTTCTCCTTGCACTTTACTATCCTTCCGTTTTAAACAATCAATACTCTTGTGAATCCTCTTTGACACCAAAGGTTTCACCCCACAATCACTCTTGTGCTCCTCATACAAGCTTTTCTTACAACTCTGGTCTGTCCCTTGATTCATCTGGTTATAAAATTTCTCGTAATCATACAAGTGTTCACGGTACAACTGACACAGAACATGCTTAGCACAATCCGAAATCTTGCCACTGGACCTCACAAACCGTGCAACATCCCCCCATTTCTTCCCATCAACAACCTTATCATAACCACCATACCGCTTCACGGCATTGAATAGCTTACACAAGTCCAGCTCCGCCCCCTCGAACACAACCCTTTTCCTGGACTTCTTACTACAGTGATCCTTCAAAAACCTAGAGTACTCCAAGTCAAAGGTCTTGGAGTCACACGAAGCAGGGCGAGCCTGGAGCTTGTGAATGGCCTGAGTCTTGGTAGGAAAAGTGAAAGCGTCTAGATCCAAAGCAAAAGGGGGTTTCCAACTCTTCGGAGGCACAATCTTACAAATTCCATAAGGCTCAGCCTCAGGTCTAATCTTATAAATATACTCCAAAGGATCCTTGAATTCATCCTCAGTAGGGTAATACACAGGCCCTGCAGGTATAGTTGAGGATGCTACACTCAAACTAGGTCCTACCACACCTTTCTCCACAGCTCTAGGTTTTCCCTTCCCCATCTATTCTATCACCACCGCCAACCAATTCATCAATGCCAACACTTCAAAGATAACTAACTAACTAACTCGTTAAACGCCAAGTAATAGCAGCAGCAGAGAGAGGTTGCAGTTTAGTTTACCTTTTGCCCAAGCGCAGTGGCAGTGACAGTAGCAGCAGCAATAGCAGCGCAATGAAGACAGGAAGATGCAGTGGAGTCTTGTCCCGTGTACAGTGCCTTTGATTTGGTTTCGACTGCTATTAAATTAATTAATAATATATAGCTTCTCTCTACTCTGCCGTATCTCACGGGAAGACTTCTTTCCAAAGATAACTCGTCATCCAGATACTTTGGTTCGTTTGCTTGGGTTAGGTTAGGTTCACGTTGACTCGGGCCCAATCTTCTTCTGGACTCAACACAACTCTCTTTCACAGTTTGCTTCCTGCACCCCCATCATTACAATATTTGTTAAGTTTCATTTCCTACTTGTACATTAATTTTCTTTTCTCGCATTAAAATGGATAATCCTCACGTGTATATATTTCTGTGCCACGTTTTTATTTCTTCATTAACTTGTCCACCTTTTAACTTTATTTCTTAAATTGGTTTTTTTTTTTTCATGTTTTAGCTATTTTTTTTAAACATGTGTTCAAAATCCTATACACACTTTTATATTTTTCTTTTTTTTACAAATACATTTTAAATTACTTTCTATATTTTATTATTTATATTATTTTATTTAAATTCACCGAATTGAATTCTTCGATTTTTGAAAAGCAATTGTAAAACCACCAACAGAAAAATATTGATTATTTTAATTTATTTCCAATCTAATTTGTAATAAATAGATAAGTCAATTTCAACGTAAATCCTTAAAGATTGAGAAATTTAACGGATAGTAGTTATATCTCTAATGTTAAAAGTTAAGGAACTTAATTAAACACTTTATTAATAAGTTTCAATAGTGTGTAAGATTTTTTGAATAATGATAAGATGACACATTTTTACATTCATTTGACGTAAAGTTTAAAAATAAAATGATCATGAAAGTGAGTTTTGTATTTTTTCAATAAGAAATAGAAATAAATAAGGGTAATATTAAATTAATATGAAAATTTTAGGTGTGTTAAAAAATATATATATATTTTTTACTTTATTAAGGAACGTGACATTATGACTCAATTTGCTCAAATGATAATTTTCCATTTTGGAGAGTACACCTAGAGATAACAACGGGTCGGATTGGACACGGATAATGTCTACCCGCAACTTGACCCGAAAAAAACATTTCATCTGCTATCTAACCCGCTATCCGCACAGATACTCGCTTAAAAAATATTTGCAGATATTTTAAAACATGCGGCTGCAAATATTTAAAAGAAATATTTTTATAAATTATTAAAATAAAATTTAAATAAAATTACAAAAACATATATAAAATATAATATAAACTAAGTTAAATATAAATTAAAATTTAATTTAAGTAAATTTAACCTTATAAAATATAAATTAATTTTAATTAAATTTAACTTAATAAGATATAAATTAAATTTTTATTTTTATTTTTGCGGATATCAATATACGCAGGTATGGATAGTATAATATCTGTACCCGATCCATTTATAAACAGATATTAAAATATCCGTAAGTATTAATTATCCGTCGCGGATTTTATTCAAAAATATCGCGTGAATTTTTTTGTCAATGAATACACGGACTCTCTTTTTTATTTGATTTTATTCATTTGGTTATCTTTATAAATATTTTGAATTTTATTTTCAACTAATTTTAAACTATCTTTTTCTTAATTGGCATACTTAATTTGCACAATGATTCATCTCTTCCAATTTATCGCTTTTAATTTATTTTTAAATTAAACTTCAATGTTTTAAAAAATATTAATAGCTACAAAAATACTCTTTTATTGTAAATCTTATACATTAAACATTTATATCGTGCAACAAGTTAAAATAACGTACATAAAAATTAGTTGCGTATCAAACTTTCATAAATAATATAAATTTTATAAGGTTTTGTTGTTTAACACGAATAATTTTTTAACAACATTAAAATGAATAGGTTTTAATGAATAAAAAAATATAACAATTATAAAATTTAACATGGAAAATTGAAACACAAAAGTTGAATTGTTTTATTTAAATAAATTATTTTAAATGTAATTGAAAGAGACTAAGGCTGTCTTTGGATTTGAAGATGAATTTGTGAGAATAAATTTGAGAGGAAAAATAGGTGAATGTGAAATTGTTTAAATTAAAAGAAAGTGAAAAGATTTAAGAAGAAAGTTGATCAAAATTAATAAATAATGTGAGAAATTTTATAGATTAAAAAAATATTTTAATTGAAAAATAAAAAACTATTATTATTTTATTGTTATTAAAATATAAATAAAATTTAAAAATAAAATTATTTAACTTTTTGGTAGTAAATCTTTTCTGTGTTGAAGAAAAAGTTAAAAACAAAAGAAAGTTTTGATTTCAGTGAGCTTTTTGTCCCTATTACTTTCTCCATGAATGGTAAATATGTGCATTTCCGGCAAATATTTTATTATATTAAATTATGAGAAAATTTCTTCTCCTTGATTGAAAGCGCCTCCCTCGCTAAGGTTGTCGTTTCCATCCATCCCTCAGGTTCGTGTCGTCGTTCTCGTGTTCTCTTTTCCACTATCTTTTCTATTATAAATTTGCTTTATATTATTGGTTTCTTCTACTTTATTGACATCTTAAATTATCTTTTATTGTATCAGATTTACCTTTTGTTTTTCAATATATCTTCCTACTTTATTGGCACTGACCCTTTATTGTGGCAGCTTCTATTATTGAAAGCCGATTAGGTTTATTATTCTCTTGGACAAGTTATCAACACTTGCAACTTTAAAATTGACATCAATATATATATATACTCATCTAGCTAAGTTTCCCATCTTGCCCCCACCCCAGGAAGCAAGATTTGCGTAACTCTTTAAACCTCTTTGGTTGAAAATGAAAATTGTGTCCTCAAGAAAGAATTAACGTATGTGAATATGTAGAAAGCTATTAGAGACTAAGTTTCTCTTATATATGTGTGTCTCTGTCTGTGCATAACAGGTGTTCAAAGCAATTCCCATAAACAAAGTTCATGGGCAAGAAAGGAGGGGCAAAAAAATCGGAGTCTGTATCTCACGCTCCAATATCATTAAGGGAAGAGGTCACCGGAAAACTACAAACGAAGGCAGCCTCTGAGACCAAGTCAAAATTGAGATTTGAGCACTTGAAAAACCTTGCAGTGTGGGCCACCACCAATGACCCTCCCATACACTCTCTGGGCGCCTTCTATGGACACCAATTTGCCACCTTTGGAGAGTCAATTGGAGTACCACCTGATAATTCTCTAATAATTTGCCAAAGGTTTGTTATACCCTATTTCTGTCTGTTTAGTAGTTATTCCTGTTCTTCAATTTGGTTCAGCAGTTGTCCCTTTAATAATTAATTTTATGGCTTGAACCTTTAGCGGAAAACTACATTTACAATATTATTTTTCTTTAACATTTTGAATAGTGATACGGAGCAATATGTCCTATCTGTTGTTGGAATTATTATCTGATCAAAGTTAGCAAAGTGTTATATTTCTAATAAGCAGCACCCAAGGAATCCACCTTTAAAGTCTAGTTGTTAAGAGAGGAGAACCGAAACTACACTCTACCAAGTATCCTATACAACTTGATGTGGAGCTTTGACATCCCGTAATACTCAAATTCCTACCATAGAACTATTTTTGAGAGCCTTTTAGTGGCGTTCACTCTACAACACTTCATTAGATGAAACTTCACTCAACTTCCTTGGTCGTAACACTCCTCCAGTGTGAACTCTCCATAGGTAAGCCTTTTTTTACCAACTTTGATACTAAGTCACAAGCATCCAAGCACTCGGAGAATCACTCTTAAAAACTAGCTATTAAAGGGGGAAGAACCAAACAATTAAATAGCTAAGATAGCATTCCATACTAGTTTATATGAGATTTAGACAGCTCGTAATGTTTGATTCCCAATCAATTTTATCTTTGTTATTCAAATTAACAATTCAATTTGTGACAATTTTGTAATGGTTGCGGTTGTTGTGTTGTTATTCTCTATGCTATTGTTGTTCTTCAAAAGTTTCAATATGGTTTAGCTTATAAATGTTCAGCTGCTTAATTACCATACCCGTATATCATTAAAGAATTTGGTGATCTTTTGTTGATAATAGTTTAATTGAGAGAAACAAAAATCGTTTGATAGCTCCAACAGATGATTTTTTTAAGTAGCATTTATTTGAGTTTGATTGAATGTCCAATCAGGTTCATGTTCTAAGTTATCTTTAAACTGTTGGTGCTTTGAAATTTCATAAGATCTCAGTATGAAATATGTTTATCAACACTGATAATCATTTGACTGCTCTACAGATGTAAAACTGTTCTTCAACCTGGCTTTAATTCAACTGTAAGAATTGAGAAGAGTAAGTTGAAGGTCAGGCGTAAGCAAAAGAAGTCTGGTAACATTACTCAAAACAACGTAGTGTACAGGTGTCATCATTGTTTGCATCAGAATCTAAAGAGAGGGACACATAAAAGGAATCTGTCCGTCAAAAGTTAAATCATCATTAGAGTCAACACCTCCATCAAAATCCATTGTAAGTGATTCTTGTAAAATAGAGAAAGGCATTGCAAGTAAAGATGGAATCAATGAAATAAATGTGTTTCCTTCCCGAGGGGCCAAAACTCAATCTACTTCGTCGAGTACAAATACAAAAACTTTGTTAGAAGGAAAGAGGAGAAGGCAAGATAGTCCCCTGTCCAATGATATTATTAAAACTACAAACATGTCTGGAAAAGGAGCAAATCCTGTGAGTACATCCATCAAAAGACGAAGAAAATCTTGGATGAGTTTAAAGGAAATTGCTCAGAGCAAAGAGCATAAGAACAGTCAGATTGGTAATTTGACAATCCCAGTCTTTCTGTAAATAGGGAAATTTCCTGTGTTGGTTAAATTCAATTGTATGTTTTACATGATGCCTGCTGGCCTTATACTTCAATTGCTGCTTCTACCTAAATTGTCTTTACTGATGCCCTGTTAGAGTCCTGTTCTCCTGTTTCCTAAGTCATGTATAAATAGGTATAATAGTTAAATATAATCAAGTATTATATAATAAGATATTATGTAATATATTGGAGATATAGAATCGGATAATAAATTATTATATTTAGATATTTATATCTTCAAAAGTATGTACAAACAAAAATTAAATGTAAAACAAAAATTGAGAACTAAAATAAAGAGTCATTTTTAGGAATAGAATTGCTGTTTAACACTTGTTTAACAAAAATTGAGAACTAAAATAAAGTTATTAACCTGTGTGATTGGATAGGTAAGACTAGTGATATTTTAAGTTAACGTGATTGTTTCAAGACACTTGCTGGGAAAAAATACCTAGATTCGTGATAGTTATATAAGGTTATGTGGTGTGCGTTCATGAAGAAAGGAAATGCAGTATAGGTTGGTTGATTTGATTTGATTTCAATTTTATAAGGGAGTTTTAAATTCCAAAAAATAATACATCAATTAGCTTTAAAGATCTTATCTTAATTTATATTAATAAAAAAACAATAATAAAAGCATTGGATGATAGAAGAAAAGCATTACACGATAAAAGGAAAAACATTAGACAATAGAAGCGAAAACATTAGCCAATATACGAAAAAAAACATTATCTTATTATATTTTTGTATGTGAAAGAAGACAGCCTACAACCTATTGCACACGAAAAATGGAAAAAAAGATAGCTATAAAATAGAAAAGAACTCAACACCTAAAGAACGTTTTCTGTTTAACTAGACTTCACATGGCTATACCACCAACACACCCAAAAAGCTCATCTTCGTATCGAATAATAAAACTTACGAAGAACGAAACATAATAAAACTATTATAAAAATGAAAAATTAATTTAACAGTAATTATCACAACTTGATAAATCTTTTACATGTACAACAAACACGATTCTAAATAATTTTGTGTCATTAAAGAATTTTGTAATTTTTTCAAAAATTCTATTTAAGAGATAAAAATGAAAATAAAAACACAAAAAAAAACATCTTTATATAATGGTATAAATATTTTACTTTTCAATGTTTTTTTTACGTATGACTTATAATACAGTTTATTAGTGTTACATAGACATAAAATATAAATTTTACATGCATTGATAACCAAATCAACATTTCATTAAAATTTTTAATAATAAATAAATTTTACACTTGTAAATATATAAGTTATATAAAATTACATAAATTAAAATTAACATGACATTAATTACACAATTAAATTGTTTTTAGGACTAAATATATTTTTAATCCTAAACTTATGAAATTGAAACTCTTATTTTAAACTATGATATATTTTACTTGTCAAATTTTAAAAATAAATGAATATAATTATTTTAATACATGATATTGATTTTTTTATATATTAAACAATATTTTAGATTGATATTTGAACGAAAACGTGTATAAAAATCAAATGTAAATATAGAACATATAAAATAAAATTAACGTAATTGAGTTAAAAAATTATATTAATTTATTTTTAAAATTTAAAAGATAAAATATATTAAAATTTGGGAAAGAATTATAATTTTACAAAAAGAAATTAGAGATTAAAAATATATTTAATATTTTTCATATATATTTAAAATTATATTAATTATTTATATCAAAAAGACCTGGGTAGAGAAAATAATTAACGCTTGAGTTGAATCGACATGGCGTGAGTGTGTACAAGATTTGTCTTGACTTGTATATATATTGAGTCTGCATTAGATTTTAGATTGATGACAGTAATCATCACTCAACACTTGAACATGGTGAATCGTCGACGCTTTATTCGAGTTGCAGTGAGCGACGATGAAGATGAAGCATCACGTCCACGACGAACGCGGAAAAGATTGAGGCTTTTTGAGGAAGAGGAAGACGACGATAATGATAACAAGAACGAAGAACAACCACTGCAGAAAAAAGAAGAAGTTCCAGAATCGCCTCAGCCTGCGGAGGATGCTACTCCTATTGGTAAACCAATTAGGTTTTCGGGAAAAGGAAAAGGCAAGAGAAGTCACTACGAGTCCTTCATGTTCAATGGCGTCGAATATACTCTTGTAAGCTCCTTGTTCTCATTAATTGTTCACAGATTAGGGTTTTCAAGACGAAACACTTTTCCCAATTCCTTTTGCTTTGTTTCTATACAGGAGGATTCTGTTTTTTTCTTTCCCGAGGAAAAAGGCCAAAAGCCATATGCTGCAATTATTAAGGTATACGCTTATGTACTTGTCAACTACTATTGATTGTGATTTTAGATCTTCAAAATTAATCAATTTGATTTCTCTTCATACCTATTAAATAATCACTGTTAGCAGTTAGTATTATCATTCCCATTGTCAATATTAATGCTGCATTGATATCTTTCTTCTCAAAGGGGTTTTCTTAACGTTGTTATGTTGTCAGGACATTAAACAAGGAAGTGATGGTAATGTGATAGTGACGGGACAATGGTTTTATCGTCCTGAAGAAGCTGAGAAAAAAGGTGGCGGGAACTGGAAATTACATGATACAAGGGAGTTATTTTACAGTTTCCATCGTGATGATGTTCCTGCTGAGGCTATCATGCACAAGTGTGTGGTGCATTTTGCTCCCATACATAAACAACTTCCAAAACGTAAGGATCACCCTGGATTTATTGTACAAAAGGTATATGACAATGTGGGAAAAAAACTTTGGAGATTGGATGATAAAGTTTATGGGGATACTAAGCAGCGAGAGATTGATGTGCTTATTCATAAGACTCTACAACTTATTGGTGAACTACCTCGTATTGAGTTCGTGGAAACCACTGATGATGCGCATGACCAAATGAAAAGTGAAAAAGTTTGAGGAGAAGCACTGTTCAACTCTTGATATTTCAAAGGATCAAAAGCTTATGAGGTGAACTGCATGAATATTTAAGCTCTCAGCCACTCTTTTTCCATTGTACCTCCACCAACTCATGCATGGCCATTAGCTTTTTTTGTCTTTCAGAGCTAAATTATATTTGACAGAATGTTTGGTCAGATACATCTCTTTCTTTCTTTCTCTAAAAATTTCTCTCATATACTTGTTTATTGTGATACATATATATTATATATCCACCCACCAACCTAGCTTTTTTCCATACCTGCTTTTATGTTTAAGTTCCTTTTTGTGTGCAATTTGTGCGTGCGTGCGCACCATCATGAGAAAACAAAATAGTGTTGAAACCCTAAACATATGAATTGTCCAACTCCTAGAAAGTTTTGATGGGAACAATCCAACATTGAAGTTTTGTAAATCCAACTGCCAAAGTGTTTTTGACCTAAGGATCCAAAACATGGTTTTGAACACACAAAAAAACCATTTTTTATTTATTTTATCGTACGTTACTTATTACAAAAGAGTGTCTAGCATGTGGTTTTATATAACATTAAAAATATGTTCTCATATCCCGTGAGTTTTAGAAAGAGTGGAAGACTTCTTGCGGTGATTACTTTTTTAAAACGCAAAATGAAGAGTTCAATAAATGATAGTAGACGACTACGTGACTATTATGAATGGTAATTTCTAACTTATTTTTATTCTTTTTCAATTTTGTATTTTGAATTGAAGTTTCATATTCTCATCCGTGGGCTAGCTTTTGCGAAACAATTTCGCTATCTTCTAAAAGCTTGGAGTGACTTTTAATAATAATAAAATACTTGATTAATTTGTAATATCATGAAGAGATCATGTTTGGTTGAGACTTTAAAACACTAGCGTCAGGTCAAATGTTGATGCTGACAAATAAATTAACTTTAAATAATTATTAGTGTCAGTTGAGTTACAGCAGCGCATCCAACTCTAAATTTTGACCGTTAATTTGTTAATGTTAATCTTTAAAATTGACTTTAACTAGCTTTCACTTACAAGGTGCTAAAGTTATTACTAACTTTTAAATTGATTATTTTTATTAAAGTAATTTAGTGCTGGTCAAACTCGTGTTAATATGTTATTGTATTGTTTATTTTAAAACTATTTAATTTAGGGTCAATTTTATCTGACACTAATTACAGTAAATTAAAAAAAAATCCTATTCAATACTTTAATGTTTAACAAATATAAACAATAAATATATATATATATATATATATATATATATATATATATATATATATATATATATATATATATATATATATATATATATATATATATATATAATGGATGAAAGGAATGAATATAGAAGAGATGAATGTGAATGAAACGAATGATTATTAAGGAAGAAAATTAGGAAAAGAATGTGCAACGAAGGAAAAGAGAAAATATAATATGAACGAAGAAAATGAGAAAAAAAATGTAAATAAATGTCTGTGAATGAAAAAGATTATGTTAAATGAATATAGGTGAAAGAGATGAATATATATATATATATATATATATATATATATATATATATATATATATATATATATATATATATATATATATATATATATATATATATATATATATATATATATATAATATGGGGTTTGCTAACACGTACGTCTGTTGTTCAGTTGGTATATTTTAGTAATGTGTATCGGGTTTTATTAGACAAAAATATCCTTATATATCATGCATTCTAAGTTTTAAGGTTAAGGGTGTTTTAAGGTTAAGGGTATTTTAATGATTTTCATTCTCAAAACTAAAAAAACAAGAAACCCCAAAACCCTTAGTCACCTCTCTCATTCCTCTCAACCCTTTCTCTTTCATCTTTCTCACTACAATATTTTCTCTGTCATTCCTACCGTCACTTAATTTAAAAATGAAATTTAATAATAATAAGAAGGGAAAATATATAACACAGTCCTCCAATCAAAAATCAACATCAACATCATCAATTATTTTATTATTAAAGTGGAAAACAAATGAACGAATAGAGCAAGAGCAACAAATTACAGTGTCGCAGGTTGTTGTGTGGGGGTGATGGAGAGTATGGAGATGAGAGAGAAACAAATTGGATAAGTGAGGAAGATGGATTAGGGTTAGATAAGTGTTTCTCCATATTCACCTTTAGGCAAATGTTCATTCAAGATCTCTTCAATTTCATCCTCTTTACTAACCTTTTTAATTTCATCATCTGCAGATGTTGAATCATCATTTCTAAAAAAAACCCTCCAAGTCAATTACCAATTCCTTCGGATGTCATTATGCTTGTAAAAATTAAATAAAATTAGACAAGGCAAAAATTATAAAATGAAAACTCATTATAAAATCATTTTTTTGTAAGAAATTGTTTAACGAGTGTTTCTGATTTTTTCCAAGTCAATTACCAATTTCTTTAATGTCATTATGCTTGTGAAAATTAGATAAAATTAGATAAGACAAAAATTATAAAATGAAAACTCATTATAAAATCATTTTTTGTAAGAAATTTTTTAACAACGAGTATTTCTGATTTTTTTCTAGGCCAATTACCAATTCTTTCATATGTTATGCTTGTGAAAATTAGATAAGACAAAAATTATAAAATGAAAACTTATTATAAAATCATTTTTTGTAATAAATTGTTAAACCGTGTTTCTGATTTTTTTTCAGTTGGACTACCATAGGATGACAGATAAAATGTTGGAGTGAGAGATGAAAGAGAAAGGGTTGAAAGGAATAAAGGAGGTCATGAGGGAGGTGAGCAAGAGTTTGGGAATGAAAATTATTCAAATACCCTTGACTTTAAAACTTAGAATCCATGATACATAAGGATATTTTTGTCTATTAAAATCTGGTATACATTGCTAAAATGTACCAACTGAAAAACAGGCATACACGCGTTAGCAGCAAACATGAGTGGGAGAAAATTTATCAGTATAAATAAAGAAAATAGTATGATCAAATTTATATAAAAATTTATATGGAAGAAAATTATAAATAAAGAAATTTGTCATTCTTAAATATGAATTATGAAATTAAAATTAATTCACGATCCATATTTAACACATTTAACATAAAAAATGTATGAATTCAAAATATATAACTTCACATACTTTAAATAAATATAAATATTAAAAATAAAACATTGTTTAGTTCACATTAATTTTATTTATTTTAATTTTATTTTATACATATTTGCTAATTCAACATCACCTTAAATAAACAAAATATTAAAATAAATAATATTATTGTTAACACTAATATTATCTATTTTAGTTTTTTTATATATATTTAACATCCATTTAAATAAATAAACATTAAAACTAAATAAGATTGATAGAATTAACCTTATTTATTTTAATTTTTTTAATATTTATTAGCCACTTAATCAATATTATATTTAAAAAGAAATTACAAATAATTTTGTATACTTTTTAATTTAATATTTTATATTATATTAAAATCTGCTAAATCAATACGCCACAATTTAATCTATGCTAATATGTAGAAGGTAAAATCATGTTTTTTTACTGAGAAAGGTTGTGAAATTTGATATAAATGTTATTGATATTGAAAATTCTTTAGCTGGATGAACTGAACTTTAAAGTTGTAATAAAATGAAGCATGATAAAATTCTTTGCGTCATATTGTCAATCTTTCTCTTTCACACTTCTAAATTTTCATATTGTAAAGAAAGTTATCCAACTTATATGTAGTTTTGTCAAAATTAAAATTTCAAAAATGACATATATTTTATGTATAAAGTAATAGAAACAAATAAAATAGTTTTTCAGATGAAATTCATCCAATCAATGGGAAAATCCAAACCAAATTAACTCTTTTATTTTAATTAATTTTATTGCTTAAAATTCAAATAATCTTATTAGAAAATACAATAATAGAGGTATTCCAGTATATTTATGTTTGAAGAACACTTATCTCGATCTTTTATCAATGTCTCATCATTTTAATGTTTGATAGGATATTTATATACTTTTTATTTGTACATCTGTACTTTTCATTTTTTTAAAATAAAGGTTCATTCTTTTTCAAAATATAAAATGAAAAATTCAACCAACAAAAGAATATATATGTGTAAACTTTTATTTGACCAGACATTTGTTAAATTTTAAATTTATGTTTTAAAATTAAATTTTGATATAGAAGCTTGAAAACTATATAGTCCTCATAATAATTATATATAACTTCGAAAGTTATACAATTAATTACGTTTGAGATAATTAATTTTTTACACTTAATGAATTAGCACAATGAAGATTTTAATAAAGTAAGCATTACATGCAATTTTTACTTATGGTAAAGTAAATATTACTTACAATTTTGTTTTAAATCCTAATGCTCGATGAAATAAAATAAATTTTAAAATGCTTTTTTTATAAGATCATAAAGCTTAGTTTTAGTTTATCTGACTGATACTAATATTTTTATTGGTGAACAAATATTTTAGCTTTGCCATAGTTTCTCAAGAGACAATTCTTCAAGTTAAACACAAACATAAAAATGTTTGTTAATACTTTAAAATAGTTATTAAAGGAGTTTTTAACTTATTATTTTGGAGTTGCTTCAAGTATATATTATGACATGTAATTCATAACTTAATTATTTTTGGTTAGTACCATCCCTTAAATGCTAATATACATTTTTATTACGTAACAAATGCTCGTTGCATTGTTCTTAACAGTATAAATTAAAGTAGCGATTGATTCACTACAATATATTATGTCAAAATTATACACAATAAAAATTGTAAAATATAACAGTTTAAATTGATAAAAAGTAATTAAGATTTATGAAAATAAATAGAAAATAAATGTATTTAATGTTAACCAGATAAACTCAATTAAATAGTTTAAATAAAAAACACATGTACCTTTTGAAAAACAAATAAAATGATTAGAATTTTTAAAATAATAAAAATTATAATTACATAATATGTGTATATATTTTTAAAATATACACTTTATTTACAAAATAAGATTTATGTAATTGTATCGTTTTATTATTGACTCAGGTATTCTCAAACAATTTATTTTATAAGTTGGAAACCATAAAGAAGTTTGACCATTGAAAACTAATTCATTTAATAGGTAACCTATAAAAACAGTTTTTGTAAAACAAATCCTCATAAATTTTGCTTTGAAAAAAAAGCATTTTGCTTTGAATTAATTAACTTCTGATTTCCGACAAACGAAACAAAAGAAAGAAAAATAGGCAAGAAAATGTGAAAAAGGCCCTTGTTTTCCTTGTTTGTGAAAGGAAAAGGGAAAAATATAATAAATTGTCTAACAATATTATAAAATCACTCAAATACAGATAATTAATTATATTTTAAATATAACCATGCAGTAATATCATTAAAGTATGTACAATATAATTTATTATATTTTGAATAGACACTTGAATAAAAATTTGTGTTACTTAATATTTTATTAATTATATCATAAATATTTCATTAATATTATTTATTTATAACTATCATAATTAAAAATTGAAATTTATATTAAATAAGTGTTTTATTTTTCACTACATCTAATAACAGAGCAAAAGAAAGTTAATAAATAATATAAAAAAAGAGAGGATAAACGTATAACTAAGTTTAATAATAATTAAAATGTATAGAAATTAAAATTTGAGAAATAATTAAAAAGGGCGTAGGTTGGGTGAGAGGAGTGTTCATAACATTGTGCATGTTGACTCGCCTTGAGCGGAATATGCATTTTTTGTAAGGCGAGTTTTGAATTGACATTGAAAAGGTGAGACGGTGATTGTAGTTGAAAATTGGAAGATGGTGAATCGTCGACGCCTGGCTCGGGTGGCGACGAGCGATGACGAAGACGAAGCACCACGCCCACAGCCCACGCGCAAGAGGATGAGGCTTCTGGAGGAAGATAACGATGACGAGAATGAAGAGGAAGAAAAAGAAGAGGTACCGGAACCGCCTCAACCCTTGGAGGACGCTAAGCCTATTGGCGAGCCTGTTAGGGTTTCGGGAAAAGGAAGAGGCAGGAAAAGGCACTATGACTCCTTCGAGTTCGATGGCATCCAATATACTCTCGTAAGCTCCTTTTTCTCATCGATTCTTCAATTATAGGGATTCTATGACCACTGTATAGTTCTAATTCTGGTTTTTTTGGTTTGTGCAGGAGGATCCTGTTCTTCTTGTACCCGAGGACAAAGGCCAAAAGCCATATGTTGCAATTATTAAGGTTTTATTATCTGTTTCCCTTGTCCATTCAATTGTTTCATTAAAAAGGGTAGTCGATTCAATTGTTTCATTCCTGATAAATAATTGTTACTCCTCTTTATCAATACCTGTTCGTGTTCCATTGCTGTTAGGGAGGGTTTTCTGCATCTTTTATCCTCTTTCAAGGGACTTGAATTTTAGACGTTTTTCTGCTGTCAGGACATTACACAGTCTAACAGTGGCAACGTGAAAGTAACGGGACAATGGTTTTATCGCCCAGAAGAAGCTGAGAAAAAAGGTGGTGGAAACTGGCAATCGTGTGATACGAGGGAGCTATTTTATAGTTTTCATCGTGATGATGTTCCTGCGGAGTCTGTAATGCATAAGTGTGTGGTGCATTTTGTTCCCAGGCACAAACAGCTTCCAAAACGTAAGGATCACCCTGGTTTTATTGTACAGAAGGTGTATGACACTGTGGAAAGAAAGCTCTGGAGGCTGAGTGATAAGGACTATGAGGATATTAAGCAGCAGGAAATTGATGTGCTTGTTCAAAAGACTCTTGAACGTATTGGTGAGCTTCTTGACATTGAGCCTAAGGAGGAAGCCCCTGATTATGACGAGGACCAGATAAAACATAGAAGAAGCTTGAACAGAAAAAGTGTTTCACCTCCCAATGCTTCAAAGGAAGAGGAGGAAACACCCAGGAGTGAACAACATCCAAAATCAGAAACACCCAGGAGTGAACAACATCCAAAATCAGAACCACCAGTGAATTGTGTAACAAGTAATGCCTCAGAGTATTATGGCATATTGGTAGAATTCAACGCTCTAACTGGAGATAGCCATCGTGACAAATGGTTGGAGAGGTTGCTTCAACGCATTCAGTACACGTGTGATTGTAATGATAGCAAAGAAAGGGACAAAGGATTGGGAAAAGCCAATTCTGATGAAATCAACGGTGGAAGCAAGCATATAAGTTCAGAATCACTAAATGACTGTCAAGATAAGTTTCAGAAGGTATGATTAATATGTATTATTATGTTCTTAGGAACTAGTTGGTTTCTTTATTTTGTTTTTTAAATTTATTTTTTCCTTATCGGATAATATGAATTCGGTTTCTTTCCCTCATCTCCCTCCCCAATTTTATTTTTTTTGCAGAATTCCAAGTCTTTTATCTGGCCAGATGCTGCTGTTTCAGCCATAGTTTCTCTCGAAAAGGCTTCACATGACGCTCTCTCGTCAGATTTTATGAAGTACAACCAAAAGTTGCGGCAATTAGCTTTTAATCTGCAGGTCAGAAGATTACTTTTGCATATACAAGTTATATGCTTCAGATATTTTTAACTGTTGCATTAATATTGCTGCTAAAGTCTAAGCTGGAACTTTCTAACTTGTATTGATCGTTGTTCATGTTATCTATTAAAAGTAGTGTCTAAGAGGTTACAAATATGGACCATTTATTATCTTTCTATTTAAGAAATGATAAGTTGGAAGGTTGGATGATAATGCTATTGCATACTAAGTAATTTCTATATGCATGAAACACACTATGTATATCCATGTGCTGTTATCTCTTCGGACCATGGAAAAGAATGGGAAAAGCTAGTTAGAACATCTTTATCACAAGTTCTTACGACAACTTTTAAGTCTAAGAACACGTTTTTGCTCAGTTCTTCCATTGGAGAAGAGTGAGTCAGCTTTCATGGTGGAGATCAGCTCTTATTGAAGAACCTGTAAGAACTGTTATTGAAAATAAAAAATAAATTTTGGAACCTAGATATAGTTGATAAAGGGGGGCAAATAAGAAACATTGAGACCATCACATCCATGATGGCACCTATGGTTGCTGTTGAGTCTGCATCTTTTAGGGTTGTCATCCTTTTAGCGGCCACAGTCAAGGCACATCCTTTTTCCAATCAACCATCTTTCTTGTGTTTTTGTGTCAAGATCCTTTCATGGAGGAAAGGGAGAGGGGAAATTTTGTATCAGCTGGTTAAGATGGCCAAGGAAGAGAAAAGAGCATGTGTGATAATGTGACGACAAAAGAATCGGGGAGGGTATGGAGAAGGGGGGGAGTGAAAGGAGTGTTGCATTATGTGAGAGTTAAAAACCAGGAAAAGAAAAAGGATAAACATAAGAATCATGAAAGGACTGTTGCATCATGTGAGAGTTAAAAACCAGGAAAAATTAACAAACATAAGAACCCATATTGAAGTTTTAAAGTTAACATAAAAAATTATTTAATTTCTTAAGTCTGAGCTGTCAGTAAAGGGTCCACAAAAATGCAGAGAACCCAAAATTCGTTTTTTCATTAAAGATTACCTTACATGTAACAATAATTATATATTCTGACTTACATGCATCATCAGAACTTGTGATTTTGATATTTCTGGCTTGAGAAATCTGTGTGAATCTATTCTTGGAATTTGAACTTAAAAGCTTAACTCAATCCCACTAAATTGATTTGTGAGCTGAGGGGTTTCCAAGTTTTAGAAGAACTACTTAGGGTTTATCTTTAGTTGAATGCACGATGTAGGATTTTATAGCTCGTTTGTTGCACCGGATGATGTTTCACTCAACCTTTTTGGTTAGCTTCTTCACAGCTAGTATTTTTCTAGACATCCACAACAAATTCTTATAAATGCTATTAAGGCAGAATAGTGGTATCAGAATTTAGGAGACTCTCCTATGCCCCAACTCATGCCTAAAGCTATTGGCTAAGAGCATGGTAATGTAGGTGGTTTAAAAATGAACTTAGTATAAATTTTGATGCTATTTTTTATTTTGGGTCAAGGTGTAACTCAACTTTGAAAAATTGACTTCTGTGGTAAGGATCACCAAAAATCTATAAGCTCTATTAGGTCTTATCTCTAATAGATGTTGAATTTTCAACCCCTTACTACAAGTGGATCAATCCTGTCATCAAAGGTAGACCTTTTTGAGACATTTACAACCAACTCTAATAGGCTACAATTAAGGTGAGCTGGAGGTGATTGCTATTATAATGGCTTTCCAACACCCTAGTACTCATTCCCTAGTGTTGGGCTTGGAGCTTGACAATGATTTTAAGCTTTAATACTATCTTAGCATTTAAGTTTAAGATCTAATTTAATCCCACAAATTGGTTTGTACGTTGGCAATTGGCCAAGTTGTATGATGGTATACCACATTATCTTAAGCCCCTAAGAGTTGCCGCCTTGTTGGCTGAACACCATGATGCTTCTTGACCCAGTCTTTTTGGTCAGTCTTTTGTAGGTAGCTTTTTTTGAGGCATTCTCTGAGAGACTGCATGAGGTTTGGTCAGGGATGACCACAACTAAAGCGACTTTTCAATATATATGTTTCTTTCCTGCAAAAATAATAAATTGATTATATTGTTAATTTGTGTTCTTTGCAGAAAAATGCAGTGTTAGCATGCCGTTTATTAAACGGAGAGTTGGAACCTTCAAAAATGTTAAACATGACACCCATTGAATTAAAGGTATGATATATGTCCACATCCTTTACAAAAAATCAATTCAACTATTGAGTTGTTTGTTTGTGATGAAATGATGAACTTGTTTCCTAGATTTTCGGTTACTACTTTTTTATTTCAGCCATGAAGGATCTTTTTTTTTTCCCATTAGTGAAATACTTTATGCCCAATTAGGAGTTTAGGTTATTTGTGAACTACATGAGTTCGATTTGTTAAATGCTCAATCTGAGTTCATTTTTTAAATTAATTAAACCTGTCAAGCTTGAGATTAGGCTCGATTATTCTAAACTTTATAACTCAAAAGTAATTCCTGAAAACCTGTTTATACCTTAGAAAACTAGAAAAATGCAGATTACATAGATTCTACTGTATAATACCACTAGACTAACACGTACTTCTATTTTATAGATTACTATCCATTTTTAAAATATCTATTAAATAATATAACATATTTAAAGTTAAAATAGTTTTAAGGAAAACTTTCACAAAAGCAAAATTAATCAAGTTATAGATGCATTATACAAGTCAAGTTGAAGCTGTATTTTTCTTTTCCTGAATATGTCAAGGTCATGTTTTCAGTTAGGTTGTTTGAATAAATGGATTAAGCCTGAACAACTAGTTTTTTTTTTTCTCGCGAGTGAAGCCTATAATTTTAGTTTTCAGTTTGACTCAACTTGTCTAAACCCCTAGACTCGACCTTCTCAAGTAGTCTCTTGCATATTTTGCCTATTTGGCGTATATATTTATCTTAAAAGAACATAGTTTTGGCTCGGTTCATTATTATGCAAGACGCTAGAACAATTGCTTGGCCAAAGGTTCTTTTCAGAAAAAAAACATTAAGTTAGAAACATTTGGATTTAACAAGATCATTTGTAAGTAGTCCTTTCTGAGACGTTGACAACCAATTCTAAGAGGTTGAAACATTAACAAGAAATCTAGGATAACTTCTAACATCTTAGAACTTGGGATTAGGACAAAAACTCAAGTACAGAAATAACCCCTTTGTAGGTGGTATTTTTTCAGAAATTGACAACCTACTTGATAGAACGAGTTAAGGTGGGCAGGGTTTAGGGTTTGATTGCACTTAAGGTGACTTTGGGACATGCATTATATTCGATTGTAGGTATTCAGCTTGAGACTACTCGAATAGGAACTTTAGTCCTCATTTTAGTGCTTGTTTTGTTTGGAATTGCTTTATGCGAATCAAGTCTTACTGAGGCAAAGATAAAGGGGTGGTTTGTGTGTGTGTGTGTGTAATGCATTATTTTTTTGAAATTTTACTTCTAAAATTGGTTGATTTTGAACGGCGCTCTGAAATAACTTTTTATGTTTAAAAAAGCTATTTGCGCTGTGTCTTTTCTATGTAAAAAACTAAAAAAATACATCAACCCGTCAATAGCAGCTATGGATTTTGGTAACTTTTGTCATCAATTTCTGAAAGTTGCATTCATAAAAGATTGAGCTACCCGTTGATGCATAACTTCTTATGGCATATACTAAACATATGAACTTCAGGAGGGTTTGGTTGCTGACAAAAAAATCAAGGAGAAACCTGACGAGACCCAACATTTGCAAGTAAAGTTTCCCGTGTACAATTTTATGTCATTACTATTTAGTGTGAAGATTTACGTTAACAGCTTTACTTCCTCTGAAACAGATGACAGATGGCCGCTGCTCAAAATGCATGGAATGTAAGGTGGGCTTGAGAGAGATTATCCATGCTGGAAATAATGAACGATATCAGGTTTGCATCTTTTTAACTTAGTCCGTTTTTCCAAAACTATGCCTTGCACTTTTATGGCCCGGTTTGATTGCCTGTCGCTTTGCCTATACAGTTGGAATGCGTTTCCTGCGGTCATTCCTGGTATGCCTCTAGAGATGAGGTGTCTATGCCTGTCGTAGATTCATCTGATTCAAAAAGAAACATAGGCACAGCGCCGTAGCCTGTCGCATAATTTAAAGATGTTCAGATGAGGCTGGTGAGGCCCTGCGATTTCAAAGGCAGCCAATGAAATCTCTTACAAAACAAGTTAATCGTATATCTCTAGAAATTATTTTTCTAGTTAGTCGTGCAAAGATGACTGTAAACATGTATTTATCTTGTACAGTGTTGAGTCACATCATAGCAAAAGATTGTTTATAAATAGATTTAGTTCTCCTCCTATTCCATGCAAAAAGCAGTTGGGTTGGGTAAACTTCACATTAACTGACTGATGTTACCTTCTACATTGTAAGGGTAATGTTTGTTATAAAATTGAATTCTTTAATTTGACCTGAACGTACATAGGCGCTAACTTTTTAAACTCATTAATGGGCAAAATAAAAATAGTAAAACTCATACCAGTGGTTAAACACATTACGCCTTCCCCCCATCCCCATAGGTCAAGTATGCCCATGACATGCTTGGAGTTGTGTTTATCCCCTTCCTTATCACTGCATTGAACGTAAGAGCAAAGGAGACTTTTGGTTGGTATGACGTTACCTATGATCGTGAGGACTAAATTACAAAGTGTACAATGGATGAATCTGATAGTGAATAGTATAAACCCTAAGGACGAAGTATGTTGGCCTTCTTCAATACTACACAATACATAACTTTCAATAATAAGAGAATTTTTTTATTTTTATTGTCGTGAAAGCTCTTTTTAAAAGATCAATTATGCTTTTAAAAGTTTGAATGTGATGTTTAAACACAATAAAGTTTTCCCTATCATGAAAATTACGTAATCTGTAAAAGTTAAATTTGTTTCTTTCATTATGTCGTTATCATCATACCACTTTTTTTTTAATTTATATAAATGTGATTTTCATAACATAACACACGTGTCTGAGAATCTTGTAAAAAGTCAACATTAAAATTTCAACAAACTATTGTGAAAATAGTGAAACCATTCAAAATATCTATATTTACTCAGAAATTCCTCTAAATGCTTCAATATCATTTAGATGCTGAATATTCATACTACGTAATTTTTAATCGATTAAAACTTAAACTAAAAGTTATTGTATTTCTCTCGGACAAATCAATTGATGTTTCTTGTTTACTCCATCACCATATTTTCCATCGCCTGTCTACATTCTCTTTTGAAACGTAATTATGTTTGTTTTGTTAGCAAACGATCAAAATTCTAATTCGTAAATACATATAAACTTATAGAACAAGTTAGAAGTAAATTTGTTTTACATATGCACAAAAATGCTCTCTTCTATTTTCTTAACGTTTCTTTAGGATTTTCACTATCTTTTAATCAGTATTCTAACACGAACCTTCTTCGTTCCGACGATTAGTCCTTTGTTGATTACTTTTGTTTTGAGCCAAATAAAGGATTGTTGTCGGCATAATCCGTTTATTTTGTGTACGAAAGTCTCCTCTTTTGCACAGAGGAGGATATTAGTTACAAGTTGTTGATTGGAAGAAAGTTTAACTTATTTTAGCCTAGAACAAAGTTTGACAAGACATGAATATAAATTGAAACATCATGGCCACCATTAGTGCCACGGTGACCACTGAGCGTGACGATATTCAATTTTTCATCAACCAATTGCTATAGTTGGAGCAAGAGAACCTTGACATGACAGAGGTTGTCGCTTAGAATTAGAAGCAATTGCATGCTTGAGATGTTCTGCATAATTTGGAGCACAAAAGGGAATGTTATATTGAACCAACTTCTCCTTCATTCCTCGTTCATTCCTCATTCATCCATGCACCTTTTCTTCCACGTCATCACAATTATCATATTCAACGTCATTTCTGAAATTCATTATTTATCCACAAGTCATTTCTGAAATTCATTATTTATCCACAAGTCATTTCGTTTATTATAATTATTTATTTGTTGTCCTGTTATTCCTTGTGGCACACATCCGGTTCCCTCATTCAGCCTAACCTCCGACAACTACCGTGGCTCATTCTGTTAATCTCACTGTATCAAACTAATTAAATAAACCATTGTTTTCTTCTTAAATAAACTGTTTTCTTCTTGTTAAATCTAAATTATAAAAATCCAATCTGTTTCATAAACAAGTGCTTAAAGAACTTTGAAGCTAGGAAATCTATATAGAAGGTGTCTGTTATTATGAGGATCACTCTGTTAACTCTCCTCAACTAGTGTTGGTGAACTTTGTCCCATGCTCCCATGTCAATTACCAACAAAAACAAATATCCTTCAAAATATACATTTATTTAGGGAATTTTTTTTGGAGGATAATTTACTTTTATAATATATTTTAAAATAGTTTATAATTTGTTTGGATAATTTTTAAGAAAAAAAAATAAGTTTTTAAAATTTGTAAAAATGCATTTTAGTTACATATAGCGTCAAATTTCACAAAAAAGGTATTATTTTAAAGTTTTTTTTAACACTTTATCCACTTTAATTTCATATTTCTTTTTATATTTTCTCTTTGATTAGACTTAATGATTTGAAATTGTTTTCTAGTTTAATATCATTAGAGAATTTTTTAATTCTAGTCAATCTTAATTATTTTTGGCTAATCAACATGAAAGTTTTTTTTTTCTATTTAAGCCATTACTATTTCGTAGTTTACTTTAATTAGGAATCTTTTGTCAATATTGACAAAATATATATATATATACACGAAGGTGTAGTATTTGGAGTTGATGTCAACTAGATTCATATCATTAAAAGAATTGATTATTTTTAAGTTGATGGCAGTTAAACTCAATGATAGTGTATGTAAAATTTTTTGAGTGTTAATTTATTTTTTTAGTTTACATGCTAAAATCATTTATTTATTAATTTATTAATGTCAATCAAAATAATTACTTTTTTCAGCTGAGTTTTTTCAACTCATGTCAATAAAATAAGACTATTCCTTCTATAATTGCAAATAGATTATTTTTCATGAAATAATACTGATTTTTTTTTATCAGTGTCTTCAAAGTTAAAATGCTATTTTTTGTATGCACAGAATAATTAAAATACTCTATATCTAAATAGAAAAAATAATTAAATAAACTTAAATTATCTTATCAATAAAATATTTGAAAATTAACCAATTTAAAATGAAATAATTCAAATTATTATATTTAAATTTCCTAATGTTTTTTATCCAGACACAATAATACATTTCATATCATTAAAATTATTTTAAATAAAATTCAAGTTTCCTTCAAAAGACCTAAAATCTTATACGGCCCATATCTTTAGGAAGCACACTAACCATTGCATTATATATTATGTCTTACATTTACCTCTATAACCTGATTTTTCTTTCGTATGTTGAATAGCTCTTGTACAACAACTATTTTTTTCTTCAATTTATCAATCTTAATGTAAAGAGATAAAAAGGGAAAATATGTACACAAATCATAAGTTAATTAATCTTCATAAGTTATAAAATGTGAGTGTATCTTTGATATGAATTAGTTGTATATTGTAGATTTAAGCTTTGTTTTTCACATTTGCACTATTTTCATAGTGTAAATTGAAAATTATTCACTACTTTTTTCAAATTTCCATCTTATTTGATTTTTTTTTCTTTTTATTTTTTCATAATTCAGATAACCACACTTTCACCTTTAAATCTCCTCAAATCTATTCAAATTTATTTTCTAAATTTATTCTCATAAGCAAAGACATGGTAAAATCCTCTCAATGGCATTTGAGTTTTGAATTCTATGGTAAATGATTTTATATTCTTCTTACAATAATTTTGTATCAATTTAAAAAAAGTTTAAATACTTTTTCTGTGTTTTAACCTTGGGCACGTTAATATTCTATTTCTTGTTTTATACTAAGAAATTAGTAAAAATATTAGAAATGACGTCACATATCAATCCAAGGACATGCAGTTCAACAATATTTTCATTTTTACAATATTGTCCTCTTCTTTTGTGTTTCTAATTGTAGGTCATTTCACCCCTCTGCCTCTCGTGCCTATAATGACCCTAACCTAACCTATCTTATCATTACAACATTCTGAAAAAACTGAGCAATTTTATGGGCACCAAAATTGACAAAAAAATCCATCCTTATTATCTTATCATCATTATACGAACACAGATGAATTATTATTTTCATGGAATTGCTGTGTGTGTACGAGGGAATAGTTTCATCCTTTATGGGGGGCTTATTTGTCTTTTCACATGGCTGCACGCACGCACTTTACCGTGCTTCATTGGTCCCACATGCCGATTATTGAGTGAGACACAAAAAAGCAAATAATAATTTAATTAACTAGTTTTATTTATTTATTTATTTGATTTTTAATTTGTTCAACTTGGTTTTTTACTGTTGAAATATATTATGTTATTCTCAAGTAACAAAATGTTTTTTCCTTTTGGTAGTGTAATTGAATAAAAAATTACATTGCGTATATTTTAATGATTAAAGAATATATTCAACATTTTTATGAAAATAAATGTAACAAGAAAAATGAAGAATTTAGCGTAGTAAATAATAATAAAAAAGCTAAGAAAAAGAGAACAGCACAATGATGGTGTTTGAAGACAATAGCTTTAATTTTAGCATAGACATGTACAGAAGATCATCTGTTCACTGTCTCTTCTTTCCGCTCCTTTTCGTGTGAGAGAGAGTTCGTTGTTCCTCTCTTTTCTGTAGTTACCGTTCTACCTTCACTTTTTTCACACCATTTATAATGCTTCGCTGCTTCTTCTTCTTCTTCTTCCCACTGTCTTTGCCTTTTGTTTTCGAATTCTGACTTTCCAAGGAGCCAAGAAGGAGTGTTCTTTCTTCGGTTATACTCTTGGAGACTTTTTTTATCAAGTTTAGAGACAATGATTATGTGTTGACACTCATTCTTTCATCACTTCTCCAACAACTACTTCGTATGGCCCTTTCCTTTTGCTGCTTTTCATTTCTTGTAATTTTATACTGTTATTGTTTGGTGTTAAAGTGAGCTTTATTTTAATTTTTCGAACATTACACTGAACATTCGCGCTGCAATTACCATCCTTGTAATCACTTTACTCAAATTCTGGGTGTTACACATGTAAAAAACCTTCTACTTTTGCAATCAATTTGGGGGGAGTAAAAAATGTTATCTTCAAGCTTTTCTGGAAGCCAGTTTCTAACTTTTGATTTCACTTGTGGGACGCTCTCTTCTTTCACAACATTAGTTGTTTGCAATTGCGAGTTTGTTGATATCTGTTGTCAGTGGTGGTGGCGTTTCTGACTTGCAATTAGCAGTTTGTTGTGAAATATTATCACATTCTGTTTCAGTTGTGATTTTCAGCTGTTTATGTTAAAATTTAGGGTCCGAATCATTATTGATATTTCTGTGTTGACTGGGAAGCTGAGCTAAATATTCGTAGATTAGTTGCAAAATAAGATTTAAAACTCTTTCAATTACACACCAAATGCAACATTTTGTCAAGTGCAATTTGATCTCTCTCTTGCAAAGTAATCGTTTTTTTTTCTTGTTTTAATTTTCCTTTGAATAGTATTGCAGGGCTGTAGTCTGTGAATGGGGCAAGAATTGGAGTTGGATCTGAACGACAAGTCTTCCGTGGGTCTTAGTCCCGACACAGTTCTTCCATCTCAGCAATATTGTTTGAATGTGAAGAAAATATATAAAAATGGGAAACCCACTGGGAAAGATGATTTTTTGAAACTTAAAGAGAACTTTGCTGATATCAATTTTGGTAGGTCCCGTAATTCTTCTTCACATAAGAGCCTTACCTTTAGATCTCATGGACTTGTAGGTAATTTAGAAATTATAAAAGGTTCCAAGTATGAGACTTCAGAGCAAGTTATAAGTATAAAGAAAATGAGCACCATGAGGGGAAGGAAAAAAATAGAAATTTCATCTAGGAGTAGTGATGCCTCTTTTTCGGGTAGTGTTGTTGATTCTCTGTGCGGTTCAGATGATGAAAGTATGGACGAGAGACCTTCAGTAATATCCCAGGACTCTAATTTAGGTTCACCATTTTCATCTGTTTCTGGTTCCTGTGCTGGAATGGAGAACAACACTTCAAATGGCTATATTGAATTTTGCTTAAATTCGGATGTTTGGGATGAAAATTATGGTGCTGTAGAAGGGATTGGTTCTATAAATACAGAAAGCATAGGTGACAAGGTTGTTTGTTCACTAATCGATGGTAATTATCATCTCAAAAAAGATTCAGTTCATGGATTTGAAAAGCCAGTCTCTTCTATAGTTGAAATCTCTCACATGCAACCTCCTTCCGAGAGTGACTGCTCTCCAAGAGCAAGTCCAAAAGTCTCACTCGCCTCTATGAAGAAAAGGTTAACTCCATTCACAAAGTCGAAAACTTTGACTAGCCCAGTGAATTGTGTGCTGGAAACTGAGCTCGAATTAACTCGTACTAGAAATGGCACAAGAAACAGGACTTATCAGAGATCTTTGTTAAATGACTTCTCTGACACAGCAAAGCATTCTGACATTATTTCTGAATTTATCAATAGAGATATCCAGTTTTCAGGTCTATCATACTCACCTGTTCATCTTCATGGCAAACTCAAGTTGAAAAACAAACATGGACTGCCAGTTTTTGAGTTCAGGGTAAAGTGCCCTGAAGATATCTTTGTGGCAAAGACCTGGAAATCAGACAATGCTTTCAACTGGGCGTATACCTTTCACTCAATGGATAATAGAAAGAAAAGTACGGCCTCTGACTTTGGATCCCATTATTCTGACAAAGATTCATCAATGGTAGCACAGATGCTAGTTTCCTCTGATTCATGTTCGAAATTAGAAGTTGGAATGTTTGACAACTCTATGGTAACAGAGTTTGTGTTGTTTGATCTTGCACGCTCAAGAAAAAGTGTTTCGCCGGAAAAAAAGCCTTACAGCGAGAAAAATTGTTCCAACACTTTAAAAGATTCCCGTGTAGGAATGAAGAGAGAAACTTTGAGACCAGACGAAGAGACTTTGGCAACTAAAAGCAAGCCTATATCAAGCAATGCGTGTTTTGACAATTCAAATTCTTATCCTTTGTCATCCACAGAATTATATTCAAACCCTGAGATGGCTGCCATTGTTTTGCAAATTCCTTTTCGCAAGAGTAAAAGCTTGAAATGCGAAAGGAAGGATAGAGTGAAGGCTGAAGCGTATTCCAAACAAAGTGATCTCTCTTCAGCTGTAGAGCAGAGTAGAAAAAGCCTTCATAACGGAAAAGTCCTAGAACAGGTGAAGGTGGTACTACCAACCGGCAACCATGGCTTGCCAAGTTCTGATAGCCAGGGTCCCTCATCATTACTTGATCGATGGAAACATGGTGGAGGTTGTGATTGCGGTGGCTGGGACATGGCGTGTCCCCTTATTCTCTTAGGCAACCCTGCTGTTCAATTTGCTGACGACAACCCTCTTATGGAGGAATATCAAACTCTGGAACTTTTCACTCAGGTAAAGCTTCAATTTCACAACAACTCTAGTGAAAAGACTTTAAATAAATTTATTTAGAAAAATAGTCATACATTTACGTTTCTTTTCTTGTATAGGAGTTTATTTTTTGTATTTTCTCTTTCCGAATAAAGATATAAGCATCCAGAATAGGATAACAAACAAAAAGATACTGACTCTATTTTGCTAAGTGATCTAATTCCAAAGACATGCATCTGCATAAGATGTCAATTCATTGTTTTCTCTGGTACTTATTTCTCCTTCTGGTGCATAGGGAGTCAAAGAACGAACTCCTACATTTGGCATGACGATGGTTGAAGAGGGGCAATATGCAGTTGATTTCCATGCACAGTTATCTCCATTACAAGCTTTCTCCATTTGTGTTGCCATTTTGCATGGCACCTCCACCTTCGGTGTTACGGGGCAGGAGAAAAGGAAACAGATTTCTCGATGCAATTCATTGAAAATGCTTCTTGAGGAGGAGGTGGAGTTATTGATGAACTCAGTGACCAAAGGTGAGAAAAAGAATGTGTCCGAGATTCATAAAGGAATTCCTCGATCCTATGTGCCAAACCCACCTTTTTCTCCTATTGCTCGCGTATAAAAGTGTAGAGTTCACTCGATCCAAGTGAGATATTTCTGCAAGCTTTGAGCCCATTGTTCAAGCCTTTGCTATTGCTGGCTTGACCTTGCGGAGAACAGGACTTACATGAATATGAGTAGGAGGTGCAACATTCTCTGCTTCTGCTTATTTGAACTGGGTCTGGGTCATTGCTCATGATGTCAAAAGCATATACACAATGTCACCCACAATGCGCTGCTATATCATGAAGAAAATGTGCATCATAGTCTGTAACACCAAATAGAACATAATATTGTCCATATTGTAAGGGATAAAAGAGGGTATAGAAATTGGTTGTAGTCTGGATTCCAGTCCTTTCTGTATGTAAACATTCAGAAATCAAATCACACTGGAAATCAATCTATTAATTTGTTTAATAAAACTTGTCAGTGCCTGGGACAAAATCCCAGATGAACCTCCATTTAACAGGAAGACAGAGTAGATCATAAACCACAGCCACAACTGTTTTTCAAAGGCATGCGCATAAATTTCTTCTTAAACATTCTAAAAAAATTATAGAAAAGGACTTTTTTTGGGTAAATTAATTAGTGTATACATGAGTTAAATTTTATAAATGATTTATTTCAATTTTTCTAATTTTAATTTATTAAAACCTTAATTTAATTTGTTTTATTTTATGGAATTACTTAATAGAGAAGTTTCTTAAATAAGCTCTTGGAATTACTTATAATATTCAGTATTATAAAAGTGTGATTTTTGCTTCTTCTAGTTTAAATTATACCAATTAAGTTATCCACACATGACTATTATGCAATTATCTGGATCTTTAATAGAATATATTAGAAACTTGAAAATAAAAATAAACTAAATTTTGAAATTAAACATAAATAATATTTCGAAATATATAAATTCACTTATCTCGAAGTCTAAAATATAGCTTGTGTATCTATAATTTGCTTACTAATTGGCACTATTTGATTCATTGTGCAATGCAAACAAAATCACTGTGACATATTCTCCTTGCGAATTCTAAAATAATTACAGTTTTTGTATTTAAGTTTATTTCAAGTGCAGATAAAATAAAATAGGTAAATACTACTTCATTAAAAATATAAGAATGAGAAAGTAGTTTCATTAAAAAATGACTGATTTTTAAAAAATTAGAGGGATTAGTATTGTTGTTTTATTAGAGTCTTAAAAGATGTGCATGAATACTTTTAAATTAAAAGGAGGATAAGTCCGAATAGAAATTACAACAACCTGATGAGCAGGTAATTTCCCTTTCAATAATAATAGTAACATGCCTCTTGTTTTTTTTATTTCCTACTAATGGATCAAAGTTGAAAGTGGATTTTTCCGAGACGCGGCGGCGTCTGTCTCTCTTCGTTTCAACTATGAGTTGGTAATGATTTGGTAATCTTGTTGAGGTGAGACTGCATCCATGGCTTCGGAGAAGATCTGCTCGATTCTCTTATTTTCTGCAGTTATATTGCTTCTCCATGGTGCCCCTTCTGTCTTAGCTGGGGACATAGTTCATGACGACGATTCTACTCCCAAGAAGCCGGGTTGCGCGAACCAGTTCGTTCTGGTATACCCACTTTGCAAAGTTCAATTCTTTTTCTCTTTTCGTTTCTGGGTTTCTCACCTTTTCAGGTACTAGAGGCATCCGTGGTCATGGAGCATCATAATCATATTGTCCAGAATTAGACAATATTTGAGCGTTTAGTTCTTTAGCTATTAATTAGCCTCGAGTTCAATCTGAGTTATGAATAACTTTTATAATTGTCAGGTAAAAGTGCAAACCTGGGTTAACGGTGTAGAGGATGCTGAATTTGTTGGTGTGGGTGCCAGATTTGGCAGAGCCATTGTGTCAAAAGAGAAAAATGCAAAACATACACGCCTTATTCTTTCAGATCCTCGTGATTGTTGCAGCCCGCCAAAGAACAAGGTTCTTTCTTCGTTTGTATCGTGTTGTAGGGTACTTTAGCCACTAGTGTAGCAAAGTACTGAATGTTAGTAGTTGTCTAAACTGTCAGATTGTGGGAGATGTTATCATGGTGGATCGAGGCAACTGTACATTCACAAGAAAGGCAAATACTGCACAAAATGCTAATGCTTCAGCCATCCTCATTATAAATAACCAAAAAGGTAAAAAGATATCCAAGTTTTTTTTTTCCTTTTTGCTTTTTTTTTGTGTGTGCGGGGTTGTTATTTTAGTAGTTGGAGGAGTTGCTCCGCTGTTATGTATATTTCGTACACCTATTTCTCTTTTCATGTCAAATTTGTTTTCATTGTTTGCAGAACTCTACAAGATGGTTTGCGATCCTGATGAAACTGATTTGAACATACATATACCTGCAGTCATGCTTCCACTAGATGCAGGTGCAAGACTAGAAAAAATGCTGACAAGTACTTCATCTGGTGAGCTTCCTTTCGATTTTCAAAATATCTCTGGATGTTTTCTTGTGCATGCTATGTGGAAATTGTAATAGTTTCTGAGTAATGCGTTTAGCTAAGTGATGGTCACAACATCTTTAATGCTTATGAGAAGATTCTGTAATTGCAATGCAACTGCTATTTTTGTTTTTCCTGCAAGAGAGGGGAGCTTCTAATTTTTTTTGCCACTTTGCAGTGTCTGTGCAGCTATACTCACCACGTAGACCACCTGTTGACGTAGCAGAAGTATTTCTTTGGATGATGGCAGTTCTTACCATATTGTGTGCATCATATTGGTCAGCTTGGACAGCCCGAGAAGCAGCTATTGAACAGGATAAGCTCCTAAAGGTCTGTTTTTCCTATTATGTCAGTATTCCCTCAAGTTGGATTTTCATTGTTGTCTTAATACGTTTTTTTATCCCACTACTTAATCTGAATTTCTTTTTTTCTTATAGGATGCTTCAGATGAAATCCCTAACACTAAATATTCTAGTGTTAGTGGAGTTGTAAATATGAACGTGAAAGCTGCAGTCCTTTTTGTTGTATTTGCTTCATGTTTCCTGTTTATGCTTTACAAACTGATGTCGTCGTGGTTCATTGATGTTTTGGTTGTTCTCTTCTGCATTGGTGGGATTGAGGTATTAACTTCCAATAAATCAGTCAAAAATTTATATTTTTGCATCAGTGTGAGGAAAAATCTGAGCAGGAAAAAGGAGGGCACCACATTAACGTATATGACATAGCACAAATGCATGTTATAGAAACTCTCTGTAGTCCTTACCAAATACAAACTGTGTCTTTCCTTCAATTGACATGCTAGTCTCTACCAAGTCATCGGTAACCATGTGTTTTTTTGTATATGTATGTAGGGATTGCAAACTTGCTTGGTTGCTCTATTGTCCAGGTGTGGTATATTCTGTCATAATGTTTGATTTTCAACTCTTTCATCCTTTATGTCCTTTTTAATTAAACTTATCAATTTGTTTCTCACTTCCTCCATGATTTTAACTCATAGAGAAACTTACATTGTTTTCCTGTGCAGGTGGTTCAAGCATGCTGGAGAGGCATACATCAAAGTACCTTTCTTGGGATCTATCTCATACCTGACTTTGGCTGTTTCTCCATTCTGTACAACATTTGCCGTTCTTTGGGCAGTTTATCGTAACAATTCCTTTGCCTGGATTTGTCAAGATATACTCGTAAGGATAAATATTTCTCCAGTCTTACATATCGTGTAGACACTCAAGATCTAAAGAAAGTTTGTCTTTTTTGTTATAATGAAAGGTGGTACATTTCTCATAATTTAGTTGTGCTTTATATGCATAAATTGTAAAATGTGTCCTGGCAGGAAGCCATTTGCCTCTCCTACATACGACAAGGAAATTTAATGGCCTGTCAGGATTGTCGAAGGGGTGCTTTTGGTGAAGGCTTCTTTGGATCCTTATTTCTAAATGCAATTTTTTCATAATACTATACAAATATCATGGACTTCGCTATTCTAAATACATGATATGAAAATTTTGTTTATATGTTTATACTTAACTAGATATCGCCTTTATACTTACAGTCCATTTAATCATAAATAATTTTTCATGGTTGCTTTAACAGGGAATTGCACTGATTATAACAGTTCTACAGATTGTACATGTACCAAATCTCAAGGTAATTATTTGAGCTCACATTATTATGTTTGTGCTGTGCTTTATGTTAGCCATGATAAAATTATTCTTGAATTCTGTCACTTTTCAGTAGAAGCCATTGAATGGGCCTTTTTTTTTATACATCTTTTACTGGGAAGAAATTAACTAACAACGTATTTAAATTGTATCTGGTGTTGCATTACCTCTATGTTTAATTACTATTTGCTCAGCAAGCACTCCCTTCTATAGTTTGTCAAGTTAGAGAAGTTGTCTTGATATATTTATGCTACAGGAAATATTTTTTAAAGAAAATCAAGGTCTTGTTATGCGGTGGCTTATATTAGCATGTTGGGGAACACATGAAGATAATTGGGATCGGCTTTTGACATGATTTACATTTGGATTACCTACTTTGATCCTTGTTTTTTTTTTATTTTTTATTTCTTAGTTGTACCAAAGAAAGCTAAAATGGTATAATTGGGCTGAATTGATTGTTAACCAAGTTTCAAAACACTTAATTTTTAAGACTTAAAAAAAAGTGTCTTTTACATGCTACTTTTGATAAGCACTTGGAAAACTCATCCTCAAAAGTGGAGAACCGAATACTTAAGCATTCAACCGACATCTTTTATCACTCAACGTGGGACTTATATGCTCCATAATACCAAGTTCCTATCACATCAATACTACTATCACCACCAACACTACTACTATTGACTATTGTTGCAACCAAGGTCATCACAAAAAACTAGAGCAAATCATAAAACTTAAATTGGTTTTATTTTCTTAAAATTTTGGAACTTGGCAACCATCCCAAATAGGCCCCAAGATACTTAAGTTGAAATATTGACTGTTTCCTGAATTAGGTTGGTACTGTTCTTCTCGGCTGTGCTTTCATCTACGACATCTTTTGGGTGTTTGTCTCAAAGAAGTTCTTCAAGGAAAGTGTCATGATTGTGGTTAGTACTATGCACCATTCTATTGCATGACAATCACTAAGACTATGTATTTACTTATTTTAATTCTGCTTACTTTTTCTCATAGGTAGCCCGAGGTGATCGAAGTGGAGAAGATGGAATTCCAATGTTACTAAAATTCCCACGTATTTTTGATCCATGGGGTGGCTACAGCATCATAGGTTTTGGAGACATCCTTTTACCTGGAATGCTGGTGGCATTCTCACTCAGGTTTTCTTTCCTCCCTCTTGCATATGACTTGTGTCAACGCAAAATTTGATTTTAATAACAGTTTCCAGATTTCATGAATTGGAATCTTTGCTTCAGTATTTTTCCTAGAAAATGTTTCCAGGATTTTTTCTTTCACAATAGCAACCTCAGAAGGTAGAACAAAGGAAATTTGAGATCTTAAGACTTAAAATACTGTTTTGGTGAAGCAAGGACAAGTTCTAGATGCGGAAAAAACTTTTCTGATAAAACTGGTACGTGTTTTCAGGTACGATTGGCTGGCAAACAAGAGCCTTAGAGGTGGATATTTCTTGTGGGCAATGCTTGCATATGGCTTTGGTGAGAATCAAATACCAATCGCCTTGTCTGTTTACTTCAGTAACATTTTTTCTTCAGCTATTAGAATCAAATAATTTTTTTCCCTTAAAGTAGGATACCTGACATGCATGGTTATTTCTTAGGTAGTGTAAGTATTACTGGGCTACGGAAAGTTTGTTAAATAGCCATTTTTAATCATTGATTTAAAGGTTACATACGCATGTTCTGACTTTTTTCCTAATGTTGCAGGTCTTTTAGTTACGTATGTGGCACTAAACTTGATGGACGGACATGGCCAACCAGCACTACTTTACATCGTTCCATTTACTCTTGGTACTTTTTATGGAAACTATTATTTTGTTACGGTTTCCTATCAAGATAAAAAATGATTGAAACCACAATCTATCTAGAAAAGGTGCTTACTTTTTTGCATGCATGGATTACTGCAGGAACCTTGATGACATTGGGGCAGAAGCGAGGAGATTTGAAAGGTTTGTGGAGAAATGGAGAACCTCAAAAACACTGCCCACATTTAAGACTCGAAAACAGTGGAGAATTAAGCCCTGAATGAAGTTGTAACATTTTTTGTACCTCTGTACCTTACAAAGCCTTAGTTATTAGCACCAACCCCCTTAAAACAAACCAGGGGACTCATTTATAGAAACACTCTACATTTAGTGTAGAGTTTGTTACAATAGTGCTGCGTAGAAATCGCTTATGATTATACTTCTTCCATTCCAATCCAAAATTGATAATTAATGTTTTTATTATATACATCAAAAGAAACTATTTCAAGACATGGATGGGAGTCAATTTTATTAAAATGTTTCAAGACAGTAGTCTTTTTTTTAAAGAAAAAAAAGAAGACACGTTTTAATATTCCATTGACAGCTCAACATCAATAAAAGGAATATGCAGGGAATAGTATATAATAAACAACACTTAACAGTAATCCTTTGACAAAGATGGCCTATAATGTGAATGCTGATGATGGAACCTAATGTAATAATGTGAACCCTATGAATAATTATATATTAAAGATATTTAGTGTTATGCCAAATTAAAAGTTGTTAAATAGTATTAAAAGTATTTTAGTTGTGAAATTTTGTTATATAAAGTTATTTTTGCAATAAAATCAACAATTCTATTTCTCAATAACAACGAAGTCTAAAGATATAACATCAATATCAAGTTCTTTGTTGTTAAAAAAAGAGCTCAAATTGTATGAATGTCAATATTGCACATTGATATAATGATTAATGTTAATAGTTTGTGTTAATATTGATTGGTTTAGCTATGATAAATGAAGCAAAGACTACTATGATATGATTATATGATTGTTAGACTAATTTGACTAAAGATACACTGGCTAAAGTATATAATCATGAAGTTACACATATCGTCTGAGTGAAAAATGGTTGGATCCTTAATCAAACATTGGTCTTATATATAATAATTACATATTAATATTAAGGACACCTATTGTTACTCTTATGCCAAATAAAAGTGATCAAATAGTAATAGGTAAATATAAATGCTAAAGGACAATCTTATATGTTCAAAAATAAGCTAGTTAGGTCCCAATATCACATTGTATTCTTCTTGACATCTTATTATTAATAGGGGCAGATAGATTGACAAAAGATTCTATAAAGAGAACATGTGTTGATTTGAAAAGTCAAAGCGCTCCTGTGAGACTCCTAATAATTTGTAGCAATAAATCTCTGTCACGACAAATTAATGCACACCACATTAACGCTTAACTCACTACAAACCCCCCACCCTAATCTGAAAACCAGTCCTCTGACGTGCACAGAAAACCCCACCCCATCATTTTTCCCCTGAAGCATTAAAAGCGCACTTTGCACTGCATGCACGCACGCCACGTGTCACGGGAGAAGCTTCTGAAATCAGAAGTGGTGAGCAGGTGTCGGGCTGGGAGACGCTCGTCCGTCTTGACGAGGAAAGCAACAAAACTGAGATTTTAAAACTCTCCCTCTCTCACCCGCACGCACCCTTCATCTTCCTCAGAACCTAAACCTCCATTTCTCTCCAACTTCTCTCTAAAACCTCCCAACTTCTCTCTACTGTAACTCACCAAGCTTTTCTCCGATCACGTTTCAGCACCGTAGGAACGTCCGCTGAACCGAGAGCTACTCATTGGACCGAACAGTTTCAAGAACGGAAATTGGTAAGTTCTCCTTCAGTAGCTCGTCCTTAGGTTTTCTAGAAACCGAGTTGTTGGCTGCATGCGTGTGTATAGTCTAAAGGATTCATTTTCTGTGGATTAGATTGGTTGTGAGAAGAGTCAAGAGACGTTGAGGGTAGGAGACCGTTAGCTGGACGAACCAAAAGACTCATATTAGGACGTTTCCTTCATTGATCCGGGTAAGGGAAGCTTATTAAATTTAATTCGTATGTGTGTCTTGTACTGTATGAATATTATGTGTGTCGCATGAAGTATGAACTGTGTTATCTGATTTTTGGTATATGATCATAAGTATGAGGTGTATATTGGTTGAGTATGCATGATCGAACGTTGCTGTACTACATGAACATGATATATGTTGGTTGAAATGTATGATATGGGTGATACATGTGAATATGAAATATGCATGCTTAGAAGTAGTGAACATAAGTGAAACTTGAATATCAACTCCCCTATGATAACGTATGTCCGACATTAAACGGTTCTCGACCGTTTGATGTTCCAGTAAACTTCTTTGAATTGGAATACTTTCATTTGGGAAGGATTCTGGTCGAGCATGAGCTATGTAGGTCTTTTACTTAGAGCTCATAATGAGATGTGTCGATCACCCTTGTGACTACAAATCATCCATCTGTGTCGACCTATCGTGTCGATCACCCTTGTGACTACAAATCATCCATCTGTGTCGACCTATCGTGTCGATCACCCTTGTGACTACAGATCATTCATCTGTGTCGACCTATCGTGTCGATCACCCTTGTGACTACAGATCATTCATCTGTGTCGACCTATTGTGTCGATCATCCTTGTGACTACAGATCATCCATCTGTGTCGACCTACTGTGTCGATCACCCTTATGACTACAGATCATCCATCTGTGTCGACCTACCGTGTCGATCACCCCTGTTACTACAGATCATCCATCTGTGTCGACATACCGTGTCGATCACCCTTGTGACTACAGATCATCCATCTGTGTCAACTGACAGTGTCGAGTACCCTTGATTAATACATGTCGTCCATCTATTTGGAAATCGGTTCTATTCTGTTTTTGGAACGGAGTAAATTCTTCGGTCTTGTTCTCCACGGTTGTCCTCATTATAAAGGGGGCTGAACGTTTGTGATCTTATGTACTTGGATTGAAAGATAAAAATGAAAATAAAAGTGAAAGATTATAAATGCCGAACATTATATGAGGTGAAACTATGGTTGTGGGATTTGGGCGAGCGTTCCGTGGAGGAACGACTCTATGATTTGTATATGAGAAGTGTGTAGTATGACCATGGTAAAATCACTGATGGCTGTTCATCCTGATATTCCGTGAGTGCTCGTCCTCATGTAGAGGGGAGTAGGTCATGCGTGGGAATGGCAGGAGACTCTAGTCCTATTGAGTACTTTGGACTGATAGGGTTAACCTCGGGTGGCAGCTGTCGAGTGTAATACAGTTACCACACCACCCGAGTGCACGAACGCCTGTGGTTACATGGATTCATACAGTCCGGACGGTCTGTCTTATGAGAGTTTGAACTGATATTATGTGTTGTGATATCTTTATGAATGTTGAAATGTTATGTGTATGAATTATTGGTGAATTAAATTCAATAAGCTTACCCTGTGTCGTTTCCTTGTGTTGTCGTTCGTCCATGTACGTCCGTCTTGTCAATGCAATGATCATCCGTGTGGATGTGAGCAGATGGAGAGGCGTTGCTTGAGGAAGCGCTGGAAGAAGAAGATTTGGAGGACGCCAATCTGGTTGAAGTAGAGGTTAAAGCCGAGCCCTAGAGCGCTCGTTCAGTAGTAGCTGTTAGTGTTTCTGGATTGTATTTTGGGACGTTCGGTTACTTAGTTTTGAAAAGCCGTTTCGTCCAGAACTTAGTATTTTGTCGATATATTCCGAACCCTGTATTTTGTACGTTCGGCTTTTAAGAGCTATTGTAACTAAGACTGCACTGTTAATTCTGTAAATGTAATTAGTTCTAATTAATGGTAATTACTATTTATTGGGATGTTACATCCACTCTTATCATTTTAAATTCATATATGTTTTTGCTTTTAATTTTGATGATTAATATGATAAATTCAAGATTATATAAACGTTAGTTTTTTATTTATCGAATACTTAAGTTTATATTTGTTTTTAACAAAACTTTCTTGAAATGTGAAATAATTCATTATACTAAAATTTGATAAAATTCTCTATTATTGTTTGTTATACGTATGTCATATTGTTTATTATACGTATGTTACATTATAGGTCATGAGTCAAAAAAGACTTCCCTTTAAATCCTAACTAAATAAAGAATAATTATTATATATAATTTTATACCTAATGTGAAATTTTTAATATATATTTTCATATTAAGAACTTATTGTGCGTATTAATAATATCTAAAGATTACAAATGAGATAATAGATTAAAAAAACTTGAGTGAAAAAATAGATTAAACAAACTTGATCTACGATGAATTTTAATACATAAAATTTAAATATAATTTAATCTTATAAAATCAACTCAAACTCGTTAAAATGAAATTTAATTTAATTTATATATTATAAATTGATTTTATTTGAAAAATATTAAATATTAAAGAAATTAACATGAAACCATTTATTATTGTTATTATATATATTATTAAAATGGAGAATATTAAAAACAATGTGACCTACAATAATAAATTAATAGCTTAGGGATATAACGGTATGAAAATGAAAGTAATAAATTGGTAAGACAGCTTAGGCACCCGCCCCTACACTCATCTTCGACCGACACAATGGTCTTGGTGTTACTCGTTATTAAATGTAACTCAATAATTTAGTTACAAAATTCAATGTTGGAAAACAAAATGTACCCACAAATTAGAAGAAAAGAGGCACCAAGTGGAAACATTGAGCGAAGCAATCAAGCACACATCTCATGCCTTTTTCTAATTCTCATTTTTCTATAGATTTTTTATTATTTAATCTTATTCAGATACCGTATACTGATATAATGCATCTAAGATATCATAAAAAGTTAATTAATTAATTAAAGTATAGAATAAATGGTTATTTAATTATACTGTCTATGGCAATAGTATCAAATGGCTAGAAAAAAATACTAGATCCGATTGGTTGAAGAGAATAATTCTTCATCTGTTTACGTAATTTAATCCTAAACAAAGATTAGTTATTCAATCAGTATCAGAAGAAGATCCCGCAGTTAAGTTAATTAACGTATCAGTGCCATCCTTTGCTCAAATTATTATGTTTTGTAATCTATAATTAAGTAATTTATTAATTGTACACGTGATTATTTATCTTACGCTTCAATAAATATTATTTTTTAATTATTGAGAAAAACTCTTAAACTAAACGACTGCATGAAATCCTGTATATTAAATAAATTATCACTAACTCCACTCCTAATAAGACGAGTGCGAAGAAAATGGAGAGTAAATATAACTATCAGTAAATTAAAATTAGCATTAATTGCTACGAAAACATCAATTTAAATATTTCTCACTTTTTGAACTGTAAGAACATTGCTAAAATGTTTGAACTGTCAGTAACAGTAAAAAAAGAAAAAACATTATTGGTTGGTTATTGGTAACCACTGTCTTTATGTCAACTATATTACACTTACACACAAAAAGGTTAACAGGTGTGAAGAATGTAGATGCTATAAATGTAAAGCATTTCCTAATCTAAAGTGGGTTTACCTGAAAATTTGATTACTAGTCTGCAAAACTCACCTTCATTTCGGGGCCAGCAAGTTCAAAAAATATTCCCATCACTGTATTGTTGTTAGATCTACCAACGTAAAATTCTTAGCAGCAATGGCACCAAAGTCAAAACCCAAAGGCTATGTTAAGTAACAGTCACCAAACTAAGAGAGTCCTCATTGGCTATTGGCCAACCCCATCGGGAAGAAAGACCAATTCTTGGAGGATTCTACTTCCTTGCTTGCAACTTTCTCATTAGCCCACCACTCAATAACTAAATTCGGCCCAGGAGAATCCCCTCCTTCTGCATTATCAAAGTTGAATTCTTTAGGAGAAGAAAATGTTACACTTTCATCCTTATGATGAACGCTTTCCACATCTTCATCGTCTGCGATCTCCTGGGGGACATCGTTGTGAGTTTCGTTCACGAGGGCTTCTCTTGAATTATCTTCTTTTTCTGGTCCTGGTGTATCAGTTTTGAATGGAAGTGATTTAGTCGATGTCACTGCCTTGTTTTCCACACATTTCAATGCTTCCTGGGAAGACACTTCGATAGAGAGGCTGTGATTTACACTAATATCATTGGGGCGATTTTTTCTTGGATGTGGAGACCTTATGACCTCAGAAACCCAGTGACTGGGAAGAAAAGCAGCTTGAGTTGTGGATCGTATAGAATCCGGGGTGAGAGAGCCAGAGCCTTGACGTGACTTGTGTTTTTCACGAGCAGACAGTTTATCAATGTTTAAAAGCTTGGTAGGGTCACCCGTTGGAAAGTCAAGAAGGATGGAGCCACGAGAAGAGAACTCAGCATCAGGGAAAGGAGATGAGGTGCCAGAAGCTGAGAAAGCTGATCTTGGTGAAATGAGTTGACCAACAGGGCTTCCAGGTTGAAGCTGATAGGAGTGGAAGTCATATAGAGATCTTTGGAACCTTTGATAGGTATCGGCATTTTTGTTGTTGGGATCAAGCAGTTGAGCAAACGGCACTTCAGGTGAAGAAGGTGTGGTCAAGTAGACAGATTCGGGAGGTGGAGTGAAGGGAGCGGTTGAAGGTTCAGTGGTGAATGTTGAGAAAACGGGTGGTGAAACTAATTGTGTTTCGTGGGCATAAGGTCCAATGGCGAAGATAGATAAAGGACCACCGGGAGAGTACATGCTGGCAGACACAGAAGTGAGAGATAGGATACCACCTGGGGATTGAGCAAGAGAAGGAGGTTCTGAGTTGAGGAAAGATACAGGAGACGAGGGAGGTGCGGCGAAGGGGAATGGAATACTAGGTGCAGCTGTTGAACCTACTGCTGCAGCAGTAGCATCTGCAGCAGAAGGTGTGCTTACGGGAACAAGGACTGCATGCCCAATTCGCTTTTGGTTTTTGCGGTGTCCAAAACACCAATATATGCTCAGCCAGCTTCCCCAGGTTTTCTTCTACAACCAACAAAACTTGTGTTAATTTTCAGTCATAGAAGACGCCACAAGTATGCCCAGCAAGAGTTTATGAATCAATGACTGCAGGATGAGGAAAGTAAGAAAACAAGACACTGAATTTGTCATTCACGGCATGACGGGGTCCAGACTGCATAGGATAAATACTATTAGCCTGCATCTAGACATCACCATTCCGGAAATTGACTCTGTGCGCAAAAACATGCAGAGTCTAATTCTGGTTAAAAGAATGAGACTCTAAATCATGTGGCATTCGCAGGAATGGAACCAGTTTTGAGTTGTAGAAAATACAGAGACATGCCAGTTCTCTCGAACAATCGGATCACCGTTACATGATAAATAAATAAATCAGTATATTGAGAAAATAAATAAACGGTGAAACAAAAATGGAATGTTTCTCCACTATACCACATCAAACATAATATCATACACAGTTCTGCTTTAACCCTTAATGTATGTGACGTTGAATCGTTCAACCCAAGAAACAATTTTTGAAAATATCATTACTTTTGGATAGGAGATGATCATAACTGGTAAAGCAATCAGAGCAGAGCAACATTGAACAAAAAAAATGAAGTTTTGCATAATAGAATCTGATCAAGGAAAACAGAGTGAAGAGGGAACAGAGAACCGAAAGGTCTGAAGCATAAAAAAGACCAAATCCACATCTGTAGCAAAAACAAGTGATTTATAGTATGAATGATTTATGTATTTTACCTGGACGTGAGGAAGAGATTGATTAACGCGATCGTCTACCGAAGCGATGGCAGTTGCAGCAGCGTTGATAGTCTCCAAAGTGTTGTTAACAGCTCTCATCTCTGCCTCTTGTTTTAGGATGGATAAAGAAGCAGACTAGCAGGGAGAAGGGGATTAGATGTTTCTAAATTTACATAGAGAAATGAAAAGTTGAGAAAAGTCGGAGGAGACTAACTGAAAATAAAATGAAAGTTTGATATGTATAGTTTATAGATATGAATCGTGAAATTTGGGGGAGAGAAAAAGGGAGAGAGTGTATTGATGTTGAAGAGGTCAAAACACGGCAATGACTGACTAACTCGATTTGGTTTGGTTTGATTGGTGCTAATGTCATGTCAAGTGATTAACCAAGGAAGACCAGATGAGGCTTTACTATGCTACATAGGATCGTAATAATATTAAAACGGTACATCACATGATGTTTGGTAGTAGTATTGGGTGATGGTATTAAAGTGAAAGGAACTTGCTCAACCGTTCCTTTGACTCTCTTATTCTCTCTCTGCATAGCCTACCCATTCTTCTACTTCCGGGGGTACCTTGGTATAAATGACAAAACGTGACACCTAGTATTAGTATAGTATATGTAATGTTGTTGTGTTGTGGCCGCCACACAAAACAACAAGAAAGGAGTCATTAGTGGGTTACTGTTCCCAAATAATGAAGTCCGTGTGCACGTGTGTTAGCGTTCACCCATTTTCTCCAGTCCTTTCTTTCGGGCTCCACCGCACCCAAATATCTTCTTCCTCTTAATTCTCTAGAGCTCTCAGATTTTTCCCTAACTAATGCTTTTCTTCTTTTCTAAACAATATTACTTTTTTTATCAAATCCTTCTTCGTTTCTTCGGATTCCGGATCTCAAACCACCGTCACGTATTTCCTTTTTCTTCTTTTTCACATTAAATTATCATACCAACATGCCAAATTGGAAATCAGCACTAAAGCAGCTTTTCTCGACTTTTAAACGCCAGCTCAGTTTGCCAAGGTAAGGTGTATTGATTACCACATTTTTTCTATCTCAGAATTCCTTTTTTTTTTTTCATGTTTTGTTAACAACGATTTAGAGAAGCACTGCAGCGTACGGAAAGCAAAAAAAAAAACATTGAGAAATTATAGAAGAATAAATAGGAAAGAGGAAACATAGGTTGCAAAGGAAAAGCATGAGAAGGAGCTAAATAGGAGAAAAAAACAGGAGGATTGGTTTGCGCTTACCTAACCTTGGTAGAAGATAATTATGACCTATTAAAGAGTTTAAATCCAAAGTCCACCTACTAACCTATGTCCCGTACAAAATATTCAGGATTGGGAAAAGGTAATTGCTTCCTGCATTCCAACCATTTTCTCCTCTACCCACATCAATTTTTCAAAATCACCATTTTAGCTTTCTAAAACTGACTTTCGGGTTATTAATTCTGGAGTAAGCTCTCAAAAACAAGATATTCCAAGTTTCTGGAATAACATTCCCAAAATAAAAAATTTCAGAACAAATTTTTTGAAATAAAATTTACGCAATTCATAAAATCGTTAGAAGTTTGGCATTGATTCGAAATAAAATTAATTTTTAATATATAATTGAATGAAAATCTTATCTTATAAAAAAAATATTTTGTGAGGTTGAATTATATTTAAAATTAATTTATAGAAATAATTTTTGGAAAAAAATTTCGGAACGATTTTTTTTAGCATGTTTTGTTCTTTCTTCTGAAATAGCCATCTGATGACGCAGTAACAGCATCGGTGGTGGTGTGGTGTAACAGTTGAAAGATATTTAAATATTTTGCTTGTACGGTCAGGTGTAGAAATAAATATGATGGGTTGCAGGAAGCAATTGGGTTCCAGAAATAGATTTGAATTCAGAGGCCCATTTTTTTCTTCCGATTAAGGCCCATATTATTTCTTTGTTTCTTAAAATAATATTTTGATATTTCTCATCTCTGTTATATATGTGTATAATATGTACGTATTTTGTGTGTCGTATAGAAAAAGATGGTAAAGAACTCCATAATTTTAATATGAGAATGTATTTAAGTTTACATAGCAGAAAAAACCCATCACCACAGAGTCATTCTCGTTAAACCGGTATTTATGGTCAATTACTATTTTTAGTAAACACAATCATCATTCTTTAAATTCATTATTCTCATTAAAGAGTGATAAGAATATTTACTCAAACTAATATAAGTTGGAAGTGCAATGCAACAATCTTAAAAAGAAAAGAAAATGACCATCTTTTAACAGTGACATTTCCAGTAAGACTTAAAAAATATTTATTGAAGGCTCACGTTTGTATCATTTAAAATAAAAAAAAATAAAGACTCAGATTACCACCTATAATTTATAAAATAAACTTTTATCACTACAGTTAATTAACCCTTAATTTGAATTAGTTAAGATAATTTGATTAGTTAAGATAATTGATGATGTCTTGTTATTTGAAAATATCATTACTGGAAGTGAAAAACACAAGTTGAAAAGGTTTTTGAAAAAGATAATGATACTTTGACAGTATTTTTTTGACAACATTTTAATATTATCTACGTGTTATTTTGTAATTAGTCTAAAATTACTTCATGATCAATAATAATAATCATAAACACCAACATAGATCAATCATAAAATGACACATTAAAATATTGTCAAAAAAATGTTTTTAAAGTATCATTATTCTTTTGAAAAATTGACCGGTACTTTTTCGTCAACGTAATTTGCTTCTTCCTTTTAAGTTTCCTTTTTAACCTTTTTTTTCTTTTATCGAGAACTTCTTTAACCTTTGGAAAGAGAACGTACTTTTTAGACTAAGTTAAACTTAAACTTTCACCAGAATATTAATGTAGAGGCGAATTTTGTTTGTCTGATTCTATAATTTACCCGATCTGATTGCATGGTTGGTCGCAAATTAACTGATTTGTTTATATAAGTTGTCATTTTCACAAACACATGATGGTTGGACTTGAATGGACCATAGTAGCCCAAGTTCAGCCAACATGCCTCCAAAAATTGACACCAAATTAGTTATACACAAAAATCCAAGTTCTAGCTGGATATAACTATTTAAATATTTATAGGTAACCTTTAAAGTCAAACTTCTTTCTTTTACATTAAACTTCTTCAATTTTAAATCCACAGTTCTGTAAAGGTGTGTTCTGTAAAATTACAGTCTATAGTTTAAAATTAAATTTATATCTTGTGTAATATAACCCTGTATTATTTTAGCGTTTAATTTAACTAATATTAAGATTTAAATTGCCTTTTGAAACGTATATTCAACTATATACAGGTATACATTTGTTTAAGTTCCCACTAATTCAATGATATACAAGTATTCAAATAACTCGTCGTACTCTAATAACTCGATTGTAAATTCACCGCGTCAATTCAAAGTTTAAAATAATCCTTCGTTCAAATTTGTCATTGTAACTTTAGCAACAAGGATAATTTTACGACAACAACAAATTAATTATTTTTAAATTAATTCTTTTTAATGTGGAAAATCAGTTACAATCACATAATATATTAAAATAACTTATGGAAGATCTAATACTACTTGTTAGAAAAAATTACACTATAGTGAAAACAGAAATACACAAGTTATAATAAATACGATGAATTATTTAAGACAACTTTAGAAATGTCTAAAAAGATTAAACCTAATTAATATAACACACGTGATCTTCTTTTATTCCATCCTTTTGTTATTTTATTTTATTTATATTTGGTACGGAAAGCGAGTTTCAATTTTAGAATGAATAGAAGAGATTGATTATGCTTGAATCTAGATATGAAATTTAGAATGAACTCAAGTAAACAAAAAATCTTAATTTTGTTTCATTTTATTAAACAATACTCACTATCCCCATTACTCTTAAATAATAGAGTAGACTTATAGAATGAATACTAATTGTTGTTATATTCACAAATAACCACTACTTCATCACTAAATTATATATATTGCGTATGTCTATTTTTGAGTTGATACATTTTAGCAATGCGTATTAGGTTTTAGTAGATAAAAATACTCTAATATATAATGATTATAAGTTTTAAGCTTAAGTGTATTTTAATGATTTTCATTTTCAAAAAAATAAAAAAAAAGAAACCCTAAAATTCTTGCTCACCTCTCACCTCCATCATTCCTCTCAACCCTTTCTCTTTCATCTCTCTCACTCCAACATTTTCTCTGTCATTTCTACGCTAGTCTCAACTGAACAAAATCAGAAACACTCGCCTAACATCAGTCAATCCATAATGGAATTGCTACTTCCATTTTTCAATGTAAAGTTTTTTTCTCATAAAATTGTCTATAATCCCTAACCTAACAGCCTCTCATAATAATAACGAAAAAAACATCCAAACACCAAGTAGGGTATTTAAGTGTATAAAGAAGAGAAAATATATAAAACACCTCTCCAATCAACATCAACATCATCAATTATTTTGTTATTAAACTGGAAAACAAATGAACGAATCGAGCAAAAGCAACAAATTGCGGTGTCACGGGTTGTTATATGTGGGTGAGGGAAAATATGGAGATGAGAGAGAAACAATTTGGATAAGCGAAAGGTAGATTAAGGTTAGGGGAGTGTTTATGATTTTTTCAATTGAGACTTTGAGTATGGATGACAGAGAAAATGGTGGAGTGGAAGAGATGAAAGAAAAAGGAATGATGGAAGTGAGCAAGAGTTTGGTTTTTTTTTTTTAGTTTTGAAAATGAAAATTACTAAAATATTTTTAATCTTAAAACTTAAAATCTATGATATATTAGGGTATTTTTGTCAACTAAAAAATAGACGTGCACAAATTAACAAAACCCGTATATATATATATATATATATATATATATATATATATATATATATAATAGTCATGAAGTTTAACTTGAAAACTGTATTTTTTTAATGAAATATTCACCCTGGTAATTTATAAGGATCAAGCACGAAAGTTTATTACGACATCGACTTCATGTTAAAAAAACACCGCATAGATATTTACATAAAAATCAAACTAACACTAAATACCAAAGTTCAAAATAATTTTCCAAATGTAAATTGTGGTATTTTATAAATAAAATATGGGTAGTTTATTGTTTCTTGTTTGCATTATTCTTTAATAAAGTATTATTAAATCTTGTAAAATGTCAAAGTATCTTTATTTTATAAATATTAAAATCATAGTTTTAAAAATTAAAAGTCCACTGTTATTTCTATATACACATATTTAAAAATAATTTTAAAAAATGTTATAATCAGACAAATCCCACTAAATTTTGAAATGAAGGTGAAAAAATTACAAGTGCATGCCTTATATTTAGGTATAAAAGATGAAAGTAAAATTGAAATGTTGGTGTCCTATGATAGGAGAAAAAACTGGGCTATAGTTAGCACCATTTTTGGAAACCATGAAATTGGATTGTATTTATATATAAAGATAGAATCCTTATATATTTGCACAGTTGGGTCCCATTAATGATGAATTTGCTATCTTCGTACTATGCCAGAAGGGTGAGTTAACAATGACCATGTGTTTTCGTCCTTATTAGATTCACATTCGCTTTTTTTTTTTTTTTTTTTCTTTTTATTCTTTATCTACTACCAGTAGGAGTAGTAGTAATTTTTCTTTTTGATATTATTTTTAAATTTTTATATAGATATAAAAAGTAATCAATAATTTAAATTTAACGGAAAAATATTATAAAACGCTGAAAGTTGTTGTATTAGTAGCAAGTGGCATAATCCAAGCCATTCACTAGAAAGATAATAAATTGGGATGTGGTGAGGTCTCACATGGTAGCATGTGCTCTATATAATTTCTAATACTACTGCAATAAATTATAACTCATCCATATGTGTGTGTGACGTGTATTATGTTAATATTTAATAATAATACAATACTAATTTATTAATATAACTTTAATAGGTTTATTAATCTAACTAATTATCCACCTACTTACTTTGAGTGCAATAGCAACTCTTTAACAAAAATCTAAACCCATGCAATTTATGACCGTTGCCGCTAACAAATTTCTTTCATGTTAGAGTATTTTTTTTTAATTTATTATGCAAAAGATGTTTTTCTACAAATAAAAAATAAATTTTACTTAAATGGGTATATATATAATATAATATTATTTTCTGGTATACATGTTTTATATAAAAATAATTATTGTCCGAACTCTGTTCTACTTTTGAAGTTTTTTGTCCTGTCCTGGTGTTTTATATAGATGGATTGATTGGTTGCCGTACTCTTTGATTGTTCCATTCAAATCATTTGTACACATTAGAAAATCAAATTCATCATCCTATCTTTGGTTTCATTCATCCTATTCCTATTTTAATCAACTTTATCTCTACATTTTAAATAAAAATGTTATTTTACCATTGCAAACTATTATTTGACTTTTTCTCTATACTAAAAAGTCTACTTTTTTAGTTTTAAGTTCAAACAAATACCCTGTAAACTGTTTTTTTTAATCAAATTATGAATCTTCTTGTATATTATATGCACAATTTTATTTTGCAATTCTTCTAAGTACTTATTAAATTCAAAATACTTGTATAATACATTTTATTCATACTATTTATATACTTGTATATGCATTTTTTTTATTCTTTGCACAGCCAAATTAAATAAAATAAGTAATTTTTTTTCTTTTCAAATTTCGTGACCAAACTTAATTAATTAAAGATAAAATATTTATACATTGGTAAATTATACCCATTAATACTAAAATGTAAAAGAAAAACTTAGAGAGTAAACAAATTTATCGTAATGCTAAATCATAAATATTAAATATTTGTAATGATGTTAATTCGCATGAGGTTTTCATTTTAAATTAGTAAATGTTGTGACAAATATTTCTTTGATCACAAATTGATAAAATTTGCAGCCAAATTAAAAAATAAAAAAGTATACTACGTGAAATATAGATTGATATAAAACGAGTGAGAGCAGCACTGATAGCCAATGATGTTACAGTGGAAGAGGAAAAAAAATATTCCAATGATGTAATTCTATATTCAGTTATTTTTTCTTATATTTTCACCAAAATAAACAGAATAAACCATACGCACAAACCCAGTTCAAATATCTATTTATATATATGCCAGTAAAAATCATAAATTAGTAACTTACCAAGAAATCGTGTATTTGTTTTAATCCGGTGTACTGTCAACGATTTGGTAGAAAATAAATTTGTAGTTTCTTAAAAATTTGAAGTTGAAAAAAGATTATTTACCTTTAAAAAATAATATTCCCAGAAAGAAAAGTGGAAATAGTTTTCCACTAAATTTCTAAAACAATTTCTGACATGGAAAATGAATTAAAATATTTTTACAAAAAAGGAAATAATTTGATAATTTGGTAAGTTACGAGGGAATAATGTGTAATTATTGAGAATGATGGGAAATGTTTATAAGTATAATGAAATGGAAAAATGTAATTTGTGTGTACTTTAAAAAGAAAAAGAGTAGAATAGAGTACAGTGAGGAACAGAGAGAGAAGAAGAAGAAAGAAGTGGCAGGGCAGAGAAAGGATTCCTCAGAAGTTAGAACCTCAAAACGTCAGTCACATATCCAACAAAGTACAAAACTCCACGTTTTGCTTTCGACTATCATAATCAAAGTTGCCTTTTAAGCTCCCCACAGGTAACTCTATATCTTTTTCAATTTTTTAACAAACCCATGCAAATGCTCCAAAATCACACTGCTCAATATCTGCAAATTTAACACTCGTATAAATGGCTGTGGAGCCTACTTCCATTCACACCATACCCTACTCAGATCCCATCTTTGGTCCCATTGCCTTCTTCCCACCCTGTTCCTTCCTTCCCCAAACACCATTTTTCTCACACTCATATAGACTTAAATACTACTTCTCTACCCAAAATTAAAAAGCAAATGTCTTGTAAAGGTTGAAGAAAGTCATACAAATAATGATAATGGACAGAGTGTGAAAGGCCGAAGTTTTGAGAGGGTCAGAGACAGGTTTCAGTTATATATATATATGTATATACTTACAAAACAGCGTGCTTATCAAAAAACAGCTAGAGTTTCTGAACCCCAGAAGACTTGTTCTCTTCCCTTCTGAGAAAAAGGTACAGTTTTTGCCTTCATTTTCAACGAGTCTGTCCTTTTCCCTCTTTTCTGTGACCGGTGTGAGGTGTCTCCCAAATACTCTCAGGTCATCCAAACGTCTCAGTCCCACCACTTAATTTCCAAGTGTTTTGGCCTTTCACTCAATAGTTGTGACCCAGTGGACGCGTTAATCATAGCTATATTGAATAGTATGTACTGTATCTTTATTTATGCAATGTTGTGGTCATGATGTGTTTCTGGTGGTTTTCTTGAGTTAGTTATTTCACTGTTGTTGTACTTGCAAACTCGGCTCGTTCTAAGTTTTAATCGTTATGACCTTCCTCGAATGTTCAGTGAAAAGAGATTGATTTGGTTGGAGGCGAAATACAGAATCCACCCATAGTGTTTCTGTTTGGTATCCCTGTAAGTACTCAGATCTGAATCCCAATGCAGTTTTATGATTCTCTGAATTCTCTCTCCGAGCCGGGGTTATGATGATTGTATTTTTTTCTGATATGGTGCCTTCTTATTTGCTTTTGAATTTGGTTATTCAATTAATGAGATACGAATACTCTGCATCAATTGATTGTATTCCCCAAGCAGATACCAATTTTTGGGGTGCATTCACTGTTCGGAATCAATCTCTTTCTGTAAAGTTTTACCTCCCCTCCCCCTAAAATTCACCTTCCGTAAGTTATTTCCGTTTAAGTTGATTCTCTTGTTGTCTGGTAATGATTTTTTCTGTTTTTTGTAAGTCGAGGAATTTGATTCTTTGGGTAAAGTTTAACTTGTCATGTAAAATAGAGATGTATAACTTATTTGGTGATGCTCTATTACCATATTTTTATGTTGTTTTTATTTCAGCACTTGCATGAACCTAACAATATAGAACATTCAGTTTGGCAACATTTGTGCAATTGTGACTGACTTGGACATCGTCATCCGAACTTCAGATAAAAATTGTGGTTGCGTGCATGGGATTTGGTATCTTGCATAACTGGGAATCCTACAAGAACAGGCATGGACATTCAGGAAGAAAGCCCCGTATTTGGTTCCTTGACAGCCATGACTACAAGGAATATGTCATCATCATCTTCTGTTTTCTTCTCTGCAAATCAGTCACCCTTTTTCTCTCCCAGATCACCATCATCATGTCAATTATCACACTCAGCCAGGCTTGATACTCAAAGTAACACAGTTCATTTAGGTCTGACTCCCTCAAGCACCACTTCAGAGATTCCAGAACCAAATTCAACAGTAAATGTTAGATGTAATGTCTCAGATGTCTCTGCATCTCCAGCTGGATGCAATTCAGGCGGTTTGATGAAACTTGACCGTAAATCTTCCCCAGTTGGCATCTCAAGTACCAGCATATCTAGTTACTCCAATTGCCATGATGATGGTTATTCTGGACAGAGAGAAAGACGAATTAAGAAAGACAGAAACCATAGAACATCCTCAACTCCAGGTTCCACATCATTTTCTTCTTATAGGCTGAGGAGTTGTGATGTTTTCATAGGATTGCATGGAAGAAAACCCCCTTTGTTACGATTTGCTAAATGGCTGTGTGGTGAGTTGGAAATTCAAGGCATCAGTTGCTTTGTTTCGGACAGGGCTCGAAGTAGGAGCTCCCGCAAACTTGGCATTGCCGAGAGAGCTATGGATGCTGCTTCTTTTGGGATAGTAATTATAACAAAGAAGTCTTTCAAGAACCAATACACTATTGAGGAGCTGAATTTTTTCTGTAGGAGGAAGAATTTGATCCCAATATACTTTGATTTGAGTCCAGCTGATTGTCTTGTCAGGGATATAATTGAAAAGAGGGGTGAGCTTTGGGAAAAACATGGAGGGGAACTTTGGCTTTCGTATGAAGGGTTGGAACAAGAGTGGAAAGATGCCGTGCATGGGCTATCTCGGGTTGATGAGTGCAAATTGGAAGCTCAGGATGGCAACTGGAGAGATTGCATATTAAGGGCTGTCACATTAATAGCAATGAGGTTAGGAAGGAGAAGTGTAGCAGAACGTGTGACAAAGTGGAGAGAAAAAGTAGAAAAAGAGGAGTTTCCTTTCATTAGAAACGAGAATTTTATAGGAAGAAAGAAAGAGCTTTCACAGTTAGAATTTATACTTTTTGGTGATGTCACAGGAGATGCAGAACAACACTATATTGAACTTAAGGCCAGACCCAGGAGAAAGAGTGTGAGAATTGGTTGGGGCAAGAGCAACATGATAGATGAAAGATGGAACGACAGAAGGAAGGAAAAAGAACCAGTTGTCTGGAAAGAGTCCGAAAAAGACATTGAAATGCAAGGTGTTGAATTTTCTCACAGGCATAACCATCCGAGGCTCAAGCGGGGAAAGTATACTAAAAGGAAAAACGGAATGAAGATTTTGTATGGGAAAGGGATTGCTTGTGTTTCTGGGGATTCAGGAATTGGAAAAACGGAACTTATTCTTGAATTTGCTTACAGATTTCATCAGAGATACAAGATGGTTTTATGGATAGGAGGGGAGAGCAGATACATCAGACAAAATTATCTAAATATCAGATCATTTTTAGAAGTTGATGTGGGAGTCGAGAATAGTTTGGACAAAACAAAAATAAGAAGCTTTGAAGAACAGGAAGTGGCTGCTATTTCTAGAGTTCGCAAAGAACTGATGAAAAACATTCCATATCTTGTGATCATTGATAACTTGGAAAGTGAAAAAGATTGGTGGGATCACAAACTTGTCATGGATCTTCTCCCTCGTTTTGGGGTAGAGACCCATGTAATTGTATCAACACGCCTTCCTCGAATCATGAACCTGGAACCGTTGAAACTTTCATACTTATCTGGAGTTGAGGCAATGTCTTTAATGGTAGGTAGTAGTAAGGACTATTCGGTGGCAGAGGTTGATGCCCTGAGAAGTATTGAGGAGAAAGTTGGAAGGTTAACTCTTGGCCTTGCCATTATCAGTGCAATTTTGTCGGAACTACCCATAACACCAAGCAGACTCCTAGATACCATAAACAGAATGCCTTTGAAGGAGATGCCATGGAGTGATAAAGAAGCTCTCTCGTTCACGAAGAACGCTTTCCTTCTTCAACTCTTTGACGTTTGTTTCTCCATATTTGATCATGCGGATGGTCCAAGAAGCTTGGCCACCAGAATGGTGCTTGTAAGTGGATGGTTTGCACCTGGTGCTATTCCGATTTCCCTACTGGCACTTGCTGCTGAAAAGGTACCAGAAAGATGTCAGGGAACGTGTTTCTGGAGAAAAATGCTTCAATTATTATCATGTGGATTCCCATCCTCTTACGCCAAAAAACCAGAATTAGAAGCATCCTCTTTATTGCTGAGGTTCAATATTGCAAGAAACAGTACCAAGCAAGGCTATATCCATATCAATGAAGTGTTCAAACTGTATGCTCGGAAAAGAGAAAATACTGGAGCTGCACAAGCAATGATTCAAGCTATCATCAGTAACGGGTCGATATCACAAAATCTGGATCATTTATGGGCTGCATGTTTTCTGCTGTTTGGATTTGGTCACGATCCTGTGATTGTTGAGCTCAAAGTGTCTGAGCTTTTGTATCTTGTGAAAAGAGTGGTTCTGCCTCTTGCAATTCACACATTCATTACATATTCTCGATGCACTGCTGCCCTTGAGCTTCTGCGTCTGTGCACCAATGCATTGGAAGCTGCAGACCAAGCATTTGTTACCCCTGTTGACAAGTGGTTCGACAAATCACTTTGCTGGAGATCCATACAGACTAATGCTCAGTTGAATCCTTGCCTTTGGCAAGAGTTAGCATTGACTAGAGCCACTGTTCTCGAGACTAGGGCCAAGCTCATGCTGAGAGGTGCTCAGTTTGACGTAGGGGATGATCTAATCCGGAAGGCTGTTTTCATTAGGACTTCAATTTGTGGTGAAGATCACCCAGATACAGTATCAGCTCGTGAAACATTGAGCAAACTTACCAGGCTTAATGCAAATGTCCAAATTCACGCTTCGACTTAGATTTTGTATCTTGTAAGGAAACTCTAGAATCATACACAACATTTCTAATAAAATTTCTGCATACTATTTCATTGTTCTCTCTACAGCATTTTTAAAAGAGCTCAAACTAAATTCCTTCCATTTTAAAAAATATCCCTCTTTGTTTCTTATCTTCACATACTTAGTACGCATCCTTACAGAAATTCTATAACGATCCTTCTGCTGCTATTTCCCAATCCCCATTGCTATGAACACAATCAAATTATTTGTTTTATGCATTCATCTAAGGATATATCACATCTTTCACATATTCCTGCCATTTGATATAAGTTTATATCTCATTATTCACTAAATTATATTTATTCAGACGTAAGATGCCTTTGCAGCAATGCTTTACATGTTTCAATAAAAGCTTCGTCTTAGGTCGATCTTCTTTCTTTTATACAGTTACGGTATAAATTGTAATCATTAAAGTTATGAATAACTGGAACTACAGTTGTACTTGCTTCTGCTATAAGGTGAGTTCATTCAATTTGAGGGTGCAACAACGGGTGTCATTTAATGAATGAATTTCCCTGTTGTCCTTCTTCGTTTATTTTTTGAGGCAAACCGTGTATTAGTGTTATCGACTAATTAAACATTAAAACAGAACATGGAACGTATATGTTTGTCATCATGATGTTTTTTACTCGCAAAATTCAACAAAAGTTGTTTTCAGAAGTTACGAGCTAACTTGATCAAAGTTGCAGACTATTTTTATTAGCACCGTCTGCATCCAATGTATCTGTCATTATTTAAACTCACCATAGAAGTCTGAGAAATACATATAAAAGAAAAAGAATACCAAGATAAAATGCATTTAGTTACATCAGAAATGATTGAATGAATTTGCGACAATTGCAGCAACTTTTAATCTGACAGCAACTTTTAATCTGAAGAAGTAAAAAAATTAAAAAACATTGAATTTTGCCCTCACGCAGGATCGAACTACGGACCTTCAGTTTACAAGACTGACGCTCTACCACTGAGCTATAAGGGCCTGTTGATATTTTTATTAAACAAAATATTTTAATTATAACTTATATTATCAAATATTTATTAAAAAATTCAATTGACGTGTTCTTTTATTATTAGATATACTTTTTTTAAATTGCTTTTCATTCTTAAATAAACAAGTTGTAGTGGGAGAAATAAAGTTTATTTAAGCCATTTTTATTTCAAATACAGCATTGAAGAAAATAAAAATAACTTATTTAGTTCTCAGATAAGAATGAATCGCATGACATGACTAACCTTTCTTTCGATTGAAGTCTTTAATCTGAATATTTGAATCAAACAAGAGGATGAAGTATATTATCAAACTTAATCTGTAATATAACTAACATGTCTCGGAGGATTATCTGTGCAAGACTTCTCATCATCACAAACTCTACTAACCCCACTTTACATGTCACCTGAACTGTCTTCAAATTGCAAATAAAGGAACAATGAAAAGAAATGAATTTTGCATTCTACTGTTGTGGCCATTGTGTATTTGCTTTTCCCAGCATAAGGTATCGTGGAAAATAAAAAGGAACAAAAGAACTACATGGATTTCGTAACCTCGGGAACTCTCTACATTATATGGGAAGTGCATTTGAATTGCAAACTAAGTAGTTGTCGTCTTTAAGTTTTCTGCGAGTTACGTCCTGCATTATAAGAAACATAAACACTCAAAAGCTTATGTTTCAAAAAATCTACAAGACAGACGATCATGAGTAAATGACAAACTTGACTACACACCGGACAATTTGAATAGAATTTTGGCATCTCCCCATCATACCGTGAGGATAAAATGATGAAAATTCATCAAATAATAACGTCCATTCCCAACAGAATAAGATAACTGCGATGGCGTGATCAAGCTTAGTTAATGCATAAAGCCAAAGAAGTAGAATAAAGAACCTGTGGCAACATCACCATCATAACAAATTGTGCCTATATATCCTCCTCTTCCTCTGAATTGCAAGATTGAGGTCCAATTTCCGATTTTTTCTGCCAGTCTGACCGAGCCGAGGTCCAAGGATTCTCATATACTATTTTTGGGGCCTCAGGTGGAATTTGAGACCTAGAGGACTTTTGAAACGGTCTGATACAGAAGCAAGTGTCATTGAAGAAGTACCGAAGCTTGAATAGTCTTGGGTTCTGCAGAGGGAACGAACATACATCAATGAACCGATGCTACAAAGATTGACAACAAAATTATTAGAGGATGAGAATTCGGTGGTAATTGTAAATTCTCAGTTACAAGGAGTTGAATTCAAAGAGCTTCTACACCAAAAAGAAATGCCAAATGCTGTATGTCCTCTGTGCTTTGTTCAACAACAAAGAATAATCAAACATATTTAAAAGAGTCACCAAAGCTCCTTAAACCCGAAGTCGATCAAGAATCCCTACCCATATTTACCGCACAAAATTTAAGAACATGATCCTCGCTTTGGAAAAAGGAAGAACAGGTAAAACAAAAAGATAGGAAATAAAGAAACAAACAAACACCAGTGTAATTTGATGGAAACTATTGGTATTAATTTGAGGCGAAAAAATGAAATTGCAATAGTACGGGGTAGAGGGTCTGATTCATAATTTCTAGAAAGCTTAATTTCACTCAATTCGCATTGGCCGGGCCAGAAGATCTTTTACCCTTTCCTGCTCCAAGAAATGAAGATGAATATACTTCCAAGATCCGTGAATTTAATAGATAGAAAACTGAGTTAAATTGGGGAAAAGGTACACTTGAACATGTTCTAACACTAAACACTTTCTTTACATGTATCGGTCATATAATCTTGCACACAGTACACACACACAAGTATGAAAGCATATATGCATAAGAATGTGTCAAGGGCGAGAGAGGAAGAGAATTATTAATCTTGATCAGGCTTGTTTTATTATAAATCTAATATTCATATGACAAATTTATCAAAACTAGCTCATATTAACCGTGATGGTCTCGCTAGTTTTTAGTGGTTGAGTGATTATTTTTCAAATAAGTAAAAGAAAAAAGTAACGCATGCGCAAGAACTACATAATAGTGATTAGAAAATGGGAGGGAAACTCACGGGGGTGGGATTAGGAGGTGGCGGTGGGCGTGAAGGCTGTGGTCGTGGCGGTGGTGGGCGTGATGGCCGTGGTCGTTGCGGCGGTGGCTCCGGCGGTGGAGCGCTGGATTCATGTGGGTCTTCGGGATAACTGGCCATTTCTCGGATCCTAAGTGTTAAAAAATAATAGTTAGCACAGTTGCTTGCAGCGTCATTTATCGAAATTCATTCAGTTTACAAGAACAGCCTTTCAGTGATTACGCACAAACAGAATTAAAAGAACGATGAACTAATGAATAGAGACAAAGAAGTTTGATGAATACCGAAAATAGATAACTATGAAAAGAAGCAAATGGCGCGCAACGAAATCAAAGATAGTAAGAAAGAACAAGCTGAGACGTAGACGAGTGCAGTGGAACTGTATTTAAAGATGAACAGACAAGTCAAGAATGAAACTGCTTCAGTTAAGCTATTGGCGCGTAATCTTTTTCCACGTATGATATTAACGAACGTTACCTCCATGTCGGTGTGGCCCAGCCCACATGAGTATTGGGCCTGAAACAAAAAATATACATGTTGTAAAATGTACTCATCTTTATTTTTTTTATTTAATTTGAAATTTTGAATTTATAATTTGAAATGTATAGAATTTGATTTGCTATGGAAGAAATTTTGGTAGTGGAGTTAATAGAAAGCAAAGAAAAGAAATGCGTGCAAACGCACTTAGACATCACGAAATGTGTCGCTATCAGATATTTGGTGAGATCGTTGAGGATACTATGAACATTGTTAGTGAGGAACCTGCATGCGAAGACCTTGGAAGTTGACTCGAATATTCTCTTTGCTTTTACCTTTAACGTATGTTTCGGTGTACATTTTCCTGTGTGTCTTTGTTGCTCCTGGATGTCTGGGATGCTTGCATTTCTTCAACTGTTGTCCTTCGTATTCACCAAAGGAGAGGGAGGTACCTGCAAAGATACTCCGACGTTCAAGTCAGATATGAGTTATGGAGCTGAAGCTCAGAAGAGAGTAATTGGATACTGCTCTGAAATATTATTCAGGATCTCTAGAGCCTAAAGAGAACGTACCTGGACTTGGGTCCTGTCACTGTATTTATAAAGAATAAAAATAACCACCTTACCTAAAAGTGTGGTTAGTGGCTTTGACTGATATTTTAACTGTCTAAAATATCTAAGATATTTATGTTATTACATAAATATCCTTACTACATAACATGCCCCCCAAGTCCGAGTTAACCGTTGACGTGGTAACTATAGGACTTATGAGTTTGAGGGAGGCTGTCTTTGCTGTAATTAGAGAGCGTGTTCCTGGTCATTGCTCATGTGTGGATTGAACGTGACCGAGTGGTTGAATTTGATGGACCAAAAGGAGGCGAAGCCAAACGGCAAAAAGCTGGAACAAGTGAGGCCGAACGTGAGGATACGTATGACCGAGCGGTAGAGGCCGAGTGGCATGCGAGGCCGATCATGAGGACGCGCTTTGACAATTGAATGTTGAGCGTTGAGGCCGAACGACTGACTGAGTGGACGCTCGCTGATAATTGAATGTCGAGCGTTGAAGCCGAACGACTGACTGAGTGGACGTTCGTTGATAATCGAATGTCGAGCGTTGAGGCCGAACGACTGACCGAGTGGACGCTCGTTGACAATTGAATGTCGAGCTTTGAGGCCGAACGACTGACTGAGTGGACGCTCGCTGACAATTGAATGTCGAGCGTTGAAGCCGAACGACTGACTGAGTGGACGCTCGCTGACAATTGAATGTCGAGCGTTGAGGCCGAACGACTGACTGAGTGGACGTTCGTTGATAATCGAATGTCGAGCGTTGAGGCCGAACGACTGACCGAGTGGACGCTCGTTGACAATTGAATGTCGAGCTTTGAGGCCGAACGACTGACTGAGTGGACGTTCGTTGATAATCGAATGTCGAGCGTTGAGGCCGAACGACTGACCGAGTGGACGCTCGTTGACAATTGAATGTCGAGCTTTGAGGCCGAACGACTGACTGAGTGGACGCTCGCTGACAATTGAATGTCGAGCGTTGAGACCAAATGACGAACGCCTTCGATGTTGAACGACAGATTCTTTGAAAGTAGATGTTCTTGGGCGAACATAAGCTAGGCTATGGGGATGGTCCCCTAAGTTTGATTGTTTGGGTGTTCTGGGGCGAACATCTACCAGCGAGAGTGTGTCCCTTTGTTCGATGCACCTGGGTGTTCTAGGGCGAACATCGGCCAGCGGGAGTGTATCCCTTTATGCACGTGTTGCTCGATGCAGCTGGGTGTTCTAGGGCGAACATCGGCCAGCGGGAGTGTATCCCTTTATGCACGTGCTGCTCGATGCAGCTGGGTGTTCTAGGGCGAACATCGGCCAGCGGGAGTGTATCCCTTTATGCACGTGCTGCTCGATGCAGCTGGGTGTTCTAGGGCGAACATCGGCCAGCGGGAGTGTATCCCTTTATGCACGTGGGTGTTCTTGGGCGAACATCTGTTGGGTTTAGGAGTGCTTCAGGATGAACGACTCTCAGGTGTTCGCTTTTACGCACAAGGTATGCTTATCTGCACTGTAAGAAATAATATTAAGCATATAGGTGAGACCGTTTGGTCAAGTTTGCAAACCTGGTGGCCGCACGGTCGAGGCCAGAGATGGCCGAACGTTGTTGAGACTGGTGGCCGAATGGTTGAGGTGGCCGAACGTTGAGGCCGATAGAACAAACGTCACTTGCGTCGTGGAGTGTTCGTAGCCGTGGTGTGTCGAGCGTTCGCATTCAAGGGCGAGGAGAACGGTCTTTTGCTTGAACGTTCGTCCACATTGAGTGTCGAGCGTTCGAACCCAAAGGCGAGGACGAACGGCTGAATGCTTGGTCGCTCGTCCACAGGTATTGTCGAGCGTTCGACTCCTTGAACGTCGAGGCCGAACGTTGGCTGTTTGGATACTCGTACCACTGATTGTGGCGTTCGAGCAGGAACGTCGAGGACGAACGTCGAGCGCGCGAACGGGAACGTCGAGTCCGAACGTTGGCTGTTGGGCGCTCGCACACACTGATTGTCGAGCGTGCGAGCAGGAACGTCGAGGCTGAACGTCGAGCGTGCGAGCAAGAACGTCGAGGCCGAACGTTGGCTGTTGGGCGCTCGCACACACTGATTGTCGAGCGTGCGAGCAGGAACGTCGAGGCCGAACGTCGAGCGTGCGAGCAAGAACGTCGAGGCCGAACGTCGAGCGTGCGAGCAGGAACGTCGAGGCCGAACGTTGGCTGTTGGGCGCTCGCACACACTGATTGTCGAGCGTGCGAGCAGTAACGTCGAGGCAGAACGTCGAGCGCGCGAACGGGAACGTCGAGTCCGAACGTTGGCTGTTGGGCGCTCGCACACACTGATTGTCGAGCGTGCGAGCAGGAACGTCGAGGCCGAACGTCGAGCGTGCGAGCAAGAACGTCGAGGCCGAACGTCGGCTGTTGGGCGCTCGCACACACTGATTGTCGAGCGTGCGAGCAGGAACGTCGAGGCCGAACGTCGAGCGCGCGAACGGGAACGTCGTGGCGTCGAATTGCCGAATGGTTGAATTTTGGGGATTAGAATTTGGGTTGAATGACGTGGAGGAAGAACCGAATCACGCGTGGATGGCGTGATTGTTGCGGAAGACGTGGAGAATGGGTCTGCGATCAGTTTGGCAATCTTTTGTGTGGGAACCTTCCGCGCAAAAGGCGAGTTTGCTGATGTGGCTGTGACTGAGTTCAATTTGGGGATTTAGGGTTTTTGATTATTGGGAAATTAGGGATTTCTGGTGTGTGCGAGTGCAGAGAGGCTGCTGGCGGTGGTGCGGTGGCATTGCTCTTCATTTATTGGACGCGCTCATGGAAGATTCTTCGTCCAGTAGGGACGATGCAAGAAATGGAAGAGTGTTATTGAGTGGATGAGCAAGGAACGATGTCGTCAAACATAACGGCAAGAGAAATTCGATGTGCGCTCACGATTTAGGTTGCTGTTGCGATCTCCATGGTGATACGAACTGAGTTTCGCGACTCTGGAAGGGAAGTGCGAGTTTGATAATGGCTCCCTAATTTCTGGGTTTTGATTTGGGAGTCTGATTCCTTGGCCGGTGATGAGCCTGACAAATGGCAGTGGCTCTGGCTTGGTGGCATCAGATTCAAAGATGAACAGCGAGGAACAAACCAGAGATTCGAGGTTTGTTCGGTTAAAAACCGAGGGTTTGATGCGGAAGTGGTTTGAGCAATGGAGAAGTGATTTTAGTTGGTGAGGAAGGATCTAATCGGTGGAGAATGGTCGTGAAGCAGAGAGGAATATGTGGTTCGGTGGATTGGGCAGACATGAGGAGTTTGAGATTCTGAAGTAAAGAATCTCTCGAAGGCTTCGTTGATGAGGAGACTTGAAACGTGGCTGATAAAGTTGATGATGCGACGAGAAGAAATGTGTATGCGAGGAATACTGACGCGTGCCAAGTGCTGCTGGATGGAGGAGAGGTGAGTATACGGATGAGCGAGAAACTGATGATGAAGGCGACAGCCCTTTCACGACATTGTTGTATCTTCCAAATAGAAGGAAAGACTGGGATGACGACGTCGAGATTCAAAGAGGCAGTGGAAGAAGTTTCCTCTCATTTGTCCACCATCGTTGAGGGAGGTGAATGATGAATTTAAGCATGTTTTTGTACTGGATCTGACCCACAAAGGGGAGTGATTTCGTTGATGTCTACTGACATCAATGGCTCACGGGGGAAGGAGGAGAGAAACCCGATGGAGGCGTCATTTGATCTGGTAGTGACAGTGATGTCAATGGCTCGAGGAGGGGAATCTTGGTGGCGATGCCGCGATTTGATGGAGTAGCTCTATTCGAAGGAGTGATTCATTGAGGCCGAGGCTCCTCTTGTGGCTTCTTTGGGTTGGCCCTTGGCCCCACGGTGGGCGCCAAAATGTTTCGGTGTACATTTTCCTGTGTGTCTCTGTTGCTCCTGGATGTCTGGGATGCTTGCATTTCTTCAACTGTTGTCCTTCGTATTCACCAAAGGAGGGGGAGGTACCTGCAAAGATACTCCGACGTTCAAGTCAGATATGAGTTATGGAGCTGAAGCTCAGAAGAGAGTAATTGGATACTGCTCTGAAATATTATTCAGGATCTCTAGAGCCTAAAGAGAACGTACCTGGACTTGGGTCCTGTCACTGTATTTATAAAGAATAAAAATAACCACCTTACCTAAAAGTGTGGTTAGTGGCTTTGACTGATATTTTAACTGTCTAAAATATCTAAGATATTACTACATAACAGTAGGCAAATTGAATTTGATCATGTACAATGAATTTCATACTAAACAAAAACACCCACAAAGCTATTGTCAAAAAGAGCTTACCTTGCATTTGTGGAAGTGCCCCCTTTCTACCATTCTCATCATTCATTCCAAAATGTCAAACCTTTCATGATAAAGAACATTTAGATTACTTCTTACTAATTAGATTTAGGAGTTTTTATAAGTTGTCGCTGTTACATTCCTGACTTTTAACTTGTATCAAATTACTTTGACATAATTATGCATGTATCCCAAAATAAAAAGAAGAGTAAGGGTAACTAAAAAAATCATAAAATAAACATATTTAATCAGTATGTTTGTATATATTTCATTAACATTTTTACTTTTATTAGTATATGCACGTATTTTTCATTTTTACTTTCATTATTTTAAAAATATCTTTATTATTCTCTCTTATAATATTTTACTGTGGAACTATCTAATTTATCTCAAATAAAAATAGGACTAAATAATCCGTCTTCTTGGTGGTGCCATTAGGAATATTATTCCACTCATCTCGAAGTGACACAGTAATCTTTTTATTATTCAACTTAATAATTACCCCATCTATATTATTTTCTATTTAAAAGCATCTTTAATCTAATTAAGACAACAAGAATTCAAATTAACTCAAAACCATAAGCAATAAACTGATAAATATATTGTTATCCAAAAATGTCCGTTATATAACGTTTCATGTCAATACATTTTTACAAAATTTATATTTATTAACTAAGTTTTAGTACATATTTTCTAGTTAAATGAATTAACAATTATCTGTGTAAAAAAATTAATTCAATGAATTAATTACACAAATATAATTTTCTTCAACCGATTGCTTCGAGCTAAAAATATTTTTTTATTTAATTATTAAAATGTACAAAAAGATGCCAAAGTTTAAGAGGGCTATGAAAATGGATATTATCTAAAAATATCAGAAGCATCTCTTTGTACTGACACCTCATAATTTAACAGGAGAATCTGTAAAAGCAGTCGTGTCCTGGTATCTTGTTGTCTGATGATATATCTTCAAGGTTTTGTTTATTTTTATTTGTATATGCAATACTTTTATATTTCATATATTGAACAATCGTATATTTTTAACATAAAAAAAATATACTTTTATTAAATACAAATATTGGTAATATGATATTTAGAATGCTTGTTATAAAATTAAAAAACTATACACTTAAGGTAAAAGAAATTTAAATGAGGTAATCATGGAAGACTTGTACCACATGACTGTTTTGTATTTAAATTAGAAAAAGTTAACTTTGTACAGGATATATTAGATTATTACCAATGAAGTTCCATTACAGACCGACAGGGCCGAAAAATAAAATTTATGTTAAGAAACTGGAGGCCCATGTTTTTTTGTTTAGATTTAATGTTGTTGTGTTAAATATAATGATGATGGGCAATGATTTGACAGCATAAAAATATAAAGATAAACTACTGAATAACCGTCCTTTATCCTTGGAATTTATTTGACCAGTATCTGATTGGAAAAGAGAAGTCCCACTTCACAAAATTCTAATAATGCACCAAAACACACTATATTTGCCACTTCAATACAAAACGAATCATTACTTCAATTCAAGTGCATGTTTCTTTTTCTTTTCGCGCCCCCTGATTACATGTTTTAATTTTTAGAGGTGATTGACAATTAAAATAATTGCGTTAATTTATATTTAAAGTTTGAGAACGAATATTAATTTTGCATAAAATTATAAGAATTAAAAAGATATTTCATCCTTTCTATTTTTATCGTTTTTGTTTAAGATGAGCATAGGAGAAAGAGTAGAAAGTGTGTACATATTTTCTAACCATACATTTATTGAATATGATACATGGTTATATACAATGAACAAATGGAAAACAATAATAGAAAGGAGAAATCAAAATGAAATAGAATTAAGCAAAAAAACCAACCTATAACTGCCCAACTTACATTTGACTTCCATACCATAGCTTATGCTCCAAATATACTTAGACTTTATTAATTGAGATGAATTGAAAAGCCTTTTGTAATATTTCCTTTGCTTACAAAAGGCTGTTTTGTTTCGTTCTAAGTTGTATCATAGAAAGGGTCTTCCAAAAGATGCTTCTGTCAAGACTCCAAAGACACAGATACAGAAACTGAAATTCTGCACATTCTTCTGCTTCCATCTAACCGATGACCTCCTCGTTTAATCCTTCGATGAACTCAACCTGCATAAAAATATATCTCAGACACGAACTTTAACTTATTAGAACATGACAATGTGTTATTGATCGAGATTTAGGAAGAGCAATCAAACGTTAATAAATAGTATTTACCCAGAATTCGTCTTCATATTCTTCTGTTGTCGAAGTTGAAGAAAGTGATTTCGGAATCTCGCTGATTTCGTCGTTGCGAGCGAATCTGCCACGTATGCTGTATCATAGAAAGGGTCTTCCAAAAGATGCTTCTGTCAAGACTCCAAAGACACAGATACAGAAACTGAAATTCTGCACATTCTTCTGCTTCCATCTAACCGATGACCTCCTCGTTTAATCCTTCGATGAACTCAACCTGCATAAAAATATATCTCAGACACGAACTTTAACTTATTAGAACATGACAATGTGTTATTGATCGAGATTTAGGAAGAGCAATCAAACGTTAATAAATAGTATTTACCCAGAATTCGTCTTCATATTCTTCTGTTGTCGAAGTTGAAGAAAGTGATTTCGGAATCTCGCTGATTTCGTCGTTGCGAGCGAATCTGCCACGTATGCTGTATCATAGAAAGGGTCTTCCAAAAGATGCTTCTGTCAAGACTCCAAAGACACAGATACAGAAACTGAAATTCTGCACATTCTTCTGCTTCCATCTAACCGATGACCTCCTCGTTTAATCCTTCGATGAACTCAACCTGCATAAAAATATATCTCAGACACGAACTTTAACTTATTAGAACATGACAATGTGTTATTGATCGAGATTTAGGAAGAGCAATCAAACGTTAATAAATAGTATTTACCCAGAATTCGTCTTCATATTCTTCTGTTGTCGAAGTTGAAGAAAGTGATTTCGGAATCTCGCTGATTTCGTCGTTGCGAGCGAATCTGCCACGTATGCGGGTTCGATTGTCGGCTAGCGTCTTTCGGCATGCATACTGGTTTTGGTTGGTACCACAATAAAAAACAACACATTCAGACCCTTTTCTTTTTCAATTCTATTCTTTATCATTTTCTTCTCCAAAAATGATTCTTTGACACGGTTAAAGCAAATTACATTCATTTGACACGCGGTGGGACCCGATAATTGTCAACATCATGAAGGATAGCTTGGTCATTTCAGTTTATGGGCTGGTGCTGAGTTGGATTGTAAAAAAGTAAATGAAACGTTGCGTTTCACTTGCTGCGTTAGGATCGTGTGTGGGATTTGAAATTTCGAAAGTTGGAGCTAGGGTTAGGATTGAGAGAGAACGAGAGATAACGAGAGAACGAGAGAGATCGAGGGAGAAAAAAAAAGGAGAACTCCTTTGCTGCCACCGGAGGCTGGACGTGATCGGAAAAGTTTGTACCAGCGAAGGTGAAGCCGAAGGCAAAGTTCGTACCGGACGTGATCGATGTGGAGCGCGGAAGGTTTGTCCCCTTTGTAATTTCTCCCCTTTGTACCGTTTGAAGAATATAAAGTATGAGTTTCTCCTTCCTTTCTTCTGTTCTCATAATTTGTCTATCTTTATTTTTATTTTTGGTTTATTTTCGGATACCCTAGACTAAAGGGGGAAATGTCGTGAGAGATAGAATTCTCGATTGGGCAAACCTGTAGGATTATTTACTGTCCTTAGTGTTTTTGGGCTTGCTTTGGTTATTTGCAAAAGGGAATATTGCAATAAATGGATAAAGTGTGAGATGATTAGAAGAAATGGAAAAAGGGTAGTTTGCAAAATGGCACCCACCCAGCACGGTTATTCTGCTCAGCAGCAGCACGAAATGCAACGCAAACGTTTCTAACTCTCTTCGCGCCAATGCTGGAGCTACTTCCCATGAACTGATTCAAATGATTCCCCATTTTCGTATAGTCCGAAAACTCCCTCTCCATGCTGCATTCGCTCCCTCTATGTTCCTTCATTGTTTTCTGTTTGATGATATTTTTTTTGCGTTAGAAAAAGGGAAATATTGTCATGAGAGTTGAACATCAGTTTAAGGTGTCCTGAATTTTTCATAGATTTGGTTCTGGCACCATATTATTTTTAATTTATGTATTCTATATGTTATTTACCAGCATCCAATGTTTTTTACTCAGTGATAAATTTGCTTTGGAATACATCACATATATTTTATTTGTATCAGTACTAGGTTGCCCTTTCTTGGTCAGTTGTATTAGCATTGTGCATTGTGCCCTCTTTGCCTCTAGATATATTGCGTGATTATGTTGTTTGTGGTCTGTATATGGTGTTTTGCCCACTGTTATTTTTAACTCCTTGGATTTTATGTAGAGAATAGTTTCATCTAATTTATGAATTTAAATATAGATTATTCTTTCATAGAGCTAAGTGCTTGATTAACACCAAAAGTTTCTTTCTCCATTTTTTCTGTTTCTAGTGTCCTTGTGGAATCAGCTCTTACGAAATTAATTGTTTTGCATGTATTACCCTATGACAATTGATGCAGGAGTTAGATTTGAGAAATGTTTGTGAACTTGAAGATTGCATGATTACCCTATGACAAATGTATGTATTCCCTTCCAGAGAGTATTTAATGCTTTCCTACTATCCACACAATCATTATTACCACTATTTTATTTTTTATCCTGTCTTTTTGTAGAATGTTTGATATAATTAGGTTAATAAATTGGTTGGTTGAAACGATATTTGATGAATGACAGACAAGATTTTTAATTTTCTAGCTTTTATGGCTTGAAGTCTAACTTGTTTATTTTATGGACATTCAGTACAAACCATAGAGATAGTTGGAAGAGTCATTATGGAGAAACAGGTTTGAATACACATGATGATTTATTATGTATTTAAAATTAATTTGGTGAAATGCTTTGTCTGACTTATTCAATTGTATACTTTGATGTATAGGTTTATGTACGACATTCATGCAGGACAAAATACTTGGCACATGTGAACACATTATTAACATATGTGCAAAAGACATTGATACAAACAACTCCTTTTGCATGGCTATTGTCCATTGATGTGGATGCCAAAATGAGTAGGACACTACTTTTAGAATTGTGTAGTAGATGGTCAGAGAGGAGGGGCGGGTTTGAAGTTAGGTCTGTCTTTATTCCATTCACCAAGTTAGACCTTTGTTTAGGTTTAGGGGTTAAGGTTAATGGAGAGATGTTTAAGTTGTTTAAAGACGAAGTTGATTGTCATACTAGGAGATTGTTTGACACAGTTGATGTAAGTGTTCATAATGTTTATGAAGAAATTCAAAAGCATATAAAAGGGGATGAAGTAAGTGATGTTTGTAGATTATATTTATTGTTAGGGTTGAGTGAGTTTTTCTTCCCAAATAGAGGTGGAAAAGTTCACTTAGGTTTATTTGAATTATTAGATGATTTATCCTGTATTCGAAAATATAACTGGGGGCGTGTTATTTATGAGTATTTGATTTCTAGTTTGTGTGATGCTGCATTGTGTGTGGGAAAGAGACAAAACAGATCACACTGTCATGTGGTTGGTTGTGTATTTGCATTACAGGTATATTTTGATGTTAGTTACAAAAGTTATTGTGTTATAACTTACAATTGTTATTTTTTTGAAATTTAAGTTTGTATGTAACAGATCTGGGCAATGGAACATGTTTTATTTGGTCAGAAGAAGTTGGCTAAAACAAATAGTTGTTTACCTAGAATCCTTCATTGGATACATGTTAAAGTTGGTGAAGCAGAAATTGAGAAAGCCTTTTTGTGTAATGAAGTGAGATTAAATTAATATGTGTTATACCAATTGGATGTTTTGTAATTTGTATTGATTTTAATATGTTTTTTGTGGTTATTTTGTTTTGTATAGGTGATTACCGAGGTATATGTAAGCAATGAAGAGATGTGTACTGAAATAGTCAAAGAAGGCTTAGATGGTCATCATAATGCTGGATTGAAGGAGAACTTGCAAAGGCGATCTATGGCTGATATTGTGGCAGAAAATGAAGCTTTGGTTGCTATCATTGTTGACCAAGAGGCATCCATTGGCAAGCTGGAGAAAATGGTTGACAACCTGGCAATGTTTGTTGCACAAAAGCGGCAACAGTTTGATGATGTTACGAATTCAAATTGGAATAAAAAGTGTGACATGTTAGTTCATGAATTTGGGACCAGTAGTTCACAGGAACATTATGAGGTAGTAGTATCATCTATTGGGAAGTCAAATTCAAAGAAAGAGTCAGAGATCGAAGGTGATCGTGTGGAGAAGTCGAATTCTGAGAATGTTTTTGATGTTACACCTGCTGTTGGAAAAAGTTTCATTGAAAATGGTGGTGATGTTTTAGGTCATGCAGAGATGCCTACTGAAAAATCTGACATGTACACGCGTTTAAAAGCTCAACCTAGGAAGCGTGTTAGAAGTGTTCTTCTGAAAATTTAACAAAACAAAATAAAATTGATTGTATAATACTATGTATCTCAGTTGACAGACACATGTTCAAATTAATAAATTGGTTAAATACAATGTATCAAACTAATGCATGCATAAAGTGGAATCGTGATATTAAAATTTTAACATTGACCACTTACTGTACCAAAAAATACAATGTATCTAACTAATGCATGCATAACTAACCATAACACCACTTATTGCACTTTCAAATGTGGACATTGATATTGTATATAAAAACTGCTACAGATGTACAAAAACCGATTTACAAATAACCACATCCGACTAACAAGATAAACCGATTTACAAATAACCACATCCGACTAACAAGATAACCAGCTACTGCAGGGAGAATATTGCAATCTGATTTCGTTTGGGAGTGGAAACAAAAGGTTGTCCTGCAAGCTCACTGGCTTAGCAGGTTGTGAAGGGTCTCATTGTTTCTAAGGCTCTCATTGTCTCATTGAATATAAAAAACTTCTACGACAGTACAAAACCAGATTTACAAATAACCACATAGGATTAACAACATAACCACTTACTGCAACTCATTACTCAACTCATGCATGCATAAAGGGTCTTAAAAACCCACCTCAGTCAACAGCATAGCGACAAAAACAAACTCAAAAGTCTAAAAAACCACCTCCCCAATTTTAAACCAAATGGACCCCGTATCACGCCTACACCCTAGGGTCAAAATGAAACTCAAAAGTCTCAACCTTTTTACTACTCTGCTTCCTGTCGCACCACACATAAAGCTCCTACATAAAACACGTTACCAGCAAAGCAACCCCAACCCCACCTCCAACATAGAACACATCACCAACAAACCAACCCCACCTCCCATCAACCCAAAAATCAGAGATTGGTCCCCCACAACCCCACATCAATAAACCGATGTAGCAAAAAATTACATTGCGACAAAAACTACACAGCCTAAGACAAAAAATAAAAAATCAAAAACCTGTACCGTAAAATCCGAAGACGAAACGCACGACAGAAATCGATACACCAAGCACACGCCTCCACAATAAACCAATGAAGCGCCTCAATAACGTTCACAACAAACGACTAAGGTGTCTGAAAGATGAAACTGAGAACCATATGACAGTGGTGGAAATCGAGTTTCTTAAGAAAACTCAAATGGGGATTTCGATTCTGAAAAAACAAACCCTAGTAGGTGTTTTTCCACTTTTACCCTCCATCACTTTGCAATTTTTTTTCAAAAAAGCTGACGTGGACCGTGTCAAATGAGTGTAAGTGACACGTAGGCGTGTCACCCTATTACTACTCAATAGATATAGATGGTATAAAATATTAGTATTTTCTGACATCAAATTAGATATATTATTTTTAAATTTAAATTAAATGAATTCAATATTATATATATAATTAGGTTTGGTTGAATTGGCTAACATTTTATTTTGTTTTTAGGCTTAATTACCTACTTAGTCCCCATGTTCGGAGGTAATTTGCTGTTTAGTACCCGGTTTTAAAAATGTAGGCATTTGATACCTATGTTTTGAAATTTGTATCAATTGAATCCTACCCACTTAACGCCGTTATAAATCTAACGTTTTTTCTGACTGTGTATGTGATTTGTGGACGAGCGTCCTCTTCTGCCTCGCTGGACGAGCGTCCTCTTCGCTGGACGATCGTCCTCGTCGCTCGTCCACAAATGCTCGTCCACAAATCACATACACAGTCAGAAAAACGTTAGATTTATAACGGCGTTAAGTGGGTAGGATTCAATTGATACAAATTTCAAAACATAGGTATCAAATGCCTACATTTTTAAAACCGGGTACTAAACAGCAAATTACCTCCGAACATGGGGACTAAGTAGGTAATTAAGCCTTGTTTTTATAATTAAAGACTAAGAAATTTACACTAGCATATCTGTTGAAGTGGAAATGTTTCATTATCTTCTACTGAAAGAAATTTAATATCTCCTAATCCAATAAATGAATAAAGAAATCTAAAGATAGATTTAGGTAAAGAGTCTTTAATCATTCAAATAAGGGAGTTTTTCATTTTTCGAGCCAAACACATTCTCTTTCTTTCTTCGAGAGTTCGATTCCTCACCAGCATTCCCCCTTCGTTCACCAACATTTCACCAGCATTTCACCAGCAGAGGCCCTCTCCATCAGCTAGCGTGACCGTCAGCCACCGTATTGGTGATTGGCTGTGTCGAAATCGCGTGTCCGTGATTGGGTGTGTCGCAATCGCCATCGGAGTTCGTCCATCGTAAAGGTAGGTTCAGCGCTTGGCTTCGCAGTTAAACGGTGAGTTTCCACTTGCTGTGACGTGTGTGTTCTTCTTGCAGGATTGTTGTTCGAGGGTTGGAGGGTTGTTCTTGGAGGGTTCTTGCTGGAGTGTGGTTTGTGCGTGTGAGCGAGCTTGTCTAAATCCTCTTGGTAGAGGTTTTGGATTGTCTTTCTTCCCCTGTCGTTGAGGTAAGTAGGTTTCTAATCGAACCTGAATGTGTTTAGCCCCTTTTGCTGGGTAACAGGGTGCTTTTGATGATTAATATTTGTTCCTGTTAGGTTTTGCTAATGTCATTTTTCCATTAATTTACAAGGTTTTGGGGCTTCGATCAGGGTCTGAGGCGTGTCATTGCTGAAGGGCTGCACTGAAGTGTCCAAGAGTTCATCATTTCCAGGTAGGTGAAGTTCGTGCTCTTGTGTTTGGCTTGCTTTATTTTGGGTTTTAATTGCGTTTAAAATGGGGAAGTTGAAGTTTTGTTAAGATGGAGCTGATTTTGGTCACTGGTTTATGTGTTTGAATGCTTGATATCCATGAGTGAATGCCCATGATTGTGATGCTTATAATTTTTTGGTGTCCTTCGTGGTTTATTTGTGGAATTATGCTAGCTGTTTTGGGCAGATCATAAGTGGTTTTTGATGAGAAATTTTATGAGCATGTGTTGATATTAGTGTAGGATACATGTGTTGAATCTTGTAATAAAAGAGAATAATTGTTAATTAAATTACCTTCCCAATATTCACATCATTCAAACTACTTGATGTTATTATGCTAGATTGACCAGTATTTACAGTGACCCTGCATCCCCTCAAAATAGTTGGAACTTTCATATTTAGTCATATCATAAAAGATACACTTCAGCTTCAACCACAAAAAGAAGTGGAGCAAAATTGACTAAACTTTGGGTTACATAACCACAATAGTTGAGACAAACATTGTGACAGACATCCTTGCGCTCAAAATCTTCAATTTCCCACAACTGGGAAAGAAAAAAATAGAAGAAAAAGGATGTTTAGCATTATTAAATATATATATATATATATATATATATATATATTATAACTGGTATGAGGACAGAACTATATTTAAAGTCACAAGACCTTCAAATTCTGGCGTATAGACTTGCAAGGCATTCTCTTCCTCAAATAACCAGAAACAGCTTTCACAGTGTCAGTAAAGCTTTGGTCTCCTTCCATCTTGCAGTGACTCTGTAAGAATTCACTTAAGGATTTTGCTTTTGATTCCAAAGATTCAAGTTCCTGCTTCTTTTCCAATACTTTTTGCAAGAAACCTAGCAATGAACAATAAAATATTGCCAATTGAAATGCAATGGAACAGCACAACAGGTTGATCCTTTCATGATCAAGTGACACCATCAAGCATTCTACACAATATTGGTTGATCAGAACAGAATTATTTATCATTATTGATTATTGCAAGGTTAATGATGGTTGTATATTTAAAATATCAAAACTTAAGCATAAATTGTTATAATGTTCTGACCATCCATCATTTGTAATAGAAATCGTTTACATTTTGTTACATATAAAGAAGAGGATAACAAGTCTTTGAAACAAGCAAAAAACAAAAGTTACAAATCTTTAAGATTGTATTGGTTTCTCCCATAACCAAAAGGAGGAGAAATGTTTAATATGAAGTTAGTAACCAATGCTAAAAAAAGCTTAAAGAAATCTCTACCTATTTACAATACAGCAGTGAAAGTTAGGTTAGATATTAAAGTTTGACAACTTAAAAAACAGAGGAGATTAATGCAAAGAGACTGGGTGTAGCTTTCAAAAATTGAGAGTGAACCAGTATAAAAGGATTGTGTGATCCTTTCTCTATCATTACTATTCTTTCATGAATATTTTGATATGAAGGCTTGGGAATGTTTGTACCTCAACATCTGAAAAGAAAAGTGATGATATAGAAGTTAGCACATGACAAGGTAGTGGCTAGTGTAGTCCTAATCAAATTTGTTAGAAACGAATTCCTAGCACATCCCTTCCCTAACGATAGTATAAAAATCACAGCACAAGTGCTTGATCTATTCTGAACTTTTCAAAACATCCACATATGACTGATCCTCTTGAAGAGAGTCTCAATCATGAGCAAAATTAGTTCAGAAAAATCTGTTTCAGCAACTTGTTTTTTACCAGAAACATGCCTAAAAATCTGTTTCCATCAAGCTTTTTCACCGTGATTGCTTTCTTTGACTGTGTCTTAGGTGCTTATAATCTTCTAGCTGATTATCTTCAGTTAGCTCTAGTGCATTAGGCCTTCCTAGAGTCCTGGTTGCTGTTATCCTCTTTTTCATTCTCTCAAATCTGATTTGTGGTGCTGTTTTTGGTGCATTTTGCTGCATATTTGACTATAACAAGAGTGATTTGTTGAATCTTGCTGTCTTTGTGCATTTCCAACGTTTGAGCAAGTTTAAATTGCCATTTCAAAGTTGTTTGCACTGATCCTTTGGTCATTTTTCAGCCTATATGCAGAATCACCTTTTAAACTGTTACGTGTCTGACCACGTAACTTGCCTTTCACTGTAAACGTACGTACTCAAATGAATGAAAATCTTTATTATTGAGACTAGGGTAATCACAAACACAACCAATGACTGGGAGCAGGTTCTCCTTCAGTCACACGAGAGCATAACCTCTCTAACAATACTTTCAATAATCAAAACATACCTCCTAACCTCTAGGTGCCCTCTATTAATAATATTAATCACTCCTTCCAGAAAAGGTAAGGAATAATTAGTAATTATTAGTAATTATTTGGAAATAATCAATCTGTCCTTATTTACTGTATTTATTACTAATTAACTCTGCTGATCGCCCCTTGAATTCCCGCCTGATCTTCCGCTTGCCATTTAGACGAACGCTGTCGCTCCTCTCTGCTGCGGACGCTCTTCTTTATTCAGGACGCTCGTCCTTGTTAGGACGTTCGTCCTTGCCCCTCGTTGGGACGCTCGTCCATGTTAGGACGTTCGTCCTCGCCCATCGTTGGGACGCTCGTCCTCGCCCCTCGCTCCGAACGTTCGTCCATGTTCTGCTCGTCCATGTTAGCACGTTCGTCTTCTCCCTTCTCCCTCCTATATCTCCTTCTCTCATATACTCGCCAGGCCCTAACATTACCCACCCCCTGAAGATCAACCTTGTCCCCAAGGTTGAAGTCAGGATATTGGTCTTGGATGGTGAGGGCATCTTCCCATGTAGCCCCGTCAGGACCTCCTTCCTGCCATTCGACCAGGACTTCCTGCCGTGCGTCCTCTCCCTGGTGCACTTGCCTCTTGTCCAGCACTCTGACCGGTCGTGGAGATGGTGCCTCCCCCTCCAAATCTCTGGGTAACTCCGGCTCGACCGGGTGATCCCCTACTGCCTTCTTTAATTGTGACACATGGAACACGGGACGTATTCGGGCGGTCTCTGGTAATTGCAGCTTAAATGCGACTGCTCCTACCTGCTGAATGACCAAGAAGGGACCAAAATAGCGAGCAGCCAACTTAGACTGCACCATGGACGACATCGTCGTTTGACGGTGAGGTCTAATCTTCAGATAGACCCAATCTCCTACTCCAACTTGGGACGGTCGTCTCGCCTTGTCTGCCTGCCTTACCATTAATTCCTGTGCCCTGGCTAGATGGAACTTTAGCTGGCGGAGGGCTTCATCTCTCGTCTGTAATTCCTGACTGACGGACTCCACTAAGGTTTCTCCTGGGACGAACCTATGCAGGGAGGGTGGCGGCCTTCCATAGACAGTTTCAAATGGCGTGCATTTGGCTGATTCCTGATAGCTGGTGTTGTACCAGTATTCCGCCCACGGTATCACTGTGCTCCAGCCCTTGGGCTGTTCGGAACAAAAACATCTCAGATACCCTTCCAGGACCCTGTTGAGAACCTCCGTCTGCCCATCCGTCTCAGGATGATAGGCTGTGCTCATCTTTAGTCGAGTGCCTTGTAGCTTGAACAACTCCTTCCAAAAATTACTTAAGAACAGTGGGTCCCGGTCACTTACGATCGATAGTGGTACCCCATGCAATCGGACAACCTCTTTCACGAAGATTTCGGCTATAGTGCGTGCGGAATAAGGGTGTTTTAGGGGTATGAAATGTCCGTATTTGCTGAGTCGGTCCACCACCACTAATACAGCATCATAGCCTCTAGATTTGGGTAGTTTGACAATAAAATCCATACTTATCTCCTCCCAGACGGCGTTAGGAATGGGTAACGGCTGCAGCAGCCCTTGCGGTGATGAGGTTAAATATTTATGTTGTTGACAGACTAGACAATGGGCAACGAATTCGGTCACTGCTTTCTTCATTCCTACCCAATAGAGCGACTGTGCCACCTTGCGGTACGTCCGGTAGACCCCTGAATGGCCTCCTGTATGTGTGGAATGGAATTCGGCTATCAGCTTGGGCACCCAGGCCGAACGGGCCGACAGCACGAGCCTCCCTTTATAGTGCAAACGCTCGTTCTCTAGCGTGAACGAGGGATGGGAGTTGGGGTCTTTCTTTAAGTCATAAATCACTTTCCGTAACTCCACATCCGCCTCGACTTCCTCCGAGATTTCCTTGAAATCTTGCCAATATGGCCGAACCATCACCGTTAACTCCTTCTCGTCCCGCAGCTCATCCTCATCCTTGCGTGATAGGGCGTCCGCCACCTTGTTGGTCACACCTGATTTGTACACGATCTCAAAGTCGTATCCCAGGAGTTTTGCTAGCCAATTCTGCTGGTTCTGAGTGGTGATGCGTTGTTCCAAGAGATACTTCAAACTCCTCTGATCCGTGTGGACCACAAACCGTTGCCCCAATAGGTACGACCTCCAATGTTGTATGGCCAAAACCAGTGCCATTAGTTCCTTCTCATAGATTGACTTCCCTAGCGATCCCTCCGACAGCGCTTTGCTAAAGAAAGCTATGGGTTGCTTCCCTTGCATGAGTACTGCTCCAATCCCCCTCCCGGACGCGTCACACTCAATGTGGAACGGCTGGTTAAAATCCGGCAGAATCAATACAGGTGCTGTCGTGATTGCCTTCTTCAACTTAAGCATGGCTTCCTCTGCTTGTTCCGTCCACGCAAACTGTCCTTTCTTGAGAAGGTCGGTCAAGGGCCGGGCAATCTTCCCATAATCCTTTACGAACCTCCTGTAGTAGCCAGTTAGCCCCAGAAAACCCCTCAAAGCCTTTACCGTCTTCGGTTTCTCCCACTCCAGCACTGCCCGCACTTTGTCCTCGTCCATCTCTACCCCCTTCTCTGATATCCGATGGCCCAGATACCCTATTTGAGTTCTGCCGAACTCGCATTTCTTCCTGTTTGCCACCCATCTATGTGCCACCAGCTCCCTTAGCACCGTCGCTACATGCTCCAAGTGCTCCTCCCAGGTGCGGCTGTACACCAGTATATCGTCAAAGAATACCAGTACGAATTTCCGCAGGTAAGGTTGTAATAGTTGGTTCATGGCACTCTGAAAAGTGGCTGGCGCGTTGGTTAGGCCGAACGGCATTACCATGAATTCGTAGTGGCCCTGGTGCGTCCGGAAAGCCGTTTTCTCTATGTCACCTGCTCCCATTCGTATCTGATGATAGCCTGACTTTAAATCCACCTTTGAGAAGTATTTGGCTCCCCTTAGTTCGTCAAGCAACTCCTCTATCAAGGGAATAGGGAATTTGTCAGGTACGGTAGCTCGGTTTAGGGCCCTGTAGTCCACACAAAACCGCCAACTGCCATCCTTCTTCTTCACCAAAATTACAGGGCTTGAATATGGACTGGTGCTTGACCTTATAACGCCTGCCTTCAGCATTTCCGCCACCTGTTTCTCAATCTCCTCCTTCATTACATGGGGATATCTGTACGGTCTTACATTCACAGGGTCTGTCCCTTCCTTTAAGGGGATTCGATGAGCCATTCCCCTATCAGGTGGTAGTCCGTCCGGCTCGTGAAACACTTCAGCGTGACGTTCCAGGATTCGCTTTATGTCGAACGTCTGCATCCGAGTCAGTCCTGGACCGAACGTCTCTTTTTCCGGAACGTTCGGGCTTGGTTCCTTTTCCTTCTCTGTCTCCGCTAGCTCCCACACTAATAACCAGACCTCGACTTCCTTCATTTTAAGCAAAGCTGCAGGTTCCACCAACCTCCTAGTTAGAGTTGGATCTCCCTTGATGGTCACCCTGTTCCCTGCTTGTACGTACGCCATGGTTAGCTGCCCCCAATTTATGATTACCTCGCCTAGCTTGGCCAACCATTCGACCCCCAGTATCACATCCACTCCGCCCAATTCGAACAAGTGAAAACGTTCGTTGATCACAATCTCCCCTACCTGAACCGTTACTGATTCACAACATCCTCTCGTCTCCTTCCTCCGTCCATCCCCCAAACTCACCCTGTAGGGTAGTGTATCCACGACGGGTAAAGATAGATCTTCTACCAATTCCCTGCTGATGAAGTTGTGGCTGGCGCCACTGTCAATTAGGATCAAAACCTGCTGCGTCCCTATCTGTCCGTGCAACTTCATCGTTCTGGGCTGGGTGAGCCCTCCTGCTGAGAGAGCAGACAGCTCCAGTTGTTCGCATTCCACCTCCACCTCTTCTTCCCCTCCTGGCTCCTCTTCTTCGGCCAAGATCAGCATCCGAATCCCTCTTTCTGGACAGCGGTGGCCCGGACCGAACGGTCCTCCGCACCGGAAACACCTCCCTTCCTCCCTGCGCTTGACGTACTCCGCGTACGGTAAATCCCGTACGTTCCTGCCCTGAGCGCTAGAGAACGTACGCTCCCCTTCTCGTCTTGTACCTCCTTCCCTTTCCACAGTACCCGTTCGGTTCTGATTGTGGCGGCCAGTATCCACCCTTGTCACTGCACCGCTCGGCTTTCCCCACGTTTGTCCCTTGCTGACGATGCCTCCGCTCGCCCTTGTCCCAGCCTGGAACGCCTCCACGTCTCTTGCTAGTCTCATGACGTCCATAAACTCTTTTGGGTCAAGCAACCTGAGTTGGTTACGTATCCCCTCCTGTAAACCTGCCATGAAATACCCCATTAATTGTGCCTCGGGTATTTTCTCTGCTTGGCCCACCAATACCTCGAATTCTTGAATATAATCTCCCACAGATCCCGTTTGTTTACAAGATGCCAGTCTTTCGAAGACCGTGCCTCGATTTCTGCCTCCAAACCGGATCACCAATGCCTCCTTCAACCCGACCCATGATCTGTTCCTTGCTTTCTCCCTCCAAAACCGGAACCAGTGTCCGGCTATCCCTTCCATGCTGATGTATGCCAGGCGCAATTTCTCGTCCTCCGGTACCCCTTGCAGTTCGAAGAATTTATCCGCCCTATAAATCCAGTTCATAGGCTCGTTTCCTTCGAACACGGGTAACTCGACCCTCCTCCTCCAATATGGCTGCTCCTCTTGGTGTCCACCCTCTGCGCCGCTTCCAATCCTTTCTTCTTCGTCATTCCTCCTCCCGTTGATTGATCCTTGGCTACCATCAAGGTGGCCGTCATCCCGTCGACCTCGCTCCCCTAACACCCTCACCAGTTCCTGGACTGCTGACTCCAGCCCGCCCATAGATATTTCTAGGGTCTCCATTCTTCCTTCCACAGCATTCAGCCTTCCCTCCATGACGCTTTACTCCCTGCAATAAGATCCGGCAGGTCGGACCAATTGTTACGTGTCTGACCACGTAACTTGCCTTTCACTGTAAACGTACGTACTCAAATGAATGAAAATCTTTATTATTGAGACTAGGGTAATCACAAACACAACCAATGACTGGGAGCAGGTTCTCCTTCAGTCACACGAGAGCATAACCTCTCTAACAATACTTTCAATAATCAAAACATACCTCCTAACCTCTAGGTGCCCTCTATTAATAATATTAATCACTCCTTCCAGAAAAGGTAAGGAATAATTAGTAATTATTAGTAATTATTTGGAAATAATCAATCTGTCCTTATTTACTGTATTTATTACTAATTAACTCTGCTGATCGCCCCTTGAATTCCCGCCTGATCTTCCGCTTGCCATTTAGACGAACGCTGTCGCTCCTCTCTGCTGCGGACGCTCTTCTTTATTCAGGACGCTCGTCCTTGTTAGGACGTTCGTCCTTGCCCCTCGTTGGGACGCTCGTCCATGTTAGGACGTTCGTCCTCGCCCATCGTTGGGACGCTCGTCCTCGCCCCTCGCTCCGAACGTTCGTCCATGTTCTGCTCGTCCATGTTAGCACGTTCGTCTTCTCCCTTCTCCCTCCTATATCTCCTCTCATATACTCGCCAGGCCCTAACATAAACCATCAAAATTTGATTTAAATGGAAGTGAACCAGTGATTTTTCATTGCAATTTGTTTCTTGGCTGTGTAAGTGGTTGCACAACTTCAAATTGATGACATAAACTTGCTTGAAGCATCACTTGAGCTGTTGAAACACTTCCAAGCCCCCACACACCCATCCCTAAATTACTGTAGGCTAAGCACGCTTAACCATGGAGTTCTTATGGGTTAGCCTACCGAAAAGCAAATGCATTTTGGTGATATGAGTAGCCAAATCAATTCCTTTCAGCTATCCTTCAACTGTATAGTCTCATACTTATACAGTCTTTAGATCCCTCTCATTCCGGTGTATGTTCGATTCATCCATGTGTCCCTTCCACTAGAAGTCTGCCAGGAGCCGCTCCTTGTCAGTGCCCCTTGCACTTCGTGCCTCTTGCACCGGCGATCACTCCCCGCCCTCGTCAGTGCCCGGGTGTCACATGCCCATCAACTTCCGCTTGGTTCGTCCTCGAACCACATCGTACTGGGAGAGGCTAGGCTCTGATACCACTTGTGTGCATCCAAATATATAATAACCACAATCATATAACTTACGCGTCCACATTCCAATAAAAGAACAGTCATAGTAGAATAGTAGTTCAGTAGCTGATATTACAATCATCCACAAAAGGACAGAACTTAAAACTTAATCAGTTTAGAGTATTTCAAAATAACACCAACTTAAATTTAGAAATCCTAAAAATATTATACTGCATCATCAGCATCCTCCAACTCTTGCTCCAAGGGAACCTCCTCAACAACATCTGCTCCATCCAAATGGATGATCATCGCAAAGGAAAGCATACACAAGCAGCACACAACAAAGAAGCAAGGGTGACAATTTGGTGACAAAGCTCGATTGGGTAATGGGGTGGATGACAATTGGATGTCGCTAGCATACAATAACATTCTCGACCACCTACACTAATCTAATTTAGTTGGGTTAAACAAAAATAATATAAAAAATAGACAAAAGGTGTAGAAGGATAAATGGCAAAAGATTCATGACATATTTAATGGATTAAGTGGATTATCTTGGAATGGCTCAACTAAGCATTTTTATGTTAAAAATGAGCATGATAATGATAAAGCCATAGAGACTTTGCATGACAATTTCCTTTTTGAAACGAGTAAGTTTTATCTATCCAAGTATTGTTTCTTTTTTGAAGTATTAAATAAATTATGGTCTTTGTGCCTGGTTATATGAAATGGAAAGATTCATGGAAAAGTTCTGCCAGTGTTGAAAATATTTCTTGCCATGGCTCAATTTATGTTGAAGGTTGGCTATACTTATGGAACATATGTTGTTTTTGATTTGCCCATTACCGTTTTGGATCATTAGCTGAGATATTGGGAAATGTCGGCCTTGTTTCTAATTTGTTGCTCTATTGTAAAAACGAATGTGTTTGTACTTTTTTTAAAGGGCATCAATTGATTTGTAAATAAGAGATTTTGAATTTATGTTAACTGCAGGTCTGATAGTGCTTTTGATTAGTTCATTAAGGATATGTGTGTGCGCATGTATGCCATGACCTTTGTTCCTTTTTGAGTGTCTTTTATGGTTGATATAGTAAATGAGAAGTACAATTAATGTTCTCATTACTATTAAAATCATTATCTGATTTCATATTATACCATTTACCCCTCTAATTAAATAAATAAATTTCTCCATCTCTTATTATTCGTCTTTTGTGGCAATTTCATGATAAATGTGTAAAATAATTAAAGATTATATTTTATAATTTTCAAAATATAGTAATGAATATTGTATTGAACTTTTAAAATTATAAATAACAGGGAACAACGTTTTACTAAAAACTGATAGTAAATGGCTGGTGAAATCTCATCCATTTAAACAAAAATTTTCATAAATGAATTCATTAACAGTGTCAGTGAACTTTAATATCTGTAAAATGAATTCAAAACAAAATGAGTATCTCATGATTATGCTAAACTCACTAAAAACTAAAAACACTGGCAATAACAAAGGCTAGAAAAAATTATTCTGGATATTCAAGTTCTCCGTCCATATCCAATTCGACATACCCTTCTTTTTCTTGTCGCCATCTCTTTTTTCATTATTTCAAGGCTTAGACTTATGTCAGAAATCCTTTTCTTCAATATATTTTGTTGCTCCTCTAAATCATTCTTTCGGTTCTCCAGTATGTTGATATTTGCTTCCATTTCTTTTACCTTGAAACTTCTTAACGTGATTTCTCATCTCCAGAGCAGAATCAACAGATGGCTTGTGTGGCATCCCAAATATATAATAACCACAATCATATAACTTTGGCGTCCACATTCCAATAAAGAGAACCGTCAGAGTATAATAGTAGTTCGGTAGCTGATATTACAGTCATCCACAAAAAGACAGAACTTAAAACTTATAAGAGAATGTTGGTTGTCCCAAAAGCTGCATGATTAAATGGTTTCGATCCAAGCATGTGAATAATAATTGCTTGTTGATTGAATTTACAATTTTCATAATCTAAGTAGGTTATGTGTATGAAGTTAACTGCTGAAGCTCATATTTGTGTGGGTGTTTTTTCCTAGCTTTAGTCATGATTCTGTTACATGTGTAACTTCGGCCATAAAGTTTGGATTTAACAACCTTCTGTTTTGTTGGAAAGCCAACATGAAGACATTAAATCATAATGCATGTTTTTTCAACGAATTGGATTTTACTTATAAAAACATAAAATAAATAATTGCCACAAATTTTTAGTTTGCTTAAAGTATATATAAATTTGTCCATGTATGTAGGTATCCTCTTGTAATGAGCAGTGATGCTGCCAAGACATGTTCAAACTCTTAGTGATCTCCTTGAGAGAGTTAAACTTGTTCGATTTTCAAAACTCAGAGGTATACATGGACATTTTTGTCTTTGGTACTCCACTCTGTCGACTTGCAATGAGATGCCAAAAAAGCTCAACAAGTTTGAGCGGAAACCGCTAGTGACAAGTTTTAACGAGCTTAAGCGAGAAGCTATACTAAAGAAAAAGGAGAGACAAAAGGTGCATGAGACTATATTACAACCTCCTGAAAATGGCATGCTGGTTAAGAATCTGATTCCTGTTGCTCATGAAGTTTTTGCTGCCAGATGTGAACTATTATCCTGTGTTTCAAGACTCGTCAACTATACTGCTATTTAAGAATCACGATCGCACGAACACTCACACGAGCACTCACCATAATGATTACCGAGCTATGGCGGGTTATGCACTCGTGGTGGCCTCTACTGCTTTGCAAAGCCATTGCCAATGGGTTCCACCCTACCACCCTCACGAGGTTAGTCCGTTCCGTGCCCTGGAGCATACTGGAAGCCTCCAAGACTAGGACCTCCTGCTACTCCTCACCACATGGATCAATCCTCTCTACTTGAGAATGAAAGACCATTGGAGCGTCAGGAAAACCCCCAAGACTGAGCTACCATGAAATCATTCTGTACACCCTAAATCACCACCATGTATCCTCTCCTTGAGGATCATGGAATTACATCCACCACCATGTATCCTCTCATGAGGATCATGGAATTACGTCCATGAATCATATTGTTACTCCCGAATCACTACATATCCATTTTATCACAGTAAATCCAACACACCTCATACATTCACATAAATCACTTCACAATATATATTTTCCAAACCTTGCACGTAATTCAATTCAAGAGAAAATGAATTTAAAATCAAACATTTGCAGAATACTATTTGGACGAGCACTGTTCACCGAGCACAGTGGACGAACGTTACTGAACGAACACTACCTTCCAACCACTAGGCCGAACACTATTTGGACGTACGTTCGTTATCAATCAACAGGCCGAACGCTGTTGGACGAACGTTATCAAATCCTACACTATCAGGCCGAACGCTAAACCATCGAACACCAGTACTAAATTCAATACTTGGACGAACGCGCAACGCTTGGAACCTAAGAATACTACTCAAGGCCGAACGCTCAACATTGCTATCAGAACAGGTTTAAACAAGTGACCTATTAAACCTATTTAGTGACCTATTTAAACACCGAACAGCGGAACCCTGCCTAGACTAGGCTCGTTTGCAGTGCGCGGACCAACTTCCGTTCTCGCCGTCGCCACACAGAGCGTAACAGCCACCGTCAAATCTCGCCGTCAGTCAGGTACTTTTCCTTTTCTCTCTCTCTGGTCATCAAAGTTCAAACCCTTTCAATGTTTGCGTTGTCATGTGTAGTGCCTTGCAGTGTCACCACTCACCACCCAATCCCTATTTTCTGTTAAACTCGTAAAAGTTGCTATGCTTTTCTAATTTAATCAATTCAACATTTACAACCAAGAAAAATGGAGTTTACGACAGCTTTGTATAAGCTTCAAACATTGAACATCTTGATAACCAATTACTCCTATACTATATCGTTCTCTCAATCAAACTTATAACCCTTCCTTGCCCTTTGTATCGATCTCACAAAAGCTCTTCTTAAAAATCCTGCACCTTGAACTTGCATACCACTCAACCATAAAATTGATCTATAGCATAACCGAGTCACTAAAATCATTGCTCTGTGTTATTAGTTTATTAAGTGGGAAGGGAACACTGTCCTTCTCATATATAATTGACCCAAATCTTTCTTCTGTAACTATTAAACTAAAAGCCTGCTCATTCTCCTTTAGAAATTTGTTGAAATTCGGGGAGTGCTAGAATAAAATAAAAATAATAACAGTATGCAGATTGAATTTGCTTCGAGAACCACCCCTTTACAATATCTTTCTGTCCGTGGTGTACTTTCCTCTTTTTCTTTGCTTGCAGTAAGATTAAGAGCAAACTTAAACGTTTAAAAGGGTAGGGACACGACCAGATTTATTTTCTTCAAATGCGTTGTTATTTTGTTGTTTGCTGATTTCTAATATTTATTTCTGCAATATTATTTACCTAGTGCCCCACTTATTGGGTAAATGTTTGTTGTTGTCTATATGATATTCATTCAAAGTTCAGATTGCTTGATTTTTTGTAACCTTGTTTTCATCCTAATCTTTACAGAGCAACTGGAGTTTGTTCGGTATGTTTTCAATTGAGCAGTGTTATTAATTCGAACTGCCCTCTCACTCATCTCACTGCATGACCCACAAACTACTTGAGCCAACACAAACTTTTAAATGGCTCAGATTCTGCAAAATCTCACCATTTTGTTTCAATAACTTTAGTAGAAAATATCATTTTTTTTGGAAGCCAAGAATATAAAGCAAAATAAAACAAAATCCAGCTGCTTATGTTAGGGCCTGGCGAGTGTATGAGAGAAGGCGATATAGGAGGGAGAAGGGAAAGGACGAACGTCCTAACATGGACGAACGTCCAGAGCAAGGGGCGAGGACGAGCGACCCAACTATGGGCGAGGACGAGCAGAACATGGACGAACGTCCGGAGCAAGGGGCGAAGACGAGCGTCCCAACGATGGGCGAGGACGAACGTCCTAACATGGACGAGCGTCCCAACAATGGGCAAGGACGAGCGTCCTAACCGGGACGAGCGTCCTAAATAAAGACGAGCGTCAGCAGCGAAGAGGAGCGACAGCGTTCGTCTAAATGGCAAGCGGAAGATCAGGCGGGAATTCAAGAGGTGGTCAGCGGAGTTAATTAGTAATAAATGCAGTAAATAAGGACAGAATGATTCTTTCCAATAATTACTAATAATTACTAATAATTAGTAATTATTCCTTACCATTTCTGGAAGGAGTGATTAATATTATTAATAGAGGGTACCTAGAGGTTAGGGGATATGTTTTGATTATTGGAAGTATTGTTAGAGAGGTTATGCTCTCGTGTGACTGAAGGAGAACCTGCTCCCAGTCATTGGTTGTGTTTGTGATTACCCTAGTCTCAATAATAAAGATTTTCCATTCATTTGAGTACGTACGTTTACAGTGAAAAGCAAGTTACGTGGTCAGACACGTAACAATTGGTCCGACCTGCCGGATCGTCAAGGGAGGAAACTGCCGGATCATCAAGGGAGGAAACTGCCGGATCGTCAAGGGAGGAAACTGCCGGATCTCAATTACGGGGAACCAAGCATCATGGAAGGAAGGGTGAACGCGGTGGAAGGGAGGATGGAGTCCATGGAAATATCCATGGGAGGGCTGGAAGCTGCAGTACAGGAACTGGTAAGGGTGATAGGGGAGCGAGGTCGACGGTACGATGGAAACCTGGATGGTAGCCAAGGTTCGGTCAATGGAAGAAGAAATGATGAGGACGTGGGGGAAGGCGGAGGCCCTGAGGGAGGACCCCGAGAGGAGCAGCCGTTTTGGAGGCGGAGGGTCGAGTTACCCATGTTCGAAGGCAATGATCCCATGAATTGGATCTATAGAGCCGAAAAATTTTTCGAACTACAAGGAGTACCCGAGGACGAAAAATTGCGGCTGGCATTCATCAGCATGGAAGGAATTGCAGGGCATTGGTTCCGGTTTTGGAGGGAGAAGGCCAGAAACCGTTCGTGGGCAGGTTTAAAGGAAGCATTGGTGGTACGGTTTGGCGGTAGAAACCGAGGGACAGTTTTTGAGAGGTTGGCATCCTGCAAACAGTCAGGGTCCGTGGGGGAGTATATTCAGGAATTCGAAGTGCTGGTGGGCCAAGCAGAAAGGATACCCGAAGCTCAGTTGATGGGATATTTCATGGCTGGTCTGCAGGAGGGGATCCGCAACCAACTTCGGTTGCTCGACGCGACGGATTTAATGAAAACCATGAGACTAGCAAGGGACGTGGAAGCTTTCCAAGCAGGCACGTGGACAGGCGGGGAGATCGTCGGCAAAGGGCAGACGTGGGGAAAACCGAGTGGGGCATTGATAAAAACGGAACCCAACCGTTACAATCAAAACCGAACGGTACCTGTGGAAGGAGGACGCACGGGAGGCAAGGAAGGAGTTCCAAGGAGAGAAGGCGAACGCACGCAAGGCAGGAACGTACGGGACTTACCGTACGCAGAGTACGTCAAACGAAGGGAAGAAGGGAAGTGTTTCAGGTGTGGAGGACCTTTCGGCCCAGGGCATCGGTGCCCAGAAAGGAGTTTACGAATGCTAATCTTAGCAGAGGACGAGGATCCAGGAGGAGAAGAGGAAGAGGAGGTCGAACTCGATCACATGGAGTTATCTGCCTTCTCGGCAGGCGGGCTTACCCAGCCCAAGACGATGAAGTTGCATGGACAAATAGGAACGCGGCAAGTATTAATTCTGATTGATAGTGGCGCCAGCCACAACTTCATAAGCAGGAAGTTGGTAGAAGATCTGGCATTACCAGTAGTAGACACTCAACCGTATAGAGTGAGCTTGGGGGATGGGCAGAAGAAGGAAACGCGGGGTTGTTGTGAATCAGTAACGATCGCTATGGGTGAGGCAGTGATCCAGGAACGATTCCACCTGTTCGAATTGGGAGGGGTGGATGTAATATTAGGAGTAGAATGGTTGGCCAAGCTGGGTGAAGTAACACTGAACTGGGGCCAGCTAACAATGGCGTACGTTCAGGCAGGGCGAAAAGTGATAATCAAAGGCGACCCAACTCTAACTCGGACACTGGTAGAGCCTGCAGCCTTGCTTAAGATGAAAGAAGTGGAGGTCTGGTTGCTAGTATGGGAGCTTGGGGTGACCGAAAAATCTGAGGAGCAAAGACCACACGCTCAAGAAGAAGAGACGTTCGGTCCAGAGTTAACAAGAAAGCAAGCGAGCGACATGAGGCGAGTTCTGGAACGGCACAGGGACGTATTCCAGGAGCCGAACGGCCTACCACCAGATAGGGGGATGGTGCATCAAATCCCCTTAAAAGAAGGGACGGACCCAGTGAATGTAAGGCCATACCGTTATCCCCATGTGATGAAAGGGGAGATCGAGAAGCAGGTAGCAGAAATGCTGAAGGCGGGCGTTATAAGGTCGAGCAACAGCCCTTATTCGAGTCCGGTGATCTTGGTCAAGAAGAAGGATGGCAGCTGGAGATTTTGTGTGGATTACAGGGCCTTAAACCGAGCTACTGTCCCTGATAAATTTCCTATTCCCCTAATAGAAGAATTGTTAGACGAATTGAGAGGGGCCAGCTATTTTTCAAAAGTGGATTTGAAGTCCGGCTATCACCAGATACGAATGGGAGGAGGCGACATAGAGAAAACGGCTTTCCGGACACACCAAGGTCACTATGAGTTCATGGTAATGCCGTTCGGTCTAACCAACGCACCGGCCACTTTCCAGAGTGCCATGAACAGCCTGTTGCAACCATATCTGCGGAAGTTCGTCCTGGTATTTTTTGATGATATACTGGTATATAGTCGTTCATGGGAGGAGCACTTAGTGCACGTAGACACAGTGCTAGGTGAACTGGTGACAAACCGATGGGTAGCCAACAAGAAGAAATGTGAGTTCGGTAGAACTCAAATAGGGTATCTCAGACACCGGATCTCAGCAAGAGGTGTAGAAATGGATGAGGACAAAATACGGGCCATACTGGAGTGGGAACAACCAAAGACGGTGAAGGCATTGAGGGGATTTTTGGGGCTGACAGGATATTACAGAAGGTTTGTGAAGGATTATGGGAAGATCGCCAAACCCCTGACCGATCTCCTCAAAAAGGGGCAGTTCGCCTGGACGGAGCAGGCCGAGGAGGCCATGTCCCGATTAAAGAAGGCAATGACGTCCGCTCCGGTGCTGATCCTACCTGACTTTGAGCAGCCTTTCCACATTGAATGTGACGCATCTGGACGAGGGATAGGGGCGGTCCTCATGCAAGGGAAGCAGCCCATAGCTTTCTTTAGCAAAGCGTTATCTGAGGGTTCCCTAAGGAAGTCAATTTACGAGAAGGAATTAATGGCACTGGTGTTAGCCATACAACACTGGAGGCCCTACCTTTTGGGACAGCGGTTTGTGGTGCACACGGACCAGAGAAGTTTGAAGTACTTGTTGGAACAGCGCATCACCACTCAGAATCAGCAGAATTGGCTTGCAAAGCTCCTGGGGTACGACTTTGAATTTGTGTACAAATCAGGGGTCACCAACAAGGTCGCGGACGCCCTATCAAGGAGGGAGGAGGAGAATCGGCCGGAGGAAAAGGAATTGACGGTGATTGCTCGTCCCTACTGGCAGGATTTCGCGGAAGTCTTGCAAGAAGTCGAGGAGGATGAAGAGTTAAGGAAGGTGATTGGGGATTTGAGAAAAGACCCAAATTCCCACCCCTCGTTCACACTGGAAAACGAGCGTTTGCATTATAAAGGGAGGCTCGTACTGTCAGCGCGTTCGGCCTGGGTGCCCAAGTTGATAGCGGAATTCCATACCACTCAGACCGGAGGTCACTCAGGAGTTTACCGAACGTACCGCAAGGTGGCACAGTCCCTGTATTGGGTAGGAATGAAGAAAGCCGTGACCGAGTTCGTTGCAAGCTGTCTGGTATGTCAACAACATAAATATTTGACATCATCTCCGCAAGGACTGCTACAACCGCTACCCATCCCCAACGCAATTTGGGAGGAGATAAGCATGGATTTTATTGTCAAATTACCCAAGTCAAAAGGGTATGATGCAGTATTAGTGGTAGTGGACCGTCTCAGCAAATACGGCCACTTCATACCCTTAAAACACCCGTATTCTGCACGCACCATAGCCGAGGTCTTTGTGAAGGAGATCGTCAGGTTGCATGGGGTGCCTTTATCTATAGTCAGTGACCGGGATCCACTGTTCCTGAGTAATTTCTGGAAGGAGTTGTTCAAATTGCAAGGCACTCAACTACAGATGAGCACAGCCTACCATCCTGAAACCGATGGGCAGACGGAGGTGGTCAACAGGATATTGGAGGGGTATTTGAGATGTTTTTGTTCCGAACAACCCAAGGGCTGGAGCGTCGTATTACCGTGGGCCGAATACTGGTACAACACCAGCTATCAGGAGTCAGCCAAATGCACCCCTTTTGAAACAGTCTATGGACGGCCGCCTCCTTCACTGCATAGGTTCGTTCCAGGGGAGACCTTAGTGGAAGCAGTCAATCAGGAATTACAGACCAGAGATGAAGCACTCCATCAGCTCAAGTTTCATCTGGCCAGGGCTCAAGAGTTAATGGTGCGGCAGGCTGACAAGGCACGGAAGCCGTCCCAAGTTGGGGTGGGAGATTGGGTCTATCTGAAGATTCGTCCGCACAGGCAGACTACGATGTCGTCCACAGTACATTCTAAATTAGCCGCTCGTTATTTTGGACCGTTCCTGGTCATCCAGCAGGTGGGGGCAGTCGCATTTAAGCTGCAATTACCCGAGTCTGCAAGAATACACCCCGTGTTCCATGTGTCGCAGCTAAAGAAGGCAGTAGGGGATCATCGGGTCGAACAGGAGTTACCAATGGACTTAGAGATGGAGGCAGCGTCTCCGCGACCGGTCAGAGTGCTGGACAGGAGGCCAGTGCACCAGGGGGAGGACGTACGCCAGGAAGTACTGGTCGAATGGCAAGAGGGAGATCCTGACGGGGCTACATGGGAAGATGCCCTCACCATTCAAGACCAATATCCCGACTTCAACCTTGGGGACAAGGTTGATCTTCAGGGGGTGGGTAATGTTAGGGCCTGGCGAGTGTATGAGAGAAGGCGATATAGGAGGGAGAAGGGAAAGGACGAACGTCCTAACATGGACGAACGTCCAGAGCAAGGGGCGAGGACGAGCGACCCAACTATGGGCGAGGACGAGCAGAACATGGACGAACGTCCGGAGCAAGGGGCGAAGACGAGCGTCCCAACGATGGGCGAGGACGAACGTCCTAACATGGACGAGCGTCCCAACAATGGGCAAGGACGAGCGTCCTAACCGGGACGAGCGTCCTAAATAAAGACGAGCGTCAGCAGCGAAGAGGAGCGACAGCGTTCGTCTAAATGGCAAGCGGAAGATCAGGCGGGAATTCAAGAGGTGGTCAGCGGAGTTAATTAGTAATAAATGCAGTAAATAAGGACAGAATGATTCTTTCCAATAATTACTAATAATTACTAATAATTAGTAATTATTCCTTACCATTTCTGGAAGGAGTGATTAATATTATTAATAGAGGGTACCTAGAGGTTAGGGGATATGTTTTGATTATTGGAAGTATTGTTAGAGAGGTTATGCTCTCGTGTGACTGAAGGAGAACCTGCTCCCAGTCATTGGTTGTGTTTGTGATTACCCTAGTCTCAATAATAAAGATTTTCCATTCATTTGAGTACGTACGTTTACAGTGAAAAGCAAGTTACGTGGTCAGACACGTAACAGCTTATGTCTCATCTTTGTCTCCTTTTTGTCTCTGCCATAGATTGACCTGAGGATGGAATACGTCAGCCCAGAAGGACTTCGACTGGATGGTCGCAGACCCATGGAGGTACAGCTATTATTTTTTTCTTGGGCTTTTTTTTTTCCTCCTTTTTTCTTCACTTAATATTCATTCCAAAAAAGGTTCCTTTAGATCTTTCAAGAATACTCATGAAGTGTATGAAATGCGGAGTATTAATAAATAATAATATCCTACATGAATTCTTACATAGTCATGAATTACTGAAGCTTTATGTTAATTAGTATATATAAGATCTGCAGATAGTTCTGCATATGGGTTATACATAGATGAGCCATGCCATGGGTAATGGAAATGTGTAAGGGCACATTTTGAACTGCAAAAAAACATATAAACAGATTAGAAGCAGTCAATAACCTTAGTTCTGATAAACATTAAAACCTATCACTTAAAAGCTACAAATGTTGTAGTTTGCCAAATGATAAAAGTAAGAAAATGGAGGGTTCTAACCCTAAGGATGTCTAACCAACCTTTTTTAGTGAGATATATGAACTTGGTCCTATGACAAAATGAGCTAATTGAAAGCAGCATTTTAAGGTCTGGCCTATGGAATTCAGTCCTATTTAACAGCTGTGATTTGGACATGATTTTGGGATTCGACTATTTAAAATGAGGAGATGCACTTTAGAGGATAAGGTGAAGTTATTACTATGTATTAAAAATTTAGTATTTAAGAGTGTGATAAAATATATGTACATGTATAAGAAACTATGAAGTTATTAAAATCTCAATGACTATTACTGCAGTTTATCCTCTAAAGTGTTATTCCTTCACTGCAGAGGATCTAAATCTATGATTTTATATTTCTTTCTCTACTGATCTTTTGCCTTTAACTTTTTCTCCTCTCTTTATGGTATATTGTAGATGCGACAAATTCGTGCAGAAATTGGTGCTGTATCCAAAGCAGATGGGTAAATGAATTTTAGCTTTTTAGAAAATTAAGTTGTGATATCATTTGAAGCATTTGACCATAAAGTTTTTTTATTTTGAAAACAGTTCTGCCATGTTTGAGATGGGTAATACAAAAGTTATTGCTGCTGTCTATGGCCCTAGAGAGGTACTGTTTAATTATTTACCTTGCTAATGAAAATTTGTCTATGTAAGTTAAGGATTGTTAACTATCCTTTTTCAGTGTTAGTTGGTTTAGACATTTAAAAAACTTTGATGTTGTAGTTGAGCTTTAGATGATTTGCTGTTTTTCTTTAGTAACTTCTCTGCATTTCAGGTGCAAAATAGAAGCCAAATAACCAACCATGCTCTGGTAGTTTTTTTTTTTTCTAAGTTATGTTGTCTGTATTTATATGAATTGTAACAAAAACTTAATTGTTGCTTATGTGCAATGTATGTCTATAGGTTCGGTGTGAGTACAGCATGGCTAATTTTAGCACTGGAGATCGCATGAGGAAATCAAAGGGTGAAAGGTTTTGCTCATTTACTTGCTTTTGTTTAACTTCCTATTCTTTTTGACCTTTCACTTATTTTTTATATATTCTTAGTTTTATACTTATCAAAATGGTATTGGAGCATAGACTACTAGGATGATAGCGAATGTTGCATTAGTAGAATCTATCTTAAGAGTGCCTTGTAATTTGTAAATTGGACTTTTTGATCTTTTTACTGAGGTAAGAATTTAATAGCAATGGTGGTAATGCATGTTTAGACTTTTAGAGTATAAATTTTGATTATTAATTAGTAATATATATATTATTAATTAGTAATATATATATATATATATATATATATATATTGCATTTGTTCATGTGATACAGTATAATTTTTTTTTTAATCTTGCATTCATAATTTTCTATGTAACAACTATCTTGCTATCCACTAACGTATTGTAGTGTTTTTGGGGCTGGCTGCTCCATGCCTGTGATATAGCTGACTACAGGCTCAGCAATGGGTTATGTATCATAAAACAATGAAAAGCTTAACCCCATGCACCCTTTTACTGCCTTTTCTCATTTTTAATCTTTTTTGCAAGCTTTGACTTTTTTGAGTAATCTTTGGCCAAAACTCACTGAATAGTTTTGAATGGCTTAACCATCAATGTTGGCAGATATAAATGTTATCCTGTTTTGCTTTTCCTTCATAGTTTTAATATGGTTCTCATTGTAAGGTTCTCTTACAGAAGGATAATAGGATCACTTCTTATTTTTTACTACGTGATTTGAAGTTCTCATTCTACAGGAGATCAACTGAAATTTCCCTGGTTATTCGGCAAACCATGGAAGCATCTATATTGACACATCTATTGCCTCGATCTCAGGTTTTATTACACATTAAGAACTTATTTTGTCATGTGCTTTGCTTTCCCCTAGTCCTCCCTAATGTTTTACTTATTAAATTTGCAGATAGATATATATGTCCAAGTTCTCCAAGCAGATGGAGGTAACTAAGACTTGATAATGGGATCTTGTGATTCTCTTCTGTCATTGCCATTTTATTTTCTCTCTTTACTCATTTAATATGTACATTAATTTTGGGTGATGTTGACATGTCTTTTACAGGAACTAGATCTGCTTGTATAAATGCTGCAACTTTGGCCCTTGCCGATGCTGGGATTCCTATGCGTGATCTTGTAACATCCTGCAGTGCCGGATACCTTAACAGCACAAGTCTGCTTGGTATATATCTGTTTTTACTCTAAATTTGAACTGGCTAAATACAAGTGTGGTATGTCTGTTTTGTTTCTGTCTACTTCTGATGCACGGGCTGCCCTAATTATTAAGGGTTTCTGAATGTGTACAGATTTGAACTATGTAGAAGACAGTGCTGGAGGTCCTGATGTAACCCTAGGAATTCTGCCAAAGTTGGATAAAGTAACACTGCTTCAGGTTAATTCATGTCTTGTTATTTTCTCTGTATCTATTGTGTAGTCAACCAGGTAAATTAGTTCAACAGAAAGGAAAACTTTTTATTGCTCTCTCAGTCATTGATACTCACGTAGTAAAGAGTCTGGTGGTGTTGAAGCTTTAATTCCTCTTCCTTCAAAAACTGTTCTTGTTATTAGAGATTTTGGAGAGAACAGTAGAGTTTTAACCCTTGATTACTCGAGGGAATAGGTGCATGTTCGGAAATCCCCCAAAGAAGCTTATCTAAGCTCGCCTCAGATTTAACAACTTAATAGTTTGCTGTACACATGAATCTTTTTTCAAATATCAGTTGTTTTTTAATCAACAGATACTTCTTACGAAGGTTCCTGATAGAGTGATTTGCTGTTGTACCCTTTGATGGAGTTATGTCATGACAAATCTTCTTTTTAGTCTGAGTTAATGTTTGATCAAGTGTAACTTAATTTTCACTAGTATCATACTTGGTAACTCTTTATTTGGAATTCCAGTTCAGCATCTTTTACTTTTTTAGTTGCAGATCTTTTGTTGATACTTTAAATTTTGACTGAAGAAATATAGTTGATATATTCTTTCCGCCACCTTATTATAGGATGAAATTCATGTATGGTCCACAAAACAGAGAGGGAGGGTAACTTCATTTGGTGGGGCTGGCATAGATTTTTTCCAATGACAGTTTATTGCTCCCATTCTTAGATTGATATTATGGAGTTAAATTTGTTTCGAACACGTGCCACTATGTAAAGGCTGGTTGAGATTGTGAACCTTCAAAGTTTTAATCAGAAATTTACTACTATCATTATTATGAAAAGCATGCAATGCTTTTCTTTTCTCATCCAGCTTATTTCATTCGTTCACTCCCTGCCATATTCCGTAGTTTAGAATGGAAAAGCTCCTAGTTTAATTTTATTTGCACTAATTTCTGTTGTTACTGTCTATAGATGGATTCTAAACTACCAATTGACATTTTGGAAAATGTTATGCAACTGGCAATCGAAGGCTGCAAAGCAATAGCAAACTACATTCGAGAAGTAAGAACCTGCTGACACTTTTGTGATTATACTAAGAGGAGTCCAAACAAGTTTTACATTAATTTCACTGCTTAAATCCTGTTTCTTTGTTGGCTGGCAGATTTTGCTGGAGAACACAAAGCAACTGGAGTATCGACGAGGTGTATAGTTTTTATAGCAGAAATGATGCTATGATTATTATTACCTGTGGTCACGGTTTTCCAGATTTGTAGGTCCGTTCTTTCAGCATTTGTGCTTTTTTTTGGTTATGGAGGAGAATTCTCTTGTATTTACGTGGAACAATTTTGTTTTTAGCATACGGTGCTGAATAAAACGGAAAATTGTTGTAGAATTCGTTTCTCATTTCTGTCACCTTATCACTATGAATAAAAGGTAGCAAAATTATGATTTATTTTGGGACCACTTTCTGAATTTCCACCAATCCCCCAAAATAAGACGTGTAGAATGGAACTAATGATCTGACACTTCAACGAATGAAGAATTAATGATTGAAGTTAGAATCAAAATAATCAGTGGGTTGGTTGAGTGTGTGTACATGGTGATTGCATCCTCAGAAAAAGCAATGACATCAGTATTGACAATTTAATTGCTAACTAATTTCAATGGTTAGTTTCCTAAATTTCCTTTTTGGGTACGATACAGTTTGATAAAGACAGCTTTGGTGTTAAATGTTTGTATTGCAGTTAAAGTCTTGATATAGCGAGTTAAACTGATTAATTATGTAAATATAAAAAGTAAATAATTTATAGTAATTTCTAAATCCTGGTAAATATAAAGTAGTTTAATTAAGTTAACATTTTTTTATTTCTTTTAAATACGTATGCTAGAGCGGAATACTGAAGTTTTTTGGTAGAGTTGAATACAGTAAGTTTGAAACATCACTAATACAGATTTAGAAGAAAAAAAAGTATTTGAAGTAATAATATTGTATGGAAAAATGTTAATTTTTCTGGGAAAAAAATTTCACAGAAAAAGTTAACCTGAAAGTTAATGATCAAGAGAATTTTAGGATTATTTCTATGGTAAAGGAAAGTATTTTGGTGCTTGAGTTTGTTTTCAACTAATACCAGACTTCATTAAAAAATATATTATAATACTAACTATTTATAAAAATAAGTTTGAAGTTATGAGAATTATGACTGGAGAGTGATATAACGAGAATATAATTGAACACAAAAATTTTACCTCTTAAAAGAAACCACTGGTAAATGATGAAAAAATTAAGATAATTATAAGTGCAGATGAACATATGAAGCTCAGTTGGAAAAAAGTAAATACCGATTCATAGTTTGAATAACCAACCGCAATGTCTCGAATCTCAGCAACTTCAACCTTTTAATGCACAGCCCATCGGTCCCATTTGTACAAAGCAGGAGAAGTGCTATTGCTTTTTGACGCACCACTTTTGACCCACTTTATTGAATACAGACATGAATTCAATTACATCACAGTCAACATCAGAATTCTTGACAATGTCATTCAATTGTAAACATCATTTATAATAAAAATATTGACTTCTAGATTACTTTAAAAGCCATTTATAGCATAATTCAGCCAACTAACCATGAAATAAAAACAGTGATAGTATACAAAATTTATGTGAAGGTTATTGAATTATGCACGTATCACTGTAAAATGGAAAATGCCAAAAAAAGATGCATGATCACATTGTCCACTAATCACTCGTTTTATCTCTGTCATGAGAGGCAGATCATAGCCGTAACCATCCAATATAAGCAAATTGGAACACCAAAGCTAAATTATCCATGCCGTGGAACATATCATCAAATCCATGGAGAGAATAAACTCGGCACCAACTCAACAAATCTAATGCTTAAAGAAGGAGCATCCATAGCAGAACGGAAGGAACCAACTGACTAATGACCTGGTAACACTTGAAAGCCATTCTCACACAAAACATAGGCCTCTATAAAGCACTATTTCTAGCCTAAGATCATAACAACATAAAACCTGACACTCCTACTGAACAGCACTATTTCTACAACTAGATGCTGCTACATTGCTGGATGTAGTAGCAGCATTAACTCAGACCCATTTTGTACAATTCCTCAAAGACCACTTCTGTCAAGACCAAGACGGTCACTGCAAAAACTTGATGGCACAACTGATAGCTGCAGCCGACCGGTCCATTCCTCTCCCGGCTTCAAGCTCACCGGTTTCTCTATCACCGCCCCGTCAACACAAAGCATCTGTTTGTACTCTTCATCACCAAAATCTACCATGGATTTTGATTTCTTTTCCCATGGATTCCACACAGCTGAACACACCATAAAAGTTAAGATGAAAAGGACTGATTTTATATTTTCTACAACTCGAAACCTTATCTACGTTTGTATTTTGTTTGTGGAAAAAATTTGCTACTTAGAGCTTACCAACATCAGGGAGACCTTCCTTCCTTATAACAAATGTTCGCTTCTTCTCATGATCTAGCACTGCAATTATGTTTGGAGAGCTAAGATAAACTCGATCCGCCTGCCATGAAGGAAGTATGGATATTAAAAACATCTTCATTAGCCTTCATTGTGTCAAAACCAAAAGACTTTAGTAGTGGATACTGTGTGTGATTGACAAAACTGCAGCATAGGCCAGGAATATAGTGCTCTATTTATCTCAACCTGAAGTAATAGCTTAAATTGCAGCATGGAACTATAAATGTCTACATTTTGTTAACATCAATATAACCTAGAAGGGTTTACCTCAGATTCAAATGTTATTGCATCTCCTTGTTCAGTAAATCGTTCTTTTTTGAAAAGGTTGTCTAGGTAGTCCAGTGTCTCCAGACCTTCAATCCTTATCTCACTATAAAAATTGTTAATGTGACGTTAATAATGATTGTCAATCTTAAAATAAAATTTCCTGTTCTAAAACAATCAAAAGAGAGGTAGTTCAAGTAAAAATATGTAAACAAGAATCTATATAGGTAACAAGCATTGCAAACAGTAGTTTGCTTCAAATGCTTACAAATTCTATAGGCTGTGTAAGAACTTTGTACTTTCATTACGACTGATCACTTGTTTACATATTTCCCGATAACTGACATGAATAAAACTCATAATTGCAGTATTCGGAGAAGAATCCACCTAATATATAGAGTATCCATGCTAGTTTCAAATGATTAGAGTGTAAGTTGTTATTAGTTTCTAAAGAAGAGAAACAGTCCTCTAAGATCTGCTTGAATGTTAAAATCCCACAATTTAAAGCATTCAGCAAATGCAGAAACTACACGTTTCAGAACAAAAACCAAATATATTTGTCTACTATAAATATTGAACAAGGAAGTACCATTAGTGCTAATAAAACTCCGATCAAGTGTTCAGCAATCAATTTACTATGGAAAAGAAAAATGATGGTTGGACATCATCCCACACACTCAGAAAAGGGAATGCAGACCAAGTACAACAAAGAATTATCCATACCTAATGTCAGAAACCAATAAGTATGTGTGATCCGCGAATGAGAAACTAAATGGCTTGCCATTTATATTCCTGACTCTAGATATCAAAGTCAGGTCCCCATCTGCTGCAAGAGACACCCGAAGACGGAATTCAAAACTGGTACAATTATTAAACAATCGTTAGATTACTACTGCTTGAAATTTACTGTCAAACACAGGAAAAAGTAATATCGAGTGCATATATGCCAGATTCAAATTATCAAACACATGGAGAGTGGATATCCCTGTTATACTGTCACATCATGCTATTCATACCTGTGTGGCCAGCACTTCATATCTTCTTCAGATGATTTTAGCACCAGGTCAATGAAGGATTTCCCACTGGAGTCATTCCCAGGAAGAGGAGGAGGGTTTTCATCAATTGCCCACATTCTATTTCTTGCAAAACCATGCTGCTCCAGCGATCCACAGTTTCCAAACTGTGAAACAAATTCAGCTCAAGATATGTAAGTATGCATGTTACAAGTTATATAAAATGAACGTAAAAAGGAATAAGCTTGCCTGTGGAAAACACATGGGAATTCCTCCTCGAATTGCTTTTGGAGCCTTGAAAATTGCCTACAGATAATGGAAAATGAAACAAAACAGTTAGTTATTACTACTTGCCTCTTTAAAAAGTATAATTGATTAAAGTTCTGTGTTCCTACAAAAGCATCAGTTAAGAAGTTGGTTTTGCCGTCAAAGTTTTTCATTATACCAGTATTCAACCCCAGTGGTTCCAAAGGACAAAAGCACTACAATGCACCATTCTTCCCTGTTTTTCTCTTGCATCGATGTGATTGATGGACAGCATAGAATACTATGATTCATCAAAATCCAAACTCTTCTTAAATTTATTGATTATTTGGGCCAATGCCCTTCACATGCCAGTTGCAATATAATGCAGATTATCCCAAAATGAAAATTTTCAGAAAGCAAGATTATGAAATATTGACATGTTTTCCTTATCAGCGCTGACAACTAACAAAATTCATATAATTTAAAATGTACAAATTGATTTTCAATCAAAATTGAAAGACATACCTTGCTGCTTGTGAATAGAAGTTCTTCCCCGTGCTCATTCCGCCATGAAGTGACCTGCGCCCCATGTAAGCTTACCTAATTTCGAGAAAAAACAGTTAATCTAAGTAATCGTAGTAATTAAATTACTCAAACTACAAATATCTTTACAGACCAAGTTATCCACATCAAGAATTCGCATTGGATGTCATAGTAAATTTTAAAATCATAACTTTACCAAATGTTAAAACCGACACCAGTTTTGCAATGAACAATTACTCACCCGTGCCGAAGAACCCCTTGGGGTCCGAAGCAGAACTTGATCAATTCCATTCCAGTCCTTTGTAATTTCAGTTGCTGCTCTATAGTCCCATACGGCTGCAGAATGCCCCATTCAAATTAATGCAGATCCTAAATTTCTTCAGCAAAATCCTATTAAGCTTCTCAAATTCGGAACATGCAAATGCCAGAGGATTGAAGGGGTCTCCACCTCACACCTATACCGTAACAAACACGTGAATTAGCCTCCTCGTCAGTTAAATCCAAAATCCCAACACCCAATTTCACTCAAAATTTCTTCTCACTGGTATGATTCAGATCTACGGAACAATAAACCTATTTAAACAAGAATCTGGAATGTGTGATAGAATTCCACGAAAACTCCAGAAAGCCAAGAGCAGAAACATTACACTGAACATTTAGCAATTGAATACCAATCTACCTGGTACACATCCAAACATGTCCTTAAAACTTGTCAGATTCACAGCAGAAAAAGACAATTAAACACTGAAAAAACATAATAACTATCAGTAAATAAATAAATCACGCACGCATACATACGTATACATACACACATACATATATTACAGCTGTAATAAAATTAAAATTTTCTTTAATATAAGCAGAATACAATAACCATAATTTCTTCAGGAAAATTCAAATTAAGGAAGAAAAACCAAACACTAATAAATCTCAAGAGAATACTGAATAATAAATCTCCCATTAACCAAACACTGGTAATAAGTTTACTTACTTCAACAATCCGGAATCAGGAATTCTTAAGTCTAAACCGACACCAGGTCTTGGATGCAGAGAGAAGCAGCAGTAGGAGCCAGAATAATGCATGACCTCTGTGAAATGAGTTAAGAAAATTCACACATCCAATGACACGAGGCAGCACATGCTCATCAAGTACATAGATACATACATGACGAAGAAGAAGCGTTCAAAAAGTTGAAAGGTACCCTTTTCTTAGAAGTATGCATTCAAGACCATACTTGCAATTGAATCAAGAAAGTTCAGAACTTTCAACAACCCCAAGATTTGAAAAACCAAAAAAACTACAGCAAATGGTAGGTGGCAATGTTGTGTGAAGGCGAGATAAAACTTTTACAGAAGCTTAAGATAAGGAGCAAAAACCGGTCTTGTAAATTCTGTGTCTGTTGGCTGCTGAAGAGATCTAGTTCTTGGACGTGGAGATACGAAAAGTAAATGTACACATGTACAAACCGTTAAAAAATTTAAACATTTTTTAATGACAATTAAACTACATTAATTTTGTGTACAAGATTTAAAACCAGAATAAAATATACACCATTCCAGTACAGGGTTGAAAGCTACTTTTTCTTTGGACTGTGGTGGACAGAATCAAGAGTCACATACACAACACACAGCACAACACAATCGAAGGTGATGGATGAATCCATCTCAAGATGTAAACCAATAGAAAAAACAAAAAAAACACTTTTGTCTTAAACACAGAACACACAACACAGAGGCATCACATCACTTCAGCATACTACTATAAGGGCATGCGTAGATGTTCGGTATTTCTTCCAATGAGGTGTGCAAAATGGATTTGTCACCGCAATTCCGGGCTTATCTTTCAATTTCTCTTTCTTTTTTCTTTTAGCACGGAAACACTGACCATTTTCTTTCTTTTTAATATACTGAGACAGAGCACACAAAAAAAGAAATTGAAATTCCCACAATAAAAATAGGTTTAAAAATAGGATGGTCACTTCTCGCCTTCAAAATTTGCCAAATTGTTTGATCCTGAAGCTGGGACAAGGTTTGTTCTTTCAGTACATCCTTCATATATCCATTCCTGGACGAGAAGGAGAAGGCGTGGCGGTTGAGGAGGTTGATGCAGAGGGCATAGGCGGTTAAACCCGTCATCCCTAATTTCTCATACTTCCCTTCGGTGTGCAAGTTCAACCTGTCATCCTCGCCCTGCGACGAAGACACTTCCCTAAAGTCCCTCAAAAACCTGTGAATAGCATCGTTCACGTCTTCCACCCTTATGTTAGTGCCCCACACAAAGGTGGGCCTGGCGTCGTCCATGTCGTAGCCATCGCCGCCGTCAGACGAGGCCGCCGCGTCATATGTTGTGGATGTAGGTGTGACGGGAACGCGCCCACCTCCGCCGACGCCTTAGCGGGAGCGCGGCGCGGTTGGGGTGGCTTCGGAGGAGGCGAATCGAGATCAGCGCTCCGACGGAGTGGCGAATGCGGAGGGAGTGGAGGAGCGGCGGCGGCGGCGCCTACTTCCCGGAGAAGAGAAGGTGTTGCTGATGGGGCTGGAAAGGGAGTCGTCGGGGGAAGAAGGACCTATCAGAAAGGAGGTTTGAATAAATTAACAAATCAGAAAATTCGGAAAATGAAAACCGAAAGAAGAGACAGAGAGAGGAGCGGCACGAACCGTTGTTGAAATTCGGAGAAGAATCGGAAGCCATAGATTTGGTTGTCGGAGAAAATCAGATACAGAAGCAAGAGTGAGTGATATAGAAAGGGCGGTAACTCACCCGTCATCCTCACCCTTCATAGAGGTCGATGTATTCACGTCAGACTCTGCCACCTGCAAATAAAATCTCCAGATCCCTCTCATTCCGGTGTATGTTCGATTCATCCATGTACCCCTTCCACCCGAAGCTGCCAGGAGCCGCTCCTTGTCTGTGCCCCCTGCACCATGCTTCTTGCACCGGCGTCACTCCCCGCCCACGTCTCCGTGCCCGGGTATCACATGCCCACCAGCTTCCGCTTGGTTCGTCCTCGAACCACACCGTACTGGGAGAGGCTAGGCTCTGATACCATCTGTAACGCCCCGGCAACTCGCAGGGATCGTTGACTGCCCCCACAGATCACCACCAGGCTTTCCAGTGTGCTTTGTCCTCAGTCGCACACTTTCTGGGAAAACTTCCCAGTGCTTTGTCCTCACTCGCACACTTTCCAGTCTGTAATGCCCCGGCAACTCACAGGGATCATTGACTGCCCCCACAGATCACCACCAGGCTTTCCAGTGTGCTTTGTCCTCACTCGCACACTTTCCAGGAAAACTTCCCAGAAGGTCACCCATCCCAGAATTGCTCCAGGCCAAGCACGCTTAACCATGGAGTTCTTATGAGTCAGGCCACCGAAAAGCAAATGCATTTTGGTGATATGAGTAGTCAAATCAATTCCTTTAAGCTATCCTTCAACCGTATAGTCCCATACCTATACAGTCTCCAGATCCCTCTCATTCCGGTGTATGTTCGATTCGTCCATGTACCCCTTCCACCCGAAGCTGCCAGGAGCCGCTCCTTGTCTGTGCCCCCTGCACCATGCTTCTTGCACCGGCGTCACTCCCCGCCCTCGTCTCCGTGCCCGGGTGTCACATGCCCACCAGCTTCCGCTCTGGTTCGTCCTCGAACCACACCGTACTGGGAGAGGCTAGGCTTTGATACCATCTGTAACGCCCCGGCAACTCACAGGGACCATCGACTGCCCCCACAGATCACCATCAGGCTTTCCAGTGTGCTTTGTCCTCACTCGCACACTTTCTGGGAAAACTTCCCAGAAGGTCACCCATCCCAGAATTACTCCGTGGTTAAGCGTGCTTAGCCTGGAGTAATTCTGGGATGGGTGACCTTCTGGGAAGTTTTCCCAGAAAGTGTGCGAGTGAGGACAAAGCACACTGGAAAGCCTGATGGTGATCTGTGGGGGCAGTATGTCTCCTGTTTAAAAAATTAACGCCGTTCATTGTATTTAAAAGAAAAGATATTATTATTTAATTATGTTAAATTAGGGATTCAATTGATCATTTTTAAAATTAAAAGATTCAATTAAAACGAACCCGTAAATACAGGAACTTCCGAACCTATTAAAAAAAAATATTAGCTGCACTGAACCGTTTCGGCCTACATGGAAAGATTCATTTTAATATTGGTAAAAGAAAAGAAAATAGAAGATCATAGGAAAAGGAAAGATTCATTTTAATATTGGTAAAAGAAAAGAAAATAGAAGATCATAGGAAAAGGATTTGTGGCTGTATTTGTGACATCCCAATTATATACGTCATGCATATATAATAAAGACCTCATCATGCATAATATAGGAAAGCAGTCAAGAGTTAAATAAGGAATACAGTCATCCTCAGAATAGTGCGGAATTGACAACTGGAGTATTAGGATTCCTCTATGGGAATTACGGAGAATTTAAAACTTAAAATACACAAAACATCATTCCAAATAAAACGAGTTTACGAAATAAAAACTAGACATCTAAGCTGCAGCACTGCCGTCTCCATCAAGAGCTGCTCCCAAAGTTTCCTCCTCAACATCTGCTCCCATCCAAGTGGATGATCATCGCCAAAGAAACATACCCAAACAGCACATAACACAAACAATGCAAGGGTGAGCTAGATATAAAAAGCATGTTATACATACAGCACAGTTAATTTATGCAATCATTCGAACAATTAAAGCATACTCATTGATCCATATTTCACACACTCCCATGACATGTAAACATTCATCCAAACATGGTAAACTGACATCACAAGACTTTTTACTTTAAACCCCGACTTGTTGCTTTATTGACCGACTCGTCCGGACTAGAATGATTACCGCTATGGCGGGTCTTGCACTCGTGGTGGCTTTATGAAATTGGGCACTCCCGCCCTGGCACTACCGCCTGGTGAAACTTGGGCACTCCCGCCCTGGCACTACCGCCTGGTGAAACTTTAGGCACTACCGCCTGGTGGAACTTTAGGCACTACCGCCTGATGGAACTTTAGGCACTACCGCCTGATGAAACTTTAGGCACTACCGCCTGGTGGAACTTTAGGCACTACCGCCTGATGGAACTTTAGGCACTACCGCCTGATGGAACTTTAGGCACTACCGCCTGATGGAACTTTAGGCACTACCGCCTGATGGAACTTTGGGCACTCCCGCCCGGCCACAATCACGAGGTTAATCCGTTATTACTCACCTTGGATCATATGGAAGCATCCAAGACTAGGACCTCCTGCTACTCCTCACCACATGTTCAATCCTCTCTACATGAGAAGAAGGACCATTGGAGATTCAGGATGACCCCCAAAACTGAGCTACCATGTAATTATTCTATACAACCCCAAAACACCACCATATATCCTCTCCTTGAGGATCATGGAATTACGTCCATGAATTATACTGTTACGTTAAACCTTATCCCAAGTTATGAATGACCAACTACCTCCACGATATCACATTAAATCCAACGTATTTCATACATTCACATAAATCCCATCACAGTATATATTTTCCAAACATTTTGCACATAATTCAATTCAAGAGAAATGAACTTGAAACCCATTATTTTCATAACACTATTTGAACGAACGTTATCTGCCGAACGGTATTGAACGAACGCTATTTACCAACAGGCCGAACGCTATTTCACCGAACACACTTTTAGGCCGAACGCTGATATTGATACTTAGGACGAACGCTATTACCAGCAGGCCGAACGCTATTTAACCGATCACACCATAAGGCCGAACGCTGAGATTGATACTCAGGACGAACGCTATTAGATTCAAATAGGCCGAACGCTAAAATTGATTGAACACTATTCACCGAACACAAATGCCGAACGCTACCATGCTAGTTGGACGAACGCTATGAGATTTAACACAGTTTGGACGAACGCTAGAACCGAACGCTAAATACAACTAGGCCGAACGTCATATTGGATTCAACACTATGTGGCCGAACGTTGATTCCTGAATACTATAAGAACGGACGTTATCAGATCCTAGGCCGAACGCTCATAATGACAGCAACACCAAGGCCGAACGCTCACATCACAACCATACCAATGCCGAACGACAAAGATTCAAACTTAGAATACTAAAAAGGATGAACGCTCACAAAACAAAGGACGAACGCTCACAAAACTATCTTGGATGAACGCTGCTTATGGAGAATTCTATATGAACTTAACGTCATCAAAACCGAACGTTCGTTATGAACGATCACTAACTTAAAATAATTATATCCAGATCGAACGATCGCTTCCTGAACTACCAAGATAAGAACGAACGTCTAAAATTACTTATTCACCAAAACGAACGAACGCCATTTCCAAGTAAATGGCCGAACACCATTTGACCGAACGTCACTAAATAAACTGGACGAACGTTATCTCCAAATATCAGGCCGAACGTTCAAAATCTGACTTAAACCAGTACCTATCGTTCAACATCAGGACGGACACCATTTGGAGGACGAACGCCTGTGATCACTATTTCAACACGGCGGACGTTTTAAGATTCAAGAATTAAGCCGAACGCTACAGTTACCAATTTACTAACGAACGCTCAAGATTGAAACCTATGCATACCAATTTAACAACGAACGCTCAAAGCCCATTGTACGAACGTTCTAAAATCACTTTACTCAATTAAGACCGAATGCTAAAATAATCAAGGCCGAACGCTATACTTACAACCTATGGATGTTCGTCTTGAGACCAAGGCCGAACGTTCAAGAACGTCCCACTAAAATACTAAGTTTAGGACGAACGCTCACGACCACCGAATAATTTGGACGAACGACCAATTTCACTTGAACGAACGTTCAGCCATTTTGGACGAACGTCCAATTTGAAATCAAATTGGAAGAACGGCGTTTCTGCAGAATTTCTGCAGATTTTCCAGAAAACCCAGAAACCAAGAACAACCCCAAATTTTTCATCCCCAACTTCCCAGATTTGCATTAAACATAGTATATATCAACAATCAAACAAAAGATCTAGCTCCCCTTACCTCTTGAAGACTTCCTTGAATCACTTCCAGAGAGTTTGATTTCCTTCCAACTCCAAAAGTTCTCCTCTTCTTTTCCCCAACATGCAGAACCAAACCTTGCTTGCAGCTTCAACTTCACCTCTCTCAGAAACTTGGCAGCAATGATTTCACTCCCTAAGTGCAGACCCATACCCCTTTTTATCTCCCACGAGCCTCCCAAACTCTTCCCTCTTCTTTTCTTTCCTTTTCTTGTTTTCTTTTGGTTTTGTTTTCAAAGGGGAAGCAACGTTCACTGCCCCTTTGTGGCAGCGCACGTCCCTTCCTCCCCGTTCTCTTTTTTTTTTTTTTTTTTTTTTTTAAATTATGATTCCTTACATTCTCCCCAACAACAAAAATTTTCGTCCTCGAAAATTAAGTCTCCCGGAACAAGTCGAAAATTTTTCTCTTTGTTCAAACCATCTGTTAACATAACCTTACCTCTAGATTGCCACTATAACTCAAAACCACAGCTCAAATAGTCTCCTTCGCCCATTGACCCACTCTTCCCATTCCAAAGCCATTAATACTTTTCACTTTAAAGTTGATCCTGTAGCTTGCAACCGAAGGCTCACTTATCTTCCTTGCCTGATACATGTTTCTTTCACACCTAAACTTACTTCTGACTCCTGAAGATTACTAAACACTCCTAACTCATGCTCATAAGACAACACCAATATTGTTTCAAAGAATTCGTCCCTCACAAACTACTAATCCACAATTTTGAAAGCTCTTCATGCATACCTATTTCTGACAATAACATGCTCAGCATCATCTGCTGCGCTACTCTGCTCCTCATACTTCCTTACTAACCAATTTACTTAAAATGACACTTCCTTCATGACAACTGTAACCAGCAAAAGATCACCCTCGAAGAACCTTTCTCAGGACTTTTATGGCCTTACCAAAACTCTGAGAACTCTCCCTTTGCATAATAGCCTTGTCATTCCATTTCCTCAACACTGCTTTCTACTCCACAAAACGACCATGCCTGAAATCACTCCTGATTGTCAAGACTTATACTAGACTATGCCAACATGTCCTCTATTTCTCTTCTGCGATTCCTCAACCTTGTAGTTCTCCTTATGATTATATTGAGTCTAAATATTATTGCTCTAACTCAACCTCCATCTTCCTCTTACACTACACGACTTAAACAGGAACCACCCAAAAATTTCGGACGCAGATGTTGCCTAAGACCCCACTCCAAAGTGAATTCCACTTCTTCAAGTCATAAAATCCCATACTTGTTGCAGAAAACCAATCAAAACCCTTCCCTTGAATCACACCTCAAACTTACGAAAGAACAACATCATCTCTTCTTCATTTACAATTTGCAGACATCTTGAATTCTCATAACACTTGCTTCGATCTTTCGCTCAACTACACTTGATGCACCACCTTCGTTCTCCTTCCTTGTCAAGGAAGCACTCCATATAAACTTCAAACTTGAGCTCTTAGATTAACTCCACAAACGCCACATCACTCATACTTCTTCTTGTACTCATCCCGTCAAAATTAACTTAAAACCTTCTTCTTCAAGGATTGTCCTCTTCAACTCGGAGTCGTCAAAATATAAACCCTATCTTTAATCCTCTAAACCTCAAGATAATCTTAACCAATAATACCAATCCTCTGACCTTATCTGAACTTACTAACTTACTGCCTTCTGCATTCCATCATTCAATATCCACTTCTCTCTTGATCAAACTCAGCCGAACACTAAACATCTCACCATAAAACCATACCCAAAGAAAATTAACTTTATCACAACATACAACTTCATAACTCTAAACATCTCAACCAACCCAAACTTCTCTGATCATTCTCGATACCCTCTTTAGCAACTTATACTACAACCACCCTTTATCATCTGTTCTAAAACCTTTCTTCTCCTTAACATATAGTTGAGCCAACTTTGTCGTAGACATTCTCAAATCAATTGCTAATAAGTGAGCACTCTTGGTTAATCGGTCCACTATTACCCATATTGCGTCATGTTTTCGAATAGTGCGTGGCAAATGGTAACGAAGTCCATCGCGATGCTATCCCATTTCCACTCGGGAATCTCTAACGGTTGCAACAAACCTCCAGGTCTTTGATGTTCCACTTTTGCCTTTTGACAAGTCAAGCAAGAAGCCACAAACTGTGCCACGTCCCTCTGCATACCCGACCACCAGAAGGACTTCTTGAGATCTTGATACATCTTTGTCATGCCTGGATGCATGCTAAAACGACTTTTGTGACCCTCCTCAAGGGTTAACCTCTTCATTTCTGAATTGCTAGGGATACATACTCTGCCTTTGAACCTTAAGATATTATCAGTCCCCAATGCAAAATCTTTTCCTTGTTCCGTCCCAATCAAACTGGATGACGTTTGGAGCTCAACATCCTTCGACTGCTCTTCTTTAATACGCTTCAATAAGTCATTGGACACCACCAAATTACTGCATCTGATGCTGTCAGCTTCAAATTCTACCTGCAACCTCAAATCTCTGAAGCTTTTTACTAACTCAAGCTCTCTGATCATCAATGAGGAAATATGTACTGCCTTTCTTCTCAATGCATCCGCCACTACATTGGCTTTCCCGGGATGGTATAAAAGATCAAAGTCATAATCCTTAAGGAACTCCATCCATCTCCTTTGCCTCATGTTAAGCTCTTTCTGATCAAAGAGATATCTCAGGCTCTTATGATCACTAAACACCTGAAATTACGCACCATACAGGTAGTGTCTCCAAATCTTCAAAGCAAAAACTACAGCTGCCAACTCCAAGTCATGAGTGGGGTAATTCTTCTCATGAACCTTGAGTTGTCTTGATGCATACGCTACTACCTTCTTCTCCTGCATCAGTACACACCCTAATCCCTGATGAGAGGCATCACAGAAAACCTCAAAAAGTTTACTCGTGTCAGGGATAACCAAAACTGGTGCACTAGTCAATCTTTTCTTTTGCCCTTGGAAGCTAGTCTCACAACGGTCTGTCCAAACAAAAGGTTGATCCTTCCTAGTCAGTTGTGTCAACGGCGCCACAATCCGTGAAAAGCTTTCAATAAAACGCCGATAGTAGCCCGCTAGACCCACAAAGCTCCTGACTTCTGTAACAGTCTTAGGTCTCTCCCACTGAAGTACTGCTTGCACCTTAGTGGGATCAACAACAATTCCTCCAGCTGAAATCACATGCCCAAGAAAAGGAACTTCTTTCATCCAAAACTCACACTTGGACAGCTTGACATACAATCTTCTTTCTCTCAGCACTTCAAGTACTGCCCTAAGGTGATCTTCATGTTCTTCCCGAGTTTTAGAATAGACAAGTATGTCATCTATAAACACCACCACAAACTTGTCCAAGAAGGGTCTAAAAATTCGATTCATATAGTCCATGAAGATGGCTGGAGCATTAGTCACACCAAAAGGCATAACTACATACTCATAGTGGCCATACCTGGACCTGAATGCCGTCTTCTGCACATCATCGGCTTTCACTAAAATTTGATGGTAACCCGACCTCAAATCAATCTTGGAGAATACCGTAGCTCCGTGCAATTGATCTATCAGATCATCGATCCTCGGCAATGGATACTTGTTCTTGATCGTCAACTTATTCAGCTGTCGATAGTCAACGCACAACCTTGAGCTACTATCCTTCTTCTTTACTAGCAACACTGGCGCACCCCACGGCGAAGCACTTGGCCGGATAAACTGTTTCTCTAACAACTCTTCAATCTGCTTCTTCAACTCAGCCAGCTCAGCTGGAGCCATCCGATAAGGAGCCATGGATACTGGTCCTTCTCCAGCGACCAGATCAATAGAGAACTCCACTTCTCGCGGAGGAGGTAAACCAGGAACTTCTCCTGGGAAAACATCCATGAAGTCATTCACAACCAGAAGGTCTACACTCTGGTTCTCAAGAGCTGAAAAGTTTACATTGGGAGTCCCATCCTTATGGAACATGATTAGGAAACAACTGGCACCCTCATTACTCTTATTAAGACGTTTTCTGTTCTTAAAACTTCTAGTTAGATATACACCTTACTATATAGATTCGGGGGAAATGGTAAGTCATACCATTTACACTCAATTCTTCACAGAGAAGACATGGCAAACCCACAACACAAAGGTCATCCTAAGGACGAACTGCTCTGATACCATAAATGTGACATCCCAGTTATATACGTCATGCATATATAATAAAGACCTCATCATGCATAATATAGGAAAGCAGTCAAGAGTTAAATAAGGAATACAGTCATCCTCAGAATAGTGCGGAATTGACAACTGGAGTATTAGGATTCCTCTATGGGAATTACGGAGAATTTAAAACTTAAAATACACAAAACATCATTCCAAATAAAACGAGTTTACGAAATAAAAACTAGACATCTAAGCTGCAGCACTGCCGTCTCCATCAAGAGCTGCTCCCAAAGTTTCCTCCTCAACATCTGCTCCCATCCAAGTGGATGATCATCGCCAAAGAAACATACCCAAACAGCACATAACACAAACAATGCAAGGGTGAGCTAGATATAAAAAGCATGTTATACATACAGCACAGTTAATTTATGCAATCATTCGAACAATTAAAGCATACTCATTGATCCATATTTCACACACTCCCATGACATGTAAACATTCATCCAAACATGGTAAACTGACATCACAAGACTTTTTACTTTAAACCCCGACTTGTTGCTTTATTGACCGACTCGTTCGGACTAGAATGATTACCGCTATGGCGGGTCTTGCACTCGTGGTGGCTTTATGAAATTGGGCACTCCCGCCCTGGCACTACCGCCTAGTGAAACTTTAGGCACTACCGCCTGGTGGAACTTTAGGCACTACCGCCTGATGGAACTTTAGGCACTACCGCCTGATGAAACTTTAGGCACTACCGCCTGGTGGAACTTTAGGCACTACCGCCTGATGGAACTTTAGGCACTACCGCCTGATGGAACTTTAGGCACTACCGCCTGGTGGAACTTTAGGCACTACCGCCTGGTGGAACTTTAGGCACTACCGCCTGATGGAACTTTAGGCACTACCGCCTGATGGAACTTTAGGCACTACCGCCTGATGGAACTTTGGGCACTCCCGCCCGGCCACAATCACGAGGTTAATCCGTTATTACTCACCTTGGATCATATGGAAGCATCCAAGACTAGGACCTCCTGCTACTCCTCACCACATGTTCAATCCTCTCTACATGAGAAGAAGGACCATTGGAGATTCAGGATGACCCCCAAAACTGAGCTACCATGTAATTATTCTATACAACCCCAAAACACCACCATATATCCTCTCCTTGAGGATCATGGAATTACGTCCATGAATTATACTGTTACGTTAAACCTTATCCCAAGTTATGAATGACCAGCTACCTCCACGATATCACATTAAATCCAACGTATTTCATACATTCACATAAATCCCATCACAGTATATATTTTCCAAACATTTTGCACATAATTCAATTCAAGAGAAATGAACTTGAAACCCATTATTTTCATAACACTATTTGAACGAACGTTATCTGCCGAACGGTATTGAACGAACGCTATTTACCAACAGGCCGAACGCTATTTCACCGAACACACTTTTAGGCCGAACGCTGATATTGATACTTAGGACGAACGCTATTACCAGCAGGCCGAACGCTATTTAACCGATCACACCATAAGGCCGAACGCTGAGATTGATACTCAGGACGAACGCTATTAGATTCAAATAGGCCGAACGCTAAAATTGATTGAACACTATTCACCGAAAACAAATGCCGAACGCTACCATGCTAGTTGGACGAACGCTATGAGATTTAACACAGTTTGGACGAACGCTAGAATCGAACGCTAAATACAACTAGGCCGAACGTCATATTGGATTCAACACTATGTGGCCGAACGTTGATTCCTGAATACTATAAGAACGGACGTTATCAGATCCTAGGCCGAACGCTCATAATGACAGCAACACCAAGGCCGAACGCTCACATCACAACCATACCAATGCCGAACGACAAAGATTCAAACTTAGAATACTAAAAAGGACGAACGCTCACAAAACAAAGGACGAACGCTCACAAAACTATCTTGGATGAACGCTGCTTATGGAGAATTCTATCTGAACTTAACGTCATCAAAACCGAACGTTCGTTATGAACGATCACTAACTTAAAATAATTATATCCAGATCGAACGATCGCTTCCTGAACTACCAAGATAAGAACAAACGTCTAAAATTACTTATTCACCAAAACGAACGAACGCCATTTCCAAGTAAATGGCCGAACACCATTTGACCGAACGTCACTAAATAAACTGGACGAACGTTATCTCCAAATATCAGGCCGAACGTTCAAAATCTGACTTAAACCAGTACCTATCGTTCAACATCAGGACGGACACCATTTGGAGGATGAACGCCTGTGATCACTATTTCAACACGGCGGACGTTTTAAGATTCAAGAATTAAGCCGAACGCTACAGTTACCAATTTACTAACGAACGCTCAAGATTGAAACCTATGCATACCAATTTAACAACGAACGCTCAAAGCCCATTGTACGAACGTTCTAAAATCACTTTACTCAATTAAGACCGAATGCTAAAATAATCAAGGCCGAACGCTATACTTACAACCTATGGACGTTCGTCTTGAGACCAAGGCCGAACGTTCAAGAACGTCCCACTAAAATACTAAGTTTAGGACGAACGCTCACGACCACCGAATAATTTGGACGAACGACCAATTTCACTTGAACGAACGTTCAGTCATTTTGGACGAACGTCCAATTTGAAATCAAATTGGACGAACGGCGTTTCTGCAGAATTTCTGCAGATTTTCCAGAAAACCCAGAAACCAAGAACAACCCCAAATTTTTCATCCCCAACTTCCCAGATTTGCATTAAACATAGTATATATCAACAATCAAACAAAAGATCTAGCTCCCCTTACCTCTTGAAGACTTCCTTGAATCACTTCCAGAGAGTTTGATTTCCTTCAAACTCAAAAAGTTCTCCTCCTCTTCTTTTCCCCAACTTGCAGAACCAAACTTTGCTTGCAGCTTCAACTTCACCTCTCTCAGAAACTTGGCAGCAATGATTTCACTCCCTAAGTGCAGACCCATACCCCTTTTTATCTCCCACGAGCCTCCCAAACTCTTCCCTCTTCCCCTCTTCTTCTCTTTCCTTTTCTTGTTTTCTTTTGGTTTTGTTTTCAAAGGGGAAGCAACGTTCACTGCCCCTTTGTGGCAGCGCACGTCCCTTCCTCCCCGTTCTCTCTTTTTTTTTTTTTTTTTTTTTTTTTTTTTTTTTTTTAATTATGATTCCTTACAGTATTCAGCCTTTTGGTTTAAAATGTGAACTTTTAAAATAAAAAAAGTGATGATTAAAACGAAGTTAAAATAGTTTTAAATCAAATTCCAATATATTTACATATTTTTAATATTAAAAAAATTATTTTCGTACATTCTGATTTAAGGATTGAAAGTTATATTTTGTTTTACAAATTTATTGAAAGAATAATTACAAAACAAAGATTTTATATTACTTCAATAACCATAACATTGTTGATGCAATCAATAACCAACATATTTTAAATTATAATGCTGAATTTGGTTCTAGGTAAAATGTTTGGTGGATTACATTATAAACAACGACAAGGCCATTTTCTTTCCTGGCCTAACCTCAATAGTCCAAAAACATTAATGAGTTGCGATAACTAGTCTTCAAATACATCACAGAAAAAGTTAACCTGAAAGTTAATGATCAAGAGAATTTTAGGATTATTTCTATGGTAAAGGAAAGTATTTTGGTGGTTGAGTTTGTTTTCAACTAATACCAGACTTCATTAAAAAATATATTATAATACTAACTGTAACGTCCCAAAAATATACATCATGCATATATAATAAAGAGTCATCATACATAATATAAGAAAGCAGTCAAGAGTAATTTAAGGATTACAGTCATCCTTAGAATAGTGCGGAATTGACAACAAGAGTATTTAGAATTTCTCCATGAAAATCACAGAGAATTTAAAACTTAAAATACACACGAGTTATTCCAAACATTAAGAATTATGAAATAAGACTAGCTAATCTAGGCTGCAGCACTGCCGTCTTCATCAAGAGTTGCTTCCAAAGTATTCTCCTCGCCATCCGCTCCCATCCAAGTGGATGATCATCGCCAAAGAAACATTCCCAAACAACACACAACACAAACAATGCAAGGGTGAGCTAGATATAAAAAAACATGTTATACAATCCAACATGATATGCAAAAGTCACTCATACATGGTAAACTAACATCACAAGACTTGTTACATTAAACCCCGACTTGTTACTTTATAGACCGACTCGTCTGGACCAGAATGATTACCGAGCTATGGCGGGTTATGCACTCGTGGTGGCCTCTACTGCTTTGCAAAGCCATTGCCAATGGGTTCCACCCTACCACCCTCACGAGGTTAGTCCGTTTCGCGCCCTGGAGCATACTGGAAGTGTGACATCCCAAAAATACAGCATAAACCATAAAATCAGAAAATCACATTTAATAATATTTCAATACAGTTTTCCAACTAAAAACAAAACAACGCTCAAGGACGAACGTCCTTGAGTACAGTCTTACAATAATAACAAAACAGACGCGCAAAGCCGCACGTCTTCAGAGTTATAAATGAAAAAGCCGAACGTACATGAAACTTGACCGAACGGTTTACACGGCACAAATACCGAACGGTCTATCAGAATAAAATAACAAGACAAGATGGTCGAACGACCACTCTAATACAGGCTACATAACTGGCCGAGCGCCTCACTGCTCGGTCTTCACTTCGACATCAACCAGGTTCTCTTCATTCAGCGCCTCTTCCAATCGCTCGTCTCCCTCTGCTCACATCCACACGGATGATCATTGCAATGACAAGACGGACGTACAAGGACAATAGACAACACAAGGAAACGAAAGGGTAAGCTTACTTAATTTAACTCATGCATCAGTCATACAATTCATTACATAATTCATCACATATCAAGGCATTATAACGCATGCACAAAATAAGACTCGACACGACTGACCGTCCGGACTGTATGAAATCTGCGTAGTTACAGGCGTTCACGCACCCGGGTGGTGTGGTAACTGGCATTCTCATCAGCTGCCACCCGAGGTTAGTCCATTCCGTCCAAATTACTGTTATGTGACGGGGACCTCCTGCCATTCCCACGCATGGCATACCCCCTCTATGTGAGGACGAGTAGTCACGGAATATCAGGATCGAACAGCCAGCATTAACTTCCCACAGTCATACATTTACAAATTCTCAAATTCTCAATCAGGACGTTCAATATAAGATTAGGACGAACGTTTAGTTTAATATATGGACGAACGCTCGGTATAAGACCGAACGTTAATAGCTCATATTGGTAGAACTTGAAAAATAAACTAAGATACTTTTAAAGAAGTATTTACGAACGGTTAAGATAAACAGTTGCATATACACAGACAATTACAAAGAGACAGAAGTTTATCAAAAACATTAGCTTCAACAGTACTTGACCGAACGCTCAAATAGAACATTTTAGAGCGAGGACGCTCGTCCTCAACCACAAATTTACCCAAATGACCGAATCAACATTTCAAACATATTACTACGGAAAACCGAACGGTCAAGGAACGTCCAGTACGAACGTGAATTTCATGGGGAGTTCATTTACATTTTCAGTTCACTTCTCATCATAATTGCATAATTACGTTCGTTCTAATCACCCCAAAATCTCAGATTTCATACGACTAATATCATGCAATTTTCATACGTTTCATTTCACCAATAATAACGAACGTTCATACATTCAGAAAATCCAATATCATGCATTATATTCATACAATCAAATAACGAACGTTCACACACATCCAAAAAATACAATGTTAAGAACGATCGCTCAAACTCACTAATATTATAAGGCCGATCGTTAAAAATTTCAAATTATAATATCCAATTATGGCCGAACGCTCACAATCACAAATATCCATGAACGAACGCTTATGATCCAAACTAAGGAATCCAAATTAAAATCGAACACTCAGAAGCGAGAATACCTTATCAAAACCGAACGTTCAACAGAATAAGACCGAACGCTCAAAATTCCAAAACTTAAAACTATCAAGCCAAGACCGAACGCTCACAATTAGAATCAAGGAAAGACCGAACGCTCACAATCAGAATTAAACCAAAACCGAACGCTCACAATGAGAATTAAACTATGACTGAACGGTCAAAATCCAATCCTAAGAATACCAACTAACGGCCGAACGCTCACAATCACAATTAACCAAGGCCGAACGCTGACTAATACACCGAAACCGAACGTTTAGAGATCCAGACTTAATAGTATCAACTTAAGGTCGAACGATCAAGATTAAACTTAAGAATCCATTAAGGACGAACGACTGCAATTTCTATTACCATATACCGAACGCTCAAGATTACTTAAATATCAATTTAGGGACGAACGCCTAAAATTACTAATTCCTGTATACAGTTGGGACGAACGTCTAATATATCACTGCAAACGAACGAACGCTCGTTAACACAAAACCGAACGCTCATGCTATTTTGGCCGACCACTAATTTGTCGAGCCATTTGGACGAACGTCCAATTTGGCTCACCAAATTGGACGAACGCGCGATCTGCAGAATCGCACCAGATTTCCGGAGAGAAACCAGAAACCCCATTTTCATCCCCTTCTTCCCAGATTTGCTTCAACAACAATATTCTACCATCACTCATACAGATTCATACACAACAAAGTCACTCTAAGTACGAAATTTGTTCATCAACGACACTATATTATAGATTTCAGTACACACATACATGGTTCATAAAATCCAGAAAAAAGGATCTAGCTCCCCTTACCTCTTGAAGACCTCCTTGAATCTTGAATCTCTCTCCCAAGGTCTCCTTGAAATTCCAGAGCTCTCCTCTCACTCTTCAGATTTTTGCAGCAAAACTCCAATTCTTCTTTTCCCGAAATTGCAGCAAGCCTCTCCCTTCTCCAGATGTAGCATCCAACCCCTTCAATCCACGATTTCTACCTTTAAGAAGGAAGAAATGGTGCTCCCCATAGCCACTCCTCAGTGCTATGCCCACCAACAAAGGAGATGATGGTGTCTTTGGTGGCTGGAGCACTTTCAAAGTGGGAAGACCCCACCATCCACCAGCTGCTGTTGCCACTTGAAGCGCCCCCCACCACTACACGAACGTGCAGCCAGCCGCCCACTTCCATCGTGCAGCCGCCCCCTTCCACTTCCAGGAACGTGCCTCCCTTCCTCACCACTTCTCTGTTAGGTAGCCGCCCCTCCCACTTTCAAAAGAAAGTGGGACGTGCGGTCTTTACATTCTCCCCAACAACAAAAATTTTCGTCCTCGAAAATTAGGCTTTATCAGAACAAGTGTGGGTAGGTTTCTCTCATCTCGTCCTCTAACTCCCAGGTAGAGTCGCCCGTTCCACTGTTCCAGATAACTTTGACAAGTCTGACAGTTCTTCCTCTAAGTTGTTTGTTTTGACTCTCCTCAATCTTTATTGGTTGCACTTCAATTGACAAATCTTCTCTGACTTGCACATCGTCAACTTCAAGCACATGAGAAGGATCAGACATGTATTTTCTCAGTTGAGATACATGGAACACTGGATGCAAGTTTGCCAACCGAGGTGGCATGGTTATCTCATAAGCTACGGGTCCTACACGTCGTAGAATCTGGTAAGGACCAAGATATCTAGGAGATAGTTTCCTAGCACGAATGGCTCTTCCTACACCGGTAGTAGGAGTCACTCGTAGGAACACATGATCCCCAACTGCAAATTCTAACGGCTTGCGCCTCCGATCAGCATAGGACTTCTGTCTATTCTGAGACGCCCGCATCCTTTCTTGTATAAGCTTCACCTTCTCTGTAGTCTGCTGAACTATTTCTGGTCCCGTCAAAACTGCTTCTCCATCCTGAAACCAACAAAGAGGTGTTCTACAGCGCCTCCCATACAACGCTTCAAACGGTGCCATGCCGATACTAGTCTGATAGCTGTTGTTGTAAGTGAACTCAACTAGTGGCAATATCTCATCCCATACCCCTAGGTGATCCAAAATGCAAGTCCGCAACAAATCTTCAAGCGATTGGATTGTCCGCTCAGACTGTCCATCCGTTTGGGGATGATAAGCCGAGCTCATCTGAAGTCTGCTTCCCATCTCACTCTGAAGAGTTTGCCAAAACCTGGATGTGAACCTTGGGTCTCTATCTGATACAATACTCGAAGGTACCCCATGTAACCTCACTATTTCCTTAACATACAGTTGTGCCAACTTCGCCATAGACATCCTCAAATCGATTGCCAAGAAGTGGGCACTCTTGGTCAATCGGTCCACTATTACCCATATTGCATCATGTCTTCGAACAGTGCGTGGCAAATGGGTAACAAAGTCCATAACGATGCTATCCCATTTCCATTCTGGAATTTCCAATGGCTGCAACAAACCTCCTGGTCTCTGATGCTCTATTTTAGCTTTCTGACAAGTTAAACAAGAGACAACAAACTGAGCTACATCTCTTTTCATACCGGACCACCAAAAAGACTCCTTGAGGTCTTGATACATTTTAGTCATGCCAGGATGCATGCTAAAACGGCTTTTATGACCTTCCTCAAGGATTAACCTCTTCATTTCTGAATTGCTAGGGATACAGACTCTGCCTTTGAACCTTAAGATACCATCAGCCCCCAAGGCAAAATCCTTTCCCTGCTCAGTCCCAATCAAACTGGATGACGTTTGGAGCTCAACATCCTTCGACTGCTCTTCTTTAACACGCTTCAACAAGTCATTGGACACCACCAAATTACTGCATCTGATGCTGTCAGCTTCAAATTCTACCTGCAACCTCAAATCTCTGAAGCTTTCTACCAACTCTAACTCTCTGACCATTAAGGCTGAAATATGCACTGACTTCCTGCTCAATGCATCTACCACCACATTAGCCTTCCCAGGGTGATAAAGGAGATCAAATTCAAAATCTTTAAGAAACTCCATCCATCGCCTTTGCCTCATATTAAGCTCCTTCTGATCAAAGAGGTATTTCAGGCTCTTATGATCACTGAACACCTGAAATTGCGCGCCATACAGATAGTGTCTCCAAATCTTCAAAGCAAATACCACAGGTGCCAACTCCAAGTCATGAGTGGGATAATTCTTCTCATGAACCTTGAGTTGTCTTGATGCATATGCCACTACCTTCTTCTCCTGCATCAGTACGCACCCTAATCCCTGATGAGAGGCATCACAAAAAACCTCAAAAGGTTTATCTGTGTCAGGGATAACCAAAACTGGTGCACTAGTCAATCTGTTCTTTAGCTCTTGGAAGCTAGTCTCACAATAGTCTGTCCAAACAAAAGGTTGATCCTTCCTAGTCAGTTTTGTTAACGGCGCCACAATCCGGGAAAAGCTCTCAATAAAACGACGATAGTAGCCCGCTAGACCCACAAAGCTCCTGATTTCTGTAACAGTCTTAGGTCTCTCCCACTGAAGTACTGCTTGCACCTTAGCGGGATCGACAACAATTCCTCTAGCTGAAATCACATGCCCAAGAAAAGGAACCTCTTCCATCCAAAACTCACACTTGGATAGCTTGGCATACAATCTTCTTTCCCTCAACACTTCAAGCACTGCCCTAAGGTGATCTTCATGTTCTTCCCGAGTTTTAGAATAGACAAGTGTCGCAACCGGAATCGCGACGGGACAACGATCCGAAAAAGAAAACGCAGGGGTTTGAAAAAAAGATTTTTTGGGAGTCGCCACCATAGTTTATTCTGGAAAACTACGGAAAAACCATAAAATGATAAGGCATAAGAGGACGCTCGTCCAACGAAGCGAACGCTCGTCCATAACCGCTCGTCCACAAATCACATACACAGTCAGAAAAAACGTTAGATTTATAACGGCGTTAAGTGGGTAGGATTCAATTGATACAAATTTCAAAACATAGGTATCAAATGCCTACATTTTTAAAACCGGGTACTAAACAGCAAATTACCTCGGAACATGGGGACTAAGTAGGTAATTAAGCCTTAAATTTAAAATAATGTTAGAATCTTGAGTTTACCCTAAACCCATAAAAACGTATGAATACATTCTTATTAGCAGTAATATAAGTAAATAAAAATAGACTAAAGTTGGTAATATATACCATACATCACTTAAGACAAATACATTACTATACCATATAAATGTACAAAATACAATATAGCAACAATGTAAAAGCATTTTAAATTTAAAATAATGTTAGAATCTTGAGTTTACCCTAAACCCATAAAAACGTATGAATACATTCTTATTAGCAGTAATATAAGTAAATAAAAATAGACTAAAGTTGGTAATATATACCATACATCACTTAAGACAAATAGATTACTATACCATATAAATGTACAAAATACAATATAGCAACAATGTAAAAGCATTTTAAATTTAAAATAATGTTAGAATCTTGAGTTTACAATATATCCTGTAAATAATATTTTCTCCACGCACTAAACATTCAATGACTTGAGACACATGATGACCAAAGACTCGTGTTTAGAAAGTCCAGACGAGAGACAGATCAAACATGTGCAAGTTCAAACTTATGAGAAAACTAATGGGTCATAGGAAAGATGGAAAGAAGGGTACAAGCAAGAGGAAAGGGAAATTGGCACTCGAATAAAGGAAAGAGAGTGAAGATAGTTCAGAGTTCTCAAGTAGAGGAGGAGGAGGAGGAAATGGTAAAAGTCAAGGAAAGACACTTTTAATAAGAAAAAAAAATACACTGTTACAACTGTGTCGGGCCATTTTGCTTCTGAGTGTTGGCATGCAAAAGGGAAATAGACCAAAAACAAATGTGGCTCGAGATTCTGATTAGGATCCAGTATTGTTGGCGGTGACTGATCTCCCTATTTTGGTATTTTAATACTGGTTGTTAAAACTATATGACTGAGTAAAGAGAGGTGCTGAATGAATTTGACGTTAGCAAAATAATTAAGATTAGAATTGCATACATTAGCACTCTGTTAGCAGAAGGAATGGGAAATACTGTGATTAAGAGAAAGGATGGGAAGGCAGCACATATACAAATGATAAACTGATTCTTTAGACCAACTTGTAAAGAATACGACTTCTTAAGTCAACATAAAAGCAGTTGAATTATGCTGTCTGAGTGTCTGAATTTGTAAAACTGAGAAATGAAATACGAATTGTTTCCTTTTGAGAACTTGGATTAAGGGAGAGTATTCTGGTTAACACAAGCGTGTGGTAATTAACAGCTTTGTTCTGTTCTGTTTCTGCAGTAACTACTTTCCATTACAGATATTTACACAGACCCTTGGTCAGACTGTACATTCAAATATTTTTCCTACTGCCTTAGTTTTGAGTTGAAGGTGTTCGATATTGGTCCACTTATGCCTCTTTCTTTAATTTCTCTAGTATATGTATACATGCGAGAACATAGCTAAGTGGAGAAAAGAAATAAGAGACAAAAAAAATGTGAAAAAGAAAACTGTAAGAAGAAAAGTAGTGCAGAAAGAACATCTGTCTACAAGAATTCAGAAATATAAAGGTAAAGGAAGTTGCAAAGGGTTCCTGAGTGTGTAGGGAGAGTGTCTAGTTTTAGTCTAAAAATTGACGTATACTAGACGCATTCAGAAAACCTAACCATCAGTTCGCAAATTAATCGAATTCTCGTGCTCACCGTACCTAAGAAAGTGAATTCATCCAAAACAATTGCACAGATAAAAAGTTTCATTTGAGATTTAAACAAGAAATATAAGATAAAATGTTTAAAGAGTAGCGAATATGAGGCTTGAAGAAAACAGAGAAAGCATGAAAACGACGACGCAGTACCGAGTGAGTGGCTAGGCAGAGGGAGGCGGAGGAGCAGAAGAAGCGTCAGCAGGAATAACGAGAGTCCAATCCGGAGGAAGAGGAGGCATAACATCGTACACAGTTGGCTTGCGGTTTATATCTCATGGCTGCGTCTTCCGTGGCCGAGTCTTCATGTGATGCGCAGTCGCTTTCTTCTGCGGTCGAGACGAACACACTATCGTCAATACTCCGTCACTTCTCTTTCCAATTCCCAGTGCTTGTGGTGGCGCCATCACCACTCCACACCCAAACATGCTTGACAACGACGACATCCTTCTCTCTTCTCGCTTTTCTCATTTCTCTTCTGTTGTTTCTCAAACACTCATCTCTTACCGGTTTATCCCTCTCAGATATTTTTCCAAAACTTCCCAATTTACCCTTCGTATTTTGGTTCGGAGGTACAAGGCCCAAAGGTTATTTGCTTTTTCCCTCTTCGACAGTTTCCTCCTCCATCCATTAAATTTTGGTTTAATCCTTTTTGACGTCCCTATTTGTGTAGGAATGTCTCAGATAGGTCCTCTTTTTCTAAAGTGTATCAAAATGGTCCTTAATTTTGAAAGTTTATATCAATTGAGTCCTTTCCGTTAAGTTGGCTGGACGGCGTTAAAAAAATTGATGAGTGGGATGTTGAGATGACGAACGAACGCTCGTCCACCAGCGAACGAACGCTCGTCCACCAGCGAACGAACACTCGTCGACCTCTTACCGCTGGACGACCGTTCGTTCCACACTGGACGACCGTTCGTTCGGTGGTCGCCGAGCGTTCGTTTGCTGGTGGACGAGCGTTCGTTCGCTGGTGGACGAGCGTTCGTTCGTCATCTCAGCATCTCATTCATCAATTTTTTTAACGCCTTCCACCCAACTTAACGGGAAGGACTCAATTGATCTCAATTATCAAAATTAAGGACCATTTTGATACACTTTAGAAAACGAGGACCTATCTGAGACATTCCTACACAAATAGGGACGTCAAAAAGGATTAAACCTTAAATTTTTCCTTACACTACATTATTCTGGAAAGTTTTGAAGAGTGTAAAAAGAAAATTGACAGGGTACAGAAAGAAACATCCTCCCTCTTCACGAACTTTACTGGGCCTGGTCTTTTCTTTCTATACCTTTTGGGCTTCCCCTTTTGCAGACACCTTTGCTGAAATTAATCCATGATTCGATAACAGTACAGAAGCATGAACCATCTAATCTCTAAATTTATAATGATGAATTAAATTTGTTTTTTACACTGATAGACAAGAAAAATTATTTCCAAAATACTAATTAATATTAATGTGGTCTCTTTGAAATTAATTTAATCATTTCTTATTAACTAGCATTATTAAATAATGCCAAAAGGTACTGAAATAAAAATCTCATTTTACTTTCTCTATTTCTTTCTTCTTATTCGTCCATTAGTTATGTATTATCTCATAATTTATCCATTTAATTAGTAAACACTTTCAAAATTTTAAGTATAAACTTGGACAAACTTTTCCCCAAAAAAAACATTTATAGAAGATGAAAATAATAAAATAAAAAAATAAGAACATTTCTCGCAAACTAAAATTTTTGCATAAATTAATAAATTACAAATAATTTTTTTTTCTTTCGATTCTAGGTCCATCGAGATACATAATTAGCATTAGTGACCATAATTATCTATTCTATATATTTTTTTTAAAGTTTAAACAAAGATTAATATCCCTTGTCCGTTAACTCAGGAGCTTAGCTGTTATCAACAATGTTTAAAAGGACGCAAACAAAATCCATTTAATAGGGAACATGGCAACAAAAACACGAAGACACTCCTTTGTTACTACTCAAACCCAAATTCGTACTTAGGTGTGAGCAATTTCTTCTGGCAATACACAATGCATATAGTTGTAAACCTTCCTTTGCCTAGTGGAGACAGGCATTCCGGCGGTGTAGGCTAATAAAGTTTTACTATTTTAAATTCTACTGTCCTTTGCAAGACCGAAAGGTGAATGTAAAATTTCACCAATGTAATTTGTCATTCATCAAGTTTACAACATCTAAATTTACCTTCATTAGTCCTTGATCAATGGTCATAATTTAACCATATTAGTGTAAATGTAGATTAGGGATGACAAAAATATCTGGTCTGCGATATCCACGGATAAAACCTGCGACGGATAGTTAATATTTGTGGATATATAGATAGCGGATATTTTAATACTCACTTATAAAAGGGTTGGGTGTGGGTATTATACTATCCGTACTTGCGGATATCCACTATTCCAAAAAATAAAAATAAAAATTTAATTTATATTTTGTTGAGTTAAATTTAATTAAAATTAACATTAATTTATATTTTATGAGGTTAAATTTAATTAAAATATAATTTTAATTTGTATTTAATTTAATTTATATTATATTTTATATATTTTTTGAAATTTTATTTAAATTTTATCTTGATAATTTATAAAAATATATTTTTAAAATATTTACAGATATCCGTGGGTATCTGCGGGTTTTAAAATATTCGCAAATATTTTTTAAGTAGGTAGAGAATGAATTTTTTTGTCAGGTTGGATTGCGGATAAACTATCTGTGCTCGACTCAACCTGTTGTCATCTAAGGTGATCATGAATATTAAATGTCAAAATAACTATATTTCTATCATCAATTTAATCATTTAGTTAATAGTTTATAAATACACATTAATATTAAAAGAAGTATACATTTAATACTCTTTATTATTATTATTATTGTTTAATTTATTTATTTTTACTTAAGTGAATATGTCTATTTCATTTGGATTTTCATTTTATATTGGACAATGAATCATTGTCAGTCTTCAAAGTGACTACACTATAAAATTGACCTTATTCCTTCTACAACTAGTTCATAAAATTGGCCTTTATTTATGCTAATGTTAGATCATAATTCTAACTTATTAATGAATCATTGGGGGTAAAGAAATGTAGGGACTAATCTTGAGAGGTAACCTAAGATATATTCAAATTAATTGTAAAATACAGGTATACTACTATTGAAATTTTGTCATATTTTAACACTAATCAACTTTCGTTGTGTGTTCTTTTGTACTAACAATTTGCATTCAATTTTGTTTGGCTTTATTAAATTAATGTTAAAACACTTTTTGTCCTTTCATAAGGAAAACAAGTTGTCAGTCATAATAACATCCAGTTTTTAATCATATGCATTTAGGCTGATGGCTATGTATTCTTTCTTGTTTGTTTCAGGTAAAGAACAAGAATATTGGGAGCAGGACAATATAAGAGAAGAGTATGATCCAGTAGCATACAGGTTTGATAAGATTTCAGTCCTATCCATAGTGATTACATGATTACAGTAGTCACTAGTGAACCTTGTAATTTAATTTATTACCATCAGTTTATTTGTGCAATAAAGTTTGATTGTTTCGGTGCCCTGATTCTCTTTTTAATTCTTACGAAACTATAAACCATTGATATCTATATTTCTTATATTATAAGATATTCATTTTAGTCCTTATACTATTTAAGAAACATCAGGTGTTCTGTAGTAGATGGTTGTCACCTCAAAATTATTAGTTACTGGACATCAAAACCATAAAATAAAATTTGATGGAGATCAAAACCATTAAATTAGTATATTACAGATACAAGAAACATATTTAAGTCTGTTTTTTTTGTTTCCTTATCTTAGTCGGTTTCATTCTGTTAGTGAACTAGGGATTTTTGAAGCTGCTCTAGTACCTGATCTAATTAGTAATTATTAGAATAAATAGGCTTTTGCACCAAAGTAGGCAAATATGCCTTCTTTATTACCAAAATAGGCAAAATTTGACCGAAAGTGAAATCGTGGGGGGCCGAACGACTTCAAAAGAAGAAGTCGTGCCCCCTGCACGACTTCACACTGTTCATAGGTACAGTGTTGAAGTCGTGCACCCCAAAAACGACTTCTGGGTCCAGTAATCGATTACATTGATTTGGTAATCGATTACAGAGTGTTGAAATGGTGACCAGGCAGAAAACGTATTGGTAATCGATTACGACATTTCGGTAATCGATTACCAGCTTGATTGTGTAGCAAGAAGCACTCTGCACTCTGAGCGAGCAGTGGACGCTCGTAGAGCGAGCAGTGGACGCTCGTAGAAGAGGACGCTCGTCCAGCAAATACGCGCAGTGGACGCTCGTCCTGCAAGCAGAAGTGGACGCTCGTACGCACGAGAGCACGCTCGTCCAGAGAGAAGAGAACGCTCGCCCTGTGGACGCAAGAGAGGACGCTCGTACTAACGAGAGGACACTCGTCCAGAGAGAAGAGAACGCTCGCCCTGTGGACGCAAGAGAGGACGCTTGTACGCACAAGAGGACGCTCGTCCAGAGAGATGAGAACGCTCGCCCTGTGGACGCAAGAGAGGATGCTCGTCCAGCTAAAAGAGGGGCGCCGGGCGCCAGTTTTTGCGAGAAGCTTGCGCTCGGGCGTCGTGTAGGGTGGTCACGATTTCAACACTCTGTAATCGATTACCGTTACGTTGTAATCGATTACCGTCAGAAGTCGTTTTTGGGGTGCACGACTTCAACACTGTTCATATCAACAGTGTGAAGTCGTGCAGGGGGGCACGACTTCTTTAATTGAAGTCGTTTGGGCCCCCCACGACTTCCCCATTTTCGTAATATGGTTTGAATTTGCCCATTTTGGTAATATTAGAGGCATATTTGCCTACTTTGGTGCAAAAGCCGAATAAATAGAAGTTTTAAGTTAAGTTATTTCTTGCATAAACTTATGATGTTTTCCAATGTGATACAAAAACATATAAAATTGGCCTTTATTTATGCTAATGCTAGATCATAATTCTATCTGATTAATGAATCATTCGGGTAAAGAAATATAGGGACTAGTCTTGAGAGGCAACCTACGATATATTCAAACTAATTGTAAAATACAGTTGCTGCTATACTATTGAAATTTTATCATGTATTCCAACACTGATCAACTTTCGTTGTGTGTTCTTTTGTATTAACAATCTCCATTCAATTTTGTTTGGCTTTATTAAATTAATGTTAAAACACTTTTTGTGCTTTTATCAGGAAAAAAAGTTATGATTACAAGTGTTGTAACATCCCAATTATATAATAACCAATATTATATAATAAAGACGTCAACATTCAAATATAGAGAACAGTCAGCATATGACGTGTAATTTAAGTGCGGAATTATAGTCATCCGAAAAAGAAAGGAACGAAAATTTAAACTTAACAGTTTAAATTATTGAACACTACAACAAGTGTTCGAATAGGAAAGTTCTTAGCAGACTAAACCGGAACCTCGATATCCTCTAGCTCTTGCTCCAAGGGAATCTCCTCGACAACATCTGCTCCCATCCAAGTGGATGATCATCGCCAAAGGAACGAAAATTTAAACTTAACGGTTTAAATTATTGAACACTACAACAAGTGTTCGAATAGGAAAGTTCTTAGCAGACTAAACCGCAACCTCGGTATCCTCTAGCTCTTGCTCCAAGGGAATCTCCTCGACAACATCTGCTCCCATCCAAGTGGATGATCATTGCCAAAGAAACGAAAATTTAAACTTAACGGTTTAAATTATTGAACACTACAACAAGTGTTCAAATAGGAAAGTTCTTAGCAGACTAAACCGCAACCTCGGTATCCTCTAGCTCTTGCTCCAAGGGAATCTCCTCGACAACATCTACTCCCATCCAAGTGGATGATCATCGCCAACGAAACATACCCAAACAACACATAACAAAAACAATGCAAGGGTGAGCTAGATATAAAAAAAAACATGTTATACATATAGCACAGTTAATTCATGTCATCATACGTAGTTATATATATATATAAGAACAATTCAAGCATACTCATTAAACCACAACTCACACTCACACGACTCATCCGGATTTGTATAACTCTCGAACTAGCAATCGTCTTTGCACTTGCATAGTTCTGTTGGCACTCTTCAACACTAGCAAGGTGAATCCCCAAGCTGCCTATCTTTGCCATTAAAGGCTATAGACGAGGACCTCCCTCTACTCTCACCACAGACACTGTTCTTCTCTATGTGAGCATGAACAATGCTTTGAGTGTAGGGATAGAGAGACCGAGCCCAAAGTTCACTACAGTTATACAGAACAACCACAACACCACATATCACTTTCATCCATCTCTCCCCGAGATGTCCAAATCATACTCAAACTCATCATTTACATCCACAGTCATCTCTCCCTGAGATGTCCAAATCATACTCAAACTCATCATTTACAACCACAATCATATTATCAGAGTAATTTATCATATCTCATGCATTCACATGTTTTTCACATAAATCACATCAGAGTATATATTCCAACCACATTGCACACTTAAAACAAGAGCAAATAACCTTGGAACCGAACACTATTTGCCGAGCACTATTTGGACGAATACATTTGGACGAACGTTATCTGCCTAATGCTATTGTTGAATACTAGTTGGTTGAATACTATTTGGACGAACGCTATATGACCGAACGCTATCTGCCGAACGCTATATGCCGAACGTATTTGGCCAATGTAAGACCCTTGTAAACTCAAAATTTTACCAAGTTGTAAAAATTTCAAGTTGTAGTGTAAAATAGAATGCTGTCAAAATTTGACATGGTTTACTATTTTATGTATAACTTTTTATACAATTAATATTTTGGGTTAATTATTTTTCCATTAGAAAGTAGACTCAAAGAGCTTCGATTTGAGTACTCATACGTTTTTTTTCAACATCGGGAAGGGCCTCAACCAAATCAAACAAGTCACGAAAAACGTTATTTTGAGTTTTCTGCTAGTTAATCGATTAACAGCTGTAGTTAATCGATTGTTACAGAGAAAATTCGTGTTTTAGCCTCTGGACTCGAGTTAATCGATTAGCACTTTAGTTAATCGATTAGCTACGTCAGTTATGGAAACATAACAGCCTGGAACACGTTTTTTTGAGCGTGCAAGGTTCGGGAATCTTCCCACAAACCATTCTTTCCGGATTTTGGGGCTGGAAAATGGATTAGTAAGGCCAGATGTCGGTCTTTTATTGCTAAATTACAATATCTTGGGTCCTTGCTTGTCTTGGAGCCCTTTCTTTAAATCCAAATCAGTCTTGGAAGTTTGGGGAGAGTAGAGAGCTTTTTGGTGTGAGGAGAACGAAACTCTAAGTGTGCAGAGGTATTGGAGCGTGCTTGGTCTACCAGAAGGGAAGAGTTACTCTCTTGGAAGAAGAAGTTAAGATCTTCAAGAGGTAAGGGGAGCTAATCTATGTATTTTACTTTGTGGAAAATTTATATGAATTGGATGAAATGTTTTAAGCATATGGAGATGATGTTAGATTGATCCTTGATCTTTGGTTTTCTGTTTGAATCTATGGACTTGTTATTATCAATATGATAAGGTGAGATAATTAAATGATGGATTGAGAATTCTGAATATGAAAGAAGCTTGAAGGTAAAGTTGTAAGGGGAGTTAGATTTAATCTATGAATTCTGCATAAGTTGGATGATGAAATAATTGTGTAAGGTGATGAATATATGTGAATTGGATGATGGAAATTCGTTCTAGCATGTTGGTATATGCGTAAATGAAGTTTTGATGGATTTGGGTGTGAATTAGGGTGGTAAACAAGGAAGTTTTAACTCACTTTTCATGGAATACGAAAATTGTGTGTTTTGCTTAGTTAATGAATTTTTGGTTGGATGAATTGATGGAAGTATGAGATGATTATTGGAATTGTGTATGTTGGATCTGTGTTGACATGAAAATTCGGTGGTAGTGTTGTTAGAAAGGAAATCAAGTGTCTTTATGGTCAATTTGGGCTATTTTAGAGGAAGTGAGGTAGGGATTTTGAGTAAATGAGGGCTGCAGTGTTCCTGGACTGTTTGGGCAGTCTAGACAAGTCCATTGTGACTTGTTAGAAACATAAAAGTGGTCTAAAACATGTTCCAAGTAGTAGAATCAAATTTGGGTCCCTAAGTTGTTGAAGTTAGTGTTTTGGAGCTGAAAGTGAACTTTAATCACTTAAAAAAATGGTAGTAGAAATGCTTAGAATCATTTGGATAAGTTTAATTAAGTCTAAAACGAGAATTAAGAGTCTCAGAAGTTGAGAAAAGTGGTTAGAAATGGTCAAGGGAGGTTCTGCTACCATTCTGCAGAATTCTGCATGATGCGAAAAACTGACCGTTCGTCCATATCGGATTTGGACGATCGGTCATGCCATGTGCTGAGTGGCGTTCGATCAAATGTTGGTTTGGTTAACGTTCGTTCTTGATAGTAGCGTTCGGTCATAATCATGCTTTGGCTTAGGCATTTAGCGTTCGTCCTTGTCTGGAGAGCGTTCAGTTTTCCGGGATGATATTAATAGTGTTCGGTCATTGGTTTAAATAACGATCGCTCAAGTTATGGTTTAGTAACGATCGCTCAGGTGTTGGTTAGTAGCGTTCGTTCATTCGCTGGTTTAGTAGTGTTCGGTTAGTTGATGGTTTAATTATCGTTCGGTCTTCATAAGGTTTGATAGTAAAGCGCTCGTTCAATGAGTGTTGAATTCAATATGGTGTTCGGTTTTGAGCGTTCGGCCTAGTGTTTGATCTCACAGTGTTCGTCCATGAAGCGCTAGCTTTAACAGCGTTCGTCCCAATGGTGCTCGACTAAGAGTAAAACGCTCGTCCCAATAGTGCTCGACTAAGACTAACAGCGTTCGTCCAAACAGTGTCCGTCCAATTGTTTATGACGTTCGTCAAAATAGTTAACTCGCACCTGCACTTTGCAGAATTTGTTTTCGATAGTTTTGGGGTTTCGGATGTCCGTTTTGGACGTTCTCTAGGTCGTTTTGGGGGTTCTTGACCCGTCTGGAACTGTTGGTAATGGTTTCAAACCTGTTTGAGTTACCTAAAAATGAGTATTAAAAAGATATTAAAAAGATATAAAGAAAATGTGTTAGGTGTACACTGTTTTGAGTTGTTTGATATATCTATTTGATATGGGAATGTTGGTTGATCTGATTGAGATTGGAAATTGATAGGAGAATGATGTTTGAATGGTTAAGTACTGTTGAAATCATGGTTGTATATGATTTGATTATAAGTTTCATGTTAAATGAAGAACTTGAATTGTTTAAAATTTGGTATTGTGATGATTATGTGATGATGATATGATATGTGCGTTGTCGCAACCGGAATCGCGACGGGACGACGATCCAATAGAAAGAAGAAATATATTTTGAAAAGAGATTTTGGAGTCGCCACCATAGTTTATTCTGGAAAACTACGGAAAAACCATAAAATGATAAGGCATGGTCAAATTGAACCAGATTCTTGGTTCGGGAGTCGGTTACGTGTAGGGAAGGTATTAGCACCCTACAACGCCTGCCCTAAGGCAGTACCCTTAACTAAATGCGCGAATGTGAATGTGGTTTTCAAAGTATTTAATCTCCCCTTAAAATAAAACGCTAAAGAAAACAAACAATATTTTTTAGCTTTTTGGGCCCGACAAGGATTGACCTTGCTCCTACGTATTCTCATGCAGAATGAGAAATCAGGGTTACGTAGTTCTTTTGAAAACTGCTTGGAAATTTGTTTGAGAATTGTTTGAGAATTTGTTTGGAAAATGATTTGGATTTTTGGGAGAGTGAGCCTGACAAGGACTGGCCTTGCTCCTACGTATCTCCACTTTTGATGGAGAATCAAGGATCACGTAGTTCTGGCAAGGCGATAATGTTTGTAGTTTTGAAAAAGTGAATGCTTTTTAATTTCTGAGGATTTTTATATTTTTTGGTATTTTTATTTAGGAAAAAAAAGAAAAGGTTTTTGGCACAAGGACGATGCGTGCGATCACACATGTGCCTAAACCTTTAAAACATATTTTTTATAATTTTATTTAAAATAGAGAAAAGGTTTTTAGCACAAGGACGATGCGTGCGATCACACATGTGCCTAAACCTTTGGAACATATTTTTGGGATTCTGAAGAAAGAGAAAAGGTTTTCGGCACAAGGACGATGCGTGCGATCACACATGTGCCTAAACCTTTAAAACGTATTTTTGATATTTTGAAGAAAGAGAAAAGGTTTTCGGCACAAGGACGATGCGTGCGATCACACATGTACCTAAACCTTTAAAACGTATTTTTGATATTTTGAAGAAAGAGAAAAGGTTTTCGGCACAAGGACGATGCGTGCGATCACACATGTGCCTAAACCTTTAAAACGTATTTTTGGTATTTTGAAGAAAGAGAAAAGGTTTTCGGCACAAGGACGATGCGTGCGATCACACATGTGCCTAAACCTTTAAAACGTATTTTTGGTATTTTGAAGAAAGAGAAAAGGTTTTCGGCACAAGGACGATGCGTGCGATCACACATGTGCCTAAACCTTTAAAACGTATTTTTGGTATTTTGAAGAAAGAGAAAAGGTTTTCGGCACAAGGACGATGCGTGCGATCACACATGTACCTAAACCTTTAAAACGTATTTTTGATATTTTGAAGAAAGAGAAAAGGTTTTCGGCACAAGGACGATGCGTGCGATCACACATGTGCCTAAACCTTTAAAACGTATTTTTGGTATTTTGAAGAAAGAGAAAAGGTTTTCGGCACAAGGACGATGCGTGCGATCACACATGTGCCTAAACCTTTAAAACGTATTTTTGGTATTTTGAAGAAAGAGAAAAGGTTTTCGGCACAAGGACGATGCGTGCGATCACACATGTGCCTAAACCTTTAAAACGTATTTTTGGTATTTTGAAGAAAGAGAAAAGGTTTTCGGCACAAGGACGATGCGTGCGATCACACATGTGCCTAAACCTTTAAAACGTATTTTTGGGATTTTGTCAAATTCATTATTTATTTTATTTATTTATTTTTTTGTAATTTTTATTCATTATATAAAAAAAATGAGCGTGCGTAGTGTTTAGCAAATAAACAAGACAAAATACAGTACAGAGGGATGGGGGTTATTTTACAAGGGGATTACACAATATAAATTAATGACCAAACAAATAATAATAAAATTAAGAAACTAAAGCGTAAAAAACAAAACAAGAGAAAATTAACAAAATTAAGGGTACAGAGATAAAACCAGGATTGACGTGTGAAATTGATGCCCCTTTGTTTGGGTCGATGTCCTCCTTTTTGTCCTTGTATCCGCCAGGAGTGAAAGGATGAAACTGGTGGTGTATCCTTTAACAGAATGGGGTGTGGATGGAAAATACGTGTGGCAGGCAGAAAAGGTTATTTTTTATTTTATTTTTTTTATTTTTTTCAATCTAGATCTGGCCCCCTTTTTTTTTTAGAAGCAATAGGGGTTTTATCTCATTCTTTTCAAACAGCCACAAACAAATCATTCTTCTTCCAGCCAAGAACCTGGTCGGAAATCGCCACCTCTGCACACTGCCACCTCCACCGATCGGTTGCCGCGAGCCAGACCAGCCACTTGTGCCTCCACCCTCTACCGAGCACGGCGTTAACGGCGACCTCAGGCGCCACCGCGCCGGCTTTTCTGGACCAACCACCGTGCTGCTACTGCTTCGAACCTGCCACTTGTGCCTCCACCCTCTACCGAGCTCGGCGTCAACGGCGACCTTAGGCGCCTCCGCACCGGCCAGGGCTTCCCTCTCTCGTCTCCTTTTGAACATGACGACCCAGCCGGCTCCCGCACACTGGCCGTTGCCTCCACCGCCCAGCCACCGCGACCCAGCCTCTGACGGTGCCTCCTCGGTTCGACCCTTATTGGACCGGCGTCGCTGCAATTCCCAGCCACTGTTACTAGCGCTTCCCAGCCGGTGGTATTGCTCTCTTCTACTCTGAGATGATTATTCCCTCCAATGTCGTTTTGCCTCCGTTGAACCCTAGTCGCCACCCATGGCTACCACTGGGCTTACCAGTGAAGTATGTGTCAACGACAACATTTCTTTTCTCTATTTTGATTAGATACTGTTAACGAAGGTGATCAAATTTGGGGCCTCCTTCTCTGTTCAAATGATGTATGTATTCTACTGCATGTGTGATGAACCGGAAGACAGGATTTGATGTTTCAAGAATTTCAATGGATGAAGCCAAATGATAAATTCAGTATGTGATGGAGGCAAATGGGTTGCGGTCTTTGCTTGAGTTGAATTTCTGCAGATAAAGGAGTATGTGGTTACATGTGATAGTTGTGGCAAGGCGATATAATGATGTTGGCCGGGAGGAAAAGATGAAGAAGGGGTGATAGCAGAGAGGGGTTAGTGATGGCTGGGAAGATGAAGGTTGTTGAAAGGTGAATGAACGGATGATGAGAGTGAGAAGTATAAGGGTGATAGCTGGCTGTAGTGTATGGATGTTGGCCGTAAGGTGCTAACAGTGGTCGTGGGTGTCAAAAATGGTTTTTGGTAGTGAGCGAATATGGAGGATGGGTAGGTGAGGATAGGTGGTGGCCGTGAGGTAAGGGTGATCGTGGCATTGGGTTCGGGATGTTGGGGTTGAAAATGAAAAAGAAAAGGATGTTGGAATGGATGGATGATGGGTTGGAGGCAATGGACGTTGGAGATGAAAATGAAGAAGATGAAGGTGGCCAACCGTGAGTTGTTGGTTATGTGGGAATATGGAGGTGAAGGCGGCTTTTGGGAGGCTGACCCGTGAGGTGTTGGTGATGGGTGGTGGTCATGCGATGTTGGAGTTGAAGGTCATGGTGTTCAGTAATGTGGTAAATGAATGTGGATGAAGGTGGTGATGATCTCGGCTGTGTGCCCCAAAAAAAAAAATGGAGGATGAAAGAATCAGGTAAATCTATATGGATGAAGGTCCTTTTGCTCAAGTCTCCTCCTCCTCCTTGGTGTAAGATGGGTGCCCTATGGGTACTGCGTGGGTGACAACCAAAAAGTCAGTGCCCCTGCCAAATGATTCCCTCCTTTCATTTTTTATTCGGGAAACCCATACTGCTTTCACTTTGGAGGCCTGGTGTGCTTGATCATGTGCTCCCGACAAATGCTCTGTCGTGTTGGTCAGCATCCTTTCCAGCCAAACCGCGAATATGGAGCTGCCCACGTCGCTGCCACCATGCTTCCAGATTGCGTCTGCTTCCAGCCATGCATCTAACTTTTTTTTCTAAATTAAAAATTCAAAAGTGAAAGCCAGCCAAAACTATTCTTGCAGGAACCCATACTGCCAGTTGTTCTTCAGACGGTTAATGGCGGACAGTGGCAGCAGCTGAAGGTGGAAATCTTTGGTGGAAGGTTCAGACCATTTTAAAAATGCAGCCCCCAACTTCTGGACGTTCGGTCAAAACTGAAATCGAACGAACGCTCAAATTGAATGCTCACGCGGTAAAACAATCTGATACAGGCCGAACGCAAATAGTTGCAAAGAACGAACGTTCAAACAAGCATGAATGGCCGAACGGTCGAATAGTGAACGTTCACAGTTAATAATACAGAATCAAAAGCGATCGTTAAAAACTAAAGGACGAACTCCCCGATCACCAAACCACAACGAACGAACGCTCGAAATATAACTCAGACCGAACGCTCGGTATGGACGCTCGCTCACTGAGAACAAAACCACATTAAGGACGAACGTTCAAAAAGTAGAGACCGAACGTCCAAATTACAAACGGCCGAACGGTATAGGACGAACGGTTGAAGCAATGAAGGACGAACAGTTACTGTTCGGACGAACGGCCTCAGTAACAGTGGGAAAGGACGAGCGATCACTGTTCGGACGAACGGCCACAGTAAGGAAAGACGAACGGTCACTGTGTGGACGAACGGTTGAAGCAATGAAGGACGAACGGTTTGAAACTGAGAACGAACGTCCTAAATTAACACATGGTCGAACGGCCGAATGGTGAAAGAGTCGAACGTCAATGATAATGGACGAACGTTCAATGGAGGACGAACGTCCTCTAGGACCGAGTGGCTGAACGGTCGACTAGTGAACATCTGGCCGAACGGTTAAGGGCGAACGTCCTTGAGATGCGAGGTAGGGGACGATCGGTTGGAAACAGAGGACGAACGTTCGCATAAAGGCGAGGACGAGCGGTTCGAAACAGAGGACGAACGTGCCAAAAACACATTGCCGAACGGCCGAATATTGAAAGACCGAACGCTCAAGCAGTCGCATCTGGGCGAACGGTCACTGTTTGGACGAACGTTTTCATCTTCTTTTTTTTTTTTTTTTTTTTTTTTTTATTATATACCCTTTTTTTTGTATTTTTCTCTTATATTTTTCCTTTTATGAGGAGAATACAGAAAACAAAAATATTTAGTCAATCCGGACGAAATTGAGTGTTGACATGCGTTATGGTATGGTTGGATTGGTATTGTGAGGATTATTGGATATGTGTATTTTTGGCTACTTGGTGTCATTAAATGAGTGGTGGATAGTAAGCGTTGTGGTTGCTGGCCCGGGAAAGCTCTATAGAATGATGGGAAGTAACCCTATACACGGGTGACGTGTGTAACCGCCCGGGGAATCTCTTACATTTATGTAAGAGTGATGGGGTGACGTGGGGTACTAGTCCGGTGAAGCTCATTACAAAATTTGATTGGCGTTGTGCTTGCGGGCCCGAGGAATCTCTTTAGGCGAGTGATGAGGGGTATACTTGCACTTGTCCGGGGAAGCTCTTGATTAGAGTGATGGAGGGTGACTTGTGTACTTGCTCGGGGAATCTCCCTATAGAGTGATGGGAAGCAGCACTACACATTAGGGTAATGTGTAACGGCCCGGGGAAGCTCTGAAAAGAGTGATGGGAGTGACGCTAGTACAAATTGGTGTATGTATTTTGATTGATCTGTAATATTGGTGGATGTAGTCTGATTTATTTTGTAATGTATATTGGCGTATGCATTCTAATTTGATATTTTGATACATATTGGTATATGCATATGGTTGAAGCATAATTCGTACTTGGGTATATAGTTTGATCTGGTTAAGGTGTGGATGACAGTATGTTATTATGAGTATATTTATTATGTATATGAATTGTATTTTGTTAGTTCACCCTTGCTTGTTTGTGCATGTGAATGCGATGATCGTGTAATGTGTGATGTTATACGGGAGCAGATGTTATTGCAGATGTGATGGCTGATATTTCTGAACATGCATAAAGGATGAAAGAGAGATGGGATAGATGACTGGGAATGTATTTGTTTGTAGTCGATCCTGACTATTTAAACGTTTTATTTTCGGAATAATCGGTTTGTAATAAATAACGTACTATTTTTCCGTGGAAGTTGAATATTAAAAATTTGAATTTTTACTTACGTGTTTTACGGAAAAATTAGTCAGCGTAACACAAAATTTCGGGGTGTTGCAGCCAACACTATTCACCGCGCTATTCCAACGAACGCTATCTGCCGACAGCTAAATTGCCGAACACTATGCTATTTGGACGGACACTATAAAATCCATCATAATCAGGCCGAACGCTAGAAACCGAGCACCATATTAGATTGAACACTATTTGGCCGTACGTCATGAGATTAAGCACTATTGTCCGAACGCTAAACAGGACACCATATTAAATCGAATACTATTAGGCCGAACGCTAAAACCGAACACCTCATTCAAATCGGATACTGCTTGGACGAACGTTAAGATCAATCTCTTGGGCTCAACACTAAAACACCAAACGTTATTAGACCGCATACCATTAGTTCGAACACCAAAAGAACGAACGCTAAGATCAAGCACTTATGCTGGACGCTAAAACTCCAAACGCTGATAGACAGAATACTATTAGGTCGAACACTATTGAACGAACGTTAAGATCGAGCACTTAGACTTAACGCTAAAACAGCGAACATCTATTAGACTGAATACTATTATTCGAACACTGTTTGGACGATCGGTCAAACATCAAACCTCATCTAGATCGAACGCTAAGTTTTTACGAGCATTACCTGAGGACAAACATCATCGAGACCGAACGTTCTCTATGAACGATCACTAACTTAGAATAATCACCATCAGGATCGAACGTTCACTATCAGATCAAGATCAAACGCTAATCATAATTCATACATCAAGACCGAACGCTTACAATCTAAACCTCAAAATACCTGATCCAGGTCGAACGCTATCAATCACTAATACCCAAGACCGAACGCTTATGATCCAAACCTAATAATCCAAATTAAGGACGAACGACTACAATCACTAATTCACCAAAACGAACGCTCAAGATCACTTCCTGAGAATACCAATTTAGGACGAACGCTTATAATCACTATTGCACCAAAACCGAACGCTCTCGATTCAAACCTAAGAATCCAATTTAAGACCGAACGCTCAAAATTACTAATACACCAAGGTTAGAGGGTGTGGGAACGTAAACTCCTTGTGATTTTGATAACCTTGTGTGCCAATAACTAAGCGTGGCTATGTCCACTCATAAACAGTGAAAGATTTTGGATGGATTGTTTGAGCACTGATCACTACCATGAGCAAGGCTGGGCAATCTCTGAAATCGGTTCTCTTGGATTTGATTCACAAGAGCAATGGCTTGAGATCCTTCAAGCAAATTCATGCGCATCTATTGACTTCTGCCCTTGTTGCCAATGACTTGGTTATTTCCAAGGCTGCAATTTTTTTGGGAAAACATGTTACAGATGTTCATTACCCTTGCAATTTCCTGAAGCAATTTGATTGGAACTTGAGCTCTTTCCCTTGCAATTTGCTGATTTCTGGCTATGCCTCTGGCCACTTACCCTGGCTTGCAATCCTGATTTATGGATGGACTGTTAGGAATGGTTTTGTGCCTGATGTGTACACTATCCCAGCAGTTTTGAAATCTTGTGCTAAGTTTTATGGGATTGTAGAGATTAAACAGTTTCATTCCGTAGCTTTGAAGACTGCCTTGTGGTGCGACATTTATGTGCAAAACACTCTTGTCCATGTGTATTGCATTTCTGGGGACACTGTTGGTGCTGGCAAGGTGTTTGATGACATGCTTGTGAGAGACGTGGTCTCTTGGACTGGCTTGATATCTGGGTATGTCAAGGCTAGGTTGTTTAATGAGGCCATCGCATTGTTTTTGAGAATGGATGTGGAACCTAATGTGGCAACCTTTGTCAGCATACTAGGGGCTTGTGGGAAATTGGGTTGTTTAAATTTGGGGAAAGGAATTCATGGGTTGGGTCTCAAATGTCTGTTCGGGAAGGAGTTGGTGGTATGCAATGCTGTGTTGGAATGCCTATATAGGTGGAATGCCTTCTAGGAATATCCGTACTTGGAATGCCTATATAGGTGGCCTAGCAATAAATGGACTTGGGAGGGAAGCATTGAAGCTATTTAAAGATTTGATAGTGTCAGGTGCAAAGCCTAATGAAGTGACATTTCTTGCTGTTTTAACAGCTTGCTGCCATTCTGGCTTGGTCAGCGAAGGCCGAAAGTATTTCAATGAGATGTCAAGTCCCCTCTACAACCTTTCTTCCTGGTTAGAACACTACGGCTGCATGGTTGATTTACTCTGCAGTGCTGGACTGGTGGAGGAAGTTGTGGAGTTGATAAAGACAATGCCCATGTCCCCTGATGTGCAGATCATAGGAGCGCTTTTGAGTGCCTGTAATACATATGGGAATGTTGGATTCACCCAAGAAATCTTGAAATCACTGCAGAATTTTGAATTTCAAGATAGTGGCATATACGTGCTTCTTTCTAATCTGTATGCCTCTAACAAGAAATGGGCTGACGTGAGAAATGTTAGGAGACTGATGAAGCAGAAAGGAATAAGCAAGGCTCCTGGGTCTAGCATTATAAGGGTGGATGGTAAGAGTCATGAATTTTTAGTTGGAGACAGTAATCATCCTCAAAGTGAGGATATTTACGTACTATTGGACATCCTTGCCAATCAAATATACTCTGAGGGGCATATTAATACCCTCTGCTAATCAGACAAGCACACTTGACCCTGAGCTCACGTATTTTGTCTATGGACTTGAACAACTTCTAATGGTGCATTCTATAAAGTGTCTCTAAATCATTTTAGACTTGTCTTATTTATTATGCTCAAACCAGGCCAGATTGGGACTTGATATGGAAGTTCATAATAGTTACAACGTGAGAGCACTGCATTTATGGAAAAGATACGGGGTCACTCCTTGCCAAATTAAGCTTAAGCTTATGCATTGAGAAGCAGCTCAGGAGCAAGATGGTTTCATAGGTACCCTCTTTTAGGGGCCAAAGGGAAATTTTGTCTTGCCCGTGACAGTGACAACGTTTAATGTTTATGATTGTGAGCGATCGGTCAATGGTCACTTGAACTTTGACGACAGTAGTTACTATGCCACAAGCTCTGACATGAGACAAACATAATAGAAATAGAAGCCACTTGGGTAAGTTCAGATAGATACGGAATGCGTCAACTCATTCAATGGCACGTGGTCATAATAATAGAAGAACTCTACCATTACTGGTAGTAGTTTTCCTGAAGCATGAGCATGCTGATTTTTTTATTTTCTTCCAAATGAGATTCCAATTTTATAGAAGATAAATTCTTGAAAATAAACATAATTTACACGACTTGTGTAAATTAAAGCAGTTGTTTGACCAAGTACTTGCATAGTTAGTTAAGTGGTGGTTTCAGAAATTGTCTATTCCGGAATGTGTCGTTTTCATCGAAAAGTACACGTATGTTTTGAGTTTATTTTTTATGACTATTGCTGAAATGAAATAAGAACTAGCAGCCTCCTCTCCCTTGAATCTTGTACAGTTCACTTTTGGCAACTCTATGTAAGGCCGTTCGGTCAAGAGCGTTCGCTTGTTTAATATAAAACTGAATTGGTTTATCATTTAGTGTAATTAATTCTATTATATGATTTTACTGTACTTTTGGGATGTTACAGGTGTTACACTAGTTAATAAGAAATGATTAAATTAATTTCAGAGAGACCACATTAATATTAATTAACATTTTGGAAATAATTTTTCTTGTCTATCAGTGTAAAAAACAAATTTAATTCATCATTATAAATTTAGAGATTAAATGGTTCATGCTTCTGTACTTTTATCGAATCATGGATTAATTTCAGCAAAGGTGTCTGTTGTGACATCCCAAATATATACATCATGCATATATAATAAAGACGTCATCATGCATAATATAGGAAAGCAGTCAAGAGTAATTTAAGGATTACAGTCATCCTCAGAATAGTGCAGAAATTGACAATACGATTATTGGAATCTCCCATGGAAATCACGAAAAATTTAAAACTTAAAATACACACAAATGTAATTAAACGAGTTCACGAAATAAGAATTAGTAATGCTAGGTTGCAGCACTGCCGTCTCCATCAAGAGCTGCTCCCAAGGTATCCTCCCCGCCATCTGCTCCCATCCAAGTGGATGATCATCGCCAAATAACATATCCAAATTGGCACACAACACAAACAATGCAAGGGTGAGCTAGATATAAAAAGCATGTTATCTCCTAGCACAATTAATTCATGCAATCATTCATAGGTTCATATAAAATAACAATTAAAGCATACTCATTGATCCATATATTCACATACTTCCATTACATGTAAACATTCATCCAAACATGGTAAACTGACATCACAAGACTTGTTACTTTATACCCCGACTTGTTCCTTTATAGACTGACTCGTCCGGACTAGAATGATTACCGAGCTATGGCGGGTCTTGCACTCGTGGTGGCTTTATGAAAATTTGGGCACTCCCGCCCGGTAGAACATTAGGCACTCCCGCCTAGTGGAACATTAGGCACTACTGCCTGGTGGAACATTAGGCACTACCGCCTGGTGGAACATTAGACACTATCCAACACTATGCAAATACACAACTCATTAACCCACAGTTCACACACTCATCTTTATACTCGCATAGTCTGTTGGCACTCCCCAACACTATGCAAGGTAAATACACACGACTCATCTTTGCACTCACATAGTCTGCTGGCACTCCCCAACACTATGCAAGGTAAATACCCACAATTCATCTTTACACTCACATAGTCTGCTGGCACTCCCCAACACTATGCAAGGTAAATACCCATAATTCATCTTTACACTCACATAGTCTGCTGGCACTCCCCAACACTATGCAAGGTAAATACCCATAATTCATCTTTACACTCACATAGTCTACTGGCACTCCCCAACACTATGCAAGGTAAATACACATGATACATCTTTACACTCGCATAGTCTGCTGGCACTCCCCAACACTATGCAAGGTAAATACACATGATACATCTTTACACTCGCATAGTCTGCTGGCACTCCCCAACACTATGCAAGGTAAACACACACTATTCAATTCTAGAGAAAATCAACTTTGAACCCAATACTATTTGTAGAACACTATTCATCCGAACACTCTTCATCCAAACACTATTCATCCGAACACTATTCATCCAATCAGTTGTGGAACGAACGTTGCTGGACGAACGCCATTTCCAAATAACAGACCGAACATTATTTGAACGAATAATGTTCACCGAACTCGAACGAACGCTATCTGACGAACGTAGTTTTCAAGCACCAGTCAAATTTGGACGAACGTCATTTAACAATTTGAACGAGCGTCTCTTCAAAATGGACGAATGCCATCTAACAATTTGGACGAGCGCCCTTTCCGGATGAACGAACTCATTTTACAAAAAGACCGAACGCTCAGAATCGAAAACAACACTCGTTTGGACGAGCGCTCAAAGGAAGGACGAACGCTACCGGACGAACGCTAAGACGGGACGAACGCTAAGCCGAACACTTGGACGAACGCTAGCCAAACACTTTGGACGAACGCTAAGCCGAACACTTTGAACGAACGCTAAGCCGAACACTTTGGACGAACGCTAAGCCGAACACTTTGGACGAACACTAATCCGAACACTTTGGACGAACGCGCTGAACCGAGGACGAACGTATAAATAATTCTAACGCATGAACGAACACTACACTCTTATGCACGAACGCTCACTCAACAACGTGGACGAACGTCGCCGTTTCGGACGAACGCTCATCAAAATACATATAAAAATCGAACGTTCAGAAATTACCGAACGTTCACAAGGTCAAGCTGGACGAGCGTCCCCAAAAACTAGACGAACGCTCAGATAATTTGGCGGGACGAACGTTCAATTCGTCAAGTTGGACGAACGTTCAATTTGAGACAAAATTGGACGAACGCGATTCTGCAGATTATGCAGAATCACAGGTTTTTCCAGAAAACGCAGAAACCCATTTTCACTCCCAAAATTCTCAGATTTGCACCAAACATAGTATAATTCAACAATCAAAACGCAAAATATCTAGCTCCCCTTACCTCTTGAAGACTTCCTTTGTAAAATTTGTGATCCATCTTCCTCCAGAAGTGCAGATCAAGATCTCCTTTGCAACTTCAATGGTTCTCCACTTCATCTTCCAGATCTTGCTGCAAGGACTCCTCAGATGTCCATCCCTGCTCCTCCTCTCAGCCCTTTAGAAGTTGGTGCAGCTTCCCACGGGCGCTCTTTGGTTGGCTGGAAACGGAAGGAAGGAAGGGCTCCCTTCCTCCTGCTGCTCTCCCGCTCCCTCTCCCATGCCAAAATGAAGACACCCCCTTTCCTCAGCTTCTCCTCTTCTCTTCTCCCATATCTGCAACAACTCTTTCACTCCTCCAAAAGCAGCTCCGAACACTCCTCTCACAGATATGGCAGCAGGGATTTCCCCTCCCGGCAGAACCCATAGCTCCCTTTTTAACTTCCCAAACTCTTCCCTCTTCCCCTCTTCTTCTCCTACGAGCCTCCTTTTATTTTCTTTTTTCTTGTTTTTGAATGGGGAAGCAACGTGGGCTGTCTCCTTGTGGCCAACGTTCCTTCCTTCCCCCGTTTGTTTTGTTTTTTTTTTTTTTTTGTTTTTTTTTTTTTAATTTTACGATTCCTTACATCTGCAAAAGGGGAGCCCAAAAGGTATAGAAAGAAAAGACCAGGCCCAGTAAAGTTCGTGAAGAGGGAGGATGTTTCTTTCTGTACCCTGTCAATTTTCTTTTTACACTCTTCAAAACTTTCCAGAATAATGTCGTGTAAGGAAAAATTTAATGGATGGAGGAGGAAACTATCGAAGAGGGAAAAAGCAAATAACCTTTGGGCCTTGTACCTCCGAACCAAAATTCGAAGGGTAAATTGGGAAGTTTTGGAAAAATATCTGAGAGGGATAAACCGGTAAGAGATGAGTGTTTGAGAAACAATAGAAGAGAAAAGCGAGAAGAGAGAAGGATGTCGTCGTTGTCAAGCATGTTTGGGTGTGGAGTGTTTATGGCGCCACCACAAGCACTGGGAATTGGAAAGAGAAGTGACGGAGGATTGACGATAGTGTGTTCGTCTCGGCCGCAGAAGAAAGCGACTGCGCATCACATGAAGACTCGGCCACGGAAGACGCAGCCATGGGATATAAACCGCAAGCCAACTGTGTACGATCCTATGCCTCCTCTTCCTCCGGATTGGACTCTCGTTATTCCTGCTGACGCTTCTTCTGCTTCCGCTGCTCCTCCGCCTCCCTCTGCCTAGCCACTCACTCGGTACTGCGTCGTCGTTTTCATGCTTTCTCTGTTTTCTTCAAGCCTCATATTCGCTACTCTTTAAACATTTTATCTTATATTTGTTGTTTAAATCTCAAATGAAACTTTTTATCTGTGCAATTGTTTTGGATGAATTCACTTTCTTAGGTACGGTGAGCACGAGAATTCGATTAATTTGCGAACTGATGGTTAGGTTTTCTGAATGCGTCTAGTATACGTCAATTTTTAGACTAAAACTAGACCCTCTCCCTACGCACTCAGGAACCCTTTGCAACTTCCTTTACCTTTATATTTCTGAATTCTTGTAGACAGATGTTCTTTCTGCACTACTTTTCTTCTTACAGTTTTCTTTTTCACATTTTTTTTTGTCTCTTATTTCTTTTCTCCACTTAGCTATGTTCTCGCATGTATACATATACTAGAGAAATTAAAGAAAGAGGCATAAGTGGACCAATATCGAACACCTTCAACTCAAAACTAAGGCAGTAGGAAAAATATTTGAATGTACAGTCTGACCAAGGGTCTGTGTAAATATCTGTAATGGAAAGTAGTTACTGCAGAAACAGAACAGAACAAAGCTGTTAATTACCACACGCTTGTGTTAACCAGAATACTCTCCCTTAATCCAAGTTCTCAAAAGGAAACAATTCGTATTTCATTTCTCAGTTTTACAAATTCAGACACTCAGACAGCATAATTCAGCTGCTTTTATGTTGACTTAAGAAGTCGTATTCTTTGCAAGTGGGTCTAAAGAATCAGTTTATCATTTGTATATGTGCTGCCTTCCCATCCTTTCTCTTAATCACAGTATTTTCCATTCCTTCTGCTAACAGAGTGCTAATGTATGAATTCTAATCTTAAATATTTTGCTAACGTCAAATTCATTCAGCACCTCTCTTTACTCAGTCATATAGTTTTAACAACCAGTATTAAAATACCAAAATAGGGAGATCAGTCACCGCCAACAATACTGGATCCTAATCAGAATCTCGGGCCACATTTGTTTTTGGTCTATTTCCCTTTTGCATGTCAACACTCAGAAGCAAAATGGCCCGACACAGTTGTAACAATGTATTTTTTTTTCTTATTAAAACTGTCTTTCCTTGACTTTTACCATTTCCTCCTCCTCCTCCTCTACTTGAGAACTCGTAACTATCTTCACTCTCTTTCCTTTATTCGAGTGCCAATTCCCCTTTCCTCTTGCTTGTACCCTTCTTTCCATCTTTCTTATGACCCATTAGTTTTCTCAGAAGTTTGAACTTGCACATGTTTGATCTGTCTCTCGTCTGGACTTTCTAAACACGAGTCTTTGGTCATCATGTGTCTCAAGTCATTGAATGTTTAGTCACTTTGAGGATGATTACTGTCTCCAACTAAAAATTCATGACTCTTACCATCCACCCTTATAATGCTAGACCCAGGAGCCTTGCTTATTCCTTTCTGCTTCATCAGTCTCCTAACATTTCTCACGTCAGCCCATTTCTTGTTAGAGGCATACAGATTAGAAAGAAGCACGTATATGCCACTATCTTGAAATTCAAAATTCTGCAGTGATTTCAAGATTTCTTGGGTGAATCCAACATTCCCATATGTATTACAGGCACTCAAAAGCGCTCCTATGATCTGCACATCAGGGGACATGGGCATTGTCTTTATCAACTCCACAACTTCCTCCACCAGTCCAGCACTGCAGAGTAAATCAACCATGCAGCCGTAGTGTTCTAACCAGGAAGAAAGGTTGTAGAGGGGACTTGACATCTCATTGAAATACTTTCGGCCTTCGCTGACCAAGCCAGAATGGCAGCAAGCTGTTAAAACAGCAAGAAATGTCACTTCATTAGGCTTTGCACCTGACACTATCAAATCTTTAAATAGCTTCAATGCTTCCCTCCCAAGTCCATTTATTGCTAGGCCACCTATATAGGCATTCCAAGTACGGATATTCCTAGAAGGCATTCCACCTATATAGGCATTCCAACACAGCATTGCATACCACCAACTCCTTCCCGAACAGACATTTGAGACCCAACCCATGAATTCCTTTCCCCAAATTTAAACAACCCAATTTCCCACAAGCCCCAAGTATGCTGACAAAGGTTGCCACATTAGGTTCCACATCCATTCTCAAAAACAATGCGATGGCCTCATTAAACAACCTAGCCTTGACATACCCAGATATCAAGCCAGTCCAAGAGACCACGTCTCTCACAAGCATGTCATCAAACACCTTGCCAGCACCAACACTGTCCCCAGAAATGCAATACATATGGACAAGAGTGTTTTGCACATAAATGTCGCACCACAAGGCAGTCTTCAAAGCTACGGAATGAAACTGTTTAATCTCTACAATCCCATAAAACTTAGCACAAGATTTCAAAACTGCTGGGATAGTGTACACATCAGGCACAAAACCATTCCTAACAGTCCATCTATAAATCAGGATTGCAAGCCAGGGTAAGTGGCCAGAGGCATAGCCAGAAATCAGCAAATTGCAAGGGAAAGAGCTCAAGTTCCAATCAAATTGCTTCAGGAAATTGCAAGGGTAATGAACATCTGTAACATGTTTTCCCAAAAAAATTGCAGCCTTGGAAATAACCAAGTCATTGGCAACAAGGGCAGAAGTCAATAGATGCGCATGAATTTGCTTGAAGGATCTCAAGCCATTGCTCTTTGTCGGAACAATCGGTATCGTTATAGAGTCGCGCAGCGGAATAAAATACTTAGAAAGCGTGTTACGGTCACAAATCAAGTTTAATGGTTCGTTTTAGAAATTTAATTTTCTTAGAGACAAATTTCCAAACGGTTGATGTACGTACAATAAAATAAGTATAGGGAATAAGAAGAACAACACAGAATTTTTATCCTGGTTCGAATCAAAAGATTCTACGTCCAGTCGTTAATCACTATAAATAGTGATTAACCTTTTTCACTAAAAATTGTTTAACAGATTACAAGATAATGAACAATAAAAATGAATGGAACTACTCTACCAACTTGAAGAGAACCACTTCAGCAATCGACCAACGATTCACAAGCTTCTCCTTTCACAAGACCAGGCAGAGCACCTTGCTAACTTGAAGAGAGTCTGCTCCGACTATCGACACACGATACGCGAGCCTCTCCTTTCACAAGACCAAGCAAGGGAACAATGAACAAAAAGCTTTCTGAGAACGTTCCTCTGACACACAGTGTTCTAAGCTTTCTCAGTTCAAAAACAACGTTTTTCATTCTAATTTCTCCAAAACAAAATATATAGCCAAGTACACTGAATGCCAAAGGTCAGCTCCCAACTGCCATGAATAATCGATTATTGTAAGTGATAATCGATTATTCAAAGTCCGTTATAGGTTTTCAAAGATGTGATAATCGATTATATGAAGTGATAATCGATTATTCAAGTATGACTTGTGATAATCGATTATTGCTTCATCATAATCGATTATTGTAGTTAAAAATGTAAGTTTACAGGGTTTACAAGAATTTCCTACTACATTTAATTTCTACAAATTGCTTTTAACTAATTCTAATATCTTCTGCAACTAAAACTTCTTGTAACATCATCAAAACAAATTTCTTCAAGATTTACCAATACTCCTTATTGGTAACAATCTCCCCCTTTTTGATGATGATCAAAAATTCAATTTTAAAAGCAAATTTGGCTTATCTGCAAAACATACAAGCTAACAAACAACAACAAGGTTAGCAATACCTGTAATAATTTATACTTCTCCCCCTTTTTGATCAGAAGCAAAAAGATCAGATGTTAAAGGCTCCCCCTAAATATGATCTCCCCCTTAATTAATCAAAGGATGCATATAATCAAGAGATCATTTTATTTATGAAAATAAAGATTACATTGGAAGAGGACACATAACAGACTGAATTATAACATAGATGAAATGGCAAGTAAACAACAAAACAGTCTTACAGAGAACCTATATCTAAAACTCAGGACTAGGAGATCTCTCGGGAGGTTGAATGTTGAGATGATTCTCGATGTTAGATAGGCGAACATCAAGATCAAGAAATTGATCAACCATGTGCTCATCAACAGATCGTTGCCAATCATAAATCGCCTCAAAGTGAGTCTTTTGTGCAAGACTCATATCCTCCAATTGTTTAGATAACCTTGCAAAATGTTCTTCCATAGAAATTGAGGAAGAGGAGGGTATGTTGGATGGTCCAGCATCAGACGGAGCAGCGACACTTACGGGGTCAGCCATATGAGTGTCCATGTCATCATCTTCAACTACATCAGGATGATCATCATCTTTGTGAATAAGGACCCTGCCTCTAGTAATGAATCCCATCTGACGAAAGGTAGTGTCGCCGATTTCCGAGCCAACAACTTGAGTGGCTTGGACAAGTTCTCCTTCAATATTGACCCCTTTGTACTCCAAGATTCTAGAAATAAGAAGAGCATAAGGAAGGTGATAAGAATGGGATTTCTTAGCTTTTACCATAGTGTCAGCAATGAGAGCAGGCCAATCGATGTGGATGTGATTCAGGATCCCATATAGAAGAAGTAGATCCTGTTCAGAGCATTGAGCATGATTGGTTGCTCTAGGACAGAGGATCCAGACAAGTAAGTAGTGAATCATCCTTTCTTCAACCTTGAAACCTCCAACAAGCAATTGCCTTCGATTAGTCTGTTGTTCAGGGTGACGTAGGAAGGATTGGAAGGTCAATAAGCGATCGAAATCTTGGAGTCCGAGATGAACTTTGACAGCATCATCCCAGATGGGTAGGTGGGCAACGTTGGTCCACACATCATCATCTAAAATTATAGGGACACCCTTGACTTTGGTGGAAATAATCCCATCTCGATATCGCAAGTTGAAGTAGAACACTCTGATGAGATCGGGATAAATGCAACCGTTTTGCTCCACCAGATTTGAGAGTCCTTGATCATTAAACAGCGCTGGAAATTGAAATCCATAGAAACCGAAAAAATCAAGGCGAATATACTTTACTGCCATGATGCGTCTCTCTTGCCAGGAAGAAACATAGTCCGCATGTCTTTCTTGATCTGAAATCCATCCATCAATCGTTGCCGGACGTGGTTGAGAGGAAGAGGATGCTCCAACAGCTCTGCGGCGATGTCTCCTTGAATCTGCCATGGAGAAAGGTTGAGGGAGTGATAGTTTGAGAGAGTGAGCAAAATTGGAGGGATTTGAAGCTCAAGATTTTGATTTCAGTAGTTTCTAGGTGCAAAGAGATGGCTAACAATCGATTATCGAGGCCTATTTATAAGAAAAGGGAAGAACTAGCCGTTTATGACCGTTTTGAGCCGTTATGGAGTCTCTAACGGCTTTATTTTTGAAACTGGTAGCGTGATAATCGATTATCGTAAGTGATAATCGATTATCTGCTCATTGGTCTCGTTCCAGAAATTGTGCGATAATCGATTATGTATGAAGATAATCGATTATTTGCTCATGATTTTCCAGGGATGAGTTTGAAGATTCATAATCGATTATGGTAGTGTAGAGGATGTATCCCAGGTTTGGAATAATCGATTATGACCTGATGATAAGCGATTATTAACGCTGATATTTTGAAAATTTGCAAAGAACCATAAATGTGGAGTCTAAGACATGTCTAATACCCCTAACTCTCTTCTAAGCTCATAGAATCTATCTTTAGGCAGGGCTTTAGTAAAGATATCAGCTAATTGATGTATCGTGTCAATGTATTCAATTTGGCAATCTCCCTTTTGAATGTGATCTCTCAAGAAATGATGTCTAATTTCAATGTGCTTAGTTCTTGAGTGCATTATGGGGTTCTTAGTTAGGTTGATAGCACTAGTATTATCACATTTCAAAGGAATGTGATCAAGGAAGATATCAAAATCCTCCAGTTGCTGTTTCATCCATAAGATTTGGGCACAACAATTTCCAGCAGCAATGTATTCAGCTTCAGTAGTAGATAATGCTACACAAGCTTGTTTCTTTGAATGCCAAGACACTAAAGAACAACCCAGAAAATGACAAGTGCCACTAGTACTTTTCCTATCAATTTTACAGCCACCATAGTCTGCATCAGAATAACCTATTAAACTAAGTGAAGCATCAGATGGATACCAGAGTCCAAAAGAAGTGGTTCCTTTAAGGTATTTCAAAATTCTTTTGACAGCAATTAGATGAGATTCTTTAGGATTAGCTTGGTACCTAGCACACACACATACACTTTGCATAATGTCTGGTCTACTAGCAGTTAGATACAGTAGGGATCCTATCATTCCTCTAAACATGGTTTCATTTACCCCTTCACCAGATTCATCCTTATCTAAATAGCAAGACGTTGCCATAGGTGTGTTGGCTTCTCTACAAGTATCCATACCAAACTTCTTAAGTACTTCTCTACAATATTTAGTTTGAGAGACAAAAGTCCCCCCATCTATTTGCTTTATTTGCAGACCTAAGAAGAAGGTAAGCTCACCCATCATAGACATCTCAAATTCACCTTGCATGATTTGTGCAAATCCCTCACATAATGAATTATTTGTAGACCCAAAAATAATGTCATCTACGTATACTTGAACAATCAAGATATGTTTTCCTACTTTCTTAATAAATAGGGTGGAATCAACCTTTCCTCTAGAGAAATCATTTTCAATCAAGAAGGTGCTAAGTCTGTCATACCAAGATCTAGGTGCCTGTTTAAGACCATACAAGGCCTTTTTTAACTTATAAACATGATTAGGATATTTAAAATCCTCAAAACCAGGAGGTTGACTAACATATACCTCTTCTTTAATAAAACCATTCAAAAATGCGCTTTTCACATCCATTTGGTACAATTTAAACTTCATCAAAGAGGCATAAGCAAGTAATAATCTAATTGCTTCTAACCTGGCTACTGGAGCGTAAGTTTCATCATAGTCGATACCTTCCTCTTGACAGTAGCCCTTTGCAACTAACCTGGCTTTGTTCTTTGTGATGTTTCCATCTTCATCAAGCTTGTTTCTAAACACCCACTTTGTTCCAATGACTTGAAGATCATCTTGTCTAGGAATGAGTTGCCAAACATCATTCCTTTCAAATTGATTAAGTTCTTCTTGCATAGCAACACACCATTTATCATCTTGAAGAGCTTCCTTTATGTTCTTAGGTTCTACCTGAGACACAAAAGCTACTGTTAAGCAGAAATTATTAAGATTGTGTCTAGGAGTTACCCCTTTTAATATATCTCCGATGATGTTGTCCAGAGAAAGTCCTCTTGGTTGTTGATAGCTTTTAGGATCAACTACTTGATGTTCATTTTGAGTTTCTGGTGGATAGTTTTCATTTAGATACATCTCTTCAAGAGCTTCCCTCAAATAATCCTCATCACCTGCAATTGATTTATTTGACTCAAGAGGGTTCACCTCAAGGTCCACAATTTCATCAAAGACAACATGCATTGATTCTTCAATTGTCAAGGTTCTTCTATTAAACACCCTATATGCTTTGCTAGTTAAAGAATATCCTAAGAAGATTGCCTCATCAGATTTAGCATCAAATTTGCCTAAATTATCTTTACCATTATTCAAAACAAAACATTTACATCCAAAGATTTTCAAGTGAGATACATTTGGTTTTCTACCGTTAAACAGTTCATAGGGAGTTAGCTTAAGAATAGGCCTAATTAGCATTCTGTTCAACACGTAACAAGCAGTACTAACTGCATCAGCCCAAAAGTATTTTGGCACATTTGATTCATTTAAAAGAGTCCTAGCTAGTTCTTCTAATGACCTATTTTTCCTTTCAACAACACCATTTTGTTGGGGAGTTCTTGGAGCAGAGAAATTATGAGCAATTCCATGTTTTTCACAAAACTTTTCAAAAGATTCATTTTCAAACTCACCACCGTGATCACTTCTCAAGGTTTTGATTTTCAATTCCTTTTCATTTTGAACACGTTTTGCAAACGATTTGAATGCTTTAAAAGCTTCATTTTTAAGGGTTAAGAAGAATGTCCAAGTAAATCTAGTGTAATCATCAACAATCACAAGAGCATAGTAGTTTCCACCAAAACTTTTAATTCTAGATGGACCAAACAAGTCCATATGCAGAAGTTCTAAAGGTTTTGATGTTGAAATCATAGTTTTAGATGAGAATGAGGATTTGGTTTGCTTTCCCTTTTGACATGCAGAGCAAAGTTTATTTTTCTCAAATTTTAAATTTGGCAAACCAATCACAAGATTTTTTGAAATCAATTTATTCAAATGTTGCATATGTATATGTGCAGCTCTTTTATGCCATAGCCAAGGGTTTTCCTCTTTAGCAACTAAACATGTTATATTATGACTAGATGCATTTTCAATATCAATCAAGTAAATGTTATTATGCCTAACACCTTGCAAAGCAATTTCAGTAGAATCTTTAAGATATACGGTGCATCTATCACGTTCAAAAGTTACCTTGAGACCCTTGTCACATAATTGACTTATGCTTAGGAGGTTATGTTTGAGACCTTCAACACATAATACGTCCTTTATAGTCAATGTGTTTCCTCCTCCAATGTCTCCATTTCCAATGATTCTACCTTTGTTGTTATCTCCATAAGTCACAAAGCCTTGCTTCTTCTTCTCAAAAGAAATGAACTTTTTCTTGTCACCGGTCATGTGTCTTGAACAACCACTGTCAAGATACCACAGTGACTTTTTTGACTTAATAAGTTCCTACAAAACAAATTTGAGCAAGACTTTAGGTCCCCAATCTTATTATGGGTCCTTGGGGTTAGTTTATGCCAACATACATCATTTTACAGTTTTAACCCATGCATATTTACCATTTGGAACACCAAAGTGTTTGATGCTGCATTTGTTTGAGGTGTGACCAAGTTTCATGCAGTAAAAACAACAAGCCTTATACACTTTATTTTTCACAAAAGTCCCTTTTTCTACCCAAACTCTACGGGTTCTTATCACTTTAGATTTTTTGTGTAGATGTGTGTTTCCACTTCTTGCATTGCTTTTCTCAAAGTTTGTTTTGGCATATGATTTAGACTTAGTTGCCTTTGCAAGTAAGTGCTCAAGAATGTCAATATCAAATAGATGACTTTTACATGATAGACATTCAATAGGATGTACAATAGTATCAGATTCAGATAATTTAGTTTCCAAATTACTAACTTTGTTTCTTAAAACAACTTCGTCATCTAGAACTTTTTCATATCTCAATTTCAATTCATTATGCTCTTTCTTTAGCTTTTTATGAGCAACATCAAGTTTTTCAGATTCATTTAACAAATCAAGAAATGCCTTTTGTAAGTCAAACTCATTACTTGACTCTAAGCTAGAATCACTTACTTGGCTTCCTGCATCTTCTAGGTCTGCCATTAAGCACAAATTTGCTTCTTCATCTGAAACGCTTGAGCTTGAAGAACTAGAAGCATTCTCTTCCCAAGCTATGTAAGCTTTCTTCTTCTTTGGAAACTTTCTTTCTTTCTTTTCTTCACTTTTCTTATTTTTTGGACAGTCAGTCTTCACATGACCTCTTTCTCCACATCCATAACATTTAATGCTTGAAGAAGATCCATGATTTTCTTTCCTTTCTTCACGGTATTTGTCTTTTCCCTTGGCTTTCATAAATTTTGCAAACTTCTTAATCATAAGACTCATGTTTTCTTCATCATCATCGGAGTCATCATCTTCAATCCTTTTAGAGTTCTTTCCTTTGGAGATCTCGGACTTGAAGGCTAGTGTCTTTCTTTTGCCTTGATCTTCTTCAGCCGTCAATCTTCTCAACTCAAGCTCATGCTCACGAAGCTTTCCAAAGAGAATCGCCGTTGACATCTGAGTGAGGTTTTGAGACTCCGAGATGGCAGTCACCTTTGGTTGCCAAGACCTGTCTAATGATTTCAAAATTTTCACATTCAATTCATCAGTGTCAAAATTCTTACCTAAACCTGTTAGGTGGTTCACAATGTGAGTGAAACGCTTCTGGACATCAGAAATTGGTTCTCCAGGTTGCATTCTGAACATCTCATACTCCTGGATGAGTGTATTCTTCCTTGCACGTTTCACGTCGTCTGTACCCTCATGTGTGACTCTGAGGACCTCCCACATTTCCTGTGCTGTCTTACATACTGAAATTCTATAAAATTCATCAAGTACAACAGCAGATGAAATAATATTACGAGCCTTAATATCAAATTGGGCTCTTCTATTTTCCTCAGGAGTCCAGCTAAAGTATGGTTTTTCTACTTCTACACCATCAACAGTTCTTTTAGGAATATAGGGACCATTTAGTACAGCTTCCCAGATGCCTCTGTCAACAGACCCCATAAAAATTTCCATTCTGACTTTCCAGAATGCATAGTTATCACCAGTAAAGAGTGGTGGTCTGTTGATGGAAGCACCCTCGGCATATACTTGAGTTTGATGACCGGCCATTTTCGAAAAGATTTGAAAGAATATCAAAGCAAGCTCTGATACCAATTGTCGGAACAATCGGTATCGTTATAGAGTCGCGCAGCGGAATAAAATACTTAGAAAGCGTGTTACGGTCACAAATCAAGTTTAATGGTTCGTTTTAGAAATTTAATTTTCTTAGAGACAAATTTCCAAACGGTTGATGTACGTACAATAAAATAAGTATAGGGAATAAGAAGAACAACACAGAATTTTTATCCTGGTTCGAATCAAAAGATTCTACGTCCAGTCGTTAATCACTATAAATAGTGATTAACCTTTTTCACTAAAAATTGTTTAACAGATTACAAGATAATGAACAATAAAAATGAATGGAACTACTCTACCAACTTGAAGAGAACCACTTCAGCAATCGACCAACGATTCACAAGCTTCTCCTTTCACAAGACCAGGCAGAGCACCTTGCTAACTTGAAGAGAGTCTGCTCCGACTATCGACACACGATACGCGAGCCTCTCCTTTCACAAGACCAAGCAAGGGAACAATGAACAAAAAGCTTTCTGAGAACGTTCCTCTGACACACAGTGTTCTAAGCTTTCTCAGTTCAAAAACAACGTTTTTCATTCTAATTTCTCCAAAACAAAATATATAGCCAAGTACACTGAATGCCAAAGGTCAGCTCCCAACTGCCATGAATAATCGATTATTGTAAGTGATAATCGATTATTCAAAGTCCGTTATAGGTTTTCAAAGATGTGATAATCGATTATATGAAGTGATAATCGATTATTCAAGTATGACTTGTGATAATCGATTATTGCTTCATCATAATCGATTATTGTAGTTAAAAATGTAAGTTTACAGGGTTTACAAGAATTTCCTACTACATTTAATTTCTACAAATTGCTTTTAACTAATTCTAATATCTTCTGCAACTAAAACTTCTTGTAACATCATCAAAACAAATTTCTTCAAGATTTACCAATACTCCTTATTGGTAACAATCTCCCCCTTTTTGATGATGATCAAAAATTCAATTTTAAAAGCAAATTTGGCTTATCTGCAAAACATACAAGCTAACAAACAACAACAAGGTTAGCAATACCTGTAATAATTTATACTTCTCCCCCTTTTTGATCAGAAGCAAAAAGATCAGATGTTAAAGGCTCCCCCTAAATATGATCTCCCCCTTAATTAATCAAAGGATGCATATAATCAAGAGATCATTTTATTTATGAAAATAAAGATTACATTGGAAGAGGACACATAACAGACTGAATTATAACATAGATGAAATGGCAAGTAAACAACAAAACAGTCTTACAGAGAACCTATATCTAAAACTCAGGACTAGGAGATCTCTCGGGAGGTTGAATGTTGAGATGATTCTCGATGTTAGATAGGCGAACATCAAGATCAAGAAATTGATCAACCATGTGCTCATCAACAGATCGTTGCCAATCATAAATCGCCTCAAAGTGAGTCTTTTGTGCAAGACTCATATCCTCCAATTGTTTAGATAACCTTGCAAAATGTTCTTCCATAGAAATTGAGGAAGAGGAGGGTATGTTGGATGGTCCAGCATCAGACGGAGCAGCGGCACTTACGGGGTCAGCCATATGAGTGTCCATGTCATCATCTTCAACTACATCAGGATGATCATCATCTTTGTGAATAAGGACCCTGCCTCTAGTAATGAATCCCATCTGACGAAAGGTAGTGTCGCCGATTTCCGAGCCAACAACTTGAGTGGCTTGGACAAGTTCTCCTTCAATATTGACCCCTTTGTACTCCAAGATTCTAGAAATAAGAAGAGCATAAGGAAGGTGATAAGAATGGGATTTCTTAGCTTTTACCATAGTGTCAGCAATGAGAGCAGGCCAATCGATGTGGATGTGATTCAGGATCCCATATAGAAGAAGTAGATCCTGTTCAGAGCATTGAGCATGATTGGTTGCTCTAGGACAGAGGATCCAGACAAGTAAGTAGTGAATCATCCTTTCTTCAACCTTGAAACCTCCAACAAGCAATTGCCTTCGATTAGTCTGTTGTTCAGGGTGACGTAGGAAGGATTGGAAGGTCAATAAGCGATCGAAATCTTGGAGTCCGAGATGAACTTTGACAGCATCATCCCAGATGGGTAGGTGGGCAACATTGGTCCACACATCATCATCTAAAATTATAGGGACACCCTTGACTTTGGTGGAAATAATCCCATCTCGATATCGCAAGTTGAAGTAGAACACTCTGATGAGATCGGGATAAATGCAACCGTTTTGCTCCACCAGATTTGAGAGTCCTTGATCATTAAACAGCGCTGGAAATTGAAATCCATAGAAACCGAAAAAATCAAGGCGAATATACTTTACTGCCATGATGCGTCTCTCTTGCCAGGAAGAAACATAGTCCGCATGTCTTTCTTGATCTGAAATCCATCCATCAATCGTTGCCGGACGTGGTTGAGAGGAAGAGGATGCTCCAACAGCTCTGCGGCGATGTCTCCTTGAATCTGCCATGGAGAAAGGTTGAGGGAGTGATAGTTTGAGAGAGTGAGCAAAATTGGAGGGATTTGAAGCTCAAGATTTTGATTTCAGTAGTTTCTAGGTGCAAAGAGATGGCTAACAATCGATTATCGAGGCCTATTTATAAGAAAAGGGAAGAACTAGCCGTTTATGACCGTTTTGAGCCGTTATGGAGTCTCTAACGGCTTTATTTTTGAAACTGGTAGCGTGATAATCGATTATCGTAAGTGATAATCGATTATCTGCTCATTGGTCTCGTTCCAGAAATTGTGCGATAATCGATTATGTATGAAGATAATCGATTATTTGCTCATGATTTTCCAGGGATGAGTTTGAAGATTCATAATCGATTATGGTAGTGTAGAGGATGTATCCCAGGTTTGGAATAATCGATTATGACCTGATGATAAGCGATTATTAACGCTGATATTTTGAAAATTTGCAAAGAACCATAAATGTGGAGTCTAAGACATGTCTAATACCCCTAACTCTCTTCTAAGCTCATAGAATCTATCTTTAGGCAGGGCTTTAGTAAAGATATCAGCTAATTGATGTATCGTGTCAATGTATTCAATTTGGCAATCTCCCTTTTGAATGTGATCTCTCAAGAAATGATGTCTAATTTCAATGTGCTTAGTTCTTGAGTGCATTATGGGGTTCTTAGTTAGGTTGATAGCACTAGTATTATCACATTTCAAAGGAATGTGATCAAGGAAGATATCAAAATCCTCCAGTTGCTGTTTCATCCATAAGATTTGGGCACAACAATTTCCAGCAGCAATGTATTCAGCTTCAGTAGTAGATAATGCTACACAAGCTTGTTTCTTTGAATGCCAAGACACTAAAGAACAACCCAGAAAATGACAAGTGCCACTAGTACTTTTCCTATCAATTTTACAGCCACCATAGTCTGCATCAGAATAACCTATTAAACTAAGTGAAGCATCAGATGGATACCAGAGTCCAAAAGAAGTGGTTCCTTTAAGGTATTTCAAAATTCTTTTGACAGCAATTAGATGAGATTCTTTAGGATTAGCTTGGTACCTAGCACACACACATACACTTTGCATAATGTCTGGTCTACTAGCAGTTAGATACAGTAGGGATCCTATCATTCCTCTAAACATGGTTTCATTTACCCCTTCACCAGATTCATCCTTATCTAAATAGCAAGACGTTGCCATAGGTGTGTTGGCTTCTCTACAAGTATCCATACCAAACTTCTTAAGTACTTCTCTACAATATTTAGTTTGAGAGACAAAAGTCCCCCCATCTATTTGCTTTATTTGCAGACCTAAGAAGAAGGTAAGCTCACCCATCATAGACATCTCAAATTCACCTTGCATGATTTGTGCAAATCCCTCACATAATGAATTATTTGTAGACCCAAAAATAATGTCATCTACGTATACTTGAACAATCAAGATATGTTTTCCTACTTTCTTAATAAATAGGGTGGAATCAACCTTTCCTCTAGAGAAATCATTTTCAATCAAGAAGGTGCTAAGTCTGTCATACCAAGATCTAGGTGCCTGTTTAAGACCATACAAGGCCTTTTTTAACTTATAAACATGATTAGGATATTTAAAATCCTCAAAACCAGGAGGTTGACTAACATATACCTCTTCTTTAATAAAACCATTCAAAAATGCGCTTTTCACATCCATTTGGTACAATTTAAACTTCATCAAAGAGGCATAAGCAAGTAATAATCTAATTGCTTCTAACCTGGCTACTGGAGCGTAAGTTTCATCATAGTCGATACCTTCCTCTTGACAGTAGCCCTTTGCAACTAACCTGGCTTTGTTCTTTGTGATGTTTCCATCTTCATCAAGCTTGTTTCTAAACACCCACTTTGTTCCAATGACTTGAAGATCATCTTGTCTAGGAATGAGTTGCCAAACATCATTCCTTTCAAATTGATTAAGTTCTTCTTGCATAGCAACACACCATTTATCATCTTGAAGAGCTTCCTTTATGTTCTTAGGTTCTACCTGAGACACAAAAGCTACTGTTAAGCAGAAATTATTAAGATTGTGTCTAGGAGTTACCCCTTTTAATATATCTCCGATGATGTTGTCCAGAGAAAGTCCTCTTGGTTGTTGATAGCTTTTAGGATCAACTACTTGATGTTCATTTTGAGTTTCTGGTGGATAGTTTTCATTTAGATACATCTCTTCAAGAGCTTCCCTCAAATAATCCTCATCACCTGCAATTGATTTATTTGACTCAAGAGGGTTCACCTCAAGGTCCACAATTTCATCAAAGACAACATGCATTGATTCTTCAATTGTCAAGGTTCTTCTATTAAACACCCTATATGCTTTGCTAGTTAAAGAATATCCTAAGAAGATTGCCTCATCAGATTTAGCATCAAATTTGCCTAAATTATCTTTACCATTATTCAAAACAAAACATTTACATCCAAAGATTTTCAAGTGAGATACATTTGGTTTTCTACCGTTAAACAGTTCATAGGGAGTTAGCTTAAGAATAGGCCTAATTAGCATTCTGTTCAACACGTAACAAGCAGTACTAACTGCATCAGCCCAAAAGTATTTTGGCACATTTGATTCATTTAAAAGAGTCCTAGCTAGTTCTTCTAATGACCTATTTTTCCTTTCAACAACACCATTTTGTTGGGGAGTTCTTGGAGCAGAGAAATTATGAGCAATTCCATGTTTTTCACAAAACTTTTCAAAAGATTCATTTTCAAACTCACCACCGTGATCACTTCTCAAGGTTTTGATTTTCAATTCCTTTTCATTTTGAACACGTTTTGCAAACGATTTGAATGCTTTAAAAGCTTCATTTTTAAGGGTTAAGAAGAATGTCCAAGTAAATCTAGTGTAATCATCAACAATCACAAGAGCATAGTAGTTTCCACCAAAACTTTTAATTCTAGATGGACCAAACAAGTCCATATGCAGAAGTTCTAAAGGTTTTGATGTTGAAATCATAGTTTTAGATGAGAATGAGGATTTGGTTTGCTTTCCCTTTTGACATGCAGAGCAAAGTTTATTTTTCTCAAATTTTAAATTTGGCAAACCAATCACAAGATTTTTTGAAATCAATTTATTCAAATGTTGCATATGTATATGTGCAGCTCTTTTATGCCATAGCCAAGGGTTTTCCTCTTTAGCAACTAAACATGTTATATTATGACTAGATGCATTTTCAATATCAATCAAGTAAATGTTATTATGCCTAACACCTTGCAAAGCAATTTCAGTAGAATCTTTAAGATATACGGTGCATCTATCACGTTCAAAAGTTACCTTGAGACCCTTGTCACATAATTGACTTATGCTTAGGAGGTTATGTTTGAGACCTTCAACACATAATACGTCCTTTATAGTCAATGTGTTTCCTCCTCCAATGTCTCCATTTCCAATGATTCTACCTTTGTTGTTATCTCCATAAGTCACAAAGCCTTGCTTCTTCTTCTCAAAAGAAATGAACTTTTTCTTGTCACCGGTCATGTGTCTTGAACAACCACTGTCAAGATACCACAGTGACTTTTTTGACTTAATAAGTTCCTACAAAACAAATTTGAGCAAGACTTTAGGTCCCCAATCTTATTATGGGTCCTTGGGGTTAGTTTATGCCAACATACATCATTTTACAGTTTTAACCCATGCATATTTACCATTTGGAACACCAAAGTGTTTGATGCTGCATTTGTTTGAGGTGTGACCAAGTTTCATGCAGTAAAAACAACAAGCCTTATACACTTTATTTTTCACAAAAGTCCCTTTTTCTACCCAAACTCTACGGGTTCTTATCACTTTAGATTTTTTGTGTAGATGTGTGTTTCCACTTCTTGCATTGCTTTTCTCAAAGTTTGTTTTGGCATATGATTTAGACTTAGTTGCCTTTGCAAGTAAGTGCTCAAGAATGTCAATATCAAATAGATGACTTTTACATGATAGACATTCAATAGGATGTACAATAGTATCAGATTCAGATAATTTAGTTTCCAAATTACTAACTTTGTTTCTTAAAACAACTTCGTCATCTAGAACTTTTTCATATCTCAATTTCAATTCATTATGCTCTTTCTTTAGCTTTTTATGAGCAACATCAAGTTTTTCAGATTCATTTAACAAATCAAGAAATGCCTTTTGTAAGTCAAACTCATTACTTGACTCTAAGCTAGAATCACTTACTTGGCTTCCTGCATCTTCTAGGTCTGCCATTAAGCACAAATTTGCTTCTTCATCTGAAACGCTTGAGCTTGAAGAACTAGAAGCATTCTCTTCCCAAGCTATGTAAGCTTTCTTCTTCTTTGGAAACTTTCTTTCTTTCTTTTCTTCACTTTTCTTATTTTTTGGACAGTCAGTCTTCACATGACCTCTTTCTCCACATCCATAACATTTAATGCTTGAAGAAGATCCATGATTTTCTTTCCTTTCTTCACGGTATTTGTCTTTTCCCTTGGCTTTCATAAATTTTGCAAACTTCTTAATCATAAGACTCATGTTTTCTTCATCATCATCGGAGTCATCATCTTCAATCCTTTTAGAGTTCTTTCCTTTGGAGATCTCGGACTTGAAGGCTAGTGTCTTTCTTTTGCCTTGATCTTCTTCAGCCGTCAATCTTCTCAACTCAAGCTCATGCTCACGAAGCTTTCCAAAGAGAATCGCCGTTGACATCTGAGTGAGGTTTTGAGACTCCGAGATGGCAGTCACCTTTGGTTGCCAAGACCTGTCTAATGATTTCAAAATTTTCACATTCAATTCATCAGTGTCAAAATTCTTACCTAAACCTGTTAGGTGGTTCACAATGTGAGTGAAACGCTTCTGGACATCAGAAATTGGTTCTCCAGGTTGCATTCTGAACATCTCATACTCCTGGATGAGTGTATTCTTCCTTGCACGTTTCACGTCGTCTGTACCCTCATGTGTGACTCTGAGGACCTCCCACATTTCCTGTGCTGTCTTACATACTGAAATTCTATAAAATTCATCAAGTACAACAGCAGATGAAATAATATTACGAGCCTTAATATCAAATTGGGCTCTTCTATTTTCCTCAGGAGTCCAGCTAAAGTATGGTTTTTCTACTTCTACACCATCAACAGTTCTTTTAGGAATATAGGGACCATTTAGTACAGCTTCCCAGATGCCTCTGTCAACAGACCCCATAAAAATTTCCATTCTGACTTTCCAGAATGCATAGTTATCACCAGTAAAGAGTGGTGGTCTGTTGATGGAAGCACCCTCGGCATATACTTGAGTTTGATGACCGGCCATTTTCGAAAAGATTTGAAAGAATATCAAAGCAAGCTCTGATACCAATTGTCGGAACAATCGGTATCGTTATAGAGTCGCGCAGCGGAATAAAATACTTAGAAAGCGTGTTACGGTCACAAATCAAGTTTAATGGTTCGTTTTAGAAATTTAATTTTCTTAGAGACAAATTTCCAAACGGTTGATGTACGTACAATAAAATAAGTATAGGGAATAAGAAGAACAACACAGAATTTTTATCCTGGTTCGAATCAAAAGATTCTACGTCCAGTCGTTAATCACTATAAATAGTGATTAACCTTTTTCACTAAAAATTGTTTAACAGATTACAAGATAATGAACAATAAAAATGAATGGAACTACTCTACCAACTTGAAGAGAACCACTTCAGCAATCGACCAACGATTCACAAGCTTCTCCTTTCACAAGACCAGGCAGAGCACCTTGCTAACTTGAAGAGAGTCTGCTCCGACTATCGACACACGATACGCGAGCCTCTCCTTTCACAAGACCAAGCAAGGGAACAATGAACAAAAAGCTTTCTGAGAACGTTCCTCTGACACACAGTGTTCTAAGCTTTCTCAGTTCAAAAACAACGTTTTTCATTCTAATTTCTCCAAAACAAAATATATAGCCAAGTACACTGAATGCCAAAGGTCAGCTCCCAACTGCCATGAATAATCGATTATTGTAAGTGATAATCGATTATTCAAAGTCCGTTATAGGTTTTCAAAGATGTGATAATCGATTATATGAAGTGATAATCGATTATTCAAGTATGACTTGTGATAATCGATTATTGCTTCATCATAATCGATTATTGTAGTTAAAAATGTAAGTTTACAGGGTTTACAAGAATTTCCTACTACATTTAATTTCTACAAATTGCTTTTAACTAATTCTAATATCTTCTGCAACTAAAACTTCTTGTAACATCATCAAAACAAATTTCTTCAAGATTTACCAATACTCCTTATTGGTAACACTCTTGTGAATCAAATCCAAGAGAACCGATTTCAGAGATTGCCCAGCCTTGCTCATGGTAGTGATCAGTGCTCAAACAATCCATCCAAAATCTTTCACTGTTTATGAGTGGACATAGCCACGCTTAGTTATTGGCACACAAGGTTATCAAAATCACAAGGAGTTTACGTTCCCACACCCTCTAACCTTGGTGTATTAGTAATTTTGAGCGTTCGGTCTTAAATTGGATTCTTAGGTTTGAATCGAGAGCGTTCGGTTTTGGTGCAATAGTGATTATAAGCGTTCGTCCTAAATTGGTATTCTCAGGAAGTGATCTTGAGCGTTCGTTTTGGTGAATTAGTGATTGTAGTCGTTCGTCCTTAATTTGGATTATTAGGTTTGGATCATAAGCGTTCGGTCTTGGGTATTAGTGATTGATAGCGTTCGACCTGGATCAGGTATTTTGAGGTTTAGATTGTAAGCGTTCGGTCTTGATGTATGAATTATGATTAGCGTTTGATCTTGATCTGATAGTGAACGTTCGATCCTGATGGTGATTATTCTAAGTTAGTGATCGTTCATAGAGAACGTTCGGTCTCGATGATGTTTGTCCTCAGGTAATGCTCGTAAAAACTTAGCGTTCGATCTAGATGAGGTTTGATGTTTGACCGATCGTCCAAACAGTGTTCGAATAATAGTATTCAGTCTAATAGATGTTCGCTGTTTTAGCGTTAAGTCTAAGTGCTCGATCTTAACGTTCGTTCAATAGTGTTCGACCTAATAGTATTCTGTCTATCAGCGTTTGGAGTTTTAGCGTCCAGCATAAGTGCTTGATCTTAAAGTTCGTTCTTTTGGTGTTCGAACTAATGGTATGCGGTCTAATAACGTTTGGTGTTTTAGTGTTGAGCCCAAGAGATTGATCTTAACGTTCGTCCAAGCAGTATCCGATTTGAATGAGGTGTTCGGTTTTAGCGTTCGGCCTAATAGTATTCGATTTAATATGGTGTCCTGTTTAGCGTTCGGTCAATAGTGCTTAATCTCATGACGTACGGCCAAATAGTGTTCAATCTAATATGGTGCTCGGTTTCTAGCGTTCGGCCTGATTATGATGGATTTTATAGTGTCCGTCCAAATAGCATAGTGTTCGGCAATTTAGCTGTCGGCAGATAGCGTTCGTTGGAATAGCGCGGTGAATAGTGTTGGCTGTAACACCCCGAAATTTTGTGTTACGCTGACTAATTTTTCCGTCCGTAAGTAAAAATTCAAATTTTTAATATTCAACTTCCACGGAAAAATAGTACGTTATTTATTACAAACCGATTATTCCGAAAATAAAACGTTTAAATAGTCAGGATCGACTACAAACAAATACATTCCCAGTCATCTATCCCATCTCTTTTTCATCCTTTATGCATGTTCAGAAATATCAGCCATCACATCTGCAATAACATCTGCTCCCGTATAACATCACACATTACACGATCATCGCATTCACATGCACAAACAAGCAAGGGTGAGCTAACAAAATACAATTCATATACATCATAAATATACTCATAATAACATACTGTCATCCACACCTTAACCAGATCAAACTATATACCCAAGTACGAATTATGCTTCAACCATATGCATATACCAATATTTATCAAAATATCAAATTAGAATGCATACGCCAATATACATTACAAAATAAATCAGACTACATCCACCAATATTACAGATCAATCAAAATACATACACCAATTTGTACTAGCGTCACTCCCATCACTCTTTTCAGAGCTTCCCCGGGCCGTTACACATTACCCTAATGTGTAGTGCTGCTTCCCATCACTCTATAGGGAGATTCCCCGAGCAAGTACACAAGTTACCCTCCATTACTCTAATCAAGAGCTTCCCCGGACAAGTGCAAGTATACCCCTCATCACTCGCCTAAAGAGATTCCTCGGGCCCGCAAGCACAACGCCAATCAAATTTTGTAATGAGCTTCACCGGACTAGTACCCCACGTCACCCCCATCACTCTTACATAAATGTAAGAGATTCCCCAGGCGGTTACACACGTCACCCGTGTATAAGGTTACTTCCCAACACTCTATAGAGCTTCCCCGAGCCAGCAACCACAACGCTTACTATCCACCACTCATTTAATGACACCAAGTAGCCAAAAATACACATATCCAATAATCCTCACAATACCAATCCAAGCATACCATAACGCACATATCATATCATCATCACATAATCATCACAATACCAAATTTTAAACAATTCAAGTTCTTCATTTAACATGAAACTTATAATCAAATCATATGCAACCATGATTTCAACAGTACTTAACCATTCAAACATCATTCTCCTATCAATTTGCAATCTCAAACAGATCACCCAACATTCCCATATCAAATAGATATATCAAACAACTCAAAATAGTGTACACCTAACACATTTTCTTTATATCTTTTTAATATCTTTTTAATACTCATTTTTAGGTAACTCAAACAGGTTTGAAACCATTACCAACAGTTCCGGAAGGGTCAAGAACCCCCAAAACGACCTAGAGAACGTCCAAAACGGACATCCGGAACCCCAAAACTATCGAAAACAAATTCTGCAAAGTGCAGGTGCGAGTTAACTATTTGGACGAACGTCATAAACCATTGGACGGACACTGTTTGGACGAACGCTGTTAAAGCTAGCGCTTTATGGACGAACACTGTGAGATCAAACACTAGGCCGAACGCTCAGAACCGAACACCATATTGAATTCAACACTCCTTGAACGAGCGCTTTACTATCAAACCTTATGAAGACCGAACGATAATTAAACCATCAACTGACCGAACACTACTAAACCAGCGAATGAACGAACGCTACTAACCAACACCTGAGCGATCGTTACTAAACCATAACTTGAGCGATCGTTATTTAAACCAATGACCGAACGCTATTAATATCATCCCCGAAAACCGAACGCTCTCCAGACAAGGACGAACGCTAAATGCCTAAGCCAAAGCATGATTATGACCGAACGCTACTACCAAGAATGAACGTTAACCAAACCAACATTTGACCGAACGCCACTCAGCACATGGCATGACCGATCGTCCAAATCCGACATGGACGAACGGTCAGTTTTTCACATCATGCAGAATTCTGCAGAATGGTAGCAGAACCTCTCTTGACCATTTCTAACCACTTTTCTCAACTTCTTAGACTCTTAATTCTCGTTTTAGACTTAATTAAACTTATCCAAATGATTCTAAGCATTTCTACTACCATTTTTTTAAGTGATTAAAGTTCACTTTCAGCTCCAAAACACTAACTTCAACAACTTAGGGACCCAAATTTGATTCTACTACTTGGAACATGTTTTAGACCACTTTTATGTTTCTAACAAGTCACAATGGACTTGTCTAGACTGCCCAAACAGTCCAGGAACACTGCAGCCCTCATTTACTCAAAATCCCTACCTCACTTCCTCTAAAATAGCCCAAATTGACCATAAAGACACTTGATTTCCTTTCTAACAGCACTACCACCGAATTTTCATGTCAACACAGATCCAACATACACAATTCCAATAATCATCTCATACTTCCATCAATTCATCTAACCAAAAATTCATTAACTAAGCAAAACACACAATTTTCGTATTCCATGAAAAGTGAGTTAAAACTTCCTTGTTTACCACCCTAATTCACACCCAAATCCATCAAAACTTCATTTACGCATATACCAACATGCTAGAACGAATTTCCATCATCCAATTCACATATATTCATCACCTTACACAATTATTTCATCATCCAACTTATGCAGAATTCATAGATTAAATCTAACTCCCCTTACAACTTTACCTTCAAGCTTCTTTCATATTCAGAATTCTCAATCCATCATTTAATTATCTCACCTTATCATATTGATAATAACAAGTCCATAGATTCAAAGTGTGGTAATTAACAGCTTTGTTCTGTTCTGTTTCTGCAGTAACTACTTTCCATTACAGATATTTACACAGACCCTTGGTCAGACTGTACATTCAAATATTTTTCCTACTGCCTTAGTTTTGAGTTGAAGGTGTTCGATATTGGTCCACTTATGCCTCTTTCTTTAATTTCTCTAGTATATGTATACATGCGAGAACATAGCTAAGTGGAGAAAAGAAATAAGAGACAAAAAAAATGTGAAAAAGAAAACTGTAAGAAGAAAAGTAGTGCAGAAAGAACATCTGTCTACAAGAATTCAGAAATATAAAGGTAAAGGAAGTTGCAAAGGGTTCCTGAGTGCGTAGGGAGAGGGTCTAGTTTTAGTCTAAAAATTGACGTATACTAGACGCATTCAGAAAACCTAACCATCAGTTCGCAAATTAATCGAATTCTCGTGCTCACCGTACCTAAGAAAGTGAATTCATCCAAAACAATTGCACAGATAAAAAGTTTCATTTGAGATTTAAACAACAAATATAAGATAAAATGTTTAAAGAGTAGCGAATATGAGGCTTGAAGAAAACAGAGAAAGCATGAAAACGACGACGCAGTACCGAGTGAGTGGCTAGGCAGAGGGAGGCGGAGGAGCAGCGGAAGCAGAAGAAGCGTCAGCAGGAATAACGAGAGTCCAATCCGGAGGAAGAGGAGGCATAGGATCGTACACAGTTGGCTTGCGGTTTATATCCCATGGCTGCGTCTTCCGTGGCCGAGTCTTCATGTGATGCGCAGTCGCTTTCTTCTGCGGCCGAGACGAACACACTATCGTCAATCCTCCGTCACTTCTCTTTCCAATTCCCAGTGCTTGTGGTGGCGCCATCACCACTCCACACCCAAACATGCTTGACAACGACGACATCCTTCTCTCTTCTCGCTTTTCTCTTTTCTCTTCTATTGTTTCTCAAACACTCATCTCTTACCGGTTTATCCCTCTCAGATATTTTTCCAAAACTTCCCAATTTACCCTTCGAATTTTGGTTCGGAGGTACAAGGCCCAAAGGTACAAACCTTAAATTTTTCCTTACACGACATTATTCTGGAAAGTTTTGAAGAGTGTAAAAAGAAAATTGACAGGGTACAGAAAGAAACATCCTCCCTCTTCACGAACTTTACTGGGCCTGGTCTTTTCTTTCTATACCTTTTGGGCTTCCCCTTTTGTAGACACCTTTGTTGAAATTAATCCATGATTCGATAACAGTACATAAGCATGAACCATCTAATCTCTAAATTTATAATGATAAATTAAATTTGTTTTTTACACTGATAGACAAGAAAAATTATTTCCAAAATACTAATTAATATTAATGTGGTCTCTTTGAAATTAATTTAATCATTTCTTATTAACTAGCATTATTAAATAATGCCAAAAGGTACTGAAATAAAAATCTCATTTTACTTTCTCTATTTCTTTCTTCTTATTCGTCCATTAGTTATGTATTATCTCATAATTTATCCATTTAATTAGTAAACACTTTCAAAATTTTAAGTATAAACTTGGACAAACTTTTCCCCAAAAAAAAACATTTATAGAAGATGAAAATAATAAAATAAAAAAATAAGAACATTTCTCGCAAACTAAAATTTTTGCATAAATTAATAAATTACAAATAATTTTTTTTTCTTTCGATTCTAGGTCCATCGAGATACATAATTAGCATTAGTGACCATAATTATCTATTCTATATATTTTTTTTTAAATTTAAACAAAGATTAATATCCCTTGTCCGTTAACTCAGGAGCTTAGCGGTTATCAACAATGTTTAAAAGCACGCAAACAAAATCCATTTAATAGGGAACATGGCAACAAAAACACGAAGACACACCTTTGTTACTACTCAAACCCAAATTCGTACTTAGGTGTGAGCAATTTCTTCTGGCAATACACAATGCATATAGTTGTAAACCTTCCTTTGCCTAGTGGAGACAGGCATTCCGGCGGTGTAGGCTAATAAAGTTTTACTATTTTAAATTCTACTGTCCTTTGCAAGACCGAAAGGTGAATGTAAAATTTCACCAATGTAATTTGTCATTCATCAAGTTTACAACATCTAAATTTACCTTCATTGGTCCTTGATCAATGGTCATAATTTAACCATATTAGTGTAAATGTAGATTAGGGATGACAAAAATATCTGGTCTGCGATATCTACGGATAAAACCTGCGACGGATAGTTAATATTTGTGGATATATAGATAGCGGATATTTTAATACTCGCTTATAAATGGGTTGGGTGTGGGTATTATACTATCCGTACTTGCGGATATCCACTATTCCAAAAAATAAAAATAAAAATTTAATTTATATTTTGTTGAGTTAAATTTAATTAAAATTAACATTAATTTATATTTTATGAGGTTAAATTTAATTAAAATATAATTTTAATTTGTATTTAATTTAATTTATATTATATTTTATATATTATTTGAAATTTTATTTCAATTTTATCTTGATAATTTATAAAAATATATTTTTAAAATATTTACAGATATCTGTGGGTATCTGCGGGTTTTAAAATATTCGCAAATATTTTTTAAGTAGGTAGAGAATGAATTTTTTTGTGAGGTTGGATTGCGGATAAACTATCTGTGCTCGAATCAACCTCTTGTCATCTAAGGTGATCATGAATATTAAATGTCAAAATAACTATATTTCTATCATCAATTTAATCATTTAGTTAATAGTTTATAAATACACATTAATATTAAAAGAAGTATACATTTAATACTCTTTATTATTATTATTATTATTATTGTTTAATTTATTTATTTTTACTTAAGTGAATATGTCTATTTCATTTGGATTTTCATTTTATATTGGACAATGAATCATTGTCAGTCTTCAAAGTGACTACACTATAAAATTGATCTTATTCCTTCTACAACTAGTTCATAAAATTGGCCTTTATTTATGCTAATGTTAGATCATAATTCTAACTTATTAATGAATCATTGGGGGTAAAGAAATGTAGGGACTAATCTTGAGAGGTAACCTAAGATATATTCAAATTAATTGTAAAATACAGGTATACTACTATTGAAATTTTGTCATATTTTAACACTAATCAACTTTCGTTGTGTGTTCTTTTGTACTAACAATTTGCATTCAATTTTGTTTGGCTTTATTAAATGGACCGCGATATTCCAACAACAGATTTTTAACACTCTTTTGACAACGCCACGTGTCGCCACCTCATTGGTTCGTTTAAATTTTTTTTTTTAAAACCTATGACCGTAACCCTTATTTTGAGTGAAAATCCTAAAATACCCCTTTCCCTTTCTCTGTTCCATTGCCTTTCCCTTTCTCTGTTCCATTGCAAACGAGGTCCGTTCTCTTGAGAGGTCGAAGGTTGCGTTTCGTCTCGCTTCGTTCCATTTGCATCCTGTTGTCTCCGGCCAGTTTGGTCTCCTGTTATCGTGCGTAATGGCAAGTTCCGGTGACGATTGTCCGACGACTAAGGTAAGTGGTTTTCCATTCCATGTCGTAGCTTGGTTATTCGGTTTGGGCATCACGTAGCATGGTTATTTGATTTGGGTTAATGTTTGGGGTTCGTATCGTTGTGTTGTGGTGCTTGGGTTATTGGGTTTCGTTGTTTTGATGATTTGATTTTGGTTTATGCAGTTGAGTGTTCGTCACTCTTTTTCGACAAAGTATATATGTACTTTGAACGAACGCTTAACAAAGGAGCATCGATCATTGATTGCGACAACTCCATTTGCTTGGTTTTTAGATGTCAATGTCAATGTTAAAGTAGGTAGAAATATACTGAGTGAGTTATTGGGTAAGTGGGACGACTGTAGTAGTGGTTTTATAGTTGGGAATAAAGTTTTGAATATAAATGAAAATGATATTTATTTAGGGTTGGGACTGAGTACAGATGGTGCAAACATTAACTTAAAGGAAGAGCTGGGCAATAGTGAATGTGTGAAATACATAGGCAAAGGAACAAAGGAATTGAATTCAATATACAAAATTCTAATGCGAAAACAAAAGAAGAAGATTCCTTGTTCTCATTTTTGTAGCCTTTACCTCCTGGTAGGGATAAGTGAGATTTTATTTCCAAAACGTAGCGGGAAAGTGTTTCCCGTAATGTTTAATGTTGTTGACAACTTAAGTGCTTTGGGTAGTTATTGTTGGGGTAGTCTAGTTTATCGTTTTCTGTTACATAGTTTGTGCAAAGCTTCAAAAGGCTTGAAGAAAGGCAAAGGTATTTCAAACGTTTACGTCAACGGTTGTGTGTACATGCTGCAGGTAATTAATAGTATTTGATGTACTTACTTAAAATGTTATTTGAATTAAGTTTGTTACAAGTGAAGATGATTTATTTGTTTTAGGTATGGTTTTTTGAGCTGTTTGTTCCACCAAAAGGTCCTATTGATAAATTTCCACGAATATTGCATTGGATGAATATAAGTGTTGGAGACAAGTTCGTTAAACGGTGTATGGAGACAGGTTTGGTAAGTTGTTTGTTATCGAAAGTTTTGTTATGTTTTCATATATTGACCAAAGTTGTGTAATCTGTAATGTGTTGTTAAATTTCAGGTTGTTGACGATGTTTATGGTGGTCCTTCAACGAAGGATAAGGAGGAATACAGACCAACACCTAAAAGAAAGGATGCTAAACCAAGAGGAAAGAAGAAACAAAAAAGAGCTCGCAGAGAAACTTTTATGCGTGCCTTAGAGGAACAAGAATTTCTAATTGAAGAACTTAAAAGGAGGGTTGCAACTTTGGAGGCACAATTGGCTGAAGAGAAGGCAAGAAGGCAAAATAAAGATGACGTTGGACAAAGTGTGCCTCGTACAGAACCATCTGTGAACACTGGTTTTGTATCCCCTACTGACATTGACGGAAATGAACAACCTTTGAAGACGTATGTTAGGGTTGGATCACGAAGGCGTTACAAGGGAAGAGCTCTTAGGACTCCATACACCGGGACCGTAGTGCTTAGAATAAAAAATGAGTGATTTGTGTATTTAGTTGATTGAAAATGTTATTTGGAAAGTAATGAAAATTGTAATCATTGTAAATAGATTAAGAAAACAATGTTCAATGTATTCGATTTGGTTCAATGAAATAAAATTTGAGTTTTGGTTTTAATTGGTCTCATATTTTATCTATTCAATACCATTGTTATTATGAGTTGTGGGTTTGTCGATTTCAGAATGTCGTAATTTTTTTTGTCTCCTAAGTTGCAGGCTTGTTTGTAACATGTTGGTGTTTGAGTGGTCATTTTGAGTAACATGTGATGTGATGTGAGTCCAAGGAGTGTGGGGTGACCCCTCATGAGTTGGGGGAGCAACCTGTGCAAGGAACGAGTGAGAGTGCTGAAAAAAGGGGCTGGTAATCGTTTACAGGTCCCCTGTAAACGATTGCCCGAGAGAAATTGGGAATTAGTACAGAAAGTCCAACACAGGTACTCAGTCAGGTGAACACAGGTCACCATTGGTAAAAAAAGTGACTTTTAGGCACTTCTGCACCTGTCTGAGGCTGGTGCAGGTGTTCCAATGGTGGGAGAGGGTGGCTGGTGATGTGATGTGAGTCCAAGGAGGGTGGGGAGACCCCTCATGAGTTGGTGGAGCAAGCTGTGCAAGGAATGAGTGAGAGTGTTCAAAAAGGGCTCTGGTAATCGTTTACAGCAACCCTGCAAACGATTACCCGAGAGAAATTGGGAATTTGTACAGAAAGTCCAACACAGGTCATCGGTCAGGTGAATACAGGTCACCATTCGAAAAACAACTGACTTTTATGGTAATCTGCACCTGTCTGAGGCTTGTGCAGGTGTTCCAGTGGTGGGAGAGGGTGCATGGTGATGTGATGTGAGTCCAAGGAGGGTGGGGAGACCCCTCATGAGTTGGAGGACCAAGCTGTGCAGGGAATGAGTGAGAGTGCTGAAAAAAGGGGCTGGTAATCGTTTACAGCACCCCTGCAAACGATTACCCGAGAGAAATTGGCAATTTGTACAGAAAGTCCAACACAGGTACTCAGTCAGATGAACACAGGTCACCATTGGCAAACAAAGTGACTTTTAGGCACTTATGCACCTGTCTTAGGCTGGTGCAGGTGTTCCAATGGTGGGAGAGGGTGGCTGGTGATGTGATGTGAGTCCAAGGAGGGTGGGGAGACCCCTCATGAGTTGGTGGAGCAAGCTGTGCAAGGAATGAGTGAGAGTGTTCAAAAAGGGCTCTGGTAATCGTTTAAAGCACCCCTGTAAACGATTACCCGAGAGAAATTTGGAATTTCTACAGAAAGTCCAACACAGGTCATCAGTCAGGTGAACACAGGTCACCATTCGAAAAAAAACTGACTTTTATGGTAATCTGCACCTGTCTGAGGCTTGTGCAGGTGTTCCAGTGGTGGGAGAGGGTGCATGGTGATGTCATGTGAGGCCAAGGAGGGTGGGGAGACCCCTCATGAGTTGGAGGAGCAAGGTGTGCAAGGAATGAGTGAGACTGCTGAAAAAAGGGGCTGGTAATCGTTTACAGCACCCCTGCAAACGATTACCCGAGACAAATTGGAAATTTGTACAGAAAGTCCAACACAGGTACTCAGTCAGGTGAACACAGGTCACCATTGCACAAAAAACTGACTTTTATGCTAATCTGCACGTGTCTGAGGCTTGTGCAGGTGTTCCAGTGGTGGGAGAGGGTGGATGGTGATGTGATGTGAGTCCAAGGAGGGTGGGGAGACCCCTCATGAGTTGGAGGACCAAGCTGTGCAGGGAATGAGTGAGAGTGCTGGAAAAAGGGGCGGGTAATCGTTTATAGGACCCCTGTAAACGATTACCCGACAGAAATTGCCAATTTGTACAGAAAGTCCTACACAGGTACTCAGTCAGGTCAACACAGGTCACCATTGGACAAAAAAGTGACTTTTAGGCACTTCTGCAACTGTCTGAGGCTTGTGCAGGTGTTCCAGTTGTGGGAGAGGGTGCATGGTGATGTCATGTGAGGCCAAGGAGGGTGGGGAGACCCCTCATGAGTTGGAGGAGCAAGGTGTGCAAGGAATGAGTGAGAGTGCTGGAAAAATGGGCTGGTAATCGTTGACCGGACCCCTGTAAACGATTACCCGAGACAAATTGGCAATTTGTACAGAAAGTCCAACACAGGTACTCAGTGAGGTGAACAGGGGTCACCATTCGAAAAAAAACTGCCTTTTAGTTTTACAGACAACTGCAGTGTTATTAAGTGGTATTGGTTAGTGTTATTGGTTAGTATTAAGTGGTATTGGTTACTGACTTTTACTCACAACTGCCATGGTATTAAGTGTATCATAAATTGAACATTACATAATAAATGTGGAGAATTGAGGAACCATTTTGAAACTAAACAACCTCATTTTATTAAATACTTGAAATGATCAAAGCAGGAACTGGAGTACATAGTTCTTTAAAATGCAGTAAAGAAAGCCTAAACAAGGAATTTTAAGTCTGAGGATTGTTTGCAGAAGCACTTGGCAAGTGTTGCAGTTGTTCTTCAATGTTCCCAACGCGCGATTGCAACGCATCAAACCTTGTACTGATGACCATGTCCATGTTTCCAAATCTTGTTTCAAGGGCATCAAAGCGAGTTTCAAAGGCATCAAATCTTGTACCAACAAAGGTTTGAAGTTGTTCTATGCGGTTGATTACATTATCTAGTGTTGTAGATGAACTGCCTTGTTCATCATCTTGTCCTTGATTCTGGTGACCTTCTTGTAAGGGGGATGGGGGGCGTTGCCTTTGGGAACCCATTCTCCTTCATCATTTTGCATATAACCAAATGATGCTACAACTTCACAACCAATTCTTTGCTTGAACTTCAGTTCTGAAATGGGGTAACTTTCAGTTGGCACTTGAAAGTGTTCCATGAAGATGGTTATCAAATGTGGATACGGCAACTTTGCGTTCTCCCTTAATGCTTTTTTCATCTTATATCTAATAAGATGTCCCCAGTTAATTTGAATGGAATTGAACAATGCCCATAGCAGCATAATATCCTCTTCGGATGCCTGACCAATATTGGTTGCACGAGGAATTAATACTCTAGTGAGAACGTAATGAAGTATCCTTGGTTGAACCTTCATTTGCCCCGCTAGTATTCTAGATTGTATGGCTGCATCATCTCTACACACTAGTTGCCTTGCAGTGACAGAATCGTATTGTTCTTTCCACTCATCTGCAACTTTGCCTTCGTAACAAACACCATCACATGGGAGATTAGTCAGTTGTTGAAAAAGATTAGGGCTCACCCTAATTTTGACCCCTCTAACCTCGCTTCGAATAACCCCCGTATCCGATATTGACATGTTGCTATAGAACACTCTGACTAATTGTGGGTGGTAATGTCTTCTTAAACACACAAATTCAGTCAGCCCAGCTTCGTGTAATATGTCATAGAATTGAAAATTTTTTCCTTCAAAGTATTCGTCCTCTACATACTTACTCTCCAAAATTTCCCGATTTACGAAATGTTGGGCATATTTCTCCTGTTGCTCATCCGACGAGAAGAGATCATTGGTAGGCGTAGGAGGGGATGACGATGGTGATGGGGTTGGACTCCGGCGACGGCGACGTCCACCACCGGAAGAAGATGCCTTTTGTTTCTTCGTTCCACGATCAGCCATTGTATTTCGTTTAGGGTTTTGCACTGAGAGAAGACAGGTTTTCGAAACGAATTTGAGGAAGGATGTGTTTTGTGCCGTTATGACCACGATTGCAAGTTATAGACGTTATGCAGTGGGATAATTTGGTTTAATTAACTGAACACAGTACGGGGGAGGACGAGCGTCCTAAGCGAGTGGAGGCCGAGCGAGAGGGGCAACAAGGAGTGAGGACGAGCGTCCTGAGCGACCAGAGCGAGGACGAACGTTCTGAGCGAGCGGGGCAAGGAAGAGAAAGGACGACCGTCCTGAGCGAGTGGAGGCCGAGCGAGAGGGGCAACAAGAAGTGAGGACGAGCGTCCTGAGCGAGCAGAGCGAGGACGAACGTTCTGACCGAGCGGGGCAACGAACAGAAAGGACGAGCGTCATGAACGAGCACAGCATGGACGAGCGTCCTGAGCAAGTGGAGGCAACGAGGGGCGAGGACGAGCGTCCTAAGTGAGGACGACCGTCCTGAACAAATGGATGCGACTGGCAAGCGTAAGACAGGCGGGAAATTCAAGGGACGTTCAGCAGAGTATTTCAGTAATAAATATAGTGAATAAGGATAGAAAGATTCTTTCCACATAATGATAATAAAGGAGGCACCTAGGGCTTAGGGTATGTTTTTGATTAGTGAGTATTGTAAGAGAGGTTATGCTCTCGTGTGACTGAAGGAGACCCTGCTCCCAGTCATTGGTTGTGTATCGTGATACCCAAAGTTGCAGTAATAAAGACTTTTTATTCAGTTAAGTACCTTTGTCAGTCGTGAGAGGCAACTTACGTGGTCAGGCACGTAACAGGAACACCTGCACTTTACTCAGACAGTTGCAGAAGTGCCTAAAAGACACTTTTTTTTCCAATGGTGACCTGTGTTCACCTGACTGAGTACCTGTGTTGGACTTTCTGAACAAATTTCCAATTTGTCTCGGGTAATCGTTTATAGGGGTCCTGTAAACGATTACCAGCCCCTTTTTTCAGCAGTCTCACTCATTCCCTGCACAGCTTGGTCCTCCAACTCATGAGGGGTCTCCCCACCCTCCTTGGACTCACATCACATCACCATCCTCCCTCTCCCACCACTGGAACACCTGCACAAGCCTCAGACAGGTGCAGATTAGCATAAAAGTCAGTTTTTTGTCCAATGGTGACCTGTGTTCACCTGACTGAGTACCTGTGTTGGACTTTCTGTACAAATTGCCAATTTGTCTCGGGTAATCGTTTACGGGGTTCCTGTAAACGATTACCAGCCCCTTTTTCCAGCACTCTCACTCATTCCTTGCACAGCTTGCTCCTCCAACTCATGAGGGGTCTCCCCACCCTCCTTGGACTCACATCACATCACCATCCACCCTCTCCCACCACTGGAACACCTGCACAAGCCTCAGACAGGTGCAGATTACCATAAAAGTCAGTTGTTTTTCGAATGGTGACCTGTGTTCACCTGACGGATGACCTGTGTTGGGCTTTCTGTACACTTTCCCAATTTCTCTCGGGTAATCGTTTACAGGGGTGCTGTAAACGATTACCAGAGCCCTTTTTGAACACTCTCACTCATTCCTTGCACAGGTTGCTCCACCAACTCATGAGGGGTCTCCCCACCCTCCTTGGCCTCACATGACATCACCATGCACCCTCTCCCACCACTGGAACACCTGCACAAGCCTCAGACAGGTGCAGATTAGCATAAAAGTCAGTTTTTTGTCCAATGGTGACCTGTGTTCACTTGACTGAGTACCTGTGTTGGACTTTCTGTACATATTGCCAAGTTGTCTCGGGTAATCGTTTACAGGGGTCCGGTAAACGATTACCAGCCCCTTTTTTCAGCAGTCTCACTCATTCCTTGCACAGGTTGCTCCACCAACTCATGAGGGGTCTCCCCACCCTCCTTGGACTCACATCACATCACCAGCCACCCTCTCCCACCATTGGAACACCTGCACCAGCCTCAGACAGGTGCAGAAGTGCCTTAAAGTCACTTTTTTTGCCAATGGTGACCTGTGTTCACCTGACTGAGTACCTGTGTTAGTCTTTCTGTACAAATTGCCAATTTGTCTCGGGTAATAGTTTACAGGGGTCGTGTAAACGATTACCAGCCCCTTTTTTTCAGCAGTCACTCATTCCTTGCACAGGTTGCTCCACCAACTCATGAGGGGTCTCCCCACCCTCCTTGGACTCACATCACATCACCACCCACCCTCTCCCACCACTGGAACACCTGCACAAGCCTCAGACAGTTGCAGAAGTGCCTAAAAGTCACTTTTTTGCCAATGGTGACCTGTGTTGACCTTACGGAGTACCTGTGTAGGACTTTCTGTACAAATTGGCAATTTCTCTCGGGTAATCGTTTACAGGGGTCCTGTAAACGATTACCAGAGCTTTTTTTCACCAGTCTCACTCATTCCTTGCACTACTTCGTCCCCCTACTCATCACGGGTAACTCCACGCTTCTTGCGTTCACATCAATCACCAACACCCATCTCCCCACTCAGAAATTGATCAAATCCTTCGCATTAATTACCATTAATTTTAGTGAAAATGCTCTCGTACTTTTCAAATTTTTATTATAATGCTGCGTTCATTTTTCAATCACTAATTTTGTCATTATAACAAACACAAAGTAAAAACAATTCATTTCGAAATCCAACCACTATTCTTATTACAAACACATACTGTACATTGTCAAATAACATTAGGTACATATTTCAACATCTTATACATGTCAAAATTGTCAAATAACATTAGGTACATATTTGAACATCTTATACATGTCAAAATTTGATAATTTCTAAGCAATCCTAGACAATGCCGTATAGATATAGGGCTTCCATTCTGCTAGTGTTCTCGTTGTCCAGGATCCAGTCACACACATATTTCTTTCTGATCCCAAGCAGCTCCTCCTGAAACCAACATTTTCCACATTAGAAACCAGGACATACAAGAATATTATCAAACACACAGTTCCAACTTACAGTTGTATATTCAGGCATGCTTTTCCCGTTGTATTTTTCATCTCCATCCCAGATTTCCATTGCTTTCAACATTATTACTCCACAATCATGTCTGAAATAATATACCCACAACATCAGATTACTTTTGCCCATATACATCACAATATAATCCGGCACTACAGTTCAAGAAACTTACAAGTTTGGTTGGGATGGGATATTTGCTTGTTTAACTGTCAAAGGAGCAATACTACCTTCCGGTATATTCATCAGGATGCAAAAAAACCGTGCCATATTTTCAGCCTACCAGTTAACAAAAACAATAAATACTTAAACAATGCAGGTCATAATCACACGGTAATCAACAATGAAAGATGTCGAATCTTACAACGGCTGCGTCTATCCTTTTGCGGTCTCTGATCCCCTTCCCCAATGAATCGATCACAAAAATCTCCATTGACCTCAACTTCACTGAATAACACCACCAATGATCATCGTGGACAAATGGCAGAAACAACTACAAAAAATATAAACAATTTCAGTAACACATTTACAACCAAAAGTCGACAAGATTTGGAAATTCAAGGTTACTCACAAAGTCCGCCGTGGGTAATTCTTCAAGTCCAAAATGATCGGAACGCAAATAAGTGTTATAGTTATGAAGCGTGAATACATGGCGATTCTGTGGACGTTTCCTATAATCTGTAAGAATATGGTGCTGTGGACAATTTCAAAATCATCAATAAAAATTCGATCATAAATACTTTCTTCAATCATAAATATGAGACAATATCAAATTTTATTTACCGAGTATAACGGACTAAAATGAAACCTCTTAACAACACCGCACAACCTTTTCTCAAAGTACATAAAGACCGTACAAGCAAAGAACACCACCTACACAATAAAAAATTTTCACATTACTAAAATAAACTATAACATGAAACACAACCAAATGTGACAATACTAACCATGTTATCAACGTATTTCATTGGGGCCAAAGTGTAAATTGAAGTGGTGCTCAAGCTTTGGCCAATTATCTCGCTTACAACCCTAAACATACAAATATTAGTCAATGACAAACAATACATATTCCTCAACCACAACTACAATTCATACCACATACCTGTGTACATTCATCTCTCTGATGCTGACTGCTGTATACAATTGGTTTACATCAACAGTGCTTGGATCACCAACAAAACTCCGCAATGGGGGTATAGCCAATGGAACGACCTCCGGTTCTCCTTCATCAGCATCATCTTCTATTTCAATAAAATTAATGTTACGAACAGTTTCATCATCCCCTCTTACTTCGGCATGTGCACCTAGGGGGTCATCAACTTCATTTCCATCACCTTCTTCTTCTCCCCCAACTTCAGCATTCTCCTCACCTCCAACTCCATGTCCATCACCTTCTTGTTCTCCCCCAACTTCAGCATTATCCTCACCTCCAACTCCACCCCCAACCTCTTCATCAGTGGCACATGGGAAGAAGATTGGAGTTTGATAAATTTCAAATAGCTCCCTAGTCAAAACTCCAATCTTGGCATTCAATGCTCTGATATGTTCGTTATTTTTCCTCAATCTCTCCTCCGCACCTGCTTCCCATGCCCCGTCATCAGAGCTTTCGTCTTCATCATCGTCTTTGTCAACCTTGGATCCTTCACCCAAGGATCCTTCGTCATCCAAGTTGAAAGCTGCACGGATTTCCGGCCTATGACGATCTTCATTTCGTATATACCACTCCATATTTAACTGCACCAAAAGCACACAACAAATTCAGACAAAATACACAATCCATTTTAACATACAAAATAACGAAAAACAAAACACTTACATCTCCGGTCATAAAAAATTTTCAATTTTTTCGGTCCTTGATTTAAACGGGAACCATCTCATTATGCGGGGGAAAAACCGGTGCGAAGGATGACCATGCAAAGAAAGTCTCTCAACCGCCCAAGCCTAAAACATCATAAAATTATTTCATCAAACATAATTCACAATGTTCTGCACTACATCAAAATAGTGAACTACATATCATATTACCTGCAACACTGCCACATTGCCACTGAGAGTGACTGACTGGGGGATACCTGCTCCCATAATTTTCTTCTTACATTTATTTAAATTCTCTACAATGTGTTTATGTACACCGGTGCACCAATCATATACACACAAACGGTCTAAGTCATCTAACACTCCAAAAGGCATGTTACAAACATGCCTTGATTTCCTAGGGAAATAGAAAACAACTAAACAAACTAATATATATAACCTACACACTACATCGACTTCAATGTTTTTATCATCAACAATGACATTAAACATGTCTGTCAAGTCCTTCAAACTGATGGTTTTTGATTTGAACATTTCACCAACCAATCCACAAACTACTTCATCAAAGGGAATCTCTAAACCACCTATTTCTAAACCTAAGCTCATCAACACATCAACAACTCTAAAGGGCACCAAGTTTTGACTAACTCTGAAACTGTTATCATTTCCAACCCACCTGCTAACCATAACCTTCAATAATTTTAAATTCACCTCCACAGGGTTATTAATATTCAAACACCACATAAATGGTGTCATACTAATCCGATCCACATGACACTGTCGGAGTAAACGATTCATTTCAATAATGATCGATGAATCCATCGAGATAAGAAGTCGCCACTACAAAAAAAATCATAAAAATTTATTACTAACTACAATCCGTAAGATAATTAAATAATATATAAACAAAAAATTTAATTTTTTTCTTACACTTGCTTTTTTCCCTTCCATTGCAACGGCCCTAAGAAGACAACATTCCACACTCAGTTATATCATTCAACTTAATGAAAACCAAAAACACAGAGTAAAACACAATGTCAGGGCTCGCCCATTTTTACTTACACTAAAATGTAAGGGTTGAACGCTGTGGGTAGGGTAAAGATGGAACACACAGCCACAGAGATCCTCCAAGGTTTCAACGCACGTTTTGAAGAAGGAGGAGAGAAGGAAACCGAGGATGGAAGCTTCGAAGACGGAAAGAGAACGAAGGCTTCAACCAACGAGAAGACGGACGACACAGCGACAGAGAAGACGGACGACAGAGAAGGCTTGAACGAAGAGAGAAGGCTTGAACGAACGAGATGAAGCAAGGCTTGAACTTTCGCACCCTAAACCGCCAAACCCAAATGTTAAAAATTTTATCTAGAAAACCCAAAATACCCCTCGCCCCGGTTCACCTTCTCTGTTCCATTTTCAAATTACTGAGCCAATGGCAAGCTGCCACGTGCACGTTGTCAAAACTGTGTTAAAAAAGCGTTGTTGGAATAACATTTTCCTTATTAAATTAATGTTAAAACACTTTTTGTCCTTTCATAAGGAAAACAAGTTGTCAGTCATAATAACATCCAGTTTTTAATCATATGCATTTAGGCTGATGGCTATGTATTCTTTCTTGTTTGTTTCAGGTAAAGAACAAGAATATTGGGAGCAGGACAATATAAGAGAAGAGTATGATCCAGTAGCATACAGGTTTGATAAGATTTCAGTCCTATCCATAGTGATTACATGATTACAGTAGTCATTAGTGAACCTTGTAATTTAATTTATTACCATCAGTTTATTTGTGCAATATTCCTTTGATTGTTTCGGTGCCCTGATTCTCTTTTTAGTTCTTACGAAACTATAAACCATTGATATCTATATTTCTTATATTATAAGATATTCATTTTAGTCCTTATACTATTTAAGAAACATCAGGTGTTGTAAGACCCTGGAAAATAACGTACATTGGAGTACGCGTGGCAGCTGGAGAGCTGGGCACCTCAACAACGTACGTGGCGGCAGCAGGGAGGAGCATTCCAACAGCAGACGCCAGGTGTCACGCTGCATGGGGTCTGGAGTTGGGAAAAGCAGTGCAGTTTGCGTGTCACTCGGAGGGCGCGACAGTTCAATAGAGAACGCCAGGTGTCACGGCGAGAGGAATCTGGAAAGCGTTAGTGGAATGCACGTGGCTGACGAGGAGCGGACGTTCGGCACTGGAAACAAAGCATGCATTTTCAGAAAAATTCATCTCTCGCTCTACACGCACACTCCTTTCTTAATTCTGGAAAATTCTTTCTCTCCTCCTTCTCTCTACGACTTCCCCACCTTCTCTCTAGGAACCTTCATCTCCTCTCTACCATTACTCACTTCTTTTAACTCCAATCAACTTTCTGAAACCGTAGAAACGTTCACGGGCCAGTAAACTTCATTTTAAGCTGAACCTCTTTTGATCCTGTAACCGGTAAGTTTCCCAGCCATACCCTAGTTCTGGAGTTACTATGAACGCTGTTTCAGTTGCATGCAAGGATAAAATCTGAATTTCTGAGTTTTCTTTGGTTAGACTTAGTTAAGGAGCGTAAGGAAGAGCTTAGCGGGTAGAAAGTTATAGTTGGGCAGATTCAAGTTACACTGTTGAACGTTCACTGCTATCTAGGTAAGGGAAGCTTATACGTTTAATTTATACTTGTATGTGGTTTAAATCTGGATTGCATGTATTAAAAGTATTATGTTTGAACTGTATGGACGTTTACTGATATCTGGTATGAATTCTGGTTTTGATTGATCTGTCATGAACGAACACTGCTTGTATGTATTAAATATGTTGTGATTTTGATTGAAATGCATGTTGGTTTGATTACGTATGAATGGAGTATGGTTATTGTATATTTGGAATGATTAAAATGTCGAGATCTGTATGATTATGATGTATTAAATCTGGAATGAAAGATATAAAGTTTATAAAGTTGAAATCTGGAAAATTCTGTTAAGGTTGAAAAACCTGAAATTTAAATCTTCCCTTTTATAAATGACGCTCGTCATCGCACGGTCTTAGACCGTTCGGTTTCCTTGAAATAACTTAGAATGGAATTCTTTCATTTGGAAAGAATTCTGCTCGAGAACGAGCGTCCCCATTTGGATGTCTGAGCGTTCGGTTTAGCTCAGCGGTATTTAAATATTTGAAACTTTATAAATATGTAACGCTCGTTCTTTAACCGAGCGTTCGTCCTTGAGAGCGTTCGACCTCATGTCGAGCGTTCGTCTTTGATAGCGTTCGGCCTTGTGTCGAACGTTCGTTCTTAATAGCGTTCGGTCTTATGACGAACGATCGTCTTAAACTGCTCATGGTATTCTACCAAGCGTTCGTTCTACATAGCGCTCGGTCTTATAACGAGCGTCCGTCCAGAACCGCGCTAGGTCTCATACCAAGCGCTCGTACTGATTGGATAAATATCTGATAGAATAGCGTTCGTTCAAAGTATTAAATATTCATTGTCTTGACGTTCGTTCAATTCCTGACATTGGTTTTCATATGCAAATTTCTTCAAAGATAAATCCTAAGTATTCCTGATCCTCCGTTTTCTTTAAATTTGGTTCAAGTATTATCCCCAAATATTTTCTAAGTATCAGTACACTTCAAGTCGAGTCAGTTCATTTAATTGACCAAGCACAAGAGTACGTTCGTTATATATTTTTCTGAATGTCCAGTAATCGTATTTGGACTTTCGTCCTAATTATTCAGTGGACTGAGCGTTCGTCATTTTTTACTCCAAAACCTAATGATGTAAAAGATGATGGAATATGATAAATTAAAGTGTGAACACTATGAGAACTGGATTTATGATGTTGGATTTTTTGGACGAGCGTTCCAGGGAGGAACGTCTCATATATATATATATATTGAAAGATTGAATTGGTAAAGTATGACCGTGGGTAGCTAATGCTGGCTTGGTCCATCCTGATATTCCGTGATACTCATCTTCATGTAGAGGAGAGTAGTTCATGTGTGGGAATGGCAGGAGGTCCTTAGTCCATAAGTTAACATGGGCGATGTAAGAACGGACTAACCTCGAGTGGCAGCTGTTGAGGGCTTCCCAGTTACTACACCACTCGGGTGCAAGGACGCCTGTAGCTACATGGTTCATACAGTCCGGACGGTCTGTCTTATATACGTATGTTTATGATTGTGATTGGATAAGTCAAATGTTGTATGTGTGAATTGAAATGTAAATGTATGTGTTGATTTTATAAATTAAATATTATAAGCTTACCCTTGCATTTCCATTATGTGTCTACTGTCCATGTATATTTCCGTCTTGTCAAAATGCAATGATCATCCGTTGTGGGTGTGAGCAGATGGTGGTGCATCCCTTGATCAAATGCTGGAAGAAGAAAATTTGGATGAAGCAAATCGGGTGGAGGTTGAAGTGAAGGCCGAACAGTAGCTCGTTCGGTTTTTAGTTAGTTTATTTAGGATGGCGGTCCGCTTGTGAGCGAGCGCCCTTTTGCTGGATGTAACTACTTGGACGTTCGGTATTTTATTTTGTAAACCGTTCGTCCTCATTGTTTTGTAAACGCTCGTAACTTATGTTTGCATGTAAGGCCGTTCGGCCATTCGCGAATTTAACCCCTCTTATTTAAGGACTGTTTCTCCATACTATTACGTGTAATTATTCTAAATATATAGTTGATGACTGTAGAATTTTGGGATGTTACATTAGTGGTATCAGAGCAGTTTTGTTCTCTTAAGGACACTGTAGGGTTATGAGTGCACTGTGTTTTGCTGTGTGCTTATTAGATGTTTAATGAGTTATTATTGCTTTAACTCTTAGACATAAATAACGCTCGTTTTTCTCTGTATCCAGAGAACCAATGGCACCTAGATTGCCTCCCCCTTCTCAACCGAATGAACCTGATGCTTCCAACAACTCTAGATTGTTGGAGAACGTCATTGAGAGACTCCAACAACAAAATACCACCCTCATGGAACAAAACGCCACCCTGATGCAGCAAAACCAAGCTGCTGTGCAAGGATTGGAGGCCTCGCGTGTTAATTCTGAAAACACGCAAAGGCAATTGATGGAGATCTTGGCTGCCACTAGAGGTACGCCTGGAGCTTCTTCTTCAAACGCCAATCAACATGCGACCCAACCAAATGCTGAATGGAGTTTGGAGAGTTTTCTCCAGCACCGTCCGTCCAAGTTCAGTGGCAAGTGTCTTCCGGATGAAGCGGACCAGTGGCTGAGAGATATGGAGAGAATTTTCAACGCCAAGAGATGTCCGGATGAAAACCGCTTGGCGTATACGGAGTACTTGCTGACTGGAGAAGCCAGCCACTGGTGGGCGAGCGCCAGAGCCATTCTGACGGACGCTCACCAGCAGATTACTTGGGAAATGTTCAGAGACAAATTCTATGAAGAATACTTCCCCGACAACATCCGTTTTGCCAAGGAGGTTGAATTTCTGCAACTCGTCCAAGGTGGAATGTCCGTTTCTGAGTATACGAACAAGTTCAAACACTTGGTTCGTTTCAATACGATGGCCACCAGTGGAGAGTGGCAGTGCAGGAAGTTTGAGAACGGACTGCGGAGCGACTTGAAGGTTTTAATCTCCAGCCTTTGTATACGGACGTTCCCTGCCTTGGTCGAGAGAGCCAAAGTGTTGGAGAAGAATATGACGGAAGCTGAAAGACAGAAGAAACAGCAACAAGGGAGTAAGGGACCTATAGTGTCCCGGGGAGGTACCGTTCCGAGAAGGACACCTTACCCTCGTCCTAGTCAGCCATCTAGCACGAGCAGTTCTCAAGCTTTAGTTCCTGCTGGACAAGCTGGGCAGTACGGGAACGTTACTTGTTTCCAGTGTGGAGGACCACACTACCGTTCGTCGTGTCCTCAGTTGGTGGGAGGAAAATACTGTAACCGGTGTGGACGAAATGGACATTTGGAGAACGAGTGCAACATGAGTGGTCGAGCGGTGATGAGACCACCGAACGCTGGAAGGAATCAGCAAGGGAGAGGTGGACGAGCCCAAGCTGTTGGGCGTGTGTATGCGATAACTGGAGCGGAGGCGGCTAGCTCAGGTATATTCATCAACCGCACTTTCTTGTGGTATGAACTGCCTTGCTGTACACTGTTTTGATTACTGTGATAAGGAAGCTGTTCGGTCTGATAGTGTAAACACCAACAATTGGGTTAGTTTAGATATTCGACCAGTGAGATAGATGTTTGTTACTATGTTAGTGAGAGTGCTATTTTCTAGAATTGACTAACTTAGGAGAGATTTAATGTGAATGGGATGTTGGCGTTCGGTATCCCATGAAAATAACTTAGAATAAGAATTCTTTCAATTGGAAAGGATTATGTTTGAGACGAGCGTCCTTTGTGTGAAGGGTTAGGTTTGAGCGTTCGGCTCAGCCTAGCGTGTCCAACGATTGAAAATAAATTGAAGTGCATTTAGACCGCTCGGTTTTGTTCACCAGCGTTCGTCATAAGTAGCGCTTAGTATTATACTGAGCGTTCGTCCAAATGAACCCTCGATCTTAGACTGGGCGTTCGTCCTAAGTTAGCGTTCGGTCTAATACCGAACGTCCGTTCTAAAGGCGCGTTCGTTCTATTTTTGTGCTCGGTCAACTACGTAGGGTTCGCCCTAAATATCGTCCGGTTCGACACTAAACGTTCGTCTTAATAACGCTCGGTCTTGAAACGAGCGTTCGTTCTTAACAAGCGTTCGGTTTCGAAATGAGCGTTCGTTCTAAGAAGTGTACGGTCTTATACCGGTCGCTCGTCCATACTCTGAATTTCAGAACGTACGTAAATAGCGTTCGTCCCAAATTATCAAATGTTCACTCTTGGTCTTATTTAACACTCTTTCTCAGGGCGCTAAATATTCGTTTGATTATATCCTGGTCTTTTTGAAGATGGTCTACGATCTTTATATCCAAGTTTATTCTGAATCCGTTATACTAGGTTGTTAAGGGTCGGGTCCTTTGACCGTTCGGTTTCGTTCGTTCTTTAACGTTCGTCATTTATACCCTTTATTTGAATTTGCTATATATATATGTATATATATATATATACTTGTCTTAGTTTTCAATAATCAATTTATTCCGGGATATTCAGATTAATCTTTTATGTTCTCTTTCATCTGTTGCTTCTGTTTATCCTTTCCACACTCTAATCCAATAATAAAATACTTCAATATTAATTCTTTTCCTCTTGGAAAACTCGTGACTCTTCCTAATGAAAATTTCTCTCGTTCGGTATAATGTTACCAATCCATTAACCTTTCAAATTCAATGTCTCTGTATTTCAAAGTCATCTACTGGTTCCTTATTTCACGGTTCCATTGTAATTTATTTTCTTCCCATAAATATTTAGTCCTTACCCAAACATAACCGTTCGTTATAGTTGGAACCAGTCAACATTGAAGAAATTGATAAAGACGTGTGTGTGGGACGAAGTCACTTGTCCTAGGAAGCTGCTGCCGAATGTTCTTGGGTTGTAGACGCTTCGGGACGGTAGCGTATGAAGATATCATTTTCTTCTCAATTGGCTAATCCTCATTTAGTTTTCACGCATCGCCACTCTGGATATATATTGGAGACTCGTCTGATGTGCTAGGACTAGAAGGACTAGAACACGTTCGTATTTAAGGATTGTATAAATCCAACCAGTAGGTATTGGAGATACCCCATCTAGTGTTCAAGTAAAAAAATCCATCAGATGGGTGAAAGTGGTCTGGAACGAGAAGAATGACGACATTACAGGATAACTTGAAGGTTTGCTAGCATGGACAAAGTACTCCGTCTACACCTTAGTATACCTAGATTTTCGAGGACGAAAATTTTTGTAGTCGGAGGGAATGTAAGACCCTGGAAAATAACGTACATTGGAGTACGCGTGGCAGCTGGAGAGCTGGGCACCTCAACAACGTACGTGGCGGCAGCAGGGAGGAGCATTCCAACAGCAGACGCCAGGTGTCACGCTGCATGGGGTCTGGAGTTGGGAAAAGCAGTGCAGTTTGCGTGTCACTCGGAGGGCGCGACAGTTCAATAGAGAACGCCAGGTGTCACGGCGAGAGGAATCTGGAAAGCGTTAGTGGAATGCACGTGGCTGACGAGGAGCGGACGTTCGGCACTGGAAACAAAGCATGCATTTTCAGAAAAATTCATCTCTCGCTCTACACGCACACTCCTTTCTTAATTCTGGAAAATTCTTTCTCTCCTCCTTCTCTCTACGACTTCCCCACCTTCTCTCTAGGAACCTTCATCTCCTCTCTACCATTACTCACTTCTTTTAACTCCAATCAACTTTCTGAAACCGTAGAAACGTTCACGGGCCAGTAAACTTCATTTTAAGCTGAACCTCTTTTGATCCTGTAACCGGTAAGTTTCCCAGCCATACCCTAGTTCTGGAGTTACTATGAACGCTGTTTCAGTTGCATGCAAGGATAAAATCTGAATTTCTGAGTTTTCTTTGGTTAGACTTAGTTAAGGAGCGTAAGGAAGAGCTTAGCGGGTAGAAAGTTATAGTTGGGCAGATTCAAGTTACACTGTTGAACGTTCACTGCTATCCAGGTAAGGGAAGCTTATACGTTTAATTTATACTTGTATGTGGTTTAAATCTGGATTGCATGTATTAAAAGTATTATGTTTGAACTGTATGGACGTTTACTGATATCTGGTATGAATTCTGGTTTTGATTGATCTGTCATGAACGAACACTGCTTGTATGTATTAAATATGTTGTGATTTTGATTGAAATGCATGTTGGTTTGATTACGTATGAATGGAGTATGGTTATTGTATATTTGGAATGATTAAAATGTCGAGATCTGTATGATTATGATGTATTAAATCTGGAATGAAAGATATAAAGTTTATAAAGTTGAAATCTGGAAAATTCTGTTAAGGTTGAAAAACCTGAAATTTAAATCTTCCCTTTTATAAATGACGCTCGTCATCGCACGGTCTTAGACCGTTCGGTTTCCTTGAAATAACTTAGAATGGAATTCTTTCATTTGGAAAGAATTCTGCTCGAGAACGAGCGTCCCCATTTGGATGTCTGAGCGTTCGGTTTAGCTCAGCGGTATTTAAATATTTGAAACTTTATAAATATGTAACGCTCGTTCTTTAACCGAGCGTTCGTCCTTGAGAGCGTTCGACCTCATGTCGAGCGTTCGTCTTTGATAGCGTTCGGCCTTGTGTCGAACGTTCGTTCTTAATAGCGTTCGGTCTTATGACGAACGATCGTCTTAAACTGCTCATGGTATTCTACCAAGCGTTCGTTCTACATAGCGCTCGGTCTTATAACGAGCGTCCGTCCAGAACCGCGCTAGGTCTCATACCAAGCGCTCGTACTGATTGGATAAATATCTGATAGAATAGCGTTCGTTCAAAGTATTAAATATTCATTGTCTTGACGTTCGTTCAATTCCTGACATTGGTTTTCATATGCAAATTTCTTCAAAGATAAATCCTAAGTATTCCTGATCCTCCGTTTTCTTTAAATTTGGTTCAAGTATTATCCCCAAATATTTTCTAAGTATCAGTACACTTCAAGTCGAGTCAGTTCATTTAATTGACCAAGCACAAGAGTACGTTCGTTATATATTTTTCTGAATGTCCAGTAATCGTATTTGGACTTTCGTCCTAATTATTCAGTGGACTGAGCGTTCGTCATTTTTTACTCCAAAACCTAATGATGTAAAAGATGATGGAATATGATAAATTAAAGTGTGAACACTATGAGAACTGGATTTATGATGTTGGATTTTTTGGACGAGCGTTCCAGGGAGGAACGTCTCATATATATATATATATATATATTGAAAGATTGAATTGGTAAAGTATGACCGTGGGTAGCTAATGCTGGCTTGGTCCATCCTGATATTCCGTGATACTCATCTTCATGTAGAGGAGAGTAGTTCATGTGTGGGAATGGCAGGAGGTCCTTAGTCCATAAGTTAACATGGGCGATGTAAGAACGGACTAACCTCGAGTGGCAGCTGTTGAGGGCTTCCCAGTTACTACACCACTCGGGTGCAAGGACGCCTGTAGCTACATGGTTCATACAGTCCGGACGGTCTGTCTTATATACGTATGTTTATGATTGTGATTGGATAAGTCAAATGTTGTATGTGTGAATTGAAATGTAAATGTATGTGTTGATTTTATAAATTAAATATTATAAGCTTACCCTTGCATTTCCATTATGTGTCTACTGTCCATGTATATTTCCGTCTTGTCAAAATGCAATGATCATCCGTTGTGGGTGTGAGCAGATGGTGGTGCATCCCTTGATCAAATGCTGGAAGAAGAAAATTTGGATGAAGCAAATCGGGTGGAGGTTGAAGTGAAGGCCGAACAGTAGCTCGTTCGGTTTTTAGTTAGTTTATTTAGGATGGCGGTCCGCTTGTGAGCGAGCGCCCTTTTGCTGGATGTAACTACTTGGACGTTCGGTATTTTATTTTGTAAACCGTTCGTCCTCATTGTTTTGTAAACGCTCGTAACTTATGTTTGCATGTAAGGCCGTTCGGCCATTCGCGAATTTAACCCCTCTTATTTAAGGACTGTTTCTCCATACTATTACGTGTAATTATTCTAAATATATAGTTGATGACTGTAGAATTTTGGGATGTTACAGGTGTTCTGTAGTAGATGGTTGTCACCTCAAAATTATTAGTTACTGGACATCAAAACCATAAAATAAAATTTGATGGAGATCAAAACCATTAAATTAGTATATTACAGATACAAGAAATGTAACATCCCAAAATTATACAGTCATCAACCATATACTTAGAATAATTACACGTATCAATAACCCAAAACAGTTTTAATATTAAAGGGAGCAGAAAATCAAAAGTGGTCGAACGGCCTTACTTATATATATAATTCAACGAGCGTTCACAAAATAAATGAGACGAACGGTTTACAAAAATTGACCGAACGTCCGACTATTTACAATCAATCAAAAGAGCGTTCGCTCACAGCCGCTCGCTACTCTAACTATACTAACTAAAAACCGAATGCCTCACTGTTCGGCCTTCACTTCTACTTCCACGAGGTTCTCTTCAGCTATGAATCCATCTTCAAGTGTTTGCTCCAAGGAAGCATCTCCATCTGCTCACATCCACCCGGATGATCATTGCATTTGACAAGACGGATATACATAGACAAGACAACACAATGGAAATGCAAGGGTAAGCTTATTGAATTTAATTCAAGTCAACATACAGTTTATACATATCAAACATATCAATTTGTTCATAACACATGCACTCAAATCATACATTAACACAACCAAAATCCTGATACTAGACCGACCGTCCGGACATGTATAAATTCTGTGTAGCTACGACGTCCGTGCACCCAGGTGGAAGAGCTGGAATACTCGTCAGCTGCCACCTGAGGTTAGTCCGTTCCGTCCAAGTTACAGTTATGGACTAGGACCTCCTGCCATTCCCACGCATGACATGCTCCTCTCTACTTGAGAACGAGCACTCACGGAATATCAGGATGAACCGCCAGCTAAGCTTGCCACATTCATACTTTACAAATCTCAATCTTTCAATCAAGAGTCGTTCCTCCCTGGAACGCTCATTCAAACTCCATAACTGTTTATTCATCACATATATTTCTCATCATTCATAATCTTTCATTCCGAGTACGTACAATTACACACGTTCAACCCTCTCGAATATGGGAATAACCGTGAGGAACGACACCGAAGAATTTACCCCGCTCCAAAACAAGGTAATATCGACTACTAGATAGATGAACGACCTGCATTAACACGGGTGCTTGACACTGTCGGTCGACCCAAATGGACGACCTGTATTAAGGTGGTTGCTCGACGCTGTTGGTCGACACAGATGAAGGATCTGCATTATCAAGGACACTCGACGCTGTTGGTCGAAACAGATGAATGATCTGCATTATCAAGGACACTCGACGCTGTTGGTCGACACAGATGAATGATCTGCATTATCAAGGACACTCGACGCTGTTGGTCGACACAGATGAATGATCTGCATTATCAAGGACACTCGACGCTGTTGGTCGACACAGATGAATGATCTGCGTTATCAAGGACACTCGACGCTGTTGGTCGACACAGATGAATGATCTGCGTTATCAAGGACACTCGACGATGTTGGTCGACACAGATGAATGATCTGCATTATCAAGGACACTCGACGATGTTGGTCGACACAGATGAATGATCTGCATTATCAAGGACTTTTCCAGAAAAAGTAAGAGCGCTTGGTGTAAGACCGAGCACTACCCAATACGATCACTAGGTGTAATATCGACACTGCTCATTATGAGCTCTAAGCGAAAGACCTACATCAAGAATTTATTGATAATACCGAACGGTCAATGACCGTATCGATAACGAACATTCAATTTCATGCACTTTTCATATAAAAATCCTCTTTTACAGTAACTCCTTTCCCAGTATAACTTACATTCTTTCAATTAATCATATCACAGTATACTCTAAACTTCTCAATCTTTGAATCAATATCATATACCAACATCGAATATCAAAGTCACATTATATACCAATTTACAGAACATTCATACACACAAACGTATAGTTCCCAGTACATACATGCAACACTTTCATATATCATCTTAGCATCATATTCATATACTCACAAATCAAATATTAGAAATCATATTTTCAAGCATCACATAACACGCATGCAGTACAGACATCACATGAATTAAACCAATAAGCTTCCCTTACCCGGATTAAGCAACGTGCGTTCGTTCTTCAGAGAGAGAGAAAACAGATTCCAGTATACTCCTCTACCCTTAACGTTCAAAACCCCAAAACTCCTCAAACTAAAATTACAGAAAAACCAATACTGGTTCAGAGAAGGTGCATGCAGATTAAAACGAAGCTTGCATGTTGAAAATGAAGAGTGGTTGAGGACGTGAAACTTACCCGTTTCAGAATCCAAAACCAATCGGTTTGATGGAAAGCTCACGGTGTAGGGACGCTTCTCACGGTGCTGAAACGTGAATGGAGCAAAGGAGGGTGAGTTGCAGAAGAGAGAAGAAGAAAGGTCTCTAGAGAGATGGAGGAGAAAAATGGAGGTTTGGTTTTCTGAGGAAGATGAAGGAGCACGCAGAGAAGGGAAGAGTGTTTCAGAAAATTAATTTTTCTTCCCAAGTCAAACGGACACTCTCTCCTGCGCTGCCACTTGGCTTCCACTATCAAACTCAGAACCTTCCAATTTGACACCTGGCGGTGGCATGCAGAGTGAGGGCGTGTGCTTCTTTAATGGCACGGAACACGTGTCACACGTATTAATGGAAGCAGGGAGGTGACTAAGCAGAATAATTAATGGGGCGTGACAAGAAACATATTTAAGTCTGTTTTTTTTTGTTTCCTTATCTTAGTCGGTTTCAATCTGTTAGTGCACTAGGGATTTTTGAAGCTGCTCTAGTACCTGATCTAATTAGTAATTATTAGAATAAATAGAAGTTTTAAGTTAAGTTATTTCTTGCATAAACTTATGATGTTTTCCAATGTGATACAAAAACATATAAAATTGGCCTTTATTTATGCTAATGCTAGATCATAATTCTATCTGATTAATGAATCATTCGGGTAAAGAAATATAGGGACTAGTCTTGAGAGGCAACCTACGATATATTCAAACTAATTGTAAAATACAGTTGCTGCTATACTATTGAAATTTTATCATGTATTCCAACACTGATCAACTTTCGCTGTGTGTTCTTTTGTATTAACAATCTCCATTCAATTTTGTTTGGCTTTATTAAATTAATGTTAAAACAATTTTTGTGCTTTTATCACGAAAAAAAGTTATGATTACAAGTGTTGTAACATCCCAATTATATAATAACCAATAGGTTTAATCCTTTTCGACATCCCTATTTATGTACGAATGTCTCAATTGGGTCCTCGTTTTTTAAAGTGTATCAAAATGGTCCCTAATTTTGAAAATTGATATCAATTGAGTCCTTTCCGTTAAGTTGGCTGGACGACGTTAAAAAAATTGATGAGTGGATGCTGAGATGACGAACGAACGCCCGTCCACCAGCGAACGAACGCTCGTCCACCAGAGAACGAACGCTCGTCGACCTCTTACTGCTGGACGACCGTTCGTTCCACACTGGACGACCGTTCGTTCGGTGGTCGACGAGCGTTCGTTCGTCATCTCAGCATCCACTCATCAATTTTTTTAACGCCGTCCAGCCAACTTAACGGAAAGGACTCAATTGATATCAATTTTCAAAATTAAGGACCATTTTGATACACTTTAGAAAACGAGAACCCAATTGAGACATTCGTACATAAATAGGGATGTCGAAAAGGATTAAACCTAACCAATATTATATAATAAAGACGTCAACATTCAAATATAGAGAACAGTCAGCATATGACGTGTAATTTAAGTGCAGAATTACAGTCATCCGAAAAAGAAAGGAACGAAAATTTAAACTTAACAGTTTAAATTATTGAACACTACAACAAGTGTTCGAATAGGAAAGTTCTTAGCAGACTAAACCAGAACCTCGGTATCCTCTAGCTCTTGCTCCAAGGGAATCTCCTCGACAACATCTGCTCCCATCCAAGTGGATGATCATCGCCAAAGGAACGAAAATTTAAACTTAACGGTTTAAATTATTGAACACTACAACAAGTGTTCGAATAGGAAAGTTCTTAGCAGACTAAACCGCAACCTCGGTATCCTCTAGCTCTTGCTCCAAGGGAATCTCCTCGACAACATCTGCTCCCATCCAAGTGGATGATCATCGCCAAAGAAACGAAAATTTAAACTTAACGGTTTAAATTATTGAACACTACAACAAGTGTTCGAATAGGAAAGTTCTTAGCAGACTAAACCGCAACCTCGGTATCCTCTAGCTCTTGCTCCAAGGGAATCTCCTCGACAACATCTACTCCCATCCAAGTGGATGATCATCGCCAACGAAACATACCCAAACAGCACATAACAAAAACAATGCAAGGGTGAGCTAGATATAAAAAAAACATGTTATACATATAGCACAGTTAATTCATGTCATCATACGTAGTTATATATATATATATAAGAACAATTCAAGCATACTCATTAAACCACAACTCACACTCACACGACTCATCCGGATTTGTATAACTCTCGAACTAGCAGTCGTCTTTGCACTTGCATAGTTCTGTTGGCACTCTTCAACACTAGCAAGGTGAATCCCCAAGCTGCCTATCTCTGCCATTAAAGGCTATAGACGAGGACCTCCCTCTACTCTCACCACAGACACTGTTCTTCTCTATGTGAGCATGAACAATGCTTTGAGTGTAGGGATAGAGAGACCGAGCCCAAAGTTCACTACAGTTATACAGAACAACCACAACACCACATATCACTTTCATCCATCTCTCCCCGAGATGTCCAAATCATACTCAAACTCATCATTTACATCCACAGTCATCTCTCCCTGAGATGTCCAAATCATACTCAAACTCATCATTTACAACCATAGTCATATTATCAGAGTAATTTATCATATCTCATGCATTCACATGTTTTTCACATAAATCACATCAGAGTATATATTCCAACCACATTGCACACTTAAAACAAGAGCAAATAACCTTGGAACCGAACACTATTTGCCGAGCACTATTTGGACGAATACATTTGGACGAACGCTATCTGCCGAATGCTATTGTTGAATACTAGTTGGTTGAATACTATTTGGACGAACGCTATATGACCGAACGCTATCTGCCGAACGCTATATGCCGAACGTATTTGGCCAATGTAAGACCCTTGTAAACTCAAAATTTTACCAAGTTGTAAAAATTTCAAGTTGTAGTGTAAAATAGAATGCTGTCAAAATTTGACATGGTTTACTATTTTATGTATAACTTTTTATACAATTAATATTTTGGGTTAATTCTTTTTCCATTAGAAAGTAGACTCAAAGAGCTTCGATTTGAGTACTCATACGTTTTTTTTCAACATCGGGAAGGGCCTCAACCAAATCAAACAAGTCACGAAAAACGTTATTTTGAGTTTTCTGCTGGTTAATCGATTAACAGCTGTAGTTAATCGATTGTTACAGAGAAAATTCGTGTTTTAGCCTCTGGACTCGAGTTAATCGATTAGCACTTTAGTTAATCGATTAGCTACGTCAGTTATGGAAACATAACAGCCTGGAACACGTTTTTTTGAGCGTGCAAGGTTGGGGAATCTTCCCACAAACCATTCTTTCCGGATTTTGGGGCTGGAAAATGGATTAGTAAGGCCAGATGTCGGTCTTTTATTGCTAAATTACAATATCTTGGGTCCTTGCTTGTCTTGGAGCCATTTCTTTAAATCCAAATCAGACTTGGAAGTTTGGGGAGAGTGGAGAGCTTTTTGGTGTGAGGAGAACGAAACTCTAAGTGTGCAGAGGTATTGGAGCGTGCTTGGTCTACCAGAAGGGAAGAGTTACTCTCTTGGAAGAAGAAGTTAAGATCTTCAAGAGGTAAGGGGAGCTAATCTATGTATTTTACTTTGTGGAAAATTTGTATGAATTGGATGAAATGTTTTAAGCATATGGAGATGATGTTAGATTGATCCTTGATCTTTGGTTTTCTGTTTGAATCTATGGACTTGTTATTATCAATATGATAAGGTGAGATAATTAAATGATGGATTGAGAATTCTGAATATGAAAGAAGCTTGAAGGTAAAGTTGTAAGGGGAGTTAGATTTAATCTATGAATTCTGCATAAGTTGGATGATGAAATAATTGTGTAAGGTGATGAATATATGTGAATTTGTTAGGGCCTGGCGAGTATATGAGAGAAGGAGATATAGGAGGGAGAAGGGAGAAGACGAACGTGCTAACATGGACGAGCAGAACATGGACGAACGTTCGGAGCGAGGGGCGAGGACGAGCGTCCCAACGATGGGCGAGGACGAATGTCCTAACATGGACGAGCGTCCCAACGAGGGGCAAGGACGAACGTCCTAACAAGGACGAGCGTCCTGAATAAAGAAGAGCGTCCGCAACAGAGAGGAGCGACAGCGTTCGTCTAAATGGCAAGCGGAAGATCAGGCGGGAATTCAAGGGGCGATCAGCAGAGTTAATTAGTAATAAATACAGTAAATAAGGACAGATTGATTATTTCCAAATAATTACTAATAATTACTAATTATTCCTTACCTTTTCTGGAAGGAGTGATTAATATTATTAATAGAGGGCACCTAGAGGTTAGGAGGTATGTTTTGATTATTGAAAGTATTGTTAGAGAGGTTATGCTCTCGTGTGACTGAAGGAGAACCTGCTCCCAGTCATTGGTTGTGTTTGTGATTACCCTAGTCTCAATAATAAAGATTTTCATTCATTTGAGTACGTACGTTTACAGTGAAAGGCAAGTTACGTGGTCAGACACGTAACAATTGGTCCGACCTGCCGGATCTTATTGCAGGGAGTAAAGCGTCATGGAGGGAAGGCTGAATGCTGTGGAAGGAAGAATGGAGACCCTAGAAATATCTATGGGCGGGCTGGAGTCAGCAGTCCAGGAACTGGTGAGGGTGTTAGGGGAGCGAGGTCGACGGGATGACGGCCACCTTGATGGTAGCCAAGGATCAATCAACGGGAGGAGGAATGACGAAGAAGAAAGGATTGGAAGCGGCGCAGAGGGTGGACACCAAGAGGAGCAGCCATATTGGAGGAGGAGGGTCGAGTTACCCGTGTTCGAAGGAAACGAGCCTATGAACTGGATTTATAGGGCGGATAAATTCTTCGAACTGCAAGGGGTACCGGAGGACGAGAAATTGCGCCTGGCATACATCAGCATGGAAGGGATAGCCGGACACTGGTTCCGGTTTTGGAGGGAGAAAGCAAGGAACAGATCATGGGCCGGGTTGAAGGAGGCATTGGTGATCCGGTTTGGAGGCAGAAATCGAGGCACGGTCTTCGAAAGACTGGCATCTTGTAAACAAACGGGATCTGTGGGAGATTATATTCAAGAATTCGAGGTATTGGTGGGCCAAGCAGAGAAAATACCCGAGGCACAATTAATGGGGTATTTCATGGCAGGTTTACAGGAGGGGATACGTAACCAACTCAGGTTGCTTGACCCAAAAGAGTTTATGGACGTCATGAGACTAGCAAGAGACGTGGAGGCGTTCCAGGCTGGGACAAGGGCGAGCGGAGGCATCGTCAGCAAGGGACAAACGTGGGGAAAGCCGAGCGGTGCAGTGACAAGGGTGGATACTGGCCGCCACAATCAGAACCGAACGGGTACTGTGGAAAGGGAAGGAGGTACAAGACGAGAAGGGGAGCGTACGTTCTCTAGCGCTCAGGGCAGGAACGTACGGGATTTACCGTACGCGGAGTACGTCAAGCGCAGGGAGGAAGGGAGGTGTTTCCGGTGCGGAGGACCGTTCGGTCCGGGCCACCGCTGTCCAGAAAGAGGGATTCGGATGCTGATCTTGGCCGAAGAAGAGGAGCCAGGAGGGGAAGAAGAGGTGGAGGTGGAATGCGAACAACTGGAGCTGTCTGCTCTCTCAGCAGGAGGGCTCACCCAGCCCAGAACGATGAAGTTGCACGGACAGATAGGGACGCAGCAGGTTTTGATCCTAATTGACAGTGGCGCCAGCCACAACTTCATCAGCAGGGAATTGGTAGAAGATCTATCTTTACCCGTCGTGGATACACTACCCTACAGGGTGAGTTTGGGGGATGGACGGAGGAAGGAGACGAGAGGATGTTGTGAATCAGTAACGGTTCAGGTAGGGGAGATTGTGATCAACGAACGTTTTCACTTGTTCGAATTGGGCGGAGTGGATGTGATACTGGGGGTCGAATGGTTGGCCAAGCTAGGCGAGGTAATCATAAATTGGGGGCAGCTAACCATGGCGTACGTACAAGCAGGGAACAGGGTGACCATCAAGGGAGATCCAACTCTAACTAGGAGGTTGGTGGAACCTGCAGCTTTGCTTAAAATGAAGGAAGTCGAGGTCTGGTTATTAGTGTGGGAGCTAGCGGAGACAGAGAAGGAAAAGGAACCAAGCCCGAACGTTCCGGAAAAAGAGACGTTCGGTCCAGGACTGACTCGGATGCAGACGTTCGACATAAAGCGAATCCTGGAACGTCACGCTGAAGTGTTTCACGAGCCGGACGGACTACCACCTGATAGGGGAATGGCTCATCGAATCCCCTTAAAGGAAGGGACAGACCCTGTGAATGTAAGACCGTACAGATATCCCCATGTAATGAAGGAGGAGATTGAGAAACAGGTGGCGGAAATGCTGAAGGCAGGCGTTATAAGGTCAAGCACCAGTCCATATTCAAGCCCTGTAATTTTGGTGAAGAAGAAGGATGGCAGTTGGCGGTTTTGTGTGGACTACAGGGCCCTAAACCGAGCTACCGTACCTGACAAATTCCCTATTCCCTTGATAGAGGAGTTGCTGGACGAACTAAGGGGAGCCAAATACTTCTCAAAGGTGGATTTAAAGTCAGGCTATCATCAGATACGAATGGGAGCAGGTGACATAGAGAAAACGACTTTCCGGACGCACCAGGGCCACTACGAATTCATGGTAATGCCGTTCGGCCTAACCAACGCGCCAGCCACTTTTCAGAGTGCCATGAACCAACTATTACAACCTTACCTGCGGAAATTCGTACTGGTATTCTTTGACGATATACTGGTGTACAGCCGCACCTGGGAGGAGCACTTGGAGCATGTAGCGACGGTGCTAAGGGAGCTGGTGGCACATAGATGGGTGGCAAACAGGAAGAAATGCGAGTTCGGCAGAACTCAAATAGGGTATCTGGGCCATCGGATATCAGAGAAGGGGGTAGAGATGGACGAGGACAAAGTGCGGGCAGTGCTGGAGTGGGAGAAACCGAAGACGGTAAAGGCTTTGAGGGGTTTTCTGGGGCTAACTGGCTACTACAGGAGGTTCGTAAAGGATTATGGGAAGATTGCCCGGCCCTTGACCGACCTTCTCAAGAAAGGACAGTTTGCGTGGACGGAACAAGCAGAGGAAGCCATGCTTAAGTTGAAGAAGGCAATCACGACAGCACCTGTATTGATTCTGCCGGATTTTAACCAGCCGTTCCACATTGAGTGTGACGCGTCCGGGAGGGGGATTGGAGCAGTACTCATGCAAGGGAAGCAACCCATAGCTTTCTTTAGCAAAGCGCTGTCGGAGGGATCGCTAGGGAAGTCAATCTATGAGAAGGAACTAATGGCACTGGTTTTGGCCATACAACATTGGAGGCCGTACCTATTGGGGCAACGGTTTGTGGTCCACACGGATCAGAGGAGTTTGAAGTATCTCTTGGAACAACGCATCACCACTCAGAACCAGCAGAATTGGCTAGCAAAACTCCTGGGATACGACTTTGAGATCGTGTACAAATCAGGTGTGACCAACAAGGTGGCGGACGCCCTATCACGCAAGGATGAGGATGAGCTGCGGGACGAGAAGGAGTTAACGGTGATGGTTCGGCCATATTGGCAAGATTTCAAGGAAATCTCGGAGGAAGTCGAGGCGGATGTGGAGTTACGGAAAGTGATTTATGACTTAAAGAAAGACCCCAACTCCCATCCCTCGTTCACGCTAGAGAACGAGCGTTTGCACTATAAAGGGAGGCTCGTGCTGTCGGCCCGTTCGGCCTGGGTGCCCAAGCTGATAGCCGAATTCCATTCCACACATACAGGAGGCCATTCAGGGGTCTACCGGACGTACCGCAAGGTGGCACAGTCGCTCTATTGGGTAGGAATGAAGAAAGCAGTGACCGAATTCGTTGCCCATTGTCTAGTCTGTCAACAACATAAATATTTAACCTCATCACCGCAAGGGCTGCTGCAGCCGTTACCCATTCCCAACGCCGTCTGGGAGGAGATAAGTATGGATTTTATTGTCAAACTACCCAAATCTAGAGGCTATGATGCTGTATTAGTGGTGGTGGACCGACTCAGCAAATACGGACATTTCATACCCCTAAAACACCCTTATTCCGCACGCACTATAGCCGAAATCTTCGTGAAAGAGGTTGTCCGATTGCATGGGGTACCACTATCGATCGTAAGTGACCGGGACCCACTGTTCTTAAGTAATTTTTGGAAGGAGTTGTTCAAGCTACAAGGCACTCGACTAAAGATGAGCACAGCCTATCATCCTGAGACGGATGGGCAGACGGAGGTTCTCAACAGGGTCCTGGAAGGGTATCTGAGATGTTTTTGTTCCGAACAGCCCAAGGGCTGGAGCACAGTGATACCGTGGGCGGAATACTGGTACAACACCAGCTATCAGGAATCAGCCAAATGCACGCCATTTGAAACTGTCTATGGAAGGCCGCCACCCTCCCTGCATAGGTTCGTCCCAGGAGAAACCTTAGTGGAGTCCGTCAGTCAGGAATTACAGACGAGAGATGAAGCCCTCCGCCAGCTAAAGTTCCATCTAGCCAGGGCACAGGAATTAATGGTAAGGCAGGCAGACAAGGCGAGACGACCGTCCCAAGTTGGAGTAGGAGATTGGGTCTATCTGAAGATTAGACCTCACCGTCAAACGACGATGTCGTCCATGGTGCAGTCTAAGTTGGCTGCTCGCTATTTTGGTCCCTTCTTGGTCATTCAGCAGGTAGGAGCAGTCGCATTTAAGCTGCAATTACCAGAGACCGCCCGAATACATCCCGTGTTCCATGTGTCACAATTAAAGAAGGCAGTAGGGGATCACCCGGTCGAGCCGGAGTTACCCAGAGATTTGGAGGGGGAGGCACCATCTCCACGACCGGTCAGAGTGCTGGACAAGAGGCAAGTGCACCAGGGAGAGGACGCACGGCAGGAAGTCCTGGTCGAATGGCAGGAAGGAGGTCCTGACGGGGCTACATGGGAAGATGCCCTCACCATCCAAGACCAATATCCTGACTTCAACCTTGGGGACAAGGTTGATCTTCAGGGGGTGGGTAATGTTAGGGCCTGGCGAGTATATGAGAGAAGGAGATATAGGAGGGAGAAGGGAGAAGACGAACGTGCTAACATGGACGAGCAGAACATGGACGAACGTTCGGAGCGAGGGGCGAGGACGAGCGTCCCAACGATGGGCGAGGACGAACGTCCTAACATGGACGAGCGTCCCAACGAGGGGCAAGGACGAACGTCCTAACAAGGACGAGCGTCCTGAATAAAGAAGAGCGTCCGCAGCAGAGAGGAGCGACAGCGTTCGTCTAAATGGCAAGCGGAAGATCAGGCGGGAATTCAAGGGGCGATCAGCAGAGTTAATTAGTAATAAATACAGTAAATAAGGACAGATTGATTATTTCCAAATAATTACTAATAATTACTAATTATTCCTTACCTTTTCTGGAAGGAGTGATTAATATTATTAATAGAGGGCACCTAGAGGTTAGGAGGTATGTTTTGATTATTGAAAGTATTGTTAGAGAGGTTATGCTCTCGTGTGACTGAAGGAGAACCTGCTCCCAGTCATTGGTTGTGTTTGTGATTACCCTAGTCTCAATAATAAAGATTTTCATTCATTTGAGTACGTACGTTTACAGTGAAAGGCAAGTTACGTGGTCAGACACGTAACAGAATTGGATGATGGAAATTCGTTCTAGCATGTTGGTATATGCGTAAATGAAGTTTTGATGGATTTGGGTGTGAATTAGGGTGGTAAACAAGGAAGTTTTAACTCACTTTTCATGGAATACGAAAATTGTGTGTTTTGCTTAGTTAATGAATTTTTGGTTGGATGAATTGATGGAAGTATGAGATGATTATTGGAATTGTGTATGTTGGATCTGTGTTGACATGAAAATTCGGTGGTAGTGCTGTTAGAAAGGAAATCAAGTGTCTTTATGGTCAATTTGGGCTATTTTAGAGGAAGTGAGGTAGGGATTTTGAGTAAATGAGGGCTGCAGTGTTCCTGGACTGTTTGGGCAGTCTAGACAAGTCCACTGTGACTTGTTAGAAACATAAAAGTGGTCTAAAACATGTTCCAAGTAGTAGAATCAAATTTGGGTCCCTAAGTTGTTGAAGTTAGTGTTTTGGAGCTGAAAGTGAACTTTAATCACTTAAAAAAATGGTAGTAGAAATGCTTAGAATCATTTGGATAAGTTTAATTAAGTCTAAAACGAGAATTAAGAGTCTAAGAAGTTGAGAAAAGTGGTTAGAAATGGTCAAGGGAGGTTCTGCTACCATTCTGCAGAATTCTGCATGATGTGAAAAACTGACCGTTCGTCCATGTCGGATTTGGACGATCGGTCATGCCATGTGTTGAGTGGCGTTCGGTCAAATGTTGGTTTGGTTAACGTTCATTCTTGGTAGTAGCGTTCGGTCATAATCATGCTTTGGCTTAGGCATTTAGCGTTCGTCCTTGTCTGGAGAGGGTTCGGTTTTCGGGGATGATATTAATAGCGTTCGGTCATTGGCTTAAATAACGATCGCTCAAGTTATGGTTTAGTAACGATCGCTCAGGTGTTGGTTAGTAGCGTTCGTTCATTCGCTGGTTTAGTAGTGTTCGGTCAGTTGATGGTTTAATTATCGTTCGGTCTTCATAAGGTTTGATAGTAAAGCGCTCGTTCAAGGAGTGTTGAATTCAATATGGTGTTCGGTTCTGAGCGTTCGGCCTAGTGTTTGATCTCACAGTGTTCGTCCATGAAGCGCTAGCTTTAACAGCGTTCGTCCAAACAGTGTCCGTCCAATGGTTTATGACGTTCGTCCAAATAGTTAACTCGCACCTGCACTTTGCAGAATTTGTTTTCGATAGTTTTGGGGGTTCCGGATGTCCGTTTTGGACGTTCTCTAGGTCGTTTTGGGGGTTCTTGACCCTTCCGGAACTGTTGGTAATGGTTTCAAACCTGTTTGAGTTACCTAAAAATGAGTATTAAAAAGATATTAAAAAGATATAAAGAAAATGTGTTAGGTGTACACTATTTTGAGTTGTTTGATATATCTATTTGATATGGGAATGTTGGGTGATCTGTTTGAGATTGCAAATTGATAGGAGAATGATGTTTGAATGGTTAAGTACTGTTGAAATCATGGTTGCATATGATTTGATTATAAGTTTCATGTTAAATGAAGAACTTGAATTGTTTAAAATTTGGTATTGTGATGATTATGTGATGATGATATGATATGTGCGTTATGGTATGCTTGGATTGGTATTGTGAGGATTATTGGATATGTGTATTTTTGGCTACTTGGTGTCATTAAATGAGTGGTGGATAGTAAGCGTTGTGGTTGCTGGCCCGGGGAAGCTCTATAGAGTGTTGGGAAGTAACCTTATACACGGGTGACGTGTGTAACCGCCTGGGGAATCTCTTACATTTATGTAAGAGTGATGGGGGTGACGTGGGGTACTAGTCCGGTGAAGCTCATTACAAAATTTGATTGGCGTTGTGCTTGCGGGCCCGAGGAATCTCTTTAGGCGAGTGATGAGGGGTATACTTGCACTTGTCCGGGGAAGCTCTTGATTAGAGTAATGGAGGGTGACTTGTGTACTTGCTCGGGGAATCTCCCTATAGAGTGATGGGAAGCAGCACTACACATTAGGGTAATGTGTAACGGCCCGGGGAAGCTCTGAAAAGAGTGATGGGAGTGACGCTAGTACAAATTGGTGTATGTATTTTGATTGATCTGTAATATTGGTGGATGTAGTCTGATTTATTTTGTAATGTATATTGGCGTATGCATTCTAATTTGATATTTTGATAAATATTGGTATATGCATATGGTTGAAGCATAATTCGTACTTGGGTATATAGTTTGATCTGGTTAAGGTGTGGATGACAGTATGTTATTATGAGTATATTTATGATGTATATGAATTGTATTTTGTTAGCTCACCCTTGCTTGTTTGTGCATGTGAATGCGATGATCGTGTAATGTGTGATGTTATACGGGAGCAGATGTTATTGCAGATGTGATGGCTGATATTTCTGAACATGCATAAAGGATGAAAGAGAGATGGGATAGATGACTGGGAATGTATTTGTTTGTAGTCGATCTTGACTATTTAAACGTTTTATTTTCGGAATAATCGGTTTGTAATAAATAACGTACTATTTTTCCGTGGAAGTTGAATATTAAAAATTTGAATTTTTACTTACGTGTTTTACGGAAAAATTAGTCAGCGTAACACAAAATTTCGGGGTGTTGCAGCCAACACTATTCACCGCGCTATTCCAACGAACGCTATCTGCCGACAGCTAAATTGCCGAACACTATGCTATTTGGACGGACACTATAAAATCCATCATAATCAGGCCGAACGCTAGAAACCGAGCACCATATTAGATTGAACACTATTTGGCCGTACGTCATGAGATTAAGCACTATTGACCGAACGCTAAACAGGACACCATATTAAATCGAATACTATTAGGCCGAACGCTAAAACCGAACACCTCATTCAAATCGGATACTGCTTGGACGAACGTTAAGATCAATCTCTTGGGCTCAACACTAAAACACCAAACGTTATTAGACCGCATACCATTAGTTCGAACACCAAAAGAACGAACGCTAAGATCAAGCACTTATGCTGGGCGCTAAAACTCCAAACGCTGATAGACAGAATACTATTAGGTCGAACACTATTGAACGAACGTTAAGATCGAGCACTTAGACTTAACGCTAAAACAGCGAACATCTATTAGACTGAATACTATTATTCGAACACTGTTTGGACGATCGGTCAAACATCAAACCTCATCTAGATCGAACGCTAAGTTTTTACGAGCATTACCTGAGGACAAACATCATCGAGACCGAACGTTCTCTATGAACGATCACTAACTTAGAATAATCACCATCAGGATCGAACGTTCACTATCAGATCAAGATCAAACGCTAATCATAATTCATACATCAAGACCGAACGCTTACAATCTAAACCTCAAAATACCTGATCCAGGTCGAACGCTATCAATCACTAATACCCAAGACCGAACGCTTATGATCCAAACCTAATAATCCAAATTAAGGACGAACGACTACAATCACTAGTTCACCAAAACGAACGCTCAAGATCACTTCCTGAGAATACCAATTTAGGACGAACGCTTATAATCACTATTGCACCAAAACCGAACGCTCTCGATTCAAACCTAAGAATCCAATTTAAGACCGAACGCTCAAAATTACTAATACACCAAGGTTAGAGGGTGTGGGAACGTAAACTCCTTGTGATTTTGATAACCTTGTGTGCCAATAACTAAGTGTGGCTATGTCCACTCATAAACAGTGAAAGATTTTGGATGGATTGTTTGAGCACTGATCACTACCATGAGCAAGGCTGGGCAATCTCTGAAATCGGTTCTCTTGGATTTGATTCACAAGAGCAATGGCTTGAGATCCTTCAAGCAAATTCATGCGCATCTATTGACTTCTGTCCTTGTTGCCAATGACTTGGTTATTTCCAAGGCTGCAATTTTTTTGGGAAAACATGTTACAGATGTTCATTACCCTTGCAATTTCCTGAAGCAATTTGATTGGAACTTGAGCTCTTTCCCTTGCAATTTGCTGATTTCTGGCTATGCCTCTGGCCACTTACCCTGGCTTGCAATCCTGATTTATAGATGGACTGTTAGGAATGGTTTTGTGCCTGATGTGTACACTATCCCAGCAGTTTTGAAATCTTGTGCTAAGTTTTATGGGATTGTAGAGATTAAACAGTTTCATTCCGTAGCTTTGAAGACTGCCTTGTGGTGCGACATTTATGTGCAAAACACTCTTGTCCATGTGTATTGCATTTCTGGGGACACTGTTGGTGCTGGCAAGGTGTTTGATGACATGCTTGTGAGAGACGTGGTCTCTTGGACTGGCTTGATATCTGGGTATGTCAAGGCTAGGTTGTTTAATGAGGCCATCGCATTGTTTTTGAGAATGGATGTGGAACCTAATGTGGCAACCTTTGTCAGCATACTTGGGGCTTGTGGGAAATTGGGTTGTTTAAATTTGGGGAAAGGAATTCATGGGTTGGGTCTCAAATGTCTGTTCGGGAAGGAGTTGGTGGTATGCAATGTTGTGTTGGAATGCCTATATAGGTGGAATGCCTTCTAGGAATATCCGTACTTGGAATGCCTATATAGGTGGCCTAGCAATAAATGGACTTGGGAGGGAAGCATTGAAGCTATTTAAAGATTTGATAGTGTCAGGTGCAAAGCCTAATGAAGTGACATTTCTTGCTGTTTTAACAGCTTGCTGCCATTCTGGCTTTGGTCAGCGAAGGCCGAAAGTATTTCAATGAGATGTCAAGTCCCCTCTACAACCTTTCTTCCTGGTTAGAACACTACGGCTGCATGGTTGATTTACTCTGCAGAGCTGGACTGGTGGAGGAAGCTGTGGAGTTGATAAAGACAATGCCCATGTCCCCTGATGTGCAGATCATAGGAGCGCTTTTGAGTGCCTGTAATACATATGGGAATGTTGGATTCACCCAAGAAATCTTGAAATCACTGCAGAATTTTGAATTTCAAGATAGTGGCATATACGTGCTTCTTTCTAATCTGTATGCCTCTAACAAGAAATGGGCTGACGTGAGAAATGTTAGGAGACTGATGAAGCAGAAAGGAATAAGCAAGGCTCCTGGGTCTAGCATTATAAGGGTGGATGGTAAGAGTCATGAATTTTTAGTTGGAGACAGTAATCATCCTCAAAGTGAGGATATTTACGTACTATTGGACATCCTTGCCAATCAAATATACTCTGAGGGGCATATTAATACCCTCTGCTAATCAGACAAGCACACTTGACCCTGAGCTCACGTATTTTGTCTATGGACTTGAACAACTTCTAATGGTGCATTCTATAAAGTGTCTCTAAATCATTTTAGACTTGTCTTATTTATTATGCTCAAACCAGGCCAGATTGGGACTTGATATGGAAGTTCATAATAGTTACAACGCGAGAGCACTGCATTTATGGAAAAGATACGGGGTCACTCCTTGCCAAATTAAGCTTAAGCTTATGCATTGAGAAGCAGCTCAGGAGCAAGATGGTTTCATAGGTACCCTCTTTTAGGGGCCAAAGGGAAATTTTGTCTTGCCCGTGACAGTGACAACGTTTAATGTTTATGATTGTGAGCGATCGGTCAATGGTCACCTGAACTTTGACGACAGTAGTTACTATGCCACAAGCTCTGACATGAGACAAACATAATAGAAATAGAAGCCACTTGGGTAAGTTCAGATAGATACGGAATGCGTCAACTCATTCAATGGCACGTGGTCATAATAATAGAAGAACTCTACCATTACTGGTAGTAGTTTTCCTGAAGCATGAGCATGCTGATTTTTTTATTTTCTTCCAAATGAGATTCCAATTTTATAGAAGATAAATTCTTGAAGATAAACATAATTTACACGACTTGTGTAAATTAAAGCAGTTGTTTGACCAAGTACTTGCATAGTTAGTTAAGTGGTGGTTTCAGAAATTGTCTATTCCGGAATGTGTCGTTTTCATCGAAAAGTACACGTATGTTTTGAGTTTATTTTTTATGACTATTGCTGAAATGAAACAAGAACTAGCAGCCTCCTCTCCCTTGAATCTTGTACAGTTCACTTTTGGCAACTCTATGTAAGGCCGTTCGGTCAAGAGCGTTCGCTTGTTTAATATAAAACTGAATTGGTTTATCATTTAGTGTAATTAATTCTATTATATAATTTTACTGTACTTTTGGGATGTTACAGGTGTTACACTACTTAATAAGAAATGATTAAATTAATTTCAGAGAGACCACATTAATATTAATTAACATTTTGGAAATAATTTTTCTTGTCTATCAGTGTAAAAAACAAATTTAATTCATCATTATAAATTTAGAGATTAAATGGTTCATGCTTCTGTACTTTTATCGAATCATGGATTAATTTCAGCAAAGGTGTCTGCAAAAGGGGAGCCCAAAAGGTATAGAAAGAAAAGACCAGGCCCAGTAAAGTTCGTGAAGAGGGAGGATGTTTCTTTCTGTACCCTGTCAATTTTCTTTTTACACTCTTCAAAACATTCCAGAATAATGTCGTGTAAGGAAAAATTTAATGGATGGAGGAGGAAACTATCGAAGAGGGAAAAAGCAAATAACCTTTGGGCCTTGTACCTCCGAACCAAAATTCGAAGGGTAAATTGGGAAGTTTTGGAAAAATATCTGAGAGGGATAAACCGGTAAGAGATGAGTGTTTGAGAAACAATAGAAGAGAAAAGAGAAAAGCGAGAAGAGAGAAGGATGTCGTCGTTGTCAAGCATGTTTGGGTGTGGAGTGGTGATGGCGCCACCACAAGCACTGGGAATTGGAAAGAGAAGTGACGGAGGATTGACGATAGTGTGTTCGTCTCGGCCGCAGAAGAAAGCGACTACGCATCACATGAAGACTCGGCCACGGAAGACGCAGCCATGGGATATAAACCGCAAGCCAACTGTGTACGATCCTATGCCTCCTCTTCCTCCGGATTGGACTCTCGTTATTCCTGCTGACGCTTCTTCTGCTTCCGCTGCTCCTCCGCCTCCCTCTGCCTAGCCACTCACTCGGTACTGCGTCGTCGTTTTCATGCTTTCTCTGTTTTCTTCAAGCCTCATATTCGCTACTCTTTAAACATTTTATCTTATATTTGTTGTTTAAATCTCAAATGAAACTTTTTTATCTGTGCAATTGTTTTGGATGAATTCACTTTCTTAGGTACGGTGAGCACGAGAATTCGATTAATTTGCGAACTGATGGTTAGGTTTTCTGAATGCGTCTAGTATACGTCAATTTTTAGACTAAAACTAGACACTCTCCCTACGCACTCAGGAACCCTTTGCAACTTCCTTTACCTTTATATTTCTGAATTCTTGTAGACAGATGTTCTTTCTGCCTACGCACTCAGCCTCCTCTCCCTTGAATCTTGTACAGTTCACTTTTGGCAACTCTATGTAAGGCCGTTCGGTCAAGAGCGTTCGCTTGTTTAATATAAAACTGAATTGGTTTATCATTTAGTGTAATTAATTCTATTATATGATTTTACTGTACTTTTGGGATGTTACAGGTGTTACACTAGTTAATAAGAAATGATTAAATTAATTTCAGAGAGACCACATTAATATTAATTAACATTTTGGAAATAATTTTTCTTGTCTATCAGTGTAAAAAACAAATTTAATTCATCATTATAAATTTAGAGATTAAATGGTTCATGCTTCTGTACTTTTATCGAATCATGGATTAATTTCAGCAAAGGTGTCTGTTGTGACATCCCAAATATATACATCATGCATATATAATAAAGACGTCATCATGCATAATATAGGAAAGCAGTCAAGAGTAATTTAAGGATTACAGTCATCCTCAGAATAGTGCAGAAATTGACAATACGATTATTGGAATCTCCCATGGAAATCACGAAAAATTTAAAACTTAAAATACACACAAATGTAATTAAACGAGTTCACGAAATAAGAATTAGTAATGCTAGGTTGCAGCACTGCCGTCTCCATCAAGAGCTGCTCCCAAGGTATCCTCCCCGCCATCTGCTCCCATCCAAGTGGATGATCATCGCCAAATAACATATCCAAATTGGCACACAACACAAACAATGCAAGGGTGAGCTAGATATAAAAAGCATGTTATCTCCTAGCACAATTAATTCATGCAATCATTCATAGGTTCATATAAAATAACAATTAAAGCATACTCATTGATCCATATATTCACATACTTCCATTACATGTAAACATTCATCCAAACATGGTAAACTGACATCACAAGACTTGTTACTTTATACCCCGACTTGTTCCTTTATAGACTGACTCGTCCGGACTAGAATGATTACCGAGCTATGGCGGGTCTTGCACTCGTGGTGGCTTTATGAAAATTTGGGCACTCCCGCCCGGTAGAACATTAGGCACTCCCGCCTAGTGGAACATTAGGCACTACTGCCTGGTGGAACATTAGGCACTACCGCCTGGTGGAACATTAGACACTATCCAACACTATGCAAATACACAACTCATTAACCCACAGTTCACACACTCATCTTTATACTCGCATAGTCTGTTGGCACTCCCCAACACTATGCAAGGTAAATACACACGACTCATCTTTGCACTCACATAGTCTACTGGCACTCCCCAACACTATGCAAGGTAAATACCCACAATTCATCTTTACACTCACATAGTCTGCTGGCACTCCCCAACACTATGCAAGGTAAATACCCATAATTCATCTTTACACTCACATAGTCTGCTGGCACTCCCCAACACTATGCAAGGTAAATACCCATAATTCATCTTTACACTCACATAGTCTGCTGGCACTCCCCAACACTATGCAAGGTAAATACACATGATACATCTTTACACTCGCATAGTCTGCTGGCACTCCCCAACACTATGCAAGGTAAACACACACGATTCAATTCTAGAGAAAATCAACTTTGAACCCAATACTATTTGTAGAACACTATTCATCCGAACACTCTTCATCCAAACACTATTCATCCGAACACTATTCATCCAAACACTATTCATCCAATCAGTTGTGGAACGAACGTTGCTGGACGAACGCCATTTCCAAATAACAGACCGAACACTATTTGAACGAATACTGTTCACCGAACTCGAACGAACGCTATCTGACGAACGTACTTTTCAAGCACCAGGCAAATTTGGACGAACGTCATTTAACAATTTGAACGAGCGTCTCTTCAAAATGGACGAATGCCATCTAACAATTTGGACGAGCGCCCTTTCCGGATGAACGAACGTCATTTTACAAAAAGACCGAACGCTCAGAATCGAAAACAACACTCGTTTGGACGAGCGCTCAAAGGAAGGACGAACGCTAAGCCGAACACCTGGACGAACGCTAGCCAAACACTTTGGACGAACGCTAAGCCGAACACTTTGAACGAACGCTAAGCCGAACACTTTGGACGAACGCTAAGCCGAACACTTTGGACGAACACTAATCCGAACACTTTGGACGAACGCGCTGAACCGAGGACGAACGTATAAATAATTCTAACTCATGAACGAACACTACACTCTTATGCACGAACGCTCACTCAACAACGTGACGAACGTCGCCGTTTCGGACGAACGCTCATCAAAATACATATAAAAATCGAACGTTCAGAAAATACCGAACGTTCACAAGGTCAAGCTGGACGAGCGTCCCCAAAAACTAGACGAACCCTCAGATAATTTGGCAGGACGAACGTTCAATTCGTCAAGTTGGACGAACGTTCAATTTGAGACCAAATTGGACGAACGCGATTCTGCAGATTATGCAGAATCACAGGTTTTTCCAGAAAACGCAGAAACCCATTTTCACTCCCAAAATTCTCAGATTTGCACCAAACATAGTATAATTCAACAATCAAAACGCAAAATATCTAGCTCCCCTTACCTCTTCAAGACTTCCTTTGTAAAATTTGTGATCCATCTTCCTCCAGAAGTGCAGATCAAGATCTCCTTTGCAACTTCAATGGTTCTCCACTTCATCTTCCAGATCTTGCTGCAAGGACTCCTCAGATGTCCATCCCTGCTCCTCCTCTCAGCCCTTTAGAAGTTGGTGCAGCTTCCCACGGGCGCTCTTTGGTTGGCTGGAAACGGAAGGAAGGAAGGGCTCCCTTCCTCCTGCTGCTCTCCCGCTCCCTCTCCCATGCCAAAATGAAGACACCCCCTTTCCTCAGCTTCTCCTCTTCTCTTCTCCCATATCTGCAACAACTCTTTCACTCCTCCAAAAGCAGCTCCGAACACTCCTCTCACAGATATGGCAGCAGGGATTTCCCCTCCCGGCAGAACCCATAGCTCCCTTTTTAACTTCCCAAACTCTTCCCTCTTCCCCTCTTCTTCTCCTACGAGCCTCCTTTTATTTTCTTTTTTCTTGTTTTTGAATGGGGAAGCAACGTGGGCTGTCTCCTTGTGGCCAACGTTCCTTCCTTCCCCCGTTTGTTTTGTTTTGTTTTGTTTTTTTTTTTTTTTTTTTTTTTTTTTTTTTTTTTTTTAATTTTACGATTCCTTACATCTGCAAAAGGGGAGCCCAAAAGGTATAGAAAGAAAAGACCAGGCCCAGTAAAGTTCGTGAAGAGGGAGGATGTTTCTTTCTGTACCCTGTCAATTTTCTTTTTACACTCTTCAAAACTTTCCAGAATAATGTCGTGTAAGGAAAAATTTAATGGATGGAGGAGGAAACTATCGAAGAGGGAAAAAGCAAATAACCTTTGGGCCTTGTACCTCCGAACCAAAATTCGAAGGGTAAATTGGGAAGTTTTGGAAAAATATCTGAGAGGGATAAACCGGTAAGAGATGAGTGTTTGAGAAACAATAGAAGAGAAAAGAGAAAAGCGAGAAGAGAGAAGGATGTCGTCGTTGTCAAGCATGTTTGGGTGTGGAGTGGTGATGGCGCCACCACAAGCACTGGGAATTGGAAAGAGAAGTGACGGAGGATTGACGATAGTGTGTTCGTCTCGGCCGCAGAAGAAAGCGACTGCGCATCACATGAAGACTCGGCCACGGAAGACGCAGCCATGGGATATAAACCGCAAGCCAAATGTGTACGATCTTATGCCTCCTCTTCCTCCGGATTGGACTCTCGTTATTCCTGCTGACGCTTCTTCTGCTTCCGCTGCTCCTCCGCCTCCCTCTGCCTAGCCACTCACTCTGTAAGACCCGTATTTTTTTGGACATGGTGGGGACATGGTGGTCACCCACCTCTTTGACTATCAAGATGCAATTATTGGGGGTGCATTTTACGGGAAGCTTTGCAAGGTGTGGGATTCATTTTTTGGCAGGAGAGGGAGAGAGAGAGGGAGAGCAACCAAAGGGAGGGAACCCTTTCTCCCATTTTCACCCGTCCAAAGAGCACCCATGGGAAGCTGTTCCAACCTTGGAAGGGGCTTAGAGGAGGAACTGAGTTGGGCATCTGGTGATGATGGAGTTCTTGCATCAAGAACTGGAAAAGGAAGTGAAGAGCTGCTGAAGTTCCTGGAAGATCTTGATCTGCACGTCTGGGAGGAGATTGATCCCAAAACTTACATGGAAGTCTTCAAGAGGTAAGGGGAGTTGGATTTTCTGGATGTTGATAGTGGTTGCATGAGTAGGATGCTGGAAAATTGTGGTTGTATGTATGGTTGGATTGAAATTGATGTGTTGATTCATGTATGAAATCTTGTATGCTTTGGAATTGAAAGAAATTGGAATTTCATAGCTTTTAGTCATTTGGAGAGGAAGTGAGGTAGTGATTTTGAGCATTTGGGGTCTAGAGTGTTATTGAGCCTTTGGAACAGTTTCACCCACTGTATTATGACTTGTTAGAGTCATCATATTGATCAAAACAGGTGCAAAATGGTTGCTGTCAACTGGTATGGGGCTGGACGACTTCTGGTTCGCGCCCGGCGCCCCCGGTGGCGCCCAGGCGCGAGAGTCTCGCAGAAAGTCGCGCCCAAGCGCCCCTTGTTGGCGCCCGGGCGCGAGGTGTTCGAAAAAAGTGACTTTGTCTTTGTTTTTGATAGTTTTTGGGGTTCCGGGTGTCCGTTTTGGACGTTTCTTAAGTCGTTTTAGAGGTTTTGGACCCTTCCGGAACTGTTGGTGATGGTTTCAAAGCCATTTTCTTTGCCTAAGTATGAGTTACGGGGATTTGTATTGTTTAGTGGTTCTCTTGAGACTGTTATTGTTTAGTAATGTGTATTAGATTGATTAATGTTGTTTGCTTAACAGATTTTTATGCATGTGGAATGTTGGAATGCATAGTATGATATGATTTATGTGGGAAGTATGTAAATGTATGAGGTATGTTGGATTTGTTGTGATAATTATGAGCGTTCGGCTTTTGGGGTATAACGAGCGTTCGGTTTTTGAGTATAAGTGAACGTTCGGTTTTTGGATATAAGGGAGCGTTCGGTTTTAAGTGTTCGGTGTGGATCTTGGACGTTCGTCCTTTGTTTCAGTGAGCGTTCGTCCTTGTTTTCTGGGAGCGTTCGTCCTTGTTTTCTGGGAGCGTTCGTCCTTTGTTTTGGGAGCGTTCGTCCTTGATTTTGAGAGCGTTCGTCCTTGGTTTTATGAGCGTTCGTCCTGGGAGCTCGGCAGCGTTCGGTTTTGATGAGGATTGATTTCAGGACGTTCGTTCAGACAGCATCAGAGTTGGAAATAGCGTTCGGTAATAATGCATGAATCCATGGGAGTATTTTGAAGCAATTATTGAGAATTGTTGGTTATTTTCCTTGATCCAATATTGGTTTAGTTATACATATTATTGAGAATATGTATGACTTCGTGATTGAGCACGTTTATTCTATTGGTTTAGTTATACATATTATTGAGAATATGTATGACTTCGTGATTGAGCACGTATATTCTAGTTATACATATTATTGAGAATATGTATGACTTCGTGATTGAGCACGTTTATTCGGTTGGAGGTGGTACATACACTATGTTATTTACTTGTAACTTCGTCGGTCTTTTTAGCATTTTTGCTAGTCTCACGCGTGAGACGGAGATTCGAGTGTCACCTTCTTCTGCGCGAGGAGGTGAATGTCTCGCCCACTGACTTCGGCTCGTGTTGAGTATAGTGCATCGTTACGCGTAGTATCGATGTTTTTACTCGTTAGTCCTTGAGGAGTCGGGGAGATAGGTCTGAAGTCGCGATGGATGACGGCTCGAGTCGCCTGTTATTGAGAGCAGGTTATGACGACGAATTACAAGTAAACGACATCAGTTTATGAAAGACTAGTATGCAGTGTCATGTGAGTCGATTTATCATGGGAATTATTATAGTATATGTAGTGGGTTTATAATGTGATAATTCTGGTTATTCATTCTTGCATGTTGTGGCTGTGGTTTCTAACCGTGATGGTCGTACGGATACAGGAGAGATGGTAGTGCAGATAAAGTTGGATTTGGAATACTTCGAGAGAGAGACGGGAATTAAACTTGTTGGATCTATAGGTAGTAACGAGCGTTCTTACTAGTGACGTTCGGTCTTGGTGTTATTTATTTCCAGGTAGCGAGTGTTATTAGGTAACAGTTGATCTTGATGTTAGTGGATCTGAGGTAGCTAGCGTCCGATCTTAATTTGGTAACCTGAGGTTTAGTTTGATTACGTTCGGTCAGTACTGAGGTGTTCAGCAGAGTACTCTAGGCGTTTAACCCAGACTCAAGCGTTCTTTATTATAGTGTTCTGTCTCGTAGCGATGGTTCATAGGGGATGATCTTTATTGGTGATGTTGCTCTGAGGTTGTAATCATTTATAGGGAGTGACCAGCCTTGATAGTCGTTGAGGTAACGATTAATTAATAAATAGTGATTAGTTGTGATGATGCATGATTCAGGAAGTGATCATTCATAGGTAATGCTCGGGTCGGATGATGATTGTCTCAGGTAGGGATCATTAATAGTTAGTGGTTGTACGTAGGGAACATCTGGTCTCGATGAGGTTACCCTCAGATAGAATTAAATCCAGTAAAGTGATCAATAAAGTGTTCGTCTGAATGGTACTTAATCTGTGGTGTGCGAGATTTGATCTTTGAGCAATAGTTCGAATAGTGTTTGAAATAATAGTAATTGTTCTAGCAGAGTACACTGTTTTAACGTGAAGTCTAAGTACTTGATCTTAATCAGCGTTTGATCTTTTGGTATTCGACCTAATGGTAATCGGTATAATAGCGGTTGATGTTTAGTTTCGAGCTTAAGTGATCAATCTTAATGTTCGTGTAAACAGTATTCGATGTAATATAAGTTCGTTGTTTTATCGTTTGATTCAGTAATGATATGATATCTGGGTATGTATTGAGGTTGAGGGTACTGTAGTAGGATGTCTTGATTTGTGGTTGATTGTGGACATATTGAGGGGACTAAGAATGAAATTACAAGTGGGGCACTTTCCGTTGATTTGTTCATCAACGTATCGTCCGGATGAGAGTTTATTGTGTACTGGGTTGATTATTAGGTACTATGGAATGAGTGTCCAACAGGAATTGTGGTACGTTGGCTTGAGGATGTCTGATTTAATTATTATATGATATTTGTATTGAAATAACTATGCACGTTTTATAAATGATGTGTTTCAGGTTAGCTCACCCTTACTTTGCTTGTTTGTGCATGTGAATGCGATGATCGTATAATGTGTGATGTTATACGGGAGCAGTTGAAGGATTGTCACGTGATCCTGTGCAAATGGAGGAAGAGATGGAAGCTCGAATTAGAAGGATTTAAGGTTATCTTTGCAGTTGCGTCTGAGCTTAAAACTGATGTATAGATTTTAGTTTATGTTCGGGATGTTATGTATTATTACAACATTTAAGTTTTGAATATAAATTTTAATTTTTAGGGTGAATTTTTGGGATGTTACAGTAATGGTATCAGAGCAGTTCATCCTTAGGATGACCTCTGTGTTGTGGGTTTACCGTGTCTTCGCTGTGAAGAATTTAGTGTAAATGGTTTGATTTACCACTTCCTCCGTGTCTATATAGTAAGATGTGTATCTAACTAGATGTTTTGAGAACAGAAAACGTCTTGATAAGAGTAATGAGGGTGCACACTCATGACTTTTACCATAGACGATTTTCCTTTCTTGATTCTGAAGGTTAGAGTTAAGAAAAGGTTAGAGTTTTAGTGGTGTTTCCTGTAGTAATTCGTGTCTTGTTCTTGCTTTTGTGGTAGTCTTTTGTGCTCGATAGTAGTAGAGGAATGCATATTCAAGGACAACTTGAGTTGTATACCTTTATTAGAATTGGTTTAAGCCTTTGAGACAAGATCTTGCCGCGAAGATAGGAGTTAGAAGACTAAAAGTTAAGCTTCGGAGGGCGAGTGAAGATATTGGAGTTTAGGAGTAAGGTTATGAGTGATGAAAATTTCCAGAAATCAAGTCATAAGGTCATATGTTGTACGTTCGCAAGAAGTTCAGAGGCTAGATTAAGAGAAGCTTTGGATAAATATGGTTGTAACAAGGTTGGAGAAATGAGTTGGGTTTAGAATATCAGTAACGTTAACAGTCAGAAGAAAAGGACGTGTTGGCGAGAAACGGGGTGACGCTGTGAGAGTTTGGTAACATGAACCTATGTATTAGTGATGGTTGGAATCTGAATAAGAAAATGGTGGATGACCTAAAATTTAAGTTAAGAAAGGAATAGGAAATTCTATAGCAGACTAGGGGAAATAAGTATCAAGAAAGGAAGTAGAAGGAGAAAATTTCGAGAGGTAGTCAGATAAGGCAGGACATGAGGTATTTGAAAGAGAATGAAGTATTGTTAGGATCTTAAGTTAAGTGGGAAAATTTGAAGGAGATGATCAAGTTGTATCAGCAAGTGGATGATTCAGAGTCAAGTTTAGTTGGATGTTTCAAGATTAGTAGTTCACACAGAAGAAAGGTTTGATCATAGGCTAAGATGAAAGGTTTCAAACGATGAAGACAAAGGTATGTTTTTGTCGATCAGTGTTTTAAGGCAAGACCTCCTAGAAAATGATAGTTGCTTCTTAGTGTTATCACCCATGGAAGCGACTCAAGCTGCAGATCTTGCGGTGCAGGAGAACTCGGAGTGTAAACTTTGCGGTCGTGAATGACTTCTTAGATGTTTTCTTGAAGAAGTTTCTTGTTTCCTCCTTCACGAAAGCATGAAGATCATTTTAGGTAAGTGTTTAAGGTTGAGAGTATGCAAGCCAGAAAGGATTTGTCATTTGAAGTGCAACCACTAGGGATCGAGGACGAACTGTTAAACGATTTAAGGTCATCTGGAATGGTATCACAGGCAACCCTACCTGGAGGTTAGAGGATGAGATGAGAGAAACTTACCTCGACTAGTTCCGATAAGCTTAATTTTCGAGGACGAAAATTTTTGTTGTTGGGGAGAATGTAAGACCCGTATTTTTTTGGACATGGTGGGGACATGGTGGTCACCCACCTCTTTGACTATCAAGATGCAATTATTGGGGGTGCATTTTACGGGAAGCTTTGCAAGGTGTGGGATTCATTTTTTGGCAGGAGAGGGAGAGAGAGAGGGAGAGCAACCAAAGGGAGGGAACCCTTTCTCCCATTTTCACCCGTCCAAAGAGCACCCATGGGAAGCTGTTCCAACCTTGGAAGGGGCTTAGAGGAGGAACTGAGTTGGGCATCTGGTGATGATGGAGTTCTTGCATCAAGAACTGGAAAAGGAAGTGAAGAGCTGCTGAAGTTCCTGGAAGATCTTGATCTGCACGTCTGGGAGGAGATTGATCCCAAAACTTACATGGAAGTCTTCAAGAGGTAAGGGGAGTTGGATTTTCTGGATGTTGATAGTGGTTGCATGAGTAGGATGCTGGAAAATTGTGGTTGTATGTATGGTTGGATTGAAATTGATGTGTTGATTCATGTATGAAATCTTGTATGCTTTGGAATTGAAAGAAATTGGAATTTCATAGCTTTTAGTCATTTGGAGAGGAAGTGAGGTAGTGATTTTGAGCATTTGGGGTCTAGAGTGTTATTGAGCCTTTGGAACAGTTTCACCCACTGTATTATGACTTGTTAGAGTCATCATATTGATCAAAACAGGTGCAAAATGGTTGCTGTCAACTGGTATGGGGCTGGACGACTTCTGGTTCGCGCCCGGCGCCCCCGGTGGCGCCCAGGCGCGAGAGTCTCGCAGAAAGTCGCGCCCAAGCGCCCCTTGTTGGCGCCCGGGCGCGAGGTGTTCGAAAAAAGTGACTTTGTCTTTGTTTTTGATAGTTTTTGGGGTTCCGGGTGTCCGTTTTGGACGTTTCTTAAGTCGTTTTAGAGGTTTTGGACCCTTCCGGAACTGTTGGTGATGGTTTCAAAGCCATTTTCTTTGCCTAAGTATGAGTTACGGGGATTTGTATTGTTTAGTGGTTCTCTTGAGACTGTTATTGTTTAGTAATGTGTATTAGATTGATTAATGTTGTTTGCTTAACAGATTTTTATGCATGTGGAATGTTGGAATGCATAGTATGATATGATTTATGTGGGAAGTATGTAAATGTATGAGGTATGTTGGATTTGTTGTGATAATTATGAGCGTTCGGCTTTTGGGGTATAACGAGCGTTCGGTTTTTGAGTATAAGTGAACGTTCGGTTTTTGGATATAAGGGAGCGTTCGGTTTTAAGTGTTCGGTGTGGATCTTGGACGTTCGTCCTTTGTTTCAGTGAGCGTTCGTCCTTGTTTTCTGGGAGCGTTCGTCCTTGTTTTCTGGGAGCGTTCGTCCTTTGTTTTGGGAGCGTTCGTCCTTGATTTTGAGAGCGTTCGTCCTTGGTTTTATGAGCGTTCGTCCTGGGAGCTCGGCAGCGTTCGGTTTTGATGAGGATTGATTTCAGGACGTTCGTTCAGACAGCATCAGAGTTGGAAATAGCGTTCGGTAATAATGCATGAATCCATGGGAGTATTTTGAAGCAATTATTGAGAATTGTTGGTTATTTTCCTTGATCCAATATTGGTTTAGTTATACATATTATTGAGAATATGTATGACTTCGTGATTGAGCACGTTTATTCTATTGGTTTAGTTATACATATTATTGAGAATATGTATGACTTCGTGATTGAGCACGTATATTCTAGTTATACATATTATTGAGAATATGTATGACTTCGTGATTGAGCACGTTTATTCGGTTGGAGGTGGTACATACACTATGTTATTTACTTGTAACTTCGTCGGTCTTTTTAGCATTTTTGCTAGTCTCACGCGTGAGACGGAGATTCGAGTGTCACCTTCTTCTGCGCGAGGAGGTGAATGTCTCGCCCACTGACTTCGGCTCGTGTTGAGTATAGTGCATCGTTACGCGTAGTATCGATGTTTTTACTCGTTAGTCCTTGAGGAGTCGGGGAGATAGGTCTGAAGTCGCGATGGATGACGGCTCGAGTCGCCTGTTATTGAGAGCAGGTTATGACGACGAATTACAAGTAAACGACATCAGTTTATGAAAGACTAGTATGCAGTGTCATGTGAGTCGATTTATCATGGGAATTATTATAGTATATGTAGTGGGTTTATAATGTGATAATTCTGGTTATTCATTCTTGCATGTTGTGGCTGTGGTTTCTAACCGTGATGGTCGTACGGATACAGGAGAGATGGTAGTGCAGATAAAGTTGGATTTGGAATACTTCGAGAGAGAGACGGGAATTAAACTTGTTGGATCTATAGGTAGTAACGAGCGTTCTTACTAGTGACGTTCGGTCTTGGTGTTATTTATTTCCAGGTAGCGAGTGTTATTAGGTAACAGTTGATCTTGATGTTAGTGGATCTGAGGTAGCTAGCGTCCGATCTTAATTTGGTAACCTGAGGTTTAGTTTGATTACGTTCGGTCAGTACTGAGGTGTTCAGCAGAGTACTCTAGGCGTTTAACCCAGACTCAAGCGTTCTTTATTATAGTGTTCTGTCTCGTAGCGATGGTTCATAGGGGATGATCTTTATTGGTGATGTTGCTCTGAGGTTGTAATCATTTATAGGGAGTGACCAGCCTTGATAGTCGTTGAGGTAACGATTAATTAATAAATAGTGATTAGTTGTGATGATGCATGATTCAGGAAGTGATCATTCATAGGTAATGCTCGGGTCGGATGATGATTGTCTCAGGTAGGGATCATTAATAGTTAGTGGTTGTACGTAGGGAACATCTGGTCTCGATGAGGTTATCCTCAGATAGAATTAAATCCAGTAAAGTGATCAATAAAGTGTTCGTCTGAATGGTACTTAATCTGTGGTGTGCGAGATTTGATCTTTGAGCAATAGTTCGAATAGTGTTTGAAATAATAGTAATTGTTCTAGCAGAGTACACTGTTTTAATGTGAAGTCTAAGTACTTGATCTTAATCAGCGTTTGATCTTTTGGTATTCGACCTAATGGTAATCGGTATAATAGCGGTTGATGTTTAGTTTCGAGCTTAAGTGATCAATCTTAATGTTCGTGTAAACAGTATCCGATGTAATATAAGTTCGTTGTTTTATCGTTTGATTCAGTAATGATATGATATCTGGGTATGTATTGAGGTTGAGGGTACTGTAGTAGGATGTCTTGATTTGTGGTTGATTGTGGACATATTGAGGGGACTAAGAATGAAATTACAAGTGGGGCACTTTCCGTTGATTTGTTCATCAACGTATCGTCCGGATGAGAGTTTATTGTGTACTGGGTTGATTATTAGGTACTATGGAATGAGTGTCCAACAGGAATTGTGGTACGTTGGCTTGAGGATGTCTGATTTAATTATTATATGATATTTGTATTGAAATAACTATGCACGTTTTATAAATGATGTGTTTCAGGTTAGCTCACCCTTACTTTGCTTGTTTGTGCATGTGAATGCGATGATCGTATAATGTGTGATGTTATACGGGAGCAGTTGAAGGATTGTCACGTGATCCTGTGCAAATGGAGGAAGAGATGGAAGCTCGAATTAGAAGGATTTAAGGTTATCTTTGCAGTTGCGTCTGAGCTTAAAACTGATGTATAAATTTTAGTTTATGTTCGGGATGTTATGTATTATTACAACATTTAAGTTTTGAATATAAATTTTAATTTTTAGGGTGAATTTTTGGGATGTTACACACTCGGTACTGCGTCGTCGTTTTCATGCTTTCTCTGTTTTCTTCAAGCCTCATATTCGCTACTCTTTAAACATTTTATCTTATATTTCTTGTTTAAATCTCAAATGAAACTTTTTATCTGTGCAATTGTTTTGGATGAATTCACTTTCTTAGGTACGGTGAGCACGAGAATTCGATTAATTTGTGAACTGATGGTTAGGTTTTCTGAATGCGTCTAGTATACGTCAATTTTTAGACTAAAACTAGACACTCTCCCTACGCACTCAGGAACCCTTTGCAACTTCCTTTACCTTTATATTTCTGAATTCTTGTAGACAGATGTTCTTTCTGCACTACTTTTCTTCTTACAGTTTTCTTTTTCACATTTTTTTTGTCTCTTATTTCTTTTCTCCACTTAGCTATGTTCTCGCATGTATACATATACTAGAGAAATTAAAGAAAGAGGCATAAGTGGACCAATATCGAACACCTTCAACTCAAAACTAAGGCAGTAGGAAAAATATTTGAATGTACAGTCTGACCAAGGGTCTGTGTAAATATCTGTAATGGAAAGTAGTTACTGCAGAAACAGAACAGAACAAAGCTGTTAATTACCACACGCTTGTGTTAACCAGAATACTCACCCTTAATCCAAGTTCTCAAAAGGAAACAATTCGTATTTCATTTCTCAGTTTTACAAATTCAGACACTCAGACAGCATAATTCAGCTGCTTTTATGTTGACTTAAGAAGTCGTATTCTTTGCAAGTGGGTCTAAAGAATCAGTTTATCATTTGTATATGTGCTGCCTTCCCATCCTTTCTCTTAATCACAGTATTTTCCATTCCTTCTGCTAACAGAGTGCTAATGTATGCAATTCTAATCTTAATTATTTTGCTAACGTCAAATTCATTAGGACCTCTCTTTACTCAGTCATATAGTTTTAACAACCAGTATTAAAATACCAAAATAGGGAGATCAATCACCGCCAACAATACTGGATCCTAATCAGAATCTCGGGCCACATTTCTTTTTGGTCTATTTCCCTTTTGCATGTCAACACTCAGAAGCAAAATGGCCCGACACAGTTGTAACAATGTATTTTTTTTTCTTATTAAAACTGTCTTTCCTTGACTTTTACCATTTCCTCCTCCTCCTCCTCTACTTGAGAACTCGTAACTATCTTCACTCTCTTTCCTTTATTCGAGTGCCAATTCCCCTTTCCTCTTGCTTGTACCCTTCTTTCCATCTTTCTTATGACCCATTAGTTTTCTCAGAAGTTTGAACTTGCACATGTTTGATCTGTCTCTCGTCTGGACTTTCTAAACACGAGTCTTTGGTCATCATGTGTCTCAAGTCATTGAATGTTTAGTCACTTTGAGGATGATTACTGTCTCCAACTAAAAAATCATGACTCTTACCATCCACCCTTATAATGCTAGACCCAGGAGCCTTGCTTATTCCTTTCTGCTTCATCAGTCTCCTAACATTTCTCACGTCAGCCCATTTCTTGTTAGAGGCATACAGATTAGAAAGAAGCACGTATATGCCACTATCTTGAAATTCAAAATTCTGCAGTGATTTCAAGATTTCTTGGGTGAATCCAACATTCCCATATGTATTACAGGCACTCAAAAGCGCTCCTATGATCTGCACATCAGGGGACATGGGCATTGTCTTTATCAACTCCACAGCTTCCTCCACCAGTCCAGCTCTGCAGAGTAAATCAACCATGCAGCCGTAGTGTTCTAACCAGGAAGAAAGGTTGTAGAGGGGACTTGACATCTCATTGAAATACTTTCGGCCTTCGCTGACCAAGCCAGAATGGCAGCAAGCTGTTAAAACAGCAAGAAATGTCACTTCATTAGGCTTTGCACCTGACACTATCAAATCTTTAAATAGCTTCAATGCTTCCCTCCCAAGTCCATTTATTGCTAGGCCACCTATATAGGCATTCCAAGTACGGATATTCCTAGAAGGCATTCCACCTATATAGGCATTCCAACACAGCATTGCATACCACCAACTCCTTCCCGAACAGACATTTGAGACCCAACCCATGAATTCCTTTCCCCAAATTTAAACAACCCAATTTCCCACAAGCCCCAAGTATGCTGACAAAGGTTGCCACATTAGGTTCCACATTCATTCTCAAAAACAATGCGATGGCCTCATTAAACAACCTAGCCTTGACATACCCAGATATCAAGCCAGTCCAAGAGACCACGTCTCTCACAAGCATGTCATCAAACACCTTGCCAGCACCAACAGTGTCCCCAGAAATGCAATACACATGGACAAGAGTGTTTTGCACATAAATGTCGCACCACAAGGCAGTCTTCAAAGCTACGGAATGAAACTGTTTAATCTCTACAATCCCATAAAACTTAGCACAAGATTTCAAAACTGCTGGGATAGTGTACACATCAGGCACAAAACCATTCCTAACAGTCCATCTATAAATCAGGATTGCAAGCCAGGGTAAGTGGCCAGAGGCATAGCCAGAAATCAGCAAATTGCAAGGGAAAGAGCTCAAGTTCCAATCAAATTGCTTCAGGAAATTGCAAGGGTAATGAACATCTGTAACATGTTTTCCCAAAAAAATTGCAGCCTTGGAAATAACCAAGTCATTGGCAACAAGGGCAGAAGTCAATAGATGCGCATGAATTTGCTTGAAGGATCTCAAGCCATTGCTCTTGTGAATCAAATCCAAGAGAACCGATTTCAGAGATTGCCCAGCCTTGCTCATGGTAGTGATCAGTGCTCAAACAATCCATCCAAAATCTTTCACTGTTTATGAGTGGACATAGCCACGCTTAGTTATTGGCACACAAGGTTATCAAAATCACAAGGAGTTTACGTTCCCACACCCTCTAACCTTGGTGTATTAGTAATTTTGAGCGTTCGGTCTTAAATTGGATTCTTAGGTTTGAATCGAGAGCGTTCGGTTTTGGTGCAATAGTGATTATAAGCGTTCGTCCTAAATTGGTATTCTCAGGAAGTGATCTTGAGCGTTCGTTTTGGTGAATTAGTGATTGTAGTCGTTCGTCCTTAATTTGGATTATTAGGTTTGGATCATAAGCGTTCGGTCTTGGGTATTAGTGATTGATAGCGTTCGACCTGGATCAGGTATTTTGAGGTTTAGATTGTAAGCGTTCGGTCTTGATGTATGAATTATGATTAGCGTTTGATCTTGATCTGATAGTGAACGTTCGATCCTGATGGTGATTATTCTAAGTTAGTGATCGTTCATAGAGAACGTTCGGTCTCGATGATGTTTGTCCTCAGGTAATGCTCGTAAAAACTTAGCGTTCGATCTAGATGAGGTTTGATGTTTGACCGATCGTCCAAACAGTGTTCGAATAATAGTATTCAGTCTAATAGATGTTCGCTGTTTTAGCGTTAAGTCTAAGTGCTCGATCTTAACGTTCGTTCAATAGTGTTCGACCTAATAGTATTCTGTTTATCAGCGTTTGGAGTTTTAGCGTCCAGCATAAGTGCTTGATCTTAGCGTTCGTTCTTTTGGTGTTCGAACTAATGGTATGCGGTCTAATAACGTTTGGTGTTTTAGTGTTGAGCCCAAGAGATTGATCTTAACGTTCGTCCAAGCAGTATCCGATTTGAATGAGGTGTTCGGTTTTAGCGTTCGGCCTAATAGTATTCGATTTAATATGGTGTCCTGTTTAGCGTTCGGTCAATAGTGCTTAATCTCATGACGTACGGCCAAATAGTGTTCAATCTAATATGGTGCTCGGTTTCTAGCGTTCGGCCTGATTATGATGGATTTTATAGTGTCCGTCCAAATAGCATAGTGTTCGGCAATTTAGCTGTCGGCAGATAGCGTTCGTTGGAATAGCGCGGTGAATAGTGTTGGCTGTAACACCCCAAAATTTTGTGTTACGCTGACTAATTTTTCCGTAAAACACGTAAGTAAAAATTCAAATTTTTAATATTCAACTTCCACGGAAAAATAGTACGTTATTTATTACAAACCGATTATTCCGAAAATAAAACGTTTAAATAGTCAGGATCGACTACAAACAAATACATTCCCAGTCATCTATCCCATCTCTCTTTCATCCTTTATGCATGTTCAGAAATATCAGCCATCACATCTGCAATAACATCTGCTCCCGTATAACATCACACATTACACGATCATCGCATTCACATGCACAAACAAGCAAGGGTGAGCTAACAAAATACAATTCATATACATCATAAATATACTCATAATAACATACTGTCATCCACACCTTAACCAGATCAAACTATATACCCAAGTACGAATTATGCTTCAACCATATGCATATACCAATATTTATCAAAATATCAAATTAGAATGCATACGCCAATATACATTACAAAATAAATCAGACTACATCCACCAATATTACAGATCAATCAAAATACATACACCAATTTGTACTAGCGTCACTCCCATCACTCTTTTCAGAGCTTCCCCGGGCCGTTACACATTACCCTAATGTGTAGTGCTGCTTCCCATCACTCTATAGGGAGATTCCCCGAGCAAGTACACAAGTTACCCTCCATTACTCTAATCAAGAGTTTCCCCGGACAAGTGCAAGTATACCCCTCATCACTCGCCTAAAGAGATTCCTCGGGCCCGCAAGCACAACGCCAATCAAATTTTGTAATGAGCTTCACCGGACTAGTACCCCACGTCACCCCCATCACTCTTACATAAATGTAAGAGATTCCCCAGGCGGTTACACACGTCACCCGTGTATAAGGTTACTTCCCAACACTCTATAGAGCTTCCCCGGGCCAGCAACCACAACGCTTACTATCCACCACTCATTTAATGACACCAAGTAGCCAAAAATACACATATCCAATAATCCTCACAATACCAATCCAAGCATACCATAACGCACATATCATATCATCATCACATAATCATCACAATACCAAATTTTAAACAATTCAAGTTCTTCATTTAACATGAAACTTATAATCAAATCATATGCAACCATGATTTCAACAGTACTTAACCATTCAAACATCATTCTCCTATCAATTTGCAATCTCAAACAGATCACCCAACATTCCCATATCAAATAGATATATCAAACAACTCAAAATAGTGTACACCTAACACATTTTCTTTATATCTTTTTAATATCTTTTTAATACTCATTTTTAGGTAACTCAAACAGGTTTGAAACCATTACCAACAGTTCCGGAAGGGTCAAGAACCCCCAAAACGACCTAGAGAACGTCCAAAACGGACATCCGGAACCCCAAAACTATCGAAAACAAATTCTGCAAAGTGCAGGTGCGAGTTAACTATTTGGACGAACGTCATAAACCATTGGACGGACACTGTTTGGACGAACGCTGTTAAAGCTAGCGCTTCATGGACGAACACTGTGAGATCAAACACTAGGCCGAACGCTCAGAACCGAACACCATATTGAATTCAACACTCCTTGAACGAGCGCTTTACTATCAAACCTTATGAAGACCGAACGATAATTAAACCATCAACTGACCGAACACTACTAAACCAGCGAATGAACGAACGCTACTAACCAACAGCTGAGCGATCGTTACTAAACCATAACTTGAGCGATCGTTATTTAAACCAATGACCGAACGCTATTAATATCATCCCCGAAAACCGAACGCTCTCCAGACAAGGACGAACGCTAAATGCCTAAGCCAAAGCATGATTATGACCGAACGCTACTACCAAGAATGAACGTTAACCAAACCAACATTTGACCGAACGCCACTCAGCACATGGCATGACCGATCGTCCAAATCCGACATGGACGAACGGTCAGTTTTTCACATCATGCAGAATTCTGCAGAATGGTAGCAGAACCTCCCTTGACCATTTCTAACCACTTTTCTCAACTTCTTAGACTCTTAATTCTCGTTTTAGACTTAATTAAACTTATCCAAATGATTCTAAGCATTTCTACTACCATTTTTTTAAGTGATTAAAGTTCACTTTCAGCTCCAAAACACTAACTTCAACAACTTAGGGACCCAAATTTGATTCTACTACTTGGAACATGTTTTAGACCACTTTTATGTTTCTAACAAGTCACAATGGACTTGTCTAGACTGCCCAAACAGTCCAGGAACACTGCAGCCCTCATTTACTCAAAATCCCTACCTCACTTCCTCTAAAATAGCCCAAATTGACCATAAAGACACTTGATTTCCTTTCTAACAGCACTACCACCGAATTTTCATGTCAACACAGATCCAACATACACAATTCCAATAATCATCTCATACTTCCATCAATTCATCTAACCAAAAATTCATTAACTAAGCAAAACACACAATTTTCGTATTCCATGAAAAGTGAGTTAAAACTTCCTTGTTTACCACCCTAATTCACACCCAAATCCATCAAAACTTCATTTACGCATATACCAACATGCTAGAACGAATTTCCATCATCCAATTCACATATATTCATCACCTTACACAATTATTTCATCATCCAACTTATGCAGAATTCATAGATTAAATCTAACTCCCCTTACAACTTTACCTTCAAGCTTCTTTCATATTCAGAATTCTCAATCCATCATTTAATTATCTCACCTTATCATATTGATAATAACAAGTCCATAGATTCAAAGTGTGGTAATTAACAGCTTTGTTCTGTTCTGTTTCTGCAGTAACTACTTTCCATTACAGATATTTACACAGACCCTTGGTCAGACTGTACATTCAAATATTTTTCCTACTGCCTTAGTTTTGAGTTGAAGGTGTTCGATATTGGTCCACTTATGCCTCTTTCTTTAATTTCTCTAGTATATGTATACATGCGAGAACATAGCTAAGTGGAGAAAAGAAATAAGAGACAAAAAAAATGTGAAAAAGAAAACTGTAAGAAGAAAAGTAGTGCAGAAAGAACATCTGTCTACAAGAATTCAGAAATATAAAGGTAAAGGAAGTTGCAAAGGGTTCCTGAGTGCGTAGGGAGAGTGTCTAGTTTTAGTCTAAAAATTGACGTATACTAGACGCATTTAGAAAACCTAACCATCAGTTCGCAAATTAATCGAATTCTCGTGCTCACCGTACCTAAGAAAGTGAATTCATCCAAACCAATTGCACAGATAAAAAGTTTCATTTGAGATTTAAACAAGAAATATAAGATAAAATGTTTAAAGAGTAGCGAATATGAGGCTTGAAGAAAACAGAGAAAGCATGAAAACGACGACGCAGTACCGAGTGAGTGGCTAGGCAGAGGGAGGCGGAGGAGCAGCGGAAGCAGAAGAAGCGTCAGCAGGAATAACGAGAGTCCAATCCGGAGGAAGAGGAGGCATAGGATCGTACACAGTTGGCTTGCGGTTTATATCCCATGGCTGCGTCTTCCGTGGCCGAGTCTTCATGTGATGCGCAATCGCTTTCTTCTGCGGCCGAGACGAACACACTATCGTCAATCCTCCGTCACTTCTCTTTCCAATTCCCAGTGCTTGTGGTGGCGCCATCACCACTCCACACCCAAACATGCTTGACAACGACGACATCCTTCTCTCTTCTCGCTTTTCTCTTTTCTCTTCTATTGTTTCTCAAACACTCATCTCTTACCGGTTTATCCCTCTCAGATATTTTTCCAAAACTTCCCAATTTACCCTTCGAATTTTGGTTCGGAGGTACAAGGCCCAAAGGTTATTTGCTTTTTCCCTCTTCGATAGTTTCCTCCTCCATCCATTAAATTTTTCCTTACACGACATTATTCTGGAATGTTTTGAAGAGTGTAAAAAGAAAATTGACAGGGTACAGAAAGAAACATCCTCCCTCTTCACGAACTTTACTGGGCCTGGTCTTTTCTTTCTATACCTTTTGGGCTCCCCTTTTGCAGACACCTTTGCTGAAATTAATCCATGATTCGATAAAAGTACAGAAGCATGAACCATTTAATCTCTAAATTTATAATGATGAATTAAATTTGTTTTTTACACTGATAGACAAGAAAAATTATTTCCAAAATGTTAATTAATATTAATGTGGTCTCTCTGAAATTAATTTAATCATTTCTTATTAACTAGTGTAACACCTGTAACATCCCAAAAGTACAGTAAAATTATATAATAGAATTAATTACACTAAATGATAAACCAATTCAGTTTTATATTAAACAAGCGAACGCTCTTGACCGAACGGCCTTACATAGAGTTGCCAAAAGTGAACTGTACAAGATTCAAGGGAGAGGAGGCTGCTAGTTCTTGTTTCATTTCAGCAATAGTCATAAAAAATAAACTCAAAACATACGTGTACTTTTCGATGAAAACGACACATTCCGGAATAGACAATTTCTGAAACCACCACTTAACTAACTATGCAAGTACTTGGTCAAACAACTGCTTTAATTTACACAAGTCGTGTAAATTATGTTTATCTTCAAGAATTTATCTTCTATAAAATTGGAATCTCATTTGGAAGAAAATAAAAAAATCAGCATGCTCATGCTTCAGGAAAACTACTACCAGTAATGGTAGAGTTCTTCTATTATTATGACCACGTGCCATTGAATGAGTTGACGCATTCCGTATCTATCTGAACTTACCCAAGTGGCTTCTATTTCTATTATGTTTGTCTCATGTCAGAGCTTGTGGCATAGTAACTACTGTCGTCAAAGTTCAGGTGACCATTGACCGATCGCTCACAATCATAAACATTAAACGTTGTCACTGTCACGGGCAAGACAAAATTTCCCTTTGGCCCCTAAAAGAGGGTACCTATGAAACCATCTTGCTCCTGAGCTGCTTCTCAATGCATAAGCTTAAGCTTAATTTGGCAAGGAGTGACCCCGTATCTTTTCCATAAATGCAGTGCTCTCGCGTTGTAACTATTATGAACTTCCATATCAAGTCCCAATCTGGCCTGGTTTGAGCATAATAAATAAGACAAGTCTAAAATGATTTAGAGACACTTTATAGAATGCACCATTAGAAGTTGTTCAAGTCCATAGACAAAATACGTGAGCTCAGGGTCAAGTGTGCTTGTCTGATTAGCAGAGGGTATTAATATGCCCCTCAGAGTATATTTGATTGGCAAGGATGTCCAATAGTACGTAAATATCCTCACTTTGAGGATGATTACTGTCTCCAACTAAAAATTCATGACTCTTACCATCCACCCTTATAATGCTAGACCCAGGAGCCTTGCTTATTCCTTTCTGCTTCATCAGTCTCCTAACATTTCTCACGTCAGCCCATTTCTTGTTAGAGGCATACAGATTAGAAAGAAGCACGTATATGCCACTATCTTGAAATTCAAAATTCTGCAGTGATTTCAAGATTTCTTGGGTGAATCCAACATTCCCATATGTATTACAGGCACTCAAAAGCGCTCCTATGATCTGCACATCAGGGGACATGGGCATTGTCTTTATCAACTCCACAGCTTCCTCCACCAGTCCAGCTCTGCAGAGTAAATCAACCATGCAGCCGTAGTGTTCTAACCAGGAAGAAAGGTTGTAGAGGGGACTTGACATCTCATTGAAATACTTTCGGCCTTGTGAGGTTGGATTGCGGATAAACTATCTGTGCTCGACTCAACCTCTTGTCATCTAAGGTGATCATGAATATTAAATGTCAAAATAACTATATTTCTATCATCAATTTAATCATTTAGTTAATAGTTTATAAATACACATTAATATTAAAAGAAGTATACATTTAATACTCTTTATTATTATTATTATTGTTTAATTTATTTATTTTTACTTAAGTGAATATGTCTATTTCATTTGGATTTTCATTTTATATTGGACAATGAATCATTGTCAGTCTTCAAAGTGACTACACTATAAAATTGATCTTATTCCTTCTACAACTAGTTCATAAAATTGGCCTTTATTTATGCTAATGTTAGATCATAATTCTAACTTATTAATGAATCATTGGGGGTAAAGAAATGTAGGGACTAATCTTGAGAGGTAACCTAAGATATATTCAAATTAATTGTAAAATACAGGTATACTACTATTGAAATTTTGTCATATTTTAACACTAATCAACTTTCGTTGTGTGTTCTTTTGTACTAACAATTTGCATTCAATTTTGTTTGGCTTTATTAAATGGACCGCGATATTCCAACAACAGATTTTTAACACTCTTTTGACAACGCCACGTGTCGCCACCTCATTGGTTCGTTTAAATTTTTTTTTTTTTAAAACCTATGACCGTAACCCTTATTTTGAGTGAAAATCCTAAAATACCCCTTTCCCTTTCTCTGTTCCATTGCCTTTCCCTTTCTCTGTTCCATTGCAAACGAGGTCCGTTCTCTTGAGAGGTCGAAGGTTGCGTTTCGTCTCGCTTCGTTCCATTTGCATCCTGTTGTCTCCGGCCAGTTTGGTCTCCTGTTATCGTGCGTAATGGCAAGTTCCGGTGACGATATTCCGACGACTAAGGTAAGTGGTTTTCCATTCCATGTCGTAGCTTGGTTATTCGGTTTGGGCATCACGTAGCATGGTTATTTGATTTGGGTTAATGTTTGGGGTTCGTATCGTTGTGTTGTGGTGCTTGGGTTATTGGGTTTCGTTGTTTTGATGATTTGATTTTGGTTTATGCAGTTGAGTGTTCGTCACTCTTTTTCGACAAAGTATATATGTACTTTGAACGAACGCTTAACAAAGGAGCATCGATCATTGATTGCGACAACTCCATTTGCTTGGTTTTTAGATGTCAATGTCAATGTTAAAGTAGGTAGAAATATACTGAGTGAGTTATTGGGTAAGTGGGACGACTGTAGTAGTGGTTTTATAGTTGGGAATAAAGTTTTGAATATAAATGAAAATGATATTTATTTAGGGTTGGGACTGAGTACAGATGGTGCAAACATTAACTTAAAGGAAGAGCTGGGCAATAGTGAATGTGTGAAATACATAGGCAAAGGAACAAAGGAATTGAATTCAATATACAAAATTCTAATGCGAAAACAAAAGAAGAAGATTCCTTGTTCTCATTTTTGTAGCCTTTACCTCCTGGTAGGGATAAGTGAGATTTTATTTCCAAAACGTAGCGGGAAAGTGTTTCCCGTAATGTTTAATGTTGTTGACAACTTAAGTGCTTTGGGTAGTTATTGTTGGGGTAGTCTAGTTTATCGTTTTCTGTTACATAGTTTGTGCAAAGCTTCAAAAGGCTTGAAGAAAGGCAAAGGTATTTCAAACGTTTACGTCAACGGTTGTGTGTACATGCTGCAGGTAATTAATAGTATTTGATGTACTTACTTAAAATGTTATTTGAATTAAGTTTGTTACAAGTGAAGATGATTTATTTGTTTTAGGTATGGTTTTTTGAGCTGTTTGTTCCACCAAAAGGTCCTATTGATAAATTTCCACGAATATTGCATTGGATGAATATAAGTGTTGGAGACAAGTTCGTTAAACGGTGTATGGAGACAGGTTTGGTAAGTTGTTTGTTATCGAAAGTTTTGTTATGTTTTCATATATTGACCAAAGTTGTGTAATCTGTAATGTGTTGTTAAATTTCAGGTTGTTGACGATGTTTATGGTGGTCCTTCAACGAAGGATAAGGAGGAATACAGACCAACACCTAAAAGAAAGGATGCTAAACCAAGAGGAAAGAAGAAACAAAAAAGAGCTCGCAGAGAAACTTTTATGCGTGCCTTAGAGGAACAAGAATTTCTAATTGAAGAACTTAAAAGGAGGGTTGCAACTTTGGAGGCACAATTGGCTGAAGAGAAGGCAAGAAGGCAAAATAAAGATGACGTTGGACAAAGTGTGCCTCGTACAGAACCATCTGTGAACACTGGTTTTGTATCCCCTACTGACATTGACGGAAATGAACAACCTTTGAAGACGTATGTTAGGGTTGGATCACGAAGGCGTTACAAGGGAAGACGTATGTTAGGGTTGGATCACGAAGGCGTTTCCAAATCTTGTTTCAAGGGCATCAAAGCGAGTTTCAAAGGCATCAAATCTTGTACCAACAAAGGTTTGAAGTTGTTCTATGCGGTTGATTACATTATCTAGTGTTGTAGATGAACTGCCTTGTTCATCATCTTGTCCTTGATTCTGGTGACCTTCTTGTAAGGGGGGATGGGGGGCGTTGCCTTTGGGAACCCATTCTCCTTCATCATTTTGCATATAACCAAATGATGCTACAACTTCACAACCAATTCTTTGCTTGAACTTCAGTTCTGAAATGGGGTAAGCGTGAATACATGGCGATTCTGTGGACGTTTCCTATAATCTGTAAGAATATGGTGCTGTGGACAATTTCAAAATCATCAATAAAAATTCGATCATAAATACTTTCTTCAATCATAAATATGAGACAATATCAAATTTTATTTACCGAGTATAACGGACTAAAATGAAACCTCTTAACAACACCGCACAACCTTTTCTCAAAGTACATAAAGACCGTACAAGCAAAGAACACCACCTACACAATAAAAAATTTTCACATTACTAAAATAAACTATAACATGAAACACAACCAAATGTGACAATACTAACCATGTTATCAACGTATTTCATTGGGGCCAAAGTGTAAATTGAAGTGGTGCTCAAGCTTTGGCCAATTATCTCGCTTACAACCCTAAACATACAAATATTAGTCAATGACAAACAATACATATTCCTCAACCACAACTACAATTCATACCACATACCTGTGTACATTCATCTCTCTGATGCTGACTGCTGTATACAATTGGTTTACATCAACAGTGCTTGGATCACCAACAAAACTCCGCAATGGGGGTATAGCCAATGGAACGACCTCCGGTTCTCCTTCATCAGCATCATCTTCTATTTCAATAAAATTAATGTTACGAACAGTTTCATCATCCCCTCTTACTTCGGCATGTGCACCTAGGGGGTCATCAACTTCATTTCCATCACCTTCTTCTTCTCCCCCAACTTCAGCATTCTCCTCACCTCCAACTCCATGTCCATCACCTTCTTGTTCTCCCCCAACTTCAGCATTATCCTCACCTCCAACTCCACCCCCAACCTCTTCATCAGTGGCACATGGGAAGAAGATTGGAGTTTGATAAATTTCAAATAGCTCCCTAGTCAAAACTCCAATCTTGGCATTCAATGCTCTGATATGTTCGTTATTTTTCCTCAATCTCTCCTCCGCACCTGCTTCCCATGCCCCGTCATCAGAGCTTTCGTCTTCATCATCGTCTTTGTCAACCTTGGATCCTTCACCCAAGGATCCTTCGTCATCCAAGTTGAAAGCTGCATGGATTTCCGGCCTATGACGATCTTCATTTCGTATATACCACTCCATATTTAACTGCACCAAAAGCACACAACAAATTCAGACAAAATACACAATCCATTTTAACATACAAAATAACGAAAAACAAAACACTTACATCTCCGGTCATAAAAAATTTTCAATTTTTTCGGTCCTTGATTTAAACGGGAACCATCTCATTATGCGGGGGAAAAACCGGTGCGAAGGATGACCATGCAAAGAAAGTCTCTCAACCGCCCAAGCCTAAAACATCATAAAATTATTTCATCAAACATAATTCACAATGTTCTGCACTACATCAAAATAGTGAACTACATATCATATTACCTGCAACACTGCCACATTGCCACTGAGAGTGACTGACTGGGGGATACCTGCTCCCATAATTTTCTTCTTACATTTATTTAAATTCTCTACAATGTGTTTATGTACACCGGTGCACCAATCATATACACACAAACGGTCTAAGTCATCTAACACTCCAAAAGGCATGTTACAAACATGCCTTGATTTCCTAGGGAAATAGAAAACAACTAAACAAACTAATATATATAACCTACACACTACATCGACTTCAATGTTTTTATCATCAACAATGACATTAAACATGTCTGTCAAGTCCTTCAAACTGATGGTTTTTGATTTGAACATTTCACCAACCAATCCACAAACTACTTCATCAAAGGGAATCTCTAAACCACCTATTTCTAAACCTAAGCTCATCAACACATCAACAACTCTAAAGGGCACCAAGTTTTGACTAACTCTGAAACTGTTATCATTTCCAACCCACCTGCTAACCATAACCTTCAATAATTTTAAATTCACCTCCACAGGGTTATTAATATTCAAACACCACATAAATGGTGTCATACTAATCCGATCCACATGACACTGTCGGAGTAAACGATTCATTTCAATAATGATCGATGAATCCATCGAGATAAGAAGTCGCCACTACAAAAAAAATCATAAAAATTTATTACTAACTACAATCCGTAAGATAATTAAATAATATATAAACAAAAAATTTAATTTTTTTCTTACACTTGCTTTTTTCCCTTCCATTGCAACGGCCCTAAGAAGACAACATTCCACACTCAGTTATATCATTCAACTTAATGAAAACCAAAAACACAGAGTAAAACACAATGTCAGGGCTCGCCCATTTTTACTTACACTAAAATGTAAGGGTTGAACGCTGTGGGTAGGGTAAAGATGGAACACACAGCCACAGAGATCCTCCAAGGTTTCAACGCACGTTTTGAAGAAGGAGGAGAGAAGGAAACCGAGGATGGAAGCTTCGAAGACGGAAAGAGAACGAAGGCTTCAACCAACGAGAAGACGGACGACACAGCGACAGAGAAGACGGACGACAGAGAAGGCTTGAACGAAGAGAGAAGGCTTGAACGAACGAGATGAAGCAAGGCTTGAACTTTCGCACCCTAAACCGCCAAACCCAAATGTTAAAAATTTTATCTAGAAAACCCAAAATACCCCTCGCCCCGGTTCACCTTCTCTGTTCCATTTTCAAATTACTGAGCCAATGGCAAGCTGCCACGTGCACGTTGTCAAAACTGTGTTAAAAAAGCGTTGTTGGAATAACATTTTCCTTATTAAATTAATGTTAAAACACTTTTTGTCCTTTCATAAGGAAAACAAGTTGTCAGTCATAATAACATCCAGTTTTTAATCATATGCATTTAGGCTGATGGCTATGTATTCTTTCTTGTTTGTTTCAGGTAAAGAACAAGAATATTGGGAGCAGGACAATATAAGAGAAGAGTATGATCCAGTAGCATACAGGTTTGATAAGATTTCAGTCCTATCCATAGTGATTACATGATTACAGTAGTCACTAGTGAACCTTGTAATTTAATTTATTACCATCAGTTTATTTGTGCAATATTCCTTTGATTGTTTCGATGCCCTGATTCTCTTTTTAGTTCTTACGAAACTATAAACCATTGATATCTATATTTCTTATATTATAAGATATTCATTTTAGTCCTTATACTATTTAAGAAACATCAGGTGTTCTGTAGTAGATGGTTGTCACCTCAAAATTATTAGTTACTGGACATCAAAACCATAAAATAAAATTTGATGGAGATCAAAACCATTAAATTAGTATATTACAGATACAAGAAACATTTAAGTCTGTTTTTTTTTGTTTCCTTATCTTAGTCGGTTTCAATCTGTTAGTGCACTAGGGATTTTTGAAGCTGCTCTAGTACCTGATCTAATTACCGTTCGTTCCACACTGGACGACCGTTCGTTCGGTGGTCGACGAGCGTTCGTTCGCTGATGGACGAGCGTTCGTTTGCTGGTGGACGAGCGTTCGTTCGTCATCTCAGCATCCACTCATCAATTTTTTTAACGCCGTCCAGCCAACTTAACGGAAAGGACTCAATTGATATCAATTTTCAAAATTAAGGACCATTTTGATACACTTTAGAAAACGAGGACCCAATTGAGACATTCGTACATAAATAGGGATGTCGAAAAGGATTAAACCTAACCAATATTATATAATAAAGACGTCAACATTCAAATATAGAGAACAATCAGCATATGACGTGTAATTTAAGTGCAGAATTACAGTCATCTGAAAAAGAAAGGAACGAAAATTTAAACTTAACAGTTTAAATTATTGAACACTACAACAAGTGTTCGAATAGGAAAGTTCTTAGCAGACTAAACCAGAACCTCGGTATCCTCTAGCTCTTGCTCCAAGGGAATCTCCTCGACAACATCTGCTCCCATCCAAGTGGATGATCATCGCCAAAGGAACGAAAATTTAAACTTAACGGTTTAAATTATTGAACACTACAACAAGTGTTTGAATAGGAAAGTTCTTAGCAGACTAAACCGCAACCTCGGTATCCTCTAGCTCTTGCTCCAAGGGAATCTCCTCGACAACATCTGCTCCCATCCAAGTGGATGATCATCGCCAAAGAAACGAAAATTTAAACTTAACGGTTTAAATTATTGAACACTACAACAAGTGTTCGAATAGGAAAGTTCTTAGCAGACTAAACCGCAACCTCGGTATCCTCTAGCTCTTGCTCCAAGGGAATCTCCTCGACAACATCTACTCCCATCCAAGTGGATGATCATCGCCAACGAAACATACCCAAACAGCACATAACAAAAACAATGCAAGGGTGAGCTAGATATAAAAAAAACATGTTATACATATAGCACAGTTAATTCATGTCATCATACGTAGTTATATATATATATATATAAGAACAATTCAAGCATACTCATTAAACCACAACTCACACTCACACGACTCATCCGGATTTGTATAACTCTCGAACTAGCAGTCGTCTTTGCACTTGCATAGTTCTGTTGGCACTCTTCAACACTAGCAAGGTGAATCCCCAAGCTGCCTATCTCTGCCATTAAAGGCTATAGACGAGGACCTCCCTCTACTCTCACCACAGACACTGTTCTTCTCTATGTGAGCATGAACAATGCTTTGAGTGTAGGGATAGAGAGACCGAGCCCAAAGTTCACTACAGTTATACAGAACAACCACAACACCACATATCACTTTCATCCATCTCTCCCCGAGATGTCCAAATCATACTCAAACTCATCATTTACATCCACAGTCATCTCTCCCTGAGATGTCCAAATCATACTCAAACTCATCATTTACAACCACAGTCATATTATCAGAGTAATTTATCATATCTCATGCATTCACATGTTTTTCACATAAATCACATCAGAGTATATATTCCAACCACATTGCACACTTAAAACAAGAGCAAATAACCTTGGAACCGAACACTATTTGCCGAGCACTATTTGGACGAATACATTTGGACGAACGCTATCTGCCGAATGCTATTGTTGAATACTAGTTGGTTGAATACTATTTGGACGAACGCTATATGACCGAACGCTATCTGCCGAACACTATATGCCGAACGTATTTGGCCAATGTAAGACCCTTGTAAACTCAAAATTTTACCAAGTTGTAAAAATTTCAAGTTGTAGTGTAAAATAGAATGCTGTCAAAATTTGACATGGTTTACTATTTTATGTATAACTTTTTGTACAATTAATATTTTGGGTTAATTCTTTTTCCATTAGAAAGTAGACTCAAAGAGCTTCGATTTGAGTACTCATACGTTTTTTTTCAACATCGGGAAGGGCCTCAACCAAATCAAACAAGTCACGAAAAACGTTATTTTGAGTTTTCTGCTGGTTAATCGATTAACAGTTGTAGTTAATCGATTGTTACAGAGAAAATTCGTGTTTTAGCCTCTGGACTCGAGTTAATCGATTAGCACTTTAGTTAATCGATTAGCTACGTCAGTTATGGAAACATAACAGCCTGGAACACGTTTTTTTGAGCGTGCAAGGTTGGGGAATCTTCCCACAAACCATTCTTTCCGGATTTTGGGGCTGGAAAATGGATTAGTAAGGCCAGATGTCGGTCTTTTATTGCTAAATTACAATATCTTGGGTCCTTGCTTGTCTTGGAGCCATTTCTTTAAATCCACATCAGACTTGGAAGTTTGGGGAGAGTGGAGAGCTTTTTGGTGTGAGGAGAATGAAACTCTACGTGTGCAGAGGTATTGAAGCGTGCTTGGTCTACCAGAAGGGAAGAGTTACTCTCTTGGAAGAAGAAGTTAAGATCTTCAAGAGGTAAGGGGAGCTAATCTATGTATTTTACTTTGTGGAAAATTTGTATGAATTGGATGAAATGTTTTAAGCATATGGAGATGATGTTAGATTGATCCTTGATCTTTGGTTTTCTGTTTGAATCTATGGACTTGTTATTATCAATATGATAAGGTGAGATAATTAAATGATGGATTGAGAATTCTGAATATGAAAGAAGCTTGAAGGTAAAGTTGTAAGGGGAGTTAGATTTAATCTATGAATTCTGCATAAGTTGAATGATGAAATAATTGTGTAAGGTGATGAATATATGTGAATTGGATGATGGAAATTCGTTCTAGCATGTTGGTATATGCGTAAATGAAGTTTTGATGGATTTGGGTGTGAATTAGGGTGGTAAACAAGGAAGTTTTAACTCACTTTTCATGGAATACGAAAATTGTGTGTTTTGCTTAGTTAATGAATTTTTGGTTGGATGAATTGATGGAAGTATGAGATGATTATTGGAATTGTGTATGTTGGATCTGTGTTGACATGAAAATTCTGTGGTAGTGCTGTTAGAAAGGAAATCAAGTGTCTTTATGGTCAATTTGGGCTATTTTAGAGGAAGTGAGGTAGGAATTTTGAGTAAATGAGGGCTGCAGTGTTCCTGGACTGTTTGGGCAGTCTAGACAAGTCCATTGTGACTTGTTAGAAACATAAAAGTGGTCTAAAACATGTTCCAAGTAGTAGAATCAAATTTGGGTCCCTAAGTTGTTGAAGTTAGTGTTTTGGAGCTGAAAGTGAACTTTAATCACTTAAAAAAATGGTAGTAGAAATGCTTAGAATCATTTGGATAAGTTTAATTAAGTCTAAAACGAGAATTAAGAGTCTAAGAAGTTGAGAAAAGTGGTTAGAAATGGTCAAGGGAGGTTCTGCTACCATTCTGCAGAATTCTGCATGATGTGAAAAACTGACCGTTCGTCCATGTCGGATTTGGACGATCGGTCATGCCATGTGCTGAGTGGCGTTCGGTCAAATGTTGGTTTGGTTAACGTTCATTCTTGGTAGAAGCGTTCGGTCATAATCATGCTTTGGCTTAGGCATTTAGCGTTCGTCCTTGTCTGGAGAGCGTTCGGTTTTCGGGGATGATATTAATAGCGTTCGGTCATTGGTTTAAATAACGATCGCTCAAGTTATGGTTTAGTAACGATCGCTCAGGTGTTGGTTAGTAGCGTTCGTTCATTCGCTGGTTTAGTAGTGTTCGGTCAGTTGATGGTTTAATTATCGTTCGGTCTTCATAAGGTTTGATAGTAAAGCGCTCGTTCAAGGAGTGTTGAATTCAATATGGTGTTCGGTTCTGAGCGTTCGGCCTAGTGTTTGATCTCACAGTGGTTGTCCATGAAGCGCTAGCTTTAACAGCGTTCGTCCAAACAGTGTCCGTCCAATGGTTTATGACGTTCGTCCAAATAGTTAACTCGCACCTGCACTTTGCAGAATTTGTTTTCGATAGTTTTGGGGTTCCGGATGTCCGTTTTGGACGTTCTCTCGGTCGTTTTGGGGGTTCTTGACCCTTCCGGAACTGTTGGTAATGGTTTCAAACCTGTTTGAGTTACCTAAAAATGAGTATTAAAAAGATATTAAAAAGATATAAAGAAAATGTGTTAGGTGTACACTGTTTTGAGTTGTTTGATATATCTATTTGATATGGGAATGTTGGGTGATCTGTTTGAGATTGCAAATTGATAGGAGAATGATGTTTGAATGGTTAAGTACTGTTGAAATCATGGTTGTATATGATTTGATTATAAGTTTCATGTTAAATGAAGAACTTGAATTGTTTAAAATTTGGTATTGTGATGATTATGTGATGATGATATGATATGTGCGTTATGGTATGCTTGGATTGGTATTGTGAGGATTATTGGATATGTGTATTTTTGGCTACTTGGTGTCATTAAATGAGTGGTGGATAGTAAGCGTTGTGGTTGCTGGCCCGGGGAAGCTCTATAGAGTGATGGGAAGTAACCCTATACACGGGTGACGTGTGTAACCGCCTGGGGAATCTCTTACATTTATGTAAGAGTGATGGGGGTGACGTGGGGTACTAGTCCGGTGAAGCTCATTACAAAATTTGATTGGCGTTGTGCTTGCGGGCCTGAGGAATCTCTTTAGGCGAGTGATGAGGGGTATACTTGCACTTGTCCGGGGAAGCTCTTGATTAGAGTAATGGAGGGTGACTTGTGTACTTGCTCGGGGAATCTCCCTATAGAGTGATGGGAAGCAACACTACACATTAGGGTAATGTGTAACGGCCCGGGGAAGCTCTGAAAAGAGTGATGGGAGTGACACTAGTACAAATTGGTGTATGTATTTTGATTGATCTGTAATATTGGTGGATGTAGTCTGATTTATTTTGTAATGTATATTGGCGTATGCATTCTAATTTGATATTTTGATACATATTGGTATATGCATATGGTTGAAGCATAATTCGTACTTGGGTATATAGTTTGATCTGGTTAAGGTGTGGATGACAGTATGTTATTATGAGTATATTTATGATGTATATGAATTGTATTTTGTTAGCTCACCCTTGCTTGTTTGTGCATGTGAATGCGATGATCGTGTAATGTGTGATGTTATACGGGAGCAGATGTTATTGCAGATGTGATGGCTGATATTTCTGAACATGCATAAAGGATGAAAGAGAGATGGGATAGATGACTGGGAATGTATTTGTTTGTAGTCGATCCTGACTATTTAAACGTTTTATTTTCGGAATAATCGGTTTGTAATAAATAACGTACTATTTTTCCGTGGAAGTTGAATATTAAAAATTTGAATTTTTACTTACGTGTTTTACGGAAAAATTAGTCAGCGTAACACAAAATTTCGGGGTGTTACAGCCAACACTATTCACCGCGCTATTCCAACGAACGCTATCTGCCGACAGCTAAATTGCCGAACACTATGCTATTTGGACGGACACTATAAAATCCATCATAATCAGGCCGAACGCTAGAAACCGAGCACCATATTAGATTGAACACTATTTGGCCGTACGTCATGAGATTAAGCACTATTGACCGAACGCTAAACAGGACACCATATTAAATCGAATACTATTAGGCCGAACGCTAAAACCGAACACCTCATTCAAATCGGATACTGCTTGGACGAACGTTAAGATCAATCTCTTGGGCTCAACACTAAAACACCAAACGTTATTAGACCGCATACCATTAGTTCGAACACCAAAAGAACGAACGCTAAGATCAAGCACTTATGCTGGACGCTAAAACTCCAAACGCTGATAAACAGAATACTATTAGGTCGAACACTATTGAACGAACGTTAAGATCGAGCACTTAGACTTAACGCTAAAACAGCGAACATCTATTAGACTGAATACTATTATTCGAACACTGTTTGGACGATCGGTCAAACATCAAACCTCATCTAGATCGAACGCTAAGTTTTTACGAGCATTACCTGAGGACAAACATCATCGAGACCGAACGTTCTCTATGAACGATCACTAACTTAGAATAATCACCATCAGGATCGAACGTTCACTATCAGATCAAGATCAAACGCTAATCATAATTCATACATCAAGACCGAACGCTTACAATCTAAACCTCAAAATACCTGATCCAGGTCGAACGCTATCAATCACTAATACCCAAGACCGAACGCTTATGATCCAAACCTAATAATCCAAATTAAGGACGAACGACTACAATCACTAATTCACCAAAACGAACGCTCAAGATCACTTCCTGAGAATACCAATTTAGGACGAACGCTTATAATCACTATTGCACCAAAACCGAACGCTCTCGATTCAAACCTAAGAATCCAATTTAAGACCGAACGCTCAAAATTACTAATACACCAAGGTTAGAGGGTGTGGGAACGTAAACTCCTTGTGATTTTGATAACCTTGTGTGCCAATAACTAAGCGTGGCTATGTCCACTCATAAACAGTGAAAGATTTTGGATGGATTGTTTGAGCACTGATCACTACCATGAGCAAGGCTGGGCAATCTCTGAAATCGGTTCTCTTGGATTTGATTCACAAGAGCAATGGCTTGAGATCCTTCAAGCAAATTCATGCGCATCTATTGACTTCTGCCCTTGTTGCCAATGACTTGGTTATTTCCAAGGCTGCAATTTTTTTGGGAAAACATGTTACAGATGTTCATTACCCTTGCAATTTCCTGAAGCAATTTGATTGGAACTTGAGCTCTTTCCCTTGCAATTTGCTGATTTCTGGCTATGCCTCTGGCCACTTACCCTGGCTTGCAATCCTGATTTATAGATGGACTGTTAGGAATGGTTTTGTGCCTGATGTGTACACTATCCCAGCAGTTTTGAAATCTTGTGCTAAGTTTTATGGGATTGTAGAGATTAAACAGTTTCATTCCGTAGCTTTGAAGACTGCCTTGTGGTGCGACATTTATGTGCAAAACACTCTTGTCCATGTGTATTGCATTTCTGGGGACACTGTTGGTGCTGGCAAGGTGTTTGATGACATGCTTGTGAGAGACGTGGTCTCTTGGACTGGCTTGATATCTGGGTATGTCAAGGCTAGGTTGTTTAATGAGGCCATCGCATTGTTTTTGAGAATGAATGTGGAACCTAATGTGGCAACCTTTGTCAGCATACTTGGGGCTTGTGGGAAATTGGGTTGTTTAAATTTGGGGAAAGGAATTCATGGGTTGGGTCTCAAATGTCTGTTCGGGAAGGAGTTGGTGGTATGCAATGCTGTGTTGGAATGCCTATATAGGTGGAATGCCTTCTAGGAATATCCGTACTTGGAATGCCTATATAGGTGGCCTAGCAATAAATGGACTTGGGAGGGAAGCATTGAAGCTATTTAAAGATTTGATAGTGTCAGGTGCAAAGCCTAATGAAGTGACATTTCTTGCTGTTTTAACAGCTTGCTGCCATTCTGGCTTGGTCAGCGAAGGCCGAAAGTATTTCAATGAGATGTCAAGTCCCCTCTACAACCTTTCTTCCTGGTTAGAACACTACGGCTGCATGGTTGATTTACTCTGCAGAGCTGGACTGGTGGAGGAAGCTGTGGAGTTGATAAAGACAATGCCCATGTCCCCTGATGTGCAGATCATAGGAGCGCTTTTGAGTGCCTGTAATACATATGGGAATGTTGGATTCACCCAAGAAATCTTGAAATCACTGCAGAATTTTGAATTTCAAGATAGTGGCATATACGTGCTTCTTTCTAATCTGTATGCCTCTAACAAGAAATGGGCTGACGTGAGAAATGTTAGGAGACTGATGAAGCAGAAAGGAATAAGCAAGGCTCCTGGGTCTAGCATTATAAGGGTGGATGGTAAGAGTCATGAATTTTTAGTTGGAGACAGTAATCATCCTCAAAGTGAGGATATTTACGTACTATTGGACATCCTTGCCAATCAAATATACTCTGAGGGGCATATTAATACCCTCTGCTAATCAGACAAGCACACTTGACCCTGAGCTCACGTATTTTGTCTATGGACTTGAACAACTTCTAATGGTGCATTCTATAAAGTGTCTCTAAATCATTTTAGACTTGTCTTATTTATTATGCTCAAACCAGGCCAGATTGGGACTTGATATGGAAGTTCATAATAGTTACAACGCGAGAGCACTGCATTTATGGAAAAGATACGGGGTCACTCCTTGCCAAATTAAGCTTAAGCTTATGCATTGAGAAGCAGCTCAGGAGCAAGATGGTTTCATAGGTACCCTCTTTTAGGGGCCAAAGGGAAATTTTGTCTTGCCCGTGACAGTGACAACGTTTAATGTTTATGATTGTGAGCGATCGGTCAATGGTCACCTGAACTTTGACGACAGTAGTTACTATGCCACAAGCTCTGACATGAGACAAACATAATAGAAATAGAAGCCACTTGGGTAAGTTCAGATAGATACGGAATGCGTCAACTCATTCAATGGCACGTGGTCATAATAATAGAAGAACTCTACCATTACTGGTAGTAGTTTTCCTGAAGCATGAGCATGCTGATTTTTTTATTTTCTTCCAAATGAGATTCCAATTTTATAGAAGATAAATTCTTGAAAATAAACATAATTTACACGACTTGTGTAAATTAAAGCAGTTGTTTGACCAAGTACTTGCATAGTTAGTTAAGTGGTGGTTTCAGAAATTGTCTATTCCGGAATGTGTCGTTTTCATCGAAAAGTACACGTATGTTTTGAGTTTATTTTTTATGACTATTGCTGAAATGAAACAAGAACTAGCAGCCTCCTCTCCCTTGAATCTTGTACAGTTCACTTTTGGCAACTCTATGTAAGGCCGTTCGATCAAGAGCGTTCGCTTGTTTAATATAAAACTGAATTGGTTTATCATTTAGTGTAATTAATTCTATTATATGATTTTACTGTACTTTTGGGATGTTACAGGTGTTACACTAGTTAATAAGAAATGATTAAATTAATTTCAGAGAGACCACATTAATATTAATTAACATTTTGGAAATAATTTTTCTTGTCTCTCAGTGTAAAAAACAAATTTAATTCATCATTATAAATTTAGAGATTAAATGGTTCATGCTTCTGTACTTTTATCGAATCATGGATTAATTTCAGCAAAGGTGTCTGCAAAAGGGGAGCCCAAAAGGTATAGAAAGAAAAGACCAGGCCCAGTAAAGTTCGTGAAGAGGGAGGATGTTTCTTTCTGTACCCTGTCAATTTTCTTTTTACACTCTTCAAAACATTCCAGAATAATGTCGTGTAAGGAAAAATTTAATGGATGGAGGAGGAAACTATCGAAGAGGGAAAAAGCAAATAACCTTTGGGCCTTGTACCTCCGAACCAAAATTCGAAGGGTAAATTGGGAAGTTTTGGAAAAATATCTGAGAGGGATAAACCGGTAAGAGATGAGTGTTTGAGAAACAATAGAAGAGAAAAGAGAAAAGCGAGAAGAGAGAAGGATGTCGTCGTTGTCAAGCATGTTTGGGTGTGGAGTGGTGATGGCGCCACCACAAGCACTGGGAATTGGAAAGAGAAGTGACGGAGGATTGACGATAGTGTGTTCGTCTCGGCCGCAGAAGAAAGCGATTGCGCATCACATGAAGACTCGGCCACGGAAGACGCAGCCATGGGATATAAACCGCAAGCCAACTGTGTACGATCCTATGCCTCCTCTTCCTCCGGATTGGACTCTCGTTATTCCTGCTGACGCTTCTTCTGCTTCCGCTGCTCCTCCGCCTCCCTCTGCCTAGCCACTCACTCGGTACTGCGTCGTCGTTTTCATGCTTTCTCTGTTTTCTTCAAGCCTCATATTCGCTACTCTTTAAACATTTTATCTTATATTTCTTGTTTAAATCTCAAATGAAACTTTTTATCTGTGCAATTGGTTTGGATGAATTCACTTTCTTAGGTACGGTGAGCACGAGAATTCGATTAATTTGCGAACTGATGGTTAGGTTTTCTAAATGCGTCTAGTATACGTCAATTTTTAGACTAAAACTAGACACTCTCCCTACACACTCAGGAACCCTTTGCAACTTCCTTTACCTTTATATTTCTGAATTCTTGTAGACAGATGTTCTTTCTGCACTACTTTTCTTCTTACAGTTTTCTTTTTCACATTTTTTTTGTCTCTTATTTCTTTTCTCCACTTAGCTATGTTCTCGCATGTATACATATACTAGAGAAATTAAAGAAAGAGGCATAAGTGGACCAATATCGAACATTCAACTCAAAACTAAGGCAGTAGGAAAAATATTTGAATGTACAGTCTGACCAAGGGTCTGTGTAAATATTTGTAATGGAAAGTAGTTACTGCAGAAACAGAACAGAACAAAGCTGTTAATTACCACACGCTTGTGTTAACCAGAATACTCTCCCTTAATCCAAGTTCTCAAAAGGAAACAATTCGTATTTCATTTCTCAGTTTTACAAATTCAGACACTCAGACAGCATAATTCAGCTGCTTTTATGTTGACTTAAGAAGTCGTATTCTTTGCAAGTGGGTCTAAAGAATCAGTTTATCATTTGTATATGTGCTGCCTTCCCATCCTTTCTCTTAATCACAGTATTTTCCATTCCTTCTGCTAACAGAGTGCTAATGTATGCAATTCTAATCTTAATTATTTTGCTAACGTCAAATTCATTAGGACCTCTGTTATGACCTAAGGTAGGGGTAATAATAAGGGTTAGAAAGTATATGAGCAGAGAGAATATTTAGTATAAGTTAATTAGAGTAAATAAATATAATATAAGTTAATTAAAGTAAATAAATATAGTATAAGTTAATTAGAGTAAATAAATATATATTTAGGGAAATATTCAATATAAGATATTTATAATTAAGGATATGTGCTAAGATAATATACGGAGAGATATTTATATTAAATATAGAGATATTTATATTAAATATAGAGATATTTATATTAAATATAGAGATATTTATATTAAATATAGAGATATTTATATAAATTATTGAATATTAAATATAGGGATATTTATATCAAATGCAGATATATTCTAGAGGAATATTTAATAAGAGATGGGCGGGAAATAATTAATATAAATAAGGTTAGAGTCCAGGGTTAAAGACAGGCTTTTGATTATTGAGTTTTGTGACAGACATTATTGTCTTGTGAGGGAGGTTATGCTCTCAAAGTAATTGAAGGAGGTTATGCTCCCAATTATTGTTTATCCTTGTTTATTCAGATATTACCATCAATAAAAGAGATTCATTCATCAAATATTATTCGTTTATTGTTCTATTCCGTGTGAGAGAGAGTGAAAGGTTGTATTTGGCTAGTTTACGTACTCAGGTACGTAACAATTGGTCCGACCTGCCGGATCCTAATAGAGACGAGTGAAAGACATCATGGAGGGAAGAATAAATGCAGTTGAAGGGAAACTGGAGAGCATGGAGCAGAGAATAAAGAACATGGAGTTCTCCCTAAGGAGGTTGAAGGCAGAGTTGAGTGGAATACGCCATGAAGTCCAAGCTCCAAATGGGAAGGGACTGCTGGAACCAAACGATAGTGGACTAACGGATCCGAACGTGAGCGAACGGCCAGAACCGAACGATAGCAGACTGCTGGATCCGAATGTGAAAGAACGGACGGAACCTATAGAGAGAGGACTTACCGAGCCAAACGGGAGGAGACGGCCAGAACCGAGCGTGAGAAAACTACCTGAACCAAACGGTCTAGTATTGGAAGGAAGGATGAAGGCTTTGGAAGGAAGGGCAAATGGAAGAATCAATACCCTGGAGAGAACAATGGAGTCTGTGAAGAGATGGGCCGACAAAAAGAACAGGGGGCTTGCAGTGTTTGGTACACTGGCAGAAGGAAGAGCGCGACGTGAAGTACTGAAAGACATTGAAAACCATTCCCTCAGGGCTTATGATTTAGGAGAAGTGGTAACCAGAATGCTGGATGAAGAATGGAAGACATTAGAGAAGGTTTTACCACCACCCGAACCTCCAGACATGAATTGATGAGGAGCCATGAGGTCTAGCTCCCTGTTTCCAACCTTGAGGACAAGGTTGTTTTGCAGCGGGGTGTAATGTTACGACCTAAGGTAGGGGTAATAATAAGGGTTAGAAAGTATATGAGCAGAGAGAATATTTAGTATAAGTTAATTAGAGTAAATAAATATAATATAAGTTAATTAAAGTAAATAAATATAGTATAAGTTAATTAGAGTAAATAAATATATATTTAGGGAAATATTCAATATAAGATATTTATAATTAAGGATATGTGCTAAGATAATATACGGAGAGATATTTATATTAAATATAGAGATATTTATATTAAATATAGAGATATTTATATTAAATATAGAGATATTTATATTAAATATAGAGATATTTATATAAATTATTGAATATTAAATATAGGGATATTTATATCAAATGCAGATATATTCTAGAGGAATATTTAATAAGAGATGGGCGGGAAATAATTAATATAAATAAGGTTAGAGTCCAGGGTTAAAGACAGGCTTTTGATTATTGAGTTTTGTGACAGACATTATTGTCTTGTGAGGGAGGTTATGCTCTCAAAGTAATTGAAGGAGGTTATGCTCCCAATTATTGTTTATCCTTGTTTATTCAGATATTACCATCAATAAAAGAGATTCATTCATCAAATATTATTCGTTTATTGTTCTATTCCGTGTGAGAGAGAGTGAAAGGTTGTATTTGGCTAGTTTACGTACTCAGGTACGTAACAACCTCTCTTTACTCAGTCATATAGTTTTAACAACCAGTATTAAAATACCAAAATAGGGAGATCAATCACCGCCAACAATACTGGATCCTAATCAGAATCTCGGGCCACATTTCTTTTTGGTCTATTTCCCTTTTGATTAACTAAGGTCATTAATTGGACAATGGACTATTTGTTTAGGTGTTTTAAGCATGAAGGGGGCATTTTGTTGCGCGATAAAACCTCATATCCTAATTGAGGTTCTAACTGTGCACATTGGTTACTGATATAATTGGAAATGATTATTATTGTCTTTCAGTGAACTCTTAATAGTTTTGACTGGTTTGTTTGGACAATCTAGAACTATTATATAGTGTTATTAATAGGAGGGATTGATGCATATGCTTTGTGTTGAAAAGAAAAAAGAATTTATGCATAAAACAACTTCATATAGTCTGACCGTATTAGTGTTTCCTGGTGGCTGTGATTATTGCTTCTAAAGAGTATATAATTTAATTATGTGGTTTTAAGTTTGTGTCTGATGTTTCGGTATTCGGTGGAATTAGTTTGCTTATAATCTGTCTAGAACCTAGTAAAGTTTACATGGAAGTTAAGTGTAGTTTTACTTAGATACCTGCTGAATTGAAAAGAGAAAATTGGGATCTGGTATGATTGATTTATTGTACTAAATGTGGTGGCTATAATATCTCAGTTAGTTCTATTGAATGCTAGCAGTTTTGCAATTTTCTTTGAACTATTATATTCTAATTGGGGTTTCAATTGGGGTTCAATTGAGTAGTTGTTAATGAATGCATGCCTACGTAGTAGAATAGAATGGGATTCTAAATCTGGTGTGATTAAAAGGGTACTTGTATAAAAACTACTTTTAGCTTTTGAGTTTGTTTTCGATGGTTGAGTTGATGTTGCTAAATTCTGGAAATTATGTTGTGTGATTGATATTGGATAAATTATGGTATGATTGTAATTATTCTGCTGAGTGAGAGTAACTTTGTTTTGCTTCAACTTGAACTCAGGGGATTCATTTTTGGTTCCTCAATTGCGTTAGGCATTGTTGCCATGTTTTTTCCTTTATGCAAACCTGGAAAGCTACCAGGTATATCTGTGTTGTGTTTAATGTAATTGAGCACTACTATTAATCTTAATTAATCTGTTTTAATTTAAAACTAGAATGTACCAAACATAGGCTAAAAGAAATGAAGAGCATTTTAGGTGGATGGCAGGGTCTATTCTGACTGGAAAGGCCTTGTCATAGTCATATATAGTTTGACCATTCATTATTTCTTTGGGTCTGTTTTATTGTCAAATAACTATCTAGATAACTTGCCATGGCCGTGAGCTACTCTTCTTTCCAGCCAATGAACCACTTGATTTTTCTTCAGCCGTGAGCTCCCTATTTTATTCCAAAACATGTGCTGGATGCATACGTTGTTGTCCACCTCTCTCCCTCTTGCTGGATCGTGTGATTTGCTTCTCATGTGGGCGTGGTGCTTTCTTCATTTCAACTCCGAAGCTTGCTTCTTTACGTATTGAATGTGGCTTCTCCATCTCCATTTGCTGCTTTCTTTAAATCACATTTCCAGCCAAAAATAAAATGTGGTGGCCCTTTCTCCATCCAACTTTACGGTTTTACTTTTCTTAGGCCAAAGAAAAATTATCTAATGCTAGGTGGTAGCTCTTTTCTATGTAGGCCATGTCAACACTTTCACTAATTTGGAATTCCTGTCATGGACGTTAGCTTTGCCAAACTAAGTGGTGGCCCTTGTGTTGTCCAACTTGCAAAATCCTTCCCTATTCCTCTTCTTTCACACGTCCAACTCCATTCAGCCCTGAACTCATCTCCTTTTCTCTCTTAGCTCTTCCACTCCATAGAAGCCTTTCTTTTGAACGTGAGCTGCTGCCATGCTTCTCAAAGAAACCGTGAGCTTCCTTCTTCTTCCCAACTGGATGTGATGGTAGCTACAGCTGCTGGACATGTTTCCCCTCCTTCAAAAGTGCTTAAAACTCACTTCTTTTAACAATGGTGACCCCTGTTCACCTGACTGAGTACCTGTGTTGGACTTTCTGTACAAAATCCAATTTTCTCTCGGGTAATCGTTTACAGTGTCCTTGTAATCGATTACAGTGTCAAAAAAGGTGTAAATTTGATTTCTAAGGCATAATTTGAAAGGTCTTTGAGTATAGATTCCAACAAAACAAGAATCAACTCATTTGGAGTTCGGTGGAGAAAGTTATGAGCAAAAGAACAAGCAAAGGTCAGAGTTGGCAAAAATATATGAAACGCTAACTTGAAACAATAAACTGTACCAACTCAGATGTCCAAAAATTACAAATTAGTAGTCATTGGAAAGATTTTTGAGTCTAGTTTCTAATAAAAAAAAAATCACATCATTTAGAGGTCGGTGGGAAAAGTTATCAGTAAAATAGCCAACAAAGGTCAAAGTTGACAGCATGTTATCTCACTCAAGTTGCTCATCTCATAAACATTGTTTCTTTCCTCCATCATGGGGTGCCAAAACATCACTTTCCTCCATCATTGGGACATAATCACATCACTAACCTCCCTCTCCCACCACTGAAACACAAGGAACAACCTAAGACAAGTGCAAAAGTGCCTAAAAGTCACTTCTTTTTTCAATGGTGACCCCTGTTCACCTGACTGAGTACCTGTGTTGGACTTTCTGTACAAATTCCAATTTTCTCTCGGGTAATCGTTTACAGGGTTGGTGTAAACGATTACCAGACCCCTGTTTTTTTTTCAGCTATTCGGTAATTACCGAAGGCTTTTGGCCCTCGGTAATTGGCTTATGGCCCTCGGTAATTACCGAAGGCTTTTGGCCCTCGGTAATTGGCTTTTGGCCCTCGGTAATTACCGAAGGTCAAAAGCCCTCGGTAAATGTTAGCGACAAGCCATTTACCGAGGGCTGTTTGGCCGTCGATAAGCCTTCGGTAATTACCTTTTACCGACGGTTTTGGGCTGTTTCCGAGGGCTTCTGGCCTTCGGTAATGCCCTTCTTTTTTGTAGTGACCTTCAACTCAAAACTAAGGCAGTAGGAAAAATATTTGAATGTACAGTCTGACCAAGGGTCTGTGTAAATATTTGTAATGGAAAGTAGTTACTGCAGAAACAGAACAGAACAAAGCTGTTAATTACCACACGCTTGTGTTAACCAGAATACTCTCCCTTAATCCAAGTTCTCAAAAGGAAACAATTCGTATTTCATTTCTCAGTTTTACAAATTCAGACACTCAGACAGCATAATTCAGCTGCTTTTATGTTGACTTAAGAAGTCGTATTCTTTGCAAGTGGGTCTAAAGAATCAGTTTATCATTTGTATATGTGCTGCCTTCCCATCCTTTCTCTTAATCACAGTATTTTCCATTCCTTCTGCTAACAGAGTGCTAATGTATGCAATTCTAATCTTAATTATTTTGCTAACGTCAAATTCATTGAGCACCTCTCTTTACTTAGTCATATAGTTTTAACAACCAGTATTAAAATACCAAAATAGGGAGATCAGTCACCGCCAACAATACTGGATCCTAATCAGAATCTCGAGCCACATTTGTTTTTGGTCTATTTCCCTTTTGCATGCCAACACTCAGAAGCAAAATGGCCCGACACAGTTGTAACAATGTATTTTTTTTTCTTATTAAAACTGTCTTTCCTTGACTTTTACCATTTCCTCCTCCTCCTCCTCTACTTGAGAACTCGTAACTATCTTCACTCTCTTTCCTTTATTCGAGTGCCAATTTCCCTTTCCTCTTGCTTGTACCCTTCTTTCCATCTTTCTTATGACCCATTAGTTTTCTCAGAAGTTTGAACTTGCACATGTTTGATCTGTCTCTCGTCTGGAGTTTCTAAACACGAGTCTTTGGTCATCATGTGTCTCAAGTCATTGAATGTTTAGTGCTTGGAGAAAATATTATTTACAGGATATATTGTAAACTCAAGATTCTAACATTATTTTAAATTTAAAATGCTTTTACATTGTTGCTATATTGTATTTTGTACATTTATATGGTATAGTAATCTATTTGTCTTAAGTGATGTATGGTATATATTACCAACTTTAGTCTACTTTTATTTACTTATATTACTGCTAATAAGAATGTATTCATACGTTTTTATGGGTTTAGGGTAAACTCAAGATTCTAACATTATTTTAAATTTAAAATGCTTTTACATTGTTGCTATATTGTATTTTGTACATTTATATGGTATAGTAATCTATTTGTCTTAAGTGATGTATGGTATATATTACCAACTTTAGTCTATTTTTATTTACTTATATTACTGCTAATAAGAATGTATTCATACGTTTTTATGGAAGTTATAAACATAATTATTTTCCACTTTTAAATGATGGTATTAGATGTCTCACCTCATATAAAAGTTTACAATATATCCTGTAAATAATATTTTCTCCAAGCACTAAACATTCAATGACTTGAGACACATGATGAGCAAAGACTCGTGTTTAGAAAGTCCACACGAGAGACAGATCAAACATGTGCAAGTTCAAACTTCTGAAAAAATTGATGGGTCATAAGAAAGATGGAAAGAAGGGTACAAACAAGAGGAAAGGGAAATTGGCACTCGAATAAAGGAAAGAGAGTGAAGATAGTTCCGAGTTCTCAAATAGAGGAGGAGGAGGAAATGGTAAAAGTCAAGGAAAGACAGTTTTAATAAGAAAAAAAAAATACATTGTTACAACTGTGTCGGGCCATTTTGCTTCTGAGTGTTGGCATGCAAAAGGGAAATAGACCAAAAACAAATGTGGCTCGAAATTCTGATTAGGATCCAGTATTGTTGGCGGTGACTGATCTCCCTATTTTGGTATTTTAATACTGGTTGTTAAAACTATATGACTGAGTAGAGAGAGGTGCTGAATGAATTTGACATTAGCAAAATAATTAAGATTAGAATTGCATACATTAGCACTCTGTTAGCAGAAGGAATGGAAAATACTGTGATTAAGAGAAAGGATGGGAAGGCAACACATATACAAATGATAAACTGATTCTTTAGACCCACTTGCAAAGAATACGACTTCTTAAGTCAAGATAAAAGCAGCTGAATTATGCTGTCTGCTGAGTGTCTGAATTTGTAAAACTGAGAAATGAAATACGAATTGTTTCCTTTTGAGAACTTGGATTAAGGGAGAGTATTCTGGTTAACACAAGCGTGTGGTAATTAACAGCTTTGTTATGTTCTGTTTCTGCAGTAACTACTTTCCATTACAAATATTTACACAGACCCTTGGTCAGACTGTACATTCAAATATTTTTCCTACTGCCTTAGTTTTGAGTTGAAGGTGTTCGATATTGGTCCACTTATGCCTCTTTCTTTAATTTCTCTAGTATATGTATACATGCGAGAACATAGCTAAGTGGAGAAAAGAAATAAGAGACAAAAAAAATGTGAAAAAGAAAACTATAAGAAGAAAAGTAGTGCAGAAAGAACATCTGTCTACAAGAATTCAGAAATATAAAGGTAAAGGAAGTTGCAAAGGGTTCCTGAGTGTGTAGGGAGAGTGTCTAGTTTTAGTCTAAAAATTGACGTATACTAGACGCATTCAGAAAACCTAACCATCAGTTCGCAAATTAATCGAATTCTCGTGCTCACCGTACCTAAGAAAGTGAATTCATCCAAAACAAATGCATAGATAAAAAGTTTCATTTGAGATTTAAACAAGAAATATAAGATAAAATGTTTAAAGAGTAGCGAATATGAGGCTTGAAGAAAACAGAGAAAGCATGAAAACGACGACGCAGTACCGAGTGAGTGGCTAGGCAGAGGGAGGCGGAGGAGCAGAAGAAGCGTCAGCAGGAATAACGAGAGTCCAATCCGGAGGAAGAGGAGGCATAAGATCGTACACAGTTGGCTTGCGGTTTATATCCCATGGCTGCGTCTTCCGTGGCCGAGTCTTCATGTGATGCGCAGTCGCTTTCTTCTGCGGCCGAGACGAACACACTATCGTCAATCCTCCGTCACTTCTCTTTCCAATTCCCAGTGCTTGTGGTGGCGCCATCACCACTCCACACCCAAACATGCTTGACAACGACGACATCCTTCTCTCTTCTTGCTTTTCTCTTTTCTCTTCTGTTGTTTCTCAAACACTCATCTCTTACCGGTTTATCCCTCTCAGATATTTTTCCAAAACTTCCCAATTTACCCTTCGTATTTTGGTTCGGAGGTACAAGGCCCAAAGGTTATTTGCTTTTTCCCTCTTCGATAGTTTCCTCCTCCATCCATTAAATTTTGGTTTAATCCTTTTTGACGTCCCTATTTGTGTAGGAATGTCTCAGATAGGTCCTCGTTTTCTAAAGTGTATCAAAATGGTCCTTAATTTTGAAAATTTATATCAATTGAGTCCTTTCCATTAAGTTGGCTGGACGGCGTTAAAAAAATTGATGAGTGGGATGTTGAGATGACGAACGAACGCTCGTCCACCAGCGAACGAACGTTCGTCGACCTCTTACCGCTAGACGACCGTTCGTTCCACACTGGATGACCGTTCGTTCGGTGGTGGACGAGCGTTCGTTCGCTGGTGGACGAGCGTTCGTTCGCTGGTGGACGAGCGTTCGTTCGTCATCTCAGCATCTCATTCATCAATTTTTTTAACGCCGTCCACCCAACTTAACGGGAAGGACTCAATTGATCTCAATTTTCAAAATTAAGGACCATTTTGATACACTTTAGAAAATGAGGACCTATCTGAGACATTCCTACACAAATAGGGACGTCAAAAAGGATTAAACCTTAAATTTTTCCTTTCACTACATTATTCTGGAAAGTTTTGAAGAGTGTAAAAAGAAAATTGACAGGGTACAGAAAGAAACATCCTCCCTCTTCACGAACTTTACTGGGCCTGGTCTTTTCTTTCTATACTTTTTGGGCTTCCCCTTTTGCAGACACCTTTGCTGAAATTAATCCATGATTCGATAACAGTACAGAAGCATGAACCATCTAATCTCTAAATTTATAATGATGAATTAAATTTGTTTTTTACACTGATAGACAAGAAAAATTATTTCCAAAATACTAATTAATATTAATGTGGTCTCTTTGAAATTAATTTAATCATTTCTTATTAACTAGCATTATTAAATAATGCCAAAAGGTACTGAAATAAAAATCTCATTTTACTTTCTCTATTTCTTTCTTCTTATTCGTCCCTTAGTTATGTATTATCTCATAATTTATCCATTTAATTAGTAAACACTTTCAAAATTTTAAGTATAAACTTGGACAAACTTTTCCCCAAAAAAAAACATTTATAGAAGATGAAAATAATAAAATAAAAAAATAAGAACATTTCTTGCAAACTAAAATTTTTGCATAAATTAATAAATTACAAATAATTTCTTTTTCTTTCGATTCTAGGTCCATCGAGATACATAATTAGCATTAGTGACCATAATTATCTATTCTATATATTTTTTTTAAAATTTAAACAAAGATTAATATCCCTTGTCCGTTAACTCAGGAGCTTAACTGTTATTGTGACATCCCAATTATATACATCATGCATATATAATAAAGACATCATCATGCATAATATAAGAAAGCAGTCAAGAGTAATTAAGGATTACAGTCATTCTCAGAATAGTGCGGAATTGACAACTAGAGTATTAGGATTTCTCCGTGGGGATTACGGAGAATTCAAAACTTAAAATACACAAAATGTCCTTCCAAATAAAACGAGTTTACGAAATAAAAACTAGCTGTCTAAGCTGCAGCACTGCCGTCTCCATCAAGAGCTGCTCCCAAAGTTTCCTCCTCAACATCTGCTCCCATCCAAGTGGATGATCATTGCCAAAGAACATACCCAAACAGCACGTAACAAACAATGCAAGGGTGAGCTAGATATAAAAAGCATGTTATCATACATAGATTCATATAAAAGAACAATTAAAGCATACTCATTAAACCATAATTCACACACTCACACGACATGTAAACATTCATCCAAACATGGTAAACTGACATCACAAGACTTGTTACTTTATACCCCGACTTGTTACTTTATAGACCGACTCGTCCGGACTAGAATGATTACCGAGCTATGGCGGGTCTTGCACTCGTGGTGGCTTTATGAAATTTGGGCACTCCCGCCCTGGCACTACTGCCTTGTGAAACTTGGGCACTCCCCTGACATCACAAGACTTGTTACTTTATACCCCGACTTGTTACTTTATAGACCGACTCGTCCGGACTAGAATGATTACCGAGCTATGGCGGGTCTTGCACTCGTGGTGGCTTTATGAAACTTGGGCACTCCCGCCCTGGCACTACCGCCTTGTGAAACTTGGGCACTCCCGCCCTGGCACTACTGCCTTATGAAACTTGGGCACTCCCGCCCTAGCACTACCGCCTTGTGAAACTTGGGCACTCCCACCCGGCCACAGTCACGAGGTTAAACCGTTATCACTCACCTTGGATCATATGGAAGCATCCAAGACTAAGACCTCCGGCTACTCCTCACCACATGTTCAATCCTCTCTACATGAGAAGAAAGACCATTGGAGTTTCAGGATGACCCCAAAACTGAGCTATCATGTAATCATTCTATACAACCCCAAAACACCACCATGTATCCTCTCCTTGAGGATCATGGAATTACGTCCATGAATCATACTGTTACTTTGAACCTTAACCCAAGTCATGAATAACCAGATACCACCATATTATCACAACAAATCCAACATATCTCATACATTCACATATTTTCACATAATTCACGTTACAGCATATATTCCAAACATTGGTACACATAATTCAACCCAAGAGCAAAGGAACTTAGAACCCATCACCATACCATTAGATGGACGAACACTTTTCACCGAGCGTTATAAGCCGAACGCCATTATGCCAATTGGACGAACGCTAAGAGATTTAACACAATTGGACGAACGCTAAAACCGAACACTGAACACAATTAGGCCGAACGCTAAAACCGAACACCATATTCAATGAAGCACTATTGGGGCGAACGCTATGATCGAGTACCTAGGCCGAACGCAAAAACCGAACACTGATCACAATTAGGCCGAACGCTAAAACCGAACATCATATTGGATTCAACACTATTTGGCCGAACGCTATGATAGAGTACTTAGGCCGAACGCTAAAACCGAACAGTGAACACAATTAGGCGGAACGCTAAAACCGAACATCATAATGGATTCAACACTATTTGGCCGAACGCTAAAACCGAACCATATTCAATGAAGCACCATTGGGCCGAACGCTATGATCGAGTACTTAGGCCGAACGCTAAAACCGAACATCATAATGGATCCAACACTATTTCGCCGAACGCTAAAACCATCGAACACCCTAATGAAGTAAATATTGTTTGACGAGCGCTCAAAGATCAAGGCCGAACACCTAGATCATTTTGACGAACACCTAAAATACCGGCCGAACGTCTTGAACTGAGGACGAATGATTTAAACTTAACCGAACGGTACTAATCAAAACTGGACCGAACGCTACTAAATCCATTCTGACCGTTCGGTACTAAATCAACTCCTGGGAATACTAATTCGATCTGAACGCTACAATTTCTAATACTCCAATACCGAACGCTCAAAATCACTTCTCCAGAATTCTAATTTAAGAACGAACGCCTACAACTACTATTATTCTAAACCGGAACGCTCCAGATTGAAACCTAAATATATCAATTTATGGTCGAACGCTCAAGATCACCAGCTGAGATTACCAAATTAAACCTAACGCTATTAACTAGTACATCAAAACCGACCATTTAAGATCCAAACCTTAGAATGTCAGATTGATACCGAACGACCGTGATTGAAACATAAAATACCACATCAAGACCGAACGCTTACTAATACACTCAAAACCGAACGTGCAAGGCTCTTACCTAAGAATATTAAATTTAAGGCCGAACGCTATACGGGCGAACGCTCGTTCTATTTTGCCGACCACTATTGGTCGAGCACCATTGACGTACGCTCGTTTTGCAGAGTTCTGCAGAAACGCAGCAGATTTCCAGATTTCCCAGAAACCCCATTTTTCATTGCCTTTTTCCCAGATCCACGTTCAACAGCACAATTCAACAACCACTCATACAGATTCATACACCACAAAGTCACTCTAAATATAAAATTTATTCATCCACGGCAGTATATTATTTATTTCAGTACACGCATAGTTCATACAATCCAGAGAAAAGGATCTAGCTCCCCTTACCTCTTGAAGACTTCCTTGAATCTACTTCCAAAGGATTTGATCTCCTTCCAACTCCAAAAGCTCTCCACTTCTTCTCTTCCAGAGCTTGCAGCAACTCTTCCAATCCATCTACGAACCATTAAGAGGAAAACTCTGCACTCTCAGCCACTCCTTTTCATTCTTAGTGCCAAGCACACTAATTGATGGAAAAATAATGGTGTTTCTTGGTGGCTGGGCATTTCAAAGTGGGAAGACCCACCACCCACGCTGCTACCCACAAATGCCGAACGTGCAGTCGCCCCCCCCCCCCGATTTCTCTTTTTTTTTTTTTAACGTGCGGTTCCTTACAGTTATCAACAATGTTTAAAAGGACGCAAACAAAATCCATTTAATAGGGAACATGGCAACAAAAACACGAAGACACTCCTTTGTTACTACTCAAACCCAAATTCGTACTTAGGTGTGAGCAATTTCTTCTGGCAATACACAATGCATATAGTTGTAAACCTTCCTTTGCCTAGTGGAGACAGGCATTCCGGCGGTGTAGGCTAATAAAGTTTTACTATTTTAAATTCTACTGTCCTTTGCAAGACCGAAAGGTGAATGTAAAATTTCACCAATGTAATTTGTCATTCATCAAGTTTACAACATCTAAATTTACCTTCATTGGTCCTTGATCAATGGTCATAATTTAACCATATTAGTGTAAATGTAGATTAGGGATGACAAAAATATCTGGTCTGCGATATCCACGGATAAAACCTGCGACGGATAGTTAATATTTGTGGATATATAGATAGCGGATATTTTAATACTCACTTATAAATGGGTTGGGTGTGGGTATTATACTATCCGTACTTGCGGATATCCACTATTCCAAAAAATAAAAATAAAAATTTAATTTATATTTTATTGAGTTAAATTTAATTAAAATTAACATTAATTTATATTTTATAAGGTTAAATTTAATTAAAATATAATTTTAATTTGTATTTAATTTAATTTATATTATATTTTATATATTTTTTGAAATTTTATTTAAATTTTATCTTGATAATTTATAAAAATATATTTTTAAAATATTTACAGATATCCGTGGGTATCTGCGGGTTTTAAAATATTCGCGAATATTTTTTAAGTAGGTAGAGAATGAATTTTTTTGTCAGGTTGGATTGCGGATAAACTATCTGTGCTCGACTCAACCTGTTGTCATCTAAGGTGATTGTGACATCCCAAAAATACAATAATAAACCATATAATTGAAAAATCACTTCAATAATAATTCAAAACAGTTTTTACTAAACATAACGAACACTCAAGGACGAACGTCCTTGAGTACAGTCTTACAATAACAAAGAACGAACGCACAAAACCGTACGTCCATACATAAGGTTTCAAATTTAAAGTCGAACGTACATAAATCCGACCGAACGGTTTACAAATGAAATACCGAACGGTCGTAACAAAAAAATGAAAACATAAGGTGGTCGAACGACCAATAAATCCCATCACTACGCTACCAGCCGAGCGTCTCACTGTTCGATCTTCCCATCACTACGCTACCAGCCGAGCGTCTCACTGTTCGATCTTCACTTCAACGTCCACTGTAACATCCCGATTATATAATAACAAATATTACATAATAAAGACGTCAACATTCCAATAAAGAGAACAGTTGGATCATGACGTGTAATTAAAGTACGAAATTACAGTCATCTAAAATAAAAGAAACGGAAAATTTAAACTTAACCAGTTTACAGATTCGAACACTACACGTGTTCCGATAGGAATTCCTAAGAAGACTACTCCGCAACCTTAGTATCCTCCAGCTCTTGCTCCAAAGGGATCTCCTCAACAACGTCTGCTCCCATCCAAGTGGATGATCATCGCCAGAGAAACATACCCAAACAGCACACAACACAAACAATGCAAGGGTGAGCTAGATATAAAAAGCATGTTATCTCATAGCACATTTAATTCATGACATCATACATAGGTACATATATAGGAACAATTACAGCATACTCATAACCCACATCTCATAACATCATACGACTCATCCTTACGCCTACATAGTTCAGCTGGCACTCCCCAACACTATGTAGAGTAAGTCACAACTCATATTTACGCTCGCATAGTTCAGCTGGCACTCCCCAACACTATGCAAGGTAAACACACACGATTTATCCTTACACCTACATAGTTCAGCTGGCACTCCCCAACACTATGTAGAGTAAGTCACAACTCATATTTACGCTCGCATAGTTCAGCTGGCACTCCCCAACACTATGCAAGGTAAACGCACACGATTTATCTTGACACTCGCATAGTTCAGCTGGCACTCCCCAACACTATGCAAGGTAAGTACACCCCAAATCACCACCATGTCTCCTTTTCTGAGGATCATGGAATTACGTCCACCACCATGTATCCCCTCCTTGAGGACCATGGAATTACTGACAAATACCAGATATCCCCATATATTACAGTAAATCCAACACACCTAATAAATTCACATATTTTCACATAATTCTCATCACAGTATACATTCCAAACATTTGTACACGTAGTTCAATTTAATAGAAGAAAACATTAGTTATAGGGTACTATACGAACGAGCACTATTCACCCGACACCTTGGAACGAACGTTTCTGGACGAACGCCATTTAACATTTTGGACGAGCGTCTCTTCAAAATGGACGAACGCCATCTAACAATTTGGACGAACGTCCTTTCCGGATGAACGAACGTCAACAAAACAATATGGACGAACGTTGTCTAAGCAATAAGGACGAACGCTAGCTTGATGATTTGGACGAACACTACAGGACGAATGATCAACAACCGGCCGAACACTTGGACGAACGCTACGGGACGAACGCTCAACAACAGGTCGAACACTCTTTTGGACGAACGCCACGGACGAACGCTCAAGGTCGAACACTTCTTGAACGAACGCTAGGATTGATACTTAGGTCGAACGCTCACTCCGATTGAAGGACGAACGCTGCACTTATATGAAGGACGAACGCTCAGTTGGACGAAGGCGGACGAACGCGCAGTTGGACGAACGCGGACGAACGCTCGGTTGGACGAAGGCGGACGAACGCGCAGTTGGACGAACGCGGACGAACGTTTAATGTGGCTCAATACGGACGAACGTCCAATTTGAGTCAAATTGGACGAACGCGCTCCGCAGCATCGCGCGCTCAGGCGCGACAGATGCAGAATGCAGAATTCTGCAGAATGCAGAATTCTGCAGATTTGAGGTCATAACCTCTCTTACCATTTTCAACCCTTTTTAATTAACTTCTAACACCCTTAATTCATGTTTTATACTAGATTGGACTTACCTAACTGATTATAACCGTTCCTTATTCAATTCTTAAGGGATTCATACTCAAATTCAACCATAAAACACCAATTTTCATAACTTTGATACTCAAAATCCAATTCTACCACTTTACACCTATTTTGATCAATTTGATGGTTCTAACAAGTCACAATACAGTGGGTGAAACTGTTCCAAAGGCTCAATAACACTCTAGACCCCAAATGCTCAAAATCACTACCTCACTTCCTCTCCAAATGACTAAAAAGCTATGAAATTCCAATTTCCTTCAATTTTAAAACATACAAGATTACATACATGAATCAACACATCAATTTCAGTCCAACCATACATACAACCACAATTTTCCAGCATCCTACTCATGCAACCACTATCAACATCCAAAAATCCAACTCCCCTTACCTCTTGAAGACCTCCTAGCAAATCTTGAATGCAGTGAAATTCCAAACGTTCTCTGCCTCACCACTGGATGCAGCACCCAACACTTCACTTGAATCTACCTTCCTCAAGCTTGCAGCTGCTACGCCGGATGACCTCTGCCTCACTTCTCCCAAATCTGCAGCAAGCTTACTCTCTTCCAGATTTTTCCAGCAACTCTCCCCCTCTGCAGAACTCCCCAAAAATTCCCCTGAATTCACGAACCCCTCCCTTTAAGAGGAAGAAAAAGTGCACTCCACTGCTGAACGAACCTCAGTCGTTCCCTTCCCCTTCTTAGTGTTGTGCCCATTATGAAAGTGAGGATGGTGGTCTCATGGTGGTTGAAGCACTTCAAAGTGGGAAGACCCACCATTCACCAGCTGCACCACTCTGCAGACAGGGAGCCCTTCCACTTTCTCCAAGTGCAGCCGCCCCTCCTTCCACTTCCAGGAACGTGCCTCCCTTCCCCCACCACTTCTTCTTTTATAAAATTAAAAAGGACACTCGGTCCTTACATCCACCAGATTCTCTTCGTTCAGTGCCTCTTCCAAACGCTCGTCTCCTTCTGCTCACATCCACACGGATGATCATTGCAATGACAAGACAGACGCTCAGTGTGAGACCGAGCCCCAATTTGAGCGAGCGTTCGGTATAAGACCGAACACCATTTTGAGCGAGCACTCATTATGAAACGAACACCAAACAGAACGAACGTTCAGTATAAGATTAGGACGAACGCTTAGTGGGAGACCGAGCACCAGGACGAACGCTCAGCGTGAAACCGAACGCTAGTAGCCTTAAAATAATAGACTTTGATTTCGAAGAAGTGTTTACGAACGGTAAAATACACTATTACATATGTGCATACAACAGAAGGGATTTTATCAAAGAATACCAAACACAGTACTTGACCGAACGCTCAAACAAAGCATTTTAACATGAGGACGCTCGTCCTCGACCAGGGATCGATCCAAATGAACGAATCCCATTCTTGACTATTAAAAAGGGAGACCGAACGGTCAAAGACCGTTCAGCACGAACGTTCAATCTGAAGGGAAACTCTTTTTCAATTCATTTACATTCCAGTTCATTTCTCATCATACAGTTTCATAAATTTCATTCGTTCATGTCATGGTACAATTTACAATCTTCATATAATTCATATCATCCAAATCTCATGTATTTCATACAACATACGTAAACTTAGTCATATATCATTTTCAATCAGTAAACAACGAACGTTCATGTAACTCAAATCACAGCAACATCATGCATTATATTCATACAGTAATTAATGAACGTTCAAACGAAGCACACAACATGAATTAAATCAAATAAGCTTCCCTTACCTGGAAAATGACCGAACGTCCACAAATACTCAAAACACTCTCTTCCACTACAGATCTCCCGCTCGTCAACGCTCGTCAATTCAGACTACAACGAACGAGCCCCAAAACCAAATTAGAACTACTCTACTCTAAAATGATAACGAACGCACAACTCAGAATTGAGTTTGCATGTACGAAAAATGAACGTTAGAGAGGAAGGAAGGGCTTACCAGCTCAGTCTTCACAAACCGAACGTTCTTCTGGAAGCTCTTAAAGTCGTGCGTCTTTCTATGGTACTGGAATACAGAAAGGAGGAGGTGAACGGTGGTTTCTTTTGAGAGAGAAGGTGCAGAGAAGGTAGAGAGAAGGAGGAGAAAATTCTCAGGAATTAGTCAGGGGAGGTGTGCGCAGAGGGAGTGGGGGAATGAGTTCAAAATCTCAGATTTGTTTCCACTCCCATCCAGCGCACGTCCAGTATGGCATCCACTTTCCCAAGACGGCGCACGTCCCCACTCTGCGGCGCACTCCACGCTCCTGTCGGCCATTCCGGACGGTCGTCCACTCTGAGCCGGACACGTGTAATCCACTACCGCCGGACACACGTTCACAGCCTGGCATCCGACAGGCGCTGCTGTCTCCGCGTACGCAGCTGATGTGGCTCGTTCTGCGGTCGCCACGTGGACTCCACTAGCGCACGTTTTTTTTTTTTTTTACAGTCCTGACAGTGATCATGAATATTAAATGTCAAAATAACTATATTTCTATCATCAATTTAATCATTTAAATACTAAGTTAATAGTTTATAAATACACATTAATATTAAAAGAAGTATACATTTAATACTCTTTATTATTATTATTATTGTTTAATTTATTTATTTTTACTTAAGTGAATATGTCTATTTCATTTGGATTTTCATTTTATATTGGACAATGAATCATTGTCAGTCTTCAAAGTGACTACACTATAAAATTGACCTTATTCCTTCTACAACTAGTTCATAAAATTGGCCTTTATTTATGCTAATGTTAGATCATAATTCTAACTTATTAATGAATCATTGGGGGTAAAGAAATGTAGGGACTAATCTTGAGAGGTAACCTAAGATATATTCAAATTAATTGTAAAATACAGGTATACTACTATTGAAATTTTGTCATATTTTAACACTAATCAACTTTCGTTGTGTGTTCTTTTGTACTAACAATTTGCATTCAATTTTGTTTGGCTTTATTAAATTAATGTTAAAACACTTTTTGTCCTTTCATAAGGAAAACAAGTTGTCAGTCATAATAACATCCAGTTTTTAATCATATGCATTTAGGCTGATGGCTATGTATTCTTTCTTGTTTGTTTCAGGTAAAGAACAAGAATATTGGGAGCAGGACAATATAAGAGAAGAGTATGATCCAGTAGCATACAGGTTTGATAAGATTTCAGTCCTATCCATAGTGATTACATGATTACAGTAGTCACTAGTGAACCTTGTAATTTAATTTATTACCATCAGTTTATTTGTGCAATAAAGTTTGATTGTTTCGGTGCCCTGATTCTCTTTTTAATTCTTACGAAACTATAAACCATTGATATCTATATTTCTTATATTATAAGATATTCATTTTAGTCCTTATACTATTTAAGAAACATCAGGTGTTCTGTAGTAGATGGTTGTCACCTCAAAATTATTAGTTACTGGACATCAAAACCATAAAATAAAATTTGATGGAGATCAAAACCATTAAATTAGTATATTACAGATACAAGAAACATATTTAAGTCTGTTTTTTTTGTTTCCTTATCTTAGTCGGTTTCATTCTGTTAGTGAACTAGGGATTGAACTAGGGATTTTTGAAGCTGCTCTAGTACCTGATCTAATTAGTAATTATTAGAATAAATAGAAGTTTTAAGTTAAGTTATTTCTTGCATAAACTTATGATGTTTTCCAATGTGATACAAAAACATATAAAATTGGCCTTTATTTATGCTAATGCTAGATCATAATTCTATCTGATTAATGAATCATTCGGGTAAAGAAATATAGGGACTAGTCTTGAGAGGTGTTATGTAGTAAGGATATTTATATAATAACATAAATATCTTAGATATTTTAGACAGTTAAAATATCAGTCAAAGCCACTAACCACACTTTTAGGTAAGGTGGTTATTTTTATTCTTTATAAATACAGTGACAGGACTCAAGTCCAGGTACGTTCTCTTTAGGCTCGAGAGATCCTGAATAATATTTCAGAACAGTATCCAATTACTCTCTTCTGAGCTTCAGCTCCATAATTCATATCTGACTAGTATCCAATTACTCTCTTCTGAGCTTCAGCTCCATAATTCATATCTGACTTGAGCGTCGGAGTATCTTTGCAGGTCGGAGTATCTTTGCAGGTACCTCCCCCTCCTTTGGTGAATATGAAGGACAACAGTTGAAGAAATGCAAGCATCCCAGACATCCAGGAGCAACAGAGACACACAGGAAAATGTACACCGAAACATTTTGGCGCCCACCGTGGGGCCGAGTGCAATCCCAAAGAAGCCACAAGGGAGCCTCGGCCTCCACGAATCATTTGTTCGGATAAGCTACTCCATCAAGATGAAGCTGCCGCATCACTCCAGGATTCTCCTCCGTGAGCCATTGGCTCCCCCACGAGCACCTCTACGAAAACGCTGATCCTACGACAGTGGTGGAGACCACCGAACTGATACATCTCAACAGAAACAACCCACACCAGCACCTCCATTGACGCCACTCCTCAGATCCCAAAGCGCGCAATCAAACCAAACCCAGATCACGAGTTTCACAAGCTCGTTCATCATTTTCCTCGGAGACCTTCATTCATATCAGCAAAGAGGAAACGGTGCAAATCAGAACTCATTCATTTCCGCCTTCACCACGGAAAGATCATCCTTGCTCCCTCACCCTTTAATCATCAGCTATTTTTCCATAACTACTTTGAAATCCCAAATCTGTGAACCCCTCATGCGGGTCTCGTAACAGAAGCCACCAAACTCATCTTCCATCAGCAATCATGCACCTATGCCATCATCACCATCTCCATGCCTTCATCTTCTTCCTCACCAAACAACACCCACGTCTACTGGAACACCCTTCCGTCAATCTCCTTAGAATTTAAGGATACAGAGGCACACCAGAAATTCCTCATTTCCCAATTACATCAGAAATCGGAGAAGAACAGGAACCCTAAACCCAAAACTCCATGTCGCCGCCGTCCCTTCCAAACACAGCGTCGCTGTCCTCGCCATTAGAAATCGAGAACCCCAAGATCAGAATCGAGACTGAGAACAGAAAAACCCCAAACCGGGCTCTGTCCAGACCACGCATCACCGTCGTGATTCAAGAGTCACTGTCGCGCTCTTATCCTCTCCGGTATCGCAGCGGTGGCACCTCCGTCACGTCCAAACTCCATCAGGTGCGGCTCAAGCGACAACCACATCAGGGCCATCGCCATCAGAATGCCACTGCAAAGCCGCCAGTTCATCCCAAGCCTGGGGACTCCATTGTCTTCGATCACCTCGGATCGCGGCAGCCTCAGGATCAGCCGCTCCGCAATAGGGCTGATTCTAGGGTTTTTTGGGCAGAAGGGATTCTAGGGAGACCCATTCTCCACGTCTTCCGCAAGACTCGCTCCACCCACGCGTCATTCAGTTTGGCCTCCACGTCATCCAACCCAACTTCTATTCCTCAAATACTCCAGCGTTCGACAGGAGACCCATTCTCCACGTCTTTCGCAAGACTCGCTCCACCCACGCGTCATTCAGTTTGGCCTCCACGTCATCCAACCCAACTTCTATTCCTCAAATACTCCAGCGTTCGACCTCGACTTTCGACTTCGAGGACGCTCGACAGTCACTATATACGAGCGTCAAAACAGTCGGCCTTACATCCCACTTGAGCGCTCGAAAAATCACTGTGAACGAGCGTTCAAGCAATCGGCCGTTCGGCCTCGACCATTGGATTCTAACGCTCGACAATCAATGTTGACGAGCGTTCAAAGAGTAGATCGCTCGGCCTCGCCTACGTAGACGAACGCTCGACAATCAATATGTGAACGAGCGTTCATCAATCCATTTCAACGAGCGCTCGTCCATCCATTTCAACGAGCGCTCGTCCTACCATTTCAACGAGCGTTCAAGAAGCGCTCGCCAACTCATGTCAACGAGCGTCCAAACATCGCTCGACACTCCACTCGGTTTAGGCCGCTCGGCAAGCAATGGGACGAACGTTCAAACAAATCCCGACGTTCGTCCACTCGGTCACCAATGTTCGTCCACTCCATCCTCAACGTTCGTTCACTCCGTCACCACCGCTCGGCCATCCATGGCCTCTCCACCGGTCCTCAACGTTCCTTCACTCCGTCACCAACGTTCGGCCATCCATCGCCTCAACCATTCGGCCATTCGTTTCAATAGCGTTCGGCCAACAACTTCGCTCATCATTCGTTCGGTTCCAAGCGTTCGGCATAAGCTTTGCATAGAGCGTTCGTCCCTTCGCGTGATCATCAAAGTGCAGCCTAGAGGGTTCATCACTTTGCTTATTATCAACGTTCGGCCACTACCACTCGACCATTCGTCAATACGAGCGCTCCCGCATTCGGCCTCAACGTTCGACAGTCCATTACAAACGAGCGTTCAAGAAGCGCCCGCCAAAGCCTGCGTACGAGCGTCCTTGTTGTTTGCCGTTCGCCCTCACCATTTGGATCCGAACGTTCGACAAGCCGTGTGACGAGCGTTCGTCCTCGCACTCAGACTTTAACGCTCGACAACGTTAGAATCCCAAGCGTTCGTCCACTCGAATGCGCAACGTTCGCTCAATAACGTTCGTCGGATAATGGAGTGTCGGCCACCCGCTCAATATCGTTCGTCCACTCGAATCCGCCAGCGTTCGCTCATTCTACTACAACTGATGTTCGCACATTGGTCCTCAATGACGTTCGGCCATCCATGGCCTCAACTATTCAGCCATTCGCTCATCATTGTGAACGAGCGTCCAAACACTTGGCCTCACACTCGGCCTCTCGACATCTACAGCTCGACTATCTACGGCACGTCCTATTAACGTTCGGCCACCAGGTTTGCAACTTGATCAAAACCCATATGCCTACATGCTTAATATTATTTCTTACAGTGCAGATAAACATATCTTGTACATAAAAGCGGACACTTGAAAGCCGATCATCCTGAAGCACTTCTAAACCCAGCAGATGTTCGCCCAAGAACACACACGTGCATAAAGGGATACACTCCCGCTGGCCGATGTTCGCCCTAGAACACCCAGGTGCATCGAACAACACGTGCATAAAGGGATACACTCCCGCTGGCCGATGTTCGCCCTAGAACACCCAGGTGCATCGAACAACATGTGCATAAAGGGATACACTCCCGCTGGCCGATGTTCGCCCTAGAACACCCAGGTGCATCGAACAAAGGAACATCTACTTTCAAAGAATTTGTCGTTCAACATCGAAGCCGTTCGTCATTTGGTCTCTCTCGGAACAATCGGTATCGTTATAGAGTCGCGCAGCGGAATAAAATACTTAGAAAGCGTGTTACGGTCACAAATCAAGTTTAATGGTTCGTTTTAGAAATTTAATTTTCTTAGAGACAAATTTCCAAACGGTTGATGTACGTACAATAAAATAAGTATAGGGAATAAGAAGAACAACACAGAATTTTTATCCTGGTTCGAATCAAAAGATTCTACGTCCAGTCGTTAATCACTATAAATAGTGATTAACCTTTTTCACTAAAAATTGTTTAACAGATTACAAGATAATGAACAATAAAAATGAATGGAACTACTCTACCAACTTGAAGAGAACCACTTCAGCAATCGACCAACGATTCACAAGCTTCTCCTTTCACAAGACCAGGCAGAGCACCTTGCTAACTTGAAGAGAGTCTGCTCCGACTATCGACACACGATACGCGAGCCTCTCCTTTCACAAGACCAAGCAAGGGAACAATGAACAAAAAGCTTTCTGAGAACGTTCCTCTGACACACAGTGTTCTAAGCTTTCTCAGTTCAAAAACAACGTTTCTGTTCTAATTTCTCCAAAACAAAATATATAGCCAAGTACACTGAATGCCAAAGGTCAGCTCCCAACTGCCATGAATAATCGATTATTGTAAGTGATAATCGATTATTCAAAGTCCGTTATAGGTTTTCAAAGATGTGATAATCGATTATATGAAGTGATAATCGATTATTCAAGTATGACTTGTGATAATCGATTATTGCTTCATCATAATCGATTATTGTAGTTAAAAATGTAAGTTTACAGGGTTTACAAGAATTTCCTACTACATTTAATTTCTACAAATTGCTTTTAACTAATTCTAATATCTTCTGCAACTAAAACTTCTTGTAACATCATCAAAACAAATTTCTTCAAGATTTACCAATACTCCTTATTGGTAACAATCTCCCCCTTTTTGATGATGATCAAAAATTCAATTTTAAAAGCAAATTTGGCTTATCTGCAAAACATACAAGCTAACAAACAACAACAAGGTTAGCAATACCTGTAATAATTTATACTTCTCCCCCTTTTTGATCAGAAGCAAAAAGATCAGATGTTAAAGGCTCCCCCTAAATATGATCTCCCCCTTAATTAATCAAAGGATGCATATAATCAAGAGATCATTTTATTTATGAAAATAAAGATTACATTGGAAGAGGACACATAACAGACTGAATTATAACATAGATGAAATGGCAAGTAAACAACAAAACAGTCTTACAGAGAACCTATATCTAAAACTCAGGACTAGGAGATCTCTCGGGAGGTTGAATGTTGAGATGATTCTCGATGTTAGATAGGCGAACATCAAGATCAAGAAATTGATCAACCATGTGCTCATCAACAGATCGTTGCCAATCATAAATCGCCTCAAAGTGAGTCTTTTGTGCAAGACTCATATCCTCCAATTGTTTAGATAACCTTGCAAAATGTTCTTCCATAGAAATTGAGGAAGAGGAGGGTATGTTGGATGGTCCAGCATCAGACGGAGCAGCGGCACTTACGGGGTCAGCCATATGAGTGTCCATGTCATCATCTTCAACTACATCAGGATGATCATCATCTTTGTGAATAAGGACCCTGCCTCTAGTAATGAATCCCATCTGACGAAAGGTAGTGTCGCCGATTTCCGAGCCAACAACTTGAGTGGCTTGGACAAGTTCTCCTTCAATATTGACCCCTTTGTACTCCAAGATTCTAGAAATAAGAAGAGCATAAGGAAGGTGATAAGAATGGGATTTCTTAGCTTTTACCATAGTGTCAGCAATGAGAGCAGGCCAATCGATGTGGATGTGATTCAGGATCCCATATAGAAGAAGTAGATCCTGTTCAGAGCATTGAGCATGATTGGTTGCTCTAGGACAGAGGATCCAGACAAGTAAGTAGTGAATCATCCTTTCTTCAACCTTGAAACCTCCAACAAGCAATTGCCTTCGATTAGTCTGTTGTTCAGGGTGACGTAGGAAGGATTGGAAGGTCAATAAGCGATCGAAATCTTGGAGTCCGAGATGAACTTTGACAGCATCATCCCAGATGGGTAGGTGGGCAACGTTGGTCCACACATCATCATCTAAAATTATAGGGACACCCTTGACTTTGGTGGAAATAATCCCATCTCGATATCGCAAGTTGAAGTAGAACACTCTGATGAGATCGGGATAAATGCAACCGTTTTGCTCCACCAGACATGTCTAATACCCCTAACTCTCTTCTAAGCTCATAGAATCTATCTTTAGGCAGGGCTTTAGTAAAGATATCAGCTAATTGATGTATCGTGTCAATGTATTCAATTTGGCAATCTCCCTTTTGAATGTGATCTCTCAAGAAATTATGTCTAATTTCAATGTGCTTAGTTCTTGAGTGCATTATGGGGTTCTTAGTTAGGTTGATAGCACTAGTATTATCACATTTCAAAGGAATGTGATCAAGGAAGATATCAAAATCCTCCAGTTGCTGTTTCATCCATAAGATTTGGGCACAACAATTTCCAGCAGCAATGTATTCAGCTTCAGTAGTAGATAATGCTACACAAGCTTGTTTCTTTGAATGCCAAGACACTAAAGAACAACCCAGAAAATGACAAGTGCCACTAGTACTTTTCCTATCAATTTTACAGCCACCATAGTCTGCATCAGAATAACCTATTAAACTAAGTGAAGCATCAGATGGATACCAGAGTCCAAAAGAAGTGGTTCCTTTAAGGTATTTCAAAATTCTTTTGACAGCAATTAGATGAGATTCTTTAGGATTAGCTTGGTACCTAGCACACACACATACACTTTGCATAATGTCTGGTCTACTAGCAGTTAGATACAGTAGGGATCCTATCATTCCTCTAAACATGGTTTCATTTACCCCTTCACCAGATTCATCCTTATCTAAATAGCAAGACGTTGCCATAGGTGTGTTGGCTTCTCTACAAGTATCCATACCAAACTTCTTAAGTACTTCTCTACAATATTTAGTTTGAGAGACAAAAGTCCCCCCATCTATTTGCTTTATTTGCAGCCCTAAGAAGAAGGTAAGCTCACCCATCATAGACATCTCAAATTCACCTTGCATGATTTGTGCAAATCCCTCACATAATGAATTATTTGTAGACCCAAAAATAATGTCATCTACGTATACTTGAACAATCAAGATATGTTTTCCTACTTTCTTAATAAATAGGGTGGAATCAACCTTTCCTCTAGAGAAATCATTTTCAATCAAGAAGGTGCTAAGTCTGTCATACCAAGATCTAGGTGCCTGTTTAAGACCATACAAGGCCTTTTTTAACTTATAAACATGATTAGGATATTTAAAATCCTCAAAACCAGGAGGTTGACTAACATATACCTCTTCTTTAATAAAACCATTCAAAAATGCGCTTTTCACATCCATTTGGTACAATTTAAACTTCATCAAAGAGGCATAAGCAAGTAATAATCTAATTGCTTCTAACCTGGCTATTGGAGCGTAAGTTTCATCATAGTCGATACCTTCCTCTTGACAGTAGCCCTTTGCAACTAACCTGGCTTTGTTCTTTGTGATGTTTCCATCTTCATCAAGCTTGTTTCTAAACACCCACTTTGTTCCAATGACTTGAAGATCATCTTGTCTAGGAATGAGTTGCCAAACATCATTCCTTTCAAATTGATTAAGTTCTTCTTGCATAGCAACACACCATTTATCATCTTGAAGAGCTTCCTTTATGTTCTTAGGTTCTACCTGAGACACAAAAGCTACTGTTAAGCAGAAATTATTAAGATTGTGTCTAGGAGTTACCCCTTTTAATATATCTCCGATGATGTTGTCCAGAGAAAGTCCTCTTGGTTGTTGATAGCTTTTAGGATCAACTACTTGATGTTCATTTTGAGTTTCTGGTGGATAGTTTTCATTTAGATACATCTCTTCAAGAGCTTCCCTCAAATAATCCTCATCACCTGCAATTGATTTATTTGACTCAAGAGGGTTCACCTCAAGGTCCACAATTTCATCAAAGACAACATGCATTGATTCTTCAATTGTCAAGGTTCTTCTATTAAACACCCTATATGCTTTGCTAGTTAAAGAATATCCTAAGAAGATTGCCTCATCAGATTTAGCATCAAATTTGCCTAAATTATCTTTACCATTATTCAAAACAAAACATTTACATCCAAAGATTTTCAAGTGAGATACATTTGGTTTTCTACCGTTAAACAGTTCATAGGGAGTTAGCTTAAGAATAGGCCTAATTAGCATTCTGTTCAACACGTAACAAGCAGTACTAACTGCATCAGCCCAAAAGTATTTTGGCACATTTGATTCATTTAAAAGAGTCCTAGCTAGTTCTTCTAATGACCTATTTTTCCTTTCAACAACACCATTTTGTTGGGGAGTTCTTGGAGCAGAGAAATTATGAGCAATTCCATGTTTTTCACAAAACTTTTCAAAAGATTCATTTTCAAACTCACCACCGTGATCACTTCTCAAGGTTTTGATTTTCAATTCCTTTTCATTTTGAACACGTTTTGCAAACGATTTGAATGCTTTAAAAGCTTCATTTTTAAGGGTTAAGAAGAATGTCCAAGTAAATCTAGTGTAATCATCAACAATCATAAGAGCATAGTAGTTTCCACCAAAACTTTTAATTCTAGATGGACCAAACAAGTCCATATGCAGAAGTTCTAAAGGTTTTGATGTTGAAATCATAGTTTTAGATGAGAATGAGGATTTGGTTTGCTTTCCCTTTTGACATGCAGAGCAAAGTTTATTTTTCTCAAATTTTAAATTTGGCAAACCAATCACAAGATTTTTTGAAATCAATTTATTCAAATGTTGCATATGTATATGTGCAGCTCTTTTATGCCATAGCCAAGGGTTTTCCTCTTTAGCAACTAAACATGTTATATTATGACTAGATGCATTTTCAATATCAATCAAGTAAATGTTATTATGCCTAACACCTTGCAAAGCAATTTCAGTAGAATCTTTAAGATATACGGTGCATCTATCACGTTCAAAAGTTACCTTGAGACCCTTGTCACATAATTGACTTATGCTTAGGAGGTTATGTTTGAGACCTTCAACACATAATACGTCCTTTATAGTCAATGTGTTTCCTCCTCCAATGTCTCCATTTCCAATGATTCTACCTTTGTTGTTATCTCCATAAGTCACAAAGCCTTGCTTCTTCTTCTCAAAAGAAATGAACTTTTTCTTGTCACCGGTCATGTGTCTTGAACAACCACTGTCAAGATACCACAGTGACTTTTTTGACTTAATAAGTTCCTACAAAACAAATTTGAGCAAGACTTTAGGTCCCCAATCTTATTATGGGTCCTTGGGGTTAGTTTATGCCAACATACATCATTTTACAGTTTTAACCCATGCATATTTACCATTTGGAACACCAAAGTGTTTGATGCTGCATTTGTTTGAGGTGTGACCAAGTTTCATGCAGTAAAAACAACAAGCCTTATACACTTTATTTTTCACAAAAGTCCCTTTTTCTACCCAAACTCTACGGGTTCTTATCACTTTAGATTTTTTGTGTAGATGTGTGTTTCCACTTCTTGCATTGCTTTTCTCAAAGTTTGTTTTGGCATATGATTTAGACTTAGTTGCCTTTGCAAGTAAGTGCTCAAGAATGTCAATATCAAATAGATGACTTTTACATGATAGACATTCAATAGGATGTACAATAGTATCAGATTCAGATAATTTAGTTTCCAAATTACTAACTTTGTTTCTTAAAACAACTTCGTCATCTAGAACTTTTTCATATCTCAATTTCAATTCATTATGCTCTTTCTTTAGCTTTTTATGAGCAACATCAAGTTTTTCAGATTCATTTAACAAATCAAGAAATGCCTTTTGTAAGTCAAACTCATTACTTGACTCTAAGCTAGAATCACTTACTTGGCTTCCTGCATCTTCTAGGTCTGCCATTAAGCACAAATTTGCTTCTTCATCTGAAACGCTTGAGCTTGAAGAACTAGAAGCATTCTCTTCCCAAGCTATGTAAGCTTTCTTCTTCTTTGGAAACTTTCTTTCTTTCTTTTCTTCACTTTTCTTATTTTTTGGACAGTCAGTCTTCACATGACCTCTTTCTCCACATCCATAACATTTAATGCTTGAAGAAGATCCATGATTTTCTTTCCTTTCTTCACGGTATTTGTCTTTTCCCTTGGCTTTCATAAATTTTGCAAACTTCTTAATCATAAGACTCATGTTTTCTTCATCATCATCGGAGTCATCATCTTCAATCCTTTTAGAGTTCTTTCCTTTGGAGATCTCGGACTTGAAGGCTAGTGTCTTTCTTTTGCCTTGATCTTCTTCAGCCGTCAATCTTCTCAACTCAAGCTCATGCTCACGAAGCTTTCCAAAGAGAATCGCCGTTGACATCTGAGTGAGGTTTTGAGACTCCGAGATGGCAGTCACCTTTGGTTGCCAAGACCTGTCTAATGATTTCAAAATTTTCACATTCAATTCATCAGTGTCAAAATTCTTACCTAAACCTGTTAGGTGGTTCACAATGTGAGTGAAACGCTTCTGGACATCAGAAATTGGTTCTCCAGGTTGCATTCTGAACATCTCATACTCCTGGATGAGTGTATTCTTCCTTGCACGTTTCACGTCGTCTGTACCCTCATGTGTGACTCTGAGGACCTCCCACATTTCCTGTGCTGTCTTACATACTGAAATTCTATAAAATTCATCAAGTACAACAGCAGATGAAATAATATTACGAGCCTTAATATCAAATTGGGCTCTTCTATTTTCCTCAGGAGTCCAGCTAAAGTATGGTTTTTCTACTTCTACACCATCAACAGTTCTTTTAGGAATATAGGGACCATTTAGTACAGCTTCCCAGATGCCTCTGTCAACAGACCCCATAAAAATTTCCATTCTGACTTTCCAGAATGCATAGTTATCACCAGTAAAGAGTGGTGGTCTGTTGATGGAAGCACCCTCGGCATATACTTGAGTTTGATGACCGGCCATTTTCGAAAAGATTTGAAAGAATATCAAAGCAAGCTCTGATACCAATTCTCGGAACAATCGGTATCGTTATAGAGTCGCGCAGCGGAATAAAATACTTAGAAAGCGTGTTACGGTCACAAATCAAGTTTAATGGTTCGTTTTAGAAATTTAATTTTCTTAGAGACAAATTTCCAAACGGTTGATGTACGTACAATAAAATAAGTATAGGGAATAAGAAGAACAACACAGAATTTTTATCCTGGTTCGAATCAAAAGATTCTACGTCCAGTCGTTAATCACTATAAATAGTGATTAACCTTTTTCACTAAAAATTGTTTAACAGATTACAAGATAATGAACAATAAAAATGAATGGAACTACTCTACCAACTTGAAGAGAACCACTTCAGCAATCGACCAACGATTCACAAGCTTCTCCTTTCACAAGACCAGGCAGAGCACCTTGCTAACTTGAAGAGAGTCTGCTCCGACTATCGACACACGATACGCGAGCCTCTCCTTTCACAAGACCAAGCAAGGGAACAATGAACAAAAAGCTTTCTGAGAACGTTCCTCTGACACACAGTGTTCTAAGCTTTCTCAGTTCAAAAACAACGTTTCTGTTCTAATTTCTCCAAAACAAAATATATAGCCAAGTACACTGAATGCCAAAGGTCAGCTCCCAACTGCCATGAATAATCGATTATTGTAAGTGATAATCGATTATTCAAAGTCCGTTATAGGTTTTCAAAGATGTGATAATCGATTATATGAAGTGATAATCGATTATTCAAGTATGACTTGTGATAATCGATTATTGCTTCATCATAATCGATTATTGTAGTTAAAAATGTAAGTTTACAGGGTTTACAAGAATTTCCTACTACATTTAATTTCTACAAATTGCTTTTAACTAATTCTAATATCTTCTGCAACTAAAACTTCTTGTAACATCATCAAAACAAATTTCTTCAAGATTTACCAATACTCCTTATTGGTAACAGTCTCAACGCTCGACATTTCAATTGTCAACGAGCGTCCATTCAGTCAGTCGTTCGGCCTCAACGCTCGACATTCAATTGTCTACGAGCGTCCACTCAGTCAGTCGTTCGGCCTCAACGCTCGACATTCAATTGTCAACGAGCGTCCACTCGGTCAGTCGTTCGGCCTCAACGCTCGACATTCAATTGTCAACGAGCGTCCACTCGGTCAGTCGTTCGGCCTCAACGCTCGAAATTCAATTGTCAACGAGCGTCCACTCAGTCAGTCGTTCGGCCTCAACGCTCGACATTCAATTGTCAACGAGCGTCCACTCGGTCAGTCGTTCGGCCTCAACGCTCGACATTCAATTGTCAACGAGCGTCCACTCGGTCAGTCGTTCGGCCTCAACGCTCGACATTCAATTGTCAACGAGCGTCCACTCGGTCAGTCGTTCGGCCTCAACGCTCGACATTCAATTGTCAACGAGCGTCCACTCGGTCAGTCGTTCAGTCGTTCGGCCTCAACGCTCGACATTCAATTGTCAACGAGCGTCCACTCGGTCAGTCGTTCGGCCTCAACGCTCGACATTCAATTGTCAACGAGCGTCCACTCGGTCAGTCGTTCGGCCTCAACGCTCGACATTCAATTGTCAACGAGCGTCCACTCGGTCAGTCGTTCGGCCTCAACGCTCGACATTCAATTGTCAACGAGCGTCCACTCGGTCAGTCGTTCGGCCTCAACGCTCGACATTCGATTGTCAACGAGTGTCCACTCGGTCAGTCGTTCGGCCTCAACGCTCGACATTCGATTATCAACGAACGTCCACTCAGTCAGTCGTTCGGCCTCAACGCTCAACATTCAATTGTCAAAGAGCGTCCTCATGATCGGCCTCGCATTCCACTCGGCCTCTACCGCTCGGTCATACGTATCCTCACGTTCGGCCTCACTTGTTCCAGCTTTTTGCCGTTTGGCTTCGCCTCCTTTTGGTCCATCAAATTCAACCACTCGGTCACGTTCAATCCACACATGAGCAATGACCAGGAACACGCTCTCTAATTACAGCAAAGACAGCCTCCCTCAAACTCATAAGTCCTATAGTTACCACGTCCACGGTTAACTCGGACTTGGGGGGCATGTTATGTAGTAAGGATATTTATATAATAACATAAATATCTTAGATATTTTAGACAGTTAAAATATCAGTCAAAGCCACTAACCACACTTTTAGGTAAGGTGGTTATTTTTATTCTTTATAAATACAGTGACAGGACCCAAGTCCAGGTACGTTCTCTTTAGGCTCGAGAGATCCTGAATAATATTTCAGAACAGTATCCAATTACTCTCTTCTGAGCTTCAGCTCCATAATTCATATCTGACTTGAGCGTCGGAGTATCTTTGCAGGTACCTCCCCCTCCTTTGGTGAATATGAAGGACAACAGTTGAAGAAATGCAAGCATCCCAGACATCCAGGAGCAACAGAGACACACAGGAAAATGTACACCGAAACAAGAGGCAACCTACGATATATTCAAACTAATTGTAAAATACAGTTGCTGCTATACTATTGAAATTTTATCATGTATTCCAACACTGATCAACTTTCGCTGTGTGTTCTTTTGTATTAACAATCTCCATTCAATTTTGTTTGGCTTTATTAAATTAATGTTAAAACACTTTTTGTGCTTTTATCACGAAAAAAAGTTATGATTACAAGTGTTGTAACATCCCAATTATATAATAATCAATAGGTTTAATCCTTTTCGACATCCCTATTTATGTACGAATGTCTCAATTGGGTCCTCGTTTTTTAAAGTGTATCAAAATGGTCCCTAATTTTGAAAATTGATATCAATTGAGTCCTTTCCGTTAAGTTGGCTGGACGGCGTTAAAAAAATTGATGAGTGGATGCTGAGATGACGAACGAACGCCCGTCCACCAGCGAACGAACGCTCGTCCACCTGCGAACGAACGCTCGTCCACCAGAGAACGAACGCTCGTCGACCTCTTACTGCTGGACGACCGTTCGTTCCACACTGGACGACCGTTCGTTCGGTGGTCGACGAGCGTTCGTTCGCTGATGGACGAGCGTTCGTTTGCTGGTGGACGAGCGTTCGTTCGTCATCTCAGCATCCACTCATCAATTTTTTTAACGCCGTCCAGCCAACTTAACGGAAAGGACTCAATTGATATCAATTTTCAAAATTAAGGACCATTTTGATACACTTTAGAAAACGAGGACCCAATTGAGACATTCGTACATAAATAGGGATGTCGAAAAGGATTAAACCTAACCAATATTATATAATAAAGACGTCAACATTCAAATATAGAGAACAATCAGCATATGACGTGTAATTTAAGTGCAGAATTACAGTCATCCGAAAAAGAAAGGAACGAAAATTTAAACTTAACGGTTTAAATTATTGAACACTACAACAAGTGTTCGAATAGGAAAGTTCTTAGCAGACTAAACCAGAACCTCGGTATCCTCTAGCTCTTGCTCCAAGGGAATCTCCTCGACAACATCTGCTCCCATCCAAGTGGATGATCATCGCCAAAGGAACGAAAATTTAAACTTAACGGTTTAAATTATTGAACACTACAACAAGTGTTTGAATAGGAAAGTTCTTAGCAGACTAAACCGCAACCTCGGTATCCTCTAGCTCTTGCTCCAAGGGAATCTCCTCGACAACATCTGCTCCCATCCAAGTGGATGATCATCGCCAAAGAAACGAAAATTTAAACTTAACGGTTTAAATTATTGAACACTACAACAAGTGTTCGAATAGGAAAGTTCTTAGCAGACTAAACCGCAACCTCGGTATCCTCTAGCTCTTGCTCCAAGGGAATCTCCTCGACAACATCTACTCCCATCCAAGTGGATGATCATCGCCAACGAAACATACCCAAACAGCACATAACAAAAACAATGCAAGGGTGAGCTAGATATAAAAAAAACATGTTATACATATAGCACAGTTAATTCATGTCATCATACGTAGTTATATATATATATATAAGAACAATTCAAGCATACTCATTAAACCACAACTCACACTCACACGACTCATCCGGATTTGTATAACTCTCGAACTAGCAGTCGTCTTTGCACTTGCATAGTTCTGTTGGCACTCTTCAACACTAGCAAGGTGAATCCCCAAGCTGCCTATCTCTGCCATTAAAGGCTATAGACGAGGACCTCCCTCTACTCTCACCACAGACACTGTTCTTCTCTATGTGAGCATGAACAATGCTTTGAGTGTAGGGATAGAGAGACCGAGCCCAAAGTTCACTACAGTTATACAGAACAACCACAACACCACATATCACTTTCATCCATCTCTCCCCGAGATGTCCAAATCATACTCAAACTCATCATTTACATCCACAGTCATCTCTCCCTGAGATGTCCAAATCATACTCAAACTCATCATTTACAACCACAGTCATATTATCAGAGTAATTTATCATATCTCATGCATTCACATGTTTTTCACATAAATCACATCAGAGTATATATTCCAACCACATTGCACACTTAAAACAAGAGCAAATAACCTTGGAACCGAACACTATTTGCCGAGCACTATTTGGACGAATACATTTGGACGAACGCTATCTGCCGAATGCTATTGTTGAATACTAGTTGGTTGAATACTATTTGGACGAACGCTATATGACCGAACGCTATCTGCCGAACGCTATATGCCGAACGTATTTGGCCAATGTAAGACCCTTGTAAACTCAAAATTTTACCAAGTTGTAAAAATTTCAAGTTGTAGTGTAAAATAGAATGCTGTCAAAATTTGACATGGTTTACTATTTTATGTATAACTTTTTATACAATTAATATTTTGGGTTAATTCTTTTTCCATTAGAAAGTAGACTCAAAGAGCTTCGATTTGAGTACTCATACGTTTTTTTTCAACATCGGGAAGGGCCTCAACCAAATCAAACAAGTCACGAAAAACGTTATTTTGAGTTTTCTGCTGGTTAATCGATTAACAGCTGTAGTTAATCGATTGTTACAGAGAAAATTCGTGTTTTAGCCTCTGGACTCGAGTTAATCGATTAGCACTTTAGTTAATCGATTAGCTACGTCAGTTATGGAAACATAACAGCCTGGAACACGTTTTTTTGAGCGTGCAAGGTTGGGGAATCTTCCCACAAACCATTCTTTCCAGATTTTGGGGCTGGAAAATGGATTAGTAAGGCCAGATGTCGGTCTTTTATTGCTAAATTACAATATCTTGGGTCCTTGCTTGTCTTGGAGCCATTTCTTTAAATCCAAATCAGACTTGGAAGTTTGGGGAGAGTGGAGAGCTTTTTGGTGTGAGGAGAACGAAACTCTAAGTGTGCAGAGGTATTGGAGCGTGCTTGGTCTACCAGAAGGGAAGAGTTACTCTCTTGGAAGAAGAAGTTAAGATCTTCAAGAGGTAAGGGGAGCTAATCTATGTATTTTACTTTGTGGAAAATTTGTATGAATTGGATGAAATGTTTTAAGCATATGGAGATGATGTTAGATTGATCCTTGATCTTTGGTTTTCTGTTTGAATCTATGGACTTGTTATTATCAATATGATAAGGTGAGATAATTAAATGATGGATTGAGAATTCTGAATATGAAAGAAGCTTGAAGGTAAAGTTGTAAGGGGAGTTAGATTTAATCTATGAATTCTGCATAAGTTGAATGATGAAATAATTGTGTAAGGTGATGAATATATGTGAATTGGATGATGGAAATTCGTTCTAGCATGTTGGTATATGCGTAAATGAAGTTTTGATGGATTTGGGTGTGAATTAGGGTGGTAAACAAGGAAGTTTTAACTCACTTTTCATGAATACGAAAATTGTGTGTTTTGCTTAGTTAATGAATTTTTGGTTGGATGAATTGATGGAAGTATGAGATGATTATTGGAATTGTGTATGTTGGATCTGTGTTGACATGAAAATTCGGTGGTAGTGCTGTTAGAAAGGAAATCAAGTGTCTTTATGGTCAATTTGGGCTATTTTAGAGGAAGTGAGGTAGGAATTTTGAGTAAATGAGGGCTGCAGTGTTCCTGGACTGTTTGGGCAGTCTAGACAAGTCCATTGTGACTTGTTAGAAACATAAAAGTGGTCTAAAACATGTTCCAAGTAGTAGAATCAAATTTGGGTCCCTAAGTTGTTGAAGTTAGTGTTTTGGAGCTGAAAGTGAACTTTAATCACTTAAAAAAATGGTAGTAGAAATGCTTAGAATCATTTGGATAAGTTTAATTAAGTCTAAAACGAGAATTAAGAGTCTAAGAAGTTGAGAAAAGTGGTTAGAAATGGTCAAGGGAGGTTCTGCTACCATTCTGCAGAATTCTGCATGATGTGAAAAACTGACCGTTCGTCCATGTCGGATTTGGACGATCGGTCATGCCATGTGCTGAGTGGCGTTCGGTCAAATGTTGGTTTGGTTAACGTTCATTCTTGGTAGAAGCGTTCGGTCATAATCATGCTTTGGCTTAGGCATTTAGCGTTCGTCCTTGTCTGGAGAGCGTTCGGTTTTCGGGGATGATATTAATAGCGTTCGGTCATTGGTTTAAATAACGATCGCTCAAGTTATGGTTTAGTAACGATCGCTCAGGTGTTGGTTAGTAGCGTTCGTTCATTCGCTGGTTTAGTAGTGTTCGGTCAGTTGATGGTTTAATTATCGTTCGGTCTTCATAAGGTTTGATAGTAAAGCGCTCGTTCAAGGAGTGTTGAATTCAATATGGTGTTCGGTTCTGAGCGTTCGGCCTAGTGTTTGATCTCACAGTGTTCGTCCATGAAGCGCTAGCTTTAACAGCGTTCGTCCCAATAGTGCTCGACTAAGAGTAACAACGCTCGTCCCAATAGTGCTCGACTAAGAGTAACAGCGTTCGTCCAAACAGTGTCCGTCCAATGGTTTATGACGTTCGTCCAAATAGTTAACTCGCACCTCCACTTTGCAGAATTTGTTTTCGATAGTTTTGGGGGTTCTGGATGTCCGTTTTGGATGTTCTCTAGGTCGTTTTGGGGGTTCTTGACCCTTCCGGAACTGTTGGTAATGGTTTCAAACCTGTTTGAGTTACCTAAAAATGAGTATTAAAAAGATATTAAAAAGATATAAAGAAAATGTGTTAGGTGTACACTGTTTTGAGTTGTTTGATATATCTATTTGATATGGGAATGTTGGGTGATCTGTTTGAGATTGCAAATTGATAGGAGAATGATGTTTGAATGGTTAAGTACTGTTGAAATCATGGTTGTATATGATTTGATTATAAGTTTCATGTTAAATGAAGAACTTGAATTGTTTAAAATTTGGTATTGTGATGATTATGTGATGATGATATGATATGTGCGTTATGGTATGCTTGGATTGGTATTGTGAGGATTATTGGATATGTGTATTTTTGGCTACTTGGTGTCATTAAATGAGTGGTGGATAGTAAGCGTTGTGGTTGCTGGCCCGGGGAAGCTCTATAGAGTGATGGGAAGTAACCCTATACACGGGTGACGTGTGTAAGAGTGATGGGGGTGACGTGGGGTACTAGTCCGGTGAAGCTCATTACAAAATTTGATTGGCGTCGTGCTTGCGGGCCCGAGGAATCTCTTTAGGCGAGTGATGAAGGGTATACTTGCACTTGTCCGGGGAAGCTCTTGATTAGAGTGATGGAGGGTGACTTGTGTACTTGCTCGGGGAATCTCCCTATAGAGTGATGGGAAGCAGCACTACACATTAGGGTAATGTGTAACGGCCCGGGGAAGCTCTGAAAAGAGTGATGGGAGTGACGCTAGTACAAATTGGTGTATGTATTTTGATTGATCTGTAATATTGGTGGATGTAGTCTGATTTATTTTGTAATGTATATTGGCGTATGCATTCTAATTTGATATTTTGATAAATATTGGTATATGCATATGGTTGAAGCATAATTCGTACTTGGGTATATAGTTTGATCTGGTTAAGGTGTGGATGACAGTATGTTATTATGAGTATATTTATGATGTATATGAATTGTATTTTGTTAGCTCACCCTTGCTTGTTTGTGCATGTGAATGCGATGATCGTGTAATGTGTGATGTTATACGGGAGCAGATGTTATTGCAGATGTGATGGCTGATATTTCTGAACATGCATAAAGGATGAAAGAGAGATGGGATAGATGACTGGGAATGTATTTGTTTGTATTCTATCCTGACTATTTAAACGTTTTATTTTCGGAATAATCGGTTTGTAATAAATAACGTACTATTTTTCCGTGGAAGTTGAATATTAAAAATTTGAATTTTTACTTACGTGTTTTACGGAAAAATTAGTCAACGTAACACAAAATTTCGGGGTGTTACAGCCAACACTATTCACCGCGCTATTCGGACGAACTCTATCTGTCGACAGCTAAATTGCCGAACACTATGCTATTTGGACGGACGCTATAAAATCCATCATAATCAGGCCGAAGGCTAAAAACCGAGCACCATATTAGATTGAACACTATTTGGCTGTACGTCATGAGATTAAGCACTATTGACCGAACGCTAAACCGGACACCATATTAAATCGAATACTATTAGGCCGAACGCTAAAACCGAACACCTCATTCAAATCAGATACTGCTTAGACGAACGTTAAGATCAATCTCTTGGGCTCAACACTAAAACACCAAACATTATTAGACCGCATACCATTAGTTCGAACACGAAAAATAACGAACGCTAAGATCAAGCACTTATGTTGGACGCTAAAACTCCAAACGCTGATAGACAGAATACTATTAGGTCGAACACTATTGAACGAACGTTAAGATCGAGCACTTAGACTTAACGCTAAAACAGCGAACTCTATTAGACTGAATACTATTATTCGAACACTGTTTGGACGATCGGTCAAAGATCAAACCTCATCTAAATCGAACGCTAAGTTTTTACGAGCATTACCTGAGGACAAACATCATCGAGACCAAACGTTCTCTATGAACGATCACTAACTTAGAATAATCACCATCAGGATCGAACGTTCACTATCAGATCAAGATCAAACGCTAATAATAATTCATACATCAAGACCGAACGCTTACAATCTAAACCTCAAAATACCTGATCCAGGTCGAACGCTATCAATCACTAATACCCAAGACCGAACGCTTATGATCCAAACCTAATAATCCAAATTAAGGACGAACGACTACAATCACTAATTCACCAAAACGAACGCTCAAGATCACTTCCTTAGAATACCAATTTAGGACGAACGCTTATAATCACTATTGCACCAAAACTGAACGCTCTCGATTCAAACCTAAGAATCCAATTTAGGACCGAAAGCTCAAAATTACTAATACACCAAGGTTAGAGGGTGTAGGAACGTAAACTCCTTGTGATTTTGATAACCTTGTGTGCCAATAACTAAGCGTGGCTATGTCCACTCATAAACAGTGAAAGATTTTGGATGGATTGTTTGAGCACTGATCACTACCATGAGCAAGGCTGGGCAATCTCTGAAATCGGTTCTCTTGGATTTGATTCACAAGAGCAATGGCTTGAGATCCTTCAAGCAAATTCATGCGCATCTATTGACTTCTGCCCTTGTTGCCAATGACTTGGTTATTTCCAAGGCTGCAATTTTTTTGGGAAAACATGTTACAGATGTTCATTACCCTTGCAATTTCCTGAAGCAATTTGATTGGAACTTGAGCTCTTTCCCTTGCAATTTGCTGATTTCTGGCTATGCCTCTGGCCACTTACCCTGGCTTGCAATCCTGATTTATAGATGGACTGTTAGGAATGGTTTTGTGCCTGATGTGTACACTATCCCAGCAGTTTTGAAATCTTGTGCTAAGTTTTATGGGATTGTAGAGATTAAACAGTTTCATTCCGTAGCTTTGAAGACTGCCTTGTGGTGCGACATTTATGTGCAAAACACTCTTGTCCATGTGTATTGCATTTCTGGGGACACTGTTGGTGCTGGCAAGGTGTTTGATGACATGCTTGTGAGAGACGTGGTCTCTTGGACTGGCTTGATATCTGGGTATGTCAAGGCTAGGTTGTTTAATGAGGCCATCGCATTGTTTTTGAGAATGGATGTGGAACCTAATGTGGCAACCTTTGTCAGCATACTTGGGGCTTGTGGGAAATTGGGTTGTTTAAATTTGAGGAAAGGAATTCATGGGTTGGGTCTCAAATGTCTGTTCGGGAAGGAGTTGGTGGTATGCAATGCTGTGTTGGATATGTATATGAAGTGTGAGTCTGTCACTGATGGAAGGCAAATGTTTGATGAGATACCTGAGAAAGATATTATTTCTTGGACTAGTATGATAAGCGGGTTAGTGCAGTGCCAGTATCCCAGTGAATCGCTGGACTTGTTCTGCCAAATGCAAGGCTCAGGTTTTGAGCCGGATGGAGTTATACTTACTAGTGTGCTTTCTGCTTGTGCCAGCCTTGGGCTTCTTGACTACGGTAGATGGGTCCATCAGTACATTGATCAATGCCGTATCAAGTGGGATGTTCATATAGGAACTACATTGGTTGACATGTATGCAAAGTGTGGTTGTGTAGACATGGCGCAGCGTATCTTCAGTGGAATGCCTTCTAGGAATATCCGTACTTGGAATGCCTATATAGGTGGCCTAGCAATAAATGGACTTGGGAGGGAAGCATTGAAGCTATTTAAAGATTTGATAGTGTCAGGTGCAAAGCCTAATGAAGTGACATTTCTTGCTGTTTTAACAGCTTGCTGCCATTCTGGCTTTGGTCAGCGAAGGCCGAAAGTATTTCAATGAGATGTCAAGTCCCCTCTACAACCTTTCTTCCTGGTTAGAACACTACGGCTGCATGGTTGATTTACTCTGCAGAGCTGGACTGGTGGAGGAAGCTGTGGAGTTGATAAAGACAATGCCCATGTCCCCTGATGTGCAGATCATAGGAGCGCTTTTGAGTGCCTGTAATACATATGGGAATGTTGGATTCACCCAAGAAATCTTGAAATCACTGCAGAATTTTGAATTTCAAGATAGTGGCATATACGTGCTTCTTTCTAATCTGTATGCCTCTAACAAGAAATGGGCTGACGTGAGAAATGTTAGGAGACTGATGAAGCAGAAAGGAATAAGCAAGGCTCCTGGGTCTAGCATTATAAGGGTGGATGGTAAGAGTCATGAATTTTTAGTTGGAGACAGTAATCATCCTCAAAGTGAGGATATTTACGTACTATTGGACATCCTTGCCAATCAAATATACTCTGAGGGGCATATTAATACCCTCTGCTAATCAGACAAGCACACTTGACCCTGAGCTCACGTATTTTGTCTATGGACTTGAACAACTTCTAATGGTGCATTCTATAAAGTGTCTCTAAATCATTTTAGACTTGTCTTATTTATTATGCTCAAACCAGGCCAGATTGGGACTTGATATGGAAGTTCATAATAGTTACAACGCGAGAGCACTGCATTTATGGAAAAGATACGGGGTCACTCCTTGCCAAATTAAGCTTAAGCTTATGCATTGAGAAGCAGCTCAGGAGCAAGATGGTTTCATAGGTACCCTCTTTTAGGGGCCAAAGGGAAATTTTGTCTTGCCCGTGACAGTGACAACGTTTAATGTTTATGATTGTGAGCGATCGGTCAATGGTCACCTGAACTTTGACGACAGTAGTTACTATGCCACAAGCTCTGACATGAGACAAACATAATAGAAATAGAAGCCACTTGGGTAAGTTCAGATACGGAATGCGTCAACTCATTCAATGGCACGTGGTCATAATAATAGAAGAACTCTACCATTACTGGTAGTAGTTTTCCTGAAGCATGAGCATGCTGATTTTTTTATTTTCTTCCAAATGAGATTCCAATTTTATAGAAGATAAATTCTTGAAAATAAACATAATTTACACAACTTGTGTAAATTAAAGCAGTTGTTTGACCAAGTACTTGCATAGTTAGTTAAGTGGTGGTTTCAGAAATGGAAAAGGTTTCTTCGACAACGTCCATTTGACAACGATTTAACAACGACACGTGGTGTTCTCTGATTTGCTGTTGTAATTGGGAATTTGAAAAGGAGAAAACCTGATTTGGAGGGCAGTTTCGGAATAAGCAGTTCGCGCAGTTGGCGCCTAAGAGAGCCATTCACTTTCCCGAAACTGTGCGTCCACCGTTCTAAACTCTGGGCACGACAAAAAAGATGGTCTTTAGGAAAACCTTGGAAATCGTCGTTCGCAAATGTGTTTGCAACTATTGAAGTCCGACATTGAAGTGGTTTGTCTCCGTCGGCCATTGAAGTGGTTTGTCTCCGTCAGCCATTGAAGCATTGAAGTGTTGGTTGGAAGTGTATTGAACGGGCAAGCGTGTTCTCAGATTTTGTCGAAAGGAGTGGTTTTTTGGGTGTGGCAGTAATGTACAAAGTTGGTTGTGTTGACTGTTAATGGGAAGGTATTTTGTATGGCTTTGTTCGCTTTCGCCATTTATGTATGTGGTTGTTTGGTTTTTCCTTTTTTATTATGAGTTAGATTGTGTATGGTATGTTTGATGGCTGAGTTAAGGATTCGTGACTCCATGGTATGGGTACTTGCGATTTCGAAGGTGTTTAACTAATAGTAAGTTTATCAGCCTTTGCTATTGTAGGTGAATATTTGACAGACTCTATTATTAGAGTTCAAAATGGAATCCTGTAATAACAATGTAAGTAGACCGTAAACATGAATGCTTTCTTTGTTGTTTTTGAGAAGTGAATTGATTGTTATGATTTGGAAACTGTTTTATAGTGGCACCTTCGAGCTTGGATAGATATATCGTACATTGCCAACATGAACTCCTTACTGGCAGCGACACATAAGATGCGCATTTTACAAACTCCGTTTAAGTGGTGTTTAGAAATTGTAGATCCTTTAGAGGTGAACCTAAAATTGTTGAAAAAGATGGTTCGTTGATGGGTTCCCCACCATCAATTGTTTAGAGTTAGCCAACATCTGGTGCCTTTCGATGTGCAGGATGTGTTCATGAGTTTAGGGTTAGGAGTAGGGGGTTTGGATGTTCCTTTTGATGAATCAGTTGTGGGTAAAGTTGGTGAATCCTTTAATTCAAAATGTACGAAATTGAAAGACCTCATAGATATGTTCAATGTGCTTGTAGGTAATGATGATAGTGAGGTAGATGTGGTGTGTCGCTTGTATGTATTAGTTTGTTTTGTGGTGTTCTTTTTTCCTAGGAAGGCAAGATATGTGTCGAACATGCCTTGTTTAGTCTTAGATGACTTAGACAGTTTGTCTAGTTATGATTGGAGTAGTGTTGTACATACATATCTTGTAGATAGTCTAAATAGATGTAATAAGAAACTACTTTCTGGATGGATTGCTGATTCATTGAGCATAAGTGGACTGCCGAGGTAAGTAACTTTGTTATGAACTTATGTTGTTATTTTTTATGATTTTTGCTGTTGTTATGTGATTGTTTTATATTTATTGTCATTGTCAAAGGTACAGTTTGATTGGTACAATCCATAAAATTGTACCAATCAAACTGTACCTTTGACAATGACAATAAATATACAACAATCACATAACAACAACAAAAATCATAAAAAATAACAACATAAGTTCATAACAAAGTTACTTACCTCGGCAGTCTTAAACAAAACATCTATTTTTTTGTTGTATAATTTAACGAAGAAAATCGCCTAACGCGCGGAAATTCCTTGGCAGAACAATCATCATGCAAACCAAGCCGTTCATACGCCCAAAGCTACAGTTAAAACAATCCAACTAATCAGAACAGTTATTACTATGGATTGACTTAATACAACAAACAACCAATATAAATCATACCTGTAAAACAATAGCATTCCCACTTATGCTCAATGAATCAGCAATCCATCCAGAAAGTAGTTTCTTATTACATCTATTTAGACTATCTACAAGATATGTATGTACAACACTACTCCAATCATAACTAGACAAACTGTCTAAGTCATCTAAGACTAAACAAGGCATGTTCGACACATATCTTGCCTTCCTAGGAAAAAAGAACACCACAAAACAAACTAATACATACAAGCGACACACCACATCTACCTCACTATCATCATTACCTACAAGCACATTGAACATATCTATGAGGTCTTTCAATTTCGTACATTTTGAATTAAAGGATTCACCAACTTTACCCACAACTGATTCATCAAAAGGAACATCCTAACCCTAAACTCATGAACACATCTTGCACATTGAAAGGCTAACTCTAAACGATGGATGGTGGGGAACCCATCGACGAACCATCTTTTTCAACAATTTTAGGTTCACCTCTAAAGGATCTACAATTTCTAAACACCACTTAAACGGAGTTGGTAAAATGCGCATCTTATGTGTTGCTACCAGGAGTTCATGTTGGCAATGTACGATGTATCTATCCAAGTTCAAAGGCGCCACTATAAAACAGTTTCCAAATCATAACAATCAATTCACTTCTCAAAAACAACAAAGAAAGCATTCATGTTTACGGTCTACTTACATTGTTATTACAGGATTCATTTTGAACTCTAATAATAGCGTCTGTCAAATATTCACCTACAATAGCAAAGGCTGACAAACTTACTATTACTCAAACTCCTTCGAAAACGCAAGTACCCATACCATGGAGTCACGAATCCTTAACTCAGCCATCGAACATACCATACACAATCTAACTCACAATAAAAAAGAGAAAACCAAACAACCACATACATAAATGGCGAAAGCGAATAAGGGCATACAAAATACCTTCCCATTAACCGTTAACACAACCAACTTTGTACATTACTGCCACATCCAAAAAACCACTTCTTTCGACAAAATCTGACAACGCTTGCCCGTTCAATACACTTCCAACCAACACTTCAATGGCCGACGGAGACAAACCACTTCAATGCCGGACTTCAATAGTTGCAAACACGATTGCGAACTACGATTTCCAAGGTTTTCCTAAAGACCATCTTTTTTGCCGTGCCCAGACTTTAGGATGGTGGACGCCCAGTTTCGAGAAAGTGAATGGCTCTCTTAGGCGTGAACTGCTTATTCCGAAACTGCCCTCCAAGTTTTCTCCTTTTCAAATTCCCAATTACAACAGCAAATCAGAGAACGCCACGTTGTTAAATCGTTGTCGAAGAAACCTTTTCCTTAATTTAAATATGGAAAACGTTTCTTCAACAACAGATTTTTGACAACAATTTGACAACAACACGTGTCTCACTGTCATTTGTTGTTTTTATTAAATTTTGTTTAAAGATTCATTTTGTTTTGGAGGGCATTTTTGGAATAATTTTCAGAAACTTTTTGGCGCTTTTCAGAAACCCTGCAAAAGTCTCTTTCCTCATTTTCGAAACTCTCTCTCTATCTTTTCGAAACTTTCTCTCCCCCTTCACCGAAAGATCCTTCAAAATTCTATCTCCGTCATTGAAGTTCCTTCCTTTGAAACTCTCTCCGTCATTGAAGTGGTGTCTCTGTCCACTGTTGTTCGTCCGTCGCTTGGGTCCACCAATGTCTTTGGAGGAAGTCGTCTCTCTCTCTCTCCGCCATTGAAGTGCTTTCTGTGCGCCATTTCTCCAAAGCTCTCGTTTTTCCGCTGACATCGTTGTTCCTTCGTCGCTTAGGTGCATTGTTCCTTCCTCTTTGGTTAGCGAGTGGTTTTGTTGGCATCATTTCTCCAAAGGTATTGTTTTTTCGTATAAACAACCTATAAACAATGGTACAGAACGTCACTTCTCAACCTATAAACAACCTTCGTGGGTCTTCCATCCACATAGGACTCACCAAACTCGAAATTGCTTGTTATGGACACCTTAAACCATGGCCAACAGGGGATCAATCCATAAAAACTTGAAAACACAGTCGTCAGGACTGTTGGGGAGTGCTTCAGCCATGTCTGGGTAGCACTCCTTAACTTTTGGTACAAAAGGGGATTTTCCACTGGTGCAGGGAGCACACCCAATAACGTTTAACTCACTCACCCATCTCAAAAAATGAAAAATTCAACAAAAATAGAGAATGGGGAGTAGTGTTCATCTAGCTAGGGAGTACAGTTGAAGTTTCTGTACAAAATACCCATTTTCTTTTGGTAATCGATTACAGGGGTCTTGTAATCGATTAGCAGAGGAAAAAGCGTAATTTGTACAGAAACTTCAACTGTACTCCCGAGCTAGATGAACATTGCTCCCCAACTCTGTTTTTCTGACCTTTGCTACTTGTTTTGTTCTTAAATTTCTCCACCGAACTCCAAATGACTTGATTCTTGTTTTGTTGGAATCTAGACTCAAAGATCTTTCAAACAAAACAAGAATCAACTCATTTGGAGTTCGGTGGAGAAAGTTTTGAGGAAAACAACCAGCAAAAGTCAGAGGTGGTAGAAATATATAAAACGTTAACTTTAAGGAATTAACTGCACCTACTCAGGTGTCCAAAAATTATAAATTAGTAGTCATTGGAAAGATATTTGAGTCTAATTTCTAATAAAAAAATAATCACATCATTTGGAGGTCTGTGGAAAAAGTTATGATTAAAATAGTCAGTAAAGGTCAAAGTTGACAGCATGAGTTATGCACATCACCTCAATTGGAGAAAACCACCTAAATGAACATTTTTATTTTGAAGAAATCAATGACCTAACCTCATTATTGGTGCAGAGAGCTCACCGAATAACATTGAACTCACTCACCCATCTCAAAAAAGGAAAAATTCAACAAAAATAGAGAATGGGGAGCAGTGTTCATCTAGCTGGGGAGTACAGTTGAAGTTTCGATACAAATTACCCTTTTTCCTCTGGTAATCGATTACAGGGGTCTTGTAATCGATTACCAGAGGAAAAAGGGTAACTTGTACAAAAACTTCAACTGTACTCCCCATCTAGATGAACACTGCTCCCCAACTCTGTTTTTCTGAACTTTGCTACTTGTTTTATTCTTAACTTTCTCCACCGAACTCCAAATGACTTGATTCTTGTTTTGTTGGAATCTAGACTCAAAGAGCTTTCCAACAAAACAAGAATCAACGCATTTGGAGTTCGGTGGAGAAAGTTATGAGCAAAACAACCAGCAAAGGTTAGAGGTGGTAGAAATATATAAAACGTTAACTTTAAGGAATTAACTGCACCTACTCAGGTGTCCAAAAATTATAAATTAGTAGTCATTGGAAAGATATTTGAGTCTACTTTCTAATAAAAAAAGAATGGTTTAATGTCTCCGTAGGTCCCTATTTTTGTCATGAATTTCAAATAGGTCCTCGTCATTTTCGGCGTATCAATTCTTGGTTGCTTGGGATTCCTTTGTAAATCTGGCCTGGATCTTTGGACAAATTGGTCCTGAAAATGATTGTATCTTAGCCCTGTTTTTTGCCCATCTTTGCATTATGTATACCCTAATTTCTTCCAGCATTGTTATGATTGGTTTAGTCCTGGTGTGAACCAAGACACTGTTGAAAGCCTCACTGATATTGTTGACCAATGTGTCACATTTTGGTGTTGGACTGAATCTGGACCTTGACCAATATCTACAACAGATGATATATGTTAAAACTGCAACTAATATGGACAAACATAAAATAATATACAAAGGGCAAAAATAATTAATACAAATTGTCAACCTTGGAGGGATGGCAATCAAATGCTTGAATGCGTCTTCATTTATATCTTTAATGTTTCTCATCTCCCTTTCCCAGTTTTGTGGATGAGTGGCAGTAGCTGCCCTCCACATCAGCTGTTTAAGATTTTTACCAGGAAACTTTTTCCTAAAGTTTGAATATAAGTGTCTGACACAAAATCTCTGGTCAACACCTGGGAGTAACTGTTGAATGGCTGGTAGTAGACCCTGTGGTGTTAACGTAAATGATTTATCATCATATCAAATTAATGAACCAATATACGAAAGAAGCAATTTAAATATGATTATTACCTTTTGTTGGTCGGAGACAAAAGTAATTGAACAACACACTTCTCCACCACCAAGATCATCAATCAAAAGTTCCATAAACCACATCCATGAATCTTTGTTTTCGACTTCTACCACCGCATATGCAATGGGCAACATTTGATCATTTCCATCCCTCCCAACAGCCGTCAATAGCTCACCACCATACTTCCCTTTCAAAAAGGCTCCATCTAATCCAATTATTGGCCTACAGCAGACAAAACTGTCTTTGCATGCCTTCAGACAACAGTAAAATCTCTTGAAAATTAACTCACCCTCATTATTCTCAACATGGACCTTAACTGTAGATCCTGGATTTCTTTCCAAAAACTCATGCGCATAATCATATATCCTCTTATATTGCTCATTAAAGGACCCATCAATTTCATTAGAAGCAATAGCTTTGGCTCTATAAGCCATAGACCTTGATATACCTATGTTCCACTTCCTTTGAACTTTTTCACGAATATCAACACCCTTCATCTTAGGATTTTCCTGAACTGTTTTCACCAACTTTTTGCTCAACCACTTGGCGTCAACTAACTTCAGGTTGAACTCCCTGCTGCATGTATGAATGTCTTTTTTAGTTCTCAGCTGCCATGATTTTACAGCCTCCATATAACCAAAGTATATGGTCCATGGGCATTCTCCTTTTGCACCAAAGCACTTCATCCTCAATCTTCTCTTGTCATTTTTTACAAACTTTATATTCCTCCCATTTTCCAAGGCATACCCTTTTACAGCATCTAAAATATCTTGCTTTTCTGCAAAAAAGGTCCCAACTTCCCATGTAAAGTCTACCATACTTTTTGGCATACAAAAAATACCAAACCTCCCATAACCTTCACTGTCATTAACCTCTTCATCACTATCTGTTGCACTAAGAAATTCCTCAGATTTCCACTCAAAATCTGACAATCCTCTATCGTCATGATCATCACATTCAACACTGACATTATCACGGTCATCATCACTATCATAAAGACTTTCTACTTCTACTTCTACTTCGACATTACAATCTACATCACCATCTATATCACATTCAACACTCACATCTATTAGGCCCTCTAAGCACTCATTAATTCCATGTACATCACCTTCTTCAGTAGATGTACTCCAACTACAAAGATAAACTTCATCCTCCACGACTCCTTCACACACATTCAACTCTTGCTCTTCTTCAACCTCATGCAACTCTTGTACGTGACCATGACCTTCAACCTCTACTTGAACAGCACCACCATCTTCTTCACCCTCGTTCACCTCTTCTAAGTCACCATCAACTACATCATTTACTTCAACACCGTCACCATCTTCTTCACAAACATTCACCTCTTGTAAGTCACCATCAACTACATCATTTACTTCAACACCGTCACCATCTTCTTCACAAACATTGACCTCTTGTAAGTCACCATCAACTACACCATTTACTTCAACACCCTCACCATCTTCTTCACAAACATTCACCTCTTGTAAGTCACCATCACCTTCACCATTTACTTTAACAGAATCACCATCTTCTTCAACCTCTTTTTGTACTGTACCATTACCTTCAACTTCTCCTTCATCATTAGTAATGTCTTCAAGCATATGAATGACTTCGGGATCAGAAACTACATGGACAACGTATAAGTGAACTTCACCATTAAGCCTAGCTAAGTTAGCCATATGCATGGCACCTCTATCATCAATCAATTGTTCCAACCTATTTTCCAACACTAAACCCCCTCCTAAACAGTACCATAAATCTTTAAAATTCTCATATCCTAAACTTTTGACTACACTGACAACCACAAAAAAACTCCACGTGTCAGGGTCAAAGGACAAAGTTGTTGTCTCCCCTTCATACTTTACGGTACTATCATTAATGAACTTTCCTCCATGGTGGAACACACATACAATAGCGTCCTCCATTACGCACAACACAACATAAATATATCTACAGACCTATTATGAAAACATATCACGACAAAAAAAATATATATTAAAACAGGCACAGAGATCAAATAACTTTAAACATACGCACTCAAACAAAGTCAAATAACTTTAAACATACATGGGGGACCACCAAAATGCAATCAAAACCAGAGACCAAACCATACATCAATGGGGGACCACCACCGAATATTGTAGTTTCGATTGAATAAAAACGAATACAATAAAGCACAAACACTTACCTTCCTTTAGATGAACCTCCACTGACCACGTGCTTCAGCTTCTTGCTTCCAACAACAAAAGGACCCACAGACACCGTCCACTGCATGCACTCTGCCGCTTCAGCTCGAACTTACGATCGCGATTTTTGGCCTCTCACGAATAATAAAAACCCTCAAATTCTTTCCCCAATCTCAGTTGCCCTTTAATTTTTTCAAATTTCCTACTTTGCCCTTACCCAAAACTGAATAAACATACGTGCATACCAATTATTTAATACAATAATCGTTTTAAATGCCACGTCTGCACTCAACCATGCCACCTAACCAATACCGTAACGGGCGTTTGTCCAAATTAACGGCAGGCCTGTAATTGATTCAATTTTACAAAAACAAGGACTCAATTGAGACGCCGAAAATGAAGAGGACCTATTTGAAATTCAAGACCAAAATAGGGACCTACGGAGACATTAAACCAATATTTAAATTTAAATTTTATTTTTTGTACACTTGAAATTATTATTTTTATATATAAGATTGCTAAATTGAATTTTATCTTTAATAACAAAATCCCTATGATTAATTAACATAATTAATATATAATTTAACTAGATGAATATATATATATATATATATATATATATATATATATATATATATATATATATATATATATATATATATATATATATATAACATGGGTTATGGCATAGAAACTCTCCTAGATCCAACATAAATGCATTTTAGACTCTCTAAACACATCATGCTACAACCAATCAACGAATAATACACAATTGAATGAAAGAAAAAAACTTGTACTTCTTTTTTGGAACAAAAAAAGTGCCTATTATTGTCAGAACAAGGCAAAAGCTTAAGAAATTTCACAATCGTGTCAGATAGTGTTACAAGAGGATTTTAAAAGACTAAGAAATACTATGTTTTTATCAGAAGGGTTAATACGATAGCAGAGGAAGGAAGATTTATACTCACATATGATAAGGATATTTAAGTGAAAGAAGTTATAGTGAGTCACATGGAACCCACCAACATTGGTTCGACAACATCCTTTATATATAGGCTCCCCATCTACAAACTGGAAATATATATTTGAACAAATTATTATTAAGAGTTGTCACAATTCATACACATGATGAGGTTATCTATATCTAAATCAGCAACTATGCAATAAAGCAGAATGGTCATTGAATTTATTTAAATATTTTGATGAATACTTTTCCAATTTATTCAACGGTATTCTTATACATGATTTTATTCCCCCATAGAGGGACATGTCCCTTACCCCATGGGCTACCTTTTGAGGTTAAGTATGAATCAGACTCAAACTCAAATTCCTATACTTACAATTATAGAAAGCATGTTTTTATTTTATTTTTGTAAAATGTAGTGATAGTTTTTTATGAAAAAGTTAGTCAAGGTTATTTCTCATATTAATAAAAAATGTTTTTTTCCGGTTATGATGTTTTAAAAATAACGTTATTTTTCATAAAAATAAACTATAACAAAAAGCTCTACATCACTGTACCTTTTTAATGAAAAATTGTGTTCTTCATAAGCATTTTAGTTAGAAAAATATCATCTGGCAATGATATGAAGGACTTGGAAGTTAATACATACATTAATGTGGTGTCTTTTTCAAGGGTTATACCGTGTAGCTTGCTTTAATTTCAGGTTTGGTCCATTCGGAGATGAAGTTTGCAGAGTGCTTGGTGGTGGTCTCGTACCAGGTAAATTCCAATTTCTTAACTATATTGATATACATGCAACTTTTTTCATTGAGATTTTCTTTTTGCTTTTTCCTACCTTTTTGTTCTACATGTTTTAAGAATTTTTCAACTGAATTTTTTTTATGCATTTTTGTAGCAAGGGTGTTTATCACCATGGTCTCTTGATTTGGATTTTTACTTTTTTCACTGGTTTTTAATTATATATTTTTTGCTGCAAACTATATTAACATATCACTTTATTTATTTCCATAAAATGTGGCTTTTCTATTCTGAATGTAGAGATCAATTACAACTCTAATTAATTCATGCTTAGTTTGCAAAAAAAAAAAATTGTAGTATCCTTATACACTGGTTCACCCCATTTTTCTCAAACGTTTTGTCTTGATCATGTTTCAGTTGATGGGTGTAGACTTGTTTAAAAAGATGCAACTTCTGGTGATTTTTCTAGGTGAATGGATGGTGGTTATTGTTGTGTTATTTATGGATTCTTGTTTTGGTGTTTTGCTCTTGGTGTTTTCATGATCCTAATATTTGAATTCTCATTTTAATGCTTCTAGTTATATATATTAAGCTATCATGTTTCTCTTGATCCAACTACACTTGAAGCCTCCCTACTAATTGCTTTGAGTGGCTAGCACATGTGGTTTTTGAAGGCTCCTTGACTTTAATTGGTGGTGATCTAGTGTTGCAAAGAGTACTCTTTTGCTGCAAGTACGAATTATACACTAGCCAATGGTATGTTTAATTTTAACATTTGGGTTGGAAGATAGCTTCAATCATTACGTAACGTACCATGATGGTAAAGCATCTCTAATTGAATATGTCAGGATTAGTGATATGGTTAGGGTCAAGAAAAATATTAGGTTATTATTTTGGTCAAAGTCTAGGTCAGGATCAGAGTTAAAGTAAGAATCATGGTTAGGGACATGATAAGGGTTAAAGTTAGGGTCAAGGTTATGGTCAAAGTTACAATCGGGGTTAGTGTCGAGGTTAAGGTTAGGGTGAAGGTTAGGTTGAAGGTAAAGGGTGAAGGGAATGGTCGGGGTTAAGGTTAGTGTTAGGGTTGAGATTAGGGTTAGAGTTATGCTTATGGTCATGGGTAAGATAATAGTTAGGGTTACATATAAGATCGGGGTAAGGGTAAAGATCAGGGTGAGGGTGAAAGGCAGGGTTATGGTTATGGTTACAGTCAGGGTCAGGGTCATGGTTAGGGTCAGGATCCGGGTGATGAGTGCATATTTATGTTCACATTTAAGGTTTTAATTCAATTTTTTTATGACATTTTTGTGCTTAAATGGTTAACTTAAAGTGAATTTGTAACAATTCGATTTATCGGGTTTGGGAATTAAAAATGCTTTAAATGTGATTTTTTTAGTTACATAAATTATGTTGGATAATCTAATGTTTATTTGTGCTCCTGAAGTTAGAGTTTTATCATTTAGAATGAGAATTAAAAGATGCTGAATTAAGGCCAAAAAACATAATTTTATAAAGGAATATACAAGACGCTAAATGCACCCTTGTTTTTACAAATGTATACCCTCTTTTCTAAACGAGACCCACGAGTAAGCATTTTCTCCTGCACTCTTAATTCCCTATACAGACCCCTCCTATCATTAACATCCCATTTTTGGGATGTCGATTATAAAGAAAAGTAACCTTTTCAATAAAATAAATTATGATTTCAACCTATTTAGACATTTATTTAAAAAATTGAAACAGAAAAAAAATTGTTTTTTATAACTAAGGTACAACAGAGACAAACTTAATTTTTTTTCATACAATATATCAAGTTTTTATATGAATATTATAAAAATTATTAAAAAAATAATCAAAATAAATAATAATAATTATATAAAAATAAGATAAAGATATAGATAAAGATTAGGAAAGTGAAATAAATAATAACAAAAATATAATTCAATTATAATTTAAGAAAATAATAAAAATATTTTGGATTGAAATACGTAAAAAGTTATTTTAGAGAGAAAACATTTTTATTACATAGAATAAAACAAAATTATTTACATTTTTCTTCTAAAATATATCAATCAAGTATAGTGAAAAATCTCTCAATCTTTTAAAGACAAATATCTTAAAAGACAATATATAATTGAAGATTAAAAAAAAATTATGAGTAAATGCGTGTTACATATTTTCTCATATATGTGATATAAGTAGTATTTATATTGTAGAAATGATCAAAATTATATTAATGTTTTGCAAATGTGAGAAAATTCCTTAACTTTTACTTTTGTAAAACATTTATAATATATGATTTCATAACTTAACTAATTAATCGATGCCAAATTTATTTATAAATATGTTTTGTTGATTTTATTCTAATAGATATCAAAAATGATTCTTTGACACGGTTAAAGCAAATTACATTCATTTGACACGCGGTGGGACCCGATAATTGTCAACATCATGAAGAATAGCTTGGTCATTTCAGTTTATGGGCTGGTGGTGAGTTGGATTGTAAAAAAGTAAATGAAACGTTGCGTTTCACTTGCTGCGTTAGGATCGTGTGTGGGATTTGAAATTTCGAAAGTTGGAGCTAGGGTTAGGATTGAGAGAGAACGAGAGATAACGAGAGAACGAGAGAGATCGAGGGAGAAAAAAAAAGGAGAACTCCTTTGCTGCCACCGGAGGCTGGACGTGATCGGAAAAGTTTGTACCAGCGAAGGTGAAGCCGAAGGCAAAGTTCGTACCGGACGTGATCGATGTGGAGCGCGGAAGGTTTGTCCCCTTTGTAATTTCTCCCCTTTGTACCGTTTGAAGAATATAAAGTATGAGTTTCTTCTTCTTTTCTTCTGTTCTCATAATTTGTCTATCTTTATTTTTATTTTTGGTTTATTTTCGGATACCCTAGACTAAAGGGGGAAATGTCGTGAGAGATAGAATTCTCGATTGGGCAAACCTGTAGGATTATTTACTGTCCTTAGTGTTTTTGGGCTTGCTTTGGTTATTTGCAAAAGGGAATATTGCAATAAATGGATAAAGTGTGAGATGATTAGAAGAAATGGAAAAAGGGTAGTTTGCAAAATGGCACCCACCCAGCACGGTTATTCTGCTCAGCAGCAGCACGAAATGCAACGCAAACGTTTCTAACTCTCTTCGCGCCAATGCTGGAGCTACTTCCCATGAACTGATTCAAATGATTCCCCATTTTCGTATAGTCCGAAAACTCCCTCTCCATGCTGCATTCGCTCCCTCTATGTTCCTTCATTGTTTTCTGTTTGATGATGTTTTTTTGCGTTAGAAAAAGGGAAATATTGTCATGAGAGTTGAACATCAGTTTAAGGTGTCCTGAATTTTTCATAGATTTGGTTCTGGCACCATATTATTTTTAATTTATGTATTCTATATGTTATTTACCAGCATCCAATGTTTTTTACTCAGTGATAAATTTGCTTTGGAATACATCACATATATTTTATTTGTATCAGTACTAGGTTGCCCTTTCTTGGTCAGTTGTATTAGCATTGTGCATTGTGCCCTCTTTGCCTCTAGATATATTGCGTGATTATGTTGTTTGTGGTCTGTATATGGTGTTTTGCCCACTGTTATTTTTAACTCCTTGGATTTTATGTAGAGAATAGTTTCATCTAATTTATGAATTTAAATATAGATTATTCTTTCATAGAGCTAAGTGCTTGATTAACACCAAAAGTTTCTTTCTCCATTTTTTCTGTTTCTAGTGTCCTTGTGGAATCAGCTCTTACGAAATTAATTGTTTTGCATGTATTACCCTATGACAATTGATGCAGGAGTTAGATTTGAGAAATGTTCGTGAACTTGAAGATTGCATGATTACCCTATGACAAATGTATGTATTCCCTTCCAGAGAGTATTTAATGCTTTCCTACTATCCACACAATCATTATTACCACTATTTTATTTTTTATCCTGTCTTTTTGTAGAATGTTTGATATAATTAGGTTAATAAATTGGTTGGTTGAAACGATATTTGATGAATGACAGACAAGATTTTTAATTTTCTAGCTTTTATGGCTTGAAGTCTAACTTGTTTATTTTATGGACATTCAGTACAAACCATAGAGATAGTTGGAAGAGTCATTATGGAGAAACAGGTTTGAATACACATGATGATTTATTATGTATTTAAAATTAATTTGGTGAAATGCTTTGTCTGACTTATTCAATTGTATACTTTGATGTATAGGTTTATGTACGACATTCATGCAGGACAAAATACTTGGCACATGTGAACACATTATTAACATATGTGCAAAAGACATTGATACAAACAACTCCTTTTGCATGGCTATTGTCCATTGATGTGGATGCCAAAATGAGTAGGACACTACTTTTAGAATTGTGTAGTAGATGGTCAGAGAGGAGGGGCGGGTTTGAAGTTAGGTCTGTCTTTATTCCATTCACCAAGTTAGACCTTTGTTTAGGTTTAGGGGTTAGGGTTAATGGAGAGATGTTTAAGTTGTTTAAAGACGAAGTTGATTGTCATACTAGGAGATTGTTTGACACAGTTGATGTAAGTGTTCATAATGTTTATGAAGAAATTCAAAAGCATATAAAAGGGGATGAAGTAAGTGATGTTTGTAGATTATATTTATTGTTAGGGTTGAGTGAGTTTTTCTTCCCAAATAGAGGTGGAAAAGTTCACTTAGGTTTATTTGAATTATTAGATGATTTATCCTGTATTCGAAAATATAACTGGGGGCGTGTTATTTATGAGTATTTGGTTTCTAGTTTGTGTGATGCTGCATTGTGTGTGGGAAAGAGACAAAACAGATCACACTGTCATGTGGTTGGTTGTGTATTTGCATTACAGGTATATTTTGATGTTAGTTACAAAAGTTATTGTGTTATAACTTACAATTGTTATTTTTTTGAAATTTAAGTTTGTATGTAACAGATCTGGGCAATGGAACATGTTTTATTTGGTCAGAAGAAGTTGGCTAAAACAAATAGTTGTTTACCTAGAATCCTTCATTGGATACATGTTAAAGTTGGTGAAGCAGAAATTGAGAAAGCCTTTCTGTGTAATGAAGTGAGATTAAATTAATATGTGTTATACCAATTGGATGTTTTGTAATTTGTATTGATTTTAATATGTTTTTTGTGGTTATTTTGTTTTGTATAGGTGATTACCGAGGTATATGTAAGCAATGAAGAGATGTGTACTGAAATAGTCAAAGAAGGCTTAGATGGTCATCATAATGCTGGATTGAAGGAGAACTTGCAAAGGCGATCTATGGCTGATATTGTGGCAGAAAATGAAGCTTTGGTTGCTATCATTGTTGACCAAGAGGCATCCATTGGCAAGCTGGAGAAAATGGTTGACAACCTGGCAATGTTTGTTGCACAAAAGCGGCAACAGTTTGATGATGTTACGAATTCAAATTGGAATAAAAAGTGTGACATGTTAGTTCATGAATTTGGGACCAGTAGTTCACAGGAACATTATGAGGTAGTAGTATCATCTATTGGGAAGTCAAATTCAAAGAAAGAGTCAGAGATCGAAGGTGATCGTGTGGAGAAGTCGAATTCTGAGAATGTTTTTGATGTTACACCTGCTGTTGGAAAAAGTTTCATTGAAAATGGTGGTGATGTTTTAGGTCATGCAGAGATGCCTACTGAAAAATCTGACATGTACACGCGTTTAAAAGCTCAACCTAGGAAGCGTGTTAGAAGTGTTCTTCTGAAAATTTAACAAAACAAAATAAAATTGATTGTATAATACTATGTATCTCAGTTGACAGTCACATGTTCAAATTAATAAATTGGTTAAATACAATGTATCAAACTAATGCATGCATAAAGTGGAATCGTGATATTAAAATTTTAACATTGACCACTTACTGTACCAAAAAATACAATGTATCTAACTAATGCATGCATAACTAACCATAACACCACTTATTGCACTTTCAAATGTGGACATTGATATTGTATATAAAAACTGCTACAGATGTACAAAAACCGATTTACAAATAACCACATCCGACTAACAAGATAACCAGCTACTGCAGGGAGAATATTGCAATCTGATTTCGTTTGGGAGTGGAAACAAAAGGTTGTCCTGCAAGCTCACTGGCTTAGCAGGTTGTGAAGGGTCTCATTGTTTCTAAGGCTCTCATTGTCTCATTGAATATAAAAAACTTCTACGGCAGTACAAAACCAGATTTACAAATAATCACATAGGATTAACAACATAACCACTTACTGCAACTCATTACTCAACTCATGCATGCATAAAGGGTCTTAAAAACCCACCTCAGTCAACAGCATAGCGACAAAAACAAACTCAAAAGTCTAAAAAACCACCTCCCCAATTTTAAACCAAATGGACCCCGTATCACGCCTACACCCTAGGGTCAAAATGAAACTCAAAAGTCTCAACCTTTTTACTACTCTGCTTCCTGTCGCACCACACATAAAGCTCCTACATAAAACACGTTACCAGCAAAGCAACCCCAACCCCACCTCCAACATAGAACACATCACCAACAAACCAACCCCACCTCCCATCAACCCAAAAATCAGAGATTGGTCCCCCACAACCCCACATCAATAAACCGATGTAGCAAAAAATTACATTGCGACAAAAACTACACAGCCTAAGACAGAAAATAAAAAATCAAAAACCTGTACCGTAAAATCCGAAGACGAAACGCACGACAGAAATCGATACACCAAGCACACGCCTCCACAATAAACCAATGAAGCGCCTCAATAACGTTCACAACAAACGACTAAGGTGTCTAAAAGATGAAACTGAGAACCATATGACAGTGGTGGAAATCGAGTTTCTTAAGAAAACTCAAATGGGGATTTCGATTCTGAAAAAACAAACCCTAGTAGGTGTTTTTCCACTTTTACCCTCCACCACTTTGCAGTTTTTTTTCAAAAAAGCTGACGTGGACCGTGTCAAATGAGTGTAAGTGACACGTAGGCGTGTCACCCTATTACTACTCTTTCTTCTCTTAATCATGCATTCGTATATATTTCCCTCTAAATTCCTCCGCATCTTTCATAAACTAATGCACCATTCTCATTCTTGTCTTTCAATTATTAGCACTAATCGAACAGTCAAATACACGTCAAAATAAAAATTAAAAAAGCAAAAACATATTTATCTCCAAACAAACACTACTGTCTTCTGTACCTTGATAATCTTGTTGAACTTCCTCTGGCTTCTCTTCGCTCTGTATTTAGAGATTTTTTCTTTTCTTTCTTCGGCACTGTAACGCCCCACTTTGAAGTATGCTTCCTCCAACAAGGGGCTCTCCACTTGAGACATATCTGTTGCTTTCGTGTTCTGAACAGAAACTAAAACGAAGTTTAATAATAAAAATAAAATAAATATGTTCTATTTGCTGTCTTGGTAATTAACCTTCGAAAGACAATCATGACGATATTAATCACAAACGAAGATAAGTACTACATTAAAAATAAAGTTAATAAATTTAAGAAGTGGGTTTGTTACTGAACCTGTAAATCTCCAGTACTGTACACCCTCCTCATTTGTCCCGTGAAGAAACTGTTTTCGGGGGAAATCAGAGCATGCAATTGAAAATTTGTGGAATCCATGAGAGTGTCGTGGTGAGGTTCAACGGGGAAACCTGGCTTCACCCCGAAAGAGTTACAGCTGAAGCTCCTTTGTATTACCTTCGATGCACTATCAGAAGAAGCATGAAAAGTTTGAGAAAGAAAGTGCTGATTGCAGGAGTAATCCACACCCATTTGGCACTCCTCACCTGTCACTTCGGAGCCATGCAAAGCAGAGAAATTTCTAAACTCAGACTTTATATTTGAGCCATTTGATAGAGGCTGCGCCAGGTTAGCATGACAGAGGCTCTGGTTTTTCTGAGGAGAATAAGAGAATAAAGAAGGGTGAAGAGAATTGGTAAAATTCCCTTTAGCTACATCATGAACCGGAGAGGCAGTGAGGAAAGGGAAGGAATAAGGGTCCGAGAAAAACATAAGATTTCCATCTGTATCATAGGAGACCATGTTGTCTGTGTCTGAATGTCTGGGGAAAGGAATGTCAAAAGTATAGAGATCAGAAGACATTGAAATTAACAGTATTCTACCCTGAGTCCTCTACAACTGAAGGAAAGTTCTAGGTTTCTTGACTCAATGAAAAAATGAAAGTGATAAAGCTTTTGTGTTTGTTTATGCGAAGCCGCAAAGCTCTGACTTATTTAATGGAGGGCCTGCACTACAGCAACAACACAATTCCAAATTCATTACTAACTCTTCTCACTCTCTCTCTCTCTCTCTCTCATGGCATGACACAGAGAGAGACAACGAGTGCGTTTGTGTGAGTTCATGCTTCTCTTTGTTCGTTCCCTATAAAAATATGATTTTCTCCCAATGTTGCCCTTATACTTTTGTAAGAGTGATTGTTACGGAAATATTACTGTTTAAAAGTAATTGATTTTGATAGATTATTTTAGAAATATGTTACAAATAATTACTTCTTTCAAGTATAGGAAATAAAACACTACAAATTAGATTTAATTTCTGATGTGGTAATTGAATTTCATAAGAAAATAAAATTGTTTTTGTTATAAATTATATAAAAAATTGAAATTTATAAAAACAAATTGATTCCTTCAAATTGCATAATTTAATATTTTTCTTTAAAAACTATGACCAGAGATTTTTTTTTATGTTATTGGTGTGTTTTCAGTTCAGTTAAAACTCATTAGTTCATTCAGCCGAAATAATTATGAAAAGAATAATATTATAGTCGAAGTCAATTTCAATCTTAATTGAAATATCTTAATAAATTTAATTGATGATTATTTTTGACCAACATTGATAAAAAAAAAAGTAATCATCAATTTAAAATTATTTTACTTGCTGAAGTGTGAAAAGAATAATATGGAAAATCAATGGTTAATAAAAAATATATTATTTTTTTAATATAATCGGATGGCTCTATTTTCTTAAAATCAAACCTAAAACTTGAATAAAATTTACTTAACTTATAATTATAGAAGATCCAGACCAACATGGTTTTCCCTCTTTACTTTTATTCAGATCCAATGAACAAACAAACCTAGAAAACAAATTATTTATTCTACTCTTAAAGATTTTATTATTCCATTGTTCGAGCATCCAAATAGAAATGATGATTGAGTAGGAAAAACATTTGATAATACGCAGAAAAAATGGTCAATATTATTTAAACTATTTTTTATAGCAGAAGCAGTCATTTCCAATCATTGATATACGACTTAAACGCACTGTTAACAGAACCTTAAACTTAATTAACCACAAAAATACTTGGTGGACGGGCCCAACCCAACTACCCAACTTAGAGTTTTTAATTCTTATTGTGAACTAATGTGGTTAAATCCTTTTTTAACTTTTTTATCGAAATATTTTTCAATGAACTTAAGCGGCGCTTCCTTTTTTTCTCGTTTCCACATTTTTCTATTTCAGATTTTTTAAATGGAAAACATCATAGTATTACGTATATTAATTTTTTTAATGATTTAAAACATCATAGTATTTACTTTCAGGAAATTTTGGTGTTAAATAAAATAAAATAAAAATGTATTGAATACGGTAATCTTTAAAAAACCTGGTTAAAGTGTTTTTCTTCGTAAAAGTTGTGTTTTGTTTTGTACTAAATCTTACTCTTTGGGTTTTCCTCTATTACGACAGGTATAAGGAGTCAACTTACGTACGAGTCAAAATGAGCCAATTGGTGATCACTTCGAAATTTAAAACAAAACAATAATGGAAGCATTGTTTTTAACGTTGAAACTTCTCACGAAGACTTGTTCTCAGTTGCGTTGTGTTGGGTCTTCGTTTCCTTATTTATTGTGGTTGGTTAGACTAGGTTGATGATCGGTGAGGCGAGGTGAAGCAGAGAAAAAAAATGGCATCGCAGCAGCATATCGAGAAGATGCAGCTTCGCCAGAACTTCCGCAATTTCTGGCACACTGATCTATTCACTACCATTCAAGCTGACACTCCTTGTAAGTTCTATCTTCCACCCACATATTCACAAACTCATCATATGCTCTCCTCACGTATTCGTTCTCCATATATGCAGATTGTTGCTTTGCTCTCTGGTGGTAAGTCTTCTCTTCCAAATGTTTCCAATTTTTCAGTCATGGGTCAACGTTGACTTGTGTTCACACATCCTCATCATCAAATTGCCGCTCTCTTTTTTGGATCCTATTTTTCTCCAATTCCTTGCCAGTTGAATCACAATTATAGTTCTTTCTTAATGTATCTATTTCGTGGGGGTAATCTAATTTGCATTTGTCCAATTATAGTGCACCGTGTGTATCATATCTGCTGCGTAAACGAGCTCTTTATAATGATATGTCAAGGTAATAATTTATTCAGTTTAAGTTTCCCTAACTTTTCAATCTGGATTATGTGGTTTTATGGTTTTGTTTTGCTTGCTCCAGATACACATGTTGTGCTGGTTACATGCCCTGCAGCGGTCGCTGTGGAGAAAGCAAATTTCCTGAACTCTGCCTCGCTGTGGAGGTATATACCATTGTTCACATCTCTTGCTTCCTTTTGAAAAATTACATCTGAATTAATTTGCCTCCGAATGAATAATGATTTTTCTGTTATCAGAAATCTGATTGATGAATTAAGAATGCCTTCCTTTTCTATTGCTATGCCAATTAAGGTCAATCTCCTTTTGTTTTTCGACTTCCTTGACTTGATGAACGTTGACTTGTAGTTCATTTATATTATTTTTACCTTTCTTCTTACTGGGTTGTTTGGTTTCTAAGTCACTCTACATGTATCTTCTGTGCTTATTTACAAGGCCTGTTTCTGCTACATTTTACATGTATTATCTCATTCACTTTTCAGGTTGTCTGCTGTTTTGGAAATTCAGTGGCTTCAACTCGGTTTATGTTACAAGATGAATTTAACATTCAAACTACGCAGTGTGATAATTGCATCATTGTATAATCTCTCTGCCTCTCTTTCACACACAAACTAAAATATACTACGCACAGTGTCTCATTTATGATACTCTGTTAACTGATTTTGTAATTCATTCAGGGTTTCATGTTTTTCCTTCAACAACTAGCCTGCATATTTTCTATCATTGCTTGTATTGTGGGAAATAGTGAACTTCGAGAGGCTTCCCAACTACTATCCTGCTTGGCTGACTTTGTCTACTGCACGTAAGACTTCTCTTTATGCAGCCTTTCTCTCATCTTTGATTGTGCAGTTTATAGTGAAATTTATTGCTAATTTATGCGTATCTTTTGGAATGTTGTAGGGTGTGTGCCTGCATGCAGGTAAAATTGACATCTATAACTCAGAAATTGTTAATAATTTAGTTGTAAGTGTTTAGAGATTACAGCATAAATGGAATTTACTTGCAGACTCAGCATAAGATTGAAATGGACAAGCGTGATGGAAAATTTGGACCCCAACCAGCAATGGGCGTTCCCAGTGCTCAACAAATGTCACGTTTTGATCAGGCAGTTCCTCCTTTTGTTGGGTATTCACATGCCTAAGAACGCTTCCTCCATTTATGGTTGGGTTGCATTTCCATCAACTTCTTATTCATGTGAACACCATACTTAAAGACTGTCTTCTGTGTATTGCGTTTGCGTTGCTGTCATATAATTTTGAGTAAATCCTCGTTTAGTTTCTGAATTTTTACAACGTTGTTATTACCTTATCTTATTATGTTAGTCTTGAAAGTCTCGTGTCTGTTAGAAATATCATTACTGTTAATTTTATTATAAGATTGATTTAGACTCAGTTTTATTTTTTAATGTGTTATTATAGTCATAGTCATTAATTATACCATTTATAATAAATGTTTGATATCAAATTCAAAAACTTTAGAAAGTACAACCGTAAATATAAAGTCTTCTCATCCCATAAAAATAAATAAGTCAAGCAATTCACATATACACGTAAAATTATTTTTTCAAAGATTTTATAGAAAGTCATTTTAAATTCGCTTGTATATGGTTTACTAATTACTCGTTAATACTTATTAACAGTATTTTGACACCTAAAAACTTTTACACTCATTTTGATATTATTCTTATTTATTTTTACTTTTTTTTTTACAAATGTAAAAAAATATTTTTTTTATGACTATTTTATCATGTTAAATGATTGTGAAACAGTGTCAAACAACATTTTTCCTTTCCGATAACATCTCGTTATTTTTTTCTTGTTTTAGACGGTTTTACTTGTTAATTTTGCTAATAGATACTTCAAAATAATGGTTTTATGTTATTAGAACAATTTCTTAACATATAAATTATAGAAAAAAATTAACTACTACATTGTTTGTATGCTTTTAATTATAATAGATTTTTATTAAATATTTTTATTTCATTGATGTTTCCTAGAGACACTGATCAGTATTTTTATTTATTTTTATTACTTTTATGCGGATATAGGTAAGGAGATATTTCGGCTGGGCATATTCTTTTTATTTTTGGAGATAATGAAATGCCGTATATTCTAAACGGCTTTCTTTCATAAATAACTGTTTTTTTTTTTCTGCTATAGTTGGTCCATTCGTTTTTACGGATCCCAGTAGAGTATCAGCCCAGTAATGCAAGATCAAATATTTGATTTATTTGTTTATTCCTTTTAGCCATAATTCATAATTTTACGTAATCAAATTATTCTATAAATTTCAAAAATTATATTTAAACAACACATTTTATTAAAAAATTTAAATTCTTTTACAAAATAAACTATCCTCTAAAAAATTTTCATCCTATAAATGTATTCTCAAAAACTTATACTTGATAACTATAGAAGCACGTCTTCGAATAACTCATGCCACTGTTTACTATTATCGACGCTGTTTATTTTTATTTTTTACATTTGACTAAGTAATGAATGAGAAACTCAAAATTTAATCTATCATTCTTCAGACAAGCGAAATAGATGTTACTTTTGGATAGAAAAAACACGAATTACAAATCTAAAAAGAAGTACAAATTAATTAAACATTGAAAATAGGGAAAAGGATCTATCGTCGCAATGACAGTAAAAACACGACCATGTCGTCTTTTATGTAATATGGTATGTTTATGTTCAAAATTAAAATGATGTGTTGGAGTCGAAAAAGGTACAAGCTTTGTCTGATTTCCATGGAGATAAAACCGATAAAGGAGCAGACGACTAGCAGTGTGATACAGTTCTTGTACGCAATACATCAAAACCGGAATTCGTTAGCAATAAAAGATCGCAAATCTAAGCACTGGATTGGTGGAGGTAAATGCTACTAAAATAATTAAAAGGGATATATCTAATTAACAACAGTTATGAGCTTTGGATTTTGTTTGAAGTTGCGTATATAATATATACAAGAGAAAGATGGCGAAGAAGAGGGTTAACATCCATGCATCCTTAAATGTTGGAAAAAGAAAAAGGAACAGTGACGGTTTCATTCATCGTTGTAGTAGAATTGAGGGATTCCTGAAGCAGCCCACAGTCTATCATTGAAGGCAGCTTGCATATGGTGGGGTATGAAGGGCGTCCGACAGAGGGGACACGTTCTCTGATCGTACCCCATCCAACGGTCCAGACAACCTCTGTGGAATATGTGGCGGCAGTTCGTCAACCGTCTGATCTCGTCCTCTCCCTCGAACTCGTACAGACACACCGCGCAACTCTCCGCCGCCTCCACCTCCGCCCCCGCCATCTCCGAGAACTTCACCACCGGCAGGATTTCCCGGATCAGCACCGCCGACACCGACTGCAATTCCGGCAGCCTCTCGGGCCACGCAATGTCGGGTTCGAAGAAATCGTGGAAGCCCATGTAGCACAAGAGGAGGGTGAGGAGTTTTCTGATGAGGCCCAATACGGATAGGAGATGAAGAAGCACCTTGGGTAGCACCCATTCTGTGTACCCCACTGGAAATCCCATGTCTTTGAGTCACAGGCAGAAGTATCTGGAGATGAAAATATTGGTCTGAGGAAGAAGTAAGAGGTGACGGTTTGGTTTTGATGGAGGTGTTAAATAGATGGGTTATTGGAGGGGTGAGATTTTGACGTTGAAATACCGAAATTGGGGTTTGGTTTTGTTGAAAATGGCAGGCATGGAGCATGGAGCATGGAGATGAGATGAAATGGGACAATATTTTGATCATAAAGTAATGACCCGAAAAGCATGTACAGTACTGTGCTTTATGCTACCTTTAACTGCTGTCTTATTCGTTGGTTTCTCCTGTTATTTTAATCCCTCCTTCTCTCTCTTCCTTGAATCATTGTTCTACTAAATACAGGCAACCAAATATTCTTATCGATTCTCTGCACCCAACTCCCTCCATTTCACGTTCTCCTGCTCCTCCCCCACTTCGAATCAAAATACTCGCAGGATTTTTTCTTTTAAAGGTACGAAAATTTTGGTACTAATAAGTTCTAAACAAGATCACCAATTTAAATCAGATCCCTTGTGTCCATTTAAACAGTAGATGAAGGAAAACAAAACAACTGGCAAAATAAATGAACAAATTATGGTGTGGATAAGTTTTGAAAGAAGTCATATCCCGGTGTCAGAACTTGTAATTACTTATGAAACAACTGAGTTAGCTCATGAATTGACGTGTCATTAAATATCTCAGAACTTTTTTTATCAGCAAATATCTTAACATGTCCTCAAAAGGGATTATTGTGTATAAACAAGTCCGGCTTAAATAAAATATAGGCAGACGAGTGAAAATTCAATCGTGGCTGGTAACTACTGTAAAAACCATGACTGGACCAGAGCAGTAACAGAATCACAGCTGCCATAATCTCAATAACAAACGTTGTTCATGATGACAACAAGATTTTCTCCTAAAACCTTGGAACGATGCCTTCTGTCTATAATTTTTTTTGGAGTACATTACTCTGTAATCTCAACCAGTCAACTTTGGTCATATGCATTGGGGAGTGTATAACTAATGACTCAAAACCCCACTGATTGAATTGGGCAATACGTTGGAGCATTAATTTTTTGAGCAGAAAATTTCAAAAAGGTTCTTCTGTGGAAAACAACGACTTGGATGCTATATCGTTACACTTAAAATATCTTCTTGCGCACATTAATTTGGTGTCAGAGTATAGGACATGGAAGTTGTAATTAATTTCCAGATAAGATCATCAAACCTTCTGAGTGTTTGACTGTCAATTTCGATCCTCTGACAGATGAAATTTGTCATTACTACTGCTATCTGCCTTGCCACTCGAGAAGAAAATGGAGAGTGGTGGCGATGAGTTGAATCAACCGAAGAATGGTAAAGGAACAACATTTGACATGCTTTGAGACATGCCTCTCTCTCTCTCTCTCTCTTTCAAAAAGATTATCCCTCAAACTTTCTCTTTTTATTCAATCATTTACCATTTTTTCGTGTTTTTAGCAAAAAGGAAAGAACTCTGTCCCGAATCACTTTATCCTTTTCTTTAACTTGTAGTTGTAGCATCTTAAATATCATAATGTGAATTTGGACTTTGGCTTTTCTGCAGAACCACACGTAATGTACAACATCTAAGAAGAGTACTTTATTCAAACCCTTTGTTCGAAGACTATTCCAGAGTAGAGAAGACCGTGAAGACGCCCAAGATACCCATCAACTACCACTCCATGGATAAATGCATGACATGACACTTTTTTACATTAACTCCTGCTGCCAAATGAAAATTCTAGTTACACAATTATTCTATCAGTCTCCAAGCAAACTTATAAAACTGTGATTCATCAATTGCATTAGAAAAAAGTTAAAAATTTGTGACATAACAATAAGATGTACTAGAGAAGACTAAAATAATAGTACCGAAGAATCAAATTGAAGGGCAATATAAAAGTAGGCTACCCCTATAGTAGTAATCAAATTAAAGCATGTTTCAGAATTGCAAGTAGCGTTAAATTTTAGGTACAAATAGATTGATGGGAAGTTCACTTACCAGCAAAACCCGTGAACTCATCAATATTACCTTTTTGCCATTTTCAATAACATAATTATAACCACAACAGGATTATTCTCCGCCTTCATGAGTTATAGCGAAATGCAAATAATTTAAATTAAATACTGTTCCAGTAAAAGAGTGTACAGATCTTAACTGAAAAACATACATGATATAATTTTTTGAGAAAAACTAGAAAAAGTGTGTTTGATTGGTAACATAATGTAGGGGAGAGAGATATGATTGAGGGAGATGGGCACATGAAGGAGGCAGAATGGGCTGGAAGCAATGGAGGAGAAGAAGAGAAAAGAAGAGAAGAGAAGAAGAATTTGTTTTGTTGAGTTTGGTTTGGTTTAGTTTAGGTTAGGGCAGCAGTGAGTGAGGAGGCACAAGAGAGACAGAGAGACAGGCAATGGCATGAGCAACGCCAAACACTCCCTATTCCTAATCTCTTCTGACATCTTGTCTGATGCATCCAAGACACTATTGGTCCCCATTCATTGTTCCTCAATGCCATAAATAAATTAATCACACTCTTACTTTCACTAACACTTCTCTCATTCTTTCTTCTCACTCTTTCTTTACTTTTCCCTTATTTTATCAAAACCAAGGTTTCACATTTATACTATCAATTAACAATTTTTTTATAATAATAATAACAATAACATTTTAAATTAATCAATAATATTTTCATAAGTAGTTAATATGTAATTGCCAAATAATTAAATACTCTTTTTTGACATAATTTTTCCACTAATTTTACACACACCTTTCGCCCAGTTTGAATTAATTTGGAGTCTGTAACAGTAGCAGTGGAGCTCTTGAGTAACCGGGTTAAGACCGGAACCCGCCACCAATCTCATTCGCTTTTGGATTGTTGTTGTATACACGTTAACATTATAGTTGCTTAATAGGATACTAACAAAGTGGACATAAAATAAAATATACGTATACATATAAGATATAAGAGACTTTTTGGAGTGGTACCAAAAATAAATTCGTAAAAACTTAATTTAAAACAGATAATATCTTTACCAATATGGAAATCTACGTGTATATTGAACCTTTGAGGCTCAAACGAGCATGTCCCTCCACGGTAAGGTGAAACTCTAGTAGGTGACCTGTGGGAGATAGATAAAGAACCATAATTCTTTGTTTAAGAAGAAGATAATTAAAATACAAACAAAATTCCAATAGATTTAGAGTGATACTCCCTCCACCACCTCATTTCTCCCTCTACCTCACCAATTTTTTTAAATTCTAAATTTATCCTTTTTACTTTTTACTTTTACCAATTTTACTTTTTATTTTCTAAAACGCTAATCTCAATTCTTTTCATTTTCACTTTCCATTTCGCAGCAAGTCATCACCATTCATTGTTACTTTCTCTCTTTCTCTTAATTTTCACTTCCATTAACAAAAAAATTTGACAGAAAAAGCAAATGTGCATGATATAAATTTAAAACATTTATAACTTCTAATGAATTTTGAAGTATCATGATTCCATAATATAATCGGTTAAAAATTTCTTCTTCATTTCCTTGTCTTTAAATAACCAAACTTGAAAATATATGCTTAAAATTACATTTGTGCTTACAGTGGTGCAATAAAGAGAAGTATGTTTGTTGAGTACAAAATAAAAAGTGAATAAAAGAAAAAATAGTTAGTTCAGTTTATCTTCTTCTATTTCTGTCAAATTTTGTGTTAATGAAAGTGAAAATTAAGAGAAAAAGAGAAAGTGACAATGGGGGATGTGGGCTTGCTCCTGAGAGTGAAAAGGGAAGTGAAAATGAGAGGGGATTGGGATTAAGGTTTTAAAAAATAAAAAGTAAAATTGGTAAAAGTAAAAAGTAAAAAGGATAAGTTTAGAATTTAAAAAAAAATTGGAGAGGTGTAGGGAGAAGATGGGGTGGTGGAGGGAGTACCACTCATAGATTTATATACACATAACATATTTTTCATTTTAAGAAACATAATATCTTACCAATATAGAAATTGTGTATGTATGTTGAACCTTCCTTTTTCTACGAATTAATAAAACATTGTTTCCTAAATTATTCATGATTAATTAAGTGTATAAATACTTTTACAAAATATCAATATATCAAGTATTGTATCATCTTCCTATCTTCTATTAAAATATATTCTCGTTAAAGTTTTGTTAATAAATAATATTATCAATTTTTTTATTCTCTTTTAAATTTTTTAATATTATGTACGCTTTTACAAATATACATATATTGCTTTTAAATAAGAGTTATTATGACTAAATTGTTCTAGTACGTATGATAATTTTACATAGTTCAGTTGAGATTAAAGATGACTCATCTATATATTCTTTTCCAAGCTCTTTAGTTAAAGTTTAAGAGGAATCGCTTTTAAAATCACTTTTCCGTTTTCTCATTTGAGATTATGAGATTGAAAGTTATTTTTGGAACATATTTTACATCATCACAAACAATTTCAATATTATAACTTTAAATATATTGAAATAATACTTATAAAGTTGATTATCATATTTGAGATATTATTCATTTTTTATTCTTAAAAAAAATCTTAGATAATTAAGAGATTAAGGTGTATTTTGTTATTTATTTAAAGCATACGGTTTTTACTTTAATACTTAAAAAATATGTATCATTTTTATTATTTTTATATTTCTTTATAAATTCTAAAATAATTCTTATTGGAAAAAAATTATTGATTGCAAGACTATTTATTTATATTTTTTTTCAAAACAACATGTTAATAATTATATTATTTTTATTGTTGGTTATTACATTTATCAAAGTCTCATGAGTAGTATAAATAAAAGAATAATGAAAACTACTGTAAAAAAATGAAGTGTTTATTTGATAGTTGACTACACAACTTAATTACTTTTTTAAATGGTTTGTTCCTCTAAATAAAAATGCATTGGAGGGTTTTTGTAAAAAGGTTCCAAGTATTTATGGATGTAGGTAAGGAAATATTGAATCATATTACATCTACATTTATAGTTTTATTTATGCTTCTCGGTGTACATCAACATAAATTTATTATTTTCTAATTATTCTCAACATTTTAAAAAGATTTTTTTATCATAAATTTTATTCTCATTAATAGAAATTTATATAGTGGGAGATGGAAATATAACCTTGAGTAACTTTTAATTGGGCTGATGCATTAGACTTTGATATATAAATAATGCAAGAAAGAAAAAAAAAACTCAAACTATAGTGAAAAAAAAAATTAAAACAAAGAGAGAAGCCACACAAAGTTAAAGAAAAAATAGGATAGAGAATTAGAAACTAACAAGACACACCAAAAAGTGTAGAAAGAAAAAAAGAAGACGAAGAGAGAACATATGGGAAGAAATTAGGATATCAAATGGATAAATAATAATTTCATAAATTAACCGTAAAAGAAACTTGTTAAATTAATTGTATTCTAGTTAAAATATTAATTTGAAGATATTTAATTTTCAAAATTATTCGTTAGTAAATTAAATTTTAAATTTTAACATGAAAGGACAAGATACAATTTCATGTTTATATATTTCAGGAAATAAAAAAGTTATATAAATTACTCATCTTAACAAGTGCTATATATCACAGTTAAATAAGTGAAATTATATATTTTAATACCAGAAAAGAAAATAATACAATATTTGTGTTTGTGGAAATTAATCGTAATTTACTAAAAATAACATTTTAACCTAAATGTACATAACTATAAACATATTCAGTATACATAAAATATAAAGTTTCAGTGTTTTGAGTTAGTTTTAATAACTGAACTTTTACATTGCCAAAGATTTAAGAATTACTTTAATATATAAGTCTCAAACAATTATTGAAAAAATAAAAAATACACGATGATTTAGAACTAAATTAATTAAATTATTGACTTGTTTTGACTGTAATTAAATTGTATTAGAAACTTAGGGTGGCATATGGCAGTACAGTAGGCATATGATGAGTTTGCAGGAAGAGCAAAAGCAGCAGCCTTTAATAGTTAATTTCCCACTAATTACGTTCGTACGTATTTATTAATTTGATTCTGACTTACCTGTGATTAATGACATTGTTAAGTTATTGATGCCAAAACCTTGAGTTTAATTTCAGAAGCTGTCTGCCACTACAGTTAAAGTAAGAAGTTGGAAGCAAAATTGTCACTCACATCTTTCTGTGCCTCTTCACTTAAGTCATCACAATTCAAAATAAGATTTGTTGGGTATATAGAGAGAGGAAGGTTTCTATGGAATACATAAACAACAATAATATCTAAACTATTTATATAAAAAATTGACATAATTTTTTAATCAAAACTTTAATACAATAAATTAATAGGTTTTTCATCTTTATATATTATTCCACTATTTTATTTTTATTTAATGTGAGACTTAAACTTACACTTAAATACCAATAATACTTACGAGAAAATTAAGAACAACTTGCGGATATCTTATACAACTTGGTTATGAGCCGTCACTGTTTTCTTTTTCCTCGGTCTTAATTTAACATGTGAGACCACGTTTCATGATTGCTTAGGAGCACAGAGAATGCTTCAATTTTGAAACAAAAACCAAATACACCCAGCAAGCTGCTGTGCTGTTAATGCAGGAAAGGACCACGTATATATACATGCACTTTCTCCTTTCTCCGTATCATTTGTCCTCTCTTTCTTTTATAAATATATATTTCCAACACTAATCAAACATAATAATTATTTTAATCTCGTTTTAATTACACTTGTATAGTATCTTCTGATTAATAAGTTGGTCGAACGATTAATCCATCAGTCAACAAGGTGACTTTTTCGATCAAGACGATATTTTTATCAGAAAAACTCGACAATCAAACAGAAATAATTTAAGGTAGACAATCATTTTAATTAATTATCTTTCAAGGTTGGTGGAGTTTAGATTATAATGAAAAATTACAAAAAATTATAAATAAAAGTACAAAATAAGGTGGTAGATTCTTCTTTAATTGTATTTATTATTATTTTTTCTAAAATCAAACTAATTTTAAACTTGCAATCGGTATTGACGAACAATAATTAAACTTGAAAAATGAATATTGGACAACTGATTACCGAAACAACATTCTTTAAGTTTGTCATATCGATTTAAAAATATAATTTTGTTTTATCTATTGTTTATAAGAATTACTACGACAGAGTTAAAAACGTAAAAAAAATTGATGAATTGGACATCTCAAAATTATATTTATAAATATTTAACAAAAATATTATTATGTAATATTTAATTGTTTTTAATCATATTATAAATCTTCTAATAACAAACAAGTATTCAAATTTTTCATAAAGTTAATAAATAAGTAATTTTAGTAAATGAAGTCTTAACTTTTATAATAATATTGTTGGACTTTTTTCTTCTAGTTAAGATTTTGGTGAACATGAACTTAAGAAGCAACCACAAGAAGGTAAGAGAGAAGCAGAAAAATGTTCATAAGACATTCTACGACCTAGTAAGATCTAGCACACTAAGATAAGATTGAATAATTAAAAGGGTGGTGTGAGATGATAGAGTGAAAAACAAGTACCTAACCCAAAAAGTCCTTTCTATTGATTTTAGCTATATATGGTACTATCTATAAAAATAAAGGCTATATAGCCTCTGCTCATAACTTTCATCTATCTGAGAGCTCAGACCACTACAATATACCAAATTCAAATACTTAACCATTCAACCACTTCTGACAATGACGTGGCTCCACTTCGTCCATCCGATCCCCATATAGAAATAACTCTCATCTATTGCTATTGCTACAAATAGTACATCTAATTTAATATTTCTTATCATCTTTTTTCTTAACTACAAACATGTCTCTCATGATCACTTTAGCTATGTCAAGCTTTAAAATTAGGAAAATATGTTGTACATTTTTTGTTTTTGGAGAAATATATATATAAATATTATATACATCTGAAGACATTTGGAAGTGGGAAAATAGGGTTGAATGATTTTGATAGCATAAAGGGTTGAAAAGACAAAAGGCAAAATAGGGTGTTGTTTCAGCCACTTCAAACTGCTTTTGATTCTCAGCCTCTGCAGTAAGGTCTCCCATGTCACCATCTTCTATCAACTCTGCAACACTCTTCTTATTAGATCCTAATCACAAATCGGATTCTTTTTTTCAAAATATATCTTTTTACGCTTAAATGATTACTTCGTTTTCATATAAGAGGTGAATTTCTTTTTAGTACCCGGTTTTAAAAATAAAGACATTGGGTCCCTATGTTATGAGTATGAATAAGGTCTTGTCCGTTAAGTTGACAGTAACAACGTTAAATCGATACTAATGTGATTGTCCTTTTTCTCTTTTCTCTTATGCTATTCAGCTTTTTTTATCTTTTGTTTAGCTTTTTCTTTGATGATTTGTTGAACTTGTTATTTCTTTATGCACCTTATTCATATATTTCTCATAATATAAGGATCCAATGTCTTGAATTTTAAATCCGGCGTACTAAACAGAAATCCACCTCTGGAAACGAAGTAAGCATTTAAGTCATCATTTTAACAATTAACTTTGTTCGTTATTTAAAATATATATTTTTCTTATCTTAAATTTATCTTTATTATCAATACATTTTATTTTACAATATTTCAGCCATTATTTATTAATAATGCGTACTTATTCATAGTATTGTACTTATTCACAGTGTTGAATAGAGACAAACAAAAATTAATTTAATTTTGCATAAAACTATATTAAATATTTTGACATAAATTATCACCAATCTCTTAGAACATGTCTTAAGATAGAGATTAGAAGGATTATATATTTATACAACTGTTTTATGATATTTATTAATCTAAATTTTCTACAGTGTGGATGGGTACGATAGAATATTATGATTTCTGATTTGTTCAATAATGAAGATATAATAGTATTATCTTGGTATATATTATATATACTTTACTTTCTTTGGTATGTATACATTTTTTTAACGAGGTTTCATCAAATGAAAAGATAAATCTTAAATTTTCAAAATTTGTTATTGTTTACACAAAAATGATTTATTTTTGTTCCCTCCTGTAAAATATAACAAATGTCCAATTTGTATCAGTTTCCACAAGAAATCCTCTTATTTATTGGATATAAGTATAATTGTTGATAATATTCGATTTAAAAATTACGAGAGCATAAGAGGTATTCGTATCTTTATATCTGTTATAAAAACCATTGTCATTCTCATACTTCTCATTTTAAATTATTAAAATATATTTAATTTATTAGATAATTTAAAAGATTTATATTTTTATTTTTATTTAAATTTATAACTTATTTATAAGAGAAACATTTATTATTTTTATTTTTCTGTAATTATTTGACCTTAATATATCTATTATTTGATATTTCTATTTAATATTTATATATTTATTATAATTTTTTTAACATTTGATTACGAAGAAAAGAAATACACATCCTTTTAAACTTAGATAACTAATTATATCATGCTTTTAAATATTTTATAAAAATTATTTAATTAATATTTGGAATATAAATAGATAAATACGAGTTATATAAAACAAAAAAATTATATCTCATAAATATAAAGGTGAAAATTAATTTTTACTTAAAAATAAAAATGGAATAATAGTGTGGCAGTCCCACCCAGCCGTTGCCATCCCCAATCTTATAACTTGGAGGACTTGAAAAAAAAATAATAAGAAAAAAAAATACTATTTTAGAGTTTATGGCATATTTAATGTACAGATTGACCTGCATGTTTGGCCCAAGACCACAAAGCTCAACGGGGAAGCCCAAGACCACAACGCTCCACGGGGAAGCCCATGCCCGCCACCCTTGTCCATAGTTTTTTAATTGGGTTTAATTTCAAAAGTGCTTCTTGATGATATCGGGATGTAGCTTATGGTAGAGTGCTTGAAATGAAAACTAGCCTTAATTTTAAAACATGATTGTAATTACCACCGTGAGGATATGTTGATATTTTCTTTTAATTCTCCCATTTGTTCAATTAATGATGTTTTTTTTAACTCTCTCATTTATAGGAAATATGGCAGTATAATTAGTTTGGTGAATTATATTATTGAATTAATAAAAAATTTCAAATATGGAAAATCATACATTAAAATAGTAAAAACAAATAACTAATTTTTTTATTGTACTATACATGAACTTAAAACTTTTAAGAAAATTTATCAACACATCATTAAAAAAACCATGATGAAAAAATCAAGGAAAAACTAAGCATGTTTGTTGATGGTAATAATGTATTGAGGGTTATTTGGGTAGAACAAAAAGTATTTCTGGAAACTGGGCTAGATTTAACTTAGACTCACTTTATGTATTTTTTATTAGTTAAAGGAAACATTTATTAATTTTATTTTACTTTATTTACTCACTAATGTTAAATACCAGAGTGAAATATGTATTTTAGATTCAAATATTAAACTGATGTCTTGTAAATTGTGAGGTTAGAAATTAAAGTAATTTGCCCGTGATTTACTCAAAATGACAGTACATAAAAGATTAACATGCATGGTTAATGGCTACATGAAAATTAAAATAAACTTGTGTTATTGATCATAACGAATAATCTTGAATACAATAGCAAAAGGGGATGTAGCTCAGATGGTAGAGCGCTCGCTTAGCATGCGAGAGGTACGGGGATCGATACCCCGCATCTCCATGTTGATGAAGTACATTTTTTTTGCCTTTTTATGATAATCATTTCATATGTTGAAGATAATATAGCAGAACTACCCTGTAACAGGTTCTTTTTTCGTAAACAATCATCCATACGAGGATGTCTTGTTTGTTTGAAAGCTTACTAAAAAGCACGTTTGGTACCACGATATAAGTTTCTAAATGCAACAGGAAAAAAAATAATACAAAGTTCCGTGATTGTGTATAAGAGGAAGGTGTTCGATCGTACAATATCAGATTTTAGTTATTTTGGAAATGACGATGGATGCACTAAAGATTCTGGGTTTATGCAGAGATCAAGAGTAAAGACTCGTGGAAAAGAGTAGTCATGATTTTTACTTGAATTGCATCTGATGCCGCAGATAATGGAGTCAACTTAGGCAACAAAACATTTGTTATACCATCTATACTCGCCTACAATTGCCAAACACGGTGCTAACCAAAAGTAACCCGATCATTGTATACTCACTTTTTCTATTGTTAAATTCTTGGGTACAAACTTTTCTACTAGTTAGCTAGATACAACACTACTCTTCGTTTTCATAACTGAGCTATTTATTGTACATGCTGTGGTTTATAGCCTTTGCATTGACTTTGAAGTTGCTGCAAGTTCTTGATCAACTCCTTGTTCATACTATACTAGCATGTTTCTTCACCGAGGTGGGGAAAGAAGGAATTGACCATTGGACAATCGTAATTCAGATCAGCAGGTCTTGCAATTTTATGCCTTCATACATGTCAAACACCTCTCAGTCCAACAAGTTCATCAAACAACAACGACGTAGTTCTCATAAAAGAAAAGGCTAAAGTGAAAGGATCATGATTCTTACCACTCCTGATCAATCAACATTTCATCAGTCAGTCCAAACCGCCTCAGCTCCTCTTCATCATGATGCATCAGTAAGCTATATCTGTTCATGCGCATTCCTCTTAGATTTCAATAACCTATTATTAATTCAATAAAGTAAACAAAATGAATCTACCTACCTTCCTCCATGACCCTTTTCCATGACAAGCATATTTCCATTGCCCAAGTTGTTGAGACCCTCGAACTGTTGAACCGTCCACTTGTACCACCTCATGAGAAACACTCGAAGTGTTAGGCCGTGAGACACGATCACCAAGTTCATCTCTGATTTCCTCTCCTCGGGTGGCTGATACCGTCCAATATTAATATCTGTTCTCAACGTCTCTCTAAATCCTTCAACCACAAGTATAAAACTCTGCATCAGCACTTAACTTCATAACTTTGATTCCCGAACAACATATACGTATTAATATTACCAGTGATTCTATCATACACATCAGCCGCGGATTCTCCATCTGGAAATCGGTAAAAGAAACGGCCATAAAGCTGCCGAAGTGCCTTTTCCACTCGCATCTTTTCTCTGTTTTGAAAATTCCCTTTTGAATCACACAAACAATTAGTGAACTCAAGTGTGAAAAAACACACATTTCACAAGTACGGAGTACTTTAGCTAATATATATTACCAAAATCCTGTTCCCGAATGCGAGGTTCTTCCCTGAAACCAGCGATTCTGGAACGTTCAAAGGGACGAGCGAGGTGTTGCAAGGTTTGAAGGGTCCTTCGATATGGCGACACGTAGAAGTAAACCTGCCAGTGCTGTCCGTGTTCTTTCTCAATCATTTGTTTTATCCTGTTCCCACATGCCTCGGCTTGTGCCCTCCCTTTCTCGGTGAGCGATATCTTGGGATCAGGTATCCTTGTGTAGACGCTCTCATCCACGTTTCCTTCACTCTCTCCATGCCTAACAAGGATTATCCTTCGAGGCCTGGGTGGAACAGCCACGCCGGAAGCTGCAACAGAAGGGTTGCTCAGAGGAATCTTCTCCGAAACTCTGGCCAGGCCATTCAGTAGGAATGGCTCTGTCTGGCTGTGACAGCATTGGATTGGTGAGAACGCGCTTGTTTTGGAATTTAGTTTTGTTTTAAGGCCTTTTTGTTGAGACAAGTGGAGAGATGGAGTGGGAGATGCTGAGTATGGGAAAGGTAGCACAGCCATGCTCACGATCTGGTGAGTGATGAAGATGGTAAATTTATTGAATGTTCCAACCTCACATCATCTCATTTCTGTTGAATTCCTTTGCTCTGTAACTTGGTATTCACCTACCAATGAATGTGATTGGTATCAAGCAATAACAACCTCAGATGTGTGAAGAGTGTTTGCGGTGGAGATGAGAGTTTGTGAGCTGTTACGGATGATGAATAGTGAGACATAGTCCGAGGAGTAACGGATCTTCACTGTGGAATGACAAATGGCAGCATAGTTATGGCGCCATGTTGCCATGTTTTAGGAGAAGGGGAAACTTATCAGCATTTTGTACTGTGTGGATTTGTTTTGAGTTTTGGGCCTATCTTATTATGCAGACTTATAATCCAAAAGCTTAGCCCACCATGTGCAGTCTACAATAACTTATGGTATAAATATGTTTGGTGATTAATGCACCGTAGAAGCCTTCTTTAAAAGGGTGTGTTTAGTTGGAGGTAATTGGGGGAGAGTGATCGGGGGAGAGTGATTGAGTGGATTTGAGGGGATTTGAGGGTGATTTTTTTGTGTGTTTATTTGAGTGGATTTGAAGGTAATTGAGAGTGAATTTTGGGTTGAAGTTTGTGAGAATTAGTGTAGGATTTGATTGATGTGACGATTTTAAAAAATTAGTTTAATTGGTAGAAATTGAAGATTACCAAAATGTCCCTAGGTATTAAAGTAATATAAAATTATATTTGTTAATGTTATATTTAATTGTAAAAATGTTTATTAAAAGTTAAAAATTTGGAATAATTATTAAAAATAATTTAAAAAATATAATTAAATTATACTTGATTGAAATGATTTTTTTTTTAAATATAGTACTTGTTTGTGATATAATTTAGTTTTAAGAAGTATAAATTTAATTGTTATGGAAGTAAAATTTATTCATTTTGTAGACCGCATAAAATTAACAGAAGTTATAATTATCCATTACATCAAATAAAAACTCATTGCATACAGTGATGTCATAATGAAAAACTTAATCATCTAAATGGTGAAGAATTAAGTTAACATTTTGATTCAGCTGAGCAAACTGTCGGTTCATGTCGAGAGAAAGGTTTCAATTTGATTCTTCTCTTGTGGACCTCACTAATCAAATATCCATTCCCAGAAATCTTGAGATTAGAATAAAATACTTTTATTAAATCGGGATAGAACGGTGCCTGCAGTGTCAGAAATTCAACAACCCCTTGATGAATAAGATTATGTTGGAAAAATAACCCTGAACCAACAAATGATTCGAAATTCATTATTTTAGGAGCGACAATATTCCTCGTGTAGAAATCACTTGCATAGTTTTCCATCTGCTGGCTATGAGTAAAGAAACGACGCTGATCTAATTGTTCCGCTAGAGATGGTCTGATATGTGCTGGATCTTCTGACTCAGTCAGGGTTTCTTTTCCCTTACGACTTTTTCTGGACCTTTTGCTTGATGATGACGCCATTTTACAATTTCTTGAACAAAACAATAAATGAAAACAAATTATTCAATATTATAAACAATAACAACCAATGTCAAATAATTAGATCATAAGCATAAACATTACTAACACAAGTAGTGATAATTAGATCATGAGTCATAATTACATTAGAAATAGAAGTCATAATATAATATTAATACAAGTAGTGATCTAACACATCCTATCAATTTCCCCCCGAATACATTTTACATAATTTATTCCACCGCTTATGCGGTGGAAGTCCCATCAACCTCTTCACACATGTGGGATTTGCACATAAGAAGTCATAACATTGCTCCAACAAAGTCTCATCAGATATCTGCATCCCACTCAGCATATCGTAAATGTCAGCTTCTGTATATGTGTAGTTCGGGGTCCGACGAAGAATTTCTGTTTGAGAACGTAATATTTCATTCCTATCTTTCATCGTCGAAACTTGTTCTACGGCTGCATTAGAAATGACCCCGAGATGCACATTTGAAGAGGTAAGGGCATGAGTGAAACCGTCCAGACTGCTCCTCAATGCACTAAAGTGAGCATCAACGACATCGATCAGCGGTGCCTTCCTTTTGGAGCCTCTTGAGGATGAAGTTCCACCAGATGGAACGGAAGGCACAGATTGAGTATTCCCTGGACTATATTCATCTACAGATGGAGGAGGTGATGCTGGAGTTGGGTCTTTGTATGTCGTCCAGTCAGGTTGTTCTGGAATGTACTGAATGTTCTGATTCAAATCAACACTAACACGAGGCGTAATCCGACGACGTGTTTGACGAGCGGTCCGAACACCACTCCCAGTAGCTCGATCAAAAGCCCACAACTCCACCATTAAATCATAATGTCTTATGCTGGTAACTCTCCACTTTGATGCAGCTGGCCTCGACTGAAACAACGTACATGAAAAATTTAGTGGTTGAAGTTATATATTTTAAGAATGTACCAAAAGTCAATGTTTAACAAATACCTGAATTAGGTCAGCCCAAACCTCGTCTTCAGCTTCAAATCTCATAGTGACACTATTCCAAGCAAAGCCACTCAATCCACTAAAGAGGTCATGAGCCTCCCGCCATCTGTCTTTCAATACCTTTTGACGATTTTTTACATTAGCTTTAGTAACATAAACATAACCAGCGTTATGAAGGAATTGAACCATGTTATTGTATGCTTGGGTTGTCCAACTACCATCAATCCTATTCCCCAAACGATTATCCTCAATCATAGAATGCAAAAGTTTTGCATCCATGTCCTCAGTCCATTTGCAAAACTCTCTCATACCACCAGAGGTATCAGTCGCAACACCCTTACCCCTGTCCATATTAAACCTATTTGATAGAGAAACCAGTAAGAAGTGAAGTTCAATTAAACATAAAAGTAACAACATGGCATATTCAAATCATAGAGTCATAACAATATATTAATTACAATAACTAAGAATTTTGATAATCTCGCCACATTTGATCCGCTATGGCATCCCTAATAATACTACCAACCCTATAATCATATTCACGAACTTGAGAGGATGACACATTCTGCTCTTCCCTTTCATTTAACTCGTTATCAACCTCATTAAGCAATGGGTCATCCCTATCAACTCCACGGATAAAGTTGTGTAGGATACAACAAGCCAAAATAATATCCGTCATCGTCTCCAATTCATAATGTGGTTCAGTGCCACTTGCAATGATAGAGAACCGTTTCTTCAATACACCAAATGTTCTTTCAATAACATTTCTGAGTGATGAATGTCGATGGTTAAAGAGCTCTCGTGCATTTTGTGGTCCTCTGCGAGAAAATTCTTTAAGGTGATATCTGACGCCTCTATATGGTGTCATAACCGTACTTTTCAGCATAAATCCAGCGTCGCCGAGATATATTTTCCTACAGGTATGTTCACATCAGTACTGATTAATTACAATAAATTCCCAATCATTATATTCCAATGAAGAGACTTACCTTGGGGGATAACCAACGGATCATCTCGATCAAGAGCATTTTTTAAGATTCTAGAATCAGATGCTGTGCCTTCCCACCCAGCTAGAACGTATGTGAATTTCATATCAAAGTCACATGCGGCAAACACATTTTGAGTTGGCCAATCTTTTCTACCACGAAATCTTGGAGCATCTTCTCTTGGCACCCTTACACGAACGTGAGTACCATCTATGGCCCCTAAGCAATCCTAAACATTGAATTAAGAAGTCATCATACAACTGCATAACATTAACATCCTTTCATAAAATCACAGTCTGACTAACACATTGAAATCATTACCTTGAAGTAAGGATAAAATCGACTGTTGTTCAACACATATGGATGAACCTCATCTCCTGATGGCTGAGTTAAAAATTATGATTCTAGAGTTATAACAGCATCCAACACATTGGGAAAGAATTTGCTTACCGTCGCCCCAGATCGATGAAAGAAAAATGCGACACTCCGATTCTTGACATTATGCCCAACTATATAAAGAAATCGAGCTACTTGTTCCTCCACTGTAGACCGAATGACGTCTTTAACTAACCCAGTTGATCTTAATCTGTCACAAAGATTAATAAATGCCTCTGGACCCATCCGAATAATGTCACGACACTGAGTAGTATGCACCAGGTACGACATTAACTCCTGTCTGCGACGGTCTTTGTCGGGAAGGAAATTGCTAACACTACTTGGATCACTCGAGAACATATTCAATATATTCAAGGCATGACAAACAATGCATAACATTGTTAGTGCAGCCAGGGAGGTGGTTATTTGTAAGTGTTGATGTAGTATTGCGACTATATTAAAGTCAACATCAACCACATCATCATTTATATCTTCACGGTCCAAGTACTACATGTCAAATTCTTCTTCCATCTATATTTACTTAAACAAATAATCATACTATAATTAACATCATGCATTCATATATTCATTAAACATAATCCTATATTCATACATTCATATATCATATATCATATATTCATACATGAACAATATACATTAATACATTCATATATCATATATCATATATTCATACATGAACAATATACATTAATACAATCATATATTACTTAAAAACAAAACAAAAATATTTAAATAACACATTAAAAAACATTAGGCTATTTATTATAAATAAACGAGCAATAACATTTCTCTCTTCAATCTTTATTTACAAACAGCAAATTAAAAAAATTAAAACATTATTTTCATATATTCACACATTATATTCACACATTTCACACTGACTTATAATAAAAGAAAATATAATTTAACACACATTTCATATATTTACATATTTAATATAAACAACTACTTAAAATATACATTAAAAAATACCTCTTGAAGACTTATCAAAATGAAGATTCACTCTGCAATGCACGTCCACTTGAAACCTTCACCCTGATACAACAAACATGGCAACGAGATTAGAACCCTAATACAACAAAAATGGCAACGAGATTAGAAACTTATGAATATAGTATACAATACTAGAATAAAAACTTTCTTAACCATCATATACCTTCAATAAACCTTGGTAATACTGGAACTTCAACTAACTCCTTCAACTTTAGTAGCTAACTCCTTCAACCTTCACCACACTCCACGAATACACCAAGTGGATGAAGTTGTCCAACCTTGACCTTCACAAGCTTAACCTCCACAAGTTAAACAACAAGTACCTTCACTTTCTTCAGAAGTCCTTCACCTACAACACAAACAAAACAAAGGTTAGGTTAGGCTGGTTGTGCATCGTCAACTTTGTCACCATCCACAGAGTCCCAGCAGTGTCCATCCTCCCCTCTACATCCTCCACCTTGGTGACCTTCATGCCATTTCAGCCACAACAACAAGAATGGCCCAACTGCAGCAGTAGACCGACAACAGCAGCAGCAGCGGACCGGGAAGAAGCACCACAGCACCGGACCGGGAAGAAGCAGCAACACCACCAGCACCACCAGCGGACCGGGAAGAAGCACCAGCAACAACGGACCAAGAAGAAGCAGCAGCAGTAGCGAAAGAAGAAGAAGAAGAAGCAGCAGCAGCAGCGAAAGAAGAAGAAGAAGAAGAAGAAGAAGAAGATGGCTGTAACGAAAGAAGAAGAAGATGGTTGTAACGAAAGAAGAAGAAGAAGAAGATGGCTGTAACGAAGAAGAAGAAGAAGAAGAAGATGGTTGTAACTGGATACAAATGCAACTGATCCGAATACACCAAATATGGAAATTGAAGAAAGGGCTGTAACCGGATACGAGCTTCAGTGATCCGGATACATGCACCTGGGAATCCAAAAAACCATATTCGGATATGGCTTCTCACTTTTGTGAAATAGTAACCAGATACACCATGCACCAACCCGTAACCCAGCTTCTTCTTCGTCTACACCCGCTGGCAGCAACCCGTAACCCAGCTTCTTCTTCGTGTACACCCCCTGGCAGCCATTTCCTTCCCTTCAAAAACACCACTACTCCTGCAAATTTCATTACACAGTGCTATAGAAACCTCACCTCATTTTTCTTCTTCACACCCAGCCACCTTTCCCTTGCGCAACAGTAGACAGTTCTTCTTCTCGTTCAAACAGATACAGCATACATACACCATATTAATACATGGTCAAAAAGCTATATCAGCAGTGTAGTGCAGCGTTGTGTATTATCAAGAGCAGGAATCTTTCCTGTGCAACGTGACCAAGGCTGTAGCTTCTCAGGAATCTTCACTGTGTGACCATGGCTGTAGCTTCAGGAATCTTCACTGTTCTTTTGGCATGCAGGCACTCGTGAATACACAGTATTATGGTGGTTTGATATTTTATTATTGTATGAGAATAATAACAAATCACAAAAGGACAGATTAGGCAAATCACCCTTCTTCCTTGCAAATCATCACAGTTAAGAGAGTGATGCTACAGTACGTGAATCTCGCTGTTACCTCCGATTCATCGCTCACAATACTACGCAAGTGAACACGATATTTTTTTAATCCATCGCTCTCTTTCTCTCCTTAACAGTGTATCACCTCAAAGTGAACACAGTCTAAAAGATGGAAGAAAAGTACGAGGAACACATTTTTTGGAGAAGCCGAGGCCCAGCCTTTTTCAAAAAACCTGTACAACCACACCTGTAATTTAATGAAATTTACTCAAATTAAAAAATTATTCAAGATAATTTATGTATGAAATTCAAATTACTCTCTCCAGAAATTATTGCCAATAAAAAAAATTATGTATTTGAAAATATTTTGTTGTTGTAATTTTTAATTATAATATGATTTATATATGTATGTATACATATCAACATATTGATTTTAAATGTTAATTATATAGAGTGAGTGTTTTTCTTATACAAGTTGCCTTTCCTTTTAGCATTAAAGTAGAGTTCAAGACAAAAGAAAATGGAATTCATAAATTTGGAATTATAATAGTTATTTCACAAAAGAACAAATATAAAGATTATTATAAGCCTTAGAAGATTAAGTTGGATTAAGAATAAACAAGCTCCACATATATCCAATCTGAAACCACAAGCTTCTCTGAAATCCAAATGCAACGTTCTGCGAAAAGTGACAGTGAAAGCACATTCCTTAATCTTGTATATCTTCTTTGAATTAATCTTATTATTGCTTCAGTCTATAGCTGAAGCAGAAAACTCAGTTCATACATATATACGTGTGAAAGATAAGTTTCCTCTTCAATATTCGATAAATATTTTGTTGGATTTATTGAAAAAAAATTCATTCGAGAAACATAATATCAATGAAACTTGAGTTTTCATTTTTGTACATAGTTTTATTTTCTCATTTTTACTCGTCTTCATTGCAAGAAGTCTCGTTTCTATTCGTTAGGGACAGAATCTATCTTGGCAGAGAAAGCTTGGTTGGCTGTGACGTTTTGTCGTTTTCATTTTCTCGTGGGGCCCTCTCTTCTTACCTCGTTTACTGTCTGTTGTTACCCTATGACCCTTTAACCCCTTCTTCCTTAATTCAACCAAAAAATAAATTAGCAATAAAAACAAACTGAGATGGACCAACAAGGATAACTGCAAGATCCTTCGACAAGCACGGACCATCTTTATAAAACTCTCAGTTTCAGCTGCAAAAGGAAGAGCTTAAATCCATCGTTATGTCATTTTCGATGGAGACATTTTCTTTGCTGCAGAAAAACAAATATATAAAATATACCTATAATAACGAGTGGATAGATATGAACAGAGAGATCAGAAGAACAAGTCAAAGTTATAGTGTAAGGATGTGGACCACTTCCTCACTATGGTTTGTTATTTCTTAAACTTTATGTTAATGATCTTAATTTTGTTTTTGAATAATATCTTGTAAAAGTTTCACTTCAATGCATAAATTTATCTGTTTAAATTTTACTTCTAGGGCCAAACTAGGTTTAATTTAAGAATTTATGATTGGTGTTTAAAGGTGTGATTGGAAACTTGACTTCTTCCTGAAACACGGTATAAGCAGAGATGAAAGGAGCGTGCTTTCATGGTTTTATTATCATCACCAATAGCTTTGCCTTGTGACCTGGGTAACGAGTGCCGACTCTTAGTTAATCTTTTGTATAACATAAAATAATTCCAGTGTTACTCAATTGTGAAAAATACCATAATTGACAGATAGATATTGTTGGTTGTTGTGAAATAAATTTTTGTTTATGTTAGATTGGGACGAGGATGATTCCTCCACAATTTTTTTTTGTATGGTCCTCACTCATTATGCTCTGAATGATCGATTGGTTTGAGGAGGTGACCTACAGAAGACACTTGAACATTCAAGTCAGAACGTTCAAGTCAGATATTTTCTCTTAAGATCTAAAGTAATTAAATTTTACAAAAGTGTCTCACTGAAATTAAACATCTACTTGTAGAGTTTAAAAAAATCAGACCTAATAATTTATCTCTTAATATATAGTCATTAATGCAATATTAATCACTCATCAATAATAGTTACTGTATTAATTACACTTTAACTATGCTCAACTGTTGTCGTGCCCGATCGGCTTTGAAGTTCTTTTCCGTACCCCAGCCGATTGGTTCATTTGACTCAATTCGTAGTAATATCTGATCGGGTAAGACACACTTTTCCATAATTTAATTACTTTAGACCTTCAGAGCAAAGATCTGATTTAAGAGTAAGAGTGTCTTCTGCAGGTCACCTTCTCAATCTGATCGGTCATTCAAAGCAAAGTAAGAATGAGACATTCGTCCAGGAAAATTGTGTAGGAATAATCCTCGTCCCAATCCAATAAAAACAACTCTAAATATCTAACCTAATGCAAAATAATAGATTTATATTTCATTACTGAATTACAACAATTTTTTTTCTGAAGAAACTAAAGAAAATAACTTGAATAAAATAAGTAATATAGAAAATGTAATAACAATATGAAATCTCATTACTTCGTAATATTTACCTTGGTTTTTTATTAATTTCATACAGAAAGCTTGAAAAAAAAAAGTTCTTTTGAGCCGAAAATATCAGTTCTAAGAGCTACAGCTACCGGAAGTAGAGAACTTTAATATGAAAAATATTTTTAAAAATAAAAATAAAGTTAAAAATACACGAAAGAACAGACTGCAAAGAAAAGAAAAAAATTACAAAATCAATTTCTTTTTCCGTTTGGCATTATATAACATGTAAGAAAGTAGCGGAGACCTAACATTTCTTTAATGATATCTTTTCTTTTGGAGTATTATATAAAATTAATCTTATAAATTAAAATACCAAATTATTTTTCTTATATACCTTACAAATTATTTCTCTTTTAACTTTATAAGAAATTAAATAAAATATATATTACATTTCTTTTCATGAAAAAAAAACTAAAAGAAATCATCTTAATCTAGCTTTCTATTTCTTTTCCTTCCTTTTTTTTTCATACTTTTTCTTCTTTAATTTTCTTTTTCTAAATCATATTTACACAAAGTTATAAAAAGGAAAAAGGAAAGACTTTATTAGTTAGCTAACAAATAAAATTAATTCCTCTTATCTTTACTTTGTAAAAAATGAGAAATGAATAAGAGAATAATTATTTTGGGCTGTATGATAAAGAGAGTGAGAAAAAAAATAAATAAAATAGATTAAAAATAAAAGATATTATCTTTTTATCAACAAAAATTATATATATATATATATATATATATATATATATATATATATATATATATATATATATATATATATATATATATATATATATATATGTGTGTGTGTGTGTGTGTGTGTGTGTGTGTACGAGGTTCCACTTGAGTTATTGTTGTATAAAATGAGATGTATTGATTCAATATATTAGTCTTTTGAAAGCAAAAGTTTAGAATTTTTGTTGTAATTTGATGTTTGGACTTTAATTAATTGAATTTTGGTGAATACTAGGATATCTTTTAATTAGAGATTATTTTTGTAATAATTAACTCATCCCTGCATTTTTGTATCTTTTGTTTCTTTATATTCTTACAATTAGAGTTTGGACCTCACGGGGATGTATCCTCTAAAATGAGTCTTCACCTTTTAGGATTAATTTCTTATTCCCTAATAGGATTGTGTCTTTCTAACTTAGTGAAGTCTACTATTTATATAAATTTTTGTAATTAAAGTAACGAAATTTATTGATAATTGATTTTTCTGGATATATTATTCAATTTTAAGTATAATATTTTTACAAATAAAAACCAAATAATTTTATTTTCTAGTTTATTAAATAAAACCTTAATTATTTAAAAAGCAATAATAAAAAATAAAAATAAACAAAATAAAAACAATGATAATTTTAATTATCATTATGAGAAATAAAGATAAATAACAAAAACAAAAAAAATTGTTAGGTCAAATATTTATTTGTAAGAAAAAAATTAGTTTATAGTTGCCAAATAATAGAGGTGTTTTTTATTATTTTATTCCTGTATAATTGTTGGGTTGTAAATCATATTCATGATACTGATTTTGATAACATTGTATAATTCAATTTTGACTAGGTCTAGCATTTATTATGAATAATCAAATGCAATATGTTACCTATAGATAACTCAGTTAAACCAAAACTTACTGATTTGTTTTATTTGTTAATTACTTTTAAAATTATGATATATCAAACATAGCGCTTACTTTGAATAAACTACTTATTTGTTTCACATGATAATGTTTTAGCTTTTTTCACATTTATTGACAATGGTTTATCGTGTGTCCTGAATAATGGTTTCTTGTACATTTTGTTAATCTTGTTTTCTTCCCATGTGTTCAGAGACATAAAAGTTGTAGAATTTCATACTTGCAGACTATTTAAACCGTTATATGATCCAATCATGTCAAGACATTTAAAGCAATCTCATGATAAACATTGATTACATTATGTTTTTTACTACCTTTTAAAATACCTTACTAATATTTTTTTACGAAATATATGAATTAAATAAATATTATATATATAAATTTCATATTCTTTAAACATAAAATTTAGTTTTTAATGTGATTTTAAATTTGCACTTGCTAATTGACACCCTAAGTCAATAAATATGTAATAAATTGAGTATTGATAATGCGTGAGGTTTTTTCTTTTAGAGAATAAGTTGTGATGACATTATTACTTATGCTTATGAGATAGTTATTGCATGTTGGTAATGAATGATGCTATTTTTTCATATCATTACTTATATGATTGTTATACTTACCAAATTTCTTAACAAAAACAAATATATATTGAAACTTACGTACGGTTCTTTTGTTTTACTTCTTTTTACACTTTTTTTTTACTATGTATATAACGTGATAATATAAAAAATAGATGCTCTCTCAAGCATCTGTCGTCACATCGTAGAAAAATTAGCTTTCATATTGGAATTTATGGTGAAAACCAAAAGGAAGAGGAAGAAGTTAAGCATTATATAATAAAGGGTTGCTTTCATAAGACTTGCCTACTAAGGAAAACCTTTTACATGTACTCATCGATTCACAATTTTAACAAATTAAGGGCTTCAATTGAAGAATCTCATTAATTAAAGGTTATTTTCTAATTTTTTTTTCTATGTTTAAATTACCTTTATATAACACGACACAAATTTTGTAATTATCCTATATGCTATGTTGAATGAAAACAACTCTAATATGTTATATAGAGGCATCGAGAATCCCGCAGAACAGTGGTTGCAATAGTAACAACGCCAGCGTTGCTAATTTAATTTTTTTGGTAAAATTAAAAAAGCTGGAACAAATTAGAATTTGTCATTTAGTATGTAGAATGCAATAATGGATGTCAATTGTTTGAATGTTGTTCTTGACACTGAATATATGTAAAAAATATTTACCACAGTAATGTATTTATTTTTGTTCATTTTAAATAGTTATACTGAATGGTAAAGAGTAATAATTATCTAAATATTCAAAAGTATTTATATATTATAAAATTAAAGAATTAATCAAACTCATAAAATTATATATAAATATAGACTTAAAAGTTAATAACCACTTAGCTACATACAGAATATACATATTTTGTTTTAATATTGATTACGCATGCATATAATACTTTAATCCATATTTATAATTTTTAGAAAAAAATAAATAGATACACGATACAATCTATAGATTCAACGCTCTATTTATGCGTGGCTAAAAAATAGCTACGGTGATAATATGTGGATTATTACTCAAACTTTTATTTCCCAAAATATTTTTCATTTAACACTTTTTTTTTATATTTGCACATTCTTTTTTAATATTTGCATGTAAACAAATAATGTTTTCATCCAAATCATTACTAAATTACTGTCTGTTTGAATGTCTTATGATACTTCCAATTTGAATTATGTATTGATCATTGATACATATTTGTATCATATACTTTAATAATATTTACTAACGAAGTATTTAAAAAATTTATATAATAATAACATATTTATTATGTTTTTGAAAACTTTTGTATATTTTTGAATATATAGGAGGATTGGAAATAGGTATTCTGCTCCATCTTATTTGACGTCAATTTTAGTTTTATGTGGAATGGAATTATTATTTTATATTGGTGAAGTTGTTGTTCCGTGACGTACGCAAAACATGTTGTCTCGTTAACTTGCTTATCATTTGAATTGACTTTATCGGTGTCGGTGAGTGCATGCTCATGTTTGGTCGGAGTAAGCAAATAAAACCGCCCCCGCAAATTGCGCTTATTACATGCACGGTTACTTTTCACTTTAGTATTCTCATTCTGGTCTCTTAAGGTTCATGTCTTGCAATGCAAAAGTTCAATAATAGTCACAGCATAAGGATCATAGTTAATTCAAGATTACAGGTAAAAATGGGAATTGCGATTTATTAAAGTGGTGAAATGGAAGAATATGAATGGTTTATATAGTGGAGGAAATGAATATTGTTAATGATAAAAGCAGGTTAGCTAGTTTAGACGGTGTGGATTTGCAAAAGTGATTTCCCTCCTTCCCCCTTTTGTGTCATTCTGAAATTCAGACACGATTGATTCTGTGATTAAAAAAGTTGCGTGATTTTTCTATTAAATATATGCATGCTCTCTCTCTCTCTTTCTCTCTCTCGCCTAGTATAGGATTAGGATGGTCCTAACGAGAAATGGCACATATATTCTAATGGTGGTCGATCTAATAGTGTAGGAATAAAGAAAAAAAGGTATTTTTATATGCATAAAGATAAATAAATGTGAAGATGGACCACCCTATGGTTCGTAGGTTGGTTCAGTGGCATGTAATTACAAGTTTCAAGCCTGTTCAAAAACGTAGGTGGTGTTAATGAAGTCTCAGTCTTAAACGCACACAATCCCCCACCATTTGTGGAGTCCCCAGAAGATCCCTTTCACACGCTCTCACACTTCACAAAACCTTCCTCCTGCTATCTGAAACTTAAAAAACAACCAAACAACAGTGTTGTTTTTTCACGTAAAATAACGTTATTTTTGGTTGAGGTTTTTCATGAATGTGTTGCGGTTTTATAGGTAGTAGGATAGGAATGTAGCGTGAATTGTGTTGTGTCCTACATATTAAGTTGGAGAGAAAAAAGAATGGAATGCGCGGAGTGCGCAGTGCACACCCTGAGGCAGAGCCAAAAAGGTTCGCAGAGAGGCGAAGAAGAAAGAAGTGAGAAAAGGGAAAGTGAGGTGATGGGAAGAGAAATTTGGTAAGCGGCGGAGAAAGCTACCCTCACTGGACCACTTGCTTTTTAGTAGACAAACATTTAAAGCTGTCTTCTCTTCGCCACCTTCACTCTTCCACCTTCATCCCTCGCGCGTGCCTTTTCCTCGCCTTCAAAATATTTTCCTAAATACTCAAATTTTCATTTTTAAAAAATTAAAACTGTATTTAAGCCTTAATTCAATTAATTTCATAAATCTACTCTTAAATATGTTTGTACCAGTTTCTGCGTCCAACGTCTGTTACTTCTTTATATGCACGCGAATTTAAAGTTTTAAATACTTAATACCAAAACATCAATAAACAACATTAGCTTACACCCATAAATTCGAAACACATTAAACAATCAAAGTTTATCACACCTTTCACTTAATTAATTACTTTTTATTTTTTCATCTTTATTGATTTGAACGGTAAGTCATTTCGGTTTTATAACTTTGTTTAGTCAAATAAGCTTTTTAACTTCTAAATTTGACCGATTTTAGTTTTGTTTCCACTTAAAAATTTCACATAATTATTTTTCTATCTAAATGTTTTAAACTGTTTCAATTTAAGATATAAAATCATTAAAAAGGTTAATTATAAGTTACGCATTAGGTGAATATTGAATAAAACTCGAAAGTTTATTGTTGGGCGTGATATTTGATTGGAAATGAAAAAATCATGAAAGTTAAAGAGTTTAGATAGGAGATTATTGCTTATATTCTCATTTGTTCCGGATTTTTTATTTGAGTTAGTTTGATAAATTAAGTCAACGTGTTTCAATAACTAGGTCCCAATAACATATACTGAAAATCTTCTTAATGGATGAACCTCGTTGTAGATTGAGCACTGAACTAAAGCACAATAATGTAAGTTTTACTCGTGAGAACATGTGGTGGAAAATATGTTTCAATGTTTCACTTGCTTCTAAGCTTTTTTTTATAGATAAAGAATTTTATTAAAGGGAATATTAATTTGAGATGTTACAAGAAAAATTTGGTAGTAAAATGAATGATAATTTTGTAATGCTTGCTTTTTGTATTATCATACGAAACATGTATTAGTAATTTTATATATTGACTATTTTTTTTATTTTTATGTATTAGTAATCGAACCCAGCGTTACAGAAACTAGTGTAGTATGTTTTATGTAACATATATAGTAGGAAATAAGGCACTTAAAAGTAATATAGTCATAGTTAATGGTTGGGTTAGGTATATGTTTAGAGGGGGAAAACGGTCAAAATCAGTTAAATGGGATAACGTTGATTCTGTTTCGTTTTAGTAATTTTTTCTCCGGTATGTGATTATTCTGCTTATCCCATCACTGCTAAAACTTTGACCATTTTTAAGCTTTCACTGCAAGTAAAACAATGCGTGGTTTATGTTATTTTATTTCAAGAATTAATAACATGAGTTGTGATTGGGCTGAACCAACCTAATTTCAAACATATCGTTTTGAGATACGTCAAGGGTAATCCTATTAGATGAAACCGAGCTTGAAATATTTTATTTTGTATCAGTTTGTATTTTTTAAAATAGATTACGCAGGAAAGATGTAAGAATGGTTTGTCTTGTTCGTGAAATGGAAAGGAAAAGGAAGAAAGAAGTGGTATAAAATATGGGATTTGATTGAAAAATAATGAAAGAATATAAAAAAAAAGGGAAATGGGCAATAATGATTGTGATGTCATGTGAAGTAAAAGGAGGGTGAAGATATTAAATGTACGTAGGTAGCGAGCATGCAGTGAAATGAGCATACAGATTGGAATGTAGGTTTTCCTAAAGTTGATAGTTTATATAAGTAGTTCCTTAAATGGGGCGCAGATTAATTTGGTGGAGGGAAGTATTAATTAAGGAAAACCTAATTAGGGTGTTTAATTAAGAGATGTGATGAAATGGAAATGCGCGTGGAAGAAAAGATGCGGTCCCACGGGATGCAAAATGGAGAGAAGAGGATGGGTGGAGTACTTTAATACACCAATTAATAACAATTTCATTGGACCACCTCATCCAAATATCTCATTTTTACACCATCTATTTTACTCCTTCTTCTCTACCCTCTGCACCAGATAACAGATTAAACAACAAAACCAATCTCAAAAAGCCACTCCTACTTAGGATCACTTCGATCTTGGGATTCGTTTCCTTACAAAGATTCCCTTAATCTCAAAACCAATGCTTTTCTTTTTCTTAAAAAATTCAAAACCCTTCTCATTCTCAAACAATAAACAAATTCATCGCCCAACACAGACCCTACAAATCTACTATTTTTCTATCATGCCAACATTATGGTGGATTTGGATCTGCCTGGTAAAAGCACAATTTCTTCAAAAATCAACATTTTCGTAAATCAGAGAGCAACTCATGTGGCGGCTTGTAGTATATGTACCAGGCAAAGGACGATTATAACTTTCTGTTGCTCCTGGTCCTTCATTAGTACTTTGTAGAGATGGTCTTTTTTCTTCTTCTTTCTTTTAATTATGACTCATATCTGGCTCAGCTTTTTTTTTTATTATTTATATATATTCTTTTTTTTTTAATAGCGTTATTTATTTTACTGGTTGTAGGAACCACGGATAAGAAATAATTGAGGAAATTTCCTTGATATTTTTCTCACTGTACCAGAAGTCTATTTTGGTTGTATTTATATCTTGCATTGACCCACTTCCAAGAGAGAGAGGGGCAGACATATATCAAATTATGATCATGGCATGAGGGTCATCATCACTCCTATCTGATCTTCTATTTCTGAGGAAGTATTTCTCATCCTTGTTCCTAGGTTGGTTTTCATGGTAGCTCTATGTTGGCTTATTAGGAGAACAAGTCTGAGATAAACGGAGCTCTCACTCTCCAAACTACCACCGTCGCTGTTCGGAACTACCCTCCACCGACTACCGTCGGAGACACAAAACCCTACTTTGATCCGTTTTCCACATACATAACTAATTATTCCACTTCCATTACGGTAAGATCTGTTTTATTTAATCACTTTCCACATAAACAAGCAAAGTAACTATTCAACTTCCTTTCTTTCCGCCCTTCTGCTTTTGGCCTTGTTTATGATTCGGCATGGACATCTCTTGATGCTTTTCAACTCTGTTTCAGTGTTTTGTGGATTGTTTTGCGGGATGAAACAGCTCGACAAACCAAGCACGTTCCTTGCAACGATATTCCAACAGCGAGCCAAACCTGAAGCAGTATATAAGTAACTGGTGGGAAGGCAATTGATGAATTAAGAAGAAGAACTGTTGCAACTCGACGAGCTTTGGATAGTTAATTTGATTCGATGGCTCGACAACTGTGTGAAGACAAATCATCATCCGAATTCTGCTACTCTGATGTGTCATCGGGAAATCCAACGATGCTGGTGAACCAGATCCAAGGCTTTGTGTCAGACCCGGAGATGTACAACCTCAGCACGGGCATGGAAATGATAGGGTTTCCAAAGAGTGACACCAACGCTGTCATGTGGAGAAGTTTCATCCCCAAACCGGGTTCTTCCTCTTCCAAAACCATGAACGAATCTTCCACCCCTTTCTACCACCGTGACTACAGCAACAAGCCTTCAGATTTCACACCGGGGAATATTTCTGAAACAAGTGCCGAGAATCTAATTGTTGGAGCCCACGATTCGGCCCCGTGGCAAGACGACAACAGCCATAACAGGTTTGACGATTCTTCTTTAAGGTGCGTGTTCCCTTGTGAAGCCAACGAAAGGCCCAGTCAAGGTCTTTCACTCTCTCTCAGTTCAACCAACCCTTCCACTATCGGGTTGCAGTCTTTTGAGCTACGACAAACAAGCCACCATCCTGATTTTGTTCCCTCGGGTTCCAGAGAAGGGTTCTTTGGAAAACCAGTGAGTGTTCAGCAGCAACAGATGTTACAAGATGGGTATGCGAGTTCTAATTCCAAAGCTGCAAGTGTTTACCAACAAGGACATTTCCTGGTGAAGAACTCCAAGTATTTGTTGCCTGCACAGGACCTTCTCAACGAGTTTTGTAGCCTAGACGCAAAGATAAGTGAGGCGGGAAAGCTTAAATCGTTGAAGAAGCAGTGGGAAGAGGATAACATATGTACTGGTTCCTCGAAGAAGCCTTCTCTGACCTCTCTCGAGTTCGTGGAATTGCAGAAGAGAAAGACAAAGCTGCTTTCGATGCTGGAAGAGGTATATATGTTTGATGTCTGTTTCCAAATCTTGTTTGGCTTCATTTAAGAGTGTTGTGTACTAGAACTACTTTTTTGCAAGGAAATAACATACCTTTATCCATCTTTCACCAAAATATGAAAAAAGCGTGTAAGTAGGTCAAATCTACGCCTTTACTCCAAGTGAATTGGTAATGGTATTGGTATCTATCCGTCCAGGTTCCTTAACTTTTGGGTTGGTGTGTGTGGGTTTATTGGATTGGGGTCTTTCGATTTTGATTCCTGAACTAACTCAGCAGCCACTACGGGCCCTTTCATTAAATGCTATGCTCTCAACCCATGACAATATTCACTCATTTTCATTTACCTTCGCAATGCAAACCCCTTTTCCATCTTCCTTTTCCTGGCAACATTTATTCTTACAGCATGCATGGTGAATCATTTCATTCCATGGAGACTAACTAGCTGTAACTTTCAAATTAAAGTGTTGCATATTTATATTTTAGCTTTGATTTGTCTTCAAGGTCGAGAGAAGGTACAAGCACTACCGAAATCAGATGAAGAGCGTGGTGTCGTCGTTTGAAGCGGTGGCGGGTAATGGTGCTGCCACGGTGTACTCGGCGTTGGCTCTGAAAGCCATGTCGAGACATTTCAAATGTTTGAAGGATGGGATTTTGGGGCAGATTCAAGCAACAAGAAAAGCCATGGGAGAGAAAGACCCAGTTGCACCAGGCACAACAAGGGGTGAAACACCTAGGCTCAAAGTCATTGACCAAGCACTGAGACAACAAAGGGCGTTTCAGCAAATGAGCATGATGGAAACCCACCCTTGGAGACCCCAACGTGGCCTTCCCGAGCGTGCTGTTTCGGTTCTTCGGGCTTGGCTTTTTGAGCATTTTCTCCATCCGTAACTAACTCTCTCCCTTGCTATATTGCTTCATCCTTTTCTTTTGTGTTTGCCAGTTAGCTAGTTACATATATTATTCAAGTACCAATATAAGTAACCAACAAAGTAGATTTTGCTCAAGAATCAATGTTCTCTCTATAATAAAATAAGACACCAAACTGCAACTTGATGTACCGTGTGTTTCTCACGCCTAGCGTATAGAATCTCAATGATTTCTGCTTGCAAAAACTATGGTACATTTTGGTAGTTTCTGCGCATCACTATTCAGATTCCTTCTGTTGGTATTTCGTCATGTTATTTTCAATCTTTCGTAAGCAAAGTAGGCACATAAACAATCCTTTCATTTGATTATACTTCTTTTCTACCAATATTGCTTGATGTTTAATTAACAACCTGCTAGGTTAATTAATTTGAATGTTTTAAACTTTTGTAGGTACCCAAGCGATGTCGATAAGCATATTTTAGCACGCCAAACCGGTCTCTCGAGAGGCCAGGCACGTTCATATCTTTCTCTAACACATACACACCTAAATTCCCATTGGTTACATATGTTTTGCGTAGATAAAATAGATATTAGGTATAAGATGTTGTTATTATTATATCATTGGATACATTTCTTGTGAAAATTGAAAACCGCGTTGGGTAACCCGAATGTTTGAAAGCAGGTTTCGAATTGGTTTATTAATGCAAGGGTGAGACTATGGAAGCCAATGGTGGAGGAAATGTACTTGGAGGAAGTGAAGGATCATGAGAACAACATAGCTTCCTCAGATGGTGCTACTGATCCAGACAATGATATAAACTCAAATGTTCAAAACCCTCCTCCACCCCATACAACACGATCAGAGGATCAGAAGCCATCACTGCTTCGAATAGACTCAGAGTGTGCGTCCTCCATCATCAACAACCACACCATAGACAACAAAAACGACCCAAAGAGCCAAGAACAGTGCTTTGGGTCGGTGGAGCTTGATTTTTCATCATACACACACCAGTCCCCGGGCATGGTTTCTTTCGGAAGCAATGATCAAAGCGGGAACAGCCAGAGCGGGGTGTCTCTCACACTAGGGTTACAGCAGCATGGAGTCAGCCTAGCGTTCCCGCCACCATCACAGAGTTCACTGTACTACGCAAACCCAAGGGACCAAATTGAAGATTGCCAACCAGTTCAGTACTCTCTTTTGGATGCTGAAGGACAAAACCTGCCTTACAGAAATTTAATGGGAGCACAGCTTCTCCATGATTTGGCAGGATAGATCATGGATTCTTTATATCCCCAGTTCAGATTTAAACGGTTACTATAATATGAATGATCAAGCACAAATCAAGATTAGTTTTTTTTCTTAGCTAGCTAGCTACATACAAATGCTTAATTCCATACATAAAGCTATATATATATATATATATATATATATATATATATATATATATATATATATATATATATATATATATATATATATATATATAAACTTGGTTAATTAGATAAGCCTACTTACTTACAGTTCAGTTTCAACATGTGTATTCATGTCTTTAATATGGAATTGGAATTCGTAAATATCAAGATTTTACAAAGAATTTTTTTACTTAACAAAATTTTGTTTCAGTACGCTGATATGGTATGCCTAGTGTTGAATTTGAAGGGAGAGTTCCATTGGCACTGAGCTAGTGGGAAATAAAATTCGTTTTGTGAGGATTGGAGATATTTGTAGTTTTTTATGAAAAGAAAAGAATATATATTGCAAAACGACAATGATGTTAGGTTGTAGAAATTTGGTTGGATGCTAAGAAGAACAAGAATTAGAAAAAAAAATATCAAAGATAATTTGGTGGGTGTGGTCCCTAATTCACGCCCTCATGAAGACAACATCTCGTGGCGATAAGAATTGGTTGCTTTATGATTTGTCAACTTTTGTCATTGGTTTCTTTTTTGGCCAATATAAGAGATACCCTTGAATTAATAAATTTAGTATTAGAGATGGTAGGCTATTCAAAGGATCCTATCAACCCTATATGTTCTCTAAGGAGTGCAACTTGTGTGTCAAAGGATGAAGAACAGAATCGCACCCACCAGACATGGATGCACATATCATGCCCATACATTTTTTTTTATTGGTGTAATAATAGATGAGGAGACTGTGATTGTTCACAAACTCTTTATTAATTTTATTCTTGTTATTTGTGAGAAAAAAAAAATAAACAGCACCTTACCCGGTAAAGGTCGTTCGTTTAACCTATATTATTATTTTCTACACATAATAATAGTTTAATTAATTAAAATTAAATCATAGAGTGAGTTTTTTTAAGTATACGTTTAATTAAGAATAGCAAATAAATGAAATTTATGGGTAACGATATATTGATATTTTCTTCTCTTCTATCATGCCAAATAAATGAAACATATTTATTTGATTTTATTTTTATATTTTGTTGGTTCGGAATGAATGTTGTATTTCCTGTTATGTCTGTGGTTAACAGCGAAGCAGCAGAAGAAATAAAGAAGAGAAAACAAAAGCTGGAAAATGTGTAGAACAGTCACATGGTTGACTTCCTAGAAGTTTAAAGAACAGGCATACAATATACTCCAGTCAAACAAATTATAGCACATGTGTACCTAGGGAGAATGTGTTAAACACTTTCATTATTTAAAATACTTTGTTGTTCTTTCCAAAAATTTAATTGGATTTTTTCCCATATGAATCCATTTGGTTACATTTTATTTCGAATTACACCACATTTAACTTTTAGCTATTCTATATGTCCATTTTTTGCACAAGAACATATATTATATTATACAAGTCATGTTAATAATAACGATTCCTTAAAAAACTTATTAGATTGAGAAAGTTTAATTTATTTACATAGCAAAAGATGCTATTATTTTAACTTCGAACACATTTTTACACACATTTTGTATTTATTATTTTAGTTTTAAATTAAATATATTTTTAGTTCTTAAATTTTGATACAAAATTAAAATTTCTGTTCAAAATTTTGATATATTTTTGTTTTTAAATAATACAAAATAAATGAATTTAATCCTTTTAATTCAATGTTGTTAATTTTTATTCACAGTATTAGATGCATTTTTCCAGTTAATATTGAAGTGTCTCATATTAACATTTTAGTTGTTTACATAATTTGACATGTTCTTATTTTAATATATTAATTGAGAATTGTGTTTTGACACATGTTTCAGAATAGGCAGCACAAGTATTCACTTCAACTAGTGGATTGCCAATGGGACTAGTCGGTCTCAAGTTAGTCCCTTCCAAATCCAAGTATTGTTCATCAAAGTTGTTGAAAAAGTACTTGTAAAGGGTATTTCGATGTTAAAATTAATAGGTGACGAAGCGGAAAAGAATTAGTTATGATCATGCATGTGTTGTGCATACATATGAAAGTCATGCCTTAAACTTTTATTTATAGTAATTACTTTTTTGTTGGCTTAATCACAATCCAATCATACCTTAATCAGTATTTGTCGGTTTTATTCATGATTATCATTCATGTTAATGTAAGCTTCACTATGTATTGTCGTTCAATCAGGGTGGTTGGTATGAGTGGTTGGTCACGAGTGATCTATCCTTGTTGTCAGTCGAGAGTGGTCAATCAAGGATGATCGGTTCAGGACAATAGGTCAATAGTGATTGGTTCATTTTTAAAATTTAAAAACTAAAATGTATTACAATTTTAGACATGAACGAATTTTAATTTCATCTCAAAATTTAGAGATTAAAAACATTTTTAATCCTTTAGTTTTTAATTTTTATTTTGTAAATAAAAAATTAGGAGGAATTAGGAGGAATTGGTGGACATTTAGTGCAATGAAAGAAAATAAGAATTTTGATGGTAGGGCCATTGTTGAGGTGTAGAGCGAGAATATTGGAAGAGGAGGATGGAAGTAAAGAAGAGTTAATTGGTGTGTGACTAATGAAGCAATTCGGAGAGAATATTATTAGAGGAGAGAGGACCGTTTTTCATACGTTGCTGTTAATTTCACAACAATGTCGTATGTGATGAAATTGTAGAATAGGGTCTTCGTCTTCTTCAACTTCCCAACCAACTCCCCAATTTTGTCTCTTCAAATAATCCCATCAATTTTTCACTAAACAATTGCGGCATCTTACGTCTCACATTTCCTTTTCTACGTCTTTCTCTGTCTCTACGCACCTATAGACGTTTTCCCACTTCCCTTCATTATTTTAAATGCAACATATTCCTTACACCTAAAGGACATTTTTTCGTTTCCTGTTTCCTGTTTGTTAAGAACACCTACCTTTATTACCTAAATCCCTATCTATATCTAGAAAGAGAGAAAAATATAATAAATTTAGGAGATATCATATCATGACATTAATTACAAAGATAAAAAAAAAATAGAGGCATATTAATCAAATTTTGGTCATTCAAGTAAGTATCGGTTTGGTCCAATAGTATTTTTTTTTCAATATATAAGTGTACATATTGTGAATAGTTGTGAAATTAATTTCCTTTTTTCTTAAAAAAATAAAATTTGATTGTTTTAGTCCTTTAAAACACCTAATAAAAGTTTCTAAATTTCAACTTCGTTCCATTTTTTTTAAACAACATATTCTAGTTCAACAAATTTTAAATTCGTCAAATAAACGATTTACTCTCTTAAAGTAAAAAACTTGTTTACAATTTAAATACTCAATTTGATAATTTCAAAACCAACTCACTTTATTTTGATAAATATCACTGTACTATACCCCGATGACCGGGACCAAAACATGCAACCAACCGGCGGTCAGACAAATACTAATAAGGAAAGGTAAATATCATTAATGGCCAATTAATTTGTTTAATGGCCATATTAAATACGAATATACGCTATTTATGAGTGATTGACAGATCATATTGCACGAGAATATGGTATTAATGGACAATTAACAGGTATTATTGAATTTGATTGTCTGGTTTAATGATTAATCAATTTGTTTGGCTACCACAAACCTTATAAATATACTATTGACATTTCAGGTAAAATAACTTTGATCTATCTTATAAATATAGATATATTTTGCAGGTCAACCACCCATCGGAGGATTGCTTTCCAATACTTTTTATTATAAATTATAATTTTTATTTTGTTTAACTCATCTTTTTGTGAGTAAAAATATCGTGCACAGAAAGGTTTAACTCATTATAAAAATAAATATTTTATTTAACTCATATTTTTCGTGCAAGAAGGTTCAGACCAACTTCAATCTTATCAGGTTCTAACATTATCTCGTTATAAAAATAAATATTTTGTTTAAATCATATTTTTGTCAGAGTAGTATCTGAACATCCTTTCTCGCGATGGTTCCAATAAATCGCATTGTACCGGTGCCCGCGGATCCTTTTAATGCATTAAAGGATAAATGATGTACCAATTCTTCTTCCAAGTTAACCACATCCTCCTCAAGTTCCTGTTCTTCCTTCTCCTCCTCTTCTAGCTGCATAATTAAGTACTGTTGATTTGGGCACCTATGTGTGGCAGAGAACTTTTCATCACAAGTGAAACATAAGCCTCGCTCTCTTCGGGATTGCATTCAGTAGGGGACATCTTCTTTATGGTACTGTTTCTAAAAGATGCAGCAGTAGGTTTGGTGTTTGGTGTAGCCAAAATGGGCTGTTGCACAGGGTTAGTGAATGATTGCTGGGAATTGGTGGGATGATTCTGTCTATGGTAACTCACATACTGAGGTTTGGTTTTGACACTATATTTTTCTTCAAATAAGCACGCTAATGCAATGGCCTTTAAAATATAACTAGGGGCTTGGGCTATGACCTCACGTTTAATGTCAAGTTTAAGACCTCTTACAAAATAGTCCAATAGAACTTCTACGTTAACGCCACAAATTATATTAGCAAGGCTAGTAAATTTAACATAATAATCGTGTACAACGTATTCCAGGAAATAATTGGACTGGTTCTCCATTCTTCTCAAAGTGGACTACTGCAATCACAATGCGTTGCTCATCAAGAGTATTATAATACTTGAAGAACTGCTCTGCACGGAAAATCAATTGAAGGACCTTAGATCCGTCGAATTTCGGAAAGTCCAACTTCAAGTTCCTCACTTGCAAGGGATGTGTGAAACCCTGTGAGTTCCGCCCCCACCTTGAATATTAGCTTTAAAATCTACTAATTCATTTCTCAACTTTGTCATCTCACGTGCGTGGTCACGATCGCGTTGATCCAGGATTTCGAGAATATGCGAAAGCTCCGATGAAGGTGTATTCGTAGTCATGGTGGAGGTGATGAAAGCACCAATGAACAGTGAGGAAATACAGGGATAAAAGACTGACAAACGTAATAAGACTGGTTTATTATGAAAACAAGGTCTGGCTGAGATCGCACTTCCTATGAGTTCAAATGAGATCATAGGAAATCAATCTAATTACAAAAAGATTTAGCAAAACAGAAATGGAAAGGAAAAACACCAGTACAGAAATTACACAGAGAGAGAAGAATAATTTCCCAATTCATTTCCTACCTTTCTCTTACCCACCCTCTGCTATATAACTAATTCCCTTTCCACAGATACCCTCTCAAAAGTGTATTTGGGTGTCTCACATGTTTCTCCTTTTTTGCCATGTCAACTCTTTGAGGTTTGCTCTTTATTTTTGTAATGTGACCCTCCTCCTCATTTCCGCTTGTTACACTTCATTTGGAAATTACAGGTTGCTGAAGCTTTCTAAATAATGTAATGCATTACCTCTCTCTGGCATTAGTCTCTTGGTTGTAAATTTTTTCTTCTTAAGAAACATGTTTACACTTATGAACCCTGTTTCCTTTGACCTTCCAGACATGCTTAATACTCCCAAGTTGCTGGAAACAAAAAGCCATTGGTTTTCATTTTGTACTCCTTGTTTTCTTACCCTTACCGTCACTGCTCATTATTAGCTCGATAGTTAACTTTGTGAATTGGGTTCTGTGAGGTTTACAGACTCTGATTGCATAGAAATAGAAAAATCTGTTGTCCAGAAATGGCACCCTTCACCTTAATGAAGTACAAAACCATGCAGTTAAAATTTTCTTCCGGTTTGATTGTTTACTTTTCCATTCTAGCTATTACTAATTGAAGTGTTATTCCTAGATTTTCTTACAACACTTTCACAACATTGTTTTTCTTATTTTATCTTTATGCAACTAACCATCTTAATCCACACTTCTATCTCTTCTCATCTTGACTTTCTCCTTGTTGTGGAAATGGGAGTGAAAAATAATTTGGAAATAACATTACTCTTGTTAATTTACTATTGTTGATAACTGGAAGGTAAGCATTGTTAATGTTATAAAAAGCCAATATCTTTAGCATCGTCGTGGTTTTGTTTATAAACCAACATATTTGCTGCGTGACATAAATTCCTGTAATATCTATCCAAACCTTCTACCCTTTCTACACTAGGGAATAAGGGAGGGTTTATATTTCCATCTTTGAATGTCATTGTTAGAAAATGGAGGGATTGCATAAGCCGATTTTGCAGTTATGTGTAAATTAGTTGTAACTTGACACTCTTGTTATGTTTTCCTTTTGCTTAAAAGTTATTAGGTTCACCAGATGATGCTAGTCTTGCATTTCTCCGAAGTGAAAATGCTAAAAGATATATTCGACAGCTTCCCCATTATAGGAAGCAAAATTTCTCGGCTAGATTCCCAAGTATGTCTCCTGAGGCATTGGATTTACTAGAGAAGATGCTTATCTTTGATCCCAACAAACGCATTACAGGTATGCCTCATGAATTATGTTTCAAGGATGTATTTTTAACTTGCTTATTATTGAATGTAAGTTCATATTTGTTTATACACTTTTTGTAATATTTCACTTATTTCCTCCAGTTGATGAAGCACTGTGTCACCCATACCTTTCATCACTTCATGACATCAATGATGAACCAGTTGGTCCTGGGCAATTCAATTTTGATTTTGAGCAGCCAACATGCACTGAAGAGCACATCAAGGAGCTCATCTGGAGGGAATCAGTGAAATTCAATCCGGATCCACCCAGTCAGTAATTCTTTCTTGAATAATGATCACCTGACCACTCTTGGTCTTGGGTGTACATCTGGAGAGACACGGGAAGAGGGAAAGATAAGTGATTCATATGATTGATGATACAATGAGTGAAGAAGGGAAATAAAGAGAAATGATGGGGGTGTAACGTGTGAAACTAATAGTTGAGTGACAAGGGAAACATTAGTATTCTTTCTTATTAGGAGATTGTACCATGATACACCTCTTCACTTAAATACAGTGCCTGTCCACTATTCAGATTACTTGCTATGTATAGAAATTCAGAAAGTTTCACTGTTGTAATCTAGTCCTAAAGCATTCTGGATAAAAACCAAATGAGTAATCATTAGGAATCAAATTGGTAGTCAGGGTTTAGGGAAACAATTATGATGACAAATATGGTCTGTCACGGAGCCTTTTGCTTATTATTTATCATTAATTTTTTGTTCCGGTTTGAATGTTTGGATCTAGCACCATTTGTTTCACATCTATTATGTCTGGCTTTTTACACATATAGAGTGTACTGTCGTTTCATGGCTACGCTAGTTCACTATACCAGAGTTCTATATTCCTGTTATCCCTAGAGTTGGACCAACAATGTTAATCTTACGATGAGACTAATTTCAAACGCCATAGTGAAATATGGAAGGTAAGCATTCACGATGAGACTCATTTCATCAACTTACTTCTTCAATGGAAGGTAAGCATTCACAATCTATTTATCTATCTTTTTAAGTCATGATTATATTTTACTTTACATAATAGATTGACACGTTAATTACATCATATATGTGTTTTTTCTCCATCTTTTTATACTTAAACTGCAACTTTTGATAGACGTTTTTTATTCTTATATTGGACTTTTTTACAACAAATTTTTTTTCAACATCTTATCTTGGACTATTTTTTTGCAACAAATTTGTTCTCCGTACGTAAATAATAAAAACAATATAGAAAACTTTGAACAATAATACTAAATGACATCTATATAGTCATAAAATGTAGTAGTTGTTTCATTTGATCTAAACCATAGACTATATATAATTTATTGCAATGTGTAAATGATGGTCTAATGTTGAATTTTTAAACAATACTTCATTTTGAACATATTTATTTTATATATCATTCATTAAAATAATATTTTAAACTATTTTTTATGTATTAAATATGTTTCCAAATTTTGAAAATATAGCAATTTTTGTCTTAATTTTTATAAAAACATTATTACTTTTTAACATATCTAATTAAATGGTGTGCTTTACTATGCTATTATACGTTAATCCTTAAGCCCTAGTAAATGGATTATAATTGCATCATTACGTTGAATACAAACTCCAAATCTAATATTTCTTTATGGGATTCAAAATAGAAAAATATTTAAATTAATTCGGCTGTTAAAATCAAAGTTATTGTTCGCCTTTTGATAGTGCGTCAAAATGGGTTGAAACCCGTGAGCCAATCCGGCTCACCACAGGTTTGAGCCAGGTTGGATTGGAAAAAAATGCAAAATTTTTTATGTGAGCCAATTTTGACCCGGCTCACTAAGAACCCGGCTCACACGGGTTGAATCCGTGGTGGGTCGGGTTGACTCACCAACCCACATATTTTTTTAATTAAATTAAATTAATTATTCAAATCCTATTTTTTTATTGAAATCAAATTAATTAAATTAATTATTCAAAATACATAACCTTTACTTAGCAACAGAGCCTTTCGTGTTGCTGTCTAAGATTATAGATTGGATAATATTATAGATGGATATAAAGAAGAAGATGCTTCAAGAGAGTATAATACTGTAGATTTATCCATTTAGGACTCCAATTTAATAGATGGATAATATTATAGATTGGATAATTCAGGAATATATCATTTGTTTTATCTTGTTTTTAGACCTATCTACAAGCATGACAGTTTTATCTTGTGCTATATATTTATTTTTGTTAATGGCTATATATAGTTTCTTGGTCAAACGGTTGTGTATGTCTCATTAAACTAAATTGGCAAATTTTATGCTTGATAGCTTAGAATATATATATAACAATATATTTTTTTTGTTTCATTTTCTTTTATATCAATTGGTCCAATTATTACTGTTTCAATTTGATCGATCAAAGTAACATGTTATAAGAATCTGAGAAAAGAGGGTGAAAAAAAAGGTTAATTAAGTGAGCCAATGAGCCAACCCGTTTAACTCACCAACCCGTGGTCGGTCGGGTTCAAATTTTTTCGGGTCGCTAATAAATGAGCTGAGTTGGGTTGACTCACTAAGTGGCCAACCCGTGGTGGGTCGGGTGGGGTCGTGTTACCCGTTTTGACAGCTCTACCTTTTGATGTAAAGCTAGTAAATAGACCAATACTATTATTTAGGGTTTGCTTTTGGAAAATTTTCTGTCAGTGTTTTCGAGAAACAGAAGGAATTTTTTTAATATCAAAATTAAAATTAGTTTGTAGATAAATTAATATTTTTTATAATCTTAATGTAAAAGATTTTTTATTTAATGTCTGGATAGGTCCTTATTTTCGTTCGGAATCTCAAATAGGTTCTTTTTCTTTTCGGCATCTCAATTAGATTCTTGTTTTTGTAAAATTGAAACAATTAAAGGTCTGCCGTCAAATTAGACAAACGATCGTTTAAGTTAGAATTACGTGGCATGGTCAGTGTTTTCATTAATCACACGTGCCATTAAAAACGAATTTTTTATTAAAAATTTGGATTGCACATAGATGAAATGAGATTTAGGAAAGGACAAAGTGGGCAAAATTAAAAAATTTAAATGCAACCCCTGCAATTGAGAAATGGAAATGAGATTGGGGAAAAAAAATTGGGACTGTAATATTAAGGTTCTTGTGAGAGAAAAAAAGTGATCTTTCATCTCAGAAGATGAAGCCACAAGCAAGAGAAGCAACGTAACTCAGAGCCAGAAGCGTTCCTACGCCGTGGACGACAACAGAATTAGCTCCAGGGAGCAGAGGCAGAAATCTCTGGCGAGAAAGCCAGAAATTCCGCAGAGGTCACGGCCGGTTCCCTGGAGAGATTTTGATCAGGTACGCCGTCTTTCCGGCGGGGGGTCCATCCGACGATCGAGGTCACCATCGCGGGGAGGCCGGAGTAATATCCGACCGCCGACGCGACAGGTTCCGGTGACTAAAGATGACGTGCAGAGAAACGACGGCGTTTCGGTGAATGAGTCATTAAAGAACCCGCACGTGTCATTGGAGTGCTTTATTTTTCTGTAGGTTCGGCAAGCAAGTTTCTCTATTAGTTGTTTCAAGGGTTTTTGGTTTGGTGGAAGCAAATTTGAGTCACATCACATGACATGTTTTGCATCTTAGTAGCAATTTCAAGTTCATTCCTTTCCTTGTTTATCGGACATGTTACTCACAAAATTGCTTCTGTAAATACCTGCAACTCCATAGATGTTTTCTTTTTTGGTGTTCTAGCCTTAATCGTGGAACTAATTTAACTTGATGAAAAAACTGTCATAATTGTATGGATGTTGAAGTATATTTTATTTAATTACATGATTTTGAACAAAAAATAGAGAAAATACGTAAAAATATTAGGATTGAAATATGATTGATGAACTTATGGGATCTGGATCGATTGTTGTAAAAGAATTGACAGAACACTGTGCTTAGTCAGAGAAGATTAAACTATGTTAATCTATTAAGTTTGTATGAATATATGTTATAATGTATGATAGTAATTCATGAGAAGAGTTCAATGCAGTCATCAAAGAAAGAAAGAATGTTTTTTTTTTATTTTTACAAATTAACTTATTTGTACATTTATTTTAATTTTTAGGGAAGTTTATTTTAATTATTTTTATTTCTTTAAAGGATTTACAAAACAAATCACAATAATCTGATTCTTAATACTTCATTGAATTACTTTACTTCATCAAATGTATATTATTTAATTTAATAATATAAGTAAAATTATAATATTTTTGAAAGAACTATCATTTAGTTGTATTTTAGTCTTTCAATATAAAGTAACAAATGTATAATTTTTGTAGTTCTACTTTTAACTGTTGCAAGTGACAGGATCAGGATAGAATATGAAAAGTTTAAAATTAATAAACGAATTATAATTTTATATTAATTTAGTCAGTGAAAACATAGTTAACGTTTTTTTTTAAGATCGATAATCATCTCTATATCCAACCCGTTAAAGACTCCAACTTTAAATGCCACGAAGCAATCAAATCCAAGAAACGAACACATAAGCACTGCGAATTGCAACAAATTCTGAGAAAAATAACTTCTTAAGTCATACACATTACTAGACACAACAGCATATAATGACTGAAGAACCAGATAAAGATTCTTATCAACTTGAAGAAGGATCAAGATTCTCTGAATGAATATGCAAGGTAAACCAGGTTTATGCAGAACGCTTTCCTATCCAGGTATCATGCCATAGAACATCAACGAGGAAAAGAAAAGAGAAAGAGAATGAGAAAAATGATCATACCCATAAAATGTTTATGAATCTATGAAGAGAATATTATGTATAAACAAAACCGCAACTCTAATGGGGTGAAACTGAAAAGTAAAAACTGTATCTTTTGTAAATTTGTAAACATTGAGAGATCCCATTCCTCAGGTTTCAGTCTATATATATTGATACCATTGAAGATCAGAAAGGTTAGATGCACAGGAAAAACTGACATAGGTGTACGTATGTGTTCGTGTGTGTAAAATATGTTTTAGTTCTTCAAAATATCATGAAATCTTATTGTGGTCCCTATTAAGATTTGATAGGTGTTTTGCTCTATCATTTTTTAAGCAAAGCCAATTGTCTATTCCCTTTACAGGCGCTCACATAATTAATGGAAAATCATATTGAATTTGCTTGTGATTTGTAAAATAAAAAACTTTTGTATAAATAAAAATAAAGGTTAAACAAGGTCAGGGTTTCATGCTTACTAACCTTTGTACTTGTTTTTATCCACTTCAATGTTACACTTTGAACTCAGGCACAATATCTTTCCATTTTTAGGTAACCAAAGTTCAGCTCCCTCTAACCACAAGGCTTCAGTTGACGTAGATGAAGGTGAGGATTCAATTCGACTCTCTTATTTCTATCTTTATTTCTTTTAGCAATTATATTTGTACTTTTATTTTGCTGTTTTGAGCTTTTCTGGTGCCATCTTTTATTGTCGAAGTTGTTCTTGTTTATTGATGAAGGTTGTTTCCTTTTCTTGATAGTAGGTAGGTGGTGTTGATAAATATATGTCTGGCTATAGATACAATTTGTATGATTGTATGTTCACCTTTTCTTCAATATGCTATGCTTTAAATGAAAGATACTCTATGCTGAAGGAGCAAAACTCTTTTTTCCGCAATTGAATTGTGTAAGAAACTCTTTTTAAACAAGAAAAGAAGTGACACAGCGTTTGTGTTATCTTTTCATTGAGCTGGGTGCTTCAGATAGTAGTCTTTTCAGCGTTTGTGTTACCCTTCACATGTTAAACATAGTGCGCTACTGTACCACATTTAGTAATATTCATGACATTTATAAAGTATAACCTCTCTTAGAATGAAGTTTTGGGATGATGAATAAAATATTCTTGCTGTGGTCTCAGAAAATGAATTGGAGCAGCCTAGCAGCCCATCAGTTAAGAAGACACAAGAGAAAGGTGTAGTTGTTGTACATGAAGTAAAGTGCAAGCTTTATGTGAAGGTACTCTTTCATTAGTTTTATTTTACAGTGATACGTAATATTGTTTTAGGAAAGCATTTTAAAGTTCTCTGCCCTTGCTCCGATTCAGCTTGATCTTGTGTTCGTTCCAATAATGTCTTTTACTGTAACCCTTGGTATGTTCAGTGGAGTGATCCGGCAGATAAAGATGTATGGAAAGATAAAGGAATGGGTCAACTGTCTATTAAAAGCCAAGAAGGTTAGTCCTCAACACTATGTCCAAAACCGATACATAGATCAGGATTTTCTGCCCCTTTCAGCACATAATTCATCATTCTCTACTTGAGATTGGATGATTATTAAAGTATCAGGATAACCTCCAATAACAGGACCCTCAACCAACATATACACAAATACCATATCATTACAAAATTTCTCCACGAGACTCATGCGATGCTCATATTCCTCAACTCATATTATACCATTACAAAATCTCCCCATAATACTAGTATCAGGATAGCCTCCAACAACGGGACCCTTATCATCAACATATACACTAATACCATATCATTACAGAATCTCTTCACGAGACTCATACCATGCTCATATTCCTCAACTCATATTATACCATTACAAAATCTCCCCATAATACTCATATCATGTTCAGATGCATAAATTCAAATCCAATATAATAAAATACAATCATCACAGAAATCATACAAAATGAATATATCACAAAATAAATTAACAATACTAAAATATCACCATAAATGGTCACCGGAAAAGAATCAAATGTTTGACGAATCAAACTCACCATAAACGGCAGTACATATGACTAATCACAATTTACTGGATTTGACCAGGGCTGCTCTATGATCAGGGATGTACCAACTCCGGTTTTTAAGATTCCTCTATCCTACCATCACAATTATAATTCATAATTCCATATCTACCACAATAACATGAATTCATCAGAAATTTTCATTCCAACAAGATATATTGCACAATAATTTAACAGTTCATAATCTGTTCAACAAGATTTAAGTTAAAAACTTGTCGAGTAGACTTCTAGGAAAGAGAGGTGTGTCACAATGGACAACTTAAGTATCAAGTCTTTCCTTGGCCAAAGTGTTCCTCAACTAGTTTTAACAAATTTCTTATTTACAGATTCAAAACAACAACATATATTAACACAGAAATTCAATATAGATAGATATACAGTAAGCACATATGTTTTTCATTAACAGTATTCACAAATAATTTCAAGACATGAATAGTAATAAAACAATACTAAATCATAATATAAAAGTTTAGAAAGGTTAGCTCCTCTACTCTATTCCAGACTTAATCTCTTGCTCAGAATTTGTTTCCCCGAATACCCTCCAGAACCTCTACTCTTCTTGCAACTAAAATATTCTTCCTAACTCTTTCTTCTCTATTTCTCAAGCTTTCTCAGTTGATTCTTCCTTTCTTTGTGCAGAATAATCTCCCCTCTCATATTTATTATTTTAATATTATCTTATTATATAAATATTTTAATCACCACTTGACATATTGGATCCCTCAATAATGCTTTCAAACGTGGAGTGCTCATCTACTGTCAATATTTTAATTTTTTTTTAACAAAAAGGTAGAAAAGAGTTTGAACCCATGTTCTTGAAATCACCATAATTTTCTACAGCTACCAAATTTTCTTATTTAACTTATTAATTATATTTTTCATTCACAAAGAAATTTATTACTACTAATAATAAAATTGTTACAATTAAAGTAAATATTTTTCATGGATCTTACAAATATTGCATGAAACTCCAAGTTATATATCATACTTTATTTTATATAAATAGGGTAAATTGATGTTTTTAAAACTAGTTACTCGGTCAAAGAATGTTTTCCAATTTTTAATGTATAATAATATATTTACCAAACATCATTAAAATATTATCTTATCAATAAATTTTATTATCAGACTTCTTAGAATGAAGAACGAATAACTTCTTTTTTATATTTTACACACTTTCCTGTGTAACTTGCCTAAAATCGTTCTACCTTTCTACAGTAGTTATATACGTTTTCTAAACCAGTTTATTGCATAAATTGATTTGTACGCGATACATATATAGTATAGTAATACCTGTTTATATTTTTATATTATTTCCGTGTATATATATATATATATATATATATATATATATATATATATATATATAAAAGCAAGCGTTACTTTCTAGGAATTATTTTGAATAGAAATTAATTCTCTGTTAATGTTTTTTTTGTGGGCCATGTGTCCATATCCTTGCAGAATGTTTCTCTTGTACTATCTCACATTTCTCTTTATATTTTCACATTCCAAAAAGTAATTTTATTTAACAAATTTTAAAATTTGTTGAAAAAAAAATTCAATGAATTTTAAAATTTATTAAAAAAAATTTAGAAAATTTTAACACATTTTAAAATTCGTTAAATATTTGAAAAAAATTTCAACGAATCTTAAAATTTGTTAAAAAAAATTTCTTCAATAAATTTTGAATCTCGTTAAAGAAAATAAGTAGGGTGTAGGTTTTAAAAAATGCAAGGAATAGTTTTGAAATTGTAAAAAAATGTGGGATAGTGTAAGAAGAAACACTCTTCCTTGCAAAATGGAGAGGATCCTAACACGCACCAGGAGAGGGCCTTACCGCGTAATATTGTTGGGCCGAAGGGGCCCAAGGTTGAAGGTTTTACAGATTAAATCTTTCAAGCAAGAAACGTATAATATTTGTGGACTAGGACATATTTCTATATTCCTAATCCTACTATTAGTACCCCTTGAACGTTATTGGCACTAGTTAACTTAGAAAATTACAATTACATCCCATCCTTTCCCCTGATTTAGATTTCTCTCCATGAGAAGTTCAACATAATTCGGAGAGACCATTAGTTCTGTTAAGTTATAAAATAGTACATCATTAATTCTGATAAATTGGCAGGTAATTGGCCAGCTTAATGATAATCACAATACAAATTGAACATGTTTAAGTTTAGATATTTAGAACATATTCAGTTGTGTTGTTTGTCATATTATTATCCTAAAACAAGGCCAATACTTATGTTGCCTAGAGATACTACTCCACCATACAAAATCATGTGCAATACAGTTAACAATAGTGATCAGAATAATAATTACATATTTATATGATTTCAGGGTTTTCGAATGGAAGAATCGCTGTAAACAGCGCATTTGAATTCTAAGGATTATCTAGCAAAGCAGAAAAGTTACGTGCTGCCCTCTGAGCTATTTCATCTGCAACTTAATTAAATAGAAATACAATTTTGTAACCAATAATAACGATACTTTTTTATGAATTACAGCATGAACTTTCTTTCTACAACCACCCAATCTCAGAACGCCCGGGAAGAATTACAAAATTTGAAGTTAACGTAAGTCCAATAAATGAAGAAATGAGGTCCAAGAATATGTATATATATATATATATATATATATATATATATATATGCAGAGAACCCAGTTAATCAATATTGATTCACAGTTTTCACAATCAAAGAGGTTCGTGGATCTCGCCATCTCTGCATATACCCACATCTATCTTCAGGATTCCTGTCTTGTTGGTCTTCATCACTCTGCAACAATTTCTCCTTGGGGCCTATCACACATGTAATGAAATTAAGGGTTAAGATTTTAATATGTTTATAATGATTTAAGGAATATAGAAAATATTAATGATAACATACTCTATCCCATAGATGCGGGTCTGGCTTCTTGTGCACCTCTAATTTTTGAAGATGAGAAGGATCAGGCATCTGCCAGTGACATTCTGGGTGAGGAACAAGATGTCTTTCATATTCAGTCACTGTGTGTTTCAATGTGGAATTCAGTTTTGCCTTTGAGAAGTAAAACACGAAAGGCTTCTGACAAGGGTTTCTGCTAACCGGGCGTGTGTTGAATGCATATGCAGTGTAATCTGCTCTTCTATACCAATTCAGGAATGTTCTGGAAGGCATTTCCATCTCCCTCTGTGTGAATATCCCACGAAATATTTGAACAGCAAAACCCCATGAAACCGAAATGGTCCATTTTCTTTTCTTGTCGTAGCAAATTGACTGCTGAACGAGGGACGCTGAGTCAAGCTTCATTGGAATGGTAAGCCGTTGAAGGGCTTCTATTCTTGTAACGTTCGGGAATATTGGCTCAACCACATCAAGGTGGTGCAGTGACACCAATGGAGTCACTGGATGAGCTGCAAGAAGCCCCAACAGGTTCCCATACACATCATACTGTTTCAACAAAAACAATGTGTTATAGTTTCGCAATGTCACTGTTAGCTAACTCATAAAAAGACAACCCTAAACACGGAAGAAACAACAAAAGTCCTCGTCGTTTAGTGTGGTGTTGCTTGCTCAACTACCATAAACCTACGATGATTAAAGTCAAAATATAAGGTTCCTAAACTGGAGCTCTATATGTATGGTGCCCCTGCAACGAAATGGAAACAAAAGAGTGTTTAGAAACCTAAGTAAATTAGAAAATAACATAGAAGTTGTTCACCACCCACCGTCCTATAATGGACCGTGTTTTGTTTGCAAGAAACTTGCAGTTAGATGCAAAATATCACTTTCAAACTGGTAAGTTCAGTAGCAACTGGTTTGCTGTATAATCTAATACATTAATAACTCAAGCATTTAACAGATATATAGCACCGAACATACATAAAAGACAATTCAAACATCAGTTCAATTGTTTGTAGAACACTAGTTTTCATTATATTTTTTAAATATTATGTTATATTCTTCACCCTTGTGTGGTTTCCTTCTCCGTTTTACATTCCCATGGCCACGTATCTATTAACTCTGTTGTTCAAAAAAAAATATTCAATGTGTTAATAAATTATCAACATTATTTGATTTCATTTTAGTAATTTGCTTCATGACAACTTCATTAATACAATAGTTATGAACCTGAATTTTATAAGTGATTATCCACAAGTATATGCATATATAATATACTTTGAAAATAGTTATTTTTAATTAAAGAATAATTTTTAACTAATTTATATTATAGAGAAATTTGTGAAAAAAAATATAAACATGTTATCATAATTAATATCGATTACAGATTTTAAGTATTGATCATAACAATCAAATACTAAAAATTATAATAATTAATTAATTCAATAACCATTGAAATTTTTATTTTATTTTTAAAAAAAATCTATTTTATGTGTTAATTAGTGTGTAACTTAAAAAGTTAAAAATTGATAATAAATTTTCTTAACGAAGTGATTGGACCTACGTAAGGAAATCAGAAATGAAACATCAATTGATAATACAAGGTGAATATATCATGTTTTTTAAGATCATATAGTGCTTTCGAAAATTTTGTGATTAAATCAAAAGGAAAAGAAATAAAAAAAATAGTAAAGCATGATTTATTTTCCTTTCTTCTTTTTAGCAATTAAAGTTACTCTCTTTTATATAAGGTTCTATTTTCGATAAAAAAAAAACTATTTTCATTTAAAAAAAATTAAAAACTAATCTATACTTATAACTTCACTTCATTTAAAGAAAAACAAATCATTTCACTTTCAAACAAATGTGTTTGTTAAACACTAATAAAAGCTACCAACAAAATTAAATGTATTTAATTTGATATATTCCATATTTGATGTATTATCTGGTTTATCAAAGACATTTATAAAATGGGTATGAATCTAAATTTTGTTAAAGGTATCCCTGACATGAAACTTTGTAGATGTTTTAAAGGCACAGTTATTATTCAGTTGATAAATTATTAGATGTGAAACAAAAGAGAAAGACATAATCGAGACCACCGACACCATTGAGTGAACTGTTGTACTGTTTGCAATAACAGTAAATTGGAAAGTTGTACTGTTATATCCTTCACCACCTCTCCCTCTTTCTCCTTTCTCCTTTATAGACTCATCTTTTTATTTTGAATATAGATTACTATACGTCTGCATAAAAAGTTTAATTTTGATGATATATATCAAACAACAAATTCTATTTTCAGAAATATTTCTCATTTTATAAATATTCTAAAATTAATCTCAAACTTTGGTACACCTTGGGTAGACATGTTTTTGTACTTTAATTAATTAATCATGAAAAAGAAAAAGTACGTATTTTATAAAGCTAGATTTTTTGCAAGAATAAATTAGTAGGGGTAGAGGTAGGAATAGAGACCTGGTGAAAACCGAGTTCCTTGGTGAGTGGAACACCGAGTTCAGCCATGCAAGCTTGCATTCGATCATCGGAGCCATACAGAGAAGGGTACCTCTGAATACAACGGTCTTGAGTTTTGCTCAGAGCTTTAGCCAAGGGGTAGCTGATGGCGAAGCCCCCTCCGCCGTAGGCCATGCCGTAGGAGAAGAATATGTTCTGCAAGTGACTCTCCGACAAGCTCCCAATGTAGTACATGTGGTTGTGGTCGTACTTGTTCAGAATCTTCAGCAGGTTGTCCGTCACGAAAACAGTGTCGTCATCGCCCATGACGAACCACCGCACGTCCTTGAGCCCCAGACGCAGCGTTTCGGTGACAATGCGGGAGATCCGAATGGCGGAGCGGTGACCCAGCTTGTTGGTGTAGACGAAATTAGAGGTGTCCGTCGAAACCTTCACCGGCGGCAACCCTTCCCCCGGGTCGATCTTCACGCGATCGTCCAGCCACACCACTCCCCTCATCTCCTTCTTCCTGTACCAAATCTTTATGTAATTCTTTCTGTGCTCCCACAGCTTCGACGACGCCGCGATTCCGAACACCACGTGACGGAGCTCCGTCTTCTGGTCTCGGCGCTTCCCCGTTCCGGTACCCAAAGAGGAGGATTCCCTCTTCTCCGTAACGTTTGCGTAGGGGAAAGAGGAAGAACCGAGATGGTTGATGATGAAAGGCGCGTGGTTGCAGGCGCTTGACGATGTTGAGACGAGCTTCAGAGTATAAAGCATGTAGATGAGCGAAACGAAGAGCATTAGCCATACCATAAGCTTCTGTGAGCCTAAGGATCGTGCCTGCGCCGGACATCGTCCCTGATCCCACGTTACTTTCTCCGATTCTTTCATTTACTCAACTTCTCTCCTGCACAAAAATATATCCTTTCAATACCGTTAGACACAAAAATGAATTGAATAGAACAAAACATTAGTCTCCAGTTACGAGCACACATTACGAGGTAGCACTTATTAATTTTGAGGAAGATGAAACATGCAGAGGTGTCAATGGAGGTGATGGGTTTGTGTGTGAGCTATATATGCAATGAAAATAAGGAGAGTGAATGCATTAGATAAATACTCGTTATCGGAGTTAGACAAACGTCTAAATTTCTACTTTTATAATTAGCAATTTTCACCTCTCTTTGTTTTTACTCTTCTGGGGATTAAGTGCTTAACTACTTTCTATCATCTAAAACTGGCAATGGTAAAGTCCTCCCCGTTTGTCTTTTTCTTTCGTTTATCTTCTTCTTGGTCACTAACGGATTATTGTTGTTAACTTATATCAATTTGTTATGTTCAAGAATATCTTTATATATTAGTTTTGCGCAAACATGAAAAATCTATCGTTCTCTGTGACAGTCATTGACAACATATTAACAATAGAACCGTGTGCTGCCATTTTTTGTCTGAAATTTTCATTTCAGACGAGACTTCTTTTCTATTTGACAATGTTACTTTTCTTAATAAAACCAAATTTCTCATCCACAATAGAAGTCAGCACCTTTTAAGGAAAAAGGAAAGCAATAATGTCAATTTCTATTACTTGTCCAACAACTATTGCTACGCATACACAACACCTTTTACTTACCACTTACCATGCTCGAGTTAGTGAAAGGGATTTTCTGCTGATTTCATTCAACTAGAAATAACCATGTACTTATTGCTAGATACTACACTTTTTTAGCTGGTCAACGGATTGATTTTTACATACTACATTACAATTTTTTTAGTGTATAAATATTAATACGTTGTGATTTTCTTTTTTTTATATATTTTAACTACATTTTTTTTACAACATTTTAATATCATCTACGTGTCATTATGTAATTGGTCCAAAATTACTTCACAATCAATAATAATAATCATAAACATCAACATAGAACAATCACAAAATGATACGTAGATGATGTTAAAATGTTGTCAAAAAATGTTCTTAAAATATTATTATCCTCGTAACAATTCAGAAAGCCTCGTTGATTTGTGTGTTTGAAATTTTTTTGTTAACTCCTGATCTCGTAAAACTATGCCTTGTTCACCTATGAATTGTGGTTTTCGTTGTAGATAATTTTTTATATAGTTAACATGATAATGCCTTACGAAGTGGTACTTTATTCTGTCTCTGTTCTGTTTCCCACTGGAAAACTTTATAATTTATACTACTCATTTGTTGAAGGAAATTTATGTTAATATGAATTTTATGAGAAATGCTACTAACATATTCTGTGGTATTCTGACAACTTTTATGTCCAAGGTGGAAACATGTGTTAAATATAAGAAAGTCAACCTATTGAGATAAAGCAGAAGCAGATAACTAATATAACACGGTAGTTATTTTTCCTTTAACGTATACATAAAGTACTGGGAGCAACATATAATAATGAGAAATTTTACCCCACAAAACCACGATGATGAATGGTACATGTTCTTGAAAAACTTCATAAACACCTTTTTACAAACTTAGAAACTATCTTCTATAATTTTTTTAACTTTTTACATGTTCTCTGTATTGTGTTTGCTAACTCGTGCACCCTATACAGCACAGAAGAAAAATATTCATGTCTCGCTCCCATAGGACCGTTACTATCGACCCATCATCTGCAAGGGTAGTTGTGCCTTAGAGACTTCCCCAATTTTCTATTCTACGGAGCTTCCTTCCTGCAACTCCAATTTTTCTTCCTTCACCTCTAAACTTTTCTATATCAATCAATTGACCCAACTTTCTCGCCAGGGTAAGAAAATCTTTACCTTTCTCTTTATATCTATCTCACTTGTTAAAATGGATTGGAACCATGATCATTCCAGTGAGTTGGATTGAGTTAAAAAATTAAAATTTTGATATAAATTAATTTTGAACTTGACTTATTAAGAATTCAGACTACTTAAATTGAGTATGTGATAAGTTAAGTTTTGATTCACTAATCTACCTAATTTCACTTTTTATTCTAGTTTTTGAATTATATTTAGAATTTATGATAATTTTGATATATTTAACTTCTTTATTTTAAAATTTATTTAATTTTAAATTTAAAAAAAATATTTTTTTATAGGTAAAAGAAATTATAATTAAATGAGTCGATAAATCAAACCTCAGTTACTCGTTTTGAACTGGATCATGTCACCTTTTTTACTCACAGATCACAAGTATACATCCCTCTCCCACCACACACACAACCCACCTTCAAGCAAGTCGTGAAGAATGAACAAGATATACATTAAGTTGACTTCGAAATACGTTTCCAGGCCTATCCAATAAACTATGGGCCCAGAAAAAAATTGACAAATTATGCACTAACCCATGTACTCATATTCCATAGAATAGAATTCATTATGCACTTGACGGTATAACTATTAATTAACAAATATTGGATTAAGTGCACGGCATAGCCTAGAAATTGACAAAAATTCCTTTCTAATTGAGTGTACATTCAAAACTGGATATTGCTAACTGAGAAAGAGAGAACAATATATAAAGGATAGAAGGAAAGCTACCTAAAAGGGAATACAAATTACAAATGAACGTGAACAACTAGTGGATTATGACAGCAACTAGATTTTCCTTGGAGAATTGGAGCCTGAGGAAGATGCTCTGGAAATTACAGATATGATTGAATGAAAAGCATTGGCTGCTATCTTGGACTTAATCTGCCCTCTTTTTGGAAGTGGCTTTTGGCTTCTCAACCTGTTCCTGTTGGCAAATTCAGCAGCTGAAACACGACCCATTCTGTTGTTCATTCTCTTACTGTTAAAAAAACTGATCTTTTGAGTGAAGGTAGCAAATAGTGTTTATGTGAAGAGCTGGGTAGGAGGAAATGTAAGGTAGGAAGGAGTTTATATAGAAAAGAACCCTGAAAAACTCTATCCATATTTTAATATAGTTAGGTACGAGAGAGCGTGGAAGAGTGATGCAAATTAATATCGGGAAAGAGGGTGAAGCAGCACTGTCTCGCTGGTGGGAGTTAGGAAGCATGCCAGCTATTTTGTGTTACTCTATAAGATTCCTTTCCTCTCAACATGACAACTTCAGCGTCGAATCCATACTTTTTTATTTTGAATGAAACAAAAACAAATCATCACAAGCGTGTACTATATTATGTAGTTTCAAAGATATAGGTTTATTGTTCTTTTCAGCCTTCACCAGTAGGAGCGATGAACACGTGCGGGTAAATCAGTAGGATCTTTGGTATCTTCACCAGTCGCTTGTTTCTTCCTTGGTCAGATACGTATGTTGACATTTGGACATCAATTCAAGAGCATGTTGCACTTCTTTGTCGCTGTCTCAGATTCAGCTGCAAGACCAGCTGGCTGTGTTTATGTATATTCAGGTCAAGCAAATATTAATATATGATTGTATGTTAATTATTTGAGTGTGTATGGAACATTTTTCATGTTATTTATATACACATGATGATGGTGCGGTGTCACAGGGTTATAAAACTTGTTTTTCTGATATCAAACACGACCACCGTGCACCATGATATAAAAAAAATAAAAGAAGGTTTGTCAATTTCTGTCTGATATGTGTTCAATTGGTGCTTTTTATGACGGTTGACTGGATGGTATTTGGTTGACCTAACTTGTCTATTACGTGGAAGATTCAGGCCTGCCTCCTGTTAAGGTGGACACAAGGACATAGACAGATAGAATTTGTCTTTCTTTCCTTGTGTACTTGACTTTTGTTCCTGAGATAACATATTCTTGGATTTCATGCCAAGTCAGATACAGCAAAACAAATGAAGCATCTAAGCAAACTAGGAACGATTCTTTGATTAAGGCTAGAGAAAACTCTTTGTTCTTTTCCTCAAGGAAGTCACATAGGAAGAAGATATTAGTATCAGTGAGTTGCCATTGCTCGTCAATGGTAATATTTGGGTAAGAAAATTTACAAATGAATGCTGTGATCAATTTACCCGCCAGAACTTCATGCCATTGGCTGGGAATAGACTCCAACATCACAAAGAGACTGGCCATCAGGTTCTCAGACAAGATAGAGATAAAACGACACACCATCAACAACAATGTCCTGGGCAAATATTGGGGTAGAAACAGAATTTTAGCCATGGCTTCAAAAAGAGATCCCAATTCTCAGCAAAATTCTCTTTCTTCAGCAGAAACTGTTGATCAGTACTTCACAAGCATCAACGGTAAAGATCTGCGACAATTGGATGAGTGCATATCCGAAGATGCTTGCTTTGAAGACCATGCCTTCACCAAACCATTCCAGGGAAAGAAGGTTTGTTTCAGAACCATATTTTCTACCAAAACTAAGCCATGGTTTGTTGCAAAGTGTAAATAGCTCTGCTACACAGTCTAAAAATAACATTGCAGGAAGTTATGCACTTCTTACAACAGCTTACTGAATGCATGGGCCGGAATGTGAAATTCAGGGTGAAACATATATACGAGGGAGACGATTTAACTGCCGCAGCGAACTGGCATATGGGTCATATTTCTTTCGTACATCTATTAATTTTCTCATTAGTTTTTAGTGTTCTCTTTATAAACAAATGATCAAGAGGTTGATTACAATCTTTGTGGTATGGCAGAATGGAAAGAGAAACAGATCCCATTCACAAGAGGTTGCACCTTCTTCAAGTTAACAAAATTGGGAAAGAACCTGATCATTTGGTACGTAGCAAAACAATTCATTCCGGTCTTTTATTTGTGTAAATCATGTGCTCACAATAAAAGTTAATCCAGGAGAACTGAGGTATTAATTGAATCACCTATCAAACCAGGAACCATAGTTTTGGTAAGCCCCAAAACGTGAATTGTTTCTTCCCTAGTTTTTTTCTTTCTGTGATACTGAAAGCAACTTTATTTTTTCACCTTCCTTTATGCACAGCCATCTCATATATGATAATCTATGATACTTTTTTTTTTCGGGTATGTTTAATTGGCGTCCCTCTTGAAAAATTCAGACCCTATTGAAAAACGTGACTTCGACATTTGACAACTTTCCAAAACTAGCTGAGTGTAAGTCATCGTTCCTGTATTTTACAAATCCTTTTAGCCATCCAAAAAACTTCAATTAACATACACAAGTGCATGTTCCTGCAGGGTTCTTGAGAAGTCCTCATGTGATACTATCATGGATATTGAAAGTTTACAATATATTTATAGCATGCTGGCTTCATCCTCTCCTAGATGGCTACATAAAGCTATGGAGTTTCTTTGTTCGATTACTAAGCTCTGCAATCACTCTAGTGATTTTTATTTCCAAGACTTTCTTCAATTAAGGATCACACTACTTAGCATATACTTCGTCTTAAGAACTGCTAGCACCAGAGGGTTAGATATCACATCACTTGTCTCTTTCATCAGTACTCTCTAGCAACGAGAGAACAACCAACGGTCCAATAACAGGTGGAAGTGGTGGAGGCTTGCTATAGGCGACTATTGGGTCAGCCAACTTTATCCTAGTTTTGCTAGCTTCATTCTCCTCTTGTTTCTTAGGTATTGGAGTCGTCAATAATCCTGTTTCAAGCATAAAATTGTGTGATAAATAAATTTTCTTATCTGCTCGCGCAGTTTAACAGGTAACAAATAAACAAAAGCTTCCAAGAAATTAAAAAATACAATCTATACAATATAAAATATAGAATTTACACAATACCCCGTGATCCTTTCATCGAGTACTTTTGCCAGAACCTGCATTTTGGAGGCAGCACGAGTGCAACAGAACCCCGCATTTTTTTCTGTAGCTACCGTCCGTTACCTGCAATGATTGAAGGAAACATGCTTTAGATTTATGAATAACTACATCGGGAGAAAAACACATATGACCAACTTAAAACATAGGAAAGGCCAAACAGAGTCTCGTTCATAAAAGGTGTTAGACACATCTACAAATCGATTACTGCAACTGGTGTCATCACATCACAGATTGATATTAGCAGCAGAATCCAATCTATATGGCCATACGCATTAACTACTTCTGATAAAGCATCTACATAAGAATGAATTTTTGCAAAGGATAACTCAACTGATTTAGCCAGCGGAGAAAACGAAAATTTATATTTATCAGTTATTAACATACAATTCTTATACAAGGTTTCAAAAATGGTTTACGATCACAAATTTATCTACAAAATTAAAGATCGCAGCCATGCACTAAGCAACAATAGGATTCTTCGCACTCTTTAATTTGAATAACTTGTTTTATTGAAAAAAAAAGAAGAAAAAAAAGAAGAGGAAGAGCAATTGTGCTATGACTATACGTACAAGAATACATTATGAACGCTTCAATTCATTCAATTCAAGCCAGCGCATTCACTTACACAAATTGGAGATCATGAACAACAAACTCCGAGGAATTAATTGAGAAAATAGCAAGCTTGCAAGAGTATGTGTGAAGCAATGATAAGAGTGAAAAGAAAACTTACAGAAAGGATTAAATCTGTATTGGAAGGATGAGAAAGAAACAGAGGCGAAAGGAAGGAGAAGAGATTGGAAGCTGATTAAATCCAACGGAAAATGGATTGTTCCCGAAGATTCCTATCACTCAATTTCATTTCATAGATTGAACCGGAGTGGACTGGACTGGACCACTAACAGAGTAACACCACAGGCCCATGCTAATTGCTATTCATCTCACCTTCCACTTCGGACCTTCCATTTAACTTTTTATATTTTATATTATTTGAAGGAAAGGAAGTAGTCAAGCAGACGAATAAAGAGATATACTTTTATGTTTAAAATATAATAAAACAATGATATTGAAAAATTAAAATTGTACATCTGGATATTTTTTTCGAAATTTCAAAATTTTCTTCTATTCTGTGTCTCAATTTTTATGGGAAATTATTGCATTGGTTAGGTATAAATACAATATAAGTATAAATAATATTTGATTCTTTAAAATTAAATATAAAAATAGAGATAAATAAGTACATATCTCAATTCCATATTTGTCCACCTGTCTATTCAAATGTTCATTCTCGATTTAAACTAATATATCTTCCATTTATTGGATAACTAAAATAGTTATATGAATTTCTCTTTGATTTTTATTTTTATAATAAGTCAAGTTTTAGTGAGAAAAGTTAAACTCATAATTTCTTTCATTCTATTTTTCAACTTTACCATTAAATAAATCTTTATATATTCGAAACTCAACATAATAATATTTTATATCAGTATTTATTTAATATATATCAATTTTCCTAGTTTAATTATGAAATAATTGTTTATGGTGATACAATGACACTATATGTGTGAACATGTAGACTCAATATTAAATCAATAGTTGTATGGAATGAATTGTATAGATGGGACTTCATATCTGACTTACGTTATGCTGATATGTTTATTTTGATGACATAATTATTAAAAAACTGTGCATTTGTTAAGAAAATGTAATAAATATTTGATGCTCATATATTTTGGACATATATATTAGTTATGTGTGTTTGTTAGGAAAATTTAATAATTATATACATTAATACAAACTTTTTTCTCCTTAAATCTTGGAACACCTGCTCTATTCAATTTAGCAAAAGTAAAGTTTATTCAACAAGATGATTTTTAACATCAATATAAAATAATTATGATACCTACTTTATAAATGGGAAGATTTATAAATGGGAAGATTTAATGAGATGTTTTAAATGACATGTTATATATTTTGGATAGACATATTCAATATAATAAATTTTTAGGAAATACAATAATAACAATAGTTTCTCTTTAATTCTTGTATAATTTATTAGTTTTTATATTGGTTTATTTCAATTAAATTATATTTAATTATTTTTTAAGCACTATATTTACTGTGAATATAATTACTTTTGGTATTAAATAGTTAAACTTATTGTACTTCTTCACTTTTCTAAATTAAACAAACAAGTATTTTAAGTCATTATACAAAAATAATAAAGTTGTTTTTATAATGTTGATAAGAACTTTCTTACAGAAGATATTTAAGTAATACAAAATTTATCCAAAAAACTTTTTACAAAAATTTTCTTCTTTTAAAGTTTAAACAACACAACTGAAAGAAAGTTTTTATAGTGTAAAAGTATATGTAGTTCAGATTATTGTTCTTTTTATGCGATATTATTCATATAAGCAGCTTTGAAAAAATCAGTTAGATATTGACTTTGACGTAAGTATATAACTTTTGTGAAAAGTTAAATGCTATATTATTTTTGTAGAAACAATTGTGGTACTTGCACAATTCATTTAGATGTAAAGTTTAACATGGTACATTATTTATGTAAAGTCAAAGTAATTTTATATCATTTAAGATTTGTTAACAAATATATCATGTCTATGAGCATTCAAAATATTATTTAATCACATTTAGCTTGCTATTTTATTAGACGTTTTTATTAATCTCAAAAACAAAATTCTTACACATTCTTGTTTTAACAATAGTTAAAAAAATCAAAATAATCAATATTCTAAAATAAATATATATTATCGACAATTATTAAAAGTATCATTTAGGGTGAAATTTAATTCTAACAACAATTCCATTTAGTAAATTTATTGTTGTTTTTTGTATTTTTCTTTTCACGATAATTAATCAATTTCCGTGTATAACAAAAATTGTAACTATTATTGTTAACATTAAGTAATTTGAATAAATTAAACACAATATATTATGTTATGAAAAGTTTCGTTAGATAATTGTTCCTTTTATTCATATTTTGTAATAGTTATAGAAATGTTTATATATATATATATATATATATATATATATATATATATATATATATATATATATATATATATATATATATATTGATTTTGATATAAATTATGGGGTAGTGGGTGTTAGATACATCGGTTCTCATGACTACCCAGATCTTTTGGAATGGTATGCGTTACTATTTATTATCCCCACGCTTCATTTTTTATGAGTCTTAAGATGAAACTATGATAAAAAAAGAGAGTAGAAAGTGGAAAATATAACTTATGTTCGTCGTTAATAGTACTGTTATACATAAAAAAGGTTTGAATTAAAAGTAATTACTTTAAAATAAATTTATTTTTTCCAAAATATTATTAAAAGTTTTATTGTTTTATTTTAGAATAAATTTGATCAATTAGTTAATATATTTTAATTATTATTTTATCAATAAAATATTTTTATTCTTTTTATTCTATAAATATTCTTTTATATATTTTATTTATATAAATAATATTTTTATTCATTTTGTATATTTTCATTGTAAAATTTATGAATAAATATAATTTGTTATTAAAGTTTATTTAGTAACTATTTTTTTCTTTTTGTCATTGTGATGTTCTAACATGTTTCTACTTTTAAGGACACGGATAAAAAGTTGGATACTTATATGAACTTTAAGAAAATAAATCAAATATTAAATTACATGACCTAATTCTTTTTAAGACGGGTATCCTTTTTCAAATTACAACGTTTATTTATTCTATGTTCTAACTACTTGAACCAAATTATTCTTCCATTGTTTTTTGTTGTTATTTTTCTAAAAAACAATACAGTGAATAAGAAGATTAATTCAAATTTTAAAACATTAACTTATATATATGTATATTACTTTTAATTTAAAATATAGAGACAAGGTTAATAAACTTTGATATTAAGAAATTAAAATAATTTAAAAAATATATAATTTATTAATACATTTATTGTGCTATATAAACTAAAAAATATTTTTTTCTTAATGTTTTCATTAATTGAAAAGATCTCACAAATACATATAAGCAAAGAGTAATGTGGAAGTTGCTAGTATTTGAATATGATAATATGAAATGAAATCAAAAGTGTTTGGTTTTGTGTTTAGAATTTAAAATAGAAAACTATTAGATATAAAATTATTTATAATAATTTATATATATATGACACATTTAACATAATTAGAAGCTAAGACATGGTTTAACTTGGAAAGGATCATAGGTCCTACAAGATCCCTACCAACCGAACTCTATCAATGGAGCTTTGTGGCTTCCTTTAATCTTCTCATCTTTTTCCAAAGGAATACATGTCATCTATGGGTCCATTCATATTCAAGTGCAACACCACCCATTATTTCACTCTTTATGTCTCACCCTTTACACCCACCCATTATTTCCATTTTTTATTATTTCATAATTTATAAAAATTATTTTAATAATATATAAAAAGAGATTGCTTTCTAAAACATTATGAAATTTTTTTAAAAAAATGTATTTAGTTTTTCTTGTAAAAAATATTCATTACTATAAGTTGGTCATTAATTACCCAAAAATAATAAAAAATATTATTTATGTTCTTCCATTTTCAAGCATTTTTAAAATAAAAATACTTTCTTGACCTTCGTCTAATCAATAGTCAGCAACTTAAATATTATTACTTAGATTCAAAAGCTCATGATTATGTCGAACTAATGATGAAAAGACAATGCCCCTAAGTAGCATAGTTTTTGTTGTACTTCCTTCCATCGACGAATAATAACTTTCCTACGATAATTTTAGAAAAACGTAGTTAGTGCATGATCCCATGGCAATGCAACTTCTCCCTAATGACATTGACAATTTATTTATTTCAGATAAATATACGTAATTATTTAATATATAAATATTATAAAGCCATTGTAATTTAAAATTTTTTTAAATGGATTTTTAACAATGGTAAAAATGTTTTTATTTTATTTTAAACAATCTCTTATAAAATTAGTAAAATTAATGAATTTTAAAACTGAACTAATTGAAATACTGAATAACTTGTTTAGTCGAACGAGGCATAATTTTTAACATTAAATATTTTCCATACAAAAATATAAATATTATTATCTAACTTTTAAAACATAACAAGAATATAAGGAAGGAATTTTTTATAAGTGTTACTATTGTCTATTTTCTTTAAATTTTCTTTAAATTTCATAGCTAAGATAAAGTATTGAAATGACATTAATTTTTATTAATAATTAATAACAATGGGATTTACAAAGATAAATCATCAACTTATTTTATAAATAAACTCCATGTCTAGGAGTTTATAAAATGTTTAATATTTTATTTTACATATTAATGATTCGTAATTATATAATACGATTAAATAACATTTTATTAAATATATTTTATATAGTGAAGAAAAATTGGGTCTATCTCACAAGAAAGTGAATTGATATTTTAAAAAACTTTTTCTTTTTAATTAATCAGATATAGAAAACACAAAAACTTATACACTGATTCAAATATATATATTCACTTTCAATTACCTAGACACTATATATATATATATATATATATATATATATATATATATATATATATATATATATATATATAAATCTTATTACAACTACACTTTATATGGACTACAATGTATCACAAAATATAAATTAATATACCAAACACTAATTGTAAAATATAATTTATTTTGTTTTTATATAATAGATTATTATATTCAAAAAAATATTTTAAACTAATTTAAAAAGAGTTAAAGTTAAAACAAATAATAATTCAATGAATGTAACATCATATATTAAAAAAAAAAACTTATGCTAATCCATGATTCATCCACTTGTGCACAGTGGAATGAATTCAACTTACATAAACTCGAAACTAATGAATTTTTCATAAACATTAACACATGAAAACAGAAAAAATGTTACACTGATAATATCGACACAAAAAGGTAAAATTTAATAATGATCCATAAAACATACAAAGTACGAGACCACTTTAAGATAGTATTGAGCACATGATAACTTTTTCTTTAGTGTTTGATATATTAATTTATATTTTGTATCCTCTCTCTAGACATGAATTATTATATTCCAGAAAAGATTGTAAATCCTTCTCTATCTCGTTAAAATTCCATGTTTAAAATGATGGTTTTTTGGACATTAAGCTTTGTTTGCAGCACACATCCATGGGGAATAACACTAGTTTTCTTTAGTGAAAATAATGTAGAAAGAGAAGGATTAAGGGTAATTAATTAATTAATGAACATGTTGTTGTAGATTATTAATGAATGGTTATGTGATATTTGACACTTAACCTACTTTCTGGTCCACCTGAATCACAAAGCTTCAACTTTAATATTCTTCTTATCTCTTAACGATCCATGACTTTATTAACTTTTGATTAAAAGTAAATAATTACGCAGATTGTATGTTAACTGACTTATTAGCTATATATATGCATAACATCAGCAAAGAATTTAACTCCACCTACGCCTAAGAGAGTTGAACATGCCACATTAATTTGAAAAGTATGAATTTGAATATATAATATATGAAGAATACTTTTAGGTATAACTTCTTAAGTAGCATTCATTGGAAAACTTTTTATCAGTATTATACTTCACAAGTGTTTAAGCTAATTTTAAGCTTTTTTATTAACGTTTTTATTATGTTAGTCGTGATTGATACACAATTTTTGTATTATCTTAAAATCGCTATTTTTTTCTCCGACATTCATTTATAAATAGTTAGATATATAAAAGAAATTAGAAGTACCTGTTGACATGATATTAAAAATATTTGTTGATCTCACTTGAGACAGTTATTACTGGAGTTTCTATATCAACACACAAACATTTAATTAATTGTACACAATAGTGTCAAGAACTATTGATCAGAATAAAAAACTGGTCATTCTTAAAAATAAAATTCAAATAAAATATAAGTAGCACTTACATGGATGATGATAATCAATCACAATTAAACATCACTTAATTGAATACACTAACTAAAAATAGTTCACCCAGTTTTTTATACTTGGTTTTATGAGGATATATGCACTTTCATTGTATTAGCTAGAGTGTTAGACGGATTGGTTTTATTGAAATCTCCTTCATATAATTTATAGAGTCAAAGAGATTGAGGTAGTATGTATAAGATCATTGATTTAACACTATTATGAAAAAAAGAAGAATTATAACTGAGCAATTTTCAGAAAAAATTTGGTGTATTAATTAATGTAATAACAAGGGAATTAAATTATAATTTTGTCAAGTTTGATATGGATGAGATATATAAGGTTGAATTACATTAATGTTGAGATGTATACCTGAATAAAAAAACCTCATGGATTGTTCCAACACTGGTTACATACTTTCGGCTAAACTCTATAAAGGGTTTCTTTTCTCACTCTTTCCGCAGTAAGAAAAAGCATCTTTAGTTTCTTGTATATAAATGATTAAAGCAGTCATAAAATACCTACCTTTGATATATATATATATATATATATATATATAGTATTCCCATGGAGAAAACGATTCAGTGTGTATTTGGGTTTAGAAAGGACCCCTTCCACTTACTCCTTTGTAGTAATGTAAACTACATATTTAAGTGTATGATGAAGGCAATAATGGGCAATTAGGTACAGTGCATTATCACATCATCTGCACCATTTTACTGTATTTTGATACTTTGCTTCAGCACACAACAAACCGCACCACCGGGTATATATAAAGATAGATAGATAGATACACATATCTAGGGTTAATGTTGTTGTGACTGAAATTAACGTTGGCTTGATCTGCAATTAAGAGGGCATAGATCTTGAAGGGAATTGCGTGCGCCATGAGTAGAGGTGAAAGTTCTGGTGGTGGTCAGAGCTCTTTGGGGTATCTATTTGGGTCAGAAGAACAGCGAAATGAACCTCAACCCACAAGAACAGTTTCATTACCACCCTATGGCGTTGAAATCGACAACACTGTTAATCCTCCCAACACCCAACTTGTTGTCACCAACAACCGATCTCAAGGCCACCACTTGGGAAACATTGTAACTGTAAGATAATCTCCCATTTTATTAACCTTCATAGTCATCTTAATTATAGTTTTTTCGTTAATTAATATAGTTTTTTTTTCTCTATATATATATTACAGGATCGTCCATCGACAAAAGTCAAATCGGTTCCCGGAGGTCATTCATCGCTTGGATACTTGTTTGGAGATAAGTGATATTTCATTCTCCGACATTGATTGATAGTACTGGTGCTATCTGACAAGGAGAATCGATACTTTTTATTGTAGCTTATCTGTGTGAGGTTTGAGTGAATCAATCACCTATAATTTGATTTTATTAGAATGTAAAAAGAAAAAAAAAATCAAATCAAGTAAGGGATTAAGTTTCCTTTTTGTTGCAGGTTTATACAGGTGAATAATGTGGGTCATGCGAGTGAAAAATAAACCAGTGTGTGCTTTGTCTGCTAGTTTAATCAGTTTAAATGGAATGTTAAATCTATTATTGTTGTGTAGTTGTACTTGAAACGGATAAGAAACTTTGTATTCTGTTCTGTGGTTGATCTTTAGCTAGCATCCTTAATCATGTATTTATTTTCAGTTGACCCGGAACTTTTTTAATTAAGAAAGTTAGAGATAGAGAATCATTCGTCTCATAGCTTTCCGATTGAATACAGACTGGATTTGCTTCAATTTTGCTTACTTTTATGTCTTACTTATGATGATCAGGGATTTGTTCTTATATGTTGGTCGACTAAGATATTCTTCAGCGACAAACAACTTTATTAAGTGTTTTAATTAATAACAGTTTATTCCTGTTCTTAGTACTATTACTATACTTCAAATTTTAAAGAATTAGAGCAAAGGCTTACGAGCTTAGAAGTGTACTTTAAGTGGTGTTCTTCTTTCTTTAGATTTTATCCTCTAGCATTTATTTCAGAAAATGTTATACTGGAAACACTCTCACACAATTCGAGATTATGTGTTCTATTTACTTCGTATAAAGTATGTGTTCCGTGTTTGCTAACCCTTCCTGGTGGGATTGTTGTGATTGATGAGCTCTTAATTTGATTTAGTGGAAAACTAACATTAATTTTTCAGGCTAGTCATTTTTTAATTGTGTTCAAGATCAACTCCATTTTTTGGATAGTGTGGAAAAGAAAAAGGTAATAATAATAATAAATATTATAAATGATATGATAACTAAAGAACATATATATGGAAATGAAATGAGAGATAGTATTACATGTTTATAATTTTTCTGCATTTTGGTAGTAGAAGAACATGGATGTGGTGTTTTTCAGAAGTAAACGTTCATTTCAGTTTAGGTTTTGACATGTTCAAAGAACTTGACCCTTTTGTGTTTCACTATTGGACATGGGCGAGAAGGAGGGTGAGAGTATACTGCATGTGTCAACCATATTCTTGATCTTAGAAATGCATGTGTGTACTGTACATATAATTTAACACAACTGATATAATTAAATTTACAGTATTTATATCAGTGATTCATTCGTTGAATATATATATATATCATTGATAATGTAAAAAATCTCAAACAATGCATGTAGTTATTGTACAAAACATTTGATCCTTTGTGTCTTTCAGAGTTTAAACCTTCTTTTCTGTGTTTTTTTTCTGATAAAATGATAGTGACTCTATTCAGCATTATATAAGCATTTGACTAATACATGGCGATCTAAAATAAACCTTGTAAACATGTTGCTGACAGAAGAAAAATAACAAAAGAAGTTTGAATATTTTAGAAATAAAAGCATACTTTATATGTGTGTATATATATATATATATATATATATATATATATATATATATATATATATATATATATATATATATATTATATCTAGACATCCTTATCACGAAAATCTATAAAATATACTCTCCACTGCACTCTTTTAAAAAACACTTTATTAAAGTCTGGAGTTTATATTAAGTCACAAAATTTCTGTGATATCTTAGTTTATATTTAAGGAATATTGCTCGTAATTATACTGGTTTAATGATTATTACCATCAATTATCATTCAATCAAAAGTGAAAACTGTTGTTATGATGTTTAAGATAAATATTTTAAGAGTTATTGACTTTGGCAGAATAAAACTGATTCATGCTATGTATTTTTGCATTAGATTAAAGAAGGATGGTTATGCAGTTCATTTCATGAAGTAGAGAGGAAGGGTGATCATAATGCTTGTGCTATATAGTACACATATTTTACATATATTGATATTATTAATTACACTATCAACATAATTTGCTTTCATGAATTTGTGTTGAACATGAAAATAAAAACAGATAAATAAATGTAGGGGGTGCTTAAGTGGGCTAATAGCTGGCTTGGTGTGATTGTTTAACAGGAAATTAATTGAGTGATAATTATAACTTTATGTTGTGTGGCTTAACTTGTTCCAACTTCAAATAAAACTAAGTACTAAATGAGCATGAATGGACCAAGAGGTTCGAGGAAAAAGATGAAAGAAGGAAAGATTGCACGTGAACCAGTCTGCATATCATGTCATTGTGATAAATAGTAGACAAGCAGTGAAGTGGGTAATGTCTGTTCAGGAATATGTTGGGTTGGGACACTTGGGGCTCATATTACCACTGTCTCTTCAGCAACTTGTCGGAAACCATTATAATGGACAATTAGTGAAGAACATTAATAATTGAATCCTTGAAAATCTTTCCTTTAATCTTGAGTTTTATACTTTTGTTACTGTCAGTTTTTCCTGTGCATCTAACCTTTCTGATCTTCAATGGTATCAATATATATAGACTGAAACCTGAGGAATGGGATCTCTCAATGTTTACAAATTTACAAAAGATACAGTTTTTACTTTTCAGTTTCACCCCATTAGAGTTGCGGTTTTGTTTATACATAATATTCTCTTCATAGATTCATAAACATTTTATGGGTATGATCATTTTTCTCATTCTCTTTCTCTTTTCTTTTCCTCGTTGATGTTCTATGGCATGATACCTGGATAGGAAAGCGTTCTGCATAAACCTGGTTTACCTTGCATATTCATTCAGAGAATCTTGATCCTTCTTCAAGTTGATAAGAATCTTTATCTGGTTCTTCAGTCATTATATGCTGTTGTGTCTAGTAATGTGTATGACTTAAGAAGTTATTTTTCTCAGAATTTGTTGCAATTCGCAGTGCTTATACGTTCGTTTCTTGGATTTGATTGCTTCGTGGCATTTAAAGTTGGAATCTTTAACGGGTTGGCTTTAGAGATGATCATCGATCTTAAAAAAAAAATCTATGTTTTTATTCACTAAATTAATACAAAATTATAATTTAAGAGAGTTTCAAACTTTAAAAATAAAAAAAAAGATATAATTTTTTAATTTAATTACATTAAATTTTTTAATATGTTTTATGATAATATTTAATTATTTATATTATTTAATACGTTTTTCATTTAATATTAGTTGAAAAAACACGCTTTATACTAAAAAAATTAATATAATTAAATTAAAAGAATTATATTTATTTATTTTTAAAAATTTAGAAAATAAAATATATTAAAATTTTATATATGAATAAATTTTAATTTTATATCAAAATTAAGATATTAAAAATATATTTAATCGTAAAAGAATTTATAAGTAATTTTAATTTTTTTTACCGTGAAATTTTAGACTAACTGAATATTGTATTAATCGAACATATAAATTTTTTACCATTAGGTCGAGTCCACCGTTCTAGTTTCATATAATATTTAAGCAATTAATATACTCGAAGTCAAAGGATATTATTCTTTTGTACATTATTACCAAAATAATAATAATAATAAAATGATATGAGTTCTCGTTCAAATGATAACCAGCTCTTTTATAGGTCATTTAATTCAAATAGTGTGCTTTTTAGCCACTGCATGTAGTTATACTAATTTATATCACTTTTTGTCGTTACAGTTAATTTAATTAAATATTAGATAGAATTAGGACAGAGAAAAGACAATGGGTATATATGTGTATTCTTTTTTATAATCTATATCTTTTCAACGCCAAAAAAAAAAATATTTTAAAATATAAAATTAATAATTTGAGAGGATAAAATTAAAAAAAAATATTATTTTTTATTAAGTGTTAAATAGTTGTTGGAAGATTAAGAGATGTTTATAATTTTCCTTCTTTTTTAAATGGCTTTTCATATTCTATCCTGATCCCGATCCTGATCAATATCAAACTCACTTGCAACAGTTAAAAGTAGAACTACAAAAATTATACATTTGTTACTTTATATTGAAAGACTAAAATACAACTAAATGATAGTTCTTTCAAAAATATTATAATTTTACTTATATTGTGAAATTAAATAATATACATTTGATGAAGTAAAGTAATTCAATGAAGTATTAAGAATCAGATTATTGTGATTTGTTTTGTAAATCCTTTAAAGAAATAAAAATAATTAAAATAAACTCCCTAAAAATTAAAATAAATGTAAAAATAAGTTAATTTGTAAAAATATCTTGGTTTAATGTTTCGATAGGTTACTATTTTCTTCCGGAATCTCAAATAGGTTCCTTTTATTTTCGGCGTTTCAATTGGATCCTTGTTTTTGTAAAATTGAAGCAATTAAAGGTCTGCCGTCAAATTAAACAAACAACCGTTTAAGTTAGGATTACGTGGCATGGTCAGTGTTTTCATTAATCACACATGGCATTAAAAACGAATTATTTATTAAAAATTTGGATTGCACATAGATGAAATGAGATTTAGAAAAGGGCAAAGTGGACAAAATAAAAAAAAAACGTTCTTTCTTTCTTCGATGACTGCATTGAACTCTTCTCATGAATTACTATCATACATTATAACATATATTCATACAAACTTACAGATTAACATAGTTTAATCTTCTCTGACTAAGCACAGTGTTCTGTCAATTCTTTTACAACAATCAATCCAGATCCCATAAGTTCATCAATCATATTTCAATCCTAATATTTTTACATATTTTTTGTTCAAAATCATATAATTAAATAAAATATACTTCAACATCCATACAATTATGAAAATTTTTTCATCAAGTTAAATTAGTTCCACGATTAAGGCTAGAACACCAAAAAAGAAAACATCTATGGAGTTGCAGGTATTTACAGAAGCAATTTTGTGAGTAACATGTCTGATAAACAAGGAAAGGAATGAACTTGAAATTGCTACTAAGATGCAAAACAGGTCATGTGATGTGACTCAAATTTGCTTCCACCAAACCAAAAACCCTTGAAACAACTAATAGAGAAACTTGCTTGCCGAACCTACAGAAAAATAAAGCACTCCAATGACATGTGCGGGTTCTCTAATGACTCCTTCACCGAAACGCCGTCGTTTCTCTGCACGACATCTTTAGTCACCGGAACCTGCCGCGTCGGCGGTCGAATATTACTCTAGCCTCCATGCGTTGGTGACCTCGACTGTCGGATGGAACCCCCGCCGGAAAGACGGCGTACCTGATCAGAATCTCTCCAGGGAACCGGTTGTGACCTCAGCGGAATTTCTGGCTTTCTCGCCGGAGATTTCTGCCTCCGCTTCCTGGAGCTAATTCTATTACTCTCCACGGCGTAGGAACGCTTCTGGCTCCAAGTTGCGTTGCTTCTCTTGCTTGTGGCTTCATCTTCTCAGATGAAAGAGCACTTTTTTTCTCTCACAAGAACCCTAATATTATTAATATTATAGTCCCAAATTTTTTTCCCCAATCTCATTTCCATTTCTCAATTGCAGGGGTTGCACTTATATTTTTTTTGTTTTGCCCACTTTTCCCTTTCCTAAATCTCATTTCTGTGTCCAATCCAAATTTTTAATAAAGAATTTGTTTTTAATGGCACGTGTGATTAATGAAAACACTGACCATGCCACGTAACCGAAACTTAAACTACCGTTTGTCTAATTTGACGGCAGACCTTTAATTGCTTCAATTTTACAAAAACAATAACCCAATTGAGATGCCGAAAAGAAAAGGGACCTATTTGAGATTCCGGACGAAAATAGAGACCTATCTAGACATTAAATCAAAAATCTTTTACATTAAGATTATAAAAAATATTAATTTATCTACAAACTAATTTTAATTTTAATATTAAAAAAATTCTTTCCTTTTCTCAAAAACACTGACAGAAAATTTTCCAAAAGCAAACCCTAAATAATAGTATTGGTCTATTTACTAGCTTTACATCAAAAGGTAGAGCTGTCAAAACGTGTAACCCGGCCCAATCCGACCCGATCCACCACAGGTTGGTCATTTAGTGAGTCAACCCAACTCGGCTCATTTATTAACAAGCCGAAAAAATTTGAACCCGACCCGACCCACCACGGGTTGATGGGTTAAACGAGTTGGCTCATTGGCTCACTTAATTAACCTTTTGTTTTCACCCTCTTTTCTCAGATTCTTATAACATGTTACTTTGATCGATCAAATTGAAAGAGTAATAATTGGACCAATTGATATAAAAAAAATGAAACAAAAGAAATATATTGTTATATATATTATAAGCTATCAAGCATAAAATTTTGCCAATTTAGTTTAATGAGACATAGACAACCGTTTGACCAATAAACTATATATAGCCATTAACAAAAATATATAGCACAAGATAAAACTGTCATGCTTGTAGATAGGTCTAAAAACAAGATAAAACAAATTATATATTCCTGAATTATCCAATCTATAATATTATCCATCTATTAAATTAGAGTCCTGAATGGATAAATCCACATTATTATACTCTCTTGAAGCGTCTTCTTCTTTATCTCCATCTATAATATTATCCAATCTATAATCTTAGGGTTTTATTTGCAGAGGGAAACTTTTGAAAAGACAGCAGCGCGAAAGGCTCTGTTACTGACTAAAGGTTGTGCATTTTGAATAATTAATTTAATTAATTTGATTTCAATAAAAAAATAGGATTTGAATAATTAATTTAATTTAATTAAAAAAAATAGGTGGGTTGGTGAGTCAACCCGACCCACCACGGATTCAACCCGTGTGAGCCGGGTTCTTAGTGAGCCAGGTCAAAATTGGCTCGCATAAAAAATTTTACATTTTTTTCCAACCCAACCCAGTTCAAACCCGTGATGAGCCGGATGGGCTCACGGATTTCAACCCATTTTGACGGCACTATCAAAAGGCGAAAAGTAACTTTGATTTTAACAGCCGAATTAATTTAAATATTTTTCTATTTTGAATCCCATAAAGAAATATTAGATTTGGAGTTTGTATTCAACGTAATGATGCAATTATAATCCATTTACTAGGGCTTAAGGATTAACGTATAATACATAGTAAAGCACACCATTTAATTAGATATGTTAAAAAGTAATAATGTTTTTATAAAAATTAAGACAAAAATTGCTATATTTTCAAATTTTGGAAACATATTTAATACATAAAAAATAGTTTAAAATATTATTTTAATGAATGATATATAAAATAAATATGTTCAAAATGAAGTATTGTTTAAAAATTCAACATTAGACCATCATTTACACATTGCAATAAATTATATATAGTCTATGGTTTAGATCAAATGAAACAACTACTACATTTTATGACTATATAGATGTCATTTAGTATTATTGTTCAAAGTTTTCTATATTGTTTTTATTATTTACGTAAGGAGAACAAATTTGTTGCAAAAAAATAGTCCAAGATAAGATGTTGAAAAAAAAATTGTTGCAAAAAAGTCCAATATAAGAATAAAAAACGTCTATCAAAAGTTGCAGTTTAAGTATAAAAAGATGGAGAAAAAACACATATATGATGTAATTAACGTGTCAATCTATTATGTAAAGTAAAATATAATCATGACTTAAAAAATAGATAAATAGATTGTGAATGCTTACCTTCCATTGAAAAAGTAAGTTGATGAAATGAGTCTCATCGTGAATGCTTACCTTCCATATTTCACTATGGCGTTTGAAATTAGTCTCATCGTAAGATTAACATTGTTGGTCCAACTCTTAAGGATAACAGGAATATAGAACTCTGGTATAGTGAACTAGCGTAGCCATGAAACGATAGTACACTCTATATGTGTAAAAAGCCAGACATAATAGATGTGAAACAAATGGTGCTAGATCCAAACATTCAAACCGGAACAAAAAATTAATGATAAATAATAAGCAAAAGGCTCCGTGACAGACCATATTTGTCATCATAATTGTTTCCCTAAACCCTGACTACCAATTTGATTCCTAATGATTACTCATTTGGTTTTTATCCAGAATGCTTTAGGACTAGATTACAACAGTGAAACTTTCTGAATTTCTATACATAGCAAGTAATCTGAATAGTGGACAGGCACTGTATTTAAGTGAAGAGGTGTATCATGGTACAATATCCTAATAAGAAAGAATACTAATGTTTCCCTTGTCACTCAACTATTAGATTCACACGTTACACCCCCATCATTTCTCTTTATTTCCCTTCTTCACTCATTGTATCATCAATCATATGAATCACTTATCTTTCCCTCTTCCCGTGTCTCTCCAGATGTACACCCAAGACCAAGAGTGGTCAGGTGATCATTATTCAAGAAAGAATTACTGACTGGGTGGATCCGGATTGAATTTCACTGATTCCCTCCAGATGAGCTCCTTGATGTGCTCTTCAGTGCATGTTGGCTGCTCAAAATCAAAATTGAATTGCCCAGGACCAACTGGTTCATCATTGATGTCATGAAGTGATGAAAGGTATGGGTGACACAGTGCTTCATCAACTGGAGGAAATAAGTGAAATATTACAAAAAGTGTATATACAAATATGAACTTACATTCAATAATAAGCAAGTAAAAATACATCCTTGAAACATAATTCATGAGGCATACCTGTAATGCGTTTGTTGGGATCAAAGATAAGCATCTTCTCTAGTAAATCCAATGCCTCAGGAGACATACTTGGGAATCTAGCCGAGAAATTTTGCTTCCTATAATGGGGAAGCTGTCGAATATATCTTTTAGCATTTTCACTTCGGAGAAATGCAAGACTAGCATCATCTGGTGAACCTAATAACTTTTAAGCAAAAGGAAAACATAACAAGAGTGTCAAGTTACAACTAATTTACACATAACTGCAAAATCGGCTTATGCAATCCCTCCATTTTCTAACAATGACATTCAAAGATGGAAATATAAACCCTCCGTTATTCCCTAGTGTAGAAAGGGTAGAAGGTTTGGATAGATATTACAGGAACTTATGTCACGCAGCAAACATGTTGGTTTATAAACAAAACCACGACGATGCTAAAGATATTGGCTTTTTATAACATTAACAATGCTTACCTTCCAGTTATGAACAATAGTAAATTAACAAGAGTAATGTTATTTCCAAATTATTTTTCACTCCCATTTCCACAACAAGGAGAAAGTCAAGATGAGAAGAGATAGAAGTGTGGATTAAGATGGTTAGTTGCATAAAGATAAAATAAGAAAAACAATGTTGTGAAAGTGTTGTAAGAAAATCTAGGAATAACACTTCAATTAGTAATAGCTAGAATGGAAAAGTAAACAATCAAACCGGAAGAAAATTTTAACTGCATGGTTTTGTACTTCTTTAAGGTGAAGGGTGCCATTTCTGGACAACAGATTTTTCTATTTCTATGCAATCAGAGTCTGTAATCCTCACAGAACCCAATTCACAAAGTTAAATATCTAGCTAATAATGAGCAGTGATGGTAAGGGTAAGAAAACAAGGAGTACAAAATGAAAACCAATGGCTTTTTGTTTCCAGCAACTTGGGAGCATTAAGCATGTCTGGAAGGTCAAAAGATACAGGGTTCATAAGTGTAAACATGTTTCTTAAGAACGAAAAAATTTACAACCAAGAGACTAATGCCAGAGAGAGGTACTGCAGTACATTATTTAGAAAGCTTCGGCAACCTGTAATTTCAAAAGGAAGCACCATAACACATACCTCCGTTATAAGCCTTAGTTGATGAACATAATCTTTCCCAGGAAACAAGGGTTCCCTGGTCAAAATTTCACCAAATATGCAACCAACAGACCAAACGTCAATTGCAGAGGTGTACTCCGAACAATTGAGGAGCAATTCCGGGGCACGGTACCACCGGGTGACCACATACTCCGTCATGAAATCGGTTTCAGATGTTATCCTTGCCAAACCAAAGTCAGCAATTTTAAGGTCACAGTTCGCGTTCAGAAGCAAATTACTGGGCTTAAGATCTCGGTGCAAGACATTAGCCGAATGCACATACTTCAGCCCCCGTAAAAGCTGATATAGAAAGTACTGCACAAATTTCAAGAACCATTAGTACCGTGCTTAATTTATTTAACCTACATTGGTTGACTTAATCACTTCAAAATTTGTCAGCAACAGAATGAATGGGGATTTTTTGTGATCTTTTTTCAAAGAAAATATGAATACAATGCAAAAGTGAAAAAGGCAACGATAGGAACGGAGGGAAACCTGACAATGGTCGTCGTTAAGAGGTTGATCAGAACGAATAATGTGGTGAAGGTCAGTGTCCATCAATTCATAAACAATGTAAACATCATTGAAGGCATCCTTTCTTGGAGGTCGTATGATATCCCTAACAGCAATTATCTGCGAAAAAACAGTGATTACTAAACAGAGAAAGAGAAATATAAATAAAAAGAGATTATTAAAAAGAGAGAAGAAAATGAACATTTTCATGGTCCATGTGGCGAAGGAGCTTAATCTCCCTCAAAGTCCGTTTAGCGTCAATGATGTTGTCAAAGGCGTTAGCAATCTTCTTTATGGCAACTTCCTCGTGCGTATCGCAATTAACAGCAGCACTGAAAGAAAGAAAAGAATAGCATAGTAAGGTACCATTAATCGAAGCAAGAAAGAAGAAGAAGAAAAAAGGGTTTGTTGGGCATAGATACCAAACGACGCCGTATGCGCCCCTTCCGATGGGACGAAGCGGAGGGACATACTTGGAGGGTACCTCGAACAAGTGTCCATAAACGTTGTACTGCACGTATCGACCTCCGTGAATCATAACCTTCTTAATCCCTTCTTCCTCTTTTCCTTTGCTACTCATCTTCAAATTAACTTTCAACCACGCACTGCAAATGCCAAATCTCTCTCTCTCTCTCTCTCTCTCTCTCTCTCTCTCTCTCTCTCTCTCTCTCTCTCTCTCTCTCTCTCTCTCTCTTATTTCTTTTGAAAATCATCATGTGAACTCGCTCATTTATTTTTCAATTCAAACACCAACTCCTCCATTTCACATTAATTATTCCTTGCTCTTTCTCCAATTCAATTTCTCCAACTGGTCTGTCTATACTGTTAAATATTAATGTCAGAGTATGAAGTGCACAACCAAAATATTTTAATCAGTCTTGTTCTTCACCTAACTATAATTTAAAAAAACTAATTTAATTTCCGTGTTTAATCACGCTTCCTAATTCTTGTCTTTCTTTATCTAAATGATTTAACTGCCAACAGCTGATTACCATTTCGATTTCGTAAAAGACTTGCTACTGAAAGACAAAGTCCTCTCAAATTGTAATTTAATTTTAAATTGACCAAATCGCAAAGGCTGTAATCAGATTCAGTCTAAGGTTTTGTAAGGATGAATTGTTTGGCAATAATTGGAATGTAAATTTTCAACCATGGAAACTCGCCGCCAAGTGAGTATTGAATATGAAGTAGTTGTAAACAAAAGCGATTGAGCGTATCTAATTTTGACGCCAAAGATTGTAGAGTAGTCCTCCAACTCTGTTCGTGTTTCAAAGGTCACCTCAAATTGCAAACTAAGTGACCACTTGTTTAGGGGATTGGTATAAGGGTAAATTATATTAAAAGAAGAAAAGGTTTCAAAAAAAAAATTTAGTATTCACATTTTTTATTAAATTAATTATAAAATTATGTTTTCGAAAATTAATAATTTTTTAATACTAATATATCTTTATTAAATTAATTATAAAATTGTTTAAGAAAAAAAAAAGTCTCAAATGCTAACATATTTCTATTAAATTAATTAAAACTTTAGGTTTGAGAATAAAATTTAATTAAAGTATATGTTAATTTCATTAATATTAAAAATATATTTAATGAGTTAAATTATTTTTTCAATAAATTATAATTTAGTTTAAGATAAAAATAATAATTAGCTATTTTTATTATTTTATAATCAATTTTAATATGTGTATCAATATTTTTATCTTAGTATTTTTTTTATTTGTGTGATTAATGTTTTTATTTTATTTGTATTAGAATTAAAAATTAGAAATATGTTTCCTTTTCTTGATTTTGCTTTCTCTATATTTTTTAACTTATGAAATTTTTTGTGTTGATCGAATTGTAAAATTATTAACTAAATTAGAATTTGATTAAAATTTAAGCTCTTGGTGGATATAAAAGATGAATTCTCCACTTAAGCAGATAAATATGAATTGAAACTAATTACAATAATTTAATAAATAATTTTACATAAAAAATCCAAAAAATAAATTTTAAATAAAATGTCTTATTATTAAATTTACTTTAGGTCTCGAAAACCCTTGAACTATCTAGAACTTGTTCTTCTAGTTAAATTTTACGTCTTTTCCTGACAACACTAGTCCAAATCAAACTTAAAATTATAAAAATCAATTGAGAAAGGATAAATAGATAAGAATAAAATTTAATGTTAAATTGTTTGATGAAATTGAAATAAATGAAAAAACATATTTTAAAAACTAAGTTTTTTTTTTAAAAGAGTAAGATGAAAATTAATGAAATAATAATGTAGATTCACCGTTTTTTTTCCTTCTCTCATCCCTGAATCAAGCCACCAATATTATTTTCCATTCCCCTTTCTAGCAAATAAGGAATGTGTTTTGACAAAATATTTGCAAAAACAGATATAAAGTAAAATTAACATAGTAAAGCTAATGCAACTTTTGTTTAAATGTTATTATTTTAAATTTTAGTTGACGATAGAGTTTAATATAAAATTTTCTCAACATAACACTAATTTCTTAACATAAAAATTTATGCTTAAATCCATTTTGATTGTATAGTTTTACGAATGTGAAACTTCAATCTTCACAAAATTTTAGTTACATATATAAATTAAGTATTTTTATGTTAGTGATTAATGTCTTCCAATTGTTAAAAAAAAATACTAAATATCAATTAGTAATAAGAATTTAATTTTTTTGTCACAAAAAAGTAGTGGGAAAGTTTAACGACAAGTTTTAATCTAACAATTAACATTTTCTATTTATTATTGACTAAAATATGTAGTTAAAATTTTATACATACCAAAATGCACCCTCAAAACAACATGAAGTTAGTGAATTTAAGCCTAAAGATTAAAAAGCAACAACATACTTCATATAAATTAAAATTAGAGTAAATAATGCATGAAACATTGGAATGCTACATACTTCAAATAAATGAAAATGAGAGTACAAATTCCTTGAAATATTAGAATGGTAGACTGTCAATACATGGTCAATGGGCAAAGAATGTGGGATTACGCCTAACCTATAGACGAACGAATCCAACATTTTAATAATAGCAATTACTATTATTAGTTAAAAAAACGGAAATTTCATTTAAGAAATGAAACTGCATTAAAACACCTGCAGTCATTATAGTTTACATATGAAACAACTCAATCAAAAAAATAACAACTATGTACATTAAGGTGATTTAAAAATTTAAACAATTAGCCTAACATCATAGGAAAATATGCCTAAAATAACCACTGTATATTTCAAATTCAGGTCATGATACATTTTCACATCCATTTAGCCTGTTCTGAGAACAGTTATTAGTTACAAGGACCGCATTGGCATTCAATGATACAAAACACTGGGCTATATTAGTTGTAACAAAAGAGTTGAAACATGAATTCAATTATTGGCATAGATTAATCATATAGTTAAATATCTTTAAAGTTGGATATATCCAATTAAAAACATTTTTATAAATGCTCACTTCCAAAATCAATTGCACCATTACCCAGCCAGTTTACAACAGCCCATTCTCACTACCCAAAGCATCACACCTCAAACATAAATTCAGGACAAAAAATTTCATTGTATAAATAACTTAAGTAAAATGTCAGCCAGATCAAACTACTTTGGAACGAGGGTAGCTAAGATTAACTCGAATGACAGCCAAAACTGAACAACCTTGAGCACATATCAATTATAGTCAAGGAATGTTTGAACTTGTTGGTGCTCCATAACCACCAGCACCACGACCGAAACCAGGCCTTCCACCAGGACCCTGAAAATAGAGTCAAGCATACATTTCAGACTTGGAATAAAACTAAGCAAACCCAGATAAGAACAGCTACTACGAATTCGTTATCAGAATAAGAATTGTAACAAAAAATAAATGAGAAATTGTCTCAAATCATCCAATATAACTTCCAACTTCAAACGGAAACGAGTTTAGATAGAACGACAATTTAAAGGAAGTCTAAATCAGAGGCCTAACTTAACCAGCATGAATTAAACAAGAAGCCATAAGCAACACAGTAGGTTCCTGACTATAAAAGTAATCATAAAAAGTAGGTTCCTGACTAATCGTAATAATTAGATAAAGAAAGTTAAAAAATTGGGAAACCCAGGAACAAAATGGTACACTATGAAAATTGGTAACGCAACATATTCTTCAACGGAATATGTTCATCCTAGAATGCTTATCCATCAAGTCATCAATTTATACAGATAACGGTATCATCGTCAGATGGTTAATGTACAAGTCTATTACATCAATTGGGGTATAAAAAAAGAAACCACAGTTTCTCTTTTCAGATTAAAACGAAGGATCCACTTTGGAGAATCGGAAAATATGAAAGTATTTCATTGTTTGTAATACAAATTTATCCTAATTTTCCCTCTATTTTCTCGTTCCAGTGCTATAACAGTGGTTGTGTCTCTTTCAGTATCTAAAACTAAATTTCGCACTAATTTAGGTGGACCATGGCTAATATAGAAATCCAACATAGAACCATGGACAACCGTAAAATAAAGTAAAAGATATGGAATAAAGATATTTGAAAATAGGAAATAAATAAACTATTAGAAACATAATGATGATTGATAGGTTGCAATAAGTTACCCCAAATGAAGGTCTGTAGTCAGCAGGAGCTCCACCTTTGTCCCCAAAGTCACCACCAGGTCCCCGGGGACCTCCACGGTATCCATCTCTATCACCACCAAACCTCCTCTCTCCCTCAAAGCGAGGTGGGCCCCTGTTCAAAGAAAATCACAGTCAAATCAAACACACCAATATCACAATTCGAAGATATAGCGAGAACAACAACGGCATATTACCTGGGGCGATCACCGGGTGGGCCACCGAATGGTCTTCCGGCGGGCTTGGCCTGCTTCTTAAGAGTAGCGGGCACGATTTCCGAGGGAAGGTTGAGGTATGTTCTGAGGAACTCAATTCCATCGTTGGTGAGGAACCAGTAATAATGCATCCAAGCAAATGTCTCGCGCACGTACTCCCTGGACTTGAAGCTCTGCATCAGCTTTATCACCTGCAGATTTGGAACATCAATATCTGGGTGCTTTGCCAGATTGAAGTCCTTCTTCGCATAGCAAACTCCCTCTGAAACAAAACCAACCACGTCACAATTTTAACACGACACAAACCTTAAAAAACGACACGAGAGAACATTAACGGACCTTGGAAGAGGTATTTGCAGATCTCTCGACGGTTCTTCTCGGAAATGATCTTCACAAATTAATGGAAAATAAATTAAGTAAGTATTTGCATAAACCAATTCCAACAATGCAAGCAATGTTCAATCTTTATCCACGAAAGAAACAGCTAAGAGCATGAAGTTCAGATACCATGGTTGCTACGGTGCAGCGGCGACGGAGAGAATGTCTACTACCTCACTATGCCTTTGCCGCTTGCTGCGATACAAACCCTAATTCCGCTTTCTATGGTTTATAGCAGACTTCTCTCCATGTAATACAACTATTGAATTGGGCTATATGTTGCCCCAGTTTCAAGCCTTCCTGTGACTTACTCCAGCGAATGGACTCCTATGAGAGCCCATTTGTTTCTTTGCTTTGTAATCAGCCCACCTTATTCTTCCTACAACCACACTTTCTTCTTTCTACAACAAAAACATCATTGTCATGCCCAATATAACCTTACAGAATATATATAAACTATTAAATTAATTAGTTAAGCATTTTCTGCTTACCCACATGTATTTACTTCTCGAGCTGCCCATTATAATCCTATAAAAATATATATAAATTATTAAATTAATTATATTTGCTTCTTCCATTACCCTCAAATCATTCTCACGAAACATTCAAATTGGTTTTTCTTTTCTTAGTGTTTTTCCTTTTCCTTTCGTATAGGTTCTTCTTCCTGGATTTCGTTTTTCATCTTCATTTTGGTTGAAGCTTAGAATTATGTATTTATTTACTTTTTCTTTATTTACATTATTTTTTTTTAGTTTTAAACGTTCGTAATTATTTATAATTTTTTGAAATCCAATTTGAAGAATGGAAAATCTGTTTTAGAATAAATACCAGATTTTGAAATCCAATATATATGAGTGTCTAAATTTCGAAATTTGGTTTTAAAGTGTCATACATTTCAAATATATAAAATTTTAAAATTCAACTTAGAAATTTTTCAAATTTTGAAATCTAGTTTAGTAATGTGCTGGAATTTGGAATTTAGATTAAGAATTTATCGGATTTTGAAATTTAATTTAGGAATATACTGAATTTCGAAATTCAATTCTACTAACATGGTCTTTCCACAACATGTGTTACTTGATCAATATAACTTGTGAGCAAAGAAATGTCCTGTAGGACAGTGTTCTCATGTTCTTGTTCAACAATATAAGTTGCTCATCCAAATCAGGACCAATTATAATAAGAAGTTTTTTCAACTTTACTGTGTAAAGCTCTCAATTAAGTATTTTGAGACATCTCGTGTTGTTTTCATTTTTGTAACAAATAAATTACAACATTTGTTATAAACAACACACCAAATAACTATACTTAAAAAGAAAAAAAAAACACACTAAATAACTAAAAAAATAAATTAACTAAAAAAATAAATTAACTAAAAATTATAAAAAAACAAGTTACAACTTCAAATGCGTTTTTTATACTAAAAAATACTCGAAAGAACAAAATAAAACACGAAGCAGTGGTTAATACATATTGGATATACTTAAGAAAAAAAAAAGTAGTTTGATGACAACCATTTAATATTCAAGGCTAAAACAGTAATAAAAAAATTAAAAAGATAAAGAAAAAAAATGTAAAGTAATGATGGATAATATTAAATAGATGTGAAAAATGTTTAGATGTGAATATACCATACCATTGTCCATATTTTAAGTAGGAGTTCCACAGGAAGAAGCTTAAACAGAGAATGATTGAGCAAAAGGAAAAATGAATTTTGGAAAAGAAAAGAAAAGTAAATGTATGAAATTATTTAGCATTGCTTTATCGAGTGGATGAGTAGAGATGACGAAAATATATATAGTTAGCGAATGAATAATGGTTGGTTAGCACTTTAAGCACAAGGTACATTTCATTTCCAAAAGGAAGACTTGCAGTGCAGAATGAAAATCTTTTGGGACGTGCATGCGTGGTAAGGTAAGACAGAGAGGACAGGGAGTTGGTCGTTACATTAAAAAAACAAGACAGTCAAAATTAAAAGGCAAATCCATTATTGTATATTCTCATTCAAAAAACACCAAATGTACAGTCAAATTAATAACAAATTCAATATTTTTCCATATCTTCAAAATCAAACTTTCCTGCTGCTGCCAATCGCCTTTATTAGTATCCTCTTCCATGTCAAACACTCAATAAACACTCTTTGCTATATTTATATATATAGAATAATATTATCTTCACTCGTTTTTTCGCAATCTTTTTCCAATCAACAATCGAAAGCGAGGTTGGAAAAAAAAATGAAAAGAAGAAAAGCAATCTCTGCATAAGTTTCAGGCTGGCCTGGACCATTTCTGAAAGCTCTTCCTGGTTAGAAGGGGCATGAGAAAAAGAGCAGTGGGGACAGTCCTCGATCTCAGTCATAAAGATGAAGGAAAAGGTGAAAGTGTATTGGTTCCAATATTTGACGTGTTTGGTGCTAGTTCTTCCCCCCCAAGTTGTCCTTCAACGCTGTCCCAGAAAAGAAAACTGGGACAGTGTTGTTGATTCTCCACCCACTCATTCAACTCTTGTCTCCGCAAACACTCCAGTGCCATTTCTCCTTCCTCGTCTATACTACAACCCTGCACTTCCATGTTTGGCACCATGTTTTCCACATTCTCTATCAATGGTGGCAGATAATTCGTACTATCCATCACTGTAGCTGCTGTAAAAGTTGCTGCTGCCTGTGCTGGTTGAGGAGGAAGAGCATGATGGACTTGGTGGTGGCTCAAGTTCCACGTTTCGCTGCTCAAACCCAATGAATCTTGGAACAGTTCTGCTCGAACATTGGTGGTGTCTACTGTTGTTGTCCCGTGGTCTAACGAACTAGTGTCAAACATAAATAGAGGGCACGTCGAGGAAAATATGGTTTCTTGCACCGCTGGTTTTGTTGTTACGTTGTCTTGGTTGCCAAAGTGATCTAGTTGGTTGGAACTATAATTGAACTGAGGGTGGTGATCCACACTCTGTGTAGTGGTGATTGATGAAGTCACCGAAGGCTTTCTAATTTTCTTTTTGATCCAAGAATTCCAATAGTTCTTTATTTCATTGTCAGTTCTACCTGGTAAGTGGCTTGCAATGTGCGCCCATCTGCATTTCCCAAGCAAAAGAAAGAACATGTATAGTTAATTAATCGAGTTTATATAATGTTTTTACATTATTAAAAACAGTATCTTCTTAGTTAAGATGTCTCGCGTAGAATCGTAATTTGGAAGCAAATGTGTTGAGAAAAACGTGGAAAGAAATGGATAATAAAATAACAATTTAGTTGCTTCAAGAAAAAGTAGTATTAGAATGAATGTCGACACGAGAGGCTGTGAGTGCACACACACTGAAAACAGACAAGTAAATTTCAACTGACAAAATTGCCTGCTTAACTTCTCCAAAACTGTAGCTCCGGGCATGATCCTTCAGATTGATTCGTTAATAACTATGGCTGATTTAATTACGACTAATTCCTATGAATGAGTTACATAACTAGTGCTACAGGTCTCAACTCTATTTCTAATTGCTCGTTCTATGGAAAATTAACTGCATAATAATACTATCTGTGATTGATCGTGTTCCAATTAATTTGAACCATTACCATAGTTTCTTTCTTGAAATATCCTTTCATACTGATCAATATGAAAATTTTAGGGTTGGTGTTTGATAGAAAGAAGAAAGACAAGTATACAAGGTAGTGATTGGAAAGAAATGGCAAGAGCAAACCGGAAAATGCAGTGATCATAATGAAAAATGGTTGATAGTGTGTACAATGAAGTGTGGTTCAAACCTGTTGCCAACAACCCCGTGAAGACTTATAATTAACTTCTCCTCTTCAGGTGTAAACCTTCCTCTTCTAATATCAGGCCTCAAATAATTAATCCATCTCAGGCGACAACTCTTGCCACACCTTTGAAGCCCTGGAAGCCAGGCCAAAGAATGAACATCAATCATAAATAAATAAAAGAAAAGGGTTGATTTCATCACAAAAAAGCAAGTCTAGCTAGGGCAATTCCATACATGATGAAGGAAAGAAGACATATTTTTGATATAAAAATAGATAAATAGATAAAAGGAGAGACCAGCTTTCTCTGGAACTTCACTCCAGCAACCATAGCCGTGAGTGGTAATGTATCTGATGAGCTTCTCGTCTTCCTCGGGAGACCAAAGGCCTCTCTTAACCTTCTGTTGGTTACAGCAAGAATGGTGACCCATCTTAATTTCTTAACTTCTTTTGTAGCTACCTATGTAGTCTCCTTCTATTCCTGTCTTTTAGTCTTAAATGTTTCCTCAGTGGCCTCTTATTGCCTCGATCAAATGCGGGGATTAATTTGTATGCAATCTCTTTCTCTCTCTCTCTCTCTCTCTGCCATCCTTTAAAAGAGAGAGGAGAAGCAGACAGTGCAAGAGCCGACATTTACAACCTGATGGGGTCCACGAGTGGGACCCACATCTCCATCTAACCCTAAAACGACGTTTCATCAACCTTGTGCTTGTAATAGTGTCAGCATTTCTACGTACATGTGTAGTATTACGTACCCAAACTTTCTTCACACACTTAACTCTTTCCCACTTCCACAAAACTCCCAAAATTAATAACAACCCAATTGCTAGCGGAAGATGAAAACGAGAGAAAGAATATTGCCGGTTGTTTCATGCGCTCCCCTGTCTCAAACTATTCAGCAACGTCATTTCATCAATAGCAGCAATTGCTCACTGAGAGTGATCGTTCTTAATAGTACATTCTCTTAAAATAAAAAACTAATTATTTACATAAAATAAATCAAATCAAACACTTACTAGTAAGATGAGTAATTATTTTCCTTTTATTTTCTTATAAAAATTATGACCAAAGTATGATAGGCTGAAACTGTTGATCATTCTATGCTTGTTTAAAATAACAAAATCATTTTTAAGCTTTATTATTACATCAAGATTGTGTTTATTCAATGAAGATAATGATTTGCATTTTTAATGGAATAATATAGGCCAGAATTTCAGAATACATATAGTTAATTAACTACCCTACAATTTGAACAAAGTTGTTTTAGTTTTTAAGCAATGTTTATTCTACAGCCTCAGTCATGCATAATTGATTTTGTTTTGAAGTCTGCATTATTCTGATGTATTTATAGAGACCATAATCTCTCGCTCTCTCTTTTATATATAGTTTTTAAAATAGATATTATATTCTTATTCCTGAGACACTGAAAGAAAAAGTAACCATGTGCCTATCATATAACTCCCAACCTCATGGAGGAAAGTTGGTTCTACAGTGGTGGCATTGAGTTCAACATTATTATGGTATGCTATGGGAAACAAATAATTTTGTCTTTTAACAATATGTGGTGAGTTCAGTTTCAAATCTGTCGTTCATATATATAGTTTTATAACCTCAATATGATAGGCTATAAGGTTCACTTTCATTAACCATACGAACATCGGGATGAGAAATTGAATAAATTTCGAATAATTTTTTTAGGCGATGAAGAATCACATAGTAAAAATAATGTTAAATAAATATAAAAGATTTGTGTCTGAAAAAGTATCATTTATTTAAAAAGAAACATTAAAAATTTCTTTTGTTCGATGTTAATTATATATTTATATTTTAACATGTAAATTATTACTTCTTGATTTAATTTTGATTGAACAGTATTATCATAGTATTTACTAAATGTATTGGTGATAGTGGCAGGTGGGATAGCGTAAATTTCATATATTCGGAAAGAAATTGACATTTAAAATATTTGTTTCTTCCAACAGAATCTTCAAAAGCAATATAATGTATAGAACAAGTGTGAGAGAGACTGAAAAATGAGTTGTTGTTTTATGATTTAAGCAAGCCCAAGCTACTAATTATTTTGACTTGATTGTCTTTTCATTTAATTAAGAAGGAATAATAATTTCATTAGTGGTGTTGGAAAAACGTGTATAAGTGACATGATTGACATCAATTAAAGTTAATAGCCTAAATGGGACTTCTAAATCTCAGGTTTTAGATTTCACCAGCTGCAACTTTTACAACATAAAACCTATAATCATTGCTCATCATCCATACCATACCACCACATAAGCCTCAAACCAGAATTATCAACTACATTAAGATTTAGATAAATTTATTTTCATATAATAACAAAAAATATCTGGCACTCAATTATGAAAAAAGATGTTTTAGAGGAGAGAGAAAAAAAGAACATAAGAAGATATGGAAAGATAAGAGGATGATCTGGGAAGTGGGAAGAGGTGACCCACAGCAGTAGTACATTGAGGAAAGACAGAGTGTCGGCTTAGCCTAAAGTGGGCTATTATCGTGTTTCAATGATACCTCCATCGAAAAGCCCCATTAGTTATGCAGCTGAGATCATGTTCCTATTACACAATGACATTGCCTCTTAAAGTAACCCATGCACTCAACTTCACTAATCTCCTCAATCTTCGTTTCGTCATCAAGATTTTCCAACACTTCCAATATCATTTCTCTCTCTTCATAATCATTCCATTAAGACTCCCTCTTCTAACTTCTATGCCCCCAATCACTTCCATTTTTCTTCCCACCCTTCAATCCATCAATGTATAAGTTCATGAGTTGCTATTTTTAAAATTTAGTAATCATAGTGCATGTAGAATGCAATGGTGAGATGTTGAGATGAAGAAAATGAGTTTGTTTGTTTGTTTGAATGCTCTTATGATTGGAATTGTTTAGAAAGAAAAAATACATCTTTAAAAATCTTTTTGATGCTTAAGTTAGTAAGAGTGTTTGTTGTAGACCTAAATGTTATTATTGGAATAATAATTATGATACGTGGGTATAGTTCTAATAAACATAAATTTGGATTATTTTAGAATAAAGATTAATAGACCTTGTTGATCATGTTTTTGTTAAGAAGTGAACTTTAAGTCATATGCCCAACAAACAACAAATGTCGGTAGGATAGGTTTTAACCTGACTCTGATACCATGTCAAGAGGTGGGTTTTAAATCTAACTCAACCTTACAAAATGAGCTTGTAAGCTGAGTTTTGCACCCATATATATATATATATATATATATAAATTGACTTTATGTTTATTCGATGTGAGACTTTCAACAGTTTTTAATGTGTCCATTAAGTACAATATTGTAAGTAGAATATTGAGATGAAGAAAATGAGTTTATTTTGGGTGTTGATTAGTTAGAGGAAAAAAAGTATTAATATGGCATTTGAAAGGTTTGTATGAATACGTATATGGAATATACATAGTTAGCGAAAGGGAAGGGAAGGAAGGGTTGATTGATGCGAATGAACCACCAAGTTGATGTAGAAGGGAGGAAAGTGATATTTGCTTGTATGAATCGCAAGCTAAAGCTTTGAAAGTAATATACAAATGATTTTTAAAATAGACCTTTGGGAGGAAATGAAAAGGAAAATCATTGTACTTAGCTTTAAGGAGGAGCAATATTGGAGGGATTCATGTGGGTCAGCCCCAGTTGGATTTTTAAGCAGTGATTAGTGAGGAAAAACACACATACACACTATTAAGGACATTGCCTTTATAAGCATGGTTGGTTAAGTTATTAAGTCATGGATGAAATGTCTCCACCATTGCCTCTTTCTTTACATCTTCATCAATCAAACTACATTATCCATACTAATTATCTACTGCTGCTACTACTACAGTAGTGTATGGTGGTGGAGTCATTCATATGGACCCCTCCTTCCCCTGTTTCTAATCGAACCCTCAAAAGTCACAAAAGCTAAAACAACAATCATAATTATGCATGAAAAATGGGCTGCCATATCACATTAAATCAATCAATATCTTAATAAAAAAATAAATTTTAAATTTAACTCAATTAAAAAATCAACTTAAAATAAAGTTTGTATTTATTTATATATTATAAATTAGTGACACTTTATCAATATGAAAATTTCAACATGGAATAGAGAAAACGGCAGATTGTGAGAAAAATGAACAAGCCAATATCATTTTATCACTGACTTTTCCAATCACAATAATTCAACATACCCTTCCCTTGAAAAAAAAAAGGAAAGAATTTTTGGTTTTGTTTTTTATTTATTTACAAATTGAGATTTTGACTGCGCTTCTTCTTGATTGCTGATGGAAGATTGTATGAGAATCTTTCGTTGCAGTGTTTGAAGATTAAAAAGCGGTTAAAACACGTGGGTATATTTCAGAAAATGAGAGGAGAGATCAGAGTTCACTATGACAAGTTCCATCCTTTTAAGTACTGTTTGTATAAACTCACATTATAAAAAATTTATTTGTGTAACATATAATTAGTCAAAATTAATTAAAGTAGTCAGTGACGTGAAAACATATCACTATTTCATCACGTGATCAACTCAATTTTCTTAAGCATGATTTTCGACGAAAATAAAAAAAAAAACTTCATGAATTAAACTCAATCGTAGTAAAAGTTGAGATTTAAAATTGGTTTGATAATTTTAAATGATTTGAGTTATATTATTATAGTTCACGTAAACACAATAAAAATAGATTATTTTAATTATATACAACATAAGTTATCTATAACAAACAAAATGGGAGTTTTTCTCTAAAATGATAAAATAAAATATATAAGAAAATATAGTGTCTACAAATATATAATACATTTTTTTTCATACATACCTACAAATATTTGTCTACAAATGTTCAAGCTATCGTAAGATAGATTGTTAAGTGTTTAAATTAAATTGGCCTAGACCAATTGCAGGATGTAAACACAACGAGTGGGTTAGCCCATTAATATGCGTGTGAATTAGTACATAAATAATACATTTCTATTTATATGCGCGAATTTAAGAGTAAGAATGGGAGGAGATCATTCTTACTCACTAGTGTAGAATTGACCTTTAACGTCACCCCATAGACGTCCGTCTATCAAAACCCCAACGTAAATAATTGACCGGTGGCATAAATGTAAATAACTGAGTGTGGAGACGTCCGTCCTGGAGGGGTCGGACGTCTATAATATAGTAGACGTCCGGCCCCTCTAACGGACGTTCAAAAGGCTGACGGGAGAGTTGAAGATTCAGCCTTTTGAACGTCCGTTCTGGAGGGGGCCGGACGGACGTTCAAAAGGCTGAAGCAATAAACTCTTCAACTCCACTTGTCAGCCTTTTGAATGTCCGTCTTGGAGGGGGCCGAACGTCTACAATATATAGACGTCCGGCCCCCTTTGTCGGGTTCATGTCAGACGTCAAAAGGCCAAAATAACAGACGTCTAAAGCGCTTTCTGCATTAGTGACTAGAGGAGATCAGTACATAAATAATACATTTCATTCAAATACTTTTATTTAATTTTAAATTTTTATCTATTTAATATATTTTTGTATAATAAATTAAAATATTCATTATTTACGATAAAAACTTCTCTTTTAAGTTTCATACTTTTTTGGGTTAAATATGTTTTTACTCTCTAAATTATCAAGCGATTTTGGGTTTCGTCCCTCTTCAAAAGGTTTGTTCATTTTCATCCTCTAGTTTTGAAACTTTTATTTTTAGTCTTTAAAATTGAACAACGTTAAGTGTCCTCATCATCACCCAGCCTACACTGAGTTTTATACAATTGTACATTGATAAAGAGTAAACATGTTCTTGTTGCAGTCTGCAGCTTTTGATCATTTGCAATTTGGGAATTTGAAGAAAGACCTCAGTTTGGTTGGCTTGTGCCGAGGAGAGCAATGTCGATAGTGATGATGGTGTTGTCTGGCCGGAGTGAATTTCTTCTACCGACAAGAGGCTGCTTCAGGCAACGGCAGCGAAAGCCGATGTGGTGGTGGCTGCAGACGGTAGTGGAGACTTTATCGGAAGCGGTGGACGCTGCTCTGTTGATGAGTAGTAAAAGAGAGAGAGAAAAAAAACAACAAACGTGACAAGGAAAGTTGGCATCACAGGTGGTTTGTCGTTTGCCACATCAAAGAAAACTTAAAGCCGTTCAGTTTTAAGGACTAAAAATTAGAATTTTAAAACTAAGAAGTCGAAAATGAACAAACTTTTCGAAAATGGATGAAACTCAAAATCGCATGATATTTTAGAGACTAAAAACATATTTAATCCTACTTTTTTTAAAACACGTAACTAAATTAATAATAACTTGTTATTATTACTAGAAAAAAACACTTTCGAAATCATCTAATAGACTTCTTTTAAAAAAAAAGAAATATTTTAAAATATGATAACATTTTTAATTTTTTTTCACACAAATATGGACTACAGTTCTTTTAAAGATTTAATGTCTAAAATTATTTTAAAGTTTTAAAAAATGTCACTATTATTTTAAAATTTTATCTATTTCAGATAATAGATTTGGTTTTAGGTTTAATTTTACAAAGAATCGAAACCTTTTTCTTTACTAGAGTTATTTTTTTGGATGTTTAAAAGTTCGTATTTGTTTCATTATAACACTGAGAACTCCTTTGTTTTCTTTGCAACTGGAAGACGCTAACACCATTGTCATTTCTCCATTCCTAATATGAAAACGAATGTCATTGTATTTCCATCGTTGGCTCATTCATTCATTCTCTTTTACCTCACTTTTCTTTTTTCTATTTTGTTAAGGTTCGTTATGTTTTTCCTAAAATACATTTTGTGTCATCATTCGGGTTCAAGTTTTGTATTAAGGTAACATTGTTGTAGCATCATTTTCTTACTTTCAGTGTTTTGCATCTTAAAAATTTATGTAGTTAATGTATATTTTTAAATGCTTGATATATTTTATTTATGTTTGGATATTTCTAATTGTTTTGCTTTTTCTAAGTTCATAATATAGACATAAAGAAAAACAAAAAAAAAATTCTTAAAAAAATCTCTAATAGGTTTGAGTTATAGAAAATACAAAATATGTAAAGAAGAATAGACTTAAGTTTTTTCAAGAAACTCAAACATATAATTGAATAATTTTTATTTTTTTTTAAATCAAAGCCTTTTATTTACTTGAAAGTTTATTTTTTTTATTTTCAATCTTTTTTTGTTTTTGGCTTCAGTTGTGAACGAAACCTATTATGAAAGTATAGACTAGTTAAAAATCAAAATTAAAAGTCTCATTTTTAATCTCATTCGGATATGCTTCAATTAGAAAATCGAAATATAGTATAAAAAAAATTGATGTCAAAATTCTTCATTGTATTAGTGTATATAATTTTAATTTTATTTTTTAAAATCTTATTTAAACATAGAAAAATATCCATTATTAGTCCATAGGTAACTTGCTAATTTCCTTATATGCTTTGCATTTCATCAATTAATTTATTAGATTACTTTTATAAAAGTAAATAAACATGATTTTTTAATTGTATTTCATCGTGTAACATAACGATAAAATATAAAGCAATTTTAGTTACCATTACGAAATATATGTTACCATCTAATTATCATCTCAAGGGAAATTACATTACGAGGCAAAATAAAAATAAAGACATTTATTAATACTAATCTTGACCTTACAATCTGCATAACATAACAGATATACATAAATCATCCAAACCAAAGTAAAGTAAAAGTAAAAACCATACAAACCCTGTATGATATAAAAAACTACTTTCACCATCAATTCCATTGCTTGCAAGTTAAAAAAGACGAAGACCATGGAGTTATTATATCCATGAAGCAGTATGTGTAATGTCATTGGTTAGAGCAAGAATCAATCTTAGGATCATCAAGTGGAGGCTTTAACTAGAGGTGACTGAGGAAAAGGTGAGTGAGGTGACACCAAAAAATCATCCAACCTTCTGGATGAGAAGCTCAGACTCAACTTTCTGTAGCTGCAAGATTTCTTCTTTGTTTCTGTGTTCTGACGAACAAAGGTGCGCATTCTCGCCAGAGAAACCTCCACGGCTCTATCATCCATGTTGGCATAGCAGACCCTGAACCACCCTGGCTCAGAGCAGTGAAAGGAAGAGCCAGGGGAAATATTGATCTTAACGTGGTGAATGATCACTCTCCACAGCTCCATTTCCGCCTCAAACGTCGCCTTCTTCAAAAGACCACGCAAATCCATCCACACAAATAGTCCGCCATTGCTCGCCAAGCACTTTATGCCAACCTGCTCAAGACCCCTACAAAGAACCCCATACCTTTGCGCAAGCCTCTTTGCACTCTCTTCCAGAAACCCTTTCACGAACTCATCATCAGAAAGCATCGATGCCATAAGGTACTGTGTCTGCGTGGACACCAACCCAAAGCTAGACATTTTCCGAGCGCAACTGACCACTGCGTCGTTGTAAGAGTATATGATGCCAACTCTGAAACCGGGGAACCCCATGTCCTTGGAAAGACTGTAAACAATGTGGATAAGGTCACGGTCACATTCGATGTCTTTGTCTTCCTCCACTACCTCCGCGATGCTCGTGAATTCAGGGTAGCAAAAAACCGTACCCGCGTATATTTCGTCGCTTACTAGGTGGATCTGTTTTTCGTTGATAAAACCCAGCACTGTTCTTAGAGTTTCTCGGTTCATCACAGTTCCCAGTGGGTTTGATGGATTGGTAATCAGTAACCCCTTTATTCTGATGTTGTCCTCTTTGGCTTTCTCGTACGCCTCGTCCAATGCTTTCCTCGTCAACTTGAAATCGTTAGAGCTTTTGCAGATAACTGGAACAAGTTGAACCCCCGTTCTCCACCTTAAATCCCTGTCGAAACTGCAATAGGAAAATCAATTCAATTATTATTACAGCTTATATAGAATCTGGGTCAATCGAATTCTGTCGTGTTATAGAGATGAATAGCACACAACCAAAAAGAAAGAAGAAAAAACTATAAAACATGCAGAAGTCGTCAATTCTCATGTCATGAAATATCATACCGCTGAAATAATATTTAAAATCTCACTTTAGTACGAAGTTTTTTGAATAAAAAGTGACAATTTAATATGACATTTATCCAAGTTAAGCATTATGCATGAAGAAACGGTTTAGAACAGAAGGTGATTTTCAATAGAATCTTAATATAGTTTTGTGAAAAAACTTAATTTTGCGTGTCAATTTGGAGTCATGTTTTAGTCTTTGGTCGTGAGGGGTGACAACAAAGATCAGAAAGAGACAGTGGATAATTAAATCACGGTGTATTATTATTGACCCAGGAGAGTTGATTGATGCTGTTCAACTAATTGTGATTTAGTTAAGCTTTTGACCAGGTCTTGGTCATCACTTAGTTAAATGGACCACATTTAACTTAGCATCTAATCTCGAAACATTACGCTGGAATGTTAAAAAAAACGCAAATTGATAACAAAGATAATATGAATGTTAGTATTACCCTGCATAATAAGGTGTGGGGACCAAAAATGCGTCACCGGGATCTGCCAAACAAAACGCAGTCACCTCGTGTGCTCCCGTTGCTCCACTGCTCATAACAATTCGCTCAGGGTCGAACGTTACTCTATTTCCTCTCGTTCTTTCCATGAATTTAGCCACTGCCTGTGGAATTAATTTCAACCCAAAGTTAATTATGTTATATTATATTATATTATATATAGCAAGCTTGATTTGAATAATTAAGGTTTTTCAGTTTATCCTAGTACGTCGCTCACATTTCTGAACTCCGGTAGCCCATGATAATCCTGAAAGTTGGCAATGGCCTTGAAATCACGCACTCCTTCTTGTGTGCAAATGGAAGCCCCCGGATTATTCACTAACCAATGCTGAACCAACTCCGAAGCAAGCTGCAAAAAATGAAAAATAAAAAATTAGATTTTTGGCTTGTGCTGTGAGCTTGTTCAAACTCTCGTTGGGTTTTGTAGTACCATGATTACGGATGATGCCATGAGTTTTCGTTTTCACAGAAGCTGAGAATTAAAAGAAGGTTGATTTGATTATATATACCTGATTTTCTGCAAGACCCATTTGGATAACCCCGTTAGGATTCTTGGTGGGGTGGAAGGGATCATCTTCATAGGCCTTCCACCCGTCGAAGTAAGGGGAGTCCTCACCATGGCCATTGCCGGTGGCAATCTTAGAGAGTAACTGAGGTTGGTTTTCGTTCATCATTATCTCAAGTTACGTTGTTTAACGATGTTGAATGTGAAGAAAAAGCAAGGGCTGTTCTTGAGTGGTAGGAAAATTTTGGCTCAAGCCCTAACTTGTGCTTGTGTGTGTTGATGTTACAAGGCGAGTCTGTGAAGGTATTTATAGAGATAATTCCACCACATGATCGTTGATTTTCAAAGGTTAAAATCCTGGTTGACTGAATATAAAAAGAAATTTTGTGCCAGAGGAAACCGCCATGAGTGGTCCTTTTTAAATCCTTCAATACTTAAGTACATCAAACAAAATACCATGACAGTGACCAATCTTCAATTTACCTTAAAAAAGAAAAGATTCTTGCTGTCTTAATATTTTCAAACTATACTATACGATGTATACATGTTTACGGTTTACAATTCCTTTTACCTTTCTTAACTAAGTTATTTGGAGATAACATGAGGAAAGTAAGTTCTACATTAATAGCTTAAAATAAAATAAAATGACTCTGATAATGGTTACAAATTATGTGGAGAAGATAGTCTGCAGAAGAGATCGTCTGATGGAAAAAAAAAATCTAATATTGTTAAAATTAAATATACCTTCTAGAATGGTGATATTACTATATATCCATTAAATATACTTATATATCCATTATAATGTTAAGTCTCTCTTTAATTTGGATGTTTTTAGTTGAATTTTTATTATTATTTTGTTCTGTTGTTTATTTTTTTACGGTTATGATATTACTATAAAATAAAATTAAAAAAAATAAAAGTGTGATGGGTGTTAGTTGATGAATTTAGAAGGTGAAGATAGAATGAGAAACAGGTGAGATGGTATTGAAATGGTGAAAACGACGTAGTTTGAAGATCACTATTGAAAAAAAGTGATTGTTTATTAAAATGGGTTTATGAGATTGGAATATTGGATCTGGAAGGAGTGGAGGCGAATAAGTATAAGAGTTAGAGAAAGCAAACATGTTTTTGACTTGCAATGAGTCAAGAATTCAGCATTCAGTCATTAGGCATATGGAAAAACATTATATATGACCGAAATTTAAGTAATTTCAGATAAGTGTCAACACACATTGGAGTATAATAAATAAATAATTATCATTGGATATATCACTGAGCATCACTCCATGCGTATACCTTTTTATTAATAAAAATAATTAAATTATTATTATGAAATTAAATATAATTAAAAAATAATTAAGTTGAAAAAAAAACGATTAAATTTTAAAAAGACAGTAAAATTAATAAAATAGTTATTTTAATTTTTTTTAATTAAAAGATAGATATAAACATAAAGAAGAACAATCACCTTTATATAGATAGATATAAATTTTAAAAAGTATATATTTTAAAAAAATATGGAAAATAAACGTGAACATAAAAAAGGATAATCTTTTTTTTCTTTATAAATAGATATTAATGAATAATAGATATTACAATTTTATGGATATCTAATTTAATTCTAAATTATCTTTAATATTTATAAACGTAGATATGTTTTAAATTTTATTTTTGGCATGATATTTTTTGTTCAAATATAATAATAAATTATCTAATTAATGAAATAACAATCACAGTTAAAATCATACATGTTATTTTTTTTTATGTTAGCTTAATATAAACCGCTATCCGAATAACCTATCTAAATTAATCCGTCATTATAAAAAAATGTATTCAATTAATCTAATAAATTAAACAGTTAAATATAAATTTTGAAATGTTAAATTTGAATTATACCTAGATTTAAATATGATCCGGTGCTCAGACCTATCAGCAATCTTAATTCTCCTCTTCGTCTAATTATTTAATTTTGTTTTCTTTTATTTATTTCTTTATCATCTTTTATTGGGGTTCCGTTATATTGTAGCATTATTAGTGAAGAGGACGCCTTATCTGAATTAAAAAATGAGATGTTTATATTTACTTTAGTGTTGGAATATTTTAATGAAGGAAAATTCTATTTTTTTTTTCAATTATGGAATTGAAGACAATTTTGTAATTGATTATATTTCATAAGTAGATTATTTTTTCTTATTATATCAATTATATTTAATACAAAATTTTCATTCATTTTCACTCTCTTTTTTAATCAAACCAAACAGTTTTATTTTATATATATTTTTCACTTCTTTCCTTTTTCCGCACCCATCTAATTCAAACAAAATATTAATGTTATGTGTAAAAATAATGTTTTTATAATTCTAATTAAAATAGTTATAAAAAATCTTATTATGAATTAGAGTTTAAACCTTCTCTAAGATTAAAAAACAAAGTTTTAAGTACCGACAAAATTAGTATTTAAATTGGGTTTTTTTATAATTAATTATTTTAAGTTAAAGACTAATTTAGATATTAATTTTTTTATATAGATTAATTTAAACTTTATTTTACACACCTATTACTTTATGACAAAAAACAAGTACTTTCTCTGTTTACTTCACTTTTAAATAAATAATATAAAAAAATAAGAATGTGAAATTAATTTTAATGATTATTTTTTAATCTGTTATAGTTTTTTCTGATTATTTTAAGTTTTAGATGACGTCAAACTTATATTTTTATAAACATATATAGATCAAAGATTTTATATATTTCTTTAAGAAAATTATTGTGTAACACGTTAATTAATTTATTTTTGATTTATGGAAAATAATATAAGTGCTTCTTCATATTTATTTAATTATTTTTTATTATAAGTATAATTTGTTTATATTTTGTTAAGAATAATTTTTATCATAAATTTAATGTAATCCCTCAATTATATATTTTTTATTTTTAATAAATTTTGATATGATGCCAAATTATTGATAGATTTGGAGTGTCAAACTGAAATGTTAAAGTTCATAACTTTATTAGGAAAATTAATTATAATGAAAAAGTAAAAATTAGAAAAAATACATAAATTATTTAATAAAAACTAAAATAAAAATGTGAATAAAATATAAATTTAACTTTTTTAAAATATGGACACGGCCTTACATGATGTATGTACAACTAATTAATAAACGTGATATACTTTTACAATTTTGTTATGAATATTTTTATTGTAATAATAAATTTTTGTAACTATTACTGTTAAATACTAATAGTATACACTTTTTTTTCAGACATACTTCTAATATGTATTAAAATATACTGAAAATTATATAATTTAAAAATATCATTATATAAAAAAAATTCACTTAATAGTAAAAACATGTAACATTTCCCATTTCTCGTTTGAATAACAATACATTCATGTTGTCTTATACTAACAAAGAAAATAAATAATTTTTATTATACTTTTAAAAAAGGTCAATGTTTATCCACTATAACCTGAATAATGCACCCAGTGTTCTCATTAATTGCTTTTTAATAGAACACTCGTTTCTCATTCAACTCATTCATTATGGTATTAAAATTTGAATAATATTATATAACATTTTAATATCATTTATATGTAATTATATGATTGGTCTATATAATTATTATTATTGATTATAAAAATAATTTTAAACTAATTAATACACAAATAATATTAAAATGTTTTAAAAAAATATTATCAAAATATTATTATTCCTAAAATTGTTGAACGTCCAATTCCAATGCAGTAGAAATAATGTTACATTCATTTAACCTTGACATTTACTGCTATTGATGCTACTTTAATTGATTGCAGCACTTACTGAGGTTCGTTGTTTCTAGACCAAAGAACTTCTTCTGCTCTCTTAAATTAGTGTGCCTTCGGTGATGACAAAAGAACAACACCAATATTGTCGGAAATGGAAAGTGATGTCACTGTCAGCTGTCTGCGTGTGATCAAATTAGAATTTCAGAATTTCCAGAAAGGAAGATCACACGAAAACGTATAATGTTTTTTCCCACGTGGGAGGCTCATCTCACTCCTGGCTTACAATTATACATTTCAAAGACCTCATAGGTTATAGGTTAGATATGATTCCATAGTATATAAAAAGATATAAAATTTATTTTATAAATAAATTTTGTGATGTTAAATTAAGTTAAATTTTTTTAATATGATATTTATTTTAATAAATTTTTATTTAACTTATTACGTGACATGCATATTTGTTATTGATTAAATATATTATTTTATCTACTATTAAATTATTTATTAATATTTAATTTTATTTTTGAAATGTATATATTTCAACACGAAAGTCTTATATTAATTAAAAATGAAATAATTTTATAATATACAAAATAGATATAAATTTTATTTTATAAATTAATTTTGTAGGATTAAGTTTACTTTCTTTAACAATAAATATTAACTTTAAAAAAATTAACCAAATTAATTTTAATAGTTTAGAACGACCGCTGTTATATTTTTTAGCATCTAAAATGTAGGTGTTGAAAAGAATATGGTAAAGCCACTTTTTAAAAATAATTAAAAGAAAATACTGTGTAGGTTCTATACAAGAAAAAGAATGATATGAAATTATGAAGGAGGTTTTGTAGTCAAAGGTTCGTAATTATGTGCAGATTTGGTTTTTTAGTTTTACTCGCTCAACCTTTGCCATATGTTTCTCGAAGTAGACCGGTTTGATTTGGTGATATTCCATTATAGACTTTGTTTTTTTGGTCAAAATGTATTTAAGCTGATTTTATATGTTCACGTGATAAATGTAGAATCTTACATATTTTGACCCCAAAATAAAAAGACAAACATAAAGCAGAAGAATATACAAGTAAAATTAAATTATACTAACTAAGAACATGTACGAATAAGCTTAATGTTTTCTGCTTTCTGATACGCCGTTCAAAGTCGGCGCAAAATTTAGATTGTATAAAATATTGGTATTTAGTGTTTCCAGTATAATCAACTGTTCATATAAGACTTCAACAAGTTTCATAAATATATTCAATATTTTTTATTTATGTTTGTATTTATGCAACTAGCCTACTGCAAGTCTGCAACCTAACAAAATATGAATTGTCAATACAAAATAAGTTTTTATTCGTTAATACATAATCTTTACTTAATTAAAATTTGAATTGTCAATACAATTTAGTTTGCTGACAAAAAATATACTTATATATGAAAAAAAAACACACATTATCAGTACATTTATAATGATCATGCATCATACAAGCTTGCGATGCTTGAACCTTTTATAATTTAATTTTCATTTAACAAGCTAATTTTAATAATATCTTTTTGATTTGTGATTCTTAAATTTAGATGCAAGATTAGAATTCATGTTTAAACTATATTTTGATTTTTAAATTTTAAATGAATTGATATAGTCTTTTTAATCTAATAATTTTAATTTGTTTTATGAATTATATTTTAATTTAATAGTTGAACTAGAAGTGTTGAATAGTATAAACAAATTAAATTTAATATAAAAGTTAGGTTGTTTAACACGCTAAAAAAAATTAAAAGTTATAAGTTTAGTGATCAATCTCTGTCAAAATTCACATATCCAAATTTAAAAACAAAAAACATATTTAACTTTTTATTTTATCAAAAAATTCAAATTATAAAAATATTTATTGTTGATGAGTTTAAGTTTAAGTTAAATTTATTTTTTATTAATAATAAAATATTTGAATATTTATTTTTTAATATATATATATATATATATATATATATATATATATATATAGAGAGAGAGAGAGAGAGAGAGAGAGAGAGAGAGAGAGAAATAATGATTACTTTCCTATTTATTTTTTTTGAGCTTCTTGTGTGAATTAATGAATGTTTCCTGTTTTTTCTTTGCTAATTCTCTTTCGAAAAAGCACTTATTTTCACCCACATATTTACTGTCTTTAGAGTATTCATTTTTTTCTTAATGGATTTATTTTGTTGAACAAATTCTTTGTCTAATTTTCGTTTAAAGATTATAATTTGTTAAGCGAACTGTCCTTCTTTCACTTTCTGCTTGAAGCTTTACGTATATACTTTTGTTTATGCATAAATCTCAAAATAATTAAAATTAATCCGCCAATACTTTAATGTAAAACCTATTTTTCTATATTATTGATCTACCCAGTATTAGAGCAAAATTCCATGAGGTTTGCTCACCATGCTACATAACATAAATTATTTTCGATATATAAGAAATGTTGCAGATATTGAAGGTTTAAAAGTAGTATGGTTTCTGTCATCACAAGGAAGAAACAAATCAACAAATGACAACAGAAGCAGATGTAAGTTTCATTAAATAAACGTGAAAAATACGAGGATTGTTCTTGGTGGAACAAACTCTCAAAATAAAAGAAACACAGAAACCGAAATTGTGCACATTTTTTCCCACTAAATTCTGCATGATCGAAACAAAGTGTATGTTCAATGACTCAAGCCTCAAAGAAGATAGAAAGAGTCAAAGAATTTAAAAGAATGCAGCCTGATGAGCACAATGAGAAGCATTTATGGGTTCTTCTAATTTTTCATTTGTTTTTTTATACATACTTTTCTAACATTAAACGTAATACGATTTATTATTAAAAAGTTAAATAACTTTTATTTTTTGTTTTCATTTAAATTCTCATTTTTATTTTACTTTATGGAAACGAAGGATTTTAATTTGGTAAAAAGAGCAGTTTATAAAAATAATATATTTAAAGGATTAATTAAATCATGTTAAAAATATCTATTTATCAAAAATGTACATTTTAACAACGAATTAAAACGAAATTAAACTTATGGAGTCTATCTATATAAATAAAATAAAATTTAATAATGATTTACAAAACAACGATTATGTTTTAAAGAGATGGAATACATTTTTTTTCCTTTTTTCTTCAAATATTTTTTTACCGACACGTATATAAGTGCTTAAATTTCAAATCTGTCTTTTTTTTTTTTTTTAATTTGAACCCAATCCGTCTCACTTCACAAAAACATGTTACAATAAACTCTCTTAAAAAAATGGCATAACATGACATCCTATCAATTTTAACTCCCAAAATTCAGAATTTATAGATCTGTAATTCAACATTATTCCTATAATAATAATAATAATAATAATAATAATAATAATAATAATAATAATAATAATAATAATATATAATATAATAGTGAAAAGGATTTGGCCAGATAAGGTAGGTACTGAAAAATAATAAAAACAAACTCTTTCGTCACGTTTACAATAATTAAAAAACATGCTGAATAACTTCATAATATACTGTGGTAGGTACCAACACGTCCCTCATTCACTTTGATGACCTTACGAACACTGATTTTTTTTTCCTCTTTAAAACACATTGATTTTAAAATTACTAATATAGCATACTTTGTTTCATATTTACGAAGATATCACACTTTTTATTTTAAATTAGAATTCAGTTTTCGAAAACCAAATTTTGATGTTCATTTTTTGTAATCGTGATCAAATACTAGTCAGAATTTAATTTTTCGAAAATCAAATTATAATCTATTTTTTTTATCATAAATAAAAGTCAGAATTTAGTTTTCGAAAGATCGAATTCTGAACTAAAATAAAAAGTGTGGTATAAAAACACAAACTATGTTATATTGGTAATTTTAAAATCAATGTATGTTAAAGAGGAAAAAAAATCTACGAACACTAAGCTCATTCAAGCTAACATTAATAGAAAACGTAACAGCACCAAACAATATGATTAGGAGAATCGAGCTTCTAATTGCAAAATCTAAATCAACCAACTCTACAATGGTTAGAGTGACGAGACAGATGAAGAGATAACTGTGTTTGAATTATTATTATTATAATTAATATAGGCAATTGACTGATTCCCACACCCTTCAATGCACCTTATCATCACTGATTCCCATTCAAAAGTTAGATGATAATATAGGCAATTGACTGAATTAGAATTTCTAAAAGCTTCTGATTCAACATAAAATTTTGAATTCGGTTTGTACTTGATTAAAATTTCTTATGATAATCATCAAAATTTAAATTTCTTTTAATAAAAAACATCCTAAAAATTTAAATTTCTTTTTGCATATAGACTTACAAATCCCTATCCAAACATTCTCGTTCAACCGCAACTATTCACCGTCAATTTTCATACTAAAAATAATCTTTAAAGACATTTTGCCTGCAGCATTTGTTTTCTCAATCCCCAAACGCTTCTAAAAACATCCAAGTATGAACTTAATAATCACTTTTATTAGCTTAGTAAATTTGACCGACCAAAATGGGCGTGAAATTTTCTACAAAGCGGTCGAAGAAAAGGTCAATGATCAAAAGTCAACGCCGTGAACCATGAATCTGTTTTGAAATGAACATATACGTAACCATAAAAAAATTTCTATGGACCCTGCTCACTAGTTTTCCATGAACATATACACAGAATCACTAAATATTTTTGCCTCCGCATTTGTCTTTTAAACCTAAACAGGGTCACTCTTATTTCCAAAATGACAGAGAAAAAAAAAAACATAAAGACAACTACCAAGTTCTTCGAAAAATGCAGGGCAAGCGCTACAGCAGTAAGAAAAAAATTGCTACCAGGGTGAACTATAAGATATGATAAACAATAGACAGTACACTGCAAGCTAAAAACACAAACTTATTATGATTTTACGGATTAAAGTTCCATGATGTTCCAAAATATTTCAAGATTGTTTCTCATTTCTTCATTAAAAGAACCACAGTGTGAGCCGCTATACTTCTATTCTCTCCAAGGCTGTCCACCTTTTCATGAGTTTTTGCTTTGATATTTACTACAGAAGAGTCCACTCCAAGCAGTGCAGATAAGTTGGCTTTGATAGTGTCCTTGTGCGGGCTTAGTTTTGGCCGCTGAAGTATCAATGTAGCATCTAAATTTCCAATTTCATAACCGGCTTCATGCATAAGTCTAACCTGTAAAATACCACAACACAGATTAGAAGTTGCAGATAAAATATCCGGAAGTCGGACTACTTATCTTCAATCATATTCCTAATAAAAATATTTATAATAATCAAAAACGATTTCGTTGCACAGCCAATCGGCCATCATGTAGCAAATACAAATCAAACCAAATGGCATGAAGTAATCAAATTGTGAATCATAAATCAAATTGAACCATAGGATTCTGAGATACAATGACAAATAACTTCATACCAATAATCTATACTGACAAAAAAGATGCTTAGATACAAGTATCACAACAAAGATAAGCAATAACTGAATTGTGAACTTTCTCTATTTTAGAAGAATGAGACGGACAAATAGATTGTGTGCATGACTGATTTAGCATCGGATCAAGTCAAATGTGGATTTACTTTTTACATCCAAGCCAAAACAACTAAGAATAAGTTCTATTTTTTAAAATCTAAAGTTTGGATTGGGGTTCTAAATGCCAAACCACATTTCTATTTTTCAAATCTGAAATGTGGATTTGGGGTTTTAAATGCCAAACCAAACTTGCACGCATATCATAACAAAGTGTGAACCTTCAGAAAGAAAAAGTTGACTAAGAATAAGGTGTGATCAAAAGTTCTCCCTCTTTTCCTTACCAATTCATCACTGTATTGAGTGATTCAAAGTCCTATGTGATTAGTGCAGAGTTGAATCGTCCGAATCAGATACTAAAAACTATGCATGTAAAAACTAATAAAAACAGGTAAATACAGAGTGGGAAATCAAGTAGCTAATCATAAATTCAAAACAGGAAACCGTTTTCGAGGGAAATATCAGTACTTATGTGATAGAATTGAACAGAATACACGAGGTTTCATTGCATGTCGTTTTAAAAAATTTAAACAAGAAGAAAAAGTGTCATTCCATCATGCTTCCTTTCGTTCCCTTACACCATACTTAAATCCAAGATACCACTTAAGTTCTAACTCCGCATACTAACTTAATAGGGATGCTTAAATTAAAAGGCCCTTTAATTCACTCCCAGGAAAAAAATTGAATTCAAATCAACATTAATACAACGGAAAACAAATGCCCAAATCAAGAATCAGTTAGTTGTAGATAAAATAAAAGTAGAAAAAAGAAGAAATGTTTGTCGTATAATACTCACAGATTCTTTGATGAAGACTGAAGAGTCACAACCCTTCCACTTAGGATCAGAATCAGGAAATATTTGGCCTATATCAGGAAGACCTAACGCCCCCAAAATAGCATCAACGACGCAGTGAAGCAGAACGTCCCCATCGGAGTGAGCCTCGCAACCTCTTTCGTGGGGTATGTTAATGCCGCCGATGATTAACGGGTAACCGGGTTCCAAGCGATGGAGGTCGAAACCGTGACCGACCCGAAAGGGGAGAACCTTGGAAGGTGCGGCGGAGGGTGGAGAGTGGTCAACTTGAACGGAAGGGGTTGGGATTGAAGCAGCTGAGGCTGAGGCTGAGGCTGAGGCTGAGATGTGTCTGAGACGGAGGCTGGGAAGGAGGGTATTGTTTTTGCAAGGGAAAGAGGCAAATAGGTGAGGGGATTTAGGGTTTGTTGTGAAGGGAAGGAGGATGGAAGATGCTGCCAACGAAGAAGCTGCCATAGCGTTTGAAGCTTAGAAGTGTCGGATCTGGTCTAGATTGAAATGGGAACCAACAAACAAATTCAGACGCGACACAAGTTTGTGTGAGTGGCTCACAACAACACTGTCCCATATATTATGTTTCTATGTGGCATGTCTGAGAGTTACTAGCAGCCTGTAGGGGCGGCTCAGTTCCACAAGTTAGACTTTGTGTTTAAAAAATAAACAAAGGGATCAATCCGAGATATTATCTGAGTTAAATATTGAATTTTACTTTGACCCTTATATTCTACTTCTCCATATTTCTTTCATTGATTCTTTCTTAGAAATTACGTTTAATTAATTTATGATGTTTTAATTTTGGTCCTTTCTAATATATTTTTTTCATTTTTGGTTCTTCCTATATTTTTTTTATCTCCATTGTTAGCACGGTTCCAAAAATAATTACACGGCAATTAAGCTCTATGTTATTATTGAGTTAGATTAGATATCAGAATGATCTATGAACTAATATCGCATCACTTATTATTTTTTATCAGAGAGTGAAATAATTTAAGAATAGAGTTTACGTTTTTTATGATCATGTTATACGAAGTGAACTATCTGAATATATCCTGATCAACCTAATAATCTTTAAGTATTATTAAAATGTAAAATTTAAAAACCAAAAACATCTATATATATATATATATATATATATATATATATATATATATATATATATATATATATATATATATATATATATATATATTATATTCATTCTCATTTTCGTATCTATTCCTATTTTAAATTATTAAAATATTTTAAATTTATTATATAATTTAAGAAGATTATATTAAGTTCTATCTAATCTTTGATTTCTAAAGCACATTTCTTCATATTTATTCTTTTATATAATTATTTAAATTTTATCTTATATATATATATATATATTTATTTATTTATTTATTTATTTAACATTTAAATAGTTATAATTTCTTCCTTAACATATGATATTGGGAAAAAATTCTTTCATTTTGAAGTTAAATATTGATAACATTATGTTTGTAAATTTTATTTAATTAATATTTGATACAAATATTTCATAACAATTTAATATAAAAGTAAGGTTAAAGATGAAATTTTATTTTAAAAATAAAGATAAAATAGCTAAAACAGCATTCAATTCTGTTATCGTAAGAAGGTATAATAAATAACTATAATATTTCTCATTAAACAAATTATAGAATAGTTTATTATTTCTCTAAATAAAATTTGGGCCTGCCAAACATTTTATTTTTGGTAAGTGAGAATCTTTATACACTTGAGTTACGCAGAAAAACCTCCGTTTTTTATTTAGCTTTGTATTTTACAGTTAAGACATATATTTAGTATAATCATACGTAATCGGACTGTACAATTTTTTTAGCAATATACTTCCCCAAATAGTCATATCCATGAAAGTATAGAGCCTCGATTTCAGCTCTCCTTCCTCTTTGAATCATTACGGCCACTTCATCCTTGTAACTATCCTGTCAAACAACATTTTGTTAAAGTAAAACGCGCTTTGGTCGAAGATAATATTCTTATGTGAGCCTCAAGGATCTTGATGGACATCAATTTTAACATAATGCTTGTATAGATCGGTTCTTGTAACGGCCAATATGCATATACAATCAGAATCATTGGAATCATTTGGAATAAATCAGAAGGTACGAATCACAATAGCAACGTATGTCAAAATGTTTTGTACAAGAAATGAATTTAATCAATTGAAATAAAAGATGTAATAAACATAAATCACTAAACAAAACTCGAGGAGGCAAATGATACAGTAGGCAAAATTCAGAGGGGGTTCTGGATAGCTTACCAGTAATATTCCTGAGGACATCAAGCTTCGAGCAATTTGCAGATCCTTTGGCTTCAATGGAACGAAAGATTGATCAGGCACCAAAGGTAGATCATTACTCCGCAGTCCTAACCACTTGACGTTGCAAGCTAGATAATGCATATGAAAACCTTTCTTAAGTTTCTTTTCAACACATCAGAGCTTCTATACTTTTGTTAAAACGGGATTATTCAACTACCGTATCTGTAGGCCTCTAGGCCCATTGCTACACTTCCAAATTTGAAGGTGCATAGAATGGCTAATCCAGCTGGATTCCTTTATAAGTTTAAACACGGATAGAACAAAATGTTATATTTTTTAACATAAAAGAACAGAATGTCTTTCTGAAACATTACAGCGGGAAGTTATTATCGGTACAAAGACCAGGAATTATACCAATCCACCAAAGCTAAAATTGGCAAGTCTGGAAAAGCTCGATTGATCCGATAAAGAAGAAATCTGCATTTGAACTTTGGCGTTTCAGTTATTAAAAGCATCATATCAATGGATTAACACCACCATATATTACATGATAGTGTCTAGCATGAATTGAGAACTTTTATGAGATCCTGTAAGAGCTCAAAGATATTGAATTATCTATCTTGTAAACTGGTGTGCAGAGTACCTTGTGGCCATGTCTGGATAGCCTTTAGCAGTGATAAGAATGCTCGGAATTTGATGAAAGAACCGATCCTCAGTAAGCCGCTGAAATATTGCGTGCTAAAAGAGAACCAAATATTATTGTATCAAAAAGTATTGTTCAGCGAAATTAGGAATTTGAATAAACCAAACAACCTCTAACAAGCTCACCTTTTCAACTATTATAATGTACCGAGCATCTGCATGTAGAACCAATCTCTGTAACAAATTCAAGTCACCAGAAATTGCAAATCCAGAAGAACCACACAAAGAGCAATCAACAACCTCTTTGCCCGGTTCCTGTACAAAAAAAATCATTTACAACATTTCATCAAACAATTCGTATAAAATATCCTAACCATGAAATACCGAAATTGTAATATCCTCGAATGAAGTATTCATGAGATACCTGCAAAGTCAGACGGCCAGCTATGAGTCCTCGACTGGAAGCCATGATTCCAAGACTGTATCGGCTGCACCGAAGCAATGCTACTAGATCTGTTTGACTCAAACCGATTTTCCAGTTAAAACTTCAAAATTATACGAAAAAAATAATAGAAAGATAAAAGAAATAATATTTACTAATTAGTTAGAAGTAACATAAGCCTAATTAAAATTAGATTTTAGATAAACTAAATGAGAAATCTATTAATTTATCTTTTAACGAAACACTAGTTTCATTTTATTTTTTCTTATAAATGATTATCCAAAACGAAACGACACATTAGTAATAACCTTGGATTGTCCTGTTAACATGCGTTTGAGAGGGAAACAGGTGTGGCGAATCACAGAGCAACTTGTAGAAGAGTTCCCTCTGCGTGACCCGCTTTTCCTGAAGCAATATCTGATAGCACATCTCCATCACCTTCCACACTGCAAGTCAAAGATTAAATTTATATCTCAAACACAAAAAATATTGGAAAGAAAAGAACAAGAAAAATGAAAAACTACATTCGTAATCCGTACCCCTAACGAAGGCCTTTGCTGCATTAGGTCTCATCAGAGACCTTGTGGATATGGAATTGGAGAGAAAAACACGTGAAAGTTCTGTCAAAAGGCCATGATTCACTCGACTATTGCTATATTTCCTCTGAATCTGTTTGTTTCTTAGGATTATTAAGATAAAATTTGAAATACATTCATATTTGTTTTCTGATAGCAAATAACTAAGAACAAGATAACAGTGACAAGAACAAGGCAAACTAGTGTTTAAAAGTTTATTCAAGTGAAACAGAGAGATTATTGCTTATGATTAATCGAAATTGTACCAAAGGCAAATCTGAGATGGCAGGGTTTGATGCATTTAATATTTTGAGAAAATTGAGGACAGAAACTTCAATTCTCGCTCGAACCTGCACGCGTCAAAACGGAACTGGCACGATCAAGATCAAGATCAAGAGCAACAGAAAAACGAAATCGGATGGATTGTGAAAGAGTATTATTACCTGAGCAGGAGGGACGATATCGGCATTACAGAGCTCTTGATCGGAGAAGAATTTTAGAGCTGAATTTTGAAGATCTTCCATGGGAGCGTGAAATTTTCAGAATTCCATAACTGTATAATTGGCGCGCAATGCCTGAATAAGATAGTCTTGTGTCAAACACAACAATTGTATGTCGTTTAACTACACATATAACAGACATTTTAGAGAAAATAATATATTTTATTTTACTAATTGCTAGTAAATTTCTTTAACAATCTATATGTATTTTTATGTATTTTTGTTAAAATACCTTAGAACTAGCACGTGGTGTTTTAAGTTCTAATATGTATGGTTTTAACTCCATTTTTTTACTTTGTTTTGGCAATTTAATTCCTAGTATCCCTGGTTTCTTTCTCATTTAAGCTTATTTTCTGTTCGTGACCTTGCTTGATGGTAATTAACGTAAATATGATCTTTTTCATTGTTAAAATATTGGGATTTTTTTTTCATAGGGATAATTGGGGAGATTTATTATATATAGGTGTAAGTTGTCTATAATAAAAGTATGATATCACATACTAATGAGATTTTTGTACTCGGAATACATTTTGGAGATTTTTACCGAGATATTGTTTATATAAATTTTTTGTAAATATTTTCAATAAAAAAAACTTTAAAAATTGATGTTTGTGAGTTTTTTTTATACATCACTCAATTTATATATATATATATATATATATATATATATATATATATATATATATATATATATATATATATATATATATATATATATATATATATATATATATATATATATATATAAACAATAATAGAATAAAAGTGACAAAATTTTATTTGATAAAAAAATTGCAACTATATAATATACAACATATATATTAAAAACATCACATTTAATCCAAAGTTGTCAGACCTCGGAAAAACGAACCCAAACCCTCCTGTCAGTCATTTAAAACGCCTCCAAAAACTCTCTGTGCGGACGCCAGGTGTCAAGCGAAGAGGATCCGAAAATCAGTTAGTGGAAAACAGGTGTCGACTAAAGAGGGGACTTTCGTTCTGACGTGTGGAGCAAAACTTGGATTTTCAGAAAATCTACTCCACTCTCTGCATGCACCCTCTTTTCATATTTCTGAAGAATCTCATTCTCTCCTCCTTCTCTCTACATCCTCTTCATCTTCTCTCTGAGAAAACACTCACTTTCTCTCCTCCGATCACTATTCTGGCACTGTAGAAGCACTTCCAGCATCAAGAGCTTCCAGATAAACCGTTCGGTTTGTGAAGTTGGGCTGGTAAGTCTTTCTCTTAGCTCTGTCGCTCGTTTTCCTAAACATGCAAACCCAGTTCTGGGTTCGTGTGTTGATCACCATTCTTAAAATGAGTAGTTCTGAATAGTGTCGGGTTGTCACTTGGTGTAGTTTGAATTGTCGAGCGTTGACAGTAGAAGAACATGTAGTGGCGAAATTGTATTTCTGCGTCTGGGAACGTTCGGTCACGCTCAAAGGTAAGTGAAGCTTATTTAATTTAATTTGTATGCTGTTGAAATGTTTGAACATTCGTTTGGTTGATTGAATGATTTTGATGCATGATGACTGAGGTGATTGGATTGAATGAACGTTCGTTGAGTTACTAAATTAAAATGAAGTATGATTATTGTGATATTTGACTATATGATATATGATGGTTGCCATGTTCTGATGTATGAAATATATGAAACTTATATGATATGGATTGTATGAAGTATGAAAGTTGATTATGATATAAATGTATAAAGTTATGAAACTATATGTTAAGAAATGAGTTGAAAATAAATGAGTCTGGTATGAAATTTCTCATATAAAAGTGTACGTTCGTTACTGAACGGTCATTGACTGTTCGGTTTTCCTGGTGAACCTAGTTGAAACGGGATTCTTTCATTTGGAGAGAATCCTAGTTGAGGACGAGCGTCCTCGGGTGATAATACTATGCTTGAGCGTTCGGCCAAGCACAGTCGTATCTGGGTATCCTGTTACAAACTCAATTTATATATATATATATATATATATATATATATATATATATATATATATATATATATATATATATATATATATATATATATATATATATATATAATGGTATATTTCCGTTGTTCATAAACACTACTTCGATAGTATCTTATTATATTTATCAAGCCTTTTATTATAAGTTTAGTAGTGCTCAATCTTACACCTAGCGCTCGTACTTAGTAGTGCTCGGTCTTACACCAAGCGCTCGTACTAAGTAATGCTCGGTCTTACACCAAGCGCTCGTACTCGTTTCTTGTATAATCTATCTTGATGAAAATAGTGTTCGTCTAACTTCAATAGAATTTTCTTCTCTACCGTGCTCGGTCATTTACTGGCATTCGGATTTCTTGATGTAAAATCAAATAAGTTAAATATTCATAAGCGTTCGGTTTCTTCATGAGAATTCTTCTAAGTATTTTATTGGAATATCTCGAAGTGTTGGTATCGATTGGCTCCAGCATAGAGTCGTAGCCTTTGGCGAGGTCTTTTCAGCGTTCGGTCAGAGTTATCAAGAGTCAGTTCATATAATTGATTCACTTTGTAATGAACGTTTGGTTCATTCGTTCCTTGCTATATTTATTACACTCGGTTTCTCTCTCAAACCGATAGTAAACCTTTCGGTCTTATCCTATTCTGGAACTGGAGACCTATTTGTCTCGTCTTCAGTGTTCGTCCTCGTTCTGAGTGAGGATTAACGTTCGGTATTTGGTGTCTTTTATAAACTTTTGATCAAAGAGGAAATTGAAATGATTGATAATGAAAGATGAAACTAAAATGATTGGCAAGGAAAGACAAACTTGAGATGATTGATAATGAATGATGAAGAAAATATGAGATGAATGGAATGTTGTGGATTTGTACGAGCGTTCCAGGGAGGAACGACTCAGGATTGAGAATTGAGATTTGTAAAGTATGACTGTGGTTATGCTAATGCTGGCTGTTCATCCTGATGTTTCGTGGGTACTCGTCCTCACGTAGAGGAGGGTAGGTCATGTGTGGAAACGACAGGAGGTCCCGTCCTTAGGGGTACTTTGGATGAATAGGACTAACCTCGGGTGGCAGCTGATGAGAGTATTCCAGTTACTACATCACCCGGGTGCACGAACGCCTGTAGCTACGCAGATTTCATACAGTCCGGACAGTCAGTCTAGTGATAGGCTTTGTATGATACGTACGTTGAAATTTATTTGGTGTTGGATTATTTGAAATGTATGTTTATGCATGAATTAAATTACATAAGCTTACCCTGCGTTTCCTGTCGTGTCTGGTTTTGTACGTCCGTCCTTGTCATTGCAATGATCATCCGTGTGGATGTGAGCAGAAGGAGACGAGCGGCTGGAAGAGGCACTGGAAGAAGAAAATTTGGAAGAAGTGGAAGCAAAGATCGAGCCATAGGAGCGTTCGGCTAGTTTATAGTAATTTTTGTTGTGAGGTGATCGTTCGGTCACCTCCTCTCTTTTGTTCTATGTGACCGTTCGGTATTTAATTCTTTTGTAAACCGTTCGGTCAGGGTTGCTTATCTTGAGCGGCTTAAATTTGTAACTCCTTCTGTAAGGCCGTTCGGCCATGAGCGTACGCTCGACTCTAGTGTAAGATTGATTCTGGATTATTATTAATGTGATTATTCTAATATATATAGTTTATTGTTGTATTTTTAGGATGTTACAAAAGTTCTTAAAATATTATATTTATAATTTGTTATCTACGTGTCAACATTATCATATTTACTAAATCTGAGATTTTGAACTTCTTAATAGTATTATAACAAATTTTTATATATATTTATAGCAATCATAGATGAAATGAAGTTTGAATTTAAAATTGATGTTATCCAAACAATCTAAGATTCTCTTGGAAATAATTTAATGAAGAAAATATAAATACTTAATGATTTTTATTTAACAGTCAATAAAAATGATAGAATAATTCTTTTAGTTTCAAAAATTACTAAAAAATAGAATTGGAACAAAAAATATATAAAAACAAATATACAAAAGGAAGAATCTGTCATTGTTCAAATAAGAAAAAGAAAAAAGAGTGCGCACATCAATCGTTTTTCTTCCTTGTCGGCCCGCTGTTGTTTGTATAGGGTAACGGCAAGATTGATTCCATAGTCTTGTACATGCGTGCTCACACACGACACATCTTTCTGATTTCACAATGGACAATCTTCATCAAAAGGTGATTCTTGCATCGAATTGCAGGAAAATAACAAAATCTTGTTTGAACTTTGAAGCAAATTAAAGCCTTGAAGCACAAAGTCACAATGATTATAGATAGCCAAACCTTGGTTGACATTTCTCCTATTTTCCTTGTAATTTCATCTTTGACTAAAACTCATCTCTATCTCTCCATCTCTATTTCTACGTTTTCCTATTTATATGCGATCTGCAGTTGGAAGAACTTGCACGCGGGATGGCTTGGGATTTGCATGCTATTGTGGGATGTACAATTGCCCCAGCCACCATTATGGACAACCCGAATCTCATTCTTTCTCAACATTTTTGTGCTGAACAAGATGACCTACTTTGCAATTTTCAGGAATTCTCAGAAACCAAAACGGTGCTTGATGAATTGGAAGAGATTTATAAACCTTTCTACCCCCAATTTCGTAACAGTTCCATCATTTCAAGTTCCCAACCCGTCCCTGATAAAACTGTCAAAAAACTCAAACCATCAAACAAAGTAGATGTACAAGCACAAGATTTGCACGATACCGCAGTCTCTAAATGCAGAAAAAGGTAAGCCATTCATCAAACTATACATAAATAATTTTGCTTCGTTACATCAGAAGTCAACATGTTTATCACTGTTAATTTATCAGCAAGAAGAAGCTGAAGAGCAAGAGGGTGGTGAAGCATATGACAGCTGCAGATGGTGTGTCAGACCCATGGGCATGGCGTAAATATGGACAGAAACCGATAAAGGGATCACCATATCCACGTAGCTATTATAGATGCAGCAGCTCCAAAGGATGTTTGGCCAGGAAACACGTGGAACGTAGCCATTTGGATCCCGGAGTTTTCATAGTTACCTACACCGCAGAACACAGCCCTCACCAAGCTCGAAAAAACTCAACTTCCACCATTGCACCTCCTCCAACAACGAAGTGACATGGCTTAAAAGTTTCCCTATCATTTTCTCCAAACTTTCTTTTGTTTAATCTACAGTAAATCTTTCATTCTTCAGTTTGTTCACTCCCGAAAACAGAAATAAAAGGTTTTAGATAGTTGACAGCTAACATCATTCTAAAATTAACAGTAATCTTTTCAAATTCTGGCATTTATTTAATTGAAGATACTTTCAATTTTGAAAAATTCAAAAAGACTATTATTTAAAGAAACAGAAAGATTAGAAAAAGTATGGTTTTTATGAGTGATGATATACAAAAATTATGCTTTTCACTCTACACCTATTACACCAACAAAAAATATATTTTTTCTTTAAAATATAAAATAAATTAAGATGGATCAATTAAAAAATCAAAATATTTTAATAAATATTAAATGAATGATGGAATATAGAAAAGTATATGTTTATAGTTCCCTTTAAAGTTAGTGTTGTGAAGATATATATATAGATATCGATCTCCAAATCTAGAGCATCCACAGTTATATTGTTACTGCTTTTGATGTAAATCATAATTAACCAATTTTTTTATAAAAAAAAAAATATATTAAAAGAACTATTTACTACAATCTGTTTACAATATATTTATACCAATGCAACAAAAACCTCATTAAATATATTTTCTTCTCGCTTCTTCCTCGTGCCATTGTCCTACATTTTTGTCATTCATAATTAACCGAAATTAATCATGATCCGGTCCACTTAAACTATAGACTCCGTGTGTTTCTTAAAGTAATAATATGAATAATCTATGACTAAGGATCATTTATTGACTCCAATTAACAAAAACTTTTATTTTATTAAAAGATAAATAATCAGGAATTTGCTATTAAAAATAATATAATCACTTAAGCAAAATCATCTATTTTTTTATTAAGAGATATATCTATACACTGATTTCAGCCTTTAGTCTCCGACCCATTCCCACTGTAGTTCAGTTAGATTACAAGTCAAATATGATTGTCTTATAACAGCGCATAAAAGTGTAATTTCCATTTATTTTGTTAGTGAATGACAATAGTACAATGATAGGGTGATTTGAATCTAAAATACCTTTGCAATTATTTAAATGTATAAATTTCTATGAATCTTGAATTTGGAGTTTAGGTTTTGGCAAGCAAAGCAGACACTGAAGCGACGAAAGCAGCATTCATGTACGTGGTAGGCTCGGTGTGGGAATAGTCAGATCTTGCATCATTGAAATGGTCATTTGAATCGGGGCCTCCAACAATGGCACCCACATGAGTATTGGGATTTGGATTAGGAGAATTGTAATAATCTGATAGACCACCATTGCAACCCAACTTCGCCGGATGAACTTTGATTGAAGGTATGGACGAGGCTCTGTGATGTAATTGCTTTGGGTATTTGCTGCCAAATCCCACCATATACGACATCTTCATCGGATTGCTTCCTAATATGTAGTCCACCTGCAATTCCCACACACATTAATTAAACTCTTTTCTTTATCAATTCACGTAATATCAATAGTTATTCTATATATGAATTTGAGTTGTTTGAAAAAAAACAAAGAACACTTTCTGTTGAGAGAGTTTCGTGTTCGTGTGTATATATATATATATATATATACGTACCTGTGTTTTCGCAAAGGCTCTAATTTGAGACGGTGTGAAATGCGCGGAGCCACAATTGATTCCGTTGATGTGATTTCTGTTTAAGATTCTAGAAAAAATGAACAGCACCATGGTCGAGCTCGTGGTATATTGCAAATTGCTACTATCTCTAGTAAACAGAAGACCACCTGAGTAAACAATGAACCTCATTCCATTAATCACATCACATCGTTGAATGAAACATGTAAAACCATTTGTCCAATCTGTAATTACATAATATCTTTTCCACCAATAATAATACCAGTCAGGATCAGCAAACACAACAATTCAAATAATTAAGCTATTTTGAATATAATTATTAACTATATATAATTCGAGGAAACTGAATCAAATTAAATTATGATCTAAAATATTGAAATTAATAACTTTAAGCAACTTATTTTTAAATTTTATAAATTATATTAATAGTAATTCAATTTTTAAAAATATATAAAAAAATTCAATTTAATCTTTTGAATGAAAATAAGTATACGTTTGTTTCAACATCTTTAGGTATACATAAATGTTTATACCAGGAGTTGTTTTAATCTGTCGAGAGCTACTTCCTGGCATCACAGAGCATATAAATGACTCAGCGTCACTCTTAATCTTGGTCAGTTCTTTCTTTCCACCGTAGAATTCCTGGAGAAAGAAATTATAAATGAATAGAATTATCATCTCTTAATCAAACTTGTCCCGTTAGTATAATAGGTATCTGGTAATTTATTAAATATGTAAGACCTCGGTTAGTAATGTCTGAGCCCCAACAAATTTGTTATCCCAGCTGAATTCAGACACTGCCTGGCTCGATCCTTGGTTACCTATGATGTAGGTCAGATACTTGCTTTCTCCACTTGCCTTGTACAACCAAGCAGCCGCCCATAGCAGTTCATCCTTTTTTTGTACACATTACAAAAATCCCAATGAGTTAATGATTAATCAAAATTTTGTTCTAGTTTTGAACGTTTCTTGTACCTGGTAACCCGAGTACGAGCAATAGAATGGGCAAGAACCGGAATAAGAACCTCTGTTCTTGTCTGCAAAATCAAACAGCTGCATGCAAAACATAGTCAGCATATATAAACATGTTATGAGTAAATTGTGTATCAACAATCTAAACATCCTTCAATTGTGCTAGCTGGAAGCACGTCGACATTTCTACGTCATAATAGTTATATATTGCTCAGCATAATTCATGAAAAAAAAAATCATGTATATCATGATGCATTTTGCTTACTGATTTTGAATGGCTTAATAGCGTGGAGGAATACTTGGCATCTATTTTCCTGAATACAATTGAAGCGGCAGAAAGAGCAGCAGCAGACTCAGCTGCGGCTTCAGTTCCTGGAGAATTCGCATCTATCTTATACACTGTCCTTGGTGTATCCATGTCTTCTGGTCGCTCCCAACAGTTGTGATCAGCGTTCCCATCTCCAACCTATCACCATAGGTATACCATTTAAATGTGAAGTAGTCAAATATATAATTCATATTATTGCTGCACCTTTTTCCTTCTCAACTACTTCTTACGTGTTTAGGTTTTGATATGTACACAAATTTTGATCTTAGAAAATGGTATAATTTAGTTTTTATAGCATGTGATTACGATAACAATATCCTTGCTAAATATAGAAACATGCCTGTGTATAGAGGGTGGTTGGGGAAGTATGGGCCCTGAGTATGAAATCTGTACCCCAACGGATAGCACTTTGGAGATAACCAAGCTGGTTCACCGAAGATATCTCACTCTCATACTCTACAGCAGCCCAACTCAATAAGCTCGTAGCAAATGCCATCGGCCATCCAAACTTGACGTTATCACCAGCATCGTAGTACCCTCCAATCAAATTCACCTGTCAGAGATAATATATAAATGATTAATCAAGATATAAGAAACACTGTTCATACGTTCTGAGCTTTCTATATGTTGTTAGAATGTAGGGTTAATTAGTTAGTCATACGTTCTGAAGTTTGCCATCAGAGAGAGCGGAGTCTTCCCTCCACTTCACTCTTTGGTTTGACGGCAACTTTCCTGAGCGTTGTCCTTCAAAAAACAAAATGGCTTTGCCAAGAGCATCTGCATAATCATAATTAGGTGAGCCTGAGGAGCTCGTCAACTTCTCGGCATCCATCATGGCTAATCCATTGTGACTAACCATTGAACTCCACCAGAACACACCAATGAACACCAAATTGTACCCCATCATGTATGAGTATCAGCTAATATTTGGGCTAAACGGGCAGGCTATAGTTGGTATATATAGAGGGAAAATGCCTGCGGCATTACCTAACTGCTACATAACTCGATGAAGTGGAGGTGGAATGGGAGATAGAGTGACGTGCAGTAATCGAAGTCAGACGTAAGGAGTCACGGAGATAGGGTGCCTGATTATAAGCGTTGATGGACAAGAGAAATTTACTCCACAACCCATTCCCTTTAAATTTCCGTGTTTGTCATGCATTATTCTTCGTAACAGACTTCTATACGTGATTACCAACATCTCTTTTTCGGGCTTACCATCAATTTCTTACAGCAAGTGGGCAATTGATTTGGTATCTAATTAATAGTATTTTAGATAAGAAAAAGTTAGGCAGCATGAGTGGATCTGTTTCTTAATTTACTCATCCACGTTTGGCTTTCTTATTGCTCCATTTCATACAGACACACTGATGTTGCGTTCGTTTTGGCATCTCCTTCGATAACAGATTTTTTCTTTTATGAGATTATTTTTTTAATGTGAGAAAAAAAAAAAACTTATTAGAGAGGTGAGGTGCACGACTTCTGCACTATACCACAGTTAATCATGAAACTTTACATGTTTTCTATTTTAGTAATCTTATAAATTGATTACACAGTGTTAACAACATTGTTGGAATAGACTACAAAAAAGAAAAATAAAAAAATTAAAATATAATTGATTATGATTTAAGTTTTAATTATAATTAATTGTAATTAAGATATAATTGATTAAGATTATAAGGTATATACTTATTTTCTCTTATTATAATTAAAACATAAATGATTATGAACAATTATAATATAAGTTGTAATTACAGTTGATTATAATTAAGATATAATTAATTATGGTTGATTATATCTTAATTTATTATATATTATAATTTATAATTTCAATAATGATAAAGTAAAATTGTTTCTACAATGATGAGCAAAACATTTATGATATAATATTTAAACTGAATATATATATATATATATATATATATATATATATATATATATATATATATATATATATATATATATATATTAATCCTAACCTATTAAATTATATTTTATCAAAATTTGTTTTCTTTTCTATGCTTTTATTATACTTATAATTTTAAAAATTGATAAATCTTAAAATATTTTTGGAAAATTAAATCGTGTTTTTACCAATTTTCATCTTATTTGACTAATTTACCAAAATGTCAAGAGTATTTTCTATGGCCGAATTATTTGATCACATATTAGTTAAAATAATATTTTTATCTCTGAACTTAATTTTCAAACCTTATCTTATTGAGTGTTAACAGAGATTGGTTTTTTATTGACATTATTACAGTCATTGATTGATCAATATAGATTTGAACTATTTTTTCTAACATTTTTTAGATTTTTTATGGTTGGTTTTTTATCGACATTATTAGAGTAATTGATTATTCCATATAGATTTGAACTATTTTTTTTAATATTTTTCAGATTTTTTGTGGTAATGAAATTATTTTTTGTAATAATTATTTTTCATCAATGTCTACAAAATTATTTTTATCAATGTTTTTTTGTGACAATTTTTGCATTTAATATTTCTATATTTAATAATGATTAAAATATCATTTTAAAACAATAAAAAATAATAAATTTGAATTGTCTTTCATAAATAGATTTTTTGAGTACGTATTGCAGTCTTTGTGTTATTTATTTGTTATAATTATTTGGATACAAGTGATAAATTAATATATAATCAACCATAATCAATTATATCTTAATTAATCAATTGTAATTAAAACAAATCATAATCATTCATAATCATTTATATCTTAATTATAACAGGAAAAATAGGTAGATACCTTATAACCTTAATCAATTATATCTTAATTACAATTAATTGTAATTAAAAAATTTAAATTATAATTAATTATATCTTAATTTCTCTATTTTTCTTTTGGTATACATAGGTTTATAATTCAAATTTCATCCGTTGCACATAAGTGGTGTACTTCTACATGATTTTTTGTAATTGATTGCGAATAATGGAAAACTTTTGATAAGTGCACTATTTCACCTTTTTCATTGTAGCAATGCAGAAATCATGTATACATAATTTCTTTATTTGAAGTCGTGTGATGTATATAATTAAAATAAAAACTGTATATTAAATAAGGACAAATGAAAATATTCCATCTTTTCTAATCATTCAATTCATAGGAGAGGATATAAGCCATATGCATTAATCAATAAGAAACCAACAAATGTGAAAGTACTTTGACATTCACAGCACTTGAATTTCATGTTTCAACGAGGATGACCTAATTTTTGAAGAAAACGTGATACATCGGATATATATTAGGTTAATTATGATTCCGTGTTCTGATACGAAATTACAGGCAAACACCAGAAACATCGAAACTCTAATCCGGTGGGACCAACTTATTCCGAGAGGTTTAAGTTCTTGATTGACAACAGGACAGTGTTCGGCTATTACTATTTCTGTGCAAACTGATCCTGTTCCGGAATGATTCATGTTCGTCATATCACATGCATACGTGCCATCCTCGGAGAAATTTTGGTACAATCTCTTAACAAACTATATAGGCATCATAATTCATCGTTGTTATACTTTACTATACATTTCGGCGATACATGAACATAGATTTTGTTTTCCAGCTATGGTGGGACAGATCACTTGCTGCACGGGTTAACGCATTCAAAGTAAATTAATTAACTGAGAAAAGGAGAGAACAAGAATATCACACCCACATGCAAATTATATTGGGATTAACTAACTAATTAACTATTCACTGTCTTGTCGCAACTTTGCATACACTCGCGCAACGATAAATACTTAACTTTATGCTGTGCCAGTTGATTAAGAAATAAAGTCAAAATAATAGCTCTGTTTAATTCTGCATAAAGTCAAAATTTTGAAACTAGCTTTTTGTTATAGCTTTTTTTATATATGTATAATCTCAAATAATTGATTTTACTTCGCTAGTTAAGATGAAAAGAATGAGAGAGAAAATATTTTGACATATATAAATTTTTTATATTCATTTAACATTATTATTATTATTATTTAAAAAATATATAAAAATTCACTCTTTTATAATCATTTTATCTTTATTGTTTAGGTGATATGAATATAAAATTATATCACCCTATATTACTCAGAGAACAATACTCACAAACTAAGTGCTACTTTGAAGCATATAAAATTTTATGGAGTAATATTTGATGATGGCAAATTCTTTAATATGATTTGGAAAATAAATACAATTCTTAATGTGTCAAGTATTAAATTTGTTGATTTTAATAGTGTTGCAATTAAGATAATATCCAACATAGAGATGTTGTGACATCCGGGCACTGACGAGGGCGGGGAGTGACGCCGGTGCAAGAGGCATGGTGCAGGGGCACAGACAAGGAGCGGCTCCTGGCAGCTTCGGGTGGAAGGGGTACATGGACGAATCGAACATACACCGGAATGAGAGGGATCTGGAGACTGTATAGGTATGGGACTATACAGTTGAAGGATAGCTTAAAGGGATTGATTTGGCTACTCATATCACCAAATGCATTTGCTTTTCGGTAGCCTGAAAGCTTCGTGGTGATCTGTGGGGGCAGTAGATGGTCCCTGTGAGTTGCCGGGGACGTTACAGATGTACTGATATCTTGTAAGATGTATGTGTTGTGTGCAGAATGCAAAATAATCAAATAATACTTTTTTTTTTTAATATAACAGTATCACACAACTAAAGTCATGTAACATTTTTATCATTTTAAAACATGCCAAAACAAAATAATGGAGGGGAATGAAAGCTTACACATAGATGTATATTGGATTTTTTGTTTAGAAATACAAAGGTTGGCAGCTGAAATATTTGGAACTGCAAAGTATGGGTTTGGATTAGAAACTAAACCTTTTAAAAATATCATACTTTGATTGGTGTTTCCCAAAACCTGCATTATTAGAAGTATCCAAAAATAAATCTACATTTGTGTATTTGTGTAGATGACTCTCGAGTTCAATAAGTTTTAGGAGTGAGAAAAACCAAAGGAGAAAACGAGTTAGGATATAGAAATGATGAAATTAACACTACAATAATTTCTTAATTATTGACAAAAAATGTATTAATAATTTTTTTTAGTAAAACAATTTTTTTAAGAGAAAAAAAAATTGTTGATAAAATATAATGACAAATTTTATGAAAATAAATATGCCAATATACATCAATAAAATAATATTTAAATTATCAGAAAAATATTGATTTTTTAATATAATCTATATTTACTATAAAAATATATATAAAAAAAACATCTATCCATCCATGGATTTAAAACTAATTTTCTTACAAATGATAAACCTAAATGGAAGGGAGAAAAGGGAAATTTAATAAAATACTAAATAATGTACAAATAGTTGTCCCGAAACATCATTAGTAATCAGCCAATTTTCAAGCAAACCAATTAATTTTACTCCTGTAAAATAAATTGATATTTTAAAATTCGGATTTTTTTAACCATTCTTTTAGTCTTCGTCATCATTTATTAAAGGTAACTTAACACTAAAAAAATCTTGATTCAGGTAAAAGTGAAAACATAATTTAAATTAAAATATTAGATTACATATGTAATTCAATTAAACAATATATTTATTATATAAATAAGAAAATTACATACATAACTTATTAATTTAATTTCAATATTGTATTTCTATTAAAAAAATATAACTAGCTTAAATAATTGTAATTTATTTTCTATCTTTCTAATATTATAATTTTGAATAGTTATGATATAATTTATTTTTAGTTTTTACAGACTTTAATTTTATTTCTAAAGTTAAAAAATGTAAAACGTATTTTTATCTTTACAACTAAATATTATATATATAACAATCACGTATTATATTGAAAATCCCATGAGAAATAAGTCTAATTTATAACATGTTATGAGTGGATTGAGTTAGACTTTTACTTCTTAAAATGTTAGTAATAATTATTTTTAAATATTTTTAAAATATTATGTAATTCAAAACTAACGTAAAATAACTTTTTACATATAAACATTTTTTTATTAATGACATTTAATATATAAAATTAGATACATAGTACATTGCAAAACAAATATTATACAATCAATTCCTTTATATACTATTTGTAATGAAAAATTAATAGTTATTGGGAAATTGTAATTTTTTATTAATAAATAATTTCTCTGTCTAGATGTTATTTTGATTTTTTTAAAGACATGTCAAAGAATTAGGTGCTTAATAAAACTTTTCTAATAAGTCAATTCGACTTTACATGAGTCAAATTGAAGCATTTTTTTAATTCAATTTAATTTTTTAATAAGTAAAGGAATTAAACAGGTTTAATAATATTCAAATTCAAATTAAATTTTTTTTTTACCTTATCTATTATAGGATTTAGGGCTAGCTTAATTTAATTAACTAAAATTCTATAAACTCTTAAAAATGCAATAAACTCTTTTAAATCATCATTTGAGGGTAAAAACATTAAAATGGTGCGAACATTAAAATGGTGCGGTTTAATTGTTTTATTTATCGATATGAGTTAATCTTTTTAAAAAAATTACATGATTTAGAAGCACGTCATTTAACCAATAAGTTATACTTTGTAACACAATTTCGCTTCATTTAGTTTTTATTTATTTATTTACGATGAAATTAAGCTTATAAACATAACTGAAAACACATATATATCTTTACTTTATTTATAATAAAAAAGAAAATATAATTATAAAGTAAATATAAGTGAGGTAATTATTTCAATTTAAAAAATAATTATTTATTAAAGGATAAAATTGAAATATATATATATATATGATTTTCTTTTCATATAATAGTGTAAATAGTATAAATGATTTTAACGCAAATTACACTAAAATCGTATATAATAAATTGATTTTAACATTTTTTTGGAAATGTAATTGAGAACCCACCTTAAGTGATCTTTGTGGTGTTAGTAAAACCTTCTCACATTTAAAAAAAAATTAACACAGATAATAAAAAGTATGCCTTCGTTTCCAAAATATAAATACCTGACATAATTAAAATTTTGAATATAAATAAACTCCAAAACAACATTATAATCTAGAAAATAAAAATATATTTAATCCTTTATTATAAATTATTAATAGTTATGCTAAACAAAACTATAAAAATAATATAAATGTGAAATAACGATTTTGTTTTGATTCAATTTAAATGTTATACTAAATTAAGATCTAACTTAATAAGTGGGTTTAATTTTTATGTTTGGTGAAATAAATTTTAATATAAAATAAACCACCTAATATTTATAATAATATATGAAGAGATCCATTATTTGATGTACATATTTAAAATAAAAAGGATGATTATTTTAATGTTAAAAGTAAGTGTAAATAAAATTCAACAGAACAGAACAAATCTTTTTTATTTTTTTATATCATTAATATTTTCTTTTTATTGAATAAAAAAAAGAGAATTTGAAAAGGTTGTTTTTGGTTTGGGTGGAAGTAAAGTAAATACCATAGAGGGAGGGAGAAGTAAAGCAAATGAAAAGAAGGGTCTAGAAGAAAAATCCCTGCTTAGAAATAAATATTACTGTGGAATCGCACGTCAACGAGCTCACTCCAAATCGAAATGGCGAAAGAACTTGAGAGGAAAGCGAAGGAAGCATTCTTCGATGACGACTTCGCTCTCGCCGTCGATTTCTACTCCGAAGCCATAAAACTAGATCCAAAGGACGCTCATCTCTTCGCTGACAGAGCACAAGCCCATATTAAGCTCAACGCTTTCACTGGTTCATACCTTCACTCTCTCTATTCCCTTCATTAATTTCACTTTCTCGCTCTCTTCCTTACTCAAACGTATGTTTCCACCGCCAGAAGCAATTTCCGATGCCAACAACGCCATCTTATTAAACCCTTCCTTGTCCAAGGCCTATCTTCGTAAAGGGTTTGCTCTTTTTCTCTTTCAGTAATTTAGATACAAATTCAAAAGTTGTCATAATTTTCACATCGAATCAGCGTATCTATGTTTCTACGCTTCTTAGTTGCTGTTGGTATTTGTTTTTACAGGACTGCTTGTATAAAGCTAGAAGAATATCACACTGCCAAGTTGGCACTTCAAAGCGGTGCCGCTTTTGCGCCAGACGATTTAAGATTCTCCAAGTTGATTCAAGAATGTGACCGCTTTATTTCAGGTGACCACACATTACACTTAACCTTTTTTTAGGTTTGAACTGTGTGTGCCGATATACAGTGACTGATTGTTGACATTGGATGAATCAGTTTAACTTTAGTAGTAATTAACCTTTTTATCGTATCCAATGAGTATGATCTTTTTATTAGATTTATAGATAGTAGATAGTGAAGTGCGAAATTCACATTTGTATTGTATTGTATAATGGTATAATGAGTGAGGGGTACTAATATAACATTTTTTTGTGATTGAGAAATTGTGCTTCTCTTCATTTGATGTATTATATCTCTTCATTTATCAGAGGAACCAAATGATTTTGTTAGCACCATATCGTCAAATGGTTTCCACTTGAACAATACAAATGACGGGGTGACTAAAGAAGCTGAGGAAGACAGTTTGGTATCCCAAATCAAGGAAATCACAATAAACAGGCCAAAATACAGGTTCTCGCCGTTTTATTTTTCTTTCCTCCATGCTGTTATTTTTTACATTATTAAGTTCTGTACAAAAACTATAACCACCATCATGAGTCACTACTCCCATGAAATCCGTTATTAATTCTACCAGATATAAGAATCAAGAACATTTTATATGGTATTTTATGGTTTTTAAATCTTATTATTACTAGGTTCATTTAAGCTTATTATGTATATCATAAAAAATATTTAATCAAAAGCCTCCTGGGATGATGTTTCTTTAATGATTATTTCGTCTAAAAAAGTGCTTATCAAGCGTGCACTAGGGTCTAGGAGTATGGGGAGTGTTAATACGTCATGCTACAATTCTATAAACTTCCAATAATTTGTTTTTTTGGCATTGTGTCTCTCGTGTTGTATCTATGGATATTTCATTTTATGCTGAAATTTGTTTCTCAATGGATATTTCATTTTATGCTGAAATTTGTTTCTCAACTTACGGATAACATGTTGATTATGCTTAACCAGACATGAATACTACCAAAAGCCAGAAGAAGTGGTTGTGACAATATTTGCAAAAGGAATATCAGCAAAAGATTTGGTTGCTGACTTCGGTGAACAGATTGTAGGTTTATATAATGGGTGCTTAGTATTTCCCCTGTACCGCTGTTTTATTTCTTCATGTGTTTCATATATAACTCTTCAGATAACTTGAAGTACTTGAACATTACAGCTTAGTGTAACTATTGATGTTCCTGGCCAAGATGTCTATCGTTTCCAACCTCGATTGTTTGGGAAGGTAACTGATTTATATTAATAGTTTACTTGTCTATACTTGATGATTTTCTATCTTTTTGGATACCACATAAAATAGATACAATTTTCTGACAGTGCCATAACAAAAAGATCCTGCTTTATCTACCTTGTGATTTTGTTCTAATTTCACCATTAAATAGACTCAGGATGACTATTTATTTTTTGTTTGGTGGGATCTGAGGGGTCTCTGATAATATTCCTCTTGTTTTTTTCTAGATTTGTTTTGGAATACTTCAATTATAGAATTTAAATGGATTCATTTGGAATGAATTGGTGTAGAAGTCCTTAACCTTTTTAAAATTAATTAATCTCTTAAATTAATATTATTCTAAATAAACTTGGTACATTAATGTATTTACTGATGAAATTATGATTTTTTTTTTTTTTATTTTGAACTATGGCTAAATAATCATTATAGCAGTCACCATACAGCTATAATGTGGCTTCTTTGACCCCATGGGCTTCCACCATAGGCAATTTATGTACAGTGGCCCGATTTGGTGGTACCGTGTGCCACAATGACATGTTTATTTGGTTGAATTTTGGCCATCTGCCATTTATAGTGTTGCAAATACTCAATTATGTAACTTGGTTCAATAATGATTTTATTCCTTATATTTATCTGTTTTTTAATAGCAAGGCATTCTATTTCTTTCTTTTGTTGAATTATTTTATGTATATTTGAATATTACTTTATAATTCAGGATGAAAGTCTTGGGGATGTGGGCTGGTGCTAGTTTAATATCTGTGTTTGTTTATCAGGGGACAGCTACTTGATTTTATTTTTCTAATTTTAAAATAAGCCATGTATTGCTTGGGCAAATAATAGCAAATAAATATTCAAGTTCACTATTCATTCCGTACCTTTTCCTTTTGCTTGAGCAAATCAGATAATACCCAACAACTGCAAAGTTGTGGTATTGTCAACCAAAATTGAAATTCGTCTTGCAAAAGCTGAAGCTATTAATTGGACATCTCTGGAATATAGCAAGGATACACTACCCACTAAAATAAGCATGCCTATAGGTGAGATGACTATTTATTTATTTTATCCTTTTGTGATACCTTTGTGTCCTTCTAATTGTTAATTGAATAATTGAGAATGTAACTTGAGGCAACTACTTTCCTGATTGTGAGCTTACTCCCACTGTTAATGCATGCAGTTCAATCTCAAAGGCCTTCATATCCATCATCAAAAGCAAAGACAAAAGATTGGGATAAGTTGGAAGCTCTAGTGAAAAAAGAGGTTTGGAAGCTATCCCTTTCTCCCTTCGGGATAATTTAGGCTTAATTTTTAGCGGCTCCATATAATTTCAATTTCAATTTTTACTAGTTGCCCATGACTTAGGATAAGCAATTAGCTTTCTTTGTGTGATTGTTTGGCAGTACATCGACAAAATATAGTTTTATGTTTGACAGAATGACTAATTGTGGCACCATCTTAGTTGATTTGATGATATTTTTACTGATGTGGATTACCTTGAAGACATTGGAATCGTGTGTTTCAATTCCTTACCAGCAATGAGAATCCAAATCATTGACATGCTGATGGATGAGTGTAGAGTTTAATGTGAAAACTTCAGATTTTAAATTGTAGATGACCAAATTCAGATTTTTTGTTTAGCTGGAAGACCTGAATTAAACCTACTCCGTATTCGAATAATAAAAAATTAGAAGGTTGCAAATCTAGATCAAACAGAATCTGTACCTCATCTTGTAAGATACGAGACTGTTGCAACGATATTGACAAAATTGTGGCCTGCCTTTCAGGAGAAAGAAGAAAAGCTTGATGGTGATGCTGGTTTGAATAAATTGTTCCGTGATATTTACCAAAATGCAGATGAGGACATGAGGAGAGCAATGAGCAAGTCTTTCGTAAGATATCCATTCTGTGCATGCTTTGATATTGACGTGTTTTATTTCCCCCGATTGCGGCTAGTTTTATCTTAAATCATTAACATTTACTCCCTTTTTTTGAACTGCTTTCTTTTTGTAGGTGGAGTCAAATGGAACAGTGCTATCAACTGATTGGAAAGAAGTGGGATCAAAGAAGGTGGAAGGCAGTCCTCCAGATGGCTTGGAGCTGAAAAAATGGGAGTATTAATCGGGTACTAAAATATCCATATTTGAAGCTGATGCTTGTGGGAATGTAATCATTGTTAATGCTGTTTTATTTGTGTAAGGGACGTTATTTTTCTGTGTGAACAACTTAATTTGCTTTTTGCTGTAGGAGTGGATTTAATTTTCTTGGTATGTGTTCATATAATGTCGGATTCCAAGTTTTTATTTTCTTATGAATTAAATATTGGAAATTAAGTTTGACTGTGGAGATGATTATGAGCAGTAATCTTGTCCGAGCTTCGTCATAAGATAAAAGTCATCATCCTTGGTTCAGAGAAGTAGGAGGCAAAACGTAGTCTTTAGCTTTTGTATATAACCTGTGCCATGTGGGAACTGAGTCTCCTCAGTTTTCCTTACCTATCAATAACACCATCATAAACATAAAGGTAAGTTTTTTGCTAGTCAAATCTGTAAAAATGGAAGATTGCATTAGGTTCCCTCAAATGATTCAAACTGAACATCGAATCAAAATAATCGTATATGAATGCAACACAACATTAGAATTTGGGCAGTTATTGAATCTCATAAACCGGAAAAAAGGTGATAATGTACTGCATGAGTTGGATAGATCAAGAAACTACCTGTTTGAGGATGCCTTTTTATTTTATAAATATAACTTAATACAGAGTACAAAAGTCATAAATGTGTTGGAACGAGAAAAAAGTTAGCTATAAAGAAAAATAATTAATTATATTTGGTTCTCCCTTTCAAGTGATTCAGTCAATGTACTAGTAGTTATTATTTATAAATTTCTCGAAATTTAGTCAATTTGAAACTATTTTAGATATGAATTGTATTGTATTTTTTTTATCAATATTAGAGAAAACGGATACTCTTCTTGACATCATAATTTATAAAAATTAATATAAATAATTTTTATAATTTTATCTATTTTACAAATAATTTTATTATTTAATTTTAAAATGATTAAATTTAAAAAGAAACGGTTAAATTTAAAAACACTTGAAAGATAAAATTAAAAAAAAAATGTTGACACCACGAAGACGAATCCTTTTTTATATAATAGTGTAGATTATACAATAGTGTAGATTCAGGAAGGAATAATCCATCCAATATATGAATCATTCTCAAATTTTACGTGCATCTTAATTCTTTTCTTCAGTGGCATGATATAATTTTTTTGTAGGCGAGCTCCCTTCTTTTGTGACCGATTTCAAGAAATACAATTAAGTATCACCAGTTTGCCTAAACCCAATTGGGTAGACGATGATCTCCACTTTTTTTTTTCTTGAATCATAACACTTAAGAAACAGTATTCTTAAATAAAAACAAAACATATTGAATTAAAAATCTCTTACGCATATATTTAGTAATTTTACAACAGTTTTAACATTTACTGAATAAACATCAATCAATCCCCACTTTCGATGGGTATGAGAATAAGTTGTGAGAAAATATTCTATATAACAAAATAAAACCTTGAACATGGATGTCTGAGAATAAGTTGTGAATGTAATTCTCTGTATCTGTTATACTAGATAAGTCTATATACAGACAGACAGTGCTGTGATGAAGGCTATGAGAAAGTGGAGAGTTGCACAAGTGTCATCAAGTGGAAGGACGATTGTGAGCATTTGCATTTCTATTGTTAGCAATAAGCACATCCTGTTGGGTCGACCCAGTGGCTCGTCGGAGAGGTTGTGGAGGTGGTGGTCTTGAACCTTGGGTTTGTGTTGGAGTAATTATTCGCTGCGCAATAGATTCGTCGTAAGGCTGACTTAAATCTAGACTTCCACGCATTCGTCCAGTGGGAGCCCAATTCTGTTCTGGTTGCGTACTGAATAATTCATCAGGCCTAGAGACTGAATGTGCTGTGTTTCCTCTTCCCTGGAAACTGTCAGTTACAAAAGGTGTGCCTGCAGCACCGCTTTGATTTTGGACCGGAACTAGTGGTGTCCATCTAGGAGGCTGATTAGCGGCCAAACCCCTAGATTGTTGGCTATGAGCAGTGGTAGCAGCTGGCGAAACATTCCTAGCATTGGAAATACCTTGTCTGGCAGCCGGTGGAGCAGCCATGCCTGCAGCCTGTAAATTCCCAGATTGTGGAACACTTTGCTGGATGTGAGACCATGGGGTAGTAGATGGTCGGAAATTTGAATGCTGTCGAGATGGCCGAATATTCAGAGATTGCTGCAGGTGTGAATTTCTAAAATCAGATAACGAACCAGGTCTGTATGGGTTCTGCGATTGAGTTGATGTTGGCGGGTTCTGTAATGGTACCCGACTCTGATTAATGAGAAGTTAAAGATAAGTACAAGAGCCATGGACTCCAAGTAACTCAAAATTAAGCTTCTTCTAATGAATGAATTTCAACTTCATGGTTAAAGAAACTAAATTCAGGCATCAATGATTTTTACTGTACGAGAAATGAAGAGTAACAACTCAATATGAAGTATAATAGGACATTAACATATCCTAAGGCTGCCCTGACGGCTGTATAATTTCTTTAAGAAGATAAATAAATATCATTCTTTCCTGAACCAATTTTCTTATTTCCCACTGATATTTTTCTTGGATAAGAAATTTAACAGGCTATTCCTGAGGTTTGTTTATGTATGTACACTTATTTAAAGGTTTGTTTAGAAAAGTTTCTCTACAAACATTTCTGAGGAAAATAAAAATGAAAAAAAAAATGAAACACTAAAATTAGTTTAAGTAAAAATTAAAAATTAAAAACTATACAAAAGAACATCTACAAATTAGCTCGTCATAAGTTCATTTTAATTCTAACTTATGAAAATTCATTTCTTTTTTATTTTCTCGTTCCTAAAAGTACTACAAACTTGTCCAACACAGGCCCTAAGATGGAGAAGAGCTTCTAGTAACTTGTAAGAATAGAATCTCGTCACAAATTGATTTTCCTTGTAGTTGGTACAGGGGAGTCTTATTACTTAACTTAGAGTTAACAAGCACGCTAATATGGATATGTAATCTCAAAAACTGATCCAATATGGAACAATTATATATGAGGAAATATTGGTTTGACACCTATCATGGAAAAAGAAGACAGAAAAATGATTAAGGTGGTTTGAATTGAATGTTACTAGAAGGCACTGATGATCGAATGATTTTTAACCCTGTGACCCATGTTCTTGACCTTACCTATCCGGAATTGACTACCATACCCAAAAAAATTACAATTTAAGATCAGCACATTGTTATTATGACCTAGTGTTTCAGTTGTCAAGTTTTCCTCAAAAGCAGCCCCTAAAAACGTGTAATAATTTAGTACAAAATAGTAAACATGCAGTCAACAAACCAACCTGTGTTGCATTGTGATGCCGAAATGCAGGTGAATTCACACCTGAGACCTGAGGCAGATTCATTGGGGATCGAGAAAAACGTTGCTGTCTTTCAGTATCACTAAGTATGGCTTTCAAAGTATCTCCCGATGCCTGAGATTGGACTGGGAGGGCCTGAACAGCTACTGGAGTTCTATTAATATGTCTTGGCACCGAGGACGACCTACCATACTCGTTAACTGAATTCATATGATTCATCTGCATCGGTAAATTGTTTGGTCCTGAAATTTGATTACGCATGCCAGAGTTAACTGCAGGGTTATTGTCACGACCTGCAGATTCCTGATTAAATGCTGGAGAAATAGTGTCGGGCAGAATAGGTAGCTCCAAGGTACCAACCATTGGGGTATCAGACCTACTACAGGCAATATAAACCCCAGACAAAAAGTCATCCATTTGACCAGCAACATTTCGATTAATACCAGGAGTGTTCATACCCAAGGAAGTTGAATTTGGAGCGACAAAGTGACTTTGAATAGATGCCAGGAGAGGTTTTCTATCTACAATTTCAGAAGAGTCCATTGCCTCCACATGATCATCATCTTCGGTGAGGTCAACAGTTGCAGGAGAGCAAGTATATTCTTGTGGTTCAGTTTGTTCCTTTTCATGGTTGGGAGCCTTCTTTTGCATCTTATCCACATCATGATCTTTTTCCGAGACTGCCTTCCAAGATCCATCAGCAAGGACAATCACTTCCGTAATGCTCTCACCAACATTTTTCAGGATCTTTGGTTAAAAAGAAAAAAAAAATAGAGGTTTATTTTTCAAATCTTTACAACCTTCAATTAATCCTAGGGTCAATTTGGTGTACCCTTAAAATTTGAAAGTGTGCGGTGGAGGTTGCAGATTAAAAACAAAACTAAAATTTCCACTCCCAATTTTAAGGTGCGCCAATAAACAATAGATAACTAAATTGATGGATTGGAGTAAATCAACTAACCTCAACCATGTTTCGGTCAAGTCGAATATCAGCATAACAGACATACTGATTGCAATGAGGGCAGCGCCAGGATGGCCTTTTAGAATTGATACTAATGAAGTTGTTAAAGTCAAAACACTACAGTAACAAAAGAACAAAAACATGTTAGGAAGAAGGGAAGACACAAAGGGGAATAAATAAATACATACATAAACCGCAGTACACAAAAAGACTTGTAACAATTAACCACATCATAAATTTTTCATTTTAGAGGAATGTCGGATACACTCACTCTATAATTTATTGAAATTTATTTGAAATCACTAATTTTAGTAGGCTTCACTTTCAAATCGAAACAGTCACTAAATTAGAAATGGGATCCACCATATCGGCTATTTTCAATAAATTTTAGTCAGAGGTACACTCGTAGTGTGTTAAAAAAAAAGTGTTGTTAGCACTCCTCTTCTAACTTATCATGACAAGTTATTATTCTACATAGATTTAAGCAAATTTTAGTACTAGTATACGGATCAGATAATAGAGAGGAAAGTATTGTTAAGCCTTAAAACAGTTCTTTAATATTTTGTTGTAAAGATTTTATAAATACAAAATGCATCAGCTGAGAAGCTCAGTGATTTTTGGTCATCCTCTAAATTCAAGCAGTGACAATTAGCTTTATCGTGTGATAGTACACTTCTAAAGCCAGTTTTAATATTTGTCGTAAGAAACACATTAGGACCCACCCTAAGTTTTTTCCACATTAAGTGATGCTAGTACAGGAAGACTCACCTGGAAATGTTTGCATGATCGCCCTTTGACAGGAGTCTTAATACGTGTAAAGCTGTTTGTACACATTGAAACACAACACATCAACTTCTATAAAAAAAAATTACCATGAAAAGAGAAGGATTACCATAAAAATAGTGAAAAACCCAATGTACTTCAAATATAATAGAGCAAATAATCATAAGCAAAATTTCTGACCGGAAAAGCATTCTAGTAAAAGGCATTGAGCCTAAGAATAAATATAACAGAAGAGTGATAGAGAAACCATTGCAAATAGAAAACTTCAAAAAATTATAGCTAATGACAACACCAAGAAACAATGTTAAATCATGATAACTTTGTTAAACAGTAGTGAACAAAACTTATTTCCAATTATCCAGCATTCAATAATATTGTAGTGTACTAGTTACAAAAGAACAATATCAGAATTAGAAAGTGATACAATAAGGTTTTGGAACAAGAAACAGACTGCTGGGTTCTGGTTGAATAAATAGAAATATAAAACTCATTATGATGATTATTTAATAGAAAACATCATTACAAAAATTGAAATCAAGATAAAAAGATAATTTTCACACAAAAATATTTTTAATAATTTACATTTATTAATGTTGTAGATGTTCAATTAAGTGCTTTGGGACATCCACATAATCAGTGTTCATTCATATCTAACTGCAGCTCAACAGAAAAAGGAAGAAAAAAAGGGGAAAATCCACCAAAGGTGAAAACAGGGCATGAGTTCCACTAAAGTGAAATTGCAAAAATAGCACTGACGGAATAAACAATACAAATAATAATTTAATAGTGGAAAACCTCAATTAAAGAGGACTTGTTACCTCTGACTTTCCACATTCAATTCATAAAATAGTTTTGACTAAAATTCAAACGCAAAATATAGCAAATGAAAACCAGATTTAATGAAAACAGTATTGGACCATCAACATATTAATTCTGAACACACAATAGATAAGACCACAAATAACTAACTCCATAATTCTTCAAATTCAAGGTCTGTAAAGGGCCATATTTCTAATGCACTAAATCAATAGACAGTGAGAGATTAAAATGGATCTCCAATAAAAAATGCCATCAATTATACTATATTAAAGATGGGAAATCTAGCAACGGACAAAGCAGAGGAATAAAAAGTTATCACTGATCAGTAGCTTGAACACATACCTTATTGGACAATTTAGCGAAATCTGTGAAGCCCCCTCAACAATATCTGAATCTTGTTACACGTAAAAGAATAACAATGAATTGTCAAAGGTGGATTAATACAAATAAGAATAAGATTTAGGGTTTTATCTTGGAGTGCAGTCATTATAAATATCCAAATCATACCAAAATCAATAGAGGTAACAGCAGGCTGGAGATAATCTTGAAGAACTGGATCTTCATGCAAGGGTGTAAAACTCATATAGGCAACGAGTACAATGTAACGACCTTGACAATGATAATGCTTACATTTCAGAAAGATGCCGATATTGAAAACTACAAGGATGACAGGGAAGAATAGAAGTTTTAAACGATTACCATTGAACTGGCCCACAGCTTGAAGAAGATTTGTCCCAAATTTAAGCATAGCAGTCACATCAGTTGGCATTTGTGGTCCAGGATCCTGATCAACAAAATGACAGATAAAAGTTTATGCCAAACTGTACAAAAAAGTCTTTAATAAATTTTAAAAATGTGAGCTAATATGCAACAGACCATTTCAACATAGGTCCTATTGGCTATTCCTTTTCCATTGAGGAGAAAACTACACAACATGCAATAAAAAGGTCAGTCAGCATCAGCGTAGAATTCATCCACACGTTTAATATGTTTAAAAGCAACCATACTTCGCTTGCGGAGGACTTATGAGGCATGCTGATATCTCAATGTTATCTATCTGTGCCACCAATAAAAACTGCAAGTTGAAATGAGTAATATAACTTAGAACATAAACCAAAAAACAATAATAATATTGGGTGCATTCAAATTACAAATAAAAAACAACAATGATATCTATTATTGTTACTGAAAGGAAAATAGACAGTGATTGAAGATACAAAAGAATCTAAAATATGTTAAACATTACACAAAAAATGAAGCAAGCAACATCTTCGATATGAGGAGAGGGAAAGAAATTTTCATATTACTTTATGACTCCCAAAATCCTAATGTGAATGAATAGGTTAATTCTGATAACTAAAAATTAGAAAATATAGACAATGCGCAATGCACTATGATAATATATAATACTATATAGCCCATGTTTAACAAGACAAGTCAACTCGAGCAATTCTTACAAGTTTCTCTTTAACAAATTCACTCTTGGTAATATGAAAACCAACCAGAGAAGCTCCATATCCAGGCTGCGTTGCAGATAAAACAATATTAAATATGTTCTCAATACAAAATAAGAACTGAATTGACAACTCCCGAGGAAGAACCTGGATCTCAATTGATGCAAGTATTGAACCCAATTTAACATGGGGATAGAACCTGCTTGGAAATCCACATAACCAAAAATATTACTATTTCACATCAAATAAAGTGATAAAATCAGATGCATTATTTCTTATAGGTCCTTTCATTTTTTCCTGGCTAACATTCTTGTCTACGGTGATAACTGTAACTTGTTAGATACAAAAAATACACAAAAGTAAAATATTCTTGTCTATTTGAAAAATAAAAGAAAGGGTGTCAGTGAAGATACGTAGAAATAGCTCATAGGACCTTACTTCTCCATTATAGTTGATATTTCAGAACTGCATTGTCTAGATGTGGCATTTATACTCCCCATACTGCTGTAGACTTTTCCGATCTATACTACAAAAAGATGATGATAAAAAACATGAAAATTAGAATCCACCAGATAGCAAAAGACGAAAACAAAACATATAAGCAAACCTCATCCAAAATAGTAAGAAGTTCTTGTGATTCTTTCGTTTGGAACCATCCAATTTCACAGGCACCCTACAATGGTGGAAAGTGTCAGTAGGAAATACAAAACTACATAAATGTCATGGTGCATAACTTCAGGATGCTTTTGAGAAACATACTATAGGTAAGCACAGAAATAACTGGTATAAATACAATGTCCCATTTTCATGCAGATTTTTCAACTTGCGATACAAAACTTCCAAAATTCTTCAAGAACTAGAAAACCATTCAGACTCAGACATCAGTATAAACTTCCTGATTTAATAGTTTCAACACAATTATTGTGTCAAAATGCAAGAACATCATGTAGTTGGCAACAATTCCTGAAAACGTTCACTTAGTTATCATGTAGTCGACACCAATTATGCACCTCAAGATCCATTAATTGGTCTTCTTCTCTATTATCCAAACCAAGGTTTTCATTGGTCATACAAAATGCAAATTCAACAAGTTATTGATGGCAATGAGCAACAACATGGAAAAATGAACTTACCTTTACAGATATCATCAACACCATCATAGCAGCTTGCGAAAGTTCATCATTCTTTAGTTGACAAATCTACATGGAAAGGGAAAAAGTAAAAGCTTCCAACATACATGCACACCATAATTAAAAATACTAATGAAACTTTTTCCTGGTTCGATCATTGGAAAAAAAAGGTTCACAAGAGACACCCACACAATGTCATGAAAATCACCTGCTTCACCAGCAAAGGCAGCTCGTGAGCATTGCTTGGAATTTCCCCATTGGCCAGTGCATAATCAATGCCTCTGTAAAATGTAAAAAATAAACCAAGTAAAAAGCCAGCGCATTTAAAACAATAAGTTAACACGACATGGTCATTCCATGCAAACGCAACATTTTTTTCAGCTGTTTATTTATTTAGTCATTCAGATAATAAATATCCATTGTCTCCTTGAGGCTAAAAGCTAAATCTCCAAATTCAAAGGTGATGGCTAAGAAGCTAAGGATAACGAAATTCATTGCTGCCCATAACAACAACGTGCACCACAAGAACACTAATGATTTCCAGTGTAAATTTTCACTACCCACTCGTAAAACGCAATATTTCGAAAAATACAGTTTAAGACCTATCACTACCAGAATTTGATCCAACTAAGGTGCTTCAACTAAAACGCAAGCAAATACATTTAGAATCTGTCACTAGAAGTAAGCTGAAACATTTCCGACGAAGGGAAAAATAAATAATTAGAAGGTAGAAGGAGATAGAACCGAGAGAGGGAGAGGCAGTGGTTATAAAATTCTTTAGGATCGCCTCGGTTGCCAGGTTGAGCAAGCCAAGCCAAGCGCTCCGTGACCTTTTGTATTCTGTACATGTTGATCACTGATGGCGACGAATTTGCCGGCAATGGCAACCCCACCGCCCCGTTCATTTACGCCTTGGAGTTTTTGGAGCTGCCAATGACCACGGAATCTGCTCTGGCGTAGTTTCCTTCAACCGAGCAGAGGGTTTCAATTTTGCCTCCCAAAAAAATGGGTTGTAAAGCTTAACACGTATGAGGTCCGACTCAGCTCGGCTGAACAATTCGGGTCGGGTTGATTTTACCCAAACCAACCAAACTTGATTAACAAGGTGTGGTACGTGCCTTAGCTGTAACTGGATTTTCATTTCGGGCTTGTCAGGATAAAATATTAATTAAAATGTGACTTTTATAGATAATATCATAACATTACAGATTTTAAGAAAATTAAAACTTAATATAATAACTTTTTCTAAGAGAATAATGTAAGTAGTCTCTTTACCTCCTGGTTGTTTCGTTACAAACAAAGTCTCCATTGTTAAGAAATCTTTTGAAGTGGTACTAAAAAAAATCCGTGAGGGTTTGGTCCAAAATATATAATATTTTTTAAAAAAATCTTAAATCCTAAATCCTATCATTCACTGTCACGTATTTATTTATCATTCATGATTGCTGTCACATGTATGAGTAGTTATTAGTTTTTTTTTTAAATAAAAAAATGAAAGGGAAATTATTAAGACATGGATTGTAAATAACAAACTTTTATTTTTTTTATTTTAAATTAAATATTAAAATTATTAAAATACTCTTGGGTTTAAAATATGTTTGGAGATTTTTTTTTGTCCATTAAAATTTGGTACACTCTTCTAAAATGTAGAAACTAAAAAAAAGCTTACGTAAATTAGCAAACTCTTTATATAAAGATAAAAGGATTGTTTAGTTGTAAAAAGATAAAATAGTTTGTTAGTTATATAATTTAAAAATAACTATTTTATTTTAAAAGATTATGAGAAAAGATAAAATGTTAAAATTAGTTATTTAATTTATGAAATTTAATTTAGTTAAAAAAATTATGATAAGAGATAAAATGATTTATCTAACATGTTTTAAAAAAGTTAAATTTTGTGAACATTATTTCAATTAATAAGATATTATATAGATTTTGTATGAAATAAAATAGTTATAACATATGTACAAATTGAATTGGATTCCATAAATATAGAATAATATCTAAATTGAGTTTTTAATTAATATTTTTTTAGAATGTAATTTAACTTTTGAACTGAGAATTTCAAAGTAAATAAGTGAGTTGGATAAGACTATCAAATACAAAAGTCTTTCCATAGATGAAAGAGTGGAAAGAAAAAAGTTAATAATTTTGAAACGATTTTTAAGAAAAGTGTTGCAAAAGAGGTTGAATTCAAAATGGAGGCTGAAATATTTTATTTTAAACCTTTGAAAATAACTAAAGGGAAACTAACTTGTCTTTGTCATTTGTTTGGTCGTGATTTAAATTTATGTTGTTTTGAAGATATGAAATGTGTTTGTTGTTAAGTTTGAGAGAAGTGAAGTAAATTATGATTTCTTTTGAGTAATGATATATTTTTGTTATTTGATGATAAAAAAAAATGGTGTTTTGAGTGGTGTAGATATTGAAAGTTTAAATTTTTAAATTATTATTCTAAAGTTGTAACTTTCAAAAATGTGTTTATATGATGTTGCATTTACTTTGTTTTAGTGTTTATATGATGTTGAAAATGTGTTTTTTATTTGTTTTTATCGGATTTTAAAGGTGAAGTATGAAGCTTTAAAAAATGAAGCTATTACTTATTGGTGAGAAACCTTCGAGTTTTGAGAATAAACATAGAAAAATCAATCAAAGTGCAAATGACTCTTCTTATGATAGGATACTATATTTAAAAGATTCCTAAATCATAAATAAACATTAAACAAATTCAGTTATTTAAATGTAAATAAGTATTGTAGAGTATAAATATTAAATAATAAATGCTTATAACAACTTATTATCATAATTTGTTATATTTTTAATATATTATTTCTAAAATATTGTGAAATATTTTAAAGATATATACTGTTAATATCATATAATATAATAATTTATTATCATATTCTATCATATATTCAAATAGTTAATATCTAACATAATATAATTTCAAAAAGTAACATGTTCTTTTTTCATAAAAAGCACAAATATAAGTTTAAAATGTATTGGATGACTAAATTGAGCAATGTGATACATCATAAAAAATCATCAATCCAAAATTCATAATTACAACATAATTTCACATCAATTTAACCAACACCACATTCATGCACGTTAACATTCCAATTTTAACTAAACATAGTACAATTTATCAAAAAATCCCTATAGACATCAATCAAAGCATAAATAAGTAAAAAAAATATAACAGTAGAGTTGGAGTAAAAATCATTGATTTAAAGGTTGTTCCTAAAGTTATGATTTTTACATAATGTTCTAACTACATAAAAAAACAGTATTGTAAAATATCATAATAGATCTTCGATGTCACAAACAAACAAAGATTGAGCTATTTTAAGTTAGATACATAATAGACTAAAGAGACACGTGCAACTCAAAACAATATTTTTAACTAAAAAAGGAGAAAAAAAAAAGTAAACATACTGTGTTTTAAATTATGGATAATTGAATGTATAGAATTTTCTTTTAGAATCATTTATCTTGTTTATGATTTTCAAAATGGAAGAATAAAGTCAAAGCTATCAAAAGAAAACATTGATAAATAAGTTTTAAGGGAAAAAAATTGAGAGATTGTAGTTTTTATATAGTAATAAAAGTTGGTATATCAGATTCTATAGAAAAAAACATTATGCATTAAAATTCAATTTTTATGCCGGCTAATAAAAAGATAAACCAACTTTTATACAGATAAAATGAATGTAAATGCTTCATATTTTGTTTTGACAATATAACGTTAAACCGTTTGAAAACTTTACAAGATACGTCAAAATTGACATGGATTCCTGCAATATGTAGAAATTGATTATAGGGAAGAAAAAAAATTGTGTTCATTATATTATTTGAAAACACTCGTAAATTGGGCAAGTTTGTGTTTATTATAATTTTTAATTATATAGTTTATATGGATTAATTATAATTTACAGTTTATTAAACTTTAAATATATGAAATAATTTTGACTTAAATGATAATTTGATTTTTATTAATCTTAACTTAAATGGTAATTTGATTTTTACATTTAGATTTTTATTACTTTTGGTTCTTATGGGTGTTTTTTATTCAATTGAGTTATAATATGTGTTAAATAGGATGATCTATTTCTTTACATTTGTATTAAAAAATGATCACATATAAGTATAATGAAATACTTAACTAATAATTTGATTTATATGTTTAAGTTTATGGTTTATTTTTATTCTTATATATTTTTTATTTAATTGAGTCATTATATTATTTAAATAAAGCTAATTTGGTTCCTTGTACGAAATTATCTTTAAATTTGATGTGATTATGTGTAATTTCAAATCATTTTATTCATTTTCAACCTTTTTTTATCTACATAATCTTATTGACATAGTCTTTTTCGAATATAAGATTTTCATTTTTGTCTATTATATGTTGAAGATAGACACATTAATATAATTATGATTTTTAAATTCAGGATTAATGGATAATGACTAAAAAAACCCATATTATCTTCATATAAAGATATAAAGATTCAATTAACTCATAAGAAAAATATAGAAAATAAATTATTAATTAATTAATTAATTTTTTCATTAAAAACTACTCACCTTTAATAAAAGAGATTACATAAACTCTATTTAACCATCCATGTGACTCAATTAAGTTAAAATCAAATGTAGGACCAAAAGATATAAAAAATATAAATATATAATTAAATAATTATTGTTTCAATGTAAAGTATTTATCATGTTAAAATAAATAATCAGTATAAGCGAAAAATAATAATATACTTTTATAAAATGGTGATGAGATATTAACATGTAACTACAAAATATAATTTTAAAAGTTTAACAAATAATTCTTAGAATTATATTTTTTTTTCTAACACATATTTGGCAATATAAAATAAGAAATGTTAAAGTATTTACTCTTATATTTAGAGATATAAATACTGACAATTTTGTATGCGAAAAGGAATCCTGAAAACAAAGTGACACAAACCATTGCTTGAGGAGTAGAAAAAGAAAGCAAGAAAAAAAGAAGACCGTGTGTGCGGCGGTGTTCTTGGCCGGAATATTCCCTGCTGACGAACAGAACTTGCCACATTTGTAAATATACACCTTCATTTCCCGATCATGCATAAGTGTATAACCAACACTCGCACAACCACCTGTTGTGTAATTTTCGAAATTGCTCTGCAATTCGATTTACTCAACTGATGGGATCAGAAGGGTTTCTCAGTTTCACGAGATGATGGTAAGTGACTCACTCGTTATCCATTTTTGAATTATTTTTATTCTATACTTGTTTGGCATTCTTCAGATTATCATGCCATTCATTGTTAACATGACTTGTCTGCATCGCTCCATGCTTTCGAGAGAAAAAAAAAAAGAACATTTAATGGATTGGAGTAGCTAGGTATAGGTTTAGGTACGCCATATGTACATGTTGGAGGTTCTCGCTCTTTGAGTAGTTCCATGGCACCTAATGGGGTTTCATTCTATCACATAGGCACTACTTTTGTTTTAAATAGCAATTACTCCCTGTGTTGCCTGTTAACTGTTTAGTAGGGGCTTAATACTTCAGCAATAGATACGTATATATATATATATATGAGAATTGAGGTGGTTGCCATCTCCAACTACCCATTTTATGCATGCCACATCGGTTGAGTTGTTGTCTTTTAGGTAAAGTACATCAATTTCAGCCTCAACTCTTAAAACTTTTTCATGGTGTTTGGTGTTTTGCTTTTATAGACGTTAATCGTTGCGGGATTTTTATCCAGTTAACTTTTTTGTGCCACATGTTGCAAATATGAAATATGAAGTTGAATTTTCCCCTGGAAATGAATTTCTAGACACTCAACTGTGTAAGAATTCTAGTCAGCTTCGCAGTCTTGAGGGCAAGGAGTTGTCTGAAAATGTGCCTAGTGGAAAGGACAAAAGTTGTCCTGAAGTCGAAGAAGCTATGTCATTACAACAAATAACAACAAAAGTTAGCCGGAGTGGTAGTTCGTGTTCAAAGAGACCAAGGATGTCTAAATCAGAAAAGTTCTCAAGCCTGAATAAACTAGAGGAGTCAAGAGATGCTTCTGAAAGGCTTGGATCAGACCACATAAAGAGTATTTCTCCTAGTATTTTCTGTCCCCGAAAGCAGACGTTATTTTCTTCATATATATATTTTCACAACCTTTTCCCTTGATTTTGTTTTGGTACAGAAAAAAGTCAATTTCCAAAGCAAAAGAGCCATTCTACCAAGTGTGGAGAGAAAAGGAACATCAAGGTGGCTTCTTCTACGGCTAAGTGCGGTTCTTCTTTGAAATCGGGTGCCACAATCTTTGTTTCTGCTTATGGAGGGAAAAACTTGTTTGGTATGTAACTATAACTCTATTGTACTCTTCATTTTATTTGCATAGAATTACTTTTTGATGTGATTATTTGCAGTCTTGGGTTCACTGTGGTTGTGCGTGAGTGTATCGTTATGCGTGTTACCTAAGGTCATGACTCTTAACCTGTTAGCAATCTGGTTAGGTGTTTCTAACGTAAGTTATGTCGGAACTCTATTCACCCATCCCTAGCTTCCTAGTTAACTATTGTGCTATATGTTGATGTACTAAAATATTCTCTTTAAGACCTAAGTACATAATATATCTAAGTCTTTATTTAGTCTTAATGTTGTGATGGTGATGCTATGGAAGCCAGAAACTGATTTCATAACCACATGTGTTTAGTCTCAGTTAAATGATTGCGTAAGATAAATGTAGGAACTTGATAATGTTTCTTGTAACATGTTTGTTTGAAGAAAAAACATGCTATATTATATTATCATTCTTGAAATGAATTTCATTGTGGTTATATTTATATTACTTTGAAGCCATTTTATCAATATTCAGTTCTTTGTACTTCTAGAAATTTAATGTGTTATTATTTTATTTTATTTAAATTATTGCTCTCATTTTTAAGTCAACCAAATTTACTATATGAGCATTTAAAAATAATAGCCCCCCTAATAAATATGATTTTGGATCAGTTACCAGTAATATTTACCATCTATTAGTATCCAGCCCAAATGCTGTTATACATGAACAAAGTACTATATTATTGGTATGAATTCTGATCAAACATCCTATAAGTTTTGGCCATATACTCTTGGTTCCATGGATATAAATATCTAGTCTAAGTTTCTTTACCAATAAGAAAGGATCCACTGGAAGATGGTCAGATTAAGAGAAAGGTAGGAGAAGACCAAAGAGAACTCTCAGAGCCATTATAACACAATAACAATTATCTATTTAGCGAGCACCGTCTAATTGGATAAGGTTTTGTTGTTATTTCTGTAAGCTTCTCTACCAGAATGCTTTCTGGTTTTTATGATATATAGCTGCCATTACTGAATTAAGATTACGTATTTCTAAACTAGAAATTTTGGAAATTCTTGTCAGGGTTATATGGTCTGAAGCATGATATTCATGATGTGACAAAACTTATGGATGTCCCATCGTTGGATGGACTGCTTAGGGGAACTTTTGACTGCCTTAGTTTGAGTGAAGATGTAAGGAAGAAGACATCAAATACAAGTGGAAGTATTTTTGATTCAGTTAGAAAGGCTTGCTCTCTCCTTCAGTTACCAAAGTCTGTCCAATCCAAAAATATGGATGACATTGATAGTTCCTTATACAAGATGTCTGATAGCCAAATGAGTTTATTTAGTGCTGTAGAAAGCAATGGTATCAAGGATAAAGAGCAGTCTTGCACATCAGACATGTCTGCATGCCACAAGGTTAGTACTTAATAGTTATTATTCAGTAGATTCATTTTATTTCAAGTTGTATCTTATAGGAGTGGTATGACTTATAATGGACTACCTCATGCGCATAAAAGCTGTATCTATAACTTTTTTTGGTTGGTCTTGTTCTTTAGTTCTCAAGCAAATTTACCTTCAGTGATAGCAAATGTAAAACTATATAATGGTAATGTTATTTATACTCTGTAGTACTTGACATCCAGGATCTTTGTACTGAAAACAAAAATTCCTCTAGTCTACTTGACTTTCCATTATATCAACCGAAGGATGTCTTGGAACGGATTGCAGTCCCTCGATCCCAGGACTTGGATTCTCTGTTCCCTGATGAGTCCAAGCCTGTTGTTCCAAAAAAGAATAGTAATAATCTACGTTCTGGCAAGCAGGTATCTGATCAACCAAGCTTGCCAACTTTCCCATGGTCACATGCTTTTGGAAGCCATTCTAGAACTAATTCAGACATAGTTAAGTTATCAACAAGTAGAAGCACGTGTCAAGGTAAATGGGCACGGATAGATTTAATTGCTAGCTCTACTGATATCAGTCGTGGTTGTTTTACAAACCTTGATTCATTCAGTTATGATCAGAGCCTTGTTCCTTCAACCAGTAGTTCAAGCCATAAAGATTGCCCATCTTTATTTGCTATTCTTCCTTTCTGTCAGTGGAATTCCTCATCTTCTGTAACACGCCCTAAAGATTTCGAGGCTACTACAGGTACAATTTTTTCTTCGGCTACCTGATTTTTTTATTTTACCTTTTGTTCTGTATCTAATATATTTCCCCCCTTCGTCACTGTGATGTTATTGAATAAAACACATAATTTGTATATCTGCACACTTGTCTGTCTATTGCTTTACCCTACTTTTCCTTCTTATGCGTGCTCTTTTCTTTGGTTGGACTTCAGGACAAATCATTCAAAACCTCCTTTTATGTTATTTCCCTCACGAAATTTCATTTTAAATCTTATAATCTAGCCAGCATGAACAGCAAGCCTGAAATACGTTTCATGTATTGTAAATCTTAAATCATTTGCTGAAGTTACAAGTGGTTTTAGGTGTCTCCATCTTCTCCCCTGCTTAATATTTTGGTCTCTGGCAGATGGGCACTGTCCAAGATTATTAGAAGCTGCAGAAATTCTGTGTGAAATGGCAACAAACTCTCCAGGACATAACCCATATGAAATCATGAGGTCACAGAAGAAGACTTTACATAAGAACATGAAAGGTAAAAACTTGAAGCCAATTGCAAACCATGAAGAAATGTCTTCAGCACCAACTTCAGTGGTTGGATCCAACCTGATGGCCAGATCTGTTGACGAAATAATTCCTGCAAAAAAGCCACGGGTTTCCACAGTCGAGTACAGGAATGGTGTTCGTTCACATTATGATAAGAAGGGACCCTATTCTTCAAAATCAAGTATGCCATTACCCAGTAAACCGGTTAGGGACTTGATTAAAGAAAACAAGCACTCGACAGCTACCATACTGAAGGAGCTTACTATGATGCACCCAACTAATCGGATTTTGGATAAGGGTAAGGCTTATGTTAGTCAATTCAAGGTTAAAAAATTAGGATTAGTGGATTGGAAACGGGGAAAGGACAAGTGAGATTGATCAAGCCTTATCTCATGTAGAAACATCTATTGCTGTGACAGCTGTTGTGATTACCGAAAGTTAGATTCAGTCATTGGCTGCTTTGTATATTATCCTTATGGCTGCAATCAGATTGTTGCAGAGGTTATTGTCAAGGGAAAACTCGTTTCAAATGTTGTAATTAACTGTAGGTGTACAGAAAACATCATTCTTTGTTCAATGTAATGTAGAGCATTTGAGGCAACAGTAGCAAGCAGATTCTCTGTTTTTGCGCGTGCTTATGTAGGATGACTTTATGTAACAGACATGCCATAGCATGCCACTACTGTATTATTTCTCATCATAAGTAATTGCTCAGTGCTGGAGTGACTTACGGTACCGTGGGTAGTCAGTCGGTGCATACTTACTGATTAGAGACGTGATACATGAATGTGACCATAACTTTTAGTTTCGTGTGTTATCTAAAAACCAGTAACATTTTTCTCCTGTAGTTTGCCGGAGTCTCATAATTTGAACTGTTTGTCTATTCATCTTATTAAAGCACAAGCACACAATAATTTGTTTTCTTTTAATAAAAGGATGAATGAAAAGTGGAAATTAATTGCTAGAAACGAGTTGAATTTCTATCAATTTTATCAAAAAGAAAGAAATGAGGAATTGAGAAACTGAACGTTAACAGTTGAATCTGGTTTTCCTTTCATCCTTTATTTATGATCTCTCTCGTGACCAGCATATCAAAACTTGAGAAATATACTACATCTCAAAATATTAACAAAACACGAGGCAGAAAAAGCGTACATAGAATGAAAAAGTGTCACGAAAACATTTGATCGAGGAGTAAGACGAGTGCCATGGCAAAGGCTGGATCAATGCCAGAATGCACAACCAACTGAAAAATCTCTATCCCAAAAGAGACGTTTTTGGTGTTAGCTTCCTTCCTCTTAATTTCAGCCACGACCCTTCTACACTCATCCAACACCTTACACGTACGATTTGCGTAGGAACCTTCTACAGTGAACGCCACACACCGTTTATCTGAATGTGAGACTCCACGGAACACGTAGGCCAGAACATTGGAGTTTCCATGTAAAATATTGACATGCTTCCTTACACAACAAATTGGACTCTTTGATGGCTCAGACAATTTACTTCTCCTTCTAATGTTCCCCACTTCCCCTTCATACACAAACCATTCTTCCAACAATCCAAGCCTCTGCACATGCTCAAACATGCATAAACTATTTAATAAACAATCTTCAACAAACAACGAATCAAAAAGAAACAAGAGAAAGTCTCTGATACATAAAGAACAATAATTTAAACATACCCTGCGGCGGAACATGGTGAGGATAGATTTTCCCGAGGCATCCATGAGAGTGACTTCGTTGGGTCGACCAATATAATTGTCGACCCGATACACCAAATTCCCACAACAATCGATGACTGTGAATCCTTTGCAACTCATCACCAAGGATTTTCTCCAAACTGTCAGGGACGTACTCAACTGTTCTGCGTTGTTTTTCTCCTCGTCATGCTCTTGTTCTTGTTCCTGATGAACTGCTCTCGACAGGGATCTGAATCTAGGAAACACCCTCATCTCGTTCTCTCTTCTTTCCCTCTGTTCCGTCCTTTGATCTTTATCAAATTCACTCTCTCTTACTTTCAACCTCGCTAGATAGATTCTCTGCGTCAAGTTTAAAAGGGGCCAAAGGAACACATTTATACCATTACTGTCATAACATTCAGGTAGAAAAGTAACACGGAGAACGTCTTCAAAAAAGATAATAAAAAAATGATTTTTTTGATTTCCAATTCTGCTGCTACCAGTATGGGTGACAACATGACATGTTGACTACCCACCCTTACAAGTTCTCACACTCTTTCATTGCGGAGCGCGTATTATTATATAGGGCCAAGACGTTGACATCTCATTTTTAAACCCAGTTTCTTATTGCTTTCTTCTTCTTTTTTCTGACCCTTTTGCCGACATTTTATAGAAATTATCGACTTATACGGAAACAGTACATGTAACATTAAACTAACAGATTTAATCTAGTTTTAAGTTAATTTTTAATTCTGAAAAAAAAAACATCATTAACAGTTGGGAAGAAAGAAAATTATTAAAGATAAGCATGGTGGTGTTGAAAAAGAAAACAAAGATTAGATATTTTCTTTAGTTACGATATTATCAAAAAGTTGAATTTTATAAGTAGAGACCAGAAAGTGAAAAACATGTTACATCTATTTGGTAGTGTTACGATTTTCTATTTTATTGCTTCAAAATCTAGTTTGAAACATGTGAGATTTGTAGAAGATTTTTAAAGCAGTCCTTTTAGAACATGCTATTGAAGTGTTTTGAGAAGAAAATTATTGACGTTGAAATTGTTGAGTTAATAATACTAACACATGTTGGGGAAGGTGACACGTGGCCTCGTTTGGTCTCGAACCATTCCAGAAGCAATCTATTTAGATTCTTTTTCAAGATTTTGGCTTTTTTTCTCAGTTACGTATATACATAGGCATTCTTAAGAAAGTGAGAGAAAAAAAGAAGACAAAAATTAATTTTGGACATTCTTAGATAACACTCATTACTAGAAAGAGTGCTGAAACAAAATTTCTCATTGGTTACGCAAAAAAACAATACTTATTATTGCAAATTGAATAAAATATACAATATAATCTTATTCGTTCTCTTTCAACTAGATATTTCTAATGTTTTCTAGAAAAATATTTCACGTGTATGCTAATAAAATTCAATAAAAAATTAACAAGTCGAACTTGGGCTTATGAGAATGATGGAAAAGAGATCTATTATCATGATAATCGTTATTTTTATATAAAAATAAATAAAAGAAATAGAACGAGAGGGTTGAGTAAATAGAAGAAGGACAATAATAATGAAGTGGGTAGAACATATGATGAGAAAGTGGAATGGCCTACCAGCCATTAGTGTAGTCTTTCAATTGGTGAAGCAGCTGAAAATTGCTTTTCGTCACATGGTGTGTGCTACAGTTACCTAAATACATAGGACAGTAATTGCTTTGACCAAAAAGCTATAAAAAGCCATAGGGTTCATACAATTACATACCTAATTTATTTTTACTTTAATTTGTGCGATTTTGTAAAGTTAAACTAAAAATAAAAATTAGAATAACTTCTTAGAGGAGTTTTGAATCAATTTAATCGTTTGATAATTTAATTATTATAACTAAATTTTATTATATTTATTTAATTTTTTAAATAATTTCATGATGGTATTTAAATTGTTTATACTGTATAATAATGTTTGCTTTAATGTTAAGCTCAAAAATTAAGTAACTAAAAACATAATTAATCTTTAAAAATTTTAAAAATTATTGAAAAACTGATTTTGCTTAAAACCATGACAATCTTCTTTTTTTCCTTAATTGTGTTTGTAATACTTCTTTCAAATATTAGTTATTGGGAGCAGTAGTGATAATGGTTTGAAGGACATAATTAATTGGAAAAATAAAAGGATAATGATATTTTGAAATATTTTTTTGACAATATTTTAATATTATTTACGTGTCATTATGTGACTGGTCTATATTGATGTTTATGATTATTATTATTGATTGTGAAATAATTTTAGATTAATTATATAATGACACGTAAAAAATGTTAAAATGTTATTAGAAAAATGTTGTCAAATATTATTCAAAATAAAAATGGATAGATAGTGATAGGAAATGTAACGGTGGGTGGCAGACATGATTATGATCGTGTGCGTTTCTTTGGTCAATGAGTCGAAAGTTGAAACACGGCTTTGGTGTTTTGTGTGGCTGAAGAGAAGAAGAGAAAGAGCTTTCAAACCGACCCGTGCTGCGTTTGGTTACCATTTATTTGGAGTTTTCCTTACGCTTTTATGCCTCACCACTCTTCAAAACCACTCACTCTCTTTCTCATCAAATGCTTTCCAATTTGATTACTTGCTTTTCAACCATCACAATTCAACAAACCCCATATTTTTAGATTCTTTGCTTCTAAAGTTAAACAGTGGTATAAAATAACATCAATATTAATTAATAATTTAACTTATTGGAATACCATCCTCTCAACAGGTATTTCAAATGTCACTAAAATTAATTAGATTTTAATATTATTGTAGATGTTTGTAGAGGTTTTCCATAGGAGGTTCAGTACTGATAAATTATGAACAAAATCATATAAAAAAATAATATATTATCTCTAACTCAATTTTAAACCAGTAGGGTTATAGATAATTTTACTTATGTATTATACGTCTTATTTGTTTGTAACCAATATAGAATTTCTATCTTATTTAAATTCTTAACCCAGTTAGATTGAATTCAAATTTTTCCAATATTAAAAATCTAACATAATCATGTGACAACAAAATTACTCTTGGTTATCATAAAATTAAACATAATATTTGGTCTCTCAAATTATTAATATTCAAGATTTCACGTCTATTACAAATTAGACGAATTTATAATATATAAAATAAATATAAATCTTATTTTAAAAATTAATTTTTTTTTAGATTGATTTAATTTTAAAATTAGTTTTTAACAAAATTATTTAAAACTTATCCTAATAAAATTTATTATTTGTTAAATAAATCGATTTATTATGAAATATTATTAATATTTAGTCACACTTATATAATATCTGTCTCGTTAATAATATCTGATGAAAACATCAGATTAACTATAACTAACACAAATTTACAATAATACAAATTTCATATTATAAAATAATTTTATAAAGTTAAATTAAGTTTCAAACTTGCTTCTAAAAATTAATACTATTTTTTCACCTTTTGTTATAGGTAAACTAATGTAACCTAATTTACACTATATCATTGCGTTGCAACTAACATAATCATTTCGCACATACATTACTAACAAGAATTTTAAACTTGTAAAATAATTTTTGTGTTCCTCGATTTATTATTATTATTATTATATATATATATATATTTGTTTTAGACATGAATTTTATTAATACACCCATCTAAATTGAAATTATTCTTACAAAAGTAATTTATAAAATAAAGTTGAATTGCTTTTCTATAAATTGATTTTGTTTACAGTGAATATGAAATCGTTTAAAATTTATGAAATCTAACTCTCTCCCATAACTTATTTTTTTTCATAAAAGTGTTCATTTTTCAAATTTTTTTATATATATACTTTCATCGATTAGTACTGCATAAGTTTTATTTTCTCTCTTGTGATGAAGGAAACAAGTAAGGCAGAGATTAATGGGATATTAATGGAACTATATTCAGGTTATTTCATAAAACAGAGATTATTATTTTTCATCATGCATGAAGGACGCGTGTCCCTATTACCGTCTCAACTATAGTAATCTTAGTGGGTCCCGCTTAGATTTCCATCGCTGCGAAGTTTGGAAAATATTACACCTAATATTCCATAATACTCCTTCTAAACGTCAACCACGTGCGCCAGGATTAATTAGCCTTTTCAACTATGTGATGATCTCATAATAACCTAATTATTTATGTCAATAAAATTTTAAAACTTTAATTTGTATATAAGAAAATATAAAATTGAGAGTGTGAAATAAATCATTTCAATTATTAATTAAAGAGATAACATGTACAAAAAAAATTCAATTTCCAATTAAACAATTTATATCATAATTGATTTAAAAGATCAATTTTAATGCAATTGATTTAATTTGAGTCATTTACTTAGAAAGTAACTCGTGTTTCAGATTAATTAAACTGTATAAACAAATTTATATTATACAGAATGCAAATGAATAGCACAAGGTAGAAACAAAATTTCAACTATTTATTTTATAGTTTTTGGAGTTTTTTTTTTAAATTAACAAAACGGATATGTACATATTTCACGTAATAATACAAGGCTTTTACTTCCTGCACTTCCTCAATTTCTTCCAGTCAAAAACTTTCGAAATGACCATTTCACCTTTTGGAAAAAGTGATTTTCTGAAAGTTTTCCGAAACAGTTTTTTCAGAATTTACGAACAAAATTTCTGAAACAAAAATTTCAAATCATAATTTTCATGACAAAATTTCCGAAACATATAAAATTTGTTCCAGAATAAATGTTAATTTTCAGAATGAAATTTTTGAAAATTTTCTGAAACTGATGAAATGTTTTCCGAAATTAGTCTTTTAGAATACTCATATATGAAATGTGTTCCGAGAAAAGCTTTCCAGAATATATGGAATATGTTTCGAAAAAATCTTTTCAAAATGATTTTTTTTCTTCTGTATTTTCTCTCATCTTCTTTTGCAGCGTTTTCTTCCTTTCTTCTTCCTTTGCGGCAGCAGTCCAGTGGCAGTGGTATGGTCTAATGACAAAGGGTGTTTAAGTCTTTTTCACGTATTGTGGGAGTGTAGAAAGCAATAGTCTGATTCCTATTAAAGAAACTAACTTTTGGGCCTGCTGTCTCTTTCGGCTTTTTAATGTAGTTTTTGGTGACAAAAAATATTTGATAATTAATTGTTATATGAAATTTTGAGTTCACAAAAATATTTAGTTTATGTTTCTTGTAAATATTTCCTATTGTAAGTTCGTATCATTTCTAAAAATAAATAATTAGAAATATTTCATAACTTATACTAATAAAGTTATTTAGAATATTTCAAAAATAAGTTTAAAGTCGCAATTTTTTTATTAGTAAATATATTATTTAAATGTAAGTTTTATAAATATAAATTTATTAAAATTGAAAATATTTTCGTGTAAATAACTTTTTTAATCCACATTTGTAAACTTTATATTAAAATAATATTTTCAGAAGAAACTCTGAAACATTGTTTGTCAAAAACGTGAATTGAATGAATCGTGTAATGTACTTTTCAAATAAGTTGAAGCAAGGATGGAAGCAATACAAATTTGTAATTATGAAACCAAAATGGATAATTTTAAATTACAGGGAAAATAGAAATATATTAAAACTTAAGAAATTAAACCTAAAATAAATTCCAAAGAAGGGTTTTTTTTTTTTTTTATTATTATTATTATGTTGTTGTTTAGTTGCGGTATAAACAATAGTCGAATATGTTATGTGCAAAGGACAAGATTTAACATCTGAAAACGATATTTAGAAAATAATATTACTTAAGAATAAAAAGAAATAATAATATAGGTCGGTGTTGATTCAGACTTACGTTTACATATACTACGTAACTACCTAACCAAGATTTTATGAACTTTCAATCATCCAAGAAAATTCAACAACAATGAACGTTTAAATATAATTGTCTTACTGATATGGTTGTTTTACGTATGAATTATTTTGTTTTCAACAATACTAATTGAGTGATAATAGAATGATACATTTTTATATTTATTTTTACATATTATATAAGGATAAAATGATTATAAAAAATAAAATTTTGTATTTTTTTAAGAAAAAAAAATATTGTTAAAATTAACAAATTTGTGTGTGTGAAATATCATTTCTCATACTAATAAAATTCAATCACAAATCTGATGTTTATGCAAAGATGCAGTTACCAAATGCTCGTTTGGCCACGACGATAACTGTTTCTGATATGGACGTAATAATTATATTGCATAGTTATATTCTATAGCGTGAGACAGAATTTTTCTACCATACTCAATCATTTAAATTTATTTCACACTATTCTCACCAAGATAACTCTTAAAATGAAATTCTCTTCGAACTCCGACACATAAAAAAAATTTACATTATTTGATTTTCTTCGTTTTAAATCACTTGAGTTTAATTATTCCATGGTTCGTTATAAACAAGGATGATAACGATTCGGGATTCAGGTTATATATAGATAGTGTCTATTTCTTATTTGATTCACATAAAAAAAATCACTTTAAAAAATATTTTAAAACCCGTGATACTTATAAATACCAACAAATATTTTAAAAAGTATATTTTATATATAAATATATAAATTTAAATTTAAATAAGATTACAAAAAATATATAAAATATAATATAAATAAAATTAATTATAAATTAAAATTGAATTTTAATTAAATTTAATTTGATAAAATATAAACTAATTTTAATTTTATTTAAATTTAACTTAATAAAATATAAATTGAATTTCTATTTTTAGTTTTTACAAATAATATAATACTTGTATTTGACTTGTTTATAATTTGTTACCCACAAATAATAAAATATACAGAAATACTAACTATTTATCGTAATTTTATCTGCAAGTACCTCTAAATACCGGTGTTTTTACCCTATCTAATTATGATGTATCTGTGATATAAAACTTCACGTTTACTTGAACAAATTTAAAAAATAGTAAAACTTACATTCATCCCTATTGTATCTTTTTATTTCTTTCTTATCCAATCAATCTAATTATATCTCTTTTAAAACATTTTTTTTACTTCTTACATATTTCCATTGTACTAAACAATTAAATATCTTTCTTCTTGACTTACGTTTTCTATTTATTTTTTCTTAAAATCAAACAACGAATTGGTGTGATTGGCAACAACTGGCAACACTAATTATCATCCACGATTTTCAATACCTAATAAAAAAATGATTAACTACGTTTTTGTTCTGTGGATTTCAATTGGTTTTAATATTCTTGTGCAAGACGTTTCTGAATACTAAATAAGAATAATCTTTATGAAGATGTGAATCACAAAAATTAAGAATGTTAAAGTATATATAATAGTTTTTTTTTATGCCTATAAAATTGTTGTTGAGGATAGGAGTTGGTGAGCAATTGACTCGAAACTTGGAAGTTAGCGATGGCTTCCTCATATCTTTCGCCAATATACGTAATGCTCTTCTAGAACAATCTCACCTTCTCTTTTCCATTTTCTTTTTCTTTTTCATAATTAAGAACTAACTCAAAATAATTAACATTATCTCAAACATTAAACATGTCTGTTAAATGTGGAAGACATTTAGAAATATGAATATGAATAATGTAAGCAACTCTCAATTTTTAGACTCAACACAGAAGAAGAAGAGAAGATTCTAATTAGGTCAAATTTAATAAAAAATTATAAAAAAAAGTGTAAATACAAATTAAAAGTATAATTATTGAAACATATTATTAATATTTATTACTACATTAACTGTTTTACTGATTAAATGTGAACTAACTTCATCATAACACTTTTATCTATCTGATCTGTTGGTTAACAATTTATCCACACCACGAAAAAGATAACATTAAATTACATGACAGAAGTTATTTAAGTGAACGGACCCTACACAGAAAAAGAATAATAAAATGCATTTAGACATCTAAAAATCGCTGGGCTTAATTTAAAAAAATAAATGTATTTGTTTTCAGTATGGATGAAAAATGACTACTTCAGTCAAACACAAAAGACAGATACTTTGAAAAGGTTTTTGTTTGGTTTTAATTCTACGGTCATAGCCATTTGTAGTTAGAATTAGGAAACAACAAATACTGCCAATTCGAAAGTGAGACTCACAATAAACCTCTATTTTAGTATTTTACTTGCTAAAAGAACAAAGAAAGAATCCTATCCAGTTTCTGGTTTCTACCTCCTTATCTGCTCCAATTCGTTATTTATCATATTTTTCATCATACAATTTACTATTTTATGGCAAGTTGACAATTTGTAGGTCTATGCGGGTTTCTAATCCAGATAAAAATTTGATAGCGTCATTAATTCTTGAAAAACAGTAAAATATATGATTATTTTGAAATTTATTTTAGACAATACTAAAATTACATTAAGGCTACAATTTAAATTACAATTAACATCTGAACTGAAAAACATTAAATGATGTATTAAAAAAAAAACAGTTGTTCTTTTGTGTGTCACGTGATGCTTTAATCATTCTCACTTCTTTAAAAACAATCTTTTTTTCTTTAGAAGAAAAAAACAAGAGAGAAAGAAAATGGATAAAAACAAAAGGATTGATGGCGAAAAGCGTGAGTGGAGTTTACACGGCCATCCGTCCCGTCGTCGACTTGGGAGACTCTGGTATCCTGGGTCCCACTACCATTAAAGTATTAAGGTTCACTTTCCTTTCCCGGCCCCACCACTCTCTCTATCCCTCTGTTTCCACCACTTCCCCCGTTACCCCAGTTTTATGCAAAATATACAAGAACAAGAAAACACCATCGTCTTTTGAGTTTTCGTGCTTTCACTCTTTCGTTTCTTCTTGTCACTGTTTATTCACCTGCACAATTACACTGCTAACACATTTCTGTATTTTCCTAAACCACGCCCCCATTTTATTGATATTATAGATTACAACTATCACTATTCCACGTAATCTCTGTTCTTCCCAAGTCCCATTATGAGGCCTGACTAGTGTAACAACAGTGCCTGGCTTCTTTTAGTTTATCCTGCAAAAGCAAAGCCATTGTCCTTTTCTTGGGTCAAACTAATTTGTTTCCTTCTCACCAGAGTTATGTACACGTTATTGTCTTTTTCTTGCCAGATTCTCATTCTACAACCTCTTTCCTATACTCTACTCTCTTCTCTCCTTAACCAAACTCCTCCCAATAGCTTCACCCGCACCTTATCGCATTATATAACAACAAACTAATACCACGTTAAATTAAAATATCTGTATATTAGAAAATTAGAACCTGTACCTGTACTTAAACTGTACATTGTTCTGTTTTCAGTCATCATGAACGGTGCTCCAAAGCACGAACGCCGCTGGGCGTCTGATACGGTGCCGGATGTTGCATTCGTCAGCGGAGGGACGTCGCCGGGAACCGAGTCATACTCCGTCGCCGACGAGTACGTCGAGGTCACTCTCGACGTTCAAGACGATCACACCATCGTTCTCCGCGGCGTTGAGTCGGTGACTGTCGTTAATGTCGACGAAGGCTGTGCCGCGAGCGGAAATGAAACTCCGGTGTCTTCTGCCTGGTCTCCGTCGATCAGGAGGAGCTCTCCCAGCCGGTGGAGGCAGTTCTCGCAGGAGCTTAAGACCGAGGCGGTTGCGAAAGCGAGGCAGTTCTCGCAGGAGCTCAAGGCGGAACTGCGGCGGTTTTCGTGGAGTCAGGGAGGATCTGAAACGGCGTTCTTGCCGCGAGATCTTAGGAAGCAGCGCGCTCAAATTGAGCGCAACAGCTCCGGTACGAAGAAAGCACTCCGTGGACTGAAATTCATTAGCAGTAAATCCAACGGCGCTGATGCCTGGAACGAGGTGCAAAGCAATTTTGATAGTCTTGCTAAAGACGGTTTTCTCTACCGCACCGATTTTGCGCAATGCATAGGTTCGATTTATTTTCAAATTTCAGTTCAGATTATTCCGTTGCATGTGTTCGCATTTTCATTGCTTTGTTTACGCTTTTGCTTCAAGAGTTTTTTCTATTTGTTGAAGGAATGAAGGACTCTAAGGAGTTCGCACTGGAACTGTTCGATGCTCTGGGTCGTAGACGAAGACTCAGGGTTGAAAAGATCAGCAGAGACGAACTTAGCGAATTCTGGTCGCAAATTACCGATCAAAGCTTTGATTCACGGCTCCAGATTTTCTTTGATATGTAAGCTTTGATTGACTAAATGATATTTTATGAAACATGATAAAGTTAGTTAAAAGTAATTTCTCATTAATTTTTTTCCTATCTTTTTATTTTAATGAACCCCACTCTTCTTAAATATTTTCGTTATTTGCTTTAGTAATTAAGGATTTTCCCAATTTTATGAAAAGAACTGTGACATGAAAAAGTAGCGTTTTAGTCTTTTTTTTTCTTTCTATGTTTTTAATCATTCAGAAATTAAACGTAGAATTTTGTACTAAAGCGAAAAGTTTGAGTTTTAAATAATTAATTAAATAATTTAAACTTAAAATGATCTAAGTTTATGAAGCATTTTATTTGCGGTAGAGATAAATCTATATTTAAGTTTTTTTTTTTTACGTATTTGTATCCGATAGAAATAGAAAAACGCCTGCAAAGCTTTATTTTCCTCCCTGCCTGATTAGAATCCTAATCACCTTCATAGGGTGGACAAGAACGAAGATGGTAGAATAACCGAAGAAGAAGTGAAAGAGGTACATTTCTGTCCGAAATTTCATTTCTTATCTCATCAACAGATATACATCTGTGCACCTATGACATTTTAATTGTTTTCTCCTTTGTCCACTGAATTAATTTTTTAATATATTTAAGACCTTTTATGCATAGCCATGTGAATACTATTTTTCTATAGGCTTTAAAATAGTTGAAGCTAGCGTAACTCATAACCATCATTTTTTGTAAGTGAAAGCGTGATCAACAACTTCAAAAGAAAGGGTAAGGAAGTTGACATAGCCAGATTTCTTTACTTAGTTAGAACATAGTTAATTCCTTTCTTCCCATGTACACTTAATTAACACAATTAACTACAGTCGTATATTTAATTGTATAAGTTTTACATGTGTTGTTTGCTTTTATTTTTAAAAATTGAATTTTAACTTTTTTTTTTTATATTAGCCTTCTTTTCTGTTCTTCTTTTGCTAATAATTTCCTCAAGAGCAAAACACGTCCATTTTCTACTTTCATTATAATGAAAATATTTAATTAACTAATTTATTTTTATTTAAAGGTCAGTGCTATGTTTGTTCTATAGCAAATATACTTGTAGTCAAGTTGACTTTTAATAATTAACCACAACAATAACCAGTTGAAGTTGAAGCAGGTTATCCACAAGCAGTAAAATTACATGTAATGTCACGCAATACGACACCAAATAAAAATATATTGCTATAGATGAAGATTATATTTCTTAAATAAATAAAATAAAAAATTTATCATATTAGTTATAGTGTAAATATGTGTTTTAATAGATTGATCTTTATTCATCTCTCCACTCCGGACGTTTTCTATTAATTGTTCCAAAGCAATAAGTATACTGTTAGGTGCTATTCAATGAAAGTTAAGTCATATTATTCGTATAATAATTAATAATTATATATTTTATCATTTATATGTCACACTTTTTCTCTTCTATCCTTTTCTAATGGTTGTAAAAATGTGTAATTTAATTATACACAAATAATTTCCTTTCAGGCCAATGAATTTCTGGCTTTTGCTGACAGATCACTCCCACTTTCTTGATTAAACAAATTTATTGGAATTTATAAAGTTGACGCTTTCAGTGCGGTTGGTGGGGGCATGATGGACATTTAGCTTAAAAAAATTTTAGGTGGTCCAAACATGCCTGTCATAGAAATACTACCCTCGGTCAAACATTCAAATAGTTGTTTTAATCCCAATGATTCCGTGCTTGTTTTGTAAATTAAACCGATTGACTCTAATTTTTTTAATCTCACCAGTTTAGAGGCTTCAGCACATACCACTTACTAGTTTAGTTAAATATTTTTAAATTTTAATAACTTAAATTAACATTCTAAAATTTGTGGCACAAGTTGGTATTCTCAAATTGGGTATTAAGAATACAATATTACGTTAAGTGTTAAGCAAAATTTATTGCCCGTAGTTCTTTGATCCGATTTCAGTCAAACTCGGGGTTGGTAAAATAATGGCAGAACTTTATTCTTTTGCCAAACTAAATTGTAGGCTATTTTGAAACTGAACCTACATGATGAATTGAGAAAGGATGAACTCAATGAGAAAATTCTTTGATTTATAAAAATAGGACCGAAACAATCACTAACACAGAAATTATATTCAGTGAATATTTATTTATTACTGATGACACAATAAGCTAGACGGTGATAAAAAAATAAATTATGTAGGATTTATTGTGTGATTTTTAATAATAAAAAATGACTGTTTATTTTATTTTTCTTCTTAAACATAATAAAATCAATTTTCTTGTAATTTGGAATTGAGGAACATAACACTTTTATATTATAAAATAGTTATTTTATCCTTACAAAATTTAGCATGATCATCATCTTAAGGACAATATATTTAAAATAGAAAAAATAGAAATGATACATACATACATATATATATATATATACATACATATATATATATATATATATATATATATATATATATATATATTACCTTTTTTATAAAATCTTTGTTCCATTTTACTACTAAACCTAATAAATTTGCTACTCACAACAATTATTAATTTTTTGAAAAATGTATATCTTGATATTAAATGATGCCTCTCTGTAAAGTTAAAATTTGTATTAAACACATGGTTATATTTAATTTCTCAGATCATTATGCTAAGCGCTTCAGCAAATAAGTTATCCAGATTGAAAGAGCAAGCCGAAGAATATGCAGCTCTGATCATGGAAGAGTTAGACCCTGAAAGACTTGGGTACATTGAGGTTCGAATTCTCTACAAACCATAACATCTGAATTTATCAAGAAAACTTGCATATGTTTAATTCCACGATATATTTAGTATGTCAACGAAGAAAATATTGCTACGTGGTTGAGATTTACTCCATGGTTAATTTGGTTTCATTGTTAATTTTTAATTTAATTTTTTTGTTATATAAAAGTTATTATCTACTCTTTCACGTATTTTAATGAAAGCACTTCAGAATGTGTTCTATGCTGGTAATATTTTGTCATGTGTTATAGAGAAAACGACAGCGCAATTTGTTTCGTTTATTAATTAGGTTTATTCATAGTTGTTAATCAAGTCAATGCATGATCAGCTCTGCTCCTTTATATATAGTCCAAAGTTGGGTGAAATTTGTTAGCAAATTACATCCTATAATTAATTATAGGTGTCCTAGAGGACACGATTACATAAGGAATTGAATTGAAGTAACAATTCAATCACTGTACGTGCATAGTGACGAACGCATCCTAGTTGACTCAATTACATATGTATATATTGTGTACTTATTTAATACGCTTTTCGGCTATTTTTCGATAAACTACCATTTATTTGTTATAAAACAAGACCGAAGATAGTATATAAAAACTGTAAATTTTTTTTTTAGATTAGTCTTTATCCAAAGTTATAGTGATGAAATAAATACGTAATTTTGTATTAAATTAAATATTTTAAAATGTCATCATATTACTTAACGCTAGCGAGAGTTAAAATGAAATAAAAAAAAGTTAATGCAGTCTAAAACATATTTATGTGGACATCCAATAAAAAACATTTAATATAATCTCATTGATTTGGCAAGAGCATACATACCTTAAACTCGTACGTGCGCGTGCTGTTTTTTCGTTCTATATGTAGGAAATAATGGAACCTTTAATAATGAAGGTCGACAATTTGAAAAAGTGTTTTAGTATAGGACTTTAAACTCTGCTAGTTTTGCGAGATTTTAATGGTGGCTGTGTTGGCGCAGCTATGGCAATTGGAGACGCTTCTGTTACAAAAGGATACGTATCTGAACTACAGCCAAGCACTAAGCTACACCAGTCAAGCTTTGAGTCAGAGCCTACAAGGAATAAGGGCAAGAAGCCGGATACGTAGGATGAGCCGCAGGATGATCTACTATTTGCAAGAAAATTGGAAGAGGCTTTGGGTTTTAGCATTGTGGGTTTCAGTGATGATTGGGCTGTTTACGTGGAAGTTCATCGAGTACAAGCGAAAAAATGCTTATCATGTCATGGGTTACTGTCTCCTCGCGGCCAAAGGTGCTGCTGAAACACTCAAGTTCAACATGGCACTAATACTCTTTCCCGTCTGCAGAAATACCATAACGTGGCTCAGGTCCACCAAGTTGGCTTATATTGCACCTTTCGATGATAACATTAACTTTCATAAGGTACGCCCCACACAGCACCACCAGAAAACAAGTTGAATATATTAAAGTTGACCATGACAATCTTTTCAAAATGCTGTTTCTCTTATCTCTCACGTTAAAAATATCTTTTTAACGACTTTTTTTTAGAACTTATAATTATAAGAGCATTTGTGCTAATTTGTAATGGATCCGTTTTAAATATATATACTAATAAAATAGTAACATATAGTAATAGTCTATTGTTAAAATGTTGTTAAAAAAAATTGTTAAGATATTATAATCTTCTCAAATATGTAAGATTTTATTGTTATCGTTTTATTATCCGATCATTAGAGATTTCTGATCCATTAGAGTGCTGATCGAGAAGTATTAAAGCCACAATAAGAGATTTAATTTATATTGCAATGTTTAATTTTTTATATGGATATACATATTTTAAAATCTTAAGAATTAGCAAAGCTCGTCTTATTATTAGTGTCATAAATACGTTTTACAATATTCGCATGTCGTAAAAAAGCCTTGGCTAACCGTGCATGATAAAATAAATTCTATTTAATTAATTACTGATAAAAAATCTAACCGTGCAGACAATTGCTGCTGCAGTAGTGATTGGAGTGATACTTCATGCCGGGAATCACCTTGCTTGTGATTTTCCGAGACTTGTAAATTCGTCTGAAAAAATGTATGAGAAGTATTTGGACGGCGTATTTGGTGATCACAAACCCAGTTACGGAGACCTCATTAAGGGGGTTGAGGGCATGACTGGAATTCTCATGGTGATTTTGATGGCAATAGCATTTACTCTTGCAACAAAATGGTTCAGAAGAAATCTTATTAAGCTTCCTAAACCGCTTAATAGGCTCACTGGTTTCAATGCGTTCTGGTATTCACACCATCTATTTGTCATTGTCTATGTCCTTCTCATCATTCATGGTGTAAGTCTTTACCTCGAGCGCAAATGGCACCTCCAGACGGTATGCAACTTTTAGTATCAAATTTCAATTGTTTGGAAGCATCCTTAAAGCTTTTTTTCCTTGCCTGCTTGGTTACTTAACGCATTGATCTCTCTTTTCAGACATGGATGTATCTTGCAGTTCCAATCGTTCTTTATGTGGGAGAAAGAACGCTAAGATACTTCCGTTCTGGTTTCTATACAGTCCGTCTTATAAAGGTGAGCAGAAAAAAAAACAATAGTTAGGCGCTTCTAAAAGAATAATCAAATTTGTTATGATCTTGGCATTTTAGTTTTCTTTCGTTGCTTACAATTGCTCTTGGCTAATCTAGCACAAATAATAAACAATGTTAAAAACTAAAACTTCAATAAGCTAAACAAAACGATGCAACTCGAACTTACGGATCTTATTTTGTGAAAAACATCATTGTAGGTTGCCATTTATACTGGAAATGTTCTGACATTGCAAATGTCGAAGCCGCCTCAATTTCGTTACAAGAGTGGACAATACATGTTTGTACAATGTCCAGCTGTTTCTCCATTTGAGTGGTAGGTTGCTATTTTCTTTTTTCTACATTACTTTACAGTAGCTGAACTTCTAATGCTTCATGTAAATTCTAACCACAAAATGGAGAAAACTAATTTAGTACTATAACGGGTTAACCCCTCTAGGATGTCGAAAAAGAAAATAATTGAAATGAGATCACCTTTTACATCTTACTGTTTCTATTTCACTTTTTTACGAATCTTTTTCATGTTAAGTTGGTTGATATCTAACAATACACTTACGTACAACAGGCATCCGTTTTCTATTACCTCTGCTCCTGGCGATGACTACCTGAGTGTTCACATACGGCAACTGGGAGATTGGACACAGGAGCTCAAAAGGGTATTTTCTGCGGCCTGTGAGCCTCCCGTAGCTGGGAAGAGCGGCCTTCTCAGGGCTGATGAAACCACCAAGAAATGGTACGTGATGGACCTGCCATATTTGTTTGCCTTGTAACTTCGCCCTTAGAAAAGAATTCTTTATGCTCAGATTCCTGTCATCTTCTTGGTATCAATAATTGACACAGCTTACCAAAGCTAAGGATAGATGGACCTTATGGTGCGCCAGCACAAGACTACAAAAACTATGATGTCCTACTACTTGTCGGTCTCGGGATTGGAGCAACACCTTTTATTAGCATTCTAAAAGATCTTCTCAACAATATTGTCAAAATGGAGGAGCTGGCGGTTAGTTTTAGTGCATTCATTAACAAAATATTTATTGGTGTTCTTCACATAAAAATGTGCAAATAAAAAATATGACCAATCTCCGAAGGTTTATATGTACTATAAAAGTAACGTCATGGTCGCTTACTATCCAGGACTCGATCTCTGATTCCAGTAGAGGTTCAGACCTGAGCACTGGGACTGCAGATTCGCTGTCTTCTAGTAAGATTTCTCCGAAACGGAAGAAGACACTTAAGACTACCAATTCTTATTTCTACTGGGTAACAAGGGAACAAGGTTCTTTCGATTGGTTTAAAGGGGTCATGAATGAAGTTGCTGAACTTGACCAAAGGGTATTAACTGCTATATGCATTTATATTTTTAGACTTTCTCTTGAAGAGTTCTATGTATTAATTTCCTCTGCTGTCAGCTGAGTAAGTTATATATGTATTTAGCTTATGTTCAATACCTTATGGACTTCAGGGTGTTATTGAGATGCACAACTACTTAACTAGCGTATACGAGGAAGGCGATGCCAGGTCCGCCCTCATTACTATGGTGCAAGCCCTCAACCATGCAAAAAATGGAGTTGATATTGTTTCTGGGACTAGGGTAAGTCTTTCATTTTTGCCCTTTATTATAACTTCCTACGTTTTAGTTTAGGAAAAATAAAAGAATCGTACAGACTTTGTTTTTGAGTCTTGACTAAGTTGATTTTAAACCTTGATTTGCTTATATAAATTTACTACCAGGTGAGAACTCATTTTGCTAGGCCAAACTGGAAGAAGGTTTTCTCTAAAATATGTTCCAAGCACTGCAATGGACGAATAGGTCAGGCAATCCTCATCAAGCATAAATTTGTAGACATTGTTTTCATCTTGTACTGACATCTTCAATTCGCAACAGGGGTATTCTATTGTGGCGCACCAGTTTTGGCCAAAGAATTAAGCAGGCTCTGCTTCGAGTTCAACGAAAAAGGTCAAACAAAATTTGAGTTTCATAAGGAGCATTTCTAAGGGAGTTTGGACGTATCTTCGTAACTGTAACCAGTCAGCACAAGTGAATTGCAACTTAAACCTTCATTTTAGCAACTTGTCGTGGCCAGATTATAAGATTTATTCAATAAGCTAAAAACTTAAGCACAGAATATGATGAAGCATTGTATATACCGGCCAGCAAGATGGCTGGACATTTCATCATACATGTGGTGGCTGCGCAAAGGAGATATTGCCCTTGCAAGACCTCAGCAACACTTAAGTTCTGACAGATCCGCTCATTCATTCTGACGTATTGCATAGACTATTCCATATACACCTCATAGAAAAATATACAACAGTTTTAAAAGTGATAAAAGGAATTAGGTAGTTTTCCGGTTAAGGAGCAAGACACAACAGGGTGTGTGGACAATTTATTTTTGACAAAATCATAATAGTTTTGTAATATTTTTAAAAATTATATTTGAAAACGATTATTTATCAAGAAATTAAATGACAACGTACCTACACAGAATTTTCTTTTTTTTTTTTGAGTAAATTCAATTATCTTTTTAGAATATGGAGGTTAAAGCAATGTTTGAAGCCTGCTACTTCTGCTTGGATTTCTTATTCAGAAGAAATATTTATACACTGTACATGAAACTGTTAATAGTATTCTATTCTTTGTCCAGTGAATAGTACATGAAACTGTAATTAAGATTTTGAAATAAATACTATAATTCGAATAAATACTATAATCAACAAAATATTTTAACATTTTTTAAACATACCCAACAACAAAATTTGTGTGGTATAAATTTAACTAAATACAAAAGAAATATGTCATTTGACTTTGGCTGATAGGTCAAAATAGTAACTCACGGTGCAAATAGTAGGGCCCGTATAGATGGAGTGACCTTACATCTAGGATAAGTCATACACTTTTGTCCCTTTGAGTTTGTAGTTTGAACTTTTACCAGATTTTGTTAAGCTGAGATATACGGTTGTACATTAATTATAAGGCTTACACTGATAAAAAAACATTATATTTGTATAACATTTTAATTAATAATGTTATATTTCAAATAATTGTATATAAATTTATATTTTATATACGTGTATAATATTATATATCAATTATTTTTATATAAATGTTAGAGTTGTTTTAAAAATAATATTTTTATAAATTTAAATGTAAAAATTTATGATAATTTTAAATAAATATATTTAAAATTTTAAAAAATAATTTACATAAATTTAATATTGTTAAAAATATTTAATAAAAATTTTAATTTTAATAAAAATATTGTTATAATAATTATATAAAAATTAAATTAAATTTAAATTTGAAAAGTAAACAAATTATTTAATTTAAAAAATAAAACTAAAATTAAATAAAAATAATAGGTACAAAGACTAAATTAAAATTTTAAAAATTATAAACGTGAGATATTTAACGTTATTAATATAATACCAACTAAAAAACTTAATTATTACATATTTATAAAAATAAATATTCAATTAATAATAATCTAAATATAGACATAGTTAAATTTTTTTATTAAAATAAAAGAACCAACTGAATATTTTAATTGATAAATATTTATTTAGAACATGTAAAAAAATATGTTTTTATAATTGTATAAATGCATTTCAACATAGTTTCAAATAAAAAATTTAATATGACTAAAACAATTTATATATATATATATATATATATATATATATATATATATATATATATATATATATATATATATATATATATATATATATCAGTCATATAAGTATTTTTAATTGGATTCTATTAAAATGTTTGTTATAATATGTACGAAAAAGTTTTATATTTTGAGTTAATGTGGTTTACATTTTTTTTTAAATTGAGTGAAATAATTTTATTTACTTACTTGTATTTACCAAAAGTTATATGATTAATATACAATAGTCAATAAATGACGTCTAAATTTTATTGTTATTATGTTAAATTATCAAAGAATTAATTTTGATCACTAATAGTATTAAAATTAAATAATGATAAAATAATTAAAAATATATATAAAAGAATATAATAAAAAAAAACTCCAACCTTTAATATATATATTGCTTCTTCTTCTTGACTTTTTGACTTTGAAGGCTTTCTGTCGCCGGCAAGGAACAGTTGGATTGGATAATCCTTACATTGCCATCATCACACATGGCGTTTTCAGATCTCAAATCAAACTTAGCAAACGCTCATTAATTAATAATTGACATTGCCTAATAACTTGTACAGCACAGATCAATCATTCAATACCAATGCCAAGGTAAAAGATTTAGATATTTGAAGTCTTTCAAGATTTTTCCTTGCTATTCCCTGTTACATAAAAACAATAAATTCTTCAACACCTTCGTTTCCACATATAATATAACTGAGAAGTGAAACACCAATTCTCTATACCTAGCTATTCAGACAAACATTCTTATTCAACACATCAAGCAAGCATGTACGATAACAAGTCCTTACACAAGGAACGAGGTAGCGCTAAATGTTTCGTATGCATTCTCGCTTCCTTCGTCATCTTATGTGCACTTCTACTGGTTTTGGTGTCTATAACACGTGTGAGGGAGCCACGTGTCAAAATAAGGTCAGCTACGTCCAACCAAATCACTCACAACGCTTCATCATCGTCACCTTCCTTCAACGCCACCATCATCATCTTTATCAGCATCGACAACCCCAATTTCGATGTCTTCGCTTACGAGAATTGCAGTGTGAGTGTGCTCTATGCGGGTGTGAAGATTGGTGATAGACCAATCAACGGTGACAAAGTGAGTATCAGAAAAACCAAAGAAATTAATGTTACAGTTGATTTGAGGTCCGGTGGTGATCAGGTACCCGTTACTGCTAATTTTTCCGGTGACATGAATTCAGGGAGGTTGAATCTCACCAGCTACGCCAAGTTTACTGGCACGGTTCGTTTTTTCAAAATTATGAATGTCAAAAAGAGCATCCAAATGGCTTGTGCTATGAAGCTCAACTTCACCTCTCACGTACTTCAGAATATTCAATGCCAATAGTAACATTTCTTCCTGGTTTCTCACAGTTTGCACTTTTTTCTTTGCTTTCCTTTTCATTTCATTGTCTTAATTAAGTGCACTTATCTCTTTTTTTTTTTAATTATCTTATTTGTAATATTTTTATATAGAATTTTATTTTATCAATGTAGTTTATTTTTTTAACGATATAGAAATCTGGCCCTGTATTAAAAGTTTCAATTAAACTTCTCTATTTTTACATTATCATTGATTTATTTGTTTTTATTAAACTGTTTAATAATGTTATTTATATTCATTCACATAAGACTTCAAATAGACATTAATTTTAAAGCAAAAACAATTGATTCAAAATTTTAATAATATAGATATCAAATTAAATAAATTATATAATTACAGATGTTAGAGAAATAAATCAGCCTTAATCTTTTTAAATAAAATATCTTTAATGAAAATAAAAATAATGTATTCTTATAAAGTTAATAATTTATTTTTAATTGATTATTGTCTCTCTCCATTTAATGTGACAGTATAGCCTGACTGCGTCAACTTTTTTTTTTTTTCATTTTCAGATGTATTCTAAAGTAATTAATTTAAAAGTTCAACTTTTTTTTAAATACTAAAAATCTTCATAGAATTGTATACATAAGCGCGCTGTGAGTTTAGTTTAATTAGTCCTCTACTGAGTTTGATAATTTTATAAATATATTTAACTTAAATTTTACAATTAGATTTCACAAGAAAATCTAGTTAAAAGTCATGAATTTTTTTTGTAAGAAAAAGTTGATATATTATTAAAAACGCTAAGCAACAATGAGTACTAAAATTAAAGAAATAAGTACAAAAGAAGGCTTATAACAGTTCATGTACATAATGTTCATAATAAGCTTTACATTGTACAGAGTAGGATGAAAAATCATTTACTAAGAAAAAAAAATATTTGCTCATGATTTTTAATAAGGTGTATTCTCGTTTATATAATAAATTATAATCTTAACATTGATTAATATAATATATTAATTGTATCAAGTATTTTTTTTCTTTGTAAATCATCACTCTATATTAGAAGTAGAGTAATTGTTTAAATTTATATTTTCTTGTGCAAAATAGGTCATGTATTAGAATGGTATTTTATGATATTTTAATTTAGTTTTCGTTATTTTTTTTTTTATCTTTCTGAAACATTTTTTTACACTTACTTTTGTATAAACAAATTGTAAGCTGACACTCTAATTAGTATTTTATTTTATTTTAAATATTTTTAATATATATATATATATATATATATATGGTTGTTGAGGTTGATAGTTAGTTGACGATATTATTAAAATTATTCAGATGGTTTTTGATGGTGCGATAATTATTTAAAATAAGTGAATATATTTGATTTCATTACATTAAATTATATATATGATTCATTTTATTAGGATTTTATTTTTGTAGGACATAATATTGATCAGGTGTGAAATAATTTGATATATTGAATGAGATTATGATATGATTTAGTATAAAAAATATAGTAAGATATGGAAAGAAATTATCTTAGTGGTGTAGTTTTAGAATAAAATAATCTGAAAAAAAATATTTGCAAATTATACATTAATAATTATTTGTATGTACTTTAGTTATTATTAGAAAATTTATTTTAAGAAATTATTTTTTTTGAGCTTAAATTTATTTTATTATATATTTGGTTTTGTTGTAATTCTTCTTAAGCAAATACATGTCTGGTAAAAAATATATTTTATTTAAATAATTTATTGATTGTATTTCATTATTGGCGCTGATGTGAATTATTGTTAATATTAATACAAATTATTAGACTATGCAATAGAAATGTTTTTTCTTACATTTATTTTGAGGCATGTGTTTTATAAAAAAATACAATAAATCTATTACATTTGATAAAGAATATAATAATTAATGAAAAAAAATAGTGGTGATGGCTAACATAAATTTATTAGAATAATTAATAAAAATAACAGTTGTAAATAAATCATAAAAGGGCATCTGGTTTTATTTGAATTTCTTTTCAAATTTATATATTTCTACTTGTTTTTTCGACTAATATGTACACTTAGTTGCAGAGTGTGGTTCTGAGTGACGTTAATTAAGTTTCGATATTATCAATAATCATCCTCAATTATATCAAATGTGCAATTCTTTCTAAAGTTACTTCAAAATATAAATAGTTTTAAATTGGAAAAAATTTTAAGTTTTAAATTAATAACGAAAACTTGTCTAAAAATAGATAAAAACAATTTATACGATAACTAACAAGTAAAAATAAATCTTTAAACATAAATAACAAACTGAATATAAAAAGCAAGACATTATTTAATACATTATGGACAAGTTATTGGAAGCAAAAACAAATATTAAATATTGCGTCTATGTCAGTCAGGAATTACTTATGAAAATACAGTAGCTGAGAAACTAAATAAAATAAATACATAAAAGATGTGCATATTCAAAAGAAAATATTTTTCTTTTCAAAAACAATTTCGCTAATTTTAATTTTTAGTCATTATATTTAAGCTAGAGATAAAAAGGGAAATACAAATAAAGGGAACCCTTTTTATTTTTTCAAATATATTCATTTGAGAAATGAGTCCTGAACAGAATCACTTAAAAAGGGAAAAAATAATAAAATATTATTCTAAAACGGAGTATTGAAACTAAAGTTCTTAAACAGTCTGCTCTAAGCTTACACCTTAAAGAAACAATTTATATTATACAATCCAAAAATTACGTGACCGAAAATTATAATGATAATTGTGAAACTAGAATTTACAAATGGACATAATTTATTTGATACTCCAACTAATAATACAGTTATTAGAAAATTAAAAAGAGTAAATAATAAGAAATAATGAGTGTGTAAAAAAAGAAATTAAAAATTTAAATTTAAAAAAGGAAAGAAGCATCACTGTGAAAGTTCCTCCCTCTCTCTATATATATAAGTGGACATGGATTCTCCAAAAAACAACAGGAGTTTATATTTCAGATTTTTCAGACATTGGCCATAACAAAAATCTGGCATAGAAATATAAAGTTGGAGATTGAGAAAAAAGAAAAGAAATGTCAGAAAGCATGGAAAGTTCTTCCTCACGTTCAATATGCAGATATACAAGCAGCACAACAGAGGAGCCATGCACATATGCAAGCAGCAAAACAGAGGAGTCATGCACTTATGCAAGCAGCACAACAGAGGAGTCATACACATATGCAAGCAGCAAAACAGAGGAGCCACGTACATATGCAAGCAGCACAACAGAGGAGTCATACACATATGCAAGCAACAAAACAGAGGAGCCAAGCACATATGCAAGCAGCACAACAGAGGAGTCATACACATATGCAAGCAACAAAACAGAGGAGCCAAGCACGTATGCAAGCAGCACAACAGAGGAGTCATACACATATGCAAGCAGCAAAACAGAGGAGTCATGCAGATATGCAAGCAGCACAACAGAGGAGCCATGCAGATATTCAAGCAGCACAACAGAGGAGTCATGCAGATATACAAGCGGTACAACAGAGGAATCATGCACGTGTGCAGGCAACAACATCTCATCAGAGGAACTGATCTTAGAGTTTCCAACACGACAAGAAGAAGATACAAAAAATAGTAATGCATATTTCGGAGTGGGTCTGTTCATTACTTTTTTGGCTCTGATGATTTGCTTTGCTAGTGCATTTTTCTATTTTTCAAAATAAATTAATTTCTTAACAAATTTTTATGTTAAATAAAATTTTCCTTGTTTACTTTTTTTAATGGGAGATTATTCCTATATTATTTCAAAATTCATAAATAGATCATTGCATACACACCCACAAGATTAACAGAAATATTAATTTATTGGGAAAAAATTTAAACTGTAAACGTTAACCTTTAATGAGTATAATGTGTTATGAAAAAAAAAATTAAATTTTGAGTAAACTGATTCTAAAATTGTTTTCTTAAATACATTTTTGATTTCATCCTCAATTATTATATATTTTTATTGTTAAAATTTAAAAATAATGAATATATAACTTTTCTAACCTAATGAAATTAATTTCTTTCAATTATTAAATGATATTTCAATTTAAGATGTAAACTTAACTTTTCAAATAGTCTAAAAAAATATTTAATTTTTAAAAGAAGTTAAACTTGTTGAGTCATTTAATTTTTAAAAAGAGTTAAATTTGTTGAATTAAAAAAAATTATATAAAAATGAATTTTCATTTCATGTCTAAATTTAAAAATTAAAAACATACTTAATTTATAATTTTAAAAATTTTAAATAAGGAAATTTTTAAGTTTTGAATTAGTAAAAAGAAAAGAAAATTGTATAAAAAAATAAAAATAATGTACATAGGAGAGTTAAAGTAAAAATAAATCTTTTAAACATAAATAAAGAATTAAAAATAAAAGGCAAGACATTTTAACCTCCATATCTGGATACCATTTAATACATTTTATGAGTGGGTAAGTTATAAACAACTTTCAAGGCAAAAATAATAAATTGGTAGAAAATGCTAAAATTAGTGGGTCATCTTCATTCTCCTCTGTGTAAATGACAATAAAGCAACCCACATATTTGAAGGAGCAAATATGGATCTTACACTTTCTGTGTCACCATGCATATAATGGAAAAAGCTTCTCACTGCACTATATAGTGGAAAGAGGAAAATCAAAAGATAAAGAGTAAATAGTAAAAGTTAATTTAAAAAAAAAATCCCCTTACACTTCAGATATTTTCGCCTAAGCTTAACAACAATTTAAAGTTTTAACAAAATGTTTACAAATGTAATTAATTTTCTAATTAGTAAGGGAATTGATGCTAAATACATAGCGACCTAGCACGATTATTATCAAGGAGTGTTGTTTTCACAAATAATCACCATAATGATTGATTTGCACGAATTTCGTTAAGCACGGGTTTAGATTCAGACTTGTGTATATAAAAAGAAACAATGAGAGCTATTTTTAATATAATTTCCATTCTAATGTTTTATTCTTTACCCAAACAATCTTTTGAAAATGCAACTTTCCTAATTTTAAATTTTAATTATTCCTAATTTTAAATTTCAATTATTTTTAAGTTAAAAAATAAATGCGAATAATGCAAACCGTTTTATTTTTTAAAAAACATTCATTTAGAAATGACAGTCCTAGAGTCACTTAAAAATGGAAAAAATAATAAAATATTATTCTAAAATAGAGTATTGAAATTGAAGTTCTTAAACAGTCTACTCGAGTCTTACACATTATAAAAACAATTTATATTATACAATCGAATAATTATGGTGAGCAAAAATTATAATAATACAACAGAAGTGAATATTGTGAAGAGTAATAATTATAACAGAAAAAAGGGAAAAGCACAGTAGCGTGTGTGATTGCTCTTGTGAGCACCTTAATCATATATTAATGCCATGTGAAACTAAATTTACAAATGAACAGAATTTATTCTACAATCAATCCAATAATATTACATTTATTAGAGGAAGAAGAAAAAGAATAAATAAAAAAGAAATTGAGGATTTAAATTTAAAAAAGAAAAAAGGCATAAGTGTGAAAAGTCTCTCCCTCTCTCTATATATAATTGGACAAAACAAAAGGAGTTTATATTTGAGATTTCTCCACAGTGGCGAAAACGAAATATAAAGTTGGAGATTGTGAAAGAAGAAAGGAAATGTCAGAAGCACGCAGATATGTAAGAAATATCTCAACAGAGGAACTGATTGCAGAGTTTCCATCCCGAAAAAGAGAAAGAAAAGTCAGCAAATGTTTCGTGTACAGTCTGGTAATCTTTGTGATGATAACGTTGATTTGCCTTATTCTTGCACTTTTGATGTCACACGTGGGAGATCCCAAAATTGAATTCAAATCAGCAAGGTTGATGAACAATACTAACGATTATCATAACGTTTCTTCAACCTCTTCCTTCAATGTCACCATAGTTGTTCGTGTCAGTCTCAGCAGTCCTAGATTTGTCTCCTTCGATTACGAGGCGAGCGCAGCGAGTGTGACGTATGAGAATTCCGGTAAACGTGTTGGTGTTTCCAGATTGAAAGCTGCCACATTGGAGGCCAAGGAAACCAGAGATATGGACTTGACGGTTCACATGAATTTCGGGAAGAAAGCAAATCTAACTGATTATTCCAACTCAGGCATGCTCAAACTCAGAAGCTACGCAAAATTAAGTGGTACACTGCACACGTTCAAGCTGCTAAAGAAGAGAAAGACCATTCGAGTGTTTTGCACCATCAATCTCGACTTCACCTCATTTTCCACTCAAAACTTCCAATGTTAAGGTTCTTATCATTCTTTCTTTTAACTCTAGCTTTTTCTAAATCATTTGAGAATAAATACATTTTAACCATGCTATATATTGTTCACAAACTTTTTCATTTTTCTCTGTAACATATCTTAATAGGTATTAAATTATAAAAATATATTATTATATATGTATATGTATATTACTAAAATTATGCTATTTTTTTTTCGCATGTATTCCTTTCAAGATTTTCTGCAAACTATTAACTGTATGAACATTTTCTTACACATGGTAAACTTACCTCCAAATTGTAATTTTTTGGATTTTATAGATTAGGAGATTTCAAAATTATCTACGTGAGGATTTCCCAGGTGCATTGCCAATGGATTAAGTCTCCCTTCAAATCACAATTCCTAAATTCTTTTTCTAGTTTGAGAAGGTGAATTTTCAGAGAAAGTGAGTAGAAAATTTTTTATTGTTTTTTTTTAAAGATTTGAATGTAAAGTAAGTGGATTTGGTGATGAATTATTTGATTAATGTGATAGATAAAAAAATATTAAATTAAAAAGTGAGATTATTGTTTTTTTATAATTAAAATTGATATATTATTATTAGTATTAGTATTAGTATTAATATTATATTTTTCTTTAATATTAATTAAAATTGATATATTTTTGTTTTCACCATTAATTATTAAACTTGCAATTAATTCAACCGAAATATAAGCAACCAATACCCCAATACTAAAAGTCATTTACGATTTCTTGGCTCACACGAAATTTGTAGGGTATGTCCAATAAAAAATCAGGAAAGAATTAAAGGAACAAGGTTGTCATCTTTTAATGGAGTACAAAAGTTGAAGAAAAAGGAGAGTCTTTAAGTGTTAAAAGTTATTTTTAAGCAAACCGCATATGAAAGGGAATTTCTCATTTTGTTTTCATTTTTTTAGGGTGTGTTGCAGTATTATTTTTTTCTTAATTTCTTATTCATGATTTTAGTCTTTCTAATTTTTTAACTATATTTAATATATTTAAAATGTTTACAACTTAAATTTATTTATTTTTGTACTTTTTTTCTTAATTTTTGTCCGATTGAATGTGATAATAGAAATATTTATTCAAAACATGATTAAAAATATATATTTGCTTAGTTTAATGTGTATTTCACTGTAACTAAATTAAAACAGAGGAATGAAATTCCATTTAATAGTGAAAAATTACAAAATAAAGATATTTAATATTTAATAAAATATAATAAATAATTTTCACTCTGATACATTTATTAAAAAATATTATAACTATAAAAACACACTATATACACAAAAACTATAAAATTTATAGTTTTTAAAAAAAAAAACACAAAAAATACTTATCCTATGAAATCAAATCGCTCCTTCAAAACTAGAGATACATCAAACATGCGTCCCCATCTTCTTACATCGTAAGATAATCATTGCAATAAGAGAAAAAAACATAAAAAATAACAAATCACAAAAACAAGGTAAGTTAGTTAAAAAGGAGTTACAAATAGCACAACATAATATAAATCATTTATTTTGCACATCGGATGTAAATTTCAACTATCTCTTTTAAGTACATCAAAATTGTGAAAATCATTTCTCTAATCATAGACTTCAAATCAAATATCTTAACAATCAAATTAAAGATTCATATGTCTAGGACCTCCTAACAAAATTTTAATTCGACTTAACGATTAACGAAGCAAAAATATTATTTTTCTTAAGATGATTTAAACAAGAAAAATAGGACGGCGTCTGATGCTGAGAAAATGGTGTCCAATGCTATAGCCCCGGAAACCCACTCATTTAAGAGTGTTTGACAATCCAGAAGTGGTTCTCAACGCCCCCAAGTTAGTGGTCATTGTCTTAGTAGTGTTTGACGATGTATAAGAAGCGAAAATTGCATGTTTGAGTTTTAATTGAGAAAATTGACTTTTTTTAATCTATTCTCCAATTAATAAACTTCATAATACTTTAATATATCAATCTCTTAGTTCAAGAAGTGTCAAGTTGGGTTAGTGAAAAATTTCATAAAAAAGTTCATGTTATCAACAAAACTCAAAGAACAAAGAGAAAACATGATTTTTCTACATAAAGATAAAGATGTTGAAATTGATATGTCTAAATGCTTTCACACTTTTTATAGTAAAACACAAACATCTTTCTACATAAAGATAAAGATGTTGAAATTGATATGTCTAAATGCTTTCACACTTTTTATAGTAAAACACAAACATCTGATTCAAATCATTGCATTTAGACCAAAATTCCTTTGAACGTAAATTTGCATAGAAATCATAGCACATCAAATTACATTTTGTCAACCACTTCAATTATTTAACACATCCACATTTATCTCAATAAGTTCCAATTTAAAACAAACTTTCAAACATAGTAAATTCATGTTTGTAGAATCTCCTAATTTAACTCAGTGAACAACATTGTAATTACACAATAAAGTTAGCTTCTTTTATCTTAAAATGGTACCTATAGGTTTCATAGACAACTTGATAACTCTCTCCTCATCACAAAAAACTTATATGTCCATAAAAGTTCATATTAAGGATCTAAAGGCATGATTTTGTTCATCAACACAGATAACTCATAGAAGCAATAAAAAAAACGTGCAAACTAGAAAATTTCAAAAAACAAGAAAAAGAGATTGAGATTCTCTATAATAGGAAAGAAGATAAACTTACTCTGCTCAAAGGTTTAATTGATAAGGTTTGTAGAATTTGTTGTGATTATTACAAAAGTAGTCTCTGATAAAACAAAAAAGAAAAAGATTTGAGCGAGAAAATTTGAGAGAAAAAATTAAAATTGAAGGGTGAAAGTATTTGAAAATATGAATTTTCTCATGTAGGCTATCTTCATTTATTTATTTTTAAAAGAAAGAGTGTCTTGAAAGGAACATGTTTCTCCAAATGTTGAATAAAATCATATTCATATCTTGATTGAAATAAAGTTTTATATCAATAATCATAGTAAAAATGCATTAAATCAAACATTTTAAGGATGAAGATACATATAATCGTGTAACAACTTCATGTTGATAGGACGAAACAGGTTGTAAGTGTTATAATATTACGAATTTCAAGAATTTCTTTATAAGATTAATAAAGAGTGAGAATGCAAATAGAATATTGCCTAAAGGAGGAAAAGATGGAAAATGTTTGCTCAGTAAATTATATGATTACTGATTGAATTGGCGAGCAAAGCCCAATAGGAAATACAGAAAACGGAATAGTTGAGGAAGCCCAATAAGTCCAACTTGCCCAATAGTATCTATTATTTAATTATTGGATATCACATTTCAGCTGTCCAAGGAAGAAATACCATTTTCGTTGTCTTTCAAAAAGTTTTGAGAAGATAAAACTAAATGGCTGATGTAATGTTCAAAAGACAAAAATGAAATGGTATTCATAAGGATAAAATAAAATCTCGCCACATTAAAATTTATATTCCATTTGAGGTTTGAAAAAAAAATCCATAAGAAAATTATGTTAAATTGTAATTTTCTAATAGATTTCTTAAAAAACTTTTTATGATTAAGATTTTGTAATATATGTATATATATATATATATATATATATATATATATATATATATATATATATATATATATATATATATATATATATATATATTAAATTATAATATTTGAAATAATTAAATAGATTTTGAGAAATTTAAAAGATTTGGAACATTTGTTTTAAAAAAAAGTATAAGTTCTTTATACTTTTACCTTTATATAGTGAAATACGTTTTAAACTACATTCTTTTATTTTGTAAAATAAAATGTGATGTAATTAGTGCTGATATTACTGTAAAACATTCCCGATTTTTTACTAATCACCATTTATCATTAAAAAAATAGGTATTTTATTGAAAATAAAAAATTAGTAAGTAAATTATTATTCTTTTAATAATTTTTTTAATAAAATATTTTAAAAAATTGTAGCAGTAAAAATATAATAATAAAAAATCATAGCTATAAATACTATTGGAAAATTAGCGCTTTGTATTATTATTATTTTAAAAAGTAAGTTAATAAAAGAAAATCTTCATTGGAGTAGATTATTTCTAAATGTTAATACAGGTAATTTCGTTGAAACAAGGTAAAAAAAAAAAACTTGCCAAATATAGAAGAAATAATTGCATTAAAGATCTATAGATTAAATGTTTACCAAAACCGTGAAGTCGCGGAGTGTAAAAGACCTATTATGATTGTTATAAACAAAAGAAATTATGAGGAATTTAGCTGATGAGAAAAATAGGTTAATTGAATGCAGAAATAGTGTATTTGATTATTTGGGTATCCATTATTTGATTAAGAATTAATGGACGAATATGACGAATCCCATGATTGATTGAGTGTGTATGGAACTGGAAAACATCTTTGGTGACAATAAGGAAACATTTTATGGGAAGATTGAGGAAAATACAAGAGTTGTTAAATCAGGAGAAGCTATGGATCCTAGAAACGGGAGACAGAAGCAATTTAACTGTCAAAGCCAAATTATACTTCCATTCCTCTCATTTTCAAACTCACAAGTACCCACTCATGGATTATATTATTAACTTGTCCCCTTCTAAAACCAAAATGACGACAAAGTTTAACATCATGACATATGCAATCGGTGGGAAAGATTTAAGGAGCTGGGTTTTCAAGTGGGTCCAAATCACGGGCCCTAGAGACCACCATCATGAAGCTAAGTAGGGCCCATTGGGCTCAAATGGTGGAGGGGGCTTCCCATCCAACTTTTAGGATGACGTGGCGGGAGCCCTTGGGAGGGGTATCTTGGGCTCCAAATGTGACACAAAGAGACAAATTGAATATACGACACCATATCCCGACACACACGAATCGGTGCACCAAATTTAATAAAATACACACAGCTTCATCAATTTCGATACCTGCTAGCTGAGCCTGAGACACGTGATTGATTGCAGAGCCAAAGACCCAAACCAGTTTTATTTATTTTTATGCAAACAAAGGCAGCACAGAACGTGCCTCTTTCTCGCATTCATGCCCTTATGCTGTGTTAAATTCCATTTCCACCCTCCTCACTCTCTTTCCTCGTTCAAACACTCTTTTCCTATCTTCCCCAAAAGAAAATCCAACTTTCACTGCTCATGTCGCTCTCTTTCCCACTTCTCTGACCGCATTTTCCCTCTTCTCGAGTAACTATGATGCTTCATATTATTAAAAGTTTCAAACTTTATGAAATCAACAGCAATAATTATTAGCCGAACCATTCTTTCTACCCGCACCTTGACCACTACACCAGGTTTTAAAAAATACCCAATTGTGTCCACACAGACATTAGATTCACGAATCACCTTTTAAAGTATCGATTATTCAGCGCTCAGTAAAAACAATGGAAAATAAGGAAGGAAGTCAATGGTACCCACAAAGTAAAGGAAAACAATTTGTACAGGAGGAGTAGATTTAGGGTGGTATTTGATGTGGCCTGGCTAGAGCTACATTACATAGATACATAGAGATACGTCCAAGAGAAACATACACGGAAAAGCTCTGTTTCTTCTTTCGCTTTATCGGAAAGAGCTTTACAGTTTACACTACCAAGGAAGAAAAAAGAGAGTCACTAAGCTAATGGGTGACGAGCTTCATTCATCTGAACAAATCATGGAGCCCCACCACTCTCCTTTTACCTTTTCTTTTCTTTTCTTTTTTTCACTTCCTTGTAGTGTAAAATCTAATCTAATCTAAGTAATAACATTCTCCTTTTTACACTGACACCGCCGGTGGTGACACTCGAAAGGAACCAACATTTCTTTTATCATGTCGAAAGGCGCTTCTCATTGCCTTCATTCATGGATATCTCGTGCGATGGATGGCTCACCGAACGCGGAAGCTGAGAAGACTCGCACTCTGTTTCCACAAAGTACAAACAAACACTGCTCATAATTAATTATTTAACTATATTCATTAAATGTCGCAAAAAAAAAAACATAGAAAATGAATTACTATTACTGATGTATTACCGGCTCTGGAGGCATTGAAGGATCTCTTGCAGTGTAAAATGGCACCCTGAATTCCATCCTGTTGCTGCAACAGCGAATCATCGCGCCGCTTCGAAGACACAAATGGCGGCGGAGCCGCCGCCACAGCCGAAGACGCCGAGCGGCTTTTCCCTAACTGTTTACACACGACGCTAAGCCCTGCGGATAGTTTTTGTGTTTGAGTTGTCTTGAGGTTAGTTTCGGCGGCGGCGGGGACAACAGGTTCGGGTTCGGCCGTGGGCGTTGGAAGAGGTGATTTAGCGGCGGAGTTTAAGGTGAGCTTGTCGGCGTAGCGGCGGGAGACTCTGACGTAGAGAGGCTTAACCATTTTGAAATATTTTTGCACGACTTCTTTGGAGAAACGCTTCTCTTCGGACGGCGGTGGTTGTTCGTTGGAAGTGTGTTTTTGGGTTTTGTTGTTTCCTTTGGAGGTGAAGAGAGAGACGATGGGGACCTCTTCCACTTTGAATTTGACGGTGAAGTGCTTCTTGTCTTTGTGGGCCTCTGGATTTGCGGAATCGAAAACGTTGTTGTTGGTGGTGGCGTTGGAGTCCTTGTCTTTGTCAGTGGGCTTGGGCTTCTTGAGGCCCAGCATGAAGACGCGGAATTTGGTGGCGGATTTTAGAAGGGAGGCGGTGAACTGAGGCTTGGAGTTAGGTTCGGAGGAGAAAGAGGAAGGGTCCACGTGCAGCAGCTTTCCCTTGAAAAACAGATCCTCCGACGGAGACAGCGAAAGGTTGGGATCACTACGATCGTTGCTGGAAGGGGACAGAGTAAACTTAAACTCTCTCTCGCCGTCTGATTCTTCGAGGTTAATATCTTCTTCTTCTTCTTCGTCTTCGTCTTCGCCGTCTTCTCGGGTGTTGTTGCCGTTTGTATTTTCGTTAGCGTCTTCGTCGGGAACGGTGAACTCTAAGTCGAAGAAGGGGCCGTCGTCGTCGTTGTCGTTGTCTTCGTCGCTTTCGGTTGCATTTTCGTTTTCGACGGCGGTGAGGATAGTGGTGGTGGGGGCGGCGCGTGAAGGAGTGTCGGAGGAAGGCGGAAGTCCGAGAGCGCCACCGCCTCTCCAGTATTTGAGCAAGGTGAAAGCTTCCATGGTCGGGAGAGCCAGTATACAGAGAGAGACAGAGAGAGAAAGAAGGGTAGAGAAAAGAAAAGAGTGATTTTTTTTTTCTTAATGGAGTTTACAATAGTGGAATAGTGAGGGAGAGAGTAAACAGAGAGAGAAACAGAGAGAAAGGTTTGATTTATTTATTAAATATGTGAGATTCCTTTGGTTGGTGCATGGTGCAGGATTGTCATGTGAAGTGAGTCAGATAAAAAAAATAAGGGTTGAAGTAAGAGTAAATCTGTGAATTTAGTATGTGAGTGGGGCTGCATTCTATAGCATTGAATTCATTATCCATTATTTAATTTTGTAGTGTACAAGTATCTTACCTAGCCTATGCTTCTGCAGTAAAGTATCACTCTTTATTACTGCAAACCATTAAATTAATTACAGATTCAATTCAGACTAACCATTTATATATAACTACAGATTTGATTTCTTATGTGAACTTCCATTTTATTATTTTCTTGAGGGTGGTGGTGAATACTGACCCATGAACATGGCTCACAATAAGGGTCCGGATTCGACTCGGATTGTACTGTACGATTCTGCCTTTTCCCCCAAAACATTGCCTTTCTGTGCTTTTCCCCCTCCTATTTTTGTTTAACCTTTTCAACAAAAAAATGTCAAATACTTATCTTCTGCCTTTCCAAAATTTAAAAAACAAATTATTCATACTTAGCTTATTTTCAATAATTATAAATAAAAATTAACTTGTCCTGAGATAGCGCACAAAAGTCAATGTAAACCGTTGCATCTGAGAAACCTATTTTTCTTATTTAAACAAAATATAATAATGAATAAAAAATATTGAAAGTCCGTTTGAATGTCATTTATACATTGTTTAGGAAAAATGGTAGTGGGTGTTGAATGAAGAAACTGAATTTTAAAATTGGATTAAAGGTGGGCCTCCCATAATATGAAAAACAGATTCATAACTCACGTGCCTCGTTCACTCATGGGTGTGGGGAACCAAGCCCAACTCCTATTTTTTTTTTTAATTATCAGACTGGAATGTAGTATTTTGAAGTTTATGTTAGAAAAAGGACCTCGTTTCTTTTTTATCTTTTCCTTTTTGTTTTACATGAGCCTAGTTTGACATCTGGCCATGTAAAATATCACATGGACTTAGTCTTTTTATAAAATTTAGTGACATTCTAAAATAACTGCTATTTAACACCTATGTTATGTTTTTTAATCTTATTTATATAAAAAGACGTGGTATTTTTATTCTTTTAATTTAATCTTAAATATTTAAGTGTTTAAATTTGAAAATAATAGGTTTAATGTTTCGGTAGATCCCTATTTTCGTCCAGAATCTCAAATAGATTCCTTTCTTGTTCGGTATTTCAATTGGGTCCTTATTTTTGTAAAATTGAAACAATTAGAGACTTGCCGTCAAATTGGAGAAACGACCGTTTAAGATTGGGTTACGTGACATGGTTAGTGTATTGTTTAATTAGATGTGACATTTGTTTAATCAGATGTGGCATTAAAAAGAAGTTTGAATTGTATTTTGTATTAAAAATTGGATTGCAAAGAGGGAAAATCATATTTACTTAATGGCAAACTAGGCAAACTTCTTTTTTTCTTCGATTGGAAGTGCAATTTCTTCGACACCATCAACCTAGGTAACAACAAAATCTACAGTCTCTGGTATGGCTAGAGCAGCATGACTCTGGAAGCAAGGTTCATTTTTCTTCTAAATACCCCCAATGAGTGGCATAGATCCTATCCAACATACACAGTCCATGAAATTCGTCTTCAATTCCTTTCAATACCAACACTGACCCAAATTCAATCTTCCATGGTTACATATCTTCCACCAAGCGAGATACCAACTTACCCTCTTCATCACTCTCAAGCTCATTTTTCACCTGCATCAAAAACCCCGAAGCTACCATTGTTATCTCATGCAGACACCATCAAACCGAAGCTGGTTGTTCACGACAACCCTCATAAAGCAAATGCTATGTCTAGTAGTAGGAAGAGGAGGTGCGACATAATCGCGATGAGAGGTGGCAGCATGGTGTGTCGAACATCCCGAGTGAAGAGAGAGGTCCGACGACAACTAACAATGGAAGAGGAGACCAATCCTCACGACTTCGACCGGTTATTGAGGACGGCGTCGGCGGTAGCGATCCTAGTTCGTGTTGGCAACGTCGCAGGGAGAGACGAGATTTCTCTCTCGCGCGCGAAAAGGAGGACGAAGTTTGGGCTGCTCCGTCCGACGTGGGTGGCGTCGTCGGTGACGCTCTTGGCCAGTGAAAGGAAGGCGCAACGTAGGGTAGGGGCTACCGCGTTAGAGGTTGAAGGAAGAGACATTTCTCTCTTTCCCTTTTCGTGCATATCCCTTAGGATTTTAGGGTTCTGAAGAAGAAAAGGGGTTTCCCCCTCCTCGTGGAGTTTGCCCAGTTTGCCCTTAAGAAAATTTGATTTCCCTCTTTGCAATCCATTTTTTAATACAAAATAAAATTCAAACTCCTTTTTAATGCCATGTCTGAGTAAACGATACACTGACTGTGCCACCTAATCTAATTTTAGACGACCGTTTCTCTAATTTAACGACAAGCCTCTAATTGCTTCAATTTTACAAAAATAAAGACCTAATTGAGACACCGAACAAGAAAAGGACCTATTTGAAATTCTAGACGAAATAGGAACTTACCGAAACATTAAACCAAAATAATACAACATAATTGAAAACTACTTGACAAAAATGTTTTTTTTAAAACATTATATTGTACTTACAATATTTTTGTATTGGTTATTAATTTCTTATAATAATATTAATAATAATAAATTGTTAAAAAATAAACACGTAAAGAAACCATATTTTGTATAACTGTCTTGATGTGTCCGTATTTTTATTATATTTTATTAAAATATTATATATATGTATATACTTTTTATTTTAAATATTTTTGTTTTTCACATGAAAATAAAATAATTAGGTATGTAACATCTCAAAATATATAGTATAAACTATATTAAAGAGAAGCCACATGTGTGATAAAATAATACAGTTATCTATCTAAAGTATAAAGTGATATCTTTACAGTCATCCAAAAACAACTATAAATGTAAAACTTTATATACAAGACTATTCAAAATTATACACAAGGTTCTACTGAACTAAGCCAACTACTCAGCAGCATCACCTACATCCAATGCTTGCTCCAGAGAGACCTTTTCTTCCACTGCTCACATCCAAAGAATGATCATTGCAGAAGAAGAACATCAGAACATACAAAATACAAGCACACAACAGGGTAAGCTAGTTTTAACAAAGATTAATCATACATCAATTTATTTAACTTCATACAATCATACTATTCAGTCACATCACATAAACTCTTCACACATAACACCACACTGACTTTGACTGTCCGGACTTAGAATGATTGACGAGCTATGGCAGGTCGTGCACTCGTGGTGGCTTCTACTGCTTTGCAAAGCCGTTGCTAATGGGTTTCACCCTACCATACTCACGAGGTTAGTCCGTTATCACTCACCTTGGGTTATACTGGAAGCACCCAAGACTAGGACCTCCTGCTACTCCTCACGACATGGATCAATCCTCTCTACTTGATAATGAAAGACCATTGGAGTTTCAGGATAACCCCCAAGACTAAGCTCCGGTAATCATTCTAAACTTACTTGAATCTCAACCAGAGATTCCACTTTGAATCACAACATAGGGCACCATCATGTCTCCTCTTCTTGAGGATCATGGAATTACGTCCATTAACCATACTTTGAAATATAACATACATCAATAACCACTGATATTACATGATACAACTTCAACTTACTTCATACAACACTCAATGTTTCATTTAAAACAACTTAAGATCATAAGAGAATTGAACTAAAACCGAACCCCTCACACAACGCACACCTTCGCATAGCGAAAACATAAGCTTCTCGCACAGCGACCCAACTCGCCTTGTGAAAACCTTAAACAGAGACCAACTCCTCATGACCACTCGCATAGCGACTAAACTCGCTATGCGAATAAACTGTGAAATGTCCCAAACCCCTTGCATAGCATTCCAACTCGCTATGCAAGAAACTCAGACAAAGACTCAGACTTCCTAAACACTCGTAAAGCGAGACCCACTCGTTGTTCGAATAAAATGAATAATAGATTCAGACCCCAACCAGTAGCATAACGACCTTATTCTCTATGTGGATCGACAAATAGAGAGCAACCCTCTCAATCCATTCGCACAGCGCACCCATTCGTTGTGCGAATGCCTTGGCAGAGAACACCTCACCAAGGTAACTCGCTATGCGAATCCATTCACAAAGCGAGTCTGCATAATCTGCAGAACGAAATTCTGAAGAATTATGCAACTCAACCACCACTTACCAATTCTACTTAATTTTCCCAACTTCTAACACTCCTAGATTATTGTATATGCTTAATTAAACTTGAATAAGTGATTCTAAACCTTACTAACATAAATCTAAAGTGTTTATGCATCACTTCCTACTCTAAAACCTCAATTTCATTAACTTATAGACTCAAATCCTAATTTACCACTTTGAACCTGATTTTAACCAATTTGATGACTCAAACAGGTCACATATGACCTGTCTAAACTACCCCAGCAGCCTCTAACAGCACTTGACCTCTAATACTCAAATTCACTACCTCACTTCCTCTAAATTGATTTTAAACAAGCACAATTCACTTTACTTCATAACTCATCACTACCTCAACAGATTACTCACATCCACTACCTCCAACATGCACAATTACATCACTTAGATTCATCCAAAACAGTTCATCAACAACACGTTACAGTTTCATACATTCCACATTCCAGTACATATTATTTAATTTGCTCAGCATATAAACAGTGTCACCAAAACATCATACTAATTCAGAATTTATCATACACATATCATACAACCAATTGAAATAAAATTTCTAGCTCCCCTTACCTCAAAGACAGACAATTCAGCTCAAAGATACACCAACCGTACCTTGCACTGCAAGGAAACTCAACAGAAACCTACAACTCACCAATTGGTGATAGAGAACAACACTTAGAACCTAAATTGAGCTGAAAAATGGAAGGAAGAACTGCTAACCACATGCAAGACAGAATCGTTGCATATTCACAGTCCAGTGAAGAACGGACAACAGTGGAAACCACTTACTAGCTTAAGAACACAAAATTGATCGGTCAATATCGAAGCCCTCAACGCCAGGATCGCCTAGGCACCTCCTGATCGTCAAACAGAAAACTCAACAGAGAGAGATTGTAGAAAGAAGTCAGAGAACTCTGAAGAATAGAGTTATAGAGAGATGAAATGTTCTTAGAATAATGAGAAGTGTTTATAAAATTCTATTTATATTATAAGATTATTTTAAAGTAAAATAATCTGTCTCATTATTTTAATACATCTCTCTACTCTATAATACTTTATTTTCTAGGTCCTTATAAAATATATTTATGTTGTATATTGTATTAACTTTTTATTGTAAAAAATTATTTATATAAAATCAAATTTAGCTGTATTTAAAATATGAGCAGTTATTTTTTATTTATTTATGCGGAAACATTTTATCACTATATTTTTTTTTATGTTAGTGTTTTGTGTTATAAGTTAAGAAGATTATTAAAAGTAAAATAAGAAAAACATCATTAGAATACAATTTCTTAAAATCACATATTAGATCACTTTTTCGTGTCTGAAAAAGATATCTTAGGCTTTGTTCTTTTGGGTGTATTTGAGAGAGATGATTTGGAGGAGATGATTTGAATGGATTTGAGTGAATTTGAGGATAATTTTTTAGTTGTTTTTTTGAGTGGATTTGTGGGTAATTGAGAGTGGATTTGAAAGTAAAGTTTGTGAGAATTAGTGTATGATTGATTGATGTGATAGATTTTAAAAATTAGTTTAATTGGTAGAAATTAAAGATTACCAAAATGCTCCTAGTTATAAAAGTAATATAAAATGTTTATAAATGTTATATTTAATTGTAAAAATATTTATAAAGAAAAAAAAATTATGAATAATTTATAAAATTAATGTTTAAAAATTATAAAAATTATAATGTATAGCCCTGTAACCGGTTACCCGTTTGCGTAACCGATTACACATGTGCCCGCCAAAACTTCATACCGTTGTAACCGGTTACGACTCTGCTGTAACCGGTTACGCCACCCTCGTCGTTTCGTAACAATTGGAGGACACATACGATTTTTCCGCAACAATCCACTCAAATCTCTTCGATTTTGCGAGTGACCAAATTCGAAGGTATCCTGCAAATCTATCCTCGACGATCCATCATTTTCCTCTCAAACGAACAACACACAGTTTGTAATTCATCGCTCGCAATTTCGTTTGAACAGTATTATCTGTTCATGCGAACACAGCCTTAATCCCAGAAAACTTTGTTCGCATAACTGTCCAACCAATTAATCCTCTCTCTTTCCTCGTTTCTGTTTTGTCTTTTCAATCTAAATCTTCCAAATGAAGACTAAAGAATAAGTTAGAACATGTTTATGGAAAATTACAAAAATAAAAATGTTGTCAATGCAGATAATGATATGTTATGATCCAATCTAGTATTTCTACTTTTCATATTTTCTGCATCTTGAATTTTTTTATGCTATAAATTAAATCATGCCGAAGAGTTATTAATATTTAATAATAGGATACTACACATTTACATATTATGAAAATTATAAAAGGTAAGTTTTTGTATTTTAAATATAAAAAGATATAATATTAAATGAATATAAAAATTTGTTTGTGAAAAGTATAATTTTTATAGTATATAATTCGTATTTCTATCATATTCTTTATAATATAATTATTATTAATTATTTTTTAAGAATAAATGTTATTTTTAAATTTATTGAATAAAATTATACTATCTTTTTTAATTTTTTTTATCATATTTATAAAATTATATTTATTTTTATTGACAAATAAAATTTTATTTTAGATATTATTTTAATAATAAATACTTAAAAAGCAGGAATACATAAATAAATACATATGTGTTTGACATTTGATTCAACGCAAAAAGAGTGGAAAGAAGTCGAAAATGCATAGGAAAGAAAGGATTGATTGGATGGTTCTGGTTTTGGAGGAACCCATCTAATCTTTAAACCACTTAAAGCAAATCAACAAATGGGCTCACGGTACATTCAAATATTATTATGTAAAATCTACAATGAATATTATAGAATATTTTGAATGAAAATATGTGGGTAGTGATTATTGATATTTAATTAATAGAATGTATATAAATATTATGTATCTAATTTACGAATACTGTAAATAATTATTAAATTTTATTTAAATAGAGCATGTGGAATCGATTCCATGAAACTAGTACTCTATTTCACGAACATGAAATCAGGGAAAAGCATAACCAATTCCATGACGACATAACCAATTAAGGAGATATAATCGATTTCATAATGGAATCGATTCCTTGAAAAATGGTGCTTTTATGGCATAGGGGAAGTTAGAACTGTTACATGGCACTTGAAAGGTAGTCTGCATTGTACAAGTGTATTATGAAGTTTTTGTGAATATCAATGTACAGGTGGGAGATGTCTGCGCAGCCAAAGGTTGTTCTCAAAATTGAAAGTGCATATGCTTGTTTTGCAGGTGTTAATGGAAAAGTTAATAACTAAGATTATAACAATAAACGAACTGTTAAATGATGAAAATATCAGTAATTGATTTTCACTCAATTGTTATAAGTCCACACTTTTTCCCATGAAATGAACCACATGGAGTAGTTTGGCTATTACATGAAAAATTTGAACTGAAAATATAAGACGATTTTGGAACCGATTTTGGTTGTAGAAGGAACCGAATCTACAACCCATTCTTTTATTTGATACGCTGAATATATGTTTTCTTTTTCTAAGTTAAAATGGAAGTTTATAGTTAACTTTTGAAACATTCCCATTTGTAATAAAACGTTTTTTCATTTCATCAACATCTTTTTTAAAAATTAATTTAAACTAATCCAAAAGTCATTTTTATTAATAATAATATTATTTTATATACATATATAATAATATTAAAAATAATTTAATAATCTTTATTTTCTGTCATTTAAAAATATATATTTTTTTTAATTTATTATATTCCTCGTTAATTTTTATCAACTTTACTTATAAATTTATTCTTAATCTCCTCAAAATTTCTTGAAAAAAATAGATATTTTATTCTCAAATCACCTCAAATATATCTATTTATTTTTCTTCAAATTTTGCACTTGAACATAATCTTAAAATTAATTTTATATTTTAAATAATTTGTTTAAAATAATTTATAAAAATATTCATGAAAAAAATGTATTGATATTTTATTATGAATATCCAACTAACATAAAATAAATTGTTTTAAACCGAACAAATAGTAAATAAGAAAATTCTTTAAATAAAGAGGAGAAGTAAACAAATTCTCGTTCATATTTATTACATACATTATTTTTGTTGTTTGTCTCTTAATGGCATGCTAATGATATTAATGAGAGAAAGTGGTATAATAGCAAAACTAAGAAAAGGTGGAATGCAACTTGAGCCTGGCTCGAATAATTAGCAATTATTAATGGGGTAATTGCATGGGGATCTGTTTCATTCTCGGGATTGCATTAATCTTTTTGTATTAGTATGTTGAATTTGTGAGCATAGAAATTATGAATGTTAGGAAGATGTTGACGTTGACCAGGCATCGCCATGTTCATCATTCACGCCAGATTGTTTTAAAACAAACAGATTTCAAGAACGTCTCTTGCTCATGTGTTTCTATTCGATAAAATTATATCGGCATAAATATTTTTTTCCCTTGAAATATTACAAAAAAATTAGAAATAATTAGGACTGTTGACCATAAGGAGACAAATGTCGGTTACGTGTATAATTTTTATTTTTAGTAAAAAATTATTTATTTTTTTTAAAAACGTAACTCAGCTCTAATTTCTTCTTCCCCAATCTAATTTTCTTCACTAGACCCATACCTTCATTTATCCATCTCTACTTTCTACTCTTCAACGACGGCACCACACAGGAGGAAGTTTATTCTACCAACAGCGATGTCGAAAGCCGCCGCGCGACTCCCCTAGGCCGCTGTCGCACCCACTTCACAAGCTCCGTCGCACGCCACCTCCGCGGCTCCCCTAGGTCGCTGTTCCCTGCCACCAGCGCCGTTTTTATTTCCGGCGAGAATCCTGGAATCGCGACGAACTTCACTGGTGCAATGCTCTGTTTTGATTTTGGGGTTGAATCAATGTGATTCTCTCCGGCAAAGTGGCACCGGTTCCAGGGTTTGTGAGAAGAAGAATGAAGAAAGAGGGCAAAGCAGATGGTGGAGGGTCTGGAGCGTTGATGCATGAAGGGGGGTGTAAGGGTGTTTCTGAAAAATGATGATGGAGGTCAAATGTGGGTGCTGAATACACACTCTCTGTTCTGAGGCTGCTACAAACTCTGCCTTTGTTTATGACTCAAATGTTGAAACTTGGAAACGGTTTGACTCGGCGACAATCTTCACCAAAAAGGTGTTTTTTTTCAAAGGGGGTTTGTATTTTTCAACTCCGGGACCGTTTTCTGTGGTGATATTTGATTGGGGGAGTGGAAGGTGGGAAAAACCCGTTGGGGGTTGGTTACCGAGTCAGCTCAGATTTGTTCGATTGGTGAGTGAAAGAGAGGGTAAATTGTATTTGGTTGGTGAGGTTGGGAACAACGGAATCTCGAGGACATCAAGTTGTCGGAATTGGGTGGAAGTGCTAAGTTTGCCTGATCTTTTGTGCAAGAAGTGTGTCTGTGTTACCATAACTATCACCATGTTTATTGCTTCATTTGCTGCTACACTTGGTCAGAGATCTTTTATTACTTGGTTTCAAGGAGAACTTGGCATTAATGGGACATGATGATCTTGTGTCTGTTCCTCTTCATCGGAGTTTACGAGATGTTATTAACTTGGTATGTTAGGTTTTGATGGAAGTTGAATACAAATTAATTAATACTATTAAATGTTTCATTTCATTTGCGAATACAGAGCATGTATCCCTTTTATTTCCTTTATGTATATTACTTGAAAAAAATATCTCATTTCTTAAGTCAATTATAATTTAAACTTGAAAGCGAACTTAAAGAATGTTACAGACATTGTTTCTAACTCTTAATTAAGTTTCTTACTTCTTATTGTGATTTGGTAAAAAATGTATCCTTTCATATTTTATCTCTCTGTACTGAAAGAAATGCCTTATCTTTCAGATTTTATTAACAGAACCATCTGAGAAGAGGTGACTGTGTCTCCTAATTAAAAAATTAATAATATAAAACAACGAGCGTACATGACTAGATTTATACGTATAGCTTTTTCTTTCTATAACCCAATTCCCATTTCGTAGACTTTCATGCTCGACTCATAAGAAACTGATGACGCTAATCACAATCTTTAATTTGGCATCTTTTCTGTCCACTAAGTTTATTTCGAACATAAAGTTTTCGGCCTCATCATACTTTTTTTCTTTCCTCTTCCTTAATCTTCGCTGTTTTCTCCAGATGGACGCTAAAATTCGTATATTTGTTATATCTTGTAAAATATCAAAGTAATTATTTTATTAATTATCATATATAATTATTATTATTTTATTAGTATTATTTATTTTTATCACATAAAGGATACTATTCAAAATTTTTATAAATACATATAGTATTTTACATAAAATCATACATTCTATTATACTTTTTCATATATTCATACTGATCTTAAAATTCTTGAGTGTGAATTTTTTTTTGCAATTGAATCTTTCCTTATTTTAGTATATCCACGATGCTTATGATCGATCTTGTCACTCTGCATTTCTTCTCCGTTTATTTCTGTTTGTTTTTTTCTTCAATTGTCTGCAGTTCAATTCATAATCCTTCTTTTCCTTAAAAGTTTCAATAAATTTCAATCCATTTGATCTTTGTTCATGCTCTTTTTGAACTTTTTATGTTTCTGCACTCACATGCTTATGACTTTACCATTAATCTGCATTTTTTTTCATTTGTTTTCATTGATATGATTAGATTGATAAATTACTCTCTAAAGAATAAATCAAATAGATGGTTTTAGATATATTTATTGTGCAAGATCATGAGTCCTGGTACTAATGTAATTCAAATTTCTGATAACCAAATTGAAATTAGTAATCGGTTATTGGTTGTTAGTTGATGCCCTTCATGCCAAACCTTAAGAAAATCTCGACCTAAGTTCCCAAAAATCTGTTTAAAATCAAAAGGTGAAGAATATTGCAGTGAGACTTTGAATAGAAAACAATACAGTGTTCAAATTAATAGAAAAATCTCATTGAAATTCACTATCAACGAACTATAATATTGAATAACTGACCGGTTTTTTATCTACTGTACATAAAAGCAACTTCAACCATTGTTGTGATAATAATGCCACCAAACAAAGCCTCATTTCTTTCATTGACCCACAACAAAATGTGAGAGCACCATGCTATGGATCTAAAACATGAGCTTCACTATCATGCGAGAAAATGACCTAACTTGGGCAATACTTTTGCAGTTATAATAAATGATACTAGATACTACTGGAAATTATACACAAGTGGAGTGTTATCATTGGCAAAACTCCTAATTGCCTGATAGATATATATCTCCTTGAGTTCATAGAACACGAGACTTACAAGACCAACTAGAAGGGATGCAACTACGATTTGTTTCTTCCCTAAAAACTTTCACAGGAAGTAAGATAATTGCTCTCGCTTTCTTGAACCTCCTTCCCCATACATTTCATTCCACTGCTTTAACTCACTCATTCCAGCCCCCTCAGCTGCGTAGCTTGCGGAAACCTGTGTTCCAAGATGATGGTCAAATGAAGCAATCTTATCATGTCGCTACATTCATTCAAATAAGCAACGAAACCAGGCATATGTGACAACGAAATTCAAAGTATATGATGATAAAAGTGGATTGAATTAGAAAAAGAATCCTATATGGTGACAGAGAGTCTTACCTGACTCCTAGCCTCTTTGAAGTCTTGCATGTTCAAAGGTCTAAGGGAAATTACTCTTTCCTGTTTAACTTCCTCTTTTGCTTCCAAAGCATCTTGGATATTTCCCACTGAAGATTGATTTCCCGGTACTTCTTGGACATTGTTATTCTGTTCTTCAACACCTTTCTGCCTTTTCTCCTGCAGGAAACAAATGTGAAATTGGCATGATAATCATATAAGGGCACGATTTTGCAGAGGCCTTTCAAAGATATTGCCTAATTACCAGCATTTTTAGTCTCTCTTGTTGAATTAACTCTCTAACAGGTCTGTAAGCAGCAGTTGTACACAAGTTCTACATTTAACAATTAGTGAGAGTGAAAAATGTGTTAGGCAGATTTAACCATCAAAAGCTAAAAATAGTAAAAGCATTTTCAGGTTGTAGCACGATAGTCATATATTTAGTGAAATAGTTAGAAAATTGCATAAACCTTGAGATCACTTCCGCTGTATCCTTCTGTCATAGTTGCGAGTTCCTTAAAATCAAATTTCTTGTCCACCTTTTCTCTTCGCAAAAGAGTCCTCAAAATTTTTTCCCTGTTCTCCACGCTTGGCATCCCCACCATTATTCTATTAACAAAAGATGAGCGTTACAGTAATTACAAATGATAAAGTATTACAGAATTTCAAAGTGTTCAGATTGTCACAAACAAATATATGCCGTCCGTGCCTAGAACAAAAAGCAAGTCAAGAACTAGTAGACATACCTCCTTTCAAATCTCCTAATTATTGCTTCATCCAGGTCAAACGGCCTATTGGTCGCAGCAAGAACAAGGATACGCTCCGCTGGATTTGTCATTAGTCCATCCCAAAGTGTCATAAACTCATTCTTTATTTTCCGCATGGCTTCATGCTCTCCAACTCTGGTACGTTGCCCCAGCATACTATCAACCTCATCAACAAATATAATAGTTGGGGAGACCTTGGCTGCCAGAGTGAACAAAGCTCGAACATTCTTCTCATCTTCACCAAACCATTTAGAGGTGACGGTAGACATGGATACATTAATGAAACTTGCTCCAGCTTCGTTTGCAATGGCCTTTGCCAGCATTGTCTTCCCTGTGCCAGGAGGTCCAAAAAGCAATATTCCTTTACAAGGCTTTAGAAGGCCTCCGCGGAAAAGGTCTGGCCTTCGAAGAGGAAGCATAACTAGTTCTTGAAGCGATTCTTTGGTCTCATCTAAGGCACCAACATCAGAGAATTTTACACCAATTTCGTTTGCTGGTATTACCTCAGGCCTTATTCGCTTCTCAAACTCATTGTCAGGGGGAACTTCCTGCATGTGAATATATCAATGGATGTTTAAAATTGAAGGTGGGTTTCAAATGATAGTTTTCCTTTAAAATTACATAATTTACAGAAACAATAAAAACGGAGAGTCAACGCAACAGAATAGAAAAGATTCATAACCTAACTGCAATTACTACCTACCCTAGCGCTCCATTTTAACATTTGGAATTATGTTATCAAGGGAGAGGTTGCTATGCTTGTATGTACTACTTGTACGCGTGATTTGTAACAATTATATTTTTTATTAAAACAGAGGAGGAGGCTTACAACTTTTGATGCAGGAACTACATTTTCACCGTCAGTTGTTCCCACTGAAATTGATGTATCTGCTTCAGCCTTTATTTCAGGAGCAGGTTTTTCTGATGCTGTTTCTGGCTTCACAACAGCTTCTTCTCTCGGCTTTATGCAAATGACACAGAAAGAGGGGAAAAAATATGCCTATGTTAGTACTTGTTAGGCATTATTCACAATTTAATGCACATTCATGCCATGCAGAGCAAACCTCAGTCGTAACTGCCTGGGCTTCTAATTTTAATGTATCTCTTGTACTGAATTTCCCCTCCTGGAATATACCCCATGCATGGGACAAGCTGTGTCACAAACAATAAGTAAGCACATTAAAATTATATAGCATATGCAATTAAAGTTGCTACTCTGACCTGCTACAAGGAATAACTAGTTTGCCATTTCTGTATTCAGGATCTATGTTATTCATTAAATGATGAGAAATTGCTGACACGACGATCTCTTCTATATGGTCACTGAAAGCCATCGTATCTGCCACACAGATGGAACCCAGGTCATCACAATAAAGATCATTGGCTGCAAGCACTTCCATGATATGGTTCCTATTATCCTGAGTCTGTATCGTCTTCATGTTCTCTTCAAATTGAGACTTCCAGCTGACATGATAATATTCATCTTCTGGGGGACTGATTTCTATGTTGTAGGGGAAGACGGAAGAAAGTCTTTCATCCACTTCTTTGTAGTCACTTCCAGAATCCAAAACTCGTGAGCCAAGAATCAAAATTCGTCCATGCAGTTTATTCAACATTTTCTGGAATAGGTTATATATCCGTTGTGATCTATACAATAACTTGTCAACATCCCGCAAATATAGAACAATAGGATAGGTTTTTGATACATAAATCAGAACCTGCAAGTGAAATTTTTACCTATGAAATCAATGATCGTATAAAGCCTCATCAAATCCATAGATTAACCTTAAAGGTAATATATATATATATATATATATATATATATATATATATATATATATATATATATATATAAGAAAAAATAAATATTCTATTCTCACAACAATTTCCTACAATATTTTCTTACAACTCATTTTTTTTTAATCTCTTCTCTATCTCGTCTCTCTGATTTCAGGCTTCGTCTCTTTTCTCTTCTTAACCCTCTTCTAACTGTAGAAAAAAGTAGTAGAATACACGGGCTGGAACATAATCTGTCATAAAAAGTAACATTACCTTATAAAGAGTTTGTACAAGAAGCTTTTCATCAAAAGGCAAGTTCGTTATGTTCTTCTGAGGGGCTGAAGCTAGATTGAGAGATAGAAGGAATCAGTAGAGAACATGATCAAGTGAAAATGGCAACAGTATGATTAAGAAGTATGACTTAAAATTTTCATTGTATTATGGCTAAGTTTAAATAAACTTCTTAGAAAGTACTTATCGGGAAAATAAGTAATGAATATAAAAGGTAAAATGTGTCAAACTATTTTTATAAATTAAAATCAGCCCATATACTTTAATATGTTTAGAAGCTTACATATTTAAATTTCCCAATTATGAAAAAAAAATACTTTATTTTACCTTCTTAATTCGTCCTCCTTTTTTCTACAAACATTTGTTGAAAAGTGTATCCAAACTGGCTCGAGTTTTCACAATATAGATGGATCTAACTATTGTACTAAGCCAGTCCTATAAATAAATTTTAACACAACATTATGTATGACATCGTATCTTTTTTTTTTTTTCCCTCAAATTCATTATGCTGGCATTCGTAAATCAGGTTCTCTATACAAAACTATACTCCAGCGGATGGTACCAATTAATCATGTAAACCAATAGTTGTAACTAATGTATTTAAAGGTGTTCTTGAATCAACCTGAATTTGTAGGATTGCTTTGCAAAGCAAGGTTACTGATATTTGCAGAGGCAGACGCATTCCTACGAATCTTAGAAGGATACAATCTTTCAGATTCCCTGCAAAAAAAAGTAAAAATTCAGATATAGGATAAATAAACTAACAGGGAATTATATATATCTTTCCATGGTCAATTGATAAACATAAATTCTTCTTACGTTGACCGAAGGTCCACTCCACTGGGTTGCCTGTGGATTGTCCCTTCAAATAAAAGCTCTTGGTTAGAAATATAGTTTTTCATAGTTTTTTAAACAAGTGCATCAGATGGAATACTGATGTCTAGAAGTTACCAGTATCTCTTAAACTTGACAACACATGAAAAAACCTCAACCAAAACTACTTGTACCCACTTCTAACTCATCTAAAGCTTGAAAAGTATCAAAGTTTAATTTTCTCCTCATAAAACGTTAAAAACTTATTCTTGAACCCAGAAAGGCTGAAAAATCGTGCATCAAAAACTAATCAAGCCTTTGGCTACTACATTAGAAAGTATCACTATGTTGAGCGTAACCAAATTGCAACACACCTCTCTACTCTCTCTTCATCTACACCAGAAGTAACAAGAAGTTAGACGTGTGTCCAAACACTCCAAAATTAAGTTCTCCACCCTAGATAAAAATATTTCCACCAGTTTATACCTTTAAGTTCTTCTTTTTGTGAAAAGATTGAAAATGATTCAAATAGGTCGGATATCCGCTCCAAAGTTGTCTCTGAGGTAGACCTTTTGAAAATCTAAATTCAGAAACAAAGGAAAATGAATTAAAGCCCAATTGCTATTTTTTTTAAAAAAAAAAAACATGACATCTTCATCTATAATAGTTAGAAGTAAAAGCAATAAAAGATAAAACTAGAACTTACCGATCGATTGTTGGCATAACCATATCTATTCTGAATCTGCACAGATGACAAACCAACCATTATGAGCATAATTATCTTTAGAAAGTATTAAATTACAGAAAGACTTCTCATTTTCACACCTTCAATGAAAAGTCAGTGAGATCTAACAGAAGCAACTTCGCCTCAAAGTAGTGGGCTAAAGCTTTGGCAAGCACTTGTTGATAAAGCTCTGTAAGACATTAAGGGAGAAAGTTTCAATTGACTTGACGGTGACAGTACAAACATCAAACGTATCAATCCATCATTAAGAAACAACATATTCCAACAAACCCGCTGGCCCTGAAAGCATGATAGTCCGGCTTGCAGGAGCAAGATTCCGTGTATGTCTGGAAACCTCCGCATTCTTCAAATGGACATAAGCAGCACTTGTTAGCGTTACCCTTGTCTGCTCCCTGTCATCACGTAAAGAATTGGAATGTAAATAAGAATACAAGAATACATACCAAAGTTCAGGACGAAGGTTTGTAATGAAAAGGAATACCTAAGATAAAAAGGGAATTGATCGAAAGTGACATTGGTTTCTCTGCCATCCACGACCATTCGTAGCATTTCATGTTCGAGGTTCTCCGGAGTAACGCCGTCTGAGGAAGAATTACCATTAACACCCCATTTGGGAAGGCCTTGTCCGGAGGACAACCCAATCCCCACTCCTACACCCACCCCAACGCTCAGCGCCGATAACAAAATGTTTCTTCGATCCATCTCCTTTTCTTCCTTCTACACAATTATCACCCTCAATTATTAATATATCTTATATTTCTACCGTATAATAGAATCAAACAAGCATGATGAACGGTTTCATGCTTTTTTATTTTTTCAATCTGTTTCGAAAAATGTAACCGCAAAACTCAATAGACGAATCCCCGACATGGGGAAAAAGGAGGATGAAGAAGAACCAGAAAGAGGGAAAGTTGTTTTTAAGGAAAAGAGAGTTCGTTTGTGTGGACTGCGAAATGCACGGATCGGGAAAGAGAGGGAAAGTTTGGCTGATGGCAGATACAAGAGTTCCCGCTCTTCATTCTGTTGCGTGTAACTGTTTTATCGCTTTTTCACACTTTTCTTCCTATTTTCTTTTGCCTCTCTTCTCACTTCTATATTTCAAAATGAAGTTCTCCGCCTCTCTTCTCACTTCTATATTTCAAAATAAAGTACACACTATTTCTGCATTCTTACATTGCTATTGTTAAAATTAGGAATGTTAAATCATCTTTATTTTTGTACCATTTGATTCATATCATAATTTTTAATCGGTGTATGAAAAAGAAATTTCATTAAAATTTTAAAAAATAAAGTAGAAAGACATTGAAAATAATTTTAAATTTAAATATTTGTTTTCTTTTCATAGTTTTTTTAATTTTGTCAACTATTTTGACATTTATAAAATTATAAAATGTTTTGGTTGTTGTTATGAATTTGGTATTCTAATTTTAAACGATTATGTTTACAATATGTTTTCTAAATATTTTATATTGAATAAACTAGAATATGTTATGAATACATGATAATATTATCTTTTCTTTATTTGATTTTTTTTAATAAAAATTAATTAATTAATAATGAAATAATAAGAAATTGAGTACTCACACATAATTATTATCCGATGGAAATGAAAATGAAATAAAATTTTTATATCAATTAAATATAAAAGTGGAGATGAGAATAATTTTTTTTCTTAAAATAAATATGATATATTGAAATTAGTATCGTCCCGTCCTCTTACTATACCTGGTTGAAATTAATACATTGATCCAAATTATCTTACTATATATTGATGTATATATTGTTTTTAATTTAATATTTATCTTACAAAAATAAATAGGAAGTTAAAAATTGATAAAAAAAATTACTAAGCAGAACGTTTTAAATTGAGTTTGGATTAGAAATAACGTGAAAATGAATTGTTAATAACATCACTTAAATAAGAGTGTTTGTTTTTTTTAAGATGAATTTGAAAGAAAATGAAAGTAAAAATTATAATAACACAATTTTAAGTCATTATTTCTTCCTTCTACATCCCATTTCTGAGATATATGAAGCACAAAGTAAAAAAACATTGTAATAAAGTTGAGGGAAAAAATAAAAGATTTCATAGTAGTAAGAAAACTAACTGTTGATAATCCAGCATCCATAAGCTAGCAATTGCTAATGGAAGTCAGGTTCTGTGCTTTTTCAGATTAATATACTTCAGTCGTATATGCAAGAGTCGGAGTCTCGAACACAAATATTACATTAAGCTTAAAAGTGTAGTGATTTAGATAAAAATAAAATATAAGTAGAAAGTTGAAGAGAAATAAATAAAATACTTAAAAGAATCTATAAATAATTTAATCGATTTAATAAATTTTAAAGAATTATAAAGTGGTATATATTTATAATACGATTAATAAATCTAAAGGTACAGAAATTATAAAATATTCCATAAAAAAATGAACATTTTTAAAAAAATGTGTCTGATAAAAGAGCATGATGAAAGAGCATTCGAAATGAAAAAAGAAAAAGATTTACCAAAGAACCACGCTAAAATATATACCCCCAAGTTAAGAAAGTACAAACAGAGTAAATTGTCCCATGAGACGCAGACAAGATGGTAAAAAGGCATAAATACATTGTTAGATTAACAGCTCTAAAATACAATGGGTGAGTGGAGAGTGTTGAATGCGACGTAGTCCGTATCAGAAAAACGTACAGACAGTGTAACTTGAGCCTCCAGTGTAATCCAGTAAAAACAGGGAGTTTATGATCAAACTTAGTTATTTGCGACGTTTGGTTACCAAATCTGGATTGCCTTTCCTCATCATGGCTACAAACTCCTCATAGTTAATTCTTCCATCCTGCATGAAATTAGGGAATGGATGATTCAAATAACTGAAAAGAGAGTATACAAACATCTGAAATTTCACCCTAGGATGAAGAGAGCTGCGTACATTGTCTGTATCAACTTCGGAAATGATTTCCTTTATTGTTTCCTCATCACCCATATTATATTTTTTAAGGGCAGATTCCAACTCTTCCATAGTGATGTACCTAAGAAAACAGAGGCAAGTACATGAAATCAAATTAAAACTTAACAACAAACTAAGATGGTAAGATTGGCATGGTAAAATTTATGAATGAAAAAGTGTACAAGATCAGGATCCTCTTATCTCATGTTACAAACATGGGAAGGTCGTGTTCCTCTAACGAGGAGCAGACAACCATAGTTAGATACCCATTTTGATTATTGCACGACTCATTAATTTTAATTTTAACATGACCCTGATAACTTAGTAAATAATATGAGATGATTTTAATCAAAAAGAGAGAGATTACCCGCTTCTATCCTTGTCAAAATATTCAAAAGCTTTATATAAGTGGTCCTCTCTTTCCATTCTATTCATATGCATGGTAGCTGTTATAAATTCAATGTAATCAATGGTCCCATTTCCGTCTACATCAGCCTGAGAACCAAACAATTCATCATTACAGTGGAAGAAAAGTCATCAATCAAATGAAGAAAATGATATACTTATTATCACAATATTAAAAATCCGATCTTAAAGTATAAGTATTTGACTGTCGTTGTTACACCAATATAATCATAAAATTTCACTGGACAATAAGGGTATTCTGTAACTGCACAGCATATTCATGCACTAACCGTCCTCTTCATCACAATTCACAAGCAAAATCTAGGTTTGGATACAGATAATCATCAAGAGGTGAAATTGCAAAGAACGAGTTTATCCACATATCGGGGGTGTCATCATGCGAGCATAAAAGAAAATGTTTAGCCTAGCTTTTCTCGGGCCTCCCCTCTCCTTAAAAGAAAAGAATAAAACAAACAATCTAAAATGCTCTTAAAAATTAAGTAGCTTAATTTTTTTTAGAAGGAACAAAAGTAACTTTTAAGGAAAAGCTGGGTTAAGGAGTTTTAGAAAAAGTTGGTTTCTCTCGTCTCCCTCAACTCGCTTTGTCCTTGGTCATCATCACCTTTATTTGGTTGAAATGGATTTAAGCTAGAAAAAAGGCAAGTAGTATCTTATAATTAAAACTACGTGGATGGCTAATGTTGGTTTTGCTTAAATTTAATCTCAAATATTCATAATGAACAATCAGCATTGTGAGAAGACATTCCAGGAATCTCATTCTGTCTCACGCTAAAAAATTAATAATAAAGGGTCTAGAAATACAAGTCTGACTTATAGCAGAGAAGTGCTGTGAGAAGACATTCCAGGAGAAATTTCAGAAGTTTATGATCAGAAGTCGTCTTGCATTTGCCTCAGTGAATCAAAATATTGGTAAACTGGTCAGATGTGTTTACTCAATAAAAGATGAAAAAAAAAGAATAACTGAAATAAAAGATGAAAAGAGGAGCAAAACAGAATTTTTTTTCTCAGGCACTAAACCAATAGAAAAGAAAAGAAAGATTTTAGTGGGTCTGCTAAGGCAACATTATGCTCCTTTAATAACATGAAAAGTAAACACCAAACTAAATTCCAGCAGAAAGCCCAATCCAAAAGACTAGTCCATTAAATGAGAAAATCTTAAAGTTTAAGTATCATATCAAGAAGTTTATCCTACTTAATGTGGAGCTCCTAACAAAGTCTAATAATCCCATTTAATTATTTTAGGTCAAATTTTAGATATAATATGAAATCTTATTTACCCATCAAACACCATTGCCAACCATTGTTGTTATTAGCATCTTATAATTTAATATTTGCATCACGTGATTTGATACAATTTTACAAGTCAACAATTCACATCATGCGATGACTTAGATTTAATACAATTTGACTAATTTTATTCGTATCATGTGATGAATAGATAACTATGAACCTTATGATACATGGATGAGTTAGTACAATGGTGTATCACAAATATGAATTGCAAGATTCATTAATTCATAGTTTTTCCTTTTTTCTTTACTTCCACTCTTTCCCCTAAACTGGCAATACCGACAGCCTTTGTGTGGCAATCTTTTTTTCCAAATTTAACTTTCTTTTAAAATTAAAATTATGAAAATTTACAAAATGAAGAAATTAACTGCAGCGAGTAGGCACTAAGTAAACAAACATTTACTCCAGCAAGCTAGGGTACAATCAAACAAAAAAAAATCTTACCGCTTCCATTAACTGCTTTACTTCAGACTCGGAAATCTTAGTACCCAGTTTTGGCAGGCCAGTTTTCAACTCTTCAAAAGTGATTATTCCATTGTTATCTGTGTCCATGGATTTAAACATTTCCTTCAAGCCAATGATTTCTTCTTCAGAAAGATTTTCAGCAATAACCTGTAATAAAATAGAAAATTTCAAATATAAATCTTTGGATCAAATTCAGAAATAATTATTTCTCTCAATTTATTTACTATATTGGCATTTTGATAGATACATACGGTTTTCAGTCCTTGAGGCTTTTGATATAATGGTAACTTTAGATATTCTATTAAAAGTTTGATTAAGAAAATACTGATAAGTACAAGAAAAATAGTGATCAAAGATCGTTTACCTTGAGAGCTACTTTCTTGAGCTTGTTCATTGCCCTGAATTGCTTCATTCTGGTTAAAACAGCAATATCTAGAGGTTTATCAGATGCTCCATCTTCTCTCATCCAAGGATGATCTGGAGTATATATATATATAATATTTTATTATAACTGGTTGACTCAAATAAGCAAATTGCCAAGAAAGTTAAGGCTCAAATGTTCCATAACAGAACAAGAGAAAGCATCAATTTTTCATGCTGCTTGAGCAAGTCAACTAACCAATCATGTGAATAAATTTTTTGAAAAAAAAGCGAATGAAGTTGACACTTAAATGTTACAGGTATTGCCAAACAATATTTAAAACCAATGCATGTATTAAAAAAAAAAAACTTATGATATAACTTAACACTTTCAATTGGGTGTGATTTTTTTGGTTTCACTTCTTATAATAGTTTTTTAAAATATATATACAATATAACTCACTGAAACTTTAAAGCTTCTCAAAATTAATACAATATTGTTTTCAATTCCTTCTCATCCAAAGTTTTCAATTTTTAAGATTGAAATTGACTTTGAATATAAATAAATTCATCTAATATGTACAAAATAACCAATATGAAAATAATCTTTATTTAAATGTATGATCTTACAGCAAACATTTTTGTTAAAACATCTTTTTATAGATCATACATTTAATCTTGAAATCTAAGTTCTGTAATAAATTGAATACTCTCCTCATGAGATGAGAAGCTAAAATCCAAAATAGATGCAAAAATATTTTTCCTAATTTTTAGATAGCACTTAAGTAATTAAGTATCTTAAAGCTGAATAATCTTACTCATGAAAATAATATAACAAATAATGTATCATCGATTTACCTATCCCACGCAAACTTGCACAAGTTAAGCCACAGTAATGAATTTTAACATAATTATTATTTTTTGAACCATCTCTCTTCTGTTTATTAAGGTCCCATCTCCATATATATATTTTATCTGCTCCAAGAAATTACCATTAATCAATTTTCAAACACTTATTATTCTTTGAACCATCTCTCCTCTGTTTACTATGGTCTGATCTCCATATATACTTTTATCTGCTACAAAAAATTACAATTAATTATTTCACACTATTTTAGGAGTGAATTCATGAAATAAAGTGAAAAAAAAAATATTATTCTCATAAAGAATCATGATATGTTCATTTCATAAAATTTAGTAAACGAGTTTTGGATAAATTCTATATATAATAATTAATCAAATTGCAGTATCAAGGAAATATGCAAATTTTATCACTTGATTATATATAGTATGAAAATTATTTAATGGAGAGCTTGAGACAACTGCCTCAATTAGTTGGGGACTAAGGCTGCATTTCATTTATAATATCCATACCCCCCACCCCATTGAAAGATACTCACGGACTGGGTCAACCTCTTTTAATGAGAGACGAGGTGGCAAACACTTTCAATGCAAGAAGTTAACCACAGAACCAAATCATGTAGGCCATTTTTCTGATCAAATTGAGAATGCGAAGGTGAAAAGTTCTCCTGTCACAGAATTGGGATGAGAGATAAAAGAGCACATCATACATGAGGCAGAGAAGATGATATAAAGTTTGATGACTTGGATGAACAATGTTTTGTTCAGGAAACACTAACATACCTTCCGTGATTTCTATAATGAAGAAAAAATGGCAGACAGTAGTATGTTCTAACCAACGATGTCTAAGTTCATATCCATAACATTATCATGTATATATCAAATGAGTAGTGGTGGCTCGTGACAGCTTCTTCCAAAATAAATATCGTAATCTCTACCATTGTTCTCAACCTCTCTGTCACTTAGTTATCCATCTCACATCTCACAGATTAGAACTCTCAAGCTATGGTTAGAGATCTATTTCGTAAAAAATGCTTAGCTGGTCCTCGGAGTCAACAAACACTTTAGACACCCAAAATAAAGAACTAATCTTCGACTATACGAAAGTTGAACTTACTAAGGACTTCAACTGCCGAGGGCCTGTTTTTGGGATCAACTCGTAACATGTTCTTGACTAAATCTTTGGCACTGCTTGAAATGGAAGGCCAAGGATCTGATTCAAAATCAATACGTCCACGAAGAATAGCATTAAAGATACCCTGTTCATTTTCTTGAAACAAAAGACAGGAAGATAGTGTGAGAAAGATAGGAAAGGCACACACACTATTGTGTCATAAGGAAGCAGCAAATAAAGGACAAGGAAAGGAAACTTCCATAGTAAAAACACACATGAGCTAAAATCATAGCTCATAAATCCGACCCGAAAACAAATGAACAACCATCCAACATCCAAAATCTAACGCAGACATAAAATATGCATCATTGTTCATTCAATCATAACGAAATTCGATCTAAAATTGTGATGCAGGGCAATCTGAATTACAAAAATGAAAATCCTAATAAAATATGAAATTGGTTACACTTACACAAGAAGAGGGTTTACCTGCCCAGAAGGGAGGGACACCAGAGAGCAGAATGAACAATATAACCCCAGCACTCCAAATATCAGCTTCGGGTCCATAACTTCTACGCAGCACTTCAGGAGCAACATAATACGCACTCCCAACAAGGTCCTTAAACACATCGCCTGTTCTAATAAATGGTTCAGAACCCACACCACACGCTACCACCAACTAACAACGCAAATTAACGAACGGAACTAACCGGGCTTGAAGAACACGGAGAGACCGAAGTCCGTGGCCTTAAGCGGCGAGTTTTCCTCCTTGCCGAGGAACAAGAAGTTCTCCGGCTTCAGATCCCTGTGCATCACTCCCATGGTGTGGCAGTCGTGCACCACCGTGGCGATCTGGCGGCAGAGGTCGGCAGCGGCGCGCTCGGAGTAATGGCCCTTGGCGATGATCCGGTCGAAGAGCTCGCCGCCGGCGCAGAGCTCCATGACAAGATTGACAGAATGTCGATCCTCGTAGGCTCCCTTGAGCTCGACAATGTTGCGGTGCCCGGTGAGGTGGTGCATGATCTGCACCTCGCGGCGGACGTCATCCAAGTCGTCGCGGTGGACGAGTTTGCGCGTGGCAATGGATTTGCACGCCAATTGTTCGTTAGTGTGCTTGTGGGTCACTGAGTAGGTGACGCCGAATTGCCCGCGGCCTAGTTCACGGCCGAATATATAGGTGGAGCGGACGTCCTCCATGGGCCGGTTCAGGACCCGACCCACGGAGGGCTTGGAATTCGTAGGTAGAACGCTGATGCCGTTGGAAGGTTGAGGGTGATCATGGAGATGGTCGGAATATAGCTGCGTTTGGGAAGAAGCTTCGCTGTTACAGTTTCCCATTGAAACGGCGTCGTGTGCTTAGTGAGGTTTTGAGGTTCTGCAACTGCTTCTCTTCTCCCTGATTACAAGGTCAGAACCAGGTAGTGTCTGAAACATGAAACCGTATGGACTCGGATGACTTTGAAATTGAACGTTAGTTTTGTTCCAAACAGATTTTAATGCACTTTTATCCTCTGCCCCTGTACCAACTCTGCGTCATTTATCTCAACCGTTGGTTTAATATCCAATGGTTATTCAAACTAAATGTATAAAAATAATGATATACAAATAAGTATGAAAGGTTAATGTATTGCTGTGTGAGCTGCTGGGCTGTAGAGAATCTTTACCCCGATAATTGATGGATAGCGTGTCGTGTAAGATTAATTAGCCGTGTAAAGCATATTTTGAACATATTTATTATGATAAAAAAAAGATATACTAATAAATTTATTTTATTAATTATTTTCATTTATTGAGAAGTGTTTCAAAAATTAACTTTTTAGTTATTTGATATTTTACATTTTTTAATTTATATTTTGTTTTTTATGAAGTTTTTTATTTTTTATTTATATCATATGTATATAAATTTTATTTTACATTTTTATCAATTTATTTTATTTTTAAATTAATTTATCTATAATTTTTTTAACTCTGTTTATAATTTTTAATTAATTAGTCGTATAATAAATTATTAAAGAATTACTTATATTTAAAGTATAAATTTTTTTATATTATTTTTTTATTTTTTACTTTATCTTTTATGAATAATAATTATTCGATCATCAATAAAATTAAATTTAAAAACATAAACTTTTTTTAAAAAACTATATATATATATATATATATATATATATATATATATATATTAATAATATAAATTAAATATCATATAAAAAATTGTCTTTCTAAAAAGTTATTTTACTATTTTATTCTTAATTTGTTTTTAAACATAGTCACCATGTGACACCCGGGCACGGAGACGAGGGCGGGGAGTGACGCCGGTGCAAGAAGCATGGTGCAGGGGGCACAGACAAGGAGCGACTCCTGGCAGCTTCGGGTGGAAGGGGTACATGGATGAATCGAACATACACCGGAATGAGAGGGATTTGGAGACTGTATAGGTATGGGACTATACAGTTGAAGGATAGCTTAAAGGAATTGATTTGACTACTCATATCACCAAAATGCATTTGCTTTTCGGTAGCCTGACTCATAAGAACTCCATGGCTAAGCGTGCTTAGCCTGGAGCAATTCTGGGATGGGTGACCTTCCGCCCAGAAAGTGTGCGAGTGAGGTCAAAGCACACTGGAAAGCCTGGTGGTGATCTGTGGGGGCAGTCGATGGTCCCTGCGAGTTGCCGGGACGTTACACACCAATATCTGGAATTTTTAGGATATTTTTCTATTAATTATTGGTCACTGGTTACAGCCATAGTGATTTTTGACTGAAGATCATGTCATCTTCAACAATTGTTTTTTAATTGCATGAATTTATTTTATATACATTACATTGATTCAGTTAGATGCTTGTGTATGTTTTATTGAATTTAGTTAATTGTGTAGGTGAGTCTTCTTTGCCGGGACTCTGAAGCAATACACAAAAATCATCTGCACCAACCATTGGCATTATTAAGGTTTTGATGATTTTAAGTACTATGGCTACTCCAGTATTGTTTTTTTCTCCATAAGGATGATTATGGTACTGATTTATATTATTTCTGCAGTTATTAATTGGCCATTTTGATTTGGATCCAAATGGCGTTTTTGATATTGTAAGTTGGATGTTTTTAATTGATTTTTTTTATTAATTCACATTCCTAACTATATAGGTTTCATTTCATGTTTTATCTAGCTACTAATGTATATTTTTTACAGGTCCTAGAGTGTTTTGAACTGCAGTCTGATGATGATGTGTTTATAGAGTTGATTCCTAGGACAATATAAAGTCAAAGGATTCTTTTATTTAGTTTGTGAAATTTGAGAAACAAATTTGTGTGATGGTTTTTTTTTCTTCTATGCAATTTCATGCGTCACAGATTCGTGGATTCAAATTTCATATTATAAATGTATGAAAGTTGTCAGTTCTGTTCCATTTGGGTTCTATAGACTCACTGCCTTACTGGTGCAGCAGGGTTTTATTGATCTTGATAGCATGTAAGATGTGTTAATGCACCACTTCAAAATCACATAGCATTCTTGTAGAGAAGTTTGTAATTCAACATTTAATCAATTTTGTCCTCCATGACTGATGGTGGTTGCATCCGAGGTTATTTGTAGTTTCCTTCTTGTGAGCTTGTAATTGATATAATTTTCAAGTTGGTATTCCTTTTGTTTAGAAATGGAGATATTTGTATTTGGATATTTAGGAATGATAGAACTGTTTGGGAACTGAGTCCTTTAATTAAGCTTATTATAATTTGTTGTTCACTCTACTTCTATTCTATTGTGATTATGCAACTGGCATTTGGACTGGAGTTATATATAATGTAATATTTGAGAAATTTTCTGACTATCATTTTAATGAAAGATACGCTCATCTACTTCCCAATATATCTGGCTCAAGAGTGTGAAATTTGTTCTATAAAGAAAAGTGGAAGGAAATGAGCCAAAATGTCTCAAGATTTGCAAGTTTGATGGTTTTTTCAATCTTCGCTCATCCACTGATATTAGAAGGTATTTATCATGAAAACTCTTTTTGCTCTTGCACATGCAATCCAGATTTTGTCCTAAACAAGAAAATGAAAACCGCATGCATCAAGTCGATTCCAAGAAAGGAGGGAATCGATTCCAACAGTGAGTTGTTAATGCAGCTTCCATGGCATCTTGAAGAGGAGGTTGAAGATGAAAGAGGAACTGATTCCGTCTTGAAGATGGTCGAAGATGAAACAGCTGGAATTGATTCCAACAAGGTGATAACCCATTCCAGAGCACATAACTACCAGGGAGAGATAAATGATTTCACGATGATGTAACCGATTACAGGAGATTCCAGGACAACGTAACTGATTACATGGAGGGAGTAACAGATTCTAGACGAGTGTAATCGATTCCATCGATTCTCTCCATACCTTCATGATTACCCCGTTTGTTCCTTCCCGTGGTTCAGATAAAGTCTCATGATCAAACCCAGGTATATGGCTCATTCTGCGGCCCAATGGTGCTCGATGAGTAGCTCGAAACCATGTGGTCGGCTAGAAGCATGGCGAGAGAGAGGTCTCGTAGATGGGTCGGGCTACAAGTTTGAGCTTGTTGCTGAGAATGGACCTGTATATTATTTTCGTTACACTGTCATCATTGTTTTTTAGGATGGTGATACACAAATATTTTCTTTTTAATATAAATAGAATAGCATTTATATATTAAAATATAAATTGATTTAATATGAATCAACTAGAAAAGTAGAAAATAATATTTTTTTAATTGGTCTTGAAAGGGTGTAGAAAAATTAAGAAGATATATCAAGAAAATTTTCTTTTCTTTATCAAGTTCTGCTGTCACTTCTCCCACTGTGTCTTTTTCTAATATATTTTTTACGTTTAACGTCTTCTGGTCACTTAAAACAGAAATATACCACACTATATTATGGAAATTCTTAATCCAAAAATAACTTTTTAATTTTATAATTTATAAATTTTTTTCTTTATAAAAATAACTTCTAAATTGTATAGTTCAGAAAACATATCTAATTATATAATGCAAAAGTTGTTTGTTAAAAATATTTTTTAAATTATATAATCTAAAATTTATTCTGATTTTGTTTATAAACTTAAAAAATAAAGTCTAAAATTTTATATTTATGCGATGAAGAAGAAAAGTGAGGTAAAGAAAAGAAATTTCCATTAAATAGTGACAAATTAGTCTTGGATCCTATTAGAGTAATATAATAATTTACTTAATATAGAACGTGAACTCATTGAATAAGAATCTTGTGGAGGTGATTTAAAAAATGTGAATATTTCTTCTAACTCTTTTATGTCACTTATTATTTTAAATGATTCTGAACATTTGATTGAAAAAGAAGGAATCAAATAAAAGAAGAAAAAAAATGAGTGGATGAGAAAAATAGAAAAGAGATTGTTAGAAATAAAGTGAAATTTTAAGTTATTTAGTTGAAGAAAAATAAAAAAAAAAGTAACTTTTTAAAACTATTCTATTTGTTGTGAAAGCAATTTTATTTATGTATTTATTAGCATTATTATTTATTTATTTAAAATATTAGTTACTAGGAATTAGCACATGCAACCTATTTCCATGAAAGTTAAATCCTTAAAAAACAAAAACAAAAACAAAAAGACATTACTTTCCAATAATCAAACAAAAAAAAAACCTTTGCCATTGATTCAACAACTCAACTTACTTCCACCAGAAAGAAAGTTACTTTCCAATAATAATAATAATAATAATAATAATAATAATAATAATAATAATAATAATAAACTTTGTTGTTGATCTTACAACTCAACAAATGCATATGCTCAACCCATTTCTATGAAAGCCATAAACATTACTTTCCAATAATAAAGAAGAAGAAAATATATTTACCATCATTGATTCAACCACTCAACAACCACATTATTTTATATTATTTATTTATTAATTACTATTATATAAATAAAATGAAACGTCATATTATTCTCTGAGTTTTTTCAGAGCAATCACTTTTCATGTTCACATCCTTCTTAAAATCTAAAGGTTATGATATTTAAAAGTGAATGATATAATTTGTAATATATATAGATTTGAATTAGATTTTAAAAACCAAAACTAAGTAAAGCATAAAAATCGAAATTATAAATGTTAGTGAGATCTTTTATATCTTAAGTGGTAAACCTCTTTAATCTTCAATCTTCAATCTTCAGTAACAAAATTTTCAAGAACATTAAATGGTGAACATTAAGTAACCTCTCCAATATTTTATTATTGGTTAAATTTATTGTTTCACCTTTGAATTATTATTTGACTCCTACATAAACATAAATAATAATAGTTACGTCTACCAAATAATTATGTAATTAAGAAAGATAAAAAGAAATATAAAAAATAACATGTAAAACGCACTAAAATAATTTATTCATTTAAATGAAAACAAATAGGAGAGAGGTTGCATGATAAATATTTTATGGTAGTTCAAATTTTGAAAATTTTCAATCGCGTTAAATATTGATAGTTTCATAATTAGCAATGGCTTAACTTTTACATAAAATTAATATTTTAAAACAGCATCATTTAAAAGTGTATTTGGATTTTTTTTTCTATGTATTTCTAAGATAAATAAACTAGAAAAAAATGATAATATTTTTCATAAATTAGAAGTATTCTATGTATAACAAGTCAATTAATAGAAGTTCCATATAAACTTTTTAAAATTCTTATTTTATTTTTTATTTATGGGAAATTTTATTTAAATAAACTATATGACTATGAAGAAACCCATGTCGTTGTAATTTGTGATTTTTATTTTGTATTTTACTTTCCTTCTTTTTCTCATTTTAATTATTTTTTTTATATTTCCACTAATTAACTTTTTCTCCCTTTTTATTCTCTTCATTGTACCAAACACATAAAAGTATGAATTGATGGATTTTTACATTACCAAACTAAGAAAATTAAAGGACTTCCTCACATTTCCTTAACCATTAGGAGTAATCCAAAAATCCTACCCAATATGGAAGCTGAATTATGAGATGAAAAGTCACTTCAGAAATGTGCAATATTCTTTCAAATTTTTTAACTTTTTATGTGTTCTATTACTTTATATCTTTCAAAAGTGGTGGTAAGTGAGATTGAGTATTCACTAACCAACCAAATAATGTTAGAACCAATCAATGTAACCTATTTTTTTATTCAATTCAACAGATAAATAATGTTTTCTTTAAAAAAATAAATAAATAAAATAGCTAAAGGTTAGAATGAATCCCTACCCTTTATATACATACTTTTTTAATTCCTAAAAGTAAAAATGTATTCCATAATACCTAGTATGATTAGAATGTATACCATAAATCCAAAACATATCTCAAAGTAAGGAACTTATGTTATATCCCCTATACCATTCCATCACTTTTTCTGTAGACAGAGACATCCCAAAAAATTCTTTCTCAAGCAATGAGATTAGTTTTTGCTTATAACCTTACAAAACTACTAATAGCATTTTACTTTTTAAGGTCTTTATCTGTTACCATAATATGATGAAATTGATACTTCAATGTATATTAAACGTATTTATTTTTATATTTTAAGATATTTTATTGATTGTTAATAAAATATTTTTAGTATATAAATCAATAGTATTTTATGATAATAATAATTTATAAATTTTTATGTTGAAAACATTCAATATATTTTATTTTAATTTAAATTCACACAATAATAATATATTTATTATGTTTTTAATAATTTTGTACACTTTTTAATATGCATATATGTTATTTTATTTTCAAAATAAATATATTGACATAGGACGCTTTATTTATTTACATCAAAAAAGCTCTATTTTTATTTTAAAATATGAAATAATTAAATAAAAAAAGGAAAAGTACTAGGTTTTATTAAACGTGTCTTAGCTGTAAACAAACTTTTAATGTAAGATTTTCTTTATCCATTGTGGTTTCGATCTCCATTTTTTTATGCTGTACTCAAAATGAAAACTTCATATTCAAGTTAATATATTTGAAAATAGTCAAATATTATATTATATATAATTCACGTTATTTTGAAATCAAAGATAATTTAAATATATTTTATCTCCTTCAACTTTCGTGTGTTTTTAAAAATAAAATTGTGATAAAGTTTTTATTTTCAAAATGAACAACATTTGATATGTTTAGATTACATTATGATTTAAGATTGAAACACTGGTACTATTAATAAACTTATGTTTCAATATTAAAAAGTTTCACTCCACTTAAAAGTCGAAATGTCTAAGAAGAAAATTATAACAAGATTTCAAACTTAAACAAACGAACCATACTTCAAATAAAATATATATATATATATATATATATATATATATATATATATATATATATATATATATATATATATATATAATTTTACATTTTTTAAATTTGAATTTTATGTTATGATATTTGTTATTTATATTATGATATTTATCTATTTATATCACTTTTATAGAACTTTTATCTGTATTGTATATAGATTATCAGGAAATGTTCAAGTATTTTTTAATCATATTTTTGTGTTATTTTAAGTATAATATTTATCAATCTTAATTAGTTAATAACTTGGAATATGGATGCCATATAATATGGATCTTGTTAAGACATACCAACTCAGTCTATTAATTGTTGAAGAGTATAGCATCATGTTAAGATAGTGTCTCTCTTGCAGTTGATGATAGTATATTTAATGATTATGTAATGCTGTTCAATTTTATTACCGATGTCATCTGAACAATCTTATTATTTTACAATTATTATAAATTAATTTTTATAACTGTTTTTACCTATTTACTTACTTCTTCTATATATTTTATTACAATTTTACTTTTCATATTTGGATTTTTTATTATTATAGTAATAATAATACTTATTATTATATTAAATTTTGTATTATATTTATTATTTTCAGTATTATAAAAATAAGGACTTACAAATGCAAGAATATCTATGTTTCTATCTGTATATATAATTAAAATAAAATAACTAATGACAGTAATTTCCAATTTTTTTATTACAGCAATACTTATTATGTTAAAAATTGTTATACTATTCAACTTATGAGATCTCATATAATTAAAATAAAAAGATGGCTTAATAAGTATTTATTTTTGTCGACTTTGTTCGACAAGAATTTATTTTTTTCGAATGTTCAATATAGTATCTTATATCGTAATTTATGTTTAATTTGTTCTTTTTAGTTGATGATGTTTAAATAGTTATCGGCTAAATGTTCACTTAAAAAAAAAAAGAATGAGTTGTCACGAATCTCGCCACGTAATTACAGAACTATTGAACATGCAGAAAATTCATAATTCTCAAATCGAACATCAACCCTAATTCGTGAAATTGCGTCTCTTCTGTGAAAACATGCAAAATCCTAAATTGCACCATCATTGAACTCGTTCAACCTCCAATAATGACGCAAAACCATATGCAAGAAGCGAAACTTCCAAATCATTTTTCATTAAATCACAAAAACCTATAGAAATCAAAATTAACCCACAACCTACAGAAATTAGGGTTTTTGATTTGGAGAAGATGGTAATGACGTGACAAGATGATGATGTGAGTCAGCCACTGTGAGCATTACTGTGTGAGAGCTTATTCTATTTTTCTTACGTGGACTCTACACCATTAACGATTTTAATGTCATCAGCAAAAAAATATCAAATTGAACATAAATTACGAAAATAAAGACTACATTGAACATTCAAATAAAATAAGTCTCACATGAAACAAGGTTTACGAAAATAGAGACCAACAATGATATTAGTCTAAAGATATCGTATATTTTGTTATCGTATTATCATGTTAAATAGATTTTGTTATCATACAATTATGATATCTTTTTTCAATTTTATTATACTATTTCAAATATTTTCAATTTGATCTCATTAATTTTAAAAATGAGTTAATACAATATAATCTCTCAAATTCAAAGTGATGATTATATTATAATATAGTGTAATGCGTTGTATTGAGATGTTTGAGAAGTGGCTTATGTTAGTGATCTGATGCGACATGAAGAGCAGTTACTATAGAAAGCAAAGTGACAGAGTCCACAGACTCATCAACACATTCGGAATCTAAATCTAATGTCACTTCTTCAAATTTTCTCTTCAAGTTTTTTCTGCATAGAATATCACATATATGCTTTCTTATCCATCCATTGCTCAAGTAAAATCGGAATACCTCACACTAGCTGCATTCATCTATCAACGGTAAAAACATTAGTGTTGGCAAGTATCGATTCATAAAATCTCTTGAAGATAATTAATGCTTGTAAATATTTATTATTTATGAATAATAAATATTTTAATATCTGTTTTATAGATAGATGTATCATATTATTTATATTTGTATATATTTTGATTGGTAAAAAATAAAAATAAAAATTTAATTTATATTTTATTAAATTAAAATTAAAATTAAAATTAATTTATATTTTATTATGTTAAATTTGATTAAAATAAAATTTTAATTTATATTATATTTATATTTTTTAATCATTTTATTTACATTTAATTTTAAAACTTATAAAATATCAACAAATTTTAAAATATATGCAAGTATTTTACAAGTGAATATCCGATAAATAATGAAAAAAATAACAAATTGATATTTTTGTTGTGGGTCTCGGACATGTTATCATTTTTACTTGCATCCATGTGATTATGAGTTAAAATTATATTTTCATTAAAATGTCTAATTCAATCTTATAAAATTATTTATATATTTTAAATTTTTAAATTGATACTAAACTTTTAATTTTCAACATTCTCTTAACATTTTTTATAATAATGAGGGAAATAGAAGTAAATATATCAGATGAAATAAGAGATTTAATGAAAAATAAATTAAATGGCTATGGGGTTTTTAGTGAAATAACACCAATGAAGAAGTGAGCTTATATAATTGTGAGGATGTTAAGATGTGAGAGATAAAAGATCTAAAAATTAAAAGGCAGAGTTTTAAAGTTGGTAATATGCGGTGTGCATGCATATAGAAGGGACATGATCTATATTATTTTTGTGAAGTAAGAATAATAGAATAATATCTTACCAAAAAGGAGAAAGAAATTGAGCCATTGTTGATGTCGGAGATGAGGTAAAGGTGTAAATGAAAGCAGAGGTTTTACGAGATTGATGCGTTGTTATGTTAACAACATAGAATCTCCATTCCCTCGGGACACAACATATTTTAGACATATTCCTCATTTTAATATCAATAATTCACTCTTCAGTATATTCTTTCTGGTAATATCATTCTACTTGTCTTAATTTAAACGAGGAGGTTTCCAGAAGTTGAGTTTATTGCATTTTCTTAAGAATAGATTATTTTTATTTATTAATAAAATAATTTATGTTAAAAATCTCACGTCAACGAGATATAAGACCAATTTATAATATGTAAATAAGTACAAATCACACTTTACAAATCTGTTTTACGAGATTGAGTGAGACTTAAAGTTCACTTCTTAACAATTAATCTGTTTTACGAGATTGAGTGAGACTTAAAGTTCACTTCTTAACAATTTATATTAAAATATATTATTATTTTATTTAAAATTTATTTTTGAGTCTTTTATTATTTAAAATTTATTTTTGAGTCTTTTATTATGTAAAATTATTGATTGAATTATCATAATTAATTTTATTTCATATTTTTTTAATAAATAATAATGTCAATTTGTTTAATCTTTAGATATTGTTGATATTAAATAATTTATTATTATGTTTAATTTTTAAAAAATTTCTTTATGAAATAGTTTATACTGATAACATTATTCTAAATTATCTATTTGAAAATTAAGATTTGTGGAAAAATTTCTTAATTCATTAATTATTAGTTTTAGTATTTATAAAAATTAACAGTCAGTCAATATTTTAATTAAATTTTATTTTTAAACATAATTTTGTAAATAATATTAACAGAGTTTTATTAATACTATTTTTTTTTTAATTTTTTTCAGAAAGTCTAAAATAAGGAACTTTATCTGTTTGAACTTTAAGTAATTTGTTCATTGCAAGACTATCATTCGAAACCATTGTTATGAAAAGGTTAACTTGTTTATTGAAGGAATAAAAATTCCACAAGAATTGTATGCGTAGAAACTCAATATAATGCAATGTGATCCACTGAAAATGTGTGTGGTCATTAGTGATCTGCGTAAGCGATGGAAGTAGAAAGTTTTTTAGGATAGCCAGACAGAGACATGCAGTAATAAGTTTACTCACTTTTTCTGTCTCTTTTGAGCTAATCTTTGAAAAAACTTGCATGAAATTTCGATTCTAATTCTTCATCCATGCATGCATGGAGTATTGTTCAGGCTAACTAAGCATATTCTATATATAGATATTGTTTTCAGTTCCAATGCTTCTCTATAATTACTATGGCATCGAATCTTCTATTCGATATATATATCATGTTCATCTATTCTGCTAAGATCATTCCGTTTCTTCCATCACCATTCATCCTTGTTACTTCTTTTACAGGGTTAGTAATTTTTATCAACACTTTTCTGTTTCAAACATCTCAATAACACTTGTTATTTTTCTGTTATAGGGTGTCCACCACTCAATTTTCTTGCACTGGTTGTGACGAATGGACCAAAAAATGGAGAGCGTTGAGATCAACATTCCAACAAGTACACCTACTAAACCTGAGCTGCATGCCAAAAGAATTTGGCTTCAGATTCTGAGTGTGTGGAAATTTTGCAAGGAAGACACCGGCAGAGAAATATTTGCACTAAAAGTTGGGGTAACTGTTCTTCTTGTGTCTTTGTTCGTATTATTTGAAGCCCCATATCAAGTCTTCGGGTCGAATATGATATGGGCTGTTCTCACTGCTATCCTTGTCTTCGAGGACACTGTTGGTATGTTGTACTTTATCGTTGTGGCTATAAATTTATACAGAATGATTCATTGTATGACTTGTATCAATGTTTAAATGCATACTTTTCATACTGAATTTTGATGGGTACATGGTTGTGAATTGAAAGGAGCAACATTTAATCGAGGATTTAATCGAGCAGTAGGAACCTTGGTGGCTGTATTCTTGGCTGTTGTGGTTGCTGAGACAGCACTGTCGTGTGGTCATGTCGCTGAGCCTATTATCCTTGGCCTTAGCATGTTCATGATCGGTAATTGCAATGACATGTTGTCTAAATTTTCATATAATTAAGAGGAATGTGTATGTAGGGTGTGTTTTAATCATATGATTGATTATGCAGCGGTGATAACATCGTACATGAAAATGTGGGCACCACTTGTGCAGTATGAGTACGGGTTTAGGGTGACACTGTTGACCTATTGCTTGATCGTAGTCTCTGATTATAGAATTGGTAACCCAGTTAGGATTATGATCGATCGCCTGTACTCAATCGCCATTGGAGGAACGATATCTGTGTTGGTCAATGTCTGTATTTTCCCTATATGGGCTGGGGACCAACTGCATAAAGAGTTGGTCAAAAACTTCCATTCAGTAGCAGATTCTCTTGAGGGTAAGCTCCAACAAAACTGGAAAATTAACCAATTAATTAATTCTGTTTGAAACTTTCAATTGGAATAGATATATTATTTTAGTTAATTTGCATATAAAAGTTAACGATGAAAATCTATAAACTTATTTAAGGTTTTATCAACAAGTAGATATAAATCTACGCTTAATTTAACCTATAAAACAAACTTGTAAAATAAGATTTGAATCTATTTATATACTCTAAATTGACTTTAGTACTACTTTAGTACTAGTTGATGTGAGACTTTTAATACATTTTCCTTATATTGAAGTATAATTAGACATTAATAAATGATTCGATAATACTGAAAAATATATTCAAGAAACAAAAAAAAAATTAAAATAGATTTCAAATCATGACTCTAGTACATGTTAAAAAAGTAAAATTTAAACCTAACTCAATTCTATAAAACAAATTCGTAAAATGAGATAAACAAATTCGTAAAATGAGATTTTTATAATATACTTTAAATTGGTTTTATCATTGCTATTTCTAACCGGATCGAAGCTAATGTTAATTTTTTATGTATAGATTGTATTCATGTCTTATTAGTAGTATATGTTTTCGATTATCGTCTATGGAAAGATCAGTTACTAACAATATGATGATATTTATTTTTCTTTCTTTTGACGACATCAGAATGTACCAAGAAATATTTAGAAGACGCCTCGGAGAAGTCAAAAATCCCCATGGGAAGCATAGGTACATTTCCTGATGAACCAGCTTATATGAGATGCCAAAGCACCTTGGATTTAGGGTCAAAGTTTGAAACTCTGGTATGTATGTGTTCATTGAGATTGCACTAGTTTTTCAAGTTTCAGTTTCCATCAGTGTCGGTTTGAAATAATTTTTTGGTCTATATATCTTCTTTGACTGCAAGGCTCAATCGGCAAAATGGGAGCCACCGCATGGTAGATTCATGCACGTTTCATATCCATGGTTACAATATGTGAAAGTTGGAGCAGTTCTGCGACACTGTGCCTACGAGGTTATGGCACTCCATAGCATTGCACACGCCAAAATTCAGGTTTGTTCTTGTTGGTTTTGACGTGCGTAAATGCTTGTTGATGATCTTAAAATTTAATTATTAGTTTTAAGATTTTCATTATGTGATTTTAATATATTTTAATTTTTTTATAGTATTTTAAATTTAATATCTTTTTTAAAATAAGAATTAGAAGGTAGAAGAAAAAAAACTAATATTAATTAAAATCTAACAATATTAATTCAAAGTTAAAAAGTGCATTTATTAAAAGAATAATTTTTTTAATGTTTATCCTTGTAACTTCCCACATTTTTTCTTGCATCTTCAATTTTTTTATATTTCCAAAACTATTTTATGTATTTAGAAAAATTCTACACCCCATGTCTTTTTCCCAATGGATTAATTTTATTTATTTTTATTTCAAAGTTTGTCCAAGAAAAATCTTTCAATAAAATTTCAAAATTTGTTGAAAGATTTCAAAACCTTCAACAAAATTCGAAATTCAGTAAAAATTTTAAAATTTTTTTTAATGAATTTCAAAATTTATTAAATGTTTTTTATAATGAATTTTGAAATCGGTGGATTTTTATAAAATTTTAACCGATTTCGAAATCAGTTAAAGTTAAAGAATGTTATATTTGAAATGTAAGGATGCATAAAGAAATGTGGGAACGTGCAGGTAGAAAAGCTTTTTTTTTTTAGTGAAATGCTTTCACTTTTAAAATTAAATTCGTTTTTTTTTCTCAAACTACTATAAAAAAATTTATATCATGTAAAATATCTTTTTCAATAAAAGACATGTGGAGGAGTATTTATCATAACTTTCATAACAAATTAAAATAAAACTTCAATGTGTTTACATTGACTTTGATAGAATATTAAGATTAAATGGAAACATATTAAACTTTTGTTGAAAATGACATTTAAGATAAAAAGGAAGTATAAGAGTTGTAAGCAGTGAAAGTGGTGGTTGTCAGGTACCCTACAAATGGAGGGTTGGGCTTGAATCAGAAGTTGAAGAAGCATCAAAGGAAGCAGCAGAAGTAGTAAGAATTTTGGGAAGAGACATTAGCCGCATGCAGTGGAGTCTGAAAGATTCCCACATTAAAAGACTTCAAAACTGTGTCAAGAGATTGCAGAGTTGTATGTGCTTCCAATATTCTTATATGCTGGCATCAACTTTTGATAACCCTTTAAAGACCTCTGCAAACATTTCACACATGTTCTACCATTTACCATATCAGAGGGAGATGATGGAAGAAGAAGTGGAATATTACAATGAGATAACAGGGAAGCAATTGCGAAGGCTATATTCTTGGCCACCGAGAGAAGCAGATGCTTTTGAAGAAGACAGTGAGAATAACGTAAAGTTGAGAGCCTTGGAAAGTGCAGCAATGTTGTCATTCACTAACTTTGCTTCCTCTCTGATGGAGTTTGTGGCAAGAGTTGAGCATTTGGTAGAGGCTGTTCATGAGTTATCCAAGATGGCCAAATTCAAGTCTGCATTGTTAAGTTAGGTTAATAAGATTAAGTAATAATCAATATAGGAACTCTATTATTTTAAACAAAATTAAGGTAATAAAAGTACGTTGCAATCATGCAATATACAGCATGTCTATTTGAAAATCACAAATATATACACAGAGGACAATAGTATAACCCTAATATTATAACTAAACTAAATGTATACAACTTTTTTAGTATAGTGAATAGACTTGTAATAATCTGCTCAAAGAAAAAAAAAGTTGTTGTAAATTTTGAAATCACTTTCGTCCTGGACAAAGCTTTCTCTTTGTTGTTATATGACCTATATAAGCTCACTGATTTTTATTTTCTTTGTTTAAATAACAATCTCGTTACATATTTCATCTAAAGTGATTAATATGATATTTTTTTACAAGTTAAATACATTAATTTTTCCTTAACTTTTAATAAAAATTAAAATTAATTTATTTTCAAAATTTTTGACTAATTTATTCTCTTTACGAATATATAAATTTAATTTTTTTAATTTAATTTTATTAAATTTATTTAACGTTTTTTTATGAATTTCTTAATTAACCATTCAAATATTATTACGAAATGCTTTTGGAACGTAAGATAAATTTAACAAAGTTTAATTAAAATAATTAGATTTACAGATTTTTAAAGTTAAAAAATTAAAGTAAATACTAATTTCATCGTTAATAAAAATTAAGGAATTAAAATTATATTTAATTTATTTCTTACAATATTTTTTTAATATCCTTTGAATTGAGGTTTTAACACAAATAACTGAATATAACCTGAATGTTTATGACAGTGTAACAGTAGAATAAAAGAAAAAAATTAGATAGAATTGGTTAAATACTCATACATTTATTTATCAATCAAATATGATGTAGTGCTTGAATATCTTTTTATGTAAACACGTCTTTTTTACTTTAGTCTTTGCAATTTTTGTTCGTTATAAATTTTTATTTTAATCCATCTAAATACTACTTTGTTTTAGTTTCTAATAATAATAATAATAATAATAATAATAATAATAATAATAATAATAATAATAATAATAATAATAATAGCAATAATAATAGCAATAATAATAGCAATAATAATAATAATTTTACGATGACGATGATTTCACAGTTTTAATCGTAACATTATGAACTAATTTGACATTTTAATGACATTTATCGATATGATATTTAATGACTTCAGTGGTGTACAGTAATTAGTAATATGAAACCCTGACTTCATCACTATTAGTCATATCATCAGCCAATGAAGAGTAAAAATTCTCTACAACCTTGCAGACGTTAAAACAACGCATTAAACTTTAATAACTATTTATTTAATCGAATGTTTACGCTCTTATTTTTAATAACCATTGGATAAATCAAATGGTTATCACCGCTGCAGAGGATCAAGTGCCTTAATGAATAATCTAGACTAATGGTATGAACATTTTGCCCAAAAAAATTAATAACCAAAACAACAAAAATATTCAAGAATAACAAAAGGCTCTTATTTCACAGAAACTAAAATGTTATTTAAGTCAAATGAGAAGTAGAGTAGCAAAGTAGAGTATTTATAAAAAGGTTTTACGAGAAAATCTCCATCGCTTTTTATATTTGTCGGGTCCAATAAGTCAAATTATTGATTTTAATTCTTTTCCAAAATTACAACTTCAATAACGCGCTTAAAAACAAAGACTAAAGAATAATTTAATACGCACAACTAATTACAGGAAAATACAGAATATAATCAACACGTTTATTAAAAGTATGAAAACAGTTCAAATTACCAAATAGGAGCAAACACTGTCTTGTCAAGAAGTGCTATAGCATGTTATATCTCATTCATTAAAGAGACATTCTTAAAAACATAATACAAGGTCACACTGACAGACTTTACTCGTAACAACCTGTTCTCACAAATTGATAGATAACATGTACAAAAGGAGAAATGAGGAAAGAAAGAAAAGCACCAACTACCGAATCAAAGTATAAGGTCCTACCCTTCCATACCTTCCACTCGTTTCTCTCCGTTGTCACGACAGACAGATATCAGACAACGACTCTATTCAAACTTAGAGGTTAGAAGTAAACACGAAGATAAATTTCTGAAGTGAGTGGAAGGCAACAAAAGCAATAACTAGCCTCAAATTTTATTCTGGGACACCATGCAAGCTTTTATTTATCTCTGAGGGATCACTCAATAGGCCTTTCCCAAGGCTAGAATTCCCCTTCAGCATTGCCATCAGACTTCCACCATGCACCCTGCCTTCGGGAACAGCTACCAACATTGGTGTATGATCTTCTTCCCCCGGTGGAAGATGAGTACTGGCAACTTCATTTAGTTTAGCATCAGAACAGGTTATCACACCATCTTTCTGTGGGTTACCCATTTTGATCATATCCACATCCATATCTTGGTTAATGACAATCTGCTTCAGTTCGCCCAGTTTATCACGAGTATCCTGAATAACTGATCCCGAGGATACGCCTCCATGAACTCTCTTATCCAGCACTAGCCCACTATGAAGTGCGGACGGACCTGTCTTCCCCCTTGCCAAGGAATAAGAAGGGTCAGCCTGTTGATTGATATATTCTGACCCAGGATGTCCCCAAGAACATCTCTTCCTTCCTCCACGTGTCTCACAAAAGTTGGTGGCACCTTGTGCACCCTTTCCACACCCTTCAAACTTGCATCTCTTGCCTCCCTCATGACGTACACAAAGATCAACTCGTCCTCTAGCTCTTTTCAAGCAATCAGGTACAGCACACCTCATTCCACCTCCATGTGCCACACAAAAGTTGGCACCTCCATTCACACTTTTGGTACAAATTCCACCACCCTGGTATGCACAGCATTTTCCTCCACCATGGCCTTTGCAAAGTGGAGTGGTCCCCTTAGCATCTTTGGTGCACCCTGGTGCTGTACAGCGTTTTTCCACACCATGCGCTCTGCAGAACATAGTGTTTCCCTGTGCCCCTTTAGTGCAACCAGAAGCTTGACATCGATGCCCTCCACCATATGAGATGCTCAGACCAGCTAAGCCTTCTGCATTCTTAGTACATTTTTCTGTTTGATGTCTCTTGCCACGGCCATGCCAAATACACAATCCAGATTTCCCACGGACAGCTTGGATGCATCCCTCAGGATGACTGCATCGCTGGCTACCACCATGAGCAATACAGAAATTTGTATGTCCTACTGTGCTGTTAGTGCAGCCAAAATATTCACATCGCCTGCCTCCTCCACGAGACTTGCAGTGCAACGTCCAGCCTTCAGCTCCTTTTTTGCTGCTGGCTTTGTTAAACCTCCTGCCACCACCATGAGATATACAAAGTCCAGAAGCACCTTGGTATCCCTTTCCATATCCCTCAACTTGACATGTCGTAGAATTGCTGTTGCAGTGTAGTGGTTGTTTTAGCTGTGTTGGTCTAGAAGTACAGCTTAAAATTTTTTTCAGTTTGTTAGGTGAGGGATCCATGACCTTCTTTTCGGTCCGGTTTAACATTACACTAGCACCTGGATCAAGTGAAACAAGCCCTAGTTTCAATCTACATGAAGTTGATCCCTCATCTACATTTGGTGGTGTCGTGCTGAGTACTAATGGGATCTCCAAGTTCAACTGAAGAGGTGGAGACTGAGAGGGACTTACACAAACACTGGTAATATCCGATTTGGAGGGCTGTGTGGAAAGGCTTAACTCCAAATCAATTTTTGGCTGCAACTCAACTATCTTCAAATTTGAACTAACAAGTTTTTTCGGGCTCTCTACCTTCTCACAGTCAAGATTAAGGGTAAAGTCCAGTTCAATATCCATAGGCATAGATGATTGCTCATCAATCTCTTTGACTGAAGATATAGCAGTGCAAGAAGTAGCTGAACTCTCCTTGCTGTCAGAGGAACTTGTTGAAAGTCCAAGTCCAAGAAACATAGAAGAGCAAGTGCTTTGCCCAATATATCCATCAATTAAACCCCACTTTCTTTTCATTCCCTTTGAAATTGAAGAACTAGGGGAATCAAATTGTAAGATATCATTTGTACTACAGTCAGCTTCCGTTACTTCAACTTGCATCGAGCTACCCAAATTCTTGAAAGCATTTGCAGAAGGGTTAGCAGTGAAACTCAAGTTCTGGGACCTCACATCCATGAGACAATGATAGTATAGTTCTATACCTATCAATAAATTTCAATAGAACGTTTTCCTGATTTCCCCATTAAGAAAATTGGATATCTATAAAAGTCAGGTTAGATGCACCTATGGGTCGTACTATTGGACATCTACAAGAGTAAAATGCATCCCCCCACTTACAAATCCTGAAGTATCACATCGATCCATCTAATAGAATAGAAGATTAAAGTGATGCTGAGATTATCAGTTATTGTAGGTCACCTTAATTCAGAAAGATATGAATACTTCCAATACCCTGGTTGGAGGTCAATCATCTTGTTCATGACATACCACGTGGTTAGCACTGGAACTTCTTCCAGAACAAAAATTATTGCAGTAACACTTTGACGTATTTGAGCATCACTTTTTTTTTTTTTTAAAAAAAAAAGAATAAAATAAAGAGTAACTTTTTGGTGTTTATTTCAAGTACATTAAAAAATTTAAAATTAATGTTTTTTATCAATAAATAACACTCAGCAGTTAAATAACAAAATTTATTGAAAAAGCTATCCAAGTCTCAATAAAAGAAAATAAGAAAACCTTGATGAAAACATGAATTAATTCTTTGTGCATGTTTCCCACGCTAATTTTGAGTAATAGAGTTGCACATAGCAATTTTAGAGAAACAGAAATTAACTTCTCAGGGATAACATCATAATTAATTATTCTTTGAAAACATGAAATGTAATTTCGCCCCCTAACGAGCAAAAACATGACCAGCACATCTTTTAATTTTGACAGTGTCCCCCTAGCAAGCCAATTCAATAGAAGATGTACACTTTCATTCTCACTTTGCACCTCTCTTAACTATAGAAGAGAGAGTCCGTCTATCGGAATCTGCCACAAGGGGAAAGCTTCAGAAAACTTCTTTAGGAGTAAACTATGAAGCTCAGATGACACGGACACAGACAGAGATATGGTTAAATTGAAAAAGTACAGGACACGGAACACTATATACATATTAGTTTCAAACTTTCAACTAACACAAAAATGAATCTATATCTTTCTAATATCCAAAAAGCGAAAAGTAGTGATCAAAGATTTGTTCCTTATTTTTATAATCACTATAGAAACTTATAAGTTTATTGCTCTTTTAGAAACTAGAAAATCATTTGATTTGTGTTTATTATCATTGTGTTGGAGCCCTGCCAAAATTATGTCAAAGACAAAAAAATGTCTTTCAGATTGAATACTGTACCAATTCATGTATCGTACGGGTGTCCGGACACGCTTGTCCGGGCTTCATAGGGATAAATGGAAGGGGTTGATCGGTTAATGCTACGGTGGCAATTTTCTAAAATTTTCCCCAAAGTAGCAACTCTAAAATTTGACCCCGAATTACAAGAAAATATTTCACAGGGTCTTGACCACATCTACCATGACATAATCATTACTGAGTCCATATTAACAAACTTACTTGACTAATGCACTGGAAAAATATATTGGCTAAAATTCTTCCCCTTTTGGGTGCTTCTGGACCACCAAATTAAATCAGGTTGTTGAAACAGATGACAGCCAACCAAACCGAGAAAACGAGCCAGGACAAATGACTCTGGCTTCAATGGTATCACAACTTCACATATAAGATGGACACCATCAATCAACTAAACAAAATATGAAACAACTAAACAAAATAAAGCAAACAAAATAAACAGAAAAATAACAGATAAAACGGAAACAGAGAATTTGAATTAGCATGCTTTGCACAGAGCCGAGGCAGATAAAACAATAAATCACAGTTAACGGCTCCAAGTTCGTTTACACACTTCCAGCAAATCAAATCAGTTAAATAAAATTGAGATGGAAAAGGCACATAAATGATTGGCTTGAAAAGCATCACAGCATAGTGTATTAGTGTAGCAGATGAGCATGATCATAGAGAAATTAAATAGGAAGTAAAATTCAATTTAATACCTGGCGATAGTTAATAGTAATTCCTGGAGTTGATTTGATATAGTTATGTTGTTCCCGCAGAGCTTGGGGAACCATTCTAGGGTTTTGACCTTCGAAAGATTGGGATTATGATTTTCTAATAAAAAAACCTGGAAGGAGGAGGGAGAAACAAGACATTGATGATCCACAAAATCATGCATTACGATCAAGCAGAATGGGTGGGTTAAGATATAATTTTAAATGAAAAACTTTTACTTTCATTTAACATATAACATAGTTATAAAAAAAATATAATTTTTCAAAAAAAAAAAGAAAGAGAATAAAAAATAAAAAATGATAATATTAAATTAATGTAAAAATTTTATATATGTCAAAATATAATTTTCATAATTTTACAATGATAAACTCTAAATTTTAAATGATGATTAAATTATAGAAATAAAACATTATATTTTAAATTTTGAAAAGTTAAGATGTAAACAAAAATATGGAGTTGTTAATTTGATAACAATTTTAGATTAGAGCTAACGAGAAGAAGATTTACGTATGTTTTAAGAAAATAAAATTAATAATAATTATTTTAATTTTTTAATTGTAAAATACAATAAAAAATAAAATAGAAATATGAAGTGTTAATAATATAAGAAAATTTTAAAAATAATATATATATATTATTAAAAGATAAAATTTTTATATGTTAATATAATATAAGAAAACTAAGAATAGTATAAGACAATAGGATTTATATAAAGTAAAATAAAATTTCATAATATTTATATTAGGAATGACTTAAAATCTTTTATTTTTCTAGTCTTAAAAAATTTCAACCATGTCCCTTAATTTAAAAGAAATTGGTATAGTTTTTCCAAACACAAGTAGTTTGTCTTATTTACTTTTAAAAACGTATTTTAGTTACTATAAACAATGACGCTTAAAGAGAATAAATAAATAATTTTTTAATTCATATGTAATTTTTCTGTTGATGGAAACAAATAAATTGATTAAGTGATTTGGATCCGATTTTTTCCCGTGTCAGAAAGTGGTAAAATATATTGATAAAAAAGTCTCGATTTTTGTTTTAATTTATAGTAAAGGTCATTCAAATTCAAGCAAAGTTATCAAATTCTTCCAAACTCATTAAATAATTTCTTTAATTTAAAACTAGAAAATTATATCAGGAAATTAGTAATTAAACTAACAATTTCAACTCTTAAATTATGGCAAGTGTTGCCACCCTAGTAACTAATTTAACGAAATTATAATTTATTATAGGCATCAATCCGTTCATTGAGTTTTTTCTATTAAAGTGTTTAAGCATCATATTTGACAGTTAACTTCACTATATAATCAGTGTAATGAGAATCAGTTTGAATATTTTAAAACTAAATGTTAAAAATATATATTTCATCATTTCTATTAATATAAATATTAACTCAGATCTGTGATCTTTAATGAAGTGTCGCAATGAAGTATCTTTGCAAAGTACACAGCTTCAGATTTGATTACAAATAATAACAAATCTTTCTTTGATTAAATTTCAATTTATTTTTGTGCATCAACAAACACTGATATAGTAAACTGATCAATTATCAATAATTAAATAATAATACCTCACATAATTTATGTAATTAATTTTTTTGTTTAAAATAAAATTAAAAATTCTTAATGACTAGCATGGCATAGCATCACATTGAAAGGCAATAAGCTATTCCTACAAACAGGTTTTAGTATTGTACATTTCTTCTCAGAAAAAACAAAAATTACACATTTTTCCCTTCTCGAGCCACGATCAATAAAACTTAATAAATGGAGTCTAGAATCATAATCCTAGAGGTCTTTCTTTACGTTACTGATCACTTTGCACTGAGATTATATAGCATTTCTTTTAACTCCTATTGCACAATTTCAAATAAGGTTACTGCAGCAAAGACGAGAAATAGAACACCTCCGATGTAGGAAATAACCTTCAAAATGATTGAAACATTGTTTTTAGTTTACAGCAGCATAAAGATATGAGAAGCCCACACTTTTTGTGGCACTCATTATATTGACTAAAATTTATTGAGAACTATATAAACAGAAGATACAATCAGGAATACGATTCACTTACCAAAATATGTGATTTTCAGTAGTATTTATGCTAATAATAGATAGCATGTTTAAAAATGCTTACTGGAAATTGTGTTGTAGTATTTTCTAATGGAAATATTCCGAAACAGAAACACAACTTTAGGTCACGGCTTCATTTGAGGTGCATTATCGAAGTGCGTGTTAGAAAACAACAGCATTTTTCTTAGACTTAAACAAGATGCTCGTTGATCTTTATTACCAACGGGGAGGGGGAGACTACAGTTTGCTATGTTATCTAGGTGAATGAACATGTTCGTTCCCAGTAAGGTTCGAGGATCATCTAACATGTTGCTACGATTCAGAGCGCTCATATATTTTTATGATGGAGTAGGGGAATTCCAGGGCAGAAAATTAGCAACAGAAGATCTCCATGAACCAGATTCTATAACTAGCAATAACTTAATAAGTAAAGCATTTGAAAGATCATGACTCATGTGATTAATTATCTACTTCAGATGATAGCATGTGTAGAGAATTCCACATTTATAAAATCTGATTCTCTTGCTTAACGGGGAGAACCGAGTTTAGAACCAACTAAATGCAGAATATCAGGAATGCGAGCTATAAACAAGAAGTTACCTTCTCTGATAAATACGTCCCAAGTAAAGAGCCCCCGAGTACAGCTAGCTGCGTATAGAAGGAAAAATTGAGGCTGTAAGAGCCTAAAGTTATTTACAAAGATGTAAAAAAAAGGAAAAGACAGTCTGAAGCAATATAAATTACATGAATTAGACCCTTCCAAAATATTCAAGTTCTTCTCCAGATAGCATAGCCTTATTTCTGGTGCTATTTTTACGAACTGTTATTATTTATTAATTTTGAGCTTGTTGTGAGTATTAAATATAGATTATGAAGGAAGAAATATAGTTTATTTGTGTCTTATCTGTTTTTAAACGATGGAGAAAGATGCTCTCAAAGAAATTGCCAAAAAGAGCCTTCTGTAACACAAGGAGGATGAGGTGGAAAATAGAAACGTGGAATCAGGGTTTGTTGCAATAGAAGAGTGGATGGCAGCAGATCCTTTTCTCACGGGATAGAGGAAAACAAAAAGAATTGGAAAGAGAAACACTTATTTACGAGACTTTGTGGAATGACGAAGGCATGCATGTGGGTATGAACTTTCTTGCTGATAGATTTTCTCTGCTCTGCTTCTGCTCTCTGGAATTCCATTCTTACTTTCTCTTATTAATCACATTCAGATGTGGCATATTGGTACAGCTACTGGAGTTGGACGTCATTTATAGCAATTTCTTTTAATTGTATTTTGCATTGTTGTTTTTACTGTACAAACTTATTGGAGGAAAGAGTGATTGTTCTTCATCACTATTATAATAATACAGAGGAACTACTGTTATATTGGCTATTGTGTGTTAGTCAAATTGTTTCCAGATTCAGCCCTGTTTCACCTTCTCAAAGTGTCTGTTTAAATTATCCTTGTATTTCCTCACTGTTAATACATTCCTTTTCTTTGTTGCACTTCAGTTGGAGATTTGGGCGAATCCAGTTTTCACGTACCATTGCAGAAGCTTAAATTAAATATTTTATGTTTATGTTAAACAATGCACATTTACAGTGAACTAAAAAAGGAAATCCCCATATTTAGCAGTTGCTTCAATTTATAACTGAAGAAGGGGTTACCAAAGTTGCAACACCATGACCCGCCAGTGCTCCAGCTATGACTCCAAGGGGAGAAGAAGCTGCTGCAAGGGCTGAAAAGTAGGGACAAAAACAATTCAGGTTCTCTGAAGTTGAGTTCAGTGCATGACGAGATGCAAGACAACATGTATGGGTATTTCAAACAAATGAAAATTCAACAAGAAAATTATATTAACTGAAATTGGGCTGATCCAAAATAATTGACATCCAACTTTTTGCGGACAAAGCATATAAGTTAGCTTCAAGAGTTGTCAATATCAATATTTATTTATTTGTACATCAGTTTGTTTAATAGGGATTTCAGATCAAGATTTTTGTCTCCTATACTTTCAAACCAAAAGGAATGGTAAAATCATAAAATTTTGATATTAATAATGACAAAAACGATAGTTCTAGGTATAAGTGTTCCATATATACTTTCAAACCAATAATGCTAACGTTAGAACTCACCAATTGTGGAAAAAAATGACTTATCACCCCATTCGGCGACAAAAACTAAGAGAAAAGTACTGGCAGCTGTGCTAGCAGCAGATAGTATTCCAGCACCATTTCCAGAAAATTCAGAAACTGCTAGTTCTGCCTGGTTAACAAATGCAAACATTAAATTGCTTGAACCCAGTAAAATAATAAAATATTGTGAACCCCAACCATTGTGAAAAAGTTCAAACTGAAGAGTAAAAACTGCGAGAATTCATGCATCCAACCCATTGTGCTGCAATAGATGACAAATAGATATCAAATATTACCTCCTTCTGCTCTTCATCTGATTTTTGGCCATCACTAGATGAGGCATCCAGCAGGGTAGAGACCCCAAAGTACACCTGAAGTCAATTCAGTATTACTTAAGAGAGGGTTAATCTAAAATCACTCTGTCAGCGCATAACTAAACAGGAAGGTGATATTTACCAATAGGCAAACAGCAGCAATATCATCAATAGGTAAATCTGTTTCTCCAAACCTGCACAAAGCAACCCATGAGGTGAAGTTTTTGAAAAGTCGTTCATAGTCAAATTATGCCTTAACGTTACATGGTTTAAGACACAAGCCCAAAGGAAGGCACAGAAGACAAGTATAGATATTTATATAAACCAAGGAACTTTCAACAAACTAAAGACATGTATGCATGACAAAGTAATAATTTTTTTGCAAAAGGTTCTTACAAGATGAAAAACAACAATGTGAATTATTTTCAGACCGTAACATGTACAATGTTCATCATCAACAACATGAAACTTCGCATGGAACTATAATTTATTATTTGTAGAATGAGAAGAATGAGTAGGGCTATTTTCACTATTCCAGTATGACCAAGTCACATAACTTATTTTATAGTTACAGTTCATAAATATTTCTACGAAATAAAGAAAATAACCTGAATGGCAAGATTTCATCAACATAATGAAAAGTTCTCCCAAGGACAACAGAGATCAGAGTCATTGCCCTGTCAATAGCAAATAAATACTAAACATCAATAATTTGAAGACACATGCATCATCTAGAATATTTGGCCTTTATAAAAGTGTCACTCTGTACTTTTTTATGCGATTATTTGACTTCTAGACAGAAACATAAGCTTGAAGAATTCTGTACAAATACACCACTTCGCCTTCCCATTCCAGAAGGTATATGAAGAAATCCATTAAAGTCTTCTAATATTGTTCACAAGCCAACTCCCTGCAGGATTTTGATTGTTCTATGATGTGAAAATATTTTCACCAGTGTTTACGTGGACGTGCATGCATGGCGACTAATTATAAAACAGTTTAATTAGAAAGTGTCGGCAGTGTAAAATCTAATCACAAATTAACCGATTGACTTCTATAAAAATTAATTAACAAGTCATGTTGATATTTTATTAGTTGATAAAAAAATATTGATATGTACAAAAATTAAACTGTCCAAAAAACGCAATCAATCAAGACAAAAATAAACAAGAAAATCTAAATCACCATGAAACGATAAAACATACGCAAGTGCGCTAAACGTCCCAATAAAAACAACACCAGCTGTATTCCTAGCTGCAAGCAGGGCCTGCATACAAATTACAACATCAAATTCCCAAATCCCCGGGGTCGGGTCGTATCGTTGACGATTTCTGTGCACTTACTGCAATGAAAAAGGTCTTATCTCCCAGTTCAGAGAAAAATATCAGCAGAAACGCCTGTGACAAGGCATAAAAGAATAAAAAGTATATTAGTCTTTGAGCAACATAATCCAAGTGAACGTAATCATTTTACTTAAAATGGTGGAAAAAAAAATAACAGAAAGAGTACAATGTAAATCTGTAACTGGTAGCAAACAAGAAAGTAACAATAAATGTTGAATAAGAGTAACAAAAAACTGCATTTTCCACAGTCAACTGCAACGAATTGCGGTACTTGAAATTATGCTCTTTTTTTGTAAAACATTGGAATTAGAAAAGTGGCAGGGAGATTTTCCTAACTGAAGCAAAACCTGTGCTTATGTCATCAAAATCCCCAAATGCAGGAGATAAACTGAAAGCACTGGAAAAGTCAGAGGCAGCATGAGCGGGATATGAGTGTTTAAGTGTGAGGAAGCCGAAGAGCATCATAAACTTGAGAAGCCTGACGGATAAATTAGAATGAGCAATTGGAGCTAAGGGAAATTTCCAATTGGAGATTCGAGCAAGTGATTCGGGTGAATCGTTGGAATTCTTGCAAGAATGAGAGAATCCCTGCGTTCGGAATTTGGTTTCATTTGGGGGAATTGGAGAAGAGGTGACGAAGGGTGAGAATTGCAGCCTCTTAGAGCTGCGAAGAGTGGAAGGAGGAAGAAGGAGAAGAAAAGAAGATGATGTGAAGGAAGAGAGTGAATGCGAGCGTAGGAAGGTGTGTGTCGGAGAGAGAGAGTGCATTTCTATTTTCTGTGGCGGTTCGCTCAGCTTCTGGCTTCGTTGATGATAAGCCTCGCGCCACCATTCACCAACCAACTGCTCTGCTTATGATCTTTTCCAACTTGATTCTCTCTCTTCTAAAGTAACCGTCAGTGCTCTCACCGATTTCTGGGCTCAATCGGAACCCAAATTGATTCTTATTTATACAGTTTTGGATGCGCCCACGTATTTTTCTACTGCACCCCCCTTTTTCAAAATGACAACTTTGCCCTCTGTTATACTACAAATTCAACCTCCAAAACTAAGGAGGGCAACGGAGCGAGCACGTATGAGTTAAATCATCTCATACTTATCTCTAATCTAAAAGTAATATTTTTCTCTCCAACATCAGATATCAATAAATAAATTACAATTAAATAAGGATTGAATAAATATTAAATAATAATATAAAATAGTCAAATTAGTCAAATGTGTCTTCAAAATTAGTTACATACTAAAAAGTAAAGAAAAGTGATTATAAAATTCTAATACTAAATGATAAATTAAAGGTATTTTAGGACTTTAAAATAGAGATAATAATGAGTCAAGAACATGACGAAACGGGTACGTGTATAGTCCTTATGTGTCCACATATCTAATTTAGGCTTTGTTCTTTTGAGTGGATTTGAGGAGATTTTAGAGGATTTAAAGATAAATTCTTTTGTCGTTTATTTGAGTGAATTTAGAGGTAAATGAGAGTGAATTTGAAAATAAAATTTGTGAAAATTAGTATAGAATTGTATTGACGTGACAAATTAAAAAAATTTATTTCCAAATTCACTCTCATTTACCTCCAAATTCACTCAAATAAACGACATAAAAATTTATCTTCAAATTCTCTCAAATTCCCTCAAATCCGTCTTAAAGAAACATATACTAGATGCTAATACTCTTAACCAATGAATAAGAAGATTCCTTAACAAAATTGAAACATATAAAGTCACTACTCATGAGTCAGATTCATTTGTCATTCCAATTAAAAACTTCCTTTGATGTTATCCGGATCTTTACTTTTCTATTTTTGCTTTGAATGTTGGATTTCAAAAAAATATATATATTTAAGGGTAAATTTTTTTTATAGAAGTTTAAGTTAATTACTAAGCAAGTTTTTTGTTTTTTTATTTTCAAATGATTCAAACAAGGGTGTGAGCAACATTTATTCTTTTTAATTATATTTAAATTATGCAATTTAGATGTTTTTAAATTAAGTAATTTGTAACAGTAATTTTACATCTAACGCACTTATTGAAAATTAATTATAATATTCTAGATTCCATAACTCATTTATATACAATCTCTTCAAATGATGGTGTGAGCAACACTTATTATTTTTAATTATGTTTAAATTATACAATTTATATATTTTTTAAATTGAGTAATTTGCAACGCATTTATCTACACTATTGAAAACTAGTTATAACATCCTAGATTACATAATTATAAATTCATATTTATGATAATTGAGTTTTAAATTGCACAATAAAAAGGAAACACTTCACCAAAAGAGTTTCAAGTTATACAATATAAATTTATAAATTTATTTTTTAGATTAATAATCTAAAAATTAAATACTAAATATACTTCAACGTTGATCAATCTTAAAGTAAAAGTATGTATTTTGGATTTGGAAATACATTTTTTATTGTATAATCTTAAGTAACTTGAAAAATATTTTCGAGTTTTCACGCAATCTTTTATTTGAAAAATAAATAATCATGAAAATTAAATGTTAACGAAATTAAACCATACATATAGATAACTGTAATTGAATCAGTGTGTTGTTCTTTATGTATTTATTTTTATTATGAAACTAAATGAATGATAACTATTTTAAATCGATATGTAACTTATGTATAATTTCATGTCAACATCTTAAAGATATAATACATCTTAGGTCAGTGTTAAATTTTACATTAATTTTGAGTTAAAGAGTTTTCTATTTAAATTAATAAATGCATGGGATATATATATATATATATATATATATATATATATATATATATATATATATATATATATATATATATATATATATATATATATATATTCTACTGTTAGATTTGTTGTATGCGTTCTGTAATGATTTGGGAAGTTGAAAAATATTCCAGAAGTGATTAAAAATAGCAGAGTAAAGTAAAAGTCTGGAAAAGTAAAAACTAAACAGGGCAACTAGTAGATTTTATTACCAAACTAGACAGAGAATTGGACTGAAGCTATAATCTTAATTTTCCACCACAAGTCTCTACACAACTCTGTCCAACCGTAAAATTATTGATTCTAAATCAATTTCAGTCCTAATGAAATTAAATTCCAAACAGTTTTTTATTTGTTTCGTGGTCAATTTTTGAACTATAAAGTATATACTGTAAGGCAAAGTTGCATGAAGTTCAGAAAAGGTCAAACGTGTGAGCCAAAACAGTAAGAGAAGCGTTATGCAGCAGAACCTGAATCCTGATAGGGTAATTGTTCCTCCATTTCCGGCGTCAAATTTATTGGCGCCCCATCGTTGTTATACTGTTGTATTACCAAAACGGATGCTGTTGTGGGGTAATCTTGTGATACCAACAAACCACCCACAGGTCCTAGTTCAGGGCATTCACTGCTTTTCAGAGCACAGGCAACTTCACTGACTGGCCTTGAACCCACAAGAAACAGACTCGAGCTATTAACCTCACGGATAATAGCAACTGTTTCTGCTGCATTTTTAACTATTCTCTCTTCATAGTTGATGGAGTCATCATTGGCTGTTTTCACTTTAAATTCATCGAGGAATTGCTCATCCTGTGAGACTAATTTGGTGCTGGAGGAGGAGTCACCCACATCAACTCTTAAAATCTCTGCTTCATTAGGTGGTTCAACTACAAAGCGAATAACCAACAATCTGATGCCAGGATGCTCAGCCATACGACCTCCGTAAGCAAGGGCTTCACGATCATCACCACCACCAAAGAAAAGCACTGTAACACGGTAAGAAACATTACTTGCAGAGACATGGGAGGTACCACCGAGCCCCCGATCAACAAAAATTCCAACTGAGCATGGTGCATGCTCAAGTACTCTTTTGTTAACCCATCGAAAATCATTTCTAGTGTTATGTAGTGAACCATCCAAACTTTGATGCTTATGAAATGGAAGAATGATGACTGCGGCTTCCTTCCTCTCAGCAGTTGCACAAATGTCTTCATGTATGTTAGCCATAGATGAGATGGCGGTCATTGGCCGGATGGACACTTGACTTAGTTGCCTGTAAGCCTCAAACGCTACAATAACATGGTTAGAAGGTGAATGAGAACCTTTGTTCCAGAATGGCAACCCATTTCTTCTTGCCTTATGTACCATTAATATAGATGAGGACCTCTCAGAGAATTCTTTAAGGTGCATTGCATACACACAAAGATCATCACGCTTCTGGATTCCTCTTGAAGCCTCAATCAAATTTATCATTGATGGAATATTTCTTGCACCATGGAAGCAGGCGAGAATCCTCAGTTGTCTATTTGCATTTTTCCTCCCAATTGTTCTATATTTGTAGTCAGCTATTCCTCCCTTCCTTGCAGGCTTATACACGGCCATCACAAGAGGAGTGGTGATGAAGGTAGTGAAAACAGCCATAAGAACCATGATGGCGAAGGTCTGATCATTCAAAACCTGGAAATGCATATTTTTAATATTTCACGGTAATAGATAGGAAAGTGCACCTTATTAAACTGATTATATGGAACACTAAGAGCAAGAAAATTGAAACTACCTTTCTATCTTTGCCAATGTTCAGGACTATTAATTCAACTAGGCCTTTGCAATTCATTAAGAACCCCAGCACCAGAGCCTCGTTAAAAGGTAGTTTACAGAGAAGGGAAACAACAAAAGTCCCAAGAATCTTTCCAAAAGAAGCTGTAAATATAACAAAAGCCAGAAGACCCCATGATTGCAGCCCCTTTATGGTGGCTACATTAGTCTTCAATCCACTTGACACAAAATAGAGAGGGAGAAATAGACCAGACACAAGATCCTCTACTTTCTCCACAAGAGCACTGGCAAACGGTCCATCATTTGGGAGCAAAACTCCAACAACAAAGGCACCAAACATGGCATGGATTCCAATAGCATCTGTGACAAGCCCAGCAGCCAGAACAGCAGCTAATGTAGCACATATGTATACCTCTTCAACTGGTTCACCTTCATGGCATCGTTGGCTCACCCATTTGAAAATTGGAGGGACAATGATTATTGCACAAATGACAAAACCACACCCCGCTAAGAAGACCCACAATGACACAAGTGGAGATCGCTCATGGCCTGACAATGCAACAGCCAGAGCAAGCAGAATCCAGGCAGCTATATCATTAATTGCTGCGGCTGACATAGCTGTTCTGCCAACGTTTGTGGTTAGAAGTTTTAACTCAGCCAAAATACGGGCCAATACAGGAAATGCAGTAATGGACAGAGCAACACCCATGAATACAAGAAATGCGGCACTATCTGAACCTTTGGCAATTGATTGTTTTAGAACAAATGATGAACCAATTCCTATTACAAAGGGTAGGCTTATTCCAGCCATAGCAATAGCAAGGACTCGGTTTCCAGATTGACGAAGAGATTTAAGATCTAACTCCAGGCCTGCTAAGAATAGAAAGAATATAAGGCCAATGTTTGCTAGAGTGTCTAATACTGTAATACTCCTGGGTGGGAAAACTGCCTGCATATAGCTTTTATTCCGTCCAAGAGCTGATGGACCAAGAAGTATCCCTCCCTGTCAATAGCAGTCATACACATTAAAACCATTGTACACATTTTCGCACCTGTAACATCTATCCTAACTTATACATTGTTTAAAATCATATTGCATTCTAAAAGATAGATTTCACGTTAAATGTGAGACTCATTTAGAGTAGCGCAACAGTGAACTCTATAGACTATGAAATTTTATAAATATGGAACATGAAAAGCTCTGGTCACATGACAATTGCCTCATAACCTAGTAGCAATCCAACTTGGTTAAGAAGTAACTGATGCCAGGTTCAATCCCTACGAGTCATATTGCTCACTCTTAAGCCCAGTCGCTAGGAACTCCTTGTAACCACTAAAATGAAGAAAAAAAAACGAGAGAACCACATCTTACTAATAAGCAATATTTAATTTTCTTATTGAAAAAAAGTTAAAATTAGGGGGAAGGTTCACCACTTATAAAGTCAGGAAAGACAACCGTAGCAAGGATTGACAGTAAAATTTAAATACACCATCCAACAACAGAATAAATATGAGTTGAACCAAATCAGAGAACAATGATCGACCACATGCATCAATCCCCGTTAGCTATTAATTGTAGTACGAACTACAAAATATAAGCTAAGATAATTAGATCAATTAACACTAAAGAAAATAAATGAACTTACAATAATCTCTGCAATAACTCTGGGTTGCCTTAAGGGTTTTAGAAGATATGCCAGTCCCCTTGAGACCACAAGAACAAGGCATATCTGCAAAATAGCTAGGGGAAGCGCAAAATCAAGAGGGTCGTCTCCCTGAAACACGCCATTTGATGTGGCTTTCATAGGCGCCGGGCAAGCATTTCCAGATGTAGAATTGGAAGCCATTCAGTCCAAAATCCACAGCTAAGCCGGATCCACCTAAATTTGAAGAAACAGGGATCTTAATCCTATCTTATGTAACTCTTTTCCACAGACATTAAAATATTAAAAAAAAAACAATCTGAGAACAAGATATGCCAATATTAAGAAAGGATGTTAAAACACAGCAAAAAAAAAACGATCCAGCCTAACCTCCAAGAAGCTACCACGTAAATCTCGCAATACAAGATATTCCGTAAAAAAAACAATAAAATCAAATAACAAGCGCAATAACGGTTAGCACACTCCAAATCAGGGTAACAACTTTTTTTTTTCAAATTCGGTACCTCTCCCACACAGTCAAAAAGAAGTCATTCTGCCAGCAACTCAAACAAACGAATTGCAATATGCCTCGCTCTGTTCTCAAGATTTTGTCAAGAGTCTTATGACCCCAAACCTTTTAATTAACAATATATAATAAACTTACGTTTCGGCGTGGCTGAATTGAACAGAAACCAGTTAAAAAGAAGGCACAGCATTAGCAGTCATTTTTACTTGCATGTTCCGCGCATAATTGGATAGAATATTTGAAAGCAAATAGATTATTACCTAAAAACAGAGGAAGTAAATACAAGAGAAGCACTGAAAAATCACCTGTCCAACCTGAATGGTTGGTGAAGGAAGAAGAAGAATCGGATTCACTTATTGGTTTTAATAGTCTTCAGATTTGATTCCTGAGAAGAAAAGAGATACTTACAGAAAGAGAAAGAAAAAATGTGGGTCCAGAATCCAAGAATGGACATACCTGCAACTACGAAACAGAGCGCACCGCCTTCAACAGCAGATTGAAAACAACCATATTCACCATACAAGGGCTTTTTATTTTTGTGCATGATAACTTTGACCTTATTCCAATGTTAATATTCATTCACAGGGCCCATGTGTATCTTTGACTTTTTGCACTGAGTCACGTATCGTGTATGACTTTTTTTATGGAGATAAGTGCAACTACAAGTATTTTTTCTAGAGAATATCTTTGCATGATTATTTGAATAAAAACGTTATTAAATTATAAAAAAATAAAATAAATCAATTTTAGAATTGTATTATATTAATTAAATTTTATTATAAGTATTAACTGAATTAAAAAATTTAAGAGTAAAATAATAAAATGAATTATGTTAATGAAAGTAAAATTCGTTACAAAAATAGTTAGGAAGAAGAATCTTTTCGTTATAGATAAAATATTGAGACTTTACTGATTTCTGGTTTATTATATTTAATAATTATATCTATAACACTAGTTAACAGATAAAATTCTTGCAAATTTGGTCAATTTGATTTTCAATGATAGTTTGAAATTAAAACATCGTATATATATAATTTTCAGAAGCTTAATGTACACACTATTATTTAAATACATTTAATCCCACTCACTTTATATAATATGAAAAAGGAAGAATGAACAATAAGATTGTTTTTGAAAGTGAGTATTTAAAAATTAAATGGTACATCTTGAACTGCGAAAAGTCCTGTTGTCCACTCCACAGATATCTAATTTAAAAATAATTATTTAATAAATTAATATACTGATAATGACTTTTTCATGGTACTGTTAGATCAGGAACCCCGCCACCTTCCAAAGCAAAATAAATAATTAGTATTAAAGCAGTGGCTGATGTCTATTAAAGAATATACATCTAGTAATTATTTATTTCTTAGAAGGAATTCACAACATGTCATACTGTCATAGATTGAAACTTTAACCCTAAAATATTTGAAATAAAAAATATATATGACTATTACTGATATAATTTAAATATTGATAAAATTGTTAATTTCTACTATAATTACTTGAAATTCATAATAAATAAATATACTTAATATATATATTTTTCCAAATATTAAAAAAATATTCACCAGAAAATAATTAATAGTCGATTATTCTATTTTATGAAATTTTATATTTTTTATTATTAATTGAATTTTTCCTTTACTTTTAAAAAAAAAACCTAAAATACAAAATTTTTTAGAATCCTGATTATTTTCTTTGTATAAATTATACACATTAATATTTATGAATCATACCTTTTATTTTCTTTCTGATGTTAATAGAAGTGAGACCTCTATTTTCTTTTTTAGAGCAACAAAAAATATTCACCATATTTCTTACTTTTTTTAATATTTTACTGTTGTGATTTTTTTCTTGATTTGTCTATTCATCAATTCTTTTATGATTTTTAACCATAAATAATGATTTTTTTTTATAATTTGCTACTTGATTAATTTACTTACTTCTATTATATCAATATTAATTATTACGATTCACATTCTCGTTCTTATTTACAAGAAGAATTATATATCTTCATGATAAAGATATTTGAGATTTTTTTTCTTATATAACTCTTTTTAATATTGTTTCAATAAATATTTTTTGTTTGTATAATTTATATTTTAAATTTATAATGAATTATGTAAATGTTAATATACATTTTTTTAGTTATTATTAAAATTATAAAAAAATATAAAGAGAAAAAAAATTACTATAATAATTGTAAGACCCATGAAAAAAAAAATATTTATAATAGTAAATTTTAGCATTTTATTAGTAATAATAATTTTAATGGATAGAAAAATATATATTTTGAATATAAAATTATAGTAATTTTAGAAGGAGAGGTTAAAATTTTTGATAACTTATTTAGTATTTTTTTTTTAAGAAAATCGAATAGTAAAAAATGAATAGTGAATAGTAAAAAGTGAATAGTAAATAGTAAAAAGTGAATAGTAAATAGTAAAAAGTAAATAGTAAAAATAAATTTTCAGCATTAAGATTCCTTAGCATGGAAGAAAGTAGTAGGTAGAAATTAGGATCAGATTTTGTGAGAAAATGATTGAAATATTATTTTTAAATAATATTAAAATAATAAATAATATTAAAATATTAATGAATAGTAAATTTTTTTAACTATAAATAGCCATGGGAGGGAAGGGTATTTTGCACCAAGAAAAGAGGAATCAAGTGAGAGCTTGAGAAATAGAGAAGAAAGAGCTAGGGAGAAATTTTTAGTTGCAAGAAGAGTAGAGGTTCTGAAGGGTTTCGGGGAAATAAATTCAGATCAAGAGGAATCTGGAATAGAGGTAGGGGAGCTAATTTTTCTAAGCTTTTATATTATGATTTAGTACTGTTTTATTACTATTCATGTCTTGAAATTATGTATGAATATTGTTAATGCTTACTGTATGTTTATCTATATTGATATTCGGTGTAAATATTATATGCTGTTGTTTTGAATCTGTTAATAAGAAATTTGTTAAAAACTAGTTGAGGAACACTTTGGCTAAGGAAAGACTTGGTACTTAAGTTGTCCATTGTGACGCACCTCTCTTTCCTGGAAGTCTACTCGACAGGTTTTTAACTTAAATCTTGTGTACAGATTATGTACTGTTAAATTATCATGTAATATATCTAGTTGGAATATATTCAGTTTGTATGATTTCTGAAATGATTGAAGTTTATTTGATTTGAATTTATGCATCTGAACATGTATGAGTATTACGGGGAGATGTCGTAAGGGTATAATATGAGTCGAGGAATGTGAGTATGGTATGAGTCTCGCGGAGAGATTCTATAATGTCATGGTAGGTGTATGATGATTATGGGTAGATTTCGTAATGGTATAATATGAGTTAAGGAATGTGAGCATTATATGAGTTTCGTGGAGAGATTCTGTAATGACATGGTATGTGCGTATATGTTGATGTTGAGGGTCATGAAGTTGGAGGTTATCCTGATACTCTAATAATCAATCAGTCTCAAGTAGAGAATGATGAATTATGTGGTGAGAGGGGCAGGAGGTCCTGGTCTATGTGCCGGTTTAGGACATAGTGAGGGGACTAACCTTGTGAATGGTATGGAGGGCAGAATGTCCTGGTCTATGTGCCGGTTTAGGACATAGTGAGGGGACTAACATTATGAATGGTATGGAGGGCAGAATGTCCTGGTCTATGTGCCGGTTTTGGACATAGTGAGGGGACTAAGAATGACATCACAAGTGAAAAACCTTCCGTTGTATCGCTCATCAACATATCGTTGGGATAAGTGCCTATGGAATATCGTTGGGATAAGTGCCTATTGAATATCGTTGGGATAAGTGCCTATTGGGTATTGTGGAATGAGTGTCTATTGGGTATAGTGGTGTTTATTGGGTATTTTGGTGTTTATTGGGTATTGTGGGACGAGTGTTCAATGAGTGTTTATTGGGTATTATGGAATGAGTGTCCATTGGGTATTTTGGTGTTTATTGGGTATTTTGGTGTTTATTGGGTATTGTGGGACGAGTGTTCAATAGGAATTGTGGTACGATGGTATGAGGGTGTCTGACATAATTATTATATGATGTTTGTATCGAAGTAATTATGCATGTCTTATAAATGATTTGTTGCATGTTAGCTCACCCTACTTGTTTGTGTTTTGTGTTTGGGTATGTGCGATGATCGTATAATTCGTTATACGGGAGCAGATGAAGGAATGTCGCCTCACATAGTGCCAAGGAAAGGGAGGAGTAGAAGAACTATAATTAGAATCTTTTTACATGTATAGACTTATATTAACTAGGAAATTTTAAAGGGTGAGATTACGGAATGTTACCGTAAATGTAATGTTAATTATCAAGTGTGAAAATTTGGGATGTTATATTAATGTAAAAAGTTGGGTTGTTACATTAATGTGAGAATTTGGGATGTTACAATAATTATGAAAATAAAAACAAAAGTATGTTATAAGATTAGAAGATAAAATTACATGATCATGTGTGAAATATATGCGAGAGAAAGAAAAGCAAAATTGATAATTTCTTCATTTAGATAATATGTTTACCTAAAAGATATTACATGTATTTTAAAGATTCAAAATTCAAACATAATAATCACTTTTGAATGTTATTGCTTAATTTTTTTTTATAAACTTCTTTAAAATTAATGTTCATGAATTTATGATAACTTTTCATTAGTTATATTTAAAAATTAACTAAATGTAATAAATTATGTTACTAAAAATAATCTTTACGGATAATAGAACTGAAAACTATTAAAGAATAATTTGTTTTTAAGTAGTTAGAAAATAACCTAAGAAAAATATTATATCAGGGAAAAAACTACAACTTAATTGTGATTATAGTTATAAGAGGGATTGTTATTATCTCAAAAAAAAGAGATGTATCTATAAATTAGAAAGAAGATTCATAAAAAATATTAATTTCATTTATTTTATAATTTACGTAATTGGTACAAGTTTTTTTTATTAGTGTATATCTTTTCGATTAACTTGTTTTTTTGCCTTTACTTCTATCACCGTTGACGTAAAAAGAAAAAACTTTTCTGCTGATTATGTATGAGAAAAGATGTAAAAATATATTTTTTTTCAGCATTTGTTAATTAACTAATTTCTACCAAAAATTTAAATTAGTTACCATTAGTAACAAATTTATCAAAATTATTAGTTTCTATTTAAAAAAATCATTTTCAATTAAAATATAAATATATTTCTATTTAAAGCACAATAGTATTAGTTGTTTATAAATTTGTACTCTTACGAGTAATTTAATTAATTTTAGAAAGAAATATGATGCATTCAACGATTTATACAACATTGTTTCTGTCCATTTGTTACAAATAATAATAAATGTATTACTAATTAAAACAGGTTAATCAAAATAGTTTTATTGCTTGATATAATTAATTAAAAAAAATCAACAAGAATTATATCTCCTTAAGCATTAACAATACAAATCCGTTTCTTTAAAGGAATATAAAGTTACAATCTTTACGAAAACTGGTAATAATTATTGAAGTTTGGGTAAAGTTCATTAATGTCTTTTTAAACTTTTGTTTTACTAGGAATAAAGCCACTGTCTCGTAATTTATAAGAGAAATTAGGTAAATAATAAAGCCGTTGTAAAAACGTAATTAAGGAATTTTTTCTTTCAGTATGTTTTTAATCATCATATTTTTAATATTTTATTTATTTACATTGTTAAAATATATTAAAAAATTATTTGAACCATTCATTAAACCTTCTGTTACACACATATAAACCATGCCAAATATCTTCTATTCCTTAAATTAAGAAGATAAAACAACAATTTGGCATATTCATGGTTACTTAACAAATCCCATATAAATAAGATATTGACTTATTCAAAACATTAATATAAATTTTAACACTATTTATCATTTCCTCGTTGGCCTTCTATAACTCTGATTTATATTTGATAAAACTTCAACAAACTGATTTGTTATTATCACAATACATCATATTTCCAAGTTTCTCAAATATATTTATCTGCAAAGATTTTCTCAAATATATCTTTTTTTTTTCACTTTCAAATATAAAAGTAGGAGTGTAAATTGCATGTAGTTGGAATATATTAGGAATGACAAAACGAATTGAGTCTCTCGGTTAGTTTGTTGACCCGACAAAAGTTAATAGACTGGTTCGGAGTTTTAAATTTGTCAATTTTGATTTGTTAATTATTTGTTTTAAATAAAAAATTACTTAAATTTTATTTTTATATATTAAAATATAAATATATAATAATATTATAACTTAAATTATTAATATTTATAAATTAATTTATAATTATTAATTATAATATAATAATATAATATAAGACTTTATAAAGTACTTTAAGAAAGAGAGTTTTTATAATAAATACTTGATTATTTTATTATTAAGAAGTTTTAAAAGAATAACTTTTTCTTTTCTTTATCGTTTTCTAAAGATTGTTTTAATCCTCTATTTATATGTTTGAATATCATAGCGTAAGATTTTTTATGATGAAACTTACCTTTTTCATCTAACTTTATTAAATAAAATGAGTTATTGTTTATTTTTTTAAAGTAATTTAATCTTTGGTTTGATGTATAGGGTATTGGGTCATATGTATAGCATAAGAGTTCTTATGTTCAATTAGGACCATTATAATATGATCAAATTATTGATTTGAGTTTTTTTTTATACAGTTAGGTCTTTTTTGTGATTAAAGATTCTTAGTTATTTAAAATTGTTTTTTAGCTATTTGTAATATAAATATACTTTGATTAATTGGAATTGATGGATGTCATGAATTGGTTGGTTTGAAAAAATAGATGTTTTGTTTGTTTGATTTTATAGTCTTATTAGAGTTTTATATGTGTAATTATGATTTGATTATGTGTTAGTCTCAAGGATGGATAAAGTTGACTAAATTGGTTTTAGATGATACATTTGGTAAGTTGAAATTGGTTATGACTTGTGAAGATGAAAGAAAAACACTATTTAAGACTACATGAGCAAATTCACCAATCTATTATAACTTTGTTAAAATATTAGTGTGTGAAATTGTGATTTGATGATGTTTTGCTTTTGAGATTGGTAAGTCTAGTTCAATTGATATAAAAAAAGTATATTTTATTTAGAAACATTAGTTTTGATATCTGAAAATGGATAAAAATATTATTTGAAGCCAAGGAAACAAATTAAGCTATAAATTGACTTTTAAATTATACAAATTTGTTGAATAAAAGTTTCTCCCGCTGAGCGAGAGCATAATTCGCCAAGTCAAAGAGACCTAAGAGGATATACTCATTGTGCAAAGTATCATCTTCGCTAAGTGAAAGAGAATTTTTGTTTAAGTTAGGAAGGCGCAAATGTCTTACTCGTTGGTCAAGATAGGATTCGTTGTCCGAAATTATGTGAATTACTTTTAGCAGTCATATTCGTTGAGCGAGTAAGACCCTCACCTAACGAATATTAAATACTTTTCTTCCAGTGTTTCCTCGCTTTGTCTAATGAGACTTCATCTAAAGTAATTTAATACATTTATGAAAATTGTAACTGCTTGAAATGTATGAACAATGGTTAAATTGTGATTGTACTCATAATATTATATGATGATATGAGGTTGATGTGATAAACGATGAATGACTTTTAAAAAATAAAACATTTCACTCTAATATTTAGATATATTGAGTAAGGGTTTAAAAAAAATTATTCATACTCCTATTCTAACTCATACAGATAAAGATATTTTATTAGTTAAAATAGAAGAAAGCTCATAATAGAATTGATTTTATAAAATTAACTTTTGACACATAAGTTCAATAGAGTCATGATTTATATATCAAAATTTATTGAGATAATTATGATAAATGTAAAAGTTTTAGTGTCTGATTCAATGTATAAATTTTTTAAAAAGTAGTTGTTGTAATGTATTAGGTGATAATTTATGATCAGATTGAAATTATCGTGTATAATTGTTTGCTTTTAATTATTTAATTAAAATTGTAAGTTTTTGCTCCTTTTTAAACATCCTAACTTATCTGATTGTATGACAAATAATGTAGGTGAGAAAACGTGATCTAGTTTTACAGTATTGTAGATTTGGATAATTACTATGTATAACTTATATTGTATACATAATACTCATCATTCTTTTAATAAACTTTATACTGCATTACGTAAATTGATAATTTATATTGTATTACATAATATATTTATTGAGGAAAATATTATAATACTTATAACCACTACTTTTGTAACTTATTATGTGAATTTGTTTACTATTTACTTATATTAAATTTCAATCAAAAGTTAATATTTTTTGGATGTCAATCTTAATCGCTAATGCTAAAAGAATTTGTTTCTTCAATACCTATGAAATCAAGGTTAAGTAGAAATTCGTAAAAAACATTAAAATATTTTAAAAAAGTTTATTCATTTATTTATTAAAATTCTTCTATTACATATTAGAACATCTCAACGTAACTATTATTACTTAAACTAATAAGATAAAACAACAAATTTTCTATCCATGTCCAAAGTGACAACTTAACTTATTTAAAAAAATGGTGAGTACATTTAAATATTTTCCCAACATATATTCTTATTATTCATCCCATCTTTAATTAATTTATATATTCATTTATTGTACTGCAGGAATACAGAAATCAAGGTGAGAGTTTACTCTTAGCTCCCTTTCACAGAGTGTCAGTTAGGTATATATTTTTTTTTTCAATTTTCTTTGATGAAGGTAGCCTGAGAGAATCATAAATTTCTATTATTCAACTTTCTTCAACTTCCTGCACATAAATACAATTAAAAAATAAAAAAAATTACACGAATTAGTGAAAATATCATTTTCGAATATTAAAATGAAAATGGTAGATTCCCTTGCTTAAAATAAAAATCTGTCTGATCAGTAATTTCTAGCTGTTCATAGCTGCGGTTAATGATAATGGTTGAATTGGCCGGTGAGGTAGCTACAGAGGAGAGCATTGATGCATGATTTTTTGGCTAATAAATGTAAGAAAGTTAAAAGTGGAAGGCAGACATAGCAGTAGAGAAGGAGGGAGTGTGGTGTATTATTAAGGAGGGATCAAAAAGGGAAAGAAAATAATAAATGAAAGATAAAAAGGTTGGGGGGTGGATGAGAGAGAAGAAAGAAGGGAGGGGAAGGCATAAATAAAGGAAGAGAGAGATGAAAAGCGAGGAAGAGGAAGCGGAAAAGGAGGAAAAATTAGGAGAAAAGTTGAGGAGAGGGGTTTTGGTAGGGAAAAGCAGGGGACCCTCTACTCCATTTCCCTCTTGGCTCTCCCTCACTCGCACTAACAAACACATTCGGGACCATTCTGTTTCCGCTAGGAAGCTCGCCGCAGCGCTCTGGGAATTCAATCACTCTTTCCCACTCTTTCAAATGCATCGTTCTGCTGCTAATAACGCTCAGCCTTCTGCCGCCGCCGCTCCCGATCCCAGACATCGCCGCCACCATTACATCCTCCATAAGGACAAGGCTCTCCACATCTCCAACTTCCTCGCCGACGCATCTCCCAGTTCCCCTGATCAGGTGCCGTCTGTTTTTTTCTTTCTGCTTCCCAACTTTGCCTTTTCAACTCTCATCTTGTTTGTTTCGGTTTTTGTCTTTCGTGGGTTTATGTATACTTAGCTACTAGGTTAGGCAGTGATACTAGTTTTATTTTAATTTTTTTGTTTTTAATTTTCCATTCAGTATCTGTGTTGACTTGCAGTTTTTTTATGTTGGTGACTTATTATCGTTATTATTGTTATTCCTGAAATGTTCTTTCAGCATCTGCAATTTGTTCTTTTATTAAACAAAAATGTTTCCTCGCTGTCTGGTTTTTGTCTGGTTTTTGAAGGGCACAGTGAATCTAGTTGGGGTTGATTTTTATACACATGATTCGTTTTCCCATTTTATGCTTGTCCTTCCTGTTTACGGCCATTTTCCTTTTAAAATTTCTCTTTCCTTTCTTCGTTGTGTTATGTATCTGTATGTGGTTCAATGATCTCTTTCTTATGGCCATAGTTCACTACCTGTTTTCAATTTCTTTTATTTTGTGGATGTTCGTGTTTAGATCTTAGCGTCTATGAGCATCGAGACATGTTTAGTGTGAAGTCATGCACTGTCTTTAACCTCGTGCCTGTATTGGAGGTAGAAATTCTCATAGACATTGTTAACGATTCCATAGAGACAAATCTAGATGTCGTTTAGAATGATAATTTTTCTGTTCTTTCATCAGCCAGCTAGCGCCAGCAGTTTGAGGAGGCATATTGCTGCATCCTTGATGCAACAGCGAGCAATTGAGAGAAATAATCATGCACTGCAACCTTTATCTCCTGCAAGTTATGGTAGTTCCATGGAGGTAAGCATCAATCTTGATCCCAACCATGAACCTCCACCTTCTTTTTGACGGGCAACACTTTTAGAGCATAAAATATCCTTCGAAGTAAACATGTTTTTTTTTGTGGGACTTGCCATTTTGACACCTTATATAATGTGAGTGCATATATTTACAAAATTGATTAAGTCACGAGATTTCTCTTAATTATGATCCATCAGTCGTGTATAGTGGAAGAGATAAAAAAAATATTGGGAGTAACAAATTCCTGATATTAAGAAATTTGGTGAATGACTTATTTTGTCCACGATAAATAATGATATAACATACCATTAACAGCTACGTTGTAGTATAGTTTGCTGCCAAAATAATCGGTTAGTATAATATCTATAGTAAAAGAATCGTAATAATAATGAATTTGCTTAAAGAATGAAATAATTTCAAAGTTTGAGTCACTTTTTTTGTAGATTTATTTTTTAATTACCTTCTTGTTCCAGAGCGTATTATAAAGTATTTTCTGCGAATACTAGGTTCATCCTTGATTGACTGTTTGATGCAAAGCATAGTCAATACATATCCCTGCACTACTGAAAGGTTGTTTATTGTTGGATGAATATCCCATATTTTATTGAATACTTTGCTTGTCCTTTCTTGGGTTGCAGATGACACCCTATAATCCTGGAGCCACTCCTTCTAGTTCCTTGGAGTTTAAGGGAAGGATTGGTGAGCCACATTATAGTCTCAAAACATCTACGGAGCTTCTGAAAGTGCTAAACAGAATATGGAGCTTGGAAGAACAACATGCTTCTAACATTTCATTGATAAAAGCATTAAAATCAGAGCTAGATCATGCGCGTATAAGGATCAAAGAGTTGCTTCGAGACAGACAAGCAGATCGACATGAGGTTGATGACCTGATGAAGCAAATTGCAGAGGATAAATTGGTTCGGAAGAGTAAGGAACAGGATCGACTCCACGCTGCCGTGCAATCTGTGAGGGATGAACTTGAGGATGAGAGGAAATTAAGGAAACGGTCAGAGAGCATACACCGGAAATTAGCTCGAGATCTCTCTGAAGTGAAGTCCTCTCTTTCTAGCGCTCTAAAAGAATTGGATCAAGAGAGAACAAGAAGAAAACTATTGGAGGATCTCTGTGATGAATTTGCTAGGGGAATAAGTGAATATGAACGAGAGGTGCATAGTCTGAATCACAAGTCTGATAAGGACTGGATTCAAAGGGCTGATCACGATCGGTTGATTCTTCACATATCTGAATCGTGGCTGGATGAACGTATGCAAATGCAGCTGGAAGCAGCTCAGAATGGTTTTATGGATAAGTCCATAATTGACAAACTAAGCCTTGAAATAGAGACTTTTCTTAGAGCTAAACAAAATAGTCGAAGTACAGAAAATATAGTGGTAAGGAATCGCCGTAATTCCTTGGAATCTGTACCACTGAACGATGCTGTCAGTGCACCGCAGGTGGCGGGTGATGACGATGATTCCGTGGGAAGTGATTCAAATTGTTTTGAGTTGAACAAGCCAAGCAACAAGGGATCTAAGGTACACGAAGAAGAGGCTGTCGACAAATATTTTGAGGAGACATTGAAAACCAACCACACGAAGAAAAAACCAATACCACGAGAAGGGTTAAAACATCGTAGCCCATCTAGCTTGCAAGTGAAGTTTGAAGAACAGATGGCGTGGGCTATGTCATCTGATTCACATAAGAAGTCCCAGTCAATTGATGCAGATCAGGGGAAGACCACAGACACCAAGGCAGTTGAAGGAAGTTTATCTGAAAAGTGCGAACACTTTGAGATTAACGAAGATGATGATTCTGAAAGAAAGATGAACCCCACTGAATTGCACAGCTCCAGTAAAAATCACATTATTGATAATCTGATAAGAGGTCAACTTATGGCATCTGAAGGTGGCAATATGCATGCTGAGAATAATTATGGCGAGGCTTCCTGCAGCAATGCTGGATGGAGGAATCAGGCAAGCCCTGTGAAGCAGTGGATGGCAAAACTTGGATCCCAAGACCTAGACATATCGGACCCTTCAAAACTGCCTTCAGGGTCAAAGGAGAACAACACTTTGAAGGCGAAGCTTCTTGAAGCTAGGTCCAAGGGGCAGCGATCGCGTTTAAAAGCCTTGAAAGGGTCCTTTTAGAGGTTTGGTTTAGCATAAACATTTAACATGTTGGAGAATTCAGTCTAAGGTAATAAGTCGGTGAAGAATTTGCATGCTGGTCATTGCACTTCCCTCGTCTTTTCCTTTCACGTGCAATTTTTGCCTTGTTCATAATTTCATTTTGTATCTGTAACATAATTTCCTTTGGGGGTTCATTTTCTAAATGTTACTGTAGATGTTGTCATGTCATGTAGCCAAAAAAAGAATCAGGTCGACTTTTGAGAAGTGAAAAACAAATATACAATTTTGGATAGTTTTTTTTTGTATTCTTCTCATTTTTATGACCCACTGCACCCAAATTTGAACTTGTGACGCGCTAGTAAGTTTAAACCACGCATGGCAACAAATTTTGTACTTATCAGTACCAACCATGAATCGGGGATTCATAAATATTGTTAATTCATAACTATCTATGTATTGACTTGGGCATCGCATCACTGATGTTAATTATTTTGTTATTAAAAATACTCCCTTTTATATTAAGTTCAATTTTTTGATACATTCAAAGTATTGTTAGAGATATTTAAACTTATGAGATATACGATGGAAATATATTTTAGAACAATTTTACATATATTAATTGACAAAGAATAACGTAAAATAGAAGCTAATTATGTAATTAGATCGCAAATATGGAGGGGTTTTAGGTGAACCGAAGAGGTTCCGTTCTGGTGATATCCGTGAATAAAAAGAAATAGATGGGCCAAATTTGGCAGGCCCGAAACTTGAAATCCAATTGAGCGCACGTGTGTCTGCGAGAAGAGCGAAACGCAGACGGCGTCCCTGATGGCAGCGTCGTTCAGGTGGATATTACAACTACACAGGGATGTTCCAAAAGCCGCACGCTTCTACTCCGAAGGCTTGGACTTCACCATCAACGTCTGCTCTCTCCGGTGGGCCGAACTTCAATCCGGTTCTCTCAAGCTTGCCCTCATGCATTCTTCCCAGTACTTCTCTCTTCTCTTCTCATGCCCTCCATGTGTTCGATGATTGTTCATTCCTAGTTGCCGTAGTTAATGACGACCACAATGTGCATGGTTCTATAATTAACTCTAACATGCTCGAGAAACCTACGAATAATATCGTGATTAGTTTTTGATTTGTTATTCTTCTTTTTTTCTTGATTTTCGACGGTTTTACTGGTGGTCCAAATTATTTTGTTTTGAAAGAAATGTTTGGTTTTGAATATTGGATGGAGTGGTGAGCTGCTGATTCACTTTCAATTTCACAGTGATCAAGCCACCGCGCAGAAAGAGTACTCCTCCCTTTTGTCATTTACGGTGACTGACATGAACAGTACAGTAAGTAAATTAATGGCGTTAGGAGCTGAACTCGATGGGCCCATCAAATATGAGATCCATGGAAAGGTATTGTGATTCACTCATAGCTTTCATTCATCTGAGGACTTGCCCAACGTCTGATGTAATTAACCTGTGATTAGGTTGCAGCTATGCGGTGTATTGATGGACATGTCTTAGGCCTGTATGAACCTCTCTAAGATGCATAGCAGATTTAGTATCAATAATACCCTCTCTTGTCATGGTAACATTTTTTAGCCCGTCGTGATCTTGGAAAAGATAGGGTAAATATGTGATACCTTTTGTTTTATGGATTCCCTGCAATAATTGATAATGTTATCTTGTCGAGCTCAATAGCAACAGCAGGATATGGCGTGTGAAGCAACAGACCTGAGAATAAGGTAAAATGATTAGAAGATTGAAAAGAAGCTATTCAAATGCCTCCAAATTATCTGTCTTTTAGAATGGGTTTTTTGGCACCATCCATATATAATTGACAGCAAATCACCTCTTGATTTCTTTTTTTCTCTTTAAGGAAGACAGCTTCTCTTTCCTCCCTGTTGAATTTTGGTTGAGTTATAATATCTTGTCTTCTACTTCTATCCGAGGATTGATTTTTTTTTTTTTGGTGAAACATTTAAACTTTAAAGCTTTCAATTATACCACTAATTGTAGCCTTCGACCATGCAATCATTCAATCATCCATGGAATATTTTTTTGCCCAAATCCTAATTGGATTAATGCATTTTTCTATTTCTCGTGCATACATGATATGGCGTCAGATAAAATTCTATACAATCACTTGAAAATATTATCCATGTGTAGTATTTTAATGTGATACATGAAGGTGCTGTGTGCTCTTACTTGAAACATGATGTTTTGTATCACTTGAAAAGATTCATATGTAGCACGGCCAAGGGAGAGAGCAATAAATTTATTCAACTGTTGCACTTTCTTCCTTAAGCAAAAACTTAAGATCACCAAGACAGAAAAACAAACAACTTTACGGGCACTAAAGAACTTACATTTGTTATAGAGCTGTTAAAGTAGTTATCCGGTCCACTCTGGGTTAGCCATTTTGTATGTTCACTCGACCTACACTAAATTTCAAATTCGTGAAATAATCATGACAAATGTTAGTATATATAAAATAATATTATATTAATTGTAAATATTATATTAATATACATATTTATCATAATTGCTAAGTGATAGTTTTAAATAATATTCAAATAAAATCTATATAATTTCAAATGTCAATCTAACATTTATTTTAGAACTTAAATTTGGAACATATTTTATTTTGGGAGAAGAGAAGTGAGGGAGAAAAGAGTAGAATGAAAATCCGAGAACAGTTTATATTTCTGGTATGCCATTTTTTTAGTGTTACATTGCATCAAGGGATTATTTTTAAAATTAGTTTTTTATCATGGATGGGTGAATGAACTTGACTCACCATTAGCTCACTACGTACTTATTAAATCTTATTTAATTTGGACCTATATTTGTAATTTGCTTTAACCTAACCTTAAATCAATGATAAACTTGGCTGACTCATACACTTTGTCCTGCGTAACTTGGTATGTGAAGTGTTTTTAGCTTATACTTACACTGTAGCAGGTAAAAGACCCTCCTCACTAGCAGAAAATTTTATATTACAGGGATTTTCATTCATTTGCTGGCACAGATAAGCCAAATTAGTAGTGCCAAACAAGGAATTCCCTTTTATATGTATAAAGATATCCTTGTAAAGGGACTATGTAACCATTAAAGGTGATTGATGTGTGTCTAAATAGATTATTAATATGAACTACATGTATGTTTACATTACATCATGTATTACATCATCATGTGTCAGGTGTGAAAAATGAATGTTGATCCTTAAACCTATTGATTGATGTGGAAGCTAAGAAGAACTTTTGCACAACGAAATACTTGCTTTATTCCCTCCTAATATTCTGTATGCCTGCTGAAGATGCCATTGTATCTTCTGTTGCGTTAGGAATGAAGCTTCTTTAACAGTGAAACCGGATTTTCAAATGTAATATTTGCACAAATAATTCCTTTTATTGTTTACTTTTAAAATGTTTTTTTATAAAAAAAAAATCACTGCTTAAATTCTTTCACTTAATTTATTCTTTTTGTATTTAACAAAAAAGGATTAAAATCACCTTTTGTTTCAACTTTTAAGTTTTATCTTTAAAACACTAGTAGACCATATCCATAGATCACAAAAACGAATAAGTAACTACCAATAGGAGTTTCTTGCTTTTTTTTTTTTTTTTTTGATATTGTTTGGTTTAAAGTTTGAAACTCTTATTGTAATTTTATTTTTGAAAAATATATCGAAAAATGAAAAAAAAAATTAAACTATCTTTAATTTTCAATTTTAATCGAGACGAGACTATTATAAATATAAAGGACATTTATTAAACACACTATTGTTTTAGTGTTCAAATGTATAGACAAAAATGGAGAAAAAAAAAGTTGTTCACTTTGTCTGGACTCCGCTTTAATATTTATTGGGAAAATATATATTTTCTTCGCATCGTATCTTTCCACTAAGCAGTCCGTTGATGATTTGTGGGGTTGAGGTTTGATCATGCACTCGTTATAACATGGTCCACGAAGGTATGTTGTTTTCTTATTTCTTCCTCTTTATAAGTAAAAACCTGACCAAACATTTGTAAATCTGAACTACACAAAATGCTGTTTTTCTTTCAAACAGTTGACAAACTAAATGTTCCACAGCAAGTGCTGTTTTTCTTTCAAACAATAAACAAACCAGAAGTTGCATACCGAACATATGCCTTGGTGGAAGCATCTTGAACATTGATTTGAGAGATAACCAATTAATTCCATTCACTAATTTTAGAAATTATATACCAAATCATGAGACCACACGCATGTTCTCCACTATAGCAAAGAAAAGAAGGTGGTGATAATGTTACTTATTGTCAAATCAACTGAGATAAAATTAAACTCCTCGTAGCAGCATTACGTACGTGGTGCAAAACATGCAGTTTCAGCTCTGTGTTCTTAGCTCCTTGAGCCACCACCTGCTGTATCAGAGAATTAATGTTGTTTGGACTGGTTCTTAATATATTGTTTGTATATTATAGCACACAGATTCGCAAGTGGAGCATGATGTTTTTTTTATTTCCATATCTTGAGATTATGATGATGATGATGGAGAAGACTTTTACGATAATAAACAAATCCACTTCACTAACTCTTGATACCTTTTCCAGATGGGTTGGAAACATCTTGGCCCAGGAGAATAAAGGGAAATCAAACTTTACCTAAATTTAGTGCATTTCCAAACGCAATGCAAAATTCCATTGTCAAATCTCAGACACCACTCTCTATATTAAACTGCCCATGCTTCACCAAGTGATCAGCACTAAGAAATTTGGGTATTTGATTTTTCTTAAGTTGCTTTTAATTAGTCTGACATGATAACTGATTGCCAATTAATGACAAACAACTTTAGTTAAATCTTGTGTTTGTTAAAGATGGAGCAGTTATCGGAATCATCATATGGATAAAGTGATGTTAGATTCTGCATAATGGAAAATGACTACTGTTGCCTTTTTTCCAGATTAAGACACCCAATGCAGGAGTCTCAAACTCCACAGTCTCTGCTCTTGAGAAGAAAAAAAAAAAAAAAACCTTTAATTTCATTTTCTGGAACTACATTGTAGTGTATGTCCACACGGCCGTATAGGCGGACCGACAGGAAAGACCACTTAGAAAGTAAGACCAATTGAATAGTGTTGTGTGAACAGAAAATCTACAATGATAATAATTCCTAAATATCACTTTTAATTTAAAATTACTGGTAAACGTTACTTAATAGGTAATGAAGTGTGAATGAGTTGGATTAGGTTTCACTAATTCTTATCAAATTAATTTCTAACTTAAACATCGAATTTGATAGATACATCCTGTTTGAATTGCAAGCAAGAAATGATTTTTGACTAAGAATACCTTAATTATCTTGAAACAAATTGTGAAGAAGTATTGTGTGTAGATCCTCAGCCCAACACTCAAAACATGCAATTAATCTTTATAAAATATACTTGTTGAATAAATCTTTGAAATTAAAATTGTATGCCAAATAGTGTAAACATAGTTTAATACTTTTAATTTTTCTAATCCTTTTGATCTGTATATTAAACAGAATATTTTTTTTCATAAAAATATAAAACATTTTATTTCACAAATAAAATAAATAATCGAATACTAAGGAATTGAAAACACAAGAAATTCAATAATGAAACAACAGCAATAACTATAAACAACTGCAAATATTATTTCACTTAAATGAGATAGTTACAGAATGACCTCAGTCACTTTATAATACATAAATCTAAAATTACAATTAGAAAACAATACATTGACAAGGAAAAAAAAAAGTAATTCCGTCCTTCAACATCCCTCTTTGGAGTTCCACGGTGGCATTCATTCTGTGTCTCCCCCACCAAACAATGAAGTGCCATTAAATCTCTCATTGACGATTTTCTTTCACAACAGTTTATTGTGTCGGAGTCATGCTTTGCATTACAGCTTCATCTGCATTCCACTTTTCAAGTAAAGGTTGAAAAACTTTCATACACACCATAACCATAATCAAACCCAATTTAGTATATCAAATCAATATTCACAACAACTTCTTTGAAAGTTTGTTTTGTAGCTCTATAAACAATACAACAAAAAGAAAAACACCATATATTTTTATTTATTGATATTATAAATATAAGTCTAAGTTTCACACATTAATTAAAATTGAAGAAATTCAAAAAGGAAAAAAGACTTGTTACTAATTAGTATAATATGACTTTGTCCACGAAATTTTCCTTGGTTATATTTTTTTATGTAGACAAATGTTATCTGACAGTGAAAGAGTTAAACTTACAATCTCATCCACCCTTTTTTTTTTCAAATTCTTTCACTTAACCTTATATTTTTCAAATGTTAATAGAGAAAATTGAACCAGCCATTTTTACCATCTTTCTTTTCAATTTTTATCACTAAACTAACCTTATAGCTCCAATAGATCTTCCTTGTAACATGCAATTCAGCACAAAAATTGCTTCAACCAGCTGAATTCTACTATCCTTAACCTGATATCAGTTATTTAAAATATCTATATCCACTATTACATAAAAGATTACCTTTAAAGTGATGTAGTTACTCACCTTTTGAATTGAATCCAAAAGAAAAAGAGTATGTGATAACTTTAGCTTAATTTCTAGATAAAAACACAGAAAATAGAGCAAAAGATGAACGAAAAAGAAAAAAAAGAAGGGAGCTCCCTTCAGTCCAAATACAGGAAGCATAAGATTCAATTTGTCTCCCGCATCATTCAGTCATTTACTGTATGAGTGTGTCATTCACTCTATCAGCATTTGGATGAATGAGTCAGCAGCTAATTAAATCTTATTACCACATGTTAATGGACCGAAGAAAGCTCTCTCTTACCAACTTCTCTTCACTGCAAATCTTGTTCCAAACCTTCCATGCACTTCAAGACAAGACAATGACATGAGTGAGATGATAACCTTAATCTTACTACTGTCGAAAAACATGTTCACAGAGACACTCATGGAACAAAGCCCCTTTTATAAGCTCCCATCTAGGGTGGAAGCACTTGCATATTATCTCTTCATTTTTCAAAAATCCTTTGAGTTTAATAAGTGCAAATATTCATGTGCTATTATTTAATTCAAAATTATGTATGTAAAGGACTTTTTAAAGTAATTACTTTTAAGAGTGAATAATTTCATTGCATGTCTTAAATAGTTTTTGAATGATTATGTGAAATGCATATATTAGATGTTATAATATTGTGAGACAACTTTGTTTTCCCTTTTTTATGATGGAAAGGAAGATGTTCGTATTCTGTTTGTTCTACCAATTAGTTTTGTGCATCTTCAGTGTTGTCGTGTTTTATATATATAGACCAATTATTATTTTTTTAAATATTTCAAAAATTTGAATAAAAAGTACATATTAAATTTGAAAACTTAATACTGATATAAGCTTTTTACTTTTTTTATGTGCCCGTCTTGTGATATATATTTTGTTAAAAGATATGAATGAGATGAGAGATTCGAATAGGGCTTACCCTGTGAAAGAGAATGGTCTCACAACACCAATTATACCCTTTCTATGTCTGCCATGTGACCATATGAAAACTCAAAAGCAACCGGGAATATTCAATTCTTCTATCAGAATATATTTAAGAATAATTTAAATTTTTTATGTAATCCTATTAGAAATCTTTTCGTTTATTAAATAGATAAAAATAATAACACGTATTCTGTATTTTTGACATACTCAAAACACTTTTTTACTTAATATTTACCATATAAAACCTGATATTGTTTAAAATATGGATTCAAATATTGTACATTAAAGACAACAATCTCAAAAACAAACACAAAATCTCATCAATTTCATAAACTAAATACAAACAAGACATTAATATGACACTTGAAAGAAGTTTGAAAATCTTTTCTAAATGGGTTTAGATATTTCATACAGCAACTATTTGTCAAAGTAAAAAAAGTAATCCATAATTAAGGATTTTTTTAAAAACAATAATAAGACAAAATATTAAAATTAATTCTTGTATAAATTATTAAGTGATCAACTTTTTCGAATTTACTTCACATTAAAAGAAAACTATTATCTTATCAATATCGATACTTACATACAACATAAATATGATTATATTTTATGTTCAGGTTTTTAGAATTTTATTTTTATATTATTTAGTATGTTTTAAAAATATTTACAAAGTTCTTAATAAATTAGTATTAAAATTTAATAAAATAGTTTATTACATTTTTTAATTGAATAAGTCTTGTTCTGAAAATATTAGACTAGTTAAAATTTATAAGAAAATAATTATATTAACTTCACTCAATAAATATACTATACATATGCAATAATGTTTTACTTCCCTAATATATATCATCTAATAACAACGGATTTATTACATTTCAATTCATTTCATAACATATTTTTTACTAATCAAAACAATTATATATGTGTTAAGCTAAATTAAAACTTTTTATGACGTAACTATTTGAAATTATAAGATTAAATAATTAAAATTAAGTTTTTTTTAAATGATTCATTGAAATTAAAATTTGTTGGTTGAAATTTAATTTTTTTTCCATAAGCCTGATCCTATAAGCAAATTTTCATATTATTGAACAATGAAGAAAAGAAAAAATTGTTCATCCGCAGCTATACAATTTCGAGGCTTGAGGCTATACAACTAGAAATGGTATATCTTATTGGCATTTGGGATGAGTTTCTGCACCATGTTCTCTCCATCTTTTTCATGTTCATCCACATCTTTTTACATGTTGTCACTATAAACATGTAAGTTCCTCCATATCTTGCTTTATGCTATCACAAACCAACAGAAATAGTTAGTTTTATAAAAAAAAAAGAAGTCAAAGTCTACCTAAATCTGTAACTGGGACTGGGGCTGGGGCTGGGCTGGGTTGTGGCTGTGCTGGGGCTGGGCTGGGGCTGTGGCTGGGACTGGGGGTGGGCTGGGGCTGGGGCTGGGACTGGGACTGGGGCTGGGCTGTGGCTGGGGCTGGGGCAGGGCTGGGCTGGGCTGAGGTGTGGCTGTGGCTGTGGCTGTGGCTGTGGCAGGGCTGGGCTGAGCTGGGGCTGGGGCTAATAAAATGTGGAGAATGATGGGTCCTTCAATATCTGTCCTAAATGTTAACTATGAAGAATCAGACCTTCTACCATTTGACCGGAGACTTTGATATCATGTGAAGGACTAATAACCTTCCCAGTACGAACCTACAGATGGTTTTGTATCTCTAAAATTGATAGCAAAGTCTCCCTGACACAGTGACTGAGTTTGATCCTTGACTCCCCTTCTTCAAAATTAGATTAAACTTCAGCACAAGGGAAATGGGTTCGTGCATAGATTTCAAGCCCAAAAGGCCTCTCTAGTGGAAGGCCTAAATGGTTGTGCTATAGATATAGAACCATTATTGAACATCTGCCCTATAACTGAGGTTATTGGGGGAATTGATCTGTGACAGAAATAAGTTTGAGTACTTCAGAATAAATAGTAGTAGGATCAATACTATATTATGTGTTACTCTGCTAGTCAAAATGATTTTCCATTCAATAGCATAACGTTTAAAAAGAAGGAATTATATTATGGCAAACCATTTTGGCACTGGATTATGAGATTGGCCAATTGTTCTCTTCTATCCTCATACTGTATTGTATTACGGGTTCCTACCTGGTAGCTGAACCAGTGACAGATGATATTCCTTTATACAACCTAGTTTCCTCAGCATGGCCTTGGGCAACCTATTACATCTCAGATTAATCTCACCACTCCACTACTCTGTCTCATTCTATGTACTAAAATATTGCCCCTATCCACTCGAGTTCTATATGATGGGCAACTCATTCCTAAAACATTGGCTTGTCTTCCAAACACATCATAATTCTACAGAACAACATGCAGAGAGATTTATACAGTCGCAAGTAAATCTGTTTGTGCACAAATCTTGAAGCGTTTAGCAAAACAAGATAATATATAGCCAGTAGAAAAACATTTCATATATTCACAAGAAAAATATGATAATCATCACATACCTGTCTAAAAATGGCATTAGTATGTAGTCACGAACCAGAAAATCCATTTAGAGAGAGGATTAATCATGGAAGTGAACATGTCAAATATACATGTTCAACGCCCTCAAATCAAATCAAACATACAGTTGCACGAATAGCATCAGCATTCTTGAATGCTGCTATTGAAGACTTCGTGCACCTTTGGCATTGCAGATATGGGCATTTAAGCTTTTAAGGCCTAAAAACTCTTCAACGGAGGAGAATGGTTGATGGGTTTCCACAACTTACATCTCCGATACAGTTATGCAGAGATTATGTCAGAGGAAAACGACAAGAAGTTTTTCTAAAGAAAAGTACTTGGAGAGAAAAAAAAATTCTTCAAAAGCTGAGTAGGGAATTTTTTACAGGAAGGATGGAGAAGATGAACTAGTTGCTTATGCAGAGAGTGACTATGCCAGAGATTTGGAGGATGGAAAGAAACCTTCAGATTATCTATTTTTACAAAGTTCAGGCGCAACACCTTAGTCCTAAAAAAAACGGTAGTAAGTTTGTCCAGCACCGCAGCAGAGTTCGTTGATGTAGTTTCATGTGCATGTATCGTTGAATTGTATACATCCTACAATTCAATTTAGGACTTCACGATTTGGGAGTTTTGCCTCCCTTCTCCCCATTTAAGGTAAAATGTCAATTTTAATTACCTTGTCAAGATTCATACACAAAGAAGACAAATGCATGTAAATATTGAATTATATTTAGCATTTAAGAACGAGAAGAAACTAATAACACCAAATGATTTGTCAGGAAATAAATAGCGGGTTCTTGAAGCATTAGGGAGGGACTTGATAAAAATAATAATCCAAGCTATTGAAACTTTTGAAAAAGAAACAGAACCACGGTGACGCCTCAATAATTGCTAGCTTCCTCAGCATCTAGTAAATTACAAATTTCCGTTTCCTCGTGCTGCAAGAGGACATAATGCCTGTTAAAGGGAAGCATCTGAATTTGTCAGGGACTTATCAAACCAAATTAACAAGTTGAAAACTGGCAAGGACTATTCATCACAACGATCACGCCCGTATTTGAAAATTCAATTAACCAACTGAAGAACTTCTAGCGTTTGGGATACCTCAGAAACAACAGATATGACAAAATGTGGGAAATTTGAGTTTATTCCTAGACCTAGAGAGTTTAATTTAAGAAACGAAAGTAGAATTGAAATGTTTGATTGGAAGGTACCTTTCATAACACCGAGTCTGCTTCTTTTGCAATTGCTACGGTAGAGAGAGAACAACAATGTTGGGTGCGGGTAAAATGGGGGTAGGGTATAACCTCAATGTTGAGAATTCAGTCGGAGAAATTGATGTTGTCGAATGCAAACGCAATGTTACACTCCAAACCAAAATCTTCCGTGTCTGCCTCTGTCATTTTAAATCTTTTGGAGCGATGTTTATGAAACCTCTCTTCTTGAGAGAGTAAAAGACTCTCGATATCATCTGCAGAGTAGAGTTCGGTTCGTGACATCGATGCCAGTAACCACGCTACAAGAAGACGATCTTGTTGTTGATACAAGAGATACTGAGGATTGAAAGAAAGGGAGGCAGTGGCGGTATCAGTGATATGAACGGGTGGGATTGAAGAATCATCCAAGAAGTGCCCAAGATTCAAGCCTTGGACGGTGCCAAAGAAGAAAATTATCTTCATCTAACTTTAATGCAATGGGAGTGTTGAACTTGTGAAGAGAAAAAGCAAGACGCGGAGCCATTGTGTTCGAAGGAGATGTGGGGGCAACAATGGCAGCGGAAGATGAGGCAACAGAGGCCATGGAAGAGCGGCAAAATCAACTCTTGATATCATGTAATGAATGATGTGTAAAGAGAGAAGGAAGAACCTGAATAAAGTTGTAAATGATATAACTACGTTGAATTGAATATTACATACAGACAGCCAGGGGAGTTTATATAGTCGTGTGAACAAAAAAGCGGTCCGTTAATAACAGTTGTTTCACAGTAAGACAAACAACCAAATCACTTTTTTTTATTATTATAGGCTTAATTAAATATAATTTTGATACATTTTAATACTTTTAAATAAATTTTATTAATTTTTTTAGTTTCGTCAGGATTTTCAATTTATTTTTATTATATTTTTTTAATTGGACACTGGGTTAATATTTTAATTTGTCCTAATTTAGTTTTTTTCGCTTGTTATTTTGTATTAATATTAAATTATTCTACATTAAACTTAATATGATGTTTTTTTGTTGGATAAAAGTAAATTAAAATAAATAATAAACAAAAATAAATAAATACAATGATAGAAAAATGTAGAATAAAAGTGGGTTAGAATTGTATGTAAACTTCCTAAAACTAGGTTGCAGATAGTGGAACTAAAATTGTCTTACACAAAACTAAACTAATAAATTTAATTTAAATGGCATAAAATTGTGTACATTTACTCATTCACAATCTATGATAAAATCATGCAAATAATGATTTTGATTTCTATATAATCTCAAAGAAAAATTATGTATCTTAATTCATAACCACACATAAAAACATGCAAACAATGATTTTGATTTCTATATAAACATAAGAGTAAAAAAAAATTATTTTGGTAACAGATAGTATAAATTTCTTTGGAGAACTTTTTCAATTTTATTTCTATTATTTTTGTTTTGCTTTGTTCTTTATTTTGTTTTGTTTGTATTTAAAAATGAAAGTCTCGGTTAACAACAAAATAATTTGATATTAAGAAAAAATAATTTGAAGATAAATGATTTACAATATGACATGTTATTTAGTTAAAAGAATTTGTAACTCGATTGAAAAATTATTTTAAATACTCAATATTTTAAAAAAAATAATAATCAATATTCAAATGTATCTTATATACTTAAAATTTAATTAAAGTTTTTTTTATTGTACTAGAAAAACGAAATTAACTAGAGTTATCATATATTTATGGTTAGAGGGTAAATTTTACATCCCACTAAATTAGTTTTTAAGTCTTTTTTAAAAAATTGAAGATAAATGATAATGAATATATATAATAAAAATAAGAAATATGAGAGAGAAAAAGAAGAAAAAAATATATAATTAAAGTTATTTAATTGTTTAAACTATTAAAAAAACATGGTAAAAGTTTTTAAAAAAATACCTATTCTTTATATTTTAAAAGAAATATCTTATATCGGATAAATATATATTGGTTATTTTTTAGCTAAGGTATTTTGTGAATTAGTAACTTTATTTATTTTCAAATATTTGAAGGTGATTATAGATGATAATTTTTGAAAAAAAAAATGTGATTTCATCTCACACAAATACAAACTGATTTTTTATTCATAGGTTTGGGGGAAAGAAAAAAAAAATCGATTTATCCTTATAAGATTAGTTATCCTAAAAGAAAAAAGCCTCTTGAATTAAATATTACAGACGGTGGTGTGGTGCATAAATAGTTACAACAACTTTTTCAGCAAAAAAAAACTACCAATATCAAATTCACTTTTCGGATATTTATTTTATTATAGGTTTAATTAAGTTTAATTTTGATACATTTTAATACTGTTAAATGAATTTTATTAATTTTTTTAGTTTTGTCAGTATTTGAAAATTTTCTATTTTCAATTGAGTTTTATTGTAATATTTTTAATATCTGAATTTGTCCTAATTTAATTTTTTTTTTCCTTGTTATTTTACATTAATATTAAATATGATTTTTATTGTTGGAGATAAGTAAATTAAAATAATTATTAAACAAAAATGAATAAATACAATCATGGAAAAATGTAGAATAAGAGTGAGTTACAGTTATATAAACTTTGTAAAAGTAGGTTTGAGATTGTGAAACTAAGATTGTCTTACACAAAACTAATCTACAAAAATTTAATTTAAATGGCATAAAATTGTGCACATTTGAAATGCAGAATACTATCTATTAACAAGATTAGTTATGAACTTGAACTGATAAAATAAAGTGCAATAATCTCGAAGAAAAATTATATAATATATTTTAATTCATAACCACACACATAAAATTATGCAAATTCTATATAAACGTATGAGAGTCAACAAAACAAATAATAGTATAAATTTCTTTAGAAAACTTCTACAATTGTCCAATATTGTATTTCTATTTTTTTTGTTCTTTATTTCGTTTTTGTTTTTGTTTAGTAATAAAAAGTACATATTGTTAACTGACGTAATTTGATATTAATACAAAATAATACGTAGAAAGATTATTTACAAGACAATCATGTTATTTAGTGAAAAGAATTAGTAACTCAATTGAAAATTATTTTAAATATTTAATATTTTTAAAAAATTAACAATGACTCGTTAAAAATATTCAAATGTATCTTATATATTTAAAACTTAATTAAATATTATTTTTATTTTCGTGGGAAAACGAAATTAAGTAAGATATATTTATGGTTACACGATAAATTTTAGATCCGATAAATTAGTTTTGACGTTTTTTTAAATTTTTTGAAAAAAAAATATAGTTAATATATTGGAAATTAAATAATATATATAATAAAAATAAGAAATATGAAAGAAAAAATGAAAAAAAAAAACATATAATTAAAGTTATTTAATAATTTAAATTAGAAAAGAAACATGATAAAGCTCATAAAAAAATTACCGGTTTCATATGATCTTGAAGTAACTTTGATTGGTTTTCTAATTTATAGCAAAGTATTCAATTGATGAGAGATGAAGTTTCTGTTGTATTTGTTAAGTATTTGTCTATAATATTGTAGTGTGAATAATAATTTATCGAGCGGATACCTATAATGGGTGGTTGTAAATCACCTTCTTTTAATGTAAATAAATAATGTATACACACACACACATATATATATATATATATATATATATATATATATATATATATATATATATATATATATATATATATATATATATATATTTATATATATATATATATATTTATATATATATATATATTTATATATAATATTATTAAATAAGTTTTTAGTTATTTTGAAGTAGAAAAAGATTGTTTAATTAATTGTTTTATCAAATAAGTATTTTTATTTATTAGAAAGATAAAATTATTTAACTAATAGAAGAATGTCTTTTATATAATGTGTACTTTCTTTGTATAATAGTATAAATATAATTTTTTTAATTGAGAAATAAGTACTTTAAATTCAAGGCTGTTAAATATTTGTTTGGATTAAATGGCCTGTGATTAAGCGAACTCACTTTTAACTCAATTTAACATTCTCATTGTTCAAGATAATCAACAAGTGGGTTTGGTTTGGACACACTGAACAGAACCGAGATGAAAACAAGAGTTTGATAATCAACAAGTGAGGTTACCCCACCCTTGGTCACTGAGGTTACATTACTCTGAATTTTTCCCCTTGCATTGGGCATTCAATCCAGCAGCATTTTGTTACCTCCTCTCAGACCTGAAACCAAAAGAACAGTTTCATTGCATGAACCCTGAAATTAGAAGCGGTTATAACGTCATTTTCACATTTCAAACACGAAAGATCAAGCTCCAACCAAACGGTTACAGTCGTTTCTTAAACACTGATTTATATTCTCTCTCTGGATCTGACATTTGGATGATAATTTCGACAAACAAGAAATGCGTAGCCGGGGATCGCAGAACCGGCTTTCTGGTAACTCTTTTGGATCACGTGTTTCTGCGCTCATGCTAGCCATGATTGCTACCATGGCTACAATTTACGTTGCCGCCAGGTTAGTTAGTTAGTAAGTTTTTATAATTGTTATTTTAAGTTTTCTTTTCCTTATTCATCGTCTGTATTTTAAACCTTTATTGTGGATTGCGTTTCGAGTTTTTGATGTATTGAGCGATACGCAGGCTATTTCAGGAGGCGGAAAGTAGGGCTTATTTAATCGAAGAGCTTGAAAAAAGAACTGGTCAGGTATGGTGTTAGTTTTCTTCATTGAAGTTTGCAAAGGCCTGTCGTACATTTTACACTGGAATGTTCTTTTATGATTAAGTGTGTGCTGTACCATGCCTTTTTCTGTGTGTGGATGCGATTGGTGGTGTTTCTCTTTTTAATTTTTAGTTGTCGTCTTAGGATATCAATGAGGCTGTATAGTTCATCCGATTTCAGGGTCAATCTGCCGTTTCTCTTGACGATACACTGAAAGTTACAGCCTGCAGGTAATTTTCTTATTTTGGTTATTGAATTTGAATTTGGCTACCAATAATCTCTCCCTGAGACTGCTGTTCCCTTATTTTTAGGGAACAAAGTAAGAAGTTGTCTGTCCTTGAGACCGAACTAGCTGCGGCTAGACAGGAAGGTTTTGTTCCAAAGCGCTTGCAAGGAAATAATGAGAAGCATCCTACAAAGAAAGTACTTTTAGTAGTTGGAGTGATGACAACCTTTGGTCGGAGAAAAAACCGAGATGCAATCCGTAAGGCTTGGATGCCAGCAGGTTGTTGTTTTGATTTCCTTTTACATGATTCTGCATATTGGCATCCTCAGCTTTATTCGTTGGAACACTCTGTGCCAAATAAATTCATCGTAGACTTCAATTTTTGTAGTTTGGTTTCCACATTCTATGATCATGAGCTACTGCTGAATATCAGGCATGCTGTTATTGTTTTTGGTCTTTCTTCAGCTTAATCATTTCCAATATTGTTACTGAATGCAATATGAGTCATATGACATTCAACTGGGAAAAATAAATAACTTATGAAGCCAGAAGTCAAAAGTTTGACAGCAGGTGCTGATCACTTTTCAGTTTCAAGCAATATACTATTCTCTAACAACCTAATTTTATCACTTCTGTGGTTTTATAATTTATTTTGGTTCATAAATGTCAGCATGTTTGGCCTTGCTCAGGCAGTCACATTAATAATTTGTTTTTTATTTTTAATTCTCTACTATAACCATGGCTCTGGTTTTAATCTTTCAAATTATATTAATGTAGTCTGTAAAAGCCTTGCCAAAGCTAATTGATACCCTATTTGCTGCAGGTATAGCTAGGAGAGAACTGGTTGATAAGAAAGGAATCATTGTCCGATTTGTAATAGGAAGAAGGTACATATTTGGTGGTTCGAATCCAATTTTTGCAAATGATTGACTTTTAACATTTTGATGCAGTGCAAACGGCGGAGACAGTTTCGACAAAGAAATTAAAGACGAAAGCAGTCACACCAATGATTTCGTCATTCTTGTATGTTACCTTTCATGATGATAATTTCATTCGAGCAATATTTGATGAAAATTACAGATATTATAACTTTCCCGGTGTTACTGAATGCGCGCATTTGGCACATGCATTTTAGATATACTTGGTATTGTAAAGGGCTTGGTGTAAAACTATGGCTTCCAACTTCTTTTAAATTCAAAATTTTGAAGTATAGTTAACAAAGACTTTGGCCAACTTTTGTTCTTACCCCTTGTTTGTGGACTAATGTGATATACATATAATTTAATACACGTGACAAGTAAATATGATTATGTCATATAGCTTTATTTACTTCACAGGATAATCAAGTGGAGGCCCCTGAAGAAAAAGCAAAAAAGATAAAATCATTCTTCATTTATGCAATAGGCAAATGGGATGCTGAATTTTATGCTAAGGTCAATGATGATGTCTATGTTAATCTCGGTATGTGGTCCTTAATTCTGTCTGGCAATGAAAAATATAATACATCATGCATCTCATGCACACACATAAAAAGCTGTTTTTAATAATTAGAATATATCAAATATAATATTCTACAGTTTGCGCTATAGCTCCATTGCAGAACTTACCATTCATGAAAATCAAACTACAGAAAATATTGGTACTGATAATTTGATGATGAGCGGAAACCCCACCGGTATAGTTATATAAATTTCTTGAATTCCTAGATAGTTGTGAAATTCAAAAGTGATAAAGCCAATTGGATTTTTAGTATTTTTAGCTGTTGTAGGTTCTTTGCTGTGTCACTGTGTGAAATAATTTCTTTTACAGATTCCCTTGGAGGAGTGCTAGCTTCTCATTTGGACAAGCCCCGTGTGTATATTGGTTGCATGAAATCAGGCAAAGTTTTCTCTGAGCAGTGAGTATAATGCTTCATTCGGAAATAAGAACAGTTTATTATGGTATAGAATTTCTTCCCTTTTGTCATTCTCTCTGAATCATGTTTTATAGGACACATAAATGGCACGAGCCAGACTGGTGGAAATTTGGTGATGGAAAATCGTGAGTAATGCATACTTAAGTGTTAGTTTTATTTATTTCCTTTTCTTACGAGATATTGATTTTGATACAAGGCTAAAAGTTATAATGATTACATTTTTTTTGGAAAAAAGAAAACCATAAAAACCTGTCGTAGAACTTTCCTCAACTTTTAGAAGAAAAAATGACAGAAAATAGTTCCTTAAAAAACTTATCCAAGATTACCGGTTAAATATACTGTCCAAATCATGGTATTAGATCCATAAATTGTTTTTCTCTCATCCTTTTCTTGTACTTTCTTTGTTGACATTGATATTCATGCTTGTTTGATTCAGATACTTTAGACATGCTTCAGGTGAGGTCTATGTCATTTCAAAATCATTGGCTCAGTTTATTTCGATAAACAGGTATAGTTTTCATTTGTGTGTCTGTAATAATTACCTGAGTGCGTCTTTGAATTAGATTCAATTCTTTCATGTTTGATTCAAATTGTCAAGTTGAAAGCCAAATCAACAAATAGTTTGTTCCAGATTTTCAATTTTTGGATATGATTTTAGTCTTTGCAGTAAGAATATTGTATCAATCTGGGATGTTTACTTTGCAGTTTTATGCTCCGTACATATGTACATGATGATGTAAGCATTGGATCTTGGTTTATTGGGCTTGATGTACAGCACATTGATGAAACAAAACTTTGCTGCTCCTCCTGGTCCCCTGGTAAATTTCTTGTTACCCTTTGTCTTTTATATAGGCATCGTATAGTATCAATAATGAGTAATATTACACAAGTTGGTCCAGTTGGTCCAGGCTTTATCATAAGTAGCGGGCTTTTAAGGTGGACGGGATAAGTGTTACAAACAGTGTATTATTTTTTCTTAAAAAAGGAGATTTAACATAAGTGCACGCACAAAATGTGATGATGGATTTAACTATTGTTTATTGTTTTCTTCCCATCTTTCAGGGGCAATTTGTGTGGTACTATGACGACTTCCCACTGACAAATAGAGTATCTATAGCTGTTCCATCCTCTATCATCATTTTTGTCTCAGGTGATTTCATTATGATAATTTCAAGCAGCTGTTGATTCTTCCATTTGAATGAGGGACTGTTTGTTTGCAGTATGCCTGTGACATGAGGTACCAGCATGCTCTTCAGAATGGTCCAAGGTATTGAGAAATTGGCCATGTTTGTGTTATTTTGAGAAACTGTTCCTTCTCCATTTAATTGTGTAATATAAATAGCTCTTGTCCATCGTTGTTAAACTTAACACACCATATGGGAAAAATGAAAGAAAGTATAGCAACTTAATTGTAAGATTTTTTTTTTTTAATTAGACTTGAGACATATATGTTGAATCCACACTTGATTTTAGGGTTGGTAGTAAGTAGATTAGACAATTTGTGCTCCATATATATAGCATCATGCATTCATGCCTCTTGCCTAGTTCATTTATTTTTTCTTTGAATAATGTTATATTATTTAAGACATTGTCATGTTTCTTTTCGGTTTTAAGTATAATTGCTATGATGTAAATTATTGTTGAACTTATTCCTTTTATACCTTACTATTTAAAGCAGTACTCCTTTTATGCATGTAGTATGTGTACTCACTACAAACAATAAGAAAATACTCTAATCAACCACCGAATTATCTTGCATAGTCTCAAGCTGAAACATTTTGTGGCTATTTTGTGGGTTAATTTCAGACCAAGAATGTGTGATTTTTTTATTTTATTTTATTGAAAAAATAACTTACAAAACTAGATGTGGGTTGGATGAACATTATTTATGCTTAGACTTGGATGTGAATGGGAGATAGATTAACTTGATATACACTTATTCAAAGTAAAAAATGTTACACTCTCACTCAATGAATATCAATGAATATTGATTATAAAAGAAAATTATTACTTTTGTAATTAAATATAGACGAGAAAGTACATCCTATCCTTTAAGACGTACAGTAAAGTAATTGCCTTGTGTTTTGACACCTTCAGCATATCACTCGTTGATTTAACTAATCCTATGTCTTTAATTGTTGAACACCTGCACTTTATTGTAATTATTTTGCATAATACTATAAGTTAATTTATGTGATAAATTCATTATTATTTGAAAGTGGTTTATTTTTTGTTTTTATTTATTTAAACTCATTATGAAGTTAACAATATACTGCATAAGATTTGTTGAATCAAATTTTTTAACACAAAATGTATTGTTAACAATAATCAATAAATATAATTAAATTATAAGACAAATGTTATAAAAATATATTATACTGAAGTTTGTAATGTTGAAAAATATTTAAATATTTATCATTTGAGTTCTATTCAAATAATTTGTTTTATTTATAAATCAAATGATGCACTTATAAAATAATAAGTTATTATTTTGTATAAGGATCTTTAATTCGGTTTTTAGACAAAAAATATATTCAAACTAAAAATAATAATAAAACTTATGTGTTTGGATGAAAATAAAATAAAAATTAAACTAGACCAAAGTCATGTAATTTTGTTAAGATTAATTATGTCATTTTATTCAAAATTTTAAATATTCATTAGACTATTAATATTTTTTTTTTCAATAATTTGTTTGTATGTATTAACATTTTTTTTTGTCAAAAAATAACTAGAATAAAATATAAAACACATGAGTATTAATGTTTTTACAATTAGGAAAAAATAAAGAATAAGTGTAGTTTAATTATATTTGTATATTATGGTATAAATACTAAAAGTAACATTATGTGTGTATATGTTTAATATTTAGGAATGATAAAATGGATTAACTCAACTTTATACTGGTCTACTAAAATTGAATTGGATTAGATTGATTTATTAATTAAAAACGAATTGAACTTTCTAATTGGATTTGTTCACAGTCTGACTTATTTATTTTTTTATCATCAAAAGTTTAATATCACATTAAAATAAATTGAAATTTTTAATTTTTTTATATGAAAATAGACTGATGTCAGATTGTTGGACTAAAATGAACATTGTATAGACTAATTCAGATATTAGTAGAAGAGTAATATCAAACTTCAAACTTTATTAATATAAAGTGTCATGGATTCGATTCTTTTAATGAAATTGACTCAACTAACTCATGAGAATAATTTATCGAATTGTTAGCCTAGATTAAATTAATTTGGATTTTTCCATCATGAAAGTTATCTCATTCACTTTTTTTTTGAGCTAGCGTGTCAAACTGATTATTTTTATCAGTAATATGACATATAATTCAAAATAAAAATATAAAAATTAGTCATTTTTATTATTTTAATGAAAATGTTTCTATTATTTAAATATTTTTATATTTGTTTTTTCTTTAGAATAATATTGCAACCTCCACGCCAACCAAATCAAATATATTACACATTTCACTTATATTTGTGTCTCTTTTAAATAAAGTGAAATAATAAATAATGTATATTTAAACAAGTGAATGGATTTTAAAATGTTAAACTGAAAATTAAAATAAATTTCATTAAAAACACATTTGAACCTGATATTGACTTTTGATTATTTTTTAATCAGTTTGTTTCTAAATAATGTTTATAATTCAGTAAAATAATTTATCGTATTTTAAAACTTATGATTTAAAAGTAGATAAATTTTAAATTAAAATAAAAAATATTATAAAATCTCAGAAAAGATATATTTTTAAACAACACTTTTTATAAAATAAAAAAATTAAAATTAATTTATTTTACTTTATTAAAATAAAAATATAGTTTTTTTAGAAAAATAATAACAAAATTATTCATTATATTAGAAATAATATTCAAAACACATTATTATTATACTTGATATACTTAAATATTAATAATTTTTTTAACAAGGTATATTTATAATAGATATTATATTAATGTTATGGTATAATTGATTATAGTATATTACATACAACCTGTTCATTAAATATTGTCCGTGACTGTAGATGATATTTAACATGTAAATTATTTTTATTTTTTACTTTTTAATCTATATTTGATTGTTACTTACTTCATGTCATTTCACAAACCTTATGTGATTAATTGTACTTAAGTTTTATTAATCTTTTATTTAAATATTATAATAGTGTAACTGAAATTAGAAATAAAGTATATTAAAATATTTATAAAAATATTATCAAATGAAATAAAAAAAATCATTGTTATTTTAGAATATAAAAAAAAAAACAATGTTTTAAATTTATAGAAGATGATAAACAAATCTGAAATTTTCTAATTTATTGAATCTGATAGTGAAATGAAAACCTCCCAATTCAGTTAGTTAGTTAGTTGAGGTTTTGGGTTTTAGATTCCCAGATAACACTATAAAGTTGTTTCACCATTTTCCATCAGGTTAATTTTTCTTATTAGCTCACACATAAATATAGTTTCTTGTTTCACCAATAAATTGCAGATGAAGGCTTCAGCTTCTACTTATGGAGCAGGTAAAAGACCACCGCCGTCACCACAGAAATCAGCTACTACTTCTGGAGCAGATAAGAGACCACCACCATCACCACAGAAGCCTGATAAGAATCCTCTTCAATCTGTAGAATTCGTGAAAGACAATAATGGAATAACCCAACTCATTCTCCGAAATAATGATGCTTCTGCAACTGTTAGTTTGCTAGGAGCTCAAGTTATTTCTTGGAAAACAAAAGTAACAGGAGAGTTACTCTTCTTAAGCAAGAAAGTACTTATCTCATCTCTGTCTTAGTCAATGTATTTCATGTTTTAAGGGATGTGTTAGTTCAGATTCTTCTGTATATGAATCTTGAATTTATTTTTGAATTCTTCTATTTGTTAATTTTTTTTTATTTGAATAGGCAATCGTTGATCCTCCCAAAGCTGTGAGAGGAGGAATTCCAATCTGTTTTCCAGAAGTATAAATAATTTCTTTTAAATTTTAATTAATATTGTACGATGCTACATTTACTTTTGTATAACAAAAAAAATTGGTGTGATTTTTGTGTAGTTCAAAAACAGAAAAACAGGGGAGGATCATGGATTTGCCAGAAACAGGATCTGGGTGATAGAAGAAAATCCTCCACACCTTTCAGGTGATTTCAAAGCAAAAGTGTACGTTGATTTGTTGCTAAAATCATCTAAAGAAGATGCCAAAATATGGCCACATAGGTATTCAAATGTGCATTTAACATTTTCTCACATAATTTTCTGAAATACAGAACCAAAAGAATTGTAATCTGACTGTAATATATTCTTTATAATTTCAAGTTCTAAATATCCTTTATATTATCTTATTCAGTTTCGAGTTTCGCCTTAGAATTTCTTTGACAGCACTGGGCATTCTGGGTTTGACGTCACGCATCAGAAATGTGGATAAAAAGAATTTCAGTTTCTGCATGGTCTACCATACATATTTGTCAGTCTCCGATATCTGGTGGGTATTTGATAAAAAACAAGAACGATACTATCTTAACTTTTTTTTTAAGAATTTGTTCACAGTAGACTCTATGCCAAACGAATTAATCACAAACTAAAGTTGGTAAAAAAATTGTAAAAAGAAAATTGTTAAACGTTTTTCTTTTTGATAAATTCATCTCTTTTATGGTTCTAATTGTTGACAGTGAGGTGAGGATAGAAGGGTTGGAAACCCAATACTATCTCGATAACCTGTTGCAGAAACAACAATTTACAGAACAGGGAGCTTCTTTGACATTTGAATCAGAGGTTGATAGGATTTATACGGATTGTAACAATGTGGTTGCTGTTCGGGATCATTACAAGAAGAGAACAGTGGTAATAAGAAAGGATGGACTTCCTGATATTGGTGAGGTTCTAAAAAATAACTAATGTACTTTTATTTTTATACAAACTAACAAATCCTGTGGCATTTTGCTATTGAACAGTTGTTTGGAATCCTTGGGTCAAAAGGTCGAAGTCCATAGCAGATTTAGGAGATAAAGAGTACCAGCAAATGCTCTGTGTTGATGGTGCAGCAGTTGAACACCCAATCACCCTAAAGCCTGGTGAAGAATGGAAAGGCAGCTTAGAACTGTCAATTCTTCTATCTTCTTGATCATGTGCTGCATAAGTAACCTAAACCACCAAATTCTTCTTTTTGTTATTTATTTTATTATTTTATTATAGGCTTAATTAAATTTAATTTTGATATCTTAATACGAATTTTATTAATTTTTTTAGTTTTGTCAGTATTTGAATTTTTTTTTAGTTTTTTTTAGTTTTGATGTGGTGCATAATTAACAGAAAGTAGTTACAACAGCTTTTTCACACAGAAAAACAATTCATACCAAATTCACCCTTTTTGTTATTTATTTTATTATTTTATTGTAGGTTTAATTAAGTTTAATTTTGATACATTTTAATATTTTAAAATGAATTTTATTAATTTTTTTAGTTTTATCCGTATTTTAAAATTTTCTATTTTCAATTGAGTTTTTTTTTAATTGGACAGTGAGTTTTATCTTAATTTGTCCTAATTTAGTTTTTTATCTTAATTTTTTTAAAAATAAGTTAAAAAATTAGATGTGGGTTGGATGAACATTATTTATGTTTAGACTTGGATGTGAGTGGGAGATAGATTAACTTGGTTTATACTTATTCAAAGTAAAAAATGTTACACTCTCACTCAATGAATATTGATTATAAAAGAAAATTATTACTTTTGTAATTAAATATAGACCAGAAAGTACGTCCTTTAAGGCGTACAATAAAGTAATTGCCTTGTGTTTTATCACTCATTCATTTAACTTATCCTATGTCTTTAATTGTTGAACACCTGACACTTTATTGCAATTATTTTGCATAATACTATAAGTTAATTTATGTGATAAATTCATTATTATTTGAAAGTGGTTTATTTTTTATGTTTTTATTTATTTAAACTTATTATGAAGTTAACAATATACTGGATAAGATTTGTTGAATCAAATTTCTTAACAAAATGTATTGTTAACAATAATCAATAAATATAATTAAATTATAAGATAAATGTTATAAAAATATATTCAAGTGAAGTTTGTAGAAAATAACTAAACTATGCTTATGTTAAAAAAATAAATAATGTTGCAAAATACTTAAATATTTATCATTTCAGTTCGATTCAAATAATTTGTTTTATTTATAAGTCAAATGATGCACTTATAAAATAATAAGTTATTATTTTGTATAAGGATCTTTAATTCGGTTTTTAGACAAAAAAAAAATATTCAAGCTAACAACATTTATAAATCGGATGAAAATAAAATAAAAATTAAACTAGACGAAAGTCATTATTGTAATTTTGTTAAGATTAATTATGTCATTTTATTGAAAATTTTAAATATTAATTAAATTGTTAATAATTATTTTTTTTCAATAATTTGTTTGTATGTATTAACATTTTTTTTTCAAATTAACTAGAATAAAATATAAAACACAATGAGTATTAATGTTTTTACAATAAGGAAAAAATAAATAATAAGTGTAGTTTAATTATATTTATATATTATGGTATAAATACTAAAAGTAACAAGTTGTGTACTGTGTAATATTTAGGATTGTCAAAATGGATTAACTCAACTTAATATTAGTCTACCAAAATTGAATTAGATTGGGTTGATTTGTTATTTGAAAACGAATTGAACTTTATAATTCGATTTGTTCACAATCTAACCCATTTGTTTTTTTATCATCAAAAGTTTAGTATTACATGGAAACATATTGGAATTTAATATTTTTTACATGAAAACAAACTTATGTCAAGTGGTTAGACCGGAATGGCCAAAATGGACCACTGTGCAGACTAATTAAGGAGAGTTGCTCCCTCCACCACCATCAACCGCTCCCTCCACCACCCCATACCTAATTTGCCCTTTTATAAAACGGATGTCAACATTCGTTTCACCTTCAACGGATGTTGACATCCGTGAACGAATGTTGACGTCCGTTTACATATTTTATATTTTAATTTATTATTTTTATTTTAAAAAAAAAACTTCAACGAATGTGCCACATCCGTTTAATAGATTTTTAAAAGATATTTTAATTATTATTTAAATAATAATATATAAATTAAATTAACAATAATTATTTTATTAAAGAAAATAAAATTAATTTATAAATAATTAAGTGATAATTTTAAAAAATTAAATAATATTTATATATTAATTTAAAATACAATAAATTAAAAAACTAAAAATTTAAAAAAAGAAAAAAAGAAACTCAACGGATGTGGCATATCTGTTGAAGAAAAGAGATGAGGGTGTAAAATATTTTAAAATATAAAGGATATTTTTGAAATTTAAAGAAAAATATGGTAATACAGGAAACAAAGTGGGATGATGTAGGGAGTAACCCTCTTAATTCAGATGTTGGTCCAGTAATATCAAACTTCAAACTTTGTTAATATGAAGTATTATTTATGGATTCCAATTTTTTTAATTCAATTGACTGAATTGATTTGGATTCCAAGATTGAAAATGTTATCTCACTCATTTTCTTTTCTGAACTAGCTTATCAAACTTAAAATAATATTTTTGTTATTGTATATAATTCAAAATAAAAATAAAAAAAATTATTCATTTATATTATTTTAATGAAAATATTTCCATTATTTAAATACTTTTATATTTTTTTTTTCTTTAGAATAATATTGCAACTTCCACTTCATGCCAACCAAATCAAATATATTTCACATTTCACTTATATTTGTGTCTCTTTTAAATAAAGTGAAATAATAAATTATGTAACAATATTTAAACCAGTGAATGGATTCTAAAATGTTAAACCGAAAATTAAAATAAACTTCATTAAAAAAACGATTTCAATCTGATATTGACTTTTGATTATTTTTTAATCAGTTTGTTTCCAAATAATGTTTATAATTCAGTAAAATAATTTATCATAAAAGTATTTTAAAAATTATGATTTAAAAGTTGATAAATTTTAAATTAAAATAAAGAATATTATAAAATCTCATAAAAGATATATTTTTAAACAACAATTCTTATAAAATAAATTTATTTTACTTTATTATAATAAAAATATAGTTTTTTAGAAAAATAATAACAAAATTATTCATTATATTAGAAATAATATTCAAAACATATTATTATACTTGATATACTTAAATATTAATAATTTTTTTATAATAAAGTATATTTATAATACATGTTATATTAATGTTATGGTATAATTGATTATAGCACCTGTTCATTAAATTTTGTTAGTGACTGTAGATGATATTTAACATGTAAATTATTTTTATCTTTTACTTTTTAATCTATCTTTGATTGTTACTTACTTCATGTCATTTCACAAACCTTATGTGATTAACTGAACTTAAGTTTTATGAATCTTTTATTTAAATATTACAATAGTGTAACTGAAATTAGAAATAAAGTATATTAAAATATTTATAAAAATATTATCAAAGGAAATAAAAATAATAAAAAAATTATTGTTATTTCAGAATATAAAAAAAAAACAATGTTTTTTAATTTATGAGAAGATGATAAACAAATCTGAAATTTTCTAATTCATTGGATCTCATAGTGAAATGAAAACCTCCCAATTCAGTTAGTTAGTTAGTTGAGGTTTTGGGTTTTAGATTCCCAGAAAATACTATAAAGTTTCTTGTTTCACCATTTTTCATCACGTCAATCTTCCTTATTAGCTCACACATAAATACAGTTTCTTGTTTCACCAAGAAAGAGATGAAGCCTTTAGCTTCTACTTATGGAGCAGCTAAAAGACCACCACCATCACCACAGAAATCAGTTTCTACTTCTGGAGCAGGTAAAAGACCACCGCCATCACCACAGAAATCAGCTACAACTTCTGGAGCTGGTAAAAGACCACCACCATCGCCACAAAAACCTGATAAGAATTCTCCTCAATCTGTCGAACTCGTCAAAGACAAGAATGGAATAACCCAACTCATTCTCCGAAATAATGATGCTTCTGCAACTGTTAGTTTGCTAGGAGCTCAAGTTATTTCTTGGAAAACAAAAGTAACAGGAGAGTTACTCTTCTTAAGCAAGAAAGTACTTATCTCATCTCTGTCTTATTCAATGTATTTCATGTTTTAAGGAAGGTGTTAGTTCAGATTCTTCTGTATATGAATCTTGAATTTATTTTTGAATTCTTCTATTTGTTAATTCTTTTTTTATTTGAATAGGCAATCTTTGATCCTCCCAAAGCTGTGAGAGGAGGAATTCCAATCTGTTTTCCAGAAGTATGAATAATTTCTTTTAAATTTTAATTAATATTGTACAATGCTGCATTTACTTGTGCATAAAATAAAAATTGGTGTGATTTTTGTGTAGTTCAAAAACAGAGAAACTGGGGAGAATCATGGATTTGCCAGAAACAGGATCTGGGTGATAGAAGAAAATCCTCCACACCTTTCAGGTGATTTCAAGGCAAAAGTGTACGTTGATTTATTGCTAAAATCCTCTAAAGAAGATGCCAGAATATGGCCACATAGGTACCGAAATGTAGATTTAACGTTTTCCTCGCACACCAATGAATTTTGTCATCTGGCTATAATATATTCTTTTATAATTTCAAGTTCTAAACATCACTTTATATTATCCTATTCAGCTTCGAGTTTCGCCTAAGAATTTCTTTGACAGCAATGGGCATTCTGGATTTGACGTCACGCATCAGAAATGTGGATGGAAAGAATTTCAGTTTCTGCATGGTCTATCATACATATTTGTCAGTCTCCGATATTTGGTGGGTATAATTTGTAAATATTTCTGAGCATATATTTTGATAAATTCATCAGCTATTAAAACAGAGATATAAAATGAAATAAACTAGTTACTAGTTAATTGTTGACAGTGAGGTGAGGATAGAAGGGTTGGACACGCAATACTATCTCGATAACCTGTTGCAGAAACAACAATTTACAGAACAGGGAGCTTCTTTGACATTTGAATCAGAGGTTGATAGGATTTATACCGATTGTAACAATGTGGTTGCTGTTCGGGATCATTACAAGAAGAGAACAGTGGTAATAAGAAAGGATGGACTTCCTGATATTGGTGAGGTTTTTCTTAAAAACCTAAAAAATAACTAATGTACTTTCTATTTTTACACAAACTAATAAATCATTTGGCATTTTGTTATTGAACAGTTGTTTGGAATCCTTGGATCAAAAAGTCGAAGTCCATAGCAGATTTAGGAGATAAAGAGTACCAGCAAATGGTCTGCGTTGATGGTGCAGCAGTTGAAAACCCAATCACCCTGAAACCTGGTGAAGAATGGAAAGGCTGCTTAGAACTGTCAATTCTTCTATCTTCTTGATCATGTGCATGTGCTGTGATTTTATGTGCAGACTAAAAATCAAAATATGATAATTAGGATCAGTTCTAATACTTATATCCAAGTGCGCGTTATAGGTAAAATACAATCCTAAACTCCTCTTAATGCACCTACTTTTCCTATATTTAAGCAAAAAAAAATATTATAAAATATCAGAAAATTTTGAATTAATGTTATTATTATAAAAATATCTTCAAGGGTGAATTAGAAGACCATATATAAATAAAAATAGTTTAAAAAAGGTAATTTATTTATTTTTATGAGATATCAGTAAATAGATATGCTAAAATTCAGTTACAGCAACTTAAACTTGCAACAGAACAGTTAAAAACAACATTAATCTCTAGCACAGTTTTGTTTTGCATCTTTTCACAGAAATAGTCTCTGCAAAAATGGCAATGTGATTTGCATTGTGAGCTCTGCATTGGATGCTGCACCTTTTACTAATCACGAATTATCACTGCTAAGTTTTTTTTTTCTTTCTCTCGTTTTAGGTATACCTTTTTGGAAATGGAAATGCCTCTAAAGGATGACTTTTGAGGAACAATAAGACAAAACAAAAAGTAAACATAATACTGCCTCCTACTTCCTTTCCATTCCAATAAATATTACCATTTTCGTTACAAAATAATGATAGTAACCCTTTCGCCTTTCTGTCATTCACAAAGAAAAAAAGATAGAAAAAAAAAAACATTAAAATTTACAGCTGAACAAATTATGGACCACTTCATTTGACTTAAGGAATAGAACCTGGCAGTATCTGCAGGCACATTTTTCAGTGCAAGTTTCTCAGTGTCCGCTTCTGATTTCGTTCTTTTCCCTCTCTTTTTTTTCTACAACATTGGAGGTAAGTTGTTGGTGTCTTTGTCTGCCAGAAGCACCGCAGTGGTGGTTGGTCTGAGCATCAGAATTTCACCACCTACTTCTCTGCCGGAAAATGCAACGCATTTCATTTTCCTGTTTGGTGTCTCTGGTTTCTCTGTTTTCCCTCTTTTTGTCCCGACCCAATGCAGAACCCACAGAAGACAAGCAAACACTGCTTCATTTAGTTGAAAAGTTGGCTCCTTCACGACCCCTCAATTGGAACGCAACCTCTTCCCCTTGTACATCTTGGACCGGTGTAACCTGCAACTCTGACCACTCACGAGTTATAGCCATTCACTTGCCAGGCTTTGGCTTTCATGGAACCATTCCTTCCAATACGCTAAGCCGTGTTACGTGCTTGCAGACACTCAGTCTCAGATCTAACTCCATAACCGGTCCTCTCCCTTCTGATCTCTCCAACCTCTCAGACCTTTCCTTTCTCTACCTTCAGTTCAACAATTTCTCTGGTCCCTTACCTGACTTCTCTGTCTGGAGTAACCTCTCTGTTGTCGACCTCTCCAATAACCGTTTCACTGGCACCGTTCCTCTCTCCCTCTCCAATTTGACTCATCTAACTGCCGTCAACCTCGCCAACAACTCGCTTTCTGGTCAAATCCCTCTTTCTCTCCACAGGTTTCCAGACTCGGCTTTTGTGGGAAACAATGTCTCTCTCCAGACAGTTTCACATTACAAATCTGCGAAACACGGTGAAACGGCTCTGTTTTGGGTTGTTGTTGCTGCTGCTTCTGTTGCTTTTGCAGCTTTCTTTGTTTTTATCTTTTTCTGCTGGTCCCGAAAGAAGAAAGGGGATTCCTTTGCTGGGAAAATGCTGAAGGGAGATATGTCTCCGGAAAAGGTAGTTTCCAGGGACCTTGATGCGAACAATAAGATCTTTTTCTTTGAGGGGTGTAGCTATGCGTTTGACTTGGAGGATTTGTTGAGGGCTTCTGCTGAGGTACTGGGGAAGGGGACGTTTGGTGCTGCATATAAGGCTGCTTTGGAGGATGCTACCACTGTTGTTGTGAAGAGGTTGAAGGAAGTGGCTGTTGGAAAGAAGGACTTTGAGCAGCACATGGAGGTTGTGGGGAATCTCAAACATGAGAATGTGGTTCAGCTAAAGGGGTATTACTATTCCAAAGATGAGAAACTCATGGTCTATGATTACTACTCTCAAGGGAGTCTCTCTACTTTGTTGCATGGTATGTACCTTAATTTTGTTTTCCTTCGTTTTCATGTTAATGTTCATGCACACTTGTTAAGAATCTTTCACTCTCTGGGTTGTATCTTAGATTTTTATTCGGAGGAAAGGCTCCCAACATATTTGATATGTTAAAGATATTAAAATTTTGTCTCTGGATAAGCTTCATCTGACTCTCAACTCAGCTACATACATTGTAAAATTGAATGGATAGCATAAAATTTGAAGTTTGAAATATAGCTTTTGATTGCACTCGTGTTCTAAAGACAAACAGATCTTGGCGTTAACTTACAGTGGAGAAATTATTATATGGTTCATGTCACTTTGATCCTGCCCAAATCCACTTCCACATTGTTGTTAATTCTTCCTTGTTGTAAATTGAAAGTCTTAGTTATATGACAATCAACGTTAGTTGGATTATCATGTAATAATTTCTTACAGTTGCTATTGTATGCTTAAGTCCAGTGTTTCCTTCTATATGAACAATTTTTATTTGAAACTTGTGCCTTGTTCTGAAATTTTATATCGTTACATTCAGGGCAACTAAACTATTGAAACATTTACTATGACTGACAAATTATACTTTCTGAGATTTTCAGGTAAAAGAGAAGAGGATAGGGTGCCTTTAGACTGGGAGACTAGAATGAAAATTGCTTTGGGTGCTGCACGAGGCCTTACTCGAATCCATTGCGAGAATGGGGGGAAGCTTGTGCATGGCAACATCAGATCCTCAAATATCTTTGTGAATACTACACAATATGGTTGCATATCTGATCTTGGCCTGGCAACCATCATGAGTTCAGTTGCCATACCCATCTCACGAGCCGCTGGTTACAGAGCACCAGAAGTCACAGACACTAGAAAAGCAACGCAACCTGCTGATGTTTACAGTTTTGGTGTGGTGTTGCTGGAGATTCTCACTGGGAAATCCCCTGTGTACACCACTGGTGGCGACGAGATTGTGCACTTGGTGAGATGGGTTCATTCGGTTGTCAGAGAGGAGTGGACAGCAGAAGTGTTCGACTTGGAGCTGATCAGATATCCCAACATAGAGGAAGAGATGGTTGAAATGTTACAGATAGCCATGTCTTGCGTGGTGAGGGTTCCTGATCAGAGGCCTAAGATGTCGGAAATTGTAAAAATGATAGAAAATGTGAGGCAGATTGATATAGCCATCATGACTTAGCAACCATCATCTGAGAACTAAGCCAAATGTGCAACACAAACCCGTTTAACCGCTTAGAATCAATTCCCTCTGCGTGATATTTGAAAATTTACTCCTTTTCTATCTTTAGACCAAAAAATAAATCAATGATCTGCCTCTAGTTGATTTGAGTGTATCTGAAAATGTTTTGTTCCAAATTCTGAACAACCCTAGTAATTATTGCTCAGCACGTTTGCTTCTATCAGACAAAAGCCAAACTAATTTAACTGATTTCTTTATGGTCGTAATTTTAATGTTTGGGGGGAAGAAGCACCAGATGATTATGCAATCCGGTGGTTGCTTGTCTTTCTAGCTGATAACTGATATGAAACATTTCATTTGTTTTCTTGTGCTTGTGTTTTAGTTTCATGTATGGAAACTGCTCTTGTTTGTTTGATTCTTCAGTGGCATCTTCGTCGATTTCTCTGTAATTTTTCATTTTGACATTATATCACTTGATGAACCTTTTTCCATTGGTGAAGGCTACAAAAGTGCCCATTTGCGTGTGCAAGTAGGTAATGGACCGTAAACTTCTCAATTGGGCCTGCTTCGGAGTCTAGTACTTTTGCTGTCTCTCAAGGCTCAAAGAAGAAAAGTTTCAATTTTTTAAAATTTTGTACCTTGCCACAAAACTAAGGTCACAGAAAGAAAGCCTCGAAATGAAAAAGTTACTAACCAATGGCCCATTTAATTTTTTGTGTAGGTGGAATAGTATATAATATAGACAAAATTATCTAACTGTACACTTAATAGAAATCTTCTTTAAAATTTTTTTCCTCATTTAAAAAATAAAGAACTATATTTTTTAAATGACCCCATTGTATATTTATTGAGAAAATGCCCATATTTATTTACATGTAAGAGTTTCTTAACATGGTTGAGTTCATTAAAATTTGTTCATACATAAGTCTATTAAACATAATTTTTTTTATGAATAATCATTTCATAAGTAAATTGGTAGCAGTCTAGTCTTTGAAAAAAAAATTAATTTCTAAAATGTGTAAAGACAAATTTCAACTTAAAATATCAAATTAATTCTTAAATATAAACAACAAATTTAAGTAATTACAACTCTTTTTACCTGTATTTTCCTTACTTAGAGTTGAGAATAATGTTTAACAAAACGGAAAACCACACAGAAAGGCAGTCCTCCAAAGAAACATCAAAGTAATAAAACTACTTGTGTAACAAATTGAAATACTTCATATATTATATAGTATTTCAAAATTAACAATATAAAAAGATTAATAGGCTGAATATGTAAGTTACATTCATATAAGGTTAGTCAAAATTCAAAATCATCTTAAAATATAAAAAGGTCTAACTTCTACATTCAGATCTAACTTATATATTTTTTATATATTTTGCTATCATTATCTTTATCTTTAAGTTATTAAAATAATTTTTAAGTCTTTTAAATCTTATTAATATATATATTTATATATATAATCTATAATATCTTATTCACTTAACGAGTTGAAAGGTTTGTATCATCGCTTATGTGGAGAAGATTTCATGGAGTCGTTTCATATTATAAGATGTCTGTTTCGCATATTTTTCATATATTATTGGCATCACACTTCTCATTTGACTAAGAAAGAGATGTCTCAATTTGTATAGTCTATAGTTACATTAAAGTTTGAAATATTATTGATACTTAATTTGAGTAAAATAAATTTCTTTGAAAGGAACTTATATTAAAAATCTAATTTGGAAATTATATTAAAATCTTGGCAATTAGACATTGAAGATGAATTTTAATCTAAAGTATCGAAATGAATGTGGTGGCATGACATTGCAGTTCCAAGTAAGTGTGTTTGGTAGAAAGGTACGATGCAGTAGAGTAGCAGAAGGTGCACATGGTCCCGCACTGCACCGCCTCACAAACATTTATTAAGCTGGCTGCTAATGGACACCTTATGTCGTCCCCACTCCTCACGTGCTCCTCTTTCTTCTTACATTTTTTTATTTTTAATTACGGGATAAGTTAATTTAAAAAATATTTGTTTAATATTTTATAATGGCATGAAAAATAAATACGATAATTTATATTAAATAATAATTAAACAACTAAGTTGAAAATTGCATGTAAAATTGAGTTTGAGAATGATAGAAAAAAACAGCATAATTATTGTGGTGAAATGAAGACAAAGAGAAAAGATGTACCCGATCCGCCACATGTTCCTCGAATGCCTATATAATAACACAGACTTCTCTAGCATGCATTTAGCGGGATTTCAATTATCAACACCTACTTTCAAATACCAATTTTTTTACAAATTTATATTATGTTTATTTATTACTGATAAAAAAATAAACACTTTGATTAATCCAAAAGCATATAATTTAATTTATTTAAGCAAATTTATACTAAATGTTGCACGATTACTACTAGTAGATACTTACTTCTTTTTTTCATCATCATTTTTTAAAACGCAACCAACTTTGCATGTGTTAAGTTCACTTTTACTATAAATCAATTTTATTGTTTGTTATTGATGTTTCTTTACTCATTGGTTTTTATACTATGAAATTAATATGCTTTATGAAATAAAGCATATTTAATATATTTATTTTATAATGTTTGTTAGTAGTTAAACATTTAATTACTTTTTTTTTTGTATATTGATTTATTATTTATGATGTATTTAAAATAATATTTGTATAACTATTTTAATTTCACTGGCTCATTGTATTTTATATTTTACATAATTTTCTTCCGTAATCATATTTTATATATTAGGAAAATATCTGATCAAATTATACTCATTGGTGAAAATATGTATACATGTATGTTCAATTATTTTAACAATAATAAAAATTATAATTATAAAAGTAAATATGTAAATGATTTTTTTATAAAAGATACTTTTTTATTTATTTTTTAGGTAACTTTTTTTGTTATGGATATATATTTTAGTTTTAAAAATGGTTAAATTTTAAAAAACAATGAAATAGAAAAGGTAAATAAATTGAAAAAACAATCATTTAAAAAATAAAATTAATAAAATAACTATTTAATTTAAAAAATATAATTACTTATTAAATAAAAATATATATACACCAAAAAATAAATTTTATAGATAAATAGTGTAGATGTAAGTTTTTGAGAAAAATCCTGGACAATAATAAATTTCTTTTGCAGCTATGATAACATTTACTTTGATTTTGATTAAAGAATAAGTTTGTCAATACTACACTGAATACAACATTATAATAGTCGTACGTTTTACAATATGCCTAATAATACACACGCTATATTTTTTTCTTGTTGGTGTTACTGTATATATATGTAATTTGTTTATTTTGAGTCATATTAGATGTTGTGAGCTAAGTTTATAATTTTTTACTTTATTCAGTCAGTTTATTGGGATTTATAAATTTAATTGAAGAAGAAAATTTTGAATTTTTTTATTAATTTTATTTTTAGGTTACAATTTTCATTTTCTTTAATTTTAGACGCACTATTTTATTTTCCTTGTTTTTTTTATCATTTATATTTCTATGTTATAAAAATATTAGTTTTTGTCAAATGTTTAATCTATAAAACGTTTTATTTCTTTATTTTCAAAGTAATTAAACTTTTAACTTCACACATTTATTTAAGATGAGAAACTAAGAATATTGGACTAAAACTGTAGATTTTTAAAAATTAAAATATTATAACCGAATATAGATATATAAACAAGGATAAAATAATTTAATCTTTTTATAATATGCATATAAATAGCCTGAAAAAAGGTTTTAAAATATTTTTTTATAAGATTAAGTAATTCTGACAAAAAAATTCAAGATGTTAGTATATTTCACTTAAAAACGATTCAACTTATAAAAATGTTCATAACTAATGACAATTTTTTAAAAGAAATATCCTTTTTTTTTTTAATAATTACTTCCTCTGTTAAAAAACTATTAATATTTTGTCCCCTCTTTATATTCTACAGCTCTCAAATCTTAAAATTTTAGAGTAATTAATACCAACAGTAGATATTATTAAATATGGTGAAATAACTCATACATAAAAAGGTTAAAAAAAGATGGAGTAATAAATAAAACAGTGTAGATACAAAAGTATTTTTATATTAACCATTAATGATTTTATTTAGATGCTGTTTTAGGAAAAATAAATTAACACAACACAACAAAATAAAGTAAGTAATTATTTAAAGAGATTTAAATTTAAGAAATAAGTTATATTAAAAATGGAAAATATTGACAGGAATGAGTGGGAATAGGAAGTGAGAGATGTGTAGTGTGAAAGATCATGTTATGTTATGATGGTGTAATGATAATAGGTAAAAACAAAAGGACATATCGGTCACAGTGCCACTGAGTTTCATATGAGTGTGGTTAAATTCCAAAATGACAACAAGTACCGGAACTTCTCTGCATTTTGTGGCTCAATGCATACATCAACTCCCTAGAACTATATCACCCAAACCACTCTTTTTCTCTAACGGTAATATCTACTCAATTCCCAACCACCATTCTTTCTGTATAACTACTCAAGATTATTTTATAAAACCAATTTCAAATATATAAATTTTATTTTATAAATTAATTTTGTAAAATTAAGTTAAATTTAAAATTTATTTATTTTATATTTTTTAATAATAATATTAATTATTACAAATTTTTAAAATATATTATAAATAATAATTGAAAAAAAAACATTTCTTTCTATTTGTTTAACAAGTGCAGAGACATGAGAGCAGTGCCGTCTTCGTTAAAAAATCTTGCACTCCTGCTGCCTGCTTTTTAATGTTACGATTTTCGATATTTTTTGTCTCAAAAGTTATCCTACACCTTTTCATGGCGTGGAAGTAGCTATGAAATCAGAAAGTCATCCATTAATATACTTCTTTTTGGTCAAAGTGAATATTACTTATTATTTCTTTAATCTCGTTTAAATATTCGCAGCTTTAAGAATTTATTTTTATTGTTTTTATAATACTCTCATCTTTCGGAATGCAGAATATTGTTTAAATATCCTCTGCACATGAAAAAATATTTAATAAAAAAAGTTGAATTGATTTTTTTTGTTAAGTTTGAAATAAGTAATACTGCCACCATGAATTTTAAAGAGTTATTTTAGAGTGTGATAATTAATGGATATTTTACATTACTTAAAAGTTTATTGTTATTAAGTTATTTTATTTTCTCTTTTTTTTTTCTATTTTTCTTCTCAGTATGATAAAGCTAAAGACATGTGTTTCACGTTCTTTATTCTTGTGATTTAGACAGTTCAGGCAACTTAAAAATGCCAGCATTCTGCCATTGCATCTCGAAGTAGATTTTTTTGTGCGTGGAAAGCGCTCTTCTAAACTCACATGAGTATAAAATGAGAAAATCTTATGTGTTATATCAAATATTAACATTAACTTTTTCTTAATTAATTTTTTTTATTTTAAAATATCATTTAATCACCTGATACATTCTTTTTAATAAAGCCAAGTGTATTTTTAAATTATATATATATGTTTATTATCCTTTAATAGTTAACTTCTATATAATATTGTACAATTTTTTATATTTTGTAAAATATAATTTAATTCATATTTAGAACCTAGAAAAATAAGTACAGACAAGTTCGTTTTGTACCACCTAACTATGGTTCTTAAATGTTCACATAATTACCAATATATTAATTCTAAAATCTTTTAACTGTTTATTAATTATGTCAAAATTTCTTAATATATTTTAAATTATTTATGACATCTTGCTAAATTGGTTTTATAGACTCTAAATAATTTGAATCCATCACTGTTGTACTTAACAACCTTTTGTCTATAGTTTATTATTTCAACTTTTGATTATTCGTCTTCTATATTCACAATACAATGTGCAATAGATAAGAAAATATAATAATATTTGATTTAGAAGTTAAGAAAATGTTATGATGTAGGTGGATTGTTGACTAGGCTTTTACAAATAAAATTCATTTAACCTTTAAGTTTTTTCGTATTAAACTAAAAGACGTTATAAAAATATTCAAAATTAAAAGTTCCTATTTGCATAAAATATGTTATAAAGTTTTACACATATTAAAATCCAAATAATCACCTCTAACAACTATTAAAAGACCTAAGTCTTAGTTTGCTATATTTTTTTAATAAGATTGTTGAAGTAGGTTCCAAGCTCATACGTTCTTTAGCGTTTTTTCAAACTTTTCATAATAAATTTAAACGACGTTATTCAAACGTTTCTTTGATGATAAATAAAAGGTAGATAATGTAAGTTTGGAACCAAAATAACCTATTCAAACTTTGAAATGAAACATTGTAAATGACATATATTTTTTTTATTAAAAAAAGCTAAATGCTTTGAAAGATAAAGTATATCAAGAGACCAGTCTTTCAGTCAGACCATGTCTTATATAAGAAAAATAGAAAATAAATCGATGGTAAAAAAGAAATTTTAAATAGTATGAATTTAAAAGTAATTGTTACGTATTCTATTGTTTGTTCATAACTTATTTTTTTTTTAAAATAAGTTTATTACTTAAAATGTTATCTCGTAAACATTGCTATATATTTTAAGATAAGATATATATATATATATATTAAGATAAATGCTAATTAGCAGTGTCAGAAGACTACTGAAGATATTTAGAGTATCTTTTGTACTATGATATTTTATAATATATAGTCGAAGTATTTAATAATTGAATCCTATTAAAACAGCATGATAAAAGTAGCTGCTCCTTATTTTATTTCCGTCAAAGGGCGACCGGTAGGGTTTCAAAGTGTCTCATCTCACGTGATTGGACTGGCTTTTGTCCTGCTCCACGTGTCTTTTTTAAATTGCCCGATAGGAACAGTAGCATCTCAAACAGGTACACAGAAACCAGTAATTTTTAAATGCTAATTATTTCTTCAATTAAGGTTAGCAAAAATATTACTACTAACTTAAGAAATATAGTCGAGAATAACTTATTTTCCAATTAATACGTGAAAGATTACATCTGTATAATGAGATCGTCATTTCCTTTTCAATTTATCATTGAAACGATCATTAAAACATGCAAAATATAATTATACTATTTAAAAATTGAGACATTAAACTGAAATAATTTTGTGAATACTAAATGTGTAACGTTAACATTTTGTTGGTAAGGAAAGAAAGCTGATAAATGTTTTTAAAAAAGGTAGAGACATTAGGTGGTTTGTATTTAAGGGAAAAATGTTTTATATTTTGGTGAATAGGTTATGGAAGCTATAAAATAGGTTTGGGAAGAGAAAGAAGAGTACTTAGACAGTTATCCCTGTATGGAGTAGTAGTACCTTTGCGAAAATCTCAGAGCCTCTTGTTTTCATTTCATTTGCTAACAGATCCTTTTCTTTTTCTTGGTATCATCATTTCATCTCTGTGTAGTACACAACTTGCTGTGATTGTTGCTGCAAGAATCAGGGTTCCGTTAGTTTACTATTTCAAAACCATACAACACAAAGTACGCAAGCACAGGGACTTGCTCGGCAGGGCAGGGCAGGGCAGAGCAGTGCAGTGCATAGGTCGCAATTTCGGCAACGCAACACAGCGCCAGCTGCAGGCTTCCTTTATCTTTTCCGGAGAAGACAGTGTTTAAGATTTAAAATGTAGCTTTATTTGTAATATTTAATGGTTATGTTTTTGTATAGCCCCACAGAGTTCACAGGCTGAGGCTACAGTCTTGGGTCTGCCTCATATGCCTCCACTTTTTTCGTACCTTCTGTCTCCTTCCTTCAGCTCTTTCACCCAACTTGTTCTGCACCACCTTCTTTCTTAATTTCACGCTCTTTTCTTCAAATTACTACACTCCCCCTTCAATTACTCTCTCAACCATATCTATTCAATTCAAGAGTAAATTCACCCTACATTTCTCACTCTTCTAAAACGTGTCCCCTCTCCCTTCTACCTTTATTTATTCTCTTCTCCCTCCTCGTGTCCCAAAGGAATATCTCTCTCACCCTTTTTTTTCCCTTTTCCCTCTCCACTTCTTCCTCCACCGTTTCCCTTACTCAATGCTTTGCTATTGCTACTCTTCTCCAACATGACTACGCCACCGACCAAGTTCACTCACCACACCAAACTACTCACACTCACTCACACCCAACACCACCCACCAAAAAACCCATGTCCCAGACTTGTCAGAATAACCGTCACGGACACTGACGCCACCGACTCCTCCAGCGACGAAGAACAAACCTTTCACTCTTCCAAGCGCCAACGCCAACGACAACGCCACACCAAATTCATCAACGAGATTTCCATCGAGCCCTGCGCTGCCGAGAACGACGCCGTCTTTTCCGGGAAGAGAGTTCGAAGAAGGAGCGTGGTGGGCAAGGGCAGAGTTGCAGAGACTCCGCGCGGGTCGACCGGAAAGAAATTCCGAGGAGTGAGACAGAGGCCGTGGGGAAAATGGGCTGCCGAGATACGAGACCCGTCGCGACGCGTGAGGTTATGGTTGGGTACCTACGACACTGCCGAGGAAGCCGCCTTAGTGTACGACAACGCGGCCATTAAGCTGCGTGGACCCGACGCGCTCACCAATTTCATAACGCCACCTGCCACGTGGCACAACAAAGACCAGACGCCGGTGTCCAACGGTTACGCCTCCGTTGAGGAAACTCAGAACAAAAACCTGTTTTCTCCCACCTCCGTACTTCATTCTTGCTCTTTGTCTGAGGAAGCTGAATCCGTGACCGGCAAAGACGATGACTACTCCTCCGTGTCTGAAAGTTCCAAGGCAAAAGCTGAGTCACCGTTTCCGGTTCCGATTCCGATTCCGAGTGAACTAAAATTTGACTTCGAAGACTGTTTGGCGGCGCCGGACGTGTACGGCGAGTTAGATGGCGCTGCGGCGGCTGAGAGTGTTTTGTTCTCCGACGATGACTGGCCTGGGGTGTTTCTCACTGCTTGTGAGGATTTCGGTTTGAAAAGTTGGCATGCAGACAGAAATCATGACTTTTTCCAAGACATCGACGATTTATTTGTCTCCGATCCTCTTCTTGCTCTTTGAAATTATGAGTTTCTTATATAACACACAGATTCCCGTCCTTGTCGTGCTCCAGAAATCGGCAAATTTTGTACCGGCGGGAAATCATAGCAATGTAATCACTAATAGTTTTTTTGTCACTTTTTTTCCTGTTATTCTCCTTGTCGCCCTTTCTAAAATTGTAACAGTGATGTAGTAGTGACTGTGTTTCATCCTTCAAAGGTTGGAGCTTTTCAGTTTATTATACTAATGAATTAATTTAAACTATTAGAGCTTTTATATTTAAAGGAATTTTATTTTTATGTAAGATTAACATGACATGAATCATTCTTTTCTCATTTATACTTTTTCGTATAATCTTTAATCAGTTAACTTGTGAACAAAAGTAATTTAGAAATCATATTATAATTTTATTAAAATGTATTATTATTTTTATTTCTGTGACAGGTTTAAACTATGTTTGAAAGAAACGGACAAAATGAGTATTATTTTTTTGTTATTATTTTAGCATTTTGTTTGATGCGTTTGTATTATGGGATTAATTCCCACGTGAGCCCCGACCACAAGATGCACAAATAATTTAATTTTAATCTTCATTGGTACAGATACCATAACCTCGGGCATATATATAAGTACCAAAATTATTTTCTTTTTTTGTAAATGTTATTTATAAATCAAATATTATTTTACTTTAAATTTTATCAATATTCTTTAAAAGTTGAGATGTAATTGTCGACCAAACGTGATTACTTCATTTCTGATTCCCTTCTTTCTTCTTTTAAGTTGATGAGTATTTAGTCAGTCTATCTCACCAAATATGCATAATAATAAGGCTTCCACGGAATATTAAGTAGGTTATTAACATAGAAAATAAACATATTAAATATGTTTCAAGATTTAGAAATATCAATCCTGTCTATAAATATAACTTGATGAGAAATATCAAACAATGTTATTAAAAATACTCGTTTTGTACATACTAAGACCTAAATACAAAGTCGGAAAATACTTATCTTATTGTAACGCACTATAAAATCGAAACATCTCAACAAAATCGCCAAGACATGTACGTATTTAGTAAAATAATAATAACCATTTAAAATTAATCGTTATGACAAAACGACTAATAAATAAAAGATGAATGAAATGTGTTCATGCCAAGATTCATTTAGGTAATAATCCAAAAGAAATAATATAATTAGATAACAATTCCAGTATATTTACACTGATGCTATTAATCTTATGATATAATTTTATTAAGTGTTATTCATATAGGCGTACTTAAATATCAAAGTATTTTTTATATTCTCTCACCTTTCAAAGACTGAGAAGAAAAAACTGCAAAAAAAAAAGGTATCTCTAAAAATGTACTCATCGAATTTTTCTTTAATATTTTTCTAAAAAAATCTACAAAAGAAAGTGATAATTTCCCATAATAAAACTAGTTTCTAAGGATTGATGTAATATATAAGGATTGGAGTTTTACTTTCACACAAATTAAAAATTCCGTTCATCCAAATTTTTTTGTTGGATAATTATGTTTGTTGAATAAATAACTTAGTTAAGTAATACTTTTTAATATAAATTTAGTTAATCGTATATATATATATATATATATATATGATTCAATTTGTAGTTTAATTTAAATATTATGTTGTTTTTAAGGTAGTTATATTTTAATTAAAGCTTATGAATTATTTTCTACATATTAATTGTGATTTTACAATATGGAATTCTTATAAAATATTCTTTTAAATATAGTAAGGAAAGATTTTATCATAAAGACAATAACGTATTAAAATGTATATAACATTAAAAAATAATTACTACTCTTTTCCTTTTATAGATTTACACAATTTAAAATTAACATTAACATAAAATATTTGACATAAATATGCTTTAAGTATATATAAATAACATATTGTTTTAATATTTCTAAATTTTTTGTTATTTTACATAACATTTTGTTTGTTTTTGTTAATATTAAGTATAACGATTTTTATTTTTTTCAGTATTGTTTTAGTTTTCATTATTAACTATAATCAATTTAATAAAAGAAATTTAAAATGTTAACTAAAATAATTACATAACCTTTAAGTGCATTGCTCAATTAAGTAACTTGCTCAATATTTTTATAACTAAAATAATCTTATTATGAACATATTATCGTCTACGACTTTATATTACTTTTCAAGAAATAATTTAATTTTTATTTCCAAACTATCAGTTAAAGAAAATTATTATACATGATTTTACTTTATAATTATAAGATTACTATTTTATATATAAAGAATAATTACAGAAAAAATAAATCAATGTATTACGAGTAAAATTATTTTATATCACTTTTAATATTACGTATAAATAAATAAAAAAGAACAATAATATTTTAATATTACTTTGTAAAATTTTAAACATAAAAAACATGGTAGCTACTTTTGTATTTAGAGGTAGATAGCCATGTTTTCATGTAATAGAAAATATATGATTTTACGATCATTCAGAATTATAGTATCAAAACTAATATAGAAATAAATAAAAATTTATAAGTAAATAATAATTATATCAAATAAAGATATATTTTTAAAAGTAAATTAATTATTGACTGAAACTAAAATTTATACATATAATCTTATTTATACTAAATAAAAATATATTACTTAAACAGTTTATTAAATGTTTTTAATTATCCTAATTTAAAATATTATTTATTTCCATTATATATTAATTACCAATTTTAATTTCTACGGTTAAACTAATAGGAAAGCTCTACAGAAAATGGTTAGATTTCGACAGGATTTGAAGATTTACAAATATTAAGTTTATTAAAATTGATATTTTCTTTAGGGGATGTTCAGTCCAATTCTGTATTAATTAGTTGAGAATTTATGAGGAAAATGTTGTCTTGTTTAAGTAATTTCAAAAACCACTCTAACTGTTTTGATGTTCAATATTTTTGTTTAAAAAAGATTGTGTATATTTGGTTTATTGGGAACCGCATGTGTCCATTTTTTTAACAACCATTTATTAAACTATAAAATAATTTTTACTAAAAACAATTATCAAAATAAATAAGTTATACATTTTGTTATTATTAAATGGTTTTTCATTATAAATAATTATTTGAATTTGAAAAGGTAGTTACTAATAGAAAAGAATAATAAAATATATTTTTTTAAATTTATAATCTAATTAAACGAGTAAAAATAAAAATACAATCATTTTAACTCAATTTAGAAATAGAAATTACTTAAAGGATACAATTGAAAAGAAAAATGTGTACATGAAAAAATGAAACCCTTAATATACAGAAATATACAATTTATACATAGAAATAGATAATTGATTTGGTAAATTTTTGTACAAAAGATTACAACAAATTTGATTATAATAAATTTCGAATAATTCTGATAGTAATACAACTTATTCCAAATCAATATCATAAAATTAGTTTTTAAAGTAAATTTTGTAACTATTTATATATAATTTATTTTATATCTAGTAGACAAGATTAATTTAACACAAATAAATTGAATTATAAAAAGTTTATAACAAACTCAAGATGAACGAGGAGGTAAAAATGTTTTTTGCTGAAAAAAAAAATGTAAGGATTAACAAACTTAAAGGATAAAATAACTTTTTCTAGTACACCAAATCTTCCACTAGAGAGATATTTTCTAAAAATATACACTTGGGAGTTGCATGCCCATGAATTCTCTTATAAATATGAAGATAAGTTAGGTCAAATGCGATTGAATATATCATCTATAGCAGTCTGTGACTAAGTAGAATGCGTATCTTCCTTTAACATGTGCAACGTTTTGTTTGTAGAGAAAGCGATTAAGAGAAAAGAGGAAGACTTTTGGCCCCCTCAAAAGCCAAAACGCAAGTTCGGTCTGTGTTTCAACTTCCAAATAAAAGCAAAAGAAAAAATCAGATTTGCGATTGAAGGCAACATGAAAATGCGTTTTGGCCTTTGGATTAAACGCGATATCTGACACAAGCAGATGGAGCAAGTGGCACAACACTTGTATACTTTTCATGCCACCAAAACAGATATTCTTACCCATTGCATTTGGACCACCTTATCAATCTTGATTAAAGATTAAACTTTTAAACATTTTTCTATTTAATTTTCCTAGTTACATTAATGTTTCTGGTTAAAACATTTGGCATTTATGAAGAAGCACGTTTCCTTTCAGTGTTATTCCACAGTTTACTTTTATCAGTAACTTTAATGTTTCGCGTTGAACAACATTTATGAGAAACGGATTCTGTATTATTGCTTTTCCATAATATGATGCATTAAATTTTATGCAGAAGCCCCTTAGACATCTTGATTTGAATTGCTATACTGGTTAATATGGGTGTGTTATATGTTGCAGTGGTTAGCAGGAAAACCCAGAAGAAGAAGTTAAAAAGTAGAAGAAATGAATGGTTTAAAAGTCAAAGTGACAAACATGCTCTTGAGAGTGTTGAAGGAACGTCTCTTTCGATCTTCCATGGACATGTTTTATTTATTAATATAAGGTTTGATGAATGGACATAGGAGGAGGTTTGAGAAAGAACATCATGTGAAAAGTTATGATATTATTTAATGATGTTGTGGAAATAATTTATAAGCATAGATTGTGTTGTGATAAAGGCCTGTAATAGATTTTTGTCTTATCTACAACTGGGATTTTTGAATCTCACCAAGCCCACTTGCTGCTGCTGCTGCTTACTGTACCCTATTCACACTCACAATCACATTTGGACCCCCACCCTTTGCATTTTCTATCATCATCATTATCATCATAATCATCAGGACAACATTCATCAATTATTATTATTTTATACTTTAGTACTGTTATTTTCATATTTATTACTTTTTGTAATAATTAAAATATTTCTAAAAATAAGTAATAATGTAAAAAATATATTTTCTATTTATGTTTGAAGAAGGCAGAAAAGATAACGTGGAAGAGGCGAGAGAGGTTGAGGGATAAGTTATTGTATGGAAAGAAACAGAAGAACCGTGAAATGACAAAAGCGCTTCCACGTATGGGCTCGGCATTCAGAATCATAAAAATACAGCGTATCTTCCATGTTATTCTGCGGCCCCTACACTCTCAATCGCAGCCTTACACGTAATCGATCCAACGGCTTTTGACGTCCTTTTGTGCAAGTGTACGTGCATCTGGGGATCATTTGGTCCCAACGTCCCATGGTCCCCGCATCACACGTCTCGTCAACCTCAATCACTGTTATTTCCTCCACCACGTGATTCTCATCTTAACCTAAGTACTTATTAATATTTCTCTGTTCAATACTTCTTATTACTTAAATTGTAAATTAAAATTATAAATTTTCACTTATATTAAAATTCACAACACATTTTAATTCTTTTTAGCTAATCTATTGAATATATCAATCGTCATTTTCCTTTATTTTATTACTCAAAAATATTATCATTTTACCATACATTTTACTACTCGTGCATATATAAATATATTTTCATTTTATCACGTAGTGATATACATTTGCATTTACTGTACTGGTTGACATCTTATGAACCTGTCAGTGAATCTCTTCACTTAGAATAAATGTAGATCTTATGTCAATGGTAATAATTGAAAAACCTAAAAAAAAAATGCATATAATTCGTTACAATTAGTATTTTCTAAATCTAAAATATTTTTTTAAAACTGAATTTAAATGAAATATTTATTAAGCAAATTAATATTTTCAAGGTTGAAAACTATAGTAGAAACTCTGAACTATAACATTTAAAAGATAAAACAAATATTTTATTTAAATAAAGTATTATACCAACTAGTGTACTAGTAAATACCTTTAATTTTTTCCATTTTCAAAATATTAGTGGAGTGAATTTTTTATTAGCCAAGTATTCGTATTATTCACATAAGCAAAATACTAAAGTGTTTTGCAAACCACGCCAACTTCTGGGCGAACCAGGTTTGGGCTTTTATCATTTTTTTATTTGGGCCCATTCAAGTTTTGACGCGTTATTTCGACTACAAAGCCGCACAAGGATGGGCTTTTGAGCTCTAATTAGAGGACCTGACACTGGGCTTCTCTGTATAACAGGCCTAACTGTATCTTTGATGGATTTAAATTTTGTATTTTGTTATAGTAAATAAATTTATTTTATCAACTGAATAAAAAATCATTTTAAGCGTATTTTAAATAATCAGCTCATGAGAATTATCTAAATCTTTATAGACTTTACTTATAGAACCGAGAAAATTGAAATTAAAATACAATGAACCACTTTGATAGATGCAACCGAGAAGATTGAAATCGAAAGAAAAAATAGAAGTATTTAAATCGATTAAAAGAGTTTTCTTTTGTATATAGATGAATTGATATTATATTTAGAGTTAAATATGTTTTTTTTCTTAACTTTAAATAAAAATAAAAATTATTATTTTTTCAAAATTTTGAACCAATTTAGTTTCTATTTTCAAAATTACATAAATTTAATTTTTTTAATAAAATTTTGTTAAGTTTATTTAAGGTTTCAAACATGTTTTTTAAATAATATTAAAAAAAATATGTCAAATAATGTAAATCATTATTTATATAAAATATGTTTAAAATGTCAAATAAATTTAAGTTGGTTAAACTAATTAAATTCACACATTTTTAAAATAAAAAAACTAAATTAAACAAAAAATTTAAAGATAAATTAAGTATAAACTTTACTAAATATAAGGAAATAAAAATATATTTAAATCTTGATATTATTACATTCAAATCCTTTGTATTTTCTTGTCTTCTCCAAAAGTGACAAACCACTTTGATGTTCGTGAAATCGACGTTTTAAAATGTTGATGACGTTGATTATTGGCACGATGGAGTCAAAAACAGTTTTTGACTAGATAGTGAATATTTTGCCTCTAAACTTTCTTCCAAACATTTTAGAATATTTAGTTCTGTATGACTTTCTATTAAAAGTTTTAATTCACTAATATTGACTAATGACGTAATAGTCACATAATCAGTTCAGTAACTTGTAACGTGATCAAAACACTCATTTGTTTCTTGAAGCTGTACTTTTAATCCTTTTTCAACTTACATGATTAGCTAACAATTATAATAAAAATTTAAGATGGCAATTGGAAAAGGGAAATTACGGTAACAATACTACTTTTTTTCCTTTTTTTTATTATCTCAGATGTGTACAAAATACATACTCAATTTGGATTTACAAATTTCAAGAATAATAAAAAATATTATTGAAATTATGATATGATTTGTGTAAGGACCTCATTTTAAGTGGTGGGGACACCCACTTGTTGTATGATTGAGGTGCAATTATTACGGGAGGGGAGCAAAGGGAGGCTCATTTTTTTTGGCACCAGAGAGAGCAGCCACAAGGAAGGAACCTTTTCCATTTTCAACCGTTCAAAGAAGCACTCAAGGGAAGAAATACTACCTTTGTATATGCGGAGAGGAGGACTGGGGTTGGGCTTCTTGTGAGAGTGGAGTTGTTGCAGCAAGATCTGGGAGAAGAAGTGGAGAAATATTGAAGTTGCAAGGAGATCTTGATCTGCTCGTCTGGAGGAAAGATAGATCCTAAATTTTACAAAGAGAGTCTTCAAGAGGTAAGGGGAGCTAGATCCATTTGTTAGATTGTTAAATTATACTGTATTTGATGCAAATCTGGAAATTTTGGGAATGAAAAATTTTGGGTTTCTGGAAAACGCGATTCTGCAGAAACGCGCGAGCGTCCAATTTTGGTCAAAATTGGACGTTCGTCCAAATTGCTCGACCATGGTGGGCCAAAGTATAATGAGCGTTCGTTCTTAAGTGTTATAGTGAGCGTTCGTCCATAAGTGTTATTTGAGCGTTCGTCCTTAAGTGTTATAGTGAGCGTTCGTCCATAAGTGTTATTTTGAGCGTTCGTCCTTAAGTGTTATAGTGAACGTTCGTCCATAAGTGTTATATTGAGCATTCGTCCTTTAGTGTTATAGTGAGCGTTCGTCCATTAGTATTATATTGGGCGTTCGTCCTTAAATGTTATATTGAGCGTTCGTCCATAAGTGTTATTTTGAACGTTCGATTTCGTATTAGGCGAGCGTTAGCATTCGTCCTTCATTTTGAGTGTAATGTTCGACCTTGGTTTAATTGTGTTAGTGAGCGTTCATCCTTAAGCTGGTATTCTTAGGTTTGAATCTTGGACATTCGGTTTTGATGTATTAGGGTACGCTCGGCCTTAGAGTATTAGTGATTTGTAGCGTTCGATCTGGATCAGGTGTTCTGAGGTTTAGATTATTAGCGTTCGATCAATATGGAATTGTATTCAACGTTCGACCTATAGAGTATCCAGTCAAATGATGTTCAGAAAATACGTTCGTTCTTGGTAGTAGCGTTCGGTCTTAGTCATGCTTTGGCTTAGGCATTTAGCGTTCATCCTTGTTTGGAGAGCGTTCGGTTTTAGGGGATGATATTAGTAGTGTTCGTTCATTCGCTGGTTTAGTAGTGTTCGGTCAGTTGATGGTTTAATAAGCGTTCGTCCAAATTCTGGCTCGATCAATTAGTGGTCGGCCAATTGAGCGTTCGGTTCTGGTGGATTAAATAGCGTTCGGTCATAAGTTGATTATTCTTAAGTTTTGAATTCTGAACTTTGGATCATGAGCGTTCGTTCTTTGGTACTTTAGGTTTCAATCTTGAGTGTGCGTTCATAAATTGATGTTATGAGGTTTGATCTTGAGCGTTCGGTCTTGATATCTGAAGCGTTCGGTCGTATTATGTGTTAGAGAACGTTCGATCTTAATGATGTTTATTCTAAGTTAATGATCGTTGTTAACGAACGTCCGGTCTCGATGATGTTTGTCGTCAGATAAGGTTCGACGTAGACAGCGTTTGGTCTTGATAAGGTTTGAACTTTGAACGTTCGTCCAAACAGTGAAGTCTTAGTGCTCAATCTTCGCGTTCGTTCTTATAGTGTTCGGTTTTAGCGTTCGTCCGAATAGTGTTTAATTGATTTTGGTGTTCAGTTTAGAGCGTTCGGCCTAGTGTTTGATCTCTCAGTGTTCGTTCTAAGAGTGTTCGGTCAATATGGTGTTCTGATTTTAGTGTTAGGCTCAATAGTACATGATCTCCTAGCGTTCGTATAGTATTCAACCAAATAGCGTTCGGTCAGTTAGCGTTCGGTAGATAGCATTCGGCCAGATAGTGTTCGTCCAGTAGCGTTCGTCTAGTGGCGTTCGTCCAGTAGCATTGTCCAGTAGTGTTCGTCCTGTAGCGTTCGTTCAGTTGAGTTCGGTGAATAGTGCTTGTTCAAATGTATTCTACATTTAGTGTTGGATTCTAAGTTGAATGAAATTATGCGTATAAATGTTTGGAATATATGATGATATGTGATATGTGTGAATACATGAGATATGATAATTACTGTGATGAATGTATTTTATGACATTGATATGAGATTATGCATTTGCTCATGATATGAGCATTGTGGGGAGGTTTTGTAATGGTATAATGTGAGTTGAGGAATGAGTATGGTATGAATCTCATGGAGAGATTCTGAAAGGTTATGTTATTAGTGTGTATGTTGATGTTGAGGGTCCCGTAGTTGAAGGTTATCCTTATACTATAATAATTCATCCAGTCTCAAGTAGAGAAGGATGAATTATGTGGTGAGAGGAGCAGGAGGTCCTGGTCTATGTGCCGATTTTGGACATAATGGGGGGACTAACCTTGTGAATGGTATGAAGTATTTTGGAAGTGTATTTGTAAGAAAAAGTAGAAGTCATCACAAGTGCATAACCTCCCGTGACCGCTCATCAACGTATCATCCGGATGAGTGTCTGGTAGGAATTGTGATATGAGGGTATATGAGGATGTCTGACATAAATTTGATATGATGTTTTTATCAAAGCAATTATGCATGTTTTATAATTGTTGTGTTGCATGTTAGCTCACCCTTATTTGTTTGTTTGTGCCGGAAAATCATATTTTTGCGATGATCGTATAACGTAATTATTATACGGGAGCAGATGAAGGATTGTCGCGTGATCCTGTACAAAGGAAGGAAGAGATGGAAGAACAAATTAGAAGGATTCAATGTTATCTTTGCAGATAACTCTCAGCTTAAAATTCATGTATAGATTTAAGTCTGAGGTTACGGGGTGTTACCGTAATTGTATTATTACAATATTTAAATTTTGAAATTTTAAAGGAGTGAATTTTTGGAATGTTACAATTTGGTAACAATTATAATAAAAATTTATGATTGCAATTGCAAAAGGGAAATTACGATAACAATACTACTCTTTTTTTTTTTTTATCTCAGTAGTGTACAAAACACATACTCAATTTGGATTTACAAATTTCAATAATATATTGAGATTATTGTTAAAATATGAAGGATTACAAAATTATAGATCGTAAAATGAATAATAAAATTTATTTTGTATAAAAATATGATATAAAACTTAATTATATACAGTTATTTTTCAATTGAATTTTATTTTAATTAGTATTCATTCCGTCAATAAGACGTGTGCTGTAAAATATACTTTTTAGTTTTTAATTAAATTTAAATTTTGTTTTAACTGAAAAATCATTCACTAAGAAAATAAATAGATGTTGCGGTTAAAAATAAATAAATTTTAGTCATATTAAATTTAAATTTTATTTGAACTGAATTCGTTAATAAAAAAAAAAACAATGCTAACAATTTCACCAATTTTAGCACGTTCCAATTATCGATGAAATTTCGATGTTAATTAGAATGGTTACCCCTACAATCACTCCACGAGTAATTGATTAAGTTAATTTTTTCAGCAATTAAAACGGTCCAAAAGACAATTTAGCACAAATCAAACGACCTAATATGTCCAAGAGAAGATGAACAATGGCATCACTAAATAAACTGAACAACGGCAGCAAGCAACAAGAAGCCAGTAAGAAAACACATACAAGGAAAACCCGAAAAAACAAGGTTGAATTGGTGCAGGGGAAATTTTCCCTGTGAAATAATCAAAACCTAATGTTAATGCTAACGGCTGTATCCATAATAAACATAACACCTCCCTTCATTTGAATTGATATATTCAGAAGATGGAAGAGGAGTGGATGAGATAAGTGAGTGCCAAAGCCAACATCATCAACACATACGCAATCCCTTGATCTATGGACGTTCCTGAACAATGTAAAGGCACAAAAACAAATGAATGCGAGTAGAGGAAGCACATTTTCAGATCCAGTGAAAAAATTATATATATTTTTTGTTGAATTTAGGAATCAGATCTGGAAAAGGAATAGTTACCGTCGCTGGTGGGAGGAGGTGCTGGAGGCAGAGATTGACCATTGGCAGAGAGAGGAACGTAAAGAGCGAAGATAAGAGAGAGAAGCAGAGCCAGCAATCCGAAACCGAAAGAAAATCTGAAAGTGGCCATGTTTATGGTTTGGCACACTCTCACACTCTCTCTCTCTCTCTCAAGTTTGTAAAGTGCGATGATAAGAGAAGAAAGAGAGGGTTTTAACAGACTAAAGCCCTTACGATATACAAAGGAGAGCCAAATATAAAATAAAGCGAAGACAGGTAACCGGTGAAGCCGGTATCCAATACAGTAGTGGGCCCACCCGCATGTTATGAACTTGGCGAGCCCATGTGATTGCCCCTTTCAGTTTGGATTCCAACACAACGCTGACACTCTGTTACCTTTTGGCGCCATATGCTTTTTCTAACTTTCCTTTTCAAATCTATCAATTTTATTTTTAGAATCTTATTTATTTGTTATTATATCAAATAAACTATTTCGCTTTATTTTATAATTTAATGCTTTTTATTGACTCCTATTTTACCCTAAGTATTTTATCTTGAATTAGGGATTACTAACGTCGGACAATTTAATATATCTGTTGATTTGTTTAGCATATAATTAATATTTCATTTAAAATGTAGAGTGTCATTTAACTTCAACTTTACTGCTTAATATCCCTCAAAAAAAGTTAGCTATAGAGTGTGAGTAAAATATTAAGATGTTAAAGTATTCTAACACATTTATAGAGATGAAAATAGTAGGAAGTCTAAAGGAATATTGAGAATTATTTAATAGGTTCTCAAACTATTTAAATAAAAAATAAAATAGAAAAATTTATTGGTGAATTTATTCTAAAAACACTCAAATTCATATGAACTTATGAAGGTTAAGTATATAATTTCGTTGATCATTATTCAGCAACTACAATATTTAGTGTGATGACACGAAAATTTAAAGCATTAAACGGTTAACAAATATGAAAAAGTGTATCATGGAATTTAACCTTCTATTTATGATTTTTTTTTGGATAAAAAGGTATGATATATTAAAGATCAATGTAATGTGCATCACTTTCAGAAACAAAAGAAAAATATTTGCCTTTTTAATATGTAAGAATAACTTTCTACTTTTTCTTTTTCTTTTGTGAGAAAATTGAGTTTCGTAATAGTTAGTTTTTTTTTTCTTTTGTGTAAAATTTTATAATTTCTATTTTTTAGTTGAATATGTTTAGTATCTTAGCTTATAAGCACAATAAATACTGTAACTCTTTTTTTCGTACAACTATATTTTTTATATTAACATTATATATATAGTAAAACACAATTTCTTTTACGCGGCCCTTCATTCTTTTTATGATAATAAAAATAATTTTTTATAATTTTATTATAAATGTAAATATTTTTATTTATTTTGTGGGTAGTTTAATAATTAAAAATATAGTTAAGTAAAAAGAAACAGCTAAATTTTAAAAAAAAATTGAAGAATAAAGTTAATAAAATAATTATTTTAGTTTAAAAGTATTATTTAAAGAACAAACATAATCATTTTATATATAAGTACGTGTGATAACTCAAATTCTTTATGAAATTTTATTTTAATTTGTTAAATATTTTTTAGATTTATAACATTGATTTATTTTGTGATACATGATTATTTTGTAAAAATATTAAAAACTAAAATAAAAACGATATATTAAAAGAGATAAACATATAATAAATAAAATAATAAAATAAACTATACATATATAAGACATTTGATATTGTTGAAAATTGTAGAATCGATTATGTTGATTTTCCTATAAAGAAAAAAACCTAAATCGATTTTGTTATATTTTCAAAATACTAAAATCGATTTTGGATAAATGAAAAAAATTTAAAAACAATTGTAGGTGGTTATGATGATTTAGAATTGATATTATGGATGATTTTAAAAAATTAGAATCCATTTTGAACAATATAAAAGGAAGTTCTTCTTTTCAAAATCGATTTCCCTCCCATGACACCTTGCTAACTCTTCAAATTTGTTTTTATGTCGTGCAAACTCTTCAATTGTTTTACGTGTGATATGATAGGAGGAAAATCAAATTCTTCTTTTACATAATTAATTTCCCTCCACACATATTTTTATTATTAATAATATAATAATATTATTAATAATAATATAATAATATAATAATAAAATAATAATATAATAATAATAATAATATAACAATTATTATTATTACTTTTAAATTACAACTTCAATATATATAATTAGTTTTTATTTTTATTATATATATATTAATGATTATAATTATAATATTTTTGTAATTTTAAATAACAATCTCGATTTTATTTTAACAAAAAATTTACTATTTATATTTAACTTTAAATTACATGTATCTTTAAAAATAAAATAATAATTATCTAATTTTATCTATTAAAATATTTCTTTTAATTTATCATACCTATTATATTAAAAACAAACTTTCATAAATTTTCTTTTTAAATTCTTTCGTCCATTTCTTCCAATCTTTTAATCTGAATAACATCAATATTCTTTATATCCCTTCCTTAATATCCCTTTAAATCTCTTAAATCCTCTTCCCAATTCAAATAGTACACACAAAAGTATGTTTGTTTAAACCGGTTTTGAGAATATTATTACGAATAGTTTAATCCAATTTATTTTGTTTTAAAACTCACTGTTGAGATGAAATTTTATAACAGTGTATATAATCGATAAAATTAAAAAAAAAAAACAATTTTGAAAGTTATAATTAAGTTATGCATAAACTAAATTTTAAGTTTTTAATATTAATTTTAAGAAAATAATTTAAAAAATTAGTTAATGACTTTGGATGTCTCCCGCCAACATCGGACATTTGCATTCTTAACGAAAATCCTAGGTATTCAACGATAACACCATAGAAACACTCTTACTAGAATCCCTCCCTAGTAACATACCCTCCTGTTTCCAACCGGCCTTTTACTTTCCGTTTCTTCTCCTCATGTTTTCTGTTTCCTCTTACATTATTACTTAACTAATCAAAACTACCACCATCATCATGCCACCCTGCAAACAAATTCCTAACCGCTTGCCCCCGCAAACAAAACCCTCTCCGTCCTTCTTCTTCGTTTTGCGCTTTGTCAAGAGTAAGCTTTTGTCATCCTTTTTGTGTTAGTATTATGCGATTTCGTTATCTCTTTTTTTTTTCTTCCTCTTGTTTCTTTTGTTCAAACACGCGGTCATAATCGTGGTTGCAAACTTTTATACGCCCGCCATCAAACAAACCTTTTGTCTTAATCATATTTGGTTCTCTGTATGATGTTGTTGTAATTTGAATCAGAATACACGCAATCACACGGTGCATGATTCATTCTTCGCATGTTTGTTTATGTTCTTCCCAATTTTAATTGTTGGATTGTTGTTTTATAGATTTCGAGTGCCGGAATGGAACAGTTCCGGCATATCGGAGAGGTAGTTGGGAGTCTGAAAGCGCTTATGGTTCTGCGCGATGAAATCCAAATCAACCAACGGCAATGCTGTTTGATCCTGGACATATTCAGTTTGGCGATGGACACGATCGCAGAGGAGATGCGGCAGAACCTGAAGCTGGAAGAGAGGAACAGCAAATGGAAGGCTCTGGAATCTCCTCTGACAGAGTTGTGCAGGGTTTTCAAGGAGGGAGAGCATTACATAAAGCAGTGTTTGGATTCCAAACATTGGTTGGGGAAAGCCATTACCCTCTCTCACCACCGAGACTGCGTGGAATTCCACATCCACAACCTTCTCTGCTATTTCCCGGCGGTGATCGAGGCGATCGAGATTGCAGGGGAGATTACGGGTTTAGATCCGGAGGAGAAGGCAAAGAAGAAGGTGATACTGGGTCGGAAGTATGACGTGGAATGGAAGGACCCGGAGCTGTTCCAATGGAGGTTCGGGAAGCAGTACCTGGTCCCGCGCGGGATTTGCAAGAAGTTGGAGAACGCCTGGAGAGAGGACAGGTGGAGGCTCATCGAGGCCATCAAGGACAAGACTGCGAAGGAAGGTGGTTCAGCTGTGTTTAGGGAGAGCGAGCATGGCCTCGCTGATATGCTCCTCAAAAAGCTTCTCAATGGGTCGGAGATCGGCCCAATTGCGGTGCTTGTTGGGTCCAAAGGTTTCCAGGAGAGACGGAGGTTGGGCCACCGGAAGGACTTCAAGGAAATCCAATGGTTGGGGCAAAGTTTCGCGATGAGGAACTTTCAAGGGGAGAGAGAAGCACACCAGACTGAGGTCTCCTCTATTCTCTCGCTTTCACACCCCAACATATTGCAATACCTTTGCGGGTTTTACGACGAGGAGAAGAAAGAGTTCTCTTTTGTGATGGAGTTAATGCAAAAGGATCTGTGGACTTACATGAAAGAGATTTGTGGTCCTAGGAGGCAGATTCTATTCTCTATCCCTGTTGTGGTGGATCTCATGCTTCAGATGGCCAGAGGAATGGAGTACCTGCATTCCCAAAACATTTTCCATGGACAACTTAACCCTTGTAATATTTACCTCAAAAAAATGAACTCCCAAGAGGATTATTTTCAGGCAAAGGTTGCAGGCTTTGCCTTGTCTTCTGTCAACAATGCTAGTCCTGACGATACTGCCATCCAAGACTTTAACCCTTTAACCTGGTATGCTCCTGAAGTTCTGTCCCGTTTGGAACAAAATAATGGTGGTGCTTCTTCTAAGGAAGCCGATGCCTACAGCTTTGGGATGATATGCTTCCAGTTGTTGACAGGAAAAGTGCCTTATGAAGATAACCACCTTCAAGGAGACAGAATTAGACAAAACATAAAGGTCGGTGAGAGACCTTTGTTTCCTCACCGTTCCCCGAAATACCTTGTGAATTTGATCAGGAAGTGCTGGCAAGCTGACCCTGGTCAGCGTCCCAGCTTCTCCTCCATCTGTAGGATTTTGCGGTACACCAAAAAATTCCTTGCCATGAACTCAGAGGCCCAACTCATCAACCCTGAGCTCAACTTTCTTGAGGTTCCGCCTGTGGATTGCTTTGAGATAGAGACAACGTTCCTAAAGAGCTCTTCAACCGAGAGGTCATCTTGTGTGTCCGCTGTGTCCCAGATACCCTATGAAATGTTTGCTTATAAGGTTGTGGAGAAAGAGAAAATGAATCCTAACAACAGTACTACCAAAGATGAATGCTGCGAGCACCACCAAAAGGATGTGTGTAGGAGTGAAAGTGATGACCCAAGTACAGAGTGCGATGATGATAACGCCTCCATAGTGAAAGATCCGCTCCCTCAAACAACCCATCCTACATCAGTTTGCAGTGACGCACAGTTTGTTTCCTCAGAATTCCCTTACAAGAAAACGGTTAGAATAAAGAACCAAACACACGTGAAGGCAAAGAATGAACAAGGTCAGTTCACTTGTTTAAATTTGCATTCTATGTATCCAAGGGTTTTATTCTAAGTGTCGATCATGGTTTCTTTCTAGTGCTCTCGGCATAACTGGTAGTATTGGGAATGAACTTTCATCTTCTTTACGTGTTAAAAAATCCTCTATGCACGCCTTATGCTAATATATACCAAGAGAAAGAAAAGAGATAAATGTGAATACAATTTTAGATTGCAGATATCATGTTAATATCATGTTTGGTAGCATAATATATATTTTGCTGTGTTTGATTGCAAGAAACTAAATGCATATTAAATGGGTTTAAACAGAAAAACAAATATTGCGGAAGACAAAATCATTTCGACCTTCTTTATCGAATCGAGTTTCAAGGACGAGAAAGGTGAATACACCATCATTGCCACCAAGCAATTTGAGTCCAAGTAAAAGACTATCTTTCCTGGGGTCTCAATCGGATCGCAACTCCAAAGGGAATCGATCAGCGTCACCACCAGCATTACCATCAGCATCACCATCACTACCCATTCCTTCAAGGAAAAAACACGATGGCCATTTGTCGGAAACTAAGACCAGTGTAAGGTTGAAAAAAATGGATCAGTCGACATTACCTAGATATGGCAGCATGACAGATAGTTTAAGGATGAAGAAGTCACAAATGACGTTGAACCAATCTTTGAGCGCGGGAAGAATGAGACGTGCCAACACTGAGATCGATTTGAAGGGGCTCACGCGAACCAATCTACTGAGCACTCCAAGAACATCCACAAGGAGCAGAAAAGGTGGTAATGTCTCAGTTTCGGACAACGGTTCAAGGATGTCAACAGGTGGGTTTTCGCCGTGGGCATTGAGTCCCAAAGCCCCCATTTAAGGACAAATAAAGCAACCTGTCATATCTCTGAGTCCGAAAGCAGTTTTGTGAAGAAAAGAGGAAGCATGTCACCGTTCGCAACTTGTGGCCATGTCTCGGATTAAGGCCCTTTTGACTTTCACGATTTGAGGTGAAAGATTCTCATGTTTTGAGATTATTTGATTAGTCATCACCTTACCTTTCTTAGCTGGCACAGTTCTGGTCTTTTTACTGTTTCTGCGTCATGCAAATCTTCCCCACGTTTATATATGCTCCTCCTTAACACAGGCATATATGGAAACTCAAAATGTAGCTTTTTGGGGGAAGGTTAGAAGTATAGTTTCATGCATAGTTGTATTATTGGCAATCTTTTGGAGGTTTCTTGTGTTTTAGCATCTCAACTTTCAGTGGAGGGGAGATATATGTATGTATGAATTATTGGAGGTTGCCTCTCCAATTCGCCATCCCTTCTGTTTCGATCTTCTCAAATCAATTAGGATTTCAAAACATCTCCTTGAAATTATCGTAAGGCTAATGATGCTCAAATCAATCTAAATTATTTGATTAAACAATTTTATTTATAAAATTAAAACAACGCCTATTTTATTAAATCATTTTTCAACTCTGAATTAAATTTTATTTGCAAATTTAAGACAAACACACGTTTATATACTAATACTTTTTTACTCCATATTTAATCTACAAGAAGGGAAATTTATCATGAGCTGAATTATATGTTTAATGCAACTGTATATATAGATATTGAACTAAAAATTATCGGGTTTAGTTTTGATTTTGTGATAATTTTTTTTATAATATCATATTTTTTAATGTTTAAGCTTAATCTGATTACGATCTGATATGGACTTAACCAAAAGTAACCTATAATCTGATTACGATCTGATTTTACATAAACGTACACATTTTTTTAAATTTAAACTTAAGTGTAAAAATATTAATATAGATAAATTTTCCACTGTTCTTTACCAATTTGACAATAGAAAGCTTTTATTGCAAGTGTGTAACACACTGAACAAATGATAAAGGGAAATATACTTGGACTTTACCACGGGGATGTATATCATACACAGTCCTTGGAGATGAAGCGTAGCATGGAGAGAGAGAGAAAGAAAAAAAGAGAGAGAAAGAAACAGATAGATAAAGAAAGAGGGAGAAAGAAAGATAGAAAGAGAAAAAGAAAGAAGGCAAAAGAGAAAGAAAAAGGATCTGTATAAACCTGAAGTTAATTAGTGTTAAGAGATTGATTCATCACATGATAAACAATCACTTTTCCTATAAACCGTACAGTTGTTAATCCTTCATAAATAAAAAATAATCTGAAAAGGACAGCAATAGAATTTACATTGGCACAGATACCTTTGCATAGATACAGGATTACATTCTTGAGCTAAGAACCAACTTGGCACTAACGCTTTCAACTCTAAAATCTTAAGCCCAATTTAGATCATTCTATCAATAAGAGATAGAGATTTGAATCAAATTTCTACTAAAAGTTAAAATTAAATTACGCACATCAGTTTTAAAAATATTAAATGAGGAAACTTTAAAAGAACCGATGTACATAAATTGATTTTAACTCATACGAGAAATTTGATTTGTTTTCTTCTCCAATTAATGTTTGTTGAGAAGCTTCTCTAAATTGGACCCAAATTAGTATCGTTTCAATCTGCTTCTCGGATTCACCCCAGCGATATTTGAGTATAACAAGCCTTTTCTACATATGAGAATGTGAAATTCTGGTTTGGAGTCCGAGTTGCACGTGATGATGAATCCAACTACCACAAAAGATGAGGATTTAGATTGCAGAACTATTTCTCCATTCAATTATGGCCGAGTTGAAGTCCTTCTTCTACTTCAAATTATAAAGCCATAGCTCAAGATGTCAAAAGAATTTTTATACGCTCCCAACATGTTCATGGGATAGGGCCGAGTGCCTGAGTAACAAGGACACTCCAGGAACTCGCAAAACTGTAAGAAAGTCAGCCATGGGGACCTTTCCTTTAAACCATCTGTAACACTTTCACACATCCACTTGAATTGGCTGCAATAAGCATGTCGGAATTCCCTCTCCAGCACACACTTGAAACAAACTGTCCATTGTCATCCTCTGTGTCTTTACCAGAAATGGGATCAATGGACCCAAATTTGTGGGAAGTGATTGGCATGGGAAGCGATCTATAGTAGGAATAAACCTGCAAGAAAACACAATTGTGATGCCTGCACACACACATAACTTTCTGCTAGATATTAAAAAATTCAGTCCCATTCGGTTTTCTATATTAGCCCTTAAATAAATTATGAATACAATAAATTACACTGACATTGTAAAATTTCTTCAGGACGCAATTCTTTAGTTTTTGTTTTTCCATTATAGAAGCATCTCTTATAAGAAAACATGTTGTAATATTTTTCAAACATCTAAAAAAGTTCGTGTAATATTATACTGTTTTTCAAACAATTAAGGAAGATTAGTGTGGGGGTAAAACAAGGGAGGGTATCATGAGAAGTTGGATGAAATCTCAAGGAGAGTGAAGGAGTTATATACCTCATTTGTTTCTGAACCACATGCTATATATCCATCAGCCACTGACAGACCCACAAAATTCTGTCAAGAAGGGGGCAGAAGATTTCAGCTAACCAATCAGGTAAAAATAAACATGGGCCAGTTTAATGACAAAAACATATCTAATTCCTGACATGCAGGCATAGTAGTTGGATAGTCACCAGCACTGCACAAATCATTTTGGTCAAAACCAATCTGGATCTCATAATTGATTTTGATATTCAGATCATCAACCATAATCTAAGGCTCCATTTAATCCCCAAAAAGTGAAATTTTCAAAGGAATTTGAAAGAGTAACAAACATGCTTTAAAGGCACTTCATACCCAGTGCTATTAAATTTAAAACCAAACCTTTTCGTTGGTGTGGCCTGACAGGGTTAGGCTGCAAGCATTAGTGGATGCACCCACAGGAGAGGTTTTATTGAGATCCCAGATCTTCAATGTATTATCAGTAGAGGCAGAAACAAGTGTTTCAGAGTCCAAGAATTTGACATAGCTCACGGCCTTACGATGGCCAGCCAATATACACCAGGGACTTCTAAGATTGCGAAGATCATAGCAATATGTTGAGTAATCCGCAGATCCAAAGGCCAGCAAATGGGAGGAATGAGCAGAGAATTGAACACAGCAGACATTAGCAACATTCCTGATTGTGCCTAAACAGTTCCTCTGGAAAAAAGTTATATTGCATTAGCTCTTGATAAATTAATGGGAAAAAATTATTGTTCACTCTTTTACAGCATCCTGTACTTTTGAAAAGACAATGTGAAGCAAAATCTATCCATTACGGGCTACAGGTCTCCACTGCCACACTATTTATTTTGAAAAATAATGATAGAAGTGTTTAATATTATTTTAGTCCCAAAAAAATACCATCTCCTAATAAGGGCCACATATTACTATATATGATGCTTTGATACTTCAACTTGTTTCATGTATGGATACTTCAATACGTATCTAAGAAATATCCAAACGCATGAAGAACAAATATTTTTATGATGATAATGATTTACAATTTTTTATTTTATTTTGACAATGTCCAAGAAATGTAATTTTAATTAAGTCTGCACAATTGCAATTATATATTATCATGTTTTAATAATTTTATACATTTTTAACCACGCATATGTCAAGACGAACATCCTCTATTATTCAAATAAGCATATCATATCGTATACGCCTTGTACTGTATCATATTCGTGCATTACCATAAATGAGGAACCAAAAAGAAATTAACATATCTAGTGTCTAAAATCTAACATGGCCTTATATGTAGCGACCAAAATTAAAATTGTATTTAAAACAAGATAAAACAATTTAACAGAAACCTTTCTCCATACAATTGGTTAGGCCAAAAAAATATTCTTAGATTCATCTTCTTGATACGAATACAGAAGGCTCATTTGGTGATCAAGGATTTTATTTCAGGTTGAGGAAATCTTGAACCCAAACCAAGGGTATCAAATCAATATTCAGATAAAAAAATGGTCAAGCTAAGTTTTATAATAATCAAATAATAGGCTTTGAAGACAACTGGAAATAATTTCAAATATATCATATAGCCAATGCATGGAGTTCAATGTAACAATTTAAAATTAAATAAACCATAAAACAAAATTAGTTATATCTAAGCTTGTGAAAGTCTCTATTTTGAAAGAATGAAAACAAAGAAATGAAACAGCAAATAGAGTCCGGGCATTGAATGAATAGGTCACAAATATCATAGAGGAATGGTAACATAGAATGACTGATAGGATATAATGTGATAGGATATAATAGGTGCAGGACAGAAGGAAACAGATAGTTGTTAGTTTGGTTAGTTGGTTGGGGAGCCTTTATAAGAAGGAGGGAGGTCTTGTGTTAGGGGGAGCTTTTGGTTAATTCATTTGTATAGATAGGACCTCTGTATCCTGTGGAGGGAGAGTGCTCCCTTGTGAGGGTGGGATGTGTACATTGTATTCTTGATTACAGAAGTAATATACATACGTTTTCTTTCATCTGTGTGTGAGTGAGTGTTGTGGGGAGTGATAGATTGATTTCTTGACTAAAGAAATCTATCAAATTAATGATAAGATATAATATGATAGGATATAATGGATGCAGGACAGGAGGAAACAGATTAGGAATTAGTTGTTGGTTGGTTAGTTGGTTGGGGCCTTTATAAGGAGGGAGGTCTTGTGTGAGGGGGAGCTTTTGATATTCTTTCTATAGATAGGAGGTTGTTCCTGTGGATGGAAAGTGTTTCCTTGAGAGTTTGGTGTTGTACATCTGTATTCTTTAATTACAAGAATAATATACAGTTTTGTTGTTCAGTTTGTTGTGCGTGTGAGTGCTTAGTGCGAGTGAGATAGATTCCTATACTAAAGAAATCGATCAATAACTTCGTAAGTACTCTTTCAAATCCTTTTCATTTAACCATTTAAGTTTATATGACTTTACAACTTTTTTCACGAGAATTGGTAAATGAAAAGTATAAAAGAAGAAATAATGAATTGCTAAATTGTACAATTCTTACTAAACATTGATGAAACGAAATTGCACCAACTCATTCATAGAACATGGGATTCAAAGTCATTTGAGATTTATCTTATGATATGAATAGACAGCTAGCCGAATTGCAATGAATCATACAATTCTAATAACATTGATTCAAACTTTGTGAAAAGGTTCGGCTCAGGTCAGATTTGAAAATTTTCGAAATCTATTACCCAACCAATTGCTATGAGTTTATCTATTTTCAAACCAAATCAACTAATGAACCCAACCCTAGCTGAAAATTTTAACACAGGTCAACCAATCCATGATCAACCCAAATGAACAGTGACTATCAAAAGTTACAATATTCATGTTACGTTTTAGGTCATAAATACAAGTAAAGCTCAAAAAGAAACAACGTTCTAGTTTGTTTCTTCGTTACCATTTGAAGTCAAGCAAAATCTGCGCATCCACATGCTTACATGCATATGCGCTGTATATGTGTGTGTTTGCAAATAAAAAGGGGGTTTACCTCACTGATGCTCCACAGCTTGACAGTGCAATCATCACTTCCACTGGCAAATTTCGTGGGGCATACTACAGAGAAGTCAACAGACCACGCCCTTTTCTCATGTTCAGTGAATTGAGAAAATTCTTGACCTGTACTTGCATCCCATAACTGAAAATGCATCAAATAGCAAAATGCCATGACTAACGCAGGAAGTCAAAGTATGACAGCTGTCAAAAAAATGGTAACATTCTCTCAACCCCCACCCCAACCTTAAAATAACTCATTTCCATATGATAATGGGTCCAGCTGTTTACAATCAAGTGAATGGATGCCATACTATATTTAAGTAAATAATGCCTCTATTGTAATGCTAAACAATATGCTATGTACAACCACGTACTTCGACAAAGTGCGTACATTCCTCTTAATGAGTATGATTCAGGAAGTATTGCAACAGTAGCACAAAGTCACGGCAAAAAATAACATTATTTGAGAACATCATAGAAGAAAAGATCCAAAATAGCCATGAAGAAAACTATTTATTCTTTCATCTTTTTTTGAAATCCACAAATGTAAAATCTTAGTACCTACGGTTTTGCTAGTGCATTACTGGAAACTTTATGAGGATAAAGGTATCAGTATGTCCATAACCACACATGTTTTTACCTTCAAATTATAACTTTCTATGAACTCATATTATTTAATAATAAAACAAAAGTATCCCAAGTATTCTAAATTCCTCTATCCATGACTATGTATTATAAATATTCATCTCTAGATTCTAATTCCACAAGGTAAACTTTTAGGAGTTATGAAACCAGATCACTTGGATAAAGACATCCCTAGAAACTTCAGATTTAAAATATACTGCATATGCAACTTAAAAAGACAGGGAAGCAGCTAAAATAAAATCAAGGCATTAACATGTAACTAATTAAATAGATAGAGATATGATAAGAAATGGTTCATACGTCTTTACCTAACAGCTTATGCTCTAAGGAAAATTAGTTAATGACATTGCATTAGAGTCTATATGACAAAGTGGTCTAGAGTTTGATCCTTGTCTCCCTATTTTTTCTAATGAAATGTAAATTTCAGCAGAATGTAGGTGTGCTTGTACATTATCTATGATTTAAGCCCAAAGGACTCTGGATAAGTGGGTTCGTTAGAGATATAAATGTTATATAAAATCATTCATTATTGTTCTGTTACTAGTGTAAACTTTAGGTTTGAGTCATGTCATGACAAAACTAACTAAAAACATAGACGTTAGAATCCAAACACAATCTTGAGAAAATAACTATCTATTTAGGGTAAGAGTTTTAGCCTGAATAATCTAGGGAAAAAGTGAGTAAACCTTCTAAGGCAGAGCATTTCAGTTTGATCCAGAAAAGCATCAATTACATAGGAGTAATGGATGAATACAGCAAAGAACATTTTCCAATAATCAAATAATAGTTCAACAGAGTCTTCTCTAAAACATACCTTCACTATGCCGTCATAATCTGTAGACGCAAGATAGTTTTTAATATAGTTATTCCAGCAAACACAGCTGATTTTTGATCTGTTTGACATCTCAACCACAGGATAATGAATATCAACAGAGTCATTGCAAAGTGCACTAAACTCAAAAATTTTTATTTTCTTAGATATCCCAGCCGTGGCAAAGTAATCTGCATCCCGATCAAAGCTTAAAGAGCAAATGACATTTGCAGGATTGTTAAAATCAGCATTTCTTAGTACACCGCGCACTTCAAACCTGGAATATCGTGCATACTTGCACAAACCATCAAAGAATGTCCCTAAAGTATCTTTCCTTTTAGGTTGTTCCTCACTTTTTTGGGCCACGCTCCAGTTCTCACGATTTCTTAGTACATCTTTATCAGGGTGAGTTGAGGCATCTGTTTCAGAAAGCTGAAGTTTGGATCTCATGGAAAAATAAGCACTTTCAAGATGGCATATATTTCTCATCAATCTCACTTCATTTGAATTAGAGTTTGGGGATATTGAGGGCAGCATTTCTAAACTTGAAGATTCCATCCTAAGAGGCATAATCTCTTTCTGACAAGAGTAATCATTCTGCAAGCCAGAGGAAACCAAGGAATTTCTTGAGTCGTGCCTCCTCTCCACCTCTCCTATATCTGATTCCAAGCACTTGATTTCCTCTGCCAGTTTGAAAGCATTGTTCTGCTTCTGCTCTTTTAGCAAAACAAGGAAATGCAATAACAATTCCGATTCTGCATCCTCTTGATCAATACTTGATGACAGTTCCTCACTAAAGAACTCTTGCAATCCATTAATCAATTCAGACTGAAGAATTTCCCTGTTATGCAACAGAAGTTAATAAGTTAAGACTTTAGAAAATCATATCAATAGAGTATAACTCGGGTTTGAAGTCCATAATTTAAGAACTAACAGCATAGTTAACTAAAACACTAATAAATATATATTCAAGGACAGAAAGAGAAGAATATCAAATTTTAAAATTCTCTGAATAATTTTGATGAAAAGAAAACTAGTAACTCATGAAGGCAACATTCACTGAATATTGCAGAGGACACAAATTAATAGTGGAACACTGAAATGTATCTAAAACCCAGAAAAAGAAAATGACTCTAAAAAAAATTATTCCATAGCTCGCAGAGCTTAGGACACAAACCCGATGCCAAAACTTCCTTCCGTATTCTGATTCCCTTACCCAAGTTCCCTCCCAAATAAATCAGAAGTTCCTCTCTCCCTCTTTCACTTCACGTATATGCCTTCTAAAAAAACATGTTCCTCTTCCTCCGGTAACTTTTCCACTAAAATGATCAAAAGATTAGACCAGTTATTCCCCTTGACCTTGGTACATTCAATGCAACCTCCTATGTTTCAAATTTTCAAAGCAGATGCAATTTAGAAGCAAACATGTTTATTAAGTTTGCAATTGAAGGGATAGAGATGAAATCCCAGAGAACAAATATTTCAAGTCTGTCCATAATAACTTCAGAGACACTTTTTTATAAATAATATGGAAAAAGATGTGGCTGCCATTATCTAGTTATATGGGAATTATATTTTTACTATTGACTTATAAAGTAAGTTCCTTCACGGCTATCATCTAGTTAGTTAGCTCAAACATTTAGTTAATGAGGCCTATGGCACCAACATGATGTTGGAGAACATAGTACAACATCCAAATTAACCTGTCGGTAGGGGGAAGGAGATTTGAACAAAGGTCTTATGATCAGTGATAACACAAATAATCACATGAGATATAATGCATGAGCCTAATAATGGAAAATGTTATGAATATGCTTATACCTCCTGGAACAACAATATAAACGAAATGCCATAGTTTCATTACACAATATACATTCTACCATATCTACAGCATTCATCCGAAAAAGCAATGCAAAAAAAGTGAGATACGTACATCAGATGTTTGTGAAATCCTTTTTTCATATGATATTTTCATTAAATTTGACATTAACAATGATAGACAATATTTCAATACTACCTTGTTGTTGGACGTGATGACGGTTCTGGATGCAGCAGCCAAAGACAAAAGCCAGCTTCCTTAGGGTTTTCTGATAGGAAAATTGGAGGAAGAATCCTATGTCGAAGATCAGACATTGCTGCAATATGCGTTCTTTCAGACTCAAAATGACCAAGTAACTGAAAAATTGACCCAAGTAAAATCAGCTGCTGAACTTACTATGCATCAAATTGCTTCCAATTATACCAATAACTTAATTTTAGTGACCGGAAAGAATTTCACAAAAACTTCCGCACTAGTTTTTATTCAGCCTGAAATGAGACAACCACTTTGCTAAGAAATAATGACCTTTAATATCTGGGTTTGGACCTTGCTAAGAAGATATTAATTAAGTGGAAAAAAAAGGAGAGAGAGAAAAACCAATAAGTTTCCAAATCAATACTAATGCTAGAAACCATGTTGAGCTAATGTATACAGACAAAAGCTTATTTCAGTGTGTACTTCACAAGTTCATACATAGAAACATGTTTCAATTTGGGGAATAAACATTATAAAAGAATGCATGAAAATTGCATCGTGAACATGACACACCTCAAAAAGGAGGACACCAAGACAGTATATATTTGATGATGTTGTGTAACCTCCCTCGGGACTTGTGTACCATTTATTTTCAAATTTTTCACAAGAAGTCAATGGAATTTGACCAGCATTAGATATATGAGGAATGCTAGACATTCTTCCAATGTTATATTTAGAAAATTGAGTATCTTCCTCATATTCATTGTAAATATCTAGTGATCCACTATGAAGTTTCCTATCACTTGCAGTTTCAAGACCCAAGTCACCACCAGTCACCCTCAAATTCTCATTAAGCCTTTGCTTCTTTGACCCCATTTCATGAGAGGGAGATGTTAGTTGCTCTGACTGCCTTTTTCTAATAACAGAACTATCTACGTGGACAACTTCAGAATTTACAACACCATCCACCATTCTTTTTTGAACAGGTAAACCAAGGTACATGACTTGGTTCGATGGCGACAATTTAATATTAGATGGACATAGCTTATGCAATGCAACTCCCTGAGAGTGAGAGTTGTCCACCAAATCCACAATCTTCCTAAATATATTCAAATTTTCCACTTTGCTAGTTTTATGGTGCCCATGTTTCAGCCATTCTCTCAAAGTCACACCATTACATTCAGACTTGCCAGATCTAGCCATAGCACCAAAATAAGAAGAAAACTTCGGGGTTTTGGAACCAGAGCCCACTGATTGATTAGAGTTCAAGTGAGTAACAATACCAGTCTTCATCTGTTTCTGATCAGTACCAGTGTTATTCTTCATCTGATTCTGATCTGTGCCAATGCTAGTCTTCGTCTGGTTCTGATCTGTGCCAACGCCAATCTTTATCTGATTCTGATCTGTGCTAATGCTGGTCCTAATTTGATTCTGATCAGTGGCAATGCTGCTCCTCATCTGATTCTTCTCTGTGCCAATGCTTCTCCTCATCTGATTCTGCTCTGTGCCAATGCCGGTTCTCCTCTGATTCTGCTCTGTGCCAATGCTGGTCCTCATCTGATTCTGTTCAGTGCCAATGTTAGTCTTCATCCGGTTTTGCTCTCTAGACTGCGCACAGAAGGCATCATACGACGGACCTTTATAGACAATACCCTTACCCTTCAGTGTATTTTTTATGAAAAACTCCGCAAATCCCGATTGGGATATAATTTTTGTCCGTATTCCTTGACGAACATCACCTGCACCCTCTTTATTTTCAGCAGCTGCCAAGTGCTCCATGACATTGCTCTGGCCATCACTGAGAGATTTTCTAGCCAGTATCTCCGGGAAAGATGAGGACCCGATATCCTCCCGACCACTGGATGTGGCCTGGACACTGTTTCTAGTTCCGATATCACTTAGTGAATTTCCAATTCCGGAATTACTTGCTACCTGATAAAAATTCTGCCTATGGTTCTGCCAAGTATACGTTTGCCCTCGGTTGTTTGATGTACCAATATCCAAGCTTGAGCCATTGTAACTTTTTACTGTTAATTCTTCAACCATAGCATCACCGTCATCCATAAAAAGGCTTACACCAGGATGCTGTGATGTATCTGCGTGGTCAATACCTTCAACTATACTTTTACCATGTAGAACGCCATCATATTCCCGAGGTGGTAACTGCGAGTAGTCATGCTTAACAGGAATACGGGCTTCTTGAGATTGTAAGATTTTTCGGCATTCCGTGTGTGGTGAATCTTTGTTCTGGCGCTGTGAATCCTCAGCAACCACCAATTGGGTTGCCTCATCGACCAATTCTTCATCCATGATGTAGTTTTAAGTTCAACAATCACATATCCACTGTAGAAAATCTATCCATCAAAACATAAACAAAAACTGCTCATAAGCAACATCGACCAATCTGCCAAATAAATTTAAAAAACGCGTTATTAAAACATGTATTAATTACCAATAAGAGTTACAATTGGAATAGAATAAGAAAAAAATACACATGCTATCAAATTTGCAGATTCGGAAAGTGAAATTCCAAAAAAAAAAAGAGAACAATGGACATGATTATAACTTCGTAGGTGAATCTCATTTCAATTACAGAAAATAAAAGAAAAGATAATAAATAAATTAAACATACCAAAAACGATGAAGATGAAAAAGATAAGCATGTAAATAATGGAATTAAATTGAGGAGCAGAAAAAAACGCGAGAAAGGAAAAGTTAGGTAGAAGCTAAGGGAGTGGCAGAGAAGAGGACTTACAGAAAAGCGATTCTGTGGTTGGAGGTAAAGTCGGTGGTACCAAACTATAGAGGGAAAGAAGAAGGAAGGAAATAAAGGTAGAAGTTCTCTTCTGACAAAAAGACCCAGTAGTCTTGGCTAATAGCAATAGAATCATGAAGAATGAATGAACAAGTGAATTCAAGATAACGGTGCACGGCTTCATTATTGAACCCGAACCAAGTCACCCGACCCGACTAACTGTTCATCTTTCGAGTCTCCCATTGTTATTAAATAAAATAAAGATTACTATTTCTGTTTTATTTTTCTTTGGTTTCGCTTTATTTTTTTGTTTTAATTTTGTTTCAATTTTTGAAAAAAAAAATTGTCTCCATTTGACGACGTTAATGGTACGAAATATGTGACTTTTTAATTTTAATTTAATTTTATTTTATTTTTTAATTATTATTTCTTTAATAAATTTTGTTATCATATGTATATTTTTTAGTGTGACACGTGAATGTCCATAATTATTTTGATTTCAATATAGTTTTTATGTATGTATCTATTATTTAATTTAATCTCAATTTTTTAAAAAATAAAATAATATTATTTCTCAAAAATTTATTCTTTATATAAGTATTATTATGATATTTTTTATTAAAAATAAATTTTTATATATTATATTATTGTATATTATTAATTTATGTTTTTTAATAAATTTTAATATAACTATTAGTATAATATTTATATGAATAATAAATTTAATTCTTATTAAAAAATGTTAAATTTATTATTTGTATAATTGTTATTAATTAATTAATTTTTATAAAAAAATATAAAATAATGATATATTAATTTTAAATATTTATTAAACAACATATACTTATTAGTTTTAATTGTATAAAAAATAGATTAATAATATAAGATGTTGGAAAAATAATTTTTAATAAAAACATTAATATTAAATACTACCACGATATTATTCTATTTTAAAAAATATAACTAAATTAAATAAAAGTATATATACAAATTAAATTAAAATCAAAACGATGATATTAATTTGATATTCACATCGAAACGTTGAATTGTCTTACCATGTAGTACTAATAATGTTATGTCTCACCAAAAATTTGACAGGTGATAAAAAATAAAAATCAATATAATATGTCATTCTTAGTATTTTTTAAATTGATTTTTTTTTATTTTAAAAAAATTAAAACTAAATTAAATAAAAATATGTATATATAAATGAAATTGAAATAAAAATAATGATATTAATTTGATATTCACATTGACTCATTGTATTGTCTTATGTATTTTAAAACATAAAGTTTTTCTATGAATTTTATAGACAAAAAACAACGCTCATAATTGTTTTTCTGTTCACTTTTTTTACTCTCCTTTTTCTCATTGGTTCTGTTTATTTCCATGTCGTATCTTTTTTTAAAACAAAATTGCAATTTATTAAAATAAATATATTTACACGATTACACTTTTTAATGTACGATTTCTTTACTTTAGTAATCAAAAGTGAAAAATATATATTATCATATTTTCTGATCAGCTTTGACTCCTTGTAACTGCTTGCAATAAATTGAGAATCCTAAGGTTAGATTTATTCTAAATCATTGTAAGAGAATGACACTAATCAATTAAAAGCACTTTATGATGTATGACAACTTATAACTAAATAAGAATAAAAAACAATAACAGCATTGTAATAAATTTATCTATATATTATATAAATTTGTTTTGTATAATGACGGTGTAAAATAAATTTGTACTATTATTTGATAATAACTCTCACTTTATTAGATAAATTTAACATACAAAGAAATGTTGATTTTCTATATTACGTGATGAAATCATTCTGAGTAAAACTATGATTGAAAAAAAAATATATAGTTAATTTCCATTACTTGTGTTCCGGATATTCTGATTAATCGAATCGGGTCTTTGGTTAGGTCTCGTTATAATTTTTAAATATGTTTTTAATAATTTAAAACACCATTTTTATAAGTATGATTTTGGGTTGATTTGACGATTAAGTGAATTTAATTTTATACACAACATTAGCAAAAAAATATCAAATCGAATTCACATCATGATCTTGGATTCCCCTTTAGAAAAAAACGACAAATGGCAATGGATGTTCCACCTACACTCACTTTATAGTGCTACAGGCGCAAAACAGAAGGGCGTTCATCGTCGTCCACTGATTTGTGATATTTTCTGTTTTAAGGTTCCAATTTTTCTGTCCTTGTCAAGAACATGTTTGTGAAGGTTCTTCTAAATGGTAAATCAATTGTACGGAAAGTAATAGCACCAACCCTGTACCAAAATTCGTGTCCAAATGTTGTTGGTTTACTTCATTGAATGTTAAATCAAAACTTAAAATGTTCAAGGTTAAGGAGTTGTATGACTAATTTGGCTATATAAAGCGGTTTAACTTCGGAAAAGCAATTTCTTTTTAAATTGTAATTTTTAATTTTTAATTAAATATAAGTAATAATAATTCATATGGACTACAAATTTCAATATCCATTGAATATAAAATTATTTCTAAAACGCTGAAAGTGACGAGAAACTCATAAAACTATTGGGCCACACACATCTAAGCCCAAAAGAATGATGAACAAACCTTGCTGGTTAAGTATTTTATGGAGTGATGCTTCTTCAACCATCTCATCTTCTTCTTATACCTATCTAATTTTTTTAAATTATAATTTTTTTTTATCAATTTTACTTTTTATCTTTTAAAATCCTAATTTCAATCCTCTTTCGCTTTCACATTTCCTTTCATTCTAAGCAGCAAACTTTTCCACACTGTCATTTTCTCTCTTTCTTTTAATTTTCACTTTCGTTCACACAAAATTTCATAGAAAAGGCAAATTTTGCATGGTATAAATTTAAAATATTTATAACTTCTAATGAGTTTTGGAGTATCATGATCCATGATATAATCTACTACAAATTTATTTCCCACTTTCTTGTTTTTAAATAACCAAACTTAAAAATTTATGCTTAAATTTGAAACTCTGAACCACCATGAGATAACCCTTGCCGTTGTAAATCAAACCGTTTAGACCGCAAGAGTTGAACTTCTTTTTGATAATCACTGGGTGTTCGGTGAATATCGCAGAATTTGAAAGAAAATGAAAAATGTTATGTTAACGGAAGTAGAAATTAAGAGAAAAAAAGAAAATGAAAGTGAAAGTGAAGAGGATGAGGATGAGGACTTACTACGGAGAGTAAAAAGAAAAGTGAAAGTGAGAGGAAATTGAAATTAGAACTTTAAAAATAAAAAAAAATAATAAAAATAAAAAAGATAAATTTAGAATTTAAATAAAATTAAGGAGGTATAAGGAAAATACAGGATAGTGGAGGGACTCTCAAATTTGGTATTTTAGGATTTTATTAAAGTCCGTGTTTTCTCTAAAAAGCCCTTTCAAAGAATTCATGTATGTCTTGCCATTTAATTGTAGAGCTACAAAAGACCACGTAAAAAAATACAATCATCTTTACATATTTTGTCTTTTAGATATTAGAGTTCCCAATATTTTGACACGGAGACAATTTATCATAACAAAAACTATTGATAATAGTCAAAATAGATTGACCTTGTTAGAGATGAAAAATAGATTGACTCGTAAACCTTTTTTTAATTAAAATAAAAATAAAAAATAATATAAAAGATTACTTTTTGTATTCAATGATTTAAAAAGTAATATTATAATTAAGATTGTTAATACCAATACCTGTTTTAATATAGTTGGAGATATTAATAGTAATTATTGTAATACAATTAAAGACATTAATTAATCACTTAAAAACTAAAAAATACCTAGAAGATATTTGAAATGCTTATTTTACATCTTCAATGAAAATTAGAAAAATAAAATTAGCGGGTTAAACTTTTTTTTCCTTTAATTGAAACTTCTATCGTATAAAATGTAGAGATTTATTATAAATACTCATTTGAAAAACAGTATTACTTTCATTGGAAGATTTTTTTTTCCATGCAAATAATATTTTTGAAAAGTATTATAGCTAAAATAAACCTAAAAAATTATTGTTAAAGAATATTATTTTTACCGGAGCTGAGAGTCTTTAAATAAAGTATAAAACACTAACAAACTAAGTTTTTGTTTGTTGATAAGAGAATTTCAAATTTTGAGAAGATTATAAATTTCTTAAACCATAAATAAATAAATAAAAATAAACATAATAAATTATTGTATCTTAAAAATATTAAATAAATAATTATCTCATAATATCTTAATAATATAATAAAATATGATAATAAATTATTACGTTATAAAAGATTAATAGGATTAAATATGCTTTTTCATCTCAAAATTGAAATTAGTCTTTGAAAGTTTATACTCTCGTTTTTAGAACTGCCATCGAAACCCTAATACTTTGTGTAATGAAATAGCTGTCAAATCGAGGTAAACTGAAAAAAAGAGGTAGAGAGTGTTCTTCCCCATCTGGTTAGGGTTCAGGCACAGGGCTGCATTGCACCAGAGAAATTGCTAATCAAGACCTGCTACGATGTCTTCATCGAAAGAGGCGGACCCAACCCTGGGTTACCTCACTCGGAAGGACACGGAGGTGAAGCTTCCGCGTCCAACCAGGGTCAAGAATAAAACCCCCGCTCCAATCCAAATCACCGCCGAGCAAATTCTCCGGGAGGCTAGGGAGCGTCAAGAGGCGGAGATCCGCCCTCCTAAGCAGAAAATCACCGACTCTACCGAGCTTGGCGAGTACCGTCTTCGCAAGCGCAAAGAGTTCGAGGACCTTATCCGCCGTGTTCGATGGAACATTGGCGTGTGGATCAAGTATGCGCAGTGGGAGGAATCGCAGAAGGACTTCAAACGGGCGCGTTCCGTTTGGGAGAGAGCGCTGGAGGTGGATTACAAGAATCACACGCTCTGGCTCAAGTACGCGGAGGTCGAGATGAAGAACAAGTTCATAAACCACGCGCGCAACGTGTGGGACCGCGCCGTGACCCTTCTGCCGAGGGTGGATCAGCTGTGGTATAAGTACATTCACATGGAGGAGATGCTAGGCAATGTCGCCGGCGCGAGGCAGGTTTTCGAGAGGTGGATGAAATGGACACCGGACCAGCAGGGATGGCTGTCCTACATAAAGTTTGAGCTTAGGTACAACGAAATTGAGCGCGCCAGAGGGATTTTCGAGCGATTCGTTGAGTGCCACCCTCGAGTTGGGGCTTGGATACGCTATGCCAAGTTTGAGATGAAGAATGGCGAGGTTGGGAAGGCTAGAACCGTGTACGAGAGAGCCGTGGATAGGCTATCTGATGATGAGGAAGCAGAGCAGTTATTTGTTGCTTTTGCGGAGTTTGAGGAAAGGTGTAAGGAGACTGAGCGTGCAAGAGCTATCTATAAGTTTTCCCTGGATCATATTCCCAAGGGAAGGGCGGAAGATTTGTATAGAAAATTTGTGGCATTTGAGAAGCAGTATGGGGACAGGGAAGGGATAGAGGATGCCATCGTTGGGAAGAGAAGGTTTCAGTATGAGGACGAAGTGAGGAAGAATCCGTTGAATTATGATTCCTGGTTTGACTACATAAGGTTGGAGGAAAGTGTGGGGAATAAGGAAAGGATCAGGGAGGTTTATGAGAGGGCTATAGCCAATGTCCCCCCGGCGGAGGAGAAGCGCTACTGGCAGCGCTACATTTATTTGTGGTATGTTTGATTTAGATTTCCTTGCTTTTTTGTTTATTCACTGATTTTGACATTTTTTTTTCCTAATGTTTGTTAATTGTATATGTGCTATTTAGGATTAATTATGCACTCTATGAAGAGCTCGATGCTGGGGATGCGGAGCGAACTAGGGATGTATACAGGTATGCATCTGTTTATAAAGTTTGGATATAACTGTATTGATATTGCTTTGAATGTTACTAATCACTATCATGTTTAGGTTTCTATTTTGTTCATCAACTCATTGTTATGAGAATATTATAATTCAGTATTCGGATGTTACTATTCATGATTCATAATACTATTCATGTTTTTACTTTTTCACCAATTTACTTGTGCTTATTATATTCCTTTACTAAATCACTTAAAAGACAATTTCTGTGTAGTATTGGCATCATAATTTACTGTACTGCTATTGAGTTAGCCATGCTGATGTTCTTTGTTACTTCCATTTGTTTAGGGAGTGCATCAACCTTATACCTCACAATAAGTTTTCGTTTGCAAAAATATGGCTTCTAGCAGCTCAATTTGAAATACGTCAACTGAATCTCAAGGCTGCTCGACAAATATTAGGAAATGCCATTGGAAAGGCTCCTAAAGATAAGGTAATATATCAGTGGACACGAACACAACTTCTTTTAATTGTAATCTGGTTAACTTTTCACGCATTGTTACTCTTTTGACAACAGATTTTTAAGAAGTATATAGAAATAGAACTGCAACTTGGTAATATTGACCGGTGCAGAAAATTATATGAAAAATATCTGGAGTGGTCTCCAGAAAATTGTTATGCTTGGAGCAAGTATGCTGAGTTGGAGAGATCGTTATCTGAGACAGAACGAGCCCGAGGAATTTTTGAGCTTGCAATTGCCCAACCAGCGTTGGACATGCCTGAGCTCTTGTGGAAGGTACAAAATTTATTTCTTGTGCTATGTCAAGACACTCGCATTTATTTGACATCATTCTTGATCCAGCATCAGGATTTATTTAAATTTCGGATTTGAATGGAACGGGAAATTATGGAAATAGGTGGGTAGCTTTTTTACTTAAATAAAATACAAAGATCACTTTTAGGAGCCTTATACTAAAACCATTGAAAAAGAAGGTAGAAAAGTAAAAATTTAGGCCTTTATATGCAAACTATTTTCTGTTTTATAATTTTATGATGCCTTGACGTGTAAAAAGTTGAATGAATAATGGGGAAATTTCTAAAGAAGAAAGTAATGTTTCTACTTTGTAGATATTATTAGATGATTAGGGGAAAAAGAATTATTGACGATGTAGAACACTGCAAATTAGCGTTCAACAGAATTTAATTGAAAATCTCTGAAACTTTCATTAGGTTTTTAGTTGATTTAGAAGTGGAAAAATTATATTTTTCAACTGAAAAAGTTGAGTAGTTGTATGTTTTCAACTGCTGCACCATATGGTTATGCCCTGGTGTGACAGCCTCTTTTTTCATCATTCCTTATTTGCCTTCTATTGTTTGTTTTATATCTTGCATTTTGCATACCTCGATAACTATATTCACATTAGTCATAATGTAACTATGAATTTTGTTGACACAAAACAGGCATTCATTGACTTTGAGACTGCTGAGGGTGAATTTGATAGAGCAAGAGCACTTTATGAAAGGCTTCTTGACAGAACAAAGCACTTGAAGGTATGGATAAGCTACGCTGAATTTGAGGCAACAGCTATGGATGTGGACAATGAAGACTTGACGGAACATGAACAAAAGAAGCAATGCATTGAGCGTGCTAGAAGTATGTGATCCCAGTGCTATATGGCTCCTATGCTGTTAATTGGTTGTTTTCAGTTAGTTTGAACATAAGTCAGATAGTTTTCTGAATCCCTTCATAATCTTGTTTGTGCTTGTATCAGGGGTGTTTGAGAAGGCTCTCAACTACTTCAGATCATCTGCTCCAGATTTGAAAGAAGAAAGGGCAATGTTATTGGAAAAATGGCTCAACATGGAGAGTACATTTGGAGAGCTGGGTGATGTTAGCTTAGTCCAGTCTAAGCTGCCCAAGAAGCTCAAAAAGAGAAGGCACGTTGCCACTGAAGATGGTTCTACTAGGTATGTAACTATCTCTGTATGCTTTCTATAGTTCCCACATTCTATATGGTGATAGCTATTCAGTTTTCTAACATCATTCCTGTTAATTTAATTTTGCAGAATTGAAGAATTTATCGACTTTTTGTTCCCTGAAGAAAGCCAGACAACTAATCTCAAGATCTTGGAAGCTGCTTACAAATGGAAGAAGCAAAAGTTGTCTTCCGATGATTAACCAATGATAGTAGTTATATTTTTAGTGTGTATATATTGGGGAAAGAGTTAATTCATGTATAACTAGCAAATACAGTGTCATCTACCTTCACATCATAAAATTCTTAGACCATTCCCTTTCATTTGAAATGTAATTTTTATTAGATGTAGAAATAGAGAACTCAGACAGTGGCGTCTGCAGTGAATGCAATCCTGAGTTTTTAAAGTTTTGACCGATAAATGCATTTGAGGAACATGTGTGAAAATTTTCTGAAGGGTCAACAAAGTCTATTTATGGTAAAATATTTGACAAACGCAATAATAATTGTAAGTTACAACAATTTTAATTTAGAAACCAAAACCATCAATCACGCTTATGGATATGTTAGATTTCTAAATCTGATAGAATTTATTACAAATTAAGAAATTGTTATTAATTCTTAGAATATTTATACTGCCTTAAGAATTATATAATATGGTCTTTAACTATATCAATTTATTAATTGAATGATTTACCGATAATAAAAAAGTAAACTTTATCTGAAATCTTTTTAACGTTTTGAAGCACTAATTAAATTATTTATCTCAAAATTCAAAAATAATTTCTCGTATGTTATCAAAATAATTTATAGCCGAATCTATCTTATTTTCTTTAGATATTTTTTTAAAATGTATATTGCCATATAATGGTCGAATATTTAACTTTAATCTCATTCTTAAATGCAGTTTTTACTATATTTATAATTTTAAAAAAATCTGATAATTGTGGTTCAACAATATGAAAATATGGCAATCATTCTACACACCAAAATCTATATGAAAATATTGAAAAAATTCATTAGCTACATTCACAATTAAAAATGTAAAAGAAAATAAAATGTTATCATGTTTTAGATCAGACTTTATCTTTTTTTCTTCTTTTTTTCTTCTTTTTTTTAACACAGGGTAACATTCATACTAGCTATATATTTTTTTCAAAAAATTACACAACTCATTATCATATAGTTTTACAGATTATAAATAACTTAGAGAATTATCTTAGCGCCTTATCAAAAACTCGATAATTTTTTGTTGCCTATAATTATAATCAAATGCATGCTCATACAGACAATCTCCTATTACCGAGTAGATTGTGAAAAGAAATTGTTTGATAATCTTTATTTTATTTTATTTATCTTTTATTTTTATTATAATCTTATGTGTGCTATCTTTATCTTATCACTAAGTTGATTTATAACTTATTCACTGAATTATTCATAAAACTTGTAGAATTTATCTTTATTTTATTGTTATAATGTGTGCATTTATAATTTATTCACTTATTTATCCTTAATAAAATGAAAAAAAAAAGTACTAACTTATCTATTATTATATCAACTGAAGCTAGCAAATCCGGCTACAGGGTTTACCTGTAAAAGTTATACGATCTATTGATTTTTTATTTATTTTATTTTTCTTTGATTTTGATAAGCTAAAAGAGTATTTAGTCCAATGTAATTTTATTTTTTAAAAGAAAGAAAATACCAAGATATCGATATCCCCATAATCCGTTCAGTTTTTATCTTTTAATTTTCAAATTAAACTCAATTCTATCTAGTTATCGCATTATATATTAACAAATATTCATTTTCAATAAACTATAACGTAACAATATGATAAAATAATATCAACTACAATAATAATGATGATAAATAATATAATAAAGTAATAACAACTATACTAATAATGCTGATAAAAAATAAATAAAGATAAAGATAAAAATAATGATAACATAACAATAATAATATATTTATAATATCTCCACATTTTCCATTTATATTAACAAATTGAATAATCCATGCTTATTATTAGAAACAATTCTTTCACTTTTTTTTCATTGAATTTATTTATCCTTATACAACAATTTTGCCTTGGATTATTTCTCGTCAATATTTCTAATCCCTTCGGATTGGTGCAAGTCGAGTTCCATTCCCAGGTAACTGTTTCCTTCTTTTATGTCGATGCATTTTTCACATCACATCTTTCATTCACATTTTGTTGAAGCAATTCCGACTTCCCTTTTCCCACTAATAATTTTCCCTAGATTTGTAATTTCAATCTGGAATAATCACTGCATCAATGCATCAATACTCTGAAGAAACATTGAGTTCATGATGAAAAATAATGAATTCTATTTTATGATAGTTTTCTTCATTCTAAGAGCTTATCAGAAACAATAATATAATATTTGAGGAGAGATTTGATTGATTGTAAATCAAAGAGGAAATTATAAACTTATGGACACTTTCTTTTATGGATCTGTGTTTTTGCATTCATCTTCATTCCATGTATACCTATACCTGTATGTTCTGGATACTAAATTCTTAGTTCTTCAAGCTTCTGGGAGAACAAGTTTCTGTCTCGAATGAAGAAACTTATTATGACACAGATACTATGATGTTGTGCATTTATTTGCATCTATGGTATATATTAAGCGCACAAGATACAAGTTCATCCAGAAGCTGCAGAGTGCATTTACAATTACATAAGCATACATTGACATTTAGAATCTTCTCTTAATCTGTGATGTCTGTATTCACTTTTCAGTTTCAGGATTCCTATTCATTTTCTGAGGAAACGAAGAGTTCCTAGCAAGAAATTTCCCTCTAAAATTAATCTTTTCGAATGTCCCAATAAAAGGATGTTCAAGCACCGTTTAAGGGGATTCTCCAATTCCTTTAGGAGTCAAATTGATCCTCAAAATTCCGAAGCACTCAAAAGAACAAAAACAGGTGCAGATCATGTATACTTGTGTCTTTTCAGATCAAAATAAGTGTTTTGTCTTCGTTAATATGCATGATAAAAAAATTCATTCAATGAAAATGCAGGTTATCATAATGAAATTCTAATTCTGATAAAAGAACAATATCAAAATTAGTTTTATGATGATTTCTCTTCAATCATAGGCACTTTGCAATGTCAACTTCCATCAACTACTTTTCAATATTTATTCATCTCTTATGTTGTTGACAGACATGGAAACCGAGCTCAGCAGAATCGCAAAACTGATAAAAAATGAAGAGCAATGCAAAAAAGATGGGAACTCCATGAAAGAGAAAAAGTTCGTGTGGCTGGTAGAGGATTTCTACATTCAATCACTGTATCCATTGTACGGTGATCTCACCGGAGAGTACGTAAAGTCAGGTCCCAGCAAAGTGGATAGGATGTCCTCAGCATCTTCCTCTAGCTCGGAGTCTGAGTACTTTTCCTCAGAGGAAGTAGATTCTAATTCAGACATCAATGATTTTCCCAGAGAAAGGGAAGCTTCTACTCCTCAAATCCTTAATCCAGAGCTTCAACTTGAAAGCCAATCACGTCAAGTTAAACAACTCTTGTTTGCAAAGAACGCTGATTTGCACAGACGAGTTTTTGAGCTTCAACTGTTACTTAACGACACCAAAGGAACAGTGTCTGTGTTACAGGGAAAACTCCAAACCAACGAGGATCGCTCAGCAACCAAAATTGCTGAATTGATGGCACGGATACATGAACTCGAACAAGAGGCAAAGTCTCTGCGGACTCAGAAAGGAAAAGTGGAAGAGAAGATCAGACGCAGCAGAAACGAAGCATGGACCCAGAAGAAGGACTTCGATGACCAGATTAATGCCATGCAGCAAATGTTAGATTCCGTGAGAAATCACAACAAAGAGTTGGAGGTACAGTTGGAAAGAACGAGAGTAGAAGCTTCGCAATCATGCTCGGTTAGAATACAAAATCATGGGGAGGATTTGGCTGAAGAAAAGGAGTGTTTTCTTGCAAGAATAAAGGACCTGGAACTGGAATTGGAATCTCGAAGCAGCAAACAGCACGATTTGGAGGATAGAAACAAAGAACTAGAAAGAGCAATGGCACGGGGAGTGCAAGAGATATCTGAACTTTTTATTTATCATGAGGGTTGTGAAGAAGGAGCTACCATACATGCTGAAGCTTTACAAACTTTAGTTGAAAAATTAAAAACCAGGGTGGCTGATCAGGAGGAAACGATAAACAAGCTAACAGAAAGCATTGAAGAAATAGGTGCAGAAAACAGACATTGTAAGGATTGGATAAGAGAAAGAAATGGTGAAGTGAAAGAGATGAAAGTGAAGGTAGATGGGCTTGAGATGTTGGTGGGTGAGAAAGAGGAGAAAGAGTTGGTCTTGAAAGAAATGGTGTGGAAGTTAGAAGCGATGGTGAGCAAAGAAGCAGGGGAGAAACTGAATCTGATAAAACAAGTGAGGCAGCTTGAAAGGAAAGTAGAAAACTTGGAAAGGGATGTGAAAGAGAAGGATGGTGATTTGGTGGGGCTTGCGGAGAAGAAGAAAGAAGCAATAAGACAACTTTGTTCTCTGGTTGAGTTTCATCGTGATCGCTATGTCTATCTAAAGGATTCCATGCCAAAGAGAAACAAGTTTTGGTAACAGAAAACCAGTCTCCATTTGCGTTTTCAATAGTCATTGTATTTGCTTCAAGAAACACACATTTTTTTGTGCTTTCTTAGAGAATGCCATTTCTGTTAACTTTTAGGTACGAGGTTGTCACTATCAAACAACCAACCACATTATACCTCTTAGCTGCTTCTGCCACCAATCATGGCAAAAGACTCCTACATTATGATCCTACGTGCCTATGTTCGATTAGATAAATTGTTAGAAAGTTTTGGTTTGTCCATTTTCTTTCATGATCTATGGGAAACAAAACAATTAACTTGTATTCACTTTTCCTATCATTCCACTGCACGTGTTTTTTCTACTTATTTTTGGATCTCTTTGTATTTTCTTGGATTCGGATCACCTATTGATTAAGTATATGTTGTTCTCATGATATTATAATTAAGTTTCACGGTAAGGTTTATAGTATTTTATTTTCTTCTATTATATTAATAGTTCAGATTGATTTCATAATTAAAATTTAATATAATAAGAGATTATTGATTATGGAAAATATTAGAAGGGAGACTTTAGATTCTACATTATTGTTGCTTCTTTCTAAAGGATTGTATATTACTGACATCAACAAAGAGATTAATGTGCAACTCAACAAAATGACGGGAGTATACAATTAGATTCCTTAAATGTCTACAAGTACACAATTATTCCTAGTATTTAGAGTAAGTATATGAATGTTGAATTAACTCCATTATTCCCAATAAACTCATGTCATTACATGTGGGTAAAATTAAATATATATATTCATGTGCGCGTACACGTAACATATTTTTTAAAATTTATTTATTTTAGTTTTGGTGACAGTTTCGTTAAGCAAAGAACAACCCAACGGCCTATCGCGTTACCGTCCGGTCCTCCTGACACATAGATCGAACGGTTCTCCAAGGTCGTCCATCCAGGTTGACTATCAAGAACGAGCGGTCCGCCAAGGTCGTCCATCCAGGCCGACCGACTAGACCGAGTGTCCATCGTGACCGATCACCCTGCTGACCGGCCGTCACGACCGTCCCTCTCAGGTTGACATCCTTGGCCGGTCACCCTGCTGGCCGGCCGTTTCGACCGTCCCTCCCAGGTTGACATCCTTGGCCGGTCACCCTGCTGGCCGGCCGTTTCGACCGTCCCTCCCAGGTTGACACCCTTGGCCGGTCACCCTATTGACCGGCCGTCACGACCGTCATGACCGTCACTCACTATGTCGACTACGCGGTTAAATACTAATGACTCATTAAAGCCCTTAATGAAGATTAAGGTATGATTGGGCTGTTTTCAGGCCCACGAAAGGTAAAAGCCCATTACAATCAGTATAAATAAAGGTCCCAGGTATGATTTCTGGACGGATTCCTTACGATGCAATATATACATGCATCACAGACCGCTCTGTCATATTACTGACTTGAGCGTCGGAGTGCCTTTGACTGGCTTGGAGTAGGAGGACGACCACCTGGAGTGCATAGGGAGAAACCTGCCCGACCTCCAACCTAGAGCGTGGAGCAGCGTCAGTCTGTCACTGTACCGTCCGCTTGGTCTTGGACCAGCCTTCTTCAGTTCGTGGGATTCAGCAACGATCGCGTGAGATTCAGCAACGACCGTCCAGTTTTTGCCAGCTTCTAGTGCCCCCTAGAGACAAAGCCGCTCGGTCTGCTTCGTCCGTCCGTCACCAAGCGTCCGTCCGATCCGTAACATGCGATATCATCCGTCCGCCAATCTTTATCGTTTGTGAGTGTTTTAACAGGATCCTACCAGATCCGGTCGAAACAATAACAATATTGTGAACATTTATTAATAAATGTATTCAATGTTCAACTCGCTTGTTCTTTAAGTATATTATATATACTTACTAATGTAATTTAATAACTTTATATAGAAATTACACATCAAAATTATACTTTACTTTAATATATTATTTTGACTCTTAAATTATTGTTAAAAATTGCTGATTAATATCATTTATCATCCACTTATAACCACGGAAGAATAATGCAAGCAACATAGTCAAAGGAACTAAAGCAACATTACATGGTCCATATATGGCGGAAGTTAAACCTTAGAAGGAGGGTAACCGTTTTCCTGGTCACAACTCATGACTACCGCGTTTCATATCTTTCATCTATAAAAAGCAGAAAACGATTAAACTTAACGTCATTCTCTCACTAATTCAATTTAATGTGAGTTTTGCTCATAAAATAAAGACAGCACAGACAGACTCATAGGATTCTTGACATGGCTCAAACAAGAAACAAGGTAACCATTACGGAGAAACTTTTAGCGACAAAGTCATCCTCGTATTCTACCAATCTTTGGGACTGTGGCAGCACGCTCTACGATTCATTTGAGCTCAACTCCTTCAATCGTCAACTCCACTCCGCCATAGCTAAATCCCCTATAACTAGAACCCTTTCCATGCCTCACTTACCGGAGCGTTCACTTCACGCGCTTCCGGTTCAGCCTCCTCCACCTTCCATCGCCATGCCACGGAAGTTCTTCAACTTCTCTCGCTCCTTTCAAAAACTCATTCGCTCCGTTTTCAAGTCCAACAATAAAACCACCACCACCACCAGTTTCAGTTTCCATGTGCCAGAGAAATACTCCAAAGAGCGCTTCTACGTGGTTTATGATAAGTCTGGACCCGTTCTCTCCACCATCCCCGAAGTTCCAGAGTTTGAGATCGGTGCACCCTCGCCGGAGATCTCTTCCCTCGTCAGAAGGTCATCTTCGGAAAGGTTAATTACCACAAATCGCTTTGTTTTAGATCTTATTTAATTGTTTTATTTGGCTAGGAATTTGATTATTTTCAGAATTGATTCAACCGAATGTCAATGTCAGTGGTTAAGCTGTTTTTGTTAATTATCCTTAATATGGCGTCGTATTATACTTGTTTTAATGTTAATTAACCTTAATATGGCGTTGTATTGTACTTGTTTTAATGTTAATTAACCTTAATATGGCGTCGTATTTTACTTGTTTTGATGTATCAATGTGGAATTTTCTGTTGCAACGTTGGCGAGCAAATTTTTGTTTGAATTAGGATGTTTGATGTTTTGTTTGTATTTAATGTTTCAACTCTGAACCATTGATGGCCTATAGATAAATTAACGATATTTTGTAAAAGGATAATTATGCTCCACCTTCATTTTTATAACAAATTCATTGTTACAAGAGAGATAAAAAAATTGACATATAATATATGTTGTTTTCTATTTAAGTTCGAACTTTTATTTTAATTTATATTTCATTAAATGTATTGTACAATAATTAGAGAATAATATCAAATATGTAAGTTTTTTCCATAAAAAAAAAAGACGAGACAAAATTTAACTGTATTTTTAAAAGTTTACACTCGTATGTTATTATAAAATAGATAGATGTACCTTAAACATACAATAAATAATGTCATGTTAGCATCAATTTTTTTCACAAAGGGTCCACAAAGTTAGATAGCAAAGGACAACTCGAGGTCGACATTTAATAACATGGATATACTATTACTGAGGTTGGGGTCAATATTTGAAATATGAACATTTTCATACTAATACCATGCACAACATTTCAACGAATATTATTGTTATAATATGTGTCTTAAATATGTCACAGTCGTGGAGCTTTGGATTTTCAAAGAGAAACTCTATGCTGCGATGTATTTAAAAATTCGTAGAAATGGTAAAATAATAAATCAATTTTTTATTTATTTTTCTTGGGTGTGAATAGGACAACAGATGAATAAATTATGGAAATTTGAAAACAAGAAAGACTCTTCTATTGATTGCTCAACACGGCTCTGCTATGGGATAGTCATTATTGCTATGGAATCAGAAAAAATAAATGTTATAAGAATATTTTTATTTTTCTAATAAGGTTAAGAATAAATTACTTTTTACAATAATCTACGTTATTTTTTTGTTTTTAAATTAAATGACTAAATACTTTTAATTTTCACTATATTTTTTAATTTACTTTGTATAATGTTTGTACACAATTTAAAAAATGTGAGAAAACGAGAAAGTAAGATATGTAAAAATATTAGTTAATATTACATATATTATGAATTAATTAAGTGGGACAGGGATGGCCATGATAGAGTGCTTGGGTAACACATAGTGATTATTGAGAGTAGGTTCGTTATAAATTGAGTTGCAGTGACTACCTGGCAACATTCATGTGGGACCAGCTGCAAAAAATATTTTATATAAAACTAATTCATTTTTTTATTATATATGTAAGTTTTATTGTTAACATTTAATTACTTCTTATCATTTTTATAATTTTTCTTGTATATATTAATTTAATTAATTTATATATTTTATTAACTCTAACTTATAATATAAGACAAATATTTTAAAAATGCGACACACATAGACAATACTAACTGTATCTATTAAAACATAACAATTATAAAGAAAAAAAAAATGAAAATAAGGAATATGGAAGAAAAAAAAATTATTTTGATTAATTTCCATTATTTGGTTTACTCAAACCAAAATGATTAAATAACGTTCAGGTTTTTGAAAATGTAAAACATTTTCACGTTAATTTTTTAAACAGGAAGTTTTTAAAAGTTTTATGAAATAGGTGTATATTATAAAAGAAAAAGTTTGTGAATGTGATTAAATATTATTTTAATTTAAAACGTGAAAAATGTTATTATTTAAATCTTGTTTTAAAAATAAACTCATCAATATAAATATATATACATGCATCATATGGACTATTTTTTTTATAATTTTTTTCTTACTTATACAACCATTTATTTGGTTGGTTTGCATTGTTTGTCTCGTCTCTTTAGACTTGAATGAGCTCACATGATTCATGTTGTGTTAGAGGAACATGCTTTAACTTCTTTTGCTTCATTATTTTCTTTATTATATTATTTTCCTTTCATCCCTTCACAGTATACAATAAAAAACAACAATAGTATCTTGTTTTAAATATATATTTAAGCTAAGTTTAATAACTTTTTGTCTCATTATCATGATTATTTTTTCTTAATTTTGTTTTACTATTTAAACATTTTCAGTGTGCTCAATCCTTTTTGTTTACCAAATTAAGTATCGGTCATTTCTAACATATTGATATATCATACCATTACAGCAATTATACTAACATTCCTTATTCATGTCAAGTCAATTAGTCAACTTTAATTAAGGACATCTTATTTAGTACTCCTGTCGCATATCACCATACTAACATTATCATTGAATTCCACAAAATAAATTATATTTACTTCTATTTAATTGACTGCCTTGGTACATATTACGTTGATACTACGAATCATAAATAAATAAATAAAAATAGAGAAATTTCAAACAACAATTATAGTAGAAAGATTGTTTTTTACTTTTCTTTAAAATACGTAAAGATGACACTGAAAGAAAACAAGATTATAAATAAAAAATAGTATTTAGCCTATATGTTTTTTAGTCTCTGCGTACAAGAACGAGTGAAAACTAAATAAAATATAAATGGATTAAAAATGTTTTCTTTTCTTCTTAATTTTAAGTGAAAATAAAATTAGTTTCCTTTCAAATTTTAGATTAATTTTATCTCTCATTTTTATAATTACGTAAAATTAGACTTAAAATCAATTTCTTAACCTGATATTAAAGGTTAAAGTTTATCATAACGTTACTATCAGAATACACATTAGTATTTAGTTTCACATTCGATATCGACATAAGATAATATATTGAAAGTTTCGTATCAACTAAAGATAAAATAGATTTATAATATATAAGTGAATACAAATATCATTTTACACTGATTTTGTGAGATTGAATCAAATTTAAAATCAACTCCTTATTATTATTTTTAATTAAATTTTATTAAATTTATTTAAATTTTCAAACATTTCTCAACTAACATAAAAAAAATGGGTGAAATAAGATAAAAAAATTAAATGTTATGATGCAAAATAAACTTAATAAAATATAATTTTTATTTAAAACTAAGAAAAAAAAATTTAATCTATTAAAAATTAAAACATGTGAGATTACAACCTTAATGGGGAAAAGAAATACTCGGTATTATACTTTATTTACTTCTAAAACCCCGGAAACAGGTTTTTATGTTTGGGCAGTTTCAGATCACCTTTCTTCAGTGAAAGAAACATGGCGAAGGAAATTTTGACTCTTGATAATGCGACCACCTGCACATCTTGGAACCTTTCCGGTACCAGACTCGCTGCTGCTTCCGCTGATGGCACACTTTCAATCTTCGATTCCCGCGATCCATCTTCTTCTTCCTCCCTCCGCTCTACTTTCAAATCTAGGGTTCGTCTTCTATTTTCTTTCCTATTTTTCCTTTTACTCTTATTCAATCTGTAATTCGGACTAGATTAAGTTTTACTAAAACGCTAATGAATTAATAAATCGTGAGTTTTATGAGTATATGTTGTTATATATTATTGTTATTTACAAACAGACTTTGTAGGATAATTGTTCACTTTAACATGGTCATTCCTTATTGTTCTCTCTGTGGTTTCTTAAGGTTCTCGAAGGAAAGATCGTGAAGATTGTTTGGGTTCCGCCAGAGTACGGTGATGCAGTCGCGTGTATTTCCGCCCATGGAATTGTGTCATTGTGGGAGGAGGTTGCAGAAGGTATCATTGATTGGTTTTTTGTTAGAGTTGAATCAATGTGCTTCTTATGGCAAGCATTCAATGGCTTAAGCTTTGGAACCAAGTTGAGCACTAACTATTAAATTTCTTGTTGGAAAATAGGATCTGGTTGGAATTTTTTACGGCATGCTGTGTTTATTGTTTAGTGGGTAGTTTTGCATATTCCTTACGACTTAGTTTTAAATCCAGTTTTTTAGTTTTCGTCAACAGGTTTTTTTCATTCAATGTGTTACTTTGTGGAATCTTGTTCGGTTAATTTTGAAATTCTGAAAGTCGATATGTAGATTCGCAGTCTCTTCAGTGGAAGATGTGCAAAAGCTTTGGAGACAGTTCAAGCAAAGTCCTTGATGTTCAATTCGGGATCTCTTCGACTAGTTTGAAAATGGTTAGTTATATGGCTAGTACAATGTCATTGATATTTATTTTGGAACTATGCTTTTTTCTATTTCTGCTGACTACATTGTGCGTACATTATTATTTAACATAAAATCCCTTACGCATTATAGCTAGTTTAGTAATTATTTTTTCATTGATTAATTATTATTATTCTATTAACATTTTAGGTTGCAGCATATTCAGATGGCAATATAAGAGTTTTTGAGCTCTTGAACCCCTTAGAACTGAGAAACTGGCAGCTTCAGGTGAAACTAAATATTCAAATATAATTATACCTTTCCTCACAGTAACAAAATGAGGTACTAAATATTCTTTTTCTTTTTTTCGTCTCACATTTTAGGCTGAATTTCAAAATGTTATCGAGTCGGTGTCTGCATTTGGAAAGGCTTCGTGCCTCTCTGCATCCATATCTTGGAATCTACAAAAGGGTGCAAGCCAGGAATCAAGCTTCCTTGTAGGTTTTAATTCAAATACATCAGAGCTTAATTCTTCCAAGGTAACTCTAGTCTAGAATTCCGCCCTGTTATTTTATTGATTTCAGTTCTGTTATCTATATTTTTTCATGGTATGATTATTGCACTCTAGAATTTTCGTCTCCACTTTTCTGAACTGTGGATAACCTTGCAATAGATGCAAACTGTGAGCCTGTGACAATGGGCAAGAGTTCAGTATTGCAGCAGAAGCACATTCCACATCTTTCTTCTATTAGGTTTTGGGGGAGGATTATGTCTTTGACTTGAGATGTTTATTTTCCTCAGGTATGGGAATTTGATCAGGCTCATCAAAGATGGCTTCCGGTAGCAGAATTGGCACTGCCTGAAGACAAGGGTGATCAGGTTTATGCTGTTGCATGGGCACCAAATATTGGCAGGTAATATGTGCAAAAGTTTAGAAAAATGTTAGTTACATTTATTGGCTGGGACTTCTTCGTACAACCTGATTGACAACAACTGTTTGGATAGGTTGATAGTCATGATCTCCTGTAGTCAACTATCACGAGGATGTTTGTTATTCTACTAGGCTCGGTCTGTGCTTGTGTCTATCTACCACCTTTGTCTTTGGGTTGTCAAAGAAATGTGAAAGATCCTTTTCTGTTATATAATTATTTGCATATATCAGTAATTGGTATGATTCTTATGTAGACCGTATGAGATCATAGCGGTTGCAACTCACAAAGGACTTGCAATATGGCATCTTGGATTGAACCCTGACCATGATGGAAGACTCCCGGTAGACCGAGTTGCACTACTGTCAGGTCACCAGGGCATGGTATATGAATGACTTTAAATTTGTCTTTATTTTATATGTCCCCTTCTACTCTTCAATTTGTATTTAAGAGATGATGTGGATGTTGAACTTAGCTTCTGATGGGTTTATACGACAATCTGTTGCTTACTGTCATATGTTACTTAGGTGTGGCAAATGGAATGGGATATGAGTGGAATGACGTTGGCTACTACAGGGCAAGATGGAATGGTCCGATTATGGCAGTCTAATCTCAATGGCGTTTGGCATCAGCAAGCTGCATTTGAACCCACTTCGTAGCCACTAGAGCAGTTAAACGCATCCGTTTTACGTGAAAATGAATCTCAAATTTTTGTTCTGTAGAGAAGATTAAAATGCCCAGTCTACTTTTGAACGGCGATCGATAATTTAAACCGCATTCAGTTTGTGAAGTAGCAGGTGACATGGGTTCCCATTTTTTGTTTTTGTTTTTGGCACACCCAGAAGTAACTATTAAATATTTCTGTTGTAATTTAGGTGGACGACATTTATCCTGTTAGATGAAAGATCTTTCAACTAATTATCATGCTTTTTGTACAAATCACATTATTGCTTTCTAGTAGCTACAGATAAAATTTTCCTTAATGCAGTAGTGTAAAAACACTTGTTAATTGTTGATCAAAAGGATCAATCGATTTCTTTTTATCGTCCCTTTAGATCGAATGCAACAGAATGTAAAAATATTCTTTATAAAATTTAGACAAAGTTAAGGGCTGTGGAATTTAAGCTCCGTCTTTGGTCACCGGATGTTCAGAAAGCTCAACCCAAGAGAGATGTTACTCCAATTGCAGTCATTTGGGCCTCGCATTACCCAGGCCTACACCCATCGTTTTTTTGGGCCCATAAACACAAAGTTCCTGCGACTCAATCATGGGAAAGCTTGACTACAGAAACATGTGTGGAAGAATATCTGAAATGTCAATTATTACTTGGCTGCTTCCTCTGTGAACCTGTTGTTACTTAAATTATTTGTCTTTTAAGGTAAATAATACACATGTTTTATGAAAACAAATTCATTATATTAATTCATGATATAATCATTTTTGTTTACTAAAATTAATAATTAATTTATTTACTGTGAGTATTATTATTAAAGATATATTCTAAATTTGAGACACATTTTTAAAATGACAAAGTAAATTAGAGAATGAAAGTACCTTCTTAACCCTCAACGGTAAGCCTTGGATTTGTCTGGGTCATCCCCGATTCTGTAACATGCATTATAGCGAATTCAGACGATGTTAGCTGAAGTCAGCTTAAAATGAATTTTTGAGTCCTGAAAAAGTTTTTTTTGAAGAAATTCGTCATCACTAACTCGTTAATAATTTAATAGAAAATCACCAATTCACTTTGAAAACAATCTTTTGATAGAGAAGGTTGGTCCCAACATTTTCGGCAGTCCCTTTCACACTAGAAGGTCGCTTCTTTGAACATTAACATGAACAAAAAAACACCGGCGTTTATTAGTGCTGTCTGGAGTCTAATGCATCATCGTACTGTCGTTTTTTCGTTTCTTCAAATGTAACAATAATTTCGACAAACACTATGAAATTAATTTTCTCAAGTGCACTTAGGATGAACCCCCAGGCATTGAAGGGCAATTTGCACCAATTCCCACTGCATCGAGTGAGAAATTGAAGTCAAAATTTGGAGAATTGATGGTTGATGCATCAGCTAAAACGATCCCGGCAGCATCAGAATCAGGGCACGGCTTGTCAAAGACCCTGTCGAATTCATCATGTAAATGGAAAGACGGAGACACAAGATAATTTGATTCAAGTGTGTTCGGAGAGAAGAAGGACGTCTGGGAAATGGTGCTGCAGAAGGGATCATTCTCCAGTACGAAGGAAGGAAGAAACGTGTGGTGGTTATCTTGTGGCATGCATCCAAACGAAGGGAATGGATGTGGCGTCATGTTATCCGTTTCCACAGTCAACGTGTTTGCGTCGTTTGTAACTCTTTCTCCCGATGACTGTGCATGATGAAACTGAACGTCACTGTCACAACCTTGCGATTTCTCTTCTGTGTCTGCTAATTTTAATGGCAGAACGGCATAGTTTCCCTGAGAACAGACGTGGCTTCCTCGGTAACTTATGTCAAAGACATTGGTGTCTTCTTCCGATCTCTGCACTTGCTTGGTGGCGAAGCAGCCCTTAGATTTTTGGAATGTGCACCTGTAGTAGCTTCTGCAAATGTAACAATCCGTTGTTAATTGTTTGATCAGTGACCAATGAATTTCTTAGAGACAAATTTAAAAAAATTTCACCTGGGATATTTTGCATTGAGGATGTTTTTCTGTCCATATTTTCTCCAGCTGTAATCATCTTGCAGAGGTTCTTCAACCCCATTCTGGATCTTCACTCTAACCTGTTCCGTCCATTTGGGCATCTTCTTTCTGCAGTGAAATTCCCACCAGTGTTAGAACAAATAGAAATAACAAACCTACGTTAGAAGGGATTGTCTTGTGCTGCTAAAATTTGTACCTTTTCTTTGAATTTTGTTTAAGTTCTTGATGATCCTTGAGGGCACCTTCGTAGTGATCTTTGGGAGGAAACTGTGGTGAGGAAGTTTGAGTTGGTTGATGCATGGTTTCTGAATTTGAAAACGGTGCATTTTGTTTCAGAATAAGCAAAGCCTTGTCGTAAGAAGACAATATACTCTGCAGTAGTGAGTCCCTAGTGTGAATCGAAGAGGGTATATTGAAGTTTTCCTTCAACTTTATTGCTATCTGCAACCCCTGAATTAGCTCACTCACGAGAGCTTTCTGCTCCCAACTCTTTTCACTTTCCATTTTACTCTATCTAACTATTGAAATGGCAACTAAGTTTTGAAGTTTAAACTGATTTGTTGGGACAGAGAATTGAAATGGCAAAAGCTTAGTGAGAGGAGGGTTTATGGTGAATGATGAAGCAAAGGAATGGGTGCTATTTAATTGTTAAATGTAAGTAATGTATGAAAATCAGTCAAAGTTTGACTGAGAAAATGAGTTTGAGTTGAGACTGATATTTTGTTAGTGAACAATAGAATGCTGACCAAGTCCAGTACACGTCAGCTTGATAATAAGTTTCTGATGATGATGATAAACCATTGGTTCCTAATTTACCATTTGTTTAAAATGTTTTCGGATAGAAGATTCTTTGAGGATACATATAAGGGATGAGAAAAATTTAAGGTAAATAATTAATACATGTGAATATTTATTAATAATAAATATTTTAACACTTATTTAAAAATAAGTTAAATATATATATATATATATATATATATATATATATATCAATTATTTAAAAAAAAATTAAAACTTAATTTGTCTTGATTAAAAATTAAATTTAAATTAAATTAAAATTGTATTTCATTAAATTGAATTTATATTTTATTTTTTATAAATACTCATAAATATTTTTTAAAAGATAACCTACTATTAATAAAATGAATAATAAATAAATTTTTTTATTTCAGATTGAATAACTAATAAATACTATTGATACGACCTGATCCTTACCTATAACCAAACATTAATTCAATCTGATAGTGACCAAATGAAAAAGGAAAGAAATGGAATAAGAATAAATTCACATCCTTTTGCTGTAGAACTTGTGGAAGGATTAAGAATTATAGTGTGAAAAAGAGAATTAATATTGAAATGATAAAGACGCCTATGTATACTCCGCGCAAGTTTTGACTAAAAAAATACTTTTATTTCATTTTTTATCCCTTTCACTTCTAGAAGAATACATTATATTCCTTATTGGTCTATTATTTGTTTTAAGTTTAGATAATTATGTAGGAAATACTATAAGTTATAAAAAATTATATTGTTACGGAATAATTAATAGAAAAAACTGAAAATACTAAAACAAAACATGTTAAAATGATAGAAAATTACAACAAAGAGAATTGAGGAGTAAAGTATATTTATTAGTAATAATTTTCACTACTCGTTTGGAATTGTTACTAAAACTAATCATCAATTCTGATATTATTGATAAATTTTTTAAGAGAAAAATTTATTGAAGTTTCAACCATATTAATGAAACTCAAACCAAACAAAATAAGAGATCATAAGAAGAGATAGGATTTGCTGCCTCTAATCGCTTTTTTTACCTATACGAATAAATGGATTTTTGTATGCACAGTGAGATGTAATTATGATTTGAAACTAGCCATGTGAAAATTACCAGACACAAACAAGACAAAGTTCAATGTAACTAGTTTAATACTTCCTGCAACCATCCAAAAAGCAAACCAAGTTAATTCTTTTGTGGATGACACGTCAACCATTTACAGAAAACAAGATTTCTGATATTTGCTATCTTGCTAAGCCATCCAAATTCTTCTCTTGTGATTCCTTTTACTTCACGTGTTTTTGAATTTAAGAACTCCATGTTGACCAATCTATTCATGGACATTAATGTTTAGCGATCTTGTTTTATTGAATATTTTCATAATTTAGCGATCATTTGGTTTTAATAATTTTTATTAATATTATTGTATTCATCTTCGCATTTGTTTTAAATCATGAATTTTATTCTAGTTTGATGGTGATAAAATTCTTACATACTTCAATTTTTATCTATTGTTATCGAAATCTCATTTATACGAACTTCTTTAATCTTGATTTAGAGTTGATCGAAATCTTATTTATCAATATAAAGTCCTTCAATCTTATGCAATAAAACTTGTTTATAATCCTATCTATGGTGCAAAGATAAGTTAGAATCCTACATATAGTTAGAAGGTTTAAGAAATTTAAATCAAACTTAAGGATAACACTTTATTATATACTAATAATATAATTTATATTATAAGTTTATTTTAAATTTTTTAAATTTTTTTATTTTTTTCAAAGACCTAAACAATTAATACTAAAAGACATTTTTTTTAGACATTATTTTATTTTGTTGTAGGAGACCTAAAACAAATTAGTACTAAAAAACTTTTGACACATTTTTTTAGGCCTAAAACAATGACTTTATCCGTTTGGACCTTGAGTCAGTTTGATTATGGTCGAAATCTTACTTATCATTGCATCTTCCAAAACCATATCACAGATAAGTGTGAAATATTCTCACTTAAGATAGACCATAATGACATTTTATTATCTAATTGAATCTGGTTTAAACAACAATATAATAATGTAATGTTATGATTAATTGTTATGTTACATATAAATGTAGATAAATATTAGAATGATTATGAGTAAAATACATATATAATACATGAATATTCTGTCAAGCTTGCCAAAATTCAGGTGAATTCTTGTTTGAATGTATTTATCATTTATAAACAGTTATGGAATGAAGGCAAAGTTTATTGCAATCATAAAACAGAATGAATATGCATGCCTTGTGTAAGATCCATAGAAAAATATAAAAAAAATTCTATCTTACTTTATTTTCTGGTTGTGATCCTAAATATTTAAGTGTAGTATGTATTGGTTTGTAGAAAGTATTGAGAAAGTGAATAAAAATTAGTTAATATTAGTTTTTATACTTAATTTTCGAAATTTATATGAAATAAGGCTTAAGAAACATTGTTTGCATTAAATTATCAACAAATTTGAAATGGTGTAGTGGTCTGTGTATATATATTGATGTTAGAGAACATGAGTTCGATTCTTATCAAGACTCTTCTTAGCTTTACAATTTTCATTTTTTTTATAATTGGTTGACATGTGTGGCCCACATGATGTAGGAAAGAGAAAAAAAAAAAAAGAAATGTTGATCTTGTGAACGTGAATTATGCAGAAGGGGTTGTTCTTCTTTGTTTTTTTTTTCTTTTCTTTCTTGTTTCTTCCATGCATAGTTAGATCTAGAAAAAAATTAAAGTGAGAGTAAGTTAGAATTTTTTTGTAACTCTAGGAATGGTTATTCACGGAGAAGGTAGTGTATTTGTTTTTTTTCCTCCTTTAATAGTTTGGTATTATGTGCTTTTGCATGGGATTGGAGAGGTGGTTTTGTGAAAAAACAAAACCCGTGTCTGATGTGTTTGGGTTTGTAGTGAGCAAAGAAATATTTGCAAAGACTTTGGAGGCATAGGAGGGACTCACCTTATTGTTGTTTTGTTGTGGACATTATTTTTTTTTAGTCTGAAGTTGATTAGAAAAGAGAGGAGGAGGGGCTTTTAAATTAGCTTAATTGGTGAGTCAGAGAAAAATATTTTGCTACTATTCTTACAAAAAAAAAACAGAACACTAGTAAGAGAGGTGTAGAGACTTTGTTCTTCTACTCTTAGTGGAGTTTCAAAGAGGATCCAAGAGGGTGGAGTGACTTTGGGGTACATCAAGAGGAGAGAAGCTTGTGGTCATTTCATTAACATCAAAGAAAACTCTAGAAAATTTCTACAACAAGAGGTAAGGGGAGCTTGCCTTGCTTTATTTAGTTGTGATTTGGTGAATGGTGGGAATAGGTATATATTTGAAAAGGGTATAGCTTGATATATGTGTTGCATGGGGTATAACTTTGATATATGTTTTCTTGGGGTATATCATGATATATGTGTTGCATGGGGTATAACTTTGATATATGCTTTCTTGGGGTATAGCATGATATATGTGTTGCATGGAGTATAAATTTGATATATGTTTTCTTGGGGTATAGCTTGATATATGTTTTCTATGGGGTATAACTTTGATATATATTTTTCTTGGTTATAACTTGATATATGGGTTGCATGGGGTATAACTTTGACATATGTTTTCTTGGGGTATAGCTTGATATGTTTTGCATGAGGTATAGTTTTGATATATGTTTTGCATGGGGTATACCTCTTATATGTGTTTCCTTGTTATATTTGTAATTTTTCAAGTTATGTTTTTATGGTTTCCATGTGGGGTACCTTCTTACACTCTAAATCTAGAGTGTATGAGGTGTGAAAGGGTGAGTTTTCTCTTCCTTTTAGTGGAAGAAATGAGTGAGTAAGTGGGTTAGGAAGAAGACTAAGCTTAGGAAAAAAAACCAGGGGGTGTAAACTTGGTAATTTCAGAGGGTGCGCCAGAAATTTTGTTTTCTGGACACGGGGTATAAACTTAATAATTTCTGGGGGTGCACCAGAAATTCTGTTTTCTGGATAGGGGTATAAACTTGGTAATTTCAGGGGGTGCGCCAGAAAGTCTGTTTTCTGTACACGGGGTATAAACTTAATAATTTCAGGGGGTGCGCTAGAGATTCTGTTTTCTGAACACGGGATATAAACTTAATAATTTCTGGGGGTGCACCAGAAATTCTGTTTTCTGGACAGGGGGTGTAAACTTGGTAATTTCAGGGGGTGCGCCAGAAAGTCTATTTTCTGGAGACGGGGTATAAACTTAATAATTTCTAGGGGTGCATCAGAAATTCTGTTTTCTGGGCAGGGGGTGTGAACTTAGTAATTTTAGGAGGTGCGCCAGAAATTTTAATTTCTGGACAGGGATGTGAAATTAGTAAATTTTGGGGTTAAAAAGAAAAAGTATTTTAAAATATTTTTTGAGAATTGTTGGTTATTTTGTGTGGCCTATATTTCGTTGGTTTTATACATGTTATTGAGAACATGTATCAGATTGTGATCGAACGCGATTAATTAAGTTCGTTGGTAATCATATAGTAGATTAAGTTAATTTACTTGTTCTTTTGTAACAAAAGAAAAGAAAAGGTGTGAGAAATTCGATACGATTATAGATTTGAAGATCAGAAATTTGAGTATCACTTCTTCTACGTGAGAAGGTGATTGTCTCGCCCATGACTTCGGCTCGTGCTGAGTATAGTGCATTTGTACGCGTAGTACCAATGTGTTTACTCGTTAGTCCTTAAGGAGTCAGGGAAGACAGGTATGAAGTTACGATGGGAAACGATTTTCATCACCGCTATTGAGAGCAGGTTGTGATGACGAAATGTGAAGGATTGGTTTTCCCCAGAGGATAATCGATTGTTATTGAGAACAGGTGGTGAGGACGAAAATATAAAGAAAACGACATTGAATTATGAAAGGATAGATTGTGGTGATATTTTTCGCGTCAATATATGTTATTGTGATTTTTTTTGTTGTATGATCTGTGTATAATATGATATTTCTGGTTGCTCACCCTTGCATGTTGTGGTTTTGGTTTCCACCTGCAATGATCGTACTTGTACGGGAGCAGATGATATTGCAGATGTTACTGGAATGGAGTAGCTCAACGAAAGTGCTGGGAAATAAAATTTGTCTGGGATTTTCTTTAAGTTGCTATTTATCGGCGTGTTTAATTTTTATAGTTGTAAAAGACAAATAATATGTGTTTTCAATATGATGTAAGAACATATAATAAGTAATGCTTTGCTTCCGCATTTAAAAAAAAAATCTGTATTTGGACGAGAATGTTTTAAACGCTTGTAGTTTGATCTATTTTAAGTAACATCTTATTAAGGGGCGTTACACCTTGAAGTTATCCTTTGAAGTTTGCAAATTTAAGTTGTTCATAACAAGTCACATGATATTTCTTTTGAAAGACATTCTTTCATGAGTATCCTTTTGCCATTTAGATTTATATGTTGATGTATGATTATTAGAATGAATGATAATTTGTAAATTTGAAATTATTTATGATTATACATATGCCTCCTTTATGATTTAAATAATGTATATTATTATATTGATCTTAAAGTATCATTTAATTATAATTTGTAGGAAAACTTGTTACATTTGTATTTCACAGATGAATAAATGTCTTTGCAAGTTTAGAAGATGACCTCAAAGTAACATAATAAATTTTATTGTCATTTTGAGCGAAAGTATAAAATTTATATGTAATTTTTATTAAAACTAAATATATTCCGTTACAATGTACTTCTCTATCATTAATAAAGGAGATTAATAAAGAAAAATCATCTAATTAACTACTTTTTTTCCTGTATACCTTCTTATTATTATTTTTATTTAAATTACTAGTTTTAAAAATTCAAATAACTACCCATAATAAAAAAATAATCTATATAATAAAAAATTATTTAGAATAAAATTATACAATTATTTATTTTTAAAATTAATTTTAAAAAAATATTTTTATAAATTAATATCGTTTTTTATATTGGTGTTCTGAAGTGAATGTCATTTTGTGCTTATTCTTCTATTTTTATTTCGAAATATCATGTTTCTTTAACAACAACAAAATACTATAATCTTTTCGTTAAGTCTTTCTTATTCGGCAGTGTGTACAATGTTTACTTTAAAACTTTATTTAACGATTCTAATCTGGTAATCAAATTATATAGTTTTTTTTTTCTATTCTAAAATGTTTTTGGAACATTCTTAATAAAATACTTTACATTTATTTTTATTTTGTGTGTAAAGGATTTATATAGTGTGTGAGAGAAATTACGGATGATACTGATTAGGAGACATTCAAATAAAAAAATCACAAGTTGAAATTATAAATCACTTAAATTAAATTAAAGTAGTCTAATACACACCTTTTTTTTATACAAACTAAAATGCAAACTTTTTCGTAGCTTCTATGACACTGACGGAAGTTTACGATTCAAGCAGAAGGAATACAATGGGCGACACAAAAATTTCAGAACAAAATTTATTCGGTTAAATATATTTTTAAGATCTTATCAAACTTCAGATTTTTATTTTATTTGATAGTCCTTGGACTTTGATTATATTTTTAGTCTTTTATTAGGTTTTTCATCATCAATATCAGTCCTTGAAAGAGATAAAAAAAATAAACAAAAAATATTGTAACCCTTAGAAACTGATATTGATAACAAAAAATAAATAAAAGTCTAAAAATACAGAAAATATTATCTGAAATCTATAGACGTGTAAAACATATATTTAACCGAAATTTATATATTTATGAGAATTATGCCCAGAAAGATAGAAAAGAAAAAATCAAGAGTCTTTGGCTTTACTTTGATTTTTTGTAACAGAGAAAGTGTGAGTGTGTCTCATAATCCAGAATCTCTCTATCTCTTCTGCTTTACGACCCGGAATGCGACCCGCTATCAAATTCCACCTATTCAATTGCAAATTCAAATTAACATTCATGTATTTTCAATATTTTCAATATTTTCACTTAAAAGGAAAAGTATGTAACTTATAAATATTTAATCAAAGACAATCAGATAATGTTCAAACGAATTGTTTGACATTAATAATGGCCCATGACTATTACCCATTTAAATTCTTTATTATGAAACATGATAAAATTAATAAAAAAAAAGTGCAAAGATTATGCATTTTAAAAGGCTCGTGTTCAACCGGAAAATGTGTGGATGAAGAACCTACAAGAGGATAGCATCTGTCTAAATATTAATAAATTATTCGAGAAAAAATTTATGTTTCTGATAAATCTAACTTAATTTTGCCAATATTTAAAATTTATGAAATTCACTAGTTTTTTTTGCAGTATTTTCAATGAGATAAAAAGGTACAAATAAATAACATGGAAGATTAAAAAAACTTAAAGAAATAAGACAAAAAAACACCCTAGGATATAACAAATAACAAAAGCTACAAAGAATACAAATTTAAGTACTTAACTCATTGTATATATCTATTTTTAAAAGTGATTTTGAAATAATAAAACAAGATTAACAAACATGACTTGTTTCAAAGGTAATTTTCAACGAAAAGGATTAAAAAAAAGACAAGGAAGAAGGGGAAACAATATGGTCGGTATCGTGCTTAAAAGTGTTTTATTTTATTTAAGAAAACACAGAATCATGAATATAAAATGTAAAATAACTTAATTATCTAATATTTATTTATTCACGATATTTGTTATTCTATTTACAATATAAAAAATATCTCTTTTCTCTGTTTTTCCTTACCACACAATTTAAAAATTGTCTCACTTTTATGTTAATTTTTCTTTCTTTCCACTTTCATTATTAACATCTTGAAGGGTAGAGATAAAGAAAACTACAGAGACGAACTGATAAAATAAAAATTAAACTTGTCTGATCAAGGAAATAAAGAAAATAAAGATAAAAAATATTTTAAAATAATATAATAATTCTCATTGTTTCTTAAAACTAATATTTCTCTCTCCAACACGTTAATTTCATCGTCAAGTGTGAAAAAACATCCACGAGTCCGTACTGTATACTGAATAATTTACGTCTGAACTTTTTATTGTATTCTTGTTCATAGAAAAGAAGTTAAAAAGATTATATCACAACAGAAATAAATAGTAGAAAAATAAAATTGAAAATTTAACTATATGATAGACTAGAAACAAGTAAAGAGACGAAAAGAAAATATTTTAAAAACTGTACAATCAAACTAATTTGATAAAAAGTAAAAATGAAAAAATGAAAAGACCAATATAATCTCTGTATCTCCTTTAACCAAAAAAATAAAAGTAAAAAATGATATTTTAATATAAATATATATATATATATTTCACACTATTGTTTTATTTTTTTTAAAGAAAATACAAAATTTACTCTATTATAATTATTTCACCTTGTAACGTGTTAAATAAATATAAATTTATATTACCTTATCCTTACTAATAAAAAATAATCACGATTATCTACCTTTTCCCATTTTAAAAACCAAACCAATCTTAAAGAGAAGAGTTAATAATCTGTTTTGTAATTAATTATTGGTATGTAAGCAATGATGATGCCTTTAGCCAAATAACTCATTACTACCGAATAGTCAATGTCTGCCATGAATGGCCAAACATAATGGATGAACATTCTATTTTTATAACCATTCATTCCTCTGACCTTTAAGTCAACTTATATAATCATCTACGGTTAAAATTCTATCTAGGTGCATGCCACAATCCGAATCCTGGTTAAACTACAAAGTTCTGGAAACTTCAGATGCACAGAATTAACGCAGAAACCCAAATCCTCGTTAAAGTGCAATGGAGTTTTCTGATTGTTTAAGAAAGAAAAATGCACTACAACATAAAACATGGAAGCTTACTTGTCTCCGACCAGCTTGTACATCCTATGAATCAGATCCTCTTCTTGCTCGCTCATGTGTATCACTTCCCACTCGTTGCTGCTAACTTCTGCATCGTATTAACCTTTATCAGAATTTCCGAACGAAACGCAAACACTAATTATTTACAGCATAAATTAATTCATGAAGAAAAGAACCTTCTGATGTTGTAGTTGCGGTGGTTGACATCTTCGCCTTCTCACCTTGTTACCGCTGACACGAACACGAACACGGAGAGAGGAAGAAGAACGCAGAGACTAATGCTCAGAGGAATTGAATAATTTTGTTCTTAAACTGGTCGAATATGAGAGAACTTATAGGTACCATACAATTGTACGCTGCATCTATATAATAATTATAAAAATATTTTAATAATATATATATATATATATATATATATATATATATATATATATAAGTAAACTGATGAGGCAATGGAGTTGGGAGATAAAAGGTGATGTTATAAAATGTATTAGTATTGGTACAAATACAAATGAGTGATATTTTATTGTATTCATTAATTAGCTCTGTCTCTGGTTGTGGGTCAGTCAAACTAATGTTAATTTATAAAACCTTCTAGAGGATATACACAGAGTGTATTTTTATATTACAGTTAGATAGAACGTATTGTTTAATATTTCACGATTTCCTGCATCAGTAGACAGTCCATTTTTTCAGATTTTCAACGAAGGTGTCAGATCCACGTAAAGTAAAAATATACAGATACCTCACAACACAGTGCACGTGTGAACATAAAGCAGAACAAAATTTTGGGTGACTTTATTTTTTTTTTTCTTCCGATTGAAAATATTAATTTAGTTATTTTATGTGTGAAACCATATCTAACATTTGGCATGGTCGTACCAGACTACAGGCGTTATGATTGATTTACCTCGATAAAGGGAAAAAAGACCGCAAAGAATTTCACTGACAACGAACGAACTTTCCATGGTTCGTGTCCAATGTTTGTAGGAGGAGATTGGATAATTTGTTGATGTTTTTTGTTTTGTAATTTTGATGGCAGAGGTTGAAAAGGTCGAACAGAGTGAGGTAAAAAAATGACCGCTTGGTGGATACATCACATGCTGGGAACGGCTGGTACAAAACTATCCCTCTCCCTTTATAAAATGGTGAGTTTGACTAGTAGATATCTGTATTTGTGATCAATAAATTGGAGGATAGCATTATTGATGCATGAATAATCGAAATTTTTTATTTTCATAAATAAATTATTTTTTAAATATGGACAACTCTCGTCAATAACAATAAAAGGATGACGATAAGGTGTTTTGCTATATTTCAATCAGAAATAATATATATATATATATATAGATAAATGTAAATTTAATTTTTAAACTGATTCTATTATTAGATTGTACAAGATCTAAAGTCTTTTTTAATAAATATTATATTTATTTTGTCTTTTCTTTAATTTTAGTGGTTTCTTTTTCTCTCTCTGCATGTTTATTAATGTCTTGACTATAAAAGTTAAATGATGTTGGTTTTTACTTTTTGTTTATAGTTATTGAAAGTCTCACGTCAATCATTGATAAAGTCAATTTATAATATATAAATAAGTACAAATCTCGTTTTACAAGTCGTTTTATGAGATTGAATTAAGTTTAAGAGGTTGAATTAAGTTTAAGTCCACTTTTTAACATGATATCAAAGTCAGGTTAGAGTATATCTTAATTATATTTGTTAGTTTATTGAATAGGTTGTTCTATCCTATCATATCGTTATCGGATAACCAATTAATGATTAAGTTCATTTCTCAATGCTTGCAAAAACTTTCATTATAATACTTACATATAAATGAATTATAAAAGTTACATTTGAATGAATGGTATATTAGGATAGTGGTTATTTTAAAGAAATTCAAACCCTTTTATTTACCATGAACCTTGAATGCAATTTTTGTAAGAATAAATATATTTTAACAGAATTTTTTTATAATATTTTAACACAACGCATGCATTATTTTTTTTATTATTTATTTATTTATTTATTATTATGTTTACTCACTCTAAACTCAATGAAAAATGTCATATATTTTATATTAAAATATTGTTAAAAAATCTCTATTAAAATATCATTGTCCTTTTCTATAATATTATTTTCAGATACAGTGAACTACATAAACTTATTTGTTGATAAGTATTTTGAAACTATGTAAATTACAAATTAAAAATTACAAAAGAAGAACATCTATATTTTGAAGAAGGTTTTTTTATTCACTTTGCAAGCATTTCATTAAAGTCGTTCTTTGTCAAGAATATTGAAAATATGTATTTTGTACCGATATCCTAAAAATTATATAAAAAAATAAATCACTCTAAATAAACAATTAATTATGTACCTCTATGAATTACAAATTGCTTACAAAATAAGTCAGCTTCATTTATCTTGCGCATATCTATTTTGTTGACATAATTTTTAGCGACATATGTAAAAATATACTCTTTTAGTATTGTCTGCAGAAGCAACTTTTTAAATGTAAAACGATTAGAAAGTAAATTAGAAAAAGAAAACAATTATATATACAAATTATAAACAATGAGAAGAACAAGTTATTTTGAAACCAAGTTGTTTCATCTATTTTACATGTAGTTTTTTAGAATTGGTTAATGTGTATTTTTTTTCAATGTAGAAATGTAATTTAATATATCCATTTTCATGAAATTCATAAAAAAAATATAAAAAATGTACCTATAGAAATTACAAGCTAAGTAAGTGGTTACCAAAATGGCATATAAATTAATTAAATATAAAAGTATATGGTGCTCCTTGAACTCGCATACTATAGCAATTGGATGTTGTATTTTACATTCCATTAGATTAAAACACCACTTTGTAGCTCAGTTCTTAGCTCTTGCAATATTATAGTATAATTAAAAAAAAGTCAAATTATTAAAAAAAACACTGTAATAGAAGAAGGTATAATTAATTGAAGAATGTATATTTGAAAGTTCAAATTTTGTTAAAGAAATTGATTTGAAATCTGGAGAATCGAAGAAGTATATTATTATAAAAAAGTGAGTCATTGTCGGTGACGTGGTATAGAAAGAGATGCATCCAATTAGGCTGAATGGTTGATTAACTGATTCTAGAAACTTGATTTAATATGGAATCTGATAAAAATAATGTTATGTTGTTGGTCCTTTCTTGTGTTCATAGATTCTAGAAACGCATGCTTAGACTAGACTTATCAGACCAAGCTTATCAAGCTTTTCTTACTCAATATATCACATCATTGAGGTCACTTCACCATAAATAAATAAATAATTTATACCAATCTTAAATCTAATATTTATCATAACTTATGTGCACAGAACAATTCTAACAAGATATATCATAGCAAGAGTAAAATCTCGCTAATTTCTTAAAACGGATAACGAGATTTCACAAAATATTTTAACATCATTCACATATCATCATGTGATTGGTTCAAAATTACTTTACCATTCAATAATAATAATCATAAATATCAATATTGACCAATCATAAAATGACATATAAATATTAAAATATTATCAAAAAATATTATCAAAGTATCATTACCATCTTAAAACTCATGACTAAAAACATTCAATACTCTAAAAAACAAATAAACACATATTTAGTATATTTATTTAACAAACACATTATTTTTTATTGTTGTAAATAAAACTAGAAAAAAGAATAACAATAATTAATTCTGTTATGCCCATAAACATTATACTTAACCTAATAAGTTATATTTAGTATGTCCTTAAAACAATGTAAAATGTATATAACATTAGGTATAATGATTTATGTTACAGAAAAAAAAGACAATGATATGTTAATATAAATCTTTTTATAGTATTAGTTTTTTCATAGTTAAGTTAGTACAATAATAAATTAATAAAACAATAACAGTGCATTGTATCAAAACATTGTCAAAATATATTTTTTCTAAAAAAAATCGCTTTTAAATATAAAAAGTTTCAATCATATAAAATCAGCTTTTTTACACTTTCTTCTCATTTTAATTTTCCAAACCAGTATCTTTTTTTCTATTTTCCCTTCTTTCATTTCTCTCACCCACTTTCAACTACAACTAACAAATGAAAATAAAAATTGTCATCATCACCACATTTCAGAGTATGCATAATATAGATTTTAAATCGTTGAATTTCTGGCCAACTATGATTTTAGGACTCAAGTCTGCTGAACTAATTGTCCTCCTCCACTTTTCAAATGTTCTAATTTAAGCTATTTTAATGGAATAATTATGAAATACTACCAGAAAGAGCCAGTCTAAAATAAGTAAGAAAATAATGAGATTACAAAAACATTACTGAATAACATAACTACATTGATATCTAGAGAAAACACTTTTTCTATATAATAATAGATAATGATACTTTGACAACATTTTTTTGACAACATTATCTACGTGTTATTTTGTGATTGGTCCAAAATTATTCCACAATCAATAATAATAATCATAAACACTAATATAGACCAATCACAGAATAACAATGTTAAAATGTTATCAAAAGAATGTTGTCAAATTATAGTAAATTGAATAGAATGATGTCTCCTAGGATAAAAATTGCCAGAAATATATTGCAGATATAAATTTATTAGAATAAGCTTTTTATTTTTGTTTATTTCATGAAAGCAATTGGATTTGATGTTTGGAAATATTGTTGGGAAAGAGGAAAGAAAACATAAGAAAAAGATTAAAAGGCATTTTGTTATAGGAAAGAGCAACCCAACCGTGGGAGTAGTGGTATGGTTTGACCAATTATTTTGGTGTGGAACAAAACTGCACTAACTTTTTAAGATGTAATGTTCAATTCAAATCATCAAACGAAGCTTCAACGTGGAAAGTGCTTCCTTTCCATACATACGTACCAACCTTTTATCTTTCACTCAATCAATCAAAAGAGAACATGCTTCATTCTATTGTATTGTACGAACAAAACATTTGCACAGTTAAAAAATAGATTTTAAATTTAATTTAATCTCACAAAATAATAAGATTTCTATTATAGATTAATCTTATTTTTGAGTGTAAAACTTCCAACATCGGACATTACAAAAAATCCCAAATTTCTGCATATAGTTCGTTAAATTTCTAAAATGTTTTACAATATGAAAAATAAATATATTTTGATAATTTTTCCTAAAAGTAAATAAAATGATTTTGGGAAAAATATAATTACTGGTGAAAGTGATAAAGAGAGAAATGTATGGAGGAGCGTGGCTCTTCTGAGAGTCTTGGCAAACAACTGTTAAATTGAAATTGAATTTGAATTTGAATTTGCATGGGTAGTTAGCTAGCAGGATCGTTGTTAGCATTACATATGGTAAAGTGAACATGTTTTAAGGAACTGTCGTGTCCCTAAAATAGGTTGATTATAATAAAGAATGTGATATAAATTTGAATTTTAACTATTGTTTCGGTTATGGGCTGAGTCACCAAACTCTTTCATAATTTGTCTTATTGTCGTCCGGTCTCGCTCCAAGCTCCGTTGTCTTGCTCTTCCGTCCGGGAGGGAATCTGTCAAAGATCTTTCGATGCCAAAGTCAGTATTCGTTTGGCAATTCAATAGAACAATAATAAATGTGCAGTCAATGCAACATATCTACCACTTACCTTTTACCTGTATTTATAGTTTTCGCCATGGGCTTGGGATTAGTGAAAAGTTAATCATGGCCCAATTCTAGCCCAGTGACTCTAATCACTATTTACTTTAATTATGGTTTTAACGACCCAGTTCACCTACTGTCCGGTTAAACCGATTCAGCGCTGCTCCCTTTGGACCGCTCGGTCCGTACGGTACATGGTTATTACTCACCCGAGTGAAATGATGAATGAACGAGTAGAACAGTACGCAGTGAGTGTTTATGCAAACTGTCCAGCAATGCTATGAGAGGACCAAACTCGAAGGAAAAATGAATTTTAGTGCCATGAGTGAGAGACAGCGCAGTAAAAAAGATTGAAGAAACGCCGGCGGTTAGATTGATGTCGGCGCTGCTTTCAAGATCGTCCGGTCCGTATCGATTAAGCTTTTTGTTTAAACAAGTTTATTTCATTTGATCTGATTTTAAGAAAAAAAAAAGTAGTACCTTGACTTTATCTATTTCATAAATCATTCATATATTTTCATTACAAACCTATATATTCAACTTGTTTTTTTATAAATTAAATTAAAATTTTCTGTATATATGCTTTCTAAAGGTCAGCTCCGTCTTCGAGAAGGCTAGCTTCGTCAATGCGATTGTCTTATACGTGAAACAATCATTATTGTCAATTCAAAAATAAGGTACAATTAAATATTCACCGATATTGATTAAGGAAGTTTTTCAGTACAATACATATCTTTAGAAAATAACCCCACTCACAAATCACGCGCCTCGACATTATGATTAATAGTTTGGTATTTTGCGCAACAAAATATTAATAGTTTACTTAAATTACTTTTGACAATATGATTAATACAATCATTTGGTTAAATTTTTAATTAGTGTACGAAAGAAACACGATTAAAACGAAACATTGCAATGAATACCATCAGTTGCATTTATTTTAATAAGTAAGATTGAGATGATTTGATTTGTCGAGTTAATTAAGGTTATTTTATTGTTTGTTTGTTATTATTATCCTTGAAGGTTTGTAAAGGGCAACTTATTTTATTAGTTAATTGAATGAAAAGATGTTGGAAACCACGCGAAACCCGTTATTAGTAAGATACTTAGGAGGAAGAAAGGCTTAATGACTTTTTCTTCCAATGTGTGATCTCACCATCATGATGGAAATCTGAAGGTCTTCGAATCTTGCCACTAAATTTGAAGTACCAAGATCTTGAGACCCCACTCAAACAAAGTCAACGGTTTCCAAATTCTTTTTCTATAGTTTCTGTTTTCTGTATCAATGTAAAAAAGGGCTTCTTAGAAACCTTCAAATTAAGGATAGAGGTAATTAATCACTGTATATATATAATTATAGAACCCTAAATTATTTAAAAAACATAAATAAATAAAAAAAATGGTAAAATTGTGAAGTGGTGAAGAAATTAGGGATAGAAGTTGATGGATTCCAGTCACGTGGTTGGCTTCCCTGACAGTCCGTTCATCCGCTGTCTGTTTCTATATCTCGAATTTCTGAGACTGAATCCTCATGTTTTTGTTTGAAGAATCGCCATGAGTACAGCCTTCGCCATTATCTTCTGCTTCCTTTCTTCCTTCTTCTTCTTCTTCACTTTCTCAGACGCTCGTGTTCCATTCCACATTCACTTTCACCGAACCAACTCTAATTCACTTTCCAACACTCCCAAATCTCACCAAAACCAAAACCAAAACCAATGGCAACCCGAAAACTCCAACCCCAAACCTCAACCCCTGATCAATCCGAACCCAATGCAAAAACCTAAACCTCTTCCCTTCACAGTTTCCAATTTCGACCCTCGTAATCCAAGAAATCCGTTGCCGAAGTCCTCGCGCGTCGACTCGCGGAAGCCTCGTCAACGCTCCCAAAACCCACTGCCACGTGCCGGTGTTAGACACGTGGCACGCGGCTGGACCAGATTTGGAGTAGTTGAACCCGCCTTGTTTCGCCAACGTGGCATGGAGAGGAGGTTTTCTCCCCGTGACCAACGCATGAACGACTCTAACACTGGGTTGGTCAGAAGGATCCGCAAGTTCTTGAATCGCTTCTAGATTTTATTCATCATACATTCTAAATACCATATACGCGTACGTTACGTAGTCATGTATTTATTTACGTATGTATGTATCTCTTCACTTTTTATTTTTTCTTTTCTTTTCTAAAGGCTAATTAATCATGCCTATTTCATTCATATATATATATAACACACAGGATTACGTCCCCAAATTTTTATGCTTTCAGATTCTTCAAGTCTGGATTGCCAACTACCTTGATACCGTTTTTTAATGTTTCACGAATTTGATTATTTGTCTATGAAATAAATCATTACACCATCGATTTTATTTAAAACTTGACATAATAAAACTATTTAGTAGTTTTCTAGTTATCGACTATTCGTAATTTTGGTGATGTATTTCAGTAAAGTTCAAAAACCAGAACATAAATATACAGCAGTAGTTTCATGTTTTTTTTTGTAATATATACACGTCTTCAAAATATGAAGTTAATTTTTATATAATTAATTATCAAATAATTAAGTACATTTTAAATTTATAGTTTTAAATAGAAAACACAGTATCCATCAGTTGATATTTAAAACATTAAATTGATAATAAAAAAAGTTAGCCTGTTCCAAAATTAGTAATCCGGAAGTTATTTTCAAGGATAAAATTATCATTTTTTTAAAAAATCTATGAGGTGCTGGAAGGAATTGCCTGTAAGTAATGGGGCACTCAATGCCCATTCTATTGAACCCGTTATACAAAAGTTCCACTGATGGCCCAAATACGAGAACAAGGCCTAAAGGTTCATTCAGTTCACTTAATTAAAAAGACCCAAACATAGGTAACGAAAAAAAAAACTGACAAGTTTGGTCCTCCCCGTTCAATAAATAACTATCTTTTTTTTTTTTTTTTTTTTTTGCGGAATTAAATTATCATAACTCTTATTCGAGAGGAAACTATTATTATTAAGTGTCTGCTTGCGTTAGTTTTGACAAATATAATGTGATTAATAAAGCATGTGCATAAACACGAAGAGTTTAAATTTGAAGTTGTTTTGGAGGTGGGGTGAAGTTAACTGTATGGTAGAATATCTGAAGTCGAGCGGTTGCCAACAATAAACCAAACGACCGACTAAACGATCGCCTTCATCCGGACAGTTAGCAATAGTGCCTTTATCTGGACAGCTAGCAATAGTAAACAAGTCAGGTATTAACGAGTAGTCAAACGACCGCTTCCGAGCGATCGTCAACCTCTTAGACAAAACGATTGCGTTATCGTACAAGATAATGCCAGCAAGAGAATCACCATGCACTCGTCAATATTGCCCTTGTATCGATTGTCTTAATAGCGATCGTCTTATTAGCGATCGTCTTATTAGCGATCATCTTAATAGCGGTCGTCCGTTACATAAACCAGGGGTGAAATTAACCCAGTCAAGCTAAGAGTCAGCATACGCTCGGTCCGCTTTATTCAGACTGGGTCAATTGACCCAGATAAACTAAAGAAGAAGCGGTTACAAATGTATAACCATGAAAGCGCAAGTTGCGGAACTAACCAACCGAATATTAAAGACGAGGATCACGATCAGGTGACTAGATTATCCAACTAACCGGATTTTTAGGTAAACGGTTCATCTTATTTCTAGGTTAAATACGAAAAACTTGGAGGAGACAGGTACATTTTGAATAATTCAGAGAGAGAGAGGAAAAAAGATTATTTTTCCATTATTGAACTAAAAAGGTCCAGTCATTCCTTTTTCTGACTTTAGCGTCGGAGTGTCTTCGTAGGTACCCACCCCATTCTTCCTGAAGAACCCTGTGCAAGAGGAAGATATAAGGAAACATTACATTGCTGGAAGGAGAAGACGTCATTTGTAACACCCAAATAATCTAAAGGGTATTACTGGTAGTAAAGACTAAATTAATTTAATATCTGATTTAAACAATCAAACTTTATTTCAATCCTTCCAAAGTACAATTTCCAAATTTACAAACTTTAAATAATATAGTCTTTACCACTTAACATAAATTCGAAATTAAACTTATAAGTCTTACACCACATATTTTTTTTCAATGCAAATTTATTCTATTTACAAAAATCCCTAAAAGTTTTTCCCGCATCTCTCTCATGATCTTTAAGCTTTTTCAACCGCATCTGCAACATTATCTGCTCACATATAACATGAGTTATATGATCATAGCACAAACAAAAAAGGGTAAGCCAACCATATCATACAATCATTAAACTTACTTACAATATAAATGTTTCAATCATGTATTTCTACAATTTATAAATACCATTATCCCGATGTCATTAATTCATCATTTTTTTTTTAACTTCTTTAAAATCATCGTTCCCATTTTCATAACCTTACAAGTATACCATGCTTACTCACGAAGCCTTATGGTCAGACCGCTCTCTGCCTGCTTCCTTAAGCCTTACCTGTATATTATGTCTTACTTTCCGAAGCCTTATGGTCAGACCTCTCTCTGCCTGCTTCTATAAAACTTACGAATCATATGTTTATGTCAAAGCCTTATGGTCAGACCACTTTCTGCCTGCTTCCATAAACCTCGGGTGTTACTTTCTTCATATCAAGTTCTCATGGTATAAACTGAACATACTACTCCCAGTAGTAAACATCATTTCATAAGTAATGATTTCTCATATCCAATCCAACATTTCATAAAATCAACAAATCATACCCTCTTATCCACCTAACTCAATCATGTTCATTCTTTAATTATAAATTGACAATAACCCGTTTTGATGTCAATATCCAAAATAAAGTAAACATATTACCAGTTATCATACTTCATATTATAAACTCATTTTTTTTTTAAAAAAAACGAGTATAACTCAACATATTTTCACCAATCAAAGGTTATAGATCAGCCAAAATACATCAACATGTCTTAGGAACTACATATTAAAGTTTGGGCTCAATGTAGCGGTAAATGAAATATATATGAAGTTTTTACCATGATAACTTTATGCATCTTCAATCCACTTGTTTTATTTTATTTTCATCCTAGTAGAGATCTTTCTTTACCTCAATTGGTCACCGGAGAGGACCCAGATGTCTGAACGCATCAAACTCACCTTCGATGCCAGCACATATGACTAGTCACAACTGACTGGACCAGGCCAGGGCTGCTCTATGATCAGGGATGTGCCAACTCAGGTTTTTAAGGTTCCTCTATCCTACCAACAAGGAAAGGCCCTCAATAATTAACAATTAATTTATTTAAATTCTCTCACAACAATCTCAAACAGTACCTGTACATCTATTTAATACCCATATACAAGCTATTACAGAACCCTTACTCCAGACCTTCCAACAAGATCAATTTCAGCCAACAAACTCATTCAAAACAGATTAAATTCATCACATCACAACATGTACAATTTTACAGTTTCAGTTATAACATCTAATATAATAAAAGTCATAAAACAGTTTCACAAGAGCACACCAGTTCAACATTCATATGCATATATTTTTATAAAATAAATTCATACAAAAATAATTAGCTCCCCTTTACCATCAAGATAATCTTAATAAAAAATTCAGGGGAAACAAGAAGTTGAATCTGACAGAGCCGGTTAGACAACTTCTCATCCTTCCAGAAAGAAGCAATAAAAAAAAATAGATAAAACAATAAAATTTCTGGGGAAACAAAAAGTTGAATCTGGCAGAGCCGGTTAGACAACTTCTCATCCTTCCAAAAATACAATATAAATAAGAAATAAAAGGTCTGGGGAAATAAGAAGTTGAATCTGGCAGAGCCGGTTAGACAACTTCTAATCCTTCCAAAAATAAAACAACGAATAAGGAAAATATAAAAAGTATGGGGAAACAAGAAGTTGAATCTCGCAGAGCCGGTTAGACAACTTCTAATCCATCCAAAAATACAGAAATAAACAACTAATAACATACAAATTTCATAACATTAATCAACATCATATTTTACAACTATCACACTTGGATCTAAACACAGAAGCATGTTCTCATTCAAAATTCAAGATCATACAGAAACAAGATACTTCATATTCAAAATTTAAGATCAGACAAGAGCAAAATATTGCATATTCAAGACTCAAGATAATACAAAACGAAATACTCAAGGTTAGCTCCCCTTACCTCTATTACAGACTTAATCTCCTCGTTCCCCGAAAACTTCCAGAATGTCCCCTTTGCAACTAGAAATTCTTCCAACTCTCTTCTCTAAAAAATTTTCTAAGTTTTTGGTTTAAATTTTCAGCCTTCTCCCCTTGGCTATTTATAGCAAAAAAAATTACTATTCATTTTTACTATTCATTTTGACTATTCATTTTACTATTACAAAAATAATTTTTTTATTCACAATTTGATGAATTCTGATCTCTTATGACTCAAGAAAACGTGGAATACTTATCCCTTCCACAAATTAATTATTTTTTTTACTATTCATATTTTACTATTCACTTTTTACTATTCACATTTTACTATTCACATTTTTTTTATAATATAGTATCTGAATTACAAATATTTTCAAGGGTCTTACATCATTCATCATATTCGCATCTCGACCTCAACAACTATACTGAAACATTAACTATTTAAAAATAATGTTTAATTTTAACATGTTCACTCATAATTTAGTAGAATTATTAAAGTTAGTAAAAATTTAATTATTCAAAAATTAATATTGTATTAAATGTAATTATTTATATCTTTATCTCTTATTTATATTTATAGATTTCAAATAAGTTTTTAATTAGTTACATTCTAATTATGGTTTAATTGGTGATAATTATATTTTGTCTTAAAAGAGTTAGAATTAATGTTAAGATCTTATTTTTGTGTAAACGTTCGGTTTTTGCCTCTCAATTATACGGTCACACGAGAAAACTTGTATGGAGAAATAGACCGTCATAAGTAATTAATTGTTATAAAAGTAATATCAAACTTTAAACTCTTCATCACAAATTCTTAAATATAATTGAATTAAGCATAAAAGTTATTATTCAAAGGAAAAACATAAAGCACTTTCAGACTCGGTTTTATATGAGCAAAGTTCTGAACAAAAGTTTTGTTGTAAGAAAATATAAAAAAGTATATTAATTATCAACTCAAAACAAAAAAACATGACCTTAGCCTTTGGTCGTGTAATTGTACGTTGCAAACATTGCTGTCTGTTCCTGGCATATTCAATTCTGTAGCTGTGATTGCATCAGAAAATAAAATGTTAGGATTGCATTTAAATATGAATAAATAAATAAAAAATAAAGATTAATAGTTTTATGATATGGTATAGTTACACTACACCCATATGATACATGGATGCTCCTGATTTAAGACATGCATTATAAAATTCCTTCTTCCAAAGCATGTTCCACATCCAAAACATGTTCCACAATCTCCCCAACCTAAGTGCGAAAAACACGGTGGTCGACTACAAACATTTCGTTACAACAAAGGATCCTATGCCTGTCTTCCTTTCTTCATTGGTTTAAACAATGCAAAATTAAATAAGTTTTTATTTTAAAATAAAGTTATGTGAACTATTTTATGTCTAAGATACTTTCCAAAATTTATTTCTAGCATAATACCAGTAAAAAGAGACTATTTGTTTCCTTACTGTTGGATATTCACTTATGTTATATATCAGTAAATTAGAATATATAATTAACAAAAAAAGTGTATTGAACAAAAAAAATTAAATTATAATTTAACTCAGACCTAAACTCCAATAATTTAAAGTCATGTCAACGATTAACATTTATTGATATGCATTAAATAATACATAATATCCACGCAATTTTTGTGATTAGTACAAATTTTCAACTAAGAAAAAAAAGTGTGTGAAAAATATGGTGCTAAACCTTCTTTAGTTATTGTGTTCTAAGAAAGTGTTCTATATGACAATTTCAAACAGGCACGAAAGATTGTATAATTGTAGAGAAATAAGAAGAATTTTATTATATCATCTCGGCCGCTAAATTTTAAGCGACTTAATTTTGTGAAATATATAATATCATGTCAAATTTAAAAACTCCAACAAAATTCCACTTTAATAATAAAGTTATTATAATAGAATTTATAACTTATTTTTGTAAAAAAACTAGTAACCCATTACTGTATAATAATCTAATTTCGTTACTCCAATAGTAAAAAAATAGATAGAACTTTAATAATTAGTAAAAATTGAATTAATCAACTCTCAAAATATCCTATTTTTTATTTAGATATTATTCGATTATAAAATAATGCATATTTTTGTTTGAGAGTGAGAATAAGACTTGAACCAAATTTAGATTAAAAAAATTAATATCATATTCAACTTAAAGTTTTAAGAAATTATTGAATATATGAACATTCTTTTTTATATAATGTTAAACTTTTCTTCATATGTGACTCATCCATCCATCCTTAGATTCTTAAAAATCTTATCTTAAGAATGAATCTGTATCATATGCTAAGAAATATTATAATTACTACTAGTAATTCTTATTATATGAATGACGAACCTGTAAGAAATCAATGTTATGAAATCAGTAGAATATCTTATCATGATACAAGCTGAACAGTAATCAGAACTGAAATGCAATTGTACAGTATCAATCATGGAGGATGAAGGAGAGAAGAGAAGAGAACAGAGTAGCATTGCAGTGATAGGAAAATTTATAATGCAGGGAGATCTGTATCACAACAACTGCAAAAGGAAAACTCCTCAAGCGAGCCTTTGAGCAAAAAACCAAGGCCCAAACGGCAGCCATAGCAATTCCACTCAAAATGCTAAGAAACCGCTCTCTCACCACACAAAAACCAAAACAAAACCACACAACACTGATATTTTCGTTTTCATATTATGCACATCACCTAAGAAACATTCTATCAAACGGCCAGAACTTCCCAAATCAACTCGGGATCGAAAGAAGGCAACCTCGCCAGAGAACAACCTTCGAACTCCGTCTCGTCTGTTACCATCATTTGACACTCCGTCGAAACCGTGGTCGGCGAGTTCTCCCCCTTCCAAATCCCATCCTCCGAAACGCTCGGCGAAAACAACTCGTTCGCCCAATTATCGCAAAAAATCGACGGCGGCGACAGCGGCAGCGACGACGACGACGAGGAAGCGGAGGAATTGATCTTCTCGCTCTCCTTGCGGGTTGCGTGAGCGGTGGCAGAACTGAGCTTCTTGGCGGCGATCTTTTTGGCTCTCTCCCTTTTCACCTTCTGACATATGGCCTGGATTTTGGCGTCGACGGAGCTCTTCAAGGCGTTCAATCTGGCGGAATCTCCGAACCCCAGCTTGGTCGGGTCCTTCAAATTGGGGAAATTCAAACGCGCGTACTCTCCACGTAGCTTATACGCGGCGCGGTCGTAGGCGTAGGCGGCTGCTTCGGCGGTGTCGTAGGTGCCCAACCACACTCTCATCCTGTTCTGGGGAAGTCTAATTTCGGCGACCCATTTGCCCCAGTGTCTCTGTCTCACTCCCCTGTAGAGCTTTTTCTTGGAAGGGTTGGTCAAAGAAGAAGTCAACGAAGCAGTGTAAAGAGAATTTATAGACGGGTTTGCCAAGGAAGTGGGAAGAAGAGATCCGTTGCCGTTCCCGTTCCCGTTCCCGTTCCCCCGGCTTTCTTGGTAGAACTTTTGGAGGATGTCCCTCTGGCGAAGGTAGACGGAAGAGCCCAAAGGCTCAAACCCGGAAGATCCAAAGGGTTCTAAATAGTCCAACACGGAGTTGCTACTGGCGGCGTTTGTTGGGGGACAATCTGAGAAGATTGAGTCCAGGGTATTTGAGCCACTGGTTAATATTAGCTTTGATAAGGAGGACCCAATATCAGTTCCAAGCTGTGAGTTTCTTTCTTGCATTCCGTCCATGGTTTTGGCCAAACCTTAATCTCCAGCGTCGTTTTACCGGAAGACTGGCAAGCCAAAAGAGGAGGGTTATGCAACCGATGTGAAAAAAAAAAAGGAAAATATATACGAAGAAGGTCACTGGAAAAAAACTGGTCCCTCTTCCTAACTGTAGAAGGAAAGAAAAAATAGTGTCTGCAAGTTCTATGGCTACAGTTTATGAGGAGAAGAGAGGAGTGGGAGAAGAGGAAGACGAAGATGATAATTAATATAGACAATGGGTTGCGGTGGGGTTTGGAACAGTATGCTATGGTGGGAGTGTTGGTAATTAGCATTGGGCAGGGATTATTTATAGAAACAGGAAGCACTTTCCTACAGATTTTTTCAAACCAATCCCCGTTCACACAACGTGATCGTTTCATTCGTCTCAAATTGTCTCTGTGACCATCTTCCTCCCACGCTAAATTACTTCACTGCCCTCGCTTAGCCACAAGTACATGCATGAGATACTTTTCCCCCAATGTTTTGGGAAAATTTTAATATAAATCTTTTTTCTTTTACTTGTAGTCTTCTATTAAGAATATATGATATCATTTCATTAAAAGGTATAGGTTTTGGTGTAAATAATTAAGAGATTATGCGAAGTAATTATTATATTTTGATGGAGAGGGGGAAATGAGAAAAAGGGGAAGAGCATAGGAAATTGGCAAAAGTCAAAGGCAATAAAGAGAGTAGAGCAGTAGAAGCAACAGTGTTGTTCATTTAATTGAATCAAAGACAGGTATTAAAGACTAAAAAGAATTGCACTTGATCTTCACCAAAAGAGAATTTGCTGGAAAAGAAGAGGGGGCAAGAATTTTTATTGTATGGTTTATTAGGGGTTCGGATTTGACACCTTCGTGGTCCATATACATACAACAACAACAACAGAGGGTCCATGTCCATGACCTCTGCACTGCATCATCACCCAACCAGAAAAAAGCCTACTTTTGCAATTTATTGCAGCGATATATCAGAACGTGATGAGAGAGAGCTAGTTTCACAGGTCAGAAGATGTCATTCCAAAAAGGTCCTTTTCTGCGTCAGAACCACGCGTTTCCTACATCAACACGTATCATTACCCTTCTCTTACCAGTAACATTTAATTCTCTCTTACTAAATCAAACTCACCTTTTTTTTTCTTTCAATATCACTGTAAAATCTACATATTTTTATCTTCGATTTATCACTGTAAAATTATCATTTCCTTTAAAATTGCACTTTGATCTGATCGGATGGGACGCATTGAGAATCAAAATATGCATGATTTGTTTGAAGATATGTTTCTTGTGGATTCATAAGCACTGATAGAGGATAAACAGTGGGTTTTCTTATGTTGACTTTCAACGGTGCCAGCGAAAACAGCAACGTGTCTATGCCACCTATCTCGAAATGGAACCGTAGCATTGAATGTGAAAGCGATACTTTTGAAGGCATTTCCGGTTGAAGACAGAAGAAGTGAATTAGTGAATAGTGACAAAATATTTTCCCAGAAAAAGGAAAAAAGAAGCAATCATGCATTTGTACAAGTAACAGAGGCTTTTGTGCAAGACACACATGGGGAATCCAGGCATTATACACTGATCGGTGTCAACCTCGAACAAAGTTTGCTCACTCTCGCTGCTCACCGTGAATCGTGTGTAGTGTAAGAAAGAGTACGTTAAAATCAAACTGAAATTGTGCGCATGCATTTCGAACAAAATGCCGATGCAAAGTCGTTGATTAGTTAGCGACGACGAGGTAAAGTGAGTGGTATGGGGAGCACATGGTGATTGCCAAAGGCTCTTCTTTTTTCTTTCAGTAGAGTTTAGCTTCTGATCTGAAGCAAGCTTTTAGACCCTAATTTTGCCTTCTTTTCAACTCAACAGCAAAGCCTATGTTTTTCCGTATCCAAAAATCAATGTCTATATACGTGTCAACGTGAGGAGTGGGCAAGAGAGCTCTATTAAAGATTATTTTTTTTATTTTTTGTTTTATATAAAGTGTATGGTACATGCGGGTCAACATTCACAGTCGTTCATTCTGTTAATTTTGACGGTTAAAATAAATCAAATATTAGATCGACACTTAAGTTATTAATGTTATGTTAACAATTAAGTTATTGATATTTGACTTACACTTAAGTTATTATAATTGGACTAATAATTTAAACAAATAAACAACTGATAAATTAATTAAAAATATTGATAATTGATCGTAGGATCTATAAAAATAAACACGTTGAACTAATTCTGAGTACTAAATATTAATAATATTATCACGTGAGTCACTAACTTGAGTGTATAATATATTTTCTAATACCTCTTCTTCGACTCGAATTAGAAAAAACTTGGAATAGAAAATTTAGAAATTAGAAAATAAAAAGATTGTGACAAAAAAAAGTGTGTCTCGTCTTACACAAATACACGCATAAATAAAGCAATAAATTATATATATTGAGCGGAAGGCACGGATTGATGATTGAATGGAGAGAGAGATTGGTGTATGATTGGTGTGTGATGATGGTAAAAAAAGAAAATGAGAAAGTGAAAGAAGAATGGAAGGCAATGAATGGGTATGGCATTAAAGGCGTAAAGGTGTTTGTGAAAAGGCATGGTATGGGATGGTAGGCCTTTCTTTGAAATGTGAGGGACAGCACTCGTGAAAGCTCCCAAACCCTTCCTTCTCTTCAATTTATTTTTTCTGTACCTGCATGTGACTCCTCTCAACTCTTATCAGATTATGGATCACCGTACGCGTGGCAGTAACACTGTTGCAATCCATGAAGGGCAATTGGGTAAATTCGAGAGCAGCAGAGAATAGAAAGAGAACGCGTGGAGACGGTTGTGGAACGTGGGATTGACTCTGAAAAAGGTATGTTTTGGCAGTATACGATTATTGACCTTTTCTCGTTTCCTTTTAATAAATGCAAAACATGGCAGTATACGGCGGAAAGTTGGGCCGCGCCGCTCCACTCCCTTTTCTCACTTCCTTTTCCTTTTCCTTTTCTTTCACACCACTTCACTCCCTTATCTCCTCCACTCTCCCATATCCATAACCACAAAAAACATCCTCAATTTTTTTTCTCAGATTAAAACAAAACAAAAACTTCCTCGTCTAACATTTTTTGACTCTCCTCTCTGTAATGTCTTATCCAAAAGACGCCTTTATCGTTTTGTCTGTACCATATGGTGGCTTTTTCCTTTCGTCAGAAAGCGCACCCAGTAGGAAAACAAATGGGAAAATTACGACAGATTGTGTTTAATTATTGAAAATCATGTTTTCCAAAAGAGTTGACTGATTGTGTTTAATGAAAATCGACATTTGGAGTGAAAATATTGGTTGTGTTGAAAGTGTCGTTGTCGATTTAGCTTGGGAATTACAAAAAAAGTTCTAGATAATTGAAAGAGTGGGTGTTGGCGTATTTTTTTTTTATATTTAGATTAGATAAAATATTAAATGTAGAGATATGTTATTTTATGAAGAATATAGTTGTGTGTTGATTTTGTGGATGAAAATGAAGTAGCATGGATGGTATTACTATTAGTATGGTATATGAGTTAGGGAAGAGAATTTCAAAGAGGTAGGTGCCGTTGGGAGAGTGAAAGCATGGCACGTTGAAGGATATGGATAAGAAGAGAAAGAAGAGAAGAAGTAGCATTCCCATAGGTAGGGTCCATGACCTTTCCAGACTCACCGAGTTAGGTGACTCGGTCACAGGTCTCACCTCCAACCCAATAGCCTCGACCCAAACATTGCTCTCTTCGCATCATCCATCTTTATCACTTTCTTTTGCACTTCTTACCAATTAATACAAAAATGTTAACCCCACTAACTTTTTAAGCTTTCACTTTAATTATAAAGTATAAAGAAAATATATATATATATTTTTTAACACAGATTTTTTACATCATTTACATATATAGTACACGTGTGTATGATAATATGTAAGATCTCGAACTATCTCAGAATAAGTCTTGTTGCTTAACTTATGTTTGGATTAGAGGATAAATGTGACAGAGTGGAAATAAGTTAATTTGAAAAAAAAATGTGAAAGTAATATTGTTTTGATTAAAGAAAAGAAGGTAAGAAATGAGAGAAAAATTTGTGAAAATTTTGATTGGTGTTGGTATAAAAAAATATCGTTTTAATATATGAAATTATAATATAAACTTGTATTAATAAAATAATAAATTAATTTACTTCGTTTATTTATTTTAATATTTTCATTTGAATTATAGTTTTTATTATAACATTTTAATATATCATTTGAATTATAGGTTGTATTATGATATAATGTAATTTTTAGAATATTGTTATATTTGAAATATTTAAACATTCTTCGCACTTAGTTGTGGAAAGTTTTTGTCTTAAAAGCATCTTGTTTTCGTATTTCTTTTCTTGTTTTTGAGACTTTCTATTTGAATTTATTCAGATGTACAATTGAAAACAAATAAAGGTTTAAAGACTTAAGTCTTATCTTCAAAGACTTAAGTTGTGTGATGATAAGTAATATTCCTAGCTACGTAAGTTAAAAATAATTTTTTTCAACGAGACCTAGAAAATTATGTAATAGTTGATAAAAATCGAAAATGCATTTAGGATATAATTTATCATTTAAAATTAATTAAAAATGTAATCATAAAAATATTGACGAATAAATGAGAACTTATTTACACCATATTAATAGAGAAAGACTTTATCATAGTTAAACAAGAATAAATACCAAAAGTTCAAACAAAAAACAAAACTAACTGAAGAAAAACACAACAGAATATATGATCTTCATCACAAATACAAGTTTTTAATACAGATAATTATTTTAACTCTATTTTTTACTTGTCCATATAAAAAGAGGAGATGTTGAAAACAAAAACAGTGAAGGATAGTTTATTCACTTCTTAATTCTATTTATCCGAACAATTTTTTTTCTTTTAAAATTTTATTATTTTGACATTAACAAACTTTTACACATATTTTATTTTATTTTTTTTAATTTATTTTTTAAATAAAAGAACTAAGTCTTTTAATGATCAAAATATTCCTAAAAATAATTATTAATCGATGCAAATAATGTAAAAGTAGATTTATTTTATTTTATTTTATGAGTTCTGTCATTATAATTATTTCCTTTCTGTTTGATACATAATCATAATGCATAGGGATGTGCATGAAAATAGTAGTTGGCGTAATGTCAAACATGTCGTTGGGCTCTGCTTATAGTCTCAAAGAAGGCATGGTGATGTATGAAAATTTAATAGGTGCTTTCCATGTGTACGAAAATCACTGGAAGCACGGTCATTGAAATTGAATAAATCATACTAAGTATGCAAATATTTATATTTTATAATTATGATAAACTAATATATTTCTTTCCACACAGTTCCATCAACCTCATTAGTGGATAGACGGCATTTAAAAGTATTTTTTACTTTTATTTTTGTTTTAAAAAATATTTTTCACATTTATTTATATTTATTTTTATATTGTTATTTCGATTTCAAATAATATTATTAAAATTAATTATATATTTAAAATATTGTTTTTAAAAAAATTTATAATAATTTTATCTTTAAGACACTTTAGAATGTTAAAGAATAAAATATATTTAAATGATTTCTAATCTCAATTTTTAATTAACGTGTATTATTTAGTATTTCCGGTATCTAAAGGAATTGAAAGTTAATAATGAAGGGTTAATGGATTAAGAATTTGTCTTTGAAACTTTGTTTACATTTTTACATATAATATTTAATGTTTTGCTCCAAAATTTGTTAAGATAACATCACCGGAATAATCATAACATTTGAAAAACTTGTATAATCATAATATTTAAGGTATTGTTTACTTTATAATTATGATAAACTAATATTTTCCTTGAATTAGTAAGTAAACGATATTTAAAAGTATCTTTTACTTTTATTTTTGTTTTAAAAAGTATTTTTCACCTTTTTTGTTTATTTTTATACTGTTATTTCAATTTTAAATTTGTGAGATAATATTATTAGAGTTAATTATATATTTAAAGTATTGTTTATTTTAAAAACTTTATATAATTTTGTCTTCAAAAATACATGTTAGAATGTTAAAGTATAGAATATATTTAAATTGTTCTTAATTTCAATCATTAAACAATGTGATTATTTAGTACATTAGATTAGACTAAGATCTAAAGAAATTGAAAGTTAATCCTCAGTAAAAGATTAATAAATCAAGAATTCGCTTTTGAAACTTTATTGATCATTTTCATTTTCATATACAATATCAATGTTTTAATTTCAAGTTCGTTAAGAATAATTATAATATTTGAAAAACTAAGAAGATAAATATTATTTGTTTTAAAATCTGAAAGTCCACTTTTTTATCTTTTAAAAAAATATATTTAAATTATTCTTATTCTGTAAGTTAATAAATGTAATGAAACATTTTAATTAAAACGATTTTAGAAGTTGTTGAGGGGATTAGGGGGAAGTTAGAAGTGATGAAATATGAAAATAGGAGTGAGTTAATTTGAAAGAGAATTTAGTGAGAAAGATATAGTGAAGTTGGAAAGAGTGGCCCTTGGCGGTTTGACTTTTGTCTTAGAGATGTGTAAGAAACTTCACCATTTTTTCTTTGTTCCACATATCCATGCAGCTATGAGCTGTGTGTGTTTATACTCTGTTAAGTTTTTCAAACCTTCTTCTCTCGTCCTGTCTTTTCATCTCTGACTTGGTCGGTTTGACAAAATAAACCCTTCTCTACTTTCCTTAATCCATTCATTCTTCATTTATTTCAATAAACACAAACATTATTTCATAATTCTCTGTCAACTATAAGAATTAAATGGAAGAACACAGCCTTTCTTTTTCATAACCAAAGTCAACTACAACAAGACCTGGTCCTCTCGTCGACTCCATAGTTTCCATTTTCTTCTTTTAATTTTGGGACATGCAATGCAACTTTTTTATATACTGCCAACTTATATCGCAAAACTTTACCAAAACTTTTTTATATACTGTCAAGAACTATAAGTAAAGATATAAAATGTACTTAAAAATAAAGATGTCAAAAGTAAAAATCGAAACTTTATTTAAGATTGAAAGAATCTTTTATTAGTATTTTGACATGTTAATTTGAACGTACTAGATTTTTTTACTTTTAAATTATCAAAGAAGTTAATTTTCACCGTGTGACATATCAGTATATTTTAGATATTTCACTGTAATAATAATATGTCGATATTGTTAATTTAGAAGGTACAAAATTACCATCTAAGCCAACTTAACATACTTTTTAAACATGAATAGATATAAACAAATGATTTTTTTTAAAATTACCATAAACTTATTTAACTTAATGCATGCTAATTTGATTTATGGGATTGATGTTAAGTTTTTTTTTCAATAATAATCTTCAAATTTTAAGTTTAGATCAAAGTTTTAGTTTATGATCTTTTTAATTGTTGGGTATGATTGGATGCGCTAGGTGTTAAAAGCAGCACATACTTCAATATTAAAATCAATGTTTTTAAGAGCACTGTGATAATAAATACAATCATTACGAAAATAATTAATTACCTAAATATCAAATTTATATTTGTAAAATTTTAGGTAAACTTTTAATTATGTTGCTTCAATTACGACTTGTTTCGGTGAGATTTGTGAGACCGAGACACTAACCTTCGACTGGTGCACTTCGCTTGTCTGCTTCCAGTTTGGACCGATCGGTCACCTTCAATATTGGCCGCTTTGGATCGGAGGGAGAGGTACCTGCAAGACGCTCAAGTTAGGAACGGTTTTATGAACTGTTTGTTACAGTTAAATATTGAAGCCCTAATATGATGTAAATAGAGCGTATTGTAGTATGAGTTGAATATGTCTTTACCTCAAACCTAAACCCTTATTTATAGAGTTTAAAGGAATCTGACAAATTAATGTACCTCTTAATGGTCATTAATGCAAACCTTAATTGTTTAACGACAGTCGTTATAACATTCATTGCGCGTTACATCTGCTTAATAGTTGTCGAGACCGAACGGATGAGAAGCTGGTCGAGACCGAACGGATGAGAAGCTGACCGAGATCGAACGGTAGCCTGTGAGCCCATAGTAACACGACTTATACACTATGACTTACTATAAAAGTTAACATAATCGTTTTTATTTGTTAATTTTGTTTGTAATTCAACTTATTGGAACAATCATTTCGTTGTTGAATTAAAAGTTTTCGTTCATTCATGACTTATTGAACGATCATATAAAATCCATAATACATGTGTACGAGAACTTTTAATTAATTTAAGAGATAGTATGTCCTAATAGTTTGATTTAATAACAAAATAAATGATAAAAGGATTTAAAAAAAGTTTTTTAAAATGAAAATAATAATAACAATAATATAATATTAGTTGTTGTGATATGATAGAAGTCCCAAATCGAGATACGTTGACTTTTGAAGGTTGAAGAAATCTTGTGGCCTACGAGCAACGCCGACATCACGTGGTCTGTTCATAAAACATTATTTTCCAACAACCTTTTGCTATTTGAAGGTTCGTTTTTAACAAAAAAATTCGTTGAATAATAATTAATGTCCTGTTATGCACTACAAATTGCCGCTTAGGTCAATGGGTAACTAACTATTTTCCACAACAACATCAATGAATAAATATCATTTTACATAATAATTTTTTCCCACTTTTTTATTTTCTTATTTAACAATTCTAAATATGCGTACACAATCTTTTTTTTCTCATCAATTTACTTATTAGTAAAAGCATTGAGTATTTATTTTATTCAATGCTGGTCCAAGTGAAGTTCTGCCTATAAACCTGTGAACCTATACCTATGAATTTGGCATCTGAACCTGTGAATCACGTATAACAAACAATGAGTAAATCATTTTTCAATTTCTAATATTGTATCCACTGGTTAAGCTAGCTTTTAAAATCAATAAAAATAGCAATTTCAATCATATAACTTTAAATAATTAAGTAATTTAGTTTTTTTAAATTGAGATTATATAACTATAAAAAGCCTGAATTCACACGTTTAAGTACATAAAGTGATATAAATTAGGAACGCATGTGAGTACTCAAATGGACAAAAGAGTAACTTATATGAGGACAAAAGAGTAGAGAGAATGGTTTTGCTTAGTTAACTTAGATTATTGAATAATAAAATGGATTCAATTTTGATAGAAAAATCAAGAGCTAAATGGTAGAACAAGGGGATACTAACTCTAGGTACTTCCATTCCTTCATTAGATGGAGAAAAATTCATCGGTGTAACGATCCAAAGTGTTAAAATGAATGGTTGAAGATTTTTTAAAAGAGACTAACGATAGAGAGAGACATAAATATAGAGACGTAAATATAAAGCCTCACGTATTTCAAAGTACAAGTACTTAATATGAGGTTATGATAAATTAAAGCAGGTTTATCATAATTAATTCGTAACAAAAAGGATTGTTCCACTAAACAAGTCCTTAATATGAGATTACGATAAATTTAAACAGATTTATTAATGCATGTATTGTTGGGCTACAAACAAAGTCCCACATCGATAAAAGAAAAGTCAGATTGAGTTTATATACACATATATACCTCCATTGATAAAAGGCTTTTGGTAATCCGTAAGCGCTTAGTCCAAAATAGACAATATTTTACCAGGAGATATGTGTATATCGAAACTGTAATAATGACTTTTAATTTATTAAATATGATACTTTTTATAATAGTTTTACTAATAATTAATTTAGAGACAAATTAAAGATTAAAAAACATTTATTGAAAATTACAAATATTATATTTTTTTAATTCTAAATTGAAGTCATTTTGATTAATAACATGTTTTGTTGGTGATGTCATAATATTTCTTTGATGGATACATTAAAAAACTAGTGATTGATGTGAAGGTGACAAACAAAGAAAGAACATTTTAAGAAAAAAAGAAAAAGAAAAACTTATTATTTAGCTAATATAGGACCTACTTTTGTTATTAAGTGTCACAAACACAAACGAACCTAGTTATTTCTTTGCTAACTGAATCTATAGAAATTATTTTGTGAACGGATATTCACTATCTTTTTATTTTAAAATGTGAACTTATTAGTATTATTAGATATGTTAATATTGTTACATATTGGTGAAGCTTTTACCTATGGGTAATTTAATATATTTTATTTTACAGGTTTTGTGTATTAGGGTTTAGGCACTCGGGTTTTCAACAAACTATTTAGGGAATTGACCTCTTAACTAGATCAGTTTCTTAGTCAGAGTCAACATGATTCGTTATGTATGTTTGGGCCTGATCTAAACTTCTAACAGTGTAAGGCCCACTAACTATTTGAAATATCGTTAAATCAACTACATTTTGCAACACCAGAGCATTTTGCAAGCAGTTATTGATTTGCAGCAGTGCTCACACATTCGGATTCTTTGAACTCCTCGCTGATGACGGAGTTTAGGTTTTCGAAGTTATCCACTCACGAACCAAAATTGTTCTTCTTGTCGTTGTGAATGCATCGCAAAGACGATAACAGTGATAGCGAGGAATAACTGCTGATCGAGAATGCAGAGAAGGATAACATGGATTTGCAATTTTTCGTGAATGGGATCAATAGCTTGGTAAGTTGTTAAGGATGATGTTTGTTTTGGCTGATGTTGAATAGTTTTGAATATTCTTATTCTTCACTAGCTAAATGAGATATTTTGTTTCACGCATGTGTATGTGTTTACTTATTATTACTACATTTCCTCTGCTTTTATGAAAGAAATGTTGAGCAGGAGCCAAATTGCAATGTTTCTAGGGATTCATCATAATTTATATTTGCTTAATTCGATGAAAGCTAATTAACGTGTAGCTATTTAATAGGAATTACTATCTAATGAGATATTGCGCTTTTCAATTAGGAAATGGAAGTAAAGTTCAATGATTGAGTTTTCTGCTGTGGACTACCTGTTATGATTTTATTAGTTGTACCTAAAATGTAATTTGCAAAATATTTAGGTTTCTCCTTGGCATGATATTCCATTGTCATCGGGTGATGATATCTTCAACTTCATTGTTGAGATTCCTAAAGAATCAAGTGCAAAGATGGAGGTTGCAACTGATGAGACTTTCACTCCCATAAAATAAGATACAAAACAGGGAAAGCTTTGATATTACCCGTGAGATATAATTTCTGAGCGCGTGTTGTTCCTTTCTTATTCTAAACTACATTATTTGTCTTTGGCAGTTCACTTTTAATGTAAATCTATTCTCTATATTATTTTATTACTTTATTGTCGACATAAATGTAGTGTGATATTTCTTCTTCAGTGTTGTCTATTTACTACCATAAATCTACTACTTTTAGGGTTCAATACCCATTGCTGACCTATGATAATTACCCTTCCTTCTTAGATGCCATCTTCATGTTAATTTTTTATCTTTAACAGTTGAAGCATTTTGCATCTCTCGTTCATCACCTCCTTGGCTTCTTTTACTGTGTCTGGTTGATCTAGCTAGACTGATTTGGTTTCATATTTAGCCTATTCTGAAACACATCTTATTCGTGTTATCCAGCTACAATATACATTGGAATTATGGCTTACTTCCACAAACATGGGAAGATCCATATTTTGCAAACTCTAAAGTTGAAGGAGCACTTGGAGATAACGATCCAGGTATTCCATTAATAAAGATTGTGGACTTTCCTCTCTGCCATAATGTTATATTACAATACAACACATTATGTATGGAATAATTTTAATTTTATAGTTGATGTTGAGATTAGTGAAAGACAGGGGAAAATAGGTGAGGTTTTGAAGGTCAAACCCTTGGGTGCATTAGCCATGATTGATGAAGGAGAACTTGATTGGAAAATAGTTGCAATCTCTATCTGATAACTTATTTCATAAGTCTGTTATTGCTCATTTTATAATTTATGATTATATCGAGCAGCTAGGTGATTTGTTAACTGTTTAATCCAAACAAAGACATTTCTACAAGAAAGAGAGAAGTGAGTATTTTTTTTAACATGTTAATAAGATTTCCCTCCTTAGTTACTTATTTTTTTATTTATAAGAGTTTAATTCTTAACTTTATGTAAAGAGACTAAATTTATTACATTACCATTCCTTCCAATGATTTTGTTAGATTCTTATCAAACTGGTAATTTATTGAAGAACTTTTATCATGTTTCTTTTTTTAGTTCAACGTATTAAATAACTTTAGTTATATGTTTTTTTGTTTTTCATTTCTTTATCCTCTCATTTCTTATTTTTATTATATATATATATATATATATATATATATATATATATATATATATATATATATATATTATTTGATTTCAAATATGTGTATTCACTATCATTTTCCTTCAGTATATAAGATACATTTGACTATTTTTAACCAAGTCATTGTTAAGTTTTTTTTTAAATATTGAGTACTTAAAATATTTTTCAATTGAATTACAATTTTTCTTTACTAAACAACATGATTGTTATTTTGTAAATCACCTTCCTTAGTTGTCTCTCCATAGTATTTGGTGTTAATATTAAATCACGTAGTTTTATAGGTAACAACAAATAACTTTTATTATTAAACAAGAACCAAAAGAAACAAAGAACAAAGCAAAACGTAGGGAAATTGTGGAAGTTCTCCAAAGAAATTTATAGTATATGTTACAAAAGGTTTTTTTATTCTTATGTTTATATATAAATCAAAATCATTATTCGAATAGGATTTTGTATTCCAAATGTCCACAACTTTATGTCATTTAAATTTCTTAGTTTTTTTTTTTGTGTAAGACAACCTTAATTCCATGATCTCAAACTTAGTTTTATAAAATTTACACACAACTTTAATCCACTTTTATTGTACATTTTTACATGATCCTATTTTTTTTTAATATTTATTTTAATTTACTTTATCCAACAATAAAAATCAAGTTCGATAGTAAGTAATTTAATATTAATACAAAATATCATGTGAAAAGAACTAAATTATGACAAATTAAGATAATAACCCATTGTCCCACTAAAAATAATTACAATAAAACACAGTTGAAAATAGAAAACTTTCAACAAAACTAAAAAAAATTAATAAAATTTATTTAAAAGTATTAAACCGTATCAAAGTTAAACTTAATTAAGCCTATAATAAAATAAATAACAGAAGAAAAATGAATTTGATATGTTATTTTTGTGTTACGTGAAACAGCTGTTGTAACCGCTTTCTGTTACTCACCACACCACTACATAAATTCCTCTAGCTGTCTGTCTGTAATATTCAATTCAACTTAGTTATATCATTTACCACCTTATTCAGGTTCTTCTTCTCTCTTTAGACATCATTACATGATATCAAGAGCTGATTTTGCGCTCTTTCATGGCCTCTGTTGCCTCATCTTCCGCTGCCACTGTTCCTCCCACATCTCCATCGATCACAATGGCTCCGCGTTTTGCTTTTTCTCTTCACAAGTTCAACACTCGGATTGCATTAAAGTTAGATGAAGATAATTTTCTTCTTTGGCACCGTCCAAGGCTTGAATCTTGGGCACTTCTTGGATGATTCTTCAATCCCACCCGTTCATATCACTGATACCGCCACTGCCTCCCTTTCTTTCAATCCTCAGTATCTCTTCTATCAACAACAAGATCGTCTTCTTGTGGCGTGGTCACTGGCTTCGATGTCACGAACCGAACTCTACTCTGCAGATGATATCGAGAGTCTTTTACTCTCTCAAGAAGAGAGGTTTCATAAACATCGCTGCAAATGCTAAAACCCTGACTTTGTTTCATAAACATCGCTCCAAAAGATTTAAAATGACAGAGGCAGACACGAAAGATGTTGGTTTGGAGTGTAACTTTGCATTTGCATTCGACAACATCAATTTCTCCGACTGAATTCTCAACATTGAGGTTATACCCGACCCCCATTTCAGCCGCTCCCAACATTGTTGTTCTCTCTCTACCGTAGCAATTGCAAGAGAAGCAGACTCGGTGTTATGAAAGCTACCATCCAATCAAACATTTCAATTCTACTTTCGTTTCTTAAATTGAACTCTCCAGGTCTAGGAATAAACTCAAATTTCCCACATTGTCATATCTGTTGTTTCTGAGGTATCCCAAATGCTAGAAGTTCTTCAGTTGGTTTTCAACTTGTTAATTTGGTTTGATAAGTCCCTGACAAATTCAGATGCTTCCCTTTATCAGGCTTTATGTCCTCTTGCAGCACGAGGAAACGGAAAATTGTAATTTACCAGATGCTGAGGAAGCTATAGCAATTACTGAGGCGTCACCGTGGTTCTGTTTCTTTTTCAAAAGATTCAATAGCTTGGATTATTATTGTTATCAAGTCCCTCCCTAGTGCTTCAAGAACCCGCTATTTATTTCCTGACAAATCATTTGGTGTTGTTGGTTCCGTCTCGTGTCTTAAATGCTAAATATAATTCAATGTACAAATATTTACATGCATTTGTCTTCTGCTAATATGAATCTTGACCAAGGTAGTTAAAATTGGAATTTTACATTAAAAGCCTAAATGTCCATATTTGCAATGCCAAAGGTGCACGAAGTATTAGTAACAGCATTGAAGCACGTTGATGATATTCGTGCAACTGTATATTTGATTTGATTTGAGGGCGTAGAACATGTATATTTGACTTGAGGACATGTTCACTTCCATGATTAATCCTCTCTCTAAATGATACACCTTTCATCTTTCACGGTAAAATATTTAATCCCTTCAACTGCAAATGCACAAAAACAAGTTAAAATTTGTGAGTTCTTTCTGTGTTTCGGAAGTGCTTCCTGACTACCTTCATGGGTTGTGATCTGATAATTTATGGATGCTTTCAGTGATAACCATGATGGAATAATCATACACATTACTGATTGAAAATGAATATCTCCATCTGCAAACTGGATTTGTGCTGTAAAAATGTTGTGCAGTGTGAATTTAACTTTCAGCTTGTGATACAGTTCTTATGATTACTGTATTACTTTTGTAGGTGATGAAGTTTCTCATGGAAATGATTCATTATTTGAGATGAGTTGGTCAAAAGTTCTAAGAGTTAGGACCGTACATGTAAGTTTCCAATTCTTGCAGCAAAAGGTCCCTTCTTTTATCAGGTATGTTACTTTACTACGCCTAGTGCTGCTTTTCTACTTAATTTCCTCTGTTACCAATAATGCTTTTTAGTTCTTGAGGTTGTTCCCATGTACTCCTACACTCAGATGACTCATTGCTTAAATTATTCCTGTAGTTGTTTTCAAAAGTGATGAGTCTAAGCAACAAAATGACTGGTGAGTTTAGAATAATATTAAGATTTAATTAAGTTTTAAGTATTTTAAATTGTATCTTTATCGAATTGTTTTATTCTAAAAGTTTTATGTCTTGTAATTAAGTTATTTTTAAGTTAATGTGTTTTTTTGTTAATAAGTGTCATAAATGTAATTATCATCTTATTTATTATTTTATGCGTGTTAAATTTTTTTTTTTATGATTAACATAAAAATAATGTAAACAACAAGTGACGTGATTTTTCTTTTATCTCATAAAAAATATATTGGATAATGAAATTATTATCTTGTCTAATCACATTTATATATTTTCAATCACTAATATATTTTTAATATAAAAATGATTCACAGTTTTATATTACCACAGTGTTATATTATATTAGTTGTAAAGTTTTACATTTCATTTTAACACATAGGAAAGATACGAAAAAGTATTAAAACTACATTACTTAATTAACATAAAAACTAAAATTAAATGAAAACAATTCAATTAACTCAATATTCGTTAGTTTTACTCTGTAGCATTATCATTGCAACTCAATTGAAATGAACCAAACACAGTCTTTATAAACGGTCTTATTATTCTTTATTTTCTTCATTTCATTTTTTAAGAGATAATGAAATAGAAAATTATTATGATGTTTGATTAAAAAATTATGGATTAAAAAATTTAATACGTACCCCCAACACCACCAGAAAAATACTGTTTTTCTGTGGTATCTTTAATCAATGACCGTTATAACCGGTGGGCCGTTGCACACGTGTCAGGTAGATGTTGGTTTTCAGTTTACCCTTGTCTTTTTTTATGTAAATTATTTATTAATCTAAATAAAAAGAAGTTGTTATGTTTTGTGGGCCGGGTTGATTATTGGAACGGGCTACCTTGTGGGCCTGAGACTTATAAAGGGTATATTGGACATTTGAGATTGGCATATATTATGGTTACCCGCCAAAACAATCGAACATTCTGACTGAGAGTTCGAGTGGTTAAATTTCAATCTCTGCATGGGAAATTGAAGAAGGAAAGTGAAGGATAATGAGTACTAACGTTATTGTGTACTTTTTAGTATCTACTGTAATACTATCTTCCACCTTTGTAGAATCAAGAACACTGTACCCTTTCGAAGATCCTCCTTTTCGGCAACAACTCAATCTCAGCCCCTCAAGTGCACCTTCTTCTCTGGTGCCGGCGGTGTTCGTCATCGGAGACTCCTCCGTCGATTGCAGAACCAACAATTTTCTTGGAACCTTCGCACGTGCCGATCATCTTCCTTACCCAAGAGATTTCGACACCCACCAACCCACCGGAAGATTATCCAACGGAAGGATCCCTGTCGATTAACTTGGTGAATAAAGATCCTTTCTTTATTTCTCACAGCCTTCTAATTCACGCATGTGTTATTTTCCCTTTCCCGTGCTTGATTCTTTTTTGTTGAAATAAATTGAATGTTATTTCTGGTGTTGTAAAATTAAATGTTATTAGATTAATTTATTTCTGATAATTTTTGCATGTCTGGGGCTTCCCTTTGTGCCTGGTTATCTTGGACAGACGGGTAAATTATGCTTCTGCTGGCGCTGGCATCATTCTCTCTAGTGTCTCTGAATTGGTTTGTTTCATTCAATTTTCTCCGATTCATGTTCTTTCCTATTAATCATGATCACGCAATTCAGAACATGTTATAAGTTTAAATTCTAATATATAAATTTATTCAGGGTCAGCATATCTCGGCAATTACAGACATGCTTTCAGCATTTCGATGACAACTGATGAGTACCCATTTAAAAAATACACCTGGATATTTTAAAATTGTAGTTATCTTAAAATTCACGGATAGATGCGGATACCTGTAAACAAATATATATATATTTAATATATTTTTAAAATAAAATTTAAATAAAACTTATATAATATAATAAAATTAAATTTTAATTTTAATTAAATTTAATCTAATAAAATATAATTTAATTTATTTTATTTTTAATTCAATTTAATTAAGGGTTAAATATGTTTTTAATTTCTAAATTATCAAGCAAATTTGTTTTTAGTCCTTTTTTCAAATTAAGTTACATTTTGATCCTTCTGTTTAAGGAAATCATAACTTTTGTCTTCCATGGCGTTAAAAATAAACTGAGGTGACTAACGGTAGTATATCAGGTCATTTTTTTTTACAGTGGTGAATTTTTTCCCAGTCCTCTCCCCCCTCTCCCTCCGACTCTATCCTCTCTCCCTCCGACTCTATCACTGTCATCTCTGGCACCACCTCCGACGCCTCCGTCGTGATCGTGAGCCGCCCCTTCCTTCCCACAGCCGTCCCTGGAGCCCCGGATCTTGAAGTCCTTCACCTCCACTACTGTGAAACTCAACTCCTGCCTATAAGATAACAGTATGCTGTGACTCTGTCAATGTTTCATTGCTTTCCTACTTTTCTTTACAAAGCTTCATTGCATGAGGATTATACTAAAGTGTGTAGGAATGAACATATTTTATATTTTGTTTCTAACATCTTCTATATAAGTAACTGTGTGTTGAGAAAATAATATTTAGTACGCTAATAGGCATAGTAAATTCTCTGTGAACAAAAGTAATCTCAATGCTATAATTATGCAGAAAGATGTTCTAAAAGTTTGATGGTTTATTTATAAACCCGGCATAGTACCCAAATGGGATTAAAATCCTAAAACTATATATTTGGGTCCATTGGTTTTCTGTTATAATTTGGAAATAGTTGCTTGTGTAGTCCTATTATTTGCATTTATTTAAGCAATAATTTAATTATGCAGACTCGTGAAATTTTGTTTTTTTTAATGGAACATTGATTGTGCAGTTGACGGGAAGCACTAAGCCCGCATATGTAGCTCAGATCTTGTTTGGCTCGACCATTCAGGTGCGATTAGTTGTTATGGTTTTGTAATAATCCTCCTCATTAGGTGTTTCGATCAAAATTATTCACTGTGGTTTTTCATCTTCACTACAGTTCAAGACCTGCTGGAAATTATGTCATTGGTATTGATTTAGGTACAACTAATTCATGTGTTTCCGTCATGGAAGGAAAGGTAACAGTAATGTGTGTTCACTTTTGGATTGTTTGTTTGTGTATGTATGCTGTTTGTGCTGACTCAAGATATATCTTTTCAGAACCCCAAAGTTATTGAGAATTCTGAGGGTGCTAGAACAACACCGTCTATGGTTGCTTTTAACCAGAAAGGGGAGCTGCTTGTTGGTACCCCAGCCAAACGTCAAGCTGTAACTAACCCGACAAACACTGTCTTTGGTACCAAGCGTTTGATCGGTAGACGATTTGATGATCCTCAAACACAAAAGGAGAGGAAAATGGTTCCGTTAAAGATTGTTAAGACTCCAAATGGTGATGCGTGGGTTGAGGCTAATGGACAACAGTATTCTCCTAGCCAAATTGGTGCTTTTGTTCTCACCAAGATGAAGGAAACAACATAAGCTTATCTTGGAAAGTCAGTTACGAAGGCGGTAATTACTGTACCGGCTTATTTCAATGATGCTCAAAGGCAGGCAACAAAAGATGCTGGTAGAATTACAGGTCTTGATATGCAGAGAATTATCAATGAAGCCACTGCTGCTGCACTTTCATACGGAATGAACAACAAGGAGGGTCTCATTGCTGTTTTTGACCTTGGAGGTGGAATATTTGATGTATCCATCTTAGAAATTTCGAATGGCGTGTTTGAGGTATGCTGATTTGTCTCTTCTACGTCTTTCATTCCTTCTTAACCTGTCAAAATTAATAATAGGACGAGATTGTACTGACATCATCAAGGTGAAAGCAACAAATGGTGATACTTTCTTGGGAGGAGAGGATTTTGACAATGCCTTGTTGGATTTTCTGGTGAACGAATTTAAAAGAACCGAGAGTATTGATCTTTCAAAGGATAGACTTGCACTGCAGAGGCTTCGTGAAGCTGCTGAGAAAGCCAAGATAGAGTTGTCTTCAACATCTCAAACTGAGATCAACCTGTCTTTCCCTGTCTTTCATTACTGCTGATGCTTCTGGTGCTAAGCATCTAAACATAACATTGACTAGATCTAAGTTTGAGGCCTTAGTAAATAACTTGATCGAAAGGACCAAGGCTCCAGGGGACGACAATGGGAAGGAAGGGGCGGCTCAGGATCACGACAAAAATATTCGAGCTGACGCTGGAGGTGGCGTCGGAGGTGGCTGTGGTAGAGTCGGAGGGAGAGGGAAGGGAGCTGGGAAAGTGTGACTAGTGTCAACAAAAAAAATGACGTGTCACACCGCCACCTCAGTTTATTTTTAACATCGTTAATTGTTGAGGACGAAAAATTATGGTTTCTTTAAGGAGAAGGTCCAAAATGTAGCTTAGTTTGAAAGATGGACTAAAAGCAAATTCGTTTGATAGTTTAGGGACTAGAAACATATTTAACCTTTTAATTAAAAGATATATAAATTTTTTTTTAATTTTTTGGGGGTAACGAGTACCTGCGGGACTGATAGTATACTATCCGTACCCGACTCGTTTAGAAGCGGGTATTAAAATACCCGTTACCCGCGAGTAGTAAATATCTGCGATTTTACCTGCGGATACCCGTGTTCGCAGGTAAAATTGTCATCCCTAATTTGTAGCATGGTGAGGATGCTACAACCAATCTCATAAAAAATTCTGTCTTTTATATTTCTATTGGAATCAAGGACTACATTCATTACTATTTGCTCAATGTATCCAACGTCGATAATTTGTACCTACCTTGGCATTTCAACCACTTCTTGGCATCTTCACTCTAGCAGGAGATAAAGGTAAAAACAATACTTAGACATGTGATTCATCATTCTCACTTAACCAATGCTTTGATTCTTGAATTCATTCCTCAAACCATCCTGCGTCTTGGAGCTGGAGCTTGTTCGGGAATCATTGCCATATCTGCCACTTATCCAATAGACATGGTACGAGGAAGGCTAACCGTTCAGGTATTGTAAAGAAAGTTGTTTTTGAATTTTGGTTTATTTGGATGAGCTTCTAGAAGTGTTGTCTGTGTGAAGATGGAGATGCTTCATATAATCGCTTGCTACATTGGCCATAACTTAAATTTTCAATGCTCATGTAGACAGAAGCATCTCCACGTCAATACAGGGGAATTTACCATGGCCTTTCAACAGTCTTAAGGGAAGAAGGTCCTCGGGGCTTTGTATAAAGGTTGGTAGTTGTTATGTTATCAATGATAGGTGTGTCATATTATTAACTCAAAGTACGCATTTGCTTTCCTATCTTTGCTTGGGGCCCTTTTCTACGGTGCATCCTTCCAGGCCTCCAAAACCACCGTTGATTATGATGAAGCCTTCATCTGATGGTCGAGATGGAGGTGCATCCACCTACCATTACCCCATACCACCCTGCCTTATCAATCAGAATTCCTCCCCTTCATGGCCTCTTCATTCATTATATCATTATTACTGTTTAGGTGTTTAGGTATACTTTTTAGTTCTAGTTTCCTAGAGTAGACAGTAGTTATAATATTTTCTATATTTGTTACCATAGTTGCTGTATTATTTTGGTACTTTTAGAGTTAGGAAATAGGATTGGTTGCATTTAGTATTTTAATTAGAATAGTAAGTAGGGGTGTAGTTTAGTAGATATAGTTAGCTAAATTTAGAATTAGTTAATAGAATGAGTTGTAGTACATTTTCTTATACTTAGTTTAGTAAATTAGACTTGTGAGGATAGTTTAGACATAGTTTTTAGTTGTATTTTTAGTACTGTTTTTAGGTGGTGACATTTTGAGTTTTAGGTAAATTTAGGTATTTGATATTTTCTTTAGCTTAGTTTAGTCATTTTAAACTTGTTTGACTATCTTAGTTTCTATTTTTGAATGACTTTTACAGATTTGCTTATTTGCTTATCATTGTACTAGTATTAGTTGCAAATTGTAGATGATGAATAAGTTTGCTAATTTGCATAGCTTTTTAGCCATGTTTTTACAGTTGCAATTGATGATTTGAGTGATATTTACATTAAAGAATCAGTATATAATCAGTTTTGACAATGATTAACCCTTGAGTGAGGTTTGGACCATATTTTCTTTGTATGTGTGTGCGCACTCATTGCATCTTTTCTCTTCATAACTAGTCAATGAACTTGCATCTATCAACCACTACCAAAATAGTATCTTTCCCTTGAGCCTTAGGTATCTCGAATTATATTGATCAATAACTGCCAGTGGAAACTTCTTCAAAGGTGCATCTTAATAAATCTAAAAAAGAACGGAGTTGAGAAACAGACCTATGTTGCTGCCGATATGATAAATGTTGCTGCCGATATAGTGATGTGCCGTGAACAGAAAGCCACGAAATCGATCTCCCGTAGAAGATCATGGACTCGCAAAGTTTTGATCCTTCCATCAGCCACAGCCACAGCCACAGCCACAACCACAGCCATAGCCACAGCAACAGCCACGCCCCAGCCTCAGCCACAGCCCCAGCCACAACCCCAGCCCTTGCCACAGCCACAGCACTCGCAACAGCCCCAACCTCAGCCCCAGCCCAGCCCCAGCCCAAGCCCAGCCCCACCCCAGCCCCAGCCCAAGCCCAGCCCCAGCCCAGCCTCAGCCTCAGCCCCAGCCCCAGCCTCAGCCACAGCCCTCAGCCCCAGCCACGCCCCCATTTTCTTACTCATTTTTACCCGATTTGAAGGTTCACATTGACATTGAATTTTAAAAATTCTTTTTTATTAAATATTGTGGAGGTGCAGGAAGGAAAGGCTTCCGTATGATCTTGTTCACAGTTTGTCGCTGCTCTGGGATTTAATATCTCAGCCTTCTTTGTAGTTTGGGCTTTAGCCCGTCTATTTACAAAAATATTACATCGAGGGAATAAAAAAGTGTCCAGTACCATATGATTTTTATTCTTCTTCAAAATTGAATAATCAAATTTAGATATCTTTTCAATTTTTAATTTCAGATTCGAACATGTACTGTTAATATTGTTGTATATTATTAAATCTTAAACCTAACATTATAATATATTTAGTTTAAATAATAAAAATAAAACGATTAAATTAAAGAAATTGATCGATGAGTTTTTATATGTTTTTATGATTAGGATTAGGAGGGTAGCCACGTCGTGCGTGCGTGCTTGATTTTTTCTTCTGAATCATATCACGAAAGTCACATTATTCTTCTGACGTAAAAACCAGGCAAATAAGGAAAAAATAATTTGAAATAAAAAGATCAACGCTACCAAAATATATATATGGACCATGTTAACAACTTTTTAAAAATAAATTGTGTTACTGTTTTATTGGTAATCATAAGTTATTGGTAATCACTGTGATGTCCCAAAATATATTCCCAAAATATATAGAAAAGACATACATATAATAAAGACATCGCATAATATAGAAAAGCAGTCAAGAGTAATTAAGATTACAGTCATCCATAAAATAGTGTGAAATTGAAAATTAGAGTATTAGAGTTTCTCCTGAAAATTACAGAGAATTTAAAACTTTAAATGCACTAAAATTCTTCAAAATAATATGAGTTCATGGAATAAAAGCTAGCAAATCTAAGCTGCAGTACTGCCGTCTTCGTCAAGAGTTGTTTCCAAAGTATCTCTTCGCCATCTGCTCCCACCCAAGTGGATGATCATCACAAAAGAAACATACACAAGTAACACAAACAAGGGTGAGCTAGATATAAAAAGCATGTTATTCAACCTCACACGACATGCAAAAGTCAATCAAACATGGTAAAACGACGGAAATGACGATGCGCCGATGACAAATCATGAAGGTGGAAGATCATAATGGTCTCCTTTATTCATCAAAGGATCCAGAAACAGATCTGACAAGAAACTGGTGAAATTGTTTGACTAAGATTCTGAATCTTGCCAGAAATAGACTCCCCTCATGCCATGAGAACCTCAAATTTATGACTTTGGTGTTGAAATTCCTTGGTGTTATCCCGCTAATAGCACTGAATCTCCTTGGAGACTTGTAAATAAATGACACAAGCCATTAGGAACATTACAATATGCAAAGCTAAACACACGTTAAAGAGGCTAAGGAATTTTTTTCTTTTGGTCTAGCGAGACGAATGGCAGTGACAACCAGGGATGGGTCGCGCTCCTCGATGCACACAAAACCCCTAACTTCGCCAGAGAAAACAAGACGACAGCGGCGACGAAGGTTGAACAGATGTGGCACATGTGGCAGTGCTTGGATGAGAACTAGCCCTCCACACAGGCATGGTTGACCATGGCTCAAGAATGCGATCGAGATCCATTGGTCGTCGGACTAAACTGTGGCAGTGGTCGGTGGCGGGCATTAGCGGACGATGTCGGAATGACAGTAAACAGAGGTTGATGGTGATAAACTTATGTGGACAACGACAAACGACGCTAGGCAACGACAAACTACACCAGACAACGGCAAACAATGCCAGACGATTGCAGACAGCAACTAGGGTTTGGAAACTAGATAGAAACCAGAACATGACTGCTCACTGAGGTATTTAAGAAAATATGAAATTTTTAAGGCTGCCGGTGGCAGCGGCAACCAAGACAGAGTAGGAAGAGACTCAGACAACCAACTTGAGATTGAAAAGAAATAATTCTTGAGGACTTAATTGATCCTCTCATAATCTTCTATTTATAAAATTAAATTGATACAAGAATACATGATAATTAGGGTAACCTTATTAGACACAATATAATCATGATAAATAAGGTAACTTTAGACACAATATAATCATGATAAATAAGGTAACTTTAAACACAATGTAATCATGATAAATAGGGTAACCTTAGACACAATATAATCATAATAAATAAGGTAATCCTAGACACAATATAATCATGATAAATAGGGTAAATATTTTAACAGCATCATACCTAGACAAGTGAAATATCACTCTAAACAGCATACCAAGTCAGAGTATAGCCTACATATGTCTCATACAAGCAATGAAAAATATTTCTAGCTCCCCTTACCTGGGTTTCTCCAAGCACAACTACTGAAACTGCCCTAGCAGTACCCTTGACAACACAAGAACTCAACCTGCCCCTACAAACCACCAAAGTGGTGACCGCAGCAATTTTTTAGAGTTTGATTAGGCGAAACGTACGAAAACGAAATCCACTAGTAACATGCAAACAGTAATGTTGCATGCCCTAGGTTCAAGGACAGTGAAGGAGAAGAGAATAAATGACTTACCGATCGGAATGAAGAGGACGTTCGGTAAAAATAAAACCCTCTACTCCGCAGACGCTTGGGCAGCACCAAAATCGAATTCCTATGGTTCAAGGAGCTGGAAATCTAGAGAGAAGTAAGAGAAAACCTTTAGGACAAGAGTTTTAGAGAGAGAAAGGAAAGAGATCAGGAAAGTGAAAAAGAACTCTAAGAAACCCTTCCTAAGATTAAACTGGCTTTAGGCTGATGAGTTTGGCTGTCCCACATAAGATCCAATGGTCCCTTATTCATTTAAGGGGCCTTAAAATCACAAGTTACAATATAGGTTGTTATAAAAAAATTGATAAAAAATGGTTAAAAAAACATTTTCATATATATATTCTATTAATGGAATCTGATAAATATTGTTGATGTTATTTTAAAATAAAAAACCAGCTGTACAATAAGATTGAACAGGCACAACACAATGCTGTAAACTAGGTTGACTTTCGTGTTAGATCAGTATTTAAGTCAACATATATTATATCCAAATATTTAAGTGACATGAATGAACAATCACATCATCAAGTAATTGTAAAATTTCTATAGTGTTTTGTGATTAATAAAAATGAATTCTAAACTGTCTGCCCATATGTTATCTATTCTTCATTCGAAAACTAATATAAAATTTATTTGTAGAACTACAATTGCTTCTCGGTCTCCATTGTGATAACAGTGACCAAGATCTAGAGAGAAAAAGGAAGCTTTTCATTGTATTTGAAATTGATTTTATAAAATATAAGTAAAAAGAGAGAATTAAAATTGGAAAGTAAGAAATGGTTGAGTATTATTACATGGAGTTCAGGATGAAATGGTGTTGTTGAGTTGGATGACTATGACACTGATATTGTCTTTGCTTCCACGAGCCATGGCCAACTCTGCCAACAAAGATGCAGCTTCTGTTGCATTGCTTACAACAGTCTCCTCTTTTAAATTCCTCTTGATTTGGCCATGGAGGCAGCTTCGTACAACCTCACAAACAAACTTGTTAGACACCACATCCCATAACCCATCGCTTGCTACCACCACAAACTCATCACACTCTGTTCGCTCGTACACCATCGTCTCTGGCTCAGATATCACAAAAGGTTTCATCGAATGATCCCCTGCACAGTGTGAAATCCCCCTTCTCAGAATTTTACATGACCGAACAAACCATTTGGTAAAAACAGTAACTCAAAACAAGACAACTTTCTTAGTTATTCATGTGTCATTCCTATGCTAATGCATGAGTATTTAGTTTAGGAGAAAAGCAATTTGGTTGAAGTATGTTTTCTGAAAAGGCTAATGAAACGTGCATGTTCTTGATTACGAAGATAGGTGGAGATGATGCAGTAATTTATGAGCTATGTTACGGAAACACAGAGCATATCAAAAATGAAAAAAGTGAGTTTAGAAGTTTACCTATGGATCTGGAAGTTGCAAGAACTCCCAAAACACGACTTCCGTTCCAGTTAATCACTCTTCCACCAGCAGCTTCTATTCTCTCTCTTTCATCTGAACGATCAGGCTGATTTGTATACACGTATACACATTCCACAAAGTTAAACAAACTCCAAAACTATTCACTATCTCAACATGCAACAACAATCAATAACTAAATCATAATCATAATTAATATTAATTAATCATCGATCACCTTATGATCACGCGAAAGTGCTATGGCTACACCGCCACGGCACAACACCGACCTCGAGTCACCGCAATTCGCCACCACAATCTCCTTCTTCCCAACGACAACCACCGCCGCCGTTGAACCTGTGGTGTTTCCGCCACCATCATCGTTCGCCTTACCACCAACTCCGATCTCCTTGTCCATCTTCATGAAACACGAACACATAACCTCGTACCAATCCAATCCCTCCTTCGCGTTCTCCCTCACTTCATCCGCCAACAGCAGGTGTAGCCTGTCGCGGCAAGCGTTCGCCACCAACGTCCCGCCGTGTCCGTCGTAAACCGCGAAGAAATCATAACCGCCACACCACTGCCCCGCCGCCACCAAGCCGGGAAACACCATGACGGCGTCCTCCATTGCGCGTCGCCGCCCGATCACGGATATGGAACCGTGCGTTGCGGAGGAGGAGGAGGAGGACGCGGCGGCCTTGGATTCTTCCATGGTGGGAATAACCACCGCTACTTGGGAAGGACGCTTTCTCTTCTTGGGATAGTCATCGTAACACAGTTCAATTTCTTTAGATTTTGTGTTCGCACTGCTATCTGTCGAATCCATTTCGCTACTGATTAATTCTGCTGTGGATTTGTCTTTTAAATAGTGCATGTGTTCACAGTTGTAACGTACTTATGGGTTCGTTCGTGTTATTATATGGGCTTGTTTCTGTTATCATAATCTCATACACTGCAGGCGCTTATTTTATTTTATTTTCTTTTATTTTATTTTCTTTTCTTTTATTTTATTTTCTTTTCTTTTGGAGTTATCTTCCTCTTCTACCAGGAAACTATGGGTTTTGTATATGATTGAGTTTAACGTGACACGAATCAGGTCGCTCGCCAAAGCTGAACACATTAAAGAGAATGAAATATTTACACGTGTGCTCGAAAGTTGAATTATACAAGTAAAACGTGAAGGGATAAGATTTCTTATGTGATCTAATTAAAGGTTGTTAACGCTTTTTTATTTATTTTACGTTAGTACTATATAATTATTAATGTTTATGACTCAGCTTAATCTTATTTATCTACTAAAATTTGTCTCTTAAAGTTTAAATATTAGCAAATACTAGTAGAAGAGTATAAATACATATTTTTCATCAACAAATTAAAGTAAATTTTGAAGAATTTAATGTTAAAGAGTTTCCATATTTATTTTTTCTTACAAATACTTGAATCAAAAATAGCTGACACCTGAGTGACGTGAAATAATTATTTTAGAAATTAGCCAGTTCATTGAACCACCGATGTAACAATCATTTATTGGAATTTGCGACAAAAAAAATATAAATTAATTGTATAAAGACTTATATATAGTGAATGGTGAAGGCAGGGGGAGGGGGTGTACTGGGGCAAAAGAAAAAGAAAAAATATGGACAGAAGGCGGTTGTCCGTCTGGTTTGAGCACATGAATGTGATCCAAAAAGTGGGAATTGCTTTGGAAAAAGATGCATAAAAAGATGGAGATTGAAGTTAGCATGACCGTAACGTGGCTGTTTCATCAGGCGCCACTTGTTCTTAGCTACAGTTTCATGAGCGTGCAAGAAACAAATATCCAGACTCATTGATTTCTCGAGAAGCATCATCTCATTTTACAAGACGTTTGGTTTAGGAATTACATTACATTTTCCAAAATCAATCATTTTTTATAATCAAGAAAGTTATTATTTAATATACTGATAGCGTTTAATTATTTACTTATTCTGAGATTTTATTAAAAATTGCTTTGAATGTCACTGTATCGACGTGTGGAGGAAATACAATTTTTCTCCTGTAAAGAAAGTGCTGCAGAGTAATATTATAATCGAGCCAATAATTTGTATAAAATAGTATAAAATTTCGTGTAAGCAGTTGAACAAAAGCTACGCATGGCGTGTTATCAGCCATTTGAAAATTAATAACCATATATGTGAAAGGATCCGTGAATACTCAAAAGTAAGTACATGTCTAGAGAGGAAAAAAAAGAAATGTATGGATATGAAGAAATTATAAATAAAAATACATTTATAATATTGGTATCCCTATATTCATCGTATATACAGTCACCTAAGGGAAACAATAGAAGGAAGAGAATAACATGCAGAAAATAAATTGTCCCCGTGACATTAACTCCCAAAGCACCTCTGAGCCATGGCTTACTTTGTACTCTTGTACATGTTGTCAATAGCATTCTGCGCACAAAATAAAAAATGGCGCAGTCAGTACTTTTATCACCCTTCCCCATAAAGAGCCTCATAAAGGTAAAATGTTTTGACTCTGAAACCCAAACATTAAAAGGTGTGCTAGAAAAAAAGAACAGCGGTAACACAAATTCATTTCCATAGAAGGCCTACACAGATACACCAGCATGCATGTATCCAATACACGTTTCTGTGTTTATTTAAACAGACGCACAACACACTCAAAATTCCGTAGATTCAGCTACGGTATGCTGAGTCAGATTTCACATCTGCTTGTTTGTACACAATAACCATGCGCAAACATCTGAGTAGAAGCATTGTGAGAGTGGACATAAATTGCAAGTTAGATGAGAATATCTTAACTTCTAGAACCTGTATGTGTCATATAGCTTATGTAGTCACACGATTACAAAAATCCATGTTCCAGATTTTCTCATAAATTGTGTACTTAACATTGTTATTTAGGTGCAGTTTTCCATTTTTAAACTATGAGAATATCTTAACTTCTAGAACCTGCATGTGTCATAGCTTAAGTAATCACACGATTAAAAAATCCATGTTCCAGATTTTCTCATAAATTGTGTACATAACATTGTTATTTAGGTGCAGTTTTCCATTTTTAAACTATGACATTTAAGTATTAGTAGGTAGGCCAAAGTACATCCGGACACAGATATACTTGAGTTCCCATAGGCAGGTCAAAAAACACTATACAATCCAAAACCATATTGCTTTGATCACCCTGACTAATAGCCCATACAGCCAACAAAACAGGAACTGACTGAGATTTCTCAACCTTCTTTATTTGTTGTTCGGTTATGAGTAAAGAAAGGAAGAGGAAGAGTATAACCTTCCATTTATGAAGGCTGTTCCACTTTAAGACTATTCAATATGAAGTGAAATGAAATCCTGAGAATTTGACAACTTGTACCTGATAAAATTTAAGCAACTGTGGCCTCTTCTTCTTGTATGTTGGAGTGATAAGGTCACGTTCCATGTCAAATGGAATCGGGTCAAGATGAACTCCTTTTATAAACTCGAAACCTTTCAACTGCCAAATACATATTCGCCATCCCACAAAACTTCAGTATATGTACTTGTAGAAACATGTTTACACGTAAGACAAGATCATTTAAAACAAGTGCAAGACCAAACATAATATTTCATGTCAAATATAATTACTACCCAAAAATAGTTATTAAACAACTTTAGATTGATGTGAAATTTTATCATACACATAAATACTCCAAATAAAACCATTTAGATGATGATAACAAAAGCAAAAAAAAAAATACCTTCTTTTCCTTTCCAATCTTTGAGAGCTCTGCAAGTATGTAACTTTTTGCTCTAGCATCTTCACAAAGAGAATTGAAGTCCTTTGATATAGCATTTTCTTGAGCCCATTGTTCAAGTGCTTCCTTTCTGGGATTAACAACAGCAACAAGGAAGGCCTCAAAACTGTTTCCGTAAACCCATATCTGAAATAGAGGAGAAAAAGGTTTATATCTTCATGGAATAGAATATTTTCAGCTCATTCATTAAGCTAATTTAGAACCTTGTTTCTTTTTTGCACTGGACTAAACTTTTTGACATCATTACTCATTTGTATGTCCAGATGTTTGAACAAATAGTAGCACAGATACATGCCCCAGTCAAAGCTGGTTTGTAGGGTGAAGTTTGCACCCACTTATAAATTATGAATTGGTCTTATCTCTAGTCGATGTGGGATTTCCAACACACCCCCCTCACGCCGAGGTATATACATCTCGAACGTGAGATTAGACATTTTTAATGGGTAGTCCGATAGCGGGTGGAACAATATGCCCAGCAAACAACAAATATCGCTAGGATAGGCTCTAACCTGACTCTAACACCATATTAGAAATGGACTTTAAGCCCGGCTTGTAAGGTGAGGTTTGCACCTAGTTATAAACTATGAATTGGCCTTATCTCTAGTCGATGTGGGACTTCCAACAATATTAAAAAGAAATACTTCTAACAAGAAGCTACAATTTGAATGTGTCTAACGATGAAAGAAAAATATCCAAGCCTGTTTAGTTTAAACTTCAGGATATAAAATATCAACCTAAGACAGAGGGTTAGTAGGCCATGATTGGTCCCAAAGTTTTGAAATTCTATCATCAACCTGAGGTAATCAGCTCTAGTAGTATATCAGTAACATTTTCTAATCTTCTACATATTTTTCCAATTAGATATAAGCAATAAATTTGCTACAAATTAGGACAGAAAAACCATTGGAAGGAATAGGGTTATCAGGACTTACAGATTCAATACATGAAACTTGACCATAAATGTTCTCCAGGTTTTCGACAGCAACATATTCTCCCTGTGAAAGTTTAAATATATTTTTCTTCCTATCAATAATTTTCATGCTTCCATTAGGTTGCCACTCTCCAATATCCCCTGTTGAAGGTATCATTTGTGAATAAAAGAAAAATTGTAGCCTCATAGCTAATATAAGAAATTATCTATAAAGCTCAATTTTGGAAAACATAATAAAATAACCTGTATGGAACCATTCATCGATCAGAACCTCTTTGGTGAGATCTTCACGTTTGTAGTACCCGGAAAACAAGGTTTTACCCTTTACACAAATTTCTCCCCTTGGTGTGCTTGCTAGGGCATCATATCCCATTTCAGGAACAGATTCCAAGCACACATCAACATTTGGTACTGGAGGGCCCACCGTTCCAAGCATTTCCATTTCATTTGGTAATGAGACAAAGGTTCCCGCACAGGTTTCAGTCAGGCCTGTTCGCATTTTTAACAGGAGCACCAAGTAAATGAACTACAGTAGCAAACGTATTCAAATATCCAACTTTAATAGCTATTTGACAAATACAAAATGGGTATGAATGTTCTGAATAAGTAGTAGAAAATTTGTACGTAATTGAAATTCATTTGAAGTAAATCTTTCAAAATTTACAAGTTAAATATCAAATGAACTAAAGAGTAAAGAAGAAAAATAAAAAACTATCCCTTTAAAAATATAAAGTTAGTTTTAAACCAATTTTGGATGTTTTCAACTACCATTACTACGCCATCAAATGCTATCTGCTTTCTCAAATTTTACGTGATTACAACAAGAAAACAATTATATCCATTCTACTTAGTGTTATTTTGATCTGTGACAAACACTCCTTAAAATATTTAACATGTAATCCTCGGATAAAAATAAAATACCACTATTTTCTGATAAAAAATCATTTTCAACTAAGAGCATGTTTTTGTGTCACCATCACATGGAAATCAAATTAATGACATTTTTCTTGAAAAGTGATAGTATGGTATAAGTTTGATTTTCATATTTAAAAAGAACATACCATATCCTTGTAGGACATGACAACAAGTCACCACCCGTAAGTAACCTTCCACATGTGCAGATAAAGGTGCTGCTCCAGACAAAATAAGACGAACTCTACTTCCTAAACCCTGCTTTACCTGATTATGTAGCAAAGCCATGATTAGGAATAAAGATCCAGTAATACTGAGAGGCCGAGGAGTTTAGATTTATAAATTTCACTACCTTATCAAATACAATTTTATCACAAATAGGGGATGCCTCTCCATGGGTAAACCCTTTCTTCATGTTATTCAGCTTACTGAAATCAAATTTCAGAATTTGCATTGTAAGAGTATGGCAGAACTGATTATAAAAAATAAAATAAAAAATATTGAAGTGCCCCTAAGAGGCCACGAGAGATTTAAACACATACATAGTAAAAAATAATATTAATCTAACATGAATTTGTAAGCGAAATCAATCAAGAACAATCTTAGTTCCATAACAATCATACAGAGAATCCACGACAGTTTTTTGCATGTTCATGATTTCACCCAGACTCAAATATTTATTTACAAAAACAGCACTTACTATGAATAAGCACAGTTGAATAATGTCCTCTTCAAGAAGCCCCCAGAAGCAATCTTCTGTGTCATACCTGTGTTCCAGATCGGGGTTAAGAGTCATAATCCAATTTTCTCGATGGTTGGAGGAGTAGGAAAAAATATGTAAAAGAAAAGCAAGAAAAATGCTATTCCTATAATTAAAAATTGTAGAGTAGCTTTGTTAGGTTCCTGAGTATGAAACCTAACGATGACAACTCACTCACACAATCACAACAAGAAAACGATTGGAAAAGAATGAATTATCTGTATTCTCATCAACCGAAGCAGCGTACAATCAAAATCTGGCAGCATAACCTCCCTCCATCTTGCGGAAGCCTAACCCCCTCACAAGGTCCAAGACTTGTCTATACGAAAGAAAATGACTAGCTGCCTTCTAACAATGAATAGAACTATATTTATATAAGATCTCCCATCCCGCCTTTCCTAACCGCTCTCTCATTTTCCCGCCTTCTATCCTCTTACCTTAGATCCTATCATTACACCCTGCTACAAAACAACCTTGTCCTCAAGGTTGGAACAATGAAGTTTGAGCCCATGGCATTTTGATATGGTCTTATCACAGGAAGAGAACCCGCTGGCTACTACTTGCAACTTCCGGTTTGGAGGCTTGGGTGGTGGTCGAATTAAGAGATAAATTTTATGGGTCCATTGTTGTCTCTGTATTATTTCCTTGAAGGCGAGAAGCTTCGTATCTTTTCCTGTAAAATAACTTCCTCTACCATTCGGCTCTCTTATCTTTATACCGTTCGGCTCTCTTCTCCTTTTATTATGCCGTTCGGATCTCTTCTCCCTATCTTTATGCCGTTTGGCTCCTCCCTCCTGCATTCAACCGTTCGGCTCGCGTTAACAACCCTGAACAGAGTTGCTACTAGATCTTCCCAGTCTAGAGTTAGTTCTCCTCTTCATTCTACTACCGTTCGTCCTTTAATGGCCAATACCGTTCGGTCCCCTATCAAACCGTGCATCTTCCGTATTGACCCCACACTTTTGGCCGCTCCTGACCGGCCTGGGTAATTAGCCTTGGACCACTCGGCAACTCCCGATCGGCCTGGGCTGTTGTGCAAGGCCTTGGACCACTCGGCAACAATCGATCAGCCTGGGTTATAGCGATTAGCCTCGAACCTTGTCACCTCACTGCTCGTTCGTCCCCCGGATGGCTGGTCTTCTATGGCCTTGGATCACTCGTTCAATGACTGGGAGACCGTTTTGACTGTAAGACCGTTCGGCATGTAACTATAACAGTAAGACCGTTCGGTTCCGACCGTGATCTCCCGTTCGGATTCGGCGGTTCTCTCCCGTTTGGGTCCAGCAGTCCTCTCCTGTTCGGATCCGGTCGTCCTCTCCTTTTCGCTTCCCTGGAATTCTTCAGTCTTGGCGGCTCCTGATCGGCCTAGGTGATTGGCCTCGGACCACTCGGCCACTCCCGATCGGCATGGGCTATAGCACTTGTCCTTGGATCGTTCGATGACTGTCTGGAACTCCTCAACATCCCTTGCGATCCGCATCGCCACCATCCATTCCTGCGGGTCATGCTATCGGACTTGATTCCAGATATCCTCTTTCAATCCCGCAAGAAAATATCCTAACAGTTGCTCGTCTGGCACTCTCTTCATTTGACCCACCAATATCTTGAAGTATTGTACATACTCGTCCACCGTCCCCGTCTGTCTCAATGCCGTCAACCGCTCAACAATGGTTCCAAACCTTATCACCAGGGCTTCCTTCAAACCATCCCATGAACGATTCTTGGCTTTCTCCTTCCAAGCTCTGAACCAGTAACCAGCGCTCCCCTCCATGCTCACATACGCCAATCGTACCTTCTCCTGTTCCGCTACTCCTTGTAATTCAAAGAATCGCTCCGCCCAATTGATCCAGTTCAATGGATCTAATCCTTCGAACACGGGCAACTCCACCCTCTTCCTCCAATTCAACCACTCACCTTCTCCGCCCCCAATTTCGTCCTCGCGTCTCGTACTCCTATTGGCGTTCACAGGCGCCGGACTGCCGTCAGACTGTTCCCCTTGAGTGCGGTGTCGTCCCCCCAATAATCGCATCACTTCTTGAAGATCTTGGCGAATGGCCGCCGAATCTTGTCTCAATACCGCAGTTTCGACCTTCTATCCATCCATTGCAACCTCCACTGCGTCTAGCCGGCTTTCTACCACGTTCAGGCGTCCCTCATTTCTTCCCTCCACTCTTCTTCACACGCGCTCTGTTCGCTCCTCCGATGAAGATCTGGTTGCTTCTCGATCTAGCAATTCTCTTGTTGATACGGCAGCGCTCTGCTCCTCGATCCGGCAGGTCGGACCAATTTGTTAGGTTCCTGAGTATGAAACCTAACGATGACAACTCACTCACACAATCAGAGCAAGAAAACGATTGGAAAAGAATGAATTATCTGTATTCTCATCAACAGAAGTAGCGTACAATCAGTATCTAGGAGCATAACCTCCCTCCATCTTACGGAAGCCTAACCCCCCTCACAAGGTCCAAGACCTGTCTATACGAAAGAAAATGACTAGCTGCCTTCTAACAATGAATAGAACTATATTTATATAAGATCTCCCATCCCGCCTTTCCTAACCGCTCTCTCATTTTCCCGCCTTCTATCCTCTTACCTTAGATCCTATCAAGCTTTCTCCACGGAAATAAAAGTTTGAGCATTAACACTATATATCATGGGAAGATCATCAAACATGTCAGCAATCACAAGAATTTTCAAGAGTTTACCTGAGTACACTCTATCGAGCACACGGGGAACAGCACAAAAAATAGTTGGTTTTAGTTCCCCAATATCTTCAATTAGCAATTTGACATCCTGAAGTAATTGTGTAAATGATGGTCATATTCCAAATCCAGAGTTCATTTATGATATTAAATCTCCATTCTGTAATGACAGATATACTACATATACTCACCCCACGCCAGAAACCAATTGAAGCACCATGCCATATGAATGTTTCCTCAATGACCCTATCAAAGATATGTGCAAGAGGAAGGTATGATATGTATACATCCTTCTCAGTTAACTGCAGAGAAGGGAAAAGAAGGGAAACTATGAGAGTCAAAGAAAGGGTAGCTATTCATTCAGTATCCTAAAACGTAAAATGAAATTGCATATTCATGTATTTCCAAGTATAGTGCAGGAGTTGTGAAAGAAAACAACATACTTGTTCATTGACACTCTCCAACAGTCGCTTTACCCCGGCTAAGAGAGTGATAATACTCTCATTTGATATCAACACTCCCTTGGGGTCACCAGTAGTTCCACTAGTATACATTATTGTACAGATGTCACTCCTTTTCTTAATTGGAAGATCATAACTCTGACCTTGATCCTGTGGCATATATTAAAAATTGAATTAGGAACAGGAACCACAAAAATACCAGAGAGGTGAAAGATATGATTACTTCCTACAGGGGTGACTGAAATTAACTAGAAAAATAAATTTGGACGTATTTGTAACTATATAAATTGGCCCAGAAAAATGCTCCCAAAATTTCCATTTACAAATCATCCTTGTTTTTTCATTTCCACTGCACAAAAAGTTATATTCATTAATTGTTTTCTACAAGTATTATGCCAACTGTAGGTCGATCAAGCTTGTGATACAATATTTTTTTGTGTAGTAATTACAAATGTAATTGTAGGAGTGCTTCTATTTTAAAACTTTCAGAAAAGAAAGAGTAATAGTGTACGAAATGAATAACCCACCACTTGCAAAAATTCATCCCACGAATAAATTGCCAACCCAAACTTCTCAACTTCTTGCTTTTGTTCAGGGGTAACCTTTCCGAAGCTTACAATTGCTGTGACAAAGATGAAAAAGTGAAATGATTCTTCCTAAAGCATAAGCATTTTAGTAAATAAAGGAGAGAAACTACAAAACATACTCTTGAGATACTTTGTTGCATTTGGAAATGTCTTCAATAGCTAAAATGTTTCAAAAACAAATATATGGGTCAGACTGACCACTAGCATGATAAGATTGTACAAAACTCTCTAATCTTTCCTAACAATTAAACTAATTTAAAACAAATGATTTCAATAGAAGAACCTCGGGTATCTTCTTTTCTTCCACAAATGCAATTGAGACCTCTGCGTGGCATATAATAAATTCTACAGCTCCAGCACCTATTTCATTCCGAGGAGAGTGTCAAAGCAAATGATAATTAAATGTTTTGAAATTGAAAAACAAATAACTCTAAAATGGGATATTGCTTTTGTAAAATTGGATATTGTTTATGCACCATTTTAACTGAATTGCAGTAAATTTTTATGAAAATACTTTTCAAAAGGACTTTGTTCATTCACTAGGTGAGAATTTCAAAAGGTATAAATTAATGAATTTATTTGTTCAGAAAAATTACAACATATAATAAAAAATAAAAAATAGCCACAAAAGGTTTTGATAAATGCTTGCATTTAGAACTTACATAATTTTTCAAGAAGATGTAATATTGTACATAAGTTTCTAAAAAGTTCATAAATTAGGAAATTTGTTATTTGTTGGAAAAAGTTGCAGAAAAAATGTTACATCGCCACCAATGTTGTATCTTTTCACACAACATCAAAGCTTTTGAGATTACTGATCCTTGATAGTAGCAACTATTTGTACAATTATAGATGACAAAAGCAAATTTTAATTGCATTTGAGTATAAGCATCAACATGGTGTAGAAACAAGATAATGAAGGGGTGACATACCCAAGGTATCATATAAAGGTACACAATAGAGTCCATGAGCATTGCAGGCCTGCAATTTTTTGCAAATATGTTAAAAACCATTGGGTGAAAGAAGTTAGTTCAGCAACATTATTGTTGTGACCAGGGATACCCATAACTGGCACAATATAAGTATAGAGATATAATTCAAGAATTGGAACTCTCTGCAGAGTGTGGATATTCAATATAAGAAACGAAGCTTCATTCCAGAAATATCTTATTCTCCTTTCAGCTTAATGCGGACTAAAACTCACCACCAAATAAACAATAAAGTAGACATAGAAATAATTATAAATACTCAGCCCAAAATACAAGCAAATGTCAACACATGAATACTGCAGAAAACTCCCACATGTAGGGTAAATACTTCCAAGCGAGCAGTAAAATTAAGATGGAAAAAAGGAAGAGAACAGAAGGGAAGGGAATTCAAAATAAATTTTACCTCCATGCTCATAATCCATTCTGCTGAATTGGCACCATAAATACCGCATTTTATACCCTGCAAACCAGTAATATATGAATTAATCTCAAAAGAAAAAAAAAATGCTAGAAAATATAAATATTATCATATCATATGCAAAAAAATAAAATATCAAAACATATAAACAAGGATCCAATATACAAACTTATGTGCAAAAGGGAAATCTGTCATATGCTAAGCACTTTAACTCACGAAACCAAGTTTTTGAATCAACGTTGAGATACTTCTTAAATTTTGGGTTTTGACCAAAATGAATCTCAAAACTTAGTCTATAGAATAAGCTGAAGTTACAACTACTTTCATTGTATCACTACTGTACAAAATACTATCTCCAACAAACACCCGTAGCATTGATGATTGAACATCTTGAGCATAAAGTTGACAAGAGTGAACATCTTTGAATGGTTTGATAATCACCAAATGACGGAAAACTCAATAGACTCAACATATTATAATTTGGGTTTGAACTTAACTAAGTCCCAAAAGCTAACTCATGAGATGATGGTTGTTGTCCAATAAATACCCTATTTCAGTTATATAATAACTAATCATATGAGATCTCCAACACAGTCCATGCTCATACAAATACCAAATTGTAAAGCAAGGTTGACAAATTTGAGAGCTTTCATAAACTAAGAATTACCTAAGGAAAAAGAGGATTAAAAAAAAAATCTATTGATGACATATATACATAACATAATACTTTCTACACAAATAATTCAATATTTCAACTTAATGATAAAGAAAAGTAGCAAGTCACAATAATAAAGAATGATATTATACTAAGGTTAAATATGATTAAACTTGAATATATGGTCAAACCTAACATAAATTCATAAAAGCCTTAAAGTGAAAATATTTAAAAGAGGAACTAATTTCTTCAAATAGTTTTATCCTTAACAAAATATTGTTAGTGTTGTCAATGAATGGCCAAAACTACATACTCAGTTGACCTGAGATTCTAAAGAGCTCGTCTGAGTATACTCTTATGTTGAGAGTTAACTCGTTTTCTTTACCAAGGATTGTAAACTCTTAAGAGGTTAAGAGTTAACTAGAAAGTCTGACAACTTTATTATCAAGAACATCCAGCACTTGAAATATGTCAAAGGTATGGAACCATGTTAATTGCACATTAATCTTGTTTGTAAATAACGAAACGACATGGTTGACTTACTTCTCCATAACCACAGCTGCGGATGGAATTCCCAACCTTAATCACCTGGTCATATACTTCTTTGTATGTTAACCACTTGTACTTGCCTGCCTATAGAGTCACGAAAAGGAAATTCAAGTCGGTTAAAAGCGAAAAATGGTGAAGCAATGTCAAGAAAAAATCCAGAACACAGGACTCAATCGGTAGTCAAAACCTCACCTTCCCATTCACAATTTCCCGGCGACCAAACATTGGACTAGTTGGATATTTCTCAACGGACAATCTGTAAAAGTACAACACACTCAGAACTGAATTGACTAATCTTTTATCAATACAAGTCATAAGTTCGGTTCAGCGTAACATTGATCTGGATCAACACATGTTGTGGATCAAATCCTAAGCCAAGTAAAAAAATTAAACCGAATGTTCAAGTCGTCTTCATGCACATGAAAAGCTCGCCAACATTTATTACAGTATTAAAAAGGAAAAAAAAAATACCGACAATGCAAACTCTGGTGCACGAAATTAATACTTTCACTTTCCAAATAGATAGCTACTAAATCAAGTAAAATTAAACTGTATACTTAGGTTCTCTTCATGCACACGAAAGTCCAACAACATTTAATTCATTGTTGCAAAAAAGTGGTTAAACCGAAATTTGTACTTTCACTGCTCCAAATAGATAGCTCCAATAGAAAGTCTGCCTAACTATGATACAGATCAGAGAGCTCTGCATGGCAAGTAGGTATACTAATTCGGGAGATTCAAATAAACAATCCGATTTGCACGTAATTAGAGGAAATACATCTTCCGACTGTTAACGTAAAAAGAAATGATCATTGCTTCGAGCACCAAAAGCTTTCCAGTAAAGTCTCATACGCAATTCCAGATCATATATCCACGAAAGGAAGTAGGAGCTTATTGATCTGACATTTTTGCATAAAAAATTGACGAAGGAAACAAAGAGTAGTGAAATTGAAGTGACGAGCTCACCGGAAAACGTCCCAGCAGCAATCGAGACCTTCGATAGGAGCAGGGAATCCATTCTTGGCGAAGAGGCTACGGTACACAGGTCCTCTCGATGGCCTTCCTTCGCTCGCCTCCTTCGCTTTCTCGACCTCAACGATGAAGCTCTTCTGTGCCATCACTGTGGCAATTCCTCTGAAGAATCAGGGTGAATCCGAAACTGAAGTGTTTGAAATTGGAAGGGAAAATAGAGAGAATAGGAGAGAATGACAAATGGAAAGATAATTTGAATGAAAGTTGGATGAAATTTTGTTTGACTTGGACTATGGGAAAACTAGTGGTGTGGTAGAGAAGGTGGATAGCTCTGCCTCTCTTGCGTTGGCGTTACTCTGCTTCCTAATGGTCTTCAGAAAATTAGGTTTGAGCTGGTCAACAAATTCTGAACCAATTTTTGCATTTATTGACTTCCTTACTTTTCTTTATATATATATATATATATGCCTCCTTCTTTTCCTCATAGGGCAGTGTCTCAGTTTCTGGAAACAATATTTTCAAATTAACAGTAGTCAAAATTGTGGAAAAAATAATTATCAGTTTTATTTTCACTTTTATAAAATTAATTCCACTAATTCTATCTTTCTACTTTTCGATTTTATAATTACTTTTAAAATAAAATAGAATAAAATTATATATATATATATATATATATATATGAATAATGTATTATTTACGTGTAACATTTTTTATAACATTACACGTAAATAATACATTATCTATATATATATATATATATATATATATATATATATGTATATATATATATATATATATATATATATGGGTAATATTAAGAGTATCATGAAAGGTGATGCTACTTCTATTAGCCGCTCTCCCATGTTTTTTCTGTGATGACCGGGTGGAAATTATATGTCTGCTTTCTTTTTAAAGGAATTGTAGGTAAATGAATAAAAGTATTCGAGAGAGGGACGTGAGGTTCTCTATGGTAATTTGAGAGAAAATACTTAACTAATAATAGTATTAATTTTTTTATAATTCAATATTTAATTAAAATCATTTTTAACAAACTATATTTTATTTTAAATTAATTATATCATCTATTAATTTTTTAAAAATAAATCATGTGACATTTATTTCAAATTAATTTTAATTAATTATATTTTACTTTCTATTAATATTAATAAGAACAAATATATAATTTTATAACTTAAATTATTAAACAATTTTTTATTTATTATATTTATCAAATTATTCACAGATTTCTACAAATTTTATCTCTAAATTTATTTATTTTCACTTCCAAAACTTTTAAAACAAATAACACCAAATTATTTTCTATTATTCCTAAAATATATTTACTCATTGTCCCGCAGACCATCTTCCTAAAGGACACAACCTTTAACGATGATGGTAATTGTACTACTCTTAGGATGCGTTTGCTTATGGAGAATTATTGTTGGCCAAGATAGATGAGATAGTGAATCCTGTATTTATTTTTAAGAATTTACGTGGATTTGCATAAGGGTGATTCCATAGCATCTTCTAAAATGTGAAGATTTGTGTGGATTGTGAGTGTGATTATATAGATGACTCTTCTTTGTTTATATTTTAAATAATAATAATAATAATAATAATAATAATAATAATAATTATTATTATTATTATTATTATTATTTTCTTTGATAAGTTTTTTATTTGAAAACAAATTATCCATATTTTATTTTAAATCATTTTTAAGTAAATATCATTCATAAGGGAATTTGTGTAACTGAATTAGAGAGTGAGGTAATAAAGTGAAGTTAGGTTATGAGATGACTCATTCTTGATCTGTATTTGTGGAATTAAAGTATCATTTTAATTCATTAAATAAATGTGTAACAACTTCGTGACATGTTCCGTGGGAACTTTCCTCCAGACACATCACAACACGGCTTCTTCCTAAGTTGTATCACCTCAAAACAATCATAAAGCATTCCACAACTTTCATGTTGTCATCATTTTCCTTCCTTTTTCTATCACAGACGCAGCAAGAAAAATGTGATAGCATGGGTTTGATTTCAGTCACATTCATTCATTCTCTAATGTCATGTTTTACTCTCTTTTTTACCATTTTCTCCCATGAAACTACGTCGTATTCAGTAAACAATCTTAACCACCGTCATTTTTCTTATTCTACCGTGTGATCGAATGACGTTCCCGTGAACCACTCCGGTAGCTATTAAATAACTGTTTTCAGTTGAATATTTAGGTTTAGATTCTTCTTCTTATTTTTATATTTATTTATTTACTCAAATAAAGGTATTTCTCGCGTTAGAATTTAAATATTTTTTTCTGAATCCATTTTAACACAACATCTTTAAAATAAAAAATATCTTAATTTTAATTAGAGAGAAACTTAAATTATAACATATGATATTTTCAAACAATGTGAGTTTAACATAAAAAAAAACTTAATTGAGCTTTTTATTCAAAAATATTAAATTAGAGACTTTAAGAAAATAGAAATCCAATTATATATAAAATATATATAGAACCAAAATAAAAACTGAAATATTAACTAAACCTAAAATCAAAAAATAATTAGTTAAATTTTTTTAAAATTGTTACGATACTCAGTGTATTAACTTTTTTTTAAAAATATATCCATGTGTATATTTTCAGACTTTATATTAGTTCGATATTAGTCAGAAATTGAGCACGGATTGATCTCAAAAAACACAACTGATATTTAAAAAAAATAGAAATATATCTATTTTTAAGGCTTTTATGAATTTGGTGTGAAGTTTTTATGAATTTGGTGTGAAGTTGATGTTTGCCAAACAACTTTCTCAACCAATCTTTTTGGGTAGTTTTCCAAAATTTAGAAAAATTATTTAATCAAGTATTTAACAAAATATTGAAAAAAATGGAGAAAATTACAATGTTTAAAATGTGATTAATAACTAATAAAAAGTAGTTCATTATTATGGCGTATCATTATTTCATAATTAATACTTAATATTTTAAGTTTAAGACGTGAGGTATTGTATAATCATTTTACTCTGTAAGAATTATTCCATTAGCTGTTAATATTTTTTTCTTGTGAATCAAGTTTTATTTAAAATTCAGGGTTTTAAATTTTACAACACGTCCATATAATTTAATGAAGATGACTTAAATTGAATATGAATCTTAAACATTTTATTGGAGTGTCACATCTTACATAATATTTAAAATCATGTGGTGAATAAGATAATGAATTATAAAAAATATTTTAAAAATATAATCAATTATACAAAACATGATTATAATCTCTTTTACTAAAGAAGAAGTCAATAAAAATATAAAAAAATGAATTAAAAAGTCTTATATAAATCTATGATTATTTCTAATTTTTTCTTCCTTTTGAAGTTTGAATGGATTTAGTCCATTTCAATGTGATGACTGCTATTAATCTCTCTTTATTACTTAACTTTTTTTATTTTGTAAGCTTCATTATCATATCTAACTCAATCTTGTGCTTTTTAATGGCATTAATTGTTTAATTGAAAGTGTATGAAACACACAAATTTATATAATTAAATATAATGTGTCTACTATTTCATCAATTAATTAATGATGCTAACTTAGAATACTATAAATGTTTGGCCATGATTTTGGGATCTCACCTAATGTCACAGCCGAGAGGGAGGAGGTTACCTTCAATTTTTATTTTCTTTTTGCTTGCTCGTGCTTAATTTAATATTTTCTTAACAATTTTTTGCCTCTAAAAAAATCTAAAATTTCACGATGTAACATTATATTGTAAATTTTTCATTTCAAAAACATTATCAAAGTGAAAAACTTAATTTTAAAATAAGTATATATATATATATATATATGTGTGTGTGTGTGTGTGTGTGTATATATATATATATATATATATATATATATATATATATATATATATATATATATATATATATATATATATATATATATATATAAAGAGAAAGAGATAAATTTACTGCTAAATAACTTTTTTCTAAAGTTGACTTCATTTATTTGATTCATGGTTAGTTTAATTATTGAGATCGGTAGATCATGAATACAAGATTTTGCATAATTTATAAACTATTTATATTTCATTTATCAACTTTATTTCAAAGTATGAAACTTCCCAAAATATAAGTAAATGTCATATATATAAAATTAATTACCTGTAAGCATTTAATTAATCTAAAATTTCAGACACATGACTATCAAAATGATATTATACGATGTAATCCCTATTTACAAATTTATCTTTTCATCAGATTATAAAAAAAAATACAAATGTTATTCATTAGAGAAGGAAATATGTACTACGGATCTGGTGTATTAAAAGATAAGAAAAGTAATGAATTGGTTGAATAAAAGAAAGTGATAATTAATTTTTCCTTTTAGTAAAGTAATGATAGCATGTTCATCTTTTGAATATATATAATAAAGGATTAGTTGAATGCCAATTTTAGATCTTAATGGTCCTGGTATGCAATATTTTAAAAGATATTAATAAGTTACAAAATCAGCTTAACTCATGGTATCTTTCACGTTTTTATTAGATTAAAATAAGAGTTACAATAAAAAAATAATATGTATTAAATTTCTTTCATTATCTATATCGTGACTTATTCTACTGAAAATATATCAATTATTATTGTAAAAAAAATTGTAAGACAAAAAGTTAAAAATTTAAAAACATAGGTTAAAAATCAACGTACTAACATACATAAACATTTATTCGAGAATAAAATTTCGAAATATATTAAATATATACTTTTGAAAAATATGAAATAACTTTAAAAGGTCATTGAGATAGTGACACCTAAAACTTAATCTGTTGGCAATAAATACAACATGGGATATGTGAGTACTTGCGTGACGTACAGTGAGAATTGATTTTTAAGGGCATGAATTTATTAATTCCAGATTATTTACTATATCAAGTTAATGCATGATATTCTAAGTGAACAATAAAATAACATTATTATAAGTGAAAATTAATTCTGAAAAAAAATGAAAAAAATTCTAAAAGAAACTTATTGATCTTGATATTTTTAAATATTTATAAAATTTTGTTCTCAGTTTTAATTGGATTTTATTTTAAGGAGATTATTTTTAATTTTAATTAAAAAAATTAAAAGTGTTGGGTCCCACCTAAGTGTAGATGCTCTACCACGCAAAATTTGATGTAATTGTTAAACTTGTCGAATTCAGGCACGTCGAATTGGACTAATAATGTTTCTGGAGGAGTCAACCGTTTCATTCGTACTTTTTTTTCAAAATAAACTCATCTTAAAATATATGTATCAAAATCATTTTATTTTTTAATCTAGATCAATTTAATGTTTATGTTGAGAATTTAGCTTAAAATTTAGTCTCGCTTTTTTTTTTTCAATAAAGGAATTTAAAATAATCACATTCGAATTTGGTTCTCTAAATTCTCAATGTACCCAAAACCAAGCGTTAGCATAATTCTTTCATTTGTTTTACATCAATTATTTACCATGTTTATATTTATAATCAAATAAACCAATATAATGTGTAGCTTTTAGTTATCTAGGTTTGAAAATTTTAATCTATTTTATCATCAAAGAGTAAAACTATCTGTTTGAGTCTAAATCATTCAAACTAATACAACTTAAACTAATATTCTTCTGGTTAAACAGGATTAAATCAAATTGTTCACTACTTCGAATTTGTCCAATCCAATTCAACTTTAATGAATATAATGAACCACCCACTTCCTTTTAGGTATAAAAATTTCAAATTACCAAAACAACAACAATAGTAAATATTATTAAACATGAATAAAACACCTGCAATTCACATTAACAAAAAGAAAAAGCTAACAAATAGTATAATAAACAAATGCTATACATTGAAAACAAAAATCAAATATAACTTGATTTTTCGCATGATTCATATTTGTAAATATACCATTAATTTTCACATTTGACTTCTCGTTTTGATGCAAATATTCAGAAACCTCCTTTTATATTTCCCTTGAAAAGCATATCTTATTAGTATAAGTAGTTTTTTTCTGTCTTGTATTTCACATGATAAATTATGTTATATAATTAAAATTTATAATAAGTACACGTATTTAAATAGATAAATTATATTATGTTTAGAATAAATAATTAAAATTTCAAACATGAAAAATAATATTTAATTTAAAATAAGTAATTAATTTTATTATAAAATAACATTTATTATATTCTAAAAGTATTAAAATTGAAGTCAAAATATCAGATGAGAAAGGGGTACTGAGATATGAAATAAAGTAAATTAAAAGGTCCAAATACAATCAAAACGGTTTTGATTTTTTAATTTGTTTATATTAACTAATCATTGGATTAAGTTTGTTGATTTTCCATTTGTTTCCAACAACATGGTTTCATTTCTTTTTAATTTGTTTGTATGAACAAATCATTAAGTTAAGTCTGTTGTGTACATAAGAGTAAAAGTAATAAAAAAAATACACACCTAAAAGTTATTAAAAAATAATTTGTATCATTAATTGTTATATGCATGTACAAGCCATAAAAAAAGTGTGTAAATGGGTTTCTATTTTTTAAAGAATGAATTATTATTAAATATTACAATTAAGTAATGGAAAACGAGAAAAAGTATTTCTGGAAATAAGTATTTTTGTGAAATTAAACATTTAAGATAATAAAATCATGATAATAGTGACATAACTAAAAAAACCCTTAACTAGGATAGACCTTCGAATAATTTGATATGTATGCATTGTACAAATAATTACATTTCACTAGACTTTGTTCCATTGTATAATTTTAACTATCCCAAAGTCTTTGTTCCAAAACTAATCCACACCCTAATAAAAAACTTATTATTTTGATCAATATTTTAAAAAAAAAGTAAATTATAAATTAGACATGCTTGGAAAATAAGAGTTTCTGGTGAATAACTAAAATTATGTTTACTAGGAATAACTTTGATTTCTTTCTTCCTGGGGAAATAGCGCTTGATAAAAATAAAAAATCTATTAAGTGCTTTCCACATACAACTTCAATACAAAAACAGTCTAAAGTGTAGTTAAACATAACTTCTATTCTTAAAAATAGAAAGCAATAGTCATATTTGCAAAACAGAAATTGTTCAAAAACAATACCGTAATTCCCAATCATGCAGCAGCCACGGACTCAATATGTTACTGAAATGGCATTAAGTTGTAACTGCTATCAGTTTCCTCATATAGACAATACCAGAGCACACATAATAATCCAAGTCAAAACATAGTCATGGACGAAACTCAATATACAATGGGCGGCCAACCGAAGAACTACTGTTGGATTGAATGGGCAAAATATTTTCCCACTGACGGGGAAAATCCTTTTTTTTTTCTAGTGCACTAAAGAATTTTTCATTTGCACCATAAACCCACAAGGACACAGCAGGCCGCGACACAAGATCATCACTGAAGTCCAGTTTCCGTAAACACTTCAGTTTCCAAATCGACCTCTTCCCCATGGGAGCCTCCTATATCCATTTCCATTACGCTGCATACCATTATTCTGCATCGACAGAACTCTCATCCTTTGCTCCTTCATGTTTGCAAACAGCGAATCCAGCGTCTGAGGCTTTTGCTTCGGCATTATATCCACATTCTCCAGCTGCTTCCGAGGGGAAGGAATTCGTTGCTGCTACAATTTTTTTACCGAAAGATATTATGTTACAGAACGAACAGATAAATAGCACAAACACCAATCTTGAATACTCGCATAATACAAGTTAGAAAACAGATCAAACTAGTAAAGAAGTACCTTAGCAGCAAAGCCTCCATTGGCAGGCCTTCTTTGACCTAAAGGAACTCGAAATCTGCACCGAGGAAAAAAAGAGTGTAATCTAGATGAGGAAACAATAAAGAAAAAGTCAAAGTACTCCATCAATCAGCGAGTAACATCAGGATGTCCAGCACCACGAACTATCATTTGTAATACAAACAGACATCACTCAGTAATCTCTCTTACTACAGCAGAAGTTGCGTCACTTACCCTAAGATTTTAACCACATCCAACTGTTAAGAAAGAAAAAAGTATTCTAAGGAAAAAGACAACACCGGTCACATAGTAGAAGAACATCTCACTGTCAGTGAACAACTTTCAAGATTTTCCACAGAAACCTGCCATTTGCGACATCGTCTTGGCAGTGCACTAGCACCCAACAACTTGTGCTGCTGTATCATATATCACTATAACCCATAAATGGATATTACCATGGAGGCTGTCGTATGTTCAAATAGAGCACCTAAGGATTTAAAGCTTCCACAAGTATAGTGTAAAGTAGCTAGAAAATTTATCTGCATCGTGACAAGTATAGTATTTCCTCATCAGCAAAACACTGTATCACACCTCGGCAATGAACTACAAGCTTGAAACAAATATTAAGAAAGTGATAGCCACAACCACACGATGTTTACCAGACCCAGAAGAACTCCCCATTGATTTGTCGAATGCCAATGACAAAAAGTTTCCTTCGATGCCAAATCCATGAAATGACTCCAGATTCTTAGTCAGAAATTCTTTTCTTAACCGCACAGGATGAACAATGTTATTTTCAATTATGTGGCCAATGGCTGAAAAAACTATCTTAGAATGAGTCAACGCAAAACTATTTATGTGGCCTGTTGCAATTCATGGAGGATCCCAACTGATAAAACTATTCGCATCGTAGAGCATGCGTCCTTGCAGCATTAACTCAACTTCGAGAAACCATCAGGTGATAGACCCAATATCATTTCAAAGAGAAGTTTTATAGCAAATACACAGATCAGTAACAATCAAAACCCAACCACAAAGGATAGTGACAGCCAATAGAAGGGTAGCAATTCTCACAACGAAGAAGTCTAAAGGAGACTGACCATAAATGTAATGCTTTGTTATGCTTAGATGAGCCCATCCATTCAAAATGGTTAATTCTCAAAAAAAAAATAAACATGCTAGTTACTTAGTGCCACAATCACTACACTTGCTTCTAAACAACTGAAATAGTGCATGGTTGGTTTTCCCATGTGCGTCAGCTACTATCTATTGACAATTAGTTGTCCCATCATTATTTGCATGTGGCGGCACAGCATACCCTTCTCCACACTAGGATGAGACACTTCATAAATAATGTTAAGCTATCTTTTCTAGCGACGGATTCCACTGGACCAGACTCCATTTAACCATTAACCCATTTGCATCACCAGCTAACTCAACCAATATTGGTCCAATTATCTAGCATGAACATCCTTAGTAACATTCAACATAACCCACTCAGACCATGCAGGAGTTTGGACAACAGTTTTATGAGATTATAATGCAACATTCAATTCAGAATCCCAAAACATAGTTGGCTTGAATTCATGATGTATAAACTCGCTCCTTTTGAAGAGAAAAAAAATTCTTAGATATGGAAGGCACATTGAGTTGGGCCATGCTTTACCTGCAAATTCATTTTACAATTTAAGAATGCCAGAACACACAATATCATGCAGGGTTAAATGATCACAGTAAAAAGACATCATAATACAGTTGAAGGAAATAAATACCTTGTTTTATTCCAGTTGGGTACGCCATTACGGTTAGGAATTCTATTCTGCAGAGGAGCAGTAGCAGCTTTTCGCGCAACATCCATTGCAGCAGGAAATTGGTTTCCCTTGAAATTAGACCTTTTTTTCGCAAGAGCCCCCTAATAACAGTATTTTAAAACAAAAAATTTGAGACGTGTACACAGGCAGAGAATATAAAAACTTTAAATAACAATGTTTTCGGAAACCAGTGCACCTGTCTAAGAGAAGATCTGGATTCCATATAACGCTGGACCTTTGCAGTTTTATCTTGAGCGAAATTGTTTGAAAACTTCTGAGTTTTGTTCTGGAATGTCATAAGAAGAAAGTGAAACGGTAACCTCAGCGAATATTTCAACGCAACGACATAAAAAGGAAGTGGAAAACAATTTTCAAAAACAGATACGTACCGGAACCCTTCTTTGCTTCTTAGTCTTCGTATTTTTAGACATTTTGATTATGTCATCTATCAATATCAAAGAATGATAAATATTAGATATGTCAGAAAGAGTGAGAAGAAAAGCCAACATACAAAAGGTTCTTTTAAAAGCACACCTAGTGTCATGTCCATCTTCTTTTCTGTAAGTGCAATTGCCTCGGTAGTAAGAGGTTTGGCTGCCATCTAGTACTGCACGGAGAAATTTAGTCAAACAAAAATAAAAAAGATATCCTATAAAATAACAACTAAACATTGTAAACCAAAGACCAAAACCACCTACCAAGAAGTCCATCAAACAAGACCAGTTACGAAAAAAAAAATAGGGTTTCTCAATAAATTCAGTCAGGAGTTGTCAATAAAAGGTAAACAAACAACAAGCATCGAGTACATCAGACAATAATCATCACAAGGAGGAAAAATAAGGCGAAGGAATCAACAAAATACCCTGAATACAAGAAAATGAACAAGTAACACGTTCCGCTATGGAATTCTAAAATAAATCGAACAAATAATTCAATCGTGGAGTGAAAATTAACAGAGATAACCGAACAAATCAACGAGATGCCTCCTCTACAACACCGTAAGGAAAACCCTAATATTAACAATTACACATCCGCGACTCTTCACAAAATCAAAAGGATTATCATCCTGTTTCACTTTTCTCTCGTAACGACTTGTCTATTAAACATATATCCGATTGATGGCAAAATCCGTATATTGAGATTTCAATTTTTTATGAAAACGATGTGTGCAGAAAAGAGAAAGGTTAGATGGAAGAGACTTACTCTTTTGCGACGGTGGAATTCAACAACTGAGGTAAAGTTGCTATCGAAGATTATTAGGGTTTTCGTCGGCACTCAAAAGAGAAAGAATACAGAAAGAGGGGGAAGAAAGAAAAAACTAGTGCATAGGGTAAGCGAAAAGAAGAGAGGGTGCGATATTTATGCTGTGTAGATATTGATGGCGGTGCCTCACACAGCACGCGTTATTTATTTGCTCTCTGGGGTCCCTTGAAAACAAGGGTTTTGTGTATTATTTCCCGCCCCCAATTAAAACGTGACACGTGGTATGATATAGTTATATTAAGGATTAATTGGACAACTCTTCTTCTCTATTTTTGGATTGATTACTCTGTCCTCCGCTAATTTCTAATATTACTATAGAAAGAAATTAGGAAAGAAGAGAGGTTATATTAAAGAAACGTATTATATTACTTTAGAAAATATATTTAAATTAAATGTATATAATTTTGTTTTCAAAATAGCATTTTTACGATGTCTGTAATGAATTTCACAATGTAAATGCAATTGAAGTACATGTTTACATAAAAAATATCTATTTGTAGAGAATGATCCAATGGTTATGGTTAATATTATTGAAAGGGTTAAAATTGTATTAAGATTATTCGATTTATATAAATGTATCTAATTGTATTTATTGAGAATTTAAAATTTTATCGTCACTCCAATCAGATTAATCACTAACTAAAGTAATATCTTTAACAATACACTATATCCAAAATATTCAAAAATAACTTAAGACTCAAAAAAAAAAGTATAAAAAAGTATTTTGTAAAAATTACCCACCTATATCCAAAATAATATTATTATTCAATCATAAACTATTATATTATAACATTATCAGTTTTTGTAATAACTTTAAAAATCATTAAAGTAAGTTTTAATTTATTGATCAAGTAAATTATTTTACAATGATGATGGATAACACAATTATTTACTGTTATATAGAAAAAAATTAATCTGGATTTTACTTTAGCTTATTTTTATTATCTTAACAAACTGAGCGTATATGACCTGTCATCGAAACCAACCAATATCTATAACTGTTTCAGGCATAAGAACTCGACTTTAGAATCCATTTCTAAATTATATAGACTTGGAAGATCCTAAACAGCAAAGTGTAAACATTTTATAACGAATGGGTCATCCTAGAATTGGAATGAGCTGAGAGTAACAAAATAATCAGTCTTTATTCAATTACTGTTATCTACATGGTATGTACCAAAAAAAAACAAAAATTTAAACGGCACTGGTGTCATATTTACTCGTTAGCTTTCAAGTCATCTTGAATTCACCAAACAAGGTGCAAAATATGTTACAACTGTATTGAACTATTTGGACTTTGATGTATCAGATTCCAATTCGCAGTCAAAGTTTAAAGCTGATAACCACGAGTCCACCTGAGAGAGGAATCATAGAGTGAAATAATAATCTACTTAGGACAATTGATAAAATAAGGATGTAACTATTTGGTAGTTGCTCAGACAATGAAATGTAATTAGAATGGTTAGGAGTAACAAATTATCTTAACTTATACACACCTGTATTTTAGAACTGCTTGAGCATTCATATCGTAAACCATGACGAGTTAAGATATAAAAGGCGTGTCGTGTCTCATCATCTTCACGCTTAAAACTCGGTAGTTGGTCTATTTCAACAATATCGGATAGAAGTGTTGAGTCGTGAGGACTTAGATCTGCCATGTACTCCCTTCATCAATAGTTGTAAATGAAGCCAATAATCTAAATCTAGATCATAAATAAATTTGATAAAGCCAAACAATTCTCCACACTTAGTCTTGTCATACATATTGGAAAATATATGTTGGATTCTTGCGAGGGAGGATACACCCATGAATTTTGGCACCAATAAGCTATTCATCAACCCATTTAAGAGACTATCACATTACGATTAACCCAAAATCTCAAGGTAATGGACACAATAAATTCTTCTAACAATCTATGAAAAAAAATTATAATCTAAAACTGAGTTGGTTTTTCAAATGAGCAAGTGAAGGTACGTCCCACCTTAAATCTTAACTTAAAATTATAATGCACTTTGAGAGAATACAGAGAAAATACATTCTTGCTTAGCTTACTACAGAAACAAGAATTGGAAAATTAACAAACCAATGGTAAGCAGGGCGTTTTCCATGATAGCCAGGATTATATAAAAAATAAATCATACAAAAGGAAACACGTTAGTCCGGAAATCAGGGGGTTTCCAATACTTTTATTTCTCATTCACCATAAAAAGGAAAAGGTAAAAATGTAATTTATCTCCAGAACAAAGGTCAGTCCGATAAGTCAGCTTGTTCAGGTAAGAATATCATGCATTTAACTATGAAGATTACGTCACTCATCAGTAAAACAAATATAAATGTCTCAATGTAAAAGTTTACCTGAGTTAAAAGTCTTAAGACAGTTTAAGCACAGCATGTTTAGCGAAGTTTTAATGCAACTCATATCAAAGACATCTTGTCATTGAATATACTTTACAGAATTAGCATCAGACATTTGCAATGAAGACCACCACAAACTTCCAGAGTGTGCAATTTCAGTAAAATATATTATGTGGTAAAGAAATTAAAAAAAAAAATTGTGGGTGAAGTTAAAAAGAACAAGGATTCATTGCAGAAAGGAATATAAAAATTAGAAAGCGAAATAAATATGAAGACTGCAAACTAACAAGAGAAATATATATAAGGAATAAACATATCTGGTAAAGATGTTACAGCAAGAACTACAACTTTGCATAAAATTCAGGAGCTGGTAGCAAAAGGAGAAAAAGAAAGGAACAGCGAAAAAATAAAAATAAATAACCATATTACCTGTACACAACAAATATAAGTATAGACATGCACCATAAAGAACAGCAAAGCGAGGAAGCCAATCATCTATGTCAGTGTCATCTATAGGTGGAGGTTCTCCTGGAAGTGCTGCCCATCTCTATAGAGAACAAACTATAAGCAAATTAATACGAAGCCTCTTGGCAAAATATTAAATAGATGCAGAAACTGATGTAAAGTAAACCAAAGGAGGCTGTTCAGTAAGTACTTTTCGAATGTACAAATAGCCAGATAGATGAGCTGACCGCAAGGTTTCATCAATATTTTCCAACCTGTGAGAAACAAAAAGATAAACAAAATTACTGACATAGAAAGCACATTTATGTCTCTTAAAGCATGTAAGAACTCCCCACAGAGGAAAGTAATAGGTTAAGATTCAACACTGAATTTCTGCAGTCGTTCAGTGTAGTAAATTACTAATTTCAACACCAAGATCACTCTGCTGGAAGAATAAGTACGAAGGAGTGACATAGGGAAAAATGAAAAATAAAAAGGAATTAAACTTCATCTATTTTTACAACGCAAATATTCACACACGTATAGACGGTAAATCTATGGCATGCATCTGAATTCCTAGCTTTGTTATATTCAACGTCATTGGTTGTCCAATCAAAACACGAGAAGAAAGGTGACACTGAGCAAAGTGCTACATGAGAACTCATATTACATTGTAAGAAAGAAAATATTGCAGTTGTCCAAAGCTACAGAAAACTTACCGAGCTTTCAATTGAGCTTCCCTCTCTTCTATGTCAGCAAGTTCTGATCGAAGTGACTCTACTTCAGCAGCTGTTAGCACTACCTACAAAACAAACCTATCTAGGTAAGGTTTAACAAAACATTCACCAAAGACAAAAAGAGCTCTTTACAAAAGATCCTCAATGCAAACCTTTTCCTGAGCACCATTACCGGAGCTCCATGACAGCCTCGGAAGAGTAAACAATTTGAACATGGAAACTATCCTTAATGTTCAAGTCAACAGATGTCAGTGAGACCTAAAGCAAGCTATGTCGGGTGGTTGAATTGAAATGCAATCAAACACTCCTAATGAATTTCTGATTATTGGTTGCTTGCCCCTTTTCCACCAGGATGAACCTAAAAGATTTAGCAGTTCCAGGTTTTGTTATAGAAGGCGTTCCATTCTCAAGAGACTCTACACCAGATGTAGGAAATCGATAATGATTAGGGATGACCTTTGCTTCGCAAGGAACATCATCCATTAAAGAGACCTGCAAGAAGTGGAGATAAATCCATATCAGAGGAAAGTGGAAGACAGTTATGATAGCTGCAAAATGTGAATTATAATACACGAACAACGCCAAATCAGATATAAATTAAATCTCTGCTGACATCACCATTTGCACCACTTTTCATTACCAATACAAATATTAAAAGCCCGTTTTGCTGAATTTAAAGCCTCGACTTCTTTTTCTTAAACATGTGAGCATAACACACCGGCCAGCACTATAATAATACAGGGACGGCTCCGAACATAAATAAACACATGAATTAAACGGAAAAAAAAAATTGCTAAGACTTCCAAGACATTTTCATCTCCAAGAATCATCCACTAACACAAGCTAAGAAGACTAGCAGAACAAAGGACCCGCTAAAATTAGCAGTCCCAGCAACTAGCCGATAAACTGTTTAAAATGACGATTAAAGTTGTTTCATAAAGTTAACAATTAATAGCACTGTGCAACCAATTTTCTCTCTTAAAAGCAAAATACCGATTTCCCCAAACTAAAATATATGGATTACGGTGCTCAACTAAATAGAAATCTCGAAAACAAACAAATGAATGAATCGAAAGCATGCGATAAACGGTGCGAATCGAAAGCAACTGACAGGCACAATGATCAAGCTGGTTCATGTCATGTTTGCTGATTCAAACCATATTCTCAAGCAGCAAGGATCGAAGATAAACTCGTGTGTTACGAATAAATAAGTTATTTTAGGTTGGGAAAAGAGGGTGAAACTCTGAATCCTAATTAAATTAAACAGTAGCACATAAGTTTGAAGATTATTGTTTTAAGAAAATTAACTATCGGAATTAAATTTAAGAATATAGTAAAAGAGAGAAGATAGTTGGTACCTTCGGTGGGAGGAAGAAGAAACGAGGAGGGTAACAGCAAAACGCATTTCACCCAAAAACCAACAACAAGGACGGGTTGTTGTGTTGTGGTGGGTTACTTGTGTACAGTGGTTTGAGAATTTCAGCTGTTTTCACCCAATCACGCTTCTGTCTATTGGATGTTAACTTGTTGCACAAGACACGACACCACACTCCTTTGTTCGAATGCCATCAGCTCCTGCGAGTACCTGCTTTACGGCGTTTAAGGATGATGTTTTTGGTAATTTGCTTTTTAATCTTTAAAATCATAAGATAAGATTTTATTTAAATTTGATTTAAGTACCATTCTTATCTCCAAAATATTAAAGAAAATCCAGAAACAGAAAAAGAAAAGTTTTTATTTGTAACCAAAAAATAAATAAACAAGGCGTGTATATATATTTTATATTTCTACAACAGTTATTATAAACTGGCACGTCATCATTCGATTGTAATAATGTGATAAGATATTTTTAGGGTGAAAATAATTCTATAATAATTTAAGAATCTGTTAACTAACAATAAAGTAAAGAAAAAAATTATAAAAACCAAAAGATGAATTTGATCATATTTCAAAAGCTAAAAATATGTACGTGTTTTAATTTTTGATATGATTAAAGATTAAATAATTATATATTTTTAATTATCATTTTTAAATAAAAAAATCATAGTGAACCATTGTAAAACTCAAACAATTTAAAATTTAGAATATCATCGAGACAATTTGTAAAAAGATATTTACATGAAACAATCTCTTAAATTTGTTATTCAGGGAAGTCTTCTAGATTAGTATTTCTTCTTTTATTTCATCTTACAACTCATTAACAATTTGGTATCATTCTTCTTTTATTTCGTCTTACAAATTATTAACAATTTGATATCACTCTGAGTGTAAAAGCACATATTTTCACTGAGTCTTTATGAATTATATTAGGAGCAAGTTGGTATATATATATGGAAATGTTATATATATTATCTTTTTTATATTTATCTTTTATCTTTAGTTAGTTTGTTATTATTTTATATTCATATTTTGGGCTTAGTACATATTTATTCTATTATAAAGAAAGAATCTTACGTGTATATTTAACACAAAGAGATTAATCCATACACAATTTTCACTATATTGAACTAAACTCATTAACTAAGTACCGTTTTCAAGTAATTAAATTATAACTTTCCAATTGAAGAATTCAAGTGGATAAGATAATTATTTAGAAGTACTTTTTATTAGAGACAGAGCCTTCAGAAATTGAAAGCAATATAGTTGTTGGTAATTAGACAAGTCAGCACCGTGCCGTAGATGAAAATACTAACTACATGACCAAAACTTGAAACTTCTTTTCTCTTCAGTCAATATTCAATTTCAGGAAGGGGGAAAATTAAAAAATGTACAATCTTAATCCTTTACGTGAGTATCAATTATTCACAATTAAAATCGTGTATTGTTTATGCCAACATTTGGCGACAAAAAGAATCATCAGCTTTGAATAATGAATTTTAGACCCACAAAAATGAGTTCCCAGTATATATATCGTCTTTCCCTTTAGCACACTCCATTAGAAAGAGCCACCCAACTGCACAAACACAATAGAATATGTTTCTATTAGTATAAAAAATCAACAAATAGTAAATCATTCCAGAGAGATGGCTCCACGATAATCACAAAAGAACATCAATGATCAAATAATTAAGAAAAATGTTCAAGCAGAATGCTAGAATGGTCTCAGAAAATGTATGGAAAAATTTATAAAAAAAAAAAGACAGAAAAGAAAGAAGAAACCACAGGCCATGTAAAAGGTGTAATTAGTAGCATATTTCAATAGCAATTCATGTCAGTGTTGGACCAAATAGTTGGTTTACATTCAAAGGTGACAATGGTAATATGAAGATATGAATGACCTTGCAAGGAATTTTACATACCAAAACTGCCTCAATCTCCTCATTGGACAAGGGAGTTCTCTTGGGTTGAAGAGAGGCCTTCCCTCCAAGTGTGATGAAGGCTTTTGAACTGGTAAAGGACGGTAAACTACCATCAGTTGTTGAAGACAAAGCTTGAGTCTCAGATGCAGAACCTGCAAGGAAATTTATTAGAAAATTGTACAACTGAATTATTGTCTCAACAACACGGAAACTGAACAACAATTGATATAACAGTCTTCATAAATATCTAACTTTTATGAATAAAAAACAGTAAAAGAAAACTCCAAATTACATGATAATCAGTTAAGGTTTCTGATGAACCAAACTTGGTTGCCAGAATAGTGCCTTTTGACAAGATTTAACAGCAGGAAAAGGAAGAACCAAGTTTAAACCAGCAGTGTCAAATCCTATGCTCAGATAATAAACAATTTAGTGATTGCAGGTTACAAAGTATGGTGGTTTCTGGTATTTGAATGATTCAGTACTATACATTGGAAATACGCATCATTGGCATGAACATAAACGTTCTTGGATGGCTTCAAAGATGCCTCAATAATTCATGTGGGAAAATCCAATACATGTACTGTATCCGTGCATCAATTTCCAATCAAATCCAGCAAATAACAACATGGGTAAGCAAATACATCACAATAAATCAATATAAAGGCGGAGGAATAAAACTAAATCTAATTGTAAAACGTAAATGACATAACAGTGGCAAAACCCTGCGAACAAGAAAATCACGCATTTTACTTAATCTCGAATTTACCCAGATAAGAAAAACTGAAAAATTTCCCAAATGCGAAATTTAAATCGTGTGAGGCGTCTACGAGAAATTGCAGGCAAGTGATCGCAATTGGGTTTATGCTATGTAATTATGAAATCTGAATGAATACGAATTGGATAGTGAATAGCGAAGAGAAAAGGGAATGTGTGTAACGAATTACCAGAAGGATTGGGATGTCTCTGAGGAAACTTTATGCGAGGAATTCTTTTCATAGCATGCCCTGCACCCATTGCTGACTACCTAAAACAGAGTTTGTTTGTGGGGGCGAAAAAGAGAACTTGCAGTGTTCTTGATTCCAATTTTCACCAGGTTTTCGAGTTTTACTCTATTAATTTGGGCTTAATTAGCTTTTTTCTATTGTTATAATAAGCATTGTGATTTTTTCTATTTTCTTTTATTGTTATTATTTGTATTGTATCCTTTTAATTTATTTTTTTTCTTTTAAGTAGTAGCTTGATGTTAATGAGGTTTTTTCTTTTTGCACTCTCGTGATTTTTTATGAATCGTTATAATTTTCAAAATCACGATACGTTGGATAATTTGTTTTGAAATTTTTAGAACATAATTTTCTTAATAGAATTTTCAAAATAGAATTTTAAGAATGGGATTCTTGGAACTGAATTTTTGAAACAGAATTTCCATGACATAATTTTTAAAATAGGAATTCTAATATAGAACTTTGAAATGGGAGTTTCAAAACAAGCTTTGCTAAATAAATTTTTTAGAATGTTTTTAGAACGTTTTTTTTAACATGTTTTTTTAGGGATGTGAGCATTTTTTTTATATATGAGAGTGTAGTTAGTAATAATGAAGTGCAGAAAGCAAAAGCCTACAGTGAACTTGTGCTGGTAAAATGGAGGGAGTTGCTCCCTCCACCCCCACATGTCTCTTCCTCCACCTCCCCAATTTTCTAAAATGTCAATTATATCCTTCTAAGATGACAATTATATCCTTAAAAGTTAAAATTTTTTATTTTTATTATTTTAATATTTTAATTTATTTAAAACTTCTGATTTACTTCCCTCTGCACCTCTTCCTCTCTTCCATTTCCGTTTACCTTTCTCTCTTCCGTCAAGCTTCTTCTCCATTTCTCCATTTTCGTTTATCATTTTCTCTTCAAGCCTCATCAACCTTTCACTTCTATTTCTCCATTTCTTTCTTCTTACCATATATAACATTTAAAATTATAAATTTAAATATAAATTACTGTAAATAAAATAAACAAATAAAATAAAAACGAAACGTAAAAGGAACACTGCCTCTGGACGGATGACATCCTTCAACGGATGTCAACATCCGTTTCGCCTTAAACGGATGTTGACATCTGTTGAAGGATGTCATCCGTCCAGAGGCAGTGTTCCTTTTAGGTTTTGTTTTTATTTTACTACGTTTTGCGGCTCATGCAAGGATTATAGGCTTGGATATTCAAAGGATTATTGGAAGTATGGGAAGGATTTAGGGTTTAGAATTATAGGAAGGATTATGACTACGTACCTGGAGAGAAACCACGACAAGGACACTACACCATAAACGCACTGCACCACGTATTGCACCGAGAACAAGAGGAAGATTGCTTGATAATTCTTTTCACGATCACCAAGCTTTGCAGAAAAATATTTTACTCATACAAGGAACTACGTAGGTTATCAGTGAAATATGTTATAAATGAATAAAATTAAAAAACAATAATTTTAAAAATAAAATTTTACTGAGGGGCAAAATAGTAAAGGAAAGGTGGAGGAAGGGGCAAAAAAGTAAAGGGAGGTGGAGGAAGAGATGTGTGGGGGTGGAGGGAGCAACTCCCCAAAATGGAATGAGACTATGTCCATCAGATTGATTACTTATTGGTTTAATTCTATGAAATTATTTATTAATAAAAGTAAAAAAAAAGTTAGATCAGATGTTGGTACATTAAATAAAGAGTGATGCTCCCTCCACCACCCAGTCTTCTCCCTACACTTCTCCAATTTTTTTTAAATTCTAAATTTACCCTTTTTACTTTTTACTTTTACCAATTTTACTTTTTTTTTAAAACCCTAATTTTAATCCCGTCTCACTTTTACTTTTCCTTTCACTCTCAGCAGCAAACGCCCACCCCCCACTGTCACTTTCTCTCTTTTTCTTAATTCCCACTTCCATTAACACAAAATTTGATAGAAAAAGTAAATTTTGCATGGTATAAATTTAAAACATTTATAATTTCTGATGAGTTTTGAAGTATTATGATCCCATAATATAATATGCTAAAATTTTCTTCTCCACTTCCTTGTCTTTAAATAACCAAACTTGAAAATCCATGCTTAAACTTGAAACTCTAAACCACCAGAAGATAACCCTTGTCGTTGTAAATCAAACCGTTTAGGCCGTAGGAGCAGCTGGACTTCTCTTCGATGATCACTGGGTGTTCAGTGAATCTCGTGAAATTTGAAAGAAAATGGAAAATATTGTATTAACAGAAGTGAAAATTAAGAGAAAGAGAGAAAATGACAGAAGGGGGTGGGGGTGGTGTGACATCCCAAAAATACAGCATAACACCATAAAATCAGAAAATCACATTTAATAATATTTCAATACAGTTTTCCAACTAAAAACAAAATAAAACCCGAACGAACGCTCAAGGACGAACGTCCTTGAGTACAAATCCAACATAACGGACGAATGTGCAAAAGTCGCACGCCACACATAAGAGTTTTACAAATTTAAGATAAACGTACAAGAAACCTGACCGAACGGTTTACACAGGATAATTACTGAACGGTCGAATTAACTCAAAAGAAAACAAGAGATGGTCGAACGACCACTCAATTCAACTAAATACAATACTGGCCGAGCGATCTCACTGCTCGATCTTCACTTCAACATCAACCAGGCTCTCTTCATTCAATGCTTCTTCCAAACGCTCATCTCCCTCTGCTCACACCCACACGGATGATCATTGCAATGACAAGACGGACGTACAAGTACAATGGACAACACAAGGAAAACGAAAGGGTAAGCTTACGTAATTTAACTCATGCATCAACATATAATTTCTAGCAAACAGTTCATTTCACACATACATATCAACGTACGCATTCATCATACATCACATAATTTAACGCATGTACAAAATAAAACTCAACACGACTGACTGTCCGGACTGTATGAAATCTGCGTAGTTACAGGCGTTCACGCACCCGGGTGGTGTGGTAACTGGCATCCTCATCAGCTGCCACCCGAGGTTAGTCCGTTCTTACGTCGCCCACGTTAACTTATGGACTAAGGACCTCCTGCCGTTCCCACGCATGACGTGCGTCCTCTACTTGAGAACGAGCACTCACGGAACATCAGGATGAACAGCCAGCATTAACTAACCACAGTCATACTTTACAACTTTCAACATTCAACCATGAGTCGTTCCTGCCTGGAACGCTCGTTCAATATTCATAACTTTCATATCATCTCAAATACTGTTCATCATTCATTATTCATCAATCCATAATCATTTTCATCATTCATAACAAAATCACCAAAAGCCGAACGTTCTGTCCCCAAAGATCGAGGACAAACGTTGTAAGTGAGACCAAAAGGACGTTCGTTTGAATCAAAGACCGAACGCTAAAAGCGAGACCAAAAGACGCTCGTTCGGAACGAAGACCGAACGCTAAAATCTGCAGAAAATTCCAATAGTACTGTTCATTGGACGAACGCTATTTAGTGGGAGAAGAGAACGAGCGCTCAAAACGATACCGAGTACTATTCGGACGAACGCTTAATTCAAAGAAGAGCACTATTAGGCCGAACGCTCAGTTGGAGACCGAGCACTATTTATAACGAACGCTCAGTTGGAGACCGAACGACACTTTGAGCGTACGTTCAGTGTAAGACCGAACGCCTTCCAGTACAATCGTCCGGTGTAAGACCGAACGCCTTCCAGTACAATCAAACAGAGCATTCTAGGGTGAGGACGCTCGTCCTCAACCAGGGAATTTATCATGTTGACCAACAAACACCGAACGGTCAGAGACCGTCTCAGTAACGAACGTAAAATATCATGGGAATTACAAAGAGAAGATCAAAACAGTGCTTGGCCGAACGCTCAAGCATGGCAATTTAGGACGAGGACGTTCGTCCTCAAACAGGGATTTATTAAAATGACAGGATCAACATTTCAAACCTTTTATTAGGGGAAAACCGAACGGTAAATGACTGTTCAGTACGAACGTACATGTTCATAAAGTCCTCTTACAATTCATTTTTCATTTCCAGTTCCTTTCTCATAGTTCCACTCGTTCACATAAAGAAAATCTCATTTTTCAAACGATTCATATCATGTACTTTCATATATTTCATTTCATCCAAGTAACGAACGTTCATGCATCCAAATCAACATATAATATTCTCATACTTTCAAAATAACGAACGTTCATGCAAATCAGTCATGGCAACATCATACAGTGAAATAACGAACGTTCATACCATCATTTCATCATTCATCATGCATCTATACAGTAAAATAACGAACGTTCACACCCACACATACAACAAAACAGTTAAATTAAGTAAGCTTCCCTTACCCGGAAATGACGAACGTTCACAGATTCTCTACTCAAATTCCAATAACAAGCGCTCGTTAATCCACTGTTCAGACGAACCCCAATAATGAAAAATCAGAACCGCTCTACTCTAAGAAATACGAACGTACAACTCAAACACAGCTAAGGACGAACGTCAGAGAGGAAGGAAGAACCTACCAGCTTCACCAGTCGAACGTTCTCCCTGGAACTCCTACGCCGAGCGTCCTTCAATCTTGCCAGAGTGTGGAATGGAGGAGGTGCAGTGGTGATTTCTTAGAGAGAGAAGGGTGCAGAGAGTGAAGAGAGAAGGAGGAGAGAATTGAATCTGAGAAACTGAAGGAAAGAGGGTGAAGAGAGAGATCTATCAGAATTAAATTAAGAGGTGAGTGCTCCACTCAGCCGAACGCACGTCTCCACTATACCAGTGCGCGCTCGGCCGGACGCACTACACCAACCCACTTTGGACGGTCGACCATTGTACTTTTGCCACGCGTCTTCCACCATCGCCGATGCTCGTTCAGCTGGCCGACCCACTGTTCCCCACTACCGGACGTGTGGCGGCTGGCGTCCATCAGTGGCTGTCGGGCACTGCTGTCGGCCATGTACACTACTGACGTGGCGCGCTCTCCTGCCGCCACGTGGACGCACGTTTTTTTTTTTTTTTTTTTTTTTTGAGTCCTCACATTCCCCCCAACTACAAAAATTTTCGTCCTCGAAAATTAGGACGGAGTCTCGAACAGATGGGGATATAAATCTTTCATAGCATCTTCCACTTCCCACGTAGAGTCGCTCGTCTTCTCGTCCCAGACGACTTTCACCAATCTGACGGCTTTCCTCTTGTAGTACTTGGTGTCGCTATCTTCAATGCGTACCGGCTGCATTTCCAACGTACGATCTTGACGAAGACGAATATTCTCCAACTCCAATACATGAGAAGGATCAGATACGTACTTACGGAGTTGAGAAACGTGAAAGACTGGATGCAAGTTTGATAACTGAGGCGGTAAAGACAACTCGTACGCAACTGGCCCAATCTTTCTCAAGATTTGATAAGGTCCGATGAACTTGGGAGATAACTTCTTTGGTCGGATGGCTCTCCCTACACCAGTGGTCGGATGTAGTCTAAGGAAGACATGATCTCCTGCATCGAACTCCAAGGGTCTTCTCCTCTTGTCAGCATAAGATTTCTGTCGACTCCTGGACGTCTTTAGCCTCTCTTGAATTAACTTCACCTTCTCAGTCGTCTGCTGAATGAGCTCTGGTCCTGTTAACACCTTTTCCCCTTCCTGAAACCAACACAAAGGTGTTCGACATTTCCTTCCATATAGAGCTTCAAAAGGAGCCATTCCTATACTGGCTTGAAAACTGTTGTTGTATGTGAACTCCACTAAAGGCAAGACTTCATCCCAGACGCCCATGTGATCTAGGACACACGCCCTCAATAAGTCTTCAAGCGTCTGAATGGTTCTCTCGGACTGACCGTCTGTCTGAGGATGATAGGCCGAACTCATTTGAAGTTTACTACCGAGCTCACTTTGTAATGATCTCCAGAACCGAGAAGTAAACCTCGTGTCTCGGTCTGAAACAATGCTGGATGGAACTCCATGCAGGCGGACAATTTCTTGGATATAAAGCTTAGCCAGGTTCGTCATTGACATCTTCAGGTTGACTGCTAGGAAATGAGCACTCTTCGTTAGTCGATCCACAATTACCCATACAGAATCATGATTTCTGACCGTTCGAGGTAAGTGAGTCACGAAGTCCATCGCAATGCTGTCCCACTTCCATTCTGGAATCTCTAACTGCTGAAGTAGACCACCTGGTCTTTGATGTTCAGCCTTGGCTCGCTGGCACGTTAAACAAGATGCCACAAAACGTGCGACATCACTCTTCATTCCCGGCCACCAGAAAGATTTCCTGAGGTCTTGATACATCTTAGTCATACCAGGATGTATGCTAAGACGACTATGATGTCCTTCCTCAAGAATAATCCTTTTTAACTCACCATCATTCGGAATACACGTTCTATTCATGTAGCGTAGCATACCATCAGTTCCAGTGTTAAAATGTTTAGCTTGATCTGTACCGAGTGCGTTCAAGATCTTCACCAGCTCTTCATCTTCTCGCTGCTTCACTCTGATCCGGTCGAATACGTCACTGGAGATTCTAAGGGTACAACATTTGATAACATTCGGTTGCAAGTCAAACTGTAACCTTAGATCTCTAAAACTTTCTACCAAACTCAACTCTCGGACCATCATAGAGGAGACGTGAACTACCTTTCTACTTAAAGCGTCTGCTACAACATTTGCTTTTCCCGGATGGTAGAGTAGTTCAAAGTCGTAGTCCTTCAAGAACTCCAGCCAACGTCTCTGTCTCATATTCAGCTCCTTCTGATCAAACAGATACTTGAGACTCTTGTGATCACTGAACAATTGGAATGTCGATCCATACAAGTAGTGTCTCCAGATTTTCAAGGCAAAGACGACTGCTGCTAATTCCAGGTCGTGAGTTGGGTAATTCTTCTCATGAACCTTCAGTTGTCGAGATGCATACGCAACCACCCTCTTTTCTTGCATGAGTACACAACCTAAACCCTGATGAGACGCGTCACAATATACCACGAAGAGTTTAGCCGTGTCAGGAATGACCAATACCGGGGCGCTCGTTAACTTATTCTTCAATTCCTGGAAGCTTCCTTCACACCGATCGGTCCAAGCGAACGGTTGATCTTTTCTGGTCAGCTGAGTCAACGGAGCTACTATCTTGGAAAACCCTTCAATGAACCGTCTATAGTAGCCCGCGAGTCCCACAAAGCTACGAACTTCAGTTACCGAACGTGGACTCTCCCACTCCAATACTGCTCTTACTTTTGCCGGATCCACTGATATTCCTCCAGCTGAAACTATGTGTCCCAAGAATGGTACTTCCTTCATCCAAAATTCACATTTAGAGAATTTGGCGTACAACTCCTTTTCTCTTAGTACGCCCAGAACAGTCCTCAAATGATCTTCATGTTCTTCATAGCTCTTGGAGTAGACCAAAATATCATCAATGAATACCACCACGAACTTGTCTAGATACGGCCTGAAGATACGATTCATGTAGTCCATAAATATTGCTGGGGCGTTTGTCACACCGAATGGCATCACTACATACTCGTAGTGTCCATAACGAGATCGGAAGGCCGTCTTCTGGATGTCTTCTTCCTTTACCCGAATCTGATGGTATCCCGACCGTAAATCAATCTTCGAGAATATGGTCGCGCCATGTAATTGATCCAGTAGGTCGTCTATCCGAGGCAAAGGATACTTGTTCTTGATGGTCAGCTTGTTTAACTGCCTGTAATCAATGCAGAGACGAGAACTGCCATCCTTCTTCTTCACTAAGAGTACTGGCGCTCCCCAAGGTGATGCGCTTGGTCTGATAAACTGCTTGTCCATTAACTCTTCTATCTGTTCCTTGAGTTCAGCTAACTCTGCTGGCGACATCCGATATGGTGCAATAGAGATAGGACCAGCATTCGACACTAAGTCGATAGTAAATTCCACCTCGCGCGGAGGAGGTAATCCAGGCACTTCATCAGGAAATACATCAGGGAATTCATCCACAACTGATCGTTCTCCACTCGACTTATTGGGCGATCGCTCATGATTCAAACCTTCAAGTCGTTCGTCCGAGTGCGTCATGATCAGAAAACAACTAGCACCATCCACGATGTCTTCCTTTAGCTGACCGAGCGTCACTGATAGTTCTACTTCGTACTCGTCTGGAAACACCAATTCCTTAGCACCACAGTCAATGAGAATGCGATTGGCAGCCAACCAATCCATTCCTAGTATCACTTCCAAATCCTTTAGGGGTAGGCAGATGAGGTTTACCTTATAGTTACGTCCTTCAACCTCTATAGGACATTTAACACATACAGTAGACGTCCTAACCTCACCCGCTGCTGGGGTTGATACTACCAAGTCGAACTGCATCTCGCGTTCGGCTAATCCCAATTTCTCAACACACGCCTTCGAAATGAAGGAGTGTGTTGCCCCCGAATCATACAACACACAAACAGGCATTCCATGTAATGAGCAAGTACCAGTGACGAGCGTACCTGAACTGGCAGCTTCCGTGGCCGTGATCGCATAAACTCTACCAACAGCCTGTGCTCGTCCACCCCTTCCCTGTTGCATTCTTCCAGCATTTGGCGGCCTCATTGGCGCTCGTCCGCCCATATTACAGTCGCGCTCTGTGTGACCATTCCTTCCACAACGAGTGCAGGACTTTGCTCCCAATAACTGAGGGCATGAAGACCGGTAATGTGGTCCTCCACATTGGAAACACTTGACTGATCCGTGCTGTCCAGATTGTCCGGCAACAACCATAGCCTGAGAATTAGATGGTTGTGCTGGACGAGCATACGGCAACCTGTCCCGATTCATATTCGGCCTGGACATGATCGGCCCTCTAGTTGGTTGTTGCTGCTTCTTCTGACGTTCTGCTTCAGCCATATTTTTCTCCAACACTTTTGCTCGCTCAATCATAACAGGAAAGGACTTAATGCAGAGGCTGGATATCAATACCTTAAGATCACTTCTCAGTCCATTTTCAAACTTCCTGCACTGCCACACCTCACTGGTGGCAAGGGTATTAAAGCGAACCAGATGTTTGAACCTGTTGGTGTACTCTGAAACAGACATATTACCTTGTACCAACTGGAGAAATTCCACCTCTTTGCCGAATCGAACACTATCCGGGAAATACTCCTCATAAAATTTTTCCTTGAAGACTTTCCAGGAAATAGGGCTGTGAGATTCTGCTAGTATCATCTTCGCAGTCGACCACCAATGACTGGCCTCTCCAGTCAACAGATACTCGGTGAATGCCAGTCTTCGATCATTAGGACATTCCTTGGCATCGTAAATCTGTTCCATGTCCCTTATCCACTGATCAGCTCCGTCGGGAAGGCATTTCCCATCAAATTTTGCAGGACGATGCTGTAGGAAATTTTCCAAACTCCACTCAGCCTGATGGGTGGTGTTTGAAGTAGATGCTCCGGGTGTACCCCTGGTAGCTGCAAGAATCTCCATAAGCTGTCTCTGAGTCACTTCAGAACTTGCGCGAGCAGCTTCCAAACTCTGTAAGGCAGCCGCATTTTGCTGCGTCAAAACAACGTTCTGCTCTTGTAACCTTTCAATTACTGATTCCAACAATCTGGTGTTGTTGGGTACATCATGCTCATTAGTCTGCGGTGGAGGAGGAGGGGGAAGTCTAGGTGCCATTGGTTCTCTGAGAAACAGAGAAAAGAAACGAACGTTAGCCCTGTTGAAAGAGTCGAAAATAACTCATTGAACGCAATTTAAGCACACAGCAAAAACACAGTGTACTCATAACCTACAGTGTCCTTAAGAGGACAAAACTGCTCTGATACCACTAATGTGACATCCCAAAAATACAGCATAACACCATAAAATCAGAAAATCACATTTAATAATATTTCAATACAGTTTTCCAACTAAAAACAAAATAAAACCCGAACGAACGCTCAAGGACGAACGTCCTTGAGTACAAATCCAACATAACGGACGAATGTGCAAAAGTCGCACGCCACACATAAGAGTTTTACAAATTTAAGATAAACGTACAAGAAACCTGACCGAACGGTTTACACAGGATAATTACTGAACGGTCGAATTAACTCAAAAGAAAACAAGAGATGGTCGAACGACCACTCAATTCAACTAAATACAATACTGGCCGAGCGATCTCACTGCTCGATCTTCACTTCAACATCAACCAGGCTCTCTTCATTCAATGCTTCTTCCAAACGCTCATCTCCCTCTGCTCACACCCACACGGATGATCATTGCAATGACAAGACGGACGTACAAGTACAATGGACAACACAAGGAAAACGAAAGGGTAAGCTTACGTAATTTAACTCATGCATCAACATATAATTTCTAGCAAACAGTTCATTTCACACATACATATCAACGTACGCATTCATCATACATCACATAATTTAACGCATGTACAAAATAAAACTCAACACGACTGACTGTCCGGACTGTATGAAATCTGCGTAGTTACAGGCGTTCACGCACCCGGGTGGTGTGGTAACTGGCATCCTCATCAGCTGCCACCCGAGGTTAGTCCGTTCTTACGTCGCCCACGTTAACTTATGGACTAAGGACCTCCTGCCGTTCCCACGCATGACGTGCGTCCTCTACTTGAGAACGAGCACTCACGGAACATCAGGATGAACAGCCAGCATTAACTATCCACAGTCATACTTTACAACTTTCAACATTCAACCATGAGTCGTTCCTGCCTGGAACGCTCGTTCAATATTCATAACTTTCATATCATCTCAAATACTGTTCATCATTCATTATTCATCAATCCATAATCATTTTCATCATTCATAACAAAATCACCAAAAGCCGAACGTTCTGTCCCCAAAGATCGAGGACGAACGTTGTAAGTGAGACCAAAAGGACGTTCGTTTGAATCAAAGACCGAACGCTAAAAGCGAGACCAAAAGACGCTCGTTCGGAACGAAGACCGAACGCTAAAATCTGCAGAAAATTCCAATAGTACTGTTCATTGGACGAACGCTATTTAGTGGGAGAAGAGAACGAGCGCTCAAAACGATACCGAGTACTATTCGGACGAACGCTTAATTCAAAGAAGAGCACTATTAGGCCGAACGCTCAGTTGGAGACCGAGCACTATTTATAACGAACGCTCAGTTGGAGACCGAACGACACTTTGAGCGTACGTTCAGTGTAAGACCGAACGCCTTCCAGTACAATCGTCCGGTGTAAGACCGAACGCCTTCCAGTACAATCGTCCGGTGTAAGACCGAACGCTATTCTGGGCGAACGTCTGGTGTAAGACTGAACGTCCAGTAACTCAGATTGATAAGTCTTGAAAATAAACTAAGAGAAGTTTGGAGAAGTAATACGAACGGAAATATGCACTGCTACGTATATATATACAAGTACAAAAAGAGGGAAGTTTATCAGACGTACAACATTTCTACAGTGCCAAACCGAACGCTCAAACAGAGCATTCTAGGGTGAGGACGCTCGTCCTCAACCAGGGAATTTATCATGTTGACCAACAAACACCGAACGGTCAGAGACCGTCTCAGTAACGAACGTAAAATATCATGGGAATTACAAAGAGAAGATCAAAACAGTGCTTGGCCGAACGCTCAAGCATGGCAATTTAGGACGAGGACGTTCGTCCTCAAACAGGGATTTATTAAAATGACAGGATCAACATTTCAAACCTTTTATTAGGGGAAAACCGAACGGTAAATGACTGTTCAGTACGAACGTACATGTTCATAAAGTCCTCTTACAATTCATTTTTCATTTCCAGTTCCTTTCTCATAGTTCCACTCGTTCACATAAAGAAAATCTCATTTTTCAAACGATTCATATCATGTACTTTCATATATTTCATTTCATCCAAGTAACGAACGTTCATGCATCCAAATCAACATATAATATTCTCATACTTTCAAAATAACGAACGTTCATGCAAATCAGTCATGGCAACATCATACAGTGAAATAACGAACGTTCATACCATCATTTCATCATTCATCATGCATCTATACAGTAAAATAACGAACGTTCACACCCACACATACAACAAAACAGTTAAATTAAGTAAGCTTCCCTTACCCGGAAATGACGAACGTTCACAGATTCTCTACTCAAATTCCAATAACAAGCGCTCGTTAATCCACTGTTCAGACGAACCCCAATAATGAAAAATCAGAACCGCTCTACTCTAAGAAATACGAACATACAACTCAAACACAGCTAAGGACGAACGTCAGAGAGGAAGGAAGAACCTACCAGCTTCACCAGTCGAACGTTCTCCCTGGAACTCCTACGCCGAGCGTCCTTCAATCTTGCCGGAGTGTGGAATGGAGGAGGTGCAGTGGTGATTTCTTAGAGAGAGAAGGGTGCAGAGAGTGAAGAGAGAAGGAGGAGAGAATTGAATCTGAGAAACTGAAGGAAAGAGGGTGAAGAGAGAGATCTATCAGAATTAAATTAAGAGGTGAGTGCTCCACTCAGCCGAACGCACGTCTCCACTATACCAGTGCGCGCTCGGCCGGACGCACTACACCAACCCACTCTGGACGGTCGACCACTGTACTTTTGCCACGCGTCTTCCACCATCGCCGATGCTCGTTCAGCTGGCCGACCCACTGTTCCCCACTACCGGACGTGTGGCAGCTGGCGTCCATCAGTGGCTGTCGGGCACTGCTGTCGGCCATGTACACTACTGACGTGGCGCGCTCTCCTGCCGCCACGTGGACGCACGTTTTTTTTTTTTTTTTTTTTTTTTTTTTGAGTCCTCACAGGTGGGGGCTTGCAAAGTAAAATTGGTAAAAGTAAAAAGTAAGAAGGATAAATTTAAAATTTTAAAAAAATCGAAGAGGTGTAGGGAGAAGATGGGGTGGTGGAGGGAGCGTCACTCTTAAATAAATTTGTTGCTCTTGATTTAAAATAAAATGTAATTATTTTATTTGTTTAATTTTCTACCGCCTAATCTTTTCTAATATGAACATGGCATATTGTAACAAATAAATATATATTGAGAAAAATAATACTTGAAAATAATAAGTTTAAATACCATATCCATATTAGTATCAAACACAAAAGCCAGCATTCAAATAATCTCAAAAAGCAATCCAACATATTTATTTCACAATTCAAATTTTAAAAAGTAAATACAATTTAAAAAAAATTAAACTTAAAATACAATTTAAATCATATAAATATAAATGAAAATTAGTGTCTTTAAGTAACTGTTGTCTCTTATTCTTCTATAACATTAAAGTTAGAGTCTTAGGTGAGAAATTCAAAACATATTCTTCCCTTGAAACATTTTTAGCTACAATAAAAAAATATTAACTAATAGTATTTAATTATAAAGTAATAAATTATATATATATATATATATATATATATATATATATATATATATATATATATATATATATTAATAAAGTCATGTAACGAATTTCAAGTCAAAATGAGTTTTTAAGATTATCTGAAGAATAGTATTTGATAAATACACGATAATTAAGACTATAAACAAGTTCACTGTCAACTGTGGTGATTAAAATGTTAAACACGTCAACTGTGGAGAACACAAAAAGAAAAAAAAAACTTATTCTTTAGACTTTTGTGTTTCAATTTTTAATAACATGAATTTTATTTTATTTTATAGATCATTCATTATTAAAAAACATTATATATACATATTATATGTTTATATGTTTATGTCATAGTCTATTAGTTAATACTTAATTGTTAATAGTTAAAGTTAGTAGTGTAAATAATTAAGATGTAATATTCAACTAAAATAATATTATTATCTCATACAAGTTAAACAAACACAATTTTTCTTATACTAATTACTAGTAATTATCTCTCTTTTTTACTGATATTATTTTTAATAAAGCTATGAAAATATCGAGAAAGTTTTAAAGTAAATTATCATAGTTTTAATTCATAAAAAAATCATAGTTATTTAAAGAATCATTTTTGCATATATACATAGCAAGGATACTTTTAGAACAATGATAAATTCCAGAACATAAAATTGAATAAGTGTTTTTTGATGTGTGAAACCTTTAGTTATAATTTACTTGGATTTTTTATACTACTGTTTTAATGATCAGATATCAATCTCATGGGATGAATATTTTTTTACATAAAAATATATTATTAAATAACATACAGTAATGTACGATTAAATATTTAATTTATTTATTTAAATGATACTATGTATAATAATTATATGATTTTTAATGACTTTTATGTTGGATGATAAATGTTGACCCAGTCTGAAGTCTTATCTAATCCAAACTCGTTCCATAATGTCTATGTAACCCATTTCTCGTTCCATTCTCAAGCTTCATCAACGTAGACAGATTGCGAAAGGTAGAAAGCGTAATGACTTTTTCAAGTAAAAACAGATTTTAAGACACCAATGTAAACATGAGTTTTTAATACGTTCAAGAATTCAAATATACCGTAATTTTATTTTATTTTGAATTGAGTAAGATTTCAAATATATTTTAAATTTATTTGTAGATATCAATTATACACTATGAATTTATATTTACGAAATTTTTTATCATCATTATGTTTTTTTGTTTTATATTTAGTCTTCAATATAAATCAAACTTTGCAAACAATTTTTTTATTAAAATTTCTGTTTTTTTTTTCAGAAATGAATCGTTATCAAAATTAATTAATAAATACGTTCGAGTATGATAAGCAAAAATGTGATGTTATTAAAGTTGAACGAGTCTGACACGATAACGATTCAGCAAATGCAAAAGTAACCTTAAACATCACGTTCATTGTGCGAAAAGAGGATTAGAAGAGACAGATAAGCGTCACTCTCTTGAACTGGCAAACATCTTCAATTTACCTCGCAACAGCTCACCAACGCAAACGACAAAATAAAATTAACATAGTTGATCACTACTCAAACCATTTAAAGTCGTACTGTAGATCAGATAAACTTCCTCGTAATTTTCTAACGTTGTTTGTTCTCTTTGCTTTTTATCTAAACCATTGTAATAAAGATGATTAATCAGCATTAATTACCCGTCATTTCTATCAAACATATATTTATAAATATTAAAATAAATTTATTTTTAAATTTAATTTATTATCAGTAAATGACTTTTATTTATTTTTGTTAATTTTCAATCAATGATTATTATTCTCATTAATTACTCATAAATAGTTATTAATGTTCAGATTAATTATTAATAATGGTTCAGACCGACTAATATTTTTTTTTTATGATCGACTTTGGGTAGTCCTGTAGTACAGTTAATAACTTTTTAAAAATAGTGAATATCATTATTATTTATGAAGTGAGTATGAAATTTATAGACCAATATAAATTATAAAATTGTATTTGTATTGAAATAATATTTATTAGATATGATAATAATATAATAAATAATAATGGAATAATATATAATGATTATTGTAATAAATTGTTGAAATTTAATTATAATATGTAAATATAATTTAAATAAACGTAGATTTAATATATTTAAAAAATAATTAAAATATTTTATTGGACTTTGCTGATTAATCTAATTATTGGCAGGATAGGAGCAACATTTTGTTTTTCTATTATATTTTCACTGATATTGTTTTTCATTTATTTTTCCACCTACAATCCAAAAGAAGGTAGCAATATATGTAAGTGGAGCCTAGCTTTGTATTTTATAGTAGAAAAGAAGATGGATGTAGGGATCATTATAACGAGTGAAATTAAACTTCACTAACATATCTCTCTTTACATTGACGACAAAAATTTCAGAAAACAAGTCGTTCGTTAATGTAATACTCTTTCCATTGTCTCACTCGAAATTTTCTTACACGTTAATCACCTTCACTAATTTAGTTAATCAAAAATTCATTATCCACAATGTTTATTACCAAAAGAGTGTAAGGTTGTATTTCGGAATCAAAAACAAAAATGAGGCCTGGTGGAATAAAATTTATTTATTATCCATTTCATTACTTGTCATATGTTAATAAAATATCTACGAGTATTTTATAATTTACAGATACTTGTGAATATTTACAAACATTTAAAAAGTATATTTATTTTTATTTTTTTAAATAAAATTTAAATTAAATTACAAAATAAAATATAAATTATAATATAACTTAAAACTAAATTTTAATTAAATTTAACATAATAAAATAAAATAAAAATTAATTAAATAAAATAAAAATTAAATTTTTATTTTTAACTTTTGTAAACAATTGATATCTACACGTACAAATAATATAATATTCATACTCGATTTACAAATGATATCAACATATTCACTTTTAACGAAACCAACCGTCATAAATTTTATTTAAGAATACTTAAATATTGTTTCATCCTAGCGTTCATTATGAAAAAGTGTAGAAAGTAACTTTTGAGTTTTTTATTTTTTATTTTATCTATGTACTATAAATAAATATTTTTATTTATTGTTTTATTAATATTTATAAATTTATATTTATATTTACTTTATAATTTAATATAATATTGTTTTTTGTAATATGTTTAATAGTAAATGATTAATTTTTGTATTTATTATATTTATTTGTCAAATCTTTACTTTTGTTCTGATATTCTAAGAAGAATACATATTCTTTTCTTTTAATTTTCTAATATATCTTTGAAAGATAAAATTATAAGATATAGGCTTAAAAAATATCTTTCAAACCTTAATGTTTATTAGAACTAAAAGGATTTAACTAGAAATTTGAATCTTATGTTTAGATTTTTTTTTTATTTTGATTTCTATATTTACTTTACACTTAATTGAGTTTTAATTTTTTTTTAAAAAATATTATATTAAATTGATTTTGATATCGTTTAAAATGTTTATATGTAAAAATCTAAATCTTTTAAATATTAAATTCTACATACTTTTTATTTTAAAATTAATTTAATTAAAATATCAAATTAATTCTACTTAAAAAATTAGAATTCAATTGAATGAAAAGTCAAAAGAAAATATAATAACTAAATTGAATTATATATATATATATATATTAATTGTTGAATGATAAATTACTGAATATAAGAAATTCATTACTTTTTTTTCAACTGTTATACGAAAGTAGCTATAAATTAGTCGAGTTTTATGGTCCTCCCAGTACCCAACTTCCTTCTATCTCACTCTGCTACCATCCCAAACATGATGCAAGCCATGTTGGCGTGTCTGAGTAGAAAAGTAGAAGAAGAACTCAAAGTGACAGAAGCAGTGTACAGAGATGAGTTGATGAAGAAAAAGAAATCTTCTTCAGGGTCGAGCAAGGAAGCGAAGAAAAGTGTCCGTTTTGCAGATTCAGAAGCTTCCATTTTTGGAGAAGAGAAGAAAGGAAGGTACAGTGATAATGAATCAAGAGGAAAAGAAACGATCAGAGTGAAGGTAAAGATGACAAAGGAAGAAGCTGCACGGTTGCTGTCGAAATGCAAAGAAGGAGGAGTTCTCGAGTTCAAGGATGTTGCTCATCAGCTTCTAGCTCTCCCAGTAAACCGTGTTAGGGTTCTGTCTCCTTCACATCAACCATAATTTCTCTCAGTACATCACTCGGATTATGTGTGTTTAGGAAGATTCTGTTAAATTCTCAACTTTATAATTCTATATGAAACACTATCTTATGCAGAAAATTCATGCCATACATGGTACTGAATTCACTCAGATCATAAAGTTTTTGTTAGCTTTCTGTACAGATTATTGATATTTAATAGGTGTTCAGTTGTTTTAGTTTATAAAGGTACTACGACACTCTTTTACCACATTAGAAGGATAAAATGATTTTAAAAGCGTAAAATTTTGTATTTCTTTTATAAAAAAAAAGTAAAAAATAAATAAAAATAGTATCAAATGACTGTAAAAATTTAGATGTATCAAACAATTATTTTTCTTTAGTTTATATGAACTTTTCTTGTATTTTTTGTAAAATAAGTTTTTATCTGTTCTAGGTTTAGTTTTGTGTATTTTCTCTATTATGGTATTTGTTTCTTTTATGTTTTTATCTTCTTTTTTTCTTTATTGAGAAAATGCTATAGTTTCCAAATATTCTGCTTTGTCACGGTTAGAGATATGTGCTCTAGCTACGTCAATAATATTTTGACACAAATAGCATTTTTATATTTATTTCACATTATCTTTTATTATTTTTTATTTATTTTTAAAAAATACAAAAAAAAACATTTTTTTATGATTATTTTAATTTTATATTAAAAGTATACAATCTTGTTATTAGTCTAAATTTTGAACAATAAGCTAAGTTTTCAATGTTGCATAAAACTTTCTTCTAGAACAATGGTACTTTTGTCATCAAACTCTCTTTTACTCTCATTTCTCTTTGGATAGCGATATTCCAACAACGCAAATTTGACAACGCCACGTGTCAACTTTTAAGTGGTCGAAATTTGAATGTTATTTGTAATTAAAAATCTGATTTGGAGGGGCTAGAAGGTAGGATTCCGAAATTGCCCTCTTCATTTTCGAACTGTAAGTTCTGTCCTTATCAAGCTGTTCTCTCTCCATTTTAGGGATTTCAAAATCATTTGAACTTGTGTTTTCATAACAGTGTTAGTCGTCCTCCATTGTAAGGGTTTCGTTTGTTTTCAAGATCTCTCTGTCCCGCTTCCCTGTGACCATTTTTGTTGGTTTGAATGTCTGTGGAGATTGGGTTTGTTTGTTTGAGTTGTAGATCACCGTTGTCTCGTTCGGTGTCTCTGTGAACTCGTCTTCTTTGTTTGAGTTAGAGATTAGCGTTGTGTCGTTGGGTGTGGATTTGGTGGAAGTTGTTAATTTTATTGTGCAATGGGTTCGTTCGGTGACAGTGGTTGTTCGAACAAGGTATGAACTTTTTCGTGTCTCCGTATTCGTATTTTGGGGAGGGGATTTTGGTGTTGCATGTGTTGGTAAATTTTTTGGTGTGTGTTGCTTTTGGGTTGTGACTTACGTTGGTTATTTGTACCAAAAAACACTTTTTTTTTGCAGCTGTTTGTTCGTCACTCATTGAAAACGAAACGTATTGCTTCTTTGAATGACATTTTGAGTGAGGAGCAGAAGTCCATAATCTCCAAGACTCACTTTCGATGGTTTTTAGAATTACATGGTAATATTAAGATTGGAAGGAATATTCTGAGCGATTTACTGATTAGATGGGATGATGACAGAGGTGGTTTTAGTTTTAGAGATAAATTTGTTGAATTCAAGGAAATAGATGTCAGCTTAAGCCTAGGGTTGGGTTTGGTTGGTGAGCAGATTAAATTGAATGAAAACAAACTCAGTGAAAGTCATTGTCGCAAGTACTTTGGTGATGGAAAATATGAATTGGATTTGGTATATGAATTTATTTTGAAGCAACACAAAAAGTTGCCTTCAATAGATGTTTGTAGGTTGTACATTTTGGTAGCAATTAGTGAAGTACTGTTTCCTAATCGCAGCAGAACAATATTCCCAATTTTGTTTGAAATTGTTGATAGAATCAGTGATCTGGGAACTTTTTGTTGGGCTCGTATAGTGTACCATTATCTACTTAGCAGTCTGTGCAAAGCTTGTACAGCGTGGAATAGAGGAAAAGGTGCAACCACTATTTATGTGGATGGTTGTGTATACGTGTTCCAGGTAAATTTGTTCCATGGATTGTTTGCTGTTTGTGAATTGAGATGACTAATTATGACGTCTATGATGTATTTCAGGTATGGTTTTGTGATCGTTTCATTCCTTCCAATGTTTGTGTACATAAATATCCAAGATTTTTGCATTGGATGAATATAAATGTTGGTGACAAGTTCATTAAACGTGCAATGGAGACGGGTGTGGTATGTACTTTATCATTTTATTACATTTGTTTGAATGAATGTTTTATGTAATGGTAATTGTGATGAAATTGCAGATGCTTGATGATTATGGTGCATCAAGGACAGAAAACAGTGAAACATGTGTCAAAGCATCAGTTAATTCAAATGGAGAGGAATTGAATAAAGAAGACAAATCAACAATCAATATGAAACTGATAAAAGGTATTAATGATGCTTTAGAGGAACAAGATGGTGTAATTGAAGAACTTGAAGAAGAGTTATCTAGATTGCAGGCTGAGCTGCTTGAAGGGAATAATAAAGATCAAGGTGGTTACAGTACACCGTGTAACCAACATGATTTTGACAATAACTTTGACTGTGAGGGAGGAGTTTACAGCCATGAAACCGTTATGAAGGAAAGAGTACGTCGAAAACGTTACAAAAGCCATGTGTGTAGAACTCCCTACACTGGATATAGTCCGAAACTTGATTGATTAATGTAATTTATGATTATTCCAGTATTAGGATTATGTTTAATTATGGATAGTTGTATTTGGAACAATTTTCTTTGGTATTGTTGATAAAGAAAGTGGTTGTTTCAGTTTTGAATGTTATAATAATTCCATTTGTTGTTTGGTAGCAGTGGGAAGTTGAAATTGTGGTACTTATATGAAATGTCCAGGTCTGAGGAAGCTGTAATCGATTACAGCAGAGTTAATCGATTACTAGTCCAGAAATGGGAATGTTTACCAAAAGTATGTCCGCGATACCCAAAAATGGGTAAATAACTCCCCAGTAGTGTTTGGTCGTGTTTTTTCAGCGTTCTTAAAAGGTTTTGTCCACGGTCTTCGTCATTGTGCAAGGTTTTGTGAACCATAATGCGTTTGGAAGAGGAAACGAAGGTGTTACCAGCTTCAGAGTTCCTGGCATGGAAACCTGGGACAGACTAACGATGTTGTAATCGATTACCAGGGACCCGTAATCGATTAATATAACAACAATGTCATGGTGTACCAAAATTCTGACTGGTCTACCCAAAAAAAATTGAATAACTCCCCAGTACTGGCTGGAACCGTTGTTTCATTGTTTGGCAAGTTCAGAGATCATGGAAGGGAAACGTGGGAATAACTAACGGTGGTGTAATCGATTACCAGGGACCCGTAATCGATTAATATAACAACGATAAAATAGTGTACCAACAGTCTTACGGGTCTACCCATATAAGATTGAATAACTCCCCAGTATTGTCTGGAACCATTTTTCAGTGTTTGGCAGGTTCAAAGATCATGGAAGGGAAACGTGGGAATAACTAACGGTGGTGTAATCGATTACCCGGGACCCGTAATCGATTAATATAACAACGATAAAATAGTGTACGAAAAGTCTGACGGGTCTACCCATATAAGATTGAATAACTCCCCAGTATTGTTTGGAACCATTTTTCAGTGTTTGCCAGGTTCAAAGATCATGGAAGGGAAACGTGGTAATAACTAACGGTGGTGTAATCGATTACCCGGGACCCGTAATCGATTAATATAACAACGATAAAATAGTGTACCAAAAGTCTGACGGGTCTACCCATATAAGATTGAATAACTCCCCAGTATTGTCTGGAACCATTTTTTCAGTGTTTGGCAGGTTAAGAGATCATGGCAGGGAAACCTTGGAATAACCAACGGTGGTGTAATCGATTAAGGGGGAGTCGTAATCGATTAATATACCAACATTTGAATAAGTGTACATAAAGGGTCTCCTTCAGTCACACGAGAGCATAACCTCTCTTACAATACTCAAATAATCAAAAACATACCCTAAGCTCTACGTGCCTCCTTTATTAATACTAATCACTCCTTCCAGAAAAGGTAGGGAATGATAGTAATTGGCTATTTATTATAATTATCTGGAAAGAATCATTCTATCCTTATTTACTATATTTATTGTATTTATTACTGTAATACTGTGCTGAACGTCCCTTGAGTCCCGCCTGTCCTTCCGCTTGCCAGTTAGACGTTCGTTGTCGTCTCCCTTTGTTCAAGACGCTCGTCCTTATTTAGGACGCTCGTCCTCCCTTAGGACGCTCGTCGTCGCCCCTCGTTGCCTCCACTTGCTGAGGACGTTCGTCCATGCTGTGGTCGTTCATGACGCTCGTCCTTTCTCTTCGTTGCCCCGTTCGCTCCGAACGTACGTTCTCGCTCTGCTCGCCCAGGGCGCTCGTCCTCACTCGTTGTTGCCCCGCTCGCTCGGCCTCCCCTCGCTGAGGACGTTCGTCCTCGCCCCTCGTTATCTCCGGCTCAGAACGCTCGTCCGCTACCGTACGGTTCCCTTCTTGCTGAGGACGTTCGTCCTCGCCCCTCGTTATGTCCGGCTCAGAACGCTCGTCCGCTTCCGTACGGTTCCCTTCTTGCTCAGGACGCTCGTCCTCTCCCCTATCCCTCCTATATCTTCTTCTCTCGTACACTCGCCAGGCCCTAACATTATAACTTGAACTTCGAATACGAGAATATTGAATAAATAAATAACCTATTCAGTGACGTAAGAACTTGTTCCAGTACTTGATAACAATAATAAAAACCAAGTACATTAAGAGAATGACTTAACAAGATTACATCAGAGAACAAGTTTTGAAATTAAAAGGGACATAACATTATAGAAAGAAATGTTATCTAAGCAGGTGGTTGTCTCTCAAGTTGATTGCGGAGTTGAATGACTTCTTCGTGAAGGACTCGAACACGATTTTCAATTGTGTCAAATCTGTCGCCCACGAAAGTGCGGAGTTCTTGTATTTGATTGATGACTTCAGTCAATGTCTGAGAAGAGGTTGGTTGTGGATTGACAGAGGGTTGACGGACTTCATGTTCTTCATTACCAACTTCCACATCTTCTTCAATCCCTACTTGTTCTTGTATATTCCCAACGTCAACTTTGGGAACCCAAATTCCTTCATGAGTTTTGTGATAACCAAATGATGATAGAACTTCCAAACCAATCCTCTGTTTGTTCTTAACTTGGGTAAAAGGATCAGTTTCTGTAGGCACACCAAAGTGTTCCATGAATGTGGTTATTAGATGGGGATATGGTAGTTGGGCGTTGTCCCTGGTAGCCCTTTTCATCCTGTTTCGAATGAGATGCCCCCAATTAATCTGAACAGAATTCATTAGTGCCCACAGCAACATAATGTCCTCCTCTGTTGCTTGTGCAACATTCGTTGATCGAGGAACTAATATACGACAAAGTACATAATGTAGTATCCTAGTTTGAAACTTCATAGTGCCGGCCAGTATTCTACCTTGTATGTTTGAACCCGGTTTGCAGATCAATTGCCTAGCACTAACAGAATTGTATTCATCTTTCCACTCGTCAACAAGATTTCCTTCAAAACGAGCACCAACAGAAGGGATGGAGGTTAGTTTATGAAAAAGTGAAGGTTTGATTGTGATTTTTACCTTTTTCACCTCAGTTCTTATTACTCCGGAATCAGAAACCCGCATATTGCTATAGAAAACACGGACTAATTCAGGGTAGTAGTGCCGTCTATAAGCGACAAAATCAATTAGCCCAGCTTTTGTCAAGATGTCGAAGAATTCGAATGTACCATCACCAAAAAAGTCAACATCAACATACTTCCCTTGCAGTATTGGACGCTCAAAGAAATGTGTAGAGAACCTTTCATATTGGTCGTCGTTGGAGAACAGTTCATTACTCGTAAGTGGTGGAGAGAGTGGTGGGGATGGCGGTGGCCGATTGGGAGGCCCCCGTGTGAAAGAAGAAGCCCTCATTTTCTTCTGAGCCCGATCTGCCATTTGGGTTACCACGCTTTCCAAAGGGGGTAGGAAGTTAAATGGTTTCTGGTAGAGGGTTATCAAAGGACTGATGTAGGTTACAGTTGTATTTAATATGAAATTGTGGTAGTGGGTGAGCAGCAGTAACTGTCCGGTGACAGCATTAACTGTCAGCGCATTGTCCTGTGAAATAGACAAAATTTTGTTTTGAACCGTCAGGAAGTAAATTAAATGTCAAAAACAATGATGTAATCGATTACACAATTTTTGTAATCGATTACTACTGCCTTGCATGTGCTGTGTTTGATATTGAAGATTTTACCTGTGGAGGTTATGGACATCATTCCAGTAACAGATAATGTACAAGCATATCATCCGAAACCCATATATATCAACATTGTGTATTATGTAAATTGTTATGAACAGCAGATAACAATGACATAAATCCATTTGGAGGAACTTCAGATACTTGGGAAACTTCATGGCTTTGGGTTGTATGATCCTCGCGTTGTTGCAGTTGTGCAACAGTACTTGTTGTGGTTTCCTGATTGCACAAAGGAACACATATTACCAACATATAAGAAAAGTAATGAATAATACGTGTATTACAATATTTGAAGTACTCACGGGTGGTTGAACAGTTGTTGTTGCAGAATGTTTCCTTGGAGCCGATTTAGATTTTTTAGTTCTACTCTCAACGGCTGACTTCAATCTATTAGTTCTCGGTCTGCCTTTTCGCTTAACAGCGACTGGACTTCGAACAAGTACATCAGTGCTTCCACATGTATGGGTCGATGGAGTATCGGTCAAAGGATTCTCATACCTTAGTTGTCCTTCCTCACTTATGATGTTATTTTTCAGTGGTGAAGTGAAACCCAATTTTTTAGATAAACATTCCAATTCTTTCTCCAAGTCATTAGAAGCACTTTCAGATTCACACGCAGCCTCAGCTATGTCATAGAACCGCTTACACAACGATTGGTATCTTTGCATCTTCGGTTCCTGATGCAATTGACTATAAGATGCTCTAATAAGTGTGTGCTTTCTTCGAACAAGTTTGCTCCAACGACGAAGAACATATTTCGAGGGGACATTTTGTACATCTTCCTGCCCCAAAACCAATAACGAATGGCGACATAGGATGCCTCTAAACTCAAACAGTAGGCAAGAGCACCTTGTATCGTTTGTAAAAGGATCAAATTCAACATGGTAATATTTTGCGTCACATTTCCCATCCGACATGAACTCTTCTTTTATTGTGTAGTTGTTCAAAATACAGTCCTTGACCGTGTTCTTGATGAAACAATTCATCCTGCACCGAAACTCAATCTGTACTTCTTCAAATTTTGCATGTGTGTACTCAACTTGAAATTGTCTCTCAATTGGTGATTGAGACCCACATGCAACATTGGTATTAAGAGACGAGAAGTCAGCTTCAATTTCTTTTTGGGCCTTGAATTTAAGAGCATTATCATACTGCACTACAAACTGTTGAAGTGTGGTACTGGAATTGATAAATCCATCAAAGAAAGCATTCATTCCCTCACTTCTTTGAGTTGTGGACATACCGGCCCAAAATTGATTCTTCAAGTAACAAGGGACCCATTTTTGTCTCTCTTCATACATATTACATAGCCATTCATTATTTTCTAAACTATGTGTGCTAAGTAGTCGTTTCCAGCCAATTTCAAAGTCTCCTGCATTAGCAGACTCATAGACAAGGGATTTTATATCACACTTGATCCCAACATAATTGTTATACCCTTGAAATTTTTCAGGTAGCTTTTTCATGATATGCCACAAACACCACCTATGCTTTGTTTTAGGGAACACGTCTTGAATTGCATTTGCCATCGCCTTACATTGATCGGTTACAATACTGTGAGGCGCCTTGTTTCCCATGCATCTTAGCCAACATTTGAATAACCATACAAATGACAAAGTGTCCTCAGATGACAGCAATCCACAACCAAGTAGAATGGATTGTCCATGATGGTTAACTCCTACAAATGGAGCAAATGGCATGTCGTACTTGTTTGTCAAGTAGGTGGTGTCAAAAGAGACGACATCACCAAATTCTTCACATGCAGCTCGGGTACGAGGATCTGCCCAAAATACACTAGTAATTCTATTATATTGATCCATTTGTATCTCGTAGAAGAATTCATTATTCAGCTGTCTCATTTTTGAAAAGTGATGTAGCAATGCTTGTCCATCACCCTCCTTACACAGTGACCGTCTACGTTGACCAATGAAGTTCCTTGCATCCCGCTCCACAAATTCCATGTTTTCATATCCACCAGCTTCACTGACTATGCTAAGGAAACTCTTATTAATACGTACACCGGCATCATCATTCACCCCCAAAGTGTGTTTGACATGCATGTTCAATTGTCTATTAGAACGGATAAGATTGGAGGTTTCTGGACAGAGGGCATGACTGTGCTCTACAACCACAGTCCTTACAAACCATTTCCCCTCTTTTCGTGCAATGGTTATTCCAGCAGGACATAGATTAATCTGACTAGGCACAGTTTTTACCTCTGGACGAAGGGTGGAAACATATTTACCTTCCCTAGAACAAACCAATCTTAAGTAGTACAATTCGTTGTTGTCATCCTTTTTAGAAGTTCTCGTTCGAACGCCAAAACCACACCTTCTCCCGTAATTGGAATAAAATTTCTTTGCTTCTTCCATTGTGTCAAAACACATGTTTACAGTAGGAACCAAGTCATTACAATTGTCATCATCGTCAATGGTTTGTCCAACCACACTGACGTTGTTGGTATAAGTGGCCATCAAAATAATTTATTCCCTGCAAACATTGGTTAATGAATACAATTGGAAATAATATAGCAGTTTTCTGGACACAGGGCATAAACAAACTTATTACAATACAGACATCAGTAACAGTGTTAATCAAGTGTGTGATGTTGTTTTATTTAACTCAGACGTCTTATATACATCGTTATGTAAGAAAGACCACCAATGACGAGGGTTTCCCCTACTGAAAATTTATGCTACTTCAATCTATTTTAAAGGACGTTATAACCATGTATACTTACAGACAACGTGTTGGAAGAAATTTACTTTGTCTTTAATGATCTTGTTGTGCTTCTTACCAACCTGGAAACAATGCCTTTAATGTGTAGTTTAACAAAGTTCGAAGACAGACAAATGAAAGTGGAGTTCCTAATGGGAAGAAAAAGCACCAGTAATGCACATGCTAGGGATTCGGGTTGGATAATTTAATGCAAAGTACATGATGGAGCAGAAGTTATGCACAAGGTAGGAATTATAGTGTTTAAGGAAGGAGCATTTAATGCATTGTCATAGAGTACGTAGCAGGTGGCAAGACGTGGAGTGTTGCAGTCACATCCCATTTCCCCACATTAAATGCAACTCTGATTAATTAAGATAAATGATTACCAATTGCATGGGAGAGCGGGAAAAGGTATGCACCACACTGCTTCATTATGCCTCTTCAAAGTCACATCAACATTAAATCATAATGAATAAATGTTTTTGAATAAATTAATGTAATTAAAAAAAATTCAAACAAAATAATTTATTCCTATTTATAAATGACCGTACTTAGATGGAGCCCATAAGTGGGGAGCAACTCAGTAATAACAGTCGACCAGCCACAGACTTTCGGTACATCTAAATCGTAAGCGATTACAGCGTCACTGTAATCGATTACAGCAGCTCATTACTGCCTTCCCACCCCTGCCTTACCCAGTTCCTTCATGCAGTCATCAAAACACAATGTTGGGGCCACCCTAATCATGTCCCATTCCCTTATGACTGCATCCACACCTACAGGTTTCCAAGACAAACACCAACCAGGTCATGCTGTGTCAACGAAGGCAAAGTAGGTAGTTCCAGACCATAAGTGGGGAGCAACTCAGTAATAACGGTGGACCAGCCACGCACTTTCGGTACATCTAAATCGTAAGCGATTACATCGTCACTGTAATCGATTACAGCAGCTCATTACTGCCTTCCCACCCCTGCCTTACCCAGTTCCTTCATTGTGTGTCAAGGAAGCCAGAGTAGTTAGGTCCACCCCATACGTGGGGAGCAACTCAATAATAACAGGGGACCAGCAACGCACTTTCGGTACATGTCAATGGTAAGCGATTACAGCGTCACTGTAATCGTTTACAGCAGCCCAATACTGCCTTTCCCACCCTGCCTTACCCAGTTCCTTCATGCAGTCATCAAAACACAATGTTGGGGCCACCCTAATCATGTCCCATTCCCTTATGACTGCATCCACACCTACAGGTTTCCAAGACAAACATCAACCGGGTCATGCTGTGTCAAGGAAGCCAAAGTAGTTAGGTCCACCAAATAAGTGGGGAGCAATTCAGTAATAACAGGGGACCAGCCACGAACTTTCGGTACAAGTCAGTACTAATCGATTACGGATACGCTGTAATCGATTACAGAAGACCAATACTGCCTTCCCACCCCTGCCTTACCCAGTTCCTTCATGGTGTGTCAAGGAAGCCAGAGTAGTTAGGTCCACCCCATACGTGGGGAGCAACTCAATAATAACAGGGGACCAGCAACGCACTTTCGGTACATGTCAATGGTAAGCGATTACAGCGTCACTGTAATCGATTACAGCAGCCCAATACTGCCTTCCCACCCTGCCTTACCCAGTTCCTTCATGCAGTCATCAAAACACAATGTTGGGGCCACCCTAATCATGTCCCATTCCCTTATGACTGCATCCATACCTACAGGTTTCCAAGACAAACACAACCCGGGTCATGCTGTGTCAAGGAAGCCAAAGTAGTTAGGTCCACCAAATAAGTGGGGAGCAACTCAGTAATAACAGGGGACCAGCCACGAACTTTCGGTACAAGTCAGTACTAATCGATTACGGATACGCTGTAATCGATTACAGAAGACCAATACTGCCTTCCCACCCCTGCCTTACCCAGTTCCTTCATGGTGTGTCAAGGAAGCCAGAGTAGTTAGGTCCACCCCATACGTGGGGAGCAACTCAATAATAACAGGGGACCAGCAACGCACTTTCGGTACATGTCAATGGTAAGCGATTACAGCGTCACTGTAATCGATTACAGCAGCCCAATACTGCCTTCCCACCCTGCCTTACCCAGTTCCTTCATGCAGTCATCAAAACACAATGTTAGGGCCACCCTAATCATGTCCCATTCCCTTATGACTGCATCCACACCTACAGGTTTCCAAGACAAACACCAACCGGGTCATGCTGTGTCAACGAAGGCAGAGTAGTTAGGTCCAACCCAGAAGTGGGGAGCAACTCAGTAATAACAGTGGACCAGCCACGCACTTTCGGTACAAGTCAGTAGTAATCGATTACAGATACGCTGTAATCGATTACAGAAGCCCAATACTGCCTTCCCACCCCTGCCTTACCCAGTTCCTTCATGGTGTGTCAAGGAAGCCAGAGTAGTTAGGTCCACCCCATACGTGGGGAGCAACTCAATAATAGCAGGGGACCAGCAACGCACTTTCGGTACATGTCAATGGTAAGCGATTACAGCGTCACTGTAATCGATTACAGCAGCCCAATACTGCCTTTCCCACCCTGCCTTACCCAGTTCCTTCATGCAGTCATCAAAACACAATGTTGGGGCCACCCTAATCATGTCCCATTCCCTTATGACTGCATCCACACCTACAGGTTTCCAATTCAAACACCAACCGGGTCATGCTGTGTCAAGGAAGCCAAAGTAGTTAGGTCCACCAAATAAGTGGGGAGCCACTCAGTAATAACAGGGGACTAGCCACGAACTTTCGGTACAAGTCAGTAGTAATCGATTACAGATACGCTGTAATCGATTACAGAAGCCCAATAAGGCCTTCCCACCCCTGCCTTACCCAGTTCCTTCATGGTGTGTCAAGGAAGCCAGAGTAGTTAGGTCCACCCCATACGTGGGGAGCAACTCAATAATAACAGGGGACCAGCAACGAACTTTTGGTACATGTCAATAGTAATCGATTACAGCGTATCTGTAATCGATTACAGCAGCCCAATACTCCCTTCCCACCCCTGCCTTACCCAGTTCCTTCATCCAGTCATCAAAACACAATGTTGGGGCCACCCTAATCATGTCCCATTCCCTTATGACTGCATCCACACCTACAGGTTTCCAAGACAAACACCAACCGGGTCATGCTGTGTCATCGAAGGCAGAGTAGTTAGGTCCAGCCCAGAAGTGGGGAGCAACTCAGTAATAACAGTGGACCAGCCACGCACTTTCGGTACATGTAAGGGTGTCTGAATGAAATGGAACAAATTTATCTGACCTACTAAATGGGGAGTTGTTCAATAAAAATAGGGGACCAGCGATGCACTTACCGTAACGAATAAACAAACTCACTCCAACTAAAAACAAACACAACGAAAATGAATATTACCAATACTTCACCTGTATTCATTATTACTAGAACAAGTTCACATGTACATAGATCCAAGTAATACACTTTCAATACTATAATTGTCTACAATGTATATTGTTTTACTACTGATGAAGAATCTAAACGAAGGACACATTTCTAATCCTATAGTAATCCAAAATGTTGCAGCGTCTCCAATCTTCGCACGTTGTCCTCGTCCAGGATCCAGTCACATATATACTTTTTCCTAAACGCAGCCAACTCTTCCTGAAATGAACATATTGGAATTCATAACCAATGTCAACGGTCTAATAATGTAATATTGATAAATTCATAATTTAACATACATTTGTATAATCAGGCATGCTTTTCCCATCATATTTGTCCTCTCCATCCCAGATTTCAATAGCTTTCATCATGATTACACCACAATCGTATCTGTTCAAATTCAAAAAGACATGCATTAATTTTGTCAATGGAATCACAAAATTTTTTAACACATAGGTCAAATATAATTACGTGTTTGGTTGGACTGGGATGTTGGCTTTCTCAACTAACAAAGGACACTTAGTCTCTTCAAGTTTATCCGTCAACAAACCCCAAAGGCGTTGAATATTTTGAGCCTGTTTGGTTAAAATAACGAAAACACTTAGTTTAAACTAAGTACGATTTAAGAAGTCATTTTCCAAACAACTTTTTAATCAAGGTAAACCTTACAATGCTTCTATCAATCCGACAACGTCCTTTGATACCATTGGCAAGTGAGTCTATCACATAAAACTGAAAAGTGCAGACCTTCAGTGCATAACACCACCAATGACCATCACTTACAATTGGGATGAACACCTACACATTGTTTGGAATATGTCAAAATAGTAACCCACATTAAAAAACAAGGATCTGCTTACAAAGTACATCTTACTCACCCAATCAGCAGACAATAAGGCCTGAAGTCGAACCAGATCATATCGAAAATATGGCTGGTAGTCAAGAAGTTGCCACACATGTTGATTGACTGGTCGTTTCCTATAGTCGTGCAGGACATGGGTCTTCAATATCAAATTAAAACATCATTAAACAACCATGTCAATGTTAAATTCTAGGCTACCAAAAACCAACAACACCTACTTAAACCATTTACCCCAAACATAGGACTGAATACAATCCTCTTTATGACTCCAGTCAACCTTTTTTCAAAGTACATGAACATTGTTGCTGCAAAAATTAAAGCCTGCACAACAATTAACAACTTCAACATGAAATTTATGAACTTTCTAAATTGAATGACAACGGTAATTAAAGTCAACTGTATAATTACCATGTTGTCTACACATTGCCTTGGCCCTAAAGAGCTACATTCACTTGTGCTCAACAGTTGATACATAATCTCAGAGACGTACCTGAAAAAACAACATCATTAAATCACCTACGAATATCATTCACCATAAATTCAACTACCGATAACAACAACTTATAAAAAATCACTGTGTTCTAACCTCCGTGGAATGTCTCTTCGCGTAACTGCGTGGTACAACTAATCCAAATCCACCACTGTTTTTGGATCACCAACAAAAGAACACAAAGGCAGTACATTCAACGGTTGTACATCCACTTCTCCTTCACCATCATCAACACCATCGCCAACGTCAACGACAACTATTGGATGGTCACCGGCGACTCCTTCTTCTTCTACAACCATGGTACAAGCTGGTTCTTCATCTGCACGTTCTTCATTTTCTTCATGTATAGGTTCTTCATTTTCTTCATGTCCAGGTTCTTCATTTTGTTGATCTTCATGTTTTTCATCTGCAGGTTGTTCATGAAATGAAGGAGATTGTTCCACCTTTTGATACTTCACACGATCAGCAAGTAGCTTCCTAACAGCTGCAATTTCATCTCTGACTTTTCTTATCCTGGCATTGTTTGTTCTCAGTTTTTCCAAAGTGGATAATAGCCAATTTTCATCATATTCATTTTCAGCTACTTTTTCTTCTACTTTTTCTTCACGCTTGGAACCTTCACGCCTCAATCCCTCATCCAAATTGAAAGCACGACGTATGATGGGATTTAAACAATTATTCTCACTGAGGTACCAATCAAATTGTACCTTTGACAATGACAATAAATATACAACAATCACATAACAACAACAAAAATCATTAAAACATAACAACATAACTTCATAACAAAGTTACTTACCTCGGCAGTCTTAAACATAACATCTATTTTTTTTGTTGTATAATTTAACAAAGAAAATCGCCTAACGCGCGGAAATTCCTTGGCAGAATTATCATCATGCAAACCAAGACGTTCATACGCCCAAAGCTACAGTTAAAACAATCAAACTAATCACAACAGTTATTACTATGGATTCAATTAATGCAACAAACAACCAATATAAATCATACCTGCAAAACAACAGCATTCCCACTTATGCTCAATGAATCAGCAATCGATCCAGAAAGTAGTTTCTTATTACATCTATTTAGACTATCTACAAGATATCTATGTACAGCACTACTCCAATCATAACTAGACAAACTGTCTAAGTCATCTAAGACTAAACAAGGCATGTTCGACACATATCTTGCCTTCCTGGGAAAAAAGAACACCACAAAACAAACTAATACATACAAGCGACACACCCCATCTACCTCACTATCATCATTACCTACAAGCACATTGAACATATGTATGAGGTCTTTCAATTTCGTACATTTTGAATTAAAGGATTCACCAACTTTACCCACAACTGATTCATCAAAAGGAACTTCCAAACCCCCAACTCCTAACCCTAAAGTCATGAACACATCCTGCACATTGAAAGGCACCAGATGTTGGCTAACTCTAAACGATTGATGGTGGGGAACCCATCGACGAACCATCTTTTTCAACAATTTTAGGTTCACCTCTAAAGGATCTCCAATTTCTAAACACCACTTAAACGGAGTTTGTGAAATGCGCATCTTATGTGTCGCTGCCAGTAAGGAGTTCATGTTGGCAATGTACGATGTATGTATCCAAGCTCGAAGGCGCCACTATAAAACAGTTCAAAATTATAACAGTCAAATTGCTTCTCCAAAACAAAAAAGAAAACATTCATGTTTATTGTCTACTTACATTGTTATTAGAGGATTCCATTTTCAACTCTAAAAATAGCGTCTGTCAAATATTCACCTACAATAGGAAAGGCTGATCAACTTACTATTAGTCAAACTCCTTCCAAAACGCAAGTACACATACCATGGAGTCAGGAATCAAAAAACTCAGCTTTAAAACATAGATTACACAATGAAACTTACAATAAACGGGAAAACCAATGGCGGACATACATAAATGGCGAAAGGAATAAATGGGAAAACACGGGTTCGCAATGAAAAAACCGTCGTTGTCAAATCTCCAAAAAACGAAAACGAACAAGGGCATATAAAATACCTTGCGATTAACACTCACCCCAACCGTCCAACGAACAACGGCGACGTTAAAAAACCGCTCCTTTGAAGAAAATGACAACGCTTGCCCCTTCAATACACTTCCTCCCAACACTTCAATGGTGGACGGAGACAAAGGACTTCAATGCCGGACTTCAATACTTCCAAACACGATTTCGCTGGCGTGCACAAAGTTCAGAATGGTGGACGCAAAGTTTCGGAGTTCTTTTGGTGGAAGGCTTCGTTTTCGAATGAAACAAATGTTTAGAGAGACTTTCCAGAATTGTAAGGGCGCCAAAAAAACATTCCGAAACTACCCTCGAAATCAGGTTATTTACTTTTCAAATCTCCAATTAAAACAACAAATCACACAACGACACGTGTCGTTGTTAATTTGTTGTCAAATGGGCGTTGTCGAACAAACATTTTCCTTTAACTAAAGTGTTTTGGAAGATTTTTAAGTCTTGGTTAAGTATCTAACGCAAGTTATCTTCCACGCATTATCAAAAGAAAAAGTCCATTAGCTTAAAAACAAGTCCATGCCACGGAGTTGCAAAACGCGGTCTTCTGAAAACACAACATCCAGAAGCAGAGAATAAAAAATGTATGTTCAACTAAAAAAGGAGAATTTCTACAGTTTCTTTGTACAAAAGGAAAGAGAGACAGATTAGAGAAACATATACAGGAAGAGTTGAAGTGACTCGGTACACTTCTTCAGCATGCACCCTCCAGTAAGATTAAGGAAAATTGTTAATTCTTAACAAACTTCAACCCAGTTCACGCCAGAATAGGAAAACATTACCAAGATCCAGTCATGACGAGTCTCAGATACCACTTCCAATTTTAAAATCTGAGAGAGTGGCAGATTCTCGAGCCTCAACTGTTGACGGTGCTTCCTTCTTGTCAAACCCAAAAAAGGAGCAATTCTGAAAATCATCCAGGCTGCTTGCTATCAAGCGATTCAGTCCACTAAGACTGTCACTAAAAATTAGATCCTCGGTATGGTACTTTGTTGATGATGGTATATCCAAATCCAAAGGTCCCAAGGAATCAGGCTGCCACATAATAGAATAAAAAAACATTGTGAGAAATAAAGTCAGACTCACTGCATACTAACAGTTCAAAAAGTTCTTGAAGATCATTAACTATTTTGTTTGATAGTTCAATGAGACTAAGCTTCATGCAAGAGGTATCCCTCTGCTTAATGATAAAATTGTAGAGGCATGTTGAAAAAAGAAATAACGAGGGGAATTAGAGGGCTTTCCACTTTCCCTTTCCTGTTGTTTTCATCCCTTTTTTCTCTCCTAACCTCCTAGCCACCTAACCAATTCCTTATCTTTCCTGTTGTTTTCATCCTTTTTTCCTCTTGGTTCTCTTGTCAACATGTAGTCAGCTGGCTATATTTTGAATCCTCTTGTCAACTTACAATCCCCTCACTGATTCTGTTAGAACGAGTCAATTGCTCCATTGACAGTGCATGCTATAGTTTTATCATATTATTGTATTATCCTGAATAAGAGTAGGGGATATACTACTATTTTTGTGAGAGTTTTCAGCGTTAAATCTTCTCACTTTTACCTGTGACGCAGGTGGTCTTTATTGGAAAAGTATAGCTGCAAAGCCTCAAAGCTTCACCTGAAGCCCCGGAGATTTAAAATATTTTTAGAAGCCTTGGTTAGTGAAAGCTATTTATATTTTTCAGGGAAGTTCTGATTTTTAATATCTTATGTATGTTCTGGAGCTGATATATATTTTTTGTCTCAAAGGAGCATCAACTATTGAAGGACCGAAAGAAGAATGTAAGGAAGCGACCCCTGCAGGGGGGGAATTGTCTTCCTCCTGTGCCTACCACAGTCTCAAATCAGGGTAGAGCATCAGGAAACGAGGCCCGTGCAGTTAAACTGGTTCTTGTTGATAGTCAAAATATTTTAAAATTGGGACCTTCAAAATCATCAATGAAGCGCAATATAAACATGGGTGTTAGCCGGAGTAACACTAAGGGAGATTCAAATACCATGAAATCGACAAGGCAACGAAAGAAATCTGGTGATTATTTTTGGGTTCCCTTCAAGATATTTTTTACCTGTTTTCTGTTTTGAATTAGTTTTCCTTCATGACTATTGGATAGTTTATATTTAAAGTCATAAATCATAATTTTACTTCCTTTATGTCTCTCTCTCAGGTATGATTTCAACTGCTGCATATCGAAAATGGGAGAAGGCTGCAATTGCTGGCGTTTCTTTAGTTGCAGATGCTGCGGAGCATTTGGAGCGAGCTGCAACTGTTAGAGAGATTGAACAAGACCAGGAGAATCCAGGTAGCTATCACACTTTTTTTAATCTTATCCTTGCTTCATCTAGGGCTTCCTCAGATCTTCTGTAACTTCACTCTGATTTTAATTCCAGGAGAAAAGTGTTCTGATCCAACTGATTATGTCCTGCCATCTTTACCCTCATGTCCGCAAAATCAATTTGTTGATAACAATGTGAATAGTATGAAACTTAAGCTCCAGTTATTCCCAATCGATGAACCCACTCGAAGAGCATTGGAAGTGGTGAGTATAAAGAAAACCAATGTCCATCTTACTGTAGCAATGTGACAGAGCTTTTGGAAACTATTATATATATATATATATATATATGTTTCTTTTCCTTTTAGGATAAGCATAATCCTCACCTGGAGCTTACACTTAGTACTCGAAAGAAGATATCCTCAATTTTGGAACATCTAAACCGTAAATGGGGTCATTCTAGCATAGCAGTTGGAGAATTAATGCTTTTTCCTTATGGTGTTCAACGGGAAAATTTGTTTAATTATCAGAGATGGTCCCAGGAATCTACTCTGAGTGCAGCTGATATTTATGCAATGATTGGAAGTCCACCCATATTTCGTTTAAGGTACCTCTTTTATCTTGCCCTCTTGCTTTATTGTCATATTTGAAGTTCATAAGTAGAGACATGTAAGACAGATGATTTGATTGTAATGTTAGCAATATAATTGATAGATAAAAGAAAATGTGAAAATCCATTTGTTATACAAATGAGCTAAATGTTGAGGAATCTTTACTTACAATAAATGCTATAAATGGAAAGCCAACTGAGTTACTTCACCTTCTTTATTCAAGACAGTTTTTCAAGTATTTATTGAGTGTTTTTAGTCGTTGTGGGATTTTGAGAACATTCATGACAAAAGAAAACAGCATGGAAGGTTCGTGGATCTATTTTATTAAAATGCATGGGATTGACTAAAAATAGGATATTTAGAATATAATTTGAATATATTCAATTCCTAGCTTTTGATTCGTTGGTTGTAATATATAGACAAAATTGTGATCAAATTTTTCACGTGCAAAACTTGACATACTTATAAAAGTGTAAATGTGACTAATGTTTCTAGAAAAAATAAGTCATTTCCTCTTTCTTCACTTTGAGAAACCCATAGCCTATACTTTAGTCAGCTTATGCAACAAAACACAGACTCTCTGACGGGTATTTCAACACCTGATATCCAAAATATAGGATAATGGGACATACTCAGACATATACGTACATCAATTAGAGAAAAAAATATCACCAACATGGCAAATATTTTAAATTGGTTATCAGCATTTAATTTTTTACCTTCCCGTGATATGCGCCTGACAAGATTACTAAGGCATTTTTTTAGTGTAGTTTGATTCTGCTTCATCCTATGATAATGAACCTAAAAAGAACAGGGACATTAATTTTTTTATTTTGTATTATATTTTATTTGGGTTTTCTAAATGTTTAGAATATCTAGTGAGAAATGCTGGGCATAAGTTGTTTTTTGTAATCGTGTTGAAATCGTACCTGACATTCCTGACACCTTAAGCCGGGGTGTATGTTTGTTTTAATGTGTATTTACATTGTAATGATCTTATTCACTTATCTTTGTGAAGGTATGGTTGGTTCTCCAATTCTGAACTTGGGTTATTAAATATGCAAGTGCCTGTAGCATCCGGCTCCATCCTCACACAATCCAAACGTAGTGTGTATAATTCTAAGGATCAGATTGTGAATTCAGTTTCATTTCCTACGGCAGCAGCTAATGCTCATTCCATGGAGCTCTCTGAAGGTTGCAGAATATCCATGAACAGAAACCATACTCTCATGACCTCCTCACCTGGTGTGCCTAACACTAGAGGCAACAGTGCTTACCTCAATACAAGCTCTGAGGAATCTCGTCATCCTACAGCCAACACATTGTGGCATCAAAAAGATGTCGGGGATGAAGCTGTAACTACGCAGTTAGAAGACTTGGTAATTGCAATCCTCTCAATCTGTTTCTTCTATTAGCCCGGTAGTTTTACTTTAGACTTTCAACACTTGCCGAAGAATCTTAATGGGCTGCATTGTTGTACTTTGTTGGGTCTCATGATATAAATTTTCTCATTTATTGTGATCTTGGGCATATCTTCCCCCCTGTTTTAGATTGTTATGTTTCAATTATGCACTTCGAGGTTGAGTGGTATACATTAACGATACTATTTTATATCTGATCAGTTAAATTGCATAATTTGTTCAATCTTCCATAACTTTTAAGTTCTTCATATTCAGGAAGAGTTAAAATTAAGCAGTGGAACAGGACTGTCAGCTGGAGAATGGGCTGACAGTCTTACCAACATTAGTGTGGGGGATCTACTTTCAGGAGTGTCCCAGGATCTCGAAGATGACTGCATCAATCCTCCTATTGCTGATAATTGTCATGATGTTCAGCAAGTTCCTTTTAGTAGCTGTAACATCCCAATTATATAATATTCAATATTATATAATAAGGACGTTAACATTCAAATATAGAGAACAGTCGGAGTATGACGTGTAATTAAATGTGAAATTACAGTCATCCAGAAATAAAAGAAACTAAAAATTTAAACTTAAACAGTTGAAAGGATTAACACTACAAGTGTTCAATCAGGAAACTCTAAGAAGACTATTCTACAACGTCAGCAACCTCCAACTCTTGCTCCAAGGGAAACTCTTCAATAACGTCTGCTCTCATCCAAATGGATGATCATCGCCAAAGAAACATACCCAAACAGCACACAACACAAACAATGCAAGGGTGAGCTAGATATAAAAAGCATGTTATACAGATAGCACAGTTAATTCAATGTTATCATACTTAGGTTCGTATATAAAAGAGCAATTATAGCATGTTCATTAAATCATAATTCCACTACTTACACGACATGCAAAAGTCATTCAAACATGGTAGACTAACATCACAATACTTGTTACTTTATACCCCGACTCGTCCGGACTAGAATGATTACCGAGCTATGGCGGGTCTTGCACTCGTGGTGGCTTTATGGAACTTGAGCACTACCGCTCTGGCACTACCGCCTTGTGGAACATTAGGCACTACCGCCTGGTGGAACATTAGGCACTCCCGCATGGTGGAACATTAGGCACTACCGCCTGGTGGAACATTAGGCACTACCGCCTGGTGGAACATTAGGCACTCCCGCCTGGTGGAACATTTGGGCACTCCCGCCCAGCCACAATCACGAGGTTAATCCGTTATCACTCACCTTGGATCATATGGAAGCACCCAAGACTAGGACCTCCTGCTACTCCTCACCACATGGTTCAATCCTCTCTACATGAGAAGAAAGACCATTGGAGTTTCAGGATGACCCCCAAGACTGAGCTACCATGTAATCATTCTATACAACCCCAAATCACCACCATGTATCCTCTCCTTGAGGATCATGGAATTACATACATGAATTATACTGTTACGTTAAACCTTATCCCAAATTATGAATAATCAGATACCCTCATTTTATCACAACAAATCCAACATATCTCATACATTTACATATTTCATGTCATAAATAATATTCCAAACATTGGTACACATAATTCAATCTAAAAGCAAAGGAACTTAAAATTCAACATATTTGTAAAATACTATTTGGACGAGTACTATTCATTGGACACTATTGGACGAACGCTCACTCAATGTGTTAAGGACGAACGCTCACTATTTGGACGAACGCTCCACTATTTGGACGCACGCTCGATACTGATCATTTTGGACGAACGCTCGGTTTGGACGAATGGACGAACGCTCACAGATGAAATCAAGGACGAACACTAAAAATTGAACTAAGGACGAACGCTCACTCACACTCGCTCACAGGCCGAACGCTCAATACTGAATTTAAGGCCGAACGCTTGGTTGAGCCATTTGGACGAACGTTCACAAGTTGAAGTCATGGACGAACGCTCGTAGTCTGGACGAACGCTGACGAACGCGGACGAACGCTCACCCTGCACGAACGCGGACGAACGCTCAAACAGTTGAAGTCTTGGACGAACGCTTGATCGAGCCATTTGGACGAACGTCCAATGTGGCTCTAAACGGACGAACGTCCAATTTGGATCAAATTGGACGAACGCTCCACTCTAGCATCGCGCGCTCAGGCGCGATATGCCAGGCGCAACTTTTCCAGAGGCTGGGACGCCTGGGCGCGACAGGGGCGCCCGGGCGAGAATTCTGCAGAATGCAGAATTCTGCAGATTTGAGGCCAGAACCTCGTTTTACCATTTTCAACCCTTTTTATTAACTTCTAACACCCTAAATTCATGTTTTATACTAGATTGGACTTACCTAATTGATTATAAACGTTCCTTATTCAATTCTTAAGGGATTCATACTCAAATTCAACCATAAAACACCAATTTTTATAACTTTGATACTCAAAATCCAATTCCACCACTTTACACCTATTTTGATCAATTTGATGACTCTAACAAGTCATAATACAGTGGGTGAAACTGTTCCAAAGGCTCAATAACACTCTAGACCCCAAATGCTCAAAATCACTACCTCACTTCCTCTCCAATGACTAAAAAAAACTATGAAATTCCAATTTCCTTCAATTCCAAAACATACAAGATTACATACCTGAATCAACACATCAATTTCAGTCCAACTATACATACAACCACAATTTTCCAGCATCCTACTCATGCAACCACTATCAACATCCAGAAAATCCAACTCCCCTTACCTCTTGAAGACCTCCTAGCCAAACTTGAATGTAGAAAAGCTCTGGACGTTCTCTGCCTCACCTCTGGATGTAGCACCCAACACTTCACTTGAATCTACCTTCCTCAAGCTTGCAGCTGCAACGCTGGACGACCTCTACCTCACTTCTCCCAAGTCTGCAGCAAGCTTACTCTCTTCTCCAGATGCAACATCCAACCTCCTTCAATCCCTGATTTCCCTTTTTAAGAAGAAAGACACGTTGCTTCTCACAGCCACTGCTCAGTGCTATGTCCACCAAGGAAGGAGATGATGGTGTTCTCATGGTGCTTGGAGCACTTTCAAAGTGGGAATACCCACCACCATGTCTGCTGCCCAATAGAAGATAATGCTGATGGAGGCTTCCTGGTGGTGCTTGGAGCACGTTCAGCAAAGGTGGAGAGATCCACTTCCAAAAATGCAGCCGCCCCTCCTTTTTCTTCCAGGAACATGCCTCCCTTTGCCCCACCACTTTCTTCTTTTTAAAAATTATGCATGGTCCTTACAGTAGCGATTCTTTTGATGCTGCTATTGCTGCTCACATATCTAGACACCAAGACAAGATGGGACAATCGACGCTGGTAGCCCATATGTCTTCCATCTGGGATGCTGAAGAAACTTGTGATGCCTTTATATTTCGAAGAGATCACATTCTTCATGCTGATCGTCCTTGTTTGTCTCCAGTTGCTTCTTTAGAGTCCGAGAAAAAGGTTCCTGAAAGAAGCTTTGAGAAATTGGACGAGGTAGTGCATCTTAAATGTTATTACTAGACATTGCTTGCGAAGTGAAATTTACTTTCGTAGTATTTATTGCAGTTGTCACCGGAAAGAGAGGGGCTTGTGGATGAACACTGCAGGAGCGTTCGTCACTCCAAATGGCATCACTACATACTCGTAGTGTCCATAACGGTCGTCCTTCTGGGCGAACGTCCGCTCTTGGGCGATCGTCCTACTTCTTGGGCGAACGTCCTTCTTCTTGTGCGGACGTCCAGCTCTTGGGCGAACGTCCTACTTCTTGGGCGAACGTCCTACGGTTGGGCGAACGTCCACTCCTTGGGCGAACGTCCAACTCTTGGGCGAACGTCCTTCTTCTTGGGCGGACGTCCAACTCTTGGCGGACGTCCAGCTCTTGGGCGAACGTCCTACTCCTTGGGCGGACGTCCAGCTCTTGGGCGAACGTCCTTCTTTTTGGGCGGACGTCCAGCTCTTGGGCGAAAAAGTTGTCTCCCAAGTTCATCGGACCCTATCAGATCTTGAGGAAGATTGGACCAGTTGCATACGAGTTGTCTTTGCCGCCTCAGTTATCAAACTTGCATCCAGTCTTTCACGTTTCTCAACTCCGAAAATACGTATCCGACCCTTCTCACGTATTGGAGTTAGAAGATATTCGTCTTCGTCAAGACCGTACATTAGAAATGCAGCCGGTACGCATTGAAGATAGCAACACCAAGTACTACAAGAGGAAAGCAGTCAGATTGGTGAAAGTCGTCTGGGACGAGAAGACGGGCGACTCTACTTGGGAAGTGGAAGATGCTATGAAAGATTTGTATCCCCATCTATTCGAGACTCCGTCCTAATTTTCGAGGACGAAAATTTTTTTTGTTGTTGGGGAGAATGTAAGACCCGTAAATTTTGGGAATGGTGGGGACATGGTGGGCACCACCCTTTCATTTATTGATCTGCATTATTGAAGGGGGCAGGGAGGAAGCAATTAGAAGTCACGAGAGTTGTCTTTTTGGAAGTGGGGAGCAAGAAAACGTCCGTGATTCTCTTGTGTTTGGCACCATGCAAGCTTGAAAGATAAAAGGAGGTACTGGTTTCTGAAATGGAGAAGAAGCCTTGCTACCTTGCTGCCATTTTTGTGAGAGAAGGAGAAGTTCAAAGCTTGGTGGAATTGCTTAGAGCTGCAAGTTTTGGAAGAGTTAGACTCAAAGAATTCACAAAGGAAGTCTTCAAGAGGTAAGGGGTGCTAGATTTTTGTTTTGATTAGTTAACCTTACTGTTTTTGTAGAAATCTAAAAGCTTTAGAGTTAAAAATGGAGGTTTTCTGGTTTTCTGGAAAACCTGCGATTCTGCAGAATCTGCAGAATCGCGTTCGTCCAATTTGGTTTCAAATTGGACGTTCGTCCAATTTGGTTTCAAATTGGACGTTCGTCCAAAACTAGACAAATTGAACGTTCGTTCAAGTTGATTTGAACGCTCGTTTTCTTTAGCCTGACGAGCGTTCGCTCATGCGTTGCTCATGCGTTCATCCATTGTAGCTTGGTTTGGGCGAGCGTTGACGAGCGGGGGATTTATAGTGGAAAGGTGTAATTGTGTACGTCTGTGAACGTTCGCCATTTTCCAGGTAAGGGAAGCTTATCTGATTTAATTCATGTTGAGTGCTTCGTTTGAACGTTCGTTAATTACTGTATGAATATATTGCATGATGTGCTGTGATTGGAGCTGCATGAACGTTCGTTGTTTACTGAGTGAAAATGAATATGACTAAGTTTACGTTTGTTGTATGAAATACATGAGACTTGGATGATATGAACTATATGAAGATTGTAAATTGTACCATGACTTGAACGAATGGAATTTATGAAACTGTATGATGAGAAATGAACTGGAATGTAAATGAATTGAAAAAGAGTTTCCCTTCATATTGAATGTTCGTATTGAACGGTCTTTGACCGTTCGGTTTCCCCTTTTAATAGTCAAAAATGGGATTCGTTCATTTGGAATGACCCAGGGTCTAGGACGAGCGTACTCTTGTCCTACTGCTCTGTTGAGCGTTCGGCCAAACTTTGTTATATCTTATATGTTTGAAATAGTTCATTTCCGTTCGTAAAATCTATTATTTAAGGTTATTAACGTTCGGTCTCAGACTGAACGTTCGTCCAAATATTGCCTGATATGAGCGTTCGTCTTTTCGTGTGCTCGGCTTAAATGTGAGCGTTCGTCCAAATTGGGGTTCGGTCTTACACCGAACGATCGTCCAAAATGGCGCTCGGTCCTTAATTGAACGTTCGTCCAAAATGGCGCTCGGTTCTGAACTGAGCGTTCGCTATAGTTGGTGCTCGGTCTCAAATTGAACGTCCGTCTTAAATATGCTCGGTTTTTGAACAGAGCGTTCGTCCTAATTGTGCTCGGTTTTGAATTGAGCGTTCGTCCGAATAGTGCTCGGTATCATTTTGAGTGCTCGTACTATTTTCCACAAATAGCGTTCGTCCAGTGAACAGTACCAGACTTGTACATTTCTGAACTTAAACCGTTCGTTCTTTGATTCGAACGAGCGTCCTTTTTGGGTCTCGGCTCACAGCGTTCGTCCTCGGTCTTATTGGGGACAGAACGTTCGTTTTAATGGCTTCCTTATTAATGATGAAAATGATTATGGAATGATGACTAAGGAATTATGAATAGTGAATGATGAACAGTAAATGATGAATGATAAATGATGATTAGTAAATGATGAAGAGTATATGAGATGAATGGAAAGTTTTGATTTTTGAAAGAGCGTTCCCGGTAGGAACGACTCTTGGAAATTATTGGAAATTGTAAAGTATGACTGTGGGAAGTTAATGCTGGCTGTTCGATCCTGATATTCCGTGAGTGATCTTCCTCAAGTAGAGGGGCATGTCATGCGTGGGAATGGCAGGAGGTCGTCGTCCTTAGGGGTACTTTGGACGAACGTACTAACCTCGGGTGGCAGCTGATGAGGATGCCAGTTACCACACCACCCGGGTGCGTGAACGCCTGTAATTACGCAGATTTCATACAGTCCGGACAGTCAGTCGTGTTGAGTTTTATTTAGTGAGTACGTTTAAGTGGGTTGTTATGTAATGAATGTGTATGTTGAAATATGCATGTATGATGAATTGTTTACTTGAAATTCTATGTTGATGCATGAGTTAAATTATATAAGCTTACCCTTTCGTTTTCCTTGTGTTGTCCATTGTATTTGTACGTCCGTCTTGTCATTGCAATGATCATCCGTGTGGATGTGAGCAGAGGGAGATGAGCGTTTGGAAGATGCGTTAAACGAAGAGAACTTGGTTGATGCCGAAGTGAAGATCGAGCAGTGAGACCGCTCGACCAGCATTGTATTTTGTTGAACTGAGTGGTCGTTCGACCATCTCTTGTTTTCTTTTAAGATTATTTCGACCGTTCGGTAATTGTTCTGTGTAAACCGTTCGGTCAGGTTTTTATTTGTGCGTTCGACTTCAGATTGTGATTCGTGTTGTAAGGAGTACGGCTTGGCTTTTGTTTTTAGTGAAAAACTGTACTGAATTATTATTAAATGTGATTTTTCTGAATCTATAGTGCTGACTATATTTTTGGGATGTCACACTTTTAAATGTCAAATTAAAATTAAATGTTTTTAGCCGCTGCGTTCAAAAAATACGTACAAAATTCTTCATTTAAAAATTAAAAACATATAAAATTAAATGCATGTTATAAAATGTGTTTTTTAATGTCATGTTAGAATAAAAGTATACTTCAAATTAAACTTATGCTCATGTTAAGAACGTAAATAAGTAAAAGTATGGCAACATGATGGCTTATTGACTAGATAGATCTTCTTCGCTGTATTGTCTTGATTAATTTGATAAAATAAAAATGTGAAAGCGACGGACGTGATTTTGTTTGTTCTACAATTGTATCATGCATTTTGTTCAAATAAAACATTTGAAAGTACTATACCAAATCTCATAGTTGCATGTTTTGTTTGCTTGATTAAATGCAAGACATTGCTAACAAGATTCAATAAAGTTTCAAGTCAAATCTTTTACTCAAATATAACATGTATAAAAAATTTAAAAACTACTTTTACAACTCATAAAATTTAAAATCTTATTCTATTACTTGCATTTTAGTCTACATAATTAAATTTTATACCATGAAGCTCGTGCAAATGATGAAAACGAAAGTAAAGATGAATTACAATTACAAATTGTACAAGATAGAGATGGAAAACGTGAAAAATAAGAAATGTAAGCAAAAAGAGAGATAGTAATGTTTTTGCTGGTAATCTATATATAGCATATCACTAAATTAGAAATTAATAACAATAAATTGAAATAGAAAACTAAATTAAAAATAACATAACGTTATATCCTGAGTCTTAAAAAAAGTTAAATAACACAGTCAACTTTTACTTAGCAATGTTAATTAAATTACTGTAAGTAACCCACATATACGAAAGTACTATTTTTCATTCCCGAGCGATGGTATAGTTTGTGTACATGCAAAGACAGAATTGATAGCACGTCACAATGACAAAACTGACTATTTATCCTAAATTTTAATGTTGAACTGCTCTTGATAAACTTTAAGTAAAAGTTAAAGAATGAGCATAAATGAAATTTTCTGGTGTGCAACTTTTTCTTCGAATTTCATAAATGAGGTTCCATCGTTTGAAATGCATATGTAACATAAGGTTGAAATCCAAATCATACAATGCCAACCTCCAAGGATTTGATTACACAAAATGCATCATAAAAATCCTTAACTCTGCTTCTAAATTCTAATTATCCAAAAACTCTTTAAATATTCTCCTATATTCTCTTAAATAGACTTGAAACCAATTTCCTAAAATTTCTCACTAAATACCTTCTCAATTCCCTCAACAAGACTGCAAAGCACATTCCAGTGTACCCACCAGAAAAAATAAAATTTAATCATTGTCTTACACAACAGATTTAATACAAACATGGGGGCATAGAATTGAAATTAAAGAACTACCCATACATTTTCAAGATATATCTGATCCATGATCAATGAGATACCTGAAAACAAAAAACAAATACAAGAATGTCAGCATGGAAATCAAGAGATACCAGAAAAAAATAATATAAGCATGTCAGCATGGAAATCAAGATGGAAAACAAAACCAACTGCCCACAGTGCGACCTTATCACTATGCCCTAGACATATAACTGCTTTATTTCATAAATACAGAGGAATCCACAATCTGAAATCAGGCTTCACCTTGATTTTAGCAACAAAAAAGGGTAGTTTTACGAGGGAGAGAAGTGGAGGAGGTAAGCAACTGATACAAACTGTTTGTAGTCTTGTAGAAATTACCACAAGGAATTGGGCAGTTAGAGTTACTGTGGGTTTTTGTGAAGGACCATACTATTGTAACACAAAATTACAAGGCATTCTTTCCCTACAAGCCTTATCCCCCTTTCCTCTCATTTCCGTACCAATAAGACAATCACCACGAAGGCGATCCCACCAGGATCATCATTTAGATCTCAGTCTGAACTGGATTTTCTCAGCTTTCACCCTCCCAAACCACGAGTATGCCCTCACCTACCATCCATGATAGACACGTTTCTCCCTCACATACATAGTAGGCAGATACTAGTACACAAACATAATACATAGGCATACGTATATACACACATAATACATGTATCACACATGATTTTGATGAAAGGTATAGAATCTTAGAATAGCGTTTGGGTTGGGGTTTGCATTGGCTAGCTAGCGTTATTATACGGGGCAGGGACCTTAGGATCAAAGAAATTGGGTTTGCATTCGCTAGCAAGTGCTTGAGAGAACATTCATTGCAGAACAAATAGGGCATGTTTTTTCATACGTGAAACTGTCACTGCCACCGGGTAGTTGTGCTGGTCCTGCCTAAAGGAAAACAAAAGTCCAGGACATAAAAGCAATATGTTGCTCAAGGATCTGAAATCTGAACTTGATTTGGTTAGAAGTACTAGTTAACAGGGTAGTTTCACCCTACACCTCCATGTGTTTATTCGTGCACCCCATATAAAAGAAACTTGCCGTTACACTCTTTATCAGGATTGCACAATCCAAAAGTAAAAAATGGTTAAGAAAAAACAAAAGCTTCCGAATTGCATAATTCAAAAGTCATTTGACTTCCGGATTGTATAATTAGAAGTCATTTTTGGCTTGCAAATTCTGTGATCTGAAAGTTGTTTTAAAGGAAATAAATGACTTCCAGATTGCACAATCCAAAAAGGGCAAAATGGAATTCGTTTATATAGGTGTGCTGGAAAAAAGAATATGGAGGTACAGGAAGATGCTGCCCCTAACAGGTTGTTGTTTTGACATTTATATTATCGCTCAGATCGATCCACTGCAACATCTCATGGATTCATATATCTTCTCATTACTTAACAAAGGATGAAAATAACTAAATATGGCCACACAACAATATACCAAGACATCTGAACATGTACACTTTTTCATTTACGATTATTAAATTAAATTAGCCTTTAAAAAATATTTACCATCGCTTCTCATCTACGCTAATATAAAAAGCGATGAAGGATGGTATAGATCTCTACCAAGGAGATGGAGGCTATTGTATCAAATAAAAAGAGACACTGACAAAAACAAGTATACAGGCATGTCTCTTCCTTTGTCTTACACTGTAGAGTACACTAATTAATTAAAATCTCAATCCATGTATCATATTCATTCGCTGTTGGGAATGATATAGGTGCCCCGGGAATGATTTCCGGTTATCCCAAAGAAGAAAACCTCCGCAGGTTTATTATAGAAAAAGGAAAGGGTAACTGAGGAAAGGGTGAAGCTTCTAATTGTTTGTACACAGGGTAGCTGAGAGCTTTTTAAAAGGTTGATGTAATACCTATAAAAACAGGCCATATATTTTAGAATTGGGAGAGTTTTGGACATATTAACCGTATTTACTTGACTAAATGTCTAGTGTGAAAAGAGAAGCTTACTTGAGTATGTATGTACTTTACATGTTTTTCTTTTCAATGGAGTTTTGGACATATTAACCGTATTTTCTTCACTAAATGTCTAAAGTGAAACGAGAAGCTTGCTTTTCTTTTCAATAAAGAGGTAACTTCAGATATTCAAAGTTTCTTCACCTTATTCTTTGAGCTGTTTGAGTTCTTTTGTTAGAGTTTCTCTCTACTTTTGTATTATAATTTGGTCATATAATATATATATATATATAGTCAAATGTGATATCTCCAACACACTTTACACTAAGGATCAGGCATCTCAAGCACAGGAGTGGATATTAGTGACATGCTATGCCCAACAAACCTTATTATTAGGACAAGTTTTGATATCATCTCAGAAAGTGAATTTAAAATCTAACTCAATATTAGAAAATTGGATTGCAAAGTGACTTTTATACCCCCTTATGTATTATAATTTGACCATATCTTTGGTCAATGTAAGATCACCAACACTATTATTAAAAAAACTCAATGCAGAAACAGTATTCTGCAAATAATTGTAAACAGCCACTCAATCAAGAAGGCATCAGGAGAAGAGGAAATTTTAAGGTTATTTAAATCAAAAGTGATGACAGATATTTTCCATTCTGTACTACAAAGACAGAAACACAGACATTATAAATCAACATCGTGTTGCTTTGTATGCTAGTTTCCTTTTAAGATTTCTTCAAATCATTAGAGATAAGCAAAACAATACTTAGCAACTAGCATGTTAAGTGGGATATTATTTAACTTGAATATAGTTCCAGCCTTCCCCGCAAAAGAATAGAGCCAAAACATAATAAACGTCAAAGACTGATAAACTTTAAATCTCAACCATAAAAGACTTGTGAATAAAGCAACTAGCACGTTAAGTCACCACCACTTAGCACTAGTAGAGCAAGAAAAAAGGGAATGCTTGGTTAACTTCAATTTCAATGGCAGTGTCTCAACAATAATATGAAGAATGTCCTAATTGAGCAGTGTTTGGTAAACATCATTCAAACAAAAAATGCTGCAAATTAGACCGATGTGCAAGGAAAAACAATATCCTAAATAATTGATACTGAGACTCGCTCTACAATACATTAATTCTTAATGGTGTTGTTAGGGGCTGGAAAGTATATGAGAGAAGGAGGTATAGGAGAGAGAGAAGGGGACCGAACGGTAGACAAGGGGGAGCGACCAGGCCGAACGGTAGATGAGGGGGAGCAACCAGGCTAAACGGTAGAAGGCGGGGAGCGAGTTGGCCGAACAGTAGACGAGGGTGAGCGAGTTGGCCAAACGGTAGACGAGGGGGAACGACCATGCCGAACAATAGACGAGGGGAGCGCCCAGGCCGAACGGTAGACGAGGGGAGCATCCTAGGGAAATATTGTTAATTACGATAATTAGAGCAGTATCCTAGGGGAATATTGTTAATTATGGTAATTAGAACAGTATTCCAGGAAATATTGTTAATTACGATAATTAGAACAGTATTCCAGGAAATTATTCAGTATAAGTTAATTACAGTAATTAGAAGTATATCCTAGGAAAATAATAATTATAAATAAAGCCCTGACGCTATGGTTTAGGACATGCTTTTGATTTGTGAGTTTTGTAAGAGAGGTTATGCTCTCAGGTGACTGAAAGAGGTTATGCTCTCAGTTATTGTTTGTTTTCTTTGATTCAGTTATTTCTTTCAATAAAAGGAGACTTATTCAGCCATTATCTATTGTTCATTGTTTGTGAGAGTGTGTCAAGGCTTGTTCTAGTTACGTCTCCCACTCGGATACGTAATAGGTGTGACTGCAAACTCACTTCTAAATGAACATGGCACTTATAATTAAGCATCAAACATATCAGCTTGTAACAATCACAGATTAAGCCTCTACAAAATATATCCACAACAAACTAAAGGTAAAAGCATTGCGTAGTATCTTTTAACATCTATCACTCCTTCCATACCAGTAAGGAAGAACATCAAAATAAGAAAATCAAAATCAACGAGAACTAAAATACTCCACAAATCAGAAGACAATCAAAATCATCAAACCCTAGGACCAAAAATAAGAAAGCGATGAGAAAGTTAATGAGTATTTTTAAATGAGAGAACTGAGTGCTAATAAAGGGTGTGAAAATGGGTGAGTAGAAAAATTTCATTGAGTGCTGCATTCTCAGAGGGTGGAAGAGTGAAAAAGGTGGTTTTGAAATCACTGGTGAGTATCTATGATGATGAAAGTATCCACAAGAGAGAAATGGTTACTATTTACAACTCAATACAATTTTATGACTAGTATAGATGAAGGAGGAATGGTTAACTGAGGAATGAGCAAGTAAAAGGTGGCAAATTCTAGAGATAGGATTTTCTTTATTTATCAAAGTAGTTACTTTTCGTAGAAAAAGTATTTTTATTACACAAAAAGATGTTCACACGGTACCTCATCACAATTTAGTACAAAAATGTCTTAATGAGCAATCCATTTGTCGTGGTAAAAAAGTAAATTAATAAAGCAAGATAGTAGGCTGATATAAAATGTATATTCTTTTTCATAGTACTATATAGCAGCTTACATTACCGTATACGTGCAGTGCTTTTTTTTTTTGATAGGCAAAGATATAGGTGCAGTGCTTATTGAAATATTCGTGGTTACAAAGAACTGACATGGTTTGTGCTCTCTAGAGCCTAAAGCAGAAACACTAAGCATTCAGCAGAGGATTATATTAATTACACAGAAATACCAAAAGGAACAACAAGACGATGAAAAGTTCTTATTAATTCTCGACCTGTCAATCCTGAAAACATCATATTAAAACCTAATTCTTGAGAAACAACTGACAGAACATACATATAACATATGGGAGTGATACAACAGTCAAGCTCAAAATCTCTCACCTGGCAGTTATCAATTGGAGATTGAGCAGTTTAACAAACTTGTCAATCTTCATCATAAGAGCTGGCATCATCACTACTATAGTCACTAGTGTCACTTCCTCCAAGGTCCAAATTAACTGGCTGCACTTGAATAACTTCTGGTTGTTTGGGCTGAGGAATGTGAGGTTGCATTTGTTGCTCTGCAAATCTCGGTATTTGAAGCGAGTCCATAGGAGGCAATGGCACAGGATCTCCTGGTTTCCACCCAGGCGGGGGCAGTGGCAAATCAATAGGCAACTGGACAGGCATTCCCGGCTTCCAACCAGGTGGCACCGGAGGCAGCATTCCTTGAAACGCGGACAAATTTGGAACTGCATTAGTATCCATCTGTGATGGAGGCTCAACAATAGCTTCAACAATTTTCTCCTTGGATTCGACTTCTTTAGGCAATCCAACATCAAGGTCGGCAAAATTATACAACTGAGAAGCTCTCATTTGCTCTTCTTGCGGTGCAGGTGGCAATGCTCCACGAAGAGGAGCTTGGCCGGCTCCAAATTCCGGTGGTGCAAAGGTGGTGTAGCTTATCTTGTGGGCATACGATAATATATCTGACAGCTTCAACTGAGAAGAGACAGTTGATGAAGTCATGGAATCATCATCTCCAGATTTCGATCGCTTGGAGCGGCGATAATCAGAGTAATCATCGACAAGTATGTCTAGGCAGCACTCAGCATCTTTGAGTTTGTTAGAAAATGCTAGTAGCATTGAATCTTGGGAACGAATTTCACGGTCCATCTTCTGCTTGGCATCTTGGAGGTCAAGAATCTCTTGGAGTTCGGCAACAGCTTCGAATATTTGGGTTTGGAGAACAGTAAAGAGGGAAATTATTTCTTTCACAGTAGACGGAGAAGAGTCAAGAGGGGTAGATGAATTAGACGAGAGGAAAGTTGGAAGGGATCCACGGAAGGCAGTGACCCAAAGAGACCGGTTAGGGGAAACTTCAAAGATTTTGGAAGTTAAGGAAGCCATTTGGAGAAGAAGTGCTTGGGCTCTGGGAAGGGGTGGGAGGAGTGACAGAAGAGCAGAAGAAGGGGTTGAAGAGTTGCGGTCTTGGGGTTGCTGGGTCTGTGTTGGAGGGAGCTTTGGAGGGGTAGGGTTCGGAATTGAAGGAGAGTTAGGGTTTGCGAGCCCTAGCCTAGCAGGGGACTGCACAATTTGATGTTGAATCATCTTGTGTATCTGGAAAACAATTTTCTATGAAGGGATGAAGAAAGGTTATTCTGTAGGTTGAAGAGTATTGTAACTTCAAGGCCCACACAACACTTTATCCATTCACCAAATCACGGGGCATAAAAGCATTACTCGCTGCAGAAACACAAGCGGGACACTATCCTCTGACAGTTACAGGAGTTTTACATGCTGACCTTTGCTAAAAATCCATAAAAAAAAACATCACCTGCAAAAAGTTTTAGTACAGTCAAAATATAGGATAATCAATTCAATGTTAAAAAAGAAAAATTCATGCATCAGCTGTAACACAGCATCATAAGTTATAAGGAACAGGGATCATAACTAATGAACACAGGTACATCACATAGCAACACATGATATAGGCACAGCAGAACTCATTCAATCTCTCCAATTAGTTTCCCACAAAGATATCATGGCAATCAGAGTACGACTCTTCTACCTTGATGAGTGACGGAAAGGGAACAATGGAGAAATCACGATAACCTAAGCGTGCAGGGTAGCAAAGCGAAGGGAAATTGAAATTCTGCAAATCGTAAGGGTGTGTTCACTCAAGGGAGAGGAATTGGGGGAGGGTGAGTGGATGGATATTTGAGGGATTTGAGGCTGAAATAATTATTGTTTGTTTGAATGTATTTAGAAATAAATAAAAGTGAATTTGGAAATAAAATTTATGAAAATTGGTGGGGAAGGGTGAGTAGATGGATATTTGAGGGATTTGAGGCTGAAATAATTATTGTTTGTTTGAATGTATAAAAGTGAATTTGGAAATGTACCATAGGATACCCACTATTCACCAACACACATCTGAACTGGTGTCGACCACTTGACGATCAACCGCTTAATGTCGACCATTGTTCACCAACACACATCTGAACTGATGTCGAGCACTAGTATGTCGACCATTGATGGTCGACCGTTTACGATTTAACGTCGAGCACTTGGCAACTGTCGACTTCCACTGACATTAGTATATTTATATATCGATCATCTGATGATCGACAATTACTAAACGATCGACCGTTTGATATCGACCACTGAGGATCAACTGTTCACGATTCGATGTCGATCATTTGGCGATAGACCACTTATGGTCTGATGTCGCGACATAAAATTCCCCCACAAAGGTCAAGCGGTTTAGCAGATACGAACAAAAAGACACTGTCTTAATCAAAGACCACGAATCAGGGAAATAATTGATCCAGGCAATGATAAAGGTCCTAAGAATGGCTAAAGCACTAGAGGTGGAGGGACCTACCACTCACGTTTGCTGCCCACTTCCAATAGATCCAGGTAAAAAGTAACGGCAAGCACTAGAAGTGGAGGGACCCACCACTCACTTACGGCCCACTTCCATAGATCCAGGTAATGGGTAAAGGGACGGAGGCGGTAAGAAGGATTCCATTCATTTTTTAGTTAAGAAAAACATAGACAGAGAGAGTTCTGATCTAACTTGAGTGTCGGAGTGCCTTTTTCAGGTGCCCAGCCCACTTTCCTCGAAGGATCAACAACGTCAAAGGCAAGATAGCATGGAGATGGTCTCATCAGAAGAAAGAATCCAGAATTGTTAGGTTGATATCTTGGTCCCCATACCTCATACCGAAACATTTTGGCGCCGTCTGTGGGGAATGAGATTTGAAAACCCAACTACGACCACCGGAACTATGGACGATCTCAGCACTCGCGAGTTGATCCAGCAGCTGCAGACACAGATCGAGGCGCAGGCACAAACTATACGGGAGCAACATGAAATTCAACGCAAGCAGACGGAAGAGCTGGCAGCACTGAGGGCGCAACAACCACCGCCAGAATTGTCAGCCTCTAACCGGCACGACAATAATGAAGGGAGCCATCATGGAGGGCCATCTGATCCCTTAGCTTGGGGAAAAAGGGGACCCTCCTCTGCACGTATCACCAATCTGCTCCCATTCACAGATACCATCATGCAAGCACATATGCCAGATAAACCTCCACCGGTGCTAGATCGTTATGATGGTTCCGCCGATCCCGATAATCATATGCGTAACTTTATAGACTCCATGGCATTTTACACCGACAACGATCCCGTCATTTGCAGAGCTTTCTCCTTATCTCTTAAGGATGATGCCTTAGAGTGGTTCCACACTCTTCCACGGAACTCAATAGATTGTGTACCATAGGATACCTGACATTCGCACAACACATATCTGAACTGATGTCGATCACTAGACAATCGACCATTTGTATGTCGAGCACTGGTGGTCGACCGATCGACACCTTTTGTGTCGACCATTGATTGTCGTCCGTCTACGATTCAACGTCGAGCATTTGGCAACTATCGACTTCCACTGATTTCCGTATGCATATGTCGAGCATCTGATGATCGACAATTACTAAACGATCGACTGTTTGATGTCGACCACTGAGGAGCAACTGTTCACGATTCGATGTCGATCGCTTGGCGATAGACCATTTATGATCTAATGTCGCGACACAAAATTCTCTCACAGGTTAAGTGGTTTAGCAGATACGAATAAAAAGACACTGTCTTAATCAAAGACCACGAATCAAGGAAATAACATATCCAGGTAATGATAAAGGTTCTAATAATGGCTAAAGCACTAGAGGTGGAGGGACCTACCACTCACGTTTGCTGCCCACTTCCGATAGATCCAGGTAAGAAGTAACAGCAAGCACTAGAAGTGGAGGGACCTACCACTCACTTACGGTCCACTTCCAGTAGATCCAGGTAATGGGTAAGAGGACGGACCAGGTAGGAGGAGGGCAGATTGATTCATTTTTTAACTAAGAAAAACATAGACAGAGAGAGTTCTGATCTAACTTGAGCGTCGGAGTGCCTTTTTCAGGTGCCCAGCCCACTTTTCTCGAAGGATCAACAACGTCAAAGGCAAGATAGCGTGGAGATGATCTGATCAGAAGAAAGAATCCAATATTGTTAGGTTGATATCTTGGTCCCCATACCTCATACCGAAACAGATTGTTTTGCAACTATTGAGACTCTGTTCCGAAAGTGTAACATCCCAAAATTATACAGTCATCAACTATATACTTAGAATAATTACACGTATCAATAACCCAAAATAGTTTTAATACACAGGGAGCGACAATAACGAAAGATGCCGAACGGCCGTAAATGTACAATAATTTAACGAGCGTTCACCAAAGATAAGGACGAACGGTTTACAAAACAATGACTGAACGTCCAACTATAAACAAACCATAAAAGAGCGCTCGCTCACAGCCGCTCGCTACTCTAACTACACTAACTAGAACCGAACGCTCACTGTTCGGCCTTTACTTCAACTTCTACCAGATTTTCTTCAGCAAGGAATCCTTCTTCAAGCGTTTGCTCCAGAGAAGCATCTCCCTCTGCTCACATCCACACGGATGATCATTGCATTCGACAAGACGGATATACATAGACAAGACAACACAATGGAATTGCAAGGGTAAGCTTATTGAATTTAATTCAAGTCAAACATACAGTTCATACATATCAAACATATCAATTTACTCATAACACATGCATTCAAATCATACATTAACTCCACCAAAATCCTGATACTAGACCGACCGTCCGGACTGTATGAAACCTGTGTAGCTAAGGCGTCCGTGCACCCAGGTGAGTGACTGGAATACTCATCAGTAGCCACCCGAGGTTAGTCTTTTTGTCCAAGTTACAGTTATGGACTAGACCTCCTGTCATTCCCACGCATGACCTACTCCTCTCTACTTGAGGAAGATCACTCACGGAATATCAGGATCGAACAGCCAGCATTGGAAAAAAGGTGACTATTAGGCACTTCTGCACCTATCTGAGGCTGGTCCAGGTGTTTGAGTGCTGGGATAGGGTGGTTGGTGATGTGATGTGAGGCCAAGGAGTGTGGGGTGACCCATCATCAATTGGAGGAGCAAGGTGTGCAAGGGATGAATGAGGGTGTTGAAAAAAGGGTCTGGTAATCGTTTACAGCATCCCTGTAAACGATTACCCGAGAGGAAATTGGATTTTGTACAGAAAGTCCAACACAGGTACTCAGTCAGGTGAACAGGGGTCACCATTGGAAAAAAGGTGACTTTTAGGCACTTCTGCACCTCTCTAAGGCTGGTCCAGGTGTTTGAGTGCTGGGATAGGGTGGTTGGTGATGTGATGTGAGGCCAAGGAGTGTGGGGTGACCCATCATCAGTTGGAGGAGCAAGGTGTGCAAGGGATGAATGAGGGTGTTGAAAAAAGGGTCTGGTAATCGTTTACAGCATCCCTGTAAACGATTACCCGAGAGGAAATTGGATTTTGTACAGAAAGTCCAACACAGGTACTCAGTCAGGTGAACAGGGGTCACCATTGGAAAAAAGGTGACTTTTAGGCACTTCTGCACCTCTCTAAGGCTGGTCCAGGTGTTTGAGTGCTGGGATAGGGTGGTTGGTGATGTGATGTGAGGCCAAGGAGTGTGGGGTGACCCATCATCAGTTGGAGGAGCAAGGTGTGCAAGGGATGAATGAGGGTGTTGAAAAAAGGGTCTGGTAATCGTTTACACCAACCCTGTAAACGATTACCCGGGAGAAAATTGGAATTTGTACAGAAAGTCCAACACAGGTACTCAGTCAGGTGAACAGGGGTCACCATTGGAAAAAGAAGTGACTTTTAGGCACTTTTGCACTTGTCTTAGGCTATTCCATGTGTTTCAGTGGTGGGAGAGGGAGGTTAGTGATGTGATTATGTCCCAATGATGGAGGAAAGTGATGTTTTGGCACCCCATGATGGAGGAAAGAAACAATGTTTATGAGATGAGCAACTTGGGTGAGATAACATGCTGTCAACTTTGACCTTTGTTGGCTATTTTACTGATAACGTTTCACACCGACCTCCAAATGATGTGATTCTTTTTTTATTAGAAACTAGACTCAAAAATCTTTCCAATGACTACTAATTTGTAATTTTTGGACATCTGAGTTGGTACAGTTTATTGTTTCAAGTTAGCGTTTCATATATTTTTGCCAACTCTGACCTTTGCTTGTTCTTTTGCTCATAACTTTCTCCACCGAACTCCAAATGAGTTGATTCTTGTTTTGTTGGAATCTATACTCAAAGACCTTTCAAATTATGCCTTAGAAATCAAGTTTACACCTTCTTTTACACTGTCATCGATTACAAGGACACTGTAAACGATTACCCGAGAGAAAATTGGATTTTGTACAGAAAGTCCAACACAGGTAGTCAGTCAGGTTAACATGGGTGACCATTGTCAAAATAAGTGAGTTTTAAGCACTTTTGATCTTGTCTTAGGCTGGTCCTGGTGTTTTAGTGGTGGGAAGTGATGTTTTGGCACCCCATGATGGAGGAAAAAAACAATGTTTATGAGGTGAGCAACTTGGGTGAGATAACATGCTGTCAACTTTGACCTTTGCTGGCTATTTTACTGATAACTTTTCCCACCGACCTCCAAATGATGTGATTCTTTTTTTATTAGAAACTAGAGTCAAAAATCTTTCCAATGACTACTAATTTGTAATTTTTGGACATCTGAGTTGGTACAGTTTATTGTTTCAAGTTAGCGTTTCATATATTTTTGCCACTGTTATCTTCATACCGTTCGGTCACCTAATACCGTTCGTCCTGTTCATTAACTGTTTAAGCTGCTTTTACCGTTCGGCTTTATTGTGCTCATTTCTGATTTACTGCCTAAACCGATCGGCCTTGTTATAAGAACCGTGCGGTTAGGACGCTCGGTATTTAGTGTTCGCTCAAATCCATTATCGGAGACCGCTCGGTCTCAATGTTATTACAGCTCGGTTTTTACTTCTGTGCAATTTATACTTCAACCTTTCGTTCTGTGCTTTGGACCGTTCGGTCTTTTGTCAATTGTTTTTAACTTTCAACTTTTAATTAATTTAATTTTCCTTGCAAAACAATCCAAAAAAAACCCCCCCTTTTTTTCGTGTGTCATCTATGACTGAACCGCAATACTTCCTAGTCTATACTGCATTAATTCAAATCATCAATAACTCGTTAAATGGATTTACAATCTTAAACAAAAGATGAACATTGGGGCACCTATTGCTGCACCAAATTCAATAAACTGGCCGTAAAAGGTTATCATATGACGCTACAAAAGCGTACATTAACATAATTACAATTTGCTTCTTAGGAGGACCACGAAAGTCACTATTGACTCGGTGTTCAAGAATCCATATAACAATTCCAATCACAAAAAATGAGACAGTCGTAGCACACCACATATCTGCTGTAAATGGTTGATAGGACGAGCGTCCTCTGCGCGCTGGACGAGCCTCCTCTCTGCGCGCTGGATGAGCGTCCCCTCTGGGCGACAAGCGTCTGTGCGAGCGTTCTCCGCTAGCTGGGCGAGCGATCTCCGCTCTCTGGACGAGCGTCCACTTGCTGGACGAGCGTCCTCTGCGCTGCGCGCTGGACGAGCGTCCTGGCTTGCTGTTGGATGGGCGTTCTCTTCTCGATGCTGACAGCCAAATGATGCGCTCCTAACGTCCTAACGGCTCACAGTTGAGGACGAACGGTCACAGCAACAGTCAAAAGCCGAACGTCCTTTCTTCCTTCTTTTTTTTATTAATTTTTTTTTATTTTATTTTTTTTATTTTATTTTATTTTATTTATTTTTATTTTATTTTTTCTTTATGATGAAAGTAAATTTATTAATCAACCTGGACGAAATTGAGTGTTGACAATGCCCAAGGAACCATTCTTTGTACTGTGTCATTGAACGTTCAGTCTCTTTAAGGACGAACGCCCCGATCACTAAACCAAAACGAACGAACGCTCGAAATTGCATATGCTTTTAACGCTCGCTCTTGGTTCTGTGTTACTGATTGTGAGCGTTCGGTATGATTCAGACTGTGAGCGTTCGGTATGAAACGGAATCTCCAGCAAGGTCACCTGGGCATATTCAAACCGAACTCCACCACCAACATCATTATCCATTTTCACGGCATAATCCTTCAATCACCACCTCTGACCCCCGCCAAATACCGTGACCACTTCACTCATCAGCCACCAGGTTGCACCTCCACGGGACCACCAGGAACCCATCTTTGAGTCACAGCCGTCATCATCCCAAGCCCCCTCAGCCACCATTGCCATCCTCAATACTACCGTCTAGCTCCTTCATCACCATTGCACCACTGTAACTCTCCACCGTGACCAGTCCAACACCGTCATCATCTTCCTCGGAAACCTTCCACCCAAACCGCCAAGTTGCTGCCACCGTGCTCAGTCTAAAACACCAAAACCGAACGCTTAGGCTGAAACATCAAAGTTTGAATGGAACCATAAAACGCGTAGTATGACCTTACGTTCATGCACAAATTAAACTTAAGCATAAAACGCAATCCCAGAAACACAAACTTGAATGGAACCAGCGACTGAAAGCAAGCATGAACAATAAAATCCTACCATGGCAGCGTGAAAGAGATGATGAACAGTAAAACTTGCAGTACAATGAACAGTTAAAGCGTAAAATGAATAAGAAACTTGAGTGGAGAAACAGATTCAACTAGAAAATTTCAAAGAGACTCAGTTCAATACATGAAAATGGGAAAGAAACCAAACCCTAAACCTCCCCAAATGGGAAAGAAACCTAAACCTAAACCCCTCTTTTTCGTCCACCGAACAGTGGAAACTCCGGCGGCACTCCGGCGATGCTCCGGCGGTGAATGCAAAGGTCCGGCACAGGGAGGGAAGCAGGTGGGACGAATCGAGACTCAGAACGCGCCCTTAGTTCGCTGGGTTGGAGGGAAGACGATGCCGCCTTCGTATCGTTGGCCAACGTCGGAGCTGCGGCGACCGTGAATCGGAACCGGCTGGAGGGGTTGAATAGCTCCGACACGGCCTTCAACGTTGTCCGGCGGCACTCCGGCAAGCAATCCGTCGGACCTCTCTCTCTCGAACTCCCTTTCTCCAACTCTCTCGGGCTCTCTCTAGGTTAGACTCTCTCTCAACCTTCACTTCTCTCTAAAATTGTTCAAAAATGAAATTCAAATTTCAAACGCCAAACAAAAACCCCTGACCGCTCCCTTTCCAAGTGATATTTCATTTTCATTTTAATTTTTGAAACGCACACCCCAAACTGCCCGTGCCCGTCCTCGCCACGTCAGCGTTGAAGCAGGTTTCATCAGAAATTCTCAGACTGCAGCAGCTTTTTCCAACCAAAACGTGGGCCGCTCAAACGCTGACACGTGTGCTGTGTCCAAATGTTGTCAAATTTGGTTGTTCGAGTATCATTTTCCTTAAATATATTAGTTTTGTACCATATTTAGAACAATTTTACTGTTTATATATACCACTTTTTTTTTTATTAGAACGTGCTAGACATGAAAATTTTCTTAGAAATAATCTTTGTATCTCTTGTACTTTATACATTTACTTAAAACTAAAAATTATTTTATTAGAAAAAATTAAGTATAAAATTGAAGTAATATATACTGGTTTATGTTGGATAAAATTGTTGACATAATCACGAACAATATTTTCTGAGACGTGTAGATTCACTGTCCTTAAGACTTATCTGCGGTGTATTGCGCAAGTCTCCTAAGATACAACAGGAACTTCTCAGAATTTTTAAAGATCTCAGAGCTAGCAAGGATCTCTAAAGAGAGAATAAAATAAACTCAGAATATTTTTAGGAGAAGAAGAAAAGAGAAAGAATGAAACTAAGACAAGAGAGAATGAGAGAAGAATGATTCTGATAATGTGTTTTGGAGTGAAGGAAGTGCTCTATTTATAGAGTTCATGGATCAGGCCCATAACATAAAAATCTCTTAGAAAATTATTTTTTAATAAATATTAACGTTGCTAAACATTGGCAACAAGGCACTTTGGAAATATCTTTAAAACCAACCGTTAAAAGCAAACTTGCGATCCAAGCTCGAGAGAAAGCTTCCGCTTTTGATGGCACAACTTTTGCAATATCATATTAAAATAATAACAATCCCCCACATATTGCAAAATATAAGAAACAATGATTGGAAGAAAGAAAAGAAGAAAAATCCTAAGTTTTATAAGATGTAATGCATTAGAGCTGGTATAGCAAGTTATATGAACCAGTCCTAGATCAAGAAACTTAACACACAGTATAGTTGATATAGCAAGCTATATGAACCAAAGATACTTAAGTGTGTTAGAGGTTTATCAATCACAGTACACCCTCACAATCCTTGCTGTTATCGCTGTGATGCGCTTACTAGGCCATGCGCGTGCCCGATATTCATGAGTGCTCTAGAGATCATGCCAAGATCTCATGCAAGCAGCCCCACTTGACACTTATATAGGTGATTTCATCAAGTGTATGCTGCAAATCATACACCACCCATAAGGGATATGAAAATCATTAAAAACTTTGTTTAAACTAAAATTCTTTCACCACATAGACTTTTAATAACAAAGTTTAGCCTCTCGATAATACAGTCTCTAGCACTTTCACACACACCATAGGAATGGACATAATTGATTAAAATCAATTTAGTGCTATCAGAACTAACAAGTGACTTGTTTTTACCCATATGAACCTTATTCATGGGATCTCCAATCACAAAGGTTGGATTACCATCACTTGTTTGTTTGCAAGTGGCATAAGTCTCATTCCCCTCGATGTTTCTAATATCATTTGTCTTTCTAGCAGTTTTGTCAGAGGATCTGCTAGATTCCGTTCTGACTTCACATAATCAATGGAAATAGTTCCACTCTTTAGCAGTTGCTTCACCAAATTTTGTCTCAATTGAATATGTCTAATCTTTCCATTGTAATTCTTGTTTTTAGCTATAGCTATTGCCGACTGGCAATCACAGTGTATTGATACCGATGGGGTTGGTTTCATTCCTAGTGGAATGTTCGCTAAGAAGTTTTTCAACCACTCAGCCTCATTACCAGCCATCTCAAGAGCAATAAACTCATATTCCATTGTTGATCTTGCAATAATTGTTTGTTTGGCTGATCTCCATGTAATCGCACCACCCCCAAGTGTAAATACATAACCATTAGTGGATTTTGTCTCTCTGAATCAGATATTCAGTTAGCATCATTGTACCCTTCTAGTACAACGGGAAATCCACTATATTCAATGGCATAATCTATTGAACCTCTTAAGTATATCATAAGCCTAGCAAGTGCATCCCAATGTTCCTGATTTGGACATTGAGTGTACCTACTCAGTCTACCTACTACATAAGCAATATCAAGTCTAGAAAAACTCACTAAGTGCAGTAAGCTCCCAATTATCTGGGCATACTGAAACTGAGATAATGATTCTCCTATATTTTTCATTAATTTGGAATTAACATCATAAGGGGTACTCACTGGTGAGGTCATAAAACCTAAACTTCTTAAGAAGTTTCTCAATATATTACTCTTGGGATAGTAATATACTATCTCCCTTCCTTATGATTCTAATACCTAAAAACACATTGGCTTCACTGATGTCTTTCATGTCAAAGTTTGATCCTAGAAACAATTTAGTTCTAAAATTTAACATGTCATCCACATACAAATATATAATGACACAATCACCATTTTCAAATTTAGAATACTATCAATATCATTAGGTGAAAAGCAAAAATTTATTTTTTCGAGTAATTAAGTAAAAATTACCTACACCTCCACAATTTTAAAATATTTAAGATTGGTAAACGAGAAAATACCTAGTTGTGCTTTTCTCTTTATAGGTAAAGTATACGAAAATTTACTCAAGTACCTCATCTTCTTCGTCCTCATCCGCGGTCCTTACAAATGCGATCAAAAAAGCCATCGTTGTTGCGAGCACCTTGGCAGCCTCCGGAAGTTATGGGTTTCGCAAATACCATCTGAGTTCTGAAAACAAAGTTTTAATCCTCCGGGATTGAGTTGTTGATGTCAGCCATAAGTCCCTAAGATTGTTGTATCCTGAAGGGTTTGCGTAATACACCGCAGATAAGTCCTTAAGGACAATGAATCTACACGCCTAAGGAAATATTGTTCGTGATTGTGTCAGCAATTTTATCCAACAGTTTAATATGATGTAATATTGTATGTGTCGTTTAAATTAATGTTTTAATGTAGCGGTTTTATAAGATAAGAATAATTAACCTTTTTATTTTAAGCATAGCATGCCAAACGTTGATGTATTAAATTAAGATTAGAGAACATTATGTTTGATTTTCCATTAAGTCACTCAAAACCCAAATCCAATTTTGTGGTGAACACATAAACTCCCTTCAGAATTTTGGGTGGTGGTGTTTTCTATTTTCATTAATAAATTAATATTTTTATGGCCATTATTTTGGGCTGAGTTAATTTTTTATGATTAATTATTAATAGTAAATGAATTAAATTGAGCTTTTTGGGAAACAAGTAATAAGATAACAACTATTTAAAAACATATATCTAATAATTTTGCCTTTTCTTCATTTACCAGAATAAATAATTGTTTGGATTTCTCAGATTTTACACAAATAAAGTTTATAAAAATGCAACGACATTTTTAAAATTGTTGAAAATATATAGGTTTCAGTCATGTGAGATCATATAAAAATGTAATGGCCTTTTTTATTTTAATTTTGAAAACAACCGATACATGTTATGGAAATATAGGTTTCGGTTACAACCGAAGCCAAAACATCTTCCTTTCTTATTTTGTCTACATATAATTTAATTGTGAAATCAAAATACAATGTCGAAAATAATCAATCTCAAAAGTCTTTTCTATACTTATTATTAGAATTTCATTAGTAAAATATCAAAGATAATTATTTTTTAGTAAATTGTTAGTGTTAGAAACTGTGAAATAATTATCTAAATAATTAATTGCTACTTTTTCAATCTAATGTTATAAGAGAATCCTGAATAAATATACGTAAGCGGAATAAAAATATTTTGTAGCTTAATGTCAATAAAAAAAATTGTGAAGAAATTTTGAATATGTTCGCGTAATATGTCGTTTCAATAAAAAGATAATATAAGAAAATTCTATAATAAATAAGATAATATAAACCATAATAAAAGTTATATACAATATTTTATCCTAGGAATTTGAGATATTTTACACTTTTAGTTTCTAAACAAGTTATTTGAGAGACAAAATATGTCCCTAAATAATGCATTTGAGCAGCAGAATCTTTCATTTTTTAAAATTTAAGAGATTAATTGTTTCGTTTGGGAAACTAAGACCGAATTTACTAAAACTAAGGAATAAAACCATAACACTAAATCTTTTGTTAATTAACACATTCTGAAATTTGATTGATCCAGGGAGGTTAAATTTTAGATTTCGACCAATAAATAATTCACTACGCCAACTGAGTTCAAATGCAAGCATTAAGTTCAAATCTGTTTTCTTAAAAGTTTTCTTAATTGTGCAATTGTGTGAGACCCTAGAAAATCGGTACTGCAAATCCTTGTCGCGTCACCATTAATACACGCCACATCACTGCTCAGTAAATTAAAAACGCACTTTGCACTGCATGCACTAGCGCCATGTGTCGCGTAGAAGCTTAGGAAGTGAGAAGTGGGAGTGCAGGTGTCGGCTGAGGAAATGTTCGTCTGTTTGACGTGGATTGAACAAGATTGAGTTTTTGAAAATCTCTCCCACTCACCTGCACGCATTCTTCTTCTTCCTCAGAACTCAACTCTCCATTTTTCTCCACCTTCTCTCTAGAAACCTTCACCTTCTCTCTACTGTAACTCATCACCTTCTTCTCCGATCACGTTTCAGAACCGTAGGAACGTTCCTGGCACCGTGAGCTTCAATCCGAACCTAACAAATCCTAGTTCTGTAACCGGTAAGTCACTCGACTCTGGACGTTGATCTGAACGTTTGTTCTGTAGTACATGCAAACTAAGATTCAGTTGCATGCATGGGTTATAGGTCTGAGTCGTTTCTGATTTCTGGTGTTTTAGATTAAGTGAAAGTTGTTGAGCGAAACCTGAGGGTAGAACGCTGTTAGAGGTCGAACAAAACCTTGCATTTCGGGAGTACACTGCTATCCAGGTAAGGGAAGCTTAGTAATTTAATTTATACCTGTATGTTGTATGTAAACCTGATATGAACTGAATGTATGAGATGTATGCTGGTTGAATATGCATGATCGAACGTCGCTGTACTGAATGAATATGATATATGTTGGTTGAAATGTATGATATGGGTGATACGTGTGAATATGAAATATACATGCTTAGAAGCAGTGAACATAAGTGAAACTTGAATATCAACTTCCCTATGATAACGTATGTCCGACATTAAACGGTTCTCGACCGTTTGATGTTCCAGTAAACTTCTTTGAATTGGAATACTTTCATTTGGGAAGGATTCTGGTCGAGCATGAGCTATGTAGGTCTTTTACTTAGAGCTCATAATGAGCAGTGTCGATCTTACACATAGTAATCGTATTGGGCAGTGCTCGGTCTTACACCAAGCGCTCTTACTCTTTTTTGGAAAAACCTTTGTTAATACAGATCATCCATCTGTGTCGACCGACAGTGTCGAGTACCTTTGTTAATACAGATCATCCATCTATGTCGACCGACAGTGTCGAGTACCTTTGTTAATACAGATCATCCATCTGTGTCGACCGACAGTGTTGAGTACCTTTGTTAATACAGATCATCCATCTGTGTCGAGCACCCTCCTTGATGTAGGTCGTCCAACCGGGTCGACCGACCGTGTCGAGCCATCTTGAAAAATAGGTCGTCCATTTATCTTGAAGCCGGTATTACTTTATTTTGGAATGGGGCAAGTTCTTCAGTCTCGTTCCTCACATTCGTTCTCGTTATAAAGAGGTCGTGATTTTTATGTACTTTGACAGAAAGACAAAAATGAAAATAAAAGTGAAAGATTATAAATGATGAACATTGTATGAGGTGAATTATGGTTGTGAATTTTGGACGAGCGTTCCAGGGAGGAACGACTCATGGTTGAATATGGAATTTTGTAAAGTATGACTGTGGGCATGCTAATGCTGGCTTGGTCCATCCTGATATTCCGTGACACTCGTCTTCACGTAGAGGAGAGTAGTTCATGTGTGGGAATGGCAGGAGGTCCTTAGTCCATAAGTTAACATGGGCGACGTAAGAACGGACTAACCTCGAGTGGCAGCTGTTGAGTGTATCCCAGTTACTACACCACTCGGGTGCAAGGACGCCTGTAGCTACACAGATTCATACAGTCCGGACGGTCAATCTAGAAATAGTTGTTGGATATTCATTTGTTTATTTATGTTGAATCATTCTGGTATGTTTGACTTGATTGAATTGATACTTTAATGTATGAATTAAATTACATGAGCTTACCCTGTGTTCTCTTCCTTGTGTTGTCGATTGTCTTTGTATGTCCGTTTTGTCCTTGCGATGATCATCCATGTGGATGGGAGCAGATGGAAGTGAGCTGCTGGAAGAGGCGCTGGCAGAAGAAGTTTCGGAAGATGTCAATCCGGTTGAAGTAGAGGTGAAGGTCGAGCCCTAGAGTGCTCGACATGTGGTAGCCTTTAGTATTTTGTTTAGTCTTAGAATTTGGAATACCGCTGGCTACATTACTTTTTGTACTTTAAGCCGTTCGACGTTTTGGACCTCGTATCTTTTTGTAAAGACTGCACTGTTTTAATGATTAATGTAATTAATTCTGATTATGGTTATCACTATATTTTGGGATGTTACATTAGTGGTATCAGAGCAGTTTTGTTCTCTTAAGGACATTGTAGGTTATGAGTGCACTGTGTTTTCGTTGTGTACTTGTTATGTGTAAAGAGTTATTACTTTAACTCTTGAACATCACTGACGCTCGTTTTTTTTTTCTTTTCTCTGATCCAGAGAATTAATGGCGCCTAGACTCCCTCCCCCTCCTCAACCGAGCGAACCCGATACTACCAACAACGCTAGGATGTTGGAAACCGTAATTGACAGACTTCAACAACAGAATACCACACTCAAGGAGCAGAACGCCGCACTGATGCAGCAAAACCAGGCCGCTATGCAGAGTTTGGAGGCCTCTCGTGCCAACTCTGAAACCACCCAAAGGCAGTTAATGGAAGTCCTGGCGGCAACCAGAGGTACGCCTGGAGCGTCCTCTTCCAACGCTGCCCAACCTGCTGCTGAGTGGAGTTTGGAGAGTTTTCTCCAGCATCATCCGGCTAAGTTTAATGGTAAGGGCCTCCCTGATGAGGCAGACCAGTGGCTAAGGGACATAGAGAAGATCTTCAACGCCAAAAGGTGTCCAGATGAAAACAGGTTGGCGTACACGGAGTATTTATTGACTGGAGAAGCGAGCCACTGGTGGGCGAGCGCGAGAGCTATTCTGATGGACGCTCAACAACCGATCACTTGGGAAGTGTTTAGAGATAAGGTTTATGAAGAATACTTCCCTGACAGCGTCCGTTTTGCAAAGGAGGTAGAATTTCTACAGCTGGTTCAGGGGGGTATGTCCGTTTCAGAATACACCAATAAGTTCAAGCATCTCGTCAGATTCAATACTATGGCCACAAGTGGAGAATGGCAGTGTAGGAAGTTTGAGAACGGACTGCGAAGCGACTTGAAGGTTTTGATTTCCAGCTTGTGTATCCGAACGTTCCCTGCCATGGTTGAGAGGGCTAAGGTTTTAGAGAAGAACATGGCAGAAGCAGAAAGGCACAAGAAGCAACAACAAGTGAATAGAGGACCTATCGTTTCCAGGGGCAATGTCACTCCAAGAAGAACCCCGTACGCTCGTCCAAATCAGCCATCTAAAACGAGCGGTTCTCAAGCTCTAGTTCCTGCTGGACGATCTGGACAGTATGGGAACATTACGTGTTTCCAGTGTGGAGGACCACACTACCGTTCGTCCTGCCCTTAACTGGTGGGAGTAAAGCACTGTAATCGTTGTGGACGGAATGGGCACCTGGAGAGTGAGTGCAACATGGGTGGACGCGCTGTGTTGAGGCCACCAAATGCTGGAAGGAATCAACCGAGAGGTGGCAGAGCACAAGCAGTGGGGCGCGTATATGCTATAACTGGAGCGGAAGCAGTGAGTTCAGGTAACCTTATAACCGGTGAATGCTTGCTGTATGGGATATCTTGTCGTGTGCTGTTTGATTCGGGGGCGACTCACTCCTTCATCTCGAAGGCGTGTGTTGAGAAATTGGGAATAGTTGAAAGAGTTATGCAGTTCGACCTGGTGGTGTCGACCCCAGCGGCTGGAGAGCTTAGGACATCTACCGTATGCATTAGATGTCCTATTGTGGTTGAGGGGCGTAGTTATAAGGTGAATTTAATCTGTTTGCCTTTGAAGGATTTAGAAGTGATTTTAGGAATGGATTGGCTGGCTGCCAATCGCATTCTTATTGATTGTGGAGCGAAGGAATTGATTTTCCCTGGTGAAGAAGAAGAAGTTCTTTCAGTGACGCTCGGCCAGCTGAAAGAAGATATTATGGAAGGCGCCAACTGTTTTCTCATCATGACGCACGAAGACATGGAGGTTGGGAATGCGAATGAGGAACGATCGTCCAAGGACAAGAACAATGAAGGACGATCGGTTGTGGACGAGTTCCTTGATGTCTTTCCAGAAGAGATACCTGGACTTCCCCCTCATCGGGAAGTTGAATTCACCATTGATTTGGTGACGACAGCGACTCCTATCTCGGTTCAGCCTTATCGGATGTCGCCTGCGGAGTTAGCTGAACTCAAGGAGCAAATTGAAGGGTTGATAGAAAAGAAATTCATTAGGCCGAGCGTATCACCCTGGGGAGCGCCCGTGCTATTAGTAAGGAAGAAGGATGGCAGCTCTCGGTTATGTATTGATTACAGGCAATTAAACAAGCTGACCATCAAGAATAAGTACCCATTGTCAAGGATAGATGATTTGTTGGATCAACTGAATGGGGTGATTGTATTCTCAAAGATCGACTTGCGGTCGGGATATCACCAAATCAGAGTTAAAGAGGAAGACATCCAGAAGACTGCTTTCAGATCTCGTTACGGACACTACGAGTATGTAGTGATGCCGTTCGGTGTGACGAATGCACCAGCAATCTTCATGGATTATATGAATCGGATATTCAGACCGTATTTGGACAAATTTGTGGTCGTCTTCATAGATGATATCCTCATCTATTCCAAGACCGAAGACGAGCATGAAGAGCATCTTAGACTTGTGCTTGGAGTGTTGCGGGAGAAGGAGTTATATGCCAAGTTGTCTAAGTGTGAATTCTGGATGAAGGAAATACAGTTCTTGGGGCATGTGGTGTCGGCTGGAGGCATCTCTGTAGATCCAGCTAAAGTTCAAGCGGTACTGGAATGGGAGAGTCCGCGTTCAGTCACGAAGGTGCGTAGCTTTGTTGGTCTAGCGGGCTACTACAGGCGTTTCATTGAAGGTTTTTCTAAGATAGTAGCGCCTTTGACGCAGCTAACGCGCAAGGATCACCCGTTCGCTTGGACTGATAAGTGTGAGTCGAGCTTCCAGGAATTAAAGAATAAGTTGACGAGCGCTCCGGTGTTAATCATTCCAGATACGGCCAAACCCTTTGAAGTTTACTGTGATGCCTCGCATCAAGGTTTGGGTTGTGTATTGATGCAAGAGAAACGAGCAGTGGCGTACGCTTCTCGACAATTGAAGATTCACGAGAAGAACTATCCGACACACGACCTGGAGTTGGCAGCGGTCGTCTTTGCCCTAAAGATTTGGAGACACCATCTGTATGGATCCACCTTCCAGGTCTTCAGCGACCACAAGAGCCTCAAGTATTTATTTGATCAAAAGGAGTTAAACATGAGGCAAAGGAGGTGGCTTGAGTTTCTAAAAGATTATGAGTTTGAGTTACTCTACCATCCGGGAAAGGCTAACGTAGTAGCGGACGCACTAAGCAGGAAGTCGGTTCATGTTTCAGCTATGATGGTTAAAGAACTCAATCTAGTGGAAAGCTTTAGAGACCTAAGGTTGCAGTTCGAGTTGGAGCCGAACAGTATTAAGTGCTGCACCTTGAGGATAACAAGTGATGTGTTCGACCGAATCTGGATGAAGCAACGTGAGGATGATGAGCTGGTTAAGATTTTAAACGCGCTCGGTACGGATCATGCCAAACATTTCAACACTGGAACGGACGGCATGTTACGTTACATGGGTCGGACGTGCGTTCCTAATGATGGCGAGCTGAAGAGGATTATCTTGGAGGAAGGACATCATAGTCGTCTTAGCATACACCCTGGTATGACTAAGATGTATCAAGACCTTCGACGTTCGTTCTGGTGGCCAGGAATGAAGAGTGATGTCGCACGTTTTGTGGCATCATGTTTAACTTGTCAACGTGCCAAAGCTGAGTATCAAAGACCGGGCGGCCTATTACAACCTTTAGAGATTCCTGAATGGAAATGGGACAACATCTCCATGGATTTCGTGACCCACCTACCACGTACGGTCAGGAATCATGATTCGATCTGGGTGATCGTGGATAGACTAACGAAGAGCGCCCATTTCCTGGCAGTAAATTTGAAGATGTCGATGACCAATCTGGCCAAGCTCTACATTCAGGAAATTGTTCGTCTGCATGGAGTGCCGTCGAGCATAATTTTTGACCGAGACACGAGGTTCACATCACGGTTTTGGCAGTCACTTCAAAGCGAGCTCGGTAGTAAGTTGCAAATGAGTTCAGCCTACCACCCTCAGATGGACGGCCAGTCTGAACGGACCATCCAGACACTTGAAGACTTACTGAGAACGTGTGTCCTAGATCATTTAGGCGTTTGGGATGAAGTCTTGCCACTGGTGGAATTCACGTATAATAATAGCTTTCAGGCTAGCATTGGAATGGCACCGTTTGAAGCTCTCTATGGTAGAAGATGTCGAACGCCACTTTGTTGGTTCCAGGAAGGAGAGGGCGTGCTGACTGGACCTGAGCTTATCCAGCAGACGACTGAGAAAGTGAAGTTAATCCAGGAGAGATTGAAAGCGTCAAGGAGCAGGCAGAAGTCCTATGCCGACAAGAGAAGAAGGTCGTTAGAATTTCAAGCTGGCGATCACGTATTCCTTAGGCTTAATCCAACCACAGGAGTCGGCAGAGCTATGCGACCAAAGAAATTATCCCCGAAGTTCGTCGGACCCTATCAAATACTGAGGAAGATTGGCCCAGTAGCGTACGAACTAGCATTGCGTCCTCAACTGTCGAACCTTCACCCAGTATTCCACGTTTCCCAACTTCGGAAATACATAGCTAACCCCTCCCACGTACTAGAGTTGGAAGACGTTCAACTTCATCCAGACCGAACACTTGAGTTGCAACCAGTCCGTGTAGAAGACAGCCGCACCAAGCTATACAAAGGAAAGGACGTTCGTCTAGTTAAAGTGGTGTGGGATGCGAAGACGGGCGATTCAACATGGGAAGTGGAGGATGTTATGAGAGATTTGTATCCCCACTTATTTATGGGTAAGTTTCTAATTTTCGAGGACGAAAATTTTTGTAGTTAGGGAGAATGTGAGACCCTAGAAAATCGGTACTGCAAATCCTTGTCGCGTCACCATTAATACACGCCACATCACTGCTCAGTAAATTAAAAACGCACTTTGCACTGCATGCACTAGCGCCATGTGTCGCGTAGAAGCTTAGGAAGTGAGAAGTGGGAGTGCAGGTGTCGGCTGAGGAAATGTTCGTCTGTTTGACGTGGATTGAACAAGATTGAGTTTTTGAAAATCTCTCCCACTCACCTGCACGCATTCTTCTTCTTCCTCAGAACTCAACTCTCCATTTTTCTCCACCTTCTCTCTAGAAACCTTCACCTTCTCTCTACTGTAACTCATCACCTTCTTCTCCGATCACGTTTCAGAACCGTAGGAACGTTCCTGGCACCGTGAGCTTCAATCCGAACCTAACAAATCCTAGTTCTGTAACCGGTAAGTCACTCGACTCTGGACGTTGATCTGAACGTTTGTTCTGTAGTACATGCAAACTAAGATTCAGTTGCATGCATGGGTTATAGGTCTGAGTCGTTTCTGATTTCTGGTGTTTTAGATTAAGTGAAAGTTGTTGAGCGAAACCTGAGGGTAGAACGCTGTTAGAGGTCGAACAAAACCTTGCATTTCGGGAGTACACTGCTATCCAGGTAAGGGAAGCTTAGTAATTTAATTTATACCTGTATGTTGTATGTAAACCTGATATGAACTGAATGTATGAGATGTATGCTGGTTGAATATGCATGATCGAACGTCGCTGTACTGAATGAATATGATATATGTTGGTTGAAATGTATGATATGGGTGATACGTGTGAATATGAAATATACATGCTTAGAAGCAGTGAACATAAGTGAAACTTGAATATCAACTTCCCTATGATAACGTATGTCCGACATTAAACGGTTCTCGACCGTTTGATGTTCCAGTAAACTTCTTTGAATTGGAATACTTTCATTTGGGAAGGATTCTGGTCGAGCATGAGCTATGTAGGTCTTTTACTTAGAGCTCATAATGAGCAGTGTCGATCTTACACATAGTAATCGTATTGGGCAGTGCTCGGTCTTACACCAAGCGCTCTTACTCTTTTTTGGAAAAACCTTTGTTAATACAGATCATCCATCTGTGTCGACCGACAGTGTCGAGTACCTTTGTTAATACAGATCATCCATCTATGTCGACCGACAGTGTCGAGTACCTTTGTTAATACAGATCATCCATCTGTGTCGACCGACAGTGTTGAGTACCTTTGTTAATACAGATCATCCATCTGTGTCGAGCACCCTCCTTGATGTAGGTCGTCCAACCGGGTCGACCGACCGTGTCGAGCCATCTTGAAAAATAGGTCGTCCATTTATCTTGAAGCCGGTATTACTTTATTTTGGAATGGGGCAAGTTCTTCAGTCTCGTTCCTCACATTCGTTCTCGTTATAAAGAGGTCGTGATTTTTATGTACTTTGACAGAAAGACAAAAATGAAAATAAAAGTGAAAGATTATAAATGATGAACATTGTATGAGGTGAATTATGGTTGTGAATTTTGGACGAGCGTTCCAGGGAGGAACGACTCATGGTTGAATATGGAATTTTGTAAAGTATGACTGTGGGCATGCTAATGCTGGCTTGGTCCATCCTGATATTCCGTGACACTCGTCTTCACGTAGAGGAGAGTAGTTCATGTGTGGGAATGGCAGGAGGTCCTTAGTCCATAAGTTAACATGGGCGACGTAAGAACGGACTAACCTCGAGTGGCAGCTGTTGAGTGTATCCCAGTTACTACACCACTCGGGTGCAAGGACGCCTGTAGCTACACAGATTCATACAGTCCGGACGGTCAGTCTAGAAATAGTTGTTGGATATTCATTTGTTTATTTATGTTGAATCATTCTGGTATGTTTGACTTGATTGAATTGATACTTTAATGTATGAATTAAATTACATGAGCTTACCCTGTGTTCTCTTCCTTGTGTTGTCGATTGTCTTTGTATGTCCGTTTTGTCCTTGCGATGATCATCCATGTGGATGGGAGCAGATGGAAGTGAGCTGCTGGAAGAGGCGCTGGCAGAAGAAGTTTCGAAAGATGTCAATCCGGTTGAAGTAGGGGTGAAGGTCGAGCCCTAGAGTGCTCGACATGTGGTAGCCTTTAGTATTTTGTTTTAGTCTTAGAATTTGGAATACCGCTGGCTACATTACTTTTTGTACTTTAAGTCGTTCGACGTTTTGGACCTCGTATCTTTTTGTAAAGACTGTACTGTTTTAATGATTAATGTAATTAATTCTGATTATGGTTATCACTATATTTTGGGATGTTACAAATTGCAATTGCTTCTATATGCTATCTTTTGGAAAATTAATGAATTGATATAGTTTTATTTCAATATTTTCACTTTAATTATGTGTACAATGCCTTTTATATATATACCACTGGGTAGGTCTTCTATTATTGAATGAAAGTTGACTTCACTGTATAATGCTTGGTCAATTGTTTAAAGATTATATTTCATTTCCATTTCCCATCTTTTTTCTGAACAATATTGCGTTCAAAAAAATATGTTCTTTCAAAGTTTAAAGGACATGTTTTAAACATGAAAGTGTATGTCTAAGTCGTGAAGATATTGATTTAATTTTTATATAATAAAGATTGGTGAATTGTAATAAAATATTCTTCCATATGCTTAATTTGACATAAATGTTAATACAGACGAAAGAAAAATAATAAATTAAATTAAATTTATTAATGGATTTTTCAAGAGAGAATGGGATGTTTATTCAGTCATGCAATAATAAGATTAATCATCAATTATGATACTATTAATGAATCTTTCAAGTAAATTTAAATGAAAAAAAAAACACTTATAAACTCAACTTATAAGGTATTGACATCAATTCTAATCTAGAATTTTAAGACTATGTGTTTGTTAATTTTCATTTTTATATAATGTTTTCATTCTTTTTTAGTGTTAAATCTAAACTCACTTAAATTATCAATTCTTACTATATTAAGATTTTAATTACTGTAACATCCCAATATTATACAGTCAACAACTATATACTTAGAATAATCACATATATTAATAATTCAAAACAGTTTTAAAACACAGCGAGCGACAACAACGAAAGAGGCCGAACGGCCGTAAATGTACATAATTCAACGAGCGTTCACCACGATAAGGACGAACGGTCTACACAATAATGATCGAACGTCCAACTATACACAAACCAAAAAGTGCGCTCGCTCACAGCCACTCGTTAATCTAACTAAAAACCGAACGCCTCTACTGTTCGGCCTTCACTTCCACTTCGACGAGGTTGGCGTCCTCCAAATTTTCTTCTTCCAGTGTTTCTTCTAGTAACGCCTCTCCATCTGCTCACATCCACACGGATGATCATCGCATAGACAAGACGAAGGTTCAAGTACGAACGACAACACAATAAAAGACACAGGGTAAGCTTATTGAATTTAATTCAAGCCAACACATACATTTTATACATATCAATTCCAGCAAGTAAGTTCACAACATATACATTCAATTCATACATAAATTTCATCCAAAATCCTGATACTAGACGACCGTCCGGACTGTATGAATCCTGTGTAGCTAAGGCGTCCGTGCACTCAGGTGGGATAACTGGAATGCTCATCAGTAGCCACCTAAGGTTAGTCTGTTCTGTCCAAGTTACAGTTATGGACGAGACCTCCTGCCATTCCCACGCGTGACCTACTCCTCTCTACTTGAGAACGAGCACTCATGGAATATCAGGATGGATCACCATCTAAGCTTACCACGTTCATACTTACAATTCTCAATATCCAAACAAGAGTCGTTCCACCATGGAACGCTCGTTCAAAATCCACAATCACAATTTTAGTTCTCATGGTGTTCGCACATCTTAATTCATCCTCTTAAATACATTTTCATTCTATGTTCCACTTTCTTAAAAAGACGAACGTTCACTCCCCTTCATAACGAGGACGAACGTCGAGGCGAGACAGAGAAAGACTTCTTGAATTAGTTAAATGAACTAACTCTAGTACGATCGGGATAAATACTTAGAATAATTTAAGTTCAAGGACTCTATAACGAATCCAATGGATGAAGCCTCACAACTTGGTTGAATAAAATAAACCGGACACAATTTAATTCAGGGGGGACAAACCGCCAGTCAATGACCGAGCGCGAAAGTAGGCGTTTAATAAATAATTTGGACGAACGTCACCGAAGACTTGGACGAACGTCACTAAATATATTGGACGAACGCTATTTAAATTTAGGACGAACACTTTTGGGAATTCAGGACGAGCGCTAGTCTCGCTCATTACAGTTTACGGAAATGGACGAGCGTTCGATCTGAGACCGAGCGCCACTTAGGTCGAACGCTCATTTCAATACCGAGCGCTATTAAGAACGAACGCTCGTTTCAAGACCGAGCGCTATTAAGGACGAACGCTCAGTGTAAGACCGAGCGCTACTTAAGACGAATGCTTGGTATAAACCGAGCGCTATTCGGACGATCGCTCAAATAACATTTCAAAGGGAGACGCTCGCTCTAAGACACAACCCTTTCCGTATGAAGGAATCTCGCTCTAAGTCATTTTTCAGAAAGACCGAACGGTATATGACCGTACGATGACGAACGTTCATTTTCATATGATTTTCATATTTACATTCCGCATACAGTAACCCTATTTTCCAGTATACTTACATTCATTTAATCATATCATAAAATATCTTATACTTCTCAAGCTTTGAATTAAAAATCATATCCAATCATCCAATACCAAGATCATACAACGCACAACTTTACAGATCATTCATATACACAAGCATAAAATTCTCAGTACATACATGCATCACTTTTCATATATCATCTCAGAATCATAATCATATTTTCAAACTTCACACACGCACATGCAGTACAGAGATCACATGAATTAAATTCTGATAAGCTTCCCTTACCCGGATTAAGCAGCGCGTTCTAAGATGAGTGGTTTCTACTCGTCCAAGGTGACTTTCTATTCAACGTTCTTCTTAAACTCTTCCAATAAAAGTTATAAAAAGAAAACGAAAGAACTGAGTTCACGCCCATGCATGCAGTTGGATCAAAGTTTGCAGAGATTCCAGAAACGAACGTCCAAGTGAACTTACCAGAACTGGAAATGGTTCGGTTTGATGGAAAGCTCAGGACGTCTGGATCTCCTCTACGGTTTCTGAAACTGGATCGAAGAAGGAAAACGTGAGTTATGGTAGAGAGAAGAATGGAGGTTCTAGAGAGAAGGTAGAGAATTTGAGAGGTCAGAGAGTTTGAGGAAGGAGATGAAGTGTGCAGAGGAATGGGAAGAGTTTTCCAGAAATTCAAGTTTCTCTTCCCAGGCAGGACGAACGTCCACTCGCCGGCTGCCACTTGGATCCCACTAATGTTTTAGAACGCTCCAAAGTGACACTTGTCAGCATGCATGCAGTGTGAGTGTGAGTGCGTTTTAATGGAAGGGTGTGCGTGTCACGGTGCATTAATGGAAGCACAGTGGTGACTCATCAGTGTAATTATTGGGGCGTGACAATTACACTACAAGGAAAATGTTTCATTACTTATTATAATGAATTTATATTTTTTTGTCTTTTATATATAAATTTAAGTAACATTGATTACATGCCTCATAATTAATTTCCCTCTAGAATATTCAATATTAGTATAGTTGTTTTATTTATAGGTACATGTTTACATTTTGTACATTTGAATACATATTGTCTTTGAACTCTCGTAGAAATTATTGGCACCATTAAGGGGAATGTAGTGGCAAACACAATATTCGTCTTGCTCCCCTATTTATGGGCATAATCTTTGTTTTATGGTTATGCAAGTATATTTTTACGTGGACGCAAAATAAAAAAACTTATCTTCTTTTTAAGAAGTTGTGGAGCCAATTAATATGCATTCAAAAAGCTGAATTTCTCTTCTATTTCATTCTTTCGATTTGTTAGTGTCTAACTTTTTATTGTTTTGACGGAATGCTAGCGTTGAACTTAGATGGTGGATCATGGAGGTCCCAATTGTGCAATAGGAAATAGAGAATAAAGCTTCCTCTAAATGCAAAATGTCTCAATGTAATCCACTCTCATAAATATATATTAAATCTTACAAACTAAAAATGTTAAACGATGAGTTATTATAAGATAATTAATATTATACCTAGACCGTCCATATATTAACAAATTCACTATTAGTGAAAATACCTTCTTACATGCAACATGTGAATTATGATATTGGTTATTCTACTCGTTTTGCTGATGTATAAATTAATAATTGAACATTAATGTTAGAGAGAATTAAGTTTGGTTTAAAGTTTATATTTTAATATTTTATTAGTTTCGTTCAAAGTATATTTTAATGAGATTTGTTGTTTGTTGGAATTATTGTGTCAATTGTCATTAGATAATATGTCAATGTTTAGTTTTACATTTGATATGTATATTTTTTTGTACGAGGGATCTTCATATCAACTAAATATAAAACAAATTTTATATATATAAATGAGTGCAAATTTCGCATCACAAACCAATTTTTAGGATTGAGTTAGGTTTAAAATATACTTCTTAGGGTGGTATAAAAGTTAACTCAAACCTAATCTAGTGATATTTATTATTTGTTAAATTTATTATATCACTTATTATTTCATTGTCTATTAATATTTAATTTCATACACAATAAATAAATATATATATATATATATATATATATATATATATAAATAAAAGCATATGTTTTAGATATCTTATTAACTAAAAAAATAAATTTATATTATATTATAGTAAACATAAATTTTATCTTATAAATTTTAATATTGTAAAATTAAATTAGACTTAAAATTTACTTTTTAATAATTAATATTGAGAAATCTTTTTATAACATGCCACGAATTGATGAAGGAAATTAAATTTATAAATGTTGAAAAGTTAAGAAAGATTAACAACTTTTGTTGTCGTGGTAACGTGTTAAACAATTTATTTTGGGATAAAAAGGAGAGCATTAAGAGCTACCATCCATCATTATTGGATTCAGGAAACTCATTAACATGGTTTTGGTTGGCAATGACTAGTGTTGAAGAATGAGTTTGAATGTGTGGATAATAAACGTAGCTGACATGACATACTAATGGATGTTATAGTTTCCTTTTATAGTTTAAAACCAAATTAAGTGACCTAATTAGCACCACCCAACACAAAACGATGTTGCATGTCCATTGCAATGTCTGTTGTCTTGTCTTCTCCAAGGTAAGGTCAAGATGATGGAATTAATCGTCAAATTGACACGTAGGGTTCTTTATTTTGCATGAACGCACCACAACAAAAACCTTTAGGTCAACACGTGCTGCATTTTCATGCCGCCCACCAATTATATGTCAACACCACAGTATTGGTTTTTCATAATATTTCTATTCAATTAAACTTTTTTTTCCTCTCATCACTTTCTTTTTCTGCCAACTAACAAGTATTTGGAATATTTTTTTCTTAAAATGGAAAGTGATGTTAAATCGTTTCAAAAAGGAAAAAAAGGAGCGAAAAAAAGTGTTTTTTCATGTGATTTAAAAGAAAAATATGCTTTAGGAAATACAGGGTCGATGAAAGAAATAGCTCATCTTTCTTTTACTCTATCAAATCAATTCTATTGGTAAATCTCCTCCTTTTCTAAAAAAAGCCAAAGAAAAGGAATCTCTACCCTCCAGCTCAAATTTAATGAAGTCGTTTTAATTATAATCATTTAATCAGTGTCTCTTAGTTTAGATTATTAAATAACTATGTGCTTTGTAACATTTTAACTGTACATATCAACAATTTACTCTAACATTGCCAAAATCAGAGAAACCAAATGAAAGATTACATGTAGAATTTATTCTATTTGATTGAATTGAAATGCTATATTCAACAACGTGAATGCTGATAAAAAAAATGATTTTATGTACATATATACACTTTATAATGCTTTGTTTGTAAGAGTGTGATCTCTTAGAGGGGCAGTGTCTTGAGGTAGAATGATGAATCAACATTTGAAATTGTAACAACGATAGTCCTGTTTTGACTTACTCTGTATCACGATCGTTCACGTCTCTTTATTAATTTATCATTATTATCATGGACATATTTATTAACCGTCCATTAATAATCGTTATATAATTAATTAGTCTTCAATTATTTTTAATGACTATTTATCTCGATTGGCCGTATCCCTCAGTTGATCGTTCATCATACCGTGTACTAACCAGCCCATCGTATAATACAATTTTTATTTGGTGTTGAAATTGGTTGAAGAATAAAACACCGACATCATAAAATTTATAAATTATGAGTTTACCATAATTCAAGTAGAGGTAATTCATGGATGTCCAAAGAGTTTAGCACTGAAACTGATATCTCATTCCCAACGCTACATTATCGATTGGATGTTTCCTTGTAATAGGCTAAATTATTAGAACGAAAACCATAAAAAATTCAAACCCGTAACCATTCCCATTGGACATTTTAAAAGTTAAACATTCTGCTCCTTCCATTTTATTTACGTATAGTAGTTGAATTCTTTTTTTTATTATAGGATAATTAATTTTTATAAAAAATTAAAATAGTTCATAATAAAATAATTACATAGTTGAATATTACCAGTCATTAATATTAATTAATGACCAATTTAAATACTAATTCTTTTTATGACAAAAAAATTAGTGAATAATATTATTTTTTATATTTTAATTTATAAATTAATTATAATTTTTTATTCAAAATAATGACTATTTTAAAGACTAATAAATTTTTATTTATAATTTAGTATATAAATTAGTTATTGTAACCCACTATTTTTTTTCTAAAATTGGTTATTATTTAAATATTTTTTTATAATAAAATATTTAGTTAATATTTTTTGAAAAATAACGCTATTTAACATTTGGTAAATTATTTTTATAAAATATTAACTATAAATAATTTCAACACTCTATATCAACTATAAAATAATACATATCAATGTTTAGAAGAAAAAAAATCTAAGTTACATCAACTGAAAAAAATCTCATTACATGGTAAAATTATTTGGTAATTATTTTTTTTTTAAATTTATTGATAATTAATCTTTCAGTGATGACTTTTTTTAGAGATAGAATCCATCAATAAATGGAAGTTAAATTTTTTGTCAAATTCAATATTTTTTTTATAAATTAAGTGGATAAGACGAAAAAAGAGAATGAGAAGAAAAAAGAAAAAAAGTCAAAGACAAAAGGATAGTCAAGATATAATGACACTGTCACAGTAGTATTAATAACGAAGGTGGAGATAGAGGAGGAGAGAATGAGAAAGAAGAGTAAAAAATAGTAATGATAACGAAGAAGAAAAAAGAGAAGGGGAAAGGAGTAGGAAGAAGAAGAAAAAAGAAAGAAAGAAAAAGAAGAAAAATAAGAGAAAAATACTCAATAATAATATTTATTCACAAATTTACTTATGACTAAAATATATCTATAATTATCCACGAATGATTATTTATGAGTCTTTTCTACCAATAATTATTAATAGATGAATGAATTTGTAATAATTGATAGTTATCAATATATTTTTTTATTTGTTGATAAAATTTTATCAACAAATTTTAGTCACCGTTAATCTATCTTGATAATTTTTTTTTGCAGTTATCAATTTCTTGCAATGTTAGAAATTGTGAATAAAAAATAATCACGATGAAAATCTTATAAAAAATATAAATTAAAAATATTGAAAAAAAAAGCATCACATAGATTAAATTATTTAACAGAGTTAGAGATTTTACTTTATTTTATTTAGCAAGACAAGTTGATTAAATGTCAATCACTTTTATTTTTTTTTTATTTTGTAAAAGATGTTATATCTTATAGTGTTTTAACTAAATAATTTGAACTCATTATATTTGTCTATCCACAGCATCACTTTTAAACAGTTTTTTTATTTCTTATAACTGAGTATAAAATCTTAAAAAACTAAAAATACTTGAAGTAATTATTCATTAAAATAAATAAAAAGAATATTTAAATTTATTTTCTAAGAATAATTTTAAAATAAACACGAATGTAATAGTAACTGAAAATGTAAAAGTTTCTAAAAGAATAATATAAAGACGGATGCAATAGTAACTCAAAATGTAAAAGTTATATGGAAAGATAAGTGATAACGTATTACTAATAGTTATTTTAGAGTGAGAAAGGCGTAATGAATGTGTTATCTGTTTCAAAAAACAAAAAAACTTAAGAAATTTAAAATTAACTTGTAGTTAAAGAAGTAAAAATTTAATTTTGAATGGAAATTTATATTAATTGTTACTACAAAGTTATTTATAAAATAGGATATCAAAACATAAATGATCTGACATTAAGGTAAATTTGAATTAAAGATAATTTGATAGAGTAAAAGGCAGTTAAGAAAAAGTTTGCAGACAGATAGACAGTGGCTCATTTGGAATACCTAACGGTATATGGGAACATGCTCTACAAGTCACTTCAAGAACTACCACCTTATTTAGTAACCTCATCCACTACCAACCCATTTACAATCACCTCACTTTTTTAACTAACACTAACTAACTGTTTAACTTCTTTCTTTTTAAAATCTAAGATTTAATACTACAACTTAATTTCATTTCTATATATCATTTCACAATTATATGATGCTATAAAATAAAACATGTTATATTTACATTTGAATTATAATAATGTTTATTGATTTTTAATATTGAATCTGTCAGAACCATTAAAAATTCATAGAAACCACGTCTTAGTAGATTATATGTGTCAAGGAAGGAGAGCTGGAAATCAGAAAGTGGAAACAGGTGGCTGAAACGGATGTTGACACCCGTTGAAGGATGTCATCCGTTAAAATGTTAAAAGAATTTAATTCAAATAAATGAATAATAACAATATATAATTGTTAATATATTATGAATAATATTTTAATTTGATAAAGAGTTAAATTAGAAATATAGAAATTAAGGTGTTTTATAATTGAAAAATCATATGCCTATCTTTCACGTGTATTGTTTCAAATGATTAATTCAAGTACGCTTCAACATACTCTTTTATGAAGTATTAAAAATTGTTCATGTTCATTAAATTAAAGATTTGATTGCTCGTTAATTATTAATTTATTTGATAAATAATTTAACAATCTCACCTCAAAGTAGCAGTGTCCACAACTTTTAAAAACACACTCACACATGTATTATAATATTGTGTTAAGAGAAAAATAACATAATTAAGAATTAAATTGGTAATTTACATTAATAATTTTGAAGTTAATTACAAATGTATGTACTATACTAATTTTATATTGAATAGAAATAAGAAAATTAAACATTATTTAAGAATGAAAGCAATCTTAAATTTTTTTATATTAAAGATGATGATAAATCTTTTATGTGAGTATAACATGTCTTATTTGTGATTGAATATTCCCAATGAAATCAAAAGATCCATCGGACTGAATACCATATGGACATGAATAGAGATACTTATGTAGTCTCCAAAATATAAAACAGTAAGATTTAAATCTATAAATAACCAATATTTATATACCTAAAATCATCTATAAACAAAATTAGTCTAAAACAAATTGTCACTTAATAAAAAAAATAATATAATACATATATCTAATAGTCAAAAAGTAAAAAGTAATAATCATATAAAAATTGTTATATATTTCTATAATAATAGTAATAATAACTTTATGCGTAAATTTATGAGATTATGGGATTTTAGAAAAATCATTATAAATTATGTTAGAAATAAATAAATAAATAAATCTTTTAAATTACACACTTGTGTATTTATGTATGATGATATGCATCGAATGACACATTATTTGTAAAACGTGTTTGAACTTCATAGATACTAAATGTGAGAATTTCTGTCATAAAAATGACGGTATAATAAGGTGAGCATTAAAAGACACAAATTGGACACGTGTAAAGTGAAGTTCAAAATGCATGATTCAGCGTCGTTTTATCGTGATTGTGCGTTTCAAACTCGAAGCCATACATGCATTTTCTTATTTATCATAGTCTGAGGAGGTAAAGTTTTGTCTTAATTTGTTTTTGGTCAAATGTGAGATATTAAAAAAATATAATTAAAACCGTTATGATTAAAAAGTTAATTTAATAAATATTTATGGTTCGGCACCGTCTTAAGGGAAGGTCCAGCTCAGTGTTATTATGCCAAACGGACTACGTAGCTAGGTGGCCTCATTGATGACGGACCAAATTCAATTTTCAATTCTTGCTGTTGTTCACATGGCTTTCAGAAAGACTTGTTGACTATGCTCTGTTTAAAACAAAAGAATTTTTCTTAACAATTTAATAAAATGTAAAATAGAAAAGGGGAAATAAGAAGGATGCAGTATTACAGAATTGGCTGGCAAATCGATCATTGTTTTGCGAGTAGAATGCGTGTATATACTTGTTCCAAATTTCAAAGGAAATATTTGCAAAACTTTATAATCTAAACAAGTGATTTTATAATTGATTGGAATTTAATTGCTTACAATTAGATTCCTCTGCATTTAAACACGAAGTAAATGTATTCCTAGATATGACAAGACGTTTAAATGTGTTCCTAGAATCCACATTTTTTACAAGTTCTTTTACTGGATCACCTACATCTATCAATGCTTCAAATCTGTTGTAGTTTTACAAAATTAAATTAAAATTTTTAAGATTTAATTCTTAAATAATATCCACGCACTCAATACCAAAATTATAAATCTAGAGCACAAGCAAATGAGTGGTCCAATACTGAGATAAATTTGATAGTAAATTAAAATGTAGAGTTTGAAATGTAGTTCAATCGAATCCCACAGAATCAACTTATAATTGGATTGGTTTCTCAGTAAAACCATGTCAAATCGATCTTCAATGCCATGTTCACATAAAAAGCTTATGCATCCAGAATTCGTAACTGTCTATGAAAGAGTTAATAACAATTTTTTTTCATGACAGGACTCGCTTAGGGATTACTCTTGGTGTATTCCCTTAATAATTTGATATTTTTAAGTAAATTGTATTTTGGATCCTTGTAAAAAAAAGCTATAAATTTAAAAAATATTTTTGTAGTTTTTTTTGTACCGAGGACGCCAGAAATATAACACCACCACTGCAATCCTCTCCTCCTCCGTCATACAAAGGCTTCCTCCAACACAAAACAAGTCTCACTATGATTTTCCTCCACCGCCACTGCTCCGCTAACCTCCTCCACCATCTTCACCAACGACGACCTCACTGCCACCACCCACAACATCGACCCCATGAAAAAAATCAACAAGTTCTAGTCCATCTACCTCACACAGCTCCACGACCGGCGCCTTGCAAAGGTTGAAGTGTCTCCACCGTCATCACGCCTCTGCTACGTTCTCCACCGACTTCTTTTACGACAAAATCCTTATCCTCAGATTGAATGGCTTAAATCCGAGAGCATCAAAGCGAGGCCTTGTCAACGCAAGAATCTTCGAGTTGTCAAAACAACTTCATCTGACAATATGACAAGGTGGAGGAGTCATCGACAGTGAAGCTGAAGAGTGGGGTGAGGTTGCTGGCAAAGTCATGTTTTTGTCAAACGCCATTAATAACAAAAAAGCACAGTATACGTCTACATTTTATAAAGATTAAATTAAGAATATTTTCATTAAATTCACTATTATCGAGGAGCTCATATTTTACCCTTGTTTTTTTATCTGCCATGACTTCTTAATAAATGAACAAAAATAAAACTTTTGTTGATAGAAACTCTAGTCTCATGGGTATGTGTGTTAAATGCAAATCAACCCTGAGCAACCAAACGAGTCTAGCAAGTTAAAAATGTTTGCTACAAGTAGAGCATTGTAATATAAAGTATCATAAAATATGCAGGCTTTAGTTTCGAACATTAGATAACACAAATAAACTCTTCTAATAAGAGTCGGAAAGCTTCAACTGACACGGTCCTTGAACAGCCAAGATAACACACTCACTGTACACGACGACGCTTATTCTTAATCTCATCAAAAAACTGGTGGACATCAGCGGCGGTAATAGGCTTTGACGAGTCAGCAGATTCCTGTCACAGCATATAAAATAGTCAATCGCAACACAACTGAACAAGGCCATGCACCTGTCATGTTTTGCCTATAGATAGAACTCGGTTTACCTTTCCAGCATTCTAAATTAGTGACAGAACAAGCGAGCAAACAAGATATAAGAAATCTAAGCTATATCAACAAACATACCAGGAAAGCACGAAGCCCGTCCTTCATCTCTTCAATACCCTTCAAGATCTCAACTTTCTCTACATGTCCCAGTTTGTTAAAAAAGCTTAACTCGGCACCTTCTTGCTGCTGCAATTTTTCTTCTCTCTTTTGCTTGGCCATTTGCTCATATTCCGCAATTGAGTCTTCCTTGTCGAGAAGAAAAGCTATGTGCTTCTGATTGTAAAACTCCAAACAATTATTGCATTTGCATAGAGCAGCTCTCCAATTTTTTGAAAGGAACATTGGTTTATTAGATAAAACTGGGGAAGCATCAACAATGTTAACACCAAGGAGACAATTATCAGGTAAATCAGTGCTTTTGGGGCATTGATTTGGAACAATACTGTCACTGGTATTTTCTCCCTGAGACAGACTCTTCCCCAAAGATGTAGATTCAGAATCAACAGTAGCTTGTACTTCATCAATTTTAGGAGAATCATATGAAGAATCGCAAATTGGCTTTTCAGGTCGGCGAGTTGAAGGCATGTCTTCCAAAACAGCTTTTTCCTTTTGGATAGTAGGATCTGTCTGCTTTCCAGCTGCCCATATATCTTCAGGATATAGTTTTAGAAAGAAACATACTTCGGAGCATGCCTTACATATGAACTCATCATACATTGGCTCACCTTCCTCGTCTTTGGGAATCTGATGTATACAAAGAACAACAAAAAATCAAAGTGCAGCACATAATAGTTCTATATACATTTATGTGTGTGTGTGTGTATCACAGTTCACAAATATAGTTTTCCTTAAGACCGATTTACAAGAAGTATAAGTAGCATAAAATTCTGTTAAGAGTTAGTCCAGAACAATCTTTGAAAGAAATGTTAACACGCTGATAAACCTTAGTTTTATACATATATCAATTATTATCAACACGAACAGATAGTATGATTAACCAGAACCCTGGCAACTCTGCTTACAAAAAGAAGACCTTCCATTTTTTAATTCCAAATAAGCATACAAATGTCACTCTACACCAAGTGCAAGAACGAAAAATAAAAAGAATAAGAGAAGCAAAAACACCACATTTTAAGATACCAACCTCGGTAGAAGACTCAAGACCAAGATGCTCCTCATGAAACCAGTCCTCACACAGACAGCACTGTATCATCTCTACTTGTTCTTCAGCGTCTGGATCTGGATAAGGACGACCACACGTGCAATATGAACCTTTAAAGTTATGATTGTATGAATTCCCAGCATTCTCTACATCTTTATTAGGGAAAATCTTGCAGTAGAATTCACCAAATTTTGAATTCCCACAATCACACCTAAAGTTTCTTTTTGTCCATAGCTCCACAATCTTCAGAACACAGCAATGAAAAAATCATAGATTATCAGTATGGGTATTGATCAACATAATTGAATTGGTTTTAAATTCAACCAGACTAGTGAGTAAAGGTTGAGTTATTCCACATAAAATGCATCAGTTCTAGTATCATAACAAACCAATATAAGTATGCATGTATTAATCTTAATCATGGATCCAGCAGACTCTAGTTAAAATAATTAGAGTACAAGAGAAATCAACAACTATAAATTTCAGGAAAATAGCTTGGATTCACCAGTACAAATTAGACATAATCAAATAATAATTTCCTCTCGATAATTGTTGTCTACACAAATCATACATATGACTTACCAACACATGTAGTACTATCACAATTCCGTGTCAAATAGTAAACAATATTACAAATCCATATCCATTTTCATATCTTTATTAGCGGAATCCAAAATTGTATAGTCCGGAAAAAAGGAACTACCTGATGACCATCATGGCATGACAATGAACAAGCTGTGCAAACTCCACCATTCCCATCCGGAGTGCAGGTAAGGCAGGAGAAAATGGCCTGCCTTTTCATATATCCTTTGTTAAAGGTACACTCCTTGCCCTCATCACCCCCTAGAACTAAATCAGCTTCCTACGAATTGAAAAAAATTAATGAAAAAATAATGACTAAGTGTCGACATTTAGATCATACAACATTCTGACCAAAGCATTACCAACATAACAGCAATAAAGATAGCATTAAGTGGGATGAACAGCTGCTGTCTGATCACAGATACTTATTGAAAACTATCACGATTACAGAAGCCTATCCCAGCAAGGAAACCAATGTAATAGAATTAAGGAGAATTGACGTACTCCATTGCTGGTTATCCATGAGGGTAGGAAACTAGCCATCATCGTTATATACTATTGGTCTCAAAAGCCATATTTGTGCTACATAAGCAGCCCTTAATAGAATAAAGGATAGTTGCAGAATAATTTCATTTCAATCGCAGTTGCTAATCACCTCCTTTAACGTAATTTACAGTATCTCTATAACTCAACTTCACAAATGCCTCCACAAAAATAGCCAAAACCCTAACAAGTGACTTTCACGGTACTCAGACAGACAGACATTTCAATATTCCCTACTTTAGTAATCAGGTTAGTATTACTTGTCAAAGGACAACAACTTCTGTAACGATAGCATAAACGGCAAAAGAAAAACATTATGACGCAAAATTCACAACTGTAGTTCGTAACAATAGGTTTATCAACCAAACGGGTAGCAAAGTAAGTTTATCAAATAAACAATCTCAATTGGGCATACAACACCTTTTCATATAGATATGAAAGTACAGCAGGAATGTAGGAAATGACTTACCAGCTCCCGTTCCTCAACTTCGTCGAGGTACTCACCGATTGTGACGGCTGGCTCAGCTTCATCGTCAAACGTACCGTCCATTTCTACTCCGCAAACTTTCGTTCCGGTTTTGGAATTTCAAGATTCGCGCCTATAACATAACAGAAGTATAGATTTATGAAGAGAAACTAAAATATAAGCGTGTTTAAAGGTTAGAGATTCCTTTTGCGAAAACCTGGCAAGGATCCCTTGAAATAAGAAACCCTAGATTCCACAGAAAACAAAGGCGAAATTGAATACAGAGGAGGAAAAATAAAGCGAGAAATAAGCACTATTTCACCAAATTTTATGAGCAAAACGCGTGAACGGAGTGAGTGCTGGAATTGCTGAATCAGGTTGTGTTGAAGCTGCGAAAAAATTGTACGGCGATGGTTGACGAGCACGAAGAGAGAAAGGTACTTTGGAGTAAGAAGGAGCAGAGCTAAAGGAATACGTGCGTTTTGTGATTTATGTGAGAGAGAATTTGGGCTTTTATATTGAATAATGTGGAGTAAGGACCATAAGGACATTTTCGCGCCATATCTCCTCAGAGATGCAGAGATATTTGGAGCGGATTAGTATTGATTCGCAAATTATATCCTTCCCTCCAAATTACCATATAGTCCCGTACATTTTCAAATTTAAATTTCATTATATGTTAGATCTATACAAATTTTAAAATGTTGGAGGCTTAAAGTGTTTTTCAACTTAAATACCAAAAAGATAATGGGATTTAATTTTTAGCATACGCTTTTCTAATTCAAATTAGAGCAATCATAATTGAAAAAGGTTAGAGGTAGATGTAATAAATTATTCATATTTTTTTATAGAAAATTTAAACAATATTATTAATATAATATCTCATTTTAATATTATAAAAATATTAAAATAAAACATTACAAAACGATAATAAAACAATTAAGTAAAACAAACTTATCATAAAAAAAAAATATCTAGACATGTAAAACCATTTAGCTACACCCTTTGTCAGAGTAACTAAAAAGACACACCAAATTTTAATTGAAAAAAGTAGAAGGTAAATTTATCAAATTGGTCATAGAAGATTTAATCGATTTGGAGTCGTAAATAAATGGGATTCAAATATTAATATTGATCTCACTGTTAAAAGTTAAGTAGGATGTGGTACTCATCCTTAGAAATGTGTGCAATGTGATTTTTTATTAGGAAAATTTCTTGTGTTTATAATCTGTACTGTTTTATTAGTTTGAAGTTTTAATATTAGCTTGAAGTTTTAATATTGTGATTAGGAAAACTTATTGTTAACAACTAACGATAAAAAAAATATTATTTTTAATAAATGCTAGGTTTTTAAAATATCATTTTTACCCTTTTGGGTTTTATTTGAATGTTGTTTTTAAAAGGGACACAATGGTTCCATGCCGGTTGGTGGAACGCTTATTTCCCATGCTTTGACGTGGTGTTCGGCAACAAAGTGTGGTGGTGGTCATTTGAAGAGGGAGGCAAGGCATAACAAATAATAGAGATTTGTAGTATTTTTTTGTGAAGTATATTTTCAATGAAATTTTGATGTTATGCGCACCGAAAATGAGAGTCCAGAAACATCATTCCGGAATAGGTGGAGAAGTAGGAGATCTGTTCCGGAATATTGTTTCGAAGAAATACATTATTTTTGAAAATTAAATCCATTACTCTTTCGGATACTTAATCCGTAATTTACTGTAGGCGTTGGTTGTAATGTATTTCGGAAAAGTAAATTTGAGGGTTTAATTGTGTTTTCGGTATATGTCAACCTGCACAATTTAAAAGTCATCGTTTAACTTTAATCAGATTTAACTTCGATGAATTTTTTTAAAATCTTAACTCTCAATATAAAAATGTTTTGGATATGAGAATAAGTTTTTATTCATCTATTATAAAATTTATAAATAGTGATATATTATGTGATCATACGGTCGTCTACAAAGATTAATCAGATAGGACAACAAGGAGGGTGACCGACTGAACAAGAAAAGTTCAACATCTCACGTGTTAGACTACTAAGATAAATAAATGTTATTAACTGATTAGATGGTTATTAAAGAATGAGAGACCGAACAGATGACCGCCAACAACAATTACTATTAATCATTGCTTTTAAACAAGGTTATTGATAATTATAAATAGAGATCAAATGTAAGATGATATGTAAAAGGTAAGATGACGTGTGATTGCATTTATTGCGAATTTAAGATTTTACTCCAATCAGATTAATCACTAACTTGAGTGTTTGAGTCTCTTTGACAGGTACATCATACGGTATGGAGCATGAGGATAGAAGAATTTTTGACTAAAAAAATTCAAAATTACCTAAACTAACTTTGAGTAAAGTGTGAAAAAGTATGTTGTGGAGATATTGACCATACACTTGAAACAAGTGATTTAAAATAATAAAACATGTTACATATTAATTACACATTTATTACATCGACATTTAAGAACCTGTGATAAGTATCTTACACAATATTTGATGAACATGTTTGAATTTGAAAGTAATTAATTAAAGAAGACTCGACTTTATATATGAAATATTTTCATATCCAGTGTAAAGTTAAAAATATAGTTTGTTATTCTCATAACAACTAAAAGACAATATCACAAGCAACATAGGTGTGAAATAATTTTTTGATAAAAGTAGAGAAATAAAATAAAAGTAAAATAAAAATTTGAAGGATTGCAAACCTTATTATTTGAATGAAATTATCATTAAATTCATATGCTTAATTATAGTTTTATTATATTTTTTAGATATTAAATTAAAACTATTATTGCAATTTATTTAATTATTTCATTTTTTGTTGAAAATATTATATACTTACTATTTTTATTTTATTTGTTTAAATAAATTATTAACTATTAATTAAAATCAGTCTCTCGTGTAATTAATAAGATATGTAGTCATTAATGTAGAGAGAGATTGCTCTTGTGCTTTTATTGCACCACATGTGAAAATTTTGAAAGAACGTCTTTTTGAACTATGTAAGAATTAGAGGAAATATCATATGTCAAAAAGTTATCATTTGTGTTTTTTAATTTGTTATATTTATAGATTTTTATTATCAAACTTTAAAAATACATACAATGTCTTAATTCAGTGATGTAAACTTTTTAAAATATTAAAATATGTTCCAGTCTAAAATTTGAAATAAAAGATGTCAAATTCAAATGTGAATATGAAATGTCATTTGACATATAAAAAAAAAGTTAAGTAAGTAAAATTATGTTTTTTTTTTAAATCTAAGAATCAAACTATGTTAAATTTTAACTTTGTATTGAAATTTAAATACTAAAAACATATATAACCATAATAACAAATATAATAATAATAATTATTATTAACCTGTATTTTTAATTAATTATACACATTAACTTCTTTTATTTAGAAACTAATCATCGCTATTTTATTTTAATTTAACTCTAACTAAGTAGGTTTTATTTTATATTTAATTTTAACCATCTAATTCTGTACTTTAATTTATTAAAATAAAACATCTATCACAACCATAAAATTATTCAAAAACTTTCATAACCTTTCCTTTAAATATCTTATTTTTACGTCTCCATCATTTAAAACAAACCACTTAACTTTACCTATCAATGCTCTCAAATTCCTTTTAAGTGTCTGTCTCAAATCCTCTCACTACAAGTTTACAACTAATAATTTATAATCTTTTGAGTTTAAAAAATTACAAAGTAAAAACTAATGTCATGTAGTTATGACATATTAAGATTATATAATGAATAATAAAGTATTGAATAAATATAATAGAATAATTTAAAAGCAGTTAGGTATACTTTCAACTTGGGGATGTAGCTCATATGGTAGAGCGCTCGCTTTGCATGCGAGAGGCACAGGGTTCGATTCCCTGCATCTCCAATTTTAATGTTTGACTTCCTTTGCAATTTTAATTTACAATATGACATGTATGTAATAATATCAATAAAAATAAATATTGCTTAATACATAATAAATATAGCTAAACAAGTTTGAGGAAAATCCTTAATTATATAATTAATATCTTATGTCTTTTTACTTGAAGTATTTTAAACATTTGTAAGTTTGGAATAAACATGTATAGGAAGATACTCTTACATTCAAAGAAGAAATCAATCTATAATAAAATAAAACATGTATAACTTAAAATCAACACTTATTTATATACCATTTAAAGTTTTCATTATAAGGTGTAATCAATATGCATTGAGGTCCTATTAGATTATAAGACAATACAAAAAAATTTTAAAATATTTTCTCTTCTCCTAATTTCCTTTATTTACTGTGACGGTGTAGAAATTATAAATGAAATTTTCTATGTGAGTAAGAGTTATTAAATCATTAAAGAGAGATTATTTTATCTCTTATTTAAAACCTTTATTATGAAAACACGTGTTTTTTAATCACAATAAATAAATAAATATATATATATATATATATATATATATATATATATATATATATATATATATATATATATATATATATATATATTCCTTGCCTCTAATAAGTACTCTTCATAGTTGACTTCTACCGTTTCTAACAGGATCTTGGTTTTGTTCCAAGAGAACTAACTATTCAGGGTGCCTTTGGTTGTTTTATTAAGCCATTGGGATGAGTTAAACAAGTATTTTGTTCTCTTTGGAGAAAAAATATATTTTAATACAATTTTTTTTATAATATTTTAATATAATACGCATGCAATTTTTTATTAATTTTGTCCCCACTTTGGTTCGGAAATCTCAAGTTAGTCCCTTTCTAGAAATGTGAGTGGAATGGATCCTTACTTGTAATTATTTGAGTCTAATGAGTCCCTTCCGTTAAATAGAAGGAAACGGAGTTAGTGGGCTGATGATGTGACAGTTGTCTTTGGTGAGGTGTCAAGACGCAAGCTTACGTGGTGTTAGGGTTGCCCATTTTCAAATTGGGTTGCCCATTTTCAAATTGGGTTTTATTAAAAATTGGGGATAAAAAGATTTGGGGGTGATTTGTTCGAGATTAGGGCACGTCCGTGTGCGAGAAAGAAGACAGAGGATGCAGTGATCGCGGGAAGACGGAGTAGTGGTGGGGTAAATAACGAAAACCAAAAAGCGACTTTCGAAGGTGCGTTTATGGTAGGTTCTGTTCTGTGTTTCGTTGCTTTCAGTGTGGTCCCCCTAGAAGTTTTGATTTATTTTATGGTTTGTCTGTGTTGTGTGCCCCATTGTCAGTGCATTTGTTCGAGATTAGGGCATGTCCGTGTGCGAGAAAGAAGACAGAGGCAGGCAGTGATCGCGGGAAGACGGAGCAGTAGTGGTTCGCGGTTGGCGAGTTCTTCTTCGTTGTCAGTGGTTGTCTCTGTTTGGGGTTTGCTCTTTTGGGTTCGCTGTTTGGGGTTGGTAATGTCTTCGAATCACGGTTGTTCGTCTTGCTCATGGGGGAGCTGTCGTGGTGGTTTATCCAGAGGATTGGTTGGAAGCCAAATATGCCACTGTGGGGAGGCTGCTGTGTTGAGAGTGGCAAAAACAATTAAGAACGAGGGGAAACAATTCTGGGGCTGCCCTAACTACAAGCGGACAAGAAATGAAGAACTTCAAGGATGCAATTTCTTTAAATGGCTTAGTGAAGATTGCGTAGATGATACTGTTAGTACTATTGCAAGGCAAAGGAGGAAGATTAATAGTCTGGAGAAATGTGTTAGGGAATGTCAAAAAAGGGAGAAGATGTTAATAACAATGATATGTTTTCTGGGATTGATTAATATCATTGTTGTATGTTTTTTGTTTAAAAGTCCATGATGTGTTCTGTTAGATAGTTTATGGTTTGAAATTACATTTAGTTTGATATGTACAACATAAAATGAGGAAGTGGTGTGTAACTGGCAATAAAATGAGGAAGTGGCTTCTGTAATCCAAAAAGAAATATCTGTATACAATTATGCAGTTCCAAAAAGAAAAAGATTGAAAGTGGTTGATGGATAATGACAGTTCCAATTTTGCAGTTCCAATTCCGGACGAGCGTCCTCTTCTCCTTGCTGGATCCACTTCTGAGCGTCCGCTTCTGAAGGACGAGCGTTCTCTTCTACCTGGCTGGGACGGGCGTCCATTTCTACGTGGCTGGGACGAGCGTCCGCTCGTGCTTGTACTCTTGGACGAGCGTCCATTTTCTACGTGGCTGGGACGAGCGTCCGCTCGTGCTTGTACTCTTGGACGAGCGTCCATTTCTACGTGGCTGGGACGAGCGTCCGCTCGTGCTTCTACTCTTGGACGACCGTCCACTTATCCTGGCAAGCGTTCTGAGCGAGTGGGCGATCGTCCGCTGAGAGTCTTCTCTGGACGAGCGTCCTCTCGTGCTGGACGAGCGTCCTCTCGTGGTGGGCGAGCGCCCAATTTGGTAGATTTGGTACGAAAATTGGTAGATATTAAACAAAGTGGAATTACAAAGTGGTGGGCGAGCGTTCACATTCATAATTACATCATAATGAAATTACAAAGTGGAATTCAAATCCACGTCTGACAGTTTACCAAGCAGATGTCTGTGATTACAAAAAACATGTCTGTGATTACAAAATATATGTTTGTCATTACAAAATAGCCATCACTTAAGCTAAACATACTGTCAGTCCTAAATCAGTTTTAAACTTGTGTTGTAGATGGCTGAGTATGTTCCAAAACGCATTGAGTAAGTTGACTTGGTCCAGTAGTTGGCTGACTTTGTTCAGGTTGGGTTGCAGGTTGCTCACTTGATTGATATTGAGTTTGGTGTGCTGGAGGAGCTTCTGGACAACTATTTCTTGTATGACCAACCTGTCTACATATCGAACATCTCTTACGAGTTCCATTTTGCTTCAGTTGTGTGTCATCCTTCTTTAGCTCCCAAGCCTCTAGCCTTCTCTTCTTCTTTGGTCTACCAGGCAACACTCTTTTAGTTGGAGGCAAAACATCAGGCTGAGAAGTTTGTTCCCATAGCTGAGGACCATTGACAGGGTAGATGATTGGAATGTATGTTTCTTGGTAGGTTGACTTTGTAAACCAATGTGGCACGTAGTCTTCTCCATTGATGTTGATAAATGTCATGGCAGCTAGTGCATGACAACATGGGATAGCTGTTAAACTCCACTTTCTGCAACTGCATTCCAGTTTATCTATGTCAACGACATACTTGTCACTCATCATTGAAATGTGTCTGACCTCAAAAATTTTCTCTCCAGACCAACTGCAAATTTTTAAAAGACAAATCAGTGTTTGTAGTAAAAAAATTGCATACATAAAGAAGTGAAATGGTAATGTGGTCATGTCAACATACCTAGGTAACCAGTATTTAGTCAACAGCAGTTCCTTGTCAAATCTTTTCTTAATCTTTGGACAAATACTACCTTCATATGTACTTATTTTGTTTCTATTTGTTGCCCATCTCTTCATGAGGTACAGACGAATGTCTTCCATCATTGTGATGATGGGCTTACCTCTTGCATGTAAAATTACACTATTAAATGCTTCAGACATATTATTCACTAAGGTGTCACAAACAGCATTACTTGTAAACCTTGACCGTGACCAAAATCTACTTCCACAAATAACAATTGCAAAATATCAGCTATGAAAACAAACAACAATTAATAGGACCAATGACATTTAAAGGCATGTGGATTGGCATACCTTGGTGGGATGGCTAATAAGTATTTAAAGGCGTCTGGATTCACCCCTTTAATTTCTCTCATCACTGCTTCCCATGTTTGAGGGTGTGTTGATGCTGCTGCCTTCCATAGTAGACGTTTTAGAATCTGGCCAGGAAACCTCTTCCTGAAATTAGCATAGATGTGCCTCACACAAAACCTTTGCTCCACACCAGGGAGAAGTTCTTGTAAGGCTGGTAAAAGTCCCTATTCACATGAAGCTATACAAGTTAAAATAAAACACATTAAGGTTTAAAACATTAAAAAATATGGCAATGGTAATAAGTTACTAACTTTTTGTTGATCTGACATAAATGTGATGGTTGAAGAAATCTCCACACCACCAAGATCATCAATGAGAAAATGTAGAAACCAACTCCAAGAGTCCTTATTCTCCACTTCCACAATAGCATATGCCAAAGGACACATTTGGTCATTCCCATCTCTTGCTACTGCAGTTAACAACCCACCTCCAAATTTTCCTTTTAAGAAACAACCATCCAAACCTATAATCTTCCTACATGACACGAAGCTGTCCTTACAGGCCTTCAAACACACATATAGTCTCTTGAAAATTGGAGTGTCCTCATTAGGTTGAACATGAACTTTCACAGTTGAACCAGGATTTGACCGAAGCAACTCATTGGCATAGTCATACACTCTTTTATATTGTTCTTTAAAATCACCTTCTATATGTTTGGATGCCATTGCTTTTGCCCTACAAGTTGTGGACCGTGAAACACCAATGTTCCACTTCTTAGAAACTTTGTTATGGAGGTTATACAGATTAATATTTGGATTCTCTTTCATAGTCTTCTCTAACCTCCCACTCAACCATTTTGAAGTCATTAGACGGATGTTAAATTCTCTACTGCAAGTGTGGTTGTCTACTATTTTCCTTAGCTGCCATGTGTTTTCAGCAGCCTTATATGCACAATATGCATTCCAAGGACATTTCCCTTTTGCCCCACAACATCTGACACGCACTCTTCTTTTGTCATTTTTATAAACTTTTAATTTTCTACCATTCTCTACTCCATAGGATCTTATAGCTTCTGTAAAATCTTTTTTGTCACTGAAGTACGTGCCCACTTCCCATTTATATTGTTCCATAGTTTTGGGCATTGTAAAAACACCAAAATCCCCATAGTCATCCCTGTCATCATCTGTGTTATCACTTTCCACAACACTCTTCAAACTGTCGGATTCCCAATCACTGTCAGATAAACCCCTAGGTCCACCAAATTCAACTTCATTAGTACCTTCAAATACATCCTCTTCGGACCCATTCCAACTGCTAACATCGTACTCATCAGTTTGTACTCCATTACCCTCTACCTCACCCTCTACTTCTGCCTGCCCCTCCACATCAGACTGGACGTCTACATTCACCCCATTTCCCTCACCCTCTACCTCAACCTCTGCCTCCACACCAACATCCTCTACCTCAACCTCTGCCTCCACACCAACATCCTCTACTGCATCCTCCACACCAACATCCTCTACATCCTCTACCATACCCTCTATATCACCCAGTACATCAACCTCAACTTCTACCATTTCTGGATCAACTTCTGATTCAGGTTCACCCACTGCCTCAACATCTGCTACACCAATCTCTATCTGAACTTCCTTTTCAGCACTCTCTCTCTCAACTTGTCCTTCAACACTAGGTCTATCAACTTGCAAATCAGCACTCTCTCTCTCAACTTCTCCTTCAGAACAGTATTCCAACTGCAGAAGATACTCAGGTTCACACACCCTATGTATAACATAAAGGTGAGCTTCACCATTCAACATAGCAATATTGATCAGATGACAAGCACCCTTGTCATCTAATAAAGGTTCCAAACAATCTTCTAATACAGGACCACGACCCAATGAATACCATAAGTCCTTTACATTCCTATAACCCATCTCCTTTAGAATGCTTAATATTTCAAAATAACTCCATCGATCAGGGTCTATTTTTATAATTGTGGTTTGACCATAGTGATATCCAAATGTCCCATTATTCTCAAATTTCCCCCCATGGTGAAACACGACTTCAATGTGTGAGTTGGCCATATTATCTAATATAAAATTGGTCAGAGTTAGTTAATCTATGCTTAACCCTTAACCCAAATGATATCTAAGCAAAAAACAAAGCATAAACATACTACTGTACAGACCATAAACAACTCAAACAAAACAAAACCACATTTATGACATTAAATAAAGCAAATGACACAACACAGTACCACACACTATGAAGGGGGACCACAATGACAACGTCGCAACAGAAACAAAGCAAATGCACTGTAAATGGGGCACACAACACAGACAAACCATAAAAAAAATCAAAACTTCTGGGGGGACCACACTGAAAGCAACGAAACACAGAACAAAACCTACCATAAACGCACCTTCGAAAGTCACTTTTCGTTTTTCGTTATTTACCCCACCAATGGTCGTCCACTCACAAATGCTCTGTCTAAAACTTCGTACGAGTTCCACAAATAACAGCGTGCCTCTGTCTTCTTTCTCGCACACGGACGTGCCCTAATCTCGAACGAATGACCCCCAAAACCTTTTATCCCCAATTTGTAATAAAACCCAATTTGAAAATGTGCAACCCTAACACCACGTAAGCTTGCGTCTTGACACCTCACCAAAGACAACTGCCACATCATCAGCCCACTAACTCCGTTTCCTTCTATTTAACGGAAGGGACTCATTAGACTCAAATAATTACAAGTAAGGATCCATTCCACTCACATTTCTAGAAAGGGACTAACTTGAGATTTCCGAACCAAAGTGGGGACAAAATTGGGTATTATGCCTTTTATTAAGCCATTGGGATGAGTTAAACAAGTATTTTGTTCTCTTTGGAGAAAAAATATATTTTAATACAATTTTTTTTATAATATTTTAATATAATACGCATGCAATTTTTTATTAATTTATTATTTTACTGTCATATTTTACATTAAAAAAAAATAATACGTGTATTGTATCAATATAAAGAAAATTGAATAAAAAAACATCGTTTGTAATAAAGAAAAAAAAAAGCGTCCGGATTTATAAATCGCATAGCATTCATCATGGAAAGGAGAGAAAAGGTTTGCTAGTAAATTAATAACAGAACATGACACTTTGCCAATCCCTAAAGAGATTAATTAAAGTGTTAATTGCATTTATTTCTCTTAAACATCTAACTCTACGAAAGGAAAAGTATTCCACCACCTATAATTAAACATTTCCCTCTTCTATTCACATCACAATTGTTTGTTGCAATGTTGTGTCTGCTACTGTTCATCATGTTTCTGCTTCCTCTCAGAGGAGAACCAACAACGTGCCAAACAGCGTCATGCGGCAAAATCAAAATTCAGTTTCCATTTGGTTTGAGACAAACTCGAATGCAAAAAGAAAGCTCTGGTCGGTGTAACTATCCGAGATTCCAACTTTTCTGCGACAACCGTAACCGAACCATTCTGAGCCTCCCAGGTTCCGGCGATTTGGTGGTGAAAAGCATAAATTACAAGTCCCAAACCGTTAAGGTGAACGACCCCGAAGGTTGTCTCCCGAAACGTTTCTTGCACAACTTGAGCCTTTCCCTGCACCCACCGTTCACGTTTGAGGCAACCGTTTACGACCTAACCTTCCTTCGTTGTCCTTCCAACACAACACACACCATTCCATCCCCGCCAATTTCATGCCTCGAGTCCAATTCCTCCTCCTCCGTCACATTCTCGTGGTGGCCTCTCAGTGGCACGCCGCCGTGGAGTGACGAGTGCGAGGTGATATCCTCGGCTTTTGTTCCCATTCCAAATCCAGACACGACATCGTTTTTCTTGCCCGATCTCAACAAGGATGTCGTGTTGAAGTGGAACGAACCCGCGTGTGGGGATTGTGCTGGTCGGGGCCAAGTTTGTGGGTTCACCGATGACACCAACAATTTACAAGTTGGATGCTTCTTCTCTACTCGTAACCAAAACCAAGGTACGTTGTTCTTTTCTTCTTTGTACTATGTTCGTTTTTCGTTCTGTGTTATGACAATGCTTTGAGCAAAACAGAACCAAAATTTTGTGGTATCGCTTGATGCCTTCCCTAACTAGCATAGAGTGAAAGCTTAGGTATACCTTCCTAGATCTAATAATAACACATTAAAACGTGTTTAAGATAATAAAAGCTTAACTTTTAATCAACGAAAATGATTTTCAGTATAAGTTTCAAGGCATTGAGCAAATATTAATTTCTACAATTGAATGATACTACATTTTTTATTATATATATATAAAAAATGTATATATATATATATATATATATAATTTGAACAAAAGTACAAAATGTATGTGGAAATTAGAATTATGTATGATTTTTAAAAACAACACTGATTAAAATGCACAAATTCAATTAAGTGGGTTATTATTAGAGAGAATGAAAGGTTTATATATAAATGAAGGTTTTGAATTAGTTGATAATATAGATTGTCCCCGAGCATAACCATTAAGTTTTTGTTCTTATGGTATAGATGTATGTCCTCACTTAGTAGTTAAATGATTTTTTTCAGGTTAAGTATTTCCTTTTTGTTTTTTAAAGTATTAAAGTGATGTATTATAATTTTAATTTTAAATATCAATACACTGTATTAATTTAATTATATTCATTTTGAAATAAATTATATTTAAAATTGTAATAATCTTTGTAAATTCTAAAGTGAATTATTTTAGATCTAATATTCTGATATGTTGTATTAGTAATAATGGCATGCATTTATTTAAATGATTTACCTACATATTTAAAATAAATTATAGTTTTTATTATTATAATTTTAATCATTCCTATATTGAATTTAATTTTTTATTTAAATTTCTCTCATTTAAGTTAGCATGACTATTTAGGTTTATGGATTGACTAATTTGCTATAAATCAATATGTATCTTGTATAATAGACAGACATTTTAAATACAGAAATTAAAATAGTTATAGGTATTCAAGATAAAAAATTAATTAATCTAAATAAATGAGTACTATCAGAATATGATTTAAAAACAACCAAATGTATACAAATAAAGTAAAAAAAATTAATGTATTTGATAGAAAATAATAATTTTCTGTATAAGAATTAAAATCAATATATGAAGGGTATATAAAATATATAAATTTATAAAAACGACAATTTAAAGTTTCAAAACCTAGAAAATATGTACTGAAGAATTCCTTATTCGGTATAAACAATTTTCTTTCTATTTTACTCTTAATGATAATTTAAAGACATAACACAAAATTTATCAGCAATGTGGAAATTAAAAAAAAAAAAAAAGTGGATCAAACACTAAAAGAAACTAATAAATAGTGTGAATTGAAAGAAAAAATGAATATAATGCAAAATTCGTTTCTGACATTGGTTTAACGGATAGGTCTTTCAAGAAGCGCAAAATATGGCTTAACGATCGGAGTGGGAATACCTGGACTCCTATGTTTAACTGGGCTTTGCTGCTTTATGTGTAGTAAATTCGATGTGTACACACATGGTCGCCGGGCCAGGCCCAGGCCCATCACAGAGCTTCCAAGCTCTACTACCACTCTTCCACGCTCCTCTTCGTTAATGGGCCTTAATGGGCCGGAAATTGAAAAATTCCCGAAGACTCTTATTGGTGACAGTGGGCGCTTACCGAATTGGAGCGATAACACGTGTCCAATATGTCTCTCCGAATACGAACCCAAGGACACGCTGAGAACCATTCCTGCCTGTAACCATTATTTTCATGCACACTGCATAGACGAGTGGCTGAAGATGAATGCCACGTGTCCCTTATGCAGAAGTTCACCTCATCCATCTTCTACCGTCACCCCTCCTTCTTCTTCAACATCTATCCATTCCTCTTTGCCATAGATAATCTAACAGCCACGTGTCAAGGAGAGAGTCTTCACCTGCTATCGTTACTCAAATATTCAATTTTTTTTCCTTTAATTTGGATACAATTTATGCAAAATTTATGTAACAAATAACATTAATTTTATTTTGCCTGTTATTAATTTAGAAACGAATAAATTATAAAAACATGTCATTTATATACTTTTAATATAAGTAATGGTTAGGAATGCTCACAGCCTGGGGATGTAGCTCATATGGTAGAGCGCTCGCTTCGCATGCGAGAGGCACGGGGTTCGATTCCCCGCATCTCCATGTATTTTTTTTTAGTGTTCAATTTTTGGTATAAAATATGTTTTTTTTATTTGTCTCAGTATTTTAGAGATAATTTTGAGAAAAAAAAAAAAGTACTATGACATGTGTTCACTCTTTATTGCCTTTAAAGAAATTACAGAACAATAAAATGTCGACAACTTTACCAGCACGGATGAAAGTAATAAGAAGTTGACACGAATCAATATTTAAAAATTAATGTCACTTTTACTTTAAACAACAAATAAATGTTGGAATAATTCTTTAAAACGATACTTAATGTTTGATTCGTGTATTCCTGCTGATAAAAGAAAAACTCCATTCTTAAAGTTGTATAATTGGGATGTGCAAGGGAGAATTAGGTAGTTACTCACTAATCACACTTCCCTCCTAGCTTTGATTATTAATTTCTTAAACAATAATTCAATTTTTCTATGACTTATGATTCATTTCTACAATAATTCAAGTTTTTTTTATGATTAATTTATGCAATAATTGAAATTTTTTATGACTTGTGACCACACTGATTCTTTCCTCGGTAATGTATTTCACACCAGACAAAAAATTATGTTTATAATACGATATTTACGTAATGCACCGTTTTGTTTTATTTCATGAATTGTCGGTGGGTTAGGTGTTCATCGAAGTCTCTACTTGGTCAAATTCGGACATTTGTTTTCAAATTTAATAGAATAAAAAAAAAACTCCCAGAGTCGTGTTTTACCAGTGGAAAAAAGTTCAACACGCAACCAAAAACATCATACTCCAGTTTCTCAACTTTTCAGCTAAATTTGAGCAAATTAAGATAAAGAAGAAAATAAAAATTATTAGAATTTTTATTTTTTTTAAAATGAAAAAACACAATAAAATATAAAGTAAATATTTAAAGGTTATGAAAGGGGAGCAAGCAAAAGGTACAAGATGAATTTGACTTTAATGTCAGTCCAGATTAAATGTTGATGTAATGATTGGTCAGATGATTCCATGTTTCTTAATTTTCTCTTTGATTCTCTTTTATGTTGTCGTTATTATGAACTTGGTTATTCGTATTCCATTTCCATGTTCCTTGTTGTTGCAAGGACACCATGGCATAAAGTCGCTGTGCCTGTTTCATAGGCTGAAGAAAAGCGACTCAACCGTTGTTAAAGGACACTGTCATTTTCATAAATTACACTAATGAAATCATACTTTTCTGTTTTTTAATATTTATGTATATATCTTTTGCATGTAATATTTTCAAATAAATAAAATAATCGTTTACTGAGAAAAAAAACATCTGAATTATATTCTTTAAACAGTTCAGACACTAATGTATGAAAAATATATAAATTTGATGCATGGATATATATTGTAGACGTAAATAGTAATTAAATTTGTATAAAAAAACATGATTAACATAATATTAGAGTTTAATACAATATTAGTTTTTAGTAAAATATAGTGAAAATAATTGGTAAAGTGAATGGAATGAGAAGGTGACAGTTGGCTATTAAAGACAGGTGGCTCGTTCACGTTCTCAGCTTTGAAGTCAATCACCATATGTTACGTTTTCGTATTTCTTATAAAGTTTCAAATTAAATTTTTCACCAATTAATACAAAAATGTGAAATTTTGTCGGAGTTGTTTTTAATATTATTAGTGAATTTTGAATATTTTGTAACATATTGTGAGTTTCAAAACTTTTGAAAAGTACTATCACTTTAATTTTGTAAGTTATCAAGTATTTCAAAACTTATGTAAAAAATCATAATTTTGAATTAGTTTCCATATTCGCATATCATTTGAACATTGATTTTCTTAGTTCAAAATTATTTATTTGTCTTCTTAAATGATTAAAACAAATAAATAAGTATAATTATATTTAAATAAATTTATATTCTGCAACACACTAAAAGCATTAAATGACACTGTATCACCGACTTACCATACCCGTGCATTTCTTCTAATTTCTAGATCAAAACAGGGACGTGAGTGTCATTAATAAGTTTACACCATTCATCTAATATTTATTTTACATTTAATTTTAAATTTTTATATGATATTATAATTAATTTTGTATATTTGAAATATTATTTATTTTAAAATTGTAACTTTTGTTATTTTATTTTTAAAAGACAACTTTCAAGTTTAAAGGAAAAAAAGTTTAATTTAAATATCTCAGTGTTGAATCATGACAATTTAAATATTTTTTCTATTAAAAAATAAAACCTTAGCAGAAATTTCAGAATTTTAAAAGAACAACATTTTAGATAATAATAATAACTGAACTAACGTTATTATTTCAATAAATTTGTCTACCGTAAAAATATTTTAAATTTAGAAACTACTTCATTTAATGTAATTTTTTATTTATTTAAGGATGAATTGGGGGAAAACTGACCAATAAAATATTTTTTATTAATAATTTTGAATCACTAGTATAATTGTGAGTTTATAATTACTGAAAAATAAAATAAAATAAATACCGGGTCCATATAAGCTTTTTATGACCCGAACATTCTCATAGTGGTAGGTAGTTTCAGTGATCCAAAAGAATCGGTGATGAGAAATTAATTCGGTCGAGCTACCTCGGTTGAATCCGTGGGAATAAAAACGTAATTAACTACCAACGGATTTGGGCGGTGAGAAGATATTGTTTTCTTATTTCTTAGGTTGAAATCGTGTTTACTCAACCAAACCAACACGACGTCGTTTCCTCATACCTTTTTCTTGACAACACTATCCTTCTACGTATCAATTCAAAACCTCTAAAATCAAACCAAAATTCGCTTTCAATCCATCTTATCTACAATTTTTTTTTCTATTGTATCTATTATTTAAAAAAATATACCAAAATTATTAAACTTATTATATAATCAAATCAAATCAAATCATCAATAACTTTTATTAAATTAAATTTTCTTTCGAAGACTTTTTGGTCATATTTATCCATTTGAAGTTTAGTTGTATTGAGAAGAAGATTTGAGAAACACCACGCGTGAATACTTCCACCCACTAAATTAATTTGTTAATAGATAAAATACACACCAAAGTAAAGTGATTGAGATAAGACTTTGAAATTTGGATAATGGAACTATATACTTTTTGAATAATCCAGAAACATTGTACCAAGATATGAAACATAAAATAAATTTAATAAATACTTATACACACTCTCTGATATGTTCTAGTTAGGTTGGAGTTAGGACTCTTATCCTTATCAATTCCATAGAATATTTTCAGAAAAACATAATATCGAAACAATTTTATCTTTTTCTTTTTTATTGGATGATTACGATTTTTATAATATATAAATATATAATTAGGTCGGTACATAAACATGTCATATCTGATTTTACAGAACAAATACTGTAATTTTAATATATTTCTTAAAAAATGTTAAATTCATTATGGTTGAATTTGTAACTATAGATGCTGATGGTTGACATTATCTCTCCCTGGATATACGATTTTATCTTTTTCTTTTTTATTCGATGATTTCGATTTTTATAATATACAAATATATAATTAGGTCGGTCCATAAACATGCAATCTCTTATTTTACAAAATAAATAATATATTTTAATATATTTCTTAGAAAATGTTAAATTTATTATAATTGAATTTATAGTTATAGATGTTGATGGCTGATACTGAATTTTTATGTATAATTAAAGATTAAATATGTTTTTATTTATTAATTTTTAATGAAAATTGTATAAAGTCTTTTTAAAATTTTAGTTTAATTTAATTTTCTAATTTTAAAATTATGTGAAATTAATATTTTTGTTTTAATTTTGTTAACTTTATTTTAAACGCGTTTTATGATGATAAGTAAATTGTTTACAATATATTAAAAAATGTGTTTAAAATGTTAAATAAATTTTAAAAAGATAATCAAAATATTAAATCACAGTTTTAAAGATAGACAGTTAAATTAATTTAAAATTAAAAAAAAATTATAATTTTTAATAAAAAATAAAGAATTAAATATATATTTAATCCTAGAATTAAAGATAAATAATGTATTAGGTAATACATGTCACGTATAGAATACGTGGGTGTCAAATACATTATTATAGAGCATTTACTATTAGGTTTCGAATGTTGTTAATTACAGTTTTCCAATTGTTTAATTCTATTCTCAACATACGTGTACCTGTAATATGAAGTTTACGGCACATCATATTTACTAATAAATTTATTGTCATTCCTTCTTGAAGTTCTATTCATCAAAATGTAGAATGATATTAAAGCTCTTACTAGCATATATTAATTATGTGCGGTAAATTCGTGAATAGAAAGAAAAAAAATTCAAAACATATGTAATCAATATTTCAGATAATAATTCATGCAAAAAATAAAGTAATTAAAATTAAAATAAATAATTTAAAATATTACTATAAAAATAACGTGAAATTATTAATGTTTGTTTTAGTATTTGTGTTTTAAGAAATAGATTTTGGTGTTTTCCTTAATCAAATTTAATATTTTGGTGGTTTAAGAAACAAATATTTTACTCATGACGAAGAAAAACATAAACTGTTGTTATCATAATATTACAAATTCTCTCGTACAAGATGTAATTAAATAATTGAAAATTTATTGTAATTATCGACAAAGTTAACTTTATTGATTGATCTCGTTGAAGATTTTGATAATGTACATTGCTTTATTGTTGAAAGAGGACGTTATAAAAAACAACAATTTTATGATATGTTTGATTATTTTATATGCTATCATATAAATATTTTAAATATGAATAATATTTTGTAATTTTTTTCTCCAAAATGTTACTCTATTTAGATTCGTTGAAGAAAAAGTATGATAAATTTGGTCAAGTTTAACATTTATAAAATTTTATGCTATATATGTGTGTGAACTGAAAAAAAAAAGTTAAGAGAATGAAAAAAACATTACTGTCAAAGAATATAATTAAATATTATCTAATGAAATAAATTTATCATGACTATTTTTCTTGATTTTGTGTACTTTATTAAAATTAATATTACAAGTTTACATAAGTAACGAATGATTATTCATTTTTGTTTTTCATTTCTATAATATTTTCTCAGGAATCGATTTTTATTAAATGTTTTTTTTCCTTTTATATATTTATTTTCTAAGACATTGTCATCCGATGTCGTTGATTGGTTGTTTTTTTTGAAGTGAAACATCTTTTAATTGGCTACAATTAAAACTTTATAACCGAATAGCGGTTAATTTTCGAAGTCAGTTATGCAATGTGTCGAAAGAAACCGAACATCTAATTTTCTACGAACATTACACATGAAAGAGTCGGTATATCGTGTGCGAATGACACCTGTAATGGTTAATTCGCGATTAATTAAGAAATATTAACCAAACCGAATAAATAATTAGGGTAAAGTTAGGATAAAAAAAAGTAATTTTTATTTGATTAAATAAGATTTAATGTATTAGTTTTAAGAAAGCAATGATTAAAACGGAAATAGTTGTGAAAGAGAAAAGAAAGCAATGATTAATGGAAACGGCCACACTGGAAATCCACGTGGCTGATCTGTTGTTCCCTCCATAAATATTCGCATAATAGGCATTGCAATTCCAATTTCATAGAAGTTGCAAAGCAAACACAACACAGCACATAGCTTTCAGAACTTGTCACGCAATTCTCGCCGTCGACGAACATGGCATCGCGAGTCAGCATTGGCAACCTCACCGCCACCAAGCCACCGTATGCTATTAATTCTCCTCGTTTTTGTTCACCGCATAAATCTTCTAACGCTCTTTCTCACCAAAACGCTGCGCAACACAACGACATCATGCTCCAAAGAACCGTGCTCGTAACCGGTGGAGCCGGATACATCGGAAGCCACACCGTTCTTCAACTACTCCTCGGAGGTTTCGCAACCGTCGTCGTCGACAACCTCGACAATTCCTCCGAGGTTGCCATCCGAAGAGTCCGGGAACTCGCAGGCGAGTTTGGGAATAACCTATCCTTCCACAAGGTATGCATTCTGTTGCCTCTTTCATTCACTTTCGATTGTTTCCGTCGCTTTATCATAATCCGAGACTGTTTTGCTTCTTGGCTTGGGTTTTTGGGATTCAGAATTTCGTCGATTTAGGTTTAGATTTGTGAAATTTTTGGGATTGCGGTGGGCCTGTTTTGGGCCTAGACGGTGTCTGGTTGATTGAGTTTTTGCTTGTTTAAGCGTGATTGGATTTGGCGCTATGTCGGTTTCGAAAGCAGCTGAAGAGTTCGTGATGTACTTTTTTTTATATGATGTGATTTTTGGGAACTACTGGTTTATTTTTGTTGTTGGGCCCTGAGGGATGTTGTTCTAGACTGTTCTTTTGGTTTCGGTGATTATGTCTGTTAAGTTTTACAAAATCTGTGTTTTTCACAAATATTATGGCAAAGGAAACCAGAGGGGCCATGCACTTTACTTGCTAAATTTTACAGCTTGTTGATTATTTAGTTTATTATGGCGATGATTGATGACCGACGCTTTTTGTTGTATTTTCGCTGCTGCAGGTGGACCTACGGGACAGAGAGGCTCTAGAGCAAATTTTTGTTTCTACACAGTAAGTATTATGGCAGAAGCTTCTTTCTTTCTTTTTTTATGCTATGTAGAGTATGACAGAAGTTTCTTTTAATAATAATAATAATAAAAAGATTCATCTGTCGGTGCTTCATGCTCTCTTCGGGACATCGTTGATCTATGAACCTTTTCTAATTACTTTTTTTTTGTAGGTTTGATGCTGTCATACATTTTGCTGGACTGAAAGCAGTGGGAGAAAGTGTGCAAAAACCTTTACTATATTACAACAACAACTTGACTGGGACAATCACTCTATTGGAAGTCATGGCTGCCCATGGATGCAAAAAGGTAAAATCCTTCTTGTTTTCTAGTCATGCATCCATGATAAACCTTAATTGCAGTAAAAAAGTATCCTTAATATTCTCAAGTTTCTTCTACGAATCCGGTCATATTTTTTGCTTTTTTGAATAGAGTTCTTACTGTTGACAGATACAACACGTGTATATCTAATTAAATTGACGCAAAACTATTTGCATATTATTTAAATTGATTCAAGGTACTTCTAGCCTCACTTGTGATGAGATGTCCAAGAAGGTTGGGAAGGTTGAATCGTTATGGGTGAATCAAAAGATTAGACTAATAGACAAAGAATCTTGGGGGTGGAATGGAAGTGTTCAAAGTAAATGACCACAAAAGTAAAACAGGATAATTACACAAAAGAAGATTAATATAAAAGAAAGAAGATTAATATAAAAGGTTAAGGATGACGGAAAACCTGTTAATGTGGTTTGGATATGAGAAAAGAAGCTTACACGAAGCACCGATGACGAGAGTAAATTGTTTACCCTTGTAAAAAGGGATAAAGGGAGAGTGAGAAATCAAGGACATTGGAGAAAATTATTAAAAAAGATTTAATGGTTGAATACTATCCCTGAAAATTAGGTTTTGAATTGAGGTCAGTGGCTACATGTGTAGTCAACCTCGCCGAATGGTTGTTGTCAGTGAAATTGTTGACAGAAATAGCCATGAAGGGATTTTTTATATTATTTTTGACAAAAATACTCATGCGGCTCTAGCTGTTATTGCTTTTGCCGCTGTAGTTTGTGTTGTTTTTCTAGAATGTTTAAACTTATCATTATAATTTTGTCGTCATGTTTTTTTAGTTGGGTTACTGGGGAGGAATTAAGCCTGCAGGCTACCATTGTATTTTACACATTTGAAGTGTCATGCGAAGTTTATTATGCATTTTATTGCGTTGTGCTGTGTTCTTCTTGTTCCACTCATTTTCTATCTCTTCAAATGGTTTCAGCTTGTGTTCTCGTCTTCAGCAACTGTATATGGTTGGCCAAAGGAGGTTCCGTGTACAGAAGAGTTCCCTCTGTCAGCGATGAATCCATATGGCCGAACTAAGGTATGGCTAGGAGTGTTTGTTTGTTGGAAGGTGAAACTTGGTTTTGATTTGAATTGTGTGTTCACCATCTGATTTTGGGGACTTGTACAAAATATCATTTATTACTTTCTCCTATTATTTTCATTTAAGAGCAATCCCCTATCCTCCGAATTCCCTTTATTCCGCTTGTCTTTGTCTTTAAAAATTTTCTCCCTTTATTAGAAAAGAAAAACTTGAATTTTATAGACATGCTTTTCCAGGTGTCTTCCACTGGTATCTGATAAGATGTTTGTCTTTCAGCTTATTATTGAAGAAATTTGTCGGGATGTCCACCAAGCGGAGCCAGATTGGAAAATAATATTGTTAAGGTATTTCAACCCAGTTGGTGCACACCCTAGTGGTTATATTGGGGAGGATCCTCGTGGAATTCCAAACAATCTCATGCCATTTGTTCAGCAAGTAGCAGTTGGCAGACGACCTGCGCTGACAGTTTTTGGAAATGATTATAATACAGTTGATGGCACTGGGGTAAGCTCTAACTTTTCCTATGAAAATTTTCCTTGGAAAGAGAAAATTGCATGAAGTTTCATTCAATCTTATCCTGTCCTCTGTTTCCCCTGATTATTTATTTTTTTGTTCTTTATATGGTCACACTTCATGTGCAATTTACATAATTCTTCCCATCTTCTCTTTTGAATTCCCCTGATAAAATTTATGCTGAAGTAAACCACTTTTCCTCGCTGAATAGTTTCTGTGGGGTGCTTACATTTATTTCCCTCTTTTAGAGATCTAATATTAATTGCTTCACAAAGGATCTCATGGGATGGTTCTTTTCATTTCTCCCAGGTTCGGGATTATATTCATGTTGTTGATTTAGCAGATGGGCACATTGCTGCATTACTTAAACTAGACGAACCTAATATAGGTATTATTCCAAAATTTTATTTATCTTCCAATATCTAACTCTGTCAGCTCCGGTCAATTCTCAAGCAGTGACAACGTCGAAAATTTATGGTGGTAAAATTTTAGTTTAATTTTCATGGTGTGTTTACAGGTTGTGAGGTTTATAACCTGGGAACAGGAAAGGGAACATCGGTTTTGGAGATGGTTAGGGCTTTTGAAGCTGCATCTGGAAAGGTAATAGAATCATGTTTATTTTTCTGGTCTTTTATCTGTATCTATCTACACAATCTCTGCTGTTAGTTTTAATGTCATACGTTAAAAGCATTTTGTATCTCACGTTCCGTTTTTCTCCTTTGCTCAGAAATCTATTCGTTTTGCAGTTTGGTGCTAGCATGTTTGGGCCCTAGGATAAACTTTTTGACTTGAAAGTGATCTAAAATTATTACTCTATCTTAAGTTGTGATAAGTTGCTTTTGGAATTTCAATCGGTTTATCTCAGTGTCCACATTTGCTATATGGCGTAATATAGACAACAAATGTCATAAAATTCAAATACTTTTCCTCTAAAGATCATTTGTTTCCATTTCATATTTAGTTTACATTCCTATAACCTAAAACATCTTGAACTATGTCATTTTTATATGGCTTTAGCTATTCTCCGGTGTTTGTATATAACTAATCCTTACAATTTATTCAATTGTTCAGAAAATTCCTCTTGTGATGGCTGGCCGTAGACCTGGTGATGCTGAAATTGTTTATGCATCCACTAAAAAAGCGGAAAGAGAGCTTAAATGGAAGTAAGTTTTAATGGGCTTTCTAATTTAATGCTGATAACATTTAACTGATCTTTTAGGTTTTGCTTTATAATTTTTTCCTGGACATGATATTGCTGATAGTCGCCCCCTCATCCTCTTCTTGAGTATCGTGGCTAAATAATATATGCACAATAATAAATTCCGGGAGAGGCTTTGTGTAATATGAACTTGCATACGTTTTACCTACAAAAATGTTTATGCGCTTCTTCCCTAATATTTTTTTTGTACTGAATTATTTGTCTTATATGACAGGGCAAAATATGGCATTGATGAGATGTGCCGAGATCAATGGAATTGGGCTAGCAAAAACCCTTACGGCTATGAAGATCAGGAGGACTCCACAGATTAACTACACAGTATTCTGAACTCTCCCCCACCGTAGTCCATAGGTCTTGCATTATCATGATTCGTAGTTACATGGTAAATAAGTAGTGATTTACTATACTGTAATCTAAAAGTTCTTTAGGTTATTGATTATTAGATTCAGGTTCTCTCATTTTCACCTCCTGTTCTGTAAATCTAATATCTCATGTTTGTTTAAAGTGTGACTAACAATGTATTCTTACCTCATTATTTACTACCTTTACCAATAAAATAGCATTATATCAAAATTTGAGTTATTTTGTGGGTTACCTCTAACACGTGATTTTGTGCACTCAGACAAATCATCGGATAGTCCTAATATAAGATTATTGAGTGCATTGTAACAGGGATATATAAAACAAGTCTTCGCAAGATTATTGACAGCATATCTAAAATATGAAAAAAGAAAAAACACACGTAGTGAAGTCTTCAATTGATGAAAATATAAAAATGTGCATGACAGTATCTATATTTCTGAACAAATCAACTTTTGACTAATCTCTCAAACATCCTTCACAGTTCTATTGTTAAATTCATCATTGGTATTCCCATGGCTGGTTTTTATGTATGTGTATATCTACCTTTTTTATATAAATATTGTATGCCAACCATAATTCATGCATTTTTTTTTTTGACAAATAATATAGAAAACTTGTATTAGCCTACAAAACAACAAAAGAACATATCATAAAAATACCTTCCCATTGAAAAGGAAAACTTGTATCTCCTGGATCTGGTTCGTGCTCAGCCACTGTTCTCGTTGCAAAAGTAACCAGAAAAACTATGTGAGGAGAAATTTATGAACGAATTGAGATTCCAGAAAGTATCAATTTGCAGACATCAATAGTACAATGCTAATAAAACCAAATTTGGAACACATGCATTCTACAACAATCTATTCTCTCGGCATAATGTTAGCGTGAACTCTCTCTCGACCAATCATTTACTATTTTTTTCTCTCTTCAGTTATAGAATTATCTCAGATAAATAAAATGAAAAGTAAAATCCAATGGATAGTAAAAGTACATTCTGAATTGTAGAAGTTGTAGTTTGCAGACAGAAATCAACATTTAGAAATATTTATAATTGAATAACACCCAATAAATATAACTATTGTTAGTGTCACATTCTCTCTCCCTATTGTTAAAGTATTTTAAGATGTGATTCTATTTTTGAATAGTTTATAATTCTTTTAATTCTGTATGAATTTCAAGGCATATAAATGCCTTTGTTTGTACCTTTTATGTTTTATTTACAATAAATCATCTGTTATCATTCTAGAATTACATTTTGTTTTGTTTAAATCGTTTTGAATATTTTTTTTTTATAATTTGGAGAAATTCTCCTGATAAGATGTAAATTAGACAGAGAAAACTTATTATTTCAGAACAACTTCGAGTTAAAACTTCAGAACAGAGAAAAGACAAGAGAAAAACATAATTAGAAAAACAAACGTATAATATAAAAAATACGAACAATTACCATAAACAAATATATATTTAATTTTCTCCTCATTTAATTTTCAAGACAAATAATGAAAAATAATATTACGTCCAGGTTTAAAAAAAAAAGTTTCCGAAAATTAATCCGTTATAAAATATGAATGTAAGACAAAACTGCAATTGACCACACTCTTGTAGCTCCAACGGTGCACTTTCCCTCAACCAAAGGAACCCCACTACCACACGTCACTACAGTTTAAAATGGCCAATTCAAATTTACATTTGAAAATGGGAGGACACAAATCACCACAATATTAAAAAAATAAAAAACCCAAACAAATAAAAGAAAAAACAATAATACCATTTTTTAGTGGTTAAGATAAAAAATCCTAAACAAATATGGTAGATGGTTTTTCAACACATTCACAACTCATTTTCAAGATAATATAAGCATTAAAAAAAGTAAATTTTGTGTTTATAAAAGAAAAAAGAAAGCGATTAAAAGCTATAATAAAAAATATAAAAATTTATTAGATATAAAAATATTATGGTCAATACAATAAATAAGGCTACTCACTAATAAATACTCCATTTGACATTACTTACACATTAATTTAGAAAAAATATCTAAATGCTCTATTTAACATTACTTACACATCAAGTTAGAAAAAATATCTATTAATTAATCAGTTAATCAGCATTTATCAAAGAATGTTCCAACGGTAAACAATATCTAACGGCAAAGGACGAACTCACGATTTAAAGACTTGAGTCAAGTAAGCTCCTTCTTACAAGACTCTCTCTCTCTCTGAAATTGAAAGAAAAACGCTGAAGGCAGAAAGCAAGCAACACTGCAATAATCGGTGAATGGATAACCTAATTTCTTTGGTGAACAAAATCCAGAGGGCTTGCACCGCTTTAGGCGATCATGGCGAAGCAAGTGCGTTGCCGACTCTCTGGGACTCTCTCCCCGCCATAGCCGTCGTCGGTGGCCAGGTTTTTAAACGACAAATTCAATTCAATTTATTATATTTCTCGGCTAGTAATGCCTTTTATTTTGACTTCGTTTTCGCCTTTTGTGTTTCTTTCAGAGCTCTGGAAAGTCTTCAGTGCTTGAAAGTGTTGTTGGCAAGGATTTCTTACCTCGTGGATCGGGTAATTATGCCAAAGCAAATTACATTCTCCAACTGAACTCTACTTTTATCTTGTGTTGGCAAATTCATGTGATGTGGCATGCAACACACGTGCAGGAATTGTTACCCGGCGACCCCTTGTTTTGCAGCTTCACAAGATTGAGGAGGGTGGCAGAGAGTATGCTGAATTTCTTCACCTTCCAAGGAAGAGGTTCACCGATTTCGGTACTACTTAACTATGTCCAGTTTTTTTTTTTTTTTTTTTTTTTTTTTTTTTTTTTTTTTTTTTTTTAATTTCTTTGTCATTGCTCATCACTTGCTATCTTTGGTGAGTTGGTGTCTTTTTTTTTCTTGTTTTTTTTTTAATTTCTCGATGATTATGGCATTTATGATTAACTTTGTTTTTATTCGTTTATGCAGCTGCTGTGAGAAAGGAAATTCAAGATGAAACCGATAGGGAGACTGGACGAACAAAACAGATTTCAAGTGTCCCCATTCATCTTAGTATATATTCTCCCAATGGTATGTTTGAATTTCTGTTTTCTTCATTATCTTCTTGTTGCACTCCACGTGCTTTCTTTGATCTAAATTTTTAACTTACTATGGTCCATTGGACGTGCAGTTGTTAACTTGACACTCATTGATCTTCCTGGCCTTACAAAGGTAGCTGTAGGTAAGCAAAATTAGACGTGTCTTTTTTGTCCTTACCCTGTGGGAATCAGGGAATGGTCAGATTTTTATTTTGGACATTGGAGAGTGACATGCTAACAATTTTTTTTTTCAAAATACAGAGGGTCAACCAGATAGCATTGTCCAAGATATTGAGAATATGGTTCGCTCCTACATTGAGAAGGTAGTGTCCTTTCTGTAACAGGACTCTGCTAGAACAAAATTTGCAAGACAGCATATTACATTAGCTTTCCTGCCACAACTTGTATGATATTGCTTTTCTAGAAAATTGATTTTGTTTAGTTTGTCTATTCCCCAAAAGCTAGCCACATTTTAGTTAAAAAGATTTATCAATGCAAGGAACATACTTAAAAAAAATTCTACATTTTTAAAAATGTGGTATATTGAATTTGATCTTAATCTGCAGCCAAACTGTATAATTTTGGCAATTACACCAGCCAATCAAGATCTTGCAACATCGGATGCAATTAAAATATCCCGTGAAGTGGATCCCACTGGTAATTCAGTCATTCTATTTTCTGTATTCTTGATTACTATTTGTTTTGCAATTTAGTGAAGGTCATTGGTTCCCCAGACTCAATGAGTTAGAAAATGCACATTCTTACGGATGACCAATTCAATTGTTTTGAACAGCTTGAAGCAAATAGTCTATAGATGTTCTAATTCTATCGTTGTTGATTTAATTTTAAGGAGAAAGAACATTCGGAGTCTTGACAAAGATTGATCTTATGGACAAGGGTACTGATGCTGTTGATGTAAGTAAATCATTTTTAGTTATGTTTTAAGACATTTTTTCTGCTTGAGAGTTAAGCTTACTTCAATTATCTTATTTCTAATTCATGACATGGACATGAGGAACGGGCACCTATTTCACTTTCGCAAGTGGAACACTTGGCTACGTGACTTTGTACTTATCTTTATTATGTATATTTCTTCTTCAGATGTTGGAAGGGAGAGCTTATAGATTAAAATATCCCTGGGTTGGTGTTGTCAATAGATCGCAAGCGGATATTAACAAGAACGTTGACATGATTGCTGCTAGACGTAGAGAACGTGAATATTTTTCTAGTACCCCTGAATATAAGCACCTTGCTCACAGAATGGGTTCTGAGCATCTAGCAAAGATGCTTTCAAAGGTAAACAATATAACAATTTATCCTTATAGATTAATAACTGGATGAAATATACATTATTTCTTTTTATTTTACATTGGTGTTAGTAATACTACTTGGAATATTTTATTTTACTTGCTTCAATGACTAAATCATTATTTTTTTTATATCAGCAATTGGAGGCAGTAATCAAGTCCAAAATTCCTGGTATTCAGTCTCTTATTAGTAAAACAATTGCTGAACTAGAAGCTGAACTGAGTCGTCTGGGAAAGCCTATTGCAGCTGATGAAGGGGTAATTGTACTCTTCATAACACAACCAATTTTAAGTTTAAATTTCTGAAAACTCTTGATTATTTTATATGGTCCCTTGTTGAAAAAGGCCTTATATTTTCATCCTAATGTAGCATTCTATATTTGAATTTTCAAATGATTGATCGCAAATCACGTGCAGGGAAAGTTGTATTCAATCATGGAAATATGCCGCTCATTTGATCAAATATTCAAAGAACATCTTGATGGCGTGTATGTATTACCTTTTTGCACACTTATTTATTTTAAAATGATTCACGGCCTTTACCCTTTTGTTTCTTATCCTTGCGTTTCATTCCTTTTCTCAAACTAACAATAATTTGTTAATCCCTTACAGGCGACCTGGAGGTGATAAAATTTATAATGTCTTTGACAATCAGCTGCCTGCTGCTTTAAAAAGGCTGCAGTTTGATAAACAACTTTCAATGGAAAATATAAGAAAACGTATTACAGAGGCTGATGGTTATCAACCTCATCTAATAGCTCCAGAGCAAGGATATCGCCATCTCATTGAATCTTCTCTAACTACTGTCAGGGGTCCAGCTGAGGCATCTGTTGATGCGGTATGCATAAAAGATATGAAAATTATTGTTAGAAAGCACGTTTCAGTGACCCTGTGGCAATTAGTCTTTTTCGTTTTGCAAATGACACAGCAAAATTTACTTAAGTACTACTTTAGTATTGCTACTTAGTATCATTCACAATTATGTGTTCAGTTTTGGTATCCAGCTAGGGATATTTCTGAAGCTTCAGGAAATGGTTTTCAAATAATAATAATTTGTCACTTGGTTATCACTCCTCTCTATTAGTTTTTCCCTAAAGCATATTTTTGAGATCTTGTGTGGTAGAAAGGACATGGTGAAAATTGTTCAGGTTGATAAATTGACCTTCTTTCTGATTTAAAGACCTTAGCCTCAATTAAGACCTTATCAAAAGCAGCCTTTAAGACAAGGAAATTTACACATTTCGTATTTTTATTCGTCATGTGTTTTTGTCATAGTTAATTTATTTACATAAGGATACGGTCTCATGAGCCTACTGAAATTTAATCCGGTGATTTTATTTTCTTTACTGATCTCCAATTTTCATATTTAGTAATGTCATTCTGATTTGTGTTTCCAGGTTCATTCCCTTTTAAAGGATCTAGTTCACAAAGCTATTAGCGAGACTCTGGTACGTTCCTGATCACCAAAAATTTAGCGTTTCTTTTCTGCTGCTGTGTTTAAGTTCAATTGCTTTGATCCTCCTTGCAGCTAAGGAAATAAAATGTTCATGATGTATGCCTTGCCTGGTTTCTGTCAATAGATTAAACTTTAACCTCTATATTTGAACTACGTAAAGCTGCTGATACTAAAGAGATGTCTAGCCGAAAGGCTAACACTTCCATCAAAGACTAATTATTAGCTCCACTTGTCAATGTAATAGGAAATGCTTCTTAAGTACATTATCTGATTTTTTTTCTAAGAATATAATCCTATTCTAGTTTTACTGTGAGAAGTAACATGTCATCTTTGGTTCTGAAGATTTTTTTGTGTGGGTCTTGTGACTACATAGTATTGGAATTTTCGAAGTAAAAGGAAACAATTGGGCAGTTTGGGGTCAATGATCTGGTTCCTTTCCGTGCAGAATCGGCAAGCAATTATGCAAGTCTAGATTGATGGCCAGATTTTGTAATTTATAATTTCATATTGACAACTTGGAATTTTTTGAATTTCTGTTCTTACACGCTTGGGGCATTAATATCGTTCTTCTCTCCTTTTAATCCTATTTTTTCTGGCATTATGATCCCACTGCCCTAGCTAAACTTATTAACTCACAGGACTTGAAGCAATATCCTGGTCTACGTGTTGAGGTTGGAAATGCAGCCATCGATTCACTAGAAAAAATGAGGGAGGAAAGCAAAAAAGCAGCACTACAGCTAGTTGATATGGAGTGTGGCTATTTGACGGTTGATTTCTTCCGAAAGATTCCTCAAGATGTTGACAAGGGTGGCAATCCCACACATTCAATTTTTGATAGATATAACGATTCATATCTTAGGCGAATTGGTAAATTTTACAAAATGCATTTTCGTACTTGGACTGAGATCATATACGATATGCTCTCTCTTGTAGTTTAACATAAACCTGTCCGCTGTCAATAATTGAATTACTAACACGCTCACTGTGAACGTATCAGGAACCAATGTTCTGTCTTATGTCAATATGGTCTGTGCAAGTCTTCAGCATTCAATTCCCAAGTCAATTGTCTATTGTCAAGTGCGGGAAGCCAAACGAGGCCTTCTCGATCACTTCTTCACTGAACTAGGCAAAATTGAGGTGAGAATTAATGTGTTCCCTATTTCTGTGTTGTATGATTTTAGTCATTTTATCTGACATTTTTTTTTTATATTTGGCTGATTTTCCTTTCCTAATAAATTAAACACTTACAGTCTGCATAAATCTTGTTGGCAGCCGAAGCGTCTGTCCTCATTGCTCAATGAGGATCCTGCAATAATGGAAAGACGAAGTGCCCTTGCAAAGAGGCTTGAGTTATATCGGAGTGCACAAGCTGAGATCGATGCAGTTGCATGGTCTAAGTAGATTTAGATGTGCATGCTACATCGTGTTCTGTGAGATCTCTATATCTATTGCATCGTGATAGATAGCTTCAACATTCTGTTAGGTTTCATTGCCATATTTAATAGGTTGTTAAAAGGAAAAAAGGAAGAGATGATTTCAATGTCTTCTCACGCACTTTGTAGATATTTCATTTCTGTAATTTTATTCAACTTTCGTTCTTGTTTTAAAAGTAAATCTTGCAAACAACAGTCTTTGTAGATGGGTTTGACGCATTCATTCAAACTTCGGTTATTGGCAAAAGTAGATAGAAGGAACATCGATGGTAGGTAGGCAATTAAAATCTTATCTCTCTTAAAAGAATACTTTTTTAAATATCAAAAGGAAAAATTTATGTGTTTTTCTAAGAAAATCAACTTAGATATAAATGTTTATGATAAAATAGTTTTAGCAATTTATGTTCAGCCATGTTCCTGCTTGGCATGTGACTGTATTTAGCTGGGTAATCACATCTCTTATGCAATTATTTAACGAATTGCTCAAAATTAAACAAAAGCAAATCAAAACAAATAATGCTAATAATTCTTTCAATAAACAATATTGATGTGCTAATCTAGGCCAATAGAAAAACATTTCTCACTCAAAATTTAATACAGCTTATCAGATTATACTTTCTTTTAGATAAATCCATACACAAATTTATATCAACCTAATATTATTTAATGTCTTATTTGTATAAATAAAAATAAAACATAGCTAATATTTTAAGAATATACTAAAATATGAATCATTTGATAATATTATCATTAAATTTTAATACAATTTAATGTAAATAATTAAAATAATATGAAACTATAATTTGTAGTTGAATAACATAATCCTTAGTAATTCAACATAGAATGCACAAAATGGTAGAGATTACTAGTAGAACTGTTATGTAAATCTAGAATAAGTATGGCTTAATTGCCAGAAGTCAACTTTCCAACAGTAGGGTGTGATGGCATTGGTTTGATTTTCCACATCCACCATTGCCCCTCCCCTGATTACTGCTCGTATCTCCAATGAAAATGTAAAAATGAAAATTCCTAGAAAAAACCTAAAAGCATCAGAAATTTAATCACTTTACAAAGAACGCAATACTACAAGCTGTTGAAGAATAAAAGCGGTCCAAAGAGCACAACTGCATCCATGGTGCTAATTACGGCAAAAATGGCAGTAGTGAAATACAGCCAGGACGACAAAAAGAGTCGGTGGAATTTTTCTTTCCAGATACGATATACCACACCTGTATATCAAATATGCTAACAAAATACAATATATAAACAAAACTAAAAGAAAAGGAAAAATTTAAAACCCATTAACCCATGAGAAGAGTCTCAATGGCTTCGAAGAAAAGTGCTGACATTTCAGGGCTAGGAGACTTGATTGCACATTTGACGCCAGGGTTTCCAATCACTGTGGTAAGCTCAATTAAGAATGGTACACCTCTAGGGAGTTTAGCTGAGAAGTAAAACACGTCCTGGTTAGCATTCTTGCGCTTTGCAATAAAGAACATGTTTGATGCAGCCAGTCGTTCCAGAGTTGCGTCTGCACTGCCAATCACAATGGCTGGGAAGTCCTTGGAAACCTCGTTTGAATCAGGAAGGGACCTCCATGTCTGCAGCACAGTAAACAGTCAGATCCTCCGTTAATAACAAAACTGACTAAGTTAATTAAGGTTTCACAAATTCTGTGTAACATAGATGACTGAACTGACCGAGTCCATGAAACTATGAAATACAAATTGAAAATTTTACGCATCACAAGAGTTATGAATTGCAAGTCTATTGCAGTTATGTCACAGGATAAAACAAATGGGAGAAAGACATACCTCTAGAAAACTGGAACGTTCCATTCTACCATCCTCGGTAAAGAATACATGTAACGAGAATTTATCATTGAAATACCACACAGGTTGTTGATTGTTTTTTACAGCAACCTGTAAAAGTGAGCTAGGAGGACCTTGCAACATGTTCTGGAATGTAACCATAGGGAGGTGTGTCCTAGCTGACGTTCCAGGTTGCAGCTGTGGAACCTGAACAAAAGGGTAATCTATTAAAACATAGCTTGACAGAGATATTGAAATAAAAGACAAATATGCAAATAACAAACCTGCAGGGGTCCAGCAGCTGCAAGACCAAATGTGTTCTTGTTAAATTGAATCATGAAGCCATCAAGAGTAACCTGACTGTTGTTCTCAAACAACAAACTATAAAATATTTGACCATCTTGTCTAGTCAGCTGTGCACTAATTTGTAACCCCTGACCAGTTGAAGCAGGCAGTAAAATATGTAGTGGAGGCCTGCACCCAAGGCATGATATCTAATTAGGTAAGATTCCACAAACAGAGCTAATGAAGGTGTCATAAACTTTTCAGGATCTTGATGAATGGTTGAACTCATGTTGAATATAACAAATTTTTAATGTTTATTATATCAGAAAAACATAGTTTATCATTAATCACAATTTCTTTACGAAAAGTGACATTCTGTTAATCATACAACAAATTATATGCAATGCGTGTAAAATACAGAATTGATCAGACCACATTGCAAAGAAATATGCTAATGATCCCAGATGCACTCACCCAGAAGGAGTAGCTGGCTGATCAACCGGAACAATAGAATTATCCATGCCCATCAAATCGCCAAGTAAATCTGGCAGAGGTGCAACAGATGGAGGTGTGGCTGGTGCACCTGTTGCAGATGCAGGTGCTAATTGCCTGCCAGTAGGTGGTGATGCAGGACCATTAGCAGGATTTGCATCAGAAAACCCTGTTTCACTTCCCTCAACATAGTCTTCGTCTTCTGTTCTCTGAGCTGAAGAGAGTACACGAGTTACAAAAACATCTGGAGGCTTGTGGTAAACAGAGGATAGTGTAGCAATGTTAGCAAGAAGCTCATCAAGTAGAGAAGGTTCAAGTTGATTTGAATCATCAGTTATCACAGGCTTCTCAGCTAACACAACATCCTTAGCAGCCTGAACAAAAGATATTAGATGCATCAAATGTACAGCTCCATACTAGTCCAACGAAATTAAGAAAAGGTGTAAAAAACATTATTTCAATTTGGTTAGAGATAGCACAGAATGATAGGACAAACGTAGCAGTCCGTCATAAATAATTAATGATTTAGGTGACTAAACTGAATATGCAACTAAATCATCATATATCACTGCAAACAAACAAGCTCGGATTAAAGTGCAAGAAATAAAACCTCAGGATCAGTAGAAAGGAGACGCCAATATATGTATGCACGATCTCGCAAATCAGGATTATCTGTCTCCACAGTGGCATTGTTCAAAACAACCTGTAGAGATACAGAATTAAGTGAAACTTAGCATGCAAGTCTGAAGATCATACTTGATTAAAAACTGTAGCGCTGGGAAAGATGAAACAATACAAGAGGGAGGATTTTTCAGTCTTAACAAGACAGCTAAAGATAGATTGACAGATCTATCTTCTAAAAGCAATAAATTTTGAAAATTTCCAAAAATAATCTCAAATCTGCATTCTTTAATAACACAAGGAATTCTCTTTTCAAGGATTTTTTTTAATTGAGAATAGACTGGACTTAAACCCCAAATGCAAGGGGAAGGGTTGCTCCAAGTCCATTATAAGCGGTAGTTGGCCTGTTAATGTATTATTAGAACTGAGAATTAATTGGCCATATCTCAAACCCAAAAGCCAACTAAAAAAGCAAGCACAAGTCATATAAGCTAATGTGGGATCTGAACAAGGAATTAAAAATAATGTAGAAATTAAATAGAAGTTATCCATCAGTCAACATTTATAAAATAATACTATAACAGATACGTGCTGTGAACATTGTAGTAGAAAAATAAAACGTTGCTAAAGGCAAGGAATACACAAAAATTATTCATTATATCTGACAATTGATATTAAAATTAGACATTGCTTATGTATGTCCCTCAATACAAGGAGAAGAAGAATATATTTGCATACTTAGCCCAAGAATAGTCCAACATGAAATATCAAACCATTATGTATAGTGGCGTGTTAATCATATCTATATGAATAAAACAAACATCTTAAGGTACGACCTGAATCATCTGTTGGGGGCCCTCAGTAGGCTTCTTCAAGAAAAGTTTGACAGTAGCAGTCAGCAACTGTAGTTGGACCTGTGCAGGTTCTTCCGGGAAACTTTCCAAGAAACTTTCAAGAAGTTCATCTGCGTTGTCAATTCTTTCCGCATATTCACCAATTATCCAGATCATTGATGCCTATCGGCTCAGGAAAAGGTTTGAATGGATAAGCACACATGGTAGTGCATAATGACAGTTACAAAGGACCTCGAAGAAATGTACCTTTGCTTCTGGCTCATCCAAGGTGTCTAAGCTCTCGCAAAGTGTTGCAATTATGGACTCATATCTACAAAGCAGTACAAATATTCGATGGATGTTTTAGAGAGAGATGTAATCCCTGAATGTGTTATCTCCTACTCAAAAACTAAATGCAGATAATAAATATATCATAACATTACGTGTTGGGATATCTTCTAAATATATCTTTGATAACAATGATTGCCTCTTGAACCACGTAATTTACTTTTATCTTGATCAACTCAAGCAAAACACTAATGCATCTTTCAGCAGCTCTCTCCAATTTGATAGCACAGCGACCAATTGCTCGAACAGCCTTTCTTACAAAATCCACATCAACTTCAGTAGCATACTCCTTAAATTCTAACAAAACCTGCAAACAGTGTGAAATAAAAAATAAAAAAACTAACAAACAGAACTTTGCATATTCAGCTAGATTGGCTCAACTAAATGGTAATGCAGCAATGCACCAGATGCACATATGTGAATCTCATAAATATGAAAGATCACAGGACAAATTGCTTTTTCAATAAAAGAGGATATTCTGTTCACATGAATAAACTACCAACATAACATATCATCTAAAATATAAAGCAAAAAATTGTTCGATGGCTCATAGTGTGAGTTTCATCCATATGAAAGGGTTACAAAAACATAAAATGCTCACTACAACAGAGATTAACTCCAACCATGAAATAAATATGGGATGGAGAGGAAAATAGGAACTGACAATACACACAAGCAATACCTGGTCTATATTTCGGTCTGAAGCAAGTTTGATCATAATTTCTAACTTTTCCATTTTTACATAGATGGGATCATTGTACTTGCAGAAAAAAACCTGCACATAGAATATACACTCCATAAGCATCCCATCTTCCCAAAAGTAATAGAAAAGTTCTTCAATAACGCCCAAGGGTTTTGTAGCACCAACAAGTTCACAATACAATATTCAAATCAAACTACCTTAATTTCATGAGCAAGAATTGTCGGTCTTCTTTGTACTATAAGATTGATATTTCGCAGTGCTACATATTGTATCTCAGGTTCTGCAGAGAGTAATGTCACAAGAGGAGGGGCCATTTTTTTGCACAGATTCCGAACCACATCAGTACTGGTGATAAGCTCCATTTGCAGAAGGATCATCTAATGGTCAATATTAGTAGTTAGTAAACCAAGACAACATTATCAACAAAGTCATGAGGTAAAGTGAAAAGGTATATAAGGAAAAATCACCTTAACAGCAGACAGAACAACTGCACAATTGGCATGCTGTAAGCGAGGAGTAACTCTTTCCACTATATTCTCAGCTTCACGAGCATCAGCTGCCTTGTATCTAGAAAGAGCATCTAATATGAAAACTTGACCCCATCTGGCACGTTAAGAAAATGTAACGTCAAGTTAACCAATATGTGATCATAGATCAACAACAAAAGATCAAGATGACAAATAAAATAAGTACCACATGAACAATCATAAAGGAAGGGAGTTTTCTAAAACGGGATTCAGTATTGTTTCCAGTTTTATTTGTGTTAGCAAATATACAAGAAACTTACTCTGTACATTCATTTAAAGCTGTGAGGAGCTTTGACAGAGTGTGACTCGAGATCTCAAAAATAGGTCTACTATTGTTTTCCTGAATTTCAGCAAGTGCTGCAACAGCGTTAGCAACAACCATTGGATTATTATCAGATATCAAATCCTTCAGAGACTCCAAAAAACCCCTGTCCTCAACTAACTCTGCATTTATATCATAAAGTTTGGCAACACAAATAGCTGCTGTCTTACGAACATATGGATCGTCATCCTGTCAAAATATATCATAAAAAATATGAATTACAAAAAGGACCAAAAAAGAAAAGAAAAACAAACTTTGGCATTGTTATGAACAAGAGGAATTTTAAAATTTAACAATATTATATATGTGTGTGTGTGAGTGTGTGTAAGTTGGAACTGTGCTGTGTACCTACCTTCAGGCATCTTTGAAGGGGATCGCACAGATATTCAGTAATTTTATCAACACGAATGCAGCCCATTGTACGTACAGCTAAGGCGCGGATCAAAGGATTTGGATCTTGTGAATCCTGTCAGTATTTATAAATGACAGGAGAGAAAAATGAATCAGATTCAAGAGTACAAATATTACAATATAATAGTAAGGTATCCGTTCAGATACACATCTCCTGGGTAAACCAACACCATTGTATATGGATTTGGGAAGAATTTCAAAAAGTGGGATAATAAAAAATTGGTATAACAAGATGGTGGGGAGAGCAGGAACATATAGTCAAGAAACCCCAAAATGCCAAGAAATAAACAATGGTGAAGGATAACAAAATAAGTAATAAACAACAGAGCAAGAGGAAATAGCAGTTATTCCAGTTTGTTACCTTAACAAATGTATTCACAGCAAGTATTGCTAGGTCAGGCTGGCTCTTTGCATAATTTATCAGATATAAGTACACTAACTTTTTGAGCTCCAAATTTTCTGTTTGCATGCAATTCACTACGTCTGTGAACAATGACGAGACATCCTTCCCAACAGTCATTGCTGCAATAACTTTTTTGACAGCATCTTTTCTTTTGTCCTGCAAAACATGGAAGAAAAACAAGTTTCACATTCCACATACTTCTTCACGTTTATTATATCTGGCACATCAATACAAGAGGTCTTAGCAAAGAGGTAAGACAAAGAGTCCAAGAAAACATGCGTGAGAATTTAAAATGCTGATAACTGATCACCATACACGATCAGTGCGTAAATTGAAGAAAATAAAAAATTACAGAAGAGACACGCGTGTAACAATATATCTAAAATGCCCCATAGGAGGTCAAATATTGAGCTGCATAAACAAAAGGGAAAAGTAAAATATGAAAAGAGAATGCAGCAAATATAACAATGATGCATTAAACAAGTGCACTTATTAAGTGCGTGTCTAGTAGTACTAACTTATCAGGGAAAAAACTTTTGGAGTCAACAAGCCATTCGGTGTAACTCCGACATCTGATTCAACATGAAAATGAGGATATTAGTGTGTTGTAAAGACTGTTCCAAACACACTAAACAAGATAGGATTTAGGAATTAATGCTGTAGAGAAAAGGTTGAGGTAGCACCAATCACATACAATTGGTACAACTTGGCCTTAGGTGGTTGGGCATGCGAGAAGAAGAGAAAATCAAATAAAGAATGGTCCTATGGCAAGAGATGGAGGAAGGCCGAGAAAAGTATAGGCAAAAGCAAAGCCACGGTAAAGGATTAAATGGTCAACAAGTTTTCGATAAACAAGATTCATGAAAGAACTTTGCGACATCCTTTAACCCATATAGCCAACAGCAAAATCCCACCTAGAAAAATAAGGCTTGGTTATTGTTGATATCATCACATGTGCTAACAAGCAAATTCCCCCCAAAAAAATGAAAAATAGTCTAATTTTTTTCAGATTTCTTCTCTACTTTAAAGATCCCTATATGTATACTGGAGTCCTAAACTTCAACTTCCAACGAATTGATGCTTCGTTACCATAGATCAGCGAGTGAATGTCCAAAAGAGAAATCAAGAGAGTATCAATATTTGTATAAATTGTCAAGTCATAATAGAGACGCGTGAAATTGCGCGGCGAAGATTGAAATAAGATCCAAAAACGACAAGGAAATAGAAGTAGAAACGGAAAGGGGAACGATGAAAAGGAAGGAACCTTGTACTGAGAATTGAGCTCTTCCTTGAGCTCAGGGATTTCACCCTTCTTGGTGGTGGAGAAGTACTTGGAATCGTTCCTACTCATCTTCCCTTCCCTTTTGCGTGAGCGATACTATTCTTCTTCCGCTTCCAATTTCTGATTTCTGATTTCCGATTCTGAACCGAAAAAACAACACCGCTACGCTTGGCTTGACCGCGGAGGGAGAAAACACAGAACGGCGTCGTAGCAACTCGTTTCCCTGTAACGGGGGAAGACAAGTAACATACTCCTTCTAATGATCGTAAACTAACAACTGTTTTTCCTGTATTACGAGTATTCTTAATTTAATTAATTAAAAAAATTAAATATATTTTTAGTCTTTTATGCGAAACAAAAATTTACATTTTGATGCAGTTTAATTTTAAATTTTAAAAATAAATAAATATCGTTCTCTTGTTTAATTATATTTAATTCTTTTTATATATTAAACAACTTGTATTTGAACAATTTATATTATTTGAATTGTATTTAACACGTAAAGAAAACTAATATTATTATTTTAAGAGGAATATATTTATTTATTTATTAAATTTATTATCAAAATTTAATATATAAAAAAATTTAATTTTACATCTAAATTTAAAAGACTACAAAAATATTTAATTCATGAAAAAATTAAAATATATGTAAAAATACTTTTAAAAGTACAACACAAAAAATTTAAACTAAAAATAATAAGATAAAATATTGAAGCCCATAAAATTAGGCTTTTATTTTTTGTAATGTGAGAAATATAATACAAATTTAAATTTTAAAAAAATGGGAATGGAAGAAACAATCAGGGATGTGCGCAAAGAAAATTCTAATAGGCTTGTCTATATTCTTACTTATGTTCAATATGTTTTGTTTCTTTTTGCACCTAGCATTCATACTAATAGCAAACCGATAAAAATATTGTCTTTGTTGCATCATGTCACCTCTATTTTTTGTCGTTACCTCCAATTGCACCTTCAATTTTCATTGTCGTCTCATTGTTTGAGAGGAGGAAGAAGAAAATATTGTTCTTAAGAGTATTATATACATTCTGAAAAACTCGTTCAAAAAATTGTTATAGAAAACCAATTTTGGAACTCATCTCATATGTTTCGGAAAGTTTATTCTAAAAAAAGGTTCATTTTATGATTTATCATATATGTTTGAGAAAGCTCATCCCACAAAACTTATGTTTTTGAAAGTTCATTTTAAAAATTCATTTTAAAAATTCATTTCTTCTATTCTTGAAAACACGTTTTGCAAATCATGGTCTGGACGTTTCAAAAAACTAGAAAAAAAAAAGGTAAAACGTAATCTATAAGTCAAAAGTTAAATGGTAATTTTAAAATTTATGTATAGTTACAGATTATGGAGGTGCAGTAGAAAAAAAAAAGATATTGATTAATAACACTATGAGGTAGATGAATTTTCTAAATATCCACATCATATATAACTGTTGACAAACTATGCTAATTATGTCGCATATGTGTTATGGCAATGTCAGTATAATACTTGATTTATTTTTTTAATTTTGATGGTTAATGAGTTATTTGAACTTTATATCCAATTGTTTTGTCCATGGTCAAGAGAGATCATAATTTCCAATGAGAACAAATTAAATAAATTTGAAATATGTCATTTGGTTGTTTAAGATTTTGTGTTGAATTTTGGTTTGATGTCTTTATGTGATATTTATTACGATTATGTTTGATATAAGGGTTTCATATTGACGTTAGTTGAGATATGACATATTTCATGTTTTGATTGGTGAGATAATTGTCACACTAGATAATGTTGAAATGAAGTATTGTACTTTGAAGTGACTTAGTGTGCTATCATTGACTTATTGGGTGTTGATTACACGAGGGTTACATTTGAGCTAAGACAATGTCGTGGTCCTCAAGTTAGGTTAAGAGAGGTACACAACAATTATTGTGAGAACCAATAGTGGGAGTACACTACACATGCCTACTTGTTGCATGCACTATTTTTACGAATAAGAGTGTCATTTTGATCCGTGTATCCTATTTTCTGCTCTCCGGTGACTTAAAGTCATGTAGCATATATGCTTGGAGAGTTGTTGTACTAACCCACTTATACGAGTAGCTTTGAGATGTCAACTTTGTTGAAACAAAACAGTTAGTTGGATACGTGACTCTTTTACAAACATATATCTTGCACTTTCATTTCCTTTGTTATTTTATTATATATTGACCAACCTTTAATTAATTTTTTATAGAGTTAGAGTTATGACCACTTCCCTGTGATGGGAATGAGGCATTTGTTACCTATTTACGATAAAGATAAACCTCGTGTCGCATGTTGGGTGATGAGGAGACAAATTTCCAACCTACTTGAGACCAGGACACATTTAGATGGCTTAACATAGGATAAGGTGATATGAACCTCATATGAATCACAACAAATTAGTCGTCCACAGATGGTCATCAAAATGGTTTATGGTTGGATTAAAGTATGTGTGATTGTACATTGACATTTACCTAAATGTATGTTAAGGCAATTTAGATATGAGCAGTCAATCTCGTGGTCGTCAAACACTGTATAAGAGGATGACAGAATAACCACTAATGATTGTTGGTTGCGCTTTATTTAGCACATGTATGTAAATGTCACATCGACGTCATCTTCATTTGCATGTGTGAAGGAATATCTCCAGTGGTTCAGAAGTATATATCATCCCTATGTTATTTCTGTCACTGAGGAGAACCGACCCAATCTTGTACCTCGACTTCAATGACATATCACATATTTTGTAGGAGATCAAAGCCAGGATGGTGTGTTGGTAATGTTTATGTGATTATGCTATTAAAAAATGTTAATTAATTTATTGGACTATGAATGCAAATATCTATCAAACACATGATGAGAACATTTCAGACAATGATTGATTATCATGATGTTAACGAGGACACTATAGTATGAGACTATGCTAACGAGACATTACAGATAGCTTGTGTACATGCATCCAACAATAAAGGAGGTCGAAATGTATGCGACAAACGTTCACCATCATTTGGGCAACAACGTCTTTTATTATGTATTTAGTTTTTTTTTAACTTTTTAACAACTTTGTGTATATACAATTAAACAACTTTGTATTTTCATTTATGCATGTGTTCATAATACACAAATATTAACCTTGAAACAAGTCAACATATATGGAATTAACACCTGTAAACTCTACAAATGTTTACATCCTACTTACATGAAAAGATTACCATGCTTGGATAAATGATAACCTTCGTGTAGATGAATTTGTAAATATAAAATTAATAAATGAAACTTATTTTATAATGAAACAAAAGAATAATAATGTTACATACATACAGTGATATCCATCAACATGTCTCGTACATATTAATTTATGTTGTATTAATTAGAAGGCGGTGTAATACTTAGTGAGAAAATCATTATGTTGTATTAATTAGAAGGTGGTGTAATATTTAGTGGGAAAATCATAATATTTTGATTATATGAGAGACATACTAAAATGATATTACATCGACATAGTTAATTTTTGATACAATCATACACTTGTTTATATTAGTCTCTAATTAACGAAATAAATTGTTATAAAAACACAAGTAAAGTGTCAACTATAATATACTAATTGCGAGTCAAATATTAAATTTCAAATCAAGTAAACATAGTGAATGAAAACGTAACTACAAAGGGAGAATAAAAAAGTAAATTTTTTATCATATTATTTGGAAATGTAAAAACATAAAAATAAGTCACAAGAAGATATAGAGAGAATTGTTAAAAAAAATAGCATTTATGCATTTTCAACCAAACTGCATGTTATGGATCACAAGCTCAAAAGTATTAGTTTCAAATCCTTAAACACAAATTATTACTATTATTCATTACAAATTCAAACTCTAAAAACCTAAATATATTTCCATCTATAAAAAAGAAAAATCAACTGCCAACCTAACCAATAAGTAAGCAAATTATTTTCATAAAACAAAGGCAAAGATTGTTTATAGCATTATAACTAAACTTAAATATATTTTTTAGACTCTAAATTTTAAAATAAAATTAAAATTTGTTTAATTATATTATTTTTAAAATCTTTTTAATTAGTTAACTAAATTATTATTTTGTTTTATATTTTAAACTACATTTTAAATTAATATTTAAAATGTTTATATTGATGTTTTAATTTAAATATTAATATGTAACGTGTTTAATATTATTAATTAAAAGAATTATTTTTATTATTTTTTAAATTTAATGATTAAATATATTAAAATTTAAGACATAAGTAACTTTGAATTTTGTTAACAAATTTAAGAGTGATATATTTTTGTAGGATTATAATAGTACGTGAAGTGTGATAATTAAAAAAAAAATGGTTGATGTTTTTTGTCACTGTCACATGGGGGCACAAGTCATGGTCTAATCAGTTTTTGTTTTTTAGATGTAGGACATACTTAATTTCTAACACGTGTAATATTAATTAAAAACTTAATAAGACTCCCGTATGGAGAAAACACACTGGGAAAAGGAAAAAAAAAAGCCAAATCTTAAATTATTTATTTATTTAGTGAATGAATAAATTGCTATTGAAGTCAACAGGTTTCAATTTGGTTGCCCCATGAACACAGTTCATAAATGTACGGTCACGATCATTCCTTTTACCAACCTCCCTCTTCAATTACTGCACCCATTCCATAAAAAACAAACTCAATCAAGTAATTTGAATTATAAAATATGAAATATAAAATATTTTATCTTTTATATTAGAAAGATATAAAAACTCTTCAATTATAAATTTAATATTTCAGTTGTAAAAATAATATAACAAAATAAACCTAATATTTATTTGATGAAAAATGTGAATAATGAGTTGGTTGGCTGGTTTTGCTTCGTGCTTCTGCCAGCAAACACAGCTGGAATTAGCGGAATCCAGCTGGTACTGTACGGATCAAATATGCAGCTACCGTCGCCGTTTCTGTCTTTTCTTTATTTTTTTCATAATTTTTCTTTTATATTAAAAGAATGCACCTGCATCTAGTTATTACGTATTATGCAATTAATTATAAATAAAATGGTTGGTATATTTTATTTAGAGATTAGTTAGTTATCTACATGTGAAAAACTTAATTGTAAAAATTAAAAAATATATGATCTAAAAATTTTCTTAAAAGGTTAAGAAAATAAATAAAATGAGTTGGTTGAAGTGGTGAGACTGGTACAATGCCAAGGGGAGGGTAGGACCCACAGTCAAATTTTCAAATTACAGTCTTGCCCTTTTGAACGTTCAACCAGCATCATTTTCTTAATTTGTGTGTGTTGGATTTGGAGCCAGTAAAAATGTGCTGGTTGTGTGCAAGATTACCAAGATATCCTTTGTCTTTTCACTTTTGGGCTCGAATGTTTGTTTGACAAGTCTCTCTTAAACTGATATTTTATATAACTCTATTCTAAATATGGTATCTCACCATAACTTTTATTATAACCTTTTGTTAGTTTTAATAAATAAATATATTTAATTTTAGTTTAGTTAAATATAGGATTATAGTATAGATAAGCATAATCTACTATATTTTGAATAAAAATTATATAATTATCAATATATATGTAAATTAAAATAGATTTTTTAAGAATAATGTTACTTTTTTTCAAAACTTTAAATTTTTATATTAAATTTATATAAAAAGGCTTTTATCATCTGAATATTGTTAAAAGATTAAAAAATTTAAGGTTGTTAGTTAATAAAAATATGGAGTAGTTATTATCTTCAATTGTTCTATTTTCCTTATATACCATATACAAATCTATTTTATTGTACACAATGGAGTAGTTATTGGCATAAATGAGTATTTTATATATAACCATTTTATGTCTCAGACTATTTACCAAGGTTGTCGTGGACAGCAAATTGAGTTCTCTGTAAAACTATGAGAAATATCCTTATGTTCACTTTAGGATATATTTAAGAATTTCTAATCAAATTAATCTGAATAAAAATATATAAACACTGTAAAATAAAATATTGAATAAATTTAAATATAATTATATATTTAAACTACTAAGAATATTGTTATAATGAATAATGTCATGAGTGGTAAAAGCAAACACAGGAGATCTTTAACTGATCTGTATAAAATTTGTCTGAATCATTTAAGTATTTATTTCGATAAAAATTTCAAACTAAAATTTGTGTTGGACGAGAATGTGATCATTCTTAAGAGGTTGGTAACTTAAAAAAGAGAAAGAATAACTAAATTTAAAAAATACAAATACAAAAGAGTTAGTATTGCTATAGTAAAACTTTTCCAGTACCAATCAATTATGTAAATTAGTTTTTCAAAAAATAATAAATATATACAAAAATATAAACTCTCTCTTTATTTAAATTGAATGCACATGTAAATAAAAAAAAAATCTATGGATCAGTTATACAAGTTTTGGTGAATAAAAAAGCCACGAAATATTTTTGGCTTTTGCTTAAATTATTTAATTTATTCTATTTTTCTTAATCATTGTTAAGAATATTAAAAAATAGTATTACATGAGTTAAGGGTGTAATACATAAGGACAAAAGAATAAAATGGAAAATAAAGAGTATTTATTTGGATAGGGTGAAAAAAAAGAAAAAGAAGAGAAAAAAGAGAAAAAGAAGAGAAAAGTCAAAGTTGTCATTAACCTCAAAATCTGTCATAAACGGTAAAAAGATCGCGAAGAGATACCGTGACAAATCCGAAATATCGGAAAGAGTTGGAGGGCAAATCTGTATTTACGCAGGCCTTATAAAAGTTTCCATATCGGTTCTCCTTCCATTTCAGCACATCCTAATTCCAAACCACTGCATACCCAGCCGCCGTCTCTCTTTCACTCTCTCACTTTCTATCAAGGGCCTTTTCCGGCACCCTTCGCCGGAGAACAACCGCGTCTCCAATCGCCGGAGACTTGGAGGGCTTCGCCGGAGAGCAATCGTATCCGCGGACGGCGGTTCGTAAGAGTTTGGTTTCGTGCATGTTGAAACGGCGGCGTTCGGTGGTGGTGGTGAGCAATCGGGAGAGAGTGGGGTAGGATGTAGTTTGGTTGATCAGGGGAGATGGGGAGAGTGGTCGTGGGGGTGGCGGTGACGGTGGCTGTGGCGACGTGTGCGGTTGCGGCGGTGGTGGTGGGGCGGAGAGTGAAAAGCCGGAGGAAGTGGAAGAAAGTGGCGAATGTGGTGAGAGAACTGGAGGAAGGGTGCGACACTAGGGTTGGGAGGTTGAGGCAAGTGGTGGATGCCATGGCCGTGGAGATGCACGCCGGGTTGGCATCTGAAGGTGGCTCCAAGCTCAAAATGCTTCTCACATTCGTCGATAATCTCCCAAATGGGTAATAATCTCTTTCTTCTTTTCCTTCATTAGGTTCCGATTGCATTGCCCCTTTCCTGTCCTTAACTGTGCCATTAAGAGTCTTCTTTTCTTGGGAAGTCAATGTGCATTTCCCCTTCTTGGTCATTTCTTTATTTTTTCAGCATTTTCTTATTTTTGTCTTTTACGTCATTCCGTGTGTGTAGTTGTCGTCTAATTACATCAAGATACTGTTTATTTCTGCTTTCACTCTTATGATTTGTGCATATGTTCTACCCATGTGCATTTATATCTGTTGCATTATATATTGTTTTCAAATATGCCGATGGCGTTCTTTTTATGTTCTTGATTTGATATGATGGAACTTTTAAGTTTTTTAAATAACATTTCGAATGCTTTTTAGAATATTTTTAGTAGAAATCAATGATCTGACAATCCGTGATTCATGACTGGTTAACAGTACTGTCATCGTATTTTAATTAAAGTCCTCTTTGAACTGGGGTTTCTGCTGAACTTTAACTTTTGCAACATCCAATGCATTGCCCGTTTGTAGCGTACGTTTTGAGAATTCCATGTTATGCACATGATTTGTGTCAACACTGAAGATTGAGTTACAGAATCTAAATGTAGGACTGTCATCGTATCTATATCTGTTTTGGGCGTTCCACACGATCGCACACGATGCCTGAGCATACTTTTTTTTTGGAATGAAGAGTGGTATTTGTTAAATTAATTTGATTCTATAATTTTGTCTTCGCATTGATACGTGCAGTTCAATATGAATGTGATGTATTTATATATTTATATATTTTTCTACTTCTATTATCAGGACCGAGAAAGGAACATATTATGCACTTCATCTCGGGGGTACAAATTTTAGGGTTTTGCGGGTTCAATTAACTGGTCAACCAACTTCAGACTTGGAACATGAAGTAGAACGACAACCCATTCCCCAAAATGTCATGACCAGCACAAGCGAGGTGACTTGACCAAAACACTAAAATTTTGGACTTATGTGGTGTTTGCTTGGTCTTTTAACACAGTAGAGGTTGACTGATTTTGCTGCCTGCAGGACCTCTTTGATTTTATTGCATCTTCATTGAAGGATTTCATTGCCAAAGAAGGAGATGGTTCCACTATTTCACAGGGCAGAAGAGAACTTGGATTTACATTCTCCTTTCCTGTGAAGCAAATGTCTGTTTCCTCTGGCATTTTAATCAAATGGACGAAAGGGTTTTCCATTGTAGACATGGTTAGTCAAGTGACTTTAAAGAGGTTTTTTGGGGAATTGGAAAAACTTATACTCCAAGGGAATATTGTGGTATATGGAAAATTCTTGTATCATGATTCCTCATAGAGCTGATCACTAACTTTAATGGTACCTTTTGTATGTTTGAGAGAAAAATCATGATTTTGAACAGGGTAATAATTTGTTTAGTTTTATACTTTATATAAAAAGTTATCTATAAGCCCAGTGCATTTAGTTAGTTGTGTCGTTAATATATTTCTTGTTCGGTTATCTTTTATATAGATCTCATTGCAGCCTTTTAACTTTATTGACCAAATTAGTTTTTTATTTTTTATTTTTTTAAATGGCTTTTTGTGCTTCCCCCTTTAAGAGTTACAAAATGGATGTAAAGAGCCTTCTCAATTGCAGAATTCTAATAATAGTAGTGTGTAAATATCATGACCGCGTTATATTAATAAGAACTGTGTGTTGTCAGGTAGGAAGAGATGTTGCAGCATGTTTGCAAGAAGCCTTTATAAGGAATGGCCTAGATGTTCGGGTAGCTGCCTTGGTAAGGAAGTACTTTCTTTTAACCCCCAGTTATATTTTTATCCTCCAACTTAGAATGTTGCCAAGAGCAATGTCTGATAATTACATAACTTGGTATGATGTCTGTTTAATGAATTGCTACTTTTCCAAAGTCATTTTTGCAGTTAATTCTTCGTATTTTGGAATGAAGGATAAATTGTGGTAGTTTGACTGACATTTGTTTTCATTAAGAAACTGTGTTGCATTTTTTATCGCTGTGAAATTGTTTTCTTAATGCACTGTAATTATGTGGAGAACTGTGCTGCGTTGGTGTTGTGCATTATAAATAAGTAATGTTTTATTTATGATTATTATTATTATTATGGGAAACATGATTTCATGTTCATGTTCAACAGGTTAATGACACTGTTGGAACATTAGCAGTCGGGCATTATCACGATCCAGATACAGTTGCTGCAATTATAATTGGTACCGGTACAAATGCCTGTTATTTGGAACGAGTTGATGCTATTATCAAGTGCCAAGGTCTTCTTATGTCATCTGGGCGCATGGTATTGCTTTGTCTTGTTTTCACTTCTGTCTTTTGTTTCTCTTGAAATTTCAGCAAGTTTAACTCTTCTGGTTTTTAGGTTGTTAACATGGAATGGGGGAACTTTTGGTCATCTCACTTGCCAAGAACATCGTATGACATTGATTTGGATGCTGCTAGTCCTAATCCAAATGATCAGGTGAGGTTCTGCATCAGATGACTTCTGTTGTTTGATTTGTCATATGACTAAAATGTTGGATATTTGGATACAGGGTTTTGAGAAAATGATATCTGGAATGTATCTTGGTGATTTAGTGAGGAGAGTCATTCTCAGGATGACATTAGAGTCCGATATGTTTGGACCTATTTCTCCAAAGCTTTCAATGCCTTTCATACTGAGGTGAGTACTGAGTTCTTTCTGTTTGTTGAATGTATTATCCATTAATTTGTTTTAAAGTCTGGTTTATATTGTAATGGTTCAATTCCATTTTTTATTTTGATTGCCATTGATCAATTTCAATGTCTTAGAGATGGTTGATCATTTATTCTGGAAAGTGAATTTGCTGTATATTTATCAAGTGAACTTAGAATGATTTATTTGATCCTGACTTGATCGCCTGATGCAAACTTTTCGGGCCATTTCTGAAATGGTGTGCATATTGGCAAGCCTCACCCATTCTCCTTCATATATCTTGAACTAAAACTATTACATTACCTGATGGAAATTCAGGACTCCTTTGATGGCTGCCATGCATGAGGATAACACGCCTGACTTGAGAGAAGTAGCAAGAATCCTTAATGATATATTTGAGGTAAAGAAGCGGCGCACACCTTATGTTTTGGCCTTGCCTGCTGTAGTTTAATACTAATTCTTTTGTTGTATGTCTCAGATCCCTGATGTTCCTTTGAAGGCAAGAAAAATAGTGGTGAAGGTGTGTGATGTGGTGACTCGTAGAGCTGCTCGATTGGCAGCTGCTGGTATTGTTGGTATCTTGAAAAAGATTGGTAGGGATGGGAGTGGTGGCATCACAGGTGGACGGAGTAGAAGTGATATGAAAATGAAAAGAACAGTGGTGGCAATTGAAGGGGGATTGTATTCTAAATATACATTGTTTAGGGAGTACTTGCGTGATGCTCTAAATGAAATATTGGGGGAAGATATTGCCAAGCACGTTATTCTAAAGGTCACCGAAGATGGATCTGGCATTGGGGCCACACTGCTTGCTGCCTCCTATTCATCCTAAACTGTGGATAAAGGGGGTTACTTACACCGCCATAAATATATTTATATATATATAATTTGTTTAATATATATATATATATATATATGTATGTATATATCTGCATATTTATATATATGTACATATATATATATATATATATATATATATATATATATATATATATATATATATATATATATATATATATATATATATATATATAGGCACACACACACGTATAGCCATGTAAATCAGAATTTGTTCTCCATATTTTAAATATCTCTGTATAAAGGAAGGTTTCGTCTATTCTTTGACCAAGTTATCTTCATTTATATGATTATTATTTTTTTAACGGCTGACTAGGAAGGAGTGATATCTTGAGATTGAAGTTTGCTTATTATGTCTTGTTAAAAAGTAATTAAATCTGAATGCTTTTTCAGTTATCTACCTATTGACTAGCCTACAATGATCTTGTCGATGACAAGCCCAACAATTAACGTTGTTGTGATAATTTTATAATATTAAAATGGTTATACGTACGTCCACTTGTTTCAAGTTTATTTAAATAAATAATTTAGGTTACAATCTTTCTGAATTTCTTCTTCCCTTCATGAAGTAATGATTTGTATTTGAGGATTCTTTTTCATGTATGAAATAATAGTTTACAACTAATACACAAATTTAAATTATTTTAAGCTTTAGTTTATTTATAATATGTTATATGGGTATGTAATAATTAAATCATTCAATTTTTATATTTTAAGATTTTAGTTTTATGTTTTTCATTTAAGAAATAATAATTATAATATTTTAAAAGAAAAACAATGAAAGAAAATGTCATTTTATTAAATTTAAGGGATATTAATTGCGAGTGGCCTATTTAAAAAGTGGTAAAAATCTACTATGAAAAGAGAGTTATTAATGTCATTTAGTACAATTATAAAAGGAAATATAGACATGATAAATAGTTTATTTATTTATTTTGTAAGTACTATTTTTGTTATATTTAGTAATTTTAATTTTAATTTTAAAAAGGGATTATGTTAAAAAACAGTCAAATAATTTTAAAAAATAGTGAAATATAAATTATTCATTTTGATAATTTTTTATAAGAATCATTTATAGTTTATTAATATTTTTTGTTTTAATAATTAAAAATGATTTTATAGTTCAATAAAATTTTTAGTGTAATAAAAATAAAAGTGAGGAAAAATAGTAGACATATTTTCTGTTTTACACAATGTTCAATTTTACTCCTTAAATAACTTTTTCTTTTAACTAGAATTGAATAATTATCTTACTTTTTTACACTTTATGTGTTAATTTAAATTTGACTTTTTTCTTTCCATTTATTTTCTAAGTAACCGTCTTTTTAAACTAAAACAATTATACTATCAATTTTATTTTGATTATTAACTTATATTTATTAGTTTATAAATTAAAATAATTATTTTATTTAAATTCAACTATTTGTTAAATTAAATTAATTATCTAGAAAAGAAAACTCGTTTATTGTATAATAACATTTTGTTACCCTAATTCTTTGAGTTGTATGAGAAGACCTTATATATTTTTTTTAATAACTTGCATGTGTGAAATGTTTTTTGTAATTATTATGAAAGCAAGATAAAATTTCACAGTCAAATGTTCTTACTCAATAGTATAAAATGAAATATATTTAATAATGAGATCTCTTGTTCAAAATGATGTTAGTTCGAACTTGATAGGAATGTATCATCTTCAATAGTGATAATGATAATATAATGGAATAATAAAAAATAATATTAAGTAAAAAATATGTATCATGTGAAAAATATATTAATAATTGAAATATACACATTTATTTATCAGTACTATTTCTCAATATTTCTAGAATAATCACAGTAGCGAATCTATTATTATTTTTGGAAGTCTGTATGTTCAAAACAAAAATTATTTTTAAAACTTTTAATATAGATAAATATATCAAATATATTTTTAATATCCTTCTGAACCAAAAATAAAAAGGAAAAAATAACAGTTATAAATTAAAGTGACGCAAAACCGCTACTCAGCTTTAGGAAGTTGTATTTTGGTGTGCAATGGCACCCAAAGGTAAATCCGATGCAGCCGCCGCCGCGGCCGCTGACAATGGCAGAAAAAGAAGACGCTATCTTCCTCATAACGTATGTGTTCTCGTCTATTCTCTTATGCAGTTTTTGCATTTCGAAGTTTGTCTTATTTTGTGGCTGAGTTTTGTTTTCGTGAGTTTTTCCAGAAAGCAGTGAAGAAGGGTTCGTATCCTCTGCGGCCTGGCGTGCAAGGCTTTTTCATCACTTGCGACGGCGGAAGGGAACACCAAGCCTCTCGAGAAGCTCTCAATATTCTTGATTCCGTATGATATACATTTATATTTTCATCTTTCCTTTTCCTTTTTCGTCATCAGCGTTCCAATTTTGCAATTGAAACTGTCTAAATACCTTTAAGAATTTAAACACGATATTTATGGGTAGTGTTTTTTGAACATAAGAATTTAGTTTTTCTATTTGTTCAAATGCAAATTTCCATTAGACGAGGGTTTTATTTCTGTTGTTAGTTTATTTTATCATTTGTAGAACCTAGACACTGTACGGTTGTTCTCATCACTTTGGCCCTGGCTGATTAACCTGAGTTGTTTTAGGTGCTCTCTGATTGATTGTTTATTCAAACACGTGACCTTACTAAAGGGGATGGTTTAGGCTTGAATTTTATTTTGTATTGAAGTGAACACTATTTTTGGTTTCTTTTTCTTTGTGAAACTATATCATGCTTTCGGTTGTTTGTCATGCAGTTTTATGAAGAGCTAGTTGGTGGGGAACATTCAAGTGTAAAGGAATTACCCAGCAAACCCTTAAATAAAAAAATCACGTTTGCAGATTCTGACTCTTCCAGTAGTGATGATGATGATGATGATGATAATGATAATGCTGAGGAGGAGCGGCAGGAGGGGGATGAGGCAAAGGTGGACAAAAAGCCCAAATTGGATACTTTTAATGATGACAATGTTGATGGTGGAGCTGGCGGAGAATCAGATCCTTGTAAAGTTGATGAACCACACATTCAGGCATTAGATAAACATGGTGAGGGTAAAGGAGACATTGATAATATTAAGACTACAGAAGTGATAGCTGATGAACTACCGGCTGTGAAAGAATGCAGCAAAACAAACGTGGAAGAGAAGTCTATTGATAAGTTAATTGACGAAGAATTGAAAGAATTGGGAGACAAGAATAAGGTGACTTCATAAGACTAATGTTCTGTATAATATTTTATTCTGTCACTGAAAAACTTGGCTCACAGATCTTTTGTTTCTAATATTTACTGGGTTCAGCCAATCATATTTTTGTGGCTTATGAGCACATGCACGTACTCGTGCAACTAATGCTGAGGTCTGTATCTGGGGCATGCTTACTTTTAGAAAATATCTTCTACTTTCATTTCTTATTTTACTTTTAATGAAGAAAAAACCACCTTATTTAAGTACCAGTTACTGTTCCAAAGAAAATAAGTTTTATTGTTTGTTACTTTTGTGTAGACTTTTGAAAATAAAAAAAGTGACATTTTTGGTAATTAAAAATGTAAACACAAAAGATGCTTTGGGGCTAAAACTGACTTCAAGAGTAGTATTATCTGGATATCTAAAATAATCACTGCTTATGACTTTTCATCAAAGAGTATCAGGATCAGCTTTTATATTTTTCATTTTTCCTCGGTAGAGTTTAATTTTTGGGTGAAGAGAAGAGTAAATTAAAACTGTATAAAGCTACTGTGCTCAATTCTTCAGATCATTGTGTGTTGGAGTATGATTTGAGGGTACTGTGGCATACATTTGACCCTGAGGTTTGTTACAACTTTCAATTGTGAATTTGTGTTTTGCTAAGGTGATTTTTTTTTTCAACAGAGACGATTTGTCAAGCTTGATTCTGGTTGTAATGGTGTGGTATTTGTTCAAATGAGGAAGAAAGATGGAGATAGAAGCCCCAAGGATATAGTTCATCGGATAGTGACATCAGCAGCATCAACAAGGAAACATATGTCTAGGTATATTTGTCGTCTCTCTTTATGTACGTCTATGTGTGTATATATAACATAAGCACAGAAAAAAACCGATGCAGTGTTGACTACTTTTAGGTTTATTTTGAGAATTTTGCCAATTGAAGTCTCATGTTACGCTTCAAAGGAGGAAATTTCAAAAGCAATGAAGCCTCTTGTGGAACAGTACTTCCCCGTGGAAACTCAAAATCCACACAAGGTACTGTGCTTGTATTACATTTTCTTTTGAACTTGCATTCCAAACTACACAAATGTTGCTATTGTAGATATTTTGAAATTAGTATAGCTGAGTAGGTACTTGGTATGTTGTAGTCCATTTTACAATTCCTCTTTTAGCTAATGCTCCTACTTCTACACTCAGTTATGTTTATTTTTGCAAGCTTGCAAAGCTAGCTTTTACTGCCTTCAAAATTATTGAAACTCTAAATAAACCAATTCTTATGTCTTTGTATAGAATTTATCCAAGATGAAATTTGGCACGGGCATTATGTTTACAACAGTGGTCTGCATAAGGAGGAGTCTGCTTTCAAGCACTCTGGAAAACTAATTTCATTAGTGTAGATATACTCATTTTTGTACTATACTATATGTTGTCTACAAGATACAAATGTTAACTAAGTTTAGGCGCAATTCTTTCTATGGCTGGGTCCTTTTGTCTGCTGCACTGTCAATACTTGATATGCCTTTTTTGTATGTAGTTTGCTGTACTGTATGAGGCTCGGGCGAATACGGGTGTTGACAGGATGGAAATCATTGATGCTGTGGCAAAGTCAGTTCCTGGACCCCATAAAGTTGATCTAAAGAATCCTGATAAAACTATAGTAGTTGAAATTGCTAAGGTAAGAAAGCCATGGTCAGTCTGAAGTTCAAGTGAAATTGTATGTCGTCGTGTCTGCCTATCTTGTGTACTCGTCACCTCATTTTCTCTCCCTTAGCTTCAGCAATCTTGCGAAGTACTTGTCATGACGCACTACATTATTGTCCTACATTCTTGTTTTTCAAATTGACTGCTATTTTATTTAGTTGCTCAATTGCCCCATCAAAATTTCCGTTTAACGTTGCTGTCAAACCATTATTTAATGACTTTCTTGAAAAACTGTCTAAATTTGTCTATTTGGAAAATAAAGCTAATTTGATAAAAATTTCTACCTGTACCTTCACCAGTTCTCTAAACCATTAAGTTCTGGCTTCTGTCGCTGCAGTTTTTTTGATTTTGCTTTGTTTTGTGTCACCTAAGAGCACTTGCATAGTTTGGACATAATACACCTCAAAAAGTTACAAATGCATTTCTTCTTTGAATGCTGAATTTTGTTCTGTAGTGCTGTAGTTCTCTGTCATAGTATTTTTTTTTCTCAGTTTGGCATAGAACTAATTCATCATCCTCTTTCACTTGGCAGACTGTGTGCTTGATCGGGGTCATTGAGAAATACAAGGAGTTTTCCAAGTACAATCTTAGGCAGTTAACATCATAAATACTGAGTCTTCTAGTACCTCGTGTGCTTGTTCCTATTGCAGCATTATAATAGTTTATCGTATTTTGACTTACCCTTTTAACTTATGCTTTCTGGTTCACTCGTCCTTGTTACTTTTGTCATTTTGCCTGAGTGTTAGATGAATCTTGCTACCAGTCCTTTTGACTACTTAGTGTTGAAAGTTCTCACTTACAAAACGAAAAATTCTTACGCAGCAGTGGAGAAATGTAGGCTCTCTTAAGTTATTTAGAATTTACTTTTATATTGGATTTATTAGAATTATAGAATTATAAATTTTATAGAGATTTTGTTTAAACTTATAATGTGGGGAAACTTATTTGAATTTGCTTTTTTTGAAAAACTAATTGTATTTGTTTTAATATTTTATAAAAAATTGTATATTAAGTTTCAATTTTTATTTAAAATTATGTCTTAAAGAATAATTTTTTTATTTAAATAAAAATTATAAATTATAAATAGATATCTATGAATACTTGAGTATAAAATAATCGGTTGAGATAATGGGTAGATTAGCTATTATGTGCATAATAAATGTTTTAGAATTCATCTATTTACAGTCATCTTATTGAGCACTATAAGGCATTAGATCGGTTGACATGCTATGATAAAAAAAACTACTTGTATAAGAAATTCTGATCACATTAAAATAAACTACTTACCCGTCCATGGAGTTTCTTCACAACTTATTCATCTAGGAAATTCTGAATAAAGACGACCTTCGAAAAGGAAAATGGACCGTTATGATAAAATAGTTTAAAAGTACATGTAAAAAAATTACTTCCATTTCCCCATAAAAGAGAATTCGAATTTTAGATTTTTAATAATTTTTTGTAATTTTTAAATGAGCATTTTATACGCCTAGTTAATGTGTTTTAAAAAAATTAATTTAATAAGCAGAAATTTTTATTGATTATTATTTTTTTTCTAAAATACATGCTTGAATATAACTTCATCCAAAGGCATTGACACTAATACAGCTAGACTCCAGTGTATGAAAATGACTACTGTGTACGAAAAAACCAAGACAAATGTTATTAAAAAATGAAAGAGATTGAAGTTAGAACACGAGAAATTTACACTCGTAACATTTCTAATTGGGTAGGGCTGATCATGAAACAAAATAATGGAACTAGGTATTACAATATGCTTTATGCTTCCTTCCCATCATAATAGATAGTTGCATTATTTTCATTAACATTTATGACAAAAAGGGGGAAGGAATCCAGTTTGTCTGCTTAATTCTAAGGTTTCATGAACTTTTCAAAGCTGTCAAAGCTTCCTTTGTTGCCGATGAGATAACAGCGTCTGAAGCATTTGGAAGATAATAATACTTCCCTGCAGTATGAAGTTATTTTATGAATATAATGTTTTCTCCTATTGCAGAAACTAATAGATCGATTCAGTAAAATTGTAGTACACAAACCTTGGGCAACTCTAGCAATCTCCTTGGCGAAACCCGTTGACACAAACTTATTCTCAGTGTCGATCACAAGGAGAGACATTCCTGCCTTATATATCTTCCCAGCGACCTCAAGAATTTCATCCTTTATTAAAACAAAGTTAACAGTTAGTCCAGATTTGGACAAGTACGAGGAACTGGACATGTGATATATATATATATATATGTGTGTGTGTGTGTGTGTGTGTGTGTGTGATATATATGTAAGTCCTGTCAATTCACAGGTTTCAAAAGATCATGGGAGTAAAAGCCTAGTGAAATACTCAGAGAACGATGCAAACTAACTATAATATTATTAGAAAGAGTATGACTTGAACTTAATATAATTTGGCTTCTTCACTGCAATGGATAAAATGTTTTAAATTTTTTGCTGTCAGAAAATGGCTTCCATGTGCCATTGGGATTTGTCATGATGGTACCCACATGCCTTATCCTTAATGGGGATGCATGTTCATTCTAACGACCCCTCCCCCTTCTACCCCTTTCCTTGAGCCCAACTGCTTAACCCTCATGGATCCAACTCCTTATCAATCCCACCAATGGGGAGTCCAGAAAACTTTCTCAGTGGGACCAAAAAATAATTTATAATAATTTCACAAAAGTAAAATATCACAAAGTGTTACAAAGTGCATATCTCACGAAAAAGAAATATAAAATAATTTAGTTTGCATATCATGTTATTATGTTTGAGCTTTACCACAATTGGAATATGGGGGTAAAATATAAATTTTAATGGAGAAATATATTTTTTCTTTCACATTAAAACATCTCGTGGGGAGAATAAAAAGCATAATGTGCATCCGCCCATGCCCACCACACAAAAATGACAAAACAGAATATGCCAGTTAAGGTTTGGGTCATTTGAAAATAATTTGAATTCCAAAGCTTAACCATACCTTCAATTCTTGAGCTGAAGGTTTTGGGGCATCAGCAGCAGCTGCTGCTTCAGGGTCAGTTGACCTTTTCAACGATATATTGGCTCTTCCATCAGTGATTGCAACAATCATTACACGTCCAACGTCGCCACTTTTCTCCGCATTTAGTCCAACCCTAACAGCCTAAATATTTTCATAAATAAGAATTAATAAACTATAAAAAAAAACTTAATTAAATCCAATTAAAATGTGATACAAGAAAGTCCTTCTGACACAAGAAAGATGAAACTAGCATCAGAAGGAATTTTATATGAAATTAAATAAAGAATTCTAAATCAGAGAACCCTGCACCACCAACGATCAAAACTGACATTATCCTTCTCTCTTCTGCTTAGAGTCTATGGACATTGTCATTTTCATATACTGGAAACCCCTTTTGACTTAAAAATGTCAATAGTTGGAAATCATTTAAAACATTGAGAGCAGTTTTAGAGTAATTTAAATAGAAGTACATGGTTTTATAATTTTGACAGTGGTAAAACCTCTGTTCGTTCAAAACTTTGAATATAATAAAATGGACATGAAAAACTCTGCATACAGTTGTTAGACCATGGGCAAGTGGGGACCCTCCACCGCATGGAAGCCTCTCAAGACGTTTCCTTGCCATTGCAATTGATCTAGAAGGTGGCAAGAGAACTTCAGCTGCATCTCCACGGAATGGAATTATAGACACCTATTCAACAAGAGCAATAATTATTTGAAAAAAGATTATTTATACAGCATCATAAAATGAGTCGTGCTTTCTGATTACTCCAGCATATCATCAATTAAAACTTTTGCATGTTTAATTTAGCAGCATGTGATAAATGACGTGAGAAAATCAAATTTATTGTTCCATTCTAACAGTGATTCTGGTTCAAGGATTTGCAATGGAACCAATATGCAAATCACGGTGGTATCTGTAACCAGAGCTATGCACAGGTTAACACTGAACAAGTACCAACGCACACACTAGTTCTTTCATTAAGTGAGTGCCTTTTCTTTCAAACTACTAGTTCTGTCTTCAGTATGAGAATTCATTCGTTAAAACTACGTTTTGGATTGGTATATGTAATTTCTGAAAATAATATCGATTCCTTTTCAATTATAAATAAATTCATAGAGGTTAAAAATTTACATGACCTAAGCACCTGATCCCTGCTTGTATAACTCTCAGCCAAAAGCTTCAGTGCTGCACCTTTTGCATTCTGCATTCTGTTCAATGCCATGCTTCCACTTGCATCAACCAAAAATATCACCTGCGGTGATTATTAAGATGTTTTAAAAGAAAATGCATAAAAGCTTATCATAAACAAGTTCAATATTTCTTTAGTGATCGCTTTCATAGCAAACATCACAGCAGACTACTTTAGTGATTTAAATTATATTCCATACTAGCCTAGTCAGACAAGCTTTTGATATTAAATCAATTCCTCTGGCTGAATACAGATAAAAAAATCAGATACTAATCATATTGACAGTGAGAACTTTAATTAAGTATGATTTTAGTCCCTGACGAAGGACTAAAACCACACCTTTTTTAGTAACTGACAGTAAGAACTTTAATTAAGCATGATTTTAGTCCCTGATGAAGGACTAAAACCCCACCTTTTTAAGTAATTGTAGGGACTAGAAATGAATTAAATTCTTATAGGACCAAAATCAACATTTTGAAGAAACAAAAAATATTTTTATCCTTCTTTATATTAGATTTCAAATTAATTATTGTGAATAGAAATCCTGAATGAGAAGACATGTACCAATGCTCCTGCTTTCCTTGCCATTCTCTTTGCCCTCATGTCAGTTTTCTCCACAAATACTTTTCTAGTGTTTCCAGAGTCTTTTGCCCTTCGCAATTTTTGATAAGGTGCAGCAGCTCTGAGGGTTGCATCAACAGCTAACCTCTTTACAGGGCCCTGCATACAGTAATGGGATTTGTTGGGTGAAAAAGCACATCCAATAACGATGCCAATTAAAGATTACTAGTCAATGAGCATCACGATAGTTAAATTTGAAAGCAATGATAAAAATGCAAGTGCATACACAGATAAAAACATTCAAGTAGATAACTGAACAGTGTTTATCAAAATTCCATAGACAACCTTTCAACAGCAAACAAGTATATTTCATGCTATCTATTTTGATTCTAGGACAAGCAAATGGAGTTAGAAGTACCAACCTTTGGAAGCATTGGTTTGATGTATCGACCTCTATCCTCTGAAAATATAACATTTTTTGCCCTGCCAGCCCTCCCTCGGCGCCTCTGTGCTTGTTGGGCAAAGAAAAGAAGTTTTTCATCTACCAAGCCCCCTTCAGCATCAAAGATAAACTCCTCAGGTAATTGTTCTTGCTGCTGTTCATTCTCTTCATCCTTGTCATCCTGAATTTTACAAGTACATGAAGGTGGACGTTAAAACTTAATAACATAAAGAACATTGCTCTTGAATTTAGGTTGCACCTAACTAAACCACACTAGCTAGCTCACAAGGTGAGAATTGCCAATTCCTTAATAATCTTTACTCCAGCTTGGTATATAGTCGATGTTAGATCTCAAGGCACTCCCCTCACACTCAGAATGGACATCTGGATCATAGAGACAGTGGGACTTATTTGTTTTACATTGCACTAAGAAAGTTGTGGAGCTAGGATTGATAAAGGAAAACTGTGCTAAGTACATTTTCTGGACAGTTGAGGGTAACAATATCAAATCTATGACAGGTTATGACACCATCTTGATTCAGGTTGAGCTTAATTTAACCCCAAAAGTGAACTCATGGAGGGGAGATTGCCCAAGCCTTTATGGCCTCTATTTTGGCCACACTATAATTGATATAGGACCCATAATTTTGTTCATGAAATCTTATGCAGATAAGTCCATATACAAACATTAATTTTAAAATAAAGGAAATCACAAGGTCACAACTTGACTAGGATAATATTCTCCAGTAAATGGACCAAAATCTATTACTTTCAAAAAGGATGTCTTTAAAAAAGTTAATTAACTTGAACAATGGTTTAACTCAACCTCTTGATCTTCCTCTTCATTTTGTTCTTCGGCTGATTCTTGATTTTGTGGAGGAGGCGGAGGAGGAGGAGGCTGATTTTGTTGATCTGGTGGGCTCTCAGTAACAACTGACCGGGGCAGAATGACCAATTCTACCTGTATCAGAGAATGTATGATAAACAATTTACTGTATAGAATCTTTATTATTTTCAAAAAAGTAAAACAACAGTTTCTACCGATTATTTTACAAGATGTACCTACCTAAGAACAATTCATTACTGGGTATAAATGCATACATAAAGAGAGTATGAATATGGTCGAGTTAGGATATAACAATCAGTTTTCATAAAACTTCTCTCTCACACACAAAGCATTAAAGCTAAATTCTAAAGCTAGGATAAAACACTAACCCTCAGCGTCTCCTTCCAAAATAATGAAAAACTACTGAAATTATGTTAGAGAATATTGAATAACTTTCCTTAGTCCTTTTCATGGGGAATTGCATATCATATTGTTAGATTACACCATTTTTTGAAATCAGACAATTTAGATTACACCATGTCTAGTTTCACTCCATTTATACCTTACACACACTTAAATCAATACTCAAATCCCACTTTCCCCTGTTTTCAATACAAAAAAAAAAAAGGAATTATGAAAACTACCAAGAAGAATGTTACCATGTGCCAAAGACCTATTAGCAATATCAGCACAAAGATAGTCTGATTCATGTAGTTGATAATTTTTTTGTAGCATTAAATTCTTTCAAAACTTCTCTATCATGGTTCCAATTCATAGAAACACAAAATTAAGCTTGACAACGGAAAGCCCATGGTAAGAAAATAAACACGAACGAATCCTTAGTCAGAATCAGAAAATATAAACAAATCCTCAGTAATGCTAACACCCCTGTGCCAAAGCATCAACATGTACTTTTAAAACGTTAATCTTACTAGTAAAGTCAAACCATGCTCCTTTTGGAAAGTGTAAATCAAGGAAATTCTTTTGTAAACTTTACTTATCATAGGAGCATGTATGTCCTCAACAATTAGCAGGAAATATCTAGCCACAAATCATATTTTATTGAAAGAAATTAATACACGAGTGAAATTTAATGTGTTCTATCAATGTAAAAAAAAAGTATGGTCAAGCAATAAGAAATCATGGTAAATATGACTTTGAAAGTAGCTATATTAAAGTCCAAAACTCTATTCATGACAATTTGTGATTGGATGAAAGTCTCCTCAACACTGTTAGTGCATGGACATTTTTTTCTTAAATGAATATGTGGCTGACTTTTATATTTTCAGTGCAAAATGAGGCTAAATATTGACCCTAATTGATAAGGGGTATAGGTATCCTCACAAAAAGGAAAGGTGGTGGAGAAAACACCATAATTCAAATTCAAACTATCAACTTAATTGGTTATGCTCCTAGAGAAGGCTGTAAGAACTGTAAAGCCAACAGACCAAGGTGTAACTGATGTACAAAAAACTTGTATTCAATTTTCAATGGAAACTTACAGCTTTTTTTAGGTCATCCACATAAACCTTTTCACGTCCCTCCAGAGCAGCTAAGCACTTTGCAACACGGGCAGCAAATAGCTCAGCTCTATGTCCCTGTTCATAACAAGTACTCAATATATCAATCAACATGAAAACTATTTGCAAACTGGCTTGATCCCCAAACAACTGCAATGACTGATACACTACGCATAACAAATTAATTGTTCATTTCTTTTCTCTAGAATAAAGTATTTGTAGAATGGGACAGTGTCATGTCACAACATTTTAGAAATTTTTTAACTCTCGCCTGGTATCACCAATTCAAAATTTTGGAATTATACATTGACCTAGGTCTTTTATACAACAACCTAGTTCTTCCGCTCTTGCTCTTACCTCTGGCAAGTATAATTTACATGCCCACTGTTATCACAAATATATGACATCAAATATACTCATGAATTAACGCCAAAACAATAAAACAGTTTAAGGGAAGGGTGGATTTCCTTATGGGATAATAAAGACGAGCTATTTAATATCCTCAATTCAACATTCAGTTTAATGAAGGGGAACAGAAAAGCAACACAGAATGTTTCTCTTAAAATTGAAATCCTTAATTGGCCCCAAGCATACAAAAAATTTCTTATGTTCCCATAATTTAAACTGTATGAATAACCCAAAAAACAGCCAGTAAAACCTTCAAAATTATTATATGAGATGATTATGAGCAAAATCATATGTTGAAAGCTATGATAGGGAGCATATCAAGAGAACTTTTATATGAAAGTGATTAGAGTGAATCGTACCTATTCCGTTAAATCATTAAAGATTAAAAGATAAACCCATGTGACTTTTTTAAGAGTTAACGCCATCATTAACTTTTAGTCCTAACCAGTCAATATACGGTTGCATTGTACATCCAGATTAACTATTATCATTATGTCAGTTAAATCATTAAAGATTAAAAGATAAAGCCATGTGACTTTTTTAAGAGTTAGATCGATCATTAACTCTTAGTCCTAACCAGTCAATATATGGTTGCATTGTACGTCCAGATTAACTATTATCACTATGTCATAATGTTTGTCCCATTTACCTTGATGGTTTGAAGGTTCACAAAAAAATAAATAATTTCATATTAATATAGCAAAAACCTGGAAGGATGTTTATCAATTAACAGAAGAATGAGGCAATCAGGAACTGATTTACATGATAGCACAGTAGAATCAATTGCTTCAGAATGGATGTAACTTCAGAATATCTCTCACGTACACCAAATGTACCATACAAAAGGTTTTTCCTAAGTGTAGAAAGAATTGCAGAGAATTTACCTGGCAACCACCTCGTAAAGCTTCAATGACCAGGTATTTTAATTGTTCACTGCTAATAGTAACATCTTTTAGATACTCTCTGGCCAATATGATCTGCAGTAGGAAAATATTAAGCAGTTAATTAAACAAAGAATAAAAATTATAATAGCAAAGGGAGTGGAGACTAGACCAACATACATTATAAAATCAACAATGTAGTCATTGATGTACAATATCTCATGTGAGACTCAATGTATAACCATAGATTTATTATGCATTCCCCATATGAGGCCAAGATTTACTCACTTTGCTAGCTCTTACTAAACATTAGGGTGTCTTTTGGAGCATAGGAACCATTTGATTAGAATGTTTACTAGTGACAAATGGAAGAATTCTCATTTTGCAAATACAAGGGATGCAAGTTCAATTGAAGATGTGGTTTTATATAAAGAATGTTTGACGGGTGCATTTCCTATAATGCAAGTACTTATAATGGTAGATTCTTATGCGAAACCAGCCATTGGTTTCATCTACAAGGGACTGGATCAGGTCGAGGAAGATACAAAAAGAGTTTAATGATGACAAGAAAGGGAACTTTACTAATCTTCAAATTGAAATTTCATCTTTTAGATTATACCTTTTAGAATGAACTGAAACTGGACACTGATTCAAATTATTTTTCTTTGTCTTGGACTTGGTATTTTATAATTTGGTATTTTGTTTAGGCTACTTAGACTTAAGTAACTAGGTATTTCAGTTGTTTTGATTGTCACTCAGGAGTTATGGCTTGGTTGACATGCTTTCTTTCTTAGGGTTTATGATGAACTTAAGTTTGATAAAGTATTTTAAAGTGTAGCATTGTGACTGAATTTTTTTTAATTATTTACTTGTATGAGTATATATCTCATAATTATGTAGGAGTAGGATACAATTTTGTATTATGATCCCACAATTTATGATTTTGTGAGTCCTTGACCATTCCAAAGATAATCTTGATTTTGACTTTGCTGCCCAAAGGTAGTAGTTGTCTATCATAAGGCCCATTTATTTTATGAAAAATCATGTAATGAACCTATTTGTCATGTTTACAATCTTACAGGATAAGTTCCTTCTATACAGTAGCTTGTATAACAAAAAAACTCAAAAGAAATTTGCTTCCTAAGTCAGTAGATTACAACCTCGTGTACATGGACATATGAGGATAACACAACATAAAAATTGGGAAGGCTCTAGTATTGTAATAGAAATAGATCAGATCTAACTCAATTTCTAGATCAAGAGGAAGGATAATTACACGAGCCTTATAAGAAGTATTGACCATATTACCCAACTAGGATAAGAAGATCCTGAAGTTTGCAGGAGTGAACATTCAGAGCGTGAAAAATGTAAGATTATATATCTATAAGTGGTCAAACATTAAGACTTGATAAGCTAGCAAAATGGAGGAGAATTGCCCACCAGCCTTATAAGAGTATTACATCAACATTAATAGCCTACATGAGACATCTTAACAAATACTTTCTTTACTGTTTATGTTCAAGTTAGCAGACCAAAATTAAAAAGCTGTATGTTAGGATGAACAAGAGTGATTACAGGGGAAGAGAAATCGGGAGGATCAATTTCTGCTAGGAGAAAACTAGGCTCAGTTCAAGTCATTGACAACTTAATTTACAGTTAGTTAGTTAGAGATGATGCTAGGAGTGGGAGAAATGACAAGGAACAAATAGTAGGATGGAAATAATAGAGATGGGTTTGGATTTGGAGTAGATCTTGGCAAGAGAGAAAGAACTCGGATTTCCTCAGGTTGTGAGAGATGCCTATTTGTAACTCCTGTGTTTCCACTTCTCTCTTAATGCTGTAATCAACCTGATTCAGATTCAAGGAGATAGATATTCAGACAAATTTCTAGTCTTTTCTATTTGTTCTTCCCCCTTTCTGATCAAGTTTTTATTATTTCCCTGGCAAACATACTTGAGTTTTTGCATTGTCAGTTTCCTCTTCGACCATCTCAAATACTTGGCTACTGTTCTCCTGAAACTCTGTAGCAATTCCAACAGCTGCAACACGGTTTTCAAAACTCATTGGAAGATCTGCACTGCAGAAGCGGTGCATAGTTAGAAATAAGAGAGATGATCAAAATTTTGACAATTCATTCCATTGAATATGTATTGGGTCAGGATTTTATTGCCCATTTAGTCTTTTCTATTCAAGATAATTTAAAAATCTTTTCAATGGGTCTTCTTTACCGTGTCCAATGCCAGAAATAGAGAGAAATGAAAAAAAAAAATCAAGGAGCAAAGAGGGAACAGGAAATAGAGGCAGAAAACTCGTAAAAGAATTCCATCATTTGAGGATGGCTTCAGTGTGTACAGATGGTAACAGATGATGGTTTCGTGATATTTTCAATCAAACTCTAAAAGTTGTTTATTTGGTATTTAACTAGGTGAAAAAATTCCTAATTTATTAAATGCTTTATCCAATTCTCCCCATCTCCACGATCAACATCCTTTGAGAACCAGCGTAAACCTAAAAAAGTTTATTACAGCAGTACCTTAAATTAACCGCAATGCGATCTAGCAGGTGTTCACGAACAGCACCCTCATCTGGGTTATAGGTGGCAATGAGAAGGGGCCTGCAAGGGTGCTTGAAGCTGATCCCCTCTCTTTCAACAGTATTTACTCCTTCAGTCAAAACGTTGAGGAGCAAATTACTGATACCCTCATCCAAAAGATTAATTTCATCAACATATAAAACACCTCTATGAGCTTCTGCAAGTAAGCCTGGCTGGAAAACAGTTGTGCCTGTTTTCACAGACTCTTCAACATCAACCGATCCAATCAGTCGGTCCTCTGTTACTCCAAGAGGAATCTGATGTAAAATGAACACATGATTTTTTTCAATAGAAAAATAATTTCTGCAGGGACAGTAAAAAGAAAATGAACCTAGGTTGGCTGAACAAAATGAAATATATGCAAAGCTTACTTGCTGAACAGTACCTGAACAAAGGGAGACTTGACAATTTGAGTTTTAATATTTCCAGCAGAATCGTATTCCAGGCGTTCAGCAAGACCGTCTTCCCACCTACAAATATTAAGCCTCCTGATTTAAATTTAAAATAATGGAACAAAGGAAACAGAGGAATCCAAGATATTTTTAAGTCAAAGTCTCAAGGATAAAAGCAAAAAAAGGGATCGCCTCATCCTGATCAGAAAGATGTTACGTCAATCAGGATTACCTAAGATCGATTTAATAACTCTTCACCACAAAAGAGCGCAAAGCAAAGTTTCCTGTGGATTTACTATAGCTAGCTCTATCAATAGGGCTAAATAGCATATCTCAAAGATGACAAGTGCAAATTTAGCCGGTCGACATACAATAAGAACCATAACAACGTTACAACATTATCAATTACGAATGACCAAATCATGCTCCACCGAAACAGTACAAACAAAATAACGCCATTAGATTAGAATGGTGATGCATTCCCCCTTTAAGATCATATCTACTTGTATGACATAAAAAACAATGTCACCTTTTTCATATTGGTTGTCTTTGTGCATTAGAATAGTCAAATTTTTTATCTTCTCAAAACTTGTAAAATTTTTCTTATAAGTGGAAGAAACCAGTGACCTTACTCTTCTGGGTACGACGGATCTGCATTGGCTATGGAACCTACTACTACTTCAATAGGAGGCAGTACTGCATGCAATCCACGTGCCATTACAGTTTTGGCAGTTCCTCGCTTTCCTGATATGGCAATTCCTCCAATCCCAGGGTCAATTGCCCCAAGTAAAAGAGCAGTTTTTATAGCATCCTGAAGAACAAGTGGATCTTGTAAGATTCATCTTACAATTTGTATATTTACTAATCAACTGTTAAATTGAATTGTAAAATACTCTAAGGATAAAGCTGGCACAATTTGATTTTCATCTTACAAGTAAAAGAGCAAATTTGATTTTCATTTGCATATTTACTAATCAACTGTTAAATTGAATTGTAAAATACTCTAAGGATAAAGCTGGCACAATTTAGAGCTAACTATCCGACAATTTTCTCTCCGCCTCGATCATTTCTTGAAATAAAAAACAAAATTCCATGAACTAACCACAAGTTTTAATAATCCAGCGTACTCACGCTACATTTTCCTCTCTACGTAAAACGTTATAGTATACCTTTTCACTTTCCACAAACTAACCACAAGTACAATCATCGTATGCGTCCGTAACAAACTAACATTCATAAGGAAAATATGTAAAGCGCGTTATACTCGGAAGGCAATGCCACATTGAATAAGATAAGAAAACACTTCTTAAATAAACACACGATAGCAAACAAAGAAATCAAATATCTAACTATAATTTCAACCGAGAAAGGAACATTGGAAGCAAAACATATGAACGAAAGAAGCAGAGATTATAAATTACTTGGCCTACAACAGCAGCGAGGGGGAAATATTGCCTTCCGTAATTTGCGAGGGGCTTCTCAGAGGTAACCAGAACTCCATTTTCAGATTCAGCACGAATAATTGAAAAACGTTTTCGAATGCGTTTCGTTGGAAACCTATTGCAGAGAGAGAGAAAGGTTTTGGATCTCAATGCAGCAAAGAGAGAGTGAGATTGAAGGTTGGGAAGATTAGCTGTAGTTGAAGCTGTGTATGTCAGAGCGAAACCCATTTCAGAGACTCTGCTTCATCAAATCACTTCTAACTTTCTTATTCAATCTTATCCCTTCCTCTTCTTCTCCTATTTTAATTTAATGGAATAAATAATCATATTAATAAAGGACAACAAGAATAATTATAATACAAGGTATAAATAAAACCCAATTATAAAAAATAAAATAGGACAAAATATATTATGAAAAATAATATTTTTTTTTATCCGTGATTACTAAAGACTCTTTGATCTTTCGCCATCACAGTATATTATAAATAATCTCTCGAAAATTAAAAAATTGAAAAACTGTTTAACAGAAATTAGTTGGAAAGGTTGACAGAGTTGATATTAAAATAATTAATACATACAACAAAATGGAAATTACAAAAACTCTTTTTATTAATGTTTGTAAATATTATTGTTTGTAATTTTGGTTGATGGAGAATGGTATTTTTGCATGAACCACATTTCTAATTAGCGATCGCAGGCCAAATTTCCAGCTAACTGGGACTCACATATCTTTGGAGATAACAATTAAAAATTGTTTGGCACGTCACATTAATTACTTATAAACAAAATTATATTTGTGTATAATTAATTCATGAAAAATATATTTTAACATACATAAATTTTTTATATTTATTTAATATTATTTTTTTATGTTTTACTTTTTTTATACAAAAAAATATTTTTATTAACTATTTTATCTTTATACAATATCTTAAATAAATATAAAAATGTGTAACCTTACCATTATTTTTAATTTATATTTTACCAATGATTGAAGTCCCGAAGTTGTATATTTAGCTTTTAGAACGATTTTAGAAAATTAGTATAATGTTATAATTGTTGATTAAAAGCTAAGATTTAAATTATATAAAATTGTATGTATATGCGTATACACTAATAAAATTATTAAACAAGAAATAATATACACAGACAATATTGAATAAAATACAATATAAGTATTATTGATTTTAATAAATATATATTTTTAAATATTTAATGAACAAACAAACTAGCTTTTTTATATGAAGTTAACTTTTTTTATTTTGATTATTTGTTCAAAGGAAGGGAACTAAGCCTCATTAAAAGATAGATTATAAACATATAATGCATACAAATCATAACTCCTTTAAAGGGAAGTAGAAAAAGTCAAGAGAAAAAAAAAAGGGTATTATTGTTTTGGACAACTGAGTTTTTATATCTTCATTTTCTTAAAAAAGATGTTTGTTAATTCCTATAAATGTATGACCATACTAAATAAAACAAAGTAAGATATTAGATAAAATATTTATAGACTTTTTCAATGTTTGTTTTGAAGTACAAGTTTAAAAGGCGAAACGCATTTAATACATAACACAAATGAGTATGGGGAGATAAAATAATCTTCATAGCTTGATAGCCATCTAAAAGGGGAAAATTATTTATTTATTTTTTTAACTTTCATAACATGATTATTTTGGCAATAGAGATGTAAGTCCTTGTGAGGAAAATATGTTTTTGTAGAAGGTATGTTTATCAAAAAGATTCATTATTAAATTTTTTAAAATTTAAAGAAGATTTTCTTAGTTACTTCATTGTATTTTTGTCATAATTTGTTGGTAGATAATGTATTTGAGATTTAGAAATTTTATATATAACAGAAAACCTTATTTTCAATTACTTTAATATTTAATTAATGGACTATAAACTAATGTTCATCAATTACTTTAAAAAATACATATTATTTTATATGTGTGCAATGCTAGATTAGATATTCTTGACAAAAAAAAATACATGATGATAAAAAAAAATCTTTATCTAAATATTATATGAACAATATCTATGAGACACAATTTAAAGTGTTGTAATGATTATGTCTCCAACTAAACTCAATCAATTTATTGTAAAAATAAATATATTGTAAAAACATATGTTGTGGGAGCCTTATTCCTCTGTCACTAATGAGAGATCCTAATCTTCATTCATTGGTATTTGATTTGGTTTCATAATCAATAATCTTGATGTTTGTTTTTTGAGATAACTATTTTTGTTTCTTCTATGACTTTTGCAACCATGTTGATCCTTAGTCGAAATTGTCTCCAATAAACTTCCATTTTCAATCGATTTATTTTGTCATCAAAGATTCAGCCAATTAGTTTATTTAAATGTTTTATCACATGCAATTGCCATTGATTGAAGTGTAAGTAATGAAATCCAATGAATCATGAAAATCTAGCACCAATGATGTAATATTATATACTAATGGCAGGAAAGAAAGTTAAAATAACTATATTTCTGTATCTTGAAAAAGAAAACTAAAGAAAATAACATTTTTAAATAGATGGAAATATGCATTTTTTAGCATGATTGAAACATTTTGTGTTGATAATGCTAATGAAACCTTACTTTTTTTTTTCATGTATTTTAATGAAATTTAAGAAACAAATTAGAATCTTGAGAAGTTCAAAAACCTAAAAAAATTGGTGAAAGCTTGTAAAATAAGAATTATATAGGTTATTGGCCTGTTTAATTACATAAAACAGGTGTTCGGTTATGTTTTATGACTTGATTAAAGAAAAATATATTTTTAACATATAGACTTTTTACATTTATTTAATATTATTTTTTTATAACTATTTTGTTCTTATATTATATATTAAATGAATATATTTTAATGTACAAATTTTATATTTATTTGGTATTATTATTTTTTAATAAAAGATATAATTTTTTTTATGATTATTTTATTTTTATATTATTTATCGTGTTGAATGGTTAAAAAGATGTTTATTTATCTGGTGATGGTATAATAACAAATAAAGAAAAATCAGTTTTAAACAGTTAAAAAATTATAGAAGTACATTAAAATCTTAAAAAGATCATAGGTTTCCATATTTTTTCTTGTTTAAATGAAACTGTAAATTCCTAACTTATTTAAGACTTTTTAAATCCTAACATAAAAGTAGTCCAAGTTTGTCATTAACTTAATTACAATTTCCTAAATCATGATATTTTATTTTAAAACACCAGGAAGCAGTTCAAAAAGTTATTTAACCTTTCTCAATTAAGCTATTAAGAGAATTTTTAATAAGATGTTATCAGATGTTTTTGAGAATAAATCTCCCAATGCCTCAAAAAATGACAAACACGAGGGCCATGTTTCTGTTTTCCCTATGTCGTTCTTTTTTCTGTTCCAATGAACCGTTACCATCTGATAAGATTATGCAGAAATTGTCGAAAGAGACGCTTGTGTCTGGGGCTATGGGATTTTCCAAATGGGGCAATGAGAATCAACCAAAGTCTGAATTTTGAGAAAATCATCTTATGCTAAACATGCAAATTGAAAAGGGAAAGAAATTTCAACACAAAATTTGAGCTAAAAATAAACTTATATTAGGTCTTACACAACATATGCAGAAAGGTTACAGTATAGGAATTAGCGAAGAACAAAATGAGCACAGCACTAAACAATGGAATGGTAGACACAACTACAGATAATTGTTTCACTTTCTCACACTTTTCCATTTTCCCATTTCTCTCTTCTGAATTGGTCTTCATCAGTAGAAATCACCACATATATTGGTAAAACTCTTTCATACAATTAGAAACAAAGAAAAGAAAAAAATTATAAGAGACTCCATCCATCACTACATCACTATTCTTCTTCATGAATCTGTCTTACCTTCTTGATCTCCAAGCTGTCACAGAAAACAAGGTTCGATCCTGCCAGTAAATGACTACAGAGCCATTTTCCTCCCTCATTCTATATCCATTACAGCCATAGTTCTCCAAGAACCTCATTGCCTGTGTCACACCCTGACAGCTTAAAGGCACGTTTGCAAAACCAGATAAATCAAGTCTTTGGATCCACTTATCCATCTTTTCATGCCTTTCCCTTCTTTCAGCTCCCTCACAAGCTACTATGTTCTTGATTTCCTCACCCAGAAGCATCTTCTCGATCTTCATTCTATCCAAGGATGCTCTGGAGACAGTGCATTCCAAACAATCAAACAATGCAGCATAAGAATTTAGAGATTCTAGCAGCCTATCCATCAGGTTTGAACTGTTGTGGTTGAAGTCTTGCTCCGTTACAACCATGATCTTTGGTGATAACCCCCACAGGGCATTCAGAAAGCTCTCGGATTTCATTGATGCAGATGACGATCCTGGCGAGGATGAGGCTGAAGCTGAGGCTGAGGCTGAATCTGGACTTGGGCTATAGCCGTGAACCATGTCCTTATCAACCAAATCACAGCGTGTGTTTGGGTTCATCTGCAGGATTTTCTGCAGTTGAATTGCGTTTGAATTGTTTGCCGGAAGAGGAGATCTTCTCCTGGAGGCATCGTCATCCAAGGCCAAAAGGGAGTGTAACTGCAGAATGGAACTGATTGCCAGTGCCTCCCCAGTTTTCACACGAAGTTTGTCAAAATCAAGATTTTCTATCTTGCTGACAACAGGGTTGAACTGGAATGGGATATCCAACTTTTCTGCCTCCTCAGTGAGTTTATGAGCCATCTGATCCAGAACCTCTTTCTGGTGATGCACCCCAGTAATTCTCAAATGAGGAGGGCCTTCAGGGCGTGCGCTCAGAACACGGAAGAGGGCAACCCACTGTGCTGGGCCTGTGGCATTGAGATCAATTACATGCACCATTTTCTCCCCTTCCATGGCTTCAACAATAGCCTGATTTGTCAGAATGTATGACATCTTCAAGAACGGAAAAAGATCGAAAAAGAGCTTCTGAACAAGAATTTCTTCAGACACCATAGCTATTCTGGTGGAATTGAGTGCCCTATGGAGACCAGGCCATGTTTTCAGTATCCGATCAGCGAGTGCTTGGGTGAAATATGCAGCAACTCGCTGTATAGTATCTCCATCAGGGGAAGCAAGCTGGGAAATCTGTTCAAGCAACATGTTTGCATTTTCAAGACTACCATTAGCCACCTGATTGGCACAACCGATCAACAAATGGATCAAATACAAACCCCTTTCCTCAGATTTCAGTTCTCTAAGCCAAGGATAGGGAGATCCTATGCCAGGTGAAAGAGACATCATGGAAAAGAACTGAAGGGGGGAAGAAGTTACAGAAGATGACCCTTCTTCTTGAAACACTGATTCCATGAAACCAACCACAACAATCTTATATAGACCTCGAAAAGGTGGTAAAATGGTAATAGTTATCAAGAGGCACACAGGTTTGATCAAACCTTCCCCAAGTATGAACAAAAACCTGAGTATATACTTTACAATGCAAGCGAAAAAATCGCCAGAAGTGAATTAAAGGAGCTTTTCCGACTAAATTCAGGAAATATTTTCGGAGCAAAGTAAGGAAACGGTGGTGAGAAAACGAGATAATCCTACAAAAACCACATTTTGAGAATCGAACATGGAAAAACGAAACCGCTGATGGGTTTTGCAATCGAAGAAGAAAGGAAAAGAAGCCCCCTGAAAATGGCGAAGCTTGGTGGTGTGAACATTCCGAAAAAGCAGAATAGCAGTGAATGAGTTTGTGGCGTGTTTGGTGTGAGAGTGAAATTGAAGAAGGTTTAACAGAAGCAGCAGCAGATTGAAGGAGTGGTTCATGGGAAGAGAAGAGAAAAGAAGACAATACGTGAAGGGGTTCTGTTGTCTTTATTGTTTTGTTGTCGTTCAGTGGTTAGTGGAGTGTGGAATTGGTGAGAGTCTTGGTTCGGTTGTTTCTGTCTTTATGTTCCGAAAACTGTCGTTTCTCTGTGAGGAAACTCTAGAAGGTGTGTTTGTTTGATCACTCAACTAAACTCAACACAGTCCAAAGGTTAAGGTTTGTGTGTTGTGTTTAGAGTGGTGTGTTTGTCTTGACGTTGGGTGGATAGGGAATCGTGGGGTTATAATATTCCCTAAGGTTGCAAGAATCCAAACATGCCTTAGCAAAGACAAACATTGGGCTCAGATTTGTCTCCTAGTGGGGTGAGTGAGAAGGGCAAGAAAAGTGTTGAAATGGTTCCAAGAAATGAGTTTTGTTTTATTTTGCAAAGCAATGAGCATACAATTACAATGGCTAATATCTTATTCTATCAACGACAAACAGACAAGGATGTTAAGGAAGACTCCAAAAGTAGATTGTTCATTTATCTCTATTTGTGGATTCTGAGGTGGCACTTCCAAACACGATCCAAACCCACCTACACTTCATTTTTTTTCTTGCAAATTACCAAACCCCATTAACACGCCACCTCATTTTCTCTCTTTGTGCCGTCTAATCAAAATCACTCTACATAATAACTCTATTATAATCTAATTACAAACTCCAATTCTTTTATTCTTCTCTTCTTCTTTTTTCTATTTATGAAAGTAATATCTATTCTAAGGAAGTGAGAGAAGCTTTTCCAAAAACAATTCCTTAAAAATATGTCTATTATTGGTTCTTTTGAAATAAACATTTGTTACAAATTGTCGTACCAAGGAAAAGTATAATACTTTATGACTTAATTTCAGTTTTTTTTTATAAATAGTTCCGTGTACATATTTGTTCTAGTAGTTATTACTTTATAAATAGTAATAAATAATGAAGTTATGTTATATTTATTGTTATTGAATTCTATTAGGATTCTTGTTTTATTGTTATTGAATTGTATATTGGATTCTTGTGTTGTGCTGTATTATATTTTTCCTTAATTTATATTTTGTGAAATGATATATAACATCATGAGACTTGAGATTTGATACACTTAATTTAAATTTTTTATACTGATTATAAAAGTTAATATAAGTATTCACTTGCTTAATAAACAAGTAAAATCACTTTATAAATAATAATAAAGCTATCTCGCATTTATTATGATAGAGTTATATTATATTCATTGTTATGAAGTGATAATAGATTTATTGTACTCAAGTTATATATCATATTTATGTTGAGGCAAGTGATGGAGAACAACATAATAGATATGACACTATAAGACTTGCATGATTGAATAAATATACAAATATAATACTTTTTAATTCATCTTCTATAAATCACATATTTATAATCTAAATCTAATACAGATTTTCATCACTTTATGTTATAACTTTGTTGAATTCTAATTTAACCTAGTGTTACACAGTTATTTTAGGCTAAGAATATGAAATTATAACTTTTTTTTTTTACTACGCATTCTCGTTAATTATTTAAAGTGATCATAAAATTGAACATGAAAACTCAAACTATAATTTTGTATAATAAAAGTATGTAATCATCATATGAATATTTATCAGTTAATTATAGTTTCTTTTTTCATTTATTATCGTAATAAATAATAGATAATCTTACAAAAATTTATTAGTAACATATCAAAACTTTGATCTTAAGACACATAGTTGACTCCAAAAACATGATCACAAATATAATAATATTTATTAATTAATAACATATATATACCATTCTTTGTTTATTAATGCCTTTCTTTGGAATAGCATGAAGACAATATTTTACATACAACTTAAAAGTAAATTTTTTATTCTCAAATTACCATTAAAAATATAATTTAAAACTCAAATAAAATATTTTTATTAAAGTCTTTTCGATAAATATTTCTATTAACCATTTAAAGTAGTAATATAATATATAAATACTATTTATCTCATTTTAAAGAACTATCATCATGAATGGTAAGACTTATAACTGTGACTATATAATATGATGTTGTTGTCAATTTGTTAATCATGTTTGTTTTTTTTGTCTATTTGTAAATGTATTTGCAAAAATTCTAATACTTTTTGTATATACATAGGAAAAGAAGTATAATGTAATAAAAATGATTGTGTATATTAAACTTATAATAATAAATTAATATAATATAAATAGTAATAGGAAAATAAATAGTAATAGGTTAATTTTGTAGTCCCATGCATATGTCAAACAAGGAAAATAACAAAAATAGAGCTTGTATGTATTAACTCAAGAGCAAGAAATTAAATATGTTCACATAATCATTAAAACTAACACATTCTCGTATCTACGTATTAACTACTTGACGAATCAATAATACATTGTTTAATGTCAATGACTTTTCCTAGATGTTTGATAATAACTTTATCAAACCATACATTGTCTTTTCATTGTCAATATTATAAACCATATTATAAACCATATTCTTCGTCAATGTTAATTTGTCTGAAACATAGATTCTAATTTATTTTTGTACAAAGGTTACAAGTTCTTCTATTATAAATAATCTTTAATTTATATCTTCTAAAATCCAAAATACTTCCATCAAACTTGTCCATCTTCACTTTTCAGACTTCCACCATTACTTTCTTGAAGAAAACCCTAAACTTTTAGGAATCATAAACACACATGTTCATGAAGAATTACAAGACAAAAATAAAATAACAAAAACACAAATAACTTACTAGATTCAATCAAAATAATCTAAGTTCACAGTTGCACTAAATAATACTTATAATTAATTAATAAGTTTTCAATTTCATAAATATTTATAAAAATAGAGCAAATAAAAGGTTAGGCCAATGAACCTTTTTGACGTACTCAACATTTTAAACTTGATGAAACAAATCCAATTATGAAACGTGTTTTATTGGTCGGGGTTAAAAAAGTCTACATTAATTTACGCTTCGAATCCTGTACTGTAGCCTGAGTTAAGATCAACTTGGAATAATTCCATCCATTTTCATCTCTGATAAATAGTTGTCATTAATTGTTTCACTCATTAGTAGTTATCATTTTCACTTTAGTTTCATCTCTGATAAAGAACTAACATGCTTGGAATATTTTTTGAAAGCTTTTGTCTAGCAAAAAGTAGCTGCTAAAATAAGTCTAATAGTGTCAATTAAAAGAAGAAAAATGATAACCTTGTTGCGTATAATTAAGGATTAATTTTTATTTGTTCGTAGAAAAATAACTGCAAAAAATATTAGCTCACTAAACATATATCATTTTTTAGTAAAAATTACTCTTTACTTTTTGATTTTTTACCGAAAATACCATCAGTTAAAAAAAAGAAAAAAAAGCTAAGTCTTCTTTTTTTTCACAAATTAAAATACGAAATAATGAATATTACCGTGCGAGTACTCAATGTCTGATGAATTAGCCGCCAGCGAGTTTAATTTTACTGCATAAGGGCATCCGAAACAGTGGCTGAAATTTTCTATAAAAGTTATTTTAAAACAACAAATTGTCTCACGTACTAGTTCATAATTATTTTCAACGGTTGTTCTATTCCCACGATATCATCTTAAAACCTTCCGACAACTTTTTATGCATGTTCTGACTAAAATTGGAAAAATTCAAATACCATTCAATCCTAAAACAACTGGTTTCTTCTTCAGTTGTGCACTATAATTAGCAAAAAACCTTTACAACTTTCACTCAAGCAGTAAAATCTTTTTCTTTTCTTAAAATGCTTTCCGGCATACTCCTCAAACAAAAATTATTTCTCAAATAACTTATTTCCTCACAAAACAGCTGAAATTGTTTCAGCTGTCCCAAATTCGGTACATTATTCTGAATAAGAAAAATGTACAGCATCTATATGTCAATGTAAATTAGATCTCTTCTTCAATTTGCACCAGAGTCCGTTTTTGGTATGGATGGTTGCCCCAGTAACTAGTTCCACCGATTCAGGGGTTCCCTTCAGTTCCACATCAAAATTCTGGAGCAGCATAGTCAACGCTACAGTGGATTCCATCAAAGCAAATTGGTCTCCGACACATTTTCGTGGTCCGCCACCAAAAGGCAAGAAGGCAAAATCCGATATAATCTGATCAGGTAGACATTTGTTGTCAATGTTCAGGAAATGAGCCAACACAAAGGAAAAAGAAAAAGGACCAGAAAGCAACCTCGTTCGGATACAAGGCTCCAGGACTTCGAGATGGATCAAAACCGGACCATCCTTCAATTTCTTCATTCTTGTTTTGCACTAGAAATCTCTCGGGTTCGAACTCATGAGGGCGATCCCAAAAATATGGAGATCTGTGGAGATTATATACCTGGATATAGGAATTAAAATATCAAGATTTTAAATATATGAAGTGAAATTCTGCAAAAACAAAAATAACCAGACTGTTTGTTGTACTGATGTAATTAGTGGTAAAACCATGTTATGAGTACTCTTCATTTTTCTTTTTATAACAAAAAGGATAGTATGGATAGGTCATTGCGGGGGAAAATAGGTTTCTCCAATATTAAAAAAGTATTAATGGCATGTCTTGGATCCCGAAGGCAATGTCCCCCACCTACAGGATAGCCTATTTCACCACGCAAAAAGTTACAAACAAAAAGCTGTCACAACTGTGTGTGGGGAACTCCCACTCGGTGCACTTCTCTTGGTTGTTAAGAAACTGCAAATTAATTGTTCTATAAAGGAAACCTGTCATGAACGTTGGGAAATTCTAGTCCTTAAATTCCATGCGTCTGTTCATAAAAGAAACAAGAAGCCACGTATGTGTGTACTCACAGAAATGAAGAGATCGGTGCCGGCAGGAATTGCATAACCATCTTCATCACCTTTGTACCCTCCTGGAGGCGAGACAAAAAGTTCATGGATAAAATATCGCAAATGGAAACAACAAATAAAAATTAACTCACAAAACTAACCAGACAAGAAAGAAACAGACACATTAGTCAATTATAGATCTTATAATATCAGCTACTGAAAACACAGATTCCTAGTAAGTAATAATTTACAATAGTGCTTGAAGATGATGCATAGGAAGTCTGTTTGACCTCCTTCATTGACTAATTAAAATGAATTGACACTGAAAAGGTATACTATCACACAGTTACAGGTTCTCATGTATGGTACGGTTATTGACCTCTCTAATTACTTTAAAGATGATTTCTAATTCTAAATATCTTTGGACTAATAATACGTCGTAATGAAACTCAAATTTAAAATTATTTGACCTCAATATAAGGAAATCATTATGTTTGTATTCCTTTATCCATCTTTATCACCTTCTACCAAGTTTCATTTTCTAATTTTTTGAAAGTCATAGGTTATCATTATTGACTTTTTCTAATAACTATTTTAAAAGTAATACTAAGATGATTTATAATTTATATGGTCATGAAACTCTAATTTAAAACTATTAAATGTAACTAAATATATGGTCCTTGACACATCTCTTTGCATTTGAAACACTTGCATATATACATGCTCCTTCGTTGTAATATATCCAATGAATGTTATTTTGTATTAACCACATATCTCAACAAAAACTATTTGACCTCAATCTAAGGAACTCATTCTCTTTGTATTTCTTTAGCCATCTAAGCTTCTTTTCTAGGTGTTCTTGATTCCTCTCACTCCAATTTTGGAAAGCAACCCCTCATGTTAATTCATTAGGAAATCCTTGTTTCAGTTTCTGATTCATAATCCATCAACAGAAAGATCAACTTTGACAGTCTGTTTTTGGGAGAGAAGCAAATATCAAGCCCCTTATTGTTCACGTTCACCTCCACAGTAGCTCTATAACAAATATCAAGCCCTTCATTGCGTGCTAGTTTCTGTAAGGGGAACGTTGTATATGTTTACTTAGCTTTGAACTGTTTCAATCCAGCTAAATGTTTGAGAAAAAAAGGAAAAGATGCTGTGGAATTGTGTTTTTGTGGCTAGAGTGTAGTCCATTTGGCAAGAGTGCAAGGCCAGAAATCTATTCCTCCTTATCCTTTAATATGCTCGTTTTGTTCTGTCCCCTTGTTTCAAAAGCACAGGAAACTGATTAGCTCTTTCGAATTTATGCATTTTCTGCATTTTTCTTACCCATTTTCAGAGGATTTCTGAGTTCTGGTTGTTCAGCAATGTATTATTTTTTACCACAAATTACTTTCTGTATCTTTGTATTTATTCTATATTATGTTCTGTCATGCATGAGACTTCCAATCCACATTGCCTGTCCTAATTATCAATTATGAAGTCCAAACAGTATACACGTTCAATCTTCATGACTACAATTCCCTAAAACGTTTTATAAGCACCTAATCACTTAGAAAACCACACTAAAAATCTATTAAGAAGGGAAGAACCAAGCACTTAAATACTCAAACTGAAAACCTCATTCTCCGCTATGTAGGATTCATGCACTCCATAATACCCAAGTTCCTATCAACATTCTATTATTTTCATGCCGTGTATTGATGGTTGGGATTTTAAACACACTAAGAAATTTAATACTCAATTTAAAATTTTAGATACCAAGCAACAAAAACAATTAATGTAATTTGATTCCATTCCATCTTTATCAAATAGTTAGTAGTAATCAATACCTGGTAAAACGTCAGATTTGAGTGTTCGTCTAATCAGCAAAGGTGGTTGTGGGTATAAACGGAGAGCCTCCACAATAATCAATCTAATATACCTGAAAGCATACAATGTATTTAACAAACTATTTTACTCTTGTTGCTTAGTTGGTACAGTAGAATGTGATATTCCCCCAAAACACCCTACAGTCAACTCTGATTGATTATAAAGCTCACATCATGAAAAAATAATTGAAAGTAACGACTTGTAATGTTTGTCTTTCATGTAGATGACATATTTTGCTCCCTTTTTGTTAGACAATAAAACTATTGCCAATTTGTTATAACTTTAGTTAATCTTTCTGAGTTAAATAATGGTCATCAAACAGGTTGCAGTGAATATAAGGTGAATATGAAATAAGCACCCACTGCAGTTTTTTAAGTGATTCATAAGTTGGCCTCTCTGTACCCAGCACCAAATCTACCTCTGCTTGAGCCTTTTTCATTTTGCTAGGATTCTGTAATAAGGAAATTGGTAAAACATTAAGATGGTGTTGCACAAACAGGAATGTCTGAAAAAAACTCATGACAACCAACAATTGAAGTTATCATGGCACATTAAAGTACACTAGACAAACATACTTGAGCTAGGAGGAAAACTGCCCACGTAAGAACTGCAGCCGTTGTTTCATGACCAGCCACAAGCATTGTCATTAAATCATCCCTCAACTGTCAAGACACAAAAAAGTAAGCACTGTCTACTTTGAACAACTACCTGAAATGAAACATATTGCCTACAGACGCAGCTTTTCTGCTTATCCAAAGCATCCAAATTTCAGTCAGCATGGCTTTCTGTAAGCATGTTGGGTTAGGATTAGATATACCTGACGATCATCAACATCAGCTCCTCGCATATCAACCAAGAAACGCAAAAGACTTGCATCCTGTAAACTCCTATATTAATAAACTCAGTGGTATTTAAAGAACTCCAAGTTTTCAGGTAAGTATTCTGATAGTTTAGCATAAGCTATTAGCATTAAATCCATCAAGATAAAACACCTTCAAATTTAAGTAATCTCTCTGCTGTAATTTCTCAACATCTGTCTCCTGCAAATAGAATGATTTCAAGACCATGTCATGTACAGTCAACATAATGTGACAGTCTAACAAAGACTGATTCCTGCAATCAATCACAATATTCAATCATGGAACTAAAGTATCACTAACCTGTCGGCTTTCTTTTGCATTTTTAATAAGTTCGTCCAGACATGTATTGATGATCTTTAGGTCATCATGAAACTTTCTTTGCCTTGGGACTATCCACCTTGCCAATGGAATTTTCCAATATGGAATGTAGAAAGTTGATCTGTGTTCAGCTTCAAAAAGAGTGCCGTAGACTGCCTATAAAAGACTTAAAAGCAGAGAGTATGTGAGCTCTCCTAACCAATGGTTAGAAGCAAATAAAAAATTATGGTCTTGACACCATATTCCAATAAGACCTACAATCGAGACTTGCAGTTCATGACAAACTATGATTAAATAAAAAAGCAGTTTATTACTTACAAGATAAGAAGCTTTGAAGAAATGTAAGGTGTATTGTCTACTTATATTAATGATGATAAGCCCTATTATTTTTTACCCGGCACAAATCTCCCAACTTGTAACACACAAGAGATTGAATTTCAATAAATTAGTAAACTAAATACGTAGCTAACCACTTTTGAGGAGGCAAAATATACGAAAGAAAATTATCATGTCTACTTCCATTTACAATCAATCCAACATTGCTCTATATTTGGAATGCATAACCTTTCAGACAAACCTTAATAACAGGAGATTCTTTGGTGACAGAACCAAAGTCATAGTTGAACACACCAAGACCAATAATATCAAGAGCCAAACTAGAAAACTCTGCCTCAAGATCCAATTCAGCTGACTTAGGTCCACCATAACCGTCTCCTTCGAGAAGCTTATTAACCTTCAATATTGTTCTTTCTGAACAAGCTGTGAATATTTTGACCATAGCTTCCAAGTAGGAGTTATGGAAAGCCGGAGCAATGACTGCATATTTTAGAAATACAAAGTGAAGAAAAAAACAATATTAGGTTAATTCATGAAATCCTTTAACATTATTACAACCACAGCAAAGACAACCTATAGAAACCACTGATGATTTTAAAGTTCTTCGTTCTCATAAGTTGTAACTGATTTCTGGTATTGATTTGGTTAATTATGTCCATAAAAATTGGAATAATGAACTCCATTTATTGATTTGACAATGATATTTGACAACACATTTGGGAGAACACTTAGGCACCGAAAGATGACTGTTTGAGGTTCTTCATCAGTTCTAATGGCAAAACACTTCAAGACATTATCATAAAAGATATTTTCTAGGACAATCATAAGCAACTTTTAAAAATTAAACTATAGGTCAGGGAAATATCATTAGTAGTTCCAAATTAAAATGTTAATGGATATTTCATTCGATTTTTAGTAAAAGGTATTTCACTTTATTTACCTTGTCACAGACCCAGTAAAAAAAGACAGTTGTATTTGGCCCTCAACACCCAACATAAAACTTGACCTACCAAACATGGATGTCTTGGACGTGCTTACCAAGGGCACATCAAAGATTGTTCCTAATTGAATGCTTTTAGCGGATGATCTAATTTTGATTAGGGAATCAAAGTAATTAAATTTAACACTTGAGCTTTAGATACAAGCTTTGGAAATAAAGGGTTTCCACTCAAGTAGGAATGAGGCAAAAATGAATTGCAACTTTTTGCAAGACAAGAGGAATATGAATTTAAAGTTTAAATGGAAGCTGGCATAACACAAGTATCTAGCAAGCTCAAAGGAAAGTTTTATCACGCTATACATTCAATTATACTCCATAGGGTGAATGTTGGACATTAAAGGGACAAGAGAAAATGGAGGATTACAAAATCTTCTATAAGATATCAAGATAAAATGAAAGAGAATACATCAGCTCAAACAAGCATCCAAATCTCTTTTCAAATCTATCATTTGAAAGTCCAAGAGTAAAGACAAGAAAACCATAAAGAGGCTACAAAAACAAGCCTGTCTCATAAAATGTGCTCTGGAATTGCTCTCGAAGACTAATAAACCAAACCTTAATGAAAAGAACTCTAGTGTAGAAGCCCCTTTTATTTTTATACCTTCTACATCCTAAATCTTCATGAACAGAGAAAAAGACTTGTAAACTGTACAAAGGATCACATGCAGAGTCAAGGACATGAAAAGGGACGAAAATGACAGATATTAAATATAGGTTGTACACCTCTTCTCCTTTGCTTCCAAGTATCAAGGTCTGCTGGTATGAGTCCTTTGCCCATTATTGGTTCTAGGATATCAGCAAGTACTCCCTAGTTTTTTAATTAGCAAGCAGATGTAGAAATTAGAGACATTTTGAAGATGAAATTGAAGTAAAATAAAATATAGACACTATTCAATGAAATAGGCACGTAGATTTGCCAGGAAACCAACATATCCAAACTTACAATCTACGGCTAGAACATGTTTTACATTTAGCTACATTTTAGTGGGTAGCCCACTGGTCACAAAATAATTCACAAAGGAATACATTTACTTTAACAGGATTTAGTTAATGCATTTATTTATTTTATTATTCTAAAAAATAATGTACCAACTTTCACTGTTACAAGGCTCCTCAACCTGCTCAGTAAGGACCATATGAACTTAGCCTATAAAGTTCAGAAGCATGCATAAATCTAATGAAGGTTAAGCAGGGTAGAGTAATTTATCCTGAAAATTACATACGCTAGGTGTCACTTTCATAAAACTAATGATGGGTAAGCAGCGAAGGAGTTAATTAGCCTGTTAACTTTCGAAGCTCAATGTCACTTTCATAAAACTGATGAGGGTACGCATGGGAGGGGTTAATTTTCCTGTTAATTTCATAAGCTTAATTATCATTTTCATAAAACTATGAGAAGTCAGCAAAGGAGGAGTTAAATTTATCATGAAGGTTCTTGGTTAGAAAGAGGGTGGAGGGCAAAAGGAGGCTGGTTCAAGGATAAAGAGTTGTAGTTTTGTTACAGGAAACTGCAGTTGAAAAGTCGAGAAGCTGGACAGTTTTTGACTAGATAAAATGTAGGTCATTAAGTGTAAAACTATATTCTTCACAAATTAAATCCTCTTTCATTTAGCTATCAAATATCATTGAAAAACTTTCCGGTGTTTTCTATTTCATATACTGAAAACAATAGAGAAAGAAATTATGCCGAAGTCCTAGAGGAGCTTAATTAACTCCTCTTCTTAATTTTACATTTATAGGGCTAAATAGCTAATCAACACAAAGAAATACAACACACACACAACTCAGACTCCACTAATTAACTAGCTCACACACAGAGCTGTGTGCATATGGTTTTAAGTATTCTAACACATTTATCTGGTACATGTGAACATAAGATTAATTGAGGGTAAATATGCTGAGCACTGAACTCCGCTCTTCATTTCATTCCAGTTTTGGAATACCCAAAATAACATTTGGTCCTTTTCAGGTTCAAACTTCATGAGTAAAGATCCACACAGGAATAATTCACTTAATACAAAATTCACACTTTTCTGTTCCAAAGCATGTCACACACAAACAATCTATCTGAAAATGGACTGAACCAAGTGTAACAAAATTCAAGTGAGAGGTGAGACCATACCTTGTCATAAGAAAATGCATTTTCTCGCAGAATATGTCTAGCAACTATGGGATCTGATACAACAACAAATGCTTTTGGTCCAAAGGCAAGTTTATACACTCCGCCATGCTGTGCCAGGTTCAAAATAATATCCTCAGATGATAATTAAAATATGATTGACTGAGTAAAGGTAACTATGATGGAAAAAGTAAAACAAACAATTTGAGCCATTTTATGAACAAACTACATATTCTCTTGATTAACTATAGCTATGGGAGCGTTGAAGTAAAAATACCAACACCTGAAAGTCAAAAATTAAAACAAATACACCCAAAGATGAAAACAAAAATGATAAGCCAAAATGAAGAAAAAATATCACACATACAACTTATGTAAAGTAGGACACGAGAATTGATGATTGATAAAAGGGTAAGTACCTCCAAGAACCAATCATATAGTGAGAAAAAGAGAGGTCGATCAAACAGATCTGTTACTGCCCCTTCAGCTACGGGCATAGACCCTATACTTCCACCACTTAAAAATTCTGTAAGGAGGTTACTTGCATTGTCAAGGACATTTCTACTTGATTTCTTCTTATCGGTATTAATCGATTGGCATCTACATTCAACACAAGCATGGCTTATACACAGAGTAATAACATATGATATGCTCCTACCAAGCTCTGAACATAATTAATACCAATAAAAAAAAAAGTCAAACAAATCAAAACATTAGAAATTTATTTAGTTTCTGAAACAGTTTAAACTTCCAAGTACAACTACACGAGCTAGTTTCACATTCATTATTTACTCGAACAAAAGGAATCCGAAACAATTCATTGACAGCTAACAGGAAGCGAAATCAATATATGAGCTAGGACAAGAGTGTCTGAGTTTCATTTTAGTCAAAATTAGTTAAACGTGTGTTGGAGTTCACGTTGACGAGTAGGCGACAGTGGATAAAATACTTGAATGAAGTACTCAGCTAGCATAATTATATATTTGTTGATTTCACAAGAAAAGGAGGTTAAAGCATGCATTCATGTATGAGCACTCGAACATGAAAAACTAGCGAAGAAACAGGAATGGAGTAGGAGTTTTGGTTGCAGAAGAACCTGACTGAAGAAAATTGTTTGGAGTGAAGAGTGCGAAAATGAAGAAAAGGAGGAAAACGAGATGATGGCTTAAAACGAGAATGAAACTTGGCGTCGGTGACGGTGGAGAGGGCTGGGGTGGTGGCGCTCATGGCGGAGCGTTGTTTCCGGCGACGGTCTGAATGGAACCGTAAACGGAGAAGGCAATTGGTTCTGTGGCACTCTCCAATATAAACAAAAAGTGGTGTCTGTCCAATTCAAGGAAAAAAAATCTCAATGGAAGTTAATATTAAAAAAATCTGAGTGGAAATTAATATTAAAAAAATAAATTAATTTCACTTATTTCTAAAATAATTTTTATTTAATTGAGCTTTTAGTTTCAATGTTGAACTTTAGTTTATAAAAACTGAATTGTACGATTGATGTAATATTTTACAATTAAGTAATTCTGGATGGCTGATATATACATTATCTGATTTCTAACGGAAGATGCCGTGGTGTTTATAATTAATAATTATATTAATGATTTATTTGCATGAGTTATTAGTAGTAATATTTAGTAATAAATTTTTATATTTATTATCATTGAATATACAATAAATAAATTATTGTTGTATTTTTTCAATTGGAAAATATTAAATATGTTATTAATTTTTTAAAGGAACTACCATTAAAACATAAATAGAGCTAAACCGTAACCGATATAAATATATGATATCAATCAATTCCTTTATTTAGAATTTGCGGGATATAAATCTTTAAATTATTTTATTTTAGTTTTTAATTTTAAAATATAGTTACAGATAAAATAAAAATATGAAATATTTACTTATATATATATGATTATATATAATTTTTTCAATTTTTTTTTCTTATCTATTGTGCTTGTAACACGGTTGTGTCTCATCAAACAGTTAAATTAACAAAACTCGATATAGGTGGATCACTACACCAGAGACACGTACGGCTATAGAAACTTCTAAGATACAGGGCCTCAAATCTATATATTAAATTAGGAAAATGATACTTGAACAACCTCTTTTGACAACATTTAGACACGGGACAGGTGTCTAAATGGGAGTGGTCCACGTAGAAAATCAATTTGAAAATGAAATCTGACGTGGAAAGGGGGTGAGCAGGGTTTTCAAGACGTGCCTTTCAAATTTTTGGAAGAATTGTAGAGAGAGAAGCGCGAAGGTTGAGAGGGAGAGTGTGACCTAGAGAGAGGCCGAGAGAGTTGGAGAAAGGGCATTCGAGAGAGAGAGAGGTCCAACGGAGTGCTTGCCGGAGTGCCGCCGGACAACGTTGAAGGCCTGTCGGAGCTATTCAAGCCCTCCAGCCGGTATCGATTGACGGCCGCCGCAGCTCCGACGTTGGCCAACGAAGCGAAGACGGGATCGTGTTCCGTCCGGCCCAGCGAAGTAGGGGCGCGTTCAAGGTCTCGCTTCGTCCCACCTGCTTCCGTCCCTGTGTCGGAGCGCCGCCGTAGCGTCGCCGGAGCATCGCCGGAGTGTGGACTGTTCGGTGGACGAAAAAGAGGGGTTTTCCGAGTTGTTAGTCCCACCCACACATTTTTCTTCCTGTGTGTTCGAACCGGCACACGTGTTCATTGAAGGTTCGTTTTTTTTTTATTTCAGTGGAATGAAGCTTTAATCTATCGTTTTTTTTTATTTCAGTGGAATGAAGCTTTAATCTATGTATGATGTTGTTTGTGGATGATTTTGGTTATGTATGATACGTTGTTTGTAAGCTGTAAAAATATGACTTGTTCGATGGCGGTGAAATGTTGTTTATGTATGATGGAGGTGGTTTGTTAATAGTATTTGTTGGATGAATTAAATGTGTGGTGATTGATACCATGGACATGAGAACATAAACATTATTCCTTTGACGATACTGAAAATGTGTCTCCGAAGTGGGAAAATTTATGGAATACAGGACCTCCAAAAGTAATGTAATTTCACTTTTTAGATGAAAATGTGTCTCTGAAGTGAGAAAATTTTTGTGCTTTACCCGTAATCTAGATATTTGATAAGTTATTAGATGAAATAAATGTGGTGGGATGACTTGGGATTTTAGAAGGTCCTTTGATATAATTAATGATACTGTGTGTGTGGTTGTCCATTTCATGTTTATCCTTTATAAATTGACATATAATTGAAGTGTAATGGATTTTCTTGTGTTAATGATTTTTATAGATGTTGTTGAAGCATGTTTCAAGGTTGAACAATATAATAACATTTGATAGTTTATTCTAATTTTGAATTGCATGATCCTTATCGTGTTCTTATCAAGATGATACCGTATATTTTTAGCCCGTATTCAATTTGAATGAGGTAAATTGAAAAATCTAAATTATCATCCATACATATTAAGATTCGTAAAAAAGTTTTCCAAGATTCATAATCCTTTCCACATACTTTTTACTGATGCATCACTGATATTCATTATAGTTCAAAGTAAAAGGACATGATTTAGTTTGTTAGCACACTATTTAGTATTTCGGAAAATGTTGTATCTGGCCATAATAAATTACCTATGCCTGGTGCACCATGGATGACTGCATGTGCACCTTGCGTTTCTGTATGAAGAATTTTTAGATGACAATTGGTTTTGTAAAGAAATTGACATTTTTATTGTAAAATATAATGATTGGAATAAGAATTTTAAGAGAAATCCAAATATAATTGAAGTGTAATGGATTTTGTTGTGTTAATGATTTTTATAGATGTTGTTTGGTTAATCTTACATTGTTTTTGTAATTTTGTTGGATTGGTAGTCATGGACCTAGTTGACCTTGCTGTGAAAAAAACAAGCTTCCCCAAAATGAGAGTGGTAGACCTAGTTGGCCTTGCTGTGAAAAAACTTCAACCCAATTACCCACTTAATTCGGCTTTGGTTCCAGTTATTTTGCTGAACCATGAGTCTCACAAAATCTATTTTTATGTGGCAGGAATTTGTTAATAAAATGTTAAGAAATTGTTCCCAAATTACTTATAAGTAGATCAAATGAGGGAAAAGAAACAAGTGATAACGGTAATTTTTACCATTATCTTTGAACCAATTTTCGTACCAAATTGACCCTTTTAAAGCTTGAAACATGTTTAATCCTCCCTTTTTATCTACGTTTGTGAATAAGTTTAGTGTATACTTTACATATAAGTTTTCATCATTAATTCCTCAAATTTGTAGGCAATTTGCGTGTATTGGAGAAGTACTTAACTACTAAGAGGGGGAACCAAGGAAAAGATACAAAAGCAGGAGGCTAAGGGAGTAAGGAAGGCACCTCGCACCTGGGCGTGACAAAGGGGCGCCGGGCGCGACATTCCAGAGAGTCTCGCGCCCGGGCGTGACAAAGGGACGCTCGCTCGCCCAGGAGAACGAACGCTCGTCCAGTATGGACGCACTAGAGGACGCACGTCCAGCGAGAAGAGGACGCTCGCCCTGTGGACGCACGAGAGAACGCTCGCCCAGAGAGAAGTGGACGCTCGTCCAGCAAATACGTTCAGTGGAAGACGTCCAGCGAAGACGCGCAGTGGACGCTCGTCCAGCGAAGACGCGCAGTGGACGCTCGTCCAGCGAAGACGCGCGCTGGACGCTCGTCCAGCGAAGACGCGCAGTGGACGCTCGTCCAGCGAAGACGCGCAGTGGACGCTCGTCCTGCGAAGACGCGTAGTGGACGCTCGTCCAGCGAAGACGCGCAGTGGACGCTCGTCCAGCGAGGACACCCAATGGGCGCTCGTCCAGCGCGCTAAGAGGACGCTCGTCCAGATTGGCGCTCAGTGGACGCTCGGCAGCGAGAAGTGGACGCTCGTCCACGCTCAGTGGAAGCTGTTTTTCCAGAGAGTTTCACGCCCGGGCGCGCGACTGAGAGGGCGCCGGCGCGACTTTTGCTGATGTGTCAAAATGCCTATTTATTCAAGTGGTCTCGAAGCATTTGGGGATCTTTGGCTGCCCTAACACGATTTCTCTCATTTGGAGCTCTTGGAGGCGAGACAGGAGCTGTGGGAACAGTCCTTCTTCAACCTTGGGTCTTCTTCCTTCTTCCATTTCCACCATTGTTGTAAGCTTGAGCTCTCCATTCATGGAGAGTTAGTTTCATTATTGTTGGGGGATTGATGTAGCCACTGAAATCTTATGTAAACTACTATGTTTTGAATGAATTTATGCCTCTTTCATTGATTGTTAGTATTTAATTCCTTTTCTTAATGTTATTTATTTGAATGAAAGGATACACATAATATTGAACAACATACATACCCTAAAAAAGAAGTTTATTCCCACAGTGCATGGGTTAAAGGTGTGTATAAGTATTTGGTGAGAAGTCATTTGGAAACACTTATTTGGAATTTATTAACAAATTCCTGGCACAGAAAGCACAATGGGTAACGCTCCAGGTGCAGGACCAGAACTGGTACCAAAGGCTAAATAAGTGGGTACCTGGGTATAACTTTTTGCACATAAAGGCCATCTTTGTCCACCACACTCATTTTGGAGTGCCTCATGTGTTGTAGCTCATTTCATCTATTTCTGAGTAATTTGGAAACAATTATTTAGGAATTAATTAACAAATTCGTGGCACACAAAGCAAAATTGGTAACGGTGTAGGTGCTGGACCAGAACTGGTACCAAAGGCTGAATAAGTGGGTACCTGGGTATAACTTTTTGCACATAAAGGCCAACTACGTAATTGGGTAAAACGTTTTGCACATGAAAGTCAATTAAGATCAACAAACTGAATTTCAACTGCCAAATATATTTCTCAACAATTTCTGAAATCAGATTTGATGTCCAACCAATACATAAATATGAAAAGTAACAAGTTTTCTTTCATCAATAATCTCCAACATTCTACAAAATGCCTAAATCTTCCAACACTTGATTCCTCCGCACGTTGTCCACATCCAAAATCCATTGACAAACATATTGCTCCCTAACTTGTTGTAGTTCTTCCTGCAAAGACAGTAATGCACAAAACATGAATCAAATGCAACATTTGTATGAAAGATGCAGAACATATAAATTTTTACAGCTTACAGTTGTGTAACTGGGCATTGTGTTTCTTTCATATTTCTCAATGTCATCCCACAACTCCATAATTTTCAGAACAATTACTCCACAATCAAATCTACAACAAAACAAGTCCAACAACGCAAGTATGATATTTAACATATCAATTATACGTCAAAATATTATATTTACAAAAATCAACAAACATACTTGTTTGGTTGGATTGGAGTATGCAAGTGTTGTACCTCCAATGATGGTTTCCTGTCTTCCGAAATATATATCAAAATGTCCAAAAAGCAATGCAAGATTATGTGCCTGAAAAACAACACACTCCACAAAAAGTTAAATTTATTCCATAAATTTTCCCACTTTTTCCATAAACATTTTAGTATCGTCAAAGGAATAATGTTTATGTTCTCATGTCCATAGTATCAATCAACACACATTTAATTTATCCAACAAGTCATATTATTACAGCTTACACACAACGGATCATACATAACCAAAATCATCCTGCGTACCTTCTTCCTTCTATCACGTCCTTTACTTTGTTCACCAAGTTTCTCCATGACACTACACCAACACAAAAAGTTAAATTACATTACACCAACACAATCAAGTAAAAGAACAAAATGGAAATGATAACAAACATTGTCAGCATTTGTTAAAAGACAACCACAAAGAGAACAAAAAAATGATACTAATTTATTAATTCATATCATTCGTGCCACATAAAAATACATTTTGTAAGACTCGTGGTACAGGAACAGAACTGGTACCTAAGGCAAATTAACTGGGTACCTGGGTTCAAGTTTTAGCACACCGAGGCCAACAACGACCACCACACTAATTTTGGGGTGCCTTCTTTATTTTCCCTCATTTGATCTACTTCTACATTATCTGGGAACAATTTCTTAACATTTTTTTAACAAATTCGTGCCACATAAAAATACATTTTCTAACACTCATGGAACAGGAACATAACTGGTACCTTAGGCAGAATATGTGGGTACCTGGGTTCCAATTTTTGCACACCAAGGCCAACTACGTCCACCACTCTCATTTTGGGGTGCCTTGTTTGTTTTCCCTCGTTTCAGCTACTTCTAAGTAATCTGGGAACAATTTCTTAACATTCGTGTCACATAAAAATACATTTTCTAGGACCCTGGGTTCACCAACATAACTCGTACCAAAGCCGAATGAACTGGGTAATTGGGTTCAAGATTTTTCACAGCAAGGCCAACTAGGTTCACCACTCTCATTTTGAGGTGGCTTGTTTTTTTTCACAGCAAGGCCAACGCGGTCCATGACTACCAATCGAAAAAAATTACAACAACAATGTAAGATTAAGCAAACAACAAGTATACAAATCAGTAACACAACAAAATGCACTTGGGAGACATTTCATACATAAGCAAAACCATCCACAAACAACATCATGCATGAATGAAACCTTCATTCCACTGAAATAAAAAAAAAAAATGAACCTTCGCTCAGCACGAGGTGCGGCGGTTGGAACACAGACGAAGATAAAGGTGTGGGTGGGACTGACAACCCGGAAAACCCCTCTTTTTGGTCCACCGAACAGTCCACACTCCGGCGATGCTCCGGCGGCACTCCGGGACAGGGACGGAAGCAGGTGGGACGACGCGAGACCTTCAACGCGCCCCTAGTTCGCTGGGCCGGACCGGACGGAAGACGATGGCGTCTTCCCTTCCTTCGCCAACGTCGGACCTGTGGCGGCCGTGAATCGGAATCGCCTCGAGGGGTTCGATAGCTCCCAGACAGCCTTCAACGTTGTCCGGCGACACTCCGGCAAGCACTCCGCCGGACGTCTCTCTCTCCAACTCCCTTTCTCCAAGTCGTTCGGCCTCTCTAGGTTACACTCTCTATCTCTGAACCTTCGCGCTTCTCTCTCTAAAATTGTTCCAAATTCAATTTCAAATTTGAAACGCAGACCTGCAAACCCTGACCACTCTCTTTCCACGTCATATTTCATTTTCATTTAATTTTTCCAACTGGACCACTCAAATTTAGACACGTGTGGCGTGTCTAAATGTTGTCAAAAATGGTTGTTCAAGTATCATTTTCCATTAAATTATGATAAATTAATTTTAAATAACAACTAATATTTATTTAAAATTATCTATAAAGACAAATATAATAATCTAAAAATATTATCACTTAATATAAAAATGGATTGCATTCATCTATTTAATATTAAAAACAAAATATTGTGATCATAAAATTTTTATTTTATTTTTATAATTATAATAGAAATTTATATAATAAATATTAAGTTTGTGAGGTTTTAGAAAATATTCGAATATCACTGTATTGAAATAAAAAACTTAAAAAGAAAAACTTATAAATTTGACACTTCATTGATATACCTTGTATATGCTGTATTGATGTCTAATGAGTATAGACGTATGGACATACCATTTATGAGACGTATAAACCTGTAATTGATTAAGATGAAGTTATTATTATCCACAATCAAGACAAAGTACACTTAATTTCACCAAAATAATTAATTTCTACAATTAACATAATTTAATTTCACAAATCTCAATACTCAAACTTAATTATTTTCTGAAATATCAGAACTTTTTGCAAATAGAAACACCACTAAATAAATGGTAACTAATGACAGATTAAATAAAAAAAATATTTATTTTATTTATATTTAAAATAATGTATAGTTTTTAGATAAATGATATTTTGAGACACATATTTTTTACATTTATCTAATACTATTTTTATTTATTTTTTATTCTTTCTTTCCAAAAATAAAATAAAAATGATATTTTGCCACATTTTTTATATTTATTTCACATTAATTTTTCTTATTTTTACTTTTTTCTTTTTTTACAAAAAAATATTTTTTATGATTATTTTTCTTTTATTAGATGTGTTAAATGAATGTAGATATATATTATTTTATTTATTCTAAAAAAAGTAATGATACACACTTTTACATTTATTTTACATATATACTAAGGATAAAATAAGTATAAAATTTTATATCTTTTCGAAAATAAAAAAGAAAAATGTAATATGTAATATGTCAGAATCATTTTTCTTCTAAAAACCTACAAAATTTTGTTTTGTTAATGATCATTTTAGTCTTGTGTGTAAAATGAATGTAAACATGTATCAATTGTTTTAATTTTTATGAAATACTTATTCTCTAATTAAAAAGAGAATTAAATTAGTATGGTTAATGTGAGTTATAGAAAATAAGAAGGAAGTGGAGCAAGTGGTTATGAATAGTAAAAATGATAGTTAAGTAGAGTAAATGAAATAAACAGGAAATAAGAGAAGCAGAAGATTACCGAAAATAGAAGTTTTGTTAAGATGGTGCGGTTGAAGATAAAAGAGTAATTGTTGGGAGTGGCCGTTAAGTCCTATTTCTGCGCCTATTCTATTTAAGCGCTCAGTTTTTCACTCATTCTTTTCGCCACGCTAATTTCTTTTTCTTTCTTTGTTTCTCATTTTTCTTCTGCACTGGCTTCCATCAATCGCTATTCAATCATCGATGAGCCGATGAGACTGAAACATGAAGAATCATCGTCACCCATCAAATTCCACATGTCAAGGCATCAATGCAGTACCAGCATTTTTGGCATCTCTTTCTCTTTCATTTTCTCCTTATGGTGCCTCCTCTTCTACATCAAGCTTCGCCTCGTTCATGGCACTGGAGGTAAAGCTCCACGTCCCTGTTTCTCATTTTTATGCATGCCCATCAACATGTTTTACCAAGGTTACATCAACATAATATGATCATAATAATAATAACACTTGTTCTTCTTACATGTTTTCTGTTGGAATTTCATTCATGGTTTTTTGTTGTTGTTGTTGTTTTGCAATTATATATCTGGAATGATGATGATCATGCATGCATACATATTCATATATGTCGCTCGCTGATCTTGCATGTGTTTTCACAATTGCAGCTATGTTAGAGTTCAATGAATCAGGTAGCTCCAACAACGTTAGTCAGAAACTGACAAAGTCCTTGTACTCACTTCCTGAAACAACTAGTATAGAACAAGTGTTTTTGCACGTTTTAGGAAATGGTAGTAATTTGGTGTGCAAATTACATCATCCGCATGAGGAAAATAAGCTGCAAAAAATATCTGATGGGAAACTCCAGCCCCATTATGATGAATTACAAAACATGACAGAAGCACAAGGAAAAACAAAGGGAATGGACCCAGCGCTTGTTAACATAACTCACAGGCTAGAATCTGATGGCTCTGTGTACAACTATGCCTCCGATTCCAAAGGTGCAAAGGTGGTGGCCCATAATAAGGAGGCCAAAGGTGCAACGAATATACTGGGTAAGGACCATGACAAGTACCTCAGAAACCCTTGCTCTGTTGAAGGGAAATTTGTTGTTATTGAGCTCTCAGAAGAGACCCTGGTTGATTCTGTGAAGATAGCGAACTTTGAGCATTATTCTTCCAACTTCAAGGAGTTTGAATTGGCTGGAAGTTTGAACTATCCGACTGAAGAATGGAGCATGGTGGGAAAATTTGTTGCTGCCAATGTCAAGCATGCACAGGTCTTTAAACTGTCTGAGCCCAAGTGGGTGAGGTATTTGAAGTTGACCTTGCTTAGTCATTATGGATCTGAATTTTACTGCACACTGAGTGTTGTAGAAGTTTATGGGATCAATGCAATAGAGCGGATGCTTAAGGATCTAATCGTGGCTTCTGTGGCATCTATTCCTGATAAGCCTCCTGTGGATAATAACAGTGACACCCCTTCTCTGAAATCAGAAGATGGTCAAAATGATAAAAATGGAAAGAAAAATGATACTAAGAATGATACCGTGGCTGCTGAGGTATCAAGCAATGATACCACTGAAGAATATGATGCAGAAATGGTAAAAATAACAACGACCGCAAAATTGAATACAGATCCTGTAATAGAACTTAGACAACAGCTGAATGGTAGGGTGGCTGGTGACACTGTTCTGAAGATTTTGATGAAGAAAGTGAGGTCAGTAGAAGTTAACTTATCAGCCCTTGAGGATTACCTCAAAGAATTAAACAAAAGACAAGGTGCAAAAATACCGGATCTTGAGAAACAGTTGTCCAGACTATCAGAAAGTCTTGGACAAAGCAAGTCAGATATTAGAGATCTCTCGGACTGGAACACAAATTTGGTGGGTAACCCTATGCCGCAGTGCCTATTCATCTTTCTATTTCTCACCATGTCTTTCTTTAACCAGGAAAAAGGAATATCTGAGGTTGAGTCTTGGAAAGACGCTGTCTCATCTCAGCTTAACGAATTAGCCAGAGAAAACAGCATGCTAAGGTTAGTGTAGTGGATCATTTTGATAACCTTGATTAAAATCTATCTACCCGTTATTGGCTTTTCAAATTCCTCCGATGGGAGATTCTTGTGCGGTTCTTAAACAAAAAGTTCTTGAATCTCGGTGGCATGGTACCACTGCTTGCTTTAGTGACTTTTCTCTCTTCTCCTGTATGTAATTTTTCTGCGGTATGGTAATTGACATCTCATTTCAGATTAGATGTTCGAAAGATTGCAAGAAATCAAGCAAATATGGAAACCAAAGAACTTGCTGTCTTTACAACGAGTCTTGTTTTCGTGTGCCTTGCAGTTCTCAAGATAGTTTCGATACACATGTTGACGTTTTCTGCATCATCTGCGAATAAGGTGCGCCAGACAATTAGAGGATGGGTTACGTTACTTGTATGCTGTAGTGTAACAATATTCATTATCTTGTTTAATAGCTAGGCATTCGCTCGTGCTGTATAGACTTGGATCATTGTAGAAACTTGTTCTATATATAGTTACTGTTAAAAGTTGTCACGTAGTAAACCCTTTCTTGTTACTGCACTGCAGCATACAAAAGAAGTGATTCCAGATCCTAGCTTCACTTCCATAGGTTGCAATTATGCAGTTAGATGCTTAACTCTTTTTTTCAGTGGCTCTTAAGGCCATTATTTGTTCGAACAGTCGAATAGTTTTTTTATGAATGACCAAGTTTTTGTCAGTGTTAATATTTGACATCCATTGTACATTTACGTTATATGTGGTGTGTGTGTGTACGACTGTATATGCTTAGTTCTCTTCAGTAACGTACAAAAAACTACCTCCTTATACGTAGAGTCATCAAAACTTGTCTGCTAAAAGGAGTAAACTAATCATCTTGCCATCTTAATAACCATGTCCTCCAAGTTCTTAGGGTAGCACATTTTAGTGTGCTGGCCATTCCATATATTATCTGCCAGAATGGCATTCACTGCATCAGTTGGATGAAACTGATCCCACCAGATATGGTTGGAGGAGTTATTGCACGCCATTTCCGGTGATAAGCACATGATCCAGCCATTGTATTTTCCCATTCCACAGCAGGCCTCAGTTGTGACGTTAAAGCCTAATTAGGAACATAAAGCATATGTGTGATCTCAAATGCTACAGAAATTCATAAAAGACTGAGGTATGAAAACAAATACTGGTACCATAACGTTCGTGATTCTTTAAAATATCCATGGAACCTTCAAACACGTCACAGAAGATGATATCGGCCTCAGGAAGCTCCGCAGCAAGATTTTCAACCATGTACCTCGTGAGGAAGTTAAACTCAACAGCCATGTCATTTATTCGGTCAATGCATTCTCCATTTTCATTACCGTACTGCCACAGGTAGTGAGGGGCACAGCCAATTGGGGCAAGTCCAGTGATCACGACTTTCCTAACATTTAAGTTGTACAAGTTCTGTGTCATCAAGGATAGCATATCAACTAGGAGTCAATTTCAGTTACTGTATGCAAAAGTCAAGAAAATTTCGAAAAATGTATTAAAATTACAAGAAATTTTGAACGTCTCATGTGAAGAAAAATAAGTGTCGGGTAATCACACTATTATTCAGAAAAAATTTCTTGACTGAACTAGGTATGAACAATCCTGGTAAAACCGAAATATTAACTAAATTTACTATTAAAAAACAGAAAAGGTAAAGAGGTTATCCTACGACTCTGTTTAGGTAGGGTGAAAATGAAATGAAAAAATTGGTTTCGTAAGAAATGTATCACGACCTTATTTTCTTTTCAATTACAAAACATAACATTTTAACATAAAGTTATGAATAAATTAAACTTCCCTATTTTTTAAAATTTAAATGGACTTGCTTGCCTCGGCGATGACCATGGGCAAGTATATACTTATGTGCCAAACATTTTTCACCATAGAAGTCCTGCATGTCTGACACGCGAACATAACACCAAAGTAATGCATTCGTATTTTTAAATGGATGAATTTCATGATTTTGTTTTCAAGTATAATGACTGAGAAGTTAAATCTAAGCATTGTTTTTACCTTTATCTCTTGCCAGAGTGAAGATGCCAAGAAGTGGTTGAAATGCCAAGGTAGGTACAAATTATCGACGTTGGAAACATTGAGCAAATAGTAATGAATGTAGTCGTTGATTCCAATAGAAATATAAAAGACAGAATCCGATATGAGATTGGTTGCAGCATCCTCACCCATGCTCAAAATGAACTGCTGAAGCGTGTCTGTAAATTGCTGAATTTGCTGAGTGAGGGAGATATGCTGACCCTGAACCAATTTATATATTAGAATTTGAACTTATAACATGTTCTGAATTGCGTGATCATGATTAATAGGAAAGAACATGAATCGGAGAAAATTGAATGAAACAAACCAATTCAGAGCCACTAGAGAGAATGATGCCAGCGCCAGCAGAAGCATAATTTACCCCATGAATCATATCATCCACTTCCCCTGTCTGTCCAAGATAACTTGGCACAAAGGGAAGCCCCAGACGCAGAGCTGATGCAAAAATTATCATAAATAAATCAATCTAATAGCATTTAATTTTACTACACCAGAAATAACATTCAATTTATTTCAAGAAAAAAGAATCAAGCACAAGAAAGGGAACATAACACATGCGTGAATTAGAAGGCTGGGAGTGATAAAGAAAAGATCTTTTATTCACCAAGAAAATCGACAGGGATCCTTCCGTTGGAGAATCTTCCGGTGGGTTGATGGGTGTCGAAATCTCTTCCATAAGGAAGATGATCGGCACGTGCGAAGGTTCCAAGAAAATTGTTGGTTCCGCAATCGACGGAGGAGTCTCCGATGACGAACAACGCCGGCACCAGAGAAGAAGAAGGTGCAGTTGAGGGGCTGAGATTGAGTTGTTGCCGAAAAGGAGGATCTTCGAAAGGGGACAGTGTTCTTGATTCTACAAAGGAAAAAGATAGTATTACAGTAGATACTAGAAAGTACACAATAACGTTCGTACTCATTATCCTTCACTTTCCTTCTTCAATTTCCCATGCAGAGATTGAAATTTAACCATTCAAACTCAGAGTCAGAATGTTCGATTCTTTTGGCGGGCAACCATAATATATGCCAATCTCAAATGTCCAATATACCCTTTATAAGTCTCAGGCCCACAAGATAGCCCGCTCAAATAATCAACCCGGCCCACAAAACAGAACAACTTTTTATTTAGATTAATAAATAAATTACATAAAAAAAGACAAGAGTAAACTGAATATCTACCTGACACGTGTGCAACGGTCCACCGGCCATAACGGTCATTGATTGAAGATACGTCAGAAAATTAAAACAAAACACATTACTATAAGGTCGGTGCTACACCAAGAGAGAATTATAATAATCAGATGTCTTTTATTTTTCTGGTGGTGTTGGGTACATAATAATTTTTTTAATCCATACTTTTTTAATCAAACTTCATAATAAATTTCAATCTCATTGTCTCTTTATAAATGAAATGAAGAAAATAAAGAATAATAAGACCGTTCATAGAGACTGTGTTTGGTTCATTTCAAATGGTTGATGATTGAGTCACGCGGCAGACCAGTGGGACCAAGGGCACATGAGTTGCAATGATCGATGCTACAAAGTAAAATTAATGAATATTTATTTATGTTACTAAGTTACATTATTAGTGTACCTTAAACGGCACTATGTGTCATAATGCATGGTATCTCTTAGTTTCATGGGACACCAAGAATAATGGTTTATTCCACTTATTTGAAACGTCAACACTTTTACTTTGCAAACTGCAAGGTGCTGAAATTCTTTTTAGGTAACGTATGAAAGACAATCAGAATGAATGCATGTACGAAAAGGAAAAAAACCCTCAATGGGATGATCCAACGGCATTAAAAATATTGTGATCACTAATTGTTTTGGTTATGGAATTGAGTTCAATGTATCAAAATATCACGAATGCTTTGAAGATTCGAATGATTATTCTTGTTTTGTTGTCTGTCTTAATTGTCTGTTTAGTTAAACTTATAAGTACATATAAAAGACACTGTCATTAAAATAGATAAAAATTTGACAATTTTAATTGTTAATACATATTACATATTATCATTATTTTTTATCTCAAATAAATATATATATATATATATATATATATATATATATATATATATAGATTTTAAAATAAGTTTTGAATTAACGATGACTTAATTATATTTCAATTGATGATAATTATACTTTATCTTAAATGTTAGAAATAATTTGACTATATGTTCAATCATGTTCCTGGTATGATTGACTAACATATGGGTTCAACAAAACAATATTAGATTAGGTGTGTTTTAAATGTTAAAAACTTACAGAGAGTATTATTTTTAGTATTATTAATTTATGATATTGTATTTTTGATACATTTTATGTATAATTTAATTGTTGGTATTAGTAAATGTTGAATTAATGTTTACCGATATGTGACAAAAGGAAACAAAACGCTCCTGGTTTCCGAGTTTGGTGATATTTAACAATATTTACAAAATAGAGTGTGCACTATCTAAAAATGTTCCGTCAGAGGTGGTTAGGTGAAAAAATTTATAAAAAGCTAACGGTTACAATACCATTCTCCCTCTCTCATGTTGGAAAGTGAGAAGTTTATTGGAGCAGATAACATAGGCGAAAACATCGCCCATCCCTGGAATTAGTTCAAACAATTCCTGTCTTTTCCATTTAAGTTCTCAGGCCTCCGACGTTGCTCCTTGATTCTTTCCCTGTGGTAAGAATCCACCTACCATTGATAATTCAACATTTCCTACGAGAGATTCCTTCAGTGTCCATCACCCAAATTTGTTCATACATTTTATACATACGGCACCAGAATTCCTCCTAGGCATGGCAATTTTTCCATAAAAAAATCGTTTTTTTCTTTGTTTTTTCATTTCTTGGTTTTTATTATGTAATTGGGTCTTTTCGATCACTTTGATTGAAAGACCTTTTTTTTTTTTTTCTTTCTTCTTCCTCTTCTTCTTCGTTGTAGATGGGCTCCTTCTGCCGTTAACGACTCAAGCGAGAAGGACTTGAGTTTAGGGGAAAACGTAAATAAACAAAAAACAATTCAACTTTGAAAGATGTCGGCTGATGTTGCTGTGAGACCGGCTCTGAAAGAATCGGTGCATTGGCAAGGGCGCTGTCCCGGCGAATCTATCCTGATATATATAACCGTGGACGGTGCTGTGACGCCAATGCGTGTGTCTGAGTCTGATTCGATTGCTTCAGTGAAAATGAGGATTCAGACATGCAAAGGAATTCCGGGGAATAGGCAGAAGCTGGTCTATGGTGGCAGAGAGCTTGCCCGCAAGGATGCACTCATCAAGGATTATGGTGTCACTGCCAGCAATGTTCTTCACTTGGTTCTCCGTCTCTCTGACATGATCTTCATTGTTGTAAGGACCACCGGTGGGAAGGAGTTTGAGTTTCAGATTGATCGACATAGAAATGTGGAGTACCTGAAGCAACGCATTAAGAAGAAGGGGAAAGATTTCATCGATCTCGACGGTTGTCAAGACCTTTTCTGTGAAGGAGAAGAGCTCCAAGACCAGAGCCTCTTCCGTGACTTCTGCAACGCCGATAATGGTGTGATTCATTTGGTAGCTCAAAAATCAGCAAAGGTTGATGCCAAACCGGTTCACAAAGATTTGGAGCTTTCGGTTGTTGCTGATGACTCAGAAGAGGGAGGGAATCAGGTGACGACGACAAAGACACGACCAAGTGGAGATTTCTTGTTGGAACCAGTTTTTGTGAATCCTAATGTCAATCTTTTTCCTTTCCTTTGGGACATGATTGGCTCCACGTTGGATGGTTTGAAACAAGGAAATCACCCTATGAGGTCCTCAGAGGGCACAGGAGGGACTTATTTCATGCAAGATTCAACAGGTATGGAGTATGTTTCGGTTTTCAAGCCCATCGATGAGGAGCCAAATGCGGTGAATAACCCACAAGGCCTACCGGTTTCGTCCAATGGTGAAGGTTTGAAAAGAGGGACAAGGGTAGGAGAAGGAGCGGTCAGAGAAGTTGCAGCATATATATTGGATCATCCAAGAGCAGGGCCAAGGTTGGTGTCAGGAGAAGCAGTAGGCTTTTCCGGGGTTCCCCCAACTGTCATGGTCCAGTGCTTAAACCAACACTTCAACCATCCAAACGGGTTTGATTTCTCCCCAGAGCATTCAAAGGTAGGGTCACTGCAGGCATTCATGAAGAATGATGGTAACTGTGAGGACCTTGGTCCAGGGTCTTTTTCTGTGGAGGAGGTGCATAAGATCACTGTGCTTGATCTAAGAATGGCTAATGCAGATAGGCATGCTGGGAATATATTATACAGGAAAGATGCAGATGGCCGCACTCTCCTCATTCCCATTGATCATGGCTACTGTCTACCAGAGAAGGTAAACATTCTTCATCTTTCCTTCACAGTTTCACTGCATATCACCATGTGTTTCTTGCATATATGCTTTGGTGTTTGGTTTCTGTAAGAAAAACTGTGTCTGTCAAGTATTTGTTTTACTTATTCATAATGTGTTTGATAGAAAAGATTTGTTGATTGTGGAATGTGTGGACTGAAAGAAATGTTTGTGTTGTGTGTGCAGTTTGAGGATTGCACATTTGATTGGCTTTACTGGCCCCAAGCTCGTAAACCTTACTCTCCTGACACAGTTCATTATATTAAATCTCTGAATGCTGAGAAAGATATAGAGCTTCTGAAATATTATGGGTGGGATGTTCCGGTAGAGTGTGCTAGAACACTCCGAATCTCCACAATGTTATTGAAGAAAGGGGTTGAGAGAGGTCTCAGTCCCTATGACATCGGAAGCATTATGTGTAGGGAAAATTTGAACAAGAAATCTGTAATCGAGGAGATTATTTGTGAAGCCCAGGAATCAATGCTACCTGGCATGGGGGAATCTGTGTTTCTTGAATCTGTCTCCCAGATCATGGATTCTCGCCTTGACAAGCTTTCAAAATAAACTCTCTCGGATTCATAGTTATATAATGTAATAACAATAAATATATTTGCATGATAACTGTGTATGCATTCCATATTTGGATGGACTGCACTTGGTTTAAAATGTCTGTGAACCTCTTTCTCATCTCTCATCTCTTATATCTCATATCTCATCCATGCATTGCCTTTTTTCACAATTGTAATGACCTTTTGGGCAGAGGTTGAAGGGTCTCTATAACATGTATTATATTGAAATTTTATATATTCTAGGTTTCTGCGAGGGTGAACAGAAGTTGGATGACATGTGTACATAATTGTAATATGTTTAGCATGTTTACTTTTGAAAAATATGCCTCTTGTTTTCTCATGTTTTAGTTATGAACCAGACATCTTACTGTCTGATGTTGCCTTTGCCATATTTCCTATATTATTTGTTTATTCTTTATGTTACGTCTTTTCCTTTTGTATGAACTTCAAAAAGCATCTTTAAGTTTTCTTCATTTGCCATTTTAACTTTCTTCAGTTTATACTATAGAGACAGAGCACTCGCTTGTCCTTACTATAATACATAGTTTTTAAAAATATTTTTATAAAATATTTTACATTTTCGATTGGAAGTAACAACTATGAGTAATTATAGGATCTAAAAGAGAATTCTTAGAAATAAAGACAAACGATATTCAAAACTACATTGCATACAAATAAAACATAAATATATTTAATTACAGAGAGAGGCTCAATAACTGTAGTGATTAACTAACCTAGACGTCATTAGTTTGTCTATTAAAAATTCATAATATAGCATGCTAGATTATATATGGGTTTTAATTTATATATAACCTTCTAATTATTTTTTCCTAAATATTGTTTAATCAATTTTAGCTGTTTAAATTCATTTTAAATTGAATTCTTCTAAAATAAAATGTTCGAAGGGCATTTTTACTAAATATACCCGCTAATAAACTTAGAACTTCACTTTTAATAATTAAAAAAACGTATTTTATTTACCAACTGATTATGAATATTTGATTTTAAGAACATATGGAATATGGCATGCTACTATTCATAAAATACGTGGTTGTAATTTACGAAATTTAGTGTAATTTGGAGCAATTTAAAGAATAAATTCAATTTTAAATAGTTCAACGAAACAATTCAGTTTATTTCATTCGAATAATGTTTTAGTGTCCCACAATTTACATTTCTAGTTTTATATAGTTTTGATAATTTAATCTAGTTGGTTTTGCTCATCTGTTTACAATAATACCATGTTGATATGTATGATGGATGACATTGGTAAAAAGAAGTTTGTGTGTGTAATTTTCATCTGCACCACATTTTCATTTTTGTGATATCTCCATCATCTCTCCCTTAACAAAAGAAAATGGTGCAGAAGCTCATAGGCTCCTCATGAACATTTTACCACTGCTAACCTCATGAAAAGCTAACAGTTAACATAGCAAATAAATCTTATCCATAATACTAATAATGGATCATTAAGATAAAAAAACATAGAAGTAATTACTACTCTTTGGGGTAGGGTCATCTAAGATATGTTATGTCTTCAAAGTCCGAATGATGTCCACAAGTCTAAGTATTATCTTGATCCGTCTCTCTAAACCGTTAATATATGTTACTTATTTCTTTATCTCAAACTTTTATTTATAAGTTTTAAAGTTAATTTTTAATTAATCTCAATTTAATTACAGTCGAATTATGTATAACTAATATTAAAGTTAATGTATTTGGTCTAATATATGATCAACCGATTTACTTAGTAACCCATCAGATTCAAAAATAACCCATTAAATAATTCGAACTATAATAATCATGATCAACTAGTTTACTTAGTAACGGATCAAGTTTAATAATAATTCATTAAATAATCCGAGAAGATAATACGTATAACAACTACAAAATAATCAGCTTCTCAGAAATTAAGTGGACAAAAAAACTATGGGACCACTCTAACAGATTCCCAAAATCAAATATATATGAATGGCCCTAAGATCTGAATTGGCCACTCCATAGATATATATCAAATGGACCGATCCAAGAAACTAGATTCCAATCAAATAATCAACCATAATCATTCACTTTCATGCCTACAAGTTACAGTAGGAATGGGACAAGATATTTACCTCACTCGTTGATTCATGTCTGGTAAAAAAGCCGTGCGAGATGGTCTTTGGTATTGAGAAACTATCTCCCACTACTACCTGAGATCACGTAACGAATAAATAAACTTCATCCAACCCTGATCAAGAAAACTCATGTACCACAGTTTATATTATTTCTCGAGAAAGTTAATAGAAACTTAGTCCTATACTGAAACATTACAGAGTTCATAAATTTAAAAAAAAATGGAGGGTCCACTGCAAGACAAAAAATTCCACGTAAATAGAATTGGATTGAAGGCAAAAAAACAAATGATCAAATAAGCAGCATGAGCTATGGTCCTACCCACCTCTTCACACGCTGCAAATTTCTACACACACTCCATGTGCTCGTGGCTTTTGTTGTGTTTTGTTTTGTTATGCTTTGATTTGTTGCATTCATCATCTTCATCACATCCCTTAGATACTTCCTCTCTCAGAGCCATGGCGAAGCACGAGAACCGCACGAACCTGGCATCCTGTTTTGTGGCCACCATTTTCCTGATCTTCCTCCTCATCGTGGTCTTCCTCCTTTACTTCACGCTGTTCAAGCCTCAGGATCCCAAAATCGCCGTCAGCGCCGTCCAGATCCCTTCCTTCTCCGCCATTAACGGTACCGTCAACTTCACCTTCTCTCAGTACGCCTCCGTCCGCAACCCTAACCGTGGCACCTTCTCGCACTACGACAGCTCGCTCCAGCTTCTCTACCACGGCACACAGGTCGGGTTCATGTTCGTCCCCGCCGGCAAGATCGCCGCCGGCAGGACTCAGTACATGGCCGCCACGTTCACCGTCCAGTCCTTCCCCTTGGGCCCGGGGCCCACCTTGGTGAATGGTCCCAGCAATGTGGGGCCCACTATGGAGATGGAGTCGAAAATAGAGATGGCTGGGCGCGTGAGAGTGTTACACCTTTTCAGTCACCACGTGGAGGCGAAAGCTGAGTGCAGGGTCGTCATCGCCCTCACCGATGGATCCGTGTTAGGCTTCCGTTGCTAATTGCTAATTCTTTCTTCTTATTTTGTTTGTAACCGTAAACTATTGTAACTGTAGGGGTTACCACATTAGTATCAGGAGCTTAATTCATTTTCCAAATTATGAAAAACTAATTTAAAAGAAAGAAAAAATAAACTTACTATAATTAATTATGAAACCATTATGAAAAGTTAAAATAATTGTCAACTTATTTTTTTTCATTATATATTCGATTAGGTAAATATAATTAAAAGAACAACTGTCAATGTACTTTTTTTCTTACAACATAAATATAAAGAGATCGCAAGTAATTTTAACGAGAAAAAAATCTCATTCAAATGGCGTAAAAGCTTAGATTAATCTAATACAAATGTTATATATCAAATATTTTTACAAAAAATAATGGATTGGTGCAGTAGAGACGTTACATTTATATAACCAAAGTTGTGGTTGAATTTCTATAATTTATTATGCAGTATATTTCTTTAAGAAAATGACGGCTGCAAAGTGTGATGACAGATGAAGAAATGGAACACTGAACTCCGTGAGAACGACGATGACGACTTAAATCCTCTCGACAACGTGAAGTTTTCATAAACATTTATATAGAAGTAAAAAATGACATAAAATAGAACAAATTATGTTTCTTATTAAGTTAAAATCAACTTTAATAATCTGTTATCTCTATTCACATAAAAGTGGCACACCAATTTTAATTGTCCGAATACAAACAAAGTTTTAAAGTTTTACATCATATAAAATAAAGTTTTACATCAAATAAAACAAAAAATAACAGAAATTTATATACACAGATTTATATACAAATAAAATATCCCATTTTAAAGTAATATAAAAAACAAATCTATCTGTTCTAGAATGGATAATATCTTACGAATATGATATGTTTTGAACCAATCTCCGTTAATAACATAACAAACAAAGAAAGCATAGCTCAATAGATATACCAATATATTTACAACCACCATAAGAATTAATAGTATTGTAGAGTTTGGATTCCAAGCTTTCACAGAGAAACCCACCAATATATCACAACAATCGCAAGAATTTTTAGATTTGGCAGTAGAGCTAGGATTCCACACTTTAAAAAATCGACTGCACATGGAAAACCAGAGACAGCATAACTCAATTCACATCTACCAAGCAGTGTATTACAACTACAAGAATGATTAGTATTGGTAGAGCTTGGATTCCAGGCGTAAGTCGGGTTTCCACCATTGGTGAATCCCATGAGCTTCTCTGAAATCTCGTGAAGGAGTATGATTAACCGTTAGAGATGCAGAAGGAATGAGGTGAAGAGGTTCATCAGATTCCTTCCCCAAAGCACCCATCAGTAGACAACCAAGGGAGGTTTGGGTGGCTAACTTTTCAATGCTTCCTGCACCAATCTCCTCCATTTTTGTTCTGTGCTCAAAGTATCCTATATACTCACAGCAGATAGGGTCAGATGGATTCACAAATAAGCATGGAACCCAGGCAGACAAAGCAGCAAACGGATCAAAGGACAAACTCTTCTTCTGCTTAGCCTTCATAGCAATGGCAATTCCTGCTGTTACTACACTGCCAGCAAATCGAAGCCCGTGTTTCAATTTCTTATCCTTAATTCTCTCAATTGGAGCAGATGCATATGGAGGGTTGAACAGAAGAGACTGAATAAATACGCCTGTCTTGGCCATGGTTTTCCCAATGAGCATTGCCATTGCTGATCCTAGAGAGTGGCCAGCTAACCAGATATTTGAACCACCCACAGTAGCCACCATGTTTCGAACAGCTTGGATAGCTATCTCAAAGCGTGATGTCTGATGAAGCCCATTTCTCACGAAGTGGATATCCAACTCAATGTCACGGGAGACTGAGTCTGCTTTGGTTATAGTCCCTCGAAATGCAATTACATAACATGGACTTCTGTGTAAAGTGTCATTGCATATAGAAGTTGGAGGCTTGAACTCATAAATTGCACCAAAGATGGAAGAATCAACATCGTCAACAAGTGTTCGAAGCAACTGAAATTGGAAGAACGTCCACCAAGGCAGTGCAAGAGCATCGGGACCTTGTCGTCGTTCTTGTCTGTCCTTCTCTAAAACATAAACACCTTGGACCAAACTAGCAGCAACTGACTTTCTATGATGTGCATTATCCCTATATATATGGAATGTTCCATTGACTATTAACAAAATCCCAACAGCCAAATAGAAAACACTGATGAAATTTTTAGGATTCAACATCTTATTAATCAATTAAACTAATACTACATTGCAGAAGCTTCATGGCCAAAAGGAAGAATAGTCTCTAACGATTTTAGTTCTTTGACAAACTGTGTATTCCGTAAAATTTCCAAAGAAGATATATAGTTCTCAGACATCACTATTTATTAGCAGATATTTTGATGTAAACATGTCTTTATGGACACTGAAAATTTGCATTAATGCATGATCAAGGCACATCAGACATGGTGAAGAATAACTACAAGTGCACAACACAGAGCAAATGAGATTATGTAAGAACAAGATGGGGAAAAAAATTAAGAAAAAGAAGGAGCTCGGAAGATTTGTTTAAAGTTCTTACCAGTCAACACATGTTAAGTGTAAGGGTCCAGAGCGATCAAAATATTCCCTCTCAGAAGCCATTACACCCTACAATTCAAAAAGAAAAAAGAAATCTGATGGTTTCAATTATCAAAAAATAACACAATTCAACAACTGAAAACCATAATCCACAACCCAGTGGCTGCACTACATACATAAGCTGCAAAAGAAATGAAGATTAAGAAAAACTGAGATCCCACCACAACAAATACCAAGAATACACAAAAAGAAAGGTTTTTGGAACTCACCTCACTCTTGTGAAGCAAAGCAGGTACCCTCTGCTCAATCAATAACCTTTCATACAAACAATTTAGAGGAAAAAACCATCTTTTGTATCAAAAACATGCCAATGCGCATTCAGCATTTGACACTCCACGGTTTGATTCGCCCAAAAATTATGTTTGTGAAATTGAGATCCAGCTTATACAATAAAGGTAAAAGGGCTAAAAAATAAAATAGAATATAATGAAGAAAATAAAATAAAATGCAGCAATAAATGATAAAGGAAACTATATGAACCTTGAAGAAGAGAAAATCAGGGAAGAGATCGCACAAGAGATTAATTAAAAATGGAAATGAAGCTTTAATGTCGAAGTGGTTTATCAGTAGTTGGTAGAAGTACCAAAAACGTCACCGTTTTCGGATCCAAGGGAATAACCGAGGTCGCTTTCTGATGCGAAATATTAACTAATTTATTTATAAGAAATTAATTTTTCACAAAAAAAAATTATATTTATTTGATATTATTTTTTCATTTTTTACTTTTTATTTTAAGTATAAAAATTTATTTTTTTAATATTATTTTATTATTACAATATGTAAATAAATATAAATATAGGGGCATCTTATTATTATTTTTTGTATACATATTAGCGTAATAATTCATTGTGCCACGTGTGTTAATTACATACCTGTATGAGTAAAAATAAATAATTTATATTTTTGTCAAATATTACTATATATGTCAACTAGAGTCAATTCAAGTTCTGACAATACTAGAAATCATGAGTGCATCACTTACAAGAAAATAAAGTTCAAGTCTTACATGGTCAAATTTATCAAACTGATCTAAAATTGAAATTATCATGAAAAACTACTCTAATTATCAAAAATTAAAAACAACAAAAATAATACCAGTGTGTAGTTAAAGGTAAATTAAATTAAATAAATAAACATAATTAATATATAATTCAAGATAAACTAAATAAACAAAACTATTATATAACTTAAATAAATAAATAGAATCAGTTAACGAAAATAAATAAATAAATATATATATATATATATATATATATATAAAGTAATAGGATTAACTATAATATTTTGTTATAATTGAATTTTAGATAGAGTTAGACACCTATCATAATGACCATTTTTGTTGATATCAAACTTAAATTGAATAATATAAATAAATAATGATAACACAATAGGGAAATTAAGTAAAAAGTATTGAATCAAAAATTAAATATAATTATATAAAAAATTAAAGAACTACAAGACATTATTAAAATGGAGGTGCGGGGAATCGAACCCCGTGCCTCTCGCATGCGAAGCGAGCGCTCTACCATATGAGCTACACCCCCAAGTTGAAAGTGTTTCTAACTGTTATAGATTTATTGATAAATAAATCAAGTGTTTTTGTAATATAACAGACAAAATAAAATAAATATTATTTTCACATAAAATTTTGTATAAATTGTATCCAAAGACAGTAAAAATAGTAGCAACCGAAGACTCTACTACAACGCTCTAAGACGAGGAAGAGGAAGAACAACTTGTGAATTTCTCCGTAAGGTGCTTCCTGCACTTTCATGCTTTCCACTTTCAACCGATACTCTTTGAAATACTATTTATATCCTTATGGAGATAAATAAAGTTGGAGTGTTTTCATTGTGTTGTAAAGGTTGTGGTATCTGTTCTGGTGGCGGCCGGTGGTGGTCAGTGGTGGTTGGTGATGATTCATAGGTGGATATGGTGTTTAGTAGACGTCGCCGGCGTTGGTAGGAGCTGATTCTAGTTCATTCCTTTTGGTTGAGTTTTTTTTTTTTTTTTCGTTTTCCACTCTGTAGTTTGGATTTGACTTGGATTACACATTCGAGAGATGTTTCCGATTACAGAATTTAAAGATACAGTAGATTACACTGTTTGGAAATGTTTGGGATTATATAATCTGAAATGCATATATTTATGTATTAGGGAATGCATAATACTTTGTAGTGTCTCTTCACACACAAAATTTATAAATATTTGGAAGAAGATATTGATTTCTTAATTTTATCACAACTTAATAGTAGAAATAGCATTCATAGCAAATAAATTATAAATACCCATAATTTATAATATTTTTATAAATATATGGAAGACTATATTAAATTTATAATAACTAAATAGTCAAACTAATATAGTATCAAATAAATTACACATACCAGTTTTATTATAGTATTTTCATAAAAATCAGGAAGAATTTATTAAATCTTTTGAATATATGATAATTCAATTGTAAAAAGAATATTAGTATAAAATAATAAGAAATACAGTATATTGAACTATATCTTAGACACAGAAAAAAAATCTATATTGGTTCTCTGATCTTGAGATTCGAAACATAAATTCAACTGCAAGTGAAACAGAGGTTTGAAGTTAACTTAATTGTGCAGTTAAGGAGAAAATGTAAATGTACAACCTTTGCATAGATCCCTTGACAACACATGTTTAGGTCATTAAAAAATTTAATGTGGAATTACACAATTTAATGTAGTCTGTTTGGTTGTTTGTGGGTATATAAACTCTCTGATAGTAAAAGATTTTTACACACCTCAAAAAAATCAAACAATTTTCGGACTTTCTTTTCATTTGCTTGTTGTCATCCAAGCATATTGTGAGTAGTTAAAAACAGAAAAAAGCAAAAATAAAAATAGAGCGCAACCATGATAGCTTCTGCATGCCAGAAGAAAAACTCTTCCAATATCTCAAAGAAATCCCAAGAACCAAGCTTCTCCAACTGCAATGCCATTGGTCTCAGTCTCAAATTTGCGTGCATGTTAGTATAAAATGCATAAAGATGAAAACACCACCAAACTTCACCTCATTCAATGAGTCAGACTGCAGTGAAGATTGTGCCATGGACTAAAATTTTAAACCTTTGTTTTCTTATTGCCTACTTGATCGGCCAGCTTCAGAATCTTTGAAAGCTGAGCTACCATATGATCTCCAAACCCCTTTCCGGTGTCTCCTATTGTCAGTTTGATCCATGAAATTATTTCTAGTCATGCTATTTCCTTGGGGTTTCTTTTGAGAATTTCTTGATTCTTCTTCAGAATCAAACTGTGATCGCTGCAGAAAGGGAATAATGAAGAAAATAAATACTCTCCAAAAGTTTGTAAGTTACACCAGTCAGATGAAAATGCAGAAAATACCTTGGCAGGATCTGACAGGACTGCATATGCCTCTCCAATTATTTTGAAAAGTCTATCAGCATCTTTGCATACTTCTTCAACAATATCCTTCCATATCTGATCATCTCCACTGTCACTTCTGGCCAAAGATTGGACAGCCTACACAGTACTTAAATAGTTAAAATGATTTCTTATGTATATGAGGAATTAACAAAGAAAAGAGACTAATCAAACAACCTTGTCTGGGTGATGTCTAAGTGCAGCTTTGTGATAGGCCTTCTTGATTTCAGATGATGAAACTGAATGTTCAACTCCTCTGCCATCACAATCTGAATCAGCAGATGCCTTAAATGGTTGATAATATCAAGATAAATTTGCAACAGACAACGCTCTCTAACGACAGCATTCTATTTCTGTTAGGACATGGAGGGTTTATGAAAGGAGAAAGAAAGTAGAGAAATAAGGAAGAATACTTAACTGCTGAACAGTTAAGGGGGGCGGGAAAAGGTCTATAGGGACCTCTTTTGTAGTTTCAGAGGGAGTTACTACATTCATTTGTGTTGACCGGTTTTGAACCTGGTGAAGAAGGTTAAGCTTCTGGTCGATAGATTGTATTTTTGATTCTTTTGCTCTGAATACAATACAACTTTTACTCAATTCTTGACTTGTGATTACTGGTGTGTGTTAGAGAGTGAGTGAGTTGGGATTCTTACCCAGATTCCTAACAATTTCTGTCACATTAAACATTACTTCCACTGATGACAAATTCTAACATAAAACTTGTTTAGTTTATCAACCTAGACACTGAGTTTATGAAAATCCGATTCTCTGATGTTCTGGCAATTTTAAAGAAAGATTTCCCTACATGTACAAAAATGCTGGCACTTATATTCTCACAAACAAATGATTGAATCATCGAAAGAGAATGGAGTTATACTGATTGAGATACTAAGTAATGGTAAATAAGTACAAATTATTAGTAGAAGAGCTTACAAAATGAGGTACACATCAAGATGTATCCCCTTCTTGGCTTCCTCCTCTATTTCGGAAAGCCAAATTTGGTTATGTTTCAAATCATTATCATATTTGACAGATCTATCAGATATGCCATGCTGATTGCTATTATCCCCATTCTCTTTCATGAGAAGAGAGACAACTCTCCTTACGTCACTCACTGCTTGGTCATAATCTCTGATCATCTCATATAAAGTTGCACGCCTGGAAAGTGCCTGGAAGAGTATAAATATACATACATTATCCTCAAATCATTTTAACAAATGTGAAGATGAAGTACTAATCCAAACAAGTCATTTAGTATCTGTAAAAGACGAATATTTGAAAAATGCTAAAAGTGAAATGTTACAGAGTAATCGAGGAAGGTTGAGGAAGCTTTAATTTTTGAAAAGCAAATGTGCCACTTATATAACCGATGATGACAAGTTTGTGTGGGTCTTTTCATTTTTGTTACAAGATAACCCTATGTAGTTTAATCCTATATATGTCAATTTATCTCTCCATGTGATATCATTATCTGATCTAAACAAAATTAGCTTCACTTGAAGAGAGAAAACCTTCAAGTATCTTCCATCAAGAGCTATGGCCAGATTGCAATCTGCTATGGCATCAGTAATTTGACCTAATGCTTTATGTGCAGCTGCACGGTTACCAAAGCAGACAGCTGTAAATGGGCGAGACTCCACATTACTTGATAAAGCAGCTGTATAATGTTCGACAGCTTCCTCATATTTTCCTGCCTGAAATGCTTCATTCCCTGCAGTCTACATTTGAATACATTTTGCATTAGTCCTACTATAAGAAATTTTCATGCTACAGTAAAACGACAAAAACAAATCAACTACAGAGAACACGTGCTTTCAAGATAACAAATTTAGCATTGTAGCTTATAAATGACTTCTTGTGTGTCCTTTGACAAAAGGAAAAAGTTGTATCAGAGAAGAATAGAGATGCAAAAGGTTCTGTTATTACTTCCCTGACACTTACGAGTTGTGACACAGTTCCATGTTAGCTAAACAAGATGATGGTATACAAAAATCATGTAAAAGATGTCACGAAATGCAGAATAAGCTAACCTTATGATGCAAGAGCTCACGTACAGTTACAGCTAGTGGCATTAGGGACTCCAAAACCTTGCTTCCACTCCTGCAGGGACATTATCAAAGCTGATGTCCATATTAAAAATAGGTATCACCATCAAAATATGTCTATCTTTTTATTCCTTTTCAATGTACTTTTGAGGATCGACCGTAGAAAGGTGAATGGATCAGTTTTCAATGTTAATAATACTTACTTGTTCATGGCTGATACCTTGTCCTCTTGTTCCTCCAACAAAGAAAGACCCTCTTCAAGTTTTCCTAGGTGAAAGTAGGATTTAAGCATCATTGAGCACCTCCAAAACCTGAAATAGAAGCCTTTTGAAAGCTGTGCACTGTCCAGATCTGTCACTATGCAATCAGCATCCAAAGGATATGCATTCTTCTCGGCAGAACCAAAGGTTTCCTCACACAGCTGAATCACTTCCTCATATCTACATAGCTGATAGTTAAAACAAAAGTTATCCAACACAGGCTCAACTGCACGAACAGCTTAACGCTGACTTTGACAATTTTAGTAAAGTGCCAGTATATTATAAGACAGAAATGCGGACCATAAAAAGAGCCTCTGCTTTCTTTTCAAGCAATTTTTCAGAGTACGAAGTTATCGCCAATGCCTCATTTATATGTTCCAAAGCTTTTTCTGCATCATCAGCTGTTCTTCTTTGCAAAAGTTCTTCAGAATGATTGATTAATTCCGATACTTTCTGCCATCCGTTAAAGGTTGTTATCAGTTCAGGAAGAGAAAGGTGAAAAAGAAAAGCTAATGTTCAAAGCCATCCATTATCGAAATAACTGTAAAGTGTCAAACCTGCGTCTTTTGCAATAGATCAGAGGCTTCCACGACAATTTTTTTATCTACACCAACATCAGTAGTGCCTGACTGCATGCACATCTTGGAATACTCGGACGCATCTCCAACTTCTCCCAAAGCAAGGAAACAACTTAAAAATGGTGAAAAGAAACAAACTGAGGGATACATCATCTATTTTAATTACTAAATATTGAGCATTTTAGTTGACAAATGCAATGTGCTTGAGCACACCAACATGCTTTATCCTACAGCAAACCAGCATAATACAATTTTCACAATATCAGAGACACATTATAGACTAAGTAGAACATTTAATCAAAAGTCCTCTCGAAATTTTATGAAACTTTACACCAAAGCCAAAACATCTCCAACATAAGGTTATAAAAACTAAAACAATGTAATGGTTGGAATGCAAGAACTAGGTATCAATATTAATATGCGTGTTACTTATCTTACCAATAAAAGACAAGTTGAAGGAAGAATAAAAACCTCCTTGACATAGGAGCCTTATTTAAACAGATTGCGTGATGTGGTAAAATCCTACATTCAAAACTTCGGTTTGTTTTCCTCTCTGGTTGATTTTTATTTTTTTTTCTGTTTCTCTACCTTTACAATGCCTACACATATCCAATGATTTCCTTTGACACGCCATTAATATTCAGTAAAAACCTTAGTTGATGCCTCCTTCAATCCAACTGTTTTCTACCCAAGATTCACGCAAGAAAACACTGCTTTTAAAATGTTATATCCATGTGCCTTAGCCTACGTATTCCTTTGTCCCGAAATCAAAATTAATTTCAGACATCTTAAATCACTATCCACAAAGATTATAATCAAAATGGGAACTCACTTTGCAGCTCTAAGTCGCACCCTGAGGAAATTTGGATCAATTTCAGCAGCCAGCATACAATCTTCTATTGCATCTCTCATCCTACCAAGAGACATGCGTGTGGCAGCACGGTTGCTATAGCAAAGCATCAACGCCCGGCGACATCTCTGAGATGTTTCTTTGGAAGCACAGTTAACTCCTTGTGTGTAACAATCCTCAGCCCCAGACAAATTCCCATTTTTATAGGCTTGGTTTCCTCTGTCACAAAGCATATCCAGTATCGTGAGTATGCTATCAAAAAGAAAGTAACTACCTAAACCTTTTGTTTGCTTGCATCATGCAAGTCCCATTTTCCTGAGTGTTCACTTTTCCTATAAATCCATTATGTAATGGCTATCTGATACAAGTATTATAAAATTAAGAACATCATATAACCAAGTGATAGCAAGCAAACTAAAAATATATGTACAAAACTAACCTGAGTCGCCACTTTTCACAGGCCTCTTCAGCTGCAATGGTTGAAGCAGAAATGGTAGCAAGTTCCTCCTTTATCCCTTGCACCTTATTCACCTCTGAACCCCTTGTTTTGGGATGAGGAGAAGATGCTTTAGTTTTCTGACCTTGCTCGGGTGTTAAAGGAGAAGGAGTTCCAAAAAATGGTGAGCCAGTCACTGATGATAATGAAATAGGAGTGGAGCTGTAAGTATCAAGATAACTTTGGCCAACTTTTGCCCAATTCATCTTTTTGGGAGGACGTTTCTGGCTAGGTGATTGCAGTTCAGCAGAAAACGTGAAACCAATCCCACTCGTATTTCTTGAACCTGAATCACAATCAAGAAGGACCAAGCCATCACCATTGTTTGTTATACCCACTTCATCATTTACAGACTTCAAGCTTTCACTTTCAATTCTATCATTCGGATCATCATCACCACACTCTGAAGCATCCTCCTTTGTCTCCTTTGTCTCTGTCTCTGTACCTAAAGCTTCACTTTCATTCTTATTCAAGAACTGATGAATGCATGTGCTGTTGCCAATCCTATCCACACCAAGACCAGATGATTCTCGCGATGTCACATAGCTTTTTGGTGACATGTCCATCTTTGTCTTCCAAAGAAAGTCATTTCCCTGGAGATGGATGGAAAACTTCTGTTTTGCTCTACTTTTATTCATCCTGGGGGTGCCACTCTGTTCCTTCTTTGCACTGAATTTGAATTTATCATGAGCATCACCAAAGAAATTACTCTTGAGTGGTGGTGTTCTAAACTCTGGTAACGATGACCCAGAAGAATTCCGTTGTTTGGATTTGAACACAAATCCATAATCTCTTTGATCTTTGCTCTCTTCAATTTTCAAGTTGGCGACATCCTCCGAAGCCAAGTTCAGTTCTTTTTCCATTTCAAAAACCGCCTTTGGGGATCACAATTGAAGTTTCATTTCCAAATTCGAAAAGATTGAAACGTGACGAAGCGAATCGGTCCCAATGGCGCGTGAATCTTCGGAGAGGTTCTCACACAGGCGGGGTCATCGGAGCTCCGGCGAGGGTCAAATCGGAGGCACAATTAACTGTGCTCATTCCCCTTAATCAGAGAGTTTTGATGGCAATCATTCACAACAAAGAACAAACGAAAACTGCCGTAAGGAATTTTTGGCAACCACCGTAGCATCCATAACAATGAAGATGAAAAGACAAAAAGTACAAATTTTTTGAACAAACAGGGTATGTTCCGATGTTATTCAATCATAAAATCATCGTTAATAATATATTAATAGTAAAATATAATAATAATTATCTAAGAACCGTTAACCTAAAAATAATGTGTCTGCAGTCTATGTGTAATGAGACGGGGATTCAAAAATAAAACGGAACTTGGAAATTACTAAAACAGTGTAATAACTTATAGCAGTTGATGATAAATAAATATCTACAGAAACGGATTTATAGTTAAACTGAGAATTTTTAATTATATGATAATATATTTTTACTGCTAACGTACACAGATTAAACTAAAAAAAGACTAAGAATTAATATAAATTTGACTTTTAGTGACTTCTTTTATTATATATGGGTTTAGTAATCGTTTTCTTTAACTTAATACAAAAAGTTTTAATCTTCAAAAAAATGTGAAAAGATATTTAAAAATTAACAAAATATTTAATTATCAGGTATTATTTTTTAATAAAATTGAAAATAAAAAATTATTTAAAACATTGAATGATAATTAAATATATCTTACTATTTTCATCGAGAAAATAAGTTTTGAAAACTAAACCTTAAAAAATAAATTAATTAAAAAAATATGTTCAAAATCTAAACAGAACTTAATGATAAGAGGAACTCTTAAGCTCCTTCCTATACCTGCCAGATTATTCTTTTATTATGAGTTGAAAATTCATTATAATTATGATTAACTGTGTGGATTGGTTAGAGCATTTTGTTAAGGTTTAATTAAATTTTTTTACTGATAATTAACATTTTTTGATTAAAAAATAATAAATTTTGAGTTTGGTAAGTTTTAAATTTAAACAAACTTCTTCCCAGTTTTGTTGAGAGAGAAAAATCAAATAAAATGAAACAAACGTAGGTATAAAGAGAAGTTGTCCTTAAGTATATATTTGTGTCAAGGGTTTTATTAAAAGTAATGGATCTATGAACATTATAATAATTTAATTAAATGTAATTATCTCTTATAGTATCATATATAAGTGATTTATACTAATACTTTATTACACATAGTATTTTGGGATTGAGGTCAATTATTTTTCTAAATACGTTTTTTAAACTCTAAACTTTAAGTACATGTCAATGTTTTTCTTTCATTTTGTATTCTTTATACTTCGGTTAAGGTAATTAAATATACTCTGATAAGGTAATTAACTATACTCTAATGTCAATATCATTAAGAATCCGACAAATGTTAATAATAAAATGTGACAAATGTAACAAGCTTATCATAATCCCTTTATCTTATATTTATAAATTTCATACCGATTAATACCGATCTAATTACGGTTCAATTGATAATAATTTTGTTTAGGTTTAACATAATTTTTTTAATATTAATCTTTGTTTAATCTGATTGCTCAGTTATTTAATTGATTATTTTGAAATTTCATATTGATGAAACTTGATTCCATCTTAAACTCAACAAATGGTCATACTATACCCATAACAAACACTTTACTCATTTTTGTGTGTTTTTCAAATTATATTTTATGTAAATTTAATAAATTTAAATTATTATTATTTTATTCAAGTCTTTTTTAATTTGCAAAAAAGTTTGTTGAGATTGTATTGATATATAGTATAAGATATATTATGTATTTTGAAGATGAAAATATTTGTTAGGATCTTATCTTTAGAGGGTGTTTTAGAAAGTTGAAGAAAAAAACATATTAAATTATTTTTACATGAGTTATTATTTACAAAATGAAAATTGAATTGCAAAAAGTACTAGAAATAACTTTTATAATGTATGATGCACTTTAAAGATGTGTGGAGGGGCAAAGAGAGTTGGTGGAAGAAAAGGGTACTTCTTTCTTCTTTTTCTAACTTTCATTATATTATCACGTGTTTGTCTCCTTTTTAGGCTGCTTTTTAGTTTTTGGTTTTACACCTTTTTTCACTTTTCATCATACTTTTCTCATAAATTTTATTTAATTTTCATGTCATCTAGCATTTAAATATTAACACACTAACAAATATAATTCACATGGACCCATTATCATCATCATATCATATACTAATAATTCACATCAAATTTCAGGTGTTAATTGGAAAACACCAAACAAAATTCTAAACTTGCCTAAAAATATAGTTGTTCAATCAATAATTTGGATATCACATTTTTTTTTTTAGTTTCTTAACTTTCATATAAAATTAAAATTTATTCATGTTTAAAACTTTAACTTTTAAACTTTAAAAATAAATAGATATAATTTTTTAAATTAATAATATTCAAAAATTTAAAATGTCAAACATATTTTACGTTAATATTTGAATTTTTTATATTATTTTACAAATTTATCTTTTAATGTCAGTTCAAAAATATATTTGACAAGTCAAATTTGTTGTAACGTAATTCAATTAAAAAAATCATATTCATTATTTTTAATGTTTAATATGCAAAATATATTAAAATCTCGTTCAATTCCAATTTTGTATAAAAATTTAAAGAATAAAAATATTTAATCATTTTTTATGATAAATAATTAATTTAGTTTTAAAAAATTATTAAATTTAAACAAATAGTTATTTAAAAAAGGTTAATGTAGTAAGATAATTATTTGAATTTAAAAATGGTTAAATTTAAAAAGATAATTATTTTAATTAAAATATTCTTACTTAAAGAATAAATTTAAAAAATTAATGCACGTATGGTATAAATATTGTAAACACAAATACACTGAATTATAATCCTTTAAATTCAGTAACCATTATCTATCATTGCAGCTTTATTTTTAACATTGATTATTTGACCCTTAAGTGACTGTTTAAGCTTGAAATAAAAGTAATTAAATATAATTAGGTTAGGTAAAGATAGATATCCCATTTGCAATTTCACTATGTATAGGAATACTTGAATAAAAATCATGAATTAAATAATCTAAACTCAACTTTTCTTTTATAAGCAATTTCGAGTAAATAATTTTTGAAATGTTCTAATTTTATCTATTTCATATTTTTTTTAGAAGATTTTAAGTAATCATATGAAAAAAAAAAGTAATGTGTACACAAATGATGGAAAGATTTATTGGGCCATGATATCAAATATTTTTTTCATTTATTGGGCCCTACATATGATAAAAGCCTTGCTCAAACATTGAGAGGCTCAAAGTTCAATACTGAATTGAGTTATACATTTCACAAAGAACAATTGAAATCTTTCTTAGCTAGAGAGAGAGAAAGATGATTAATTTGGTTAGTTTGTTTGAGAGAGAAAAGGAGGATTAATTTTTTTTAAATGATTGAATTAATTTTACTAATTTTTATCATTTTTTTATATCTGATCAAATCAATCAAACTTTACAACTTTTAAAATATTTTTCTGTTTATTCCTTAACTTTATTCTAGGAAAAATCAATTATATTATTTACTTTTTAATTTATTTTTTCAAAACACACCATTAAAAAGGGTCAGTAGATTTTTTTTTCAAAGCATTTTACATGAAAAAAATTGTGACAAATAACATTATTGATGAAATGTAGAGTTTGTTGAAGGTATGATTTGTTACAGAGATATCAAATTTTAACTTATGAAATAACTTGATTCATTACTAATTTAAGTAAGTTAGGGTTGGATGCGCTAATCTTTAGTTTTTTAAAATATGGCACAAATTAGGGTTGGTTAATATTTTGATTGTATAATGAGTGTTATAATAAATATATAAAATAAATTAAAAAATAAAATATTTTTAAATAAGTTAGTTATCAACTTGCGATGGGTTAAATGTAATTTTCTTTACTAAATTAAAATACGTATTTTTAACTTACTCGCGATAAACTATGATATAATCATTTTGATATTCTTATTCTATGAATAAGTGATAAAAAATTATTATCTATTTTTTTAATAGAAAATACATAAAAAAATGTGTCTGATTTCGCGTAAATAGAAAAATAAAATAGAGATACAGTTTAAACTCATTAATCCGAAAAAAAAAAACATATATCCTAATGAATAAACGATGAAATTGATATGCTTAAAAATACCTGATGAAATATAGTTAAAAGTATGATTAAATATATTTTTCCTTCTCTAATTTTTGCAAAAAAAAAAAAACTGATTTTAATCCTAACAAATTTGTCGCAGTACAAAATTCAAATAAACAAGTCCTTTAATATGTGTTCACATGTGAACATGTATCTGAGAGAAAATCAACAAAATTTAAATATATTTAATGGTAAAGTTGTTGCGTGCTTTTCTTAAAGATTTAAAAATAAAAAATAAATTTGAAAGTAAAGTATGTAAAAATTAAAAAGAAATTATGTGATAGAATAAAAAAGGTTTTAATAAATTAAAATATAAAATTATTGTAATTATTATTATTATCTTTGTTATTATTATTATTAAATTAAACATTAAATATTATTATGAAATTTTAACTATAAAAGAATGAATGTATTGTTTGATAAAATTACAAGAAAATGAATCTGGACATGATGAACATCACAACAAAAAAGTATCGTATATACTAACAAAATCATCGAATTTCAAAAGAGTAAAAATATAAAAAAGTAAACAGTAAATCTCCTCCTTTATCCTTGAAATCATATCTCACAAAAACTCTCAAATCTATATTGAAATGATCACAGAGGTAATTCTATTTTCCATCTTCTTAAATAGTAAATTTGTAGAAGTGTAGGAGTGAACAATTCATAGAACAATTTTTTACCAAAACTCTATAACAGAAAAATATATTAACCATTAAAAATAACAGTTTAAATAAAAATCTAACATTATTTTATGATTAAAAACATCAGATTGAGTGAGAAGAGCCACATAACTTGTATTTGTAGTAATATTTCAAAGTTAACAACTTTTTCTAATAACTTTTTGACAACAGAGTATTTATTATTGTTTTATTGGTTAATACATTTGAAACAGATTATGATATTTTAATAATTTTTTAATAATAAATTATGTGTTATTGTTTTATTGATTCGTTTATCTGAAACGAACTCATCACTCACAAGTAGGTAGTTATAAAAATATTGTCAAAAAAAATTGTTAAAAGAATATTTTTTATTTGAAATGGACTAATCATGAGTAAGCGATTTTAAAAGAATTTTTTCATATTTTAACCCTTTTATGATGTGACTTCCAAAGGAATCAAGATCAAAGTGATGACTGGGAGTAAGATTTTGGGAAGTTAGTTTCCATGGAGTGATTACCCTTTTGTTTTCTGCACTGCAGCAGAGAAAAAAAAAATGAAAATGATGATGATTAGTGCAATTAGCAGTAAAATAAAATTGAACCCATGAAAGAGTAGCAGAAGCTTTTAGAAAAGCTGCAATGCAAGGCTAAAACAAAATGAGCACTGCGTAGAAACTACCATAATTTAAGGGTATGCGAGGACAAAGAGGCTCTGCCATCCATAAAACTGAAAGACTGAGAAACAAACATTTCAATGAGTTTGATGGTGAAAGGAGTGTAATGCTCTCTGTACAATATTTTGTTCAATGTCAGTCAGCACCATGTGACAGCACAGCTGAACCCTTCTCTTTCTTATCCCCACCTCACATGTGGGTCTTCCACTCCCAATAACAGACAAATCCTATTTCTTTCCATTTCCAATTTCTCTCTTCCTTTCTTTATTACTTTCCCATCTCATCTCCAATCAGCCTGGATGATATCATACACTAACTCCATCAAAAGGTTAACTAACTCAACTATGTTCATTGCTAACTTTTTCTGATTATCATTAGTTGTTATTGTTATAATTATGATTTATCTATGTTGAAAATCTCACATACTGGTTATACCTCCTCTTACATACTGATTATACGTAGATACATACCTCATCTTACATACTGGTTATATGTAAATACATACCTCATTTTGCATACTGATTATTCATAAATACATACTGATTATTCATAAATACAGACCTCATCTTATATATTATACGTAAATATAAACCTCACGACTCACGATTATACATTAAGTGCAAATCTCATTTTACATATTAATTTTATAAAGTTAAATTAGACTTATCTTTTAGAAAAAGATGCACCAACTTTGAAATAAATTGTAGTTTAAAATTATGTAAATGTGTAGTATTGTCAACAAAAGAACATGTTTTAAATATTGCATTGTGCAAGACAAACAAAACAAAGAAGGGTCCCTTGTGGTGAGTGGTATTAAAGAAGTGAAAGCGACTAGAAGGAACAGGTGTTAAATCTTGTATATATGATGTAGCTTGAGACCATTAATGGTAAGTGATATCCAATAATGAAAGCTAATTGGGGCAGAGGGAGCACTCTTCCCAAACCGGAAAAAAAAGGAAGAGTGGTAGAAGCAGTAGAAAATAGGAACTAAATGGTAGAGCAAGTTTTATACATTAAGAAGCTAAAGTAAAACAACAGTACTTCGTTCTGCCTGAGTCTGGTGAAACATACACATCTATAGATAATTTATGTGGAGAGGAATGGGAGTACAACAGAAAAGGAAAGGAAGAAAAGAAAAACTAGTCTTATAAACTAATATGTGTCCAAGTATGCAACATGTATCGCCTGCTGTTAGTAGTATGTATTGATCATGGTGGTGATCTCATTTGATTCTTCTCTAGAGGATCTAATCTTCTGATCTAGGTGTATTTGGCTATACATCTAGAAGATTCTTCTATAAGCTTCTATAAATCTGCAAAGAAACAAACCAGCAACCAAAACAAAAACGTTATCAGACCATAAGAAAATCATGAGATGACGTTTACTTGTAAAGAGCAAACCATTTTTCCAAGAGAGGAGAAGGAAACCAAAAACTTACCCTAATAAAAATTATCTCCAGCTGGCCATTTCTATTCTTATTACCTACAATTCGAAATCTTGAGGAACAGAAAGGAGGGGGAAAAAAGACAACTTTGTCAGAAGAATTCTGTCCACATTATTATGCAGAGAACAGTCATTCAGAGAGGAACTAGCAGTACCTTGAATTGTAAAGAAAACTAACGGGAAGCCAAGTCGCTAGACGAGGTTGCTGGTTCTAGCTTGTCATAAGAAGATGAGGTAGATGAAAAAGCAGCACTGTGGTTGACCTCTGCCAATGTAGAGAAGTCAGCATGATAATCTCCAGCTGCTTTTGTTGGTGAAGCGAAGAGACTGTCAGGGAGGGCCTGCTCCACACTTCTCAAAGGCCAATAGAGGAGGTTCATGAAAGAACACAATATCAAAATTTGAAATGAAATGCACATACCCTCAAAGAGGAGAGATTAAAATATGAGGAAATGATGCCAAAAATGCTACACCACAATCAATAGAAATAAGATCTAAAACAAAGTATGCTCATACCTATTACTAAGATCCACGTTTTTGGTATTTCCACTATCCTTTGTATTCCCGCTCTCAGAATCATCTAGCTCAACTTCTTTCTGCTGCTGCTCAGATGCAATGCCTAAAGAATTGGTAGAAGTGAAGCTGCCACCATAGCCTGTCATTAAAACAACAAAGATGTAAACTGTCTATAACCTTATTCTTTAGACTATTTCATAGGCTACCGTCAATTGACTGACCTGCAATATCTCCTTTAATGCTATCTGGAGAGAGACCTGCATCATTAGTGTGACCATGAAGTTGATGGGGCAAGACCAAAGGATTGCCAACAGAAAGACTGCGTTGGTGATGGTGAATAGGATTATTCTTGAAGTCGGGAAGCTGTAGGTTCTTCAGCCTTCTTTCTTGAAGTTCAAGGACTTGCTGCAATTCAGCCTGCTCTTCAATTCTTCTTCTCAATAAGATATCATGTGGATTATACAACATCCTTGACCCTGCGTTAAACAAAGTTGGTAATAATATAAAACGAAAGGAGCATGAAAGACTTAAGGTCTAACTTACAAAATCCACATATAAGGCAAGAATTGTCCAAGCCTTACACAAGAACTATATATATCGAGTTGATGTAGAATGTCAAAACACCCTCACTAAACATCTAGAACAGAGCATAAATAATAGGATGACCCGATAACAGATTTATGAAAGCCTTTATATAATCTTAGAATTTAGACCGTAAGACCCAACTCAATCCTACAAAACTAACTTGGAAGGTGAAAATGGTCTAAGCCTTACAAGACCGACATTGTAGGATTTCAACAATGTCGATAGGAGAAATTTGATTACCAAGATGGAAATCATATGGTTCTTTAGAGCCAAATCCAGAAGGGCTCAAACAAGGTGAAAGATCTCCTCTCTCTAATTGCTGTTGTTGATGTTGTCTCCTGCATAAATTAATCAAAACAGTATAAATTTAAGAATAGTTAAGATATAAACAGAGTAAAACTCGATGCCTACTTACTTGTCAGGGACTTTTCCCTTCTCCTTGTAGGGCTTGACAAGTACACGTGAATCACAGATAAAATGAGGATTCCCTTTGGATAATATGAGTCTCACTGTCTCCGGATATACAAAGGTAACAAACCCAAACATCCGCTTCTGCTGATAGGGAATTCTCACATCTTGAACAGGTCCGAATTTGCTACACAGGAACAAAAGTAGCTACTCAATGAGATCCCTCTATTTGGATCCCAATGCATGTGTGCATCAATATGTACAGAAACAATAAGAACTTGCACATGCACGGCCACTACTGTGTTATATGCAATTGCAAATATTAACTTATTACGCAAAGTAATGTCAATTATAGATTACAATTCCAATCATTACTAAGAAGTTAGTCCACACCATTACAAAGACACTAATAGTAATAGAACAAACATATATCTACTTTTCAACTGCAAACTTCTCCAACCAGTTTCAAACCCTATACTATACACATGCATACATCTATCCTACTCTATCATTTATCAATTAACATATCTTTCACATAAAAAAAATATCTACATTAAATCCTAAGTTTGCTTAAACAAACGCTGCCATTCGGCATGCACAAAATTATAATAAAGCAACTGTATAACTTTACATCAGACATCAAACCTTTAAATCAATGTCAAGTTTAAGAAAACCACTTCTCAAGCTTTCTTTCAAACCCAGTATGATACTTTACAATGTAACAAATTATAACAGATATTCCATGCAATGAAACTAAAGTTTAAATTCCATTGTAAAAGCAAGAATTACTTCATGTATAGCATCATAATACAGACTACAGCAACCAAAGACATACTAATTATTAATTAGTATATTCGAGATTGTTTTATTTAAATATGGATTAAACATTGAAGAAGATTATTTCCTTGACAAACCGACGGTCATTTTTTAGCTGAAAAACTGCACAACTATGTTGATCGAGACATGCATGCACATCATTGCGGTAATGATCATGACTTATGATAAGTGATCACTATTAAGCTATGAACTTCTTTATTCGACAAAGCTTCCTAACAAGAGAAACTGAGCCAGAAAACACATTGAAGCGATACCTGAAAATATGGGATTAACCCAGTCTCCTCATGGGAGACACACATCATGCTCTGGAAAGTTTATCGCCTATAAAAGACAAACTCTAAATGTTACACATACAACATATGACTTGAAACTGATATTCTAAATTCAGTAACATCATGACCAATGATTACTGAGTCTAAATGCAAAAGACTCTTAATCCCCTAGCACACACAAATCAGTAAAGGATCACAAATTGCACTACTTGGCTTGCAATTTAAATCAATATCAGAGCCAAGGCAACCAATATCCATCTCCTTTGGAGCTTCCAACCAAAAGAAAAACATTAAGGAGCTCAACCAAAAATATTTAAGACGTGCACACAACAAATATGGTGGAAAAACCGGATTAGTTAATAGGAACAACGGAGACCTGACACATTACACGTCTGCAGTATAACGTTTCACAACTTCACATTTTTCAGTGGCACCGCATTTGTGCACATGCTATAGCATATTCTACCTGAAGTACTCCGAGACATCTTCATCTTTGAAAGTACTTTCAGCAGGAAACGTCAAGTAAATCTGTCGCGAGGCCGAGTTGGGCTTATCGCCAGAAATTGCGGCCAAAAAGTCATTCCTTTCAGGCCTATCCCAGCCAAAGTTGGAGAATTCTTCCCCCATCATGAATGCTGCTGCCGCCCTGAAAAGCAACACGAGAATGTACAACAGTTAAACATCACTTTACAGCGAGAAAGGTAAAACAAAAACAAACAAAAAAACTAGAGAGGATTCCTCCCAAATTGTGCTACACCTTTGAGACTCCTGCATCAAAAACTCATAGTACTTCTCACGTGCGGTTGCAGAAGATCCAGAACCCAGTCTTTGAAGCTGCGGGACCTTGAACCTAACAAAATCCTCACGCTGCTGTTCCATCCCCTCAAGCTTACTAGGAGAGCCAACAGAGGCATCCAGTGAATCAGTGAAAGCACCATGAAGAAACTTGCAATTGGTACCGTTTTTACAAAACCCTCTAGCAAAGTAAAGACAGGGCTTGTACCCAAGTCCAGGGGCAGCTTCTTCACACCCAAAGCCAACATCACTTGCCGAGTAACTCCTCCTGTGCAAATGTGAGTCCCCGGAGTGCCAATTCTGAGCCCCAACACCCAATTCAAGGCGTGGATCGACCAAATCTTCATTCTTGGAGGAGTCATTGAGGAAGGGAAAGTACTCATTCACCTGCTGCTCGTCAACAAAATCACAATCACCGTTGACACGCGGTGAGAGTGCTCGGATGTTATCGTACGAGAGTAAAGGAGTGGACTTTGGACTAATGGGGTTGTTGTTTGGGAAGTTCCAAGCGTGAGAGTGAGAGGAAGGTGAAGATGGGTTTCTAGCGAAGTCAAAACCGTTGGTGGGTACTGTTCTGGAAAATGGGTTGGTGGAGGAAGCAGTGAGTCTTGCTATGGGGGTAAGAGGTGAAGGAGGAAGAGAGGGAGAAGAAGGAGTAGAAAGTGCGAGACCCATGTGGCTCTTAACCCTGAGAATGAGAGTGTGCAGCACAGGGTCAGGGCTACATGCCAAACGAATGAGTTCAGACTCTTCAAGATTCATCAGAAGATAACCCATGATTTTTGAAGCATTATCAGGATCAAAATTTTTAATCTTGGAAAGAACCACATTTGTTGCTTCGCATGAACCCATCAGAAACGAAACCTTGAAAGACACTAAACAAGAAATGAAATGGCAGAACTCTGGTGAAGACTGCGGAGGAAGAAGAAGAAACAGAAGAAGAAGAAACAGAAAGATGATGTTTTTATTGTCTGTTACCACATACCTTAGCAGTAGCAGTAGGTTTTGGAGTCTAAGCATACGTTGAACAACAGACTCACTCTCTCACTCACACTCACACTCTCTCTCTGTAATCTCTCTCCTATCTTCGGAGGGTGAGAGCGGTAGATTTCTCAGATCCACAACAGGAATGGATGGATAATCGTCAACAACATAAGTTACAATATGCCTCCGGGTTTTCTTAAAAAAAACAAAAAACAAAACAACTTTTTCATTTTTCTCTTTTACATCAGAGAAATGTTCCTAGTAAAAATACTCCATTTTATCGAATGTTCTGCATAAATAAATAGAAATATATGTCAAGCCTTTAACAGTTTTCATGTATATTATCACATTAATTTAAACATGTATACGTGCAAAATGAGAAAGCAGATGGATTTGGTTTAGTTTAATCTGGAAAAATAGTAATTACTTTATCCATTTCAAGAAAGTATTTTGAAAAAAAAATATTAGTTTCTGAAACAAATAATTTCAATACTTCGTGATTTATTTTAAATTTTTTGGGACTTAAAAACAATCAAACAATCTCGTCTAAGAAAATAATATAAAAGTTTATGTTTGTATGACCATTTTATCTTTATACGTGTTTAAATAAATGAAAACAAATTTAGATTATTATTTTTTATTTTTGAAAAAATATAAAAATTTATACTCATTTTATTTTTATGTGTTCTAAAAGTGTTTTATGTTACTGTTACTCAAATAATATTAATTTAAATTTTGGAATATAGAACGTTATGATTGGGTAGAAATAAATTTGAAAGCTTTTTGGTTTTGAAATAAATAGATCCGATGATTGAAATTGTGTAGTTATGAGTTAGTGAGAATTTAAAAGTTGTTTTAAGCTACAACCTATCAACCGTGTAATAGCTAAACACGCTATCGTACTAAAAAATGTTAACTCATTATAACTCACCTTTTTCTTTTGTTTTTTAATTTTTTTATTTTCTTTTATTTGTAGGGGGTGGAGTAATGGCCCACTTTTTGCTACTGTTCATTTTTTTTTCTTTAATGATATCAGTGGCTATTCGTCAAAAAAAGAAAAAAATCAATGATTGTAGGGTAATTGCTTGCATTTAAGACAAATGTTAGTTTCTCTGTACAAATTAATTAGAAGTGATTATCAATATTTCATCAGAAAATATACATTGAAATTATTAATAGTATTAGTTTTATTATTGTTGTTATCATTATTATTTAAATAAATAGCAGTTCACTGTATAAACTCAATTCTCATAATTTAATCTAAAAAAACTGAAATCAAATTAAGGGTAAACTATAAGTCATGTTTAATTTAATTTTTTAATTTGAATAAATGCAAGAGAAATTAAAAAAAAATCTGTGATTAGTGAGAAATTAGTCAATTTAAGAAGAAGCCCAAAACAGTGTGGGGTGATATGATTCTTCCTAATCACAACAGGGTTACCCATAAACAATGAAGTTAATATTTGGAGTCTTACCTCCTCTCTCAACTACTCCTTAAACTAATGAAATTATATAATTAGTCTTTAGAACATTATCTATATATTAAAAATAATCTTAAAACTAGTCCCCCTGGCATTAATAAAAATATTAAAATTTGATAATTATTTAATATTTTAAGAACTTACTTAACTTCAATACTTTAAATACTATTTAAAAGAGTGATATGTTTGAAATCTACCGTTTTTTTAAATTTTCTAGATATAAAGAGTTCAGTTAATATATATTTTTTCAATAAAAACTGGTTTATTGATTTACTAAACTGTTTCCACCAAGAATCAAATTTGTATATAATTTTAATTTAGTTTATAAAAAAACCGTTCGTTTTTTTTTTCTCACAACCTTTTATTCCACAATTTTTTTTCTATTAGTTGAATAATTGTTTTTCCTCACCTAAATAATTAAAAAAAAAGAAAAATGGTCTAACAAAAATTAGAGTAATATTTATGGAGTTGTAACATTTGGTACTAGAAGTTTTACGGAAATAATTTATATTACCAGTTGACCAGAACATCAATAAGATTGTTTTGTGAGACATTGATAAAGGCTGTCTTTAAGAATTTATTTGTAGTATATCACTCAAACCTCCATGATACAACAAGATTTCCTTCCCTTAGTAAATTCCGCGAGTATATTGATTACCGCCAGAACTAACAAGTTTCTGAAAATGAAGAATCGCAATTAGAGAAGAGTGATAAAATAAAAATAGGAGAAGGGTGACGATCCCTGAATTAACAAGTTTCTCCAAACATTTATATTGATCAAAATAAAATAAATAAATAAAGTGATAAATATAGGAAAAATGTCTAGACAGACCTACAATTTCATGTGTATGACCCAACTCTTTTACTAAAAGTACCTGAATAATCAATGTTCATTAATAATCTTGAGAGTGTCTAATCTAAACAATATGAAACTATATCTCTTTTGTAATACTCCAAGTTCACAACACAAATTACTAAAGGTAGATAACCAACAATGGATTAGAGACAATAGAGGGGGATACTTATATTTATATTTATAACAAAAAAAAAGGCATTTCGTGCTCAATTAGCAATTAATAATTGGCAACCTTTTCACCGTGTTAATATTTAGCATGCATGCGCACGAAGCAAGCCATTTATTTGACTGGTATTAAGAAGTGTGCATCACACGCGGGTTTTATAGCTAAACGACAAACATCCACCAAACCCAAATATAGGTGTTCCATAACTCTTTTAACTTTATTAAGCCTTTACACGTAACAAATACCAATACTCATTTAAATGCACGGACAGGTAAATAAAAAGATATGAGAAAAACATCCATAAATTGAAAAAAAAAAGAGATCTGTAGCCAAAACCAAAAAAGAAAAGGAAAAAAGAGGCTCCGACACAAACTTTAACATGTAGCAGAAACAAGCTGCAAACGAAAAGAGACCCTACGTTCCTCAACAGAACAACGTTACATGTAAGAAAAAGCATATCCAAAACACGTTACTATAATGAAACAATTGTGTTAAACAGCATACACCTTAATAAACTAGCTAAAAGTTTAAACCAATCATCCGATGAGAATCGCCAGCATCAAATATGTATTTTGCCTGACGGAAGCACAACTATCAGAAAAATCCTCCACAGCTATAGCAATAAACCAAGCTGCTAATTTACGGTCCACACACATCAACACAAACATTTACTGAATACACATGTCAATATCTCCTCCGGGGGCTCCTGGAGCGCCGTTCACGAGGTGCTCTGCGAAATGATAAAGTTAAAATCATTCTTTGACACTGAAAAAATTTAGAATACCATTCCAGAAAACCTTAAGCACATGACTATGTTCTAGCTCGCTGTAGTTCTTACCCATGCTTTTAAAAACAATTCTAGTATACAACAGGGTGTTCACACAAGGGGAAGAAACACAGCGTTAGCATCTGCTTAACACAACTAAAAAGGGGAAGTTTTCTTCATATTGTAGTAAAAAAGTTGAAATTTGGAACAAATTGTGTAACACTTATCCACCGTCCAAGAAAATATACCATGCTTTCATTTTTTTTCTATCCTTTAGCCAAGGAGAAACATATATAATATCCACTTTCATTTCTGTTTAACCTTAGAAACAAAGAACATATTCTTTAGAAAATTTTAGGAAATGATATCACATTGGCTGAAATAAATTTCACATTGGGAAATACCAAACCAAACAAAGTGACACTAAAACCAGCACTGCATACAAAAGGGACCTTTTTTTAATGTTGCAAAACAACAAAAATTCTGTCAAGATTATATCATTAAACATGTATAATATACCTAGCATTCTTTCTTCTGACTGACTCATTAATAGGTCCACTGCTGAAGGCCCAGTCAACATAAATGGATTGGGTAAGAAGCTCGGATCCATTCAAATTCTCTATTGCATTTCGAGCTTCTTCAGCACGCTCGTATTCAATCAATGCATAACCCTAAAATAAAAATGTTCATTAGTCCAGAAACCAAAACCTCCACATGATAAAGTTGCAGATGGAGAAATGTGATAAACCAAATTATAGGAAGCAGGATAGCAAATTTCCATTCCTAATACTATTTCTTTTAAATCAAAAGTCAATCAATGCTGTTCGTAAAAAAAAGCACAGATGGCAGAAAATATTGCTAGACAGGAATTAACCCGGCTTAATAATATTCTACACCAAGAGACTCTCGTCTTCTAATAAAATGGACAAGTAGGGGCAGAGGTGTACAAGAGTACAATATAATAGAGATGATGAAGAAATAACAGTAACCTATACATGGCTAGAAAAATTGTATCTTTCTTCCCTCGGATTCTTTCAAACTCAAGACAAGAAGATGATATACTTGCAGTACCATCAATTTATAAGAAAATAATGGAGGGGCGGCCAATTTCAAATCCTTTTCTATCAATGGGAAACATATTAACAGCATTCCACTAAGTAACAGATTTGGCCAATAATTAATCACCAAGACAAACAAAATTCTTGCCAGTAGAAGGATAGAATAATGGAGGGACTGCCAATTTCAAATCCTTTTCTATAAGTGGGAAACATATTAACAGCATTCCACAGAGTAACAGATTTGGGCTAATTAATCATCAAGACAAACAAAATTCAGGCCAGTAGGATAGAAAAATGTGGTAAGCAAAGTTATGGGCAGAAGGATAGAGACTTGTCAATAAACCGTGCTTATGATTTACAAAGAATCTAAAAAGAGACTTGTCTTTTTAATTAAATGAACTAGTTGAATGAAGGGACAGAGGTAAACAAGGATACAATGCAACAGAAATGGTGAAGAGATGACAATACTTAGACATGGTTAGGAAGAATTGTATCTTTCTTCGTTCACATTCTCGCCAAGTAGAGACATCATGATGGTATTGAACTTATACTCGCAACTCAACGGTAAAATATCAGCTTTGGCCAGTAATTATCCACCGCGTGAAACAAATTCCAAACCAAGAGCCATGACAAGTAAAATAGGATCCAAACTAAAAGAAAAATCACATCAAAAGTCAAATGACTCAAATCACCAAAGTGGATCAGCGATCAGGACGATGACAACACAATGCCAGATGAAAATCAATAAAAACCAAGCAGATCAAACATTTATCATGTTCTACTTAGGTTATAACCATCCATATAGTTGTCATGGTGTCAAGATCAATTACAATGAAAAAGGTGTTAGTTGAAACGAAAGCAGTCACGAAGTTATGTGAAAGTAGAGTTAAATTTCACCGTAATAAAAAAACCAAAAGGCTTTATACAGCCAGACAGTGACTAGATAGTATGAGTATCCAATGGATTATAATAATGACTACAAAACTCAATAAATCAATAGTAACAAAGAAAGAAACAAAGAAAAGAAAAGAGGAACAATGAGTTACTTTGACAAAACCAGTGCGGCGATTGAGATTCAAATGCAGGTTCTTAATCTCTCCGTATTCACCAAAGGCGTTTTGCAAATCATCCTCTTGCGCTTCCTCGTGCACGCCGGTCACCAGAATGATCCATCCTTCAATGGCTAGAACAAGCCAAGCAAAACATAAATAATTAAATTAAATAAATAAAAAAGCAAAACCCTAACCCTAAGAGGGAGAGGGGACTGACATCTCTGTGGTCCAGGGCCACCCTCGGTGGTGAGGGAGTCGAAGTCGGAGCCGGAGAGTCGAGTGTTGCGGTTGGCATCGGTGTCCTGACGGAAACCGCGACCCTTGGTCTTCTTGGGAGCGGTGAGAGAGGAAGTAGCTGCGGCGGTGATGGCTGATTTAAGCTTAGGGTGAGGCGGAGAAGCGTCGGCGTCGGGAGCGCCGTCCTCGTCCATCAAGTCATCGTCCTCGGGCTCGAAATCCAAGGCTTCTCCGTCGGCTGCGCCACCTTGCATTTCCGCCTCTGCTTCTTTCTCGACACAGTAAAATTGAGTTCGATATGAGTTGGAGCACGTTCTGCGAGTGAAGAGAGAGAACCCTTTTATGTGTATTTTGTTGCTTGCAATGGTAAAATCCTTTTGGGGTTTATCTAGGGCACACCATTATCTATATATATATATTTTTTAAAAATATTTATCAAATTTATCTTAATGTTTCTATTCATAAAAAATATTTTTTATTTGTGGTTTTACTACTTGTCAATAATCTGAGATAAACCTTGAAAAACCAATAAATTATATCAACAAAAAAAAAACCGAGTTTTTACATCTTAAATTTATTTATTTCTGAACTAAAATAGAAATAAAAATGAATTGAGAATTATGAGATGTACTAAAAGAATAAAAGTTGTGATTTTTTAGTCTACAGGAATTAGTTGAAGCTAACTAATCATCCAAGCTCAAGATACTGTGTTATTATCCAAAAACAACTTTGATTTTGTTTTTGGAGTAATTATATTTTATTTTTTAAACTATATATTTTTATGTAGAAACAGGTATTTATTTAATTTTGTTTGCAAAACTATAATTTTTTATTTAGAAAATTGTAAAAGAAATATTTTAAATTATAGAAATAAAAAAATTTATTTTAAAAAATTGTAATTAAATAAAAATAAAAATTTTGAAATGTATATTTTAGTTATTGAAAATCACTAAATATGAGTTTAAAATTTTTATAGTGTAGTGTCATTTTTATCATTTAAAAATTAGTTAGGAGTAAAAGATTAAAAAATTCAAATTTAAATTAGATAATTTTTGTAAGTTATTGTTTATTTAAGTTAAAGTAATAAAGATTCGGGGTTAGAAATCGACTTCCTAAAAATTAAATTTTGACTTGAAAATAGATTTAAGCCATCTCCATAAATATTACGCAGAATGTGGTATGTTGAAAAGAAACTACTTAGAAAAAATTCAAACAAAAAATATCTTCATATTTAAATAATTAAATAAAAAACATTATATCCTAAAAAATATTTCCTCATATTAACATATTTAAATACAATAAAAATAATAAATTTTATTTCAAATATCTTAAATTACTATATTTTTAAATTCTTTTTTTTATATTTCTTCTAAACTTCTTAAATAAATTTCTATATTTTTTTATTTTCCAAATTTCAATAAAATATTCTATATTTTACTATATTTTAAAATTTTTAATTTTTATATTTTTTTTCTAAATAAAACATTTTTAATAAATTTCAATCAAAATATTTAATTTTTTAATATTTTTACATTTCTATTTCTTTTTTATTTTCTAAATAAAACTTTTTTAAACAAAATTTCTATACTCTATAATTTAAAATATTTATTTTTATATTTATCTAAATAAAAAAATTATATTTTTTCAAACAAAAATAATAAAAAGACTACATATAGAGCAAAGAAGGTTAGTTGAGAAAATTATGCAATATATATATATATATATATATATATATATATATATATATATATATATATATATATATATATATATATATATATATAGAGAGAGAGAGAGAGAGAGAGACAGGCTTTTTCCACTTAAAATATAATTTTTTTTACAATAAATATATTGATTATTTAAGAATTAAAGTCGAATTGCTTTATAAAAGAAATTTTATGAAAAAGTTTCACAAAATCCACTAAATTATCTAAATCGTGGGATATTATATTATTGAAAAATAGGAGTTCGTGTTATCAAAAGTTTTTCGTTAAAAGAGATTACTATAGACAAAAAAACGTCTTTTGTTTGAGATTTTGAAAAAAGAGTTTGACCAATACTTAAAAAAAAAGAGGAAAATACAATAATATTTCATGGTGATAGATAATTGTTTAAAATTGATAGCAAGCGATAATTTTCGATTTAATTTAATTAGGAAAATATGTATATAACATGGGAAAAACATGTATATTAATTAAATGGAAATAAAAAAATTAGTTAATAAATATTTTTTATTAATATAATTTTATTGGAGAAAAAATATATAGCAATTATTTATTAATATAAAATCATGAACTTTATATATAGTAATTAATATCTTTATTAGATTTAGAGTTTGTTCACATAAATTTTTCAGTATTCATATTTTACTTGAATCTAGGTTAATTTAATTTAGTTTGTGTCATTTAAGTGGAAAGATTTAAGAGAAAGTAAATGAATAAACTCGAGGAGATTTTAAAGTAAAATATGTGTTATTTTTTTTTGAAGTAAGAGAGTGAATTTAAAAATAAAATTTATAAATTTTAAAATTTTTATATGATTTGATGATGTGATAAATAAAAAAATATTTTAATAAATAAAAAATATAAATTATCAAACGATAATATTGATATAAAATGATATTTATTAGAATGTATTTTTTGACAAAAAATATTTTGAAATATTAAAACTAATAAAAATAATAAATAATTAACGATATATTTTATTTTTATTATTATCATTATTATTATAGTCATTATAATTATTATTGTTATTTTCTGGTGTGTTCAATTTTAAAAACAAAAAAAAAAAACTATTTTTCAGTCATGTAAAATCATCACTATCCAATAAATTATTTAGAAGGCGAGATATAATATAATAAAATGTTTAAACTCCTTCAAATCCCTACCGGAAATTTTTTGTAATATCATCCTCAAATCAGAACATATGAACATCAAATATCTTTTATTTTCATCTTCGTCAATCCACGTCAAAATACTATTTGTTCAAATGAATAGAACATTAAATTAATATTAGTTAAATCAACTCAACTTACTTAAACATGTTTGAACGGACATAATTAAACTTAAGTCGACTTTACTCATAAATAAACTCAGCTTAATTGGATTGAATTTGGTCTTAGCTAAAGAAACCTAATCTTAATATGTTTAATTAAAAAATTAATATTTACCAAATTTGAATTATTATTCAAACAAAATATCTGAAAAAATAAATAATTTAAAAATAAAGTTTCATATATTTAAATGTTTTATAAATTATGAAATTTATCTGAAGAAAAGGTAAGTAAATTTCAATAGTGATATGTGATTACATGTTACATGTTTATGATTTTCTAGTAACTAAATATTTAATTACAACCAAATTATTAACAGAACATGCCCTGTATAAAATAGAGACGCATGGTTGATTAAGAAAAATAGATACAATTGTTACTTTTTAATATTAAATTAACGTTGTTATGTATTTAAATAATAAACACTGATTAAATAAGATGCAAATGCAATGCATATTTGAATTTCAGTTTTAAAACTTTTTACTATATATAATACTGTGATAGGGTTGTTGGAGCATATTATTACACAGACAGCATAGGCGAATTAAATAAGAAAGCGTGTAATTTCAGAAAAGAAAATAAATTTTTATTAATCCTTATGAACTTTATCTTATCATATCATATCACACTCTATCATCAGACTCAACATTTCGCTGTTCTTCTCTTTCTCTTATCTTTGACATGAATACTCTTTCATCCACGCTCCATGGCGCGTGCGTTCCCCTTCCGCGAGCAGCGTCGCCGCCGTTGCCATCTCCCAAATGCCACACAAGATTTCATCGCGTCAAGGCTTCCATTGCCGTTGAGCAGCAAACTAAGGTTGCTCTAATCAGAATTGGCACCAGGGGAAGGTATCCTTTTTCCCCTTTTCGTAAACCCTCAATTCAATCTGGGCTTCGCCATATTTTCAAAGGTTTTTCTGTAAACATGAATGTTTTCTCCTTATGACTCACCGATCCTGTACAATTACTCCACACTTCACCTACTCTATGATGCTACTTTTTATTTATTTATTTATTTAAAGGACTAAACTCCCTATTCCATGTGATGATTTTGTCATTTTCTTGCCATTGGAGTGGGTGTGTCAGCTTAATATGTAGTTCTTCTTTTTTCAAGAAAGTGCCTCTGTCATTGCGGAAATGTCTATTTTTTACTGTGGTCTGATGTTTCTGTTATTTTCGTGGGGTTTTTAGATGTTGTGGTGATAGTTCTTAAGGGAATTCAACGATAGATATTATTAGAGAGCTTTGAAGGCTTCAATCTCTTAATGGAAAGTGTAGAAAGAATTGATGGAACAATGCATAGATGCGATGTTTGTAATAATCTTGGTGAGGTAGACTTGAGTCGACACTGAATTAGATTCTAAAGATGTTGAGCTAGGCTTAATAATTATTTGGGAAGAAAAAGGAATATGTCTATTATTCTGATATGAAGGTTCATATTTATTCGTTACTCGCTTTTGAACTATATAGAGATATCTAGGCTCCTAAGGCCAGAAGTTATATTTGTGGGAATAAAGGGGAGGGGGAAATCAATCCGTCTTCTCTTCTTCTATGGATTTTTGTAATTATTTTTTCCATTTTTTGTAATTATTTTTCAAAGTCCTACCATCAAATTGGGTAATTCTTATATGTTTTTTCATGTGTAGAGCAGTCCACTAGCTCTAGCACAAGCATATGAGACCAGAGACAAACTAATGGCATCACACCCAGAGTTAGCCGAAGAGGGGGCTATTCAGATTGTGATAATTAAGACAACAGGTGACAAGATCCTCTCGCAACCACTTGCAGACATAGGTGGGAAGGGTTTGTTTACAAAAGAAATAGACGAGGCACTCTTAAATAGTGAAATCGACATTGCTGTCCATTCAATGAAGGATGTTCCCACTTACTTACCTGATAAAACAATTCTTCCGTGTAACCTCCCGCGAGAGGATGTTAGAGATGCATTTATATCCTTGAGTGCAACTTCGTTAGCTGATCTCCCCCCTGGAAGTGTTATTGGTACTGCTTCCCTACGACGAAAGTCACAGATACTCCACAGATATCCATCCCTTAATGTAAGCTATCTTTTTACTCATTTTATTTAACAGCCTGAAATAAAGAATTGTTGTTTCCTACTTTTTTTTTTACTTAATTAGCTTACTTAAATGGATATCCCCAGTATAAGATTTCTAATTCGCTTTTCTGACCGCAGGATGTTATCAAAGTTGTTGTTACATACATTATCATTATAATGTAAAAAGATAGAAAATTATGGTTAATGAGAAGTCATTTGAGGTTTCAATCTCTATTTTTAAGGTAAAATAGAAAAGCAAATTGACAAATAGTCATGTTAGAATTGTGTACGGTGAAGCTTATACACAGCAGTTGAAAAGAAGCACTTTGCATCTCTCCACATTTTGAAAAGTAAAAGGAGTTAATAGAAGTTAAATAATAAAATTGGGTGGCTTGCCTAATGCAATTAGGCAAGGGTAGTTTGAAGAGCGTAGTTATAGGGATACAATAGAGATCTATGGAGGAGATTATTGGGACAGCAAATAACACAAAATGTGTACACCAAAATTCCATATACCTTTATATATTGTTATAGATATCAATTTTTTAAAATGCTGATGGAAGTATGTAACATAAACTTGATTCACTTCCTATCATAATATATATTTTACAGCTGATGTGAGTTATGCATTGTGATCTGTGATCGAATAATATAATGTGATATTGAAATCCTTTGTGGATGGTTGAATTTAGTAGATAGTTATCATTAGTATGCCCACCTTGTTGACATGGACTAACAATTATGATTGGAACTTGTGACTATAAAGTAATGGGCAATATGTCATCCTTGTGAGCCTTACTCTGGGTTATGGCCACTGTCTTTGTCTACTTTAAAATTTGGCCTTCTTAGAAAGTTATAGTCTTTGTTCTCTTGCAGTTTCAAATGGACATTTTTTGTGTCTTTCTCGAAACATTTCCTTTTTCTGTTCATGTTGTTTAATTGGTCTTGTGTTACTTCATGTGTGAAATTTTAAATTTCTATATCTCTGATAAATTGTTATGGAATTTTACGACTCAGGTGCAGGAAAATTTCCGGGGCAATGTTCAAACAAGGTTAAGAAAACTCAGTGATGGGGTTGTCCAAGCCACACTATTAGCGTTAGCTGGGCTCAAACGCTTAAGCATGACAGAAAATGTAACTTCAATCCTATCAATCGATGATATGCTTCCAGCTGTTGCCCAAGGTGCTATTGGAATAGCCTGTAGGAGTGATGACGATAAAATGGTAAGTGATTAATTTAGTGCACACAATCGGGCTAGACTAGCTGATATTTATGGGTAAGGGATGAGGATAACAGTACCATGTAAGATCACATGAGCGTGCATCATTAAATACCTAATAGCAAAAAATCATTCTCAAATCACAAAAGGAATTGATTTATATTTGGAATCAGAAGCATTTAAGCATAATTGGATAATAATATACATATTTACATTGCACCTTGCATTATTGACTCATTTTAGATTCTCAGTATTTATGACTTTTGGTTGAGTGATTTCATCAGGCAGAATACATTGCTTCGCTGAATCACGAAGAAACAAGACTAGCAGTTGTCTGTGAAAGGGCCTTTCTTCAGACATTGGATGGATCTTGCCGAACTCCTATTGCAGGATATGCTAGCAGAAACGAGGATGGCAATTGTTTGTTTAGAGGATTAGTTGCTTCCCCTGATGGAACCCGTGGTATGAAAATCTAGTCATATATTTATGTTATTTGACTCTGTAAAAGTTTCTAATCCTTAACAAGTAACTTTTCTCTAAGCTTCCCTGCAATTTTCTGTGTGCAGTACTAGAGACGTCCAGGGTTGGTCCATATGCTGTTGAAGATATGATTGAGATGGGTAAGGATGCTGGAAAGGAGCTTCTGTCTCGGGCAGGACCTAACTTCTTCAGTAGTTAATTAACTGTGGATTAAGAGTGCGGCTACTCACAGGTTTCATGGTCAACTTTCGGATGATTCATTCTTTGACGTTTTGTAGCTTTAGAGTAGATTGGGAAAGTGGACCTAAGGGTCAAATTGTTGTATTTGAGGATATTAGAGTGACAAATATTTAGGTAGTTTGTATAATTTCCACGATAGTGGACTTTTGAGAGTTCATGCTAAACACCACCGGTGTTCCTCAAATTTTCTTATATTTTATATAATGCCTTCTTTACAAGCCACTCTGAAATAAAAAGTTAACATAAGTGAACGAAGTGATTGCGTGGATCTGCGAAATTTTGAGTCCAATCCAAGGTCCAATGTTATAATAGTTACTGGGCTGTCCCTTTTTTCTATTTGCTCAATAGTTTACAATATGTACAAAATTTTACAATAATTTATACTTTCTGCTCAATCAATCAATTGAGTTAGACCAATATTAGATTTGTTCTAAGTTAAAAATCATATTATGGGCTAAAGTTATATATTAACCGTAATAATGAAATCAAAAGTGAAATTGAAGCCTTTAACATGGGACAATAGTAAGGACTTATGCTTCCTTCAACGTTAAGCAAGCAATTATTTGGTTCCTTACACAATAAGGTTGCAATTAGTATGTGGTGAATAGTTTTTGAAAAAGTAATAAAATCCATTGTTTATTGTAATCCTACAATAAGTTTGTTGAGTATAATTACATAACATAACCAATTATTACAATACCAATGAGTTTGTTGTTGAGCAGAAACTGTGATCTATATTTAGGACAGCATCCACAATACCAACGAAGGAATATTTAAAATTTTTGCAACATTTTATAAAAGGGATAATATCTCTTTTAATCTAGTATTTATAACAATGATTCAATTGTTTGTTTTTTATTTTTTTTTACTCAACAAGGTGTCGATATTTATTAGAAGATTTAATGTGGTTATTTTTTGTTAGAATAACGTTAATGTGGATGTATCGTTCTAGTAAAAATTGCTGAATAAAAAAAAAAGAAAAACATAATGAACGATTGTCATAGATACGAGATCAAAAGAGGTATTAATTCTTTATAAAATCTTAAAATTTAAGACCATTTATTAAAGTTGGAAAAGACGAAGTTTGATTTTTTAGATTTTTGAAAAAATTAACACAAGTTCAGACAAAATTCTGAAAAAAATAAGGTCTTTTGAGAGGGTGACATAAAAAGGAAAAAGAAAAAAAACCAGTGTCCACTCTTTAGAAATTCTCATGTAATAATTCTTGAGTTCTTTCTTTGTCCAGTGGAATCTAACTCAGTCTTTCCATGTCACCACCAAATATTATTTTCGGGTTTTGTTAGATATCGATTCTGTGATTATCATCTACCATTTTTATAAGTTAAATATTATTGGCACTAATAGAATGTAAAGGAGTGAGTCGTGGATGGTGATGTATTCCATGTCATTTTCTTGGTGAATTGGTTCTAAAGAAAAGTGGTGGCATGTGGGCTAAGCTGCAAATTTTCAGTGGCTGAAAGAAAACCCCCTTGTCATTCTGATACGATATTTTGATGACTTTATACTGAAAGAGTCCAAAAGTAGAATAGGAATAGGAGAGGAGCACCATTTATATGATAGGCATCTCATGAGATGAAACCAATTCATGGAAGCACAACCACTGATCACAGTATTCATAAAGTAGCCTATGCGTCATATCAACTTTTGGTCCGAATCAAGAATCTTAACAAATGTTTCACCACTATTCTTCACAGTCATGCACACAAACCAAGATAATCATAAACTAAAAATAAAAATGAAGTGTTGAATATGTTTTTAAGTGCAAATGTTAGATACATTGTAGTCTTATAAAATATAAGAAGTGGTGTATAAAGTCAATTTAAAATACATAAATAGATGTAAGTTTCACTTTATAAACTGATTTTATGTGATTGAATTAGATTTGAAGTTTATTTCTTAACATGATGATATCACAATCATGAATTAGAACCTATTTTAACAAAATTTTTTGTTTGTTTTGTCTAATATATCATTTGCTATAAATCTTTTTGAACCATTTATTAAGATTTAGTTTTACATTTAATATATATATATATATATATTATGTATGTAGATATATATATACACACGTGAGGAGAATATACCGAAAGTCTTATACCTACTAATACCTACTAAAAATAAGACTACTTTAGAGTAGAAATTTCACTTCTGAATGTAGAAATTAAAAACATTTAAAACAAATAAATGACACAGCTTTTAAGTGTATCAGTAATACCATTATAACTTTTCTTGTAAAATATATCCTTTTTCTTGAAAAAATGTATGCATTGAATTCTAAAGATAAACCGGGTGTCTGAGTTCAAATTTTGATATAAAGAGATATTGGTGAAGAAAAAGAAGATATGTTAAAAGGGAGCCAGAAATGAATGAAAGCATCTGCGAAAGACACTTCCACCACTAGTGTAATTTGGTATCAATAATTACCTCCAAAGCTGAGAAACTGAGGCCATGTATGTTCTGCTATTATCTTGTGGTGATTGTAGAGGTAGCAGTGATTAAATTCTAAGAATCATAATAGTTGTATAGTACTAGTATGGTCCAACAATTATTAAACCTTCCTTTTCTCTCTTCTTTTCGTCATGGCGACTTCTCAAATTGACGTCCCACATAATAAATTCTCTTGGTCTTGGGGACCATGACAACAGTATTTTCCATGAAGTTTGGCCATGAACAGATAACGGCGATATTCGAAGCTATTGCACAAAATGGTGCATTTGGGGTACAGGTACTTCAAAAAGAACCAAACTTGTCGTAGAGCAACTTACAAAACAAAACAAGTATTTATGTTTGGTTTATCTCTGCTCTTTGTCTGGCTTGGTTTCCAATGACAACATCACCATGCCAATATTCCATTTGATATATGCCATCTGGGGACTTTTGTCTTTCGCCTGCTTCTTTATGGTTGTGATTTGTGCTTCATGGTGCCCATATCAAAATTTCCAACAAAGCAATCAACGATTTGAGCAGAAAACAGATAAGTTTTGGGTGTTCAGTGAGCAAACTGAGAGATGGGTTGAGGCAAAACTTCCCTATGATCTTCTCTCTTGTGTTGACGGTGACTGTAGAAAAGTGGGGTCAATACTTCAGACGGAGAAGAAGACCACACAAGAAGAGCTGGACCTTGAAGACAAACTTGATGAAGAAAAGACAAGTGATGAAAATAAGGATAGTAAAATGGAATCAGAGGCTGTGGTTCTGCCACAGAGGAAGAGAATTTCCTTGACTAAAATATCTGAGACATCTGTGTGGGTCACTGGTGAAAGTGGGTCAATCTATGAGAGGTTTTGGAATGGAATGGAATGGGTGATTGTCTCTCATGATTTGCCTGTATCAGCAGGAAGTGCTATATCAGTTTTTGTCATCAATCAGACGATTCTTGCTCTATCAGAAGCAGGGAAATTATACCAGGTAAAGAATCATCCATTAAGTTAAAAGATACATGCCATGAATCATGTGTTAAATATTATGTTAAGATTCAGCTCTTGGATAGGTATTCAATGTAAAATTTGTTGGAAATTGAAACTGCAAAAATTGGCCTTGTCTCATGGATTTTGCTATGCAGATAAGAGGCCAACATGGTGAAAGTTCAGAACCAGTTTGGGTTGAATTCACACCTACTTATCCTGAGAAAAATCTTCTGATAAAGTCTGGAGTTGCTTCGCGTGATGGACAGTAAGTGAAGTTTTAATTTCTGAGATCGAACATATGCACCTTGATCTAATGCAGTCTCTTGATGTCTCTTGTGTTGTTGCATTGTGGAGCAGGAGAGCCTATTTCTGTACAAAGAATGAAACACTAGTAGAACTTGCTTGGGTTGAGCCCCCGAGGTAAAACTCAAGTTTTGGTGAAAATCTTAGTAACTAGGATGTTAAATCCTAAACACTATCCTTTAAAAAATGAATTCCAGGGTATTGCTAATTTCACCTCAATCTTGACAATATAGAACAGATGGATAAATCATGGCCAACCAGCTGGAGCAAATGTAGCAGCAATAGTTGATGCTGCTTCAACAAGAGAAGTAGTATATACCATAAGGTGGGTGGTTCGTGTTTATTGCTTGAGGCACGTTCTGTTTCAATTTCATATTTGATAAAGGGTCTCTGATCAGTGCCATGCCTTTAAACACATTGATCAAGGACTCAGCAAATACAAAATTTGAAGTTGAGATTGCATTGGAAAATGCAGTAGAATGTTTGTTGCACCAGATAAATATAAAGCCTTAGAAAGCATTATTATTCATTACTTTCTTTTAAGGTCTTGTTTTTTAGTGAGAATCAAAAAGCACTCTTCATCTTTCGATTCTGACATACTTAACAAATGATGTGGTGCTGTAGTTCTGCTGGAGATCTTTACGAATATGACAAAAAATCAAAACCATCATGGAAGAGGCACATATGGCAAGATAAAACATCACAAGCTGCTCCTCTGATGCCATCTAAAGGGTGCAGTTTGCCTGGTTCAAGTGAGGATCATTCCGAATCTCTGTTCCTTTTAACAAAGGTCTGTTTTATGAAGTTTATAGTCATTTGCAGAAATAAGTGCCACCAAAACTTCTTTTAGAAACATCAGAAAATTGTGAAATTCCCTCTTTAGACAGTTTGTATAATGGAATTTGGTTGAGGAAAAAAGTGACCAAAGAGAAGCTACATTGAATTTTTTAAAAATGGAATGACTTTTAGCACATCACTTGAACATGCATAACATTGCTTTTTGATGAATTTATTCTGACCAGTCTAGGAGGGTACCATTTTTTTAAAATACTTGGTTGATCATGCAGGAAGGCTCTTTGGTAGAGAGAAGGTTCCATCAAAGGAAGTGGAAATGGGTGGTTCATGGAAGACCCCAAGATCAAAATTTAACATCTATCACACCAGCTCTACAAGATGAATCAGCTGAAACATCCTCCACTTCTTTGTTCTTCACTACATCATATGGATTTGTCTTTGAATATCGAATTCCAAAACAATTAGGTCAGTCATCTCATAATGCAAGAACTGTTTTAGTTTCCATGTCTGGTTTTTTTCTCTGCTATATCAATAGCCTACCTTGCTTTTACTACACATGAAGAATTTCTATTATTATGTTTCCTTAAAAAACATAAAACAGAATCATAACATGAAAAGAAGTGATTGATGAAGAGAAACACAACAACTTTTGTATTTGTTGCATAACCATATTGTATTTCATACTCTGAATCATATTGAAGGCCAAATACATGAGAAATGATAGCTCCTCATACTCATACACGTTAACTAAAGATCATGTACCAACTACTACATTTAGAATACAAATCTGTCCAAAATCAGAGTAAATCCAAAACTGAACATCATCACTTATACAACCAAACTAACTGAAATAAATAAACATAATTGCAGCAGCAAGAACAAGAGTTTTACAGTACATTAATTTAACATTTCCAAATAATGAATTTCCAGAAGTATGGAAAAGTCACCAGCATCCTCTCCATGCAAAGGCAGCAAGAGGTATAGCAGGTTTACAATTGTACGTTGGCAGAATACTGTTTCCACTAGATGATGGAAGACTTGCCGAATTACATCCTTTAGGACTAGGTGGTGAAAGTTCAGGACCATCTCAGCCACAAAACATCCGAAGGAAATCATCAACCAAATATGTTTGGTCAATAGTAGATGTGCCAGAGAGTGAGGGATGGAATGCAGAATATTGCACAGAAGAACGTGGCATCAGGAACTGTCTCACTGGCATAAAAGATGAGTCAGAGGAATCAGTAGTAAGTTCAGTAACAGGTAGGAGAAAGCAAAACCAAGCACAGAATCATTATTTATCTGTGAGTACTTCAGGTGTTAGATTGATTCAATCTTCAGAAGAATACAATCATGTGCCAGATAACTGGATTAGTAGTAACTTTCGCTTGAGATTGATGGATGTAGGGAAGTCATTTTTCTTAGTAACAGACGATGGTTTGATTTTTGAATACATTTGCATTGAGAGTGCATGGATATGGCTGAGGCATGAGAGCTTTACACCTATGAAAGGTATATTGAGTAGCTATAATGGAAGCTTATTCATGGTTGATACACATGGGAGTTTGCTCCTTAGAGAAAGGAGAGGCAAGGAGTTAACATGGAGGAATTACACTGCTCTGAGGAGAGGACAAAATATTGTTGGAGGTCAACCATGGGATGGATTACCAGGCCAGGAAAAGAAGGTTACAAATGAAGACACACTCTTCTTTGTGAGCAAAACTGGAAGACTAATGAAGTTAGTGGTAAGTAAACTCTAAAGAATAGAAGAACAGGATCAGAAAATTAATCCTGCGGCAGTATTACATAAGTCCATGGATTTTTATTTTAAAAAAAATTAAGTTTATATTTAATTGAAATTCTTTTGCCTACCATATTCATATGGATAGAATTACTTGGGAATAAATTCCTGAGACATCAGAATCAATCACAGACCAAAAGCCAGATATGCAATAATTGGTGAAGTAAATATTATGCATAATTTTCCCAGGTTTCTTTGAAGAAGTTGAAATGGAAAGATTGCAGAAACCCTCCAGATGCTAAGGTTGCATGTATACTAGACCAGGAATTGTTCAGAAAAAATATAGTATTTGTCATTGGAAGAAACGGTCGCCTATATCAGTACAACAAGGTGACTGATTTGTGGCATGAGCATTACCATTCTCAGCATCTGGTTCTATCACAGTCTCCTGGAACTATTATAAGATCATCATTAAAATCACTCTCAGGTTCCCTCTTCATGGTTTCAAAAGAAGGTGGCCTTGTTGAGTATCAATGGAGCTCAATGTATGGTTGGAACTGGGTGGAACATGGAATACCCAATAGAGATGTAACACTAGTAGGTTCACCAGGTCCAAGCTTTGAAGGCAATCAATTATTTTTCATTGGTTCTGATGGAAAAGTATACCTCAGATACATGGACAAAAAGTCATGGAAGTGGAAGGACTGTGGTTTCCCCCATGTAGGAAATAAACTGATTGAAGCACACTCACAAGGAGGATTCCAAGAAGAGAAAGTAGATTGCACTGATAAAGATTCTGCATCATACTTGAAGAAGGGCCAAACAAACTTTGGTGACCTGAACATTAGATGTGACTCAAAGGTAAATATTGCAGTCCAAAATAATTTGTAGAATATCTGACATCGAATTTAATGCTAAAAACAACACATCCTAGCTCGGTATTGATTGAGTCTGATACGACACAGGTGGCATCTACAAGACCAATTCAATTTTCCAAAGGTTCTGTCATATTTCAGCTCAGAGATGGCAGGGTAAGAACTCGAAGTCAGTGATGACAAATCATATTTTTTAATTTGGTTTAAATATATGATGCTATCCTCTTACTTAACCTCTAGTTTACAACTATGTCCAACTTGAATATAACTTTTTTTGGCTCAATCAAATTGCTGCCAGTGCTAGCATTTGATTATATGATTTGAAATTAACATGTATCAGTCTTCACTAAAGTTGCTGAAGCTTTTCAACATAGAGCAGCAATATCAGATATAATGAACTTCTTCTGCAGATCTATCAAAAGCCAAAGTTATTAGCCATCATTATCATCATCATCTTCATAATCTTCATCTTCATCATCATATTTTTGACAATATTTCTTATGACAGTTGGCAGAAATTCAATTGGTAGAGAAGAGAGAATGGGTGTGGTCCCAGATCATTGGCACTCCAGCTAGTCTTTGCTCAGAGAATTATTGGAGTACTGAACCGTACAAACTTTCATGAATTTAATTGGAATGCATTATTGTTGTGAGAAAGACCTACACTGTCATTCAATTATGCATTCTCACATTATATTAATAAAGAAGAGATTATTTTTCACAGCTTCAGTGATTCAAAACACGAGGAAGTAGCAAATATGTAATGTTATTAATGTGTCTCTCTTTCCATTGCTGCAATAACCTTTGATTGGTGGGGATTGTGATGAACAATAGCCTCAAAAGTCACTAAGGGTCTGTTTGGATTATAGAATGAAAAGTGAAGTCATTTAGATTCAAGGAAAATAAGTGGAACGGAGAGAAAAATTTGAAATGGATGTGTAAACTTGATTTTAGCCGTTCTTAATAGATTTTCGTATAAATGGCGGTTAAAGTGAAGTGGTTTATTTTAAAAAAATTATTCTCAAAAACAATTTTTAATACATTTGTAATATTTAGAAATTTAATAAAATTAATTATTTTGATTGGTGTATGTGATTTTATCTAAAGTGTTTTATTTTAAAGACAGATAATATTATTTATACCCTTTTGATTATTAGGTTTAATTGATTAGTCTTTATCTTCTATTTAATGAATTTCATATAAAGTTTTTAGTAATATAAAACATATTAAAAGACCGTTATGAAAGTGTCCTATTATACTTCCTCTTGAAACAAATCATTTTATGTTTTCTTGAAAATCGAATCCTCTAACTCGAGCAAGAAAAAATACACGGAAATACAGAAGTCTTAACTTAGTTAATTTTTTCCATGACATTTTTATTCTAATTTTAAAAAAATAATTTAAAGCCCAAATTGTAATTAACGTGCTAAATTAATACTGAAGACATGTTGAATTTTCTTGACATTATTATTTGGTAATTTTTTCGAAGAAAACACAAATAATTAAGAAATTGAATCACAAGTAATTTTAAAATATTTGACTCTCCCAGGTGAAAGATTAGGAAAAATTGAATTTAATTTTGAAAATAATTTTTATAGCGCAAATTATAATTAAATGATTAACTTAAAATTTAAACTAGTGTGATAAACTCAATGCTAAATTAATACTTAAGAAATTTTGAAATTTCTTGTAACCATCATCAGGTAAATTTTTTGAAAAGAAAACATAAATAACAAAGAAGTCAAACCATTTTAACTATTACCGGCGGAAACATGTGTGTCTACTTTTCTTTTTTATTTTAACAAAAGTTTATTAAACTATAAAATAAATTTTATCAAAAATAATTATGAAAATAAATACTTTATATATTTTTAATTATTAATTTTTTTTTATTATAAATAATTACTAAAAGAATAAAATAATAAAACAATTATTTTAATTTATAAAATAATTAAATTTAGATAACAGTTATTTAAAGGATAAAAATAGAAATATAATTACTTTAATTTACAATAACAATTACTTAGAAGGTAAAATTAAAAAAAAATGTTCACAGGAAAAAATATTACTTATAAATGTAATTTGAAAAAGATTTGATTCCTTTAAACTACTATAACCACCCCAACATTTCAGTACAAAAATGAAAGTGAAGATACTTTCATTTGGGTAAAAACTTGTAGCCCAATTTTATTCGGCAAAACTAGGCCGAATATTTTGGAAACCATTTTTCGCACGAGTGTTTCATCCTACACCTCCAAGATATTATTCTGCACCTCTCAAAATTACATTTTTAACCTTCTAACATCTCATTTTACACCTCCAACTTTTTCAAAATTTTTATTTTCAATTTTAATAAATATTTTTTCATTTTCTTTTCTTTCTTATTCACCACCTTAATAATAATTTAATTTAATTTAAAATTTAAATATTATTTAATATAATTTTATATTTTAATAATTATTAAAATATGATTTATATTATAATAATAATTGTATTAAAAATTTATAAATAAAATAATAAAAATAAAATTAATAATAATAAAAATAAATATTTATAATCATGTATTTAAATATATTAAATTATATTAAAATATTAAATTAAATTCAATAATTATTAAAGTTAAATAAACAAAATTTTGAAAAGATTTGTTAATCGGATATCCATATCCGATAAGTAATATTATGGATATCCATATTCGATGAACAATTGTTTTTGGAAATTTATTTTTTATTTAAATTTTAATAATTATTTAATTTAATTTAATATTTTAATATAATTTAAATGTATTTAAATTTTTATTTAATATAATTTTATTTGATTTTAAATTAATAATTATTTTTAAAATTTTGTCTTTTATTTAAATTTTAATAAGTATTTAATTTATTTTAGTATTTTAATATAATTTAATATATTTAAATATATTAAATATTTTATTTAATATAATTTTTTATTTATTGTTATTATTTTTATTTTAATTATTTTATTTTTATACTTTTATTATAACTAATATTATAATATAAATCATTAATAATTATTAAAGTATAAAATTATATTAAATAATATTTGAATTTTAAATTTAATTATTATTAAGGTGGTGTAGAGTGTTTTTAATAAGAAAAAGAAAAAAATGAAAAGATATTTTTTAAAGTTAAAAATGAAATTTTTGAAAAAGTTTGAAGTGTAAGATAAGAATGAAATGTTAAAAGGTTAAAATTAAAATTTTTGGAGGTGCAGGATGTTGGAGGTGTAGGATGAAAGACTCTTTTCCCACTACTATCTCAGTCACGTAAACATAATTGCATTTTGCAGTAGAAAAACTCAATTCAACATGGAAATGGAATGAAAAGGTTTTGATTTCATCCCTTCTCTTTAGTTTCGTTGACTCCATTGAACAACCTCCGAAGAGGTTCTTGGTGAGCATGTGCAATGTGTTAACAGAAAACATATATGATGGTCTGGCTAATTTTAACATCTAGATATTTGACAATTATCACTCTTTTCTGCATATATTCAGTGCTATTTTTCGTTTCTCTATCTATATCTAATTACTTTTGCATTTGATATATTTTAAATTCTTTGGAGTGAAAGGTTAATACGGATTATCGAGATAAAAATGCAATTTTAGATTAAAAGGAAACAAACAACTTGTACCTGACTTTCAACACAAACTTCTCCATCTTGAACACCAATTTTGTTCGGCATCAGGCTGAAGTGACAGTGTAAAACTCGATCTTAGTTGGTATGACGCATGTCATTGTCTTCTTGATTAACTCTAAATAGGATCAGTCAAGATCGGTAGTTCGCATCATCAACAAACTCACCCAAGCCAGTTCTAGAGTCTGCTGGATGATGATATAGCATACATGTTTTTCTTATTTTTCTTGCTATTTTTATATAAAACACAGAATATCATGCAATATTACAAGGTATTGAGCAGTAGTAATCTATATTAACCAATCTAATGCTTAAACATGATTTCAGAAACTAGAAGGCAATAACAAACAATCATGCATGCACACTTAAAGAGTGCGAGGAATGGAACTTCAAGTGCCAAAATGTTACAAAACCCATATATTATTATCTCAGTATTAGGAATTTCTATTGCGGAAATATAATTGAGATTCAATTGTCAATCTAATGTTTACAACGTACAAGAAGAAACAAAAATGAAGTACAGGCTATAAAGTTCAGTCAACTTCATGTGCATGTGCATCTTTTTTCCTATTTGCAATACTAAATAGACCTTTTCGCCAGAACATGAAACCCTTGCTTCTACCAAAATTGGGAACATTGGAACTCAATTCTCAGTTTCAACGGGTATACAAGCACATGCTTTGAAGATGAACGGCAATAAGTCAAAAACTCATTAACTAATTTAATTTTCGTTATTGGAAGATACTTTTTTTCTCCTCTTATGTTTGGGCTTGACGGCATCCTTCAGAGTCTTACCTTCGTTACTCTGTCCACCAGTTAGAGGCTTGTCAATTGGAGAAAGATCTGTATTAATTTCCTGTGGTGGTTCCTTGGGCTTAGTCTCATGTCTTGAATCCTTTGGTTTACTAGGAGGAACTGATGGTCCTGCATATTATACAGCTATTCTAATGAGTGGAGACAACATTAGACGACATACACACTGATAAATTGATAGACACCAACTTATCATATGAAATTAAAATGAATCCTAATAAGAAAAAAGCCTAAATAGAAGCAACAGAAGAAAATGATGAATACAACAGAAAAAAGCCACAGATTCCATCACAATTCACATAACAGCTAATTTCATAATTGAAGATGAAAGAGCGGCTATTACCCCGTGAAGCGAGAGAAGCTTTTAGAAGATCTGGATCTACAGACTCTGAGTAGGGATCCCTGAGGAAATGAAGGAACAGTTGGAAAGATATAAAATGCATTTTAATTAAATTTAAAAGAACAAATATATCTAATTAGCATAGATAAAATTAAAAATGGAAGAATCTCAAAATTATATGTTTATGATTTTAAGGAGAGAAAAGTCTTTAAATTCGTGCAACTCTGAATCAGTAAGTTTGAAATCAAATATAATTATTGCCTCATTGACCCTAAATGATATTGTTGTACCAAGACTCAATTATATGAAAAAATTAATTCATTTTTATGTTTATAAATATAAATTTATTTATGAACCATTTATGAACTTTGATCTTATGAGCAGGCAGTGAAAAACTACCAGACATCATCCTTGTGATTTGCTACTTTTGCTTTGTCATAGAGTTGAATTATTTTTGCAAAAAGAGTAACATGTTACTGATATATATAAATATCACTGAAACAACCTTTTAATATCGATTTCTGTATATCATAATCTCTAACTAGTTTAGTCTATAAGTGGAATCCATGAAACATAAACTCTCGAATTTGACACTATACTTTGTAAGTTGTAATAGTGATTACCAGTTTCATTTTCGTTTATATACAGTGATTAGAACCAACTAGACTATACAAAAATTTCAAATCTAAAATACAATAAAAGGAAAACTATTAGTTCTTGGCCTAGCTGATATCATACCAACTTGAAGGTCCACCAGTGAAATTCTTGGAGTTTCCATCCTTACTATGTTCTTGTCCTGATGGCGTGGCTTCACATTCCATAAAATTTTCCTCTTCTTTCAGCTTCAATTTGTCCAAACCGGTACCATCCTCAACTCCAACTAATTGATTTTGTTTTTCACCTATTCCAGCTGGAGCACCACCTACATCCATAGCAACAGACGAAGGGTGCCGCTTAATCTTCCGCAACGCCCTTTCGTTGTTGTGTACTTCAACCTAATCAGAATACACAACAACAAGCAATTTACCAAACAGCATAAACTACACAATTAATATTACCCTTAGACTAGTGTAGCAATGTTGCACGAAAGAAAAAGAGAACTCACAGCATCCTTAATCTTAGTTGTAATATCAATAGCTTTAGAATGAGCAAGTTTCAAGCAATGCATGATAAATCTCTGAGATACACCCTCTCCACCAGCCTTCTGAATAGCACAAACGTCGCCGTTTGAATTAAGCGTCGCAGTCATGCGTCCTGTCATCACACACTCTTCTTCATTCGTCGGATCTATCACCTACACACATAAACCCTAAACCCTAACTAAAACCTCCAAAACCAAAATCAGACAAAAAAGAGAAAAAGGAAACCGTACGAGGAGATTTTCAATGCTGAAAAACCCAAACGTAATGGCAATCGGGAGATGATGTATAATCAACGGTATCGGATCGCGCTCTTCAGGAGGATGCACCACCACTTCCTGGCCGTCTTCCCCGGCCAGCGAGCATTCCGGCCGTCGGAACGTCAGCAGTGCAGCCAGCGCCGCGATATTGGCAGCGTCAACGAGATTTCCGGCATTGTCGATAATGTGGATATCGACGCGAATGGCCCATACGAGTTTGCCGGAGAGTACGCAGAGCGATTCAGTGTCGATGGCACGGCTTTCGCGCAGGCCGCGGTCGACGACGCGGCCCAGCTCGACGGCTGACTCCGCTGGGCGGCCGGGTTCGAAGGAGGGGTCGGCCATGGGAGAGAACTCGGTGAAGATGGAGAGGGAGCCTTCGTTGGGCCTGTCTTTGTATGGCCTAACGAGTTGGGCGGAGACGAAGGTGACGACGTGGGTTTGGCCCAAATGGACCTCCGCGGAGCCGTCTTGCTTGGCCAGCTTGATGGTGAGCTTGCGGTGGTCGGAGGGGCGGCGGCCGTCGACACGTAGGTCCGACAGGAGAGCCGCTTCGATGAATTTGTTGTCGTTGAGAGGCATTCGCCAGCTGTTTGCTAGCCTCTGCTCCATCTCCGATACCTCTGCTTCTCAATATTTGGGTTTTAGGGCAAACCTATTCTGACTCACTGCGCGTGGGTATTAGGAAAAGAATACTTTGACACTGTTAAAGGAATTCACATTTGACACGCTGTGGGACCCAATTATTGTGAATGTGAGAAAGGGTATATTTGTGATTTGAGTATGTGGGGGCGGCTGTGGTGGTTTGTGAGAGAATAAATGAAACTGTGCGTTTCAGTGATTTGGAGCTTGTGCATTAGGGTCCCGTCTCTGATTTCAATTTTTGAAAGGTCCACCATTTCATTTTGGAAGAGGCAATTTTCGTGCTACGGTTAGGATTGAGAGAGAACGCGAGAAAGAAAAAAAAAAGGGAGAACCCATGGCTGCCAACGGAGGCTGGACGTGATCGGAAAAGTTCGTACCGGCGAAGTCGAAGGCGAAGTTCGTATCGGACGTGATCGGTGTGGAGCGCGGAAGGTTTGTCCCCTTTCTATTTTCTCCCCTTTGTACTGTTTGAAGAATATAAAAATGAGCTTCTTCTTCCTTTCTTCTTTTCTCATCATTCTTCTATCTTTCCTTTTTTTTTTGTTCATTTTTGAAAACCCTAGTATTAAGCATATGATTTCTAGTATTTTATTTAGTTTCTTAAAATTATCAAGATATGTATAGGTATTTTTATACAAATCCAATACAAGATATGAGTTTTTTTACCATTGCATTGTTAAATCATTGGTTGCGCTGAAGATGCAATGTACCTGCGTGTGTAAATGTACCTTTGCATCATCAATAATGCATCGTTAAGAATGCATGGTACATGTTTGTCTTCTTGCCACAGAGACAACCCAGTTTCTTTTCCTTAAAGATTTTACATTGCAGTCCCTTTTTAGCAGAATGGTAATGGTTTTACAGATTGGCCTTTTTGACGCTACGGAAAACATCTTGCATCAATTTCTCATGCTCTCGAAGCATGTCATCGAGGTTCCCACCCGGAGGCATCAATGGTCCAGAGTAGTGTATCCTATTTTTCTTCGGCATATAACCCTGAAATCACACCACAACAGGTATATAAAAAAACTGTTATGTTATGTTATGTTCCTATTATATGTATCTCAGTTTTACTTTCTTTTAATAACATTGGGTATGAAATATTCGCAACCTTTACTAATGATCAGTCTCCGTAGAAAAGTTGACTTACTACTTTTTGTGTGATCTTCTCTCCTAACTTTGTTTTTAACATTTTTAACATTCACAATACTCTCCAACCTTAAATCTTAAGGTTGTATGGTAGGTTCTGTGACTACTGACAAGGTTGCAAACCAGAAATAAGGTGGTAATAAAGAGAAGTTAGATTGTTGTTTACCATGGTGGATTCAACAGCAGACGAGTCTGGTTCCTTTTTGAGGGCAGAGGTACATAAATCTGCTGTTGCAGGATTCAAATGAGACCTCTGATTCTTCAAAGATGGTTCTACTCTCTTGCTCAATGTGGATGATCCTGCTACACTGCCTCGCGTCATTGTAGCAGCATGCGTGAAGCCACCGTGTACACTTACTCTGCCTCCTTCACCGTTCTCCTTGGCCTCCCTATTCTCCTGGCACAGATATTTTTGACGGCACATTATACTGTTTGGTTTCCTCTGCCAATGTTGAAGTATTCATGACCCCGTCAAATCGAATAAAGTTGTCAATAATAATCAATCTCCATGGAAATATATGTTTAGAAGCATAAACATACCAGCATAGATATATTTCCCTGAGCGTTATACTGTGGCGAACCCAGTGCCTTGGTATCTCCTGCTCCTCTTAAAACCGATGCTGGTGCACGTCCTCTAACAGCTTCCTGGTTTTTCCTGATTGAAAATAAAGGTGAAGTTCTATGAATATGGCATTTTTTATCACAGCATTAAACGGTACCAACACAACGTTCAATGTAATCTTTAATGGGATGCAAATGTTTTAACACAGTCTTGGCTTCCACTATAACATGTATCTCCATCAGAGTTTGGTCACTGTTATTATATGGTTATGTTACTTTGTAGAGAAATAAAACTTTTAATACCTTGTAGCTTCCTTTTGTCGACGCTTGGAATCAAACTCCTTGCTTGGTGAAAACTTTGGTAAACTTGAGGGTTCACAAGGTAAGGGGTTTGTAGTGAAGAACTAGCAAATATGTAACATGAATATAATATTATAAGTAGGATATCCAAAACAGTGGTAGTAAATAGAGCATCATCACTTTGAAAAACTACAGTCAGAAAAGCCTTAAAGAATGTAAGGGGGGAAAAAGTCAGTTGGGGCTCTTGAGTAAAATTCAAAACTTTTAATAGCTGTCAGATGTTTTCATTTAATAAAGCACTAAAAGTGCTTATATAACAGCATAAAAACTGGATTAATTTCCATGTAAAGTATGTCTGAAAAATAAGAATAAAAGGCTTCACAGCATTACCTCACTCTCGAGTGCGGAAGTTGCTGATCCTCGAGCCTCTGGTTCTATTGTCAGAAGCTTATCAACAAGAGCCAATGCCGTAGAAGAAAATTTTTCAAATGTTTCTGAAATTTGGCGGTTGTAAGGGTGTTGTGGCTTAAAACTTGTTGCATGAGGAAATTTTGTTCTCTGCCAATAGTCTTCAGATGGTGAACCACAAAGTTTAAAAATTTTGTGCATTTGTTCCACCTGCATAAATTAAATCACTCTCAAAGTTAAATTGCAACTCTTTGTCTGTGCTTAGTAGTAATAGAAATTCCATGCTTATTATGCTCTTCTGTTTACTTGGTTAGGAACCTTCTACTTCAATGTGCTTATTTTGAAAGTGACATCTGTACAGTTTTTACACTTGGATTTGGCTTGAACATATAAACTAAAACACAGGCTTAAAATGAGTAAACTTAGGAAGAATAGCACACACCACACCACGTAGTCAGAAAATATTAAATCAAATGACAGAAGTAGTCAGAATTTTTAGATAAACGACACCATTTCAGTACAGGTGCTAATTATGAACATTGGTTCATGAAACCAACCTCTGTTCTTCCAGGCATGATCGGCTTCCCCGCTAGCAATTCGGCTAGAATGCAACCAACACTCCACAAGTCAATTGCTTCTCCATACTCTGTAGCACCCAGCAAAAGCTCAGGTGCTCTATACCACAGAGTCACAACACGGCTAGTCAATGGCTGCTTTTTTTCAGGATCATACACTGTTGCAAGACCAAAATCTCCTATTTTAAGATTTCCATTGTTGTCAATAAGAAGATTTGAACCCTTGATGTCACGGTGCAGCACACCACGACTGTGGCAATGTTGAAGCCCACGAAGCAGTTGCTGCAGAAAACATTTTATCTGCAAAGCCAACAAGAAAATAATTGAACAACGTACAGCTAAAAAACTACCATTCATTTTTCCAAACAACTTAATAGCCAATTTAGCTATAAACTAATGCATCTACTCTTCTTTTCCTTAACCACAATGTAACTTCAATTTATAGTTTCAACAGAATGCACCTTAACTCTTGCTGGTTTAAAAATGAAAGAAAAGCTTCCTGTGACCAGAATCCACCCGAGGTAATCATCGTTAACTCCTTAGAAATTTGTTAAAGAATAGTAGCTATTTAAAAGTACTTTTAAGTCTTAACATGCAGGGCATGTACCTGTGATTCAGTTAACTTCAAGCCATGTACAGTTGCTAGCCCAGCGAGGTCATGTTCCATGTATTCAAAAACAAGGTACAAACTGGTGGACGTTCTTGAAGTAACAAGACCCTCGAGCTTCATGACATTGGGATGGTCAAGTTGACGCATAATATAGATTTCTCTTGCCATGAACCGAACACTTTCCACATCTGCACTTGAAAACCGAACCTTCTTCAAAGCCACAATTTTACCAGTCTCAAGGTCACGAGCTTTATGCACACTGCTATAAGCCCCTTGTCCAACCTGCACACACAGCATTCACTTGCATGTAAACTAGTTGAAACATTTATAAAGAAAAAGGGTGGCATGAAGAAGTGATATTTTGAAACTAACTTGGCCTAATTTTTCAAAAGAGTCTGCCCGTCGAGGCACCCACCCTTTGATGGCTTCTGCTGCCACTGAAGATAACCAAATCGGCCATCCGGAATCAACTTGTTCTCCTGCAATATGCTGCACGCTAAGTATTCTGCTCATCATCGGCATTTTGTCATCTACACCACAACTCACTGTCACGCGCCTCTTCTGCTGGCCTTGTGTGGCATCTGAGTGGTTGCTTTTATCCTCTGCAGTCACTACGACAGACCCTCTAATTGCTTGTGTTGATGTGTCAACAATAAGGGGAACCGAACCATCCGTGCCTCTAGTACTATCTGACTGTGCAGTTGAGACAGAAGGAGCAACCAGTTGCACTGAAGACTTGTTCGACTCTTTTTCTCTTTCTTTCTCTTTCTCATACTCATCAACTTTGTCTTTGTTTTCTTTTGAGCAGATGCACCCCATATTCTTACAAAAGGGGTGTTGCTTTGTTTCTCCAATCAATCAACAAATCACTACCTTTTTGTGAAACTTGTTAAGCAACTGGGTAGTACACTTGTATTTTCTTGGGAACCCAGAAGCTCCCACCCTACTACAAAGACGATCATGCCAGTGGAAAATCCACCAACAAAATCAATGTTGCAATGTGTCTATCAACTTACATCCCACGTAACAAGAATTCATAAAGAATCAATATGAAAAATTCTGCTGTGGATTTCAAAATTCAATGCTTTACACCTCTCCCAGATTGTAGAATCTTAAAACTCAAATGCCAAATGGCTTGAGATTTTGAAAATGAAGCGCTGTAAATGAATAAATGAACAGGAAATGTATAACCACGGAAGAACAAACAAAGAAGGGATTCCCCAATCAGAGGGTTGACAATTGAATCGAAAAGGAGGTAGATGAATAGGAATGAAGGAAAAGAGCTCAAATTCCTTGATCTTTGAATGGTGAAAAGGCTAAAACCATGTGGAGAAATTGCTGCAATGGAAACAGGGCACAACAATAACAACAACAATGCAGGATGATTTTCTTGGTTCTTTGTTGAAATGGAAAGAAAAAGAAAATGTTTTTAATTGTTGTTATGTTGTGTACAGAGGAAAAGCTGGAGGTTGAAGGGAGGAAAGGACATTAACGGAAAATTGAAAAAAAGAAAAAAGAGTTTATTTGCTTATGAGGAAAATGGTTGGAGGGATGAAAACAGAGACGAGAGAGTTTCGGGTTGTGTGCGAGAAATGCGAATCACCCAGGATTCCACATTCAACGTGGCTGGAATGTTTCCATTAATTTAACATATTGTTAAACCAACTTTAACACCGAATTAACGTTAAAACATAACATCTAAGGTTTAAATATATTTTTGTTTCTGTTTTTTATAGTCATTCATCTAATAAGGCTCATTTCAACATAACATGCCTATACTACTTGATAATATTCCATATTTTGTTTTCAATTTTATTTTTTAAATTAAAATATATTTTTTATCAATTTTAAATTTTAAGTTCTTTTTTTTTTTAATTTAACAATTTTTTTAATTTAACTCTTTTTTCTTAAATTTATTTATTTTAATTAAAACAATTATTATTTTAAAAAATTATCTAAAAAATAAACATTACAAACATTGAAATTGTAGAAATTATTTAATTTTACTTTAATAATAAAAAATATTATTTTTTGTTATTATAATTATTTTAAAGTTTAACAAATTTAACCAGAATAAAATAAATATATAGTCTTAAAAGCTATTATTGCGCCTTTTTAATACAATAATAATGGTAACATTGTTTTCGTTAACAGTAGGAAATAGATTCAAGTGAAATTTTTATTTGAATGGATTAAAACAAAAAGGAAAAAAACTTCATATTAATAGTATATATATATATATATATATATATATATATATATATATATATATATTTCTTTTTATTATAAATGTGAATAATAAAGTCAATTAGTGGACTTTTATTTTTTTTATTGTGAACTAGGGAAGACATGTGTTTACATTTTGTTTTTAGGATAGTAAAAAATAATAAATATTATTGTTATAATTACAAAAATAAAATAATTTCTATTTATTTTATATGTTTAAATTTAAAAAAAAAAATTGTAAAAAGAAAAAGTGGTTAAACTTAGAGAAATAATTATTAAAAAGTAAATTAAAAAGAAATATTATTTAAAAAGTGAAATTGAAAAATAAATATGAATATAGATGAAACGATATTGAAGAAAAAAAGTTTGTCTAATTCTTTGAGGTTTGGATTATAAAAATGTAACAGTTTTTTTAGTGACTTATTTGTTGACAGGAAAATAACCTGCTGGTAAATATATATATATATATATATATATATATATATATATATATATATATATATATATTTAATTTATATCATCTATTTCTTAATAACTTTTATCGTATTCATGCATATAGAAAAGATCCGCACGTGCATAAAAAATTGAGAAAGGATAAGAACGACAAATAAACTTCCTTAACCAATAAAATACATTCATTTAACTATATTTATTTTACTTTTTGATATAAAATTCTAACACACAACATTATATTATCGTAATAGATTGTAAAATATAAATGAAAGAAAAAGATAAGTATAAATAAAACAAATATAATTAAATAGTAACTGCGTATCCTTGAATGTGGCACGCTCTTAGAGGGTTTCAGAGTAAGGAAAGCCCAAAGGAAAGAGATAGATGGAAGGAAGTATCCGCTGCTCTGCTAACTATGTTCCGCTCACTCCGATCACCTTCTTGGAACGCGCCGCCGTCGTTTACCGCCACAGACCTTCTGTCGTCTTCGGCGACGTTACCTACACGTGGCAACAGACCCACCAGCGCTGCGTCAAACTCGCTTCTTCCATTTCTCAACTCGGTGTCGGTCTTGCTCCCGGCGATGTGGTTTGTTTCTTTCGCTCCCTACCCTTTACCTCAATTTCACTCTTTTCTTTGGATAAAAAGTCAAACTTTTTTTTTTGTTTGGTTTGATTCGGTCGGTTTTAGTGGAACATGATGCATATCGAACTACTTTTGATTGTTTGAGCTTGATCAGGTTGCTGTATTGGCCCCTAATGTTCCAGCAATGTATGAGCTACATTTTGCTGTTCCGATGTCAGGGGCTGTTCTCTGCACCCTAAATACACGTCACGATTCTGTAATGGTTTTGTTGTTGCTAAAACATTCTGAGGCTAAACTTATTTTTGTTGATTATGAATTACTCGATATTGCTAGGGGAGCACTTCAAATCCTTTCAAAAACCACGACCAATCTTCCCCAGTTGGTCTTAATTTTGGAGTGTGGTGACCGATCACCTCTCCATGCTAGCAACGATTTGATATATGAGGATCTTATAGAAAGAGGGGACCTTGGATTCAAGGTGAGGAGGCCAAAAGATGAATGGGATCCAATCTCTCTGAATTACACTTCTGGGACTACATCCAACCCCAAAGGTGTGATCTATAGTCACAGAGGTGCCTATCTTAATTCTCTTGCTACTGTTCTGCTTAACGAGATGAAGTCTATGCCGGTGTACCTGTGGTGTGTTCCCATGTTTCATTGCAATGGTTGGTGCCTCCCTTGGGCAATTGCTGTTCAAGGTGGCACAAATGTCTGCCAAAGAAAAGTGACTGCCGAAGGCATATTTGGCAATATTTTTAGGCACAAGGTTACCCACATGTCAGGTGCACCCACGGTTTTAAACATGATAATCAATTCACCACCTGAAGTGCGGAAGCCACTTTCTGGGAAGGTGGAAGTGATGACAGGTGGTGCACCCCCTCCGCCGGATGTGATCTTTCGGATGGAAGAGCTAGGATTTGGTGTGACTCATTCCTATGGTTTGACAGAGACTTATGGTCCAGCGTCAATTTGTGCATGGAAACCAGAATGGAACAATCTGTCTCGAGTTGCGCAAGCAAAACTCAAGGCCCGACAAGGAGTGGCTCATGTTGGATTGGAAGATCTAGATATTAAAGATCCCGAAACAATGAAGAGTGTACCGGCCGATGCCAAAACAATCGGTGAGGTGATGTTCAGGGGCAACACTATCATGAATGGTTATCTGAAAGATTTGGAAGCAACAGAAGAAGCATTTAAAGGTGGATGGTTTCGGAGTGGTGATTTGGGAGTGAAGCATCCTGATGGATACATTGAGCTTAAGGATCGGTCAAAGGACATCATAATCTCTGGGGGAGAAAATATCAGCACAATTGAGTTAGAAGGAGTGATTTTCAGTCATCCAGCAGTTCTTGAAGCAGCTGTTGTTGGGAGACCTGATGATCATTGGGGAGAGACACCTTGTGCATTTGTGAAACTCAAGGAGGGCTGCACTGCTACAGAAGAGGAGATTATTCAATTTTGTCGGAATCTTTTGCCTCATTATATGGCTCCTCGAACTGTGGTGTTTTCTGATCTGCCAAAGACATCAACTGGCAAGACACAGAAATTTGTTCTGAGAGAGAAGGCAAGGGCTTTGGGAGGCTTGACTAAGAAAACTAGCCGTTTGTAAACCATGATAATTCTGAAACTTGAATGTGATGTTTCTTAATTCTTGTGCTTTCAGTATGTGATGCTTATTTATACATAAAATAAAAGTTTAATTGTTTTGTTTGTTGTTATTTTCATTGTTGTGTGTCAATTTAGTCCTATTTTTTAAAAAAGTATCAATTTCATCCACAGTTTTATCTCTATACGCACTTATTTTACATTTGTTCTTCCCTTTCACTCACATTTTATCAATTTCTCACATCATCTCATTCTTCCCACATTTTCTTCACAAAAGGGAACTAACATTAAGTTCAAAATTTTCAAGATTTTTTCTCATTTAGGACAATCAAATCTTCCTCTCGTTGTGTCATGTAAAATCCAAGAAAGCGAAGTGCTGATAAAAATCATAGATCTTGAGGATCTTGTAGTAGTGACATGCATATCTTGGTCCAAACTGAATTGAGAGCAAAAAATTTGCCTTTTTATTATTTGTCGCGGTGGAGAAAAGTTGTGTGCTTTCTTAGGTTTGGAAAGAAAAAGAAAGGGTTGGGTTTGACTATGTGCGTGTGGCTGCAAAAAAGATTGTGCGAATGACTCTAATAACACCAAATCTAACAGTGCTAGCTGTGAAAGAAGAAAAGGAGAAAAGGGACGGTGTTGCCAATGCCAACAGTGTCTCAAGTAACAGATAACATCGATAAGATTGGAAGGAGGTGAGGACAATGGCGGTTGTAACATTGCAATGTTATCTTGGATTCATGTTGGTATTTTTGTAGTGGTGTTTGATGCTTGAAGTCGTTGGCCATAGTTCCTTGGAGCTCCTGAGCTCCTGTTCCGCTCCAACACAAAGGTAGTAGTGGAGAAGGCCCTTTGGAAGTTGATAATTTTTTTAAATCCTAATCCCCAATTTCCACATTAGAAAGATCCAGCCCTAATGCATCATATGTTGTAAATGTCTTTTCTCATATCACTACACTTCTTTTCTACGTCACCACACAATTAACGCTATCAATAAAAAATTAACAGTGGATGAAATTGATATTTTTTTAAAAACGAAGACCAATTTGACATACAACCATAAAAGTAGGGGCAAACAAATAATTAAACCTAAAATAAAATCTGTCTAATTGGATGATGTAGGAACAAGTAATTAAACCTAAAATAAAATCTTCCTAATTGATTGATGTAGCGTTATGCAATGCTGCAAGAAACATAAGATACTTACGACAAGTCCAATTAACCAACCACCATTCTTTTCTCAGTCAGAAGTTTGAGTCGTTTTATAAAAATAATTGTAGATATAGGTTTTGAGGTACTAAACCATATTAAATGTATATTCTGCGTTTATTTATATTTTCATCTGTTGGTGTGATTAAGTGATTGTTGTGTTATGGTATGATTTCAGATGAATTTTCCAATAAGATTATTAAAATTCGTTTTCTATCAACAATAGAGTAAGGTAGACGAATTTTTTTTATTGCATCACATCTACCTTTTGCACAAGAACAAAACACTTATTTCTATCTCTGTTCTGAGGAAAAAAAAAACTTCCAAAAGTTATGGATAAAGCAATGAGATTGGAGTTCGAAACTGTCTCGTCCCTTGTAAGTTCTGCCTCGCTAAATTACCAATAATTTACCACTTTAAATTTAGATTATAATTTTTTTATAATTATAAAATTAAAGAAATAAAATTAATACTTGCACTCAATTCACTACTGTAAAAATTAATATTCAGGTTAGTAATTAATAAAAAGAACTTGAATTTTGATTACAAAATGTAAATATAACTCTATCAATTTTAGTGTTTTATTGTTGTCCTGTTCCTAAATTGCAAAAGCTTTTACTCATGCAGGTGATGGATGAATTTACAGTATGGTTATTCCGCTTATCAGACGGTGTGCTGATTTCAAAATTCCAAAATATTATGAACGTTTACTTTTGGTGGGAGTATTTGATTTCGCTGTGCATACATGACGCGTAGCGATTCTGTCTCGTGCTCCGTAGTTATTATCTGCAGTCAGTTGCTACTTTTCTGTGCCCACCAGCTGTTCGACAAAAATGCCAACTAATCAAGGTAAGTCTTCACTCCTTAAAATACTTACAAAACCAGTTTCTTTTTTTCATAATCAGTTCGTACAATTGTTTTTTAACTTTTACACAAAACGTGATTTCTACCTGTTTAGCTTAATTTATATAATTTATAGGTTGAAAAATTACTAGTAAACGGGTTGAATTATTTTCTTGAAGAAACATTTTCGTCAATGCTGAATTGCGCCTGTGGTAAAAAGAAAAGGTAAACGCACTCAAGTCTGCGTGCGTTTTCCAAGGAGTTACAGCAATTTGCACAAATGCATGTGGTGTGAAAGTGTCAGATTCACCAATTTCATTTTTGTTTTTGAGTGGTTGACCTTCTTTTTTTGGCCTTTTTCTTTTCTTCAAAAAGACAACTCAAATTACACCAGCTGATGTAAACACGTGGAAATGCTAAGAGAAATTACATTTTTTTCTTTAGTTTGTGAGGATAACTATCTAGACTATATACATCAAAGTCAAAAAACATCACTGTAGATGAAACCTTGATCACTTGAACATTTCTTCTTCTCTTTCGTCAATGACGGCTAGGGAAAAAGTTTCTGCTTGATTTCTCCACCTAAAGATAGTCTTCAATGGAAATGTTCAAGGCATCCCTATCTGCACAATCTTCACCACTTCCTTTCCAAGTCGCAGTATCATAGCCCTCAAAACCATTCCACCAAAACTCATCAGAATCATCAGCTCCAACAATGCCATTCCTTTCCTCCATTTTCTTCTCACTCTCCTGACTTTGTGCCACCCCACTTGAACTTCCGCCGGCAGCAATGTTTCTGGCGTCAACATCCATGCCAACATCGGAAGCCACCTTCTGAACAGACCTTGGAGACATGTCCCTCAGCTGACCACTGTAAGAAGACAAGGTGTCTGGCAAGTTAAGTTTGTCCAACGAAGAAGGCCTCCTGAGACAGTATACGGCGACGTCGTGGGCAACCGCCGCCGCCTCCGGCGTGACGTAGGTTCCCAGCCAGAGCCGCTCTTGGGTGCCCGGAACGCGAATCTCCGACACCCACTTGCCCCATTTGCGACGGCGAACACCCTTAAACTTGTGGTCCCTGCTTGGACAAATTGCATGCAGCGCTGAACTTTTACTCATTTGGGTAACCGAGATTATGGTATCTGTACTGAGTTTGTTGAATCTGTGAGAGAGAGATGGAGGACGGTGTGGTTTATATAGGGTTGAAGAATTTAAGAGTCAGAGAGATTGAAAGAGGCAACATAGTAAGAGGACGGTGGAAGGATCGAAAGTCAAAATTTTCAAAGTCAAAGTAAAACTATATGATCAAAATGCATGTAATTAAGTAAAGTCTAACCAACTTGGAGGGACAAAGGAATCATAACAACACCACCTCTGTCTGTATACCAATAAAATTCTTTTAACTCATACGATTAATAATATTTTTTTTCCATTAAATACACTATATTATCAATGGAAAAATGATAACTTTACTTTCTTAGCTATCATGAAAGTATCTATAATATAATTTTGTCACATTTTTCGTAATTTTAATAAAAAAATTAATTTGTGTTGACTTGTTAATATATTTTATTTGAACTCCTAATCAATGTTTTTGTATTTTCGAAATGAATCTTCCACTTGTTGAGAAAATTGTTACACGTGAATTTGATTTACAATGCTCAGTTATTGCTTTGGAAGCCCACGCGCATCCCGAGGAGTGATAATACACACAATTACTTGGAGCCAGAGGTGTGCGCGTGGTGATTAGCGCGTGGTTGAGTGCTGTCGTGTTGGACCCTTCCTGAGACCTCTTCTTCATAAGGTATGTATGACTATATGTAGAAAAGCACGTACCGACTTCATGATATTTAATAACAGAGATAAGTTCAATGTGAACAAAATAATGTCTAATTTTATGACCTTATTATTATTATTATATTAGTAGGATGACGACGGGTATGACATATTTATCCAATATTCAATTTGCAATAGAAGAAGATTGATCTGTTATGGCTTGAAAACATATTCTATAAACATTTAAAAATGTAGGCATATTTGTATGTATTTATAAATATTTAAAAAAAAATTTATAAATTTTTAAAATAAAATTAAAAAATATATATAATATAAATTAAATTAAATATAAATTAAAATTTAATTTTAGTTAAATTTAATTAATAAAATATAAATTAAATTTTAATTTTAATTTTCTGTGAATAGTGATATTTGTAGGTATTATATTATTCATAAAATATGCTTTAATTCTTTTAAGTATGACTTTGCTAAATTTTTCTTCCAACAAGAGTGTACACTCAATAATCATCACATTTCTTAAGAAAAATCGTGTTGACAGACACCATTTTTTTAATTCATATTTAAATAATTGTACATTTATTGTTAATACTACTCATTTTAATAATTTAAAAGAAAAACTGCACCAATTTGGTGCTTTTATAAAAAGAAAAACACGATTTACATAACTCTGATTCAATGGTGGAAAGGAAAAGAAGAATTTTCATACCAAATGCAAGTTATACATGCCCACACGAGCTATGTCATTTTGTACACAAACTATATTCCAAAAACCATGGAGAGTTTGAACAGAAATGTTTCATTTGGTTCACGAGATGGTAATAGATGGTGTCTTTATGAGAACGACAAAAAGTTAAAGAAAATTAGATTGTGCAAGTAGAGCAACTTGTGTTAACAAAATAGTCCAACAATTGATTTGGGGTCCATTCATTCAATGAGAAGAACTTGAGGTCTAAATATCAATATTATATAAGTTTGCTTAAAGCCCAAGTGAGAATTCAAAGCGGGCATGGAAAAGTGAAAATTTGTTGTTTTCTGTTTACATCATGCCATTAATGATGTTTCATTAGCAACCCAGAAATCGTATTAGAAACAACATACAACCAGAGTTCATTGCGTGTCTTCAACTAAATAAAAATATGTAAAAGAATATCTTAAAATGTCAACCTTAATCTATATATTTAGTTAAGAGAGTCACTTTTTGTGTAAAGAGAATAATGGTTGAAGAGTTCAACTTTTGTGATTAGATACGTCAACTATATGAACCTCAATCAACAACTCGTGTCCATTTTGACAACAAAATAATTCTTCTCTCGTGGCTTGGAAAATATTTCATAAAAATATCACCTTTCTTCTAACTCATGTCGTCCATTTATTTGATCAAGAAAATTAACAACAGCTGAATAAAATATTAGAGATGACAAAACGGTCAACCCGACTTATTTAATCCCGACCTGATATTGAACTACTAAAAACAGTTTTTTGTGTGTGTTGAAAATCAAAAGCAAGTTAAATTTTGGAGTGATTCTCCCTTCATCTTTTCACATTTCTCATTACACTTCCACGTTCCAAAAATACTCTTCTTGAACAGATTTCAAAATTTGTTGAAGTTTATGAAAAATCCTTGAACAGATTTCAAAATCAGTTGAAAAAAAAATTCTTCAATGAATTTAAAAAATCTGTTGAAGAAAATTTTCTTTAACAGATTTCGGAGTCCACCGAAAGATTTTTCTAAAATTTCAACGAATTTTAAAATTCGTTGAAAACTGGAAAAATCTTTAAACAAATTTTGAAATCAGTTGAAGAAAAAAAGTGAGGTGTAGGGTTTTTTGAAATGTAAGAGATAGTTTTAAAATTTCTAAAAAATGTGGGGATGTAGAAAGGAATACAGGGTAATGTAGGGAGAAACAGGGTGATGTAAGGAGAAACTGAACTTTATAACCCAATTTAGCACACTATCAGGCTGACCCACATGTTTTTTTTTTCTATAATAAAAAATCTAATATCACATGGAAATGGTTTGAAATTTTTTATTTTTTTCATGAAAACAAGCTAATATTGAGTTATGGATTGTTTCAAATTTTGGCCAAACTATACCAGACCATGGTCGGACTATCGAACTGTGCTAATATGAAGTGTCACGTCGTATGTTTAATTTTTTTTAATAAAGTTAGACTGTCAGACTTTGACGAACCGGATTGATTCAGGCTCTCCAGTTGGAAACTAAATCCCAACATGCCTTTTTTGGTCGGGTTGGCGGCTTGAACTTTTTTTTCATCCCTAATAAAAATGATGAGTGGTTCTAAATCATGTGTACTAGATGCTTTGGTGAAGCACTTTGTTAGACAATTAGATTGTGTAATGAAAGAAAGCAAGAAATGCCACTAGAAATCGTCTAATAATGTTGAAACTAATTATGTATTTTCCCATTTGGAAAATTTGTACAGAAAATACTGAAAACAACATTTTAACTCATTCCTATGCAAGTCTTCTATAAGAGAAAACGAAGTAAAAATAACACAGTCGTTTTGTAATTAAAAGTGAAAAAAGTTCTTGGTGAATAAAAACCATAAGTTCCTAAAGCTTACACAGTTGGGTCGAAACACATGACTGGGTTGAGTTATATTCTATCTCTATCACAAACCAAACAAACACTTGATGATGATCAACGATCCCCATAGAAGAAATGCATGGAGAAGACAACATTTTGAAATGCCACTGTCATTTATGACCTTTAAAAATGTGTATGGTATACAGAGAGTAACATCAAAACACAAAACAAAAGGTTGTACATTTACCAAGATCTAAACTCAATACTAGATACAGAACTTACAAAATGGAAATGCGAACACTAACAGGACATATTATCCTGCTGAGGGTCAGATGAATATTTTCGTAGCTGATATAACACAGATGATGTCTAATTGAAAGCATTAGAGACGGAGTATAAGAAGTCCAAGAAACCTGTTCCCTTTAAAAGACCCTTACCTGTTAAAAGTTCAAAATCCAACAACAGGAGGAAACCAATAACAGCTGCTCTCCCATTTATTATTTCATTCTTCCCAGTAAAACCAAATCCCTCTTGATCCTCATCAACAACCATTTTAACCTAACCATGTCATACAACTTGTCAATAAGTCAAAAGGGCAGCTATGGAATGTAATAGCATAGGTCCAGATTAATTATCAGTTTGTTATAGCTGTTACCTCTTCAACATTGACATCAGTTGCAGTTACACCAGGTTGAGCCTTCCCGCTAAAGACAATTTCTGCAGAAGCATCGGTTTTCCCACCTCTCAGGCTGATGTAGATATTTTGTTCATCACTTTTCACAGGATAGGTAAAGAGTTTCCTCAAAGCGGGTGTGAGAACTCTCAGAACAGGATTTTTTGGATACCATTCTTTGATATCTCCTGTTCGCAGATCAAATGTGCTATCAGTTGATGGGCAAACTATGCACCCATCCTGCATAATAATTGTAAAAGATCATCTCATTATCAGTCAAGCAAGACTCATAATGAACACATTCATCAAGGATTTTCAAATATGATAAATCATTAAACTTTTAACCCAATGGCCACTGCTTCAGCATAATGCTAAAAGTGATTTTTTATTTGCAAAATAAAAAGAAAACAGCACAACACACTGGAAACACAAAAAGAACTATCTCACAATCTCATGTTTCCTTTTACGATCATGCTACCAGGGCAGGGAATTGGTATCCGAATTTACAAGCAGCAAGTAGCGTAAGTTATAAAGGTCAAACTATATGATAATATGTCCTGTTATGGTCCCTATGATTGCCATCATTTTAAGCTTTAGTCCCTGTATGAGGAAACTACAGTTTTTACTCTCTGACCAATTATTTTTAATGGGGAATTTTTACATCGGTTTTTCCGATGTTAGCAGGGGAAATCGGGACTTAACTTCTATGAAGCCTAGTTACACAGATATGATAAGATACAAATATGGGGACAAATAAATTTTTTCAAATTTAAGACACAATACATCATGAATATGTGAACAAAAGTCTATAAAATAGATGCAAAATATTGATAAAGAGAATGTTGACCTTTTCTCATTAATTCATAATTATGATGATTCCAATTTAAAAAAAAAAGAAATGTGATCATAAAAAAAAATACAGTTTTTGTTTAAATCATTACTAGTATTGATCAACTATGTCAATAAAAACATGTATGGTAGAACTCAAAACAAGTATTGCTCTATATAATAACTTACAATTCAAAAGCATAGATAAATTACCATCTAATGCTAATTTTCCTTTCATGTTAGAGCATCTACAATGCAAGGGTTTTATAAGAAATTCTCAAGCAATCTTATTTTACTTTATGTGGATCTGACCATCTCACATCACTTTTAAATAACTTTTGCTAGTTTTACTCCAATGGTGAGACCTCATAACATCCACAACTTACAATTTCTTATTCCCACATCAACTTTTAACAACATTAAAAATTAATTTACTTATTCTAGTTAAATATTAATTTAATGTTGGTTTGAAGTCACGTTGATATTAGTTTTTTTTTAACTCTTAAAACCCAGGTCTTAATTTTAAGACCTGTACTATACCACATCAACATGATACACTGAGAGTTTTTCATAAGATCTATGTTTTAAATTTACGAGTCTTGCATTGGAGATGCCTTGTTATCATCCAGAACTAAACAAACACAACCTTCAAAGTTTAGTTCATCAACAAATTTAAGAAGCTCAACACCTTCATATCTCCACTAATGTTCCAAAACCTTGTCTCTTATTATTTATACAAAAATCGCAGCTTGAAGTGTCCACAAATCCCTTTTTGAATCCATTTTGGATCTCTTCAAAGAATGAATGAAAGAGTATGTACTCCGATTTCTCTCGTGTCATAAACACAAATATGATTGTCTCATATACTATTCAAACCATATCTTAGAAAAAGATAAAAATTGGATACCAATTTGGAACTATTTGAGGAGAACCGGTATTAAAAATGGGTACTACATTTTAAATTTTGAAGAATTGGGACTTCATATATTGACTTTCATTCACGTGCAAGGACTAAAACATATAATTTTGTCTTATAAAGACTAAAACTTAAATTTTTCTAGAAATATAACGAAAACAACTTAATATGGGGGGTAACTATAAGGACCGAGACAATAGTAACATTGAATGTGTTACATGTAAAATATAATCTTTATATTTTAGGGTTAATTAGTGAGTGATGGGGATTATATTTTTCCTCTTTCCCAGGAAGAACGGGAAAGCAGATACAAAAAACCTGAAAAATGTAGTTTGATGAATGAGTTTTGGAACAACATAATTTCCACTCTCAACATGATAAGATATTAGTAACACAACATCTCTACAATAGCTTTATTCTCCAATTCATGAACCCCTCTAAGGCTAACAATAATAATTACTGAGATTTGCATAAACTAGGAAGTGAAAGTGACCTGGGTGAGCTTGGCATTGAGCAAGCCTTCGGTGTAGGCGCCTTCAGCAGGGGACCTATTTTCAATGGCAAAAACTTGATCTTTGTACCACAGCAGCAGTATGGTCTCGCCGTCCTGAATGATCACACGCCGCTCCCCCCTCGGCAGCGCCGCCAGCGGAACAACCGGAACCCAGTTGTCACCGGACGCCGATGACTCCTCGGCAACAGAAACCTGGGCGGCTTTACATGTGAGTGACGGAGCGCAAGAAGGGTAACTGTAAGTGTAACTGTAACTGTAACGGTAACGGCGACAGAGCAGAGAGTGGCGGTGGCAGAGAAGCGGCGGCTTGGGAGGGGCGGGGAGACGGAGAATGTGGGTTTTGGAGCATGAAAGGGGAAAAGGGTTTGCAGCCATGGATTTTGGTTTGGGAGAGAGAAAGTGAAGAGTGTTGCATCGTCATCTTTGCATTTGCATGTGTGGATAAGAGAAGATAATGAACTCAGTTTATGAGCCACAATCTCTTTTCTCTAAACTAACTCTCAAACTTACTTCACATTTTTACTGTAATTATAACAATTTTTAAAAAAACATTATGACCTTTTTCTTTTTGATTTGTTTCAAAATTAATGTATTTTAAATATAATATTCCTTTTTTAAATTTATTCTAACTTTGAGGATTTTTTAAATACAATAAGTGACTAATAACAAATTTGAGATGGGAAACTTTTATAAACCACAAGATTATTCTCTTGGTAACAAGATATATTTACCAAACTATCACTACAATTGTTTCCTACATATACATGATTAATTTTAACTTGCCAATCTAAGTTCAAAATATATTTAATGCTTAATCAATCTCCACCCAAATGTTAAAAGTGCTAGAAATATTTTAATTAATTCGTTGATAATGGGAAAACAATGTTTATTTTTTATCATTTTAGGTCAGTATATATGTCAGAGGAAAACTTTTGTAGCATATTTTAAAATATAATTTTCAATCTAAAACTTAAAAAAATAATTAATTTATGGATTTTTTTTGTTTATATATTGTTTATCTTATTTATTATAATCAATTAAAACTTTCAACTCATTTTTAATTCTTATATTATACATTTAAATTTATAGAAAAAAAATTAACAATAATTTTTTAAAATTTATTGAAATAATCTATATACTTTTAAAAGTCTCATGAGATACATTAGGTTTCATGATGAACCATTACACAAGTTTATATATATTTATGGACCAATGATAAATTTGAATCCAAAAGGACCATATTTATTTTGATATTAAAAAATTTTCACACTCACTCAACATTCACTTTTTTACTATTTAATACTTTTTACAAATACAAAAATCTAAATTTTTGATAATATTTTATTCCTAAAATGGATTGTGGTGGCTCTTCTATAGTTCTATGAATTTTTTATTTTAGTTTCAAGGATGCTTGAGATGTGAAAATGAGGTTGAATATTTGAAAAGAAAAGGATTATTTAACACTGATAAATTACCATTTGATAATTTACTTGAAGAGTAAAATAATTATAATCATAATTAACCTGATTTCATATTTCAGAAAAAGCAAAGTGGTCCTGAAATTGAGATTAGTATAACAGATATTTTTGTACATGATGGGTGGTTGATGATGATCACTTCCTACAGCTACACCACACAATTAGATATATTGATGCAGAGCCCTCAAAAACAATATCATTTTAATCAAAGAAAAATGTGCAAGATATTTTCTTCCCTAATTAAATACTTTTGGCCTTTGAGAGGGAAACAATAATAGAATCATTTATCCCAAGAAACAACCACTAAATATAAACTTCTAGCTAATAATAGCAGTAAGGAAAAAAGATTGTCATGTATTTATTTTTCCCTTTAATACCAAAAAATAAAATAAAAAGTATGGTAAAATATAGGGACACATCATTAAATGTTTGAATTAGAGTGACAAAAATTATTGTGGTTATGAAAATGTTTTGTTTGAAGAGACATTTTGCTAAACTGTGGTTGGATAAGGTTGTCTTCTGAATTGGTCTTTCTGAAAAGTAATGATGGGAAATTAAGCATTAATAAGATGGTAAGACTATAATTAACCTAACGTCATGCATATCCATGTCTGTGGCTATAAATAGGTGCAGGAGATGTTGATTTTTTCTGTAAGAAGAGCATAATTTTGTTTATGAATTTATGATCTCTTCTTCCACCAACTTGTAAAAAAATATATTAATTGTTGATGAATTTGTTATTGCATGGTGCACAGGAATAATAAGGAAGAAACGAAAGGTGAAGTTGTTCTCTGGTTGTGTTGTTGAAGAGTGAAAGAAAAAAGATGGACAGCTTGGAAGAGAAAGTGTTTATGTTCATTGATGAAGAATATTATTCCAATGAATCAGAGCTTGATGAAGATCTATGGTGGCAAGACAACACCCATTCTCATGGCTCACCCGATAACACTTTGTATTGGGAATCTCAGGTCTCACTGCTTCAGGTACTTTTTCAACATTCATTCAACGAACTCTCTTTTTCATTTCGTTTTATTGTTCTTTCATTCATACTTTTAAAACATATAATTCAATACAAATTGAATCTTATATAATCGATTTTGTAAGATTGAGTTATCTATTAACTTTATAAGATTGATCGATTTGGTAAAATTGAATTATCGATTAATTTTATAAGATTGAGTTATCGATTAATTTTGTAAGATTGAGTTAGATAAAGTTTATATGAATCTGTTTCTATCGTCATGATGAACAAATATATATTCATTCAAATTATTAGCAATTTGATTGGTCTGGTTTTACTTTTAAGGTGAATTGGTGTATAAATTAATTTCAGAAAAAAAGAAGGAAGAGAGATTGTTGTTTTTGTCTAACATATGAGAATATTGGTTTTGATTTGAAGAATTGATAGGGACAATATTATTTAACAAAAAATAATTGGTAGAATTGATATTTTGTTTTTTACTTATTTTTTCGTGGTTGTGGCTTGCTAAACTTGCACCACATCTTAACTGTTTGATGCTTTAAAGTATTCGAATATTCCTTTAAAGTTTAACTTACATCGATTTGAAAGTTATTGTATGGGTCTGTTTGATTAATTTGTATATAGGTATATTTATTTGGCATAACTAGTTGAAAATTGAGTTGATAGATAAAAAAAATGTTATAGATACTTCGTATTCTTTTTTTTTAAAAAAAAGATATGGTTTCCTTGATCGAGTCAGCCTGTGATCAACGTGTTTTTGTGTACATTAGAAAACAAAAGGGATGGGAACATTTGAAAAAAAAATGAATTGTCATATTTGTTATTGTGTAAAGATCATGATATTAAAAGAAAAAAAAATGATTTTAAGCTAATTTAATCTTCTAAAATAATAAATAATTTAATAACGAGTGGAATAATAGATTAAATTTATAAAATAAAATTTGATATTATTTTAAGAAATAAAATTTGAATAAAATTTAATTTTATAAAATTGACTATGTTTTATGATATTTATATCATTTATATAATTTAAATTATGATATTTATATTACTTATATATTTTAAAATCGGTGGGAGTTTGGAAATACGATGATGTTTAAGGACAGGAGTTAAAAATGATTTAATGTTGTTCAGGAAACATTGGAGCGTTACCATGTAGGTGGGTCAAAATTGAGAGTAGAGGTTGGTAGAATCATAGAAGAGGTGAAGGGTTCGGATTTCTGCAGCTGCTTGAAGAGAAACCCATGGGATTGCAGCAGCTGTTTGAGAAGAGAAGTTGTGACGGAGCTCCGAGACAGAGGATTCAGTACAAAGCTATGCATTTCAAAATGGGGAACGACGAAAAAGTTTCCAGGAGGTTGTCACGAATATATTGAAGTGATTGCAAAGACATCAACAAGGAAGAAGCAGATTCATATTCTGATAGAATTGGAATTGAGAGAGCAGTTTCAGATTGCAAAAGCGGGTGAAAATTACCAGCATCTGGTGTCGTGTTTGCCTCAGTTTTATATTGGAAAAGCAGAGAACTTAAGTGCGATTGTTCGAGTGATGTGCAATGCTGCAAAGAAATCAATGAAGGAGAAGAAAATGCATGTGGGTCCGTGGAGGAAGAGTAGTTTCATGCAAATGAAGTGGTCTGGCTTCAATCAAACATATCATAATAATAATAATAATAATAAATCCTTTGAAACACATACCACATATCCCACTCAACATTCAACTCGATCTTACCTCACCATTGCAGGAGCTCCTACACCTGTGGTAGTCACCTGAGTTGAATTTCACTAAATCTTCAATTCCATTTTAGTAGTACTAGGACTAAATGCCCCCACTGGAGGAGCTAAGTATCGTTAGAGTTTCCTTTACTTTTTAGGTCCAAGATTATCATGTAATGTAATCGCCTAGCCATAGAATATTATTATATCATATATATTCTCACTCTCCTCCTGTTCATTCATCAATACAGTTGAGGAGAAGTGTTTATTCCGCAAATCATTGGACTGTTACTAATTTAATTTAATTTACTTTTTGTATATTTTATTCGATCACATTATATTTTTAACCTTTTTGTAATTTTTAGTTTAATACAAGAATTTTAAAAGAACCATTGTTTGATTAATAAATATTTTTTGAGTTCTTATTCTTATGATTCTTCTAATCCATTATTTTTCTATTCTTATAATCAAATAACTAAAGAAAAAACCTAAATTTTACTGTATTTCGATAGAAAGATTTTATTAGACTCGATCCTAATAATACATAACATTTCCAATTAATATGCTATAATATTTAAGAATTTTAAGGACTTTTTGAAATTGTAATCCATTATTGAAATTATATGAATTATGTGATTTAAGTGATAACTTTAACACGAGTTTAAAATCACAATATTATTCCAAAATAAACTAAATTAAATAAACTATAAAGTGTGGTCCATCTAGGAAAATGATCCACCTATAAATAGATATATTTCATATTAAGGCAATATAATCTTTTTGTAAATCATGTGTAACACGAAAAGTTTCAGTGACGTATAAAGAAATCTTGTAATGCTTAGGAATGAAGACAACCAACCTTCTGTTGCCAATAAGAGTTTTTCAATACTCTTAATGATAAAATGTTCAGTAATCAGTTCAACATTTGTAAATAAAAGTACGAGAATAGAATATACATTTCTGTCATCAAATACTAAATTATGAATATTGAGATCGTAGACAGATGAAAAAGCTTTGTTGAGAATCTTATCAGGGATTGAATAAGAGTGTAATGCTATATTTCTGACATCAGACAACCATTAATTAAACTTTAAAATCAAAAGAGCAAAATTTAAAAGTACTGTCACGGCAATCATTAGAATCTGATTGAAATACCATTTTGGAAGTACCGACTAAATATACATCCTCTTGATTCAGCAGTGGAAGACAAGTATTTTGGAAGTACCGGTAATCATTAGAATCTACACTCATTTTTCTTCTTAATCTATAATTCTACGCTCATCTTCGAAAGTGGATATTTACTGAAGGCTGCAGGAACATAGTCTGCTGAACGGAGAGGGCAAGGGGCAAAATTGGATGAAAAAGGAACGAAGAGATCTTTTTTGCACGACCGTCCATACTACCAGCTTCAGGACCTAATTAACGAAGTTCGTTGAGTTTATGTCAGAAAGCAGATGAATGTTGAGTGGATAACTTGTTGATTCATGTCGGAAATAATTACCAATGCATTTCACTCTATCACGCATACTCCATATGAGAAAACCCACATCCCATCCCTTATTTTACTTTCGAAAGTGAGGGAACCTTGTCAATTTTAAGTTTAGAAAGCAATACAAGCTTGAACAAGAGAAAAACGCACCTGGTTTGATCTTAAATTTGAGAGAATATGGACGCCTCCTTAAAATGAACTTGATTGGATGGTCAGTTGACTGCCTATGTCGATCAGTTGCAGAAATCAGCTGCAAGGACGGGCAAGAATTAAAATTACGCAAGTGAAAGAACATATATTGTGTGGACTATAAAGGAGAGAAACAAAAGTTAATTAAACAACGGGATTTTTTTCATCTATTATTTAGCAAATCTTGCAGATAGTTGCGCATGTGCGTATGCTTAATGCGTGTATACAAGCAACCTCCTATTTCATGTCACCCCTCTTTTTTCAATAAAATAGGAATCTCTACATCAGTAATCGGGCCCTACAATCCATATTCCAATAACTATATCACTTTTAAGATACTAGGTGGCAACATCAGTATTGCGAAGGTCACCGGCATCTCCACCAAAACAAACTAAGCTTCAAATTTCTTTCCACACATCTAAAAGCCTCAACATTGGAAAAATGGGCATTCAACATGGTACCTTACCAAACAGGATAAAAAGAGAGGCCCTAAGCAATAAGTCCAACTGATGTTATAGTCTTTCTCCAAAGGAGGACCTCAACGTGATTCCCAATTCCAACGAAATTATTATTTGATAATGCTCATCTAACATCTGGAACTCCATTTTCAAAAGCATATACCCAACTTTGTCCAAAATATATAAAATTTAATTAAAAATAATTTTGGTCACTGAATGGAAAATAGAAACATCTATAGTAAACCTTGTCATCAAACCGGAAAAGAGATTGATCAAAGTAAGGAGAAGGACTCTGAGACTGACAGCTGAAAGGCAAAGAAGCAAGCATCTTCTTCACAAACTGCAAAACAACACACACACACATATATATATTCAGAACTCGTTAGCTTTCCTTTATCCGGAAGGAAGAGCAGAGGGGATACAACCAACAAAACCTCACTACCTGTGAAGGGTTGCTTGCCTTATCTTTTATGCTCCGTAGCTGTTCCCGTGCATGGATATTGTTTGAATGAGAAGATATGAAATTCATATATATCAAATTTCTTGATGTTGCATGAAAGTGGTCACAGAACTGCTCAAACAACAGATAAAGCTCATCTGCAGAATTCTGATAAGATTTAAAACCGAGTCACTAAAAACACCAACAGACCAACAACACATAGAACCCAAGAAGAAAATAGAACAAGATGAAAAACAAATGTACCTGATAAAATGATATGATTTCAGTTGTATCCATGTTATATACAGCAACAAAAGCAGGGTGGTGATCAGCATTTCGTGACACCTGAGGCTTGAAAGCATGAAAGATTAACACATTTGTCATATTACTTCGATAGAGCATAATGATTCCACTTGAATCTCCAGGTTGAAATTTTCTGGAATGTTTAATCAGTTAAACACCTAAACATGAGCCCTGGCCCAATTTTTTCTATCTGTACCAAATTGTAACATAAAAAAATTCATTCTTGGAGCCACTTAACTGTAAAACTCTAAAAAGTCAGTCCCTAACATGGTATGACTGCATGAGATCTCCACTGCCTAGTGATAAAGAATTCCATCCTGTCTAACCAAGTCTGATAACTAAATTAAATTTCAGTAATAGGATGGTGAAACTATGTTTTGAGGAGGCAAGTTAAAAGAAAAATACCATTTTTGTTATCAGTGTCAAGATTTAAGCATTTATCTTTGACACTAATACTTTTCAACAAGATAGGTTGACCTTTACTCTACTTCAAGTAGGACGGCCGCATATGCAAGCTAAAGGAAACAACAAATGCTATATCATTTTTATTTTATATTTAGGCTTTGGCACTCTCATATTCTTAGAAGTAATTTGCTTTCTACTCAGGGAGTCTGTGAATGGTACAATAAGAATACGGAGAGTTCAAAGGAAAAGGCACAAAGAGAACTCACCCCTCCATCTACACTACCAAACTTGATTAGCAAATGGTGTCGGTCCAAGAATTGTACCTGCCCACGAGTTAAACAGATGTAATGTTACATTCCTTAGTCAAATGTTCTTGAGATGATAAAGCTGTGTCAAAGACCCTACCTTCCAGATAATCAAATCAACATAATCTTGAAAGTGGAAGTAAAACTTCTTCCTAAGCCCTTGAATCCTCTGGTAGATGGGAGGGGAATAAAAAAAAAATTATAAATTGTAAAAAAAATTGGAAAGATACGAAGATCAAGTCATATATACACAATAGCAGCCAAAGTCATGTGCCCCCACAACTTCGGAAAAACAAAATAAAAACAGCAAAAAATTCAAAACAGTAATCAGGAAAAATTGAAGGGGTAAACATTTAAAGGTACATATATGACAAACCGTTTCTTGTCACTATAAAAAGGCATTGCTGCAATATGCATGCCTGGCATTTCACATTTTAGAATATATTCTTATCCATATACATACTCATGCTTGAAATTGTCCTAATAGAGATGGGATATGCGGAAATGCAGACAATGGAAAATTAGAGAGAAGGAACACCGAAAGTGTTTATTACAGTCCAGGAATCATTAAACATACAATACAAGTGGTTAATAAAGTCAATAGGTTATCATTCAGTAACCACTATTGGAATTTGATTAACTGGTTTGTGGTTGATTCTTGAAATGAAAATTATTTTACCAACAATCCTTCATTGTAATTTCTCCTTTTAAATTAATGCAAAAAGTTTGTGTGCATCTGTAATAATGACTGTGTCGGACAACTAAACAAGTGCCATGCATTTCTATTCCCACACATTTATATTCCTGTGAAGACACAGAAATATGGATGTAGAGCAACAAACAGTGTTCAAATGTAAGTGACAGCATATAAGATGTGAGATTTTAAAACGATTTGCTCTAAAGAGCAAAAGGAAAGAATTTCAGTATAAGATGGGGAGGGGGATAACCTTCCAATATAATATAAGAACTGTACACGTCAATCATAGAATAAAAGCTATGTAAAATACAGTAGAATATTTTACAGCAATAAAAAAAAAATTGAAGACCAACCAATGTTTCATCTCTTTCTTCATTCCATAGTCCCTGGAATATGAATGAAAGCAATCGCTGTTTTATTCCACTCAGGAAAGAATTCTCCGGATTAGTCTGGCCTTGATGCATGTGATTTTCAATGTGGTTCCCAGGAAACTGGAGCTGTTTAATTTTGTCAGAAAATGCCATGCCCTGTCAGAATGATTGGTGATTGGCCTATATTTTTGTGAGTTTAGCTCTTTACATATGCCACAAAACCATCAGAATTATCAATATTGAGCTAGAATGGCTTCATAATTGATAAGGGATGATTGGGATGCAGTGACAATTAAAGATGACCACAAAATTATTAACTTGAACCACTGAAGCAGAATTGAAAAACATTCCCGAGATGACCCATCCCGGTGATTTGAAAAAAAAAAATCAATTGTAAAAGCATTAAAGGACAGCCCAATGTACACGGACAAGAGTTCTCACCCAGAGTGATGTCTCTAGGGAGGTAAAAGTACACACAGCCTTAACCCTACAAGCAGATATGTTGCTTTTAGGATTTGACCCCATGACCTCTAAGTCATAAGCCAGCATCCTTGTTGCCACGCCAAGAAATGCCCTTGAATTGTATAAGTTTAAGTATCCTTAAAATAACAATTTTAGTTCAAGGGAGGACCCACTATTGAAGCATACGGGTGGCCAATGGAAAGCCCCAAGAGGAGGGAGAAGGTAAGGGAACAGAAAATGGGGTGGATTGAACTGTGAAGTTTGAACCCATGCACTCTTGTTGCATGTCCCAGTTCCACTAAATGTTACAATTTCTTTTTTCTCAAAGTCCATGACAATCTATGTAATTGTGTGCTAAAACAAAACGCATTAAAATAAAGTCAATACCAAAAGCTAACTGACCTGAGCATTGGAATTGAGAAAAAGCTGGTCATCTTCACGGCAGAATTCCCCAATAGCCCGTACATCAACAAGGTTACCAGCATCTCTTATCTGAAGAACATGTATAGTTTGATAGCGAAGTGATACAATTGCCAATAGGTCATCATACAAGAAGACACCCGTATTATGGGTTAAATTAACAAAGTCGTTACAGAAGACCTTCTTGTCCAAGATCTCTCCATCTTCCAGTCTATTTCAACAGGTGAAAAATCAGGAATTGGTCTTGTTATGATGAAGATCAGAAAAAAAAAATGAATATAAAGAATGATGAATACGCACCTCAAGAGGTGGAAAGTTATCTTTTCAATTGAAGGAACACCATGGACAGCTCCTCCTACAGCAGGTGCATCAGGAACTTGGGCTGGCGTTGAAGTAGCAAATAGTCCAAATTGCTGGCTCTCCAAGTAAAGAAAGAAATCTTTACATATAAGCTCATTACAAGAAGCAAGTGGTACACAATATAGTTGGGTGAAAAAACTGTCAAATCTTTTAGCTCTAGATGGCAAATCATGTTTATCGCAATCTTCATCTTTGCATGAAAACGAAAGCCATCTAGGCCTATAAACGATCAGCTCCTGATAATTTCTGCTGAAACTTATAAGGTACTGTCCATCATCAGTGAATTTACGAAACAAGTGGTCTGGGCACTCAACCTCATAAATAGTGTAACTTGGCACCAAATTTTCATAGAAACACCGAGCATAATGAACCTGCAAGAATTAAATTACACCTGCAAAAATTAAATTCGATTCAGGTTCCTTCAACAGAGGAACAAGACAACAAATTCAAAAAGTGAAAGCAAATTTTCCAAATTGGCACATCATATGTATCTTTTGCATTTCAAGCTTCCACTTTAAAAACATCAGGTTATACTTGACACTGCATAACACGACCAGAATCAAATAAACTGTCCAACCTCTCTAAATACAGAAAGTGTAGACAAAGCAAAACCTTGTTTATCTTCCCTAACTCATGTTTTTGATAGTTCACCGGGGAATGTTCACATTTCCTACAATTACAACTTACAACCCAATCATTGTACAATTTCTTCTTAACACTCTCTTCCCCAAAAAAAAGTGGCTAAAGAAGACAACACATGTAATAATTCTCAGAAAAAACAACAATAAATAATATTGGTAGTGAAAAGAAATTACACTAGTGCCAGGAGGAGGAGTGCAAATCTGACGATTAAAAATCCTAGCCACAATATTGCTGCTTCTGTACATTAAAGCGTGTCCACAAACCGGAAAGGTTCACCCTAGAAACGAAGAAACGAATTTTTCATGTCAGAAAAGTTATATCTACAAAATTAATATTTTTAATATTATGTTAATGAAATATTTATAAAAAATAAATGGTCACAGCCGGCATATTCAAATCAAAATTATCCAAAGTCAATGACAATGTATGTAAAGCAAGATGAGTAATTTATGTATTTGAACGTGGAAATGCTTGATTAAGAGATGACAAAAATGATGACTACACAAGATATAATGAGGAGAGAGTAAAAAATATTCAGGAATTAAAAAATGAGGACCGAAATAAGATTGAAATAATATACAAACACTTGCAAACTTCTTGGAAAACACGTACAAGAGAAGAAATAGGAATATAAAATCAATCAAACTCTCCAATAAGTTCTAATCAAGTATGCACTTCAACTTTTGAAAAATGAGCTGATTTCAAATTATGACAAGGCTATCATTTATACACGTGTTGTTTGAGAAGCTCGTCTAAAATGGGAACTGATAAAGCAGGAGTAGAAAAGGCCAATCTAAGTCATCTAGAGTGTGTGAAACATGTGCTAAGAGTCCTAAAAATTATACATGCAATAGTTTAGGGTTGACGAACCTCAAACCGAATCCGAGAGTGCGTTGCAATAACAACTATCATTCTTTCGCTAATAATAAATTGAAGACGCTATCATCACCTAAATCTTAACATCAGCAGCATACACTACTTAGTTTCACCCTTAGGTGGATCTTAACGAAATGAAACCTAGCCGCAGTTCAGAATTCAGATTCAGCAGTCAACTCATCCTAGTTTAAAACTCGGTATTATTGCGATACAATTACATTTTCACACATTCAACAAAGAAGTTGAACGGATAAAGCGAGTTAAATCAGCGTTCAGAAAATTGAACCTAAAACAATAATCGGAAAAAGAGAGAATTAGAGATTGCGCGCTGAGAAAGAAGAGCTTACCGGTGGCCACAGTGAGAAACGCCGTTGACGGAAGAAAGGAGAGAAGAGTAGAATCGAGAGAGAGAATGAGAGCGAGAAATTTCTGTTGTGTTGTCTTGCGTTGTGTTTGAGGGGTTGGGGTTGGGTAAATAAAAAGTGAGTTTGGAGATGCCACGTCACATGCATGTGTTCATCTCTATTTATTTCCCTTTGCAACTTGCAAAAATGGATTAAGCACCACAACTATCCTTTCATTCCTTTTCTTCTTTTTCCCTTTCTTTCTCTAGTTTTTAGGATAAGGTGCACCACAAAATGATTTAATGCGAATAATAATAATAATTTTATTTGATAGAAATGGAATATCATATAATAACAAATAAATTTTATTAAATCTGGATCAACATTTTTTTTATTTCTGTTTATCACAAAATTATATTTCTGTTTATCCAAAAATCATATACTACGAAGTCAAATATGTTAAGCTACGTAAATATTTTATCAATACATATCAGATAATAAAAAATTATGTTAGTTATAATTTAATTATTATTATATTTTGTGTAAACATCATTTTTATGAAGAATTATAGGATATATATATATATATATATTATTCTAATTTTTAAAATAATATATCATAATTATTCTTTTAATTTTTTTACAAAATACAATTAGATCAATCATTACTAATATTCAAAAGGATTTTACAAAACAAATTTGTAATATAACAAGGAGTATTTAAAGTTTTTTAGCAAGGATCCTTTTAAAATGCATGCATCTATTTATGAATATTCGTGTATATTATAGAGAACCTTTTTCATTTTAGACAATTATTGTATTTAGTAATTGTCATGGTTATTCTTAATTTAGATATCATTGGACAATGTTAAGATACTCCTTACACTGCAATTTTGCCATGTTAAAAGAATACAAAATATCATTACACAATTGTTAAAATTGAATCAAAGGATTGAGATTTTTTTTTTTCTTCTGACGGTATACAATTATTTTTGTTAGTAACTCTATCATTAAAAATCATAAAATCATTAGTTTCGATAATCAAAATCCTGTAGTCGGGTTTTTCAAAAATGTATCTTTAATTTTTAATAATTTTCAACCAATAATAAAGAATGCATTACAAAAAGTGTATAAGATAATATCGTATTATTGGCATTGTCATTGTATACAAATAAAATTTAAAAGTGCTAACATTATTAATGAATTGGTTGAAGGCATGAAAATTATAGTTTTCGTATTAGAAAATGATTTGCACCACAATAGAAATGGTGCTATTATTGATAGTACATAGAACGTGGCCTAGTTTTGACCCCCATGAATAGCATGATCAGTAACCAAAATAGCATCATACAAGACCAAGCCGACAGTCATGCCATTGAACTTTATAAATGAATCACTTACAAGATTACAACCTGGAAAAGTTTGCCATTCACGAATATAAATTTTCTACAGAGTTTTTTTTTTTTTGTGTAAGCATCGATCATAGTTTATTGTTTATGAAGTATGCAACGATTATTATTTTAATGTATGGATAGAAAACTAGTTTTTGTTATTCAATTTTAATTATGGATGCATTAATCCTTTTTAAGTTCAGATTTTGACAGAATTTTCAGTTCAGAAGGACAGTTGCAAACGCAAATCCCTGCAAGAGCAACATTGTGCAACACAGGATCAAGTGGGTAAGAGAGAGTTGATTAATTTTTGAAACTTCACAGTATTTATTTCCATAAGTAAACTGTGCATCTTTTTCCAACATATTTATTAGAACTGGTATTTGCAATTGCAGAGAAACATCAAATCGCAACGGAAGCACTAAGGAAGGACATAAAAACACAAAGGAATGTGATGGTATTTAAGTAGTGGTGAATTACCTGCGGACAAAGCAACCAAAGCAACGATCGTACAATTGGACATCAACGCTGCTTGCAGATGACATAAAACATGGGAGAGGAGGAGATTTAATGAATAGGGTAACGATAAAAATTATTACAGTGAAAAAAATAAAATAGCATATACAAAAGGGATAACTAAACAAAGAAAATGGGAAGGAATGGCGTCAAACTTCGAAGGGAAAATCCCATCTAGTAGACATTTGCAATCTCAGGTCTTGCCTCCCTGGAAAGATGATGACAGTATCCTGAAGAGTCCGTCTGGGTTATCAGCATGCACCTGTTCAGAGAAAAAGTAAATCAATCCTCTTTTAAATTGAGTCACAAACAGTCCAAATGGCGTATAATTCATCCTCATTACATCATTAATATGTAACTACATAACAAATTTTCAAATCTTAGTAAAACAACAGAGTGAGAACAGTGGAAGAATCTAACCACCACTTAAATCACTAAACATGTGGATGTAATCCCTTTCTCCTATCGCTAACAATACATGATGCTCTAAACGAATTCCTCTCAGTTTTTGACTAGCAAGAAAACACTTAATATCAACTTCGGGAAATTTTTCCAAGAATATACCTTGTCCTTTTCAGGAGAAAAAATACTATTTGCATCAAAATAAATCTATGCGTATAGTAAACGCTTCAGCCCTTAGCTTTCGACAGGGATGCGTGGGAGAAACAAGATATGCAGAGATATGGGGATCTGTGCTAGTCTACTTAATCACTTACTTTTCTAAAACGAATTTTATTAGGCTCCAAATATTGGTATGGCTGCTAAGAACAACTTCTCGATGACATTAACCAAATACATTAAATCATTGACCAAACATAAAAAGGGGATAACGTTTAAAATTTTGCAGCGTTATCAATGGCAAATGGCATGTGGCAGAAAAGCAAAATTATGTCGCACACCCTTGCAGTATTGTACCGTCATAGCAGACCCCTCTTTACGAATTGTCTCAAGGTAGTTGGCAATATTATGTCGCACACCCTTGCAGTATTCTACCATGGTGCTGCCATTTAACAACGTTGATCTTTAGATGAAAGACTGCTGATAGCGTGCAATGTTCCCAAGCCTTAGGGGTAAACCCTGAAAATGTCTGTCTTGCCACTACATTACTAAAAAGGGTCAACCCCTCACTTTTGAGAATTCATTTTATCAGTTTTTACCAGTATCGTGCAAGTTTCCATGTTATCTCCTAGTATTAATATCTATTTAATAGTAAATAAAATCACCAGCCCTAACTATTCCCTATAATCCAGGATGCTGTATTGAAAGTATTTTGGACGATACCATAGATCTCGAAAGGTGAAAGACAGGTACGGGAGGAGATCATTCTATAAAAAAATAACTGAATGATATAACATACCCAGTGGCCAGCATCTTCAAGGACGTGCATTTCAACTCCACCTCCTTCCTCAGCTGCAAGCTCTTCAGCCGCATGGATCCGCCGAAGATCTTCAAGAGCCCATCTATGCAAGCTTCTTTCTGCTTTCAAAAAGTTCATATGCACTCCACGAGGTACATCTTCAACAATTTTCCTATGAACAGAAGCACAAAGCATTATTGGTTCCACAATCTTCCGTATGGAAAGATTAAGTTCATAATTAAATATGATTGCCTACAGCAAACAGCCTAATATAAAATTAACAATCATACTTATATAGGACCTGGCACTGCCATTCTAATTCATACTGAAAGCAGGAAGGACCCATCTCAACCAAAGAAGCAGGGAAGTAGGGCAGATAAATCAATATATCACAGCTAACATTGTCACCATGGATAACAGTATGTACCACAAATTTGTTTCTTCATAGGATTGATACATTTCTGCAATCCCCCTTAGGTCAAACACCCATGCGAAGCCAGACGATTGTGAACCACAAGAGCTGGAAGGTCGCAGGTTAGTCACAACCCACTAGACATGGTAACAGAAGAAAAAAAAATTAATACAGACAAAAATTGCCAAAAAAACCTATTGTTTTTATCTTTATTTATTTTAAAGTGAATTATGTTAATTTTGTAGCATCCAACTTATTCATCAAGTTAACAAAGCTCTTGAAATTTTGTTTAATCAATCGTCTGGTGAAACAATTATAAATGTGACAAATCAGATAGCAAGCAAACTGTACTTTCCAAAAGAAGTAAAAACCAAGTGTTCATCTATGAATAGTTGATACAGATATGTTCATAATTTACTGATTAGTTTTACATTTAAACTGATTTTCTAACTCAATTTACACGTACAGGCCATGTGCAGACTGTTAAATTTTGTTGCAGTATTATAAACATCTCCCATCACTTAATCCCAATTTTATAAACTTTTTACTTTAGAATTTATAGTGCCTTCAAGGCACCAAAATTTAACATGAATCATGCATTCTATAATTATTATGACACCATTCTAGCATAAAATGACAGTGAAAGTTTGAAGGGTCAAGGTGCAAACAGGGTAGTGACAAAATACTTTACTGGGCATGAGCTTCACCAGCAATGGCCATATTTATATATCATCAGTGATTCAGAAAAAGCATACAGTATCCAACTAAACACGAAATTTCTGACACCTACTCTCAATAAACATGATATTTCTAACACTATATCAAAGTATACCATAGTTGTACCTGTGCCACATCATTGGAAAATCCTTGTTGGATAAGAGCTCGTACAACTTCCTGCTTTGTAGATATCTTCCTTGAGGAAATCATCATAGAAAAATAAAAGGTTAGGTCACAATATAGCACCAAAAGTAAAAGCATTCTGTAAATTTATTCATATAAAAGAAGCAAAAGTATAAAGGAAGATAGTTATTATGATACTGAGATGCCAATCCAAAGTGCATAAAATGTAAATAATAAAAGTAAATTTACATAGAAATTACAATGGTGGTCAGCTTTGTTCTCATAATTCCCTATATTTTTTTCTTTCCCCCCTCTTTATACTCCTATACAATGTAGTTGAATGGCGAATCTTATCGCACATCAGAGAGAGCTTAAATTTTGAATCGTGACAATTTTGATAGTGACGTGTCAAAGCACTCGTTCCATTTTCACAATTTTGTACACACAATTGATTGCTTTGACAATCACGTACTTGACAACAATATTATAGTTGCGATTTTCATGCATAACATGAATTTTGATCAAACTCAACAACCAAATCTTAAAATTGAGGAATTAAAACAAAAGTGACACATTGAATCAAATTAACATCTACTATATTTGTTTCTCTCAGAAAGAAATATTAATTGAAGGGGATAAAAAAAGAATAAGGATCTACCTCCTTGGGCAGTGTGCTTAGAAAGGATATAAGTTCTGCTGGATGATCTTCTCCATCTCCACCAGCTCGAACTTTTCCAGGCGTTGCATCCAGAACCCAAGCCTTCAAATAGCATAGTTAACTAGTATGAAACAGTTCGGAAGCACTCATACATATACACAGACATACAAAACAGAGAGTACAGTTATATCGTTGTCAACTCTTACTTTTTCACCCGGCTGATTTTTTAGTAGTCTTAATTCATTATGTTGTTCATCTTTTTAAAGTCCCACGTTTTTAATATGTATTTAATTTTCAGTAGTTTCAGAGGGGTCCAATCTGAAAATAGATCTCACATATGAAACAATATTATTTTGAGAACTTCCTTAATGACTATATTTGAGATACACAGTTAAGTAATGATGAGTAACTTCTGGTCCCTTTATCTAAACCTAGCCATTTTTCTGGCATCTTCAGTCCTTGCTGAGTCATCTCTGCCATTTGCATGCAACCCCTCGCGCATGCATCTCTCCTCTGCTCATTTTGCCACACAGAAGGATATGTAATGTAAGCGTGATGGTTTTTCCAACCACCATATTCCTCCAACATCTTTTCCGCTGATCCTTAATCAGATATGTTTTTCCAAACTCTCAACTACACCAGTGACATACCTCCAGCTTCAATTACACTAACCTAATTCCAGTGAAGTATTGCCATTGTTTCCATTCTCACAAACTACAGTACCAGTAGCCACTTACTCCATCAGTGGTGTTCTCTTTATTTGGACAGAATTTTTCAGTCCACTCACTTGACCAATAGGCATAGATTTCAACAGAGTTCAATTGTGCATCGGTTCCACACTCCAGGAGGCTTGTTGCTGTCTATTCACCACAGGAAATTTCCTGTTTGGATTTGGTGCTCTGAATTGCTGCTATTTGGCCATATATTTGGACTTATTCAAACATTTGCAACTATTCCACCGTGTTTGGCTGGATTTAGCTGCGTTTGCCACCATAAGGCTGGATTCATTGGTCACAAGCTAGGAGCATAATAGCTCCATCGTGAGGGTGGCTGTCATAATTAAATGGTTAACAGCACACTTTAGTTATTACTATTTATACAATTGATGTTTAGCTCTCTGGTAATTAAACTTCTATAGAGTATAATTACCAACCTGTGAGGGTTGTGCACACTTTAAACATCAAATGACAATCTAAATCCAACATAGTAAGCATTTTATCATGCATTTTATCCTACCAGACATTTTTTCTGTGCATCTTCATGAATAGTATAATACATAGATTCATGCTAACTAATTACCATAGCAAAAAAGAATATTTCATGGAGAATAAATTCTTATCATCCTAGGAGTTTCTCCATTTGAGCCTCATGCATATATTCTAGTGTCAGCACGATTAAGGGAAACTGCTATACATCCTCCATTATCCATATTTTCATCCTTAAAGCATTGTTAAATGTTATAGTGGAAATGGGATTTAAAAACCAACATGCTGCATATTTTTAACACATAAAAATAGTTGATAGCTGATACTTCATCCAGCAAAAAGCAAACACGAATGGAGTTTGGGCTTACTCTAACTGGCCGAGCAAGAGGCTTTGCAGCTTGGTCCACCATGCTCAAAACAACTGAAAAATAGATGAATGTATACTGAAAAAAAGGCACTTAAAAATTAACTTAATCAAACAATCAGTGACTAACCTTTCCCCCCAAAACTATGACCAACTAGCACACGAGGTGTTATTCTTAGATCTCGAACCTATCCACAAGAACAAAGAGGAAGTAATTACAAGAAAGGAAAAATAAATTACATGTATACAGAACAGCAGGAATCTAATCAACAAGCAACTTTGACCTAAATTTTAAACAGTCCAAGGTTTTCTATCTATAGCAAAAATATTCCCTTAACTCAGAAAAAATGTTCCGATTTTAAAAAAATAACAAGGGATTTTAATTCCCACAAATTGATATGATTTAGCATTTTAAAAATTGAAAAGGGACGGCATACTGCAATTAAAATTAAAGGGAGCAGTAAAGCCAATAAATATTTGAGGAATTCACCCAAACTAGAGAGAGACTGTAAATCATGAAAGACAAAGAAGACAAAGGAAGGGTCAGGGTGAGTTGCAAGCACCCAAGGAAATGCAAATGGTTGAAAACTGGGTTTTCCATACAGTAAACAAAGTTTAAATCTCATTAGGAATGGGTGGAGTGAAATAATAGACCCTCTCCCATATTCCTTAGGAAACCTACCACATATATGTGACAATGATTAAAGAAACATAATAAAGTAAGCGCACTAGTTTTAGAACGTCACTAGCAGCAGATGCTACAGTATGGGGATCTCTCTTCTTCATTGATGCTGAATCACCGTGACATCGTAGGTCTACTAAAAGGAACTGTCAATGCAAACAAAAAGAAAAAAAAAACAGTATTCAGACTTTTGTAAATCCAAATTATTGGACCCCTACTGTCAAAATTTAAGATACGCAAAAAACAAAATATTATCTAATCAGAGTCAAATAATTTGATCCAAACTCATCACCCAACAATAAACCAGAAAGTGTTGCGTCGTACATTTTAAGCAAAATCTTTTTAAGAAAGTTTTAAATTTGTGGCTATAAATGGTTTGTTGGCAGTGCAGGTATTTACATGCTATCAGAGGATTAAAATTAATTTCATATGCATAATACCTGCTATAACAATAAATATTAACATGTCAAATAGTACCTTGGACAACTCAGCATAACAATTTAAAGTAAAATACCTGCCATGTAGGAAACTCTAGGGCCAATCTCCTAGCAAAACTTCCTGCAATATCACTCTTTCAGCCGCAAATTATGAAACTAACTAACAATTTATTCTTTCTCAATAAATTTGACTGCGAACCAGAAATACTTCTTTGCAGATATAACATCAAACTTAAATATCAGAAACCACATGAAAACTACAACAAAAACAAAAAATGCAAAAATAAATAAATAAAGATTTAGGTCCATATAATAATAAATAAGGGTAAGTGACTCGTTTATTGTTCTATTAACACACTACAAATATTTCTCCTTAACAAAACCACATAAGGATGCCAGCATTTAACTACTCAATGTATAAATACATGTCAATTGACTTAGACCTCCACTCTTTCAACCAACAATGCTTCTTGTGAAATTAAAGAAGGATGAATAAGTTAAATTTAGTTTATTTATATGTCAAGAAAACTTGAAAAGCCTCAGAGCAAATAATCAACCAAGGACCAACTTTCTAATAGGCTGAATGTCCACCAACAAAGAAATCCTACAAATCACGCTTATAGTCATAACCCACAAGAAATTCCAGAAAAAGCTTAAACTTCTTATGATTTAGGGAACTTAATTTTTCTCATTTTAGTCTCTAATTTCAATCAACATTAGATTTTCATGCAACTACAATATCCTTCTGATGAATGGCTGCACTAGTAACGAAAATAGACATATGTGCACCTATCAACTATAATCAACAGCAAGAGAAACAGTACTGAAACTAAAAGAATGTGAATCATACGTATAGAATTGGAAATATTAGAAACAAAATGGGTTTTTTTAGCAAGTACAAATAGATGAATTTAAAAGTGTATCTAAGCCCATTGCTCAAAAAGTTACATGAAACAAAATGATAGGGATTATATCCCTTTTCATTGAAATTGTCCAACTCAAACTTATATACTTGCACATACTAATACATAATGTCATTTCACCTGAACAAAAAGGAGCTTTGAAACAATCAGTCACATAGTAACTAATAACCATAAATATCCAGATCTCCAGCCTAGCTACTCTAAAATTATTGTTCAGTTCTCGGAGCATATAGAACAGAAAAGTGATTTGATCAATGAAGAACACATTGTTGCCAAATCATAACCATGCACAACACATCGAAACAATTCAGGCTATGCATAAAATTTATATTACCAAAGGCTTGCAAAAATAAAATAAAATGTACACAGAACCACCCACCCCAGTTTTTCCTGCATCCTAGGATTCCATGCAGAAAAACAGCTGTTGGTGGGTCAGGTAAAGATCTGTCCATAACAGAACTCCATCTCACCTGTATAGGAAATTATGCCAGCATATTAGTCTCTTATAGCTTTACACAACATCATATTGATGAGATTCATTAACTTATGAAAATACACGAGGGTTGCAGCAATCCAATGTTATATTACTAACTTTTGTCTAAATATCCTCGTATAGTTTCAAATCAATTTTGTGAAGAAGCCATGGGTGTGTTTGGTTTAGCAACTTAATTAAGCATTTATTCATGTCATGAGCTCTTATCATATTAGGGCTTAAACCATAAATTTAGTAATTGAATTTATTGGAATTAGTTAAAATACATAAAGAAGTTTAAAAGAGTCAAAGTAGATGCCCAAAAGCCATTAAATCTTCCAGACATCCCTTAAGCCAACTCCACCTTGTGGGAAAAGGCTTAGTAGTGATTGTTGTTATTAGATTTAAAAATGAACACAATCACTCTTTCACGCACATAAATATTCTAATGGATTGAATGGAACACCCTGAATCTAGAAAGTAAAAAGATTAATTCTCTGAAAACAGAAAACTAAATCCCGTTAGATGAAATGGCGAGGTAATAAATAAATAATACTTACAAGTTCCCCCTGAATCAAATCATATGCCTGCAGACAAGGACGCACAAAAATCTCAGTTACAATAAACAAGGATAAATTAGATACTACGTTTTTGAAGAGGAAAGCATTAGTTGTATTTTGCCATCAGAATTGAGAACTTGACTCTATTTTTTATTATCTGTTCACTAAACACACTAAACACACTAAACAAACTTCATAGTTGACTGACTTTGCAACTAAGAAAATACAACAAACGTCTCTTCTCTTTTTACAGTGCCAATGTAAACACACGATTGAAGCAAATGAATTAACCACAAAACGCATGGAATGAGGATTCAGATTACCAAGATGCTAGAGGAGGTGGCCACCTCCCCTTTTTTCCCAACAGTGTTGCCCACTAATGCCATTGATATGGTCTGGCCTTTAACTCCCCGCCTAGAGTGGCCAAGAGCTAACCGAGAAACGTTGAATTTGTCATTCTACACAGAAAAAGAACCCATACATAACGTGAGAGGTACGCAGTCTCAACGACTCAACGCAATGAAAGTATCACGGAATTAACAATTGCGCAACTAAATACAAAGCGCAAACGGCAACATTAGCATCAACGTATTTTCTTCGCTAAGTTAATACAAATTCCAATCAAATTCAGCAGTAAAATTTGCGATCATGACATATGACGTATGCTAAATTTGCAACACATTGAAATTATTGAAGAAACTATGAAGCCAAGAAATGCACCTCGGAGAGACGAAGAAGTGGAGATGTGACCTTGCAATTCCTCCATGCAGCTGAGGCGAATTTCGTCTTCCGGTCCGACGAGTTAATCGCCGCCACCGCCGCGGCGGTGCAGCAGGGCGAGGACTGAGAGAAAAGCGGCATCTAAAGAGAATGCAAATGCAGATCGGAAAAAAGTGGAAGAGGAAAGAATGGGGGCGGAGGAAAGAATGGGGGCGGAGGAAAGCAGCAAACAATGCTGTGGCGCCGTTGGCGGAGAAAGAGAGAGAGAGGGGCGCCAATATCTCTCTTTCTATGTCACGGTCGGTTACCAAAGAAGTAAGAAATAAATGCGCGAGTTCTTTATTTAAAGAAGTATTAAAAAAAATATTCAAGATTTTTATATTTATTATCTTTAATTATTATTGTTAAATCTTAGTTGTTTACAACTGTTTTATATGATTAATGACTAATATAAAATAAGAAATTACATGTATAAGAAGATGATTATGTTTTTAGATGGTTTTCACGTAACAGTAGTCATTAATTGATAGTCTCTTATTAGTTAAGACGTCTTTAATGAATTTATTTATTATTTTATTTAAAGAAGTATTAAAAAGTTATTCAAGATTTTTATATTTATTATCTTTAACTATTATCGTTACATCTTACTTGTTTATAACTGTTTTATATGATTAATAATTAATATAAAATAACAAATTATATGTAAGAATAAGAAGATGTTTATGTTTTTAGATGGTTTTGTCGTAATTAATTGATAGTGTAACATCCCGATTATATAATAACCACTATTATATAATATAGATATCAACATCCAAACAAAGAGAACAGTCGGAGTTTGACGTGTAATTAAATGTGAAATTACAGTCGTTTAGAAATAAAATAAACGAGAATTTAAACTTGAACAGTTGAAAGGATTGAACACTACAAGTGTTCAATCAGGAAATTCTTATGAAAACTACTCCGCAACATCAGTAACCTCTAGTTCTTGCTCCAAAGGAATCTCCTCGACAACGTCTGCTCCCATCCAAATGGATGACCATCGCCAAAGAAACGTACCCAAACAGCACACAACACAAACAATGCAAGGGTGAGCTAGATATAAAAACATGTTATACATATAATACAGTTAATTCATGTCATCATACATAGATACATATAAAGGAACAATTAAAACATGCTCATGAAACCACAACTCACACATCTTTACGCTTGCATAGTTCTGCTGCACTCTCCAACACTATACAAGGTAAATCCCCAACACACGACTCATCTGGATTTGTATAACAGTCGTCTTTGCACTTGCATAGTTCTGCTGGCACTCTCCAACACTAGCAAGGTAAATCCCCAACCTGCCTATATCTGCCATTAAAAGCTATAGACGAGGACCTCCCTCTACTCTCACCACTGACACTGTTCTTCTCTATGGCTCTGTTCGTTTGGATAGATTTGGAGGAGATGATTTAGGGGAGATGATTTGAATGGATTTGAGGGTAATTTTTTAGTTGTTTTTTTGAGTGGATTTGTGGGTAATTGAGAGTGGATTTGGAAGTAAAGTTTGTGAGAATTAGTGTAGGATTTGATTGATGTGATAGATTTTAAAAATTAGTTTAATTGGTAGAAATTAAAGATTACCAAAATGCCCCTAGGTATAAAAGTAATATAAAATGTTATATTTAATTGTAAAAATGTTTATAAAAAAAATTATGAATAATTTATAAAATTAATGTTTAAAAATTATAAAAATTAAATAATCAACTTATTTTTAATAAATTAGAAAATATAATATACCTAATTTTATTAAAATGTACATCTTTTTAAATTATAATATTAAAATAATTATAAAAAAACTGAAAAAATATATATTGCGTAACCGGTTACACAACCGGTTACGCGTTCGCGTAACCGGTTACGCCACCCTCCTGTGCATTGTCTTCTTCGGCTCTGAATTCATGGAATCAGTTGCTTCTTCATTCCAGTGCTTCTTCATGCCATGAACAAACCAGGATTGGAATTTAGGTAATAACTGAAGGGCACATTTGACTTTTCCGTAACAATCCGTGCAAATCTCTTCATTCATGCGAGTGACGAAATTGGACTTCATCCCGCAAATCCATCCTGCCTCATCCCTTGTTATCAGCTCAAGCGACCAGTACAGGTTAATTCAATCTTCGCTCGCAAATCCGCATGAACAGTAAAATTTGTTCATGCGAACACAGCTTATGTGAGCATGAACAATGCTTTGAGTGTAGGGATAGACAGACCGATCCTAAGTTCACTATAGTTATACAGAACAACCACAACACCACATACCACTTTCATCCATCTCTCCCCGAGATGTCTACTTCATACTCACATACATCCTTTACATTTATAATCATATCATCACATTAATTTATCATATTTCATACATTCACATACTTTCACCTACATCACATCACAGTATATATTCCAAGCATTTGTACATATAATTCAATAAGAGAAAATAAATTTAAACTCCAACATTATTTGTAGAATACTATTTGGACGAGCACTATTCACCGAACACCATTGAACGAACGCTACTGAACGAACGTTATTTTAAAAAACACCAGGCGAACACTATTTGGCCGAACGCTATTCACCACAACGATTTGGACGAACGCTATATGCCGACAGATACATTGCCGAACACTATACTATTTGGACGGACGCTATGAGATCCAAAATAAACATGCCGAACGCTAAAAACCGAGCACCATAGATTAAACACTATTCGGCCGAACGCTAAAACCGAACTCCATATTCAAATCGGATATGGTCTGGACGAACGTTCAAAGATCAATCATCATCAAAGACCGAACGCCTATGGACACCAAACGATATTAAACCGAACCCCAAAGGACGAACGCTCAAAGATCAAGCCTAGTCGTAACACTACCTTCGACGAGTACTTCCTGAGGATTAACATCATCGAGATCGGTCGTTCCCTACGAACGATGGGACAGAACACTGTAGGGACGAACGCTAGGGTCGAAACTCACTTAACCGAATACTAAAAGAACGAACGTTAGAGTCTTGGCCGAACACCTAGATCATTTTGCCGAACGTCTGAAGCATTGGCCGAATGATTACAACTTAACCGAACAGTATTAACTCAAAACCTGACCGAACGGTACTAAACCCATTCTGACCGTGCGGTACTAAATCAAATCCTGAGGGTACTAATTTTATTCGAACGCTACAATTTCTAATACACCAGAAACGTTCAAAATTTCAACTTAATAATATCCAATTAAGACTGAACGATCCAATCATTAATACACCAAAAGCGAACGCTTGACCGAACGATTACTAATACACCAAAGCCGAACGCTAAAGATCCAAACTTAATATTATCAACTTAAGGCCGAACGTTCAAGATTAAACTTCCGAATATCAATTTAAAACTGAACGCTCACTACGAAGGATCACTGCAGAATAACATCATCAATTGGTACTGGATCAACACCATTCCGAACGGTACTAAAATCAATACTTAACCGATCAACAGAAATTAACTACCGAACGCTCATTTAATCGCTAATACCCCAAAACCGATCGTTCGAGGTCCAAAACTTAAGAATAAGCAACTTAAGACCGAACGCTTATTAATCCACCAAAACCGAACGCTAAAGATTCAAACCTAAGAGTCCATATTAAGGACGAACGACTTCAATCACTAATCCCCAATACCGTACGCTCAATATTACTTCTTGTAAATACCAATTTAGGGACGAACGCTCAAGGTTGAAACCTAAAATACCAAATTGATAATGAACGCTACAATCTGGACAATGAGAATACTAAACTAAGTACGAACGCCTAACATCTCTAATTCACTGGATAATATTTTGACGAACATCTAATATGTAACTAACCAAGGACGAACGCTCGTCACATGGAATTTAAAACCGAACGTTCAATTTTGGCCGACCGCTAATTGGTCGAGCACTGTGTGGACGAACGCGCGTTTCTGCAAAATTCTGCAGAATCGCACCAGGTTTTCCAGAAACCCAGAAATCCCAAATTTCATCCCCAAATTCCCAGATTTGCATCAATACAGTATATTTTAACAATCTAACAAAAGAATCTAGTTCCCCTTACCTCTTAAAGACTTCCTTGGATCTTGAAATGCAGAGTCTTGATCTCCTTCCAAATCCACAAGCTCTCCACTTCTCCTCTCCTAGATTTGCAACAAGCCTTTCACTCCTGCAGATGCAGCACCGAACACCTTTCTTGAATCAATCTCTCCCAAGACTTGCAATCCAAGGCCTCCTTGCACTTCAGCAGCTCCGAACTTCACCCTCTCACAGATTTAGCAGCAAGGCTTTCCACTCCTCCCGAATTTGCAGAACCCAAATCCTCCTCTCAGTATTTTTAAAAGCCAGCATTCCTTCCCTTGAGTGCTCTTTAGACGGTGCAGATTAAAGAAAAAGGGCCCTCTCAGTGCTGCTCTCCAATAGCAATTTAATAGAAACTCACTTCTGATATTGGGAGATCCACTTCTGATAGTGGGGCGGCTGATGCTTCCAACCATGATGACTGCCGCCCCCCACTTACCTAAAGAAAGTAACGTGCGGTCCTCACAGATAGTCTCTTATTATTTAGGATGCTTTCGATGAATTTATTTATTATTTCATACTACTTTTAATATGTTTTTAATATTTATAAAATTTCATATTTCTTCCAAGTGGATGATCATCGCCAAAGAAACATACCAAAACAGTACACAACAAACAATGCAAGGGTGAGCTAGATATAAAAAGAACATGTTATACATATAATACAGTTAATCCATGTCATCATACATAGATACATATAAAAGAACAATTAAAACATGCTCATTGAACCACAACTCACACATCTTTACGCTTGCATAGTTCTGCTGGCACTTCCCAACACTATGCAAGGTAAAACCACAACTCAAAACTCCTCCGGATTTGTATAATTGTCGAACCAACAGTCGTCTTTGCACTTGCATAGTTCTGCTGGCACTTCCCAACACTATGCAAGGTAAATCCCCAACTTGCCTATATCTACCATTAAAGGTTATAGACGAGGACCTCCCTTTACTCTCACCACTGACATTGTTCTTCTCTATGTGAGCATGAACAATGCTTTGAGTGTAGGGATAGACAGACCAATCCTAAGTTCACTACAGTTATACCGAACAACCACAACACCACATAACCACTTATAGTCATCTCTCCTTGAGATGTCCACTTCATACTCACATACCTCATTTACATTTACAATTGTATCATTACCGTAATTTATCATATTTCATACATTCTCATTTCACATACATCACATCACATTATACATTCTAAATATTTGCACACTTAATCCAACCCAAGGGCAAAGGAACTTAGAATCCAACATATTTGTAGAATACTATTTGGACGAGCACTATTCACTGAACACTGTTAGACGAACGCTATTTTCCAACACCAGGCCGAACACTTATTTGGATGGACGTTATCAGATCCCACAATATCATGTCGATCGCTATTTCACCGAACGCCATATTAGATTGAACACCACTCGGCCGGACGCTAAAACACCGACCTCTACATTATACCGAATACTATTTAGCCGAACGTTAAGGTTGATCACTTAGGCTCGACACTAAACACCAAATGCTATTTGACCGCATACCATTAGGTCGAACGCCAAAAGAACGAACGCTATGATCAAGCACTTAGACTTAACGCTAAGACAGCGAACACTACCAGATCAAATCTCATCCAGACCGAACGCTCAAGATCACTTCCTGAGAATATCAATTTAAGGACGAACGTCTACAATTTCTAACACACTACGACCGAACGTTCATGGTCCAAGCTTAAGAATATCAATTTTCAACCGAACGTTCCATATCTAAATTTATGAATATCAATTTAAAACCGAACGTACACTAATACATCAAAACCGAACGTTCAAGATTCAATCCTAACTTATCAGATGAAGGCCGAATGCTACAATCACTAGTTCGCCGAAGCGGACGTTCAAGATTCAAGCCTGATAATACTAAATTAAGCCGACGCTAGAGTTTCTAATACACGAAGACCGATCGTTCGAACGTTCAAGATTGAAAGCTTAGTGTACCAGTTTAACAACGAACGCTCAAAGTCAATTATACACCCAGATGAACGCGCTAGATCACCATTGGAGACTAGCAAATTAAAACTGAACGCTACAATCACTAATACATCAAACCGACCGTTTAAGATCCAAACCTAAGAATTCAAATTAACAGCGAACCCTCACAATTACTAATACACCAAAACCGGACGTATAAGGTTCAAACCTAAGAATCCAAATTAACTCCGAACGCTTACAGTCATTAATTTACCAATACCGAACGACAAAGATTCAAACTTAAACATTCCAAATTAAGACCGAACTCTCACAAGCCGGGAATACCTCATCTAAACCGAACGCTAAATATGAGAATACGATTGAACGCTTAAGGTTACTATTTCACCAAGACCGAACGCTACCCTCACATTGAAGGACGAACGATAACATTCGCCGAACACAAAACCGAACGCTCAACATATTTTGGCCGACCACTAATTGGTCGAACCATTTGGACGAACGCGCGTTTCTGCAGAATCGCACCAGGTTTTCCAGAAACCCCAAGTTTTCATCCCCAAATTCCCAGATTTGCATCAAATACAGTATATTTCAACAATCAAACAAAAAGATCTAACTCCCCTTACCTCTTGAAGACTTCCTTGCAAACCTTGAATCAATCTCTACAGTGTGTTCCTCCTCTGCCGTTCCAGTCCTCTGCTACAGTGTCCAGCTCTCTCTCTTCTTCTTTCCTCCTTCAAGAATCCTTAAAATGAAGAAGTGAATCTCCTTGCAACCCCAAAAGTTCTTCGCTTCACCTCTCCCGGATCTAGCAGCAAGACTTTCCACTCCTCCCGAATTTGCAGAGCCCAAGTCCTCCTCTCAGTATTTTAAAAGCCAGCATTCCTTCCCTTGAGTGCTCTTTAGACGGTGCAGATTGAAGAAAAAGGGCCCTCTCAGTGCTGCTCTCCAATAGCAATTTAATAGAAACCCACTTCTGATATTGGGAGATCCACTTCTGATAGTGGGGCGGCTGGTGCTTCCAACCATGATGACTGCCGCCCCTCACTTCTCGTTTGCCATGATCATAGCCCACACATCGTTATTAGTTTATGCCATATTCCCCATTCCTTTCTATCCCCACACACCTCTTTTTGTCTCGTATTCAGAAGTGCATCCCAAAATTATGGAAACAAACCCCGCAACAATCACTGTTCAATCCCATCTTGTGTAGCAATGCATCCATGGTTGGTGTTCTCATTGCATCCCTTAAGGACTTTGTGACCAATGGCCACCTACCAAATGCTTTCAAAACCTTCATTCAAATCCAGCACCATGCTTCTTCACACCTTCTCCTGCACCCCATTAGCTCCCTTCTCTTTGCTTGCGCAAAGTTTGAGTCATTGTCACAGGGTAAGCAACTTCATGGCCATATCATCTCACTGGGTCTTCATCAAAATCCTGTCTTGGTTGCAAGGCTTATTGGTTTTTACACAAATGTTAATATCATTGGCGATGCCCAATTTGTCACTGAGAGCTCTTGTACTTTGGATCCTTTGCTTTGGAATATGCTTATCTCGTCGTACGTTAAAAATGGGCTCTGTGGGGAGGCTCTTTCTGTGTATAAGAAAATGTTGAGTAAGCAGATTGAACCGGATGAATACACTTATCCTTCTGTTCTCAAGGCTTGTGGGGAATCGTTGGATATCAATACTGGGATGGAGGTTCAAAGGTCTATTGAGGCTAGCTCCATGAAGTGGTGTTTGTTTGTGCACAATGCTTTGGTCTCCATGTATGGCAGGTTTGGGAATCTGGAAGTTGCGCGTAACTTGTTTGACAATATGCCAGTTAGAGATACTGTTTCGTGGAACACTATAATCAGCTGTTATGCCTCTAGGGGTATGTGGGAGGAAGCGTTTCAGCTGTTTGGAAGTATGCAGGAGGAGGATGTTGAAAGGAATGTGATTATATGGAACACCATTGCCGGAGGGTACTTGCATTTGGGCAATTTCGGAATGGCACTTAAGCTGATTTCCCAGATGAGAACATCCGTTCATCTGGACGCTGTTGCATTGGTCATTGGGTTAAATGCGTGTTCCCACATTGGAGCCCTTAAATTGGGAAAAGAGATGCACGGTCATGCGGTGCGAATTTACTTTGACATGCTTGAGAATGTGAAAAATGCATTGATTACAATGTATTCTAGGTGTAGAGATCTTGGGCATGCATTTATGGTGTTTCATAGAATGGAAGAGAAAGGTTTGATATCTTGGAATGCCATTCTTTCTGGATATGCACATGTGGATCGAACTGAGGAAGTATCCTTTCTTTTCAGAGAGATGTTACGGAAGGGTGTTGAACCTAATTATGTGACCATTGCAAGCGTTCTTCCCCTGTGTGCTCGCATAGCGAACCTGCAGCATGGCAGAGAGTTTCACTGCTACATTATGAAGCGTGAACAGTTTAAGGACTATTTATTATTGTGGAATGCCCTGGTGGACATGTATGCAAGGTCTGGCAAAGTTTTAGAAGCCAGAAAAGTGTTCGATTCAATGAGTACAAGAGATGAAGTTACATACACTTCCATGATTTTGGGATATTGTATGGAGGGTGATGGAGGAACAGCTCTAAAACTATTTGAAGAGATGTGTGAGTTGGAGATTAAGCCAGATGTAGTGACTATGGTTGCAGTTCTCACAGCTTGTAGTCATTCTGGTCTAGTAGCACAGGGGGAATTACTGTTTAAAAGGATGATAGATGTTTATGGGATAGTTCCACGCCTCGAGCACTATGCGTGCAAGGCTGATCTCTTTGGGAGGGCTGGTTTTCTGAAAGAAGCGAAGGAGGTTATCACAGGGATGCCGTACAAGCCAACATTGTCAATGTGGGCTACTCTTATAGGGGCTTGTCGAATCCATGGAGACACAGTGATGGGGGAATGGGCAGCAGGAAAATTGCTAGAGCTGAAACCTGATCATTCAGGTTACTATGTGTTGATTGCCAACATGTATGCTGCTGCTGGTTGTTGGAGCAAACTAGCAGAGGTGAGGACTTATATGAGGAATTTGGGCGTGAGAAAAGCTCCTGGTTGTGCTTGGGTTGATATTGGCACTGAGTTCTCTCCCTTTATGGTGGGGGACACTTCTAACCCTCATTCATATGAGATTTACCCTTTGATGGATGGATTGAATGAGCTGATGAAAGATGCTGGTTATGTCCGTAGTGAGGAGTTTGTTTCATCCGAGGAAGAATTTGAGGAGATGAATATAGTAAGGAATGTATACTAAGTAGAAGTTAGAATATGTTTTATTTATACAGTTTCAAACTGGAGCAGTTTGTCACCTATAAAACAGAAACTTGCTAGATGAAGAAAAAAATTGAACTCTGCACACTGTAATTATCGTGGTCATTTTACTTTTACACCTATCAAATTAAAATCAGCCATTGACGATTTAAATAGTAATATTTTAATTATATTAACCTTGCTTTTAATGTAAAATTTTAATCTATATTATTATATTATTAAAATGGATTATAAAGTGGGTATAATTTTTTAAAGGGTGTCAGTACTATTTAATGATCAAATTATTTATTTTAGTAATAATTACTTTAAAAAAAAGCTTACTTTTTATCATCGAAATTAAATTTCAGCCAATAATTAATCCCGTAACAATTACATACAAATGGTAAAAATACGTGTGTGCAAGTATAAACGGTTATGAATAAGTGGTACTTACAAGTGTTTATTATTTATAAAATTTATTTTAATATCCATTTATAAATGATACTAATTTTATTTTAAAATAAAAATTTAGTTTATATTTTATTAAATTAAATTTGATTAAAATTAAAATTAATTTATTTTATCAGATTAAAATGTAATTAAAATTAAATTTTAATTTATATTATATTTTACATATTTTAAAATATTTGTAAATATTTTTTAAACAAATATATATATATATATATATATATATATATATATAAATAACAAAAAAGAAATTATTATAAATCAAATAAAAAATAACCATTATTCATACCCAACACACCCAATTCATTGTGATTCCTACTTTGTAAACAGCTATACTTCCTACTTCTATCTAATTAAAATAAGTGCTTAAAGTTTATTTAATTCGAATTATCTAAATTTTTTAACCAAATAATGTTTTTTTTTCTCAGGTGGGATAGGAGAGCGAGCAGCTATACTTCCTACTTCTATCTGATTAAATAAAGTGCTTAAAGTTTATTGAATTCGAATTATCTCAATTTTTTAACCAAATAATGTTTTTTTAGGTCGGATAGGAGAGCAGCTATACTTCCTACTTCTATCCATACTTGTTTTTGATATTTTATTTAAAACCCCCACTACAACATAATAAAAAATATTTAAAAAAAACATGAACTGAAATATAATAATTAAGTAAAATTTCATGGAAACTTGCAATTTGAAAAAATTAATAAAAGTTGATGGTTTAATTGTTGAGTTTTACAAAAAATCTAAATCGATTCAATTTATACAAAAAAAAAAACTGAATAAAAGATAAGAATTTAAAAACTACGGATAAAATATAACGTATTAAAAATACAGTTATCTCAGCAAAAAATGAAAACCAATATAACACATTTTAAACAAGGATTAAAGGTATAGTAAAGCACAAAATGTAACTCTCCCATCTAACGATAGACACTATCGATAATGAAAGCAAACACATTTGCAAATCTACACTCGTAAAGCTGTGTGAATTCCTCTATGCAATCCAAAATTTCCTACAAAACTTGGCCTCTATTCTAAGACGCCCCTTGGAAACAAAAATGGCAAATGTGTGGTTAACATTCTCCAAGACAAACAATGAGGGATAGAAAAATGGATGCGAAGACCTTTGGAACGGAATAGTTGGAAATTAACGATCAACATCAACCAACTCAACATCAAATACAAGCCACGCATTTGGTGGTATAGTCCCAACGCGCTTATCTGCGTATCTGTGCAACAAAACAAAACAAAACACTTGTAATTTGATTACACCAAGTAGCTCCTTTAAAGTGCGTAGAGTAAGAAAGAAAAATACACAGATGCTTTTACTGAAGTATACAGATGCTTCTCACGACACGAACTACACGATCAATGTAGAGAAATCGAATTCAACAAATAAAAGATAAAATTAGGAAATTCATACCCCATAGATGGTGGAATTGTGATCCTTCTTTTGTCCCCGATCCTCATCCCTGTCGAAACAAAAGAAAACTTTAATTGGTATAAAGAATTACTAGGCAGTAGACAGCTTAAAATCTTATTATATATTACCATTGATCCCAACCTCCCACCCTTTGATGACTTGTCCTACACCTGCAAATACAACATGAAATAGTGAAACATACATAAAAAGGAAAATCACAGCAAATTCAACACAGCAGATTACATACCCAGGCGAAATTTAAAGGGTGCTCTTCCCACATTTGAGTCAAATATTTTTCCATCCTTTTGCAGCTTGCCAATATATTTAACACCGACCTGTAATCAAACAATAAGTTCCTGTTAAATAAAATATATAAAAAAACATGTGTTGAAGAGAATTATCCTTCAGTGGACCACGCCAATGCAACCATCAAAAAATATGTAGGTGATGAATAACCTTTTTTCCAGGAGCAGCTCTTTTGCCATCAGGTTTACCCATAAGGAGCTCCTCTATAACCAATCCGTTCGGAAAAGTTCTCACTTGAGAAGGCTTGGTCTCAGTTTGTTTCTTCCCCTTTTTCTCTGAGGCAACAGACAAATTCTGCTTTTCAGCACTTGAAGTAATTTGCTCTGCAGCAGCTACCCCTTCTAACTCCTTCGTCTTTTTCTTCTTTTTTTTCTTGTTTTTTTTCTCAGCACCGACCCTGGCAACAAATATCACAAACAAATAGTTAGCAAACAGTACATAACCCTAAAAGTGAAACAGAAGGCACAGAAACCCACCCCCTAAATTTCCAATCTTCAATATCTCAAGCATAGAAAGGGTAATTAGAAATGATTCCACAGGAGCAAAGTTCACCACAAAATCAAGCAAGACCCAACAAATACACATCCTATATAGTTGAATTCCAATTGTGGTGGTATTTCTAGTAGAACTTTTTAGTTTGGTACCAGATCTATGTACTGTTTAAGACAATCAATGCCAGTAACAACAAAAGCCTAGTGGAATGAAACTGATTCTAGTTAGTTGACAGTTCTTACTCGTTATTGGACAATTTTCCCTCATTTTCATCCTTTGCATGAGAAACATCACTCTGGCTGGTTGTAGTTTTGACAGCCTCTGGATGCTTTTCATCTGGGGCAGTAACATTTGTCTCATTGCTATTGCCAGATGCATCAGCACTTTCCTCTTTAATACGTTCCTTTAACTTATTTCTTTTCTTTTTTTTCCTGAACAATTTATAATCGTCAGAAAGGGTTTAGTACAAAACATCCAGCACAATATTTTTGAAAGTATTTCAAAAAGAATCAGGTGGGCAAGGCAAATATTAGATGGAAACTGATTCTCGGGAGTAACTAAAATGGTAAATCTTTCTCACCCATCCTGTGGCTCAACTTCATCAGCACTGTCAACCTTCCGTTTAACTCTAGCAGAATGATCGACATCTTTTCTCTTGTTGGCATTCTCAATTTTCTTAAGTGCTTGTTCTCCTTTCATTTCTCCATCTGCCTTCTGAGAGATAGAGACATCTTTCTCAGCAGTGGAAATTGGAAAACCATCTTCATCTTCATCTTCATTTTCCACAAGGTCAGACTTGAAAATTTTGCTGTCTTTTGGTTTCAACTTAGCTACCTGTTTCTTTTTCTTTAATTGCTTATTTTGATCATCTCCAGTTTCAGGTTTTTCATCATCCACTATTTCTTCAATTACAACTGAAACAAAAGGGGGAAAGAAAACACATGTCATTAATGTTGATTTTAATAGAAAAATCTTGCAAACTATGATGCAGAAGCAGAAGCTGTGGAAACCAATTTAAACTTTTCAGTTTCTTTCCTACACTCAAAACATTAACAAATTGCACATTGTGGAAAATGACAGAAAGCCAACAATCTGCTATATCATCTAACAGATAGCATCACAGGCTTATCACACAACAGTTGAAATATGATGTATATTATCAATTATATATGGCAGAAGTATTGTCAAAGATGACAGAGAGTGTAGGACACATGCCAGAAACAAAACAATCATAGTGAATGCAACAGCAGACCTAGTTGGAATTAGGGACTCAGAGAAGTTCCGTTATGTTATGGCACTAACAGCTATTTAACAAAAATAGCACACAAGGAATGCATGTGTTAAAATGAGCAGATGCACAAAAGAATGATTGTTGATAAAATAATGATAAAACTCATAATAGTGAAAGTGAGAAATATATGATTGAATTTTATAGCAGATATGTTATCATTATTTTCCGGACACAATCATACACAAATTTTCTTGGACAGTTCATTATTTTTCACAAAACAAATACAGTGGTAGAATGTGAGTATTTGATGCCATTTCATATTCTATTTTACTATAAATTTAAGATTTGTGTATCTGTAGATGGAAAAAAAAACGCACATGATAACATCAATAAGAAAACTACAAAGTTAAAAGAAAAATATACATAACATGAAAGTAAAAAATGAGTATAATTGTTTCATGACCTCAAGAAAAGTTTATAATAGAATGAAAATACCTCCACTATTTCTGACTGGTGAAGACCGGTAAATATCAACATCACTATCAACAATAAAGCCATTATCATATTCATCTTCACTATCATATTCAGATGATTCAGTTGTATCAGTTCCTTCAATGTCTTCCCCCCATGAATCACTTTCACAACGTAGTAGGAAAATCAAGAAGAAAATAAAAAAAATTTACACCAAGAATCATGTCCTAGTCACAACTATATAAAAAAAATTAAAAAAACAAAAAAAAAACTTAAGTTGAAATGCAAATAAGTCAATAAAAGAAAGTTCTTCAGAAGGATACTATTCATAGTCATCCTTAAGCTCATCTCCATCATCAGCCACGAAAAAACCAGAAAGGTGGATGCTTCGTGAACCAATGACTGAGAATGCAACTAAGTCATCAATGTCAAACTTAAGATTCAAAGGGCATGACTCAATTCTATTTGGTAGCAATGAACACAAGAAAACTGGACTTTTGTGTCCAGAAGCGCACTGAAGAATGCTTTTATCCTTCGACGAGCCAATGCCTAGAGTAGCCTGAAATTTTAGGACAAAAAACTAAAAATGAAAATAGTTCATACATACCTGCCTTGACATTTTATATCCAACTCAAAAATATCAACACACTTCAGACTCCTCGAGTGCCATTGCATTCGAACCACATAAAATTACATTTAAATGCATATGTTATATCGACGAAAAAACTATACTGATTAAGCATTCTTAATCCGATGAATATACAAGGTCAAGCAAATTTATCAAGAGTCCGAACTTAAAACCCCACGATGAAATTATATTCCAAAGCTTAATATCAAAGAAAACAAGCAAGAATTGCATAAGACAAACCCAAGATACAAAGAAAAAAAAAATCCTGGAATCTCAGGGTGTTCGAAAGAAACAAAAGTTGAATTCATGAATGAAGAACCTGAGTAACGTGCAGTTTCCCTCGCACATTGTCAGAGTGATAAGGACACGGTTTGCCAGGTTTGACTTCAATCCCTGAGCTCACAAAGAAAATGAAAAAGGCAAAATAAAAAACACATACCAGAGATAAAAATAAATGAAAAACAAGTAGAAACAGAATATTAGAAGCTAAAACGCAATTTCAGAATTAGAGGTTAAAGAGTTGAATGCTTGCGCATTTAGAACTACATTGAAGGAGCAAGAAGAGAGAAGAAGGACGAAGATGACTAACCCCAGAACCCCATTCTGAAATTTGTGAAATGAAATTGAAATCCACGTCACCGTTGTTTAAATATACAAAAACCCTAACAGCGAGTGCCGTTTTGGTTACGAAGCTGCCGTTTAAAGACAAACCAACCCTAGATAGGTAAGATTGGTGTGTTTTTAATATCTCGGATTTTTCGCTAGCTGGTCCAATTTCATTCTTGGGCATTTTCTTGTGCACTTCCAAAGTTTCTTCTATCACTCCCATAATCATCAAAAGTAATTTCTAGAATTTAAATTTTAACATTTCACAACATTAATTTCTTTTCACACTCTCATAAAGTACTATTTTGAAATTAATTTTTAACGTGTTTGGAAAAAAAATTTGTGATACTTTTAACACTTCCCAAAAATATTTTTCGGAATTTTTGTGATACTTTTAACACTTCCCATTAATTACTTGAATTGTTAAGTTGGTAGAATTACCAATATATATTAATAAATATTTATTATTTTGAAAGTGAATTTTTATGCAATGTATTTTGCTTAAACTTTTAAAACTGTCTTATTTTCTTTTATCATAATTTTTTTTCAAATTTTAAATTTTCTTGCATAACTTTTTTTCCATTATATTTAACTAGGCTGCAACAAGTTTATTTCAGTATTTATTCTCATTTCTTATGGAAAAACACAACATTAGTGATATAAGTTCAATTTCCATAGGCTAACACTAATTTTATTATAATATGGTGTTTTTCATTCGATTATACTCACATTTGTATTCTAACGCAAAATGAAAAATAAATATTTGAAAGTATTATAATAAAAATACAAATATAGCTTTACACTCACAGGATCAAGCTAAATTTGTCACTCAAATTAAAAATACATAAACAAAAAGGAAGTGAGTGATTCCAAAGGATAAAGATAACAAGAATATGAGTAATAATATTGTGACACCTACCCAAAATTTTACACATTTTACCTATTATTTTATTCTTTAATCTCCTGTACAAAAGCAACTTTATCTTAATACTGGTAAGAATATTAAATGTAAAAGTGACATCAAACATTTTATGATGATGAAAGGACTGAAGTTGAATCAAATCAATGATTCCATTAATCGCACGCAGTGCTCTCATCATATATCTCTAGAAATTAACTATTCCAAAACCTCAAACTTACAAAAGTACACCATAGAACTTCTCTCAAATTGAATGATTCTCTAAGATGATATATATATAACAAATTGTGTAAGGAGAAAGGAGGAACATTGCAGTTCCAAAACAGTGTAGAAATTTTCATTAAAACCACTTTGCCAACTGAGGAAATTGCTGCAGAAGCCATGTCACACTCCTTATCGCTGTCTGCATATAAATTATTTTCCAGGAGAATCAAACTAAGTCAATAGGTAAAACCACTCATCCACTCACCCATGCACAGGACAAGAAAAAGAAAAAAAAAATGGCATCTAGTTCTTAGAGTGTAATGTAAAGATTCCAAAGTCTAAGTTGGGTAAAAACGAGAAAATAGAATATCATATAAATTGTTTTCTTAAAATTTTGGATACAGAACAATGTCAATCTGTTAAGTGATTGGACATAGATCTCATTAATGTTATATCTTTCCAGTAAATTTTCTCATCGATAGACCGAATAAGTAATATTAGAGTCAGGTTAGCCTCCGGCAAAAATGGATAAAAAAAAGGAGTTTACAAACGTAGAAGAGACTCATTCTTAAAAGAAACTCGAATTGTTAAAGATTTTGGACAGAAAGTAGTATGAATCGCTTGTGTAATTAGACGTAAATCTCAAGTAGTTTTATATCTTTCTTAGTGAACTTACTCCTCAGGAGACCCAATAGGCTTTTTTCATCTTCCTTTTCTTTTATTTTCTCTTCCATTTTCTCTTTATTCATACTTTCTTTTCTTTGTCAATTCACATGATAGAGTCAAATTCACGTACCAAAGTTGCATCCCCAGGTTTGATTGCAGGTTCAACACAGTCTCGCCCATATCTGTTTTCACAAAAAGTAAGGTTTATCTGTCAACTGCTACTGTAAAAAAGAAAATCAAAGAACTTTGTAACAAGCATTAGCCAATCAAAAACCCCATTGAAAATGTCGCAAGCTATTTGCAAAAGACACTATCACTCACGTTATTTGTCTTCTGCCATTGATCACCTCCAGACGATAAAAGCTGCACCCTTTGCTAAAGGGAAAAGGTTTTCCCTTCCATTCTGAAGACATTTCCAATGTTACAAGAATACTCTTTTTATTCAATCTGAAAACACATTCAAAAGTGATAAAGAACTAATAGAATCTGTGCAATGCACCTAAATGCCATATCACCCCAACGGATGAGGGGTCCTTGGTAGACAAATCATCAATAACAAACTGCAGATCTTTGCTTGTAGAATTGGTGAATTTTTTGAAGAACTCAAGAATTTCCTGCATAATAAATAAAGCTAAAATAAACCCAATGATTTATCTTGTCTTAACTACTCCACCGATTGATTTCTGGTATAAATTAATTACCTTACGACCCACGAAGGGTTGGGGAAAGACAAGATCCTCGTACACACAATTGTCGGCGATAAGATACTGAACAGAATCCACGTCATGCGCATTGATTCCTTCATAGAAATTCCTCACCACGGCTGAAGCTGAATCAACAGTGCTATCATCATCATCAAAATTTTCGGTTGTTGGTGATGCTACTGTAACCGATTGCTTCTCGCCACTTCCATCAATTGCTCCCCATTTTCTTCTTCTTCTTTTCCTCCCAAATTCTCGAACAGCAAAAGGGGCGTCAACTATGTCCAAAAGCGTCAAGCTTTTAACGATTTTGATGGAGGAATACGGAGAAGACGGAGACAAAGATGGAACTGAGTAAGAAAACAACCAAGTGGGAGTGGAATTTGAAGTGATGATAAACATTTTGCAGAGACACTTCACTCTACAATACAAGCACATTCAATCACTGTTGCTCCATTTATTTGCTTGGTATTAGTAACTATTAACTGACATAACACGAACACCAACTACCACTGATTCTGCAGAGAGATTATCTGATACAGCAAACCTTTTTTTTTCGTTTGGGCCAACCCATGTACATAAAAAAAGCCCAACTCATTAGCCCAAAAGTAAAAAGGCCTATTAAAAAAAAGGTGGTGCCTTTTTTCGATGGTAGGATGAAAAACAAAGCAATGAAGTGGAAGAAGTTGGATAATCTGAGAAGATTGTATTAATGGAGTTCCAATCCAATACATCAGCTTAATCTATTTACTAATAGAATAAAACCACACTACACTCTTCCACAGCCTATAAAACACAGCCAATAAACAGAGTTCGTGGCTTATCTGGTACACAGAACAAATCCCACCCACTAATAATCTTAAATAAAAAATCTTTAATTAAACAAATCTCTCCCACAACAAGTAGTTACACTAATCTCTACTGGGTCCCTCCAAAGTGTGATCTTTTCTTGCTAATTCATCTCCGGGAGCTAGTCTAGGTACTTCCAAATCTCACTCATCCATGGAGGAAAGAACAAAAAGAAAAAGGAAGCAATGGCATGGTGGCATGCTCCTCCACGCCTCTTATTTTCAAAACCTAGGACTGGTCAAATGGAGAGACATGGCGTCAGTGTCACCGTTGTTGTCACTTCACCATAATTAATTGATTAGTCACAGGATATAATGTAATGAAACGTAACGTAACCACAATAAACTAATAGCAAATACTGGTATATCGTATGTGGTGTATTCTTCACTGTTGGTATACCGTGTGAATGTACGTAAGTATGTATCTAGGTATATGTATACGTATGTATGTATCTAAGGATCCCAGAGAGAATCATTCTGCATATCCTCCCACTCGTTGTCTTCAAAGGCATAACCATTTGCGAACATCATGGATTGATCGTGCATCATGAAAGTGTCCGGCATTTGCATCCACGTCTGAGGGGAGTCCATGGGGCAGTCATTGATGGCCTGAATCTGAGTGGGGGAGAGTCTCACTGTCAGCGGCGGCGCCGTCGAGGAACCGCCTCCTATCTCAATCTCCGGCGGGGCGGGGTTGGTTCGGAGCCTCAGGGCCGCCTCGTGCGCCGCCATGCGTATGTGGTCGGCATTGTTGCTGACGGGGCGTGGCAGCGTGCTTGCGAGCTCGGGGAAGTTGAGCCTGGCGTCGCGGCCGCGGAAATGCAACGCCGCCACGTCGTAGGCGGCGGCGGCCATCTCCGGCGTCTCGAAACTTCCGAGCCAAATTCGGGTCTTGGTTCCCGGCTCGCGGATTTCGGAGACCCACTTGCCCCATTTTCTCTTGCGGACTCCTCTGTATGCAGAAGACGCAGCACCAACATGGGTTGAACTGGGTGGCATGTCCATGCAAAATCAGTGTCCAAGCTTTGAAATTTGAGTAATGTTACACTTGAATTATAAAATGTTTTCGGCGGTGTTGTGAATTGTAATAGCTAACGGTTGTAGTAGTGATGTCCGGAACATTGTTGTCGGTATTTATAAGATGTGGATGTGAAACGTGGGAGCATGAGCAACATCTTGGTTTTGGTGAGCTTCCTCGTAGCTGCTTCCTTTGCCCTTTGTTTTCCAACAAAATCTATGTCTGTGTTTTTTATTATGGTTATTATTTTTATTTTGGGTTTGATTGGGTGATACTTTTTGCTTTATGAACAATAATGGGTAAGTGTTGGTGATGTTGTACTTAAATATTGAGGGAATGGTGAAGATTTTTTGTGAGTATTTTTGTTTTTGTTAAGATTGGGAAGTGAAGAGGTTGGAGGTGGTGACATGTGTTTTTGTGCAAACTTTTTGAAGTTGAAAATTTGGGGATTGGATTAAGTGAGAAGAGTGACTGTTTAGGACGCGTTTTGAAAACTTAGGTGGCAATGGTTTTTCCAATCAGAATTCCAAATTCGTAGAATCTAATATAAGGTTTTGGAAATGTTAGATCAGCATGGACATGAACATGTTTATTTAAATGGAGATACTCGTGTTTTGGTGCTTTTAGTTTATTCAGGCGTGTCTATATTTTGTAGCGGATAAAAACTTTATAGGTCACATAGATACACTTCACTTCTACTTTTACTTTATATTTTCATATCATGGTGTATGTTTATATGTTGTTCAATAATTTTATATTATTTAAGAGTCAAAATATAAAATAATTTAAATAAATTTTTCTTCTTTCATTTATCAAAATATATTTTAAAGATAAAATTGTGATAAAATTATAAAACAGACAATATATTAATGAATGGTGATTGATTCTAAAAATATTACTCAAATTTATAATTGGAATTATTTAATGATATAATATTTATTATATATAGTATATATGGTATTTTATTTAATAATTTAACTATTTCTCTGTTAATATCTATCAAATGATAGCTTCTAACAATAATTCCATTTCTCTTTCCAGTTTTCTTTTAAATGTCTTCAAATTAAAAAGTAATTTACACTTGCTTAATGAATTGTAAACAAATTAAACTTTTAAAATTCGATTTGTTTAAAGCCAAAATTGATATATATGACAATTTGGTAAGAGTTCAATTGCAGATCACACGATTAATCTTAACAAGAACACTGTAAACATAAACTTTTTTTATATGTTTTAATATCATATTAAAAATTGTTTTCATTTGTATTTTACCATTATTTTTTCATAGATTGTTATTGTTTTACTGTCCATATCAAGTTAGGCTTTTTTGGCTAATATTAAAGAGGTATTTTTCTGACATATTTAATTATCTTTCTTTTTATTAACATCAATGTTCTTCTTTGTCATTAATATGCGATGATTTTTATGTTTCTAATATTGATTAAGAGGTTTAATGGTAAACATTAACTGAGATTTTTTTTTTCAATATCGCCTTAGAAAAATTTCCTGTCAACAAAAAATAGATTTCAACTCGCAAATATAGTTTTAATTGATGTCGACTTAAATAATTGTAATCAACATTAATTGAAATAATCTCCACCAACATCGATCAATGATGAAAAATTAACATCAATTAAAATCAACTAAAAGTTCACCATTATTAATATTTTTCAATTTTAAATTATTATTTTTTATTTTATAATAATTAAAATTACTTTTTAAAATTAGAAATAAAAATTTAACAAATCCAATATGTTTTATATTAAAGAAACATTTTAAAATCAAATCAAATAAAATTAATTACTAAATATTTTAAAAATATATATAAACTTCTATTTGGTAAAGCATTGAAAACATCCTAAAAGTCATTTAAGTGATAAAACAAACATCAACCAAACATAATGAAATAAATAAATTGCCATTTGTTTATAACAATATAAAAGTTATCAGCACCGTCTATTAAAAGAATGTTGAAAAAAAAATTGCCATTTGTTTATAACAATATAAAAAAATATACTATTCATGCAAATTGATTCTTTTAAAGAAAAAAGAAATCAGACAGTATGGAAATCAGATTTCACAATAAGAATAATTAGACAACGAATTTACCTAATAAAATTTCGTTGGTATTTAAAAAAAAAAAACTCTATTTCAAATACAAAATTTGAGCTCATAAGTTTTAATTAAAACAGCAAGTTCAGTACTACTACCCTTCATATATTATAGAAACAAAAAAACAAATGCAAGTGTTAGTTAATAAAGAAAAAAAAAAGTAACACAGATTTTTTAACAATATTTTAATACAGCACGTATATCATTTTTTTTATTAATTCATTATATATTATATTAAAATATTATCAAAAAAATATATGTTAACATTTTTTTTCGTTGATAAATAATGTTACAAATAAATAAACATAGAAGAAAAATTGTATAAATATGAATGATGGTGGGTGAAAAGGTGGAAGTTACTATTTTGTACCCTTTTTTCTCTTTTTTTTTTTTCTATTTATCTGGTGTGCTTTTATGCTTGGCAGCTAGACAAGAACACGCATCCTCGTATTAAACAACACTCTTAATGTCTAAATTGACCTAGGATAATCTAATATTTTAGACAACCTAATTTCATTTTTTTTTATTAAACTAATTTTTTATCCCTAAACTTCACCTAATCAGGGTTTGCTAGGGATTAGGTCAGGATGAATGGAGTCTTAAAAAAAGGGTTAAATTTTGATGTTATTCGTGGTTAAATTATTTTGTTTTTAAAATAATAAAGTAAAATATGAACAAAAATCGTCATCATCATCATAAAAAGGATGGGTTCTGCCAATATGTATCCCACGTGAAACCAGGAAACCTAAAAGAAAACACTCATGGCCATTGAATAGAATGCACGTAGGGACAAGGACTTAAAAAAAAAAAACTAGTATTATAACAATCAATATTATTATTTTTCAATATATATATATATATATATATATATATATATATATATATATATATATATATATTTATATGAGATTGACTCATTCAAAGTCCAAATGACCATTATAACAACCAAACACTTCCCCTTCTACTGGATAGTGACTTCTTCACTTTTGGTTTCGGTTGAGTTTGGATAATAAGTGGAAATGAATAAGTGAAAAAAAAAAAAAGGAAAGAGAAAGAAGTTGAAGAGGTAAAAGAATTTTTGAATTGAGGGAAAGAAATAAAAAAGATAAAATGAAAAAAAGAAGAGTTAAGAGTGATTTGATTATTTATGATATAATAAAAAAATGTAATTGATATATTTATTAAATAATTATCTCACTCTTATATTAAAATATATTGGATTGAATATTAGTGACATTGTATTCTATTACACATATCATAATTTACATTTTTCAATCCTTCCCTTCTTTTTTGTCAAATTTGAATAATAACTAAACACTGCTTACGTGTTTTATTCATGCAATAATTGTTAATTTTACATTTTTATAAATGTCTTGAATATATTTAAAAATTAAAATGTAAACTAAATTATGGAATATACTTTGCTTTGTTTGTAGATTTTGTTAATAGTATTCATTCTAAGACATTTTATGAGTGTTGTGTTTCAAAGTAATAAAGATGTGGGTGTGATTAAGATGGACCGAAAAATAAATATTCTTGTATGTATTTTATTTCAATCTAATAATTAAACTATATGTAACAAAATAAAAATTGATCGAAGATATGAATTAATGATAAATTTATATTGTCTTTAAACAATCACATTTCAATTTAAAATAATTTTACCAATTCAAATTATTATTCAATTTATGTAAGTACCAACAATTTGATTTAACTTAATTTACATAAAAACTCATTTTTATTTAATATAATTTTTCAATTTTCGTTTTTAATTTATTTTAAATAATATCTGAATATTCGATGATGATACTGATAATAATTTTATTTAAATTAAACATTCACCCATAATTTATTTCAATTTTATTTTTATCAATCCTATTTTATTTCAATATAATTTTATCATTTTTAATTTTTTTATTTTAAATAATAGTTCACACTTTATTTTAACATAATTGAAATTTATTATAATTTATTTTAACTTATTTTTAAGATCAATAGTAAAATGGTATTTTTTTATTTCTAGCAATTAAAACCTTTTTTTATTTATAAAATACGTCACATCATTTACAAATTTTTATAAATTTTTTTCTTAAATCCTTTCATATATTTGTTATTGATTAGGTTTGTAATCTTAACTGTTAATAAACTATTTATTAATATATATTTTTACATTCGATATATACATGCATCAAAATAAGAAAGTATTATTGAATATTACACGTCGATTATAAATAAAAATAATTTATATTATATAAGTAGTTATAAATCTAAACTTCCAAAGCAATTTTCTAAAATAAAATTAATCTTAAAATACATTTAAGAATAATGGTAATACAATGAGTCAACACCATAAATACCATTGGAGAATAAGAGAATTGAAGTAGGAAGTCAACTAATAACATTTTTCAACAATATCAAAGCTATCAATTATGACTTCAAAAACGTTTATTCAAAATTACCACATGGTAGAACTTACTTTATTTTGTTGTTGGTTACAAATATTTGCATTACCTGAGTTCGTAAAGAGTAAAAACAAAAATAAAAGATTAATATCTTCAATACGAATTCTCTTTTCCTTTTTTCATTTCCAAACATTGCCATAAACTAAACAAGAACATGGGAAAATATCTTAGGAAATTGATTATGGTATAGCAATGGTGTTATCCATTAAGGATTGTCTGACACACGTAACTAAAATTCACATACGTTAATGTCAAGCATTGTTGTGAGAAGAAGCGCGTTAGATTTTGTAGCTCCTTGTCCATACAAAGTGGAGGGAGCGTGCACACACTCTCTTCCATGCATTTACACGTGTATTAATTTTATTTGGAAAAAAAAAACACCTAACTCAATAATCTAAGAAAGTTCTGCCAATAATTAATAATGTATGCTTCAAATGATGAACACTACTAATCATCTTATGTTATTGGTTTCTAATAGTGTCAACTTTGATAGAAGTGAAACCAAAGTGAATAAACCCACTCAACTTAGTGGACTACAACAAATCTTAACTAATTTATCATATAATTTATAAATATCTTCATATACAATTATGTTACTAATAAAAAAATATTTACTGAATTTATCATAATTAATATTCATCCCAAAATTTAATTAATATTTTTTAATAGAGTCTTATTACCTTTAATTACGTCTTCATCCCAATATTCAGAATGTCTGTAGATTTGATTTATAAAATAGAATTTAGATTAAATTTAAAATTAATGTGTAGTGTGATTTGATTTAGTTCAGATACAAAAGAGTTAAAATTATATTTTTTTTTATGATGAATAATCAATTTTAGGAATTATTCCCAACAACTTAACTAGTTTACAGATACAACTTTGTCGTCAATTACTAGTATGTCTTGTAACAGTGAGAATAAAATTAACTAGATTAACAAAACTAGTTAATGATATTAAATTTTAGTATTGTCTTAATATTCTTTATGTTTGTTTAGATTCATTGAATGAGACATGAAATTTTAGTAAATGATTAAGCGAAAATCTTTTGCCTTTCTTACTTTTTGTATTAATTAAAGAGTTTCTCTAGATAGTTTTGAGCTAGATGGATCAAAAGTCATTTTTCAGTGCGCAATAAAAGATATAAAAAAATGTGAGAGTATTTTAATCGTGGGGTGATATTCAACATAATAAGTTTAATATTTGAATTTTATAACACTTGTGTTATATAATTTTTAATTATGGATTTAAAAAACTCTAAATGGTAAAAAAAATTAAATAACAAAGTAAAATATTAATTACGGTAAGATTATTATAAGACTTTTCTATCAAAAGGTAAAATCTACAATAAGATTATAAGTATTAAATTGAGTTAGCCTGAATAATATGGACTTAATTCAAAATAAATTTATTTAGTTTGATTTATTCTTTAATGAATAAAAAAATTTGTGATTCAACTCGATTTGTTATAAAATATTATATTTTTTTAAATTATTTTATGTATTTTTATTAAATGATAATGTATGAGCTAAGTGACAAAAAATATTAGGCACATGTAAGTAATAAGTGTATAAATTACTGTAAGTATTAATTATATATTTCACCATTAACCGTAACACTTGTTATGTTAATAGACATGCTAACATGTGTATTAACAATTGAATTACTCACTCCACATGTTTTTTGAACGTTTCTTAAGGTTCTTTAGGGAAACCAAAAAAATTTCTTATGACTTTAATAAATATTTTGATTTTTTTTATAAATGTGGCAGTTAAAAAAACGGAGAAAATAAACGTTAACGGTGGATAAAAATGGTTTACTTTAAAAAAATAGAAAACTAAATTTATAATTAAAATTTTGTAATGATTAATATTATATATTCACATAATTATGTACCTAGAAACTTATTAGAACTAACAATGTTATAATGGAGTAAGACTCAATTATCTTTTTCTAAAAATAAAAAGTTTAAACCCTTTATATTCCGGTCTTTTTTGTCTTCCATTGAGGAGAGAACAAACTCTCCCCGCCTTATATTCCGGTCTTTTCTGTCTCGATAGTCAATTTGTTCTCTCTTCCAAAATTAATCTAAAATTCTAAAATTACAGCAGAGAAAAAAACATGAAATAGAGAGGGAGAGAAAGAAAGAGAGACAGACATTGAAGAGAGAGAAAGCGATTTTACAAGGGTTAAAGGCATTGTGTTTGTAGGCAGAGAGGAGTGAGAGGGAACCTGTGGTGGTCGTGATTTGGGGGATTTTTGGCGAAGCCCTTATGTATTTCTGTGAAGGAGCAACATCAATGGGGTTTTCTAGAAAGAAGCAACAACAATTCAGTTCCTTTCTGAAAAGTAATTTTTTATTAAAACTAGCCGAAATGAGGGGTTTTCTAGATTTGAAATATTCACATCACCTCTTTGACACATTCAAAAAAGTAAGGATTTTAAACAAAATAACATTGCGTTGTATACGATAATTCAATCCCAAAATTGGTCACCATAAGATGTATACCAAACACAGTAGATTGGGCTAATTTATGATAACACTTTGAACGATGAAACAACATAATCAACTGAAAAATAAAGAAAAGAAAACTTGTTCTTATCATAAACCAGATTCATTGTGTTTTATTACAGTAAGAATTATCAGAGCACACAAACTTTTTTAAGAAAAAAAAACAACGCAAAAAAAAAGTAAGAAGTAAACAACAACAGGATGATTCATAGCAAGAATAAGCACCTGCAGTAAGAATTACCCGAAAATTCTATTATTAAATCCCATTTCAGAAACCCTATTATTAAAATCTAATCTTTTAAGAAATGCCACGTATAAAGCTTTCAGCATGTCACGTCTAAAACGTCAATCTTCCACTTCATAAAAAACTTAACTCCATTAACCAAATCTAACGGCAGGATTCCAATTGATTCAAATTAGCACTTTTTAGTACTCAATTGAGAATTCTAAAAAATAGGGGAACAAAATGGAAAAAACCCACAAAAATAGGGACAAATAAAGAGTTTAAACCAAAATAAAATATTAGACGTAAGGAAAAAAAATACTAAAAATTCTATATGAAAAAACGGTAGTTGGTAGGTGCTGATTAAGATTTGTATGTAAATGAATATTCAAAAAATTATCTTACCATATAATAATATCTTCTAAAAGAAATCCAAAAATTTGTCTTAAATATCAAACACCAATAAAAAATTTATACGCACTTAAATAAATTTGTAAGGATACAAATGGCATACTATCACTTACATTTCAAAAAGATTTAAAATAAGAAACCATAATTGCACGTCCACTTAGTGAGAACAATTAAATCATCACTAGTGGTGACGCTTCTCAGTCCGTTGCTAATATTTTTTTTTTGTCTTTTTTCCTGTTTTTTTTTGTTAGTATTGGAATGTTCTTCTTTCAAAAAAATAACAAATTACACAGTATTTAATGAGTGTTTAAAAATTGATTGTAAATAACTGATTATAAAGAAAAATTATATATTTTTTCCATTTCTTTAAATGAATTTATATAAATATGTAAAAAATTGATAAGTTATTATATACTATGAACAATGATTATGTGTACTCGGTACGAAATGTTCCGATACTTAATCCAACATATTTGGGTTTTGATGTTCCCAAGAAAAAATTATTAAGGTATCCGAATTTAATGATAGTCCAAAATTAACTTTTGTATAAATTGGAAGTCAATCGATTCATCAAATAATTTTGATAAGATTAATTTTGAGTTTCGTCAATTAAGCACTTGATTTATTTGAGTTAAATTTATGACGAGATATATTGGTTTACTAAATTATTTATTTTTTCAAGTTATGTTTTGGTAAGGATTTGCAGGATTGAGACTAACATTTTTTGTCGTGTTTCGTTCGGTTGGACTCTGGATACTATTCGATTGTACTCTGGATGTCGTTCAGTTGTACTATCGATGTTGTTCGGTTGTACTCTGGATGGGGGGAGGTACATGCACAAGGTACTCCGATGTTTAAGTTAGGCGTAGGTTATGGAGCTTTAGCTCTCAAGAAAGTGATTTTGTTATGGAGTATTTTTTAGTGTGAGTAGAATGTAAGTGGAGTGTACCTCGCTTTTAGCCTTGACCCTGTATTTATAGGTTATCACAAGCCTAATAAAATATAAACAAACTTACCTTAAACAGATTTACCTTAAAACGCGGTCGGTTTCTCATAAAGAGCTTTGTGAATATCTTTAATCAGATATTTTATCTAATAACTTAAATGCTGGCCCAATTGTGGTCCAACACCTTTTAACCTGGTTGGACCTGGTTGACGAGCGTTGTGGCCCAACATCATTTTAATATAATTTGTTAACGAGTGCGACTACAGTAGAGTTGACAAGTGCTGCTACAGTAGATAGACCGATCGGTCTTGGATGCTAACCGTTCAGCCTAGATATCATACTATACAGCTTACATTGAGAATTATAAAATTAAAATGTTCTCATTTTTTCTGAGTTGATTTGAAAAAGTGTAAATCAACTTATTTATTATTTTTACATATTAAAAAATATATAATAAAGTGAGTTAATGAAAATTTCCATTTGATCCAACGATCTTTGTAGGGTCAAACTGAATTTGAATTTTTCAAACTCACTAATAAATAAGTTAAGTTGACTAACTTAATGACTAATCCGTATTGAATCAGATCAGGTGAACTGAACAATTTCGATAGTATTAAAATTAACATTGTTTAATATTTAAATATAATAATATGACTAATTATTTTAAATTAAAATTTTAAGTAAGCATATATGTTTGGGTAGTAGTGGTGGTGGCTGGAACCAAATGAATAGCAAGAAGAAGAAGATGGTGGCTGCAACTGAAAGAGTTTGGGAACAGCTGGATCATGTTAGGATTCAACCATCTTCTTCAATAAATTAATACACACTTCATTTTCAACACTACCCACACACATAAAACTCATACTTTTGTTCTACATATACACTAACATTATATACGAACTCCGCGTTAAATTTCTTTCCCTTTTTTCATTCCTAATTATCTATTTAGTCAATTCAATAATTAATACACTTTCGATGGATATGTTTTAACCGTAAAGGACTCGTTTTTTTTAGGGATTCGCCGATCTTATCTTTATTCTTTACGGAAAATGTTTGTTCCACTTAATCTTTGCTTTATCAAGAAAAAAATTCCCCAAAAAAATCTTACATAATCATTCACAATTTCTTAAAAAATAAATATTAAATCTAATTTCGTTCCATGTAATATTTGAGCTTATATTTAAATTTCTAACCATATACATATAACTAGAATAGCATAATATTGTTTTAAAATTTTAAGTGAACGAAAAAAAAAAGCTAAGGTTCCACCGACAATGGTTGCTTTACGATTAACAATAGTGTCAAATAATAAATTAACTTTAACCAAAGATTCTTAAACATTCCTTAATCTTTTATAAACCTAAGGGCAAAAACAGAGCCCCGATGCCCCACCGTAAGTAACATCGATTCTACATGAAATGAATTCAACAAACCTTATTATTATTATTATAATAATAATAATCTCACCTACATCATCCCAACCAATTTAATAATCATTTTTTTTCAAAATATTTTAGGATATAAAAAAAAGCCATCCATTTCATCATGTATATCTTTGACAAATTTCTAAAGCACCTTCGTTTCTATAAATATAATACTGAAAATTTATTGTTAAATATGAATCGGAGTGAGTGTTAAATCCGTTTTAATTTTGCAATGAAAAATAAAAAAGATTATCCTAATAGAGTGGTGGAAGAAATACATAGAGCCTTGATTTGATTAAAAATAATGAAGAGAGAAAGAGAAGATGAATGGAGAGAGGGAAACAGCTGCAATGCAACAGACATAGGTTAAGAAAATGAGGAACATTGACTATGATGAATTAATGAGTGTGATTTGCTGTAATAAATGGAAAGAAATTAAAAAGAAAAAAAATATAATAAAGACATTATTTAAGTTTTGACCGAATTTGATTGGGCGAATGAAGCAGTCGACGGTGGTAATTGGGAGGATTTTGTGGGGCCCAGTGTTGGAAATGGCGGTGTGGGATGAAAGTTTGTCTTCCTCGGTGAACTGTTTGACCAGACAGAAGAATGGGTAAACTTTAATTTTTGATGGATGGTCAATCTTCTTCCTTCTCTTTTTTTCCACTTCTTCCTCTTAATCACAACACAAACACCAACCTCGTATCCGTAAATTCAGCTCCTTAAATAATGCCCATTGTAAATTTAAAGATTTTCTCAAGATCTTCAGTTTCGATTTTATATTACATTTTCTATTTTTAATCTTTTTTAAAAAATAAATTATATATATAAAGCGTGAAATTAAATATTAAACGAATGATCTCATGACAACATATTTCATCACCTAGTAACAAATATTATTATAATATATTTTAAATAATTATGATATTATTTTAATAAATAAATTTTAAGTTTAACTCAATCTTACAAAATTAATATAAAAATTTAAATATTTTTATATATTATAAAATTATGTTATTTTTATATATTATAAAATTATGTTATTTTTATTGTTAGTTGATACAGAATTTTTAACTTATTATCCTTTTAAAAAAAACTATGTTTTTTTTAAATAGACAAATTTGACTTCTATATTACGAGATAGACAAATTAAAAAAAATGCAAAAACAGACAAGTTATACATACTTCATATCGTATACTCTTATACGACTTTAGATTTGTCATATTTAAAAAGTTAAAGTTGTGTACTCTCTAGACAATTTCAAGAATGAAGTTGTGTGGAATAGATGATTTCAACTTTTTAGATATGACATAAGTAAAATCATTTAAAAACGATTTTTTCATATAAAACCGAACCCTTTTTTGTTTGTTTATTTTCATAATGTTTAAAAAATTTACATATTCTCCTAACCATGATATAATAGATATATTTATCTATTTTTATATAAAAAAAACCAAGATTTTAACCTTAAATATTTAAATATCTCTAAACTTTCACATAGTTTAGGAATTGAGATTAATGTCTCTTTTTCATCTCTTCAAATTGTTATGGAAGTATAAAATTGTTATAGAAATTTCAAAGACTCATAAAATAAACGAATAATATCCCAAAAACTATAATTAATTTAATAATATTATCTTAAGATACTTAAAGTATATTTTAAAAGTACTCTAAAGAGAATGCACTAAAAAAAACCTATTATAGAATTTCTGGACATGAAGATGTTAGATTTACATGTCTTTAAAATACAAGACATATTGAAACAGATAAACATAAACTAGTTTGAAGAGAAAAAGAAAAAGAAAAAGATTTATACATAGTAAACTATATTAGAAGTGTTTTTGTTGTCCCTTTCCATCATCACTCACATGCAACAACTTTTTCTTACTGCGCGTCCAGGCCATTGCCGTTGTGATCATAACCATTGTTTTAATATAGCTTTCAACTTCCATTCGTTTCCCCATATAGCTGAGGACAGCTTGCTCGGTACGTATTTTGGTACTATATAAACCTTTCTATTTTCAACATGTCTAATCATTTTTCTGCCATCCTCTTATAAAGTTCAACCAATTTATCGAGTTCGTCACACTTTTACTCCATCCATTGAAATATCTTCAAAACTCAATTGAAATAAACTATGCTTGAAAAAATAAATTACAAACTATATTTTTCATTTGAAGATCTTATACTCTATGTGTGTTATACAAATTGTTGAAAGTCCAACATCGACTAGAGATAAGTCCACTTCTAATATGGTATCAGAGTCATGATTAAAGTCTATCCTAACAATATTTGTTGTTTGTTGGGCATATTATTCCACCCGCTATCGGACCACCCATTAAAAATGTCTAATCTCACACTCGAGATGTATATACCTCGGGTGTGTTGGAAATAGATTTTAAAGTTAACCAAATCTTATAAAATTAATTGATAAAATAAAATTTATATATATTTATATACTATAAATTTGTTTTGTTTGTAGTTATATGAAGATTTTCATTATAATATAAAAATCTTCTTTCTCTTGTTTTTGTGGTTGACATATGCAGTCCACAGGGATTTGAGGAAATTGACTTTCATATGTTGTCTCATGAAACAATGGATAGAGAAAAGTGTATTGTAGGACAAAAAGAAGACAAAAAGGTTAAGGTTTTAGGATTCTAGGTGGAGTTATAAACTCCCATTGCACATGATCATAGAACATAAATCAGCGACATGCAATAATGTACCATGCATTTCCAAGCACTTTGAGAACTAAGAAATATTTGTGAAAATGATAATGTTGTCGAAGATGTTTAACGTTTGTGAAATATTTTAAATATATTTTTATATTGTATATATCTCCTCCTCCTATAGTATAAATTTATTGCATCTCGAAAAAATTTGGGAGGCAAAAATAGTTAAGAAAATACTCAATTATTTTTAATATCTTATTTTTAGAACATGTGAAATACAATGAAAGAGGAAAAAAACTCAATAAATAATTATATGGGCATATTATTCTTGGAATATTTAAGAAAACACTAAAAGATATTATTGATGGAATATTTTAAGAAAACATATTTCTTATATGAGGGTTTGCACTAAAATTAATATCAATGTTTACTATCAATCAGGTAGAATAAACCATATCCGTAAGAATTTTTTTATCATCAATTACTTAAAGATTCACGGTTAATGAATTAGAATAAATCACATAAGAAATAGTAATATTATTTTCAAAGTTAGATTTTTTTTTTATGTTACTTACTTTCTTTATTGATATTTAATCTAAGATTTTCTATTCATATATGTTTTGTTACTGTCACAACGTTAGCAATTGAAAATAAGTAGTTCATTCTTGAATGGGCTCCAACTTAGGACGGTCTGGGCCTATCATTTCAATCGCTTAAATAATTTTGGGCTTTCCAAATGTCACAAAATTAGACTATTTCTTCCTACACCTCCATAAATTTTCCACTGCACCTCTATACAAATAAAAATATATTTTTATACTTTTTAAATTATACAATCTAAAAGTTATTTTTGGAAGTAAATGATTTCCGAATTTAACAATGTGAAAGTTAAAAATGAATTAATATTATACAATAGAAAGTCAAAACAACCTTTGAATTGTGAAATTTAAAATCTAAATGACTTCAAGATTATGTAATCCAAAAAATTGTTTTTTTTCTTATCCACCCTTAGTTTTTTGAAGTCATTTTTAACTTTGTAGCTTACACAATTCAGAAGTTATATTTAACTTCTAGATTATACCATGTAAAATTAGTTTTTTAAATTGTTTAATATTAAACTTGGACACAAAATTTTATATAAGAGTACAATGAGAAATTTATGAAAAAACGAGTACGGATTGAAGAAACTATAACTTTGAACAATTTATTAAATTAAAGAGAAGACATGCAAAATGTAAATTGACTTTGATTGTAGCTGTTAGAAGTCTAAGTATAATATTAAAACATTTTAATCTTTAATTAACACGTGATTGAATGACATGAGTGACACTGAAAATTGAAAGAGTAATGTAATATGAAAATCTGGTTTTGAGAAAGGGTAACAGCTGGAAGTAGATGGAAGCATGCACACTTCCATTTCCATACTTTCAAAGCAAACTTTCTATTTCTATTGCAAACAAACATGGATATCATATAAAATAACACAACCTACGCGTACACACCGTCACTTCAATTCACTTTTTTCTAATTATATCATCATTTCTTTATTTTTAAAACTCTTTGGCTGTGTGATTTAAATTCAAACAAATCATATTAAATATTATTATTTATTTACTTTTAGTTTAAATCTATATTCACAAATTTCAAAACAAATTTTAAATTAATGATTAATTATGATCCCACTAATGATAACATTAATGGTCTGATAGGAGTTCAACATCGAGTGGAACAATATGTCTAACAAATCACATATCTAATTAGAATAGACTCTAACCATAACTTTGATATCATATTAATAAATAGACTTTAAACCTAATCCAATATCACAATGAAAGGACTTTAAACCTAATCCAATATCAAAAAACTGACTCGTAAGATAAAGTCTGTATTTATTTATATATTTTAAATTAATTTTATCTATAAGATTTTCAAACAATTTTTAACTAATAATCTTGATTATCCATGTTTACATTAACGAAAAATCATAAAAAAAAATTAAAATTTTAACTTTTTTTCACATGCCCAATTGTTTAGTTATTTTTCTTCATTATTGAAGGTTTTATTCTAATTTCCATAATTTATGACACAAACGCGTGTTTGAATGAGGTACTGTTCTCTTCAACAAAGCCAGTCTCAGTCTCAGTCCCTGTCTTTGTCTCATTCTTTTTATCCTTTGCCTTATCTTTCTAATAATTTTGGACCCACCTTTTATATTCAATCTTTCTTCATTATCCATTCAATTTTTTCTTTTCTTATATTCCAAGCTTTAAATACTGAAGAAAAAAATTAATCTAACATAAACACAAACATACCCAAGTCTTAAAAACGAGTTTTAACAGCTGTTATTATTGTCGGGAGTGAATGATTCTATACAAATATACTAATTCTGAAATTGACTATAACTTGCAGTGAAAAAAAAATGTATGTTGATTTCTAGAAGAAGAAATTAAAGCATAAGCATAACCACCCTGCATGTGGGTTGGTGGTAGGTAAAATAAGTACACCACCAGGCACCGCCATTTACTTTACTGAACAAACATAATCATTTTAATTTTATTTTTTTCATTTTCTATTCCTTATATATATATTTCTGAAAATTTTAAAAATAAAAATAAAATAATATATTTTGACAACGTTTATTTTACAACATTTTAACATTATTTACGTGTCATTGTATAATTAGTTCAAAATTACTCCACAATCAATAAAAATTATTATAAACTTACAAAATGACAGTGTTAAAATATTAAAATATCATTATCCTAAAAAATATTTGTTTCATACATGAGAAAAATGCGTGCAAAGTTTCCTTTTCTTCTATCTTACCTTCGTTTACACTCCCCCAACAAGCTTGAACTACAATATGCTCTTCTCTAATGACAACTGGAATTAACACCTTTCAATGTTTTTAAGAATAAGAAAAATAAAATTAAAGACAAAATATGGGAGAATGAAATTTTTTAACTATATTTTTATTCTTAAATTATTAGTTATTTTAGTTTTTGTATGTATTTCAAACTTTAAAATCTTTTTTTTTTGTTTAAAAGATATATAGATGCAAATTTTTTCATTTAAGGGTAACTATTTATATAATAAATCACATAAATATCATCCAAAAATTTATTTTTTTGTTAATATCTTAAAAAAATAGCATAATTTACCGTTTGTCATATGAAAAAGATTAACACAATTAGACAAAGATAAAGCATTCATAAATTTCTTAAATATGAAGAATTAACAACATTCAAAATCATATTATAATTTAAAAAAAAGTTAATATTTTATTTTAATTAGTGGCATAAATTAATCCAAGTGTTTGTTGTGACATCACATAGATTGAATAATAATGCAAAAAGAAAGCATGGTAGCAGTAAGTAGTAGCATTGCTCTCTCACTGACAGCATGTTCTCCACTTACGTGTAACTACGACGAAACTCACCTCTTTCTCATCTCATTTTCAACCTTATATAACATCACATCACAACCATACAAATTCACTCTCAAACTCTCATCAATAAGATCACATCAAACGCTATATACTACAAACAACAAAACAAAAAAGCTCTCTTTTTCGTTTCATGGATCAGGAGCCAACAAGCACCATGCAACAATGTGGAATAGCCCCAGCAGCAACATCGTATCGTGGTGTTCGACAACGAAAATGGGGCAAATGGGTGTCGGAAATTCGCGAGCCGGGGAAGAAAAGCAGAATATGGTTGGGGAGCTACGAGTCGCCGGAGATGGCAGCAGCAGCTTATGACGTGGCGGCGTTGCACCTCAGAGGACGCGCCGCCAGACTCAATTTTCCTGAACTGGCGGAGACACTGCCACGTCCCGCCAGCTCCAAGTCCGAGGATGTGCAGGTGGCAGCACAACAAGCGGCATTGAGGTTCAGTAGGTCACCGACGATGTCGCATAATGAGATATGTGCGAGTGAAAGTAGTGACAGAAACAGTAACAACAGAAAGAGTAACAGTAAGAAGAAGAAGAGTGAGAATAGTGGTGTTGTTCCTCTGCAAGTGGGGCTTTCGGCTACACAGATTCAAGCTATAAATGAGTCTCCGTTGGAGTCACCAAAGATGTGGATGATGCAAATGGCAGAGACGCTTAGGTTTGGGTTTGGTGATGAGTACTCTATGATGATGGTGTCATGTGATGGTGATGATGATTATGCCATGGAGTTGAGTGGATGGGAAGAAATGCATCATGAATCCTTATGGGACTCTCCATAATATATGTGATTAATTACACATTGATATTCAATTAATGTACTACCCTTGATTTAGGGCATTCTATTTATTAATGAATGATTAAAGAATCATGTGGTTTTAGTGAGACTGATTCAATGAAGCAATAGGATTATTTAATGTTGTCAATTGCTAATTTCATATCACCACGCTTTTTTGTTTCTCCTGTATTGTATTTTCATTATATTATTAATTATTCACTTGCTTATTGGTTAGTATAAGCGATATTTTCGTGAGTTTTTTACATTACATATTTATAGACGTTATTATATGTACAAAAATGGAGATAAAGAGGAGAAGAATGATATAATATAATAATATGGCAATCATCTTGGGAAGCAGGCCGAATCTATTACGACCTAGTCGGCATGACTTTCGTGCTAGGAATTTACCATTCACATTTGACCTTCACAAACCACATTTTCTATTTTCTAAGTTCTAACCAACACCACTTTTGAAATTAAAGGTGTTTTTTTTCTTTGGAATAATTAATAAGATTAACTACCTCTGTCTGACTGTAGTGTGCCACCTGCACGCATGACACACCACTTTTATGAAATATTTACAAATAATAAAGTAATTCATGCAGAATGATTTTATATTTTAATCTGTGAATGTTTTGGGGTTGAATAAAATGTATACTTGAATTATATTAGAGCTGTAAAAATGGGTCACGTGAACCAATCCGGTCCACCACGGATTCAAGCTGAATTGGATTTGAAAAAATTATATTTTTTTTATGCGAGTCAAATTTCAACTCGGTTCATTTAAACTTAGCTTATGCGAGTTGAACCTATGGTGGGCCGGGTTGGCCCACCAACTCACCTACATAATTTTATTTTATTAAAATTTAATTTTAATTTCATAAAAAAATATTTATTATTTTTTTGTTTGAAAAAATGATTTAAATTCTTTATTTTCATAATTAATTAAACACCTTAGAAGTGAAATTTTAGAGTAAAATTTGTTTAGATTTGAATTATAGAAAGTTTGTAAATTTTTTTTATTTTAAAAAGTTTGTAATTAGTGAGTTAGTAAACTCCCTTTACCCGGTGGGTCGGACTGAATTTGAATTTTTTTGACTCGCTAATAAATGAGCAATTGAAATTGACTCACTAAGTAACAAACCCATGGTAGACCGGATCAGGTCAGGTCAAGTGACCCTGACAACTCTAAATTATATTTGATTTTTCCCCAATTGATTACGATTCCACCAACAAATTAAGTGTTCCTCTCAGGCAACAAAATCGATTTTGGATAACTCATTTTTAACATTCGTTATAATTAGCATGCTGCCCATCTAGCTTGATATTTACATGATTTTCTTAGAGGAACTGAAGAGAAAATTCATGTTACGAGATAGGTTATTATTGAAATCAAATTGTAACTAATTGTTCCAGAAAAAACACATGTACATTCATCTTGGTTCGATTTTTGACAACATTATATATTCGCTTATAACATCTTGAGCAATAGATGATACTAAATTCTCACACCCACGGTGAATAGTATGTAAGTTTTTTTCCCACTTTTTATGGAAAATTAGATTCTTGTTAGGGATCACCTCCCAAAATTTCGGCCCAGAGAGAAAAACGAAGGAGTTAATGCATGAATATAGAACTTTTCAAATAATATTTAAATATAAAGTTGGATTGAGATGTTAAACGGTTTTTAACTAAATACAAAAAATAGTTTATAATTTATAAGACAAACATATATAAAATTGGTCTAACACGATACAATCTTCAAGTCACTAAAATATGGACAGTTATTGATTGAACATAGACGTTTACTCTTGGTCATTCCTACATTGGGAATAAGACGACGTAACACCTTCCTTACTTACATTCAAATTTTAATGTACTCACAAATGATAACTAGTTATAAGAAGTGTTGTGTGTAGCGGAATTTTATGTGTACAACTTCAATTTAAGTTAGAAATTGTACTATCTTATTTGACAGGACTCATTGTCTCTAAATAAAGAGAGTATATATTCATCGTTTTTAAAATATACCTTTACACCCATCATTGATATTTATATTGAATACTTTTAGTTTATTATTGGTATTATTTGTACGTTGCACAATTATTCTGACGCTAAAGTGCACAACATTTAAAATACTGTAATAAAGAACTATTTGCCAAAAAAAAAAGAATAATAAACAGTTAAAGATTGCCTCTTGTTTTGTGAAAATTTTAATTATGACTTCGTCATCACTATAATGGTTTGAATCAATTTGTAAACAACACATATATAAACTTAATTGCAGAATAAATGTCAAACATATTCCTTCCACAAAAAACCTTACCTTTCACAAGCAGATCTCCTCTGTCTTGCAAGTATCAAACCTAAGCATTGGTTGGGGTCCCGGCTTGACCATAATATTATATCAACACCAATTGCAGTGCCTCTATTAAAATATCAACATCCAAAACTCTGCATGGTCAAGATCCTCCTTTCCATTGGATGACATTGCAATCCCCTTCAATATTAAGAGGTGAAGGGTATTGATAAACGATGCTCTTCTTCGAGAGCGGTGCGTGTTCAGAAGATTACAGGGACTCAAATATCAGTCGAAAAGAATGTGAGGAAGATTAAATATATGCAAAAAGAATCAGTCGAAAACTCTCCAGGACTGCTCAATCTTAGATAGAATTTCATTATGTTTTGCTTGAACTTTAGCTTACCCTCTCCCCGCTCTTGGAACCATATTCAGCTAAGAAAATCAAGTAGAACGGTAAAATAATTAATGAATTCAGCGAAGCACAATAATGAGCTGTGGCTCCAATTAACTAAAATGCTGAAGAAAAGAATGTTTCAATTTTCAAGAGATAATTTGTTACACCAGCCTATGCTCGGCTGCTTTTCTAAAAGCAACGCGAAATGAACAAAATAGCATTGCAGACCAATGTAGCCTACATTATTTGCCAAAGATACGGCACTTCCTGCAAAAACTAAACGTCCGAAAATTAAATCTCCCGAACTTTGAAAACACACTGCAAAATTGAATGAACGAAAACGTATAATCACTGTGCAGTGGCTTGTTTCAGATATGCAATAAGATCAGCACGTTCCTGGGGCTTCTTGAGACCAGGAAATACCATCTTAGTCCCTGGAATATACTGCACAAGAACCCAACACAACAAGGGGTGTCAGAGACATAATTGGAGGGGGACAAGATTTTTCAAAGTCACTGCAATAATAGTTTATTACAGAACAAATTCCACACGATAGAAGATATTAAATCCCATAATGAAAATTAAGTAGTCCGTACGCGATTGCCATTTACAATTTATTCAGAGAAAGGGATCCAATATATAAATGAGGAAAGAACAGAAATTATAAGTAACTTCTAGCATCCATCATCAAGTTCTCAATGCACACAATGCCTTGTGCACATATCTTTAAATTTAGATATAATTTTAAAATGAATAAATAGAAAAATATATTAAAGAAGAAAAATAGCGCATTGTCAAATAATTAATAAATAACACAGTACAATAGAAATTACCCTCATTGTAATAATTTTGATTTTATTTCATATCTACGAATCAAAGATACTAAAATTTTGAAATTAAGAATTGAATTGCAGAAATAATTTGTTTGAAACAACTATTAGCAAGCTACGCTGCGTCAAAAATCATTGCACATTTATAAAGGTAGAAAGTTTGAATTAACGTAATATAGTGTGTAATTTTAAATAAAAAATAAAATTGTCACACTTGATTTTAAACGAGATATCTACAGAGAGGGGGTCAGGGTGTCCACCCTTGCCCACCACTCTATCTATCCAGTTCAAGGAGAACATTAGTGAAGCATATCTCACATATGGATGATCAGTAATTAATAGCCGTTCATATAGAAATACTACAATTTGTGTTTTACCTTTTTGGGGTTAAGTAAATAATCGTATAGTGTCTTTTCTTCCCAAGTTACGGCCATGTTCTTATTAGCTGCAGAGTAGGAATATCCGGGAGTAGTGCCTGATTGCCTTCCAAACAGCCCATTCAGATTGGGACCTGAGATTGTCCGAAAGGGAAAATATTAGCATAAATAACAACAGTATTCCAGAGTGTGAAAGCAACACAAAAATAGTTATAACCGGTAAAAGAATGTTATGAAATGAGTTCCAAGGAAGCAATGTATAAATCAGTGACAATGATCCGATTTTTAAAAAAGAGAATTCACAAGTAAACTGGATAGCAATAAATTTACCAACAACTTTGTCCCTGCAAGTGATTTTCATTCTCCTTTTTGTTTTAAAAACTACAAGGGCATAACACCTAAAGGTCCTAGGCCACCCATTGAAATCAAATTTGGTCAAAAGTCACATCATGAACGAGGGAAATTCGGTTTTTTGAGTGGGAGCTTTCCTCGTTAGGCATGGAAAACATACTTGGACATGTGTAAAGTCGTAAGCAATATGCTCATGTTTAACATAGCCCACAGATCATCTAAAAAGTTTTCTCAAACCAAAATACATATTGTTTGGTACCAGTAAACCAAAAAATAATAATTCAAAATGTTAAATATCTCAATTACTTGCTCTCTAATCGCCGTTAAATTCATAAATTGTTCCAAACCAATTTGGGTTGTGCTTCAGGAAAGCATAATTCTTCTATTCGCCCAATCATTAACACACCAAAAAAACAAGTACAAAACAACATGAGGACTCATCTTCAATTCCTAAGCTTCGGAAATGGAATTCCCCTCATATTTCTTCAACGACGAGGACGAATAATATATTCATTCCATGTCAAAATCCACTAAATCCTTGAATCAACAAGCATTCAATCATTAGCTTAAATCAAACAGGAATAATTACTTTTTCAATCGAGGAATCCAATACGATTACACAGTTACTATCGACCTGAAAGTGCTACTCACCAACGAGCAGTAGATTGCCTCTGCTCGGTTTCCACCAAGGTGTCCACGACTAACGAAGGCAATAGGCAGAATTAAATCGAATATTTACACGCATGATTCTTAAGAAACAAGTTATACGTGCATCCACAAGGCACAACAAAAATTACAGATTACTACACAAATCACATAACGTGTGAAAAAGATATGAATCAACCAGCAAATAAATCCACAGCGCGATTTCTAGATCTACGCCTTATTACGCTCGCACTAAACAAAACACACGTAGATCGAACCAATAACGAAAGGTAAAAGGAGAAAACCATAGAGCGATTAAAAAAAACATTAATAAGGAGAAATAATAATAATAGAGAGCGCTAACCTTGCTTGTGACCGGCACCTTTTTCGACGGTGTGACACTGAGCGCACTTAGTCCTGAAGATTTTGTCGCCGGACTGGGCAACGCCGGGAGGAGCCTCATCGAAGGACGCCATTCGCGGAGGAAGGTGAATAGGTTTGACAGAATCGAAGGGAAAAGGAGAATTACGCGGAAAAGTAGAAAGGAATGAACTATTCGGAAGACATGCAATGCGTTATGCATGACTCTATTTATATATATAGGAGAAAATGAGGCGGCAGGGTGGCAAATTTGGAACGCGGTCGCCACGGGACTCTTTGGCCAGCCCTAACTTTTTTCGTTGACGTGGACAATTTACAGCGCTCCGTTATTTTTTTTCTTTTTTTATATACTGGTAGCGTTAGCTTCAGGCCAAAGTCAAGTTTGGCATGTGATTTGCGTGGAGAAACTTACTACTTCACTGTATTTAAGTCGAATTTGTGCTGAGAGTTTGAATACTTTATATGAGATATTAGGTTTACATCCAAACTTTACATTACTTTCTCAAATTTAAATTAATATTTTAAGTTGAAAAACTAATTTTTTTTTTCTGGGGTTCTATTGTGTTAAGCACGTATACGTTTGTCTGTGTGTATTAAAAGTTTTCCCAATTTTTTCAAGGACAAATTTCTTTAAAACAATCACAGAGGATTAAAATTTTCAAAGGTTAAAACAATCATAAAATTTTGATCAAATAATAATATTCTAATGAGAAATATATGTTTAATAAAAAAGTGTGTTTTTTTGTAAAGTTTAAACTATGGTTTATAATTAATATGGTAATAATCGTTGAAAGGTTTAATTGTAGCTTTAAAGTTTCAATACGCAACACAGTCCAAAAATTTGGAAAATGTATATTGACAGTTAAATGGAAGGTGAAATTTCTATAGAATTTTGGACAACCTTCAACATGGACAAATTCAATATCCAAATATTTGTGTGAGCATGACCAAAAGGATTAGATTTGGATGTTAAGTTTTAGCACTTTAATTTCACCTTCATAAGGTTTAGTTTGTTTCTTTAACTTATCCTACAAACAAAAGAAATTTATTCCACAATTAACATAATGTAAGAAAGATAAACACGACATTAGCTGTTTTTTTTCACTAAGACATTAAGTTTAATACTTATAACGACATCTTATGGCAGATAAAAAGAAAATCTTATAATGCATTTGCTATATGTCATTTTATCGTATGTAAGAATGGGTTAAATGAAATTTACGCTTGACGGTTTAGTAAAAAAGAGTGTTTAAACCAAATTTCTTATAATTTTTAATTGAGTTTCAAGTTCATAATAAACTAAAGAATGTGTAAACCAATTTTCTTATAATCTTTAATTAAGAAACATGCTATTTTCAAATGACTATTTAGTAAAAAAAATTATTTTCCAAGTGTTTAGAATTTTTATATTTTATTTGTTTGTTATATAAAATTTTGTAATTAATACAAGAGATTTCATGATTAATATAAAATAATATTATGGTTAAAATGAACAATTTTTATTGTTTTTGTTAAAAACTTGTTGAATAATACGAATTATCCCATAAATGATAATAAGTTGATAGTGTCCTAACCATTATAGATAATGATGTCAAAACAATTAAAAAAACTTAAGTACTAACTATACTAAAAAAGAGTTTAATAAAAACTCGAGTAAAAAATTAATTAAATTTATTAAAGTTTGAAACATAATTAAGTCCGATCTTTATAATTGTTACATGAGAAAATACATCTATAACTATCTTTCAAGGATAATTAAATGTATAAAATTTAATTAAAAATTTAATATTATAATAATTATGTATCAACTTCTATAAATAATTACATAATTTTCGGGAACAACTATTATTCAATGCAGCTATTTTTTAATAAATAATAAAATAGCGCGTAATATTAAATTAAAATGATACTAAACATATATGTTGTTGGTATTTTTAAGTAAATAAGTTCTTTAGTTATTTAGATGTAGAAAAAAAAGTTGTTAATTACTTAATTAATAAATATATCAATTATTTTTATTTATTAAAATGCAAAATTACCTCATTACAATCAGAGTAAATGAAATTAGATAAATATTTATTTCTTTTATATAATGGTATAAATTATAGATATATTACTAGTGGAAACATAGTCACTTGTAATCTAGTTTTTTATGATATAAATATACAGAAGAATAATTATTATAATAATTATTAAAAAATTATATTGAAAATATGAACAAGAATTAATAACAATAATCATCAATAAAAAAATTGAAATAATTATTCCAAAGTTATAATTACGTAACCAACGCATTTGTAATTTTTCATTAAAATAACTACTCCTTGTTAGTAAGTTGATTATTTTTACTAAAAATCTAAAATCACATTGCATCAACATTTCCTCCCCGTATTCGTAACATTTACCAAGGATAGTACTGATGACCACACTAACTTCCCTTAGCTGAGTGTGCAAATCTATGCCATTCCTCGTCTTCCCCCCACAACTCATTACATTTGAAAATAATCTGAGATGTATAATCGTTTCACCTACCTACCTTCCTCCCCTATCAAAATAAATATTGTATACATAATTATATATTCAAAGTAAAGGAATAAAAAAAGTAAGAAATCCATGATCATCATCATATTGCAGAGTGGTCATTCTCGGGTTACTTAAACACCAGCCGGATTCAAGGTTTTGAAAAGGCTGGCTTGCGAAGGCCAGGTATCTGCAAAATAATTTTATCAAGAATCATACAAACCAAATCCTAAGTATTGTGACAATCAAATGAAATCTAAAATAAGTATAAATTATTTAAAAGTAAAGTGCATGGTACAGTGAATTTTAATTTCTGTTTTCATCTAAAATATTGATAAAAGCATTTAAATGAATTGCAAATTGAAACTGTCCTTGATATAGGGCTAAGTAAAACAAAACTTATAATGTCGGGAAAAAAAATTACAGAATTCAGGATAACCCCCCTGTCCCAAAATATACACTTTTAGTTAACTTCTTGAGTGTATAAAGCTATGCCTTGACAACAAATCACTTTTAAAACGTGTCTAGGTTCCTGATGCTGATAATTACAGTCCTTCCAGTTTAATGAATGAAGGTTTTTGATGCTCGTGATTTCGAAACTTAAACATCTCAGGTGCACAGAAAGGAGTATAGCACATTGTCAAAGATCCATTGATCACAACTAAATCCGCTTTCAAATACGGACAGGTAGTTTGTGTTGAATCAAACTTTCTACCACATAATTCGAGTGTTTGCTTTGTCTAACTTATTTGCATGCTTATCCTTCACTAAATGCGATGAAGATAGCACTACTGTCAAGGGGAGTGCAACCTAATCAAGAGTTTCCAATTGCCTTCTTTGGAATATTTCCCTTCTGTTATGTACCCTCTTCCCTCTCATATGCAAAAGCATAGGGAGAAAAGATTCCGTGAAGGTTGCTTGACGACTAAAAGTGCATGCTTCATACTGAAGACAGATAAGTAAGAACTTTGAATTGGAAGTGATCTATAAGATATAAAATGTTCTTCTGAGCCCACAACAACCTATTTAAGACTTTGAGAAATTATTGGGGTAGACGAGACAGCCCAAAACTTCTCTCGATGTTCAGATTTGTTGATTAGCATCCCATACAGTCCGGGATTCAGAGTAATTTTACCTCTCGTTATATTTATGGCATTCATGCAAATGGGAGGATGAGGATCTTTTTACAGTCATAACTCATGCAAACAATTATTATGTGAAAGGTCTCATGAACAAACCCAACGTTACTTGCAATTACATTGATTCCATCCAATGTGCTAGTGAACCTGAAACTAATATAATTATGAGAAATTGCATAAGTACTTATGTAAAATGGATCAGGTTTCTTGAGATAATCCTGCTGAATCTAGTTGTGGAGCTATTGAGGGAAACTGGTCAGTGACTGCTAGGATTTACTCAGCATATTATCCATAAGATGGCTCTTTTAGCTGAACTTGGGTATTTTAGGAGAAATCATGTGCACAACAAAATCATCGAGTGTTAGGAACCCAGAATTGAAAATAGAAAAAAGAGTAACATTCTTTATTGTATAGACTGAAAAGAACACAAAAATAGGAGAGCTCTCTCCTCCAAGGGTTTCCCCTACCCAAAGAGCTAAAACTCAATCTACATAATTATCCGAAAGTTCCATTATTGTCAATGGTATCCTCTTCTCTTTTCTCCTCCCAATTGATTGAATTTTCTTCTCCATCTAAGGGTTTCTTTGCTTTCTTGATGTCTTGGAGACTCTTGTTCTCAACATCCATACCCATCTTTACCACTTTCTTTCCTTTCATGATGTCTTGAAAAAACTCCTCACTCCTTCCCTTTCTTGCTCTGTAAACAGATTTCTCACTTCCTTTTGAGCCCCTTTCGTGATTCTTGGATTTCCGCATCATTTCTTTTATTTCTTGGATATCTTTTCTTATCTCTTAAATATTTCTTCTCCATTCTGCTATCACCTTATTCTGTTCGTTGGCCCACCTCCCCAAAGTATTGACTCTTCCTTACATGCTTCCACCACTTTTTGATCCAGCAGGTCGGACAAAGTTGTTAGGAACCCAGAATTGAAAAGAGAAAGAAGAGTAATATTCTTTATTGTATAAACTGAAAAGAACACAAAAATAGGAGAGCACTCTCTCCTCCAAAGGTTTCCCTTCACAAAGAGCTAAAGCTCAATCTACAAAATCATCCGAAAGTGTCCTCCATACCAGGACTCCTCACTCACCCTAACAACCTAACTCACAACTACTTCTTAATATGTTTCCTCCTATCATACACATTATATCCTATCATCGAGTGACTAACAAGTTGCTATTTCTTTGATCATTCAGTTGTCCTTGAGCCACCCTAAGACTGAATACTCATAAGAATCATACATCGAAGAAACAAAGATTGGGAGTTGAGGTTCATCCATACCCTCTAACAATGCATTCATTGCACATATCAATGGATATATCTTTGCTTTAGATTTCTGAAATTTCAATGGCCTATGTGCCCAATCTGACTCTTGTATCGACTTAGTTTTTAATTAATTTTCCCTCCAATATACCCCACCAGCCCACCTACCCAAATGAGTGCATGATTGAGTAAAAAGAAAATTAGCAAGAACACAACATATCTACAAGCATGACAAGACAAGTTTCTCTTGCTCAATAAAATAATATTTCTTTATTTTGTATTCTCTGGGACTTGTAATATGTAGGATTTAATACTTGTATTTTAAGGTACAATTAGTAAGAACAGGTTTAGATGGGCCTTTTCAAACCTAATTAGTGATCATAATCAAGGCCAAGGAAGGCTCAACAAAAGCACGTTCCAAAGAGGTATGGCAAACAATGGAAGAGCTCTCTATTTCCGGCCAACTCCCAAGATTGCCTTTGATTTTATTTTCAAAATTTTAATTTCAAAGCTCCCTCCCATTTTCTATTTGAATTTCGACCTGGGTTAAGCTTTCGCCTAGAAGCTACTTTCACATTTCATTAGACGACAATTAGGATGAGAATTTAGAATGGTATTAGGAAATAAATAGCCCCTTACTCCTATTGTAATCACTTTTGAATTTGAGAATTTGAGCTATGAGAACACTTGTGAGAGATTACTTACTTAGGATCTTATTGGATTCCTAGGAGACAAGTGGCGGTTCTTTCTTGGTCTTATCATAAAAATGAAGTTCTCTCCATCTTCAAGTGACACTCTTCTTCCATCTCTACAAGTCTCTCCATCCTTTTTTGTTTTGCTGTCTTGTTTCAATTCTAGCTCATGTTCTTGTCTACTTCTGCAGTTCTTCTTCCTATTTCAATTCAGTTCTCGTGTTATGTTGTTTGTTTAAATCTGAATTAGATGTATCTTGTTTTTTTAAAATTCCTCTTGCTGTTAGGATCCTTGATTCACACCATCTAGTGCCATATAAATGCACTTAAGAAATTAATGATGACATTCAACTCAAGCACTTGTTATTTCCAATTGCTTCATATGTTCATTGGTACCCAAATACATGATCTTTACCGTACCCCCAGCCTCTTGGGACCAAAAACCTCTACTTTCAACCAAGTTGAGGTTGACGCTCCCAACTGAAGTAGTCGTAATAAAAATAAAAGCATTCTTATTATAACGGAAAAACCCTCTCATAAATGTGACAGTAGTATCAGTACGATCAGGACAGTTGTAAAGAAATCACCAAGAGAAATACCTCAACTCCATTAGGGCCTATTCGGTTCCGAGAAATGAAGTTGACAATCAGAGTTGCAAATTCATCAGGTACATCTTCCTAAAAATATTGAGCCACAAGTTATTAAATTACAAATTGTAGGAGAAAACCAGAAACAACATAATGAATGCAGAAGGACACGGCAAGTACAAACCTGAATAGCGTGCCCTGTATGCCTTACAACTACCATTTGAAACTTCCCTTGCATCTGACCAATTGTAAGAGACCTGTCATAGGAATAATTCCGAGAAAATATCAGAACTCCACTTCAACAATTCTGTTTTCTTACAACTGAGAAAGAATACGAGAAACAGAATTACACAGTACACAATGTTATTTGTTCGCGTAAAAAGTTCACATTAGTATCCCAAACATATATTATCACCCTCGTATTAAAATCATATAAATCCTTCTTATACATCTAAAATAAATATGTTGTAATCTACATAGTGGTGCATAAAAAGATGGCCTAAATTTAATTTCAAAAAACATAGATCATATTTACTCGTTGCCGTGAATTTTAATATGAATCAGGATTGCGCCTATAAATGCCACCATTACATACTGTAACATGTTGAAAAAACAGTAGTAGGATGCTGGAATTAATTATTCTCTCATTCATACTTTTGAAACAATACATAGGTGTTTAAAAAGAAACAAACTATTGTCTAATTAAGGTAAAAAATCTCCTGAAATAAAGTCTCTAAATCAGGAGATATCTACCCAATAATACCTGATCTTAATAAAAGAAAATCTGCCCAATAATTACTAATCCTAATCCCTTAATTTTAGGGATTACAGATAATTGCAGGAATACACATAATTGCTATATTAATTGTGTAATAAATTCACATATTCTGACATAACAACATAACAAAAGAAAAAGGAACAATCATAGTGTGGGACACATTTTTCGATGGTACTAGTGAATGAAAAATAAAAGAGTCTTCAAAAATATTTAGACAACTAAAATTTACCTTATTATGAATTTCAGTTATATCTATTAATGAACCAAAAACAGCAAAGTTTTACCCCACAAAGTGAGGTCAGCTACACAAGACACACAACTTCGTTCCACTCAGTTGAAGACCAAATCTATAGAGATTATTCACCGTGAGATCCCTCTTAACAACTCACCAGTGTTGTTCTTAGTTCCCCTCTCTCCCTTTTCTTAGAACAAAAAAACCATGAAATCTCCTCTCCTCACAATTGTTTTCAGTGACCATTGAACATGTTCATATCACATTAAGCAATTATAATGTTATATTTTCCCAATCAGTTTCCCACCAATATCTTCTCATATGGTAACCTTTCTTTGGAGACCACATATCCAACTTAACATTCTCATTCTTGCTACTCCCACATTTTCCCCCATTGTCTCTTAAATGTTCAACGTTCACTAACCTAGAGTATAGTTAGAGATGTATAGCTATGACTGAAAGTGACTTAAAAATTGAGCTAATCTCAGATCATAACCTGCCATGCTACTTGGAACATGTAGTAGTAACACATAAAGTTGGAATAAGATTTGCATTCTATTTTTAGCATTGAAATTGGCTAGCTATAAAAGATGTTTTCACTGAAAACCAACAAATAAAGTTTATGGTACCACCAAAAGTTAAAATAATTCAAAAAGAGTAACCTGTCCAATCTATCTGTTCCTGCTAATAACAACAACTTTGGAACTGGACTTGACAAAAATTTATCGGAGAGTCCTTCATACCTGTAAGAAAAAATATTAACTGCTTAAAGGGATAGTAAGATACCACAAGAGTTACTTTCAATTTGATGAAAACTTAGCCTAGTTGGATTTGTTTAGAATCAAGTAATCATGCTCTGCATTCCAAGGAAGTATATCATCTAAAATTCTTCAAGCAAAAAATATGAAGAAAAATTGTGGAAAGAAAGGAGCCAACGGTGATTGTTTTAACACATTCCTCTTTGCATAAAGACTCAACGAAAATCCAAACAACAATATATGAAGCAATTACCCAACAACAATCAAAAGTGAAGCCCCAGACAATCCACCTCTTGCTTAGAAGTTAGAGAAGATAGAAAGTAATTGGTTTCATTCATATATACAATTTGCAACTGCTGTGAACATCTGGCATGAAAGTTAAGATAAAAACATACCAGCCTTTCCAATATTGTTCAGTCTTTTCCAGCTCAGTTCGGTAAAGATAACTGCGATATCACATCAGTGTCATACTAATCAAGCATAAAACTAAACAAAAGGACACGTAACCAGATGTTTAGAATGCATGGAACTCATAAACAACATTATATTTTGAATTATTCTATCAAAGTAATGGAAAGCTAAGAGAAGCATTACTACTCACCATTTCTTTGACTCGTTATATTTTAATGTGGAAGGGATGGATACACGAGCAGAATCAATATTTCTTAGAGACCCCGCCCTGACACTCCATTCAATCTGAACAGAAGCAATTTCAGCTCACATCAAAATTCACCAGAATAAATGAAGCAACAGTGAGCCTTCACTTAAACCTAGAGCTTATGCACGTTTGATAACACAGCCATATGATATGACATGCAACAAATGCCTCCACATAAAAATCTCAATTGATGTTTTTGCACTTATAGCATGCCATTGGACGGTGAATGGCAGAGGCAAATCAATTAAATTAAAGTTTTAAATACAATTTTGATCCCTCTATTTTGTTCAAGTTGCAATTTAAGTCCTCCCCCATTTTTAAATAGATATTTAGTCCCCGTCCTTTTAAAAAATTAGACCAATCTTCAATTTTGTCTACATTTATTTTTTGTATTTCTTAAGTTTAGTTAATTAAATATTTTTTCGGATCTTAAATGAATATGTTTAGGTCTAGGATTCAATCGGACCATAATAAAAGAAATCAAACGCAAACAAAATTGTGGATTGAACCAAAATTCTGGATTTCCTAAAATAGGACCAAATCTCAATTTTAAGATGGAAAACGGGAGAGACTGAAAGTGTAGATTATATATAAGCTCAAAACAGAAATAAACCACTTGGTATGTACAAATATAATAATGTATGTTAGTAAATTTAAGCTATGGCTTATAACAGCCAAAAGCTACTCATTCTATGTTTGTATACATTTTTTTTCTCATTCAAGACCTCCCTCGATTAAATACTTTTGGTGTTCTTGGTTCTTGGATCCACACACCTTGTGCACTGACTAGTAACTTATCGTGCCATGAAGCTAGTAAATTAGTGCCTCAGTTTAGAGGTTGATAATTTGCACCAGTGCCTCTTATTCAAAAACAATGATTACGTTATAACTTTGTTAGCTATTTCAACGAAAAAATTCAGTTTTAAATAACAATTTCAAGTGCATTTCTAACCAGAACTCAATATTCAAGAGGAATATCATAAATTAGGATTGGGATGACATTCAAAAAAAATGTAAAGACTGCTTTAATAATGACAATGAAAAGAAAGTAAAAAAGATCAAAATCACAAACAGTAGAGATAATAGAAAACACAACTTGAAACACAAATGAAAGAAGGTATAGAGACAGGGCTCACAGCTTTTTCAATGCTTGAAAAATGTTGCATCCTGTTTGATAGAATTTTCTGCATATGCATGAGTGAGGCCATAGCTGTTCCCTGAAATTGTTTAGACAATCAACATCTTTGTTCCAATGACGAAAAAAGTCATAACAAAATTTATGCGGCAATTAACCACAAAAAACAACCTCTACAACATCCACGACAACCAACCCAGCCAAGGTGGACAATGATCTTCTTGCAGCAACATGCACAGCAATTGATCCTCCCATGCTTCAATAGTGAAACAAATTTTGATCAATGACCGATAATAATAATAATAATAATATAAAACAAAGTTAAATGTAATTTATACAAGTGGAAAACTGGTCATGCTCAGTACACCATATATATTCATAGGAATAAAATTCAGAGAAGAAAATAAGTGAAAAATAAAGGCAAGTGGTGCAGATACAGACAAAAACATAAAAAGAAACACAAATATCGACAAAAGTAAATGCAAATGTCAAATTAAAGTGGTAATACAAAACAGTTATACAGAATATCCTTGTAGCTATGCCACATTACAGTCTTATAGCAAATGCATAATGCTTATGAGTTATGAAGCACAATACACAGTGATTGAAGGATGATAAATCTAGTCAGATGTAGTAAAGCTGTGGTGAAGAGGCAGGTAGCACATATCAGGGAAAAATGTTTTGACCCTTGAGACTAATGGATTTCATGTATCAAACAAAGTACATAAGGTTCTTCTTTTATCAACTTAGTAGCATATGACTTGGTTTATTGAGAGCTTAAAAAATTACTTCAGATTGAAGTTATAGCTGTTTCATAATCCTATAATTTTTGAAGCATCAAACTTACTTTTAAGTTGACGTTTCTTTTATAGAGTGTCCTTGGGTGTTTGGAGTTGAAATGAAGAAACAAAAGGAGAAGTGGAAACCAAAATGCCCTTAAAAGACTCTGAACTTATAGAAGGAAAAAATACTTCAAACTAATAAAAGCTTAACAAGAGTTATATGATATTATCATCTAATGAAGGCAGTGAAAGAAGGGTAATCACAGTTGAATTATATAGATATATTTAAATATATTTTGTGGCACATTTAAGCTGGAAAAGAATCCAATATTACTTCCAGAGACTAATGTACTTAACCAAGATAAAAGTGTCAAAAAGTATAACATTATTAATTGATCTTTGACAATTGACTTCAGGTATGAAAGCCCCTATAACAAGAATCCAAGAAAATTAATTTAAGAAACAAAATCACCTGTGACCAACAAGAATCATTGCTGGAGGAGAGTTGCCATATAATTCCTTTATAATAGCAAATACATCATTGCACATAGTCTGCACAAGAAGATGATTACCTCTACAAGTACATGAGTAATAAGATATCCAATTTAGTTCATTTACTACTTTTTACCTCAACAGATAAGTCGAGATCATTTTCTGTTGATGATTTCCCATGACCTCTCAAGTCCATAGCTACCACCCTAGCTTTCTCCTTAATTTTACTTGCTGAGACAGCAAATGAAAGCCTGTGGAAATATAATGTGAAGACTTTCATCAGGTTGTATATTATGAATAATTTGAAAAAAAAAATGTTGATAAATGACATGTTTCTGAATTGTCATGTTCTAACATCTAGAACATTATTTCAAAATCCCTCTAATGATTTGACCAACAACTTTCTTCAGTCTCCCTCTACCTGCAACAATTTGACTATATTCTACTTGATTCACCCTTCTTACTTACTTGTGCTCCGATGAGTCTTCTCTAAACATGCCCAAACCATCTAAGACAAGACATTACCTTTTCTCTAATGTTTGTATTAATAGCTCTATCCGGTATTGTGTGCTCCTTCATTCATAGGAACATTCTCAATTGTAAAACATTAAGCTTACTTTCTTGTTGCCTGTTTCCCACCCAACACACAATCTCATAGCTTGCATGCAGGCCTTCTAACTGTGCAGTAAAATTTTACTCTAAGACTTTATGCATAAAAAAGAGAAACACTTCTGAATATGAAAATAATTTATGTGCACACACTTGCATTTACATTCCTTCAGTCTGTTTAGAGTCTGCTTATTCATATAAATACATTACACCAATTAAACTACCAATGCCATAAATAAAAATCCTAACAGAATAATCAAAATTAATCTGATTGATTAATGCATTACACCAACTAACTATCAATGCCATAAATAAAAATCCTAACAGAATAATCAAAATTAATCTGATTGATTAATGCATTATACCAATTAACCATCAATGCCATAAATAAAAATCCTAACAGAACAATCAAAATTAAATTGATTGGTAATCAAAATTAATCTGATTGATAATCAGAATTAATCCACGTAGCTTCCTTATTTATCTTCCTATAACACATTGTGCGAGACTTAGACAATGTATTCTTCCAAAAACATTTAATTTTCCTACAAGATCAAGAAATTTAAAATATTAACCAAAAGTTAGCACACAGCACTACCAACTGTCTCAAGAGGAAATTTAGAGGTAGGCGACAGTAAATTCAACAATACTTCGTGGACCATTAATAATAACTATAAATTAAGAGAAGAAACAATGAATAAGACACACATTAGCACCAATCGTACCCGGAATAACCACCACCGTGTAAACAGAATACAACGGGTCCCTCGGTTCCTGCCGAGTAAACATGAAACACCTGAACAAATGGGGAAAAATGACAGAAGAAAATTCATATTATCGGGGGATTACAGAAAGCGGTCACAGAAAGAGCATGATTTAGATTCCCAGACTAACATCGTTCGATTCGGGAATCGCAACATCCTCTTCTTTATCAAAATACTGGGACCAATCTAGAGGCGCGTATTTTTCTGAAGAGCTCCTACAATAAACAACGGTTAAAACGATGGTGAACACCGCCGTTTACATGCAGATGCGGATAACAATCTGCTGATAAGTGAAGAGGTGAAAAGAAGAAGATCGCAGAAGCTTACTTAGTCGGTGGGCGATGAGGAACGGAAGCGAAAGCAGAATCGGGTTGAGTTTGCTGTTGTGAAGGCTCCTCCGTCGCATTTTCTGGAAGCGAAGCCATGTGAGAAGAAGAAGATTCCATAACTCTCCGTCTTCCTATGTCGATCTCCAATGTTCGATCACACTTTTGCAGAATCAGACCAGAACTGAATTGTAAATAAAAATTTAAATCTGAAATGAATAAACATTTTCATTAAAAAAATCTAAAGAATAAGAAAGCAAAACACATTAACGATAATTGGTCGGAGAATACACTCGATGAGCAAGAAAGCGACACAGTTTCGTCGAATCGCAGTACACTTCTTGTATGCAATATGATGCTTCAGTTCTTGGATGATGACGGGTTGTGATAAAACTCTTGCATCGTATTAAAGAAAATGAATACAACTCAACCATCTATAATGAGTTCTAACACAATTCCAAACACTCTTTTAAACCTGCTTAATTTTGATTATGACTAATAAAATATTAAATTTTAATTATAAAAATCTAAAATTGAAAAAACGACCAGAATTAAAAATACCGTGATTTTACCTTTGGAGCATTACAGGAACTGTAATGATACATGTACGCTCTTTTTTTTATTTACACTTGTTTAATATTATTAAAATTTTACTTTTATTTTTAAATATAAAATGGTTTAGGGGAAAATTACATAAAAAAGTAAATATATTAGGTTTTTTAGGTGTAGAAAAATTATTTGGTGTACATGTATTGTCTATAACTATATATTGAATTTTTCTTTTTTTTTACACGTTTTTATTTTTAGTTTTACCTTTAAATACTTTAATTTAAAATTCATTATATTTTTAAATTAAAATAATTATTTTGTCGTCTTTATTTTTAAAATCGTTATTTAAATTTAATTATTATTTTATTAAATTAATTATCTGTGATTAGAAAGGAGGACACACGTGTGTTTCCACTAATTTTTTCTAATAAAAATACATCTGATTATATATGCCTAGTGATTTTACGCATTAAGGTCACTTTATCGTAAATTTTTTTAGTGTCAGATTTTCACATTTCAGAGATTTAATTCAGAAGTTTAAGTAGTAAGTAGGATTAAACTAAAAAAATGGTTGCAGTTGAAATCAAGACTGAACATTTGACTTGTGGGATAGAAAGTTTGGTTGGCTCATCAACTATATATTAAAATAATTTTGAAAAACAAGAAACACCTTGATGCAACTTTACAAGAGTTTTACATGACAAAAACATATGGCTGAGGAAAAATGCATAATTTATTGGTTTATGTTTCTAAAACATAACCAAAAAAACATGGATGAGGAAATTTTACATAACTTATGGGTTTATGCTTTTACGGAAATTTTTTCTCTCAGAATTAAGAATCGTCAAAACGGATTATTTTTTCATGAAGATTATTTTTTAATTTTAAAATAAACATATTGGATTGCGTTTTTGTGTTTTTTTTATATTTTATTGTTGTTTATAATAATCTTTTAGAGATTTCATATGCACTATAAATAAAACGAATTTATATAATATAAAAATGTATAAATCTTATTTCATAAGTTCATGATATTGGATTAAATTTGAAATTCATTTCTTAAATACTAGAGTTGTGGGTTAGGGTTTATTTTAACCATATTTTTCTGTTAGGTCAATTATATCATTTATTATCTAATCTTTATTGAATTATTCATTCATATTTAGTTTTACACCTAAATGTCAGTTTAAATGAGGTTTGGATTTATATTTAATATATACGATATTTGATATTTGAAATTACCGGTTAAAAATGATATTTTATATGTATATATTCTCATATTTTTGCGTATTAGATGTATATTAATATATGATTTATTTCTCATTATCATTTTAGTGGTTTGAATTTTAATTATAGTCTTCATATTAGACAATAGTAGATTAAAATAAAAAACTACAATTTTGTATTATATTTTTAATATAAAACAATCGTCTAATTTATATATTAGTAAGTGAGTTTGAATTGAATTAGTTCATCGATGAAGTTACGATAAATGTATAAAAGTAACCATGTTTTGAGTTATAATTTAAGATGCCACTTAAAAGTTTGTGGAAATGAAAACTTAGTTCATCATGTGCATACAAAAACAAAATGATTTAATATAGCATATTTTGATAATTTCATTAAAAAAAATCACAACAATATTACTAGTTTTTGTAAACTAATACTTTTTCGTTAAAGGTGGTTCAGCTTTTATGTACAACTTGTTGCATGATTACATTTCGAACCTAGATAATTATAATAATATTTGTGTTGTGGATGAATATTTCTTGTTAAAAAAATTTATGGTGGTGTGTTAATAGAATATAATGTCTCTCCGTTTGTTAATGGATTTTAGGGTTTACAGTAATTAAATCTAATTCATAATAGTTAAGTAACAATCCTAATTCTTTGACATTTAAGCATACAAATGTGTATTGTAGAGGAATTAAAAATAATTTCCAAATAGGTTAATATTTTTTATTGGATGGAATATTATAATATTAAAGAAGATGGAGAGCAAGTTTAAATTATAAGAATTTGCTAGGGGTAGACAAAAAATAATAATAGCAAATTCTCCTAAACAAACATTTTTAAAATTTAAATGTCCTTTTTAAAACGTGAAATTAACTAATGATAAATTTTTTAATGTGATGATAATTTTTCATTTTTCTTAACATATAAAATTCATAGTATAAAATGATTTTCAAACTTATGTTTTCTTTTTATAATATTTTTTTATAAATGTTGTGTTGTTTTATTATGAATTTTGTATGATACTTTTGTTTTTTTTTATAAATATTCATGTAATAACATTTGGAAAATATTTTTCATTGATGGAAAATTTTAGTTTATTTTTACTTTCTATGTAATTTTTGTGTGAAATATTTGTTTACTCGTTATTTTGGAAAATAATGATAGCCAACTTATAAAAGAGATACAAGTATCCAACTTATTTTGGAAATATACTTAGTTCGTGGTAATGTAGGTGTTGTTCATGGCATCGTTTTCATCGATTTTCAAGACATGGCTAAATAATTTTGTTTTTCAAACTTAACCATCAACAATACAAATTTTGTACTTTAGAATGTACAATCTAAATATGTAAAAGAAAATTATATTAAAAAATGTATAATCTTAAATATAAATTTGCAGTCTGAATATACACCATAAAATACAAATTTTTATATTCCACATATATTTCACAACACACTACAAATTTTACATTTCAAATTATATACTACAAAATATAATTTCTATCATGTATTACATTTTTTTATTTGAAATTATCTGTTTTGGAATACAAATTTTGATTCAAACTATACATTACAAAACATAAAAAAATTAAAATTTTGTATTATGTAATCCAAAAGCTGTTCGAATTGTATAATCTAAAATTCACACATAAATGAGAAACTCACAAAAAAAAAAAATCAATGCATAAACACAACCACCAGCAATCACCTCCCACAAACCACCACCACAAACTTCAAAACACTTATTCTCTAAATTTATTTTCAGAAGGATAATATTAGTATTTTGAAGAGCACGGGGTGCAGGAAGAATTTGCCATCAGGAAGAAAGAGCCCATTAACAGTAGTAAAAGCCCAACGGCCCGCGAGAGACAGGTAGGTACCAGTTGTACTAAAAGCCTAGGGTGTGACTGGCATGGGTGCGTAGGTCGTAACCCTAAAATCAGAACCAGCGAGTGGCAGTGACACAATAAATATCCATTCGTCTCGAACCACCTCATTTCCCTCCACCCCTCTCTCTCCTTCACCACACACTCCTGCTCGCACGTTTATCTTTCACAGCTCATGGCGGAGGAAGAAGTTGCGGCACCTGCTGGCAGCCCCGTTCCCTCTGATCACAAGCGGAAACTCGAAGATCTGCAGCCCGAAACCACCGAATCTAATGCCAATTCAAACTCCAATGTCGACGGCGAAACGGCCGATACGGCGGTTCCCGCAGAGACCGAGAACAAGCGTCCTCGCCTCGACGACCAGCGGGACGTCCCCGGTACTGTAATCGTCAATTTGCTTTCCAATTCAATTAATTCAATTATTCGGGTCCTGCAATGGCCGTAATAGTTTTTTCCATTCATTATAATATTGTTAGTAAAATAATCCTTGAGGATGATATTAGGTCTGAAAGAGAAAGAAAGAGGAGAAATGATTTATATTAAATGATACTGTGATAAATGCTAGCGCCACAGCCGTTGAATTGCATTATCGGCTTAATTTACTGGGTATCATGGAATTACGTGGGTTACACTCTCTTCAGTGAATCTCACCCGCATTTTGTGATTCTGAATACATTCCAGCGTGTAATAGGGCGTGGTTTAGAAAGAGTGTGTTTCTAGCATTCCTTATTGTTCTTTTCTTGCGAGGACCTATTTGTGTAAATCTTACTCCGGTTTTGGTGTCAACAGCTAATACAAATGGGCATCAAGATGAGCAAGAGGCTGAGCAAGAGAAAGAAACCGAAGAAAGATCGGCTTTGGAGGATGTCACTCCTGAGCCTGATCAAACTACTACCAAAGATCCTACTGAGGCAACTGTCGTTGAACAAAAATCTGGTGAGAATAGCGAGCTAGATGATGCCAGAGAACCTCCTGTCGAGAACGCTGGACATGAAAGTGCCGAGGAGCCTTCTAAAGAAACTCAACAAGCGTCTAAGGACGCAACTGAACCAGATACTTCTGGAGACAAGCAGCCCAGTACTGTTGAAACTGCTTTGCATAGTGTGGAAGTTCCGTATGATAAGGTGTTGATTATGTATCCGAGATTTTGATGTTATATTAAGTTTGTTCGTGAAAAATATTTTATTTTGGATTCTTGTATAATTGAACACCATAGTTGTTCTTATCTATTTGTATTTTGCTTTAAAATATTATTTATCTTCTATGAATTTCTTGTACCTGATTTCAGGAAGATGCTTCTTTTGAACATAAGCAATCCGCATCCGAGGCTGAGATAACAACGCGGAGAATTGAGGTTCCTAACAACAAGGTATTTCGATTCTCTTGGATGCATGTTATGGGGCTCAATTATATTACATGTTTGTATCATAGTTGGATTTCGTGGGTTTGTAGTTTTGAAGCACACAATGCAATTGAAAAATTTCCTCTCTGTCATGGTTTGTAGTTTTGCTTATTCTTTGTATATTGAAATTAACAATTCTGTTGCGTATGTGTTTGCATCTTGTATGGGATCTATTGTATTGTTAGAATTGGGACTCAGTTTGAAAATATTAGTCAAAATATACATCTGTGTTTGTGCACTAACATTGATTTTTGTTGGAGTTGAAGTAGTCATGTTTGTGTTTGTCTGAGTCTGTTTTTACTCACGAATTGCCAATGACAACGGACATGATTGGTTTTGCGACTACAGAGGAAACGGGGGAATCATAGGGTGGATTGAGTTGAGCTGGTTTAAAGGTTGAGTTAGGTCTAATCCATATCTGTGATTTTATCAGGCCTCAACTCTATCTATCATTTTTTGGCTATTGTCGATGCCTATTTGACAAAATTTCATACTTCAGTTTTTGTGTTTTGGGAATGCGGAATGTCTTATTATCCCACAAGTCATGTCGTTTAAAAATAATGCTAGAAGACTCCTTATAAGTTTTTTGCAATCCTCCCCACCCAAGCTAACTTTTGGAGTTAATTGAGGCCAATCCATTTGTAATACACATTATATTATGAAAAACTCACTTGCTTAGTTTATTTATATGACTTTTAACATTTTAATGTTCACAATATTGGATGTTTTGGTTTTAGTTCCTATTTAATTTTTTGTTTATTTTTCCTCTTTTTTATTTTTCTTTCTTTGCTTTTAGCTCCTGCCTTTAGCTTTATTCGTAAATTTAGTGGTGATGACATCACATGGCATGTCAACAAAATAGCCGACTCAGCAATGGTAATATTATCAAAAAGAGTCTTGTTTACATATAATATCATCAAGGACTAAATTGTGGTACATTTATAGGGACTAAAATAAAAAAAAGTACGTTATTTAATATATTTTTAGGAACTAAATTTAAGTAATAAAATATTTACTGGGACTTAATATAGAAATATGATATTTATAAGGACTAAATCAAAACTAATTTATTTACAAGGGAGTTATATAATAAGGGACATATTTACTAATTCTTTCGTCATATTCAACAACCATAATGTTTATTAACATATGCAATTCACATTAGTAAACTAAATATAATTATTCTTCCACTTAAAAGTGGATAAATTTTTTTATTGTATTGCTGCTTCTTCCTGGTTTTTTATTTTGGGGTGACGATCTATGCATCCATGCCAGTCACACCCTTTGCCTTACTACTACAAGTATCTACCTCTGCATCATGGGTACGGGCTTCTGCTATTGTCAATGTGGTCTAAGAGAATGCAACTAGTCATTATACATTAGTCATCATGGACCAGTCATTACTGAAATTTTACGGTAGTTGTTATGATTTGTTATTTTCATTCCTGAAGATCAGAAACCCTAAATATCTTAGCTTGAAAAAAATGATCATGAAGATCCCACCATACCTCTGAAGCTTGATCGATCCAGAGAATGGATTGCAGAATAGAATCACAATGGGTCTATGAATCCAAGCGAGTACAATATTGTTGCATCACTCCCATGCTGTATCTGTTGGTGACGGAGGAAGAATGCTGCCGTCTACAAACTTCATTTATTTTTGGAGAGGAGAGCACGCTGCAAGGCTAATGCCTGTGAGGGTGACTGTTGGCATGAAGAATCAAAGAATTTGAGGGATTGGTGAGGTAATCACCATAAATTGAGCCCTGGTTAGCCATGGTGATATAAGAAGGGATAAAAATAATTCGTATCAGTGGTTTGGCCACCAGAGTTTCTTAAGGATCTTTGATACCATCTCAGAATGAATATCTTGTTGATTTCATCATTCTCCCTCAATACAGTAAAGGCCATGGCCATTTATACCACGATGAAGGAATCATCTGTGCATAACAAACTTGACACGAGTTATACTATGCATAAAACTGTACAGGAATGAAATATAGCAACTTGTACTGAACCAATCAAGAGTGATTATTCTTTTTAAATTTGTACATTTTGCTTTTAGGTACCAATAATGAAGTTAATTGCATGCATATTTGTTACATTTTCTCTTGAAGCTGTCTTATTTTCTAATTAATTGAACATCTGTCTTGGATTTGTTTTTTAATGATTTATTTTTTTTATGCACAGGTTGGTGTACTTATTGGGAAGGCTGGGGATACTATACGATACCTACAGTATAATTCAGGTGCAAAGATTCAGATCACGAGGGATGCTGATGCTGATCCCCACTGTGCTTCAAGGTCTGTGGAATTGATAGGAAGTTTGGAAAGTATTGAGAAGGCAGAAAAACTAATGAATGCCGTGATTGCAGAGGTTTGATATCATATCCGTTCTTCATCTTGCTCTTGTTTGTCTACTTTTTTCTTGTCTTTATGCTTATGCTTGTTTCATTTCATATTTGGCAGGCTGATGCTGGGGGATCTCCTTCTCTTGTAGCACGGGGCCTCTCCCCTGCTCAAGCTACCGTTGGATCTGAACAAATTCAGATACAAGTTCCAAATGAAAAGGTGATAGACTAACACTATCTCTAAATTCGTTTTATTAGAAAAAATCATTATTCGTGCTTTTTATTATTGTATGTAACCTTGAGTGATGTGTTTCTTTTATACAGGTTGGATTAATCATTGGGAGAGGTGGAGAAACAATTAAAAGCCTGCAGACCAAATCTGGGGCACGGATCCAGGTAGTTGTTATCGTTAACCTCGAACCTTTTTGTATTAAATCTGTGTAGTCAAGATTGAACCTAAATTGGAATTAAACTGCTAATAATGAGCTGTATATCAATACTTTGATTTTGAAATGCATAGCATAGAATAATATAATGGAGTGCTTCCTGATTTGTCATGTTTCTTGAAATCATTCTGATTTTAGAGATACATCTTATTGTAAATTGATGAATAGATCTATGGAAAGTGAATTGTTGCATATTTTATTTTAAAGAAACCAGTGGTGACCAACCCATTGTCGAACCAATGTGTAAGAGCTCTCTTGAGTTAAGCGAAAGTGCTCCTTACCACACATGTAATAATTTTAAATTTAATTATTCAGTGCTAGTGTATTTCTGAGTTATATGAAAGTTTTGTACTTGACTTCAATTTTTGTTTTTCCTGCCAAGATCGTTGCCTGAACATTCATCTTTAATATAAAGGAATATGTTGCCTAAATGTCATGTGTATTAAGTTTATTTTAGGCTTGGAGACGTAAAAATATTCTATTGAATGATGTTTGTTGTTACTGACTTGTGTGTTTAGCTGAACACTTAATTTGAGTGTTAATTATAAATGTCTTTGATCTTGAAATAATATTTTCTTATTCTTATCTTTTAGTCTTCATGTATATGTATAATGAATTATTTAACTTGAAATTGAAATCTTTGGTATATTGATCACCCTGCTGTCCTAGCTGTTTCTGGGTGTGGCTGCTCTGTACTTATGGGATTGATAACTGCAGGATAAGCAGTTCTGCCATGCTGATTAATTGTGATTTCTGTCGAGTTTGACACCATTTGAGACTCATACACTTTTTCGAGATTTAGTTTCTTAGAATTCGTTCATTTTATAATTATTAGTTACTATTGTCGCCTCCAACAAGAGTGTTTTGCAATTTTATAATCTCTTCATTCTCCTTTTTTGAATTTAGCTTGTGAATTTTGATTAAATTCCTTTTTTCATGTTTTAGTTGATACCTCAACATCTTCCAGAAGGGGATGATTCTAAAGAAAGAACTGTTCAAGTTACTGGTGATAAGAGGCAAATTGAAATTGCACAAGAATTGATAAAAGAAGTCATGAATCAGGTTTGTTTGACTATACATGGCTTATGCTGCAGAAGTTTACAATTTTAATATTCGGAAAGTATTGGTGCTTGTTTATCTTAGTATAGTTTTTACGTTAGTGATCATTATTCTGCATTGGTGTTGATTTATTGACAAATTTTATGTATGGTGATTTTATGTTAATATCCATGTGTTGAATTTGGCTGAACAAATTGCAGTAATTTTTAAAGAATTGTGTGGGTGGTATGGTTATTGTGTAATTTGCGTCCATAACCATGTTTGTGCCAACTTCTATTTATTCTTTTTTTTTAATTGGAAAGTTTATATATATTTTTCTTTTTTGTTATTGGGGGGTAATGCCACCAAATATTGCTTGTTAATTTTGGATGGACTGATGTTGAATTTCCCATTGTGATCACGAGTTTTATAGTTTTATTTATTACTTCATTAGAATTTTTATGCAGAATGAAACTAATAAATACTAAAAGTGATTAGTTGTATATAGCTAACCTTTGTAAATCGGAATCTAGACATTTTCCATGTAGTGTGCATGTATAGAATACAGATCTAGACAAAATCCTCATATATCTGTGCTTGTTTTATTTGGGTTTGATTGCTACCCTACAATTGTATTGTGAAAGCAATAGAAATCTTGATTGTGTTCAAGGAAGTATCCCATGTATTCAATGCCTGTATGAACCATTTATGGAAGTATTGTATCTATTGCTGCCATAGAAGTGAGATTGATCACCTGAAACCGTGTTCGTGAGTTTGGAAAATGATCAATTATCCATGCCAAGGTCAATTAAATCTTCTTAGAAGATCGTATATGTAAACCAAGATGTCAGTTGCAATGATTTATTTTTCTTGAAGGTGCCAATTTCGAATTGGTTGGCTTTAAAAATGCAGATTTGGCTATTGTCTTTTCCCTGGGGTCAGCATTGCTTTCTTGATGTAGCGTAGACAACATATTCACTTTCATCCACTGAAGAGAGGTGGCTGGCATTAAAACCTCAGATTGCAGGATGTTTAATGGTTGGTAAGATTGCTTCAAGACTTAAAAATCATGATTCAGTAAGAATATGTTGTGCTGGCCTTGGTGCTCAAATAGAGCTGCTGTATGATTTGCATGAGACCTTTTGGAAGGAAAGTCATACCTGGTGAAGTAATGGAGTCTGATGATTTTAACTATGTTGGGGCTGTGTTTCTTTATCTAGTTCTATACTCAAATATTTAATAAGCAATTCATGTCATATGGTGTGTATTGAGGTTGGGGGTGTTAACGTAAATCATATGACCTGGTGTCAATCCCAGTATATCGTGTTCATTAACATGCTGTCTATCATATATTGAACCTAATGATAGTGTGGTTTAAAGTACTAGCATAGCATTTTGTTAGATGAGTGTTACATTGGTGTTGTGAGTACAGAAGAGCAAGGAAACCTAGTTGATCAATGTTTGTTGATGAAAGCATGGATTTGAATATTGAAAACTGTGCTTTTTGTGAATCTTCATAACATAGTGGAAGTCTATTGTGTTCGGTCCTCAGCATACAAACATGCATTTTCATTGCCTTTTGCCTGTAAATTATCTTAACCATTCATCACCGATTAGTGTTTATGGGCAACATTGACATATTCAATATATTTATTGGTCCCTTTAATAACAACGTAGTATTTATTGTTTTTATATTTCACCGTAATCTTTTAAGCATTTTTATACGTTTGTTAAGAGATGTTAAACTTCAACGTGCCATCTAAGATTGGCTAGTCGTTGAATTGATAGATTGAATTTAACTCATAGAGCATTATGAGTTTTGCTTTGTCAATGTCCGTCTCCTTCCTTTTCCCTACCTTGTTTGCTGAGGTGAGTTTTTTTTATACCCGTGATAACATTTGTTGTGACTTTATTATATTGTATAGTTGATTACCTACTGTAGTCAAGAATATGATGATTGACATATTACGTATATACATTATATTTACATCTGCTGCATACTATGGTTAATTCCCATCCAGATTTGGTCATTTATTTAGCGCATGATTATATGACATGCTATGGATATTACGTTATATTTATAACCTGCTACGTACTATTCTGTTGGTTCCCATGCAGTTTCAGTTATATCCTTGTCAAATTCTGATGACTTGGTCTGCGTACCATTTACATAATTATGCAATAATATAGATGTAACTCCATCAACTTTATGACCAAATCATTTTGAATTTTCTTACTATAACTTTTTTTGGTTGGGTTGGTAGCACATCCATTATCATTTAATTTGACTACTCATGAATTTTAAATGATTTCTCAAAATATGGGTGTTGAAAGCTGCTTTTGGTTTAACTCTGCGTACGATATTGTTCTGATTAAGAGAATTTTCGTGTTTACTTACTTCATGTCGTGTTTTGGTTGAATAGCCCATCAGGCCATCATCTGGTGGCTTCGGCCAGCAGGCCTATCGCCCACCACGTGGATCTGGTGGCCCACCCCAATGGGGTCAGAGGGGTTCTCATTTTGGCCACCCCTCAGCATATGATTACCAGCATCGTGGGCCATATCCTTCTCATAATCAACCGTATGCCCCTCCATATGGAAATTATCCTCAACATATGGCTCCAAGAAGCGGCTACGGTTCTGGTTGGGAACAAAGGCCTCACCACAGCTTTCAAGCTCCACCCCCACACAATGGTGGTTATGAGTATTATGGAGGACAAGGGGGTCATTTATCTGATGCTCCACCATCCACACAGCTTCCCAGTTCAGCCCCACCACATGGTACTGGTCCTTCCCCTCTACCGTCCATGGGCCCAGCCCCGACTCAGGTGAATTACAACTATGGACAGCCACAAGGTCAGGATTATGGTCATCAAGCTGCTTATTCACAGGCAGGACTTCCTCAACAAGGTTATGGACAGGGATACGAGGAGTCGAAGTATGAAAATCGTGCTCCTAATCAACATCCGTATGCAGGACATGTAAACTCTCAAACTACCTACCCTCAGACTGGTGCTCAGCCGAATTACCCTGCACCTCAGCAGTATGGCAAGCCTCCGCTATATGGCATGCCATCACAAGGACAGCCACAACAACCATATGGTCATCCTAGAGCTACTCAACCAGGCGAAATGCCGTATCAGGGTTCTACTCCTGCCCAGTCATATGGCACGAATGTGCCTACACAACAGCCATACCCATATGCTGTATCCGGGCCATCACAAACAGCATATCCTGGATATGGGTCTGCACCAGCTGCAGATGGCTACAGTCATCCGCAACCTGCATCCGGTGCACCTTATACCCAGCCACAACCCAGTTATGGTCAGCCAGCTGCCCAACCTGCTGCCAGTTATGCACAGGTTGGTCCCACTGGTTATGCATCATACCCATCTTCACAGCCTGGTTACCCTGACCAACAGGCTGCCAACAATGCAGTTTATGGCTACCAAGCACCCCAAGACCCTGGTTATAGCAGTGGTGCTGCACCAGCGTATAGTACAGCCCAACCAAGTGGGCAACCAGGTTATGGTCAACCCACTCAAACTCAAACTGGTTATGAACAATCCAACACACAATCGGCAGGTTATGGGGCTGTACCAGCAACTGCTCCGGCTGCGTATGGCAAGACATTGTCACCACAGCCTGCTGCTTATCCCCAATATGACTCCACCCAGGTTTATGGTGCTCCCCGATGATGTTTTCTATTAACAACCAAATTCTAGTATTAGCATGTTCTAATTTTATGGCTCCTGTTGGTGTATCCTGCTCTCGAATTGCCTGTAATATGTACTGTTTTACATTATGAACGTGGAACATGAAAATGTAATTTTAATAGGCCCGAGTGCTCTGATGTTACAAATTCTTGAAAATCCATGTTGCCTACGGCTGTTGTTTCTTCCAAGTATAAGAAAATTAATCGAGATTGTTGCATCACTCCTGTTTCTGTTTTTGCTGAATACATTTAACGCGCGGCAGACTCCGTAGTACTTCAGTGCTTCCCGCCCAATATTCGCCTGTTAATTTCATGACTCCTGTGACGACATGGTTTTGAATTTCATAAATTAGCGTGCGTTATTAGTTAAATTAAGCATAATTTTTGGTTAAAAGGGGTTGAAGAATTCATTAACTTGCACCATCTCCTTTACCCTTAGTAATATGCTACCATTAATAACATCATAACATGTTAGACGAGATGTTGATCGCGTCAAATATCTAAGTAGATTAGGTTCGGTACTAGACATTTATTTGTAGAATTATTTTGAAATTACAATCTTTAAAAAAGTTGATTAAAAATAAAATGTGCGTGTAGTGTCATGTCATTTTCCGTTTAGAAAATTAATTTGGATACATAATGCTATTTTAAAACTAGTAATCAAAATTGAGTTTTGGACATGAAATCAATAATTAACACGGACTACTTTTTTAATCTTTTTTTAGTTCTTATTTTTTATATTTTGATTGAGTTGATCGTATGCGTAGGGGATTAACAAGACAAAGTGATTTCTATTATTGACGACCAACAAAATTTAAAACTTATGTTTGAATGAATAAAAAAACTTACAAATGTAGCTTCAGTGAAACTTAAGTCTAAAACATGAAATAATGTTTTCAACACAATTTACAGAAAAATAACAGTTCACCAATCTTAGACTCCGGCTGTTGACACAACTTAATTATTTTTAACACGTACTATTAAAATAAGTATACTTTGCATTATTTGATTGAAATTTTGAATTTCTTGAATGTTCATGATATGAACCTGTCTACTCGAGCAATGAAAAAACAGTTTGGCAGGCTTAGCAATCAAGCATTTGTTAATGAATGATAGATGAGAAAAATGACCCAAGCATAAATGAATTCGTTGGGTTCCTTGTAGGCAATTATAGACGTCTAAATGTAATGGTAAAAACACAATAATTTTTAAGCCTTATTACTTGAATGGCCATTGGAATCAGTTTTGGAGAAATGAAGTTGCAATGAAGATAAGCCAGTGATACCAGGGTTCCTCAGTTGTTCAAGCTGTTTGTTGCCACGGCGAAGCAAGTACTCAATGTAAAGAAAGTTTTTCCGATCTACACTCTTTGCATTACGCCGAAACTCTTGCGATACAATTGATTCTATCTTGCGCCGCTCTTCCTCCGATTTGGAACGTGCTGCACGCAGAAACCCTCTGAAAAGACTAAGCACTTGTTTCTGCATCCCAGAAAGCCTTTGCACTTTGGAGCTTCCCATCGCATCTTGTTTTCTCAAAAAATATACAAGTTTTCTGGGCTAGATTCTGCACATGAAGAACAACGATGCTGGTGAGTTCGTTCGTTCCTTCACACTTTACTACATCAGATTAGAACGTTATGGAAACGATAAGCAATATGAAAATCTTAATCCTTTGGAATATCAGAATCAGCAACCTAAAAACCCTACTAAGGATTCAATCCATGTTAGGCATTTTATCAAATAGTTCGTAAGCAAATATCCGAAACCAATTACCTCAAACTCGAACAGGAAAAACAATTATCCGAAACAAATTTCTTCAGACCGAAATTTAAGCGGTGCAATCAAACCCATCTATCGTCGATGTTCTGTCTTGGAAAGTGGAAGTTTGGCAAGGTTCGTTCTGATCTAACTATTATTCGAAGTTCAGAATCCATTTGGATTATTAGGGTCCAATTGAAACCTAAAAACCTACTTCACGTTCTCTGACACATCATTTTCAATACACACTTTATTTTTTGTTAATAAAATTTATTTAAAACTATGAAGATTTAAAAAATTATTAAATAAAAAATAAATTTTACCATCATTTTTTAATTTCAATAATTTCAGCTAACTATTAGAGAGTATATTTTCACACTTTATTGATAAACTCCTTTCTTCTTTTAATGAAAGAAAAATATTATTTTACATACATAAATTTTTTAATTTACACCATCTTTCTTATTTTCTATTTTTATTTTAAAAAATATATAAAAATTTACATTTTTATAAACATTTTACCGGAAGAATTTGAAAAGCTTCAACCACGATATTGTGAGAATCCTTTAAATCAACCTAAACCAATAACTTGTCTTTTTTTATCATTTTGATTTGTTTATATTTATTTCTCAACCAACATCAAGCATAACTCACCCAATTTTGAATTTACTTCTTGGTTCTTGGTTTAATATGTCTTTTGGTCCTCATATTTGTTCGCGAATCTCGAGTGGGTTCTCGTGTTTTTTTTTTCAATTGAATTCAAATACTTGTTAATTTTGAGGCAATAAAACCCTCTCCGTTAATTTTCGACTAACGCCGTCTAACTGTAATGACGTGGATGCAGACATTAATAGCTCATTTATAGTGATTCAATTACGTGGAAGTGAGTGAAAATTAGGGATTTCATTTTGCAAGAAGAAGAAGTAGACGAAGACAATCACGTGGAGGTGGAGGTGAAAATTAGGGATTTCCTTTCACAAGAAGAAGAAGTAGACCGAAGTGAAAGTTTACGCCAGTTAAGGTTAGTATGATGTGTGCTATGTTTATGCATTGTAGTCCCAATTTTGTTTCGTTTACGCGGATGTACTGATATTGCGTTCTTTATGCGTTATGGTCCCGATTTTGTTGTTCTATCTTTATAACATGTGTGTGCTATCTTCTTGCTTTGTTGTTCTGTGATGGGTCACGAAGTTGGTAACTGTGTTGTCATTTTGTACTGATGGCAGGTGGTCATGAGACCAATTATTGGAAGTCATACACATTTCACAACACCATCATTTATCCTATCAATGGTCAACATGTGTGAGAGATTACACCATATCCAGATGTATTACTCCCAAAGAAAAGGGCAATGCCAGGAAGGCCCAAGAAAAAACGAAGACTACATGCTTGGGAGTTGAAGAAGAATGACAGTGAATTAAGAAAGGATGGAAGCAAAAAAACATGTGGTCTCTGCAAAGAAATGGGACACAACAAAAGATCTTGTCCACAATGACCTACAACAACAGAAGTGCCTCCTAACCAACCTAGTCAACCAATACAAGTGACAGTACCTTCAACACATGTCCCTGCTGACCAACCAACTCAGGAGTCTATTGTGCTTCATTCTCATCAATGAAGTCTTATTTACTTCCATTTTGAAGACACTATTTTAAATATCATGTAATCTGTATTGATGAAGGAACAATATTTTATGAGTTATCTTTTGGTGTAATTTCATTAGGTTGTTATCAGGTTTGTTATGCACTGAGTAAGACAATGTAATCTGCATTGGTGTAATATGTATTAGGTTGTTATCTTTTGGTATAATTTCATCAGGTTGTTATGAGGTTTTGTCATTGTAAGACAATGTTTGTTTTGTTATAAGATATTATAAGACAAAGTTTATTGATCATTCTTGTATGATGGTTATTGACCATTACGTATGATGTTACTTGTGCACTTTCTTTAACTTATTGCCTCAAATTAGCAAGTATTTGGATTAGCAAAGGAAATATAACAAATAAGACACATAAGACGACAGTATTAAACACTAACAAGTCACCTTTATAAATAAAACAGACAATAACATTCCAAATATCAAATTATATTACATAACCTTTCACTAACAAATCAACCTAGTTTCATCAACATTGATATCACAATTACATTACAAACACATATAATAACCACCATCCCCGTTACCACCTTCAACCACTTTTGCAGACTAACAACACCTATTCTGTAAACAAGCTATTTTCAGCTTTTCAACATCTCTCTCTTCCATCTTCATCAGCATTTGTTCCATCTTCATCAAACTTCCACCCACTTCACTTTCTTCTACAGTAACCACATTTCCTTCATGAATTACATCTTCATTGCACCATTGAAAGAAGTTGCATCCAGAAGAACAATCTTCACTCCCACCTTGTCCAAGAAGAAAACACACTCCGTGAACGCAATCTTCACTCCCACCCTCTAGAAGAAGAAGAAAACCACATTAAAAGTCAGATTATTGCATCCATTAAACTTACCTTGAACTTGAGGCATCCTCAAAATCTTTTGCCCTTGTTTTTAGGGTTTCTTGCAATGCGGAAGACTGCATTCTGACCATAAAAGCAAGTGGGTTTTACACCCAACCTGCTGACACTGCCACAACTCTGTTGAAACCCCGAACCCAAGCATTTGCAAGAAGAGGATGAAGCAGACATTTGATGAGCTCAAGTATAAACACTGCTTCCACAACTCTGCTTCCAGCACTCTTCCTCCCCAGCACAAACAAGTATAAACTTTCGATGTCAGGGTTGATTTAAATATTAGGGCTCAGGACTACCAACATAAAAAATTTAGTTGTCCACGTGGAATGTTTCATTATACAAAAAAACACTCATTCAACTTAATACATATTGCCACGTATATAAAAATATTTACAGCTCACCATGTGCAGACGGCGTTAGTCGAAAATTAACGGATATGGCTTTATTGTCTCAAATTAACAAGTATTTGGATTTAATTGGGACAAAAAAAAACAAGGACCTAGTTGAGATTCGCGATCAAATATGATGACCAAAAGACATATTTAACCTTATTTCTTATATATATTATTATTATTATTTTTCCATTTCTGTGAATTTAGAATTCTTATAAAAATATAAATTACCGTTTTATTCATTGTAAAATATTTTCTATTTTCATTTCAAAAAAAATTGAATTCATTATCCTTCGTTTCTTCCTATGTAGTAAATTTATTTAGAGATGTCATATCTTTACATCCATTCAATAAAGAATCTACATAAAATAAAATAAAATTCGTCTTCTAAGAATTAAAAATATATTTAAGTCTTTTCTTATTATTATTATTATTATTATTATTATTATTTATTAGGATATAAGGCTGAGAATGATAAGAATTGAGTCTGGAAATAACACTTAACTTTTTTTTTTGTGAACAGTTCATGTTTGTGTAAGGCAGAGTGTTGTTATCTGTACAACGTAAGCTTGCAAAATGCAGAGTTTGTGGCATTACATTATGACAGTCGTTCGGTACCAATTGGTTTGAAAGTCCTCTGTTTCCCAATTGCATTTGGAATGGATGCTTCCCGAAAATATTTCCTTCTTTTAAGGCTTCTGATCTTCATGATCCTCTTCAGCCGTCTGGGGTCAACAATTTTCTTTCTTTTTTCCAATTTCTCTTTCCTTCCTTCAGTATAAGCTTCAATGGTCTTACTTCTCTGATCATCAGGTAACAAAGCCAGTTTTGAAAATTTCTTCGGACTCACTATTTCCAGTTTCTCAGTAATTTCCTTGAATGCTGGAACAAGGCCACGTCTTATCAAGCATCCTTCAATAAGCCGCGTTGAATTTGACTTTGGGAGATTTGGGGCATCTTTTAACTCCAGATCCAAGCAAAATGGTGACTCTTTTAACCACATTCTGAGGGAGTGAGCCTTTGCTACAAGGACACCTTGTCGTGTTTTGCAAGGAAGGAATGGCGATCCCATTTCCCAAAGGTATGCCTTCATTGTGCTATCAAGGGATACCATGTTATACTCTGCTGTTCCTGTTATAAGTACTACTGATTTTGGTGACTCTGGATAGCCCTGCAAGGACGCATCCTGCATTGAAACCAACATTCCAATGTTAAGGTCAAACAGAGAAGCTAGAGAGATGAAGCGAAGCTGAAAGCTTAGAATTTGGTAAGTAAGAATTATCAGCATGAAAATAATATGTAGTCTTGAACCTTAGAAGTGAACGACCATAAGCAATTTTGAAAGCAATGAAAAGGGGAAAGAGAAGTCACCTGCATGTGGTCAAGCCATAACGTAAGACCAACCAGAGCTGAACCAGCAGATAGTTTTCTAAAATCAGCTCCCCAATCCTTATCAGCAACTCTGCAATTGATTGATACAAGCAATAAGGAACAGCAGCTAAGAATTATGCAGAAGTACCTATAATAAATACCTACCTAAAAATATCATGGCGGTAAATGCTTCTCTTGATGGCCAATTGGAAAATCCAAGATGCAGTGGCTCGTAGTTCAAATGCCCACAAGAGATCCAGCAATGCATTGACAAGGTTAAAGGCTGCATTATCTTCCACAGGTTCTAGTCTCTCCAGACACTGGTCAACTTCTGAAACTAGTGACTCTGATCTTTCTTTAAGAAGCCTATAGAACAATTAGTATATATTATTAACTGGACAAATATAAAAGTAATCTGTGCTTCCGCTTGATGACAATAAAAACTGATCTTTAGCTTAAAAGGATAAAATAATAATTTAATGAACTAATCATTACCTGATTGGTAGATCAAATCCAGAACCTTGGAGTGCATTTAAAAGAACAATGGCTTCATCTGCTCCCTCAGACAAGCTTGCAGCTCTGATAAAGCATGTCCATATTCGATGATCTGGTTCTATGCCTGCATCTTTCATCTCTGTGAGTTTTTCAATTCCAGCACTTAAATTCCCTTTTTTGAGATATGCATCAACAACAGAACTATAAGGTAGAGTATCCAGAACCACTCCAGTTGTTTTCAAGTTTTTAAGAACATTCTCAGCTTCCTCAGGCTGCCCAGATTCACCGTAAGAAACCATAAGCAGATGCATAGTGGAAGTCGTGGGCTCTATCCCTGATTCTTTCATCATGGCCAGTAGATTTTCAGCTTTCAGATGATCACCAGAAGTTCTATACATTTTCATCATTAAATGATAAAAAGCACGGTCCAGTTTATAACCATCTGATCTAAGCTCTTCAAAAAGTTCCTCTGCCTGTTCATACATGCGTTGCTTACCGAATGCAGTGATCAGGCTTCTGTATGTGTCCAGCTTAGGTTCCAGACCAAGGCTTCTCATCTTATTCATCAATGATAAACCTTCTTCTGGTCTACAGTCTCTGCAGTACATTATAATTAATGTATTGTAAGTTTCTTGATCTGGTTTAAGATCAGCATCTTTAATCTTCTGGTAAATGGCACCCATGCTTTTAAAATCATTAATACCTAAATACAATTTAAGAACGGAATTGCAAATTTGAAGATCAGGCTTAAAACCTGCCTCTTCCATCTCACATAACATGGTTTCTACATCCCATACTCTTTTGCATTTGCACAGCAATGTAAGCATTATTCTATAGAGATGCATGGTAGGAAAATAACCAGCAGCTTTCATCCCATTGTATATTTTCTGTACCTCAAATACGCTTCCTGCCTTAGCAAATGCTTCAAGTGTCAAAAGAATAGAACTTTTACTAATCTTTAATCCCATGTCTTGCAATTCCTGGATTACCACATAAAGCTCATTCAGTCTCCCATCAACAATTAAAGCCTGTAATAGACCATTTACAGAATCTACAGTCGGAGAAGGCCCATCTCTCATCATTGTGTTAAAAATAGCTCTAGCTCTTTCGTAACAACCACTGAATGCATAAGCATGTATTAGAGCATTCCATACTTTCCTATCCACTTTTGAACATCTTTGCTTGAGACCCCCTACCAAGCTTTCTGCTTTTTGCCATATCTTTAGCTTCCCATACGTTTCAACGATATCAATGTAAACAGATACATTATTATCAAGTATAATACCGTTTTTCTCTGCATGATACAACAATTGGTGGGCTGTCTCAGGTAAACCCATTCTACAGTAGACAGACACCATGACTTGATACAGACGTTCAGATGGCTCAACACCATTGAATCTCATGTCAGAGAAAACCTGAGAAGCTACGTCAAAGAGTTCATTCTGTATAGATTCCTGAATAAGAGATTCATACACGGTATAACTTCTAAATGAACCAAGTCCTCCTCTACTTCTGTACTCCTCCAAAGCTGCATCTAACTTTTTAGCCTTGCAAAGTATAACGATGAGTGCTTCTGTGATCATTTGAATATCATCTGGAGCACGTTCTCTCAAGAATTCAAGAAGTTCACACGCTTCTGAATATCTAGCAGATGAGCTATACGAACTCATGATAGACAAAAATATTTCATGATCCAATTCAAAGCCATTGCTGATGGCAACTCTCAACATTTTAGCAGCATGATCATAACAGCCCCCTTTAACAAGTACAGATGAAATAATTTGTGGATTCATACCTCTCAGTTTTTCCATATCTTCAATAATTCTGTCAACAACACCCCACATGTTTTCCTTCGCAAGTGCATGCGCCATGACCTCATAGAGACCATTATCTGGCGTGAAACCTTCGCGAATCATTTCATGATACAGTCCCATAGCCTTTTTCATCTCATTGAATCTCAGAAAGAAATCCAACATAACTGAGTAAGCTAGATTATCAGCTTTGATCCCTGACCTACGCATACAATTGAATGTCTCTTCAGCCTCTTCTCGCCTCCCAGCCTTGGTATAAGCACAAATCAAAGCACTATACGTGTGCAAAGTAGGCTTAACCCCCGCATCCAGCATTTCAGACATCACATTCGCAGCTTCCTCGACCTTACTCGCTTTCCCAAGTGAATCTATCAGAACAGTATACGTAACCGCATCAGGATTCCTACCAAAAGACTTCATGTCTCTATAAAGCTGGATTGCTTGATCATGCCGGCCTTGCTTCCCATACATGTGTATGATAGTATTGTATGTCATCTCGTCCTTGCCAAAACCCTTGTTCACCATCTCTTCACAAATTTCTCTCACCTTTTCTATATTCCCTTCTCTGGAAAAAGCATACAACAAAGAATTATAAGTCACAGCATCTGGGAGAAATCCTTTAGACTCTAATTCTTTAAACAGCTCCTCAGCTTTCCTGGGACGCCCGCATCTACCACACACAGAAATCATAGCATTGTAAGTCCACAGGTCAGGTTGACACCTGTGAGACTCCATATCGCTGAAAACTGCCATCGCTTCCTCCAAATTAGATTCCCTTGAACAAGCACTTATGAGGGTATTGTATGTTATTATATCAGGCGTAATCCCGGACCTCCTCACTTCATTCAAAAGTTGAAGAGCCAAATTAGGCTCCATTGCACCACTCTTCATCCTTGCATTGATCAGAGTATTGAAACTCACAAGATCAGGCACACATCCTCTCTCACGCATTAAATCAAGCAGCTCCTTTACCTTATCGAAGCGACCACTGCGCGCATACACACCCATCATAGCATTGTACACTTGAACCGTGTCCCCTACACTTGACTCGGCCCTGGTGAAGATTTCAACAGCAAGTGCTTCTTGATTGGCCTTTCCCAACACACCCAAAATGGTTGCAACCATTCTCGCATTGGGAGCATACCAGTGCCGTAAATTCAAGCACTCGTAGAGTTCAAGCGCGCGTTGCCAGTTCTGCTGACCCACCCACTTCACCACGAAGCAGAAATCGGTTGGTGTCATCTGAACTCTACGTTCTTCCAACACACCCGCCACAAACTCCTCCGACTTCAACGCCAGAATCGTGTCTGTTAAGTACTTCACTCTTTCCCTCCAATTTTTGTCCCTTTTCAGCGCCAACTTGTTCATCTTTTTCACCCTCGTCCTGCTGCGTCTCCCCAAGGCTTCTTGGGCCTCGTCGTTGTTCACAACAATGCGACCCTGTTTTGGGGGTTCCTCTGGGGTGTCGAAAGGTTGAGTTTTGGCGGGGAAAATATCGTCTTGGGGTAACTGGGTGTGCGTGGAAGAATAGGTTTCGGAAAGTTTGAGGTGGGGCCATCTGATTGAAGGAGAAGCTCTGGCGTAGACGAACTTGACGGTCTTCACGGCGTTGGGTTCTGACGAGGAATCGGTTTCAGTGTCACGGGAAGCAGTAGAAGGTGAAGAAGAGGAAGGAAGTGCAGCAGGTCTGGGCGGAGGGTTCGAATGTGGTCGTGGAATTGAGGGAAAACTTAGAACTTGAGAACCTGAGACTGAGACAGACATGTTTGCTCAGTTCAGGTGTGTCCGTTGCAAGAGCAACTTGCTCAGGTCATGTATGAGGCACTGAGCATTCCTTCGGGTTTGGCAAAATGCAACATTTATGGTTTGAATTGTTATGGGAAATGCGAAAGGTTGGAGAATAGCAGAAAATGTGTAGAAGCACTGAATCACAGTTTTAGAACCACTTCTTCACTGTTTGTTATCCAGGAATAAGATATTTTGATATCTGTCAAGGTTGGTTTAACAAAAGGGTTAGACATTTACTTTATGACAAACTAAAATTTAAATCTCCTTTAGAAAAGGTGTTTCACATGTTTAGTATTTGGCATTTAAAAATATGTATAGATTACAACAATTAATCAAATAAAAAATATAAATATTATGAAATAATGTTCATTAGTACTTATTTATTGAATTTTGGAACTGTTATCATATCCAATAAATTGAAGAAGATAAGTTCTAACAAAAAAAAAATGGTTAATGAACTAAATGAAATTGATTTGAATTCACCAAAAAGATTTTTGGTAAAACACAAACAATGCAAAACTAGGCACGATGGTTCTTGTTGGTGCCAACCACCTCTCTGCATTGATGTTATGCTCCAGAAAGCTCGTGCGTTATGTGTTTTTCAAACGTTGTCTGTTGCGGAATCTTTGTACTTCAAATGTAGAACCAGAAACCTTACCCACTAAAATTGATGCAAAGATACATGCTCTTTCTACACAAGGCAACATTGAAGAAGCTCTTTCACTTCTTTACACACACTGTTCTCTGTCCCTTCAAACCTATGCCTCTCTGTTCCATGCTTGTGCTCAGAAAAAGTGCCTCCAACATGGCATGGCCCTGCACCATTACATGCTGCAGAAAGACCCCGCATTTCAAAATGACCTTTTTCTCACCAATCACATCCTAAACATGTACTGCAAGTGTGGCCACTTATCCTATGCCCGCTACGTGTTTGACCAAATGTCACGCAGAAACATTGTTTCTTGGACTGTTCTCATTTCGGGGTATGGCCAATCTGGCCTAATCAGAGAGTGTTTCTTTCTCTTCTCTGACTTGCTGGCTCGCTTTCGCCCCAATGAATTTGCTTTTGCAAGTTTGCTTAGCGCCTGTGAGGAGCGTGACATTGAATGTGGCACACAGGTACATGCAGTTGCTTTGAAAATTTCTTTGGATGCCAATGTATATGTTGCAAATGCTCTTATTGCAATGTATAGCAAGCACTCTGGCTCCCCCGGAGGTTATGATGGGAGAGCGGACGATGCGTGGACCATGTTCAAGTCAATGGAATTCCGAAATCTTATATCTTGGAATTCAATGATTGCAGGTTTTCAACTTCGTGGACTTGGGGACAAAGCCATTCGCCTGTTTACACACATGTACAGCAGTGGAATTGGGTTTGATCGTGCCACGCTGCTTAGCGTCTTTTCTTCACTGAATCAATGTAGTGCTGTTCACGACATTAACGTGAATCTCAGGAAATGTTTTCAATTGCACTGTCTGACTGTTAAAAGCGGTCTTATTACAGAAGTTGAAGTGATAACTGCATTGATAAAATCCTACGCAAATCTTGGAGGACCCATTTCTGACTGTTATAGGATCTTCCATGATACAAGTAGCCAACTGGATATTGTGTCTTGGACTGCACTTATTTCTGTGTTCGCAGAACGGGATCCTGAGCAGGCTTTCCTCCTTTTCTGTCAGCTTCATCGTCAAAATTATTTTCCAGACTGGTATACATTCTCCATTGCCTTAAAAGCTTGTGCATATTTTGTTTCAGAAAAACATGCCATGGCTATTCACTCACAAATAATTAAAAAAGGATTTCAGGAAGATACTGTTCTTTGTAATGCCTTGATACATGCTTATTCGAGGTGTGGCTCGTTGGCTTTGTCTGAACAAGTATTTGATGAAATGGGCTACCGTGATTTGGTTTCTTGGAATTCAATGCTCAAGTCTTATGCCATACATGGGAAAGCTAGAGATGCACTGGAGCTCTTCCAGCAAATGGAAGTCTGTCCAGATTCAGCTACCTTCGTTGCCCTTCTCTCAGCTTGTAGTCATGTCGGACTGGTTGATGAAGGAGTGACATTGTTTAACTCCATGTCTGATGATCACTGTATTGCTCCTCAACTAGATCACTATTCCTGCATGATTGACCTTTATGGACGAGCTGGAAAGATAGTTGAGGCTGAGGAATTAATACGCAAAATACCAATGAAACCTGACTCTGTGATTTGGAGTTCATTACTTGGATCTTGCAGGAAGCATGGTGAGACTCGCTTAGCCAAATTAGCAGCTGATAAATTTAAAGAGTTAGAACCAAACAATTCAATGGGGTATGTACAAATGTCAAACGTATATTCCTCTGCCGGTAGTTTTACAGAAGCTAGTTTGATTAGGAAAGAAATGAGTAACTATAAAGTAAGAAAAGAACCAGGATTAAGTTGGGTTGAGATTGGCAAGCAGGTTCATGAATTTGGCTCTGGTGCTCAATACCATCCGCATAAAGGGGCCATATTAAGACAGCTTGAGATATTGTTTGGAAAATTGAAAGAGATGGGTTATGTGCCGGAGCTTAGCTTAGCCTTATATGACACCGAAGTGGAACACAAAGAAGACCAGTTACTTCATCACAGTGAGAAGATGGCATTGGTATTTGCCATAATGAACGAAGGAAGTTTGCCATGTGGTGGGAATGTCATTAAGATAATGAAGAATATTCGTATTTGTGTGGACTGCCACAACTTCATGAAATTAGCATCATCTCTATTTCAGAAGGAGATTGTTGTTAGAGATTCGAACCGCTTTCACCACTTCAAATATGCAACTTGTTCTTGCAACGACTATTGGTAAAATACGGCCTGCTTTTTCCCAATGACTGGTATAACTATTGGTAGCTCCCTACCTGAATTTTTCAGCTAGATCCAACTGTGCCTGAATGGTGGAACCTTTAGGTCTAGTTTCTTTAGTTGATTAAGCACATCTAAAAACAGTTCTTCATTCCTCATATTTATCAGGACGTAATAATTACATAGGGTGATTGTTCTGAGTTTTTAACCGAATGATCTAATAAATATCTTATTAGAGTGATGTTTTGTTGTGTATTTATTACAACATTATGGATCTCAGCAGCATATGGGCAAAACGTGTCTATTTGCAGCATTATGATATTCAATTGTAAATATTGTAATAAATATAAAACAAATGTAAATTTTGTAAATTGCTAACATGCAGACTTCTTACGTGTTGTAAATTTCTGTGATATAACCATCCGTTTAACTTTATTGATTACTTTTTAATGATTGCTTGTTGAATCTTAATGGCTAGTGTGATGAGTACTGCGATCAAAATATAACTTTTATTTGAATGATCATACACACAATTTAGTGCGAGAAATAAAAACCAACGTACGTGAGAAAAAAGGAAATGTAGAAAAAAAATGTTGAAAATAAGGTAGAAAAATCAGTAAAAAAATATTCATGAGTAGAAAAATGTAAACAGACAAAAATTCATTATAATGGATGGAAACATATAGTAAAAATGATTAAAAAGAAAAATAAAACATGTTAAATGAAAATATGGGAAAAAAAATCAATCAAATGAGTGAGGAAATAGAAGTGAAACTCATTCAAAATGAGTGAAAAAATGAATATACAAATGAGCAAGGAAATGGACCGAAAAGGCACATGGAAAAGACGGGTGGAAAAATCCATTTAACGGAAGGGAAAATAAACGCAAATAGATATAAAGCATTGCAAGTAAGAATGATCACAATATTGACAAATTAGGTCATGCCATGGTATATGTTGTTCTACTTGTCTTTCAAGGAGTAAAAAGGGTACATATGACACAAAAATTAAGGTAACTAAGAATCAAACGCAATCAATTTTTATGTACAAATGGCTATATGATATTCTTGTAGTTTTCTTCAAGAAGAGAATTAAGGTGGTAAAACTGAGAAAGCACGATAGTGTATAACTACATTATTGCTTGGAATCAGGTTGCATTGTCTGGATTGGTGGAGCTGTAACTACAGCTAGCTTCAAGTTTGTTGATTGACTATCCCCAGATCTTTCGCATATCTCACGATATTCTTGACAAATAGCACAGGGGTGACAGCAAAAATGGGTAACAAAATCCCCACAGGGTGCTTCCTGCATAAGGCAAGAACATCGTTATAGCATAGAATCACCACTTCATTAGTTTTGAGACATCCAAATTTTCAATAACCAGTCTCTTCAAAAAGCAATAATGCAATAGCTAAATACAAAACTTTTATTCCAGGCATGAGGTTGCAGAGAATTGTCAAAAGTTTCAAAGCCTACAATAATGGGAAAAAATGTAATAAGAATTCATGTAAAGCATAGTTGTAATAGCATTACCGGCAAATTATACTTTGATCTTAAGGCCTTGCGATAGCCACAGGCATAACACGAAACAAGGCATCCCGGTAAACCCAAAAACAAGCCATCAGTTAATAAGCAGCAGGCTGTATTAACCACACTCCATAATATAAAGTGTGTAACACATGATCCCAGGAAAGTTCCAGAACCCAGAATTTCAGCATTCTTCCCAAAGAGAAAGCAAGGACAAAGACAACCTATACAACCTGCACAGGTGATAAATGTTTGCAGCCAATCAATTTAGATGATAAATAACATTATCACGAATGGACAAAACGAGAGTTTTGGCACTCAAATATAAATATTTCAACCTACAAGCTCTTCTTCACAACGAAAACTCCTTTCACCAATTCTAAAAGTTGGTGCATTTTGTTTAATCCTGTGGTTATCGTTGGTGTACATCAAATAACAACTGGTGTGAATTGAAAAAATGTTCATCAAAGAATTTTCCAGTCACCAACCAAAAATAAGTTCAATGAGTTAAAAGTTCATATAATTATAAGGTTTAATGTGGGCAAGATAACAAACACAATATAAAGGCTAACATTGTGCTACAAAAAAAAAAATGAAGAGCTTTTCATCACGATCCTCATTGTTTCCCCTGCTGCTGTTCTTAATTTCTCAGTCGGTTGCTAGGATTTCATCGGCATAATCCCTCAACCTCGTTAGAACCATCAGAAGCATCAACAATAGTATTAACCTTCTATCATTCACAATACAGTTATACAGTCATACAAAATAATCCTCTCAGGGTTTTGAAGAAAGAATACTATCCAGTTATACAGAAAATGATTTTATCACAGAATAAAGAGGAACATCATGCTATGTGCAAGTTATACAGGAAGCAGCCTTATGTGGTATTAACTACACAACTCCAACTTATGACCTCTGGGTCACATAGTGACAATTCCATTTTAATTTTATCGTTAAGATACACAAAACACCGAATCAACACTAATATTTAGGATAAAAGGAACACGAACACAACCAAATTTCCTCAAAACATAGTCAAGAGGCACCTTTGTATTAAATGAGGTCACAGGGTAAGGAAGTAGCGTACAACTCTGCGTATCATCGAAACAAGCACAGATTCCAGAAGACCACTGAGGCTGCATTTGGTTTGATCCATTGCTACCAGGATGTTGTTCATTACGCTGAAGCGGAGAGACATGAACTACCTCTGAATCTGACTGCCCCAAAGGTATGTAAGCAGGTGGCACATAACCGTGCTGGTTCTTCATATTGCTTCTACAAAAATCAACAAATCAATCAAATTTCCTCCAATAATTCTCTAAAAACGTTTTACAACATAACTTAGGTAAGACAACGTGAAACCGATAAACCCCAGCTCGATCGCATCCAACCTAGGACGAAAAGCTCCAAAATTTGATTAAAAAAATGAAATTTAGCATCAACCCAGTTGAAATTCACATTATATTTGATAAAAGAATAAAAAAGGCGACCCGTTATGTCATGGCAGATTTATAGATATCATGGAAGATTTATAGCACCTCAGCAATGAACAAACACTGTAAGCTGAGCTTTCAACGTGATTTTAAGGCGAAAGCATAAAATTGGGCGAAATCAGATCTGACCCAAATGTTCCAGTTGGTAATCTAAAAAGGGGTGAATCGTTTACGAATAAAAAAGAAATAGGTCTACCTTGGAAGGTTGAGAAAGAGAAGCAATCGAGTAGAACTAAAATTGCGTGTTTTTCTTGCAGGGATGATAACACCCAAATCGTACTCACTTCAAGCTCTGAGTTTCTATTTTCAAGCTTTGCATTATACAACTTATAAAGGTTATATACAATTTATGTATTAAGATTAATTAATTGCATTTAATTAATCTTGTTACAGTCAAACGCTGTATTAATGGTAGTATTCACACATTTTTCATTATGATATTATGATATATAATATATTATATTGTTATGAAATAGTTGTTATAAATCTTTTTTATAATTTCAAATCTCTTTTATTATTATTATTATTATAGTTGTAGTTACACGAACAATATATTAACGGGATTAATCATTCTTTAGAAAATTGAAATAAATTTAATTTGAATTTTAACAATCAATAAATTTTAACGTCATAGCTATTTCTGATTAAAACACATTAAAATAAATTAATTTCAAATTGATTAAAAGAAATAGACACTAGTTCACTGATACAAAATGTTGATTTTTGGACATTGAACAAACAGTTGGTGAATTGCGAGACCAAACCAGAATGAGCGCACGAAGCATGTTGCAGTGCAGAGAGATGCTTTTATTTAGGATTTTCGAATCCCTAAAAGTTTTTTTTTTTTTTTAATTCTTAGTTCTACCTACATCATCATCGTCCAACACCATGATTTCTTCCACCATTCTTCACTCATACCCCTCTTTCAAATTGCAATCTTTTCTCAAACACCCTTCTCATACAATTCCCCTCAAACCCTACCCATCCATTTCCAATTTCAGGAACAGCAACCTCACCTGCAAGGCGCTCTTCACCGACGATGCCCCCTTTGCTGCCGCAATCGGCGCTTGCATGTTCACCTCTCTGCTTCTTCCCGTCGCCGCTTCCCCGGAAGATGACGAAGACGCCGACTCCGCCGTCACCACAACCGACGCAAGGCTCGTCGTCATGGGGATTCTAAGTTTCATCCCTTATTTCAATTGGCTCGTATGCACCCTTCTTTCCCAACTCTTTCATTTTTCGTTATAGGTGACACTGCCATCACAATCTTCAACTTTTTGCAGAGCTGGGTTTTCGCGTGGCTCGATACTGGCAAACGACGTTATGCTGTCTACGCACTTGTTTATATGGCTCCTTATCTCAGGTTCCTTTCTCGATTCACTCACACCACGAATTTGCCTTGTAACTAGTATTTCTTCTTTTTTTTCACACCACACTTTCTCTGTTCTTTACAATTGCTATATCAATGCTTATTAGAACATTGAACCATTTACTCTATGTTCCTGTGTGGATCGACTTCTCTCTTATTAAAGAAGTAAAATGAATTGAGTTTCTCTTTCAAATTTAAATTATCTTAAAGACTTGTGTAGAAGCTCTCTCTTGTATCTTTTCGAATCATTGAGATGATAAATTGATTCGGCTTATGCAAGAAGTTAAATTCATTTTTATCTTGTTTTCTTCTCTTCTTATCCGAACACGATATTTGTGTTATTCGCTTGATGCATGGCCAGAGAACAATTAGTATCCCCCAAGGAGCATTTGATTAGTAATGTTACTTCTATTCAAGGTTTTGTTTTACTTGAGAATGATATGATGTTGTGATTCATCAGGTCAAACCTATCACTTTCGCCTGAAGAAAGTTGGCTGCCTATTGCCAGCATTTTATTCTGCATCGTTCACATTCAGGTTCGAGCTCATCATGTTTTTCTTATATGTACATTTCCCATGCCTTGGAGCTTACTATTATTTTTTCTTAACCTTGATTATGCAAAAAATATGCCCAAGGCTAAAGCTTCCTGAGAGCTCAATGATTAGAGTCAAGGCTTTAAATTTCAGTTGCTATCTCATTGCAATCGTAGTTGCAACAATATGATCGAACAGCACAAAAACCTTGACTGAAATTGACTGAAATTGTGGCCGCAAATCTGTTTTAGAACTTGACTAGACTTGAAAATATCCAATTCTAGTAGCCTGGCTTATACCAACCATGTTGTAGCTCATGTGGTTTTCATATTGATAGAATAGTTAACATTGCAGCTGGAAGCAAGCATTAGAAATGGAGATATTCAGGGGTTTCAACTATTCAGGAATGTCGCGGATCAGCTACCATCAAATAATAGGAAAAAAAGTCATGTGAATCAGCATCAAGAAATGACTGAGGAGGTGCTCTTTTCTGTGTTAACATAGTAACATTTTGCAAATAAGTTGTGTATTTTTCTCTGACGTTGATTGCAATTGCTCTGAACTGTGATTAAGGGAAGCAAGAAAGGAAAGAAGAACCTGCCACATGCCCAAGAACGATCAAGGGATATTGGAGGTTGGGAAGATTCACATACGCCTTTGCAACCCCGTCAGCACTTGAATGAAGACTTGGACGATGATGTCAAAGAACGAAACAAGCACTGAACTTGGAAGATCCAATCAAGTCTCAAGCCCAATTCTGGCACCCCTGAGCTGTTTGTTTAGTTTTGAGGCGTTTCAATGAAACTAAAGCTTTGTCTTAATTGATGTTGCTCAGTTTTCATGTTGTCATCATGAGATGAATTCTTTTCATGGCTGGTTTTACTGGATGATATTGAAGGTGCCATATATAGACAGCAAGAACATTGTATACTTAGTCTTCTTCCACCTCACTTTTTCTACAAATTTTCCCTTTCTTAGTCTCATGAATCCGTTCGTGTTCTTTACAGTTTACTTCTCTCTTTTTGTATCTTTAGATAAATGTATACACCCGGTGAGAGTATGAATAATTGAATACAGTTTTCTAGTATAAAAGGAGGACAGCAGGGTGATGAACATTTGAATTTATTGTGATGACTGCAGAATACTATGTTAGAGATAACTTGAGATATTATGCTTTGGAAAAGCCGTGTAGCTTTCTACTACTGCAATGCTATAGTTGCAGTTTCCATTGGATTGGATTTTGTATCAATTTGTCAGAGCACGAAAATCCTTTTGAAACTAAGTAGTTGATTTCATTTGGTTTAATATTTGGGTCAGATCAGATCTAAACTAAATAAATTTCAATTTTATTAAATCGGGCTACAGTTTCCGTCAGTTAAATTTCAATGGCCCACTAGCTCAAGAGTTTACTAATAAGTATGAACATTGGAGGTGTAATGTGTTTGACTTTGGTTATTAGTTGTGTATATTATAATATTATTTTATTTTATTTACTGTTATATTTTTTAAAAATGAAAAAGAAAAAGAAAAATAGACTCGTGATGGGTTATGTGAATTTCGTAATTGATTGAGTTATTTTCAATTTTTGTTTCTTTTTCATTCCATCACATCCAACGTCCCACGAACCAGCGAAATTTTAGAAATATGTTTTCTAACACATTTATTTTTATCGTGTACTTTTATTGAATTTATAATATTTACAGAGTTTTGCAATTTATTTAATTTACTGAGTTTTGGTTTTTAATTAATTTTAAACAATAAAAAAGAGTGTGTTGAGTGTTTAAGATAGTTTTAATAGCTGCTTTCATGATAAATAGTTATATTAATATTGTAAAAAAGGCATATTAAAAGTAGTGGAAATATTAAGTGAGATTAAAATTACATTACTTTTAAAAAAAATGTAAATTTGTGATGAGATTCAACACACACACATAGATCTCAACACTGATAAAATATTGTCCACTTTGGGTTAAGTCCTTACGAATTTGCTTTTGGTACTATTCCAAAAGACTTCTTAGGTATCTTATGTATATATCAACTCATGTCTATCTCTTATTTTATCTCACGTGAGACTTTGTTTGTACTCAACAAAATTGACTGGATATATGAGAATAAGAAAGTGATTAAAATAATTTTTTAATAATTTTGATATTATTTTAAAAATTAGTCTGAATATAACTCTGGATAAAAAAACGGTTTAATAATAGAGATTTATTTAAAATAAATAAACATAGGATGTCCAATGGAAAATCACTTACTATAATTACCTATATGTATTGTTAATTTATATATATATATATATATATATATATATATATATATATATATATATATATATATATATATATATATATATATATATATATATATATATATATATATAAAGGATGTATTTAATATTTCATCTCATAGCATTTAATTTACAGAATAGGAAATTGGTAATTAATTTGAATTTGGGTTGTGGTGTTAACTCGCATGACAGCACCATTGGTAGGAATTGATATACTAAATTGTTGATGACTAAGTGCTACTTCCCACACCAACCTTCAGAATTATATTTTTATATTAAGTTATGATATTTTTTATAATATTTTGATACTATATGCATTATTTTCTCGTTAAATTTAAATTAATTCAGTACAATAATAAATTTATAAAATAATGACGTGTTATATCAGAATATTATAAAAACATTTGTATAAAAATATTTTTTTCCTTTTGTTAAGACATACATGTCACTGAAACCCATCTCCATGGAACTTGGTCAACTTTTTTTTATAAAAGTATTTTAATAAATAAATATTTTTACAATATTCTATAGATAAATTTATAAATTTATAAATTAATTAAGAGTGTCTTGCTCAATACTTTGATGAAAACCAGAAGTAAATATATTTAACCAAACACTTAGTTGAATATATTCTTATTAAAGTTAGAAACATATTTTATAGATAAATTTATAAAAAGCATTTTTCTAATAACTCCTAGTTATCTTAAGTCACATTGAATGGGTAAAAAAGACTTTATGCTTCTCCTTTTTATGACTAAAAGTCTTAGGACTTTTATTATAGTGGCTAAATGAAATTATAGGATTTAAGGAAGTTATAGGATTTAAGGTGAAAATGGAACCTAGGCCTGTTTATAGGCATTAATTTTAATTATAGCAAGCATGCAGTTATCTTTACTATTGACTAGATTATATTAATAATGACTTTTGATGGATTAATTATAAAAAGTATATATTTATTAAGGTTAACAATTTAGTATCCTGTTATTTTTAAGTTGTTCATATTCTACTACTTTAAATATTCTCAAATTGATTTCATTTTTATATAAGGAATGAACATAATATTTTTTTTCTTCATATTAATTACATATCATAATCTAAAATTAACTTTCATAAAAGCAACCAGTGAGATAAATAAAAAATGACTTAATTTGAAAAAAAAAAGTATGCTTACTATAAAAAAAATGAGAACATATAAAATAATAGGACAATTGAAATGAAAATTGTATAAAAGTCAGAAAAAAAATGCATATCAATAATCACACACATTTAACTAATTTCATTAAAATTTGCTAGTCCCTTGATATTTTTCTAAAATGTCAATGAAAAAATGTTGTAACTAAAAGTCAAAAGTCAAATATTAGTTAAAAAGTTGAACTATTTTAGAAGAAAATATAATCAAATAAAATAAAAAGTAGTTAAGACTTACTTAATTTTTAAATCTAAAAAAACGTATTTTTGTTGTTAATGAAAAATATTGGAGAGTAATAATAATATGTTCAATTTTTTTTAATCAACATTTTCTTATGAAGAGACCTATAATAAAAACTAATTTTAAGAACTTTTTCTATTCCAAATCAGCACGTAAAAAAAATACTTTTCATAATTGTATTATTTATAATATAAATTATTATGTTTGTTCAATTCATAACCTAATAATCTATTTACTTTATTTGATCGTACATGCAGTGATATGACTTAAGAGTGTTTAGTCATGCACAATACACAGTCCTTATAAATTGAGATTAAAAACATTTTAACTTCCCTTCTTAACTCCATTAATTGTAATGTTAGTCAAGAAAGTTACCATTACTCTAATTCAAAATGATAACCAACATTAACCTTTTTTGGTTTTAAATGTACTCACATTTTCAACAGAATCTTTTAATGCTTTCTCTTCAAAACCTTTAAGAGTTATTTTAACACAGTACATTAAAGCATAGATTATTACTTTAATAAACTAAATTTATCTTATATAATGTAATGATTTCATAAAATGTTATCTTTGATTTAAAAATTAACAATTTTTGTTAGGCTGAAACATACATTAAAGTAAAAAACGAAAATGATGGTGATAGATATTTAGTCGGAGTTAGGATTAGATTGATCAAAGTGACGTGTCATGAAAACAAAAAAGGGTTGTTCAAGGGTAAGGACGAAGAGGACATAACACCATAGATTTATGAGTAAAAGCATAGGCATAAGTCTGATATTCAAAGTAGTATGAAAACAGAAAGAAGAAACATACATGGTTATGCTAGATAAAAGGTACTTAGGTAAATTTACAAAAACAAGCTAAATGGAGTAACGAACCCACACACCAGGCTCACTCACTCACCGACACAAACTTTCACTTATTCACTAACAGTGACAAGTGTTGTTTGTCTGTCTTTTATTTATTCTGTAATATTAATAATATAATGTCTTAACCAAAGGGTTCGTTGAGTGCAGTTGGTAATCAAGGAAGACTGTGAGGCTTCTCCAAATCCTCCAGGCTCGTGGGGCGGAACCAGGCCTTCTCCTCCAGCACATCAGAGTGAAATGAGCTTTCTCCGCCGCCAGTGGAGGAGGTCGGAGGAGAAGCAAGGTGGTCGCCGGGAGGCCCAAATACACCAGTCTGTGGGTGTGGGGCCCAGTACTTGCCGGACTGAGTGGCGTGGATCACATCGTCTGGAACTGGTCCAGACTGGATCTGATCATCAGGGTTCTTGTCGTACACCGAACTACTGCTGTATGCTGCCCCTCCACTTGCTTTTCTACTTCAAATTAACCATTTTTAAATCATAGTTAGAATCAAATAAGTTTTAAACAGTCCCAATTACTTTTAGATAACTTTCTCTATAATTATTTTTAAATAAAAATTAGTTTTACCCATCAAATAACAATAACATGCATTTCTAAAAATATATAATAAATATAAAACAACAATTTTGAAACAGAGTACTGTAATATATAACTCTGCGCACGTGGCACTAATTGTATGCACAAGATGGTTAGGTGTAAAAAAAAAAGGGATAAGCACGTGATGGGTATATATGAGCCTATCTAGATTTGGACCACCAACCGACCCAATTAATTTAAGTATTCACAACGCATTTTCCACGCCTTCTTCTTCAAGGCCCATTCACCCACTCAAACAAAGCTTTCAACTTTATGATTTACTACCTAGATTAATCACAATACTTGTAATGTAATAAAACATGACTCATCAAATTTAAACAAAAATATTAATATAAATAATGATGATAAGTAAAATAAATATCATAAATTTTACACGCTGGTAGGTAAATAAAGAAAATAAAATGGACGTTAAAAAAAAGCTTCAAATAACTGTAAGTTTGACACAAAAGGAAGTCATACTAAAGAATGCATCATAACCATCACACATTTGAATGAATAGATTATTCAACCCCAAGTAATAAATAGGACAGGTTGACACAGACAAAAATGTCTTTTAGCAGGCACTACAATGGTATTATATCACCCAAAAAACACATAAAATTAATGAAGCATGGAACTCGCGTACGTTGGAAACTACAGCTAAGATAGGTACTTTTAATGCCATTAATTCAATCCGGCACACGGGAAGGGTCACTTCACCTTAGCAAATAGTAGACATCACGCCGCTCTTACGGCTAATAATTCAATAATTGCTTAATTACGAATTTGTGGTTAAACGAAACTAAAAAAAAAGAAGGAAAAAACTCAACTATCTTTTAGATAGTGGTTGTATATCAGAATAAGTACCTAAGAGAGTGAATGTTGTCCGTTTAATTAAAAAACCAAACATAAAGTATCACTTTTAGATAGTAAATATTGTCCATTTAATTAAAAAACCAAACATAAAAATTGAGCTTGTGTGTTAAAATATGTGTGCATGAATAAGGGTGTCAGACTGGGCGAACATACCAACACCTAAGGTACAAATACAACAGACATTATTTAATGAAAAAGACCCCTGATAAGAAAGAAAATAAAAGTCACAAAAATATCAAACCATACAAGTGATAAAGACAAAAAAGTTTAGAACTATTTTAAATTTTTTTTAAGTCGAACGAATACAAAACTTTAAGTGGGTATTTGTTTAAATAAAATACACATTACAAAGTTCCAATTAATTGAAAGTTACTCTCACTATGTACTGAGATTCCAAAGCTCCGTTTGATTGGAAAGCTACACCCACTAAGAATTGACGTTCGGAATGTTAAAAAACAGGTTTTGCAATCTTAAGGGCATCCTGAAATATACAATAAGTAGTACGGATAGAATGGCCTTTACACTAAAGATAGAAAAGTTCCTGGCCAGATGGAAACAACCCAGGTCCCCCTTTCTAAATTTTCATCATCAATTAATAATAATTAAAAAATGGGCCCTACAAAGGCTAACCTTATCATCTTATCGTTATATATTTTCCACGTCGATATATTTTCCAATTAAACTATGATAGACCAAAATAACTATCTGAGCAATAATTATCCTATTGATGACTTAGTTATTAGGATGGGCGCTTCATTAAACCAATTGCAAGTCAGTTCTTTTGAAAGCTAAAGGTGGATAATTTCTTGGTAACCACATGATTAACACAAGCTTCACCCAACCGGGTAGAGAAAAGTACTGTTCATATTTCATACATTATAGATTTAATATAAAAAAGTCAAATATAATTGCAACAGAAATAATAATAATAATAATAATGAGAAAAATCGTTAGACAAAATATTGAAAAGTGAAAAGAAGCAAGCAACTTGATAGTTTCCCAGGGAACAAACACTCACGGAAAGGGACATGGTGGGTGGATTGAGGAGAGGATGAGTTGGAAAACAATTATCCTCATCCACTTTTCTTTGCTTTGTCTTTGGCCTCCATCTCCAACCAAGGACTTGATATTTTCCGTTGTCAAATCATACGTTTCGTACACACCCACAAAGATAAAAGATAATAGCGACCAAGGATGAAGATGCCTTTCACTTTTATTCGTTTTATATTATGCTCAATGCCACAGAAGGGGGAACTTAAAAAAAAAAATTACTAGTGACGGATCCTAATCCCATGTAACAAGGAGAAGGAAGATGGTTCATCTCAGTATAGGACAATCCAAGATGGAAGGAGATATAGACATTCCACTACAATAGAATAATAATAATAATAATATTATAATATGCAAATTGGCAGCACACAACCCCAGAAGGCTAGATATGATGTCACCCAAAAAAGGTTGGGGAGGAAGTAGATAAGGAAGGGAAAAGATTACGAACGGAACAAAGAAAAAGTGGAAGCCGGTGATAGAGGAAAAACAATTCTACAGATAGGGGTAATGCAGTAACAGTTTCCAGACTCTTCTTTGCACGGTCGCCTACAAAAATATTCCTCCAAAAGGGGGAAATTATATATACGGTTAATCGAGAGATTTCCAGATTAATATACTATTAATTTTTGCCTCCACAAAAAGGCAGGATGAATATAATATTATATATATATATATATATAAATATATATATATATATATAAAAGAAAAAAAAACATGGGAATATTAGAAAATGACACAGCGATCTTCAAAAGATTCACGGATTACTCAACACAATAAAGAGACTACTTAAATCAATAATCACAACAAACTCGACAGCATCCAGAACTCAGATCACAAAATTTGCTCACAGTCACGGATTTTGTGGTTTAATTTCTACTTAATCAAGTATCATATCATCGTCATCGTCATGATAATGAGAGCAATTAAGCATGGCAAGTAAGAAAAAAAAACAGAGAAAGAGGAAAAAAAGGTACCTGGAAGTGGGAGGAGGTGAGGGGGATTTGGAGGTCCAGATCCTGTTGGCGACGCGCTTCCCCAAGGCGGTGATCCCTCGGCTACTCGAATTGGCGGCCATACAATGAGAAGAACAGAGAGAAAGAGAAAGAGAAAGAGAAGGGTGTGTGCAGTTGTAGCTTGAGCTTGGTTTGTGTGTTTGATGTGGTGGTTGAGGATGCATATATTTATACACAAAATTAAATTAAATAATAATAATAATAATAAGGTAGACACAAACAACACAAGAAAGATGGTGCCAATGCCGCTTCAATTTTCGTACCTAACACGTACGCATAACGTAACAGTCTTCCTTAACCCCGTTCGTTCCTTCCCACGCCGTTACTATTTTAGATACCATTACACTTACCATTTTAAAAAAACATTATCAAAAGAATATATTATTATATGCTTTTCTCTCTTAAAATAATTAACCTCTACCTTTTATTTTTCTTAGGTTGTTTTTCGAAAAAATTATTATTTGAATTAAAAAATGTACACACACGTCATAGCATACTTGTAATTATAATAATAATAATAATAGTACTTAACTCGACCACATCTTATTTTATTTCCTCTTCTGTACATGATGCATAGCTTTACACGAATAATTTAATTGTGGTGGCATGGCTGATTTAGTGACAAGATAAAATGAATTTATGATAATTTTTTTTTTAATATTCACGTTCAACCATAGTTTATATATTATTCGAAATTTGTTATGTAAAAAGCACACACATTAACATAAATCAAAACAGCAATCATTTAAGCATATATTTAAAATATTTTTATACATATAACAAATATGTGGATTTGTTGAAGTGACACATACCATACATTCTCCTAATTCAGATTAAACTTATTATATTAACACATTAACAGTTAAATGTAACCATTTTGAGATGTAATCCTATTTCAACGTAACTATTCATTTCAAATATGGAAACTATCATGCCTAAATCTCAAATCGAAACAAATTGGGACATTAATTTAGAAAAAAAAGACAAAAGAATAATTCTAATTCTATAAGTAAAGACAAAAATGTTACATTTAACACTAACATGATCACGGAAAATATTAAACATACAAAACGAATTAAAAATATTGACAATGAAAACAAAATTGAGTTATATATATATATATATATATATATATATATATATATATAATTTAAAATAAATACACCGAACCATAATTGAAATTAAACCTAATTAAGCAATTTAAGTGTGTTAAACTCTGAGTCAATTGTTATTGCATGTGTTGAATTTCATTTTTTTTTTCTTTTTTTCATGGATCGTGCATGTGAATAATAAAAATTAAAATGTTCTTTATGCATGATAAAATAATACTTCCAGCTGTTAAAAATAAAATAACGCTTCCAAAAAACACGTGACTATTTCATGAACTCATGAATAATGACTTGTAATTATTATATGGATATATATTTTTATGAAAAATAAAATGAAATACCTATAATAATGCATTCCGATCAAAGTGGTGTCTTTTTAAGAGGATTTTAGCCAAATTATTTTAAAATTAAATAAATATAATTGTGTTGTATTCCTCCTTTTTTTTAATTTAAATTATTACAAGTTTTAATTTCAAACTTAAAATACTTATAGAATTAATCATACATTGTTTCATTAATTCGTATATCGTAGTGTGTAACTTTCTTTGGTCAAACATTGTCAAAATACATATAAAATAAATTAACATAAATTGTTAAAAATAATTTACACATCTGCACGTTGCACTCGTGACATTTATTTTATTTGTTAAGTGGTTCAAAAAACTACTGTTGTTGCTCTTACAGTTATCATGTTTTATAAAAAAAATATAATATTACTAGATCAAGAAATTTACAACCATAAAATACCGATTTTTGAAAAATAACTCACGTGTTTGTAATTTCAATACGTAAAAAGGTACATATATTTTAATATTGAAAGCATCACACTCACCATAAATAGAAAATCCAAATTATATCTATAATTTCATCAGTGACATTGCTAACTCCCTAGAGAAAAAGGATGTTAAAAGAATTGAGTGTTAAGCATGTTTTTAATGAGAAATTTAAATTTGTTGCTGTTGAAATCTTTGATATATTTTTGTTTTTAAAATTTAAGGATAAATGAATATAGTATTTTTTAATTTATATGTTTTATATTAACATTTAATGTGTTTATATTATTACGTGTTCTCGATCGTCTCTGTTTATTAGAAAATATATTTTAAAATTTTGAAAACTAAAATATAACAAAAAATTTCAAACAAAATCAGATTTCAATTTTATATCATGATTAAAAAATTACAAATATATTTAACAAAAAAAATAACACGTCTTTTTAATAGTTCAACCTTCTTAACAGTATACAAATTTAAATTAAAAATAATAAACAAATTAAATGAATATAATAAATAAATAAGTATAAAATAAGACTTAATATTGAACGTATAATTTTAACACACCTTTTACTAAACTCATTATTTAAAAATAATTCAGACAAGACACTTGTGTAATTATATATATATATATATATATGTATGTGTGTGTGTATGTAGACACGTACTATATTTGTAATCACGTGTAATTCAGACACTTACGTAATTTTTTCATTAAGTCTGTCAATGTATTTAAATTTTACAAATATAAATGAATTTGATGAATATTCTATTGTAAGATGAAATATTTTAATTTTTCTACTCACTGGAATAGTTTTCATACGTGATCTTTTTAAGAAGAGCTTGTTATTTTGGTAATTAGAATTAACGTAGTCTCTTATGTTAAATTAATTATAATTCAGTTTAAAAGATAACCATATATCAATCTAATAAAATGTTTAATTATTAATTTGGTTTTTATAATTTTGTTTACTTAATAAAAGTATGTATTATTTAAACATTGATAATTTAGTCTCGTTTATAAAAGTAGTATTAACATTGTTAAAAAATAATTAGGTGTGAGTTCAAATAATTTTAAAAAATAAAAAAAGTGTAAGAAAAAGACAAAATAAACTAGTTACAAAATTAAATTTTAAGATATAAGCCTTATAAAATATCTTAAAATTATTAATAGAGACAAATATGAAAATGTGGATAAATATTATAATTGATATGGAGATAAAGATAAGGTAGATATGTAATTTATATTTCCATTCCCATATCCAATTATAAATATAAAATATTATCCATATTCATATATATATATATATATATATATATATATATATATATATATATATATAGTAATTAATATACGAAAAAGATTTGGATATATTTATCATAAAGGTGTAATTAATTTTTTATTGTGTTTTCCCTACCTTCAAAAATCATGTTTCATGTCTCTCTTTAATTTTTTTATTTTCATCTAATCTACTAACGAATTGCATTCCAACTGAATTTTAATCTTATTTATTTTTTTGGCGGTGAGTCTTACTTTTCCAGCTTCAATGAATCCAATTAAATCCTAAATTAATTATAAGAATAATTTTCTCTTTTAATATTTCTTTCTTGTTCATAACTTGTCAATGAATTATTTATTTATTTTATCATGTAAGAAAAATCATGTATAAATTACATGTTATAACTATTATATTGAAAGTATCATTGAAATGATTTTAATATTATTAAAAGTATAAATTAAAATTTCCACATAGAGTAAAATTAATAAAATTAAATAAATAGAAGGAAAATAAAAACTTACAAATACTAATTAATATATGATATAAAAAATAGTATCAATTATTTTATAAAGACAATTTATATATCTCAGATATCATAGAGTTGTGATGAATCTCTTCAACTTATACTAATGAAATTTTTTAACAAACACAAGATATATAAAATCCGATTTTAATTAAAATGTGCTAGTGGTAAATTAACAAATTATAATTAAATTAGGAATTATCATGCAATTAATAACTGCTCACTGTTATAATAAATACTTTCAAAATTTATATTTAAGATGACTTTCATCTAATTAATTTTGTAAACTCAATAGTTAAAATTAAAATAATAAAATGCATAAATTATTGTTCAAGTGATATTTCTTTTAATCAAAATCTATGAATGTTAATCAAACTCAATATTACTTTTTACTATCATACGCGCAGCATTGTTAGAAAAGGATAACGCGTATCAGACACGGACGTTGAAAGGAATAATGGAATATCCTTTCGCATTTCTTTCCTCAATAATATAATATTAGTATTATTTGTTTTAAACTTTATAAAAATATTATAATACTATTTTGTAATTAAAATTAAATTTACAAAATTTTAATGTAGATCTAACGTGTGTTTGATTCGTGTTTTACTTGACACGTGTAAGGGTAAATGGTACGTGTGAGAGACACAATGGCCGTTGAACATTCATTCCCAAACGGAATCAAAGAAAACAAAAGCACGTTTGGCGAATTTGTACTCCGTGAGTTGGTTATGGGCTAACCAAACAAAGTGCATAAATGTCAGACGCTACCATTATTCAGAATTTATTGATTAATACTTTAGAAAAATCTATATAATTATCTCTTATAGAGTAATTAAAAAAAAATGTTTAATCAATTTGTAACACTTATTAAAGTATTAACTTTTGTGTTTCTTAATTAATCTTGTTATCAAAATTTTAAGCAACGTTTTAGAAGAACAATTACGCAAGATTTAAAAAGCGCAATGAAAAGTGCGTTTGCACCAAACAGACCATCATTTTTCACTTTCAGCGTTGAGGCTAAACAAATTGAGAAAGTCAGTTTTGCATTCATATCTTTGAACAAATAAAAGTCAAAATGAAAAATAAAATGTAAGATGTAATTCCCTTTCTTCATGACCCCATCTCCTTCCATATATTGTGATTTGTGAGTTAAATGCAAAAAGATTATTAATTGATTCAAAATATTTGAAAGGAATTAATTATTAAGACTTGTTTGGAATTCAAAGAGGATAATAGAAAGTCACACAAAATTCTTTGTTTTTCCATTTTGCTCATTCAAATTATTTTTCATAGGATAAGGTTTTTTATTATATTATTATTAATGAATATAGGAGAATGTGCTACCTTCACAACTTGAATTTCCAACTACCAAACCACCAACCAAGGAGTTCGAGAAGCCATAAAACAAAAATAAAAATTTGGATATTTGTTTTTCCTACACATTAAAATGAAAAATTCCTCCAATTTTTTAATATTTAAATTAAATATTTTGAAATTTATTTTTACATCCTTAAAATACTAATCAAACCAAAAAAAAAATGACATAGACATTTTATTTTTCATATGAATAACTTAAAACATGATAAAGTCAACCTATTTGAACACAAGTATGAAGAGGATAATTAAAGTAATTGTGCACTCTCTCAAAATTTCAAAATGATCTTTATACCATCCTAAAATTGTCTGAAAAGAGATTTTCTATAATTGTAGTAGTGCAGGTAGTAATTATGGGTACAAGAAGCAATAACCATAAAGACATCCAATGTGCTTAATTGGGATGAAACCAAGAAGGAGTATTTAGGTTTATGTACTAGGCAAATTTAAACAAAAAATTATGAATCTAGGAAATCTTTTCGAAATTATGGATGTAGGTAAGTTCTGTGGGTTCCAAATAATTTCAAATGAAGAAATCGTGCCCTCCTGCACGACTTCACTCTGACACATGAGACAGAAGTGAAGTCGTACATCCCTAAAACAATTTCAGGCCTTGATAGTTGATTACCTAGCCTTGTAATCGATTATAGAAGGTTGAACTCGTGTAGAGGAGACACAACTTCACCTGTAATAGATAAAATCTCTCTAATAATCGGTTATAGACTTGTGGTAATAGAAAACCAAAGGGTTTTAATATTAAAACAAAGAATATTTTTTATTTTGTGGACTATGTTTGTTAATTATTAGTAATTATTAGAGTTTTCATTTAAATTATTACCATTTAAATTAACACTATTAGAGTTTTCATTTAAATTGTTACCATTTAAATTGTTAATTATATATAGATTAACATTTATATTATTAATTATACATTTTTTAATTTTATTACCTTAAATACTAATGCAACATTGGAATGAATAACATATGAATGAATAATCAACCTATCATAGCTTCTATTAGGTCATCAACACTAGCTAAGGCACAGATACACCTAACCAACAATAAACATAGACCAACTAACACCTCTATAAATTAAGTACCAATCCTTCACAAAAATTCTTCATCACAATCCTCTCTTATTGTTTCTTAATTGTCTCATTACACACATTAATGACTTCTTTTCATTCCTTCTTCATAGTTATAATCATTTCCCATGTATTTATTCCTCTATATTTCTCACCCATCCATGGCAACACCGATGTGGGATTCAGCATTAACCTCATTCGAAAAACCTCTCCCCAACGTCTAAGAGGTTTATCAGCCATGTCAGAAACTCCACAATCCCCAGTGGGTGCTTACCTTGGTCACTATCTCATGGAGCTCTCTATTGGAACACCACCATTCAAAATCTATGGCATTGCAGACACGGGCAGTGATCTCATATGGACCCAATGTGTGCCATGCAACAACTGCTACAAGCAACTTAACCCCATGTTTGATCCTATGAAATCATCCTCCTACAGCAACATATCATGCCACTCAAACTTGTGTCATAAACTCGACACAGGCGTGTGTTCCCCTCAGAAGCAATGCAACTACACCTATGCCTACGCATCTGCCTCCATAACACAAGGAGTTTTGGCACAGGAAACAGTCACACTGACCTCAACCACAGGGACAAGCGTTCTCCTTAAAGATGTCGTGTTTGGTTGTGGACACGACAACAAAGGTAGTTTCAACGACCATGAGATGGGTATCATAGGCCTGGGAGGAGGGCCAGTGTCGTTCATTTCTCAAATGGGTCGTTCCTTTGGAGGCAAAAGGTTTTCACAGTGCTTGGTCCCTTTCCACACTGATGTGAATGTTCATAGCAGAATGAGTTTCGGCAAAGGGAGTAAGGTATCAGGAGAAGGAGTTTCAACACCTTTGGTTGCAAAGGATGATAAAACACCGTATTTTGTGACCTTACTAGGTATCAGTGTGGGAGAAACGTATTTGCACTATAATGGTTCTTCAGGAAATGTCGAAAAAGGTAACATGTTTCTTGATTCAGGAACACCTCCAACTATCTTACCAACACAGTTGTATGATCGAGTGGTGGCTGAAGTGAAGAACCAGGTTGCGATGGAACCTACCGTGGATGATCCTGATTTGGGTTCGCAACTTTGCTATCGAACAAAGAATAATCTTCGTGGTCCTATGCTAACTGTTCATTTTGAAGGTGCAAATGTAACATTGGAACCAATTCAAACCTTAATTTCACCAAAAGATGATGTTTTCTGCTTGGGGTTCACCAACACCAGTAGTGATGTGGGGATTTATGGTAACTTTGCTCAGTCAAATTACTTGATTGGGTTTGATCTAGAAGCACAAGTGGTCTCTTTCAAGCCAACAGATTGTACCAAAAACACTTGAATAATATTTTACTTAAAGTTAAGTTTTTCAAAAGTTTTAAGATATGTATTTCCTCTCTGTACCTAAAAAAATAAAGTACAAATTAATAATTTTTTTAACAATTTATTATAATAAATTACGTGTCATTATTTAATTGATTTATATATTTAAAACGGACTAATTACGAACAGGCATATAAATTATTATAAAAAAGTTGTCAAAAAAAATTATTAAAAAATATTTTTAAAAAAACAAAAGAAAAAATACGAAACCTGTCTTTGTTTCATCAGAAAGTAAGCATTTCAAAGGAATGTATTAAAGATAAAAAATTTGTGAATGATTTCATTTGGAAATATTGTAAATGCAAATTTTGTTTGTGATTGTTATTTCCTAGTTCCTTAATAGAACTCCTGTTGGAGAGTGGTTTTCTAATACCTCTTTGACCATGAAACTCGTTTTGAGTTATTATTTATAATATTTTAGATATTTTTAATATAATTGTATACTCTATTTGAACCTTACTTTTTGAGGAATTCTCTTAATTATAACTCATGCAAACACATGTCTATAGTCATATATGTGTATTCAATTTTTTAAAGATAAAAAAAAATAATGTTTATCAGTATTATTGAAGAAATAAATAGTTTTATAATTTTATTATACGTAGTTAATTAATATTTAAAAAATAGTTATAAAATTTAAAGAATAATATTATTTATATTAATAATGGTAAAATTGATAATGAAAATATAACTTATCTAACACATTTTATAAAGTCAAAATAAATATCTAATTAATAAAAAAAAATCTAACTTAAAAGAAAAAAAAACATAATCAAAACATAAACTTGTACATGTGTGAAGAAATAACTTGTTAATTATCCTCTTATTCCAATCATTTCATTGGTTGATATACATGAAAGATGATTGAATATCTAAAATAATGATATATAATATAGAATTGATCAAATATACAATTCATGCATAAGTTATAAATATTTACATACCGTATTGTTTAGTTTTGGATGATATATATGTCATAACGATAGTTTCATCTAATGTATGAAGTAGTATCACATTCAAAGGAATTACTATGCATGTTACATTGAAATGATAGAAGAAAATATTAAAAAAAATTGTATTTTTTATTCTATTTAATTCTCAATTTTTGTTTGATTTGAAGAACTTTTATTTTACTAAAGTAATTTTCGTTGACTTCTAATAATTCAACGAGTTTGATATTTGGAAAGTTTTTCTTAGATGTTCAAGATATTTTTTTATCGCCAGTATATATATTTTTCTTTGTATGATTTCGTTGTATGACATATCGAATTGTTTCTAAAATACACATTTGTCCATTTTTGTTTCTTTTTAATATTTTTATTTATTATTTATTTATCATATATTTTTTTTTGTATATTTTTATTTTAATTTTTAATTCATTATTATAATTATAATCTTAGCACCTTAATTGTATAAAACATTTTAGTTATTATAATATAATAATTCAATATTATTATCATGAATTTTATTTATCTCCATCTAAAGTAGAATAAAGCTCAAAAAGACAAAAAACATTTATGCTTTGTATTGATAATGTGATTTTGTTAAAGTGATGTATTATAATTTTTATTAGCATATAAAAAAATATTTCATTAAAATTATGAGAAAAAAATTAAAAATAACTTCAAAATATATTCTAAAACTAAATACTTATTTTTTTATAATTTTTTAAAATTATCTTTTAATTTTATTAACTTTGATAAAAAAATATTTTCTATTTTATATTAAGAATCATATAATTCGGAATGCATTTTTAATTTTTACATTTCAAACTGTTGGATCCAAATATAAAATTTTGTATTTCGAATTATATAATTTGAAAAAATAAAGTATTCCAAATTATATATGTTTGATAAGCAAAGAAAATGAAAAGTGGAGTAGGGAGTTATGCTTGGATTAGGAAAGGGGCTATGCAAGTAGAGGAGGGAGAGATTTAAAGAAAATGCATTTGCAATGTATGGGTCGGATAGACATAAAATCATAGTGAGTCAATCGGTCGGATGGTAATATGTAGAGACGATCGACGAGATTGCGTAATCGTATTTATGCAAGGTTTAAGGTAAGAAGGAATTATAATCATTGGGTTCGGATCGGACAGTGACTAAAGTCTCATTAATCTCAATCCCATGGTAAAAACTATAAATATGGTTCAGAAGTAGGAGATAGGAGAAGGACATTTTATTATGCATTTATTGCTGATTTAAACCTATTGAACGGACTATCTACTGACTTAAGCATCATAGGACTTTTAGTAGGTGCACCTTCGAGCGGAAGAGTGAAGAAAGAGATCCAGGAGCAAGACCGGACAGCAAAGAAGAGTAAATCGTGAAGGTGTTAGAAGCAACTCGACCTCATAACTGAAATAACAGACATTTTGAGAAACTTTAAAGACAAACTCAACGTGTCTATTCATATTTTTTTCATCTTTTTCATTGAGATTTCCAACATTTTCTTTTATTTTCTGTGCAGAAAGTGAGAAGAAGAAAAGATAAAAAGAAGGAGGAGAGAGGTGTACCTGGAGGAGGAAGATTGAAATAATATAGGAGCAAAATGGTCTTTTATGTTAGACGTATGGAGGTGCAGGAAGAAAATATGGATGTACAATAATAAATTTCTCTGATAAAATTTTAGAAGCCCAATAAAATCACACTGGACTGTCTTATGGGGTGTCATGACATGGGTGACATTCAGGACCACATAGAAAATGTTTCCCTACAAACTTTTCTATCGACACAAAATATTGTATATGATAAAATTATCTCTCTTTTTACAAAACACCCAAATCCTTAGTAAAAAATAAAACTTAGATAGAATTAAGATAAACTCAATTTTTTTAAAATACAAAATTATTATAAAATAAAGAAATAAACTTCTATCATCTATTTATATATTTTAGGATATATATATCTATATTATGTAACAGTATAATATTCACATTAATAAGCAATTGATTTGAGTTATCTGAATTTTATCTTCTTAAAAAGTAGTCATTTTCAAAGTATTAAATGTAGAATTAAATGTTAATTTTGCTTATGTATTTGTATTAATTAGTGTTATTATTGTTTACATTCAATGTCATAAATTATTCAATAAATGTAAAATTTATTGAATAAACCCAACCTCGAAATTTTAAAGCTAATAAATATAAAAGTTAATGTCATGGACGAAAACAGTAATTATACTTTCTAAAATGTTGTTTTACTTGACTGTTATTTTTCAAAATTTTAATATCACCCAATCTTGCTAACCCATTACAACTTCTCTTGAGCTTTTAGCACTACACACAACCTAAACATTAATAACCGAACACCTATACAAATATATATATATATATATATATATATATATATATATATATATATATATTTTGACACACATAAATTTTTTATTTTGATATTATTTTATTTTATGGATTATTTTCGTTTTTTTTTTGAAAAAATACAAAAAAATTATTCTTATGATCGTACCATTATTCCCTCTATAAATACAAAAGTTTACTATACTTTGTTAATAATAACTCTAACAATGGCTTCTTATTATCTGAAATCATTTGATCGATTCCTTGTAGCCATCATCATTTCTGTGGTGTTTCTTCTTTTCTCAGCCATCCACGGAAACACAGACGAAGGATTCAGCATTAACCTCATTCGAAGAACCTCTCCCAAAGCCTTTTTCCGTCAACGGCTGAGAGGTTTCTCAGCCATGTCAACAACACAAGCCCCAGTGAGTGCATACCTTGGTGAGCATCTCATGGAACTCTCCATCGGAACTCCACCGTTCAAAATCTACGGTATTGCAGACACGGGCAGCGATCTCACGTGGACACAATGCGTCCCATGCAAGAGCTGCTACAAGCAACTAAACCCCATGTTTGATCCCATAAAATCATCCTCGTACAAAAACATATCATGCGACTCAAACTTGTGTCATCTACTCGACACGGGTGTCTGTTCTCCTGAGAAGCAATGCAACTACACCTACGCCTACGGAGATGGTTCCTCGACACAAGGAGTTTTGGCACAAGAAACAGTGACGTTCACTTCAACCACAGGAGCAAGCGTTCCCCTTAAGGGCATCGTGTTTGGTTGTGGACACAACGACTCAAAACAAGGTTTCAACGACCATGAGATGGGTCTGATAGGCCTAGGAGGAGGCCCAGCATCATTGATTTCTCAAATGGGTTCATCCTTTGGAGCCAAAATGTTTTCACAGTGCTTGGTGCCTTACCAAACTGATGTGAGTGTTTCTAGCAGAATGAGTTTTGGCAGAGGGAGTAAGGTATCTGGGAGTGGTGTGGTTTCGACACCTTTGGTTACAAAGGAAGACAAAACACCTTATTTTGTGACCTTACTAGGTATCAGTGTCGGAAACAAGTATTTGCACTATGATGGTTCTTCAGAAAATGTCGAAAAAGGTAACATGTTTCTTGATTCTGGAACACCTCCGACTATCTTACCGACACAATTATATGATCGTGTGGTGGCTGAAGTGAAGAACCAGGTTGCCATGAAACCTGTCGTGGATGATCCTGATTTGGGTACCCTACTTTGCTATCGAACAAAGAATAATCTTCCTGGTCCTATGCTAACTGCTCATTTTGAAGGTGCTGATGTAAAACTGGAAACATTTCAAACCTTCGTTTCACCAAAAGATTCTGTTTTCTGCTTGGGGTTTGCCAACAGCAGTAGTAATGTGGGAATTTATGGTAACTTTATTCAGTCGAATTATCTGATTGGGTTTGATCTAGAAGCAAAAGTTGTCTCTTTCAAGCCAACAGATTGTACCAAGAACTCGTAGAATCTTCAAAGGTTTCAGTTTGCTTCTTGTTCTTAGGCAAATTACAGAAAAGAAAAGAAACTTGTGCTTGTTTTTGTAGGAAACGAAATTGTCGATCAAACAAGTATATTCAAGATTGAAGCTTGCCTTTTAGAAATAAAATTGGATTGTTATTTTCTATCTCAAAAAGATAATGAAAAATGATCCTTTTACATATGATTTTCTTACATTCATATTATATTATCATTTCATACTTTTTTCTTTTTGAAAAACTATAAAAATTGACTCTTTTATAATTATTTTATTGTTTGTATCAAATAAATATAAATATATCTCATCCTACCATGGTTAAAGATAAACTCTTGTTGACCAGAAACTTTTCTAGTAGTATCTTTAAAAATGAAATTCGTTGAGTTATTATTTATTATAAAGTTTTTAATATTGATAAATAATTTAATAGTCTATCTTTTAAGAAGCTTTAGTTTTTTGCTTTTTAAATTATGTATTTGGTTAAAAATTTTACAAGTTTCAATGAAAATGTTTAAGAAGAAAATATTATTTGTAGCTGCTTCTTATACTTAATTTGTTTTAATAGCTAAGGTGAATTAGTTTTAAAGCTGATTGAAAAAATTTGTGAGATATGAATGAAAAAAAAATACGAGAAGAAAATTGCAAAGCTAAGAGGAAGAAAAACTGTTTTATATGCTTCTTCATGATCTGAATTTTTTATTTCTCTATGTAATATGATTTTTTATTTTTATAATTGTCGTGTCAATGAGAAGGACTAATAATTATATATTTCCATCTCTTTTATTTTGTTGAGTTATATATATATATATATATATATATATATATATATATATATATATATATATATAATTTATCAATTAGGAAAATAGAAAAAAAATATTAAATTGCAATATATATCATTGCCGATACACATATTTAAGGAGTGTTATTTATAAATAGGAATTGAATACACTTTATTATTGTTATTTAATTTGAGCAATTAATTTGAAATTAAATAAAAGGTTCAGAATAAGTCATCTCATCCCTACTAAAAAACTAAATATAAAACAGAATAATATTCATTATAATTAATATAAAGATATAATTACTTTTTACAATAAGCGATAATTAATCATAACATTAAAGTTAATTAAAGACTCAATAAATATTTTTCTTCCTAAAATTAAATACTACACTATATGAAGTTAAAATTCTTTTGATTCAATGAAATCAAAATTAAATTGTGCGTAACAATAAGAAACCGTGATTTTCACTATTTATCATTTTTAGTGGGATATTGTAAGCTTTACTGTTTTAGTAAAAAAATAGACTTACATTTTTTAATTGTTTATAAATATGAAAAAAAGTTATATATACTTTTCACGATATGAGTTTATTTGTCCCACCAAAAGATGGAGTATTTTGCTTTGCCTGCAACTAGTGATGAATTTTATATATTTGGCAGTTTTGCTCAATCAATCGTTTTGATTGGCTTTAGGGTTTAGGTTTAAATCAAATTCTATTATCTTGTAATATTAATTAATTAATAAATCAAATATTTTGAGTTAAATACTTGTTTATTTGAATTTTTTTTCCATAAATTATATATATATATATATATATTTCAATGTATACGTATAAATAATATATTTTATGCATATATTATACATATTTTAACATAATTCATTAAAATCAATCCATTGAAATACATATGCATGTGAAGACAATTGAATTATATCAAGATTTTGTTGAATTTTATCTCTTTACATTAAATCAAATAATTTATACCTTAGTGGCTCACGGACCATAGCTACTCGTAAATCCTGCATAAAGTTTGTCGTCAAACGTTAACCCATATTGTCTCGTGCATTTGTTTGGTACGCTGAACGTAACCAATTAGCTTAAAATCTTATATTGGAAGTGATTGTACAATCTTCATATGAATTTGTTTATACTTCATTAATGTGAGAAGTCATTCGAAGTCGTCATTCATCCACAAAACTTACTCCCAGTAATATCTATTTTTACTTGCCAATTTTCATAATATCCAGGCAAATTTCCCCCAAATATGTCAAAAAAGCTACAGAAGTCACTCACATGTGGCTACTGTCTATTTCTTGTGACTAACCCCCACTAACTTCCACACTCACATGAATGTTACGCTTATATATATATATATATATATATATATATATATATATATATATATATATATATATATATATATATATATATATATATATATATATATGAAATGAATTCCTCTACTTATAACATGATTTTGTCCCTAGCTAAAAACTTCATGGCCAACATTCTCTGCTTCCATCTTTGCTTTTTTGTACTGTATACATTCTTATGTCAAACATTAACAGGAGCTTACAAATCCGGGTTCAGTGTTCAACTAATCCGCCACAACACACCAAATTCTCCCTCCTACAAATCAGATGAACTTCATATGCATAGACTTGGCTCATTTTACCAAGTTCCCAAGAAATCATATGCCCCAAATGGTCCCTTCACTAGAGTCACATCCAACAATGGTGACTATCTCATGAAGCTCACATTGGGAACACCACCAGTGGATGTATATGGTTTGGTTGATACAGGCAGCGACCTCGTGTGGGCACAATGTACACCTTGCCAAGGTTGTTATAAGCAAAAAAGCCCAATGTTTGAACCTCTAAGATCCAAAACATACACCCCTGTTCCATGCAATTCAGAAGAGTGTAATTCACTCTTTGGTGATTCGTGCTCTCCTCAAAAACTGTGTGCATATAGTTATGCTTATGCTGATTCTTCAGTAACAAAAGGGGTGCTTGCAAGGGAAACTATCACATTCAGTTCCACCGATGAAGAATCAGTTGTTGTTGGAGACATTATATTTGGGTGTGGACACAGTAATTCTGGAATTTTCAATGAAAACGACATGGGGATCATTGGTCTTGGTGGGGGACCTTTGTCACTTGTTTCACAAATTGGTAGCCTTTATGGAAGTAGAAGGTTTTCTCAGTGCCTGGTTCCTTTTCATGCAGACCCTCAGACTTCAGGTACCATTAGTTTTGGTGATGCCAGTGATGTTTCTGGTGATGGAGTAGTCACAACTCCTTTGGTATATGAGGAAGGTCAATCTTATCTGGTCACACTAGAAGGCATAAGCGTTGGAGACACATTTGTGCCCTTTAATTCCTCAGAAATGCTTGCCAAGGGAAATATAATGATTGATTCAGGTACACCAGCAACATATTTACCACAAGAACTTTATGACCGTTTAGTGGAGGAATTGAAGGTGCAGAGTAGCCTGTTACCCATTGCTGATGACCCAGACTTGGACACACAACTTTGCTATAGAAGTGAGACAAACTTAGAAGGACCACCCTTGATAGCTCATTTTGAAGGGGCAGATGTGCCATTGATGCCAATACAAACCTTCATCGCACCAAAGGATGGAGTATTTTGCTTTGCAATGGCTGGCACTACTGACGGAGAATATATATTTGGCAATTTTGCTCAATCAAACATTCTGATTGGATTTGATTTAGATAAAAAGTTAGTTTCTTTTAAGCCAACTGATTGCGCCAATAAGTAGACCATCATCTTCTTGTAACTCAGACATCTATCTATGATTTAAGCTTAGATCAAGAACATATATGAGATGTAACATCATTAGTTAGAATATTAGTATGCGTGTAATATTGAATCTGCAATGTTATGTACTGTTTTCTTTCAATATTTTTTTTCCTTTAGTAAAAGTATAACCCCTCAGAAGAATAAGTTTAAAATAGACCAAGCAGACTGACGTAGTGGTCAAGCATTTGAACACATATTCCACCTAATTCATTTGCTTGGTTAGCCAAGTATCAATATGAAACTTACTGGTTAAGGGAGTCTTTTATATGTGTGGCTTATACAAGCAAGCAAGAATGATCAAACAAAATTCACTCTCCACATAATTACCCTTAATATTTTGATATATAAGGATGATCAACATTAAAAATTTGTTAGTGATCACATACTTCAAAGAATCACGTACCTTTTTTTTTAGTGAATCCTGCTTATTCAAAAGTAATTTGATGGTATATACTTTTTGTTTTCATTTATCATGACAACAAGAATTTCTACCTGCTTTTTTTTTGTATGTATGTATGTGTATATGGATTTATTAACATACAGTCATTATATTTTAGAAAATGTATTTTAACAAAGTTATAACTTCCATCTTAAAATACACTAGGTATCTACCTTGTTAAAAATACTATTTATAAAAAAAAAAAAAAACATATTGCATACTGTTTGGAATCTTTTCTCTACCATATGCAAGTTCAAGTGTCTACTTAGTAAAAAAAAGTTCAAGAAATCTCAATTCATGGGATTAAAAATGCCGCATGGAATTAGCTATTCGCTATGAAAGGCTAAATCATGTACAAACCATAATCAGTAGACAGAAGTAAAAGTTCCCTTCCCACACTCTCCAACTGAGATTTGGAGTATTTCTTTGTCAGCTTGGCTTTGCCGGCGGCAACAGAGACGTCGTGGAACCTAAGACAAGAAAAAAGTGGAATCAAGAAATGACATTAACATTGAAAACCGGTAATATCATCATATAGAATGCTTAAGTGCTATGTAACACACCAGATGCCAATTCTTGCTTAAAGGTTGCACAGCTACCTGGATCTCTCCCACATTGCGCATAGGAGGAAAGTGAGGAAAGCATAAAATTCTCTTTTTGAAATCATCTTTATCTCTACCCCGAACATATGAACCCCAAGAAGCATTACCCTCTCTTCTAGTATCTTTCAAGAAGAAAGAAGTAGAACCTTTACAAAGAGAATTGTACGGTTCCCTAGCATCAAAATCAAATTCATTCGCTTCACTATTACCATTCCAAGCAGAGTAAGTTCTCTCCGAGCGCTCCAGTTCACGGGGAGAAACAATGTTAGGCAGCACTTGAACAACATAACCAAGTGACACCGAAAATGTCAGATGTTGTGCATGATCGTAACATATGGAACGCTGCAAAAAGCTTTTGGGATTGGTTTTCATGGCTTTTGTAAAAAGTTTCAGGCTGTCCAAAGAGCTCAGGCCCGGATAAAAGGGATTTACAGCTTCAACATGATGAATTGACACAAATGGTGCTATTGGGTGAGACGATAGAAGACCATGAGCGTTGCCTTTTATATCCCACTGAAATAAATCAAAAATCAATCCTGATCATTACGAATTCCAATGAAAAAAAATGGCTGGATGATACTTATACTGTACATCAGAAAATTTACCTTTCTCTTAGAATGGAAAGAAAGTATAAATTAAAAGCAATAAAAGATGTGACCAAAATAAAATGTAGTAAAATGGATTGACAGAATACCTGGTGAAAACCGCGCTCCCATGTCAGTGGAATGCCAAGTTCAGATATACAGGCATGCAGTCGATCATCACTACCATAAAGCTTTGGATACCTCTCAATGCATTCGTCAAGCATCTCAGAAAGTGCCATTGCAAGTGGCTGACTTATAGCAATCCCACCACCACCAAAGGCCATTGAGTGACTGAAATAGGAATTTGCTGAATGGCTCTCCGAGGGACTACCTATATAAATCATTTCAGAAGAATTGTACTTGCTGAGAACATCAACTAGGTTATTCACATTGAAGATGGTATCATCATCACAGAGGACAAACCAGCGCACATCAGAGAGACTGAGGCGAAAACTCTCTTTGACAATGCGTGAAATCCGAAGGCCAGAAGGGTGACCGGTGGGATTAGTATAGCGGAAATATGAGATGTCTTCAGAAATCATGATAGGAGGCAATAAATCATCTCCAGGTTCTTCAAGCACCTGTTCATCTAACCACACATGGCCACGCATGTCATTAGGACGCCACCACAGTTTGACATATTCCTTCCTTCGTTTCCAAAGTTGAGATGATCCTGCTATGCCAAAAACAATATGTTTAAGTGACAAGCCTTCCTGTTCAGCAATACTGCTACCATTATGAGGATGATCTTTCATGGTTCCAAATTGGAGAGCAGGAGGGGGTGTAACTTTCGCATGGAAATGAGAAACACACTTCTTCCAATTGAAAAAGTGGGGTCTACTTTCCCGATCCTTTAAACTGTGAAAGCAACATGTAGTTGCATCAAAGAACACAAGGGAAAGCCAAGCAGTAGTAGATATGAGAAGCGCTGCAATGGCTATGGCCAAGGTTCCAATGCGGCTTTGGCGCCACTGACTGCTTCTGGGTGGACTGATAGGCAAAGGACATAAATGGGAATTCTTGTCAAAGTCATGGTAGGATGATACAATGGTCTTCAAAGTTTGAGTCATCATCACCATCATTCCAGTTTGCATGTCTGGCTCTCACTACCAGGAGAGAGACATTGTGAAAAGGCCAAAGGAAAACTACATAGAAGTATTTCAGCTCAGCAGCACACGCCGAAACCAAAACTTGTAACACCCTACAAAAAGAGAAAATAAACAGGAAAATGTTCCAATTAAGTGCATCATTAAGGCTCTATTTGTTTCTGTCAAAAATGGCAATTTTAGAAGTTTTATTTTTTCCAGAAAAAGAAATTACATCTCGAACCAAACTTGTTACACCCTACAGAACAATGTTCATTGCGTAATTTTAGGATTCATTTGTTTGGGTGGAAAATTATAATTTTTTAGAAGATTTTCTAGGAAATGAAACCTTTTTTAATTTCAGTTCACCCTCCTCACCCCTCCCAAAAAAATATGTATAGATCAAATGTGCTTCCATTAACACAAGAATCCACGTCCACATCAGGCACAAAGCATGTAACTCCAAATAATTACTCTAGGCCATTAATAAAGACAGATGTAACTAGATGATCCTAAAGTTGAATTGTTACATGGATATGCCCATTAAGAAAAATTATTAAATGGTATTGCACTATTTTAAAACAAGCTAAAAATATGGAAAGTAAGTGTTGAAACAGGCTTTGTAAGCAGATCCGGAGATCAAGCATAATAACATCACCGACTAGTTATACAGTCACTGATGATTTTCATATAGAATAGCACGTGACCTAGTTAACTCGCCTCGAGCATCGCTTCGCAATCAAAAGGTAAAGGGCAAGGGGACAATCTATTTTGGGCTATGCTTACTCCCTTAGTTTTCATGATCACGGTATCAATATTGCTGTTTATTTTATACTATTCATATATACATTTTAGCTTAATACTTACGAGCTGCCATCAACCTGTTCCTAAGCAGAAAGCCAGTAGAGCGTAATGAAGGTACAGAAAGAGACAGAATCCCCAAGACAACACGGGGTTTTCACATTGGGGAATTTCTTCAAACAGGTAAGGAGCAGCAAAACAAGGACATAAAGTTTTAAAAAAAGCAAAAAAGCCAAAAAGTTTTTTTTTCAAAGAAATTGCAAAAGCGAGCCATTACCTCACTGAGAAACTGTGGAGTGTGGGGGTTCCTGTTCCTGCTCCTGGTGGGTTTCAGAAATGGTGGAAGTGCAGTGATGGTGGTGAAAACTTGGAAACAGTTAAGTAACAATTTGATTTGCTACATTTGCATGCCTCAACTCTTCATCTTCCTGTGATTTTAGAAACGGAGATCGGATTCAGAAGATGCAACCACCAAATAAATGCCAAAATGAATAATTGAAGTGTTATGCTCCAAAGTTTTTGAACTCTAAGGAAATGTCAAGCATAATCATCGCCAACACGTTCACTTTAATTTGAAAATTTTCAAATACCTTTGCCTATTCATGTGCATTGATGGCTAGGGATTCTTTTTTTTTATTCAAATATATGATTTCTGTTATTACCGGTTCATTTTACCCTAGTGTTATTTTGAACTGTGAAACACTCCTTAAAATATTATAACATATGTAATCCTCGGATAAAAATAAAGTACTACTATTTTCTCATAAAAAATAATTTTCAACTAAGAGTGTATGTTTTTGTGTCACCATCACATGGAAATCAAATGAATGACATTTTCTTTGAAAAGTGATAGCATGGAATAAGTTTGGTTTTCATATTTAAAAAGTTAAATTATTTGTCATGTCTTTTTTTTCTCATAATCTCAAATAAGTTATTTATTTATTTCTTTTTCAACTTAATCCTATTTTTTGAAAAATTGATATGAAGTTAATTTTGAAAATAAATATTGCTTGATTAAGGATGCAATTAATCAAGATATTTTCAAAGTAAAAATGAAAAAAAAGAGTTTTTCACTTAATCCGAAACAATCTATTTTTTCTCTTAAAAAATATGTCATTATTATTATTATTATTATTATTATTATTATTATTGATTGTGGAATAATTTTGGACAAATCACAGAAAGACACGTAGATGATGTTAAAATGTTGTCAAAAAGATGTTCTTAAAGCAGCTAATCCATCCATCGCAAAACACCTTCTTTAAAGGGTAATCTCTATTTTATTACCTTTATTGATGATTTCACTAAGGCTTTGTTCACTTGAATGAATTTGAGGGAGAGTGATTGAGTAAATTTGAGAGATTTGAAGATAAATTTTGTTGTTGTTTATTTGAGTAGATTTGAAGGTAGGTGAGAGTGAATTTCGAAGTAAATTTTTTTAATCTGTCACATCAATCAAATCCTACATTAATTCTCACAAACGTTGCTTCCAAATCCACTCTCACTTACTTCCAAATTCACTCAAATAAACAACAAATAATTTATCTTCAAATCCACTCAATCACTCTCCTCCAAATCCATTCAAGTAAATAAAGGGTAAATGTGCTGGATTTTTTTCTTGAAGTAAAAATGAAATTATGAGATTCTCATATAAGTTGATTTTATATATGAGAATACAAACATATGGCTAAAATGAAGATAGTATAGCCGAGATGCTATGTGACCTTATCAATACGTAATAATGAATGATACAAGACCCTAATTACATCTACGATACAAATCACCAAACATTAAGTCCACTGATTTGCAAAAAAGCTGCAATTAATGGTGTAAATTCAAAGTGGATGTTACTATTTTGATCGAATTCTATAGAATTCTTGAACTTACTACACATTAAATTTCTGAAACAATATGAGCTACCACTTACAGTAATGAATTTCTGAAAGCGTGGATGACAAGAGTATTGTGTCCGAATTGAAGACAATATTTGATTTCCTGATTTTTTATAACTTTGTCTATATTTTTTTTATAATATTTCTTATATTACTATGAAGAAACTGGTTTTATTTTTCTACCGTGGTTATGGATTTTTTTTAATAGATTCTTAATCTATTTGTTAGTTTATGTATTATTTACTATTTTCCCTTTAAGAACAACTAGAAGCTCTGTAAGAATTGCCAACAACATTGGAAAATGTATTAACAGCATTCATTACATTGAGATGATAACAATGATTTCATATCTCACAAGAAGATTGGAAAATGTATTAAGAGCATTCATTACATTGAGATGATAACAATTATTTCATATATTACTAGAGGAAATGACCATGTATATTATCAATGTAGCTCATCAAATTGGTAAAGGCCCCTCAAAAAAAAAAAAAGTATTTTGAAACTCATTAGAAACTTCATTCAACTTTGACATGTCCAAGGAGTTTCAATGACACAAGCTCCAATAATGGAAAGCTTGGGAAAATAGAAAATGAAGAAAACAAAGAAACACGTGATGGAATAAAGTGTTACTGAAGACCATAAAGAAGCAAAGCTCCTACAGCACCTACGCCAGCCACAAGTCCAACAATAACTCCAATAGGAGGCAAGCCTCCACCAATAGCTCTCCCAGTGTTAACATCATATCTAGCAAACCTCTTCTTTGGTGCTTGACACTGAGGACATCCATATGTGTCCGGCTGCACAAGATAAAATAACATGAGAATAACAAATGCACTCTACAAATTAAGATGTCGATTTAAATCTACCTCAATCTTACAAAACTCACTTGCGATGTTTGTCATCGTTTATATATTTTAATGTAATTTTATCTCTAATCGATAAGAGATCTCCAATCATGTTGATTATAATTTGATTTCAACAAATATCATTGAATCAAATATCATTCATTGACTATCATGAAATCACTCAGTATAATACCACATAAGAAAGTTGCTAATGCTGACACACATATTACATAAATAAGAGTTAAGTCTGTCCCATTAGATGATGCTAACCACATAGATCATGGGGCATTGTTGAGTTCGGTCAAAAACCGAATTATGAGGAATATTGATCATAGCGAAATCCCTTTTAACAACCACCATGAAAATTGCTGATATCAATACCATAATAAATTACATAGAACGGAGGGAGGAAGAGCTTAGAAACAAAGTTTTATGTGTGCTGTACTTACCTGCTCATCAAAAGGTTTCTGTAAGGTGTATATGTATCCACAATCAAGGCAAATGTGTGTAGCTCTCGCCTGCATGCAAGTTCACTTGATCAACAATTGAATGTAATCATCTTTCCTAGACAACATATAATTAGGAGGAAGAACAAGAATGTTGCTTCAAACTGATTCTTGCCTTTTGAGCATCAGTCAGTTTTCTTCCAAAGCGAGGAGGAGCAGGTCGCTTTGTGAGCTTTTTTACATCTACCTCGGCACCACCTCTTAAGAACAAAACATGGAGAATTTAAGATGTTAAGTCATTGCAGCTGTTAGGTAAATGGTAGAATAAAAAACATGACATGATCACATGAAGATTCTGCAATATGCATCTTATGTCTATCATGGAAACAAACAGATGAACTCAAGTGCCATGATAATTTTCATTGAGTCACATACTGAACTTGTGTAGCCTTTCTTCAGTTTTCGTTACCATTTGATCCGGGTGTTGGCTCCTCATGGTAGCAGAAAATTTACTAGAGAACTAATGCAAATAAGAAGAATAAATGGAACAAAGGTGGACAATGGAACCTGCTGACAACAAAGTAGACAGAATCAGGCTTTGCTTGGATTGCGGTTTTAGTAAATCCAAGCTTATCTGCAGGCCACAATTCATCTCCAAAGAAACTGCTAGTGTAAAGAACTTGGTCCCCTGACTTTAGCCCTGCTTTTGCCGCATTCCCACCACCATCAACAGCCTATAGAAGACAAGCAGCATCCATGAACAAATTCTCATTCACAAATTGGAATCATTCCATTATCATTGTGAAAGGGAGCAAGATACTAACAGTGATGACAACACCCCCACCAGACTTTTGGCCTAAGGTGAGGCCTAGAGGCTTGTCAACCTCCGCCTCAATTGTCTTTGAAGCCCCAGCAGTTTTTGCTGCGATCTCAAGTCTCCTCCCACTGATCGAGGAACCATTCTTTTTCTCACCAAGGAAGGATTCTGAAACACCCCTTTTGGCTTCATGAAGTGAGAGACCTTGTAACGATGTTTTCTGCAGATACAGGAGCAAAATGATTTCAATTTGTTATTCTGCAAGGTAGAAGTGTTTACTACCACATATCCATGATTCTGACCATTTTCCACCCAACAAGTTTTTGAGATTATCAATTTACAAAATATAGTTAAGTACACTCAATTGCTCGTGCTGTGTGGAAATTGGTATGAGACCATTGTAATTTTGAATCATGTAATAATTTATGGTAAGAAAAAAGAAAAAGTAGTAGTAGCAGTACCTGGCATTGAGGAGGAGCAAGTGTCTTGGAGTGTGTGAGGTGAGAGTTTTTTGAGGAGGGACTCCTCCTGGTGGTGAAGGTGGCTGAGAATGAAGTGGAGGAACCGGCAACCACCGCTGACATGTTTCCGGTGAGATGTGTGGATAGGAATTCACCACCAAACAAACACACACGTTTGCTCTGAATAATAAAAATGTATAGATGAAAAAGTTTCTCCTTTTCTTTTTATTTTCTTATGGTGTTCAAGGAGTTTTGGTTTTATTTTATTCTGAGAATAGATAATACTTAACTGGTGGTGGAAATGAAGACACCAGACAACCTCAGTGTATGGTCTCAAGCCATCCTAGGACTGTAAAGTGTTGATGCTAACTGTGTATTCAAGGCCTCTTGTATTGTCTTACTTCCTCTGGGAATAGTAATCTTATCCAACAAAACCACACATATTTTTCTGTACCAAAAGAAAATATATTTTTTCTGTATAAAAAAGAAACAGACAGCTATGTAAAAAACAAATCTTTATCACAAAAAGAAAATTAAAATTGAATGGGTTTTTTAGTAAATAGGAGGAGAATAGACCCTTTTCGGCAAATACTTAAAAAGCAAGAACTTTGAAGTAAAACCCTAGATCTGTTGGTTGTTCATTGCTTTGCCTTAGAGTGGTACCATGAGTGAGAAGTTGTAGCAAGGGAAGAAGAAGGAAGCGGGCAAAAACATAGCGCACCAAATTGACGCTCTTAGGTTTGGACCCGAATGGGTTAAGAGTAACTTTGTGGCTTCCACAATCAATTCAATCTGCCCACGAATCTGTAAATACTTTCTCTCAACTTCCTGTGTTACTTTTTTTTTTTTTTTAATTATTTCACTGTAAGATATTTTAAATTTGCTGTCGAGAATCTTGATGGGCAGAACATCAGCATATGTAGTTATTTTCCCTTTTCGTTAGGACCGGTTTTTGTGGAAAAGAAAACAGACGAACTAGCTTTTGTGATTTGGAAGAAATTAAAACTTGATCGTGATGAAACTGATTATTTTGTTCAAGTTGTTTTGGTGTCAATTCCGGTCTGTCTTCCGGTCCACCCTTTAAATATTTGGCTTTAATCTGTGTTTTTAAGGCAAGAAGTGCAAATGTAGTGATGAAAAGGCAACGTATGATCAATTTTGTCTGAACTGTTTTTCGCAGAAGATGGACCTTGACAAGTAAATAAGATTTCGTTATTATACTCCCCTCTGTATTTCGAATGATCTGGGTTCCTCTAACTGTTTTGAAACTAGCTTATACTCCAAGTCGGTGGCATTGGTGCATGGGTTGTCCTTCATATATGGGCTAGTATTTGGTAGTATTTCTGAACCTAGCTACATTTGGGTGATAAAAATTTGAGGAACATGCATTGATATACATAGGATATAGGACAATCTCACATGGGGATATGTACTAAAAACATGTACTATTGATATGAAAGGGCTATTAACTTGTAAGTATGAGTAGTTCTGGTTCACACCTTTTTGTGGTTAAGTTGGCAGTACTTGTGTTCCAAATCTTCTGTTCTGTTCTGGTTCATTTTGATGTCTCTGACTTGTTTAGGTATAATTACAAAAGAAATCTGATTACTATTAGGAGTTTCATCAAAGTATGTATAACTGACAAGAGTTCACTGAAGTACACGATGTTGAAAATTTGTTAGTTCTAGGAGAATACCATCTATTTGCTTCCTTATTATTTCATTTGATTTAAATTTAAACTTTAAAATAACATGATTTGGTTTTGAAGAGGAACATTAATTCGTATTTAATATTTTTCAGAGGAGCTAAGGTGAAGTGATCCCCAAATTACAAAGCTTTGAAGTTTCTCCCAAATCCTATAATGGACAATAGAGTCAAACTTGAAAAGAGAAGCAAAGATCGGCACCTGGAACGTGATGACAAATACCATCGTGTTTCCAAAGACCACCACAATCATCATTCAGATACAAAACACAAGCATGACCACAAATCCAGGGATAAGGATAGAGATAGAACTTATGACAGAGATGGAAGCAAGGACAGGGGTAGAACTTATGATAGAGAAGGAAGCAAGGATAGAGATAGGACTTATGACAGAGAAGGAAGCAGGGATAGGGATAGGGCTCATGACAGTGAAGGAAGCAAGGATAGGGACAAGGCTTACGAAAGAGAGAGTGGCAAAGATAGGTCAAAGGTGAAGCGTGGTGATGGTAGGGAAGATTTGGTGGAGTCACGATACTCCTCACATTCTCATAAGCGGAAAGAGAGGGAGCACAGCGAAGATAGAGACTGTGAGGATAAGAAAATTAGGGTTTCTAACGATAGGAAGGAAGAGAAGAGGGAACGGAGGAAATTTGGGGATAAAGTCAAGAAGGAGGAAGAAGAAGATGGTGATAATAATATTAGAGGCATTCATGAGGGAAAGGTTAAGGAGGAAGACACTGAAGGTGCCCATGGCTCAGCTTCTTCCAAAGACACTGTATTTGTCCAAAACGTGAGTTTCTTTCTTTCTGTTAATGTTTTTCTTTTAACATTTTGATGATGCTCAGCATTTGTTTTAACTTTTCTTGGTTATAATTGAATTATAGTATGTGTGCTTTCATAGTCTTCCCAGTACAGAGGGCCGGTTTAGACATCATGTCAAATTGTAGTCTTTCCAGTTATTGGCTTCCTGCTTCGTGAACTAGAATTGGGTTGCCAATTTACTTGAGACTATGAAATGAATCCTGTAGTCCATCTATCAATATTATATGTAGTTTGATTAAACCTTATTGATAATTTGGCTTGCAAAAGAGATGGTTTGTGATCTTATGCTTCCAGCATTGTGATTTTTGTTTGTGTTCCGCTTATACATGCTCACTTCTCTCAGTTCTGTTTCCTAGTTTCTTCTATTTTATTGTTTCTCTTGGAATACCTGAAGAGGGACACACATTCACTAACATTTTATCCTTGCTCTTTCAGGGTGCCTTGGGATCAGTTGCTGTGGCGCCCATGAGTGTGCTTGAGACATCTTTGGCTCCTCCTCCTCCATTTCCTATCAAGGTATCTTTGAATTCTACCACAAATGAAAATAAGGGCGTTAGTATTACCAGGTCTCATGAGGTTACTGGAAAATCTAGTACAGATGGGTCATCTTCAACTGCTGGAAAAGCTGGAAGCCTGTCGATTGATGCTTTAGCTAAGGCTAAGAAAGCTTTACAAATGCAGAAAGAGTTGTCAGAAAAGCTGAAGAAAATTCCTCAGGTAAATTGATCGTTATTTCTATGAATAAGTACTTACTGTCAGCTGGACATATCTCTTAAATAGCTGACTGATGATACTGATTTCATTTTTTTTTCTAACTCTTCATATTCCTCTGAATGCATTATTTGCTGCTTTTGGCTACGTAGTTGAATAAGAGTTCTACCCAAAATTCACATGGAAGCTCAAACTTGGGTTCAAACAGTCAATCTGCCTCTGCAGTCGTGCCAAAAGGTTCCAGCTCAGCTTCTTTTGGCCATGTTGCAAATATGTCAATTTTTCCCCCTGCTGCTTCTGCTAATTCTCCAGCAAGTGGCACTAGTGCTGCTGGTATTGCAAATGCAACTCTTCCCAATTTGGAAGCTGTCAGGCGGGCTCAAGAGCTTGCTGCTAGGATGGGATTTCGTCAAGATCCACAATTTGCTCCTCTGATAAATATGTTTCCTGGTCAGATGGTAACAGATGTTGCCATTCTGCAAAAACCAACAAAGGCCCCTGTTCTTCGACTTGATGCTCAGGGGCGGGAAATAGATGAAAATGGAAATGTTATTAATGTGACCAAGCCCACCAACCTTAGCACATTAAAGGTGTGCTGCTTTCTTATTTGTCTCTTTTTATTAGTTTTCTCTTTTCTGTTTGGGATTCCTTTCTAAGGCTGGAATCTTTGTCTGAACATTACAGGTCAACATTAACAAACAAAAGAAGGATGCATATGAAATACTACAACCTGTATTGGATGTTGATCCCGAATCAAATCCTTATTTTGATGCAAGTATGGGTATCAACAAAACAAAGATCCTGCGACCCAAGAGGATGAATTTCCAGTTTGTGGAGGAAGGAAAATGGTCAAGAGATGCTGAAACAATAAAATTGAAGGTATACCCTTCTCCCATTTTCTAGTACATTTACCTTTAACGTTGTTCTTTTCAATTGCCTTGTGTGTTATCTGTTATTTTTATTTTTGACTCTTGCAGAGTAAATTTGGAGAAGCTCAAGCAAAAGAGCACAAGGCCAAACAAGCACAGTTGGCAAAGGCAAAGGCTGCTCCTGATATAAATCCCAACTTAATAGAAATAACAGAGAGAATTGTAATTAAAGAAAAACCCAAGGACCAAATTCCAGACATCGAGTGGTGGTAAGCTTATGCTTAACTGAACTACTGCTATCTATATATGTCTTTGTTTGTTAAAGTGTACCGATTATTTAAGGGTGTTATTAAAAAAGTCGCTAATTTTGCAGTCAAAATTTAGCAGGTACACTACATATGCCTGTTTCAGTACTTATCACCTTATGTTCTTCTGTTTTTGTTATTTATAAAGATAGTTATAGTCACATCAGAAATGATACACATATCATTTATAGTTATAGTTATAAGTATGCTTTATAGGACTGCTAAGTACTAGTTGAATATAAAATATGAAAATACCATTTATAGTTGGTATAGTGTACCTATTTGTGATTCTATTATTGCCTTTCTTGGGGGTTCTTTTTTACTCCGTTCCATTGTACCTCTGGGGGTTGTATGTAAACATTTATTCAGTTAACTATTTGAATTTATCAGGGACGTGCCTCTTGTGCATTCTGGAAATTATGGAGACATTGATACTGGAACCATAGGTGAGGATAAGCTGAAAATAGAAAATATCACTTTCCTTGTGCATCATCCTCGTCCTATTGAACCACCTGCTGAGCCCGCTCCTCCACCACCTCAACCGCTCAAACTAACTAAGCAAGAGCAGAAGAAACTCCGGACACAAAGGAGAATAGCCAAGGAGAAAGATCGGCAAGAGATGATCAGACAGGGTGTCATAGAACCACCAAAACCAAAGGTCAAGATTAGCAATTTAATGAAAGTACTTGGCTCTGAAGCAACTCAAGATCCTACTCGGCTAGAAAAGGAGGTACGCAGCGCAGCTGCTGAGCGTGAGCAAGCTCACATAGATAGGAATATTGCACGCAAGCTTACTCCGGCCGAGCTCCGGGAAAAGAAGCAGAGAAAGCTGTTTGATGACCCAAATACAGTGGAGACAATTGTCTCTCTCTACAGAATAAATGACCTCTCAAATCCAAAGGCCCGCTTCAGAGTTGATGTTAATGCTCAAGAGAACCGTTTGAGTGGGCGTGCTGTGATTTGCGATGGTATCAGTGTTGTTGTTGTTGAAGGTGGAAGCAAGTCGATTAAGAGGTATGGGAAACTTATGCTTAGACGCATTAATTGGAGTGATTTTTCAAAAGAGAAAGAAGAAGATGAAGATTCAGATGATGAAAAGCCTGCCAATAAGTGTGTTCTTGTGTGGCAAGGAAGTGTTGCAAAACCCAACTTCAATAGGTTCACTGTTCATGACTGCATCACTGAAGCAGCTGCCCGAAAAGTTTTTGTGGATGCCGGTGTTCCCCATTATTGGGACCAAGCCGTCAACTACGTAGAAGATGAAGCCCTTTGATTGTCGTCTAATGTTTTTGTTCTTTGTCATTGGCCTTCCTTGACTGAAATCCTGTAACAGTTTTACAGTTTGTGTCATGCAGTGTATGGTGTATGCGAAACACAATATTTGGTTAAAATTTTGGCCTTTTGGGTTTTCACTACCATGTTTCCTCTAACCAAAAGAAAGAGTATTGAATCTATATGAGACAGAAAATCTTAAAAAAAACAAAAATCATATTCTTTAACAAAAATTAAATTTCATCTTTAAAATACTATATAAGTATTGTAACAAAGGAAGAAAGTTTAGATCCTACATTCATCTAAAAAGAAAGTTTGTCGGGCAGTGCGACTGACGTTCGATTCAATCATAATAATTAGTAAAATATTTGTAAACTTTAGGAGTAACAAAAATAAACCAACACAAAGCACGTGGCAGGTGCGTGCAACTCCTTCATCCACGGTTTCTCCACCGTCATCTAAACCTCAACAACACAATCTAGGATTCCGGAGAAGCGTGCAGTGGACACGTGTCACTAAGTAGCATGCGTTAAAAAGCGCGCGCACGTGGCTTGTGCTTTGGACAAAGAACCTTCGCAAAAATTTAGGCCATTTATACCATTGGATTAGATGAAATGTTTTCCATCTGGACGGTGGAAGATTAAGCATGACACGTTTAAGGCAGAACCCTATACTTGCCCCCCTTCTCTCTCTTCATCATCATCATCATCACCATTTTATAATCCTTCCTCTCTCGCCCTTTTCTCCCATATCTCAAACCTATTCTACACTCACAATCTCACGTCAAAACCATACCCAAATACCAAAACATGGGAAAGTTGTGGACTTTGATCAGCCAGCTTCATTCTATTGCTGGGTATGCATTACGTTGTTCTTGCTATATATATTCATTTGCCTGTATATCTTAACCATTATTCATAGCTTTTTGTGTTCTTTTCAGGCCGGTCATGACCTTGTTATACCCTTTGTAAGTATATCAATACCAATTCAGTGATAACTTTCCTTTGTTTATAAAATTCTGGTAATTGTTAGGTATGCATCGGTGGTGGCAATAGAGAGCCAGTCCAAGTTGGATGACGAACAATGGCTAGCGTATTGGATCATCTATTCGTTCCTGAGCCTTGCTGAAATGGTTTTTCAACCTGTGTTGGAGTGGTGAGTTTAAGCTTAGTTAAGGAAAATGAAAATGTGTTTGTATGTTGTTGACCATGGTTTGGAATTTGAGATTTTCAGGATACCGATTTGGTACGATGTGAAGCTATTGACGGCTGCATGGCTGGTGTTGCCACAGTTCGAAGGAGCTTCGTACTTGTATGAAAGGTTCGTGAGAGAGCATATAAGGAAATACGTAACGGAGAGGGAACATCTGCAATACCACCCTCAACAAAGTAAAAGGTCAGCCAACGAAAACAAGACAAAGAAGAAATTCGTGGAATTCGTCACGCCCAAGAAACAGGAGGATCATCAGGAAGCGTACTAAGTTGCGAAAAGGACGCTGCTGAGAAAACTGTGTCGGGTTTTTCAGCTGATTTCAATCAACTTTCCTTTCAATTTGGCTACTTGCGTTTTATTCATGTTAATTATGTGTATGTATGTATATATATATATATATATATATATATATATATATGTGGACTCTTGCTGTATCATGATGATCATGATCATGATCATCGTATCTCATATTGTACGTGTGTGTAAAGTGATCTCTTTCTTGAGTCTTGTTGCAGATGCATGGTATGTTTACCTTTAGCTGAGACACTGTTTCTGAGCTATGGTATAAGTGAAGAATTTTCCTCGTGTTCTTGTTTGAGAATAATTGAAAAGTTAAAATATCAATATTATTCATGAGAGTTACTAAAGGTTACATATCAACAATGAAAAATAACAAAACTAAATATAAGATAACAACAATTAAAAATAAAGAAACATAATTATAAGATTAAGGAAACAAAATTAAAAGTAAAAATAATGATGAAATAGAACATTAAATATAGTAAAGTATTTGATATCATAATAAATATTGTAAATGTAAATTAGGTAGAAATTAATTTCATCACTTGTAGTGTTTTGTTTTCTTAATTTGGTAGAAATTAATTTTATAATTTTATAATTATATAATTGTATAATTTAATACTAAAAATCCTAAAACTTAAAATCCTATAAATCATAACTGTAAACTCTAACTCCTAACTCTTACACCTATAAACCCTAAAGCCCACGTCCTTGGTAATGACAAACTATTTAGGTCAATCAATTATCACAACCTTGTTTAACTAGTAAAAGAAAACTAAAAAAAAGTAGAATAAGCAAAGTTAAAAAAAATAAAAATTAACATGGATAAAAAACGTTAAGTTTAATATTATGTAGTAAGTTCCTACACCTTCAAAACAGAACCAAAGTTAAAAAGTAAAATTAATAACTGGTTAGCAAATTAGTAAAAAAAAATTAATGAAAGAACTTATCCCTATAAGTTACTATAGGGACAGCAGCAAAATGATTAGAATCATAAATAAGAGTCAATTCCCTAAAATCACCAATATTTAGTATTAACATAATTCAAACCATAATCTGGATCAGCAAAATGGATATAGGGACGACAACAAACAACAAATAAACACTAAACCTGAAATAAAAACTAAGTAGACTAGATTAGCATCTATATACTAAACTACTAAAGTTGGACTAACTAAGAATTCAGAAGGAAAAGCATACATATTCTGGTACATAAGCATACATAAGCAAATGGATCCGTTGAAATAAATAGAGCCACAAAACATCTCCAATATAACAGGGATGCTTTACCTGAACCAACCACAATACAGTTGGTGAAGTAATAACAGATATAACTAACTTGTGCTTCAGATATTAGAAGTTCATTCATCAATTTGGATTGTGAATATTGAAATGCTGGTGATCTTGACGGAGGACTGAGTGAATGGAATCATGACATACATTATACATTTTGAACTAAATGATCTCAAGTATCCATTTTTCGTAAGTTGTGATACAAAAATTTGATGGGTGTACATATCCAGTAATTACTTTATTCGCTAAAGACATATAAGGTTATTTGAAATTATTCTAAAGACATCTTCATAAAATTCAAACAAGGTCTCCAATAACTGCAACAGAGGAACCCTGAGAGACTCTTAACACCAAACTTGTTCCTCACTGCTTGACCAAGTACATGCATATTAGATAAAAATAAGCCCTTGTACAGAGAATGGCTGTTTGTTCACTTTGATCACATCAGAAGACATAAAAAAATTGCAATTTAACTCAAATTACAAAAATTTTAAAACAGAGAGAATTCAAACAAAAAGTATCTAAAACTTGATTATATTGATTTATAAAATTACAGTGTAGATTCCCTTCACTGCCCTTCGAGAATTATAAATTTGAGAATTATAAATTACAGCTATATTATATTATATTAAATTTTTATAAAAGTTTTGCCTATGCTCATTATTTATAAAAGCTATTTATATTTCTTATCCTGAGTTTACACAATATAACAAAAAAAAAACTAAAAAGGTGGCACAATTGAAACAACAAGAAGAACGATGTACGTGGTTCGTCACATATGTTTGTGACTACATCCACGGGAAAAGTGTGTTTGTTCCACTGATTGTATGTTACAATAATGTACATGTGGAAACCCCAAAAACTCACCTCTCTTAATTATTGTCTCTCCCCTACTGTAATTGCCTTACTTGACACTGTTTATTCCCTCCCTTGTTTGAGATTAGACTGGATACAACAAACTATTCCAGATGCCAGCCAGCAATTACGTAAAAAAATTGAGGGATATGTACATAAGTGCAATTAATTCCGTCAGGTGGGTGGGAACAATTACATATCCTTGCTTATCGTATACGATTCACATTTGAAAATGGCTCAGCTCTGGCTTTGGGTGCAGCCTTAGATGCTGCTTCTGGTGCTCCAAACACATTCCAGAATCTCAATGTTTCATCAGCAGCTGCTGATGCTACTGTGCAACCATCTGGACTCTGATATTTGACGAAATAACAGTAATTAGCAATAGCCTCAAAAACAATCTCATCAGATTTGTGCTCAACAAAACCAAAAATAAATCAATTTACCTGGGCCATGAAAAGAACTCTGGAAGTATGACCAGTGAGCTCAGCCATCTTGACCATTGAGGGGTATTTCCAAAGCGTTAACTGATTCTGGGTGAAACCGTGGGAGCTGAGTAACTCCCTCTCGTTCTTGTTCCACAGCAGGGAGCATACCTGAGACCCAGTGTCAATTGAGTTCAAGCATGCACCTGTGTGGGTATTCCAAAACTTGATGCACCGATCACCACTGCCTCCACCTGTAGCTAACAGATTCCCTTGGAATGGACACCAAGCAAGGGCTTTTACAGCAGATGTATGATCGTCAAGCCTGTGAAGCCACTGTGTTGTGGAATTAGAAGATGCAGTGGCTCTATCCCAGATGTAAAGTAGATTATCATTCCCCCCGCTGGCTAATTGTGAACCTGAAGCTGACCACTTCAACCCACAAACCTCTTGCTCATGCCCGCTGTAGGTTTCAACAATATGTGATCTGATTCTTACATCATTGTTGATAATTCTACCATCCATCCCTCCAGTTGTGAGTACGTGGTTATTCCATGCCAAAGATCCAACTCTTTGTCTGTGTCCACCTCTCAAAGTTCTCAACTGCAAAAATGAATAACACTATTAGTAAAGTGTAAATGAACAGTTTATTATGGAGCTTTTATAAACCGATATACCTGTCTATTTGAAGTTGTATCCCATAGTTGCACTTCAGAGTTGTTCAAACCAACTGCAATATGCCGCCCATCCGGAGCCCAGCTAACAGATGTTACTGGGCCGTCTTCGTCCTCAACTGTAACAAGTTCCGAAGTAGAACCAGTTGTTGCATCCCACAAGTATACTGTGCTTCCAAGTGCTATGGCAAGAACATTGCCGCTTCCCCAGTCCAGCAAATTAAGATAATAGTCATCAACAAGATCCGGAGCATCCAAAGTTCTCTCAGAAGTCTAATGGTGATCATCAAATTTTAAAATTAGCAAAAACTTTGAAATAAAATCTCACATGCATCTAATTAATTAATGGTTTTCCACATAGTTAATAAACAAGGGTCCACAACTTGAGATTATAACTCGACTTGGATCAAAATCCTTGCTTAACAAACTGAGGAATGAATAAAATTAAATTGAGGAATTTAGTACTGAACCTGAGGAATAAATCTCCGAGGCTTGATTGATCTATTATTATCCTGGGTAAGATTGGATAGCTCGTGGGGAATTAAATCAACTGGTGCAGGTGGCTTGTTCTTGAAGGCGAGAATTCGCGTCCGGTTCATGTTTAAAGATTCTGCAAGCTGCTTCCTGTAGGCTTCTCGAGATGGAGAACTCCCAACTGGATTTTCCTTACCTTTATTCCCGTCTGTAAGCATATAGTGAGCATAATCAAAGTCCATTGCCGACCGATTTGGTATGAATCTGTCCAACTGATGATCATAACAAAAACACGATCAAAACATTGGTTTCTTTCATAAACAAATTCAAAGTGAGATATAAAGATTTATCATCTTTAGTTTTGAAACACATTCAAAAACTTTAAAAAAAATTAAACTAATTTCAAGTTTTCTGTGCCACTTCTACAAAATTAGAACTTCTAATGACTTAGATTCAAAACCCTAATCCAAAATGTTCTCTCCCCCCACAATCATGCAAACTATACACAAATTACAATCAGGGAGAAAAATCAAGCAATAATTTCTTTACATTTTCTTTGGAACTCTTTCTTTGAATAAACTGTTCTTGAAGAGGATAGCGTGATCGTGTCTTGAGGGTTCCAGAAGAACTCAAAGATCCTGCATCCATGGTTAGGAGAAGAAAACAAGAACAAAAACGGAAAAGAATAGGAAACAATATAAAGAACAACACAAATTAAAAGAAAATAAAACACAAGGCAAAATCCTGCAGAAACAGATTATTGGTCAAAGCAAAATCAGATAGCAGTGATTAGTAACAAAATGACAGAGAGAGCCGGAGTTCCAGTGCTGGAAAATGAACAGAGAGAAAGAAAGAGATTGGAATGAAGATTTATTTGAAGTGAGATTGTATTTATAGTAGAAATGCTGGCTGAAAGATGAAAATTAGGGTTTCAGAGACCAGGCAGCAACGGCTATTTTTATTTGTTTTTGGAAACAACCGTTATAAAGTGTATTGACCAAATTGTCCTTTATTGGCGATAATAACTAGGTTAGAATTGAAAAATTGAAAAATTAAAATAATACCTATAAACGTTTACAAAATATCAATAATCATAATACATAAATATCATACTATAAATAAATATTTTACTCAAACTTAATAGTAATTATATTATTTATTTCTTAATCAATATATTAAATATAAAAAATACTCAATAATATTTATAATTTTTAATTTTTAATCAATATATTAAATAAATAATGTAACATTCCAAAATACAGTAATAACCATAATTTAGAATTAATTACAATTAACAGTTAATCCATGCAGTCTTACACTAAAAATTTAAACTTCCAAAACCGAACGTGCTTAATTACATAGATAAATGCCATACAGTAGTATTTCAAAGTTCAAAGACGAACGGTTTTACACACATTAACCGAACGTCCAAAAAGCTAAACAGAAAATACTAAAGACTAAAACTTAACGAGCGTTCTAGGGCTCGGCTTTAACCTCTACTTCGACCAGATTGGCGTCCTCCAAATTTTCTTCTTCCAGTGTTTCTTCAAGCAACGCCTCTCCGTCTGCTCACATCCACATGGATGATCATTGCATAGACAAGACGGACGTACAGATACGAACGACAACACAAGGAAAGAACACAGGGTAAGCTTATTGAATTTAATTCACAAGTTATTCATACACATCAACATATCAACATTTATAATAATATCACGATACATACTATCATTCAAAACTCAACATAAGACAGACCGTCCGGACTGTATGATTCTATGTATCTACAGGCGTTTTTGCACCCAGGTGATGTAGTAACTGGAAACGTCCATCAGCTGCCACCCGAGATTAGCCCTATCAGTCCAAAGTACTCAAAAGGACTAGGACCTCCTGTCGCAACCGGAATCGCGACGGGACGACGATCCGAAAAATAAAACGAGATTTAGAAAAAGAGATTTGGAGTCGCCACCATAGTTTATTTTGGAAAACTACGAAAAAACCATAAAATGATAAGGCATGGTCTGCGAAACTGAGATTCTTGGTTCGGGAGTCGGTTACGTATAGGGAAGGTATTAGCACCCTACAACGCTTGCCCTAAGGCAGTACCTTTAACTAAATACGCGAATATGATGTGGTTTTCAAAATGTTAACTATCCCCTAAAATAAAACTCTAAAGAAACAACATGTACTTTTTTAGTTTTTTGGGCCCGACAAGGATTGACCTTGCTCCTACGTATTCTCATTAACAATGAGAAATCAGGGTTCCGTAGTTCTTTAGAAACTGCTTGAGAAATTTGTTTGAAAAATTGTTTGAAAAATTGTTTTGAAATGATTTGGATTTTCGGGAAAATGAACCTGACAAGGTCTAGCCTTGCTCCTACGTATCTCCACTTTTGATGGAGAATCAAGGATCACGTAGTTCTGGCCAGAAAGATGGTTTGTTGTTTGAAAATGTGGATGTTTTTGGGTTTTGGAAGATTTTACATTTTTTTGGTATTTTCATGAAATAAAAAGAAGAGATTTTTAGCACAAGGACGATGCGAGCGATCACACATGTGCTTAAAATATTTTTGATTTTTGTTATTATTATTTTTTATGAAAGAGAAAAGGTTTTTTTAGTACAGGGACGATGCGAGCGATCACACATGTGCTTAACCTTTAAAACATATTTTTTTGATTTTTAATTTATCTTTTAATTTTGCATAATGAGCACTAGGCTGATGCGTATGATCGCACGAGCACTCACACGGTTTTTTCCTCTTATTGTTTGCATAATAAGCACTAGGCTGATGCGTATGATCGCACGAGCACTCATACGGCTTTTTCTTCTTTTTATATTTTATAATTTTTTAAGTAAAACAAAACAAAAAAAAATCCAATAGATACAAATAAAACAAAGGATGGGTGGGGCCATCATACAAAAGGGTTATATACAGTAAAAACCAACTAACAACAATAAAAAAATAATAGAAAAGCCCAACAGGAGTAGGGGTACAGAGATAAAAACCAGGAGTGCAGAGAAGAAATGAGGCCCCTTTGCTTGGGCCAATGCTGTCAGAGGTGGCGAAGATGAAAACAGAAGTACATCCTGAAACGTGTGTCAGATCCAATTCCCCTTTCCTTTTTCTTTTTTTTATATTTTGTTTGCATATAATGGGCTTAAGCCCAAACAAAAACGGGGTGTGAAAGATGAAACCGTGGGTGCAGATAAAGTTATTTCACTTTTTTTTTTTGTTTAAGGGTTTGGATGGGTCTGAGTCCAGGGAATGGATGCGGGGTGCGCGGGTGAGAAAACAGGGGGTGCGTGAAGGAGGAAAGTATTATTATTATTTTTATTTGTTTTTTTCTTTATTAGAGTGACTTGGGTCAGAAAAATAAAATAATCCCTTGGTTCAGCAAACCTCACAATTTTCCCGTTCTTCTCCGTGTCGGACAAAGAGAGACCCAGGGTCTCTTTCTTCTCCCAGCAGCTCGCCGGCGTCCCAACTGGAAACGGCCACCGCACTCCAGCCAACGTCGTCACCACCTCCGATGCCCATGGACGAGACCATCGCCGGCCGCCGCTCCAAGTTCCCTTTCTCTTCTTCTCGCGCGGGGGGTTGGCGCCGGATTGATACTGGATGCCGCCGCCTCCGAGACTGTTACGGGCCGCACCGTCAGATCCGGCCATTGCCGAGCCCCGATCCAGCCGCCGCGACGAAACGACCTCCACGTGGGGGTCCTCTATCCGGTCCACGACTCCGCCGACAACGCCACCCAGGCCGCCACAGTCTCGGACCCCCCTGGTACAAACTTCAACCCTAGTCTTTGGGATTCTTAGTGGTTAATGGATGGATATAGGCCGTGGGCGTTGACAGAATGGAGGAATCAGCTGAAGCATATTTGGTTTTCTGTTTGTTGGGGTGAATTGGTTTTGGAGGGTATGGTTTTGTTGAGTGAGTGGGTTTTTCTTGTGAGAGTTGAAGATGATTGAATTTGAATTTGAAGTTGGATGATGAGAATGGAGGAAGAAGGTGAGGTGGTTGGGTCACGGTGGGTGTTGGAGATGAATGAGGTATGTGGCTGTATGTAAATATGTAGGATGAGTGTTTGGCTGTGAAAACCAAAAAGGAAGGGATGAAGATGAAGGTGATGAGGTAATAAGGATGATGTGATGAGCAGAGAGGGAATCGGTGCCTTCCAGGAATGAAGATTAATGGAAGAGTGTTTGCAGTAGCCGTGGGTGTTGGAGATGAAGGGAGGCTTGAAAGCTTGGTTCCCTGGTCTGTGAAAAGTGGTAAGATGAAGATGATGGATTCCAGTAGCCGTGTGTGTATTGGGGATGGTCGTGAGAAGCAAAGGCCCTGGGTTGTGGCATTGGGTGAATGAAAATTGAAGAGTAAAATGAAGAAGATCCCCCCCTTTTCAGTGGAGATGATGGCCTCCTTAAATTGGCAGAAAGGATGCCACTGGCGGCAGCTTTGATTGGTGGATTGTCTGTCGGCAGCTCTTATTGGAGCATTGTGGGAAACAGCTGGTGGGAATTATGGACGAACGTTCAACCGAGACGAACGACCGTTTTAAAACATTCTACCCTGTTTGGACGAACGCCTCAGACCGAACAGCACCAATGACGAACGCTCCCCACGAAAGGAAATAGATCATCAAGGCCGAACGTTCAATACATCATCAAGGTCGAACGTTCAACTGAGAATAAACTTCAAAAGGACCGAACGTTCACAAGCATCATCAAAACCGAACGATCACTAACACATAACATGACCGAACGCTTCAGACTGAATGCGGACATGATCAAGATCGAACGCTGGACGAGCGCTAGAAGATGGAGAACGAGCGGTAGAAGAGGGAGATGGAATTGGACGAGCGGTCGCACAAGGCATAGGACGAGCGTTTGCAGCGGTAGGAGTCGTACGGAAAGGTCAAGTGGTGCAAGGCTTGTCGATGACCGAACGTTTGAGCTTGACAGTTGACGAACGTCAACGAGACCGAACGGTCGAACAGATTAGGACGAGCGGTAAAACTTCAATGCTGAATGGTCGAACGTCCGTGAAGCTGAGTGGCCGAATGCAGGAACGCTTGGTAATGGTCGAACGGAAGAGGACGAACGGTCTCGATATTGGACGAACGGTTGAAAGCTACAATGAAAGGCCGAACGTTGTTTCTTGATTAGGACGAGCGGCAGAAAGTGGAAGAGCTGGACGAGCGGTGATTGGACGATCGGTGATTAGGACGAGCGGTATCTGAGGGGTGAGCTGGACGAGTGATGATTTGGACGAACGGTAGAAGACGGGAGATATTAGGACGAGCGGTAGAAAGGGCAAGTGAGTTGGACGAGCGGTAGAAAGGGGAGGTGATGGACGAGCGGTAGACGAGTAAGAGAGTCAGGACGAGCGGTAGAAAGGGAAAATCATGGACGAGCGTTAGAAAGTGGGAATGATGGACGAGCGGTAGATGAGTAGAAGAGTCAGGACGAACGGTCTGCTTAATTGATCAACAAAGAAACTGTTACAGGGTAGAGGACGAACGTTTTTTATTTATTTATTTATTTATTTATTTATTTTTTATTTATATATTTTTTTATTTATTTTTACTTTTCTTTTTTTTTTTTTTTTTTTTTTTTAATTTTTTTATTATTTTACACTCGTGAATAAATCGAATCTATTAGTCAATCTGGACGAAATTGGGTGTTGACACCTCCTACCGTTCCCACACATGACGTGCCCTCCTCTTTGTGAGGATGAGCACTCACGGAACATCAGGATGAACTGCCATCAGTAGCTTTACCATAGTCATACTATACAATTCTCAATATTCAATACAAGAGTTGTTCCTCCACGGAACGCTCGTCCAAATTCCACAACCATAGTTCCACTTCAAATACTGGTCATTCTCAATAACTTTCCAACTTAACATCATTTTCCTATTCCATTTTAGTTTCATAAAAAGACGAGCGTTCAGCCCCCTTCATAATGAGGACGAACGTTATCATGATACAGAGAAGTTCTCGTTTCTGAAAGAAAGGAAACGAACGTCTTTCCAAGGACGGAAGTCATGACCACTTGAATCAGTTAAATGAACTGATTCTAGAACGATTCAAATGATACTTAGAATAATTTAAAGTTCAAGAACTTTAGATCGAATCCAAATGAATAAAGACATCGCAAGGCTTTTAGATATTGATACTGGATACGAATTTATAAAAGAGACTAACCGCCAGTCAATGACCGAACGCGGTAATAGATATTTATTAATTATTTGGACGAACGCTATTTATATACGTTTGGTAGTCAAGTGTAAGGACGAGCGTTCGGTATAAGACCGAGCGCCATTCATAACGAACGCTTTGGGTCGAGACCCATCGCTGATGCGAAACATTAATAGAAATGGAAATTTATGAGATAACTATAGGGAAGAGAATTATTTAGAAATGACTAAGTATATAAATGTGTATTTTTCCAAGCTTCTCAATCTCTCACATAACACTCAGAGCACCTACGTTTGGCCGAACGCTCAAACGTAAGACTAATATAAGAGGGCGTTCGTCCTAACTCAGTATTCTTTCCAAATGAAGGAATTATGTTTTTCAAGGGAAGTACTAAATACCGAACGGTCAAAGACCGTTCGATAACGAACGTTCATTATCATAGTATTTCATATTCAAAATCTCACTTACAGTAACTCATTTTTCAGTATAAACCTTCATGCATTTAACTACTCGTCAACATAATAAAGACGTCAACATCCCAATAAAGAGAACAATCGGAGCATGACGTGTAATTAAAGGTGAAATTACAGTCATCCAGAAATAAAAGAAACTGAAATTTAAACTTCAACAGTTTATAGATTCGAACACTACATGTGTTCAGATGGGAAACTCCTAAGAAAACTACTCCGCAACCTTAGTATCCTCCACCTCTTGCTCCAAAGGGATTTCCTCAACAACGTCTGCTCCCATCCAAGTGGATGATCATCGCTAGAGAAACATACCCAAACAGCACACAACACAAACAATGCAAGGGTGAGCTAACAAAAAATACAATTTATATACATCATAAATATACTCATAATAACATACTATCATCCACACCTTAACCACATCAAACTATATACCCAAGTACTAATTATGCTTCAACCTTATGCATATACCAATATGTATCAAAATATCAAATTAGAATGCATACACCAATATGCATTACAAAATAAATCAGACTACATCCACCAATATTACAGATCAATCAAAATACATACACCAATATGTACTAGCGTCACTCCCATCACTCTTTTCAGAGCTTCCCCGGGCCGTTACACATTACCCTAATGTGTAGTGCTGCTTCCCATCACTCTATAGGGAGATTCCCCGAGCAAGTACACAAGTCACCCTCCATCACTCTAATCAAGAGCTTCCCCGGACAAGTGCAAGTATACCCCTCATCACTCGCCTAAAGAGATTCCCCGGCCCGCAAGCACAACGCCAATTTAATTATCTCGAGCTTCACCGGACTAGTACCCCACGTCACCCCCACCACTCTTACATAAATGTAAGAGATTCCCCGGGCGGTTCCACATTACCCCAATGTGTAGTGCTGCTTCCCATCACTCTATAGGGAGATTCCCCGGGCAAGTACACAATGTCACCTTCCATCACTCTGAACAAGAGCTTCCCCGGACAAGTGCAAGTATACCTCCCATCACTCACCTAAAGAGATTCCCCGGGCCAACACGCACAACGCTTACTATCCACCACTCGTTTAATAACATCATCTGGCCAAAATACCCATATACAATAATCCTTACAATACCAATCCAAACATACCATAACGCCCATATCATATCATCATCACATATTCGCCAACCATGAACTTAGCATATATTCAATATATTCAAATGCATAAGTGAGATTATCACAATACCATATCATTAATAACCTCAATTCTTCATTTAACATGAAACTCATAATCAAATCATATACAACCATGATTTAAACTGTACTTAACCATCCAAACATCATTCTCATATCAATTTGCAATGTCAAACCGATCACACAATATTTCTATATCAAATAGATATATCTAACAACTCAAAACAATGTACACATAACACATTTTCTTTATAACACTTTATTACTCACATAAATATAACTCAAACAGCTTTGAAACCATCACCAACAGTTCCGAAAGGGTCAAGAGCCCCCAAAACGACCTAGAGAACGTCCAAACCGGACATCCAGAACCCCCAAAACTATCGAAAACAAATTCTGCAATGTGTAGGTGCGTGTCAACTATTTGGACGAACGTCATAAGCTATTGGACGGACACTGTTTGGACGAACGCTTTTACTCTTAGTCGAGCACTATTGGGACGAGCGTTATTAATGCTAGCTCTTCATGGACGAACACTGTGAGATCAAAGATTCTGCCGAACGCTCAAAACCGAACACCATTTTGAATTCAATATTTGAACGAGCGCTCAACGCCTATGAAGACCGAACGCTCACTTAACCATCAACTGACCGAACACTACTAACCAGCGAATGAACGAACGTTCAGTGGAAGATTTGGACGAACGCTCACTTGATGATTTGGACGAACACTACAGGACGAACGCTCAACAACAGGCCGAACTGGATGAACGCTACGCTCAAGTTGACTGACGAACGCTACACTCAGAACGAACGCGAACGCTCGTCAACTGAAAAGAACTTTCAGCATATTATGGCCGAGCTACGTGGACGAACGTACTAATTTGGCCGATTTGGGCGAACGCTCAGAACAAAAACCGAACGTTCAGAATTTGGCTTTGGACGAACGTTCAGAAAAATACCGAACGTTCAGATTTGGCTATTTGTGTGCGAACGTTCAGAAAAGATACCGAACGTTCAATATAACTTTTTAGAAAGACCGAACGCTATTAACAATGGGACGAACGTCCCATTTTCAATCCTAAAATTTGAACGTACGCGCGTTTCTGCAGAATTCTGCAGAATCGCGAAATCCAGAAACCCAGAAACCAGAAACCCAAATTCATCCCCAAATTTCCCAGATTGGCATCAAACACAGCATAATTCAACAATCAAAACGAAAAATCTAGCTCCCCTTACCTCTTGAAGACTTCCTTTACGAATCTTGAATCTTTCTCCAAAAGATTTGCAGTGTCTGGATCTCCTTCCAACTCCAACAGTTCTTCACTTCTCCTCTCCCAGCAAGCCTTGCACTCATCCAGATGCAGTACCGAACACCTTTCAATCTCCTCCAAGACTTGTAATCTAAAGCCTCGTTGCAACTCCAGCACCTCTGAACTTCACCTCCTTCAATTTGCAGCAAGAGTTTTCTCTCCCAATTAAGCACCCAGCACCCCTTTTTATCTCCTACGTTTGCAGTTTTGTTGAATGGTGCCCATCATGAGAGAAAAACCCAGACGTGTGTCTCCCCAATTTTTCCAAATAAAACAAAACCCCACCTCCCCCTATGGCAGCTAGTGTCCCCCAGCATTAAACCCTTCCCCACCCCTTTAAGAAAACAAGGTCCTTACATTTTCCCCAACAACAAAAATTTTCGTCCTCGAAAATTAAGCTTACTAGAACAAGTAAGTTTCTCTTATCTTGTCCCTTGACTCCCGGTAGAGTTGCCTGCTCTACCATCCAAGATCTTCTCTTAGCCAACTTGGTATAAATTTTTTTTTTTCAGTACTCCAAGTACTGTACTAAGGTGATCTTCATGTCCTTCTCGAGTCTTAGAATAGACAAGTATGTCATCTATAAATACCACCACGAACTTGTCCAAGAAGGTTTGAAAATTCGATTCATATAGTCCATGAAAATGGCTGGAGCATTAGTCACGTCAAACGGCATAACCACATACTTATAATGGCCATATCTAGACCTGAACGCCATCTTCTGCACATCATCCGCTTTTACTAAGATTTGATGATAACCCGACCTCATATCAATCTTAGAGAATATTGTAGCTCCGTGTAGTTGATCCATCAAATCATCTATTCTCGGCAACGGATACTTATTCTTGATCGTCAACTTATTCAGTTGCCGATAATCAACGCACAATCTCGAACCACCATCTTTCTTCTTTACTAGTAGCACTGGCACTCCCCAAGGCGAAGCACTAGGTCGGATAAACTGTTTCTCCAACAGGTCTTCAATCTGCTTCTTTAATTCTACCAATTCTGCTGGAGCCATCCTATAAGGAGTTATAGAAACTGGTCCTGCTCCTAAGACCAAATCAATAGAAAATTCCACCTCACGTGGAGGAGGTAAACCAAAAACTTCTTTAGGAAAACATCCAAGAAGTCGTTCACAATTGCAAGTTTTACACTCTGACTCCCTTGCGCCGCATGATCTGAAACTTGTGTCGCTTCTATATGCGATAACACTAAGAAGCAACTAGCACCTTCCAGGAGGTCTTGCTTCACGACGCCGATCGACAAAGGCATCTTTGTCTTCATCTGGAAACGACATCTCCTTATCATCGCAGTTGATAAGGATGCGATTGATGGATAGCCAATCCATTCTTGAAATACTTCTAATCCTCGCAAAGGTAAACAGATGAGGTTTACCTTGAAACGACGTCCTTCTACGACAATCGGATAACGGACACACACAAAGACGTCCCAATTAATCCTGATGTTGGTGTAGACACCAACAGATCAACGTCTAACTCTTCTACAGACATACCAAACTTTTCAACACGTGCCTTCGCCATGAAGGAGTGTTTTGCCCCCAAATCAAAAAACACAACACAAAGCACACCAAGAAATAAACAATCACAGATGAGGATGTTACCTGAGCTGACTGCTTCTGATCCCACCAAGGCGTACACTCTGCCCGTCGTCGGAGTTCTGCCACCTTCCCTGGGTGGAGGCAAACCAGTCCTCGGTGCTTGAGACCCTGATCCTATTGCAGAAGTACACTCATCAGCAAAGTGTCCCTCTTTTCCGCACTTGAAACACTTCACTGCTCTTTTTCTAAGAGGGCAGTCGCTTCGATAATGAGGTCTTCCACATTTAAAGCATTTAACAGTACCAGATGGTCCAGCTGGTCCTGACTGCACAGTTGGTTGATAGGATGGACCCTTAGACCCAGAAGAGAAGGATGGTCTAGCGTAAGGCGTCTTCTTAATGCTAATTCCACCACGAGATCTAGGTGGTCCCCCATTCCTAGTAGGCTGATTCTGCTGTCCCTCATATTCACTCTTTGTCTTCTCTAGATCACGAGACATCTCCACCAATGTAGGGAACTCTCTGATGCGTAACCCTTTTACCAGCAACTTGATATCCTTCCTCAAGCCATTCTCAAATTTTCTGCACTGCCACTCTTCATCTACTGCCATAGTGTTGAAACGAAGCAAATGTTTGAAGCGGTTTGCATATTCCGACACCGATCTGTTACCTTGCACCAGCTCTAGGAATTCCACTTCCTTTGCAAATCTCACACTGTCTGGGAAGTACTCAGTGTAAAATTTGGTCTTAAACAACTCCCAAGTAATAGGAGTCCCACTCCTTTCAAGGATCATCTTCATGCTATTCCACCAATGGCCAGCTTCCCCGGTAAGCAGATATTGAGTATAGGCTAACTTCTTCTCATCAGGACACCCCTTGGCTTCGAATATCCTCTCTATGTCTCCAAACCAGTGATCAGCTTCATCAGGCTTGCACTTGCCAGTGAATCTCGCTGGGCGATGTTGCAGGAAACTCTCCAAACTCCACTCTTGCGCAAGAATAGCAACGGAAGAAACACTTGGAGGAGTCCTAGCATTAGTCATAAATTCCATCAACTCCCTCTGAGTGTTTTCGGAAGACATTCTCGCGTTCTCTGCCGATACCCTTGCGGCTTCAAGATTTTGCAATGCAAAGGTATTCTGTTGAATCAACGTAGCATTCTGTTGTTGCAACGCCTGGAGCACCGCATTCAGCATCTGATTAGAGTCAGGTTGATCGACTCGTGGAGGAGAACGATGAGGAGACGTAGGTGCCATCTTCTGTTCACACAGAAAGAAAGGCCATTAGCCTGACTTAAATCAACACAACCTCTTACGCGAGACCAGAGTACATAATCACAAACGAAACACACCCACAACCTACAGGTTTCTAAGGAAAGAACTGCTCTGATACCATTAATGTAACATCCCGCTTATATAATAACAATTATTACATAATAAAGACGTCAACATCCCAATAAAGAGAACAATCGGAGCATGACGTGTAATTAAAGGTGAAATTACAGTCATCCAGAAATAAAAGAAACTGAAATTTAAACTTCAACATTTTATAGATTCGAACACTACATGTGTTCAGATGGGAAACTCCTAAGAAAACTACTCCGCAACCTTAGTATCCTCCAGCTCTTGCTCCAAAGGGATTTCCTCAACAACGTCTGCTCCCATCCAAGTGGATGATCATCGCTAGAGAAACATACCCAAACAGCACACAACACAAACAATGCAAGGGTGAGCTAACAAAAAATACAATTTATATACATCATAAATATACTCATAATAACATACTATCATCCACACCTTAACCACATCAAACTATATACCCAAGTACTAATTATGCTTCAACCTTATGCATATACCAATATGTATCAAAATATCAAATTAGAATGCATACACCAATATGCATTACAAAATAAATCAGACTACATCCACCAATATTACAGATCAATCAAAATACATACACCAATATGTACTAGCGTCACTCCCATCACTCTTTTCAGAGCTTCCCCGGGCCGTTACACATTACCCTAATGTGTAGTGCTGCTTCCCATCACTCTATAGGGAGATTCCCCGAGCAAGTACACAAGTCACCCTCCATCACTCTAATCAAGAGCTTCCCCGGACAAGTGCAAGTATACCCCTCATCACTCGCCTAAAGAGATTCCCCGGCCCGCAAGCACAACGCCAATTTAATTATCTCGAGCTTCACCGGACTAGTACCCCACGTCACCCCCACCACTCTTACATAAATGTAAGAGATTACCCGGGCGGTTCCACATTACCCCCAATGTGTAGTGCTGCTTCCCATCACTCTATAGGGAGATTCCCCGGGCAAGTACACAATGTCACCCTCCATCACTCTAATCAAGAGCTTCCCCGGACAAGTGCAAGTATACCCCTCATCACTCGCCTAAAGAGATTCCCCGGCCCGCAAGCACAACGCCAATTTAATTATCTCGAGCTTCACCGGACTAGTACCCCACGTCACCCCCACCACTCTTACATAAATGTAAGAGATTCCCCGGGCGGTTCCACATTACCCCAATGTGTAGTGCTGCTTCCCATCACTCTATAGGGAGATTCCCCGGGCAAGTACACAATGTCACCTTCCATCACTCTGAACAAGAGCTTCCCCGGACAAGTGCAAGTATACCTCCCATCACTCACCTAAAGAGATTCCCCGGGCCAACACGCACAACGCTTACTATCCACCACTCGTTTAATAACATCATCTGACCAAAATACCCATATACAATAATCCTTACAATACCAATCCAAACATACCATAACGCCCATATCATATCATCATCACATATTCGCCAACCATAAACTTAGCATATATTCAATATATTCAAATGCATAAGTGAGATTATCACAATACCATATCATTAATAACCTCAATTCTTCATTTAACATGAAACTCATAATCAAATCATATACAACCATGATTTCAACAGTACTTAACCATCCAAACATCATTCTCATATCAATTTGCAATGTCAAACCGATCACACAATATTTCTATATCAAATAGATATATCTAACAACTCAAAACAATGTACACATAACACATTTTCTTTATAACACTTTATTACTCACATAAATATAACTCAAACAGCTTTGAAACCATCACCAACAGTTCCGAAAGGGTCAAGAGCCCCCAAAACGACCTAGAGAACGTCCAAACCGGACATCCAGAACCCCCAAAACTATCGAAAACAAATTCTGCAATGTGTAGGTGCGTGTCAACTATTTGGACGAACGTCATAAGCTATTGGACGGACACTGTTTGGACGAACGCTTTTACTCTTAGTCGAGCACTATTGGGACGAGCGTTATTAATGCTAGCTCTTCATGGACGAACACTGTGAGATCAAAGATTCTGCCGAACGCTCAAAACCGAACACCATTTTGAATTCAATATTTGAACGAGCGCTCAACGCCTATGAAGACCGAACGCTCACTTAACCATCAACTGACCGAACACTACTAACCAGCGAATGAACGAACGTTCAATGGAAGATTTGGACGAACGCTCACTTGATGATTTGGACGAACACTACAGGACGAACGCTCAACAACAGGCCGAACTGGATGAACGCTACGCTCAAGTTGACGGACGAACGCTACTCTCAGAACGAACGCGAACGCTCGTCAACTGAAAAGAACGCTCAGCATATTATGGCCGAGCTACGTGGACGAACGTACTAATTTGGCCGATTCGGGCGAACGCTCAGAACAAAAACCGAACGTTCAGAATTTGGCTTTGGACGAACGTTCAGAAAAATACCGAACGTTCAGATTTGGCTATTTGTGTGCGAACGTTCAGAAAAGATACCGAACGTTCAATATAACTTTTTAGAAAGACCGAACGCTATTAACAATGGGACGAACGTCCCATTTTCAATCCTAAAATTTGAACGTACGCGCGTTTCTGCAGAATTCTGCAGAATCGCGAAATCCAGAAACCCAGAAACCAGAAACCCAAATTCATCCCCAAATTTCCCAGATTGGCATCAAACACAGCATAATTCAACAATCAAAACGAAAAATCTAGCTCCCCTTACCTCTTGAAGACTTCCTTTACGAATCTTGAATCTTTCTCCAAAAGATTTGCAGTGTCTGGATCTCCTTCCAACTCCAACAGTTCTTCACTTCTCCTCTCCCAGCAAGCCTTGCACTCATCCAGATGCAGTACCGAACACCTTTCAATCTCCTCCAAGACTTGTAATCTAAAGCCTCGTTGCAACTCCAGCACCTCTGAACTTCACCTCCTTCAATTTGCAGCAAGAGTTTTCTCTCCCAATTAAGCACCCAGCACCCCTTTTTATCTCCTACGTCTGCAGTTTTGTTGAATGGTGCCCATCATGAGAGAAAAACCCAGACGTGTGTCTCCCCAATTTTTCCAAATAAAACAAAACCCCACCTCCCCCTATGGCAGCTAGTGTCCCCCAGCATTAAACCCTTCCCCACCCCTTTAAGAAAACAAGGTCCTTACATCAAAGACCGTTCGATAACGAACGTTCATTATCATAGTATTTCATATTCAAAATCTCACTTACAGTAACTCATTTTTCAGTATAAACCTTCATGCATTTAACTACTCGTATTATAGCACATTTCATAAATTTCATATATCATCTCATCATCCAGATCATACACCAAAGATCAATAATACAGATTTCATACTTCATAATTTCACTTACGTTATACAGTACAACACATATACATGAATTAAACTTAATAAGCTTCCCTTACCTGGATCAGTAGTGAACGAACGTCCTAACGTGCAAATCTGGACTCGCCCAACTATCACTTCTATCCTCAGACCACTCAACTCTTGCGAACTAAAACCATTTATAGAATCAAAATTTGATTCAGATAAAGAGAATGCATGTAACCAGATTTGGTTTTGCATGAAACCTAATAATGAACAGCTAAGGGACGAACTTACCAGATTCAAAACTTGAACTTTTTCGGTTTGATGGAAAGCTTAGGACGTCTGGATTACTTCTACGGTCTCTGAAATTGGATCGGAGAAGAAGAAAGTGAGTTATGGTAGAGAGAAGATGGAGGTTCTAGAGAGAAAGTAGAGAATTTGGAAATCAAGAGTTTGGGGAAGAAGACGAAGCATGCAGAAGAGTGGGAAGAGTGTTTTTCAGAAATTAAATTTCTCTCCCCCCGTAGGACGAGCGTCCATTCACCTGCTGCCACTTGGATTCCACTAATGTTTTCGAATGTTCCAAAGTGACACTTGGCAGTTGCATGCAGAGTGAGTGTGAGTGCGTTTTAATGACACTGCACGTGTGGCGCGGTGCATTTAATGGTGCTCAGAATGTGGGGTTGGGCGCGTTTCTTAACACAAATTCTGAACAGGGTTTTTGGGCATTAATGACGTGATTTGACAGGTGGAAGATGTTAATTTTTCGAGACCTTACAAATAATAAAAAAAAAATATTCGTGTTTATAATTAATATCCCAAACTTTAATAGTATTAACATTATTATGGAAATTATCACATATTTAATAAACTAAAACAATTAAAGAAAAATACATAAGTCAGATTATTAACGTTATTCAAATATAATCCTAACAGTCAAATATAACAAGATAGAGAAATTCAATCATTTGTTACATTTAAGAATTAAAGTTCAATATAAAGTTTGTAAAAAGATATACATATATTTGCATATATATATATATATATATATATATATATATATATAACCAACTGAAATAAAGTCTTAATCTAAGTTTCTACTTTATCTTTGTCTTCTAATACCAAATTCAAAAAAAGTTACATCATAAAAATATCAGTGTAAATAAAAGAACAAATAAACAAAAAACACAAATAAATTGGTAATTAATTTTAGGTTTAATCCTTTTCGACATCCCTATTTATGTACGAATGTCTCAATTGGGTCCTCGTTTTCTAAAGTGTATCAAAATGGTCCCTAATTTTGAAAATTGATAGCAATTGAGTCCTTTCCGTTAAGTTGGCTGAACGGCGTTAAAAAAATTACTGAGTGGATACTGAGATGACGAACGAACGCTCGTCCACCAGCGAACGAACGCTCGTCCATCAGCGAACGAACGCTCGTCCATCAACGAACGAACGCTCGTCGACCACCGAACGAACGGTCGTCCAGTGTGGAACGAACGGTCGTCCAGCAGTAAGAGGTCGACGAGCGTTCGTTCTCTGGTGGACGAGCGTTCGTTCGCTGGTGGACGAGCGTTCGTTCGCTGGTGGACGAGCGTTCGTTCGTCATCTCAGCATCCACTCAGCAATTTTTTTAACGCCGTTCAGCCAACTTAACGGAAAGGACTCAATTGCTCTCAATTTTCAAAATTAGGGACCATTTTGATACACTTTAGAAAACGAGGACCCAATTGAGACATTCGTACATAAATAGGGATGTCGAAAAGGATTAAACCTTAATTTTAAGCAAATAATACACATAATTATTTACATACATCAAACTATAATTAATCATCATTAACTAATAAATTCACAAACTTTCAATAATTTATTCTTGATCGTTTGGATACAAATATTAAGGTTTAATATCTCTTTTGGTCCCTCGAAAGGGGGCAAATATTCAATTCGATCCTACCTTTTTTTAGAAGTTCAATGTGGTCCCAACTTTTGTAAAAAGTGTGCAATCAAGTCCTTTTTGGAAACGACATTGAGTTTTTAACGGAGCAGCTGACAGGGTGGACTGAAGTTAGCTACGTGGCTGTGTGTGGGTAATACGTGGCTGTGAGATGTAACACCCCTTATAGGATATATTAATAATAATAATAATAACCTTGAAGCATGAATCTTATGAAAGTGTTTATTTATTTATTTATTTTATACCACACATAAACAAACCATACACACATCATAAGTTCATACATTACAACAAACCAAATCTTAATTGTTTCTTAAAATAACAAAATCAAACGAACATAAATAAGAAAACATTATAAAAATCCCAATAAGTTTTATTCCCGTCTCTCTCTCGAAGAGCTATTCCAATCGAGCTTTATCTGCAATACCATCTACTCCCGTACAAGTACGATCATCGTAGGTGGAAACCACAACCACAACATTTCAGGGTGAGAAACCAGAAATATCACATCATAAACACATTACATATAAAATATATAATCTCCATGATTTAATATAAATCGACACACATGATATTGCAGACTAGTCTTTCATAAACAATGTCGTTTACTTGTAATTCGTCGTCATAACCTGCTCTCAATAACAGGCGACCCGAGCCGTCTTCCATCGCGACTTCAGACCTATCTCCCCGACTCCTCAAGGACTAACGAGTAAAAACATCGATACTACGCGTAACGATGCACTATACTCAACACAAGCCGAAGTCATTGGGCGAGACATTCACCTCCTCGCGCAGAAGAAGGTGACACTCAAGTCTCAGTCTCACGTATGAGACTAGCAAAAATGCTCAAAAGACAGACGAAGTTACAAATAAATAACATAGTGTATGTACCACCTCCAAAAGAATAAACGTGCTCAATCACGAATTCATACATATTCTCAATAATATGTATAAATAAACCAATAATGGATCAAAGAAATAACCAACAATTCTCAATAATTGTTTCAAAATACCACCGGAGGAATTACGGATTCATACATATTCGCCAAACGCTATTTGGAAGAGAACTATTCCTCAAACACTATTTTCAAATCACCAACGTTAATGAACGAACGCTGTTAAACGAACGTTAATGAACGAACGTTATTTGCTAATCACCAAGCCGAACGTTAAAAACCAAGCATAAGCCGAACGCTCACTCACGACCATACCATGGCCGAACGCTCACAATCACAATTGCACCAAGGACGAACGTCCAAGATCCACACCGAACGCTCACATATATCCAAAAACCGAACGTTCAGGATTCAAACCTAAAATATCGAATTTTGATCGAACGCTTAACACATCTAAATCACTGGATAATCTCTTGACGAACGTCTAGTATTTAACTGACTCAAGAACGAACGCTGACGCTCGTTACATGAGAATACCGAACCGAACGCTCATATTAGTTTGGCCGACCACTCACTGTTGGGACGAACGTTAAAGATCAAGTTAAGGCCGAACGCTGAAGAACGAACACCAGGTTGGATTCAACACTACTGAGCCGAACGCTAAGATCAATTACCTAGGCTGAACGCTAAACCATTGGACACCATATTTCATCACTGTTTGGACGAGTGCTTAAAGACCAAACATCCTCAAAGAACGAACGTTCGATAAACCATAGTATGACTGGACGCTTATAATTCTATGGACGTTCACTATCTGAGAATAAGGGACATAAGACCGAACGCTCTTTACAACCTAAGGGCGTTCGTCTTGAGATCAAGGCCGAACGTTCAAGATTACACTACAAAAATACAAAGTAAGGACAAACGCTCATTAATTCACTGTTTAAATACGATTTGGACGAGCGTCCCATAAATTAAGACGAACGAACGCGAACGTTCGTTCAGAACCGAATGCTTATGACGACCACTGAGCAATTTGGACGAACGTCCAATTTCACCAGAACTGGACGAACGTTCTGAAGTTGGTCGACCACTATCTGGTCGAGCATTGTTTGGACGGACGTCCAATTTTGACTCACCAAAATTGGACGAACGCGCGTTCTGCAGAAATTCTGCAGAATCGCGTCAGATTTCAGAAACCCCAATTTCATCCCCTTATTCCCAGATTTTACCCAGATTTGCAGTAAACACATAATATCTCAAAAATCAAGGAAATAAATCAACTCCCCTTACCTTCTACCCATCATACAATATACATGCACCATCAAACATACATATACAGTCTAGCTTTTAACTACCCCAACATGCAAACAGCTATATAAATCCTAGTTTCCCCCCTTACCTCTAGTTCCAGTGAGTTTCCACAATCCTTTGAGGTTCAAAGCAAAGACCAAAGATGGCTTTCTTTCCTTGCGTAGTAGTGCTTCCCACAATTCAAAACCATACTCCGAACCTAAGTTTTAGCATAGTATGTATATTCCTCCCCTCTCTCACATAGATTAGAGTTTATATAAGAAAATGGTAGGTTCTCCTCTAAGTCAAAATTCACGTTTTTAATATGCACCATGTAGCTTAACTATATGTTTCCTACTTAACTCTATAATCTATCCTAAACCCTACAAAACAAAAGAAGCTAAGCTATGGAAAAATATTTCAACACCTATTGCCGACAATGTCACCTTCAGAAACTCAAATTATGCAAAAGAGGAAACACAAGTACAAAACTATGCTCTTTCCATTTCACTACCTTAGGTAAACTACTTCTCACACCATCCAACTTTTCTTTTCTTTTTCTTTATAATAACATTTCATCTTCCAACATCACGGTCCCACCTTTTTGTCCTTTTCTACATATAATATTATTCATTATTTTATACTACATTAGGTCCACTTCTTCCCATTTCACGTTAATGCCTAAAAGCTTAATACCAACACTCTTTTTTTTTCACAAATAAATGGCTTTCTCTTTCCATCATTTATTATTATAGGTCCCATAAAAGAAAACTTACAGAGGCATGCACCACAACATAATACACACTTCCCTGTAACCAAAGAGTTCTCCCACTTCTCAATATATTCTTTTTGTCATCAAAAGCTAAGGCATCAGTAAAAGTATTTTCTAAAATTAAGATAACATTAGTTCTAATTAATTTATTTTATTCACTTTCTTAATATTTTCATTACACAAACAAATCATAATTAATTATTTAGTAACACAAAATATAGTAAAATAAAAGTATATTTTTTTTTATTTTACACAGGTCTTACATGAGAGGGTGATACGTGGCTGTGAGAGGGTAAATGTGATAATATTACTGAGGTTAAGAAATCAGAAGTTAGGGTTTGAGGAATTGCAGAGAAATTGGTAATTTGGGATTTATGATCGTGGAGGAAGTGTGTTGAAATCTGAAGCGCGAATTGGATACCGCAAATCTGAAGCTCAAATTGGAAACCGCAAATCAGGTTAGGGTTTATGTTTGATAATTTTATGATATGTATTTGTTGTATATGTTATCACTGTTGTCGCTTTATAGGGGGTTTAAGTAGGGGTGAAAAGTTGTCTTGTTTTGATGGTTGATAGTGGTCCCATAGATATTAGTTTAACTTAAATTAGTGGTCCCCGTTTGCATTTGCAGGGTTGGGGTAGGGATGGGTGATGACATGTGTTGGAACAATCGGTACCGTTATAGAGTCGCACAGCGGAATTAAAAACTTGAAAGAGAGTGGAAAGCGTGTTCGATCACAATTAAAATTAATTTGGTCCTTTTAGTAAAAATAATTTTCTTTGAGAAAATTTATCAAACAGTTGATATACGTAAAATAAAATGAGTGCAGGGAATAAGAAGAACAACACAGAATTTTTATCCTGGTTCGAATCAAAAGATTCTACGTCCAGTCGTTAATCACTATAAATAGTGATTAACCTTTTTCACTAAAAATGGTTTAACAGATTACAACAAATAGTTAATAAAGCAGATAAATAAACCTTCCTTCGACGAACGAACCGGAAGAAGAACACTCTGCCAACTCGAAGAGAACCGCTCCGACTATCGACAAACGAAACGCGAGCTTCTCCTATTCACGAGACCAGGCAGAGCACCTTGCTAACTCGAAGAGAGCTTGCTCCGACAATCGACACACGAAACGCGAGCCTCTCCTGTTCACGAGACCAAGCAAGGGAACTTGAACTATAGCTTCTGAGAACTTCCTCTGACAAACAGTATTCTGCTAGAGCTTCTGTTCAACAACATTTTTTTTTTATTTCTCCAAATCAAAATATATAGCCAAGTACACTGAATGCCAAAGGTTAGCTCCCAACTGCCATGAATAATCGATTATTGTAAGTGATAATCGATTATTCAAGTCCGTTACAGGGTTTTCAAAATGTGATAATCGATTATATGAAGAGATAATCGATTATTCCTGTATGACTTTGTGATAATCGATTATTGCCATTCCATAATCGATTATTGCAGTTAAAAATGCAAGTTTACAAGGTTTACAAGAATTTCCTACTACATTTAATTTCTACAAATTGCTTTTAACTAATTCTAATATCTTCTTCAACTAAAACTTCTTGTAGCATCATCAAAACAAATTTCTTCAAGATTTACCAATACTCCTTATTGGTAACAATCTCCCCCTTTTTGATGATGATCAAAAATTCAATTTTAAAAGCAAGTTTGGCTTACCTGCAAAACATACAAGCTAACAAACAACAACAAGGTTAGCAATACCTGTAATAATTTATACTTCTCCCCTTGTATTATTCTTCTCCCCCTTTTTGATCAGAAGCAAAAAGATCGGATGTTGAAGGCTCCCCCTAAATATGATCTCCCCCTCAATTAATCAAAGGATGCATATAATCAAGAGATCATTTTATTTATGAAAATAAATATTACATTATAAGAAGAATGGACAAACTAGCCGTTTATGGTCGTTTATAGCCGTTATGGGATGCTCCAACGACTCTATTTTTGAACATGTCAGCGTGATAATCGATTATGGCTTGTGATAATCGATTATCAGTTCAATAATTACTGCCCAGAATTGCATGATAATCGATTATGCATAATGATAATCGATTATCTGCTCAAGATTTTCCAGAATTGATTTTAATGCATGAATAATCGATTATGACTTGATGATAATCGATTATGAAGCGTTAAGTTTACGAAAAATGCAAAAATTTGCATAGATTTTGATTCTAAGATATGTCTAACACTCCAACCTCTCTTCTAAGTTCATAAAGTAAAGATACCCCCTTAAATATGCAATTCAAATTTAACTTTTAGCATACTCAATTAACCCACGAAATCAACAACCATTTTTCAAACAATTAAGATATCAATGATTAAGCAACCAATTTATAAACTAAAATGAATGCAACAGTAGCTTAAATGGAAATTATCACAGCTGCTACAGGTTTGATATGAAAGCATTTCAGCTAGCACAATCAGTTCAAAAAACTAACTTTGACAACACAATTTACAACTTTCAAAACAACAGCTATGATTCATGCACTCTCATATCCCAATCTGTTCAACCCAATGAATTCAACTCTGCATATAAAACAACATATATAAAAATTAAAACATCAATATGCAGTAATCAGATTTAATTCAATAACATTGTTTATCTTGGTTCAATGGATTTTATCCATGAAATATTGGCAAACCAGAATTTAAAACTGGAAAATTGACTCAAACAAGGAAATGTAGTTTTGACAACTGCTTTTAAAGACTATTCTACAGTGATTTTCACAGTTTGTAATCAAGCTTTATGTGGAGCAAATCATAGCTCATATGGCATGCATATAAATAGATCTCCACAGAAAACATCTTTGAAACGGAAATGCCAATTCAATCATCAAATAACTTAATTATCTAAAAATGCCAATGAAAATCTATCAACCAACTCATTTAAATGAATATAACAATAATCAAATAATGGAAAATTAGAAAGATAACCAGAACAAAGTGCAATAACACAGTTCAAACAACACTTAGCTCAATCACATGGAGTTCGAACCAAGGCTTTGAATGCCATTTGATGGATTCACTTCCTGCTCTTAGATCATTATTTCCGAAAGCATAATACCATGGATCTCTCCTCTCTTTTTGAGAACTTAACCTGCAAAACCATCCAAGAGAGGTTTGGTGCCCATAATCTCATTTGGGTCCTCAGGGTTAGAGACAAATTACTTTATAATGGGAATCCAAGCACATTTTCCATCAGGAACATCAAAATGTTTGATACTACATTTATTTGAAGTATGTCCTTTTTTCATACAATAGAAGCAACAAACACCATGCAGTTTGGTTTTTACAGTTGTTCCTTTTTCAACCCAAACTCTACGAGTTCTCTTAACTTTAGACTTTTTATGATGCACTTCTTTATTTCTAACATTGCTCCTTCTAAAAACATGTGAGACAGACTTGGTTGCTTTAGAAAGTAAATTTTCAAGTATGTCAATGTTAAACATATGACTTTTACAAGATAAACACTCAACAGGTTTTTCATTTGAATTAGATTCAGACAATTTTGTTTCAAGATTACTAACTTTGTTTCTTAATATGACTTCCTCATCTAATGCATTTTCATATTTCCATTTCAATTCTTTAAATTCCTTTTTCATATTTTTATAAGCAGCATTCAATGTTTCAGATTCATCAAGTAATTCAAGAAACGCCTTTTGTAAATCAAATTCATTAGATTCATAGCTAGAATTACTTACTTGGCTTCCAGCATCATCAAAATTAGCTGTCAAACACAAGTTTATTTCTTCAACAGAATCACTTGAACTAGAGGTGGTTGATGCATTATCCTTCGAGGCAATGTGAACCTTCTTCTTCTTGTGAATTTTCTTTTCTTTTCTTTCTTTACTTCTTTTGTTGCTTGAACAGTCAGCTTTCAGATGGCCTCTTTCACCACATCCATAACATTTGAAGCTTGAAGAGGAACCTTGATAGTCCTTCTTTTCCTTCAAGATTTTGCTTTCAGATGATTTATCGTTGGCCATCAAGCATAGATTTTCTTGCTCATTAGAATCGCTTGAGCTTGAGGAGTTTAATGTAGACCATGAGTTCGAACAAGTCAACTTAGCCACATTCAATACTTCATCATGAGTGACTCTTAAAAATTTCCACATTTCCTGAGCACTTTTATAAACAGATACTTTGAAAAAATCATCAATGGTTAGTGCAGATAAAATTATATTCCGAGCCTTAATATCAAACTGAGCTCGTCTATTTTCTTCAGCAGTCCAATTAAAATAAGGTTTTTCAGTCTCTACACCATCAACAGTATTCATAGGAATATAAGGGCCATTTTGTACAGCTTCCCAGATACCTCTATCAACAGACCCCATAAAAATCTCCATTCTCACTTTCCAAAAAGCATAGTTATCACCAGTAAACAATGGAGGTCTGTTAATGGAAGCACCCTCAGCATATACATGGTTTTGATTGTGACCGGCCATTTTCGCAAATTTTGAAAAACTATCAAAGCAAGCTCTGATACCAATTGTTGGAACAATCGGTACCGTTATAGAGTCGCACAGCGGAATTAAAAACTTGAAAGAGAGTGGAAAGCGTGTTCGATCACAATTAAAATTAATTTGGTCCTTTTAGTAAAAATAATTTTCTTTGAGAAAATTTATCAAACAGTTGATATACGTAAAATAAAATGAGTGCAGGGAATAAGAAGAACAACACAGAATTTTTATCCTGGTTCGAATCAAAAGATTCTACGTCCAGTCGTTAATCACTATAAATAGTGATTAACCTTTTTCACTAAAAATGGTTTAACAGATTACAACAAATAGTTAATAAAGCAGATAAATAAACCTTCCTTCGACGAACGAACCGGAAGAAGAACACTCTGCCAACTCGAAGAGAACCGCTCCGACTATCGACAAACGAAACGCGAGCTTCTCCTATTCACGAGACCAGGCAGAGCACCTTGCTAACTCGAAGAGAGCTTGCTCCGACAATCGACACACGAAACGCGAGCCTCTCCTGTTCACGAGACCAAGCAAGGGAACTTGAACTATAGCTTCTGAGAACTTCCTCTGACAAACAGTATTCTGCTAGAGCTTCTGTTCAACAACATTTTTTTTTTTATTTCTCCAAATCAAAATATATAGCCAAGTACACTGAATGCCAAAGGTTAGCTCCCAACTGCCATGAATAATCGATTATTGTAAGTGATAATCGATTATTCAAGTCCGTTACAGGGTTTTCAAAATGTGATAATCGATTATATGAAGAGATAATCGATTATTCCTGTATGACTTTGTGATAATCGATTATTGCCATTCCATAATCGATTATTGCAGTTAAAAATGCAAGTTTACAAGGTTTACAAGAATTTCCTACTACATTTAATTTCTACAAATTGCTTTTAACTAATTCTAATATCTTCTTCAACTAAAACTTCTTGTAGCATCATCAAAACAAATTTCTTCAAGATTTACCAATACTCCTTATTGGTAACAACATGTTTCAGGTTGTGGTCCATCACGGTGGGACCTTGATCAAAGAAGTCCACTTTAAGTATATGGGCGGGGAGATAGTTTATTGGGACGTAGATCCCGATAAATGGTGTTATTTTGGAGTATTAGGTTCACTTAAAGATCTGGGTTACATGGAAGTAAAAGAATTATATTACAATATCCAACATGTTTTACATAAGCTTGATGATGATAAAGGAGCTATGAACATGATGAAGGTGGCTAATTATTTGGGGAAAGTGAACCTGTATGTTGTGCATGAGGTGGACGAACCAACTATTGTAGAAAATGATGACAATGAGATTTTGTACCTATGTGAAGGTCCAGCAGACAGTGGTGAGGGTAGTGACGTTGGAGGAGAAGCACATGTTGAGGGTGACAAGGAGGATGCTGAGAATGAAAATGTCTGGGAGGATGACAAGGAGGATGCAGAAGATGTTGAGGTTGCAGTGGAGGTTGAGAATGAGGACAGAGTTGAGCTTGAAAATGATGGATTAGTGGAAGTGCACATTGAGGATGGAAGGGAGGTTGAAAGTGAAGAAGAATTGGAAGTGGACATTGAGGAGGGAGGGGAGGTTCCTACTGAACAAGAAGTGGAAGTGGACATTGAGGATGGAGGGGAGGTTCATACTGAACAAGAATTGGAAGCGGACATTGAGGATGGAGGGGAGCTTCATACTGAAGAAGAATTGGAAGTGGACGTGGACAGTGATGATGAACTAGGAATGGATGATCTGAGTGGTGATGAATATGTGGATGCAGACAATGATCAAGAAACCCAACAACAATGCAGGGGTTTGTCAGATGATGATTGGGAGTCTGATATGCTTATAACTCCTGAAAACAGTTCAAGTGAGGAAGATAACAACGAGGATAGAGTATGTATGGGTGGTTTCTCAAAATATGCAAAACAGAAGTCCATGGCAGATTACAAGTGGGAAGTGGGCACCATTTTCAGTGGGAAGGAAGAGTTTAAGGATGCTATTAGAAGGTATGTTGTTCATGCTGGGAGGGATCTAAAATTTGTGAAGAATGATAAGCGTAGGGTGAGGGGGCGCTGCATGGGTGGCCAAGGGAAGTGCCCATGGGTAGCTTACTGTGGGTACTTGCCATCACGCAAAATTTGGCAATTAAGGAAGATAATTGATACTCACGGTTGTAGTAGGCAACTTAACATCAAACTAATGAATGCTCAGTGGTTGAGTGAAGAAATAAATAGGTCTTTAGTTGACAATCCTAATTTAAAGGTGAATGATATTCGTACTAAAGCATTAAGAAAATGGAATACAAATGTGTCAATATCCAAGGCACAAAGGGCAAAGTTAATTGCCACAAGACAGCTTGAAGGAGATTTCAAAGAACAGTATAAAAGGATATACGACTATGGACATGAGTTGTTGAGGTGTAACCCAGGTTCAACAGTGCAGATTAAAGTTGACTCTCATAATGGTGACCCAATCTTCCAAAGAATGTATGTTTGTCTGAAAGCTTGTAAAGACAGCTTCAAAAGTTGTAGGCCCATTATATGTTTAGACGGATGTTTTTTGAAAGGTTATTACAAGGGAGAGCTTCTCACTGCTGTTGGTAGGGACCCAAACGATCAAATGCTACCCCTTGCCTATGCAGTAGTAGAAGTGGAGAACAAAGAGAGCTGGACATGGTTTTTGCAATTATTAATTCAAGACCTCGGGGGTAGTCAAGTATGTGGGGGGTGCACGTGGATGTCAGACCAGCAGAAGGTAAATATACACCTTATATTCAATTTTAGTTAATACTTTGTTAAAGGATATTGTTTTATGACTAAAATTATTTGTGCAGGGGTTGGTCCCAGCTATCCAAGAGCTTCTTCCTGGGGCAGAACAAAGATTCTGTATGAGGCACCTGTATGCAAACTTTAAGAAAAGGTTTGGTGGTCAAATTTTAAAAAATCTGATGTGGACAGCTGCCACAAGCACATATCCACAGGCTTGGGAGAGAGAGATGCTGAAAATTAAAGAAGTCAATATTGAAGCATATAAATACCTCATAGGCATTCCCCCGAGGTAACCCATTAGCCATTACATACAATTTACTGTCCCTGATGCATTGTAACCCATTTGAGTGTGCAACAGGTTTTGGTCAAGATCTCGCTTCACAGGTCAAGCAATGACTGATACACTAGATAACAACATCAGTGAAGCTTTCAACAGTGTTCTTATTCATTCAAGAGTAAAACCTATTATAACCATGATGGAGGATATCAGAGTTTATCTCATGAAAAGGTGGGCCACCAATAGAACCAAGGTGGCATCTATGGACTTCACAATATGCCCAAAGATAAAGAAGAGACTTGAGAAGGAATGTAATCTGTCAAGATTTTGGGTGCCAAGGTAATATAACTCAATTTATTTTATATACAAGTTATTTATCTACATTGTTGATGTGCTTCATTTCTTTCAGCTGGTCTGCACGAAAGATTTTTGAGGTTAGGCATACTTCATCAGTTGGGAACAAGTTCACACTGGACACAAAGGAGTGTAGCTGCAGAAAGTGGATGATTAGTGTCATTCCATGCTGTCATGCAATTGCAGCAATGAACTTTTCCAACGTTGATCCACAGACTTTTGTCTTCAATGTGTTCACAAGATCCACCTATGAAGAGGTGTATGCGTCCATAATTTTTCCACTCAATGGCCACCTACTATGGGAAACCACAAATTTCAATGATGTACTACCACCACTGATCAGGAAGATGCTTGGGAGGCCAAAGAAAAAAAGGAGGTTGGAAGCATGGGAGCTAACTAAAGATCACACTCAAATGCGTGTTGGTGGCCATAAGAAAAAATGCAGTATTTGTCGTCAGATGGGGCACAACAAGAATAACTGCCCTTTAAAGCCCCAGCCAGCAGAAACAACACAACCATCACAGCCACCTCCAAGTTCCCCAACCCCTAATCCATCACAACCATCAAGTCCCCAATCATCCCGGCCAACAAAATGCAAAGTCAGAAGAAAAGATACTTAGATGAAATTGGGTTATTAGATAGTTAAATTACATGGTGGTGTAATATGTACTGTTTGTTACATGGTGGTGTAATAGATACTTAACTTACTTACTGAACTGATTTTATGTATTTCTTTTATGTGTCTTAATGAATGAAACTGGTTTTATGTTTTTGTTTTATGTATTTGTTTTATGTGCCATTATTCAGCATCATATGCATTATTGGGGTGACCTTTGTGAACAGTTTTAAAGCAAATGGGGGACTCATTTCAACATTTTTAAAACATCAGGGGACTGATTTCAACATTGTTAAAACATCAGGGGGACTGATTTCAACATTAATCACTGAAATTAACTCATTAAAATAGTCAATATGTAATACATTGAATTGCATAATTGATCTTACACCTTTCAAAACATAGGATGTCACAATCTAACTAAATCAACCTAAACAGAACCTGAACAAGGCACACCACAATACACACACACAAAGCTACAACTAAGATCTTCATCATTTTCTGCAAGTCCTTCACTGAATTTTCCAGCTGACTTATCCTCCTTACCATTGTGCAATCTTTTTCATCAACTTTCTCTTCAACACACCACTTGAAAAAGTTACACGAGCTGCCAATTGAAGATCCACCCTGTTATTCACCAAGTTAGGGAATCTATCAACAAATGCATCAATTCAAAAAAACTTTAACTCAAAAGGGTATACTTCAAACCTTGTAACGTGGACAACCCCAGAAATTTCTCCCAGCATTCTTCGTAGTTCTCGCCACTTTGGTTACAGCAACATCACCACAGTAACAAGTAGGGATTATCCCACCTCCTCTCACACCACAACCATGGGACCACCGAGAAGATCCTTTGCCCCAACTTCTCGAACACGACGAACACCCTTCAGAAGAAGCCATTCGTATCTCAAACACCAATTTCTCTGCAATTCCTCAAACCCTAACTTATGATTTCTTAACCTCAGTAATATTATCACATTTACCCTCTCACACCCACGTATCACCCTCTCACAGCCACGTATTACCCACACACAGCCACGTAGCTAACTTCAGTCCACCTTGTCAGCTGCTTCGTTAAAAACTCAACGCCGTTTCCAAAAAGGACTTGATTGCACACTTTTTACAAAAGTTGGGACCACATTGAACTTCTAAAAAAAGGTAGGACCGAATTGAACATTTGCCCCCTTTCGAGGGACCAAAAGAGGTATTAAACCAAATATTAATATCGAACTCTAGGGGTTTTACACTCAGAGATGGGAAACAACTCATTCACACAAACTACCACACTGAGATTAATTCGTCAAATATCTATGACCAATAAATAACCATCAGACTAAAGACTTTTTGCTATTTTCCATGACATAATCATCCTTGTATACTTGAGACGAGAAGTTATTAAGAGTGTTAGAATGACCTGCATCATATATCAATACATACACTGGACAAAATCATCTTAAGTATTTCTCCTTGAAACCCTTATAACATCATATACAATTCCCCACTCACAAACCCATCTCGTATCAAACTTAAATCAAATCCATGTGTATCATTCATTGAACATACACAAAATTTTCAATATAAACAAGGTAAAATCCATACAACATATTTTAAACAAACATAAGTCAAAGATTATAGAAAATCATCGTGCTATCAGAACAATGGTCGCTTACTGACCAATATCCCTCACCCAACGAATTATTGGAAAAAACATATCCAGACCTGTAAGGAAAAGTAGTGCCCAGTGCTCTAGTCCACTGCTCAATGCTTAATAGTCAGAGAGTTCACTGACTTTGTGATGCTTAGCACCCAAGGTGACACTTAGTGTCTTGAAGCCTAATGGTTCTTGAGTTTGACAACGCTCAACACCACACATGCTAGCTCAACACTATACTAGAAGATACAAAATTGAGAGACTTAACCTAGATGCACTCAATACCTATCCATATAATCAAACTAGTATTATTGACATAGTAATTGATTTGAAAATAGGTTTATAACTCATATTGAATACCGATTTGCTCAATTGTCCAAGAATTTAGTTCATCTAATCAAACCAACTATCTAAAAATACAACCAACAAATTTCACATACCACAATCGATATTTTAGTGAACTAAGTAGCTAACAAAGTCCTAAATGACATGAACACAAGTTCAAAACACGAGATTCTCTCGTAGATTAACTCCTTTGGAATTTCATTTGTCAAAATCCCCATTTTTGACTAAAAAAACCAACAATTACTCTAGTCTATTGTCAAAAGTTCAACAATTAATTGATTTACCAAAACATCAACTCATCATCCACCTATCATTAAGAATCAAACACAATTAAGCAAACATTTCACACAAGAATTCTTCATATCAACCACCAATTTAAATGTCACATAATTACACTACCATAGAATTCAAAAATATGTCCACTGATTTCATACAATTCTACCATACTCGTTCATAAAATTCAAAATCGATTTTCATAACTAATTTCATACAACTCTATCATATCAATTTAGATTATCAAACTACTTAAAGCTTTAAAACAAATATTTAACAGTTAAAATATAGTTATCGTTATGTTATATTTTATTAAAATAAAATATATAAATTAAATAATTACATTATAATTAGCATTTTATAATGTAATATTAATACTAATTTTTTAAAGTCCAATTAATTATTATTTAGTAAAAACACAATCTATAATTATATAATTCACTTGCCATTTTTAAACACTCAAGTAAAAACAATTATGTTTAAAGTTTTTAAATGTTAATTTATTATTTTTTAATATTTTACATTAACACTAACAAAATACCTGTTTTAATTAATTAAGAATTGAAAAACTTATTTTACTTATCTAAATTCACATGAAAGTATGGTCACGCGGCTTATTTGTCAAAATTCAAAAAACATTGCACCAGCACTATCCACACGTCATTATGTGGCTAACCAAATCCTATAATGAAAACCAAATGCTTCTAGAAGATTCAAACATTTGTTTGGGCGTGGAATTTTAATTAATCAAAGTCAAAATTGAAAACCCTAAAAAAGAAATTTCCCAAATCTGATTGGAATCCTGTGCCCTAACTAACATCGCACTTATCGGACTATCACTCACGACGGTTCCGGAGTCCTCCGTTCATCGTGTCTCTTCGCCGGCGGCCGAGCCTCCGCATTGAGTCTTATCGAGAGCGAAAGAAAAAGAGAGAAAAACTGGGGAAGCGAAAGAAAGCGAAAGGTAAAGGGAGAGTTCGAGTGATGGAGAGTTCGGGGTTGGGTGCTGTGGATTGCGACGTTGGATCGATTGTGTGGGTTAGAAGAAGGAACGGTTCGTGGTGGCCGGGTCAAATACTGGGTCCCGATCACCTTTCTGCTTCTCATCTCACATCGCCTCGTTCAGGAACTCCGGTTAAGCTTCTGGGAAGGGAAGATGCTAGCGTGTAATAGTCTTTTTCATTTTGTCATGTTGTTATATTATTATTTATTGAAATTCGATAGTTTATATCTGGTTTCATTTTGCTCCATGCTTTTGTTGATTATGGTGCTGCTTAGTTTAGTTTATACATTGACAATTAAGTCAATATCGGTTGAGTAAAACTGTTCTGCCGAAGTATATCTGATTGTGAGGATAGATGTGCATGTACTATGCTTGTTGACTGGTTTGAATGAGTGAGAAAGTTATCCAGACATGTTCTCGTGGCATCTGATGTGCTTGTGTCAATTGTCATTGGTATTTTCAATTTATTTTTCTGATTTTTCTTCTGTGGGTTGGTGTTGTTTTAAACAGAGATTGGTACAATTTGGAGAAATCCAAGCGCGTGAAGACATTCCGGTGCGGTGAATTTGATGGATGTATTGAAAGGGCAGAGTCTGCCCAGGGTATGCCCTTAAAGAAAAGAGAGAAATATGCTCGCAGAGAAGATGCTATTCTTCATGCTCTTGAACTCGAGAGGCAAATGTTAAAGAAACAAGAAAAAATAGGTGTTGCTTCTCATCTTACTAGACTGCATTTAGATTATATGATATACTGTTAAGAAAGGCATAGTCATGTATCCATAATCAGTAACATTAAGAAATGAGAATGAAAAAACAAAGTCACATGCTACATTCTATGAAGAGGATTGAGCTCAAAATTTCCTTTGAGAGGTCGGCTCTCATCCTCTGATAATATAATGTTGATTGTAGACTAATAGCTGATTATAGTACCCTGGCGCTAACCAGTGATAGGGCTTTGCATAGGAAGTTCAGTTCAAGCCAATGGTAAAACTATCTAGATAAAATAAAAAGTAGATGTTGGGTGGAGCGAGATATATGTAATATAAGTGGGTAATGATTTGTTTTCAGGACTGGAGCAAGTAGGTGTAGCACACCGATCAAAGAGGAGCAAGTTTGTTTATTTTCCTACCGAATCTAGTGATTCTCTGGATTACAAGGAGATTCCTGCCAATGTTGCAATGTCAACTTCCCAACTTGGAGGGGATTATGCTTATTGCAGTTCTTTGGCTGATGAGAGTGAATCTGCTTTTATGGATGTTGTTGAATCTGATTCTTTTGAAACTGGTTCTGCTAATGCTGATTCAGATTCCTCTGAAATGGAACTTGACAAAGACGACGAGATGATTACACTTTCAGGTATGTTTAGATAGCTCCATCCCCTTCAAGTTAACCAACCGGTGAAGATGCTCTGTTTGGCAAATTTCTATTCTCTTCCATTCTTAAATCAAGAAAAAAAGGATTATAGATAGAGACACTAAGTATGGAGCTGGAAGAAGACCATAAAGAAATATAATACAAACACATTAGCTCAATCAAGCAATCCATTCCTTAAATAAACTGACATTATTTATTGTGGAATATGCATTAAAGCTAACCTTAGTATACATGTCAGAGTGGAAGTCAACATGGTTTCTGTTATGTTGTGGCACTACCTGCCTTTTTCACACACACACAAACACACAGAGAGGATAACTTGTTTGCGTTGTTTCAAATATTCTTTCACTCTTCTGATATTATTGTAACCACAGAAACTTTTCATGACACTGAAGAACAAGAAAGCACTAGTAGTGAGGAACTTGACGAGATGACAATTTCTCGCAACATTCCTCACAACTATCCTCGTGAGCATATATCAGGTAATGAAGCAGTATCCAAATGGAAATTAAAAGGAAAAAGGAATAATCGTAATCTTGTGAAGAGGTCTGTTGGTGCTCCTGATGGGAGAGGTGTTGTTTTTTACGGAGCAGATGTTGAAGGACCGAAAAGTCGTTTAAATCACAGGAGATTGGATGGGAGTTTGCATTATTATGTGAATGATATTAGTGATGTTTTTGATGACCCAGATCAGAAGTTTGGGTTTGAAGATGAAGATTCTCCAACTTCCAAAGTTCTAGGAAAAGGTAAAAATAAAATTGGTCATGGTGTTGAATGGGATGAATGGGCTTGGGAAGATCAGACTGCTCTTAAAGGATATTGGGAAAGTAAAGGGTTTGGTCCATTAAATGGTGATCGTTATAATTTTGATGGAAGGAGGTCAATGCTGGTTGATGTAGACTTGAAGGTTCAAGCAAGCTATAGGAAAGCGCCTGTCCCCATTGTTTCTATCACAAGTGAGCTAGATGGGAAGTCAATAATAGGGCACCCAATCCAAATTGAGGCCCTTAAGGATGGTTCATCGGATAGTCTTTTTTCTGTAATTGATGACTTTAGTAGCGAGGGGATTGGCTTTGAGGGAAGTAGTGTACTTCCACCCTCTTGGAGAACTGCAAGGAGAACAGCAAATTTTCGTGTTCCTCGCCCCCATGTATTGTCATCTAATGATGTTGAGAGGGATGCAGATTTTTCCATAGATCAAGAAAGAAGTGTTGAATATAAGAAATTAAATGACGGAAGTTCCAGTCATAAGGCAAACCTTTCCGGGAAGAGTGGCCTCAACGGTCCTGCACTCTCGGTAGATAAGAAGTCCACAAAAAAGATGCCAAAGAAAGTGAGCTTGTCATCATCAAGTCAGAAAACTAGAACTCTGTCCTCATTATCTATTGAAAGTAATCTTGGTAAGAATCAATTACATGATAGAAGTTTTTATCAAACAAATAGGTTGATTAAACCAGAGGTCCCTGAGCTCACTACTGTCGCTTGCATACCAGTCAAATTAGTATTTAGTAGATTACTTGAGACTATTAATAGGCCACCTTTAAAATCAGCTAGTAATGCGGCTTTGTCAAATACTGGCGTGGAGAGAAAATAATAGGTCACATGTACATTGTTTATATATGAGAACAATAATTTTAGCTGTGGCGCAGCACTTCTTTGGGTATGTCTTCTTTCTAACAAAAGAGAAATCTGTTGAAATTTATTGTTAGCTTTTTTTGATGAATTTGTAGTATAGACCCCAATTCATCATGTAACTAGATAAAAAATATAGGGTGCTTGAACCATTGTATTTTATGTATATCTGTTTTCTCTACCCTAACATTACATTTGGAAACAGTATTTTTTGTCTACTAAACCTTCACTAAAAGTTGCTATATAGGTTTTTCTATGACTTTGATCGAGTTAGTTCAGGTTTTCTCACCTCACTTTTGCATGTATATTGCAGACACTTATTGTATGGATAGATAGAGTTTTATATGATTACTTCTAACAGAGAAAAGTATGAAAAAAGGTTAACTGTTTAATAAATTAAAATTAGTTTTTACATAAATTAAAAATATAGTTTTAGAACAGCTGTATAATTTTTTCTTACAAATTAATTTATGCAAAAATTAGTTTTAATACGTGAGGAAGTTAATTTTTTTAATGGAGAAATTTGTTCAATATCAAAATTGAATAATATAGGGAAATGTAGTGATGCAATACACAATTTTTTTTACAATATAGGGAAATTTGTCTAGAAGCAAAAACTGAATAAGATTTCATAGTACAGAAAATTAATTAGATTTGGAGATAAAATGTTGCTACTGATATTGTTCACTTGGAATAAAATCAATTTGCTCTAGAAACTGTTGCCAAATCTTCTAAGCGTGTAAATTTTAAGTATACTTCGAAGCTCTATTCCTAAAAATTTAGTTTTTAAGGGTTGCCTTAATTTAAAAAACATTGTTTTTTATTTAATTATCAGTTCTAAAGTTCAAGATAACATTAGTTTTTGTCATTTATAATTTTACTCTTTATCTAACTTTAATTAGTTATTTAATTAATTTACATACATACATTATTGGGATATAAAAGTAAAAAATCTTATAAATATTTTAATAAAATCAATGAAAAATTATTATTGTATTTATTGTATACTCAGACAAAAATGCAGTCAGTATGTTTTTAATAAAAAACATTTGCTTAATGTAAATTTGTTGCGATTGAAATTAATTTAAATACACATCCAAATTAATTGTATACCAATTGTGCCAAAATTAATTATATTCAGCTTTGAAACAAATGGGATCTTAAATTTGAACTGCCATCCTTTTCTTTGCCATTCAAAATCAAAGGGTACAGTATCATCATGGAATGATACACAATTCCCATTAAAAATATGAAACAAATTCATTTTACACTTTGAGAATTACTCTTTGCATTGATAATTATTCAAAAATGTTTTTTCAATCAATGAATTTTTAGTCAACTACATAATAATTCATCTGAATACATTTATATAATTGGTTCTGAATAATTTAAAATATCCCTGTTAAATTTCTCTTACTGATGTCATTTAAAAATTTGATATTTCTAAATAAATACTTTTTCATACAAATGTAGAGATGAAAACTAAATCTAAATGTATAAAGAACGTAGTCACATCATATTCATATATTAACTATTTACAAAATTTTTTATTTTTGAAGACTACTATCGAGAAAAAAAATTAAAATGTGATAGTTTTATATTCTGTGCCACGAATATACATAATAAGTTATATTGACCAATAAACAAAAACGAGTATTTATGCTTAAAAACATTTATAAAATATATATTTTGGAAATATTTAGTTGTATTAGCTGCAAAAATGAATTTTGTTTGAGATGTTGTTATATTGTTTGTTATTTGTATTGCGACACTGAAGACAGTTCCGTCTTTGGTCTGCTTGTTGCCGCAGCGAGGGAGTGCCCTGCCCTAGTTCTCGAGCTTGCCTTCTAAGCGACCGAGAAATCCATTTGTTTCTCTCTGCTGTTCAGATTTTGAAACTGGGTCGGAAGGTTCGCACTTCTCTCTATCTTTTGAATACTATGTTTTTTGTTTCTCGTGCTCTGTTGATTTGCATTTCGATTGAAATTCGTTTTAGCGTTCTGCTGTGCTCGATTCTATCGTGTGAATTCGAATCCCTAGTTTGCGGTTCAAAAATCTTGATATGCTCTGTTTCCGCTTGATGCCACACCGTGTTTTTCCAATTCCTGATTTGCATTGATGCGACGAAATATTCTCTATGTATATGATTTTCCTTTCTTGTGAGTTTTGTTGCTGTGCTAATTGCTTTGAAACACTCTGTCCTTACATTTGAGTATGTGTTAGCGTGCTTCCTGAACGGATTTCTCTCCTAGGGTTTAGGAATACTGCGTGTTTGTTTTATGTTACCATTACTGACGTATAGGTGTGGATTTATAGGAGGAAGCAATGGATGAGGGAAAGCATAAATCGAGGAAAGAAATTCACGAGTTGAAGGATGGAGATTCTAAGAGGAGTCACCGCGACCGTGACCGTGACCGTGATAGAACTGGAGAAAGGGGTAAGGATAAAAACGATGGGAGGCACAGGGATAGGGAGAAGAGGGATCGTGAGTCCCGAAGACATGAAAGAGAGAGGAGTACTGATTCTGAAGACAAGCATGATAGAGACAGGGAGAAACGAAAAGATAAAGATAAGGATGTGGATAGGGAAAGAGGTCGAGAGAAGAAAAGGGAAAGGGACAGGGACAGGGATGACAGGGAGAGGACAGACAGAGTAAGGGAAAAGGAGAAAGAGAGGGAAAAAAAAGAGGATAAGGAGAGGATCCGAGAGAGGGAAAGGAGGGATCATGAGAGAGAGAAAGAAAAGGAAAGAGAAAGGGTGAGGAGAGCACGAGAGAGGGAGAAGCGTAGAGAAGTTGATAGTGATTACAGTGATGGTGAATCTAGGGAGAGGGATAGAAAGCGGCACAAGAAAGAAGATGGTGATTACAAGAAGAGGGAGAGGGAAAGGAGTGTCAGCAAGCCAATCAGGCAATCCGAGGAACGTGAAGGGAGCCCAAGAAAAAAGAGTGTCGGAGATGATTCAGATACCAAAGATGGAGAGAAAAAACCTACCCGTGAAGAGGAGATGGAAAATGAACAAAAGAGGTTGGATGAAGAAATGGAAAAGCGGAGGAGGAGAGTTCAAGAGTGGCAAGAGCTAAGAAGGAAGAAAGAGGAAGCAGAAAGAGAAAAGCATGGCGAAGTAAGTACTAATGAACCTGAGTCTGGAAAGACCTGGACACTAGAAGGGGAATCCGATGATGAAGAAGGACCGGGTACTGAGAAGCATGATACAGGTATGGATGTAGATGAAGATGTCGAACCTGCTGATACGGAACCTAAAGATGTGACGGTGGTAGACACTGATAATGGGACAATTGCATCTGATCTACAGGAGGGAACTGTTGGTACACCTGAAGATGAGGAAATAGATCCATTGGATGCTTTCATGAATTCTATGGTTCTACCTGAAGTTGAAAAGCTGAACAATGCTGTGACATCAGTAGTTTCTGATAAAGCCATTGACATAAAAGCCAAAGATAAAGGGAATGAGCAAAGTCGAGGTGCACAGTCGAGGAAAGGTTCAAATAAGTCTATTGGCAGAATAATTCCTGGTGAAGAGTCTGACTCAGATTATGCTGATGATGAAGTTGAGAGGGATCCATTGGATGAAGATGATGACGAGTTCATGAAAAGAGTGAAGAAAACAAAAGCTGAGAAGCTTTCTTTAGTTGACCATTCAAAGATTGACTATGAACCATTCAAGAAAACTTTTTATATTGAGGTGAAGGAGATCTCGAAGATTACTCCAGAAGAAGCTGCAGCATACAGGAAGCAGTTGGAATTGAAGATACATGGAAAGGATGTGCCAAAGCCAATAAGATCATGGCACCAGACTGGCCTTGCTAGCAAAATTTTGGAGACAATAAAGAAGATGAACTTTGACAAGCCTATGCCTATTCAAGCTCAGGCACTCCCTGTAATCATGAGCGGTCGAGATTGCATAGGGATTGCTAAAACTGGGTCAGGCAAAACACTTGCATTTGTTCTGCCAATGCTGAGGCATATCAAGGATCAGCCACCAGTTGTTGCCGGAGATGGACCTATTGGGCTTATTATGGCCCCTACAAGGGAACTTGTTCAACAGATTCACAGTGATATAAAAAAATTTGCGAAGGTGCTAGGTCTCAGGTGTGTGCCTGTGTATGGAGGCTCTGGTGTTGCTCAACAAATTAGTGAGTTGAAACGAGGTGCTGAGATAGTTGTTTGTACGCCAGGTAGGATGATTGACATATTATGCACCAGTAGTGGAAAAATAACTAACTTGCGTAGAGTCACTTATCTGGTCATGGATGAGGCTGATCGAATGTTCGACATGGGCTTTGAACCTCAAATTACACGAATTGTTCAGAATATTCGTCCAGATCGTCAAACAGTTCTTTTCTCTGCTACATTCCCCCGTCAGGTTGAAATTCTGGCTCGTAAGGTTTTGAATAAACCTGTTGAAATACAAGTTGGCGGGAGGAGTGTAGTGAACAAAGACATATTACAGTTAGTTGAGGTGAGACCAGATAATGAAAGGTTCCTTAGACTCTTAGAATTATTAGGGGAATGGTACGAGAAAGGGAAGATCCTGATATTTGTTCACTCCCAGGAGAAATGTGATAGTCTGTTCAAGGATCTGCTCAGGCATGGTTATCCATGCCTTTCTCTTCATGGGGCTAAGGACCAGACAGACCGAGAATCCACAATATCTGACTTTAAAAGCAATGTCTGCAATTTGTTGGTTGCAACAAGTATTGCTGCCAGGGGATTAGATGTTAAGGAGCTAGAATTGGTGATCAATTTTGATGTTCCTAACCACTATGAAGATTATGTACACCGTGTTGGGCGCACTGGACGAGCTGGCCGCAAGGGTTGTGCCATTACATTTATATCTGAGGAAGAGGCAAGATATGCACCTGATCTGTTGAAAGCCTTGGAATTATCTGAGCAGACTGTTCCCAATGATCTGAAAACTCTTGCTGATAGCTTTATGGTAAAGGTGAACCAAGGACTGGAGCAAGCCCATGGGACTGGTTATGGAGGAAGTGGCTTTAAATTTAATGAAGAGGAAGATGAGGTAAGGAGAGCAGCAAAGAAAGCACAAGCCAAGGAATATGGGTTTGAAGAAGACAAGTCAGATTCTGAAGATGAAGATGAAGGTATTCGGAAGGCAGGAGGTGATATCTCACAGCATCCTGCTCTTGCACAGATTCTTGCCGCGACTAAAGTTAATGCTCCTGCATTGCCTACTCCCATCTCTGCTGCTCAGCTGATTTCGAATGGTGGACTACCTGTTTCTTTTCCGTCTGTTCTTGGTCTCCAGACCCCAACAGTCTTGCCTGGGACTGGGCTACCCCTTGCTGCAAATGATGGGGCAGCTCGAGCAGCACTAGCTGCGATGAACCTGCATCGCAACATAGAAAAAATACAGTCAGAAGCATTACCGGAGCATTATGAGGCTGAGTTGGAAATAAATGATTTCCCCCAGAATGCTCGCTGGAAAGTTACTCATAAGGAAACATTAGGTCCCATATCTGATTGGACAGGAGCTGCCATTACCACCAGGGGGCAGTTCTTCCCACCTGGAAAGATCCCAGGACCTGGAGAACGCAAACTCTACTTGTTCATTGAAGGTCCTACTGAGCAGTCTGTTAAGACAGCTAAAGCACAATTGAAACGTGTTTTGGAAGACATCACAAATCAGGCTTTGCAACTTCCTGGTGGAAATCAACCGGGCAAATACTCTGTTGTGTAAAGGGTAAGATCCCATTCTAACTCGATCCTAGTTTTACTAGTTTTTTTTAGGCTTAATTACCTACTTAGTCCCCATGTTCGGAGGTAATTTGCTGTTTAGTACCCGGTTTTAAAAATGTAGGCATTTGATACCTATGTTTTGAAATTTGTATCAATTGAATCCTACCCACTTAACGCCGTTATAAATCTAACGTTTTTCTGACATCAACTTTGAATTGTGGACGAGCGGTAGTGGACGAGCGTCCTCTTAGTGGACGAGCAATTGATAACGCTCGCCCTGTGGACGCAAGTACGTTCAGTGGACGCTCGTCCAGCGAAGCGAACGCCCAGTCAGGACGCTCGTCCAGCGAAGCGAACGCCCAGTCAGGCAGAAGAGGACGCTCGTCCAGCGAAGCGAACGCCCAGTCAGGCGGAAGAGGACGCTCGTCCAACGAAGCGAACGCCCAGTCAGGCAGAAGAGGACGCTCGTCCAACGATGCTCGTCCACTAAGAGGACGCTCGTCCACAACCGCTCGTCCACAATTCAAAGTTGATGTCAGAAAAACGTTAGATTTATAACGGCGTTAAGTGGGTAGGATTCAATTGATACAAATTTCAAAACATAGGTATCAAATGCCTACATTTTTAAAACCGGGTACTAAACAACAAATTACCTCCGAACATGGGGACTAAGTAGGTAATTAAGCCTTTTTTTTATAATAGCTGTTTAATTTATAGGCTCTATGTGTGGTACATAAACTATGAAGCATGTCCATCTTTGAAATTATTGTTTTATATGTGATCTGTTTTATTTTTTATTATTAGCCAGTAGGTGTATAATTACCCCTGGTTGGATGATTTGATTATATTTAAGTGGTTTTCTCCTATCTCCTCTTTGGGTAGACATTCCTTTGGTTCAGAACTGATATAGGTACTGTTTCTCCGGGCTTAAATTGGAAAACAAACTTGATTTATTTTATAATCAGATATGTCTTAGCAATCTGGTGATATTTTGTTTAGTGATGCTTTTGTTTAGTTATTATTTTTTAAAAGGTTCTGCTACCTAAGTAAATCTACTTTTGGTAGTCAACGTGAAGGCGTAGTGGGACTCTGTTAAACACTCTTGTGTCGCGCCCCCAATCTGGGATGAGTTGCACCTATTGTCTGCCTTTCTTGTCCATTCGTTGTCATCCAGGTATGGATATTATTGTAGAAAGTCCGAGCCGTCGTTTATTTTCCTCTCCGTGTGTTTGCATGCTTGAAACTTCAATCATTTTTTTTTCGTATCAGCTAATGTCAAGCGAGATTATTTATTTATTTATTTTTATTTTAATTGTGCAAAATGTTTTTTCTTTTGATTGTTACCTTGTTGATCATTCACTGTTGGTGCAGGTGGTCTTTGAACCTATGCTTGCATGTTCGTTATTGTTCCATCTATCGCGCATGCACCGTGACTGACTAAAGAGCCGATCGTGGTGCGACTTTTATTTTATCTTGGTCTGTTTGATTTGAGGCAACCATTCTCTAAACCCAGATTTTTTTCTTTTTCTGTTATCTCATGTACCAGTTGTAGAATTGATGATGCTTATTTGTCTGATCATACACATGTATCTTTCAGGTTTTGATTCGGTGTCCTTTTGTAAGGGAAACAGGATTAGATGGAGAGTCAGTTATTAATTCATTTGCCTTACCATCACTGTATTTCAGCACATGTACCATAATAGAATTTATATCTTTCTAGCTAGTTCACTATATATGCTACATAACACCCATAAAATCTTTGGAATTGCATTGCTCGTGAAACTCATCAATTCTATTTTCTATTGTAATTCTTGGGAATAGGCTTCCTGAAAAGAGTATTTTCAGGAATTATTGACGGAAAACTCCCCATATCTATACTCTGGAACAATATGTACTCGCGGCACGGTTCTGATTTGAGTGATTTTTATTTTTGGAAGTGTAGTGTTTTTTAGAAGACATTCGATCTTGTTATTCCTTTATACATTTGTATAAACTCAGGATTGTTTTTTCTTTTTAACTTATAACTGTTAGATTGATATGAAAGTGACTAAATATTTTAATACTTCGACATGATATTTATTTTTAGAAACTTTTATTTTATTTTTCGGTATCTTTCTCTTGCTCTAAACAATTTTACTTTCACTTCTGTTACTTCTTAAATTTACTGATTTCAACTCTTTCAAATTTATTTTTAAATCCAAACACAAGTTTGATGTGACCTAAATATGAATTTATTGACTTTATTATGCTATTAATTTAAATTTTCAATACAGAAATAGTATTGGAAAACATTTTCATTTTAAAATATAGTATAGATTAATTATTAATGAAAGGATGTATTAACTTCTTAGTCTCTCCATTCAGAGTTTCTAGTTCTTTTCAAATACTGAGTCTCCTAGTTAAACAAAATCTTTATTTTGTTTGATTTATGTTCGTTTCTATGTAATAAACAAGAGACTAATTTGTTGATAAAGCAAAGTAAATTTAATTAACATTTAATAATAATACATTTAAAAATTGAAAATCTAATAGCGTAATTTAAACCATTCAAAGGCAAGGGTTATTTACATTTTAACTCTCTCGCTTTTTTAAATATCGTTTAAGATTATTTTTTTTCAAATCAAGATATTCAATAAATTGTATTTATTTTAGTATTTTTACAATGAGTTCATAAAAAATAATTAAATAAAAATTGGATACAAATAAAATACAAATTAATATTTCTTTGAACTTTGCAAGTGAGTGTTTTTTTTTCAAAAATAAAGAAATCCGAGGAAGTAAATGTTATTTACAGTAACACATCTATTTCACCAAGAAGTATAAAAACATTTGTATTCCTAAAGTGAATTAGAGTTATTTAATATTTGTATCTTTTGATTTATTTATTAATCCATACTTATATTTAAATTAAAATGGTATAAGGAGCGGTCGAGTGGTCATTATTTACAAGTTTAATCTATCTGTCAACACCCAATTTCGTCTGGATTGACCAATGGATTTATTTTATTTTCATCATGACTGTCAAATAAAAATATAAAAAAAAAGGTAAAAAAACAAATAATAAAAAATAAATAATAAAAAAAATAAAAATATAAAAATATAAGGGCGTTCGTCCTCTGACGTTCGGCTCCTTCCCCTACAAGAAAGCGCTCGTCCTCTCTTGTCTGCCGCTCGTCCGCTCGTCTACCGTTCGTCCTAAACCGTTCGGCTGTCACGTCTCATTGACGTTTGGCAACTCTCAAGCTTAACCGTTCGGTTATCCACAATCTTTCCAACTGTTCGGCCGCTCGTCCTAAATCGTTCGGCCATTTGGTGTCATGGACGTTCGGCAATTTTCAGCCTCCAGCGTTCGTTCGTTCAGCCTTGTAGTGTTACCGTTCGTCCTCTAAATTTTGTCAAACCGATACCTGTTGCTCTCAGGTAGAGAGCGTTCGATCTTGGTGTACTAGTGATGACTAACGTTCGGTTTTGAGCGTTCGTCCTAGTATCGCATGATCTCTAGCCGTTCAGCAAACAACGTTCGGTAGTGTTCTTGTTCAGCAAATAACGTTCGGCCTTAATATGTTGAACGTTCGGTCTTGGTGTGTTGAACGCTCGGTCCTGATGTTGTTATTCTCATTTGAACGCTCGGTCTCCTGTCTCTCTTCAGCGTTCGTACGATGCTTATTTTCGTCCAGCGTTCGGTCATTTTCTTATGTTAATTGAACGTTCGGTCTTTATGGTTTATTCCCAATTTAACGTCCGGTCTTGTAGAAGCGTTCGTCCAAACAGTGGGGCGTTCGTCTTTTGTTTTCTAGTTGTTGCACTTTATTTGTTAAAAAAATAATAAAATAATAAACATAAAAAAATATAGGCAAATGCTCGTACGTGCCAGAACAAAAATCCCGAGTCAGGGGACGTGTTTCTGGGTTCCTGGAAAGTTCTCTAAAAAAAGAAAAAAAAAAAAAAGAAAAAAAAACAAGAATCCCAGATGAAGGAACGTGTCTCAGGTGTCTGAACACGCAGTGCATGGTGTCCTTTAAACATGATTCATTACATACTGAAGGAAAGGGGAACACACTCACGGCTAGGGGAAACACCCTTCCATCAATCTTCATTCCTGGATGGCACTGATTCCCTCTCTGCTCATCACATCATCCTTCTTACCTCACGGCCGATGATCTTGATCTTCTTCTTCTTCATTTTCATCACTCACGGAAAAATACCCATACTCCATATTCACACCACACAACACAGCACAGACAAATCAAACTTCATGGCCGTTCAAGCTCAATAATCTTCATCTTACTCTTCATTCATCTTCAACACCTCTGAACATTTTTTTTCCATCGCCTCCAACACTCATCATCTCCATTCACTCATTTTCTTTTAGTCTCTGCCCACTGTAACCATAGAAACCTCAACCTTCGACTCCTCTCAGCCGTAACCACCTCAACTCACTCTTCATCCATCACTTTCATCTCCAATACCACCTCCGGCATCATCACCTTATACACGGCCAACATCCATCAACCTTCATCACTTTCATCTTCATCCTTTCCCTTTTCGTTTCCACCTCGCGGCCAACCCCTATCGTCATCCCTTTTCTTCTTCATGCCACGGCTTAACCTCAATATCAGAGATACCAATTCATCACGTGAGACACTAATCTAAAGGTGCAATCTTAAAACCAACCCACCTTCATCACCAATGGAAACCCGAATCCAATCTTTCATCAAAGCGTGATCTGCAGCTCACCCTTCCCATGCATCTAACAAATCAACACCCAAACAGAAAACCAAGATTGAAAGAGTAAACTAAAAAAATAATAATCTCAAATCATCTCCGGTTGCAAGCTTGATGGAGGTGTTCGCAGAATCCCACGGTGGGCGGCTCCGATGGAGGCGGCGGCCCGTGCAGGTGCGGCGGAGGTGAGACTCTCCCTCGGTGGCAGAAAGACGAGACAGAGAAGGGCGGGGTGGCCGGATCGGTGCGTGTGCGGTGGAGAAGGAGACGAACTCCTCCCTGGGTGGCTGGATCGAGGCGCGGCAGTGGCGTGGTGACTGGTCCGGAGAAGCGGTAACACGGCGGCCCGGGTGGCTGTTCGGGCGGTGGTTGGGGCATGGTCGTGAGGGAGGCAGAGGAGAGGTGAGTGTATCTATTTCTTTCATTATGAGGAGAAGAGCTGGGGCTCAGAGCGTAAATGTGAGAATGCCGCAGACCCCTATTGCTTCTGTTCAAAAAAAAAAAAACATTGGGCCAAGCTTTGGGTCTCGTCCTTTCTTCCTGCCAAACGCAGATCTCCATTCACACCCCTTTCATTTGGGCTTAAGCCCATTCCGTGTAAATAAAAATAAAATAAAGAAAGAAAAAAAAAGAATTGGGCCTCAGCACGTCATTTCAGGATGCACTTCCATTTTCATCCTTACACCCCTGGCAGATGCAAAGTTGGAGAAGAGGGTTTTGGCCCAAACAAAGGAGCTTCAATTTCACTCGGCACCCCTGGTTTTTATCTCTGTATCCCTATTCTTGTTGGGCTTTTCTTTTGCTTTATTTTTTATGCTTGTTTCTTTATTTGATTATTTGGTTTTTATTGCATGTAACCCCTTGTATAGTTTCCCCATCCTTTTGTTGAACTTGTTTGTTTCGTTTTACATAAAAATTACAAAATAAAAAAATGAAGAAAGATAAAATATATAAATTCTAAAAAATACAAAAAATATGTTTTAAAGGTTTAGGCACATGTGTGATCACACGCATCGTCCTTGTGCTAAAAACCTTTTCTCTTTCTTTATAATAAAATTACAAAAAATATGAAATCTACAAAAACTAAAAATATTTACAATTTCAAACAACAAACAAATTGCTGGCCAGAAGTACATGATCCTTGATTCTCCATAAAAAATGGAGATACGTAGGAGCAAGGCTAACCCTTGTCAGGTTCACTCTCCCAAAAATCCAAATTTATCCATAAAAAATTTTCAAACAAATTTCCAAACAAACTTCTCAAGCAGTTTCCAAACGAACTACGGAACCCTGATTTCTCATTCTGAATGAGAATACGTAGGAGCAAGATCCATCCTTGTCGGGCCCAAAAAACTAAAAAATATGTTTTGTTTATTTAGAATTTTATTTTAAGGGAAAGTTAAACATTTTGAAAACCACATCATATTCGCATATTTAATTAAAGGTACTGCTTTAAGGCAGGCGTTGTAGGGTGCTAATACCTTTCCTACACGTAACCGATTCCCGAACCAAGAATCTGGTTCTAATAGACCATGCCTTATCATTTTATGATTTTTCCGTAGTTTTCCAGAATAAACTATGGTGGCGACTCCAAATCTCTTTTTCAAACCTTCGTTGTTTCTATTTGTTTCACGGATCGTCGTCCCGTCGCGATTTTTCGGTTGCGACACCAACACTATGGATGAAGTGAATGAGGTGTACCAACCTCGTGAAGGGTGTACCAACCCTATGGATAAGTGAATGAGGTGTACCAACCTCGTGGAGGGTGTACCAACCCTATGGATGAAGTGAATGAGGTGTACCAACCTCGTGAAGGGTGTACCAACCCTATGGATAAGTGAATGAGGTGTACGAACCTCGTGGAGGGTGTACCAACCCTATGGATGAAGTGAATGAGGTGTACCAACCTCGTGAAGGGTGTACCAATCCTATGAATAAGTGAATGAGGTGTACGAACCTCGTGGAGGGTGTACCAACCCTATGGATGAAGTGAATGAGGTTTTCCAACCTCGTGAAGGGTGTACCAACCCTATGGATAAGTGAATGAGGTGTACGAACCTTGTGGAGAGTGTACCAACCCTATGGATGAAGTGAATGAGGTGTACCAACCTCGTGAAGGGTTTACCAACCCTATGGATAAGTGAATGATTTGATTTCGATTGTTGGATTTGAAACTTTTGAATTTGTTTAAGTTTTGAAATTTTGAGATGTTGAAAAAAAATTTAATTTTTGATTGATTTTTTTTTTCTTGAGATAGAACTGAGTGTCCATTTTTTTTTAAATGAGAAACAAGGTTTTAAAACTTTTTCACAAGGTTGAAATTATCATTAAACAAGGCATTGCATTTTTGTACAAGGATTTTGAAACCTCGATATGTAAGAGAAACATGGTTGATTTAAATTTTGAAATTTGGAAAAGAAAACTTTGATGCATATTGATTTTTTTTGTCTTTTTTGAAGGAGGAAGATTTGATGTAATTTTGAAATTGGAGGAGAAAACTTTTGATGCATGTTGATTTTTTTGTCTTTTTGCAAGGAGAAAGATTTGATAAACATTCATGAAATTAAATTCAAAGTTTATGAAAATATGTACATGATGTGATTATTTTGTAATGGAAAACTATGACATATATATATATATATATATATATATATATATATATATATATATATATATATATATATATATATAAGAGAATAGTGAAATGTTTTGAATCTAAACATTTAAAGTCTCCAATTTTACATTTGAACAACCTCCACAACAACATTGAATGTTAAAATAATTTTTTATTAAGCCTACGATTATAAATAAATTCACAAAAACTATTTTTATTATGAAAAAAAAAAACATATAAACGAGAGAGATCAAAAGAATAGTTAGTAAAAAAAAACCATGTGTTTCAACCGAATCCGGGGAGGACCCTGCTAAAACATACGAACGTTGTCTGGCGGACGGACGCTGCTGAACTGGCGGACGGTACAAAGATGGACGGACGCTGCTGCACACTCCAAACCGGGCGGTCGTCCTTCTACTCCAAGCCGGGGGAGCCGGGTACCTGCTAAAGGCACTCCGACGCTCAAGTCAGTAATATGACAAAGCGTGCTATAATGCATGCATGTGTTGCGTTCTAAGCAATCTGTCCTAAATTCATACCTGAGACCTTTATTTATACTGATTGTAATGGGCTTTTACCTTTTGAGGGCCTGGAAACGGCCCAATCATACCTTAATCTTCGTTAAGAGCTTTAATGAGTCATTAGCACTTAACTGTGTAGTTGACCGCGTGATGGTCGGTCAGGGATGTCAATGGGCGTCCTATTTGGTACTACAGTCTAGTCACACTAGACGAACGCTCGGTCCTGACTGCAGTCTTGGGCGGACGTTCATTTATTGAATGGCTGGACGCTCGTCATCTTGGACGGACGTGCCATCTTGGGCGGACGTCCAGTTCTTAAATGACTGGACGCCCGGTACTGATCCTTGGCGAACGTCCGGTTTACGAATGACTGGTCGCTCGGTCCTGACCCTTGGGCGGACGTCCCCTCTTGAATGGGTGGACGCTCGATCCATATTGCCCTCTTGGGCAGACGTGCCACCTTGGGCGGACTGTCGTTGGATTAACCGCTCGCTCGGTCTATGCTGGGAGGGCCCGTCCGTACACCATGAATAAACCGGAGAAAAAAATCCTTCATGTATATCCAATATAAGATAATTAATCTCATACATGTTTCCTTGATGAATCTAGGTAAGCTAAATATTTGGACCATAGGTTGGTCGAATTGATCCAACTAATTAACACTCCTAACAAACACAGCAATGGTGAAATCCAATCTTTTATAATTAATCTCTCTATGTGTAAATGCAGAATATAGACTTAAAATCTCAAACTCTTGGTTGATTTATCATTTGGAATATTAGATAAAGAAAAACATCCAAGTTAAGAAAAAAAGTAAAAGAAAAGTTGTAACTTTAAAGTATTGGGGGGACGAACTAAACATGGTGCAACCTAATGCCGGTTCAATCTTCACATCAAGAGTCAATTTTTGGTAGTTGATTCTCCTCCAATGGACTAATTCTTTTTTTTTCTGCTATCTATACCCTGTTTTAAGAACTGCAACCTATTTCTGCACAAAATTTACATTACCAGAAATCAACCGCAAGAAAATAAAACAATTAACGAATGAAGGGCATTAACAAATACCAAGACCACTGCACAAGTGCGAAACCCTGAATCCACTAATCAGACTGCTAATATAGCTTCATAGGGATATTTACACGGTAAGGGCAAGTCAAAACCATTTAATAATCCAATAACCGTACTTGATAGCAAAAATTTGATGAAAAGATATTTAAAAACTGAAATTCCAAGATCTATGTACTGCAAACCTGGATAGCCCAAAACACCAGCCCGCATAAATTACAAATAATATGACAAAGGCTTTACATGTATAGCATGGAACACAAGATAAAAATATTGTCAATCAAGTGATGTGCCACAAAAACACAATTATGGATGATAAACCTTACTTGGAATCAGTAAGGCGGCCATGTAGGCTCCATCTTTGGCGAAAACCTTCAATGCCCTCAATTCCACTAGCAAGAATTAGGCGCCTATACATATGAAACCAAGGTACATAAGATGTCCACAGATTGAAAATTCTAAACATCACATTCACACACCCAAATGTCACACGATATCCAATACACAAATATTGTCAAAAGTTTTGGGTGCTAAAGTGAGGAAATAAGGTCAATCAATAGAAGTATATAAGGCAATCCAAGAGCTCTTATGAATTTAGTTTATAGTTTTTAGTGCCTAAAGAGAATTTATTTTATACAAATTCACTACCAACTTCAATAAAATAAACTATGTGCTTTAGATATTGGAGATCAGTTTGAAAAAACAAAATAAAACTTAGTCCTAGGTTTTGATTTATTTTTTAAATAGATATTAGAAGTCCAAATAAGAACAAATATTCTTCTCTACCATCATAAATTTTGGGATAAGTACAGTAATATCTTTAGAAGAGTAAGATAGAGCACCACCTTCCTTAAAATAAAAGCAATGAAATGTTTAGTCATAAAAGATAATCATGTCTAAAGAAGCTGAAGTTTCTGTAGTTTAAAATCTTAGGAAAAATCATTCTTCAAGGATTTATTAAAAGCTTGCTTTATGCTCCATTAGGATATGTAAAGAAAAGAAACATTCTAGACAATGGACCATGTTTCGGCTGGATCCGGGCGGACCCTGCAAAAACACACGAGCTTACTGTTGAAGGCGGACGGGCGGACGACCTATTGTGAGTGCGGGCGGACGATTCATGCTGGCGGGCGTTCCACATTGGCAGATACTGCATGGCGGACGGACGACCGATGGCGGGTGATCCTTCACTCGAAGACGAGCCGGGCGAACGACGAAGACGCACTGCCGGGCGGTCGAGAAGACGGGCGACTGATGGTGAATGCTGGAGCCGGACGTTCGCTCCCTGCTTCAAGCGGGACGGACGTCCTCCCCTCCTGGCGGATGATCCCTGGCATTCAGTTCCAAACTGGACGGGCGTCCCTCTTCTCCTTAGCGTTGCTTCACCCTCCCAATGGGGAGGGGCCGGGTACCTGCTAAAGGCACTCCGACGCTCAAGTCAGTAATATGACAGGGCATTGAATAATGCATGCATGAGTTGCGTTCTAAGCAATCTGTCTGAAATCATACCTGAGACCTTTATTTATACTGATCGTAATGGGCTTTTACCTTTTGGGGGCCTTTAAACGGCCCAATAACACCTTAATCTTTATTAAGAACTTAATGTGTCATTTAGCATTTAACCACGTAATCAGCGAAGTACATAGGCTGGGAATGAGGGTCGGCCAGGGATGTTACCCTGGGTGGGCGTCCAGCTCTTGGGCGGACTTCAATTCCATGGACGGACGTCCAATCCTTAGGCGAACGTCCAGCTCTTGGGCGAACGTCCTCCTCTGGGCGGACGTCCTACTCTGGGCGGATGTCCTCTCTTTGGGAGGCGGACGTGCTACTTCTTGGGCGGACGTCCAGCTATTGGGAGGACATTCCACATTGGGCGGATGCCCGATACTGGGCGGACGCTTCATACTGGCGGGCGTTCCACATTGGGCGGACGTCCAGCACTTGGGCGAGCGTCCACTTCATGGGCGGACGTCCTACTTGGGCGAACGTCCAGCATTCGGGCGGATGTTCCATATTGGGCGGGTGCCCCAGCTCTTGGGCGATCGTCTATGGGAGACCGTCCACTCCATGGGCGAACGTCCGTCCAGCACTCGGGTGGACGTTCCTTATGCCGGGAGGGCCTGTCGGTACAGACCACATTACAGGACTACTTGAACATACCTCTCCAATGATGTAACTTCTGCCTCAAGCTGAGAGGCCCTCCCCTTGGCTTCATCTAGAGGCATTGATAAACCCAACTTCAATTCACTATCTTGAAGTCGCTTCCGTATCTCCTTATCCTGGAGTTTATTTATTTTTATTCCAAAAGAAAGTAAAGGTGATGATAATCTAACAAACTTAATTGTCCTAAATCTTTATCTCCAACAATAACAATTAGCAAATACTACACATATTAAAGATCATTCAAAGAAGATTACATATGATTTAGTGGTAAAATGGAAGAGATGGAGTAAGGAGGAAGAAAAATAAATGAATATTCATAAATGATATCTGATAACAATGTTCTCTGTAACATCCCGATTATATAATAACAATTATTACGTAATAAGGACGTTAACATTCAAATATAGAGAACAGTCGGAGTATGACGTGTAATTAAATGTAATAAATTACAGTCATCCAAATAAAAGAAACTGGAAATTCAAACTTAGATAGCTTAAAGAGTCGAACACTACAGGTGTTCAGATGGGAAACTCCTAAGAATATTACTCCGCAACCTTAGTATCCTCCAGCTCTTGCTCCAAAAGGGATCTCTTCAACAACGTCTGCTCCCATCCAAGTGGATGATCATCGCCAGAGAAACATACCCAAACAGCACATAACACAAACAATGCAAGGGTGAGCTAGATATATATAAAAAAAAACATATTATTTCCTAGTGCATTTAATTCATGATATCATACATAAGTACATATACAGGAACAATTACAGCATACTCATAACCCACATTTCATAACCTCCTACGACTCATCCTTACGCCTACATAGTTCAGCTGGCACTCCCCAACACTATGTAGAGTAAGTCACAACTCATATTTACACTCGCATAGTTCAGTTGGCACTCCCCAACACTATGCAAGGTAAACACACACGATTCATCTTTACACCTACATAGTTCAGCTGGCACTCCCCAACACTATGTAGAGTAAGTCACAACTCATATTTACGCTCGCATAGTTCAGCTGGCACTCCCCAACACTATGCAAGGTAAACACACACGATTCATCTTTACACCTACATAGTTCAGCTGGCACTCCCCAACACTATGTAGAGTAAGTCACAACTCATATTTACGCTCGCATAGTTCAGCTGGCACTCCCCAACACTATGCAAGGTAAACACACACGATTCATCTTTACACCTACATAGTTCAGCTGGCACTCCCCAACACTATGTAGAGTAAGTACATCCCAAATCACCACTATGTCTCCTTTTCTGAGGATCATGGAATTACATCTGTGAATTATACAGTTACTGACAAATACCAGATATCCCCATATATTACAGTAAATCCAACACACCTAATAAATTCACATATTTTCACATAATTCTCATCACAGTATACATTCCAAACATTTGTACACGTAGTTCAATTTAATAGAAGAAAACATTAGTTATAGGGTACTATACGAACGAGCACTATTCACCCAACACCATGGGACGTACGTTTCTGGACGAACGCCATTTGCAACAGGCCGAACACTCTTGGACGAACGTCAACAAAACAAAATGGACGAACGCTCACTTTGGACGAACGCGGACGAACGCTCGGTTGAACGAACACGGACGAACGCTCAGTTTGGAAGGACGAACGCTCACTGGCGAACGCTCACTGGGAAGGACGAACGCTTACTGCCGAACGCTCACTAAGACGAACACTATTAGATTACTGTCAATACTGTTTAGACGAACGCTACACAGATCAAATAACCGAACGTATATAGGCAAACCGAACATATAAATACTGTTTGGACGAACGTTCACTCAGTCAGAATGAACGTACATAGATAAAGAAACTCAATATGTAAACAATGTTTTGGACGAACGCACATACAGCCAATACTAAGAGACCGATCGCTCACCATTACTTTTACATCAAAACCGAACGTTAAAGTGGCAGATTACAGATGGAATACTGTTTGGACGAGCGCTAACACATACAAAACCGAACGTTTAATATAACTATTTCAAAAGACCGAACGCTATTCTTAGATTGAAGGACGAACACTATACTATGATTGAAGGACGAACGCCAATGCTGAACACAAAACCGAACGCTCTTAATAATGGGACGAACGTCCCATTTTCACTCCAACAATTTGGACGTACGCGTAAATCTGCAGAATTATGCAGATTTGCAGGTTTTTCCAGAAAACCAGAAAAATTCCAATTTTCATCCCCTTCTACCCAGATTTTTTTCAACAACATAATTGTACTACCAGGCATACAGATTCATGCATAATAAAGTCATTCTATGTACGAAATTTGTTCATCAACAACACTATATCATAAATCTCAGTACACACATACATGGTTCATGCAATCCAAAGAAAAGGACCTAGCTCCCCTTACCTCTTGAAGACCTCCTAGCAATCTTGAATGCAGAAATTCCAAACGTTCTCTGCCTCACCACCGGATGCAGCAAGCTTCCTCTTCTCCTTCTCCCGTACGTGCAGCAAGCTCTCTGTTTCTTCTCTCCAAAATTTGCAGCAACTCTTCCAATCCTTCTTCAAACCCACGGTTCTCCCTTTTAAGTGGAAAACCCTGCACTCCCAGCCACTCCTTTCCTTCCTAGTGCTAAGCCCAATAACTGGATGGAGATGATGGTGTTTTGGTGGCTGGAGCACTTTCAAAGTGGGAAGACCCACCACCATGTCTGCTACCTACTCCACCCAGCCGTCCCTCTCCACTTCTAACGTGCAGCCACCCCCCTTACTTTGCACGGTCCTTACATTCTCACCCTTCGTTCAGCACATTGCTTATATAAAGCAATTTCATCTTGACAAAATGGTTCAATGTCATTGATTTGCAAGCCTACAAGATATAATAAAGCTCATAAAACGTTCAGATAAAAAAGGCTGCAATAGACAAACATCTAATATTAAAAACAATTATCTCGTTAACATACTGCACTGTTACTGAACCTTGTTGAAGTTTTAGTCCTTTAACTTCTCCAATCTGGGCATACCAAAAAAGTGTACCCACTTTTTTTACAAGGTCGGAAAAAAATCAAGTGACTCACGTTCCTACATAACCCTAATCCTAATTACAAAACAACGAAGCAAAATAACTGCTTAATGCATGTCATTGCATCTACTTAGAACTATCAAATGAAAATAAAAACGTAGATCTAAGGGCTATTTTTCTTAAAAGTAAATCTTACGATACAAGTTCAATTTCCAGAATATAATATGTTACTAGAATTAAACTACAAAAAAACCAAGTATATAAATAAATTACTCTTATTTTCTTTTTGCGCCATTAATTTCCTTATTTTTTATACACATTAATTATTAGGATTTTAGACGTTCTTTCTTCTCTATACAACTGTATTAAAATTAAGACAGGAGAATTCACTACATTTATTCACTTAAAGGAAATGTTTATATATACATACTATACCGCAACAAGAAAAACAGAAAATACAACTACAAACTATATAAAAAACAAACTAACATTCCAAAAATAATACCAAAGATGCCGAATAAATTGTGTACCTTGAATAAATTGTTCCCTAATTTTATGCAAGAAAAGGAATTAAGGGAAAGAACAGTTGCACCTGGTTAATGAAAACGATACTTACAGAGAAATAGATTCCTGAGAAGTCCATCACACAAATCAACACCTTGGAGGACATGGGAGGCTATTTCCGGTGGTACTACAGGCGATGGAGGACCGGTCATTAAATCATCACCAACCAAAATTGTTTCATCCATAGTTGGCTGCGAATCGACTGAAACCCACACAAAAGTTTATTAGCATTATTCATCTTCCAAACATTTGAACCTTTTCATATTTTAAGGTATGTGACCTAAAGCAAAACAATTTAACATGCCAGTAAAGACAACATAGTCAGTATAACAGAGATGACGTACCATCCATGGTTGCTTTCTGGTAATCCTTCCGCAAAGAAAACACAACAATTCTGGTTTTTTCTGTTCTTTTTCTTTTTTATAGCAGCTCACAATATACGACTGCAGAAAAAAAAAACACGGATTACAATATCATAGTATAGTTGGTATTGCTATAGGTTGGCTAGCGGTGATCGGTGAGCTAAGGCTGTACAAGGGAACGGTTGATGGGTATAAAACTGCAAATGCAGGAGTTTACCGTGGCCTTCACGGTTATTGTATTTCAGAAGTGTGTCTATCTTTTTGAATTTAATTCACAACATAAGGGAAGTGAATGGAGGAATAAATGGTGAGTGAAAAAAAGAAACAACCAAGTAATGTGATTAAATTTTTATAAAAATATACCAAATGACTAAACAAGTATTTCACCGTTACGGACAGTTTTTCATCATTTCTACAAACACCTTATGGGCATATAATTTCTACAAATGCTAAATGAAATGATGATGACCCAACAGAGGTCTCCTCCTTCATGATAAATCTTTCGGCGGGCTTGCCGTTAGTTTGACTTGTCTTTTCTTTTACCACTGATGGAAGTGGCATTGTTTTCATCGACTTGGGAATCCAAGCAGCTACTTACACCATTGGAAACAGTAGCGACAGCATCATGACCACTTGGCCGGGTAATGCAGAGCCAACATATCGAAGACTCACTGCTAGTGCCCGGTGCTAGCGGCACATGCCAATAACCTTTTTCCGATTCCTGAAACATTTCAAGAACAGCATTTAGAAACAGTAGTCAAGAAACAAAGTTCTGAATTTGACGAGGCATGGTATACAAACATTTTGGATGCTGAAGTAGTTAGGATTTTTATGTTTGCAAGCTCAGCTTAGATGCCACGTGAATAATCTCAATGCTCTTATACAATGTTTCACTAATAACAATCATCAGATATCCAACTTCAATTTCCCCCACAACTTCACCGGTTTCTACGCTATTTTTGTAATATGAAACTAATTAAGAGGTAAAAACAAGCAATTGATAATAAAAAAAGGGTAGAAAAATCGTGCTCAGGCATCTTGAAATTCCTATGGGTTTGGAAGGGTGTCACATCCCACACACATTGGCCAATTGGGTAGATAGAAAGAGCATCCAAGGTATCTTTGCGCCGTAGGTTTGTTTACTGCTCCTGCTCAGGCATCTTTATATTCCTTGGTAGATGGAAAGGGTATCCGAAGCATATGTAGTTAAGCCATACCCTAGTAAATAAATCGTGAGTATCTTGCTCAGATGTCAGAGCAAGCACCATTTCACCAAACATTTGCAAGTATATTCCAGTGTTACCCCTCTGCTTATCAACAATAAATACAATGAAAACATACCATGCTTAAGAAATGAACAAACAAAAATGCAAACAAAATATATATTAAGCATTACTATTTGCACAAATGCCGATATTTTGGAGATCAAACTAATTAAGAATAACTTATCTGCATCCACACCAATTGTAGGAGACATACAATTGTCATCACAAAAAGGATCTCACTCTGATCCCTGAAGGACAGAGATCAAAGTTGCTTGCACAACTTCATGAACATTAGAGGTAAAAAAAAGTTTAAAAAGAATATACCGAATCATCACTTTATTAAATGACAATACAAATCTCTTGTTAATAACCAGAATAATTGTCTTAGGCCAAATAGTAGGAAGATATACACAAACACCAATGAAAATGATTGAGGTGGCACTGGGAACTAGTTATTGAGTCCCGTTCAGAAGGTATAGAGGAATTAAATTAATTATTTAGGGCAAGTTTGCTAAATGAGAGAGGTGGGTTTTGATTATTCTCTTCTTCATCTAAAGCAGAGGGCATTGCAGTATAGGTGTATTCTCTGCAGGAGCTGTGCTCCAGAAAAGTAAAGCAGCCCCTTTTACACTTATGTTTTTTCCTTCGTCTGTGATTCGTTTATGTTTTGAAGCTTACACTGACAGAACACAATAGAATCCCTTTACCCTCAGTCCTCAATCTTGGGTCCCTAAGTCCTAACTTCCTACCATCTCCCCTCGAATACCAAAAGATCAAAACTACTAAGTTGTCACACAGAACAAAATGCAAGCGCATCCCAGAAGGAACAGTAGTAGAGTGGTCACTCCAACATTACCTGGATAACCAATGAATATGATGGAGGCATCTGAAGCTTTAGGTTTCCTTTCATAAAAGTGTAGTGAACCTGTAAAGAAAACAAGATAACTAGTAAAGAAAAAGAAGGGTAAGCCATATAAATCTTGAATAACCTACATATCACATGTTGAACTATACGCAGAAGAACCTTAACAAGCTCGAAACGGAATCAACTACTCCTATGTCAAACATAGGAAAATGTCCTAAAGGGAATAACAAACAATTAAAAATTATGCATCACCTTTTTTTCACAAAAACTACACACCCCCTCCCGGAAAAATCCCAATCCCACATAAAACAGGTACAATAAAATTTAATTAACACAAAACATAATATCCAAATGAAAAATCTCCTGAACTAACCTTAGGAGTAATCAATTTCAGAAAAGTGCCCAAACATGACACAGATATAATAAAATTTTAAATTAAATTTATAGGGAAAAAGATCCCATAGAAGACCCATTTTAAATTGTGAATAGGCAACAACTCACTCGTATATTGCTAAAGTAAGTAAAGCCAGAAAAATGAATAACTTACCTGATGTCTTTCTTTCCACTGGTTAAAAAAGTTACTTCCTATGAGTTCAAATATGTGATCTCGCATTTCATCATTTGTCACAAGCAAACACCTAAGTTTTACTGCAGCAAAGAGCCAATACCTGCAACCCAAAAGATTAATATATAAGTAAATGGGTTATTAAACTTAACAGATTGAAACTAAATTTTAAAAATACATATGAATCAGTGCCAAACAGAAAATAAAAATGTTATAACATATTCATGAAAAACACAACAAAGAATTTTGACTAAATTAACTATTAAATATTTGAACCTCCAAAAGTTAAAATCGTTTACATTTTAGTACTTAAAAAGTTTAGCTTTCATTTAGACCTTCTCAGTTATTCAAGTCTACGTCCACTTTGGTTTTACCAAGAGCTTCAGCTGTCTAATGCAGAAACATATCATATACGGGACATCGAATGTGAATTCAGTCCCACACAAGATTATACATATTGCATAGATAACATGATAAATTCAAGTTTTAAATAAAGAGTCAAACAGAACAAGAAACGATATGGTTGTCCAAAGATTAACAGTGAAAAGCAAATGCAATGTTTAGGACATTTATTTGGAAATTACCAATCATCATTGGACCCATTAGGAGTTGTATACAGTGCACCATTATTCATCCACTCCTCCACCAGTTTCCTGCTGGAAGGATTTTCCATTAGCCCTCTTAGGCGCTTATTGTGCAGCACAACGAGCGGCCATTTATTCCCACTCTGATTGTAAAGTTCTTTTACAACACAATCAAGCTGCACTATTACAAAATCAACAAAACAAACACAATTAGCTGCAAAAGCAATCAAGCAAAATTATCAGGCAAGAGCAATAAACATACATAACTTGTTCAGACAGTAAAATTAAAGGAACTCTATAACTTAGGAATACAACCTGAGAAATGCTAAATCCACCATCAGCAAAATTTTGTTTGTAGAGCCCAACATTTGCTCCATCCACTATAGCTTCATAAGAGTCATGCTTTTCAAGCCAGGCCTGTAAGGGATCAACCAGAAGTATCAAAACCAAGCTATTATAGCTAGACTAACAATATCAAGAGTAAATAATGGATGCAGCAATATTGCGAAGGGTTTGTATACGAAAGTAATCCAATCACAAATTGTCATGCATATTAAGTTTGTTGACTTTAACAATAACACCCCTAAAAAGTCATACCTATCAAGATTCTTGATTGATACCTACCTAGCACAGAAACTAAACTCTAAGAATAATATATCATCATTCATGTCATTTAAAATTGTGTTGCATTGCAATGAATGGAGATATCAACAACACCTGAAATTCACTAAAATTGGCCTTGACCTCTCGTTCCAAGGCCAAGCCAGCAACAGACCCTGCAAACTTCTCCGTCTCCGAATCATCAATATCAACACAAACCAATTGCTCCCCACAACAACAACAATGTCCATCGGCACCAACACTCGTTCTGTTGACGGCCCAATCCCCTTTACCAATCCATCCCTGACCATGCCACCCTCCCCCATTCCGCAAAACCCCCTCTTTGACCTGCCCCACATCAAATTCCACCTCACCAACCTCAGAGGCCTTGGCACCACAAAACCACTCCTCAACAACCACCGCAGTGGACTCACTAACACACCTCACACAGCTTCTAAGCTTATGCAAATACTCATGCACCTTGTCCGCTCTACCACTCCGCGCACTCACCTTCAAAAGCGCGGCGAGTTCCGCCTCCTCCAAACTCACCCCAACGCCATTCATGTGCTCCTCCACCTCGTAGGCCTTATCCGCGTCTAGCATTTCACAGAAACAGAACAACGCAGGATCGTAGGTTCGCAGCCTCGGGGTAGCGTTGTTGTACTTGCCCATGCCCTTCACCAACTCGAAGGCATAATCGGCGTCACCCTTGGCCGCAGCGAGGCGCGCAACGGCAGTGACGGAGGCCTCATTGGGAACGACGCCGAGAGAGGACATGTGGCGGAAGGCGCGGAAACCGTAATCGAGTGCGGTGGTTTTGAGCAAGTCGTCGGCGACGGAGTTGGAGCAGAGGTAGAGGAGGGCATTGAAGTGGTGTTGGTTGAGGCGCGTATTGTTCAAAACGGCGTCGTCATAGAGGGATATGGCGCCTTGCAGGTCCTTAGCCTTGGAACATGAGTTGAGCTCAAATTGGAACTTTGTCTCAGGATTTTGACTGGTTTTCTTCTTCTTCTTTGGATTCTCCATCGAAGCGCAAGACTGAGAAATTGGTCCAAGCATTAACAGTTGCAGGGTTTAGTTTAAAACCCTAGATGGCGGTTTTTTCTTGGTTTCGTTCGTTCCAAAGAGATGGCGGTTTTTTCTTGTTTTATTTTCATCATAACAAAATATATATAAATAAATAATAATTCGTCCTCTACCTTGACGTTCGCTTCCTCCCGTCCTCAACCGTTCGGCCATTCAATATCACAGACGTACGACATTTTTTCAGCATCAAGCGTTCCTTCATACGAACGTTCGGTCATCCATAGCCTCAAGTGTTCAAGCATACGACCGTTCGTCCTTTATGATCAAGCGTTCGTCTCCTTCTCACTGTGCAGCCGTTCGTTTTTTTATTGATCATTATCTTTACCGTTCGGTTTGGATTTAATCTGGTACCGATCGGTCAGAAGTAATTTAAGTACCGTTCGGTCATGCTTTGATTTATGCGGTTAAGTGCAGATGCGGTATTGGTCGGTCATGTGTTAAGTTTTGACCATTCGGCAAGGATTCAAACGTTCGTCCTATTGGTGTAAGGGTTAATGGTGATCGATCTTAGTGTTCTGTCTTATAGCGTTCATATAAGCGGCGTTCGGTCTTGATGTTACTTTGTTCTCGGGTAGCGAGCGTCCATAAGTAGCGATCATTTTAATTAAACTCAATTTCGACGAACGCCATCCAGCAACACATATGACGAACGACCGTTTTAAAACAAATTACCATTTGGACGAGCGGTAGATGATGGGATTGATCTGGACGAGCGGTAGAAGAGTGAGGACGAGCGGTAGATGAGGAGGAACGAACTGCACGAGCGAGCTGTAGATGACCGAGCGTCCTCAGACCATTTTAAAACAAAAACAGCACTGCCGCTGAAGAACGACCGTTTTAAAAAAACTATTACTGTTCGGACGAGCGCCTGAACACGCTATTTACCGAACGCTGTTTGTTGCTGGGACCGACGCTCCAAAACCGAACGCTGCCATGCCGAACGGTCGAACGCTTGAACACTTGGATGGCAGTAGATCCTGAGAGTTGCCGAACGTCCCAAAGGTATGAACGGCCGAACGGTCGAGTATTGGAAAGCTTGAGGATGACCGAACGGCTGAGGCTGAGAATTGCCGAATGTCAATCATACTGAATGGCCGAACGGTCGAGTGTGGAACACTTGAGAATGACCGAACGGTCGAGCTCGAGCGGCCGAGCGTCATTACCGAACGGGTGAGCACGAGCGGCTAGCGGATAAAAGAAACGCATGGTAGAGGACGAACGGTCTGCATTATTGCAATAGAGGACGAACGGTTTTTTTTTTATTATTTTTTTATTTTTTATTTTACAGTCATGATGAAAATAAAATAAATCTATTAGTCAATTCGGACGAAATTGGGTGTTGATAGTAGGGTTGTTTTAATAAAAATGAGAAAAAGTTAAAAAAAATTTACTAAGATTAGGAAATTATTTTTTTGAAAAAGTTGAAGCTCCAAGATGATATGAGATGTTATAAGGTTAAAACTATAATTTTTGGAGGTGCATGATGAGACGGTGTAGGATGAAACAATCCTGAATTATGGGTGTTGTTCCCTCCACCACCACACCTTTCTCCCTTCACCTTTTCTTTATTATTTTGTCCCTCAGTAAAATTTTATTTCTAGAGTTATTATTTTTTATTTTTACCTCTTCATAACATATTTCACTAATAACCTATTGTAGTATTGTGTATGAGTAAAATACTGCTGTGAGATACTATAAGTTGCAAATGTTGGTGGTGGTGGAAAAAATTATCAAGCAGTCTCACTCTCGTGGTGGTGCAATGTCGCTCTCGTGGTGTAGTGTGTGGAGTGGTGTAGTGCGTGTGTGGTGCTTCCTTGAGGTGCGTACTTAAATAAATCATAACATAAAACCCTAAAATAAAAAATAAAACCTTTAAACGGATGTCAATATCCGTTTAAGGTAAGGATGTCGACATCCGTTGAAGGATGTCACCTCCGTTTAAAGGTTTCATTTTTTTTAGGGTTTGTTTTATTAGTTTATTAAATATTTTAATAATTTAATTTAAATGTTTTGATTTATTATTTTTGAATATATTTTTAATGTATTTTAATAATGTATATTTATATTAGTTTATATTTAAATTTTTAATTTTGGATGTGATATATAATTAGTTTTTAAACGTAATGATTTTGTAAAACTGAAGAAAAAGGAATGAAAGCGTGAGAGGTGGGGAGATGAAACGGAAATGGAGAAAGGAAAAGAGAGTTCCGTAGGTGGGTGTTAGGAAAGTAAAATTAAAGTTTCAAATTATTTAAAATAATGTGAGAAGATAAAGAAAATATACGGTGAAGGGAGCAACACCCCTGAATTATATATGATGGACCATAGTTGGCAAATAATAAAATAGTACCCGAATGATTAAAAAATATTAATTAAGAATATTTGATTAAAGATAATAATAAATTGTTTACGGGTAACTCGTGAAATCTAAAAGGACCGCGATATTCCAACAACAGATTTTTAACACTCTTTTGACAACGCCACGTGTCGCCACCTCATTGGTTCGTTTAAAATTTTTTTTTTTTTAAAACCTATGACCGTAGCCCTTATTTTGAGTGAAAATCCTAAAATACCCCTTCCCCTTTCTCTGGTCCATTGCCTTTCCCTTTCTCTGTTCCATTGCAAACGAAGGTCCGTTCTCTTGAGAGGTGGAAGGTCGCGTTTCGTCTCGCTTCGTTCCATTTGCATCCTGTTGTCTCCGGCCAGTTTGGTCTCCTGTTATCGTGCGTAATGGCAAGTTCCGGTGACGATTGTCCGACGACTACGGTAAGTGGTTTTCCATTCCATGTCGTAGCTTGGTTATTCGGTTTGGGCATCTCGTAGCATGGTTATTTGATTTGGGTTAATGTTTGGGGTTCGTATCGTTGTGTTGTGGTGCTTGGGTTATTGGGTTTCGTTGTTTTGATGATTTGATTTTGGTTTATGCAGTTGAGTGTTCGTCACTCTTTTTCGACAAAGTATATATGTACTTTGAACGAACGCTTAACAAAGGAGCATCGATCATTGATTGCGACAACTCCATTTGCTTGGTTTTTAGATGTCAATGTCAATGTTAAAGTAGGTAGAAATATACTGAGTGAGTTATTGGGTAAGTGGGACGACTGTAGTAGTGGTTTTATAGTTGGGAATAAAGTTTTGAATATAAATGAAAATGATATTTATTTAGGGTTGGGACTGAGTACAGATGGTGCAAACATTAACTTAAAGGAAGAGCTGGGCAATAGTGAATGTGTGAAATACATAGGCAAAGGAACAAAGGAATTGAATTCAATATACAAAATTCTAATGCGAAAACAAAAGAAGAAGATTCCTTGTTCTCATTTTTGTAGCCTTTACCTCCTGGTAGGGATAAGTGAGATTTTATTTCCAAAACGTAGCGGGAAAGTGTTTCCCGTAATGTTTAATGTTGTTGACAACTTAAGTGCTTTGGGTAGTTATTGTTGGGGTAGTCTAGTTTATCGTTTTCTGTTACATAGTTTGTGCAAAGCTTCAAAAGGCTTGAAGAAAGGCAAAGGTATTTCAAACGTTTACGTCAACGGTTGTGTGTACATGCTGCAGGTAATTAATAGTATTTGATGTACTTACTTAAATTGTTATTTGAATTAAGTTTGTTACAAATTAAGATGATTTATTTGTCTTAGGTATGGTTTTTTGAGCTGTTTGTTCCACCAAAAGGTCCTATTGATAAATTTCCACGAATATTGCATTGGATGAATATAAGTGTTGGAGACAAGTTCGTTAAACGGTGTATGGAGACAGGTTTGGTAAGTTGTTTGTTATCGAAAGTTTTGTTATGTTTTCATATATTGACCAAAGTTGTGTAATCTGTTATGTGTTGTTAAATTTCAGGTTGTTGACGATGTTTATGGTGGTCCTTCAACGAAGGATAAGGAGGAATACAGACCAACACCTAAAAGAAAGGATGCTAAAGCAAGAGGAAAGAAGAAACAAAAAGGAGCTCGCAGAGAAACTTTTATGCGTGCCTTAGAGGAACAAGAATTTCTAATTGAAGAACTTAAAAGGAGGGTTGCAACTTTGGAGGCACAATTGGCTGAAGAGAAGGCAAGAAGGCAAAATAAAGATGACGTTGGACAAAGTGTGCCTCGTACAGAACCATCTGTGAACACTGGTTTTGTATCCCCTACTGACATTGACGGAAATGAACAACCTTTGAAGACGTATGTTAGGGTTGGATCACGAAGGCGTTACAAGGGAAGAGCACTTAGGACTCCATACACCGGGACCGTAGTGCTTAGAATAAAAAATGAGTGATTTGTGTATTTAGTTGATTGAAAATGTTATTTGGAAAGTAATGAAAATTGTAATCATTGTAAATAGATTAAGAAAACAATGTTCAATGTATCCGATTTGGTTCAATGAAATAAAATTTGAGTTCTGGTTTGAATTGGTCTCATATTTTATCTATTCAATACCATTGTTATTATGAGTTGTGGGTTTGTCGATTTCAGAATGTCGTAATTTTTTTTGTCTCCTAAGTTGCAGGCTTGTTTGTAACATGTTGGTGTTTGAGTGGTCATTTTGAGTAACATGTGATGTGATGTGAGGCCAAGGAGGGTGGGGAGACCCCTCATGAGTTGGAGGAGCAAGCTTTGCAAGGAATGACTCAGAGTGCTGAAAAAAGGGGCTGGTAATCGTTTACAGGATCCCTGTAAACGATTACCCGAGAGGAATTGCACATTTGTACAGAAACTCCAAGGTACTCAGTCAGATGAACACAGGTCACCATAGGTCAAAAAAGTGACTTTTAGGGACTTCTGGACCTGTCTGAGGCTTGTGCAGGTGTTGCAGTGGTGGGAGAGGGTGGGTGGTGATGTGATGTGAGGCCAAGGAGGGTGGGGAGACCCCTCATGAGTTGGAGGAGCAAGCTTTGCAAGGAATGAGTGAGACTGCTGAAAAAAGGCTCTGGTAATCGTTTACAGGACCCGTGTAAACGATTACCCGAGAGGAATTGCAAATTTGTACAGAAACTCCAACACAGGTACTCAGTCAGATAAACACAGGTCACCATTGGTCAAAAAAGTGACTTTTAGGCACTTCTGGACCTGTCTGAGGCTTGTGCAGGTGTTGCAGTGGTGGGAGAGGGTGGGTGGTGATGTGATGTGAGTCCAAGGAGGGTGGGGAGACCCCTCATGAGTTGGAGGAGCAAGCTTTGCAAGGAATGAGTGAGACTGCTGAAAAAAGGGGCGGGTAATCGTTTACAGGACCCCTGTAAACGATTACCCGAGAGGAATTGCCAATTTGTACAGAAACTCCAACACAGGTACTCAGTCAGATGAACACAGGTCACCATAGGTCAAAAAAGTGACTTTTAGGCACTTCTGGACCTGTCTGAGGCTTGTGCAGGTGTTGCAGTGGTGGGAGAGGGTGGGTGGTGATGTGATGTGAGGCCAAGGAGGGTGGGGAGACCCCTCATGAGTTGGAGGAGCAAGCTTTGCAAGGAATGACTCAGAGTGCTGAAAAAAGGGGCTGGTAATCGTTTACAGGACCCCTGTAAACGATTACCCGGGAGGAATTGCACATTTGTACAGAAACGCCAACACAGGTACTCAGTCAGCTGAACACAGGTAACCATTGGTCAAAAAAGTGAGTCTTAGGCACTTCTGGACCTGTCTGAGGCTTGTGCAGGTGTTGCAGTGGTGGGAGAGGGTGGGTGGTGATGTGATGTGAGTCCAAGGAGGGTGGGGAGACCCCTCATGAGTTGGAGGAGCAAGCTTTGCAAGGAATGAGTGAGACTGCTGAAAAAAGGCTCTGGTAATCGTTTACACGACCCCTGTAAACGATTACCCGATAGGAATTGCCTATTTGTACAGAAACGCCAACACAGGTACTCAGTCAGATATACACAGGTCACCATTGGTCAAAAAAGTGACTTTTAGGCACTTCTGGACCTGTCTGAGGCTTGTGCAGGTGTTGCAGTGGTGGGAGAGGGTGGGTGGTGATGTGATGTGAGGCCAAGGAGGGTGGGGAGACCCCTCATGAGTTGGAGGAGCAAGCTTTGCAAGGAATGAGTGAGACTGCTGAAAAAAGGCTCTGGTAATCGTTTACAGGAACCCTGTAAACGATTACCCGGGAGGAAGTGCCAATTTGTACAGAAACTCCAACACAGGTACTCAGTCAGATGAACACAGGTCACCATAGGTCAAAAAAGTGACTTTTAGGCACTTCTGGACCTGTCTGAGGCTTGTGCGGGTGTTGCAGTGGTGGGAGAGGGTGGGTGGTGATGTGATGTGAGGCCAAGGAGGGTGGGGAGACCCCTCATGAGTTGGAGGAGCAAGCTTTGCAAGGAATGAGTGAGACTGCTGAAAAAAGGCTCTGGTAATCGTTTACAGGAACCCTGTAAACGATTACCCGAGAGTAATTGCAAATTTGTACAGAAACTCCAACACAGGTACTCAGTCAGATAAACACAGGTCACCATTGGTCAAAAAAGTGACTTTTAGGCACTTCTGGACCTGTCTGAGGCTTGTGCAGGTGTTGCAGTGGTGGGAGAGGGTGGGTGGTGATGTGATGTGAGTCCAAGGAGGGTGGGGAGACCCCTCATGAGTTGGAGGAGCAAGCTTTGCAAGGAATGAGTGAGACTGCTGAAAAAAGGGGCGGGTAATCGTTTATAGGACCCCTGTAAACGATTACCCGAGAGGAATTGCCAATTTGTACAGAAACTCCAACACAGGTACTCAGTCAGATGAACACAGGTCACCATAGGTCAAAAAAGTGACTTTTAGGCACTTCTGGACCTGTCTGAGGCTTGTGCAGGTGTTGCAGTGGTGGGAGAGGGTGGGTGGTGATGTGATGTGAGGCCAAGGAGGGTGGGGAGACCCCTCATGAGTTGGAGGAGCAAGCTTTGCAAGGAATGAGTGAGAGTGCTGAAAAAAGGGGCTGGTAATCGTTTACAGGACCCCTGTAAACGAGTACCCGGGAGGAATTGCACATTTGTACAGAAACTCCAACACAGGTACTCAGTCAGCTGAACACAGGTCACCATTGGTCAAAAAAGTGAGTTTTAGGCACTTCTGGACCTGTCTGAGGCTTGTGCAGGTGTTGCAGTGGTGGGAGAGGGTGGGTGGTGATGTGATGTGAGTCCAAGGAGGGTGGGGAGACCCCTCATGAGTTGGAGGAGCAAGCTTTGCAAGGAATGAGTGAGACTGCTGAAAAAAGGCTCTGGTAATCGTTTACACGACCCCTGTAAACGATTACCCGATAGGAATTGCCTATTTGTACAGAAACGCCAACACAGGTACTCAGTCAGATATACACAGGTCACCATTGGTCAAAAAAGTGACTTTTAGGCACTTCTAGACCTGTCTGAGGCTTGTGCAGGTGTTGCAGTGGTGGGAGAGGGTGGGTGGTGATGTGATGTGAGGCCAAGGAGGGTGGGGAGACCCCTCATGAGTTGGAGGAGCAAGCTTTGCAAGGAATGAGTGAGACTGCTGAAAAAAGGCTCTGGTAATCGTTTACACGACCCCTGTAAACGATTACCCGAGAGGAATTGCCTATTTGTACAGAAACGCCAACACAGGTACTCAGTCAGATATACACAGGTCACCATTGGTCAAAAAAGTGACTTTTAGGCACTTCTGGACCTGTCTGAGGCTTGTGCAGGTGTTGCAGTGGTGGGAGAGGGTGGGTGGTGATGTGATGTGAGTCGAAGGAGGGTGGGGAGACCCCTCATGAGTTGGAGGAGCAAGCTTTGCAAGGAATGAGTGAGACTGCTGAAAAAAGGTGAGTACCTGTGTTGGAGTTTCTGTATAAATTCCAAATTTTTCTCGGGTAATCGTTTACAGGGGTGCTGTAAACGATTACCATAGCCTTTTTTCAGCACTCTCACTCATTCCTTGCACAGCTTGCTCCAACTCATGAGGGGTCACCCCACACTCCTTGGCCTCACATCACATCACCACCCATCCTCTCCCACCACTGCAACACCTGCACCAGCCTCAAACAGGTGCAGATTAGACTAAAAGTCACTTTTTTGTCCAATGGTGACCTGTGTTCACCTGACTGAGTACCTGTGTTGGAGTTTCTGTACAAATCCCAAATTTCTCTCGGGTAATCGTTTACAAGGGTGCTGTAAACGGTTACCATAGCCTTTTTTCAGCACTCTCACTCATTCCTTGCACAGCTTGCTCCTCCAACTCATGAGGGGTCACCCCACACTCCTTGGCCTCACATCACATCACCATCCACCCTCTCCTACCACTGGAACACCTGCACCAGCCTCAGACAGGTCCAGAAGTGCCTAAAAGTCACTTTTTTGTCCAATGGTGATCTGTGTTCACCTGACGGAGTACCTTGGTCTGGAGTTTCTGTACAAATTCCAAATTTCTCTCGGGTAATCGTTTACAGGGCTGCTGTAAACGATTACCATAGCCTTTTTTCAGCACTCTCACTCATTCCTTGCACTACTTCGTCCCCCTACTCATCACGGGTCACTCCACGCTTCTTGCGTTCACATCAATCACCAACACCCATCTCCCCACTCAGAAATTGATCAAATCCTTCGCATTAATTACCATTAATTTTAGTGAAAATGGTCTCGTACTTTTCAAATCTTTATTATAATGCTGCGTTCATTTTTCAATCACTAATTTTGTCATTATAACAAACACAAACGCAAAGTAAAAACAATTCATTTCGAAATCCAACCACTATTCTTATTACAAACACAACTGTACATTGTCAAATAACATTAGGTACATATTTGAACATCTTATACATGTCAAAATTGTCAAATAACATTAGGTACATATTTGAACATCTTATACATGTCAAAATTTGATAATTTCTTAGCAATCCTAGACAATGCCGTATAGATGTAGGGCTTCCATTCTGCTAATGTTGTCATTGTCCAGGATCCAGTCACACACATATTTCTTTCTAATCCCAAGCAGCTCCTCCTGAAACCAACATTTTCCACATTAGAAACCAGGACATACAAGAATATTATCAAACACACAGTTCCAACTTACAGTTGTATATTCAGGCATGCTTTTCCCGTTGTATTTTTCATCTCCATCCCAGATTTCCATTGCTTTCAACATTATTACTCCACAATCATGTCTGAAATAATATACCCACAACATCAGATTACTTTTGCCCATATACATCACAATATAATCCGGCAGTACAGTTGAAGAAACTAACATGTTTGGTTGGGATGGGATATTTGCTTGTTTAACTGTCAAAGGACCAATACTACCTTCCGGTATATTCATCAGGATGCAAAAAAACCGTGCCATATTTTCAGCCTACCAGTTAACAAAAACAATAAATACTTAAACAATGCAGGGTTATGTCATAATCACACGGTAATCAACAATGAAAGATGTCGAATCTTACAACGGCTGTGTCTATCCTTTTGCGGTCTCTGATCCCCTTCCCCAATGAATCAATCACAAAAATCTCCATTGACCTCAATTTCACTGAATAACACCACCAATGATCATCGTGGACAAATGGCAGAAACAACTACAAAAAATATAAACAATTTCAGTAACACATTTACAACCAAAAGTCGACAAGATTTGCAAATTCAAGGTTACTCACAAAGTCCGCCGTGGGTAATTCTTCAAGTCCAAAATGATCGGAACGCAAATAAGTGTTATAGTTATGAAGCGTGAATACATGGCGATTCTGTGGACGTTTCCTATAATCTGTAAGAATATGGTGCTGCGGACAATTTCAAATTAATCAATAAAAAATCGATCAAAAATACTTTCTTCAATCATAAATATGATACAATTTCAAATTTTATTTACCGAGTATAATGGACTAAAATGAAACCTCTTAACAACACCGCACAACCTTTTCTCAAAGTACATAAAGACCGTACAAGCAAAGAACACCACCTACACAATAAAAAATTTTCACATTACTAAAATAAACTATAACATGAAACACAACCAAATGTGACAATACTAACCATGTTATCAACGTATTTCATTGGGGCCAAAGTGTAAATTGAAGTAGTGCTCAAGCTTTGGCCAATTATCTCGCTTACAACCCTAAACATACAAATATTAGTCAATCACAAACAATACATATTCCTCAACCACAACTACAATTCATACCACATACCTGTGTACGTTCATCTCTCTGATGCTGACTGCTGTATACAATTGGTTTACATCCACACTAGTGCTTGGATCACCAACAAAACTCCGCAATGGGGGTATAGCCAATGGCACGACCTCCGGTTCTCCTTCATCACCATCATCTTCTATTTCAATAAAATTAATGTTACGAACAGTTTCATCATCCCCTCTTACTTCAGCATGTGCACCTAGGGGGTCATCAACTTCATTTCCATCACCTTCTTCTTCTCCCCCAACTTCAGCATTCTCCTCACCTCCAACTCCATGTCCATCACCTTCTTCTTCTCCCCCAACTTCAGCATTCTCCTCACCTCCAACTCCACCCCCAACCTCTTCATCAGTGGCACATGCATCTTCTTCATGAAAGATTGGAGTTTGATAAATTTCAAATAGCTCCCTAGTCAGAACTCCAATCTTGGCATTCAATGCTCTGATATGTTCGTTATTTTTCCTCAATCTCTCCTCCGCACCTGCTTCCCATGCCCCGTCATCAGAGCTTTCGTCTTCATCATCGTCTTTTTCAACCTTGGATCCTTCACTCATTCCTCCGTCATCCATGTTGAAAGCTGCACGGATTTCCGGCCTATGACGATCTTCATTTCGTATATACCACTCCATATTTAACTGCACCAATAGCACACAACAAATTCAGACAAAATACACAATCCATTTTAACATACAAAATAACGAAAAACAAAACACTTACATCTCCGGTCATAAAAATATTTTCAATTTTTTCGGTCCTTGATTTAAACGGGAACCATCTCATTATGCGCGGGAAAAACCGGTGCGAAGGATGACCATGCAAAGAAAGTCTCTCAACCGCCCAAGCCTAAAATATCATAAAATTATTTCATCAAACATAATACACAATGTTCTGCACTACATCAAAATAGTGAACTACATATCATATTACCTGCAACACTGCCACATTGCCACTGAGAGTGACTGACTGGGGGATACCTGCTCCCATAATTTTCTTCTTACATTTATTTAAATTCTCTACAATGTGTTTATGTACACCGGTGCACCAATCATATAGACACAAACGGTCTAAGTCATCTAACACTCCAAAAGGCATGTTACAAACATGCCTTGATTTCCTAGGGAAATAGAAAACAACCAAACAAACTAATATAAATAACCTACACACTACATCGACTTCAATGTTTTTATCATCAACAATGACATTAAACATGTCTGTCAAGTCCTTCAAACTGATGGTTTTTGATTTGAACATTTCACCAACCAATCCACCAACTACTTCATCAAAGGGAATCTCTAAACCACCTATTTCTAAACCTAAGCTCATCAACACATCAACAACTCTAAAGGGCACCAACTTTTGAATAACTCTAAAACTGTTATCATTTCCAACCCACCTGCAAACCATAACCTTCAATAATTTTAAATTCACCTCCACAGGGTTATTAATATTCACACACCACATAAATGGTGTCATCCTAATCCGATCCACATGACACTGTCGGAGTAAACGATTCATTTCAATAATGATCGATGAATCCATCGAGATAAGAAGTCGCCACTACAAAAAAAATCATAAAAATTTATTACTAACTACAATCCGTAAGATAATTAAATAATATATAAACAAAAAATTTAATTTTTTTCTTACACTTGCTTTTTTCCCTTCCATTGCAACGGCCCTAAGCAGACAACATTCCACGCTCAGTTATATCATTCAACTTAATGAAAACCAAAAACACAGAGTAAAACACAATGTCAGGGCTCGCCCATTTTTACTTACACCAAAATGTAAGGGTTTCAACGCACGTTTTGAAGAAGGAGGAGAGAACGAAACCGAGGATGGAAGCTTCGAACACGGCAAGAGAAGCTTCGAAGACGGACGACACACCGAGAGAGAAGACGGACGACAGAGAAGGCTTGAACGAACGAGAAGAAGGAAGGCTTGAACGAACGAGAAGAAGGAAGGCTTGAACGAACGTCTTTGGCACCCTAAACCGCGAAACCCAAATTTTGTCAAAATTTAATTTGGAAAGCCCAAAATACCCCTATGACCGTAACCCCTTCTCTGTTCCATTTTCAAATTACTGAGCCAATTGGAAGCTGCCACGTGCCGGTGTCAAAACTGTGTTAAAAAAACGTTGTTGGAATAACATTTTCCTTCCTGGAAAGTTGTCGAAAAAAAAAGGAAAAGAAGGGAAGACAAAACAGAGCAGGGAATGTGTTTCAGTGTCGGGAACTCCTAGAAGTGAGTTGAAATTACGAAAAACAAAACACCCTGCGAAAGAACACAACACATTGATCTTCTTCACTAACGTTAAAGGTAACCCTTTCTTCTTCTTCTTCTCTCTCACTGTCAACCCTAATTCATTTCAATCCTTTCTTCTTCTTCTTCTCTCTCACTGTCAACCCTAATTCATTTCAATCCTTCAGTATCATGCACACATAAAATTTTGTTTGTTCCCACTTGTTATATCTATATCTCTATATAGGACTTACGAGAAACCCGACACTATATTATTGCCTTTCGTGGATCATTGGCAAGTCATGTTTATCCTGTTTGCCAACAAACTGAGATTCAGATACCCTTTAAAAATCCCACTTTTAGGTCTCCTTTGTTGTGTACACACTCGTTCCTTGTGTCCTTATGTGAAACCCATCAATTGGAACACCTCCCACAGCTTCGTTCGAAACAACCCTCTCCTTTCTCTCTTAGAAAGGTGTCAGTCCTTGCTCCAGTTGAAGCAAATCCAGGCCCAGATGATCCTGACTGGCTTCATTAACGACAGCTTTGCCGCAAGTCGTCTTGTTACATTCTGTGCTTTATCTGAATCGCAGGCCCTTGAGTATTGTACCAAGATCTTGTATTGGATCCCAGAACCAAATGTATTTTCTTGGAATGTGACAATTAGGGGATTTGTGGAAAGTGGGGACTTAGGAGGAGTTGTTTTGTTGTACAAGAGAATTTTGCAATCTGGTGTTACGAAACCAGATAATCATACTTATCCTTTCTTGCTCAAGGCTTGCTCTTTCCCATCTATGAATTGTGTTGGTTATACAGTACTTGGACATGTGTTGAAGTTTGGATTTGAATTTGATATATTTGTGCACAATGCATCAATAACTATGTTACTCTCGTATGGAGAGTTGGAGGCAGCGTATGATGTGTTCAACAATGGTTGTGTGAGAGACTTGGTAACATGGAATGCCATGATTACGGGATGTGTTAGAAGAGGGCTAGCTAATGAGGCTAAAAAACTCTATCACGAAATGGTGGGAGAGAAAGTGAAACCAAATGAGATTACGATGATTGGGATTATTTCTTCTTGTTCTCAACTGCAGGATTTGAATCTCGGTAGAAAATTTCATCTTTATGTCACAGAACATGGCATTGAGTTGACAATCCCACTCAGTAATGCACTTATGGACATGTATGTCAAGTGTGGAGACCTGTTGGCTGCACGAATTCTATTTGATAAAATGGCACACAAGACCATTGTTTCATGGACGACAATGGTTTTGGGGTATGCTAGATTTGGTTTTCTGGATGTCGCTCGGGAGCTTTTGTATAAAATTCCAGAAAAGAGTGTTGTGCCTTGGAATGCAATCATCAGTGGCTGTGTCCAAGCTAAGAATAGTAAAGAGGCCCTGGCTCTGTTCCATGAAATGCAAATTAAGAAAATCAAACCTGATAAAGTTACCATGGTTAACTGTTTGTCTGCATGCTCACAACTAGGAGCACTTGACGTAGGAATATGGATTCACCATTATACTAAAAGGCATAGTATTTCTCTCGATGTTGCATTGGGAACTGCACTAGTTGACATGTATGCTAAGTGTGGAAATATTGCAAAGGCTCTCCAGGTTTTCCAAGAGGTTCCTCAAAAGAATTGTTTGACCTGGACAGCCATTATTTGTGGTTTAGCACTTCATGGGAATGCCTGGGATGCTATATCATATTTCTCAGAAATGATCCGTAGTGGCTTAAGACCTGATGAGATCACTTTTCTTGGTGTCTTATCAGCTTGTTGTCATGGAGGTTTAGTTGAAGAAGGCCGAAAATACTTTTCCCAAATGAGCTTTAACTTTAATATAACTCCTCAGCTTAAACACTACTCGTGCATGGTGGATCTTTTAGGAAGGGCTGGTCATTTGGAGGAAGCAGAAGAGCTTATTAGAAATATGACAATAGCAGCAGATGCTGCTGTGTGGGGTGCTTTATTCTTTGCATGTCGTGTTCATGGTAATGTTTTAATAGGAGAGAGGGCAGCTTTGAAACTTCTTGAGATGGATCCTCAAGATAGTGGTATTTATGTTTTGCTTGCTACTATGTACAGTGAGGCAAAAATGTGGAAGGAGGCAAGTAACGCAAGAAATATAATGAAGAAGAGAGGAGTAGAAAAGATTCCTGGTTGCAGCTCAATTGAAATCAATGGCATTGTGCACGAGTTTGTGGCAAAGGATGTGTTACATCCACAGTTTGAATGGATTTATGAATGCCTGGTTTCATTGACAAAGCAACTAGAGCTTCTTATGTTAAAATGTGAAATTCCTGCTTATGGAGATGAATTTGTTTCCTAAACTTGTCAGTTTGTTTTCTCTATTTCTTCTGCTGATTTTATTACAATCTTCCCTGGATAGCCTGTACCAACTTTTCATTCTACCAAGGGTGTCCTACCTTAGAAAATATATGTAAATACCATGAAGACATTTGATAGGTCTTGGAAGGTTTATGTCAGAAAAAATAGAAAGAACAGTTAGTAAGTGGTGGTTGTAGGAGTTAGGAGGAGTTTTATAGCAGTTAGCAGTAGTTTCTTTGTCAGTTATGTTTTGTTTATGTCTTTTAAGGAGTTGGGGGTGTATTGTGTTGGTTGTCGAGTGTTTTATTTCTGAAACAGGATTTGTCATGTGTAAGGGAAAGTTTTTCCCTTGACTGTTGTTGATTGCTTTCACAGTTTCCCATTCAATAAAATTGTTTTTCCCTTGTGAGAATTCATAAACTTGTTGTGATTATTGACTCTAAGATAGTATCTAGGTTACTTGATACTAAGAAACCTAACAATTTGGCCCAACCTCCCGGATCAAAAAAACAGGGAGAGAGAGTCATGGAGGGTAGATTAAACATGTTGGAGAGGACAATGGAGAGAGGAATCTAGAGCCAATTTTCAAAGGCTCAATGAAATGATGGAGGAATTAATGCGCAGAAGGAAAAATTTAGAAAGAGACTCTAAAGGAAGTAAAGGATCTATGAATGGAGATAGAGTGGGGAAAAGGAATGAGAATGACGAAGAATCGGAGGACGAAAGAAGAGGGAATCAGTGGGGATGGACGAGGAGAGAGAACTTCCCACATTTGAAGGAGGAGATCCTGTGGGATGGATAACAAGAGCAGAAAAATTCTTCAAAGTTCAGGAGGTTACATCTAGAGAGAAAATCAGATTGACCTTTACTAGTAAGGAGGGAGTAGCCAGTCATTGGTTTCAATTTTGGAAGACAAAAACCAATAACCCCACTTGGAAGGAGTTGACGCAAGCCCTTATTAGGAGATTTGGGGGAAAAGAAAGATCTTCAGTATTCAAAAAGTTGGTATCAATTAGGCAGAAAGGCGAAATAGAGGAATATATTCAAGAATTTTAAATGTTGGTGGGACAAGCAACTGAGTTGATGGAGAAACAATTAATGGGATACTTCTTTGTGGGTGTACATTCTAATATAAGAAGTCAGATTAGACCGCATAATCCTAAGGATCTCATGAGGGCCATGGAGATAGCGAGAGATGTGGAGGAAGCTTCGAAGGAGAATAGAATGGGGGGAGAGAACTATTAATAGAAGTGGAGGTTATCAAAATCGTTATCATGGTAGTGGAGGGGTGATCTCCAGGGTGGAAACTTTGAAAGGGACAAGGAACGAAATAGGAAGTTTCAATAATGCCAACATGTTTAGGAAGGAAGGAGGAACCATGATGGAATCCCGAGTTGGGAGTAATGACATAGGGAGTTGCCGAAACATGGGAATGAGGAATCTACCCTATCCTGAATACATTAGAAGAAGAGAGGAGGGGCGTTGCTTTCATATTGGGGGACCTTTTAGTCCGGGACACAAGTGTCCTGAAAAAAATATTAGAGTTCTCATTATGGGAGATGATGAGGAAGACATGGAAGAAGATGAAGAGGAGAAAAAACAGAATCATATGGATTTGTCAGTCTTTTCTATAGGTGGGCTGATATCTTCTAATACTATGAAGTTACAAGGGGTGCTCAAAGGGAAGAAGGTGTTAGTTTTAATTGATAGTTGTGCTAGCCACAATTTTATTTCCACCAAGTTAGTGGAGGAATTGAATTTGGAAGTAGAAAATACTCCTTCCTACATTGTTTGTTTGGGAGATGGGCATAAGAAGCATCCTGTTGGATGTTGTCCAAATTTGCTTTTGCAATTGAAGGGATTGATGATTGAGGAAAAATTATATCTTTTTAAATTAGGTGGAGTAGATCTATTTTTGGTAGTTTTGTGGTTGGCTACTTTAGGAGAAGTTAAGACTAACTGGAAGACTTTAACTATGAGATTTAACCAAGATGCGAGGGAAGTGAGAATTCAAGGAGACCCAACTCTAACAAAAAGAGTTATTACACCAGCGACATTATTGAAAGAAATTGAGATTGAAGTGGTTTCTTTGGTATGGAATATGGGTTGTACAGAATTAGAGGAGAGGGTGGATGAAGGTGAAACATTGCACCCAGAGCAGCAAGCAGAGTTGGAGGACATTTTGGAAGATTTTGAGGATATTTTCCTAGAACCAAAGGGATTACCTCCTAACCGGTCAATGAACCATCAAATCCGTGTCAAATTAGGTGTGGATCCTGTGAATGTGTGGCCCTATCATTGGAAAAAAACTGAGTTTTAGGCACTTCTGCACCTGTCTGAGGCCCGTGCAGGTGTTCCAGTGGTGGGAGAGGGTGGCTGGTGATGTGATGTGAGTCCAAGGAGGGTGGGGAGACCCCTCATGAGTTGGAGGAGCAAGCTGTGCAAGGAATGACTCAGAGTGTTCATAAAAGGCTCTGGTAATCGTTTACAGCACCCTTGTAAACGATTCCCCGAGAGAAAATGCCAATTTGTACATAAAGTATAACACAGGTAGTCAGTCAGGTGAACAGGGGTCACCATTGGCCAAAAAGGTGACTTTTAAGCAGTTCTGCACCTGTCTGAGGCTGGTCCAGGTGTTTCAGTGGTGGGAGAGGGTGGTTGGTGATGTGATGTGTGTCCAAGGAGTGTGGGGTGACCCCTCATCAGTTGGAGGAGCAACCTCTGCAAGGGATGAGTGAGGGTGTTGAAAAAAGGGTCTGGTAATCGTTTACAGCATCCCTGTAAACGATTACCCGAGAGAAAATTAATATTTGCACAGAAAGTCCAACACAGCTACTCAGTCAGGTGAACTGGGGTCACCATTGGCTAAATAGGTGAGTTTTAAGCACTTTTGCACTTTTCTTAGGCTGGTCCTGGTGTTTCAATGGTGGGAAGTGATGTTTTGGCACCCCATGATGGAGGAAAGAAACAATGTTTATGAGGTGAGCAACTTGGGTGAGATAACATGCTGTCAACTTTGACCTTTGTTGGCTATTTTACTGATAACGTTTCCCACCGACCTCCAAATGATGTGATTCTTTTTTTATTAGAAACTAGACTCAAAAATCTTTCCAATGACTACTAATTTGTAATTTTTGGACATCTGAGTTGGTACAGTTTATTGTTTCAAGTTAGCGTTTCATATATTTTTGCCAACTCTCACCTTTGCTTGTTCTTTTGCTCATATCTTTCTCCACCGAACTCCAAATGAGTTGATTCTTGTTTTGTTGGAATCTAGACTCAAAGCCCTTTCAAATTATGCCTTGGAAATCAAGTTTACATTTTTTTTGACACTGTAATCGATTACAAGGACACTGTAAACCATTACCCGAGAGAAAATTGGAATTTGTACAGAAAGTCCAACACAGGTACTCAGTCAGGTGAACAGGGGTCACCATTGGAAAAAGAAGGGACTTTTAGGCACTTTTGCACTTGTCTTAGGCTGTTCCTTGTGTTTCAGTGGTGGGAAGTGATGTTTTGGCACCCCATGATGGAGGAAAGCAACAATGTTTATAAGGTAAGCAACTTGGGTGAGATAACATGCTGTCAACTTTGACCTTTGCTGGCTATTTTAGTGATAACGTTTCCCACCGACCTCCAAATGATGTGATTCTTTTTTTATTAGAAACTAGACTCAAAAATCTTTCCAATGACTACTAATTTGTAATTTTTGGACATCTGAGTTGGTACAGTTTATTCTTTCAAGTTAGCGTTTCATAGCGCTCGGTTCTGAATTGATCGTTCGTCCAAATAGTGCACCGAATTGAGCGTTCGTCCAAATGGCGCTCGGTTTTGAACTGAGCGTTCGTCCAGAAGTGCTCAAAATTGAGCGTTCGTCCTAATTGTGCTCAGTTTTGATCTGAGCGTTCGCTCTAGTTGGTGCTCGGTCTCAAACTGAGCGTTCGTCCTAATTGTGCTCGGTTTTGAACTGAGCGTTCGTCCAAAAGTGCTCCGAATTGAGCGTTCGTCCAAAATGGTGCTCGGTCTCAAACTGAGCGTTCGTCCTAATAGTGCTCGTTCTGAACTTAGCGTTCGTCCTTTTGTGTGCTCGGTTTTAATGTGAGCGTTCGTTCAAATTGGGGTTCGGTATTATACCGAACGTTCGTTCAAATTGGTGTTCGGTCCTATACCGAACGTTCGTCCTAAACAGGGGCTCGGTCTTAGATTGAGCGCTCGCTCAAAATCGGTAGCGTTCGTTTTCTGTTTCTTAACGAGCGTCCTTTTTGTGCAGTCAGCATGGTTCGTCCTCGTTTCTTGGTGAGGACAAGACGTTCGGTTTTTGATGGTCAACCTTATAAATAATGAAAATAATTATAGAATGATGAGTAATAAATGATGAACAGTATATGAGTACGAGACCATTTTCACTAAAATTAATGGTAATTAATGCGAAGGATTTGATCAATTTCTGAGTGGGGAGATGGGAGTTGGTGATTGATGTGAACGCAAGAAGCGTGGAGTGACCCGTGATGAGTAGGGGGACGAAGTAGGGGGACGAAGTAGGCTCTGGTAATCGTTTACAGCACCCCTGTAAACGATTACCCGAGAGAAATTGGAAATTTGTACAGAAAGTCCAACAGAGGAACTCAGTCAGGTGAATAGGGGTCACCATTGGAAAAAAAAGTGACTTTTAGTTAGTTCTGCAACTGTCTTAGGCTTGTGCAGGTTTTCCAGTGGTGGGAGAGGGTGGATGGTGATGTGATGTGAGGCCAAGGAGGGTGGGGAGACCCCTCATGAGTTGGTGGAGCAAGCTGTGCAAGGAATGAGTGAGACTGCTGAAAAAAGGCTCTGGTAATCGTTTACAGGAACCCTGTAAACCATTACCCGAGAGAAATTGGGAACTTGTACAGAAAGTCCAACAGAGATACTCAGTCAGATGAACACAGGTCACCATTAGACAAAAAACTGACTTTTATGCTAATCTGCACCTGTCTGAGGCTTGTGCAGGTGTTCCAGTGGTGGGAGAGGGTGGATGGTGATCTGATGTGAGGCCAAGGAGGGTGGGGAGACCCCTCATGAGTTGGAGGAGCAAGCTGTGCAAGGAATGAGTGAGACTGCTGAAAAAAGGCTCTGGTAATCGTTTACAGGACCCCTGTAAACGATTACCCGAGAGAAAATGCCAATTTGTACAGAAAGTCCAACACAAGTACTCAGTCAGATGAACACAGGTCACCATTGGAAAAAAAAGTGACTTTTAGGCACTTCTGCAACTGTCTTAGTCTTGTGCAGGTGTTCCAGTGGTGGGAGAGGGTGGATGGTGATGTGATGCGAGACCAAGGAGGGTGGGGAGACCCCTCATGAGTTGGTGGAGCAAGCTGTGCAAGGAATGAGTGAGACTGCTGAAAAAAGGCTCTGGTAATCGTTTACAGGACCGCGGTAAACGATTACCCGAGAGAAATTGGGAACTTGTACAGAAAGTCAAACAGAGATACTCAGTCAGATGAACACAGGTCACAATTAGACAAAAAACTGACTTTTATGCTAATCTGCACCTGTCTGAGGCTTGTGCAGGTGTTCCAGTGGTGGGAGAGGGTGGATGTTGATGTGATGTGAGGCCAAGGAGGGTGGGGAGACCCCTCATGAGTTGGAGGAGCAAGCTGTGCAAGGAATGAGTGAGACTGCTGAAAAAAGGCTCTGGTAATCGTTTACAGGACCCCGGTAAACGATTACCCTAGAGAAAATGCCAATTTGTACAGAAAGTCCAACATAGGTACTCAGTCAGATGAACACAGGTCACCATTGGAAAAAAAAGTGACTTTTAGGCACTTCTGCAACTGTCTGAGGCTTGTGCAGGTGTTCCAGTGGTGGGAGAGGGTGGATGGTGATGTTATGTGAGGCCAAGGAGGGTGGGGAGACCCCTCATGAGTTGGAGGAGCAAGCTGTGCAAGGAAAGAGTGAGAGTGCTGAAAAAAGGGGCTGGTAATCGTTTACAGGACCCTTGTAAACGATTACCCGAAAGAATTTGCCAATTTGTACAGAAAGTCCAACATAGGTACTCAAGCAGATGGACACAGGTCACCATTGGACAAAAAACTGACTTTTATACTAATATGCACCTGTCTGAGGCTTGTGCAGGTGTTCCAGTGGTGGGAGAGGGTGGATGGTGATGTGATGTGAGGCCAAGGAGGGTGGGGAGACCCCTCATGAGTTGGAGGAGCAAGCTGTGCAAGGAATGAGTGAGACTGCTGAAAAAAGGCTCTGGTAATCGTTTACAGGACCCCTGTAAACGATTACCCGAGAGAAATTGCCAATTTGTACAGAAAGTCCAACATTGATACTCAGTCAGATGAACACAGGTCACCATTGGAAAAAAAAAGTAACTTTTAGGCACTTCTGCAACTGTCTGAGGCTTGTGCAGGTGTTCCAGTGGTGGGAGAGGGTGGATGGTGATGTGATGTGAGGCCAAGGAGGGTGGGGAGACCCCTCATGAGTTGGAGGAGCAAGCTGTGCAAGGAATGAGTGAGAGTGCTGAAAAAAGGGGCTGGTAATCGTTTACAGGACTCTTGTAAACGATTACCCGAAAGAAATTGCCAATTTGTACAGAAAGTCCAACATAGGTACTCAGTCATATGAACACAGGTCACCATTGGACAAAAAAGTGACTTTTATGCTAATATGCACCTGTCTGAGGCTTGTGCAGGTGTTCCAGTGGTGGGAGAGGGTGGATGGTGATGTGATGTGAGGCCAAGGAGGGTGGGGATACCCCTCATGAGTTGGTGGAGCAAGCTGTGCAAGGAATGAGTGAGACTGCTGGAAAAAGGCTCTGGTAATCGTTTACAGGACCCCTGTAAACGATTACCCGAGAGAAATTGCCAATTTGTACAGAAAGTCCAACACAGGTACTTAGTCAGGTGAACACAGGCCAGCATTGGAAAAAAAAGTGACTTTTAGGCACTTCTGCAACTGTCTGAGGCTTGTGCAGGTGTTCCAGTGGTGGGAGAGGGTGGATGGTGATGTGATGTGAGTCCAAGGAGGGTGGGGAGACCCCTCATGAGTTGGAGGAGCAAGGTGTGCAAGGAACGAGTGAGAGTGCTGAAAAAAGGGGCTGGTAATCGTTTACAGGACCCTGTAAACGATTACTTGGAGAAATTGCCAATTTGTACAGAAAGTCCAACACAGGTACTCAGTCAGGTGAACACAGGTCACCATTGGAAAAAAAAGTGACTTTTATGCTAATCTGCACCTGTCTGAGGCTTGTGCAGGTGTTCCAGTGGTGGGAGAGGGTGGATGGTGATGTGATGTGAGTCCAAGGAGGGTGGGGAGACCTCTCATGAGTTGGAGGAGCAAGCTGTGCAAGGAATGAGTGAGAGTGCTGAAAAAAGGGGCTGGTAATCGTTTACAGGACCCCTGTAAACGATTACCCGAGAGAAATAGCCAATTTGTACAGAAAGTCCAACACAGGTACTCAGTCAGGTGAACACAGGTCACCATTGGAAAAAAAAGTGACTTTTAGTTTTACAGACAACTGCAGTGTTATTAAGTGGTATTGGTTAGTGTTATTGGTTAGTATTAAGTGGTATTGGTTACTGACTTTTACTCACAACTGCCATGGTATTAAGTGTATCATAAATTGAACATTACATAATAAATGTCGAGAATTGAGGAACCATTTTGAAACTAAACAACTTCATTTTATTAAATACTTGAAATGATCAAAGCAGGAACTGGAGTACATAGTTCTTTAAAATGCAGTAAAGAAAGCCTAAACAAGCAATTTTAAGTCTGAGGATTGTTTCCAGAAGCACTTGGCAAGTGTTGCAGTTGTTCTTCAATGTTCCCAACACGCGATTGCAACGCATCAAACCTTGTAGTGATGACCATGTCCATGTTTCCAAATCTTGTTTCAAGGGCATCAAATCGAGTTTCAAAGGCATCAAATCTTGTACCAACAAAGGTTTGAAGTTGTTCTATGCGGTTGATTACATTATCTAGTGTTGTAGATGAACTGCCTTGTTCATCATCTTGTCCTTGATTCTGTTGACCTTCTTGTAAGGGGGGATGGGGGGCATTGCCTTTGGGAACCCATTCTCCTTCATCATTTTGCATATAACCAAATGATGCTACAACTTCACAACCAATTCTTTGCTTGAACTTCAGTTCTGAAATGGGATAACTTTCAGTAGGCACTTCAAAGTGTTCCATGAAGATGGTTATCAAATGTGGATACGGCAACTTTGCGTTCTCCCTTAATGCTCTTTTCATCTTATATCTAATAAGATGTCCCCAGTTAATTTGAATGGAATTGAAAAATGCCCATAGCAGCATAATATCCTCTTCGGATGCCTGACCAATATTGGTTGCACGAGGAATTAATACTCTAGTGAGAACGTAATGAAGTATCCTTGGTTGAACCTTCATTTGCCCCGCTAGTATTCTAGATTGTATGGCTGCATCATCTCTACACACTAGTTGCCTTGCAGTGACAGAATCGTATTGTTCTTTCCACTCATCTACAACTTTGCCTTCGTAACAAACACCATCAGATGGGAGATTAGTCAGTTGTTGAAAAAGATTAGGGCTCACCCTAATTTTGACCCCTCTAACCTCGCTTCGAATAACCCCCGTATCCGATATTGACATGTTGCTATAGAACACTCTGACTAATTGTGGGTGGTAATGTCTTCTTAAACACACAAATTCAGTCAGCCCAGCTTCGTGTAATATGTCATAGAATTGAAAATTTTTTCCTTGAAAGTATTCGTCCTCTAGATACTTACTCTCCAAAATTTCCCGATTTACGAAATGTTGGGCATATTTCTCCTGTTGCTCATCCGACGAGAAGAGATCATTGGTAGGCGTAGGAGGGGATGACGATGGTGATAGGGTTGGACTCCGGCGACGGCGACGTCCACCAACGGAAGAAGATGCCTTTTGTTTCTTCGTTCCACGATCAGCCATTGTATTTCGTTTAGGGTTTTGCACTGAGAGAAGAGAGGTTTTCGAAACGAATTTGAGGAAGGATGTGTTTTGTGCGGTTATGAACACGATTGCAAGTTATACACGTTATGCAGTGGGATAATTTGGTTTAATTAACTGAACACAGTAATCGATTACCAGAGCCTAGTAATCGATTACAATGGCCTCGTAATCGATTACCAGAGCCTCGTACTCGATTACAATAACAAATACTGGTGTGGTCATATGCATCACATACATTCATTAAAGGAATTTCATGGAAGACCATTTTAACTTTGAAAAACAGAAAAAAGTTACAAAATAAGCAGCAAACAAGTTGTATATATCAGTTGATGTTGTTATCGAAATTGTTATGTACAGCTGACAACAACGACATAAATCCAAAATGACCCATTTCGGTATCTTGTGATAGTTGGATAGTGTCCGCTTCAAATTGTTCATGGTGATCACATTCAAGAACATTACTTGGTCTTTCGCCCTGAAACAACACAACTACTAAGTTAAACATAATTGATACACTAAAAACTATTTAATAAATATTTTGACCGTAAATAATGACTCACGCATTGTTCGGTGGGTGGTGTTGAAGTGTTTGTCAATGAAGTTGACTTTCTTCTTTTGGTTTTTTTCTCAACAGTGGACTTCAACCTATTTGTGCGTGGACGTCTTTTTCGCTTAACAGTTGCAGGACTGTGTACAAGGACATCAGATGTTCCAACTGGAGTAAGTGGTATTGACGTGTGTCAGGCCTCAGAAAAAAAAAAAAAAAACGTGGCAGCCTGAGAGCGCGCCACCTCAGCGACGCACGTGGAGACGTCAGCGTCTGACATCCGCTAACGGACGCCAACCATGCGCGTGAAATTTAGTCAAAAACGCAGTGGGAACGTGCGTTGGCAGAAGGATGACAGTGGGAACGTGCGCTGGCAGTGGGAACGTACGCTGGCGAGGTGGAAAAACAGATGAAACTCTGATAAATCCTCCACCCTCCACACGCTCCACCATTTTCGTTTCTGAATTCTCTCTTGCTTCTCTCTACGTTCTCTGCAACTTCTCTCTAAGGAACCACCGTTTCATCTCCTCCAATTCTGGGATCCGGCAGCGGAAGGACGAACGTCATCCAAGGCTTCCAGAAAAGCCGTTCGTTTCAGACTGAGCTGGTAAGGCCTTTCCCACTCTCTGGACGTTCGTTTTCCGCGTATGCAAACTCAATTCTGAGTTGTGCGTTCGTCCTTTCTTAGTGTAGCGTAATTCTGATTTGGCGGTTGGGTTCGTTCATTGTAGCTTGATTTAGCGAGCGTTGACGAGCGGGGGATTTGTAGTGGAAAGGAGAAATTGTGTGCGTCTGTGAACGTTCGTCATTTCCAGGTAAGGGAAGCTTATTTAATTTAACTGGTTTGATGTATGTGTTTGAACGTTCGTTGTTAACGTGATTTTATTGTATGATGTTACTGTGATTTTATTGTATGACGTTCGTTATTTGATTGAGTATAATGCATGATTTTTGATATAATTGGAGTACATGAACGTTCGTTATTTTGGAAGAAGTGAGATATATGAATTTGCCTGAGATTGGCCTGTATGAAATATGGAAATTTTGTTGATATGAACGTTCGTGCTGGACGAGCGTTCGTTCGCTGGTGGACGAGCGTTCGTTCGTCATCTCAGCATCCACTCAGCAATTTTTTTAACGCCGTTCAGCCAACTTAACGGAAAGGACTCAATTGCTATCAATTTTCAAAATTAGGGACCATTTTGATACACTTTAAAAAACGAGGACCCAATTGAGACATTCGTACATAAATAGGGATGTCGAAAAGGATTAAACCTTCAAATAACAATTTAAGTAAGTACATCAAATACTATTAATTACCTGCAGCATGTACACACAACCGTTGACGTAAACGTTTGAAATACCTTTGCCTTTCTTCAAGCCTTTTGAAGCTTTGCACAAACTATGTAACAGAAAACGATAAACTAGACTACCCCAACAATAACTACCCAAAGCATTTAAGTTGTCAACAACATTAAACATTACGGGAAACACTTTCCCGCTACGTTTTGGAAATAAAATCTCACTTATCCCTACCAGGAGGTAAAGGCTACAAAAATGAGAACAAGGAATCTTCTTCTTTTGTTTTCGCATTAGAATTTTGTATATTGAATTCAATTCCTTTGTTCTTTTGCCTATGTATTTCACACATTCACTATTGCCCAGCTCTTCCTTTAAGTTAATGTTTGCACCATCTGTACTCAGTCCCAACCCTAAATAAATATCATTTTCATTTATATTCAAAACTTTATTCCCAACTATAAAACCACTACTACAGTCGTCCCACTTACCCAATAACTCACTCAGTATATTTCTACCTACTTTAACATTGACATTGACATCTAAAAACCAAGCAAATGGAGTTGTCGCAATCAATGATCGATGCTCCTTTGTTAAGCGTTCGTTCAAAGTACATATATACTTTGTCGAAAAAGAGTGACGAACACTCAACTGGATAATGTAACATCCCAAAAAAAAAATCACCCTAAAACAAATAAATTTTTCAAAAACTTAAATGTTGTAATAATACATAACATCCCGAGCATAAACTAAAATCTATACATCAGTCTTAAGCTCAAACGCAACAACAAAGATAACCTTGAATCCTTCTAATTCGATCTTCCATCTCTTCCTCCATTTTCACAAGATTACGCGACAATCCTTCAACTGCTCCCGTATAACATCACACATTATACGATCATCGCATTCACATGCACAAACAAGCAAAGTAAGGGTGAGCTAACCTGAAACACATCATTTATAAAACATGCATAGTTATTTCAATACAAATATCATATAATAATTAAGTCCGACATCCTCAAACCAATGTACCACAATAATACCTAATACACAATAAACTCTCATCCGGATGATACGTTGATGAGCAAATCAACGGAAGGTGCCCCACTTGTGATTTCATTCTTAGTCTCCTCAATATGCCCACAATCAACCACAGATCAAACATCCTACTACAGTACCCTCAACCTCAATACATACCCAGATATCATAACATTACTGAATCAAACGATAAAACAACGAACTTATATTACATCGGATACTGTTTACACGAACATTAAGATTGATCACTTAAGCTAGAAACTGAGCATCAAACGCTATTATACCGAATACCATTAGGTCGAATACCATTAGGTCGAATACCAAAAGATCAAACGCTAATTAAGATCGAGTACATAGACTTCACGTTAAGACAGTGTACTCTACTAAAACAATTACTATTATTTCGAACACTATTCGAACGATTGCTCAAAGATCAAATCTCGCACACCACAGATTAAGTACCATTCGGACGAACACTTAATTGATCACTTTACTGAATTTAATTCTATCTGAGAGTAACCTCATCGAGACCGAATGTTCCCTACGTACAACCACTAACTATTAATGATCTTTACCCGAGACAGGCATCATCCGACCCGAGCACTACCTATGAATGATCATTTCCTGAATCATGTATCATCACGACTAATCACTATTTATCAATCGATCGATACTTCAACGACTATCAAAGCCGGTCACTCCCTATAAATGATTACAACCTCAAAGCAACATCACCAATAAAGATCATTCCCTGAGAACCATCGCTACTAGACAGAACACTATAATAAGGAACGCTTGAGTCTGGGTTAAACGCCTAGAGTACTCTGTTGAACACCTCAGTATTGACTGAACGTAATCAAACTAAACCTCAGGTTACCAAATTAAGATCGGACGCTAGCTACCTCAGATCCACTAACATCAAGATCAACTGTTATCTAATAACGCTCGCTACCTGAAAATAATTAACACCAAGACCGAACGTCACTAATAAGAACGCTCGTTACTACCTATAGACTCAACAAGTTTTACTCCCCGTCTCTTTCGCAGAAGTACTCCAAATCCAACTTTATCTACACTACCATCTCTCTCGTATCCGTACGACCATCACGGTTAGAAACCACAGCCACAACATGCAAGATGAATAACCAGAATTATCACACTATAAACCCACTACAAATACTATAACAATTCCCATGATAAATCGACTCACATGACACTGCACACTAGTCTTTCATAAACTGATGTCGTTTACTTGTAATTCGTCGTCATAACCTGCTCTCAATAACAGGCGACCCGAGCCGTCATCCATCGCGACTTCAGACCTATCTCCCCGACTCCTCAAGGACTAACGAGTAAAAACATCGATACTACGCGTAACGATGCACTATACTCAACACGAGCCGAAGTCATTGGGCGAGACATTCACCTCCTCGCACAGAAGAAGGTGACACTCGAATCTCAGTCTCACGCGTGAGACTAGCAAAAATGCTCAAAAGACAGACAAAGTTATAAGTAAATAACATAGTGTATGTACCACCTCTAACAGAATAAACGTGCTCAATCACGAAGTCATACATATTCCCAATAATATGTATAACTAAACCAATAGAATAAACGTGCTCAATCACGAAGTCATACATATTCCCAATAATATGTATAACTAAACCAATAGAATAAACGTGCTCAATCACGAAGTCATACATATTCTCAATAATATGTATAACTAAACCAATAGAATAAACGTGCTCAATCACGAAGTCATACATATTCTCAATAATATGTATAACTAAACCAATATTGGATCAAGGAAATAACCAACAATTCTCAATAATTACTTCAAAATACACCCACGGATTATGCATTATTGCCGAACGCTATTTCCAACTCTGATGCTGTCTGAACGAACGTTCTGAAATCAATCTTCATCACAGGCCGAACGCTCACAAACCAAGGCCGAACGCTCACAACACCAAGGACGAACGCTCACAACACCAAGGACGAACGCTCACAACCCCAAGGACGAACGCTCACAATACCAAGGACGAACACTCACAACGCCAAGGACGAACACTCACAACGCCAAGGACGAACACTCACTACGCCAAGGATGAACGCTCACTACGCCAAGGACGAACGCTCACTACGCCAAGGACGAACGCTCACTACGCCAAGGACGAACGCTCACTACGCCAAGGACGAACGCTCACTACGCCAAGGACGAACGCTCACTACGCCAAGGACGAACGCTCACTACGCCAAGGACGAACGCTCACTACGCCAAGGACGAACGCTCACTACGCCAAGGACGAACGCTCACTACAAGGACGAACGCTCACTACGCCAAGGACGAACGCTCACTACGCCAAGGACGAACGCTCACTACGCCAAGGACGAACGCTCACTACGCCAAGGACGAACGCTCACTACGCCAAGGACGAACGCTCACTACGCCAAGGACGAACGCTCACTACGCCAAGGACGAACGCTCACTACGCCAAGGACGAACGCTCACTACGCCAAGGACGAACGCTCACTACGCCAAGGACGAACGCTCACTACGCCAAGGACGAACGCCCACTACACCAAGGACGAACGCTCACTACTCCAAGGACGAACGCTCACTACACCAAGGACGAACGCTCACTACAAGGACGAACGCTCACTACAAGGACGAACGCTCACTTCAAGGACGAACGCTCACTACAAGGACGAACGCTCACTACAAGGACGAACGCTCACTACGCCAAGGACGTACGCTCACTACGCCAAGGACGAACGCTCACTACGCCAAGGACGAACGCTCACTACGCCAAGGACGAACGCTCACTACGCCAAGGACGAACGCTCACTACGCCAAGGACGAACGCTCACTACGCCAAGGACGAACGCTCACTACGCCAAGGACGAACGCTCACTACGCCAAGGACGAACGCTCACTACGCCAAGGACGAACGCTCACTACGCCAAGGACGAACGCTCACTACGCCAAGGACGAACGCTCACTACACTAAGGACGAACGCTCACTACAAGGACGTTCGTTTAGAACCGAACGTTCACCACAGAGCAATTTGGACGAACGTCCAATTTCACCAGAATTGGACGAACGTTAGGCCGACCACTAATTGGTCGAGCACTGTTGGGACGAACGTCCAATTTTGACTCATCAAAATTGGACGAACGCGCATTCTGCAGAATTCTGCAGAATCGCACATTTTCCAGAGAAACCCAGAAAACCCCATTTTCAACCCCTTCTTCCCAAATTTGCATCAAAATACAGATTATACCAACAATTAATGAAATAAATCAAACTCCCCTTACCTCTTGAAGACTTCCTTGCAAGCTTTGGGATCTATCTCCTCCTATACATGCAGCTCTAGATCTCCTAGCAAATTCATCAGCTCTCCACTTTCTCTTCCGATCTTGCTGGAAGAACTCCACCCTCACCAGATGCCCAACCCAGATCTACCTCTCAGCCCTTCTGAAGTTGGTACAGTTTCCATGGGTGCTCTTCGGACGGCTGGAAATGGAAGGAAGGAAGGAAGGTTTCCTCCCTTGGCTGTTCTCTCTCTCTTTCTTTCTCACATGCCCACCAAAAATGAATTCCCTCCCTTGCTAAGCTTCCCCGTAATTGCACCTCCAATAATGCACTCCCAATAGTCAAAGAGGTGGGTGGCCACCATGTCCCCACCATGTCCCCTATCATCCAAAATACGGGTCTTACACATAAACCCCTGTAAACGATTACCCGAGAGAAATTGGGAATTTGTACAGAAAGTCCAACAGAGGAACTCAGTCAGGTGAACAGGGGTCACCATTGGAAAAAAAAGTGACTTTTAGGCACTTTTGCAACTGTCTTAGGCTTGTGCAGGTGTTCCAGTGGTGGGAGAGGGTGGATGGTGATGTGATGTGAGGCCAAGGAGGGTGGGGAGACCCCTCATGAGTTGGTGGAGCAAGCTGTGCAAGGAATGAGTGAGACTGCTGAAAAAAGGCTTTGGTAATCGTTTCCTCATGTACTCCAATTACCATTAACATGCCTTGATTTCCTAGGGAAATAGAAAACAACCAAACAAACTAATATATATAACCTACACACTACATCGACTTCAATGTTTTTATCATCAACAATGACATTAAACATGTCTGTCAAGTCCTTCAAACTGATGGTTTTTGATTTGAACAATTCACCAACCAATCCACCAACTACTTCATCAAAGGGAATCTCTAAACCACCTATTTCTAAACCTAAGCTCATCAACACATCAACAACTCTAAACGGCACCAACTTTTGACGAACTCTAAAACTGTTATCATTTCCAACCCACCTGCTAACCATAACCTTCAATAATTTTAAATTCACCTCCACAGGGTTATTAATATTCACACACCACATAAATGGTGTCATCCTAATCCGATCCACATGACACTGTCGGAGCAAACGATTCATTTCAATAATGATGGATGAATCCATCGAGTTAAGAAGTCGCCACTACAAAAAAAATCATAAAAATTTATTACTAACTACAATCTGTAAGATAATTAAATAATATATAAACAAAAAATTTAATTTTTTTCTTACACTTGCTTTTTTCCCTTCCATTGCAACGGCCCTAAGAAGACAACATTCCACACTCAGTTATATCATTCAACTTAATGAAAACCAAAAACACAGAGTAAAACACAATGTCAGGGCTCGCCCATTTTTACTTACACCAAAATGTAAGGGTTTCAACGCACGTTTTGAAGAAGGAGGACAGAACGAAACCGAGGATGGAAGCTTCGAACACGGCAAGAGAACGAAGGCTTGAACGAACGAGAAGACGGACAACACAGCGAGAGAGAAGACGGACGACAGAGAAGGCTTGAACGAACGAGAAGAACGAAGGCTTGAACGAACGTCTGTGGCACCCTAAACCGCGAAACCCAAATTTTGTCAAAATTTAATTTGGAAAGCCCAAAATACCCCTATGACCGTAACCCCTTCTCTGTTCCATTTTCAAATTACTGAGCCAATGGCAAGCTGCCACGTGCACGTTGTCAAAACTGTGTTAAAAAAGCGTTGTTGGAATAACATTTTCCAATCTAAAAATAAGTTTATTTTTATGCTATTGGACCTATGTTAAAGGTACGTCTCTCACCCCTAGATTTATCCATAAAAAACACTAATAATTAACTTTTTTAAACGTTTTTAATACAATTTAGCCAAACATATTTTAATTAAATTTCTTATGGTTGATTGACTGTTAATAAAATAATAATAGTCAACGACGCAATTAAAAAAAACCAAAATTTTAAAAATTTTAATTGGAAAAGATATAGTATCTAATTTAGTGAAATAATTAAGTGAATTAAGGAGGTAATTAAATTTGATCCTAGATGAGTGAAGAATAGAATAATTGCATATTTAAAAAGATTTGGTGTGAGAGGAAAGAAAGTAGAACAAAAGAAGAAGGCGTTTAGCAGAGAAAGGATGGCAATGGAGTCAGAGCAAAGCAAAGCAGGAACAGAGATGCTCCTTCTTCCCCATTCTTCGTCTCCTCTCCAACCCAACAATGCTGCAAACCCAAAGCCAAAGCCAAAGCGTTTCGTGAAAAATCAAATTCCAGATTCAATCCTCAACGACCCGCTTCTCAACGCCGCCATCTCCGTCCTCCCCTCCAACTACAACTTCGAGATTCACAAGTCCGTTTGGCGCGTGCTCTCCACGGGCGCCAAGCGCGTCGCCCTCCAGTTTCCCGAGGGCCTCCTTATGTACTCTCTTTCCCTCTCTGACATCTTCACCACCTTTGCCGCCGTCACCCATTGCTACATCCTCGGCGACGTAACCTACGGCGCCTGCTGCGTCGACGACTTCTCCGCCGCCGCCCTCGGTGCCGACCTCCTCATCCACTACGGACACAGCTGCCTCGTCCCCATCGACGCCACTACGATCCCCTGTCTCTACGTTTTCGTCGACATCAAAATCGACGTCCCCCACTTCGTCGACACCGTCAGGTTGAACCTTGAATCCCGTCCCCAAACACTCGTTGTGGCTGGGACAATTCAATTCGCCTCAGCGATTCGCGCTGCGAAGCCCCAATTGGAGGAGTTAGGGTTTAGGGTTTTGGTTCCTCAGTCGAAGCCGCTTTCCGCGGGTGAGGTTCTGGGTTGCACGGCGCCCAGGGTCTCGGCGAATTCGCTTGGTTGTGGCGTTGGTGAAAGCGTTTTGGTGTTTGTGGCGGATGGAAGGTTTCATTTGGAGGCGTTCATGATTGCGAATCCGGGGATTAGGGCATTCAGGTATGACCCTTACATGGGGAAGTTGTTTCTGGAGGAATACGATCACGTGGGTATGAAGCGGTCGAGGAAAAATGCGATTTTGAAAGCGAGGGAGGCTCGGAGTTGGGGTGTGGTTTTGGGGACTCTTGGGAGACAAGGGAATCCGAGGATTTTGGAGAGGTTGGAGAAGAAGATGAAGGAGAGAGGGTTGGATTACACTGTGGTTTTGATGTCGGAGTTAAGTCCTGGGAGGGTTGCTCTGTTTGAGGATTCTGTGGACGCCTGGATTCAGATTGCGTGTCCGAGGTTGTCCATTGACTGGGGTGAGGCGTTTGTGAAACCGGTGCTTACTTCGTTTGAGGCAGAGGTTGCTCTGGGAGTGATACCTGGGTGGTGGGAGAAGAATGAAGTTTGTGAAGATGGTGTGGGTTGTTGTAAGAGGAGTGGTGCTTGCTGTGAGGGGGATGCAAAGGGAGGGGAAGATTTTGGTGGAGATTATCCAATGGATTACTATGCTCAAGATGGTGGCGAGTGGAATTCATCTTATGTGAAGAAGTCTACTCGTCCTGCCAGGAGAGTTTCAGTCTCCTCTGTTGCTGGTGCTGCCATTTCGCAACAGTCTTAGATTTCGCAACAGTCCAAGGTTTTCAAAACACAGTTAGGACTGTGAGTATGTCAAGGTTTCTGCAGTTTTTCTGACACGACAAAGCAAGCAAAACTACGGCAGCATTGACTTTGTTTGATCATATTTTCTTGGAATATCAAAGATACAGCGACAACCACAATTTAAAACTTTGGTTATAACAATTTGCTTTGAAAGGGTAGCGTCAATATGGTCTATTGTTTTCTTTTGTTTTTAGCTTTGTCTTATTTAGGATAAATTTTGTTGGATGAATGTTTGGGGGAGGAGAAGAAAACATGCTGCAGTTCTTTGGTCTGATATGAGACTGAAGAGGATAGAATATGATAAGCGCAGAGTCTTAAATTACCTGGTGGGGAAAGTTGTGATGCTTCATTTTTTGAACGTTTTGGCAGTCAGTGATTTGTGATTGAGAATGTAGGAGTACACGGGGAGGTAAAAGTATGATTTTTGCTTTAGGTGATTATTTTGTACATAGCAAATCATACTAACAGGGGTTAAGTTGGGGATATCAGATATCAGTCTCTAATGACATATTTTGCAACTTTTTAGGGCATTTTTAGCTCTATCTGCCCTGGATTTTAAGTTTCAATTCATGTTTAGGCCTAAGAGCCTTTGCTTGCACAAGGGTGCCCTGTGTTATGGGGTATAATAGACTTGAGTGATTTGAAATGGCATATTAATTTTAGCTTTCTAATTTTACCATTATAAACTCTTGAATTTGACCGATTATAATTAAGGTGAAAGTCGAAAAGGGCTAGTAGGGGTGATAAACTTTTCCCGATCTAAAGCTAATGGATACACTAACTTTCTTAGGACTTAAAAACTCACAAGGGATAAAGTTACAATCTTCAAAACTATGAACTCCCTTACCATTTTTACCATACAACTAATTTCTTTTTTCTTGAAAACTTAGTGAAACGTTTAGTATTTCATTGACTAAATCTCTGAAATACAAATTATTTCTATAAACGAAAATAAATAAGAAAAAGAGATAAAAATATTAATTAAAATATTAAGTTCCTATTGATGATTGAAAGGATAAAAATTAATTTGATAGGATCACCTACTGATACTTTCCTACCAAATTGGAATGAATGAGATAGAAGTTCTCTCTACCTCTCGTCTTAAAAAAAATTATAGTAATTTTTGTAAAACAACAAATGATTTTAATATTAGTTTAAAACATTATTTATATTTTTAATTAATATCGAAATATTTTTTTGATTGTGATTTTCATTGGACCCTATTTTTTGTTTTAAATAAGTAAAAAGGAAATTTCCTTTTTTTTTCTTTTTATATATCTTTTCAAACTTATATCTTATTCATCTTATATTTTTTCTGCTTTTATCTTTTTATTTTTTTTTCACTATTTTATTTCGATCCGTTCAAACAAAAGCGTACCTGATCGGGTAATATTATTTTTTTATTATTATATTGAAAGAACCAACCCGTTTTTCCCGCGTCCTTATATATATATATATATATATATATATATATATATATATATATATATATATATAAAAGAAAAACGTTTTACTAATGCGCTGCACGAAGAGTTCTCCGCGGCCGTTCTGAGAAGCGGGGCTTTTCTTTCAATCTGATCAATTTTTCGCGGCGAAGAAGCTCTTTTAGTCGATTTGAATTTCTTGAAACCTTCTATGTTTCCGGTATGCATTCGAAACTTTCATGATTTACATGATTTTCAATCGAAACCTCCATGGCTTATTTCTCTCATTGCTACTACTTTTAGTCATAGTTTTATAATACTTCCAGGAAACTTCAAAATATCACCGATTATTTCATGCTATATCTACGGCTTCATGTTTTAATTGATTCATGACAAATGCCGTTGTTCTGTTTGATAAATTGCCCGAAAAGTAAACAATTGTGAATTTGAGTTTGTTCCACTCTGTAAATTTGTCGATTTCTTTAATTATCACTTTTTACTGTGCTATATTGCTTCTGAATGAAATGGTTTAGACTGCGTGCGACTGCTAACTATGTTTTTTTTCCGCCGCTCAGCAAACTCGACTCACTATTTTTCTTGCTAGGATATTTTGTAAAGATATTCAAAGTTTATTTCAGTTTTTAATCTTATAAAGATATTCAAAGTTTATTTCAGTTTTTAATCTCATAAAGATATTCAAAGATTATTTCAGTTTTGATTCGTTTATTGAAGATTATTTTTGAGACTGCTGTTAGATTATCTCATAAAGATATTTGAATAAAGATATTCGAAGATTATTTCAGTTTTTATTGAAAGATTATTTAAAGATAATTTGAGTTTTTTTTATTCCTCTGTATATTTATCTTTATTTTTTTTATTAAATAAATTTAAGTAGGTTTTTTGTATGACACGCGCGTCCAAACATTGGACCGTGTCACCACCGACGTGTCCGTGTCCGTACTGCGTCCGAAACGGGAAGCACATGCCACGGCCGTGTCGGAACTTCACACGCTACGGCAGAAGAGCACAACAAAAATAGTTTTATTTAATATTTTTTAAATTTAAGAAAATTATTCTTTTTGGAACTTTAGATTTTATTCTGCATGTGTGTTTTTTCTCAGAAATTTTATGGCAGCCTAAGAATCTTCTTTATTCTGCAATTGTTTTCCATTTTCATGTTTGAGAAGAACATATCAATTTGATGATACTTTTGCGCTATTAGAGTTTGAGCGTTTGTCACCTTTTCTCTCTTCTTTTTTATCATATTGTGCCTGGGTAGGTGTCCATGGCTACAGATTCAAGGAAACGCACATTGGAGGCTTTGGAGAGAAGGATAGCTTTTGCTAAAGCTGAGGTTCTTCAAAAAGAAAAGAAAAACAAAAAGAATATAAATGAAAATGGCAAACCACTTATTCCTACGGATTCTACTTCTAAAGATCCTTCCCCGCATTTGTTGCATTCATCTTCAGTCACACCCAAGAAAGGTAATTCATCTTTCAATGTTGTTGATTGTTCTTATTTCCTTCCTTCTTCACTGCTGGTAGTAAGTTAATACATTGTAGGATGTTTCACTTGCACATTTTTTTATTTAGTTGTATCATAAGAACTTGTTATCTACATTAGGAAGTATTTTGTCTTGTGTCTTGGTTTTTGTAGTTAATATGTGAATTCTGCTTTATGATACTGATGCGAATATCTGTAAATATCTTGTTTGACATTTATCTGATAATTTCCATTTCCCCCTTTTAGGAAATTTCACCTTTTCTGGTCATACCAATTCACCAGGTACTAGAAACTCAATGTCATATTACCCTTTGATATATAAGTTCTTTCTTTTATATTTTCATCCTTTTGATTTTGAGGGTTTTATGCGAAGTATATTTTAAACTTATCACTTCAATATATATGGACAAAATGATGTTACTAATTATTTGCAGAAATTGAAGATGGTCCCGTATATGCCCAACTTTCTGTGCCTGTAAATGTCAATCTGCTCCCATATAGTGAGGTAATTCCTTGCTTGGAACTCATGTCCTGGCTGAGAATATTAAAAGAAATCTAATAAAAGCATTTGCTGATAAAAATTTTCATTATAAATCCGTAATAATTAATCTCCTCTAACGGCTTAACTCTTAAAACAAACATGGATGCATGGAATAATTCACAGATCTTAAAAGCCACCTTTTAACCAATTAACTGTGTGCTCTCAATCTAACCAAAATGTGGAAGTTTCTTTATCTTCCAGTTTGAAAGATGCAGTTTTTTCCATTAGCAATGATAAATTGGTGGAAATTTGTATTTGTCACCATTGACATATATTTTGCAGTTTTCCACCGAAAGAAGAGGTTCGATTGATGGCATATTGCATGAGCTTCTTCAGAAGGGAGATGCTGCACAAAAGTACATGCAAGGATCTAGAAACATGAAAATTGACAACTGGATCCTTCTTGATAATTTTGTACAAGGACGGGTGCTTTCTTCTGGCTCTCAAACTAGAGCTTTGCAAATCCATTCAAAACGCTCTAAGAAACACATGTCTATGAGACAGCATAAAAAGTGTGGATCATTATATCTTCCTCAAGAGTTCCAAAAGTAAGTTAAAAAGACACTTCCTGACAATATGTTGATCCTTAATGTTAGTTTTAACTGCTGCAATTGTTAATGTATATTTTTGTGAGGAATCTTTTATTTCAGCATCAGCTTTTGTTTGGGAAGTTTAGCTTTATGCTATTACAAATAATGTTTTGTACAAGTTTATTGGTCACACTTTTTCTACAATGATGTTTCTTTTGTTCCCTAATAGTTTACTCTCCTTGCAGATTCGATATTTTCAAGCCAATGCATGAAATGTGGAAAGATTACGTAATGTTGCTTCTTAAATCAACTGGGTACATCTTATGTTTAATTTTTGTTGAGTTGAAAATAATCATTTATGCTGCTTTCCTCTTGAGGCTTTTATGACTATTAACTTGTTTAATATTGCAGGAAGAATCAACTGACTCAATGTCTCCTAGGTGCAGATCTACATGGTGCTTTCATTTTAGGTTTGAACACATTCTTTTTTACTTTCTAACGAGTTAAAAACACCTACGACAATCTTATAATAAAAAGGAAAAAGTTGCATAACTAGACAATCATTGACCGGAAGTACAATTATTATCTATTTTTTTCTCTCTCAAAAGACGAAAATGTTCTATTGTGTAATTCTTTCATGTACGTTGAAAAGTGTTAAAATTGCTGTTACCTCTACTAGAATTGTCAAAGCTTATTTTTGATTCTCGTGGAAAGAGCTAATGATTTTGATTAGTAGATACAAAGCTCATCTTACAATCTTCTTGTGAGGTTAAGTGTGTGTGTCAATATATATATATATATATATATATATATATATATATATATATATATATATAATAATTTGTGATCTTTACTCTATGTGAATCTTCAATAATATTTTAAGCATGGAAGTGGAAATTTGTTGATGATTTGATAACAATTCGTTGAAAGGTTACACAGTAGGATCAACAGACCTTACTAAAATTGGGCTATGATATTATGTTTGAAAGTGGAATTTAAATCTATTTCAACATTACAAAGTAAGATTAGATTTTTGTCTATTTATATATTATAATTTGATCATATTTTTAATTGATGTGAAATCTTTTATATGATCATTTTTTAAATTATGGCAATGAGTTCAATAGTGGAGTAACCTGCCCGGTTGGTTCAGGGTGCAAACCAAGTGTTTGCTTCTCTTGTTCAAGAAACATTCCCTGATCAGTGCTCTTCGTTGCCTTTGAAATCCCCTCTTTCCTGCATAACCCTTTTCACCGTCCATCAGAAGAAAAAAGAGTTGGGCTTCTGATGTGTCAATATGAAAAGATTAATTGTTTTAGCCTCTATCTCCTATATAATCATCTGCATGTTATCACTGACTATACCTAGTCCATCTGTTTTTGCAGTTGTGGAGTGTAAAATAACTTATTTTACAGGAATTGACGGCATCATGATTCGTGAAACTGCAGAAGCTTTTGGGATAATTACTGAAGATGATAAATTTCGAGGTAATAGAGACTAGCGTTGCATTATCAAAGTGGTTATTCCTGTAAGCTTGTATGAAGTTATACACTTGTTTCTAGATTTTTAGACCGAACAAATTTTCCTAATTCCTAGCCGCCACTTAAAATTGTGGGCGTATCTGAGCAATTATGCCATTCATGCACAAGTTACCACTTTCACTAGGAAAATTAAATAGGTTTTGACTTACTATCATCTGTGCTCTCGTTCTGAGAATTCCTTAATCCTTATTTTAGGTTCATCAGTATCCCTTTCAATATTGTGAATTAGTTTTTACGAACTAGGAACCTTAAACATAACAAATTCTGGGATTTTTTTGGTGAAGTTGAAGTTGTTATTATTCGTTTCAAACTTGTGATGACCAAATTCTTACTATCTATTTGGTATCACGCAGTTGTTCCCAAAAAGGGTTCTGTATTTGTATTCCAAGTTGATTGCTGGAAAGTCACTCTGCATGGAGATAAACTTGGTTCAAGAAAGGTCGGAATGTGATATTGGTGATGATCCTTCTACTGTAGGTAACAACATCTTGGCCCTTTTCTATCGGTTTTTGATGAGGTACTTCATCTTTTTGAGTGAACCTTGTTCTGTCATCTTGTGTTTTTCTTGCTATTCTGTGTATTTTATAATGTTTTTCTTACTTTAAGACAGAATATCCGTAAACCCCTGTGCATTTTGAAAGTCTTGAGCTATGGAATGCTGATTGGATTGTGGCAGTGGAGAAGTTGGAGATTACTTAAGGGTTAGTTGCTGGAAAGACGGTGAATGACAGTGACTTTGACTTATTAGTGGACACATGCTAGTCTTTCTGTGCTGGTTTGAACTTCTCTCGTCTTAATAAGTCGTTGTAGATTTTGGTCCTGCTAGTTACAAGATTGCCGGTTTTTGTCTGCAATTGAACTCTCCATTTCTTTCTTAATTACAAAGTGGAGAGGAATTCTGAGGAGGAAGAAATATGTTTAGCCGTCACTCAACAAAAATTAATTAAATTATATTGAATTATACGAACTAGAGAACATTCTTTTGTGAATTTATATTGAATGGATCCAATGCTAAAAGAAACTGAAATTGTAATTTAGTCAAATATTTATTATAACATTGTAGTGTATGGCAGGCATGTTCAAATTCGTTGAGACTGTCTGCTTATAACGAACCTTGTTTTAAGGCTGTCAAGTAAATGTTGCATGCAACTGTAACTATTATTAGTAATAAAAAATCACAACCTTTTCCCTGGCATTGCCCATCTTTACCAAGGATTTTTGACACAATCACTGTAGCTTCGTAGAATTTTAAAATGCTGTGGTTTATTGCTTAGTTCCTAATACCGTGAATAACCATAGTTCCAAAAATAGGAATAACCACATATACAACCAAAATAATAATAAAAAATGTAATTGTATGATGCACATGTGGTTATCAAACATATTCTTGGAATCTAGTCTAAAGCACCACATTTGAATTTTTAAGAGTTATTCCACCGAGAAATCCCATCTCCCCAAATAAAATAAAATGAGAAAATAAAAATTATTTCTATCCCATCCACTTTAAACACACTCGACCCATAAAGAATTATTTACATTTTTCAAAGAAAGAATAATTTAAATTCTTACTTCAACTACATCTCCATCTTTGAGTTTTGTGTTAGGCAGTACTAACTGTCCATTAATCAAAACCAGCTTTCCTTCCAAACCAACTCTTTGAGCAGCATCAGTAGCAGTGCTTCCAGCTTTTAACCTCAAAATTTCACCATGAGGCCAACAAATAATTACCACTTCCCCAAGAGAACCGTGAAGATCATAAAACTTTGAGTCGTATTTTGTTTGCTTGACACTTACTTCAGAGCGCAATTGCTCTTCCCAGGAAAGCATTGTTCTCAAAAGCTTCACCTAAAGGATGAATTACATACACAATCACCGAAACATTCATCTACATTCACAAATCTACTGGAATGAATAGCAGGGTGAAAATAAAATATAAACTTTTCAAGAAAATAATTGCATTTATATAATTTGATTGGCAATGAAAACAAAGGAAAGCAAACAAAAGAAATCTCCATTTGCACAATCTGTGTAAGAGAGGTAAGATGGTTGCCAAATACCTTGTTATTGATGCCGGCTTCAGCAGAAGCTGATGCAACCAAGTCAAATTTTGAGTGAGATGTTATCCAGTTAACTTGTCTGCCCTCAAACACGGCCGCCACAACAGCCCAATATTCAGATTCTTCTTGCTCAGTAAAATTGATAACTTGGATGAAAGTTGGGAGTAGTCTCCCAAATTGGTCTTGCTGCGAATGATGCAAATAATAATATAAAATTCTTCAGTACAGCAGTCTGCGTTTGCAAACCCACTGTAGTTCTAAGAAAATCAGTAATGAAAGAAATCAACATTACATAAATATATTGTTTTTTCTACATCTTCAATATAAAAAAGTTTTACATTCTCATGTAATCATGTGCAACAACTTCACTAAATCAGTTTCCTCACAATGCAAAGTAAATTCTAGATTATGATCAAAATTTTGAAAACAATTATTTTATCCATCACGTGGCATTCGAAACATCAGAGACTAAATATCATATTTATCTTTAACACTAGAAATACGATAAAGAATGACATAAATGATGAAAAATTAAAAAATGTGACCGATTAATATGGATACAGAGAAATAACAAAATATAATCAGAACGGTAACTATTATTTATGTTCCGGAATATAATGCTAGTTGTATAATTCATTTGCTTTTAATATTTTTCTGCACTACCTGAGGACATAATGTTTCCGAAAAGTATCCGTTCCTTATGTTTTATCGAGCATTTTTAACACAGGAGAATGAGCTCTAACACAAATTTGCTGGATTACTGAGCACCTTCAAATATTGACTCCGCAAAAGGCTGTCCAAAATGACTATAGTTTCTCTATAGTAATTTCGACACCACAGATATATTTACAGCTCATGTTGGAGATTATGGACTATAACACGGCCAGTACGCAAATAATGGGTTTTCATATCCAAAACAATTTTGGTGTATATCACTCACTGTGTCAATTGCTGATAAACCAAAATAAGATAAATTGTAGTGTTCATTGATACTCTTAGAAAAACATACCTTATGATACATTCCATCTCGACATAGTATGTACTTCTCTAGACAAGTACACCAATCCCCATGTCCTGGTTCAAACCACCATTCATCAGATACCTGGAGCATATCAATAGTAAGCAAGTTGACCCAGGTAATTTAAAACTAAAAATACTATAAAAACGACAAAATTACACAACAGCAGGATCTGGTCATGGAGGGAGCAATACAGCATGTAGTAAGCCAGTCAATAAGCTTAACTGTCACACATAGTGATCCATCTTCTCAGAAGGTGTTACTAGTCAATGCGTCCTTTTGATAAACCATTCATCATGAGCCATCGCTTAATTAAAAATGTTAATTTAAGTATCAAACCTTTTTAAATAGTCGTGCATAGGCTTCCCATCGCTTGACATGGAAAGATCTTCTGTCAGCAACTGCTTCAGAAGCAGCTAGTCCAAAGCTCACAGCAACAAGTAATTCTCTTTCATCATTTTCTACACTGAAGAGATAATGAACACGGGTGACTAACAATATGGATAGCTTTTTATAATTTAACATCCGTTTGAAATGAAAGTTATGCACCTGATGATAACAGCAGCAAGTAAGTGACTTCCTTCTACTCTGAGGACTGGATGTCCAGCCTTGAATGACTTATATTTACTTAATAAAATATCTGCAGAATTTCCTCCCTCTAAATCTTTGGAGAAATAGGAGGATGCTTCTGTTTCAGGTTCATCCATTTTGTCTATGGACAAAAATGGATTTCCAGTTTCCTTGTAAAGCCAATGTGCGGCAAGTCCATGTTCAGCACACTCATGCATCCTCTATCATGCAACATGATAAATTAAAATATGAAGAACTAAAATACAAACAAGTAACTCTATAGCATATGCGAAATAGTTTAGCACCTGTGTTCTTATTTGTACTTCTAAAGGTGAGCTGTCAGGACCTTGAACTGCAGTGTGCAAGGACTGCAATATTAACAGGTTAATACAATCATGAGCACAATTCTCACAATTAAAAGAAAAACATCATTCAGTTTAGTTTATGAAAAATTAACATGAAAGCCTAACCTGATAGCCACTAGGCTTTGGATTAATAATGTAGTCATCAAATTCACCATCTATTGGAGTCCAAAGCCTGTATAATAAAAGATAAAATATACACATCAGTTAGAGCCATTTTCAAGGGACAATGGGGTTGATGGATTAAAAAAGATCCATAAGATTTATACTTCTAGCCATTTACTCTTAAGAACAAAGACAATAAGCACACAAGTTCATACCCACCTCACAGATAGTCCAAAATAACTGAAAAGGAAAAAATGATGGAAATGTAGAAGAGATTAATTTAGTTGATGTGTTTTTCATGGTTTTATCTCTAGGAGAATATTTATCCTCCTCTGCTTCTTTGCTCCATTATTACTTCTATTATGGATTTCTTTCCTAGTTAAGCAAAAAATATACATATAAAAAGCCTACCAACATGTTGCGTGTAAAGAAGGTCAAAATAACTTTATGCCTATCTTTATACAGTGATTGCATTTAACGACTTATGTATAGGTTGTTAATTAAAATAGTATGATATTCGATCATTTTCTTACCTGTGTACAATGTCAAGAAGACTATAGCAACATTGAACTGCAGAACCATGTAAAGTCCCATTCTTGTCTCCCACAACTACTCTTAATGCACGTGCATCATATACCTTATCAATACTTGTATCCTTTCGTTTCATCTACACAAGACACAGTACAATCATGACTTTTACCATTCAATTAGCTATTACCAAGTGATCTCAACAAAATTTAAGATCACTAGTGCAATCATTCCACACTAGGAAAGAAAAACATTCAACGCTTGTGGCATACTATAAAAGGAATGACGACGAATGTATTAGCATTAAAATAAAATGAATATTGAAACTCGGCATTAGAAACCTCAGCAAATTCATTTCCATACACTTGTATGGCTTCCATTTATTTCATTGTCTATTTATACTTGAGACAATATTTGAAAAGATGGTCCAAGGAATAAAATTGTTCTTGAAACTAGAGATCTTCCCAAACCCATGGGAACCTCATATAACCAACCTACCTCCGACAACCCAAACTTGGGAATATGGATTCCTAACTTATCCTTATAACAAAAATACTTCTGCACTTACCCTTTTATCCAAGATGTTACTTTATTTGAACAAGGTACACCACTATGTGAGGGGATTTCAATCATCAAATGCTATTCATTCTTATGCACAAGCAAAACTCCTTGTTCGCTTAGGTATAAAGTGTATTTGCTAGCACCCCGTATAATCATCATTGGTGTAGAAAGCAAATGTAAGTGTGGCTCTTGGTATGTTTAGTATAGAAAATGAGATGATTTTGTAAACTATATTCCCTTCTGTTTGGTTGGGTAGAGGTACAAAGAAAGATAAAAATATGAAATAAAAAAAGACATAAATGTCCCTAATAAAAAACTCAAATAGAAAAAATTATAAGTATTTTGGTCTTCTTGTTTGATGACCAACTTTCAATTCTCCATTCTTCCCACATTTGGATGAATCAGGAATTAATATGGACCACCACAGTTTTTTTTTTCCTTCACCGTTAATTAAGCTTCAAATAAAGGAAGAAATAAAGGAAGACTGTATAGAGGGGAATGAGATAGAGTGGTGTATAAGCGATTACATCCTAATAATGAGATAACATACTATAAGGATAACATCCTGACAAACACGGTGAGGAAAATGATTATGAATAAATGTTCAAATAGTTTCTATAAGATGTTTGTTTTTGGGTCGGCTGCTCTATTTTGTTGAGGGGTATGAGAATAAGAAATTTGATGAAGAATACCATTTCATGTCATGAACTATTGGAATTGGTGAGACAAATTCTCACCCTACGAAAAACATGTACAAATATACCAAATTGTGTTTTTGATTTCATTAAAACGGTTTTGAAATAACACTTTTGATTGATTCTGCATTAACTAAATAAGTACATCAAGAATAATCATTAATAAAGATAACAAAATATTTAAAACTGGAAGGATTCCAAATATCAAAGTGAACTAAAGAAAAAGGAGATGAGACATTTTTATTAAGATTATCAAGATGTAAATGTGTTTTTCTAACTGAAATGATTCACAACTCAAACTAGACAAAATTTCCTCTAATAATAAAGATATGGTATGCTAATAAATAAAAATGTTCTTAATACATACATAATCTATATATTCTTGGTTATATAAAACATGCTCCTTGTTTCTACAATTATAACGCTAACCATACATATGATGCCTCAATTCTATACAATTGCACACTGGGTATAGCAAAATTACATATGGACTTGTATTTTTATTTCAAAGGTAAAACATGAATTTGTCAATACCTTGCTGTATAAACTATACAGGCTTTTTAACCGGCTGGATAAGGTGATTTCCATTCCCGGAACATAACTGCAAATACAGACAGAATCCTTTAAGGACTATAAAATCATTTATACCATGAAACAGTAGTCACCAATAGATAGTGCTTCATAAAACACAAAAATATGGTTCACCATTCTTTTGCCATGTACGATATTAAAATGTAAAAGTGGTAAATGACAATGGTAAACAAGAACATACGAAGCTGATATAATCATTTCTCGCTCAAGTGCTTCCTCACAAATTACCAATGATGCCAAAGCTAACCCAGCATCTTGTACAACCTTTGGTTTTGTGCATGTCCCAAGATTACTCCCAATACTGTTGAGATAATTAGCCCTTTTTCTCCTATCCAACAATATATCAAATGGTACTACAGCTTCCAAAAGATCCTGAAAAGTAAAATTAAAAACAAAGCGATGCAATTACAATAAAAATAAAGCGATGCAATTCACTTCATATAGCCACCTTACAGTTATCTTCAGGAATTTTATGTAACTATAGTATACTTTGAATAAAATATATTTGATAATAAGGACCAAAAGAAAGCTTTACAGGCTTCTTCTAACTTGAAATATACTTTTTTTATTGAGCTACATACGGGGTGTTAAGAACAACTGAAGGTAACAATACTTCATAGTTCACATGCTTTTCAGCCTCACTTCCTCTCCTCGTTCATTTTTCTCTATAATAATAGTAGAAAACAATTGGAACTTGTAAAATAACAGAAATATATATAAGCAAACAGTATAATCATTGAATTATTTTTACTCTTTCATATTTCATGGCCAAGGCAAAACTACCATTTTTGTGTAGATTGTTACAGTGGCAATAAGCACCGGCACAACCAGAAAGCAACCACAAAGGAAAGCATACAACAAAATTTAGTCAAATCTCATGATCATACATACAACACAAACAAGTAGAATGAAGGAATCAATCCTTGCAATTAAAAACTATTACCTTCATACTCACATCCCCATTGAATGTCAAGGATCCGTTGTAGAAAGAAGTTGAATTGTTCTCATTCAAATGTATCAAATTGCCTTTTACAGAGAATCTTCTCAGGTTTCCTGTTCTGCTAGTAGGACTCCACATGGAAGCCAGATCAGCTCGCATCTTTTGAAATATTTGAGGCTGGTATTGAGGAACAAATACAAACATAGGCATGCCAATGTCAATAAATTATAATAGGGAACTAGTCTTGATAATGCTTGTTAGAATATTTACCCTAATTATCATGATTATATTGTGTCTAGAGTTACCCTATTTATCATGATTATATTGTGTCTAGAGTTACCCTATTTATCATGATTATATTGTGTCTAGAGTTACCCTATTTATCATGATTATATTGTGTCTAGAGTTACCCTATTTATCATGATTATATTGTGTCTAGAGTTACCCTATTTATCATGATTATATTGTGTCTAGAATTACCTATCTATCATGTATTCTTGTATCAATTTATTTTTATAAATAGAAGATTATGAGAGAGATCAATTAAGCCCTCAAGAATTATTTTACAGTTTTAATCTCGTGTATGCTAATATTTTGTTGTTTACCTTAAAACATGAGTTTGGGTTCAATTTAATCATATAAAACTGGTTTATAAGGTAAAAGTTGTTCCTCACTCATATGTGTGTCTACAACATTACATTAATATAATTGAGCACTCTCAAAGCAAAAGAAACATATTTACTAATAGAAGACCTGTAGAACAGCAAAGCATAAATCTTCCAGTTCAGCTTTCAAGGCCCACAGTCCCAATCTTGAAGCAAGTGAACACCAAATGATTAAGGTCTCCTCAGCAACAGCTTGAGCTTTTTGCAATGGTAGAGCATGACTGAAAAGAGAGATAGTGTCACACAATAAAAATGACCTATGAAACATAACTTATAATCCTTTTAGCAAAAAAAGTCAAAAGGCCCCATGTGCCTTAAGTTTGCTGGTTGAAGACAACTACTATCGCAGGGAAGTAAAAACTCACTACTAAAAACCATGAAGAATTGAGAAGGCTATAATATTAAAATAAATTTTATTTCATCTTCAAATAATAATAGATCTGAAATAAAGGGCCAAAAAAGGGAAAATAAAAAAGATCAACAATAATTGAGTATAAAAGAAAACAAGGTAAGATGCCCAGAGTAAGTACATTGTTCTCATGTTGTGAAGGCGATCTGCAAGCTTGATGAGCACAACACGTGGATCATCAACCATTCCCAAAAGCATTACTCGTAAATTACTTGCCTAACAGATTTTGAATGTAACATATCAAAAAAGTATGCTGCTGATTCCACCACCCACTACCACGTTTTACAAATTTCAGAATGCATATAGTTTCAGTATTGTCTAGACCAACTACCAAATGCATTACATTGATAGATAAAAAAGATTGTTGTATTGGCCTGTATTTTGGAACCTTAGTTGTGTAAAGTGAAACGGATTATGCACAAAATTGGCCAACCTTAAGCTTCTATAGGAATAAGTATTAAATATATATTACAAAGAAAGATGATGATATGATACATTTTTCTCTTCACAATTAATCCTTGTATTGTTTAAAAACCATCTCAGGCATCCATTGTTTTCAGCATATTTTGATATTGATGATTAACATGATACCAAAGTAAACTTGAAAGTCTCAGGGGCTAATTGATGCACACGTCAAAGGCAGATTATGTACCTCTTCTTGGCCAAGCACACCCTGGTTTACACTTACCCTCCTATGTCTGCGTAATAGCTGCAAAAGATAATGCAGTTATTCCTTATGGTAATAAAGGAAAACAGAAACAGTCTCCAGATTTGTTAGGAGAATTGAGCTTCTAATCCACAAATACAATGAAATAGAAGAATATGCCACTAAACTCTTTCGGTATTAGACCATACATCTGCATTAGTTATGAGATAGGTGTTAGAGATTAAGATTTCTAAAAACTTGAGATATTAGGTGCATTGAAAATGGTTTACAGTTTCATAGTAACTTGCAATGAAATTTGTTTCTATTACGAAAAATGGAGCAGCTGATAGAGACATTAATACCATGTCCAAGACCAATACGAGCCAAAAGCTTTAGAATCAGTTTGTCAGATGAACGCATAAGAAGACTTCTATATCTATATTTCAATCAAGTTGTGTAAATTGAATTCTAAAATCTAGCAAGATAACTATTATGTGCCTTCCACCTTCTTCAAGATACAAAACAATTAAAAGAGACATTCTTTATGGTACCTGATTAATATAGCTTAACCTTGAAACACTAGCTACCAACTTGACCACATCATCCCCAAACTCTGCCTGAATGTCCTGCAGACTTTGGCTAGTGTCGTCAACCACATCATGTAAAATCCCAGCCACGACAGTGTCAACAGCCTGAAATAGAGTATTACTATCTCAAACAAAGGAACAATTGAATAGAAACATGTTTTCAACCTGCACTGCATTAAGCTGAAAAAATGCAAACGATAACAGTAACATAAATGTTAATGCAGTTCAAAAGTAGTAAAGATTCAGTTTAGCTGTCTCAGTGATATCATAGGCTAAATCTGATAAAAAGAAAATCAATATTTTCAAATAGCTTTTCAAACAATCAAGAAATTGAGATGTGCAGCCCCAGAAAAAATTATATCATTCATTATCCATAGTTTAAATATCAATACTAAAAATTATGGATAAATAAGATAAATGATATTGATATGTATCATTGTAATTAATAATACTTCGTCAACTTTAGTGTTCCACTAATATGTTTCTTCAGAATTGTTGTAACATCATAAAAGAAGACCATCCACAGCATGCTCATTGAAATTTATGGTGTATTAAAAACATATATGTTCTAATTAATGAGAATGTCATTATATGCTTGGTTAAATGATGATGGCATCATGATCAAATTTATCAAATTACAGTTGGATGTGCCAATTTAGTTGTTCCATAATGGTATGGGTTCTCCGTATACGTTGATGATGAAGGGGCATTGAGGAGGAAAGGTAAAATAAATACCAAAACAAATCTAGTCACTAGTACTAGCTGTTCATTGGAGTTCATACTCGTTTACCACTTGATGGAACCAATGCAGCCAAAATTCTTCCTGTGTGGATACAATGTGTTAAATAAGGGTCTCCAGTCTTCCGCATTTGTCCACGGTGTGCTTTTCTTGCAAATGCTATAGCCTTCTGTACCTGCCTTCACACATAAGGTGTTTTAATGATGTAACGAGATAACATATAAGTCAATACAACCCCAATGCAGATAGTAAACCTTTGCATCGTTAAATATTGGGAAACCAGTAACATCTACTCCATCCAGCGTCACTGTACCTGCATGTAAAAATTTAGGTAATAAGAAACCTTATGAATAGACCCCAACCCTATCATGTGGTGACAGAAGCGGCAACAGAAACTTTATGTGGCATGCAAAGAGGTATGAATTGCATATTTCAGCACTATTTAGTGACATGCCTTGATGCTCCCCCTCAAGCATTTCAGTTATGATATGACACTTAAAAACATATATAGGATATGATAAATGTGGACTACATATGTACAAGTATAATAAAAAATCTAAAAACATAATAAATATATAATTGTAATTTCAAATTAATAATATGATTCCCATACATTAGTAATGTGGAGATGCCATGTTGAGTAGGAATAAGGCAAGATTATAATATATAAACATGTCAATCTTTCTTACAAGATTTTATGAAATTGAGTTAGACATAAACCTACTTACTAAAATAGTATCAAAGTCATTTCAGATTCTATAGTAGTCAAGGTTTTTGAGACAATTATGCTACCGTTATTAGGCTCCTAGTGTAATAGAGTATTGTATTATAGATTTCACATTGACTAAAAATAAAATTACATTATAATATAAAAACTAATAACATTATAATTGTGACTCTTTGCCCTCAGAAATCACTTCATAATTTCTAAAAAACTATTGATCTTATTCCTTTCTTAAACTTCAACAATGAAGGGGATTAGTTTCCGTTTTTGGTTCATCCGAGAACAGTGCTTCTATATTTCTATCATATACATGTTTCTGTGTCTCGAATGTAATCTGCAATACTATATTTTCATAACCTGTTTAAAGATTTGGATATGTTTGAAGTACAGTCAGAATTGAATACACGAAGCAAATATAAGTATCCGCGCACGTGCTTCATATGATACTATCTACAGCAAAATTCTTCAATCCGCAAATTCGTGAAATTAAACAATCATAAGCGCTAAAGCGACTCTTTAATTTGGCGTCACAAATCATGTCAGCATATTAGCACCTATCATATTCAAACACAATTGTGCAGGAGAATTTAAAAATAAAATAAAGAGAGGAAAGCAGCAGCAGAAAAGAAGAATAAGAAGATGCGCAACCTGGTTGCTCCTGCAGTTTTGGCCATAGGAAATCGACCTTAGTGGAAAGACAAGCGCCAGAGGCAATTGCCACGGCGGTGACCGCAACCTGTGTGATGGCTGAAGAAACGGCGCTATGGACGGAGGCAGCTTTGGCAGCGGCGGCGATTACGTTATCGGAAGTAAGAACAGGAGAGAGAGACGTCGGAACAGCGATTTGGTCAAGCAAACATCGAAATCTGGAACGGTGAGGTTTGAAGGATCGGAATCTGTGAAGAAACGGAGATTTGTTCTGAGCTGCTAACATTTTGGAGCGTTGGCATGAGAGCACGCTCATAATCATAGTTGTTTAATAGCGAAGTAAATAGTGATGATGGAAGAGACGGTTATTTTACCGGGAAAATGGTGCGAGAGAGAAAATGAGTGGTTGAAAAGGGGAAAAGGGAATCTATGGCTGACGGTTGCTGATTTTCTCATTGAAATCTCGTTTTGTATTTTAGTGCAACGCATCTCTTCTTCACCACTTGGTTTACAACAGTTCGTATTCCAGAGGATAAACTAGCGAGTGCCAATGACCATCCTAAAACAAATTTATTTTATTTTATTTTTATTGGATTAATATATTTAATTTAATTTTAAAAATAGAAAATAAGTAAAGAAGATAATCACTGTAGTTTTACAGTGCGCTTTTTTTTACATCATTGTCATATTGATTATTAGTAATAAATTTTCACTAATTACATAAAATTAATATATTTATTATACAATATAATATGTAATTAAATAACATTATATTCTAAATTTTAATTATGATATCTTTCTTCTTTTTTCTATAAGATAATACTTCCAAGTAAAATCTATCAAACCGTGTTAATAACACAGTTAAAGAAAATAATAAATTAAACATAACACTATTGTAATTAGTTAAATTTTTATGCAAAACTCTCTCTCTCTCTCTCTCTATATATATATATATATATATAATGTAGAATTTTGAGTTTAATCCCGTTCTTTGAATTAATTTTGTCATGAATAAATGTAGTTAAAAAATTACATTAAAGACTTGTTAATATAACAAATAACATTCTTGGGTGTAAGTTCATTTGCTACAGTTGATTCATTCATTAACTTTTGAACGTATATAATAGTATTGTTTGTCATATTAACATATTTTTAATTAACACTGTAATAAGCGAATCAATTTGGCCTACCACTTATTAATTTAATTATTAGTTAATATTTTTTTATTATATTGTTGATGGGATAAAAAAATGTTTGAAGAAAAACAAATATTATATATTCAAGACTATAATATTATAGATGAATAAATGATACAAAAATTATCAATCTTAAAAACTTATTTGTTGCCTTTAGTGTTTGTTTTTTTATTACGTTTGGATTGTATGATATTTTTTTTTTATTTTGAATTGTCTTTGAAATTTAACATCATTTTAGAGTGAAAATTATTTAAATTTAAATTTAAAAGAATTTTAATTTTTTATTTAAAAAAAACTTATAATTAAGTGAGTCAATGAATTAACCCGTTTAACCCATCAATTCGTGGTGGACCGAGTCGGGTCGAATCGGATTACCCTTTTAACAACTCTAATTTTTATTTATAAAAACCACATTTATTTATTAATAAATTTTAAGATAAAAATATTAAATGAGTAAAAATATTCTACAAATTATATATATATATATATATATATATATATTTAAATTGTTATTTTATTTTCTTATAATTTTATATGTTCATTAACTTATTTTCTATTTGTTTTATAATTTAAATAATTCTATCATATTTAAATGTTTATAATATCATTTAAATATTTACAATATCAATATAAGCAATTATGTATGATTAACTTACAATACCTAAGGTAGAAACATACTCATTAATTTTTTTAATAATTTTTACTATTTTATCTTTTTAACTTATTAACTTTTATCAAGAATTGAATTTCATTCATTTTAAATTATTTTTATTTAATTTTTTTATGAATAAATAAATATGATTTTTATGATTAAACGAATTAATTATTTGCTCAAATGACAACCGACATTACCATGTGTTTCGGTATAATTGTTGGGACCGAGACGCAAACCTGATCAACGACGTCTTCACCTTCTCACAATGCAGTTATCCTTATATCTTCCAGTTGTACAGGGCTCTTCGGAGAGAATGGAGTGGTTACCTGCGAAGCGACTCTGACACTCAAGTTAGAAAAAGGGAATGATCGAACCCTTTGGTTCAATAATCAAATTAATCTTTTTTCTCTTTTTTTTCAATTATCAAAACGTACATATTTCCTTTAGGTTTTTCGTATTTAACCTAGAAGTAAAATGAATCGTTTACCTAAAAATCCGGTTAGTTGGATAATCCAGTCACCTGATCGTGATCCTCGTCTTTGATATTTGGTTGGCTAGTTCCGCAACTTGCGCTTTCATAGTTATACATTTGTAACCGCTTCTTCCTTAGTTTATCCGGGTTAATTGACCCAGTCTGAATAAAGCTGACCGAGTGTTTGTTGACTCTTAGCTTGACTGGGTTAATTTGACCCATGCGGGTTCCTTGTTTTAAGTAACGGACGATCGCTATTAAGACGATCGATACTAGGGGCGAGCGACATTGACGAGCGTATGGCATTGACGAGCGTATGGCATGACGATTGTCTCGCTGACATTATCTTACGATATCACAATCGTTTTGTCTAGGAGGTTGACGATCGTTCGGTAGCGATCGTTTGACTATTCGTTAATACCTAGCCTGTTTACTATTACTAGCTGTCCGGATAAAGGCGATCAGTCAGTGGTTTGGTTTATTGTTGACAACCGCTCGACTCCAGATATTCTACCATACACCATGTATGTGATATACGATCATGTTAACACATGGATGCATAACGTCATTTATTACATCAACAAGTTTTAATAATATCGTTTAATCATAAGACTAAATTTATTTATTAATAAAATATACTGATAAAAATAATTTAAAATTTGATATAGATTTCACATCAAAATTTAAAAAATTAGAAACATATATAACTCGTTAATAATGGATAAATTTATGATGCAATTCACAAAATTAAAATAATGTAGTTAAAATAGTTTATATATTAATTTGTAGATGTTTTTCTATTATTTCTTTGAGTTTTTTTTTTTAATTTATGAATTAATCACTCTCATGTTTTATATATTTTTTCTCTTAATAGTTTTTTCGGAAAAGACCTCTGGAATAATCGTTATTCATGAAAATTAATTTAAATAAAGTGATTTGGGAGGATATTGATTTTAAAAATATCCTGAAAATAAATTTTAAGCGAATGGTAGTATGAAAAAAGAAATTTAGTATTTTTTATTTATCGTACGTTTTCGTAATATATATATGTACATATATATATATATATAATATATTTTCCCTAAATCTGTAAAACTACAAATTAGTTTGTAAACATTATAATTTAATAACAAAACAGTCCATAATTTAATTTTAAATTAATTTTTAATAAAAATAATTGTACAAAACTTGACAATTCAACTTAAAAGAAAGAAAAACTAAATATCTAAAGATATTGTACTATTTTAAACAAAAAAAATTAACAAGTATGCATGTATATATATATATATATGTGTGTGTGTCTGAATGTGATGGAAAAAAGTAGTGTATCAGCATCTAGCCATGTATGAGCTTAGAATGTGGAAGAAAACAAGCCACGTGACCGTCTTTTTCATACAACTCGAGAGGGTTCATTTAGTGTTTATTATATTTAAAAATTCAATTTAAATACGTCTTATTTTATAAGAACCGACTGATGATATAAATATTTCATATTATTATTTAATTAAATTATTATACTGAAAAACTATTTACTCAAGAAACAAGGTCTGAGTAATTGGTAAGTTAAACATTGTTTACAGTAACAATACGTTAAATACTTTTTAAATTATACAAAATTTAATTTTTATATAAATGTTTATTAAATTTATACTTTTATTAAATATTTTTCATCATTTTTAAAATATTTCTAAATATATTATTAGATTTATATTTATTTTTTTATAAATATAAAAAAAATTAGAATTAATTTAAAAATAATAAATAATTTAAAATATATCATTATTATTATATATTTGTATTTTATATGTAGAATACTTCATTAATTAGAGCTGTGTATTGTATGCACGTGTTAATAAGTCTTTAACCGTGTTAGCTCTTATTTTTATCCCTGTATTATCGGGGAATGTTTCTGTTATCTCCTAAATCTTAAAGAATAATTAAACGTAAACTATTTTAGCAAGTTAATTAGTTTTCTTCATATTTGATTTATTATATTATTATCTTTAATAGTTAGTTTGAATTTTTTTGCCGACATAACATATTTTGTTTTTTTATTTTCCAAAGTAACACACAATTAATATTTATCGAGTAGTATGATTTTTGAACATGTCAAAATTTGATTTTCAGCTTAAATTTTCGTTAATTTAATTGAATTGTATTTCAGAATTCAAATTTTGAAATGAGCTTTTATGATTTTAGTCAACATATATTCTGAAATTTGGTTTTCGAACAGTCTGTCGAGTTCTCACTTAATCTAAAATCACAAAAAACCAAATCAAAATTCAGTTGTCTAAAAAATTAAATCAAAACTTGACTGTCCATAAACTAAATTTCAAAATATATCTCGATTGAAATTACAAAAACTCATTTCAAAATTTGACTTTCTAAAACTCAAATTTTCAATTATAACTCGATTAAATTCACGAAAATTCAAATAATTCAAATAAGAATTTGGTTAGTTAAATAAAATGTTGTATTATTTAAGATACGTATAATTCAACGGAAGGAAAGACACGTATACTGGAATTTGGGACAAAAGAAAACAGGAAAAAGGTTGGAGAATGAAAGATGGCGAAGAGAAGAATCAATGATTAAGAAAGAAATAACACGCAAGATGGTATGAGTGACTGGGAACATGTTCTTCTTTCTCTGCATATTCTGTGGAAGAGAGAGAGAGAGAGAGAGAGAGTGGCAGAGAGGGTGTCCCACAAATTGATCTGCCTCTTCAAGGAAAATGACTGATCAAAACCCTGACTTTTTAAGCAATTGATAATGATGGATTCTGCGGGATCTAATCTGAACATGAATACAAAGCAGCGATTGTTGAGGTTTTTGCTCTATTTGGTGTATCTGTTTCAGCAACTGTTGCATCTCCTTCAAATGTTTCTCTTCAAATTCAACTGCTTTCGGAGACGAATGAACAACACTCTCATCACTCTCCCCCAAGCCTTTTCACTTTCCTCTCCGCTTCCCCAATGGCCTCAAGGTTATTATTCCCCAACGCACCCTTCATTAATTTTTAACTCTAAACTTGTTATTTCATATATTTTCATTCATATGTTTTTAGTTATACCATTTATATATATATTTTATGAAATTGAGTGCCTATGATATATTTTGCAGTCAAAACTTGGATGAAGTTTGTAAAGTGATTTCAGTGTTGTACTATGAACTTTTTCATGGACTATGTGATAAACTTCTATTCTAATTAGAGAATAATACATAAAAGAAGGCACTGTATAATATATGTATGTAAATAAAAACTATACAAAGATAAGATTTGTCATGTTTTAGTTACTTGTGTCTCTCGATCAGTGATTAATCCGTGCTGTGATTTTGTGTATCTAGTCACAGGACAAGATTTTGCTTCTGGGATTGTAAACCTTGGTGAAATAGAAGTGCGCAAGGTCACTACGTTTGAGTTTGTTTGGAACAGCAACATGGGAAAGTCTGTTGCATTCTATAAGCCTGTGGGAATACCAGATGGGTTCCATATCCTTGGTCATTATTGTCAGCCAAGCGACAAGCCGTTATGGGGTTTTGTGCTTGTTGTTAGGGAAGTGGAAACTGGCTCATCTGAAAGAAGCAACCGTGACAAGTTCCCAGCTTTGAAGAATCCCCTTGATTATATGTTGGTATGGTGTTCCAATGCAGGAAGAAGGGAATTGACAATAGGTTCTGCATACTTTTGGATGCCTCAGCCTCCTGAAGGTTACTGTGCCCTTGGCTACTTGGTTACTAACAGGCCTGACAAACCCAATTTGGATGAAATGATTTGTGTTCGTGCTGACCTTACTAGTAGGTGTCAACCTTACAGGCTGTTGCTTGATGCTACTTCTGTGAATCCTGAGTTTCCATTTCAGGTGTGGAGTCTAAGACCTTGTGAGCGTGGCATGCTGGGAAAAGGAGTTTCAGTGGGGACTTTTTTCTGCACAAGTTGTTGGAACAAGGGAGAAGAGCTACCTATTGTGTGCTTAAAGAACTTGAATCCTATGCTACCTGCAATGCCACGCCTCCACCAAATACATGCACTTATACAGCACTATGGTCCTACTGTTTTCTTTCATCCTGAGGAAGTTTACTTGCCTTCTTCTGTTGATTGGTTTTTCAATAACGGAGCCTTGTTGTACAGAAAGGGCGTGTGTACAGGAGAGGCCATTGATGCAGCTGGCTCAAATTTACCAGGTGGGGGAACAAATGATGGGGAGTTTTGGATAGATTTGCCGAGTGATGATAGAAGGGAATTTGTCAAATATGGGGACTTGAATAGTGCTAAGCTTTATGTTCATGTGAAGCCTGCTCTTGGTGGAACTTTTACTGATATTGCTATGTGGGTGTTTTGCCCTTTCAATGGACCCTCCACTCTGAAAATTGGAATGACAAGTAGGGCTTTTAGCAGGGTTGGAGAGCATGTTTGTGACTGGGAGCATTTTACACTTCGTATATGCAACTTCTCTGGAGAGTTGTGGAGTATATATTACTCACAGCACAGTGGTGGCATATGGGTGGATGCCTATGAACTGGAGTATATTAATGGAAATAAAGCTATTGTCTACGCATCAAAAAATGGACATGCAAGTTACCCCCACCCTGGAACATATATCCAAGGGTCTTCAAAATTAGGGGTTGGTATTAGGAATGATGCTGCTCGTAGTAATTTGTACGTGGATTCCAGTGTTCAGTACGAGATTGTTGCAGCTGAGTATCTAGGAGATGCTGTCACAGAGCCTCAGTGGTTGCAGTTTATGAGACAGTGGGGTCCTAAAATTGTTTATGATTCAAAAACTGAGGTAGATAAGATGATAAACACCCTTCCTGGGAGGCTACGAAATCCATTTGGTTATCTGATTAGAAAGCTTCCAGTGGAGCTGTATGGTCAGGAAGGTCCTACAGGGCCAAAGGAGAAAAATAACTGGATAGGAGATGAAAGATGGTGAACTTATATGAAGCTCAATATATACATGAAACCAATTGGTCACATCGGCTAAGTTATTTTTTTCTGGGCCAGAATGTTGTAACTATATGTTGTTGTACATTCATATATATAGTGAGAGAGGTTATATACTTGTGCTATAGTTTTGGGAGGAACTTCTGTTATTATTATTGGATTTGGAGAGGATAGAAAGTTGAAAATTAGGATTTCTTGTCTGGGCTTGTGTTTTATGAGAGTTGTACTGAAAATGTCTGATATCCTCCGGTGATATGTTTATCAATACCAAAAAATTGTTTGGCATGACTGTGGATGATTCAATGAAAATTACTTGTGTTTCGTGCATGCCAAATAAAAATGGATAAATAAATAATTAAGTCCAGACTAAAATATTGCTTACTAAAAATAGATTGTATCCGATTTCAAGACCACTGCCTGGAATTATTTCAGTATATAACAGTCAAATTAGTGAAAAAAATAGCATAAATTATACGGTGAAAAATGCTCTCGTTGAGAGTCGAACTCAAGACCTCCCGCTTACTAAACGGGTGCTCTAACCAACTGAGCTACGAGAGCTGCTCACTTTTGAAAGTAAACAACTTTACTTATATAAAATAACATTTTTGAAAGTTGATTTTTTATAATCAATCTTTGTTCAATTTAAGGACAATATTGTTTATGTATTTGTTAACTGTTAGTCGTATCTAACTTTGGCCTTCGACAATTATCCTATAATTGTGATACATAAAATTCACTATTTCTAAATGATTTTGAATTTGATTTGAACAAATGATTATAAAAAAAATTCATTATTTCTGAATTTTATCTCTCATTGTTAACACTGATTATATCATTAAATCCGTCTTTTCTCCATTTTCAAGGCATTTAACGCACCAAAGAAGGAAATATTTGGCATCAATAAAAATGTGTTCCATCTAATTAGAGAACGAAAGTATAGGTTTATTTTATAGAGATATAAAGACAAAATATTCTCGTTTTTATTACATGTCTTTATTTGAAACCTTTATATATATATATATTCTTATATACATATATTCTCTTTAACTTTCTACACAGTCAAGCAATTTTCATCTTTATGAAGCAAACTACAAAAAATGATCTTAATTTCTAATCTTTTATTTATTTTTCTTTATTTTCTTGATAAAGTAAAAAAAAACTTTCCTAATAATTATCATTTAGAAGTCAAGTTCGACATGGCTTCAATTAGTCATAAAAAATTGCAAAATCAGTACAAGTATTATATCTTAACCTTTCAAAAGCAGAACAATCTGAAGCAGACCATGAAACTAATGTTTTACAATCTCAGTAAATATTTGCATAAGAACGTAAATGGTAGGAAAATCGAATAAATAGCATACCATTAGATAATTTCACAAGCTTAATATTTTAGATCATCTGTTGATATTTTAACTAATCCTTGATTTATTAGGGATGAAGATTTAACTCACTTCAGAGAATCCAAATCTTAATACGTCAATGACAACAGTTTTCAGCCACACAACAAAGGGAAAAAAAGGGAAGGATTAGGGTAAATCATGCGAAAATGAACCAAACCACAAACAGGGGCATCTATATGACAATAGAATTCGTGAGATTCAAATTAGTTTTCATTCGACAGGCTCAAACTTCTATACACTGTGCAAAGTCTTCTCTAAGCACCTTCAAAGTCAAAGCATCTATCTCCTTCATCATGAATAGACAGAGGTAACCTAATGCAGCCCAAAAAATTTGATTACTTTTTTACAACATTCTTGAATGAAACTGATCCTACATGTTGCTCGATGGCAAAGGCTAATATACCTGCAGTATGCAATACCCATGATGATGGAATGGTAAAAAGGAAGGTAACTTATTTATGAACATTGAACAGATAGATAGTTCAAACCTAGATTAGAAGGACGAGGCTCCTATTGAAGAGAACCCAGCAGCTTTTCTTTCCTTCAGAGTTGAAGCCAACCAGTCCAGGCCTTCATAAAGGCCATCTCCTTTAAGTGCACATGTGCCTTGTATGTGCCATTTTCTATTCTTTAGATCAAAGAGACCTAGGCCTTCACATACTTCCATTGGCGTCATAGCTCCTCTCTACAAAAGAGAAAAAAAAATTATTAAGGCAAAACTCACTGTTTGACCAGAATACTTTGTTCAAGAATAGAAGTCTGCTATTTTACAGGATATCAAAGATTAATAATTTTATATAGCATATAATAACCACAGAGAACAAAACAATTCCAACATTTCAGCTTTCCCACCTTCTTGGTCTAGATTTCTAGCAAAAACATTTTATCAATACCACAAGTTAATTTCAGCCATCAACTTGGTACATATCTAGCAAGATATTTTCAACCCGTTTATACCCCCCATCAAACAATCAATCTGAGCAAGGTTAAACACAAGCCTGAAATTGGCACGAATTGCAGCATTATCCCCTCCTAATAGCGGAAGAAGTAAAAACATATATTACTCCACATAATATAGCAAAAAGATGAGTTGAATTTTAGACCAAGATGAAACTACAGTTGTTAGTGATTTTTTTTATGGTCGGGCAGGCTATCTGGCGTATGGATAGCTCTAAGACCAAACGCTATACTTCTGGTTATCTTTAGAGCTGTTGTATTATGTGTCTACCTGATCCAGTTCTACCATTTGCTGAAATTTAATCACGAGGAACAGGACCAGCAGGGACCATACTTTCTAACCATCTTCGCAAAAAGGCCCTAATATCTCACCCCAAAAGTTATGAGCACAACCGACTTACATGCTCTTATTTGAGGAGTGTTATAAGTACAAAAATAAGGCACAAATATTTCTAATCAGGAATATATAAATTATATATGAATTATTAGGAACATTTTTACTTATTCCCGTATCATATCCTTATTAATAGAGGATGTTAAATTTCCTCTATTTATTGTATTAGTTTCATTTTCTCAATATAAATAAAACACTTGTACTGCCTCAAAACCATATGGTTTCAATTTAATGTCTCTCTATATCCTAAAGTTTAACACCCGAAAAGCTTTATTATATTCACCTAGTGGGATAGGACTTTTTTTGTTGTTGTTATTGCTGTTCTACACAAGATTTAAGATAGCAGTAATAACATTTCAAAAACCTCCTAACTAATATCAAGTGATTGTAATTGTTTCAATGAATTGATTAATGCAAAACTTAACAGAAATATGTATCAGTACATTTTAAACAAACTAAAATAGTAGAAATTCTGATATCCTCTTGGTGTATTCAGTAAACAATGTCAACCAATTACAAGTTTTCGCCACTGTATGATCTCCAGTCATAGAGATAACCTTAATGTCAGGACGTGCAACTAAAAACAAGTAAAAGGGTAACAAAGAAATACCAGGTCCTGCTTGTTGGCAAACACCAAGATGACACTATTGAGCATAAATGGGTCATTTATGATTGTCTGCAAGTAATCCATGAATCAATTCAAAGTTTGATCAGAATGACATACGAAGACACTTATGAAAGTGAAATTTCACTTTATCACCTGAAATTCCTGCTTTGCTCTACCAATTCTCTCACGGTCCAGACTATCAACAACATAGATCTGTATAAATGAATACATCAACAAAAGTATCAACCTTGCCACCATATGCCCATATAAACCTTTCTTTCCAGACTTACTGGAATGATTAATGATGTTGAAAGAAGGAATTTTTCACAAAACAACCAGCTTAACATAACTCTACTTTCACTGAGATAAAAGCATGAAAATTAATCCTCACCAGGCCATCTGTGTTGTTAAAATAGTGCCTCCAAAGCGGCCTTAGTTTCTCTTGTCCCCCAACATCCCAAACTGTGAAAATAACATTCTTATACTGAACTTTCTCCACATTGAAACCTGCAAGACAATATAAATTATAAACCTAGAGAAACAATATATAGATCTATTTGCTAGCTGCAATTAAACAAGCCATGTCAATACCATACAGACATTTAGCAACTGTCACTAACAAACTATCAAACATGCCAATCTTCAGAGTTTGACAAAAACTATTAGTATGCAACTATTGGAATCATGAACCACTAGAGCTAGAAAATTTATACAAAGTAAATATTGAGCAGAGACAGAAGGAAGGTTAGAAGAGTGATTGTTGACAATAACTGCCAGAGTATGTCAACTCTTCATACCTGCAATTTAAATCAAATTTGTTGGAAAGTTGCATTAAATTATCACCTCTAGCCTACGGTAGTTGAAGCCTGTTTGGGGGCTGTCTTAAATAAAATTTAAAGGGTGAATATAACTAAAATAGAATATAGAAGTAGGGTACTAACCTTGTAAGATGTTTAGTAGGGTTAAATTAGACTCTAAATTTAATGTCTAAGTAAATTTTTTGGACAACTTCAAGAGAACAGATAAGGGCTTTTTCAAGTTTAGTGGAGCAATCGAAGATCCCAAATCCAGTGTTATGGAAACCAGTCTAGTTATTGACCCGGTTGAGATACTAGGTTAATGGTCGGACCTTTGGGTCACTTGATTAACTCGATTGACCCAGTCTACAATAAAAAATAAAAAATAAAAATATAATATACATGTCTAACATAATTTGACAAATCCTACCCGCATTTAAATTTTTATTATAATAAAGTATTAATGCATTAAATATCGAATAAAGCTCAAGATAATGTGATCTCATAGTTTAAATTTCAAAATATCATCATAGTAAAGCAATTATCCAAAATAAAGTTCTTAATAATAACATAAATCCATAAATAAAAGTAAACAACAGAACTCCATAAATAAGTTTAAAGGGAAATTACATACATACACTCACACATATATAGCAAAAATAAAAATAAAAATAAAAAGATAAACTTGGACCAGGTCACCAGGTTTAGCAATCATATAGAATTTACATTAGCTCTCAGTGGAGACGTGAGTCTGCTGCTTCAATCAAAGGAAGAATCAGATTTTCAGAAAGATTCCATATTGCAGATAATTTTGCCCCATATTAAAACTATCCATTCTTATTAATTAATCAGCAAAGTCCTTTTTATTTCATGAATTTTTTTTTTCACTTTAAGGATATCGGCAATAGAATATTTTCATTGACAGCACTTTTATAATCACGCTGTCATTGATAAAAAATAAGTTTATTATTTCAATCTCAACCAATACTTGCAAAACTAACTCCTAACAAAATATTAAAGTGGACAGCAATTTGTGAGTTTTACCGTGTCAGAAAAGAAAAAACCACAGCAATTTATTTCCAGCTCCAACTTTTGTTCCACTAAATTAATTGAAACTCCAAACATGGTTGCATGCACTTCACTTGTACCCATTGCAAGTAGATATTTTTTCCTGACAATCAAGAGGGGAAATCCTCTTTTATCCCAACAAACTTATTCTTACAAAACGTGGCTTTACTGTTAAAAAGTTTCGCCAGTCAACACAAAGTCAAGGGAGCAAATATACAACTCTGCTAAAACTCAAATTTACGCAATCAAAGCACAAAAACAAAGCAGATAACCAAGCAAGAAAGATTTAAGGAAGAACAAATATGCGTTGGGATCTAACAAATAAAAAAATATAAAATTAGAACTAATCAATCCACCCACCAATTGTAGGAACAGTGGATAAAACTTCTCCAATGTGAAGCTTGTAAAGTATGGTTGTTTTGCCAGCAGCATCAAGACCAAGCATAACAACCTGAACAACCAGATCATCGAAACAACAAATAATTGAGTTCAGAAATTAACATCTAACAAACACAAAAGAATAAACAAGTAGGGTTGTTAGAAATTACCCTCATGTCGGTGTTGCCGAAGAAGGTGTCGAAGAGCTTCCGAAAAGCTTGACCCATGCCGGTGCTTGTATGTGAGTATCTATCAGATTGCGAAAGCTACGAGATTTCAATTTGGGTTTTGATCGATTTTGCAAATTGAGCTGAGAATGAAAGAGAGTTTCTGTCAACTCTGAACAATCAAACCAATTTTTCTGCCTTTGGCTTTTTCCTTCCTTCCAAGAATTTTCTCCCTATGTAAGCACCAACTAACAACCCAAACTCATTTTGAATTGGCATTGAAATTGAAATTTGAAACAAAACAATGCACCACACTATTTTGTTTATATTTTAAAGTAAAAAATATTTTCATGAATTGTAATAACATTCATTATTAATTATACCATATAAACAAAAAGTTTTTTTTTATTGAGTTGTTACATGTATACTTACTTTTAGTGTTCTTATGGTATACTTGTATTATAATATCAAGCAATATTATGGTAATTTATTCTATAATAAATAATAATAACATAAAAAATAAAGTACAATTTATATAGGATAAAAAAAATTAAATAGCATGTTTAAAATTAATATTATTATTTAACAATTGACCTTTACAAATAGATCCGTCAATTTTAATAGTTAGTATTGGCATGGGTTTCCAATTTTATTTTATGATAATAAAAAATAAAAGATATTACTAAACTATAAAAACTATATTTATAAAAGGTAATTATGAAAGAAATAATTATTTTAATTTTATCATACACAAATTCTTTATTTGAAATAGTTAATTGAACTAAAACACAGTTACCAAATTTAAACATAAAATAACAAAATATTAAGAATAAAAGTGATAATAAAATAAAATGAATTAAAAAAATAAATTTGTTTTTTCAAGAAAGTAAGTTTTTTGTGATAAAATTTCTATTGTTTTTTTTCCCTTTCCTTTCTCTTCTATTTCTTTCTTCTTTTCTCACTGAATTCCTTTCTTCTCACTTTATTAATTTATCTCTGTTCGTTTTCTTTTCTTTCTTCTTTGTTTATAATTTTCAATTATTAAGTACTTCTATCTCTAATTATTAAATACTTAAATTTTTGACAAAATGAAACTAAAATAAAAAATTAACTTGTATGTGTTGTATTGTTTTAATTATGTAAATATGTTATAATCATGTAAATATGTTATAATATTTTAATTACAATTCCAAACCTTTACAAAATTAAGTTTATATTATTAATTACGATAAAGTATGTAACATGTAAAGTTAATAATCATCTTAATTATTAGAAACATTAATTGACTAATTAAACATATAAAATATTTATATGATTAAGTGTGTTTCATACACACACAGTTATATATATATATATATATATATATATATATATATATATATATATATATATATATATATATATATATATATATATATAGAGAGAGAGAGAGAGAGAAAGAGATATCCATATAATATGTGAATTTGGATGTGTATGATGAGAAATACATAAATAAGTATTTATGTATTTAATATAAGGGTCCATTAAACAAAAATAAGATTATTTAAAAATAAGATATCTGATTGGGATATGTTAAAATGGTTTTACATCTAATTTAATATAGATCACCATATCCCAATAAACTGAAATCGGTTAAAAAATATATTTTGTCGATCATTCATAAAAGATTATTTTGTTGCTTGCTACGATAACCTTGAAAAACAAATACATTAAAGCAAATATTTTTTATATTTAGTTAAGATTTCATACAGTTAAAATAAATATTAGACTATCAATGGATTAAATAAATAAGGACTACGAATTTTTAAAACAGTAGTTACTGTATAAAAAAGGCTAACGGTACAATCTGATTAGATGACTGGTGGTGGTGGCGCTCAGCGAGTGATACTAAGTAACAATGGCGGTACAGAAAGTGACACGACTCTAACAACTAAAGGTGTAACAAATACAAACAAGATCGTCATCTCTACATGCGAAACTATCGAAACCACCGTAAACAACAATAATAACACCATGAAAACCATATATTAATGCAATCATGGTTACATCAATTCCCCTAAACTAATAGGTGGAAAAAATACAGAATATCCAACCAAAAGGATTTTTCTGCACAAATCGTCAGAGGTTACGTCACACCCAAGGAGTGATCAATACTTAAAATTGACTCATCCATCCTGTGATTCTACGGAAGCTGCCTTGATAAATCCTCCCATACGACTACGTACTATCATATCCTAAATTAGCAACTGCATAATCTAACACTCACCCAAACAGGGCAGTATCACCAACCAGCCAAACCTCTGAAACCAGGAACCACTCCCAACACGATGCATTAGGAAAAGCAGGGAACAAGATCTTTGAGAGCAAAATGCTGCATGTGTTCTCAAACCATCCGGTATTTGATTGAATCAAAGCGCCTGTGACACAAGTAAGAATGCCGATGTGTGTTAACTTCTATATTGTATATAACCTACTACGAGTCAACCATTTCATCTTGCAACTCGCTTGGCGCAACAAGTCCTGGAATAGAAAGCATTCTTTGTCGTTCCCTATGTCTCTGAGCTGCAGCCTCTTCAGCATAAAGATCTTTGTTATCCTGCGGTAGAGGGACACAATTAACAAACCTTAGCGGTTAGACAAATACACCAAAAACATAAGTCTAACACATAACGATACACTTGCTGCGTCAAATAATCTAAGGGAAGCAAACCAAAACAACAACCAGCCATGATACATAGAACTTCATTAAGGAATTAGAATACCAGGCATGTTGCGAAATCAATGAAGTTACGTATTGAAAAGAACAGGTGCTTTCAATGAGAGAAGAGAATAATTATTTTAAAGAAAACTGTTTTCCTTCAGCTGTTTTTTCAGCTGGTACAAGGTTCTAAAAGGCAAAAAGTTTGATTTCAAGAAATTCAAAAATAAAATTATGCAAAAGCTTGGACAAATTTAAATTATCACTTGTACCAACTTCGTTTAGTAAAAAAATGATGCAGTAGTCAATATTCTATTGGCAAAAGTTCAAACTTCCCAATTGTGGTGCTGGTGAAATGAGGTAAAACATACAGTACTATATAAATTACCTGAGCTGAAAATTCTTTTGACTGTACAAGAAAATCTCGAATGTGAGTTTTAAATATGGCAAGGTCATTTGTTGACTCAAAAAGTCCATTAACAAATTGCGTAACCTGCAAATTTCTTGCAATTAGTCTTCTATTCGGGCAAAGGGATTTACAATATTAGTTTTCTCCTCAATTACCTCTGAAGCAGTCATGTTTGGAAATGATGTGCTTAAAAGTTTTATTGTGAACTCACGTACAAAAGCTGCATTACTTGGGTAAGGATAAGGATTTGTAGCAGCATCCCAAAGAGGCTCAGTTAGGGAGCCAGAGTCAGCCTGATAAATGCCAAACTCTTCAATATAGCAAATTTTCACTGACTAATGAAACAAAAATAAAGGTAAGATTTGAAACTGTACCAGACAGAACAAATGTTGAAGCACCAACACATGTAATTTGAACCCAGGTTTATGAAAAGTGTCTGTCAAGACAGCAAATATCTCTTGCTCAATTGTCAAAAAGTACGTCCGATAAAACTGATTACAGAACTCTGATACCTGTTTAATATATGCAAGTAGACATTAAACATAAACTGATAGAGAAAAACAACGGAAAACTTGAGGGAGGATCAGAATCATCCAGAATAGGAAAGTGAGATAATAACAAACAAGAAAAACTAAGGAAAATAAAAGACCGGTTTGTTTGTGCTCAATTAGAAAACTGTTTCTTTATTAAAATAAGTTTCTACTTCTTTAGGTCCAATTTGTTTATTTAATGAGCAGTTTTCAGGTTTTCTTAAGGAAATTTTTGCCTATTTTATTAAACAGGTACTTAATTTTTTTTTAAATAAGCACTACGAAACAGTGCTTCATCTAAAATAAGTTATTTTTCTTAAAATTGCTTATTGTAGAAACCTGTATTTTAAGTATAAATAAATTGTTTAACAGCTTAGGAAATGAAGTGAGATATGGATTAAATAATAATCAAGGATCACCTGAAACTTCTTCAGCATCTCAAACAATAGGTTTAGTCCAGTCTCAGCGATATTCCTTTCTGTATGCCGAAATGCCCATATTATTGAATCCATAACAAGCTTCAGTTGCTGAAACAAATTACACACAACATCAGAAACCAAATAAACTGCCACACAATTGTTTAGCGTAGGCAAAGTGCTAGGTAAGAAAAACCACCTGACTGGACAGGCAGATCAAAGCAGGGAAACAGTGAGTAGCTATGGCACGCAGTAATGAGAAGAACTTTAGCCGATGCTCTGGGTAGTCTTCAAAATTCTTTGTAATCATCTGTGTTCCAGAATAAAAGAATAATTACAAATGTTGATATTTAGGTGCAGATATCCAATAATTATACACCATCACAATTGATAGAATATAACAGACAATGAATCAAAAACAGAACTTCTACGCGATGTCAAACCAGTTTCTGCAAATTTAAGCATAGATTAACAAAAAACACAGACCAGAAAAAGGCCATTCAACCAGGGAAAATAAATGTGGGTTGGCCATGCTGGAAGTCAATGTAAGGGCATTATGATCAACTATTGCAGTGTCCAATGCAGTTCCCTAGACAAATAACCTAGACAATTACCTCCAGTGTGCACTGGAAAACAGCTTCAAATATGCGAGGGACATCTTCAACCATTGCAGCTTTATATCTGCAGAGAATATGAGCGATCTTAGCTTATTCTCTTTCTACAAGCTTATTTTGGCCACGGGTGGACATTATTAGATAATAAAAGAATATAAACGTAGAGTTCTGAATGTTAACGCTCAATTAATTAACAAATAGAGAGAAGAATTGACATACTTGTTTACAACCGTGGCAAAAAGTGACAAGACCTCTGATTCTCTTGCATCAGGCACATTCCTAGCATAATCTCCAAGAACAGGATCCATCATTGGTGGTACAAAATGTTTTGCAATTTGGGGTTGATCCTCTGCCTTGTCCAAGAATGTATCAACCAGTTTAAGTGTTTCTCTCTTAACCGAACTGCATCAATAACAACAGTATCAAGGTTAACAGCAACCCCATTAATACAAATTCAATGTTATATTAACCAAACCAACCGTAGAAGCTTAACATAGGATGTTCTAGAAGCAAAAGGTCCACCCTCTGCAATACTTTTCGATATAAGCTCACTATACATTCTGTTGCAGGTAAAAAAGATTTTAGTCATTATTAATGGGAGGATAAAAGAATCTAATCTGTATATATATTTGTTGCATAAAACAAAAATCCATGTAAAAATAATATAAAAACATTTCAGTCAACAGAACATACCGGTACACATTCAACATGTCCAAAAAAATCAATGTGATCTGTGGTAGGAAATATGTTCCTAGAGAAGATGCAACACTTGTATTTGTCTGCAATTAGAAGAAATGTAAAGCACGAGGAGAAAACTAAACAAACGCTACAAACCATGACACAAATATTAATGGTTAGATATGTAATATATAACCATGCCCGTAAGGTTGAGCCATTTGGAATAAGTGGTTCATGATACAATATTGGAAGTCTACAATACACTACCAACAAATAATAAGACCCCAAAGGTTTATGCCTTTATGAAGGTACATGCATGTTAGATAAGTAATATAAACCATTATTGGTTCATGATACGATATTGGAAGTCTACAGTACACTACCAAGTGGTCAAGAATTCGTTCCTCACATCCCCATTCTTCAAGTAACTTAAGATTGAAACTGTAAAATAATTCTAGAGGGCTTGATTGATCCCTCTCACAATCTTCTATTTATAAGAATAAATTGATACATAAGTACATGATAAATAGGGTAACCCTAGACACAATATAATCATGATAAATAGGGTAATCCTAGACACAATATAATCATGATAAATAGGGTAACCCTTGACACACTATAATGATGATAAAATAGGATAAATATCCTAACACTCCCCCTCAAGCTGGAGCATACAAATTGTATGTACCAAGCTTGGAACAAATAAACTCAATCCGAGGACCCCTTAATGACTTGGTCAATACATTTGCGAGTTGATCGTTTGACCCAATAAACTCAGTACATATTTCTTTGGTCAACAACTTTTCACGAACAAAATGACAATCAATTTCTATATGTTTAGTCCTCTCGTGAAACACTGGATTTGATGCAATGTGGAGAGCAGCTTGATTGTCGCAATACATCTTCATAGTATGGATGTCACAAAATTTAACCTCTTGAAGGAATTGTTTCACCCATATAAGTTCACATGTTAGTGATGCCATTGCCCTATACTCGGCTTCCGCGGTTGATCGAGCTACTACATTCTGTTTCTTACTTTTCCATGAAATAATGTTTCCTCCCAGAAAAACACAATATCCTGTAGTAGACCGTCTATCAATAGGTGAACCTGCCCAATCTGCATCACAATACCCAGAGACCTGAATGCTTCCTTTATCTTCATATAACAATCCTTGCCCGGGAGCCTTCTTTACATACCTTAGAATGCGAATGAGAGCATTCCAATGGTCAACACATGGAGCCTGCATGAACTGACTAACCACTCCAACTGCAAAGGATAGATCTGGCCTTGTAATAGTGAGACAAATCAGTTTTCCAACCAGCCTCCTATACCTCTCTGGATCGGAGAATAATTCACCTTCTTCTATCCTTAATTTCTGGTTTGGGTCCATGGGACTGTCTACCGGTCTACAATCAATCATGCCTGTTTCTTGTAATATGTCAAGAGCATACTTCCTTTGGGAGATTACAACTCCATCTTTTGATTGCGCTACTTCAATGCCTAAGAAGTATTTGAGACTTCCAAGATCCTTGGTTTGAAAATGTCTACACAAGTACTCTTTTAGTTGAGATATTCCAACAACATCATTTCCTGTAATGACAATATCATCAACATATACTATTAAGTAAACACATTTCCCGAGAGAAGAATGACAATAAAAAACTGAATGATCTGCTTCACTGCGTTTTAGCCCAAATTTTTGAACAATGGAGCTAAACTTTCCAAACCAAGCACGTGGGGATTGCTTGAGGCCATATAGATATCGATGCAATTTGCATACCATACCAGACTCCCCCCTGAGCAACAAACCCAGGAGGTTGCTCCATATAAACTTCTTCCTCAAGATCACCATGTAGGAAGGCATTTTTGATATCCAATTGATGAAGTGGCCAATGACGAATGGCTGCCATGGCAAAGAAGAGACGAATAGTAGTCATCTTGGCGACAGAAGAGAAAGTGTCACAATAATCAAGACCATAAACCTGAGTGTAACCTTTTGCAACAAGCCGAGCTTTGAGCCGATCAATTTCACCATCAGGGCCAACTTTAACTGCATACACCCATCGACAACCAACCGCCTTTTTTCCTGGGGGAAGGGGCACCAGCTCCCAAGTATTACTGTGGTCAAGAGCCTGCATTTCTGCAATCATAACTTGTCGCTATCCAGGATGATCAAGTGCTTCTTTCACATTCTTGGGTATAACAACAGAGGACACTGAGGATAAAAGAGAAAAATAGGAGGGCGACAATCGATGATAGCTTAGAAAATTATAAATGGGATGAGGGTTTCGAGTGGAACGAGTACCTTTTCTGAGGGCAATAGGCCATGCTGAATCATTTGCACCAGGAGGCGTGGGAGGAGGTGACGAGGGAGAAGAATCTGAAGTAGGAGATTCACCATTGTTTTGGGGAGGTGGACTATCCATTGGGGCCCTGTGTGGGATGATCTCAGTATGTGGAGAAACATGTGTAGAAGGATGGTGATCAAGACTTGGAATGACAGAGACAGTGGAGTTATTTGACTCAGCCATTGGAATAGGAAGGACCTGCTGGAGGATAGAAACATCCTGAACAGATGGAGAGAAGTAAGGAGTCTGTTCAAAGAATGTGACATTGGCAGACATGTAATACTTCTTAGTTTCAGGAGAGTAACACCGATATCCTTTTTGAAGTCGAGAATAGCCTAAGAAGACACATTTGAGAGCGCGAGCGGAGAATTTGTCTAGACCTGGAGACATGTCATGAACAAAACATACACAGCCAAACACTCGGGGAGATGTATGAAAGAGAGGATCATTAGGAAACAAAATGGAGAAAGGGATTTATTATTAAGAGAGGAGGAGGGCATCCTATTAATAAGATAACATGCAGTTAAGATGGCATCCCCCCAGTGATGGACAGGAATATGGGCACCAAGCAAAAGGGTACGAGCAGTTTCAACCAAATGTCTATTTTTTCGTTCTGCTATACCATTTTGCTGTGGTGTATGAGGACAAGTAGACTGATGTAAGATACCATGGGAACTCAAGATGGTAGAAAAGGAGGATGAGAAATACTCTTTTGCATTATCACTTCTTAATATTTTGATTACTTGACCAAATTGATTCTTGATTTCATTCAAAAAGGATGTAAAGATAGATAACAATTCAGAACGATTTTTCATAAGATAAACCCAAGTATATCTTGAATATTCATCAATAAAGGTAACAAAATATCTAAAACCAAAAGAGGAGATACGACTAGGTCCCCATATATCAGAATGGATGATGGAAAAACTAGAATTACATATTGATTGAGACCTTTTAGGAAAGGAAGATCTAACATGTTTTCCTAATTGACATGACTCACATTCTAAGGTTTGGAGACCACTAAGTTCAGGACACATCTTTTTTAATTTGGACAAATGAGGATGGCCAAGTCGATCATGTAGCACTTTAGGGTTAGGAGCAGCAACACAGGACACCCTTGGACGAGATCCAAAATGGTATAATCCGCCAACTTCATATCCTTCTCCAATCTGTCTCCCCGAACCACGCTCCTGTATAACAAAAGATTTATGATCAAAGGTTATTGAACAATTTAACATTTTAGTCAACTGACTTAAGGAAATTAAATTAAAAGGACAATTAGGGACAAAAAGGACTGAGTTGAGATTGAGGGAGGGAGATAAAGAAACATGACCGACTCCTTTGGAAGAAGTTTTAGATCCATTTGCAAGGGTTATGAAATGAGGTTTTTCTCGAAAGGAAATAGATGAGAACAAAGAGGTATTACCAGAAATGTGATCAGAAGCACCTGAGTCAATTACCCATGAATTTTGACCTTCCATAGATTGAGAAATGCAGACTGTTGATGTATTGGGAGATTGAGATGGTTGTGCCAAGCTGTTAGACTTTAACCTTAAATACTCTTGATATTCATCCTCAGAAAACATAGAAGTGGAAGTTTCAGTCTTCGAAGTGGAAGTTTCAGTCTTCGAAATATTTGCGGTTTTGGAAGGAAAACCATGTAAGGAGTAGCAATTCTCTTGAGTATGACCCATCCTTTTACAGTATGTGCATTGAGGACGTCCCCGACCTCCTCGTCCACCTCCTCTAGTGCCACGTCCTCCTCTTCCTCGTGTGGCAACCATGACAGATGGTTCCACTAGTTCATGCGCTTCTTGAGTTTGAGGTACCGGGACACGTAGAAGGCGAGTGGTCAATGTTTCCATAGAGGGGACCTCATGACCAGTTAGAAGTTGATCTCTGAGATGATCAAAATCGGGATGTAGGGCACGAAGGATCAACACCATGTAAAATTTGTCTAGTTTCTTTTTGATATCCTCTAATGGATCTACTTCCAAAAACATCCTAAGTTCTTCGACAGCAGATTGAGCTTCAGCCATGAAGGACACCATATCATGATCTGCCATTTTAAGAGATGCAAGCTTGTTCGTAGTGTCATAGAGACGTTGAATATCATTGGCATAAATGCTTTGGGCTTTCTTCCAAAAGGAGTGACAAGTTTTGAAAGCCCTCAAAGATACAAGAAGTTTGGGTTCCACTGATTGCCATAATGGGGCACACAACTGGAAATCTACTTGTTTCCACTGATCAGCTTTTTCAGTAGGCACATGGCTTCCATCTCGCTCAAGGTGGTCATAATGCCCTTGGCCAAGGAACCACATTTCAACGGCAGCAGACCATGATAGATAATTTTTTCCATTTAGCTTCTCGGAGGTAATTGATGGACTTCCAGAGAAGGAAAGAGTACTGCCAGATGCCATTTTTGAAGAAGACGAATAGTACTAGCGAGGAACAAGGAAACCTTAAGGGTTTAGACGAAGGAAACTGTGCCAGTGATGGACGACGGCGGCAGCGGTGGCCGGACGGTGGCCGGCAGCGACGGTTGCCGGACGGTGGCCGGCGGCGACGGTGGCCGGCGACGGTGGCCGACGGCGGGCAACGGCGGACGGTGGCGGGCGACGAAGAACTGTGGCGCCGAACAAATATATATTACGAGACAGAAACCAACTTAAGATTGAAACTCTAAAATAATTCTAGAAGGCTTGATTGATCACAATCTTCTATTTATAATAATAAATTGATACATAAGTACATGATAAATAGGGTAACCCTAGACACAATATAATCATGATAAATAGGGTAATCCTAGACACAATATAATCATGATAAATAGGGTAACCCTTGACACACTATAATGATGATAAAATAGGATAAATATCCTAACAAAGTAAAAAATTGAATTTTAACAAAAGGTAAGAAAGCCAGGGCATTGGCCATGATCAAATAATAAGATCCAAAAGGTTTATGATTTTATGAAGCACGTGCATGTTAGAGAAGTAACATAAACCATTATTGGTTCATGATACGATATTGGAAGTCTACATTACACTACCAAGTGGTCAAGAGTTCGTTCTTTGCATCCCCATATATGAAGTAAAAAAATTGAATTTTAACAAAAGGTAAGAAAGCCCATGTGCATTGGCCTCGCTCAAATAATAAGACCCAAAAAGGCTTATGCTTTTATGAATGTTAGAGAAGTAACATAAACCATTAATGAGGATCCACCAAACAGCTAAAACTTTCAAAATAATAGTTATATGTCTAACAATTACATATCAACACTTGGTAGAAACTTAAGAAAAGACAAGGTGTTAAAACCCTGCCTAATTATCAAATAACTAGGAAGGTACAACATTATATTATAATGACTCCTATAATGTGCTCAGTACCAAAGTCATTAGATGTGTTTTTTATGAAAGTTTACTGAGAAGGAAGGTTGCCCTATTTCCAAGTAAAGGTAAGGCTAATCTACAAGTTTCACCAAAGGCTTATGGCTGTCCTTCTAATAAGCTATTCATGACGGTCCATCACCAGCAGCAGGAATTATACCAAAAACCTTGTGAATAATGCAAAAATTTCAATAATGCACACATGAAGAGTACAGAATACAAAAATTCCAATTATGATCATTTACTAATAATGGAATGAACAGAATGTAAGATACGAAGAAATAATTCACCCATCAACAAAGAACAAAGACTTGTGTAAGAAATTCTAAATTTGGAAACAAAAGATCAAACAACAAATTAATCAAAGAACTTATTTTCAGATCCTTCGAAGCATGCAAAGTGGAATTCTCAGGAAATATAAAGTAGAATAAACAAAATTATTAAAAAATTATACCTGTAATATATTTAGAACATTTCGGATCACATCTTGATCCTTCAGAAAATCAACATTTTGATGTGCCTTCCCAATAATTTCCATCCATCTCTACAAAAGAATGAGTAGGATGACATTTCGTGGATGTAAATAATATTAAAGAGATAAAAGAAATAACGTGGCTTCTTAATTAAACAGATAACCTGATTCGGCAGCACCATCAACTTTTGAAGATATTCATCTCTCTTCTGAACATCAGACTCTGCTTGAATCATGTAACCAACCTACAATATTTAATATCAATTAAAAATATACACATGAAAATATAAGCATACCACCTAAGATTAACAATCAACTTAAGAGAAAAATGGATACCGATTCATAGAACGAGTGTATTTGATGGGGTTCAAGATCCACAATGGTATTTGGAAGAGTAGTAAGAAGTTCAAAAACAAAGGGCCCATTTTCTCCAACCTGACATAATATCGAACATTATTAATATTATTCTTATTATATATGTAGAAACGGAATAAACTTGCTTTTGGGAGGATGACTGTTACCTGGGTGATAACAAATTTACGCTTGCACTTCTGAACTATTTTCAAAAATGTATCGCAGGCCATATCCTAAAATAAGTTAAACACGAACAAAAATACGAAAAATGAATTCTGAATGGTAAAAATATTCTACATGTAAAAGAATGTTTTAATCATTGAAGAATGCACAGTATTTAAATTAAATTTTAGCAGAAATTGGTAAAAACACAAAGCAAAATTGGAATAAACTACTAGTTCAAAAGAAAAATGAAATAAGTTAGAAGTAGGTAAAAACACAAAGCAAGGCATATAAGGATCAGAATAATCAAATCACACATTGAGTTAAATGTACCACTAATATAATCAAGTTTTAAAAGAAAAAAGAGAATAAGAACTAAATTGGAATATTAAAACTAAAAAATCTAATACTGATTTGTTAAGAAAACTTATAATTTATTCTTGGATGGTTTATATAGGTTGCTGCCTGTAGTGTTGAAAGTTTAAGATAGACTTTTAGGGGCATCATATTAAAATATGTTTGTAATAGGGGTTTATGACTCTGCAGCAAATTCTGTTTTATTGTAATCTGTGTGATTTAATATTTCTCTTCTGCGTTGTCCAAGATATCAATTGATGTATAAATTTCAAGTTATCTAACATAAACAAAGCTCCTACCATAAGAAAGACAAGCACAACCAGGGTTTATTCCAAACAAGTCATGCAAATATCATCAGAGATGACATACATATAAATGTGACAGAAAATAAAAACACAAATCAAAACCTGAACTCCAGGACGTGTCTCATGCATAAACTCAAACAACTTATTAACAACAGTTTTAAGAAACTTCCAGTGAGCTCTTAAAAACCGTGGATACTGCCCCACAACATACCTGTCAGAAGAAGAAACTGCACATTATTCAACAAAGGAGATGCATTAATAAAAACAAATAGCAAACACTTAAGATTGAAACTGTAAAATAATTTTAGAGGGCTTGATTGATCCCTCTCACAATCTTCTATTTATAAGAATAAATTGATACATAAATACATGATAAATAGGGTAACCCTAGACACAATATAATCATGATAAATAGGGTAATCCTAGACACAATATAATCATGATAAATAGGGTAACCCTTGACACACTATAATGATGATAAAATAGGATAAATATCCTAACACAAACGAATACACAAAAATCACTTACATGATATTACTAGCAATAACAGCTTTGTTATCTTTTCCTTTTGTGATTTCACATAGGTTTAGTAAATCACGAATGACCATAACCAAAAATCTGTTTTCCTGCCACAAAACCAAGATGTGAGTTTTAACTTATTTTTCTTGAAATAACACAAAACAAAAGAATCCAAAAGAAAAAACAAAGATATTTGCTAGGATTCATGTGTAATCTAGCCTTTTGGGCCTGCGCATTGTAATGGTCAGAGTACCTGCGCAGGAGCCAATTCTTCTAGACTACAGAATCCAGCCTAATCAGCTAGACACATACAGCTACTAGGACTTAGTTAGCTGTCACGTCTGTTTGCAACTGTAAAAATATCAATATCTTTGATTTTCTAATTTCATATCAGAATAAAAACGATAATCTAGGAATTATTTCAGTCAAATTATTCCCACCATGAATACAACTAACATTACTCGGTTAGAAAATTATGTTATACATACATCAATTAAAAAAATAAAATAAAATAAAACAACAATGAGGATAAAAATATATTGATAATTAGGATATATCAGTTTAGAGTCCATATTACAAAGCCAAAAATGTTGATATGTACCAACAATTGGGCTTAAATGGCTCTAGTCCTGTTACCATGTTTGTCAAACTCAAACTCGAGTGAAGAAGTAGGACAAGTTGAACTCAATTGTAATTTCCTTGCCTCCAATGACCTTATTACAACAATGATTTACCATGACTCAAATGATTTGAGGAAATTAACTCCTTTTTCAAATGTTTTAACCTCAATAACTTGCTTTTATGAATTTATAAAAAAATGGGTCATTATTGCAGTTTTATGTTAAATTAGTTTAGTAATTGCGATTTGCTATTTTACTACATTATTTGAATTATTGTTGAGTAAATAGTATCATGTTAAGCATATATGTCATCAATAAGTTTTTAAGTAATATTCTTTTTCGATTATGTTGGTAAACTCCCAAGAATTTCCATGCAAACTTCACTAGACAAATTTAGGGAGGCTACACAAGTTTATGTAAACGCTATAGGATTGTAGTTATCAACATTGACTTGGGGCTCTGCCATGCATCTTTTCCAGCATTGCATTTCACCCAGAACCACATCTCTGTTTCTTCTCTGTGAAGAGCAGTTCTGGTCTCATTTTGTGCCTTATGTTCTTTTATATTGCCTAAAAATTAATGAGTTGGATTCTTTGGTTTCTTTATCTTCCCTACTGGGTCTTCTATTATACTCTTTTGGTGTATGTTATATTCACTGTTATTTTCTCATGCTTACTGTGAGGTCTCGAAAATTTAACCACTGTCAAATCACGTAATTATTACCCTCAAATCCTGTCCAGAATTTTTAATTAAGAAACGAACCCCACCCCTCGTTCTTGACGCCATTTAATGCACCCTCGTCACACGTGCAGTGCAATTAAAACGCACTCACACTCATTCTGCATGTAGCTGCCAAGTGTCACTTTAGAACGTTCGAAAACGTTAGTGGAATCCAAGTGGCACCAGGCAAATGGACGTTCGTCCTACGTGGGGAGAGAAATCACTTTTCTAGAAAACCCTCTCCCATTTCTCTGCATGCTTCATCTTCTTCCCCGAACTTTTGCTTCCAAATCCTCTGCCTTCTCTCTAGAACCTCCATCTTCTCTCTACCATATCTTACCTTCTTCTTCTCCGATCCAATTTCAGAGACCATAGAAGCAGTCCAGACGCCGTGAGCTTTCCATCAAACCGAACAAGTTCCAGTTTTGAATTCTGGTACGTTCGTCCTTTAGCTGTTCATTATTAGGGTTCATGCAAAAACCAAGTATGGTTACATGCATTTTCTGTCTCTGAATCAAATGTTGGTTTCTGGTTTGATTTTAGTTCCAAGAGTTGAGTAGTCTGAGGTTAGAGGTGATAGTTGGGCGAACACGAATTTTCACGTTTGGACGTTCGTTCACTACTGATCCAGGTAAGGGGAGCTTTAGTAATTTAATTCATACTGTATAATGTGTGTGAAAGCATGAATTGTACTGAATATATGAAATGCCTGATGTTTACTGTGATTGAACGAACCCTGTTGTACTGGTTGTATATGAGTGATATTGTATGAACTGTATGTTGAGGCTGAACCATATGAATTGGAAAATGGATGATTTCTGTAAGTTATGTATGATAATATGAATTCTGTAATGTATGAGATTTATGGTGGGAATAAATTATAAGATATGAATCGCATGAAAAATGTAAATTTATGGTAGATGAAAAATCTGTAAAATATAAGAGTCCTTACTTTGATAATGCACGCTCGTCATCGAACGGTCTTCTACCGTTCGGTTTTTCCTGGAAATTGATTTCGAATAAGAGTTCTTTCATTTGGAAAGGATTCGGCTTAAGAACGAGCGTCCTCTGGTGAAAGTCTAGGTTTGAGCGTTCGGTTCATCCAAGAGGTGTCCAATGATTTTAATAATTGAACTCAGATTCGTAACGCTCGGTCTTATATCGAGCGTTCGTTCTAATTAGTGTTCGGTCATCTAATGAGCGTTCGTCCAAATGGGCTCTCGGTCTTGTATCGAGCGTTCGTCCTAAGTGGCGTTCGGTCTCAGACCGAACGCTCGTCCTTTCCGTAAACTACAACGAGCGATAGTAGCGTTCGTCCTGAATTTAAATGGCATTCGTCCTGAATTTAAATAGCGTTCGTCCTGAATTGAAATAGCGTTCGTCCTGAATTGAAATAGCGTTCGCCCATAAAGCTAAATAGCGTTCGTCCAAACGGTAACTTTATATCCGCTACCGCGTTCGGTTATTGACCGGCGAGTAGTACCTTTTATAAATTCGTGTCCGTTTTAATATCTAAAAGTCTTATGATGTTTTATTCACTTGGATTCGATCTAATATCCTTGAAAGTAAATTATTCTAAGTATCAGTTAAATCGTTCTAGAGTCGGTCCATGTAGTTGATTCAAGTGGTCACAACGTTCGTCCTTGGAAAGACGTTCGTTTTTCTTCTGTCAGAAACGAGTGTATCTCGGTATCATGATGACGTTCGTCCTCATTATGAAGGGGTCTGAACGCTCGTCTTTTTAGGGAAGTGGAACTAAGAATGAAAATGTGATGTTGAGGGAAGTATATAATGTGCGAACCATATATGAGATGAAACTAAGAGTTTGGAATTTGAACAAGCGTTCCAAGGAGGAACGTCTCTCTGATTTGAATGTGATGAGTGGTATAGTATGACCATGGTAAAATTGCTGATGGTTGTTCATCCTGATATTCCGTGAGTGCTCGTCCTCAAGTAGAGGGGAGTAGGTCATGTGTGGGAATGGCAGGAGGCCCTAGTCCTCTTGAGTACTTTGGACTGATAGGGCTAACCCTGGGTGGCAGCTGAAGAGTGTTTCCAGTTACCACACCACCCAAGTGCAAGAACGCCTATAGTTACATGGATTCATACAGTCCGGACGGTCGGTCTTATGAGAGTTTGGATGAATTATATTATGTTTTGATGTATTGTTGTATGTTTCGTATGTTAATTGCTTATGTGAAATTGTTATATGAGTTGTATGAATTAAACTACTTAAGCTTACCCTGTGTCTCTTTTCTTGTGTTGTCGTTCGTCCTTGAACGTCCGTTTTGTCTATGCAATGATCATCCGTGTGGATGTAAGCAGACGGGGAGGCGTTGCTTGAAGAAGCGCTGGAAGAAGAAAATTTGGGGGACGCCAATCTGGTTGACGTAGAGGTTAAAGCCGAGCCCTAGAGCGCTCGTTAGTTATAGCTTTCGTTTTCTGATTAGCTTTTGGACGTTCGGTTAAAGCTTGTAAAACCGTTCGTCTTTAAACTTTAAAATACTGTTGTATGGTATTTTACTTCTGTACGTGTGAACGTTAACTTTTGGAATCTTTGCGCTTAGTATAAAACTGCATGTTTTAACTGTTAATTGTAATTAATTCTAATATATGGTAATTACTATATTTTGGGATGTTACACTTACCATATTTATAAAATAAATATTTAAAATTGGAACTGAATTTATTAACATATTATTAGTTATTTATAGTATCATTATCATACTAGGAATTAAAAAAATATTTTTGGTAAGGACCATACGATCCCACAACTTTGAATCTTTCAATCTTCAGCCAATCTTAGTAGGTTGACATTTTAACAACAGTCGGCAGAACAATGTATATTGGATTGTTCACAATACCTGCTCTTCCATCATGGAACCAGATATAGATCCTATAGCCCAGCACAATGTGTTCAAATTGTTCCACGTCCAGTCCTCACCACTAAGTTGTTTACTTAACTTCCTCAACATCTGCACATGACAATATAAAAGTTCACTGCATCAAGTTCGGATCTTTGCCTAGGGACAAAAATGTATCAATTTTTCAATTGCAAGTCAGTATACGAAAATAACATCGTTACAACTTTGATAAATCCTTGGGTTAATGAAGCACAGCCTTTTTTTGTGCATGTACAATACCATCGTCAAAGTTTAAATCTAACAACCCATGCAAACTGCCCAAACCCCCCAACAACTAGGGTGACCTTAATGGGTTTTAAAGTTGAACTTATTAATATTATCTTTGAACAAACACCAAATATAAATTGCATCCTAGTTTCTATCGGCGGATGAAAAAAAAAACAGTTCATATTTGGAAAAAAAAAAATGCAAACTATCCAATAATAAATTTGAAATAAAGATTGACTTTTTATCTCCCTTCAAAACAACGATCCACGAATTGTAATTCACATACCTGCTTTTCAGTATCATCATGGTCAAGATGTGACAAGTAAATAAGAGTCTCCCTCATAATCTGTATAATTGATTGAACTTTGACTAATCAGAATATGATGACAGAAATCTCTCAAATTTATCCTTTAATCATCCAAATAAAGTACAATATTCATTTGTTAACAGCTTCAAACACTTTCAGTATTATTACCTTGTATTGGACAAGAACAGCATTGTCCTTCATTGTTTCTCGCACTATATTCCCATTTTCATCTTCAACTATGAGAACCTCCTCTGGTTTCGCCATACGACATATCATAAGCATTCTCAACTTTGACATGGGACCAGTATAAAGTTGCCGGCGCTGAAGAAGTTGTGAACCAATGCCATCAACCATACCAGGCACCTACTTGCCATTGAGAAAAATATAATCATGACCTTAACCATTCTTAGAATGATGAAAACAGTACATATAATTATCAAGAGAGGCATAAGGAAAATAATGAAATTTTAAAGTTGAACAAAAATACACATATGAAAATGTTATAAATATTGCCATAATTGAAAACCATTTCAGACAATGTATACTCCAAAATAATGATTTTTAGGTTTAAACCAACTGATCCAAACTATATCTTGTAAATAAATATCTTAGATCTCAGAACACAGACTATAATAGGAATAACCTATGTTAGTGAACTGAAGAAAAAAAGCACAAATAAACAGTAACTGAAGAAAGAGAAAGTAAGGAGAAAAAATTTCCGTAGTTATTTATTACACCTAAGTTTACCAGATTTGATTTTATTCATTAGATTTTCCAATTACAGCATCGTACTTTATTAGCAAGAAAGAAGACATTTTATTCATTAGATTCCAATTAGATTTTATATTGATTTCTTGGGAAGATGATAGAAATGGTTCTCTTCTCTTAATTGCTTTAGAGTAGAGGAAATTGTTAAGACCAAGAAGAAAATTATGGGTAAAGGACAATACGAAATCAACTTTAAAAAAGAGATAAGTATAGAAACAAGGAATGGAAGATGCCAATGTGGTGAGCGATGTCCAAAATAAGTACCAAACAAAACAAACAATGTTACAGCTAACAATACCAATATCAATTAATGTTCAACACAAAAAAGGACAGGAACATATCTTAACAATGCCAGCTCTTGATTTTAACAATCAAGATCAAGGTATGAGAAAAATAAAAGACAGCACCTGAAGTCCAATCATGCTTGCTGCTGTTGCTGCCGGGTTCTCCAAACCATGGTGTGGCTCAAACAACTCTGCAACCAAGACATTCCAGTAGTCCAGACAGACCTGATATTTTTTGGAAAACAAGTACATATAAAATTCTTGTACATTTCAGAACACTATGTTAGGACACTTCCAATGGTAAGGAGGAAAAGAGGTCAGAGGTCTATCAGGAAAACTTGAGAACGAAAAAAAGTTTGAGCAATCACAACATAAGCATTCAAAGGGAAGAGATAAATGTTATCATAATACCTTAAAAACCTCAGTATCATCCACATATGAGATATTGATGAGATATTCAAGACCCAAAAGCAAGGCAGATATATTCTCTTGAGTGGATTCCAGAATTCGAATATGAACCTGCATACGCAGAAGGATATGAGAAAATAAATACATGAAATATACATAGAAAGAGAAAATATGAGAGTTGATGTACAGTAGAAAACTTAGGCACAACAGTTCATGATATGGAACATTCTTTCACTGGGTCACATTACATTTCATTAATATAAACATTCCTTGTAATCACATAACATAAACTGAAAAAATAAACCTGCCTTGAAAAATGATGTGAGGAACAGTGCCACATTTTGTATAAATGCCTAAACAGGGGAAACTTGTCAGAGAGATGCTTCACAAGTAATTTAGTAGTAAACCAGGCTAGCTTATAGCCAAATTACAGAGACTTACTTGTTCCTCACTTGAACCATGTGCATATGCCTCAGGTATATTAGTTGTTGGCGGAAGTATGCTCTGCAGTAAACATAACACTACCCCAGAATCAACCAAAGAAACTATCACATGATCAAAGTAAAACAAAATAGATACAGGAATATGATGAAGCAAATGGGTAAATACAACCTGTAACAGAAAATTATTATTAAAACACACCTGCAACTGAACCATGAATATGTTATACATCTTAATATGGGCATCAAAGTAATTCCGAAATTGGAGGGCTGCAACCTGTGAATATTAAAAGATAGTGATTTCATCTTGAAAGTTTCAGCTAAAATCTTAAACACACAGAGGATGGAGCATACCTCAGTTAAACATTGCAATGTCAGGTTCTGATATGCTGGAATTGGGAAAAATTTTAGCAGTGTCTCAAGCTGTAATGAACAAAAAGCCAAAAGATATCAGAATTGTTCAATTGCAGATTTAGTTAAGCAGAAAACTGCACCTACCAATGGTGATTCAAATATATAGCCCAAAGGAATCCATGATAAGAAGGCATGCAATGTAGACAGCGTTGCACATATGAGCTCAGTTCTTTGGGATGCTGATAACACGTATAAGCACAATTCATGTATGAGTTGAAATTCACTGCAAACAGCCAGGTATAATTCTTAGCATTATGTAATACTCCTTCCTTCACAACTAAAATGAACTGGAGCTAAAAATCAGGAGCATAAAAAAATAGATAATTGATGTCCAGAACTGAGAAATCAGTTCCAACTATAATCTAACACAAAAAGAGAATGCCATCCCCTGTTACCTTTCGTGATAAATGTATTTGTGCAATTCCTTTCTACATAGTTTACCTCTCAGTATGTCAGAGTGACAATTATACTCTATAATGTGAGCTTTGACTCTATATATATTTTCAGCAACAGAAGCTTATCTATCTCTCTACACAATTTAATAAAAATTTCACTTTATTTTGTATTTTCTAGACATTTCAATTCAGAATTCTCTATTTTAATTAATTTATTAATTCCTTGTGAGGGCCTATCATAACAATATGTCCTTCCGTAACCAGAAAAACGCCATATCACCAAAGTAAAAGAAAACATGTTGTAGGATTTCCTATAAACAAAGTTGGTCACTATTACCTATTCAATGATTGTTTAAGCTCTTTTATCTTCTGCTGAGTCATCTCTCCTCTTGAAAAATCAAAAACCTCTTCACTCAAGAGCTGAAAGAACATTTTGTAATGTTACTCATTGATTAAAGGAACATTTTTTATGAGAAAAACGATGAATATACCTTCAATATTGCCATACAGTTCTCACAAATTGTTTCACTTGTTTTAGCTGCAGAAACAAGGTCCGGAATGAAGCTTCTCCATCTCACTGGCCATTCATGCTTCAAAATCTGTGCATGCAGGATTTATTTGAGAAAAACATTCATATGTAGTTAATCAAACAGAAAAAGAATGTAATCAAAGATTGCAACAGAATTATTAAGTGATCGGTAAAAGAAACCAATACATCCATTAGAAAAACAGAGGAAAACTATAGAAAATGCATAAATTTTATCTAGAAAAATAAAATATGCACAGTATAACTGGATGAGAATAACATAAATAATTAATTGAGCAATATGACATAGGGATACCTGAACTAAAATAATATTGAGTTTGTTGACATACAATCGTTCTGTTCGAAATGACACTTCATTGCGTGATAGCTAAACAAAAAAGGGTCAGTTAAGAAGACAAAAGATGCAAAGAGACTAAAAGCATACAAATCAACACAAGTGTCACTAGCTACAGTCTCTGCATTTTGCAAATGTCGCTGATACCTGTACAATAACATCAGAGATGAAATTTTTCATTCCGTCTCGCTGCTCAGCAGGCAATGCATTCCATCTATATTTAATTACACCTTCTAGAACCTGCATATACGATAGAATTATAGTAACAAAGTGTAGAATTTGTTTGATACCAAATAATGTTGCTTCCATGGATCTATAAACGAGTTGAATGCAGAAGTCAGGGGAAAAAACAGTGTAAACATACACACATAATACACAAGTAAAAAGGTCAATAATTCCATCAACAAAACAACACCAAAATTGTATGGTGGTTAACATTTCAGCAAATATAGTAATTAGACCTCTAGGAAAGTAATTTTGGCTTGAAATACTTCCACTCAAATATTAATTAGCTATAACTGAAACAAAATAATTATGTCCTTTAAAATAAGCATACTTCCAACTTCGATTATCACTAATAAAGCTTCAATCTAGCACATACACCTTGATCCATACAAAAAAACATTATCTTCCTTACAGGCTATAACTGATGGTAAATTGCATAGTTATAAGTTACATGTATAATTGATGGTGGTAGTTATTTAGCAAGGGTTACAAAATGACATTTGAAGCTAAAGCTATAAATCCCAAAGGGTGGGATGAAAGGGCTGACCCAAAAATTCCGCTACATCAAAGATAAATAATTTCTTATATATAAATAAACATATAAAAAAGGCCCAAAACTAAAGATATATTAAGAACCCACAGTCATAAATCATAACTCACAAACACAATCACCATAAATCTAAGGAATAACTAATTAGGCAAAAGCAATGGATGTCAAAGAACTCGAGGGGTATAACATTTTGACACATAAGTTGATAGAATCAAATGAAAAATAAAAGGAGAAGAAATAACTAATTATGTGTACAAACTACACCAAAAAAACAAGGATAGAGACGTCAACATACTCAAATGAGACCCGTCAATGGTTAAGAATACCAGCAGCCAACAAAGAACAATTTTGGAACACTGTGTCATAATATGCCAAACTTGGCCAGAAACTACACCAGCAAGGCCCAGAGTTCAGAGCAGACTTAACATAGATCAACTTTTCAAGTGTTTTTGTACGAATCATCAAAACAAAGTGTCTCAACCCATAGTGCCAAAGGAAATCTCCAACTGACAACAAAAAATGGAGTTGCTTAACTCCATTTTGAAGGACCATATTATGCCATGACAACTTTAAGAATTTTAAGAACTTTTCACTTCAGCTCAATAACTATTAAAAACGTGGCATGGGGTTTTAGAGTTTGGCATTGTCTTTGGAGTGTTGGATGTTGAAAATGTTTACAAATTTAAATGAAAGGAAAGATAATGAAATATTAAGTTCAATGAACATTGCCCCTGCGTGTAACTTCAATTAACTAGGCTAACCCATGACTATAATACCATGTTAAAAAGTAGATTTTAAGTCTGTCTAAATCCTACAAAACAAGTTTGAAATGTGAAATTTGCACTTATATATATACTCTAAATTAGTCTCATCTTTAGTCAAGTGAACTTTCAACTGTAATCAACAGTGATTCTTTTGCATCCCAATTTTCATTAATGTTTTTTTTAATTTTCATTAAAAAAATTATCTCTAGTCCCTTTTTTCTGGTTCCATACTAATAACTTCCACATTAGTTGGTCCCTGCATCTCACAATTTCCTTTATATTTTATTAATCATCATTGTTGCATGCAGTGGTTATATCTTTGTACTTAAATTCATGAAGTTGTTAAGCAACATTTATCATAAATGTTTTTTAATTGAGTATGCCAGTGTACCGGATTCCTCTATCAAACAAATGTAGTAAGTTCTGAACATTCATTTGGGCATTGGAGTTCAATTTAAGATCCTGTCTCCTGGAACTTAATTGTAGAACAACTCCACCAACTCCTGGAACTTAAAGTATGATTCTCTGTACAGGATGTTTACGTCTAACAAATGAAAAATAAACATCGGCTATTTACCCCACATTATCGATCTTGAAACAAACTCACCTGCAAGGCAAAGAACTTTGTATTTAGGCTTTGAGTGTTCTGTAAAATATGCATAACTTGGAGCCACGTATCAGGATTATTTTGCAAATCGCGTAAAATCTGGTCAGCAGCAGTTCTCTGCATTATTATAAAGAATCATTACTCAAGCATCCAAAAAGCAGGTATAAACAAGTAGAAAAAATTGACATGTTTCCTACATTCACAATGCTACCAAGAATTCCATTTTCCAAGTCCACCTTAATGAACCAAGTCAGTGACTCCAGAAAGAATAATTACGAGAGGCCAAAGCAATTTAATAGTGAATGATTAAAAATAATAACTCCGTATACAGCTTGACTAATGATAAACCCTAAGCGCGTAAGAGAGTTCTGTTCGGAAACACTGTTCTCACTCATTGGGAGGCACGAAGAGACAATGAAAGCTAGAAGTTTGGAGAAGCCAAACGGTGAGTGAAGATGAAAAGAGAATGTCACAGTGAAGCAAGAAATAGGCAAATTGGAGAGAATGTTGAATAGTGGAGACGCAAGTGAAAGAAAAAGAATGACGAAAAAGAAGAAGAAGCAACCTGTTCCTTGGATCCGGTGCCATAGAAGGCAGCGACAGTGGCGTCGAGTAAAGGCACGTCAATAGGTTGGGTTAAATCCCTGAGCTTCTCCGCGGCCATGGAGTGTGCGATAAACCCTAGAATCTGAGACGAGAAGGAAATGGAAGATGAGAGAAAATATTGCTGTAAAAGATTTGATTTGAGAAAGGAGAAAGAGGGAGTTAGGGAGGGAGAGGGAGTTTGGACTTGGTACGTTATATATTGAGAGAGAACACATATGACAGCTTGAATTTGAAGCAGAGTTGGAAATTTGGAAAAAAAATTATTATTAATTATTATCATTCTGTCTTCTTCTGTTATTTAGTTGCCACCTGTTTCTTTTAGATAAATGTAAACTTTAATGCGAACTTCCATTTAATAGTTCCATTTTATGTTATTCTAAAATTAATGAAGTTTTAATTGTTTCTAAAATTATAACATTTTAACTAAAATTTAAATTATATCTCAATTTAACACCGTGCGTTCAAACGGATAATTTTGTTTGTTTTATTTTTATATTTATTTATATTATAATATAAGATGAAAAAATAAAAATTAATATAGAAAATTATTTTAATTAATGTTTTATTAAATTAAATATTATTGAAATATATAATATTTACTCATGTTATGTTAAAAGTATTCATTTTATTTTAAATAAAAAATAATGTATGAGTAAAGAATGTTAACTAAGTTATTATTATATGATAATTTAATAATAATAATAATAATAATAGTAATTTTTATAATGAAAAAATAAAACTAATATTAAAAAATCACATAAAACATCTTATTTTAATTTTAACAAAAAATTTATCTATAGTTACTTATTTAGTTTTGTTATAAAAATTTATGGTGGGTACTTTTAACAAATTATTAATGATATATATTAATCATGCAAAAAATTACAAATTACAATTTGTAATTAAAATGGTTATTAATTTCAAATTATACAAACTTTGCTATTTAAAGATGTAAACTATTTTCACATACAATTTTACCTTTAAAATTTAAAAAAAAATAGCTTCAAACATGCATAATGATTTAAACACTAAATAATAATATGCAATAAATGTACGTCATGAATAAAATATATTCAATAATATTATTACAATTGACAATATATAAAAAAAATTGATTAATGAATATAAAAGAGAAGAAAAAGAAGATATTAATCAACAAATAGTTGTAAAAATCAATTTTTATTGTTAATTGTTGCTGGGTTTAGACAACTAATATATTGATTATTAGATGTTAAAAAAGCAATCATTATATTGCTTCTTCAGTTATATCAGAATCAATCATTAAATAAAAAATTAGGTTATCATTAAAAAATGATTGGCAACTAACACCACAATCTAATCTACAATAAATATTTCATCCTGTTTTAAAATGAAGCAAATATTATACAGGACAGGAGTTATTAGCAATCATAACCTTATATCAAAATGGTAGAAATACGACAGGAGTCATCAGCAATAAAATGGGGACAAATTAAAAATTTCGACATGTTAAAGGATAATAAATTAATAGAACTGTCTGACATTAAAGCCAGAGTCCAAGTGGCATGGGAAACATAACAAATAAGCCAATTTAGAAAATAACTAACTTCTGTCAACAAATTTCATGGAAAAATTCCATGTCAGACAAGAAAATTCCTAACCTGGTTTTGGCAATATTCCAATGCACCTTCTTCACTCTGACATAATAACAGATTCAACTTCTAGCTGATCCAAACCCTATAGCTACTGATAGCCTTTGGTTCATATTCTTTTGGACTCGAAACTCCACTCATTTTCCTGGTTTTCATGAACAAATGAAGTTGAAATCTGGAGAGAACTATTCAAAATTAAAAAATGAACAAGAATGGAATTCCACACACAATAGATATATGCAGGAAAGGAGAAACCTCAACTTGGGTTTCTCGAAATTAAAACCAAAGAAATAATTAAATTAACCCAAAGGGAATTGAGTTTATCTACCAGTCAAAGCATAGATTACTCTTCTAATTTATCCAAAACCTCACCACTAGACCTATATAAAGCCAAACTCAATAACGAAAAACTACATAAATGAGAAAACAAAGAGGTATAAAGAAAAGAAAGAAAATCAATCTTCAAAGCATTATGGAAAGAAAATCAATCTTGAAAGCATTATAGAAAGAAAATCAATCTTGAAAGTCTTGAAAGCATTATAGAAAGAAAATCAATCTTGAAAGCAGAGAACACCCAAATTAGCAGAAAAAACTAGTATAGTGAATCTTCCTCTCTCTCCAAGCCGGTCTTTAGTAAAAACAATTTATGTCAAACTATCAAGTAAAACAAATACATAAAGAAAAAAATTAAATCAACATTCAGACAAGAACAAGGTTCAAACATATATAATTGGGATAAAACTACAAATTTATCCAAAAAAACAGAGACGAATAAAGCATTGTTCTCCACGTATGAACAATGGTGAGGTTGGAGAACCTGAGAGTCTTATTCCGCTGTGAGGTTTGCAGTAGCGTTGACGACGAAGGTTTGTGAGATAGCCTCCGCGAAGATGAAGGTGACGGTTAGAATTGAGACTTGAGAAGCCTACAATGAGAGAGAATACGCAAAAATGGTTGAGGCGAGGGTGAATTTAAAATTCAGTCAAATTCTTATTTATAATAAGCAGAAGAGGAGAGAAGAAAAAACGCGGGAGAAAAAACAAGTATTCATATACAATTATAAATGCTATATTTTAAATATAAAATATGTCAATTATAAAACTATCTATTATAAAGTAAATTATAGCAGTGTTTTGGAATCTCTATATTAAAAATGATACAATTAATACGTTTTTTTAGTGTTTTATGTATTTAAAAAAAAACATATATATATCTTTAAAATTATTTTTAAAACAATACATTAATATTATAAAATTTGAATAGAAATAATTTTCATGTTAAATGGTTTGTGTGAGATTAGAAGCAAGTTAGTAATAAAATTGATTATTCCTTTATCCTATTGTACAAATTTTCTCGTTAATTTAACTAAATTATTTTTTAAGTTAACTATATGGCTTTTATCTATTTTCTTTTACTTTTCACTCATTTCTTCCAATTTAAATAAACAATCTCCTTTTTTCTTTTTAATTCTTCTTATACTAAGCAAAAGTCCACTAAACTACTTGTTAGTGTTACTAAAAAAATAGGGAGTGCAGAAGAAAATATATGAAGTGTAAAGAATAAATGAAAAAAATAATTAACAGGATACATATATAATTTAGTTAATTGCGCGCGAATTGTAATGGTAAAGAATGACAAGAGTAAATGTGCTGGAGCCAATTCTATCAAGGCTTTTTCCTTTTGCATATTCAATATTACCATCTGCACCTCTATAGTAATACCAAGATATTAAAATATTTTTCTTTACTCTATTATGCTACTGTAATATGAAAGGCATTTCTTTCATGTTCTCTCATAAAATAATTAAAAACTCATATCTCTTCCCACTCTCTCATTTTTTTTTTCTTTTATCTTATCAAGCAAAGTGAAACTTTAAACCGTGTCAAACACTCTTTTTTTTTCAAATTTATTATTAAGTGTGTTCCTCATAAACTTGTATTAAACAATTCATTATGGACTTTGAAAAATAATATAATAATAATTAATTATCTTTTGGAAAACTTAAACTTACATAATAGATTGGTATAGATAGTTAGTATAATAATTACTGATACCATTGTTGTTAGTGAAGGAAGAAAATAATCTTAATATAACAAATTTTAATTATTCTAATTTTCTTTTAATTCTATCTATTAAAAGATAAAACATTAATGTATATTTAATTAAATTGTAAGGAATCAGGTGTTAAATCTAGTAAGTAAAAACCATACGAGAAGAAAATTAATGACTATGTCTCATAAGTTATTAATTAGGCAACAAGGGCCCAAACCATGTATCAGATGTAAATTACAACCTCAATCATGTTTGAAATTGGTGCATAATAATAATAAAACAACAGAGTTTGGATGATGCTATATTGCGACACTATGGAGAACAACGGTCTCGATGGTAAGTCCTGGTCCAAAACCAAACAGAACACCCCATTCAAGTCCTTCACCTGTGGTTTTAAGTCCATTTTCAGCTGATTTTCTCCTCATCTCATCCAATATGAAAAGCACACATGCACTTGACATGTTCCCATAGTCACTCAACACATCTCTAGTGGCCTTCATCTTTTCTGGTTTCAGACCCAATTTTTGCTCAACTTGGTCAAGAATTGCAGGCCCACCAGGGTGTGCAATCCAGAAAATGGAGTTGTAATCAGAGATGTTTAATGGGTTGAAGGCCTCAAAAAGTGCTTTTCCAATGTTCTTTGAGACAATCCCGGGAACATCCTTAAGGAGGTGAAAGGTGAGTCCAACTTCACGAAGGTGGCCATCAATGGCACCCTCACTGTCTGGAGCAATGGTCTGTGCAGTCCAAACCAGCTCAAACAATGGCTTCTCAATCTGTGGAATTGGGTCAGAACCAACGATCACCGCAGCTGCTCCATCTCCAAAGAGTGCCTGTCCGACAAGACTGTCTAAGTGGGTGTCACTTGGGCCACGGAAGGTGACTGCAGTGATCTCAGAACACACGACAAGCACACGGGCACCCTTGTTGTTCTCGGCCAAATCCTTAGCCAATCGAAGAACCGTGCCTCCCGCAAAGCACCCCTGTTGGTACATCATGTACCTCTTCACATAGGGACGAAGTCCGAGGAGTTTGGTGAGCTGGTAATCAGCACCAGGCATGTCCACGCCACTGGTGGTGCAAAAGATCAAGTGTGTAATCTTTGACTTTGGCTGTCCCCACTCCTTAATGGCCTTCACCGCAGCCTCTTTCCCGAGCTTTGGTACCTCTACCACCACTATGTCTTGCCTGGCATCCAAAGAAGGTGCCATGTAGGCACACATGTTGGGATTCTCCTTCAGGACCTCCTCCGTCACGTGCATGTATCTCTTCTTGATCATAGACTTGTCGCCTGGAATATCGTAAACCAATTATTAGCTCTATTGAACAACATAAATCATCAAACATCGTATGGAAGTGAAAAGACTGTACATATATTGATTGAACAAGTAACTTACACATGCGCTGAAACTTCTCCTTGAGGTCGGTCATGTGTTCACTGTTTGTGATTCTGAAGTAATAGTCGGGATAAGTGCTCTGGTCAACACAGTTGGGTGGAGTTGCAGTTCCGATGGCAAGGATGTTTGCTGGGCCTTCTGCCCTTTGAGCCTGACGGATCTCCGACACACTCACCATCTTCCTTTCCTTTCCTTTGATAATAATAGAAGTGGCGGGTGATGTTGGTGATAACTTGGTTGCTGAAGTTGTCTGGTTGAAGATGTGAGAGGAGTTAGGTTTTTATATGTAATGTATGCAAGGGTGGATAGTAAGTGGGTAGGTGAGCACCACGTGCCGTCTTACGTTGCAAACCTATATTTTCCATACTGTCTACCCTGTCTGCCTGATAGGTTGTTAGAGTCTGGTAGCATGTTTTTGAAGACCATCTCTACCCACATTTAACTGGTACATTCATTCTTAACTTTACTAACGTGATATTTTATGCTTCTCTACCCTATGAAATTATTTTATCACTTGCGTTTGAGTTTCTAACTATTCGAGAGTCAAGCTTGGTAGCGCAGCAAGATATTCTGCCACTTGCATTGGTAGGTGGACTGTTAAGTCATAATCAACGGCCACAACCAAATGAAATTAATATCTACGAGCAGCACTGCGCCACGTCATTGGGCATATCCAGTTTTTTTATTGCACACCACAGACATATATTTTATTGTATATGTTCTACATGGTTATCATGGTTGGTCATGGTCAAGCATAATTGAGTTGTATAAAGTCATAGAATATTTGGCCACTGAATATTTTAATTAAATTTCAAAGTGAGGAGTTGATTCTTGAACGGTCAAGGTAACGGAGCTACCAACCCATTTTTGTACCAAAGAAGCATTTTTAGTTTTCTTCATGCTCCTTTATTTTTATACAATAAGTTTTACATAATGTTTTTGTATATGTTTGTTCATGTTACTCAAGTATAAGACAATCTTCTTCTTATCTAATAAATAAGAACCACACTTGTGAGAAGTAACTTTATTATGGGGTGATAATTAGTTAAATTTTGCAAGTGGTTTGATCAGTATTCCAATAATAATAATAATAAGTTAATTGAAATTTATATTATTGAAATATATTAATATATAGAATTACTTTTGAAAATTATTTAGTTATATTATTATAATTGTTGGGTTATACTTGCACATTTATAACTTTATCACATACCTATGCATTGTGCATTTGGATTTGAATATATGATGTACACTCAATTTACTTTGTGTTTCTTTAAAGTTTTCATATCTTTGAATAAAGATATTTGTTTTGCTGATGTGGTTTGACTTTAAGGTTGACAGCCTAGTAAGTTACTTTTACCACTTTAGTTTGTATATGTGTATTTTTGTTATTTAATATAATTCTGAAATATCTATGTTTTGACATGTCTCAACAAAGAAAATACAAATACAGAGAAAAAAAATGCACTGAAAGTTGTCAACTTGCTAAGATATTTTTAGAATGACGTCTTATTTGTCAATTTACAATAAAATTGAAACAACATAGTTTTTTCCTAAATTTAGATTAACTTAGGATTTTTATTATGTTTTGTCTCCTTTGAAGGTATTAAGTATTGCTTTATTATCTTCAAATATGTATGGAAAAATTTAATAATGACAAAGTTATTGATGGTTAGTCGGAATGTCAAATTATATGTATCCATTACAAGTATGGTTTCTTACAAATGTGTCAAAAATATCAATAATATTAATTTGTAATTAAAATAAATAAAGTGTATTTGTAAGTTAGGAATATGAAATAAAATATAGTCATTTGAAACTACATATCATCTTTGTTACACCAATTAATGCTCATATCCGAACTTACACAATTAATTTTACAATTACTAAAAAGTGCAAATTAATTTTCTTTAAACTTTTATAATTATGTATTAGAATCACAAATACAATTATTCTTTAAAATCTGACGAAAAATTAAAAAACAAATACAAGTAATAAAGAAATGAGATAAGATGATTTTAGATCTCCACACTATGGAGAACAACAGTTTCGATGGTCAGTCCAGGACCAAAACCGAACAACACACCCCATTCAAGTCCTTCACCTGTGGTTTTAAGTCCATTTTCAGCTGATTTTCTCCTCATCTCATCCAATATGAAAAGCACACATGCACTTGACATGTTCCCATAGTCACTCAACACATCTCTAGTGGCCTTCATCTTTTCTGGTTTCAGACCCAATTTTTGCTCAACTTGGTCAAGAATTGCAGGCCCACCAGGGTGTGCAATCCAGAAAATGGAGTTGTAATCAGAGATGTTTAATGGGTTGAAGGCCTCAAAAAGTGCTTTTCCAATGTTCTTTGAGACAATCCCGGGAACATCCTTAAGGAGGTGAAAGGTGAGTCCAACTTCACGAAGGTGGCCATCAATAGCACCTTCGCTGTCTGGAGCAATGGTCTGTGCAGTCCAAACAAGCTCAAACAATGGCTTCTCAATCTGTGGAATTGGGTCAGAACCAACTATCACAGCAGCTGCTCCATCTCCAAAGAGTGCCTGTCCCACAAGACTGTCCAAGTGGGTGTCACTTGGGCCACGGAAGGTGACTGCAGTGATCTCAGAACACACGACAAGCACACGTGCACCCTTGTTGTTCTCGGCCAAATCCTTAGCCAATCGAAGAACCGTGCCTCCAGCAAAGCATCCCTGTTGGTACATCATGTACCTCTTCACATAGGGCCGAAGTCCGAGGAGTTTGGTGAGCTGGTAATCAGCACCAGGCATGTCGACGCCACTGGTGGTGCAAAAGATCAAGTGTGTAATCTTTGACTTTGGCTGCCCCCACTCTTTTATGGCCTTCACTGCAGCCTCTTTCCCTAGCTTTGGTACCTCTACCACCACTATGTCTTGCCTGGCATCCAAAGAAGGTGCCATGTAAGCACACATGTTGGGATTCTCCTTCAGGACCTCCTCCGTCACGTGCATGTATCTCTTCTTGATCATAGACTTGTCGCCTGGAACATCGTAAACAAATTATTAGTTCTATTGAACAACAGAAATCATCGAACATCGTATGAAAGTGAGAAGACTATAAATATATTGATTGAACAAGTAACTTACACATGCGCTGAAACTTCTCCTTGAGGTCGGTCATGTGTTCACTGTTTGTGATTCTGAAATAATAGTCGGGATAGGTGCTCTGATCAACACAATTAGGTGGAGTTGCAGTTCCGATGGCAAGGATGGTTGCTGGGCCTTCTGCCCTTTGAGCCTGACGGATCTCCGACACACTCACCATCTTCCTTTGGTTTGCTTTGAAGTGGGCGGTGATGTTGGTGATGGTATTTGGACAGGAAGTGACAGCACTGGATGGATAGAAGTGAGCAAGTAGAAGGGGTTTCTGTTTGGTTGCTGAAGTTGTGTTTGATGATGATGGAAGATGGGTTTGCGTTTTATACGTATGCAAGGGTGGATTGGAAATGGGTAGGTGAGTAGCGCGTGCATCAGCAATTGGCACCTTACGTTGTAGTCTACCATGTTTGAGTTTGGTGGCATATTTTAGAAGACCATCTCTACCACCTTTAACTCGTTATTTGCTTTTGAATTGACTAACCAATACTTGGTGATATTTTATCACGTGTGTGGAACTTGGTTGTGGAGTGGAGATGTATCAATTATTCCCCAACCATGAATTGACTACATATGTTATGGGTTGACTTGTTTTAATACAGGGTTAATTTTTGGTAATTGGCCAGTGAATTAATAATATACTTATAGCGGTTTATAAATTGCATGAGATATTAATTAGCTTCAATACTTTATCTATGTTGTTTAGGCCTTTTTTTTTTATATAATTTCAATACGCGATTAAAAAGATTTGTAATAGGGTGTTTGAATTTTACTGTTTTGAGAAAGAAAACTAAAGAAATTTTTGAATTGAAAACTATTCGTAAATAAAAAATAAACACAGTTTTTGTATGGTAGTACTTTTGTAAGGTTAATTATAAACGGTGGTGGTAGAGATATAGGTAGGTTGCATGCGAATTAAATAAAAGATCACGAATTATTGGTATTATGTATTGTATGTTACATCGTTGGTCAAGCACCACTGGGTTCCATGAACCCATAAAAAAATGCGACCACTCAATATTTTTAATTAAAATAAATGTAAAGTGGTTCATTTTTCTACGGTAAACCAAATGGAGCTACCTACCCATTATAGTTTACTTGGTGGTGTTCTATTTTAACAAAAATAATGATATTCTAACTTCTCTTTTTAATAACATTTTCACTTCTCTTATGTGTCAAGTGGTTGATTGATCCATATGGATAAAAAAAAAAAAAAAAGAGGTTTTAAGTCCAAAATTAGAAGTTTCATGTTCGCATTTTCTCTTTCTCCTGTTTGGATTCAAAATTTTACTTTTGAAAGCTGTACAAGAGTGCGAGAGAACCACCATCGCCACTATCGTTCACCGTCACTAAAATAGTCAGTCGTTGTCGCTGCAACCATCATTGGTTTCGAAGCACAATTGAATGACAAAACTATGGGTTTTGGAGATTCCCATCATTCGTTTTGGAGTTCACAACCATTTTCGATTGATGTCGTTCGTTTAAATCATTGAAACGTGTAGCCCCCAGGTTTTCCAAATCAAAGGCGACGTCAAGCAACCCGTTTTCACTTGCAAGTTCAGCTTCAGGGACAAGAATCCCGCTCACTTCCCTTCGCCCAACGCGAACAGTACCGCCGAGCGAAAAGGATGGTCCATCACCGTTCACGACCTTTCCGGCTCGCCGGTCGCCGCCGCCCCCATGGCCACGCCCTTTGTCCCTTCCCCGGGTTCGCAGCGGGTCAGCCGCTCCAACCCCGGAGCCTGGCTCATAATCCGCCCCGGCGGAGACGGCACGTGGAAGCCCTGGGGCCGCCTCGAGGCCTGGCGTGAGCCCAACAACTCCAACGCCGTGGGCTACCGATTTCAAATCCTCCCCGCAACCGCTGACCCAGTCACCCTCGCAGGGTCCACCATCAGCTCCCAACACGGCGGGAAATTCACCATCGACGCTACCTCCGGCGTCACTCCGTTGAACACTCCGCGCGGCAGCTGGGATCTCGGGTCCGGGTCCAGTTTAGATTTCGGATTTGAACCGAATTCGCTTTTTAACAAGGGGTTTGTGATGTCAGCGACAGTGGACGGTGAAGGGAAGTGTAGCAAACCCGAAGTGGAGGTTGGGGTACAGCACGTGACTTGCACGGAAGATGCTGCTGCTCTCGTTGCTCTCGCGGCGGCCCTGGATTTGAGTATGGACACTTGCAAGCTGTTCTCCCAGAAACTCCGCAAGGAGTTAAGGCAGTAGATTCTGGATTTGGTCTTTTCGAGGTGAATTCCTCCGTCATTCTTAAGGCTCTGTTCTGTGACCATTTTGGAGAGACGAAGACTCAGTTTTTTTGAATTGAATTGGAGCGAAGATGTACAAACTTTTTCTTAATTTTCACTCATTTCAACCTAATACAAACAAGCTTACTCTACTAATTTTCCAGAGGGATAACAAGTCAAGGTCCTAATTTTCACTGCTTTCAAATATACTTCATTTTAATATCAATTTTAAATTCCCTCAACGTCTTTCTCAAACCACAATCTTTGAACTTTTTCATATATCTGATGTTCTTAATTATTTATTTCTTTCAATTAATTCTTTATATTTATTAAAATTCGCAGTTATACATGTAAAATATCCTATACAGTAAACTCTACAAGACAGTAGTACACTGACAGGTAGTAGAATGACAGAGAGAAATCTATTATTGAGAAGTTGAGTTGCCACTGAGGAATCTAATCCAAATGAACCGTGATGAAGCTTAAACCCAGCTCGAGGCCTGCAATTGCACCACTAAACAAGATGAAAGAGTAACCAGCATTATCCATTAATTAATGTATTCATACAATGCAGTGATTTGTAAGAGACGAAAAACTTCAATTTGAATTCAATTTGACGTACCATATGACTCAACTGCTGTATTTTGGTGCAGAAATGTAGTTGTGGACAACTGGAATGGACATGTCCTCTTCCATGGCCCGCAAGAATCATCCTTTCTGTCAGCTTCAAACAGATATAGATGACAGTATAAACTCATCCCTACCTTCCAATTACTCGTTTCAAATCTAGCCAACTCATCACTCATCATATTAAACTAATACACACAGCCATATACTCCCATCATATTTTTTTTTTTAATACATCGATGGTGTCAACGATTTCAAATTCTTTAAGTAGGATTTGATTTTAAATTCCTTAAAAGCAAGTACTCTACTAAACATAATAGATATAATTAACAAATACTCCACACTATAATACTATATTATGATTACAGAAAAAATGTTTCTTTTAGAATTTAATATCAATGAGAAGTTATCAAATTACATAAAGACAAATCTATTTAATTAATCCTACTCATAGTTTTATAATAGATGAATTTTAACCAACGAGTAAACTGCATAATTTTGAAAGTTCAAATATTTTTGTTAGGACAGAAGTTCCGGACAAAAGAAAGAAACGAAAACATCTCAGGAACTTTCGGAGACTACATCAAGGGATCAAGACACTATTGTTGCAAGAGATTGCTTCAAATGTGTACGTTTTAGATGACTAGGAGTAGTTAAATTTCTCTTTCGTTGAATGTAATGAACTTACTCTGATGTAATTTTCCTGTTCAATATATCGTTGTTCGTTCACATGCTCTTTCTTGAATTTATTATCATTGTATGAAAATATAATGTTATTTGAATGTCTTTGATTACTGGAAAGTAACGTTGAACATGAACGTAGATAGAGCAATTAAGTGATTGGGATCTAGGGATAGACTCAATAACTTGATCATTCTTAACATCGGACTTAATGCAAATTGTATGTTAAATTGACTAAGGGATTATCATTTTAATATATTAATTTAGAACTAGTTGCTAAGGGATTAGGACTAGTATGCCTTGATGTGAATGTTTGAATGAAGTAATGAAATATTGAACAGAGTTGTATATTCATATGATTCATGAAACCCAATTCCAACGAAGTTTCTTTTAAATATAAATTCCTTGCACACTAACTGTTTGATAAAATACCAAAAATAATTTCTTGTGTTGTTTTGTACATTTTGATGTCTAATTGAGTTATGAAAGGAAAAATTGTCATGTGTTGCACAAGTCCCTTGGGAGACGATACTTTTACTTATTCACTGTATTACTTGGAATGATTTGGTATACTTGCCAATAAGATATCAATAATATGTATAGAAAATTTACCTGGAGCAGGAATTAAAAGAATCCAAAACACTAATAGGATCAGTGTCTGGAAAATATCTTTCGATGTATCGCGTAAACGTAACCTTGCTTTTAAACACCTTAGTGAGAGAGGTCTTCTCCCTTCTCTCTTCTTCCTCCAAAATAGCAAATAATCTGGGAGGCAGATGGAGTGATCTATGCTTATAATATTTTCCAGAAGAAGTCACTTTGGTTCCGGTTTTCCACCGCCAGACATCACCCTCTTCTGGCCAATTTACTGGTGCATAAGGACCTCCTTCACCAGATATTTGCTGTCTAAAATAAACAATAATAACAAAACAAATAATTAATGACTGCATTTCGGGATTCCACATTTAAATAAAATAAATTAAAAAAAGGAATAATCTCACCTCTCTAACATCAGCCATCAGATCACTATAAAACAAGAACTATTAGCAAAACTCAGTTAGAAGGATATGAATGAGAGTGTACTGTTTGGATATCAGCAACTACCCTTAAAAAAAACAAACCTTCCCTCAGCTCATAAGCTAGACTAGAACTTGGATCAACCTATAGCTTATCCTTTTCTTAGTTTGGTTCAAATCTGGATCAAGAATAATTATTTTCTTAGTTTGGGAAAGTCCGACCAATAAGGGCTCACAAAAAGATATCAGCCGTAGGAGAGAGGTCAGCAGCCGTAGGAGAGAGGTCAGCAACAGCATCCTCTGATGCAGCAGGGTAGACTTTTAATGCATGGTGTAAGTTTTCTATATTACTTTTTTGGTCTTCAACTTTTTTTTCTTTATCTCATACTGAAGTTCTAGAGACTTCCAAAAAGTATAAGAATTTTATCTACTTCACTTTTTAAAACGTCCGGCGAACTCTCACTGATGTCATCTGTCGTATTATCTACACGCACATGATAAACATAGTATTAGTAAATAGAAAAGTATAAATAGTTCAAGAAGATACACTAATTGATAAGTGTGAAAAATAGTTGTTTTTATATTTATAAATGAGTTCAATCTTGTAATTTTTTATGTTGTTCCTCATTGAAAAGTTGTAATAGGTAGTAGATTGTTATGTAAAATATTGTACAATAAATGATATATTATTTAGACTCTGTCAGCCAATTTTCGCAAAGCGAAAGCCAAAATTCGCACTGCCAGAAGAAGGAAATTCGCATAGCGCACCAGTACCTGTGCGCTGAGCGAATAACATCAGTTAAAGTGCAGTAGTTAAGAAAATTCGCATAGCGCACCAGTACATGTGTGCTGAGCGAATTAATGAATTTAAGTGGTTTTAAAAGACGTGACAGAGCGACGAAAACATTTTCTTCGGACAGAAGTTCCGGACAAAAGAAAGAAACGAAAACATCTCAGGAACTTCCGGAGACTACTTCAAGGCATCAAGACACCATTGTTGCAAGAGATTGCTTCAAATGTGTACGTTTTAGATGACTAGGAGTAGTTAAATTTCTCTTTCGTTGGGATTGGATGTAATGAACTTACTCTGATGTAATTTTCCTGTTCAATATATCTGTATTCGTTCACATGCTCTTTCTTGAATTTATTATCATTGTATGAAAATATAATGTTATTTGAATGTCTTTGATTACTGGAAAGTAACGTTGAACATGAACGTAGATAGAGCAATTAAGTGATTGGGATCTAGGGATAGACTCAATAACTCTATCATTCTTAACATCGGACTTAATGCAAATTGTATGTTAAATTGACTAAGGGATTATCATTTTAATATATTAATTTAGAACTAGTTGCTAAGGGATTAGGATTAGTATGTCTTGATGTGAATGTTTGAATGAAGTAATGAAATATTGAACAGAGTTGTATATTCATATGATTCATGAAACCCAATTCCAACGAAGTTTCTTTTAAATATAAATTCCTTGCACACCAACTGTTTGATAAAATACCAAAAATAGTTTCTTGTGTTGTTTACTACATTTTGATGTCTAATTGAGTTATGAAAGGAAGAATTGTCATGTGTTGCACAAGTTCCTTGGGAGACGATACTTTTACTTATTCACTGTATTACTTGGAATGATTTGGTATACTTGCCAATAAGATATCAGTAATATGTATAGAAAATTTACCTGGAGCCGGAATGTTCCATGTAAAAGAATCCAAAACACTAATAGGATCAGTGTCTGGAAAATATCTTTCGATGTATCGCGTAAACGTAACCTTGCTTTTAAACACCTTAGTGAGAGAGGTCTTCTCCCTTCTCTCTTCTTCCTCCAAAATAGCAAATAATCTGGGAGGCAGATGGAGTGATCTATGCTTATAATATTTTCCAGAAGAAGTCACTTTGGTTCCGGTTTTCCACCGCCAGACATCACCCTCTTCTGGCCAATTTACAGGTGCATAAGGACCTCCTTCACCGGATATTTGCTGTCTAAAATAAACAATAATAACAAAACAAATAATTAATGACTGCATTTCGGGATTCCACATTTAAATAAAATAAATTAAAAAAAAGGAATAATCTCACCTCTCTAACATCGGCCATCAGATCACTATAAAACAAGAACTATTAGCAAAACTCAGTTAGAAGGATATGAATGAGAGTGTACTGTTTGGATATCAGCAACTACCCTTAAAAAAAACAAACCTTCCCTCAACTCATAAGCTAGACTAGAACTTGGATCAACCTATAGCTTATCCTTTTCTTAGTTTGGTTCAAATCTGGATCAAGAATAATTATTTTCTTAGTTTGGGAAAGTCCGACCAATAAGGGCTCACAAAAAGAGAGTTTAGATTACCAACATTGTCCCTCCTAGAAAAAGCACCAACTGCTTTATTCTTTGGCCTAGGCTTATAAATAACTTCAATTAGGTAACACACTAAGTTGGAAAGTCAAGATTGTTGGTCTTTTGATCAAAAAAATGTTTTAGTCTCTAGTGATCTGTGAATACATTAATACTTCTTTGGGAGGAATTGAGTCTCCAATGTTGAATTGCTAAGGAAAGAATCATGATTCCTTCTTATAAACTGACTTTGGTAATACACCGACTTTGGTAATACACCTAAGGATAGTGTCTTGCTATCTTTAAGATTCTATTGTTATTATTATTGTTTATTATTTTCTTATTATTACATCTATATTATTTTATGAATTCATATATTATCATTAATTTGTTTATTGTTATTATTTTTCACTTGTTATTACTAATGCAACGAGTCCATGAAAATCAGATGATCAATTATCACTATGTTTTAAATTGACTATGGACACATAATTAATTGCAGCTATCACTATGTGGATTATGTGATTTTTCTTCACAATAATATACATATGCTACATAAATGAAAGATAATCTTAATTCCATTTGTGAGGATTTTATGATTATAAATAAAAAGACATCTTTTGTTATGGAAGAAATCTAATTTTTGTTTTATTTTTTATCTTGGAATTATTATGGTTTGACACTTAATATTTAGTGTTTTAAGAGACATCTTTAGTGTTTTAAGAGACTACTTTAGTGTTTTAGTGTCATATTATAAATGACCAGATGGTATCAGTATCATTCCATGCATGACAAATAAGAAAACTACCTTTTAAGTGTTGTCATAAGTGTTGTCACACTCCATTTTTAACTACTTTTGCTGTCAAAATTGGTGTGAGAGTCATTTTGTGATTCTTGAGTTTCTAATTCAGTTTCACCAATCATTTAGCATAGCTACACATATACAAACTTGTTCACTTAATTTGCATTACACAATACTTAGGTTATATCATTCAACAAACACTAAATCAAACCTAGGGTCTCATTGACACATTCCATAATCTTCACTTACTACTGCCCCTCTTTTATTGTCTAGCCTCATCAAGACCAAAACAACAGAGAATATGTGTTGCAGTAGCACAACTCTGTTCTACAACCTATAAATACCAAGTTTTCATGATTTGAGATTAGTTTTAGCATAGTTTTAGGTTCCCAATAATGAATTTTTGAGTTTTTGTAGAGAGGAAACTTTTGAGTTGTTTCTTGAATTTCTTTTAATATTTATAACATGCTTAGACATCTGCTGTAAGACCCATAAAAATATATATATATATATATATATATATATATATATATATATATATATATATATATATAGTAGTAAATTTTAGCATTTTATTAGTAATAATAATTTTAGTGGATAGAAAAATGTAAATTTTGGATATAAAATTATAGTAATTTTATAAGGAGAAGTTAAAATTTTTGATAACTTATTTAATATTTTTTTTTAAGAAAATCGAATAGTAAAAATTGAATAGTGAATAGTAAAAAGTGAATAGTAAATAGTAAATAAAAAAAAATAATAAATTTTCAGCATTAAGATTCCTTAGCATGGAAGAAATTAGTAGGTAGAAACTAGGATCAGATTTGGTGAGTAAATGATTAAGATATTATTTTTTTAAATAATATTAAAATAATAAATAATATTAAAATATTAATGAATAGTAAATTTTTTTACCTATAAATAGCCATAGGAGAGAAGGGTATTTTGCACCAAAAAAAAAAAAAGAGGAATCAAGTGAGATCTTGAGAAATAGAGAAGAAAGAGTTAGGGAGAAATTTTTAGTTGCAAGAAGAGTAGAGGTTCTGAAGAATTTCGGGGAAACAAATTCGGAGTAGGAGATTAAGTCTGGAATAGAATAGAGGTAAGGGGAGCTAATCCTTCTTGTATATGATTTTTATCCATGTTATGATAATGAATATGAGTTATGAGTATGTTAAAATTTTGGTAATGGAAGTTATCTATTCACTTATATAAATTTAGTTTTCATGATTATAATTTTCTTATTTTCGAGTTAGTATGGTAAAAATTTTCTTTTAATTATTTTGACCGTTGGATTTAACTAAAATTTTAATATATGAATCCTAAGACCTATTTCTTCACTTTGACCGTTTGGATTTGTAATTAGAAGTCTGTACTTAGAGAAATAAATCCTGCATGTTTGAGTAAATTAATTACCCCTGTAGGTCTGTTACTTAGTCATCTCGGTAAAATATATATTATGACTCATTTGACCATTAGATCAACTTGAAAATTTTATATATGATTCCTAAGATATATTAATACACTTTGACCGATCGGATTTTTAATTGAAAGTCTATGGTTGGAGAAAATAATTTTTAAGTTTTGAAAAATTTGATGAACACTATATTTCTGTTCTTAAGTTATCATGGTAAAAATTTTATATATATTTCATTTACCGTTAGATTGAGCCCAAAATTTAGTATGTAATTCATAAGACATATTAAGTCATTTTGACCGTTCAGATTTGAAATTAAATGTCTGTGCTTAGGGAAATTAGTTCCGCATTTTGAGTATAACCAAAAACCACTTAAAATTCTGCACCTGAGTTGCCTCGGTAAAACCTCAATATCTATCTAGTTAACCGTTGGATCAACCTGAAATTTTAATATGTAATTTATAACAAATAGTGAATTATTGTGACCATTCAGATTTGAAATCGGAGTTACAGATTTATAGATATTAATTTCGTATCTTCTCAGGGATCTCAATATTGCTTACTTTCTATTTTTTGATATCTATATTAACTTTCGGTGTTAATATTATATGCTATTGTTTTAAATCTGTAAATAAGAAATTTGTTAAAAACTAGTTGAAGAACGCTTTGGCTAAGGAAAGATTTGGTACTTAAGTTGTCCATTGTGACGCACCTCTCTTTCCTGAAAGTCTACTCGACAAGTTTTTTTAACTTAAATCCTATTGAACAGATTATGTACTATTAAATTATTGTGTAATATATCTTGTTGGAATATATTCAGTTTGTATGATTTCTGAAATATTTGGATTTTATTAGATTTGAATTTATGCATCTGAACATGATTGTGAATTATAATGATGTGATTTATGTGGAGAGTATGTGAATGTATGCGATATAGTCAATTTGTATGACTTTTGGGATGGATGGACGTGATGCATATTGGTGTATGCATTCTGATTTGGTGTTTGATGCATATTGGTGTATGCATGATGCATATTGGTGTATGCATGATGCATATTGGTGTATGCATGATGCATATTGGTGTATGCATGATGCATATTGGTGTATGCATTCTGATTTGGTGTTTGATATATATTGATGCATGCAATGTGGTTTAGTGGGTAACTCATATTTGTTTATGTAATTTGATCTGGTATAGTGAGCATAGTATGGTTTGATATCGAGGTATGTTTATTGTATTGAATTGTTAGCTCACCCTTACTTGTGTGTGCATGTGAATGCGATGATCGTATAATGCGTGATATTATACGGGAGCAGATGAAGGAATGTCGTCTGAAACAATACCAATGAAGAAAGAGATCGAAGAATAAGTTAGAAGGATTCAAGTTATACTTAGGAGTTTATAGTTGAAATCTGAGTTTAAAATATGTATATCAACTGTGAATTTTTTTAAGTGTGAGATTACGGGATGTTACCGTAAATGTAATATTACAATATATAAATTAGGTTTAATTGCTTCCTTTGTCCTCAGTTTGGTTGAATTGTGTCAAATTCATCCTCATTTTTAAAAAAGTTTCATTGTCGTCCTCACGTGGTGTAAAAGTGTCAATTGAATCCAAACATAGAAAAAATTTGTGTCAAAGTAGTCATTTTTCCTATATCTCTGTGTCTTCCTTTCATACAATCAAGTACAGATATTCATTTTACCTTATCCAATTTAAGGCTTTTCATAGCTCCAGAGAAGTGACATATGAAAGGAAGACACAGAGATATAGGAAAAATGACTACTTTGAAACAAATTTTTTCTATGTTTGGATTCAATTGACACTTTTATACCACGTCAGGACGACAATGAAACTTTTTTAAAAATGAGGATGAATTTGACACAATTCAACCAAACTCGGGACAAAGGAAGCAATTAAACCTATAAATTATGAATTATCCAATGTGAGATATTGGGATGTTACATCTGCATTGCATTTTACTTTTCTGGTTGAATGAAATTCTAATTTTAGTGTACTTAGGATGCTTTTTATAGGTTGTTATAGGTAAAATTTTACAATGCTTTTGTAAGTGTACTCATTACCATCTTTTGTAGCACTCTTTAAAAATTTATAAATTTTTTACAAGGTGAGCTTACTGTTTCGATGAGTTAGGTATTAATTTTTAGTCCTTGTAGTATAGTGTATATATAGTGGTTGTTTTTAAGTGTACTTATAGGTTCTTCATAGCCAGATATTGTAGCTTTTGTTATGTTTTGAGGTTTCGGTAGTGATTTTGAACTACTTCATCTACTCTTTTAGGTTTCAAGTAGGCTTTGAGATTTAGCTAATATGCTAATAAACCAGAAATTCATGTATCAAATCAACGGCGATGAAACAATATTTAAACAGAAAGCTCCAGAGTTCCAAGAAATGAAAAAAAAGAAGGATAAACCATTTAACATCAACTTGGAAACAACATTTATTTACCATTCACGAACATCTTAACATGGATAACATACAATAGTGGGGGAAGGAGGGTGGGAGATGGAATAAAACAAACATTTCATGCAAAAACCTAAACCCGTGTCAAAAGAAAATTTTAATTTCAACAAAAGCTTATCAGAATCATTTAGAATAATTATATGTTAGGAACAAGGGCAATAAAGGAGAGAAGAGAGATTTAAACAACACTAAGAAGTATTTGTTTTGGTGCATTTGTAAACCTTACATAAGCTTTCTTATATAGCAAAGTGAAGAACACCATCTCACAATACTAAGCAATGTGGGACTAAAACACACTACAAAAAAACTTAATCAAACTACACAAAAACTAACAATTCTCCCACTTGGAGTTTGATTACCACATAGTGTAATTGCCTTCATCACCAGTTATTCTTGAAGGCCAATTGAGGTACTGCAAAGCCTCAATTTTTCTGTTGTGACAACCTTTGTCAACATATCCGCTGGGTTCTTACTTCCCAGTATCTTCCTCAACGTTAGTACTTCATCCTCAAGCAGAGATCTGATGAAGTGATAACGGAGATCAATATGCTTCGTTCTGGAGTGAAAAGTTGAATTCTTAGCCAGATGTATTGCACTTTGACTATCACTGTACAAAACAATCCTTTCCTGGATGAATCCTAACTCTGTCAACAATCCTTGAAGCCATATCAATTCTTTGCTAGCTTCTGCTACTGCTACATATTCAGCCTCTGTAGTGGATAGACCAACGATCTTTTGTATTTGTGACATCCAACTAACAGTTGTAGTTTCAACAGTAAATATGTAGCCAGTGGTACTTCTTAGATAATCAATTTCTCCAGCAAAGTCTGCATCTACGTAACCTTGTACTTTTAGTTCACCTTTACTAAGGCACAAACACTTCTCCTTAGTTTTTCGTAGATATCGCAAAATCCATTTCACAGCTTCCCAGTGAGTTTTACCTGGATTTGACATAAACCTGCTTACAACTCCCACTGCATAGCCAATGTCTGGCCTTGTGCATAACATCGCGTACATCAGACTTCCAATGGCTGAAGCATACAGAATCTTAGCCATAATCTCTTCTTCTTCTTTTGTCTGAGGAGACTGATTCTTGGATAGACGAAAATGACTGGCCAAAGGAGTATTGACTGGTTTGGCCTTGTCCATGTTAAATCTCTGCAAAACACGGTTGATGTACTCTGCCTGAGATAACTGCAAGTCCTTCATGTCAAATTCTTTTGACAATTGCATCTTCAAATTTCTGATGTTTGTTATATCTGATCCTGCTACTAGCATGTCATCAACATAAAGTAGCAAAATGACATAGCTGAACTTGTACCTTTTGAAGAAACAACAATGATCAACATTGCACTTCTGGAAACCTTCCTTGTGCATGAAGCTTTCAAACTTTCTATACCACTGTCTTGGAGCTTGTTTCAGGCCATGCAGGCTCTTCTTCAATTTGCACACCATGTTTTTCTTCTTTCCTTCTGAAAAGCCTTCAGGCTGGTGCATGTAAATCTCCTCATCTAGATCTCCATGAAGAAATGCAGTCTTCACATCTAATTGCTCTAGGTAGAGCTCCTTACTAGCCACAATACTTAGCACAGTCCTGATAGTATTGAGCTTGACAACTGGAGCAAAGATTTCAGTGTAGTCAACTCCTTCTTTCTGCTGAAATCCTTTGACAACCAGTCGGGCCTTGTATCGCTTTGAACCATCATGGTCTTCTTTCACTCGATACACCCATTTGTTGTGAAGTGTTTTCTTTCCCATAGGTAACTCAACTAGTTCCCATGTCTAATTTGAGATCAAAGACTTTATCTCGTCTTTCATAGCAAGCTCCCACTTGTCGGCATCCGTGGTTTGATAAGCTTCCATATAATCTTCAGGCTCCTCTCCATCAGTCAGTAACATGTAGTCTATGTATCTCCTGTTAGGCACATGGGGCTGAGAGGATCTTCTCAATACAAGAGTTGGAGTAGGAGGTTCTGATTGTTTATTGTTTTCTTCATTTGATTCCTTTGGCTGAGGACTCCTCAATATAGGACTTTCTAGGATATCTTCCACCTTTGCATAAACTGGTCCACTCGTTTCTAAATTTTTGGTGTCAGTATTATGCATGTCCTTGTACATCACTTTTTCATTGAAGATTACATCTCTGCTGCGGGTCATCTTTTTGTTTTCATCATCCCATATGCGGTAGCCAAACTCATCTTCACCATAACCAAGAAAAGTACACTTCTTTGATTTTGGATCAAGTTTGTTTCTAACTTGATCGTTGATATGCACATATGCTACACAGCCGAAAACTCTAAGATGTGAGAGTTTTACCTCTTTTCCGCTCCATACTTCTTCCGGTATCTTGTGCTCCAATGGTACCGATGGACTTCAGTTGATCAAGTAAGTTGATGTGTTGACTGCTTCTGCCCAAAACTGTTTTGGTAAGCCTGACTGTACACGCATGCTTCTGGCTCTTTTAGTCAACGTTCGATTCATACGCTCAGCTACACCATTGTGTTGAGGCGTACCTGGCACGGTTCTCTCTATTCTGATTCCGTGCTCATAGCAAAACTTCTTGAATCTGGTGTCTACATACTCACCACCATTGTTGGATCTGAGCTTCTTAATCTTTAATCCTGTCTCATTCTCCACCATAGCTTTCCAAATCTTGAAAGCTTCAAATACTTCATACTTGTGTTTCAGAAAGTAAACTCATACCTTTCTAGAGTGATCATCGATAAAAGTCACGAAGTATTACTTCCCACCAATGGATGGGACAGTCGTTGGTCCCCAAACATCGGAGTGGATGAGCTCAAGCCTTTCTTTCTTTGGGGTTCTTCTAATTGTCTGAAAGCTCACTCTCTTCTGCTTTCCAAGTATACAGTCTTCACACATGTCAATTTTTACTAACTGAAGACCTGGTAGTTTTCCTTTTGAGTGCATGACCTTTATCCCCTTCTCACTCATATGCCCAAGTCTTTGGTGCCATAGATTGGGACTTTCATTTGTTGCAACTGCAATCAAATGACATGCTCCTGCTATCTTGTAAAGAGTACCACTCTTTTTGCCTCGAGCAATTGTCATCGCACCTTTTGAAATCTTCCAATCATCATCGTGGAAGATTGTCGTGTAGCCTTCACTGACTAGCTGGCCCACTGAGATTAAGTTCTTCGTCAGGTCGGGAATATGTCTGACATTTTTCAATTCCCATACAGACCCTTTTAACTTAATCTTTACTACACATTTACCTACAATCTCACATGACTGCTCATTACCAAGGTTTTCAGGAACATAATTCTCGAATGGTTCTTTCTGTGAGGTTGCATGGAAGGATGCTCCAGAGTCTAACACCCAAGACTCTTCCTTGTTTTCCAACAAACATATCAACACATCACCTCCTCATGAGGTCATAGCAACGTTTCCTTCATCTTTCACCTCCTGTTTCTTCGAGGCACTCCTGCATTGATTTTTGTAGTGACCAGTCTTCCCACAATTCCAACATTCGATAGTTTTCGATTTGTTAGAGCTTTGATGATTTCTGGATTTGGACTGCCTCTCCTTTGATTTGCCGCGTCCAATTCCTCTGGTTGAACTTCTCCCTCTTGACTCTGTATGCAATACTGAAGAGGTTGTTGATTCACCCGTCTCTATCCGGCGGACTTCTTCACTGAGGACTAAGTCACGAACATCATCAAACTTTAACTTGTTACTTCCTGAGGAGCTACTCACAGCTGTGACAGTAGCATTCCAACTTTCTGGTAGAGAAGAAAGAAGTATTAGAGCTCGTACTTCTTCATCGAAATTGATTCCAACTGAACTCAATTGGATTGTAATTGTGTTGAGTTCGTTTATATGTTGTGTTGTTGATGCGCCTTCTGTCATCCGTAGGTTGAACAACCGCCTCATCAAGTGAACTTTGTTTGCGGCCGACGACTTTTCGTACATGTTGGAAAGGGCCGCCATAAGACTAACTGTAGTCTTTTCTTTTGCAATGTTGAAAGCAACATTACGAGATAACGTCAAACGGATGGCTCCAAGAGCTTTCCTGTCTAGAAAGCTCCACTCATCTTCCTTCATAGCTTCTGGCTTCCTGCTTGTGAGAGGTTCTTGCATGCCTTTCTGATACAGGTAGTCCTCTATTTGCATCTTCCAAAAGCCGAAGTCTGCACCATTGAACTTTTCAATCTTCATCTTGCCTTCGTCCAATGCCATTGCTCCTACTGCTTTTGAAGAAAAGCCCCCACTAGTTCTCTAAACTGAGATCCCAAGAACAAGAGAAAAAAAAAATTCTGATGTGGAAGATCAGACACAGCTGCAGCCACATAGCATACTAATTGTTGGGAACAAGGGCAATAAAGGAGAGAAGAGAGATTTAAACAACACTAAGAAGTATTTGTTTTGGTGCATTTGTAAACCTTACATAAGCTTTCTTATAAAGCAAAGTGAAGAACACCATCTCACAATACTAAGTAATGTGGGACTAAAACACACTACAAAAAAACTTAATCAAACTACACAAAAACTAACATTATAAACACAGGCAATACTAACTCAACTCTAAACAAAAAAAATTTACCTAGATTATCGCCCGATGGTTCTCCAGCAGAAACAAATGCTCATCAAATCCTAAAGAAAGAAAGAAAAAAAACACAACCAACAGAAAATTTGAAAGAACGAAAGAAAATAAATCTTGATAGATATGAACCGAATTCCTTCATTGATAAAAGGTAAGAAGGAACATCACCTGAATGAGAAGCAATGCAATGGAAGCAAGTAACGAGTTGAGTCAAGAGAAGACTATAGCCATATATAGCTGCAGAGCCTTTTCTTCACTCCAACTGCTTTCTTCCCAAATTAAACCCTATTTTTTTTATATTATAAAGAATTATTTTAGTTTAATTTATTTTAATTTAAAAAACATTACTTATTAAAAGATATAATTGAAAAATAATCGTATATATTAAAAGGATAAATTCACATTACTCAACAGTACTTTAATTTAATTACTTAAAATAAAAAGAATCAATATTTATGAGATTGTATCAATGCTTTTATTTATTTTTATCAGCCTATATTTTATTTTCAATATAAATTTATGTGTTATAAGATATATAATACAAGTATAGATATAAATAATATCTTATTTTTAAAATTGGGTGTTTGTATAGAGTTGAGTAAATACTTTTATGTTTTTTTACATAAAAATAACGATAAAGAAAAAAAGTTCTATAACCATCGACTATAAGTAGAAGAACAAAGATGAATTAAACTGCACATGAAGATGATAGTCAAATTTGTTCATATTCCTTCATGCTGTAGTCCCACACTCAAATGTTTAGTTTCATTCGGGGACATCTTTAATTAATCTTTTCATATAATTAAATTATCCTTTTCGATATAAATAAATTTATATTAAGTATTAGGCTATAATATATTATTATTATTACTAATTTATGATTTTAAACTTTTTTTATATATTATTATTTTATAAAAATTTATTATTAGTTTTTTTAATTGATCATTATTGTTATCTTTAAGATTATATTATTATTATTATTGTTTATTATTTTATGAATTCATATATTATTATTAATTTGTTTATTGTTATTATTTTTCACTTGTTATTACTAATACAACGAGTCGGTGAAAAACAGATGATCAATTATCACATGTTTTATTTGTTTCCCTCCATTGCATTCTGGAGCCATATATCCGTCGTTCCTCTTTGTTCAGTTATTTTGTTTCATTTTCAATTTTTTCATTTATTTTATCATTTTCAAGTTGTTGTTGAGTCGGTTTTGTTTGTCCTTTTTCTAATTTTGAATTTGTTATTTATGTATTATACGTATTCTTGTAATGGAAGAAATTGGTCAACACAGTAAACTTTGTAATAGCAAAATGAATTTAAAAATGTTAATTATAATATTAATATGAAAATGTTAATTATAATGTTAAATATAATGTTAATAAAAAAAATATTAATTATAATGTTAATCTATAATATTAATGGACTCACTTCTACAAAAATGTTTGAATATAAAAATGTTAATTATAATGTTAATACACCTTCATATTATGATCACCAAAACATACATTAAAAAATCAAAAATAAATCTACAGTAATAGTTAGGGATCAATGGTCAAATAAGTGAGAACTTATGTTAATTGTTTTGCACACAAAGATAGACTGACTTGTACAAAAATGTTTCAAAACTTAAAAAATTCGTTATGAGGTCCATACACCCTTAAGTTAAACAAGTTTGATATATCTTTACCAAAACATACACCCTATTATCACAAAATTACATTAAAAATAAAAAATAAACTTACAATATTTGTTGGGTACCGGTACTCAAATAAGTAGGGACTCAGGTTACTAGTTTTGTAGAAGAAGATAGACTAATATGTGAAAAATATTTTAAACATTAAAAAATTGATTACCATGTCCATACATCCTTCAATTAAACAAGGATGATATATGATGACCATAATAAAATTACATTTAAAAATATTAAAAATAAATCTTCATGTGAAAAACATTTTAAATAATATATATCCGTTTTTTTTTTATAAAAGTTAAAATATTCATGAACTTCAATCTTTTAAATTTCTGTTGTAGTATATTGCAAAGAACATGAAGTGAACTTCAGTTTTACTTCTATTTTGTTGTAATATTTTAAAAACATTACGAAGATAGATAAATTTAAAATTTTTTACTAAAATAAACAAGTATGCTCATAGATGACTTTAAAAACAAAAGAAAAGGTCTGTCTTTATTAATGATTTCAGTTTTAACTTAAATATAGTACAAAAAGTCGTGGATGCCAAATTAAGTCTTCATTTTTAATATCGAATGGAGTGGTGAATATAAAACTAACACTTTTTAAACATCATGTCTTCCATTGTAGTCAAATCGTCTTTAGTCTATGTAAAACTCTTAATACACACTTAGTCCTTGAACTCTACATTACAACCTCCACTCATTTCCACTATTTCTTTAATCTCTGTTGACTGAGCATCTTTTCTCAATAATACAAACTCGTGGAACAAAATGAAAGTCGTCCGAAATAAAAAAAAAGAAAAACAGTGTTTCTCAATAATGAATAGATAAAAAAATACATACATTTTATTTCTTTTAAATACAAGCATTAACCTACTTGTTAGTTGTGTTAAAAATTCAAAGATGCTTCAACAGTGGGAATTTGTAACTAATATATATAAGATGAAATAAAATAGTCATTTCGACATTAGAATATATAGATAAATCTCCATAGGTTAATGTTTATATTTTGTCTAATTGAAAAAGTTGTTGGTTTATGTATAATTTTTCCAGACAAAATTATAAATCTTTTAATAAAATTCTTCTGGATAAAATTTTAATTTTTTTATAAAATATAACTACTCAAACCCTATATATTTAATAAACTTGTTGAGTTGAACTAACAACTCAAATCATAAATATATACCTTTTCTAGTTTTAGAATATATTAAAAAGTACATTGTCTCTAAATTTTGAAGTAATGTTCAAAGCGAAAAAGAAAAACAATAATTTATTATTTCAGAATTATAAATACAATTATTATTTTGATAAAAAAAAAAGTTAAAAGTAAAATCTCTCGTGGGTCAAGTACCCGAGGAAGTAATAGAATTGGGAGACGGTGTTATACTGCGACACTGTGGAGAACAACAGTCTCGATGGTAAGTCCAGGTCCAAAACCAAACAAGACACCCCATTCAAGTCCTTCACCAGTGGTTTTGAGTCCATTTTCAGCTGATTTCCTCCTCATCTCATCCAATATGAATAGCACACATGCACTTGACATGTTCCCATAGTCACTCAGCACATCTCTAGTGGCCTTCATCTTTTCTGGTTTCAGACCCAACTTTTGTTCAACTTGGTCAAGAATTGCAGGCCCACCAGGGTGTGCAATCCAGAAGATGGAGTTGTAATCAGATATGTTCAATGGGTTGAAGGCCTCAGAAAGTGCCTTCCCAATGTTCTTTGAGACAATCCCGGGAACATCCTTAAGGAGGTGAAAGGTGAGTCCAACTTCACGAAGGTGGCCATCAATAGCACCTTCGCTGTCTGGAGCAATGGTCTGTGCAGTCCAAACAAGCTCAAACAATGGCTTCTCAATCTGTGGAATTGGGTCAGAACCAACTATCACAGCAGCTGCTCCATCTCCAAAGAGTGCCTGTCCCACAAGACTGTCCAAGTGGGTGTCACTTGGGCCACGGAAGGTGACTGCAGTGATCTCAGAACACACGACAAGCACACGTGCACCCTTGTTGTTCTCGGCCAAATCCTTAGCCAATCGAAGAACCGTGCCTCCAGCAAAGCATCCCTGTTGGTACATCATGTACCTCTTCACATAGGGCCGAAGTCCGAGGAGTTTGGTGAGCTGGTAATCAGCACCAGGCATGTCGACGCCACTGGTGGTGCAAAAGATCAAGTGTGTAATCTTTGACTTTGGCTGCCCCCACTCTTTTATGGCCTTCACTGCAGCCTCTTTCCCTAGCTTTGGTACCTCTACCACCACTATGTCTTGCCTGGCATCCAAAGAAGGTGCCATGTAAGCACACATGTTGGGATTCTCCTTCAGGACCTCCTCCGTCACGTGCATGTATCTCTTCTTGATCATAGACTTGTCGCCTGGAACATCGTAAACAAATTATTAGTTCTATTGAACAACAGAAATCATCGAACATCGTATGAAAGTGAGAAGACTATAAATATATTGATTGAACAAGTAACTTACACATGCGCTGAAACTTCTCCTTGAGGTCGGTCATGTGTTCACTGTTTGTGATTCTGAAATAATAGTCGGGATAGGTGCTCTGATCAACACAATTAGGTGGAGTTGCAGTTCCGATGGCAAGGATGGTTGCTGGGCCTTCTGCCCTTTGAGCCTGACGGATCTCCGACACACTCACCATCTTCCTTTGGTTTGCTTTGAAGTGGGCGGTGATGTTGGTGATGGTATTTGGACAGGAAGTGACAGCACTGGATGGATAGAAGTGAGCAAGTAGAAGGGGTTTCTGTTTGGTTGCTGAAGTTGTGTTTGATGATGATGGAAGATGGGTTTGCGTTTTATATGGATTGTAAATGGGTAGGTGCATGTTCATCAGCAATTGCTATCTTACGTTGTAGTCTACCATGTTTGAGTTTGGTGGCATATTTTAGAAGACCATCTCTATGTCCTTTAACTCATTCATTTGTTTTTTAATTGACTAACCAATACTTGGTGATATTTTACACGTGTGTGGAACATGGTTGTGGAGTGGATGTCTCAATTATTCTACTACCATGAATTGACTAATAGCGGTTTATAAACTGTGTGAGATATTAATTAATTAGCATCGATATTTTATCTATGTTGTTTATGCTTTTTTTTTTAAATTTTCAATACGCGAGTAAAAGGATTTGTAATTGGGTGTTTGAATTTTACTGTTTTGAGAAAGAAAACTAAAGAAATAATTGAATTGAAAACTATTCCTAAATAAAAAATAAACACAGTTTTTGTATGGTAGTACTTTTGTAAGGTTAATTATAAACGGTGGTGGTGGAGATAGGTAGGTTGCATGTGACAAATGGTGGTGATATTATTTTCAAAACAAATAAAAATAATAATAATGATTACTTTTTGGTTTAAACTTTAAAATAATAGTACTTTAAAATAACAATGCAATGCTAATTAAATAAAAGATCACTAATTACTGCTATTATGCTTGGTCAAGGTTCCATGAACCCATAAGAGAATGTGACCACTCAATATTTTAAATTAAAACCAAAGTGATGTGGTTCATTTTTCCACGGTCAACCTAATGGAGCTACCTACCCATTCTAGTTTGCTTGGTGTTCTTCTATTTTAACAATAAGTATCAGATAACATTATTTCAGTGCATACTTGTTTTTATTAAAAATAATATTTTTGTATATGCTATATGTTACTGGGATATCTTATTCGAATTTTATGTCAACAAGTATCAGTGATGTTAGACATCCAATTTCGTTGTGATAATAAATAATAATATACTTTTACATATTTAATACAGTTATTTGGTTTAAAAACTTCTATATCTATATATCTAAACAAACCCCCCCTCTCCCTATATATATATATATATATATATATATATATATATATATATATATATATATATATATATATATATATATATATATATATATAAGGAATATTTTTTTTGTTTATATTTCTTTTCCAAATTTACTTTTTATATAAAAGTGCTTTTAATTAAAATAATTATTTTATTAATTTTAACATTTCTTTAAATAAACCACTTTTCTTATTTGACTTTTCTTTAAACTTAATATTTTTTAATTATAAAACTACCCATAAATTAAATAAAAAGCTATTCACAAATTTATAAAAATAATTTATATTTAATCTCATAATAATAAGTAATTTTATTATTTTTTATTATCATAAAAAAGTGAAAACACATCCATGTGTTTTCACTATTATATTATAAAAAAATTTAGAAGGTAGTTATAAAACATTAAAATTTGTTTCTTCTGATACAATTCCTTTATATAAAATTATTATTTTCTTTTTTAATATTTTGAACAAACTTTCACAATATTATGACACAACTGTTTAGTGTTTGTATATATTCAAGAAATTTATTGAGTTGTGATTATTTTAGAAAATTTCTAATATTATTCTTATTAATTATAATTATGTAATTATATTGAAATTTTAATTATGTATATTCTGTTTTTACTTTTATAATTGTATAGTACCATTTCATTTCATAAATTGTTTGAAAGGATTTATATTTATATATATATATATATATTCAATATGTATAATGAAAAATAAGTGAAAATCATTTTAAATAATATCATCCGTTTTTTTTAATAAAAGTTAAAATATTCATGAACTTCAATCTTTTAAATTTCTCTTGTACTATATTGCAAAGAACGTGAAGGGAACTTTCTCAGTTTCACTTCTATTTTGTTGTAACATTTTAAAAACATTATGAAGATAGATAAATAAATAAATAAATTACTAAAATAGGCAAGTATGCTCATAAATGACTTAAAAACTGTTTATCAATGATTTAAATTTTAACTTAAATATAGTACAAAAAGTCGTGGATGCCAAATTATAAAGAAGTTTCGTCCACTTATTATAATTTCCTCCACTTCCACTGTCAGTCACGGTTCATCTGAAAACTCTTCAGTTTTTTTTTTTTGCATTACCATTATTATAATTTCCCCCGACAAAGTCGCTCTATGCATTCACCATTCTTTATCACATATAAATTGAAACTGAAGAAATATTCAACTAAAGCCATTTTTTATATATAAAGTCATGTTTTAAAAACACCACTTATCTTGTAATTTTTTTAAAAAATTTTATCCATTCTGATAATTTCTATATAAAATTGTACTAAATTGATAAAAAAAGAAAAACATTGTTTCTCAATGATGAATAGATAAAAAAAATACATACATTATATTTCTTACAGGCATTAACTTACTTGTTAAGGTTAATGTTTATATTTTGTCTAATTGAAAAAGTTGTTGGTTTTTGTATAATTTTACCAGAAAAAATTATGGATAAAATTATAATTTTCTTTTATAACATATAACTACTCAAACGCTATATATTTAATAGACTTGCTGAGTTGAAGTAAAAACTCAAATCATAGGTATATCTTTTCTAATTTTAGAATATATTAAAAAGTACATTCTCTCTAATTTTGAAGTCATGTTCAAGGCGAAAAAGAAAAACAATAACTTTTTATTTCAGCATTATAAATACAATTATTACTTTGAGAAAAAAAAAGTTAAAGCTAAAATCTTTCAGGGGTAAAACACCCGAGGAAATAATAGAGTTTGTTGACGTTGTTATATTGCGACACTGTGGAGAACAACGGTCTCGATGGTAAGTCCTGGTCCAAAACCGAACAAGACACCCCATTCAAGTCCTTCACCTGTTGTTTTGAGTCCATTTTCAGCTGATTTCCTCCTCATCTCATCCAATATGAATAACACACATGCACTTGACATGTTCCCATAGTCACTCAGCACATCTCTAGTGGCCTTCATCTTTTCTGGTTTCAGACCCAACTTTTGCTCAACTTGGTCAAGAATTGCAGGCCCACCAGGGTGTGCAATCCAGAATATGGAGTTGTAATCAGAGATGTTCAATGGGTTGAAGGCCTCAGAAAGTGCCTTCCCAATGTTCTTTGAGACAATCCCGGGAACATCCTTAAGGAGGTGAAAGGTGAGTCCAACTTCACGAAGGTGGCCATCAATGGCACCCTCACTGTCTGGAGCAATGGTCTGTGCAGTCCAAACCAGCTCAAACAATGGCTTCTCAATCTGTGGAATTGGGTCAGAACCGACTATCACAGCAGCTGCTCCGTCTCCAAAGAGTGCCTGTCCGACAAGACTGTCTAAGTGGGTGTCACTTGGGCCACGGAAGGTGACTGCAGTGATCTCAGAACACACGACAAGCACACGGGCACCCTTATTGTTCTCGGCCAAATCCTTAGCCAATCGAAGAACCGTGCCTCCTGCAAAGCACCCCTGTTGGTACATCATGTACCTCTTCACATAGGGGCGAAGTCCGAGGAGTTTGGTGAGCTGGTAATCAGCACCAGGCATGTCCACACCACTAGTCGTGCAAAAGATCAAGTGAGTAATCTTTGACTTTGGCTGCCCCCACTCCTTTATGGCCTTCACTGCAGCCTCTTTCCCGAGCTTTGGTACCTCTACCACCACTATGTCCTGCCTCGCATCCAAAGAAGGTGCCATGTAAGCACACATGTTAGGATTTTCCTTCAGGACCTCCTCCGTCACGTGCATGTATCTCTTCTTGATCATAGACTTGTCGCCTGGAACATCGTAAACAATTTATTAGCTTGATTCAACAACAGACATCATCAAACATCGTGTGAAAGTGAAAAGACTATAAATATATTGATTCAATAACTTACACATGCGCTGGAACTTCTCCTTGAGGTCGGTCATGTGCTCGCTGTTTGTGATTCTGAAGTAGTAGTCGGGATAGGTGCTCTGATCAACACAGTTAGGTGGAGTTGCAGTTCCAATGGCAAGGATGGTTGCTGGGCCTTCTGCCCTTTGAGCTTGGCGGATCTCCGAAACACTCACCATCTTTCCTTTGCCGGTGATGTTGATGATGGAATTTGGACAGCAAGTGACAGGACTATGATAGAACTCACTAAGTCACAATACTTTACAGGTAGAGGGACTTTGTGCTTGTTGCTCTAAGTTGTGTGTTTGAAGATGGTGGAGGAGTTATAGTTTTATAGGCACGCAAGGGTAGCTGAGCATCACGTGCATTTGCAATAGCGAGCCATCATATGTTGGAAACAAACGGCATCAGTTTGGTAGCACGTTTTAGAAGACCATCTGTCCCCATTTGTCAATTACTTATTGGCTATATTATTTGGCTTTTCCTCCTTATTAAAATCACAACGTTTTTATTTCGAACATTTTGTGTTTTTGACGTTTGAGTCAACCTTGGTTGGGCAGCTGGAAAGGTTGCCAATTGTATTGGTAGGTAGCCTCCTAAATTGCATCAACTGCCACAGCCAAATCAAACTTAAATCTACGGGTAGATTTGCGCCACGTCATTGGGTATGACTACAGAGTTTTTGGATCTCACACCGGTTCTCTTCATTCATTTTATCCATAATCCCAACTGAATATTTTAACTTAAATTTGAAAGAGGGAATATGATTATTGAACGGTCAAAGATTTCTTTCTTTCTATATTAGCATTGAACAGTCAAGGTCGTGGAGCTACTTACTCATTTTTACTTGTATAGCATTTTTAGTTTGTTTGATGTTCCTTTATTTATATACAATAAGTTTTAGATAACATTATTTTATACTTTTTTTTATCTTACTTGACTGTTTATGCAGAAGGACAAGCATGAAAAGTTGATACCAATTTGGAGCAATTTCAGCTATTCCTCTTTAAATTCATTTATGATTTGTCGAAATGGTTTGTTATCGTATACTTTTTTAGATAAAATTTCATATAATTTTTTTAACAAAATTCTAAATCTTCCTTAACAGTAAACATTACAATTGTTTGAGAAGAAAGTTACCTTCTTTGTTGGAAGTCCAATATCCTTTAAATCATTCAATTATATAAGGAAATTGATTGACATAAATGCAAAAAAAAAAAAAAATATTAACAATAATTAGATATTTACAATAATTAGATATTTAAAAATTTAGAAGGGAAAGGACAAACAATTTTTTCAAAGGTCGGAGAGATTCTTCTTAAAATTAAGTATTAAATTATTTGTTTTCTCCGCAATTCTCGATAAGAGAAAAAGGTTAATTGATTTTAATATCAAACTTAAAGAATATCATACTAAGGATTTGATGAAAGTGAAATATTTATGGCTTCGCTTTTTATAATTTATCCCTATTTGTATTCAAATTGCATTGGAGAGAGCGCAAGGTGAACTACTGGCGTTCACAATAATAAATAAGAGAGAAAAATATATTCATTTTATTTCTAAACAATTTTATTCCTAAAAAATTGTATCTCTAAAAAAATCTAAGTATTGGTGAAAGTTATCAATCACTTGTGTATAGAAACACAAATATAGACTTGGACAATATAACTTTGTAATTAAAATAAATAAATTATATTTGCAAGTTAATAACGTGATATCGGTTAACATACAATACATTTTGTTTCAATTTTCTTTCTTTCTCTGTTTTATAAAAATATTTTATAAATTTCTTTTAATCCTTTTGCTTAAAAACAAATGAATAATAAGTGTTTTTCCTCTTCTTGTCTCACCTTTTTTCTTTTTTCTTATTCTTTACATGTGCGTTTTAGGTTCATGTTGTCTCCTTTGATACTTTTATGCAAATCATTAAGGCACCTATCTTGTCATGCATGCGTCAAAAATCTTATTATGGTAGTAGAATTCTTTTTTATTAGTTAGATGTTGGAAGTCCCACATCGACTAGAGATAAGACTAATTCATAGTTTATAAGTGGATGCAAAACTTACCCTACAAGCTGGTTTTGTGGGTTGAGTGTGAGTTAGGCTTAAAGTCCATTTCTAACATGGTATCAGAGTCGTGGTTAGAGCTTATCCTAACTATATTTGTTATTTGCTGGACATATTGTTCCACATAGCCTATAAATAAAGCTAATTCATATACTTTATAAGTGGGTGAACTCCATGTCATTTTTTTCTTTCCTACTTTTTCTTAATTACTCTATTTTCTTTTTCTTTTTCTTCTTTCTTTGCTTTATGGAAGAAGAACAATACAAAGCTTCCTTTATTTACACCCTACCGAAAATCCAACTACCCCTACACAGAAGCTATTGCTAGATGAGTTATCATCTTCCATGTCATCTTCTAGCATATGATCTATCATTGGTAGGCTATCGTCTACCAAATTATGGTCGAGAATTTATCACATTTTCATACAATTTTTTTAGATAAAATTGTAAACTTTTCCATAACACAATTAAGATCCTTATACACCCAATGAACTTTTTGAGTTGTGATTACAACACTTAAGTCAATTTTTAACTTTAATAGCAGCTTCTTACATTTTTTATAAATACTCATATGAAAACAACATAAAAATCTTAGTAAATATGATAATTGATTAAGGAACTATGTTACCTTCTTTGCTAAAATGCCAATGTCTTTTAAATCATTAAACTACTTAAATAAATTGATTCATGGAAACAAAAATGATAGATATGTAAACTCATCTAACTATGGTTGCTTATTAACTTCAAAAATTCGTCGATAAACAATTTTTTCTGACGAGTCAAAATCTGTTGATAATAGTGCAATCAACAATATTTACTGACAAAATTTTATATCCGTAAGTAATTATTGAAGGAAAAATAAGTCGATACATTTCGTCCGTAATTACTAAAAGAAAAAATCTATCAATTAATTTTGTCAGTAATTAATGAAGAAAAATCAGTCCTCAAATATTATGATTTGGTTCATCTTTTGTCAGTATATTACTGATAGATTTGACAAAATATTTTGTCAGTAAATAAAATATATTATCGACAAACTTTACCTACAAAAAAATTTGTCAATAAATAAAATATGCATTATTGTCAATATGGATTTGTCGAAGAATTTTTTTTCGTCAATAATAAATTTGTCGGTAATTAATGAAAATTTTAAAATTTATCAAAAAATATGTCGATAATAAAAATTTCAAAATATATCTATAAAATCCATTAGTGATTCAATGAATTTTTCTAATGTAAAAAGTAGACAAATTTTGTAAATAATTTTTCTTAAGGACATACGAGTCTGTCAAGTAAGGAAAGTTTTTTTTTTGAAGTTCAAGTATTAATGTATTTTTGTTCTTCCAAATCCTCCACTAAAAAACGGTTAATTAGTTCATAATATCAAAATTAAAAAAATTACCCTACGATTGACAATGAAGGATTTTGATGAACTTTAATATTTTTAATTCTTCTCTACTTGTATTTGGAGTATATTGGAAAAACCAAAGTAAACTAGTCATATATCCAAATATAAAAAGTTATATATATATATATATATATATATATATATATATATATATATATAATTTTTCAACCGTACAAATTGTAAAAATTTAACAAATCAAAGGTATGTACGAACAATAAAATTTCATAATTAAAATAAAAAAATTATTTGTAAATTGTTCTTATCATGATTTAAAGTATGGACGTTGCACAAATAATAAGATATGAATAGATTGAAAAATCTTGATGTATGCTCCTGATGATTGAAATACAAAGAGAGATTCATATATAAAAGACTCTCTAATATTACTCATGTCTATAAAAGAGTTTAGATATTTTTTAATAAAAGAGAATAAATATGATAGAGTGTATATTTTCAGATAAAATACTATGTGTATTTTTTGAACTCGGACTTATTTCATGAAAACGAATAATATCTAATATCAATAAAATAATAACTTACCGTATACAAAATAATTAATAGAATAATAATAACAATAGTGTAAAACCTTAATACCATATATTTTGTAGATATGTATATATTAAGGAATATGGTGATGATGTAATTAAATTATCGAGAGATCTGATGACATATACTATTAATATAGAAAAATTTGCTCTAACAAATATATATTAAAATATCTCCTAACCACTTTAGGATAACAAAGACAAATGAATCTTGTTGAGTTGCATCACTTAAAATATTTTTTATTGTTAGGGTGAGTATGTACATAAATTAAGTATATAAAATAAAAATAGTCATTTATAATTGGGTTAATAGATCAAACTTTTGTTTTATCCATCGATGATTGACTCGTATTTATTTGCTTGTAAAATTTATTCATTTTCATATAATTATTTTTGGACAAAATTGTATACTTTTTCATACAACCATTTTAAGTCAAAATTGGAAACTCTCGGTGAAACACATTTATTCAAGCTTTTAATGTATTCTATAATAATAGTTTCTTATATTTTCCATTTTTAGATTATTTAATAGAACTTTAATGATTACTTAGCTTATAAACAGATTAAATATGTTTTTAATTATTCACTTTTGGTAAGCAATAAAGACTATATGAGTTTACATATCTAATATTTTCCATTGCAATAATTTTGTTAAATATGGGAAATATTTTAAAAGAAAATATACTTTGAGAAAAGGAGGTAAAATTCTCCCAAACAATTGTCATTTAGTGAGTTTTTTTTTGTGTTTCATTACTATGGTTATTAGTGTAAAAAATTATTATAAACGTGTTTACTTGTGTAGATTAATAAAATTACTAAAAATGAACTTGAACATCTCTTGATTCATTAATGCGTATGTGTGTGAACTTAAATGGTTGAATTTGTACAAATTTATGAATTATAGGTATCCTGTTAACATTACAAGTATGGTTTACTACAACTGTGTCAAGAAATCTCTATCAATAATATAACTTGGTAATTAAAATAAATAAATTGTATTTGTAAGTTAACAGTATGAAATAAAATATAGTAATTTGAAACTAGATATGATGTTTGTTAAAGTTATAGCCACCAATTAATGCTCATATTTGAACTTACACAATTAATTTTACAATTATTAAAAGTGCAAATTAATTTTCTTAGAACTTTTATAATTGTATATTAATATCACAGATACAATTATTCTTTAAACTCGGACGAAAAAATTAAAAAAAAAAATCATGTAAGTAATAAGGAAATGAGATAGGATGATTTTATATCTCCACACTATGGAGAACAACGGTCTCAATGGTAAGTCCAGGTCCAAAACCAAACAAGACACCCCATTCAAGTCCTTCACCTGTTGTTTTGAGTCCATTTTCAGCTGATTTCCTCCTCATCTCATCCAATATGAATAACACACATGCACTTGACATGTTCCCATAGTCACTCAGCACATCTCTAGTGGCCTTCATCTTTTCTGGTTTCAGACCCAACTTTTGCTCAACTTGGTCAAGAATTGCAGGCCCACCAGGGTGTGCAATCCAGAATATGGAGTTGTAATCAGAGATGTTCAATGGGTTGAAGGCCTCAGAAAGTGCCTTCCCAATGTTCTTTGAGACAATCCCGGGAACATCCTTAAGGAGGTGAAAGGTGAGTCCAACTTCACGAAGGTGTCCATCAATAGCACCTTCGCTGTCTGGAGCAATGGTCTGTGCAGTCCAAACCAGTTCAAACAATGGTTTCTCAATCTGTGGAATTGGATCAGAACCAACGATCACCGCAGCTGCTCCATCTCCAAAGAGTGCCTGTCCGACAAGACTGTCCAAGTGGGTGTCACTTGGGCCACGGAAGGTGACTGCAGTGATCTCAGAACACACGACAAGCACACGGGCACCCTTGTTGTTCTCGGCCAAATCCTTAGCCAATCGAAGAACCGTGCCTCCCGCAAAGCACCCCTGTTGGTACATCATGTACCTCTTCACATAGGGGCGAAGTCCGAGGAGTTTGGTGAGCTGGTAATCAGCACCAGGCATGTCCACGCCACTGGTGGTGCAAAAGATCAAGTGTGTAATCTTTGACTTTGGCTGCCCCCACTCCTTAATGGCCTTCACCGCAGCCTCTTTTCCGAGCTTTGGTACCTCTACGACCACTATGTCTTGCCTGGCATCCAAAGAAGGTGCCATGTAAGTGTAGTAAATTGTGCTGACAAAAACTTGAACCGCTATTTCCTGAGGCGTGTAGATTCACTGTCCTTAAGGACTTATCCGCGGTGTATGCGCAAGTCCCCCAGGATACAACAGGAACTTCTCGAATAATATTCGAGGATCACAGAACTAGCAAGAAACTCTAAAAGTATATACCCAGGATATGAGATTTTGACTACAAGATAGAAGGATAGAAAATAGAGATTGAAAATATGTTTTTGTGCTTGTGTTAAAATGAAATGGAATGCTATATTTATAAACATGTAGGAATGACCGTTGCAAAATTCTTAAACGTTAATGAACGTTGCATCAGAACGTTGGCCAAAGAAAAAGGCATTATGGACGTTGCACAACTTCAACGTTGCAAAAGTTTCTTTTGCAATATTATAATAATATTTTACAACAATCCCCCACATATTGCAAAAGAAAGTTAAAAGAAAATGTCTTTGATCCAAACAGTTCTGTCTCAAAAGTGATTTTTCATTTTGCAGGTAATCCTTTTTCAAAAGAAAGATATGTCATCTTTGTGTAAACTTGGAAAATGATTGTATATAAAGCAATAGCGCAAATCTTTGTTCTGATGAATAATCAGAGATTGAAAGTAAGATAAGAGTATTTATATCCTGAGTCTCATAAGATGTAATGCATCAGAGCTGGTATAGCAAGCTATATGAACCAGTCTTAGATTGAGAAACTTAACATACAGTGTAGTTGGTATAGCAAGCTATATGAACCAAAAACACTTGACGTGTGTTAGAGGTTTATCAATCACAATACACCCCCACAATTTTTGCTGTTATCGCTGTGTTGCGCTAATTAGGCCATGCGCGTGCCCGGTATTCATGAGTGCTCTAGAGATCATGCCAAGATCTCATGCAAGCGGCCCCACTTGACACTCATATAGGTGATTTCATCAAGTGTATGCTGCAAGTCATACACCACCCGTAAGGGATATGAAGATCATTAAAAACTTTGATTAATTACAAAGTTTAACCTCTCAATAATGCAGTCTCTAGCACTTTACACACACACACACCATAGGAAGGGACATAATTGATTGAAATCAATTTAGTGCTATCAGAACTAACAAGTGACTTGTTTTTACCCATATGAACCTTATTCATGGGATCTCCAATCACAAAGGTTGGGTTACCATCACTTGTTTGTTTGCCAGTGGCTTAAGTCCCATTCCCCTCGATGTTTCTAAGATCATATTTCTTCCCAAGGGTTTTGTCAGAGGATCTGCTAGATTCCTTTCTGACTTCACATAGTCAATGGAAATTGTTCCACTCTTTAGCAGCTGCTTCACCAAATTGTGTCTCAATTGAACATGTCTATTCTTTCCATTGTAATTTTTGTTTTTAGCTATAGCTATTTCCGATTGACAATCACAATGTATTGATACTGATGGGGTTGATTTCATTCCTAGTGGAATGTTTGCTAAGAAGTTTTTCAACCACTCAGCCTCATTACCAGCCATCTCAAGAGCAACAAACTCAGATTCCATTGTTGATCTTGCAATAATTGTTTGCCTGGCTGATCTCCATGTAATCGCACCACCCCCAAGTGTGAATACATAACCACTAGTGGATTTTGTCTCATCTGAATCAGAAATCCAGTTAGCATCACTATACCCTTCTAGTACAGCGGGAAATCCACTATATTTAATGGCATAATCCATTGAACCTCTTAAATATCTCATAAGCCTAGCAAGTGCATCCCAATGTTCCTGGTTTGGACATTGAGTGTACCTACTCAATCTACCTACTGCATAAGCAATATCAGGTCTTGAAAAACTCATTAAATGCAGTAAACTCCCAATTATTTGGGCATACAGAGGTTGAGATACAGATTCTCCTTTATTTTTCATTAATTTAGAATTAGCATCATAAGGGGTACTCACTGGTTTCAGATCATAAAACCCAAACTTCTTAAGAAGTTTCTCAATGTATTGTTCTTGGGATAGTAATATACTATCTCCTTTCCTTATGATTCTAATACCTAAAATTACATTGGCTTCACCCATATCTTTCATTTCAAAATTCGATCCTAGAAACAGTTTAGTTCTAGCAACAATTTCATTGCATGTACCAAAAATTAACATGTCATCCACATACAAACATATAATGACACAATCACTATTTTCAAATTTAGAGTACACACATTTATCAGCATCATTAGGTGAAAAACCATCACAAATTAAAACATTATCAAGTTTTTCATGCCACTGTTTTGGTGCTTGTTTCAAACCATACAAAGATTTTAAAAGTTTACAAACTTTATTCTCTTGACCTGGTACAACACATCCTTCAGGTTGAGTCATATAAATTTCCTCCTCTAAATCACCATTCAAAAAGGCAGTTTTAACATCCATTTGATGTATCACTAGTTTATGGATAGCTGCTAAGGCTAACAAAACTCGAATAGAGGAAATCCTAGTCACAGGGGCAAAAGTATCAAAGTAATCTATGTTGGGTTTTTGAGTAAAACCTTTAGCTACTAATCTTGCCTTATACTTTTCTACGGATCCATCAGGATGATACTTTTTCTTAAAGATCCACTTACAACCAATGGGTTTTGCTCCTTTAGGCAGATCTTCTAAAGTCCAAGTATTGTTTTTCTGAATTGATTCAATTTCAGTCCTAATGGCCTTATCCCATTGTTTTGCATCAGGAGCACTAATGGCTTCTACAAAGCTACTAGGATCATTATCAACTAGATAGGTATAAAAATCATTACCAAATGAAGTTTCCTTCCTCTGTCTTTTACTTCTTCTTAATTCCTCACACAAAGCATCACTATTTGTATTATCTACAGGTTGAGACGTCTCACTAACCTTTAAAGGAAAAACAAGTTCAAAAAACTCAGCATTTTTTGTCTCCATTATAGTGTTACGCTCAATCAGATCACTTCTGAGAACCAGAAATCTATAAGCAGCACTATGTTCGGCATATCCTAAGAACATACAATCAGAGGTTTTAGAACCTATTTTCCTTTTCTTAGGATCGGGTAACATCACCTTAGCTAGACACCCCCACACTTTTAAATATTTAAGGTTAGGTTGATATCCTTTCCACAGCTCATAGGGAGTTTTACCAGTTTTCTTATGAGGTATTCTATTTTGTAAAAAACATGCAGTAAGTAAGGCTTCTCCCCAAAGGTTTTCAGGTGCACCAGAACTAATAAGCATAGCATTCATCATTTCCTTAAGGGTTCTATTCTTTCTCTCAGCTACTCCATTAGACTCAGGTGAATATGGTGGAGTTACCTCATGGATGATACCTTCCTTAACACAAAATTCATTAAACAGTACATATTCTCCACCTCTATCTGATCTAATCCTCTTAATCTTCTTATTTAATTGATTTTCTACTTCTGCTTTATAGGTTAAGAACACATCAAAGGCTTCATCTTTATGTTTGATTAAGTACACCTTAGTGTATCTAGAATAATCATCTATAAAGGTCACAAAATAATTTTTACCTCCTCTAGACATGGTTTGTTTCAAATCAGCTAGATCAGTATGAATTAATCCTAAGAGTTCAGTTTGACGTTCTACGGTATAACATGTTTTCTTAGTCATTTTAGATTCTACACATATATCACATTTACTACTCTGTTTATCATGCATATTTATTAATCCTAATCGTTGTAATTTTAAGACATACAAAGAATTTACATGTCCTAATCTAGCATGCCATATATCATACGAGTCAACAATATAAGCAGAAGAAGTTGATTCATTCATAATTTCAGAAATGTTAAGTACAAAGAGACCTTGATCACAATATCCTTTCCCCACAAAAACATTATTCTTTGTCATAATGATCTTGTCAGACTCAAATGACACTTTAACCCCAGCTTTTCCCAGTATTGATACCGAGATTAAATTAACTCTGATAGAAGGAACATGCAGGACATCATTCAAGGCCAGAGTCTTCCCAGATGTGAGTTTAAGAAGAACCTTTCCTTTTCCTAGGACAGGAGTTGTCCTGGAATCACCGAGATAAACTTGTTCTTCTCCTTCTCTTACACTGATGTAAGAGGTAAAGGCACTTCTGTTTGCACAGATATGCCTGGTAGCCCCAGAGTCTACCACCCAATTACTCACATTTGACATCAAATTTGCTTGTGAAACGACCGCAGCTATAATGTCATCTCCTTCGGCTATATTGGCCTTAGGAGGATTGTCGTTTCTTGCTCTGCGCCTGCACTGTGGTGCATGATGTCCCGGTTTTCCACACACAAAGCAATTTCCTTTCTTCTTAAAGGTGGGGTTAAATCCATTTGGACGGGATTTTCGAAAATGGTTTTTTCTATTGTGATCAGGTTTGTGTTCGTACCTTTTGGGAGCAGGTCTATCCTCTACCACATTTGCTTTTGCAGACAAGGTTTTGGCTCTTGCAGCGGCACATTCTTTCCTGTTGGTATCTTCAACAATTATGTGAGTGATGAGCTCTGAGAGTGGCATCTGCTTGTGTCTGTGTTTCAGTTGTTGCTTGTAATCAGTCCAAGAAGGCGGCAGTTTCTCGATCAGCAGTTCCGAAACAAATTCATCTGGTAGAAGGATGTTCTCCGCTTTGATATCTTCGAGCAGCTTGTGGTACTCATTGATTTGCGACTTCATATCCTTATCTTCAATCATCTCCCAGCGGTAGTAATTTCCTATAACGAACCTTTGTCTGACGACATCTTCGGCAGTATATTTGAGAATCAACGAATCCCAAATGTCTTTCGCTTCCTTGTAGGAACAATACACATCGAACAAATCATTAGAAAGCGCACTAAGCAAAGTGTGTCGGCATACCTTGTTCGCGTAAATCCATTCTTCAACTAATTTTGAGTTTGAAGGAAGACTGGAGTCCGGTTTCGGAGATGAAAGAGCAGTTGCAACTCCATACATGTCAAGCAGGGTGGACACACGTTCTTGCCAGCGTCGGAAGTTCTGTCCGGAGAAGATCTCGATTTTTGACACGTCCGGAAGAGATTTTGCGAAAACCGTCTGGGTTCCGGAAGCAATATTCTGAGTCTCCGGGATTGAGTTGTTGTTGTTGTCAGCCATAAGTCCTTAAGATTGTAGTAAATTGTGCTGACAAAAACTTGAACCGCTATTTCCTGAGGCGTGTAGATTCACTGTCCTTAAGGACTTATCCGCGGTGTATGCGCAAGTCCCCCAGGATACAACAGGAACTTCTCGAATAATATTCGAGGATCACAGAACTAGCAAGAAACTCTAAAAGTATATACCCAGGATATGAGATTTTGACTACAAGATAGAAGGATAGAAAATAGAGATTGAAAATATGTTTTTGTGCTTGTGTTAAAATGAAATGGAATGCTATATTTATAAACATGTAGGAATGACCGTTGCAAAATTCTTAAACGTTAATGAACGTTGCATCAGAACGTTGGCCAAAGAAAAAGGCATTATGGACGTTGCACAACTTCAACGTTGCAAAAGTTTCTTTTGCAATATTATAATAATATTTTACAACAATAAGCACACATGTTAGGATTCTCCTTCAGGACCTCCTCCGTCACGTGCATATATCTCTTCTTGATCATAGACTTGTCGCCTGGAACATCGTAAACCAATTATTAGCTTGATTCAACAACAGACATCATCAAACATCGTGTGAAAGTGAAATGACTATAAATATATTGATTCAACAACTTACACATGCGCTGGAACTTCTCCTTGAGGTCGGTCATGTGCTCGCTGTTTGTGATTCTGAAGTAGTAGTCGGGATATGTGCTCTGATCTACACAGTTTGGTGGGGTTGCAGTTCCGATGGCAAGGATGGTTGCTGGGCCTTCTGCCCTTTGAGCCTGACGGATCTCCGACACAGTCACCATCTTCCTTTGGTTTGCTTTGAAGTATAGAAGTAATAATAGAAGTGGGCGGTGATGGTATTTGGACACGAAGTGAAAGAGCAAGTAGAAGGGGTTTCTGTCTGGTTGCAGAAGTTGTGTTTGAAGATGATGGAAGAAGAGTTTGCGTTTTATATATATGCAAGGGTGGACTGAAAATGGGTAGGTGAGCATCACGTGCATCAGCAATTGCTATCTTACGTTGGCACGAGGTAGCGGAGGAAGATATTGGAGCAATGGTGTTGGTAGGCTGGATTTGAAGTAATATGAACGGCCACGATGCAATGCAAATTAAATAAAAGATCACTAATTATTGGTATTATTGTTCTATTGTATATTTTCAACTTTGTTACATGTTTAGTCGTGGTCAAGCAACATTAAGTTCGATGAACCCATAATAGAATGTGTCCGCTCAATTATTTTGAATTAAAATTCAAAGTGATTAGTTCATCTTGCACGGTCAACCTAATGGCGCTATCTACCCATTTTCTACCAAAGAAGCATTTTTAATATATATACACACACACACATTTTTTAAAACCGATTCACTTGTGTTTCTCGTGTCTCTGAAAGTCAGAAGCACACGAAGAACTGAGATGAAGTTATACGGTGGCTGATCAACTAGCCTACAGAGAACATATGGGATTGATTATATTATGTTAGGTATTAATCGGAAACCTTTTTTCTGTTTGCAAGTTTATAAGATTTATGTTAAAAAGTCTAAAACATACTTAAATTAAAGATTATTAAATTTAAGATGGTGACGAGAACAAAAATAAGGGAAGGTAAATTATTAACTTGCTGTATTTTGTGTTAGGATTATAATATTTTTTAAAACTATTTTTGTTATAATGATATAGAATAATTTCTCTACCCTAAATTAAAAATATTATAATTTACGTTTTTAATTTGAAAACATAGATGCATTTTGTTTTTAAAAAATATATATAGTAAAATGAAATACATTTACTGAAATCATGGCCCTGTTGAGATTAATTAACATGCACACCTAGGTTACTTTAATTACATATAATTATATAATAACATAAAAAACTAAAAATAATAACCTAAAGTTTATTTTACTTGTCCATTTTAAAATAATTTGATTTTTGTATATTAAATTGTGAATGATAATGATGTAAGATTATCATTCTTCAATATATAGTTTAAACAACCAATTGATTGTTGTAAATTTGGAATAGAATAATACAAGGTTGTAAATTAAAACGTGATAATAAAAAAGCATAATATAAAAATTAAGATCCATGTAAGATTTAGTTGGTTAATTTAATTATCCAGTATTGTATACTACAGTGCTTTAATTGATAAACAGTTATGTAATATCATATATTAAATATTATTTTGTTGAAATCAATATTTTTAAACAATATTGTAGAAAAAGTCGTGTAGTTTTTTTTATTAAATTTCATAATTAACCTATATAAATAAAAAGGCATTTAAAAAAAATCAGACCAGATTTCCTTAAGTTTTATTTTAAGTTCAAGATTTACATAGTTAGAAGAGAAAATCTCACTAAAATTTGATATTCGAGTAATACACATTTGATATCAGAGTTTCATTCATGGGCTGAAATTGTACTGCTTTAGAAACATTTATTTTCATCGGTAAAACAAGGCTCTCGTCTGGAATAAAAATCCCTGCTTTAATAGGAAAACAATATACCTCATATTGATGAGACATCCCGACTTTAAAGGGGAAACAATATGCCTCAATAAATCCAAATTTTCTGATCAAAAGATGTTTGTTTAAAGCTAATATAAGCGTACAATCCACAAAAGAAGAAAAAAAAATGCCAAAATAAATCATTTTTAAGGGCACTAAGCATTTACAAGATTAGTATCAATAGCAGATTTCACGTTAGAGCCATGCTGTGATTTCTGTGTTCTCTTCTTCCTATATCTACATTTGACAGTCTCCTTCTGGCATCAAACAGAAATAAACAGCCAACTTACGCTTTTCCATCTTGAATCTCCTCAGTATAAGCACGTCCAGATTCAGATGAGGAAATGACACTCTTGCCTCTGCTATCTGATGACGATGTGCCCTCATCTACACTTCTGTCAGACCTTGTCTTCTGCAGAATCTCGAGCTGATTTTGCAGAATCTGTGGGGGTGACGGGGGGATTTGTGTTACAACTATTAATTTCATCTTTCATTAAAATAATGAAAACATAATCTTTATTAAACAATTTAATTACATGGTGATCGAAACCATGCACTGACCACATTGATGCAATGCAAACTATCTACATGCATTCATTCGTTACTCTCAGTGCTTACAAGAACCTAATTCTGGTGAAACTTATTTTTAAAACAATATCAGTAAATGCCCCATTTTGGTGGAGCAGAATCTAGTATGCATGCGGGACAAGGACTATTCATTTGGTGCTCACACCATAACTGTCAAACGTGACCTTTCTTATTTAGGTAAACCCCCCTTCATATTTAGGTAAACCCAAGATGACATACCACTTACTGTCCTGGTAAAGAGAAAAGAGAACACATCATACCTGAATCTGGCATTGAAGGAGTTTTCTATATGCTTCCAGATGGGAGCTTGGGATATTTGGATCATTTTCAAACCCCTTTCCATAATTGACAAGGGCTGCATTTGGTTGGGAGGGTAGAAGATGGAAGTATTGCATTGGAGGATAAGATTCATTTGTTGGTCCACCAGTGGTAAGAAACCAACTTTGTGTTTGTTCGCCGGAAGTCTGCCCTCCACTACTGTCTTTATTAGTAGATTCAGCCACCGGAGGATGGAGAGTGTACCCAGGAGAACTGTCAGTTTAAGAACAGGCCATATCAACTAAACATTTTTAGATTAGTTCAACATTATCAATTTTTAATGAGATCACAAAATTGGTACTTTGTCTTGTTAATCAGTCATCTTATACCAAACGAACGAGGAACAATAATCAGTAAAAAATGTGATACAACAAACTTCATTGAGGACAATATGATTATTAAACAAATCAGATCCGGAAATACAATTTCTTATGCCAGTGAAGCACTATATTCAAACACATTTAGACAATAATTGTACATATCACACTTCTATATCAAAGCATAAACTCAATTTTAAGCGTCTCTATTTTAAAAAATCAGACCAATATTCAATTGGATTCACGCACAAACCAAACTATTAAGGGCGTGCTTGACTATCATTCTTGAAATAGTTTTGTTTTCAAGACTGTGGGTGACTATTTTTTATCCAATTTTTTCGTAAACATGTTCTCCATGGTCTGTTTTTTAGAGCATAAAATTAAGAACTCATCTTAGTTATTTTCATTTTCTTGTTTTCTTCAAACTGATTTTCCCGAGTTCTCTGCTCTCACTTCAAACTAGTCACTTTGGGAATAACATGGAATTTTGAAAGAAGTCAGAATTCGTATTCCATACTCAAACCGTAGCTTTGTCAAAGCAGAACAAAGTGGTCCATGTCCCAGTCTCTCATTCAAAGAATAGCAAAATAACAACCATTTTTCCCATTATTGGGGTCAATTAAATGATAAAAAGCGGCACCATTATCATGCCATGTCAAACTAAAAATTCAGAGCAGCCATTTAGGTCAATGCAAGGAATGGCTTACCCAAAAGATTTCAGGCTTTAAAACCCCGCATTCCTTCTAAGTGGAATTAATTCACCTTGCAACTTAATATACAATTTTTAGTATGGAGGAGAATACAATACATTGGTTAAATTCTTATGTTAAAAAACCAAAGAATTGAATTGGGGGAGATTTCGAAAATAAAGTTTAGAAATATATATCAACATACCAAACAAGTTTTGAAGATTATATTCAATATTTTGAGGCATCAGTGTTGGAAGCCTCGTCGCCTACTGGGGAGCAACCAATAGGATAGTTTTTGAGTATTTTGTAAGATGTGAAATACAGAGTTAGAACTCACAATCCCAAAGAGGATAAATGGTGCAATAGATTTAGAAAGGGATGTCAAAGTGGAGTTGACGACTGAGGAATTTGTGGTTTTTCACCCCCAACGTATTGGTGTGGTTCAACAAAACTATTGAAGGCCATGGTTCTGCTAGGAGTAACACTCTCAATATTGGTTGAAATTAAGATTTGGGAGTCCCACATCTTATTTGATGAACCCCACCCATAACTTGATAGTTCCGAAAATTTTAGAGTTTTAGAGTGTTGCTAGAAACCCTCGTATTATTAATAACGAGTAAAATACACAGCACATATGACTTATTGCCTAATTGTCCAAGCAGAAATGCCATACCATGCAAAAGAATTTGCAGAAGGGTACACATAAGACTTCTCATATATGGAAGCAGCAGAAGCAGCAGCTTGGAGTCTGGCTCGATGTCTACTCAAATTATCCGTAGCCTCATTTTGAGCTGAGCTTTCACCGCCTGTCCCAGCTCCTGTTCAAGGTGAAAATAAACAACATTAAATAATACACAAACACACATGCAGAGTCACAATGTTTACAATTACAGGTGTTACTATGCTTATTCAATTTTACAGATATTACATTCAAAATATTTTAAGAGAAAAAAAATATAAAGAATGCAATGATGATGAAAAAATTTACACTATCATCCAATCACAAACCACATGTACGATACATTTTTTGACTTTGATAATAACTACTTTAAAAGCCATACTAAATATGAGTTCTAATTGGTTGACAGTGTACATACCATGACACTAATTTTAAATGGTCTAAATTGTATTGGACTCAGGCAGGCAACATAACCACACAAAATTAAAAGAAAACAGGGTTTTAAAAGTTAACTATTATGAGTAAAACTATATAATAGGATCTTTAGGAGCTTCATACGAAACATTAATGAGGAAGTCTTCACAGGGTAATAAAAAAGAAATTACACATTGCAAAAGTAAACGGTAAAATTAAAATCATTGTAAAAACTATGTTGGAGGGTGCAGATAGAAAAAGTATGCTTCCAACTCTAGTTTTCCATTTTGGGTTCCAAACACACTGTACCTCTGGAAATAAGATCAGTTCATTTCTGACATCAAGTACATCACTAAAATGTTTAACAATAGTGAGTGATTACCTTGCCGTTGACCATCAGCCTGTGATCCTTGCGGCCCTACAGCTGCAGTTGTTCCATTTTCTGGTGGTACAACCAAGGCTCTGCAGGTGGGGCATGTATGCTGCCGCTCCAGCCATGATCGGAGACAATGAACATGAAAAAGATGTCCACATATAAGTTTCTTGGCTGTAGTCATCTCTTCACGACAGATAATGCAGGTTGCATCACTTCTGCACAGTCATTTAAATTATTATATTTAATATACACAAATACTAAATTAATAAAAGAGATGTCACCAGGTATAACTCACGCATTAAGCTCCTCAGGGGTTGCATCTGGAAATCGATCATTCATATTTGAAGTGATTTTACGATAACGTATGTAATCTGCAACACGGACTTTGAAGTTCCTAAACGTCTCATACAGCTCCCGTATAAGGTGCAAGGGAATACCATAGTTTCTAATAGATCAACTAAAAGTTAGTATAGAGAAAATATAACCAGTGAAAGTTAATTGGATAATCTAACCAAAATAGCATGACCAGGAAAAGCAAATAAATCAAATGTATACATGTTAATGAAACAGAAACTATTAGTATCATTGTCAATTATGATTGAATCTGTTTCTAAGTGCAGTCCAATGGCTAAATGCTCGTGCCAATGAGAGGCATACAAATACACAGACTGTAACTAATGACTTGTGCAGTGCATGCATATGAAGACAGCTACAAATAAAAGTATAAAAGAGTTGATTGACCACTTACACAAAAATTACAAGAAAGAAGCACATATACATAGACAAGTGAAGCAAGTCCCTAATGAGTTCCAGGTAAAAAGTGAAGACTGGTTTCTTTTCCCATTGTCCCTCCATAAGCATGTCACTAACATAGAAAATATACTTTACAAAAATTGACACGGTGGTGGTTGCCAGTATCATGTACCTGAGATAGAAACAAATAATCTGTCAGATAAACACCCAAATTTTTACCATTTTAAAAGAATTATATATATGGCCTCTCACCAATCCTTAGTTATCTTTGTCAAACAAGAAATTTGATTATTAAAAATTAAACCAAAATGTGAACTTTCCTATATCAACATGGACTAAATGGATTTACGCACGACTGAAGCAAATCGAAGTCAAACAGAAAAAACTAAACAAACAACATTCTCAAATTCATGACTTATCTTATCAAACTAGAAGTTCAGCAGCAGTACTCGAAAAAGGAAGAAGAAAGCTTACTCGAAACAAAAGAATAGTGAAACTGAAGCCTGCCAGGTTTCTATCAGATGCTTCAAAGAACTATATAAGAAAAGGCTGTCTAAGAGAAGAAGGAACCCCATAAAAGATACAATTCGAACATGCGACAACATGGGCACCGAAGGAGTGGTCTCGATGTACTCGACTCTCTTCTGAGCCAACCAATGCAAAGCCTTAATCAACAACAATGCCGTGACCATCGCAAGAAATGTGACAGAGAAGTCTTGCCTAAAAATGGTGATTGCAAAGAGGATTTCCATGACTTCCCTCCACGATTGCTCGTTTAGCCTCTCAACCTCCGCCTCACGGAGGGAACCCAAGAAAATCTTCTTGGTTAATTGCCATAGAATACACATAAAGACCAAACCCATGTTGAGAAGAAGCACCAAGCTGATCTTGGAAGTTGAGAGATACACCATTGCCGGATAAAATTGACCCCTACTGTTAAATGCATGATATATAATAGCCAGAGTTGCAATGAAACTAAGACCAGCGTAAGTTTTCAGCTTCATGATTTCTTCTCTGCATAAAGCCAATGTAAAGATTGAATCAACATCTGAAAACCCAAGTTATCAATTGCCCACGTAATTAATTTAATCTGCCCTACATATAATGCATTTGGGATGAAACAGAACAATCAAACATGAAAGCTATAAGGATTGAGAAAGGGCATTTTGAAAATGAAACCCCAATCCAAGATAAGCCCTAACTTGGAATCAGATCAACGAAACTATAAAGAAATTGGATGAAAAAACAAAAGAAAACACGAAAATGGAATCGCAGAAGAAGAAAGAAGGTACCTGTTGGAATGGAAGGGTCTGAATTGGAAGGGAAAAACAATCGTTCTTCTAAGTTCTTCCTTTTCGTTCTTGCACAGAACTTCCAAGATTTTGTTTTAATATTAAATATTAAATAAAATTTAGAAGCAACGTTGAAACAAAATGATGTAACCCTATCCAATCATCTTTTGCCATCTGTCCTTCTTGAAGATTTTAATTTTTTGACTGCATCTAGTAGTTTTGTGTTTGCATTAGACAATTTTTTTTTATTTTGAAATCATTATTTTTAATCTGTATAAAAAGTATAATTTAAATTTTAACTTCCATCATATTTTCAAATCTTAAAGTCAATAATTTAGACATTTAAAATAAAATAATAAAAATAAATAGCATAAATTTTAAGAACTAATCTTTTAAGACATTATACCTAACATAATAGGTATTGTTGGGATTAGAGATAAAAAATAATGATTTTTATGTTAAAACTAAAAAATATATACAAATTTACTGGGAACAAGACCAAAATATATTTATTTCACGTAAACTCAAAACATATTTAAATCTGTAATAGATCTTTCTTTTTAACCTAAGCTCAAAATTTGTAAATAGACTACTTTTTTATTTTTTAAAATAAGATATTTCAATGACTTTGGAAAAGTTGAAGTTCGGGATTATATTTTTGAATGACTTTATTTAGCATTATACATACTTTTCTTTAAAGAAAACAACTTATTTTCATTTTAAACGAGAGAAAACACGCTACATACATACATGCATATATATATATAATTATAAAAATAAATTTAAATAATTTTTACAATGTAACTTTTAATTTTAATTCTTTTTTATTATAAATAGTTTTTTTAATTTAACAGAATAGTTAAATTTTAGCAAGAAAAATAAATTCAAATAAAAGAATATTAATTTTAAAAAATCATTTAAAATGTAAAATAAATAAAATAATATTTTAATTCTAAAAAAAATTAAAGAATAATTATATTATAATGCGGATAAAAAATAAATAAATTATTTTAAAATAACTTTTGAACAAATTTACCAAACTAGAAAACTTATTTAATTACAATCAGTATTATATATAAGTAAAACAAGGTAACCTTGACTGAAAACAAATAAAAGTATATTTATTTTTCTTGAACTTAAAACATTTTTAAATCCAATGTGTTTTTTTTTTCTCAGACAAGCTCAAATCTTTTAAATAGTTTTTTTATACACAATAAAATAATTCTATGGTTTTCAAAAATCTGAATTTATTTTTTTAATTACATGTTTAGTTTTATACATAATTTGTTTGGCTTAAAAACTAAATTTTATTTTAAATCCAAACAAATAATTCTAAATAATTTTTTTTATGAATTCACTGTATTAGAAATTCTAAATTGTAGGATGACATTGGACAAACAGATTGTTCCACTAGATGTCCTAACTTAAATTTTTAAAATTTGACAATATTAACACAACACATTGTGTTTTTCATATAAATAGCTTGTTTTTTTAGTGTTTTTTCTTTAATTCATTCAAAAATTACTTAGTCATTCCCTTTTTTTACTTATATTTTAGTCTGATCCAAAGTCAAATATATTTTCAACATACTTATACTTAAAAATTATAAATATTATTTATTTTAAAAATAAACTAATAAATTTATTATTTTATTAATTTAATTAAATAAAAATATTACACGTATTTTACATGTTAAAATAGAAAAAGATTATAATATTTTCTTTTTATGTAAAATGCGAACCAGACAACAAACTTGCGATCACGTTATACGTTATACAGATAAAAGAAATTAACCTTTATTTTTTATATTAATAAAATTATATAATATTAATTATTAAAAAGATTATATTTTCAAACATAACTAACATAATATCTTTCCTCTCAAATCAATTAATCTCTATTTCATTTTTTTAATATATATTTTTACACAAAGAATTTATTTTCATTCAACATTTTTTTCCTCATCTCTACTAAACAATAATAATAATAAATATTTATTTTTCCTTCTATCTAGACTCTAGATTATTTATAGCTTCTCTTTCTTAACCGTGATTTATATGTTATTTGTATTTGGTGTTACCAAACGCAGCCTTAGCAATTGTCCAAAAGGAGGAAGAAGAGCGACATGGCGTCGGTGGTGAAGAATGTTCTGAAATCGATCAGAGAAAAGGGTTTCGGTACTTTCCTCAGAGAGCTTAAGGATGAAGGCTACCTGTTTGTTCCTTTCTCTTTCGATTTTAATATTCCATAATTTCTCACTTCCAATTCTGATCATATGGTTCCATATTTCTGTTCTTCAACCGATTTTGTCCCATTCTTATTAATTTGCGGCTGCCTTTCGATCTCTTTCTCTGGAAAATGTAATTTAGGAGATGAAATGAAACTGAGATTCGATTTAATAGCTTTTTGTTAATTTAGTGTTGCGATTGTCAAAGGAACTTTGTAGTGCATTTATGTTTTACACTGTTTAGGGTTCCTTTGATTCCGTGAACAATGTAGATGCCTTTGTGGTGTGCTGATATTTTTTCCGTTATGATTTGAATTTTCAGGAGATGCCTTCCGGATGGAAATCTCTTGTAAGTCAATTGCTTTTCTTGATATCTTTTCATTTTTCATTCCAATTCCCACTCTCTATGAATGCCAAATTATGACTTCTCATTTGATGATTGGATGCCTTTCACTGTGTTTTGGGTCGCTGCCTTTCCTAATGCTTCATGAATATATAAAGTGTAGAAAGACATAGTAGAGTACTGGGTGCAATTGAAGGAGCATTTCCTATCATTCAGGGTGGAGTATGAGAAGGACAAGCGTGTGTCAAAAAACATATACACATTAGCTTTGTATCTTCAAATGTCCCTCTTAGATATAGACGGTTTCACTCTAGGTCGAGTTGAGTGGGCTGTATTGTTCATTGCAATTAGATTTAGATTTATTTTAATTGTATGTGGCTTCTTGCAAAATGATGTATGTCCTCTTTGTATTGGAACTTTTCTCCATGAGATCTTAACTCCCTTCTGGTACTAATATTTCTCCTCTTCCAATCTAATTACGTTTTTAATTTTATGCAGGCAAACCAAGATCCACAATATTGGGGCAACGGTTGTTGGTGTTGATAAATTCGGTAACAAGTATTATGAGAAGCTTGGAGACACACAGTATGGTAAGTGTGTTTCTCATTCTACACGTATGTGTGGTTTATCCAGCAAATTACACTTGACTAAAAACAGCAAATATAACCTATCTACATGGAAATCTAGCATTAACATTCTCACTATTGACATATTTAACAGGAAATTGATAATGTGAAATGTTTTGGCTTTTCAAATGCTTTTGTTAGGCCTCTTATAATTTATAAGAGGAGAACTAGAAATTAGGTTCTGAATTAGGATTGAATTGTTCTAGCCGTTATTAAACAGTTAGCGGTTTTTTATTCAGTTGTAGCAGTTCTTTTCATGGGCAAGCATAACTGCCTCTAGGTGGTTATTGATCAGGGGAGAAAAATAGAGGATATGGGACAAAACGAGAGAGGAGGGAAGATAGAAGATGGTTAGGCAGGGAGAGGCCAAGCTCTCAACAAATCTTGGAAGGGGACCTCTCATTTAATTTCACTACGTTCTAGTGTAGTTGGTAACTAAGTATCACTTTCGTTGAATAAAGTTCAGTTCATCTTTTTATACCAGTTGGTTTCTATCAGCTTCCTCACAACAGTTGCTTAAGGGTAGAATACTATGATATGAATGTATTTGCTTAAGGGTAAAAAGCTAAATCTAATTTTTCTTACTTTTATTTGTTTGAATGTATTTTCTGCACTGATGGTGAACGTTCAGTGTGCTTTTGACGTGTATAAATTTTATATTTATTGATTGATATGTTACTTATGAGCTATCTGTTATCATTGTTGATGCCAATTTTGTTAATGTCGTGTTATTTTAATCTTCTGACTCTTCGTATTTTTTTCTGTCTTTTAATTAATGATTTATTGTATGCTATGTTATTATATAAACTTGCAAGTGAGTTAAGATTCAAACTTTGATTTTCAGTAATGTGTTTGGATAGGAAATTTTAAGAAGGGAATGCAGATTTAAGGGGGCAATTAAGTTTTTTACCCCGAAGTCCTCATTTGGTTTGGGTATTTAGTTTTAAGGTTTTAGCAAAGTTTTTCATTCTTTAAAATGAGGAATTTGAAATTTTAGGTTATGACGATAGATGGAATGCTGATCACCAAAAAAAAAAAAAGTCGATAGATGGAATTTTAAAATTCCTTAGATCTCTGTCTCTATTCTGTTATGAAGTACCTAGTGCTAGCTTGTAATCCGTTTCTGCTTCTGTAAATACAACATTATTTTCGAGAGAAATTATCAGCCTTCTGCATTCTTGTTTATCCTTTCTACAATCACTTTCAGTTGTCAACGTTCCGCTGGTTTTTCTTCATCCTTGCATTTGATATCTTTCGGAGCCTCTTTCAAACCATCTTTCTGTAATTATTTTCATCCAATAGATTGTTTTTTCTGGATTTGGGTGAAGTGGATGGATGATTCAAGGGCAATGTCCGTAAGTTTCGGTAAAAGTCAGCTATATCTTGCAGCACTAGGGGATAATTGCCTTTTAAATTTGGAAATGCTTTCTTTTACCACATTTTAAATTATTCTAAATTTGGAAATTCTTTATCCAAACATGAGGTAAAATCCATGTTTGACATAATATCGAATTTGTTGATGTCATGATTTTTCCTACTATTTGGCAGGAAGACACAGGTGGGTTGAATATGCAGAGAAAAGTAGGTATAATGCCTCCCAGGTTCCGCCTGAATGGCATGGCTGGCTCCACTTCATAACTGATCACACAGGAGATGAGGTAATTCTTTTCTTTTCCTATTTCCTTGTTTTGTGAATGCCACATGGTGAGAAAATCTGAGGCCCCATGAAAATTGTTGAGGTAGTGATAATAATAAAAATAATAATAATTGTTGCAGCTTCTTCTACTGAAACCGAAAAGGTATGGTGTTGAACACAAAGAAAATTTGTCTGGAGAAGGTGAACAGTATATCTATCATTCGAAGGGACATGCCCTTAATCCAGGGCAGAGAGACTGGACCAGGTACCAACCATGGGAGTCCAAGGCCTGAACCGTCAATATGGGGCAGCTCAGTTGCAGATGTCCTGGATGTTTGTTTTTTTAATTCTCAAGAATTTTTTTTGCCTTAAGTTAATGAGGTGGAAAGCTGCTTTTTCCTTTTTTAACAATTAACAATAAAACGAATTATTAGTGTTGAAAACAGACAAATTCGCATTGAACTTCAAAATCTTTTAGTATAATGTATGCGATCGTGTTAAAAAAGGATATGCTCTTATTTGCAACGATATTTTGCCTAGTCTATTATTTGTACGTGTATTATTTTAATTAACCTGTCTGATCCAGTGATTGTAGTTACTTGTTAAACCGAACACCTTATTGGGAAACTGTGAACACAGTTCTTTATCTGAAGGATAATTATCGGCTAATTTATCTCAGTAAAGTTATATTTTCAAAATATTTGATCTATCACGTATATACATCATAATATTGTGGGTCAAGTGATTAAATATTTCATTATTTAGAGTTATGTAGTCTTAAATTCTGGTGCATCTTGGCTCCGAGTCCAAGGACTTCTATGCACAAACAACTTGTCACTTGTCATATTCTGTATTATCTAATTTTTACGCTTTCGTATAATTATGTTTTCTTAAATATATATTGATTTCTATTTTTTTACTATAAAAATCCACTTCAAAATTAAAAGAGTATATAGAAATGCGATATAAAATTAAAAATGCAGTAATTTTTAATTAAATTTTTATAATAATTGAAACGTACTCTACTGATGATGAAATTAAATGTAACTCATTTAAATTATTAATTTAAAATATGTGAAGAAATAAGCTTAATATATTTTAAACTAACAAATAAGAATGATTTTTAATGATATATACACTAATATTTAATATATAAAATTAACTTAACCTGGATGGGGAAGACACTTAACAATCGTTTTTTAAGGGTCCCCATAAATATTGCTCTTCAATGTTAAACTGGTGACGCACAAAATGCTTAATAGACATTGCAAATATGTGTCGCTTCATTTGATATTACTGTGTACATATAAAGTATTGGAATCTTTGCATTTAACAATAAAAGATGGAAAAAACGTATTAATATTAAAGAAAATTTATATTTAACAATAAATTAAAGAAAAACGTATTAATATTAAAGAAATTTTACTGTGTTAAATTGTATTTGTTATTGGATAGGTAACTGATTACCACGCAAGAGACTTCACTCTCTGTCTTCCCTCCTTTATTTCTTCAAAACAAGCCGCCAAAATAAGATGTCAGAAGGCCAAATTTAACAAATTGCTTGGATATTATTTGAATGGTGCTAAATGACAATTTAACACAAAAAGTTAACAAATAGAAGTTGAGAGATAAATTGTCAAACCTTCACTCTGTCATTTTTCATTCTACGATCATTGTTCAATTCACCACTTCTCAGGTTAATAAATTGTAATTAGTGAATGATCGTTATACACACAAATTATGTTATATCGCACCAAATTGAATGCAGTAAACTGAATAATATATATCTGTCATCCCAATGAATGATGACTTAGTTGTTTCTGTAACTACTATACTGTATCAATTCTTAGAGTTACCGGCAAAACATAACAAAATTTAGCTGTTAGGAGTTCGCTAAAATAATAGGCATACAAGTGTATTCACCAGCAGCAATAAAATCAGCGTAACGAATATGCAACTGATACATTAATATTATGATTTTGCGTTTAAAAAGATACACCTTGAAATACAACTTAAGAGATTGTCTTCAATCTTCGCATACTTCGTCATTATCTCCTATACATACCTGAATGTTGAAGTGTTCTACAATACTCTAATATGGTTGGGGAGTTCGTTACCTGTTCCCAGATCTTGGCAGAGTTCTTTAACCATTCCCGCTCTGAGACTGATCTCGTGAAAGATGGTGACTTCATGGATAAAATCTGACATGAGAAAACATATCACGTCTCTTAAATTTTGTTTATTATTAAAACTAAAGGGTCTACAAGAAAGGAAGAAATATAACAGCATCAACTAGCAAAGTAAAGAAACTTGACAAATCCTGTACTGTAGTACTTTTAAGACATTCTTTCGTATGCTATATATATATATATATATATATATATATATAGAGAGAGAGAGAGAGAACCTGATCACGCAATTTCCATAGGGCAGAAACGTAACTTTCATGTTGAGCTCTTGGATTTTCATCTTTCTTCTTTAGAGGGATCGCATACAACTTTATTAATTTAGATTCCATTTGGCTGCCACGAACTGTAGAAGATAAAGCATGCTCTTCAGGTTTGTTTCCAATGTGTTGTCTCACAAAAGAAGATGGTCTGAAATATTGCATGAGTGCCTTTTTCAACTGCACAAAATTATTAGGAGTAAAGTCTTGATCCTGCAACCTATAAAAATAAAAAATAAAAGACCGATGAGTGCTTCACTAGCAGCAAACTGTTCCAATAAAGGAAAGGAAATGGATACAAGAAATAACTGTGACAAACGCACCCTAAAATTACATTTTTGTAGATGGAGAATATATTTAAGTCAGTCAAATTTTCTTATATTTTCAAACAGTCAGTGACACACATGCAGTAGGAGACACAGAGCTTGACTTTAAAGGATACTTGAAGAAATGTAAAGAGAAAAAAAAATAAAACTCTAGCCAAGATGAAATATGGCTAGTAGCAAGACTAATCAAGTCAAACAAGTCAACCATTCATTAATTCTCATTCACCAGTTCCCTCTAGGTCAAGGCTTGGCTTATCTTTTTCAGGAACCCTCCTTTGTTTATCATGATTTTAGACTTCATTATTGTGGCTGCATACAGTAACTATAAGATTCATTATGCTAATAATTTCCTGCCAACATGTTGATGCAGAATGATGTTTCTTACTTCGTGTGTACAAACACAGGGGTGGCCACGTATTCTTCATGTTCAAGATGTCTATCTTTCTCAAGCACTGAACTAGAGCTTTGCGATAGGGATGATGCCATCAAGGACGGGTCTGAAATGCCATGCTTCAACAAATCAATCTACACTATTCAAATACAGCATGTCAGTTTTCAATATATCAGTAGTCTTTAGAGTGTAAATTACCAAAACTATAAAGTGTCTGCACATGATGTTCAAAGACTTTCAAATAAAAATAAACAAGGATGCCTAAAACAAATTTGTTCAATTTGTACGAATAGGATTTTACAAGAATATGATATTTCTCTTTATCAATCAGCAACATCACGTACTTTTCCTTAAAATTGACTGTAATCTTAAATCTACAAAAACACAAATCTGACTAGAGATTAATCAAGTCACATGTTTGAAAAGCATAAAAAAATTGAGAGTTCTAGTCATTTTGTTAGCAGCAGCAAATAATAGCCAATTGCTTCCACAACACAAAATACTTACAACACACTATGCGATTGCAACTATTCACCAAAATGATCATTTTATACATAATGGATGGTATAAAGCAACTTGATTTTATATAGTGTAGGCCAGACAGTGAATATTTTCGTGTAAGTAACAATAATGGATGGAATCAACAGGCACTACTGTGTTTCAAATGACTACTTAATTTGCATAAACACAAAAAAGGTTATTGAGTTATTGAACGGGACATGAAGCATCTACAAATACAACACACATACCGTCAACATCAATTGCCACATGCTATCATCACGAACTCCCTCTGACACCACCAGCACAATATGACATATGGATGCTAGAAGAACAGCAAGCTAAAAAGATTCCTTGCAGCAACCCAACAAACTTAAGAAGATATAGGAACGGTTCAAGGAAACACCAACCACTATTAAGCTAGGAATAAATAGTATTTCTCCTGAGAATGTATTCTCTAATTGGAAGCTACTCTTACCTGAATACCCATAAGTTCATGAGCCAATTCAGCCGGCATGGTTTCTCCACCTAGCACTGAAATTGTTGAAGAGCCATCTGGTCTCATCATCTCAGCTAAAACAGAAGCACTGAATACAGGCTACAGGTGAAAAAAAAGAAGAAGAAAAAAACTCAATGCCACAAAAATTAAGGGGAAAAGGGGAACAGTGAAAGCAATAGAAGAGAAACAAAGCCATAAATGAAAAATGAAGCACACCAATGAATGAGTACAATAAAACATAAAAAAAGGAAACAAAATTGAAGATATTATGGGCAGTAGTACCTGGGTATCGAGAAGAATAATGCGTTCAGTTGAAATCCTTGGTTCAACGCCCGTGGAACAATGCCTTGCCATAGCTCTAGTTTCTTCAGACTGTAAGGCAAAAGGTGGTAGCATCCCTGCAGGCTTATAGATCAAAAGTTAAAGAAACTAAGCTTTCTGTTCATTGTAAAATGAAGTTAATGTATTAGTTAAAATCATTTATGCCCTCAACTTTTGTCCATTGTAGAAATTCTTCCATATTAACTTCTCCTGAAACTAAGGTCTATATGCTGTTTCAACTTACAGAAGAAGTTTTAAGTAATTTACTCATTTTCTTCATTTATGAGTGCTTATGAAAATCATCCAAAGAGGACATAAATTACATAGTGCGAATAAACTGACCAGGGGAACTTGAATCAAAACCATAAAGTTCATTCATAATAGTGGACTTTCCCACTCCAGGTGGCCCAATCACTCCAATCACAGTAAAGTCCGTATTCTCAGTCAAAAACTGCAACATTTTCAAAATACAATGGCAATCACGGTCAGTCTACTTCAGGCACCCATAAACGTCTAACCTAATTGTAAACATTTTGGCGGTAAAAAGAAAAACAGAGAGGTAAAGAGAGATTTAGGTTAGTACTGGGAGAAAGCGATCGATATGGAAATCCCAGGAATCGGAGAGAAGGTTGAGGGACGCGACGGAAGGGAGACGAGAACGGTGCTGAACGGAATCGTCATCGCCGGCGCCTCCACGGCCAAATTTACCGGCAACGGGAGCTCCGGTGACGATTCCCGGCTTTGCTAGAAGGATTTTTGGAGAAGGAAAAGGTTCAGAACCCGCCATTGTTTGGTTTGGGCGAGTGAGCGTGAAATTCGAAATTGAGTCATGTTATCGAATAATAATGGGCTCTTTTGCAAACTTCTCTACACATTTTCTTACGAGTTTTTGACAAAAATATTTTCATATGAAAATAATTTATTTTTTTGTATCTTCATGAGAATTTATCGAGATAAATAATACATCTTAGTTTTCATCTGTATGACTTATCTGAATATATATTCAACTAAAACTTATTTTTGGATACCTGTCTATGAATCTTTTTTTCCAAATTTCTGACTCTACAACTCTGATTCATTAATTCGTTACGCATTAACATAAAAACAAAATAATAATTTTTTTATATTCTATTTATAAAACTAAATAACGCAACTGATATATATTGTTAAGTTGAGTAAAATTAGACATAGCCCTCAAATAAAATTTTGACCTATAGAAAATACTGATCATCAATTAAAATATTAAACGTCATTTTCCAACGTATTTTGAAATTTATTAAAAAAGTTTTCGAAAGTTTTAATGAATTTAAAAATTTGTTTGAAATACTTTTCGAAAACTTTAATAAATTTTGAAATTTGTTGACTAATCGAATTTCAAAAATTTTCGAAATCTTTAACAAATTTCAAAATTTATCAAAACTTTAAAGGAATTTTAAAATTTATTAAAGCATTGTTTAAAATTAACTGATAAGCATAATTGCTAGATTTGTAAACCGGTTAGTTATCCTCCAGCGTCATACCCAATCTTAGAGACTGATTCTCCACTTATCCAAGAACAAATAACACAATATAAAAGGAATCGATGAATTAACGATACGTTTTTGATAGATAAATTGTACATTATTACATGCAAAATTGAAAAGAGGCCCTGCTGGAAAATGGTAGCAGAGGACGGTTAAATGAATAATTTCACAAATTTTGAGCAAGTAAAAGAATTTCGCACTACCTATTCTGAAAATAAAATGAGATAAAAGTGATTTACTTTCATTCTGTCCCTAATAGAGACTTTTATACTGAGACCATTTTAGAGAGTCATCCTCACTGTCATCATATTCCTCTGGACTCTGAACTGCCGCAGAAACTTCCTGTTCTTTAACATCCACATCATGCTTAATTGTTGCAGCCTCCACAACCTCTTCCTTCATTTAAGATAAAACAATTTGTGGAAATCAGCAGGGCCAATTAGGAAATATCAGAGCATGGACCTTATGAATAGAGAAGAAATAGCTTTAACCCTCACAGAAACTTATTTAGGAAATGAAAGCCAGAACCAAGTAAAAATGTTAAGTTTTATCAATGGACTTGCTACGTTCCACCTTCCTCAGGAAAACATGCGGTTAAGAATATTTCACCGATAAATTCGCCACTGAAATCATAAACTATGTGCACCAAAAACGGTGATATCAGAGTATAAATTGGAGAGGCAAAAATTGCATACATTAGTTCCTGTTGTCGGGTCCATAACCTCCTCTGCCTTGGTGGAAGATTGTTGCAATCGTTCAATCAACAAATTATAATGAGAATGATCTACAAGAAAGAGTATTGAATAGAGTTAAGGCTAACCATTCTAAAATTATATTTGTCATGACAAGTTAAAGAAGTTATAGAAATAATCTTGAGGATCGTTAGTAGACTGCTTCAACAATAAACACAATTAATCTATCAGAGAACAGCGCAGAACAATAGCAATTAAACAGTAAAACCTTTTGCACGGTTATGTATAGCATCTCTTAACCGTAAATAATGCTCCCGCTCTTCCTTCTTGTATTTCAACTTAATTTGACGGCGGGTTTTATCAGGGAAAAGCTGTTGTATCATAGAAAAATCTGTACCCAACTCCCTAATAGCCTATGTCAAAATAATGAAAAAGAATTAGGTAATTTACTGTATTGTTTAAGAGACATAATAATGTCAGACATCTTGTGCGAATTACAGAAATACCTCATAAAACAGTTCGGTATCTTGTTTTGACCATTTCCCCCTAGGTGTCTTTTCCATGAAAGTATGGTAATTGTATAGAACGGGAGTTGAATCAATCCTTTCATTGTCTTGATCATCATATGGGTCTCCACCATCTTCTGAACCTGAGAACTCCTGTTCATTATACGCACCAGCCCCATGAAGAGAATCTCCACCACTGCACATAAATATTATGCAAAACAAAATTTATTTACTAGTCCTTATGTGACTCCGGAGACAATAATAAAAACAGTGGTCTATCAGAATCTCCATCCACTGGAGATAAGTATTTTGCAAGCTGAAATTCATTTACTAGTCCACAAGGCATCAAGAGAAAATAATAAGTAACATCGGCCAGAGGATAATATGCAGTGCATTTTTTATACAATGTTTGACTTTTCCCTTTTGTTCTCAAATACTGAATGTCAACCAAAACAATTAAGTACTTTGATGAATACCATTACACAAAAAATGTAAAGTATCTCCCCCTTATTTCCTCAACCTCCAGCTCATCCTCCCATCATCATGGACTAATGGAAAAAGGTCCACAATCACTTCTACCTCCATGACTCTTGGCCCAACAGTAGCCAACAAAAGTAACAATAGAAATCAAGCAGTTTACTGACAGAATGACAATCCATTCATTCAACCCATTAGGACAAAATGGCAAAGCAATTCATATAATCATTGAAAGAGAGAAGATATAATTCAAGCTACATTATGGATTTTGTGCAGGGCACTCACATGTCTCTAAGGTAAAAAAGGAACATAAAATACCTTTATTGAACAAGTTTCTCAACTTTTTCAAATATCCCATTTCTCAAAAGAATAATAGTATGTAAGAATTAGAGAGACGTTGCAGTAAATAGGATGTTTGGATCAGTTTATTTTTCAAAATAAGTTTATTTAACAATATAATTATACTATACTACTTTTAAGTAAAGATAAATACTGACCAGAAAATTAAATAAAATGCAAACTCTTACTAGAGGTGAGTACCTTTGATTGGAGGGAGACATATTTGAAGTCATCGCATCTTTTTTCTAAATAGGAAAACAAACGGAACAGTTGGTGAAAATTCAAGTCACAGGGCCATACTAACAACTATGAAACTAACAATTGTAAGAAGTTGAAATAGAATAAAGTATACACACCGCTTGCCGCTCCCTGTGTTCTGCAAGTAAAATAATATCTTTTATAGGCAATGTTCGAGGATCAAGTTCGTCCTCAGGAATTTCCAGCAGAGCCTTGTCCACTATGAAAGAGAAAAAACTTCAACACAAGTATATCCCCAAGGATGAAACTTAAAAACAAACACTATAGTAATTTCTACCACATCTTTTCTTTCGTCGGGTTGAATGAGAGAACTTTTTTGGAGGTTCCTTAGTTTTTTGTAAATCATCATCAGCCTTCTTACGCCTTCGAGATGTTTTTCCACTTTTGGCCACAGATTTCTTCTGTGAACTCTTTGATCCTCTCTTCTTCTTGGATGAATGATCAACTTCATAGTCATCATCATTTTCTTGAAGTTCATGTTCATTAGAATGATAAGGAGGATCAATGTCATTATCATCTTCAACATCCTCATTGAATGAGCTGTTTCTAGGTTTACATGCTGCTAGTTTTCTCCGCTGCCTTGAGGTTTTACCACCATTATCCTCCTCACCAGAAATAGAAGATCTTTTGTTCTTCCTCAGAGAACATGAGTCTGAGCCATCCCTTTTCCTTTGATTAGCAACCTGACAAGTATGATACAAAAATTAGAAAAATAAAAAGTATATATAATTAGATTTACAACTTAGAAAAATGAAAAAAGAAAAGAAGGAGAAAGAAGTCAAAGTAAACAATATTTACTTCTTTTTCCCTTGAATCATTTGCATGCAAAAAATCAGCCAATGTGGAACTGTCAGCAGCATTTGTCAAGTCTTCATGCACTGGAATTCCATAAGTTGGATCTTCACCAGATTTCATGGATTGATAATCAAAAACATCATCTCTTGGATAGGCGGGATTCAGGTCCTCAATTTCCTGATACCAATAACAATAATCAAGATTATTAAATAAGAAAGTCAATTAATTGTCATATGCTTGTAATCACATAATCTTCACCTCTGTTTCCGACATTCTATTCTTAGTGTGAGTGTCACTCTCATTGAGATCAGTAGCTTCATTGAAGGTTACTGGATCTTGCGGTGTATGATATTCAGGACATCTTTGAACTTGGGTATTATCACATTCCGTAAAGGAGTTAATAGAACTACAAACAGGTGTGACAAAATTTTCCTCTGCACCCTTCTCATTGAAAGAATGAAGAGCCGGTTTTCCTACACAAGTTTTACGATCACCACTGAATAAACCCATTGTCACATACTTACAAGTTATAGTTGGCTGGAAGCCAGTTAACCAAAACATTGAGATATAAAGGCAACAATACAATACAATACAAGTGATGCTCTTGAAAGTTCTAGTGAAGAAGAATAACGAGAGAGTTGACGAAATTTGGTAAATGAAAAGGAATATAGTGACTCACCTGTATCAGTAGTAGCTTGGGTGAGAAAGTCATCAAGGGATTCCAACCCAGAAAAAATGTCTGCAGCCTTCATGTACAAAATCTATAACGTTTAGCAACTTAATGAAATAGAAAAACAACAGATATTAATTCTTTCATTACCTCTCCAGATGATTTACCAAAGGTAGAAGGCCAATCTCTAGTACCATTATGAACTGCGTCCCCTGAAAGCATAGCATTTAGGGAATCCAATTGGGAAGGAATTGCTGCTGCCAAGCTCTTACTGTCTTCAGATATTGAAACATTTGAGCTTGTGTTACCAAACTTATCGGGCATATAAGTCTTCCTAAGAATCTCTGACGTTGGCAAAGGTAAACTGGTTGATTGGTTTAGTACACTAGTAGACTGAAAAGATTGAAAGTCCGTTGAGTATGAAGTAGGCAACTCAACAGATTTTTCCATCATAACATCACATGAAGCAGAAGCCGGCATATTGCCTACTCTAGGTCGTGGCTTGATCTTGGGTTTAAATTTATGAACTACAATAAAAATAATACAGATAGCTCATCTTTTCTGTGATAGGAAAGCATATTCACCTATTTACAAAATCATCAATATCACTAACCATTCCTAGCAGGAAGATCAGGGAGGATGTCACTGAAAGGATCCAATTCAATCTCTGCAGATACTACCTGAAAAGTATCTCATAAGTTGATCACACCCATCTTAAGCACTAGAATTAAACAGAAAAAAGACCAAAAATTAAAAAAAAAAAAAATCTACCTCTGGTTCTTTCCCAATGTTTGACTTTGAATCAACTGTCTGAGTTATTGCAACTTTATTAGCTGAAACACTTTCGAAGCCCAAATCCGTGCCTAATTGCAATGAGTTGTCAATAAGTTCCAAATATTTGTTGATATCAAGAAATGAACCTTCCTATTTTTAGGGGGTTCCTTCATCCTATCTATGGCTGAGCAACTTGAAAATGGAGCAGCCAAAATATTCAATTTGTTTTCTACAACATTAGCAGGGTGAACGGGTTGTGTTGTGCCTAAACCACACGATAGACAGAAGATGAATCATACCAAATTTAATTCAAGCGATGACTCACAGTGACATATACAGGTCTGAGATGAAGAAAAGTGGTTTCACACAGACAATCAATGTAAACACATAACTTACCATTGTTGAGGTTGGTTTCAGAAACGAAGTTAGTGACTGAGTCCCCGTCAAAATCTGTTGGACCAGCCTAAAATTGAAAAAGAATTTAAAGAAAATGAGGTTACATATAACAGATAATATTGAATCAATAAAATCATCAATACAAATGACGTTTACCTCACATACTGATTCTAAGAAGTTTGTAGAATTCTGACCAGCACCAATATCAGATGCTGTGATTGTGGAACCGTCCACCAAGGCTGCACTATCTCCCTCCACACTAACTTGTTCAGGATTTCCACTTTCAGAATTTGGAAAGTGTACCTGCGTATGATGAATGAATCCCACATATTCTTTCGCTGGCACATTTAGCGTGGAAGGACCTACATTTTGACATTGATTCCCAGCATCTTTAGATGAGGTGGCATGTTCCGACGAAGGTACTTCCTTTCGTGGCCGCTGTTTCGCTTTGGCCTTTGGAGCAAACTTGGCACCCGGCCGAACTACAAAAGAAAATAACAGCCACTTGACATAAGCACGGCGAATTAAAAAGATAAAAAAGAGAAAGAAAAAAGAAAGCTTTCTCAGAATCATTGCAGTGAAGCACTTACTGCGTGCAACAGGAGCCTCAGGTAGAAGATCATCAAAAGGGTCCATGAGGCAATGAATCAGGTCGAGTGCAGAAGCATAGGCACCCTAGAATGCAACAAACCCAAATCTTGAACCAAATAAGAAATTTCCTGAAAGCAGCAGATTAAGAATTTAGATTATGTTACCGAATTGCAATTCATAACATTACTCATGAATTAAACTTGGGTGACCAACAATATATAGTTCACAATTTACATCAATGTAATATTGCGCTTCAATCGCATACAACGGAATCTTTTCGATGAAAGTTGGACCTATCTATCTCTATATAATCTATCCATGATACAACAAACTTGGTAGAGAGAAAGAAGAGTATTAGAAGACAAGAAGAAAAGAAGAAACAACAATACGGTTTGAGAAAACAGTTTGATATATTTATGTGCGTATCCAAGACTGCATTTGTAACTATCAACTCGTGTATACCAGTGGACGATCACGTCCGGGAATTGGGCCACACCCCATTCAGGCCCAATAAGATTACAGTGCGTTCGAAGTAAAACGACGCCGTAGGAACTGTTTAAATATTAAAAACCATAACATTTATATAAAATACAAAACCCGTTAATTAAAGTCTAAAAAACATAAACTTAAAAATTAAAAGAGAAAAAAAAAATTTAACTTGAAAATAAAAACAATAAAGTTATCGTCTTTGTTTTCCAAAAAAAAAAATAAACTTTTGACAATTTTTAAAAAAATCAATAATTAAAAAAATCAAAACTTAAATAAATTATTATTACTAGAATAAATACTTATACTCAAAGATTTCCAAGATCAGTTCATAAACTGTAATAAGCACATTCATTTTCCCTCCATGCTCTGCATTCAACTCAAACTAAACTCTTTTCATAACAGTGCTACTCCACAAATTAATCATGTTGTTTTGCCAAATAAAGCATACATGAAAGATTTCGTTACACCGTTCATTCAAAGATCAGAAATCAACCATTGATAATAGTATTCTCGAAGGAAAAATCGAGTGAAAAAACCAGAAATCAACTATAAAATACGTTACCGGAGGTGTTCATTTTGAATGATGGGTTTCGGCGCTGCCGGCGACGGTGCTCTCGACTCTCTGCGGTGGCAGCACCTTCTCTTAGGGCAAGCGTTGAGAGTCAGAAAACAAATCTTAAGTCTCTTTTCGCTTAGGCTTTGGATTCGATAAAAAAATATATTTATTGGCTATTTAAAAAATTCCCGTGGATTTTTTTTTTATAATGGACCGGTTTACTGAACCGGACCGGTAAGTTTTAGAACATGTTAAAACCTAAGCATGCTAGTATCCTTTTTCTTTCTCACTCGCACACGCAAAGATTTGTTGAGGTGGTCCCTCTCTTTGGGTTCTCCTTCATCTTTAACTTTAGGTCTTCTCTGACTCTGAGGGACACTGCTGAGCGTCTCTGGTGAGTATTTGTAGCTTCAATTTGTGGAACTTTCTATTCGTCTGATTGCTTCGGTGTTGATAACTGACTTCTAGGAGCGCTTAATTTGTCAATTTTTGTTTTCCTCGTTTTATCAATTATGGCTTTTTCAATTTCTCAGATTCGTTCTCTTATCATATAACGCTTTACAAAATTGAGAATTGGAAAAAGGGTGTTTTACTATTTGGACAGGTTTGAATCCAGTGCAGGGTTCACACGTTAGGTCTTAGCACAATTGTTTGAGTGTTATTACTTACAATACTTTTGTTTTACTAATTTAATTTTAGTCTATCTTTGAAGTGTTGTCTTATCTAACGCTTTTATTTTCTCTTCTTGTCTTTTTCTTTGCTGTACAAATCAATTGAACAAAAAAATGCAACTTCTCATGGTTTATCTTTTTTACAGTTACACCAATTAGTTTGCAGTATGTGTGAAATCGGTTGATGGTTTGTGTGTACGTTTTGTGCTTGTAATTTGATGGATGCTGGATTAACTTCTTTCACCCCTGTTATTGTTACACAGTATCTTGGGCTGATCTGAAAACACTATTGGTTTGTTCAGAAACACTGACCAGTTCAGCTTCACCTGGAAACTCTGTTGAGTTGAATTCAGTTTCCAGTGGTAAGTTATTTTCAGGCCTGGGGTAAGCAACTTACCAACATGGGAACACAACCCCGGCAAACATTTCGAGAGGAGGAGGAGGAGGAGCTGCCATGCCGTGGAACTATCTCAGGTCAATCAATGTCAACTAGCAGAAGTGTTGGGTCACCATCCAGCCGGAGTGAGCAGACAATGGCAACACCAGCTAGTGATAACACCTTTCTGAGGTTAAATAATCTTGACATACATGGTGATGACGCTGGATCACAGGGTGCAGTTGCGTGAGTTCCCATTGCCCTTTGAGCTTGTAGAAATGTATAATTATGTTATGTGCTGTGGAGCAGATGCCATTTCGTTTAAGTTTGTGAGTTTTGACATTTCTCATGAATGTACCATTTCAAATAAACATGGATTTGGATAATTTTTCAGCAAACAATTTTTAAATACTTATGAAGACAAACATCGTAAAAGTCAGATTGGAAAAGGAAAATAGTTAAAACAATAACTCATTTGTTAGATAGTCATGAAATATCTTTTTAATCCGCGTGAGGGATAAGAGTGGGAAAAATGTTGTCAAATTTTCCATTTGTTTGCAATCTTAAATGAAAAATTAGATGGTTTTCTTTTATGCCCTAATAATTTCATCTGCTTCTTGTATTTTTCATTTTTCTTGTATGCCCTAAATCCATTCTCGTGTGATTTTTTTTTCTGTCTGTATCTATGGCCCATCTAAAGACTTGTCTTCCTTTACAATTGCATTTTGAAGAACAAACCCTGTATGAGCTCAAGGCTTTTGCAGTGGTCTTTTTAGATGTATAAATGTGAGGAAATGTTATGTATAAAGTTCTTGATTCTTGATGTATGTCGTGTCTGATTGTGTAGTTTTACTTTTGTGACACTCAATTGTCATCTTTTTTTTTTGTTAGTTGTTGCCACATACGACATCCTGTATAGTCATCCAAAATTGATTGAGGATTTCTGTTGTTGATGCAATATAGTGTGTATTGTTGTATTGTGATCCTACATTTCATAGTTTTTTTTTTCTTTTTTTTTTGTAATTTTCCATTGCCTATGTCTCCTGGTATGATGGGTTTTTGTTTTATGTCTTATCCTGAGTATGACAGTGAAATAATCGTAGGTTTGTTTAGAGTCATATAAAGGAATATAAAAGTGTATTTATACTTAACTTGGGGCTTTTTGGGCAGTTGGTAATGTTAACACTTTATCCACTAAATACTTTTTGAATTATGTATGCATGAAGTCGTATCTATTACTTGCTCGTGCGTGTGGTCTCAGAATACCATTATATACTGTTATTCTTACCTATTGTGTCCTCTTAACCAGTAGCAAGAAGAAAAAGAGGGGCCAACGCACTGTTGGTGGTGACAAGAGTGGAAGAGGTCTCCGCCAATTTAGTATGAAAGGTCTTTAACCTAATCCCATATGACATTTTCTCTTTAATGAAAAGGTATTTTGACCTTTTCTAGTTTATAGCTTTGGCCTTTCAAAGATGCATATAACAAGCTGTGCAGACTATGATAAGTGTTTGGTTTAATTTATTTTGTAAAAGTAACTGCTTTTTACCGGGTTTTTCAGAGAACTTTTGTAATATAAATGATTCCCCACCCCGTTCCCTCTTCGGAAATAATCTCTTTCCAAAGATACATTAACTCGATCTGCATCTGTGGTATTTTAGTTCATTGTGTTCCTTAGCTTGTCATATTTTTTTAGGACATGGTGATTGTATATTTCCTTACTGGTTTTGTTTCTCATTGATTGGCTGTTCAGTCTGTGAGAAGGTAGAAAGCAAAGGGAGAACAACTTACAATGAGGTCAGCTAGTTACTCTAAGTTAGTTTGTGCTAAACTGGAATTAAATTTTGGGTTCAGTTTTATATGCCATATGCACGTATAATGAATGCTTACCATAGCTTCTGCATTTTTGCAATTAATTTCTTAATATATTTTTGTCAATGCATTTGCACTACCATGTTTATGTTTCTAGTTCTAATGTTTTGTACCCAATTTAAATTGTATGCATCGAAAAATTGAATGTTGGTTTGTAAAGGACTTTTCCTCAGATTGTCATAGCTCTTATCTTCACATTTTCTTGGTTATCCAGCATAACCATGATCTATATGAGTCGTAGTCTTTGGCTTCTTAGATGTCTATATGATGTTATTGAGAATTCTTCAAGAACTACTGTCTGTTTATATGGTGTTTTAATGTCACATTTGTAATTCATCGTGTCTCAAATTTTGGTTTGAATTCCTCAAATGAACCTATTCTTTATTTTTATAAATTTGATGTGGATTGTGCTTGTATTCAGGTAGCTGATGAACTTGTAGCTGAATTTGCTGATCCAAGCAATGGTGCTTCAACTCCTGATCAGGTTTTTTCTTTTGTATAAATTCTTTCAGACTGAGTGTAAAGATAAATATTATGAACTTGATGTTTTCGGGTTAACATTTGACAGCAACAATATGACGAGAAAAACATCCGTCGGAGGGTGTATGATGCTTTGAATGTTCTAATGGCAATGGATATTATTTCTAAGGATAAAAAGGAAATACAATGGAAGGGTCTTCCTCGCACAAGTCTAAGCGATATTGAAGATCTAAAGGTTTGTAAACTATATTCAGTTGTTATATTTTTGGTACATGATTTACGGTGATGCTCTCTGTTATTCTAAATAATACAAAAAAAAAATTAGAATTTTAACTCATAATCCATTCAACAGAATGAACGTCTTGGGCTAAGGAATAGAATTGAAAAGAAAGCATCCTATTTGCAAGAACTGGAGGATCAAGTAAGGACCGCTATCAATAGTGGATTTAGTCTGGGTTTGAACTCCTGTGCCTAGTTTGCTTTTTGAAATTTGCAACTGTTTTGTAAGAAGGCCCTATGGATTTTTGTCCATAATGATTATTTCTGTTTGCTAACTTTTGTATTAATTTATGAAGTACATAGGTCTCCAGAAACTTATAGAACGAAATGAGCAATTATATAGCTCCGGGAATGCTCCCAATGGAGGTGTATCTTTACCCTTCATTCTGGTGCAGGTATGCTATGATGTACTGTCATTTGGTTATTTTGTCCACTAGAAATTGTTTGTAATTTTTCCCCTTTGGATCTTATATTTGTTAGATAATGCCTATGCTTATATCTCCTTGGTCTTAAGTCTGATATACCTGGTCACCGTTCACTTAATATGTTGGCTTAATGCCCAAAGTTTAAATTACAAGTGATCTATCAGATGAGACCTCAGTTCTGCTTTTTGGGTAAATTAAGTAGAATATTTTTTTTTTCACCATTGTTATGAACATTTGTTAGACTTTGTCATTTGAAAATAAATGTAGTTGCTAGGGTTATTAATAATATTTATTCCATTTTTCGCTTTTCTCAGGTTAAGTTAGTCACTTTTTCTGCTCTAGGCTTATGGATATCTATACAAGATTTACAAGTGACTACGAAGGTTTAGGAAGATCCAGCTCACCCTTAAGCAAGAAAATAACTAACTAAAGAAATATATGTAGAGCACCCAATTGCAAACTGCAATAATTTGTTGGATAACTAACTTCTAGTTTATGGTGGTTTTGTGAAACTAATTTGAGCCTATGAACTTCCTTTCAGCACTTTTTAACTTGTAAGTTTCAAGGAAAAACTTAATATAATATTTTCGTTTTGTTTAAGCTTGTGGATAAGTACTCAATTAAGTTGTTTACTCAAACATGTTATTAATTAATGTTATTCGGGCTTGTAGACACGCCCCCACGCAACTGTTGAAGTAGAAATATCAGAAGATATGCAGCTTGTGCATTTTGATTTCAATAGGTAAGAAGGCTTTTATTACACGACTTTTTTTCTCTTCGAGTAATGTCATCATGTCATCTTACCCCATTTGCTGTCCTGAATGCGATCCTAATTCTCTTGTATTATACATTCAATCATACGTGCATACTATTGTGGACAAACACAGGCAGCATTGGGAAATCCATGTCATTTATTTATTTATAAATCCATGAGTCATTTCTGTATCATCTCTGTTATAACTTTCTATAAGTCAAAATATTCGTTTATGTATGCTTACTTTCTATTTGCTCATTCTTTCTCTATAGCACTCCCTTTGAGCTGCATGATGATAACTATGTTCTCAAGGCAATGAAATTTTGTGAGAGATCTCAGAATGACAACAAACCAGACAATCCTCCAGATGGCGGGGAAGGTTCTAGTATGTCTAGTTTGTATCATGCACAGATTCCTAGTTCAGTTTCAAACCCTCCTGCGAGACCTCCTTCATCTCCACCACTCCCTGGAATATTGAAGGCAAGAGTTAAGAACGAGCATTGATCTGCAATTTTGAACTGCATTGCCTTATTTAAGCATGTTTGTATATTTTGTAAAGTAATTTGTCGTTAATTAGTTGTCCTTTATAATAATTTATTAGTACAGCCAATTCACTCAGTAGGTTAGAAGCGAACTGATCTGCTTGAGTCTATATTCTTCTGAGATGATCTTGGCAAATTCTTTCCTAACCATATCCGTTATTTACTACCTTAGACCTTAACTTATTTTCCCCATATTTTTTTTTTATTTGCCCTCTTGTACTTATAATAGAAGAATTGGTTTGTACTAGTCCATAGCGATCATGGAATGCAATACATCAGCCTAGGATTAAGTTTGGAATACTCAGATTTTGTGTAAATTATCCCTTCATATGTCAATCTTGATATTTTGGAGAATGCATTGTATGATATTTTGGTCTGTGTTACTTGCGTCACCTTCATGCACTGTTATTTGAATTCCGAGAAAAATGCCGTAATACATATTGATCAAGCAAAAATCTATTCTTTTGCGCTCTTTGGCCATGAATCGATTCCCTTGCATGCTCAAAACTCCCAGTCACTCCGTTCTTACCTCACCAACACACATCTCACGGTTGAAATGTGATTCTACTGAATTTGTCAAACTCTTTCATTTTCTCAAATTATTCCATGATCACTTTGACGGAAATGGCGGAAAAACACATAATTCAAACATTATGGAGTTCAAAATATCCCACATTTTTCATAAAAAAAATTATTATGCAAATAAATTTGTAAATTTGGAGATTGCTAGAAGACATGAGTTTCAATAGTTTGAATCTCTTCATGGGATGACAAATGAGAGTTAAAATATGACATGTTAATCTAGATAAGATTATATAGTTCAAAGTATGTCTAACATAAATTTTATAAAATAAAAAAAAATTGTATATTGTATACGCTAATAAGTCATATTGTTACGAATGTTATGTTATTGTAAATATTTTCCTAAATTGGTTTATCATCACAACAATAGAGTAATAAATGAGATAATACTCTTTATATTCAAGTTTTGTTTTTTTGTTATTCTATTTTAATAAGAAATTTTAATATATATATATATATATATATATATATATATATATATATATATATATATATTACTATTTTGTATATTTAACGTGTAATCTATGATTTAAATAAAAAAAATATTAAGAGAGCAATATAGACTGGATATCTATGTAAAAAAAAACAGAAGCAAATTATTTTACGGAGTGGAATACTATTATTTTTATCTAAGTGCTTATTTTTCTCCGCCATTTTTCTTTTTACTTATATTGTTACATGCGTAACAAAATAATAATTTTGAAATTCAAAACTTTGAGATTTTAAAATGTAATCAAGGTAAAAATAGGAACATAAGTTATAAACATCAAAATATGAAGAATTCCATCATATATTATTATACATTAAGAACTAGTAGTGTACACAAATTTGTAGTAGAGTGAGTTTTTCTACACTACTTTCTTTTTCTTTTGTTGTTACTGACATAATAGAATAAAAGTTGAGATTCAACATGTAATCAAAAGGAAAAATAGAAACATGTGTATAACAAAGGAAATCACACTTATATAGATGCATCACATTCATTCAGAGCAACTGAGTGAACAAATTCTCGAGGGATAAATAGAAACATGTGTCCCAGCAAAGCTTGTTAGTAGCAATCCTCCTCAAGTTTGATGGATGAATTCCCCCTACTGGTGTTTTGCTTTCCGCTTTCATTACCAAAAATCATTCTGCTTCAGTACACCTCACTACCAGTGCAGCTGCGGTCATAATAAAAGTATATGGCTGAATCACTTCGAAAGAAAAAGTTTGGAATCCTCTGATCAAGATAAGAGATAAGAATTTGGCCGCTGCAGAGTGCAGACTATTCAAGTAAAACGTATATCTGCCACCAACAATGATATTTCCTTCACCAGAGGACTCAGATCAACAAAGGTTGCCTTGTACCTTTCCTTCATTGGACATAAAATCTTAAAAATTATTCCTCTTCACAGCTCCTTCTTCAAAGTGAGAACAGTCAGAACATGCATTGGCAAAGGAGAGAGACGTTCGACAACAGAAGATTAAGTTGACAAATCCATCCCAGTACCATGGCCATGTATTGATGGCAGGAGCCAGTGAAGGAAACCCACATTGGTTTCTCCTTTGGATCTACTTGTTGAGTACTCAACTAACATGTTCCACAGGTCCCCAACTGTCCATCTCTGTGACAAAATCCAATGAGCAACCTGCCACAACATCAATCAAAGTACCTAGTGAGAAATTGTCAAAGACAAGTCCAAATTGAGTGGGAATCCTCGTGGTAGTTGGATAGATGAAGATAATTGACTCGTGGACAGCATCACCACTAATTACAATGAAATGAGTTAGGAACGAAGCAATGAAGATAATGGGATATGCATATTTGTCAAACAAACAGTGAACCAGATGAAACTTCAATTAATGCAAATCTTCAAATCTAGGCCCAGGTCAGTCAATCCAGATCACATCAGAAGAGCTGAATGCAAATATCATTGAGGGGGGTTGGGGGGAGGGGGTGTTGTTGAATCTATATTTAAACGTGAAATAAGGAAGACAGATGACCCATTTCAATGCAGATGCTTATCAGGAAGCCATCTACCGTAGGATCGATGGTGTTACCACAAAAGGAAGACCAAATTACCTCATCTAGGCTCTGTAATGCCTCCAAGCCAAATGTGTAGTATGCCATGAAAGGTCTTACAGCCTGTTAGGAAAGAACCAAGACAAAATTGGTTTTCAAGCATATAATTCACGGGTAAACAGAATTACAGAGTATGATTTATCCGCCACACGTTTGACCTAATTCCTCACCAGCTCATCTTAATCATCAAATCCTCACTACACAAAACCATCAATAGTTTGAGTAATCCACACAAAACAAGCTTCCATGCCCAACCACCCTTTTGTCTGTCTGCATTTCATGCTCCTTTTCCTTTTCTTTTGAGAAATAAGTTTAAAACTATTTATGGAATGGCTATAGAAAATATCAGATTGTACTGTATCCTAAAATATCTATATTATCCTCTAGGATTGGCTTCTGTCATCATCTCTGGGATTTGCTACAATATTTCCTTATGTTATAATATAGCTTTAGTTTCCTCATTATATCTTAAGATTTATTGTATTTCCTTATTTCATGATTTGTTTCCCTTATTAGCTGATTCTGATCACTAGAAATAAAGTGTTCTAGGCTTTCTGAACATATCAAACACAATAATACATTGTTAGATTGATTACATTGTAATACATCTCAATTAATACCAATACAGTTTTTCATTCTTTTCAATTTTTCTCCAGCTACCAAGCCTAAAATCACATAGTCTCATGTATCAACAAATAGTTAGCATAATTAATCACAACCTTATTTTGTTGAGTCAATTTTCAATAAATCATTTTCATTAACCTTTTGTCAATATGATGATTTGTGATATCCTTCAGCTATCAAAATTTCAATACTTCAATCGCATTGATCATCTAAAAAAGAGAAAGAAATCAAATACAGAAACTAGTGAAATCAAACATGAGCTGTATGGCCACAACATTTACAACAAGAACGTATAAACAAATTTACCACACAAAAGGACCAAAACAGTAGTATATAACTGAGCATGGATAACTAGGGGTAGAAGAATTTCTAAATGCCCACCTTACCCTAGCAAATATTTCAACTCTTACTGAAAACTAACAGGGAAAATAAGTAGTTTAACGTAATGAATTCAGAACACTCACAGTTATAACTGCCTCATTCTCATACAGTGAAGGCTAAAAATATAAAATTACCTGAGAAGCTGCAAGCCACTGAATTATGGTCTTTACTTCAGGATCTCCTCCAAAGGCGCCACATCCCCAGTTTCCAGTTGCAACCCCAATGTTATCAACCTGATCCATGCAATGGTAATCGTTTTGAGAATTTGTAGTTTTGTGATTTGAAAATTTTCCATCACTTGTTTCCATAGATGTTGAGGTGGCAGCATCAAACTGTGAAAAAAAAGTGTTCAAAAAAGATAATTGAACAAAGACCAAAGGAGATAGATGGCAGATATGGATACTTGAATCCTAATAAATAAATAAATGTTCTTGACCTAAATCCACTAATACAGTATCATTGTTTGCAGGAAAAAACATCGGAAAAGACCAACCAGTGAAGATGAACATCCATTCTCTTGCAATTTTTTCTGATATAGTTGATATTCACATTGGTACAGAAAACCACAGAATGCTTTATTGATCTCACTGCAAAAATGAACATGTTCAGTTTAGATTTTATTTTACTTAAGTACTTTGAACAGAGTTATATACTTAAAGGGTAAATTATTACTAAGTCAGGAATAATTATCCCAGTAATTCCTTTATCAAAATCTCTTCATTTTGGGGTATAAAACTGAGCTAACATAAAGGAAAAGTTTTTTTCATGAAAAAACAAATATTATGGATACTACAATAGCTACTCTGTGTAGTAAAACATGCACGTTGTTCAAAAGGAATGAGAAAAAGAAACTAAAGGCAACTCTCGAAAGTATTTCCACCTTGCACGGAATGCATGCATGTGAAACACACCTTTTATAAACAATTGCAAATTTCAAAGTGCAAATATCAAACATATGAATTTAAGATTATAAATTTGATTTTCGTATATTCTAATAGTCCATAAGTAACTGTGATTTTGCATCCATAAATGCAGTAGCCCCATAAACCAATACTAACAGACCGGAGGAGAAAATTCGTCCTGTATTGTCTCATCCCTGGGCTACATAATGCATCGATTGCAACAATCCTGGTTTTCCTTCTTCCAAGAGCGTCTACTTCCCTTTCATCCACATAATCACCAGAAAATCGAAATGATGATGCATACCTAAAGAATAAGGAAATAATATCACCATTAGAATATGGAGAAAGCACCCACTAATTATGAGTAAAGTATACAGCTGAAAAACTTTAATTGACATCATATCAAAATAAGTATTTTTTTTTTTAAATTTAGTGCACCCTATCATATGCATATTGTATATTATACATAATAACAAATTAAAAGTAAAATGAACAAATATCTACGTTCTTGCTATGATATAAACTCTAGTAAAAAAAATGTGTCATACGCAAGTGTGCAAACAAACAACGAGAAGAAAAAATAAACACAGAATTTAAATCTTTCAAGCTACAGCAAACTATTGGCCAACATTGACAGAGAATGACAACAACACGAAAAAATTCACCATGCAAAGCATAAGAACCAATAAACATGTTTTTCTTCCTCCATACTCAAATAGAAATTGAAAAAATTTTCCCATCAATTTTTTTAAGTAAATAAACCTAGTAGTAGACATCAACAATAACAATATCTTATACAAGTTCATATCCATTAAGTAGCACTAACCCTGTATAACTTGAGAACCTTTCCACACCAACAATTTCTATAGCCTCGTTATCTTCCATGGCTGGCAAGAAAAGCATCCCAGCAATCAATTCTGGACTGACCATAAAACGGATTTCCTCCTATATCATACATTTACAACCAAATTTATGAAACATCAATAGAACAATTGTTCGTGTGACAAAAGAAAATATCTCAACAATCTAAAATATGAAGGAAGGTGATAAATACAATATGTACACAAAGGCAGCACGAATGTACTTATACCAAGAACTGAGGTGGAAATGAAAACATATCGTACCTGTACACACCCCCTACCAAGAGCTCCTCCCCCAAGATATTTATTTGCAAAATCGACTTCAACAGCTTCACTTGATTGATCTTCTATGAGCCCTGAATTGTGAACCTATTGAAAATGCCAAAGGATTACCTATTACAAAACCAAATGGATAATTTAAAAATAAATACTAAAATATATTCATTTTTTAAAAGTTTCAAATAAATTTCCTTCAATTACCTCAAATCTGCATAGAGGTACAGTAGAAGTGCTCCAGAAGTTGGCATCTGGGCAAGAAATGTGAGTATAATCATTTTTTAAGTGAAGTGTTTTTCGCTCAAATGAGACAATACCCATAGGCATTTTAGAACTTATCCTTTGAAAATAGTGAATGATGCACCAAATTTTATTTTCCTGTTTTTGACTGTAATCTTCATACAGACTCCTGAAAACATACAAATTATAATAACGACGTATGAAATAAGAAAATAACTCTTTCATACAGAATAGACCAATATCAATTCTTGCTCTCTCACTCTTTCATACTCCCACAGGCACTCTCACACACAAGCACGCATCTAAGATACATCAAGTGCCACAGCATGTTGACACCACTGGGATATCTAAATTAAGACTAAAACAAGCAACTGAATAGGTTGGTACGAATACTTGGGAGGTAAAAAAACATAAATATATATGGCTAAAGTTTCTTACGCAAACAATTCATCAAAGTTGATCATAGGAAGATGATTCACATATCTGTCTTTGACTGGGAATAGACAAAAGAATGAGCAGCCAAGAAGGGCAGCAATCAACTCCTGAAAAGCAAGAAATTGGTAATATGTTACACAATCATCTTCGTCAATCATGCATCATACAATAAGATCGCATGGCAGTAGAAATTGGTAATGTTAACCATCCCCGGTATGCATGCACGCATACCAAAATCAAGTATCACACAATAAATTGGCATGCCAGGAGAAGCAACTTTAGTCATGCAAGCAAAAGCTGTGACAGCGTTGGCCGCCTCAAATCAATGGCAATAACAATATCAGTAGCAGTAAAGTGTTACCTGGCTAAGGAAGATTATCCCCCGTTGCTGCGAATCCAATAAGCGAAGAGCAATTGTTCTGCGCATAGAATTATGAGGGTTTTGATAATGTGTTTCCAACAAAGAGGGCAATCTCAAGAGCAGATTGCCCAATACCGGAACCACCTCCTGAAACCACTTCCTAGATTCCTCTCGGGACATAACCTGAACCAAATCCATGAATGTACGCAATTGAAATGATGAAATTGAAAGGTGAGGAAGAAAAGCAGCGTTACCTCGTCGAAGAAGAGTTCGTATCCAAGCGAAGTGGAAGGGGATAAGGGTTGGGAAGAGAGAGAAAGAGCTTTTCTGAGGTCAGAAATAGCCTGGAACAAAAGGTGGCCCGAGTCAACTCGGCCGCCTCCAAGTTCTCTGAGCGTTTCCACCGCTTGGGATGGCCAAAACAGAGAAGAAGAACGCATGAGAAGTGGTAGATACGGCAGAATCGATTGCAACTCTTCACTTTCTTCCATTCTCTGCTCTCTGCGCCGACGCCAGAAGCAAGCCACTGCCGCTGCCCTCTGCTCCGACACACGCCGGCCACGGCTTTCTTCTCCGCTGCAGAAAACGAAGCCCTCAACTTGCAAGGAACTGACACAGTCAACCGGAGATGCACCTCACCGACGGTCAGAGCTTCAAGGAAATGTGGTTGCAGTTTGGGGAAGAAGATTAAACTGTTAAAAAATTAGGGTTAAATTAAAGTCAAAAATGTAAAAGTGTCATTCATAAATGTAAAAGTGTCATTCATAAATGTAAAAGGTTCATCTATGGTAGATAGGGTGCAGGAAGAAAAAAGATACCACGGTGCAGAAAGCAATACGCATGTTTAAATTCTGAATTAACACTCTACTCCAATAAATAAATGTATTGATTATTTTTCATTTTTACCAAACTATTTTAGCCAATTTTGACTTTCGACAAATCAATTTTTTTTCTTTCAATTTTATTTTTTATATATTTCATTTTTTTAAATGTTGCGAAGTTTATTCTTTTATAATTTTCGTTCAAAGCCCCCAAGTGTGATTAATGTTCAAAATTAGGTCACCAAGTTGTTGGATTGGAGGAGTGTTTATTTTTCCGTACAGTTAACCTTTTATATATTTTAAAATCCGTCAAAAACATAAAAAAAAAGTTTAATCATTCTTAATAATTTCAAATAAGTTTTTTTTAATTGAGTCTTTGTATTCTTTAAAAATACTTCAATTAAATCTTTATCATTAAATTAGGCTAATTATGACAACGAGGTGATATACTGATATTTTAAACCAGGTGACAAATTATTATTATTATATATATATATGATATGAATTTTTGTGTTTTTAAAATTAAAAAATTGGAAAAAGTTACAAAATTATTTATAAGAATTAGTGATTTAGTTGTTAGATTCATCTACGTAAACAAAATCAAATCCCTTTCAAACAATTATGTTACCACTTTCAAGTGACCACAAGTTTTTTCATATTGAAAGAGTTATATTCTAATAATCATTTATCTCATGTAAGAAAAGAGATTATGTAATAGAAGGTGCTAATCTATTGTTTAATTCTTTTATCATAAATGATAGAATGACTAATCTTGTATAGTTTATAAGACTCAATTGTTCCATCACTATAAGTATATGGTTTGTCATAATTTGACATCAATATACACGATCAAGTTTAAGATTTATCTATATATTTGTATTTGATTTATTTGAAAATAAATTGTGTAATACATAATTTATAATTGCATTATTTGATTCTTTCATAATATTATAATTTAATCTTTTATGTTTTCTTTATGTGATATTTGTTTATTTCTTTTTGAAATAATAATCTGATTAGTGCAAGCAGAAAGTGGTAATATAGTGAAATAAGTTTTAGGTGACAAGAGTTGTAACTATATTTTAGGATAATTAATTTCTTTTTTATTGTTTTGAAGAAATAGTTTGTAAACGTGTAGATAAAATTTTAGATTAGAGTTGTGTATATAAAAATTTGATTTATAATTATATTTTTGATAACTTTACGGATGTTTTTATATACTTTTTTTTTAATTGTTTCAGTTTATTGATTATATAATATTTTATTAATAAAGTTTTAAACTATTTAAATGAATTGAAATGTTACATCAATCTGAACAACCACTTTTTGAGATCATGCAGAGATTGAATTGAAAAGGTAAGTATATTAAATATGAATGAAAAAGATGAATAATATATAATAATTAAGTATTTGATGATAAAACTAATATTAAATCTTCTTGGACTTTTCTCAAACTTGGGCTTGTTTGTTAGAATAGTTAAAGGCGATGTCGCAGAGAAGGAAGCTTTGGATGAACAGTGTTTGACCAAAGATGAGTTTGTTTGAACAGTGTTTGAACAAAGATGGGTCACACGTTTGAAATCTCGCCTACTTGCCTCTTACTGTGAACGATTTGTGTCGTAGAATTTGAAAACGAAAAAAAAAATAAGGGAAAATGAAAAGGAAGAAAAATAATAAAACAAGAGAAAAAAATAATGTCACTATCCATGCATGTGATCCATTTTTATTTCACAACTAACTGTGTGAGAATCAATTAATTAAAAGGTTCTATTTATAAATATTTTAAAACAAATAAAAACCTTATTGAAAAATTTCAAGAGATTGAGATGGTACTGAAAAAATGAAAAAATTATTTGAACATAAATTCTTTAACAATAATTTCGGCATCATTTTTTTATTTTTTGTTGATTCGTTATTATTTTTATTTATTTTACTGATATACTTTAAATTTAATAAAAAATTAATATTTATATTAAAATATTGATAAAAAGTGTTGTATCGTATGGACCGATTTATCATTGATTAGACCATCAATGTTTTCATAAAAACATTGAAAGGTGATTTCCAATCTCAAGTTAGTATAAATGAGGTGTTTCCACTAGGTACTAATTTTGCAAATCGAACATATATACTAGAAAAAACATTTATTGATTTTTTTAACTGTGAGTAGATCAATTCTAATTAAAATTTATTTTAAAATCTATAAATACAGAGATAAAATAAGGAGATAGATAATTATATTTATTGAAAATTTAAAATTTTAATGTAATAAACACGTGTAACTGACTTGAACTGACTTGATACTTAAAGATGAAGTAGAAAAAAAATGTAAAAAAGTGTTTGACTGTGATGTTCGACTCATACCCAAAACAAATTTGTATTTAAACGTCATTTTATTTGAAAAATATAGCTACAATGGGACGAATTAACATATTAAGTTTATAGGAAAAGAAGTCAAAATGGATAAATAATGAAACCATTGCGTGATTGCAGAAGTGGTTGCACATAGAAGCTGTTTTATGTATCCAGCTGCATGAAATGAAATGTGGGGTGGGATCAGATCCACCTAATTACAAGTGATTTATATTCACATATATTTGTGAATAAGAAATGTGATAAATGAGAAATGGAATGGAATAGGGACCACGTTATTATAGGTAATTTCTATTTTCATGAATTTGTGAATAAGACAATGTCATAAATCTGTGGTATATGTTGTACAGTAATGATGTTTATAGAAAGCTCTTTTGCTTGTTTATAAAACTCAAAATATTAAACCTTTATAAATACTTTACTTTCGTTATCATAATTATTATTAAAACTGAACTTGTAGGATTTTAGTCAACTTAAAACAGTATTTGTTAGTTTCCACGTATGATTGTAACTTTTTAAAAAAATTTCTATTTTAATAATTTAAAAAAATAACAAAAAATATATACACAACAACTACATCATAAATATTGTAAAATGAAAATACATAACTAATACTTTGTTGTATGTACGATTACTCGTGTACCATTCAATTTTATATATAAGAGAAAATAATATAAATATTTATATCTTTATTTTATACGGAAGTATAAGAGAAAATAATATAAAAAATCTCTAGCGAAAGGAATGCAGAAAAAGGATAGCAAGATCTGATAACATGAATATATAAGAACCGAAACAGTTATCTAAAATTACAATACCGGAGAAGCTCAGGTAATGGACATGAGAATACAGTGATTATATGCAAGTGCAACTGCTTCTCGGATTCACTTTATGCTTCAAGCATTCACACGTAAATTACACGTGTCAAATCAATAATTTAAAAAAAAAATCTGAAAAACTCGTCAAAAAAAGAGGCAGATTCTGGCCTTAAGGCGTCGGAGTGACGGCGGCGGCGGCGGCTGCTTCAAGCTTTGCTCTCAGATCTTTCCTTAATATCTTCCCCGACGGAGACTTGGGAATAGCATGAACAAAATAAACTTTGTGCAGTCTTTTGTAAAACACCACCTGTTCATAATCAAAACCATCTTCAAATTTATGCATGCACTTCAACGACATGATCATGTAAATGAAGTTAGGTTTTATATATTAACACACAATTATTTTCAATGCCGCATACCTGTTTAGCTATATACTCTTTCACAGCCTCTTCTGTTAGATCAAAGCCGTTAGATCTGACAACGAAAGCAACGGGAAGTTCACCGGCAACAACATCCTTTTGTCTGTTAACATCGATAAAATGAAAGTTCAGTGATCTGTACTATATGTAGTGAGCCGTTAAAATGCAGAAGATTAAGAAGCTTACGGGACAACTGCGGCGTCTGCAATGGAGGGATGGCTTACAAGAAGCCCTTCGAGTTCTGCAGGGGGCACCTGGAAGCCTTTAAACTTAATGAGTTCTTTCACCCTGTCAACAATGAAAATTTCGTCATCATCATCTACATAGCCAACATCACCGGTGTGAAGCCAACCCTCTGCGTCGATGGTCGATGCCGTCGCTTGGTCGTCGTTCAGATATCCTGACGTATATGAATTTGAGTGTCAGTAAGCCAATTAACACTTGAAAAAAAAAATTAATAAATAGAAAAACGCAAGGAATATTATTATATATATATATATATATATATATATATATATATATATATATATATATATATATATATATATATATATATATATATATATATATATATATATATATATATATATATATATATATATACCTTTCATGATCTGTAGCCCTCGGATGCAAATTTCACCGGGTTGATTGTAGCCAAGAGAACGACCAGTTTCAGGGTCAACCACCTTTAGCTCTGCATTTCTGACAACGGTTCCACAAGATCCCGATTTTGTTGGGAATGGTTGTTTTGCAAAGCCCAAGCACATGGAAAGGACTGGCCCTGCTTCTGTCATCCCGTAACCCTGTAATACACCACGTCCCCACTTTACAATTTTGTTGTTTATTTATTAAATTATTAAAAAATGGAGTATATTATAAATTTAATGGTAAATTTAATTTGGTAAGATAAGTTAGTTTTCTTGTTGTTATTACTATTATTATTATGAAAATGTTTAAAATTAAAGGAATTGGGTTGCAGTGGAGTGGCGTAAACCGAGGTGGCAGTGAATTTTTGACTGGTCTATTGTTTGTTTGGCTTACGTCATTGACCAAATCAAACATGACACGACACTAAAAGTCTTGTGTGGAAGCTTGTGTACCTATTTCACACTATTTTGGGGGTTGGTGCGGTGAGCTGCATTTGAAATAATGCATGACCGGTTGTCATGCACATACTATATTTATTTTTTAATCGAGTAAAAACCCTGATTATTTTATCTTAATCATTTATTTAGACGTATATATATTCTTAATAATAAATACTCTCCTCCTTATTATAATTATATCACAGCTAGTTATAAAATTTATTGATCTATCTGTACTACTCAATATATGTATGTATCAATAACAAGTGTTTAAGGTATCCTCACATGCTCCAAATATATTTCCTTCTCTTTGGTGTGACCATTCGTAATTATCATCGCATGCAAAAGCTTTATAAGAAATAAGTACCCGCGGAAAATATGGGTGGCATAATTAAATGTTATTATTATTATATATCCACATGATCCTTTGTCTTCTTATAACTTTTACGTTAATTTTTATTTATTTATTTTTTTATAATGCTAGAATTAGAGTTTTACGTCCATAATAATTATAATAATTAATAAAATTAAGGGAATGTGTACGGTAATTAGTTACCTGTCCCAAAACAGCGTGAGGCACCCTGCTGTGGAGGGCGTCTTCGAGCTCCTTACCCAAGGGAGCGGCACCGGAGAGAACTAACCGTATTGAACTGAGATCAAAATTCGCGACCATCGGATTCTTTGCCAGCGCCAGCACCAAGGGAGGCACCACCATGGCCACCGACACGCGGTAGCGCTGTATGAGCTCCAGCAGCGTCCCAATCTCGAACTTCTGCATCAGCAAAACGCCACTCCCGGCTCTCAGCGCGCATAACAGCACACTGTTGAGCGAGAATATGTGAAAGAGCGGGAGCACGCAGAGGAGTACGTCCTCGGTAGTGAGGTAGAGGTTAGGGTTCTCCCCGTCCACCTGTTGCGCCACGCTCGTGGTTAAACTCTTGTGAGTCAGAATCACTCCTTTCGGTAACCCCGTGGTGCCGGAGGAGAACGGAAGCGCCACCGCATCGTCCGGATGGATCTCCACCTCCGGAACGTCGTTCTCGTTCGCCTCCGAGAGTACCGAGAAGTGGAGGCAATTCTCCGGCGGATCGTCCACGGTCACGACCTTGAAGTCCTCGCCGAGGCTCCATCCGCCGTCGTGGTTGCGGAGCTTGTCAACGTACATTGCCTGAGTTATGATGAGCTTCGCCTTGGAGGCGCTGAACTGCTTGAAGATCTCGGCGGCGGTGTAGAACGGGTTGGCGGTGGTGGCAACGGCACCGATCATGGAGGCGGCGAGGAAGGAGAGGACGAACTCGGCGGAGTTCTGGAGGAGGATCATGACGACGTCGCCCTTTCGGATGCCGAGGTTCGAGAATCCGGCTGCAATCTTGCGTGATATAAGGTGAGTCTCTGCGTAAGTGTAGGTTTTGGCGGCGGAGCCGACGATGAGGCAAGGACGGTCGGCGAATTTGGAGAGGTTTTGGAAGCAGTAGGCATGGAGGGGCATGTGGTTGGAGATTGGTATGTCTGGTAATTTTGATTTGAATACATGGGTAGTCTGAGGAATTTGGTTCTGCTCTGTTTTTGCTGCAGGCATCTCTTTGGTAGTATTGGTATCAACAGAAGGAGCTACACTTAACATGGTGTTGTTGGATTGAAAGGTTACTATGGTGGGAAGAGATAAAGACAGAGAGAGAGAAAGAGTGATGCAGAAGGAAATATGAGAATGAAGTAATATAGGGAAGGGGAAGGGTGTTAGGTGAGAATGAATGAATGAATGAATGAATGAATGAATGAATGAATCAGTAGATGGAGAAGGGGCAGCCACGCATTGGATCACGTTTTGAGAACAAGCGTTCTTCTTCCAGCCACTCTTACTTACCTACCTACCCCCTTTTCTGTCATTTTCTTTCAGCCTACCTTTGTGGATTCTCTACCAAAACTATTCTATTCAATTTTCAATTCCATGCCTCACCCAACCCTCCATCAGGCAAACTAATTTATTAACCATTATTACTTCAACTACACTCACACCACTGCGGTAATATATTTTATTCTAATTTTTCCATGCTAAAACCTTATCAAATTATGTTTATCAACAGTATTTGTATGCTTCAATTTATGTTATAAATATTATTGTAAATTTAAAATTTTATTGTGATAATAGATTGATGATATAACTGACACATTGAAGTAACTTTGAGAAATATCCTAATACAATTTGGTAAAAAAAGCTTTATAACAAAAATTGAAGGTAACCTCAAGAGACTTATAAAAAATGTGAACGAATGTTTTGACTGTGATTCGGACCGAATAGTGTTCCGGAGTTGCACATAAAACCTAAATTTTGATAGTTGTACAACCTCTCTGGTCACTGGTGTTAGGGAAGCACATTAATTGTTATTTTGTTGAATTATAGGTTAAGTGTGATAGTGAATTGTGGTGATATGTTTGGACAAGGTAGGATGGGGAATGACAGTGAGGCCTAATTTTGCAAATGGTATTTGGAAAAGGAAAAACTGATATACATGGTCCTATGAGTGGATATTGCCTTTAATTCTCGTCACTGTCCTACTGGCTGTGGGTTTGGTCCCACTACCATAACTTCTCAATCTTGTATTATTTTACCACCACAAAAATTGTCGAACATAGATTTACATTTAAAAATACTTTTGACATTTTCCCTTTCAGGTTGTTAGTGAATGATATTTAGAAACAATTTTACATTACATATTTATTAATAAATAACGATACTACGATAACATTTTAACATATCTATGTATTATTTTGTGATTGATCTATATTAATGTCTATAATTATTATTATTGATTGTAAAATAATTTTAGACTACATAATAATACGTGAATCACACGTAAATGATATTAAAATATTATAAAGAAATATGATAAACATTATCCTTTGGAAATAGAAAGAGAGTGTGAATTTTGCAGACTAAAAGTAATTAAAAATATTATGTGTGAGACTAAAATTAGGTTTTTAAGTATGTAGACAAAAAAGGCAAAATTTTGCAACTAGTTTTATTTTAAAATATCTTTTTTCTCACAAAATACCATTTTTCGAAATGAAAATGTAACTAAAATAATAAAATGAGAATTATAATTTTTGTTTTCTAGAAAATAAACAACACTTATATCAAAACTTATAATTCTATATTTCTGAAAAGTATATTTTTATCAATATAAAGAGACATGTTCTTTTTATTTCTCAAGTTTGATGTAAATGTTTACAAACATGCGTTTAGTAGTTAGATTGTCAAATCAAATAAAACATGATTCGTTTGAGTTCAAGATTATCGCTATTCCTCAATTAATAATGGATAATTATTCTCGATAAAAAACTGTAAATTGCTTTAATACTTAAAACTGTAACGGTTAATCATATTCGTTATTGAAATCAATGAAATGACAGAGGTAATTCCTGAAACTATTCATTTTAAAATTAAAACTAATAATTAAATTGATTTCTAAAATAAATAAAATAACAAAATTACATGAAATTGTAAATTATTAATATTAGTCATTAAAATTACAATATTAAAATAATTGACAAAGTCACGGTCGGAAGAAATAGGGTGGTATCAGGTCCACCTAATTATAGGTGATTTATTATATTCACATATTTTTGTGAATAAGAATATGACAATGAGGAATGAAAATAAAGTCCACGTTATTTTAGGTAATTTATATTTTCATAAATGTTAAATAACATATAAACGTTTAAATGCACTCGTATGCATAAATATAGATAGCTACTTATTTATAATTAAAAAATAATAATTTATTTTACAAAAAATGATGATAATTTTTAAAATTATGATACTATGAGATTCATGGTAAGATATATAGACATTTTTCTTTTTAGTGTCAAATATATTGCAGTTACAAAGAGTTATATATAATCAAAGAAGAGCTTTTAAGTAAATAAATAAATAAATAACTAAAACAAGAGATAATTGTTTAAGTTACTTAAACTTTCCCAAAAAAAATAAAGTGAAAGAAATATTAAAAGGGAGATAAAAATAAAATAAGTATTTTATAAATCATTAAATCCGAAGAAACTAATATTTATGTCTTTTCAAACGATATATTATTTAAATAAAATATAAAAATAAAAGCAAAAATATGTTAAAAATTTAAACGAATTTAATAAATAGAGAATAAGTTAAACATGGAGCAATAATAAAATAATAAAAAATTGCGTAACCAAATAAGTTTATTCAATAATTAAATTCATATTAAAAAATAAAAAATATTATATTATTTAAAGGTCATTAGCTATCTTTCAAGTCTAGAAATTGACTGAAGAAAAAAATAAACTATTTTGAGTTTGAGCTCGGAAAAAAAACAAGTTCTTGTGGATGACCTGGTCAACCATCGAGCACATGACTATAAGATTTTTTTTCTTTCATTTAAGAAAATGAAGAAATACATGAATAAAATATTTTTGAGAGGCTTTTTCAAGATGTAAAACTAAGAATAATAAGTTTGGTATAAGTTTTGAATAAATATATTAAGAGATTGATTTTTGCAAATATAAATATTTTTTCTATAGATAATGATAGTTTGACAACATTTTTTTGACAACATCTTAACATCATTTACATGTTATTTTGTGATTAGTGGTGTTTATGATTATTATTATTGATTGTGGAGTAATTTTGAATCAATCACATGATGACATGTATATGATATTAAAATGTTGTAAAAAAAATATTGTTAAAATATCGTTATATTTTTCTATAATAAGAAGTGAGTGTGTTGAAATAAAAGGGAGAGAAAAAAGTGGAGAAGAATTTAAATTGAGTAAAATATAAAGTGAATTATTTGTTGGACGGCACACCAACCCACCAAGCGTGTTTCGTTTGAAATGCATGGTCAACTGTGTGCATGCGATGAGTTCATATGCTATGACAAACAAAGAATCATCGTTTTATGGTTGTGGAACCTTGACTTTAGAGTCAGGTTTTTGATCCATCATGTGCTGTCTTTTTTTTAATATAAAACACTTCAACTAACACATAACAAACTACCACTGCCCAAGTTACATCTTCAAAGTAAAACTATCACTTACTATTTCGATTTATGAATCTATTTTTTATTTGTGGGGTTGAGACTAATTTTTTTTTTTATGTATGTTAGAAGTTTCAAATTGACTATAAATAAGGTCAATTCATAGTTTATAACTTGGTACAAACCTCATCTTACAAGCCGGTTTTGTGAGATTGAGTTAGGCTTAAAGTCTCCTTCTAACAATATATTCTTTTAATTTTAAGTATAGGTTAAAGTCATTTTTCTGATTTGTAGGTAACCTGTCACGTCCCATTTATTACTGTGCTGCGTCACCACTGTACTTCCATAAATGCGCCGTGCCACGTGTTCTGAGCGTTTGGAAATCCACCAACGAGCCGTGCATGTGCGCCACTTGTCAAAATGGAAACTTCTGAAGTCAGTAGTGGGGTGCAGGTGTCGACGAGAGGGACGCTCGTCCGTTTGACAGTGGGATTTGAGCAAAACTGAATTTTCTGGAAAATCTCCCACTCCCTCTCACGCGCACCTTCTCCCCTTCCAAACTCAGAATCTCCATTTCTCCTCCTTCTCTCTTGAACCCTTTCTCCTTCTCTCTTCTGCAACTTACCACCATTATCTCCGTTCACGTTTCACCACCGTAGGAACGTTCCCTGCACCGCGAGCTTCAGTTCTAACCGAACGACTTCCAATTCTGGTAAGTTTCACTTGGGCGATCGTCCCTGAAGTTTCTGTAAACTGTTTCAGTTGCATGCAGCGGTGTATGCTAAGCCATTCTTTTTCTTTTGATTAGTTTAGTGGGAAAGCTTAAGAGAACGTTGAGAGAATTCCTTTTTAGACGAGTCAAGATCCACCCTTTAGGACGTTCGCTACTGAATCCGGGTAAGGGAAGCTTATTAAATTTAATTCTTACGTTTGTCTTGTACTGTATGAACATTACGTGTGTCGCATGAAGTATGAACTGTGTTATCTGATTGTTGGTATATGATCATAAGTATGAGGTGTATATTGGTTGAGTATGCATGATCGAACATTGCTGTACTGCATGAACATGATATGTTGGTCGAAATGTATGATATGGGTGATACGTGTGAATATGAAATATACATGCTTAGAAGCAGTGAACATAAGTGAAACTTGAATATCAACTTTCCTATGATAACGTATGTCCGACATTAAACGGTTCTCGACCGTTTGATGTTCCAGTAAACTTTATTTGAATTGGAATACTTTCATTTGGGAAGGATTCTAGTCGAGCATGAGCTATGTAGGTCTTTTATTTAGAGCTCATAATGAGCAGTGTCGATCTTACACATAGTAATCGTATTGGGCAGTGCTCGGTCTTACACCAAGCGCTCTTACTCTTTTCTGGAAAAGCCCTTGATAATACAGATCCTTCATTTGTGTCGACCGACAGTGTCGAGCATTCTTGAGAATATAGATCATCCATCTGTGTCGCCGATAGTTTTGAGGACCATTGTTAATACAGGTCGACTATCTGTGTCGACCGATAGCGTCGAGTACCCTTGTTACTACAGATCTTCCATCTGTGTCGACCTACCGTGTCGATCACCCTTGTTCCTACAGATCTTCCATCTGTGTCGACCTACTGTGTCGATCACCCTTGTTACTACAGATCATTCATCTGTGTCGACCTACTGTGTCGATCACCCTTGTGACTACAGATCATCCATCTGTGTCGACCGACAGTGTCGAGTAACCTTGATTAATACAGGTCGTCCATCTATTGGTAATTGGTTCTATTCTGTTTTGGAACGGAGTAAATTCTTAGGTTTTGTTCTCCACGGTTGTCCTCATTATGAAGGAGGCTGAACGTTCGTCTTTTTAAGAAAGTGGAACATAGAATGAAAATGTATTTAAGAGGATGAATTAAGATGTGCGAACACTATGAGAACTGAAATTGTGATTGTGGATTTGAACGAGCGTTCCAGGGTGGAACGACTCTTGAATGAATATTGAGAATTGTAAGTATGAACGTGGTAAGCTTAGATGGTGATCCATCCTGATATTCCGTGAATGCTCGTTCTCAAGTAGAGGGGAGCATGTCATGCGTGGGAATAACAGGAGGTCTAGTCCATAACTGTAACTTGGACAGAACAGACTAACCTTAGGTGGCTACTGATGAGCATTCCAGTTACCCCACCTGAGTGCACGGACGCCTTAGCTACACAGGATTCATACAGTCCGGACGGTCGGTCTAGTATCAGGATTTTTGGATGAAATTTATGTATGAATTGAATGTATATATTGTGAACTTACTTGTTGGAATTGATATGTATAAAATGTATGTTTTGGTTTGAATTAAATTCAATAAGCTTACCCTGTGTCTCTTTCTTGTGTTGTCGTTCGTCCTTGAACCTTCGTCGTGTCTATGCAATGATCATCCGTGTGGATGTGAGCAGATGGAGAGGCGTTACTGGAAGAAATACTGGAAGAAGAAAATTTGGAGGACGCCAACCTCGTAGAAGTAGAAGTGAAGGCCGAACAGTAAGGGCGTTCGGTTTTAGTTATAGTAGTTAGTATAGCGAGCGGCTGAGAGCGAGCGCTCTTTTTGTGAATGGTAAATTTTGGACGTTCGGTCATTTTTTTGTAAACCGTTCGTCCTTATCTTTTTGTGAACGCTCGTTGTTTTATGTACATTAACGGCCGTTCGGCCTATTTCGTTATTGTCGTGCCAATTGTTTAAAACTGTTTTGAATTATTAATATATGTGATTATTCTAAGTATATAGTTGATGACTGTATAATTTTGGGATGTTACATTATTGGTATCAGAGCAGTTTTGTTCTCTTAAAGGACGTTGTAGGTTATGAGTGCATTGTGCTTTTGCTGTGTGCTTATTGTGTGTTTAATGAGTTATTGTTTTTAACTCTTTGCACATTGCTAACGTTCGTTTTCCTTTGTGTCCAGAGAACGAATGGCACCTAGACTCCCTCCTCCACCCCAACCTACGGAACCTGATGCGTCCAACAACGCTAGGTTGTTGGAGACGGTGATAGACCGCTTACAGCAACAGAACACGACACTTATGGAACAAAATGCCACTCTAATGCAGCAGAATCAGAGTGCCATGCAGAGTTTGGAAGCTTCGCGTGCCAACTCTGAAACGACACAAAGACAATTGATGGAGATCTTAGCAGCGACCAGGCATAATGCAGGGGCGTCTTCTTCCAACGCATCCCCGCCTACTGTCGAGTGGAGCTTGGAGAGTTTTCTCCAACACCATCCAGCCAAATTCAGTGGAAAATGCCTTCCTGATGAGGCGGACCAGTGGCTGAGAGACATAGAACGTATCTACAACGCTAAGAGGTGTCCGGATGAAAGCCGCCTGGCTTTTACAGAATATTTACTGACTGGTGAAGCTAGCCATTGGTGGACGAGTGTGAAAACCATCTTAACGGACGCTCAGAATCCCATCACCTGGGCTGTTTTCAGAGGCAAATTTTACGAAGAGTACTTCCCGGACAACGTTCGTTACGCTAAGGAAGTTGAGTTTCTTCAGCTGGCGCAAGGAGCGAAGTCCGTGTCGGAGTATACCAACACCTTTAAACATCTTCTGAGGTTCAACACGATGGCCACCAGTGAGGAGTGGCAGTGTAGGAAATTCGAGAACGGACTGTGGAGTGATTTGAAGGTATTGATTTCCAGTTTATGCATCCGGTCGTTCCCAGCCATGGTTGAAAGGGCTAAAGTATTAGAGAAAAATATGGCTGAGGCGGAACAACAGAAGAAACAACAGGCGTCAAGAGGACCAATCCTGTCGAGACCTACTGTGAATCGGAACAGGACCCCATACGCTCGTCCAGCTCAGTCGAGTGGTTCACAAGCTATGGTAGTTGCTGGACAAGCAAATCAACCGGGGTCGGTCAGATGTTTTTGTTGGAACAATCGGTACCGTTATAGAGTTGCGCAGCGGAATAAAATATAGATAGCGGAAAGCGTGTAACGATCACAACACAAGTTAAAATAATCGGTTTCAAAAATTGATTTTCTTAGTGAACTTTTATCGAACGGTTGATGTGCTAAGAGTTTAGGGATAAAGAAAATCAACACAGAATTTTTATCCTGGTCGTTAATCACTATAAATAGTGATTAACCTTTTTCACTAAAAATATGGTTTGCAGATTACAATCAGATAATCAAAATAAGCAAGGAATAGAAAACACCTTCCTTCGACAAACGAACGGAAGAACCTGCTCAGCCAACTTGAAGAGAACCGCTCCGACCTTTGACACACAAAACGCGAGCTTCTCCTATTCACAAGACCAGGCAAGAGCACTCTATCACTTTGAGAACTTCCTCAGACAAACTGTATTCTCAAAATGGCATAGATCCTTTTCACTCACAGAGAGCTTCCCTTAGGCACAAAGCTCTAATACTCTCAATTGAAAAGTTCTTTCTAAGAGCTGTGAAGACCTCTATTTATAAGCCTAGTTTCGTGCAGGGTCAAAAACTGAAAAGACATCTCCCAACTGCCACTGATAATCGATTATCAAAAGTGATAATCGATTTGTGTCCGTTATGGGGTTTACAAAAAAGTGATAATCGATTATATGATGTGATAATCGATTATTCCTGTATGACTCTGTGATAATCGATTATTGCCATTCCATAATCGATTATTGCAGTTAAAAATGAAAGTTTACAAAGTTTACAAGAATTTCCTACTACATTTAATCTCTACAAATTGCTTTTAACTAATTCTAATATCTTCTTCAACTAAAACTTCTTGCAGCATCATCAAAACAAATTTCTTCAAGATTTACCAATACTCCTTATTGGTAACAGTTTTCAGTGCGGAGGACCTCACTTTAGATCATCATGCCCTCAGTTGGTTGGAGGGAAATATTGCACTCGTTGTAAAAGAAACGGTCATCTGGAAAACGAGTGTAATATGGGCGGACGTGCAGTGATGAGACCGCCGAACGCTGGAAGGGCTCAGCAAGGAAGAGGTGGTCGAGCCCAAGCTGTGGGGCGTGTATATGCAATCACGGGTGCGGAAGCAGCAAGTTCAGGTACACTTATTACCAGCACGTGTTTGCTATATGGAATGAAATGTTGTGTGCTGTTTGACTCGGGGGCGACACACTCCTTCATCTCGAAGGCGTGCGTTGATAAGCTGGGATTAGCTGAGAGTGAGATGCAGTTCGACTTGGTGGTGTCAACCCCAACGACTGGAGAGGTTAGGACATCTACCGTGTGCGTTAGATGTCCTATTGAGGTAGAAGGGCGTAGATACAAGGTGAATTTGATATGTTTGCCTCTCAAGGATTTAGAAGTAATTTTGGGGATGGATTGGCTGAATACCAATTGCATTCTCATAGATTGTGGGGCTAAGGAATTGATTTTTCCTGAGGAAGGTGAAGAAGAGTTGGGTGTGACGCTCAGTCACATTAAGGAAGATATAATGGAAGGCGCCAGTTGCTTCTTAATCATGACGCATGAAGACAGAGAGGTTACGGATAACAGTTTTGAACGTTCGTCCAACAAGCATACTGAAGGACGAACGGTTGTGGACGAATTCCCGGACGTCTTCCCGGATGAGGTGCCTGGATTGCCTCCCGTTCGTGAAGTTGAGTTCACCATAGATTTGGTAACTACCGCGGCTCCTATATCCGTTCAACCGTATAGAATGGCACCCGCTGAATTGGTCGAGCTTAAAAAGCAAATTGAAGAGTTGATGGACAAGAGGTTCATCTGTCCAAGCGTGTCACCTTGGGGAGCACCTGTGTTGTTGGTGAAGAAGAAGGATGGCAGCTCTCGGCTATGCATTGACTATCGGCAATTGAATAAGCTGACCATCAAGAACAAATACCCCTTGCCTCGCATTGACGATCTACTGGATCAATTACATGGAGCGAGCGTCTTCTCAAAGATTGATCTAAGATCGGGATACCACCAGATCCGGGTTAAGGAAGGAGACATTCAGAAGACGGCCTTCCGTTCACGTTATGGACATTACGAGTACGTGGTCATGCCGTTCGGTGTGACGAACGCTCCAGCAGTCTTCATGGACTATATGAACAGAATCTTCAGGCCGTACTTGGACAAGTTTGTAGTGGTGTTCATTGACGATATTCTCATCTACTCCAAGAGCTGTGAAGAACATGAAGAGCACTTAAGGTTGGTACTTGGAGTGTTGAGAGAAAGAGAGCTGTACGCTAAGTTATCCAAATGTGAATTCTGGATGAAGGAAGTGCAGTTTTTGGGTCACATTGTGTCCGCTGGAGGGATTTCAGTTGATCCGACCAAGGTGCGAGCGGTATTGGAATGGGAAAGCCCTCGTTCGGTAACAGAAGTTAGAAGCTTTGTGGGACTCGCGGGCTACTATAGGCGTTTCATAGAAGGATTCTCTAAGATAGTAGCACCGTTAACACAACTGACCAGGAAGGATCACCCGTTCGCCTGGACTGATCGGTGTGAATCTAGTTTTCAAGAGCTGAAGCGGAAGTTGACGAGCGCTCCAGTTTTGGTAATTCCGGACACTACCAAACCTTTTGAAGTTTACTGTGACGCATCTCACCAAGGTTTGGGGTGCGTTCTTATGCAAGAGAAACGAGCAGTGGCGTACGCCTCTCGGCAATTGAAGATACATGAGAGGAATTATCCAACGCACGACCTAGAGCTGGCAGCGGTCGTCTTTGCCCTGAAGATTTGGAGACACTACTTGTATGGATCCGTTTTCCAAGTCTTTAGTGATCATAAGAGCCTCAAGTACCTCTTTGATCAAAAGGAGTTGAATATGAGACAGCGGAGGTGGCTTGAATTCATAAAGGATTATGATTTCGAGTTGCTTTATCACCCTGGTAAAGCAAACGTTGTGGCGGACGCTCTAAGCAGGAAGGTGGTGCATGTGTCGTCCATGATGGTGCGCGAGCGGAGCTTAGTGGAGAGTTTCAGAGATCTAAGGTTACAGTTTGAGTTAGAACCGAGCAGCATCAAGTGCTGTAACCTTAGAATATCTAGCAATGTGTTTGATCGAATTAAGATGAAGCAACGTGAGGACGAAGAGCTAGTGAAGATCTTAAGCGCGCTCGGTACGGATCAAGCTAAGTGGTTCAATACGGGAACGGACGGCATGTTGCGTTACATGGGTAGAACGTGCGTCCCGAATGATGGCGAGCTGAAGAGGATTATTCTGGAGGAAGGTCATCACAGCCGTCTTAGCATGCATCCGGGCATGACTAAGATGTACCATGATCTCAAGCAGTCGTTCTGGTGGCCAGGGATGAAGAATGATGTTGCACGCTTTGTGGCATCATGTCTAACATGTCAACGCGCTAAGGTTGAATACCAAAGACCTGGTGGATTACTTCAACAGTTGGAAATTCCCGAATGGAAGTGGGACAGCATTTCAATGGACTTCGTGACTCATTTGCCTCGCACGGTCAAGAATCACGATTCGATTTGGGTGATAGTGGATCATCTAACAAAGAGTGCTCACTTCCTAGCTGTCAACTTGAAGATGTCCATGACCAACTTGGCCAAGCTCTACATCAAAGAGATCGTTCGTCTTCATGGAGTGTCGTCCAGCATCATCTCTGACCGAGACACAAGATTCACCTCTCGGTTTTGGCAGTCGTTGCAAAGCGAACTGGGCAGCAAACTCCAAATGAGTTCAGCGTACCATCCTCAGACGGACGGTCAATCCGAGAGAACAATCCAGACGCTCGAGGATTTATTACGGACGTGCGTACTTGATCACATGGGCGTTTGGGATGAAATACTGCCGTTAGTAGAGTTCACCTACAACAACAGCTTCCAGTCCAGCATTGGAATGGCTCCTTTTGAAGCACTTTACGGACGCAAATGCCGCACGCCACTTTGCTGGTTTCAAGAAGGAGAAAACATATTGACGGGACCGGAGCTCGTTCAACAAACGACTGACAAGGTGAAATTAATTCAAGAGAGATTGAAGACATCCAGAAGCAGGCAGAAGTCATATGCCGATAAGAGAAGACGACCCTTGGAGTTCAAAGCTGGCGATCACGTTTTCCTAAGGATGAATCCGACTACTGGAGTAGGAAGAGCGTTGAGATCAAAGAAGTTATCTCCCAAGTTCGTGGGGCCTTATCAGATCTTGAGAAGAATTGGACCTGTTGCATACGAACTAGCCCTGCCTCCACAATTATCCAACCTTCATCCGGTATTTCACGTCTCTCAACTCCGGAAGTACGTGTCTGATCCCTCGCACATATTGGAGCTGGAGGACGTTCGTCTTCGACAAGACCGAACGCTTGAGATGAAGCCGATTCGCGTTGAAGACGTTCGCACTAAGCTATACAAAGGGAAGGACGTTCGACTGGTGAGAGTGATATGGGACGACAAGACTGGCGACTCTACTTGGGAAGTTGAGGATGCCATGAGAGACTTATACCCTCATCTATTTCCTGGTAAGATTTAATTTTCGAGGACGAAAATTTTTGTAGTTAGGGGGATTGTCACGTCCCATTTATTACTGTGCTGCGTCACCACTGTACTTCCATAAATGCGTCGTGCCACGTGTTCTGAGCGTTTGGAAATCCACCAACGAGCCGTGCATGTGCGCCACTTGTCAAAATGGAAACTTCTGAAGTCAGTAGTGGGGTGCAGGTGTCGACGAGAGGGACGCTCGTCCGTCTGACAATGGGATTTGAGCAAAACTGAATTTTCTGGAAAATCTCCCACTCCCTCTCACGCGCACCTTCTCCCCTTCCAAACTCAGAATCTCCATTTCTCCTCCTTCTCTCTTGAACCCTTTCTCCTTCTCTCTTCTGCAACTTACCACCATTATCTCCGTTCACGTTTCAGCACCGTAGGAACGTTCCCTGCACCGCGAGCTTCAGTTCTAACCGAACGACTTCCAATTCTGGTAAGTTTCACTTGGGCGATCGTCCCTGGAGTTTCTGTAAACTGTTTCAGTTGCATGCAGCGGTGTATGCTAAGCCCTTCTTTTTCTTTTGATTAGTTTAGTGGGAAAGCTTAAGAGAACATTGAGAGAATTCCTTTTTAGACGAGTCAAGATCCACCCTTTAGGACGTTCGCTACTGAATCCGGGTAAGGGAAGCTTATTAAATTTAATTCTTACGTTTGTCTTGTACTGTATGAACATTACGTGTGTCGCATGAAGTATGAACTGTGTTATCTGATTGTTGGTATATGATCATAAGTATGAGGTGTATATTGGTTGAGTATGCATGATCGAACGTTGCTGTACTGCATGAACATGATATGTTGGTCGAAATGTATGATATGGGTGATACGTGTGAATATGAAATATACATGCTTAGAAGCAGTGAACATAAGTGAAACTTGAATATCAACTTCCCTATGATAACGTATGTCCGACATTAAACGGTTCTCGACCGTTTGATGTTCCAGTAAACTTTATTTGAATTGGAATACTTTCATTTGGGAAGGATTCTGGTCGAGCATGAGCTATGTAGGTCTTTTATTTAGAGCTCATAATGAGCAGTGTCGATCTTACACATAGTAATCGTATTGGGCAGTGCTCGGTCTTACACCAAGCGCTCTTACTCTTTTCTGGAAAAGCCCTTGATAATACAGATCCTTCATTTGTGTCGACCGACAGTGTCGAGCATTCTTGAGAATACAGATCATCCATCTGTGTCGCCGACAGTTTTGAGGACCATTGTTAATACAGGTCGACTATCTGTGTCGACCGATAGCGTCAAGTACCCTTGTTACTACAGATCTTCCATCTGTGTCGACCTACCATGTCGATCACCCTTGTTCCTACAGATCTTCCATCTGTGTCGACCTACTGTGTCGATCACCCTTGTTACTACAGATCATTCATCTGTGTCGACCTACTGTGTCGATCACCCTTGTGACTACAAATCATCCATCTGTGTCGACCGACAGTGTCGAGTAACCTTGATTAATACAGGTCGTCCATCTATTGGTAATTGGTTCTATTCTGTTTTGGAACGGAGTAAATTCTTAGGTTTTGTTCTCCACGGTTGTCCTCATTATGAAGGAGGCTGAACGTTCGTCTTTTTAAGAAAGTGGAACATAGAATGAAAATGTATTTAAGAGGATGAATTAAGATGTGCGAACACTATGAGAACTGAAATTGTGATTGTGGATTTGAACGAGCGTTCCAGGGTGGAACGACTCTTGAATGAATATTGAGAATTGTAAGTATGAACGTGGTAAGCTTAGATGGTGATCCATCCTGATATTCCGTGAATGCTCGTTCTCAAGTAGAGGGGAGCATGTCATGCGTGGGAATAGCAGGAGGTCTAGTCCATAACTGTAACTTGGACAGAACAGACTAACCTTAGGTGGCTACTGATGAGCATTCCAGTTACCCCACCTGAGTGCACGGACACCTTAGCTACACAGGATTCATACAGTCCGGACGGTCGGTCTAGTATCAGGATTTTTGGATGAAATTTATGTATGAATTGAATGTATATATTGTGAACTTACTTGTTGGAATTGATATGTATAAAATGTATGTTTTGGTTTGAATTAAATTCAATAAGCTTACCCTGTGTCTCTTTCTTGTGTTGTCGTTCGTCCTTGAACCTTCGTCGTGTCTATGCAATGATCATCCGTGTGGATGTGAGCAGATGGAGAGGCGTTACTGGAAGAAATACTGGAAGAAGAAAATTTGGAGGACGCCAACCTCGTAGAAGTAGAAGTGAAGGCCGAACAGTAAGGGCGTTCGGTTTTAGTTATAGTAGTTAGTATAGCGAGCGACTGAGAGCGAGCGCTCTTTTTGTGAATGGTAAATTTTGGACGTTCGGTCATTGTTTTGTAAACCGTTCGTCCTTATCTTTTTGTGAACGCTCGTTGTTTTATGTACATTAACGGCCGTTCGGCCTATTTCGTTATTGTCGTGCCAATTGTTTAAAACTGTTTTGAATTATTAATATATGTGATTATTCTAAGTATATAGTTGATGACTGTATAATTTTGGGATGTTACATAACCAAACCTATCACCATACCTCAAATCTATATTTATAAATTTTGTAATGAGTTTTAGATTAATATTAGTCTAATTACAACTCAAATGATAATAATCTCGAAATCGTTTTTAACATTAATCTTCGTTTAACCTAACTGATTAGATATTCGACCATTTATTTTTTGAAATTTCATACTAGTAAAATTTTCTTGTCTTGAGTTTACCAGATAGTCATACTATAGAGTTATATTAATTTTTTTTTCTTTAAATTTTATAACTTTTATTAAAAATGATGTATTGTGAATTTGAGCATCGTTAAAGAAAATGAATATGTTGTGATTTTAAATAAATAGTCATGTAATTAGTTGTATTTTCATAGTGTACGAATAAAATAAAGAAAAACTCCAACCATCGTTCTCTTGATCATCAACTCATATAAAAACAAATAAAAGAAAATCAAAAAGTAATTTCATTGGAGGAAAATTTAGAAGATGACAATTTTTGTGACAGATTTTTTTTTTAAATGGGAGAAGGATTCTCACTTTTGTGTGATGGAGACTTTTATCAGGTAGTATTGTAGGTTTCATCTATAATATTATATAAATAAAGGTAGATATCGTCTTATTGAGTTTATTTTTAGTTAAACTTAAATTTTATAACTTAATATGATACAAGAATCATTCACAATACTTTAAAATTTGGATTTATAATGTTACCTATTATTAGATTTTCTAGATTTTCATACTCAATGTTTTGGCATGACAAAATATTAAAGATCTTACGTTAATAAGATTAATCTAAATTAACATTAATTAAAATAAATATTAAAAAATAATCTAAATCCATATTAATTTAAATAAATATTAAAAAGAGGATATTAGTATCAACTAATCATACACAAATGTTAATAAATATTACAAAAATGAAAATTCGAATAAGTTTAATTGATATTAACTAAAATAAATATAAATATTAAAAATAAGTAAAATTAATAATATTAATAAATATTAGAAATAAATTAAATTATATAATTTAAATAAATATTAGAAAAACTCACATTAATTTAGAATACACTAACTTAAAATTTAATAATATAATTAATGGAACCATGAATCTTCAAATAAAATAAATAAATATTTGTTACATGTGTGAGTCTCTTGTCTCGTATACTAAATAAATTTATCATTACGGGTATTTTTCTTATCGGTCCTTATTTTAAGAAAGGACGTGCATATTAATTAACAAGCATAAATAGAATAAATATGTATAATTTTGATTTTTTAATTTGAATAGGAGATGGTGATATATATATATAATTTTTTTTTCATTTAAATTACTATTAAAAACTTAAATTTTGTTGGTAGTTTGGAAAACTTGCATCAATTTTTCTGTGGTTTTTGTAACTTATTTATGAGAAAAAAATTTATTGTGGTTTTACTATGTTATATATTTTATTTAAAATTTATCCAATTATTAGGTACTCTTATATTTATATAATTATAATTTATTTATCTATGTATATGTTTTTTCGATATTAAATACTTAATATATATATATATATATATATATATATTGTAATTTTATTTTTTAGAAAAATGATCTAATTAGTATTTTTAATAATAAAAGAATAAATATGAATGTGGATACAAATATACTCGTTTTATCTAGAAACGAGAACGAGACAAAAAAAAATCATATCTAATAAATTTTTATTTAGAATATATAAATATCATATAATTAAACTTGTACTATTCGGCTTGATCCTGTAGAATCATATTTTATTAACTTTAATTTGATTTAACAAGAGTTAAAAAAATCACTACGGTCTAAAAAAATTATGTTATAATTGTTTATCTATTTGAATGTCTTCTTTACTTTGGTTTAAGTTCATTTTGTTATGGTTTTAAAAGAACTATTACAGTTAAACATAACCTAACATTACAAAATAAATTGTCTATGGTAAACCTAAAATATAGTTCATAAAAATTTAAAATATTTATTTATTGTGAATTTTAATATATTTTCAGATATATTAAAATTTTCAAAACCAAAATATCAAAATTGTTAAACAAATTTTTAGATAATCCTGACTTCTCATTCTAGATGATAATACAAGAAGGTGAATCTTTGTTGGATAATACTGCTTTTTGGTAGGTGTCATAGGGTGTTAATGTTTTTTTATGTATAATCTATTTTTAATCTAAAATTCAATTTTTGTACACTATATCTTATTTTATGGTTTTTTAATCTTTTTTTTAAATAGTTTATTTTTGTGCCATTCCAGTTACGACAGATATGATAAATAATAATTTTAATGCAAAAATTTAATGATTAAAGTCTTTGAAGACTTGTTTATTTTTTAATAATTATCACTAAATGTTTGTTAAAAAAAATTAATATTAATATATAGTTGATATTAAAAATTACAAAAAAATTAAATTTAGAAAATAAATAATATTTTTTAAAATTAATTATATATTGAACTTAATCATTTGTTTAATAAATATATTTGATAATTGATGAAAATTAAATGTTTGTTGACTGTAACTAAAATTTAAATATCGTAATTTGATTTTTGTACATATTTAAAATAAAATATATCTTGAATTATTTGTCACATTTTCTAATTATTTTATCAGTTACATATTGTTTATTTATATCATGTTGACAAGGTAAATGTTAGAATAAACTTAAATGTTAAAAATTTATTAAAATTTTATTTTATTAATTTTGTGCTTAGTAATATTTAGTTTGATTTTGATATATATAAAATATATATAAATAATTTTAATTTTAAGTTAGTTGTTATTATCAGTTTTTATTATTTTTACTTGATCTAATATTTTATTATTATAAATTTAAAAGTTTATAAGGTTTAATGAAAAAAATACTTAACTAAATTAAAAAATCAAATTATTTGTGTGATCACGTGTTTAGGGTAACAGATACTTTTTATTTTTATTCGTTTGCTTCTATAAATACTCCTTTTCCTAACCCTTAGAACTGGTACTTTGGGCTGTCGAAGAGAGGCTTCCATGGCAAGCGAAGCACTAGAGATGGTGACGGAAAACGCAAAGAAAGAGAACCAGGAAAAGAAGAAACGAGAAAAGGTAAACGCTTTATTACTCTGTATTGTTTTAATCTGTACAAAAAGGAAAAGGAAAGAAGAGGTGTAAAACAACATGAAGAAGAGGTATTTTGCTAGAAATCCCTAACCTAGAACAGAAAAACAAACCCCAACAACTGATTAATAAATTTGGTTGCAGTTAGGTTTGTTCTTACCATTTTATGGAAATCATTCTAATTGTTTTTCTTGATTATTTTTTTTTCTAAGGCTCCATGGATTTGAGGGAGACTAAAGGAAAAGATTTAAAAATAAAGTTTTTTATTGTTTATTTAAATGAATTAAATTAAGTGAGAATTAACCTAAAATTTAATTAATATTATAGATTAAAAATATTTAGTTTCAAATTCATTGGAATTTGATTAATATTACGGATTAAAAATATTTAGTTTCAAATTTATTAAAATTTAATTAATATTACGGATTAAAAGTATTTAGTTTCGAATTTATTTTTATTTTCCTTCAAATTCACTTAAATAAATAACAAAAAAAAATTTTATCTTATGTTTCCTTACTTTCAGTCCGCCCTGTAAGTTTTTTATTATGTTTCCTTCCTTTCAGTCCGCCCTGTAAGTTTTTTATTGTAAATAGACATTTATTTATTCAGTTAGTTTTCTTCATGTTCTTATTATTTAGTTGTTAATATTATTTTTAAATTTTCCTTTCATTTAGTTATTAATATTATTTTTAGATGTTATTCTCCAGAAATATTTTAACTATTGGTCTAGTATCCCTCATGATATACTTCAGCTGATTGCTGAAAAACTTAGCTTTGTTGATTGCTTATCGATGAGCAAAGTTTGTATGAGTTGGAATGCCATTCTTGGAGAAGAACTTCCTAGTACACAAAGGCAGGGACTTCCTTGTCTCTTGGTTTCAGGTCTGGGGAACAATGGGACTAAAACTTGTATAAGTGTATTAGAGAATCGTGTTTGGGAGTTGAAGTTGCCAGAGTCATGTGGAAAGTATTGTTGGGGATCATTTTGTGACTGGTTGATTATGGTAAATATTCTATTCGAGGTTGTAGTTAAAGTTAAGTTACTGAATCCATTTTCAGGAAGTCAAATTGATCTCCCTCCATTAGGTAACGATTATCACAAAATGGTGTTCTCTGGGCTTCCCTCTGAGAAAAACTTTATCTGCATGGTTGTAGACCGCCATCTTTTTGAGTGAAATTTTGGCTTAGAGGAGCAAAATCATGGACTACATATTTTCGACTAAGTCAGCGATGTCAGGATGCTGTATTTTGTAATGGAAGTTTTTACTTTCTGGATGAAGGATTAGATATTTTGCAAATTGATGTTCGAAGTATCTACTCTGCCATTAAAGATGGAACAGTTTTCGCTTTAAAACCAAGGCGTTATAATGTACGCGGGCCTTATTTTTTTCAAATATTACTGAATCAAAGAAGGACCAAGAAATATTTTGCATATCTTGTGGAGTCAGTTGGGAAACTTTTACTTGTTCTTAGATATTTTAATCTCAAACGAAATAAATGGATTCAGACCAAAAAATTTGAGGTATTTGCATGTGACTTTGAAGAGTTACGTTGGAAGATGGTTGAGGATTTAGGAGATCAAATGATATTTTTGGGGAAATGTTGTTCAACATCCTTCTCTGTAAAGGAAGTTGGAGTTGGAATTAGAAACAGCATTTACTTCTGCAATGATCCAGTGGATCCTTGGGCGAATGAATGGGATTTTAGTCATGCAAAACGTAAAAGGAAGCGTTCAGGCTTGAATAGGACTGATGTAAACAATTGGGGCATTTTCACTTTTGGCAATAAGGATCATGAGCCCTTTTTCTTCCGTGGTGATAGAAATACGTGGACAGACACCTGGTTTACTGCTCCTTCATGGTGGTGCTGTAGAAATATTCCTCCAATAAAAAGGAAGTAAGATTTATATGTCTCTTGTCAAATCTATCAAAGTGGCAGAGATGTTTCATCCATCTCTATCATGGAGGATATTTTTATAATTGGAATGTCGATCATTTTTCTTCATGTTTGGACTTTTGAACAATGTGTTTTAATTTATATTTATGATATAGATCTTCAATTTATTATAATTTTATATTCTTGGAGTTATATTTAATCATTCTTAAATTTGTGGTTTATCATTATATTTGTAGTTTATTATTATTATTTTTTAATTTTTTATTTATTTTTATTGTATTCGGAAAATGTTTTCGGAAACATCTTATCCGGATTATAAGAAAAAAAATTCCAAAATAAATATTTATGAAGGCATTTTTGGATTCGAACTTATTTTCTAGAGCACTATGAAATTTTTTTAATTTCGAAACATAAAAACAATTTTCAGAACAATCATTTCATAAATTTTATTCTAGAATAATTGTTTTGAAATGTGTTTTTAAATCTAGAAATACCTTCCTAAACCATCATTCCAAAATACAAAAATAAAATCTGCAACAAATGTTTTTGAAAGTATTTAAATAAATCTGCAATTGAGCAATTCTGAAATCTTTTGGCTTTTTTGTTCATTACAGCTTGAGACACTGCTAAAATTTTGGGATCATATGCATTGTTCTGCTGACTGTTGTTAAAATGTGATCCTACTAAGATCGGCTGAAGGTTCAAAGATTCAAAGTTGTGGGATTGTTTGGTCCTTACAAAAAATATTAATGATACTATAAATAATTAATAATACGTTAATAAATTCAGTTCCAACTTTAAATATTTATTTTACAAATACGGTAAGCATGAGAAAATAACAGGAAATATAACATAACAACAAAAGAGTATAATGACCTAGTAGGAAAGATGATACTATTGACTCAACAATAGTTCAAATAATGTAGTAGAATAGCAAATCATGATAACTAAACTAATTAAACATAAAACTACAATAATGACCCAATTTTTTTTTTTAAATTCATAAAAGCAAGTTATTGAAGTTAAAACATTTGAAAAAGGATTTAATTTCTTCACATCATTTGAGTCATGTTAAATCATTGTTGTAATAAGGTCATTGCATGTTTATATACATGTATGCATATGCTAAAACTGAAATCCCAAAGTCAATACCTTTTTCTATTTTCCAATTTAAAAGTTCAACTACTTCAATGGGATGGATATGAATCAAGGCCTAGTTGATGCTGCAAACTAATAAAGGAAAACACATTTATTTCACTTTTGAATGAAATGTATTGAAAGACTTACTCGGTATATGATCTACGTTAGAGAATTAAAGAACCAGAGGTAGAAAAACTTGTACAAATAAATGTATGAATACTATTTTAAAAAATAAATGAGAAAAGTTAACTAAATACTTTAATGAATTGTTGAATCAAATTTTCGTAATTCAATTTATACTTTTTCTTAAATTATCATGTAAATGTCGTGCATTAAGAATATTTTATATTTTTTTTAGGAAATAATAATATTTTATTTTTTGTTTATTGAGATGTAGTAAAGTTTTCTAATAATTAAATGTTTTTTTCTCTTTTGGGTAAGTTTTTATTATCGTCTTTTCTACATAAATACGATAGTTTTGTCTACAATGTGAAAATAACATGAAGACTAAAGTATTTTAAGAAATTGACAATTTCGATTTCTATCTTTCTTTTTTTTAAAAATTAGTCCACATAAAATTTAAAAAAAATAAATTTTTTTATTTAATATTTAATTTTACTTTAATTTAACTCAGTTGAGTCTTACACTAAAAATATTTTTGAACTACAATAAAAAAAACTATATAATTAACTAGACTAATACGTAAAGATAATCATTCAAAATTTATTCAAAGAAAATCTAACTAAACATTTATAAATGCCAAAGCATGGTGTCAGCTGGTGTTAGAGTCTACAAGCTACAGACTTTCATAAAGAATAAAAACATCGTTATAAATAATTATGGATTAGATATAATTTTTATGATTCATAAAGTATACGAATAATCTATTTTATAATTTAGTTTAGATATAATTTTTTATATAATAAATTAATTACAAAAACTATATTTAAATAAAAATTCTATACACACTTTTAATTCTCTGATCTCTCTTAAGTTGCCATGTTGCCAAGATCACATGATAGACTTTCATACACAAGTTACTCTAAAAATGACTACAAGAGAAAGACAATTATTCTTATCTTGATCTATCACGAAAAAAATTACTGAAAAAAACTAGTCAGTGATTCTTTCAAAAAATTATTCTCAGAATATATTAAATATATGTGCATGTATGTATATAGTACGTATATTTTGAGAGATGAAAAATAAAGATAGATATTATTTAAAGTCAGCGTAATTAGACATTTTTTAATGCTTAAAATCTGAGTTTAAATTTTAGAAAACATACCGACAAATTTGGAAAAGGAATCTTTAAATCTAAAAAGCTAAGCAAGTAGAGGGTTAAATGTCAACTCATCAAGCTATCCTGGAACTCATTGTTTCCATTATTCTAGTTACAAAATACAAACAACAGACATGTACTGTATATCACTTTCTATTGCTGAAACAGACACAGGATGACAAGTAAAAAAAAGATGTGAAGTTGTGTACCAGTGTAACTTTATAATGCGATTTTCCGGAGAGTAACCAAATCAAGTGTGGCACCATAGCTTCTATTTAATGCCTCAGCGCACCAACCATGGCCGTCATCCACCGATGGCATCCTTACTTCCATAACAGGAACAGCAGGTTTGCGAGAACCCGGCATCACAACACCAGCTAAAACTCTTAGCACGTTTGCAGCGTTTATGTCCATGCACACATTGATTTCTGGGATACCTTTAGGGGCCGCAGGTATTCCCATTATCTTGAAATATCCCAACAGGTGGTTTTCTTCGGCCTTTTCCCCCTCACCTTCATAGACAATAATCAATGCCTCCGTTTGATTATCATGAACTGTTGTGAAAACTAGCTCCTTTCGCGCTGGCATAGCAGTATCTTTCGGAATTACGGGTACAAATTTGTTTCCATCGGCACGAATCCCAATGGCAAGAGGTGTAGCTTGGATAGTTAACAAGTCCAAGTTCCCCAAGGGATCATTGATGCCTGAAGCGACTGCTCCTTCCACTGCTGCACCGCATACAGCAGCTTCCAAAGGATGCATGCCTTTATAAAGTTCCTTCCTTCTACAAACGTTAGCAACAAGACTCTTCACCCTGGGGATATAAGAGCATCCACCTACAATTATCACGTCATTTAAATCCCCAACTTCTACCTTGGCATCTTTCAAACACTGAATGATAAGGTTTTCACATTTCTCAAACACCTTTCTGTTAACCTCCTCAAACTCCTCTCGGTGAACAGCTTTGCATATCTTCACATCGTCTCCCAAATCTACATCAACCCGAACGCTGTTCTGAGAGGAAAGTTGGTGAATTGCATCCTGGGTTGCAACTCGTAGCAGGCCCATCCGCTTAATTTCGCTGACTCCATGATTTCGAAATAGATTTTCAGATTCTGGCAACAGATGACGCATCATATTCTGAAGCAAGTCTTCACCACCAATGGTACTTCCTGCCAAAGCTTTAATCTGTGAAACTCCTCCAGCTGTAGCAGTGACAGCAACATCACAATAACCAGCACCCATATTGAAAATTAGAGCAATTTTCTCCATTCCACTGCCCATACTATCATGAGAACTTTTCTGTTGTTGCTGAGCATACAACAAAGCCACAGCTGTTGGTTCAGGCATCAACCTCAGAACATGAAGACCAGCCATGGCACAGGCGCGCTCTATCCGGGTTAGCTGAAATCGACTGAACGAAACTGGAACTGTTAAAACCACGTTTCTTATTCGTCGTTTCAGCTGAGCTTCAATCATTGCTCTTAATTCCACCAGAAATATCGCCAGGACTTCTTCTGGAGTGGTGGATCTCCACACATTGTTCCATAATGCGGCAATAAATGGACGAACACCGATGTCCAAGGTCTGCACTAGAAATGGGAGATTCTTACAAGCCTGGACAACTGGGTCGGTATCAACTCTGCCTATCAGGCGTTTCATGTTGAAAATCGTGGCTCCAGACAACATCTCATCCTCGTAGGAGAGTTGACTGCTGACTCCACCAGAAGGGGTGTTACCTTTGAAAGTTACAAACGATTTCATAATCTTTTGATTCCCTTTGTTCTTCAAGAGCTCCACTCCAGAACCACTCCACATAGCAACACTACATTGTGATGTGCCAATATCAATTCCAATTGCTATTTCCGAAAAAGTAGATGACTTTTCTTCTCCGGTGGTTTCACTGTCAGACGTCACAATATATGCAGGTTCCGCCATGCTGTGTTTGACAGATAAAAGAAAGTAGAGGTTTATCCATATATTATAATGAAGTGTTTAGCAGAAGGCTCTAAAAGACAAACTCAGCATAGACAAGAAAAATCTCTATCAATATTCTGCTTGAAATTTTCAATTTGTGAAAATTGAGCACTCTTTAGAACAAAAACCGTCTTGATCGTCATAGAAACATAGTATATATTAAAGCAAAAGCACAAGTAACATTTCACATGTGATGATTTATGATTGATCATGAGCCATCCATTCTAAATCTGTTTAACTAGATTTTCCCTGAAATTTCTCAAGACAACGCTTCCAGAAGTAAATTAAAATTACACAAGTATACTCATAAGTATTCTACCACAGTTCAGACATAACTACATAATTTTCTCAAACAATAGCACAAAATAAAATAGGAAACATTCTGACGTCGTTCAACTAGAAATAAAGATAGCGCTCAAGTCCTTTCGTTGACGAGACCAAAGATAAATATATATATATATATATATATATATATATATATATATATATATATATATATATATTATTTAGGAACAAGAACAATAATAGAACAAATTCCGAGGTTCAAAAACACGAGATACATTCCTCGCAGGACTTCTTACGAACATGTATACTACAAACGAATAACTAGAGTATGTCACTAAAACAATCCACATAAAAAATTCGCACTTATCATGTATTATCCTTCTTAAAAATATGAAATAAATCCGTCAACTTATTACATCTCTTTCAACACCGCAGACAAGTTCATCAAAACGCGAAACCTAACAACGACTCTTTCTCTGATGTAGTCAAGTAGCAAGATCCAAGAAACTAATCATCACCGAGAATAACGTTAAAAGAGCAAGAGATAACACCCGTTCAAATTCCTATTCTCTTCAGTTACATTTTCCCCAATTTCAAAGTTAAGCGAAACTGAGTTGGTAGTGTGATTGTGAGTATGGTGATGACGATTAAATTGATCGATTAACTACTAAAACACAACGAGACAGTATAAGAAAAATTAAGCAGTTTCAATCCGGAAGAGCTGAAAACCTGAGTGACACAGCAGAGCAACACAATGTGATGGACGATCGATTTCAGCGAGAATGCGAAGCAGACTGAACGAATGAGACTCGGAAACCCAAGTGGTTCATATAACAAAAAGAGAGTGAGAGAGTCGCTAACTATCACCAATACAAAGGTGCTGAAGTTCTAGACCCTCCCAGAAACTAACCGTTTAGTGCCTTTTCGCACTTTTGTTTATCTATTACATAAATTATTTTAAATTCTAATTAGTCTTAAATAGTACCGTTTTTCTGTTATACAAATTTAAAACAATAAATATTCAAAATCAAATCCTAGTTTCTGTTTTGTAATAAATATTTTCAGTTACAAAGCAATAATGTGTTGAAATGACAATTTGCACTTTCCCTTACTAGACGTTTCTGTATTTTTTTAAATGAGAGTTATATTTTTTATTTACAAAGTTATATTTTAATTATTTTACTGCATCGTGTGCTAATCTCATTTGCAATTAACCATACAGTCTCTACAAACCTGAAAACAGAAAAATAATTTTGAAAAACAAATTATAAGTCGTAATTTGATTTTGTGTATTTCTTATTACCATCTACTACATGCTAGACCCAAGGCACTGTTCTAGATAGTTATTTTCTCGCTTCTGTTACAGGTCAAGGTAACAGTAGTGAAATATTGAAGTATGTTTTACTTTACAACATAAATTAAGATAAAAATCCGTAAACAGTTTTAGAAAATCAGTAATTTAATTTTGAAAACTAGAAAAGTCTACAAAATAAATTTAAAAATTGATAAAATTTATTTTAATGTCTAAAATGTTGCAGATGAGTGTAACATTATCATATCACACGAGAAAATGCAACCAAGGGTTTTCAAGATATTGACTCAGGAAAAAACATATCAATGTCTGACCGGCAGGTAATGTTTTCTACTAAAATTTTTCTACATTCCTCTAAAAGAGTTTAAAACAAAAATATATAGTGCATACATATAATATAAAAGTAATTTGCATAATGATTGTTCCAAAGTCTATCATCATAGTCTTGTTGGCGGCTTGATATTTGTGATGAGTATGATGTTCGGCTACCAAAAATTAGGTACTCTTATATTTATATAATTATAATTTATTTATCTATATATATATATGTTCTTTCGATACTAAATACTTAATAAAATATATATATATATATATATATATATATATATTGTAATTTTAATTTTTAGAAAAATGATTTAATTAATATTTTTAATAATAAAAGAATAAATATGAATGTGGATACAAATATACTCGTTTTATCTAGAAACGAGAACGAGACAAAAAAAAATTATATCTAATCAATTTTTATTTAGAAGATATAAATATCATATAATTAAACTTGTACTATTCGGCTTGATCCTATTGTAGAATGATATTTTATTAATTTTAATTTGATTTAACAAGAGTTAAAAAAATCACTACGGTCTAAAAAAATTATGCTATAATTGTTTATCTATTTGAATGTCTTCTTTACTTTGGTTTAAGTTCATTTTGATATGGTTTTAAAAGAACTATTATAGTTAAACATAACCTAACATTACAAAATAAATTGTCTATGGTAAACCTAAAATATAATTCATAAAAATTTAAAATATTTATTTATTGTGAATTTTAATATACTCCTAGAATCTTCAACACCAAATTCTTCCAAATCAAAAATGCAGAAGAATAATCTTTAAAACAAAAGCAATTTGTCTATCTGTTAGGTTATGCGAATTTGAATGTGTTATCACAAACTATGTTCCATCTCACACATTACATTACAATTGATTGGGACCTTTTCAACCCAATAATAAACGCCCATGCAATTAATCGTTTGGACCATCTTCTAAGAACTCAATATCATTTATGATTTAAATTAGCAATAAAGAAAAGGATTCTTCTTAATTTTTTATTTCATAGGTCAAACAAAATTGCTAAAAACAATTAATAGGCTATTTGTAATATTATTTCTAGTGTTTTCGATTGTCTAAGACGTCTTTCTTTTTGTAGCACTCGAAAATATTTTAATAATATATTTTAAAATGAATAGAAAAAATAAATTTTGCAAATAAAAATTATATATTTATTTATTACAAAATTTTTAAATTTTTAAAATATTTTTTCTTTTATTTAAAACACATTTTTATGTAAAATCTTTGTTAGGTTATACTTACATGGACTAAGTAAAGAATAAATTTCTTTAGAACAATCAAATATTAGTTTTGGTAAGTATAATAAATCTTATTTATGTTTGAGTTTTTATTTCTTCTCTTATTTGATATATATTAAAAGGTGTTGTCACTATAGGATTAAATTTCTCAAACCTTACTTGGATATTTCAATATCCTAAATGTATCTATCTGTAACCAAAAAAGATAGCATGATCATCACTTTGTTCAACTTCAAATATCCTAAATGTATGTATCTATCTGTAACCAAAAACGAAAGCATTGTTTTCAGAAAGAAACCAGAAAATGAATGTAAGAAGAAAAGAAAAAGTAAAGTCAGTGACAGATCTCTGGAATTAACTTCTAAACAAAATTCATAAGCATAACAACAGACTGCATAATTTAAGTCAATCCATTAGTAGCATCAAGATATAGAATCATTCTATATATATATATATGGAGAGAGAAACTAATTTAAATGAAGAAATTGGTGACTGAATGATGTGAGAAAAAGAATGAGGTATCAAGGAAACTGGAATGAACCACCAATCTGATTAGAACCAGCAGGAGGGTTGATGGCAACCCAGAGGAGAGAAATTGTGATGGAAATTAGGCCTGACCATACAAAAACTATGGTAGGTGTTCTTCCTCTTCTTCCCATCAAACCTTTTGCAAAGGGATAGAGATGAGCCAAGACCCAAAAACTGAAGAACACACCACCCAGTAGACGGCTCCATTGTGGTATCACACTGTAAATGGTTCTGCTAACTCCAACTGCTATTCCTATCAGGTTAACCATCATAATTGTGATAGGTGGTATCATGAGGGATGTCCATTTCACAACATACAGATCAGCAAATTCATCATCTACATCATCGCCACCTGACTTTGATGTCAAGGTGAATGAGATTTCAATTCCTGCTATGACTTTCAGCAATCCTTGCAGCACAGCAGCAAGATGAGCACTTGTCCCTCCAATCAGCCAGAACTGCTCATTTCTCCACCATTCTTCCAGCTCAATCCCTGACCACTTAATCTCAAGCACTGCAAGTATGCACAGAGTCACGGTGATTCCTAAGAGGTATGATAGAAAAGTGACATTGAGGGTCTGCACGATGAACTGCCCAGAGAAAAGGGACAATGCAGGAAGGAAGCAGTAGACAATCAGAAATATGGATGTGAAAGGGTAGATTCCAACATTCAGATATGCAATTCTTTGAAGAATTTTCATTCTTGGGCTGGCCAGCAAAGCATTGTTTCTTGAGAAGAATATCTCAACTGAGCCAGTAGCCCATCTGAGAACTTGATGCAACCTGTCAGTGAGATTGATGGGAGCAGTTCCACGGAAGGCATCACGTTTGGTCACACAGTAAACTGATTTCCATCCTCTATTGTGCATCCTATACCCTGTCACCACATCCTCTGTCACAGAGCCATAGATCCACCCGACACGGTTTCCCCACTCGGTCTTGTCCTCGTACCAACAGGAGATGACACTGATGGCCTCTGCCACTGTCGATGCATCGAGAAGATCGCGGGGGATGGTGAGAGCGCCGGGTGGACGTCCGTTTTTCACGGCAGGGTGATCGGCCAGTGGTCGGCCTTGGAATTCAGCCACAGGAATAGAGTCAATAAGGAAAGTTGAGTTTCCAAATTTCTTCGGGAACAGTGATAGATTCATTTCCTCCTCATCAGAATCACCCATCCTCAATGCCCGGCTCTCTTCTGGGGTGCTTGCCATTGATGCATGTTTCTTCTGACGACCAAAGCAACAATTACAACAACCTGTGTGGTGCTCTTTGGAACGGGGTGGGTCAAAACCATATAGTGCAATCCGTCTGAAAAGGCACCCTGTTCCCACATACACCGGCCCTTGAAGTCCATCAAGGGCTCTCATGTTGACATCAAAGAAGACAGTATTGTGATTAGCATATCTATCAGAGGGATCAATCCCTTCAAACCTTTGGGGGAACTGGACGTAGCAAAGGCGATCGCCTCCGCGATCCATCATAAAGCACATCCCTTCCCTCATTGCCTTTGAGTTGTAGATATAGTGATCACAGTCAAGATTGAGAATAAATGGACCATTAGACATGATTGCCGATGCTCGAACCAAGGCATTCATGGCGCCAGCTTTCTTGTTGTGATCATAGCCCGGTCGCTTCTCTCGAGAAACATAAACAAGAAGGGGAAGACGTATATCAACATCAGTTAGGTCTATGAGACTTGTATCATCTGCATTTCCGGGGAGAGGTTCATCGCTAGGCGGCTTCAACATCACCTGCATTATTATCAGAAAACATAATTCATCATACTTAACTCAATAACACTGGTTTGACACATGAATAAAACATTAGAAGGACCTATTTAGTACCTGAATTATACCAGCATGGTCACCCTTAGAATGCTCGGATGTAGGACTCAACCAAGTTCCTGGCCAATGTGTTCCATCAGCCATCCATGTTGCTTTAGGAATCTTTACCGTTTCTTGAGGTTCATCTCCCCTATTTTGTCTCTGAACTTTCATGGCCTTGATTTCCTCTCTTGCATGATAGGCATCAGATCGGCGACGAATAGATTCCGGCAGACCATTGATCCTAACCTTAAATTCATCATACTCACGCTTTACTCGCCTTCGATCCTTGACAAAATCAGGCCGCACTTTGTTTTTGTAAGGGTCTCTTTTCAAGTTGAAGTATGATTCAGGATTCCTAGGCTCTATATCATGTTTACGGCAGAAGGGAACCCATGAATTAGCAAAGCTAGCAGCTTCAGCCATTGCCTCAAAAGTTAGGAGCGCACCTCCATCATCAGAAACATAACAAGAAAGCTTCTCCACAGGGTAATCAGCAGCTAAAATAGACAGGATAGTGTTTGCAGTTACGAGAGGAGGTTCTTTCTCAGGATCTGCAGTAGAAACAAATATATCTATTCCTGGAAGATCAGATTTTCCAGTTGGATTGTTAGGGGTGGGTGTTTCAAATTTCTCCTTTAGAACATTAAGATCTGTGGAGCGATTCACTGGGCATAGTTTGGGCAGTTGATCCAGAAGCCAGGAAAAAGCAAACCATATCTCACAAACAACAGACATGCCCCATAGCCATACTGCATCAGTATTTTGGTGTTTGACCCTCCATGCCAAGAACAGTGCCAAGACAACCAAACGAATAAAAATGATAAGACTGCAAACAGACACAACGAACAATAAATTAGTCAAATTTAAGAGTAAACAAACAAGGAGCGATATTTTACCAGGAAAAAGTTATTTAAGAGTAAAGACTCTATACCGATATGGACTCAAAATAGCAGCAGGTATCTTCAGTTTCCTAGTAAGTGGTCTCCAAGGCCTGTTCATCAATTCAGTTGGCTCAACAACATCATCCTCTATTTCATTTCCAAAACCTCCTTCCTTTGGCCATATAGCATTACCATAGCCATAGGTCCCCTTTGTTTCAAAGAGCCACCGGTTATGATCAAAGTCTCCAGTTTGGCTCCTCATTAGCATTGATTTCGTTGACTTCATCAAGGACAATCTCTTCTCCATTTTAGAAATTCCACCAGGTGGAGGAAGTGGAAGAGGACGTCCATTATCTACAGCCACTTCATCTAATTCTGTGTTCTTATACTGTTCCTTGCATCCTGGGCAAATACCACCTCCTGTTTTCACTGCATCTATATAACAATCTCTACATATCTTAAAATCACACTCACAGGGAAGAATATCAGCACCACGTTCGTCACTCATCACCTTAGAATCACAACCAGGAACTGCACATGAAGACCCTTTTGCACCAGCCATCTGTGGATGATTTGCTTCAGATTCTATCACCTTATCCATCAGATGGGCTCGAGTAACGCTGTTGAATCCACCTGTGAAAAGTGAATTTGACACATATTGCTCCTCAACTTTCTGTGAGATTGATGGATCCATAGGTTGGTTATCTGGGGTGGCTGGTATATGCACTGTATAATTCATGAAGTCTGTGCTCCCTATTTCACTGTCAAGATCATCTCTAGAGTAACTCACATAGCGACCCGAGGAAGTTCTCCGCCCAAATTGTACACTTGGAGGTAAAGGAGGCTTCTGGCCATCAGCTGCATCAGATGATGTTGATATAGATGATCGGCTTGCTCTAAACACTTTTGATGACATATTTGACTACAGAACTGATTATAATATCCTGAAAATCAGAAATTTACTAAATCAGAACTTCATCAAAAGCTATAGATAATTTTCAATTCACAAGAAACACTGAGACCAAATATCAAACATGAATCTTAATCCATAGCTAAGAGTGCTGTGACAGAGAAAGACCGAGAAAAAATTGTATATTATTCAAGTATCAAACAGACAACTGAAACAAGTATAAGCTTTTGAATATTTGTTCTCCTTTGGTGAAAACTCATGTATATTTTCTTATAAGCAAAAATATAATCTAGACCCCATTACAATAAACACCTTTCTGATCAAACAAGTAAAACGCTGGCTGGATCTCAGTAAAATCTTGAAGATTGATCAGATAATTTCAACAGGTCCACACAAATATCAGAAACAAAAGCGAAACCCGAAAAATGCGAACTTTTGTGAGGGAATAGAAAAGAAGTTGAAAAGATAAAAGACCACATATTCACTGGAATCTACAGAGATGCAGAGACTCAACCCATTGGCATTTTTTCCATAAACCCCCCACTAGAAGATCCAAAAATGTTCTGTTTTTTTTTTCACTCAAAACAAAACCAACCCGAAGAGAGTACGAGCTCCAAGTTGTACATGATTCTGATAGGAAAAAAAGGTACAGAAGTCATCTTCACACAAAAGCAAAAACACGAACCCCTTTGACACTGCTGTCCCTAATCAGCAGCAGCAACCACATTAACAAGTCAGCCAAAGTTGGTAAACCCCTTTGACTTCCCTGCTTCGGTGAACTCACAAACAATCATAAATCTAAAAAAGCTCAGATTTTTATTTATGCCCAATTCACAATTCTAAGCTTTCTCATTTTCTTAACCTCAGCCATCACTCATACAGAAAGACTCCTCAGGTAAAGCTTGAACCTTGAAGTAGAAAAACAACCATGAATGCGTGTTACACAAAAGGGGTGGTGCAAAGGATGAAAAACGAAGATTACCTCTTTACTTAGTTTCAGATCTGTGTATTGTGAATTTACCAGAAAGCCATGAGAAAAGAAGAGAAGGGATGAGTTTGAATTTGAATCTGATAGAAAGCTTAAAAGTTATAAAGTGTTGAACTTGCTCTCCAACTGTCACCCTTGTAGGCTTCAAAATACAAACAAATAAACGCGCTTACACGACACTATCACACGCAATTTAGACAGAGCAAAAACAGAAGCAGAATCAGTCATCACCAAAACATGTTTTATATCTTTTATTTTGTTTTCTCGGATCTTATGTTATATAAAATATGACATTTTCTGTAATTAATAACATTCGTATTGCAAATCACAAAAGGTTATTTATTTTTTTTTGTTTATTTTAGGTATATTAGAATAAAATAAAATAAAATATATTTAATGATTTAAATTACATTAATTTCATTTAATGATTTGTATTAATTTTAAGAAAAATATTTCTTAACAATTTTTTTATAACGTGGTGACCTGTGGTCTGTTTTAAATATTTTTTTAAAATAAATTTAAACTTATTAATAAAATAGTGATTTATAATTTATTGTAAAAAAAAATTATTATAAAAAGTTATTGACCTATTTCAGAATTTCAGTTAGTTAGCACCAATAGGAGTAGCGATGTTAGTGTTCTCAATTATTCCAAACACCAAAAAGATTGAATTGTACAATTCTATCACTTGCAATTGTAGGGACCATTTTGTAAGAATTTAAAGAACTTGAAAAGAAATTTCAATCATGTGAAATTGGTATGTTTGATAGACAATATTGCAATTTTCTTTTAAAAAATATGAAATAAATTATGTTAAGGAAAAAATATTCATTATCTATGCTTAGATTTTTAATGATGATAATCATTACTGATATGTATCAATGTCAAGCAATATTCTATTAATTATGTCATGTTAATTTTTTCATTAAGACTATGATCTCTCACTAGTTTTATTTTCATTAATAGAATTCATCATTGTCGATTAAAAAGCGACATAACAAATAAAAAAACATTTTTTTTATGTAAAAGAGTAGCAGAACATGGAGACAATTAGACAAAATATCACTCTCCCTCGAGAAATGCACTATCCAGAATATAGCTTTATAATTATTCATTTTAAATATAAAAAAAAATCTCCATTTTTAGAAAATTAGTTTGTTTTTCATAAAGTTGCAGAAAATGCGAAGCGTGGACCTCCTCCATCAGAATTGCTCCCATAAAAATTCGTGAACTTTTGTTGTAAATTGTTAACAAATAAATATCAATCATGACTATCTAAAAAGAACAACATAATAATGTCTTTTATTAAAAAAAGGAAAAGATTTTTTCTTAAAATGAGTAATTTAAATTTATTATGTATTTTTTGAAATAAAATCATGACTAAGTTTCAATATTTAGAACAATTAGTATTTTTAATATGGCATTTGCTTTAATAATGTCGTTTTAGATAAATTTGAGATAAGAATATAATTTTATATGTAATGATGGAAAATTTCAACCTAAAGATTATAGTAATAAGTTTTTAAGAATTATAAAGTACATTATATATATGTATGTATATATATATATATATATATATATATATATATATATATATATATATATATATATATATATATATATCAATCAAAATTTTAAGAACAATCAATAATATTATATTTTTATTATTAAATTATTAATCTTGTTGATGTATGCCATAATTAAATATAAAACTAAATTATATATAATTAGTGTAAGTCTTATTCTTACTATCTTTTCTTATTGAGTTATATTTAATTTTATTTTTATAAAAAGGTTTAATGAAGACTTTAATGTATAATTTTTTTGTTAAAACTTTGTAGGTAATACATTCTCAACTATATTTTTTTACAAGAAATTGACTGGTTATTATTAAATCTTATAACATCAATTCCAAAATAACTTGCTCCACCGCTTGCGTTGAAAATTGCTCTTCGTTTATGTTTAAATTAAAGTACGTAGGTTTTGGTACTTTTCCAATTTTCTATATTTTACTTTACGGAAAAAATGTAACTTAGAAACTAAAGAGTTGGCTGAGTCGAGAAAAGACTAATGTGATTATGATTTGGTTTCATACATAATATTTGTTGAAGATTTCAAATTTAAATGAGATTATGCATATATTAATATAATCACGTAAAAAAATTATAAGAAAATGTTCCGAGAACAATTTAATGAAGTTTTTTTTATTTCATTTTAATATAGACATAGCAATTTTATTTTCAATATTTTTAGTGTTGTAAACTATCTACGAAAAAAGAAATAAATGTTTTCAGTATTTTTTTCTAGAAACAAAGTAACAGTTGGAGATGAAAAAAAAAATCAAAACTCAATTTTGAAAAAAAGAAAGTTAAATATGTTTTTAGTTTTTAAGACTTTAACCGTAATTTAATCTTGCAAAACGAACTTGTAAAATAAGATTTATGTCAACTTTAAATTAATTTTATCTCTAATTGATATGAGACTTCTAATATATTATTTACTATACTAAAATTGATGGTCCAATTGCGGTCTAATAACAGATAAAATAATATATCTAACAAATAATAAATATCGTTAAAACATATTCTAACCATAACATATTAATAAATAAACTTTAACTGTAAATTTCAATTACATTTATAAGTTAGTATGAAAGCAAAAATATGTTCATGAATGTGATATAAATTAACTCTAACAAAATTTATTGGTACGCATGAAGAAAATTGTTTTAGATACTTCACCGCTATAATTTGACCGAAAAAGCAGCGTTTTAGGTGTTAGCGTGCCTGTTCACGCGTCAAACCCAACCCAATGTCTCTGTCATAATTGTAACGTGCTTTTGTTACTAACATTAAATTAAGCACGCCGTTTCAAAACGCTACATTCTTTCTTATATTGTATATCCATTCTTCCAAAACGTTATCATTTCTTATTTTCCATATCTGAATGTGTGACAAAAGACGAGCGTAATCACATGTTCATATCATGTGCCATGATGCCATGTCATATCTATCGAAGGTTTCTCCTAAAAAATGACGTAACTGCGTTACCAAACGCGCTTCCATTGTGTTGTTGCTGGGTGCAATGCTCAACTGTGCTTTTTCCTTGACATTGGAAGATAATAGATTACTCCGAAACGAAGGTTTTCACATTCAAAACATAAGGATATCGATACTAAAAACATCTTTTTTATAATATTTTAACTATCATTTACAATACTCCACAATCAATAATAATAATTATAAACACCCACCTAAATACATAAATAATATTAAAATATTGTAAAAAAAAAGGTAGTCACCAAAACATAAAAAGTAAATTGACATTGTTAAAGTGCAGAAAAAAGTAGCCTTGGTGTTATCTAACTAAATTCTGATGTGGCATTATCATCATACATGAACAAGAAAAAATCATTGTTATGTAACAGATGACAGAGAGTGAACGAAACCTCGTTGAAATTATCCAGAGTTTCCCATGTATATCTTGTCTGTAGATCACTTATATACCATAATGCAAACATAAGTTGCACACAAAGTGCAAAAAAAATAATGGAGCGAGCAATCTTCAGAATCAACATCTGGATATAAAAGTAACGTGACATTAAAACCACTCTGTTCTATATTCATCGTAAATTAGTATTGCAGCTCAGAAAGAGAAGAGATCATCTTTCGATGATTGCTGTTTCTTTGTATCGTGTCCCCCATCTGATGCTTCACCACTTTTTTTCCCAAAAATCATCTCATCAAGATCATCCATCATGTCATCGTTGCTCCCTCCCTGGGGTGTTCTTGATCCAGCGGGCTTTCTAATCAAGGCATCTTCTTTAATATGGCGTGGTGATTCGTCTGGCTCCACAGCAACTGGTATCATGGCTGGTTCAGGCTGAAGTGGAGCAGCTGCAGGCTGCTTCAACTCTTCGTACTTGGTCAGAACCTTCTCAATCTCATCGTTAACGTTCAAGGCCTCAAAAAGCAGTGCTTCATTATCCCCAGCAGTTTCAACAATTCTCTGCACAGTAGTTTGTGACCGACGACACTGCTGTACAAGTGTGGAGGTCAAATCATCCTGCAGATGGAAGAAATGGTCACATTTACATTTTTGGCAATTCATCAATGCCTGATTCAATACGCTTCTTCTCTAGCAAGGTACATCACATGGTTAAAACTGACTTTTATTTGCGGAATTTGCAAGGGTAGTTTAGAATAAGTTCTTGACTGGGTGTTGCCTAATTAAGTAAATAGGATAATTAAGAGATTATTGAATAAATGGCATCCCTCTTTGTAGTACCCATCATCCTAATAAACCAGTAATTCAAAATTTCAGATAAAGAATACCCATCACTGCATTATCATGGCCAAGGGGGATAATAAATCTCGATACTGGAAACCATACAAGATATAATTAACTTCAATAAACTATAACAAGCATTACCAGTTCATTTTGTTTCTTTGGAGAGGATATCATTACTATTATCACTGAAAACATCATCAAAAAATCGGTTCCCTCAACTGCCTATGGAGAAGACCAATTTCTTAAGTCTATTTCAGTTTTACAACACTTTTTAAATTTCTATACTTCAAAATAAAATAATCCAAAGAACAAAGTCTTGCATTGACAAATACCACTGACGATTTTTTATGACTATATATATATATATATATATATATATATATATATATATATATATATATATATATATAGTGTAACACATAATTCTAAACCAATAAAAGATTTTCAAAAGAACAAATATTTACATAGTAAAGTAGCTCAAGATAAACACTGACCAGTCAGAGTAAAATACGGAGATACACTGGACAAAACCTTGTGAAGATAATACCCAAGTGGTTTACGTTTACAGTAGATGACACAATATCTACAATTTTTCCATCACCAGTGAGTTCAAACTGACAACTTTATAGATTTAAGAAAACTGTCCGCTTTCGTATTGTGAAAAGCACAAGACAGTAAGCAAAACAGAGGCCATCACAGCACAGAGGAAATTTTGATGAGAGAAAAGGTCATGCAACAACATCAGAGGCTATTAGTTACAAAAGCAACTGAAGTTATATCCATATTCCATCCACAAATAACAGAAATCGGTCGTAATCCAAACCTAAATTACTTATGGTCAAAACCAATCGAGAGCAACGAAACAACACATTCAAAAATAGCAATTACTAACATCAGACCACCACAACGAATATACCTGTAAAGCATCCTGTTGCGGCGAAGACGACAACACAGTGGAAAGAAGCTCAATGCTATTTCTCGCAACATCAAAGGCTTCCTTAGTCTGTTCAGGAGAAAAACTCTGAACAGGAACATCATGCTCAAACTGCCCAGGAACATCATGCTCAAACTGCTGTTGAAGACTGACATCAACCTCCGTAGCAGAAACTGAACGAGGCGGAGTGAATATAGGAGCCAAGCTTTCATTGTCACGACCAGGAAACCTTATACCCCTCGATTTCAGACTCTGAAAAACAACAAAAAAAACTCCTAAATATAACAGAAAAATTCTCACACCAGTTAATTAATTCACAGGCTTTGGTCTCAAACTGTTTGAATTCAACTAAAAGTGAAGACAGAAACAGAGAGAGAACCTTGTAAGTTTCTTCAAAGACGGGGAGATATCGCAACTCGCCGGTTGACTCACCCCAGGCTTCGATCATCATCAAGGCCTTGTTCCGGTTGTTGACGACCGTCTGGGGGTCGTCGATGAGTCTGACCATCTCGTCGAGAACACGCTCGGCGGCGACCTCGGAGAAGGCCTTCTCGCAGTTTTTGACGCAGGTTTCGAGGAGGACGAGGGCGAGGTACTGAACCCTAGGGCTTTTCACCATGATCCTCTTCTTGATTCCCCTTATGAGCTCTACGCTGGAGAGCTTGTCGGTGTTGATGAGGTCGCAGAGATCGAGGTTGAGGGCCCAATCGGGCTCGTCTAGGGCCTCCGAAGTGGCGTCCTCCACCAGCTTGTCGGCCTGATTCGGGCCCTGGAAGAACTCTCTGACCTTGAAGCTCATCGAACTCATTCCCTCACTCATCTTTCGACCCACTTCCACTCCTCCGATTTTCAGACGCTCCCCCAAAGCATTCACTTTTTCCATCAGATTATCGCTCATCTTCTGATTCTGATTCTGATCCAAACAAGATCAACGGAAAAGGGTTTTTCACAGTGAAGTGTTCGGTGCTCTCAACAACGCGTGACGACTGGGCAAAGTCTACCCCTTCGCAACGCAACACTCTGTTTTCCCCCTTTCCCTTTCTCTGTTGTTTCCTTTTAATAGGAACAGAGTGTTTTAACTTTTCTTTAAAAATATCATATTTAGGGTTTCTTCTCAATTCATATGTTAAAATAATTTAATTGTTTAGATTTTAAATTGTAATGTAATTAAGTGGATAGCTTCATTTAGACTTCAGAGGTACTTTTTCAGTCTTCTTTACCATCTTCCAAACTTCCTTCTCACTCCAAATTCATTATTCCATAACTATTTTCTTTTTTCAAACTCCTTTTCTTCTAAAATTCTTAGTGTTCTAGTCAATTTGTCAGTCAAATTACCTCATAGATTGTGTCACTTACCAACAACTAAGTGTAAATGAGTTGAGTTTTCCCCTATTCTTTAATTATATAATCAAGTTAAATGTGAATCACCCTTAAGCTTTTTAGTTAATTAGTTAAATAAATTCAACGAAACACTATATACGAGTCAATATTGTTGTATTCTTTATAACGAATTCAGTAAAATCCATATGAATTTTTTGAAAAAATATAGTTTCTTTTATAAAAATAATTACCCTTTAAAAAACTATTATACTTAACTTGATGAATTAGTTGAACAAATGCATATCCACCTGCTCCATTTTCTTCTCTCTTTTTTTTCATATTTGTTTACAAGTTTTATCATGTTTAAAATAAGTGGTTGCATAAGTTCATCCTTTATAACTGTGATAGTTAATAAATGTCGTAAAAAAATTCTTCCTATGTATTTTATTTACAACAAAAACTCCTCTGTTTCATAGGTTTGAGACGAATAACGAGTGTCAATAATTCATATAAACGTACATTAACCTATACATGTGTGTATGCTGCAAATTCATTTCGTGTGTGGTATTTGTATATTTACTTATTAAGTAATATGTTTGCCTGTGTTTTTTACATAATATATTTGTTGAATTTTAAATTTTAAATTTTAAGGTTGATTTGAAAATTTTAGAAGGAGATGCAAGAGAGATTGTAATTCAATTTTTTTTATTAATAACAAACATGTATTGATGATTTTTTTTTATTAATATTAATTGTTTCCCTACACTATGCACATAGAAATAAATAAATCAAAGTAAATATTGAAAGTAATGAGAAAATAACAACGATACAATATTTATACATAAAAAAGAAATATGTATTATGCAATTTTGAATTCTTTGAACATCTTTCATTTTAATTTTTTTCATATCTTTAAGGACTTTGAATTTAAGAATTTATTTTTATTAATACCATTCACTTTTCCAAGAAATAAATACAAAGGAATCACACAGAATAAATTTTGTGCATGCATTAATTTAATAATAATAGTAGTAATCACTTAAAAATAATGATAGTAATCAATAGTTTGTTGTGTTGGGTCTTTTGTTTGTTGTGATTTCCGTTATATTTTCATTTTACTTACTTATTTTGGTTTGTTTAAAACTGAATGATTATATTAATTATAATTATAATTATAATAATCACTAACAAATCAGCGTTACATCATAATTTCAACAGGGCAATTATGACATTCGATGACAGTTTTGTCACCACTTAAAATATAAGTTTTCATGGCTGTAATATCTAGTTCTGATTAAAAAGAAACTATTCTTCAATGTTATAATTGTGACTGAAAAAAAACTAACATGTACCATATCATAATTATGATGATTTACATTTTAAAGGGATGAATGTCAATTTAATATAATTAAATTTTCTTCTCACTTTATTTCTCTTTTTATCCAAATAAGAAAAAACTCTTAATTTTTTCATATTCACTCTTATTTCATCAATACAAAGATAGAAAAGAAATGTGCATTTCTAAGCATGGATAAAATCTATTTCAAATACCCTTTTAATGTATTCAGCAAGTAAAGAAAGATAATAAAGAAATAAAATATATAAGTATAAATTCTCAATGAATTAGAGTTAACAATAATCTCAGAAGTGAAAGCAGCTGGGCGTCCATAAATAGGTGAAGGTGAAATCTTCAAGAACTCCTGTTTTCCTTTCATCAAATTTCTTATCCTTTTTCTTTTGGTTAAAAACACTATTTCATCTCCTATCTAAAGCTAAAAAGGGGACAAGATTTGCACATTTGAGAATAATGACTATTATCCATAACCTCTACAAAGCAAATGACTATTACCAATAATGTCTATTCGTGATATAATCAAAATACCTGAGCAGGACAACAGAAAGAAGTGAGAAAGGAGTGACGTTACAAGTCGTACAAAAACCCATTCATTGGTTACTTCCATCACCGTTTCTCAAGACCCAAACAGAACCTTTTGAAACACATAACTCACTCATGACCTGAAATTGTTTCAGAAAAAGATAAACAAACGACCATTAGGATAATAAACCAGGAAAACATCAGTCAAGCTTTTATTTGCATTCTATCCATGTTAAAAAAATCATTATCTACTTTCAAATTAATATGGCTACACAGGTGACCTTCATTCTCTTTTATCTTGTCTAAAATATCAAAGTCTCAAGATAGATTGTGCAAGGTTTCCTGTCTTTGTGTCTATTTACATCATATCCATGCCTAGTACTTTTGGTAAACTACAAATAAATAAGTAGCATACCACAGCCAACTCATGAAAAAAAAAATCACCTTGTTATATTCGTTGTTAGGGACCTCTCTACCCAGTTTTCTCCTTGCAGCTTCAAGTATCTCAGCCTTCTTGAGCTTGGCATTGGGTCCACTTCCACGAAGCATATCAATTACAACATCTCTACAGAAACAGATGCAGTCCTTAGCATTATCTAACAAATGAAATATGCTACTTGTTTTTTAAATTTTCAGACCTCCCATGGAATGAAAACATTTTCCTTTTGGGGGTAGAGGTGAGGAAGAGAAAAACCAACCTGAATGGATCATCTTGTGATGATTTCAATACATAATAACCATGGATTTCACATGAAACTTCATTTATGACTGCCATTAACTCATTATGTGGACCATCAAGACTGTGAGCCGCATCCACAGCAATTTTAGAATCTCCCTTTGAAAGCATGGCTTTGGAAACTGCCATCTCACGCAATCCTTGGCATATCACTTTGAAACTGCCAATATAAATAGAAACAGCAGAAGACAACTGTCAAACAAGATAAAAATATAGAACTTCTGTTGAGCCAAATTATATTCAATGAAGGAGAATTCCCCCCTCATGCAATTACTATCACCATGACTATAAGAGTGACAAACTGGTCAGAAAGATGCATACCACTGAGGTGAATTTTCAAGGACTGGCATCAGCAGCTTACAACCTTATCCCAATTTAAATAAAGATTTAATCCAAATAACCAATTGCCATGAAGAATTTGGTTTGAGGAAACCACCAGACATTAGCTGACAAAAAAGTAGTTATTTATAAATTTAGCCCAGAACCATAGCCACCTCATTTCTGCAACACGTACACAAATTTTATCTCTCTTCAGATCACCCACCTATGTCGAACTGAAGTCCCTCAATATCACTCCAAACAAACCGTTCAAAACAAATATTCCAATCAGCAAGACATTGGAATAAGAAAGAAAACATTGTTTTATTTGTTTTTGCAAAAGAATATTAGCTCAAAAGATTTCTTCAATTCACTGACTGACACTTCCAGCCATAAGTACCACGGCCAAAGAAATACAGCAGAGTTTCATGTGGCTTTACACTCCCTCCTGTACAAAATAGTATAAAATTCTTGATGCCACATGGGACCTAGTTGCATGCCCAATGACTGTTGTGAGCACAGCTTGTGATCTCTTGGTGTCTTTGCATACTATATCAAGAAAAGCATACAATCCAGAACACGGGGATACAACATTTTAAAATATATGCATAATACAACATAAGGTGTTAACAAAACACACAAATCTTATGTAACAAAAGAGAAAATTGATTTCTTCAATTACACAAAAAATAAAAATAAAGCACGTGTGTGGAAAGTGGTATGAAGTTAACTACAACTATCGCGCTTCTCAATATTATCACAACAATAATTTCAACATGGGAAATCACCAAAGCAAAAGGATAGATGTCTCTATAACAGTACCTGCAAACTTTGTTAGTCTGAAAAAGCTTCTTGAGGGCAATTGGTAGAGCATGTCGGGTTTCATTTGACATGGTCATTTTCCCAGTAGACACTCCAGCCAGACTTGTTCTCCCTTGATCAGAACTTGCTGATTTAAGAGCCTCATTGTTTACACCTTGGTTTGCTACAGCACTTTTACCAATTTTACGTTTTCCAGCATTTGATACAAGACCAGGTAAATGTTGTTCCAAACCTTTGAAAAGTCTTTCCTGTTTTTCAACAATATCTGGATAGAGTTTTCTGAATGACTCATCAGGTCGCTCTTTGAATTTCCAGTAAGGTTTTGGTTCTCCAGCAGATTTATCAAGATTAGCTGTTTCCAAGCCAAATTGCTTCAGGAACTCCTTCACATGAGTAGTAAGTTCACCTCGAACATTCATATCAGAAGACTGAACTTTCAAATTCTTGCTAAACATTAGTAAGACATAATCTCTGGCCAAAGATTCTGCGCCACCATTAGGATATAGCAATGAACTTTTTGCAGTCCATAGTCCCCACAACAATATTGCATGTTGCTGTAGGAATTTTAGAATTTCCTCCTCGGAATATTCAGGAGCAAAGTGTTTTATAGCACTGAAACGCTGTGGTGTATATGTCTATCATAAAGAGCAGTGTTAGGCAAGTTATAAAAAGTAGCACAGAAAAACATTATTCACGAATAGAAGATTACAGCACAGAAGAACTAGCTGATTCAATTCACAAACAAATGAATTTTTATATGGGGGGAAAATTAAAATCCCCTACCTATAATATTCATAACCTCTTTTGAAATCATTGTTACTTTTGATATGTATTATACGAAATCTAACTATACATCATACTTTTGACTGTATTTAGGTTAATACTGAACTTATTTTTAAAACTATGCAGTCCATTGATGTTAACTTAAATTTTTGCATTAATTTATTACTTACGGATATGTATAAAATTTTTGCATTAACTTATTACTTACGGATATGGATAAATATTCAATTATCACTATTTCAACTACAGTTAAATTAATAAACTGAATACTTGCTTTAATTCGTTCTGTAACCAATCTAATTTTAAAGACATTAGTTGTGATGTGTGCACTACCACCCAAATAAGCAAGTTCATTAATAATTAAGACCAGTGTTAAATACAAACACTTTTCATTCATACTGAAAGCAGAACTTCAGTGTTTGCAATATTATCAATGAGCAGTTTGGTGCACATGTCCATGTTATTTGCTATAAATATATCCACTAATAACAGTTAACACACATAAAACACCAGTAGTGAATTGGGAATATGATAGGTTCAAGGGAAATGTTTATATTAGGAGAAATAAAAGGTACAGACAGTTATAACTTTCTGTGGGTAGGTTTTGTTGTCTTAGACTTTTATGAAGTTTGTGTAGGAAGTCAGTTTGGGTAGGTTTTTATTTGATTTTGTACATTCTGAAAAGAACAGGAAGAGTGGAGAGTCTGGTTCTCTCAAATAACCAGAAATTTTATGTGTTTGGTTTCTCCACATCGGAGGAAATCTGGTATGTTGTTGGAATAAAAATCTGCGGTTTCTAAAGCATTTCATTATAGGTCTGAATACCTATCAGAATACAGAATATCTTCTTTAAAAATAAGAATGTAGTCAACTATGAACAAGCATAGGAAGTAAGAGGAAGAATTCTAGATCTCAATGTCCCTATCTCAATAAAAAACAAATAATGTTACAAACCTTCAGCATTTTCTTAAGTCGCTCTTCCACGGGTAATGATAGTAGATCCCTAAATTTGCATACACACGATAGTCAGAATTACAAGTCAATAGCAATAGAATAAACCAATAAAGATAAACAATGTAGAATTATAAGAGCAAGAAACATAATATCAAGAAGTCAACAGAAGCAATAGAAAGTATATAACAATAACAATAAATATACAGAAAAGGACAGACTAGCAGATACAGAAGGACAAAGAGTGAGTCCTACATACAGCTAATGGAAAACCTTTAATAAAAAATGAGGGGGCAAAAATTAAATTAAAAAAATTTGACATTCAAGGAAGACGGCACCTTTTAGAAGGAGCCTTTGATAAATTGTTGCTGGTTCCTCCAGGACACAGTGCGGTAACATAATCAGACCTGAATCAAAGATTTACAAACTTCAAAAATTCAGTAATTCACATATCAGATAAGAGTGCAAAAAGAACAATAGGACATATTACGCTCTCATTGTGAAGTTTATAGGAGAACTTTCTTGTCCCATCATTTGCTCCAAATATCTAGAGGAGAGATCACTCTTGCAGCTATGGTACTTAAGAGGTAGCCAGTTCTTCACACGATGTAGAAAAAAAACACTGATTAGAACAGGAACTTAAAATAAACGGAATGTTATGAAACAAAATCACTAATAAGAAATTCTTGACAGAAAATGCAAATATATGGAACTATTTCATACTTAATTTAAGAGGAGAACATGTTATTTATCAATGTATCACAAGTTCGTTACAGATTGTTCCGTGCAAAAAACACAAAATAACCATCGTCCTAATCCTACATCCATTATTCATGGTCATAACCATAAACATTTATTGAAGTTGTTAGAATATATGAATTTCATCTTATAAAAATATTTTATTGTATCTTAGAATGTCTTATATTATCCTCGAGGATTAATGGTCCTATTTCCTTACTGTCCCTTAGGATTTGTCATCATATAATAATAGAAAAAGGTTATTGAACAATAAAGAGTGCATGTAGCCAGTAGCTTAACATTATAGCCAGGCATGACGAAATACAGAGATTTTGTGGAGATTAGTTAGAGAAAGGGAAGGATTAGAAATTATGTAATCAGGAGCTCCAGCGTACATAATCCAGGATCTACAAGAAAATGATAGAGAGAAATAAACTTAAAAAACTACTCGATTTAGAGACTGAGGAGGAGGTAGTTCTTGATGGACAGCCTTTAGTTAAAAAATACTCTTTGCAATCATTGTCTGACAATAAGAAAAACTTATTCTCTTAAAACTTCATCCTTTCCCTCGAAATCCAACGTCTACACTTCTGCAAATGTTAAGAAAAATAAACTGGGAGAGGAGGGAATAGAAATTGCATTCAGAGTATAGTTGTGGAGACAAAACTTTGACAAGGATTAAAATGAACAAACTGACATATTACTAGATTAGGAGAGTTAGAGATAATTCTTGAATGGACAGCCTTTAGTTGAAATACTCTCTGTAACCATTGCCTGATAAGAAAAACTTATTCTCTTAAGAAGGAGATCCATCCTTTCTCTCGAAATCCAACACTAATTTGCAAACGTTAAAAGGTATGAACAGTGGAAAGAGCAAATAGAAAATGCACTGAGAAATAATAGACATGAAACGGGGAAGATGACTCTCACAACAACCCAAAAGGGCAACCAGCAGAATGCAGCCAAAAGTAATGACTGTCTGACAATGAGAAGAGGGTTCACTAGAAAAGGGAGTGGTAGCATAAAGAGGCAGCTTTCCCAGCTACAAGACTACTTCGTCTGGCCAAAACTTCCAGATGGAGACAACAGACAGGCCAAGTCTGAGGAGCAATGGACTTGTACTGAAACTCAACCTTGCATAGACAGAGCAGATGCACAGCAGAGACCAAAAAACATCATATGTAAATCACACAGCAGGATTAACTACTATAGTACCTCATCCTCATCATTCTTTTGCTCAATAGATGGTTCAGTTGGCTTATTCTGCAACAAAGAAGAAAAATATATTAGCTAGAAGGAAATTAGCTAACAAGCCTTAACAAAATACAAGCACCAGAAAAAAAATTGCAAGATGGATTGATACTGGAACAAGACAGCTTGTAAACTAAACACACAAGATAACAAAATCTGTGTCTAGTTTCAAGCATAGTTGGCACAAATAGAACCAAAGTGCTAATTGCTAAATATTAAATTTAGCAATTTATGAACAACAAAGCCAATGATCTTGTAAGTATGCAGCAGCAACCAAACATTTGTAACTTTATTATTTTTGGGGGGACATACATGCCTATTATGGATTTTTTAATCCTACATTTACTTGAAATAAACCAACCTAAAATAAACCACCTAATTATCTAAAAAAGTGCAAGGAAAAATAATTCAAGATTGCCAATGTCATTGTATGAAAACTATAATTCCGGCACCTTGCTCTAGTAAAATCAAATTTAAACTGACATAATAAAATAACTATGATGCATGAATGGAAAAAATACATGGTACCTGCTTCTTTGATGTAGCAACAGGCTTTTCTTCATTAGAGCCCTCAATTTTGACTGTAGCATTTGCCCCAGCTGAGGTGACATTCTTCCTTTTTGAACCACCAGAATTCAGATGATATAATTTTGGTCGAAGCTGCACAACTGCATGAATTGGATGCAGGTGTAACTGTAACGAAGAAAAAGGTAGGCAAATTTACATTTCTTTTCTAAAATAACAATCAACTTGAATATCACAAAAGAAAAATTCATAAAATCATCATGCTCTCAGAAGATATATATAAACAAAATGTTGGTGGTAGACACATAATGCGTCTGAACTATATAATACTTTAAAATGCTAAATATAACCATCTGCATTTTAATGAAAAGCAATCAATTTTGCTGGGTGAATCATTCATGATTCTAACCTGATAAGTCTTTACAAGATTATGTTCAATTATTTTTCTTTTAAGGTAGTAATCCAAAGTTTTCCCATTTATTTCAAGGCACGCTTTTTATTCCTTGTTCAAGTCATAAAATAGAATGGGGTAAATAATTACCTTATCTCCCATAAGAAGCCCAGCAGCAGTTGCAGCTTGTCCACCTGCACGAGGTGGCTTCCATGAAGTTGAATAAGTCTGAAGAGAATTAAAACAATTGAATCATACTTACAATGCACACAATATAATGCTTTTCCAATACACGTAACAAGTACAAAATAAAAGTACTCAATTGTAAGCATCAACTTCAAATATTCTTGTGTGTTAAAAGTTTATCGGGGCAACTTGACAAACAAAAAGGTTTAGCATACCATGGAATAAAAAAAAATAGAAATAAAGAACACATCAACACCAATCAAACATTATATCACTAGTTGAAACAAGCTGCATGGATCAAAGTTCAAACAAGTATTGGGGTCAACAAAATTAGAACCATTGTACCATTGGTTCATTTCATAAAGATTTCACAAAGTTTTATACTAATACATTGGTTGTCTAACACAACCATTTAAAAATATAGGAAAAGTACTTCTGATGAGTTTAAGTAATTCTTTGCAATATTTCACGAAAACAATATGCTTTTTGCAAAAACTGCAGCAGGTTTTCTGCTAATTGGTAAAGCAAGCTTTTGACAGGCTAAATTTTCATTGCACTTCCCATCAATATATGAAGAGAAGCATAAACTAACTATGATTCTCTTAACAATACCAAATTAACATATTGAAAATTAAGTAACATTGACAAGCCACAAATAAAATGACGTAATTTAAAGTAATTCCGGCCCCATCCTTTAACCCTCATTTAAGGGGCATCTAGAAAAGTTTATGTGGGCTTAGACAATGGCTTATAACTCCTATAAACTATTTTTAACTTCATTAAAACAGATTTTGAGTGAAGTAAGACTTTTATTGACAAAATTATAACATAAGTTCAGATATCCAATAAATGTATAACTAAGCCATTTATCAAAACACGACCAAGATGTCCTAAGGAAAACTAGCAAAAGTAACTAGGTTTGCCAGTTTCACACAACTTCGCACGTGCAAGTGTAACCAGCAAATAAGTATTTTGAAGGATGCTAATTTCAAACAAGTAGGCAAGATATCATAAAGGAGCACTAATATATCCAGGGAATAATGGCTTCTAAATTGCCAAGCCCGCATCAAAACTACTTTCGTCTTTCTCCATAAAATATTCAATAGAAATACACTTATATTGCTAATTTTAGAGCCAAGAAGCCCTAGAAACATCGTCATCACTTGTTTAACCAAACATCTTGGTTATTTTACTTTACTCAGTGTGGTTTTGTAAGACACACTTGAAATGCAAAAATGATGTACACCTCATCATAGACATAATCGCAGTAATAAAGAAGTAAACCTGCTTGGTGACGTTGTGTTTGTTGGCAAACTCTCTGTCAATATTACTTGACTCCATTTCAATGGGTAAATCAAGCTCCACTTCTGAACTCTCTGGTTTCAACCTTACCTACACAATAATAATTAAAAGGAACGTTAACATGATTGATATCCCATTTTCCTCCAGAAAAACTATTCAACAAACATACCTCTTCGCATCTGTCATCTATGTCGTAAGGTCGCCAACTAGGTCTCAAGGGATACTGAAAAACATACAACTAAAAAGCGACAAGGGAAAATTACTCTCAAATTATGAAAAAAAAAAACTGCAGAATCGAACAAACAAAATGGCGTGAGCGAAACGCCAACCTGAGTCTCGGCATCAATAGAAGGTGTGAAGAAAACGTCAATTTCGCGTATAACTGTGTCTTCGGGAGTATCTTCGTCCATGGGATCATCTCGCCCTGCTTCTGCTTCGTCCTCGGGTTCAGATTTCGGTTCCGTTTCCATTTGGACATCGGTGTTGAGTTCAGGCTTTATATGAATTGGTGACACTGTTGCTACGCCATCTTCGTTCTTTTTGACAGTTGCAACGAATTCTTGAGGCTCTGGTTTGGAGATAGATGGTTCGGGTTGGGGTTGGGGTTGAGGTTCAGTTTTGGGGCCAGGTACCACTTTTGGTTTAGGTTTGAGCTTCGATGATTTTGGCGCGAACTTGGAGACTCTAGAAGCGGCCTTCACTGGCGCTTCTTCTAAGTCGTCGAAGTCCATAGCGTGGAGTGCTTAGTTGCTTCACGGCGGATGCGACCGATTACGGCGGGTCAGGTCGCCGAGGGACGCGGCGGACGGTGGAGAAACGGTAGTGGCAGTGGTAGTGATAGTGCCCTTAGCCTTCTGATATGAGTAAATAATTTTTGACGCTACTGAAATTAAATTTTGTTAACCTAGGAATTGATTCACCTAAATCTCCCCTTTTATTTCGGTGAGGTTTTTTAATCAATACAAAAAATCTTATATTATATCATATGATCAAAGCTAATTTCTGATTACATTTTCTGCATAAACTAAGGGATATTTTTGTAATAATACAGAAATAATATCTGATTCTTGAGATAGATAAAATATAACAGTGTAAGATCTTATTTATATTTCCAAAGATAAATTCAAACTATCACAATTGCAAGATGAAATATATCATGTTGTTTATATATATTATATTGTATATTTTATAATATACAACCATTATGAGAGACTTTTATTTGGTGAATATAATTAGTTTCCTTGTTATACTTTTTAATATATGAATATTTTACCTTTCAGTTGTGGACAAAATCATTATATTTAAATTAGTTAAGGTTTTCGTCTAATTTGTGTAATAAATTTTTAATATAAAATATTCTAATATTATAAATATACATTGAATAGAATATAATTTTAAAGATAATAATATCTGAGTTTATATTATTTTTTTAACATAATTGTATTTTTTTACTTTAGACAGAAACTTTTAGGATCATTTTAGAAATTGTTTTTCTTTTATGATTGAAATATTTTCCTTTTAAAAATTATAAATAATAGTAGTTGGTATCAAATAATTTATTGTTTTTTAATGTAATGATTACATAACAATAGACTTGAGAATTAAAAGATATTTGCTTACTCGGTTAAAATAACAAATTTATTATAACCATCAATAAAATTTTAGTTTTCATATAGACCCAAATATTTGTTTTGTTCTAGTTACAATTATTATAAATAATTGTATTTACAAGCTAATTTATTTGGGATAAATAACCCATTTAATCTTTAAATGTATAACCCACTTAAACTAAATAAATATTTATTATAAAAAAAACTACTTTCTTTTTTAATTTAGTAGTAATTATGCAGCAATCCAAGAGCTAATAAAAGTATTGTACTGTTCCAAAGGGTAAAGGAAAGTAGCAGCAAGCTAGTATTGGAAACTAGTGGCACAATAGCCAAAATTCAAAATACATAGGATATATATGAAGTTTCGTAGCTTCGTGTTTTTAAGCCCCTAATCACAACCAAAGCACACGACATTTCAGCCAGATAAAAGAAAAGGCACTGATCAAGTTGTTGGATGATATCTGTCAGCTTTCTTTATGTATACATATGTAAGATGACTTTGTCTGCTCAGCAGCAAAGGACCTAAACCTGTGTAGGAATCATGAACAGAAAAGCGTTGGAAACTAAAACATTACACTGCCCAACTTCATTTCATTTTCCCCAAACCAACCAATTCATGCATATGTTAAGAGCAAAGAAAGGACGCATATAATTGCCATGTCGATACAATTAGGTTATAGATATATATATGTCAAGGGAGCAATGAGAGTAAATTCCCGCTCCAACTCTTACACCACCTTGTTGTAAGTTGTACCAAAATATGGATATGGAAGTACATGTGAAGTAATTTTCTCTCTTTGGTTACACAGCAATTGAGCATGATAACAACGAGAGGAGATTTTACACTTGTTTTAGTAGAGGGAACTACAGGAACCAGTATGCTTATAATGATGTATAAGTGAGATACTCCAGTCTAAAAAATTTACCTTCAGTTGCAAGAAACATATCTACACAATTAGGACTTTGATGCAAGAAGTCCCATCTGTTTAGTAAGATTGTCAACATGCTGCATCTTATCAACATTTTTCTTCTCATTTTCCCTTTCCAAAGGCAAACCCTGGTCTTCAGTCAGACCACATCCTAGAGTGCTAAATTTAATTTCCTCTGCGTCTCCTGTAAGTGGGCTTGGCCTGAAAAACAACTCCCAGAACTCATCATCGATATCAGGGAGTTGGGAAATTCCATCTGCATCGGGTGAAGAATAACCAGCTTCTACAGTGTGCGGTCCATCCAAAACAGATGACACATCTATCTCCGCCATGTTCCCCTCCACACCATTCAGATTATGATTCAATAAACTGCTTGCAGCTTCCACCCCTTGACTCTGACAAAAGCCCAAGACAGCAGGTGAAGATTGCACCTCGGATATACTGGGCATACAATTGACGGGAAACTGGGAGTCTACTTCCATACTTGTTAGTTCAGAAACAGGAGGAACAGTAGAAAGGGTCACATTAGAAACCTGAGTGGATGAACTGCTGCTATCTGATGCAATGGTAGAAGGGATATCGTCAATGAGAAAAACATCAGGGTTCTTAATTGATGATTGGGTTGCGGTAGAATTGTTTATCTGCAATATCTGGCGAAATAATGATTTTGCAGCATTGTTTATGGAACTCTGGTACTTGACTACGTGTCCATCAAGACCACTATGGAGACTGTTGGTGGTTAAATTATCCTTCTCCTGACTGTGGAGCCTCCTCTTTTTATTAGCCCCGGTGATATGTTTCTTACTTTCATTCTGCTGCTGTACAAATTGAGCTAAGAAGCCAGGGCTGTGCATGGCCTTTGCTAGGAATGACATCATTTGCTGCTGGCGCTGCTCCATTGACTGCACGCGTTGCCCAACATTTTGCAACTGGTTATCAGTCACTTGCTGTTTCTGTCTCAACCTAACTAGTTCCTGCATAAGAACATTCTTATCCCTTTTCAGTATTTCCACCTCTTCCTCAATCCCAAATTTTCCCACCTCGACACATGCTCTAACAGCTGATTTTTGCACTTGAGATGGTTGCTGACTACCATTTATATGGGCAGATTTACGCCTACTAATACTTTTTAGAAGTTGTTTTTCCCCTCTTAAAAATCCTTCATTTGCAAATTCCCATTGATCTGGATCAACCTTCTTAAAACCCTGTTTGTCAGTCAAAAGGAAATCATTCAATAATATAGATTAAGAGAAGAAAATATGTGTAAACTAAACAGTAATCTGTTTCTGACATAATCCACCTAAATTAAAATTACACGTAATACTAATAATAACTTGTGAAGGGGAGATGGCATGTGAAACAATATTCTTGATGAGTGTGTGAGATACAAGTAATTTACTTAGATAGCAGTAGAATAAATTGTGATAATTAATTAATTCTTTCAAGAGTGCAAACCAAGGACCTATATTTGACATAAACTATCTCCTTATTACATCATTGCAATATATTTCTACAACACATAGCCAAAGGTTGTCTTTAATCACAAGTTTCTAAATTATATTCTATGATCCCTTTTTAATCAACCTACCCTAAAGCTACCATAGTCACAATTTTAAATTTTGCACACTAGTAGCACCAGCTAATGTATCCATCCTTTTTTTCAATCTTTGAATCGGACCATGTCATTGCTCAAGTGTATTAACAACAAAACTTAGAGATGATATGGACTCTCGTAAATTGTGCAGCAGAACAGGAAGGCCTAGAACGATTAATTACGTATTGTTCCTAGTATTATCGAGTATCATAAGATTTTTAACTTAAGCAGCCAGTCTCACAACCAAACACCAAGAAGGGGCAATTTCAATCATGGTACAGACAAGCTAAAATTATTCGCAATATCTTCTATCAAGATAAAATTGCTTTTAATCAGAATTTACACTTGTAGTTTTCTCGTGATTTACTGAACTTAACTCCTAGACAACAAAAACCTAGTTCAGAAACAGGGGAAAAGAGAGAAAGTAAGGAAAACAGACTGACAACATCTTTAATCAAGGGGTCATCAAACTCGGTTTCCTCATACACATATTGGCATATTTTAACTAGATATAGAAAAAAAGTAAAAGAAAAATTGAGTTCACTTTGCTAACTTACTATGCAAACCCAGATCTAACCAAAATTTTGCGAAGCTAAGCCAAATTTACTAAAGTCGAGCATACCCAATGAAGGTGTAATACTGACCTGCAAATTCGAGATTCATACCAATCAATGAGACGCCACAGTATTGAAAGATAGAACGTGCTACATGGAATGAAATAAAACAACAAGATAGGGTTTCCCATAAAGCACAAATATAAAACCCAACAGAAAACAACAAAACCCTTCAAATCCATCGAGCGCACAACAACAAGAAACCACGATCCCTCTGACCCCGAAACAGAAAAACAAAATAAAAGAGAAAATTAGCAATAAAACTAAGAACAATAGTACAAGAATAATCGGAGGAAAAGTGAAGCGATGCCCACATAAGTATTCAACTGTCTGACGAAGCTGGAGAAGTTGTTATGCTTAAAATGTTTGGGCAAGATGTCTGTGGCAAACTGGGGAACGTTCCAGACAACAAAGGTGTTGTTGTGTTCGCCCCACGACACGACGGAATCGGTGGAGGGGTCGTCTACCATGTCGTAGGTTTTGCTCAGAAACGGTGCCACACAAACACTGCTGTTCCACGATGCTCCCTCCATACCAGATCAACACTGATTCCTATGCCTAAACCAAAATTTAGGTTTTGCCTTTATTGCACACAGAAGAAGAAGAGGAAGAAGATAAACGGAAGGTATCACGCACTCCAAACAACTCTCACTCCTTTCACTTTAATGTCTCTCTTCTGCGTTTATTTATTTCATTATTATATTATGTTGTTATTTTAATTTTTTCTAATTTTTTTCTCTTACTTTTTTTCACTTCATTTCATTTCTTACTTTTTTTTTAAATATTAAAAATAAATATCATCATTTAAACAAAAATAAAATATACTTATAGTATTGTAGTAATTCTTAGAGTTTATCCTAAGTATATTTGTTATTTGTTGAATATATTATTTCATTTTATTGGACTATTGTTGAATCATCCATTAATGTTTAATATCACATTCCACAAGTGAGGAAGTGTTGAAAGTCACACATAAATAAGGTCAATTTAGATTATATAAGTGAATGCAAATTTCACCTCTGTGGAGTTAAATTAGGCTTAAAATCCATAGTCTTTGTCAGGTGATCATCGTACGTCAATGACGCCTTCTGACCTACCTTCTATTACCAATACATTGAGTTTTATAGGTTGATATATCGTCTTTGCAAATCCTTATATGGTTTAAAATAATCTCCTATGGCTTGGTTTGAAAAAAGTTTAATAAGATGACATTGTTCTTACAAATAATAATAATGAAGACCAAACACATTGAAATTAATTATCATTTCATTTGAAAGAAAATTGTATTTAGATATATCAATATTTAGTTCATTAATTTAAGTGATCACTTAGCAGTATTTTCTTAAAGTTTTTATAGGATTGATAATTGATTATATTTGTAATAAACTTAATATATATGTTAACTTAAGTTTTATATTTAATTAATTTGACTTGTTTTTGTCTTTTAGATATAAGAGATGGTCGTTTAAATTAAGAGAAAAAAAGGTTACGTAAGAAAGAAAAAATTATAAAAATTAGCAAATAATGAAATAAATATATAATAGATTAAAAACATATTTAATTTATAAAAATATAAGAATATTATTATATCATTATATATAAAAATTATTTAAATTAAATCGTAAATAGTATAAATTATATTATAATAAAGTTTAAATGGTTAAAAATAATATCAATAAAAATATATTAAATTAAAATATAATTTATAGAAATTAATATGAAAAAAAATTTGGAGATTATTTTAAATAATATTTACTAATAATTTGAATTTATGAAATTATTTTAAATTGGGATGTGGTTGTTTAAAATTCATATAAATTAAATGGGAGTAATTTCTTTAATAAAGTTTTTAAATTAATGAAAATAATTGAAGTGAAATGGTTAACTTGAAAAACGATAACAACACTTTTTATTAAATGATTAAATAGCAAAATATTATAATAAATATAAAACAGGTGATGATAAAATTTTATTACTCAATTTGAAAAGGTAAACGAAAAAAATCTAAACACAATAAGAAAAAAAAGGTTAAAAAAACGTAAAAGAAAAACATAGCAACAAAATAATAACTGTAACAAATTGATAACGGTGAGATAACTTTTGGTTCAATTACTTCGAGCAAGATTAGTTTCTCCTTATTCTTCCAGATCTTTCATTGTAAATATTTTTAAATGAGTTGATAAAGATTTATCTTCATTTTTATTTGATAAAGTAAATAAGTAGAAACAAAAACGAATTTACTGTATTAATTTTATCCTACATGGAAGGGATATGGAGTGAAAGATGATGAAATTATTGTGAGATTGAATTATTACACTGCTAATCACAATAATAAATAATGGATCAAACTAATGATTATTAACTCGTATCCACTACAATTTTTTTACTATAATTGTTGTTTAGGAATAAAGGTGGAGGAGATTGTGAGTTTTATTGTTTTAAAAATACAAATTTAAAACTAAAACGTGTCAGTATAAAATTATAATTTTTTAATTGATATATTTTTTTACTTATTTTCAAGATATTTTGCTTTAGTTCTCAAAACAAAGCAAAAGAAAAGTTTATATGTTTTTTATTTAAATTTACTTAAATTTTCGATTACTAATAAAAATTCGGGTCATGTAATAAAGTAGTTTTTTTAATTTTTTTCAAGAAAGTTTTCAAAATAAAAATTTATTTAATTTTTAATTAGAATGATATAAATATTTGAGTAAGTGTATTTATAAAATATGTATAACAATTTTAGTTATTAATTATTATAAGTTGATGTTTGTAAATGATTATAAGTGTATTATTTCATAACATCAACTTACAATTTATGTTTTTAGTTGTTTGTTATCCTGTTTGTAAATGATTATCTTTATAATTTGTTTGAGAGTATTTTTTTATCAACTGTTACATGGTGGAAATGTAACAAAGATTAAATTATGAATACTTTAGTTTTTAAATATAAAAGAATTTTTTGGGTTTTCATTTTCTTGAATATATCTAACTATTATAGTTATATTTAAATAATTATAATAATTTTATGCATGTATTATGTCTAACTCTTTTAATTTTATTAAATATGTAATAAATTCTACAATAATATTAATATTATTCAAAATTTAGGACGTTACAAAATGTCTACAGAAAAACATATCGTGATTTAAGGTAAGTAAATGATATGATAACTCAATGTTTGTTATTCTTTTATATTAAAATTTGTATTTTATATATTCTCACGGTGAATATTAAAGGATGTATTCAATCTTTTCCTTTCAAAAACATTTCAGCTTTTTCTAGTTTTTATGTGTATACAAAGTCTAACTCTCAATATTTTGTTTACCACATTTATTTTACTTTTTTTATTTTATCTGTCAATATTTCTAATATTTCAACAATGACACCGTTAACACCTAAAAAAAAGTGATTCTTTGATCGTACTAAACTTCATTAAATATAAAAGGTATTAATATATTTTTATTAACATTAAGATAAAATTATTTAATATAGTAATGATTATGCATTTTCATTTCATATTCGTTTAGAATAAACTTCGTGCATCTCTACATACGTTAGTAAAATATATATATATCTAACAACACAAAACTAAACAATAAAGTTTATTTGAATCCAATATTATACTTATATAAAACAAAAATACTTCAGATTGGGATTAAATTTATGTTTTTTTAAAAAAAATATTTTCCCCATAGTAGCACAAGAGTAAATGAATTTTAAGTACTTTGACACCATCATCATCAATATCTAATGAGAATCTAAAGTATTATACTAGTTTTTCTAACACGATAAAAATAAATAATCACAATAAATCTCTATATTCTCATTTTTTTTTTCACAATACAACATTTTATTATTATAATTATATTTCATGATATATATTATTGTAGTGTAATTATCTAAGATAACTTCACAATCTCACCGATTGAGTTTATCGACGGCAAACTGAAATCCCTCTTATCCATCTGGCGCTACCTTCTTCTTCATCTTCATTCACATTCACAGGCACACAGAAAAGAAAGAGAGAAATGGTTGTGGTTGTTCCTCTTGATTCCTTCTCTTTCCATCATTGTCTTCGCAATCACACGACCCAGTTGTCCCTTTCTTCCAGATCCACCACCTCCACCGCCACCACCTCCTCTCTCCACTTCCACTCTCCCATAATTCAAGCAAAGTTGCCTTTTTTCACCAACTCCGACTCCTTCCAAGTGGGTCGACCCATTGGCACCTATGGCTTCATCAACATCACCAGGTACCTACTTCTCCATAAGCATTCCAATGAAAACAAAAAATGCAATCAGTATTTTATTTTTTCCATAAAGTTAACATTTTTAATTATGCCCAGCCTAATTTAAAAGCTTTCAAAATTAGCTTATTCAAAAGTAACGATTTTACCCAGCTACTCTGCCTTTCCCTCTGGGCCTGGCACTGACTATTCACTCAAGGACTTGGGAGGATTGAAAACTCAAGATGTTGGAGAAGGCAATGTCAAAATCAGGTGGGCAATTTCAAAAAATCAACTTGATTCCATGCTTTTGTTTTTCCTTGCATTCATATATTCTACACGTGAAACTGTGTCATGAAGATTGAACCACTCATTTTATTTGAGTAAATCAGAGTTAAAAGATGCATTCTTGATCTCAACTGGTTGATCTTCATCCTATGGTTACAAATGCACTTACAGGCGACTACACTGAATGCAATTGGGTGTGCTGTGCTCTTTTTGGATACTATAATGATAATAGACCCTCATGGCAGTTTTGGTTGTGTTGCAGGCTCTATGAAGGGAGAGTTTCTCGGGGTCCACTTACTGGAACTCCGGTTACTTTTAAGGTAGTAAGTAGTATCATAGTCTACCTCTTCACTTGTTCGTGTTAATGTCTAGAAACTCTTAACAAATGGCAATGAAGGTTTATCCTGGAAGGCGAGCTGGGGGAGTTGTGGCTGATGCACTTGCTGCAAATGAGTTGAATACACACTTGTTTCTTCAGGTGAGGGAATTCGATACGTGGATTAGTTTCTACTTAACTTAATCTTTGATATAAATTCATAGCACTTTTCTCTCCTTTCTGTTAATCCTTCTTCCGGGTTTATACTTTTTCTTGCAGAGCAGTTCTAAAGGTATTGCTCAGCATCTTGCGCTACTTGTAGGTGGGTTTGAAACAACCACGGGAGAGCAGGTTTGTTCTATGAAATTAACATAAATTCTTTAACTTCAGATGCAATGGCTCTAATTCTGTTAACCATTATGAGAGTAATATGTTGATCCAGTGGCTTGCATTTCGTGATGATGGGAAATATAGCGTGGCAGACTATGCAAAAATTGTAAGCGAGAGGTTATCGAAAAGCCGAGAAGTGTCATCCTGGAATCCTTTTGAGCAAGGAGTAACAATCAAAAGGAGGCAAAGTTTTATTGTAAAGCTGCTCCAAGGTGTCATGAAGGGTGTAGCTTACTTGCATGACCATGATAGATTGCACCAAAGTCTAGGACCGTTTTCTGTGGTTCTCAAGTATGGAATTATAAGCATTTAATTGGTTCAAGATTTTTCGTTTGGCTTATACCTTTCACCCTAACTTCAAGTGTTTTTTTATATGTTTGCAGCACAATTTCAGAAAAAGAAGGTTCTTATTTGATTCCTAGACTCCGGGATCTAGCCTTTTCTGTTAATGTCAGGTAAGGTAATTGTTTGTCGAGCTCTTGTGTCTTGAATTTACCTTCTGTTAATACATTGATATGTCATGAAAAAACTGTTGTATTTTCTTCCTTTTTTGTGTTATTTAAATGCTATATATTGAACTTTGATTGTGTGGCAGTAATGTGTTGCACTGCATACTAGTAATAATTTGTATAATCTGTATGACTTTTCTTTCCTTTCTTTTTAGGATATAGTTTTCATCTATTGCGCATTTTGCATTTCTGAATTTCATAGTCTATTTTATGAGGTTTGGTTTCACTTAATTTATTGCTTTATTTGCTATATGCTAACATTCTACCTACACGCTTAAGTTGTTTACAATACATATACTTACATCACTATAGGTATACGGAACTAGATGATTCAGGACAGCTTTCAGAAGGGCTTTGGAGACGAGCATCAGGTGCTGGTGCATTCACACAAATGGAGAAAAGAGCTTTTGGAATAGCTGATGACATGTAACTGTCAGAACTTGGGTCAATGCAGAAGTTTGTTTCAACATATTTTTCAGGTTACCTATTTCTTTTATGAGTTCCAATGCAGATACGAAGCAGGTCTTCTTTTCGCATACTTGGCTTTTGTTCCATTTTGTGAGGCCGGTGTAATGGATAGCCTATCATTGCAAGTAAGCTATGCTGCAATAAGACTTTGTCTTTGGTAACTCATTGTTCTTTTTTGTCAAAGTCTTCTTTGTTGTAAGACAATATCTTCACTGGTTTTTGTTGATCGTGAAATTTAGAGGCTTCTGGAGAACACCTTCCAACTTGATCTTGAAGCGACACGAGAGTATGCTATCTTCCTAGTTTAATTTTGCACGGAAAGTCAGAATAGACAAATGTTGCAGTGTTATTTTTAATCTTATCTTCTCTTGGTTGAGGTATACCTGTTATGAGCATGAGCTATATAAGAACACAACTAAATAACAGACTTTGTGGGTTTTTGGGAGTTTTGTTTTTAATATTACTTCATGTATTTAAAACTCATCCACCGGCACTTTTTTTAATTTATGATATCAAAATTTGCACTTTATTCAGCTTGCCTAAACTCTGAAGAATAAGCTGTACTCAAAATCTGTATTTGCTTTTCGACCAACGCTTCTCTAATTTTTACATTTCCCCCTTTGGCAGGTATTGTCTAGCTGATGACAGATTGGTAAATGCTGTTGAGTTCCTGGATCTAGGAGATGGTGCTGGTTGGGAGTTACTTCAGGTATTTTTGTCTGTTAGCATGCATAAGAAAGCTGCTTTCTCATGACAAAAGTTTATTATTTTAAAAAAATGAAACTAGTTTAAATACATTGATAGTGGTCAAGCTCTTTTTAGAGTGATGCAATCAAATATTACTATGCATGATCAAATTTTAAACTTTTATAATAACTATTTACAAGTCATCTTTTGTTGCTTCCTAATTGGTTGACTGCCAACACCTTTTGGTTCCTACAAACAAGTGTTGAGAATCCAAACCTGAGTCAAGTCCCATATTAGATAGAAATGAGAAAGTAGAACATTATATAAAAGACGAAAACCCGTTAATTCCTTGTCTTTTGGGTAGAGACTGATGTCAATTTCTTATATAGTTAGTTCAAATCTCATTGGTGTTGTATCTTTCAAGTGAAATTTTGTGCAGAAAATAAAAGAAACAAATGAATTGATCTTCATAAACTAAGTTAGTTTATTAAGTTTATTTATAATGTAAATGTATAATGAATTGAAGTTCATGCTGTTTATCTTGAATTTCAGACAATGCTTAATGCTGACTTTCGTAAAAGACCAACTGCTGAAGCTGTTCTGAATCATCGGTTTATGACAGGAGCAGTACTTTGAATGCACATGACTTATATACTTATATGTGTTTATCAGTTTTCTTTGTTTCTATAAAATGCTCCTTCGAATAGGAATGTTAAAATGTATTGGTCAATAAATAGATCTTAAATGTATATATATTTCAGTCCACTGTTAATTTTTTACCTCTTCTTTATATATATATATATATATATATATATATATAGATATATATATATATATATATATTATATACACACACACATATATATATATATATATATATATTATATACACGCACACACACATATATATATATATATATATATATTATATACACACACACACACATATATATATATATATATATTATACACACACACACATATATATATATATATATATTATACACACACACACATATATATATATATATATTATATACACACATATATACATATATGTATATATATATGGGGTTTGTTAACGCGTGGATATGAGGTTTGTTAATGCGTGAACGTCTGTTTTTCAGTTGGTACATTTTAGCAATGTGTACTGAGTTTTAGTAAACAAAAATACCCTTATATATAATGGATTTTAAGTTTTAAGGTTAAGGGTATTTTAATAATTTTCATCCTCCAAACTAAAAGAAAAAACCTCAAACCCTTACTCAACCGTCTCATTCCTCTCAACTCTTTCATTTCTTTCACTTCACCATTTTCTTTGTCTTCACCATTTTCTTTGTCATCCCTATTGCAGTCTCAATTGAAAAAAATCAGAAACACTTGTCTAATCTTATTCCACCTTCTTCACTTATTCAATTTGTTTCTTTCTCATTTCCATACTCTCTCCCACTCACACACAACAATTCGCGACACCGCAATTTGTTGCTCTTGCTTGGTTCGTTCATTTGTTTTTCACTTTAATAACAAAATAATTGATAATATTGATGTTGATTTTTGATTGGAGGACTGTCATATATTTTCTCTTATTATTATTAAATTTTATTTTTAAATTTTAGAATTAATAGTTTATTTTAAGGAGATATTTTGAGTATTGAGTTGTTCTAAAATATTGTTACAATAGAGATGACTGATAAGAGTATGTGTTTTTCATTTTTGTTTTCCCTCTCACTTTTCATCATAAAACTAATATGTTAACGATTTAGTTTTGTAATGGAATTAGTAAGGCAACAGATATGGCTATTTCATTTAAAATCGGTTAGTTTTGTAATGGAATTAATAAGGCAAGTTATTTCATTTAAAATGGGTAACAAGATGATTTTAGTATTAATTAAATTAGTAAAACATGTACTAAAAATATTAATATAATTGAAATATTTTATTATGACCTGGTTTAAAATTTTCTTTTTTAATTGGAGAGATTATGATATTATTTTTAAAGCTTTGAAAATTAAATTAAAAGGACAAAATTTATAACATAATTATAATATATCACTGAAAACAGTTGTGTGTTTACTATTTTTTATGATAATAAAATTATTATTGTTGTTTTTATTATAATTGTAAAATTAAATATAAATATTTTTATAATTTTACTATATATAGTTCTTGCTTATTTTATTGAAATTTTTTTCACTAAAAATGGTTAAATTTTAAAAAATGGTTAAATAAGAAAAACTTAAAATTATAAAAATCCAACACTTAAACAGTAATATTAATAAAACAATTATTTTAATTTAAAAAACTCTTATTTAGAAGTTAAAATTGAAAAAAAAATGACACTAAAAATAAAAATAATATTGTCATAGACAAGTGTAAATAATTTAACTAATATATGTTACAATTAAAATAATATTACTTTAAAATGTATCATTTACTGCCTTTCCTTTTATTATATGGATTCAATTAATCATTATCTTTTTACTGATTTGGGCAAAATAATGATTTAAATTATAATATAGAAATTTATATTATATAAAATATGCACCATTGTAAAAAAAAATTATACATTATATATTTATAATTATATTGACATATACATTTATCTTACATTATTAATTAAAATATTAAAAATATAATTATTACTATTATTATTATCATTCATGTATTCTTAAAGAGGATTTTAAAACTTATTTTTAAAATTTAGATTATACATGTATTTTGATTAAATAATGCATTGAATCAAATTTTAAAAAATGAATAGTATATGATGTTTGTCATATACTTATATTTGTTATGGAGTTCAACAGTTATGAGCCAAAATTTTCATTAATATAATTGTTTTGTTTTATAAAGGAAAAACAAATATAGAGAAATTTTATTCACAATGAGTTGATTATTGAAATAAAAAATAACAATTTTTAAATATAACATATATAAGTATAGAATTTGCAAAAGATATTCTAAAAACTCAGAATAAATTCTCTCCAAAAAAATGCTCTAAGAAATATTTGAATAAAAAACTAGTGCATGAACAAAATGTTAAATATATGATTTTATTAGTTTTTATTTTTATAAAAAATGTAAAATTAAAAGGTATATATTTCATCCCTAAAGCTTAATCTCCAATAGAAAAAAAACGTGTTTGATTAAATAAACAAAATGCTTCCTAAAATATTACGGAAATGAATGGTATTTATTTATTTTAAAAGGTAATCATTAAGTCATGTAATAGTTATTATATAATTATAAAAGATAACAATCTAACAATAAAAATAATATCAATTGTTAGTAGGGTTGCGGTTTGATAGTTTAAATTTATTTTATGGTTTTCAACTATAGGATATAGGTAAGAATATATATATATATATATATATATATATATATATATATATATATATATATATATATATATATATATATATATATATATATATATATATATATATATATATATATATATATAAATTAATATTAAATATGCAAGCTTATTCTGTGTTATTCTATCCCATTTAGCACAAATTAACATGCCAAGGAAGAATCACAAGATCCTAAAACAAAATCATGAAACAGAATGGAATCAATACTTGAACATACCAAAAACTATATAAATAAAACCAATTAAAACAAAAATCTAAAATTAAAACTAAAATATATATTGAAGAAAGAGAGGAAGGGATAAAGGTTAGAACGGGTTGTTAGATAGATTCATTTCTTTGTTAAGGGTGAAACCAATTCAATTGAGAAACACAAAGTCTTCCGAAACAATGATTGTGTTCTGTCGATGATATGTATATGCCAATTCCAATATTCCATCAAACCTTCACCGAATAAATCTACCCAATTTCTTTTTTTTTTTCCGATTCAAAATCTCCTCTTTGTTGCCTAGATCAATCCGTCTCCTTATCTTTTCTCTCAAACAATTTTAATCTCATGTTCCTCTTCAACTAAGGTGGTTACGATCACTATCCAACTTTTACATTATGAATCTTAGATTGTTTTTCTCTTCCAATTTCTGTGTTGTCTGTGCTGCGAGTTACTGCACTTTGATTGGCTGTGAATCTTTGAATCTTTTGACCTTAGGAAAGAGAGTTGTGAAGGGAAATCATGAACAGGATATTCCTGTATCTCAAAACTGTGTAATTACTGTTATTGGATATGTGGGAAACTTTCAAAAAGTCAATTTTTTCGGTAGATTGTACTTTAAATTGAGTGTTGTCTTTTGAAGGAAGTTGTTTTAGATGAGAGGAATTGGAGGTCAACCCAATTAAGTTGTTTGAGGAATTGAAATAAGTTGAAGGACAAAATCCAGGTTTAGAAGAAGGGCTGAAGAGGGAGATGCTAATTTTAGTTTCTTTTGCATAGAAAGTGTAGATGTATGTCTCTTGCTAGGAGATGGGAAGACATGTTGGATCTTTTCAAGTTCAGTGAATCTAATAATCAATGCTGTACTTGGCTCTTAGTTTCTAACTTAGTGAGAAGAATCAAAATGTGATGATTTCATTCCAATTATGCTAGGAGAGTTTATATATTTTTATTCATCTTGAGTATTTTTTCTGTTAATCTTTCTTCACATGTTTTGTTTTGCTGTAATTCATGAACAATTGGACACTTGCTGTTGCATTGTAAGGCTATATTACTTTGTTATGACTATTTTGTTTGGAGTGCTTGGTTAGTACTGAACATTGAGTCTGAGCTTCTACTTTGGAGCCATTTCTGCCAGACAGGTTTAAAGATTATGGAAAAATATTAGGTAGGAGAAATACTCTTATTTTCAAGGTTTCTTAAGGCCATGCAGCTTATTCTGGGCTAGGATTGTGTATATGGCCTTTTCGTAGTGACAGTAGTTACTTTATGGGATTCGTCTTGTCTGACTTAGACAGTGTTGTTTTGCTGCATTTACTGTCGTATTGCATTTTTCTTTGTTTCCTAGGCGGATTCTCTTTAATGATGTTTCTTTTTCTATTAAAAAAGTAAAAACTTTTGATATCCATTTGGCACAAGAAAATTCAATTGGTTTAGAATCATTATACTAAATTGGGTTGTGCAAAACATAAAATTATAACTTTAAGTCAAATTACAATACCATCTTAAGCCTGTAGTTAGGGTAGTCATGGAAGAACTTACATTGCTGCCTGCAACACTGGTTGGTAGCAAGCCAGTGATTGCAATGACAGTGTGACATTGGTTGACATCAGTTAGATATATTATTTTTATCTTTTTTTTATCTTTTATTTTTAGTTAGTTTGTTATTATTTTTTATTTGTATTTTGGGTTTATGTGTATATTCAATACAAGATTAATTCCGTACATAATTTTTACTATATTCAACATAAGACAAATTTACAGTATATAAGTAGAAGCAAACCTCATTTTATAAGCTGATTTTGTGGGGTTAAGTTAAGTTTGAAGTTTACTTCCTAACAATAACAATGATGACAATATCCTTGACCAGGATGATCAAGTTTAGAGTAGTTATAACAACAATGGTGATGATAAGAATAACAAAATAAAGAGAGAGGTTGTGAAATGTGGAGGTGAACGTCGTAATTAAAACTCTTAGGTCAAATTGTGCCAAATGGACACTTATAGAAAAGGAAAGCTGCATTAACATTTGAGCCAGAATTTTCATACATAAAACAAACAGTTTTACTTTTCATTTCAGTAGTTATAATAGATATGAAATTTTTTGACGCTATTGTTTAATTTACAGTAATAGCAACTATTCAATGGCCCTTTTCATTGTTGCTGTGTAAATGGAAGCAGTTGCTATTGCACGACTTTTCCAAGTATATCAGATATTTGCTGGGGATTAAGTTAAAAAGACTCAATGGTAAACCCGAATGTGTCTAGTCAACCAAAAATATGCTATAGGCCTATTCGACCTTCTGACCTTGACATTTTAGAGCATATCCATGGCAGATTATTTCCTATCAGGTGAGATCGTGTGTTGTTTTGTTAACTCCAACTTGAGATTTAGAAATTGTGTTTACCCAGACATATCTACAATTCTCAGGTACGAATCTACTTTTTTCCATGATGTGGTAAATGGACGTGACATTGTGTCATGGGGAGCTGTTGACAGCAATCGCTCCGATGGTCGAAGTGACGAACTCATTGGATTTGTAACAGCACGGATTGTTCTTGCAAAAGAAAGCGAGGTGACCTCATTTATATACAATTATATGCCTTTTGTCTAATTATTTGAAGCATATTAAGAAAATGTTATCTGTCCAGCATTTCTAAAGCCTGAAATTTGTGCTGAACAGAGAACATGTGTTGCGTTTCTACTACTCTGAATGCATCTTTCGCTTGGAAAGTGGGGTTATTTAATGTTTTGTGATTTATTTATTGGCTATAAGGGGAAATGTTAAGTAGCAAGTTCTTGTTGGAAAGTTTATTTGAAATGTGTTTAATCAATGTTCTTGGCCCAAACATAATGGAAAATTACTCTTCAATAAACCTGTTTAAATGTCTAAATGTACAACCCCATGGACACAACAAGACAAATCTCTTAATATTGGTAGTCTGGTTCAATCAACATTTTGATATGAAGATAACCGAGACAAATTTTTGTGTAGTATGCCTGTATACCTAATCTATGCAGAGTAGGTGCTCTATTTAGCAATCCGAGATGTCCTTGCGTAATTTCTTGAATTATTTCCCACACAATTGGTTCTTTTTGCCGAATTTTACTCTTAGCAATTCCTATGTTGGAAGCAAAATGTTTTCGAATTAGACCACGAATTAGAAATGTCTGGAAAAGTTCTATTGCTATTTTGTCGGGCAATCCACATTTATGTAATGAAAGTGATAGACATACAATAGTGACAGAACGACCAGGATAATCAACTCGTTTCCCAAGTAGGGTCTCGTGAAATCTTCTCTCTTTGCCCTCGATTATATTAGAAAATGATTTGTAAACCTTATTATGACGGTCCCTCATTGGTTGTCCGTGGATTCCATTATTAAGAAGTGTATCCATAGCTGCGTGTACCAATTTCTCATGACATATTACTAATTCTCTTGGACTAGATCTACTTGTTGTTAATAGATCGATAAGAGTATTATTTCGATAGATAACTCTTCTATATAGTTCATTAATATTTGAGCCCATTAATTTGCCCCTAATAATCCGTCCTTGATATCCATTGTCTTCCTATGTGGCTTGACCATTTTATTAGTTTTCTGTTGCTAACATTTTATTAATTGACTTACTAAAACTTAATGTATGATTGAACTGAAGTTTTCATTAAAGTTAAGTTGTGACCCAAATTTTGCTTTTACAAAACTAAGTTTCCTTGCAAAATTGTAATGTGTAAACATACATCGAAAGTAAGAAAAAATGTCACGAAGCTGAGTTTGGAACCCCAAACTGAAACCAAACATAGCCTTAGTTTGCTTGTAATAAACCTGTTCAAACTGTTCCACACGGTATGCCCTACTACTTAAGGCGTAGATGTTTGAAAGCTTAATCTGTTTGCTGATGATTTGTGAATTTTAATTGCATGAATGTTATTTTTGTAGATAGTGGACATGCTTGGATATGACTCAGCTAGATCTGACCAAACTTTAGTCTATGTTCTGACGCTTGGAGTCGTGGAAGCATACAGAAGTTTTGGAATAGGTAAGAGTGTTGCAAATCAAGTTTTTTGAAGTCCTCTATTATGTAATTGGCAGTCTAATTTGTGCTTTACATGCAGCTTCTTCTCTGATTCGGGAGGTCATAAAATATGCTTCAAGTATTCCAACCTGCCGAGCTGTCTACTTGCATGTAATCTCTTACAATAACCCTGCAATCAATTTGTACAAGAAAATGTCTTTCAAATGTGTGAGAAGGTTGCAGGGGTTTTATTTGATCAATGGCCAACATTACGATTCGTTCTTATTCTTGTATTATGTAAATGGGGGTCGGTCTCCTTGCTCACCATTGTAAGTGCAAAATTCCTTTCATTTTTTATCCCTGATTTGTTCAGACTGCTTTTTCATGTAAATGCTTTATACTAATCCTGTTCTACGTAGTGTAGAAAATTTTGCGCTATACTCTTAACTGGGCTGAGTTTCTGAACCTTGATAAGGTTGTTCTTGAACTAATAAGGGTCTTCCTATTCTTTGTTGTTATATACACACGTTTGAACTTGATATGTGAAAAGTATTTCATTTCTTTATTCTAAGTTTGTGTTAGGTGAGATAAAATGTGGAACAATTAAATGCTGCTGTCTTGCTATATTGCAAAAGGATTATTGACTGATTTTCTAAGTTAAACATCAATTTCTTCTTTTACTTTTGGCTGCCTATCTGGCTAACCTTTTTAGTATTTGTTGTGTATTGAGCCACATGCATCCTTTTATCTAAATTATTTGCTAGAATTGTAATTTCAATTTCACATTTCAGAGAGATTCTCACTGCAATAGTAAGCTTCATGAGGAGTGGCTTTAAGTCAGTGGCTGCAAGGCTTTGCAGGAGCGGAAGCAGGAAGATCTCAAGGCGGGCAAAGTGTAAAGAAAGTCATTCTCTTGTGTCAGCAACACCCAACAAAAGAAACGTAGCAGTGGAATGTTCTGGTTATGAGTGTGTTTAATTTTTATAAGTTTTCTGTTTCCTGTATCAATCAACCTCACTATTGTTGATTCCCTCCAGAAAGGTCATATTCGAGCCAAAAAATATTTGTTACCATGATGTCATAATAAACTTCCTCAATCCAGTGAATTCACATATATTGTTAGAAGGTGATAATAACAACATTTAAGTGTATGTGAACAATGCAACTTGTGATTCTGTTGATCATCGTTTGATGCAGTAGTTCTGTAATGGCTAACATAACCATGCAGTAGTTAACAGAGTCTTGGGTCTTAAGCATTAGAAAACACAAACTTTTGAAATATGATTCATGAGCAATAAAATCTTTCATAACAAACATGAAACATAATCCGTAGATCTCTGGTTATCCAGGACTGTTGGTTGTTCTTAACCTGACAGAATGCAGGAGTCAAGATTTTTTATTATTTAAATTTTTTTAAATAATAATTCACATTTCATTTTAACATAATTTATATATATATATATATAATATTATTTTAACTTATTTTTATGATCAAAAGAATAAAATGATATTTCATTTTTTAAATTTAGCAATTACAGTTTTTTAATCTATAAAATTCATAAGTTTATTTACAATTTTTTCATAAATTTTTATTTCAAATCCTTTATTTTTTATCTTTTCTTCAATCCAAACAATCTCACTTTTATTTTTCTTTCCTTTAAAATTCATTCCTTTAAATTTGTCTTAGAATCCTATTATATTTATATATTGTAATCTAATCAAATAAAAAAAAAACATTTTATTGATAAACGTTGTTACTTCAAACACTTGCTATGGATATGAGTTAATGGGAGTTACATTTTTTGTTACTGAAAATCTCTATATAAGACTAATTATGTTTGAGTTAGACTATATAAAACTCTATTATACTAAATTTTTGTAAACTTACTTTTTAATTTTATTTTTTTAAATGTATTTATAAAAAAGTTTATTCATTTATACACACAATTAATTTATTTTGTGATTATTTAATTCATTTAACTATTTTTTTAAATTAGAAACAAATTGAATAAGAATGATAACGTGAATACAAATTGAAATAAAAATGATATCTTTAAATTAGAAACAAATTTTAGAATAAGTGAAAGGTTTAATTAAGTTTTGAGTCGTTTATAAATTTTAATTTTTTAAATAAATTTTTATGATATATTAAGTATTTAATAAAATTACATTTTTAAATGCAAATACAAATCGAAGTTATGAATAATATCATTAAATTATAATCAAAATTTAAAATAAATAAAAGAGTTAATTAAGTTTTGAATTATTGCTACAATTTACATTTTGAATTGAATCGTTTATAATTTTTGTAAGTGCATGTTTAGTTTTGACATTTTAGTGAGTGAAAGAGGAGGACTCAAAAAAAAAAACAAACGGAAAAAGGTTGATTTAATTTTTTTATAATAATAATAATAATAAATAAATAAATATATAATTATTTTTCTGACACAAAAACAAATTAATTGAAACATAATAATTACTTTTGAACGAAAAAAAATCTATTATGTATAGGGATGACAAAAAAATCCGCGTCCGCGGATAAAATCTGCCACGGATAGTTGATACCCGCGGATATTTACTACCCGCAACCCGTGGGTAGCGGATATTTTAATACCCGCTTATAAATGAGTCGGGTATGGGTATTATACTATCCGTATCCGCGGATATCCGCTACCCGCAAAAAATAAAAATAAAAATTTAATTTATATTTTATTAAGTTAAATTTAATTAAAATTAACATTAATTTATATTTTACAAGATTAAATTTAATTAAAATTGAATTTAAATTTAAATTTAATTTAATTTATATTATATTTTATATATATTTTGTAATTCTATTTAAATTATTTTAATAATTTATTAAAATATTTTTTTTAAAATATTTGTGGGTATCCGCGGGTTTTAAAATACCAGTAGATATTTTTTAAGCGAGTATCCGTGCGAGTAGTAAATCGGGTAACGGGTGAATTTTTTTTTGTCAGGTCGGATTGCGGATAGACACTATCCATGTCCAACCCGACCCGTTGCCATCCCTAATTATGTATCTGATATGTTACTAGAGATGTCATTTGAGTCCCTAATCCATGGGTTGACCCTGACCGCTTCTAAAATCAAGCCCCAATTTTCTAGCCCACTTAATAGGGAGCTTTTTAAAAGCCCCAACCCCTAAAGCCCCACATAAAGTGGGTTGGGGTAGGGTTAGGATGAGACTAGCCCCCAAACTAAATTAATTCACTTTGAATGTTTTTTTAGTTATTTTTTTATTTACTTTACAAATTCAATAATTTCCAAATTTTACATGATATTTAATATCTTTTTAATTAAATATAAATGTATAAATATTGATTTTATAAAAAATTATTTAAAATAATTTTTTAATTATAAGTATATTTTAAATATATAATTTTATTATTTTGGAAAGTTAAAAAAGAAAATTTTTATTATTATTTTTATTTAAAAGAAAATGAAAAAAAATTTCAAAAAATAAATTATAAAAGCAACACAGTTGATTTTTCAATAATCGAATTCTGATATTTATATAAATATTTGAAATATTAATTATGGATAGATTTTAAATTCAAATCTACTGATTGGATGAATTTTTAATATCGGTGTAAAATTTTATTTTTTATAATTTGTCATATAAAATTCTTTTGTTGAATGTTTTATATATATATATATATATATATATATATATATATATATATATATATATATATATATATATATATATATATATATATATATATATATATTAAAAAATTAAACCACAAACTTTATGAAGTTTTAAATTAATTTCACGTAATAAAAGAACTAACTTTTTTAGTGAAAATCCTTGTTAGGCAAAATTGTTATAAATATCATATATGTTAGTATACAAGATCTAGATGTAATTCTAGTGATTATAGAATCAGATTTTTTTTTAACCTTTTAGATTAAATTAATATTTTAAAATCAGACTTATCTTTATCGAACAAAGAAAGTTTTTATTGAATTATTTATCATAATTGAGGCTATTGTAATAAAAAATAATTAAATAATAGATACAATATTTTTAAATAAATATGATGTTATAATTAATAACACTAAAACTAAAATTATTATTGTATTTAATTATTAACATATAAAATAAATAAAAGTTATAATAATTATAATAATAAATAAATTACATCAATGTCTCTTAATAAGAAACTAATAAAAAAGACAAATGAATATAATATAAAATATATGAGAATACATAAAAATATATAAATTGATGTAAATGACTAAATTATATGTTTAATAAAAAAAATTCTAAAAGAATTATATAACTTTATAAATAATAAATATTAATTTTATTAAATTTGGAAAATTAAAAAGTTAAAAAGTTATTAAGTCAAAATTTTAACGTTCACACCAATTAAAAGAAAATGTAATTTTGATCACAAATCTTAATAGAATGATATTGATTTAAACTAGTGACAAAATAGATTACCATTTATAAATAAATTCGTTAGTCCATCAAAATTTTACAAACTAAATTAAATTTTTTAACTTTTAAACCTTATGTTAATATATCTGAACCGTCAAATTTACAAACCAAAATTAAGATGAAAAATCTATCAAAACAAAATTTGGAAATTAAGGAATAATTGTATAAAAGCATTATTATTAAACTAATTAATATAGAAATAGTTATGAAGTAAAAAATTAATTTTATTAGCAAAAAAATATAATTACATATGAATCAATTATGGTTATAAGTTATTACTAACAAAGATAAAATGAAAACTGGATAAAAAATAAATATGATCTACGTGTATGATAATATTATAATTTTGTAAAAGGGAAAGCCTATAGGCTGGTCCTGACCTAAAAAGCTTAGCCCAGGCGAAATCTTATTAAAGGGGCTCATTTGACACCTCAATATGATACCTTGTGTTTACACGTGACAATTATAAACTACACAAATGGGAAGGAGATGATGCGGGAAGTGAGAAAAATCTGAAAATCGAGAGGTTCCGTGTACCTCTGTTCCTTGGTGGCGGTGTCTATATAACCACCCTTTTACCCTTTTTCTCCATTTTTTTTTCTTTCTGTTCTGTTCTATTCTGTGAGCCTTAGCTATTGCTCTGGCTATGGCTATGGCTGCTTCAACTTCAACCTCTCTCTCCGTCGTTGGAAGTGGCCTCGCCTTCCCGCACCATCATCTTCACCTTCCCGCAACATCCTCAACTCGTTTTCGCACTCGATTCCGGAACAACACTTTGTTCCTATCGTCTCTCCCAAGGTATCACTCATTCTTTATCTCTTTTTCTTTTGCCGATGCTTCCAATGTCAAATTCCACCTCTACAGTTGCTAATTCGTCTTTCCCTATCAGTGAAAGAAGGAGGCTCAAGGCTCTTTCTGGTGGATCGGGATTGCGACGGAACAAGCCTCGCGACCACGCTTTTGTTGTTGGTGAATCCTCGTTCTTGCTGCCGCAACAAACTTGTGCATCTTGCTGTCTTGCGAGGAAACGCCGTTCCAATCTTGGAACATTTGTGCCTGGAGCTTTTCTTGACAAGTCTTGTTTCCGCCTATCTAACAGTAAACTACATCGTTCTTCTGTGAGTTTTCTGGCTTCGTTTCTACCTGATAATTTAATTTTCAATTTGTGAATGTTTCATTTCACTATTCTCTTTGTGGCTGATAAAAAAAAAACTTTTGCCTTTCTTTTTTGTGGTCTTTGGTTGTTATATTATAACCGAGTCATCTTTGTCTGTGGCTTTCAAGATTTTTAAAAATCTACTTATTATTCCAGTAAGAATTAAACTAGAGGAGTGTCTCTTGTATTATATCTTGGGTCAAATTTATGTTTGTGTTCATGGATTTTCTTCTGTCAAGCAGGTTCAGATTCCGCGTGCAACTGTAGGTCCAGATGAGCCACATGCAGCAAGTAGAACCTGGCCAGATGGTATTGTCGAGAAACAAGATTCAAGTGTACATGATAATGAAAATGAACTAGAGCAGATAGAGGGGTTTCTAAGCTCTGAACTTCCGTCTCACCCGAAGTTGCACCGTGGTCAACTGAAGAATGGGTTACGTTATCTGATCTTGCCAAATAAAGTTCCACCAAAAAGGCAAGTTTATTAATTTTCATGAATTCCTTTCAAAACTAGGACGTCTTTCAATGTAAAAGTGCCGATTTTTCATTCTTGAGTTTGTTTATCAATGATCAATTTCAAGAATGCGATAAAGATATTTTGATATCTCTTATCCACATGCATGACCATTACTTGTTTGAGGCATATTGCTTTGTCTTTTACAACCCCCTGAGGCGCTTCTTCTCAGTGTCTTGTTTCCGTGTCATCAGTATTTCTTTTTGCTGGAATGCTATGTTAGCAGTTCGTATTTTTGAATTGTGAAATATGTTTAATTTAAATTGTGACTGTGAAACATTCTTAGGTGCAATGTGTCAAGTTTGCTATTACATTACTTCTAGACGATTTTTTAATATAACCAATACAGTCAAATATGATATAGTTTTGTGCATTTTCTGTTGAACATTGCTTTGTTGCAGTTTCTCTAGAATCTGCTTGTTGTCAACTGCTTAGTATCAAGTGATTCAATTTTTAGGTTCGAAGCACATTTGGAAGTTCATGCAGGATCAATAGATGAGGAGGAGGATGAGCAAGGAATTGCGCATATGATTGAACACGTTGCTTTCCTAGGAAGTAAAAAACGTGAGAAACTTTTGGGAACAGGAGCGCGTTCAAATGCGTATACTGATTTCCACCATACAGTATTTCACATCCATGCTCCTACGAGCACCAAGGTATGGGCCATTTGAAGTGCAGTTCTTTGTGATGTATTCAATTATTTTTTCTTTGATATATTTCATTAAGGATTTTGGACTTTTATTCAACTTTGTTATGTTACTAATTACTATTTAATCATGCATATGAGAATAGGGTAAATGGTGTTTCTTGTGTACTTGTGTCTAAAGCAATATGTAGAAATTATTGACATTGTAATGGGTATGACCAGTTCATATTTTGAACATAACAATATTTAACTAACAGTATAATTAAGTTGTAAGAAGAAATTGTCATGGAAACTCCCAACTCCTAATCCCAATGTTCTAATGGTATCAAAGTTTTTGACACTTAAAGTTTGTGACAAGTGGAGGTAAATCCTTGTCAATGATGAGCAGTGTTAAATAGTTTTCTTTAAAAGAGATTCAACATGATATTTAGAGTAAAATTCCATTAGGGCACAGGGAAAGCATTGGACTCGATTTCTAGGAAAGAAACATCTCCAGAGAGAGAATGCAATGGAAGAGTGAAGATTATTCTTAATTTAACCTTGCAAAATCTGCTAGAAAAGTGAGAAAAGCTCAAGCTTTATGAGATCTATTTAAGTCATATTTTTAGTAAATGTGGGATTGAATATGACCTTGAGATTGCAATAAAGGCAACACTCAAAGAGTCCACAATTAAGGTGGGCTGGGGTTGAGCAATTACTAAGGCAACTTTCTGACAATCATAAATATAGAAAATTTGACAGTCATATTTTGTACGCTTATTATTTGATAGAATTCTTTTTTGACGCATGTTAACTGTGTACAGTTTATCCATGTGTATCCTGCTATTATTTTAAATCTGTCAATGGTTTAGGCTTTCTTGCCAAATTGTCTTACCCTAAATCTATCCCTTTGATCTTCTTTGACCGTTTTCTTTGATTGTATAACTCATTACAAACCTTTAAAGATTAAAGGAGCTTTGGAATCGTTTTGGGAAGAGATTTTAGGCTAAGTGTGAGTTTAGTGTCTCTTAAACATGTGATACACAAAAAAAAAGAAGAAAAGAAATGAAAAAAACATGGAATATTTTCTGTTATGTTTCTACAGTGACACTCATTGCTTTTGGTTACTGGAGAATTGTATCAATTGTAAAAAAAGAAAAAAAAAATTGACACTCCTTTGAGACTATATCTTACTGAGAAAAAGACACCCTTTTGAGACCAAGTGCAAAAAATTAGGTTACGGGAGAATTGTTGTCAATTAAATAAAAAAAAAGTTAGCAATTTTTTTTAGTAAATTGACACTTCTTTGAGACTATATCTTACTGGAAAAGAGACACTCACCAAGTATGTCAAGTCCAAAGTATTGGAGTGGAAGATCCATACTTAGTTGGCAGGTAAGTGCCTTTAAGGTCAGAAACTTAAAAGAAAATATTCTATAAAGAAAAATAAAGTTACAAAAATTATCTACCTTGTGTCTTGCCTCAAATAATAGATTGCACTCAGGGACCAAAAGTTAATCATTGATTCAAAAACTGTAAAATGTGTCACAATTAAGGTGGGCTGGGGTTGAGCAATTACCAAAGCAACTTTTTGACAATCATAAAGTATAGAAAAATTGACAGTCATACGCTTATTATGTGATAGAATTCTTTGACGCATTTTAACTGTCTACAGTTTATCAGTGTGTATCTTGCTATTATTTTAAATCTGTCAATATCTTGCTTTCTGGGTTCTTTTTCTTTAGTGCTTAATGTAACCACGTCTAGTCATCTAAAGCAATTTGAAATTGAACATGTCTCTCTTGTTTTCAATATATGTATATATGAATGAAATCATATTGAATATTTTAATATTTCATTTTGTTGTTGATCATAAACGTTGTTTGTTAGGATTCTGATGGGGATCTACTTCCATTTGTTCTGGATGCCTTGAATGAGGTATGATTTTGGACTTTGTTTTTTTTCACGGCATTGCCCGTAAAAGCCTCTTCCACATCTCTACACATGCTTATTTTTGCTTTAACATGATATTTCATTTGACCTTGGTCTTATGCTTTGGTTTTGACTCTACTTGTCTGGGCATAATAGTTTAGATTACTCACAGCTAATTGTTGTTGATATATGCAGATAGCTTTCCACCCAAAGTTTCTTGCTTCTCGGATTGAAAAGGAACGACGTGCCATACTATCAGAGCTTCAAATGATGAATACAATAGAGTATCGAGTTGATTGTCAGGTGGGGAACAAAAAATATCTCTAGGATATTCAGGCTATCAACTTTGTGTTTACACATAATGTTGACTCAATTTTATTGTTTCCCATTTTACATTGCTTTTATTTTCTGTAATTGCAGTTGTTACAGCATCTTCATTCTGAAAATAAGTTGAGCAAAAGGTTTCCCATTGGATTAGAAGAACAGATAAAAAAATGGGATGCAGATAAAATAAGGAAGTTTCATGAGCGTTGGTATTTCCCTGCAAATGCTACCTTGTACATTGTGGGGGATATTGATAACATATCAAAGACTGTTTACCAGATTGAAGTATGTCCTACATTTTTATATTCATAAGTTTGGTTATGATCATGGTTATAATATGTAGGAATCTTATTCAATAAGCTGTTGTCACACAGGCAGTTTTTGGACAAACTGGTGTGGACAATGAGAAAGGTTCTGTAGCCACTCCAAGTGCATTTGGTGCAATGGCCAGTTTTCTCGTTCCAAAGCTTTCTGTTGGTTTGGGTGGAAATTCTATTGAAAGATCAGCAATGGATCAATCCAAAATATTCAATAAGGAAAGGCAAGCTGTCCGTCCTCCTGTGAAGCATAATTGGTCACTTCCCGGGAGTGGTGCTGACTTGAAGCCACCACAAATATTTCAGCATGAGTTACTTCAAAATTTTTCAATTAATATGTTCTGCAAGGTATAAAGAGTCGTGTTATCTTATTCCTAACTCAAACTTAGAGTATAGATTTTTGTAGTTGCTTTTGTGTATCAATTATTATCTACATGTGCTTAAACATTTTGGAGCTGATAACAAAGTCAGAGACTTCTTGTGGTGGAGAAATGGTCAATGGAGAATGTTTGGCATAACTCATAAAAGGATTGGAACATATGATTTATTAGTTCATATCAAGGTCTACTGGTCTAATGAACAATTTAAATAAAATATTGTCATATTCATATTGGTCTAGTAGATATTATCTTGGTCTAATGGTAATTAGAATGTACTTTAGTGTTGACCAATAACCTTTAAAGACAAGTTGGAATTGTATCCAAGTTTTGCCTGTCATGCCTCTCCTTATGGCACTAAAACCTTTCTGGCTTTAAGTGTTCTGAAGTATTCTTTAGAATATTTATAGTGGCAAGTTGTTCCATTCTATAGCAGCAATGTGGATAGATCAGCCTCTGGCTGATTCTAAAACTCTTGCAATGTTGCATCATTTTCTGCTTCTAGCAAATCCTTAGTCTGGACAGATATGGGGTCCCTCATTTTTTGGGGAGCTTTTATTATTTTACTATCTCTTCTATTCTTGTATCCTAAGTATTCTACAGATAGAATCCCTTCATCCATAAAAAAAGGTATATCTTAGAATTTGTGTTGAGTTCGACTCAACTCTACAAAAATAGCTTGGAAGGTAAGGATTGTCTGAGGACCAAGATTGATAAGTTCTATTTAAGTTGTATCTTGAGTCAACAAGGCTGACCTTTAGGGAAATTTTAATTAGGTATCTAAACTAAAAGAATGTCAATGATTCCTTGATTTTCTATATTTTGTAATTAAGTTGCTGGAGTTAGTTTACGGTGGCATGGAATTGCTAGAATAATACTTCCTTTGATCCTTTATCAAGATTAATAAATGTTGTTAAATCATATAATTATAATTAACAGTGTCACAAATTTAAATTTTATAGCAAAAGTGCCCCTAGTAGAATTAATCAAAATTTTATAGCTGTGCTTTAGAACAATGTTAATTGTGTGTCTACACAGTGACTTTTGATTATTGTTGAAGAATGTCTGTCAAGGTAGGGTGGGTTAATTTTGTTTTCAATTTTTTTGAAGCATTTATATTTATGCTTATAGTATAAATTATTTATCTTGTATCCATAACCATTGGTATATTGACCCTCTTGCTTTGTTATTTTTGGGGTTGGCACTAGTGTTTTATTGATATACTTTTAGATATTAAATTTCCCAAGTGATCCTACTTTTTCTTCTTCCGTACCTTTTTCTTTACATATTCCTTTTTTTTAGTGTTTTATTGATATACTTTTAGATATTAAAAAATTTATGTTTCTTCTCTTTATTAATTATGTTGTTTTATATCTTTTGCAGATACCAGTGAACAAGGTTCAAACATATAGAGATTTGCGCCAGGTCTTGATGAAAAGAATATTCTTGTCTGCTCTTCATTTTCGAATTAATACGAGATATAAGGTGAGATGAAATTCTTTGTATCTTCAGCAGTTTGCTTTCCTGGTCGCATCCTTTTTATGTGGCTACTGTAGGAATTAATTGACATTTATTGATTGATTTTATTGTTTTCATTGTTTCATACAGATATCTGAAAATACGAAACAAAGTGAAAATTTTATGAAAACAATAAATGAAAACGGAAAATTTTTCTCTTGAAAAGCTTGTCCTAAAGTTTTCAGCAATTTATACCCAATTTTCTATGAAGTTTGTCCAAGTTATTGACAGAGATAATAAGTGACTCTATTCTGTGGATTTCAGTTTCTTAATCGTAATACTCAAATTTCCCTATACAAATCACTTTTCACTAGTTCATTATCCATCCCTTAGCATTTAAATGTTTACTAATGCATGGGATTTTACAGAGTTCGAATCCACCATTCACTTCAGTTGAATTGGATCACAGTGATTCTGGAAGAGAAGGATGCACTGTAACCACTCTAACCATAACCGCAGAACCAAAGAATTGGCATAATGCAATTAGAGTTGCTGTTCAAGAGGTTTGTTTCTTTTGTTCTGCTTTGATTGTCTGTGTTTAAAATAGAGCTGTTTCGTATTTTTCTTTCCATTGGTTGTTCCAGTTTTTGCTATTTTTAGATCCATGTCCAACTGCTGGTTTTCAGTCCTTTGTTTAGCATAAAAAGATATAAAATGTCTCAACTTTAGGGCAATAAATTCACATGAAGTTTATGAATTTTTTAACTCTTACAAATGCTCCTAGAATCTTTTTAGGTCTTGTGCTGCATAGAGAAAACCGTATTGTTTAAGGTTTGAAATAACTTGAATGATAGACTACCTTAATTCTTTCTACAGAAAGTGTCTCTAATGTCAATTTGTGTGATATAGGTTCGGAGACTTAAAGAGTTCGGGGTTACCCAGGGTGAATTAACTCGTTATTTAGATGCCCTTCTGAAAGATAGCGAACACCTAGCAGCCATGATTGACAATGTATCTTCTGTTGATAACTTGGATTTTATCATGGAAAGTGATGCTCTTGGACATAAAGTTATGGATCAGAGACAAGGGCATGAAAGTTTACTTGCTGTTGCTGGAACAGTTACCCTCGAGGAGGTAATTTTGTTGATACCCATTGGACCTTGTGCAAAATGTTAAATTACCTTTAACTCCTCTCTTTTTTCTGTTCTTGACTCTTTTATTATGACAACTCAAGTAAAACTGTAGAAGTGTCAGGCATGAGCTGATTCAAAGGTCTTGTGCAGATAACTCTTTGCTACCTTTTAATATTTTAGTGCAATTTTTTTTATCCTGATAAGAAAATTATTTATTTTTCCTTTTGCTTAGTTATTTTTTGCATCCATGTTAGAGATGAGGTTTTAGTTTTTCTTATTCTATCTTAGATTGTTTTCTTGTAGCTCATTATTGTCCTAGTTAAAGAAAATACTTGGAACACTTTAACATCAATGGCAACTGTACTGATTTTACTTTTAAGAAATTTTAAGTTAAACAGTATATTTCCATGACAATTTCATATTTATGTTACTTGTTTTGTTTTGTTCTTATGTTGTGTCTTTCTCTCTCTCTCTCTCTCTTTTTTTTTTTTTTTAAATTTAAACATAATGTATTACATATTGTATTTTATTTTAAATTTAATATGTTTAAAAGTTATCTTAGAAAATTTTGTTGTAACTCAAAATCTTAGCTGGTACTTTCTAATATAGTTATTTACTTAAAATATCTTATGATTCAGGTCAATTCAGTTGGTGCCAAGGTGTTAGAATTTATAGCTGATTTTGCAAAGCCTACTGCACCGCTTCCTGCTGCAATTGTTGCTTGTGTTCCAAAAAACGTTCACATTGAGGGAGCTGGTGAAACAGAATTCAAGATATCATCCACTGAGATTACGGATGCTATCAAAGCTGGACTGGATGAACCTATTCAGCCAGAGCCTGAGGTATCTTCCTTCAGATTAATTCCTTGTTAGTTGATCCTATTTTGCTTTGGAAGAATTGATTTTCATCTGACTACTGATGATTTGTTTTTGCATTTGATATATCGTTATATTCTTCATGTGCTATGATATGACTCCACCACTGATTCAAATTTAGTTCGTTTTTTATCATTGGTGAATTCTATTAATGAGAGCCAATTCTTATGAGTTGGGTGTCTTGTCTATATATACATAATTGCTGTTCAGCTAATTAACTTTCCCGTATGTATGTGTATAGCTTGAGGTGCCAAAAGAGCTTATACAATCATCTAACCTAGAAGAACTGAAAAAGCTGCGCAAGCCGACTTTTGTTCCTATAAATCCTGAAACAGATGCTACAAAGCTTCTTGATGAGGAAACTGGGATCACCCAGCGCCGTCTTTCAAATGGAATTCCTGTTAATTATAAGGTATTTGATGTCAGTTTATATTGGGATTCCCATGAAACTAGCACCTTATTTTCCTTTGCCATGTCATTGTGCTCAGCATTGTATATTTAAAATTGGTGACTCAGTCTACATGCATTTCTTAAGTCCATTCTACTCTGTTACTGCTTTGTTTTATTCTATTCTGCAATAATGGATTGTACCATTTTTGATAGAGCAAGGAGACATAATTTGTCAAAAATTTAATTTTCAGTTTCTATTATGTTTCCACCATGCCATGCAATTTCTAGCTGATTCCACAAATGCAATCAGTTTATTGAACTTATTAATGCATTTTATGGATGACAGATATCAAAAACTGAAACACAAAGTGGTGTGATGAGGCTGATTGTTGGTGGCGGACGAGCAGCTGAGAGTTCCGATGCAAGAGGATCTGTAATTGTTGGTGTGAGGACACTTAGTGAGGGGGGTCGTGTTGGTAACTTCTCAAGGGAACAGGTAACTATCTTTTCTTTACTAACGGATGTTTCCAAACGTCAATGTTATGTTTCTATTTTCCAATTGCGTTGCATTGTTCTGGTGGCTTACTTGTGTAAGTCATGTCAGGAGAACTCTGCACAGTTTTTAATTTCACCACTATAAATCTATTATTTGGACTACTCATGGATATGAATGTGACCTACACTACACAGATAATTTCAGTATCCAAGAACTTATCTTATCTCACTTCTATTTAATGAATGTCCTGTATTTTATGCGTAAAACCAGGTGGAACTTTTCTGTGTAAATCACCTGATAAATTGCTCCTTGGAATCTACGGAGGAATTCATTTCAATGGAGTTTCGTTTTACTTTAAGAGACAATGGGATGCGTGCAGCCTTTCAATTGCTTCACATGGTGCTTGAGGTAAACATCTTTCCATCTTGGTTGTATAATTGCATTTATGTACTCAATTACATATTTGCTCTGTTGCTTATGCAGCATAGTGTCTGGGTTGATGATGCTTTTGATAGAGCAAGGCAATTGTATCTGTCATATTACCGATCCATCCCCAAGAGCTTGGAACGCTCAACTGCCCACAAACTCATGGTAGCAATGTTGGATGGAGATGAGAGGTTTATTGAGCCAACACCAAAATCACTGGAGAATTTAACCCTGCAATCTGTTAAGGATGCAGTGATGAATCAATTTGTTGGCAACAACATGGAGGTTATCATTAATTTATTAAATTCATAGTTCTCTTACAATTACATTCAGACACTAAAATGTTCTTTTTTTCTTTAGGTATGCATTGTAGGAGACTTCACGGAGGAGGACATTGAATCTTGCATTCTTGATTACCTGGGCACGGCACAGGCCACAAGAAACCATGAAAGAGAGCAAGAATTCAACCCACCCCTATTTAGATTATCTCCATCGGAGTTGCAGTTTCAAGAAGTGAGAAGCTAAGCATTTATTACCTTTTTTTATATGTTGTTTTGTGACAAGTTAACGTTATATTATTTGTTGTATGTTTGGACAAACTTCTCCATAAGGACTTGTAGGTGAGAAATATGAAGAAAAAAATAAAATTGACTTCTCCTTAGGTTTAAATTAACTCATACACTTATTTGCACGGTCAAATTTAGTGTTTATACTTTTTGAATTGGTGTTAATACAACAATGAACTAGGCTTTTGACATGGTTATTCACTTTTGCCTTTGCAGGTATTTTTAAAGGACACAGATGAGAGGGCATGTGCTTATATAGCTGGACCAGCCCCAAACCGTTGGGGTTATACTGTCAATGGAAAGTACTTGCTAGAGTCAATTAATAATGCTTCAATAACCAATGGTGAACTTCGTTGACTTTTTTTCTTGTGTCATAATATTTAAAAAGTTATGTTTTCAGTTGTTAAAGGCTTGAAATGGCTTGTGCAGGTGATCAGTCAAATTCTGATGCCCAACCGATACAAGGTTTGCAAAAGAGCCTACGTGGTCATCCTCTTTTCTTTGGTATAACTATGGGACTGCTTTCTGAGATTATAAATTCTAGGTATCTCTTTCTACTCTATGCTCACCTGTATTTGGCTTTTTGAAGAAAGTTAGCAAGCACAAATCCTCTATAGAATGGTGTGTTAGACACGCCTTGGACATGTGTTGGACACCCTTCCACTTTGTCACAATTATAAAATAATATTTTTCTGACTTGGATGTCTCTTCAACCCGGCTTGGCACATCTTTGGCATGGCTTGGATACGAGCCAAGAGTGGAACTCTTGATTTCATTTCTTAGACACTTACATTAATATTTTTTAAAAGGTCAACTTTTAAATATTGTGATACTCACCAGTTTTTTGGGCTCATTTTCAAAGAACTTAATTAGATGTTAAGGTTGAGAAAAATTACTAGATGGTTTAACTTTTTAAGAGATCTTGGGATATTCTTTTCGTTTAGACTGCATTGTGAAATTATCTCAGTATTCTATTTGTTGGAGTCATTATTATATGAAATTGTAAAGCAACAATTTTGTTTTTAAAATGAGTTATATAAATCTTAGTTAACAATTTAATTTTGTCTTTTGATTTTATATTCTCTCTCTATAAATAAGAATACTTATCTTGACCTTTTCAACTAACATTCTTCAATGAGATTATTTTTATAATTTTTTTCTTTAGCCAGAGCGATTTTAGGGCTTTTCTTAACTAATATCTTCAGTATCATTATCTATATTTAATTTAGATTTCAATATTTTTTAAAACTAATTATCAACAATTAAAAAATACTCCTGTATAATTATTTATATTAATATAATATATAATTTATATGTTCAAAAGTATTTTTTAAAATTTAATTTAAATGTTCAAAATTATTTTTTTATTTTATTTTATGCTTTTGGTAAGAAGTGTAGAAAGGAGTAATGTAACTATTTCAAGAGTAACTTTAAAAGCCATACTCCTTATCCTTAGGCTTGATTTTTCTCTTAAATTAACTCTTAAACTTATTCTTGAAGTGACTGTTTGGACTTAGACAAGGCCAAAATGCTATTTTGGGCTGGAATATTGTAATATCTATGAGTAAATGCATACTAAATACAGATTGTTATTTTCAAATTTTTTGGTCAAAAATCTGATTACATTTTTCCTCTACAGGCTCTTCACCACTGTCAGAGATTCTCTGGGGTTGACGTATGATGTGTCATTTGAATTAAACTTGTTTGACAGGCTTAAATTAGGATGGTATGTGATCTCTGTCACATCAACTCCAAGCAAGGTGTGAGCTCCATTCTTGTAATATATTCAATCTAATTTTTGCTGCCAGTTTCCTTCTGTTCAAAAGTTTTACGTCAAATTGATTTGCAGGTCCACAAAGCTGTTGATGCATGCAAGAATGTTCTTAGAGGTTTACATAGTAACAAAATTACCGAGAGGGAATTGGACAGGGTTAGTTATTGAAATGCTGGATTTGTTGTGCATTAAAATTTAGTGGAAGCACTTTTAGACACAAGTTTTTCTGCTAAATGTATCAGTGTTCGAATTCGATTAGTCTCATATGAACTGATTCTTGAGCTTTGTATTGTGTTTCTCCGTGATGGTTTCTTAATGAAGGGCAAATACTGGTTAAAATGCACGTGATGCCTTCATTTAATTTCCAAATATGGTTTAACTTTTTCATGCTATTTGCTATGCATTTTGAATTTGAGAATTCCTTTGGTGCTTTTTTCTAATGTAGGCTAAACGAACCCTTCTTATGAGACATGAAGCTGAGATCAAGTCAAATGCCTACTGGTTAGGGTTATTAGCTCATTTACAAGCTTCTTCTGTTCCAAAGAAGGTGAGATATAAATATCTGAATCTTCAAGTGAGATATTGGATTTTTACTTTGATGCAAAACAAAACAAGGTTTAAGGTTTTTAGTCTTGCCAACATTTTATAATTTTTTATTCTTGTTTCTAAATTATGCTAATATCGATTGTGGATCCAGGACATATCATGTATCAAGGACCTAACATTTCTATATGAAGTTGCTACTATTGAGGATATATATCTTGCATATGAACAGTTGAAAGTGGATGAGAATTCTCTATATTCATGCATTGGAATTGCTGGAGCTCAGGATGCGCAAGATGTAGCAGGTGTAGTAATGTTCCTAATGTCTAATATTGAATCTTGCTTTGTTTTTTTTTTCCAACTTAAGTCCGGATTTCATCTCTCATCTTTTCCAAATTTGAGCAGTATTTTTTGTCAAATTTTTCACTTCCTAGGTTTGACTAAGTATAAAAATTTTATTCCCGAAAGAACATTTCAATCCTTTAAACATAGAAATGAGAAATGATATCCCAATTCCAAATCCAGCCCTAAGTTCTGATAATAGACATATGAACACATCTTGCACTTGAAAAATTTGAACTTCAAGATCCCTCTAAAAATGTTCCATAGGTAACAAACAGCTCTTCTCTTCAGAAGTGCAGCGATGTGTCTATAGTAAACCAGTTTACTTTATCTAGGCTTGTGTGGGTTGGCTAAATGTGGAGTGTATATAAGTAAGTAGAAAACACCATTTTACCACATAATTTTGGAAGAAAAATATTTGTCTCATTTTGGAGTGCTAGTATATAATAATGGTTACTGACGTAATTTTACTATCTTTTTGCAGCTCCTTTAGAAGAGGTAGTAGCGGATGATGTCTATCCCGGTATTATTCCAGTGGGAAGAGGTTTATCTACAATGACAAGACCAACTACTTAATATTTTTGAACTATGTTTTGGCCTGCTCGCTTTAAGATCTACAGGTTAGCATTTTTTGGCTATTCTTTTTTTTTTTTGAAGTAGATCAGACAGTTTGTTTCCTTTTGTATAGGTTGTTTTGGGATGATGAGGGTTACAAAAAAGGTTGTCCAATGGTTTTTGTTTCCTTTCTTGCAAATTGTTTGATAGTGAGGTTTTTATTATTTGTCTCTCAAACAGGACTCGAGAGTTGATTAAAAGTTGTGGTTGGAAGGATCACAAGAAGCAGCTGCTGCAGCTGCTGCTGCTGCATCATCTATTATTGAAACAAGTCGATACAAGAAGCGATTTTGGACTTGCATTGCATGTTATTGATTTCCTTGCTTTTTATGTTGGGTTGACTATTAATAAAAGGCAATACTTTTGTAGGATTAGAATAAAGAAAATATAGAATCCAGCACTAAGATGTATAGCTGCCATTTTTTTGTCTGTCGGCCATAAATTTTGCTGGGAGAACGCCGACCGTATCTTAGCGTAGGAAACTAATTTCTTATTTGAATTGTAAATCACTGTTTCCGCGCTTGTAAACTACTATCTCTCTTTTCCTAAACTCAATGCTAACCTCATTTTATATCTATTTGATATATACAATCTAAAACGAGATTAAATAAGAAAAAATATTAAATATGTAGTCATAATCCTACTCTCGTAGGAAAATTTTCACAATGCTTGTTATTTCATTATGGATGTTTTATATAAATGCATACATTTTCTAAAGTCTTGCATATTATTTCTTTTGACATTCCTCCCTAAGTTTATTTCAGCAGTCGTAGTAAAAGGTAATTTCCCTCTGTTATAGACTTTTAAAGTATACAACTAAACTATTTTCTACAATCCTCATCTCTTTTAAATTATACACAATAAAAAATTCTACAAGCTTTATTATTTAGTTTATGAAGTTATGATTTTTTATTTTATAAAACTGATACCTAACATGAATTTCATAAGCTAATTCATAGGTTTTATAATTGAAAAAACTATCATTCAAATATCTCTCTTAATCTTATATATAAAAATCAAGAGAAATGGAAGTGTAGAATTGGTGTCTATATGTAAGGTGCGTTAGCTGAAAGTGGATTACATCTGGCTCTACTGCATTTTAATTCTATAAGCTAATCAATCTCTCAAATATAATTTGCATCTGCAAATTTTCATTTTAAAAAGAAGCTCCACAAAATAAATATAAAATATGTTAGTATGGTAGTTCTTTGCACGTCAAGACATTATTAAAATATTTATGAAATTAATTCAAAGTCGTCTTGCATCGTCTTCTCAACTAACCTTTGGTAAATGTTGTAATTACGTGAATCTTTCCATTTACCAACTCCTTTGATAATAATTAATGGTTGTGATGGTTTGGACTTGTGTACCACATTTTTAACTTTGAAGTTGAACAACTTTTAGTTTCAGAACAACGACCAATCCCTTTCACTTATCCAATTAATATAAGTATTTTAGTTTAACGACATTAGTCTTTTTGTGGCAAACATGTACCAAGTGAGCAAGTAAACATGGTTTATGTTAAACGGTCTAATTATTTTTATCTAGTAAAAGAAATCAAGTTTCATAAGTAATAGTAGATTTCGTTATTGTTCTTTACGACATATTCCGTTTACACGAAATCTTTAGCAGATTGAGGTGTCATGTGTTAATTAGTTAGATAAGATGAAATATATTAATTTAGTAACATATAAAATGCTATATGTATATATATAGTGGCTTGTAAATGTGGATAATGAGGTAATGTTGTCTACTATCCCTTTAACCCCCCAATTTGACTATTGTGTCCAATGACAGTGACTTGGTTTTGCTGCAAAACACCCCTTAATGTCTCTAGAAGGAACAACATACGCACTACACTTTTAAATAGCTAAGCCAAAGTCATCTATCAAACTTTTGTCTTTTTGCTTCAAACTCATTGAAAACCATGCTATACCTATCATTTTATTTTCCTACAACTCATCTTCTGATAAAGTTTAATGCTTGATATGATCACACAAACACTGATAGACATTTTCAATATTGATACATACTATGTGCTCTCTTTCTGATTCTTTCTCTTTACAAAGCTTAAAAGTTTTCACATATCAGTCAGTAAGAAAATTACGTTAATTTCTTCTAAAAGGACAATGGGTCCATTCAAGATAAAGGGAATTTCTCTCTTGTGCTTGTGTTGAATAAAAGCTTATGACAGATGGCTTATACATAAGGCATGATGAAATTGACTAAGTTACCTTCCGGATTTTCCATGAAATATATAGTATAGTATATTAGAGTAGAGAGAGTAGTTTTACTGTGAAATCCATTCCCATTTCTTTTCTTTGGTATAAATGTTGCATTCTGTTTGGATGCTTATCTATGTCTACAATTCCTTCTGTATGACTCTGTTGCTGTGGAGACACTGGAAATTAGTTGAGGATTCCCTTACTTTTGAGTGTTTAATTTAATAAATCTAAAGAAAATGGTGCAAAAGCTTTCTGTCAACGCCATTAGGGTTTTGATACTGAGAAGAAGAAATAGAAAATAACGGATGCTATAGTGTATGAGATTGGGAACTCAGATATTAGAAGACAAATTAAAATCAACGGCGTTTTAACCTTTAGCATGTTTCTATATACATACCTTTAATTTAACTTTGTCTGAGAATCATCTTCTTATTCCCACTCTCACCTAAAAGTAGTGATGATTCTTATATTAGAACTAATTAATATACAGATTAGAGCAGAAAAATAAAATCGTATTTCTTTTTATAAAGTCGTGAATACTTGATTTTTAAATACATGGTGGTGGGATGCAAATACGTAATCATTTTTCACTTTTACTACCTAACAAAGATTGAATAAAAGGCTGCTGCACCTACCATTCAGTGTTCTTGTACATAAAATATGCAGATTTTATCAAACACATGCCAATAGTCGTTGATTTCGCAATATAATCTCATGATATTGTCATTGGGAATCCAAACGTGAATCCAAGTCCATCTTGGATAGAAATAAAAAAGTAGAATATTATATAAAGATAAAAGACCTATTAACTCATTGTCTTAAGTTTTGGATAGAGAGTGATAGCAATTCTTTACGTGGTTAAACTTAGATCTCATTAGTATTATGCTGGTATCAAAGTTCGTCTTGATGACGGGTTCAGACCTTTCAGGTAAGCGTGTCCGTTAAAAATGAACAACTCGGTTGGGAATCCTTCGGTGTACCAATGTGAAACTTGTTATCTATATATGTTGTGTGGATTCGTTGAATGGAGGGTCCCAGAAGAGGATGGTTTATGCAGTTTTTGCGTCCATTGAGTTGCATGACACGAAACACAAAATCATTAAAATGTTGAGACACATTGGATGGTTTCATGTTAGGAAGTTTCTTCTGTGATTGGGCAACGAAAAGTGAGTTCAGCAGTCACTGAATGATTGCCACGTGGAAACCAACCCCAGCTGGTGGTTGAAGTTCGTTGCTGTTTTTGTGATGTGTTTTGGAACATGTTGCCCTAGCCACACGCATACATGCATGTGCCTTGTTCTTGTTGGACAAGTGAACAAGGTCATACTCATACATCTATATCCTTCTCTACCAATACCTAGCCCCTTTTGAAATTTTCACCATCTAACCCTTCTACGTATATCCTTCCCATTCATTCATTTATTCTTTTCACTTCTCTATTCACCATTTTCTTCCTTTCTTTCTGCATAAAACAAAATCACTTTTGTTCCGGTTATGTTGACTCCACTAGCTATAGTCTTGCTACTTTTGTACCACAAATTAAATAAAGTCAAATCATAAAGAGAAAGAAGGTTTGTCACAGAAGCTACTGTTATGTAGATATCAGTTTTTATCAATTATAAAGTCAAGCGTAAGCATAAGTCTTACATAAAAAAAGAGAAAATTGATATATAACGATGAAGACTGTAAACTTACAGTTTTTGGTGATGCCAATCATTTATATAATTGAAATTAGATTTTATCCATGTTGTGTTTTCTTATCACTAAAGTCCATTAATATGTGTAATGTATGTATGGATTGGATTTATACTAAGAATAGATTAAGGTTGCAAAATAGATAAAATTTAAGGAGAAGAATATAAGTTATAATTACATGAAAGAGATGCACGACATTTAGGTTACTCTAATTAATGTGCTGAAGATTAAGATATGAAAACTGATATGATTTCATATTTCAGTGTATATATATATATATATATATATATATATATGGAAGCTGAAGATAATATCGTGTTTTAGAATACTGACAAAAACGAGGTAAGAATTTTCAACTGAAACTGTTGATTATAATGTGTATGATTTCTAAAAGGAAAATATTTACGTAACTGTTGGTTGACATATTAGAGATTATTATGAGTAAAAATAAATGCAATTTGTGGAGTGAGTGTGTGCAGATTCCTTTCAGGGTCGTTATCTATATGACTTTGTGTACGATGCCACCACAACATGATGCATACATCGTAACCTTATATATAACAAACACTTATGTGGTAAATGTTAGTTTTATCATCCTCTTCAAGAAAACTTCAAAGGTAATTGGTTTCTCTTTCTCTTTTTTGGTCTCTTCAATGAAACTGCATATCCTTATACTATATTGTTATTTCATCATGAATTAGTATTATTATTGCATGCAGTGGTGATGATGAGAACACCAAGCAGTGATGAAAGTGGGTTGAAGAAGGGGCCATGGAGCCCAGAAGAGGATAAAATACTAGTGGATTACATTCAGAAGCATGGCCATGGAAGTTGGAGAGCCCTTCCAAAGCTTGCAGGATTGAACAGATGTGGAAAAAGTTGCAGACTAAGATGGACTAATTACCTCAGACCTGATATCAAAAGAGGCAAATTCTCTGATGAAGAAGAGCAACTCATCATCAATTTACATGCTGTTCTTGGCAATAAGTAACTAACTATAATCCTCACACCTTCTTCTTCTTCATCATCGTCTACACAAGAATCATGACTACTTGAATGATGAGCATGATTTTAGTATTCTAAATTAAATAATGGTCCCATAAAATATTTTTACATTCATTTGACACGGACTGTAAGGATAAAATGGTCATAAAAGTATAAATTTTTGTATTTTTTCAAGAAAGAAAAGAGTAAAAAGTGAAGGATAGTTTCAGATGAATATAAAAAATTTAGGTGTATCAAATAATCATTATTCTTCTAAATTTGTTTTCATTGTTTATTATCAGGTGGGCAGCTATAGCATCTCATCTGCCAGGAAGAACTGATAATGAAATTAAGAATCTGTGGAACACACATTTAAGGAAGAAGCTTTTGCAAATGGGGTTAGACCCAGTGACTCACCGTCCAAGAACTGATCACCTAAACCTTCTTACCAATCTACAGCAGATTTTGGAAGCTGCAAAAATTGTCAGCAGTTTCACAAACCCTTGTGACATAAACAATGCTCTAAGGCTACACTCAGATGTCACGCAACTGGCCAAATTCCAGTTACTGCAAAACATGTTTCAGCTCACTGGTGCCACTCCTTCTCCTTCTTCACTGACAGATGGTTTTCTGAATGACGTTTTGGGGTTTAATCAGTGTAGTAATCTCCAAAACCTTCATGATGGTAATTCAGTTTCTCAAATCCTTCCCAATGTCCAAAACTTTGAGGCCCTTCAGCTGCCTTCTCCATCAAATTCCCTTCCAAATCTGGTTTCTGCCTCGCCTGAACATTCTCCAGTAAAAGCAGAAAATTTTAATGCAAACTCAAAGGAGTGTTGTAATCCTTCTTCCACCACCTTTGAGTTAACGTGGGGAGATTTCATGGAAGAAGATGCAACCGATAATTATTGGAAAGGTTTCATAGAGTAAGTTTGCTTGTACTCTAATTATTCCCATTTCTGTACACTAATTATTCTCTCTCATTCTATCTGTTTATTTTGCAGCCAACATTCTAACCAGACATGGTCAACAGTCCAATGAAAAAGATGCATGGTATTTGAGAGTTTTCACAGAAATAAATATGTACTATTGTTAATTTAGTTAAGGTTGTTTTGTGTGTATTAATATTGACAGTGGATTAATTGATCGATTCCAGAGATCTAAATATAGAAAAGCTTATGCATTGTATATTATAATGTAACATGGAGATTCATCATTAGATCATACACCAGAGTGTGTGATTTTCATCTTCTTCGTATAAAACTATGAAAACAAAAATGGAGTTGGTAGGGTTTCCTTCACAGAAAATGTCAATGGTTGGAAATAAGCCATTCATGCTGAAGAAAATGCTTGCAATCCACTTATTGTTTGTCTCATTATATTTTCCACACAAACTAGTATCTTTGACAGGAAAAATTAATTAAATAAAATGGAGACTTCAATGGAAACTTGAAGAATGGATAAAAAGATAATCAATATTATAACGATTAGCTGTGTAGAGACTCGACTCAAATGACTCATTTATATATATTATAAGGAGATTCAGATAAAAGAAATTATGATACTAACTCAAGTTCAACTGTCAATGATTCTTTATAATAGTGTAGGGAAAATATTTTATAATCTAATCTAAATAAAATTTCCTGAAACCATAAAAATTTCAAAATGCATTTTATAATAACATAATATTTGTTAAGAGAAGATTATTCTATTATATTTAATATTTTCACATTCACTAGTACTGATAAAGTGAAAAAAAATGACAATGATTATTTAAAAAAATTAAAAACAATTTTCGAATTGAAATATATTAAGACAAGATAAAAAAAATTGGTAAGCGTATGACATTAGTTAAGAATCGAAGTAAAAAAGGTTTCGATTCTTTTTTAATTAAAGTCTTTTAAGTTGTTAATTTTTTTTAAAATGTAACCATATTATATTATATTTTGATTTTTTTAAGTTAAAAATTTATTTCTATACTAGTTGATGGTTTAAGAGTTGAAATTTAAAATAATTTAAATATTTTTTTTCTTTTTTTATATTCTTTGAAATGTTTTTTAAAAAGATAACTATGATAAACAAAACTCAATATAAAACTTTCTATATATATATATATATATATATATATATATATATATATATATATATATATATATATATATATAAAAGCAAGTTCTCTTTTTCTCAAGTGTATTACTGTTTATAAGAATATGATCCCAAATGACTGACTACATATGGAAACATGAAGAAAGAGAAGTTTCACCTGAGAAAATCAAAACTGAAAATTGGGTTCTTGAGATTGTTTTTCTTAATATATGAGTTTGTGTTTTTGTCTGGACTTCTCTTGCATTATTGTCATTGGTTGCTTTATATTGTCTTCAATAATTCTTTGTTTTTTCTGTTACTTAAAGCATGCAAACTTTCACCTTTATTAGGTGAGTGAACATGACATGTGGAACTTTCAATCTCCAACACTTAATGTCTCTTCTTCAATGTCTTCCCTATTTATGACACTTAAAATAATAAATTACTTTGTATTATTTGTTATGGATAACATTTATTAATGTTTGAATCATAAAGTGATAAGAAATAGTTGCACAGAATTGAATTCTTGGATTATTATTTGAATGACTGAATTGTATAAAAGTTAAACAAATATTTTCTAATTTAATTTTATTTTTTAACACATTGGCTTTTAACCATGAGTCTATGCAATGATTTTGTCCTTTGACAGTGGTACTAGAAAGCAACCTAGAAAATTGAACCACATGTTTTAGTTCTTCGGCTTCATCATAATGTATCTTTGTATATAAAAGTCAAGAGTTTTTGTTACATGTTAGGTAAGACTAATCCTATTGATTCTAACCCAATAAGGCAAAGATATAGTCCAAAAATTGTGTAATTTCTTCAAGTAATCCACTTTGGTCCACTATGCAACGAAACCATTGTAAAAATAATACTATCAATCGTTACTATTTCACATTATCACTGTTTTAAGTTGAATTTCAATATCCATATATCTTATAATATGACAGTTTTTCTTCAAATACAATATATATAAATGTTTTGAAAATTTTAAATTAATGTTCTTAATTGGATTCCCTTTTCTCATGCTTCTAAGTGTTTAAATACTCAACAAAAACTTATGTACCTTAATTTGGGCAAAATAGGTGACTTGCAACCTAACTTAAAAAAAAGGTGTTTCTTCCTGCATCAATCACATTTCTTCTTGCACCCCATCACAAACTTAAGGAAATTTTTATCTAAAATAGGGTGGAATGAGTGTGTTCTTGATAAATATTTCCGAAACTAGCTTAGTGTATTCCGGAAAGCAAAATCCGGTTTAATAGGGTGTTGGAAGAAATTTGTTAATTTCATTTTGCCTTAGGTAAATTCATGCAAGAGATGATAACGTTAATATACACACAACTAATATAACCATGCAGATTATTCTAGATACTTTAAGTTTTCTGATAGAGTTCATTAGCTCTGATGAAATAATAAAATTATGAGCATTGATGTATTAGAAAGCTCAATCGGCATGAATCATTGATGTGAATTAGATGAGAAGGGGATTCACCTAAATACTTTAAGAGAAAATTTCTATTGACGACCTTCGATTACAAGAGTTAACAATCTTCAGGTAAGGATAGTTGATGTTTGATTACCACTCACAATTTACACATCATGACACATTCTAATATAAATTTTTTTACGACTCTGAAGTAGATGGTGAGATGCTAACTTTGTGGTTGCTAGAATAGAAGCTATTGATCGTTGAGGGTGAATCTTGTCATTGAATAGGGTTAGACTGATCATTTGAAAACCATGGAGACATGCAATATTTCTAAGAAATTCACAATAGGGGAAAAGATAACAAATGTTTAGTCACTGTATGGGAGACATAAAGCTGAAAGTTAAAGATGAACCTCACAAAAAAAACTGTTCATTATATTAAAATATACATAAGACATGCTCTTCGAAAAAAAGAAATAGTTGGAAAGCAGTAACTTTCATGTCGAGGAGACAGACATTTTTTACTATATTGATATTTTCAAAGGCTAATAATGTATATATATCCATTTCATGTAGCTTAACGAAGAGTATAAATCCTTGAAGGGGCATATAGAGGAATATAAAATAGAAGAGAGATGGATGCAAGCTGCAAAAATCATCACTATAATGCCCTTCTTTAGTTTGGCCAACTTCAAGCACTAAGAAGCATAGAGCTCACTGAGGAGAGCTTAAACTTTCGAACTTTTGAACCATTTTCAGGCTGAAAGATTATCTCTGTACTTGATCTTACGGTTTCTTCTTTCCACTCTGATTCGGAAGCACCTTCACCTCTGTAGTCCCGCAACCTGCATAGAACTTGAAGCCTGGAAGGAGCTGCAAATCATTCCAAGTTAGTCAAAGAAACCGCAAACCAATGACCAAATCAGTACAACTATAGAAAGGTTGCTTTCGTGATTTTTTTTCCCCTCCCTCAGAGAAAGGTATTTATCAGTTGAAACCATAGTTTTACTGAAGATCATTTGCCTCAGGTATTTATTTACATCATAATTAGATGAACCGCAGCATTAATAATCAGCAATGAGGAGATAAAAAAAACGCCTTTCTTCTGACTTCCAAATATCAACTAAGATGCGTTTGATGTACATTGAGGGACAATATAACTAAAATAGCAGAATATAAATATTTGAATTACAACCCAAATTTTGTTGTTTGGTGACTAACTCACAGCCCAACCACACAAGAAGTTGAGAGAGACGGGCTAGAAAGAGTAGAGGGGGCAAATAGAGGAAGAGAAAGTGGCTAGGAAGTAGAACTGTCACAGATAGGAAGGTCTTTTTTTTTGTAACTTTTGGATGGTGTTTAGTCCAGTCCTTTAATTTTTAGCATACCAAGGGCACCTCTAGCGTATAAGAGCTAATTTTAGAATGTTAACATTCTTTCTCCCTTCGCACAGTGATTTTGTGCCTTGATTCTTCTTGATCTTAACTCATACTTTTAACATAAAGGAGTATACTACTTTTACTACGTTTCGGGGATTGAGGATATCATAATCACTGTTAAGCAAACAAATACAACTGGAAAAGCACAACCATAATTTATTCCCAAAAAGATTACCCAGTCCAAACATGCTTGTCTTTTGGATTACCACGCGACTAACTTTTGATCTTCTAATATGTCTTAAAGCCTCAACATCTTCTCGTTTGCCCTTAAATTCCAGAAAGTCACCCAATACGTACTTGTTGCCTTTAAGCTCCACCCTATAAACCAAACAATCTCTTTGTAAGTGAAAAACTACGATTTGGTAACTATTAAATGATATCAACAAAGCTCCAAAACACAATGTTATGAAGGCATGCATATCTGATTTCTAAACCCCATTTTGATCACAACTAACCCAAAAACTGATCAGAATCGAAGATTCTGATTCAGAATAATTTCCTCGGCTGCACCAAAATCATTTTCTTAAGTAGGGACTAAAGCAACATACATTAGTGTTTTAAATCATCCAAAAGGAAGGCACTGAAATAGTGAAATCACAAATATATATATATATATATATGTATGTATATATATATATGTATATATATATACATATATATACATATATACATATATATATATATATATATATATATATATATATATACACACACACACAAGTAAAATACATGGAACCACCCATTAGTCATTTCATAACAGTATTAAAAATCTCTTCAATAAAGAAAAAGAAACCCAGCTGAAGGCTCGAGTGGTCCTATGCATTGTGGCTCGAGTGGTCCTATGCATTGTAGCTCCAAGCTAGCTTTAGCATGATCATTTCTAACTCTGAGATGCTACATACATAAATCCATTATCGGGCCTTCTCTTAATAGAGCATTGATGTTGAATGGGCTTTTGACACACATTCAGCAAAGAGAAACCAGATTTTTAACAAGCCAATATCTGATAGGTCACAGATGGATTCACATATTTGCTTCCCTAAGCCAAGGTTGTGTAAAGGACCCTTTAACAAGCCTCGAATTGCAACAAGTTTTACTAAAAAAATGCAGTGACTAATCAAGTACAAAATGGTAACTAACCTATCCCATATTGGTGCTGAGCTAAGGACAAAATCAAGATTCTGATTAACAGATTCCAGCATATCCTTCTTCCCACTACGAAAAGCACTCTTTACCCAACTAGACAGTTTGCTCTTTGCCTCTGACTTCAGTTGAATCCATTGATCATGGGTAATAACTTCAGATGGAAAACCATCTACAGGAATGGCACTGCAAATACAAATAAAGAGATTAATTAATAATTTTGACATGCATTAGCAAAAGAGGTAAGATAAAATTCTCAGTTGCCTTTGACTAGATTTGCAGATGCATTTTTCATGTAAAAAATACTGCTTCTCAAGTAATTGAACCATACTCCAACATTTGCAGCTTCTTTAACATATACAAAAATTTAACTAGAAATTATACAGAATTTATTTCTTCATTTCATGCAAAGATTTCATAAACATGTAAATAGTAAAATAGTCATTAGTCCGTTACAAGTATTGTAGTATACTAATACTCTTTGGACACTCAGGTATGCATTTTCAATTGTTTTTTTCCCTGATACTGCCTGATACGTATCTGAAAAGTATCCATTCTTTTTTTCATTTGATCTTTTTTCTGATGTGAGTTGGATACTTCTTGATATATATCTGAAAAAATTTAAAGCTTCTAGTCCAACTATGTTTTTCCTCATGTTGTGAGATGAATTCATGTACATACATACTCTTTTACTCATTCTTTGAAGAAAAACAAAATGGACCCAAAATTAATGATATCTGGTTTATGCGCATTCAAACCCTCAACTTTTGTCTAAAAAGGATGAAGAATATAATGTATAGAAAAGGACAGACAAGTTGTGGGACATTAGTGAAGCATGCATGACCCAGTTGACAATGGTGTTGTGTTAGGCTTCTTGAATTGGCAGAGTTTCCTCTTCATGAAGCAAACTTAAAGCTTTTTTATTTTTTAGATGATGGTAATGGAGGAGAGAAGAATGATACCGTTAGCATTAAACAATAGCATACTAATGATGTTACTCAAGAGTCAATACTCATTTTGAGTTCTACACAGAATGTACTTATTGATACAGTTACCCAAGATTCAAGATTAGTTATGATATTGGCGCGGCAACTATACTTTTTGTTATGATTACAAATCACAAATCAAAAGAGAGTAGGATCTAAAAGATTAGAAGAAGAAATTGGCACTAATAATAGTGAGTAAAATTACAAGTAGATTCAAAATCATACCATAATTTAGGATTTGGAAGTATAACTTTGCAACATATGTATCCTTCAGGCAGAGCAACCCCTCTCTGTTCAAGATATGATTCGAGAATAGAAGCTTGCTTCCGTGTTTCTTCCACCTGTACATAATTTGAGAAAACAGTTGACGAACAAACTTACTAATTAGGCAATCGACTGGTGTTCTTCCACGTCCAATGTAGCAGTATCGATAAAATAAATAAAAAAAGTGAGCAAAAAGAAGCCCAAATCACTCTTTATAGTATAATTTAATAAACATCCAAACCAGTTTTTAATTCATCCCATCTTATGAAACAGCATTCTGTGAGGCAATTAAAGATAATATTCAGCATATATAAGAACATAATAATAATAATAATAATAATAATAATAATAATAATAATAATACGATTTCAGTGGTTCCTTACAGGATCAGGGTGACGCTCTGCTTTACGTTTGTCTGGCTTTTCACAGAGCCAGCTACCATCGCCACCAATTGTCAAAATTCCTGAGTAGTTTTTCACAGAAACCACCGCCAGCTCTCTGCAGTATAATAAGTTGAAATTCAAAATAAAAACGAAACCATACTTCAATTATCTACAATATATCGAAGAAAAACTTACAGTAGTAGCCATTGCCAAAATAACAAAAAGATTGAAACGAAGAAAAGAGAGAATACTGTTTGGTGAGAAGAACAATATCCAGTAGTAGACATTGCCAAAATAACAAAAAGATTGAAACGAAGAAAAGAGAGAATACTGTTTGGTGAGAAGAACAATATCAATGCTCTGTCGAGAAGCAGTGTCAGCATCGGGAATTCGAAGACCCACATACACATTTGCTCCATAGATTTTTTTAAGCCTGAGAAAAATTGAACTTGATTTGTGCCCTAGAAGAAAAATAGGAAAAAGAAAGAAGAAAAAGAAAAAGAGACCTATCAGCGACGGAGAAAAGAACAGAATAATCAGATCCCTCCATGTCTAAAACATCGTCGTCGTAAAAGAATCGTCGGAACAATTTGTAGAAGACCAAACCGAAGATAATCTCCAGCCACATCGTTCGTTGCTTCTTCTTCTTCGGTCTTCCACCCACATTGACTACTCCCCAAGGTTCCTGCTTCAAATTTATACTCTTCATATCTATTTTTCTAATACATATTTTATTCCGTCTTTTAAAATTGTTTAACTTTTTCTTTTTTATTTTCACCACACTACATTACATAAGAAAATTATTAAATTACTATTCGTGAATACATCCACTGACTGAAAATATTAGTAATAAGATTAAATTAAATTGTGTTTATTGATTTGTCGACGTATATCAGATTTAATTTGTTTTTATCATAAAAGTCGGCTGGTATAATTTTTTGAAAACATAAAATCATACTGAGAAAAGAAAAATGAGATTGATTGAATGTGAAGTATATTAAAACTGAAATTATACCAAATTCACGGTTCGGTTCAACTTGATTCGTCTTTGGTTCAGTTCCGCTTGTCTCGGTTCACACGGTCATGGCCACTTATTACCATGTTAGTTTGAGACATGAAATTTTTTTAAAAATATAATAAAAAGAAATTTAAAAGAAATATAAAAAAAATTCAAAAAACCACATATATTAGTATAGAATTAGCTACAAAACTTAATTATTTCAATTTTTTTTAAAATAAAAACTCAACTATGACAAAAAAAAATTGAAAAACCTATCTAAAATAAATGTCACCAGAATTATTAAACCTATTCTTAAAAAAAATTGAGAAACCTATCTAAAAAAGTCACCAGAATATTTTAGGAGACCGGAAACGTATTTCCAAACGTATTGTTTATTATTTTTGTGACTTTCTACTTGAAAGTATACTGCTTCAATGTGAGATTTACGTATCCATACTTATGCTTAATCTCTCAATAAAACGCATTACCTTCTATTATTACACTTTTCTGAAAGAAAATACTTTTGTTATATATAAAAAAAATTAATACGGCTTAAATGATGTTACCAACGTCCTCTCATACAAGTTGAAAATATGAGATAGTCTGATTTGTAAAATATCACAAATTCATACGAATACACCAATGGAAGATGAAGATGGGTTTAGTATGTTGCAGTTATCTACCAATGAGAATACTTGGAACAGTAAAAACAATGTTAAATTTTTTAGAGAACTTTTGTGATTTTAACCAAAAAAAAAAACATCACGCACGTGCATGAGGATTTGATTAATTTAAAATGAAAAGATTGGAAAATCATCAGTTAATATTATAAGCAATCTCAACAGGTTTTTTCATCTGAGTATTTTATTCCCTGCAGTACATTTCCTCAATATAGAAAAACTGCCTCCTGAGGGGAAGAGACAAATGCAATCAACCAAGAGAATGTGCAGAATCGCTGACTATGCTGAATCAATCATTGTAGTTGTAAACTTGTAAGGAAACCAATATGTCAATCAATCATTAAAGTAGTAACTTTTTTCTCTATTACATACAACATGCAAAAACATGTTTTAACAAAACAACGTAGAAATTCAGATGTCGATCAGAAGGATTGTAATTAAGCACTGTGTGTATGTTGAGAGAAACAGCAAGTGGTGATTATATGTCAAAGGGGTAGCAAACATCAGAAGTTCTATCTAACTTTCATTGGAATGAAGATAAGATGGTATAAAAATACAATCCAACTTGCCACTTCTTAATTTGGTCAGATCTGTGTAGAAGGGCAAGAAGAATCAGAACAACAGGGGACAAAAAAATAACAATAATTCCAACACATACAATTTACTGTCAACATGGAGAACCGCAACCAAAATAAGTGACTAGAGTAAGACTCCTAAACAATATTACATGCCTCAGTCATTCTTTAAAAGCTATTCATCAAGAAGCAAAATCATAAAGCAAATACATGCAAACAATTTAATGTTCAATATACCTGCCAAGGTAAAATGTTGTAAACTATTTGTGATTGCTACCACCCTTTTTCTTCAGCAGGCTTCCAAACTTGCCAAGCAAAGGCTTCTTCTTCTTCTTCACTTGCTCCTTTGATGGTGAGTTCCTCCCACTATCATCAACGTTCTCTTTTAAAGAGGCTCCATTCATCTGCTCAAAGCCCTCACCACCCTCTTTCTTTGAGTCAACTTCATCTTGTAAGGATTCAGGCTCTGGTTCTCTCTCTGGAGAGAATTCCTTTTTCTCAATCTTGCAGCTCTCCCACATTTTAAATTCTGCTTCTGCAGAATCATCTTTTCCTTTATCTGCATCTTCTTTCACTTTTCCATTCACATTCACAGCTTTGGGAGATTCAGTTTTCTCAGACTTGTCATCCAAGGGAATACTTTCTTCCTGTAAGTTTTGCCTGAGTCCCTCTTCATTGGATGAAAGCTCTACCTTCTTGGACAAGTCCTCTCCGCCGTGTCCGTTCTCTTCAGAGAATTCAACTACTTTAGGAAGCATGTCATAGTCTTTCTCACTGTCAGTAACATCCCCATTTTCCTCAGGCTGATTTCTGCTCGTAGCTTCATCAAGCATCTTAGATAACTCCTCCACCTTCTTAATAGATGTTGATTCCCTCGTTCGAAGTTCTTCATTTTCTTGAAATACGTTCTGAAACTCGTTTTCTTTGTCCAATAGACTCTCCTTCAACTTCATGCTCTCGGCCTTTGCTTCTTTAAGTTCTTCCTGCAAGTGGATCACCTCAGCCTCAACTTCCTTGAGATTTTCCTTTAGGTGTGCTTCTTCCTCCTTCTTGGCACCAGCTTCTTCCTCAGTTTCCTTGAGTAAACGAATCAGCCTGTTGATTTCTTTTCCAAGGGATGAGTTCTCTTCTTCAGTTAGATTTAAGCAGTTGACAAGATGATGTTCTCTCTGTTCCCACTCTGCCTTGGAGCATTCCATGTTGTTCTTGGAATTTTCAACATTACATGTAAGAACATCAATCTCATGTCGTGCATCGTTAAGCATGGACTCGTATTTTTCATCAGTGGCTTTCAAGACCAACTTTAAATCTTCAATCTGAGATTCATAGTTTTCATGTTCCACATGGCTGGCTAATAGCTTTTCCTTGGCATCCCTGGCTTCTGCAGATACTTCATGCAAAGCAGAAGTTAAGCTTTCCATCGCACTTTTAGTCTTTTCTTCTTCATCCCTACAGATCTCTAATTCATTGATAAGTTTGTCTTTGTCTTCTAATAGGGTCTGAACACTGGAAGCTGCAAGCTTTTCCCTATTCAAAGCCTGAGCCTTCTCTTCTTTGACTGTCTGAAGTTCAGATTCCAGACTTTCAACCTTCTTTGACAATTCAAGACTCCCTTCCTTAGCCACAAGAAGACAACGCTCTGACTCCTCAAGATCTTCTCTCTGTCTACCAATTGTCATTTCCAACAATCCCACCTTCTCTTTAAGACTAGAAATTTCAGATTTTGCTTCATGTAACAACTCATTGCTTCCTTCCAACTGTTTCGTTACTGATTCCAAAGACACTGATGTAGATCTCTCCAACTTATTTGCTTCTTCAACCTTCACTTCTAGCTCCTCGACCTTTTTCGTCCACTCCTCTAGCAGACTGTGTGCATAAGATTCAGCCATCCTGGCAGCTTCAAGCTCCACATTAAGATGTTCAATGTGATTTTCTTTCTCCGTCAACTTCACATCATAATCCTTTGCCTTTTCAAGTTCTTCATTAAGAGCATCAATCTCTGTTTGCAGCTCAGATACAATCTTGTTTTCCCTAGCCTCGGTTTCCAGCTTCGAATCTAGTAAGGCCTTCAAATGCATCAGTTCAGCTGAAAGAATCTCGGCTTTCTCCACATGAAGCTCCGCAATTTTAGTTGCATCGTCAGCATGACTCAGTGCCTGGTTCTTTGCATCACAAGTCATGGCAAGTTCTTGCTTAATCCGCTGAAGCTCCTGAGTAGTGGAGAGAAGAGAAGCCACATCCAAAGCATGCTGGTTCCTCACACTTTCCAGCTCTTTCTGCCACTCCACTTCCTTCGTCTGAACAGCTTCAATTCCAGCCTGTTCCAACTCAACGGCTCGGAACTTCTCAATCTCGGAATCCTCCTCGGCCCGCTTCTGAGCCACCATTGCCTCCATGAGTTTCTCATTTGCTTCCTCAGCCACTCTCTGCGCTTCTTTCAGCTCATCAATCGCTTTTGCCTTCTCTTTTTCAGCCTGAATCAGCTGTTCCTTTGCTTTCTTTAGATCTTCTTGAGCAAGATTTAACTGCGTCTGCAATTCTGAACCCTTCGCAACTCTTGGAAGTTGTTTCTGGAATTCAAGGAACATAATAAGCATGTATAAGGAGACAGATAACCAAAGAAAAAGTATGACTACACAGATTTTCCTTTTGTGCCATACCAAACTATCAATATTCACATACCACTTACAGTACATCTTATAAATGGATAAAAAGTCGTGGATAACATAAACTTTCAAATTCCCAGAAAAAAAAATGTCAAATAACTAACAAATGGTAACACATTTAACTTTTACTTATTTTATATACACTTGTTAACAGACTTGAGACTTTAGAAAATTCAAAATTTTCACAGAAAAACAGAACTGGAAAAGCAAGCAGTCCAACTTTCCCAGAGTTTCCATTTAGTAATAAAGCCAGATATGACTAATCAATCTCAGATAAGAGGTGATACAAAGTACATTTACTGTAACTTACATCAGGTGTGGTGGATGCAGGTCTTGGTGATTTGCGCTCGGTGACAGGCTTTGAATTCGAAGCTCGTGGCGACGATTTTTCTGCAGAGAGGCGCAAATTTTGCAGAGGTGATGGCGATTCTGACTCCGATTTGGACACTCCTTTGCTGAGTCTACTAACTCTTGGAGTTGCAGGTGACGTTTTGTTGGGAGTTGATGGCCGTGCCTTGTTGGGAGTGGCCGGAGTTGCTTTGTTGGAGGTTTCCGATAAACCGGATCTATCAGATTCACAATGTCAGCTTCATACTGATGCATTGAATGAAATGAAAAGACATGACACTAAAATGTAACAAAATGCCATATTTGCCTCCAATCAGACAGATGGATCTAAGCCTAAAAAACCAAATTTTAGTACCAAACTCAGCATCTAAACGCATCGTCAAGCCAAACTCATCAACCGAGAAACAACCACCAACCGATAGAAAAAGGAGATACTAAGTCAGTAACTGCCACCCAGAAGCAAGAATTAGGGCAAGAAACACACACGGAGATGCAATCACAAATGAAAAACACAATCCAGCAAGAACAGTAGAAGATCAAGACTCAACAACAACCAAAAATGGAAATAAAGGAAGCCCATCTTAAAATTTCATGCACGCTCCAAACATAAACCCAAAAAACATCGAAATTTACACAGATGAAGAAAAGGGCGTTCCAAATGTCTTCAAATAGCAGATCAAAACCATCAACTACAAAACCACACAGAACAGAAGCGAATTCGCGAAAGCCGTACACGGAAGAAAGTAGAAGAAACCCACACCAGATCTTAAAGCAATAGAGAAACCCACAACACAAAGCACCGAACTTGACATACCTGGATTTTGAAGCCATGTTGGTAAGAAGCGACGACCAAGTAACACCAAAACGTGAGAAGGTGTTGCCTTTGCTGAAAGTGTCAGTTGCAGAACCGATAATGCTGAAGTTCCAACATTGTCAGAAAGAAGAAACCGAACAAATTCAGGATCAGGGTAAGATTAAAAAAAAAATCAAATTTTTTCTTGTCTTTCTTTCTTTGGCTTTCGGAAAATTACGTGAAAGAGAAGAAGACTGTGAAGAGGAATTTACATAACACAAACATAAACCAGAGCCAAATAAGTTGGTCTGGTTTTTCTGTCTCCAAAGTAGCCACACCAACACACTATACTACACTATGATATGATATTCTCTCTCTTCAACCTTCTCTCATTTTCATCTTGTTTTTTCTTTCTTCCTCTCTCAGTGGAAGCAGTGGATGCATATCTTGAAGTTCAATGGAGTGAAAAGACAAAAGTAACCTTAGTTTTCTTAAATCTGTCAAAGGCAAAGGTATTTGTAGCTTTTTCAGAAGCAAAGACCTGTCTCTGACTCTTCCAACCTTACCCTTCTTTTCAGGAAAAAGAGACACTCTGCCATGGGATTAGGAACTACCCCTGTGACTCCTTTTTTTCCAATTTATTCTCCAAATTTAAATTTAAATTTTATCACGGTTGAATTTCCAACATGTGCATGTGTCGAAATTTCAAAACAACTTCATAAACTACAAAATTAATTTGAAAGAGATAATTTGAAAGAGACAGTACTGCATGTTAGCATTTGTTTTTCCAGGTTGGATTATTAAAAAAAAGAGATATGTGAACTTCAAATCACCAAATAACATTCATGGTTTTTGCTTTTCTCAACTTTTTTTATCTTTAAGATTTTGAAAAATATAATTTTACACGTATAAATTTTTTTACATTTATTTAATACTTTTTTTTCAAAAAAATACAAAAATTTAAATTTTTATGATATTTTATTTTTATACTTATGTCAAATAAATAAATGTAAAAGTGTCTCTTAATTTTACTTAATGATTTTTTCTCTGCTATATATATTAATTTCTTTTAAAAAAATTGCCTTTTAAATATATTTATTTAATTTTGTAAGTAATAACTATTATTATAGATTCATTAATACAAAACGACAATAAAAATGTTATTATATGTAAGTTCGAATAAATAAAACTTATCACATTTTATATTAATAAATCTGAAATAAATAAATTTGACTGTAATGTTGGTTTGGATAAGATGAAGGGATAAAAATAGAGAAAATAGGATGAAATGGATAAAAGAAATTAAATTTAAAAAGTATTATAAATATTTAACTTGACTAAAAAAACATATTTTAATATTTATAAATTTTAGGTTTTTTTAATTTTATTTTTATGATATATTCATTGTCAGATATAATAATAAAATATATAAAATTATAATTTATTATAAAAATAATTATTAATATAATTGACTGTTGTTGTAGCAATATTCTATTAAAAAGTCCTGATAATGTTTATCAACGTAATCCTAAGAAAAAGGGACACGAAGGATTTGCAGTAAAATAAATTTTAAAAAAAAGTTAATTTTGTATGTATTTTGAAAATACTGACCTTAGTCGTTCTAGAAAATTTATAATAGTTTCGTGTGATTTGAATATGATTATTTTTCAATTGAAATTTTCATGGTTTGTGTACAAAATAAATGAATAAAATTTCAACTATATTGTCAAATAGAGTAAGATAATGTATGTATTTGCGTATAAAGACTTTTTATTGACTAAGAAAATGATACATTATGTTCATTCTCTACATTTTATTTTTAAACATTGGATAAAAATATTGACTTTTTTTGTAAAGACTAACTAATAAATTAGGTTGAATTTTATAAATTGGAAGTGTAAGAGTTGAAATTATTATAAATTGAAAGTTGAAGGCAAAAGGCTCGTAAGTTAAGCCATGTTTAGATTTTTCTTATTTAAATATAATATAAGAAAAATTATAATTTTTTATTCTTTGTTCTTAAATTAAAATTTCATGTCATAAATAATATAAATGCAATTGATTAAAGTAAAGAAAAATATCTAATGGACTAATAGATTACGTCATACTTTGATTTCTTTTATAACGGATCAGATCAATTTCCGCAAAAATTGAATTTAATTTGAGTTGTAGATATTCAAAATGTTTGAAAGATGATCTTTTGATAATAAAAGAAATCACTTCAAATGAGAGTAATATGATCATTAAAGAAAAAAGACCTTACTTTTGTAATCGAAGAAAAAAAAAGGAAAGGCCTTACTGTGTTCTTTATTGCTAAAGCGATTTACCAAACATAATCCTAACACAATGCCTCATAAATCTAATTTTATACACCGTGAGTTTTAAATTTCTGAGAAATGACAAAATCTCATGTAAAACAATAAACTATATCATCCCAAATATTGATCATTTTAGAGTTTCAATTTAAATTATTTTTAACTTTGATTTCTAATTGATAAGAAATTATTAAGTCGAATAAAAACATAAGTTTTGATAATTTATCTTATTATTGATATTATAGTGAACATTAATTTCTCAAAGCAAAATAAACGAAGCCTACACATTTTTTAATTTAACTCAATTTTAGAAATTAATTTATAAAATAAAATTTATAATTAGTTATATATTATAAATTCGTTATATCTTTATTCAATTACAATAGCAAAGATAGTAAATAGAAGCACTTATAAAGAGTTTGTTGGTGAAGATAGACAGCATGGAGGGATCACATAAGGTGAAATGAAAGAGTTCTTTTATATATGCATAATGATATTTTGACAACATTTTAACACTGTTTACGTGTCATTCTGTGATTGATCTATATTACTGTTTACGTGTCATTCTGTGATTGATCTATATTGGTGTTTATGATTATTATTATTGATTGTGGAATAATTTTGGACCAATTACAGAATGACACGTAGACAGTATTAAAATGTTGTCAAAAAAATGTTATCAAAATATCATTATTCATATATATATATATATATATATATATATATATATATATATATATATATATATATATATATATATATATATATATATATATATATATATATATATATATATATATATATATATATATATATATATATATATATATATATATATATATATATATATATATATATATATATATATATATATATATATATATATATATATATATATATATATATATATATATATATATATATATATATATATATATAGTGTCAGAGTTTGTAGGATGGTAGTTTGTGATTTAAGGTAGTGTGGTGGAGTTTGGTAGAGACGATATTTTATTGCGTGGTGGTGTTTAGCATTGAGCTAAGATAAGCAATGGCATTTTTACAAACATGTGGTGGTCTCAAAAAGTGGGTGGGAATCTGACTTGGTGGTGGTTACGAATACGCAATCACTTCTGTCTAATTAGTTTTTATGAATTTAGGTTAACTTAAATTTTGAAGCACTATCATAATGATTTTGAATGTTATATAACTGAGAGACTGACTTATAAATATTAACACAGTGATAAACTTATACAAATCTGAAGATAAAGCCAAACAGAGAATATTTGAGTTTTGGATGCAACAACGGATGAATAACCTTAGAAAGTGATGGTCATGTTTTTGGACATAATCCAAAACACAGAGAATCACACGAATGTTTTTGGAGAATACGACGTTGCAAAATTATCTGACAACTCACACCGTGAGATACGAATTCAAACTTTTTATATTTTTAATTATAAATTTTAAAACAATAAATTTAGACATTTTAATTTTATATATTTTATATAATTTTTTAATTTTATTTAATGTTTTAAATTCAAACTTATTTATATATTAAACTTAAGGACAATATATTTCACAACGCTTTTTTCATAACATTTTAACATCATTTGTGTTATTTTGTGATTGGTCTATATTAGTGTTTATGATTATTATTATTGATTGTGAAATAATTTTGAACCAATACAAAATGACACATAGATATGTTAAAATGTTGTGAAAAAAATATTGTGAAAGAATATTATCCTAAACTTAATGTCTTATTGAAATAGACATTACTACCGCCAACACACTTTCCTTACTTACCTTCTGCCTGTGCCAACCATCGCCGTAGCTGGAACTTCAACCATCAATTTCAAAATTTAAAATCCTATTAAAACTTTTTTTTTCTTTATTATTTAAAAATCACAATATTTTATTATTTTCATCATTTTCTTTGGAGCTAGCTTTAGATTCATCAATCAAGAGTGTTTCATCCTACACCTCCAACATCTCATTCTGCATCTCCAAAAATTCCATTTTTAACCTTCTGACATCCTGCATCTCCAACTTTTTTAAAAATTTCATTTCTTCTCTTTCTTATTAAAGATATTTTAATAACTATTTTTTTATTTTCTTCTCTTTCTTATTAAAGACATTATACACTACCTTAAAATTAATTCTAACTTAATTTAAAATTTTTAAATATTATTTAATATAATTTTATATTTTAATAATTATTAAAATATGATTTATATTATAATAATAACTATATTAAAAAAATAAAAATAAAATAATTAAAATAAAAATAATAATAAAATAATAATAATAATATAAAATTTGACTTAATATATTCAAATATATTAAATTATATTAAAATATTAAAATAAAATAAACAATTATTAAATTGAAAATAGAAACAAAATTTTTTAAAAACTTGTTACCGAAAATCAGTTTTGTTTTTTATTTAAAATTTAATCAATATTTAATTTAATTAAAATTATAGCATTATTTATTATATTTTTATATTTTAATAATTATTAAAATATGATTTATATTTTTATAATATTTTTATTAAAAAATAAAAGTAATAATAACTAAAATAAGAGTAAAAATAATAAAAATAAAAATTATATTAAAAATCACATTTAATATATTTAAATATATTAAATTATATCAAAATATTAAATTAAATTAAATAATTATTAAAATTTAAATAAAAAACAAAATTTTAAAAACGTTAGTCGGATATTGATGTCCGATAAATTTCTAATTGGATATGGATATCCGATAAATAAATTTTTCTAAAATTTTGATTTTTATTTAAATTTTAATAAAACTATTATAAAAATATAATAAATAATGTTATAATTTATTATTTTGATTTTTTAATAAAACTATTATAAAAATATAAATTATATTTTAATAATTATTAAAATATAATAAATAATGCTATAATTTTTAGTTAAAATAAATATTGATTAAAATTTAAATAAAAAACAAAACTGATTTTCGATAACAAGTTTTTAAAATTTTTTGTTTTTATTTTCAATTTAATAATTGTTTAATTTATTTTAATATTTTAATATAATTTAATATATTTGAATATATTAAGTTAAATTTTATATTATTATTATTATTATTTTTTTATTCTTTTATTTTTATTTTTTTAATATAGTTATTATTATAATATAAATCATATTTTAATAATTATTAAAATATAAAATTATATTAAATAATATTTAAATTTTAAATTAAATTAGAATTAATTTTAAGGTGGTGTAGAGTGTCTTTAATAAGAAAGAGAAGAAAATAAAAAAAATAGTTATTAAAATATCTTTAATAAGAAACAGAAGAAATAAAATTTTTAAAAAATTTGAAGGTAGAGGATGTCAGAAAGTTAAAAATTGAATTTTTGGAGGTGCAGGATGAGACGTTGGAGGTGTAAGATGAAGCACTCTCAAGATATCTGTTAACCCTCCAACTGAGCCCAATTTGAACACCCAGTTAGGCCCAAAAAATCAAACATTTTTAATATCTTTTATCTTATATTTATAAAAAGAAATTCAATTGATGTCGAGTGGAATTGTTTTCAGTTGCACAGTAGTTATTTAGATTGTCATTTTTATACTATATTGATAGTTGAATTTTTTCACTAACTGTTTTTTTTTTCAATGTTGGCTAACCAATTTCTCTAAATAGCAATCCTAATCAATTTTGGTTGAAGAAATTCTAATTAATTTTAGAAAACAAATCTCAACAAAACTATTGAAAAAAGAGAAAGACATGTGTGTAAATGATAAAAAAAACATTGTCGAAAAAATAATAATCATGATAAACATATGTTGAAAAATGTAATTTACATAAAAAAAAAGTTTTCATTAAGGAAGCTTTAACTATTGTTGAGTAAGAAATGATAGCGATTGTCAATAATAAAAATTCTAACAACTTCAATAATTTTTTATTAATATCAATAAAAGAAATATAATCGATATCAACTCAAAAGTAGTCATTCCTATAATATTGTCCAACTCAAACTGATAATACTCTTACTAAAATTGAATTACAAAAAGTAAAATATAATAATTAAAAAAATGTATTTTTAATTGTTATTTTAAAATTTCCAGTTTTTAAACATTTTAACTCTAATAAAATCTAAATTTTCAATTTCTTTTATAAAAATCCACAAAAAATCATATTTTATCATAATACATTTCGATTAAAAAAAATGACCTTAATAAGATTCTTTATCTAAACATACTATAGAAAATTTCTAAAAGGTTCTTAATAAATTTACTCAAAAATTCCTACTAAATATACTAAAAGTTTCTTACTTTTGAAGCTATGTGCGAGTACACTTAATATTTATGGAAAATGAATTACTAATTTGCATAGTGTATAAATAGATTTTCCATCCATGAATGGATTATGATTAATTCTTTATTATTTTTTTCTTATTATAAAATGAGAGAATTTCTTCTTTAATATAAATTTTAAGAGAACTAAATAAAATTCATTCTACATATTATATTATTTTAAAATGTGAAATATTGATAATATATCAGACATGGTTGAAAATGGCCAATTCGTCATCTGCTCCAAAGATAAAGTGTCATTATTTAAAAAACAAATTATTATTTTAAAAAAGAAATCAATTGAAATGACTGTTATTATTGTCAATGTGTAATTTTAAAGACTACTTTATTATTTAAAAAAAAAACTTAAAAATCAATTGGATTGACTATGACAACTTCAAATACTAAAATGTTAATTTAGTAATTAAAACGGTGTCGTAAGAACAATATTTGATTGTGCTTTAGTCTTCATATACTTAATGTGACTTGAATTTTTAATTTATTTTTTCTTTAATTATTTTAATCTTATTAACATTTAAATCAAATTCTTTGTCTCTAAATTTAATCTAACAATTAATATAAATATGCAGTTAAGCTGTAATTAAAGTTAGGGAAAAAATGTAAAAAACCAAAATTACGCACGAATTAAAATATAATTAAGTATAATAACAAGACTAGTGTAATTGAGTGATTAATGGTGTGGTAGCCTAATGTGCCACACGGCCCAAATACTAATGGGCAAGCTTATTCTGGAATTTTCAAGAAAATAAAAAGTTCATCTCTTTTTTCTTCTGTGGGTCCCTCTATTAATCCTATAATGTCTCTTTCACTATCTTATCTTGTTTTTGTGGATGTTTTTTCATGTGTTAATAATAATAATAAGAATAATAATTATTTATCTTATCGCTTCAACTTAACTTATTTTACAGAGGACAAACCCTCCTTAAAAATAAGGGATTATTAAATATTTTAACAAATAGATATTTTCTATATAGTTAAATTAAATGTGTTTTAAAAGAAAAAAAAACTCAATGATAAAGTGCTAAACATATTAAATAAATTTCCTAATTGGTTCCTATGTGCATTACACTAATAAACTAATAAGATAGAAATAAGAAGTGAAACATGAAAAGCAAGAAAAAGGAAAAATACAAAAACCAAACACATTATCCAATTTAAGCCACACAACAATTCAACATATACCAAACCAAGTGGAACATTTTAATAATCATGATCAAGATTTTTATTGTCTAAAATACAACTTTCTACAAGCCACAAGCCAAACATATTGTGCATCACAATTTTAATATACCAACATCAAATTTTAATATACCAACATCAATATATTTTTAATGTTTAATAAAGAACAATAAAAAAAAATAACCAATGATATATTACCATAAATATTTTTAACGATATTTTCACACCGTACATGTATCATTCTTTCATTAGATTTGACACAATACATATGTTATTTTTTTCATCAAAATTTGATACTATGCACGTATTATTCTTTTCTTATAGTAAAAAAAATGACACATGTATCATGTAAAAATATCTATGAATGACATACGTGCTGTGTCAAAATATCTTCAAAAGATTTGTGTGAAAATATCTTTTTTCCAAAAAACAATCCAACAAAAAATCTGGAATATCTCCATCTGATACCAACACATATGATAGCTAATTTTACATCATGTAATTAAATTACATCCATTCAATATTCTACAGTTATTTGATTTCTATAACCTATGGTTTTTCCTTTATTGTTTGCTTCCTATATTTTACACTATACAAGATAGTGAAACAGTTCCAACACCGGCCTCACGGAACAGTGGCTCTGGTGTTGTAACTTTATTAAGGTATGATACATTGTCTGAGGATGCCATAAAGTAGTGTTGCATCTTTAAGGGTATAACTATTGTTTGGTACAAGTCACCTGAAACCATCAACCTACCATTAGTGGTATTCTATAATAAGGGCACCCCCCATTGGAGATCTATGTGGGACACCCTTTCTCCTCTTAGCAGTTCTGTGATTTACCACTGTTGGTGGTGGTGTTGATGGTGTGAAGCTCTGGATTTTGATTCTTGCACTTTCATTGCTGATGCCATTGATTGATTCTTCGCCATCAGACCCATCTGTCTCAGATAACATTTTCTTCTTCCGGAACTTCTTGGAGGTTCCAACCATCTGCAGGAAAAAATTGAAGACTTTAGGATGTAACTTTATTCAGAGATATCATTACATTGATATTTGATATTTGTTCAACATATTGTTCCATTCGCTATTGAATCGTTATCTGATCATCCATTAATGTCTAGTTTCACGCTTGAGATATATATACCTTCATATATATATATACCTTGACCTGAAGAAGTGTTGGAAGTTTCACATCGACCAGAGATAAAATCACTTTATAGAATATAGATAGGTGCATTCCTCACTTTATAAACTAATTTTGTAGGGTTGAGTTAGGCTTAAATTCCATTTCTTAACCTCACTTTGTTTAAAATACTGTTCTTTTGTTACTTCTCCGAGGAAAACAAAAAAGGTTGCCGAAAATGGTATGTACTTTACACAGGAAAAGTCCAAAAGGAAACAAATTTGATGAGTCTCAAGCTATCGTTGTAGTGATTTTTAAGTAGTTATTACAACAAGTAACAATGTTATATGATTAAATGACAGTAAATATATATAGTCTGTTTCTAAAATAGGATAATGCATGCAAAGCTGCTGCAACTATATACATATACCTTACAACCAAGAGAACAGAAGCTGAATGAATCAAGAAGGCTGCGCTCACAAACTTTGCAGGTGTTGGTGACTCCTTTGCCAGGCCTAGGCTGAGGCCTTTCATTCAAGAACACAATCTTGGCACTGTTTATAATGTAATTTTGAACACCTGTTATGTCCACAAATTTTTGAATCTCTGACACCCTTATCACATCATGGTATGAAGATCTCCTTATCTGTGAAAAAAACAAGACAGAAGAACACAAGAACAAAACATCAGATGTTAAAATCACTGTTTAGTTTAGCTACAATGGAAGACCAAAATGTTAAAATAATAAATAAAGCAATCCACCTCACAGGATGAACCAATGGCCATTTATTTACATTGGTCGGTAATCAATTCTTTAATGGAAGAAAATTCAAAGTGCTAACTTTAACTGGCCATCCATAGTTGACTTTGAATGCATAATTCAGCATTGAATGGAACGTATAACCACCGATAAAGCCAATACAAGAGACAAATATTTTTAGGATCAATCAAAAAGGGTCTGGTTTGGTTTGATCATAACAAAGTAACAATAATGCAGAAAAGTTACAGAATCAGAATACAGGCATCCAAATTCTTGAGCTTTACCCTTAAAGGGGGTTGAGTTCAAATCACCACAGAATTGGATAAAAAAATCATAGATCTCCCAAAGACAATGAATTGATTGAAGTATTAGTAACTGAATGATAAAGGCAGAGTTTTTACCTGGATAGCTCTGTGTTCTCTGTGAGAAGCAAGACAAACAGAGCAAAGGGCTCCATTGTTACAGTCCAAACAATACATGTTACACTCACTTTTGTGGGAATCTGCGTGGACTTTGCATTGAACAAAGAAACTTGTTTGGAGAAGTGGCCCAAGCCAAGGTGGCCACTTTTCATCTTCATTCTTTCCAACAGCATCATCTTCTTCGTTGGGAACTTTCATCACCCCAGTTGCATCTCCTCCACCCCCCTAATTCCATGCAATAGAATCCATAACAAAGAACAATTAGCAAAACACAAGAAAGAAGAAAGAAGAAAGAAGAAAGAAGAAAGAAGAACGAAGAAAGAAGAAAGAAAAGAAATGCACATGTGTGGGTTGCATTAACGTTGGAACTAATGATACTACTAACCATAATGATTGTCGTTGTTGATGTACTTTTGGGTTTGATTTCTCTTATGGCAGAAACACAAAGAAGGAAAAAAGAAGTTTGTCTGAATATGGTATGTTATGGCAGAGAGAAGAGAAAAGGGAAAAAGTTTATAGGAATGGAGCTATGAGCTTGTAGTGGTGGGTGGCCGATGATGAAGGCAGAAAGTAAAGGTAGTGTTTTTATGATTTTGGTTTTCTTCAAAGTCTGCATCCAAACCTCACTCCCAACCCAAACCAAGCACCATACCTATTTCACAATCAAGAATTGATGGCCTACTTTATTATTAGTTATTTCAAAAAATAAGACGTATAACAATAGTATAAAGACAACCTTAAATTATTGCATACCATAATTTTTAAAATTTTAGAATAATCATTTTCAGGTTATTTAATATTAATAATATGTAGCAATGGTGTCCTGTTTTCTGCTTTGGTTGGGTAAAGAATAGGGCAAAGATTGAGGTGTGAGACGGTTGGAAACAGTGTTTTTACATGATTGAAAATGGGAAGGTTCAGATGTGGACATGTGTGGGGCAATGGAAAGGTCAGCATTTATTATTATTATTTTTTTTAATAAGACTCTTAAAGAAGTTATAGGCCCAATATCATGTAAAAGGAAAATACGAAGTGATTTTTACAAAGAGGGTTTATTAAAAATTATGGGGTGCAACTAATAATTATGTGGGTGCAGGAAGAAAAAGCCCACAAAATCACTGGATTTTCATAAACTCATTAAAAAAGGTTTTCTGAGTCAGAACTGATTTAGCTTGAATGAGAATATTCAATTTGAAATGGAGTGGAAAAAGCGTAGATGAAAAACCGACATACGATTTCAGTGAGAAGAATATGCTGATTACATTGGGCTAATAGAATGCCTTTTACATAGTAAATAAAGAACATAATGATGCTCAAGCATAAAAAATGCAATATGCTTTCAATATTCTTGTCAAAACAATGTATGCTTTTAAAATAGTCACATATCTATCTATCTATACTATAATATACTCTCTTTTTTTAATTTACCTCTTTATTTAAGTTTTATTATCAATTCATTTAAGTTACTTTATTATTTTGAGTTTGGTTGGTTTCTGAATTGTTAATTGTATTTGGTAGTTATCAAAAAAACAAACAATAAACGCCAAGTATGTTTGCAGAATGCCCACACAATCGAAACAGCATCATGAACAGAAACAAAAATGATCCATTACCAAAGGGGTGCAAAAGTTAAAATTTGACAGCTTTATCTATATTAGTTCAGCATAAGGAAAAACTATATTGGTTCAACAATCCGTGAAAACAACATCGAATTTCAATTCGTTATAGTTCACGAATTTAAAACATCATTTGACCACAACATCAAACTGAATGCGTTTCACATAGTTGCTTCCACCTCAGGATCACTTTCTATCTTTGAAGCAGGCACGTTATTGCCACCTCTCAAACGGGAAGATACATTATCAATGGCAGAATTTAGTTGGCTTATCTTCTCGTTTAAGGTCTGCTTGGTCCTCTGCTTTCAAAAATGACAGTAAGAAACTCAGCATGTTCCAAAAACAAAAGTTGAATCTAATGTAAAATGAAGCATAATTACCTCTAACCCTTCATCGTAATATATTGGTCTTTTTGCCTTGCGAAACCCATACTCATCTTCATTCAGCAGAGATCTTCTAATCTGAAGGGCGATCAAAACGGCAACAGTAATGCCACGAGTGTAAATAGTAATAGGGGTAACAGGACTACAACAATAAGAGGAATAATGCAATTGTCTTTTTGCCAAAACTTTCAAACAATTCAACTCTATTAAAAAAAAAGTAAAACTTTGCCGAAGATGGGAGGTTAGTGACACCATATACACATTTTTCAAATGTGTCAATAAAAGCAACATTTATGTATCCAGTGTATCATCACAGCACTTTGATATCATAAGCAATAGCATATACAAGAGAAAATTCACTAGCTCTTTTTCTCTCCTTAGAAAAGAAAATAATCCATTGGAGCATGAAACAAATGTCCCACTAAGTAATGAAACAACAATGATATAGCTCACAATGACGAGTCGATTGTCGATGACTTCATTTCCTTGTAGAAAGAAGAAATAAAAGGCTTCCTTTTATGAAAGTTATCTACCACAGTTAATGTATCGTACTATCCCTTCTTTTAATTGTATAATCAAGCTTGTTCATCACCATTGTCTGCAGTTACATTTTGTAGTCATAAATAAGTTTAAAATTAAAGTAAAAAGGAATCACCTGGGGAGCAAAGATATAAGCTACAGTTCCAAATACTGCACCACCCAGAAGAAAGCCAGCAAGAAAATCCCCACCTCCACCTCCTCCATTATCACTATACAAGGGAGACAGCAAATAAAAAGAGCAATAGACGTTTGCATAATCTTCCAAAACAACCAACTAATGAAATAGGCTAACAAGATAATTCCAGCCATTTCTCCAAGAACCCAGAATTTAAAAGACAATTAGCACCAAAATAATCTCAAGAATAATGAGATAAAAATTAGCACCAAAGTGGCTAGTTGGTTACCACTTCTTTTTCTTCCAATACAGGGAATACACCTACTTGTGCACATACCAAAATAAAAAAGACATGCCTGAAACTCTGTTTAGAGATTCACAAAATATTTCCAAGATATAAATGTGAAAAGACAAAGCCATATCTGGTCCATTTCGAGGCTGACAAGGGTTATGCTATGATGGTTTGTTTTATTTTAAAACACAATAACTTGAATTTTTTTTTGGGTGAATTTCTAGTAAGTCGAGATACAAAATAAGGTGAAAATAGCTTACCGGTATTCAGCAGAAATTGATGAAGAGCGGTTATTCTTCTTGATCAAAAGGTTTGATCTTCTTTGAACCGTGACCTTAGGTCCAAATCCACATGAGTAACGCCTTGTTAACAACAGCTCACCTGACTTCATATGAGATCCTCCTACTCCCACAAAACAACAACACCAAGATTTATTGCAAACTTTAACTCAACAACTCTTAATCCTACAGATATTCTCAACTCGCTAATGAGAATCAGAAAAACAAAATCCAAATTAACAAAACCATATGGGAGAAAAACCCTAAAAATCAAAGTACCACTGACTGGAAAACAATCATAAAAGGGAAAAAATTTCTGATGCAGCATTAGAAACCAAAGGATTATTACGAACACAGAGAAATTCATTCACCTGAAATGGAGAAAGGTGCTAAAGAAGTTGCCATGAGAGAAAGAGAGTGAACCAGAGAGTATGTGTGAGGAGAGAGTGAGAGATGTCTGAAGATAGTTTTATTTATTTATTTGTTGTTTTCCTCTACAAAATAATCACTGTTCATCACCACAATTTTTTTTGTTTATCTGTCTATTAGTATTTTCATAACTTCAAATAAATATTTCATCAGTTTTTAAATCGATTCTCGTTTAAAATTTACAACTAATACGATCAATTTTAGTCTTCAACCAATACGAACAATTTGTCATTTTACATATTTACTATTATGTCTAATAAATAAATAAGTAAATAAATCTATATATATATATATAATTGTGTTTTTAGTCATATTACATTTTATTATTGAAAGTTGTTCTTTTAATTTGTTTTTTATATCAAAATTATCGGAATCAATAATGAAATATTAATATTTTTCAAAAATATAAAAATATTAAATAAATATTGTCCTAATTAATTCAACTGTCTAAAGTTGTTCATAGACGAACATCATTATCCGTAAAAAATCATGTAATATTATTGTAATGAAATACGTTAGTCTACTCATCCATGGACTTTCGTTTAATTTCATGAAAATGTCACCATGGTTAGCATGACACTCCATAAATTTTATGTTTTAAGATATTCTCTTAGAAAAAATAAAATCCCACAAAAGAGATATTCCTTTTCTACTTCAAACATTATTTTGAAATTCCTTTTCTACTTCAAACATTATTTTGAAATTCCTTTTCTACTTCAAACATTATTGAGTTTGGTTTTTTAAAAATTGAGATCTAATAAATGGTAAAATAGTATGATTAGGTACAAAATGGTGTCCATATTATACAGTAATATATAATGTACTTTTTACCTTGATAAAATGAGAAAAACCAAGTGAACCTCATATCAACTTAAAGATAGATAAATGGGTAAAATTCTATTTGAGTTTGTTCTTGAAGCAAAATCAGTGTACATTCTGAGCTTGTTTATTGATATATTAACCATCATGAGAAAATACATAATTATTTAACATTAAAATGAATTTACCTTTAGTTCTACATGCAAAAGTTATTTGAAGGTGATCACATATCTGTTTCTCCAAGCTAATAATATCAAAGGAGGCAGGTACATTAAATCATTGTGAATAGTTAAGGACTCCTATGATAGCGTAAAATGATCATCAATGTGGTAGTTTGATGCATCACACCACTGCCATTGAACTTTGCCCTTAAAATCATACTATCATCGAGTGGAACAATCAAACGCCCAAATCATGAACTTCAATTTCTGCAACAAGAGTCGAATTGAATTTCATCATAGAACTAATTCAGTAATTCAGAGCTTACCGAGTGTATAAATATATATATATCAGGATGAAAAAAAGACAGCATGGAGCCAGGAACAGAGGAAACCCTGCCATAAAAATAGTCATCCGCAAGTTCCTAGTAACACATCTGAAATTATGCCGGCTTCAATTCTCTCTATATATACAAACAGCCGTTAACTATAAATTCAACAAAAAAGGCTAACATAAAAACATGTATGTGACATAGGATTAAAAAGAGAAAAGAAAAATTATTGACTCTTGTTGTGGACAATGGCTCCTTCTTGTGTAGGGAGGGGGAGGGGCTGGAAGATTATATATCTATCTATCATACAGGCTGGGCCATCCGGAACAAGATAAGATAATTTACATGATTCCAATATATATATATATATATGAGCCACCAGCAAATTCATTTTCTCCCAAAAAGGAAAAACGAGTTGTCCATACGCTGGCCGTCAGGTAAAAGCTCTGCAGGTTTTTTGTGTTCCTTGTTTGAAGATGGAAAGGACAGAGAGAGGGAAAGAGATGCAGCAACACCATCATCCTCCTGCCCATCTCCCAAGCTATCTGGGCGGTTATTTTGCCTGTCTACTGGTCCGACTAAGAAAGGTAACATACCCTTGGGCGCAGCTGGTGCCGGCAGTGCTTTCGATTTGCCCCCTAAGGCAAGCTCTAGATTAGGAATCACATCCTGAAATCCTTTATCGTATTCACCAACCCCTTTGGTTGACAAGCTATTCAGCACAGACAGTGAGTTGCTAATATTGTGTGTGCCCACTGGAAAGAAGGTCCTTTCCATCGTTCCCAGGTCCTCCCGGATAATTTTCTCATCACAAGCTTCCTCACATCCTTTGTCCTCAACTGAAGAACAGGAACCAAGATCATTTCCAAGAGATGTAAAACTGTCATTAAAAGAGTCTCTACCTCCAGAACCATAGATCCCACCGAAACCAGTCTTAAGCTTCTTGCCAGAACTTTCTGTGTTTTCTAACTTGACATTTCCCTGACTCCAAGGCATTTTCTGACAACTGACAGCAGAACCCTGCATAATTGTGTCAGAAAGATCTATATGTTTAACTTTATCATTAGGTAGTTGACAGTTAATCTCTTCTGCGCTAGGGTCTCCCTGAAAAGTTGCCTCCAAGTCGATATAGTGATCATCTTTTCGTTTCCTCTTAGACCATCGCCAATCTTCCTCAACATCCATTTTTTCTAAAACTTTATCCCCGCGTATATTGCTTACAAGACCTGTTTCTTCATCTTCAAGTGCTACCTCTAAGTCAATATAACGATTATCTTTCTGTTTCCTCATAGGCCCTTTCTGATCTTCATAACCAATATTTGTCATTGAGTTTTTCTCCTTACCCAAATCGCTTGCATCACCTGTTTCTTCAATGTCAATATTTGCCTCCAAATCAATACTGTAGTGACGATACTCTTTTTGTTTCTCCTTAGGCTTTTGCTGGTCTTCATCACTGTTTATTTTCTCAGAAATTTTATCCTTAGTAATATTGCTTGCAGCACCTTTTTCAGAAGGAATCACAGACAACGTCTTCTCTTCTTTGACAGAAGTATCAGAATCAATTTTTGTTTCCATAACACTGCTGCTTGCACTTTTTCCCATGGCTTCAGGAGATTTAGACTCTTTGCATGGTCCCTGTTCAGGCACACTAGCCTTCTGCATAAAGCAAGAACGTCTTTCAACAAACTGAGAAGATTAGCATCAATGATAAATACTTTTCAAAAAAATGGTTTTTTTAATTAGTGATCTCAAGGTAGTAGCAATTCACAGCATAGCTTACAAGCAAAAAGATGATAAACATACAACAGGGAAATTATGCTTAGGGAAATTATGCATTAAGCGAGAGCATCTTTCAACTAAATGAGAAGATTGGCATCAATGATAACAACTAATACTCACAAAATGGTTTTCTAAATGGTGATCTCAAGGTAATTACAATTCATATCATAGCATCAACGCAACAAGATAAGCATATAACGGGATTTCCTCATGACATACACGCATAGAAATATTTTTATCGCAGCCATGCTTTTGCCATTCAACACAACATCCACTATATCTTTTGGCCTTGTTCTGAGTTGCTTCCATATGCCACTAACAGCATTTCTTAAAAATACCTTAGTATGAAGGACAACAACCAGATCATAATGTTAACATCACACATGCATTCAAGTAGATTTTTATCAATTTTAAAACAAACCTTTCGATCTATCAAATTTCCGTATTTAAGGATAAAAGCATTACCAAGGACGAATCAGTGGAGATCGTCTCTTGACATAACAGAGTCGTGCTAGTTGGAACCCATTTTGATTCAATCCTACCATCCAGCTTCTCTGTATTTACTTGTAAATCCAAATGTGTCTGATTATTGACATCGATATTCCTACATCTAGTAGTCGGATCTTGGTCTGTGGATGTGGAGGGGACAAGTGCATTGCATGATCTATGCCGATCCATTGTTTCTTCATCCTTGCACTTTGCCAAACAATGTATCTCAGGCACAGTCAAAACAACAGTTGAAGATTTCTCCTCAGCTGGCATTACGTTCAAACTGGGAATACAAATCTTTTTTGTAGAATCTGAATGATTCATCTTCCTCCCCCTAAATATGCCCCATAAAAAAAACAACATATTCCAGCCTGTCAAAAAACAAAGGATCATTAGCATTCCAGACGTGTGTCTGAATTTAAACAATTCTTTTCTTTTTAAAACAGTCACATAATCAGTCATTTAAACTGCAAGCCAAACATGCCCATTTGTCAAGGACAAACTCTCCCACAAAAGTTAATGGTTTTATATCTAACATGCCTCCTTAGCACACCTATCGTGTGCTAATGTTCAATTTTTTTTAAGAATGACAAGCAATATCGAATTCATGACCACTTCATTGTAAAGGATTTGATTCCCCAACTGATACAGACATTGGGAGAACACAACACAAAAGCTAACCACTGTCGTTTGCCAAAAAAATTAAAAAAATAAAATAAAAACCCAAATCTCATACTTTCAATGTGGGGTTCAAGTTCCAACCTTGTGATTGAATCCTAACAATCCACCATGCTGCCCCCTGTGCCCACACACTAGCTGAATGTACACTAGCCTTTGAGAGAAGTCATTGGCAAAAATGACAAAGCTGGATCCACTACCTCTGCTTCCTATTTGCAACTAAAAGACCATATGGAAGGACCTAATACCAGTTGAGAACCTCCCAAAAACTCAAGTTATTAGGTTAAGGCTCAAGAAATCATTTTACCTTAAACACCCAATGATGATAAAAAGAGGAAACCTAAGATTGACTGAAATTTAGCTTTAGTGAGACACTAACGCCTACAGCATATCAAATTATTGTTTTTGACTTTATCCAAATACAATATAGAACATTCATATTTTTGCAAACCATTTTACATTGAACACCCAATGATGATAAAAAGAGGAAACCTAAGATTGAATGAAATTTAGCTTTAGTGAGACACTAACGCCTACAGCATATCATTATTGTTTTTGACTTGATCCAGATACAATATAGAACATTCATACTTTTTGCAACCTTAATACATTTCATAGATACTAGTCCTATTCATAATTTTGACATCATATAAAAAGTAATATAGAATCCTGACACAATAAATGAGATCATCACTCAGGCATATGACAAATAACCATTTGGAAAAAAAAGAAAAAATATAAGGTGCAGTATAAACAAAGGAATGCTATCTTTCATGGAGAATTCTCAAATCATCTTACACCAAGAATTGCACATTAAATAATTTAAGGAGTCCATGAACACTAATCAAAGCATAAACTTCCAAACAAAGCCCGACCTTGCAAGTAACCTTTCACACATTGCTTAGGATGTTAGATTATTTGACAAATGTATGGAATAATTTCTTACGCTGTGAATTTTCAGGAAGCTGATTGGAAGGGAATATCAGCAGTTCAACATCCTCAAAGTTTCCCTTAAGCGCTAAATCATTTCTAATCATGCGATCCAAAAGACCTTTGTAGTGTCTCTCGTAACTGTGCCAGAATATCATTAAAAAGTCAATTATTACAAGAAAAGAAATATATATTTGCACTTCATGCTCTACAGTCAATATAAGAATAATATCCATATACATGCCTTTCAACATCACTGGCAAAGAAGTATAGTGCTATATTATCTTCAGTAACACCACCATGATCAAATTGTGAAGGCCACATGCTCAAGCGAGAAGCTTCATTGAAAGAAACTCTAGGAAGAAATTTGTTCACTGCTCCAAGAACCTTAGGAGAAGCACAAGAAGATAAATGCGCCTGAAGTCCAGTATATAAATCAGGAGGCTTTCCATTTCTATGCACTTCAAAGGCACCCCTGCAAGCAAAAAACAAAGCTTATGTAAACACTAAGAGCAGTCCAGAACAAGAGACAAGCTAGTTCGTCATAAGATGCTCCATACTGCCATATGTATTCGTATTCAGGAAAGGCCAACATCTTTGAAGGAACAATCGACAATGTCACGGCTTTATCAGACATGTCTTTGACTACAGGTTTTCCAGCTGCAAGACAATTGGAAGCTGACTTTCCTGGTTGGGATCGAGAATCAGTCAGACAAGACTTTAGTTGCTTAAAATCATTGGCAGAAGAAGATTTGGAAGAATCTGAGGTAGAGCTCTCAAGGATTTCCTGTTGTTCAGGGGTTTCTTCAGCAGATATACTATTCTTCAGTGTGCTAGAAACCAACACTGGGTCATTTGAAGTCACTTCACAATTTAAATCTGTGCCTGAGGTAGAAACCTCATCAGTTTGGTTAGATACTTCTTTCTTCTTGTAAATTTCAGGCCTTCTCAGTAGTGCAGCCTGAATAGCAGCTTTCAATATATTGCCTTTATGCATCTCATCTTTTGAACTACTTGACGTAGTTACAGATATTTCAGCACCAGATTCTTGTGTAGTACCAACACTGCAACATTCCATAGCATGGCCAAATTCCTTACATTTTTGACAGAATGGGGGTTTTGAAGTAGGAACCGCTGGCCTTAAGCGGTCACTAGAACTATCTCTGCTTTTCTCAATCTGATTAGCTGTCTCCCGTGCTCGTGGCAGCACATCCTGTTGAGCTTCATCAATACGGATTGATGTTCTCTCTATAAATTCAAAGAAAAATGAAATTAGAAATAATATTATAAGATATCACAAAACCTAGATCTGAAAGAAGGATGCCACACCTGAAAATGAAACCAAACTATCAAGAGCAGCAAATTAACCTCGTCACCCCCACCAAAAAGAAAGAAAATAGATAGCAGGTATAGAGATCACACCTGAAATAATTTGAGGCTCCAGACTTTTCCGGTTAATATTGCTCATTGACCTTGATAATGCATTTGCTTTTCCATCCTGATTAACCTTTAACTCTCGATTGTTATTCATTGTTGAAGGTTTACTGGATTCAGCACGAGGTGTGAGCCTTTGATCACCCTTAGCAGTGGAAACAACAGAACTAACCACAGGCCGATCAATCCTAGATGGAAATTTCCTATCAATTGCACCTGATTCTTTTAAATGCCTAGATCCTTTCAAATCCTGCACAGCTGCAGACTTGGGTGAAAGCATTTTAACTTTTGATTCAGTTGCATTTGTTCTCCCCAAACTTGGAGATTTGAATAATGTTGATTTCACCGTCGTTCGAGCAGGCATCTCCATGTTCTTTGAAGCATGTTCATTAACCCCTTTTGGTTTGGAGGGAACAACTTCATCAACAAGTTTGACTCTTGGCTTGGAATTTACATTGCTGAATGAATTAGATTTCATTAACATACCTATTCATAAGAAACAATTTGTGCTTAGAATAAATGAAACTATGGGATATTTAATACAAAATAATTACACAGAGAAAACACATAAAATTGGAGTGAAGCAGAACGTCTGAAAATTAAATTAATACCCTTTGAAGTTTGACCCCTGGGACCAGTGGAAGGAGAGCGAGCAATCTCTATGTCACTACCACCAGAGTTGTTTCGACTAGGTATCAGAAGACCAGGCTTCACTTTAGATTTATTTAAGCTCTTAAATGAAGATTCTCGGGACAGTGGAACTAATCTCTTGGGGCTGGATGTCTTTGGCGATCCTGTGCTTGATTCAAGAGCTTGTCTTTTTGCTGCTGGAGCTACTTCAATGTTATCAGAAAGTCTTTTGCCGGTAACTTGTGAGGTTGAACTAACTTCAACAATTTTTTTGTCTTCAACATCTGAACCACAAAATTTCATTCCACAAATGTCAGCATACAGCCACAGATATGGATGCTTGAACGTCTATGAACTCAAATAGCATGCAAATTCAGCTCACAAAAAGCACAAAGGGTGTGTAAATGTTTGCGTGCAAAATGTGGGACCCAAAATGCCTTTCTTGTGATATGATATACAACTTCACTCTTACCCGGTTTTTTATTTTCATTCTCTTCTGCGTCTTTGCATTCTTCACACAACCAATCCCCTTCAGGAACTTTCTCAAGCATTTCTCGCATACAGTAGCTGATTCAAAGAAATAATAATGGTAAAATCCAGTTTGATAATTAGAAAAAGAAATTTGCAACAATATTAATAGAAACTGAAAAATAAGGTGAAAGTTTCTTATGCATACGTGTGCTCTGCACCATCACTGCACCTACTACATATAGCAAGTAGATCCTCCCGACCAGCATCTCCACAGATGTCGCACACCTTTACCTATTTACCCGACAATGCAATCAGAAATGAATTTGAGGATAAGCATCTCCACAGATGTCAAAGCATTTGACTCCTCTCAGTTTCATCTCAATCAAATTTAGTTTCAGTAGAGAGAAAAGGAAAGATACTCACATCATGTTCCACAACATCTGATTCATCACTCTCATCTTCAGATTGAGTTTCCCTCTTCACAGGCGATTTAACCAGCTCTGCAGCTTTCTCACACTGTCCATCTTGAACTGAATATTTAGGATCTTCATTGTTAGCTTCACAGACGTCAGTGTCTGCTTCTAACTTTGGGCATACCTTTCGTGAAATGTTGGAAGTACCCTCAATAAGACCATCCTTAACCGTAGTACATTTCTCACCAGAAACAACAGGTTCTCTCTCCTTGGTACATGAAGAACTAAAATTCTCAATGGTGCATTCAGAAAATTTTTCTGACACAAGAGAACATGAATCCCTCTCCTCATGCATTGTTATTCGTTCTTCATTCCTTTGATGGCTAACATTCACTAAATTAGCATCACTGGATCTACTAATACAAGAAGTGTTGTCATCATGGCCTTCTAAATGCTTGGAATCCTGATACTTATTCAGTATGATCTGTCTGCTCTTGGCATTTTCAGACAGAGCATCTTGACTTGAATTAACACTCTGCATATTACTTGCTTCGCTGACAGTTTGTTGTGAGCTTTCACAAGCTCTGCTCCTAAGAGAACATGCTTTATCCTCATCCATAGAATACTGATCAATAGCCGCTCCTATGCGACAGTTTTCATCAGAAAACTCTTCAGCCTTTGACCCCATGAGAGCATGATTAAGATGCATGCAAGATGAACAAGGAGCCGAGCACACATTGCAAGTTCCCGATTCAAGTCTCATATCAGTGTTCTGAGTCATAGAACTTCTGAAAATCCTTTTCCAGATTCAGCTGATAAATAACCAAAACAAGATATAAGTTAGAGGAGAGATGAAAATTTTGAGTCAAACTCTCACAATTGCTTTTCACAGAGGGTTATGGAGATCTCCAATAATAAATTTTCTCTAAGTTACTCCATAGAATTAACATGAATGATTTATCACAATTGAAAGCACAGAAGCTGCATTTGGCTTATATCATATCTGTGAACCATATTTTGAAGTTCCAGACGGGAGTTATCTTTTTTTCTAATATGAGGATATTGAGCCATTCATGGATTTACTTGGATATGGGGCAAAGTTGCAAGATTTTAACATGGATTTACTCAATAGCTGTGCTTATATATTAATGAGTTCTTCTTTAAACAGAAAGAAAGATGAAGACTGTGTGTAATTCCAGAAATATAGTTTTGCTTTGCTTCCGGTAGAATTTTGCATAGATAAGCAGCTGCTCAACTAGGACAATAGGAAATGAAGAAAACAGTAAACCAAGCATTTATACCAAGACCAACAATTCACACACATGATACATTAATATATGCATATAATCGCCCACTTCTACAATTTTTGCACATTAAATGCATAAAAATTTTATCCCATGGCAAGTTGCCAGTCATAATGGTTTTAATGCTATTTTATCTGCCCACCCCTCCATTTGAATAGACCATAAAGTTACTCAATGTGGCAGATATTTCGGAGCGACAAAACAATAACCGGATTGCCATAAAAGAAGAAAAGGAACAACCTCTGAATTACCCTGTTATTTCACCACGTTCTCCTGGGATATTACGATGATTGATGACCCATAACCGAGGTTCTAGAATCTGGAAACTGCTCAATGTCACGCAGAATTTACATCCAAACCACACTAACAAACATTACCCCAACTTTTACATAAAAGGTACTAAGCAGGCACCACTCTATGAGATGCTCCCTCAACCCAGAATCTAACAGATTACAATTTTGCAAATGCTAATTGAAGTGTGCTAAAAGGTCCCCTAAAATTACAAATCCCCCAAGTCCCAGAACCCATTCCACAGACAAAACGAAACCCTAACTGAATTATTCTAAAATCCCCCTGTAAGAACCAACAACTGCCCTACTGCCCCAATAAATTCATCTTAACAAAACGAGAACAGTTGCAATCAATCAACAAAATAAAAGGAGCGGAACCGATTTTCGGGGGGTAAATATAAATTAGAATAAAAAAATAAAAGAAAACCCTAACATACAAAAATTGAGATGGAAACCATCTTGTTTGCATTGCAAGCCTCACCTTGCGTCAGGCAAATTCCGATTAGAAAGAAGAAAGCGCGAAGTGGCGGGTACGGCGTCGTTTGCAGTGTCGGAAATCTGCGTCTTGAAAATTGTGGGTTATGAGAGTTTAGAGTATCTGTGACGATCCAGCAAATGGAGATTCAAAATGAAGGGTTCAAAGATGAGACGAAGAGCATGCAAATTTCACAGCCAAACACACACACCCACAGAGACACGGAATTTCATACAACGAACAAACTCCCTATTTATTTATACTGAATAAAATTAATTGCGAGATAAATTATATAATAAATTTCCTTCCGTTTTTTCTTCTTCTCTCCTCACTTTCCCTGCCTCTATCTCTCATCTCAACAAAAATATAAATAAAAATCAAATCTTGAAAATGGGCTTTTTATTTTTTCATCAGAATCCAAATCCATCTATCTGACCCAGCTGGCTTAAACTGCCATCTCTCTCTTTGTAGCTTCCTCAAAAAAATTCCCAAACTCTGAAACATATAGATTCATTAATTAAGTCAAAATTCAAAATCCTTAAAACAGAATTCTTGTCCATTTTCCATTACACATATTTTTCTCCATATTTATCTATTTTGCTTTTTACCTTTATTTTATGTTAATCTTTTTATTTTCAGCTCGCTATTTATTATTTATTTATTCGGTCATTTATTATTTATTTAGGTTTTATTATTATTGTAATTGAAGCTGGGGCCACCAAGACAGACAAGTCAAGGTGAATGAAGTGAGCATCCCGCACGTGTGAGTTTAGTCAGGCGTGTTAGCTGGGGTAGCGCGTGGGAAAGGTGCGCGTGGGGATCCGTGGATCAGCACTAACGCCTCTTTGGCACGCGTCTGTGCCTCACATTTGATCGGTCATTCATTCCTCGGAGTCGAATTTCACTTTTTCCATTTATTCTCTTTAATTATAAAAAATAGTTAGAAAATTATAAAAAATAGTAAACAAAATTTTAAAAATAAATAAGTTTGAAGATAACTTACATATTTGAAATTAGTTTCTAAAATTTGGAATTATAAAATGGTTACGTTTATATTAAAAATAAAATAATATACTTAGTAAAACCCGTATTAATTTTAGTAATGATAGAGTAAAAAATATTTATTGTATTATTTTGAAGTTTTCGAACCAAAATTGACCGTTGAGTTTTGTTTAGACAAAATTTAATTTTGAACATGATTAATGATAAGGAAAATACAATATTTCTTTCAAACATTAAATTAATATTTTTTTCTTTTTTTTCAAAAAATATAAAAAATAGAGACTCGCGGTATGATTGAAATGTTGATGGTACATTTTTTTAAGAGCTGTGTGAATTTTGAGTGTGATATAAATGATAGAAAATATGATGATAAGAAAACAAAATAAATAAATAGTGAGATAATTATAAAAATATGATTGTAAAATCACTACAGAGCTATGTGTATATACTTTTATTAAAATAAGTATGCATGTGTATAGACAGTATTTTGAGAGACATAAATTAAACCATGAAGAATATAATAAATTTAATAAGAATAAGATTTATATACTTTTTTTTTAATTTAATCAAATAATCACTTCAATCACACGTGTATATATTTTATGCAAAGTATATTGTGATAAGTCAAAATAATGATGATATTAGTATTTGCAGTCAGAAAATAAAAATATTAATAATATCTTGAATCTTTTGCGTTATGTGGTGGTGAGGTCTTAACAAATGAACTCACGTTTGTTAACATGTGAGAGTGTTCAATATTTTAGTCTTTTAAATTTCGAGAATAATACTTTCACAACATTTTTTTATAATATTTTAATATTATTTATGTGTCATTTTATAATTGATTGATGTTAGTATCTATAATTATTATTATTAATTGTGAAACAATTTTGAATCAATCACAATTATAATATTTTAACATTATTTACGTGTCATTTTGTAATTGATTCATGTTAGTATTTATGATTATTATTATTGATTGTGAAGTAATTTTGAACCACAATTATAATATTTTAACATTATTTACGTGTCATTCTGTAATTGGTTCATGTTAGTATTTATGATTATTATCATTGATTGTGAAGTAATTTTGAACCAATCACAGTTATAATATTTTAACATTATTTACGTGTCATTTTGTAATTGGTTCATGTTAGTATTTATGATTATTATCATTGATTGTGAAGTAATTTTGAACCAATCACAGTTATAATATTTTAACATTATTTACGTGTCATTTTGTAATTGGTTCATGTTAGTATTTATGATTATTATTATTGATTGTGAAGTAATTTTGAACCAATCACAGTTATAATATTTTAACATTATTTACGTGTCATTTTGTAATTGGTTCATGTTAGTATTTATGATTATTATTATTGATTGTGAAGTAATTTTGAATCAATCACAGTTATAATATTTTAACATTATTTACGTGTCATTTTGTAATTGGTTCATGTTAGTATTTATGATTATTATTATTGATTGTGAAGTAATTTTGAATCAATCACAGTTATAATATTTTAACATTATTTACGTGTCATTTTGTAATTGGTTCATGTTAGTATTTATGATTATTATTATTGATTGTGAAGTAATTTTGAACCAACCACAGAATTACACGTAAATAATGTTAAAATGTTGTCAAAATAGCATTATTTTAAAATTTATATGAAATTTTTTTTAAAACTTAAATTTACGTACTATAAACAAAAGTAAATTTTGATATCTACATCTTACCATATGGCAACAAAAGTAAATTTTTGAATAAGTAACACTATAATTTATTTTTATACATTATATATTTTTCTAAAATAATTTAAATTTTTTCTTCATTACAATTCTATCAAATTAATCAAAATAAAAGCACAAGTTTGGGAACCGTGACGAGCGGGCACAGGGTGGAAGTTGAAAGAGAAAAAATAGTCCAAACATGGTTCACATATTTTAATTCAGTCTTTTCCGTAAAGTAAACGAAAGAAAATGAAAATAAAAATAAAAGATGTGACATCAACATCATAAGGAAATAAGAAGATATTATTTTAAAAAAATAATATAAATTAGGGTGACAAATAACTTGAATTGATTTAATTTTCAAACTCAATTTAAGTTAATTTGGTTATATTAGATAAAGTTGAGTTGATTTACTTTTACTTGGTAATTCAACTAAACCTAATTGGATTCCTTTAAACTACTCCATTAAGTAATTACAGTATTCGTTACTTTTAAAAAACACATATATCAGAATAGTTAAAAAATATAAATGTGATTAAATAAAAAAAATTGAGTAACATAAATAAATACTTTTAAATTTATCGTTTTAAGTTTTCTTTTTTAAGTTATGTGAACTTTTTATGTGAGTTTGATTTATGTATTACTTATATTGTATTTTTAATGATTCTTTTCGAAAAAATCGTTAATGATATCAAAATTGAAAGTTTGTATTCGTCTTGATAATTAATTTAGATAATTGTGACAACAAGACAATAATATTATATATAAATTCAATTAACTGTTCATCTAGATTTTGAGTGTCAATTGACTAAAAATGAATATTATATTTATGTCTTGATGTTGTGTTTTTTCAGTAATATTTTTCAAAATATCTATAAATAAATAAATATTGAATATTTTTTTTTGTTTGTAGAAATTATATTGTATTATTTTTATCTTCTAATATGTAATCATATTCATATATAATACTTATATGATAAATAACACAATTAAGTTTATAGTAAAATTATTAAACGATTAATACTTTTATACTGAGTTAAATTTTATTGAGATTTGAAAGTCGGGACTTCTTTGTCTAATCTAATTTAATTAAGTATAACAAAATTAATTAATGACTCGATCAAACCTAATCCCTTGTTAGACTTGATTAAATGAGTGGTGTAAGATTATAAAAAAAAAAAATACAAGATAACACACTTTTTCTTTTTCTTTTCTTCTATTTCACAACTTTATATTTGGAGAATACGATTCCTTTTTCTTTGTTTACGTACTTCTATTTCATATGCAATGCTTAGGCAAATTTAAAATTTTTAACTTTTAATTTACTTATTTTTATTTAAATATCAGTACATGTGCTGTTTTAAGTAAAATGTATTATGAGAAAAATAAATTTTGTTTATTCATTAAGGTAAGTGTCATTTTACAGAAAGACACACGTGTTTTTATTTTAAAATTACAAAAACAAAAAAGTGAACATTATTTAATATAACTTAGGGAAAAGTAATATAATTTTATGAAAATATAATTTCGAAATTAAATATTTGGGTAACATGTATTGGGGAATTAGAATATCTAGATAAAAAAACACAAACATAGTACAACATATTCATATTCTTGATGCCGTTGACTTAGAAAAGATAACAAAATCGACGAATAGATATTCAAGATAAGAACGAGTGATTGTTTAATTATCAAATTATATATCAACAAATTTAACCACAGAACAATTTTTAAAAAATATAAAATAACTGCAGAAAAAAAATATTTTAATTTTAAGTTATATATATATATATATATATATATATATATATATATTGTCCATGTAAGGGTCTAAAAAATATAGGGCTTTTGAGCCTTGTGTTGGGGCAGTCAGTCCCGTAAAACTAAGGATATCATGACCTTAGAAGGGACTTCTCCCAATTTGAGTTCATTATCCAACTTCTCCTTCTCTCTCTAAACTTTGTCCTCTCCTTCTTGCCCTGCATTCTCTCTACCCATTCACAAATTTCAATCGTTGCATTGTCAAATAAGTAGTGTTCTTTCGTTCACGGAGTTGAGAGCTTCTCATCCATCCGATTAGTTTCTGCTTTGGACGGGTAAGTCAGTTTCTTCATCTCTCTTGAACCTAGGGCATGCAACTTTACTCGTTGCATGCAGCTGATAGTCTTCCTCTTTTAATTCTCTGCCTATTATAGCTCTAAGAGTTGTTTTTGTCTCCACTGTTAGTGGATTGTAGGGTCTTATTGTGTGTTGGCTGTGTAAGGCACTGTTGGGGTTTTGCTACTATTCTGAGTAGTACTGTGCTTATAACCACCAAGGTAAGGGGAGCTAATTGTTTTCTTGAAATTACTTCTTGAATCTGCTTTGTAAATGAATGCATGTTGACTGTAGCACTGGTGTGTTATTGGATTGTATTTTATATTTTAAGCATGTTAGATGTTATGAACTAAGATGTGTGGTTGATGAGACTGTAGTGGTTTGTTTGGGAATCCTTTTGGATGAACGAAATGGGTTGTAAATAGAACATGTAGGGAGGGAATAGGGTGAGATTTCTGCTTAGTGTCAATTTGGTAAACAAGTTCAATAGTTAGGCAAAAGGTCTATGTTAGTTCAAGGGAAGTGAGGTACTGAAATTGGGCATTTTGGGTCTAAAGCATAATAAGACAGTTTGGGCGACTTGGATGGGTTAAATGCAACTTATTAAGTACATAAAGAAGGACTAAAACATGTTAAAAACAGTAGAATGGATATTAGGTCATTAGGTTGTTGATTTAAATGTTCTAGAAGTGAAGTGCGTTTTGATCACTTGAAAACCATTAGAGGAATGTTAGGAATCACATAGACAGACTTAACTGGGACATAATCACGATCTAGAGGACTTAGAAAATGGGGAAGAAGACTATAATTGGTCTAGAGGGTGCAATGGGGCATAATCTGCAGAATTGGGCGTTCTGCAGACTATGCAGAGTTGCTAGGCGAGTTGTCTCGCATAGCGAGACCCTGTAGAGAGTGCTCACTGTTTGAGTCATTCGTTGTGCGAGCTGGTGCGCTGTGCGAATGACCATAGGGTATTGCTCTCTGTTTGTGGATTCGCCTGGTGAATCCTGTTGCCATGCGACTGGTGGTGGTCTGGGACCACTGCCTATTTAATTTGAAAGGCGAGTGGGGTGCATGGCGAGAGTTTTAGGGGGGTTGGTCTCTATCTGGGTTCTCGCATAGCGACCTGGGTGCGCTATGCGAGGAACCCAAAGTCTGACACTTATTCAGACTTAATTCGCAAGGCGAGTTGGGAGGGTGCGCTATGCGAATAGCGCCAATTTCGTCTTGCGAGGGTGGTGCGTTGTGCGACAAGTACTGAGTTTGATTCTCTAAATCTTCTCTTGTGCTGTGTTTGGTTAGTGTGCTCTTTGGTTGTTGGGGAAGCATTCTTTTGCATATATAGTATTGTATTGTGATATTCAAACAAGTATGTGGATTGTATCAAAAAGTGTATGGTTATAAAGTGGTGGAAAGACGATCCAAGTTATAAACCAAGTTCCATTTGTGTAGAATCTCTTAGTGAGATTCTTAGTGTTTAGAATGAGAGTAGGAGCTCAGTCTTGGGGGTCATCCTGAAACTCCAATGGTCTTTCTTCTCACGTAAAGAGGATTGAACCATGTGGTGAGGAGTAGCAGGAGGTCCTAGTCTTGGGTGCTTCCAGTATGGCCTAAGGTGAGTGATAACGGACTAACCTCGTGAGTGTGGTAGGGTGGGGGAACCCAAGTTTCATAAGCCACCACGAGTGCAAGACCCACCATAGCTCGACTATCATTCTAAAGTCCGGACGAGTCAAGTTTAGTACTCAACATGTTAGGATGCGTGTTTACCCTGCTTGATTGAAGTTAACTCTTGCATGCATATTGTCATATTGTATGCTTTTTATATAATTAGCTCACCCTTGCCTGTTTTTGTTGTTTGTGTATGATTCCTTTTGCGATGATCATCCACTTGAATGGGAGTAGATGACGAGGAGGTTTCTTTGAAGACAACTTTGGAGGAAGACGACAATGCTGCAGTTGAGGCTTCCTAGGAGTTTCTTAGTCATATGATCATCTCTTTAAGTTTACAGTTTAGACCTCTTTTACTAAAGTTGAAATTCTAAAAATATTTTGAGGATGACTTTAATCCTAATTACTCTTGACTGCTTTCCTATATTATGCATGATGACATCTTTGTTATATGTGTTTTCTATATAATTGGGATTTCACAATCCACGTTTATTTTTCAATTTTATTACTTAAATATTTTTTTTAAATTAAAATAATTATTTTATCAATTTTATTTTTAAGTGATTTTTTATTTAAATTTAAAAGCTTTTTTTAAACTTAGCATTTTGTTCTAATTATAAAACTACCTAAAAATAAATAAAACTACCTAAAAATAAATAAAACTATTTTCATCAAAGTTACATTTTTTTATTTTATATCTATAATAATAATAACACGAGCAACAATAAATCTATTATTTTATTTTCCAAATTTACCTTCTAATTATTAAAATAATGATTTTATCATCTACTTTTTTAAGGTAAAGTTTCTTTAAATTTAACATTCTTTTTTAAACTTTTTTTTTTAATTTCAAAACTACCTACAAAAAGGAATGAAAAACATTAAAAATAAAGTTTCAAAAACTATTGTTATTTTATATATGATAATAATAATAATAAATTTATTATATTTTATTACCATAAAATATGTGAGCACACATGTCTTATGTGTTTTTATTCGTATATATGTATAAATTAAAAAATGGTGTTGAAAATATTGAATGTTAAAATGTTCACCAATGGGCTTTCGTATCAAAAATAATTTTTTAACGAGGGGTTTACTATACTTAAACTTAAGGGTGTTGCTCTCTCCACCATCCCAAACTCCTGCACTTTTCCATTATTTTCTTTTATTCCAAAAATATTTTACATCTTTCCACTACCCATCAAAAGAAGTCATTCTCTTTTCACCTTCCACCACCATTGACTTTTGCAAATCCTTCACCATTTTCCCAACAATCTTCTTCTTATCACTGATATCCACATTCTTGGCCACTTGCCCGGTCCTTGCAGGCCACCGATGCTAATCTGTCGGTCTTGAATTCTCCCCCTTCACTAGAGTGGCCCTCCGTCACTCCGGCGTCGCAGCCTTCCACGACGACGGCTTTGGTCTTGCTAATGGGCAGCAAAAGAGGTCTCTCCTTGAAAGGAAAGTGTCAGGCTCCGAGTGGAAGTCACCAAAAGCTTTGCTACCTCGGGAAGAGGCGTTGAGGAGCGCGGGTGGCGACAGTCCACCGATTGGGAACGCTTTGGTACCAAAGGGGCAGGGGGATTGGTGGAATGAGAAAGAAGAGGGGAAGAGAATCGATGAGAAGAAGAACTTGTTGTTGATGTTGAGGTTGAAGTTGTTGTTGTTGTGGTTGAAGAAGGCGAAGGTGAAGGAGAGTGAGACATGTACCTTGAAGAAACTTGCCTACCCTTTGGTCTTTTAGGTATGGTGTCATTGCCGTTGTTATGGGTCTTCCGAAATGGCAACCACCAACCACCATTTCCTAAAGCTTATAACATTCTCTCACATTGCCTCTCTCATGAGGGTTTTCCTTTTCTCTTTCTCCAAAGCTCAAATCTTGACTCTGTTTTCCACCCTGCAGATAAGAGGTGTGGTTCTGTGGAGTTGCCATAAAATAGTGGGGAGGTGTATGATATTTTTGGAATAAAAAAAAATAATGGAAAGATGTAGGATATTTTTGAAATAAAAAAAAATAGTAGGGAGATGTAGGAGTACTTGGAGAGGTGAAGGGAGCAACATCCTAATCTTAATTTAGATAAGATATTAACAACATCTTTAACATAACGATACAATTTTTAAGTAATAACTTTGTGAGCTTTTTACCTTATACATCGATAAACTTTCTTATTTATTTAATGCAGAATTAAAATTTATATTTGAAATTCACAACAAATAATACCACACAAAACAAATCAACTTAAAAAGTAATTTACACTAATTTATATTCGTTTTATTTTTAATTGATATGTAATCTTTCAATTAAAAAAAAGAGAGAGAGAGTGAAAGACAACATGTTTTGCGTATTATTATGATATTCTGAGAATTGAATAGAAGAAATGTTGGGTGATGTTTATGCTTAAAGATTAATTTCACAGCTACGTATACGACAATATAACTTTGGTAGTGTTAACAGCTCTTAGATTAGGGCAACTTAGTTGATTAAGATATATTAATAGGGTCCATATGCTTTAATTTGCCACCATTAATTACTTTTGCAGTTGAATTTTTAAATCTCTTTTAAAAAGTTTACTACGTTCGTATTATAGTTTTGAAAAATAATTATTTAACACATACATCTTTTATATTTACTTAATATTATTTTATTTTATTTTCTTAAAAAAATACAAACATTTATTTTTTTAATAACCATTTTACTCTTATCTTATATATAATGAATATAAAAATATATCTGTATAATTTTAGTAATGACAAAGCACACGTTGACCATATGCTATACAATGAATGCATAACTCTAAGTTCAACATATCTACGTCATTGCCTACCTAAGATAAAGATATTGAAGTTGAAATTACAGGTTGAGATTGCCTTAGGCTTTTACTTTGTGCACCTATACAATTTCTTCACACACCTCCAAATTTTCAAAATAACCCTCTGAACAAGTGAGCTTGAAGCCCAAATCTGAGAGGATTATTCTTCCAAATTTTCACTGTTGAAGCATGTTGGAAGAGTGTTTCTCTTTACACCACCACAAATTTCTTCCTACACCATCATATTTCACAAATACCCATACTGTCCCCAATGCAGAAATTTAGGAATATGGAACAGACATCAAAAAGTAACTCACATGTCTTATAAAAGTATATATTCACTGAAATTTATTTTACATAATAATAATTTATTTAATCACTTTTAAAATTGGAAACGTTATTAAAAAAATTGGTCCTAAATATTTACTCAATTCACCATTGCTAGCAATGTGACATTTTCATCTCAAAACATAATTCTTTTTACTTTGTTATTTATAATTTAATTAAAATAAACATGGGATAAATTCCTTGTAACAGGACAGAATCTACTTTAATAAAAGTCTGAAATCCATCGTATTATATAGAAAAAAAATATTTAATATCTATAAATTTTTTACATTTGATATTATCCTTTTTATTTTTTATTATTTGATTTAAAAAAAAAGTGACCTAGAAGAAATGGGTGGAGAAGAGTAAAACTGTGGGTTGTGCCAGTTGGTTAAAGAAAGCGCGTGATCTAATCTAATCTCCTTCAGAGTGATATCTATATATATATATTACTCCACCACTGTCGGTGACTGTGCTTCACCGCTCAAATCTCGCTCTAATTTCCTCCATTTCTAACCAAATTTTTCTCCGTTCAAGTCCAACCTACACTGCTGTTATCTCAATTCGGTACTTTTCTTCATTCTGCATTTGTCTTCTTCACATGCATTGTATACATTTTTCTTAACTTGGCATCATGCTACATTACAGCATTTGGGTGATATTGGGGAAGAAAAAGATTGGATTTTTGTTCTTGTTTTTTTGTTGTTCATGTCTATAGTCAAATGGGTATTTTGGTTTTTATTTTTTCTTTTCTTTTTTGTTTATCACCGTGTGACAGGCACATTGAGAAATGAGTTTGAGCAATGGCAAAAATGAAGCACCGGTAGTCGGAAGTAACGGGGTAGACGGTGAGATTGTGAACGATGAGAGCAAGTTGTTCAAGATCTTCGTTGGGTATGACCCGAGTGAAGATCTTGCCTTTGAGGTATGTCGGCACTCCATCTTGAAAAGGTCTTCAATTCCCGTTGAGATCATACCGATTAAGCAGTCAGATCTGAGAAAGAGTGGTTTGTATTGGCGTGAGAGGGGTCAGTTTGAGAGTACCGAGTTTTCCTTTTCCAGGTTCTTGACACCTTGCCTTGCCAGTTATCAAGGTTGGGCTATGTTTGTGGATTGTGATTTTCTCTACTTGGCTGATATCAAGGAACTGAGAGACTTGATTGAGGACAAGTATGCTATCATGTGTGTTCAGCATGACTATGCTCCAAAGGAGACTACTAAGATGGATGGGGCAGTGCAAACTGTGTACCCAAGAAAGAATTGGTCTTCAATGGTTCTTTATAACTGTGGTCATCCAAAGAACCGTGTTCTAACTCCCGAGACTGTCAACACACAGACTGGTGCTTTTCTTCACAGGTTTCAATGGCTAGAGGATGATGAAATTGGATCCATTCCTTTTGTTTGGAATTTTCTTGAGGGACATAACAAGGTTGTTGAAAACGATCCTCTTACTTTGCCCAAGGCCATTCATTATACTCGTGGAGGGCCATGGTTTGAAGCTTGGAAAAACTGTGAATTTGCTGATCTATGGGTCAATGAAATGGAAGATTACCGCACTCAATTTAAGAAAGAATCTGCCAATTAGAATCAATCAGCTTAACCTTGTTATTTATTGAGCATCAGTTATAGTCATGTATTATTCTTTTATGTCAAATTCGTTCTGAAAAATCCGAATCTGGTGATTCATGTTTATGAGAGCAGGAGAGTAGTCACTGCTGGTCTATAACTAGAGTTTAGTGGTATTCTTTACAGTATTACACTATTATATTTATAATCATTTAAGAGAAAATGCTGTTGATGATGTAATTCATTTTTTATTTGTTTGAGGATTTCCCTAAGGAGAGGTACAAGCACAACTCTGTATTGAATATTTTAATCTACCACTCTATTGAATATTTTAATGTACCACTCTGTATTGAATATTTTAATGTAGCTTTAGTAGAGATTATATGTTCCAATATAGGTATCAGCTTCTGCTTAGGCTGTAAAACATCTTCCCAATCTCTAGAGACTATGATTTCATTGCTTGTATTGGTGTAAAAAGTTTAGTATTATTGTAAGTACACAAGAATACCATTATTCATTACAAATATATTGCAAGACTTGCTTGGTTTCAAACTGTTTAACTGCAAAACTTGGCTTTATTCATTACAGATATATCTGCAAGGCTTGCTTAGTTTCATAGCTGTTTCAAACCTCACTAGTTGTTATAACATTTTATTACAATCACATTTAAAAATATAGTATTTCAACTCATCAGAAATAATAATAATAATTATTATTATTAATATTTCATATGTATCATTAATCGGGTTTTTAGCTTATTAGTCCAATTAGTCAAAACAAAACAGAGTTAAGGCGATGATTCAACTCAAACTTATTGAATACTTCTTTGATTGATTGTGTCATTCAAATTCATTGATCAATCTATGACCAATACTCTCTTTATACCTTGATCAAGTATGTAAGAATAAAATTCACTTATTTTAACGAAAATACTTCTATTACTTACTTTTTTAGTTTCCCATAACTTCTGTTTTAATTTTTGTTTTCCGTTAAAACAATTGCTTATGCTACAGCAGTTTCAAAGAGTCTGCTACTCTGCCACGATTATATTTCACTTGTACATAAAATAATTAAATAATTACAGAATGGTTAAGCTAATTAAATAAAAAAGGAAAGTAGAACTCACCTTAATTATCTCAACCTACGAAATGTCTCCAAAACTATATACAGATGGATCATTCACTAGTGTTAGTGCATTAACCTCACTGTGAAATCCAAAGGCTAACAAACAGTTCCTCACAAAATAAAGTACAGTCCAAGGTGTTTCGTTTCCTAACAACATCTAATATAATGAAATCCAATATAACTTTCATTGCATAATAAGAAGCAATGCTCTGTGTATGAGTGTTGGTATGACATTCACAAAATCATAATGATGAGTTGCCACCATTATCAATTTTAAGCTTACTTTGATATACAATCAATTGGATAACAAAAAGTGAGAGAATAAACTCGCATACGTTAACAAATATATTAACACTTAATGTAATAAATGCCTAGAGACCTAACATATTTTTCTTTTTAAATTTTTCTATCAGATCTTCCTCAGATGGAATCTCAGCACCAGCTTCTGAGGTGTTGAACCACCATTCCATGATTTCTTCCTGCTCAAAAACACAAAACGCCATTTCCAAAATAGGAATTAGATAACCATTTCCATGATGCTGCTTATGTAATCACTGAACCAAATAGCTTCAATACCAATACATTCACAATGAAAGCAAGAGGAAAAGCTAATAAATACTGATTATTACCTCAAGAAAATCTTGATTGGATATATACTGACTTTCTACCATACACTTGATACTCCCCACTTGCACTGAGAAAGATTTTCGTGTATTGCGCTCTGAAGATTGTCTCCTGGATTGTGTCTCTGTGGATAAACAACAACGAGGAAGAAGAAAAAGTTAATAAAACAAATGAAAACAGCAATCTCGTACCCAGAAAAGAAAAAACAGAAGTCATGTAACATAAGTCATGCTTGTTTTACAAGCAAAGAACAAGGTGTGATTTTCTTTATACCATTTATGCATGCCACAAGGTATCCAGTTTCCCCAATTCCTTCTTTCCACTTCCCAAGCCGCAGGCGCAAGAAAAAACCATCAAGTTGTGAGATTGAGCCATGAGTATTTATCCATCTGATGTCAATGACAGTCTGTTTAGTAACCACAAAGATCCACTTGTTTTATAAGTGACAAAAGTATACTATATTATAGCTATCCACAAATATAAATCTGTCTCCGTCAATGATATTTTATACACTCCCTTTAGGCTTCATTTCTCCTTTTAATTTTCAGTTAATCCTTCACCTGCTAGAAAGATTAGCAATATAGACACTTTAACTCAATTTATTTGTTGGCCAACTTTTCTTCTATTACACTAACATGTTTCTTTAGCTGGATTCTCGACATTTTAACTGATGTAAGACTAACTGTGAATTTTGAAGCGTTGCATTGTAGTTTTTCACAAAGGGGTCCTCTAGGACATCGTGAAAATGTTTCTATAGATCCAATCTTTCACACAAAATGGTAAAGGTGTCTATAACTCAGTTCACCTACTTTTATGCGTATATTAACTTTTTTCTGGAGTCCCTATGACAATGGATGGGAATCAAGTTAAGGATGACCTAATGATAAGACAGTTTCAACACATGGAGCTGCACCCTACTTCAATATACTTAAATGTTTGCTGGATCAAATTGTGCATTGAAAAATGAACCTTTTCACAAGAAACAATGATCTGGGAAAATGAAACTGTCAACGAATGAAAAAGGTTCTCTATTAAACTTTTTTTCATAAAATGGATGTGCAAACTAAGGACTCTATATACCTGACATCTAACCTTATACCAATGTCATAATGATTGAACCATGAATACTGGGATTAAGAAGAATTAGTTTGCATCATTCACGCAATTAGGTGAAATGAAAAAGTGTAAGTGTTGTCTGGTATTACTTACTTCAGGATTTCAGTGCGAGACAGTCTAAGCTTTTTCACTGCATCAAATATTTTCTCTGGCAAGTGTGAAGTGTGCTTTTCAGTGAATTTGGATGGAGTTGACATAGGATTTTCTCTGAATTTGTTTTCCTCTGAACTTGAACCACAGTATTTCTTGAATGATGCATTGCTCACTTCCTTAAAGGTCATGATTTCATTTGATTTCCGCTTCAAACAAATATCTTGACCTGCTGGGTGATCAGTTTCACCATTAACATAACCACCAGATAAAACTCGGTCATCCTCACCAAGCCTGACACTCTCTTGATTGTTTGGGATGAAATGTTTTCCCCTATCATTAACCGAGGTATTAGCTTTCAGTTCATGTTTCCCAACTGAGATTGAAGTGGGACAAGAAACTGCCCAGTGGTTGGGCTCAAAACAAATGATGCACATACAAGGACATTCTTCTAATCCTCCATATGAATCTATATTCTTCTGGAGATCTGCCAGCTTGTTCTCTGCAATTTCCGAGCAATCAGAGAGTTGATGGCCCCTTGTTCCACAAAACAAGCACAACATATTAACCTGCTTGGCCTTATCTTCTGTGTTTGCTGGTATGATATGTTTGATGGCACCATATCTCCTTGCAAACATTGAAGACATTGGCTCTAAATTTCGGAGTCCTGAAGAAGATGAAAGGGGTTTGAACTTGTACTTTGATTTAAGATCATTCTCTTCCTTAAGATCAGTAGAGACCTCTGTCTCATTGGTGGGTTGTTCTCTCAAGGGAGCAGCAAATTTTGGCGAAAGACGAGTTATCCAGAGACTTGCCAGATTTTCTCTTCTGTGACAAGTATTCTCTTCATCCTTTCTGTCAGATAGCACATTGGAATCAATGTTGTCATTATTATTTGTATTCTGTTTGGATGAAGATGAATGTGGTGCCACTTCTTCTTTATCCCTACTAAAGCCAAAGATGGAATTATTTTTAGTCTCCACTGGGTTACTTTTGCTGCTTTCCTGACAGTTGAAAAAATTTAGAGGTTTAATCTGAGGTTGTGATGACGGACCGGCTTCATATCTTCCCATAGATACTTCAAACTTATTCGATTGCAAACAAAGTTTGGAAAGGCTATTATTCTCTGCACAACAGGTTATTGGAGTAGCATTTATACCTGGCTCTAAATCCTCACTACTCTTTCCTTCTTGATGATGGATTCTTGTTTCTACATTCTTCAAGCTTGGACAATATATAGACTGAAAAATGGATTTGAATCCTGTAGTTTTTTGCTCAGAATCTTGATTCATATTGCATGCCATAAGTTTCTCGTTAGGCTGCAGGTTATGATGTTTTGGGTTTGCAAGAGAAAGAGCTAAAGTGTTTGAATCATTTTGAATTGACTGAGACAGTCCTTTCACCATGTTTGAAATCCAATTCATGAATGAGCTATCCTGTTTAACATAGGATTTGGAACCTGAAGTTTCTTCCATTTGCCTTTTGACTCTTTTACTCCCTATTATCAGCTGTTGTTGGAAGTTTCGTCTCTTCTTACCTGTTGGAAAAAAGCCAGCACTGTTGCAGCTCTCAACACTTGAATGGCTGTCATTGTCCTCCCTCGACAACGCTACATTTGCATCCCCGTCTGATAAAGATTTCTCCTTGCCTTTGTTTATTGCCTTATAAATTCTGCTATGACACGGAGAATGCATGGCTGGAAGAATCTTATCACATGGTAGCATCATTTCATTGTCCTGAAGTTTGTTTTCAACCTCATGAACATTAACTCCACTTGTTCCAGCACAAGCAGCTTCAAAGTTGTCAGTCCGTAGATCATTCTCTGCACTAAATTCCATTTTTTCTAAAGGTCTCCTGCTGGAGGATGCTAAATTAGTCCCTGGAGCATCAGAGCCTTTGAAATCCACCACAGGCTCAACTGCAGTATGTAAATTACCAGTTACTACAGCCTTTTTTCCAAGATGAATATCTACACCTTCATCAGAATGTCTTCCTGAAGACGGATTTTGGTCCATGTTTGGTTTGATTTCGTCTGATTGAAGTAATAAATTGTCCAATGGCCCTTTGTCAGCCTGGCCTGTGGGAAAATCAACAAATAAAATAATACATTTCAGAGTATTCACAAAAGGGAAGATTTGAACTTTTCTTTAACAAAAACAAAATTTCCAATAAATCTTCTTTAAACAGAAAGGATATGTTTTGAGTTTCAGTCCCTGTGCATTTATAAAAACAGGCTGCAAAGCTACCATGTATTACTTTGTATTATTCAGCTAAAAACCATTAACAACAACTAAACAAATTAGAATATACCACAAACATGTGCACAAATATTCTGAAGTGTCCGGATTCTTATCCTCACATCAATGTAAATATTCATGTATTTAACTGCTTTAACGTCTAAACTTTCTTTGGTAAGTCTTGTGTGTTTTGGTGACTCTCTTTTGGAAGCATTAAGCTCTTCCTTAAGGGCAAGCTTCTCCTTTAACTACCTTGATGACAGCACATACCTGACATAGCAGAAAATTTGTTACCCTCTATCCCAGACATGTTATTAGTTCCAATGTTGGGTTGATCACGAGCAGCCTTTTCATAATTGTTCACCAGATTCCCACTTTCATCATACGGCAAATTAGGTGTTGTTGCTGCGGTGTTCACTATATCTTTATGACCAAAAGATCCTGCCAGATGAGTTCTGTATGATTGAGAAAATGATTCCAGGAAAAAGTGACCAGAAAGACACTAATTCTAACACTCACAAGTCCCAGTTAAGTATTTAACTAATCAGGATAGCAGATGTATTTCTTTGTCCCTCAGTAAGGTTTATTTGAACCTAAAAATATACTGTAAAGCCTCCTTTCCTTGCATCTATACACTACTTACCTATATCATCTTCTTCATAGGCTTTAAACTTGGCCTTGACACCTGAATCACCTGTGGCATGCATAGTAGGAGCATCTGCTTCAGCAATATCACCCTTGGCACATAAAACTGCTAAAGGTTTCACAAAATCATCATCTAAAGGGTTATCAGTGGTAGAACTACCACCAGTAAAATTTTGTGGCCGAGTAAGAACCATACAACTCGTTCCAACATCCCGAAAAAGTGAAGTATTTTTATCAGCAAAACTTGAATCTGCACATCTAAGGCTCAAACCTTTTTCTGGTGACCAAACTATTTCAGATAGGGGGTCAGTCGCAGCAAATGTCATGTCCACCCTGGAGGCTGCATTTGCACCTGCACCTGAGTCATTATTTAATTTTTTCCAAACGCAACGGTTAGCATTATTGAGAAAGAGTTCAATATCAGTCTTTGGTTTTATTTTCTTGTTTTCTGCACTCATCTTCAGAAGCTTAAACTCTTCACAAAAAGATCCTGAAATATTATTGCAATTAAAAGTAACCTTCAGCGTAGCACTTCAAGTTAAAATTCTGAAAGCAGGTTAAAGATGTTGAGGCAAGGCAACTGATTAAACATTACTGGATTATGGTTGGTTAATCATTATTCAGCTTTCTAAGATGCATCATATTAGCAAACATTAAACTTTGCATCCATTTATATACTCTAAATTAAATATCGTTAATATACACTCTAGTTATAGTTCTGATATCCTATTAAGAAATAGATTTTAAGTTTAACTTAACTCTACAAAATCGACTTATAATGGTTTAACTCACTTATATACTTTAAATTATTCTTATCTCTGATCGAGGTTGAAATGTAAACTCTTAACAAATAACGTTAAAAGTAATTTACTGCTACAAATATTGTAAAGCATCAAACATACCAAAAGCTGACGTTGCCAGGTACAGGCTTATGAATGGTATTTCTATCTCGCGCACACTTCCTCATGACACAGCCTATGAGCACCACGTGGGGTTCAAGTGTGGACAAAGAACAAGGGCATCACCACCACCATCTTGTGCAGAACTAGAAATTGAATTTAATTGAAGTAGAAGCACAAGGGTTCAACTCGGTCATTTGGCTACATATATTGAATCATCAGACTATAATAACCATTTGCACAAAGAAAATAACAAACTTTGAATATTTTCTTTTACATATCCTATCAGAAAGCAATATATTGTAGGCTAGTAATAAGAAAAGGATAGAACTAGACCAGAGATTAGGTCGTGGAATTAGGTAACATGTGTTGGAAGCTACACTCCAAACTCCAAACTCAAAACTCAGCTCAAAGTAGAACAAAAGAGATAATTTTCAAGCTTAAATGAGAAGTGAAAGAGAGAAAGTTACCAGTGTTGTTTGATCCATTGAGCAAAGCAACAAAAGGGTATTAAGAAAAAGAGAAGAGAGAGAAAGAGAATGGAGTTGGAGGGCAGTTGCAGAACCAGAAGTGCTGGTATAACAGTTACATGAAGCTGTCGACCTTTTTTCTTTTTTATGAGGTTGAGAATATGCCACGTGGACACACTCCCTGCCACTGACCACCCTCGTACCTTGGATCATTGCAATTTGCAGTGTTCAATTTTCTTTTCATGGACATTATATACATTATCAATCTGTCTATTTATTACACTCTTCAATTTTCTTTTACAACATCAAAACATACAATAAAATGATAACATTTTAAGTGATTGTATATTTTAAGATTATCTTGATGGATGTATGGTAGAAAATTTAGTACGAGGTTTAAATGAGTGAAGAAAAAAATCATTTCAGCTTATTGTTATTCATCATCATGGATTGTTACAGTAGTTAAATATCACGATTTTCGTTTTATATTTATTTTTTACTTACGAATAATACCAAATATTAACAACAAATTTACGTAGATATATATATCCTGAAGGTAATTTAATCTTCCAGTTCATACTTTTATCTGGACATCAAGAATAAAAGAAAGATTTTTAAACAATTCCTATATATGTAGACATCAAGAATAAAAGAGAGTTCTTTCAATATATATAAAAGTCTTGTATATTAAAAGTTAGAACAAAAATTTGTATTTGTAAACAATGTCATTTTACTTATTGAATAACTAGACGAAACAAATACAATTAATTTATTTTTTATTTATTACATTTAGTTTTTTAGTGTATAGATCCTTTCTCATTTAAAGAATTGGAATATCTTTTACATTTAAGCAATTTGAGACAAACGAACTAAAAATAATATTTGTTAAGATATACCATAATAATTTGTTTGATCAATGACCAAGGCAAATTTGAAAAGATATACCATAAGTTCGCGTTCCAATTAGCTAGTACTCCATAATACATGTATCAATTAAATATTTGTTAAGATTGTCACGTGTGAAAACTATGGTGCAACTTTTAAATTAGTTTCGGTAATGAAAAAGATATGCAGAAGAGATAAAAGGGACAAAAAATAATATTAATATCCATTATTAATCACAACCAAAACTTGTACCCAAAAGATATTACTACAAATAATTTCTGTTTTATCTATTCAAGTTTTCCTTGTTTACAATATATTAGACAAGTATTTGTGAGTTGTCAATTCCTGTACCATGAAGAAGAAATTTAGACAAAATCATGTTTCCCTAGTCGAACGTCACGACGAAATGTTGGATAACGCAGAACATGATATCAAATGACATCTATTCCCCTGTTCAGAAGTGCAGTTACAGAATTATTGAACAAGGATTTGATAATAGATGTAACAAGACACCAGAACTTTTTTTTCTTTTGTTATAAAACACAATCACCTCAATCCGACAAAATCTTTTAACTTTCTATTATTATGTCCCTTACGCTTATTCGGTTTGTGCTTCTTTTGGTTAACGTGCTAAAATCATTTGGTGGAATTGATCCTGGGAAATATAGCGAATCGTGCTTCACAGTTTGACAAGAATTCGTTTCATAAAAATACACAACAGCATGTAATTGCAGCTTATCATTCTAAATCGCGAGACGATCAAACCAGTAAAAGAATTAAAATAAAAATGGCGATGATAATATAACACAAAATTAGCATTCGACAGTGATAAATGATAGTCTAAATATATATTTATGATGAATATTCTGAATGGTGATAAGTAGATGTTCTTCCCATTGACCAGATCCTGGACAACTCACCTCCGCGCAAATCTGTGCCCTGCTCCCAATAACAACGCTCTCCCTATAGCCCCATTATGAAGACCCAAAACCAGGGCAACAGTGCCACCTACAGCCACCCACTTCCAATCAATGCCAGGACCCTTTTGTGCAATATTACACATAGCTTGCATTCCATCTTCCATGGAAGACGAAGGCTCCGAGGAATGCATGTTTGTGTCAGAAGAAATCTTAGTTGTTTTACTCGCCATCAATGCACATCTCGATAAAGAAGAATCTGTTTTCCTAGCATTCTGGTAAGCTCTCATTCCTAAGTTCAATTTCTTGACAGCTCCCCACATTCCATGGCGGACTCCCAACTTGGCAACATCTTTGGGAATTCCCATGTCTTCATAATGTAACAGGGTAACCTCGCATGCAGACAACTGACCATCTCCTTTGCGGGATTCCACTGCATCAATTTCCCATAATCAGTAGTTAAACCACCAACATTGAATTGCTTTAAGGCTAACAAGCACATAATGATTGTTCTGACAGTTCTTACCAGGTTTGATCACCCAACTAGAAAAGTAGAGCTCCACACGTCTGGGTTTATCCCGTATTGGCAAACTTGGATGGGGTACTCCCTACAACAATGGAGATTAAATAGGAACAATCATTGTGGTTGCTCCGAATATTCCATATCTATTTCACGTCTAATTTGTTACCAATTGGTGTCACATTTAATGCAAGACACATGAATAACAATAAAATATCAATATTTTAAGTTTTGGGTGGCAAAATAAAGATACTTTGCTAGTATAAATTCACATTGTTAGCATAAATTAAAATCTATACTAGGAAAGGTAGGAAAGTAAAGATATACACATGATTAAGAGTTAAGAGAAGTTTTGACTTTCGTGGAAGGATTTGGGAAAAAAATGGTATTTGCAAGGCCTATAACCAGACTATATACCCACCCAGGACATGTATGATCGAGTAACTACAAGTGTGAGAAGTCATGGCGGCGATACTAAAGACAGCCCTAGAATAGTAGGTCTACATCAAGCCTTTACTTGTTTAATTAGCGACATAAAATAAAGGCCCTTTTTTTTTTCAAATAATATATTTTGATTGAAAAAGCAAGGAAGAGAAGTAAAACTAGAGCATTGGAGATAGACATTAGAGTAAAAAAGTTTCTTCTCGACTGAGAGTACGACAAGGTCCGTGTTTCATAATTTTAACAAGACATTGGTAAATAACTTCGACATAAAAATGGGAGATGTCATACCATAAGCTTCTTACTTTATGTACCTTGAATTAATAATACAAAATGATGGGTAAATTAATAATGTCATTCAGAGGATACAAGTTGGATGGCTAAAATGGAGAAAGGCTTTTGAGAGTTAATTGAGAAGTACTTAAAAATCTCAAAGTTCTAAAATACTGTTATACGATCATCTATACTCTACTAAGAGTGTTCATCAACCAATCCAATACAACATTGTGGTAATCAGACTGAAATGAAAAAAAAAAGGGGGAAAAAACGTCTCTTTTCATGAGATTATTATGAACTAACGTCTATTTTTATGTATTAACTAGGACTTGTCAACTATGGTATATTTGATTAAGAGATTATGTTTAACCTAAAATTTGAACTGTGTTGTGAATTACATGAGATGTGTTATTTGATGTAGGATTAATTTGTGCATTTCAATACTGCATCATTTATTTCAATATTTCTAAACTCTTTCAAAAATCCAAACACCAATGCAGTCTAACTCATAATAAATTGGATTGGATTGAAATGAACTTTACAATCAAGGTCTAAAATCAACCGGATGATCAAATCACAAAAACTAAGGTCATTAGAAAATATATTTTTCCTTCAAACTCAATTCAAATCCAATCCACAAACACCCCACACTCTACAGTATATTGGGAATTAAAAAAATCATAAGAGAAAAAGAGCAGCAAAATTAGCGTGTTAAGATTTTTGTGGACAGATACAAAATGATTATCGTTCTAACCAAGTGATATGAAGATCCCCTAATCTAGAACATTCAGTATCAATGTCTTGTCTTTCTATGGCTTGTCTTCTGTATTTATAGCGAGTTTTGTCCCTTGAGTTGCAACTCGGTTTCTACAATCATTGGCTGGTCATTCTTGATTTTACTCTAATTATCTTATTATGTTCCTTATTACGTTTTATTTAATTATACTGGCAAGATATACTATCTATGACCTGGATATTAACCCGTATTATAAAATAAATCAACATCTATTACTAGATCTCGCCTTTTGGATATTAAGGGAAAGGTCGGCAGGAAGATATATCAGCACAATTATATACAAGGAGATATTGACGTATCACTTATCCAAGAAAAGATGATAAGAAAATTGGTTAAGATAGTTTAGACGTATACAAAAAAACTACTGAGGACACTGGTGAGCAGATTATAGAGAATATTTTTAACCCTATAGATGGAGACTCAAAAGAATATTGGAAGACATTATGAAAAGAGATCACATGGTGAATAAAATCCCCAAAACTTTGACATTTTTAATTGAGCCTAATGATGTTGTGTTTCATGTAGCCAATTTCACATAGTAAGATAAAACTATTGTTGGCCACTCTACTGTTATCTGGGTGAATAACTACATCAATGAAATAACTAGTTCCAATTATACTATCAACTTAATGTATGAAACTTGGTTAAGAAAACAATGTTCAGAATTTGCGAGGGGATGCGTGAAACTTGGTTAAAAAACAATTTTCAAAATTTGTGAGGGGAGAGGTAGAGGGACCAATTTCCACTTATTCCTTTCCTAATTCATTATTCAATTGTTTCTAGCTAGAAATTGAGACATTCACTGTTAGTGTCATCACGTAAGTGGGACTTTCTTATCAAGTGATAGAAGTCCGTGCCCTAGTAATCGAGAGAGGAGTATAAACAAGAGGAAATGCCATAAAATTATAACGAACCATGTTAGAGCCATACCTTAGTCACACAATAGTACGTGTTTCCAGACTGCCATATTCTTCGAGCAATAATATATTCTCTGTCACTACAGAAGAAGGGGAACTACAGACAAAAGGAGTACATAAAGAATCAGTGAACCGTAAGATTGAACAAAATTAAAATACAAGTCTTTAAGATATCTTTGGGGTAAATACCTTTTTAATCCAGTGAGAGATCATTGTCCCGTTATGAGGGCATTCCTCCAATACTTTGCAGTATGCAAGCATAGGGTCCCATTTAGGACGGAAGTCATCGTCCCAGAAGAAATCCCTCACTAACTCTGGGGTTGCATCTTCAAAGACGGTTCTGCTACGGTAAACTGTGGGACCTGTCTGTTAACAGATCCAGATACAACATGAGACGCTGATCTATTTATAAGGTGGAAGTGGAAATACAAAAGGAAATAATCATCGAATATAGATCGTGAGGATGTATTTTTCATTTAGGTGGGGAACATAGAATAGGAAAAGTTGATTACATAAATATACTTTAACTACAGGGTAAACATGCCTCTGATTGAAAAATATACAAACTCATGAGTAATGCAAGATGTGTATGATTTTTGCCAGTTTATAATGTATAGACAGTTGAAATGAGATGAAAATTGAACCTCGGAATCTACCTCAGGATCATGACGCCAAGCTTTGTATTGCATGTTCGGTGTTGACCTCTCCATAAAACATTGCCGGTCCATCAATCCATCTTTCCCTTCGAGAAGATGAAGAAAATGCTCCAAATCAGCCTGCGTAACAGTGTCCTGCCCACTCTCCTCAGCCCAATCACCGGACCTAATGATTGTGCATTGACCAATTTGCCAAATAAATAATAAAGGGATTAATTCTTCTACCAACACAGCACAATAAAACACAAAATCAGTAGTAAGAAATTACGACGGTAATAATTAAACACCAATCCACAAATGTTATCAATACCGAGTGGTGCGGTCCATGGCGTTGGAGTCGGCAATATCAGATTGCGAGGGCGAGGGATCTTCAGCTTTTGCCTTGGCCTTGCCTTTGAAATTGGCCCAATAGGTACGGCAAATGGAGAAGGCGGAGACGGCGGTGAAGGCGAACCAGAGGCGGCGAGCGCCGAACCCCGGCGGCGCCGTCCAGAGAAATCGAAACTTGCTTCGGAGGCCGAGAAAGAGGAGCCCCGTCCATCGCGGACGCCACGACCACCCGATCACCAGGCCGATCATGACAGCCAACCAAATCGGAACCGCGCATAGCAAAATGTCGACGAATGTCTCCGTTATCGAGGGTTTCTTCAGAAACTCCACCATGTCAAAGAAAGAATCCTCCATTTTCCACAGAAAATGAAAGATCCCTCTCTCTCTCTCTCTATCTCTCCTCTTTATCTATCTCTATCTCTCTCCTCGCTTTTCTTGGTGTTTTGTAGCAATTAACAATCGAATCAGAAGATGAAGGAAACCCTGTTGCAGCGGACACAACCAACGAGTTCGCCCTCTTCCATCTTCAACAACCAAAACGCCAACAGGATAACCTTTCTTTTCCTTTTCCCCTCTTTCCTAACTCAGAGAAACTCGCCACGTGTCAACCCCAACTGCCGTCGATTTATTTCCATTAAATATTAGAAAGATTTGTCAGGTTCGACGGTTCAAGTTCTCCGATTAAATCCAAACCAAATGCCGCGTAAATTTGTTCAAGACAACCCCTTATCATCGTCAATTCGACGTGCTTTTCATTGGTGCCATAGCTACAAAATTAACCACTATTTTTTTTTCAAAATTACATTTCAATTATCTATTGGATAGAAGCTGTATTTTATAAGCGTAAATTTGCATTATTTTTTCATTTTATAATTTATTTAATATCATCTTTAAAAAAACAAAAGTCAAACCCTAATTTACCGCAACACAGTCTCATCCTCTAATAATCTGTTCTTGAATAGGTTTTGTAATAAAGTCTACGAGAAAATAGTTGATAACGTGATAATTATTTAATTAATATTAACACAAGTAAAAGGTCGTGTAAATTTGTTGAAGATCATATATTTTTTGTAATTTACTCTACTTTGCTTAAAAAATAATTATGTCAAAACTGGTCTTGTAAGCCTAAGAGAAAAAAAGGATAAAAAAAGCATCTTAAATGATACTAAAATTAGGCATGACAGCTAACTAGTTAGGTATGCTTTTCATTATCTTATCTTTACTTTTAATAGATATAGAATTTTGTTCCCATTTATCAACTATTTTATATATTAATTAAATATATTTATTTTTAAAAAATCCCGACAAATAAATTATCTTAGCAAGTATTAGATTTTTTATTTTTAATATAACAAAGAAAACTATAATTCTATAAATATCAAATGAAAATAAATATAATTAACTAATTATATAAAATATTAGATGTCGGACTAAATAATAAATTACGAAACTAAAACATAAATAAAAGTTCATAGTATTCTTTTATTATATGTATAAATAGATAATGATTTCACAACCTATTTTAACAACAATTTGACAAAAGTCACGTGTCAAAATTGTAGTGATTCACATAAAAAAGAAATTAGAAAATAAAAAACGACGAGGAAATGAAGTGGTGTAGGGTTTCAAGTGGAGAGATTCATTTTGTGATTTTAAAATTAGAATCTAAGTTTGGGTTAGAGAAAATCCTAGAGAACTATCTTTCCTCTCAATTAGGGATGGTAATTATCTGCGGATATTTACTACTCGCGGATAACGGGTAGCAGGTATTTTAATATCCGCTTTTAAACGGGTCGGGTACGGGTAGTATACTACCCGCTCCGCGGGTATCCCCTATCCGCGAAAAATTAAAAAAAATAATTTATATATATTTTTAATTAAATTAATTAAAAATAAAATAAAATTATATTTTATTAGGTTAAATTTAATTAAAATTAAATTTTAATTTATATTTAATTTATATTACATTACATTATATATATATTTTTTTTTGTAATTTTATTTAAATTTTATTTTAAATATCTATTAAATATTTCTTTTTTATTTTTTGCGGGTATCCGTAGGTACCGCGGGTTTTAAAATATCCGCGGATATTTTTTAAACGAGTACCCGACAAATAGCAGGTCGGGTAGCGAATACAATTTTATCCGACGAATTAGGTTACGGATAGGCACTACCCGTGTTCGACCCGACCCGTTGTCATCCCTACTCTCAACCATCCGGGAATGTGTCTCTTCCAACAACTGTGTCTCTGCCGTTGTAAAAGTTTAAAGTCTGCCGGAGTACCACTATTTGTTGTATCCCTCCCACCCATCGACATCACTTCTATGTTAAAAAAATTGTTACGAAATAAACAAGACATTTCTCTAAGTTTCTCTTTAACCCAAACTAATTTTAAAATCATAAAATGAACCCCTCCACTTGAAACCTTGCAGCATTTCATTTTCACGTCATTTTTTCTTTTCAAATTTTTTTCCATGTGAACCACTTACTGTTTGACACATGGCTGTATAAAAATATTATCAAAATAAATTGTGAAAGTATCATTATCCATATATATTTAAAAAATTAAATATTATTTATGCTTACGTATAATAAAAAACTTCAAATCAAGTTAACAGTAATTTAGATGAGTATAAATTAATTTTACTCCACCAAGGGGTAGAGGAGTAATTACACCCAGAGAGTACAAACAAAAGCGGTCACGTGTCCTTTTGGGTTTGGTTAAGAACTCCTATAAAAGCGTCTCCGTCACCGGATATTACATCCATTTCTATTTCGTGTTGAAGAAGGTTCTCAGTGATAGTAACGGACTGCAAAATCGGCGCGCGAGAGAGATGGCAGTAGAGATAACCGACGGTGCTCCAAAGAACAAGAACGCCAATGCTAACGGCGTCAAAGACAAAGGCAAGAAGATAATCCGAATTCAGGTTTCCAAAACTAAGAAACCTTTCTTCTTCTACCTCAATCTTGCCAAGGTATCACTCTCTTTCTCCTTCGTTCTTTCTATCGACATTTTGAAGGTAGTTTTGTGGATTGTGGAAATTGGCTTCAAATGGCTTCGTTTATCAATCTTGTGTTTCTTTCTGATGATGCAGAAGTACATAAAGCAGGACAATGATGTTGAGCTCTGTGCACTGGGCATGGGTAAACCCTCAATTTAGCCCTTCTTGATGAATAGATTTTGGCTATTACTTCTGTGATTAGGTTCTATATTTTAATTGAAACTAATCACACCAATGTTAAAGTTGTACGTACGAATTTTGCATTATTTTCTTGTTTTTCTAACCTTTTCTTGAATTGAATCCCAGCTATTCCAACTGTTGTGATCATCTCTGAGATTTTGAAAAGTAACGGGTGGGCAATTGAGAAAAGTAAGATGAATCTTGTCCTTACGAAGCTTGCCGAAAGCCAAAGGTTTTATTCTGAGTTTGACTTGTGTATGTGACGCAGATATCATGACATCAACGGTTATTTCCAAGGGAGAGAAAGAAGGTCGGGGGATTCCGAAGGCTAAGGTGGGTTTTTCCTTATCGTCACTCAATCTTTCAGTTTGCTACAACTATTTTTAATTAATGGATGGATATGGCCATAGTATAACCTCATTTCTTCACACAGCTTGGGATTTTGCTGGGAAAGGCTACAGATATGGAACATAACACTGTTGAGAATCAAAGCACTGTTGATACTAAGGCATAACGGTTAGAGTAGTTTGACCAAAGCCCATCACCATTTGACTCTTGTAAAACGTGTTCCTTGTATAGATCATCATATGGTTTGCCCTTTGTTTTCTCCAGCATTAATTTCTTTTAATGGCTAATGACTACTTGAGTCCATAATAAAATAATTAACTGCCTAAGGTCATATGCAGTACGACAATTTTTTTTCATTATTTAAATTGTGATGACGATAGTCTGATTTATTTTTGACAAATAATTATGATTTAGGTATGCTTATTAGATATTGTAAAATTAAAACTAAATGTATATATTCATTATTTAAAGTGGGGAATTACTAAATATATGGAAGAAAATAAATTATACTTTTACATAGTTTATTAAATAAAAAGATTTTTTATTTATTAAAAAATAAAATTTATGTAATAAAAAGATAACATCCATTATAGATAAATAGAAAATAAAATTGTATATTGAAGTATTTGAAGTATAAAGAAAATAAAATCTGAACGGAATAAAAGGGTGACTATAGAAAGCATAGAGAATCTATCCATCGTATTAAGGTAGGTTGCAGTGACAGAGGTGCAAAGCAATGGATCCGCTGTCGGCTCTTCGGGAGTTTACGATGAGAGGGGAGGTGGAGAAGATAGTGCGTGTCAATGGTGAGTTCAGATTTGGGGAGGAGTACACCTTCCCCTGCTGGGTGGAGACAGCTTATCGTTCCACAAAGGGCAACCGGTACACTCTGGAAACCCTAGTCCACTACATCAAGAACCACCACCTCAAGCACACCGAGTACATCCAGAACACCTTCGCCGTTGGCATCCCCTCCGTTACCCTCCCCGACCGCAAACCCCTTCTCCAGTACCTCCAGGGCACCCTCACCTCCACTGATTCCATCGAGTACCGTCCTGAGGACCCCTCCTTCGCCCCCAAATCCACCCTCCCTTCGCAGACCCAGGCCCACCCCCAGCCCCAGGAACAGCCCGACAAATTAGACCTCATCTCTCTCATCACTTCCGCCGAGAGGCCCTTGAAGGACCGCCAATCCCTCCTCGAGTGCAAGAATCGCGATTTCTACAGCGTCCTCGTCTCCGCCACCAAGCGTGAGGAGGACCGCCAGAGGATGGAATCGCAGCAGAGGAAGGACGGCCTCGTCGCCAAGAGTCGCTTGATGGCCGCCGATGACAGGGGTTTAGGGTTTTCCGACGACATGGGCGGGTACGATCCCACCCCAAAGCCCAAGATGCTCTTGAAGGGCACCAAAATTGGAGAAGGCGTACCCATTATCTTGGTCCCCAGTGCCTTTCAGACCCTTATCACTATCTACAATGTGAAGGAGTTCTTGGAGGACGGTGTTTATATACCCACTGATGTGAAGGTGAAGCAGATGAAAGGTGCCAGGCCCGATTGCGTCACTGTCCAGAAGAAGCTCAGTAGGGATAGGGTTGTAACCGCTTATGAAGTCAGGGATAAGCCTTCTTCTCTTAAACCCGACGACTGGGATCGGGTCGTTGCTGTTTTCGTGTTGGGCAAGGAGTGGCAGTTTAAGGACTGGCCTTTCAAGGACCATGTTGAAATTTTCAACAAAAGTAAGTCAACTCCACTCCTTCTCTATATTATACCAATGCCAACCAGTGCTTCTCTTTGATTGTAAGTGAGTAACCCTTTTTTATTCATTCTTTCTAGCAGTTATTGGATTTTACATGCGATTTGAAGATGATAGTTTGGAGTCAGCAAAGAATGTCAAGCAGTGGAATGTCAAGATTATCTCGGTGGGTTCTTCTTCTATTATATCAATCAAGTGCTTTGCTGTATTCCTGTATTTTCACCTATTGAACTTGTAGATTAACATGTGTCTAACTTGTTGCCATTTGCAGATTAGTAAGAATAAACGACATCAAGATAGGGCGGCTGCATTGGACGTGTGGGAAAGACTAGAAGAATTTGTTCGCGCACGATCACGTTCTTGATTTTTGTACCATATTTAGAGTTCATGTACGTACATAGTTTTGATTTGAAGTTCCTTAGGACCGCAATACTGCACTTCTTGTCATATTGATGTTTTGTCAGATTATGAGATAAGTATTTATAATAACTTCCCTTGTATAATGGACGGAAATCTTACACCTGCAATGAACTTTTACAAATTCATTTGTGAAATTTATACTCAAGTTCTTGTCCATATAAGGTTAATTTCTGTGCTTATTTGGGAACATATAGCCATGGAAGTATTTTTATTTCTTGTCACACTTTCCATATCAGGAATTACCAGACGTGGAGATTGAGTTGCAGAGTTATAGATTGTTATTCATTTGTTTAGTTATCTTGTCACACTCAAGTTAGACATTTAATATTTACAATGGGTCTGGGGAACGGTTGAAACTAACTTAAGCCCGCCTTAGGTTCAATCCAACACTGATCTTCTCTGTTTAGTACCTTGGAAAGTGCAAATGACAAATTTGTCGTTTGAAACAGTAATCCAAACACACTAATAGTTATCTCCATCAAATGTGGTTATCTTAACCTCCCTACTTGTTTTCCACATTCATGTGGTTCATGACATGCTCCCTATTTGTTCATCTGTTCTGCTGTGCCTGTTTGGATGTCGTGGTAGTCTGTCAATGCATCAGGTTTTGTAATCTATGAAACTCTGACACACTCTTCAATGTCCTTGGTTCCCAAAACTGAGCAAAACAGATTCGAAAGCCCCAATCTTTGGTTCTCGATTCCTCTGATACCATATTGAGATTAAAAACAGAGATAAGTGGATCTATATTAGATGCCTTGAATTGGTTTAGAATAGCTTAATACACCTCTGATCTTCATGTTACATTTATAGGGAACTATAATGCAACCAGCTAAACCTGGTTGGAAAACACACACAAAACTCACCCAACTGATACACAAATAATTATTCCAACATACATAAATTTAATAATTATTCTACAGTTAGAAATTTGTGTAAGTTTATATTATAATTAAAGCTATAAGGAGCCAATTCTATATAATCTCGAATATTTAGATTATCTATGTAGCATCAGGAACATTTTTATTTATTCTTATATCATATCTTCATATATTGTTGAATTTTTTTAAGTTTTTAATTTGTCTTTAGATGAATCTTAACTATAGCGTCTTTTTCAATGATGACGACCAAGAAGAGGTTAAATGTTTGAAATTAATTAAATCCTCTTTTTACTTTTGAGATTGTAGATTGAAAAATTAGATCAGTTTTGTATCGGCAACTATATGTTCATATTGTTATATTTGTCTAACCTTTTTATATATGATTTTAAATATATATAAATCTTGATTGTGAAACTAAATAATTCATAATGATGTTCAGACACACATTTGTGTTGTAGTGTCCTACATTTTGGAGATTATAGTATCATAGTGTTGATATCTGTGTTTGTGTTACATGGTCTATGATTGAAGCCTATTGAATACCTTGCTTAAGCCGTGGCTTGAGCTGGTTTGAAAAGGAAATATAAATCTCTTAAGCGTGTAAGCCAGGTTTTATGCCAGGCACGACCTGCATGTTGTATGATGGCCAGAAACCTGAGAACAATCTGAAACAGATTAAAGAGGTTAAACTTGTTCTCTTGTCTTCTATATTATTTTCTAATAAACTAACGGTACAATATTACTTGGTTTAGGACTATGTAGTAATTTCTCAACCAAACAGGGTGGAGGGAAGCTGCTGGGGCGATAGCAAAGGTAGTTCATTTGTTTTGGGGCTTATTCCTCCATTGCACTGTAAATGGGTTTGTGGTTTTATGGACTCTCCAGTTGATTTCTTTGTTTCTGTGCGTGCCTTTTTTTCTTTTCATGCTAACTCGTGCTATATGTTATTTTGATAACTCAAGTAGCAATTGTAGAATTTTTGTTCTGAACTGATATGCCAAATTTCCTTTAATAATTTTTCAATGAAAAACGTAACCAGCCTTTTTGCAAAGGACACAATATTGTTGCTTCTCATTTTGTACCTTGGAAAGTGGTTTATCCTGTCAAAATCATCAATATTTTGGTTATCCGTGAGATTTGGTTTAAAAGATTCAGCACAGCCCAGCCCCACCCCCAGCCCAAGCCCAGCCTCAGCCCCAGCCCAGCCCCAGCCTAGCCCCACCACAGCCCCAGCCCAGCCCCAGCTCCCAAATTTGATTTGGAATGATGGGTTTGAGGGAGATTTCAACCCATCCTCTTGTGATTTAAGTTGCACTTTTATAGTTGGGTTGCCTTTTACAGTGGATAAATTCAGTTTCTATCAAGAGTTGATTTCGTTTCATTGCCACAGTGTATGCTCTGAATAGTAAATTATAATGGCAAACCACTAGTTACAAACCATCTTTATTGATAATGGACAGGGAGCAAATATCTCTCCTTATACAAAACCATGTAACCCAGTAGGGTCACGAATGAATAGATTGAACACCCTTCAACCTAAGGAGACTCAATAATAGTGAAAGATTGAAAAAAAAGGACAATTGCCAAACAAGCAAAAAAATAACAAATGGCAAATAACTGATTATAGGATCAGTATGTTGTGAAAGTTGAGACATAAGTTGCTGCCAAAATAAGTATCAGAGGAATTGATAACTTGATGGAATTCCCGGCGGAAGAGCCGTCATCAGTTGTGGGTAGGGTTTTGGATCCGCCTCCTACAAGTGAATGTCAACATGAATGGTTACCAACGACAAGGGGCAAATTGGGTAATGACACCGTGAAGCATCAACCAAAATACTTTCTAAAAATGTGGAGAAGTAACATTCAATACCTGATGGAACAGAATTTGGAGATTCAGCTACTGCTCCTGTTGGTGGTGAAGCAGCTCCTGTAATGAACAAAACATGTCAAGTTAGCAGAAGAATTTCGATCAAAATAAATTATGGTTATCTTATTGTTTTATAGTTCTTATTTTATTCTATTCATTGCCTCCATACACCCACCATACTCAGGTTTGATACACGTTTAACTAGAGAATCCTCTTTTTTTCTTGTATTCTATAAAATAGGAGTTGTTGTTCTACTTACCATTGTTACACTGACTGGTGGGTGGTGTCTGCACCTGGCAAGCACGTGGCAAGGCCAGAGCTTGAGTTTGGTTGATGTTGATCCCCAATGATGATCCACCACCACTAAGAACCTGGCAAAGGCATTGTGGTTGTGAGCGAACCACACTGGAAAGCTGTGAGCAGCATCCTTGGGATGGAGTTGAAGAATTCCCAGTGATATAATTGAGACACGGTGACAGGCTCACTATCACATTTGTGCAACTCGTTTGAGCTGCAGCTCCTGCACACAGCATGGCAATCACCACCAAAACCAAACCCGTATCCATTGTTGTGTGAGCCATTTGAATTGTTTGATGCAATTACTTTGTTGTGGTATGTGATATTGTGGATGAGGATGGTTTTGGAAGAACGAAGCATGGGTTTTTGTAGGGAAAAGGGTGAAGAAAATGACAATGGTAAGGTGATGTGGGTGAACCACTCCTCCTACTCGTTCCAACGCTACCTGTTTGGTATTTGGTGGCGGCATTATATTTTGTTAGGTATTCAAACTTTTGGATTTTTATGCGTTAGTGCTAATTTCTAAAGACAGTTCGGTTAAACAGATGACCGACTAAAGCATCTGAGGGTACCCTCTATAATCTCTTTATGTTTACAAAGCTGTAGACTTTGAAAACACTACCAATCAAGAAAGCACCACGTGCACGCACTTTTTATTTTCACTTTTCTCACTTTTTTCTTGCTTATTATTTCCTTTAACCACAAAAGTTCATATAAAATGTACATACAATTACCGACCTCTTGTTGTTTATGCCAAAATGTGTCATAAGTGTTTGATATATGGTTAATCAATTGGGTCTAACCATGGCTTTCGGGCGTTGCCAAGTATGTTGCTCAAAAGTTTAGGCCTTTTTCTTATGTAAGCAATAATAATATATTGAAAATCGTACTAAATGACATTTTATAGTATGTTTTTCAAGTAGTTACATTATATTATGTACACTTAAACGAGTTGAGTAAGTTTAATGGAAGTTGGATAAGTTATTTTTTTTAACCGACAGGAGAAAGTATGTTATAAAAAAGCATAGAAATGGCAGGAAGTAGAGATGAACTACTAGGATTCGGTTATCCAACTAAACAGCTCACCTAATAAATAAACAATGATTTGATTTGACCTTTTACATGTCATTGTAGAGATTCTAAACTTACAACATACCAATGCTACCTACTCCAACTCTTCGCATTTTTCATTTATTGGTGATGGCAGTTGAGCTTTTAAACCAGCTACAACAAAACCTCTATTTATTTCCCCTCTCTCCATGAACTTGCTTATCCTGCACTTTCCCACTAACGAAACTGTAATTTTGAACAGCACAAACCCCAAAACACCAAAAGAATGGAGCGTTTTGTGTGCCTAACTGTAGTATTAGCCATGGTGATGATAGCTGCACCAGCCAAAGCTCAGGTCACCACGCCATGCAGCGCATCAATGATAAACAGTGTGTTCAACCCTTGTATGAATTTCCTCACAAATAGTAGTGCCAATGGCACTTCACCTACTTCTGAGTGCTGCAATTCCATCAAGTCCCTCACAAGTACTGGCATGGACTGTTTGTGTCTCATTGTCACCGGCAATGTCCCCTTTAGAATACCAATCAACCGAACCTTGGCCATCTCTCTTCCTCGTGCTTGCAACATGCCTCGTCTTCCACTTCAGTGCAAAAGTATGTATATTCATCGAATGATGATATTATGACATGGTTTTACATTCATTTGACACATAATACAAAGATAAAATGTTATAAATTTTTGTATTTTTTCAAGAAAAAAAAGCAGAAAAAATAAGAATAGAGTGAAATGAATGTAAAAAATTTAGTTGTCTCAAAAAATATTTTTCATATTCATTTTCATTCTCTTAATCTCTTTATCCATGAAGTTAAGACGATTTTTTTGGTTATTTTTCAGCCTCAGGTTCACCACTTCCAGCTCCAGGTAGTATCATTTTCCTAAATCTTACTATATTAAGCATAGAACTTTAATCTTTCCATTTTAACCAATGCTTTGAGTGGTTTTTATTTATATTTGCAGGACCATCTCTTTCTCCATCTCTTAGTCCTCAAGGTAAAAGAATATCATGCAGTTTTTGATCAATAGCTTCTGAAGTTTGATTGAGTCTAATGTCAGCATTTTCTTTTTGGTTGAACAGCTTCCGTCATACTTCCTTCACCTTCCTTGGCACCAGTGTCTGACACAAACCCTCCTTTGACTCCATCATCTCCAACTACTGGAAGTGGACGCTCTGATCTCACTCCATCATCTGCTGTTTCATCTAACCGCTTCCTACCTTCAGCTGTATTAATTGCATTAGGATTTGCTGTTCTTTAAGCACTACTAGGTTGTTGCGTTCGATTTTTATCAGATTGTTGCAGACCCACATTGGGAGAGTATTTACCAAATGAAAAGCATTTCATGTTTGTTTTGTAATGTATATGAATGCATGGATAACAAATTACTGCTACTTTTTATTACATCTAATGACCAACAGTTCCATCCGTTAATCCAACACAGGACTACGTCAATTTTGTGAAAATATTAAAAGCCTTGCCTTATAAATTAGAAGTAGCAACTATTAAATTCCAAAGACATTGTCACCTTAAGGTGTAGTTGGTTTTTGACATTTATATGATTCTTCCCAAATCCCATTGTTAAAGGGGCAGATAGAGGGTGTAGAAAACATTTCCAACTCCCATGCCTATGCAATTGCAAATACCTCAATCATTAGAACCGTAACAATGATTTATCTTCTGTTCCTCAGCAATCCAATTTTCTTAAAATGAACATTTGACTTTGTTAGGTGTTTACCAATTTATTGATTCCACACTAATTTAAGTAAAAAAAATGAGGCGTTTTTCTTTTTGGGCTTCTAGTTCATTAATTTACACTATAAAAAATTTTAAAATTATCAACAAATTTTATTTTGACAAATAAATGTCAATAAATTTGAATTATGGATAAATTTTATCGTTAGAATTTATTAACCGACAAAAATATGTGTAGTAAAATTCATTGATAATGTATATTATATTTATCAACAGAAAAATTCATTAATAATTGTCGAAAATATATATTTTATTTATTGACGAAAAAAATTGTTAATAATGTATATTATACTAATCGAAGAAAAAATTTGTCAATAATATATATTTTACTTATCAACAAAAAATTTGTCAATAAAAGGAACAAAAAATTTCCTGTCCATTTTTCCTATATTTTTGCAAGACATAGTAGACGTTATTTATTTTTCTTTCAGCTAGAATGTGTTATCCTTTCATACTTTCCTATCTTATCTCATATCATTGTAGCTACAAATTAAGACTTAATTCATCTTCCTTCAACAAGGCTACCGTTCCATTTAGTCAAGTCGTCTCTATCTTTGTGTAGTCATATCGTCTGTATTTTTCTTCTTTCATGAAATAATGCAATCAAGCACTACTAAAACACTCATAAAAAAGATTCAATATTTGTAAGTGAATAAGAATACAAGATATATAAAAAAATAAAAAGTGAATATATAAGATTAAGTGAATAATCTTTCTCATAATAAATTATATTTATAATGAGAAGTGGATAAAAAATGTATAATTATAATTGATTGAGTTAATTGGCCAAATATTCACTATTTAATCCATTATTTTTATACATGTGGATCACTTCTTATATTCAATGGTATTTGTAGTGTACTATATTCATAAGAATATTAATTTTGGTGTAATTTCTTGTTGTGTTATAATTATATTTATTAGGTAAATTCACAAGAATATTTATCATAATTATTTTCCGTTCTTTTGATATTAGGATGTATTGATGACAACAGAAAATATTTAAGGGTGAAAGAGACGTGAATGTGCAACATTGAGTTGAAGTGGTAAATGAAAGCAGAAGTGGTATCGATGGTGATGAATAATGCAGCAGCGTCAGCGTTGGTGCTCGTGGTGTTGGTGAGCTCCGCAGCGGCAGCGGCGGCGGCGATGGCGGAGGGGTGCAGGGAGGATCTAATAGCGTTTTCAGGATGTCTGGCATACGTGTCGTATCCGCCGAATAACCTGACAGAAAGTCCTTCGGAGAAGTGCTGCATGGCGTTCTCAAGGGCGGTAGAATCGGTTTGCCTCTGCTACGTTGTCGGCGACCCTCTGATCCTTGGCTTCCCTCTCAACACGACAAGACTCTTCTCCCTCTCTTCCCTTTGTCCGTCTCCATTCTCAACCTCTTTTCCCTCTCTTTGCCCTTCAAGTACTTTCTTTCTTCTTTCTTTCTTTCTCTTTCTCTTTCTTTCTTCACAATCCCACGTTAACTTCTTTGCATGCCATTCTTCTTCCTTTTCTTTCACAGATTCTTCTGCTCTGCCTCCTCTCACCACCGCATCGAATCAAACTGGGGGAACTTCTGTCAGTGAGTCTTTCATTTTCTTCTGTTGTTAACTGCTTTCAAAGACATGATATATCTAAACAAGAACCACGTCGTTATTATTATTATCTTTAACAATATTCATGTATGAGCAGGAGCAGGAGGAAGAGGAGGACGAGGGGGAGGAAGAGGGGGAGGAAGAGGAGGAGGAGGGGGAGGAGGAGGGGGAGGAAGAGAAGGACGAGGGGGAGGAAGGGGAAAGTCAGGGTCCGGCGATGAAGGAGAATCTTCTGGGGGAAGTTCACCAGTTTTAAACGGTGGAGCAGGAACGGTTTCTCATAGTCACTCTTCTTCTTCAACCCTCATTCCACTCTTCACTTTCTCAGTATTCTTGGCCATCTTCTCTACACTCCACAACACGTGACCTTTTCTAACTCTCATCGTTGTTTTCAAGATCATAGGATAAATTGTTGAATAATATTCTCCATGTTGCTACAGTCCAATTTCAATACAGAATGTTCTTGTTATTCATGCATGCAATATTATAACACTTTCCACCCTTCACAGATCTTGTTTCTAATCCCAATTTCGTTTGCATGCATGTTTTTCTTTGTTTATTACATGAATTTCACGTTTGAGACTTTGGTTTATTAACGAAAATGGTGTAACTTTGTTGAGATTTTATGGAAATGGATAGATCATGAAAAAGTTACGTATATATATATATATATATATATATATATATATATATATATATATATATATATATATATATATATATATATATATATATATATATATATATATATATTAGTTAGTATGACTTTAAAATGAAGGAGCCATCGTCTTCCCCAGCACGACTTTATTTGTTTTATATGAAGTCACTTTCGAATCACAACTTCAGTTATTTGTGATTTTTTTTTTCACTTCTTTTTTTAATTTTTGAATTCTCGTTAGGGTGTACTCATCCATGTTCATATATTTTTTTTTCATGATATATCAGATTTCACACCGTTTTTGTAAATAAAAATCAGATTTCAGATAACTGGTCAATCCCCAAGTGTGTTCAAGGGCTATATTATTCTGTTTCCTCTTTATTATTTCAACTGCTACAGGTACTCCACATATTCATGCAGAGTAATTTTAACATAAATTCATCCAAAAAAAACCCTTTATTATTTCATTTTCTTTATCCAGTGTCGGCCAAACACCAGATTAAGATCGCAGAAACCCTTTTCTGGTGATAAAGTCATTGAGAAAACCAAGTTCCAGCAGCATCACCTAAAAGCTGAACTTGCACAAAACCAGGGGGAATTCAGAATCTGGTATCTAACAGAACGTAAGGAATATAAACAGAAAAAAATGGAATATAGACATTAAAATATAAAGTCCAAGTAGTCCGACGTGCTGGATTAATTACTTCTCCAGCCATCAGACCACTCAGCTTCATTGGTAACAGGTTTAGGGAGCCCTATCTGGGAAGAATCTTGGCCCCATTCTGCATTGTTTGATGAATCTTGACCGCATTCTGCATTGTTTGATGAATCTTGACCCCATTCTGCATTGTTTGATGAATCTTGACCCCATTCTGCGTTATTTGAGGGCCACGCATTATCTTCAGTCGAGTATGGGTTCTCTTCAGCGTCTTCATCGTCATAAGGTTCCACCCTCTCAGGAAGAGAACAACCCTGGTAAGATGAATTGTCCACACAGTACCACAACATTTGGCTCCAATAGTCATCCTGCCAAATGATAATGAAGAAAAATTATTCATTGTTTTAATATTTTGTAACCATAATTATCCTGCTAAAGAGATAAACTGAACAATTAATGAAGTGAATGATGGAAGTAGAAGTACCACATAAGTCGTTTTTTTACTCACTCAACTTTTTGGCTATATTAGAGAGCTTTTGGTAGTTGGGTTCCTTTGGGATTATCCAATTTTTTTCTTCTTATGGATAATTAAGATAGTCACAATTTGTTGGGTGAAAGGAAATTACCTTGCAGATTATATGCGGATTCCCAATTATAACCAGCAATGATATAGCACGAGTTATAGCCACGTTAAACCTTCTATAATTGCTCAAAAAGCCAAGACAGTGGACTCTGTCAAACTCGTTATGTTTGATAGTTGATCGAACTGTTGATATGATAATAACCTCCATCTCTTGTCCTTGGAATTGCTCGACACTACCCACTTTGATGTCAGGCATATCTAGATTTTCAAGTGTCTGTTTTATTTTTGACACTTGTTGCCTATATGGAGTTATTATGCCAATGTTTTTCTCCTTTATGTTCCCTCCTGCAATCAGTCTACTGACAAGTTCTATAACCTTACTGACTTCAATGCGGTTAAACCACGATGGGTTATTTCCTTCTCTTTCATCGCATCCTTGGATGCCATAGAAAAGAATAGGAAATTCCTTATTAGGTAGCAACTCCCCCATCGTCAGGAAAGTTGTGGAATCTCTACAAGCAAGCAATTCCCCATAATAGAACAACTTTGAAGGAAGATGCAATATTGCTGGGTGACATCGATAGTTCCGAATCAATCGTGTTACATAGTTAGTATCTCCACTGGCATATAGCTGGAGTTGAGACAATCGTTCCATATATGAAACCCCCAAACCAAACTCATCTGCTTTCTTGGAATATATTACTGGACCCAATTGCAATTGGTCTCCAGCCAGAACAACAACAGTTTTCATTGTGCAGAGGTGGGATACAGGGATCAAGGTTTCAGGTTCAGAAGCTTGGCCAGCCTCGTCCAAAAAAATATGGGAAAAGTGACCACGGGCAAGATCTTCAGCATAAAGAAGAGACGCACTCATATATGTGGATATTATGATCTTATAATAACTGAGGGCGTTCACTGGGGGACACTTAAATACCATATCATCAAAGAAGCAGAAGCGGATAATTTCAGGTTTAACATCTTCGTATGGCCTAGTAGATGCATTGAGCCTGAATATTTCATTTTCTCGCAACTCAATGTCCTGTTGAGTAAGGAGTCTCTCCAGTATGTAGTCTGCTGCACTATTTGAGGGTGCACACACAAGAATCCGAGCATTCTTGTGATATTTGTAGAGCTGCAGGATTGCTTCTACTATTGTCCTTGTCTTTCCCGTACCAGGGGGTCCATGAATCAAATAAGGTGGTGCACCTTTGCAACCAAGAATCATTTTGATTGAACAAATTTGCTCCTCGTTAAAAGTACCAGATATGGGTACTAGAGCAGCAGTTTTAATGTGTCTCTTTATTGATGTAGATGGAAAGAGGATGTCGGTACCCAAGTTTTCTGCTGCCTCAGCTGCTTGATATAGCCTTCTCATATTGATCCTGTTATAGGTGAAGTGAACATCATATGTATTTTCGTCCTTGTGGTAAAAGTGAAATTCAGGATCAAACTTCAAATAAATTTCATCAGCTTCAACTCGGTGGATAAAGCCCTGGAGAAATTCACATACAATTTTACTGAGAGAAGAGTGTTAACTGTAAATGATAAATACATTTGTAGAATAATGGAAAGTAAATTTGATAATTATATATTTAGGACTGAAAAATAAAAGATGTACAAAATTAATGAATAACAGAATTCCCCTATTTAGACAAAGTTGCTTGTATACAAATAATTGAATTCTGGGAAATGATTGATTAATTTTTAAAATATTATCTCATTAAGCTGCCAAATGTAATGCAATCATTTCCTCAAAATAAACAGCACGTTAGATTTCTCCAAAGATCATACACATGGTTATAGAAATCGTTTCACAATTATAATCATGCAAATCAATACAACATCTTGTCCTCGTTGCTGAACTTGTCTTCATTCGATTGGATATTGCAATTCATATACTGCATTTTCTGCAGACTATTATGTCTAGGTCGTGCCGTCAAGTAAAAAAAAAGTCCCTATCTGTTTCTTCTTTCTTTTATCAAGCTTTTATTTTATTTTTCTAAATTGTTTCAATGTTCATACACATGAAAATAAACAGTTTGCTTTCCATTCCATCCCCCACAATTGGATCCCAGAAGACTAGCATGGGTGCAAGAGAAAAAAGGATAGACATGTCAAATCTATTAGACAAAGTGATCACTTTTTTTATTCAACAATTTCGTAATAATATCTGGCTTTAATTTTATTCAAGGTTTACAACCTACACTCAGGAAAATCACTGCAAGAGTGGTTTAATCTATCTTAGCTGCCCTGAAATGCAGAGATGAAATGCAAGAGTTGTGCCGTAGATAGGGAAGATGACTTATACATTACAAATATCTCCATCATACAAATATCAACACAAATGAGATGTCATTCTATGGCCGATGATCAAGATAACACTATCAAAAAGACATGTGCTTTTATGATCTACCAGATCAGGCTCTTATCACACAAAGAAGATATACAAGGACCAAACCTGATAAGGCTGTCTGTTGCTATTATCATATGCGAGCTTAACAAATATATAATCCCCATGAACCAGAGATGGTCTTCTCTCAGCAAGCCCAGGAACCTCCATAGACAAAAATCGATTGTTCCTCTTTCTCATCGATATAGATTCCATATCATAAATCCTCATGTCTTCCTGAAAGTAGAAGTCAGAGACAATGAATTAAAAGAAACAAGATCAGTAGGTTTTTTATGACTTATAGCAACTTAAAGTATAGAAAATAAGATCACCTCCAACTGGATCTCTTCCATTATTATTAATGTTTTGAAATAAGATGAATAAGTCCTTCTAGTAAGACCTTCTTCAACAACTTGAGGGATCTGATTATTCTCAAGCAACTCTCTCATGTCCCTGGGAATGTGATATTTCGGAAGCCTATTTATGTATCTTCGAGTTGGCTTCCCTGCAGGACGTGAACCTGGAACATAATTATCCACAACAAATTTGTCCTTTTTCTTTGCTCTTGAATAGGGCCTCTTAGAAGCCAAAGACTTGGAGATTTTGTCTTCAACTAAGAGGAAAACCACCCTTTCAATTTTTTCATCTCCAGCATCAAAATATATGACTGATGAACACATGCCAATTTCTTTTGTCTTGCAAGACAGCCATACTTTCAAGTTTTCACGAGGTTGAAGCACCCTGTCCTCCAAAGAGAAAGATTCTAAGCAGCTCTGTTCTCCTTCTGCATTTGAATTTTCCGGTAGAGGTTCTGTAAGAGAGAGAGTGAAACTGTCCGTAGGATTTGAGGCAAAAATATGAACACTCCACAGGTCCACTGGTTCATCAGTAGTATTCCTAATGGTTATTAAATCCACAGCAGTGTCCCCTATAAATACAGATTGAGGCTTGCCTTCCACAAATGGAAATGGGGCAGATACAACAACTGGAACCCCTTCATAATCAAAGTAACTGCAAACAGATTTCTCTTCCTCAAAATCTAGAAACCCAATTTCAGCCGTATCTCCAATGACAGAGCGTTCCTCATCTGACCACCCGGCAGTACTCATCGGAAACTGCCCTACACCGCCTCAAAGTTGTCTCTACACAAATCATTACCCAAAAATAAATACAACACAACATTTCAGCCAAACCAACAACACAAGAAAATATGAGAAAGGGAAACCACAAAACGACAAAGTTTCGTTCCCCTCGAGTAAACTACAAAACAGACTCGTAAATATACCGAAGTGGATCGCAAGTATTTCCTTTTACAATAAGAGGTTCATACCACGAGAGAAACAGACACAGTGCATTAAAAATCTGTGCTTTACTCTCCCTGTTGAGTAAATGGAAATCCAAATTCATTCTTAAATTACATAACCTAATTTCCATTCAGTACAGCTTAAACTAAATTATCATCCTACAACAGATATAATCTTATGCTTGACCAATCGTACAAGTAATACCTAAAATTGAAGCTGCATGGGTTAAGAGCATAAAATGGAAAACGAAGGATCAAGTAAATGAATGAACAATCTGAAACAACAACAATGGTGAAGACAGTAATAGAGTGAAAGGGTTGACATGAAAATCGCATTGTAAAGAAGAAAGAGGGTTTTGGAATGATCAAACTCCTCCTTTCCCTTTTTCCTTACCTTAGCAACCAAGTTTGGAAAAAAGATAAACTTTGCGAAATCCCTCATTCTTTACACTCCATAGCCACTGTCAAATGAACCTATTCAACTCCCAGCTTTTCATCGTTCAGTTGTTTTTTTCTTTTTTCATTTTTCTTACTCTGATTTTTAAAATAATTATTGTTATATATTATTATTACCTTAAACCTAAAACTACTTTATATGGTTTTTTTTACGTGCGTGTACACATGTAAATGGTTACATGTGACGTTACATGTATGTATATAATTTGTTTATTTTTAGATATCTTCATAGGAATATCAAAGTATCTAAAAATCACCATAGAGATATATACGGTGATTTCTTAGAAAATAAAAACTATATGATAGAAAATTTCTTTCATAACATAAATGTTTGACTTTGGTCATTCAAGGAAGAATAGAATCATTCAAATTATCTAAAGAATCTCTCTAAGATATGGATTTAAATTTAAATAAAAGTAAATTTGAAAGCATAAATTTTTATATAAGCCTAACATTGCAATAAAAGAAACTTAAATAACTATAAGTTAACATGAAGCCAATAGTTATGAGTACGGTATGATAAAAAGAAGGAATGCTAACCCTTGATTACACTACATTTATTGACTACAAAATGAAATCTAAAATAAGTAATTTCATTAATTAAATCAATATAAATTCATATAACATTTTTTTCCAAAGACTAAACTATCATTTTTATTTTTTATGTTTATAATCATTTTATAAATACAAACAAACACTTTAGAATTTATAATGTCTTTATCAATAAACAAATAAAAAATCTCTTTAATACTTGAATATTGTTTCTCAGTAAAAATTTAAAATATGACGATTTGAAAGGTGAAGGCTTGAAACGTTTAAAATATATGGTTTTTAATTCTTGAAAAAAAAAATCTATTTGAAATTTCTAACATTTTTTAAATTATTTTATGATAGTTGATATATTGAGTTGTTTACTTTCTTTTTCTTTTCGTTTGTTGTTTTCTTCTATGTTGATTTAAGTTTGTTTATGTTTAATTATATTTTAAGTTTTAACAGCATTAAAATGAAATACAAACTATTAAAAAGAAATATAAACGGTACAACAACCTTACAAATATTTTATTATTTAATTATTTTTTATGTAATTTTGTATACATAAAATAAATTATCAATTCTAATTGTATAATACTTATGAAAACTTTTTGTCTTCTAAATAAAATAAAATCATATTAATAATTATTGAGATCATAATTCATTTGTGTGATGGGCTTGGCAGGTCAGCCCATTGGCCAAAGCCCGTATTTAAATCTATAACTAACTGTATAATATCAATACAGGATTAAACTAGAAACTTATAACCTAAATTGAATGATACAGTTTTCAGCGTTCTTTTAAGAGATTATTTTCCTAATGTCTCATTCATTCCCAACCTAAATCACCATTTTTGTCCATAGTCAGATTTTTACTATAAAAGTTGTGGTCCAAAAAATGGTCACATAATGGGGTTGTTTCATTCTATAACTCCAATTATTTCATCTTTTATCTCTAATTTTCAAAAATAATCTTAGATATTACATAAAGATTTTTTTAAAGACTTCAACCGATTTTGAAATCTATTAAAAATTTTGAAAAAATTTTCATTGGATTTTCAAAATTTAATGAATTTTTTTAATTAATAATGATAGTTTTGAAATTTTAAAAAATATATATATATAAAATGAAATGATTGAAGGAAGGTGCCGGATGAAACAATTTATGGTGTGATTGAAGAAGTAGAGCAGCACTACGAAAAGTCATATTACAGAGAACCTTTTCCAGTTCATATGCAGCCTGCAATGTCTCTATCAAAACTCTATCTATTTCTTTAAAATCAAGCTCACAAGGAACACTCTCATAACACATGCAAGCTACACTTATTGTTTTGTTGCTTCTTCAACAACAAATTTGATGAAAAGTAGAGAACACTGTAATTAAAACCATCATTAAACCTTTCTTTCTCTCCTTTTTACTTCTACCAAAAGCTCATCAAATTTAATACCATAATTGGTTTGATTTTCTTTTCTTATTTCAAAAGTTTAATCAATGTTCTTGCCTGTTACGAGTTTGACAGTTCCTACAGATTAATTATATGACTGGATAACTTATTTATTAAATTTACCAGAATCAGAATCTCCATGTAAAAGCCATTTAAGCCTTTCGAGTTTGTTAATGATCACAACAATAGAAAAAAGAGCACGCAGCAGCAGAGGAATCTTATTTGATATCAAAGACACCTTTATCAGATAAATCTATAATTAGCTACAAATTTCCTTTATCTCTGTAATTACATTTTCTTTTTCATCACTGTAGCAATCAATATATAGTATACATCAATCAAAATTCATGTTTTTTCTGCACTCGGGACAAAAAAGTTAGTAGCCTAATGATTATGTTGACGAACTTTTCAACTTCATTCAGCCATCATGAACATTCTCAAAAAACAACTAAAGAATCATTAACTAAATAAAAAAATGGTCTCTTTCCGCCTCCTGCACAACAAAAAAGAAAAAAGAAAAGGTTTGATCATGAGTATGCGTGCGGCGTGCGTCTCACTAGTAACATTTAAAAATAGAAGACAACATTAACAAGAAAAGAATGACGTAGTACCCAATGATTGTGCAAGAGTGCCAATGAACACAGAGGGTTTTGAGACATGTAAAGTTGTGTGTTTGTTAATTGGCTATCAGATAATGCACAGTTGCACAGTATTTAAGCTGGCGTGAGATGCTAACGAGATGATGATGATGATGAGTAACTTGTACTGATCATGGGTTAGGCAAGGCATGACTGTATAAAAATATTACATGTTAGCACCTCACAATGAAAAAGTTAAAGTTCAAATTAGACAAAAGAGGTTGAGAAAAAAAGCAGAAACAAGAAAAGAATTAACCTTTTTCGGTATGTGGGAAATGGGTTGTTTCTATCAATCTCCATAAATAACATTCTTCAAAGTGAGGTGACTCCGGCTTGTTGACCAAGTCCTGAACAGTGATAGGTGCATGCATGTAAGATTTTGTATTTCGTAGAGTGTAAATAAGAGTAATGGTATCATGACACATTTTTCCGTTCATTTGACACAGAGTATAATGGTAAAATAGTCATAAAAGTGTAAACTTTTGTATTTTTCCAAGAAAGAATAGAGTAAAAAGTAAGAAAAGACACTGTCAAATGAATGTAAAAAATTTAGGTGTGTGAAAGAATCATTTTTCGGTAAACAATTGTGATGACAGTAACAGGGGAGGAGGGGGAAGGACATAAAAGCAGAAAAGGTTGAGACAGACTCATCAGAAGACTATGCAGTGAACACATTCTGATTATTTTGACTAACGGATCGAAGAAATCAGTTTGAGTATATTGAAAAGAAAGGTAAAACTAGTAGGATTTAATTTAACACATCAAAATCCAGACTATTGTGCTCAAATATAATATAACTCAGTTGCAGTTGCAGCTTCTGAACCTTTGTACTTGTGGTCTAACCAATAATATAAAATAAGAAAAAGGCCTCATAGATAGCCCTTTGGGGAAGGAAGGGGGTCATTGCTTTGCACATGCCATGTGCAAGAATTTTCCATAAAAAAGATCATTTTAGGTACCTAAGCTTGCCACAAAAGCAAGAATCTTGTGTTTTTGGAATTGAGAATGTACCTGAAATCCCATATATCAGAAAAAACTAAGTTCGGTATATCCAGTGGAATATGGCAAGAGTTCTTCCACCTCGATTCGGTTCCTGGAACAACAGCTCACACTTTTCTTCAACCTTCCATGATTTGCCTCAACCTCAGCCGAAAATATGCCATAAACTGGCTTGTGATCTGAAAACCTTGATTCTCCACGGACATAGGATAATTGATGGAGACCTTCTCCATACCACAGTATCCGATCACACCTATAAAAAGGAACATATTCACATTGGAATGAGTTGAAATAAGTTGCAACATTGAAAAAATAATCTTTCCATAATTGCTGATTTTATAGCCTTTATGGGGTTGGGATGTTTCTTCTTAATTCTTATTTCTTTGGTTAGGTGACAGAAGATGATCTTACCAAGCAGGTGTTCGCCTTTTCTCCTTTGGATGCATGTCATCTCCTGCATATCTATCTGAATTTGTTGAATACTTGTAAGTTGGAGGAAAATAAATCTTTCCTTCATTCCATCCGACAAATGCACGACCTCTCTTTTGTTCTATTCTCAACTGCAAAAAGAACAATATAGATAGATGTTAACATCGATTGTTTTTGTTTGCCAGCAATCCAGTTGAAGGTAAAAGAGAAATTAGAAATTAGAGCTGTGTAAATGTACCTGGTCGTTCTCCAATAGTGCTCTCCAGTTTTGCATCTCAACAAGAGCCTTAGCAGAACGGTAGGAGAGGACAATTCGATAATTCAAGTCTCCAAGCCATATAATTCGACTAAGGAAATGAATCCAAAGTTAAAACATGATGCAAAATAGGCAAATTCAAGAATCTCTAAAGGAAGTTCTTACTCATGCTCGAGGATTGTCTCCGGAGACTTCTCATTTTCAGGACCATGAACACGAGGAAACCTTGTCTTCTTAAGAATCTCTATCACATCAGAATTTCTTCTCAGTTCATCACCCTCTTTCTGTCCTGAGGTTAAGTGGCTACAAATGAAGCAAAAGCTTGTTTCATGTAGAGACATGCTAATTGAGATGGATCCCTGAAAATACACAGGCAGAATAGCTCTCATGTCAACATATTTAAATCATTCAACACATTTTCCATCAGTATATGAAACGAAAAGTTAAAACAAGGACAATGATGACTGAATTAAAACTACCTTGTTTCCAAGATAACCCATCAATCCTCTGCCAACACATGACACTTTCATGTTTCGAACATGATCCTTCAATTCACTCCTCACCCATATGGTAAGAAATATTCCTACCATTTGCTTACTTGCAACAAGGCAGTACCTGGAACGCCTTGGCATGCCATATCCATCTTCGGTAGAGGCAGGCCCACCATGAGACAATGGTGAAAATAAGACTGTGTTTGGCGAATCTCCAAGGGCATTGTCATCATCAGATGAACTCCATCTTGAGTAGTCACTGGGTCTGGAGTAGTCACTTGCTCTGGAATAGTCACTGGGCCTATAACCCCATCTGAAGCTGGGATCGAAGTCACTTTTCCTCTGACCAAACATTACACGATCACAAACACTGAATCTTCGATCTAGTCGAGGCTGCGTAGTTGAAGGATCATTGTCAATTCCCCAGCTGCTAGAAGTTGTCTGGAACGATCTACGATGGAAGAGTGAGGAATTCTTCTGCCTAGCCGATCCCTCAAAATCTACATTTAATTCTACCACTGGCTGAGGCAGTGGAGACGGTGTATAATACCCACCACCTCCACTAGAACCAGGAAGATTGTTTAAGGTTCTTCCAATGAGAGCAAGCCATTTTTTGGCAGGGCCGTTGTCTTCAGCGCCTAAGATGTTACCAACATTCAAGGGAACTACCTCTTGAAATCTGTAACGCAAATGTGTCGTTAACAACTAGTATTAAGGTTGCTTGGAAAAAACATGACCTTAAATAGTACCAAATCCTACCCAAGAACATAAATATCTGCAGGTGGTGAGGCATGAAGCAAATCATCTATACTCAAATTTCTCGGTGGAGATCTTCCAGCCACATTCCACGTAGCAACAAAAACGCTGTTCATAAAGTAAGAGAAGCACTCATCAGAAATTGGAGTCATCAAAGCTAGATTTGTTTTTCCTGGTGAAAATGTAAGGTCAAAGAAAAAGCATACCTGTAGTTATGGACATCGACAATTCGAGGATGGTCAAGACTAACTCTGCCTCGCCTGACCTGCTCCGTGTTCCTGCCAATCTTCTCTGCACAATACAATGAGGGATTTTAAACACCTTTTACAAATGTTAAGCTAAAAAGAACAAGAGAAAAGGAAGAAAATTTTCAAATGGGTAATTATTCAAAGAAAGGATTTGGGTACTTCGTAATTCTGTACCTGTTTTGCTCTTTTTGATTGTGCAAGGCTCTCTGTCGGAGAAGCTTTTCCTGCTTCTGTATTGTACGTCACCTCCTGGAGAAGGAATTAAGTTACAATGCATCAAATTATAATTCATAAGAGGTTAAAAAATCGTGGAGAAAGAAAACTAGGAATGCAACCAAAAACGGATTTCATTAACAAGAGTAGTTTAAAACAAGCTTGCACGAATCTGTGATTATAAAAATTCAATCAAAATCTGGCAAACTTCGTTGTAGATTTAAAAAAACAGAATCGGCTAGAACTTTAGCTTCAATTCATCGTTTTCCTGAATGGCATTACTTTCTTTTACTTCCCTTAATTTCACCCCCACAATGCGTTAGCATCTCAATGGATTGAAGCATGTGCATGTTAGTGCCCAACTTTAGTTGAAAACGATCACTTTGGAAAGTAACTTTTTTGAAGGAAACAAAACAAAAACACCAACCTCCATAAGCACCACCATTTGATTGGCAGGAGTCCTCCTCTTTGCTTTTGATATTGAAGAACTTTCTCACCATTCTCTTCGACCATGAGAGCTTCACCAGGCCCAAACACACAAAACAGTTAACAAGTTGCCAAAGATTGAAATATGCAAATTACACAATCAAAATGTAGAATTTCATTTCCCAGGAGAACATAAAATGAAACCGACAAACGAAAGGAGAAATTTTTATTTTTTTTCAGCAGCAGAGTTGAGTCAACAACAATAGGGTAAAATAAAAACCTTGCTTTTCTTGGAATTCTCGTCTCTCATTGTTAATCTTGCACCTCACACAGCCCCTCAAGTATGCTACGTTGTACTCCAGTACAGATTAAGAAAATGCTGCAATCCAAAAGCGACCCGAAATTCTCAACAATTGAAGAAGCAAAATTCTCTTGTGAAACCCTTTGTGAAAATAGAAACAATAACAAACTCTCGTAAGCTTCTCAACTTGAGAACAACAAAGGAGAAAGGGAGAGACAGCAGAATGGGTGAACGTGATGTTCTGTTTCGCTCTTGTGATGCCACAACCACACCCTTGAAAATTTAAGAACAAGAAAACAAGGTCCCTGTAAATATGTCACCAACTAGAAAGAAAGGCAACGCCTTTAAGTATTTAATGCCTTTAAATGAGACGAGGAACAAGACAATACGACAAGCAAAGCAATAGAGAGAGAGAGAGATGTGTTTCTCTCTCTTGGGAAAAACTCACTGCCTCGTTCTCTGCAACAACCACCAAGTATCAAATTTGAACAGAATAAAGTACTGTGAGGGTTAAATATATTTACTTTTTAAAATGGCAACATCTCAGTTGAAGACAAGGCAAAGATGAAGGGGGCAGAACAGGTCGTTTAGCTTTAACGTTTTGGTCAGATGAACAAAGACTGCCCCTGTTCAGCAAAGTGAGTGAGATCTACCAGTATCTTATAGCTGTAATCTTTCTTCCCGTTTCGGTCTTCCGACCAAAGCAAAAGCAGTTGAACGTGGAAAAAGATAAAAGGGTGGTTGTGATATATCTATTAATTTGGAAAACGTATCTGTCTCTACCTATGTGAAATGTGTGTGTATTTTTTCTTAGTCTTTTGTTAGACAAGGAACGTTTGTAGCACAGCTTGTTACATGGTACTCCAAAAATTGATTCTGTCCTGTCTTATATTTCCATGGATTTGTGATAGAATATAGATTCATAGATAGTATGCTGTCATTGGTTGGAAAGGCATCAATCTGGTAAATCTCACTTTAAAAATTGATACATCCACGTGAAACACAAGTTCTATATTTCACAATTTTTATCGTGAAACTGGAAAAATAAACACTTGTTCAGTAATTTATGCTCCGTTGATAAATAGAAAAGTAAAGGAAAAAAAAAGAAAAAAAGAGAACCATTTTGTGAGTTTTTCTCTTCTTTACAGTCTCGGGCGCCGTCCAAGTTGCTGCTTTTGAAATCCTCAAACAGTCAATAATCCATGCATTTCTTTCCCATAAAGAACTTTGTCAAAAGAGAATGAACCACTATTTAGTTTCAGTTTCGAAAACTGTGAATTTCTTCAGGAAACTGATGCAATAACGAACAATGACAGTGTGTCAAAAATGTTTGGTAGATTATTAAGCATCATAAACTTGTGTTATAGTGACTAAAAAGTTGGAAATAAATTAGTGTGTGAAGAATATAATATATCTGTTTATGAATGAAAGGAGTCACTAACACTAACATGGTTCTATCCTTACCTTCAGGGAATAGAGTTGGTGATGTGATGATGTGACACACTTTTACTTTTTGCTAGATTTTGAGAGTATTGTTGCGTTTATTCGTTGTTAATTTGGCTCTTTGGAATTATTTGAGGACACAGAGAAGAAAAAGAAAGAATGGGGGCGGCAAAGAGTAAGGAAATTTGGGCCATATATGGTAATTGAAAATGTCTAAAGAAAAAAAAGTGGGCCCACAGTTTGGGTTGTGGTCTTAATCTATTTGTCTTCTATCTTTGAGTATTGTTGGCAACCTAAAATAAACAAGATCTTCTTTTGGAGAACATAACTTTGAATGAGTCATAAGGGGATGCTATCACTATACATAATTGTGTATGAGATTTTTTGTTTCTAGAATAAGTCATAAGGGGATGCTGTCATCGATGCTAGAGTGATAAAGTTATTTAAAAACGAATATCTATAGTTATAATATTAAAAGGAACAAATCATTTTTTAATGAGATGAATCTGATATGACCAAAAATAGGTTTAGAGGGTAAAAACTTATATTCCAAAATAATCAAAATATTAAAGAGATACAGATTTGTCAACTTATAAAAAGCTAGTTTATTACTTAAAAAAGAGAATTAAATAAATACTGAATGCTCTGGTTTAAATTTTTCATATTCTTTTTGAACTTCGTCTCGTTCCAATATTTTTAACCGACTCTTTTATAAACATTGCTGTAATGATTGTAAACATATAGTAGTAATGACACATGCTAGTACATATGAACCCTGGCCGACATGATCAAGACAACTTATATCACTGCCTGATTTAGTCTTTCAGTGCACCCAATTCAATCTTTATATCAAGCATCCATTCAATATCATGCAAAATTCTACACTTTGTTAAAAGACTCAATAAACATTAAATAGAATATATATATATATATATATATATATATATATATATATATATATTCTACTGTACCCGGTGACCGATCGGCGAAGGAGATATCAGTAGCCAAAATAGTCAACCAATCAACTGTCCGACAAGCGCAAACCAAAAAAGGTAGATATAATTAATGACCATATTAAGAACGAATATACGGTATTTATGAGTGATTGACAGGTTATATGGTCCAAAAATATATTACACTAATGCTTAATCAATGGACTTGATTGTTACAAGTCCTAATAAAATATAGACATCTTTATGAAACATATCTGATTTGAGCGTCGGAGTGTCTTGTGCAGGTCAACCACCTGTCGGAGTGGATTGCGTTCTTGGAAAAGATTGGACGAGAGAAGGACGACTGACCCTCGGACCAATTCAACCGAAACATTTTTACGTGTCTACACTTTTGGTATGAATAAAGCCAAACAATTTCCATCCAATCACAAGTTGCGGGGCGATGGCACAAAACCCAGGGAACGCTCTCCGAGAGCTCCTGGTCCTAAACCAAGCGGTGAAGAGTGTTCGTGAACTCTCACTCTCGTCCACAAAACCCAAGGAACGCTCTCCGAGAGCTCCTGGTCTTTAACCGAGCGGTCACAAGTATTCGGCCATTCGGTCTCAAACCACAGCACATCGCTCGGTGATTCATAAAGGTAATCACTTTTTCCCGCCACTTTAAATTCGTCCGGCATATTTAAACCCCTTCGGGCTTAATGTACTATACCTGGCAACCGACCGGCTGTCAAACAAACTAATGAGAAAATGTAAATATCATTAATGGCCAATTAATACGTTTAATGACCATATTAAATGTGAATATACGCTATTTATGAGTGATTGACATGTCATATTGCATAAAAATATGGTATTAATGGACAATTAGCAGGTATATTAGCAAGTATTATTAGATTTATTGCCATGTTAAATATGAATTAATGAGCTTGATTGTCATAAGCTCTATAAATATAGGGTTAAGCTCAGGTAAAGACATTTTTTTCTATCCTAAGCCCAGGTAAAGACATCCTTTTCTATTCTAATAAAATATAGACCTCTTGAAAACATATCTGACTTGAGCGTCAGAGTGTATTCTACAGGTCAACCATCTGTCAGAGTGGATTGTGTTCTCGGAAAAGATTAGACGAGAGAAGAAGGATCGACCCTTGAACCAATTCAACCGAAACATATATAATATATATAACGAAGAAATAATTTAGTTCAGAGGAAAATAAACTAATTTATTTTCAGTATTTATCTATTTATATTATTTTTTACTGTATTTATACTATTCAAGTAATCAAAGAGGATTCAGTGCCTACTTAATCACGATTTAAACTTTATTTTATGTTACACCGAGAAATCAGCTAACTCCCAAGCTCAACTAAATATGTAGAATGTCGAAAGAAAAAATTCATTTCCAGTAATGAACTACATAAAAAAAACAAACAGAATGAACCACTGTTCATGTAAAAAAGGATTTCCTTTTTTTAGTAAACTGAAATATTAATGTAAAAAAGGAAAACTAGAAATACATTTTCCAACTCTGTTTTGTAACAAGACTCTCTACTATTGTTCAGAAAAAGCGTTCCTATTATTTATTCTATTTTATTTAAGCTACTTTACTCTTGAATACGTTGTCGTGTAATGATTTGTCTTCATATGTGATTTGGTGGTTGGAATATGTAATTAGTTACTTTATTTTAGCATCGCATGGTACCTTTTGCCCATATTTCCTATTTTGGCTCGCTGTTGAAATATAGTCTTTTTTTAATCCAAGAATCAAAGGAGAAAGTTGTTTGTTTATGTAATGATTGTCTGGTTTATTTAAACCACTAATCACACGTTTTAAGTACGATTACAAAAGTAAGAGGAGACAAGTCTCCCCTCTGCACTCGTTTCAGAGAACAAAACAGAGTATTGCAAAAACAGGGTGCCGTCGCTTTTGCCCAAAACATGCAGGGGTTACAGCGACATCATTACAACAACAATAGTTCCACAAACTAAATGCCCTAACAACTTAGAACATGTGTTAACTGGATTCAGAGTGTCTCAAGAATATTATGTGAATGAAAATCTCACAAACCAAATTGAAAATAGCAAGGAATTTGTAGAGAGAAAAAAAGGTTAGTAAGAACCCTATGATGCTACACCGTTCGATTCTTCATCAAGAAACGGGTAATCAGTGTACCCAACAAGCGGATCAGGATCTTCGTGGTAGAATGTCTGGCGAATATACTTGTTGAGAGGAGCATTGAGAGCAAATCTCTTTGGCAAATCTGGATTGGCCAAGAACAAACGGCCATAGGCAACAAGATCAGCCCTGTCTTCAGCAATGGCTTTGATCCCATCTTCCCGGTCATAACCTCCGGCAACTATAAAAGTGCCATTGAAGACCTTTCTCATTGGCGTCAGGTTTTCATCTGGACCTCCAACAGTTCCCATTCTGGGTTCCACCATGTGACAGTAGACAATGTTATACTTATTGAGTGCACTGACCATGTAAAGCCCCAGTTGTAGTGGATTTGAGTCACCACAATCGTTAAAGTCTGCAAAAGGTGATAACCTAATTCCAACTCTATCAGCCCCCACCTCATCGACAACAGCTTCAACAACCTCCAGAGGAAGTCGGCACCTGTTCTCAAGGGATCCACCGTATTGATCTGTTCGGTCATTAGCCTGGTCTTTCAAAAATTGATCAAGCAGGTACCCATGTGCCCCGTGGATCTCAACCCCATCAAAACCTACAATTTCCACAACAACACGCAAGTCAGTGTAGTCAGTTTGTGAAGCAATGATAAAAGCATATGTAGGAGCAAAATGCGAATAAAGTTACATACCAGCTTCGATGGCATTCCTTGCAGCAACTCTGAAGTCATTGACGATATGAGGAATTTCATCGGTCCTCAGGCGGCGGGGTGGCGTGTGTTCGATATATCCAAGGCCGTTAGTTCGAGGCGTTGGTGGAATTGGCTTGTCCGTAGAAGAAATGGGTGCTTGCCCATTCGGCTGATAACCTGTACAAAAATCAGAATGCAGTCAATCAATCAAGAACCCAACCTTATTAAACTTGAAATCAAACCTGGATTAAGTACATTATATGTAAAAGAAAAAAAAATCAGAATAGGGAAAAATTACTTGAATCCGAAACCCTTCCTACATGCCAAATCTGGCAAAAGAAGACACCGCCTTTGGCATGAACGGCATCGACGATGGGTTTCCACGCTTCCACTTGCTCTTTGGTCCATATGCCAGGCGTGTTGGGATACCTTCAGGGTGAGATGAGAATTAGACGTGTTACACGAAGACGAAGACGGAGAAAGAATGAGAATAAGAGTAATAAATACCCTTGAGCAGTGTCGGAAACTCCGGTAGCTTCGGCAATGAGAAGGCCACCGTCGGAGGTTCTCTGAGAATAATACAGGACGGCGTGGGGTTGCGGAACGTTGTTGTAGGACCTCTCTCTGGAGAGCGGTGCCAATACAACTCTGAAAAAACGATGAAATATAAAGAAGTGAATCGAAACAAGAAGGGGAAGAATGGAGGTATAGAAACGAAGCGACATGCTACCTGTGAGATAGATTGAATTTTCCCATCTTGTAGGGAGTGAGAAGAGGGATTGTTTGGTGAGAAGGAGCGGCGGCGGCGGCCATTGCGGTGGTGTTAGGGTTGAAGTTGATTCTGTTTGAATTAGATTTGAAGTGGAAGGTGGGGGTGGTGGATGTAAAGGTGGAGCTATAAATAGAAGAGAAACGAATTAACGATTTTGAAGAGAATAAAATGAAAGAAGGAGCGGTAAGGGTGACGTGTGCCATTGCGTATTCAGCTTAACCCTCACGACAAACCAAACTATCTTTATTTCGTTTTTGAGAGGTTTTCTTTCTGGGTTCCCTGTCGTACTAAAACACAGTTCAGTATTTATGCAACTGATATATGGTAGGGTAGCCATAAATGAACCGGTTCAATTGAAAGAAACGGGGTTCAGTTGAGTAAGTGGTAGAAACAGAGATTACGTGGCATGAAAGCAGTGGTTGGTTATTTTGCAAACTCCTCTCAATTATATTAAAATCATCTTAATCCACTAGATAATTATATTTTCACAGCATTGTTTTAATATTTTAATATTATTTACATATAATAATTCAAAATTATTTTACACTCAATAATAATAATAATCATAAACTCAATCAAATTATCTTAGTTTGAAAATAAAAGTAAAAAAAAAATCGAACTCAACTCCGTCAACCTTCCGTGCAGGATGTGACATTGGACAGTGATGTTTTTCTTCATCACGAGGATGCTCACACCAAAATTAATTATATTATATTACGTTGCAGAATTTTTAATTATTTTTTTCTCAACACAACCCAATTGTGAACAGTTACGCAAACATGATGACGACCGTCCTAGAAACAGGTCAGAGTTGATTTTGACGGAAACCGAATTCTATTGACATTTTTAGAAATAACACTTAGTTTGGATTAAAACTTATTTCGTAATAGTCTAGATGAAATTTTTAAATATCATCAGTATTGAATTTTTGTTAAAAATATTAACTTATTTGATAATAAAAATTAAAATTTATGTAATGATTTGAGCGTATTGTAATTATGTTTATTTATTAATTTAATAATATTAAATCTGAAAATTATTTATACTTATTTACGAAATTATTTGTTATATGTTGATTGAAATAAATGTTTGACACAAGGTGTTTTCGGTAAGTGTAATAATATTTTTAAATTATATAGATGTATTTAGTTTTGATTTAGTGATAATATTTTTTTATATACCCTTTAATCACTTATATTTTATTTTAATATCAATTGACATATTTTTTATTTAAACTAATTACTTACACTTATTTTAAATTATTTTCAACCAGTCATGTTTTATTTTAGATTAATTAATTTTAATCATAAAAATAAAATTATAATATTACAATTTAGCTTATTAAAACATTGTTTTACAATTTACTTTTGTTGTTTTGACCTCTTTCTCTTAATCTAAGAAATCTTTTTGCACTTCTTTCTCTCAATTTTGTCAAATTCATGTTCTAAGAACACAGCTAACTGTCCGTGCAGAATGTGACACTCCACAATAACAATTGCGGAAACAGTTGGGCAATCCACAGATGAATTGAGTTTGACCAAACCCTATTCTAATTATCATACATCTTTCTTTCTGAATGTGATCCACGTGTCTGATGTGATATTGTAATGTTTTTATGAGTTTTTAAATGTAATTAATAATTACATGTTAAAAATGGTGATTGTAAAATAAATATTACAGATTTAGCTTTAGAAGTTAAATAAATAACGGTAATTGTGATGACAAATTTCATTTGTTCAACTTCGATTATTTTAAAAATTCAAACAAAATTATATTTTGAATAACTTATAATACAAATTAAGGGTAAACTTGTAAACTTATTCACTTTTTTTCCTCTTTAGCTCGCTGTAGAGTTAATCATTTGTACCTCTTTTGTAATGCCAAGGAAAGTCCAGCAATAACTTTCTTTTTTTCGTTTTCCGTGTTTTTCTTGTTTCCATTGCGTTAATTTTTCAACTTTTTCGTTAGGATACTTTTTCGTTAACCATTTTTTTTACCATAAATAAATTATATCACATTATTTTATTGGTTCATGTGTTTAATAAAAACATTAATCATTACAAAATAAATATTAAAAAGGTTATCAAGAAAACATTTTATCTTTCATCAAATCCGAACATATCTCAAAGCAACACAAAATCTGATAACTTCATAATGCTAACTTTGTTTTTTGTAGACCAATCTACATATTGTCTTACATATTAAAAACAAACTGTATGAAATATTAGACTCTAATTGGATCAATCATAGTTAAAAATTGGCTTAATACCTCTTTTGGTCTCTCTTTAGAGGGGCAATGTTCAAGTCCGTCCTACATTTTTTAAAAAGTTCAATGTGGTCCTAACTTGTGAAAAAAGTGTGCAATTAAATCCTTTTTGGTTACGGTGTTAATTTTTTAACGGTCCAAGTGCCCTCCTGGACAAAACATAATGAGGTGTCCACTTTTTTTGATTGCGTGGCACTGTAAAGTTAAATGACATGTTCAGCGAGAGAGAGGAATATGTGCGAGAAGAGGGAGACTGCGAGGCTAACGAGCTCTTCGACGAAGTGAAGAACGCGTTCGACATCTGTTGCGGAGAGACGATGGAGCTCGTCCCGAGTGGTGATGCGCTGTGTGTCATCTCCGACGATGGCCGTGGAATGGATAGCGGCTCAAATCTTGCAATTTGGGATTAGGGTTTTCGAATTTGGGTTTTTGTTTGATCTGAGTTTGGGTTCCTTTGAGAGCTAGAATCCCGACTGTAGAGCTGCGATTGTTGAGGTAGGTGGCTACGGTGTCGTAGGCCCTGGCGGCTTCCTCTACGGTGAAGCAGCCCCAAAGACGCTAGCGGACGCCTCTGAAATGGGCCTCTTTGGATGGCGGCGGAGCATGGGTGAGCAATCTATCCCATTCTGAAGAAACACGATTAGAAGCACATGTCCAAACTCAACACTTTTGCATCCAATTGTTTGTTGTTGCTAGTGTTGCCATGAAGGAGTTTCCTTCTTGTTTTGGAGAAAATGGGGTTCAGGTTGCTGACTCATCCTCATCAAGCACCACAAGAGCGGCTCAAACTGTTGTCACGTGTGTGTACCAGTGCAAATTAAGACGCCGTTCATGTCTGATCATGGTCTCCTGGACCAAAACTCTGATGAGTCAAGGCTTGAGCGTGGGAATTGATGATTTGGGAAATCATTGTCCCTGCAAGGTTGAGATAAAGCCATCGCTATTCTCAAAGAGAAAAGGGTCCAAGAATTTGGAGGTCCAATCTGGTAAAATTGATATCTTTTGGGATTTGAGTTGTGCCAAGTTTGGTTTCGGGCCTGAGCCGCTGGAGGGGTTCTACTTAGCGGTGGTGTTCAACAAGGAGCTGGTGTTGCTGCTTGGGGATCTGAAAAAGGAGGCATGCAAGAAGATGGACAGTGATTGTGCTTTTTCCCACAATGGTACCATTTTCATCGCAGCGGAGAGCTGCATGGCCACCGACAGGCTTGATTCAGAGGCCGCTATGGAGAGCGAGAGATTTTCCATGGCGGAGTTATCATAAGGCTTTGATCCATGGCAGAGTTATCATAAAGCTGATGTGTGGCAAGTAAATTGTTCTTTTAAAATTCAAAATTAACATATTATATTCCACGTATGAGAAAAATAGGACAACTTATTAAGTCTTGGCCAACTAGGCAGCTCTACCGTCAAAATTTTGACGCCGTAACAAAAAAGGATTAATTTAATCCGATTTTTCACAAGTTGGGACCACATTGAACTTTTTAAAAAAGGTAGGACAGACTTGAACATTATCCACCTAAAGAGGGACAAAAAAGGTATTAAGCCTTAAATTTTTTTTTCAAAACTTATAAATATAGAAGTAAAATAAGAAAGGAAGTTAGTTGTATTTATTAAACATTTAAAACTTAAATGTAATAATTGATCAATAACTAAACACTAACTTGAGTGTGAAAGGTTTGTTAACAAGATCACTCAACCAGACTTAGACTCTGCCGGATAAAATTCCACAAAACATTGAAAAAATAAAGTGAAACTAAAAGAAGTGACTTGTTTAAGTGTGAATATGTAATTTTCGAGCCTTGGTTCTAAAACATTTTGCTATTGAATCAAGTTGCTTAATTGTGATTGTTTTAATTATTTAAACCATTAATCAAATATTTGAAGAAGGAATGAAAATAAGAGGAGTCAGTCTCGTTGGCCTCTGATAATTTCGAAGAACAGAACTATATTATTACAACAAGAATAGTTCCAAATACCACATGCCCTAACAACTTAGAACATATGTTAAAGTGGATACAGATCCTTAGCATACAAGTATCTGAAGAATAATAATGTCATGTGAATGAAAATCTGAGCAACAAAATAGCAAACAACGAGGAATTTGCAGGATAAAAGAGGTTAGTGAAAGCCTAGGAGGCTACACCATTCCATTCTTCATCAAGAAAAGGGTAGTCGATATACCCAACAAGAGGATCAGGATGGCCTTTATAGAATGTTTGGCGATCATACTTATTGAGAGGAGCATTCAGAGCAAATCTCCTGGGCAAATCTGGATTCGACAAGAACAAACGACCGTAGGCAACAAGATCAGCCCTGTTTTCAGCAATGGCTTTCATCCCTTCTTCCCTGTCATAACCTCCAACAGCTATAAAAGTGCCATTGAAGGCCTTTCTCATACTCACCATGCCCTGAGGGCTTTCAAGTTTACCTCCCATACTTCCCATTCTGGGCGCCACCACGTGTAAATAAGCAAGGTTATACCTATTGAGGGCATTAGCCATGTAAAGCCCCAGCTGCAGGGGATTTGAGTCTCCCGACTGAAAATAGTCTATAAAAGGTGATAACCTAATACCAACTCTATCAGCCCCTATCTCGTTAACAATAGCTTCGACAACCTCCAAGGAAAATCTGCACCTGTTCTCTAAGGATCCACCGTACTTGTCTGTTCGGTCGTTCACCTGATCTTTCATAAATTGATCCAGTAGGAAGCCGTGTGCCCCATGGATCTCAACCCCATCAAAACCTACGATTAAACAACATGAAGGATGTTTCGAAGCAATTGCAGGAGCAAGATGAATGCGAAGCAAATTAATTACCAGCTTCCATGGCATTCCTTGCAGCAATTTTGAAGTCATTGACTACATGAGGAATTTCATCGGTCCTTAGGCGCCGCGGTGGCGTGTATTCTGAGGACATGACTGCCTTGTCCGTAGAGGAAATGGGTTGTTGCCCATTTGGCTGATAGCCTGTAGAAAAACCCGAAAGTTTTGAACTTGAAATTAAAGTTTTATGCCCATGTGGATTAACTGTGAAAAAAGTGATGAAAAAAGACCTGTGTTTGAAACCCTTCCCACGTGCCAAATCTGAAGGAAGAAGATACCGCCTTTGGCATGAACAGCATCGACGATGGGTTTCCATGCTTCCACTTGCTCCTTCGTCCATATGCCAGGCGTGTCGGGAAACCTTCAGAAAAGGGGGTGTGAGTGTGCAAATGGGTATGAAGGCAAAGACGAAGACGAAGATGAGAAAGAATGAGCGTAACAGTGATAATACCCTTGAGCGGTGTCGGAGACTCCGGTAGCTTCGGCAATGAGAAGGCCTCCGTTGGAGGATCTCTGAGAATAATAGAGGACGGCGTGGGGTTGTGGAACGTTGTTGTAGGACCTCTCTCTGGTGAGTGGTGCCAAGCCAACTCTGAAAAAGCGATGAAAATGAAAGGAGTTGTCTTTTCAGAGAAAGGAGGGTGGAAATGAAGAGACATGCATACCTGTGTGATAGATTGAATCTGCCCATCTTGTAGGGAGTGATGAGCGGATTTGGTTGGTGGGTGGGAGAGGGAGCAGCCATGTCCGCTGTGAGAGTTGAAGATGATTTGATTTGGACTTCAATTGAATTTGAATTTGAATTTGAAGTGGGAAGCTGTGGCGTTGGTGAGGTGCTGTTATAAACATAACAGAACAGACAGATTTGAAGAAGAAGAAGAAGAGAGTGACGTTTGCAATTGCGTAACAGTAGTTTCCTCTTATTCATCACGTTTTCTTCCTCCACTCCCCTGCTCTACCTACACACTGTATATTAAAATAAACCTATTATTATTTCCACATTTAGTTTTAGAATGATCAAAGTATAAATTTTTATATTTTTTTAAGAAAAAAGTAAGTAAAAATAGTGTATAAAAATTTAGGCATGTGAAATAATTATTATTCTTAATTTTAATTTAAAATATTATTTGTAAAATCTTAATGAATTTCACAACTAACTGCACAGTTGTAATGTATAACTGTCTGTAGAGGATCTGACAGACGACACGCACTGCATCACATGTTGTTTCCATTACGGGAGATGGTCCCATGCTACAATAATTACATTACCTACCAGTATTTTATTTTTATTTTTTTTCCACACAACCCAAAATGATAAAATAAAATAATTACACAAAGAAAATCGTTTAAGGGTAAAATTTGTAGAAATGAACCTGTCCCAGAAACTGGTCGGAATTGAGTTTGCATTTTCTTTTGTGTTTTGTGCTCCTAAAATGGCAAAGAAATATGTAGGGACCACTGAAAATGTCTACATTTTTTGTATGTCGAAAACACTTTGCTTATAACTGATTTTTTAATTAAATAATATTTTTTCCAAAAGTTATAAAGAATAGTTTAATTTTTCTATAAATCACATACACAATCATTTATATTGATGATAACATTGAATATTCCATTCACACAAATCGATATATTTATTTTAAATATATTAAAATATTAATCATTACAACACAAATAAAAAACGAGTCAAGCAATGTCATTACATATCAGTATATACTTTTATTTATTTTTCAATCAATTACCATTTTTTACTTTTCTGTATATTTTCTGTTTATTAAAATACTTTTCACATTTTAGGATCCATTTTATTTCCAATTGAGGCAATATTTGATTATGATAATGACGTTAGACTTTGATTTGTTTTATGTGTTTGTGTTTAAACTATGAGCTTCAGTGTTTTATTAGATGTGATTTATGAATTTAAATTGTTATAGTAGGACTACTATATTGCGCCTTTATTATTTTTTAAATTATTGTCTCGTATTAGAAAAAAAAAATTACCCTTACACATATGTAGCCCTTGAAAATTAATTAAAATCAATTTTACCCTTTCATATAATTTCTTAACTATACACATATTCTAATTTATTCAGATCTAAATATAATATTTAAATTTATCACTTTCTTGTGTCTTTCTCTCTTTTTGGTAGATTTTGATTCTTTTTTGCTTTATCTATGTGCTTTGAAAGAAATCCAGACCCATTGGCCTCTTTTTTTTTTTTTTCTTTTGAACCTTACCATACAATGGGTTACAAAGCCATTCTCAAAGTCACTATCTCTTGGGTTAAAGATGATGATATAGTACAATAATACACGCTCAAATATTTAAATCCAAACGAAATAGAATCATTTTTGAAATAATAACATTAAATAAAATTTATCTATATTAAATTCCAGCAAACTTCTTTCCTTATATTTGATTTTAGTGATGAAAGAATAATTATTTAGTAGTTATATTCATCCATCTTTATTATAATTTAAAATTATGTAATAATAAATTAGAAAAGAAAGAGAGAGTAGTGAGTGGTTGGAAGAGAGTTGACGTGGCATGGTAGCAGTCTACAGATCGCATTGGATACCACTCTCTTACACGTTATGCTCACACCACTCAACTTGTCCCCACACCACAATAATTGTAATACTTTATATTTTCACATTTTTACTATAAATACATATTCAGTATTCTATTCTCCATTTTCAATATTTATTCTAATTTTCACTCTATATATATATATATATATATATATATATATATATATATATATATATATATATATGTTCATTAATGTCTCCACTGGTGGTGGTAAACTCTTAAATGCAGCATTGGATCACGCAAATAATTAATTATAGTTATAACTTGAAAATCACGGAACTAATTAATTATAGCTATAACTTCAAAATTGCATTAATTCATTGGAGTCGCCTGAGCCTCTACGACGCACGGTTGCCTGAAAGTTAGGTACAAACAACAGAATATAGCTCACTGGTTGATCTTATATTAAAAACATCATTTAAAAAAAAACATTAAATTATCAACAATGATACAGATTTTTTTTTGGTCTTATACCAAGAATCTTCACTTCCTAAAGCTCGTTCTTATTAGATGGATTGGCTTTTAGTCTTTCTTTCTTTTTTTCACTATTACTAAAACTATAAATTTTAAAGTACAGGTGTTTTTATTGCGCATTTCGAGTCAAACATATTTCTGTTATTCACTTTCCAGCTTGTTCTGAGAGTTAATTTTTTTTTTCAAAAATATATTCTACCATGCTACAGATGAAGAAGTAAAGTTGACGTCTGTAAGCCTGTAATTTTGTTCACATTTTTGTAAAAGAAATAAATAAACTTATATTCTGTGTACAAATCTTGCATGTGGTAAAATTCAAAAAGAAAATATCAGAATAATCATATATACCTGTTAAGTAATAAATTTGATAATTTTTCATGTGGGAATGTTCGACAATATATATAAAGGAACAACAGTTTTCATATTCAATCTTTGAATATGTTTAACAAAGTAACATATCAAATGATGGTCTCATCAAACTACAGATTGTTGCAAATGTTGCTGAATGGAGACATGACTAGCCTTAAAAATGATAAAAGGGAATTGCCAAAAATAATATTATGTGTGATATGATGTAACATTTAAAACATGAACAACATTTTGTTGCAATATTTATCGTCGTTGCACTTAAAGCATTTTGAGCATCAAAGTTCAATTCTCTTATGGAACTTCTTTTTCTTTGTTTGTTAGCATTTTTAAGGCGCACTTCTTTTGCCATATATTGTGTTTTGGTATCTTTCCAAGCGTAATTGAGTTTAAATTATGATTGGTACAGTTTAATATATTTTCTTTGCTTACAATTATTAAATACGAAAACATGTAAATACAAAGACAGAATTTCTTTTAGTTACTGCATTAATAAGAAATGCTACAAATAGCAACCGAAAGGACATTATTTCAGTTACAGAATTTATATTTTATTTGTCTACAAGGATCACATAATGTTATGTCGTACAAATACTAGGATGCTACACCGTTGGAGTCCTCATCAAGAAAAGGGTAGTCAGTGTAGCCAAGAACGGGATCACTGGTGTAGAATGTTTCTCTGTTATACTTATTGAGAGGAGCATCGAGAGCAAATCTCTTTGGCAAATCTGGATTAGCCAAGAACCAACGACCAAAAGCAACAAGATCAGCTCTGTTTTCAGCAATGGCTTTCATCCCATCTTCCCGTTCATAACCTCCAGCAGCTATAAAAGTACCATTGAAGGCCTTTCTCATAGGTACCAGGCTGTCGGGGCATTCGATTTTCTGTGCAGCAGTTTTCATTCTTGGTTCCACCATGTGACAGTACAGAATACCATACTTATTCAAGGCGTTAACCATGTAAAGCCCCAGCTGTTTGGGATTTGAGTCCACACATTCTGCATACTCTGCAAAAGGTGATAGCCTAATTCCAACTCTATCCGACCCTATCTCGTTGACAACAGCTTCGACAACCTCCAAAGGAAATCGACACCTGTTCTCGAGGGATCCACCGTATTCATCTGTTCTGTCATTCACCTGGTCTTTCATAAATTGCTCCAATATGTAGCCGTGTGCCCCGTGGATCTCAACCCCATCAAAACCTACAATTTCCTCAACCATAAAGAACCATATAGAATCATAAAGAATGTTTTGAAATGTGAAGGAAATTAATTACCAGCTTCGATGGCATTCCTTGCAGCAAGTCTGAAATCGTTCACAATATGAGGAATTTCATCGGTCCTCAGGCGCCGTGGTGGCGTGAAATGCACTTTATCAATGCCGTTGCTTCGAATTTGCGGTGTGAGTGGCTTGTCCGTAGATGATACGGGTGCTTGTCCATTTGGCTGATAATCTGTACACAAATCAGAATGCAGAGAGTTCTTGGTCAACTATCATCCAACAACCCTAAAGTATTGAACTTGAAATTAGATTTGAATTGAGTATGAAGGAGAAGGATAAAAGACCTGAATTTGAAACTCTTCCTACGTGCCAAATCTGACAAAAGAAGACAGCGCCTTTGGCATGAACAGCATCGACAATGGGTTTCCATGCTTCCACTTGCTCCTTCGTCCATATGCCAGGCGTGTCGGGATACCTTTACAAATGAGATGTGTTATGGAATGAAGATGAAGATGAAGATGAGAAGAATGAGAGAATAAGAATAATACCCTTGAGCGGTGTCGGAAACTCCGGTGGCTTCGGCAATGATAAGGCCTCCATTGGAGGCTCTCTGAGAATAATAAAGGACGGCGTGCGGTTGTGGAACGTTGTTGTAGGACCTCTGTCTGGTCAGCGGTGCCAAGACAACTCTGAAAAAAAAAGAAGAGAAAATTAAAGGAGTTGATCGGAAAATGAAACGGGAGAAGGTGGTTGAGAGAGTAAATACCTATGAGAGAGATTGAAATTTCCCATCTTGTAGGGAGTGATGAGAGGATTTGATTGGTGGGAAGTGGCGGGAGCAGCCATGTGCGGTGGGTGTGAGGGTTGAATTTGAGTGGTTTTGGAAGCGAAGTGGAGGAGGACGGTGGCGGAGGTTTAGTTATATAGAGAGTGAGAAGAATCGCAGAGAAGCGAGGCTGACGTGTGCCATTGCGTAAAAGGAGTCGGCTTTGTTTGACCCCGAACCAGAACCCACGCAACTGGTTAGCCAAAGCAACATCAAGTCTAATAATTCGCACGTGTGCAAGAAAAACAAAGTCAAAAAACCAGAAGCCCAATGCGGCCCAAACGCTATAACACTGTGAATTTTGTTGGGAAATCGAATTCACATTGCTCCTTTTTTGTTTTTCGTTTTTTAATTAATAAATATTTAATAACGAGTATATGCACGTAAGTTTACAATATCTTTTGTAAAGAATATTAATTTGACTATTTATTTATTAATGAATTCAATAAAGAATGATTAAATTGTTCGTGTTGCTATAATGATGTTTGATCATAAGCCTTTTAGAAAATCTGTCTCCCCAAAAAGCCGGCTACATTGATTCATCTTTTCTGTTATGTCTTGCAGTTGACACCACAGTATTTAAATATTTAAATATTATATATTCGATAATGATTGACGAAAAGATAAAATTAAAAATACTGAATACAATTTGATAAATATGATTTCAATTTAGAATAGTTATGGTAAGAACTAATATAGATAGATAAAGTTTAAGACAATGTGATTTTATTATTCAAAATTTAAAATAGATAAGTAACGTGGGAAGAGAAATTAAATACTTTATTTCTTATTTTAACATTTTACATTATTTTTTAATTTAAGTTATTACGTTACAATTAAAAAAATTAGCAATTTCATCTTCTGTGCAAGTTTGGTTTTTGTATTTTTCCTCTTTCTTACTGTTTTACTTCTTATTTCTACCTGATTAGTGTAATGCACATATGAACCAATAGAGGGACTGAGAGAAGAAAAAAGAGATGGACTTTCTATTTTCTTGAAAAATCCAGAATAAGCTTGCCCAATAGTATTTGGGCTGGGCTGTGTGGCAAACTACCACAAGTCTTATTATAGAAGAAACAAATTCAATTAAACTAGCCCTTGTTATTGTATTTAATTATACTTTTAATTCATTGTAAGTTTGGTTTTTTATATATATTTTTTCCTAACTTTAATTACAGCTTAACTGCATATTTATATTAATTGTTAGATTAAATTTTGAGACGGAATTTTATTTAAATGATAATAAGATTAAAATAACTAAAAGATAAATAAATTAAAAAATCAAGTCACATGAAGTATAGGAACACCGTTTTAATTACTAAATTCATTTTAGTATTTGAAGTTGTCATAGTCAGTTCAATTGATTTTTTAGTTTCTTTTTTTAAACAACAAAGTAGTCTTTAAAATTACACATTATTTCAATTGATTTCTTTTTAAAATGATAAAGTTTTTTAAAATAGTGACGCTTCATATTTGGAACCTATGACGAATTGGCCATTTCCAACCATGTCTATGATATCTTATCAATGACATTTAAAAAAAAATGTAGAATACATTTTATTTAGTTCCCTTAAAATTTATATTAAAGAAAAAATTCTCTCGTTTTATAAATACTACTAGTAATGATTACAAGTCTTATTATATAAGAAACAAATAATACAGAATTACTTATAATCCATTTATGGATGGAAAACCTATTTATATACTATGAAAATTAATATTTTATTTTCCTTATAAATATTGTAGATTCTTTATAAGGTGTTGTGAGTCCTGTGTTTTCTTTTGAAAAAAGAATTATTATCACTTTTTTTTAAAAGGTGGTAATCTATCCATACCTATACAAATACTTTAACTTGAATTAGTATATTTATTGGAATTTAGTGCTCTTTAAAACATTAATTTTTTTTCTTTATAATTCTTATCTGCTCATAAAGTAAACATCTTTAAAATAAAATCTTCTGAATAACAAGGGTAACCCATAAGATTATAGAAGTTTATCTGAAAACATTACTCAGCATGGTCAACACTTCCATAGCAGTCAAAATTGTCATGGTCCACTTGAAAATACCAACAAACCAGAATAATTTGCTCGAATTCCATCAACCTGTTGGAATATTGAAACAATAAAAGTATTCCTTTAATAAAAATGTCCCACCGAACATAAAGTAGTTACATTTAAATTCTAGTAAATAAAAGGAACTGAAATTTAAACACCTTTTCCTCCTGTATGAACACGTTTTAAAATATGATTTACTTCATATAGAATAATATATTGAAATAAGAAAGAAATGTAATAAAAAAGTTAAGACGAAACTATGGTTGACTTCATATTTAAAAAAGAAATTACTTAATGGGTGAAATTGGAAAAAATTGTAGACACCAAAAAGTACTTAAAAAGGAAATCCCCTTTATTAATGTTGTGAAATATTGTCTAAGTAGATTATATATCATCATTTATTTCGTGAAAACAAATAAAAACAACCTTGTGTGAGTGAGAAGTCGTTAATAAGCAAAAAAGAAATTAAAAACAAAAAGTAAAAAGAGATAACAGAAAAAGAAATCTTATTCAATGTGGTTCATCTATGGCTGGTTGTATAGTATTTAGTTTATTGCTTTTTAGGAGATATTTCATTTAAGTTTTTTCATTAATACTTGTAACTATAAATATGTATTTTTGATGATTATAAATATGAACTGAGTTTTATATATGTGATTCTAATTAATATAAAAGTAAAGAAAGGATGGGTAGTTTACTTAGGTGCACTTGAGTTGTTTTAGTTTTTGTGGACTCATGTGGAGTCCATTTATGCCTGGATATATTAAATTTATTTTATTTTAATGAATTTGGTGTTAGTTAGTAGAAAAAGGGTGTATATAGTATATATTTTTCTTTTGATTATTTTGGTTCACTTGTCATTAGTTTAATAATTGTTTTATTATTGTTTCGACAGTGTCAATCACATAAGGGTTTGCTGCTTGATGGTGTGAGTATAATATTGTTTATTTTTGTGAAATTGGGTTTATGTTGGTGATATTCGGTGAAGTTCCTAGAGGAGTGGTGGAAGGAGCATTGATACTTATCTAGTGAAGCTCTTTGAGAATAGAGTGGTGGGGTGTATACTTGTCCGGTGAAGCCCAAGAGGGTGGTGGGAAGCATATACTTGTCTGGGAAAGCTCTAAGAGAGTGGTGGGAAATGTCGTAGTGTAATAGTATGGTAAAGTGTATCGGCTCGGTGAAACTCTTTAAGAGAGTGGTGAGAGGTGACACTCGACCTTATGTTATATGTGAGTGATATGGTGGTGATTCAATATATAGTGAATGAGTTACTTTGACGAGTTAGTGAATGACTGAGTGAGTTTGGGTGTGAATCGGTTAATTTTACGAAATGATTGTATGTTTATATGCTGATGACTTTGAATTCGGATAGTACGGGTGTAAATGATTTGATGTGATGTCATGTGAAGATGTATGTAGGTGTATGATGATATGTAATTTTCGAAAATCTTATTCTAAGTTGATATTTATTAGTTAAGTATGTTTATATGACCCGATTCTGTTGACTCACTCTTGCATGTTGTTTTCACCTGCAATGATCGTACTTGTACGGGAATAGGTGTTGTTACAGATGTAGTTAGAGCGAAGTCGAGCAACGAGATATATGGGAGAACTATAAGATTTTAATTTCAATACTAATAGTTTTGTAATGGAATTTTTTAAATGTTTTATAGTTGCATTTGATTTATAAAGTTTTCAAAATTAAGTTATAATAAATGAAAGTTTTTAATTAAACTGTATCTTGCAATGGTATATGAGTTAAGTATTAAGAAGTTTTTTTTAAATCTGTAGCATCCTAAAATTTGAAGTGTTACACAAGCTTTTCCTTAAACATTGTTGTATCAGCTAAGGTGGACGACTTGTAGGAATTTCTCATCATGGCTCGATCAGGAATAGAGCTTGGCCTAGGTGGAACTTAATCTTGGAAGTTGACGGATGGAGGTCAGTTTAAGAACTCAATAAAAAGGAATTCGACCTAGGTGAACGACTTGTAATGTTCAATCATATGGACGTACATACAAATTTCATGGTTTTCTTTGATTATTTAAATAAATACAGGATAATAAAAAAGAGGTTTAATCCTTTTCGACATCCTTATTTGTGTACGAATGTCTGAGATAGGTCCTCGTTTTCTAAAGTGTATCAAAATGGTCCTTAATTTTGAAAATTGATATCAATTGAGTCCTTCCCGTTAAGTTGGCTGGACGGCGTTAAATAAATTGATGAGTGGGATGCTGAGATGACGAAATGTTACTGACGTGGCATTGACCTGGCTTAATTGACGAAATGCCTCTATCTGGAACGCGCGCTTCTTCTGCGTGCTCATCTTCCCCGGCGAATCGGAACCCTAAAGCGCTACGCGCAAAGTTCAATTCAGAGAGAGAAGAGACGGAGAAAGGGGAATTGGAGAAATCAAGAGAGGAAAGGAGACAAACCCTAGCGACGGGGCGAGAAGGAAGAAGCGATTGGGGAAATTGGGAATTAGGGTTTTTGAGAGAGAAAAGAAGGAATTGTAGGAAGCAAAGAATGAATGGGAGTGAAGAGCATGATGGTGGGTTCTGATGGGTTGGCGGAGATCAGAATCAACAACGATTCCAGGTCCAATAGTGGCAGGTCCGGAGGTGAAGAGCATGATCCTGGAGCCTGTGGTGACAAGGCAAGACTCTAGAAGTCCGAGGGCGACGGAAATGGCAGTGCCGGTGCACCTTGGAGGGCGAGTGGCGGAGGTGGAGTAGAATGTGGAATGGATGTCTTCTGACAGAGATCTTATTGTTGCCGCTCGTCCTTAACGCTCGGATGATTGAGATCTTATTGTTGCCGCTCGTCCTTAACGCCTGTCGCTCGTACCGCTCGACAGGTACGCTCGTCATCGAGCTTGTCGCTCGACAGGTATGCTCGTCATCTGCTCTGTCGCTCGTGCCGCTCGACATCTACTCTTGGACGATCGGTCTTACCGCTCGATAGATTCAATTGTCTTCTCACTACCGATCGTCTCCTCTCTAGGACGATCGGTCTAGGAAGTCGCCGAAATCAAACTCCAAGCCAGAATCCCAATTCATTTCGCCACCATCTCCTTCACGCGAGCCCTTGCCTGACCGCCGCACAACCCCGGACCACCGTCAACCTTCAAACAGTGCCACCAGCCTCCGTCAAAACCGCGAGAACAGCCACCCAGAATCGCGATCCTCATCGCGTCTCTCTTCGCGAGTTCGGTGATGAGTCGATATTTTCTACACTTCACTTAGTTTATTGTACTAAAATTAATCAGGGAATTGTGCTTAATTGTCCAGTATTTTCCTGTTTTTACTAATTATGCTTAAATTAACCAGTAATTCTTATTTTAACTAATTTGAATTATCTGAGCTAATTATTTGTATTAGTAATTGCAGGGAAAATATTGAATAATATTGTGGAACATTTGAAAGAGCATTTTGTACACCGAATTGGCTAAATCAGTAGAAGAGAGCAACTTAATTCTTTGATGGTTTCCTAATGCATCTCACGGCCATGATTGAGTGTGTACGTTGGAAGTGGCAACCAATGTTTCCTTTATTTTAATATTGTGGAGAGACATTACCTGTGAAGTGGAGGCTATTCTGGAAAAGTGATTCACGGCATAAGACAAAATGGAGAAATTTCCTAGAAAGTGGGAGCCACCACAATATTTCTTGGCTGGAACGTGAGATTGAATTGTGGGAGAAAGTAACCATTAATTTGGAGGAAATCACACGGAACATGTTTAACCTAAGGGGTCCATTAACCACTTAGTAAATCATCTTTTCATTTGAAATGGAGATGGTGTGCACGATTTTACTTTTGTTCCAGATGCATTTGGTGATTGAGGAATAAAGAATAGAATATTGATTTATATTGCACAAGCAAAAAAAAAAAAAACTCAATTGGAAGTGGTAGGGTGCATTTGTTTAGGCTCCACATTCAGCCTTCACACGTTCCAGCATCAAATCAGCTTCCATCCACCAAACTTGAAGAAAGGAAGCACAAGGCAATTCTTCACGTCCAGCACTTCTCGGCAGCATCCAAGATTGACACGTTCCAGCAGTCCAAGCAAAGAAGAACAAGCAACACCAACGTCCACACCAGCAGGAAGAAGCTTGCAGCAGTGTGCGCCTGGTGGGATAGCAGCAGTGTGTACACAGCAAAGAAGAAGACGTCCAGCTTGAAGCCACCTTCACGGTGCATTGAAGGTTCACTTTGCTAGAGAACAGAAGCGGCACACATGTTGTTGAGAAAGTGGAGTCCAGCAAGTGCAGAAAGCATAAGAGTTCACCACGGGGTCTGGTCCAGCTTTGAAGATGAAGAGACGACACAGCCTGGGTTGGTTCCACGTCCAGCAGCACAACTCCTTCCAGCAAACTTGAATCAGTTCAGCTGCTGGTCCAGCAGAATAGATGCTTCACGGTCCATGCAAAGAGAAGCAGTAGCACACGGTGGCTGCAGCAAGAAGAGGGGAACTGCACCTTCACGCCTTCTTTCTTTGAGAAGATAAGCAAGGAAGCTCACGGGTTTGGGAGGCCAGCAATTCACGTCCAGCTTGGAGCAAGCCAGGGAGTAGATGAGAGAAAACTCACACCCCATGGGCAGCAACACGTCAAGGAGAATGCCATGACAGCAGCTTGGTTCGTCCAGCAGGTGGAGAGGAAGACACACCGCACGGTCTAGCTGTGATGGAAAACAAGAGAAGCAAGCCAATAACACGGCCAGATACGTCCAGCAGAAGCGAGAAAGCTTTGTCACGGCTGGCTGGAGCAGAGGCACTCACGGTCTTCACGTCCAAACTCCACCCGTCCAGCACATTGGCAGCAGCTCACACCCATCACACACGTGAAAGGAGAAGGGAGCCCACGACCAAAACAAAGAAGAAAAAGACAAAGAATGAAATGGTGAAGGGAGCCCACTGGAAGGATATTCACGTATTCATTAGGCTGAGATAAATTTAAAAAAGGTGATAATGGGAGACAAAAGGGAGGAGGCAGCAAGCATAATATCCCTGTCAGCATGCTTCACACACAACTCACGTTCAGCATAGGAGAGAAGCACTTTGGAGGATGGTATTCACGGGAGTAACTTCAGAATTGGGCTATAAAATGGAGCAGCAGAGAAGAAGACTGGAGGAGGATATTTTATTAGATTTTAGGAGTAGTTTAGGGCAGCCATGGAAGAGGCTCTCGCCTCTTTCTCTTTCGTTCTCTGAAATTCCATTTCAAACAATGCAATTGTAGTTTTAATTTCTGAAGCAGTAGAATTGTGTCACCTTTGCTCGTGTTATTTTTAGTTGTACTGTTGATTTTAATTTAAGTGTTAAAAGCTTTGATAAATTGCATTTCCAGTTAAGTGTTTTTATTTTTACCGTCTCTCTTTATTTTACCGTTTAATATTTTTCTGCACCGTTAAATTATGTCAATGTATTTTTCAGTTCATTTTACTTTCAAATGTTATTTTGACGGTTTATTTTCTATCAATGCATTTCCAGTCAAGTGTTTTTATTTTTACCGTCTTTTACCGTTTGGTTTTTACAGTCTTTAAAATTTATTTCAGTGTTTTTAAATTCTATTTTATTTAAATTCCAGTCAGTGTTATTTATTTTTCCGCATCAACAAAAATTACAAACCCCCCCACTTCGTGATAAATCTGAGACTGAACCACATAAATTGGTCCTTGAGAGACGACCTAGGAGTCACTTCCTAGTTTTACTGCATTAATTTCTGTGCACATCAAATTTGTATGACCGCGACAGTCATATCAAATTTTGGCGTCGTTGCCGGGGACCAATGACGGTTTGGTTTTAGATTTTTGTTGTATAAAGTTTTGTTCTGTTAATATGTTTGTTTTGTGTGTTTTGTCTTGTATATTTTTGTAGGCAACAACGACACCTTCAGCAAATTTTGGCGGCGTTGTCACTTCAGTCCAGGTTCTTGTTTTAGATTTTTACTGTTTTTGTTTTATTACGTGGTTGTAATATATGTTTTGTCTTTTATATTTTTATTGTGTTGTGTTTTGTATTATGTCTGTTAATTAAAAAAAATTTATAAAAAAAAAAAAAACTGAAAATATTAGTTTTACTCCATGTTATGCTTCTGTATATTTTTTTATAATCCTTGCTTGAAGTGAAAGTCCAGGTCTGAGATAGGTTTTGAACTAGAATAGAGAAAATGACAGATTCTCAAGACTGGATGTATGATCTAGTCAAGTGTCTTCCCAAATTCCTTGGGTTGGCACATGAAGATCCATACAGGCACCTCAAGGAGTTTAGTTTGGTGTGTTTATCTATGAGGCCTGCTGGTGTTTCCAAGGAGACAATGTTGATTAAAATGTTTCCCATGTCCCTGCAAGATGAAGCAAGAGACTGGTTCATATACCAGTATCCTTTTAATAGTTGGCAGGAAACACAACAAAAATTCTTCGACAAGTTCTTTCCAGCAGCAAAGGTGACCAACATTAGGATGAAGATCACTGCCATTGAGCAGTTTCAAGAAGAAAACCTAGCAGATTATTGGGAGAGGTTTAACAGGCTCTGCACAACTTGTCCAAACCACCAAATTCCAGAGCATTTGCTCTTGACTTATTTTTATGAAGGGCTCCTAGACAATGAAAGGATACTTGTGGATGCAGCTATTGGTGGATGTTGGATGGATATAACCCCAACAGAAGCGAGGAAGTTGCTCTGCAAGCTGGCTGGTGAAAGTCCAATTGAGGTAGAAAAGGAAGAACCTGAGCAGCTTGTTCTGGATTCCGACACTGATAGCCCTGAGGATGCAGCTGATAACTTGGAGTTTGGTAAGAAACTTCTCAGTGAGCAAAAGCAGTTTTATTCTGAACCTGAGATTCCAATTTTACCTAATTTGCCTACACATTCAAATGCATGTGATTTGACGCACATTGATTCTATAAGGTTTATGACTGATATTGATACAAATTCGATTGACCAATCTAAAATTTTTAATTCAGTGTCAGCCATTGAACCCATTGGTAAAAGTTGCGTCAATATTGATTTTGAAAGAGAAACTGTGCAATCTGATGATTTTATAGAGTCAGGACTAAACTTTGATTTAACACAGTTTTTTGAAAATTTTGAATGTGATTGCGAATCTGGTTCTTGCTACATTTGTGCTGAAATTGATTATGCGTTACAGCCAGACTCTAAGTTTATTACAAATGCTATTAAATGTGAGTTTGATGACAAGAATGCAGAGTTAAAAGAAAATGCAGGTGCTGACATTAAGGAATGCATGATTAATGAAGGAGAGATATTGTTGAAACAAATTGTTGTGAAAAGAAAGAAGAAAAATCTTGTTGTGAATGATATGGCAATATTGATGAAGCAGTTCCTCATAAAAAATTTATCGCTGGATCCTGAGGCAAAAGACATCTCCCTGATAATCCAAATTTGGCAACTGCCACCATAATCAGGGGAGTTTTCCTATTCCTTCTTCCCTTAATTTTCTTAATTTGCGAATTAGGGGAGAATTCTGATTTTCTTACTTTACAAATTATCTATATTTTAAAAAAAAAAATTTATATAAAAAAATGTGTCTTCTCTTTCACTTCCTAGTTTTACTGCATTAATTTCTGTGCACATCAAATTTGTATGACCGCGACAGTCGTATCATTCGGCAATCTCGAACCACCATCATCTTCGCCACAGCACCACTGTAAACAACATCGTGCCACCGCACCGCCAGCCACAAGTCATCATCACCGTGCCACCATTCATTTTCCCAATCATCATCTCAGACCTGCATATCCAAAAACCCAATCCGATCTAAAAAATCCTTCGAACCCTAAACGCCGAAATCAAACTCCAAGCCAGAATCCCAATTCATTTTGCTACCATCTCCTTCACGCGAGCCCTTGCCTGACCGCCGCACAACCCCGGACCACCGTCAACCTTCAAACAGTGCCACCAGCCTCCGTCAAAACCACGAGAACCGCCACCCAGAATCGCGATCCTCATCGCGTCTCTCTTCGTGAGTTCGGCAATCTCGAACCACCATCATCTTCGCCACAGCACCATCGCAAACAACATCGAAGGTGAGGAGAGCGACGAGGGCGTGATCGGGGAAGTGGTGGTGGAGGAGGAGGTCCTTCTTGAGGGAGAGCAGTTGGTCGTCGGGGGAGGAAAGATCGATGAGAAAGACGAAGGCGGGGGGAGGGGGAGGGAGAGAAGAGGAGGGAAGAGAAGGAGAGTACTCGACGGTGCTGTAGGTCCACGTGCAAATGAATTTGATCCACGTCATTAAAATTTGCTTCGTCAGCGTGCCACGACACAATAAATTTAACGCCGTCCAGCCAACTTAACGGGAAGGACTCAATTGATATCAATTTTCAAAATTATGGACCATTTTGATACACTTTAGAAAACGAGGACCTATCTCAGACATTCGTACAAAAATAGGGATGTCAAAAAGGATTAAACCTACTCTTAACTGCTGAACCGTTTACTATGATATCGCTAACTATATGTCGACCGTCGTACGTATGGACATAAACATATGAGATGTCGTGCGAGCGAGCTTTGTATTGCATACCCTTATTATTAGTTTTAACTGTCGTTAGGTCGCCCGGGTTACCGGTCGACTGTTGGTGAATTAGGTATCCTACAGTACAGATATTATAACGAGAGATCGGAACAAGAAGACTAATGGGGAAAAGGAAAAAGAAGATTGCAGGTCAAGTAATAAAACAAAGCAGCAAAACAGCAGTAGATAGTGGAAAAAAAAAACTAGTTACATATTCAAACTTTGATATGAATATCCACAAGCCTCCCTTTGTAACTTTGATGGTCTTGCCTAGACATTTATTTTTTTGACAGGAAAAAGTGTTCAAATATCAACATTACACAACTATTTATTCAACTAATTTCAAATGCTCTTTTAAGAGGGTGGTAGATGTATCACCAAAATTATTTGCAATCTTGCTTAACACCCCGAATTTGAAGTTCTCGTCTTCTATTCTGCTTCTTAACAGATGAGCCGTAGGAGAGAGGTCAAGGTCAGCAACAGCATCCTCTACTGCAGCAGGGTAGACTTTTAAAGCATGCTTTAAGTTTTCTAACTTGCTATTTTGGTCTTCAAGCTTTTCTTTCATTATGTCATACTGAATTTCCAGAGATTTCCAGAAAGAATCAAGAAGTTTATCTACTTCAAGTTTTGAACAGTCCAGCGAACTCTCACTTTTGTCATCTGTGCACATGATAAACATAGTATTAGTAAATAGAAAAGTATATTAATAGTGCAAGAAGATACAATAATATTTATAGAAAATTTACCTATCAGAATGGTCCATTTAAAAGTATCCAAAACACTGATAGGATCCGTGCCTGGAAAATACCTTTGGATGTATCGGATAAATGTAGCCTTGCTTTTAAACACTTTGGTGAGAGAGATCTTCTCCCTTCTCTCTTCTTCTTCTAAAATGGCAAATAATCTGGGAGGCAGATGGAGTGATCTGTGCTTATAATGTTTTCCAGAGGAAGTCACTTTACTTCCGGTTTTTCAGCGCCAGATGTCACCTTCTTTTGGCCAATTTTCCGGGGCATAAGGACTTCCTTCACCGGATATTTTCTGTGTAAAATAAACCATAATAACAAAACAAATAATTAATGACTATATTTCGGGATTCCACATTTAAATAAAATAAATTAAAAAAAGGAATAATCTCACCTTTCTAACATTACCCATCAGATCACTACAAAACAAAAACCATTAGCAAAACTCAGTTATAAGGATATGAATGAAAGTGTACTGTTTGGACACATAATTAATTGCATCTATAACTTAGTGTACTTAGGATGCTTTTTATAGGTTGTTATAGGTAAAATTTTTAGATGAGTTATGATAGGCCTTTACTGGTATATAGTAGAAGGAACAACCACCCAGAATCGCGATCCTCATCGCGTCTCTCTTCGCGAGTTCGACAATCTCGAACCACCATCATCTTCGCCACAGCACCATCGCAAACAACATCGAAGGTGAGGAGAGCGACGAGGGCGTGATCGGGGAAGTGGTGGTGGAGGAGGAGGTCCTTCTTGAGGGAGAGCAGTTGGTCGTCGGGGGAGGAAAGATCGATGAGAAAGACGAAGGCGGGGGGAGGGGGAGGGAGAGAAGAGGAGGGAAGAGAAGGAGAGTACTCGACGGTGCTGTAGGTCCACGTGCAAATGAATTTGATCCACGTCATTAAAATTTGCTTCGTCAGCGTGCCACGACTTAATAAATTTAACGCCGTCCAGCCAACTTAACGGGAAGGACTCAATTGATATCAATTTTCAAAATTATGGACCATTTTGATACACTTTAGAAAACGAGGACCTATCTCAGACATTCGTACAAAAATAGGGATGTCAAAAAGGATTAAACCTACTCTTAACTGCTGAACCGTTTACTATGATATCGCTAACTATATGTCGACCGTCGTACGTATGGACATAAACATATGAGATGTCGTGCGAGCGAGCTTTGTATTGCATACCCTTATTATTAGTTTTAACTGTCGTTAGGTCGCCCGGGTTACCGGTCGACTGTTGGTGAATTAGGTATCCTACAGTACAGATATTATAACGAGAGATCGGAACAAGAAGACTAATGGGGAAAAGGAAAAAGAAGATTGCAGGTCAAGTAATAAAACAAAGCAGCAAAACAGCAGTAGATAGTGGAAAAAAAAAACTAGTTACATATTCAAACTTTGATATGAATATCCACAAGCCTCCCTTTGTAACTTTGATGGTCTTGCCTAGACATTTATTTTTTTGACAGGAAAAAGTGTTCAAATATCAACATTACACAGCTATTTATTCAACTAATTTCAAATGCTCTTTTAAGAGGGTGGTAGATGTATCACCAAAATTATTTGCAATCTTGCTTAACACCCCGAATTTGAAGTTCTCGTCTTCTATTCTGCTTCTTAACAGATGACCCGTAGGAGAGAGGTCAAGGTCAGCAACAGCATCCTCTGCTGCAGCAGGGTAGACTTTTAAAGCATGCTTTAAGTTTTCTAACTTGCTATTTTGGTCTTCAAGCTTTTCTTTCATTATGTCATACTGAATTTCCAGAGATTTCCAGAAAGAATCAAGAAGTTTATCTACTTCAAGTTTTGAACAGTCCAGCGAACTCTCACTTTTGTCATCTGTGCACATGATAAACATAGTATTAGTAAATAGAAAAGTATATTAATAGTGCAAGAAGATACAGTAATATTTATAGAAAATTTACCTATCAGAATGGTCCATTTAAAAGTATCCAAAACACTGATAGGATCCGTGCCTGGAAAATACCTTTGGATGTATCGGATAAATGTAGCCTTGCTTTTAAACACTTTGGTGAGAGAGATCTTCTCCCTTCTCTCTTCTTCTTCTAAAATGGCAAATAATCTGGGAGGCAGATGGAGTGATCTGTGCTTATAATGTTTTCCAGAGGAAGTCACTTTACTTCCGGTTTTTCAGCGCCAGATGTCACCTTCTTTTGGCCAATTTTCCGGGGCATAAGGACTTCCTTCACCGGATATTTTCTGTGTAAAATAAACCATAATAACAAAACAAATAATTAATGACTATATTTCGGGATTCCACATTTAAATAAAATAAATTAAAAAAAGGAATAATCTCACCTTTCTAACATTACCCATCAGATCACTACAAAACAAAAACCATTAGCAAAACTCAGTTAGAAGGATATGAATGAAAGTGTACTGTTTGGACACATAATTAATTGCATCTATAACTTAGTGTACTTAGGATGCTTTTTATAGGTTGTTATAGGTAAAATTTTTAGATGAGTTATGATAGGCCTTTACTGGTATATAGTAGAAGGAAAACCGGTACACATATTGGTACACAACCTAACTGCCAAGGCAGTTAGAGTGGGTAGTTAGGAGGTTTGTATATAAGGGCCGAGAGGGTAGGTTGAGGGGGTAGCGAAGTAAATACTATTGATTGTTAGGGACGTGTATCCTGATAGGGAGAGGTTAAGCTCTCGGCATTGTATCCTTGTATGTGTGTTGAATAAAGAATCATTGTTTTCAGTACTCTTGTGTTGTGTTGGAGTGAAGAGAAGTGAGTTACATTAGGTTCTTGATTAACGAACCTAACATTTGGTCCGACCTGCCGGATCCTAAAAGGAGAGGAATCAGCGATGGGAAGCAAGATGGAGGGAAGAGTGGACAATTTGGAGATTACGGTGGAGGGAATCAAGGAGGAGACAGCGGCGATCAGGCGTGATATACAACAATTAATAAAAGGGATGGGGGGAATTCCCTAAAACTGGCAAACAATTAGTAAAATTTCGTCATCTCAGCATCCCACTAATCAATTTTTTTAACGTCGTCCAGCCAACTTAACGGAAAGGACTCAATTGATCTCAATTTTCAAAATTAAGGACCATTTTTATACACTTTAGAAAACGAGGACCTATCTTGCGGGAAGAACTCGCAAGGTTAAAAAAAAATTACTCTTAATTAAATGTTAAAACAATTATTATTTTATTACACATATTATATAACCGTAGGTGAAAATTACATAATAAATATTGTAATGAAAGTACACTAATTTTTTTAAAACAAAAACACATAATAAATGACAATTTTAAGATTTACATCTACCAATATTGTTACTTAGCAAGTACAATTATTTTAGAAAAACTCACAATTTTTTTTTTCATAGTAGCTTTTACTCTTTTTTTTTCTTTTTTCATATTATTCAATGTGTATTTAAATTTGGTAAATATCCACTTCACAACCAACTTATACTCTATGTACAAATCTTGCATGTGGTAAATTTAAAAAAGAAAACATCAGAATAATCATATATACCTGTTAAGTATTAAATTTGATTATTTTTCATGTGGGAATGTTCGACAATATATAAAGGAACAACAGTTTTCATATTCAATGTTTGAATATGTTTCACAAAGTAACATATCAAATGGTGGTCTCGTCAAAGTACATATTGTTGCAAATGTTGCTGGATGGAGACATGACTACCCTTAAAAATCATAAAAGGGAATTGTCAAAAATAATATTATGTGTGATATGATGTAACATTTAAAACATGATCAACATTTTGTTGCAATATTTATCGTCGTTGTACTTAAAGCATTTAATGCATCAAAGTTCAATTCTCCTATGGAACTTCTTTTTCTTTGTTTGGTAGCATTTTTAAGGTACGGATTGCACTTCTTTTGCCATATATTATGATTGGTACAGTTTAATATATTTTGTTTGCTTACAATTATTAAATACGAAAACATGTAAATACAAAGACAGAATTTATTTTAGTTACTGCATTAATAAGAAACGTTACAAATAGCAACCAAAAGGACATTATTTCAGATATTTGATTTGTCTACAAGGATCACATAATGTTATGTCGTACAAATACTAGGATGCTACACCGTTGGAGTCCTCGTCAAGAAAAGGGTAGTCAGTGTAGCCAAGAACGGGATGACTGGTGTAGAATGTTTCTCTGTTATACTTATTGAGAGGAGCATCGAGAGCAAATCTCTTCGGCAAATCTGGATTAGCCAAGAACCAGCGACCAAAAGCAACAAGATCAGCTCTGTTTTCAGCAATGGCTTTCATCCCATCTTCCCGTTCATAACCTCCAGCAGCTATAAAAGTACCATTGAAGGCCTTTCTCATAGGTACCAGGCTGTCGGGGCATTCGATTTTTTGTGCAAAAGTTTTCATTCTTGGTTCCACCATGTGACAGTACAGAATACCATACTTATTCAGGGCGTTAACCATGTAAAGCCCCAGCTGTTTGGGATTTGAGTCCCCACATTCTGCATACTCTGCAAAAGGTGACAGCCTAATTCCAACTCTATCCGATCCTATCTCATTAACAACAGCTTCAACAACCTCCAAAGGAAATCGACACCTGTTCTCGAGGGATCCACCGTATTCATCTGTTCTGTCATTCACCTGGTCTTTCATAAATTGCTCCAGCATGTAGCCATGTGCCCCGTGGATCTCAACCCCATCAAAACCTACAATTTCCACAACCACACACACGTCACTCTAGTTAGCTTGTCAAACAATCATACAGAATGTTTTGAAATATGAAGGAAGTTAATTATTAATTACCGGCTTCGATGGCATTCCTTGCAGCAAGTCTGAAATCCTTCACAATATGAGGAATTTCATCGGTCCTCAGGCGCCGTGGTGGCGTGAAATGCACTTTATCAATGCCGTTGCTTCGAATTTGCGGTGTGAGTGGCTTGTCCGTAGATGATACGGGTGCTTGTCCATTTGGCTGATAATCTGTACACAAATCAGAATGCAGAGAGTTCTTGGTCAACTATCATCCAACAACCCTAAAGTATTGAACTTGAAATTAGATTTGAATTGAGTATGAAGGAGAAGGATAAAAGACCAGAATTTGAAACTCTTCCTACGTGCCAAATCTGACAAAAGAAGACAGCGCCTTTGGCATGAACAGCATCGACAATGGGTTTCCATGCTTCCACTTGCTCCTTCGTCCATATTCCAGGCGTGTCGGGATACCTTTACAAATGAGATGTGTTATGGAATGAAGATGAAGATGAAGATGAGAAGAATGAGAGAATAAGAATAATACCCTTGAGCGGTGTCGGAAACTCCGGTGGCTTCGGCAATGATAAGGCCTCCATTGGAGGCTCTCTGAGAATAATAAAGGACGGCGTGCGGTTGTGGAACGTTGTTGTAGGACCTCTGTCTGGTCAGCGGTGCCAAGACAACTCTGAAACAAAGAAGAGAAAACTAAAGGAGTTGATCGGAAAATGAAATGGAAGAAGGTGGTTGAGAGAGTAAATACCTATGAGAGAGATTGAAAGTTCCCATCTTGTAGGGAGTGATGAGAGGATTTGATTGGTGGGAAGTGGCGGGAGCAGCCATGTGCGGAGGGTGTGAGGGTTGAAGTGGAGGAGGGTAGTGGAGGAGTAGTGGCGGAGTAATGGCGGAGGTTTACTTATATAGAGAATGAGAAGGATTGCAGAGAAGCGAGGCTGACGTGTGCCATTGCGTAAAAGCAGTCGGCTTTGTTGGACCCTACGACCTGGGTTCCATTTTCGCATACATTCTTACATCACCCCGAACCAGAACCCACGTACGTGGTTAGCCAAAGCAACATCGAGCTTATTAATTCGCACGTGTGAAAGAGAAAACAAAGTCAATAAAGCAGAAGCCCAATGCGGCCCACACACTATAACACTGAATTTTGTTGGGGAAATCGAATTCACATAGCTCCTGTTTTATTTTTTTATTTTTAATTAATAAATATTTAATGACGAGTATCTGCACGTAAGTTTACAATATATTTTGGTGAAGAATATTAGTTTGACTATTTATTTATTTATTAATGAATTTAATAAAGAATGATTAAATTGTTCGTATTGCTATAATGATCCAATTGGTGTTTGATTAGAACCCTTTTAGAAAATCTGTCCCCAAAAAGCAGTCTACATTCATTCATGTTTTTCCTTTATGTCTTATTTTAAATATTATATATTCGATAATGATGGTTTAAAATATAAAATTAAAAATACTAATACAATTTGAGAAATATGATTTCAATTTAAAATAGTTATGTAAGAACTAATAAACGAAACGATAAATAAAGTTTAAGTGATTTTATTATTCAAATTTTAATATGGATAATTAACTTCAAAATAACGATTTTAATAACCGTAAATAAAATTGAACGATACCACTCAAGTAAAAGTAAATATAATCATGGCTATATGGAAAAGGAGGAATTAAGTACTTTATCCACTAGTTAGTATAAACATGTATTTTTTATGATTATAAATATCTAATCATGTATTTTTTATGATTATAGATATATCTAATTTGTACAACCAAAGGTAGGAAAGAAAATAACATGAACAAAATGTATAAATTAGGGAGAAAAAAAAGTAAACAAAATGTGAGAAATAAGGAGAGTGGAAGAGAGAATGAAAGACAAAAATGATTTTTGTAAACTATATATACCTTGGGCCAAAACTGTTTTGTATAATAAGTGAGAATTTTTAATTTATATTTTTTTAAATCAATCCAAATTATTTATAATCAATGGATATTTTAAAATTAATCAAAGTTATTTAAATGATAGATTTTAAATATTTTAATCTATCAATTTTTTGTTTGAACTAATGACAGATATTTTTAATCAAAGATATTTTAAAATCAAGAGTTATTTAAATAACTTAGTGTGGGAGAGATTTTAAATATTTTAATCAATCAAAGTTATTTTTAAATTAATGAAAAACATTTTTAATTAATTACAAATATTTTTAATTAATAAAAAATATCATCATATTTTTGTGCATATTAACAATAACAACCTCCATCTAATAACAACTGTCTCTAGAGCTTATGGGTGGTTATAGTTACATTAAGTGTTATGTCAGGATTGAAATTTATGGTCTTGAACTAGATGCTTACTACGGCTGGAGGATTGATGTGATGAAATTCTGAATAAGATTTTAAATCTGGGTGTCTCGGTGCTTGTCTTGCCTGATCAGAAAAATCTTATAAATGCGTTGCTAGTTATATTGAAGGGAGAGTGTCAACGATGTTTTTAAATAATATTCTGGTAATTTGTTGCAGTTATTACTACGGTATTTAAACATTTAAATATTATATATTCGGTAATGATTACCAACAAAATAAAATTAAAAATACTAAATACAATTTGATAAATATAATTTCAATTTAAAATAATCATGTTAAGAACTAATATACAAGATGATAGATAAAGTTTAAGACAATGTGATTTTATTATTCAAAATTTAAAATAGATAAATAACGTTAAAATAACGTTTTTAATCAGAGTAAATAACCGTAAATAAAATTGAACAACACCACTCAAGTTCAAAAAGTAAATATAATCAAATATTATAACCATAGGTACATGGGAAGGAGAAATTAAATACTTTATTTCTTATTCTAACATTTTTCTTTATTTTTTAATTTAAGTTATTACGTTACAATTAAAAATGTTTAGCAATCTCTCTGTCCATAAGTTTGGTTTTTGTAATTTTCTTCTTTCTTGCTTTTCATGTTCTACTTGATTAGTGTAATCATGTTTTATTCACTCTCAACCCATACTCATGTTCTTAAATACTCAAATAGTGATAATCATTCACTAAACATTCAATTAAGAACCAAAGTTCTTCAATCACATGCCTAACTTGGGTGTCAGAGTGTCTTTTGCAGGTACCTCATGTCTTTGTCAAGAAGGCAATCGTGCGGCTTCCATTGAAGACCGAGCGGTCGTACAAGAGCGAGCGGCTCAGACTAAAGGAAGGCAGGCGATTTATGCGGTCCAGGCATTCAGAAGGAAGGAATACACGTTAGAAAGGTACGTCTCTCGGTCCCAAAAAATCCCTACCGAAACATTTTGGCGCTCACCGTGGGACTGGGGGGCATTCCTTGTAACCACAAGGAACCAGACAAGGACGCAGTCTCAACGTCATCATGTCAACCACACCCCTACATATTGATCCTGGTAGAAGAAACCATCAACGTCAACAAGCTTCTATGAATTTACAATCATTCGGCCATTGTACCTCAAAGGTATTTGGTCATTCGGGCTTGAATGTTCGGCCTTTCATGGCCTCAAATACTTAGCCAAATTTGGCGCCGAGTGTACAACATTCAACCGTTCGACAATTCGGCCCTACACGTATTCGGCCATTCGGCCTCACAGGCATTCTACCATTCGGCCTCGAGTGTTCAAGCATTAGGTCATTCGGCCATCAAGTGTACAACATTCAACCGTTCGACAATTCGGTCCTACACGTATTCGGCCATTCGGCCTCACAGGCATTCTACCATTCGGCCTCGAGTGTTCAAGCATTAGGTCATTCGGCCATCAAGTGTTCGGCCATCAGGAATTCGGCCATTCGGCCATCAGAAATTCGGTCATTCGACCTCACAACCGCTCTGCCTTCCATGGCCTCAGGGTATAGCTCGAGCAGACCTTGGTCTTTCTCTCTCTCCCGTTCGGTCACAAAGCATAAAGCACCCACAGCTCATTCAAGACATCTTAATACGGATTCCTCGTCATTGACCGTTAAACATTCAACAAAAGACCGAACAATCTTATTTGCTTGGCCGACCGGCATTATAACAACCTATTTTGACATTAATGCATTGGTTTGTTAGGCTACTATTTTTCTCACCATGTAAAATTCGAGTTGTTATATTTCTTCAGTGCAGGTGATAGGATTCTGCAAATCACAATGCCAAGAGGTAAAGCCCTCTCACTAAGAAGTTCTCTAGGAACTCCTAGTGCAAAGCCGAATAGTAAAGCTCGTTCCCTAGGAAGAACTCCTAGGTCAAAGTCACAAAGCCGAACGGTAAAGCCCGTTCACTAGGAAGAACTCCTAGCTCAAAGACCGAGAGGTAAATCCCTCTCGATGATGTTGAAGACCGAGAGGTAAATCCCTCTCGTCCACCAAAAAGCTGATGATAAAGACCGAGAGGTAAATCCCTCTTGCCCGAGAGGTAAATCCCTCTCGTCAACCAGAAGGCTGAAGATAAAGACCGAGAGGTAAATCCATCTCGACCCAGAGGTAAATCCCTCTCGTCAACTAAAAAGTTGATGCCGAAGAGCGAAAGGTAAATCCCTCTCGCCAAAAAGTTGAAGTCAAAGACCGAGAGGTAAATCCCTCTCGCCAGAAAGATGAAGTTAAAGATCAAGAGGTAAATTCCTCTCGGCCGAGAGGTAAAATCCCTCTCGCCAGAAAGTGTAAGTTAAAGACCGAGAGGTAAATCCCTCACCAACATTCCCTCACTGTATAAATGCATTCCCACATCCAAGTACTCTCACGGAAATCATATTTCTCTTGCTTTTTCTCCCTTCTAACTGTGCTATTGTGATGATCAAAGGTGGTCCAGTGGTAGTGCCAAACAGTTGGTTTCCATGTGTGAATACAGAATTCAATATCCTTAAACGAGTATGAGGTATCCGTAGAAAACTTAAATGAATCTCGGAATCCGTCGACAAATTTCAAGATATGTTCAAGTATTTTATGGATATCCTATATCCGTTATCGTCTTTCACGTTTCTTTTTTTCTTCATTTAACACAAAAGAGAGACACATAGTAATACTTAGCACATGTGCAACATCCCGTATTCAAACAACACATGTTCACATATAACCTTGATGAAAATGGAAATGATAATAATATAATTGGAGCCCACTTTCAAGTCTAATTAAACACATTCGAGGATATATTTTGTACAGGGCCAGCATTACATGTTCAATTGAATACATTTGACTCAAAAGGCTGCTCTTCAAAGAAAAAAAAATTGAAAAATACTTTAACTTGAATTAGTATATTTATTGGAACTGAATTTTAAACACCTTTTCCTGTATTTCAAAAAGCAATCTAATATTTTATTCTTTTATGATACTTGGAGGCTTGTCATGCTTGGATTCTGGGATTGTTGATAATATGAGTACACATTTTAAAATATGATTTACTTCATATAGAATAATAGATTGAAAAAGAAAGAAATGTAATAAAAAAGTTAAGAAGGAACTATGGCTGGCTTCATATTAAAAAAAGCAATTACTTAATAGGAAATCTCCTTTATTAATGTTATAAAATATTGTCCAAGTACGTTATATATTATCATTTATTTAATCTAAGTATGACAACAGTGAAAACAGATTAAAAAACTTTGTGAAAGAGAGAAGTTGTTAATCAACAAAAAAAGAAATTAGAGATAACGAAAAAAGAAATCTTATTAAAGGTAATTCATGTATGACTCGTTGTATAATGTAACATCCCAAAATACAGTAATTACCATAATTGAGAATTAATTACAATTAACAGTATAATAAACAGTCTTTAATATTAACAGCACTCAAGGGTTCAAAGTCGAACGGCGTCAGTACAAAATAACGAGCGTATCAAAGTAACAAGGAATAAAGCGGAACGAACGGTTTTACAAAAGGATTAACCGAACGTCCAAAACGAGCTAACATTTACAGTCTAACATCTACGAGCGCTCTAAGGCTCAGCCTTTACTTCAACTTCGACCAGATTTGCATCTTCCAAATTTTCTTCTTCCAGCATTTCTTCAAGAGATGCACCACCATCTGCTCACATCCACACGGATGATCATTGCAAGACAAGACGAACGTACATAGACAGGAGACAACACAATGGAAATGCAAGGGTAAGCTTATAATATTTAATTCATACAATTAACACTTACATTTAACAATTTCAATCCACACATACAACATGTAACTTATCATATGGTTAACATAGAAATATGTACATAAGACAGACCGTCCGGACTGTATGAACCATGTAGTTACAAGCGTCCTTGCACCCGAGTGGTGTAGTAGCCGGGATATACCTAAACAGCTGCCACTCGAGGTTAGTCCGTCGCCCATACTAAGCGATGAACGAAGAACCTCCTGCCATTCCCACACATGACTACCCCCTTCTACGTGAAGATGAGTATCACGGAATATCAGGATGGACAGCGATTCCTAACTTATCCATGTTCATACTTTACCAAATTTAATAGTTAGCACATCTGAAACGTTCCTCCTTAGAACGCTCGTTCAAATTCCATAATCGTAAAATCACTTAATATAGTGTTCGCACTGTAATTCCTTATAATTTATCATCATTCTCATCTTTAACTTTAAGAGTACAAAATGACGAACGTTCAGTCCTTTGAAGAATTAGGACGAACGTCCAATTAAAGTACTGGATTGGTCGAACGTGACACTCTGTTTGGTCAATTAAATGAACAGACTCTTATTGAAGGTGTAAGGATACTTAGAAAAATTTCAGAATATAGATCTTGGACCAGATTTAATGTACAAAGGATGGTCAATAATACTTTGAATTTTCTTTGAAGAATTTTACATATGAAAGACCGATGTCAGTATTTGAACGAACATAAGAGGATGAATATTGAAAGGTTGGAACGAACGCTATTTTATCCAAGTGGTTATTCAATATTACGAGCGCTTGGTATGTGACCGAGCACTCTTTGGACGAACGCTTGGTATAAGACCGAGCACTATTTAGAACGAACGTTCGGTATAAGACCGAACGCTACTTAGGACGAACGTTCGGTATAAGACCGAACGATATTCAGGACGAACGTTCGGTACAAGACCGAGCGCTCTTTAGGACGAACGCTTGGTATAAGACCGAGCGCTACGTATTTTAAAGTTCAAGGTATTTATATACAGCTGAGCTGAACCGAACGCTCAGACACTCAAATGGGGATGCTCGTTCTCGAGCGGAGTTCTTTCCAATTGAAAGAATTCTATTCTAAGTTATTTCCAGGAAAACCGAACGGTATAAGACCGTACGGTGACGAGCGTCATTTATCAAAGGGGAATGATTTAAGTTTTCAGATTCTTCAACCAGAACAGATCTCAGATTTCAACATTTAAACTTATACTTTATAATTCATAGGATTTTCAATTTATAAACTTTATAACATTCATTCCAGTAAATTCACGTTCAACATTATCACATTAATAACTCATATATTACAATCTTCATCCATCATTCATACATATCAAACCAACATGCAGTTCAAACAAACCAGAAATCATATCTGATATCAGTGAACGTTCATAACAACTCAAACATCATACTTTTCATACAGGCAACTCAGATCATACAACATACAGGTATAAATTAAACATATAAGCTTCCCTTACCCGGATTGGCAACCAAACTTGTCCTAGATGCAAAAGTGGCTTCGTCCAACTACGTTTTTCTTATGTTCTTGACTCTTCCAAAACAAACTCTAACCAAGGAATACAAAACACTTAGAATACATGCTTGCATGCAACTACAAATCCTAGTTTTCCAGAAACCTAAGGACGAACTACGGAAAGGGGACTTACTAGTTTCAGTTCTTGAAGCTGTTCGGTCCAGTGGATAGCTCTCAGTTCAGCGGACGTTCCTATGGTGCTGAAAATGTGATCGGAGGAGAAACGTGAGGATTACAGTAGAGAGAAGTTTAGGGTTTCTAGAGAGAAGTTGGAGAATATGAAAGGCTCTGAGGAAGAAGATGAATGGTGCAGGTGAGTGGAAGGGTTTTCGAAAAATCTCTTTTGTTCCTTCCATTTCTAGACGAACGAGCGTCTCATTTTCAGACACCTGCACCCCCACTCTGATTTCAGAAACTTCCAACGTGACAAGTGGCATGCGTGCATGCAAAGTTTGGTGCGCTTTTAAAACCCTGCGCGTGTGACGTGGTGCGTTTTTCAGTGTACAGCAGAGATATGTATCAGAGTTGGGAGTGAGTTTTAATGGCTGAGAAATGATGTGGCGTGCATAAGTGGTGAGGTGTCAGAAATTATCTTTGCTAATTATCAAGGGTGTCACATATAATATCTAGTTTATTGCTTTTTAGAAGATATTTGATTTAAGCATTTTCATTTGTAACTATAAATATGTATTTTTGATGATTATAAATATGAACTGAGTTTTATATGTGTGATTCATATGCATAGGAAAATTGGCCAAAACAGGGTGATGTTTGGAGATGGAGAGCAGGACGGAGAAAAAAAAAATTATATATATATATATATATATATATATATATATATATATATATATATATATATTATCACTTAATTGTTTAAACAAAGAATCTTAGTCAATTAAATAATAAAATATTTAACTTGTATCATAACATAATAAACAATTCAAAATGTATAACCTCAAATAGTAATTAAATACTTGCAATTATATTATACTGCAACAAAATGAATAGTTGAAATTAAAATGTTAAAATAACTAACAAAAATGAAATAAAATTTATATTTTATTAATATAATTTTTTTTCTAAAAGTAATTAAATAAAATATAAAAATAATAAATAGAATAAAAATAATCTATGTATTTTTTTTATATTTGCAGGATATTTTTTTGTTAATGTCAGGTCTAATATGAAAATTAGGAATTCACTAAAAGTAAAGAAGAAGATGGATAACATGTTAAAAAAGAAATACCTACAGATATATTTAAGTTTGATTGTTATTCAATTTTTTAAATTTTCTTTTAAGCTCAACTTGTGAGTGAGAATAGGTTCTTAAAATAGTGGAGTATAAAATATGATAATTATGATGTGGATGAAATTCTTGGTATAACAAGAATGATACATAAAATCTTTGATATATCAAGAATAATCTAAATTTCTTGTAATACACAAGTAACACACATTTATGTTTATTTGTCACATATTATTAAAATAAAATGATTATAAAAGATAAATTTTTATATTTAAAAGAAAAATAAAAATAAAGAAAAAATATTAAATAAATATAAAAAGTTTATATATGTTTATATTTTTCAATCCACTAATTCAACATTTACAAAAAGTAACTAATTCAACAATTAATTATTTTACTATTCAGATTAAGAGAAAGTGGAAAGTTAGATTTTATAATTTACTCTTTAACCATTTCACCTTAAACATTGGATTAAATTAATAGGAAGGAGTTATTTTTTTTGTTTTGTTTTATTAATTAAAATTGAAGAGTAGAACAGTAATTTTTTATTATTATTATTTTTTTAATTTATGAAAGTGGTGTTTGGGGGTGGAAGCGGCGGAGAGTGAGGTTCGCAGGTTGTGTGGTCAAAGGGAGCAACGACTTCGATCCATCCACCGCCGTACCTTTTTTTCTTCTTCAATTTTCATTCAATTTGACCCTTTTTCTATCCAATTTCGTATTCATACTCTCTTCCCAACAATGGCTTCCTTTCTTCTTCGTCACAATCGGAACCTATTTGCTCGCTCTCTGTTCGGTTAGCTACCTCCACGAGGACTAATTTAATTAATTTGGGCTGTTATTTTCCTTTGATTTTTCTCCCCTTTATCTTGGAACTATCAAAACTCTAAATTTAACACGCCCTTATGTTTTTCTACTTTTGAATTCCAATATAGACTGACTTTGGATGTTTGTATGGTGTTGATGATATCTCATCACCCCATCCAGGTAATAAGGAGCATTTTCGTCTATACTTTCAGTTCAAGTTTCAACCTTTAGGTGCTGCTGCAAACATGGTGCATTCATATAGCAGCTCTAGTGGCCCCATCAGAAATGATTTTACTGACTTGACGTAAGTAACAACATGCCCCATATGTTGTTTGTTTACTCTGTTAAACAAACTTTTATCTGATTATAAATCTCTACGACAGTGGTTATGACTATGCAATTTTAGTTACATTTAATGTTTCTGAATGCTGATGCTTGATTACTGGTCGTTTTAGCTGCCCTCATTCATGGTATCCACAGGCCCGGAAAAAACATCGTAGGGTTATCCTTCATGTTGGTCCAACAAATAGCGGTAAAACATATCATGCTTTGAAGCAGCTTGAGTCAAGTGCTTCTGGTAAGTTATCCTTCTTTTCAATGGTAAAGGTAAACAATAATGCGTGAGGATGAAACCTTAGCAGGGAGATTAAGTATTTTTGTACCTTGCAGGTATATATTGTGGTCCTTTAAGATTGTTGGCATGGGAGATTGCAAAACGATTGAACAAGGTACAAGTTCTTTGCGATCTCATAACAGGTCAGGAAAGAGAGGAGGTTGATGGTGCAAATCATAAAGCTGTTACAGTTGAAATGGCTGATGTATCAGCTGATTATCAATGCGCTGTTATTGATGAAATTCAGGCAAGTAAAATTTCCATTTGGTGATTCTTTTTTTTTTTTGTATTATATATAAAGTAATTCCTGGAATAATTATTTGGTTTTATGTGAACCAACATAAATAAAATTCACATTGAGAAAGGGATAGAAGGTTATGGTCTTATTATAATCTTGTCATGTCTCTCGTTCAATTTTAACTGTATTACTAATTGAGAATTGGAATGACTGGAACATCTGCGTTTGAGGAGACATCGGTGGCATTATGGGCTTTGCTAGTTGTTATTCTATATCTCGGTATGCTTGTCATTGTGATTTTTTTCCCCGTCTAACTAACCTTATGTTTCTTTATGGATCCAGATGATAGGTTGTACTACAAGGGGATATTCATTTACACGTGCTTTATTAGGAATTGCTGCTGATGAACTTCACCTTTGTGGTGATCCTGCTGCTGTTCCCCTTATTCAGGAGATATTGAAAATTACTGGTGATGAAGTTGAGGTACTGAAATTCTGCGAACAACATTTGTTTTTGTCGGGGATGGGATGGGAGCATATACATTAGACCAATAATTTTACTCTCATGAATTTTCCGTTGTGGTAAATAACAAATGTTGTCAAGGTCCTCTACTTATTCATTTTATTTCCATCAAAATGTTCTTTTAATTCTCTCAAAGTTTTCTTCATGGGTGCTGCAGGTTCAATTTTATGAGAGACTGTCACCTTTAATCCCACTGAATGTTCCTCTTGGGTCTTTCTCTAATGTAAGAAACGGTGATTGCATTGTAGCCTTTTCACGTAAGGAGATTTACAGTTTGAAGGTGAGCTTTTACATGTGTTAACTGTTCTTGAATTTAACTTGCATGCTTTCATATTTTGTTTAAAACAAAATATTTTATGCCCAAAAATTCCTGGCCATCCATTTTCACTGTTATTGTTCCCTTTTGTTTTTCATTAAATACTTCTGAAAAAGAGGTCATCCAATTTTGAAGATTTTATTTTGAATATTAATGAAATGTATATCAAACATCAACATCAACAGTTTACCAAAGATTGTTACTTGTTTCTGTCCTTTGCCTCGTCAGTTTTCTCTAATATTTTTTACTTGTATATCCTATCATTTTAACCATGTTCATAGTGCTATTTTCATTGAGATTATATAGGAATGGGGATGGTAGACACAGTGTCAATGTTAGCTTAGTTAGGGTTTAGTCAATTAAATTGTCTTTTACTCTTTACATTCCACCCCCAGCGCCAACCGCCCGCACCCCAACACCCGCCTCCCCACCCACACACACATACCCCTTTATCTTGATTAGCATAAGAAGAGAATGACACTCGTAATGATTTTATATCAAACATAATGTAAGCTGCTAATGAATTATGCAAATTCAATTTATGTTTTTTTATAGTATCTGTACTGCAAACTAACTAGTAGTAAGAGTTAATATCATTGCTCAGAAAAGAATTGAGAAAGAAGGAAAGCATCTTTGTTCGGTAGTGTATGGCTCACTACCACCAGAGACACGAACAAGGCAGGTGTGAGCTCAAACCTTTGTCTAAGTAATTTTTAGTTTTCCTTTTTAATTATAATTGTTTCACGGTAATGTAATATTTAGAATTTAACATTCGTTGCTCATTCGCACATTCTGCCATTTATTTTGTTCTTTTGTGATTTTTGTCTTTTATCATTCATTGGCAGAAATGCTCCTGCTGACCATAACCTTTTTATGCAGTTTCCATGTTATTTCATTGCTCTGTTTGGAAATTCCTTCTCGTTTTTTGTCCATAGTTTTTAGTTTTCCTTTACTTTACTGCTATTTTTATTGGCATATGTTTATAAATATTTCCAATTTATCTCATTGTCCCCCTCCATGCTGAGAATTTGATTACTTTAAAGTTTTGTTAGGACTGCAGGCAAGCATGTTCAATGATGCAAGTAGTGAGTTTGATGTTCTTGTGGCCAGTGATGCCATTGGAATGGGTCTTAATCTAAACATCTCTAGAATCATATTTTCCGCTACAAAGAAGTTTGATGGATTTGAGGTGCGGGATCTAACTGTACCTGAGATCAAACAGATTGCAGGTAGCATGAAATTCTTATAATTGAATTGAACCTTGTTCTGGAATTTGATTAAAGGATTGTATCTGGTGTATATTGACACTGACGTTTTTGTGGTTTTAACATTTTGTCAATAAAACGGTATTACTTTTTTTCTGGAGAGTCTATAAATTTTACATCAGATTTCAAGCGGTGTAATATTGAGCATTAGCTTTGGATAATTTTTTCTTATTTTATCTTGTCATGATGTATGCAGCTGTTCCAATGTTATTCAATTTGATAGTTTGGATAAGTAGAAATCAAAGCATCCTTTTTATTTATATATTGTTGTTGTTGGATGTTGGAAAATTTGGAGTAGGTACTTGCCTTAAACATTATGTATATGATAAATTAATTTTTTTGACAAAAAATCTACTAGGATACAGTTCAGATATGTCAAGATTCTGGAGTACATCAAAGGGTATTTTTTGGCAAAATCAGTGCTACATTATTTAACAGAATTTAAACTTCTGTCAACTATGTTAATGTTCCCAGTTTTTGTGGCTTTAACATGCCCCCCCTTAAAATCTCTCTTTATCTCTACTCAAGCTATCGTTTTTCCTTCAGACACAGGAATATCTTTATTAATGTTGATTTTTTAAAATTATTTTTGAGATACTCAGTGATTTATTTAACCTTATGTTTATTTAAGTAACTGTTAGGAATCCACTTGGGAACAAAAACTTATCTCAAATATCCATGATTTACTGTTCTAATAGATATTTTTATATTTTATTAATATGTGGAAATGTTGAACCTTGGGCTAATGTCCTGTCTATTTGGATCATATATTATTCTTGGTTGCAATGAATGCATTTCTACTTGCAGGGAGAGCCGGGAGATATGGGTCAAATTTTCCGGAAGGACAAGTGACATGCTTGGATGAAGATGATCTACCCTTGCTCCATTCATCATTAAATTCTCCATCACCCATTTTAGAGGTAACCAAAAACTTAATTACTCTATACTAAATATGCAACCTAGGCAAAACCTGAAATCTAGAAAGCTTCTAGTAGATATGCACTTTTATCCGAACTGTTTACTTTATCCACTATTGATGATTTATGTATGCTAATTGTGATACAGCGTGCTGGCTTACTTCCTACCTTCGATTTGATGTATATGTATTCCCGATTACACCCGAGATATGGTTTCTATCAAATACTGGTAAAATGTATCTGCCTATTTGTGTTTCCATGATAATTCATTCTGTCATGCATTGTACTCTGCAAATTGTATTATTTGTCATCGTCCATTGCAAGTGAAAAGAAAATTGTGACTACTAGTTATAATGAAGTGGCCAAGCATTGTATTCCACTCAACTTAATCTTTCAAATCATTGAATTTAAAAATTCTTAGGTGTGTTAACATATTATATTATTACATCCCAAAACTACATTATTCACCTTTTATCTTTAAATATTGCAGGCACATTTTCTTGACAATGCGAAATTATCTGAAAATTATTTCATCGTTAATTGTGATCAATTACTGGTATGTCTTTTGATAGCTGCCTTGCCATTGAATTGTGGATATTCCATACAATGTTATTGTCTTGTTCATTAGTAATATCAGTATCGAATACCTTCAACAGTTTATTATTATTCACTGGGTTCCCTTTTGTTTTGTGGGTGTTGTTTGTACATGCTGATGCTAGAAAGTTGCTGCTGTCATTGATGAGCTTCCCCTTGGATTACATGAGAAATACCTTTTCTGTATCAGGTGCATTCTTATATTTTCAGAAAATAACACAATTTCAGAATGCAATATCCATGTAATGTAGGACAATTCTATGAATTGAAAACCCAGTCAATTAATAAATCACTGTGTCTGTAGTTTAGTCTGTTCATCTTTTCAGTTAAATTTTAACTGATAGTTGTAATAATATTCAGTCCAGCTGACATGGATGACGAGATTTTATCTCAAGGCCTAACACAGGTAATTATCACATTGTTAGTATGACTTGTTGAGATTAGTTTGAATGATCATAAAATTGACACAACTTATGATAAATCAGTTTGCAGAGAATTATGCAAAGAAAGGCCTTGTCCGGCTTCGAGAAATATTTACGCCAGGCTCACTCAAAGTGCCCAAGACTGCTGGTGCTCTTAAGGAGCTGGAATCCATCCACAAGGTTTCTCTAGTTACTTTTCTTGTTGTACAGTGTTGACTGTATTTTTCCTTCACTGATTTTGACAGAAAATGTTCATAAAACCATTTTTAACTGATTTTTAACCACTTAACCTCAAATTTAACGGTTTCTGATTGGTACTAAAACTGCAGGTCTTGGATCTTTACGTATGGTTGAGCTTTCGGTTGGAAGAATCTTTCCCAGACCGTGAGCTGGCTGCATCCCAAAAGGCCATTTGCAGCATGTACGTGTTACAAGGCTTTATGTGTTTTTCTACTTTTATCCAATTAAAATCTACAAAACTATATATTTATCATTTTGAATTCATAGGTTGATTGAGGAATTCCTAGAAAGACTTGGGTGGCAGAGGCCAGTGGCTACAAGAAGATTATCTTCGCATAAAATGTCAAGTTCTCTGTTATCCCGAGATGTGAGGCAATACCTTTGATGCTATGTTTGGATATGCATTTTCAAACAACTGATCCCATCTGCCCAGAAGCTACTTTTAGTTGCTTCTGCATCTTTTCTCAATTTGACGTGAAAATAACAAAAGAATTGAGTTCAGAAAGTATCCAAAAAACACAGTAGGTTATTCCCTTCCCTTGCTGGTACCAGTCGCAGTGCCAAAATCTCTGTTCATCATTTTACAACTTTCACTAACAACGTCAAATATGCTGTACATATACTAGGTTGTTTTCTACCTCTTACGCATTCATATTGCTTCATCTAATGATTATTTAATTATATTTTTTCCCCAAATTTATCTCTGTTCATTCTCAATCTTACGCAAGCCTGTTTTATACGAGGTTGTTTTCTTATATTAAGCGATCAACTTGTGACATTGCTGTTAAAGCGCAGAGAGGCCTAGACAGACTGTTTACAAACTTTTTGGTTACAACGTTGAAAATTAAATACTCCATCATGTTAACCATACTACCATACAATTCCATAAACAAACAAATTATATCAGCTTTTTATAAAAATCTAAAAAGTGATTTTTAATGTAATCGTATTTTCAAACAATCACTATTTGTACACCTAAATTAATTTAAGCTTGTTTTAAAAATGGAAAGATTAGAGAAAACATACACAGTCGACGAAATCTACGGGACCCTAATTGATATCAATGCTCTTGAAATTGGATTGGTAAATTGATTAATTTTACTATTGAAATAAAACAGAACGCATTCATAAATATTAGGTTGTAATAAAGGATCCACAGAAAGAGTGATAATAACCCAACACTAAAAAGATGTTCTTGTGCAATGTAAAAAACTCTCGTAAAACTTCATATACAATGCAATTATTGTAAAATAAGAATTACACTCATTTGTTTCTCTTTAATCGGTAATCATGTCTATTAGAGTACGAAGAAGACATCCATAAATCACAGTCATAGAGTACAAAACTTTATCTAAAATTGTGTCAATCCGCCTCTTCTTAATTGTACAAAATGTGGAGTTGTGCTAAAATATGCTAGCATTTAAGAAGAGAAAAACAAAAACAAAATCGTCACAAGATATAATATCGTGAAAATAACACTAGGATTCATTAGCAAAGGTCGTTTCCATTTTCTATCATGGCATGGGATGAAATGAAGGGGCAACTGACCAGCAGATATCGCTGACTTGGAAATTACTTCATCTTATGCCAAAACCACTAAACATTTGTTTTCTGAAAGAGACGATCCATCAATTTCTCAACATGCTCTTTCTCCTCTGACATGCTCTTGGACTCAAGCTCTCCAATCAATAGCTTGAGAGTGTTGGGCTTTGGAGTCATTCCCTGCGAGACCATTTCCTCTAAAAACGAGTAAGCATCCTCAACTCTTCCACTTTTACACAGACCACTCACCAAGAGCGAGTAAGTAGCCAAATCAAGGCTTATATCGTTCTTCAACATGTGATCCAACAAAAATTTGAGCACCTTCATTCTCTTCTTTCTGCAGCACATCTTGAGCAACCGATGGTAAGTCTCAACATTCGGCTTGCACGATCCGTCTTCCATTTCCTTAAGCAACCTGAGAGCAGTCTCTTCCCGCGAGTGTGCACAAGCAGTAGAAATCATAGTATTGTATGTCACCACATCTCTCACAACCCCTTGCTTAGGCATATCTTCAAACACATCGCGAGCATCCTTTAGCCTTCCAGCTCTGCCGAGGATGAATATCAAACAGCTGTAAAATGGAGTGTCAGCCACACATCCATCACTCTTCATTTTCTCGTAAACCTCCAAAGCTTCACTCACTTGCCCTGCTTTCCCCAGATTAATCATCACAGTAGTGTAAGTCACAGCATTAGGGGTGCACCCATTTGCTCTCATCTCCTCCAAAACTTGATCCACCTTGCGGAAATCTTTCTCGTGGCAATAAGCCTCAATAAAATTAGTGTACGAGTATACATCAGGCTCAAACCCCTGCTCCTTCATGTCCGCCATTGCTTTCCTGGCATTGTCAAAGTTCCTTGCTTTGCACCACCCATGGATCAAAATATTGAAAGAATGAGAACTCAAAGGAATCCTACTCTTAAACTCCAAAACAACCTTGTGGGCATGTTCAACACTATCTCCTTTCACCAACGCATCCATGAGAACATTCAACGCTGCAGTATCCTGCTTAACACCAAACAACCCCATTCTACGAAATGCTTCTATTGCATCTTCAAGCTTGCGAGCCTTGGCAAGCCTTCTCATTACCTTAGTCATTGTATCCAATGTGACGTACCCTTCGAGTTGTGACATTTCCTTCACCAAGTCCCACATTAAATCAAAGGTTCTGCACTTTCCCAGGATGTCAACCATCAAGTTGTACACTTCGGGAGAATGCCGATAACCTGTTTGAGCTTTTGCCCACTTGAAAACCCCCAAAGCAGAGACCCAATGGTTGCTGAATCTCTTGAGAACCTGCGAAACCAAATCGCTTGATGGCTGAAAACCGCGTCCATTAAGTGCTTCACCTACTAGCTCGGGGGAAGAATAGCGTTTTTTGAGAAGTGTGGATACTGCGTCCACTTGGTCGAGGCTGTTTTGCTTCGAGGGTTGTGTGGGAAGTTTGAGCTTGGAGGTGAGGATGTGGGTGTCGACCCAATTGGCGAGTGAAGGGATAACGAAGTTGTCGTCAGCATCGGAAGGCGTCGGGGTGTCGGAGAACTTGAGCCACGGTGGGAGGTCAGGTGACTCCACGGTGGTGCAGAGAGGATTCCCGTAAAGGTAACGGTGTGAGGCATTGGCGGCGGTGATTCTGGGAGAGAAACGGTGAGCCAAGAGGTTCCGTATTCCGAACTTGAAAAACATTTTTTAGGCTATGATTGATTCGACTTAGAGAAGGGAGATTTAACCCAAATGCAGGATTCATCAAAGGGAAAAGGTTTCCCACATATAACTATCATCTCACAACACATGTAAAATTAAAATTATTATACTAAAATTAAAAATAATAATAATAATATAAAACAAACAGATGTTAGATGTTATGTGTGCTTGAATTAGAATTTGCAAAATTGATTTTAGTTGAAGTCATTTATTATGGGACGCATTCTTTACAAAAGAAATAATGTTGTTTGAATGGTATTAATGAACATTATTTTTAGATGTATAGTTATTTAAAAAAAATATGCTTTTCTTATTTGATATTATTAAATAACAATATAATGTTAAATTAAAATGATAATTCTTGTCATCGCATGACAATATCCAACTAATTTTTACAAGTTTTCATTTACAGTAGGAGTGAACAAATCCATACTTCCTTCTAACACAATTTAACTTGGAAAGATTTCTTCACCACGGAAAAGAAAGAAAAATTAACTTACTAGTGAAAAGTAACAAAATTTAATTTACGTCAAAACCTATTTTCATTTTTTTTTTCTTTAAGCATTTAAGGATAAGTTTATCTAAATACATGGTAATTCATTTAATTTCTGCTTATGTTTGGGAATATTTTTTCCCTGAGTGGTTCAAGTGCTTTGAAGAAAAAAGTAGAAGCCAATAGTAGATGTTTTGACCTAAATTGTGGACAGCAAAGTTGATTTGTAAACCAGAGACAAGAGGTTCCCTCTTAGAGAATCCATTACCAGTAATCTCCACAAGAACAAAATCCTTCCTTGAAAAAATGATATCTGTTATTGTCTCTAACTGTGATTTCCCTACTGTATAGTTTTGACACTAATTTTATAAATGAATGACAATCAGAACAGATTCGAAGATTTTTTACTACCCGTATGGGTATACCTTGAGCAGTAGTGATCAGTCCATAAGCTATGGCTAGCTTCTCACTATGTCTGCTGAGTAAGTGCTCTTTCTCCTGCTCATCAACATCCAGTAAGACGTTGGTTGTATCAGGAACATATCCTATCCCACTTAGCCTGCAGTTTATTTCCTGTAGCATTAGTTCAATCTGGGTGTTCTCTGCGTGTGATTCATCCCCCGAGGTAAACTCGTGAATCAATCCATGTACCTCTATGGAGCTTGATCCAGGCACTTTCTGGACCCCCTTCTCCTTCATTTGCAACCTCACTCTTGCTACATCCGTCCATTTCCCAGCTGATGCATATATGTTGGATAACAGAACATGAATCCCAGCTCTTTCAGGGGCCAATTGTGTTAACTTTTCGGCTGCATAATGTGCCAATTCAACATTTTTGTGTTTCCGACAAGCTGCCAGCAGAGATCCCCAGATCACGTCGTTAGGTTCCATTGGCATGCTTTGTATGAGATGGAGAGCTTCTTCCAACAGCCCAGCTCGACCAAGCAAATCAACCATGCATCCATAGTGGACAATCTGAGGACTTGTTCCGTGGGTTTTTTCCATTGACCAAAAAACTTGCCTTCCTTGGTCCACAGAACCACCATGGCTACATGCTGACAGTAGTGCCACAAAAACAACGTCATCTGGTTTCACCTTGTGGTTGAGCATCTCGTTGAAAAGCTCAATAGCCCCTTCTGTATTTCCCTCCATTGCCATAACTCCAATGGCAGCTGTCCAGGCAGACACATCCCGTTTCTCCATTCTTCTGAAAACATGCATAGCACTTGAGGAATCACCGCATCTAGAAAACATGTCAACCAAAGCTGTGCCAAGCTGCAAGTCCATGTGAATGCCATTATTCTCTATGTAAGTACATACCCACTTGGCAAGATCAAGAGCTCCTAAATATCCACAGGCAGAAGCAATACCCATCATCGTTAGTCTATCTCCTTCTATCCCTTGGTTTTGCATCTCTCTAAATAGCTCAATTGCTTCCTCGAACATGCTTGCTTGAACCAACGCATTGATCATTGTGTTCCAAGATACAAGATCCCTCTCCTGCATGTCATCAAAGATTCTCCAAGCTAATTCCACATCACCATCTCTAACCAAACCTGCAATTAGCGAATTCCATGTCACCACCGTCTTGTCTGGCATACGCTCAAAAACTTTGCAAGCTGCTCCTCTTTCGCCACATTTCATGTACATGTCAACGATGGCATTGAGAATGTTATCCCAACCTTCAAGGCCATTCCGTAAGACATAAGCATGGGATGACTTCCCAACAGAAAGATCACCCAAATGTGCACAGGCTGCAATCGTAGATAACATGGTTACCTTATCCGGTCGTGGTCCTTTTCGCAGCATTTCATCCAAAATCCCGAGCGCATCACCGGCCCACCCATGGTACACATAATTTGACATGATAGTATTGTACATAACCAAATTCTTATCAGTACATTCGTAAAAAATCCGCCTGGCCGAACATATATCCCCACATTTCATGTACATATCAACTAATGCATTCACCATGAGTGCATTAAGTTCCACACCCGACTCACCTACATAACCGCACACTTTTTTACCCAATTCAAGATCCTTCAACTTGGCACAAGCAGACATAACACAGACCATGGTCACCGGATTCGGTTCCACACCAGCCTCAATCATCTGAAAGAACAAAGAAACAGCCTCCTTTGCCAAGTCTCTCCCAGCATAACCATTTATCAAACTAGTCCAAGACACCACGTTTCTTTCAAGCATTTTGTCAAACACCTTTCGCCCTAATTCAACCTTCCCGCATTCAGCATAAAAATGTATCAAAGAGTTGTGGACAAAGGTATCTCCGTCCAAACCCATTTTAACAGCCGCCCCATGAACTTGAACACCCTCAGAAAGCGCCATAGTCTTAGAGCAGGCACTCAGCAAAAACGGGAAAGTGTAGTTGTCAGGCACCATGCCCATCACCACCATCTGAATGTAAAGCAAGATTGCTTCTTCACCTAACCCTGCTGAGGCATAACCTCTAATGAGACAGTTATACACATACAAAGAGGGCATGCTTACACCATCATCCTGAACAGCATTTCGGGCGTAGTCCAAACTCTCAAGGGTACCTATCTGGACACAAGCAGCAACAAGCTTGTTAAAGTGACTACCAGGCTTGTGACAGAGCCCTTTCTTCATCATGTCACAGTGCAACTGCTTCAGTTCATTCAGGGTTTTGCAGTTTGAAAGTAACTTTTGGGATGATTTCGTGGTTATGGGTTTAGCTTCCTTCACGCTTGTGGGAACTGAAACAATCAAAGATGGATGAAGGGTTGTAGCCATTGCCGCTCCGTGATGATGCAACAGCAACTAACATATATTCAACAATTTCATAAGTTAGAAATCCATAATTGTTGCTGCTTAAAATTCAGAAAAATATTGAAAACAAAAACAATGTTATGGTTTATACAACTGATACTAAATATATTATACAACTGATACTAAATATATCTTTCCATTAATTTTGGTTCATTTTGTGTAAGAAAAAGATTTTGGTTCAATTTCTCCTTTTTTTTTTTTTCTAAATGCAAACAGTTTTATCTTTGATGATGGTCTTGTGAGTCCAATCTGTGTAGATGTGACAGCATGGCATAAACCAATTTCTATCTTTATCTTATTTATCAAAAAATATTGAGATAGCATGTCCACACACACATTACAAATATCTTGTCCTGTTTGAACTTCATTTCTTATGAGAACCTCTAAAGAAGTTCTTATTTTTACTTTTAAAATATTTATGGAAATTATTTCCAAAATTCTTACCTAGTCTATTATTACCAAATCATCAAATACAACTCTTCATAAATGGATATTTTGATTTAAATCTAAAATATTACTATTTACATTTATAATTAATTTTGTATCCTATGAACCCAATATCATGATAGGTCGGTTAACTCTCAAAAATTGTTTTTTGGAATCTAAGAGACAGTGTTAGAAGCATAAGCTCGATCGATCGGTCTCATTTCTGCATATGACTGCTCGATCACAAACTGATTAGAGATAACAGCACAAGCTCAGTATAATTAACAAAATAATCAAATTTACAAGCTATTGAGCCGCAATTGAAGTAATTCTAGCTAAAGACTCGTTCTAACTGACTTGAGCTACAGTGTTAGGATATAATGTGTCCAAAATAAAAGAAAATAGATTAGGAATTAGTTGTTAGTTAGTTGGTTAGAAGGAGCCTTAAGAAGGCAGGGAGTGTAAGATTCTTCAAACTTGTTGTAATTAAGATACTAGATATTTTTAAAATAAAAAAATAATTTTATGTATAAATGCTTTGCTACAGTAAAATATACGTATAGTCTAAAAATACAATAAAAATATGTGCAATATTACAGTAAAAATACAATAAAAATATGTGCAATAGTACAGTAAAAATACCTGGTGAATGAATCATGTGTTGTTACTGCAGTGAATAGTAGTACAGCTAAGGTAAGCCCAACTCGAAAGAGAAAAGTCGGAGTTAGCATTCCAGCCCGTTGGTTGTGGAGTCCGAGCGGTTGCCGGCATCAGCCGCGCGTACCGACGGCAAGTCTGGGCCGTGCAAGAAGAAGAGAAAAAGGGGAGCCCGTTACGATTGAGGCTGCGACCCGTGGCGGCCTGCTTGGCGGCTTCGATGGAGGCGGCGACCCGTGCGTGTAAGATGGCGGAGGCGAACCCCTCCCTGGATTGCCGGCGTCGGAGAGAGGAGATGAATTTGGGAGGAAAGGGGAAACGGCCCCTGGCTGCTGACTGCCGAGAATGGAAGGAAAGGAGAGATCTCCTTCTTGACAAAGTTTACCCTCCCGGTCCATGTTTTTGGAAGAAAAGAGTATATGGTTTAACCCATCTTGCGAAAAAGAGAAAGAAATTTGGGCTTGGTCCAAATCTCAAATTTGGAAGAAAAGAAATAAAATACGTGGCCCGTTTTTTGAAACTCTGGAAAAGGAGTTTGGACTTTGGTCCATTTGTTTTATGGAGATTCCAAAAATGGTTTAGCCATGTTTTCATTTTATTACTATTTTTACAACAAAATCGCCTGCTTTCAAATTGTTTCCTGATTTCAAATGTTTGTTCAGAAAAATTTGAAAACATTTTGTTCTCAAACTCTAGTACAAAACTTTATAAACAGATAGAAACTTTTTCTCAAACTCTAGCACAAAACTTTAGAAACAGATAGAATATCAGGTGTCTTGACAGTACTTTTGGAATTGCAAAGTAAATAACAAAAACAACCAAAAACCTAAATGCAATATAACTCTGAGCCTAGCCCTAAGTTGCATATTTTAATTTATAAGGTAAAATGTATAGATTCAACCAAAAACAATAAAGAAAATTAACATCTCCCTGTCTAAACCAGTTTTATAACCACAGCATAGATCCAGTGGAACTCTCCCCTTCCACTTTAAGCAAGAATAGTGATAAATTACCTATCCTATCTTGACAAGTCTAATGTGACATATATATTAATATTATTATAATAAGGTTATCTAATAAGGGTTGTGAGTGAAATATATTTTTCTTTTAAGTAATTTAGATTCCACAACAAAAGCAACTACCAAAGAGAAATCAAGGTTACCAACAACTACTTTCTTCGCGTTCTTTTACAACTCAGGGAACCAGCCAAGGACAAATACTCAATTATTCATACACAAATATATAATAATGCGTCGGTACAAAAGGCTTCGCATTCATAAATCCTACGGGCGCGCGAACACTACTGCCTTTGCAAGTTCTAGAGCTAACTGGCGTCCAAACAGCTTCTCCACAATAGCTAATGCAAACTCAATGGAGGTTCCTGGGCCTCTACTGGTAATGAGATTCCCATCAACTACCACTCTGTTTTCTACTTCACTCTGATCAGATAACCTGTCGCACATTGCAGGATAGGCAGTGGCCTTTTTACCCTGTATTGAAGAAAATAAAGAACCATATCTCGAATTAACACCATGGAGCAATCGGAAAAGCATACATTTGAAATAAAGTTTAAGGAAATATTTAGGGCAAGCAAGCATTTTATAACCACAAAATAATTAGAATGAAGACTCCACAGGGGAATTAGCAACAGAGAGTATCTAAATGAACGTGAACATCATGTGCAGTTTGTCAGGCATGTTTTTCTAAACCCTGCTGATTGTTGCAGGCCAAGTGACAAAATTGATTACAGAAAACCAAACCAAATGCACTTATATCAAGTTACATGCCACGTTGCTGCAAACATTGTTTTAACAAAATAAAAAAAAAATTGAAAACATAAAATCACAAAAATAATTTTTAGGCTTTTATTATTCCCATAATTAAAAATTACAAAAACAATATTTATTAGACTAGTTTGTTTCATATAAAAATTACAAAATAAGAAAAAATAAATAAAATATTAAAATTACCAATTTTATAAAATAAAATAATATTTAAAAAAAACCTTTTCACATTCTTTTCTCAAAAAAAATATAAAAAAAATATATAAAACTTTAAAAAACATGTAATGTAATAAATATTGGTATGAGTACTGGTGCGATCGTACGCATCAGCCTAGTACTCATTACCCAAAATATAAAATAAACAAAAAAGTTGTATGAGTGCTCGTGCGATCGTACGCATCAGCCTAGTGTTCATTACGCAAAACAATAAAAAACAAAGAAAAAGCCGTGTGAGTGCTCGTGCGATCGTACGCATCAGCCTAGTGCTCATTACGCAAAAATTTAAATATTATACAAAAAAATACCAAAAAAAAATATAAAATCTTTAAATATTTATTAGACTAGTTTGTTTCATATAAAAATTACAAAATAAGAAAAAATAAATAAAATATTAAAATTACCAATTTTATAAAATAAAATAATATTTAAAAAAAACCTTTTCACATTCTTTTCTCAAAAAAAATATAAAAAAAATATATAAAACTTTAAAAAACATGTAATGTAATAAATATTGGTATGAGTACTCGTGCGATCGTACGCATCAGCCTAGTACTCATTACCCAAAATATAAAATAAACAAAAAAGTTGTATGAGTGCTCGTGCGATCTTACGCATCAGCCTAGTGTTCATTACGCAAAACAATAAAAAACAAAGAAAAAGTCGTGTGAGTGCTCGTGCGATCGTACGCATCAGCCTAGTGCTCATTACGCAAAAATTTAAATATTATACAAAAAAATACCAAAAAAAAATATAAAATCTTTAAAAACCAAAAACATCAGCATTTTCAAACAACAAACAGTCTTGCTAGCCAGAACTACGTGATCCTTGATTCTCCATCAAAAGTGGAGATACGTAGAAGCAAGGCTAGTCCTTGTCAGGTTCGTTTCCCCAAAAATCCAAATTTATCCATAATCAATCAAACAAATCTTTCAAACGATTTCCAAACAAATTTTCAAGCAGTTTCAAAAGAACTACGAAACCCTGATTTCTCATTCTGAATGAGAATACGTAGGAGCAAGGTCAATCCTTGTCGGGCCCAAAAAACCTAAAAAATACATTTTGTTTCTTAAGAGTTTTATTTTAGGGGATAGTTAAACATTTTGAAAACTACATCATATTCGCGTATTTAATTAAAGGTACTGCCTTAGGGCAGGCGTTGTAGGGTGCTAATACCTTCCCTACACGTAACCGACTCCCGAACCTAGAATCTCATTTTCGTAGGCCAATGCCTTATCATTTTATGGTTTTTCCGTAGTTTTCCAGAATAAACTATGGTGGCGACTCCAAATCTCTTTTTTCAAAATCGTTTTATTTTCGGGTCGTCGTCCCGTCGCGATTCCGGTTGCGACATTGGGTGTTATAACTGAAACTGTGAAATTGTACATGTTGTGATGTGATGAATTTAATCTGTTTTGAATGAGTCTGTTGGCTGAAATTGATCTTGTTGAAAGGTCTGGAGTAAGGGTTCAGTAATAGCTTGTATATGGATATTAAATAGATGTACAGATATTGTTTGAGGTTGCTGTGAGAGGAAGTGAAAATATTAAAATTTGGCATTTCAGATTTAGAGCATAAGAGAACAGGATAGATAATTTAAATAAATCAATTGTTAATTATTGAGGGCCTTTCTTTGTTGGTAGGATAGAGGAACCTTAAAAACCTGAGTTAGCACATCCCTGATCATAGAGCAGCCCTGGCCTGGTCCAGTTAGTTGTGACTAGTCATATGTGCTGGCGTCGAAGGTGAGTTTGATGCGTTCAGACATCTGGGTCCTCTCCGGTGACCAATTGGGGTAAAGAAAGATCTCTACTAGGATGAAAATAAAATAAAACAAGTTGATTGTAGATGCATAAAGTTATCATGGTAAAAACTTCATATATATTTTATTTATCGTTACATTGAGCCCAGACTTTAATATGTAGTTCCTGAGATATGTTGATGTATTTTGGCTGATCTATGATCTTTGATTGGTGAAAATATGTTGAGTTATACTCATTATGGGCAAAATGAGTTTATAATATGAAGTATGATATCTGGCAATATGTTTAATTTATTGACACCAAAACGGGTTATTATGATTAAAGAATGAACATGATTGAGTTATGTGGATAAGAGAGTATGAATTGTTGATTTTATGAAATGTTGGAGTGGATATAAGAAATCATTATTTATGAAATGATGTTTACTACTGGGAGTAATATGTTCGAGTTATACCATGAGAGCTTGATATGAGCAAAGTAACACCCGAGGTTTATGAAAGCAGGCAGAAAGTGGTCTGACCATAAGGCTTTGACATAAACATATGATTCGTAAGTTTTATAGAAGCAGGCAGAGAAAGGTCTGACCATAAGGCTTCAGAAAGTAAGACATAGTATACAAGTAAGGCTTAAGGAAGCAGGCAGAGAACGGACTGACCATAAGGCTTCGTGAGTAAGCATGGTATACTTGTAAGGTTTATGAAAATGAGAAAGAGGATTTTGAAGAAGTTAAAAGAAAAAAAAATGGATTAATGACATCGGGATAATGTTATTTATAAATTGCGGAAATACATGATTGAAACATTTATATTATAAGTAAGTTTAATGATTGTATGATATGGTTGGCTTACCCTTATTTGTTTGTGCTATGATCATATAACTCATGTTATATGTGAACAGATAATGTTGCAGATGCGGTTGAAAAAGCTTAAAGATGATGAGAGAGATGCGGGGAAAAACTTTCAGGGATTTTTGTAAAAAGAATAAATTTGCATTGGAAAAATATGTTGTGTAAGACTTATAAGTTTAATTTCGAATTTATGTTAAGTGGTGAAGACTATAATATTTAAAGTTTGTAAGTTTGGAATTGTACTTTGAAAGAATTGAAATAAAGTTTGATTGTTTCTATCAGATATCAAATTAATTTAGTCTTTACTATAAGTAATACCCTTTTATTATATTTGGGTGTTACAGGGAGGTCTTGTGTGAGGGTACTTTTTGGATAATCTTGTAGATTGAGCTTTGGCTCTTTGTGAAGGGGAAACCCTTGGAGGAGAGAGTGCTCTCCTATTCTTGTATTCTTTGGTTACAATAATAATCCAGTTCTGTTTCCAGTAATTTGGTGAGTGAGTGTGTGTTGTTTTGAATGATAGTTAGACTTCTTGACTAAAGAAGCCTAACAAATTGGTCCGACCTGCTGGATCCGCTTGGGATGGGACAGCCAGATCAAGAAGGGATTGGTACACTTGCCAAACGTACATCACAACCCAGTTGAGGTTGTTTACAGATTAAGAGAGGAACTTCTACAAGACATAAAGAAAGGCAAGAAATTCTCTGAAGAAGGAGAGAACTTGGCTAATGATGAAGAGAAGAAGGAAGAAAGAGGTCCACAGGGCAGTAAACCAGATGAAGAACCACTTGTCCCGTGGGTTGAAGGAGTGGAGTTGTCCACAATTGAAGGGGATGTTTTTGAAGTTCAACACATCAAAGGATCAATAAAGGTTCACCCAACAGTCAATAATATGGAAGAAAATGCAGTCCAAGGATTCAAGACCTGGCAACAAAATTCCAAGAACCTTTCTTGGAAAAATCTGGCAACAAATCTACTAAGGATAGTTGAAGGAAACAGGAGAAGCATGCTCTGTGAGAGTTGGGCAGCAATAACACAAATTGGGAGTGTGGCCATTTTAAGTGAGAATTTGAAAGTAGATGGAGGTAACCCTGTGAATCATTCAAATCTGGTTGGATCTTCATTTAATTTTCCTGAAACTGGATTTAGTAATGATATGTGGTTGAAGAAAGTTTTTCGCTTTTAGTCATTCTCTAATTATACTATTAAATCTAGCTTTTTGTTGGAAATAAGGGAGCACCAATTGCCAAAAGTGTTGTTGCTACAAGAACTGATGATGTCAGAGATGTGATTCTGAGGATTTCACAAAATTGGGCTAAAAGAATCCAGGAAGAGTGGAAGTCATTGGAGGAGGATCTCTTATATCGACCACCACCCAAGCCCCCAGATTTAAAATTGCAAACAGTAGTAGTGGTATTGGATGGTTTGACAGCAATAACAAGGTCTGGGAGTGGGAAAAATTTCATCCAAAAATTAAAGATATGGTTGTCACAAACATATAAAACACCAGAAGACCAATGGCAGGAATATTTCTTTGCAAGGCTGCAATATAACGTTCAGAGGAAACAGTTTAGGGTTCCAACATTGAGGACAAGGTTGTTTTGCAGCGGGGTGTAATGTTAGGATATAATGTGTGCATAATAAAAGGAAATAGGTTAAGAATTAGTTGTTAGTTAGCTGGTTAAGGGGGCCTTTATAAGAAGGTCGGGAGGTCTTGTGTGAGGGTAATTTTTGGATAATCTTGTAGATTGAGCTTTGACTCTTTATGAAGGGGAAACCCTTGGAGGAGAGAGTTCTCTCCTATTCTTATATTCTTTGGTTACAATAATAATCTAGTTCTGTTTCCAGTAATTTGGTGAGTGAGTGTGTGCTGTTTTGAGTGATAGTTAGACTTTTTGACTAAAGAATAACATAGTTTGACAGATAGATATCTACCCCCGCTCGGTCTGAACTTTAAAGAAAAGATATCTACCCGCTTAGTCTAAACTTTAAAGGAAAGCTATCTATCCGCTCGGTCTGAACTTTAAAAGAGTGAAGAATAAAAAAGCATTGTAAGAAAGACAACCTTAAAAATAGAATGAAATAACCAAGTGTGAAGAAATTTTTTATTGTTGTATTTTTTAAATAAAATTTTAATTAATATTATTTTATTTTTCGATATTGTTGAATGCTAATTTTTCTGCATTATATACTGAAGGACAAGAAGAAGAAAAGATACAGATAAGAGTGGCAATGTATATACATGAGAGAAAGAGTGGTTAACATGTTTCTATTTCTATATGGGAAGCATATCCATTGAAGCTTTAATGGTCGAGAATGATTGCACAAACAGAAGTCCAGGTCGTTGAAGGTGACAGTAAGTAACAACCTCAAATAAGATCTAAATTTATAAAATATCAGCAAATTTATGTATAATTGAATAACTTATTCATGATGGATTACACATTTTTGGCCAGAAAATCTTAGTTCCACATCAGAATTGACTAAGGTCCTCACAAACAACAGAAATTGTGAACAGAAGTAGAAGTAGTATTAGAAGGGTAAACTTTGATTAGGGATTATGTTCCGCTTTGATGCTCAAAAGAATCCAGTTTGCAGTACTAAATACAATATGTAAGAAGCGTTGAAATCGCCCCTTTAGCCAAAAATTAAAAAAATAAAATACAATGCCCTTCCTTTCTTTCTCACAATCAATCTGGCCAAAGGAAAGGGTGTTGATCTGTGAACTGGCAAAAATATAAATACCAATTGCCAGTTACAGTGCTTCAGTTCATCTGTTGAACAAACATAACAACGTTGGATTCAAGAATCAGGGCCCACGGGTTGGAGCAAAACAGAAGCACCCTGAATTCTGATCTTCTGGTATCATTCCACCACCTTTGCTGGTATCAAGTGCTTCCAGCATTCTCACCACCTCGTCCATTTCTGGCCGCTTGTTCGGATTCGCATCCCAACATCTCCGCATGATGTTTGATAAGGCGCTTGGACAACACCTTGGTATGTCTGGTCGTAAATTCTGTGCAAGAATACAAGCAATGTCAATCATGCCCAACATTACATAAAGACTGTTTGAATAAATCATAGTTTGTCGTGTTAACTTACTTGCCGAACAACTGCAGATGATACATCAGCAAAACTTAGATCTGGATAAGGCATATCACAGCAGTAAATTTCCCACAAGCAAATGCCAAAGCTATAGACATCGCATCTCCTGTTGTAAGGCTTCCCATCCAGAACCTACATTTCGTGTAATCCTATGATTAAAGCTAATAACCACAAGTGATTTTGTTTGACAGACAACCTTGGATATATATATATATGCACACATAATAATGTAAATTGCACCTCACAGAAGAAAGTATTTGAATATTGAAATCATAGTTGAAATCACAATAGAGGTAATCCTGTTAAAAACACCTACCTCTGGGGCCATGTATCCAAGGGTTCCAGTTTCACCTGTCATGTCGCTTGGATTCATAGCTTCAACCCGAGCAACTCCAAAATCAGCTATTTTCAGATTACGACTAGGACTTAGTAACATATTCTCTGATTTAACATCTCGATGAACAATCTTCTTCGAGTGTAGATAATGAAGACTGCATTTTTGGGAAACCAATGAATTTGTATTAGTAAAATATATGCAGTTTTGTTACTGTCGAGATGTTCAAATAGGACATACCCTCTTGCAAGATCCAAAGCCAGCTGAACCACAACCTTGTAAGCTAGTTTCTTCCTCCTATTTTTGATCAAGTATTGCTTCAGTGTCCCACCAGAGATAAACTCAACAATGACACAGCATGCCCTAGAAGGAAGAGTCTCTTCCTCTCCATTCGAATTTTTTGAGGGAATCTTGAGATTTGAAGTGCCCATCGAAGCTCCAACAAACTGTTGCACAGATGAATACAACACAATTACTAATCTGAAAATTTATACACCAAAACAAAATTGCTGTGGAGAGATATGGATTTAATCCGTATCTCCTCCTGAACAGGCAACAAGAACAGAAATCTAAGCATGCTAAGAGATCAGAACAAAGTAAAAAAAATGTCATTACTAAAAGCGTGTGCTATCAGTAGCAATCACTTCTTTCTTCATCTTTGTCAAGTATCAAGTAGTCGTCATTCATTTCAATAAATAAGACTGAATACTATGAGTTCTTACTTTTGTCACATTAGGATGGTCAAGTTTGTGCCAGACGGCAACCTCCTGTCTAAAAGATGCCCGTAAAGCAGCAGCTTCAGCTGGGGTAGCTACACCATCCTCACCCCAGTCCAATACTTTCACTGTAAATATTCAACATGACAATCCAAAAGGATAGTAGACTTGGTATACCGCTATATTCCCATACAATAAATTTATTATACACACATTCATAAAAATATAGTTTGGAAAAATGAGAAAATGAGGAGTAAATATTTAAGTTTGATAGTATAGTAAGTTTCAAACACCATCTCAGCATTTAACTTCATTGTTAAAAAAACTGGATATGTCCCTAGACCAGCATCTAACAGCATGGAGAAAAAAAAAAACATTGTCTCTCATTGGTTATTTTCATTCAACACTGCTGAAGCCATGTTCTCTTACTCACAGCATCATCAAACCCAGGCATAGATTCGAACAATCATACCAAATTGCAATGACTATAATATTGATTTAAAAAAAAAAAACAAATTAAACTCCAGACTCAGGGTATGAGAAAACCAGCCAATTTTGTCAAAAGCTAGAAAGAATGCAGTCTATGCAGAACGATTAAGCATCTAAACAGAAATACTGAATCACATATTCAATCTCTTTTCCCTCACATTTTATGAAAACAAAAATCATCCAGAATAACGTATAAAGTAAATAAAAGAAGTGGAAATACCAGCAACGTCATGAGAATCATAGGTGCCCCTGTATACAGTACCATAGGCTCCCTGAGCCACAACATATCGTAGATCCAATTTGGCCAAATCGACCTCCCAGTCTTCTTTGGCCCGTTTTGCCTCAGTGGTGCTCCTTGACCAAACCCTGCTCAAGTGCTTTTCCAGCTGCGCATCCAAACTCTTGAGATCAATCTTATCAGCTCTGAATATCATATCCTTACTGCTTATGTTTCCAGCACCCTTCATCTTTGAATTCAGAGCCCCTTCTGCTTCCAATTCCCTCTTTGGTGTCTTAACAGCCTCGCTTTCTGAATCCATCTTCCCCACTCACCACTTCAAATTCCAAATCCAATACGTACAACCCCCACGATGTTAAAATAATTTATAAGAAAAACGCTGCCATAAAAATTTAACAAACCAAAAAAAGTTTCGAAATTTATGTATGTGTAATAAAAATTAAGGAGCAAGGAGCAAGAAGCATCCTCAAAAAAAGTGTGCCTTCCTCTGTATATTATACCATGTCTAGAAAATTGACTTTTCGTTATTCAAAATCATTTTTCTCTTGCCAAAGAATTGTTTTATTGACTAGTTCCCTTGAGAAAATAGTACCAGAATAAAGAAAATAATAGCTATCAGAAAACGACCCAATTCGCACTATTCGGCGAGTAAGACCAATGAACCAGAAAAATAAAATTAATTATTTTGGGTGAAAAATTAAAACAAAAGAAGAGGTATCTACCAAAGCACAAACCTTGACAGAAGCCACCAAGAAACGAGCGGCCAGCTGAAGCATCAAACGAAACAAGAAAAATCAGATTAAGAATTACGCTAAATGTGACAAAAAAAAATTGACCTTTTTTTTATGGCCCCAAAAATAACAGAAAAAAAAGTACCTTTTTAGCTTTTGTAAGAATCAAAGGCTTTTGGGTTTTGATGCAATGAGCATTGCGGAGGTTGTCATCACCGATTCTGAGATGCCAACAGAAACCCAATCCCAACAATCCATCGCTCAAACTTTGTTAAAGGAGCGATTTTGAAGGGTAAAGCCACAGGAAAAAGTAAAACAAACCGGCAAATAAACAACCCCAAAAATCAAAGTTAAAAAATAAAAAATAAAATCAACGGTGAACCTCCCAGAGAAATGCGCCGGTGTTCCCTGTAATGTGGAAGAGAGAGAGAGAATGTTTGAAAATAGGTGAAACAATGAAAGGCAACAAATAATTACAATATTATATCATATCATATCTCAGCTTACCTTGTTCGTGTTGCTGTGTCGTGAATTTTACGTATCAGATGAATGTATGATGTATTATGTATATGTATGTATGCATATAAGATATAAGATCAGTCTAATAGTATAATAAAATAAAATTAAACGTAGGGCTTGTTTGTGAGTTGACAGTTTGTGATTCTGATTATTTAGTTAGAACGACAGAGAGACAGACACATTGATTCCTAATCCTAGATTTGTTTGCTGTTTCTTGTTTGTTGCCCCTTTTGTTCTCATAAATCTTTTTGCTTCAACAACTACTAAAATGAGGTGATTTAAGGTTCATTCATTTTGTAAGTATTCTTTTGCATTCAATACTCTATCCCCATCAAGAAAAATTTAATCATTTTTTTTCTCCTAATTTCTAATACATCTTTTAAAAGTAAAATTGTAACATGATTATATATTCCAAAACCAACCATATTTCAAATATAATAATTAACTATATTATTTTATCAATTTCAATTTTGAATCTAAATTTATAAATTAAAAATATATTTAAATATGGTTTTTAATATAGAATGATTATCTACCCTCGTAGTAGAAATAATCCAATTTAATAAAAGAAATCTCGTTAAACTAAACTAACATTATATTGATTGGATGGTCATGGGTTACAAAATTAAGATAAGAATCTTATAAAATCTGAGTTAAAATTTATCCATTAAAATATGTTCATACGACATAAAAATTAAGATCCATAATTTTGAATAAGATTTTGAATTATAAAAATAAACAATATATTTTTTATCTTGAAAATATATATATACTAAACAATGACTAAATAAAATTTGTGATAAATAGTGTAGGATTTGACTGATAGATTAAAAAAAATTTATTTCCAAATTTATTCTCACTTACCTCTAAATCTACTAAAATAAATAACAAAAAATTTACCTTTAAATCCCCTCAATTTCATTTAATCGCTGTTTCAAATCTATTCAAGTGAACAAAAGTGTAAATAAAATATTAATAGGAATCTAGTTCTCGTTAGACTTGCAGTAGAGTAAAAATTGTAAAATAATATAAAAAGTGATTTACATATTAAAATTAATCAAATTTGAATTAATACATTTAATGTGCCTCTTGCAAAGAAGATGCTCATAATTTTTATTCAAATTGTATCACAAGTTCATGAAATAGTAAATAATTTGGTGAATCAACATGAAAAATCTGTAAACACTACAAATTTGACCATAAAAAAAAAAAGAAAAATCGAATTTATATACTAAAATTTATAAAAACGGTGATTATTGCGTGATACTTTGTATAATTAAACCTAATTTTTATAATAATATTTATAATAGAAACGTTTAAACATACAATTAAAATAAGAATACAAAATAAATTGCATTAACTTTGTTTATTATTTATTTAATGAATCGCATCGGCATTTATTACAAAGCGTGTTCCAATACACAATTTATAAACCTTATCCTTTCTAAAATTATAGTTGTTTAATCTCAAAGAGTGTTTAATATGAAAACATTAATTATTTGTTGACTAAAATGTTATTTAATGTAATATATTAAAAATGTCAATGTTTCAGTAGACTTAAATAATAGTATAAATGAAAAAAAAAAATAACAAATGTTCGATACTGGGGGAATGTATAAGGACATGAGTTTTAATAATGTTATTACCCAGTCTTTGAATTTGTGTATCAATTTATTTATTAACTACTGTATATTGATTTGTTATATTTAGAAATATTTTGATTTTGAAAATAAAAAATATCAGAGAAATCTAATAAATAAAGGCTATGAATTTATATTACATTGATATTTTTACTTATTTATAGTATACAAGTTTGACATTATTCAAAAATTATTATTACTTAATTATAATTTTATAATTTTATAGCTTTATAGTCTTATAGTCTTGTAGTCTCATAGTTTTATAGTCTTATACTCTGATAGTCTTATAGTGTTATAGTTTTCTAATTTTCTAAAATTTTAATTTTATAATTTTGTGATCTTATCATCTTATAATCTTACTATCTTATAATTTTTATATTCTTATAATTTTATTATATTATATTATTGTATTCTTATATGTTTATAAAATGATATACGGTGATAAGTGAGCAAGTAACATGACAAGATAAAGTTTTAAAAAAAAGAAATAACCAAAACTTAATTAAAAAATATAAATTTATCGAGTAATTAATAGATTATAAAAATTTATTAGAATACAGTTTTCAATTTTTTTAGAAACATTAAACTTAATTAAGCCTTAAAATAATATAAATTCATGTTTTAATTGTTTTTTAATAAAATTTTTAGATGTTTAACATGTTATTAATTTATATGATATACTGTTGTTTTTTTCTGTTAATTTAGGTTTTCTTATGTTTAATTATATTTTTATTTTTAGTAACATTAATGAAAGAAAACCGGTTAAAAATAATGAAAAATAGTACAATGGCGTTAAAATTATTTTATTATTTAATCAATTTTTAATTTTTTTATGTATGTCAAATAAATTATCAATTATAATTATATAACACTTATGAGTATTTTTGCTTTTTAAATAAAATAAAAATAAATGAATCATTATTAGGTTTTAATTCATTTAATGTCACACTTAATTTTAATTTTTTGTAAAATTCATTACTTATTAATTATTCTTAAACTTTTTTAAAATTCAATATTTATTAATTATTTTAAGATGTGTTTAACACTATTCTTATTTTTACTATTAGTAATCAGAGATTGATACTGAATTTAATAATATCATTAATGGTGGTTTGAATATTGCATCAATGTTTTTTATTATTAGGCATGTATTTATCATTTCCTAAAAGCAAATACATACCTTAGTTTCTTTCTAAACATTATATTTTTTAATTTTTAATTTTATTTATTTATCATTTACAAATTTCAATGTCTTTAATTACATTTTTTTATATGTTATATACTTTTATGTGTATCAATATTTAAATTATATATATATATATATATATATATATATATATATATATATATATATATATATATTGTTAGATGAAAAAAATACGATAATTTTAGTTTAATTAATAAAGCTTTTTGTTTTTGTTCATCTTATAAAAACAACATAAATTTTATGTTTTACTACATAATGAACGAGAATTATTTTTATTGGATTTGGACGGAATGTCATTGAAGTGAAATATAAAGCTGTTAGGCTGTGGTCAAACAAATTTTTATTCATAAATTAATTTGAACTTATTAAAAAATATTTATTTTTATTTCTTATTTTCTTCAAAATTCAACAGACTTATCCATATGACAGATTTGTATAGCAAGCCAATATGTTTATTGAGATATATGAATTACAATCGTTAAATTTTAAGAATCACTTTCAAAATGTGTGAAAACCAAACATATTATTAGTTTATTCCTTTCACCTGTTCTCTCTCGTATACTTTTTACTCTTTTAAGATTCGATTCTGGTGTATTTTGAATTTTTCTTTGCTTATATAGAGTTAGTTAATGTTATTTTAAAGTTCATAGCACGTTAAATCTGCATATAATATATTAATTGAATTATATTTTTTAATAAAGAGTGTAATATATTATTTGACTTACTTTAGTTCCATAAATTAAACTGTCACCTGCAATGTAAATTTTAGAATCTTTCATGTGACACAGGTCAAAGTCAACAGGCGCATGCTTTGATGCGTCAATTTAAAAAGTCAACTGGGGTTTAATTGTAACACATAACAGAGGTTATTAAATCAAAGATAAAGTACAAAGGATAATTGATTAAATAATTGGACGCATGATATCGAAATGTCAATACCCAAAGTGTAATATGGTATCATAAAATTGAATGGGATATTTCACTTTATTTATCTGAAATAGGACGAGGATGACCGTGTGAAGGGTTTTTGTTTATGTGGAACGTTATCCTGATTTCTTGCTTCAGTAATTGATCAGTGTAGAGGTGATATTTGTGTAAGACACTCAATTCAGAGTTTTTCTTGTAATTTAATAGTGAGTAAAAAAAGCAAGTTTACCTTAAAATTAAATCTTTATTTATAAAGTTTAGAAGAATCTGATAAATTAATTTACTTCTTAACACTCATTAATAAAAACTTTAACCACTTGGTAGTAATCATTGTAATATTAACTGTGCATTAATTTTACGCATTAACTCTGTTCAACGGTTGTCGGAACCGAACAGTCATTAGATACTTTCTGACATATCAACCACTCGGTTCTTTCCATCCGGTTTGTCATCGTATCCTATCGGTCACCTATAAGTCTATAGTAACACATTGCATATTACATTTATATATATAAACAAACCCTTTAATTACCGTAATTAGAAAATGTTACATTTTTAAACTTGGGAAACCGCTAGAGTTGATGAACTAAGGTTGAAAATGAGAGTTACAAACTCATGGAAACTTGCAACAGAATGCGTCTTCCAAAGTTTGAATCCATAGAACTAATTATCATTGGAGAATGGTACAAGGAAAGAACAATAGCCAAGAAAAGTCTAAGAACAATATTTATCAAGAAGTGTTTTTCAGAATCTGACAGAGTACACAACACGACAACCCATGATATTCTGCTCATATAATTTCATAACACCAAGGACTATACTTAGGAATATTATTATATACCGAAATAAAAGACGAAATATTATTGGTTTATGCGATTTTCCATCTAGAATTAAGTGTACTGTGTTATCCTCATCTCAAAAATTACGTTTTCTCAATTTTTTTTTTCTAACAGCGGTTTTAATTTTGGGCTCAAAATTGTCTGAAACGTGGTGTTTTTAGTAAGGAGATGGTTGTTTAACGTTAGGCCCATGTTGAGTAAACATTTAGCACTTGCATATTACTTTTTGCACCCTATCAAATTTAGAGAGTACTGCAGCATAAGATGGAGAAAATAAATAGTTGTACTCTGTACGGTAAAAGAGAAAACGATTGGATTTTACAATGAATCAAAAAGGAATCGAGCTATCTGGGAAAGTTCATTAGCAACGTGACATTCACAAAAAGAAAAGAGCACCACTGATTTGGGTTTTATGTTTCACATATTGTGTTTTTTTCTTCCTGAATTCTGACATTTTCCTCTGTGCTGTAATCATAGCTTTTACTTTTGTCCATTTACTAACTTTCCAGAATGTTGCCCTTTTACGATAACGAAAATACATAACAACGTTTTTTAATTCAATTTTTTATCCTTTTTTGTTTTTTCCTCATTAAAAGGAACCAACGATAAATATTATTAAATGAAATAATTAAATTAAAAATACCGATAATATAAGCATCAACAACTCAAGGTGTTGGATATTCAAAGTAAACTTAACAATGAAGAATTTTGTTTAAATGTCGTGTGCAATATTTTTACACACTTCTCCAATGTTTATTATTTATTTCATTAGAAATTTCATTTCTATTATCTATTAAAAACTAAATTTTAATTAAGAAAAAATGTCAGTTCGTCATCAAAATATATATGTAAAAAAATTCTTAAAATTCATAAATAAAAGAGTACCGAAAATAAAATCAAACTAAGAAAACATACTTTTAATCTTAATATAAATTTAACAAATAGAATAAAAACAACACTAATATAAATAAAAAGACATATTAATGAAAAGTAAGGATAAAAATATTACCACATATAAATATCATGAAATTAAAAAAAATGTCAAAATTCTCAAAAAGAAATAAGTTTGTAATAGAAAAAAGAAAAAAGAGAGTTAAGAAGTGGAACTAGAAGAAAAAGATAAAAAAAAAAAACCTAAAATAAAAAATTGATTATAAGAGAATAAAATATTATATTTTTTATAACAAAATTATAATTTATTGAAAAAATATTTTAACTCGTTATTAAATATTATTTTTAATATAAAAATTACCTGATAATTTAACTAAATTTTATTTTCAAATATATAGATATATTAATATCAAAATACTTCTTTTTAGATTTTTTTTTCTCTTAAATATAATTTGATAATTAATTTAATAGATAAATATTACTATTCAAAACATGAAAATTTTTGTAAGATTTAAAACAAGTACTTTATTTGTTTTACCCTTCGTCTGAATATGAGAGTGAATCGACGGTTTTAGTAGCTGACAATTTTTACTTGAAAGAATCAGAGAGGGAGAAAGGGAACTAAATAAAAATAGTGGAGGAAATACCTATTTTAATAAAAAAAAACAATTATTTAGTTAAGACTGCATTAAAAAGGAAATATTTTAATAAAGTGTAATTACAATTACAACTTTCAAGCTGTCTTAATTATAGGTAATATATGCATGGTTGGTCTCCGATGATAGAAATCGTGAAGTTTGACGGATTCAACTTATCCGACAACTTTGTATATATTTAGTTAATCTATACATATACACAAACGTTAACGCTTACGGCGACTAAATAGCGGTTTGGATTATCCACAGCCTCCCTTGCAGCAATCGGAAACTGTGTTCTGCATGCGGTCAAAAACACTGTCCTATAATACCCCACCACGTGGCCTTGTGTTATGCCTTTTCTGCATGTTACTCATAATATAAATGGGTTCCTTCCCACGGAGGAGAATCAATACATATCATATCACCTTTGTTTCATTCCACAAGAACAAAAAATGGCTTTCAGGGCAGCGGTAAGTCGATTCCTTTTCCATCTTTTAGCAGATGTTTTAGCTAAACCCTATTGTTCTTGAAGGCAAAATACGTCAAGAATGCAAAAAACCAATATATATATATGTAACTGGTATGATATTAATTACATGCAGAAAAATTTTCCACTTACGTTGGTTGAATTGGGAAGTGGAAGGCGAGCATTTACCAGTCCGACGACTCCAAAAATGAAGCCGGTGTCCCGAGTGATGGATGCTGATCATCATAACTCGAACTCTGGGTACGTGTATAAAGTGAAAGAATCTATATATATTAAAAGGTTTACTCTTTGTTCACTTGAATCAATTTGGAGAAAGTGAAGGAGTGGATTTGAAGATAAACTTTTTTTTTTGTTTATTTGAGTGAATTTGAAAGTAAGCGAGAGTGAATTTGGAAGCAACGATTGTGAGAATTAGTGTAGGATTTTATTGATGTAACAGATTAAAAAAATTTACTTCCAAATCCACTCTCACTTACCTCCAAATTCACTCAAATAAACAACAAAAAAGTTTATCTTCAAATCCTCTTAAATCCGCTCAATCACTCTCCCCAAATCCATTCAAGTGAACAAAGTCTTAAAGAATAATTATGATGTATTATTTCATAATATCTATATAAATTAAAATAATGCCTAAATTATAGTTATGAGAATATTTTATATATATAGAGAGATAAATGGTACCATGACACACTTTTACATTTATTTAACACATAATAGAAAGATAAAATAGTCGTAAAAGTGTAAAATTTTGTATTTTTTCAAAAAAGAAGAGAAGGAAAAACAAGTAAGATGGTGTCAAATGAATGTAAAAAGTTTAGGTGTGTCAAATAATCACACACACACACACACACATATATATATATATATATATATATATATATATATATATATATATATATATATATATATATATATGTGTGTGTGTGTGTGTGTGTGTGTGTGTGTGTGTGTGTGTGTGTGTGTGTAAAGTGTCTGATATATGAATATATTTTGTTATGGATGGTAGAATGAGCGTGAAGGCAGAGCTTGCACCAGTGTATATAGTGGGCGGAATGGTGTGTGTGGCTTTGGCGATTGCGTCGCACACTGGGTATCAACAACTGGTGCGGTCTCCACAAGTTCATGTGAACAAGAAAAGAAGAGAAACAGTGCCTGAAGTCTCCGATCCTGATCGCACCATGAACTCCGCTGCCAAATTCATTGACGGTTCATTCTTAAGGAAAGTCTCTCACATTCAAGAAAACAAGACCACACTCAACGATCCCATCCACCCTAATCCTTTCACTCGGTAAACCTAACTATATCTTTCTGCATTATATATTCATTCATCACTTACTTATTTTTTTCATTCTTCCATGCAGTCCTCGAACTGTCGAGACATTGAAGACCGTCGGCGTTGAACCCGCCAGACGTTGATCATATATTACAACACGAATAATGATGAGGTGATATATTTTTACATTTATTTGACACATAATATAAGAGTAAAATGATTATGAAGAAATGAACTTTTATATTTTTTTTAGAAATAAAAAATAAAAAATAAGAAAAAGTAATATGAAATGAATGTAAAAATTTAATGTGTGTTAAATATCATTTGTCTTACAATATTACAATAATGATTCTTTTACACACATAAAATTTTTACATTCGTTATCCTTTATTATTTTTTACTCTTTTGTTTTTTGAAAAAAATACAAAAATACACTTTTTATGACTATTTTATTCTTGTCATGTGTGTCAAATGAGTGTAAAGAATGTCACTCTATAATTACTCTTTCTCTTAATTCTTAATATTATTTTCACATCCAACAAATTTTACACACTATTTTATCTTTCAATAACTTTCTTTTTGATAAATACAAAAAGAGTTAAATTTTTTTAATGATCAAAATATCTTAAAAGTGAGTTGCCAAATAATACATATTTGAAGGATAAAATTTATGAATTTAGATTTTTTGTTGAATTTTTCTGTATTATTAAACACTGATTATAATGTTTTAAAATATATTAATTTTTTTTAATGTTCAGCAGAACAACTATAGAGACTAAAATTTGTTGGGTGTGAAAATAATACAATTCTTTATTTCCTTAATATGTGATTTTGAGTATTTTTGTAATTTTGTGATTTTGCACGAGGTAATTGTAAATAAGGCAATGCCTGATATTGGGCCGTCTTCACTCTTAGGAGTATATAGCTGAGACTAAGAGTGTAAAATTGATACGGCGCCACTTTGTATCTTCTTTGTGTATTTGAATGTATATATATAAATATAAATAAATAATTTTTAAACTCTGGAAGCTCAACTGCAAGTTTTCTATGCGAATAATTAGTATGAAAGTATGCCTCATAAACAGTAAGAATTTTCTCGTTTTGAAAATAGAAAATAGAAAAGAAAAGTCATGTATACTGATTTACAACTTCTATACAAATGAAAAAAATAATAAAAAACAAATTTCTTTGTGTTTTTTGTAAAGTTGTGTATAAAAAATATAATTTCTTGATTTTGAAATCGTATTTTTCAAACATGATTTATTTGTTTTTGTAAATCTTTTAAAATTCATTATTTCGGAAAATTTTACTTTAAAATGTATCACTTATGAAAAAGAAAGAAATAATTAATATTGATTTATTTATTCTACTACTTAAAATAAATCAAACATTAAGATATTTTTTTGTCTGCTAATTTGATATTTCTTTTTACAAATATTTGATATTAAATTAAGTAACAATACAAAAGCTTTAAATCTAGTTTATCCTAGAAGATTTAAATATTTCAATTTGATATCACACCAAGACTAAAATCTTACTTCAAATCAAAATTCCCATTCATTAAAGTTAAAAAAAAGTTCAACAGTAACTTTTGTAAGAAAACAAAAATGATATAGACTTAAATACGTGTAACATGATATACGTGTAGATTCATTTGGTATATATTATAAAGATAAAATAGTTGTAAAAAGAATACATTTTTATATTTAAAAAAATAAAGAAAAATAATATCAAATAAATATAAAAAAATATGCTAATCAAAATATAATTTCTCTATGTTTGAAATACGTATGGTCATATACATGTACGAGAGAAGCTTCCACCGCAAACGTAAACCAAGTCAAACAAAAGTACTAAAAATAAATAATAATAATAATAATTAGTTAAAGAAAGGACAATGATACTTATATTTTAACAATATTTTAACATTATCTACGTATCATTTTGTGATTGATTTATGTTGGTGTTTATGATTATTACTATTGATTGTGGAGTAATTTTGGATCAATCACATAATGACAAATAGATGATGTTAAAATATTGTCAAAAAAATGTTGTCAAAAGTATTATTATTTTTAAAGAAAAGTTAAAGCATAAGCTGAATTTGGGTCTGTCGAGAGAGGCATAAAAAATTGTGATGGATTATGTATGTTTCTCTCGCACCACAAAGACATTATCTTATCAGAATGTTGTCTGTCAGGAACCATATGTGAAATTTTTAAGAAAACACTTTCAGTCTTTATTGGGGACATAAACGATCCACACGTTAAGAAGTAAAGAATCAGACAAACAACCCCATTTCATAATATATATGTCAGCTGTGTTTTTTTTTATATAAGAAAATGTATTTAAAATGGGAAAGACTAAAAAGTGTGTGTTGGTTTTAAGAGGGTAAAAAGAAACCAAGGTTCCGCTGAATATGGTTGGTTTGTCAGGTGAGTTAAGGCATCTAAAAAGACCAACACCACATCATTCTTAGTTTAATGCTACTGCCATTCTTTCTTTCATCTTTATTATGTGCATTTCTCTCTTTTATTTAATACCTTGTCTTTCGTATTCATGGTGGCGGGATCGATCACGTGATCTTGTGCTTATAGCATATATGTGACTTACATGGACCACCCAAACTCGACCTCTAAATTTGGGAGCAGAAGGATAAGGTAGACTCATATGTGAAGCATGAACAACTTAATTTTTCATCACTGCCTCACATAAATGCACATTCTATCATTATCATCACACCACCAAACCATACCCTACACCTCTCATCCAACCATGTAACTTTCTTAATACCACTTTTTTTTCTCTCACATTTATAACTAACATACTCAAAGTAAGTATAAACATCCTTCTTTCGATTCTAAGTCCTTTAAGGTAGTATCACTATAATTGAGATAGTATTCATTTTGAATTCAAAGTTTTATTAAAATTTTATATTTGTTTTGGTTCACGAGGTCGATCTCTAGACTCTAAACTCAAGTCTCGATTTTTCTTTTATTTCATATTAGTTGTCGTTCGGTCAAATTTGGATGTTATATGTAAAAATCACTCCAATGCTAAAGTCAGTGTGTGTTTGATTATGTTGACAATAAATGTGTAATCAATATAATTAACTATAAGAATATCACAAACCTATATTTATAGATTTTGGGATGAATTTCTAGTAGTATTGGTCTATGACCCAAATGATAATAGTCTAACTTAGAGTTAATGTAATTATTCTTAATACTAACTTAACTTTTAGTCCGATCTATGTGACAGACTCATATGAGATTATAGACTGGTTGGCCATTCGATTCTTTAACTGATAAACAATTATATTATGCAATATTTAAAAGATATTTTATAAAAATAAAAAAATATATTAAATTTTTTTAATATTAACTTTTAAATAATATAAAACTATTAAATATACCGAAAGATGATGACTCATACTAAACCTAATTTTGTTGGATACAACCTTTTTACGGTGAGTTTGTTATTATCCGTCTCTCACATTTTTTTAGAACAAACATTCTTCTTTTAATTAAAGAAGAAAACAAAGCATGTCTTCGAGAGGTTAATTAAAAAACATTTTCTTTCAAATTATAAAGATTGCCCAAGTATATTTTACGTGTCTCACTTGCGCACTTTTCATTAAAATAGTTACGTGCTTGAAATACTTAATTATATTTGGAAGTGTCAAACTAATAATTAGAGTTATTAGGAATCGTGTTTATAATTGTGTAATAATTCTGAAGGCCAAATAAGTTATTAATATATAGTTTTATAGTAAAAACTTATAATTTAGTGATGCCTTTTAAGATGATTTTTTTAATATAAAATATTGAATAACGTAGAAAGGTTATGCAACTCACGTAATGTAGTCCATCCTCGAGTATATTTTTATGGTTAAGATATTTTCTTAGAACTTTATAATTAAAAAATTAGGAAGTAAAAATAGGAAAAGATCTTAGCCCTAGTTCAGGATGTTGAATTTAATTACCAAATTCAAAATAAAAACACACAGTGAACAAATCAGAAAGATGTTATATTTGTTTTTTAAGATTGTATTTGCTATGTAATATATTCTTTATAAATGATAAAAAAAAAACATTTTTAGACGGTCTAAGTGAAATTGAACTCAAATTTATCAGTCAAAGTTCCGTTTGCAAGTTTTGAAAGTAAAAAAAGTTATTAAAATGATTTTTTTATATTAATATTTTTCTAGTAGTTATAACTTACTCTAACTATTTTTAATGTTTATTTAATCAAAATAATTGTGTGGACCTAAAAATCTAAATATTTAATTATGAACTTATTTTCACCGGAAAGAAAATACTGAATATTTAATAACATTAAATATATTTGACGTTATATGATGACATGCACACGACAACGGAATTCCATTGGTCAAAGTTTGATCGGAACGGTCCAACGAACGGAGAACAGCGTCTTAGGTTAGTTGTCATCTAAATGAACGGTGGATTCTAAATTCCATGCGTGGAAGTGCGTGTTATGGGGTTGCGTACTCCACACTTCAGAAGGTACGTACGTCATTGACTTTCAACTTTCCAAGATTCAGGTATGCATGATCAGCGTAGCATGTACGCGAGTGTTCACCACTTTCCATGTGCCGCACCCACACCAGAACACTCCCTTTTCAAATTCCCAGCGCGCTAAAACGCAATGCCTTAATTAAATGCCTTCATATTCGTGTGAGTGTGAGAGTGTCATCTTATCTGATACAGAATAGACGCTGCTTATTTTGTCGTCATTAATTTAACGGCTATGGTTAGGTCTGATATTCAATCCCTCTTATTCCGTTAAAAAAACACTGTCAAAAAGAATTTATATTGTTTTAATGTGCGAAAAAAATATATTTAATTATTACTATAATTTTCAGAAACTCAAAACGGTAACAAATATTTATTGAGTAATTGTACCATGTCTGCCCTAGTTGGTCACCTTCATTAAACATTTTTACACAATTGAATTAAATAGTCAATCATGAATTTTCATGAGGCTGAAACGTTTCTTAATTGAATGGTTTCTCAGATAGCTTGAAAATTAAATGTCGGGTTTCGCGTATAAATACGTTGGACACGTAAATATATTATGAACGCCTTACGATGTTTTTGGCATGATGAAAAAAATAGTAAGAAAATAAAAAAAAGATTTTTATTCTGTGTTGAAATGGAAACAAAACATCATCACTGTAATTTCCTCTTTTTTTCTGAAACTTTTTGTTTATAGAATGAGTTGGGAGCAGTTACAAGATTATGGCAGAAGGAAATTAACAGGGTTGAAGGCATTCGATTATGGAAGATCTACAACATCTGGAACATAATACAGCAGTTATTATTTGAATGAATGAAAAGAAAAGGAGAGAGGGTAGAAAGAAACAAGGAGAAAATCCAGATAGAGGATGTGGGTGGTTAACTGTATATGTGTTGCTTTAGCGACAAAATAGAAAAGAAGGAAGCAAAAGAGAAGAAAGAAAGAAAAGAATAGAAAGGAAAGAGAGAGATAGAGGAAGGGACAGCTGTGGAAGGAGGGGTTGTGGTCCCCACCACAAAATCTTTCTTCTCCCGCCTTCCCGCTTCTTGAATCATCCTCATCTTCTTCTTGTTCTTGTTTCCTTATCACACCCCACTTATTTGGAGAAACTGATGTTCTGGTGCTGCCATTCTTGATATGGACACCCCAGAGAGGAACCAGATCAGTGCTACCCTCTCAAAGTTTGAGGTTTGCTTCTTCTTTCATTCTCTAAACCTTCACCACTTCAATTTCATGTCTCTGTCTTGTCAAACACTTCCTTTCTCTACTTTTTTTCTGCATGCCACTCATTCTGCACTTTCTTTCTTCTCAATTTTCGCTTCCACTCTTTTCTTTTGCTTCAAACGTTTCTCCATCTAACCTAAATGTCTTATCTTTCTGATTTTGTTCAAGTCATAGTGTCAAAGTTTCTCTCTTTGGAACGAATTGTTTCATTTCTCTAGATCTTTCTTCAACTTCATTTTAGAGGTCATTTTTACAGTTTTTTGTTTTTGTGGGAGTGTTCTACTATTCTTTTTCTCTCTTCTTCTCATGCTTTTGTTGATACAAGTCTAAACTTTGCGGGTTGCTGTACTCGTTTTTTAACAAGGTTTTGTACGTGCCATCAAATTGAGAAAATTCCCCGAGTTTTCTTTTCTTTTCTTTTATGTATTTTATGCATTTGCATTCATACAGACGGTTAATTCGCCAAAACGGGTTTTGACTGGCTCTAAATTTTTAAGAATGATGTTTCACCACAAACTTCACAAACAGTTTCTAAAATAATTTACGTAGTACATTCTTGTAGTGTTTTATAATGTTCAACGAGTAATTCTTGTCAGATCTGGTCTGTTAAGAATGATTTGTAAATTATTCTGATTTGTTGTAGTTGTCGGCAAATTATGGAATGATTTTCTCCATTTTTATTTTTATTTTTGGTAGCTCAAGTTACTCTATTCCTGTGTGTATACATGGTTATCCTTGAATTTATCCAGTTTAAAGTATATATATATATATTTTAACATTTGCCATATGCAGGATTCACCTGTTTTCAATTATATCAACAGTTTGTCTCCTATAAAGCCCGTGAAGTCTGTTCCCATTAGTCAGACTTTCAATTCACTGAGCTTTTCGTCACCTCCATCCGTTTTCACATCACCCCACGTCAGCTGTCTCAAGGAATCTAGATTCCTCAGAAGGTAATTTCGAAAATTTCTGATTTTTATGTCGTTTTTTGTAACATCGAGTTATATATATAGTGATCCATCTCCGGTTCTTGCCAATTGTTCGTCTTTAGACATATCCCATTGGGCACATGGAAGCCTAAGGTTTCTTCTGAAGATGTAAATAAAGTTCACACAAGTGAAGAAGAAGAGACTCTTGCAGATTCTAAACGTGCCCATCATAACAAGACTGAATCACAGGAGAACACTGAAAAAAGGGTTTCTATAGGAGATGCTTCAATTGAGCTATCTAGCGAGCACATAAAATTCTCAGATGAGCCGCAGCAAACTTTAAAGTATGACACTTGCGGTAGCCCTGGCTATGATCCCTCACTCTGTGATGATGAGGATAGCACTCTTTTGGAAATTGCCGGTGAGGCAGCAGCAGATGTTGGCTACGTTCAGGAAGGGTGTAAAACTGATTCGGTCGAGAGTGAAGTTCATCTTCAGGAAATATGTCAGATGGAGCCAAAAAGTGAAGATCCAGACTGTTACTGGGATAGTTTAGTTCCTGATGGCTCTGATATGCTAATCTTTAATTCCCCAGGTGAAGCAGAAGCTTTTAAGGGTCTGATGCACAAACCGTTGGACCCTTCTATACGACTGAGCGAATTTATGTCTGTGCTGCCACTTTCTGCTGTCCATAATGGTAGGAAAATGTTCATTGTTGATTCGGTTGCTTCAGGTTCTGAACATGAAATTGGAGATCATTGTTCTGAGCCAACGATCGCAGCCACGGACACGGATCAAACACGGGATAATCTTGCCGATGTTGTTTTGGTGACTAGCAATTATAACGAGAACGCAAATGATCAGGTAGGCATGTGAAATCTGTAAGTCTTGAGGCATGGTTCTCTAGGCTCTGTTGTTTTGATTTTGGTATGAAATATGTATATCAGCAATTAACTTTTTTCTCATCAGAAAAAATTCAACTGTACAATGATGCACTGTTTCCACATTTTTAAGTGTATGATCCTCTTGGGTTTTGGTTTCAGCTTGTTTCTGTCACGCACCGTGCCATACGGAGGCGTTGTCTGGACTTTGAGATGGCCAATGTGCAAAAGAAGAACTCCGATGATAATTCAAAAGCCAGTTCAAGTACATCCGAGTCTGATGAGAGGAATGTTGCCAATGAAAAGCAACTTCTTCCAGCAAAACTCAACGGGAATTTTCAGAGGGGGATTTTGCAGGGAATTGGTCTACACCTGAATGCACTTGCCGCCTTAAAAGAATACAAGGGCATACAAATTGAAAATTTGTCTTCTGGAAGACATCTCAGTCTGCCCAACTCTACTTCTTTGCAAATTACTACAAGCCAAGAACAGCAGCATCTATCGTTGGTACCTGTATCATCTGAAAGAGATTTGGATTCATCAGACAATGTGCTTCAGTCTACCGAAGATTGTTCCCAGCCATCAGTTTACATGGCTGGTGAAGACTTCAATAAGAATAGCCCCAGAAAGAAAAAGCAAGTGCAGTTGTTGATTACCTGTGCATTTCGTTATTTTGAACTTTTCCTTTCTTCATTAGTCTCATATCAAGTTTGATTTGCAGGCGTAAGTTGGAGACACCTGGAGAAACTGAGGGCTGTAAACGCTGCAACTGCAAGAAGTCAAAGTGTTTGAAGCTGTAAGTTTGAAAAGAATGTTATTATATTCATTCTTGGGTTGCAGAATTGGAATATGGTACATTGGTTAATGTCCTAACTTCATGAAGCTTTCATTGCATGAAAGGCTTGAGAACCAAGAAAGGAAAAGAAAATGACCTCAACGTAGTTAAAATTTGAAATTGACCTTATTTATTACCTTTTCTTTTTGTATCAGTTACTGCGAGTGCTTTGCTGCTGGTGTCTACTGCATAGAACCCTGCTCCTGTCAGGATTGCTTCAACAAACCTGTTCATGAAGACACTGTTCTTCAAACTCGCAAGCAGATTGAATCTCGAAACCCTCTTGCATTTGCTCCTAAAGTCATCAGAAGTTCTGATTCTGTTCCTGAAATTGGGGTTAGAAAATAAACTCAGTTTCCACGTGTGCAATTTAAACCACCTTTTATTGGGTGTTAATTATATCTTCTTGCAGGATGATCCAAATAAAACTCCGGCTTCAGCACGACACAAAAGAGGATGCAACTGCAAAAAATCCAGCTGCCTAAAGAAATACTGTGAATGTTATCAGGTTTGCTGCACCCTTGTCCATCATCATCCCATCTTGTATGCTTTCAATTTCGGTTATAATATGAATTACAAATGGTTTTTTTGATTTGAAAAGGGTGGTGTCGGTTGCTCCATTGGCTGTAGATGCGAAGGGTGCAAGAATGCTTTCGGCAGAAAAGATGGTAAGTTTTCAGTCAGGATCAACTAGTTAGAAATGTATTCAGCATTTCGATTGTTTCTTGAATGGTAAATAATATTCCTGTTGTTAATTGGCTTGTTATGAATTGACACAATTCCTTATTTTTGGTTCAGGTTCAGCTCCTGTAAGCATAGAAACTGAGCAAGAAGAAACGGAAACAACTGACAAGGGTATGGCAGAGAAAGCTTCACAGAAAACTGAAATTCAGAACACTGAAGATCATCCGGATTCTGCTACTATGTTAACACCATTACGACTCTCCAGGTTTGAAATGCTTACTTTTGTACAGTTGAGATAATGAACAAAAGCAATGTCTCTTATTGATTGATGTTGTTTCATTTCCATGAGACAGGCCTTTGCTTCCGCTGCCCTTTTCATCAAAGGGAAAGGCACCAAGATCCTTCGTTACCACCATCTCAGGCTCTGCATTGTTTGCCAGCCAAAAGCTTGGGAAATCAAACTCTCTTTGGTCTCAATCCAAGCATTTTCAAACTGTCCCAGATGATGAAATGCCGGATATTCTCCTAGGTGATACCTCTCCTATCACATGCATTAAAACTTCTTCTCCAAATGGCAAGAGGATCTCCTCTCCCAGCTGTGACTTGGGATCATCTCCTAGTCGCAGAGGTGGCAGAAAGTTGATATTACAATCCATTCCTTCATTTCCTTCTCTCACCTCTCACCCTTAGAATGGTGTCTTTTTTTGGTTCTAAGTTAGTCTCTCTCTTCCCTGTTAATCATGTTCTTAGTTTGTTGCCATAGAAGCCACGCCTTAGTCTTTTTATATATATTGATCTCCGTTTTACTTTGGTAATAATATGTTGCATTCCTTGGATAATGTACTATTTAAGTAATAGTTATAATCATTCCCGGGGATTAATCTTTATGATTTTGGCCATTTCTTTATGATTAAGTTCCTGAGGATGCATCTTAATATAAGCTGTTGATTTGTCCCAGAATGTTAATTGTAACTTCATCAACCAAACAAGATTTATAGTTTTTAACCAATGTTGGGACAGGAATCAACCGGTTCCAAGTCATATGAAGCCTACTACTGTCTGTTTTGACTTCCAGGTATAAACAGAAGACTGAAATTTTGTGACTGTCAAGTGCATAAATTGTTGAATCCATTGCAAAAAACTATAGCTGATAATCACCACAAACTTTTCCATTTTAAAACATACTACACTGCAACATACATTCCATGTTACTTGAATCAGTGTTCTTTAAAAATAGTAGAATAGGAAACATCATAAAAGCATCTCTTGTAAACTTGATCTCAGTTCTATCAGTTAGTTATTTGAAAACATTTATAACTTGAAGAAGCTTTCATATATGTTTTATTGAGTAAGTCAATTTGCTTTGTTTTGAATCTATTCTTAACGTTAATGGATTTGCTATTTCCTAATTTTCAGCTAAGTTATTAGTATGGTTGCTTGAATCATGGAATGTGTGCTCTTATTGAGTTATAGCTGAATGTATTTAAATTAAACTGCACTGAGATAACAATATGCTTAAGTCAGTAATTATAGCTGTTTTTTCTTCTGTGTTATCAAAATGCAAGTGCTTTTGTTTCTTAAAACCAGCAACTTTAACTTCAAATCTGTTCTGGTTTTTTTTTTTTTTTGAAAATGAATACTTTTCAAAAACTTAGTTACTATTGCTCTTATGATTTGATTTGTTAATTATTATATTCAACAATTTATAGAATTATTTCTACAGTGACACAATTTGATTTTTATTATGGATAATAATACTTTGACAATATTTTTTTTTACAACATTTTAATATTATTTATGTGTCATTTTATGATTGGTTCAAAATTATTCCACAATCAATAATAATAATCATAAATATTAAAATAGACCAATCACAGAATGACACATATATAATATTAAAATGTTGTTAAAAAATTGTTATCAAAGTATCATTATCCTTTTGTTATTTGTTATTCCCTTTATAACATATTGTTCTTATACAGTTCTTATAGACAGTGGTTTCTAGGCCAGATTTCGGTTTTTATTGTGGTCATTTCGCATCAGAAAATCAGTAACCGAATTCTGAAATGATTTTTTTTTAGTTTTTGAATTATTTAAAAATAAAGAATAGAAAATTTAAATTAGAAATAAATTAAGATAAGGTAAAATTATTGTAGTAATATTTTGTTATTGTTTGTATTCTTTTGAAGAAAAAAATAAATTTGGAAAATGTATATTTATTTGGTTAAATAAATTTATTTAATAATATTTTTTATGTTGAAAGTTAGAAAACTATAAATAAATAATTAGTTGATTGTAGTTAAAATTAGATAAAAATAATAATTAAATTTATAGGTTTTTTAAATTAAAGTTTATAATTAAAGAAATAAATTATTTAGTCATAAAAAAATTTCATTAAAAAAAAGTTAGTAATAGATGTAATATCTAATTAAGTTTAGAACACAATTATACACTCATAATTTGATATTCAATATTTTTCTATCAAATATATCAATTTTTTTACAAAAAAAAAGCCTTCTTAATTTTTAATAAATACAATATTACTAAATAACAATATTTTTAAAATAAATAATTATTTTTTCAATGAACTCCCTGAACTTATCTTATTCTTTATTTTTTTTACTACACATCTATTACTAACTTTTATTAAAAACAAAATTTATAACTCAAACAATTTTTTCTCTCCTAATTATTATTAAGTAAATCATTTCAAAAAAATAAATATACATTTTTTATTTTTATTTATTCAAAAAATTACAACACGTATAAAATATTAATACAACAATTTTTCACATCTTAACTTTTTTCCTTATTTTAATAATCTCTTTAAATTAAAATATTTAAATAAAATTCTTCTATTCTTATCTACCACAAACAAAAAGGTATGTAAATTATACTACTTACTTTTACATAATTTAATATTACTACAAAATAATATTTCTCAAAGTATCACTACCTTACACAATCTTCTTTATTCTACTACTACCTTATTTAAAATAAATTATTACTACACGAAATTATAGTCCTTATTTTTAATTTCAGTTCTTTTGAAATAATTTTACCTACGATCATCTCATAAGTTGATTTTATTTCTCTAACTCGTTACACCAAAATATCTATTAAATAAATTATTTTACCTAAATGAATATACATTTTTCAAATATAATTTTACAAAAATCAATCACAACTATAAATATTATTCCATCTTTTTTATTTTTTTATTTCTCAATTTTAATTTTTGAAAAAGTTAAAAAAATAAATAAAAAATTCATTTCAAAATTCAGTTTTTCAAAAACCGAATTCTGACTGGTGTTCTGGTATAAAATGACCGCAACGAATACAAGAATTTGATTATCGGATAACTGAATTCTGACCTAATTTAAAAACCATATTATCTGTGTAAATATAAGGATAAAAAATTCATAATTTGTAAGTGCTCTTTGATAGTTTTGACCTCTCCATATTTTTTATTCTTTCATTGTTCTTGTATTTATTTATGAGAAAGTTTTGCATTGATCATTCATGTAAAAATGGTGTTTGAAACATAGAGAATAAAAAAGAAGCTTAGCCAAATTTGGACTACAACTTATCTTTTTAACTTGTCTTTCTACAGAATTTTCAGGAAACTAGTGCACTTCACAGTCTTCTTTTACGCCTTCAAAATGTGACATTTTAACAACTAAGACATGATAGTTTTCCTAAAATGGGTATTATAATTGAAACATTTGTTTCTCTTTTTATTGAAACAAATATGATGTTAAATTATAATAAAAAAGTGTCATATATATATATATATATATATTTTTTTAATATGTTAGAGTCTATTCTAGTTAGATTTGTGTTATCGAATTATTAATGTATAGTTTTATGTAATGTTGTCAAAATAGGTTTAATCTATGATCCAACCTGGTTCATCATGGTTCGGACTGAGTTAGGTTGAAAAAAAAATTAAAATTTTAATAAAGACCAATTTTGAGCTTGATCTACTAAGAATTTGGTTCACCTAAATTGAACTTGTGATAAGTCAGGTTGGCTTGTCAATATACCTAATTTTGTTTTTTTACTTGCTTTTAAATTATATTTGGAGTTTAAGATGATTTTGGATTGTATTATATATATATTTTTTAATTTTTTTAAAATTTAACATTATTTTGGATTGAAATTGATTCACTATTAACCTATAATGAATCAGATCAAATTAGGTCAAGTGACCCATTTTGACAACACTAATTATATATGGTATGTATATATTTCGGTGTCACAGAGTAAATTAAAAGTTCCAGGGATAAAAAGACTACATATGTGGTCGCAAATACACTTCAGCACCACTAAAACTATTTACTAATTTAGTTATTTGATTTTGTGGATTCTTCTGAGTGTTTTGATGGACACCATAGTTACACATTACAGAAAAAGTGTCTTTGGTCTGAATGATTTGAGAGAAAAGGTGGTTGGGTTCACTCATACATACTCATCGATTAGTTGAAATAGCTATTCTGAGAGGTGAGATTTCACTGTTTCAGTGTTCGTGGTGTGCGCAAGCTTTCTTTCAGAAATCTCCACCATCAAAATATTGCCTCAGATTGTTCCTTCCTAAGTTAACACTAATTAAATCTTTCTATCTACCAACATTATTGAAAATTTTGAATTGAATAAGGTTTCAAAAACTATGTAACATACGATAAATTTCTGTAGACCAATGATGAGCTATGTTGAATGTTGAATGAATATGGGATTGGCTTTGACTGTTCCTTAAAATCACAGTTCACAGAATCTCCTTTGACTTCCATGTAAATAGGAATTTCAACATATGTCTTTGGGAATTATAAAAGTAGGTTAAAAATTGTATTTTTAATTTACTATTTTTCATTAATTTAATGTTATGGTATTTTGTACTTTTATTAATATTATATAACTTTTAATGTAAAATTTTATCAGATCTTTTTCCCCTCCAGAAATCTACTCCTCAGGGTAGATATAAATATTCAGCAAAATTGTTAAAAATAATGAACTATAAATCTAAGTGTTATATTAAATAAAAATGACAAAATTAAAATATTATATAAGAAAAAGCATTTATAAAAAACAATGATACGTTAAATTTAGAGTATATCAATATAATAATAAATAACTAATTAATTAATAAAAAATAACATATATACTATATTAAAATTGTTAAAAAAATTGTGTTAAAATATATATTTTTTCATATAATACTATCTCTTTAAGGATTTCTCCCTTAAAAAAATAAAAGAGCCATGAAAGATGAAGTGGCTGCAGTATCAGGGCTTCCAAATTGGCAACTGATAAAAGGAGATTTGAATGTGGGTGGCTTCTAGATTTGGAAATTGAAAGACTTGTAGGTCTTGAGGTTGGTGAGAGTTGGGCTGGTCTTGGAAGTTGAAATTAAGAAGAGAGAGAGGTTGAATAGATAACCTAAATTTCTCCAATGAACCAAAATATGTGTGTTCTTGACAGAGGTTTGCGTACAACCAATGATGTTTAGAGAGAATGGGAAATGTAAGGAGTAAAATCACATCATGTGGGTCGTCATTTCCAACCTCTCCAAGTACTCTCTTCTAACCATTTCACTTTGGTTGGCTAGTAACATCAAATCAAGAGTTACCACCAAAATAAATCATTAAAAAGAAACATTTTTCCTTCAAGTACCTCTTCCAATGCCATTACACTCCTTCACTATCATCCTTTCTTTTAGAGTCGGTTGTGAATTGAACGAGTATTGAGTCATGAATGACTTCATATATTAGTATATTAGTGATATGAGATTATCTTTAATTTAAAACTTTAGTATAGTAAATTTGTTGTGTGTTTCGAACGTCGGGTTAAGGTTAATTATCTGGTATTTATTGTGTCATTCAAAGTTTAGGTTTTGTTTGATGAGAGATCTTTCGTGTGTTTAAACTGGTTGGATGATATCTATAAAGGTATTTTGATGTTTCAACTTAGATAAGTTTGGGTTCAACAACTAGTCACCTGAATGGTTTGGTTGATCATCAGGTATAATGTATGACTATACAATTTATTAAGTGGTCATTCAAACTCAACGACTTATCATTCGGATAATTGTATTAATCATCTGGTTAAACATCCGACTTTTAAGGTGATTAACAGGATTCAATGACCATGTCGTCTATGATGATTGACCAAACATTATACAATACGTCGTGTAAAGTCAATTTCACAAAACTAACTTATAAAATAGAATTTACATATCTAATTTATATATTTTAAATTTGTATTGTTTCTAATCAATATCTTTAAAACACCTTATATATATATATATATATATATATATATATATATATATATATATATATATATATATATATATATATATATATATATATATATATATGAGACTACAAATTAAAAATAATTTGATAAATAACAATTTTTATTATAATATACTTTAGATATTATCTAACGAAACATACTTATAAAATAAGATTTAAACCACTTATTTACTCTAAGTCTACTTAACATGAAATCTTCTAAATCTTCTTATATATATTAGTCATTTAATGTGAACTTTCTGATTCCAAATCCATTTATACATGTACTTGTACCGTACCAGTTTAAATGGAATGCAGAATTCTTCTACGTTGCTTTACATCATTCAAAACAAAAACATGCTGAATTCTGGTTTGAAATCAAAAAATAAAAATAGTGTCAACTAGCTCAGCTGTCATGGAATTGCAAATTCAACTTGCTTGTGTGTTCTTCAAAATCCACAATTATTTGTAACGTGTATTGCATAGTAGTAGGTCTGATAATTGTATTTTACAAAAGACAAACTCTTCCAACCACCATAGCTTTTGACTTTAGAATCCCACTTTTCTTTATTACAAAATTTGTCATTCTATACGAAGAAATATATAAGAAACACCAAAACTTACAAACTTTATATTCCAATCCAATCCCCATTTATTGTCGGTTCGGTCAAAAACAAAAAACACGTAGCTGGAAGCAACTAATCATTATTTCTACTTTCAACCCCGCAAGAAACAAACATCATTGCCACAACTTTAACCATGTCCAAGACATGCATTAAACATTACTTACAACCTATTAATTTCATGTGAAGAACAATCAATAGGTTGAAAATCAGAACACTATAATATAAATTTAACTTGTAAAAAAAATAAATTTTAAATTTAATTCAACTCATAAAAATTACATCCACTTATAAATGAGAATAATACTAGAATAACACACTTTTACATTTACTTAACTAACAAGAATAAAATATCATAAAAAAATAATTTTTTGTATTTTCTTTTATAAAAAAAGAAAAAAAATGAAAAGAAATAATGTGAAATAAACAGTGAAAAATTTATGTATGTGAAAAATATATTTTTCCTATAATTTAGTCTTACATTATTTAATTGATCTATGTTGGATTTCTAACGGATATATCTACCGAAATAATCGAACACTTTCATGTTTGCATCTCGTTAGGAAATTCATATGAAAACCAACTACCCTTCTAAAGCTTTAACTTATCAACCTTTCAACGGCAATGGATATAATGAAATTATTAAGCCTGTAAAATTTATAATTTCATGGGATAAGAGACTAATTCTTCTAATGGAGAGAAAACCAGTAAATAAATGAAATTATTCATACAATAATCCATAAATAATTATTTAAACTAATCATAACATTGTTTTAAATAATCGGACAATTTTTTTTGTTTTAACCTTCCTCATCATAAAGTTAATGGTAATTACAGTTAATTTCGTGCCCATGTGTACAAATAGTTTGATTGCAAAGTACCACATGCATATATTTCAGTAGGATCCAAGTACTTTATCTAATAATAGTTTGTACTTAAAAGACGAAAGTAAATTAATTAGAGGAAGAAAAATAATATATATCTTAAAATTATTCAAATTAAGGAAATATTAGTAAATTCTCGGGGATCTAAAAAAAAATACTTCTTATATTTGGTTTGCGTTTTATAATAAAAGATTGCAAGACATCAATGTTTTCCAAAAATGATTTCGACAAATTATTTCACAAAATTAGTCTCATACAATAATCCATAAATAATTATTAAAAAAGCATATTATTTTATTAAATTATTTAATACCATAATAAATTAATTTCTTAAAAATTTTATATGAGTATTTCCTAGTTAGATATTTTACTATTGGAACATAATTTAAAAATTATAATTTCCAGAATTGATGGTTCACGAATATAGACAAATTTGTGTAGTAGGAAAGTCTCTTTAAAATTGCAGGAAAGAAAAACATTTTTTTTCCTTTAATAACGTGTGAATGTATTTATGTATACAACAAATAAATAATTTAAATTTAAAAAAATGGTTTTCTTTTTAAAAAAGAAATCCCTTGATTCCCGGAGATGATATGCACTGTTTTTGTTTGGGATTTTCAAAGGTAGGAGAGGTGAATAATAATGCCATCCATGACTGTGTCACAAACCTGAAGAATAGGATAATTTTATAAATTATAATGTTTAATTGCAGTGATTAAAACATAATCATGATTTTGGATCCCATTAACGTTTGTTGAAATGGTAGATTCTTCTTCTATGCATTCGCACGCATCCTTTCCTTAGAGGATACTGTATCGCTAATTATTATAATAATCTCTCCAAAACAACATGATTATTAACTAAACCACAGCACTCTTTTCCGTGCTCTGTGTTTGTACATTCTCTTCTTTTTACAGTTGACGAGTCATATGTGTCAGAGCCGACACGACACAATTCTATATTGCCAATACCCCACTTCAAAGATTGCCACTTTGTGTCTTCCAGATTGAGAAAAATGGGGTAATATAGAAGTTTTGCAGCTGCTGGGGTTCTGTTTTCAGCATCACAGCTGCTGGTGAAGATCCAGGTCTCAGATTCCACCCTTCTCGCCTCTGTTTCATCCCAATTGCTCCAAAGAACCATACTTTTTATGCTTTTCTAGACACCCTTTTGCTTCCTTTGATGGTATTTTGTTCCTTGAAGTGGTAGTTAATCAAGATCATTCGCTTGGTGAGTACATGATCTCATACAGGCTTTTGCTCAACTCATAAATCGTTTTTTTCTTCACCACTACCTTTTGATGCACCCTTTCTTTTCCGTGACTGCAACTTTTACTGTGCATTTCTCTTTTCTCCTTTAACTATTCATGATCATCGATCAGTTTTACTAGGATCCGCCTACCTAATATTTTATCTGTATACTTCCTCTGCTCTGACATTTTGTTGGTCTTTTATGAGTGCATATTTTGATTATAGAAATTTCTCTTGCCTGAGGACAATTTTTTCATCAATCCTTTCCATACCAAAATTTAGAAAACGTATATTGCATTTGGGCTGGATTTTGGAACCCTTTTGCATTAAGAAGTATTTGTTTTATCTAATACAGTTGAATTGATAATCGTGAAGGATTTATGCTTCTACCAGGCTATTCTGTTACCCTCTTGTTTACTCTTTCTAGTTTTCTTCTTTGTGGCAGTTCTCCCCAATATCAAATTGTCTGAGCAGCTGAAACAAGAGGTTCCTTTCACTGATCAGCTAAAGCTGTGTCCAATCTGCCCGGTAATAGAACGGAAAGAGTTTGCAACTTTCATATACATTAAGCCATGGGAATAAAGTTGGACTTCTGATGAATCAGGAGCACTCCTTATCAAATGTACTTATGTTGACACTCATTTGATGATAGGTACACAGAATGGTGAAACAGTCCTGAAGAGTCTCAAATTAGAAAGACGCTTGTGGTGGAAATATATGATCTTGTAGTCTAGCCTGTATTTAGTATTAGGCTTTTGGCAAATCAAAACTATTTGTGTTGTCATAATTTGCTGGAGTCATGGCAACCTTGTCTCATTCTGAGTCCCGGCGCTCATATTCTTGGTGGTGGGATAGCCACCTACCAAAGAATTCAAAATGGCTTCAGGAAAACCTTGCAGGTGTGTCTTCTTCCTCTCTCTCTTTCTCTATGAAGAAAAATCAAATAATAGAAAAAGTGTATATGTTTATAACTATGATTAGCATTCTTAATTTTTTGAAGATGCCCGTTAGTTTTCTCTCAGAAACTTAGGATTAAGATGGCCTAATTTCATTATAGCATCTTTAGCCGATCTATCGTTGGTTGGTAATATCATATTGTGTCAAAATCAAAAAAATCCTCTATCATATTGTCATAAAATAAAATCATTATGTCTATTTAGCATCACCAGTCTTCTAAAAGACAAAAGTGTGAGCCATCAACTACCCAGCAGGAATAATATATTCACTTTTCATTTTGCTGTTTGGATGCCAACATAATCATTAAATCAGAATTCATTACGTTTAAATTAATGATGGATATTGAGGCTCAAACCAGTTGATGAGTATGTATATATGAATATGGTTCTTAAACTTTTTCTACAGTTATTTTTAAAAAGTAAAAAGCAAGTGTAACTCCAAATTCCGTAAATCAGATATGAGATTAAATTTTGTTGTAACCTCTTTTGTAAAATTGAAATAATAGTAATACATAGCGAATCCAGGGATATGAATACGAAGACAATATTTCCTTTTCATGGGATGCCTGTTCTATACACAAACCAAGATTGAACCACTCTTACATTTTATTTTTTTGGACTCGACTTTGTGGCATTAAAAGTTATGCAAAATATGCCATCTAAGAGATTATATGAACATGTGAAATAAGACAATGTTGAAAGGAAGACATAAACAAAAGAGGATGCAGACATCTTTTAAATAATGAATCCGGCTGTTATGTTTTGTGGAAGATGCTATCATATGTAAGTGCGAGTAATAAGGAAATGATGCTGGCAGGGGGACCATGATGCATATCTTGGTTAGTACATTGACTGAAGTGGTGCTATCTTTTTACAGACATAGATGCCAAAGTGAAAACCATGATCAAGCTCATTGATGAGGAAGCAGATTCATTTGCAAGGAGAGCAGAAATGTACTACAAGAAGCGACCGGAGCTCATGAAATTAGTGGAGGAGTTCTACCGAGCATACCGTGCTCTAGCAGAGAGATACGATCATGCAATGGGGGAGCTACGTCATGCCCATAAAACCATGGCAGAAGCATTTCCCAACCAAGCACAATACATGCTGAATGATGATTCACCCTGTGTTGAATCACACACACCAGGAGTTCCTTCTGCATTATATTTTGAGTCTGAGCATTCAGAGAAAGCAGATGGTGAAGTTCAAACCTTGAGGAAAGCCCTGGCAAAAATACAGTCTGACAAGGATGCTATCTTTCTTCAGTATCAGAATAGTATGGAGAAGTTATCTGAAACGGAAAGCAATCTTAATAAGGCACAACAAAATGCAGGAGGCCTTGATGAAAGAGCGAGTAGAGCTGAAATTGAAACTAAAGTTCTGAAGGAAGCCCTGGCACAGCTAAAATCTGAGAAGGATGCTGGTCAAGTTCAGTACAACCAGTGTCTAGAAAGTATATCTAAACTAGAGAATATGCTATCTCTGGCGCAGATGAACGACAAGGAATTTGATGAGAAATATTCTAAGGCTGAAATCGAAGCAAAAAAGCTAAGGCAAGAGCTAGGCCAGTTGGAAGCTCAGAAAGATGCTGATCTTCTTAAATACAAGCAGAATCTTGAAAAGATCTCTCTTCTGGAAGCCAGGATAACCCATGCTGAGGAGAACTCCCGGATGTTAAGTGAGCAACTTGGAAGAGCAGAAGCAGAAATTGAAACACTGAGGAAAAATCTTGCTGAATTAACTGAAGAGAAAGAATCTTTAGCTGTCCTTTACCATCGATGCTTGGAGAAAATATCTAAAATGGAGAATGAAATTTCACGTGCCCAAGAAAATTCCGAAAAACTCAGCAGGGAGATTGAGAAAGGCGCTGAAAAGCTTAAGGCTGCAGAAGAAAATTGTGATACGTTGGAGAGATCAAATCAATCTCTTCGACTAGAGGCTGAAAATCTCTTGCAGAAGATAGCCATGAAGGATCAGGCACTTTTAGAGAAGCATGCTGAGTTAGAGAGGCTGGAGACTCTAATGCATGAAGAGCACTCTCACTTTCTTGAAATTGAATCCACTCTGCAGACTCTGCAAAAGGTGTACTCCAAGTCACAACAGGAGCAAGGAACTCTTGTTATGGAGCTTAAATATGGACTTCAGTTGTTGAAGGACTTGGAGCTTTCCAAACCAGGTTTTAAGGATGAAATGCAAGAGAGCGTGGAAGAAAATAGAATGCTGAGTGAACTTACTTTCTCTTCCACTAGGTCATTATTCAGAAGACAGCAAATGGAAATCTCTAAATTAAAGGAGATCAAAGAGAAGCTCGAACGAGAATTCGTTGCAAACTCTGAAGAAAACGATGCCCTCCAGCAGGAAGCTCATCAAATAAAGAATGATATCCAGTACTTGAATAATAGATACCATGCTATGCTGGAACAACTACAGACTTTAGGTTTGGATCCTAAAGGTTTTGCAGCATCTGTGAAAGATTTACAAAACGAAAACGCAAATCTAAAGGAGGTCTGCAAAGTGGAACGTAATGAGAAAGAAGCTCTTCGTGAAAAGTCAAAGGATATGGATGAACTTTTGCTACAGAACGCCTTCATGGAATTTTCCCTTTCAAGTTTAAATGATGAACTGGATGGATTAAAAGCAACAGTGAAGAAATTTCAAGAGTCTTGCCATGTTCTCCGGGAAGAAAAATCCACTGTCGTTGATGAGAAATCATCTCTACTTTCACAGTTACAAATAGTCACAGAAAGTATGCAGAAGCTATTAGAGAAGAATGCCTTGCTGGAGAAGTCCCTCTCTGATTCAAAGTTCGAGCTGGAAGGTTTGAAGGCGAAATCAAGTGACTTGGAAGAGTTTTGCAAGTTGTTAAACGATGAGAAGTACGATCTTCTAAACGAAAGAAGCATTCTAGTATCTCAGTTGGAAAGCGTTGAGTTAAAGCTAAGTAACCTGGAAAAGATGTTCACAAAACTAGAAGAAAAATATGCCGACTCGGAGAAGGACAAAGAAAGCACAAGCCATCAAGTACGGGAGCTCCATGCTTCAATTTTGGTGCAAACGGAAAAGCATGCTAATCATAAACAGTTAAGTGAAGTTCGACTGACAAATTTGGAGAATATTTTTCATGCACTACAGGAAGAACTTCGTTTGGGGAAGATAGAATTTGAAAAAGAAGTTGACAGAGCTGTAAATGCTCATGTCGAGATGTTCATTTTGCAAAGTTGTATAGAAGATCTGGAGGAGAAGAATTTGGCCTTGATATCTGAATGTGAAAAGCATGTTGAGGCATCAAAATTTTGTAACAAAGTTATCTCCGAGTTGGAGACCGAAAACTTTATGCAACTGATAGAAGAAGAGGTTTTGTTAAATGAAATTAGAAAGCTTAAAATGGCTATTCATCAAGTGTGTGGGGCTCTTCAGATTGACTCATGTGATGGGAATGACAAAGGAACCAAGCAAGAGGAAATACCAATATTGCATATTTTGAACATCATTGAGAGCTTCAAAAGTTCTTGTGTGAAAAGCCAAGAGGAGAAGCAGCAGCTCCTTCAGCAACATCGATCTGAGATTGAAAAAATGGAGTCAGAGAAAAATATCATGCAGCAAGAGTTTGAGAGCCTGAGAGAGAAGAACGCAATGTTGCAGAAAGAGAAGGTTGAGCTCCTGGAGAAGAACAGCCAACTGAGGACTGAAGTGGCCAATGGAGAAGAAAGAGCCAATGCATCAAAGTCCAAATTGGCTGCTCTACGTGCAGAGTTGAATGATTTGCAAAGAACAAATCAATTGTTTCAGGAAGAAAATGGTAAGATCCTTGAGGAAAAGAATTTACTGCTTAGGAGTGTTTCGGACCTAAAAGATGCAATTTCCGTGGCTGAAGATGAAAACAGCATGATCCTACAAGAGGTACTTGCCCTAAGCAACCTCAACTTAGTTTATGAACACCTTGTCTCCGACAAAATCATTGAGCAAAAAGCACTTTCTGAATATCTCAGCAGTAATCTTAGCCGTTTAAACAGTGACCTTCATCAGGAACTTGATATGTTATGGAAAAAGATTGAGGTGAAAGAAGCCGAGAATGTTTATCTGAATGAGTCTACTGAGAGGATGGATAAAGAGCTGCAGGAAATAAAAGGTGCAAATTGCCGTTTAAGCCATCAAGTTAAAAATTCAGAGAATCTTCTCGAGAAGAAGGATGTAGAGCTTCTAGAAATGGTAAAAAGGCTGAGGGTTGCAGAGACATTAAATGAAGAGTTTTGCAGATATATTGAGGAGCTGAAGATGGATCAAGAAGAATCAAGATTGACCAGATTAAACCTTGACAGGCAGATTCTTGATCTATCAGAAAATTGCATGAATAAGAAAAAAGAAATTGAACACCTTCATGAAGAAAATAGAAGCTTGAAGTCGGTGATGAAATCGTTATCTCAGGAAGTTGAACAACACAAGGCTAGGGAGCAAACACTGAATTCTGAGTTGTTGGCCAAAACAAATGAATTCCAGCTTTGGGAGGCTGAGGCTGCTGCGTTTTATTTGCAGCTTCAGATTTCATCAATTAGTGAAGAACTGTTGAAAAGCAAGGTCACTGAACTTACTGGAGTCTGCAAGAGACTTGATGATGAAGGTGCTGGAAAAGACTTGGTGATTGAACAGATGATAGAAAGGATCAGTTTACTGGAAAACGAAAATAGAGGGATGAAGGGGCAATTATCTGCATATACTCCAACAGTTACTTCTTTGAAAGAGGATTTTGCATCTCTAGAGCACACTTACTTGCTTTGCACCAAAAATTCTTTTGCTGTAGGCAACAGGGGGAAGAAGGTAGCGTCCTCTTTGAACTAGATATTATGTACTTGTTTTTTTTTTCCTCCTTTCTCTTGTCAAAACAGCTTATGTAGTTCACTTATATTTCCTACCTTGAATGTTTATCCAGGATGTGGCCTCTGAGACTTGTCTCCAAGAAAATACCCATCAAAGTTTAAAAGGAAATGAAAGTATTTTAATACCAGATGTGGTTGAAGATTTGCTAAGCATCCAGAAAAGGATTAGAGGAGTTGAGAAGTTGATGATGGAAGAACTTGAAAAACGTATGAAGCAAGAAAATCTGACAGGAAACGTTGAAGCAGAAGCAGTATCAGAAATGACAGAGCACTCAAATTTGGAAGCTGCTACTTATCCAGAAATTGACAACAAAAAACTGGTGATGAAAATTAAGAAAGACAACAGCACACGTGGCCACAATGCATGGAGAACAAAATCTCAAAAACGGTTGATAATGATAGACATCCCTCTCGATAACTACAAGGATGATCCTGACTACAACAAGTATTGTAAGAGAGAGCTCAGTAGAAGCAATGACCATATGCTTGAGCTATGTGAAACTGATCAGCATGATGTTACTGAAGATACTAAACTGGATTCTACTTCGGTAGAAGATGTAATCACATGGCATGACTCAGAAAAATGTCAAAATTACTCTTCAGAACTGGAGAGAGAGAAGGAACTAGGGGTTGACAAGCTAGAGTTATGGAAGACTGGAAAAGAGACAAGTGAAGATGGCAAGAGGAGGATCTTGGAGAGGCTTGCCTCCGATTCTCAGAAGCTGGCCATTCTTAAAATGACTCTGCAAGACTTGAAAAAAAAGCCGGAGACAAAGAAGAAAAGCAACAAGGTAAACGAGATTGAGTATGAAGCTGTGAAAAGACACATAGAAGATGTTGAGGAAGCCGTCACGCAACAAATTGGCATGTATGATCAACTGGCAAGAGATTTTGAACTGTGCACAGCCTCACCTTCAGACACAAACACAAGAAAGTTGGAAAAGCAGCAAGTACAAGTGATAAGGAAGAAGTTATCAGAACAGGCTAGAAGAGGTTCTGAGCAAATAGGAAGGTTGCAGTTTGAAGTGCAGAACATTCAATATATTCTGCTCAAACTGGCTGATATGAAGAACAACAACAGAATCTGTAGACCAACAACAGGTGTGTTGCTGAAGGATTTTATTCGCATTGGGAGGAAAAATAGCAGAAGGCGGCGTAAGGGGTGTGCTTGTGGATGTGCAAAGCCTTCAACTAATGAGGAATAAGTATGTTGTGAGTACTTTCTTTGTTTGGGATGTTTCTACAATTAGCATATCAATTGTTAACATAGCTAGTGAAATTGAAGGTTTGTCATAAGAAATAAGAGAGTATTCAATTTAGACTTATCTGATCGTAGCAACTTATTGCAAATCTGTATGTATGTTTTAGCTTCCCAGAGCATTGTACGAGTGACTTGTATGAAGAATTGTATTGTAATAATCAATAAAACTCTCCATGCAATCCTAAGTTTGCACTATATCACTTGTGTCCATTTGTCGTCTGCAAACTATGATCACTACATATTAGTTTCTAAACTATTGTCGGAAATCCAAATATGAGTCTAAGTCTTACTTGAATAAAAATGAGAAAATAAAACATTGTATAAAAGTGAAAGATTCGTTAACTCAGTCTTAAGATTTTGGGTAAAGAGTAGTGTCAATCTCTCTCTTATATGGTTGGACTCAAATTTCATTGGTATTGTGTTTCCTTGGTCAACCTCCTCTTCTATAAATCCAACAACTGTTATAAATCTTATCTTCAAACACTCACGTCAAATAATTAATTAAAGTTGACTTGAAAAATAGCAGTTAAATAAAGGTAAAATAATAAAATAAAATGAGGTATTATTTGATTTCCTGAAACTAAATTAAAATTGTTTTGATGGTTTTTAAGCTATTATTATCATTATAAAATAAAATCAATAATATTAACACAAACACTTTTTATTTATTGAGAATATAGCAATTTCTACCTACCTCATATCTATTAATGAAAGAAAATTATTAAAGCATTAAACTGGTAAGGGAAATTTAAGTTAATTGAGTTATTGTGGATTTTCGTATCTCTTCAGTCTTTTTGAAAATATTAAAAATTATGGTTTTCTTAGTTCATAAGTAACCATGGACTTGTGGCTATGGAAGTCAACCATGGCTTACTACAGCCTTGTTTTCCCATTCTCGAACTATATTATACTTCTTCTTCTTCTTCCATTCAAATTCCTTTTCAGTTTTTCATAGATACGGTAAAATTCAGAACCCCATCATCAACCTGATGGAGAAATCAGAAGAAAAAGAAGAAAGTGTCGATTTGAGTCGAATATCTCTTCGACTCTTTAAGTCCGCTGACCTGGATGATGTCTTGGTGTGGACCTCCGATGAAAAGATGGCCACTTTCTGCTCTTGGGATCCTAAGAGTGGCGAAGATAAGGGCAACGATCTCATCAATAACATAGACCCCGAGTTGCCGTGGCGACGCAGAGCAATATGCCTGAACGACCGTGCTATTGGGTTTGTTTGTCTTTACCCGATTTCAGCTGATGATCAAAGCAGGAACAGATCCTTGGAACTTGGGTATGTTATTGGTTCGAAATACTGGGGTAAAGGGATTGCCACGTTGGTTGTGAAAAAAGTGGTTAAGGAGGCTTTCACTGAGCAGTGGTTGGCAGACTTGGAGAGGATTGAAGCTCTTGTTGATGTGATGAATGTTGGGTCTCAGAGAGTGCTGGAAAAAGCTGGTTTTCAGAGGGAGGGAATTCTTAGGAAGTATATGTTCCACAAAGGAAAATCCATAGATATGGTGATGTTCAGTGTTTTCTCTACCGATCCTCACCTTCATTCCTCTATCTAAAGTATTCATTTTCATTTCCATTTCCATTTTAGTCAGTGTTTTGTTTGAGGTAGTATTTCCTCATGCTTCTTGGTTCTTGAGGCGAGAATGTTAAGTCTAGAATTTTTTAATTGTTCTTAGCTTTGTGTTGAATTGTTTCTTCGTGTTGCTCGAAGATTTTCCATGTTGCAACAAGTAGTTGCAAGCATAGTATACTTCTTGAACGGTTCAAGAAGTATTCTTCATCTTTCAAGAATTGTGTAATAATACTTTAAATGGAAATGGAAGGAAATACAAGTTTGAACTTCCAATTATTAGCTTGTTATTTTAATTTTTTTTTAAATTGTGTTAATCTCTTACGTAAATAAACTTAAATCTTATTAATATTATATTTTTTTAATAAATTTATTCTTTAATAGACTCAACGTATATAGTAAATTTTATATCGGGTTCGGTTATTGATAGAGTAAATAGATATGTCATTTTTTGAAATATATATTTTAATTCAAAATCGTGGTATAACGTGTATCTCTCCCTATTCCGGTCATGGAGTAGATGAAATAAACCTCAAAATGAATTTTAGTTCAAGAATGAAATTTTATTGGAACTGTCCAGCTCACCCTTTGAAACCATATCATATTTTTAACATGATGAAATAGGATGAATTAGACGATATTCTGTAAGTGTATAATTATCTTAAATAAATTTATTATTTCTTTCTTTTCCGATCACCTGAAAAAAGCAAGATGTTTCTTTTGTTCTTTTTTCAACAAATTTTTATCCCTAATAGATCTATCAGTAGGATTCAGATGAAGTTCTCACAAGAAAATTTGTTTCAAAACTAACATAAATCTTATTTATCGTATGCTTAACTAATGTTGATTTGAAAAATAACAATTAAATAAAGGTAAAAGAATATGAAATGTTATTAATTAACTTATTAAAACTAAATTAAAATTATTATTTATTATAAAATAAAATGAATCACATCACACCAATAAACACTTTTTATTCATTGAGATTATAATAATTTCTACCTACCTCGTATCTATTAATGAAAGAAATTTATTAATTTTTCTAAAACATTAAACTTGTGAAGGAAGTTTGAATTAATTGAGTTAATCTGTAAGATCTGTATAAAATAAAAATATTTTATTATTTTATTATTATATTTTATGGTATGGAATAATTAATTGCGATGTGTATTGATTTGAAGAAAGTATTAAGGAGGTAAATAGAAATTAATTAATATTATTATTTTGTTTAATTTTTGAAAGTGCTTAAAGGTTTAAGTATAATAGGCTAAAGTGGTTCACGTGAATGTGAGGAAAAACCCTTATGCTTTATTTGCTTCTTATTAAATGTTTTTGATGTGAGAGAAAGTGTAGTTTTTGTTTTGTTGGTCACGTAAATATGCTTAAGAGGTTTGTTCTTTTATTTTCTTTTTTCTCTTTTTGGCATGTATGAAGAGAGAGAAGTCGTGGGATTAGTGATAAGGAGAAATATCTGATATATTTTGGGAGCACTTTTCGGGCAGTTTTGGGATTTGCATGGCTGCTTCTGTTTCCGTTTTACAAGAGAGAGAGGAAATAAAATGGGGTGGGTTCCATTTCGTAATGCTTAGAAGGGAATTGAATTTTAAGATAGGTATGTGTGACCTATAACTTCAGAGGCTAGAATTCTTTATTTATTTTATTCTCGGTTTGACTTTTTGGAAATAAATAGGTAGATTTCATGGGTGGGGTCCATTCTTTAACTTTAAAATAAAGGTTTAATCCTTTTCGACATCCCTATTTATGTACGAATGTCTTAGGGTTCTCGTTTTCTAAAGTGTATCAAAATGGTCCTTAATTTTGAAAATTGATATCAATTGAGTCCTTTCCGTTAAGTTGGCTGGACGACGTTAAAAAAATTGATGAGTGATGCTGAGATGACGAACGAACGCTCGTCCACCAACGAACGAACGGTCGTCCAGTGTGGAACGAACGGTCGTCTAGCAGTAAGAGGTCGACGAGCGTTCGTTCGCTGGTGGACGAGCGTTCGTTCGCTTGTGGACGAGCGTTTGTTCGTCATCTCAGCATCCACTCATCAATTTTTTTAACGCCGTCTAGCCAACTTAACGGAAAAGACTCAATTGATATCAATTTTGAAAATTAAGGACCATTTTGATACACTTTAGAAAACGAGGACCCATCTGAGACATTCGTACATAAATAGGGATGTCGAAAAGGATTAAACCTAAAATAAAAGTAAGTAAATGAATGAAGAGGTAAGTTGGATTTTCTTTATTGGTTTAAAAGGAAACGACGTTGATTATGAATGAATGGGTTGTGATATTATTTATTTGTGAGCGAAAATATGATGTTATGACTTGTTACAATTTGTGTTTAATGTTGTATTACTATGTTATATGTTATGATATTATTTTTGATTGCTCATCTTTTATGTTTGTGATTGTGGTTTCCACTTACAATGATCGTACTTTTATGGGAGTAGATGGTGTTGTAGATGATGCTAGAGTACAGTAATTTGACGAGATGGTAATTTAGTTTTTGGGATTTTGTTGATTTTGTTATTTATATTTTTTTATATGTTTCGGTAAAGATTATGTTTTGAGTTATTTCATTTTAAAAAACAATGTTTTGTGATTTTGCTTCCGCAATACTGTTGGAATAAGTTTTTATTTTATCTGAAGAAAACGATTTTATATTAAACTATATAAGGAAAATATTATTCTATTTCACACATGACATCCACTTACGAATGTTACAAAATCAACCATGACAATTGTAACGTCCCGGCAACTCACAGGGACCATTGACTGCCCCCACAGATCACCACCAGGCTTTCCAGTGTGCTTTGTCCTCACTCGCACACTTTCTGGGAAAACTTCCCAGAAGGTCACCCATCCCAGAATTACTCCAGGCTAAGCACGCCCATCCCAGAATTACTCCAGGCTAAGCACGCTTAACCATGGAGTTCTTATGAGTCAGGCTACCGAAAAGTAAATGCATTTTGGTGATATGAGTAGCCAAATCAATTCCTTTAAGCTATCCTTCAACTGTATAGTCCCATACCTACACAGTCTCCAGATCCCTCTCATTCCGGTGTATGTCCGATTCGTCCATGTACCCCTTCCACCCGAAGCTGCCAGGAGCCGCTCCTTGTCTGTGCCCCCTGCACCATGCTTCTTGCACCGGCGTCACTCCCCGCCCTCGTCTCCGTGCCCGGGTGTCACAACAATGTTACTCCTTATCATTATTATTTTATCATTAAAATAATATATTTGAAATTTATATATTTTATCATTATTATTGATACGATAAAAATAAATACATAATTTATATAATTATAACTATAAAATAATTTGTATATATTTATTTTTTTTCTGTTTTTTTTAATTTATTGGACTCATTAATAATAAAATCAAAACTAAAATTTCAGTTATATATCTTTTAATATAAATAATTATATTATGCGCACAAAATTTACTTCTATTTTATTTCACAGTTTTGATAATAATCATTTAAAAAAAAAACTTTTTGTTTAAGTATAATATAATTCTCATTTTTATAAAAAATTACAGGCAGACATTAAAACAAAAATCGATGTTTTTTGGATCAATGAATTTAAAGCGATTTGTCAGTGAAACTTCCCAGAAGTCACCACACAAATAATAAAAAAAAAGAAAAAGAGAAAGTCAAGTCACATATAAAATATATAAAATTGTTAGTGGTGAAATATGTCATGGAAATTAGTTTTATTTCTAATTCAGACTTTTAGCGAAAGAAGAATAATTCTCCTAATAAAAACGAAAGCTAAAAACAAATTCTGAGAATCAGATAATCGATTATGTCACAAAACATTTCAAACACCTAAAAACGAATCGGCTCTCCTTTTTCATCATTACCAGAACATCGACTCGCTTCTCTCAGAATTGTTTTGATGGCTTTTACGCTATTATTATCATTATAAAATAAAATCAATAATATTAACACAAATGCTTTTTATTTATTGAGATTATAACAATTTCTACCTACCTCATCTATTAATGAAAGAAATTTATTAATTTTGCTAAAGCATTAAACTGGTGAAGGAAATTTAAATTAATTATGAGTTATTGTGGATTTTCCTATCTCTTCAATCTTTTTCAAAATATTAAAAAATATGTTTTTCATAGTTCAGAAATAAGCATGGTCTTGGGCGGCTAGCGAAGTCAACAATGGCTTACTGCAGCCTTCCTTTAAAATATTATGCCCTTCGTTTTCTTCTTCTTCCATTCAAGTTCCTTTTCAGTGTTTCATAGATACTGTAAAATTCAGAATCCCATCATCAACCCAATGGAGAAATCAGAAGAAAAAGAAGAAAGTGTCGATTTGAGTGGAATATCTCTTCGACCCCTTGAGCTCTCTGACCTGGATGATGTCTTGGTGTGGACCTCCGATGAAAAGGTGGCAGCTTTCTGCACTTGGGATCCTTATAGTAGCAAAGAAGAGGGCATCAATTTCATCCAAAACATAGCCAGCAAGTTTGCGTGGTGCAGAGCAATATGCCTGAACGACCGTGCTATTGGGTGTGTTTCTCTTTCCTCCAATTCAGAGCATGATAAAAGCAGGAACAGATCCTTGGAACTTGGCTATGTTATTGGTTCCAAATACTGGGGTAAAGGGGTTGCTACAGTGGTTGTGAAAGAAGTGGTTAAGGTTGCTTTCACTGAGCAGTGGTTGGCAGACTTGGAGAGGATTGAAGCTCTTGTTGATGTGATGAATGTTGGGTCTCAGAGAGTGCTGGAAAAAGCTGGTTTTCAGAGGGAGGGAATTCTTCGGAAGTATGTGTTCAACAAAGGAAAAACCAGAGATATGGTGATGTTCAGTGTTCTCTCTACTGATCCTCACCTTTCATCTACTTAATTTGTTTCTCATCCCATCATTTTTATTGGCAGAACTCATCATTTCATTTCCATTGCGTGATATTATAAACCGCTTGATTCCTCTGTCTAAAGTATTCACTTGCAAAATTAAGAACCAATTCTTTCTGTAAGGAGATCTTTTGCTGGTGATCACAGGCATACAATTAAGAACTTCTGTAACCCTTATTTACTCTGGTTGATTCCGAATTATATTGCAGCCACAAACTAAGTTTGAACAGACTAAGAACTATTTTGCGAGAATTTTAGTAAAAGGCGAAATAAAATTACCACCTAATTTTATGAAGATGTGATTTGATGAATTCAAGAGGAATGCTCGAAAACATCTTGAAAGAAAATTTTTTGATGCCTCAACTGTACTCAATTCTGCTTTATAGAGTTGTTGTGTTCTTAGATATTTTAACAAGTTAAAACTTGAACAAAATCGGATAAAGTGTTCTTGAGGAACATTTTAATTGATTATTAGGAAACATCGAACTATCTTTAAGTATTTAGTTGGTTCTGAATACGTTTGTTAATATGTTAAATAATGGTTTAGGTTTGTTAATATGTTAAATAAGGGTTCTGAATAATACTTTAATAAAATAACAAAATAAAAACAATTTTAATTTTCTTAAGTTCAAAATATCACTTAAAAATAGAAAATACAAAACATATAGACGAATTTAGCAATAAGAAAAATCAACCCACCACATTTAATACTACCACAAACTTATTGTTTAATGAACTTCCTTATCACCAATAAACGATTACAGAGGCACGATGATTCAGCCCAAACATGCATATCATATCAAAAGGTTGGTTAAAATTCGAGAATGCTGCAAAATGTTTCGTCGAATGTCTGAGGAACTAACAGCTGACAAAAGGTGAAGTAAAAGGCTAAAAGAATGCTGCAAAGTAGCCGAAGGTTTGCAAATGGTTGGATGTTCAATTCAGATAGGCAGCCACACATTTCATCCCATTGCACGATCTATGGAAAAATAATATACAAAGATTGCACAAATTATCGTAGGGAAGCACATGGAATAGGCAGAGAAATTTCAGCGTCTCCAATAAAGATTAAAAACCGAAAATCCATATCGAAAAACCAAATGCTCTTCTAAATGCCAAAACAAAATTTAAGTATAAATATTAGTAAATGCAACAGGGATTCTAAACAAACAAAAATTCATCATGAGCGAGTTCAAGCTCCAACTACTTCAGTTGTTCCTTCAACTACTGTTTCATCAGCAGGTCTGTCAACCTTTGTTCCAACGTCTTCCGAGTAATCCCCATGAACCTACAAGTATAAAACACAAAAAGTAACATTACAATACCAACCAAACTTTTGTTTACGATATTGGTACAAGTATAAACCACACGATTCTGCACTAAAAATAGTGAAAATTTTATAGTAAAATTGCTTCATTCCCAACAATATCAATCGACCATAACTAAGGTCAAAAATCAACAAGGAAAGAACGTAGACTATATAGAAAATGGGGAATCCCATGATGCGCAAGAAAAGCTTTTGACTAAACCATTTTGGCGATACCACTCAATAATAATACAAAGACAAATCCAGCAATGCTTGACTGAATGCTTCAATAAGGGCAACTAAAAATTCAAACGAAAAGTACGTACCTCCATCAATTTGCCAAGGTCAAACTTTGGAGCTTTCAGGATCTTAACTTTACGAATGAACACATTTTGTAGGGGATAGATGCTTGATGTTGCTTTCTCAATCTCTTTGCCAATCATCTCAGGGATGAACTTGCGGACCAGTTCTTTCAAATCACAGGCTGTTGCCTGGTTAACCATTATCTCTCTCATTTTCCTGCGGATCTAAACCGACAACAGTGAGTTTTACAATCTCAGATATGTAACAATTCATCCCTTAAACAATACATTAAACAAAAGAAAACAAGAGAAGATACTTTCATAAATATAAGGGCAATTTAGGATACAAGCACATGTGCTGAAGTGCATACAAAAACAAAATGTTGATATAATAACTTGGTTCACATCCTTCAAAATTTATATTACTATCTTAGGTAAAATAGAGAGAAATGCAATTAAAACATGTTCAATTTAACATGAAAACATATCCCTGCATATTCAAAAACTAAATTGGAAAAAGAAACATTTTAGCATACAACCTCTAAGGAGTTGGTACCTGTCTAATTTGGCTCGATTGTGCGTAGCAAGTCCTCTTCACTTGGTTGGCACGCCTCTTAGTAAAGCCAATGCAGAACATCCTCAGAGTGTAATTATCAGTGGTCTTCACATCTACATGAGCTTCGATCAAAGTTTGCCATTTTCGGACCAAAGACCTCAGCTTGTCAGTTGTGAAATCCATTCCCTAAAAACATACAGTCCCAATTTAATTTAAATCATCTGAGTCGGGTGTACAAAAATAACTTCGGCCCCCCGTCTTACCCAAAAGTTTGTCAAAACATTCTTTCCTTGAACATCCTCGGCTCTCAAACGGATCTTCTTGAAGGCATGGTCCTCATCCCCTTGAAGATCAGCCAATGAGACCTCAAACACTCTGTGTTTGAGTCCTTCCGAAGCAATCTATTATTTAAAACAGTCAGTAAACCCACCACCAACTACACAAGCCCACGATAAGCTTAGAAATTTGAACTGCACGTACGCAGAATAACACGTACTAAATATTATAACAACTACAATACTCCAGATCATGGACAAACACAGAAAATAAGACAACCAAACGAATAGCCTATGATACTTAAAGAAAATATTGAATAAGACACAAAAACAACAACCGGGGTTGTAAAGATAAAGAACAACCATTACAACATCTAACTTGTCATCATGCAAATGCCTACACAAAATTCTACTCTGTTTTTTTGTATAAGTGAGTTTATGAGGATCCAACACTACATACATGCAACCTTACACCCCATGCCATCTATAAAAATGCATCTATATTGCTGGATGGATAAAAACAGATTGAATATATATATATATATATATATATATATATATATATATATATATATATATATATATATATATATATATATATATATATATATATATATATATATATATATATATATATATAAGATCGTGAAAATAGAAATAAAAACCTTGGTGCCCTGGGTACGACTGACGAGGGTCTTGCCCACATTCTTGACCTGGAACACAGAAGGGGCCTTGATATCGTACCAATCCTTCTTGGAAAAGGGATCGGCGCTGCGGATTGATGGAATAAGAAGAACATAGTAAAAAAAAAAAGAGATTGCAACAGAACAGTTAAAGAGAAAAAAGCGAAGAAAATGGGCACTAACGCCTTCTTCTTGCCACCCTTCTTTCCCTTCGAAATCCTCTTATTCTTTCCAACCGCCATAGTTGCTCTTCTGCTGCTTCAAGGTCAAGTCAGGTCTTCTCCGCAGCCGACTGAAACCCTAGCTTCGTCTCCCAGCGCAACTACTATCAGTTAACACCCTTTATATTCCTACCCTTATTGGGTTTGGGCTTTGTTTGGGTTAAACCCACTTAAACTATTTCGTATTTGGAGCTTTCTTCGTGCCCGCCATATTTATTTTTTCTTCGCCCACAGATTTTTTTAAATACCTCAAATGTCCCTTGACTTTCACTAGGATAAAATCCTGATCTTTCACTTTCTTTAAATTAACTCTTTTTAATTTAATTATTTTTTAAAACCAAAATAATTATCTTCAATAAAAAAAATACCTATAAAAATAATCTTTTTTCCTACAAGTTTTTTATATTTACTTTTATAATTATAATTGTATTATCTTTTGTTATCATAAATAAGATTAGAGTAAATAAACATACACAGGATGTATTTTCACTCATTATTAAGTAATAAAAATAATAATAATAATAATAATAACAATAACAATAATAATAATAAAAAAAAAATAATAATAATAATAATAGCATCAACTTATCTTTTAATCTTAAATTGTTCAAAAACTTGCGTTTTTTTAAAGATCTAAACATAAAATTTGATTAATTCATTTAAATTTTATTTTATTTTAAATATTTTTTCTATAAATTGTTTGGGAAGGTTAATTACTTGTATAATTTATTTGCATGTTATTTATTCGTATAGATAATTTGACTAATGAGAAATAAAAAATTTTAAAAAATTAAGTACGAAAAATATAAATAAGATCCATCAGAAATACAGATAAAATACACGGATGTAAAAAAAATTGAAAGTAAATACTCCAAATACAAAACTATTCATTGTATTTACATTATTTTATTTTTTCAGTCCGTAGATAAATTTAATAGTTTTGAAAAAAAAATATATTATAATTCATATCATGTATATAGGATTGAAATATATTATTTTTTTCTAAAAGTAATATTTTTTAAAGAAAAATTATTTAAATAAAAACATTCAAACATTATTTTTTAAATAAACACATTCAACATTATTGCTTAAATTAATCTATTTAATTATTTAAATAATATTGCGTGTTTTTATTTTCTGCGTAAACCTAACTAAAATTATTGAAACCTTCTTATTTTTTTTTTCTTTTATTTTTTTCTTAATCCTTTTATTCGTTTTTTTATTGTTTTTTTTCATTCTTATTTTTATTTTTCTTCTTATTCATTTTCTTATTCTTTTTTAGTGTTCTTCTTCTTATTCTTCCTTTTCTTCTTATTTTTGCTCTTCTTCTTATTCTTACACTTATTCTTCTTATTATTTATATTATTCATTAAAGGTCATCAAAGTGAACGGAAAAAATGTAATCTGGTTCCATTTTTTTAATTTAACTTAAAATTCAAATAAAACAAAAAGTGTGGACTCTACTTTAGATTGATTTTTATATTTTTATTGTTATAAAAAGATTTAAGACTTTTTACAAATAAGAAAATTGCTAAACATTATATATATATATATATATATATATATATATATATATATATATATATATATAATTACATGATCTTGGGATTAAATATTATAATACAAATTTATTACCATGTTTTAATAAATATGAATATCGTATAAGTGCAATAGAATTAAACTTTAAAACAATTTTTCAGACACACTAAAGTAAGTCTATTAGTTTTCAATTAACTTAACATGTAATAAACATTTGTTTTATATTCATTTACTAAGCACGAGTTAGCTTAGATTTTATTTTTTTTACAATAAATTTTTGAATGATTTTATTATGATTTTAAATATTATATAAGTATTATTTAGGTAAAGAAGATAAATATTTTTTAAAATCAAAGTATTTTTAGTTTTTTCAATCATTATTCAATTGTCACTCTTACAAAATAAAAAGAAAAAATTCAATTTCCACTCCTTAAAAAAATAAACAAATAGATTGTTTAAATTATATGAAAAACTTTAGAGGAAGAAAGAAAACTACACTTTTAACCTTGATAGCAACAATTTTATTGAAATTTTCTGTACAACTTTACTAATGGTGTTTTTTATAAAGCAAAAGTAGATAAAAGTGAAGTATAAGTTTTGTCAAAGTGGGATACATAGAAGTTAGATACAGGATGTTTTGGACGTGAAATTGTCATTAAACATTAGATTTAGTCCATTTATGTTTTTGTTTTGGACGCATTCTTTGTTAAAATATTTGACACTTTTTTTCATAAAATCTGCACAACCCATCCAAACTCGTTACAGAGTCATAAAAGTTTATGATTTGCAATAGAGTGCAAAATAAATTTTTTTTAGAGATGACAAAAATAGTCGAATTGGATAAGTTAGTCCTGTGTTCAGTTAAAAAAGTATGTACATGGTTGTTATACGAGGAAGATTAGGACGTGACATTATAGGAAGAGTACAAGGAGGTCGGGAACGTCCTCAATGTATATGCTGTAAAAGGATGAGTCATAGTCAAGAGAATTGTTATTTCTTACATAGTTTCTCTTTTAAAACTGTTAATATTTCGAATATTGAAACTTTCACTTTTAAGTTTATCAAGGATGAATATCAAAAATATCTAAGATTAAAGTCTAATTGGCACAACCATCTTAATCTCTTAATACATATTTCTCAATTTATGAAAAGTCAAAATTCATGAATAATTGACTCAGATACTTATAATTATATTTCTAATAATATAACTATGTTCTCATGTTAATCTTAATTTATTTCTTCCAGTTTGATAACCTAACCCGTTAGCCCAATAGGCCAACTTCAACATCATTAAAAAAGTGAGGGTTACTCCCTACACCACCCCACTTTGCTCCTTTCACCACCACATTTTTTTAAAATTCCAAAACTATCCTTTATATTTTAAAATATCCTACACCCCACCTCTTTTCTTCAACGGATGTCAACATCCGTTGAAGAAAAAATACTTCCACGAATGTGCTACATCCGTTAACGGATGTGGCGACATCCGTTGCCTTTTTTGTTTTTTAGCTTTTAGTTTTTTTATTTTTTTTTTGTTTTAAATTAATATATAAATATTATTTAATTATTTTAAAATTATTACTTAATTATTTATAAATTAATTTTATTTTATTTAATAAAATAATAATTATTAATTTTAATTTATGTATTATTATTTAAATAATAATTAAAAAATTTATTATAAATATATTAAAAACGGATGTGCCACATCCGTTAACGGATGTGGCGACATCCGTTGCATTTTTGTTTTTTAGTTTAGCTTTTTTATCTTTTTTGTTTTAAATTAATATATAAATATAATTTAATTATTTTAAAATTATTACTTAATTATTTATAAATTAATTTTATTTTATTTAATAAAATAATTATTATTAATTTTAATTTATGTATTATTATTTAAATAATAATTAAATTTTTTTTTATAAATATATGAAAACGGATGTGCCACATCACGGATGTGGCGACATCCGTTGCCTTTTATGTTTTTTAGTTTTTAGTTTTTTAATTTTTTATATTTTAAATTAATATATAAATATTATTTAATTTTTTAAAAATTATTATTTAATTATTTATAAATTAATTTTATTTTATTTAATTAAATAATTATTATTATTTTAATTTATATATTATTATTTAAATAATAAATAAAAAACTTTTTAAAACTCTATTAAACGGATGTGACCACATCCGTTGAAGTTTTTTTTTTTAAATAAAAATAATAAACTAAAATATAAAATATGTAAATAAATGTTACGGATGTCAACATCCGTTGAAGGTGAAACAGATGTTGACATCCGTTTTATAGAAGGGTAAATAAGGTATGGGGAGGTGCAGGGAGTGGTTGGTGGTGGTGAAGGGAGCAACTCTCTAAAAAAGTTGGTGAGTGTTTCTCCCTTCATCACCACCAAATGCTCCATGTACCACCCATACTCAATTTTCCTTTGATATAAAATGGATATCAACATTCGTTTCACCTTCAAGGAATGTTGACATCCGTTTACATATTTTAACGTTTTCTTTATATTTTAGTTTATTGTTTTTATTTTAGATTTTATTTTAATAATATTTTTTATCTACATAATATATTATAAAAAACAAAAAAATTAAATACTTTAAAAATTAATTTAAAATATTAAAAAAAATTAAATAACATTTTGATATTAATTTAAAATATAACAAATTAATAAACTAAAAACTAAAAAAAAAACTAACGGATATGGCACATCCGTTTAAATAATTATATAAAAAATATTTAAATAATTAATTAAATAATAATATATAAATTAAATTAGTAATAATTATTTTATTAAATAAAATAAAATTAATTTATATATAATTACATAATAAATTTAAAAAGATTTAAATAATATTTATATATTAATTTAAAATACAATAAACTAAGAACTAAAAAAAATAAAGAAAATCTCAACGGACGTGGCACATCCGTTTAAGTAATTATATAAAATATATTTAAAGAATTAATTAAATAATAATACATAAATTAAATTAATAATAATGATTTTGTGTCGTTTAAGTTTCTTTTTAATTTTTAGTTTATTTAAATATTATATTTTAATTAATATATATATATATATTATTATAATATATTACGTAAATTAATTTAATTTAATTAAATAATTATTATTAATACAATAAATTAATTAACTAAAAAAAACAAAGTTTCAACATATGTGACATATTTGTTGAAGAATTTTTTCTTCAATGAATGTCAACATCCGTTGAACAAAAGAAGTAAAGGTGTAGAATTTTTTAAAATATAAAAGTTAATTTTAAAATTTTATAAAATATAATGGTGCAGGAGCAATCTGGGATAGTGTAGGAAGTAACCTCAAAACTCGTCTCACGTTTATTTTTTTAAGTTAAAACCCTACTACCTTCTTTGTTTTTTTTTAAACCCGCTCATTTCCATGTTCATCGTTTTGAGAAATTCAAATACAAATAATAACATTATATTTAAATGAAAACATAACTTAACAAGCTGACATCAACTCAACATCATCCTAACCATTGATATGAACTCACTTCAATCCGTCTATTTTTAACGTGAAATTCCAGTTTCAACGTCAGAAAAGAAAACCAAACAAACTCATAACTTCACAAACCAAATTGTAAAAGTCAACTCGTCTTCTTACTAATCGATCGGACTCGACCTGTTTTTCACTAATCAAAATTTAAGTCTGATAAACCCTATTTTACCACCGATATCCGCCAATGGATCCCAACACAACACAAACGAACACTCTCATAATTTTGGGGTTTAACAATAAGCAGTTAGAGAATCATCCAAACTGGGAACTGTGGTAGTTACGGTAGAAGACTAAAGAATGCATATGAAATGGGTAAAATTAAATCAGTTAAACCGTACCCGAGTTTAGCAGTGATGAAAAGTAGTAGAAACCAGAAGCTACTTTCTCTAGGACCATTTTTAATTCAACTTACTCACATCCACGAATCCTATTTCGACACCTAAACCAAACGACCCCTCACCTTTTCTCCTTCCATAACGTTCCATCGTCACATCACACATCTTCTTTTTCTTTTTATTCTTCCATAAAAAAAAATCTCATTATTATCTCACAACACTCAAACCAGGAAAAACAAGAGTGAAGATTTTTTACACACCTAAATATATTACATTTATTTGTCATTATTTTTTTTTCTTAAAATAATATAAAAGTTTACATTTCTTTTATCATTTTATTCTTATAATTTATGTTAAATGAATGTAAAAATACGAAAAACAAGTCAAAACGAGAGCAGTACACAACAACGCATATATATTATTGGGCCTAGGGCATGCACATCACTCAACCAAAACCTAACACGACGAGCTTTCAGAGTGATTGACAGAAGAAAGGGAGCACATACTGCAATTATGTGACCACATACCTTTGCCGTGCGTGCTCTCTTCTCTTCTTGTCAATCTCCGTCTCTTTCTTCGATCCAGTTCCCTACCTCTCCATTTCCGGTTAATGTAACTGCAGATCGAGTGAATGATGGAAGGAAGGAACATCGAACAAGTAGCCCTAAATAAAGCAAGGAGAAGAAGGTTATTGTGTTTAATTTTCTTTTAATCACTTCAAATAACTTCCTTAGTTTGCTGAATTTGATCATTGAAACCCTAATTTTGCAGGAACGTTTCCCAGATTTGCCAGTATGCTTGAATTTACACACAAGGTAAGTAAATAATGTATTATTTTTCGGATAGAAACGTGATGGATCCATGAGTTAGATTGAAAGGGATGACATGTATTTGATTGTTGTAGCATTGCACCGACCTTGTGGAAAATGAGATCATAGCTTAGGTTGGTGAAAATGTGGTGTATGAAGTCTGCATAAATAGGTTGCCCAGAACAATGCACAAACTATTTATCAGTAACAGCTTATTATAACAGAAGGTGTTAATTAACGTTATGTAAATTTGAATTAGCTTGATTGATACTACATAGAGTCAACTTTAGCAGATTTCAATATAGAATTAGCTTATTAAATATATATACTATGTTAAGTCAACCTTTAAAAACAATATTGATAAATTAAAATCCATGATTTTATAATTTTCTTCTATATTTAATGTAAATCCATCACTTTTTACTGTTGAGAGTGAGTTCTTAACTGACAATAGACATCAATTTTTTCTTAGTGTTAAAAAAAAAGTGAAAGTTTTTTTTTTTTTTTACATATATGTCATATTTGTATAGTTCTCAACAAAAAGTTGGAATGAGTATTCACATCCAAAACCACTCAACAACTGAAATATATTTTTTTTTAATTGAAAAATATTTTTGTTATACTTTCACTTCACTCACGACTGATCATCCTGTGTATATTTTTATTCGAAAATTGTCTCTTAATAACGTTCAAATGTGCAATTATGAAGATATATACTTTTTCTAATGCAATGAAATTGAATAACTATTTCAACTTTATAAGATTTGATCATAATTAAGAAATTTTTAGAGAAGGAATAAATCTGAAAAATTAAGCAAAATGTTTTACATAAAAAACTAACTAATTGTGATAGCAGTAAAATATTGATGTTCAGTTTTTCGGAAATTGAATTTTCAGCAACAAAACGCAAACTTTGAACCTGTTCGTTGGTATAATGATGTGCAGATACAATAAAATGGATTGAATTTTGACTTATAACGAGTTTAAACTGGGTTAATTAGATAAATTTATATTTTTAAAATATGGGTTAAATTAAATTAAATTCATTTAATCCCTAAATTAAATAAATTTGAGTCAAGTTGTAGAAGAGGTTGACTTGTAATCTATCAATAATAATTTTTCATTATTTATTTATCATTCTTTCATAAGTTTTTTTTTCATAATATTTATTACTTTTAATTATGTAAATTGATAATTTAATTTTTTAAACACTAAATTATTGTTTAATAATATTTAAATAGTTTGAATGTTAAATATATCTGATATGTTGGTTGATAATGTAATTTTTAATTAGTATCATTTAATGTGAAACATGTAAACGCACTTATTATTATAAAAAAAAAATCAATGAAATAAATTGAAAAGATAAATCAATTGTAAGTTAGTCAATGAGCCAACTAATATAAGCCTAAGCCAACATCTATGCTGCAAATTCATCTATGCATTGAACCAAGCTTGATTTTTGTTTGAAAAAATACTACTAAGAAAAAGAAAGAAATATACGGAAACTTAATAGAAAATAAGATTTTTTGAATTGAGAAAAAAATGAGTGAAAAGTGAACTAGTTTAAATAGTTGGGAGAATAAGTGAAAAATAAGAAAACAAAAGTTTGTGATAAGTTTAATTGATGCCATAACATAGATATAGAAATATATAACATATTCAAAAAACAATTTAATGTAAAAAAATACAATTTTGAAAATGTAAATTAAGTTAAAATAAAATTTAAATTAACGCACAAAAGTATTATAAAATATTAATAAATTAAAAAATATAAAAAGAAATTATCAAATTTTAAATTAATTATTTTTACTATACTTATTATTTTAATTATTCATTTGTTATAATAATAAAATATGTATAATATTTTATTATTATATATTACAAATTTAATTGATTAATTTTATTTTTTCTCACAAAATTAATTATTAAGTATTAAAATAATTTATTTTACAAAATATTAATATGTAAATTATTTTTATTATTATATTTTTTTTATTATATTATAATTTAAAAATAAAGCAATTTATTATATTTATTTTTACATAATTGATTAATTGATTACATTCAGTTTTTTGAACATTGTTTGTAAACTTATACATAATTAATTATTGATCTTAATGTTTACATAGTTAGAATAAAAAGGGTATATAATTATAAATGATTATAAATGATGATTTAAACAAATATAGTTGGTTCGATATTTGATAGTTTTAATGGTTGAATAATTATGTTTATTTATTATTAGAGTTTAACATTTAATCTTTTTCTTCCTCCCATTTCATTATGCTAATCATTTATACTAAGACCAGAGAAATAATGAGTTGTGCAATGCTTTTTCACACCACATCTTTGTGATAAATATATAGACAATTATATCAATTTCCAGCTGAAGATATTTCATTTGTGGACCATAATTGAGCTTTTGCTGTCATTATTCATGTATTTTGAGGTTCTGGAAATAGACAGATTTTAAAAAATAAGTTAAAATATATAAAATTATTTGAATTGAATGGAAAAAATAATCATAAATAAGTGAAATAAAAAATAAAACTATTTGAATTAAATGAAAAATAGAAAAAAATAGAAGGTTTGTTAATATATACAATTAATTTTTAAAGAGTATAAAAAAATGATAACTTATTTTTTAGTAAAAGAATAAAAAAATGTCATAGTGGTGAGGACATAATGAAAATGTGTTATAGACATTCATAATTAATGATGATTACGAATAATAATCATGTAGAGTTTAACACCAATTACATGCTATCTAGAAAAAGTAATGTATATTTGTTGACTACAGTACAAATGCTGCAAACGGACTGCATACAATGAATTCTCGAGGATGGCATCTTTCATATGTACATATTTAATAATCATCATTAATAAAATAAAATAATTAAACTATTAGATTATATTTTGAAATAATTGAAAAAATTAAATTACTTTTATTTTACTTCTTTTTTATTACTTTCAAAAAAATATAAATTTTATACTTGTTTAAAAAAAATTAAAAACTAAAAAATAAAGTATTAATTAAATATTAAGATATGTAATTAAATATATATATATATATATATATATATATATATATATATATATATATATATATATTGTAAAGGGAATTTACAGATACTCAAACATGAAGAAAAAAATAGCTAGAAATTTAAGTGTAAATTAAAAATTAAAAGTCATTGGCTTATTTTAGGTTTGATGTAGTATTTTTATTTGTTTAAGGTTTATTAATCACTATCAAATTTTTTTTCTATCGAAAATGAATTAAACTCAATATATTACTTAATGAGACTTTAGTAATTATTTATATTATTCTATCATATAAGTTTATTTTCGTTTTAAAATAAGATGTAGTAAAAATAATTGCAAATATTTATATAAAAATCTATCGATTTTTATAACTATTATTTTAAAAGTTATATAAAATGGTAATCGATTGATATGATGAAAAATTACACCAACCTTTAATGTCTATTAAACTTTTTAATTATATCCTCTGCAAGAACTTTTTCATAACGACATTGTTTAGTTATTTAATATTGAAGATTATTAATAATTATTAGGTTTAATGTCTCCGTAGGTCCCTATTTTGGTCTTGAATTTCAAATAGGTCCTCGTTTTTTTCGGCGTATCAATTGAGTCCTTGTTTTTGTAAAATTGAATCAATTACAGGCCTGCCGTTAATTTGGACAAACGCCGTTACGGTATTGGTTAGGTGGCATGGTTGACTGCAGACGTGGCATTTAAAACGATTATTGTATAAAATAATTGGTATGCACGTGTGTTTATTCAGTTTTCGGTAAGGGTAAAGTAGGAAATTTGAAAAAATTAAAAGGGCAACTGAGATTGGGGAAAAAGTTTTACGTTTTTATTGTTAGGGTTCGCGTGAGAGGCCAAAAATCGCGATCGTAAGTTCGAGACTGAAGCGGCAGAGTGCATGCAGTGGGCGGTGTGTGTGGGTCCTTTTGTTGTTGGAAGGAAGAAGCTGAAGCACGTGGTCAGTGGAGGTAAGTGTTTCTGCTTTATTGTATTCGTTTTGATTCAATCGAAACTACAATCACTTGTGGTGGTCCCCCATTGCTGTATGGTTTGGTCTCTGGTTTTGATTGCATTTTGGTGGTCCCCCATGTATGGACTGAATTAATTTCACTTTGTCTGAGTGCGTATGTTTAAAGTTATTTGATCTCTGTGCCTGTTTTAATATATATTTTTTTTGTCGTGATATGTTTTCATAATAGGTCTGTAGATATATTTATTTTGTGTTGTGCGTAATGGAGGACGCTATTGTGTGTGTGTTCCACCATGGAGGAAAGTTCATTAATGATAGTACCCTAAAGTATGAAGGGGAGACAACAACTTTGTCCTTTGACCCTGACACGTGGAGTTTTTTTGTGATTGTCAGTGCAGTCAAAAGTTTAGGATATGAGAATTTTAAAGATTTATGGTACTGTTTAGGAGGGGGTTTAGTGTTGAAAAATAGGTTGGAACAATTGATTGATGACAGAGGTGCCATGCATATGGCTAACTTAGCTAGGCTTAATGGTGAAGTTCACTTATACGTTGTCCATGTAGTTTCTGATCCCGAAGTCATTCATATGCTTGAAGGAGAAGTTGAAGGTAATGGTACAGTACAAAAAGAGGTTGAAGAAGATGGTGATTCTGTTAAAGTAAATGGTGAAGGTGATGGTGACTTACAAGAGGTCAATGTTTGTGAAGAAGATGGTGACAGTGTTGAAGTAAATGATGTAGTTGATGGTGAGTTACAAGAGGTGAACGAGGGTGAAGAAGATGGTGGTGCTGTTGAAGTAGAGGTTGAAGGTCATGGTCACGTAGAAGAGTTGCATGAGGTTGAAGAAGAGCAAGAGTTGAATGTGTGTGAAGGAGTCGTGGAGGATGAAGTTTATGTTTGTAGTTGGAGTACATCTACTGAAGAAGGTGATGTACATGGAATTAATGAGTGCTTAGAGGGCCTAGTAGATGTGAGTGTTGAATGTGATATAGATGGTGATGTAGATGGTAATGTCGAAGCAGAAGTAGAAGTAGAAAGTCTTTATGATAGTGATGATGACCGTGATAATGTGAGTGTTGAATGTGATGATCATGACGATAGAGGATTGTCAGATTTTGAGTGGAAATCTGAGGAATTTCTTAGTGCAACAGATAGTGATGAAGAGGTTAATGACACTGAAGGTTATGGGAGGTTTGGTATTTTTTGTATGCCAAAAAGTATGTTAGACTTTACATGGGAAGTTGGGACCTTTTTTGCAGAAAAGCAAGATATTTTAGATGCTGTAAAAGGGTATGCCTTGGAAAATGGGAGGAATATAAAGTTTGTAAAAAATGACAAGAGAAGATTGAGGATGAAGTGCTTTGGTGCAAAAGGAGAATGCCCATGGACCATATACTTTGGTTATATGGAGGCTGTAAAATCATGGCAGCTGAGAACTAAAAAAGACATTCATACATGCAGCAGGGAGTTCAACCTGAAGTTAGTTGACGCCAAGTGGTTGAGCAAAAAGTTGGTGAAAACAGTTCAGGAAAATCCTAAGATGAAGGGTGTTGATATTCGTGAAAAAGTTCAAAGGAAGTGGAACATAGGTATATCAAGGTCTATGGCTTATAGAGCCAAAGCTATTGCTTCTAATGAAATTGATGGATCCTTTAATGAACAATATAAGAGGATATATGATTATGCGCATGAGTTGTTGGAAAGAAATCCAGGATCTACAGTTAAGGTCCATGTTGAGAATAATGAGGGTGAGTTAATTTTCAAGAGATTTTACTGTTGTCTGAAGGCATGCAAAGACAGTTTTGTCTGTTGTAGGCCAATAATTGGATTAGATGGAGCCTTTTTGAAAGGGAAGTATGGTGGTGAGCTGTTGACGACTGTTGGGAGGGATGGAAATGATCAAATGTTGCCCATTGCATATGCGGTGGTAGAAGTCGAAAACAAAGATTCATGGATGTGGTTTTTGGAACTTTTAATTGATGATCTTGGTGGTGGAGAAGTGTGTTCTTCAATTACTTTTGTCTCGGACCAACAAAAGGTAATAATCATATTTAAATTGCTTCTTTCGTATATTGGTTGATTAATTTGATATGGTGATAAGTCATTTACGTTAACACCACAGGGTCTACTACCAGCCATACAACAGTTACTCCCAGGTGTTGACCAGAGATTTTGTGTAAGACACTTATATTCAAACTTTAGGAAAAAGTTTCCTGGTAAAAATCTGAAACAGCTGATGTGGAGGGCAGCTACTGCCACTCATCCACAAAACTGGGAAAGGGAGATGAGAAACATTAAAGATATAAATGAAGACGCATTCAAGCATTTGATTGCCATCCCTCCAAGGTTGACAATTTGTATTAATTATTTTTGCCCTTTGTATATTATTTTATGTTTGTCCATATTAGTTGCAGTTTTAACATGTGTATATATCATCTGTTGTAGATATTGGTCAAGGTCCAGATTCAGTCCAACACCAAAATGTGACACATTGGTCAACAATATCAGTGAGGCTTTCAACAGTGTCTTGGTTCACACCAGGACTAAACCAATCATAACAATGCTGGAAGAAATTAGGGTATACATAATGCAAAGATGGGCAAAAAACAGGGCTAAGATACAATCATTTTCAGGACCAATTTGTCCAAAGATGCAGGCCAGATTTACAAAGGAATCCCAAGCAACGAAGAATTTGATACCTAGGTAACTTTGTTCATAACTTCATAAATGTTTATTCATTCCTTGGTAAACTTTATGTCAGACACTAAAATGTGTTGTTTAAATTTTTTATTTGTTCATAGCTGGTCAACACACAAACTGTTTGACGTAAGACACGTCTCCCAAAGTGGAGAAAAATTTGTTGTAAACATAGACGAGTTCTCATGCTCCTGCAGGAGATGGACCATCACAGGAATTCCATGTTGTCACTCCCTTGCCGCAATGAAGTTTCTTAATATTGATGGCCAGCAGTTCATTCCGGCTTGCTTTCTAAAGTCCACCTATGAAGAAACCTATGCATCAATCGTATATCCCATCAACGGCAACAACATGTGGGACCTAACACCACATCCGGATGTCATGCCTCCTAGGAAAAAGGTTATGCCTGGAAGACCTAAAAGGAAAAGAAGACTGGAGCAGTGGGAGATCAGAAAGGATGATTCACGAGTGAGCAAGGGTGGTTTGCGGAAGAGATGCGGGATATGTAGGGAGGTTGGGCACAACAGGAGTCGTTGCCCGAAAGCAACCCAAGAACCAATCATGCCATCATCGCAATTATCTGAAGTGTGTATGAATGATGAGGAAGCTGAACTATAGATGTCTGTATAAATGACAATGATGCCAAGTTTAACGAACTTTGGTTATGTAATAGTCTAAGGAACAAGGTTGATTGTTTTACTGCTTTGTAAATGACAATGATGCCAACTATGTATGGTTTTGGATGTATTACAATGACCAGGAACGACTGTTGTCAATGACCAGGAACTGTTTTGGATGTATGAAAATGTTTTCGTTATATTACAATTTCCTTCTTGGACGGACGTCTTATATACAACGATACAGGACGACCAGACCGAACGCTCTGCAGCACGAAGGTTGTTGGACGAGCGATGCACGAGGGTGGACGACCACACCGAACGCTCGTCCAGCGAGCTAGTAGTTGGCCGAGCGCTACACAGGGGAAGACGACCACAACGAACGCTCGTCCAGCGATCTAGTAGTTGGACGAGCGCTACACAAGGGAAGACGACCACAACGAACGCTCTTCAGCACGCACGCAGTTGGACGAGCGCTAGACAACGGAAGACGACCACAACGAACGCTCGTCCAGCGATCTAGTAGTTGGACGAGCGCTACACAAGGCAAGACGACCACAACGAACGCTCTTCAGCACGCACGTAGTTGGACGAGCGCTAGACAAGGGAAGACGACCACACCGAACGCTCGTCCAGCGAGCTAGTAGTTGGACGACCGCTACTGGACGCTCGTCCAGCGACCGTAGAGGGCGCTCGTAATTTAGCTATCAAATGAAACTGCTTATTCAATAGTATCTCAGCAATGTAACAATCAAAATTGAAACTGCTTATTCTATAAATATTATTTACCATTATAACAATTGTCTAATTTAGCAGTAATTTTGTACACAGTATATGGACTGAATTTATAACAACTCTTCCATTTCATTCATTTCATTAATTTCATTACAACAGACCAAACCTACAACAAAGTTACAAGGAATCATCCTTTCGTCATCAACATTGAAACTAAAACTATCTGTATTACACATAAAACAGACACCAACAACATCACCACCTTCATCAACTTTTCAACAATGAAAACTGATTTTTGTAAATTCAGTATGATTTTCCTAGTACTATCCGTGTCTTGACTCTTCACTAGTGTTTCTTTCTTTCCTTCACTGTTGAACAAACTTCCCCTTTCGTCACCACCAATATCATTGCACCATTCGAAGAAGTTGCAACCACTTTCTTCACCACCATTCTGTAAAGACAGCATTCAACTTCATTAGGGAGTACCACCTTCTTCTCACAAACAGTACCAAAACTTGATTACGTTGAGTTGAATCTAACATACCTTATACTTGGAGCATCCCCAAAATTGCTTGCCCCGATTCTTCGTAGTTTTGGCAGTTCTCACCACACAACTTTGACCACAGTAGCAGATCGGTGAAGGCGTACCATTTTCCTTCCGCCTGGCACTGCAACTCAATGAATACCAAGAGTGCTCCTTCGACATTCTCTTCGAACAACTAGTACTACACCCAGCTGCGTCGCAAAACTACAACTTCGACCTCGTACTTCGAATCGAACAAAGAACGCGCACCCTCCCACTTCGAATCCAACAAAGAACGCGCACCCTCCAACTTCAAATCGAACAAAGAACGCGCACCCTCCCACTTCGAATCCAACAAAGAACGCGCACCCTCCCACTTCCAATCGAACAAAGATACACCTGATTTTTGGATCCAACTTAGGATCCCATTTTTGGCCTCTCACGCGAACCCTAATATTAAAAACCCTCAATTTCTTCCCCCAATTTCATGTGCATTCGTCAATTAAAACCTGTTGGCCTTGAATTTTTTCAAATTTCCTAGTATGCCCTTACCCAAAACTGAATAATCATACGTGCTTACTAATTATTTAATACAAAAACCGTTTTAAATGCCACGTCTGATTAGTTACTGCAGTCAACCATGCCACCTAACCAATACCGTAACGGCTGTTTGTCCAAATTAACGGCAGGCCTGTAATTGATTCAATTTTACAAAAACAAGGACTCAATTGATACGCCGAAAAAAACGAGGACCTATTTGAAATTCAAGACCAAAATAGGGACCTACGGAGACATTAAACCTTATTATTATTATTAGTATTTATTCATAAGATTGAAATAAAGAAAATACAGTGGTGTGATGTTCTTTTCCAAGGAGGTTTTTTCATGCACAAGAAAATAGATTTAGTTACAATCTTTAATCACATTTTTAAACAATTCGTCCATCACCATTGAGCCAATAATTTGCTTGGATTAAATGACTTACTTTTTTCTTTTTAAATTTATGTAAAGCCTATTTAAATAATTTATCAGGTAAAAAAAAGCAATTAAATTTGTTTTGAGTTTACACATATTTTTCATAATTATTTCTAAAATTAATATTGCTATTTTAATTTTTAAACGTTATTATATTTTATCATTAATATACATATTAGTTAATTTGATTGGCCATACGTCTTAATTGCTGAAGTAAATTCCCAACACATTTTTTCTTTTATAAAAGACAAAACAAAGTTAAACCAGCTAACACATTAATGAATATAACCGTCTCTTGAAATAAAAAAACTCTTAATTAATAATATTTTAGTTAAAATAATTAATATAAAAGACATTCTAAATTGGGTCTTACTGAAAGGATAAAGCCTAACCTCTATTTTAAGTATTAAAAGAAGCTGTTTCATGAGATGCTAACTTATTAATTTGGATAGAATATATTTTTTATTTAAATTTAAAATATGATTTTATTTGAATTTTGAACATAAATTTGTAGATAAATTGATATTTAAGTTAATAAGATAATTAAATATTTATATAATCGAACATAAAAATATTTATAATAAAACATGAGAATAAGTATTGATTGAAAAAATACTAATTATATTTATAAATCAACGAGCCTATATTTCTATTAATAATATAATAAATAGTAATCAAATTATCGACCGTTATAACGTATAAATATAACTTAAATAAATATAAGTTTGGATAATAAGAGAACTTAATTTTTTTTATTAAATCACGTTCTTAAATATTGGACCAGATACATTATTATTATTATTATTATTATTAAAAGTATATTAATGAAGTGAAGTTAATATTTTTGAAGTTATAAGAGTAAAAAATGTGTATATGAGAAGAGTGCGATGCGTCAATGTGATTGACACAGAAAGCCACCCCATGCCAAAGAAAGTTAATTGCAGAGAGGTAGTGTTGAGAGGAAAGTCAATGTATTTTTTATTTGATAACAATATCGCTTTTACTACACAAACTATAAAAATATAATGATAAAAGAAACGTAAATTTTTGTATTATTTTAAAAAAGAAAAGAGTAAAAAGTAGAGAAAAAATTATTTGACACACTTAAATATTTTATATTTATTGAACAATATCTTTATTTACTTTTTATTCTTCAAACAATATAAAAATTTATATTTTTTTTTTACTATTTTATTTTTATAATTTGTCTCAAATGAATGTAAAGATATATTATAGTATTGTTACTTAAAAAATAAGTAAGTACACTGTGTAAAATATTTAGTTGGATCAAATCATCTTTACTCTTTTTATTTATTTATTTTTTCTGATAAAAACCACTGATTCTTATGCACACGCGTCTTTATCAGAACACACGAAACCGCTTTCTGTTTTTGCCTCACTGACTCTCCTCCTATCTATGGGCCAGTTTTTCAGCAATTCATCATCCTACACTCCTAAGTGCCCAAACAGAGAACAACCAACAATCTTCAATTCCTTTTCCTTTTCTCTTTCTTCTCGCCATTACTGTTGGAATCCGAATTTAGGGACCAGTTTTGGTTTTACTCTCTCTACTAATCCTTCCTCTATTTCTGATGTGTTCGGGAAATAATGGCGCTCACACACACCAACGCAAACTAAATTGAAAGCTAGCAAAAATACAAACAACCCTTCTTTGTTTCTGATGTGTGATGCATGCACCTCTGGTCCCTTGATCATGACCACTGAGACTCTCTTTGCATGTCGTTTCTCACTCCCCTTTTGATTCTATTACCTCAGACGGAGCAATAGAGGACGACAAAGCCTGAAAAAATTTTCCTTTTTCTTCTGCCCAGATTTTCTAATGAATTTAACACTGCTGGTATAATCTGTAAACAAGAGGGTTGAGAGAGAGAAACAGGAGTTTTTTCATTGAAACTTGTTGCCGATTTCTGGCTTCTGACTCTGCAAACCAAAGTGAATTTATTTGACTGCAGTTTTGCACATGTGCTGTAGAGTGTAGTACACTGGTTAGTTGTACAAGTCTCCAACACTGCAGATAAAAACACAGAATTGGTTTTTTGATGTTGTCTTCTCGAAGTTATGGTACTGTCCCTTCAGGTGATTACTACAATCTCTCTCTCTTTACACTCACCCACTTTTACATGCATAACTTTAATTTTCTGGGGTGGTGTTTAACTGTTCTGATTGTTTTCGTGTAGAATAAAAATGAACTGTAGTGGTAGAGAGATCCACGCAGAGCAGCCTCTATTGATTGACAAGCTCTGATTTTGATGGCGTTTTGTAGCTCCTCACCGTCTATACCAGAAAAATACAAGAAACTGGTATCGTCTTTCTTCAGTTCTCCTAAGCTATTCGCCAATTTCACATCGAAAGTGTTGTGTGAAACTGAGAGTGCGATGAGTCCAACCTCTATACTCGACAGTAAGCCTTTGTCTGGCTTGAAAAACCCTTTCAGGTCAGAAACAAACAGCCCCAGAACCCCAGTTGGCGAACACAAGCGTTATTGGGATAAATTGGATTCAAAGGGTCTTGTTGATGCTCTTGTTGACGACAATAGACCTGGGGAAGTAACATCAAAGTCACAAAGCAGAATGATTCTCTTTGGATCCCAGCTTAAGATTCAGAATCCTCCACTGTCTCATCCGACAGTCTCTCCTCAATCACCTAAATCTGTGTTTGGTTCCGCCAATTCAACCCTCGAACCCTCCAAATCTTCGAGAGTTTTCGCGGGATCTATCTCTGCCAGTGAAATGGAGCTTTCAGAGGACTACACTCGAGTGATTTCTCACGGGCCTAACCCAAGAACTACTCACATATTTGATAACTGCATCGTTGAGAGTGGCTGTTTTGATTTTGGATGTTCTTCCTCTCCAATGGAAAATGTGTTTCTACCTCCCCACACCAGTTTTTCCACCGAAAGCTTCATGAGTTTCTGCTTTTACTGCAATAAAAATCTTGGTCAGGATATGGACATCTACATATACAGGTACCTTTTTATTTTCTGTATCCATCCATACCATAAACACCACTGTAATTTATGCAGTTGTGACAACCTTTTAAAGTTTTGCTACTTGATTTGGATGCGCGTATCTAATTAAGATGTAGGATTGACAGAAAATTTACAACTTTTAATCTCTGCATGAAATTTAAGGTGATATCTTGCATTGGCTTCAGATCACTTGGCAGAGTTAAATTTAATATAATGGATGTATAATTTAGTGACTTTCATCTTTGGCTTCTCCCAGTAGAATGTCAAGACACATTTGATTCATGGAAAACACTCTGATGAAGTTTTTATACAGATGTTTCCACCACTATTTTTGAATTAGAATTTACGTTTTTATCTGAACAATCTGTATAATCAAAGTTTATATTAAACGTTAACATGAATCAGTGAGTTGAAGTTTCAAGTTGGATTAGAGAATGACTGATTTTTTTATCCAATAGCTTACAAACTGACAAGAAGATACTGATGGGAAACTTTGAATCTAGTATTGACAGATGGTGATTGGATAAAAGACAGATTTTGAACAAAATTAAGTGAAAATATGTTGGATGAGCTGATGAGTGTGGTTGTGTGGTTTAAAATTCAGGGGCGAGAGGGCATTTTGCAGCCGTGAATGCCGTGACGAGGGAATGCTGTTGGAAGAGAGGATGAACAAATTGAAAGCTGGAGATTGAGATGATGTGACATAGATCAGTTTCCTTCCTTCCTTCCTTATTTGGTTTGCTTCAAAGAACTACTAATAATAACTCTTTGATTTTTGTTAGTTGCTTTTGCATAGATTCATTTTTGGGACATAAAGTGGTCCTTAAAGATCCTGGATCCACTGTACCTGGTTTTGTTCTTTCTGTTTCTCTCTTTCTGGGTGGTAGTTCTGTAGAAGAAGGTGGAAAGGATTGAAAATGAAAGGCTGAAATACTGTAGAGAAGATTTTGATAGAAACGATGAATTAGGAGCATGCTATTTGGTTTTGCTTTGCTCTTAAAGTTTTCGACAGTAATAATACATACTATAATTACCTCACGTAAGACCAATCTCATCGTATCAACTAGATTTTTTGAGGATCTGCACATATCGTAAACACTTTTCTGACTGCATTTGAGGAGTTACTCTCTGCCAATTTCGAAAGGGAGAATTAGAAGAAGCCAAGTTGCTGTTTTATCTTGACAAAAGAAGAAGACACTAACAATTATGGTCGTACCTTTATTTGGTTGATTGGTAGTTTTTGTACTCAAGCACATTTTGTCCTCATGGTCCCTGTCCCACTACCAATGAACTTCATCACCATTTTATTAATTTCTCTATTTTTATTTATTTTATCTCTATCACTCAGCCCAAAATTGAAAAGTGTAGATTCTATTATGAACACTTGAATGTTGAGTTTTACTCATTTCACACCGTTTTTCTTAATAATAAAAAAGTGAAAATAGAAATGTTAAATGAATGCAAAATAGTTTTCTTTGTTCTATAATATATATAATATCTAATTTAGTGTTTTTCTTTTATGTAACATATACATTTCATAGGTAATCTAGTATTTGGGATTTCTAAGAGGATTCTGTTTATCTGGAAAACTCGTTTTTACTACTTTCAACTTTTTTTTGATAGGATCCTACTTTTCAAAACACCACATAAGTGTCGTTTTCTCTTATTATCTCCCTCTTTTAACATTTTTACTAAATACTTTGACACATAAGTTTTTTACATTATGTTGTTTCTTACTTTTTACTTTTTTATTTTTTGAAAAGTTAAAAAAAATTATTTTTTTAAGACTATTTTACCTTTGTTAGGTATGTCAAATGAATATCAGTCTCTGTAATGATACCTTTACTTTTTTACTAACTCCACCAATAACCATACATAGGTCAAATTGAGATGCAGGTGTATGTTTGATTAATACTAATAATAAATATACAATCAATATAATTAATTACCTAAATATCATAAATTTATATATAGATTTTGAAATACATTTTTGATTAGTGCTAATCTAATAAGGTTCAAATAGTAATGATTTAATTTAGAGTTAATATAATCCTTCTTAACGTTATTTCTACTATTAGTCTGATTCAATTAACCGATCAGCTTACATAGAACCGTGAGTTATCAACTGCCCGGTTCTTTATTGATCGAATAGTCTGTACACATGTTTAATTTCATAATATTTTCTTCCCAATAACAAATACGTTTCAAAGAATAAAAAAAAGAAAGAAATATTAAACTGTCTTAGGGTATGACTGTAAGCGATTTGGGTGTGGCAATAAGAATGACCTTTTTACTTTCATCATAAAGACTTTTACTTCATATTTCTGGAAGCAATCACTGCAGCAGTTGACTTATCATTACCAACTGTTCCATTCACTTTCAATTCTTTCTTTTTTTTCTTCCCTGCCCCCACTTCTCAGACGACAACTTCACTCGGCCTAGATCCCAAATCTCCAAAGATTAATAATGCACCTTTTTATTTTCACTTTTATAAATCTATAATTATTGTACAACCAATCTAAAAACAGAATTTCTTTTGCCAAACATTTTCAGAAGGAACATAATATCAATTTCTTAAATTCGTCAATTAACAATCAAACCATTGGAAGAAAACAAAGTTCGAACATTTGAATCCAGAATCTGACGATGGTGTCTTGTTACGTTATGAATGCGGTTGAAAATCCAAATGTGAGTCCAAGTCCTACATTGGATAAAAATAAAAAAATAAAACATTATATAAAGATCAAAGACTCATTGTCTTAAAGTTTAGGTAAATAGTGATGTCGATCCCTTTTATAATTAATTCAAATGTTATCGATGTTTATGTAATACATAGAACCTCTTCTCGATAAACTCAACAAATGTTTGGTCATTGTTAACTGTTTCTGTCAGACACTTGATAAGCTGACAAGTGGGATCAAACTCAAACTTTGGAGACCCCACAGTCAGATCAAGGCAACCAATAACTCAAATATGTGACTGATAACTCTTCTGAGCTCTTTGTTACCCTTTTTACCAAAATCGTTAATGATCTCATCACATATTATCAAAGGTATTCAACCAAGTTCAACATCTATGCGCATTATTGTACCTTCTCCAAACCACGAAGGTAACAATAGAGGCCTTCTTTCACTTGCTACCAATTATGCAGACACATTTACAGACATGTCGTTTCTCCAAGTTGCAACTGTTCATCACCCTTTTACATGTGAGCATTGCGTTTTATTGTCTTTCCACAGTTTAACTGATAACATATATTCTGTTTTCTATTCATTTATCGAATATGCATTGTTCTAGAAGCTTTAATTATTAAATAAAATCACATAACCGTACGAAAATTATACCTATGATTATGATTATAAAGACGAAGAACCATAAACAAACATTTTTTTATTAATCCTCCAACAAGTTTCAATTACTTATTCATAAACTTGCAAATTCAGTTTGTTAAAATGACATTTTTTATTAATATTTACATGACTGTTTGTTTAATTACTTATTTTAACTACTATTTACAATTTTCTAACAAGAATCAATAATTTTTACCAGAATCAAATTAACCCATTATTCACGTTTATAGGAAAAAAAAAGATCAAACCAAAACTTAAGTATTTTTTTTTTATCAAATTTAACCAATAATGAGTTAACACTCAAATTCGTAACCTGTCGAATTTGTAAACAGTTTGCATGAGAGCCTCGCTTCGGAGAATAGGCCTTATAAAATGAGGCCGGTCCACTTGTTTACCGGCTCATTTTGTTGGGCCTAATGATGATTGGTTTAATATAGATGACTTTATAATTTTTTATATTTTTTTATAATTTTGTGTCAATTTTACAATTTTTTTAAACTATCCAAAATTTAAAGTACTAGGACTCAATGGATAACCTTGAGTGTAATTTTTAACCTAATTAATCGGGTTGAGGATTTTCAGAAATGTATTATTTATTATGTTAAACATACTTCTAAAATAAAATTTTCCAATTTTTATATATTCGGATTGATTTTTTCTAATAATTATAAGATACTAACAATATTTATAATACATACATAAATACATTCACATGTAAAGTATAAAATTATTAACCGAATATTATTTTTATTATATATACTAGTAAAAGCATATGTATCACATTCACATGTTTCTTTATGATAATAAAAAATAATAAAATCATTATTATTATAATTGTAAAATTAAAACAACTTTCGTAACTTTATTGAAAATATAATTTATTTATTTTATGGATAGTTTTATAATTAAAAAAAAGGATTAAATTTAAAAAACTATCAAATCAGGAAAACAATTAAATTTAGAAAATCAATCAATTAAAAAATAAAATTGATAAAATACTTATTTTAATTTTAAAAATATTTATTTAAATAATAAAATTAGAAAAAAAATTCTTTATTTATATATAATATAATATAATGTCCAGGTATATATATTATATAAAGGAGTTAGGTGAAGTTCATTAGAGAAAAGATTAATTTTGAGAGAATGTTAATGATATCAGAGAAAGATATTAAGGAACACTAATGATTATTGATTTGAAGTTTAGTGGTAATAAGCTTGCTCTATTTGAAAACTTAGGCATTAATCCCCATCAAATTACAATGACTAACTTAAGATAATGATGCAATAGAGTTACTTTTTTTTCATTAATTTTTTTTCTCTTTTGTCTTTCTTTCTTTCAGTTATTTATCCTGAAAAACGGCTGTACAATGATAACTGTATCACATACAGTCAATATGCAATTCAAAGGTTCCAGAAATTCCTTGATCATTCCAATTATTCAACTTTTGATGGGACATGAGAGTGAAAATAAAATATAAATTTGATCGTCAATTATTATTTTTACTTAACCATTAATTTTAAAATTGAAAATAATATTAATTACTTTCTTGTTATTTATATTTGTATTAACTTAAAAACAAAAAAAATGGAATAAATTATGATAAATATTTAAATCAAAGCAATTTTTTAAATATAAATAAAATAAGAATTATACAATTAGTTGAATAATTTTATTACAATAATTATATATGATACAAGTAACAAGGTAGGTATAAATAGAGGATAACTACTCGTCGTATCTCCTTTTGTGTTTAAGAAAAGTTATATTATATTATAAATGATATCAATACTCATTCTTAGTTAAAATAGTTACATTTTGTAGGAAACATTAGATGTTTCGAGTGAGGATACTATTCTTTTAATATTATTTTTCCGATGTGTCTTAAAATCGGAGCTGATAAACAACACAAAAATAATTGAGACTTTAAATGACATTGTTATTATAAATAATAACTGTGCTGTGTGTTATTTTTTTAAGATAAATAAAATAAAATAATTATTATAATTATTAAAATAAATATAGATATAAATAGTTTTTATAATTTTATTATAGATAATTTTTTATTACAAACAAAATATTTTAGTTTTAGAAAATAATTAAATATAAAAAATGATCAAATAAAAGATATTGAATTTAAAAGGAACACTTAAAACATATATTCAAGAGTAAAACTGAAAAAGAAACGTGTATATTAAAATGAAAGGTTTAATTATATATTAATATAAATTATTATTATTTATGATAAATATATGAAAATACAAGCGATCAAGACATAGGAATTTATAAATTTATTATCTTGATATTTTGCATTAAAAATAATGTGAATATTTTACGTATTGGTAAATTTTGTGAATATGTATTTGTTAAAGGTATTTTGTTAAAAGTATTTTATTGTTTAAGACATAATCTAGACGATCAAATATTATATTAAAATTTTAAATTTACAATAAATATAATTATTTATTTTTTATTTTATATTTATATTTATAAATTTTAAGATGAACCTATTATTAATAAAACTATAATTACGGTCTAAGAAGTAATAAATAATACTCATTTGTAAATTTATTATAAATTATGTTTAAGATTTTTTAGGATTTACAACCACTTAATTGTTCTTATAATTGTTCTTAGGATTTACAACCTATGATGGATTATTTTTACCAGTTATAATAGGTTAGTCATAATATACTATTTTTCCACTAGTGTGATCTTAATGTTGACTTATAAAAATGTGTAACATAACAAAAATATCACAAAGTTTTCTAATCAAAGGTGAGACAAACTTTGAGTCTAATTGATGTAATTTTTTCCTAATTATCCTCATGTAAGAGAGATAACAAAGTTATTCATATTAAAATGTGAAAAGTAATTAAGAAGAAAATGGTTGGGAGTGTGGAATTGAAAGAAAGAAAGAGGCAAACAGTTGATATTTGAATGACAATGTAACCAAAAGTTGGGTAAGTCTGAAGGGAGTGGCTGGGTGGATTCAAAGTTGCACATGCCGATGTTTCCTTTCATATGTTCATGTCTTTCAACATGCACCAACTCGACTTTGAATACATTCTCTTTTCTCATGAAAAGAATTCGCGAAGGTTTCAGTTGGTGGCGAATGACAACCACAATTACGAGTAGTCTTGTTCATCTTAACAGTTTCTGTAGGTTACAGAAATATCAATAATATAGTTTTATGTGGGTTATACAAACACCAATAATATCTTAACTAACTATATAAAAAATTAATACCATTCTTTATCCAAAATCTTAAAGCAATGGGTCTTTCACCTGTTCTATTTTCTCATTTCTTATCTAACGTGGAACTTAGACTCACACTTGAATTTGGATTCCCAATTAAACGTAAAACCAATTACGATCTTACACACATCAGAAATCCAGAATACTCGTGTGTCTATGTATTTAGTTGTGAAAATGAATCAACAACATTAGACCCAACTCAACAATGTTGCTGAAAGCAACGTTCAAGAAGAAGAAGATAGCAACCTGACCTAGGCCACACAATTTACACTTAAATTCCAGGAAATTCTACCACTATGACACAATCCTCTGATAATTCATTAACTTCAATTTAATGATGTTAGGATACACTCAGTGTCGCGTCACATAAAAGGAGACCCATGAAAGTGAACTAATCACAGATTGGAGAAATGGCCAACACTGTGAAGTGGGGTCCTCGATTTTCTATGTTGATTTTCAAAATTATTTTCAAGTTAAACCTTTTGCATTTGCTTAAATTCCTTCGTTTAAACAGTGGAAACTTGATTTGCCAAGACAACCAAGCAAAGGGTACGTTTGCCATGTGCAGGCTAACTGGCTGAGCAGCATTGCACATACCATTTTGACTAGAATCACATAAAGAGATCTTGTTTCTTCGCTGTACATGAAAGAGAAAAAAATAAAATTAGAAAAGACATAATTGTTTTCGCCAAAAGATAAAACAATCCACAATATTTGTTCTATTATTGCCACTTGCAAGTAGAGATTTCGGCATTCTGTAGTCAACTTGTCCATTCATTGTTCTGTCACATTCGTTTGTCAATTGAATTTTATTTTATGGTGATTTAGTGAATAACAATAATGCTTAGTATGATATAAAGTTGTTCAAAATACGAGAAAACAAAAGGTATGCCATGTTAACTTTCAAGTTTGGTGCATTCAGAAGTGATATCTCAGATGCAAATCCGTTTTCATAAGCTAAATCAACCAGTCCATTCCTCATAGCTAAGTAATGAAAATTCTAATACAAAAAGCTGCTGAGAATTCTAATACAAAAAGCTGCTGAGAATTCTAATACAAAAAGCAGACGAGAATTCAAACGTGAGTCTAAATCCCACGTTAAGTAAAATTGAAAAAGTAGAGTACCATTGCTTTAAGGTTTTCGATAAAAAGTGATGGCAATCCCTTGTGTAATATCAGAGTCGATAATTCGTCTTGGAATGCTTACGTTTGAAAAAAAGTGTAACAATGTAGAAAGAACTCATTTTTAAAGGAGAGATTGTTTTAAGATTTTGAACAGAAAGTAATCTCAATTATGGTCATCTTGTCAACAAAGTTAGAAGATATTTCTTAACAGTGATTGTGACTTTCTTACCTCACTCACTAAATACCTTAGAAAAATAATCAATTAGCACTCCAAATTCATATAATTCATTAAGCTAACCAGACGAACAAGACTACCTATTGCCTCATGTGCTTGGGAGTTTCTCAGTTTTCTCCTTTATTTCTCAATAATGGTGGGGAGAAAAACTATGATGCAGAGAGTCTTAGGAAAAAAAAACTAGCATGAAACAGAGAAATACTGAGTCTTAATAAATGACTACATTATCGTATAAGATAGGTGTCGTATCTAGGTTCATACACGAGAGAAGAAAAAGGATTAGACAATCACGAAGCTAAATACAAGTCACTTATCTTTTAAACCGAAAGCAAAGGTCAACAGAAAAGAAGAACGAGCACTCAGACAACTCATATCTATAATTAAGCAGGTGCCTCTGTCAGTTCAATAAAGTAGAATTGTGAACAGCAAAAAATGAATCCCTCAAACTGATAATCATAAAGTTGTGAGAATGAAATTCACGTAACATCAGAAGAACTACTGGACAAACTACCAAAAGCGACGACAAAACAACATAAATAAACATGCTATAAAAGAATCCAACCGCACATTACCCCACCTTCATGTAATTTTGTGTTAAAGTCTAACTCAATACTAGAGAACCGATAGTTTGACAGTGGATAAAACAATATATTTATACAAATCTCGTTAAAATAGGTTCTAAGTTGATTTTGATACTATGTTAATAACTAGACTTTAAGTCTAATTCAATCTCATAAAACAAACTTATAAAACGAGACTTACATTTATTTATATACTATAAATCTTATCTTAACTCGAGGTGGACTTTCAATGACCGTTGATTATCTCAATTTCTAATTTCTGAGGCCTGAAGATGAGTTATTAACAAGGAATAAGACAGATATCAGATAGTTGTAGTATTTAGTTAAGGTAATTCATTTGTTTGATTAGAAGATGATGTGTGACATTATTAATTGTTATTAAATGCAAAGTGGGGTCAAAAGCAAGGCCCCTCCGACCACTCCCTTTTTATTTTCCACATCCGCCATGTCCCTTAGAACATGGAGGAAATTATGACAGTCTTCCCTACTTAAATTCCCATTCTCTCTTTCATCTCAAACACCATAAAAGCTCTAGTTGAACAACACACTCTTACTAGTTCTTGAAGCAAAAAAACCATCAATCCCAACTGAGAAAGCGCACAACTTGTCAACATAAAGTAAATAACCAAGACTGTTTCTGTCATCATTGCGCTCGAATCCGACCAAAACAAGAAAAGAACCACCCGTGGCTGCCATTATCCGAAGATTCTCATTCTCCTCCTTAAAAGGGAGATAAGAGTTCATAAAGAACTTGTCTTTACAGCCAGATATGGAAGTGGAATCGGTCAAGTGTGAGTGCTGTGGCCTCAAAGAGGATTGCACCCCAGAATATATCCGCGACGTGAAGGCCAAGTTTGACGGGAAATGGCTATGTGGGTTGTGCTCAGAAGCAGTGAGAGACGAGATTAACAGAGGGAAAATGCCTTTTGCCATGGATGAAGCTGTGAAAGCTCACATGTCATTCTGTGGGAAGATCAAATCGAATCCTGCTGTTAGAGTGGCTGATGGGATGAGGCAGATGCTGAGGAGAAGGTCAACTGATTTTACTTCACCGTCAAACAAGTACAGTGGCAGGTCAAACACCACTTCTCAAGTCACCGATTACTCCACTTTCACATTGCACTGATGAAAACAGAGGAACCTGCAAGTTGGAACAGGGAATACCATATAACTATCTTTCCTTTCGTTCAAATAAAGTTTATACTTAGCTTTTTGTGGCTATGCTTCTCATTTTGTCTTGTTGTACAGAGAGTGCTTTTTCGCTTCATCCGTCTTTTTCTTCTCTTTCTTTCTTTTTTGCTCTATTTTCCTTTCTTGGCAGCAGACATCTAATTTCCAAGATAAACTGTTTAATCCCAACTTTATTCTGCATGTGACTGATCGGCAGAAAAACCATTCTCTTCCAAAAGTTCCTCTAGATCACACCGTACATACGATTTCTGCTTAAGATGGAAAAAGATTATGTAACTATCTTAATGCTTCCCGTTAAAAGATTAATCCCTTTGAAACTAACTTATTTTACAAGTCAAGTGGCATTTGTTGAGTATTGGAGAAATACAATAACAGATAAGACATGAACTGAATCATACAATAGATTTGACACCAATTTTTATTCAAAACTTTAAAAGAATAGGTTAACAAGTCTTTCATTTTTGTATAATATTCTACTTTTTTATTTTTATTCAACATGACTCACTCTTTGAATTCCCACAAGCATTTGATGTTAAGCTCAACGTACTGTTTTTGAGCACTCTTTCTCATCTCAGTTTTACTAAATAATATGGGACCAATCTTTTAGTGCGACTGGTACTAGATTTCATACCATAATATTAAACTGAAAAACAAAATGTTCAGAGGTTTGACGCTATCATTTGTTGTCTATTTATTTTATCAGCAATCATTTCTTGTCCATAAACTTATCTGGGAGTTTAATTACTATGTTATTAAAGAAGCTCCTATGGTCAACTTCTCACTCTGTAACCCTCGACTTTCAAGCACAAAAAATGGATTTTTTTTTCACTGCCCTGTGGCTATAATGGAGAATGTCATCATCAACTTGTCTTATGTAATGATAGTATGCGATTTTCCTTTTATCTTACTACGTTATGTTATGTGGCTGACGATAGTTTTCTTGAGGTTGAGGCATAGAATATCCTGAAAGGTCCATTAAAGCAACACAAATCAAATGGCGAAGGACTAAATCCATTTGTTGCAGCTAAAGATGGATTATGAAATGTGATAATTAAGGTACTTAATTAGCTTTAACATTTGTGTGAATTATAATATCATGATTAGGCTACTGTGCCATTTTGGAGTTGGTGGTGTCGTGATGAATGGTAGCCGCCACTAGGCAACCACGCATGGATTCCAATTCTTCAAGTGCAATGATTTTCCGTAACCATTAAGTCATAAACTACTGAGACCTGACCTTCCAAGCAATTATTTATGTATTTATGATAAATTAATGGAACACGACTGATCCTTACTGCTACTATTGGAAACTCCTTTAGAACATACACATCTCCTCTATTCATCAGGATTGACAATTTCTCCTATTCTTTAGGGTCACGATTGATTTTTTAAACATTTTTCTTTTAAGCAAAATAAAGTTCATAAATAATAGAAAAAAAAGAGTCCTCCGGAGTCAAATACGAACTTGTTTAGATTTCCAATATGAAATGGGTTTGGTAAAGGAAATTTTGTAGAACCTTGAGGGAAGAAGATTCTAGCCGCTTAATGAAGGTTTAGAAGCACCTTTTATCCCATATAATTTCTTAATGCATATTTTGAAAGTAAGCTTGTTATGCGTGTGTCAAGTTGGATCGAGTTTGATGTCACTCTAATACTACTATAGATATGGTATCTGTAAAGTAACGTGGTCAAAATTTTCAATTATTTACTGCCAAATGAGCGGTATTCAACCAAAAGAAAATGAATTTATGGTAATTTTAAACAAAATTAGAAATGATCAACTTTATAGTAGTTAACCCTTGCCAAGCTGAAGTACATGCCCTGGCATATACAGGGCAGGCCCAAAATGAGGATATGCCAGTTTAATTCAATTTACAGATTGGAATAATTCACCAATAGTCTCTACAAGAACAAATTCCACCACTAAAATGGTGAAACCTAGTCCTGTCTCTCATAACAATCTCTGTTCGGTACTCCTTTGAGACCAGTTTCATAAAGGAATGACAATCCTCACAAATTCTAAGATTTTTAATTATACGAATGCATGATGATTCTTTTCTCTCACCAATTAGGCCGTAGCACAGTGCTAATTTTTCGCTATGCCAGAGAACTATTTCTTTTTTTTCTTCCTCTTCCAAATCAACCAAAATTCCCGAAGAGCTTGGTGTGTAACCAACTAGTTTCAGTTGACTCACTATCTCATCTAACTTTTTATATATTTCATCTGATTGCTTATGATATCTATCTGCCATCATAAACACATGCACCTCGTTATTCAGTTCAATCCTACTACATGCCTTCTCCTTTGAGATACCTTTATGACTCATTAATTTCCTGACCAGTCCGACATTATCCCACCTTTTTTCTTGGGCATAAATATTTGACAAAACTACAAGGGCCCCATCATGATCAGGCTCTAACTCAAGTACTCGTTTTGCAGCAAATTCCCCTAATTCAAGCTCACCGTGATTTTGACAAGCAGACATTAGGGATCCCCAGATGATAACATTTGGCGGAAAAGGCATAGTCTCAGTAAGCTCCAATGCTTTTCTCAAGAGTTTGGCTCTGCAATATAGGTCCACCATGCAACCATAATGTTCACGTTGGGGAGAAATGTTGTGGTCATTGATCATGGAGGAAAATAATTTCTCGCCCTCCTCAACCAAGCCTGCATGACTGCATGCATAAAGTATACCTATAAACGTAACCGCATTGGGCTCAATATTTTGTACTTTCATCCTATGGAAAAGAGCTATGGCACTATCAGCATCCCCATGAATGGCGAAAGCATTGATCATGCTGGACCAAGATATCACATTTTTTCTTGGCATATTCTCAAATACCTCTCTTGCTCTGACCAAGTTGCCACATTTAGCATACATATCAACCAGGGCATTGTTGATGGGAAGAGCCCTTCCAAAACCATTTTTATCTGCATATGAATGAACCCATCTGGCTTTAACAAGTGCACCAACATGAGCACAAGCAGAAATGACACTCAGCATCGTGATCTGATCAGGCACTATTCTCCGTCGCTGCATCTCATCAAACAATTCAAGAGCCTCTTGAGGCTGATCACTTTCAGCATAACCAGATATCATGGCACTCCAACACACCAAGTCCTTCTCAACTATTTGGTCAAATATGAAGCGCGCATCTTTCACCAATCCAATCTTCGCATACCCGGAAAGCATAGCAGTAGAAACAACCAAATGTTTTGAGGGAAGTTGATCATAGACTTCCCTAGCCAGATACATAGCACCACAACTCGCATACATATTAACAAGAGCAGTCTGTAGATGTGAGTCAACACGAAAACCATTATCCTTAATGAACTCATGAATTGCTTTGCCATAGCTTAAATTTCTCGCATGACCACAAGCAGAAAGCACGGTACAAAGGATAATAGAATCAAGCTCCATACCAGAAATCTTCATTTCTTCGTAGAGCCTTAAAACATGGTCATAATGACCACTCTGGGAGTACCCATCAATCATAATATTCCAGGTAACGACATCCCTGTGAGACATTTTGTCAAACACCAAACGGGCATCCATAATACGTCCACATGCCGCGTACATGGCAATCAAGGTGGTTTGAATAAAAGGGTCGTCATGGAAGCCTAACTTGGAAACCAGGCCGTGAACCTCCAAACCCAGATTCAAGGCAGAAAGTTTGGAAACGGCCTTCAACAGAGGGGGAAAGCTGAACCTGTCCAGAAGGGTACCGTTTCTCCGGACGAGGCGATAGAGGAGGAGGGTCCCCTCCGGTGTGGGGCCACGAGAGAACCGACGGAAGAGTTGGTTGGAGAAACGAGTGTGTGGATTTGGAATTTGGGTGAAAAGAGAAAGAGCATAGTGAAGGGCTGAAGGAGAAGAAGAAGAAGAAGAAGGAAGGGTGCAACAACAAAGAAGGAGTTCGAGAAGCAGAGAATTAGAGTGGTCCACCTTTGAACGGAGGATCTGAGCATGCACTTGCTTCACATGTCTTAGCGTCTTGCATGATTCCAACACTCCCTTCTCTATACCAATCATCCTCGTGCTGCAAATGCTCGTGCTCATGCTCACGCCAATGCTCATGGCCATGCTTCTTTATTGTTTATCAGAATTCCTAACAAGAAGGAGAAACTGATACTGGGAAACTGATACAGAGAGGAAGCAAGAAGAGAAGGTGACGTAATGAGTTTGATTAACGCATGGCTCGATCTTAAAAAAGTTCTCGAGTTCAAGAAGGTTCTTCCCTTCCTTTCTCCCTGTTTCTCTACAGCTAGGGCTTTTAATTTCCCTCCCTATTTTGTTTCAATGTCAATTTCCTTTCTCCTTCGATTCATTTTTAACAAATCAGAGTCAATGCATATCCCGGATCAGGTTAATTCCGAGTTTTACTGTTACACTCTCTACTTTTCTTGATTCTGGCGTCTGAGAGCACAGATTCAATGTTTTCGTCACTTAATTTTAATTGGGGTTTGCAATTTGGACTTCCAGATAAATGCTTTTATATTTGGAACAAATTTAGTTAAAATCAGCTTCTTTTAATTGGTTATCATCATAAAAGAACATGATTCTGTGGCTTCAAATTTCATTGAAAAGGTTTTCGTGCACACATTGTGAAAGTTCGTTGATGATGGACTTGACAGACGCCCGTGCTATAGGCTTTATCACTAAATATATGTCTTTTTCTTTTGTAGGAAAATTTGACACCTGCGGAAAATAATATTCTTAACTCGCTCCACAGGGAATGTGTGAAGGATTTTACTGCTTGTGCACTTGATGGGTGTACAGCTGCGTGTATTGGTTTGTGATTTTAGTATCTTAATTATTGTGGTGCTAATTTATAATGATTTAGTGAATATTGCTTTAATATATGAAATTTTTGGCTTTGGGTCATTGTATGTTTAATGTGTTAAAAGTAATCGGACTGGTGACTAATCCAAGCAGTGGCAGTGATTGTAAGAATAACGAAGCTAAGAAATAAATACAAAAAGCGCTGTTCTTTCTCTTTTAGCTATTACCTTAACATCATGATGGAGAGAGAGAGGGTCAGTGTGTTACTTCTTATTCTAATCAGGAAGATTCCTGTATATTTTATTATTCTTCCATAGTCTCAGCAGATTATCATTTGGGGTTAGTATGACCATAAGATTATACCTTTATTGCAGCAACTCGGAATCTCAGTAAAGCAAAAATATTTCAAGTCAACCTTCCAGGCAGTAAGAGAAACTACTCATTGTCTTCTTGTTTTAGAGTTGCATAACCAGAAAGAGACCTTCATATTTTAATTATACTGACAGAGCAGACTCTCATTGGGGTTAGTATGACCATAAGCATTATACCTTTATTGCAGTAACTATGAATTTCAGTACACCAATTCGAGTCTACGTTTCATTTGGTAAGAGAAACCACTTATTGTATTTTTATTTCTACAGTTTTACTAAGGCCTTCATACGTTAGTCTTGTAAGTTGTCTTATCCTTTTGCAGTAGCTGGTGTTTACTCTGGAGTTTACCTAGGTCGAAGAAGCTTTTATTCGTTTGCAGATCAGGTTCTTACAATGGATGGTAGCTTACTGCAGAAGGAGTTCACGAATATGTAGGTTTTCTCCTCTCAGTTGCTCAGACTGTGAACATTTTTTATTTGTGCGATAAGTTCCAATTACCATCTCATTCTTTCGTGTTCTTTAGTAGGCAATAAAATAAATGCTGTCATAAGCAGAGCAATTCAGCTTAGCTTTCGTCCATTGTGACGAGCTGTGTAGATAGGTGGGTGGTTGATTAAAACTGCAAAGGTTTTTTTTTTGTGTAACAAGATCAATGTGAAGTGTCAATTACACGTTCTGAATAGAAGTAGAAAGTACGTTATTAGAAGGAGGGATATAGACAACCTTTTTCAAATGATATCAAAGACAGTCTAGGATTGATAGGAATGATGGTGAAGAGTTATTAAAAGCAAGGAAAGGTTATTATTACTTGGTATAGGAGTAAGTTGAAAATAAGGTGACTATTATAGTGTTACAGTTCACATGATCGTAACCCGTGTTTTTTCTTTCAATCCAGCGGTGTTAACTTCTCTATTTTGTACATTGGATAGTGGAAATGAATGATTGGAACCCTGATATGGTAATCCGAACACTCATTTCCATTTTAACTGCAAAATCCCCCGTCCCCCAGTTGACTTATTGGTTGAAGACTCGACTATTATTAATCCAAATGAAATTGCTATGGGATTTAATTGATACCTTGTATTGTTCTAGTTGTCAAATTTTATATATAAGAATTTGATGACAGTTGAAGTTGTTCCAAATAATGTAGAGATTTTTTCAAATTTAAGTTTTTCATCTCTCTTTTACACTCTAGTTATCTTGTTAGCCATTCCTGTTCTTCTATTAGTTTTAGTTCCTTCTATCATTTACAAACATAGCTTTGGTCTTTGGTATCACTTGATCAAAGAACAGTTTTTTTTTTTTTACCATTTGAATTTAATAAACGTGTAATGTCATTTTAGCTGTTACATCGGTGACACAGCCTCTTAGGCAGTTTGAGATTTTAAGTCAAATTTGTTTCCATTTTTCCATCAGCATATTTAAAATAAGATATGGTTATAAAAGCAAAACTTACTATAAGAGGGCAGTACAAAGTCTAAATTGTATTAATTAAACCTATAAAAAGAATAAGAGCAAGAGTGGCTTCAAATGCAAACACCAGGACCCACAGTAGCACTTTTAACTTGATTGATAAGAACATAAAAAAAATGCGCATCATTGAAAGTTAATTATGAAATATGAGTTGAGAATTAAAACCTGTTTTATTTAACCAGTTAAAGGTTTATGCCTACCAAGTGGATACTTTGCTTGGAGAACACGGGTGGGATTTTTTGTTATTGTTTCTATTACAAAAAGATTATGTATCCTCTGGAAAATGATAATTAAAATGATCGATTTTGTTTTGAATATAATATTTTTTGGTATACATTTTATTGCAGATAAACGCAGGTACGACGTGGGAATCAGACCCACTGGATCGTGTTTTTGGTTATACTCAGCCTTTGGAAGACACTATTCATTCTGATTCCTCCAATAAACAACCTTCAGGAACACAAAATCGGGTTCGAAGAAGATCTCGCCGTTTGCGTCGGATGCGGAATCATGATGACCTTTCCAACTCTGAACCTACAGCAGCTGTTTAGATCAATCACCCTTTAATGCTATCATTTACTATCTCACAGGAACAGTTATTAATTGGAACCTAAAACCCTATTAGATTTAATTTCGTAAATAATTAGAGGTTAAATTTTTTAACTTGCCATGCACGTTGTTTGCTTTTCATGAAGGTTGTTGCTAAAGAGAAGAATCACTGAATTGTGGAAACACTATAGGCCTGATATTGGTGGACTAAGACCTGTTTGTTTTCAACCATTCCACCAAAGATGGCAATAGCCTATCATTTAAAATTAATCTTAAGTTTTAAAATATTATTCATGTATAATTTTAGTTAGTGTTCTCAAGTCACTCTGTTAACTACGGATAAGTTAATCTAACTAAACATTTAACAAGTCTAAAACTTTGAATTTAGTCTAATTTATCATTAATTAGTGAATTAAATAAATTGACTAACTTAATTATATTTTTTTTCTTCAATTTCATGAAAGTAAAAAAGAATTCAGTTAAAATCTAAATAAAGTTCAATGAAAATGATATTAAATTTCATATACATCTTCAATTTAATCTGTTTCGAAAACACCAATTTTAATATAATAAATCACATTACTATTATATAATATACATTTATATTAATAAGTCATTTTTTCTTAATTAAAATTATGCTGTCAAAAAATTAATTGTGATAGTTTTTATTTATTAACAAATAGTATATTTTAATGTTTTTTAATCGTGAGTAAAAAGTGAACTTAAACAATTCTGTAAAACTATGAATCTTGTAGTTTCTGCATTTTTAGGATTAAAAAAAAAAGACATGTTTATAAAAATTTAAAACAAAAAATAATATATTTAAAGATGACTGGAATAAAAAAACAATCTATTTATAAAATATATTTAAGAATCGATTGACAATTTCTTGTAGTATATTTTAATAATTTACTTGAAAATCATTAAATTGATATTTTTTTAAAATATATTGTATATATTGTTTTTAATTTTATTTAACTGTTTATTTTTCTTGAAAATTCACAATTGTAAATTTGTAAAGTCTAACAAATAATTAAGAATAGTAATGGTTAAAAATGATACTTGATTAATTTATTATAAAAAATTAAACTTTAAATAAAGTTTTCTATTAGTAAATTTGATTTTATAGTCATTTTTCTAAACTTTTTTTTTATCTTATCTCTATACCATTAGTTACATCTTTCATAAACTTATAGATAATTATATATATATATATATATATATATATATATATATATGTATGTATATATTATGACTATATGACAATTAATTATTTTAAAAAAGAATTATGAATATTAATTATTCTATTAGTAACATGTTAAATAATATTTATCATATAAAAATTATCTTTTGAAAAATAAAAAATAAAAGATTGTTCGTGTAATTTTCAAACTGAAATCCTAATAAATACATGAATGATGATATAAATTTCTATAAAATGCAAGTGGAAATAAGTTATAATTTTTCTTAGAGCAAAAATAGTCACATTTTGACAAGGATAAATTTCTATTAAACCCCAGTTATATTTTATATAATTCTTTCATACAGATAAATTATTTTTCTATTCTATTTATAATAAGATTTTAAAATTATAATAACAAAACCTAGATTGAAAAAAACAATTGTTTATAAGCATAATTAATCAGTAAGTATTAGGAATTTAATACTATATAACTGATTTTTGTATCATAACATGATTTTAATAAATAATTTATATATTTATAAAGATTATAAAATAAAATGAAGAATGCAGATGGTTGCCCCAGACAGCAGTTTTATGTGATTATAATTAATGAGTAGAATTGATGCTATATTTTTTAACACTTTATATTTATTTTTCTTTCAAAGAAGGAGAAACTGATACTGAAAGGAAGCAAGAAGAGAAGGGAACGGTAATGAGTTTCATTGGAGTATGGGCAGATCTTGAGAAAGTTATCATTTCGAAGAAGGTTCTTTCCTTTTTATCTCCATTTTCTCTTCAGTTAGGGCTTTTAATTCCTTTCTTCTTCAATTCATTTTTTACAAATAAGTGTCAATGTGTATCTCGGATCAGGTTAATTCTGAGTATTACTGTTATACTCTCTACTTTTCACTGTCATTTCTTGATTCTGGCGTCTGAGAGCTGAGATTCGGTGTTTTCTTCACTTAATTTTAATTTGGGTGTGCAACTTAGACTTCAAGATAAATGCTTTTACATGTGGAATAAATTTAGTTAAAATCAGCTTTTTATAATTGGTGATCGTCATAAAAGGACATGATTCTTTGCCTTCAAATATCATTGAAAAGGTTTCGTGCACACATTGTGAAAGTTCGGTGATGATGGACTTAACATAATCCATGCTATCGGCTTTATCACCAAATATCTGTCTTTTTCTTTTGTAGGAAAATTTGACACCTCGGGAAGCTAATATTCTTCATTCGTGGAAAACTAGATTTCTGAGCGATTTCTCTGCTAGTGCACTTGCTGGGGGTGCAGCTGCATGGACTGGTTTGTGATTTTAGCATCTTGATTATTCTCGTGCTAATTTATAATGATTTAATCAATATTGTTTTAATATATGAAGGCTTTGAGACATTGTATGTTTAACGTGTTAAAAGTAATTGGACTGGTGACTAATCCAGGCACTGGTAGTGATATTAAGGATAACTAAGCTAAGAAATATAAAAAAAAAAAAAGCATTGTTCTATTACCTTAACATCCTGATGGAGGGAGAGGGGGTCATTGTCTTCTTATTCTATAGCGGCATACTAGGAAGATTCCTATATATTTTGATTATTTTACCATAGTCTCAGCAGATTATCATTGGGGTTAGTATGACCATGAGCATTATACCTTTATTGCAGCAACTCGGAATCTCGGTAAAGCACAAGCACTTCAAGTCAACCTTCCAGGCAGTAAGAAAAACTACTCGTATCTTTATTTCTACTGTTTTACTAGGCCCCCGCCATGGGGGAGGGGGTCATTGTCTAACTTCTTGTTCTAGAGTTGCATAGCCAGGAAGAGTCCTACATATTTTAGTAATACTGTCATAGTCACAGCAGATTCTCATTGGGGTTAGTATGACCATGAGCATTATACCTTTATTGCAGCACCTTTCAGTCTCAGTAAAGCAATCAGAGCCTACCTTTCAGTCGGTAAGTGAAACCACTTGTTTTATTTTTATTTCTAGTGTTTTACTAAGGCCTTCCTATGAAAGTCTTGTTTTTTGTCTTATGCTTTTTCAGGAGCTGGTACTATCTGTGGACATTGGCTAGGTAATAGAATATTGTATTCTCGTGCAGATCTGATTCTTGCAATGGATGGTAGCACATTGCAGAAGGAGTTAGCGAATATGTAGGTTTTCTCGTCTCAGTTGCTCAGACTTGGTAAACATTTTTCATTTGTGCTATGAGTTCCAATTGCCATCTCATTCTGTGGAGTTCTTTAGGTAGGCAATAAAGTAAATGCTGTCATAAGCAGAGCAGTTCCGCTTAGCTTTCTTCCACTATGACGAGTTGTGTAGATAGGTGGGTGGCTGATTAAAACTGCAAAGCTTTTTTTGTGTAACAAGATCAATGTGAAGTGTCAATTATATGTTCTGAATAGAAGTAGAAAGTACGTTATTAAATGGAGGAATATAGGCAACAAGTTTCAAATAATATCAAAGACAGTCTAGGATTGATAGGAATGATGGTGAAGAGTTATTAAAAGCAAGGAAAGTTTATTATTACTTGGTATAGGAGTATTTAGGGTAAGTTGAAAATAAGGTGACCATTATAGTGTTTTTGTGTTACAGTTCACATGAAGTAACCTATGCTTTTCTTTCAATCCAGCAATGTTATAACTTTTCCATTTTGTGCATTGGGAAGCGTAAATGAGTGTTTGGTACCAGATATGGTAATCCAAACACTCATTTCTGTTTTCACTGCAAAATCCCCCTTCCCCCAACTGACTTATTGGTTAAAAACGCAACTATTATTAGTCCAAACAAAATTGCTAAGGGATTTAACTGATACCTTGTAATGTTCTAGCTGTCAAATTTTATACAGAAGAATTTGATGGCAGTTTTAATTGTTCCAATTAATTTAGAGATTTTTCCACATTTAAGTTTTTCACTTCTCTTTTGCATTCTAGTTATCTTGTTGAAGTGCTTAGCCACTCCTGTTCTTCTACTAGTTTAGTTCCTTCTAGCATTTACAAACATAACTTTGGTCTTTGGTATCACTTGATCAAAAAACAGTTTTTTTTTTACCATTTGAATTTAATAAACATGTAATGTCATTTTAGCTGTTACCTCCTATTAGGCAGATACAGTTTGAGATTTTATGTCCAATTGTTTCCAGTTTTCCATCATCATATTTAAAATAAGATATAGTTATAAAAGCAAAACTTACTATAAAAGGCCAGTAAAAGTCTAAATTGTATTAATTAAACCTATACAAAGAATAGGAGCAAGAGTGGCTTCAAATGCAAACACCAGGACCCACTGTAGCACTTTTAACTTGATTGATAAATACGTACAAAAAATCCTAATCATTGTCAGTTAATTATGAAATATGTGAGTTGAGAATTAAAACCTGTTTTATTTGTTGTAACCAGTGAAAGGTTTATGCCTATACTTTGCTTGAAATATAATTATCATCTTTGCAATTGGAACTGTCCATGTTAAATGTCAGAATGGTGACAAAATACCAGAATGATCCCTCATTTTAATTATTGTTAAATTTCAGAATGGTGACAAAATACCAGAATGATCCCTCCGTGATGCGGCTTATATCTAAGCATTTCTATTTGGAGAGGATTTTTGACGATTCGAGTAATAATCCTAAATTAAGATGGAGATACCGGAATTTCTTTAGCGAGGCAGTCCATGGTCGTAGGACTCATGATCAAGACTCTTATGATAAATCCGAAGACCATTCTCGTTATGATTCTAATGATAAATCCCAAGGCAGGTCTGAAAATGTCACCAACAGCAAAAAACCAAATCATGAGATGAAGCATACTTTTGTAAGTATTCTTAGACTTCCCTTTTCTTGTTCTTTAATTAAAGCTTTTAGTGCAATCAAATATGCTAATTTCTAACTAATTTGAGGATAGAAGGATATATATAGACTGAGTTGGGGACACCAGGGGGGTATATTTTGCTTTGGCCTTCTCAAATGTCTTGGGAAAGGGGAGAGGAACTGTTAAACTTCATTTGTGCACACTGAGAAAGTTAGGTACATACCCTCCTTGAGTACTGTGTATTATTCAAGGAAAAATAAACATGATTTAAGCTCAGTTGTACTATGTCAATGGGTTGCAAAATATCGATGTATGCTTTGTTAATTGTTTTCTTTAAAGAAAATAAAACAGTAGCTTCACTGGTGGCTGCAAACATTGCAAAAGTTTTAGAGGGAAGGGTAATAGTACTGACGTACTGTAGCTTCACTAGTTGTCTCACTCACAATGATGATTTCTTATACACGAGTTCTATACTGATCAACCTGGTAAAAGATAAATTGGAAAATCTTTCGGGATTCAATTCAACTTGATGCGTGAAAAAGTTTGGGGAGAAACCAAATGGAAATATAAAGTATAAATTGAGAAACTGAAAAATATTTTTTTAACGAGAATCAAAGTAAAAATTACTGATTTGTTGTGAGAGCAGTAGCAATAAAGGACTTCATAAAATGTGTTAGGAATTATAGGCAAGAAGCAAGTTTTGGGTAAAAATAAATAAGATGATGTAAGTAAAATGACCTATAAACCTATTGTCTAAAGTTTTGGATTGAAAATAGAGTTTTGATGTCTTATATAGGTTTATTCATGACTTATCAGTGTCGATTTTGTGCCAAAATTTCCCTTATCTCCCTTCAAAAGAACAGCACAATATGGTCATATATGATCTCTTTTTAAAAGTAGTTTTTAGTTTGATAGAATTAAAACTTTGAAAAAATGTACTTGTTTGTAGCAGAGGGAAACAACAAATTATTGTGCCTAATATAAAAAGATACAGTTTTCACCGGAAAATGGTAATTAAAATGATAGACCAAGAGGAGATTTTCTTTTGCCTGTAATAATTTTTTGGTATACGTTTGATTACAGATAAACACTGCTCCTGATACGATGTGGGAGTCAGACCCTCTTGATTGTGTTTTTGGTTATGCTCATCCTTTGGAAGAGACAATTCATTCTGATTCCCCCAATAAACAACCATCAAGAACACAGAATCGGGCTCATAGAAGATCTCGCCGTTGGCGTCGGATGAGGAATCATGAAGACCTTTCCAACTCTGAGCCTACAGCAGCTGTTTAGATCAATCACCCCTGGAACCATATTTCACAGACGAAATAAACAGGACTGTTTTCTATTACTATCTCCCAGGAACAGTTTATTAGTTGGAATCTGAAACTGTATTAGCTTTAATTTAGTAGATAAATTAGAGGTTAAATTATTGAACTTGCCATGCACATTATTTACTTTTGGTGAAGGTTGTTGCTAGAACCAAGAATCACTGAATTGTGGAAACAGCATGGGCCTGATATTGGTGGAGTAAGGCATGCTAGTTTTCAACAATTCCATCAAAGATTGCAAGCCTTACCATAGTGATTTCCCTGTTTCCCTCTCAAACATAGTCTATTTATATTAACAATCAAATCATTTAAGAGTAATCTTTAAGTTTTAAAATAATACATATATATCCATGTTTAAAATTTTAGTAATTGATCATATTGCTATTAGACAATACTAGTGAAAACAGTACATATGTATCCATCATGATAATAAAAAATAATAAAATTATCATTATTATTATAGTTATGAAATTAAATATGAATAATTTTTATAACTTTACTCTAAATAATTTGTATTTATTTTATAGGTACTTTTATAATTAAAAAATGGTAAATTTTAAAAAATGACAAATTAGAAAAAAGTTATATATAAAAAAAATTAAAATTGATAAAATAATTATTTTATTTAAAAAAAAATTATTTAAAGGATAAATTTAAAAAACAAATGCGGATACTAAAAAGAAAATCCTCTTCGTACGTGTATATTTATATAGATATTAGTGAAAACATTTGTATCTGATCACTTTTTCTGTGATGATAGAAAAAATTATTCTTATTATTATAATTATAAAATTAAATATAAATATTTTTAATAATTTTATTGTAAGTAGTTTTTATTTATTATATAAGTAATTTTTTTAATTAAAAAATAATTAAATTATAAATCAACCTTTTAAATTATAAATATTTTAATCTGTATAAATATATAATTTTTATTTTTATTTCAATATATTTAGTGTAACAGTTTTTATAACATCAATTATTATTAGTCATGACGTTATTCTGGTTTGATTTAACAAGAGAAGATTAGCAGTAAACAATTCAACAAAGAAAATAAATCCAAAAAAATCTTATATTATGCTACTAATTTAAGGAAAACGTATTCTTTAGTTGCATGTATTTATAATTTTATATACGCTGTTCTTTGTGATTTGTTTTCAGTGTAGAGAAGCCTTTTATTTTGTTTTACTTTCCAGGGAAGGATCACACCACCTTCCTCCTTTGTCTCTACGTCTCAAGTCTCTGTATTTATATGTTCATGTTTTTCAATTTTTCTGAAAAATGAAAAAATAAAAATTTATTACTTTTATTTTTATTGTCAGACTAAAACCTATTAGAAAAATAATCTAAAATTATTTTTCAAATATAAATTATGTTTAATGATTTTATTTTAATTAATTATAATTAATTAATCGTGAAACAGAAATCAATATTTTTGTATCATGAATTATTAATAACAAAAACTTAAGTAAGAAGGAGGAGAAAAAAGGGAATGGTATGAAGTGCAATTAAAAGAAAAGAATGTTTATCAATTTTAAAATTTACTAAAATTATAAAAAAGATTATTTCAAAAAGTATAATTTAGGCAGCTTCTTGTAATTCAGACAAAATTTGTAGGTAATTAAATTGTTAACCATTTATTTATTTTTATGATAAATCTGAATTCCTTTCCCTCTTAATTATTTTTAAAGATAATGTTTTAAACCAGCCCGGTTTTTATTTTATTTCATATTATAGCCTTTAGATTTGATTTTAATAAATTTTTTTACTACTTCTTATATAGTATTTAGTTAAATTTTAAATTTTATTTATGTAGTAAAAGTTGAGATTTTAGTTGTGTATGATTCTGCAATTTTGTATAGTATTTCCTATCAAATTATATAAAAATATTGTGATCATGGTATAACAAATATGCACAAATAGTCAAACAAAACATCATGGATCATGGTATCGTACTTCTTATTTTTTTAATGAATGATTGGTTTCAAATAAAACATAGACTCAGAATTAAAAGTTAATATAATTAAAAATTAACATTGTTATATTTCTTAACTATAACACTCATTCACTTTTTTATGATCGAAAATTTCAATAAAAACAAAATTTGAACTCAATTGAAAATAAATAAAAGTGATTTTCTTTTGCATTTTTTTTTACTGAATAACTTTTAAATAAAATAAAACTCATTCAAACTCTTCAAGTAACTTTCACCGTATACATATATTTTTTGTAACGTGATAAAGGAAATAAATTTATTTTAATAATTTATGTAAGTTTATATATATATTATTTTTTAGAAAGTTAAATTTATATCCTAAAATATTATGAAGTTTTTATCATCTTAATTATAATAATGATTTTAACTATTTTGATTTTACTTGACTAAACAACTAACTAAAAAACTTTTTAATTTATTTGAAGTTATATATTAAACCCTTTATGATGTACCAAATGACCTTATAAATTAAAATTGAACGCCAACACACAAATTCGTATAGACTTTCAATTTTATTCCACTATGCAAAGTTATTTGTTTAAACTATTTAATATTGTTGACGGTGAAGAATGTCATATATTGATTTATAAAGTGTAAATATAAAATTAGTATAAAATTTATAAAAATGATGGAATGCAAGTTAAAAATTTAGAGACTATGACAGTTCTAAAATACATTAAAGATAATAATTTAAAATAGCTGTAAACAGTAAAGTAATCAAACAATATAAATAACAAAACTATTAGTGTATACCATGATGATATTTTCTTAATAATTTTAAAAATGGTTGTGAAAATGAGATTCATTAATAATAAAGTAATAATAAAGATGATGATATCTTGAAATTCCTGATAAATTTTATATAATAGTTTAGCACATCCTGTTTTACTTTTTATAATTACAACAGAGTTTATATTTTTAATGACCTTATTTTATTTGAAAATCAGGTGGAAAGATGAATGTATGAATTTCCAAAAAGTGATTTTCCTTTAATAATTGAGAAGGGTAACATTGTAATTTAGAAGAGGTAGAAGGTTAGTGTGGGAAACGCGTTTTATAGTGTTTACGTGCAGCAAAACCCAAACATTGAAACAAACAAAGAGTTACCTTTCCTTCCTAAATAGGCAATGGCCAGAAAGCGCAACATCGCCGTCCAAAATCAACTCAGCCCTCTCTTCGAGGCGGAGCCGGAGGTGGCCACCACCAAGAAGCTGCGGAGGCTCCCTCATGTCTTCACCAGAGTCCTGCAACTCCCCATCCCCGCCGATGCTGACGTGTCCTTCCATGAAGCTCCTAACTGCTTCCGATTCGTGGTGGAGACACCGGAACTCGTACAGGTGGAGGCCCACATCGTCCAAATCCATCCCGGAATGACAAAGGTTGTAGTCAGCGAAACTGTCTCCTTGTGCATTCCCTTCGAAGACCTCCACCTCGACGTCTGGAGGACCCGCCTGCCGGACTCCACGCGGCCGGACCTCACCACCGCCGTCGTGGTCGGTGGTGAACTTGTCGTGACGGTGCCAAAGAGCGTCCGGGCAGATGACCTCAGAGGCACGGGCGCTGCTTCTACACCCGTGCTTGTATAGAGTTTGTTTGTTCTACTTAACTCCATCGCTTTAGTTTGTTACTTGTCTTAGTTTTTTTTAAGGTTGTTCTTGAATTGGAGATACTGTAGTGTTTCTCTGCTGTTGTTTTTCTCAGATTTTCTCCCATCAAATACACTTTCTTTTTCATAACTTGATTAATATTGCTGCGTGTTTTAATGTTTTTCAATGATTACATGCTTGTGTCGCCAATTTGGTCATTTTAAATTTTATGTGAGTCAACAAGTAAAATAAAATAGAGATCAGAGTAAAAACAGAGGCATTATTCTATTATTGGTAATTAATAGACAAACTATTAATTTAAAAATATAACTATATGAAAAATAAATGAAGGTATAAGTATTTACAAATTTGTGTATTTTATTTTTTTTTTATTTTTAAATTGAGTATTTGTTTTAATTTGTCTAAATATAAATTTTTGTAATTAATATAAAAATAATATTAAAATGACTAATATTTTTTATTGTTTGAAGTTGTTATTTTTGTTTTATAGTTTTCAAATGATAAAACTCATTAACGCGTTTAATGCTAAAACATCCAAGATGATAACAGCAAATACACTTAATACACTTAATGCTAAGACAGCGAAAATTGGAGAAAATTCAAATCGTCACAGAAGATTTGCAATTTAATCTATCACTTTAAAGCAAAAAGTGTTTCTTGATAATATGGTGGAGAGTCCTGCTAAAACCATTGGCTACCTTCTTCTTCATTCCAGATCCAGCTCCCGTTTTATCTCTTTCTTTCTTACTCTTACTGCACTTGATGAGACCTTTGAGGCAGCCAATACATTTTTTTCATATTTCAGTGACTGAGATAGATTTTGAAGATAGGATTTTTTGTGCTTGAAGTGTTTCTTCAGTCACTTTATATCAAAGCTCTTTGACACTTTCTAAAATCTGTCGAAACTCAGCTACCTCGGCCTCAAGTTTCAACGAAAGGGGCAGAAAATTACAAGATTCCAATCACGTGTTAACTTCAGAATGTTCATTTATCACATCCATCACATCATTCCCATCATCTTATAAAATAAACACAAACTATTTAGTATGTTGTTAGGAAGAATGCACCCAACAGCAAAATGGACAAGATTTTTCACAAGTCAAAGTGAAAGATGATAAGAAACACTTTACAGTAGTAAAAATGGACTCTTAGAGATAATAATAATAATAGGTGAGAATATCTAGCACAATACCTCCTTCAATTTTGTCAGCCAAAAAATATCAAAGAGCACATTCAATATTCAATCTGAGTAACGTAATCACATATTCCGTTTCCAGCATTATAGTTCTTCAATGGAACCATAATGCACGAAAAACCTTGGAATTGTTATAACGTAGACAAACCAAAGCAAGTAAAAAACACTTGTCAAAATAGGTAACATGCTTCTGAAATGAAAAGATAGGGGATTGGTTGGTTTGTTTCGTTGGTGAAGATGTGCGGTGCAATGGTGTTCGTTTCGTACAGCTGTTTCAAAAATTGATACAATCGAGGTTACAAGAAATGACACAAATCCCGAGTGACTTATCTTTGTAATTACTATGCTTGAAATTTTGAAACTTGGGCAAAAAAACGCATCAGAACAGTAATTCCAAGAATGTAAAACCCAAGAACATAATGTAATCTAATAAATATGTCTTCATAACAGTCTCTACTGTAATTTTATCAAACACATACATAGATCATCAGATAATATGTGAAATAAAACATTAATCTAACTTTCCAAGTCAGCATTCAATTTTAGATTATGTTGTTTAAGGTTTTCTCATGAACAATAATAAAAACAATAAATATGATACTCAACATACATATGTTTAGATAAACTCTTTCGTAAGTATTCCTTGGAGTTAAGAAATGGTCACGTGCCTCCTTCACAGATGCAGACTGCGTTTTTCAGCTTTAGGTGATGCACTTTGTCTCGTTCCTGCATAAGATCCAACCTAGAAAAAGTAGAGCACAAAATGGTACAAAAGGAGAAGAGAGACACGAAAAGAGATAAACATGATCATAACCATGGAGTCAGTGAATACCACATAAGAGTCACAGTTTTTACACTTAGAAATTTGAGTTTCTTTTTCCTCTAAATCAGCTAATAATTTTTCTACTGTTACAACGATCTCTCAGACTCAAAGAAAGCCTCACTGAAGTGTTGCTACTTCTGCAATTTGATTACCAGACACCATGATTATCCAGGCAACAGCAGGAGCCACATAACAAGATTGTTTCTAAAGTATCAAAATAGTAATCTAACTTCTGTATACTAAAAAATTTATCTTTTGCTGTTACCACATCCTTCTTAGAAACCAAAGATTTCTCTTAAATTATCAGTTGTGTTTTTAATTTCCACATCTAAATGTGAGAATATATCCTTCCTATTTATTTTTCTTAATTCAATTTCACAGTGATTAGCAATATGAAGATAAAAAGTAAATATCACTATATAAATATATATATATATATATATATATATATATATATATATATTATTTTGAATTTGATTTCAATCCAATTATTTATATTTAGATTAGATTTTAATCGAATTTTTAAAAATTCAATTTACCTCCTACGATCACGTTTCAACATTGAACTCATAAAGAATAAATTATTTATTCTTATTTTAAAAACATGCACTCAAATTCAACTATTAAAAATCACTTTATACTAAAATTGTTAATTAATTTCATATCTGATGGAATGTAAAATGTCAACAAATTTTCATCATAAATTTATTCTTAGAAAATATATTAATAATTTTAAATTATTTTGAATTTAAATTGGTCTATTAAATTATCAAATTCAAAATCGATATATTAATTTAAATTTAAAATTTGATCCATTATTTAGATTTGAAAAACTCTAAATTAATTCTTTTATAATATATAGATTTAAATTTAATTCCACTCTAATGAATCGAATTTAGTTTGGAATTGAATTGATTTTCAAGTCTATACTTAAAATGCAATTTAATTTAGTAGTATTATCACTTTTAAAATATATCTGTATTTGTAGTCATATTTTTCAAAATTATTTAATGTATTAAACTTAATAAATCCTAACTTTAGTCAATATTTTTACAACACCATTTCGTTTTATATATTCTTATTGAATTTAAGTTCTTATATCGCTACTTTAATTATGTAAATATTATTCATTGATCAAATTTATTTGGTTTTCTTTGTTTCTAATTTATTTTATTATTGCTTTTGCTTCTCATAAATCCCAGATCCAAATAAATGTCATAATTTTATACAACTTATTTTCAATTTAACTATAGCATTATACATTTTTCTGCTTTAATCATCACCATCATTATCATATATATGGTTTTTATTCAATATTGACAACTGAGCAATAATTTAAAAAGTAAATCTAGATGTTTTGACTAGTGTACAGAAAATTATTGAAAGTCTAACAATAAGCTTTTGATGAAAAAAAATCTTCTCTTTTTTTAATTACACAATTATATATAACCATACGAATGGATTGAAAATAAAGTAGGAATTATGAACATAAATTACAATATATGTGGACAGCTATTTGAGTTCACAGATGGACATTTTGAATATTTATTAACATGTTTACTATTTGGAACTGGATAACAATCGATTTTTGAAGTTCTTTTACGTTCAAATACTAAAATTTTATTGAAAACAACTAATTTTAGTACAAGAGTTACAATTATTGGATCCAATCTATGAGAGACATCCTCAATACAAAACAATTCAAGAACCAAAAATTGCACTGATGCCACAAACTCAAATGCTTCAGTTGTCAATAATACAACATTGCTCCACGTGCTTTTCCCCTTCAATTACATATTTCTAATTTAGTCAATAATTATTTCACAATATACCCTGCTTCTTTTAGCCTTAGTATCATTCATGAAATTCATTTATATTATATGAAAGACATGATCACCGTTGATTTTATTTCATTCCACGTTATATTACTCATGACATTATGATTTTGTCATTTTCAATGTTATAGGAATATTTTGAAATTTTCATGCGTTCATATGAATCATTTGAAGATTTTTACCTTTCGAACCTGCAATGTGTTTGAGTTGTGGGCATGAATGGTAATTGAAAGATTTCTTCATTCTAAATTTTATCTTCTGCATTATTCCCACTTTCTCTGTTGGAGCAATAGCAGATAGTCAGTTTCTTAATCAAGCTTAGACATAATTAATCATTTGTGGCTATTTCATGAAGTTAACGAGATTTACCAAAGTCGTGTGTTTGTTCTGAAGTGAAAAACCTTCTATCTATCTCAAAGTGTAGTTCTTTCAAACATTAAGATGATTGACGAAGCAAGTATTCTTCATGAATAACAAATAATTGTTCTGCTACCTGTTATGCATAATTCGGAACATTATTAGCAGAATTCAAATGATGTCAATGTAACAACATAAAACTAAAAGAGGCACAATCTTTTCACATAAAATTAGGCTTGAGTGATAGAGTTAAAAAGTACTTTAAACTGTCGAGAATACGTTTTATTTACTTCAAATCATAATACGGTAAATGAACCAAATCATAGAATATAAAAGTGGAAAGATGAATACATATAAACCTGTTCAATACTGCCATCTTCTATCTCTGTGTTGAATGTAAGCAACATACATTCATAGAGTAGGTTTTCTAATTCTTCAATAGGAACCAATGCTGAAATTAAATGAAAAATCACGTAAAAGAGACATTGGTGAAATGTTAGAAGAAAAGAGAATGGAAAGAACATGAAAAGAAGCGAATTGAAAAATAGTTTACGACCTTTGGATTTGGAGAACAAGGAGAATAAATCAGCAGCAAGTTGTTGAGATTTCTGAAGGGAGTCAGAACCAGCCCATTGATTTTCAATAGCCATTTGAAGGGCATACCAACGAGAAAGAAGCAAAATGATACTCTTTTGCAGCAAAATCGTAGGATTTGTCTCTGTTCTCTCGCAATGGGTACTATTCTTGGAATCCATTTGAGGCACCTCCGTGTGTGTTGCGAGAAAAAATATTCATACAACACACAGAGGTGAATAATGAATGGAAATGCATACTTGTATTTATACCAAATGAATGCGAAAAATGTTGAAGACGATCGATGAGGTGAAGAGAAAACTATTGTATTTTTAACTGTTTTCATCTTTCTATATATGAAAATTATGAATAGTTCAATGTTTTTTGTAGTTAATTTATTATTGAAGGTAAAAATAACATATGTTTTTTTTTTTAATTCTATTCAGTTATATTATCTATCAATTTTTATTATCTTGGTCATGATACCCATGCTAATAACTGTAGGAACTTATCACCAAATATAATTTGATAATAATTCAATATATTTTTAAAACTGAATTGATCAACATCATATATAATTTAAAATTTCACTAAATTATAGTTCTGTCCACAAAATAGTATATAAATAAGCTTAATCATTTGATTTGATTTGATTTTTACGAAACTTCTAATAACAAAGTTTGTTCTTTAGTTTTTCAAAATTAAATAATTTTGCTTCACTACATGTCTTGGTAAAATAGTACTAATAACTCATTAGGTAGGATATTAAAAATAAATTGACATAAGTTGACATTTTTCTATTAACAAGTGAACAATATATTTATGGTGAATACAGATGTTCTAATTTTAAAAAACTAAGATAAAATTTTATAGTTAAAACTTTATTGGAACTAGAATATCATAACCCTTTTGTCTTTTGGTCTTCCCTTATCTGCCTGTTTATCTTCCGTCCATAAAATTCTATGAAGAACTTGCTTTGCACACACCTTGAAACTACAATCTCTACCATTTTTAAATGGTTATCATAAACATTACTTAAATTTTTTTTAAACAAATTTGATGATAGAAATTGATAGTGTACAGCAGTCCCAAATCAACTTGGAATTGTTTGACATTGTTTGTAGTACTAAGAAATGTGTAGTAATAGAGACAGAATCATTTTTTATTTCTACCTACATATTAAGGACTTTTTTTGGAGATAGATTGTCACCAAATATCAGCATCTCATTCTCTGTTCAGAAACAAACCGAAAGAAATTCCAAAGAAATTACACAAAAATTATTGAGTAGGAAACAGAAATAATATAGCAGGAAACATAAATAGATTACAAAGTACACAAAATTATAGAGTAGGAAACAGAAGAAATACGAATAAAATCACAAAATAAATCTAAAAGTTAGGGAAAATAATGATATCGATTGGTTTTGTGTTGTTGTCGCGTTAATTAGTAAGAAGAAAGAAAAATGGTTTTGAAGGAAGAGGCTCAGATTTAGGTTTTGTCAGACAGAGAGGGGAAAAGAGCGAGATGTCGTGGCTGCGAACACACAGTGAATCGCCTCGCCAGAACAGAACATGACCCGCCTCTCCTTCTCCGAGTGCCTGATTCAATTTCAGGAAACATCGTCACTGCCTCGTTATATCTCGTTATATCCAGACGAGGAAGAGGAAAACTAGTAAGAAGAAGAAGAAGAAAAATGGACAAAACATTATGTTTGCCATTATGAAGAAGGTGTTGTTGATGATGATGAAGGAACATAAAAGAGAAAGAGAGGGAGAGAGAGAGAGAGAGAAAGAAAGAGTTACTCATAAAGGATCATCGGCAATTGCAAGATCTGAGATGATGTATGCGATGCCTCCCACACTTAAAGATTAGATAGCATGCAACAAAAGGTAAGAGAGTGAGTGAGTAAGTAAGACTCAGAACAAAAAGAGAGAAACAGTGTCCATGGCTGCGTCAACAGAAACACCTCGCCAGGACACGTCAACATCCATCACCGCCTCACTCAATAAATGCCATCGAAGCCACCAACAACCACCGCACTCACTCACCTCTGTCCGATAGGAGAGGAGAGGAGACGGTGGTAAAAACAGAAAGGCACTGTCACTATTATATATATTGGCCGAATCAACCCTCATGCTTTACTTCTTCTATTTGGGCCTGGGCCGGGCCCTTATCCACTTTTTTTATTCTATAAATACCAAAAGATCGCATTTTATTTTTAAAATACCTTAAAAAATCAAACTTAACTATTTGAAGAGCAATTGTATACATATATTTTTATTTTCTTTTCTTATCATATATTCCCATCCGTACAAATCAATTAAGCAAATGAATGACATCCAAATTCAAATAAGAAAACCAAATTGGTGTTAAATTGGTATATGTCCAAATAAAGAGAGATATGTTTAGTTTTGGGAATTGGAAACTCCAAGTTTGTCAAAAAATCACTTTCAGCAAAATTCTATGCACAGGATCGCTCTTCGACATATTCACAGGCAAATTGCAGTGGTGGAATAAGTAATCCATGAGAAAGTTACTGAAGATAATGCTTGGCGTGGCGCATTACCATGTACATTCCACTAATTACAAACATGTTACCAGCCCACTCAGAAGAGAGGGTCAAATCCTGCTGTTTTTCCACATTCAACCTGTTTTGGGTTCATATATTCTACATTCAATACGAAAAATCTGTTTGAGAACCTGAATTTTTGAAAATAACCAAATGACAACTATCTTTTAATATTAAAATGCTGATTGGTTTTGTATCATTTAGTTTATAATATTGCAGAGTTCATGTATATATATAATGGTTGCCCTAGTAAAGAGATGCATCAACATATTATTACCAATCTGTGTAAAGATGGATTTGGATTTTGTAAGCTGTGCCCTGCTAGTGCTGTTGGCATGCACCTCCATCCATGTTACATTTTCATTCCTAGGAAGATTCAGAAAACCACACCACAAACTTCCTCCAGGACCCTATCCTCTTCCCATCATAGGAAACCTTCTTCAACTGGGTAACAAGCCCCACCAATCACTGGCCAAGCTTTCCAGCATACATGGCCCTCTGATGAGCCTAAAGCTGGGCCAAATAACCACCGTTGTGGTGTCTTCAGCTGAGATGGCCAAAGAGGTGCTCTTAACCAATGACCACCTTCTGTCAAACCGAACCATTCCCCAATCTGTCTGTGTTCTGAACCACGAAAACTATAGCCTTGCCTTCATTCCCGTTTCCCCTCTTTGGCGCGACTTGAGGAAAATATGCAATGGCCAGTTGTTTGCACGCAACTCTCTCGATGCTAGCCAAGATGTTAGGCGTAGCAAAGTGCAACAACTCCTATCCGAAATCCACCGATGCTGCCAAACCGGTGAAGCAGTGGATATTGGAACAGCGATCTTCAAGACCACCATCAACTTATTATCAAACACCATTTTCTCCATGGATTTGGTTCAATCTTCTGGCAAAGCCGGAGAGTTCAAGGAACTGGTCACCAATATCACCAAACTGGTTGGAACACCAAACCTGGCTGACTATTTTCCTGTCTTGAAGATGATTGATCCACAAGGCATAAAAAAACGTCAGGCTAAGAATGTCAAGAAGGTGTTGGACATTTTTTCCCACTTGGTTGACCGACGGTTGAAGCAAAGAGAAGGTACACACGTTGACGTGCAGAACGACATGTTAGACTCTCTTCTCAACATCTCTCGGGAGAAGAAGATGATGGACAAAACAATGATTCAACATTTGTCACATGTATGAACAATGATCCTTATATTAGCATCGATTCGATTTTTTGTTATGGTTTGAAATTTATAATTGTTTGAGCAGGATTTGTTTGTTGCGGGAACTGATACGACGACGTCTACATTGGAATGGGCGATGAGTGAGTTAGTACGCAATCCAGAGATTATGTCAAAGGCAACAGAAGAGTTGGAGTTAACCATTGGTAGAGGTAACCCTGTGAAGGAATCAGACATTGCAAGACTTCCGTATTTAGAAGCTATAATAAGAGAGACACTTCGGTTGCATCCACCAGTTCCATTTTTACTGCCTCGAAAAGCTGAGACAGATGTAAACGTATGTGGCTACACTATCCCAAAGGATGCACAGGTGCTGGTGAATGTGTGGACTATTGGAAAGGATTCGAGCATTTGGGAGAATCCAAATTCGTTTTGTCCGGAGAGGTTTCTGGAGTCAGACATTGATGTTAAAGGGAGGAATTTTGAACTGACACCCTTTGGGGGTGGGAGGCGAATATGCCCTGGCATGCTGTTGGCTACGAGGATGTTGTTCCTGATGTTGGGTTCCTTGATTAACTCCTTTCGGTGGAAACTTGAAGATGGCTTCGAACCAGAAGATATGAACATGGATGAGAAATTTGGGATCACCTTACAGAAGGCTCAACCATTACGAGTTGTTCCTGTCAAAAAATAAACAATTAGTTTGTGGGATCAGAGAGTGAAAACGCTAATAAATATTTAAATAGAGAAAAAAAAAAAGTGATTGGAAGAGATAAAATGTATCATTTTACACTCTCCAATTGCTTTTTCAAGATAAGAGTTATTTGACAGTTTACTCTATTAAAAACTGAGAAAAATTAAAATATATTATTTTCGTAAAATGAATTAATATAAGTTTCAAAAGTTTAATTAAAATATTGTTTATTAATTATTCTCTGTGCCATCTTCGCTTTTCTAAAATTGAGTAGGAAATGAAGCATAAAATTAGATTAAGCCTATTGATATTACAATATCATAATTTGGTATGATTTAAGTGTATTGAACCTATAGCTGTGGGGGCTACATTTGTTTCAATTTACAGGCCCATGATGATTTATGCAATGAACTGTTACCACATAATCCAACCCATAAGAGAAATGGGTTAGGATTGACCCGAGTAGAGAATTCAGAAGAGAAGACAGAGAAATGTTATCCACAATCAACACACAAAATCGTTGCTTCTCTGGTGCTTAGTCATTGATGGCTGTGCAGGCTTTCCACCACCTACGCTCACCGCTCACATCGAGCTCGCACTTTCCATGGTTCCCTCCCCACTCTTTACGACCCAAACTCACTGCTTCCGCGCTCTTCAAGCCCCGACCTCTCACTTCCATCGCAATATCGCCGCTCCCCGAGAGGCGCCGGGTTCCGGTGGCCGGCGTCGTGGAGGAAAGCCAAGAGAGTTCGGAGCCTGAACCGGAAGTGGAGTCGAAAGCGGAGTTGGCATCGGAACTGAAGAAGGCGATGGCGGAGAGGAAGGAGAAAGAAGAGGACAGCTTGTTGAGCGGGGTGGCGCGTGAGATCGACGAGATTGAGTGGCCCACATTCGGGAAGGTTTTGGGTACCAGCGGCGTAGTCCTCGGCGTGATCTTTGGATCCAGCGTTGTTTTGCTTACTGTCAATGCCGTTTTAGCCGAGCTTTCTGACCGGGTTTTTGCAGGCAAAGGGATTCAGGATTTCTTCTCCTGACACACACCATACTAAACGAAATCAAAATCGTGCAATTTTTGTTACTAACCTTTCAATTGCTACATGACGGACCTTCCCCGGGTCATTCACGTGCTGTTCAATCTGAATCGTATCGATCAAATGTTGGTGTGTTACCAAACTAAATTGAACTGCTTTCACCCCCTTTTCAATTCAGCCAAGGTGGTTCTCTACATTGCCATCACTTTCCCTGTAACATTATGCTATTCAATTATATTGCTTTTTTTCATTAGTAGTATGTATCCAGAGGCTAAGCTTTGAAGGGACCGGAGGAGCATGGCTCCCCAAACTTTTTCAAAGTTCATATTTTTACGAGTGCTAAATGATAGATATTGATCATGTTTAGGAAGAAACTTCTGTCATATCAATACAAATGTATTTTATAATCTTGTTTTAAAAGTTGAAACCTTTTCGTAAAAAAATAAAAAAGAAGCTAAAATATTAATATAAACGTGTGTCTGTAACATGGCTCACGGTGTTCTTTTTTTTTTTTTACTTTTATCTAAGATCAATCACTAAACAATTACACGCTTTTTAAAATATCTCTGTAATGTGTTTAATCGATTAACATTGTTTTCAATGGCTTTTTTATTTATTTAATAATTTATTATTTATCATCATTTATTTGGGTAGACTTTTAATCAAATTTATGTTACATTTAATATTATATTACGTACCGATAATTTCCTTTTCACACCATTTTCTGCTTGTAAGAATACTATGCGCATTGACAGGCACCGGTTATTAGGATTTTCTCTTAAAAAAGAGTATTAATGGGAAAAAAAAACATTACCTAGGCCAACTTTATTCCCTCTTCTTTTGATACATTATTTTTAGCCTTTTGGAGCAAGTTTTGTTTAATTTTAGAAACGCAAACAGTACTCTAACAATCCACGTTAAAGCCTGCATAAGGTTTACAAGAAAATTCAGAAGCAGGTGAAAGCCTGAACCGGAATTCAGGTCTCAAAAGTCATGTTTTCAGCTTCGCGTCTCACTGACTCGAATAGCACGGATGACAGGTACCTCTCTCCGAAGCTGGGAAAAACAGCCTGCACCATATCCAAATGGAACCGTAACTCAGAAAAACACACCATAGATTCAGTTGCTCAAGAGTAAAAATAGAACAAAACATGAAAATACAGTCTAAAGCTAAGTAATCATGATAATGGTACTACTGCAGCAAGCAGTGTCAACCGACAATGCTTAAATCAAGTAATAATCAACATATTTAGTTTTCTTTATTACCCAATATAACAAATATAATAATCATTTGATGGATATTATGCATAACGAATTAAATTTATACTACAATTATGTTACTTTTCTAAATACTTTCACGGAAATTTTAGTGATATGATAAACTTACAACAATAAGCTTGCCAGCATTTTCTGGCCTTTTTGCTATCTTAATGGCAGCAGCAGCTGCAGCTCCAGAAGATATCCCCACCTACAACAATATCCAAAGTGGTTCAACCAGCTTAATTTTTACCAAATCCAAATATCCAATACAAAGTATGCTCAACACAATATATAGTGGGGGCTCGCTCTGGGCAGTTTCTATAGGTTTAGAACTTACAAATAGGCCTTCTTTAAGGGCAAGAAGTTTCGCAGTATCTATTGCTTCGTCACTTGAAATCTGCCAGTAACACATATCTCAGGTTTGATGGAATATTAACTATTGCAACTTTAAAAACAAAGACTGCAAAAAGATTAGATATTTGATAGCTTTCTAATAAAATACAACACATCTATACCATTTTTTTTCACATATTAATTCAAATATGCATCTAAAAAATCAATTACTACATAATAGAAGTGAATCTGTATATTGTAAAATATTTCTTTATGTCAAGTCATATTGTATTCATAGCACCAAAATCAGCACCTAATCTTGAAAGATATCAGGAGTTCCCATTCTATTTAAAAATTAAAACTGCTAATCCACATGTGATGTGAAATTTAATTAAGCAGATTAGACATAATTATGTCAACTAAGTGCACACAAAAAATTATTGATAGCGTGTAGTTTTCCCACGAACTGGAACTTTATCCATGGCACTACTATGAACTTGCCCAAGGAAGACGAGAACCATAGCGCTTTAGGACAATTTTATGTCAGAAAAATATTAAAAGATTCTCAAACTAGAAATCTTCTTTAAGTGAACATTGTATCAGTATCATCAAATTAATGGAGGAGGAAACAGCCACATCAAATCAATAATTGGATATAAAAACTATATGCACATGATTACGGATGAACTTGCTTGTGCTTATTTTTTAGAAAATGTTTTTTTAATAGAATAAACAGATTTAAGATTTTTTATGCGTTTGACTGATCTGCTTATTTTAAAATTAAGCAGTTTTACGTTTGTTTAATAAGCAGATCATATTTGTTTCCTAAATAAATTATTATTTCAGAAATACTTATATTAAGTTTAACCAAACTGGCCCTAAATGAAAATAACTATTTTCATAACCAATAATATTTTTTGAAGTATGATTACATGATCACTTGAATAGTAATTATTATCCACAAGTGATTAAAACTTACTTGAACAACTTCATCAAGAAGATTGACTTCTAAGACACCAGGGATAAAACCAGCACCAATCCCTTGAATCTTGTGTGGACCTGAGCATTCAAAATGCAAATTTGCTAATTAACCACAACTAGAAAATAAAGTTCTTTACCTCAGCCCTAAGGATTTATTCTTGCTGAAAAATTGGGAAACACTATAGTAGTTACAACCTCAAAAGAACAAAACATACAAGAAAAGACAAATAGAAACTGATATGTAGTTTAAAGAGGAGTAATTTTAAGATGAAGAAAAGCCAGTATAATCACAGTGACATCAACTTTACATGATTCCTGTTTAGTGTGTCATTAGTTCAAACTCCGAAGAGCAATCAGGTCAGGATCAAGAAATGGTGTCAAGAAAAATTCACAAGGAAAGCTACGGCGAGTGTTATATTATGTACAAAACTCAGCAATAATCTTCTTTCAATATTATGGCCGGTTGAATAAGCAAAACTCAATCTTTCATGGACGATAGGAAGGAAAGTAGCACGATCATAGTATTCAATACTATACCTACAAAACACAATCAATTTTTTTAAATGCCAGTAAATAACATTCACATGGTAAACTAATCATCATGCCTTAACCCATCCACTAGGCTTGGTTACATTATAAATAAATGTCATTGTAATCATAAACCAAAATTGTAATTCCAACATGAAAAGAGAATGGCAAGAAAGGAAAGGGTAGAAGCAGGACACGCAAGCTTTTGTTTTACGTTTTTTGTTCTCTCCTAAAGTTCTCCTGAGTCTTTCTCAACCTTTTTCAACTGAACTCTATTCATTTGATTTCATGGCTCTCAAAACACAACAAATAAAATCAACTAGTAAAGCAGGGGTTTTATGGCTCACCACAAAATGACTGCACATTATTAAAGAGGTCATAATTCACCTGGTTTTCCACCTGAGAGCACTGGACTTTCCACTGGTTCCACACCAATAAGCTGCATAGAGGGAAAAGATGCAGAGTACTTGAAAAGATAAAAAAGAATGATACAACTATAACAGAAACTCCGATTCTTTTACCGATCTAGGCAAAAATGGGGTGGTAATTACGGATGTGGGCAATTTTTTTTTATTTACGAAAATAGATAAGTCGTAATATGAAGAAGTCGAGCATGGATGCATGACTTTCACTCTGATACACGAGAAAAGGTGAAGTTGTGCACCCCACACACGTTTTCAGACTCGACTACTAGTAATCGATGAAAACATATGAGAATGCACGACTTTACCTTTTCTCGTGTGTCAGAGCAAAAGTCGTGCATCCCCTACATGATTTCTTCATATGAAGTCTCTTGGGGCAGCATGAGTTGCTTATTTGTGTAAATAAAAAAAAAGTTACCCACATCCGTAATTACCACCCCATTTTTGCCTAGATTAGTAAAAAAACCCATAAACTCCATTTTCAAGAAAAATATTGTTCAAGTATGACTAAAAGTACCTAAACATGTATATCACGGAAAAACTAAATGCTAACCTTTACGTTTGAATTCTGCTCTTTAAGATATTTTCCAGCCCCTGTTATTGTACCACCAGTACCGATCCCAGAAACAAAAGCATCAATTTTGCCATCTGTGCCTTTCCAAATCTCAGGACCAGTGGTCTCATAATGTATCTGAAAAAACAGTATACATTGCGCAAAGTGTAAAGAATTTGGAGCACAATTTACAGAACACATGTGCTTATTTCTTGTATACCTTCGGATTGGCAGGGTTTTCAAATTGCTGAAGTATGTAGGCATTGGGCGTCTTAGCCAATATCTCTTCAGCCTTCTGCACAGCTCCTTTCATTCCCTTTGCTGGGTCTGTGAGAACCAACTCAGCTCCAAAGGCTAATAGAATGATTCTTCTTTCGAGACTCATAGAAGCAGGCATTGTAATTATGAGCTTGTAACCCCTGGCAGCTGCCATGAAGGCTAATCCAATGCCAGTATTACCACTTGTTGGTTCAATGAGGACACTCTTTGGTAAAACAAGAGATCCAATATCAGAATTATATATAAAATTTCCAACTCAGCGGTATACTAAATTAATATCCACAATTCCCTTTCTCACTCTAAATAACAGTGTATTCATTTAGATTTAAAGTATCAGCAACTGGAGTGATATAAATTTCACTTAGGTTTTTTCTATAGAAAAAATTTACATTTTATTTTTAAATTTGGGTCAAAATGAAACGTGACATATATACAGGAAGTTATACGATAAACTTCATCAAAGAGGATGCTCCAACCAAAACTGTGTTCTCTTGAAGACAAATTGAACAGATAGTTATCCTCTACTTATATAATGCGGGATATGGCAACGCACCACCTTTGTCTTACTCCTTCCTTCATAATCGAAGGTTTATGAACATCATTATTTACACGAAGCAATGAATTAACCATGGTATAGCTGTTTAAATAATAATCAAAGTCCAGACAGTAAAAAAACCGCATCCTTTGCTCCCGAAACCACAGCAGTTCAATATGATACCTTTCCTAATCTCTAATTATAAAGGTACACCAACCTTTCCAGGTGTGATTAGCCCCTTCTCTTCTGCGTCCGCAATCATACTATACCCAATCCTGTGAGACAGAAACAAGAAAATGAGCACAAAATCACAAAAAAGTAAAAAACAAGCACAATGCGAAAAAAACATGGATTTTAAAACTCGGAATCAGAACTCGTGACAACGGAAAAATTGTCACCTGTCCTTTACACTAGAGCATGGCTCCATCAACTCGAGTTTGGCAGCAACACGGGCAACGCAGCCATCCGCAAGTTTGTTTAGATATACTAATGGAGTTTTACCAATCAACTGCATGGAATAAACATCAAACAACAGTACACGATCTAGCAATAAAACACAAAAAAACTGTGCAGAAATGGTCATCAAATGCAGAAACTCACTTCTGTAACATCTTTGGCAATTCCAGACCTTTCAGCAGCCATTATATCTGGTCACCACAAAACAGATAAACAAAAGCTATTAGCACAGAGCCCACAAAGCTACCAAAAGACACACACGCCCATCAAAAGGAAAAGGAAGAAGCAACAAACCTACAGCTGATATTGATGGATTGGGATTGATTAGGGACAAATAAACACTAATTAAGAGGTGTAATTAGGAAAAATAGTTTGATTAATGTAATGGAAGATCATAAAAAAATACCTTTAGAAACGGGAACGACGATACCACGGCAAGCACAGGGAAGCGCCGATCTCCAATGTACACAAAGCTGACAAGACAACACTTACATTTCAGTCAGATTTATAGGAAACTAAAACGGTGTAGTATCTTGCAATGTTATATATTTTAATTTAAGTTTTCTCATTAATAAAAATAACTTTTTAATTTAATTAATTTAATATATTTATAAGCCAATTACAATATTTGAGATAATTACTATTGTAATTATAAAATTTGTTGAAACTTTTATCTAAATTTTAGGCTGTTCACTAAATTAGTTTCCCAACATTTTTTCTCCATTTCTACTGCAAAGTCGTTATCTAAAGTTTTGATTTTTTTATTTTTATTTTTACTACTTAGTAATTTTTATTGAAATCGAAAAGCTTTATAAGATTTAATTAATTTTTAATGGAAAAAGACTATGGTTTTAAGAAAGTTATTTTTATTAAAATATAGATTATTAAACTTTATATTAGGTGAACACGTTTCAATAAAAAAATTCTGACAGTTTTATTTAGAATGTTACTAATTAAGTATCTTATATTTTTAATTTGTAAGCATGAGAATGAATTAGGGGAATTGATTGGATTAGGGATTAATTAAACTCACCACGTGGATTAATTTACAAACCAAATCAAATTTGCTAATCTTAAAACAATAAATAAAAGGGTATTCCTGCTCGTACATTCCCTGCTTACATGGCAAGCAAATTTTTTATCATTTTTTCTTACACAGAATCAGTACGGACCATAATATGAAAATAATATTCCCTCGAGATTGAAATTAATTTCTTAAGGGATTAATTTACTAAAAGAAATAAAGAGTGTTAAAGGAGAATAAAAAGAGATTAAATTAACAAGTAAAGTTTTTTTTTTCTGTGTTTTCATTTTCCCTTTAATTATAAATATGCATGTTTTTTTCTTTTTATTTTATTTTATTTTGTGGCCGGGTGAGTAGTAGGGTCAAATTGGTCGATTGGTTTAAATTTATGTATCATTGGTGTGCTAATAAAATAGTAATAATATAATTAATATAAATTAAGTATAATAAAACAATTCATTTATCTTCATTAATCTGGGTTTCTTTTTTCAAAAAGAGAGAATGTCATCTTCATTCATCTGGTTTACCAAAAAATAAATTCAAATCTACCTATTATAAAAATATTAAAAAGAACAGATGAAATGCGTCAATTTAATTTTACAGACGAGTAACTATTCATTGTTTATTTCTCAAAATTTAATAATTTTTCTGAATCCATATTTAACGAAAACAAAATTCAATCAATATTGTTTGGTTAACTCTAATAGTTTCATATCAATTGAGATTAAAAGAGTAATTTTAATATTTTAATATCTTAAATATTTTTTAAAATTAAAATCATGACAGAATTTTTAGTTTTAAAATTAATAACATCTTACCATGAATTTAAAGTCAAAATATTAATATTTTGGGTAAAAATAAGAACTCCTCAACTAAAAAAAATTATTCCAACATCCAATAATTCTAGATAATTTGAAAGTCAATGGGAGAGTAAACAAAATATAGAAAATACGTTCTAAAATGAATGACATAAAATTAAGAAAAAAAAAGTTAAGAATAAGAAAAATATTTTATTAAAATCATTTAGAGTATTAATTAAATATAGGTTTAGTAGATATTTTGATCTTAATCAATTAAGTCCTTATCTTTAAAAATATACTTGATTGAGTTCATATTCTTTTTAAAAAATATATAAATATGATATATTTTATTAAATTATCATTAAAATTATTGAAAATGTTACATGTCAAAATCACATAAGTTTTAAAGTAAAAGATGTCATTTGTTAATGTTAATTTAGTTAACTTATATTATATTAAAAAAATATATAGTTACGTCGAAAACAAAATATAGTTATTAAAACAAATAGAATATTTAAATATAAAGATTAAATTACTGAATGAGAAGTTAAAGGATGATTTTGATTTGATTATAGAAAGCTTCGACTCCTTTAACTTATTTATTAAACGAGGAATCTAAAACCTTTTAGAAATTCCTTTAATTAAAAATGTTGAACATATAAAGTTGTTTATTCTATTGAACTATATTTTCACACCTAATCATAAGTAGCAGTAATAATTTATTTATTAAATAAACAAATTATTGTCTGTCCGTAATAATTTACTACCTTTAATCAGCTCTTTTTTAATTTATAAAACTCAAATTATATATGATAATTAGAGTTCAATTTTGTTTCAACTAATTTACTTTTTATATAGAGAGAGAAATAGATACTAAAAAAATTAAATATTTTTAAATTAAATAAAATTGTTATTTTTGAAAGGAAGTGATCGTGACCAATAACTAAATGGTTTGAGAGAATACAAGCAGCATGCACCATTCTTATTTGATTTTTTTTCTCTCTATATATTTTTTATTATTACTTAATTATTCTTGTCTATAAATCCTTCTCCTGTTTTAAGCGTATCTTGTACATTTTTAACAATGACTTATCGTTTGAAAAAAAATATATTAATTTTAAAAAATAAATAATTCATAAGATGAAGTAGATGATAATTGTGAGACCCTGATAATTAGCCTCCTTTAATTCTGACACCTCACCATTAATACACTCCACGTCATCCCCAACCATTTAAAACCCACTCTGATATCTGATCCCATTTTCCCTCTCTGTCGTGCACGAAGAACCACGCCCATCATTCTCTGAAACGTGCGCACGACATACACTCAGTGCATTAAAAACGCACCAAGCGCTGCATGCACGCCTGCCACTTGTCACTTTGGAAGTTCTGAAATCAGAATGAGGGTTGCAGGTGTCCGAAAATGAGACGCTCGCTCGTCTGGATTTGGAAGGAACAAAAATGATTTTTCGAAAACCTTTCCGCTCACCTGCATCACTCGTCTTCTTCCCCAGAACCAAACCTTCCATTTTCTCTGATCTCTCTCTAAAACCAGTTACCCTTCTCTCTTCTGTAACTCATCTTCTCCTTCTCCGATTCACTTTCCAGAACCATAGGAGCGTTCGTCCAGCTGTGATCTTTCATTTGGACCGAACAGAACTTGGATCGGAACTGGTAAGTTTTCCTTTCTACACGTCGTCCTCTCTGGTTTCATGCGAACACTAGTTTGGTTGCATGCATGAGTTCTCGGTCTGAAGTACGTTGATTTTTGGTGTCTTAGTTTTACGTGAGAACTGTTGAGAGAAACCTGGGTGTAAGACGTGGTTAGAGGAAACCCTAAAATCTTGCTGTTGGAAGTACACTGCTATCCAGGTAAGGGAAGCTTATATGTTTAATTTATTCTGTAGGTTGTATGCTCTGAGTTGCATGTATGAACTGTGTGAAGTTTGAGCTGTTATGGATTGTTCACTGATATCTGATATGATTCTGGTTTTTGATTGATCTGTCATGAACGAGTACTGTATGTATATATTATATATGTTGTTGTTGAATTTGATTTAAATGTATATTGATATGATGATGTATGAAAGGAGTTTAGTTATTGAATAATAGAAATGTTTAAAATGTTGAGATCTGTATGGTGATGATAATGGGAAATAAATCTAGAATGAAAGTTGTAAAGTTTATAAGTTTGAAATCTGGAAAATTCTTCTAAGGTTGTCTTTGATAGTGTTCGACCTCATGTCGAGCATTAGTCCTTGATTGACGTTCGACCTTCTGTCGAGCGGTTGTCTTTGATAGCGTTCGACCTCATGTCGAGCGATTTCCTTTGATGGCGTTCGACCTCATGTCGAGCGATTTCCTTTGATGGCGTTCGACCTCATGTCGAGCGATTTCCTTGATGGCGTTCGACCTCATGTCGAGCGATTTCCTTTGATGGCGTTCGACCTCATGTCGAGCGATTTCCTTTGATGGCGTTCGACCTCATGTCGAGCGATTTCCTTTGATGGCGTTCGACCTCATGTCGAGCGATTTCCTTTGATGGCGTTCGACCTCATGTCGAGCGATTTCCTTTGATGGCGTTCGACCTCATGTCGAGCGATTTCCTTGATGGCGTTCGACCTCATGTCGAGCGATTTCCTTTGATGGCGTTCGACCTCATGTCGAGCATTCGTTCTTGAATATGTCCGACCTCTTATCAAATGTTCGTTCTAAATCGTGTAAGGTCTCCTATCAAGCGCTCGAACAATTGAGTGATTTTCTGATATCAAATAGCGTTGTCCATACAGTTAATTAACGTTCGTCTTTTTATAAAAGTGGAACATAGAATGAAAATGTGAATTATTGAAAAAGTTAAAGTGTGCGAGCTATTTAAGAAATGAAGTTGTGATATTGATATTTGAACGAGCGTTCCAAGGAGGAACGACTCTGGTTTCTATATTGGTTATGAAATTTGGTAAAGTATGACTGTGGATAAGTTAAGACTCGCTGTCCATCCTGATGTTCCGTGATACGCCTCTTCAAGTAGAAGGGGGTATTCATGTGTGGGAACGGCAGGAGGTCCTTAGTCCATAAGTTAACATGGGCGACGTAAGAACGGACTTACCTCGAGTGGCAGCTGTTTGGTGTATCCCAGTTACTACATCACTCGGGTGCAAGGACGCTTGTAACTACACAGATTCATACAGTCCGGACGGTCTGTCTTTTATATATGTTTCTATATGATTGTTAATTGACATGCTTACATGTTGTATGTGTGGATTGAAATGTAAACTTATTTGATGGTTGTATAAATTAAATATCATAAGCTTACCCTTGCATTTCCTTGTGTTGTCTACTGTCCATGTATGTTCCGTCTTGTAAAAATGCAATGATCATCCGTTGTGGATGTGAGCAGATGGTGGGGCATCCCTTGAAGAAATGCTGGAAGAAGAAATTTTGGGCGATGCCAATCTGGTGGAAGTTGATGTAAAGGCCGAGCCTTAGAGCGCTCGTAGACGTTAGGTTGTAGATGTTAGCTTCTTTTTGGACGTTCGGTTATTTTTCTAAAACCGTTCGTTCTGCTTTATTTTCCTGTTTCCCTGTATCTGCTCGTTGTTTTGTACTGTAGCCGTTCGGCTTTGACTCTTGAGCTCTGTTAAATCTTAAAGACTGTTTACTGTACTGTTAATTGTAATTAATCCTGATGTATGGTAATTATGATATTTTGGGATGTTACAATAATTCTAAACTTATTGACGTAGTCAGAGTTATTGGATTGTTTATAAATGTTATATATTTTTATCAAGTTTGGCTAAGAATTCATAAAAGACTATAATTGATAAACCGGTAAATTACAAAATAATGATATCATGCTTGTAACTGCTAAAGAATAGCTTGAATCCGGCTCCACAGTGGATGGAATATATTATTCAAACATCAAATAAAGAAATGAGAAAATCAGATATATAATTTATTTAGGGTAAAATGCATTATTTAATGATGACGGTTGGACGCCAAGTTTTAAAACCTTCTTAAAAATGTTTTCATACAGAATTTTAACAGCTAATTTTTACATCACTTAAAGTACATCTTGTGTATCAATTTATAGAGTCGCTCAGAGGAATGCCACTTGATTTTGTTTGGCAGAATGGTATGAAAGAATGCAATCCTAAAATTACGAAAAGTCAAAATTGTCATAACCTCAGATTTATCAATTTAAAGTCAAAGTGTTCCTTTAGAATACTAGATGGCTTACCATAATCAATGGCTACCTTTTTCATGATTTCAATTTAATCACCTCTTATTTTATCGATTTTTTTCTCTCTTACAACAAAACTAAGCGAGACTTCTGATGTAGAAGAGATTTGATCAATCCATACATTATTTTCAAGATCAGATGTGCTAAGTTAAAATTACTTGATAAGGCAACTGCAGTGATTAACTGTTGTATAAAACCATTATTTTTCATCTTATTTATGTTTTACAATTTTTTCAACCATAAGTAATTGTAATGCTTGCTTAATAAAAATGATATTACATTGCTATGTTTTGTTGTTAGCAAAACTGTTTGTATAATACATAGGTTCAGAACCACAAATATCACAAGACAGGACTCATGAATATTTTTTTACTTCTTCTAACACCATACTAGAGTACTTATTATTTGTTTTACACTTGACAACATCCTCACCATTGAAATCACATGATTTGTGTTATCTGTTGAAGAGCTATAACAGTTATTGATATATCATTTCATGTGATGTAGAACAGTATAAGTAGTTATTTAGCAATGTGATATCATTTTAATAAGCAAAACAAACATAAAACAAACATAATAGTACATCACTTATTGTTGAGAGACATGGTAAAACATGAAAAGGAAAACATAAATAAGATGAAAAATAATAATTTTATACCACCGTTCACAAATGCAGTTGTTCTATTAAGTCATTTTAACTCAACACAACTGAATACATTAATTAGTCAAATCTCTTCTACATCAGAGATCTCTCTTAATGCGGCTGTTATAAAAGAGAGAAAGAAACCAACCAAACGAGATGGTTAAATTTGAAATCATGAACAAAATGACAATGATTTTGGTAAAGCATCGAAAGTATTCTAAAAGAAAATTTTGATTTTAAAGTGATAGATTAAATTTATACCGATCTTGAAAGTGCGTGAAATTTTCCGTCAAGCTCTCCATCCAAACATCATCATGTTCTGACCAATTTTTCAATGCATATGAATATACCTCACCAAACCTATTTGGTATAACATGCTGTAGATAAAATAAATCATTATCTCCATCTCAACCGCAGTGTAATCCAAATTAGAATCACAAATACAAAACTCAGTTCATGAAAATAACCTACCAATAGAACTAGAGAGAGATTTTGATGAATTAATAAAAATTAAAACTAAGGCATTCAAAGCACAAAATTAGAGAAAGGTCAGCCAAAAGTTAAAGGGAACTTGCTGGTTCAATGAAAACCTTCCTAAAATAAGAAACCCAAATATTAATATTATATATTAGGCTGAAAAGTTTTTCAATTCACGAAATTATGTCACCTTATAGTTAGTCTCTAAAAGCATGAAAATTCAAAATTTTTATCCTAAGATAAAACCCGTCTTTCATAATAATCTTGTGTAACATAAGCTACTGACATGACCGAACAAGTGATATATCAACCACCACCTCGTCCTCAACTTTATCATGACAGGTAGCAGCCAACATGCTAAATGTGTCGTGTCAGGAAACTAATTTTGTTAGTTAACATAATCCATACAAAGGACTACCGTGAAAGATTGATTTTACTTTCAAATCCAAATTTTGAATTTTGACACTTTCAAGAACTGACTAGAAAGTGACATAAGGATCCAGAAGACTGTTCATTTTATATATTAAATTGCCAACTCAAACATATACTAAATTAATACCATAATCCCCCTACCCATTTGATCACTTCTAACCATTCTACATAGCATTTGTAAGTCTAACCAGAACAAATTAATAGTGTATTCATTTATATTTGAAATATCAGCTGCTAGAGCAATATAAATTTCACTTTAAGTTTTTTTCTACACAAAGAAATAGGGTGAAACTGAAATATCCCACATATATATATATATATATATATATATATATATATATATATATATATATATATATATATATATATATATATATATAAGGGTATATGATAACCTTGATCTGATCCAACCAAAGCTTGTGTTTTATTTTTTAATTATTATCAAACGAGTGCTCGTACCATTTTTAATATTTCCTTATTTTTTTATATTTACATAAGGGTTTAAAACAAAAGTAATATTTGCCTAGAAAATAATAATACTATTTACATAAATATTTTTAAAGAAAAATCTAAAGATAGAAAATGAATGACAGCTATATTTAGTTATTAAACAAAAAAATTAAAAACTAAAAACGCTAAAACGCCCTAAAACAATTCTTTACAATTTCATAATTTATCTTTTTATTTACTTTATACTTTTTATGTTTATCTTTTGTTTTATAATTTTTTATTGGATATTTATTAAAAAAACAACAAAACAGTGAATGTGTACATGTGCCGCAAGTCAGTGAAACAAATAGTTAAAAATAAAAAATTAAAATTAAAATAAAATAAAAGTAAAAATAAACGAGAAAATAAAATGAAAAATGAAACAAGAGGCTTGGGGGTGTGAAACTCACAATGAGGATGTCCATCATCGTGAAAGCGTAGCCGGCGAAGTCACCCATGTTCGAAGCGTCACTGCCCTCCGTAACATTTCTCCCTTCACGCGCTGCGACTACTGGACTGTGCCCACCTCCGCGACCAAGCCCTGACGAGCCGGTAACCCTGGCTGTCGCCGAGGTATCACCGGTGAGGATCAAAACGCACGAATCACCTTCCTTCACCTCCGATATGTGAATCGAAGATGAAACCGAGTGGTCGTCGCCTTTACTCGGAATCCACACTCAGCCGCCCGCGATGCCACTGGCGATAGCGCCGACAATTATATTTTCATTTGTACTATAATCTTATTTGTACTATGCTGGGTGTGACTCTGGGGTTTTTTGTGAGTGGTGGGTGATGTCAAACAAGATGTCATGGGTTGTGTAATGGTTTTGTTGTGTTCTTTTTTGTTTTTCAAATGAGGGGATGGGGAAGAGAACGAGCAAAACCCTACTTCTCATGGGGAAGGTGATGAAAGTATGATTATGATGAGGATGTTATGGAGACAATGCAGCAAAGAAAATGAAAATAGCATGGAAAATAATCTATTCGTGTACACAAGAGTAAATGAGACTAGCGAGTTACCATCACAGCGAAACATTGATTCATACACAAGATCGTATAAGCTAAATATTTACTTCCAAAAAGAGGTTGATAAGGAAAAGATTTGAGAGCAAAGAAGAATATTGGCGGGAGATTTCGCGCCCGATTCATTGCTTTTTTATATAAGTTTTCGTTTTTTTTAAACTAAATAAAATACATTAAAATAAACTAACATCAAAATAATAATATAAAACGAAATAAAATAATATATATAGTATAATAAAAATAAAATAATAAAATACAATAAGTAAACTAAAAAGGTAAAATAGTAAAACAAGATAAAATAATATAACATAATAAAATAAAATGACATAAAAATAAAAAAGATCTATTATTTAAGTCACTTGAACGTGAGTCTTGCATGTCAAAATTATAGAGGTTTTAAAGTAAAAAAATGTCTTGCAGGTCAAAATTATATATATGATGGATTAAAGTACAATTTTGTTCGAACTAATTTACTTTATTTATTTATTTATATATATATATATATTTATTTATTTATTTATTGAGATACTAAAAAATATGAATATTTTTAAATTAAATTATTAATTTTAGAAGGAAGTGACAGTGACTAATAACTAAATGGTTTAAGAGAATATTTTTAAATTAAATTGTTAGTTTTGGAAGGTAGTGAGTGACTAATAACTATGGTTTAAGAGAATTCGAGATTGCACAATTCTTATTTGATTTTTTTTCTCTATGTTATTTATTATTATTACTTTTTACAATTAAAACAAGTTAATGAATTTCAGATTTTTATTACTTCAAAAAAAAGAGCAAAATAAGTTATCAAAGCTAGGAAGTCTGCACCAGAACACTACTTATTATGAGGTAAGATGAAGATTGAGATTTTCTGGCATAAGTGTTTTCTGAATATTTTGTTCATGGAATTCAACATTGAGAATGATGACAATTGGATGCCAAGTTTTAAAAATTTCGTAAAAATGTTTCTGATAGAAAATTTTAACAACTAACTATCATGAAGTATATTACAACATCAATGAACAAATATATGTTTTTTACACCACTAACTACATCTTGTGTTTCAGTTTATAGAGTCGCTCAAAGAGAAATGCCACTTGATTTTGTTTGGCAGAATATCCATGATGGTATGAAAAGTCAAAATTGTCACAACCTCAAAAATTTATCAATTTAATCTATCACTTTAAAGCCAAAGTGTTCCTTTAAAATACTATTAGATGTCTTACCAAAACCATTGGCTACCTTCTTCATGATTTCAAACTTAACCACTTCCCGTCTTATCTGTTTCTTTCTCTCTCTTACAACAGAGCTAGGCGAGACCTCTGATGCTGATGAGATTTGACCAATCCATGCATTTTTTTCATGATCCAGTTGTTGATACAAATTTTGTAAATAGGTTTTTTGTGTTCGAAGTGTTTCTTCAACCATTTTATATTCATGCTCCTGGGACTTTCTAAAATCCTGGAGAACCAGATCTACCTCAGCCTCAAGTTTTAATGAACGGGGTAGTAAATTATTAGATTCCAACCCCGATTTAGCTTCAAAACGATCCTCATTGATTGACCCTTGCATCACATCACTGCTATTATTATCTGATAAACAAACACATATATTCAATATGTTAAGTAGGATGCACAGATGATAAATGGTCATTATCTATGTCTTTTATTATCTGATAAACAAACACATATATTCAATATGTTAAGTAGGATGCACAGATGATAAATGGTCTTATCTATGTCTTTTAGAAATTCAAACACCTAGAGTTTTGCACCTCCATAAACATAAGTGATATGTATTAGTACCAGTCGAAAATAGTAAAAATATACAAGCACAGACAATAGGAAAGGATATTTACCTGTAGAATGAGCTATACAACTATTATCATCCTTCCAGATATCTTCAAGATTAGTTCCACATTTAAGCTGATGAAAACTATTAAATTGGTCATAAGCCTTCAAAATAGGCAAGAGAACAAGCAATATAGTTTATTTCTATTACCAAAATATCATTAAAAATACCTTTGAGACGGTCAATTCAATATAACGTAGCAGCTCCTTTGCAAGGGGTTTCTCTGAACCACGCAAGAGACAAGCACCAAGATTTAAAATCTTCCTCAGAATTTCATCATCCAAGTCCGTAGTTTTACACGTTTGTAGAAGATTATTAACATGAGAAATCATATCGGTCCTCCCATCACAGCGTCGGCAGTGATAACCAGCATCTAGTCCAATACTTCCTCCAACTTTGCCAGCCAAGAGACATCGGAGGGCACATTCAATATGAGCAATATGGCCACATATTCCCAAACCAGCATTCACTTGACACTTGATGTAACTATAGCCACCATAAGTTGTACATACAGTTTTGCTGCAAAGAATGCAACAACAGTCACGGCAAAACATAGGTTCAGAACAGCAGATATCACAAGGCATGGCTGGTGAATATTTTTCTACTTCTTCTAACACCAGACTAGAGCACTTCTTATTATTTGCTTTACACTTGACAACATCCTCACCGTCGGAGTCAAATGATTCGTGTGGTATCTGTTGAAGAGGTATAGCAGCTATTGGTACATCATTTCCTGTGATGTAAAACAACATAAGTGTTATTTAACAATGTGACATCATTTTAATAAGGAAAACAAGCATAACAGTACGTCACTTGTTGCATAGGAACATTGTAAAACATGAAAAAGAAAACATAAGTAAGATGAAAAATAATGGTTTTATACAACTGTTCGCAATTTCAGTGGTCATGTCAAATAATTTTAACTCCGCACAACCACATCACGACGACCCCTCTACACTTAAAAGCCTATGCAGTATATTATGTATAATTCTGCTAGTCTCTAGTAAGATGTTGGTACCAAAAATAATCTGCCTATCACATTGATATAATTCATATGCCTATAGATTATCATCACGTAAAGAACTTTATCTTTATTCTTCCATGTAATGAAATCAATTTTTTTACCTCTTTATTAAATAAAATACTCCGTATGTGCAAATAACATTGTTATAAAAATATAAAAATATAGAATTACATTTATAACTCAGTTCAGAAAAAAGAAAAAAAAAACTGAGCAACAAAACTCAAGAGATAGTTTATTAGAATCAATGAAACAAATAGTGAAAAAACAATAACTAACATTGAAATGACACTAACAAATTCAGAGCAGGAAATGAAAAAAAAAAGAAAAAAAAAAGAAAAAAAGACCACTACAAACTAAAACGATGAAATTAAAGGAAATTGATAGAGATATCCTATAATCAAATAAAAAAACAACTATATGCAACATTTGAAAACTCCTACTAAAAAGCATTGGATATTGCTTAGGAATAAGTAACAGTAGAAAAGCACGGTTACCTGATGAAGATGTTAGAGCGGGAATCTTCCAGGAGAAAGAAGCAAAAAAGGCATTAAGATCGGCTTCAGGAAAATATCTCTTGATATAGCGTTCAACCGAGAGCTTGCTTGCAAAGATACGTTGTTTGCGGAATGTGCCAGAAGCTGACTCTGCCCCTGTGTTCTCCTTTTCTTCCTTCAACATGTGGACTAGTCGACTTGGTAAATATAGATATCGATCCTGAAAGTGTGTGCCACCGGGGGAAATTCTCCGTCCAGTTCTCCATCCCCAAACATCACCTTGTTCTGGCCAATTTTCCGGTGCATATGGATATCCCTCACCAGAGGTTTCTGGTATAACTGGCTATAGGTAAAATAAATCATTATCCTCCATCTCAACCGTAGTGTAATCCAAATTAGAATCACAAATATAAAACTCAGTTCAATGAGAAAACCCTTCACTAAAATAAGAAACCCAAATATCAATATTATATATTAGGCTGAATAGTTTTTCAAGTTCACTAAGTTGTATGTCACCTTATAGTTAGTCTCTAAAAGCATGAAAATTCAAAATTTTTACCCAAGATAAAATCCATGTTAGTCTTGTGTAAGATAATTTGCTGAAATGACACAATAAGTGATATATCAACCACCACTTTCTCCTCAACTTTAGCATGTAGCAGCCAACATATCACTCAATGTATGGTGTCAGTTTAGTTAACATAATCCATACAAAGGACTAACTTGAAAGTCACACTTTCAAGAACTGACTAGAAAGTGACATACACTTTTAAGGATCCAAAAGACTATTCATCTTATATATTAAATTGACAACTCAATCATACACTAAATTAATACCATAATCCCCTTCTCATTTGACCACTTCCAACTATTCTACATAGCATTCGTAAGTCTAACAAGAACAAATTAATAGTGTATTCATTTATATTTGAAATATCATATGCTAGAGCAATATAAATTTCACTTTAAGTTTTTTTCTACACAAAAAAATTGGATGAAACTGAAATATCCCATATACATAGGAGGGTATATGATAACCTTCCTAAGAGCGGTTGATCCAACCAAAGGTTGTGTTATCCTCTATGTATATTATGAGGGTTTGTCTTATTCCTTCCTTCATAATTGAAGGTTCAGGGACATGATTATGAGTTAATCACTAATAACACGAACAATATGCCTTTTTTCTTTCTTGAGGCGTGGTTAAGCACTGTCTTTTTAAGAATTTATGTGCAGTATATTGCACAAGTTCCTAAAGTATAACTGGAATCATTGGAGTGGTATGCCCAAGGTATAACAGGAACCTCTGGGGTGTGGTATACCCAAGGTACAACGGGAACATTCGGTGTGATATAAAGCTGGCAAGTGTATAAGAAGAGAACCAAGAATGTCGAAGGTTTATTCTGGAGGAGAGGGGGCACGCCCCCTTTTATGGAGGCCCAGACATGACCAACACGATCACACACGAGAACAGGAGTAATGTTACCGGAAAGGGAAAAAAAACAATAAATAAAGCTTATAACAATAAAGGCCTTGGATGGCACTTGCAGGCTAGAGTGGGGAATCAGCAAGCACCAGAACTCTTGATATCCACCTTACAATTATAAGGAGTTGGTATACAAGCACTTGAGCATAGAAGGGGGAAATCCGCAAGTACCACAAATTTTGGCACCCACTTTGTATTTATAAGTAAAATATTGGCATATAAACGTGAAGTAGCCAATCTGAGACTTTTCGCTTTTGGAATAGCACATATAGTACAACAGGTATAACTGTTTACACCACAATCAAAGTTCAGGCAGTTAAAAACCCCATCCTTTAGAAGTTCAATATGACACCTTATCTAATCTCTTACTAGCTTCAATTCTTTTCAACTATCAAGGCATACCAACCTTTCCAGGTGTGATAAGCCCCTTCCTTATGGGTTGGAAAAAGAGAAAAAAATAAAAATAAAAAATACTAAATCATAAAAGGTCATATAACAAGCACAATGCTACTAAAGCATTGATTTAAAACTCAGAAAAATAGTTACCTGTCCTTCACACCAGAGCATTCCTCCATGAATTCGGGAAACACAACCATCGGCAAGTTTATTTAGATATACTAAGGGGATTTACCAATCAACTTCGAAGAATAAACATCGTACACATAATCTAACATTACAATACAAAAAACGGAGCAGAGATGAGCATCAAATACAGAAACTCACTTCTGTAACAATTTTGGCAATTCCAGACCTTTCAGCAGCCATTATATCTGGTCACTAAAAAACAGATAAACAAAAGCTATTAGCATAGAGCCCACAAAGCTACCAAAAGACACATCCATTAAAAGAAAAAAGATGTAACTAAACAACCAATGATATCGATGGATAGAGATTGATTAGCGAGAAATAAACCCTAATTAAGATGCATAATAAGCAAAAAAATAGTTTGATTAATGTAGTGGAAGATCATAAATAAACAAAGGTGAGTTTGAGGAACGGGAAGGAGATACCAAGGCAAGCACAGCGCCGATCTACAAGTACCCAAAGCTCAACTTAACGTATTTATCGGAAAGAAAAACGTTATAGTATTCATTTATTATTTTATATACTTTAATTTAAGTTTTCTCGTTAATGAAATAAATTTTTAAATTACTTAATTTCTTATATTTATGAACCCATTGGCAGTATTCGAAATAATTATTAATATTTTTATAAAAAAAATCGAAAAAAAAAAACTGAACATTGATTGAATTACGGATGGAGAAAGATTGAAAAAAAAGATATTGATATTTCATTTTATTATTGTATTCATTTTTTAAATATTACCTTGTAATTATTTGTTAAAATTAAATATGAATAAAATATTGACAATAATAATATCTACGTAATCAACGTAAACATAATTATAAGAAACTATTTACGTCATATTACTTATATTGAAATTAATTAATTATCTTATAAATATTATATATACTATGTATTTTGAAATATAATTAATTAGGAATAATGGTTTCTCGTTTTTCATATATCTATTAACTTGAACTTTTTATTTGTTCGGTTCCGACTTTTCACTTCTTAAATTTTAATTTGGAAACATATGATAAGTAATTTTCAAAGGATGCGTTTTCCAAAGCTTTCCATTTTATTAACATAACCCATACCATAACTGGATTTAGTTAAAATCGATATGAAATTTGATAGGCCGAAAGAAAACAACAAAAACTAATTTTCGTAATTTTTATTATTTTTTTGGGAACGGAATCAGTAGTATCATTATACGAATATAAAATTGTGTCAGGAAATAAAATTAATTTCTATGTTTTTTCCATTAATTAAAGCAAGGTATGTGAAAAAGGTAATCCTTACTTTTCCACCAGAAGTCTTATCCTTTCATCCACCACACGCTTCGCCCCATTGGAGAAAACATCAGTTCCTTTTCCATGGCAAGCCTTCAGTTAGCAACACCCTTCACGCGCTTCAGATGGGGGCAGCCCACACTCAAGCTCTCCACTGCTTCACGGCTGAACCCTCGGCAAGGGCATGGTTTGCGTCCACTGACTGTGAGGTCCTACAAAGTGGTGATTGAACAGGAGGGACAGACCACTCCACTGGAAGTTGAAGCTGACGAGACCATACTGTCAAAGGCATTGGAATCAGGCTTGCCTGTGCCTCATGACTGCAAGCTTGGAGTTTGTATGACATGCCCTGCTCGTCTCATCAGTGGATCTGTTGATCAGAGTGAAGGAATGCTCAGCGATGATGTGGTGGAGCGAGGTTATACACTCTTGTGTGTCTCCTACCCTCAATCCGATTGTCATATTAAGGTTATCCCCGAGGAGGAGCTGCTGTCATTGCAGTTGGCCACAGCCAATGACTAGTCTGTGTTTGAGTTTTGAATGTAGAGTCGTTAATTCCAAGCTGCTTTTGATGCTTCTGATGCTGCTGGCTTTGGTTAACAGCGTTGAGTCTTTGCTTGTTTCTATATTCGATGATGTAGCTCTGGCTTTTTATATACTTCTGTTCTATTATGCAGTTTCTTATTGATGCATGAAACACAATTGTACTTGTACAACATTTGATTCATACTAGAATAGACACCAACTTTCCAACAATGCTGATAAATGGTTATCTAGGATAGGAACCAAATGTGGTTATCGTTTTGCAATTTTATTTAAAAATTCCAAACCTTATTCACATATTACAAGGGTGGAATCCAAAGTGGTTGTTGAAGTTCACATTTACCGAATCATTCAAACCTACCTAGGCTAGCTAGCCTTACCAAGGTTTTAAAAAACTGTCAATACACAATTTTGGCCAAAACATCAGAAGTATTGAGGTCACCATGATCACAACTGCAGTCGCACATTTGTTGACTATTTCTCTCAACATCAAATATGGTGACAAGTAAAAGGATCCAAATTCCCTTCCATTTATATATATAGTGCCGAATAAAATGGAAACATCAGGTGATGCGGTTGAATGGTTTCTTGGGTCTCTGCTTAATCTTTACCTTAACGTTGATGCCATTGTCAATAATGGACTGCAGAACAATCTGAAGCTTTCCCTCCACCCTTTCTCCTTTCCTTGGAGTGTAAATCACGTCATGAATATCATCACCCAAAGCTCTTTGAGCGAGAATTGCCCCCACTGCCGCACAAGTGGTTTTGTTCTTGGTAGAAGCCAGGTCAAACTTGATGTCCTTGGAAATGGAATGTGCCACAGAAACAACCTTGCTCGTTACCCTGTGAACAACGCAAGCACGAACAGAGGCTTTTGATATGAAAATGTCCAGGCAAAATGGTTCGTGGTAAGGACCCGTAAGCTGGTTAAACGTGGGAGTCCTCTGCCTCTTGTTCACACTAAGCCCATCATTGATCTCGTCCACACGGGGCACGGCACTTTTTCTTCTTGCCAATTCATCGACTCTGGGAACCTTGTGATCTTTGGAACCCAAATTTGGAGTTGTTGTAGCTTTCTTCACCTCCTCTTTTTTCTTGGAAGATTTCTTCCTGTGAAAATCGAAATTATACTCTTCAAACTCCTTGGAGCTGCGCTCAAGCTTATAAAACAGGTTGCCACGAACTCTCATGTTATCTATCTCCTCAAAATCTAGTTCACCCTCAACATGATCATCAATGGCTTCATCGGTCTCTTGCGAACCAAAAGAAGTAGCTCTTGATGTAGGTCCCCTCCAGGCTTGTGCCACCCCAGATGAGACACCCCAAGTATCATGATCCACAAGTTCAACATCAAACCCAGTTGAGGGATGATTGAAGTCGGAGAAAATTGGAGAAAGATGGAGGCTGGTAGAGTATTCAGAAGGTGACACGGATGCAGAACTCGAGGCTGCATCAACGTCTTTGGTTGGAAGGGTGGAGAGGGTCTTGAAGCAGAGATAGAATGTCCTGGAGAGAAGATGCTGATTGTATAAGGTGGCACTCCTCCTTGCTAGCAAGGATAACATGACCAGAGATTTGAAAAGAGAAACTTTAAAAACAAGTTGATGCCAAATGCTGGCAGCAGCAAAACCCCGAACAGTTGGTGTGCAGACCGTCCTTTAAGTTCGTAGTAATTGCTTACAGAGACACTATCTAAAAGGAATACGGAAATTAATGAACAGATAGATTAAAACAATCTGATATCTATTTGGTTCAAAACCAGTGAAAAAGTATTGGAGTTAAGAGTACTTTTTTCCTTTGCACTCTTCTATTGCGCCGTACAGTGAATCCTGCCATGAAATATAAACCAGTGCCGGGTCAAATCAGTTTCATGATGTAGAGGGATAATAGTTTCATAAACAAAATCTAAATATTTTTCATTTGTGTCAACAATTAATAATAATTATCATCATAATAAATAATCAACTAACAAATTATTTTGAAACGATTATGAAACATATGCAATGTCCTTTTATTAATTCCCAAAAAATAATAAAAATATAATTATAAAAATAATGAACAATTTTTACAATTTAATTATAAATAATTGTTATTTATTTTTTAAATGATTTGTATTTATTTAATTTAAAACATAATTAAATTTAAAAAATCAGTTAAATTTAAAATAAATTGATAATTAAAAGGATAAAGTAAAAAAAATAAACACTAAAAAGAAAATCATTATATATATATATATATATAAATATTATTGGCTTATTGTGAAAAAAAAACTGTATATAGCGTGACTCTTGGATGTCAGCTATTTTCTGTATTGTTTACTTGACATTATTATATTTCCAATAATATCCCGATTGTAACTTTTTCAGAATTCTAATTCACAATAATTATTATTTAAGTTTATAATATGTGTTCTGTTTATTATTGGGTTATTTTAAGCATAATCTTTAAAGATTTTTTCTAAAAGACAAACAAACCAGACCATTCAAGTAGAGTTTTCTTTTAAATCACAAAACACCGATATTTCTTAATGGAAAAAATACAATATATATATATATATATATATATATATATATATATATATATATATATATATATGATACATAAGATTCTAACAAGAAGTTAAATTAATAAGCAAAATTCTTATTTGATTTATTACAGTAGACAAACTTTTAACTTTTGGAATTTTTTTTATTAGATATAAAATAATCAACTATGAGTCTAATTCAAGTATAAATTTGATTTGACTTGATTCAATTTAAAATTAATTTAAAATTATCTTGACTTAAATTAATTTGATGAAATTCAATTCAGTACCAGGTTAGTCGAACTCAACTTGATATGAGTCAATTCAATTTAATCTAATATATATTTGATTTGACTCGCTTTGAAATATTATTGACTTGACTTTCTCAAGTGTTTAACAACTCAATTCGGTCTAATTAAATCCTGTTCAACTTAATCCAACCCATATCAACCTGAGACCAACTCCAACAAACTTGGACTATACCTAACTGGATCCAACTCATGCACGACCCAATTTGGTAAACATAAACCTAACTTAAAACTGAACTTGACTTAACCTAAACTCACTTAACTCAATTTAGCCTGAACTTAACCCATCTTAACCTAACTTAAGCTCAATCTAATTAACGTCCATCTTGAGATTAGTTTGGCCTAACTCAAACTAAATGCAACCCAACTTTATTCATATTATATTTGAATTTAGATTGAGTAAATATTTCGTGTATAAAAATTATTTGAAGTATCTTTATTTTCATTTTTAAACATTATTTTTTACTAAAAAAAATCGTGGATTGACCCAAACATACGGAGTTTTTGTTAACATTATGGCTCTATAAACTTTTTCTTGTATGGAATTATTGATCATGGAAACTATTTTGACCCGATCCATGTGGGCCAAGATCAAGCCCAATGTGCTGGACCAAATTGAGGGTCTATAAAACAAACAAGGGCCGTCTAAAATAAATACATGACCAAAGTCTATGCTGAAGAACTTTGGCAGAAGCGGACCACAAGCCGAATACAAGGAAACACAGTTTCTTGCTTCCATCAAAATCAATAGATTTATTCATGATACCGATATCAAATCACAACGCAGAAGCTTCTAAAGCCTTGAAAATTGACTCACATACAACGCAATTAAGCTCTGAAACGAAAACTTATGAGTATATCACAAGCAGTACAGAACTGGGTTATTCTGTTAGACCACAACAGTCTCGGAACTATCATCGGAAGCATTTAAGCCATTTTCATCAAGACATGTTTCATTGGAAGCAACTATTCGGTTCAAAATCAAATCCTTCCCATTTTCACATCCAAATTCAGCGTTGGAACCAGATCCCAGTCGCAACAAACTCTCATCGGCATGATTGAGAGCAGAAATGGAGACATCGACATTTTGATTACTTCGCTTTAGAATAATATTCTCTTCTGATAAAATCCCTGAAGTAACAGTTTCAAGAGCGTCATTCATATAAGCCTCTTTAGTAGGTGGAGTATTGTCTGACTTTTGAGAATTCAAAACTGGACTAACGTCAAGCTCCAACGAATCACAATTCATAGCAGTGAACGAGTGACATTTGTTCTCAAGATTTTCTGCTGAACATGGATCAGAACAAGCAGTTTCCTGAACCAAAGCTTGAACATTTGGAATATCTTCTGGGTGATTTCTCACAGAAGTGGGATTTAATTTATCAACAGGAGGAGCAGCCACCACTTTATTCTTCATTTTTAGTGCACTGTGACTAGTTCTAGAAGGAGAAACACATTTATCTGAAACCGAATCAGACACCATTTCCTCAGAATGAGATTTCGAACAGAGAATCCCATCGACCAAAACTTGGTTTAGATATTGAGAAGCATCGCTGCATTCATCATTCGTCTCATTAACAGGATTTGAACTAACATCATCACTTCCACGAGGATCTTGTGGAGTTGAAGAACCCATATCTGACCTATTTCCCATTTTGGTATGGATAAAATCGTCATCTTCATGTCCAATTTTCTCAGAACCTGTTAGGAAAAAGTCAGTAAAACGTATGCACCAGCAAAAGTAACTCGCTGAAATTTGCTTTGAAAAAAACCAGCATCAACACCTGCAGTTTTATTACTTTCCACTAACAGCTTCTGTAACATATCAATACCAGGGAAGACCACCATATTCAGTGACCTCAGTTCTTGCCTGAGTGATTCGTCCAGATGTGTGAAGCCAAAAACTGTTGTCCATGCATGTGTTAGTTCAGCAATTGCAGGAATAACTAGTTTTTCGATCTTCATAGAGCAAAGGGCCTTCCAATCACGGAGAAACAAATAAGTATGGGTGTCAACAAAAGATGCATACAGAAAATCCCCAATCAAAGCTCTAACTAGATCTTAGGTGTAAGCAAATCACAATGAATCATAGTTTAAAGGTTTACCAATTCAATGGAAGAGAAAAGCCGACGACACATCCCCTGACGCCTATATATATGACGAGTTCCAATGAATGGCATCTCAGCTATCTTAGTTCCGTGGAACCTAAGACACGGAAGTTAATACTTACATGTATACTCTCATTTATTCAGATTAAAAAAAATCACAAAGCAGCCCAGTCTAAGGTTTAGTACCGGATAGATGCTGCAGCAATGATTTCATCCCCTCTCTCCAAGATAGCAGTGTAAAAGCCACCATAGTTCAACCGATTAAAGTTCGATCTGAAAACAAATAGAATGAGATGTCGCATAAATTAAAATATAGGATATCATGGTGAATTCATAATGTTTTGAACTTTTAATTCCCACTTACCCACTATTATATAAAATGTTACGGATTAAATTGATCCCACTCCTCCGATCAATAACAGGTAAAAAGCATTCATTCATCACAGTCAGCGCAATAGCCAACTTTGAATTGCATTCTACCATCTGAGTAATTCCTCTGCAACCTGCGTCTGAGTCTTCATCTGTTCTATGAATGAGGGACCATGAAAAACCCGCTTCTAGTTCATGCTTGGTACCAAGATACTTCTTCAATTGTTCAGAAAGCTGTAGAAGTACAAAGAACATAACAATAACGAATTCAGAATCTGGGCTTAGCACAGCAGCTTTGAAAAATTTCATTTTAACAAACCACTAAAATATAAAAAAAAACACACATAAGAAACAAATGAATATGTCTTGGAAGAAGTACATTCTATAGACTAGCGAACAATAAGTGGTGGTCCTCTCATGCATGCTGAATTATAAGGAAGAAAATGGTTAAATAAATGCATATACATTCATCAAGGTATACTTCAAAATTTTCAAAACGAGAAATAACTGAAAGATGTACCTCTCTGCACTCTCTCCCACAAAAAGAAAGGTCTGATGTACTGAGGTTATTAGGAAGGGAATCCATCTCCTTAGCGCAAGAATCATGATCTATGCAAATGGAAAGTACTTAATTAAAAGACGTCAAAGGGGAAAAACAGAAAGTGAATGACCAATAGAATATATAAATATTGAAGAAACAACAAAAATATAAATGAGAGAAAGTGAATACATTTTTTCTCACATAAGTTGCAGGTATGTACGGTAGGCACCGATGCATCATCTTTTTCAGAAAGTACACTGGCTATGCCACAAAATTTACAGGTGCAATTTGGACAATTCCATTCTCCAAGAGGAAGCATCTGCAACAACATAAATGAATTCCTCATGCAAAACAATCCTCCTAAAATAACCAATGTGTGTGTGTGTGTGTGTATATATATATAAACAAACACAAAACATACACACACATGTATACATCAATTACATTACAAAAATAAAGTTAAGTATGCAATTACAATGAGTTAGTAGTCAAAGTCTCAATGATACAATATTCTAGTTTTGGTGAACACTTGCTCTACTTCAGTGAGAAAACCTATTCAACACGCCCACTAGATAACAGAAGTTAAAGGGCCATAAATTAAATTATAGAAGTCCCCATACAATATAATATAGGAAGGTGAGTTTTTTCATTGAATGAATGAACTTTTAGCTGCAGCGGACAAACTCGACAAAATAAGTATTCAGTAAACACAAGTTTTGTCCAGCATTCCCTTATATACATTTAACAAAGCACATTAATAAGAACGTATCTCAGTCCCGTTGACATCATAACAACTAAGCAACCAACAAAAGCACATAAGTGACTCCTTCGACCACCCCAAAAATATTCGATAAACCAAACAACATCTGGAAGAGAAACTTAAATTTCACATGTAACTGTTCACCGAGAGACAGTGCAAAATCACGAAAAAAAGAAAAAACGAAAAATATGTTCTAACAATATGTTGCGAAGTGACAACCATGACACATGACAAATAAAATATAACCACATACCTGTATATTCAAGCAGCTCTGATGAAATGTTGATGGACAACTATCACAACAGATTAAATCCCCTCCATCAGCACATATACCACAAGTATCATCATTTGGATCATCACCATTAATATCTACAGAATGGAAACCAATTTTTTCAGAATTCTCTTGTCTATTCCATGCATCTATTTGACACTGTAGAAGAGAAACTCCAGATTCCAAAAATATATTTTGATATGGCTGTGGCAATTTGCTTCCTGCATGAAGCTCAAACTTTGAAACTGTGAGGATCTTACTACAGCAGCCACAATGTATACCATCTCTTGTGATCCACCCCTCCAGCAGGACTTTCTTCCGTCTGCGGTACTGAACTTTTTGGCTTAACTCTACTGCTCCTGAGTCAATCAACCAGGCAAGAACTGTCCGTTTTCCCATATAGGGGACAAAGCCATCAGATTCTGAATTTGATCTTTCATTAGAACTGCGAACTAACAAGGTACTTCTTCCGTGCTTATTACTCTTCCGTCCATGTATACGAAGATCACATCCAGATGATTTTTCTATTCCGTCAATTGAGTGATGGGTAGCATTCTGGATTTTAGACCGAGCACTGATAACGTTACTATCAAACATTTTATTTTTCATTGACTTACTTCCCTGTTTTATAAAGGAGCTTAATTTCTCCTCATTGTTATCACTATCAGTGCTATTCATATCATGCTTGTTGCTGGCAGATCTTATTTGAGGCTCTTTCTCATTATCACTTTCACTATCATATTTTTTCTTCTTGTTTTTCAATTCTTTCTCCATTTTTTTCCTAGTTTTCCTTGTTAGCTGACTGAGCACCTCATCTGCAATAGGAGCAAAAGAAGAACTATCCCCTTTGGCCTTGACCTCATTAGCATCTTCATTCAATTGCTTTTGAAGCGCGTCATAGGCCTTGATGATAGACCAATAGGCTGTACCTACCGGATTAATGTAAACTGCATCCAGGTAGTCTCTGTTCCTTCGAGGTCTATAGTCTATGGTCCAACCTGAAGTCAGCAGCATCTCCCTTATTCGCTCTCGCAATTTCTGTTTTTCTGTACCACTACCACGCTTGATTTTTCCTTCTTTCGCTTTTGTAGTTGAGAGTTTATCATGCAAAGGAGTCTGTTCATCCTCGGAGAACATCTTTTTTACAGGCTTATCAGCTTCAGCATTTCTTACCCCGGGATTCAATGATGTGTCACTGTTATCTGAATCCCCTTCATCACCTTTGCTATCCTTGCTTGACAAAGATTTTCTTGATGCTATCTGTTTCTTCTCCGGCCTCTTGAGTAACCCTGGTTTCTCAACAGGTTTTGTTTCCAAGTATGATGAAGGACGAGTTGGAGCATTCCACTTGGCAGTCTCTTCAGTCTTCATTCTCTTGGTGGGCTCTTCAGTTTCCAACCTTCTCCTGCTTTCCACAGTTTTGTGATGATCGTAATATTGTTTGGATTGCCCGCACACCTTCTTATTAATCATTACTTTCAAAACACCATTTTTCCCCTGAACCCTAATAGACTCATTGGAATTAAACTTCTCCCTCTGCAAGGGTATAGGTAACCGAACGCCGTCTCTGTTACTCTTGAACCTAATGTGATCAACATGATCTCCTGGAAACAAGCCACTAGGCCTGTCAACATAAGAGTTATTTCGCTTATCAAGAAGACGTCCACTTGACCCATTTTTTAATTCCCTATCAATGCCACTCCTAGTAGCATGCTCCGATCCCATAAAACTTCTTCCTCCAAAACCAACTCCATTACCATCCAAATGCCTCCTCCTCATGTTCTCCACATCCATACCATCATATTCTTCGAAATTGTATGCATCCAACTTACTTCGCTTAGTTACCCACTGCTCCAAACCTTTATCCGCACCCCTAATTCTTTCCATTCTGTCCCTCTTCCGACTAATTTCACTCCCACCCCGCTCAGAGGCAGCCAAACCATTGCAAACTCGAATAGTCTCAGACCCAAGCCTTCTACCAGGAGGAATCAGCAACTCGTCACTTGATCCAGAATCACTCACGGACACACTGAGGTTGGTCCTTTTCTTCGATTCATAGAGCTTCCTAGACGTGGAAGCAGTAGCACCCAACCCATCCCCTTTCTTTCGCACAATTAAACAACCTGAGGAATTTCTGCTCTTCACCACAACCCCAGAACCACCCGATCTCCCTTCCGATTCCATCTACCAAAGCCCCTAGCCAAAATTAGCATCCCCCACCCAAAACTAAACCCTAATATCCAGATCTAAACCGAAATCGCTCTCAATTTTACACACTTATCCCCTTTCCCCGGACCAAAGCAAAATTTCAACGAAATCTTACCTCGCCAGAAAATTCACGGATTCCGTCCTCGGAATAAATTGTGCGATGCGAATAATCCCTGCCGAAAAAACCCAAGTGATTCGAGGGCGACCTAACTCTGAGAGAAATTGAAACGAAAATCAGTGAGAGACAGAAAGGGGAAGAGAGATTTTTGGGTTGATTTGCAGAAGCAGCGACTAAGTTAATATCGTTAATCAATCGATAATAACAAAAAAATGTAAAAGAAAAAAAAAAACGTAAACAGAAAACAATGTCAGCTGCTCATCTTTTTGTTTTGCTTATTTTATTTTCCCTCCAAATTTTGTCTTTTGTTGAATCCTACGCTTCTGATGCCGCCATCTCACATATCTTGTACGTGGCAAAATCACAACGGTTTCCATGACTGTTTATACAGTTTTTCCTAAGCTTGGGTTGAGTACTGTTTCTTGATAAATGAGTCTTCTACAGGATTTTGAGAGAGACGTTACAAATCAGTTTTTTTTTTACAAAACACAGAGTTTCCTTTTTTTACAACAGATACTTTAAAATCAGTTAAACTAAGCTCAATTGATTCAAGAGTGAATTAAATCGAAAAATGCTTTATTTAAATTAAACAAAAAACAGTTTAAACAAATTAAAATGAGAAATTTTTATAGTTCAATTAATTATAATCATTACTTTTTCAATTTATACAGCTTAGTACCAATCAATTCCATAATAGAAATCTAATTGCAGTGTAACAAAATATTCAATCCAATTAGTAATTTAAATTTACTAATTGGATTTCTTCATTGAATGAATAAATAAAATTATAAAATACACTATGTATGTAAAAGTCATTTTTTTAAAATTCTTTGATTTCTTTTTATCAGTTTTCATTTAAGTTCTCTGTTCTGATTAAAGAATCAAAATCATGATTCATCCTGATAACAAACATTCATCCTGATAGCAAACTCGGTTTTATCTACCTTTTCATGGAAGTCTTTTGTGGATTCATGTAATCTTTAAGTCTTTTATAAAATTATCTAGTGAATTACTATAGTCATTGTCACAATAAAATAATTAGTTACAAAAACGCTATTATAATTGTTAGAAAATTATGTCTCTAAAATCAGTTATATATATATATATATATATATATATATATATATATATAGAGAGAGAGAGAGAGAGAGAGAGAGAGAGAGAGAGCAGTATAGATGCCTGATACACATGAAAAGTGTGGACTTTAATTGCAGAAAGTAAAAAAGTACAAGATAAAAATCTATCGTGAAATACAATTGTTATTTGCTGCACAGGGCACACCAAATTCTACAAATATGACAGAAATGGAGCACAAGCCGAATACAACGAGCTCGAATTGGAATGCAGGAAACATAATTCTTGCTTTCCAAAATTACTCATTAAATACAGTCAAGTCATATTAAACACAAGCTACCAATCTGTGTAAAAAGGGAGTAAAAAACACCATAAAAAAATCTCTGTAAAAAATTTGCTCACAGTACAATTGCTTGTCATACGATTGCTGAATTGCTGCGGACATTGGTGAAACCCGTATCCACTCTACCACATTCAGATATATACAATAGGAACCGCACAATCGTCTAATGCAACTCAAAGTATTTGCTTCTGTTGAAGAACCGTTGCATATTACTTCCCAGTAACTTTACCTATTAGGGTACATGCAACAGGTCTGGCGCCAGATGCAGTTGACTATTTTCGAAAGACGAAACATTGACATACAATGAAGTTAGCTAATCTTAACCTTGAAAATTCACCCACAAATGACAAGGGACCAAACAATATTTCCTTCAAAACCATCGGAACGAATTCATAATGCCTGATCAAAGCACAACGTAGAAGCTTCAAAAGCCTTGAAAATTGATTTGCACAGAAGCAATGATGCTCTGAAAAAAAACCCTAGCTAATGATAACATATGGAGTAGTCATTCTGCTAGAACAGAACAGTATCAGAATTATCGCCAGAAGCGTTTACAGCACGTACATCCTTCTCATTTTCACATCCAATTTCATTTTTGGAATCAGATCCTACCTGCAACAAACTCTTATCGGCAAGTTTGAGAGCAGAACTGGAGACATCTATATTCTGATCATTCCCCTTTCTAATATTCTCCTCCAATAAACTCCTTGAAGAAACAGCTTCAAGGGAGTCCTCCATACGAACCTCTTTAGTAGGTGAAGTATCGCCTGCCTTTGGAGAACCCACCACTGGATTAATGGCAGGCTCTGACGAGTCACAATTCATAGCAGTGAATGTGTGACCTTTCTTGTCCAGGTTTTCCTGTGAACATGGATCAGACGAAGAAGTTTCCTGAACCAAACCTTTAACATTTGGAATATCTTCTGAGTCACTCACAGATGTGTCATTAGGAGAAATGGATTCGCATTTTGAAGGAGGATTTAATTTATCAACAGGAGGAGCAGCATCCACTTTATTCTTCATTTCTAGTGCACTGTGACTAGTCCTAGAAGGAGAAATACATTTATCAGAAACTGAATCAGACACCATTTCCTCGGAATCAGATTTGGAGCAGAGAGTTCCATCAACCATAACTTGATTGTTAAGTTCTTGAGAAGCATCGCTGCATTCATCATTCGTCTCATTAGCAGGATTTGAACTAGCATCATCACTTCCATGAGGATTTTGTTGAGTTAAAGAACCTATATCTGACCCATTTCCCATTTTGGTATGGTTAAAATCATTACCTCCATTTCCCATTTTCTCAGAACCTGTCAGGAAAAAGAAAGTAAAACTTACTTTCAGGGAAAGCAACTTTTGAAATTTTTAAAACAAATACAGCAATAACACATGCAGTTTTATTACCTTCATGTTTTTCTTGTTCAACCAACCGCTTTTGTAACATATCTATACCAGGGAAGACCATCATATTAAGTGACTTCATTTCTTGCCTGAGTGAATTGTCTAGACGTGTGAAGCCAAAAACCGTTGTCCATGTATGCGTGAGTTCAGCAATTGCAGGAATAACTAGATTTTCAACTTTCAGAGTGCAAAGGGCCTTTCAATCAAGGAGGAACAAATAAGATAAGAATGTGTCAATGTCAATAAAAGATGCATGCAAAAGGATCCCAACCAAAATTTTAAATAGATTTTAGGTACAACGAAATCACAAAGAGCTATAGATTCAAGGTTTACCGATTCAATGGCAGAAAAGAGCCGGCGGCACATCCCCTGGCGCCTATATACATGGCGAGTTCCAATGAATGGCATCTCTGCTATCTTAGTTCCATGCAACCTAAGACAGGAAAGTAAATACTTACATGTATACTCCCACACTGACATAAAAAATATAGAGCACCATAGATATAGATTATGAGAGTGAGAAAGATCAAGAAAACAGCCATGGCCTTCTACCATTATTTAGGCTAAATGAATCTGTAAAACTGAATGTTACTTTCAAGAAGGTTGAAACAAGAACAAGTGGCTGCCCAATGCCACTCATGCTTTACTTGTTACAAAGTATTATGGCATTGTTGTATAAAAGCCATAGGACTAGGGTACTGCCAAACTTATGAATCCTATCTCCTCACCGTTGTCACACTAGTAATTTCTTACACAATTTAACAGACTAGTGTATGAAAAAATGAAGCTCTCTCTTAAGCAGCCACACTGGTGTATGATAGTTAGCAAATTCAAAAGACTAGTCATAAAAAAAGAAAAGCTCTCTCTAAAGCAACTGAAGTATGCCAATGAATATTTTACATTATAATGAATTTCATTCTACATGATTAAAACAAACTCTCTAAGTAACTACAATGTTATTTTCTCTTCCTTGACAAGTGTCAACTATTCATCTTTCTTAGTTCCCCTCACTTTTCTATGGTAGATCTGTAATTGGGTAGACTTTTCAATTAATTGCAACTGAAAATCCTTTCACCATCCCAAATCCCAAAGTCTACTATATCAGCAGTTTTCCCTCTTGAAAAGGGAAGGTCAGACATCCAGAAAATGAATCCGCAAGGCAAAGTATGAGTCTTGGTACCTGATAGATGCCGCAGCAATTATTTCATCCCCTTTTTCCAAAATAGCAGCGTAAAATCCACCATAGCTCAACCGACTAAAGTTTGACCTGAAAATGAATAGAAAGCCAAAATTAGACAGAGAAAAACAGTTAAGGCTAGCACCATATGGCGGAAAAAAAAAACATAGACAGAAAGAGTAACTTTGATTTATTATTTTAATGGACTTCAAGCACAATGTCAAGGTGCATGACTATACCATTCTATTAACACCCCCAAGCTACCATTGTTGCTTGAAACCTTTTTTTTCAGTTTTATTACTTCTTTCATTTATGATCTTCTGCTTAACTTGAATGGTTGACTGACGAAGGGGAGGGAATAGATATATACTAAGATTTGTTGTCTGGTTCAAATGTTAGGAAGGGAACAAAATTCCCCATTGTCAAATTTTTGCTCCCTCCAATATTGGGGTATAAGGAGATGGAAAACATTTGACTGAAGTGTTTTTATTCGTGCGTTGATACCCAACATTATAAGGGTATATGAAAATAAATTAATTATTAAATCTTTCACGTGCCCTCTTCATAACTTAAAACTCACCAACTAAAACATCAAAATAACCCAAAAAACATAAACGTCCCCTCTTCAAACCCTAATTTTACATCTGAAAAAGCTTTCAAATTTTATCTAGTTTCCACTATTTTTTTTCTTTCTAAACTTAATTTTTTTCATATTTCAACTATACCATAAACCCAAAAATATCTGGACTAAAACTAATAATTTGACAGCTTTATGTTGACGAAAATCAACAAGGAGATCAAATTTGCTTAATTTATAAAATAAACGACTTAATTAGCTTGGGAAAAACTTTTGGAGACCAAAACCAAACAATCTAAATAGAGGGACCAAGAGTGCAAATATGCAATTCAGCTTAAATTAATCATGTGCAAAGTCTGTCAGTATTAAAAGTTAAAACAACAAAATGGAACACATTAATCAATTTACTTAAAGATTTATAAATGCTGAAAACTATAACATAATTAATCAGACATTGGAACTAAATGAGAGGTCTAATGAATAAAACATAAGGTATGATGGTTCATTCATAATGTTTAACTAGAGCTCACCCAGTATTATATAAAACATTGCGGATTATATTGATCCCACTTCTCCTATCAATAACAGGTAAAAAGCATTCATCCATGACAGCCAGTCCAATAGCCAACTTTGAATTGCATTCTACTCTCTGGGTAATTCCCCTGAAAGCTGCCTCTGAGTCTTCATCTGTTCTATGAATGAGAGACCATGAAAACCCCCCTTCTAGTTCATGCTTGGTACCAAGGTATTTCTTCAAGTGTTCAGAAAGCTGTAAAAGTACAATATAACAATAATAACAAGTCAGAATCTGGCCTTACCATAGCAGCACAACAAACGTTCACTTCTATTTTTACTATTCTTCCTTGGAAAATTATCATACTGAGAAACAATTAAAATACACAATCCTCCAAAAGAAAGTTACTCTAAGAGTCTTGAAAGAAACACAAATTCCACGGACTAGTGCAGAAGTATAAGTGGTACTCATGGATGCTGAATTATACAGTATGAAATTGTTAAAGAAATATGCATTTTTCAAGCTATATTTCAGAACTTGGAAAACCAGAAACAACTGTAAGAGGTACCTCTTTACACTCTTTCCCACAGAAAGAAAGGTTTGAAGTATTCAAGTTATTAGGATGGGTATCCATCTCCTCAGAGCAAGAGTCATGATCTATGCAAAGGAAAAATATAACTTAAATGAAGTCAAAGGAAAAAAAATAAGGGATATAAACATATTGAAGAAACATCAAGTACAAATGAGAGAAAGTGAATACATTTTTTCTCACATAAGTTGCATGTCCGTAGGACATACACAAATGCATCATCTTTTTCAGAAGTCCTAGTGGCTATGCCACAAAATTTACAGGTGCAATTTGTACAATGCCATTCACCAGGAGGAAGCATCTGCAACAACATAAATGGATTACTAATGAAGAAAACCATCCTCCTATAATTAACATTAAGTAATCATGTTACTAAAATAAGGTACAGAGTGCAATTGCAACAAGTCGATAACACCTCCGAGAAAGTGTCAATAATAGATTGGTTTTTGTGTACAGGAACACTGACAATACCGTGAGAAAAGCAATACAAAAAGCCAAAAGATATAAAGAAGTTAAAGAGTCCTGTTGTATCATTGACTTTAGTTATAAAAACTATTGCATAGGTAGGTAATTTTTCTTTTACTGCACTTTTATTCACAATGGAAAAACTAAACAATGTCAGTATTCAGCATGCACAACTTCTGTCTAAGGATACAACTTTATAGCATTCCTCTACAGACAATGCAAAAACATAACAAATCTTCAGTCCCCTAGATGTCATAGCAATAAAGCTCCCAAAAAATAGATATTATCGTTCCACTTCCACCACCCCAAACAAAAATTACACAAACCAAATGGCATCGGAAAGGGCAACTATGCAAGAGACTGTGCAAGACGATTCAGAGAACAATATAAATTCAATATGCTACTGTTCACCAAAAGACTCTGCAAGACAAATCAGATAATTGTATACAAACTACGTTGAAAAGTGAGAATCATAACAAGACATATGGAGAAAAAATATGAAAACATACTTGGATATCCAAGCAGCTCTGATGAAATGTTGATGGACAACCATCACAACAGATTAAATCCCCTCCATCTCCACATATACCGCATGTATCATCATTTGGATCATTACCATCAATATCCACAGAATGGAAACCAATTTTTTCAGAATGCTCTTGTCTATTCCATGCATTTATTTGGCATTGTAGAAGAGAAACACCGGATTCCAAATATATATTTTGATATGGTTGTGGCAATTTGCTTCCTGCATGAAGCTCAAACTTTGAAACAGTAAGGATCTTACTGCAGCAGCCACAATGAATGCCATCTCTTGTGATCCACCCCTCCAGCAGGACCTTTTTCCGTCTGCGGTACTGAACCTTTTGGCTTAGCTCTACAGTTCCAGAGTCAATTAACCAGGCAAGAACTGTCCTTTTCCCCACATATGGGACAAAGCCATCAGATTCCGAATTTGATCCTTTGTTAGAACTGCGAACTAACAAGGTACATCTTCCGTGTTTTTTACTCTTCCGTCCGTGTATATGAGGATCACCTCCAAATGATGATTTTTCCATTCCATCACTTGAGTGATGGGTAGCATTCTGGATTTTAGTGCGAGCACCGGTAATGATATTTTCGGACATTTTATTTTTCATTGACTTACTTCCCTGCTTTATAAAGGAGCTTAATTTCTCCTCGTTGCTGTCACTGTCCGTGCTATTCATATCACACTTGTTGCTGGCAGATCTCTTTCTTTGAGGCTCTTTTTCGTTACCACTTTCACTATCATATTTTTTCTTCTTCTTTTTCATTTCTTTCTCCATTTTCTTTCTAGTTTTCCTTGTTAGCTGACTGAGCACCTCATCTGCAATAGGAGAAAAAGAAGAACTATCCCCTTTGGCCTTGACCTCATTAGCATCATCATTCAATTGCTTTTGAAGCGCATCATAGGCCTTGATGATGGACCAATAGGCTGTACCTGCTGGGTTAATGTAAACTGCATCCAGGTAGTCTCTGTTCCTTCGAGGTCTATAGTCTATAGTCCAACCTGAAGTCAGCAGCATCTCCCTTATTCGCTCTCGCAGTTTCTGCTTTTCTGTACCACTGCCACGCTTGATTTTCCCATCTTTTGTTCCTGTGGTGGGGAGTTTTTCGTGCACAGGTGTCTGCTCATCCTCCGAAATTACTTTTTTTGCAGGCTTATGAGTTTCAGTATTTCTTATTCCCGGATTCAGTGATGCGTCACTGTTATCTGAATCCCCCTCATCACCCTTACTGTCCTTGCTTGACAAGGATTTTTTGGGCGTTATCCGTTTCTTTTCTGGCCTCTTGACTAATCTTGGTTTCTCAACAGGTTTTGTTTCCATGTATGATGAAGGACGACTTGGAACATTCCTCTTAGTCTCTTCAGCCTTTATCCTCTTGGTAGGCTCTTCGGTTCTTAACCTTTGCCTGCTTTCTACAGGCTTGCGATGATCATAATACTGTTCTGATGGCCCACGCACCTTCTTCTTATTAACCATTACCTTCAAAACACCATTCTTCCCCTGAACCCTAATGGACTCATCTGAATTAAACTTCTCCTTCTGCGGGGATACAGGTGCCCGAGTACCATCCCTGTTCATCTTGAACCTACTGTGCTCAACATCATCCACCGGAAACAAGCCACTAGGCCTGTCACCATAGGAGTCCTTTCTCTTATCGAGAACTCGTCCACTTGAACCTGCTTTGAATTCCCTATCAACGCCATTTCTAGCAGCGTGCACTGGTCCCATAAACCTTCCTCCTCCGTGACCAACTCCATTATCATCTAAATGCCTCCTCCTTGTGTTTTCCACACCCATTCCATCATATTCATCAAAATCATATACATCCAACTTACTACGCTTCCTGTCCCTCGGGTCCAAACCTTTCTCCGCCGCAATACCTTCCCCAGTTACCCTAATTCGTTCCACTCTGTCCCTTTTCCGACTAACTTCATTCCCACCCCGCTCAGATGCAGCCAAACCATTGCAAACTCGAATAGTCTCAGGACCGAGCCTTCTACCAGGAGGAATCAGCAGCTCGTCGCTTGATCCAGAATCACTCAGGGAAACGCTGATATTGGCCCTTTTCTTGGATTCATAGAGCTTCCGAGAAGTGGAAGCAGTAGCACCCAATCCATCCCCTTTCTTTCGCACAATTAAACAACCCGAGGAGTTTCTGCTCTTCACCACAACCCCAGAACCACTCGATCTCACGCCTGGTTCCATCTACCAAAGCCCCTCGCCCAAAATTAGCATCACCCGCAATCAAAACTAAACCCTAATTCCCAGATCTGAAGCCAAACCAATCCTAATTCTTCAAGGTTCCTCCCTCCCCTCGGACCAAAGAAAAATTTCAACGGTATCTTACCTCGCCGGAAAATCAACGGATTCCGTCCCTCGCAGTAAATTGTGTGATGCGAGTGGGACGCAAGTCCCCGCCGAAAAGCCCAAATTGATCCGAGAGCCACCCAAGCCGGAAAGAAATTAAAAGAAAATTAACAAGAGAGAGATGTTTTAAGAGATGTTTGGGTTGCGATTTCCAGATGCAATACATACCGTGTTTTCTTTGAATATAAAAACTCTTTTATCTTGTTCGAAGTTCTTTAATTTAGATAATAATACTAAATTTATTATTCAATTTTATTATCTTTTTCCTATTTAATTATTTTTCACTTCATTAATTACAGTGTTAATTTTTTTTATAAAGGAAAACATTTTTATTTATTTAAATATAATTAAGATTTGGCCAACATTTAATTGATAAAGAATAACTCTAAGAAATTAAAAAGACTTAAATCCATTATTATGATTCCACAAATGTTCAAATTTAATATTTATAAGATTGTAAGTATGGAATTAATCTTTAAACTTCTTTGATTGAGGACTTTAATACACCGTAGAGACTAAATTGAATTTAAGAAAAAAAATATTAAAGTGTGTTTAATTAATATATGACAACTTCAAAAAAAATTAAATAACACATATAGTTATTTTGTTGGCTCAATAGATATCATAATATTTACTTTTTAGAAACAAAGTATAATCTTAATTGTTTTGTTGATATCTAAAAGGAAACATATACTTGGTAAATTTACCAAACATGCTTATAGTAATTGTTTTATCATGTACAATATTTTTTTAAACTCACATACCTCCAGTATTTTCATATAAATTTATCTAAACAGTTACTTGTACAAGAAAACATTTTTTATATTGATAAGGATAAATCAAGGTTTATATATAAAGATTACAATACTCAAATTATATTAATTTTCACTATAAAATAAACGTTTCAATGTAATTTATTTTACATGCTTCCATATGTCTTTTGTTATTAATATAGTTTTGAATATTTCACTTGTACCATTTGCATTAAATTTCACACTATACATTCATCAACATCATACTAATTTCTTTATAACAAGTCAATCTACAAATTTCCAAGTTTAATATTTTTTCAAATATTTCATCACTTAAAAACAAAATTATGTTAATTCAATAGTTGCTTGACTTATTAGAAACAAAATTTGTATTTTTAATTAATTTTTTTTTATTATTTAAGGTAACATAGCTATTTGGTTTTGTTGTCTAAAGCATAATATATATCACCAACTTAGACAATAATAAACATAAAATTAAACGGCGTCATTTCATTCTATATAAATTAAATATTAAAATACAAAACTGTCAATTGAAACAATAACATTTGATAAACATAATTAAAATTTTAGAATTTTACTTTTCTTATTGTCTCAATTCATGATATTATAATTGAGGATGCAGATCAAACAACCATATAATGTTAATAAGGACAAAAAATCAATTAAAAATGTAAATCTTTTAGATATAATTGAATCAATTATTTTTAAAAAGATCCAACTAAAAATATCAGAATTTAAAGTTTAATATTTAATTAAGTATTTTTTATTTTATTTTACAGGCAAAATATAAGCAATCCAAAATAATAACATATTTTTATAATTGATGAAATAAAATCAAACAACATAAACTTCATTAAAAATATATTTTTTTTCCATAGAAATCCAAATGAAAATGTTTAGTTCAGGATCAACTTAAAATTTAATTAAGTCTTATTAATATTCTCAAGTTATCAGATACCATTTTTAATAAAAACATACTATATATAAAAATAAAGTAAAAAAACCTAATAGAAAAGGACTCCTAAAACTGCAACCAAACAAATTATTTTATTATAATTAAACAATATATTTTATATAGTAAAATGTTTGATTTTAGTATAATTACAACACGATTTTAATATAAATAATATATTTATTTTTGTTTTTAATATATACTTGTCTATAAAAAGTTTATAATACCAAACAGTTGATTATATAGAAAAAAAAGAAGAAGAAAGAAGGTGTGTGCCAATAATTGGTGATATGGAGGGAGAAAAACTAGGGACGATTCTGATCACCAACGACGACGGCATAGATGCTCCTGGCTTACGAGCACTGGTTCAGTCACTCGTTTCTTCCAATCTCTTCAACATTCAAGTATGCGCTCCCGATAGGTAACATTTTCATCGTCATCATCTCTTTTCTGATCCATTTTTTCACCATTATACCGATTTTATTTCTTCATTTTTGCAGCGAGAAATCAGCTGTTAGTCACAGCATCACATGGCTCCAACCAATAGCCGTTAAGCAAGTGAACATTGCCGGAACCACCGCATTTGCGGTTTCTGGTTTGTTTCTCTCTTCCCCTTCTTTGCACAACTTTAGTATTATTTCACGTTACAAATTATTTCTTACATTCTGTTGACAGGGACGCCCGCTGATTGTGCTTCTCTAGGGGTTTCGAAAGCTCTCTTTCCCACAGTACCTGATTTGGTACATCTGCTATGCTATGCCACGCTTATTCGGTTTTAGTTTTGCTCTGTTACATTTTTGACTTCATAATTATACGGTTACAGCTTATAATATTTTTAAACTATTGATTTAAGGCAGTAACTGTTGAATTGATTGATCGCATTGCTTGCCATTCCTCACTGACTAATAAGGAGTGTATACTGGAAGAAGGCTTTTGTTGTGTTTTTTATTCATAGGTCATCAGATTTGTGGCTTTTTTTATAACCTAATTTTAAATTCTGCTCTGGTCTATCGCGTTCTCTGCATGTAGGATCTATCTGACTAAGCTGTGCCTAAATAGTTAAATAGAAAATAAAATGAAACATCCTGCCAGTTGTTGACGCGTGTTATATCCATTTCTTCAGGTAGTCAGTGGCATAAACAAGGGTAGCAACTGCGGTTATCACATGTATGTACCACCTTTTCCGTTCACACCATCCTAGGAACTTTTGTACTTGTAAACTTCAAATGAATCTCTATGAATTTAGAATTAAAGCATGTTTGCCGAGAAACAATGAAGGGGGAGGCTAATACAAAGCCCTTTTCCTTTGCTGGGAGTAAATTTAGTCAAGTAAAACTTGGTGGTGTTCCTCTGACGACTATCTTCATTTATTATGACATTTTTTTGTTGAATTTTTTATAATGAGGGAGTGATCTATATCAATTTGATCTTAAAATCTATAGAATACGATGTAACCTTATTTGTCCTGTTGGAAATAATCTAATTTTCCCAAACAAGTAATTTATAATTTTCTGTGCTGCTTAAAATCTATCCTGAGTAAAATCCTGGACCTGATTGTAACTGATGTAAAAGAAGGTCGTTTAATATAATAAGTTTATCCTTTGGAAAATTTTCCGTTGACCTCAGTGTCAATTGCCATTATCTTGTAAGCATTGAAATGAAAATGATGGCATTGCAATTCCTTGAATTGCCTCTGTAGTTGCTTCAGTAGTTATTATTACTTCGTGAATTGCACATATCATTACTGAATAGCTCCCTTTGCAGTGTTTACTCGGGTACTGTAGCTGGAGCCCGAGAGGCCTTCTTCAATGATGTACCCTCCATCTCCATTTCATATAACTGGTATGGCATATTTGCAATCTGCTTCTGCTGTTCTATATTACTGGATTTATCTTGAATATTTATTCAAAAGTTAATTTTAAAACCATTTTGTTAGCTTATATAATTGTGAGTGTAATTGGTAATTGAATGAATGTCTCGAGTAATGTGGCTCTTCGGTGTTATTAACTATTTCAACATTCTTTCATCTATATCTTACCATGGCAACAGCTTTTCATTAACCTTTTTCACCGTTTGGGGTTTACTTTATATTCAGGATTAAAGGAAAGAGTACTCTAAATGATTTTGTCCTTGCTGCACAAGTATGCCTACCTATCATAAGTGCTGTACTGGTTGAGACAAAGAATCCAAGTTACCCTAGAAAATGCTTTTTGAATGTAGATGTGCCAAACGATGTTGCTAACCATAAGGTATATTACAATTATTTTTGTAATCTGTATGTTTTCCTTATGATAAAGGATCGACATGATTATGGGCATTTTTTCATTCTTTTAATCGTTGAGGAACTACTTTAAAGTTTTGTATTGTTATTCTCAGTAATTGTACAATAATAATTGTAGGTTTGGTATCTTATTAAGGATAAAGTATGGTTTACATAATGAACATTGATTTCTTATCAGCATAGTTTTATTATGTCTGTTAAAAGGTAATGCTTTGTTTAAAATGAGAAACATTTTTAAAGGTTTTCCTTTGTTTAAAGTGGAAAACCCAGAAAAAAACTAAGGAAAAAAAAGAAGCCAAGATAGTGACACATGATCATCTTCTAAACTGTGTTAACTTTAATTTAATGGGAGGACCACATTGAATCCTTTTAAATAAAATGGAGACTGAATTAAGGTCCAAAAAAAATAAAGAATGAAATTTAATAAATCCCTCAAATATTGACACTAAAATACTAATCAAGTCTAAAGATAAAAACTATAACTGATAAGTATTATGTTACACAAAATTGTATGAAGATTAAAAAGCATAATTTAAAAAATTTACTAGAGATAAACTAATCATAATCCTAATCAGCCTAGAATTATGTTACTTTCTTCCTCTGCTGATATTGTATCCCCACAGGCGTATCTAAGGCTTGAGTTGTTTTAACTGTTTATCCTATTTATTTTTCTATCCTATTCTATCTAATATTGGAGTTAGAAGAAACTTTATAAATACTACCATTTCATAGCTAACTTTTCTAAAAAATATAGTGCTCTGCTTTATCATGCAATCAATTATAACTATTTTTTTTGTGTTTTTGTTTTGTGCCTCTACAAAGGGTTACAAGCTAACTAAACAGGGTAAAAGTATCATCAAGATGGGATGGAGACAAGTCACCTCTGAGACAGAAGGACAAAAAATGTCCTCTGATATGACCAATACAGATGCAGAAACACCAAAGCATTTTGACCCATCATCTATATCATCCGAACATCTTTTGTTTGCAAGAGAGGTGGGTCGATTTCCTTTTCCTTTCTTTTTATTTCTTGAAATACCCATATTGTTATAAGTCCATCAAAGTTGAATCTTCTGCTTAAGTATGCCGTGGTTGGATTGTCTCAAAAAAGAGCAGAAAATGTAAGCATTCAGTTTTTTTATCTTCTGAAGTAGCAGTGGTCACGTGAATCTATGTGGAACCCCTAAATGATCTTACTGGGATGAGCATTTCCTAGTCCTTTCCACGAAGAAAATGATGCAGCGATCTTTAATCTTTTGTAGGTGAGAGGTTCCGTAATTGATGACGATGATACAGACTACAGACGTTTGCTGGAAGGATATGTGAGTAAATATATATTTGAGAACAAAAAAGTTAATATGCACATTCTAAGCATTTTCCTTTTTTCAGATCACTGTTACTCCTCTTGCTGCTCTCTCTCATGCGGAGGTAGATTGTCAGGCCTACTTTAAGAATTGGTTACAAAGTGTCCCTGAACTCTCCTCTTCATCATCTTTATAACGCTGTAAGTCCAATCATGTATTTGTAGTTTATGTGTTGCTTTGATTGCAATTGCAGTAGCTGCTTTTGCTTTTACATCTTTAGCATCCTTGTTTCAAGAATGACTATTCTTAATTTTAATATTGTGTTTAAAAGACACCACTACTATGACATATAAGGGTTACTATTATAAACATATGTGTACTTATTAGTACCCTGCGTAGCTCATATTAGTTGCCTTTTTGTGATTCCCAGTCTAGCACTTGTCATGCGATCAATTATAGCACTCCTTTTTCACAGGCCGTAACTTGTGAATGCTTTTCATTTGCTGATTACTCTGGTTCACTGCAAGTGTTCACCTCAACATGTTACTAAATCAATTGTTTTGATCCTGAGCAATTTGATTGCTTCGGTATGCTTGTCGTTAGGCAATATAGACATTTCTAGTGTTGTGTAATTGATGAGAGATTCGTTTCTATAATCTACTAAGTAATAACAAGTCACTCATTTTTAGACTAATATAATTGCAAGCATTCTTGTTCTGTCTTTATCAACATGAATTGCTCAAGTTATTGCTTGAATGAATAAAAAATCACTATACCAACTTGCAAAAAAAATTACTATTTCTTTCTTACCCTACTCCTAGTTTGCGTTGATCTTGTCCCTTGCCTGTTTTTAAAGGAGTCTGTTATTTCCAATATCTACTTCTATCATAATTTAATGGACACATTGCTGATAATGAACCACTGGTCGTTAGTTATCATAAAATTGGATGAAACGTACTGGCAAATTCTATTATGCAATTATACTTGTAAGGGATGGCCTTCTTGGCTGAAGCTATTCATAATTTTCGAATACCTGTTTGAATTCCATACAGGTTTGAATACATTGTTTATCCCCGAAGCGAAGTTATGCAGTTTATGTTGCTATATTATTTTGGAAACTAAATTTGCAATCCCGTGACAATTGTGCGAATCTGAAAATAAATTATAGTTTACCGTAAAAATTAGCATCTTGTTGGACCTCTCTTTCTTCACAGACTTTGGGAATATAGTTTTCCTTGTTTCATCCTTAATATAAAAGTTAAGGTTGGTTCTTTCTTTCATTTTAGAGAAATTAATCCAGAATGTAAAAATTACAATTCTGAGATGGTTTGAAAAGTATTTTTTATTTTTATTTTTTACTTTATGAACTGTAAAATTACATATATTCATCCAGAAAGAAGACAAGTCTTGATTAGTACAGGTTGAAAAAGTTGTTCCCTAACACGTATTTTCGCTTAGAGAATGTTAAACTATACCCAGCCTCAGGTTGTGCCCAATTTTACTGGCCTTCCCATTAGGTTTATTGAAACAAAGTTCAAAAGTAAAATTTGGTCGAATTACGAATTAAATTGACTGCTGCTTTTGATCACGGTAGTCTACTAGGAGTAGTTCGGCCACATCATTCTAGTCATCCTATGCTTTCGAGCAGTGATGATTAGGTATTTTGATTTCCCCAGTACCGAAAATCAGTTTTCATCAGAAAAAAAAAATCAATAAATTTACAATTTAGGCTTTCAATGATTAGGATATAGTTTACTTTGTCATCCAAATATTTTTATCCTTAGATAAGTATTTCAAAAAGCAAAATATCATGATATTGTTTTTTTATAGATTTTTTACCAAATTAATCTTGAGAATTCTAAAAGGGTTACCTTATAGAAGATTCAGATAATGGGACAAAAGGATAACTTTAGAGATATTTTGTTATCATAAACCTGAATATTTGAAAGATTTATTGTCTAAAATTAAGTGTTAATATTTTTTTAGTTGCTTTTAGAATAAATGTTTTTAAGTTACAAATTTTAAAAAGTATTATAGCACATTTAAATTATAACTTTATAAAATATTCTTTCTAAAAGAGAAGTATAGTATATCAGCTTGCTGATGGGTACTATGCTAATTTAACTTTTAGGATAAGTATTCTAATAAATTGTAAGCTATACTTATTAAGTGTATTTTAATGAACTTTACCTTATAACATGTTGCGACTGTTCTCAAAATAAGTGAGATTATAACAAATTCGATTTTTGTGTATCACGCACTCCTAAACTCCTCACGAGTATGTGCAAATTAACATTTATTCCCGTGCAGTACACATGTTTGATTGTAGGTTGGCTATCCATTCCACATAGCTTTCAAATATCAACATCAATAAGGAAAATAAGGGAACAAGCTACCATTTCAACAACAGCTTAAAATAGACAGCTTACCAATAAAACCCCTTATTGAGGACTTCTTTAATTTGTATTTCAAAGCTAAAATTTTCTTACTGGGTTACTCCCCTCCTCCTACAGGTTTTGGAAGCATTTAAGCAGAAAAAAAGATGGATGTTTAGATAAGCTCTTCACGGATGCTTCATAAGACAAGAAAAAAAAAAGAAACAGAGGAGGAGTATCATTCTATGTGTGATGCTACAAAAGTTAAAAAAAGACACTCTGTATGGACATCATAAATAGTTTATATATGTACATTACGATTCTGTTTTGTGCATAGCCCTCATCTTTTCAATGGCAAAGAGGAGTGAGATTCCACTAGTATTGACCAGAGGACGTGGACGTCTTCATAGGGGCAAGATTTGACATCTTCATATAGAATGTATATGCCTCTTCCTGAAATGTTTAGGCAAAGTTAAGAAAATTTGTGATTGGGAAGGAAGAATTAAATAAATGATGCCTGCGTCTAGCTAATAGGACAAAGGGATAGGGAAGCCGGGTGTGTGAAGAAAAACATTGAAATAATTCAAATGATGAGGCATTGCAAACTTGTACTTAATTTCTCTAAAGTCTCATTGAAATGCAGGTGAAGGAAGGAAGTGTGTTGCATGTAGTGAAAGAGTGTTTAAAAAATAGAAGAAGCATTGTGCTAAATACAATGTGAAGAGATGACAAAAGCATTTCTGGTAAAACTAGCAGGAGTAAGAGAATAATGCAGCTATGGAATGTGTGATGGAACGTACTCTTCTTTTGAGTTGAATGCATCCGGAACCAAAGCTTCTTGAGTGGAGAGATGAGGGATTGCAGCCACCCCATTTGGTGAAGTGGGTGTGGCTCATGCAGGTGTAACAAACATGAGGGACATAATAAGAAGAGGGTGAGAGAGATAAAGAGGAGACCTCTACACCCTTTGCTTAAACAAGGGTGAACATTTTGCAAGGTCGCTTTTCATGTTTTGAGACATTTTTACATTCCCTTGCAGCCCAATCATGAAATTCACATTTGTTGCTGGTACATTGTCCCTTTCGAACCTCTTATCCCTTATAGAAGAAAAAGAAAACACTCCACCAATCATCTTTGCATCTCACACTTTCTTGACCATAAAAAAAGAAAAATAAATAAAGAAGCCTCTCTTGGTATCCGTTTTTCCCTTTCCCTAAAGAGTGGTGGTGGCTTATGCCTGAAGATAAACTTCCCTTTTTTTCACCATCATTTGGCATCTCTATTAGAGGTAAAAGGCACACATGGGGAAGGTTTCCATATTTGACACATAGGCCCTCCTCTTGCATTTTAAGCAAGTACAATCTCACTTTCATAGAGTCTCCAACAAGGCACACCCAGCTTTGTTTCCTGTTAGTCCACCTGTTCCTCTAGGGTGTCTTACAAGAGTAAACACAATACTCACTCTGGAATGTTTTGCTGACTCAGCTTCCACACGTCACTTCCATGGATATGATTTGACTTGTGTATGTATTACACTCCTAATGGTAGTAGGTACGTACCAAGCTATCAATAATTATAGCATGAACAATTCTTCTAAACTTTGGGAAAACATATTTACGGGCCTGCCATTTCAAACTCAAACTTCTTGCTTGAACCACCAATAAGTAGAAAAATAAAGCAGGGCAGTTAGTATAGGATAAAGTTTACCTAAAAAATAGTTTAATTCCATTTTTTAAAATGGTAATGTGAAATCGAGGATCATTAAGACCATGCTACTTGCTTTGCTTCTATTCTTTTTACCAATTGTAGTTAGTGCTTTGTCCTTTTTTCTCATTAAATATTTGGCATTTGAATAAAGGAAGAGGAATCCAACTTTATGCATAGATTAGTGCTGCTTAAGGGTACAAAGAACTGGACGAGATTTGTTGAAGCTCTATTCAATTGGTGAAATATTAAATTAAAAATATGCATGGTTGAACGGAAATTATGGTAGAATGTTGGCCCACAGTTTTCTATGTTTTCGTTTAACACTTAAAAAAAGACCATCATTTCATAAGATTTAGCAATTTTCTTATAAAATTCAAATACTCCTTTCTCAAGGTATAAGTTATTATGCAAATTTCTATGAGATTTATATGTCATTCTTTAAATACCACTGTCTTTCTTTTTGAGCCTTAACATTCCCCTCTGTTGTTTAATTTAATAAATTTCTAAATGTATTAAAATTATTAAATCATTTACAGGAAAAAAAAACATAAAATTTAACCTAGTATATTGTTGTAATGCGGTGTCCATTGATTTTTAACAGAGTTGAACCTTTTCTTTTTAATTTATGAATGTAATTATTGGACGAGAGGAAGTTTATTGACTAACTAATTAACTAAAAGATCAAGTATCTTGCCAAATAAAACGTAACAGAGAGATGCGAAGAGGGTCTAAAAAACCAACACTTTCCTTTTGTCGTCTTTTATCAGGTATATTCTGCCATAATTGAAAAATTAATCGATGCTTGCTAGAAATAACTAGATGAAATAATTTGATTTAAATAAAGTTATGTTTTACGTTTCGGAGCTTTATGTCATAACATCGATTTCGTGAGAAATTTAATCAAGATATTTTGGATACAATATTTCATGTTATTCTATAGAAAATAAATTAAACATACGAAACAAACATTTGAAAAAAAAAATTGCAAGAAATTTTCATGCAACTTAGTGTAAACAATCACTCTTACGTAAACAAGGCGTGCCATTCTTTTAGATTTATTTATTATGTTAATTTCCTTCACAAACAAACAATTACAATTTTCGTTTCATTTTATTTTTTCTTTCTCTCTTTATATATATATAGTTTTCTTCTTCTTCTCCTTACAACATAATATAGTGTAAGATAAATTATTTGAACTTATCGCATTGTGTTATAACCCTTTAGACACTTGCAAAAAAGAATTGTAGGGTTATTTTCAAAAAGGATTTGTAGTAATCCCAACAATAGGAAAACCATTTTAGAAGTGGGAAAATGAAATCAAATTAGAGTAGGTTTGGACAAAAATTTTCAAAGATTTAAATAAAAGAAGAGTTAATACTAGTTTCTCTATAAGTTATAATTAATTTATACAAAAATAAAAACATAGTAAAAAATTTCATCATGAGAAAACTTCTATACATGCATGTGAGGGTTTTGAAAGGTAGAATAGGCGTACGTACAGTGAAGCATTGGGTTAAAGCCCATAAATGAGTGGACCAAGCTTTCAGCAAAAAAGCTGGGCCTAATAATGGAGTGCTAAAGTTGCATTCACGCTCTGAAAACTTAAATTTGCCGAAAATTTGTTGCCTCACATTTGACTCAAACTCTCTCCACCGTCCATTCTCACTGTCCCGTGACCGTAAGTATTCTTGTTATTATTCTTCTGTACCTTTATATTCATAACCACCACTGTAGTACCCTTTCTTCTTCTTCACAACTTTCATAATATTCTACCAATTTCACACATCAAAATATAAATATAATTGTAAGCAAATTTAATTTAATTTGTTCTTATCTGTTTTATCTTATCTACACTTATTTTCACACGATAACTTTTTGCTACACATGTTAACCAAACGTGTGAGGACAATGATAAAAGAAGTTTTCTCAGGATTTTGGACAGAGGTCATCTGTTATTTTTCTTTCTTTAATAAGTTTTGGAGAAAAGGAAAAATATTCTGTTTGGATTATTTCATTTTGTATCAATAATGTGTTTTTGAAAATTTTATTTTGAGATATGTGATCCATTTGTTGTTTTCATATTAAGAATTTAGCACTTATAATAAAGTTATCTTGAGTTAAATTATGTTTAATAGTTTTGATGAATCTGGATGTGCAGAGAAAAGAAGAAAAAAAAGTAAAAAAAGAAGAAAGAAAGTGAATCTGAAATGAACATGTATATTACTGGTGAGAAGAAGGAACATTCCCTTTAACCTTTCAACCAATAAGAAACAAAGTGAAGCCAAAAAGTGGAGTTTCTGTTTTCCATTTTTTACAGAAAGACATCATTCCTACGCCACACGCAAAGGACGATCTTAATGCACAAATCTACAATACAAGCCAAAGATCACCAGCTAAGTTGCCACACCTACATACAGATAAGTAAATACATTCATAGCTTTCTTGCGACTCTGCACATACCACTTTCGATCACCAAATAATAACAAGATGAAATACATTTATATTTATTTCACATTGTATAAGATAAAATTGTCATAAACAAATAAATCTTTTATTTTTTCAATAAAAAAAGAATAAAAATTAAAAAAAGAATAATCTCAAATAAATATAAAAAATTTATATAGGTCAAATATCATTTTTTCCTAATAAAACCAATCTTATTCATATTTTCAAGTGAAAAATTTGATGATCTTTTATAAAAAATCATACTAAAACACAACACTAATAAAACATGAATTCAATATATATAATGATTTAATCCATATAAGATATATTTAATGTAATATGTAACATTATATATAATTTTTTCCTTAAATCATGCATAAACTAATTTTAACGTATGAAAAATTCTTTTTACTATTTTTAACTTTGTTTTTCTTAAAAATGATCTGAAAAAAAAATGTCCAAAATGCGCCTATCTTACTCAAGAGACTTGTTACTTGGAATGTTCTACTTCTTCTCTAGCACACGTACGAGATATTCTAACATATTTCACAAACGAATATTATTTTAATTTTAATGAAAAACATAGCTTTAAAAACACATTTTATATGAAAAATAAAATAAAATACCATTTAATTAGTAGAAACTTATTAATCAAAGTCTTGATTATGCTTTCTATTGCTGAAAATATATATGTAAGTTTTTTCTATAAATAATTGTTTGATAAGGAGAGATTAAAGAGCTGAAAAATAATAGATAGTAGAAAAAAAAAAGTATTATATAAATAATAAATCACTTTACACTTATTACTATTATTTTCTCATCTTTCTTGGCCCAATGAAATCAAATACTATACATTATAAAAAAAATTATTATACAATAAATTCATGAGATAAAAAAATTATAAAACTAATATTTAACTATAGAGTGGATAAAGGAGAGTTACATATTTTCCTTCATGAATAAACAATACATGTGAAAAATAAAAACAAAAATATTGAATTTGTGTTTAATTTTTTTTTGTTTAGAGATAAAAGAAAACGTGTGAAAAATGAATACAAACGTAAGTAACTTAAAAAATAAAAAATATGATAATAAATTTATATTCTTTTATTATATTTAATTTTATATTTTACTATTTATTTGAAATTTTAAAAGCCTGGTGTCTGCCCAAGATCCGTCCCTGTCTTTAAATTTTGACCTAAATCCTCCCGATTTTGGGTTAAAGCTCGTGCTTTGTGTCATTTTGAGTGCAGTGCAGCTTTTGCAGTTGCTGAAATCCGCTTTCATAGTTCATACATCACAATATATAGAACTGTCAACACCAAAATTCAATGCTGCTGCGTGCAAGAGGAATGCATGCATGCACGTATTATCACATTTCTGATAAATATGATCATATTTAAACACACTTTCTGTAATGCTTCAAAACCGCCTGTGTCCTTTTTGACAGAGACAAAGATGTAAAACAAAAAGTCAATAAATGTATATATAGAGTGAACGTGAATGTGTAGTTTGAAAAAGAATTATAAATATATGATGGGATAGTTTGATTAAACAGTCGTTTTCGTTATTAAATCAGTGTCGGATATGTATCCATCATTTCTGTGCTGACCAACAAAACACATCTCATTTCACTTTTCCCCTTTGTTTTCTCCCATATCAGTGACTCTTCAACCAAGCATGCTTCCAACCAAAAGGCTTTAGCAGCCGTTTTGCTACACATATAACACGTCCTTCTTTTCCTCTTTTATTCAGTGTTTCCTTCAATCTCTTTCAGTCTTCTTTCTCTCTCCAGTTACTTCAAGACAAGATATTATTTATTTCTGTTGTTACTACTGATTGATCATATTAGAGTATTGCATATATATATTATTATTATCTCATTACTTTGTGAAGTTGGCATTTCTCGAGATGAGTAAGAAGGATGAGAGAGACAGGTCTAGAGTTGAAGCAGTTCTCGAGCTCATCAGGAAACAAACACCGCTCACTGTTAAACAGGTTCTTGTTTCACCTCCTCTTCCACTCACTCACTGTTCTTTCTGCAGATACACAACTTTGTAATTAAAAGTGGAAGATCTATTGAGCTGAGAGTAAACAGTTGCAGTTTTGGTCGCTTTTACTTTAATTACTTTTTCTTGCCTTTAAGTGTGCTGGGTTTGTTGGTTATATATATATTCTGGGTCTGATACAAACATGTTTTTTGTTCTTAACTGTTTCGAGTGTAGGAGAAGTTCTGCAATTATGCTTGTGTGGAACGATTTCTGAAAGCAAAGGGGGATAACGTGAAAAGAGCTGCCAAGCAACTCAGGGCTTGCCTTTCTTGGAGAGAGAGTATAGGCGCTGGTAAATTATGATATATACATTATTACAGTACTGTTCTAACATTCTTCTTTTCTTTCTTATTACTTTACATATAAAGGAAAGTGAAAACCAACAAGAATCTTGCTCTCCCTTTAGATCATTTGAATGAAGTCTTGCAGAAAAATTCATCCTATAGATGATGAATGACTCTCTCTCCACACCCTAAAACAAAGGGATTTCTTCTTTCTTTTTCCTTCAACATAACATTACTAATTTTGTTATGTTAATTATTTTTAAACAGATTATTTGGTGGCGGATGAGTTTTCAGGAGAACTGACTGATGGGTTGGCGTACGTGGCTGGTCATGACGATGAGTATAGACCTGTAATGGTAACTTATATTGTGATCTCCCTTCTGTTTTTTTTTTCTGAACTTTGAGTGTGTAAACTCTGCAAGTTTCTTCAAGGTGTTGTTTAATTGTGAGATAATGATATAATAATAATAATAATAATGAGTTGAACATGGTGTAACAGATTTTGCGGATGAAGCAAGAGTATCAGAAGTTTCATTCCCAGAAAATGTAAGTCCGGAAACAGAAGAATCGTTCTGAACCTTTTGTTTCTTAAATTCATGATCTGCATTGCTGCAGACACTGCAGTAGAACTAAACTGCGGTTCTTCGCTGTTGTTTCTTTCTCTATGTCTCTCTAGGTTCACTCGTTTGTTGGTCTTCACAATGGAGGTGGCTGTTTCGACCATGCCAAAATACGTTCAGCAATTTGTCTTGCTTTTCGATGCAAGTAAGGATCTCCACCCACTTTTCCACTAATGTCGTCTCACAAACAAAACTTTTCAACTAAATTAAATTTTATACAAACTTACATAAGAGAACTTATGTCAATCTATTAATATATATAAACAAAAAAATTATTATTTTCTTCTCTCAGAACAATCAAAATCATTCACATTTCACAAGGCACTCTCGGAATGTGTCTGGGTAGCCATGAACTGTCACGGTCAAAACTCCTAGTGCCATGTTGTGAATGGTATTCATGGAACTGACTATTATGAATATCTTGCCTTAGTTCCTTAAATTTTGCATCATGCAGAAGATACTCTCAAATTACATAGAAAATGTTAATATAATTAGGCAGTGTGTTTGAATGATGTTTGAAGGAAGCATGTATATTAAGGAGGCGTTTGGTTGCAGGCTTTTACAGGTCTGCATCTGCTTTTACGAACTTACTAGTGAGAGCATTGAAGATAACGGGGGAAAACTACCCTGGGCGACTGCATAAAGCGTTTATCATAGACCCTCCCTCGCTGTTTCCTTATTTTTGGAAGGTAAACAACATAATTATGGTAATGATCTATCCATTTTCAGCAATGACCAATGCTTTTTAAGTATGGTCCAAAGCCGTGAGAGAGTGAATGATTGTGTGTGCTGCGGGTGCAGGGTGTGGGGGCATTCGTGGAACTATCGGCAGTGACGACGCTGGTTTCATCGTTGGATTTCCACGGTGAGGATGGATCATCGGGGGATTTAACTGGAGGAAGGGGCGTGATGAATGCAGGATCATGCTCCTCTTCGCGCTTTGCCTTCACGGTGTCTCATCACGTTGACTCCCTCAAGCCTTGGTATCTGAGCCTGTCAGAGACGTCAGTGGCGAGCAGAACGCCGGTGCAGCAGCGCACTCCTCGGCCGTCGTTTTTGAAATCGCCGGCGGGAATGGTGTTCGGGCGCGGAGAGAGGGTGTGTCGGGAATCGTTCTTGCCGCTGTGGAAGTTATACAGAAGGCCATATGATGAAATGGTTTACAGGTCAAAGATGCGGGGCCCGGTGGGAGGTCACTTTAGACGACGGCACGTTTCGTTTTCTCAACGTTTCTGAATCTTATGACTCCCATCTTGTGTACGTTTTTTTTTCTTTCCTCATAAAAAGTAGCAGTGGTAGTGGTAGTGCATTTGAATGGAATGAAGTAAATTATGCAGCAATAATTGAGTGGGTTTTGCTTGAATTTCAACCATATATGTCAGTGTTCATGTGAAAGATAGAAGCGTATTCAACGACCGAGGAGCGTGGCGTCAATGAATGAATGAATAATGTGATCGGATTAGAGCTTTTCGTTTGTAGCGCTTTTGCTCTTCATACAGATGAAGAAAAAATGGAAATCAAGAAGCAGAGAAATAAAAGATAATTCTATCGCATTTTCTTTGTGCACCTCCACCTTTATATATAGCATTGCTAAAATTTATAATTAACTTGTAATTAAAAAAAAACTTAATATTTGAAAATCTCAATTATAAACATTTTTTGTTGAAAAAAAAATTCTAATACTAAAACACTATTCTTAAATGTCTTTTGATATTGACTTTTTTTTAAAATTATACATTTTTCTCAACACAACTTAAGAATAGAATTTGTATTATTACTGATTTTTTTCAAATTTACATTATAAATTATATAATCCAAAAAATAAATTTGTATTATAAATTATATAATCCAAAATGTAAATCTATGTTCCAAATTGTAATACGGAATGTGTAAAACTAATATTTTTGAGTTTTAGATTATGTAATCCAAAATATTTATGGATTATACAGTCCAAAACTATAATTTCACAGCGGGTATAATTTGATTTTTAAGAAAACACTGGGTGTAGAAATTCCTTACAAACGAGTACATGAGCAAGTTATTGAATGGACTTTAACTTTCTACACCTTTTTTTTCACTTCTTTCGGAAGAGACTTTTCATAATATACTTTTACATTTTAAAAAAATATTCCAAAACTAATTAGAAGTGTCATTAAATTAATAACATGCAAGAAGAAAATTCCCATTACATGACATGGCATGCATGAGTAAGTCTAGTATATGGATCAGAATACAAAACGGGGAGAAATTGGGCCATAAATAGCTCTCTAAAATCTTCATTCCCAATTGTTTTATCGATAAAATGGTTTATAAAGTAGAAAAGAAAATAATCTTATGCACAGGTAAACTAACATCCAATATTAGTTAATTGAACTGAAACAATAGTAAATCTTATCCCATTTCAAGCAATACTTTATTTGTATACATATGGCATTTCGTTTTATTGAAATTCATTAAGCAAAAAGTAAAATAAAAACAGAACACACAAACAGATTATTCAAACAATGAACTCATCAAAGTCTTTTGGATCAAGTGAAAAGCTTCAAGAATCATTGAGAGATTTTTTCTGGAAGCTTTAGCACTGCAGTGATAAACTATAGACCTTAATCTACCATCATCTGCTCATAAACCAAAGGAGGAACACCAACTTCTAGTGTTCCATCTAGCATTTGCATCACTTGCTTCATCAAAGGTCTCAAAGCAGGATTTGGATGAACACACCATAGTCCAACCAAGGCCATTTCCTCAAACCTCTTGAAATCATTCAACACTTCCGAGTCATGTCCCACTACTAACTCTAGTTCCTTGGACACCACACACCTCAAAACCCAACTTGCAAGTACCACATCGTAATCTTCACTGTCTTTTCCATCCTCACAAATCTCAACGTGCCTCCTGCAGCAAATAATCTCCAATAACATAACCCCAAAGCTGTATATGTCAACTTTAGCAGTTATTGGTGCACTCTTTAGCCATTCAGGTGCCATGTATCCCATTGTCCCTCTCAACTTAGTGACTGTTCTAGTTTGATCTTTGTTCAAAAGCTTCGACAGTCCAAAATCTGAAATCTTTGCTGTGTAATTGGCGTCAAGTAACACGTTTTCGGGCTTTATGTCACAATGTATGATTTGGGTGTTGCACTCTTCGTGCAAGTATAGCAAGCCTCTTGCGACTCCAAGAGCCACTTCAGTTCTCTGACCCCATTGAGGTCTTTCTCCCTCTCCAAACAAAAAACTAGAGAGGGCACCATTTGGCATCAACTCATACACAAGAATTCGATGGCTACTCTCAATGCAAAACCCCAAAAGCCTCACCAAATTTCTGTGATGAGTACGACCAATAATTTTGAGCTCAGTCGTGAATTCACTATCACTTTTTTCTATTTTCTTTTCCAGTTTCTTTACTGCAACATCAATCTTTGCATCACCTATTACTAAAGCACCACGATAGACTTTGCCAGAAGCTCCCTTTCCAAGAATCTTAGTAAATCCGTCTGTTGCTTCATGCAGCTCCTGAAAAGTAAATTCTCTGAAGTTGATTCCAATAGCTGTTGCATTCAGATGCTTCTTTTTCCTTGTAAGTCTCCGAGTGAAAGGATGATAGTAGACAGCAAGGGCACCAAAGAAACAGGCAAGAGTTGCAGTAACTGCAACAAGAACCTTCAAAAAGACTCTTACATTAAAACTTTTCTTCTTTGGAAGTTCAGATGTCCCAGACTCAATCCTGTTAGCAACTTTAAGCAGTGCTTTCAATCCCTTTGAAGAAGAGCTATTTCTAGCATTCAGCAAGGGCAGTCTCTTCTTAGCACATGTGGAGGTGGAATGGTTATAAGTTGCAGCAACAATGTTACAATCATCTATTACATCCTTCTTACAACTTTCGAAGTCAACGCCAGCTAAGCTAACAAGATGAGTATCAAAATGGAAATCAGTGTCGTCAAAGACCTGGAGCTTGAAGTTGTTCTCTGCACAATAATTGATGACAGCTTGTGGGTGACACCCTTTGGAAACATCTTGATCATCCAAAGGGATATAACCTGGAATACAATCACACTTGATTGATTCATTGTCAGGAGAACTGCACAAGCCATACACACCACAGATAGCATTCACTCTGCAGGGATCCTCCACGGCTCTCCAAACCCTCCTCCAACCGGTCCCATTCCTCTTGTGATAAGCATATTGTTGGAAATTCCCATTCTCATCTATTGTAGCACGGTGATAGTAATCCTCCACCGGGGTTGGAGTGATTTCGGTTAGGGTGAAGATGTTCCCAGCATCGTTGACACGGTACATGAGAGCAGTGGTAGCATTAAACACCAATGTCATATTGGCGGTTATGGGTGAAGTGAACCAGTATGCAGGGTCTGCCCACCGGTACGCTTTGAGCACCAAGTTGCCATCTTCTTGCATTTGTAACATGAAACTTCCCAACGAGTAATTTGAAGGTCCTTTCCCTTTGGAAAAGAGGGTTTTAGTACTCAGCAAGGTTTGGCCCGGTAAGATGGTGTTGGTTGGAGAGTTGAAACTCTGCCACACATATACTAAGTTGGAGTCCTTGATCACAAAATTGCCATCATCTTGCATGTAGGCAGAAGTTGCAGCATCGCCTTGTGCAGAATTGTATATGGTCATAGCAGTAGTTCCGTTTTGGTAGGCTACCACAAGGTTTCCTGCAGAAGTGAATTGGATTTGAGAATTTGTTTCCACAGGGGGAGAGAGGTACCATGCGAGTGTTATATCTGAGATTCTCCCAAACCATATTCCCACAAGAAAGAGACCACTGGGAAGATGGTGGAATCCAAATTCAAAATCACCCGAGGGTGACTTCCATGTAGAGTTTGATCCAGCAGTGATGCTGGTGTTTGGATGTACAACGGCATGGAAACCATTCAGAAACGAAAGTAGTAGGAGAATGGAAGAAAGAAAGATAGCCAAAGACATTGGATTTGCTTGAAATGAATGTGGTGTGAGTGAAAGGTGCAATAAAAAAGAAGTTGACCTGAGCAGTCTTCTTTAGACTTGTTCTAGCCATGCTAACTTTAGTTGGATGAAACTAGCAACCAATCCAAGACAATAGAACTGCGCATTAATGATTAACTACTGATGAGTGTAGTCATTATTGTGTATATGACAATTCAATTTGCCACTTTAGTAATGAAACATCCAAGTTGTTAAGTTTGGCTTGCTTTTTCACTCATTCATCTCGTTGAATTAATCAAGCCCGAGTCGAAACTGAAGAAAAAAGGAGAGTGGACTCATGAAAAGTCATTTGAATTTTATGGACATAACATGGCACTAAAAGTTTCATCTTGTACATTCCTGCACGCAAAGGAAAAGGATTGGTTTGATGTTCCGTAAGTTTACCATCATGGATAGGTTGAATGACTGGGCATCTCTTTTTGAACTTTTCTTCATCTAATTTCTTGTGATTCAATTCGATCAAAATTCAGTATTTATGACTTGGTCTTAAAATCTATAGTCTTCATTAGAACAGTTAAGTCGATGGAGAATTCGGAAATGTGTTATTTTGCTGGAGGTTAAGAAGTTGGTTTCTGATACCTAAGATATCCTGTTACGAAATCTAAGAAAGATCGATACAAGACTATTCTAAACTAGAAGAAAACTTGTCTGATAAGTCTTAAAACATCAATAGGTAAAAGAAACTCGCTACAGTAATATAAATTTGAATCATCATTCTTAAACTTAGCTTATATTTTAACCATGTAATCGTTTTCTGAAAAAGACAACCCGAAAGCATTCATAAACTTTACTGTAAATAAAAAAATATAATATGCTTGGTTATTAGTCTTGTGAAAATATAAGTAAAATGCATGAGATTGTAATTAGTGTATAAAATATTATCTCGAAAGAGCATTGAGTAAAAGTAAAAGTGTTTTTCTTTTTGTTAAATTAGAATTTTACAATAGATTTTATTCTAAGCTTAAATTTAAAACAAATACATATAGAGAGTACAGAGTGGAAGAATCAGTGTTCAGCTACCATAACGATCAAATGGCATGCAAAAGTTGAAGAAGACAAAGCAATCTTATACAAATTTAGAAGACAAGAAAATTAAAGTAATGCAAATTTTCATGGAACATTTTTGCTATCTATGAGTCTATTGTTGGGACTCCCACTTCGACATTTCCTTCCAACATCTGTACCACAATTTTCATAGATGGTCGAAGAGTTGGATTTGGGTTTACACACCATAATCCAACCATTGCCATTCTTTCAAACCTCTTGATATCACTTTCAACTTCAAGATGATGAATCACTGGTGCTCTTAAGTTGTTTTCTTTTGCCAGATACATAACCCAATCTATTAGTATCAAGTCATCACCCATTGTTTCATCCTCAATTTGATGCAATTCGATGTGTTTTCTGCAAAATATGATTTCCAACAACATGACACCAAAGCTGTAGATATCCACCTTTGTAGTAACAGGGGCATTTTTTAGCCATTCTGGTGCCATATATCCCACCGTTCCTCTAGCATTGGTGTTTGTTCGAGTTTTATCTTTCATTAGCAACTTTGCCAGTCCAAAATCTGAGATCTTTGCAGTGTAACTAGAGTCAAGCAGAACATTCTGAGGCTTTATGTCACAGTGGATGATTTGATTGTCACACTCTTCATGTAGATATAACAAGCCTCTTGCAATTTCAAGCACAATTCTGACTCTACTCTCCCAGCTGGGTTTATCCCCTTCTCCGAAAAGGAAGTTGGATAGTGTTCCGTTTTCCATTTTCTCATAAACCAAAAGCCTATGACTCTGTTCATTGCAAAAGCCCAGTAAACCAACAAGATTTCTGTGATGAGTGAGAGCAATAACTTGAACTTCTGTCACAAATTCTTTATCACCTTGGTCGTCTACTTGTTCAAGTTGTTTGACAGCAACATCAACCTGTTGATCCTCCAAGTTTAAAACCCCACCATACACTGTACCATAGGCTCCTCGACCAAGTTTGTCTTTGAATCCGTTTGTTGCTTCTCTCAGCTGTTGGAATGAAAATGCCTTCAGATTGATATCCATCGGCTTTGGCTTGGGCTTTGGTGGTGCCTGTTTATATAGGATATACAGACAAACGGGGTGATGATATATGGTAGTAGCTAAAAACAATGCAGCAAGTAGTGAACAAGAGATGAGAGCCACTATCAAAATAACCAAAGACGATGATTCCTTATCATTGGCAACCAGAGGAACTTTAACCAGCATCACAAAATCATTAGTTTTAGGGATGGTTCTTACGGCATTTATAATTGGCCATTTTTTCTTATAGCAATCACTGCCCTTTGAAACTGCAACCATGCAGAGACAATCATCCAACAATTCTTTCTTGCATCCATCCAGATCCATGTTATTCAAGACTACTAGATCAAAATAAAAGTAGCCCTCGTTTGGTATATCAGCATCTTGGATCTCTTTCACTTCCACCATAAAGTTTGAGCCAGAAGAATTTGCAGGACACAAGTCCTTGACCTCACTGAGATAGCACCCCTTGGAGGGTGCTGTTGGATCTAAAGGGGTATAGCCAGGTAAGCATCCACAAGTGTATGTATGGGTTTCGGAATCAGTTGTATTGCAGAAGCCATACACCCCACAAAGAGCAGTCACAGTGCAAGGCTCTTTTACTGCCTGCCACACAGATCTCCACTCACCTCCATTTTCTTTGTGGTAAATCAACTTCTGAAAGTTTCCCTTGTCATCCACCAACACACGGTGATAGTAATCTTCGATAGCACCCTCAACATTCGTGGTCATGTTAAATATAATTTGGTGGGTGGCATTGACCGCGTAAAGAAAAGCTGTTGTGTTGTCGAAAATAATTCTCACACCTGTGTTTTGGGCAGTGCCACTCCACCAGTAGGCAGAATCCGTGAACCGGTAAGCTTTAAGAAGAATGTTGCCATCAGATTGCTGAATCTCCAAACTGTATTGTCCAGTTGAGTAGTCAACTGATCCATTGGCATTGGAATAGAGATTCCGACTGGAATTCAAAGTTTGGCCTAGTAGAAGAGTGTCCGTGGGTGAATCAAAGCTCTGCCATATAACGTTGGAAAGTGCATTCTTCAAGACGAAATTCCCGTCATTCTGCATAACTGCTGATGCTGTGTTTGTTCCTTCGTAGATGGGAAATGAAGTCCCGTTGAGAGGTTGGAGCACAAATTGGCCACTTCGTGTGAGATTGATGTATGATCCAATTTCTACTGGGTTGTCACGGTTTGCAGACCAAACCAATGTTTTATTTGGAATTTTGTCAAACCAGATTCCAACAAGATAGCGGCCACCAACAAGGTTGTAGAATCCAAAGGCATAATCCCCAGAGGATGACCGCCAAGATGAATTGGTGCCAGCCACGATGGTGGAGCCCAGTTGGATTGAGTTAGCATCAATCCCAGAAGCAAAGGAACATAGAAGGAAGGCAATAAAGAGAAGAAATTGGATAGCCATTTTTGGTAGGAAAGAGCTACGCAATGCAGTCAAAGCTGAAGCTGTGTCGTAGTAAGATATACATGCATGCATATGCTGAATGAATATCATGAATAGTGTGCCAGCATACTTCACGACAATTATGCACTGGAAGACTTTAGACGATAGATCGACTTAAGTACTAGGTTTGTAAGGTACTGTGTACTTGTTAGATTTTTCGATAATAGATTTCTGGGTGTCTGTACTTTATATTTATTTATTGTACATTTGTCAATGGAATACCTTCTTCTTAAATATAAATAACTACAATTAGAAATGAAGCGTTTATGGATTGTTCATGAAACACTAGTTAAATTCACATCTTATTAATTCTCCCTAATTTGCAGCCACCATGACATCAAATGTACATTCAAAGTTGTCAGTGCTAGTTGTCTTGTCCAATTAATTAGATGAAAACGAATGCACTCATTTCCATTGACTCTGCCATGTTAAAACTGAAGTCCCAAAGTCAATACTTTTTTCTATTTTCCAATTTAAAAGTTCAACTACTTCAATGGGATGGATATGGATCAAGGCCTAGTTGATGCTGCAAACCAATAAGGGAAAACACATTTATTTCACTTTTGAATGAAATGCATTGAAAGACTTACTCGGTATATGATCTACGTTAGAGAATTAAAGAACCAGACCAGAGGTAGAAAAACTTGTACAAACGAATGTATGAATACTATTTTAAAAATGAAATGAGAAAAGTTAACCAAATACTTTAATGAATTGTTGAACCAAATTTTCGTATTTCAATTTATACTTTTATTAAATTATCTTATAAATGTCGTGCATTAAGAATATTTTACATTTTTTAGGAAATAATGATATTTTGTTTTTCGTTTCTTGAGATATAGTAAAGTTTTGTAATAATTAAATGTTTCTTTTTCTCTTGATGTAAGTTTTTATTATAGACTTTTCTACATAACTACGATAGTTTTGTCTATAATGTGAAAATAAGACTAAAGCATTTTAAGAAATTGGCAATTTCTGAAACAAAAAGTGTGAAAGTTTTTAAAGAAGGTGAGGAAGTTAATTATACTAAACAAACATTTTCATCGTATTTTACATAATATATAGTTTTATATAAAGAAAAAATTTCTTTTTCATATATATATATATATATATATATATATATATATATATATATATATATATATATATATATATATATATTTCAATTTTATTTTTAAATAATCGTTAACTTTAATTAAAATGATTACATTCTAATTTAATTTTTCAAATAAAAGTTAACTTTAATTTAAATTTAATTATCTTTTTAAATTAAAACAATCATTTTAAATTATCATTTATTTAAATTTAGTTAATTTTTTAAAATTAAATTAATTATTTAGATTAAGAAACACACATGTTTATATAAGATGTGTTTCCACTAAAATATCTATAAAAAAGTATCCCAATTCACTTGATAATCTCAAACTTTACTATTATCAACTCAACTATGGATAATATTATATTGATAAATAAGAAAAAAAAGTTTTCTTTAAGTAGTTCACCTTATAAAAGACTAAATGTTTCCAAATGAACGTTAAAAAAAACGCATTTTTTTCAATATATACAATTTTATAATATTCTTTTAACTTTTCATTTGCGATTTCTATCTTCTGTTTATTTTTTAAAAAATTTAGTCCACAAAATTAAAAAAAAATGAAACTTTTATTTAATATTTAATTTTACTTTCATTTAACACAATTGAGTCTTACACTCAAAATATTTTTGAACTACAATAAAAAATATTTAATAAACTAAACTAATTGCGAAAAGATAAACAATCAGAGTTTATTCAAAGATAAATATTTAGGGGTCTACAAGCTACAGACTGTGTGGGTTTCATAAGAGTAAAAACATTGTTATAAATAATTATGGATTATGAGCAGAGCAAGAAAGCAACATAATTCTAGGCTGATTAGGTTTATGATTACTTTATCTCGATTAAATTTTTTAAATTATTTCATACAATTTTGTGTAACATAATATTTATGAGTTATAGTTTTTATCTTTTGACTTGATTAGTTTAGTCTCAATATTATATTTGTGGGATTTATTAAATTTGATCATTTATTTTTTTAATTCAGTTTTCATTTTATTTAAAACGATTCAACGTGGTTCTCCCATTAAATTAAAGTTAACACAGTTTAGAAGATGATCACGTGTCACTGTCTTGGCTTTTTTTTTTTTTCCTTAGTTTTTTTCTGGGTTTTCCACTTTAAACAAAGAAAAACCTTTAAAAATGTTTCTCATTTTAAACAAAGCATTACCTTTTAACAGACATGGGAACTCAAGAGTCAAGAGATGCATATTTTCACTCCCTCTTTGTTTTTTATATCCCTCAGAAGACATATTACTCAAAAATATTTTTAAAGTATTAGTATAACTTTATGGTGATAATTTAAATCAATATTATGTCATTGTAAGTAATATTCCCGATGATAACTAAAAATAATATCTTAGTATTATACTATAATTTGTTAATTTGTTGCATCAGTTTCTTTATAGAAGAGAAATATATGATCATAAAAATTGAAAAAATTTCTTACAATAATTATATTTAATATCTTATTTGATTTGATTTTTTTTTCAACCAAGACCTTTTCTTTCTTGTTTTGTTCATTGTCAATTAATTCTTAATTAAAACAAGATTACTATAATATTAAATATGTATATATAAATAAGCACCCTACTATAGGAAAGAGAAAAAAAAAACTAGGAAGAGACATGCAAAAATAATAGGAACATAGAAAGAGGGGAGGAAAGTATAGAAGAGAACAAGTTCTCATATAAAAGGGACTCTCTCAACCACTGTTATTAAATGAAAAAAATAGTTGGAGTACCAAAAGTTGGAAAAGTATGTCACCTATTTTTCTTTTGTTTTGGGTATTATATTATATTTTATGCATTTTTCTTTTACACTTAAAAAAATGAAGAATATTTTCTTATTGTATATAAATGTAGACATCAACTACAAGAGTCAAGCATATCCTATTCTTCCCTTCTAGGCCAAGCCCTCACAGATTTGCTTATGTTATGTGTATATAAACCCATGTTCATCTCTTATTTTATCCAATGTGGGACTTTGTTTGTACCCAACATCCTCCCCTCAAACAAAGGACCATCTTCCCTACAGCAGAAGTCTTTTTCTTATCCTCGAGTACACCATGGTCAAACACTGAGCATCTCTTGCTCTCCACCTCTCATGATTCACTTCCAGCCTATCTGTCGTTGGCTACCTGCCAGGGCTTCGCCTGATCATGGAGGGACGTACTCAACTGAGCCCGGTCACCAGACATGAACCATGGGCTCTGATACCATTTGTAGGGAGGTTCAACACACACACACATACACATAGATATCTTCACAGTGATAAGATATTGTCCGCTTTGGGCCAAGCTCTCACGGATTTGCTTTTTGTATCACTCCAAAAGGCCTATTAACAATGGAGATATGTTATGTGTATATAAACTCATGTTCATCTCTTAGTTGGAGCTGTTTGGTTCTTGGTATTGATTAACTTAGATTCAATTGTGGAGATGTTATTTTTATAATTTGTGAGTGGTGAGTACTGTATATTGTTGAAGTAGTCTCCGGAAGTTCTTGAGATGTTTTCGTTTCTTTCTTTTATCCGGAACTTCTGTCAGAAGAATGTTTCTATCTTGTTGTCAAGTCTTTTAAAGCCACTTAACTTCATTATTTCGCTCAGCGCACATGTACTGGTGCGTTATGCGAATTTCTTAACTGCTGCACTTTAACTGATGTTATTGGCTCAGCGCACAGGTACTGGTGCGCTATGCGAATTTTCTTCTTCTGACAGTGCCAATTTTGGCTTTTGCTTTGCGAAAATTTGGCTTGCAGAGCCTAAATAATACACCCTTTCCTGTATAATATTTTACATAACAATCTACTACCTATTACAAGTTTTCAATGAGGAACAACATGAATAATTACAAGATTGAGCTCATTTATAAGTGTAAAAACAATTCTTTTTCACACTTATCAACCCGTAGATTGGCAAGCAGAAGGTGATGTCTGGCAGCGAAAAACTGGAACAAAAGTTACTCCTTCTGGAAAATACTTTAAGAATATATCACTCTATTTGCCACAAAGATTATTTGATATTTTGAAGGCAGAAGAAAAAAGTGAGAAGACATGTCTCCCTAAGATTTTTAAAAGCAAGGCTGGGCTTAAGAGATACATCGAAAAATATTTTCCAGATACTAATCCTACTACTGTTTTGAATTCTTTTTCATGGAACATCCGGGTTCCATCATCCCCGGGTAAATTTTATATACATATTAGTGTATCTTCTTGTACTATTTGTACTTTTCTATTTACTAACACGGTTTATCATCTCTGCATGTTTATCAAATAATAGGAGGGATCTGACCCAAGACATATCAGATAATAGGAGTCCGACACAAGACATATTAGATAATAGGAGGGATCCGAAACAAAAGTCCCCTTCAAACAATAGGGGAAATGCTCAAATTTTTTCGGACGCTTTAAAAAGTGAGGTTGATGAGATTCTTAATACTTTTGGAAAGTGTATAGAACTTCAGTACCAACTAATGGAAAAAAAGGTTCAAGAACAAAAAAACAGCTTCGAGAACTTATATCATGCATCAAAAGTGTATACTGATGATGGCGACTCATGAATCATATGAATATAAAACTTTGTTCAATATTTCATTACTTCATTCAAGCATTCACATCAAGACATACTAGTCCTAATCCCTTAGCAACTAGTTCTAAATTAATATATTAAAATGATAATCCCTTAGTCAATTCAATATACAATTTGCATTAAGTCCGATGTTAAGAATGATCAAGTTATTGAGTCTATCCCTAGATCCCAAATCACTTAAGTGCTCTATCTACGTTCATGTTCAAAGTTACTTTCAGTAATTAAAGACATTCAAATAACATTATATTTTCATACAATGATAATAAATTCAAGAAAGAGCATATGAACAAACAACGATATATTGAGCAGGAAAATTACATCACAATGAGTTCATTACATCCAATCCCAATGAAAGAGAAATTTAACTACTTCTAGTCATCTAAAACATACACATTTGAAGCAATCCCTTGCAACAATGGTGTCTTGATGCCTTGAAGTAGTGTCCGGAAGTTCTTGAGATGTTTTCGTTTCTTTCTTTTGTCCGGAACTTCTGTCAGAAGAATGTTTCTGTCTTTCTGTCACGTATTTTAAAGCCACTTAACTTCATTAATTCGTTCAGCGCACATGTACTGGTGCGCTATGCGAATTTTCTTAACTGCTACACTTTAACTGATGTTATTCGCTCAGCGCACAGGTACTGGTGTGCTATGCGAATTTCCTTCTTCTGACAGTGCGAATTTTGGTTTTCGCTTTGCGAAAATTTGGCTGACAGAGTCTAAATAATACACCCTTTCCTGTACAATATTTTACATAACAATCTACTACCTATTACAACTTTTCAATGAGGAACAACATGAATAATTACAAGATTGAGCTCATTTATAAGTGTAAAAACAATTCTTTTTCACACTTATCACGGGTGCATAAGGTTGTCCTTGACCGGACATTTGCTGTAGGTAAAATAAACAATAATGACAAAACAATAAATAATTGAAGACTGCACATTTCGGGATTTCACATTTAAATCAAATAAATTAGAAAAAGACATAATCTCACCTCTCTAACATCAGCCATGAAGGTCACTACAAAACAAAAAACTATTAGCAAAACTCAGTTAGAAGGATATGAATGAGAGTGTACTGTTTGGATATCAGCAACTACCCTTAAAAAAACAAACCTTCCCTAAGCTCATACGCTAGACTAGAACTTGGATCAACCTATAGCTTATCCTTTAATTCGTTCAAATCTGGATCAAGAATATTCTTAGTTTGGGAAAGTTCGACCAATAAGGGCTCACAAAAAGGGAGTTTAGATTATGTTTATAATTTTCTTATTATTACATCTATTATTTAATGAATTCATATATTATCATTAATTTGTTTATTGTTATTATTTTTCACTTGTTATTACTAATGCAACGAGTCCATGGAAAACAGATATCAATTATCACTATGTTTTAAATTGACTGTGGACACATAATTAAATTTACTAATTATTTACTTACTAAGATGGTGACATTTAAAATGAATAAAACTAAAATAAAAGAACTCAAACTAGTCTAAACTAAAATATATTTAAAAGAATTTGAAATGTAATGAAAGAGAAGAAAATAACAGTATCAAACCAGCAACAAAATCTACTTCCTACAATCTAAACAGAACTCAAATGCTAAAATGAATAAGAAAAGAAAATCTTTAAAACAAAATTGCATAACAGAAGCAGAACCTAAATCTAAAAGAATGCATTAACAATCAAGATATATTTCTAAACTAAGGATCAAATCTGAATTAGAATATAAAACATAAAACCTAAATGAATCGTCAACGAGGCGAGCCATTCTTTCTAAGAGAACGGGAATAACCTAATTCTAATCATCACCAGATGCAAAAACTAATCTAAATGCAATTGAAACATGCTCTAAAACATATAAAACTCAAATCAAAATGAAATAACAGAAACAAAATACTAATTACAGTATTTTGCAATGTGCAGAGTCACGAATTCAACTCGATTTCAAATCAAACACACAAGAAAGACTCGCAGATCATCGATCAAGAACACAGAATTAAAGGAAAACTCAAAATGACAAAATTATCAATCATTCAACACATAGAAACATCAGAAGAAATTTTATTAACAAGAAACATGACTACAAGAAGATGTACCGAATAAAACGCAGACGGAACGCAGGGAACTCGAATCTACCGAAAGAGCAAACCCTAGATTCTCGCGTCCGTGAAAGTGTTTTTTTTACATGGCTGAAAACCCCTTTATATAGGGTTGAAGAAAGAAAATTAGAAAAGGAAGAGGGAAAACGCTTCGAGCTCTCTGATCAGTGATAAGTGTGAAAAATAGTTGTTTTTACACTTATAAATGAGCTCAATCTTGTTATTATTCATGTTGTTTCTCATTGAAAAGTTGTAATAGGTAGTAGATTGTTATGTAAAATATTGTACAGGAAATGGTGTATTATTTAGACTCTGTCAACCAATCTTCGCAAAGCGAAAGCCAAAATTCGCACTGTCAGAAGAAGGAAATTCGCATAGCGCAGTACCTGTGCGCTGAGCGAATAACATCAGTTAAAGTACAACAGTTAATAAAATTCGCATGGCGCACCAGTACATGTGCGCTGAGCGAATTAATGAAGTTAAGTGGCTTTAAAAAAGACGTGCATAAAGACAGAAACAGTCTTCTGACAGAAGTTCCGGACAAAAGAAAGAAACGAATGTTATATAAAAGAGTACCGTTATATTGCAAAATATCTTCCGAAATATATGTTTTCAGAGTGAAGCTTTCTGTTGCATCCTTCTTCCGAAAGAAGTGGAACGTGGCTGCAACCTTTCGTGGTCAAAACCACTCCCGCAAGGTTTGGGATTAAACCGTGAAGAGAGTTTCGCAAGATACGAGATTTTCCCGTTGGTTTTGGGCCTTGGGCCAACTTCGGTTATTTTCTTCTCTATAAATAGAGTTGCTGCTTTCATTCCAGGGTCAATCAAAACCGAGTGTTCTCTTTCTCTCTAATTATTGAGCGTTCTCTCATTCCTTTTTCATAGATTTTCGTTAGTTTCTTTTTTTTAGTTCCTTTTCTTCTCTTATTCTGGGTTTCATTATTTCTCTTTAAGAGATCCTTGTTAGTTCTGAGATCCTCAGAAATTCTGAGAAGTTCCTGTTGTATCCTGGGGGTTTGCGCAATACACCGCGGATAAGTCCTTAAGGACAGTGATCTACACGCCTCAGGAAGTATATTGTTCGTGATCTTTATTCTACTTTTGTCAGCTGGTACAACAAAGAAAACATCTCAAGAACTTCCGGACACTACTTCAAGGCATCAAGACACCATTGTTGCAAGGGATTGCTTCAAATGTGTACGTTTTAGATGACTAGGAGTAGTTAAATTTCTCTTTAGTTGGGATTGAATGTAATGAACTCACTGTGATGTAATTTTCCTGCTCAATATATCGTTGTTCGTTCATATCCTCTTTCTTGAATTTATTATCATTGTATGAAAATATAATGTTATTTGAATGTCTTTGATTACTGGAAAGTAACTTTGAACATGAAGGTAGATAGAGCACTTAAGTGATTTGGGATCTAGGGATAGACTCAATAACTTATTCTTAACATCGGACTTAATGCAAATTGTATATTAAGTTGACTAAGGGATTATCATTTTAATATATTAATTTAGAACTAGTTCCTAAGAGATTAGGACTAGTATGCCTTGATGTGAATGTTTGAATGAAGTAATGAAATATTTAACAGAGTTTTATATTCATATGATTCATGAAACCCAATTCCAACGAAGTTTCTTTTAAATATAATTCCTTGCACACTGTTCGATAAAAATACCAAAAAGAGTTTTCTGTATTGTTTTGTGCATTTTGATGTCTAATTGAGTTATAAAAGGAAGAATTGTGATGTGTTGCACAAGTCCTTTGGAAAAAGGATACTTTTACTTATTCAGTGTATTACTTGGAACGATTTGGTATAGTTGCCAAAAAGTTAACAATCAGACGGCCAACCTTTCCCTTTGCATCCTTGCTTTACTCTGATCGTCGATCCTATCCACGTGGTAGCTCCGGTCAGTTCTTCTTCTTCATCGGTCATTGACGTTTGGAGCACTGGGTAAGTGTTGGAGCTCCTCTTCCTTTCTTGTTCTTTCTCGTGCGTCATGTCCTAGCTCTAAAGTGTTTTTCTCTCCTCTGAATGATTGTGCGTTTTTGTCTCAAATGAATTGCTTAGGAGATAGACCCCAAAAAACAGCTTCAGCCACCAAAACTCACCGTTTCACTAAAGGAGATAGCAACAAAAATCCAGCCAAAACGGTGCTCTTCATTAAGTTTTTGGCCCAATCCAGCGGCCCATTCTATTATCAACAGCAGCGGCAGTGCATTGGAGGCACAAGCGGTCCAAATCAGTAACTTAATATCAAATGCAGCTGCCTAATAACAAAATTTGCTTAAATCAGCAGCTCAATATCCAGTATAAGCACCAGCCCACTGCCAATCCAGCAGCACAGCTCCAATTAAATTGTATATGCAGTAAAGAGAAAAAAAAAATCCAAAATTAACGAAAAGAAAGGAAACTTATCAAAGAAATATTTTTATCAAAGATTTTCTTAAAAAAATATATAAAATCTCTAATTATTAACAAACACTAAAATTACTCCTAAAAACCAAATTTTAACTACAATTATACAAAACTACAAAAATAAAGAAAAATCCTAAAACTAGCCTATTTCTAAACAATTAGAAAGAAAAACAAGCTAACCTAGACCTCTAAACACAAATAAAAGTGCAAATTTAGAGAGTTATCACCTCCCTATATGAACAACACAACGCTTGGTCTCCAAATTAAATCTTAACCGTCAGGATATTATCCACCACCACAGGCTTTAAATAATGCTTGGAGAGCAGGAGCTAGCATGGGTCCTGATCGGAAAGTTGGTCAGAATACTCATCCTAAGAGGGACCCAGAGAAGAATTTCACTCTCATTCCTATGACGTACACAGAATTGTTACCTCATCTCTTAAAGAAAGGTCTGGCCAGTGTTCGTCCCATGAAACCTTTACAACCTCCATACCCTCATAATTATGATCCAAATGCAAGATGCAATTTTCATGGGGAAGTATTGGCCATTTGACCGAAAGGTGCATGAGTCTTAAATTCAAAGTACAATCGCTAATTGATGCAGGATGGTCAAACCAAGTACTAAAGTCAATCCCCTTACCGAGCATGGAAACACCTCAATAAATACCATCAAGGTTGAATGACAAACTAATAAGGAATGTAAGTAAAATTTGAAGATCCAGAAAGGTCATATTTGAAAAGTTGGTAGGATTGAGTTTGCTAAGGGACGAAAACGGTCTCGGAAAGGCACGTGAAATTCATCCAAGAACTTAACATTCTTCTCCTCATCATTCTGCTTGGGATACTTTCCGGTGTAAGCCACCACATCAAAGCTCTGAAAGGAGTAGCGTACTTGGCAATTATAAACAGCATTTACTTATGCAATGATCCAATGGATCCTTGGGCGAATGAATGGGATTTTAGTCATGTAAAACCTAAAAGGAAGCGTTTAGGCTTGAATAGGACTGATGTAAAATTGGGGCATTTTCACTTTTGGCAATAAGTATTATAATAAGGATTATAAGCCCTTTTTCTTCCGTGGTGATAAAGATATGTGGACAGACACCTGGTTTACTGCTCCTTCATGGTGGTGCTGTAGAAATATTCCTCCAATAAAAAGGAAGTAAAATTTATATGTCTCTTGTCAAATCTATCAAAGTGGCAGAGATGTTTCATCCATCGCTATCATGGAGGATATTTTTATAATTGGAATGTCGATCATTTTTCTTCATGTTTGGACTTTGAACAATGTGTTTTAATTTATATTTATGATATAGACCTCCAATTTATTATAATTTTATATTCTTGGAGTTATATTTAATCATTCTTAGATTTGTGGTTTATCATTATATTTGTAGTTTATTATTATTTTTTTTAATTTTTATATTTATTTTTATTGTATTCGGAAAATGTTTTCGGAAACATCTTATCCGGATTATAAGAAAAAATTTCCAAAATAAATATTTATGAAGATATTTTTAGATTTGAACTTATTTTCCATAGCACTATGAAATTTTTGATATTTCGAAACATAAAATCAATTTTCAGAACAATCATTTCATAATTTTTTATTCTAGAATAATTGTTTTGAAATGTGTTTCTAAATCTAGAAATACCTTCCTAAACCATCATTCCAAAATACAAAAGTAAAATCTGCAACAAATGTTTTTGAAAGTATTTAAATAATTCTGCAATTGAGCAATTCTGAAATCTTTTGGCTTTTTGTTCATTACAGCTTGAGACACTGCTAAAATTTTGGGATCATATACATTGTTCTGCCGACTGTTGTTAAAATGTGATCCTACTATGATTGGCTGAAGGTTGAAAGATTCAAAGTTGTGGGATTGTTTGGTCCTTACAAAAATATTTTCTTAATTCCTAGTATGATAATGATACTATAAATAATTAATAATACGTTAATAAATTCAGTTCCAATTTTAAATATTTATTTTATAAATATGGTAAGCATGAGAAAATAACAGGGAATATAACATAACAACAAAAGAGTATAATAAAAGACCTAAGTAGGAAAGATGATACTATTGACTCAAGAATAGTTCAAATAATGTAGTAGAATAGCAAATCACGATAACTAAACTAATTAAACATAAAACTACAATAATGACCCAATTTTTTTTTTAAATTCATAAAAGCAAGTTATTGAAGTTAAAACATTTGAAAAAGGAGTTAATTTTTTCAAATAATTTGAGTCATGTTAAATCATTGTTGTAATAAGGTCATTGGAGACAAGGAAATTACAATTGAGTTCAACCTGTCCTACTTCTTCTCTCGAGTTTGAGTTTGACAAACATGGTAACAGGACTAGAGCCATTTAAGCCCAATTGTCGGTACATATCACATCAATTTTGGCTTTGTAATATGGACTCTAAACTGATATATCCTAATTATAAATATATTTTCATCCTCAATGTTGTTTTATTTTATTTTTTAATTGATGTATATATAATATAATTTATTTGGTTTCTGATTTTGTGTGTAATTTGTTTCCGCAACTGAAGCTTGTTATACAGAAAGGAATATTAAACCTATTGTTTGAGATGTTGAAGAAGTTTCAGGTGATCTTTGATTATTATTTATTCCATATCTCACTTCATTTCCAAAGTTGTGAAACAATTTATTTATACTTAAAATACAGGTTTCTAAAATAAGCAATTTTAAGAAAAATATCTTTTATTTTAGAAGATGAACACTGTTTCGTAGTGCTTATTTAAAGAAAAAATTAAGTACCCCTGCTTGTTTTAAGTTAAAGAAATAAATCTTTAAATGTTCAATAATCATATTCCCTCTTTCAAATTTAAGTTAAAATATTAAGTTTGGATAAAATGAATCAAGAGAATGTATCATACTCAATGACGTGGCGCAACTCTACTCGTAGATTTAAGTTTGATTTAGTTGTGGCCGTTGATGCAATTTAGGAGGCTACCTACCAATACAAAATTGGCAACCTTTACAGCTGCCCTACCAAGGTTGACTCAATCGTCAGAAACATACAAAATGTTCGAAATAAAAACGTTGTGATAGAATCATTTAATAAGGTGGAGAAGCCAAACAATATGGCCAATTATGATTTTGTTTTTTAATTTTTTTTTGTCAGATTTTAAAGAATAATTGTATTTGTGATATTAATATACAATTATAAAAGTTTTAAGGAAATTAATTTGCACTTTTTAATAATTGTAAAGTTAATTGTGTAAGTTCAAATATGAGCATTAATTGGTGGATATAATGTTAACAAATATCATGTCTAGTTCCAAATGACTATTTTATTTCATATTGTTAAATTAAAAATACAATTTATTTACTTTAATATTACAAAGTTATATTATTGATAGAGACTTATTTGACACAGTTAGTAGTAAATCATACTTGTAATGTTAACAGGATACCTATAATTCAGAAATTTGTACAAATTCAACCATTTAAGAGATGTTCAAGTTCTTTTTTAATAATTCTATTAATCTTCACAAGTAAAAACACAAAAAGAAATCACTAAACGACAATTGTTTGGGAGAATGTTACCTCTTTTTCTTGAAAGTACATTTTCTTTTAAATCATCGACCTATTTAACGAAATTATTGCAAAGGAAAATATTAGATATGTAAACTCATGTAGCCATTATAGCTTACCACATAGTATAATACTTTATTAACAAATTCTTTTAAGATGAATGTTGGTGAAATTCCTTTATAAGTTCAATAATTAATCTATCTCTTCTACCCAATCCCTTGTAAGAAAAAAAAAGATAATTGATTATATCATATAATTATACCAGAAGGAATATTTTTTACCTTCAAACTTTCTGATTCTTTCCTCTCATAAGATTTTTAATGATAAATAAGAGAAAAAAAACATATACATTTTATTTCTCAAAAAATACTTATTGTAAAAGCTTACAGATGAGCTGTGTTAAAAAACTTAAGCTAATGTTGAACAATAGAATTATGGAATTAATTATATTTGTAAGTTAATGACATGAAATAAGATATAATCACTACAAGAAAACCATAAAAAAAAGTCTCAGCAAAACGCTCACTTTAAGTCAAATCCTTAGAGCAAGGACCGTTGCCGTCGTCTTAAAAAAAGAAGGTCAAACCAAATTTCATTAAAAAAATTATTTTTTATTTTAAAAAAAATTAGTAATAGTAATGAAGGTTAAGTCCTCATTATCACTTGTGTGTGAAATAAGTTGTCGTTAAAATTTTATAAATTTATTTGTGCATTTGTAGATATTTATATTTATTTAAATGTTTATGTAACTTAAGGTTAAACTTTTTAATTATATAATTTCTTTAGTGTTGGTTTAGAGAGGGCCGAGTTCACTCTTATAGTGTCTCATTCTTATTATCTATAGCTTTTTTTATGACAGTCTATATACAACATCTTGTACTTAGGGATCAAGTTCAGAAGTTTTTGAGTATACAATGTGAAATGGAATGAGTATTGTAACATCCCGATTATATAATAACCAATATTATATAATAAAGACGTTAACATCCAAATATAGAGAACAGTCGGAGTATGACGTGTAATTAAATATGAAATTACAGTCATTCATCAATAACAGAAACTGAAAATTTAAACTTGAACAATGGAAAGGATTTAACACTACAAGTGTTTAATCAGGAAACTATAAGAAGACTATTCCGCAACATCAGCAACCTCCAGCTCTTGCTTCAAGGGAAACTCCGCGACAACATCTGCTCCCATCCAAGTGGATGATCATCGCCAAAGAAACATACCCAAACAGCACATAACAAAAACAATGCAAGGGTGAGCTAGATATAAAAGCATGTTATACATATAACACAGTTAATTCAATGTTATCATACTTAGATTCGTATAAAAGAGCAATTATAGCATGTTCATTAACCATAATTCCACCCACTCATACAACATGCAAAAGTCATCCAAACATGGTAAATTGACATCTAAAGACTTGTTACTTTATACCCCGACTCGTCCGGACTAGAATGATTACCGAGCTATGGCGGGTCTTGCACTCGTGATGGCTATATGGAACTTGAGCACTACCGCTCTGGCACTCCCGCCTGGTGAAACTTTGGGCACTCCCGCCCGGTGGAACTTTGGGCACTCCCGCCCGGCCACAATCACGAGGTTAATCTGTTATTACTCACCTTGGATCATATGGAAGCATCCAAGACTAGGACCTCCTGCTACTCCTCACCACATGTTCAATCCTCTCTACATGAGAAGAAAGACCATTGGAGATTCAGGATGACCCCCAAAACTGAGCTACCATGTAATCATTCTATACAACCCCAAAACACCACCATGTATCCTCTCCTTGAGGATCATGGAATTACGTCCATGAATTATACTGTTACGTTAAACCTTATCCCAAATTATGAATGACTAGATACCTCCACAATATCACATTAAATCCAACGTATTTCATACATTCACATAAATCCCATCACAGTATATATTTTTCAAACATTTTGCACATAATTCAATTCAAGAGAAATGAACTTAAAACCCATCACCATTTGCAGACCATTGGATGGACGAACACTATTCACCAAGCGTTATAAACCGAACGCAAACTATGCCAATTGAACGAACGCTCAGAGTTTGAACACAACTAGGCCGAACGCTAAAACCGAACGTCAAATTGGATTCAACACTATGTGGCCGAACGCTGATTGATACTTAGGACGAACGCTATTTATTAACAGGCCGAACGCTATTTTACTGATCACCCAATCAGGACGAACGCTTATATTGATACCTAGGACGAACGCTAAGAAATTTAACAAAATGACCGAACGCTCTCTGCCGAATGCTAATTCCAGAATACTATAAGAACGGACGTTATTAGATCCTAGGCCGAACGCTCATAATCACAGCAACACCAAGTTGGATTCAACACTACTGAGCCGTACGCTAATATCAAGTACCTAGGCCGAACGTTAGACCATTGAACACCCTATCGAATTCCTCACTGTCTTGGACGAACGCTCAAAGATTAAACTTCCTCAACAACCGAACGCTATATAAGACGGACGTTTAGAGCCTGGTTAGATAACTAGATCACTTTGCCGAACACCTAAATATTGGCCGATTGTCTAAGAACTGAGGACGAATGATTTCAACTTAACCGAACGGTACTAACTCTCCTGACCGAACGCTACACTCATCAGGACGAACGCTCAACATACAACTTAAGGACGAACGCTCAACATACAACTTAAGGACGAACGCTCAACATACAACTTAAGGACGAACGCTCAACATACAACTTAAGGACGAACGCTCAACAGAAGAAAAGACCGAACGCTCGACTTAGAATAAAGGCCGAACCCTTGGTCGAACAAATTGGACGAACGTCCAATTCAGCTCGAACGAACGCGTTCCGCTGCATCTCGCACTCCGGCGCAAGATGCTGGGCGCGGCATTTCCAAAGGCTGGGGCGCCTGGGCGCGACAGGGGCGCCCGGGCGAGAATTCTGCAGAATGCAGAATTCTGCAGATTTGAGGCCAGAACCTCGTTTTACCATTTTCAACCCTTTTTATTAACTTCTAACACCCTAAATTCATGTTTTATACTAGATTGAACTTATCTAATTGATTATAAACGTTCCATATTCAATTCTTAAGGGATTCATACTCAAATTCAACCATAAAACACCAATTTTCACAACTTAGATATCCAAAATCCAATTCTACCACTTTACACCTATTTTGATCAATTTGATGGTTCTAACAAGTCACAATACAGTGGGTGAAACTGTTCCCAAGGCTCAATAACACTCTAGACCCCAAATACTCAAAATCACTATCTCACTTCCTCTCCAAAAGACTAAAAAGCTATGAAATTCCAATTTCCTTCAATTCTAAAACATACAAGATTACATACATGAATCAACACATCAATTTCAGTCCAACCATACATACAACCACAATTTTCTAGCATCCTACTCATGCAACCACTATCAACATCCAGAAAATCCAACTCCCCTTACCTCTTGAAGACCTCCTAGCAAATCTTGAATGCAGTGAAATTCCAAACGTTCTCTGCCTCACCACTGGATGCAGCAAGCTTCCTCTTCTCCTTCTCCCTCTCCCGTACGTGCAGTAAGTTTTCTCCTTCCTCCAGATGCAGAATCCAAAACTCCCTTCAATCCCTGGTTCTCTCTTTAAGAAGAAAGGAATTTGTGTACTCCACTGCTGGTGCCAGCTCAGCCGTCCCCTTCTCCATCCTCAGTGCTCAATCCCACTATGAAGGTAAGTGATGATGGTGCTTGGAGCACTTCTTGGTGGCTGGAACACTCCAAGGTGGGGAGACCCACCACCATCCACTGCTGCCCACTTAAAGCTCCACTAGCCGCCCACTACCTCAGCTGCAGCCGCCCACTAAGCTTCTTCTCCCACTACCAAAATGCAGCCCCCTTTTGAAACCCTTCCTCACCACTTCAAGATGCAGCCGTTCCTCCCCCTTTCCAGCTAAGGACGGACGCTCGGTCCTTACAAGTATTCTCTCTATATCATGTTTATAACTTATCGATAATGTAATGTGAAGTAGAATCAGCATTGCCCTAGACTGCATTTTGTTTTCATACACCAACAAATTTATACAATTTATTCTCGTGTAAATCATCCAAAAATTTAAAATAAAATAAAATAAATATCTTATTTATTGATAAAAAAATTAATCGTTAAATTTGTCAATAATATATATTTTATTTATCGACAAATTTATCATAGATAAAATTCGTCGATAATATATTTTATTCACTCATAAAATAATATTTGTCGATCAAAATAACGACGAATTTCTCATCCACGTTATCTCATTTTCTTCGTATTCCTTATTCCTCTTATGAGTTTGGGTATTTCAAGAAATAAAAAGAAAGGAAAAGGAAATCGACCCACCTCTCTTGCAAACAAAAGATGTTCGGGTGATATAGATGATGGGTCAAACCCGAGGAGAAAAATCACAGAAGGAAGGTGGACTTACCAGGCACATTAACCCAATGGATCAGATGACCTGAGCCGTGTGAACTTGATACAAGAAGATGACCAAGAAAACATTTTTTTTTTTTTGCAAATACTTGTTCACACAAATGAAAAGGGAAAATATGAATTGAAAACACAAAATCTACACAAACAAGGATTTTTATTTTTTCAGAAATTCAGATGCACTGGTTCAGGAGAAACCACATATGACAAAGGGGCCTAATGGGCTCAAAAACTGTTCATCTTTCATTCTCAAATTTTTTTGTTACAAACGCAAAGAAAATTACACAAGTCAATTTGAACAAATGTACAAAACATCATTCAACAGCAAAAATGCGAAAACAAAATATTTTTGACATATTTTCAAAAGAAGTAGACTCGAGAGAAAACCACGAAGGCCATTGGGCCTAATGGGCTCGAGCACTGTTCCTTTTTCAATATTTTTGTTCTTAGATTTATTCAAAATGTAGAAGAAGAAATAAAAACAAACAAAATGGTGTGATGTGAAATTACAAACATGCCAAAATAATTCTTCACTCAAATTTATATTTCAGAAAGAATTGGGTTCAAAGAAGGCTAACATGGTAATGAGGCCCAATGAACCTGAAAATGTCCTTTATCATGCAAATGAAAAACAATTTTGAACACTTCAAATTTTACGTCACCCCACTTATATATAATTTTTTTTGAAAATTTTTCATTTATCATATTTTTGATTTTTTTGTTTTATTATTTTTTTTTGGTGAAATCGGATCATCCAAGAAGTCTTGAATTGGGCCGGATTGACCCAACAAAACCCTACCCGTTTTCAGATTTTCAATTTTTTAATTTTTAATTTTTTATTATTTTTTTTGAACTCAGAAAGACCGGGACCGACACCAGACGGTTGCAGTGACCGGAACTGTAGCTATAGTGGATTTGCTTGGCTATAAGTCGAGAGCTCCTCCGCGTTGGGCGACATTTTCTGATCTCTCTGTCTATCCTTCTCTTTCTCACTTCCTCTTTGAGCGTCTGGATCTGCTAGGAGCCTCTGTCCCCGCGTGCCTTCGAAGGCGTCTGAGTCTTCCGACAAGCTTCTGCAAGCCCTTCTCCTTCCAGGTAAGTCATCTGAACTCTAAATCTCTCTTTCCTTTTTTTTTTGTTCTTCCTTTCTTTCTTTTTTTTTTTCGCTTTCTCTAACTTTCATTCCCTCTTCCCTTTCTCTGTTGTCTTTTTTTTCTTTTTACGCTTTCTGTTCTTGCTTTTCTTTCTTGTTCCCTTTAGCTTTCTGTTTTTTTCTTTTCTTTTATGCTTTCCTTTATGCTTTTCTTTCCTGATTTCCTTTCCTGCAAGCTCTTTCCTCTTCCTTATACTTTGTCTGCTTTTATTTCCGTCTCACCCTTCTCTGGATTTCTTTCTGAGTCTTCTTTCTTCTTTTCTCTTTTTTTTTTTAATTTTAAAAACTTAAAACACTTAAAAAACACAACTGTCTTAAACTTAAGGGGTATATAGGCTGGAAACCAGACGTTTATCTCCCTTCGTTTGAAGGTATGGCAGAGACAATCGGGTAGAACAACGCCACGTACCCCATAAAATCAGAAAACTTAAAAAGAGAATTGATTTGTATAAACCGGACATGGACCAAATGGACAAGGACAAAAGGACAAGGACAAAAGGACATAGATCCGTTTAGGACCCTCTTGCAAGGACCGTGAAACAGATCCGAGACCAGACACTGAAATAACAAAAACCGACCGGACAAAAATTAACTTAAAAGGAAACAAAAACGAATAAAGAAAACACTGAAAAAACTTTTTTTTGTTTTGTTTTTTTTATGTTTTTGTTCTTTTTATTTTTATATTATTTTTTTTGTTTTAGAAGACTTAGAGAGGAAAGATGAACGAGATGGAGATGGAGAGGTACACCAGTCAGCGGTGGAGACCTACTGAAGATCAGGTCAAAATGATGACCCATATCTACAATTACGGGGTCACACATCCCAGCAGAGCCCAAGTTGTCGAGATTGCGTCTCGACTAAGAGTTTTCGCAGACGCTACTGAATACAATGTGCACTGCTGGTTTAACAACCACGGCAATCGGGTCAGGCGCTGGCAAGCGGAGGTAGACCCCACTGGCACTCAGTTTTCACAACTGCCGCTATACATGTATGGTAAGCATCCTGATCACCTCCATCTCTTTTTTTTTTTTTTTTTTTTTTTTTTTTTAAATTTCTCTCTTTCCTCTTATTATTGACAAAAATTTTTGTTTGTTTTTTTTTTTTGTTTTTTTTTTTGGAAGAATATGACTGGGTGATCATGAGGGCGCCGAGGCTGCTGGACCTGTTCCCCGTTCCGATCATCATTGACGACGACAGGGACGGACGACAAATCGCTCCACCCATGCTTCTCACATTCCGCACCAGAGCTCCCTCGACGGAGCTCTCCCTTAGACCACCGCAACCAGCCCGGGAATATTTTCGCTGAATGTTTTTGATTTTTTTTTTTCATGGTCTGTAAAATTAACGATCACCAGTGATCGAACCCTGAACAATGTTTATTTGCTTTTGTTTTATTTTCTTTATTTGCCTTTTTTTTTATTTGAATTTGAAATTGTGACTTTGCACTTTTTTTGTTATATCAGTTTTTTTCTTTTTTTTTTTCTTATTTATCAAATGTTAAGATCGTTTCAGTATATTCAGAATGATGTCTTTGTTTGAAAACATCTCTCCGACCTTACTGTGAATCTTGCCCAAATGATGAAATAACTGTCTGGGTGGAAAACACGTCTCGCAAGAAAACATCAAAATCGGGAAAAATCTGATACTGTAACCTTGTTTTTGATTATTTTTTTCTATTTTCGAAAAAAAACAAGAGTTTGACAATCTGCAAGAAGACAAATGACTCAAGATTTTTTTTTTTTTTTCAAATTTTTTTCGCAATACCCTTTAAGGACTCGATTTCCAGCACTGCTTTGAGAACCTTATAGTGAATGTTCACATTGAAAGTCATGGATGAAGGTGCTATATCGATGCGTATACCTCCTCGGTACTAAGACACTTCACAACATCAAATTCTCTTGTATAATGACTTATGTTTTCCTAAAGCCCAATTCATCGAACTTTAAACATCTTGAATCAATTAAAGTTTGGCTTTGCGCTGAAACACCCAACACTTTCGATGAAACCATAAGCCCTGGATCATGGAAGTTTAACAGGCTTCACGAAACCAGTAGACAAGGCCTTTTCGTAGGACACTTGGTAGCATCACGCGTAAATCTCCTCGCCGTCCAAATCTGCTTCTGCAACTCCTCTGCATCAACTTTAAAAGAGAAGGGTTCAATAATTGAGTCACACGAACGTCCAATTTTCTAGACGAGCATCCCAATTCTGGATGAGCGTGGACGAACGTCCTCTGCTGGACGAGCGTGTCGAACGTTCTGGACTAGCGTGGACGAGCGTGGACGAGCGTCCACTTTCTGGACGAACGTCCTCTGCTGGACGAGCGATTCGAGCGTTATGCACGAGCGTGGACGAGTGTCACGAGCGTCCTCTTTCTGGACGAGCGTCCACTTTCTGGATGAACGTTCTCTGCGCGCTGAACGAGCGTCGCTATGGAACGAGCGTGCGCTCGCTATGTGACGAGCGTCCGCTCACTTGGCGACGAGCGTCCATGCAACACTTTCAAACTTGACGCTTCATCCACCTTTTATGGCTTTCACAATTTTTCTAGCACTTCAAATTTGTGCCTGACAACCTCAACATTGACTTGGTGAGAAGATTTCAACTCAGGCAGCCTTGTCCTCATCGTGCTCACAATACTTGGCTTAATAATTTCCCCAAAGGACCATGCAAGTGGTTGTCCCCAGCTTGTTTCCTTTCTCAAATGTGTTCTCCTTGGTCTTTTGTGGGCTTCATGACCCGAGTCTGCCTCTCACGGCGGAGTGTAATACGAGGAAAGACCAATAAGGAGGGAAAATTTGTGCCACTCAAACTCTATTGTAGTTGTGGTGTGTACAAATCTCCAAGTCATTGTAAGGCGTTTAGGGCCTCTAAGATTAAGCTCATTTGTTCCTTCAGTTGTCGGATATCGACTTTCATTCCTTCTTTTTGGTTCTCCAAGATTTGTGAACTGGTTTGAGTCCTTTAGGGTATCTTAGATGTTTAGCTGTATTTTTTTGAAACAAATTAAGAAAAAAGAAAAAAATAAAAAGAAAAGAAAAGAAAAGAAAACATAGTTCAAATTCTCTAGTCAGAAACTATAAAGCTGTGAAAATATTTGCCCCGGTATAATTTGGAAATTAACACGAAACAGAGTCAATAAGGTGATTCATCATTCAGAAGTTCCCAAAATGCGAGACATAGGAATTCTTGGTCAACCATCGCAGGCTTTAGTCATCACTTTCTTCATTTGTCTGATCAGTTTCTCGCAGCAATCGAGGAATGTTTCAATCCCCTTAGGCGGGTTGATGATTGACATTAGCATCAACTAAGAACTTAAGGACGTTTTCAATGGCTCCATTGGCAAGGGAAGCTAGCTATGAAAGACTTCTCTTCCAATTCTTTTAACTTGTCCTTATTCAATGACATATTCTTTCTTCATCTGACTCATCAATCTTTTATGTCCCCTTTTAGCTGAATGGCAACGTTCCTTCTCTAGTTTTGTCATTGCTGCTTCTATCCACTGCTCATCATTTTGAAATTTCTTCTCACAAATTTGGGTAGGGGAAATTAATGTGAATTACAACCTGATTGTCTTAACCCTTTCTGCGATCCATTGGCTAAGGGAAACTTCCATTAATAGTCCCTAATCTTGGGTCTCCCTTGAAGCGAACAACATTGCCCCCAAGTGTCTTTAACTTGATGAAACATTTCACCCAAAAGTTCATTCCTCACAAGATAAAATGGCCATGGAAGAAGACGAAGAATCCAATAGGAAGAAGGGAGTGTTCCCACGAGCCCTAGCAGCCCTCCAAACTTTCCTCTAAGTGAGATGCACCTCCAACGAACCAAAGACACTAACCCCTTCGAATTTCTGGACTAAAGCGCCCATAGAAAAATCAAGAGTGGATGAGCGTCCACTGAAATCTGGACGAGCGTCCTATTCTCTGGCCTGGACGAGCGTCCTAAATCTTGGACGAGCGCCCTCTTATCCACTGGACGAGCGTCCTCTTAACTCTCTGGACGAGCGTTCTCTACTGCCTGGACGATCGTCTTCTCTAAACGTCCTGGACGAGCGTCCCAAATCTTGGACGAACGCCCTATTATCCCACTGGACGAACGCCCTCTTCTATCCTGGCCGAGCGTCCATTTCTGCCTGGGCGATCGTCCTGAGCGTCATGGACGAACGTCCTCTTCCCACATCATTTGGACGAGCGTCCCCTTTAAAACGAGCGTCCTCTTAATTCTCTGGACGAGCGTCGTCTACAGAGAGCTGGACGAACGTCCACTTGGCGCTGCATGTGTGACGAGCGTTTCTGCGGGCCTTGTGGTTGGTTCATCTCTATAATTTGTTGGAGACTCTTCCAAGCTCATTTTTAGCTCGTGCAAATAATATACAATCTGCGATCTATGCTGCCAAGGGACACACCATTTATGTTGTTCTTCGTTTAAACTTGCACAAAGTTGCGCCCATTCATTTGCTTTTTTCACATGTGGTTCACAAGGAACAGCCTAAGACAAGTGTGAAAGTTCCTAAAAATCACTTCTTTTTCCAATGGTGACCCATGTTCACCTGACTGAGTACCTGTGATGGACTTTTTGTACAAAATCCAACTTTCTCTCGGGTAATCGTTTACAATGTCCTTGTAATCGATTATATACTCCAATAATTCGTCCATGGGGTACAGGGAATTTAAGGTGTCTCCAGTCTCACGGGAAATGAACCACACATACAACACTGGTAGACAACATAACATCCTTCCCCCTTTAAGTTCATAACAACGATTAAGGGTCTCATAAACTTCAGCCAGGTTGGCACTGACTAGATTCTCACAGCGCTCTTTGTCTCCCACAAATGCATTCATAGCGGCATAATCGACGAGGTTTTTGACATTTAGGAGAAAGCATGACACCATAGAGGAGAAGAGCTAATACATCCGTAAACATTTCCCAATTTTCCTCTTAAGCCAAATGATGTAGGTATTCCTATAAGTATCTTTGAGGAAGGCCCCTCACTTTGCCCTTGATTGTGAACTCGCTTTCCAACTTCATTGGGTGTACTTTCCTGATCCTCGCTAACTGCAAGACAAGGATATACTGCTCAAGGTAGCTGTATGGAGTCTTTTCCATCTTTAAGACTTGCTCGAATTCTTCCACTGGTGGCACTAGTTGGAAATCTTGGAAAGTGAAGCACTTTAGTGGTGGATCATAGTACTGGGCTAAAGTAGTAATTGCTGATGTTTGGACCTCCACCTCTAACAGACTCAACAAATTCTTATACCCCACCAATATTATCCTCCTTTACTCGACGTGCATCTTTTCGTCAAAATGTATGAACTCGAATACCTCTTGACTCAAAATTCCATGTTAATTCCCCTTTTTTAGCTTAAGGCCTTAATCACAACTTTATAATTTTTGACTAGAATTCACAAAATGTGACAAGACTATGAAGAAAAACAATGAGCGAAGAAAAAGGAAAAAGCAAAAGAAAGAAAGAAAAAGAGATATGATGATATGTACAAGGTGCGTGATTTTTATTAAGCAAACATGAGGGTTATAAGAATACACATTTCTCCCTTTTGTGCCTTATCAAAGGTTGGATGACAAAAGTTCTAAGGCCAAATATATGCACTCACAAGGATAGCTTCCTAATGCTTAAATCAGGCCACCAGAGCTATGGCTCTTTTCACTGTTTCTCCACAACAGTCAGAGTAATCAACTAGATGTGGAGACACAAATGAAAAGAACAGACTCTGGCTGGGGTTCTCACGATAGCCAAACAGGAAGTACATCCCAGAGTGACACCGCTACACAACCCCTCTATTTCTAAGTTGCGCTCAGACCCGGGTATAGGGCCTCACTCATGATATGCATATGATGTGTGTGTGTGAAGGGAGAATGCAATTGTACACCCCAAACCCTCACCTGCAAAACAACCAGAAAATTCCCAGGCAAATATAACATGTTTTTCTACCCTAGGGTTCAATATAATCAAAACAAACACACATACAATATGACAAATATCAAACAAAGATAAAGAAAAAGAAAGGGAAGAAAAATACAAAGAAAAAACCACATTGAAATCGCACATCTAATTAAATGGCCTGACTCTCTGGTAATCCCCAGCGGAGTCGCCATCTGTCGCAACCGGAATCGCGACGGGACGACGATCCAATAAAAAGAAGAAGATATATTTTGAAAAGAGATTTTGGAGTCGCCACCATAGTTTATTCTGGAAAACTACGGAAAAACCATAAAATGATAAGGCATGGTCAAATTGAACCAGATTCTTGGTTCGGGAGTCGGTTACGTGTAGGGAAGGTATTAGCACCCTACAACGCCTGCCCTAAGGCAGTACCTTTAACTAAATGTGCGAATGTGGATGTGGTTTTCAAAGTATTTAACTTCCCCTTAAAATAAAACGCTAAAGAAAACAAACAATATTTTTTAGCTTTTTGGGCCCGACAAGGATTGACCTTGCTCCTACGTATTCTCATGTGAGAAATCAGGGTTACGTAGTTCTTTGAGAAAACTGCTTGAGAAAATTGTTTGGAAAATTGTTTAAGGAATTGTTTGGAAAATGATTTGGATTTTTGGGAGAGTGAGCCTGACAAGGACTGGCCTTGCTCCTACGTATCTCCACTTTTGATGGAGAATCAAGGATCACGTAGTTCTGGCAGGCGATATTGTTGGGTGTTCGAAAAGTAGATGTTTTTAGTTTTTGAGGATTTTTATATATTTTTTTGGTATTTTTGTTGTAATATTTATATTTTTTTGCGTAATGAGTACTAGGCTGATGCGTACGATCGCACGAGCACTCACACGGCTTTTTCCTCTTATTGTTTTGCGTAATGAGTACTAGGCTGATGCGTACGATCGCACGAGCACTCACACGGCTTTTCCTCTTATTGTTTTGCGTATTGAGTACTAGGCTGATGCGTACGATCGCACGAGCACTCACACGACTTTCTCTTTTTATTGTTTTGCGTAATGAGTACTAGGCTGATGCGTACGATCGCACGAGCACTCACACGGCTTTTTATTTATTTTATATTTGGGCAATAAGTACTAGGCTGATGCGTACGATCGCACGAATACTCATACCGATTTATTACATTAAATGTTTTTTTTAACGTTTTATATATATTTTTATTATTTACAATTTTTATGATTTTTATAATTATTATGCAAAACAGCATAAATAAGTTTACTATATACATAAAAAAAACAAAGGGGTGAAGGTTACTATACAAAGGGGTTACAAAGAGAAAATTGTTGTTTTTTTTTTATATTTTTTTTTATCATGGGTCCGAGCCCAAGGATAAGGACAGGGGTGCGCGGGTGAAATATGGGGGTGCATGTGAAATATGGGGGTGCATGTGAAATATGGGGGTGTGGTCCGAAACCTTCTGGATCAGGGGTATAAAAAAGAAAATGGAGGTGTAATCTGAAATGCGTGTGGGGTCCAGTTCTTTTCTTTTTACTGGTATTTTGCTGGCAGAAGAACCACACCACAGTCTCTCTGATTCCAACGTTGACAGCCACCTCCCACTTCGTATTCTTGCCGCCGGCGGTGCGGGTTGGCGGACGGACGTCGCGGTAGCAGGCGAGGCAGAGCGAGGCGGCGTCAGCCTTGCAGGTGACATTCGCGGGCGCCCGCTCGCAGACCTCACAGAGTGTGATGCTTGGATGGCGCGAGGCGAAGGTAATGAGGTGGATGATGGTGGTTCGGTGATTGCGGAAAATAGTAACAGAGGGCGTCAGCGTCCTCAGGCCGTGGGCATGAGGTGTTGGCCGCGTGTAAGAATGATGATGTTGGGTGAGGTAATAAGGAAGAAGATGATGAAGTTGGTCATGAGGTTCCAGATGAAGGTGATAGTGGGTGCTCGAGGGTGGCTAGGACATTGTTTATACTACCGCGAAGCTCTTGGACAGCTTGCATGCATGAGAGTTGCTGCACCGGCTTCTGGAAGTTGCAAGGGTGGAGAGTTTCTTCCAGGCCGTGAGTCTTCTTTCAAGCTTGGATGGGAGCTACTTGGTGGAACTCTCTCTCGGCGGTTGATGAATTGCGGTTGAAGCTGGGGGTGAGTGCATGCAGAGATGAGGATGAGAACGACAACAACTTCGGAGTAGCAGCAGTAGTGGTGGCAGCGGGTTCGCGGGTGAAGATGAGGAAAAGATGAAAATGAAGATTGGTGATGGTTGGCGGGGGTGCAGTGACGCGTGGTAAGGGATGAAGATGGCGGAAGAGAATGGGGTTACGAAGAAGCATATATTGAGGAGGAAATGGTGAGTTTGTGTGGCGGTGGATGAGGCGGCGGTGGAGACTGCCACATGCAGAGTTTTAACGTGGTGGTGCGTGATGGAAGCTTCACGGTGGCTTGCGGTGGTGAGGTGAAGGCGGAGTGGGTTTGGGTTGCAGATGAGCTGAGGTGGGGGGTCACTCCAGTGGTGACTCGCGGTGGTGGCTTACAGTGGCCATGCTTTGTTCACCGTGATTGGGGCACAAGGAAAGATGAAGTTGGGAGGTGAAGGTTAGCTGGTGATGGTAGCTGCCGTGGTTGGAGGAGAGGAAGAAAATGTGTGTCGTGGTGGCAGGGAGGTTGAACGTAGAAGGAGGTGATGAGGACGGTGAGATTGGGTTGAATGGTGGTTTCTGATGGTTTCCAGTGAATACAGGTGGGTAGTGAGAGGGGTGGGGTTGCCTCCTGGGGATAAAATGACAGCGAAGAAGAGACTGATGAGGGATTGGTGATTCACGGTGGTAGTGAGTTGGTTACAGGAACCTGGAGGTGGTGAGGCAATGAGAATGGCTCGCGCTGTAGGGTCAGCCGAGAAACAGTGATGACAGAGTGGGCATGGTAGGAGATGATGATGGTGAATCTGGTGAAGTGGCTGAGGGACGATGAGTTTGCTGGCTGGGATAGACGATGATGGGTGAAGATAAGTAGTGGCCGTGAGTTACTGGCCGTGTGGGAATATGGAGGATGGGTGTTTAGCCGTGAAGGGTGTTGTTGTTGCTGATATTGTGGAAGAAGATGGTGATAGGGAGTTTCACGGGGCTTAGCTCGCATTCACACAGGAAAGAACAAAAATAAGAATTTGAACGGGATGTTGGTGGCCCTCACAGTGGCTGGTGGTGATAGCCAGTGGCTGTCAGAGAACAATGGTGATGGAAAGATGATAATGGCCATGATTCGAAGATGGTTTTTTTTTTGGCGGTAGTCTCACTGGTGGCTTCGTCACGCTCACGGTGATTTGGTTTGAAGGTGGTGTGGACGATGACAATGAAGTACATCGGGTTTCACTGCTGAATCGCGTGAAGTAGGATGGTAGGGATGATGATCTAAGGTGATGAGTTTTCTGAGTTTGCCAAAGCCAGGGTCGGGTTTGTTAGTTCCGAGGCTAGCGAAGTGGTCACGGTGGTAGCAGGGTTGAGAAGGTGATGGCATGCGGAGGGAAATGAGCTGCGGTGGTGACTGTCACTGTGGTGTAGGGTTAGCTGGGAATATGGTGAAGATGGTAAAGTCTCGATGGAGTGATGTCGGAGATGAAGGAGAGGGTAGTGAGGAAAACTTTTGAAATGTTTACTACTTGAGGGACCCAGTTTTTTTTGGAGAGTTTGATACCGGTTTAACTTGCAGACTTGGAGTTGATTTAATTTTTCTTCAACGGTGGTGGTTGAGACGAAGAGGATGGGGAGGTGGTTGTTACAGTGAGATTAGATGGTGAAGTATGGAAGCAATAAGAGCCGTTGATGGCAGGATGTGGTGATGAAGGAAAACGTATTTTTCATTCATAATGATATTAACAATTAAAACAGATTCCGCCCAAAGGTGGAATAACTACATCATGCATTTGGTCAACATCATACACAGAATATCATATACAAGCAATCTTAAGGTTCAAATTTAGTGGCCTACCTCTTGAAGCTACCCTTTTATTTTCCCTTTCTGTTTCAGCTTCAACAACCCCTGGTCCAGTAGCCTCTTGTTTTCATTTCCGCCTCTATTTACTCTCTTCGTTCCGCCTCTGTGAGTCCTCCCTGCTTCAGTCTCGTCCCCTCTTTTCAAAACTCCTCCCTTCCAGCATACGTATCTGATTTCTGCATCACATAGCACCGTTGCTGGGGAGGGTCCGGATGCGTGAATGGAAGATGGGAAAATGACAGGTGTAGTGAGTGTTGGTCGTGTGATTATGGGGTGACCCCGTGAAGTCAGTGGGCGGCTGTGACAGTGGGTGAAGCTGGATGAAGGGTTGTGCCGTGAAGGGATAATGATGTTGGTGGTGGAGTTCGGTTTGGTCAGGGGATCGGTTTCTGAGTGATGGTCGTGAAGTGATGAGGGGAAGGAGTTGCCATGGTGGCCGATGACAATGGGTGAATGTGCAGAGGTGAGGATGCTGGAGATTCTGTCTGGCTTTTTGTGAGGATGATAAGTGTGGAGAGGGAAGAGGATGGGTGATGGTATGCGGTGATCGCCACTGTAGGGTTGGGTTAGATGGAGAAGGTGATGAAGATGGGGGTGATGAAGATGATGATGCTCGAGGTTGAGTGTGGTTTGGTGAGGATGATCAGAGGAGTTCGGTAGGGAGTTAGTCAGTGAGTGTCGAAGGTAAGTGGGAGCCCCCGAGGTGTTGCCTGCGTTTCAGAGGTCATACAGAATCAGTACAGAGGAGCCAGATGGCCACTCGCGGGAGACAAACTCAGGTGGACCTCCAGCAGATTGATCCCCCTCTTTTTAATTTCGAAAGACCCATACTCTGAGTGGTTTTTCAGACTGGCCGCGTGTTCGCTTCACCATGTGCCTCCAACAGTTGCTCTGCCGCCTTGGTGTTGAGTGGAAGCCAAGGTGTTGAAGGTAAGTGGGAGGCAGACTCAGGTGCCAGCGAAATGATTCTCTGATTCCTCCTTTATTAATTCCCGAAACCCATACAGTGAGTGGTTTCTCAGACGTTAATGGCGAACACGGCAGCATGAAGGTGGGAATCTTCGCTGTAAAGCTACAGACAAAATTAAAACGCAGCCACCAACTATTTGGACGCTCGGTCAAACAGAAAATGAACGTCCGTTCATATTAAATGAACGAACGCTCAAACCAAACGCTCACGAGGTCAGGCCGAACGCAAACAGTAACAAAGAACGAACGTTCACCAGGTCGACCAAAGAAAACCGAACGCTCACAATCACAACCCGAACGCTCGACATCTCAAACAGACCGAACGCTCAAAAGCTTGAACACTGACCGAACGGAAACCTTGTCAGGCCGAACGGTTGATGACGAACGTCCAGAGGACGAACGCTCGCAAGCTTGAATACTGGCCGAACGGTCGAATAGTGAAAAAGGACGAACGGTCGCATAAGAGAGAGGACGAACGTTCGCACGAGCGCTCAAAACCGAACGCTCGCTGAACACAATCTTCATGGAGACCGAACGTTCATCAAAATATTATGACCGAACGGCGGAACAGTGCATAGGACGAGCGTTCAAAACCGAACGCTTACATACAAAAACCGAACGGTAGAAATGAGAGGCCGAACGGTTGAAGACGAGGACGAACGTCCAAAATGAACAAATGGCCGAACGGTCGAATAATGAAAGACCGAACGCTCAAGCAGTCGCTTCTGGGCGAACGGTCGCAGAAATAGTGGGTGAGGACGAACGGTCACTGTTTGGACGAACGGCCACAGCAACAGTGGGAAAGGACGAACGGTTTTTATGCATTGGATGGAAACGAACGTGAAAAGTGAAAAACGAACGGTTGGAAGCCTACCAACGACCGAACGCTTAAGGCTGCGGAATGCCGAACGTTCCGAAGACTCAGGGTTGAGGACGAACGGTCACAGCTACAGTGGCCAAAACCGAACGCCGTCAAAGGGAGGACGAACGTTCCATCCTCTTTTTTTTTATTATTATTTTTTTTTTTTTTTGTTATTATATACTTTCATTTTTTTTTTGATATTTTGAAAAAATGAATTTTATTTAAACAACCCGGACGAAATTGAGTGTTGACAGATGGTAACCTTTGTTTTTCAAAAAAAATATATACCCACAAAAATTTATTTGAGCCTTTATATCCTTTCTTTCAACACCCTTTAGCCCAAGCCACATTACAAGCCCAATAAAAGTCCACACAGATTGAATGATGGTTGCTTAATTTTTTTCATAAAGCTTAATTTTGAGACAAGACAAAAATGACCAACAATGCAATCAAAAAAAATGAAAAAAAAATGATGAAAAAAAATGTCCTCGGATGAAGGGAACTCTCTATTGATCAAAATTTTACAAAGGAAAATCGAACCATTTGGGGCAATCTGTTCAAGCCAATCCTTTTCATATCCATCACAAATTCCTGAACACATTCAAATCCCATTCAAGCTCTTCCCCCGGGTCCCAAACTTGGGGCAATTTTGTTTGTCTCAAATTTGTTTCATCTGTGTGACATCCCAAATATATACATCATGCATATATAATAAAGACGTCATCATGCATAATACAGGAAAGCAGTCAAGAGTAATTAAGGATTACAGTCATCCTTAATAAATAGTGCGGAATTGACAATTAGATTATTGGAATTTCCCATGGAAATTACGGAAAATTTAAAACTTAAAATACACCAAATGTAATTAAACGAGTTCACGAAATAAAAACTAGTAAATCTACGCTGCAGCACTGCCGTCTCCTTCAAGAGCTGCTCCCAAAGTTTCCTCTCCACCATCTGCTCCCATCCAAGTGGATGATCATCGCCAAAGAAACATACCCAAACAGCACACAACACAAACAATGCAAGGGTGAGCTAGATATAAAAAGCATGTTGTCGCAACCGGAATCGCGACGGGACGACAATCCAATAAAAGAAGAATAAATATATTTTGAAAAGAGATTTTGGAGTCGCCACCATAGTTTATTCTGGAAAACTACGGAAAAACCATAAAATGATAAGGCATGGTCAAATAGAACCAGATTCTTGGTTCGGGAGTCGGTTACGTGTAGGGAAGGTATTAGCACCCTACAACGCCTGCCCTAAGGCAGTACCTTTAACTAAATGCGCGAATGTGGATGTGGTTTTCAAAGTGTTTAACATTCCCTTTAAATAAAACTCTAAAGAAACAAACAACATTTTTTAGCTTTTTGGGGCCCGACAAGGATTGACCTTGCTCCTACGTATTCTCATGTGAGAAATCAGGGTTACGTAGTTCTTTTAGAAAACTGCTTGAGAAAATTGTTTGGAAAATTGTTTGAGAAATTGTTATGGATAATTTGGATTTTTGGGAAAGTGAGCCTGACAAGGACTAGCCTTGCTCCTACGTATCTCCACTTTTGATGGAGAATCAAGGATCACGTAGTTCTGGCAAGGCGATATTGTTTGTAGCTTTGAAAAGTAGATGTTTTTGGTTTTTTGAGGATTTTTATATTTTTTGGTATTTTTATTTAGGAAAAAGAAAAGGTTTTTTGGCACAAGGACGATGCGTGCGATCACACATGTGCCTAAACCTTTAAAACATATTTTTTGTAATTTTATTTAAAAGAGAGAAAAGGTTTTTAGCACAAGGACGATGCGTGCGATCACACATGTGCCTAAACCTTTGGAACATATTTTTGGGATTCTGAAGAAAGAGAAAAGATTTTCGGCACAAGGACGATGCGTGCGATCACACATGTGCCTAAACCTTTAAAACATATTTTTTGGTATTTTTGAAGAAAGAGAAAAGGTTTTTGGCACAAGGACGATGCGTGCGATCACACATGTGCCTGAACCTTTAAAACGTATTTTTGGTATTTTGAAGAAAGAGAAAAAGGTTTTTGGCACAAGGACGATGCATGCGATCACACATGTGCCTAAACCTTTAAAACGTATTTTTGGTATTTTGAAAAAAGAGAAAAGGTTTTTGGCACAAGGACGATGCGTGCGATCACACATGTGCCTGAACCTTTAAAACGTATTTTTGGTATTTTGAAGAAAGAGAAAAGGTTTTTGGCACAAGGACGATGCGTGCGATCACACATGTGCCTAAACCTTTAAAACGTATTTTTGGTATTTTGAAGAAAGAGAAAAGGTTTTTGGCACAAGGACGATGCGTGCGATCACACATGTGCCTAAACCTTTAAAACGTATTTTTGGTATTTTGAAGAAAGAGAAAAGGTTTTTGGCACAAGGACGATGCGTGCGATCACACATGCGCCTAAACCTTTGAAACATATTTTTTGGCATTTTTTGAAAGAGAGAGAAAAGGTTTTTGGCACAAGGACGATGCGTGCGATCACACATGTGCCTAAACCTTTAAAACATATTTTTTGGATTTTGTCAAATTCATTATTATATTTATTTTATTTATTTATTTTTTGTAATTTTTATTCATTATAAAAAAGTGAAGGTATGCAGATAAATAAACAAGATAAAAACAGTACAGAGGGATGAGGGTTATCTTACAAGGGGATTATACAATGAAAATTAATGATCAAACAAAAAATAATAAAAAGGAAACTAAAGCGTAAAAAATAAAACAAGAGAAAATTAACAAAATTAAGGGTACAAAGATAAAACCAGTGTGAAATTGATGCTCCTTTGTTTGGGCCAAAATCCCCTCTTTTGTCTTTGTATTCGCTAGGGGTGTCAAGATAAAACATGAGGTGCATTGAGTATTTGCTCGTCAGGCCCAGTTCTCCCTTTTTTTTATTTTTGTTTGCAGAAACGGAGGGGCTTAAACCCAAATGAAAGGGGGTGTGCGGGTGAGAACCGGGGGGGTGCGTGAAGGAGAAAAATGTTTTTATTTTATTTTTACTTTTTGGTTTATTAGAGAGAGCTGGGTCGAGGAAAAACGAACAGGCCCAAGGCCTTTCCATTCTTCAGCTCAGGAGACCCTTAGGGGTTTCTCCATTCTTCTCATCACACCATTTCACTTCACTGAGACCAAGGGTCTTTTTTTCTCTCTGAGCAAGAGAAGCCAAAGGCGCTCACCTCCACCGTTCAACGACCACCTCCCAACCTTCGTCCAAACGGCCACCGCGGTGCGCGAGAGGAGAACGCACTCGCCTTCCACCTTGCATCCTCGCCGCCGCTGCTACCGGTGACTGTCTCCGCGCCACTGCTTCTGCGAACCAGCCACCACGCACGCCAACCAGGCCGCCTTTGTCTCGGGTCCCCTGGCACCCTTCTTGCTTCACGAATGGCGACTCTAATCCTTGGGCCGTGGGCACAGAGGATCAATATCTAGTTTGGCTCTTGGATTTTTGTTTTTTTTTTTTTAATGGTTTCGGGGTTTTTGATAATTGAAAATGATGAAAGTAGAAGTGATGTTGGAGATGTCGGGGGTGATGTGGATAGTGATGTGGGCGTTGCAGCAGAGGATGGATGATGATGGGTATTTGGAGGTGATGAAAATGGAGGAAGAAAGGTATTGGCCGTGGGGGTAAGGTGAAGATGATGATATGGGAAACAGTATATGGATGAAGATGGGAGTGAGTTCACGGGTGTTGGAGCTGATGGAGAGTGGTCAGAGGTGAATGATGAATGAAGATGATAATCTTGGGGTTTAGTGTTGGAGGTAATGGATGTTGGAAGTTACGGATAAGAGAGAGCCGGTGCCCCTACGCCGTAGTCATGAGTTGTTTGGGTGAAGGAAATCAAGTTGGGATGGTTACAGGTGAATGGAATGATATGAAAGTATTGTTTTGTCATTTTTCTTTCTGTTGTATTTCTCTGGTGAATATCAGTTCATTGATTCAAACTCAACGTTGATGGTCGGAGGTGGAAATAGGCAACGGGGGCATAACTTTGTTATCTATTAATGGATTTCGCTTGACTGTAAGTTGAGAAGATGGACTCGCTCGGAGAAAAGAAATAGGACCATAGAAGTGGGTGCGGGAAGGGTGACGATGATATTCGGTAACAACAGACACAAACAAATATTCACAACACTCAACATGCAAACGTAGCAACAACATAACAGTGACATGTTCAAAGACAGTGTAAAAGAGGCATGTTTAAGGGCAAGTAACCAAATCAGTGACATGGAGTGGAAAGCATTACTTACCTCTTGAAGCTCCTTTCCGATGGTCTCCTCCTCTCTCTCTGGCTTTCCTCCTCCTTCCTGTGATGTCTCTGGCTTCCCGAAAGTGGACCCTTCCCTCTACTTCCCTCTCTTTAGTAAATGATGTTTCTTCTGCCTCCTCTTCTTTTTCAGTTTCCTCTTTCTTTTAATTTTTCTTGGTGAATGAAGATGGTGAACGCTGGTGGCTGTGAGGTTAAGATGTTGAAAGTGATGAAGTTTGTTTGGCCGTGAAAATGAAAAGGGAAGGGTGATAGCAGTGTGTGTGGATGGCCGGAGTGCGTCGGATGGTTTCTGGGCGGAGGTCGCGGTGTTCCAGACGAATATGCGGAAGTGATTATTGGAGGTTATTACTGGTGTCTTTGATGATGGTCGTCGTGCGTGTGTCCTTGGTGCGAATGGGGTTTAGAGTTCGGCCATGGTATATGGATAAAGATGATGGTTGAGGGGAGATGATCTTGTTGAGTTAGAAAAGCGTGAGGTAAGGATGAAGAATGGTGAGCTGTTGCCGGTAGCCGTGGGCGTGTTGGTGATTGGAAATAAAGGGAAACTTGAAGATTCAGTCCCCGGTCCGTGAAAAAATGGGAGTGGAAGAAAAGGTGGCTGGAAGGGTGTTGGTAGTAGTGTTGGAGATGAATGTGTTGATATTGGTGAGCCTCTGTCTGTTTTTTTTCGTGAGTGCCCCCCCCCCCCTTTCTTTTTTTTAGCTAACTCCCTCTTTCCGTCTTTTGCTGAGAATCCAGAATCTTGTAGTACAGAAAGCCCTTTACAGAGGTGAAAGATGGGCACCGGGTGTGCACTGACGTGGATGACCACCAAGAGTGAAGGTGTCAACAAAAAAAAAATTCTCTTCTTCAGAAACCCATACTTTGGGCACGTGTTATTCTTTCCCCTGGTATCCACTATGCATTCACATTTTATTATTGGGGAAACAGGGTGTCAAAGGTGAGTGGGAAGCAGAGGTAAGTGGGAGGCAGACTCAGGTGAAGTCCAGCAGCTTGATTTTCTTCCTTTTTTTTCTTTTTAAATCTCCAGAGACCCATACAGTAAGTGATTTCAGACGGTCAATGGCGGACAGCGGCGGCTGGAGGTGGGAATCCTCGGTGGAAAGTTCAGATCATATTTAAAGTGCAGCCACCACTATTCGGACGCTCGTTCGAACAGAAAACGAACGAACCTTCATATTAAAAGAACGCTCAAACCAAACGCTCATGAGGTGAGACAATCTGATACAGGCCGAACGCAAACAGAAGAAAAGAACGAACGTTCACAAGGTCAACCAAAGAAAAACGAACGCTCACAAACACTACTCCAAAGACCGAACGCTTGAGATTCAAACCGAATATTAAACCGAACGGTGACAATGGACGCTCGCTTAACTGAGAACAAAGCCATATCAAGAACGAACGCCACTAATACGTAAGTGGCCGAACGTTCAAAACCGCACGCTAATCACCATCACACCCCAATAATGAGCGCCCAAAACCGAGCGCTAATGATCAGTCAACACCGAACGTTCAAATGAGAATAAAATAACCTCAGAACCGAACGTTCACTGACACAAAACGACTGAACGGTTGAACAGTTTGGACGAACGATTGAACAACAGTGGGGAAGGACGAACGGTTGAACAACAGTGAAGTGAGGAAAGACGTACGCTCACTTTTTGGACGAACGGTCACTGTTTGGACGAGCGGCCACACCAACAGTGGGAAAGGACGAACGGTTGAAGGAAGGACGAACGGCAGAGGATGAACGCTTGATCAAAGAGGACGAACGCTCGCAAGCTTGAATACTGGCCGAACGGTCGAATAGTGAAAAAAGGACGAACGGTCGCATAATGGAGAGGACGAACGTTCGCTCGAGCGCTCAAAACCGAACGCTCGCTTGAATATAATCTTCATGGAGACCGAACGTTCATCAAAATATTATGATCGAACAGCTGAACAGTGCATAGGACGAGCGTTCAAAAGTGAAACCGAGCGTTCAAGTGAGAAACCGAGCGTTCAAGTGATGACCGAGCGTTCAAGTGATGACCGAACGCTCATAAGACAAATATAAACCGAACGCACAAGGTGGACGAACGTTTCGAAGAGGAAAAAGCGAACGCCCAATGATGCAGGACGAACGCTAATGGTCAGGTACGGACGAACGGTATATGACGAACGCTTAATGATTGTCGAACGTCCATGAGACCGATGGGCCGAACGATGTGATGATCAAGAACGAACGAACGTGCTTCTCTTGGAGCTCCGGATGGGCGCTTGGGGACGAACGTCCCCCTTTTTTTTATTGCCATTTTATTTATTTTATTTATTTTATTTTTTTTTTTGTTATTATAAACCCCCCCTTTTTTTTGTATTTTTATTTATTTATTTTTTTATTTATGTCTTTTGTTGGTGAAAATAAATTTTATTTAATCAACCCGGACGAAATTGAGTGTTGACACATGTTATCATATATAGATTCATATAAAAGAACAATAAATTGACATTACAAGACTTGTTACTTTATACCCGACTCGTCCGGACTAGAATGATTACCGAGCTATGGCGGGTCTTGCACCCGTGGTGGCTTTATGAAACTTGGGCACTACCGCCTGGTGAAACTTTGGGGCACTCCCGCCCGGCCACAATCACGAGGTTAATCCGTTATCACTCACCTTGGGTCATATGGAAGCACCCAAGACTAGGACCTCCTGCTACTCCTCACCACATGGTTCAATCCTTTCTACATGAGAAGAAAGACCATTGGAGCTTCAGGATGACCCCCAAAACTGAGCTACCATGTAATCATTCTATACAACCCCAAAACACCACCATGTATCCTCTCCTTGAGGATCATGGAATTACGTCCATGAATCATATTGTTACTTTGAAACTTAACCACAATTATGAATATTCAGATACCACCACATTATCACAACAAATCCAACATATTTCATACATTCACATATTTTCAAATAAATCACGTCACAGACAATATTCCAACCATTGATACACATAATTCAACCCAAGAGCAAAGGAACTTAAAATTCAACATATTTGTAAAATACTATTTGGACAAGTACTATTCACTGGACACTATTGGACGAACGCTCACTCACTGTTTGGACGAACGCTCAACTATTTGGACGAACGCTCAACTATTCGGACCAACGCTCAACATGTAACTAAGGACGAACGCTAGGACGAACGCTCACTGGACGAACGCTTGCTGGGACGAACGCTCGCTGGGAAGGACGAACGCTCACTCAGTGGGATGACAAACGCTCGACAAACACTGTTTGGACGAGCGTCCCATACTAAGACGAACGAACGCGAAATACCAAATGGACGAACACTCTAGGACGACGCTCAGGCCGAGGACGAACGCTACACTCAGAATTTAAATAATACCGAACGCTCCCAAACTAAGGTCGAACGCTCACATACTAAGGCCGAACGCTCACAAACTAAGGCCGAACGCTCACGATCAATTACTTAGGCCGAACGCTCAACTACCGAACACCAAATTCAATACTGAACGAGCGCTCAAAGATGAAACCTTGATAAGACCGAACGCTTACTATTTATACATACAGAAACAAAATCTACTAAGACCGAACGCTAATATCACTAAAACTCAACAAGAACGAACGCTAACGAACTCCTAACAGTATGAGACCGAACCTTTTCTCTTTCTTCAAAATATCAAAAATACGTTTTAAAGGTTTAGGCGCATGTGTGATCGCACGCATCGTCCTTGTGCCGAAAACCTTTTCTCTTTCTTCAAAATACAAAATATGTTTTAAAGGTTTAGGCACATGTGTGATCGCACGCATCGTCCTTGTGCCAAAAACCTTTTCTCTTTCTTCAAAATACAAAAAAATATGTTTTAAAGGTTTAGGCACATGTGTGATCGCACGCATCGTCCTTGTGCCGAAAACCTTTTCTCTTTCTTCAAAAATGCCAAAAAATACGTTTTAAAGGTTTAGGCGCATGTGTGATCGCACGCATCGTCCTTGTGCCGAAAACCTTTTCTCTTTCTTCAAAATATCAAAAATACGTTTTAAAGGTTTAGGCACATGTGTGATCGCACACATCGTCCTTGTGCCGAAAACCTTTTCTCTTTCTTCAAAAATGCCAAAAATACATTTTAAAGGTTTAGGCGCATGTGTGATCGCACGCATCGTCCTTGTGCCGAAAACCTTTTCTCTTTCTTCAAAATATCAAAAATACGTTTTAAAGGTTTAGGCACATGTGTGATCGCACGCATCGTCCTTGTGCCGAAAACCTTTTCTCTTTCTTCAAAATACCAAAAATACGTTTTAAAGGTTTAGGCACATGTGTGATCGCACGCATCGTCCTTGTGCCAAAAACCTTTTCTCTTTCTTCAAAATCCCAAAAATATGTTCCAAAGGTTTAGGCACATGTGTGATCGCACGCATCGTCCTTGTGCTAAAAACCTTTTCTCTCTTTTAAATAAAATTACAAAAAAAATATGTTTTAAAGGTTTAGGCACATGTGTGATCGCACGCATCGTCCTTGTGCCAAAAACCTTTTCTTTTTCCTAAATAAAAATACCAAAAAATATAAAAATCCTCAAAAAACCAAAAACATCTACTTTTCAAACTGAAACAATATCGCTGCAGAACTACGTGATCCTTGATTCTCCACCAAAAGTGGAGATACGTAGGAGCAAGGCCAGTCCTTGTCAGGCTCACTTTCCCAAAAATCCAAATCATTTTCCAAACAATTTCTCAAACAATTTTCCAAACAAACATCTCAAACAGTTTTCAAAAGAACTACGTAACCCTGATTTCTCACATGAGAATACGTAGGAGCAAGGTCAATCCTTGTCGGGCCCAAAAAGCTAAAAAATATTGTTTGTTTCTTTCGAGTTTTATTTTAAGGGAAAGTTAAACACTTTGAAAACCACATCCACATTCGCACATTTAGTTAAAGGTACTGCCTTAGGGCAGGCGTTGTAGGGTGCTAATACCTTCCCTACACGTAACCGACTCCCGAACCAAGAATCTGGTTCATTTTGACCATGCCTTATCATTTTATGGTTTTTCCGTAGTTTTCCAGAATAAACTATGGTGGCGACTCCAAAATCTCTTTTCAAAATATAATTTATTTTTCTTTTATTGGATCGTCGTCCCGTCGCGATTCCGGTTGCGACAGATGGCGACTCCACTGGGGATTATGAGAGAGTCTGGCCATTTAATTAGATGTGCAAATTCAATGTGGTTTTGCTTTGTGTTTTTCTTCCCTTTCTTTTTCTTTATCTTTGTTTGATTTTTGTCATAATTGTATGTGTGTTTGTTTTGTTTATATTGAACCCTAGGGTAGAAAACATGTTATATCTGCCTGGGAATTTTCTGGTTGTTTTGCAGGTGAGGGTTTGGGGTGTATAATTGCATTCTCCCTTCACACACACACAATATGCATATCATGAGTGGGGCCCTATACCCGGGTCTGAGCACAACTTAGAAATAGAGGGGTTGTGTAGCGGTGTCATTTGGGACATACTTCCTGTTTGGCTATCGTGAGAACCCCAGCCAGAGTCTGTTCTCTTCATTTGTGTCTCCACATCTAGTTGATTACTCTGACTGTTGTGGAGAAACGGTGAAAAGAGCCATAGCTCTGGTGGTCTTAATTTAAGCATTAGGAAGCTATCCTTGTGAGTGCATATATTTGGCCTTAGAACTTCAGTCATCCAACCTTTGATAAGGCACAAAAGGGAGAAATGTGTATTCTTATAACCCTCATGTTCGCTTAATAAAAATCACGCACCTTGTACATATCCTCATATCTCTTTATCTTCTTTTTCTTTCTTTTGCTTTTTCCTTTTTTTCGCTCATTGTTTTTCTTCATAGTCTTGTCACGTTTTGTGGATTCTAGTCAAAAATTATAAAGTTGTGATTAAGGCCTTAAGCTAAAAAGGGGAATTAACATGGAATTTTGAGTCAAGAGGTATTCGAGTTCATACATTTTGACGAAAAGATGCACGTCGAGTAAAGGAGGATAATATCGGTGGGGTATAAGAATTTGTTGAGTCTGTTAGAGGTGGAGGTCCAAACATCAGCAATTACTACTTTAGCCCAGTACTATGATCCACCACTAAAGTGCTTCACTTTCCAAGATTTCCAACTAGTGCCACCGGTGGAAGAATTCGAGCAAGTCTTAAATATGGAAAAGACTCCATACAGCTACCTTGAGCAGTATATACTTATCTTGCAGTTAGCGAGGATAAGGAAAGTACACCCAATGAAGTTGGAAAGCGAGTTCACAATCAAAAACAAAGTGAGGGGCCTTCCTCAAAGATACTTATAGGAATACCTACATCGTTTGGCTTAAGAGGAAAATTGGGAAATGTTTACGGATGTATTAGCTCTTCTCCTCTATGGTGTTATGCTTTCTCCTAAATGTCAAGAACCTCGTCGATTATGCCGCTATGAATGCATTTGTGGGAGACAAAGAGCGCTGTGAGAATCTAGTCAGTGCCATCCTGGCTGAAGTTTATGGGACCTTAATCGTTGTTACGAACTTAAAGAGGGAAAGATGTTATGTTGTCTACCAGTGGTGTATTTGTGGTTCATTTCCCGTGAGACTGGAGACGCCTTAAATTCCCTGTACCCCATGGACGAATTATTGTAGTATGTAATCGATTACAAGGACATTGTAAACGATTACCCGAGAGAAAATTGGATTTTGTACAAAAAGTTCATCACAGGTACTCAGTCAGGTGAACATGGGTCACCATTGAAAAAAGAAGTGACTTTTAGGCATTTTTGCGCTTGTCTTAGGCTGTTCCTTGTGAACCACATGTGAAAAGAGTAAATGAATGGGCGCAACTTTGTGCAGTTTAAATGAAGAACAAGTTAAATGGTGTGTCCCTTGGGAGCATAGATCGCAGATTACATATCATTCCGGGAGGTATCCTAATGCACCCTCATGGGTATTAGGTGTTGTATTAATTGCAATCCTGTGTTAGCGCAAAAAATAATTTGAGTATCCTGAGAGGATCGCTAACACCTGCATCTCTCGCCCCATCGCATATCATATGAGGAATGAATCTTTGCTGAAATGTTTCATCAAGTTAAAGACACTTGGGGGAAATGTTGTTCGCTTCAAAGAAAGGCCCAAGATCATGGACTGTTAGTGGAAGTTTCCCTTAGCCAATGGATCGCAGAAAGGGTTAAGACAATCAGGTTGTAATTCACATTAATTTCCCCTACCCAATTTGTGAAAAGAAATTTCAAAATGATGAGCAGTGGATAGAAACAACAATGACAAAGCTAGAGAAGGAATGTTGCCATTTAGCTAAGAGGGAACATAAAAGATTGGTGAGTCAGATGAAGAAAGAATATGTCGTTGAATAAGGACAAGCTAAAAGAATTGGAAGAGAAGTCTCTCACAGCTAGCTTCCCTTGCCAATGAGGCCATTAAAGACGTCCCTAAGTTCTTAGCTGATATTGAGTTTGTAATGTCAATCATCAACCCGCTTGAGGGGACTGAAACTTTCCTCAATTGCTGCAAGAAATTGATCAGACAAATGAAGAATGTGATGACCAAAGCCTGCGATGGTTGACCAAGAATTCCTATGTCTCGCATTTTGGGAACTTCTGAATGATGAATCACCTTATTGACTCTGTTTCGTGTTAATTTCCAAAATTATACCGGGCCAAATATTTTCACAGCTTTATAGTTTCTGACTAGAGAATTTGAACTTGGTTTTCTTTTCTTTTCTTTTCTTTTTTATTTTTATTTTTATTTTTTTTCTTAATTTGTTTCACAAAAAAAAAATACAGTTAAACATCTAAGACACCCTAAAGGACACGAACCAGTGGCAAAATCATGGAGAACCAAGTAGAAGTTCAAGAGGGAATGAAAGCCGATATCCAACAGCTGAAGGAACAAATGAGACAAGTCCTAAGGACCCTGGATGCCTTACAAAGTCCTGGATGTTTATGCACACAACGATCACAACAAGGAGTTCCAGAAGACACAAACTTTCCCTTCCTATGGTCTTCCCCCGAATTATACTCCACCCTCAGAAATGGACTTGAGACATCTTGACGCTCAAAAATAAAAAAAGTCAAAGGGGACACAGTTGAAGTAGGAAACGAGTTTGGGGGGCAACCGTTTGGATGGTCCTTAGGAGAATTATTGTAAGCACTAAGAGGACAAAGCCACCTGAGTTGAATAAATCTGGTCACCATGTCATCACATCAATGTTGAGGTTGTCAGGCACAAATTTGAAGAACTGTAAAAATTGTGAAAGCCATAGAAGGTGGATGAAATGCCAAGTTTGAAAATGTTGCAAAATTTGAATAGGCTCAGATCTGATGGTACTTCCAAAATTCAAGTTTCCAGAGTTTGAGAAATATCGGGAAAGAGCTTATCCCCAAAGCCATCTATGGCAAGAAAATAATGGTTCATGCATGTGATGAAAAGTTATTAATTCTTCTGTTCTGAGAGATGGGCTGGCATTGCCTCTAATGGGAGTACTCATCTCGAACCTTGATGCATCGGCCTAGGGAGAATCCGGTGGATGGTTTTCTTGAGACAGTGCAGATATAACATGGATGAAACATCTCATAGAGCATGATAGAGAAGGAGTATGAATTATTCAAAGAATATGCCCAAGGTAGAGAGAAATTTTCTTCTCAAGTAGAACCACCTCTGAGCAACAAGAAGGTCACTACTGTACTCTACAACCATCATGAACACATGATAAGCAATGAGAGGTTGAAGGTGGAAGAGTCTCTGACAGGGTGCGGAGCTGAACCAAAGTACAGAAACGCTCGACAAAAGCACACGGACAATCACCCTATGGACGACAGAGAGTACTTCACTAAGAGCACAAGTGGACGTTCGTCCAGTGAACAGAAGTGGACGCTCGTCCTTCAGCTAGAAGTGGACGCTCGTCCAAAATGAGGCAGCCGCTCGTCCAACCAATGAAAGCGAACGCTCGTCCTTCAGCTAGTAGATGACGCTCGTTCAAGAAGCGGACGCTCGTCCAAAGTTAGGCAGCCGTTCGTCCTAACTGAAGTGAACGCTCGTGCAGTCCAGCACAGAGAAGCGGACGTTCGTCCACCAACTGAAGAAATGGACGCTCGTCCAGCACACTGAGGTGGACGCTCGTCCAATACAGAGAATTGGACGCTCAAGTGGACGTTCGTCCACAAACTGAAGAAATGGACGCTCGTCCAGCAAACACAATTGGACGCTCGTCCGTAAAACTGAGTAGAACGTTCGTCCAGAAATAGGACGTTCGTCCAGAAAGTGGACGCTCGTCCAAGCTCGTCCACGCTCGTCCAGAACGCTCGAAATGCTTGTCCAGCAGAGGACGTTCGTCCAGAAAGTGGACGCTCGTCCAGAAAGTGGACGCTCGTCCAGAATTGGGAAGGTGGTCAAAAAAAAATTGGACGCTCTCGTGACTCAATTATTTAACCCTTCTCTTTAAAAGATGATTCAGAGGAATTGCAAAAGCAGATCTGGACGGAGAGGAGACTAGGGATGACGCTGCAGCAGATGCTCCAAGGGCTTCCATGGTGGAAAATCACCAATTTCCACCATCTAATCCATCATTGCTCCCTTCAACTGACAACGAGATCGTTGACACATTCCTAAATACTCTGTAATCACCCTTCTGTAAGACCATGGTGAGCAGTAAAGCTTCTCAAACTTGCGATAATCCAAGAAAGAATTGAAATTGGTGTGAAGACTGAGAAGATTGTACAAGGTCTTACCATGAGAACGAATGTGATCAAGTCTGGTCTAAGCCTCGGACAAGGAGAGAAGAAAGAGCTCAATCACATCCTACGGCTCAAATACCGTTTGTCCTACCCTTTGAAAGTACTCCGAGACAAGATTGGACTCAGTCCAAACTCAACTTCCCACCAAGCTGTCGGGTAGAAAACGATTGATCAAGAGAAAAGGCCTACGAGTTTCACTCCTATTCATATAACTTATGCAACATTGCTTCCAAGTCTTATGCATAAAAAAGGTTGTTTTCCACTTGTTACATGGAGCCTTTAAAACCTCAATACCTCAAGACTCATGATACAACATACACAAAAGGTGGTTACCACGGAGTGGCCATTGATCGTTCCAAAAGTACTGGTGGTTCAAGCGCGGAGGCAAACTTTGATTCATTCAAGTTATTTTAAAGTTTGAAGAAAGTTAATCCAGCATTGTGGCGAGGCGTGAGTTCATCTCTACGAGTGCCATGACGAGGGAAGAGGACTCGCGGATTATTTGAGAAAGCATAAGTTGGAACTGATGTTATTTTGCTCGAGCTTTAATTTGTCTTCCTATGAGGTTTATGCTCATTGATATCACGTTTTCATCCATGAATTTTAATGTGAAATTTCGTTACTTGGTATCTCCAAGGTTTACTAGAAATCATGTCATAATAGGGTGTCGCGAAACAAAAAAAAATGATGATAATAAAAAAAAAGGTTTGTCAAAAATTCAGATTGTGCAAATTTTGTTTACGAGTTCATTGTTCCTCTCTTCCCATTTCTGCATTGCCTCATATGCATAATGTTTTCAAAATTTTGTTTTTCATACTCATGGCGTTCACTTTGGTTTTCATTTCTTTCGAAATCTTTTTTCGTATTTTCTTTGTAAATAATTTATTTTCTGTTGAGCCCGGTTTTCCTTTTATTTCGTTCAGATTAGAAATTTTGTTTAGACTGAAATCAAAGAAAAACCATAAAAATCCATTTTATTTCATCATTCGGGCAGGATTTACAGTAAGGTCGGAGAGTTGATTTTGAACAAGGACATCAATTTAAATACACTCATACGATCTTAACATTTAATAAAAATGCATAAAAAAGAGAAAAAAACAGATATAACGAAAGAAAGTCCAAAGTCACAAATTCAAATAAAAGCAAAAAAAAAAAAGAGCAAATAAAACAAAAGCAAATAAAAGATTGTTCAGGGTTCGATCACTGGTGATCGTTAATTTTACAGACCATGAAAATAATGAAAATAAAAAACATCCATTTTAGCGAAAGTATTCCCGAGCTGGTTGCGGTCGTCTGAGGGAGAGCTCCGTCGAGGGAGCTCTGGTCCGGAATGTGAGAAGCATGGGTGGAGCGATTTGTCGTCCGTCCCTGTCGTCGTCAATGATGATCGGAACCGGGAACAAGTTCAGCAGCCTCGGCGCCCTCATGATCACCCAGTCGTTTTCTTTCCAGAAAAAACAAAAAAATTGTCAATAATAAGATGAGGAGAAAATTTTCAAAAAAAAAAAAAGATGGAGGTGATCAGGATACTTACCATACATGTATAGCGGCAGTTGCGAAAACTGAGTGCCAGTGGGGTCTACCTCCGCTTGCCAGCGCCTGACCCGATTGCCGTGGTTGTTAAACCAGCAGTGCACATTGTATTCAGTAGCGTCTGCGAAAACTCTTAGTCGAGACGCAATCTCGACAACTTGGGCTCTGCTGGGATGTGTGACCCCGTAATTGTAGATATGGGTCATCATTTTGACCTGATCTTCAGTAGGTCTCCACCGCTGACTGGTGTACCTCTCCATCTCCATCTCGTTCATCTTTCCTCTCTAAGTTTTCTGAAACAAAAAAAATATGAAAATAAAAAGAACAAAAAACAAAGCAGAAGCATAAAACAAAAAAAAGTATTTTCAGTGTTTTCTTTTTTCGTTTTTATTTCCTTTTAGTTTATTTTGTCCAGTTGGTCTTTGTTATTTCAGTGTCCGGTCTCGGATCTGTTTCACGGTCCTCGCAAAGGTTCCTAAACGGATCTATGTCCTTTTGTCCTTGTCCATATTGTCCATGTCCGGTTCATCATTTAAATTTATCTTTTTAAGTTTTCTGATTTTATGGGGTACGTGGCGTTGTTCTACCCGATTGTCTCTGCCATACCTTCAAACGAAGGGAGATGAACGTCTGGTTTCCAGCCTATATACCCCTTAAGTTTAAGACAGTTGTGTTTTTAAGTGTTTTAAGTTTTTTAAAAATTAAAAAAAAAAAAAGAAAAGAGAAGAGAAGACTCAGAAAGAAATGCAGAGAAGGGCAAGATGGAAATAAAAGCAGGCAAAGCAGAAAGCAGGAAAGGAAAGCAGGAAAGAACAACATAACGGAAAGCATAAAAGAAAAGCAGAAGCAAGAAGCTAAAGAGTAAAGAGCAAGAACAGAAAGCGTGAAGGAAAGAAAAGCAAAGAAAACGTAAAAAGAGAGACAAGAAGAGCAAGAGAAGGAAAGATCAGAAGAGCAGAAAGCAAAGATCGGAAGAGTAGGAAAGGAAAAGGATTTAGAGTACAGAGGACTTACCTGGAAGTGGAGGGCTTGCAGAAGCTTGTCGGAAGACTCAGACGCCTTCGAAGGTGGGGATGGAGAAGCCTCGCAGAAGTCCAGACGCTCAAGGAAGAGAGAGAAGAGAGAGAAAGGGAGAGCAAGAGAGAGAGAGAGATCAGAAAATGTCGCCCAACGCGGAGGAGCTCTCGACTTATAGCCAAGAAAATCCACTGTGGCTACAGTTCCGGTCGCTGCAACTGCCTGGTGTCGGTCTGATTTCTTTCTGAGTTTTCAAAAAAAAAAAAAATAAAAATAATAAAAATTTTTTGAAAATCTGAAACGGGTAGGGTTTTGTTGGGTCGATCCGGCCCAATTCAAGACTTCTTGGATGATCCGATTTCACCAAAAAAAAATAATAAAACAAAAAAATCAAAAATATGATAAATAGAAAATTTTCAAAAAAAATAATAATTGGATTGATGTAAAATTTGAAGTGTTCAAAATTGTTTTTCATTTGCATGACAAAGGACATTTTTCAGGTTCATTGGGCCTCATTACCATGTTAGCTTTCTTTGAACCCAATTCTTTCTGAAATATAAATTTGAGTGAAGAATTATTTTGGCATGTTTATAATTTTCACATCACACCATTTTGTTTGTTTTTATTCCTTCTTCTATATTTTGAATAAATCAAAAATATTGAAAAAAAAAAAGAACAGTGCTCGAGCCCATTAGGCCCAATGGCCTTCGTGGTTTTCTCTCGAGTATACTTCTTTTGAAAATATGTCAAAAATGTTTTGTTTTCACTTTTTTGCTGTTGAATGATGTTTTGTACATTTGTTCAAATTGGTTTGTGTAATTTCCTTTGCATTTGTAACAAAAAATCTGAGAATGAAAGATGAACAGTTTTTGAGCCCATTAGGCCCTTTCGGCATATGTGGTTTCTCCTGAACCAGTGCATCTGAATTTCTGAAAAATAAAAATCCTTGTTTGTGTAGATTTTGTGTTTTCAATTCATAATTTCCCTTTTCATTTGTGTGAACAATTATTTGTGCAAAAAAAAAAAAAAAAATGCTTCCTTGGTCATCTTCTTGTGTCAAGTTCACACGGCTCAGGTCATCTGATCCATTGGGTCAATGTGCCTGGTAAGTCCAACTTCCTTTTGTTACTTCTCCTCAGGGCTGATCCGATCTGGATTTTCCTGTGTCAGAAAGTTAAAAAAAAAAAAAACATTTTTCAAACGTTTTTTCTAAATCATATTTTCTCATATCATTTCCTGCATTGCTCACCAAGCCTAGTTTCTGCACTGATTCCCAAGCCTTTGTTTCTATTTTGGCCCCAAAAGCCCAGTTCCTACACTGGCCCATAAAAGTCCAGTTCCTACACTGGCCCCAAAAGCCCAGTTCTCCCACTGGCCCCCTAAGCCCAGCTCTCACTGGCCCCAAAAGCCCAGTTCTCACACTGGCCCCTTAAGCCCAGTTTCCATACTGGCCCATTAAGCCCAGTTTTCACACTGGCAAATATTTTTCAAATCTCAAGTTCTCAGAATTCAAAAGCCCAGCTCTTACTGGCCCCAAAAGCCCAGTTTTCACACTGGCCCCTTAAGCCCAGTTTCCATACTGGCCCATTAAGCCCAGTCTTCACACTGGCGAATATTTTTCAAATCACAAGTTTCAAAAATTCTCAAAATTCAAAAGCCCAGCTCACACTGGCCCGTAAGCCCAGCTCACACTGGCCCCCTAAGCCCAGCTTACACGGGCCCCCTAAGCGCAGCTCACACTGGCCCCTAAGCCCAGTTCTCACACTGGCCCCCTAAGCCCAGCTCACACTGGCCCTTTAAGCCCAGCTCACACTGGCCCCCTAAGCCCAGCTCACATTGGCCCCTAAGCCCAGCTCACACTGGCCCCCTAAGCCCAGCTCACACTGGCCCCCAAGCCCAGTTTTCATACTGGCCACCATACGTAATTTTCTCTTAATACAAAAAAAAACATGTTTTTCAACTAGTATCATCATTTTCATTTTACTTTTCTTCATGCATAAAAAAAAAATACGCAAAAGTTTGAGTCATTTGTTTTCGATGCAAATCACCCATTTTATGAGATTTCAAAAAAAAAATATAATGGATGTCATAATCTCCTGGAGTCAAATGATCAAATCACATTCTTAAGAGATATATGTGTGTGCATTGCTTGAAAACATCATCCTTCAGCCTTCATTAAACCAGAGATTGACCCAATCATGTTCTTGAGCCCAAATAATAAGCACAAAGTTTTACACTGGGGCAGATTTTCCATTACCTCCACTGCTTTCATTTGGGAGATCCTGGAATCCGTAAAAAAAAAAAAAAAAGAAAGAGGAAAAAAAATGAATAAAAAATGACTCTGTTGAGATCATTTAGTCTTTGTCTCTTAATTAATCTTTTGAAAATAAAACAACCAAAATTTGAAATGATGTGTGGCCATCTTTCTTCATCAAAAAAAAAAAAACAAAAAAAAAAAACAAAAAGAAAAACAACAAAAAATATATCCTTTGATACCCAATTTGAGCCAATAAGAATTTTCTTTTCAAATCTTACCCAAACAAGGGTTACCATCACGATAGAAATCAACTCAAATTGCAGGAAGAACACACTCAGTGATCAAATGAAGAAAATTCCTCAAAAGTGAAGTAAAAATACAAAGAATCACAAAGTGATGGCAAGCAAAGAATGAAAATTGAGAAAGGGCAAAGTAGTCAAAACAGTTTTGACGAATAACTGATACAAAGTATAGATGGTAACTCTTGTTTTTTCAAAAAAAAAAAATCCACAAAATTTTATTTGAGCCTTTATATCCTTTCTTTCAACACCCTTTAGCCCAAGCCACATTACAAGCCCAATAAAAGTCCACACAGATTGAATACTGGTTGCTTAAATTTTCATAAAGCTTAATTTTGAGACAAGACAAAAAAATGACCAACAATGCAAAAAAAAATGAAAAATGATGAAAAATAAATGTCCTCGGATGAAGGGAACTCCCTTTTGATTAAGATTTTACAAAGGAAAATCAAGCCGTTTGGGGCAATCTTTTCAAGCCAACCCTTTCCATATCCATCACAAATTCCTGAACACATTCAAATCCCATTCAAACTCTTCCCTCGGATCCCAAAATTGGGGCAACTTTGTTTGTCTCATATTTGTTACATCTGTATATTCAGTTCGTACCAAGACCGGAGCATCCATCGTTGGGCCTCTCACATTTGTCCGTACTGAGATTCATGGATCCACCCTTAAATCAGGAGCAGGCACTTTGGGGCTTTTGTATGATTTTGAGTCCATCTTATCATTCGTAAACCCAAAGTGGGGGGGGCAACTTCTTGTGGAACCTTGCTTAATTGACTCATACCCAAAACCAAGGCAACTTTGTAACTTTCATATGTTTCGACCCATTCAGAGTATTGAGCAACTTTGTTAAATCACCAAAATTTTTCATCTTGAATATTCAAAGCTCATACAAAGATTGGGGCATCCCCTGTTGGGCCTTGCATGATCTTGGTTCGCCCCGAACTTCAAAGAAATTCATCACCACCAAAATTGGGGCAATTTGCGAATCCCACATGATATTCTCACTCCCTGATTCCTGACTTATTCCCTCTCATTTCAGATACATGTGTCCATACCAATACTTCTACCATGTTCCAGAGCAGCTTCTGGGTATCTACTACCTCACATTGGCCTTTGTAGCCGTTTTAAGGAGTAAGAGGCTCAAGTAGCCATCCCGGTACTCTCCAAATCCTTCCAATCATCCTCCACATATTTTTCCAACCCCTGATATCAAGCATGTACACACCAGTATCTCGTCAAGAAATGCGTGGCACACAAGCTTCATTTTGCACAATTGTCTTTTATTGGATCGTCGTCCCGTCGCGATTCCGGTTGCGACAATTATTATATTTATTTTATTTATTTATTTTTTGTAATTTTTATTCATTATAAAAAAGTGAAGGTATGCAGATAAATAAACAAGATAAAAACAGTACAGAGGGATGAGGGTTATCTTACAAGGGGATTATACAATGAAAATTAATGATCAAACAAAAAATAATAAAAAGGAAACTAAAGCGTAAAAAATAAAACAAGAGAAAATTAACAAAATTAAGGGTACAAAGATAAAACCAGTGTGAAATTGATGCTCCTTTGTTTGGGCCAAAATCCCCTCTTTTGTCTTTGTATTCGCTAGGGGTGTCAAGATAAAACATGAGGTGCATTGAGTATTTGCTCGTCAGGCCCAGTTCTCCCTTTTTTTTATTTTTGTTTGCAGAAACGGAGGGGCTTAAACCCAAATGAAAGGGGGTGTGCGGGTGAGAACCGGGGGGGTGCGTGAAGGAGAAAAATGTTTTTATTTTATTTTTACTTTTTGGTTTATTAGAGAGAGCTGGGTCGAGGAAAAACGAACAGGCCCAAGGCCTTTCCATTCTTCAGCTCAGGAGACCCTTAGGGGTTTCTCCATTCTTCTCATCACACCATTTCACTTCACTAAGACCAAGGGTCTTTTTTTCTCTCTGAGCAAGAGAAGCCAAAGGCGCTCACCTCCACCGTTCAACGACCACCTCCCAACCTTCGTCCAAACGGCCACCGCGGTGCGCGAGAGGAGAACGCACTCGCCTTCCACCTTGCATCCTCGCCGCCGCTGCTACTGGTGACTGTCTCCGCGCCACTGCTTCTGCGAACCAGCCACCACGCACGCCAACCAGGCCGCCTTTGTCTCGGGTCCCCTGGCACCCTTCTTGCTTCACGAATGGCGACTCTAATCCTTGGGCCGTGGGCACAGAGGATCAATATCTAGTTTGGCTCTTGGATTTTTGTTTTTTTTTTTAATGGTTTCGGGGTTTTTGATAATTGAAAATGATGAAAGTAGAAGTGATGTTGGAGATGTCGGGGGTGATGTGGATAGTGATGTGGGCGTTGCAGCAGAGGATGGATGATGATGGGTATTTGGAGGTGATGAAAATGGAGGAAGAAAGGTATTGGCCGTGGGGGTAAGGTGAAGATGATGATATGGGAAACAGTATATGGATGAAGATGGGAGTGAGTTCACGGGTGTTGGAGCTGATGGAGAGTGGTCAGAGGTGAATGATGAATGAAGATGATAATCTTGGGGTTTAGTGTTGGAGGTAATGGATGTTGGAAGTTACGGATAAGAGAGAGCCGGTGCCCCTACGCCGTAGTCATGAGTTGTTTGGGTGAAGGAAATCAAGTTGGGATGGTTACAGGTGAATGGAATGATATGAAAGTATTGTTTTGTCATTTTTCTTTCTGTTGTATTTCTCTGGTGAATATCAGTTCATTGATTCAAACTCAACGTTGATGGTCGGAGGTGGAAATAGGCAACGGGGGCATAACTTTGTTATCTATTAATGGATTTCGCTTGGCTGTAAGTTGAGAAGATGGACTCGCTCGGAGAAAAGAAATAGGACCATAGAAGTGGGTGCGGGAAGGGTGACGATGATATTCGGTAACAACAGACACAAACAAATATTCACAACACTCAACATGCAAACGTAGCAACAACATAACAGTGACATGTTCAAAGACAGTGTAAAAGAGGCATGTTTAAGGGCAAGTAACCAAATCAGTGACATGGAGTGGAAAGCATTACTTACCTCTTGAAGCTCCTTTCCGATGGTCTCCTCCTCTCTCTCTGGCTTTCCTCCTCCTTCCTGTGATGTCTCTGGCTTCCCGAAAGTGGACCCTTCCCTCTACTTCCCTCTCTTTAGTAAATGATGTTTCTTCTGCCTCCTCTTCTTTTTCAGTTTCCTCTTTCTTTTAATTTTTCTTGGTGAATGAAGATGGTGAACGCTGGTGGCTGTGAGGTTAAGATGTTGAAAGTGATGAAGTTTGTTTGGCCGTGAAAATGAAAAGGGAAGGGTGATAGCAGTGTGTGTGGATGGCCGGAGTGCGTCGGATGGTTTCTGGGCGGAGGTCGCGGTGTTCCAGACGAATATGCGGAAGTGATTATTGGAGGTTATTACTGGTGTCTTTGATGATGGTCGTCGTGCGTGTGTCCTTGGTGCGAATGGGGTTTAGAGTTCGGCCATGGTATATGGATAAAGATGATGGTTGAGGGGAGATGATCTTGTTGAGTTAGAAAAGCGTGAGGTAAGGATGAAGAATGGTGAGCTGTTGCCGGTAGCCGTGGGCGTGTTGGTGATTGGAAATAAAGGGAAACTTGAAGATTCAGTCCCCGGTCCGTGAAAAAATGGGAGTGGAAGAAAAGGTGGCTGGAAGGGTGTTGGTAGTAGTGTTGGAGATGAATGTGTTGATATTGGTGAGCCTCTGTCTGTTTTTTTTCGTGAGTGCCCCCCCCCCCCCCCCCCCCCTTTCTTTTTTTTAGCTAACTCCCTCTTTCCGTCTTTTGCTGAGAATCCAGAATCTTGTAGTACAGAAAGCCCTTTACAGAGGTGAAAGATGGGCACCGGGTGTGCACTGACGTGGATGACCACCAAGAGTGAAGGTGTCAACAAAAAAAAAAATTCTCTTCTTCAGAAACCCATACTTTGGGCGCGTGTTATTCTTTCCCCTGGTATCCACTATGCATTCACATTTTATTATTGGGGAAACAGGGTGTCAAAGGTGAGTGGGAAGCAGAGGTAAGTGGGAGGCAGACTCAGGTGAAGTCCAGCAGCTTGATTTTCTTCCTTTTTTTTCTTTTTAAATCTCCAGAGACCCATACAGTAAGTGATTTCAGACGGTCAATGGCGGACAGCGGCGGCTGGAGGTGGGAATCCTCGGTGGAAAGTTCAGATCATATTTAAAGTGCAGCCACCACTATTCGGACGCTCGTTCGAACAGAAAACGAACGAACCTTCATATTAAAAGAACGCTCAAACCAAACGCTCATGAGGTGAGACAATCTGATACAGGCCGAACGCAAACAGAAGAAAAGAACGAACGTTCACAAGGTCAACCAAAGAAAAACGAACGCTCACAAACACTACTCCAAAGACCGAACGCTTGAGATTCAAACCGAATATTAAACCGAACGGTGACAATGGACGCTCGCTTAACTGAGAACAAAGCCATATCAAGAACGAACGCCACTAATACGTAAGTGGCCGAACGTTCAAAACCGCACGCTAATCACCATCACACCCCAATAATGAGCGCCCAAAACCGAGCGCTAATGATCAGTCAACACCGAACGTTCAAATGAGAATAAAATAACCTCAGAACCGAACGTTCACTGACACAAAACGACCGAACGGTTGAACAGTTTGGACGAACGATTGAACAACAGTGGGGAAGGACGAACGGTTGAACAACAGTGAAGTGAGGAAAGACGTACGCTCACTATTTGGACGAACGGTCACTGTTTGGACGAGCGGCCACACCAACAGTGGGAAAGGACGAACGGTTGAAGGAAGGACGAACGGCAGAGGATGAACGCTTGATCAAAGAGGACGAACGCTCGCAAGCTTGAATACTGGCCGAACGGTCGAATAGTGAAAAAAGGACGAACGGTCGCATAATGGAGAGGACGAACGTTCGCTCGAGCGCTCAAAACCGAACGCTCGCTTGAATATAATCTTCATGGAGACCGAACGTTCATCAAAATATTATGATCGAACAGCTGAACAGTGCATAGGACGAGCGTTCAAAAGTGAAACCGAGCGTTCAAGTGAGAAACCGAGCGTTCAAGTGATGACCGAGCGTTCAAGTGATGACCGAACGCTCATAAGACAAATATAAACCGAACGCACAAGGTGGACGAACGTTTCGAAGAGGAAAAAGCGAACGCCCAATGATGCAGGACGAACGCTAATGGTCAGGTACGGACGAACGGTATATGACGAACGCTTAATGATTGCCGAACGTCCATGAGACCGATGGGCCGAACGATGTGATGATCAAGAACGAACGAACGTGCTTCTCTTGGAGCTCCGGATGGGCGCTTGGGGACGAACGTCCCCCTTTTTTTTTTATTGCCATTTTATTTATTTTATTTATTTTATTTTTTTTTTTGTTATTATAAACCCCCCCTTTTTTTTGTATTTTTATTTATTTATTTTTTTATTTATGTCTTTTGTTGGTGAAAATAAATTTTATTTAATCAACCCGGACGAAATTGAGTGTTGACAGCTGCCCCTCTTTACTTAGATTTTACTAGATGATATGATAAACAATGTTTTCATATTATCATAGTAAAAGATATGTAAAGATAGAAACACTAATTTCGTCTGGATTTCAAAATACACAAGAAACAAACAGAGAATAAAACAAACAAACAAAGCTGAGGATTGAAGTGTGACAACCTCGGAGGGTGTACCAAAGCTACAGATGAAATGAACGAGGAACAAAAATTGTTTTGCCCTTCTCTTCTTCTTTTTTTTTTTTTTTTTAATAAATTTTTTTTTAGTGCATAAATAAAATGAATGACATTAAGTAAATGAGAAAATTGAATTTGATTGGGTTCGACCATTGCCATGCAGAGGGTCGTTTTGAAAAAGTAAAAACTGTACCTGACCATTGCCATGCAGAGGGTCGTTTGAAAAAGTAAAAATGGGCTCGACCATTGTCTTACAGGGGGCCGAGATACCAATGACAGAAAGCAAAAATTGGGCTCGACCATTGTCTTACAGAGGGCCGAGATACCAATGACAGAAAGTAAAATTGGGCTCGACCATTGTCTTACAGAGGGCCGAGATACCAATGACAGAAAGCAAAATTGGGCTCGACCATTGTCTTACAGAGGGCCGAGATACCAATGGCAAAAAGCAAAATTGGGCTCGACCATTGTCTTACAGAGGGCCGAGATACCAATGACAAGAAAGCAAAATTGGGCTCGACCATTGTCTTACAGAGGGCCGAGATACCAATGACAGAAAGCAAAATTGGGCTCGACCATTGTCTTACAGAGGGCCGAGATACCAATGACAAGAAAGCAAAATTGGGCTCGACCATTGTCTTACAGAGGGCCGAGATACCAATGACAGAAAGCAAAATTGGGCTCGACCATTGTCTTACAGAGGGCCGAGATACCAATGACAGAAAGCAAAATTGGGCTCGACCATTGTCTTACAAAGGGCCGAGATACCAATGGCAAAAAGCAAAATTGGGCTCGACCATTGTCTTACAGAGGGCCGAGATACCAATGACAAGAAAGCAAAATTGGGCTCGACCATTGTCTTACAGAGGGCCGAGATACCAATGGCAAAAAGCAAAAATTGGGCTCGACCATTGTCTTACAGAGGGCCGAGATACCAATGGCAAAAAGCAAAATTGGGCTCGACCATTGTCTTACAGAGGGCCGAGATACCAATGACAGAAAGCAAAATTGGGCTCGACCATTGTCTTACAGAGGGCCGAGATACCAATGGCAAAAAGCAAAATTGGGCTCGACCATTGTCTTACAGAGGGCCGAGATACCAATGACAAGAAAGCAAAATTGGGCTCGACCATTGTCTTACAGAGGGCCGAGATACCAATGGCAAAAAGAAAAATTGGGCTCGACCATTGTCTTACAGAGGGCCGAGATACCAATGACAGAAAGCAAAATTGGGCTCGACCATTGTCTTACAGAGGGCCGAGATACCAATGACAGAAAGCAAAATTGGGCTCGACCATTGTCTTACAGAGGGCCGAGATACCAATGGCAAAAAGCAAAATTGGGCTCGACCATTGTCTTACAGAGGGCCGAGATACCAATGACAAGAAAGCAAAATTGGGCTCGACCATTGTCTTACAGAGGGCCGAGATACCAATGACAGAAAGCAAAATTGGGCTCGACCATTGTCTTACAGAGGGCCGAGATACCAATGGCAAAAAGCAAAATTGGGCTCGACCATTGTCTTACAGAGGGCCGAGATACCAATGACAAGAAAGTAAAATTGTTTGATTGTTTTGAAAATTGAAATTTTTGAATTTGTTGAAATTTTGAGAACCTTTTTTTGATTTTGATTTTGAAATTAAGAAACAAGGTGTTGCATTTTTGTACAAGTATATGGAATCTTGATATGCAAGAGAAACTTGGTTGATGAAAATTTTGAAATGAGAAGAACACTTTGATACATGTTGATTTTTTTTGTCTTTTTGAAGGAAGAAAATTTGATGAATATACATGGAGGCAAATCCAAAGTTTGATGAAAATATGTACATGATGTATGGGTATATTATGAAACTATGACATTTTTTTTTTTGAGTCAATTTGCTTCCTTTGAAATCATCCAATTTATGACGATCTAGACTTCCAATTTCCTTTCAATGGATGTCCAAATTCTAAAGTCAACTGTTCAAAATGAAGCTTGTGTGCCACACATTTCTTGACGAGATACTAGTGTGTACATGCTTGATATCAGGGGTTGGTTAAAATATGTGGAGGATGATTGGAAGGATTTGGAGAGTACCGGGTTGGCTACTTGAGCCTTCTACTCCTTAAAATGGCTACAAAGGCCAATGTGAGGTAGTAGATACCCAGAAGTTGTTCTGGAACATGGTAAAAGTATTGGTATGGACAAATGTATCTGTGAATTGAGAGGGAATAAGTCAGGAATCAAGGAGTGAGAATATCATGTGGGATTTGCAAATTGCCCCAATTTTGGTGGTTTTAGGTTTCTTTGAAGTTCGGGACGAACCAAGATCATGCAAGGCCCAACAAGGGATGCCCCAGTTTTTGTATGAGCTTTGAATATTCAGATGAAAAATTTTGGTGATTTAACAAAGTTGCTCAATACTCTGAATGGGTCGAAACATATGAAAGTTACAAAGTTGCCTTGGTTTTGGGTATGAGTCAATTAAGCGAGGTTCCACAAGAAGTTGCCCCCCACTTTGGGTTTACGAATGATAAGATGGACTCAAAATCATACAAAGCCCCAAAGTGTCTGCCCCTGTCTTGAGGGTGGATCTATGAATTTCAGTACGGACAAATCTGAGAGGCCCAACAAGGGTTCAGATGGAACAAATCTGAGACTAACAAAGTTGCCCCAAGTTTGGGACCCGGGGGAAGAGTTTGAATGGGATTTGAATGTGTTCAGGAATTTGTGATGGATATGGAAAGGATTGGCTTTAAAAGATTGCCCCAAACGGTTTGATTTTCCTTCGTAAAATCTTAATTTTGATCAAAAAGGAGTTCCATTCATCCGATTTATATATTTTTTTTCATCATTTTTTTTTAACTGCATTGTTAGTCATTTTTGTCTTATCTCAGAAATTAAGCTTTATGAAAATTTAAGCAACCATTATTCAATCTGTGTGGACTTTTATTGGGCTTGTAATGTGGCTTGGGCTAAAGGGTGTTGAAATAAAGGATATAAGGGCTCAAATAAATTTTTGTGGGTATTTTTTTTTTTTTTTAACACAAGGGTTACCATCTATACTTTGTATCAGTTATTCGTCAAAACTGTTTTGACTACTTTGCCCTTTCTCAAATTTCATTCTTTGCTTGCCATCACTTTGTGATTCTTTGTATTTTTACTTCACTTTTGAGGAATTCTCTTCATTTGATCACTAAGTGTGTTCTTCCTGCAGTTTGAGTCGATTTCTATCGTGATGGTAACCCTTGTTTGGGTAAGATTTGAAAAGAAAATTCTTATTGGCTCAAATTGGGTATCAAAGGATATATTTTTGTTTTTTGGATGAAGAAAAATGGCCACACATCATTTCAAAATTTGGTTGTTTTATTTTCAAAAGATTAATTAGGAGACAAAGACTAAATGATCTCAACAAGAGTCATTCATTCATTTTTTTTTTACACATTTTTTTTCTTTTTTTTTTTTTTTTTTACAACGGATTTCAGGATCTCCCAAATGAAAGCCAATGGAGATAACGGAAAATCTGCCCCAGTGTAAAACTTGGTGTTTATCAATTGGGCTCAAGAACATGATTGGGCCAATTTTGGTTTAATGAAGGCTGAAAGACGATGATTTCAAACAAAGCACACACAAATACCTCTTAAGAATATGTGATTTGATCATTTGACTCCAGGAGATTATGACATTTATTACATTTTGAAATCTCATAAAATGGATGATTTGCATCGAAAACAAATGACTCAAACTTTTGCGTATTTTTTTTTGGTTTTATGCATGAAGAAAAGTATATGAAATGAAGATGATGATGCTAGTTGAAAAACAGATTCTTTCTTTTTTTTTTTTTTTTTTTTTTTTTTGAAAATTGGGCTTCGCGGACCAGCCTGGAAACTGGACCTTAAGGGACGATATGGAAAATAGGCTTTGTGAGCTATTGGGGAAATTGGGATTTTTTTCTTTTTTTTTTTTTTTTTTTCTGTAGAATCTGGGCCTTGCGGGTCAGTATGGAAACTGAGCTTTGCAAGCCAGTATGGGAAATGGGCATTCTGAGCCATTGGGGAAATGGGATTTCTTGGCCAATGGAAAATGGAATTTTATGAGTTGTTGTGGAAATTGAGATTTTTTTTTTTTGGTCTCTGTAGAATCTGGGCCTTGCGGGTCAGTATGGAAACTGAGCTTTGCAAGCCAGTATGGGAAATGGGCATTCTGAGCCAATGTGGAAATTGATATTTCTCGGCCATTGTGGAAACTGGGCGTTGCGGGTCAGCATGGAAGCTGGTCTTTGCAAGCCAGTATGGGAAATAGGATTTGAGAGCTAAAATGGAAACAAGGGCTTGGGAACCAGTGCAGAAACTAGGCTTGGTGAGCGATGCAAAAATTGATATGAGTAAACTTGATTTAGAAAAATGTTTGAAAATGTTTTTTTTTGGTTACTTTCTGACACGGGAAAATCCAGATCGGATCGGCCCTGAGGAGAAGTAACATAGAAGGAAGTTGGACTTACCAGGCACATTGACCCAATGGATCAGATGACCTGAGCCGTGTGAACTTGTTACGAGAAGATGACAAAGAAAGCATTTTTTTTTTTGCACAAACACTTGTTCACACAAATGAACAGAGAAAACATGAATTGGAAACACAAAAACTACACACACAAGGATTTTTATTTATTTTGTCAGAAATTCAGATGCACTGGTTCAAGAGAAACCACATATGCCGAAAGGGCCTAATGGGCTCAAAAACTGTTCATCTTTCATTCTCAGATTTTTTCTTTCTTCTTCTCTCTTTTTTTTTCTTTTACTACAAATTCAACGAAAATCACACAAGACAAATTGAACAAAAGTACAAAACATCATTCAACAGCAAAAATGTGAAAACAAAATATTTTTGACATATTTTCAAAAGAAGTAGACTCGAGAGAAAACCACGAAGGCCATTGGGCCTAATGGGCTCGAGCACTGTTCCTTTTTTTTTTTCAATATTTTTGATTTATTCAAAATATAGAAGAAGGAATAAAAACAAACAAAATGGTGTGATGTGAAAATTATAAACATGCCAAAATAATTCTTCACTCAAATTTATATTTCAGAAAGAATTGGGTTCAAAGAAAGCTAACATGGTAATGAGGCCCAAAGAACCTGAAAAATGTCCTTTGTCATGCAAATGAAAAACAATTTTGAACACTTCAAATTTTACATCAATCCAATTATTATTTTTTTTTTGAAAATTTTCCATTTATCATATTTTTGATTTTTGTTTTATTATTTTTTTGTGAAATCGGGTCATCCAAGAAGTATTGAATTGGGCCGGATCGACCCAACAAAACCCTACCCGTTTCAGATTTTCAAAAATTTATTATTTATTTTTTTTTTTTTTTTTGACAACTCAGAAAGAAATCAGACCGACACCAGGCAGTTGCAGCGACCGGAACTGTAGCTACAGTGGATTTGCTTGGCTATAAGTCGAGAACTCCTCCGCGTTGGGCGACATTTTCTGATCTCTCTCTCTCTTGCTCTCCCTTTCTCTCTCTTCTCTCTCTTCCTTGAGCGTCTGGACTTCTGCGAGGCTTCTCCATCCCCACCTTCGAAGGCGTCTGAGTCTTCCGACAAGCTTCTGCAAGCCCTCCACTTCCAGGTAAGTCCTCTGTACTCTAAATCCTCTTCCTTTCCTACTCTTTCGATCTTTGCTTTCTGCTCTTCTGATCTTTCCTTCTCTTGCTCTTCTTGTCTCTCTTTTTACGTTTTCTTTGCTTTTCTTTCCTTCACGCTTTCTGCTCTTGCTCTTTACTCTTTAGCTTCTTGCTTCTGCTTTTCTTTTATGCTTTCCGTTATGTTATTCTTTCCTGCTTTCCTTTCCCGCTTTCTGCTTTGCCTGCTTTTATTTCCATCTTGCCCTTCTCTGCATTTCTTTCTGAGTCTTCTCTTCTCTTTTCTCTTTTTTTTTTTAATTAATTTAAAAACTTAAAACACTTAAAAACACAACTGTCTTAAACTTAAGGGGTATATAGGCTGGAAACCAGACGTTAATCTCCCTTCGATTGAAGGTATGGCAGAGACAATCGGGTAGAACAACGCCACGTACCCCATAAAATCAGAAAACTTAAAAAGATAAATTTAAATGATGAACCGGACATGGACAATATGGACAAGGACAAAAGGACATAGATCCGTTTAGGAACCTTTGCGAGGACCGTGAAACAGATCCGAGACCGGACACTGAAATAACAAAGACTGACCGGACAAAATAAACTAAAAGGAAACAAAAGCGAATAAAGAAAACACAGAAAATGCTTTTTTTGTTTTATGCTTTTGTTATGTTTTTTGTTCTTTTTATTTTCATATATTTTTTTTTTTGTTTCAGAAAACTTAGAGAGGAAAGATGAACGAGATGGAGATGGAGAGGTACACCAGTCAGCGGTGGAGACCTACTGAAGATCAGGTCAAAATGATGACCCATATCTACAATTACGGGGTCACACATCCCAGCAGAGCCCAAGTTGTCGAGATTGCGTCTCGACTAAGAGTTTTCGCAGACGCTACTGAATACAATGTGCACTGCTGGTTTAACAACCACGGCAATCGGGTCAGGCGCTGGCAAGCGGAGATAGACCCTACTGGCACTCAGTTTTCACAACTGCCGCTATACATGTATGGTAAGTATCCTGATCACCTCCATCTTTTTTTTTTGAAAATTTTCTCCTCTTATTATTATTGACAATTTTTTTGTTTTTTTTTTTTTGTTTTATTGGAAAGAAAACGACTGGGTGATCATGAGGGCGCCGAGGCTGCTGAACTTGTTCCCGGTTCCGATCATCATTGACGACGACAGGGACGGACGACAAATCGCTCCACCCATGCTTCTCACATTCCGGACCAGAGCTCCCTCGACGGAGCTCTCCCTTAGACCACCGCAACCAGCCCGGGAGTATTTTCGCTGAATGTTTTTCTTTTTTTTTTTGCATTATGGTCTGTAACTTAACGATCACTCGTGATCGAACCACGAACATTGTTTATTTTCTTTTGTTTTATTTGCTTTTTTTTTGTTTTTCTTTTTTTTTGCTGTTTTGAATTTGTGACTTTGCACCTTTTCTGTTATATCTGTTTTTTTCTCTTTTTTTATGCATTTTTATTAAATGTTAAGATCGTATGAGTGTATTTAAATTGATGTCCTTGTTCAAAATCAACTCTCCGACCTTACTGTAAATCTTGCCCGAATGATGAAATAAAATGGATTTTTATGGTTTTTCTTTGATTTCAGTCTAAACAAAATTTCTAATCTGAACGAAATAAAAGGAAAACCGGGCTCAACAGAAAATAAATTATTTACAAAGAAAATACGAAAAAAGATTTCGAAAGAAATGAAAACCAAAGTGAACGCCATGAGTATGAAAAACAAAATTTTGAAAACATTATGCATATGAGACAATGCAGAAATGGGAAGAGAGGAACAATGAACTCGTAAACAAAATTTGCACAATCTGAATTTTTGACAAACCTTTCTTTTTTTTTTTTTTATTATCATCATTTTTTTTTCGCGACACCCTATTATGTCATGATTTCCAGTAAACCTTGGAGATACCAAGTAACGAAATTTCACGTTAAAATTCATGGATGAAAACGTGATATCAATGGGTATAAACCTCATAGCGAGGCAAATTAAAGCTCGAGCAAAACAACATCAGTTCCAACTTATGCTTTCCCAAATAACCCGCGAGTCCTCTTTCCTCGTCATGGCTTTTGTAGAGGCGAACTCACGCCTTGTCACGACACTCAATTGACATTCTTCAAACTTTTAAAAAAATCCTGAATTGATCAAAGATTGCATTTTATGTTTGAAAGCCTTGCATGCTTCTGTTGAGTGTCCACGCGCTCCTCGATGATAATCACACCTCGCATTTATGTAATAGCTCCTTGGATACGGAGGTCGTATAGGCCTGGTTGGACAAATCTTTATGAGGTTTCTGCGGAGAAGATCTGGTAGTAGCTCTGTATAGGTCATGGGGATAGGAGTGAAGTTGGCAACCTCCTCAATACGACATTTGGGGATAGGCAGTAAAATGTGAATTAGCTCTTCTCTTTATCTTTCCCATGAAATTTGCGCCTCCAATGAACCAAAAGACCCGTTTTTCCTTCGCGTTTTGAGGTTAAATAGATACATCTGCAAACGTCGTGCCTGACACCTTCTCATTCGCGCCCGGGCTTGAAGCTCTCTGGAAAATCACGCACGAGAATTCACTGAAATCTTAACGGACCGATATCTTGACGAGCGTCAATTGAGCGCTTCTCTCGAGGAACATCATCTTCTCATTGGAGAACGAGCGTCCTCTTCCATCTCGTCAATGAGAGTTCTCTTCTAAAGGCAGGCGGAGCGTCTACTTCTGTTCGGATGGACTAGCGCGTTAGAGGCGAGTCAAATTCAGCTTGGACGAGCGTCTATATCGCTTGGACGAGCGTCCATTTGTGCTCGAGCGAGCGTCCGTTTCAGCATAGACGAGTGTCCGTTTCAGCCTGAAGGACGAGCGTCCACTTATAGGACGAACGCCCTGGACGATCACGTGCAGGACGAGCGTCCACTTCCATTATGGACGCGCGTTAACTTCTTGGACGGGCGTTCTACTCAGTTTTACGGACGAGCGTCCAATATTGTGTGCTGGACGAGCCTCCATTTCTTCAGTTTGTGGACGAACGTCCACTTGAGCGTCCAATTCTCTGTATTGGACGGGCGTGCGCTTCTTGAACGAGCGTCATCTACTAGCTGAAGGACGAGCGTTCGCTTTCATTGGTTGGACGAGCGGCTGCCTCATTTTGGACGAGCGTCCACTTCTAGCTGAAGGACGAGCGTCCAACTCACAGGACGAACGTCCACTTCTTCTTTGTGGACGAGCGTCCTCTTCTGTTCACTGGGCGAACGTCCACTTGTGCTCTTAGCGAAGTACTCCCTGTCGTCCATAGGGTGATTGTCCGTGTGCTTGTGTCGAGCGTTTCTGTACTTTGGTTCAGCTCCGCACCCTGTCAGAGACTCTTCCTCCTTCAACCTCTCATTGCTTATCATGTGTTCATGATGGTTGTAGAGTACAGTAGTGACCTTCTTGTTGCTCAGAGGTGGTTCTACTTGAGAAGAAAATTTCTCTCTACCTTGGGCATATTCTTTGAATAATTCACACTCCTTCTCTATCATGCTCTATGAGATGTTTCATCCATGTTATATTTGCACTGTCTCAAGAAAACCATCCACCGGATTCTCCCTAGGCCGATGCATCAAGGTTCGAGATGAGTACTCCCATTAGAGGCAATGCCAGCTCATCTCTCAGAACAGAAGAATTAATAACTTTCCATCACATGCATGAACCATTATTTTCTTGCCATAGATGGCTTTGGGGATAATCTCTTTCCCGATATTTCTCAAACTCTGGAAACTTGAATTTTGGAAGTACCATCAGATCTGAGCCTATTCAAACTTTGCAACATTTTCAAACTTGGCATTTCATCCACCTTCTATGGCTTTCACAATTTTTACAGTTCTTCAAATTTGTGCCTGACAACCTCAACATTGATGTGATGACATGGTGACCAGATTTATTCAACTCAGGTGGCTTTGTCCTCTTAGTGCTTACAATAATTCTCCTAAGGACCATCCAAACGGTTGCCCCCCAAACTCGTTTCCTACTTCAACTGTGTCCCCTTTGACTTTTTTGAGCGTCAAGATGTCTCAAGTCCATTTCTGAGGGTGGAGTATAATTTGGGGGAAGACCATAGGAAGGGAAAGTTTGTGTCTTTGGAACTCTTTGTTGTGGTCGTTGTGCGCACGAATCTCCAGGGCTTTGTAAGGCATTCAAGGCCTCTAAGCTTTGACTCATTTGTTCCTTCAACTGTTGGATATCGGCCTTTATCCCCTCTCGAATTTTTCCTTGGTTCTCCATGGTTTTACCACTGGTTCGTGTCCTTTAGGGTGTTTTGGAGACTTAGCCGTATTATTATTTTTTTTAGTTTTTTTTTTTTTTAAGAAATTAAAAAAAAGGAATAAATAAATAAAAAAAATGAAAAGAACAGACAACGCAGTTCAAAATCTCTAGTCAGAAATTATAAAGCTGTGAAAATAATTGCCCCGGTATAACTTTGGAAATTAACACGAAACAGAGTCAATAAAGTAGTTCATCATTATGAAATCCCCAAAATGCGAGACATAGGAATTCTTGGTCAACCATCGCAGGCTTTAATCATCACATTCTCTAATCAGTTTCTTACAGCAATTTGAGGAATGTTTCAGTCCCCTCAAGCGGGTTGATGATTGACATTACAGACCCAGCATCCGCTAATAGCTTAGGAACATTTTCAATGACTGCATTGATGAAGAAAGCTAATTGTGAGTGACTTGTCCTTCTTCAACGACATATTCCTTCATCTGACTCATTCAATCTTTATGTCCCCTTTTAGCTGAATGGCAACATTCCTTCTAATTTTGTCACTGCTGCTTCTATCCACTTTTCTTTTCGCAATTTGGGTAAGGGAAATTAATTACAACTTGATTGTCTTAACCCTTTCTGTGATTCATTGGCTAAGGGAAACTTTCATTAACAGTTCATGATCTTGGGCCTTTCATTGAAGCGAACAACATTGCCCCCAATTGTCTTTAACTTGATGAAACATTTCAGCAAAAGATTCATGCCTCATATGATCTGCAATGTGGCGAGAGATGAAGGTGTTAGCGATCCTCTCAGGATACTCAAATTATTTTTTGCGCTAACACAGGATTGCAATTAATACAACACCTAATACCCATAAGGGGTACATTAGGATACCTCCCGCAATGATATGTAATCTGCAATCTATGCTCCTAAGGGACACACCATTTAACTTGTTCTTCATTTAAACTTGCACAAAGTTGCGTCCATTCATTTACTCTTTTCACATGTGGTTCACAAGGAACAGCCTAAGACAATTGCAAAAGTTCTTAAAAATCACTTCTTTTTCCAATGGTGACCCATGTTCACCTGACTGAGTACCTGTGATGGACTTTTTGTACAAAATCCAACTTTCTCTCGGGTAATCGTTTACAATGTCCTTGTAATCGATTATATACTCCAATAATTCGTCCATGGGGTACAGGGAATTTAAGGTGTCTCCAGTCTCACGGGAAATGAACCACATATACACCACTGGTAGACAACATAACATCTTTCCCTCTTTAAGTTCGTAACAACGATTAAGGGTCCCATAAACTTCAGCCAGGATGGCACTGACTAGATTCTCACAGCGCTCTTTGTCTCCCACAAATGCATTCATAGCGGCATAATTGACGAGGTTCTTGACATTTAGGAGAAAGCATGACACCATAGAGGAGAAGAGCTAATACATCCGTAAACATTTCCCAATTTTCCTTTTAAGCCAAACGATGTAGGTATTCCTATAAGTATCTTTGAGGAAGGCCCCTCACTTTGCCCTTGATTGTGAACTCGCTTTCCAACTTCATTGGGTGTACTTTCCTGATCCTCGCTAACTGCAAGACAAGGATATACTGCTCAAGGTAGCTGTATGGAGTCTTTTCCATATTTAAGACTTGCTCGAATTCTTCCACTGGTGGTACTAGTTGGAAATCTTGGAAAGTGAAGCACTTTAGTGGTGGATCATAGTACTGGGCTAAAGTAGTAATTGCTGATGTTTGGACCTCCACCTCTAACAGACTCAACAAATTCTTATACCCCACCAATATTCTCCTCCTTCACTCGACGTGCATCTTTTCGTCAAAATGTATGAACACAAATACCTCTTGACTCAAAATTCCATGTTAATTCCCTTTTTTTAGCTTAAGGCCTTAATCACAACTTTATAATTTTTGACTAGAATCCATAAAACGTGACAAGACTATATATAAAAAAAAAAAAACACATGAGCTAAGAAAGAAGGAAAAAGTAAAAAGAAAAAAAAAACGGATAAAGAGGTATGTACAAGGTGCGTGATTTTTATTAAGTGAACATGAGGGTTATAAGAATACACATTTCTCCCTTTTGTGCCTTATCAAAGGTTGGATGACTGAAGTTCTAAGGCCAAATATATGCACTCACAAGGATAGCTTCCTAATGCTTAAGTCAGGCCACCAGAGCTATGGCTCTTTTCACTGTTTCTCCACAACAGTCAGAGTAATCAACTAGATGTGGAGACACAAATGAAGAGAACAGACTCTGGCTGGGGTTCTCACGATAGCCAAACAGGAAGTATGTCCCAAATGACACCGCTACACAACCCCTCTATTTCTAAGTTGCGCTCAGACCCGGGTATAGGGCCCCACTCATGATATGCATATTGTGTGTGTGTGAAGGGAGAATGCAATTGTACACCCCAAACCCTCACCTGCAAAACAACCAGAAAATTCCCAGGCAGATATAACATGTTTTCTATCCTAGGGTTCAATGTAATCAAAACAAACACATATACAATTATGACAAATATCAAACAAAGATAAAGAAAAAGAAAGGGAAGAAAAACACAAAGAAAAACCACATTAAATTCGCACATCTAATTAAATGGCCTGACTCTCTGGCATTCCCCAGTGGAGTCGCCATCTGTCGCAACCGGAATCGCGACGGGACGACAATCCAATAAAAGAAGAATAAATATATTTTGAAAAGAGATTTTGGAGTCGCCACCATAGTTTATTCTGGAAAACTACGGAAAAACCATAAAATGATAAGGCATGGTCAAATAGAACCAGATTCTTGGTTCGGGAGTCGGTTACGTGTAGGGAAGGTATTAGCACCCTACAACGCCTGCCCTAAGGCAGTACCTTTAACTAAATGCGCGAATGTGGATGTGGTTTTCAAAGTGTTTAACATTCCCTTTAAATAAAACTCTAAAGAAACAAACAACATTTTTTAGCTTTTTGGGGCCCGACAAGGATTGACCTTGCTCCTACGTATTCTCATGTGAGAAATCAGGGTTACGTAGTTCTTTTAGAAAACTGCTTGAGAAAATTGTTTGGAAAATTGTTTGAGAAATTGTTATGGATAATTTGGATTTTTGGGAAAGTGAGCCTGACAAGGACTGGCCTTGCTCCTACGTATCTCCACTTTTGATGGAGAATCAAGGATCACGTAGTTCTGGCAAGGCGATATTGTTTGTAGCTTTGAAAAGTAGATGTTTTTGGTTTTTTGAGGATTTTTATATTTTTTGGTATTTTTATTTAGGAAAAAGAAAAGGTTTTTTGGCACAAGGACGATGCGTGCGATCACACATGTGCCTAAACCTTTAAAACATATTTTTTGTAATTTTATTTAAAAGAGAGAAAAGGTTTTTAGCACAAGGACGATGCGTGCGATCACACATGTGCCTAAACCTTTGGAACATATTTTTGGGATTCTGAAGAAAGAGAAAAGATTTTCGGCACAAGGACGATGCGTGCGATCACACATGTGCCTAAACCTTTAAAACATATTTTTTGGTATTTTTGAAGAAAGAGAAAAGGTTTTTGGCACAAGGACGATGCGTGCGATCACACATGTGCCTGAACCTTTAAAACGTATTTTTGGTATTTTGAAGAAAGAGAAAAAGGTTTTTGGCACAAGGACGATGCGTGCGATCACACATGTGCCTAAACCTTTAAAACGTATTTTTGGTATTTTGAAAAAAGAGAAAAGGTTTTTGGCACAAGGACGATGCGTGCGATCACACATGTGCCTGAACCTTTAAAACGTATTTTTGGTATTTTGAAGAAAGAGAAAAGGTTTTTGGCACAAGGACGATGCGTGCGATCACACATGTGCCTAAACCTTTAAAACGTATTTTTGGTATTTTGAAGAAAGAGAAAAGGTTTTTGGCACAAGGACGATGCGTGCGATCACACATGTGCCTAAACCTTTAAAACGTATTTTTGGTATTTTGAAGAAAGAGAAAAGGTTTTTGGCACAAGGACGATGCGTGCGATCACACATGCGCCTAAACCTTTGAAACATATTTTTTGGCATTTTTTGAAAGAGAGAGAAAAGGTTTTTGGCACAAGGACGATGCGTGCGATCACACATGTGCCTAAACCTTTAAAACATATTTTTTGGATTTTGTCAAATTCATTATTATATTTATTTTATTTATTTATTTTTTGTAATTTTTATTCATTATAAAAAAGTGAAGGTATGCAGATAAATAAACAAGATAAAAACAGTACAGAGGGATGAGGGTTATCTTACAAGGGGATTATACAATGAAAATTAATGATCAAACAAAAAATAATAAAAAGGAAACTAAAGCGTAAAAAATAAAACAAGAGAAAATTAACAAAATTAAGGGTACAAAGATAAAACCAGTGTGAAATTGATGCTCCTTTGTTTGGGCCAAAATCCCCTCTTTTGTCTTTGTATTCGCTAGGGGTGTCAAGATAAAACATGAGGTGCATTGAGTATTTGCTCGTCAGGCCCAGTTCTCCCTTTTTTTTATTTTTGTTTGCAGAAACGGAGGGGCTTAAACCCAAATGAAAGGGGGTGTGCGGGTGAGAACCGGGGGGGTGCGTGAAGGAGAAAAATGTTTTTATTTTATTTTTACTTTTTGGTTTATTAGAGAGAGCTGGGTCGAGGAAAAACGAACAGGCCCAAGGCCTTTCCATTCTTCAGCTCAGGAGACCCTTAGGGGTTTCTCCATTCTTCTCATCACACCATTTCACTTCACTGAGACCAAGGGTCTTTTTTTCTCTCTGAGCAAGAGAAGCCAAAGGCGCTCACCTCCACCGTTCAACGACCACCTCCCAACCTTCGTCCAAACGGCCACCGCGGTGCGCGAGAGGAGAACGCACTCGCCTTCCACCTTGCATCCTCGCCGCCGCTGCTACCGGTGACTGTCTCCGCGCCACTGCTTCTGCGAACCAGCCACCACGCACGCCAACCTTGTCTCGGGTCCCCTGGCACCCTTCTTGCTTCACGAATGGCGACTCTAATCCTTGGGCCGTGGGCACAGAGGATCAATATCTAGTTTGGCTCTTGGATTTTTGTTTTTTTTTTTAATGGTTTCGGGGTTTTTGATAATTGAAAATGATGAAAGTAGAAGTGATGTTGGAGATGTCGGGGGTGATGTGGATAGTGATGTGGGCGTTGCAGCAGAGGATGGATGATGATGGGTATTTGGAGGTGATGAAAATGGAGGAAGAAAGGTATTGGCCGTGGGGGTAAGGTGAAGATGATGATATGGGAAACAGTATATGGATGAAGATGGGAGTGAGTTCACGGGTGTTGGAGCTGATGGAGAGTGGTCAGAGGTGAATGATGAATGAAGATGATAATCTTGGGGTTTAGTGTTGGAGGTAATGGATGTTGGAAGTTACGGATAAGAGAGAGCCGGTGCCCCTACGCCGTAGTCATGAGTTGTTTGGGTGAAGGAAATCAAGTTGGGATGGTTACAGGTGAATGGAATGATATGAAAGTATTGTTTTGTCATTTTTCTTTCTGTTGTATTTCTCTGGTGAATATCAGTTCATTGATTCAAACTCAACGTTGATGGTCGGAGGTGGAAATAGGCAACGGGGGCATAACTTTGTTATCTATTAATGGATTTCGCTTGACTGTAAGTTGAGAAGATGGACTCGCTCGGAGAAAAGAAATAGGACCATAGAAGTGGGTGCGGGAAGGGTGACGATGATATTCGGTAACAACAGACACAAACAAATATTCACAACACTCAACATGCAAACGTAGCAACAACATAACAGTGACATGTTCAAAGACAGTGTAAAAGAGGCATGTTTAAGGGCAAGTAACCAAATCAGTGACATGGAGTGGAAAGCATTACTTACCTCTTGAAGCTCCTTTCCGATGGTCTCCTCCTCTCTCTCTGGCTTTCCTCCTCCTTCCTGTGATGTCTCTGGCTTCCCGAAAGTGGACCCTTCCCTCTACTTCCCTCTCTTTAGTAAATGATGTTTCTTCTGCCTCCTCTTCTTTTTCAGTTTCCTCTTTCTTTTAATTTTTCTTGGTGAATGAAGATGGTGAACGCTGGTGGCTGTGAGGTTAAGATGTTGAAAGTGATGAAGTTTGTTTGGCCGTGAAAATGAAAAGGGAAGGGTGATAGCAGTGTGTGTGGATGGCCGGAGTGCGTCGGATGGTTTCTGGGCGGAGGTCGCGGTGTTCCAGACGAATATGCGGAAGTGATTATTGGAGGTTATTACTGGTGTCTTTGATGATGGTCGTCGTGCGTGTGTCCTTGGTGCGAATGGGGTTTAGAGTTCGGCCATGGTATATGGATAAAGATGATGGTTGAGGGGAGATGATCTTGTTGAGTTAGAAAAGCGTGAGGTAAGGATGAAGAATGGTGAGCTGTTGCCGGTAGCCGTGGGCGTGTTGGTGATTGGAAATAAAGGGAAACTTGAAGATTCAGTCCCTGGTCCGTGAAAAAATGGGAGTGGAAGAAAAGGTGGCTGGAAGGGTGTTGGTAGTAGTGTTGGAGATGAATGTGTTGATATTGGTGAGCCTCTGTCTGTTTTTTTTCGTGAGTGCCCCCCCCCCCCCCCCCCCCCCCCCCCCCCCCCTTTCTTTTTTTTAGCTAACTCCCTCTTTCCGTCTTTTGCTGAGAATCCAGAATCTTGTAGTACAGAAAGCCCTTTACAGAGGTGAAAGATGGGCACCGGGTGTGCACTGACGTGGATGACCACCAAGAGTGAAGGTGTCAACAAAAAAAAAATTCTCTTCTTCAGAAACCCATACTTTGGGCGCGTGTTATTCTTTCCCCTGGTATCCACTATGCATTCACATTTTATTATTGGGGAAACAGGGTGTCAAAGGTGAGTGGGAAGCAGAGGTAAGTGGGAGGCAGACTCAGGTGAAGTCCAGCAGCTTGATTTTCTTCCTTTTTTTTCTTTTTAAATCTCCAGAGACCCATACAGTAAGTGATTTCAGACGGTCAATGGCGGACAGCGGCGGCTGGAGGTGGGAATCCTCGGTGGAAAGTTCAGATCATATTTAAAGTGCAGCCACCACTATTCGGACGCTCGTTCGAACAGAAAACGAACGAACCTTCATATTAAAAGAACGCTCAAACCAAACGCTCATGAGGTGAGACAATCTGATACAGGCCGAACGCAAACAGAAGAAAAGAACGAACGTTCACAAGGTCAACCAAAGAAAAACGAACGCTCACAAACACTACTCCAAAGACCGAACGCTTGAGATTCAAACCGAATATTAAACCGAACGGTGACAATGGACGCTCGCTTAACTGAGAACAAAGCCATATCAAGAACGAACGCCACTAATACGTAAGTGGCCGAACGTTCAAAACCGCACGCTAATCACCATCACACCCCAATAATGAGCGCCCAAAACCGAGCGCTAATGATCAGTCAACACCGAACGTTCAAATGAGAATAAAATAACCTCAGAACCGAACGTTCACTGACACAAAACGACCGAACGGTTGAACAGTTTGGACGAACGATTGAACAACAGTGGGGAAGGACGAACGGTTGAACAACAGTGAAGTGAGGAAAGACGTACGCTCACTTTTTGGACGAACGGTCACTGTTTGGACGAGCGGCCACACCAACAGTGGGAAAGGACGAACGGTTGAAGGAAGGACGAACGGCAGAGGATGAACGCTTGATCAAAGAGGACGAACGCTCGCAAGCTTGAATACTGGCCGAACGGTCGAATAGTGAAAAAAGGACGAACGGTCGCATAATGGAGAGGACGAACGTTCGCTCGAGCGCTCAAAACCGAACGCTCGCTTGAATATAATCTTCATGGAGACCGAACGTTCATCAAAATATTATGATCGAACAGCTGAACAGTGCATAGGACGAGCGTTCAAAAGTGAAACCGAGCGTTCAAGTGAGAAACCGAGCGTTCAAGTGATGACCGAGCGTTCAAGTGATGACCGAACGCTCATAAGACAAATATAAACCGAACGCACAAGGTGGACGAACGTTTCGAAGAGGAAAAAGCGAACGCCCAATGATGCAGGACGAACGCTAATGGTCAGGTACGGACGAACGGTATATGACGAACGCTTAATGATTGCCGAACGTCCATGAGACCGATGGGCCGAACGATGTGATGATCAAGAACGAACGAACGTGCTTCTCTTGGAGCTCCGGATGGGCGCTTGGGGACGAACGTCCCCCTTTTTTTTTTATTGCCATTTTATTTATTTTATTTATTTTATTTTTTTTTTTGTTATTATAAACCCCCCCTTTTTTTGTATTTTTATTTATTTATTTTTTTATTTATGTCTTTTGTTGGTGAAAATAAATTTTATTTAATCAACCCGGACGAAATTGAGTGTTGACACATGTTATCATATATAGATTCATATAAAAGAACAGTAAATTGACATTACAAGACTTGTTACTTTATACCCGACTCGTCCGGACTAGAATGATTACCGAGCTATGGCGGGTCTTGCACCCGTGGTGGCTTTATGAAACTTGGGCACTACCGCCTGGTGAAACTTTGGGGCACTCCCGCCCGGCCACAATCACGAGGTTAATCCGTTATCACTCACCTTGGGTCATATGGAAGCACCCAAGACTAGGACCTCCTGCTACTCCTCACCACATGGTTCAATCCTTTCTACATGAGAAGAAAGACCATTGGAGCTTCAGGATGACCCCCAAAACTGAGCTACCATGTAATCATTCTATACAACCCCAAAACACCACCATGTATCCTCTCCTTGAGGATCATGGAATTACGTCCATGAATCATATTGTTACTTTGAAACTTAACCACAATTATGAATATTCAGATACCACCACATTATCACAACAAATCCAACATATTTCATACATTCACATATTTTCAAATAAATCACGTCACAGACAATATTCCAACCATTGATACACATAATTCAACCCAAGAGCAAAGGAACTTAAAATTCAACATATTTGTAAAATACTATTTGGACAAGTACTATTCACTGGACACTATTGGACGAACGCTCACTCACTGTTTGGACGAACGCTCAACTATTTGGACGAACGCTCAACTATTCGGACCAACGCTCAACATGTAACTAAGGACGAACGCTAGGACGAACGCTCACTGGACGAACGCTTGCTGGGACGAACGCTCGCTGGGAAGGACGAACGCTCACTCAGTGGGATGACGAACGCTCGACAAACACTGTTTGGACGAGCGTCCCATACTAAGACGAACGAACGCGAAATACCAAATGGACGAACACTCTAGGACGACGCTCAGGCCGAGGACGAACGCTACACTCAGAATTTAAATAATACCGAACGCTCCCAAACTAAGGTCGAACGCTCACATACTAAGGTCGAACGCTCACAAACTAAGGCCGAACGCTCACGATCAATTACTTAGGCCGAACGCTCAACTACCGAACACCAAATTCAATACTGAACGAGCGCTCAAAGATGAAACCTTGATAAGACCGAACGCTTACTATTTATACATACAGAAACAAAATCTACTAAGACCGAACGCTAATATCACTAAAACTCAACAAGAACGAACGCTAACGAACTCCTAACAGTATGAGAACGAACGCGCAACTTGGACGAACGTTCAGTATCTGGACGAACGTTCTTAGTCATTTGGACGAACGCTAACTGAAAACCATAAATGGGCAAACGTTCCTAGCTATTGTGGACGAACGTCCAATTTGAAACCAAATTGGACGAACGCTCGATAATTTGGACGAACGTCCAATTTGAAGCCAAATTGGACGAACGCGCCTGCAGAATTTCAGAATTTGCAGAAACCCAGAAATGAAACCAGAACCCAAATATTCATCCCATTCTTCCCAGATTTGCATCAAATACAACATATATCATCAATTAAACAAAAGATCTAGCTCCCCTTACCTCTTGAAGACTTCTTTGAATTAATCTCCAAAGGGTTTGATCTCCTTCCAACTTCAAAAGTTCTCCACTTCTCCTCTTTCCCAGAACTTGCAGCCACTCCTCCACTCCTCCAGAAGCAGCACCGAGCACTCCTCTCACAGATATGGCAGCAAGGATTTCACTCCCCATACTCCCCTTTTAATCTCCCACAAGCCTCTCTTTCCTTTCTTGTTTTCTTTTGGTTTTGTTTTCAAAGGGGGAAGCAACGTTCACTGTCCCTTTGTGACAGCGCACGTTCCTTCCTCCCCGTTCTCTTTTTTTTTTAAATCGATTCTTTACAATCTGTATAACCAAAGTTCGTACCAGGACCGGGGCATCCCTTGTTGGGCCTCTCAGATTTGTCCGTACTGAAATTCATAAATCCACCCTCAAAATAGGGGCAGACACTTTGGGGCTTTGTATGATTTTGAGTCCATCTTATCATTTATAAACCCAAAGTGGGGGGAACTTCTTTTGGAACCTCGCTTAATTGACTCATACCCAAAACCAAGGCGTGACTTTCATATGCTTCAGCCCATTCAGAGTATTGAGCAATTTTGTTAAATCTCAAATTTTTTTTTTTTTTCATCTGAACATTCAAAGCTCATACAAAGACTGAGGCATCCCTTGTTGGGCCTTGCATGATTTTGGTTCGCCCCGAACTTCAAAGATCTAAAAACCACCAAAATTGGGGCAATTTGCAAATCCCACATGATATTCTCACTCCTTCATTCCTGACTTATTCCCTCTCAATTCACAGATACATTTGTCCATACCAATACTTCTACCATGTTCCAGAGTAGCTTCTGGGTATCTACTACCTCACATTGGCCTTTATAGCCGTTTTAAGGAGTAGAAGGCTCAAGTAGCCAACCCGGTACTCTCCAAATCCTTCCAATCATCCTCCACATATTTTTTCCAACCCCTGATATCAAGCATGTACACACTAGTATCTCGTCAAGAAATGCGTAGCACACAAGCTTCATTTTGCACAGTTGACTTTAGGATTGGACATCCACTGAAAAGAAATTGGAAGTCTGGATCGTCATAAATTGGATGATTTCAAAGGAAACAAATTGACTCTAAAAAAAATGTCATAGTTTCATAATCTTCCAATACATCATGTACATATTTTCATCAACTTTGAATTTGCCTCCATGTATATTCATCAAATTTTTCTTTCTTCAAAAAAAAAAAGTGCATCAAAGTTTTCCTCTCTAATTTCAAAATTTCATCAAATTTTTCCTCTTCAAAAAGACAAAAAAAATCAACATGTATCAAAGTTTTCTTCTCTAAATTTCAAAATTTACATCAACCATGTATCTCTTGCACATTGAGGTTTCAAAATCCATATACGTGTACAAAAATGCAACACCTTGTTTCTTAATTTCAAATTTTCAAACAAAAAAAAATCAATCAAAATCAAAATCAAAAAAAGGTTCTCAAAATTTCAACAAATTCAAAAATTTCAATTTTCAAAACAATCAACCAATTTTTAATTTCTGCCATTGGTATCTCGGCCCTCTGTAAGACAATGGTCGAGCCCAATTTTGCTTTCTGCTATTGGTATCTCGGCCCTCTGTAAGACAATGGTCGAGCCCAATTTTGCTTTCTGTCATTGGTATCTCGGCCCTCTGTAAGACAATGGTCGAGCCCAATTTTAATTTCTGCCATTGGTATCTCGGCCCTCTGTAAGACAATGGTCGAGCCCAATTTTGTTTTCTGTCATTTGTATCTCGACCCTTTGTAAGACAATCGTCGAGCCCAATTTTGCTTTCTGTCATTGGTATCTCGACCCTCTGTAAGACAATGGTCGAGCCCAATTTTATTTTCTTCCATTGGTATCTCGGCCCTCTGTAAGACAATAGTCGAGCCCAATTTTGCTTTCTGCTATTGGTATCTCGGCCCTCTGTAAGACAATGGTCGAGCCCAATTTTGCTTTCTGTCATTGGTATCTCGGCCCTCTGTAAGACAATGGTCGAGCCCAATTTTAATTTCTGCCATTGGTATCTCGGCCCTCTGTAAGACAATGGTCGAGCCCAATTTTGCTTTCTGTCATTGGTATCTCGACCCTCTGTAAGACAATGGTCGAGCCCAATTTTGCTTTCTGTCATTGGTATCTCGGCCCTCTGTAAGACAATGGTCGAGCCCAATTTTAATTTCTTCCATTGGTATCTCGGCCCTCTGTAAGACAATGGTCGAGCCCAATTTTGCTTTCTGTCACTGGTATCTCGGCCCTCTGTAAGACAATGGTCGAGCCCAATTTTTACTTTCTGTCATTGGTATCTCGGCCCTCTGTAAGACAATGGTCGAGCCCAATTTTTACTTTCTGTCATTGGTATCTCGGCCCTCTGTAAGACAATGGTCGAGCCCAATTTTGCTTTCTGTCTTTGGTATCTCGGTCCTCTGTAAGACAATGGTCGAGCCCATATTTTAATTTTTTCGACACGACCCTCTGCATGGCAATGGTCGGGTACATATTTTTTAATTTTCTCTCAAATGACTCTCTGCATGGCAATGGTCAAACCAATCAAATTCAAGTTTCTCATTTCATTTAATCCAGTTCATTTTATTTATGCAATAAAAAAAAAAAAAAAATCCCCTGTTTGATCCTGGTTCCTTTTCATGGAAATCCGAACGAAATTAATATTTCTATCTTTACTTATCTTTTACTTTGATAATATGAAAACATTGTTTATCATATGATCTAGTAAAATCTAAGTAAAGAGGGGCATCACTCAATTTCGTCCGGATTGATTAATAAATTTACTTTCATCAAAAAATAAAAAAAATGTATGTTTCCTCGTTCACTGCATCTGTAGCATTGGTGGACCTTCCACGAGGTTGTCACACTTCAATTCTCAGTTTTGTTTGTTTGTTTCATTCTCTGTTTGTTTCTTGTTCATCTCGAAATCCAGACGAAATTGGTATTTCTATCTTTACTTATCTTTTACTCTGATAATATGAAAAACTTTGTTTATCACATGATCTAGTAAAATCTAAGTAAAGAGGGGCAGCTGTCAACACTCAATTTCGTCCGGGTTGTTTAAATAAAATTTATTTTCACCAACAAAAGAAATAAATATCAAAAATACAAATAAAAAAAAATAAATAAATAAAATTGAAACGACAGAAAACGTTCGTCCTCTTTCAGAAAACGTTCGTCCTCAACTGAGGGCGTTCGTCCTCTTTCAGAAAACGTTCGTCCTCAACTGAGGGCGTTCGTCCTCTTTCAGAAAACGTTCGTCCTCAACTGAGGACGTTCGTCCTCTTTCAGTAACCGCTCGTCCCATACCGTTCGGCCAGTATTCAAGCTTGCGAGCGTTCGTCCTCTTGGATCAAGCGTTCGTCCCCTGTTGTTCGGTTCTCCCCACTGTTAAAGTGACCGCTCGTCCAAACAGTGACCGTTCGCCCAGAAGCGACTGCTTTAGCGTTCGGTCTTTCACTATTCGGCCGTTCGGCAATGTGTTTTTGGCACGTTCGTCCTCTGTTTCGAACCGTTCATCCTCATCTTAAAGCGTTCGTCCCGGTCTTTTTAGGACGCTCGTCCTTTTTCACTGTTCAACCGTTCGGCATTTCGTTTCCTCTGGACGTTCGTCATCAACCGTTCGGCCTGACAAGGTTTCCGTTCGGTCAGTGTTCAAGCTTGTGAGCGTTCGGTCTGTACTATTTGAACGTTCGTTCTTGATATGGTTTTGTTCTCAGTTAAGCGAGCGTCCATTGTCACCGTTCGGTTTAATATTCGGTTTGAATCTTAAGCGTTCGGTCTTTGGAGTAGTGTTTGTGAGCGTTCGTTTTTCTTTGGTTGACCTTGTGAACGTTCGTTCTTTTCTACTGTTTGCGTTCGGTCTGTATCAGATTGTCTCACCTCATGAGCGTTTGGTTTGAGCGTTCGTTCTTTTAATATGAAGGTTCGTTCGTTTTCTGTTCGAACGAGCGTCCGAATAGTGGTGGCTGCACTTTAAATATGATCTGAACTTTCCACCGAGGATTCCCACCTCCAGCTGCCGCTGTCCGCCATTGACCGTCTGAAACCACTTACTGTATGGGTCTCTGGAGATTTAAAAAGGAAAAAGGAAGAAAATCAAGCTGCTGGACTTCACCTGAGTCTGCCTCCCACTTACCTCTGCTTCTCACTCACCTTTGACACCCTGTTTCCCCAATAATAAAATGTGAACGCATAGTGGATACCAGGGGAAAAACAAAAGGAGTTAGCTAAAAAAAAGAAAGGGGGAGCACTCACGAAAAAAAACAGACAGAGGCTCACCAATATCATCACATTCATCTCCAACACTACTACCAACACCCTTCCAGCCACCCTTTTCTTCCACTCCCAATTTTTCACGGACCGGGGACTGAATCTTCAAGTTTCCCTTCATTTCCAATCACCAACACGCCCACGGCTACCGGCAACAGCTCACCATTCTTCATCCTTACCTCACGCTTTTCTAACTCAACAAGATCATCTCCCCTCAACCATCATCTTTATCCATATACCATGGTCGAACTCTAAACCCCATTCGCACCAAGGACACGAGGACAGGGAGGCCATCCGGGAGGCAACCAGTGACATTATTCACAGCAAAGAGAAGGGAGAAGTCGGCCACTCAAGGGAGAAGGGGATTCATTGGAAACGCAAGCTTACCATAGTAAACGGATCTTCGAGAGGTAAGTAATGTTGTTTTAATGAGTTGTTTGCTTGCTCTTGCACGTATGCATATATGTCTGTTGAAGTTGCTAGGTTTGCCTATGGCTGTCTTTGATTGCTCTTGGGGTAGTGGATATTGGTTTATGTTCACTGTTATCAATCATCATCATCTCCCCAGACCCACTCTTATCCGCTTCTTTTGTTCCATTTCGATCAAAAATAGGCTTCCACGTCTCTGTCCATTTCCTACGATCAACATTGAAATCGAAACAGTAAATGGGATGACAAAGATAATAGAACAGTGTTTTCATCCTCACTGAACCATTCCGTCCTCCACTGGAACCGCTCTCCCAACCACCGAGAACTCCCCCGGTGTGTCACTCTCCCTCCCTCAATCATCAACCATACTCACCATTCCCAACCACACGCCCCTGCCAAATCCATTTTCTTTTCCGCGCAACACCTCCTTCGAATCCCACATCTTCCTCTGCCTTCATCTCCGATTCCTTCAGGTCCCCAACACCCACCATCTTCATTGTCACCATTAGGCCAACAGCTTCAACTTCTTCTCCATCATCTCCAATACCTGGGGGGCACTGGCTCCCTCTGCTTCTTCATCCTGAGACCTCACGGCCATACACCCTTCCCTCTTCGTTTTCACGGACAACGCCCATCCTCATCTTCATCCATATACTACCTCCAACATCATCTCTTCATCCTTACCCCTTTGCACACAGCCAACATGATCACCATCATCTAGAATACATTTTCAACACCTTATACATGGCCAACATCCATACACTACAGCCAGCACCTATCACCCTTATACTTCTCACTCTCATCATCCGTCCATTCACCTTTCAACAACCTTCATATTCCCAGCCATCACTGATCTTAACCTCTCTGCTATAGCCCCTTTCTTCTTCATTTTCAAACCCAACATTTGATCCCAAACCCACTGCCACGACCAACCTTATCCCACGGTCATACAACCTCATCATCTTCACCTTACTTCACGGGCCTTCCCCTTCAACAACATTCACTTTCCTCAACTCATCACTCCTAACCACACTCCCCTCACTTCTAAGCTTCTCTGAAAATTCAATTCTCCACCCCTCACACTACTCACTTGTGTTCACTGGAAATTCCACACCTCCATTCTTATACCACCTCCAACACTTTATCACGGCCAACAGTTATTAGGAATACCTTTCCATCAATCTTCATTCCCCACGGCCTAACTCCAACTCACACACCCACGGATATACCCATAACCACCCTACTTCAACTTCATCTTTCAACTGTCAAAGAAACCAAAACCATTTTCTTTTGTTTTTTCAGAGACAGTAAAACACCACCCTCCATCACGCACGTCACAGGAACCCATCACCCAAAAGCTTCAATATCTTCTTCCGTAACACTCTTCACCGCGAGCTCGTATACTCCTCACTGTCACCACCGCTACCGCCACCGAGAAACTCTCATAGATACCGCGTTCACCACCCATCATCTTCTCATCTCAGATCAACTCAAACTCACCACAACACCACCGTCAATCTCCGTCACTGCCTTCACCCAGCTCCGTACTGCAACCCAACATCACCGTGAAGTTTCCCTAACACCAGCCACCCACCTTTGTCCCTTCGTCGACCATCGCGAATCGCCTCCATCCCCGCCACTCTCGCGGCAGCTTCCTCAGACCCGCACTACTCCTCTCCGCGATCTCAGCCGCGTGACCGCGACCTGGACTCATGGCTCGCGGTGGTTGATCTCGTCGATGACGGCATTGGCGCGGCGTGGAGAGGTGAGGGTCTTTCTCTCGCGGGCGGAAGAAAAGAGGAAGAAGAGATTGGCGCAGTGGCCAGCAGCGACCTAGACGGTGATCAGTGGCTCCGACGACGCCTTAGCTCTCGGTGCGGTGGCCGTTGCCGTGGTTGCTCCGTGAGCGCGCATGAGAGGAGACCAATGCCTCCCTGTGGTCCCTGCGTCGCGGTATAGTGGAGGGGGAAGAACTTCACTGAGAAAAGTAGTAGAACCCTAGTGTTTCAGTTGGGAAGAAGGTCTTGGGCCTAGGTTCATACCTTATCTCCTCTGCCACCCCCATTTCTTCTAAGTCGAGCCCTCTTCCTCCACTTGGGCTTAGGCCCAATCCGTGTATAAAAGGGAAAAATAGCTTAGGCACCCTTTTTTTTTTTTCTTATTTCGGCACCTCCGCACCTATTGTCATTTACTTATCATTATTCATTTATTTATCTTTTATATTTTTATTTTTTTTCTTTGGTTTCCATTCTAAATATTTATCTACCCTTTTTAAATATACTGTTATAAATAATAAAAAATATGTAAAAATTACAAAAAAATATGTTTTAAAGGTTTAGGCACATGTGTGATCGCATGCATCGTCCTTGTGCCGAAAACCTTTTCTCTTTCATCAAAAATACCAAAAATACGTTTTAAAGGTTTAGGCACATGTGTGATCGCACGCATCGTCCTTGTGCCAAAAACCTTTTCTCTTTCTTCAAAAATACCAAAAATACGTTTTAAAGGTTTAGGCACATGTGTGATCGCACGCATCGTCCTTGTGCCAAAAACCTTTTCTCTTTCTTCAAAATACAAAAAAAATATGTTTTAAAGGTTTAGGCACATGTGTGATCGCACGCATCGTCCTTGTGCCAAAAACCTTTTCTCTTTCTTCAAAAATACCTAAAAATATGTTTTAAAGGTTTAGGCACATGTGTGATCGCACGCATCGTCCTTGTGCCGAAAATCTTTTCTCTTTCTTCAGAATCCCAAAAATATGTTCAAAAGGTTTAGGCACATGTGTGATCGCACGCATCGTCCTTGTGCCGAAAATCTTTTCTCTGTCTTCAGAATCCCAAAAATATGTTTTAAAGGTTTAGGCACATGTGTGATCGCACGCATCGTCCTTGTGCCAAAAACCTTTTCTTTTTTTTTCCTAAATAAAAATACCAAAAAATATAAAAATCCTCAAAAGCCAAAAACATCAACATTTTCAAACAACAAACAATATCGCCTTGCAGAACTACGTGATCCTTGATTCTCCATCAAAAGTGGAGATACGTAGGAGCAAGGCCAGTCCTTGTCAGGCTCACTCTCCCAAAAATCCAAATCATTTTCCAAACAATTCCCCAAACAATTTTCCAAACAATTTTTAAGACACAATTTTCTCAAACAGTTTTCAAATGAACTACGGAACCCTGATTTCTCATTCTGCATGAGAATACGTAGGAGCAAGGTCAATCCTTGTCGGGCCCAAAAAGCTAAAAAATATTGTTTGTTTCTTTAGAGTTTTATTTCAAGGGAATGTTAAACACTTTGAAAACCACATCCACATTCGCGCATTTAGTTAAAGGTACTGCCTTAAGGCAGGCGTTGTAGGGTGCTAATACCTTCCCTACACGTAACCGACTCCCGAACCAAGAATCTGGTTCATTTTGACCATGCCTTATCATTTTATGGTTTTTCCGTAGTTTTCCAGAATAAACTATGGTGGCGACTCCAAAATCTCTTTTCAATATGTTTCTTTATTGGATCGTCGTCCCGTCGCGATTCCGGTTGCGACAAAGTCTTTTGAATCAAGTGAAAAGCTTGAAGAATCACTGGAGAGATTTTTCTGGAAGCTTTATCACTGCAGGGATAAACTACAGGCCATCTGCCATCATTTGCTCATAAACCAAATGTTAAATTTTAGGGTTTTATTAATAATTTTGTTTAAATCTTATTTTATTAGCTTTTAGGTCTAGTAATATTTAGTTTAATTTGATACAGATAAAATAGAAATGGATAAAAATTATGATTTTCTATTTATCTAGGTAGAATATTATTTTATGATAGAATAAGCAGATTTTATTTTGAAGATAGTTGATATTTTATTTTTTATTTCTCGTAATATTGTAAGTGTAATCTTGTAAGTGTTATGACTATTTAAAGCCCTTCAATTATAATGAATAATAAAACTCAATTTCAGGAAAATATTTGAGTGCGTATATTGTGAGATTTTCCCAACAATGGTATCAGAGCTTTATGCTCTGAGTACCGAGAGAGAAAAAGAGAGAGGAGAGAGAGTTAAACACCGTGAGAGAAAAAGTAAGTGCTCGATTTTTTTTTTGTGGGAAAAATGACAAAGGTAGTTAATGGGATGAGTGTGTCACAATTGTCGAAAAATACAAATTACGACAATTGGTCTTTGCAGATAAAGGTTCTTCTTGGATCCCAAGATGCATGAGACATAGTGAAGGACGGATATATTGAACCCGCGAATGATGAGCATCAGACAGTCAACCAGATTGCTACATTGAAAAAGACACGAGTGAAAGACAGATCGGCTTTATACTTTCTGTATAATGCAGTGGATGAATCTGGATTCGAGAAAATAGCTAATGCAAAGTCAGCAAAAGAAGCATGGGAAATTCTGAAGGTGGCATACAAAGGAGATACTCGCGTGATGCAGGTTCGAGTACAAGCTCTCAGAAGAGAGTTTGAACATATGGAGATGGATGAAAATGAGGGAGTTGCCGATTTTATAACTCGAGTGCAAAAGATGTCCAACCAACTCAGAATGAATGGAGAAGAGGTTCCTCCTAACCGGGTTGCGGAAAAGATCTTGAGAAATTTGACAGATATTTTGAAAGTATCATGGTCACTATTGAACAGACAAAAGATTTGTCAACTCTCACTATGGAGGAGTTAGCTGGGTCATTAAAAGCCCACGAATTGAGGAAGAAAAAGAAAAAGAGGGAACCCGATGATCAAACACTACAGTTTGACTCGAATAAATCTCGGATTACTCAGAGCCGAGATCTTGGCGAAAGAAGGCGAGGACGAGGTGGACATGGCCGAGGTAATGATAATGAAGATCAAACCGATCAACAGAATTGGCATGACCGAGGACAAGGGAAAGGACGAGGAGATCAGTCAAGAGTAAAGTGTTTTAAGTGTGGCAAGTATGACCACTATGCAAATGAGTGTAGATCAAGCAAGTGCTACAATTGTGGTAAGGTAGGCCATATTGCAAAGTATTGCAAGTCCGAGACAAAGGGGGAGAAAAATCTCGTTACTAAAGATGTTGAAGAAGCCCATCCCAAAAACAATGGATGAAGTGATCCTAGTAAAGGATGCAACAATTGTGAAGAAGGAAAATCCGGAAAAAGAACTCAAACAAAAAGATGAAGAGATTCAGTAGATAGGGAGGAAGCATCTAGTGTTCTTGAACCAGATGAAGAGGAAGATGAAGATGTTGAGAAGAACCTGATGAAGAAGTCGGGCAAAGATGAATTTGATTGAAAGAAGCAAATCTAGTGTGAGATGATAGACATGGAAAGCCGAATGAAGGAAGAAAAAATTTAAGTTTATGGGAAAGTTTGTTGGGATAAACTTAAATTTTAGGGTGTGCATATATTGTGAGATTTTCCCAACTATACACACACACACATGGCCTCTTATCAACAAAGGTATGTTATGTGTATATAAACTCATGTTCATCTCTTATTTATTCGATGTGGGACTTTGTTTGTACCCAACAGGAACACCAACTTCCGATTACATCTAACATTTGCATCGCTTTGCTTCATCAAAGGTCTTAAAACAGGATTTGGATGAACACACCATATGGATTAAATATAATTTTTATGGTTCATAAAGTATACGAATAAACTATTTTATAATTTAGTTTAGATATAAATCTTTTTATATAATAAATTAATTACAAAAAGTGTATTTAAATAAAAATTATATATATTTTTAATCTTACTTTAATAATAGAAGTCAACCTTGTACTTAATTAAAATAATTTCATTATTTTATAAGATATATAACTTTACTTTTCCTTAAGCTAGGAACTGTCTAACTTTTTTATCAAAAAAATAGCATACACAAGTTACTCTAAAAATGACTACAAGAGAAACACAATTATTCTTATCTTGATCTATCACAGAAAAAAATTACTGAAAAAAACTAGTCAGGTGATTCTTTCGAAAAATTATTCTCAGAATATAATAAATATATGTGCATATGTACGTATATAGTACGTATATTTTGAGAGATGAAAAATAAAGATAGATATTATTTAATGTCAGCGTAATTAGACATTTTTTAATGCCTAATAAAGATGAAAAATAAAGATAGATATTATTTAAAATCTGAGTTTAATTTTTAGAAAACATACCGACAAATTTGGAAAAGGAATCTTTAAATCTAAAAAGCTAAGCAAGTAGAGGGTTAAATGTCAACTCATCAAGCTATCCTGGAACTCATTGTTTCCATTATTCTAGTCACAAAATACAAACAACAGACATGTACTGTATATCACCTTCTATTGCTGAAACAGACACAGGATGACAAGTAAAAAAAGATGTAAAGTTGTGTACCAGTGTAACTTTATAATGCGATTTTCCGGAGAGTAACCAAATCAAGTGTGGCACCATAGCTTCTATTTAGTGCCTCAGCGCACCAACCATGGCCGTCATCCACCGATGGCATCCTTACTTCCATAACAGGAACAGCAGGTTTGCGAGAACCCGGCATCACAACACCAGCTAAAACTCTTAGCACGTTTGAAGCGTTTATGTCCATGCACACATTGATTTCTGGGATACCTTTAGGCGCCGCAGGTATTCCCATTATCTTGAAATATCCCAACAGGTGGTTTTCTTCGGCCTTTTCCCCCTCACCTTCATAGACAATAATCAATGCCTCCGCTTGATTATCATGAACTGTTGTGAAAACTAGCTCCTTTCGCGCTGGCATAGCAGTATCTTTCGGAATTACGGGTACAAATTTGTTTCCATCAGCACGAATCCCAATGGCAAGAGGTGTAGCTTGGATAGTTAACAAGTCCAAGTTCCCCAAGGGATCATTGATGCCTGAAGCGACTGCTCCTTCCACTGCTGCACCGCAAACAGCAGCTTCCAAAGGATGCATGCCTTTATAAAGTTCCTTCCTTCTACAAACGTTAGCAACAAGACTCTTCACCCTGGGGATATAAGAGCATCCACCTACAATTATCACGTCATTTAAATCTTCAACTTCTACCTTGGCATCTTTCAAACACTGAATGATAAGGCTTTCACATTTCTCAAACACCTTTCTGTTAACCTCCTCAAACTCCTCTCGGTGAACAGCTTTGCATATCTTCACATCATCTCCCAAATCTACATCAACCCGAACGCTGTTCTGAGAGGAAAGTTGGTGAATTGCATCCTGGGTTGCAACTCGTAGCAGGCCCATCCGCTTAATTTCGCTGACTCCATGATTTCGAAATAGATTTTCAGATTCTGGCAACAGATGACGCATCATATTCTGAAGCAAGTCTTCACCACCAATGGTACTTCCTGCCAAGGCTTTAATCTGTGAAACTCCTCCAGCTGTAGCAGTGACAGCAACATCACAATAACCAGCACCCATATTGAAAATTAGAGCAATTTTCTCCATTCCACTGCCCATACTATCATGAGAACTTTGCTGTTGTTGTTGAGCATACAACAAAGCCACAGCTGTTGGTTCAGGCATCAACCTCAGAACATGAAGACCAGCCATGGCACAGGCGCGCTCTATCCGGGTTAGCTGAAATCGACTGAACGAAACTGGAACTGTTAAAACCACGTTTCTTATTCGTCGTTTCAGCTGAGCTTCAATCATTGCTCTTAATTCCACCAGAAATATCGCCAGGACTTCTTCTGGAGTGGTGGATCTCCACACATTGTTCCCTAATGCGGCAATAAATGGACGAACACCGATGTCCAAGGTCTGCACTAGAAATGGGAGATTCTTACACGCCTGGACAACTGGGTCGGTATCAACTCTGCCTATCAGGCGTTTCATGTTAAAAATCGTGGCTCCAGACAACATCTCATCCTCGTAGGAGAGTTGACTGCTGACTCCACCAGAAGGGGTGTTACCTTTGAAAGTTACAAACGATTTCATAGTCTTTTGATTCCCTGTGTTCTTCAAGAGCTCCACTCCGGAACCACTCCACATAGCAACACTACATTGTGATGTGCCAATATCAATTCCAATTGCTATTTCAGAAAAAGCAGATGACTTTTCTTCTCCGGTGGTTTCACTGTCAGACGTCACAATATATGCAGGTTCCGCCATCCTGTGTTTGACAGATAAAAGAAAGTAGAGGTTTATCCATATATTATAAAGAAGTGTTTAGCAGAACGCTCTAAAAGACAAACTCAGCTTAGACAAGAAAAATCTCTATCAATATTCTGTTTGAAATTTTCAATTTGTGAAAGTTGAGCACTATTTAGAACAAAAACCGTCTTGATCATCATAGAAGTGAGGAACAGAGTATATAGTAAAGCAAAAGCACAAATAACATTTCACATGTGATGATTTATGATTGATCATGAGCCATCCATTCTACATCTGTTTAACTAGATTTTCCCTCAAATTTCTAAAGATAACGCTTCCAGAAGTAAATTAAAATTACACAAGTATACTCATAAGTATCCCACCACAATTCAGACATACCTGCATAATCTTCTCAAACAACAGCACAAGATAAAATAGGAAACATTCTGACGTCGTTCAACTACAAATAAAGATAGCGTTCAAGTCCCTTCATTGACGTGTGTATATATATATATATATATATATATATATATATATATATATATATATATATATATATATATATATATATATATATATATATATATATATATATCCAAAAAGTTAACATTATTTAGGAACAGGAACAATAATAGAACAAATTCCCAGGGTTAAAAAACACGAGATACATTCCTCGCAGGACTTCTTACGAACATGTACACTACAAGCGAATAACTAGAGTATGTCACTAAAACAATCGACATCAAAAATTCGCACTTATGATGTTTTATCCTTCTTAAAAATATGAAATAAATCCGTCAACTTATCACAACTCTTTCAACGCCGCAGACAAGTTCAGCAAAACGCGAAACCTAACAACGAATCTCTTTCTCTGATGTAGTCAAGTAGCAAGATCCAAGAAACTAATCATCATCAAGAATAACGTTAAAAAAGCAAGAGATAAAACCCGTTCAAATTCCTATTCTCTTCCGTTACATTTTCCCCAATTTAAAAGTTAAGTGAAACTGCGTTGGTAGTGTGATTGTGAGTATGGTGATGACCATTACATTGATCGATTAACTACTAAAACACAACGAGACAGTATAAGAAAAATTAAGCAGTAACAATCGGGAAGAGATGAAAACCTGAGTGACACAGCAGAGCAACACAATGTGATAGACGATCGATTTCAGCGAGAATGCGAAGCAGACTGAACGAATGAGACTCGGAAACCCAAGTGGTTCATATAACAAAAAGAGAGTGAGAGAGTCGCTAACTATCACCAATACAAAGGTGCTGAAGTTCTAGACTCTCCCAGAAACTAACCGTTTAGTGCCTTTTCGCACTCTGCTTATCTATTACATAAAATTATTTTTAATTCTTATTAGTCTTAAATAGTACCATTTTTCTGTTATACAAATTTAAAACAATAAATATTCAAAATCAAATCCTAGTTTCTGTTTTGTAATAAATATTTTCAGTTACAAAGCAATAATGTGTTGAAATGACAATTTGCACTTTCCGTACGTTTCTGTATTTTTTTAAATGAGAGTTATATTTTTTACTTACAAAGTTATATTTTAATTATTTTACTGCATCGTGTGCTAATCTCATTTGCAATTAACCAAACAATCTCTACAAACCTGAAAACAAAAAAAAAATTGAAAAAGAAATTATATAAGTCGTAATTTGATTTTGCGTATATCATATTACCATCTACCACACGCTAGAAGTGTCCAGACTCTCATTGGCAACGTGGCTAGACCCAAGGGACTGTTCTATATAGTTATTTTTGCTTTTCTACATTCTTCTAAAAGAGTTTAAAACAAAAATATATATTGCATACATGTAATATAAAAATAATTTGCATAATGATTGTTCCAAAGTCTATCATCATCGTCTTGTTGGCGGCTTGGTAATTGAAACTATCTTGTATTGTGATAGTATGATGTTCCGCTACCAAAAGTCTTCCACGTGACCAAGAAATTTCCTTCAGATATACTATATTCTATGGACACAACTTCAACTTCAGTTACAATATTTCCAACCAATATGGCTGCTGAATTTCTTGGTCTCTCTGTTGCCATGCTTCTGTTTTTCAATGTTCCAAGCATCGCCATTTCAATTGAACTGGGATCTGGCATTGTGGCTGGAAGTGCCACCAGTTCATTTGGCGATCATCCTCCGGGCAAAGTCTACCAGTCGGAAGCTCTACTCCAATGCCAATGGATCAGTTGACTATTCAACTGGACAATACAGTTTGGAGATCCAGCCAAATTATATTTAACATGACTACTGAAGTAGTGGGTGCAATCGAAGATTACTACCATCGTGTGTTGGTGGATGACAAGGGAAACTTTCAGAAGTTGATTTACCACAAAGAAAATGGAAGTGAGTGGAGATCTGTGTGGCAGGCTGTAACAAAGCCTTGCACTGTGACTGCCCTTTGTAGGGTGTATGGCTTTTGCAACACATCTGGTTCTAACACCCAAACATACAGTTGTGGTTGCTTGCCAGGCTATACTAAATTCTTCTGCCTCAAACTTTGAGGTGGAAGTGAAAGAGATTTAAGAATGTTATACTCTCTAGTTTAGTCTTTTTTTAATGGATTTGATTATTATTGTACTTATTTATTTTCACAGAATGATGAGTTAAGGTTTTGTTTATAACCAAAACAGCTATCTTTATTTTGTTTTGATTGTTTCTTCCTACACTTTCATACATTTCTTTTTAAACTTCTACATCTTTTTAAAATTTTAAAATTATCCCCTGTAATTCAAAAAACTCTATATCCTATTTATGTTCGGATTTTGAAATCTCATACTTTATTTTTTATGCTCAATAGATTTTATGTCGTTAAAGTTTTTAAAAAATTTGGATTTTAAAATCTGTTAAAAGATTTTTTTTTTAAAAAAAAGATTTTAAAATTTGATGAAATATTTTTTAAAAGTTTTAACAGATTTCGAATTTTTTTTAAAGAATATCTTTTTTAATAAATTTTGAAATTTGTTAAAGAAAATTATAATCTTGAAATTATTTTTGAAATGTGAAGATGCAGAAAGAAATATATAGAACTGCGTTAAGAAAGAGTCATGATACAGAAGCCTATACTTTAAAATACAACAATTAAGAGATGGCCCAATGATTTGGAAAAACAGCAAGGATATTGCATGTTGCCAAAGCGTCTACGCTATTGTTTAGAAGCCTTTACTTCATGAATTTTGACAACATTTTAACACATCAACATGTCATTCTGTGATTCGTCCATATTAATGTTTATAATTATTGTTATTGATTGTAGAATAATTTTGAACCAATACACAAATAATGTTAAAATGTTGTAAAAAAATATTGTCAAAATATCATTATCTTTTTAATAATAAAAATTTAAATTTAAAACAAACTAATTCGATAAAATGTATCGATTGAAAAACATGTTTTTCTGGACAAGGGAAATCAATTCTCAAAACCCATATCAGTTGGGAAGAAAGTTCCCATTTGGTTTGATTGATCCATAGTCACAGTTCTTATTTGATCCAATTGACTTTTCGTGGATAAATTAACAAGGAAATAATTTTATTTTATTATTTTTTAATTGTTTCCTATTATTATTATTATAATAGAAAACATTACATCATTTGCATAACATTTGTACAATAATTAGTATATTCTCAATATTATAGTTGTGTTGAACCATGTCTTCGTATTGAACTACACAAAAAACAAATTTTGTAACGAGTCCATTTTAAATCAGATCCCAAATCTAGTTCTCCAAGTTAACGTCATGTTAAGTTAACCTAACTCAACAACTCATAAAAAAGAAATACTTAGTCACAAAGATAATCATAAATTAAAATCTGAATCTTTTAATTCATTATATATTATGTACTATATGTTAGAGTTGATAAACAAAACAAAAATGTTAATATATGGAAAGAAATCCTGCAGCGTCAATTTTCAGGTATTATGTTTTCTAAATATATAAAAACTCTAAAAATATAAATTTCATGTTAAGAATAATCATTTTAATTTGAACTTAACGTTTAACTAATTAAGTCATGTTAATGTATTTTTTTTATATATAAAATTCATGTTACTTAATTTCAGAATACTGCTACCTTTTTGTCAATACTCTTGCTTGCAAGCCAATTATTCTAACTGTTTGGTGTTAATCTCGTCAACTATCTCTCTCTGCATTGGAAATATAATCTGGTTGCCGTTAGGATCACGAAAGCACCTATTCAAAATATTCTTAATTTCTAATATTTTTTTTGTTTTAAATTTAATGAAAAAATATTTTAATATACATTTTTGGACAATATTTTAACACAATATATTTATTCACTAATTCATTATTCATTTATTATCGTACTGAAGTATTTTAAATTTAATAAAAATAATAATAATAAATAATACATGTGTTATATAAAGTATTTTTTAAAAATTTATATTTAATTCTAAAATTAAACCAGAACTCGTAAATTTATGTACTGCAAAAAATCACCTACAAATCCACATGGAAAGTGATGCATCTCTGCAGAAAAAAGTTTGGCTATACGAAAAAGATTCTTAAAGGTGGAATATGTTCCTCGGAATAAAGCTTCCACTTCAACAGAGATGTTTTTCGATCAACTAAATTTTCTAGTTAGAAATCTCACATTTTATGTCTTTTAAATTGAACATTATTCTTTAATGTTTCTTTATAAATTAAAATTAAATTTCCAAACAGTTATCATTGAAATTTATATCCAAATAAAGTTAGGTTAAATTAAATTCGTCAAAATATAATTTATACTAGTTCAAAAAAATTCTTCGATAAACTACTCTATCTCCTCCTCTCTTTCAACATATAATTTATTTATTATGAAAATGCAAGGAAAATAAAATATGACTATTTAAGCTAAAATATGACCATTACAGTATAATTAATATTTTTTAAAATATTCATTATGAATTTTAGCTGTATGAAGAAATGTGTGCCTTTCGCATTTAATATATTCAAGTCAAACATGTTAATTCGCCAATAAATCAATTTCATTATTAATGGAGCTATTGATGATAGGTTTTGGTTACCTTTGATAAAATAAAATTAGATTATTATTAAATAATATTCTTTTTAAAAAATACATGTGTATAGTATTTCATACAAAATTGATTTTAAGAAAAAACGTGAATTTAATTTCCAAATTAGAAGGAAATCTTTAATTCTATGAAAAATGTCAGTATTACATTTATCGGTTAAGTTAATACAATAGTCTAAGAACAGTGAAACTTGTTATTAACTTAGTCAAATAAATTGTAATTATTTTTAATACTTATAAAATTTAGATTTGAAAATCTCCCGTCCTTTTAGATTAAAATTATAATTTTTACTCTGAAAATTATTTACTGTTTTATTAATTTGACCCCAAATTTAAATATATAATATGTATATATTTTGTGGGGCATTATTCCCTGGTATATTACTCATGAGGAGGGAAGAGATTCATTATATTTGGGAGGGGAATAGGACGAAGTGGATGAGAGTGTGCGTAACAAACTAAATTAGGGCTACCCGATCTTCACGCAAACCACCACTCTGATTTTAATTTTCTAGATCTGCAGATTCCGCTGAAATCATTTCGAAGCCTATCCAAATTTTTAGCTTTCAATTTTATTTTTGTGTATCTTTTCTGAATCAGAGTGTTGATTCCAATTGGGGTGCTGCAAAACTAGAGCGTAGATAGAGAAGGGTATACAAAGCAGAGTTTCCCCTCTTAGCATGTGAGCAATAATGGGCTCTGGAAATATAGTATCTTCTTCTTCCGGGCGCCCTGATTTGTCTATCTCTGGCAAGTCTTTTGTTTTTTTTTCTTGCTTTTAATGCTCTGCGTTTATTTGATTCTTCTTTTACCCTTTCTTACTGTATCGGATTTTCATTAGTATAGTCGTTCCCCTTCTTTTATATATGTGGGTATCAATTCCCAGACCCCGGGTTGTGGATCTGTGGATTTATTTGTGATCCTGTATGGTGAATTATGGGAAGGTTTCCAGTTGTTTAGTTTTCAGTGTCTCGGTTTCCTGTTAATTTGAATAGGCTAAGGGGAAAGTGAGTGGACAGAGATGATTCATCAAGTGTTTGTCTTTTTTTAAAAGGTGGTCTGGCCAGTAGAGAACTGGACTGCCCCACTTACTGCTCTATAATATATACAATTTGGCATTTCGGGAACCATCCATGTTTTGATGTATTGTCTGTTTTCTGGGCGTGGAAGGGTGCAGCGAGGCAATTCATTGGTCTATTTGGTTAATGTGGATTTTTGAAGCATTGGATTTCTCGAAAGGGGTTTTGGGGCTATAAGTTGTCATAATTCTATGTTAAGATTGAATTCCTCAATTAGTTTTGCAAATATAAAATTTGTTATTCTGTTATATTACAAAAAAGTTGGAGCCCGGGGAAGAAGAGGAGTCGTGCCTGGTATGAGGCAAAGACATTTGACAATTTGAACAGAAACATATTGCCATAGTTTTTGGCGTGATGTTGGTTAATCTGATGTCTATATTTCTTGAAATATTGAATTTAGCCTATTTTGCAGACATGCTATTATGATTTAAATTCTTACAATAAGTTTTGTTATATCACATATGCTGATTTAAAAATCTGTATTTTGCAGAGCTACGTGAGAAGTACGAGTTGGAGCTAGAAAATTTGACTCTGACCGCACAACCCTTTAAAACATTGAAATTCTTCACGTTAGCTGTTATTCAATGCATCAAGAAAACAACATTATATCTATTGGCAAAAGGTGGGTGGGTTATGCTTTTCAGTGTTGCGGTTGGGATTTTTGGCATAGTGCTCATGACCCTCGGTGGACTCCAAGAGAAGGTATTTTTATTCAGTCTGTACAATATATTGATAGTTCTGGAGCAAAGAACTCTCCGTTTATGATTCTTTTTGGCTAGTGTGTGCTACTTACCTTGGTAGCATATGTCTATATGAAGGATAATTTTTTCTTTTAATTTCAGCCATATGATACACATGTGAAGTTGACATTCATTTTTTAGGTAGCTCTTTTGTTCATTTTTTTTAGATAATTGGACTTCACAAATGCTTGTTCTTTTGTGCAGCATCTTGAGGAGCTTCTTGAATATTTTCGCTTTGGACTGTGGTGGGTGGCCCTTGGCGTTGCTTCTTCAATTGGTCTTGGTAAGCAAAATAAGTAATCCTATGGTCAGATATGGTTCCTAATTGTGTGATACGGGGTTTACTACTTATTAGGTTAACGTGGTTTGTCTTGTACATCTTGTTGATTTGAACTTAAAGAAAAGCAATTGCTTGTAATATAGATTTTACTCTCATAATTGTAAGGATCATGATTCTTTGCCATCATCTTGATCAAGGGCAATGTAGTCCCTGAGTTTTCATTTTCATTATTACACATCCACATTAAATTGTTCTTTTATCCTTTTATTTGGTTCAGGATCTGGTTTGCACACATTTGTCCTATATTTAGGTCCACACATAGCATTGTTCACAATAAAAGCAGTGCAGTGTGGCCGAGTTGATCTGAAAAGTGCTCCATATGATACAATACAATTAAAACGAGGTCCTTCTTGGCTTGATAAAGACTGTTCTGAGTTTGGGCCACCATTATTCCAGTCAGTCTATGGTTCACAGGTTCCTCTTAGCAGCATTTTGCCTCAAGTTCAGCTGGAGGCTATTTTATGGGGTATGGGAACAGCAATAGGCGAGCTTCCTCCTTATTTTATATCCAGGGCAGGTACAATGTGTCTGGCTTTTTCACTGTTGTTCCCTTACTCTAATAAAGTCATTGTTAATTTGATAGAATAGTCTGATCATAATCCTATACTATTGAGAAAAATGCTTACCATCTGATATTATTCTGTGGTGTAGTTACTATAATCCTCTATGGGTGGAAAAGAAAAAGAAAATTTATGAATAGTTTCCAGGAAATGAAAAACTGATTGACTATTATTTAAATATTATTGGTATTTTTCCGAAGCAAAAGTCAATTCCAGCATTTGAATTTTATTTTTCGTAATGGTTATCTACATAATGCAAGTGATTGCTAATTAGGGTCAACTTTACATTCAAAGCTCACAAATATTTTTTTTCTTCATGTGGCCTGGGAATAATGCATCATGTTGCTTAGTATTTTAAAATGAACGAAATAGCCACTCTTGAGGCTTTGCAATATTGTTAGAAAGTTTGGGTCTTAAACAAATTGTTAATAAAATTAGGTAAAATGGGAATAACTATTAGATGAAACAAATTGAAGAATTTGGCCATGTTTGTAGTTGGAGATCATGAATACATCCTAATATTTGCACGTGAGTTTAGTGATATTTATAACTGCGTCTACTTTAGTTTTGGCCATATAGGCCATTCAACTAATCTTATAGTCTCTTAATGACATGAGTTGTGACTTACTGTATGTATCTCAGTATTCTCCAATATGTCTACAAAGAATTTTTGGCTCCAAACTGCACAGTGAACAAATTTTGGATTTGGTATGTTGAAACATGAAACTATTTCAAACAAAAGCAGTTATAATAATGGATTATTGAAATATCTTCTTTCGTATGTTATCCTCAGGCATACTTGATGTAATTTTAGTCAGTTATCAAAAACTCTCATTTGAATAAAGTGCTTTTTAATCCCAAGTTTTAAATATCTGATGTACATCCTTTTTTTTTTATTTACCTTAATTTCCAGTGTCCATCTTTAGCTGGCTGATGAATTAATTCATTTTTCAGTAGTTGGTGCTTATTAGTTATTTTATTTACAAATTGGTTTGTACAATATTCTAATTAAATTATTGATGCAGCAAGCTTGTCTGGGAGCAGAGTGGATGCAATCGAAGAATTAGATAGTGATGATAAAGGAGTCTTGAATAGAATCAAGTGCTGGTTTCTTTCACACTCGCAACATTTGAATTTTGTTACTATTCTAATACTTGCTTCGGTTAGTATAGACTTCATGCTTCATTTCCAGTATTATTCTATGCTTATATGTTTATATTTTCCTCTGGGTATATGAAGTAGAATATTCTTTAGTGTAAGTTTGGCAGGACAACTTTTGCTAGTTAGTCAAAATCTTAACTCAATAGTTCTGTTTTTCCTCTTAAGGTTTCTCTGTTGTGATCCTGCAGTATGCACAAGTCTCATCACTGTAACTGACTGCTAATTGGATTATGCATTTTCATAATCCATAGAATGTTATTGAACACTATGCCAATTAATTAAGTATCAGGGTATTGTGGTGCATGTTTTAAGTTTTGCCACTTCTCTTGGTATATAGTATGGGATTTCGAAAACATGTTAGCTTCTAGCAATTCCTTTATTCTGAGGTCCATCCTGCTCAATAAAAATATCATTTATTATATATACCATATCAACTTGTAAACAGCTATTTACTGAGATTACATTTCAGGTTCCAAATCCTTTATTTGACCTTGCTGGCATCATGTGTGGACAATTTGGCATTCCATTTTGGAAATTTTTTCTTGCAACATTGATTGGAAAGGCAATTATTAAAACTCACATACAGGTTTGTATTTAACCTTTTCTTAGGTGATTTTATGGTATTGTAGACAAGGGAATGGTTTGTGATTGTGGGAGAAGCCTGAATCTCTTTTTATATTGTATATATACACTCGTTGTGCAAATTTCCAAGTTGGTCTTTCCCATCAATATTTATATTTATTAAATAAATATTGTAAACACTATATTGTTTATTTGATTTTGTGATTACTATTGACCTACGTGGTGAACTCTCTAATGATTTAACACCATTACCTGACTTTTTTGTGACCCGGCAAATAAGCAAATGGGAGGGTAGATTAATAGTTGAATAAAAAGAAAACATTTCAGTACTTCTAAAGATAAAAGTATCGTCATTTTGATCTTCTAAATAAATACATTGAAATAGTACTTCAATGCCAATTTTGCCTCAAATTAGTCCTCTAAAAGAAGCAATTTGTTGTGAAATTTTGACATCTGAGAACCATGTTTATGTATTTATTGTTAGAGAACCAGATTAATGGTGCCTGTCAATTTGGCGTACCTGAATAAGTGAACAAGTTCTTACACTTCCATTAAAAAAATCATTCAGACACATTTAAGCCTTGTACATCTACAAATTCTGATGGATCTTGTATGTCTATTCTTTTTGCAGACGCTATTCATCATCTCAGTTTGCAACAATCAACTTCTTAACTGGATTGAGAATGAATTTATTTGGGTTCTCAGTCACATACCTGGTTTTGCATCCGTCTTGCCTAGAGTGACTGCCAGTCTCCATGCGATGAAAGATAAGTATTTGAAAGCTCCCAATCCAGCTTCCCCAAATAAGCAGGTACCTATTAACTGTAATATGACTTATTTATCAACGCTTATACTTTGATTTGACCGTTAAATTCCTCAATATTGAGTTACGACCTCGAAGTGGTGTGGATGTCTCCGATGTATTTCTAATTTGTGCTACTTCGTGTTCTTGAAATCATCTCATGTTCATCTGCAGGGGAAAAAGTGGGATTTTTCTTTTTCTTCAGTCTGGAACACTATCGTGTGGCTCATGCTTATGAACTTCTTTGTTAAGATAGTGAATGCAACTGCCCAGAATCATCTGAAGAAACAGCAGGAGAAACATATTTCTGAATTAACGGAAAAGTCTACCCCAACAGACTCAGGCGTACAATGAATTGTTTATGTTCTGCTTGTGTTGCCCTTTTTTTAGCGGTTCCTTCTGCAAGCAGAAAATTGAAATTCAAATTACAGCAATTTCTTTTGGCCCCACAGAAGTTACCCTGAAAATCTGCATTAGAGGTCCTGCCAGGAGCTTCTTTAGGAATGAATATACACAGTAGGCAACTAAAGTTGCAACTTTATTTTAATTTGGGGCGACCATTGGATTTTAGCTTTAACCCTTATTAATTATTTGCTGCTCTAATGGAATTATAAGAGTTCTATTCTTTTGCATTAGTAAGACAAATTATTAGTTCCTATCTCTGGTAAACAACAAATTGTTCCCTTTCTCTCTTGCCCTATCGCTTGGTTTTAATCGTTATAGTTGCCCGCTTCAAATAATGCATCGTGAGTTCATCTGAGATTTCATGATTAAAGTCTAAATCAGTTTTCAATTTATGCTTAGTGAAATATTGAAGGAACAATCTTTCTATACCCATATAAAGGAATGCTATTGAAAAATGCAAAACGTTTAACAAATTGTAGAAAATATATTCTGTTTGGCATAAGGATTAACAACATGTCGACAATTTGGCATGAGGATGAACGAGGAGAGTCCATCCACATTTGCTGCTTTGTTTTTCCTAACCTAAGTTTAGAATTAATTTTTAGTCTTCATAAATGAATATAATCTTTTTAATTTAATATTAATTTTTTTAGTATTTCAAATTTTAACATTTAAATTAAAACATGTCATACAGTATAAAGATGGTGTTTGTTTAAATAATATACAGAAAAGGCTATAATAGTGAAAAATGAGTAACTTGGGCAATTCTTATTTTAAAACGGGTGCAACATCTTCATTTCTTTAGCCTTATGTTTATTTGAATAGATTTGGAAAAGAGTGATCGAGTGGAATTGAGAAAATTTAAAGATAAATCTTTTTGTTGTTTATTTGAGTGAATTTAGAGGTAAGTGAAAGTGAATTTGGAAGTAATGTTTGTGAAAATTAATGTATGATTTGATTGATATGACAAATTAAAAAAATTTACTTTCAAATTTACTCTTACATACATTCAAATCCACTCAAATAAACAATAAAAAAATTTATCTTCAAATTCTCTTAAATTCATTTAATCACTCTTTTCAAATCCTAAATTGAATAAAGACTTAAGGATAGACGGAACCTTGATGAGATAACCGGTAATTGCACCTCCACATTTCACAAATAATTAAATATATCATATAAAAGTGAATGATAAGATAAACATGCTTCTGTTACAATATTATATTAAATAATTACGCAATATTCTGATTTGTGTTCTTATCACATCCAGATAAAATATTATATTTTTTGTTGTCAAAGTTGCCACCTAACTAATTTATTACACCGTTTTTTCTTATTCACTTTTCATTTATTTGATCTATATTTGTAGATGATAAGACGAAAAGTACTTTTTCAATTCTTTTTTATTTTCTTTTTATAATACTGGAAGTATAAAACTAACTTCTGGATCTTCCCTCTCTTCTATATGCTCTTTCTCTACCCTCCTATTTTTTCTACTCTGTCTTTGCGTGTGTACCAATGCACTTCATCTTTTGCGTTTGTCATTTACTACTTTGCAAAATCAATGTCGCAATGTAAATCTATGTCATATGTGACAATGTACTACTTTTGCCTTTGTCTTTTTCTTTCTCTTTAATTTAACTCTTAATTTTATGTCTGTACTGAGATGATTTTAATGTTATGGACAATAAACAGATAGGCAAATTTTATTCGATAGTTTTTACTTAATTAGAATTTCAAATTTTATAAATCGAATAAAAAAGACATTGATTATAACATCTGGATAGAATCATTCTACTAATGTATAATTAATCGTAAGATGGACCCTATAGGTAGCTTAATTATTATTTTGGTTTAATTCACTTTTAAGTTTTTCACAAATTTTAATATTTTTAATTAAATTTTATTAATTTTTCATTTTATTGATTATTCAAAAAAGTTTATATTTTTTTATTGAATCATAGTTTTTTTTTTGTCAAAATGTTATTTGTCTATTTATCTTACTCATATGTATGTATTAAGAATATCTTCATAAAACTTTAAGATCCGTATAAAAGTACACGTTTAAGGTACATACGTCTCATAATATTAATTAAGATAGAAGATTCGAGTTTGCATACTCGTTTGAAGTCAAAAGGAATATATAAAGGTTTTTTTTTTTGTGTAATGTTGATCTTCAACATTTGACATTTGATTATGTTTAGATTAGAGTACGTGGCAACTATTATGAACATCGTCGACAAACAAAATAATAATTAACATGTTGGATTTTTGATTACTGCATTATAGCATTTACGTGCCGAAATTTGTATTCTACAATGTTGGACGATGAACTTCAATTTCACGTTTTATTTCAACATGATATAGTTAGTTTAGTAGAATTAATGATTTAATATTCAGTGATTTAACAGTTAATAATTACATTATTCAATTCGATGAGAACTATTTCAATATCATAAAAGGAATTTTAATGTTTGGTTAAATTTTAAACTTTGCTTGAAAAGAAAATTAAATAATTTTCGTAAAATTACGAAAATCTACCAACAATTTTCTTAATCAAACATGCAACCCACATTAAGTATTTATTTTTAATAAATTATATTTATTATTATGGAAAATATATGTGAAGTCAAAAGAGATGTGATCATATTATTGACTATCGTAGGGTGTGAATCGAGGGGTGGTTGTTAAATTGTTTTGATTCTCACATTAATGTGGTTACTCGAATAGCAATTTTGAATTTCAAATTGTTTATTTCGGGATTTACTTTGAATCTCTTTTGTCATCACAAATTACAACCACTTATATAAACTAATATTATTTAATTCAATAAATACAAAAATTACTTATGTTTTTTTATACAAAAGCAAGATAATGTACATGCCATTGTGGAATTTGATTAAATGAGAGTTGGGTTTAAGTCAATCGAAAGAGAATAGTTATCCTAGTGGGTGAAATTAATGTAGGTATTAGGTCTTGCTTCTTAATTCCTTTATAGTGATAGACCCAAATGGGTGTAAAAGTTAAAAATATAACCTTTTTCAATGTTCTTGAATCTATTTCAAATCATAGTTTCTTATCAAATTATGTTAAATAAAGCTTTGTATTTATAATTTTGAGGGGACATGTGGTTTGACCGAGAAGAAGAAGAGATAAGATAATGACATGAAGAAAGAAGAGAGTGATAGGAAGATTTAATCGATTCCCATTAACAAGTGGTATATGATAATTCAATTTCCAAAATGATCATGTGAAATTGAACTTATCCAAGTGCATAGGAAGAATGAATGTGTGGATGAATTATAAGATGAGAGTAAAAACAAGGTTGTAAGATAACCATTACTCATAAATGCATTAATGTATCAAAAAAAAGTTGCTTATACTTTTCCGTGCCCACCTTTTCTTCTTTTTCATTCCACCCTCTTCTTCTCGTGAACACACCAAATGCATTTTGGAAAACTTTGCACCCTTTCTCTTTTATCAACACTATTTTTCTTTGTCCTTATCCTAATCGACCTGATTCATAATTTCGAATATTGCTACCACTGTTTTGGACAGGGAATTTCTACTAGTCAATTTTGAGGACGAAAAACAAAAAATAGTGGTTTCCACGTCATTTATTGCTGATAAAGGTAAACAAGACTGAGATTGATTTTAGAAACTTTAAATAAAAAAGTAATGATATGACACATTTTTACATTTATTTAATATATATTACAATAATAAAACGAATCTATGTTATTTTAAATTTTTTTAATAAATAATAATAATATTAAATAAATCTAAAATATTTATATTTGTCAAATAATCTTTACTCCTAATTTAATATATTAGTAAAAAACGGCGAACGTTCCCAGTGGGCAGGACTTGATGTCATTCCCTTCTCGGCTTTCAGCGTCTTATTTTAAAGCCCTAATCTAACGTATGCACTTTCTATGTTTTTAATATATGTATCTATTTAATATAATATTATTTCTTTGTGTCATTTATTGAAAGTCATAAAGAAAAAGGAAAATTACTGGTTTAAAATTAAACAGTGAATGTGAAAACCAAATGCATACTTATGGTTTTGGTTGTGCGATGATGATTTTGTACGGAGAGAAGAGAGTGACAAGGATAGATGGTTGGAGATAGTATTGAGGGAAATGATGAAGATGCATAAGGGAACAGTGCAATTATAATATGGTGCTCATAATAATGATATTGGTTAATTAGTGGAGTATGTATTTCCTAAAGAAAATCATTTTAATAGAAAAGAAAGGTGTGCATAAATATTATTTGTAAAAAAAAAGGGTTATTCGACCCTTATTTGTTAATGGTTGATTCGTTAGTGAATTAATTAAATTTAATTTATTTATTAATAATATTAAAAAATTTAAATCCGATACAACTCGGTATAAATTAATGGATTAAACGAATTAACTTAATAACAACTTTTTTTTTTCTCAAATCCTAAAAAAAGTTTACAAATCTTCTCTAAGTAAAATCAAGAAAATGTTAAACCCAAAATTCAATAAAAAATCACAAAAACATAATATAATCTAAATACATTTAGAGATATAAAATAATATTTAGGATTTTTCTTTCTTTCATATAATTTAATATTTAAAATTTATAATAAATCAACTCGAATCACTAGAGTTTAAATAGGGTAAGTCGAGTTTCTAGTTAACTTGATTCATTCTTATTGTCAAAATTTAAAGAGTTCTAATGACAGTTGATAATTAAATGATAAAATGAAAATGAGCAAAATGTAAAATAAAATTAAATTATATTAAATTTTGATATATACTAAATAATGAATTAAATAATTTTATGTTATTTATCTTATTTGACATGTACCTGATAATAATATGATAAAATATATATTATGTTGAAATAAAAATATTATTCCTTTAACTAAATTATTACAAAAATTATGTAGTTAACCTTCTAGTTATAGAAAGATTGTGTACCAAAATTATGTTAAATACCATATAAGTCGTAAAATGCCATATTAGTTTATTGTGTATATGGATATGAAAATATATCCACACAATTGTTTAATTACATGAAATTCGATATTATATGTCTTTCTTTTTTAATAAAAATAAAATCTACAATAATGTATTTATTTACTTTAAAATAAAATAAAACTCAAATTGACATCCAACATAACAATCACTCTAAAATATCAAAAAATATAAGGTTATAACCTATCCAATTAATAAAAATATTATGAAATAGTAAAAACATCATTGAACGATAAAAATAAAATTTACAAAAGAAGATAAACACCATTAAAAAGGAGAGATTTAATTTACCAAGATGCCATGGTGTAAATATTTTTTATCTAGAGATTAAAGTTATTGATGGATTAAATAGATACAAAATTCATAAGAGTCAATTTTAAATCCAACTAATTTAAATAAAGTTGTCATATTTTGATGAATTTTTATCCTTTTATGCGAACCTTTCTTTTATCGAATATTTCTGAGGGAACAAGAAGAACAATGATTTTAATGTAAATTGCCAATATTTTAGTATTTGCAATTTGACTTAAATTAAACGAGGTTTTCAATCTGTAATGTGTTATTAATCATTAATTTTATATAATTTATCTTCATATAAATTATTCCAATGTGAATAATTTTGAAGTACAATGTTTCTCTTAATTATTGGACTGTTATATTTGAAGAGAAAAATGAATCTTATCCAAAAGGGTAAAATAAAATTGAGAATGTGAATGTTTCTAGAAGAACAGGGCAGACAAGGTCACACGTTTAAGGCTTTTAGGTGACAGACATGGCATCACATGTGAAACCAATTTCAATTCTCTCTCTTTCATCACATAATCTGCCACGTCACACCCTTACATCATCCATTATCATCTAATCTATCTAATTTCACCCACTCATTTCCTCATCATTAACCAATTACTCTTTTATTTATTTATTTTAAACACAATTTTTTCTTAATTTTCTAAACATTGCCAACAACTTTAGTAACACGCATAAAAAATGTTATAGACCAATTTTGCATAAAAATATAATCTTAAATTTTTCATTTTTTTATAACAAAGGTTGGACATAGTAGATTAATTTTACAATTTGATCACGTTTTATTTATTTTTCGTATGAGGAAAATGTTAGACTCTCCTAACTAAGTTGACGTATTTTTGTCGCAAAAACCAGAAATTCGGTAACAAGTCAGTTATTATTACTAAAAAAAGGTTTTAATGTTGCAGTTACATCCTACGCAAGTCAATAAATTGAATTATAAATCGATCCAATTTTGTTATGCTTATGTAATCAAGAAACAATTTGACAGAGGTTTCTCACAAACAAATTCCGATGTTGCGGCTGAATTAGACTTTCATAAAAATAAAATCTCAATTGAATTATTATAATTAGAAAATATTTTAGAAAATAAAAAATAAAAAATATTTAAATTGCCTGACTGAGATTCTTATTTAATGTAATTATTATATGTGGTAGTAACAGTAACAATTTATAATTGTAAATGAATTTGTCTATTTAAATTTTGCATATACATGTGAATGCAGGATGGAACTGACATGATTAGAAAACAAATTCAAATTTAATACTTTATTTATAAAATTATTATAATTTAACTTTATATTTAATAGACTTGATATCTCCGACCAACATAATCATGAACTTAAATAATTATGTTTTAACCAATTTTTTCACAAAATTTTAAAGGAAAATTATTATATCATCTGACTAGAAAATTTCAATTACAAGTAAAAACAGAAACAAAACTAGGATTAAGTTTTTTATGCAGCTGAATATAAGTTTCCATGTCTTTTTGTTTTGACATGTAGAAAGTAAGACACAGATTTGACGTATGATGAGTTGGACCATTGACTGAATAAAATAGTAGGTCAAATTAAGAACTTCATTGCATGGGCATAAGGGAAAATAGTTTTGTATTTTTCTTCTTCTTGTTCACACATAATTAAATACAATATCGAAAAACCACATTATTATATATTCCCTAAATTAAATGGGTGGATCAGGTTTTCTTTTTTTATTTTCTTTTTTATGATAAAACAATTGTAAACACAATTTCCACATATCTTTTTTCTTTCTACGTTTTTTTTTTATTTATTAAATCAGGTTGTACTTTGGACACCGTAGATTCTTTCCACATAGATTGAATCGAATCATTGATTAAGCTTCTTGCCAACATATTTCGCCAACAGTTTCACACCTGTTAGTATCGTGTTTGTCGGGATACAAAATTAGATATATTTATTTATCTATATATATATTTTAACAAATATATCGTAAAAAGTAGTCATTGATAATAAATGGTAAATAACAAATATATAATAGATAAAGTAAGTTAAAAAAACTTATAATGTAACTTTAGATATAGAATAGATTATCTTGATAATAAAAATTAAATTATGTGCAATTGAAGTTTTTGATAGGCAATACCTTCAATGATACCGTATCTAATGTTAAAAAAAATTACTTTTAACCGAAATAAAAATATTCTGGCTGTATAATTATCTTGAATGAAATTTGTGATATATTAATTTGTAAAGTTATTATCTATTTAAAGCATTTTTATAAAATTTAATTTGAAATGTTGTATTGCTTTTTCGTGAATCGTGTTGCATAATAAAGATATTTAAAGATCTGGTTTGTTTTTTTATTTTTTCTAAATGTAGATCTCTCTTAAAATATTATATTACTTTGTTATTGATTTCACACTTAATTTAGAGATAAGGATATACAAAAATAAATAAATTATGAACATCTTAAAGTTGTTTTTATAAAACTCATTCCCTTTTTATATAGATTTTCAATATAATTTTAGTATAATATTGAAACTATTGAAAGATTATATTTAATCCATCAATAAAGAAGATAATATTAAATTAAAGTAGAGAGAAAATCTTAAAAAAATCTTTAAAAGCCACGTCTCAGATCATAAAGATGTATTAAAGATTTGATTTGTTTTTTCTTTTTTCTAAATGTAGATCTCTCTTAAAATATTATATGATTTTCACACTTAATTTAGAGATGTAAGGATATACAAAAAAATAATAATTAAAATTATGAACATCTTAAAAGTTGATTTCGCAAAACTCATTCTCTTCCTGTATAGATTTTCAATATAAGTTTAGTATAATATCTTGAAAAATTATATTTAATCCGTCATAATATTAAATTAAAGTAGAAAGAAAATCTTAAAATAATCTTTAAAAGCCACGTGGGCCTATCTGAGATCATAAAGATGTATTAGTTTCTTATCATCTAGCTTCGCAACGCCTATAAATACACCCTTCCATTCAACACTCTCTTTCACAAGCTGCCTTCGTCCTATCACAACAACATTACATTGATTCCGTCTTCCTCATCACTGCTTCGCTTGCTGCTCGCGCACACGCCAACCATGGCCGGTGGAGGTTTCGCCAGCGCCGCCTCGGGCGGCGAATTTGAGGCCAAAATCACTCCCATAGTTATTATTTCCTGTATCATGGCTGCCACCGGTGGTCTTATGTTCGGTTACGACGTCGGTGTTTCAGGTAATCCTTCTTCTCTCCATACATACCCACCCGTTTCTTATTCCTTTACAATTTATAAACATTTTTTCTTGTTTTTCACCAAATCAACCATAGGTGACCTACCTCGTTAGACACTACCACCAACCTATATCTCGTTTTGAATCTTCTTTTTTTCTCCCGTGAACAAAATATATTAATTTATTACTATATTCCAACCTAGTCTCTTGATCATAGATCCAATCTTTTGTGTTTAGTTCTGATTTGAAATATCCTCCTTCGGATCTCACTACAATGAGATGGAATGAAAAAGTTATTGGATAAGTATATAATGAAATTAACAAGTTTTTCTTTTATCTGAAAATATTAGTTTTTAGTTTCGATTCCGATATTAACAAATTTCTTCTGCAACTTTTTAATAACAGATCAGGTATCATTATTTGATTCGTATATATATTTCAAACAGATCAATCACAAAATATTTATATATTTAAAATAGATTAATTATAAAATGTATGTATATTTAAACCGATCAATCACAAAATTATATATATATATATATATATATATATATATATATATATATATATACGGTAAAAAATTATAAAAACAAATTGTTAAACAACATTTTTTTTTTAGTTTTGTTTGTGCATAGTTTTCTCATTTTCCTTACCATATTTTTCAATTATATACCCTAAAAGTCAATGAGAAGTAAACCCACTTTCTCTTTCTTCGTAAGGACAATCTTTTTTATGTTCTAATATTAATTGAGCATATTTTTTTGTTGGATTATTATATTAACAATTTTTTTAACAACTTTTTCTGACAATACATTTTACTATTTTATTGATATATATATATATATATATATATATATATATATATATATATATATATATATATATATTTGAAACATAACCATAACACCTTACCTAGATAGTTATAAAAAAATTGTAAAAAGAATAATTAAAGAAACATTTTTCTTTTTTCCTTTGGGAGTATTAATAATGTTACGGTGGTCTGTTTAATCAGGTGGTGTGACGTCTATGCCACCATTCTTGAAGAAGTTTTTTCCGACCGTGTACAAAAAGACGGTGCAAGAGAAAGGTTTGGATAGCAATTACTGCAAATACGACAACCAAGGATTGCAGCTATTCACCTCGTCTCTGTATCTGGCTGGTTTGACTGCAACGTTCTTCGCTTCCTACACGACTCGTAGGTTGGGAAGAAGGCTAACTATGCTCATCGCTGGATTCTTCTTCATCTGTGGAGTTGTCCTTAATGCCGCCGCTCAAGACCTTGCTATGCTCATTGTTGGTAGAATCCTTCTTGGTTGTGGAGTTGGTTTTGCTAATCAGGTACCCATTTTCATCTTTTCTTTAGTTAACAGTGATATTTTGTTCGAAAACGTCAATTTGAACTACGTACGTGTTATACTGCTACGTAGTACTCACTAATTTAAGTTAAACGAGTCCGTGTTGACTAACTGAGGCACTGTTGCTATAGGTTGTGGTCGAAAATAAATATTGCTATGCATGTGTCAGTCGTTCATTGATTGCTGTATGTATAAAATAATAAATGCTTTGAAAGAAAATAATCACAATATACAGTTTTTGTCTTACGAAAATGACATTTTAAGAAAAATAGTAAGAGATTTTAATCAGAATAGGATATGGTTTTCTTGTATAGTTTAAACGAAGATATTATTTTTACATAGTGGTCATGTTTATTTGCGTAGTCAAGATTCCTGTGTCCCTTTCGTCTAAAGAGAAAAAATAGTATATTCAGTTCTTATTTAGTATGTATTGCGTGTATCTATATTCTATAGAGAGAGAACATGGCCGACCTATGAATTTATATTAGGTTAAGAATTTAATATACATAAAAATTCAATGGCTTTGTCGTGCAGAGAGATGAGTATATGTGTCCTACAACTACTTGTGGATTGTCATGTGCCAACGGGACCCAAATCCCAGACTTTTGTCACAATTTTCTTAATCATTTTTCCTGTTACTCCCACACTCCTAATCGCCATCAATTTCCCAAATCCAGTTTCTTAATAATTTTTCTTATACTTTTAAATATTCTTACCATTGGACGTTTAAGGCACTTGTGACAGTGACCCTTTTATTTTTTTACCATATTTTATAATTGTTAGTTTTTGTCACCTTGGTACAATTCTTTGTAGCTTCCAAATTTGAATCAATTTAAAAGTTTCGCTTTTGAAAAATTGAAAAGGTTCCATTTTTCCGTCATTCTTTACTCTATTAGTCATAAGTTGGACCTTATATATGTTTATTGATTCCTTACGTATCTGTTTATACATAAACTACTTGTAGTCCGATCATTAGATATTTTTTGATGACAGGCCGTGCCGGTGTTCCTCTCAGAGATCGCACCTCCAAGAATACGAGGAGCATTGAACATACTGTTCCAGCTCAATGTCACCATTGGCATTCTATTTGCCAACCTTGTCAACTATGGCACCAACAAGTAAGTACTTTATTACGTTTCTTCAGAGTACTTACTTCATTAGATTTGGAAAACTAACCCAATCAGATGATGTGACGTGTTTTTTAGAAAAGAGTAAGTTAGTATTAAAGTCAAAATAGCAGTCTCCCAGATTGTATTTTTTTTCCAGTGTTGAGTTTTCATCACAAGTAATAGTTATCAAATCGAAGTAGTAAATAATAGTACCGGTGATACCGGTCAAAATTGTTAACTGTTGAAAGGGAAACAACAAAAGGACAACCATTAGTATGACTTTTATGTTTAATCAACGTAATCAAAGTTGTAGCCCATGCTTGCTTCTCTGTAGTGAGTTATTTGCTAACGAGACAAGTGTCAATTCAGTGTGGCCATCAACCATGTGTTTTGAGTCATTCGTCAAAGGCGCATGCTTCAGAAAAAATGGACTAAAACACTGCGCGATTTTAAACTGCGGAGGATTTCAGGCGTTGAACCTATAGTTCTCTTTCTGATAAATTATTTAAAACAAATATCATGTTTAATTCAACAGTGACGTCTTCAACAGTTGAACTACATTTATTGTATATTTCTTTCTTCAATAGCAGAGAATCCTGTTCCAATATTTTGCATTTTCGTTGTCACCCATGTCAGAAAAGGCCCACATGGTCCAGGCCAAACCTTTTAGGCTTTCCAAATTTTCACAATTTTTTCAAGACTTTTCAGTTCATATTTTAGAAATGCATGGGAAGCTAGTACTGGGGAAATCCCTGATACAAAGTAAAAAAAAAAAAAAAAACATCACACGGGCATTCATTCAAGAGAAATGATTATGTTCTGTCGTAAAATGATTGCTAATGTTTGAGACATAATAATTAAATTCCGAATTTTTTGTTTGTGTGTTTTGGAGCTGTATTGACTGAGTATTATTGTGTGGTGACATGGAACAACAGAATCAAAGGTGGGTGGGGTTGGAGGCTATCTCTGGGGTTGGCCGGAATCCCAGCACTTATGCTGACCGTAGGAGCCTTGCTGGTGGTGGACACCCCCAACAGTCTCATTGAACGTGGCCGTTTGGATGAAGGAAAAGCTGTGCTAAGAAAGATTCGTGGCACCGACAACGTTGAACCTGAGTTTCTGGAGCTCGTTGAGGCAAGTCGTGTCGCCAAAGAGGTCAAGCACCCTTTCAGGAATCTCCTCAAACGCAGAAACAGACCACAGATTGTGATCTCCATTGCGCTCCAGGTAATTAACTGTCAGAACACGTAAACAGATTCAGCCATATGTACATACATAACATAACTCAACTCATTCATATGTTAAAACAGATATTCCAACAATTCACGGGCATCAACGCAATCATGTTTTATGCTCCGGTCCTGTTCAACACGTTAGGATTCGGGAGCGATGCATCCCTGTATTCCGCCGTGATAACTGGAGCTGTTAACGTGCTCTCCACCGTTGTTTCTATCTACTCGGTGGACAAACTGGGACGTCGTCTTCTCTTGCTGGAAGCTGGTGTGCAGATGTTTTTGTCTCAAGTGGCGATAGCCATCATATTGGGAATAAAGGTGAAGGACGATTCGAACGACCTTTCGAAAGTTTATGCAGTGGTGGTGGTTGTGTTGGTGTGCACTTTCGTGTCTTCTTTTGCATGGTCTTGGGGTCCTCTTGGGTGGCTTATCCCCAGTGAGACTTTCCCATTGGAGACTCGTTCCGCCGGACAGAGTGTCACCGTTTGCGTCAACTTGCTCTTCACCTTCGTCATTGCGCAAGCCTTCCTCTCTATGCTCTGCCACTTCAAGTTCGGCATCTTCTTGTTCTTCTCTGGCTGGGTCTTTATCATGTCTGTCTTCGTGCTTTTCTTGTTACCCGAGACAAAGAATATCCCCATTGAAGAGATGACTGAGAGAGTGTGGAAACAACACTGGTTCTGGAAGAGGTTCATCGATGATGATGACAAAGCCGCCAATATCTCTAATGGATTTGATCCATCCTCTGTTTTGTAGATTACATCATTTTAGGATATAGAGAATCAATCTTCCCTTGTTACAGCTAATAAGCTAGTTTTTTTTTTTGTTTTTTTATTTCCCCTTCAAACTCCTGCAACTTTGTAGTTGTTCCTGTTTTCAAGCTATATATATATATAACAGTATAGTTTATTCTTCCTTTACACGTTTTACTTCGAAAAAAATTTAATCTGATAAAGGTTAAGAAAACAGCAATAGGAGCATAAGCAAAGGAACAGAACGAAAACACGTAATGAAAAGTTAGAAATTTTTATGGTGCTTTAAATAATTACAAAGATTTCCTATATCAATAATGGTGTGGAGTATTTTCTGTAAAGCATTACACGATTTTATTTGAAAACAAGTAACTAAGTTGATCAGTGATTGTGCTGAAATATTTTCTTACAACAAATGATGACATTCACAACTCAAGTCAATTCTATGGCCTTCATTTTTAACAAAACACTAAAGTGGAAAATGTAGAAGAAACTCACTCTTAAAGCAGGAGATAGTTGAAAATTTAAATGTGAATTTTAGTGATAGAAATAAGAAACTTCAGTATGATATAAGAAAAATAATTTATTAATTAATTGACTTTTTTGAGTTGAAAATGGTGTTAATTACCTAATTGAGGTAACATTTATGTAATCTCCTTAATGAATATAAAAGACTCATAAGTTACAGTATCATGGTAGTGGATGTTGTTGTGTAAAGAGAATGCTTATTGCTTTTCTCATGCGCAAAGCAATGCGACCTCCAAATGGGAACAATGTAGTAGAGTGGTTGCTATTTCATGATGACACTCACCAATCATTTCACAAAACATGTTAAATATACAGAAAAGTCATCATGGTTGCAATGAAGTGCAGTAGCCGCACAGATCCAAATCGTTTTCTCCGACATTCTTGCCTTTCAAGTTTCACTAACTTAAACCCATAACCACTCACAACAAAGACTATCATGTCGCAAATTGTAAGGATACAGAGTATATTCTCAATTATCAGTATTTTGGTTCACATTTTAATACACAAATATGCTCTTTATTACCATTTTCACGGCCATTATCTATGATTCAACCTTTATAATCCCTAGTTAATTTAATCTTCTTCGTCATCGATTTTTTTCTGCATGCGCTCCACTTTGTTCGTTGTATTTCACTTGATTGATACTTTGTTTTCAAAGTAAAGTTTTTTTTTAATCAGCGAAAGCAAAGGTGAAAATCAAAATAAAACACCACCCAGTTAAAAATGCTTGCATGCAAATGCATTAATTCAAGTTTGGACCGGTTTTACCACACACTAGTTTAATTTGTACTTATAAATCTTCTTACCATGCATGATATTGATCTATATATTTGTTGTCATGCAAGCTAATCTAATAAAGGGCCAAATAAAATTTAGCCAAAAATATGAAGACAGTCTTTGATCCACTTTCACCTTCCAAACTTGATTGCAACGAGACCCAATGGGGCCACCTTGTTCATATTAAAAAGGAGGTTTTCATCAAAAGAAATAATAATAATAATAATAATAATAATAATAATAATAATAATAATAATAATAATAATAATAATAATAATAATAATAATAAAAGAACCAACTAATTAACTTTTCTATTCTTTAAGTTCCATTCTCCATCTCCCTAGTGAAAAAGGATATATAAAGATCCCAGAGAGAAGAGAAGAGAAGAGGCTCAATTGCTCAAACCTCAGGAAAAGGAAAAGGTGATTCCTAATTACTGTGCAGAGCTTGTAGCCATGGCATTCACAGAGAAAGCTGTGGTTTTCTTGCTGATGATGATGGCAGCTTTTCATGTTTCACAGGCAGCTGTGCACAAGGTTGGGGACTCGTCTGGCTGGACCATCATTGGTAATATAGATTATAAGAAATGGGCTGCTACCAAGAATTTCCAAGTTGGTGACAGTATCAGTAAGTTCCCTCGCTCCAACTCTTTACTTATGTTCATTGGGACATAGATGAGTTCGAAATTTTCTAGGAAATGGAAAATCCTTTCAACCTCCTTTAACAAAACAAACCACCTTATCAAAATATTCGCTTGAAAGAACTAAAAACTGGTAATTTGTGTGATCAGTTTTTGAGTACAATGCCAAGTTCCACAACGTGATGCGAGTGACACATGCTATGTACAAGTCCTGCAATGCATCGTCCCCGTTGACAACCATGACTACTGGGAATGACACCATAAAGATAACAAATTATGGTCACCATTTCTTCTTATGTGGCATTCCTGGTCACTGCCAAGCAGGGCAGAAGGTTGATATCAACGTGGTGAAGGTATCTGCTGCAGCAGCACCAACACCAACATCAGCAATGGCATCTCCAGTTCCACCTGCTAATGTACCAGCACCCTCTCCAAATGTTGCATCCCCATTCATTGTTGCCAAAGGAGGTGTCGGGGTCTTGACTTTGGCTATTGCTTTGGTTGCATTTCTTACTCTTTCTACCCATGCATGATTGGGATTTATACTTGTTAAGAATAATATGGTTTACTCGCCATTTGGATTTTTTATTTTGGACATGTCAAGATATTTCGATACTTTTTCATTGTCACGATCCTTGTAAACGTTTTCTAATGACGAGATTTTCTTTTCACGTCTGATTTTTGGATTGGTTGAGTTTAGACACTAGCTTGAATAAATATTAACCGAAAAAAATGTTTCTGTTACAAATATTAAATGAATAAATATTATATAATTTCAATCAGACACAAATATTCAGTAAAAAAGGTTTATCTCTGTTAATTAAAGGTAAAATTTTCTCCAATTTCAATAAAATGTTCATCCCGACGTGTTATGTGAATGAGTTTATCATTGGAATATTATATAAATATTAATAATATATTTATGTTAACATAAACAGTAGAAATTACTTGTGAAAAGTAGTTTGTTGTCAAGTGAGATCTCGTTACTGCGTACACTGTAGATCATGTTATTGTGTTTAATAAATATTTGAATTTTAAATTATAAAATATCAATTCGTGGTAACTCATACGTTAATATATTTTCCAACAAATGTTTATCCTTTTGTAGTGTTTTGTGATTGCTTCTATCATATTAATTAATTCACATAAATTTTAACATAAAAATGAAAAATAATGATAGAACTTAAAAGATTTTAAAATTAAATACCATTTGAATGACTGAAATAAATTTTTAAATTGATTTTAATTTTATAACATTTAGTTTATAACTATTGATACTCTTAAATTAGGCATCCGTTATAACAGATGGAAAGCGAAGAAAGCAATGACCTAAACCAAAAGAAGAAATGAAAAAGAAACACGGATCTTGAAAGACCACACTAAAGTCAACTATCATTATGTTCCCTAGTGTCTAATATACAAAATTCTAGGGCATGCTGTTTACAACCCCATTCCTAAATATTGGTTTATCTAGCCTACTTGAACATGAATACAAAAATAATATAAATAATAAAGAATGATCTTCAAGGAAAATTGAACGCGGAAAGAACTTCGAGTAAGTTACAGGCGGCGTTAGTCAGGTATCTGATTCTGGAGCAGTCCATTTAGCAAAGGGCGCTCCACCTCTGTATTCCTTGTCGTCAATCTTTTATACTGATGTCCTATCCTGTGGAGAGAGACAACCATATGAATCCTGGTAGATTCATAATTAATCTTTCCCAAGACTACACAGTTGCACATATTTATTGCAGAAAAAATACCACTAAATATAAAGATAGATAGAGGTTTCAGTCCCATTCATCCTCTTAATGGATCTAAAAAAGTATAGCTTGATTAGAGGTTATTAATAAAAAAAAATCATGTTTCTTATGAAGAGATAATCTCACAAAGCTGTGTCCATAACCGCGTTCACTTTCTGCAAATCGTGCACACATGGTCAACGATATATTTCGAAAAGATAATTTGAGTAAAAGATAACACTCCTGTTTTGTGCTAGGGGATCACTAAAAACAATAAACAGCATAGTAGACATGCCTGCAAACCTTGACAATAAAAATAGCAATTTTGCTGACACTAAATATCAGAATAAATTTTGGAAAGGTCCACCAAAATAGAACTCAGTTTCATAGGAACCGTGGTAATCCACAACAAAGAAAAACTAACAGCTTTTAGAATTTAGAATATAAACAAATATGATAGACATAAAATATTCAAATTTAGAATTTGAATAAACAGAATAGGAGGTGTAAAGCTTCAGAGACCTTACACTAGTTGACTGAAGCTCTAACGTATTCACATTTTTATTGTCCTGTCAAATTACAGAGTACAATAAGTTTAAAGATAAATTTATGCAGGTTCAACTCCAATACACCAAAAGATTGAACAGTTACTAAGATTACCTCAATCAACAAATCTTTTCTCGTTATCAAACCAAGCACACGAGATGGTCGAGGAACAACAAATAAATGCCTTAGACCAAGTTGACGGAAAAGATTGTATACCTGTTTTCATCAGTCAGACATCATGGTCATCTGACTACCAAAATGGATAATGGAAATGAAAAAAGATTATTTAATTCACTTTGGATGACACACCTTTGTCAAAGACATATCTTCTGGTACAATATACGGTGAGGGATTCAAAAATGGAGCAAGATCAATGTACATTTCTAAGTCATCTGAACTTAGATGTATATCCTCAATACATATTCCTTTACTAGAAACAGGCTTTGCAAATTCACCAGAATCATGCCTGGAAGTTAAGGAGTCATAAACAGGGCATCATACAGATGTAAAACACCTAACCGACAATTCACAAGAAACCTTACCTAATTGATCTGGCCCCACCTCGAGAATCCGAGGGTAAATGGCTATGCTGGAAATCAACCTTTGACTGAAGAATTACCAATAGATGACTGCATAGAATAAAAGCATAAAGAAGCTTGAGTTTTCAAGAGATGCAAGCTTTAACCTCAAGTTGCAACCAAAATGATAGAGTATATAAAGTTTCTTATCTCATTTTTCTCACCTACGAAGCACTAACCCAATAACAAGTGGTTCTCCACTTCTTGTGTGATCAATCACCTTGCATAGTAAATTGTGAAATACAACTAAGAAAATGTAAGGAATAATGTTCAAGTCAAGATTAGTACAAGATTTATACATACTGGAAAACCATTGTGTTTATTGCTCCGCAGAATGGAGACCACATCTGAAACCTTAACAACACGGGGGAAAGAGACCACCTTCAATAGACAGATTTAAGCATACATTAGCGCCCAAAGGAATAGCTACAGTTAAAAGCATGTGAAACATAGTTTACCGGTGACAGCCTCATTTTTCATAAATGTTAACCAATAAAGGCAACATTACCACCTCAACTAGCACCCACTGATTTTAGGTTGTATCCACTCTCATAATTTAATGCTTATATATTCAATTAGAGTTTTATTTTTTAATTCCCTCCTCCTTCCCTCTTTTACGTGCCAAACGAGAAGAAATAAAATATTCCAATCTGCCTTTACACAACACAACTCGGCCTTTGGTTATAATAGAATGCATCCAGAACAGCCAGTAATTCAACTAGGCTTTAAACTTGGGTGACCCTAACCTGTTCTTCGTTCCAAACTATTTCACCACTTGGAAACACTGAAAGAAAAAGTTAACATAAATTGGACAACTGCTAACAAGAATTGAGGAGCAATTTGCATTCATCTTTCCCCTCCCACTACTAGAAAACTTCCATCAAAACACAACTTAATTAGACAACAACTGTTAATCTATATCCAACTTCTTAACTAATACAGCAACACACACTCAGTGAATATGCACTTTCTTATATAATTTTTTAAAATTATATTTACCCTTCCACTCCCACAGGCTTCCTTTGCTGTCATATTCCGCATCTCATATTTAGGCCTTGATTCCAGTAACGGAATGCCCCTCAATTGAGCCTGCTCCTCATAGATACCTTCGTTAAAAGCATCACCAACAGCCTGTAATAGAAAAGCTTAGTGCATTGTCTAGTAATTTTTCTTTATAGCAGGGAGTTTTGACATGCATACCTTTGATATAAGAAGAACAAGCATTATAAGAGGTAAAAATTTTAAGTTATTTGAAATTTCAACCATAATCACACATAGAGACACTGTCATCCGCATTGAGCCTCCAAGAAAAGATGCAGCTCCCAGCAAAGCATACCTGAAGATAAGAAAATATTAAGTGTAAATTTCTATTAAAATACAACTAAACATGACTGTCATAGGACCCACGATGGAAGAATAGAAGGAAATAGGGCAAAATAGATAGAGTTGGTTAATTGTGGTTACAGAATTCAATGGGTTGTTATGTTCAGTCTCATGCTGTGTCATTGAGAACAGAGCAATAAATCTATTATAAAAAGGGGAATCCTTTGTAAAGCGCAAACCCCTGGAAGAACTCAATAGGTGTCCTTCAAGGCATCGATGTCCAATATGTCGGTCAACTCTTCAAATAGAGAATAAATTTTCCTTGAGACATCATAAACAAGGAGGACAAGGAGGAGGGGAGCATGTATCTATCACCCAGAAAACGAGATAGAAGATTGATCAATTGATAAAATAGATGTCTTCTAACAATAAAACCAATTCATATGTATAATAACGAAGCAACCTATATATTTGTCACCATGAATTCGAACAAAAGCAATGAGTAAACTCACGTTCCCTCTTCAATGTTGAGCTTTCTGTAATATTTTACAACGAACATGCCAACAAGACGCCCATATGTTGATCCTATCATTATACCAGGAACAAATTGACCAGCTGGCACAGCAGTACCAAACGTGACCACTGCTAAGGCATAAAACATAACCTACAAGACAATAGAAATAATACTTACAATATAAACATGTAAAGCATCACAAGTTCCAAGTGACAACTTTTTCTAATATAGGAATATGAAGATAAATCAACTGCAATTCCTGTAGCAAGTTTGATGGACAGAACCTCCCTGAGGAGGGGAAACCATCCATTTTTTGTGCATTATAATCAGAAGAAAACGCATATTTACAAACCCTTTTGGAAAAACCATACCTACATACGAAATATTTTAATTACTTTCTGTTATTGGTTCCTATCAACTTCTACCCACTGTATTCTTACTAGAAACTTACATGCATGGCTACGTAAAGATACTAGAATATACAAAAGTCCAAGTTTGCTATAATTATAACATTGAAAATATCACAGAACTAATGTTTGATGTATGCAAAATCCAAATCAGTAAGCAAGAATGCAATACCAAAAAGGTTAATAAACTTTGGGAACTGTACTCATTTATTGTTTTTGCACTGAACAAATTCCTTATGGCATCATCCTGAAACAAGAGTAGTAAATTAATGTAATGTAATAAGAAAAGAAAAACAAAGTAGAAAACCAGTTCATTCAAAACCTGTGTATTGAAGAAAATAGTTGCAAGATCATTGTATTCGTTGTCTTTGCTACAATAAAACTGCAAAACACAAGGAATAGAACAGAATCAATACACAGAAGTAATTAAAACAAAATGAGGCATCTCAAATGTCGCTAGAAAGGAATTAAATTCTTTTTGAATGTCTGCTCTAGCAGCATAAGGGAAGTGGGACAAAGACTTTGGAAACAAGCTTTATGCCCTCTGTTTGACTTCATCACTTTCACAGTTTCATTCCCCCTTCTTTCAAAGGAATCTCCAATGACATGCAGGGAGAGAAACCTCACTGGGTTTTGAGCCTTTTATTTTTTATTTTAGTTGAGCCTCTTCACGTTAACTGCTTTCTTTAGCTTTTCGTCAAAGGACTCTAATTTTATTTTGTCTAATAAATTTGTTCTTTTATAAAAAAGAAAAGAAGACTACATGAGATATGATTTATCACAATAAGAAGCAAAAGCAAAGTGCTTCAGCAGTGTTTTAATTTCTCATTCCCTCCCACTTAGGTAGCACTGAAAACATGTTTGTTTTGTAAGAAGGAAAGAACTGGGTGAGAAATAGATGAAAAATAAAGTGAAAATAAATGTGAAGATTAGGATATAGATAATTAAAATGCAGTAAAAACAAAATAAATATGAAGATAAAGCATATCAAAGAAACTCTATAGAACAAGGCTCTTACATTTACATAATTCCCATACATTCCAGGAGGTCGAGGACATTCAATACCAGATGCGGGATCAGATTCAGGGCAAGGAGTACATTTTCTTAGAAGTGGCAAGCCAAATGAAATCACTGACGTTAAAATGGATACAAGGCATGCTTCAATAATCTGCAATTTAGAGGAAAGGGGGAATGAGTGAAAAGAAAATAGATGAGAAAAGAAAACGTACCAAAGGAAGAAAAACAAAAAATATTATTGAATATTGACCACCCTATTGATTTTTCTGTATTTTACAAAACCATAGAAGATAACAATCAGATCAAAATCAACAGCATACCTTGACCCTGTTCCCTTTCATGTGAAGATGATTTCGTCGCCAAGTGGTAATATAAAGAGTAAGCTGGTTGAATAAAGCTCCTACAAATTATTGATACTATATTAACAAAATCGAACAATATCCAAGTAAACCCACAGTACAGATGAAGCCCAAAATAAAGGAAAAAATTACTACCTAGTAGACCTCCAATAACCCCAATAATAGCCATTGGAAATAACTCTGCAAAGGAATAATCCTCTTGGCCACTAAAAACAAAATCAGTCAAGAAGGGGAAGGAAGAAAACAAATATCTGACTATTCAACTGACAGTGAAAAAGGTGATAGCTTAGATCTTAACTCTGATATATCCCATATTATAAATCCACCGGACCCAAAATGTCCACATTTTCCACTCTTACACCATCCCATTGCAGCTCGAACCACAACAGCCACAACAGCAGAAGTGAAGAAGACCCGCCACATTAGTTGACTCCTCCACCTACAACAGCACATGAACAAATTATTAGGTATAAAAGCAATAAACAAATACAAGAACAGACATTACTTCCTTTATTGCACATATCTCTAAGAAAACAGAATCTTTGATCAAGAATTAAAATTTATACCAAGATGTAACCTCTTCCAAAGCAAACAACACACCACCAACTGGAGCTCTAAATGCAGCAGCAACTCCAGCAGCACATCCACAGGTTACCTTTAAAGATATCAATGAAATTATAAATGAGCATTTCTTCTTTCACATTTAGGATTGGAGCAGATTATATGAAACGGAGATCATTGTGTTTTCGGTAAAGGTGTGGGTAATCATGGAATACTATATACAAAAAGTACGTTATCTCCTTTAATTGGATAACATTTATAAAAACTAGACTAATAGGAACAAAGTGGTTTACAAGATCACGGCGATCCCGGTCACTTCTGAACACTTGAAACCACCTCGAATTTATATGATACTTGGTAGATCCACCCTGTTTAAGGACATCAAAGGTTATCTCATTAAGTTTCTTGCTTGCAAGCATATGCATAAACACGATAAAAATCACAAAACATTATGAAGTCAAAAAAAAAAAATTGACAATTCAAAATATCTGGATTAGAAAATATCTTTATTTAAATTTTAAAATAAAACTTGATTATACGAATCTATATTTCACTTTTTTTTCTCTATATTTTGATCAAGAGATTAAAAAGTCCTACATAAAGGTTCATTGTTTGACAAACTGCCCCCCAAAGTAAAAAAAATTGAAACTCGGTGGTGTTTGTCTTAGAACATACAAAAGACACAGAAAACTGCCAATTAGGTTCAGAGTTGTGGCTCTTTTCCCTTTCAAACCCACTAACAAGAGCAAGCACAGCTTGAGTGGAACAGAAGATGTAGATCTAGCTAGAGTACTGTCTGATTTGCTTGCTCTCATGGCCAAATTATTTGAGTTTTTGTCTACAAAATTTGTCACTCCGACCACAATGACCAAGTGCAAAGTGATGGCCTTTGGATGACAACACATAACAACCAACTGTGGAAGAATAGCACGATTTTCCACAAGATGTAATTAAACAATTTGCATAATTCACGCTCCAAACTGATATAACCAACTATTTACATCGTCAAGCTGAAGAACCACCACTTATCATGAATCTCTTATGAGACTGATAACTATGTTACCAATACAGGAAGAATTAAACTTCTTTCTGCATGTGTTCAGAGAGTTCAAACATAAATAAGATGGACCAATCATTAAATCAGGCCAGCCCGATCAATACCTCCAAGCTGGAATTGGGCTAGCCTGATGATTTTTGGACTAAAACTAGTCCAATCACTAATTTCTGGCTGAAGTTGACACACCCTGATACGTTCATTATATTATAAGAGAAAGGAATAGCCATGGCTATGGTAATGCACAGAGGACTTGATTGGAAAATGCTTAGTACGAAGCAAAGATCATTTAAATGATATATTAAAATATAACAGACACTTCAGCTCGTATTGATGTCACATTTTAGTCTCATAACTATTTAGATTAAATAGAGTATTGATAAAGAGATACTTGTAAGGTCTCGCGCATGTATTCACTGAATGGACAGAATTTAACACACTATACAGATACTAGCACATCTGAGTAGTAAGTACTTACTTGTCCAAGCAAAGAAGCAATACAAGCACCAGTATGAACAAGAGGACCTTCTTTACCCAAGGCAAGGCCTCCACCCACTGAACCAATGCTTCCAAATATCTGTGGCACGAAATTAGAACTCACAAGTTAGACAGACAAACATTTCTAGAGGACTCCCTCAACCCCTCCGCAAAAAAAAAAAATGAAGAGGTAATCCATCACACCTTTCCAACTAAAGTTCTGAAAAGAAGGATGCCGGGAGTATCAACTCCTGAACATTAATGAGAATTAGCACTCTAAGTGTACTGGGAATCTTACAGGATCAACATCCAACTCAAATTTTAAAACCTCGGGAGAGTTTATCTCACCGTTCAAGTAACCCTTGATTTCAGGAATACCAGATCCAGCAGCTGCTGGTGCAAATTGAGTGATAATATATACAGAAGAATACACCAAAGCCAAGTTGAACAGAACATACACAACGAATCCAGCAATATATGACTTCTGAATTATATCAAATGTCGCCGAAAACTTCCAGCCAGCAAAATTTTCAACAGCAATGTTGATGAAAACAGCAGCAAGTCCTGTACCTGCAAGGAATCAAAGAAAAGAACGTATAAAGAAATTCTGAAAGCGCTATAAGGGTGGTATAGAGATAAATGCAAGGTGAGAACCAAACTAAAGTCGTGTTCAATAAAATTGGAAAATTCAACACCAAAAGTCACCAAATTCTCAGTGGTGAAAATTTAGTCCTATAGGTGCTAAGGGAAACTAATCGCAATAAACAATTTAAATCATTGTCTGCGAAAGAGTTATAGGACTTCTTCAGTCAGACATTTTCACTCGAAGATAATAAGACATTTTCACAGCTGAAAATTTTCAGCACTCAGTAAGTAGAGCTTTAAAACAAGTTCAAACTCAGGCTTCGAGTTCACATCTTAGCTTACAACCTAAATGAGCTATAATTTTATAACACTTCCGCTAATGCTTGCCTGCAAATTAAATAGTTCGCTATTCAGAAAAAAAAAAAGTAAAGCACCGTACAAATGCCAATGAGCAAGGCGAAGAACCATTTCACCACAAGCAAATAGCTCACGTACAGCTTCCCTCGCTGCGCCTAAAAATAAAAAAGCACAGCAGAATATCATTTCATAATGAAGAAGCATTATAATTGAGAAGATCAATCGATCAGAATAATAGTTAAAAGAGAAGAGCAAAACCTGCTCCTCACGGTAAGCAAAATTCTCTATAACTTCATAGTCAAGGCTCTCAACACCGCCTCCGTCGTTCTTCTTGATGATGCCAACGGCGTCGTCGAGCAGCTGCGATTCATCAGAATTAGGAATCCGCGACCAAACGAGCCTCGCCGTTTCGATGCCGTTCTGGAAATGATTCGCCAGCATCGTCGGTCGATCGAAACCGAAACTCAAAACCTAAAAAACAATTCCAAAACCCGCGCGTGGTTTTGTTCCGATATATATTACGGTAGATTCAGTCGCGCATCGGTAGCGGATCAGCAATTCATGGAGTGCGAAGCAGCAGTGTCGTAGGCTACTCTCTTTCTTCACTGCTGTTCCGTCCTTTTCCCTTTCAAAGGTGCGTTCGTTCGTTATTGTCCTCACTTTGTATTTTGGTGTACCCAATTTCTCAAGTTAGAGGGAGCACTGAATAATTTTCCAATACGGATACGCCTACGTTACGGAGTTTTGAGTTCGTTGGTTGAGAACACATATAAATGCTATGAACGGTTGGTAGTTCTCGTATTCTGAGGGGCCGCTTACTTAATCACGTGCTTGATACGGAGTTCTGAAGCAGTAAATGAGTCCTCTTCTGTTGACAGGTTAAGATTTTATTATTTTATTAATTAAGTAAGTAAGTAATTAATTAGTTGGGCTATGATTAAATTTAAAATAGATGCAACTTTTACGTGCTGCAGATGATGGACGTTAGTGCGTGGTTCACAGCCTGGAATGCGGCAGTGTTATTTTTTATCACGTTGTGTATCTTGAAGACAAATTCTCAAAAATGGCTTCAATGGAGGGTGGGATTTATAGATTTTAATTTTTAAAACATAATTGAAATGAAAAAAATATAAGCAATGTCTCAAGCTACCAAATTGAAATGTATTAAAATGCAAAAACTTAGTCAATATGTGGATCACATTGCTCATAACCTACCTAATAATTCTCATCGCAATCGTCTTAATATCATTTGGACCATCATTTAGTATGTTTAAAATACAAGTGCATCGGACCAGATTTTTTTTTTTTTTTTTTTTTAAATAACGTGTTGTGTGTTTCATTTTCGAGTTTTTTACCCTTATCAATAAACTTAATTATCTTGTGGTTGATTGCTTGATCTTTGCTTTGCTTTTGTTCTAAAACTAGTTTTAAATTCATGCTTATACTCAGATTAATATTTATTTATATGTTTTATTATGCTAATAGATATATACTAGACTTGTTTAACAAGTGTTTTGATACATTCTTTTTTATTTTTTTTGTTATTTATTTAATTAATTAATTAAATAATTTATTTAATTTATTTTGTTATATTTATATATGAATAGACTTATATTATTAAATTTGTTTAATTTTTTTTATGCTAACCTATTTATAATAAATAGATTTGTCTAATATATATTTTAATACTCATTTAATATATATTTTTTATATTCGTTTGATTAATAAACAATATGACTCCTCTAATATTTTTTATATATATAGACTCATTTAATATATATTAGTATAATTATTTAATTTTTGTGTACGAACATAATTATCTCACATATATTTTAAATTCTTCTAAATACTAGTCATTCTTTACCATAATAAATATGTTGCAAATATGTCCCAAAAAGTTTTTAATAAATTAAAATGCGTGTACACACGTTTAAAACACTACTCATTTATTTATTTTAAAAATCAACTTACTTTAAAAATAATTTTTAAGAATGTAATATGGATTATAGTATATATTTTAAATAAATTAACGTAAGATATTCTATTTTTTTAATAATGATGAATTATATTGATTGAAAATATATATATATATATATATATATATATATTATAACTTAATATAAATATTTTATTGTTAATAGTTTTTCTTAAGATAAAATTATTATTATTATTTTTAAATGATTGTATTTTACAAAATAAAATTAAAATATATTTTTTAAATTTGATTTTATAATTGACTAAGAAATGAAATATCATAAAAGAAAAAAAATAATCAATATCATAAAAATATCAAATGACAAAAAAGCTAACCATTAAAACATTTATCAAGAAAATAAACATGTATAGAAATGTACCATCTTTAAGGTCTTTTTTTATTATATTATAAGAGATATTGAATTTTGTTTAACTTTTACATAGATAATATATAATAGACAACTAATTAACAATATAAATCCCTGTAAATGTAAAAATAAAATAAATATAAATAAAAAGATAGAAAAACTAAAATCGTGTATATTAATCATCAGTATTGTAAAACGTAATGGTAGCTTTCAAAATACATTTTCCTCTTGAAATTGTCCTTCAGCAATCTGATTATCTCATTTTGTAAACATTTTAAAATTTATTCATTTTGGTTAATTTGAAAAAGAATTTCACTAGTTTTCCGCAGGATAAAAGTTTAATTTAGGAACATAACTTGTGTACTTTCAAATTTAAGAATTTTGGTATGCATGATTGCAAACAGTGCAGTGACATTGACAACGTTGTTGGTAACTAACTTGGTATATGCACAGGCTATCGACAAATCAACTAAATTACACAGGATGGACCACATATTCATGTTGAACATAAACAGTAGAGACATTTTATGATGGTTTCCTTCATAGACATTCTTTTGAAACACAACACAGCACCATACTCTACTCTGTACATGAAAGCCACTATAACCATTTCCTTTATAAATTTAAACGAGTTCCATTAGTTGCTGCGAGATATCTGCACAAAAGTGAGAAACACTGTTAACTAATAAGCATGCCTAATCATAACTTCACCCAGAATTTTTTGACAAAATGATTTGGCATGACTGTTAACTTAAGTGGTTCTAGCACTTTATTCCGTCTAATAACTACCGTTGAATATGGGAAATTCCTGTCATAATTTTGGAAATTTATACATTAATCTAAAATATGGAAGTCCAATCAGATTTCTAACACCACCCTTTTGAAAAGCTACAAAGTACAAACCTACATTTTAGATTTCAGGTTTCAAGTGATTAGATTAAACCAAATTATTAAAAGAAACAGTGAATTAAGAAAGAGATTAACATGACATCAGACACTGTTATTTCAAAAAAAATCAATTGCTGCAATATAGTGACGAAATTGCTCCTTCTCCTCTCGCGAAAATCAACCACACTCCACTTATCCATTACTGATGAACAACTTTAGAAATCAAAACAGTATAAATTAACGATATTAGAAAAGGGAGAGAAGGAAGGAAGGGGGAAGAGGTTGCAAAGTACCCCGTATAATGGATGGTGTTGCCCCAAACTCCTGCCATATATTGTGGTTAGCGGTAAGATCAATTTTCAGAAACTTTGAAGCAAGATACGCAGCTCCAGCAGCAATATGGTGGGGTTTATACTGAAGCCATAGAGAGCTCTGAAGACTGCAAAACAACATTTTTCAGCTTCAGAAAATCACACTAGACACCTGCGTTCTGCAAACATTTCTTAACATACATTCAGAGATATGCAAATAGTAAACTATCAGAAGCAATAAGAACAGAATATTCTTGTAAAACTTTTCACACATGTTTTCACCATATCTGAGATCATGCAAACTATTGAAATAAGAAACAAAAGTTAGATAAGACGTACAAAATTGAACATTGATTCCAACTGCAAAACACAAATTTACTTACTTTTCCTTACCAACAAGGCAGCAACTCACGAAGAATATTATTCCAAGAATCTCTGCACAATTGCTGATAGAGTACCCAACTATAGCATTATCTTATACTCATTTAGAGAATTATTCAGATTTCCAGGCCAAACATGCTGTAGGGGCTTTAAACTCCAGAAATCTATGTAATTAAAATCAGAATGCATACACAGGGTGCTGCACGTTGCAAACAATTGAATCATTCAAAGGTAATATGCCAATGCAACATCTTCTGCTCTACATTTGGATCTGGACAGCCTTGCTAATATGGGAATCAGAATGCTTGTGATGAATGCATCCTATTCTGCACTACTGATTAACTCACTAAATCATCTACCACTGTCCATATTGTAGGTGCAAATTGTAAGTTTAAGCCAGATTACACAATTCAGAACATCAAAAAAAGGAAGGAGAATTTGATTTATCCTTTCCCAACCGAAAGCAAAGTAGATTAGAAAATATTCATGATAAAGTTTACCTCTGAGTAATCTCAAGATAGAAATTAATATAAAAAGATAAAATCCAACTCCGGAATGGAACCTTCCTTGACAACTTAAGTCACTAAAGCTTCAATGTACATTACAAATAGCAAGATGTGAAACAGTGTGAAAAATGAAAGAAGAACGGGACAACATCTTCAAAACAAACTCCAAATCTACAATGTGAATCGTGAATTGTGGAAGTTAAAGTGAAAAATAAAACGTAAATAAGATAAGTTGGCTGCAACATGCATTTCCAGATTTATAAGGAAATGGACATCTCATTGTGAACATTACATGTATTTCATGAAAAATTAGGGCCGGAATAGGAGGATGGTTTTCGAAAGCCATGGCTAAGGATCCAAGAACTCTCGAAATCATATTAAGGGATGAACAGAGAAAAATATAAAGAGGGTAATTTTGTATTGATTATACTGAATTTGTAGAAGTGACGAGCTTATGTTTACAGCAACTATATACAGCCTGCAGAAGTTTGTCTAACTCACCATGTCAGTTATAACAACAACCTGACAAATTTCCTTAATTGGTAGTGTTAGGAATTTAGGCTTTTAGAATGCAAAGGTAATATGTATACGTATAACCTAACAGCTCTCCATTTAAGGTTTTCAACATAAATACTTTCAGCACCAGCCCGGGTTCATCTAAAGTAAGATTTAATCAAAACCATGGGCATACTTCCTGCAGCAGCCTGGGTTCATCTAAAGTAGATTTAATCAAAACCATGGACAACAATTGCCCAACTATTGAAAGTTAATCCCACGATAACATTAAACTAAAAGCTTATTGCTCAAAGAAGGTGAAATTATAGGTTCTGGGTGACACTTAAGTTAATCCCATGTACTATTGCAAATGATGGCCAGTTACACCTTCAAATGCGCATTTCCATAATAATCTTAATGAATAGTCTTAATGTCAAAAAACAGTGAGATTACATGTTTTGATCAGATAGAAAATCCAAAAGCCGACATTAACAAGAACAGGGTATCAAAGTGTGCTAAAAAAATAGTCAGGTCTAAATCAAAAATGAAATTCTCAAATGTTTCAACATATATTATCCAAACGTAAAACACCCTTGAGAAGGAAATAATCCGAGTGAGTAACCAAAAATTCAACGTGGCTAAAAATGAAGGCGATAGAGACACCTTGCACAAACTCAAAGATGAACCCTCCAAAATAATAAAGGAAACAGTTTAAAACAAGAGGATTTTATCAGCATATTCAAACTCAAAAAATAGTTTCGTAAAAATCAACTAATCATTTAACAAAGCAGGTTGAAAGAAATAAACAAAAAACTAAGACCAGAGGAGGAAACATAGAAAGCAACCCAGTACATGAGACTCCCATAGTAGGGGCTAGGGAAGGGTGTATACATGAAACATTACTCCAGTAAAGCGGAGATAATCTCCAAGGTACCATTTTGAAAAATTATATGCTTTCATTTTTTCTTCTGTTTATTATATTTAAAGTGCAAAGACAACCTATTTGACCTCATTAAAAAGATATTATTTTCTCATAAAAAAGGTAACCTATTTGGCTGAAGTTATCAGAATAACGAACCCACAAAGCGTGGAGGGTTTGTCAGAGGAATAGTAGTAGCTATCTTGGGCTGCCAAAAGAAAAGTTTCTTAAAACTTATTTGGATAAAATTATCCGTAAGCATTTTTAAAAGAAGAAAACAAAAAGGAAAAAACAAATAAACTTCTCTGTAATTAGTTTATGTAGAAATTAAAAGTAGATTTTTGGAGAAACTAACATAAGAGAAGTTTTACAAGTAAGCATATGCATAAATAAATTCTAACATACGATGTTTATTGTGAAGTTAATTTCATTTTCTTTCCAATTATATTTGGTAAGAAGTACTTGAGCAAAAGGTTATCCAAATTCGTCATCAAGAAAATATCCATTATGTTTTTCAGGCAATTGCTATGTGTTACATCATTATTCGAACCAACTCAAACCAATAAAAATGGTGTCTAAAGAGGACATCGGGTTGAAACAATACATACACATGCAAACCAAAACAGACTGAAGGAAATGGAGGTCTATACGTATTTGATGGGTTATCTGCACCCAAAATCCAGCAAGTCTATTAGGCTTATGGCTTAAAAAGGAGAGAAAAAACAGTCCTGGAGAGTAGTTTGTTACTGAAGAGAATTGATGTATAAGGGGAGTCACATAGGATCGGGTCATCTGTATTTGTGGCTTACAACTTGGGCTATGTATCTCCATAGCACGGAGCTCTTTATTTTCCCTAATTTCTCTTTTCTTTTCATCAATAAAATATATTCTCCCAGCTAGATACCGTCTGATCCTATAATTTGGTGTTTTCATTAAGATGCAGCTGTGAGGGAGAATCTATTGTGTGCAAACTTGTATGGATTCTCAATGAATTGACACTTTAGACACTCATGTGACAACTGTTGAATACACTCTCAATCAGGAGGAAGTACTGGTCATAATCATTATTTGACACAGAAGGAACATAAGGTACAGCTCAATGATCACTCAGCTAAGCTGGGTTCCTTGCTGACCAGCATTGAGGATATTAGGAAGTCCTCTGGCATACATTTCAAGGTTTCACAAGGATTATAGTGCCAACAGAATAATTTGTATTCCTCATCAGTCAGCTCAGGTGTCATCAATGATTGCTCCAAATACCTGTTGCTCTTGGTAAGTTGAACTTCCGCCTTCCTGCGCAGAAATGTATTTTGTTGTGCAAGAGACACCACAAAAGCTGTTACTACGACTGGCAAAAATATGGATGGAGAGATTGAGGGAATGACATGGCTTTGCTCAAGCTGATGAATGAGGCAGAACAAGAATTGGACGGGGAAAGGCTCAGATGAGCTCCTTTTGACTAATATGGTAATCATCATACAGGGAACCTGTTCTTGAAATCAAAGGGATTTTTCCAGTATGGAACAGGGAATATACGTGGACAAGTTTGAGATGCTTGCCGCTCAAATAAATGACACTTGAATTTGATTGTTGGCTTGGGCACAGATAACCCATTAGTAACAGTACGTTCTTGGTTCACAAAATGAGCAGACAAGCAAACATACTTCTGCGATTGCAGAAAGTATACGACTAACAAATATGAAAACTCACCCTTTGCTGATCAAGTTCAATGCCAGATTCACCAAAATGGTCTTTGATGGGCCTAATTTGTCAAGGATAGATGTAAGAGGTGCATATGGATGCTGCACATTGAGTTCAAAATTTAGAGTAGTAAGCAGCAATAGCTCAGCCTCAAGCACCCGGTCATGATACTTTTCAAACCAATCCTGAAAAACAAATCAAGTCAACATGAGTGAAAACTAAGCCTAAACTTATTTCAAGGAAGAACCTACCCAAGATTCTTTCGTAATGGAGATTATTTTAGAAGCCTCCAAGAAAAATGTTGACTGACTTGAAGTAACATGCTGCTTAAATGACACACTATGCCTCTAAAATTTTATTGAAGATCAGCAATCATATCCATGAGTAACAGACGTAAATGATATATTCACATGAAATTCATAAAGATTGTAATTATTTTTCCTTTGTCTCCTACCAGCATGTTACCAAAAGAAGTGAGAAAATGTGCATATTTTGAAGTCTACTCACAAGAGGAAGCAGATAACACAGCAAAGTAAAATCTTTTTTATATAAGATTTCACTGGATGCTCGCAACACACTATTCAAAGGGCATGGTGTATCCTCTGACTTTCCAGCAAGAAAAAGGGCAGCAGTAGAAATTAACTGTGGCAGAACACAATCAAAATTAATCAAACCATATATTGACCATAGAGTCGCAACTTGGAAAAACAAATGTCAATGCATATTTGTTTAGATTAAATAAATAATATAAAATATTTCATGGAAATTATCCCATCAGAATATTTTCTATCTGAACTTTTTTTCAATTTATAAGAGTGTCTTCTGCTATATAATTTTTTACAAAAAAAAATATTACTCATTCTATCAAATAAGTCTTATACTACTAATGACAGTTTGGAAAAAAATATTTTTTATACAAATACGAATTGAAATACTACAGTAAATATTTAGATGATGGCATTTCTCTAAAATAAATGTATGATGGAATCTTATTAACCAATAATAACTTGAGTCTTAAATTCTTTCCTGCAATTAAAAATGTGTTCTTTGATGCTAATTTGATACTAATTTTATATGTTGTACCACATTCTAGTCATGTCTTATCTAAAATTTGTCAATTCCTGTGTCCGTGTTGTATTATATTTCTCTTATCCATACTTTCAAAAGAAAATCCATGATAAAACTTGTGCACTTCTCGAAGTATGACAAATTCCATTAACATTGTAGTTTTTCTGTGATCGTGAAGCAATTAGTAAGAAATGAAGCAGGTACTCAAAGCTAGAGGGTAATTAGACTAACAAATCTGTCATGGCAAGCATGAGATCTTCGAACAAAAAAACGGTGGCACAGAACCATGGCTGTCCCAATGGTAGTTTGAGGCCTACAAAGGAACATATCAAACAAACTTTACACAGGTATAAGACAAATAATCAATTTTTAACCGCAGGTAATAATATCATAAACATATATCCAGTAATTTTATGATGTTAGTTGTTTTAAAAACAACACGAAGTATGCGACCTGCAATGTGAATCTTACAAGTTAAGCCACATCCCAAGATTTTGAATGAAGGCACAGTAGGAGTAGCGCAAGTGTGTCTCGTGAAGTACATCAATACCATCTTTTCTTGATGGAGAACATCTATCAATCTCATCCCTTGACATAAACACCGGCTCTTTATCTTCAAATATAGAACAATCAAGCTTGCATATAGGTGATATCGAAGCATCGACATTGGACCTTGAAGGAGGTTCTTGAAAGTTAACGGAGGTAGTAGGAATATTGCTGTGGACAGTGGAAGGAAGATAGTGTTTCTGGTTGTTTTCCCAACTAGGAGTTGAATGTTTTCTCCTTTTCAAAGATGAAGGCACAACATCGTGCTGAACATAGTTACCGTAATCAAAGTTGTGAACATTAGCAAAGAAACCATGTTCTGCCCAGTAGTGATTACGAATGTCATAATTCCCATGATGATAGTTGATCCTGCTTCGCTTCCGGTTGCCATGGTTGTTGTTTCCATCAAAGGTGGGACAATAACCACCATGTTGATATCCTTGTGCTTGCAAATTCCTTCCAAAAGACATAATTCCTGCAAAACCACTATAATCACCTGTTTATTGATGAAGACTGGTTTCATTTTACAAATCTCTTCATATTTCTTATATTCTACAATAAGCGACCTCTGGAATCAAATTCCGATTCCATCATTCCTATGCCATAATGCCACCAACGAAATTTCAATAATTTAGAGTCCAGACCGAAAACAAAAAGTTCAGAGACTGAACATCAATATGTCTTCCCAATCTTATATCACAAAACTCATAACATAAAATTCCTGAATGAAAGCATCAAATGGCACAGAGGACCAAAAATCGTAGAATTAGACGGTGGAAATATTATCACCGTTCATATCTTGTAGAATGTAAGTGAAGAAAAAACAATGGAAAAAATCCAAGATCATAAATGAGAATGGGTGAAGATGTACCTGAATGAGCAGAAGAACAAATCTGAGAATATTACTACGAAATAAAAGTTTGGAAATTGGAATTGGAATGAAAATTCAGAGTAATAAGAGAGATTGAACAAAGAACAGCTTGCCCTGCGCCTCTTAGCAATTTGAAGACGAAGGGCAACTCAAATAAAAAAACAAGTTAACTTCCAATGCTAGTTTTTTTTAGTTAATTACTATTTCTTTTTTACTTTTGGAAATAATTAATTGTAATGTTCCCAAAAAAAATATTTATTTTTAAATTAATTTTGTATATTGTTGTTAAGATTTTTTTTTAATTGATATATGGAATAATTATAGGATGAGTAAAAACAGTAGTAGAATTCTAACAGAAAAATTAGAAACTTGCAACTAGGATTTTGAAAGAAAAATTACAAATTTTAGTCTAATTTGGTAAAAGATGTTTATTTTAATTAGAAAGATTCATTCAAATTTAAACACAAATTAAAATAAGATTAATTTAATAAACAATCATCTTTTTAAAAATAAAATAACTTAATAGTTAAAAAGAAACAAAGTGAAGATTTAAGATTAAAAAGTTTATTAATAAACTTGCAAGGTAATTTCAATAAAATCCTAACATAAAAAGATTCTAGTATTTTGTTAACAATATCTCACACGAAAGATAACGAATTTATAGTTGCAGGAGTAAGAATATTCATAACTTTTACGTGACAGAAGAATGCCTGTGAAGAAAGTTGCCCTTTCCCCTTTCATTGATTGGTACTAGGATTTTGATTTCTTTAATAGAAATAAAAATAAATATTAGGAAAGTGATAAGTGATATATTTTTTTAAAATTAATAATAGTGACAAGAATTTCTTGTAGATAAACATTTTTAACTAGAAAAAATAGAATAAAGATGTTTAACATTTTAAAAATTAATAGCTGATTAAATTAACAAAAATCATTATAATCCATAATAAAAGAAATGACAAAATGTAACCATAAGCTGATGCCCAAAATAATTAATTTGAACTTAGCACCTTTTATAATATAATAATATTATTAAAACTATAAAAGTTTGCATTTTGACAATATAAGTATAATATTTGTATAGCAAAATTTATTTAAATATAAATATTTAATTAAAAAAAATTGAAATCATGTGATAGAAAACTTATAACATTCTCATTTGAATGTAACTTTCAAATACCTTATTAAAATATTATTATTGTTCATAAAAGGTTACAAGAGTAATGAAAAGATGACATTTTTTAATATTTATTTAATATATAATATAAGAGTAATTTTGTCATAAAAAATAAACTTATATATTTTTCAAAAATAAAGAAAATAAAAAAGTAAAAAAATGTGTTAAATAATTATAAAAAAAGTATGTCAAAATATCATTTTTCAAAAAGTCACAGATGATAACATTTCTATTTTTTATTCACCTACTATTTTTTTTTCAGTTTCTCAAACCCCTACACTTGTCACTTTGTGTTGCTTGTAAAGTCTAATTTGGGCATATGTTTCATGATAAGATTTTTATGTTAGATGAACCTAATATATGTAAATCTCATTTTTTTCATACATTTTTATATTTCATATGTAAATATCATCTTTTCATACATACATTGTGCTCCAAATTATTTTCTATTTCAAAGAGATTGTGGGTGATTAGTGCTCAAAGCACACGTAAAATGTTGTGTGATCATCATCCTGTGCAATTGAATCAGGATGATTGTGACAGTTTGCTGGATTCATAAAAGAAGGTTTCATAATTTGATCGTATGTGTTTTTAGAAAATTAGTTTGATTTATTCTAATTAATTTTGATGGTTCTTGGTAACTTTTATAGGGTCAAACTTCAAAGATTTATATGAAGTAATTGTGAAGGACGACAAAATTGAATGGATTTCATTAGAGTGATGTTAAACTTTGAAAAGTTTTTAGTACTCCATTATTTTCATTTTTTTTGTTTAGGTTTTTTTATTAAAGGAATGATACTATAATACACTTTTATATTCATTTTGACACAATAAAAAATAAAATGGTTATATAAAAATAAAATTTTATTATTTTTTAAGAAAAAATAGAATAAAAAATAAAAAAGAATAATATCAAATAAATTTATGTGTGTCAAAAAAATCATTTTTTTTATTATAATAAACTTTATGAGTATGTAATAGAGAGTTTATCAGATTTGTTGGAAGTCTCACCTCGATTAAATATAAGGTCAATTCATAGTTTATAAGTGGGTGCAATTCTCATCCTACAAGCTGGTTTTGTGAAGTTGAATTAGACTTAAAGTCCACTCCTAACATATTTCAAAATCCATTTGATACTTATTAATATACAAGTTTGTTTGATCGTGCATATTTTGCAGAAATTGAGAATGATGACCAATCAAACTGAGGTTGTTTCCAAAGGGCTTCTTCTATTATATATCTTTTATAATGGTCTTTCTAGACAATTAACAATTACGATTTTTATGTAAAATTGAACACATACCCGATGAAAGTAAGTCACCTTGTGAGATTTGTCAACATCTTTGGTTAATTAAATATATTTTTCTTTATTCTATTTTTCTTTAATATTATGAATAACTAATTACTGGAATTTGTAAGATTTGTATAGAGATTTTTTGACGTATATTTCAAACGCATAGTAATGTAATTTTTCGTAATTATGTATGAGAACCGAACTACCTTTATAGTGTGAATAAATATTAGTCATTTATAGGTTTATAAGGAGACTTTTATATTCTAAATCACATGTAGTGAATATTTTTCCTTAAATGCTTTGATTTAGAAAAGTCATAAAATTTAAAACTTCAATCTTAAACAAAAACTTTTAGATCATCGTAAAAAAATATAAAAAATTAGTTAAAAATTTGTTGAGTTCTTCGCATTATCTAGTTTGATTGTAATACAACAAAGTTGTATTCACAATTATTTAGTTTGATAAAACATTAGTATGTAATAATTTAAGTTTGTAATAATACAAGATAAAAGTTTGACAATTTTAAATAAAAGTTTGAATAATAATAAAGATAAATTATATTGATTAAAACATTGAGATGAAACTTGGTTTCTTTCCCGCAATTGTACAGTTATTAATTATCTAAGTTTTATTTTTTATTTTAGTGTTCTTGAAAATATTTTTAAATGTAATTTTAACTTTATTCCTATAATACTAGAATCTAAGAGTTTCAGACACAATATGATTCTTCCCACTATAATGACTCTTTCATTTTCTATGACTTCTCCACTCGTATTTTATAATTAATTTTATAATTAAAGATAAATGAAGTTTGTTTTACTAATATTTATTTCAAATTTATATAAAATATCTAAAATGATATACAAATTTATTTAAACTAAACAATTATCAAAATTCAAATAATTACACAATAATACTAGTTTTATTTTATAATGACTCTGGTTGTCTTGTGAAGAAAGCATCGAAGGCAGTGTCATCCCACCACTAATGGCAGAATCCTGCTCTGAATGCATATGCCTCCATCGCCATGGATTGAGATTCGATTAAAATCAACTGACAACAGTGACAAGAAACTGCAATGGGTCCAACGTTTACAAAACCAAACCAACTATGTTGTTCTTGCAGGACCAGGCAAATTTTAAATACTGCAATGCTACCAAATATATTGTTTTTTCTGCTATCATCTTTCGCAAACATAGTCACCCACGCAAAACTAATTTGATTATTGGCCTTCATATCTGAAAAAAAAAAAAACTACTACTCTACAGCATGTTTCATTGTGGACAACCAGGGCTGAATCTAGAATCATCTTCCTACATTTAATTACACCTTTAGTCTTAACAGCTAATTTCTAAATGAATAAAGATCAGATCATCCCACAATTACTTTTAGGTAACTCCATGACAGATGTTTTTATTAGTTCCTAATAAGTAAACTAAAAATATAAGTGGAGAAAATGAATTTCAAAATATTTTAGATAAAGTTAACAGATTTTAATCATATAAATTAGAAATTTTGAAGTAAAATTAGATTTATTTATTTTTTGTGAATGGAGAGATCAAATAAGACACACCCATTAAAATAAATTTGAAATTACATTTGAAGTAGAAATTAACTAATGTTTTAAAGTTCACAGGAGAACAAACACCAACTAAAGAGAATTAAAAGTTAACATATTTTGAGTGTATTAGTTGATACCACATAATCTAAAAATATTAAAAATACTCAATTTACGCATTAAACATTATTATGATTAAAATGAAGTATTTAAATTATATTTTATCTTAATGAATATAACTCAGTCATAGAGTTTGAGTAATTAATATAGGTATACAAGTTATTGACTTAATTGTTCAAAAGTGGACAAGAAAGTACATTAATAAACAACTGAAAGGGACAATTAAAAAGAAATAAAACTGAAAACTAATTTTAGTTTCTACAAAATTTTAAAAATTAAAAATACTGAAATTTTAATTTCTAAAAACATTAACTTTTTTTGGATGATGTCTCTAGAAGAGTGTGAATTTGTTTTACAAGGCAAATTAACTTGAAAATATATTTTTAGAGTGTTTCCAAAATTGTATATTTGGTGGTGGATTATTCAGAAAAGAATTAATGTTTATTTTTTAAAAGATAGATAACAAATTTGTTTATGGTTATATATAAAGGTGATAAGTCATAACACTGTCTCAACAATTCTATTAAAGCTTATTGTTCATTGGGGTTAATCATTTGGTGAGAAAAATCTTATGCACCCTTATAATGAATATATTTTTACCTTTCATTTTTTGATATAATTTTTTTGTGTTTCTCAATATTTCTGGGTTGTAGAAAAATTAAAACTTCCTCATCCCTACATTAAAACCACACCAAACAAAAAACTTGCATACATATGTTTTCTACTGAATATGATTTACAAGAAAAATAAATTAATACATTTAACTATTCATGAAGTATATATATTATTCAATGTTTAAATAAAATTCAACCAAAATTTAAAAAAAAAATGGAGAACATATTTGCTTAGTTCAGTGGATTAACTAAATTTTAATTATTTCAATTGAATATATTAAATAAGGGTAATCCAAATTCTATATGGGAAAACATGAATTTAGATACAATACTTTCCAAATTATAACAAAATGTTTAATGTTAGCCAGTGGAATAGTAAACTAAATACGTTCCGACAATTTCAAATCCTAAACTATAATGAAAGTAAATTATACTAATGTTCCGAATTACTTATGTATCTACCTCATCGATGTTGGAAACGAAAAATAAGTGTAGAAACACATAATAAAAGCTATATTATGAATAAAAGAGAAATAATATTCATATCATGCAACCAGTACATATATGGCATATATGATCCCAGGAATGTATCCGAGCAGAGTCAGCAGCAGATCTATCCAAAATTCAATCTGCATTATCCCAAAAACAAAATTACATAAATCAATTCAATCAAACAACAACAATTAATCAGCATCAAATCCTAAATATAAAACAAAATAATAGAAACATAAATCAATTCAATCAAACAACAAGAATTAATCAGCATCAAATCCCAAATATAAAACAAAATTATAGAAACATAAAGAAGCAAGAAACAAGGAGAGGATGAATACACCACAGCCATAACGGAGGAAAACACCAACTGGAGGTAAAAGGATTGCTAATATCACTTCAATAAAAGTTTCAGAACCCATAATCACCACTTTAATTCTCTCTGCTTCTCTCTTACTTGAACTTTGTTGTTATCAGTGAGGAAGAGGAAATACAATCAGATCAGATCCTTACAAGGAAATGTGTGTTGTTGAAGAAAATAAGAACGGTTTCGGTGGCAGAATTGTAGCACACAAAATGACACGTGTGTTATAGAAGTAACAGGTGTTTATATCTCCATTAGCTACTGGAATGAAAAATTATATAAAAGATTAAATATTATAATAGGCATACATTACTATGTGATTGTCTGATATCTTATTATAAAAGGAAAATTTATGTGATATATACGTTCTAAAATATATTAAAATAAAATGTAATATATATTTCTATCTTTAATTATTTTGAATGATATTATCAGGGTTTTAATATTATTCATGTTCATTTTTGAAAGGTAAATTTTTTTTATAGTTTTGTCTTTAAAAAGAAAATTGAAGAGTAGAAAGAGCATTTATTTAAATTCTTGTAGGTTTATTCGGTGAAAAAAATATATAAACTTTTTTAAATTTGGACCCTTACATTACGTGAGACTAATAGAAAAAGTTATAATTATTATAATGATACAAAATTTTAATTTAAAAGAATTTAATAAATCAATGACGAAAAGTATAGTAAAAGGTATGAATTTGATTTTATGGTATACCTTTTGTACCATAAAGTAATTGATATGAAAAATAAATTTGATTGATTCAACAATACATTTATATTATCCAGAAACAAACAATTAAGTTACTTGTTCATGTTAGAATATTTACACATATGTACCTCAGAGCAAAAAACTTACATTCTTTTCATACAAAGTTAACTGTATTTTAAGCTACGAAAACGATTGGAAAAGAATAAATTATCTGTATTCACATAAACACAAGTAATCAGTATCTTGGAGTATAATCTCCCTCCATCTTACGGAAGTCTAACCTTCTTCACAAGGTCTAAGACCTGTTTATACGAAAGAAAATGACTAGTTGTTTTTTAACAAATAGAACTATATTTATATAAGATCTTCTATCCTGTCTTTCCTAACCACTTTCTCGTTTTCCCGTCTTCTATCCTCTTACCTTGATCCTATCATTACACCATACTATAAAACAACCTTGTCCTCAAGGTTGGAACAATGAAGTTTGAACCCATTGCATTTTGATATGGTCTTATCACACAAAGAGAACTCGTTGGCCACTACCTGCAACTTCCGGTCTGGAGGCTTGGGTGGTGGTCAAATTGAGAGATAAAAATGAGAGGTCCATTTTCGTCTTTGTATTATTTCCTTGAAGGCGAGGAGCTTCTTATCTTTTCCTGTAAAATAACTTCCTTTATCGTTCGGCTCTCTTCTCCTTATCTTTATACCGTTCGGCTTTCTTCTCCCTTTCGTTATGCCGTTCGGATCTCTTATCCCTATCTTTATGTCGTTCGGCTCCTTCCCCTGCATTCAACCGTTCGGCTCGCGTTAACAACCCTGAACAGAGTTGCTGCCAGATCTTCCCCGTCTAGAGTTACTTCTCCTCTTCGTTCTGCTATCGTTCCTCCTTTAATGGCCAATACCGTTCGGTCCCCTATCGGACCGTGCATCTTCCGTATTGACCCCACACCCTTGGCGGCTCCCGACCGGCCTGGGTAATTAGTCTCGAACCACTCGGCAACTCCCGATCGGCCTGGGCTGTTGCGCAAGGCCTCGGACCACTCGACAACAATCGATCGGCCTGGGTTATAGCGTTTAGCCTCGAACTTTTTCACCTCACTGCTCGTTCGTCCCCCAGACGACTGGTCTTCTATGGCCTCGGACCGCTCGGCCAATGATTGGGAGATTGTTTTGACTGTAAGACCGTTCGGAATATAACTGTAACAGTAAGATCGTTCGGTTCCGGTTGTCATCTCCCGTTCAGATTCGACGATTCTTTCCCGTTCTGGTCCAACAGTCCTCTCCTTTTCGCTTCCTTGGAATTCTTCACTCTTGGCGGTTCCTGATCGGCCTAGGTGATTGGCCTCGGACCATTCGGCCACTCCCGATCGGCATGGGCTATAACACTTGTCCTCGGATCGTTCGACAACTCTCTGGAACTCCTCAACATCCCTTGTGATTCGCATCGCCACCATCCATTCCTGCGGGTCATGCTGTCGGACTTGATTCCGGATATCCTCTTTCAATCCCGCAAGAAAATATCCTAACAGCTGTTCGTCCGGCACTCTCTTCGTTCGACCCGCTAATATCTTGAAGTATTGAACATACTCGTTCACTGTCGTCGTCTGTCTCATTGTTGTCAATCACTCAACAATGGTTCCAAACCTTCAGGGCTTTCTCCAAACCATCCCATGAACGATTTTTAGCTTTCTCCTTCCAAACTTTGTTCATGTACATGAGGAACTAAATAATAATAAGCTGTCTCTAGAAACATACAATTTAAGAAACTTCCTAAAGAGTCATTTCATTGTTAAAAGAAAAACTACATTTCTAATTGATAAAATATAAAAACATTTGAAACAAGTATTGTACAAATGTCCATAATTACATAAGTAAAATAAAAAAAATATATGATATATTGAGTTGAATATGATCGTGAAATATATATTTAGTAAATATTGTTAAAATTTAAGAATTTTGGTTCAATTATTGTACAGTTCTTTTTTGAAATGTACGACTTTATTAATTGAACTATTAATGCAAAATAAAAATTAAAAAAAGTGATAAATATTGGGAACATAGTAATAAGTGTGAAGAAGAGAAAAAAAAAATCCCATGTGTTTGGTCATCCTGGTTTATCGCCTGAAGCACGTGACACGTACAATGAGAAAGGTCGCAAACACATGAGAAGGCCAACTTAGGATTTGAAAACGTTTCACAAACTCCACCTCTCCCATGTGAGTCAGTCCGCGGGCCTTTATTACAGTGCTAGAGAAGCGGCATTTGTTTGTCAAATCTATCAGAAGAATCAACTAATCTTGTCTTATATGATGTATTAACATAATTAATTACCTCTTAGTTTTACTAATCACAATACACACCTTATAAATGGGAGTTTTGTGACCTTTCTCCAAGTTTGGGTGATGGAGTTAATCAAAACTGAGAGATGAGATACATGAATGAGAGAACAGAGATGGGAAGAAGAAGAGGGAAAGAATCAAAATCATACACACTTCCTTCATCACCTTCTCACTCATTCTCCTCTTCTTCGTCTTCAGATTTCGAATTCACAATCTCAATCTCACCGCGCAAATCCTCCACCGCACTCTGCCCCGCCGATGAACTCTTCTACAAGGGTCAACTCCTCCCTCTCCACCTCTCCCAGCGCATCTCCATGGTCCGCACGCTCCTCCTCTCCTCCGCCAGCACCTCCTCCACCTCCACCGCCGCACGCGACTCTACCGGCAGCAGCTCCAACGACTCTCACTCCTCCTTCACCAGCGACCTTGCACTTTTTCCCGACTGCGACTCTTCTCGTCCTAGCTCCGTAACAGAGGAAGATGAGTTCAAGCGCCTCAATAACAGTACCGGTAACAGTAACAACAGCAACAACCACCCCTGTTCCATCTCCAAGAAGTCTCATAAGTTCTTTTTCTCCAGATTCTCCTCCGTTTTCCGCAAGGAAAACAACCTACAAGCCAAAACCCGTGACCTAGACAGTGCCTCTGCTAACTCCTCGGTGAAGCGGATGAGCGTCACCGCCAGGGAGGTTATCAGGAAGTATTTCAAGAAGGTCAAGCCTCTCTACGAGAAGCTCTCTCAGAAACAGCAGAGGTCCGGGCAGTTAAACACGGCGGAGGGTGCAAGTGCAGTAACAACGACTTCTGTTTTTTCTCTTTTAACTAAGACCGAGAGATCTACCAAACTCTCGGAAGGTACCAAGACAGGGAGAAAAGACAGTGTGAGTGCTCTTTCTCATTCTTTCTCGGGAAATCTCAGATATCCAAGAAGAAGAAGCTGTGTTTCTAGTTGTCCTTCTTCCATGAGATCATCGCCCAATCACTCCGGTGTTCTTTCTCAACGAGGTGCTGCTGCTGCTGCTATGTACTGTGGAGACACTTCTTCTATGGAAGAGTTGCAGAGCGCGATCCAAGGAGCCATAGCCCATTGCAAGAACTCTTTGATTCAGAGCAAAACAATGGTCAGTAACGAAATCTAAATCTAAATCTAATCTAATAAAGTCAAGTCAAATCCATGCAGTTTCTTTCTTCCAAGCTCTTTCCATTCCGTTGTCAATGTTCAAAATCCATGTTCCATCAGATGAATTAATTAACCACAAGGTTTGGTCAATAATCAGAAAATATTTTCTCTTACCTTGAAGTATTTATTTGCGGTGGGGTGAAGTTAGAAATTTGCATGTGACTATATTTTGGGAGTTCCATTTAAATTTGGCAACAAAGATGAACATGGAAAGGGGAACAAGTTATTATTTGACTGCCATTGTAGCCTTGGAAATTTGAAAAGTTATGGTCTGTATAATTTATTGCGTAACAGTGACTTGGCTGTAGTGGTAGTAATTGCTCTGCAAAGCTAAATTGGCACCATGTGGCTTGGAGTTTTATTGAGATGAGATTCCATTTGTAACGTTACCTGAGCTAGCTACCTTCACAAAATAATTTTCGATTACCTAGCATCATCATCATAATAATAATTTCATATTTCTATCCCGAAATCCAAGTTGCTGTATAGGTATATAAAACTAATAAAAACAACCTTACATTGAAATACGGTCTCATCCTGCATGTGCGTAAATTAAAAGGAAGATTCAAGCCCTCTGGTGTGATTAAGAAGTTATATTAGATGTACATTTTTGTTTAAAGAAGCAAGTAGGAAGCTTCTGTACAAGTTTCCATCTGTTCAACAATTCATCAATATTTAGAATTTTTAGTTTAAAATAATTCAGTAAGTTTTATTATACTTAAATCTTTAAATCAGTTTTGTATTGCAGTAAGTCTAATGTATTAAGAAAGGATGTTGGGTACCCCTATTAGTGTAATGAAAAAATGAGAAACGGAGAAAAAAAATACTAAGTTGTATTTGGCCATCTAAATTAACACTTACGAAAAATTTACTGTTGAGGGGAATTGATGATAATCAGTATTAGTATAATATTGAAGTTATTATATAGCACTCAATAATAAAATAATATTATTTTATTTTGTATCCTAGGGACACCTTATGATAAACAACACTGAAATAGAATTGTGCTCCATACATTTTCAGTACTTAAGAAAGTTAACCTCACCATTATTTCAAATTAATGTTAGTATATGATTAATTAAAATTTGAAGTTGTTCTGACATCCAATAAATGAAATAATGGTATTCTATTTTGCACCATATGCAGATTTTAGGATAAACAACCATATAATACAATTCAATTAGGTACCTCTCAGCATTTCTTAATTTTATCATTAATTGAAATGAATTACTAATTTTAAAGTTATTTTTATCTTGGATGAAAAGGTCCTTTTATTGGAAACAATTTTAGAGTAGAATACAATTACAGGAGAAAGTATCATTAATGCTTAATTGTGTACAATAAGAAAATTTAACACATTAATCTTGGATGAAAAGCTCGCTTTTACAAGTATGACTTTTTTTTTTCTGACACCTTAATTATTAACGGCCATTCGGCCCAATTAGTATTTAACTTCACAAACTGGTGCAACCCACCCCCCTTGTTTGGTCCATTAAAATAAGACATAAAATCAGTTGAAAATTTACGATTAATTTATTTATTAATTAAAATTATTTAAGTAACATATCATAATTTAAAAGTACTTGCTTTGGAATGAAGATAAAACTATATTTTCAGTCTGTAACTTTGTGAGATATTTTTGGGAAAATAATGTTTGTTTTAAACCCCAAAATAATGTTTGCTACAAAAATCTTATTCTAACTTGTTCTTTTCTTGTTGCTAGTTTCTTTTTATTTACTAAATTATATACTAATGTTATTTGCAATATTATCACAGATAGAATTATTTTTCGTATTTAATAAATATCACAAAATTGAAGGTTTCTTAATCCATTTGAAGTTAGTTAGGCAAGTGAATTTCAAGTATTGAAGATTAAAATGATGGAAATGGAATGCACATGGTCTCTCTTGATTACCAAGACTTGTCACATGTCATTGATTTGCCTGGTGAAGCAATATGGTGACAAAAGAAGTAAATGTGTTTTTAATATTCCAAGTTTTATAATTCACCCACCCCATATATTTCCTTTCTTACATTCACGTGATTAAAGGCTTTCATTATGTTCTTGTCATTATATTATTGCGGCTTATAATTGTTCGCATGTTTCTACAATTTCATGTAACTTCTGTCATTTAAGTATGATCACTAACTTCTAAAACTAGTATGTACTCTTGGTAAAGTAATTATTAAGAATTTTAGCTTATTGGAATAGTTAGATATATATCGAATCTCTTTTTTCAAATCAATAAGGACAACATAATTCATAATCCAAATGACATTACATCTTGGATTCATAAACATGTTTTTCACTCTTTAATTTTAAGTAAAACTTTGAATTAATCCTTTTTTAAAATGTTTGACCAATTAGTAGTTCTATGTATTTAAAATCACATGAATTTATTTCTTTTAATCAAATTTTATTAAGTTGATGTGATATTTTTGTATTTTTTAGTTTGTATTGATATTAAATAATTCAAATTGAAACATGATTAGTATTAATATCAAAATAATGTAAATAATTCAAATAGTATCATAAAATATGTTTGAAATGTTAAATAAATCTAACAAAATTTAATAAAAATGATTAAATTTACGTATTTTTAAAATTAAAATTAAATTAAACAAAATTTTTGAAAAAGAATTAATTTAAGTTAAAAAAACAAAAATTAGGAAGGACTTTTGATAGGTAATAATTAAGAATTTTAGCTTATTCGAACAGTTAAATATATACTGACTCTTTTTTTCAAATCAACAAGGACAAAATAAATTATAAACCAAATGACATTACATATTGGATTCATCAACAATTTAGAAAATTTGACAGGCCACAGCCGTCTCTGCTCATTGTTTTCATCCCCATCACAAAAAAACTTACATTACAACTACCTAACCAAGTGACACAACAATTGTTGTAGGTACTCATTCATCATGGTATGTTGTATGAAGTGTTCCAAAGGGTGTAAAATCTGGTGTGGCAGTGCCATTCTTGTGGTGATTTTGTTAGTCACAGTGATGGTGGTATTATTCTTCACCGTCTTCAAGCCTAAAGACCCAGACATTACCCTCCAATCAGTTAAACTCGAACGTTTCAAACTAGAGTTTCCAACTCTTGGACTAAACATATCATTAGGCGTAGTGGTCACAGTAGAAAACCGCAACCATGGAAGCTTTACCTACCAGAACAGCACAGCGCATGTTTATCATCGAGGAACTCTGGTAGCCGAGGCTCCACTGCATGAGGACACTATTCCATCTCGTCATGATCATAACATAACCACGTCTTTGACTATTTTCGCAGACTTCAACAAACTTACGGATTTATTCACGGATTATTCGACGGGTGTTATAAATTTTACCTCAGCAATCTCCTTATTCGGGAAAGTCGACGTCTTCAACCTCTTCAAGATGAAAGCTTCCAGTTACTCCACCTGCTCTTTCTCTCTTTTCGTCACTCACCGAACAATCGATTCTTACTGTAACTCACAATTCAAGTTATGAAATTTTTTTCTTAATTTTTCTCTTATACAGTTGCAAATCGCGTTGTTTGATTTGTTTTTATCTATTCTGTTTATTGTGAGAACCTGAATAATTAAGCGCTTTAATCACACACTCTGAACCCCATTTAATTCACTGTGCCACGTCAAAACCCACTCTGCATGCGCCGGCCATGTGTCACTGAGGGAACGTCCAAAAACGTTGGTGGAAAACAAGTGGCGTGCAGAGGATGGACGTTCGTCCAGCGCGGGAAGGGAAATTCACCCTCTGCATGCACTGACGCCATCTGTCACGTCAGAAGCTTCTAAAAGCTGTAGTGGAATCCAGGTGGCCGTACGTGGTTGCATGGTCGTTCGGCGAGGAAGAGAAAATGATTTCTCTGAAAAACACTTTCTCTCATTTCTGCATTCATCTTCTTCTCCACGAAACTCTGGCCATTTCTTTTCTCCAGCTTCTCTCTAAACTCTTTTCATCTACTCTCTAAGATCACTCACCACCAGCATCTCTACTTCCATTTCAGAAACCGTAGGATCATTCACGGTGTCTGGAGCTTTCGTTTGAACCGAACACGTTAGAATTCTGTAACTGGTAAGTTCTCATCTCTGCGCTTCGTCCATTCAGTTAATGCGAACCAAAATTCTGGTTGCATGCATGGGTTAGGGGTCTGATCTGTCTACGATTCTGGTGTATTAGATTAAGTGGAATTGTTGAGTAATTCCTTGGATAGAAAGCTGTGAAAGAACGAGTGAAACCCTAGCAATTGGAAGTGCACTGCTAGACCAGGTAAGGGAAGCTTTAGTAATTTAATTTAATGCTTGTTGATGTTTATGAAATGCCTGAAGTATACTGGATGTCTGAAATGTATGAAATGTTTGATGGTTTAATCATGCGTGAACGAACTCTGTTGTTGTACTGGATGTATATTTGTAAGATTGGTTGCACTGTATGTTGAGAATGAAACGTATGATCTGGAATATGATTGAATTCTGTATGAGATGAAATGATAATATGAATTCTGTAATGTATGAGATTTATGGTGGAGAAAAATCATAAGTTATGAATCGTATGAAATCTGTAAAGTCATTGTAAACTGAAAAATCTGGAACAACATCATTTTCTCTGATTGAACAATTACGCTCGTCCTTGTACGGTCATATACCGTTCGTCTTCTCTAAATTTGAATTAGAGTTAAATTCTTTCTTTTGGAAAGTATTCTGTCTTAGAACGAGCGTCCCCATTTGAAATGCTAATTGAGTGTTCGTCCTAAGTGGCGTTCGGTCTTAGACCGAACGCTCGTTCAAAAAGATAAATGATAAGTAGCGCTCGTCCTTATGTCGAGCGTTCGTCCTTGATAAGTAGCGCTCGCCCTTATGTCGAGCGTTCGTCTTTGATAGCGTTCGACCTTCTGTCGAGCGTTCGTCTTTGATAGCGTTCGACCCTCTGTCGAGCGTTCGTCTTTGATAAGCGTTCGGCCTTATGTCGAACGTTCGTCTTAAACGGCGCACGGTATTCTACCAAGCGTTCGTCCGAGATAGCGCTCGGCTTTATAACGAGCGTCCGTTTCTAAATCGCGCAAGGTCTCCTATCCAGCGCTCGTATTAATTGAATAATTATTGATTTCTAAATAGCGTTCGTCCTGATTCTAAATATCGTTCGTTCCGATCACAAATAGCGTTCGTCCTGATTTCTAAATAGCGTTCGTCCCGATCTTAAATAGAGTTCGTTTATACAGTTAATTAACGTTCGTCTTTTTAAAGAAGTGTAACTAAGAATGAAAGTGTGATGTTGAGTGAATTATGAAGTGTGCGAACCATATATGAGATGAGATTATGATTTTGGAATTTGAACGAGCGTTCCAAGGAGGAACGTCTCTATGAAAGATTATGATGAGTTGTAAAGTGTGACCATGGTAAAATCGCTGATGGCTGATCATCCTGATATTCCGTGAGTGCTCTTCTCATGTAGAGGAGAGTAGGTCATGCGTGGGAATGGCAGGAGGCCCTAGCCCTATTGAGTACTTTGAGGCTGATAGGGTTAACCTCGGTTGGCAGCTGATGAGGGTCCCAGTTACTACACCAACCGGGTGCATGAACGCCTGCGGTTACATGGATTCACACAGTCCGGACGGTCGGTCTTAGGAGAGTTTTGGATGAATCATATTATGCTTCGATGTATTGATGCATGTCTTGTGTGTTAAATTCGTATGTTAAACTGTATGTGATATGTATGAATTAAATTACCTAAGCTTACCCTTGCAATTCCTTGTGTTGTCTACTGTTTATGTACGTCCGTCTTGTCAATGCAATGATCATCCGTTGTGGGTGTGAGCAGATGGAGAGGCGCCACTTGAGGCTATGCTGGAAGAAGAAAATTTGGAGGACGCCAACCTAGTCGAAGTGGAAATTAAGGCCGAGCAGTAGATCGCTCGTTTTTGCAGTTGTTAATAGTTTTGTTTATGTTTTAGGACGTTCGGTTACTTATGTTGTAAAACCGTTCGTTGTTAGCGTTCGCTATTTTTGGGACTCGACGTTGTAACGCTGTACTCCTAGCCGTTCGGCTTGTGTTCTTGTTTAGCTGAAAAAAAAACTGTTGACTGTTTACTGTTAATTGTAATTAATTCTAATTAATGGTAATTACTATTTATTGGGATGTTACATTTATTGGTATCAGAACAGTTTTGTTCTTTTAAGGACGTGTAGGTTATGAGTACACTATGTTTTCGTTGTGTGCTTGTATTGTGTTTAATGAGTTATGGAATTATTTAACTCTTGAACAATTCTAACACTCGTTTTCTGATGAACCAGAGAACGAATGGCTCCTAGACTTCCTCCCCCACCTCAACCGAGTGAACCTGATGCTTCCAACAACTCTAGATTGTTGGAGAACGTCATTGAGAGACTCCAACAGCAAAATACCACCCTCATGGAGCAAAACGCCACTCTGATGCAGCAAAACCAAGCTGCTATGCAAGGTTTGGAGGCCTCGCGTGTTAATTCTGAAAACACGCAAAGGCAATTGATGGAGATTTTGGCTGCCACTAGAGGTGCGACTGGAGCTTCTTCTTCAAACGCCACTCAACATGCTACCCAACCTAATGCTGAATGGAGCTTGGAGAGTTTTCTTCAGCACCATCTGTCCAAGTTCAGTGGCAAGTGTCTTCCGGATGAAGCGGACCAGTGGCTGAGAGATATGGAGAGAATTTTCAACGCCAAGAGATGTCCGGATGAAAACCGCTTGGCGTATGCGGAGTACTTGCTGACTGGAGAAGCCAGCCACTGGTGGGCGAGCGCCCGAGCCATTCTGACGGACGCTCACCAACAGATTACTTGGGAAGTGTTCAGAAACAAATTCTATGAAGAGTACTTCCCTGACAGTGTCCGTTTTGCAAAGGAGGTTGAGTTTTTACAGCTGGTTCAGGGGGGAATGTCAGTCTCCGAATATACGAACAAGTTCAAACACTTGATTCGCTTCAATACAATGGCCACCAGTGAGGAGTGGCAGTGCAGAAAATTTGAGAACGGTCTACGTAGTGATCTGAAGGTTGTGGTTTCCAGTTTGTGTATCCGAACGTTCCCTGCTATGGTAGAGAGGGCCAAGGTGTTGGAGAAGAACCTGGCAGAGGCGGAACGGCACAAGAAACAGCAAACAGTAAGGGGGTCGACTGTCTCAAGGGGAAATGTTAATCAGAGAGGATCCCCTTACGCTCGTCCAGCAGTCAACGCGAGTGGATCCCAAGCCTTGGCTACTGTCGGCCAGTCTGGACAGCCAAGGAGTGTGGCGTGTTTCCAGTGTGGAGGACCACACCTGAGGTGGGCTTGTCCTCAACTGAATGGGGGAAAATACTGCACTAAATGCAGAAGGAATGGGCACTTGGAGAACGAATGCTATGTGGGAGGACGTGCGGCAATGAGGCCGCCAAACGCTGGAAGAGCCCAACAAGGAAGAGGTGGACGTGCACAAGCTACAGGAAGAGTTTATGCAATTACGGGTGCTGAAGCTGCTCGATCAGGTACGCTCATCACCAGCACTTGCTTCTTGTTTGGAAAGTCGTGTGTAGTGTTGTATGATTCGGGGGCAACTCATTCCTTCATCTCGAAGGCATGCGTTGAGAAACTGGGACTAATGGAGAGTGAATTACAGTTCGACTTGGTGGTGTCAACCCCAGCGGCTGGTGGGATTAAGACGTCTACAGCTTGTGTGAGATGTCCAATAGAAGTTGAAGGGCGTAGATATAAGGTCAATCTCATTTGCTTACCCCTTCAAGACTTAGAAGTAATTTTGGGGATGGATTGGTTGGCTACCAATCGGATCCTCATTGATTGTGGAAAGAAGGAGTTAGTCTTCCCAGGTGAAGAAGAGGAGGAGTTGTCTGTCGATTGCGGTCAGTTGAAGGAAGACATCATGGAAGGGGCGAGCTGTTTTCTGATCATGACGTATGAAGACAACGAAGTGGAACGTTCGTCCAATGATGAGAGCAGTGGAGGACGAACGGTAGTGGATGACTTTCCGGACGTCTTTCCGGATGAAGTCCCTGGTCTACCTCCTATACGCGAGGTTGAGTTCACGATCGACTTGGTGACCACTGCTGCACCCATCTCGGTTCAACCTTATAGAATGGCACCCGCTGATTTGGTAGAGCTTAAGAGGCAAATTGAGGAGTTGATGGATAAGAGGTTCATCAGGCCGAGTGTTTCTCCATGGGGAGCACCTGTGTTGCTGGTCAAGAAGAAGGATGGCAGCTCTCGGCTCTGCATTGATTATAGGCAACTTAATAAGCTGACTGTCAAGAACAAGTATCCACTTCCAAGGATAGACGACCTACTGGATCAGTTGCAAGGTGCGTGCGTGTTTTCAAAGATTGATCTGCCTTCGGGCTATCATCAAATTAGAGTGAAGGAGGGAGATATTCATAAGACAACATTTCGGTCTCGTTATGGTCATTATGAATACGTGGTGATGCCCTTTGGAGTGACGAACGCACCTGCAATTTTCATGGACTACATGAACAGGATTTTCAGACCGTACCTGGACAAATTTGTAGTGGTGTTTATTGATGACATCCTTATCTATTCCAAGAGCTTTGAGGAGCATGAAGACCACTTGAGAATCGTGTTGAGCGTGTTGAGGGAGAAAGAATTGTATGCCAAGCGTTCAAAGTGTGAATTCTGGATGAAGGAAATCCAGTTCTTGGGGCACGTCGTTTCTGCAGGAGGTATTGCAGTGGATCCAGCCAAGGTGAAAGCAGTGTTGGATTGGGAGAGCCCACGTTCGGTCACAGAGGTTAGAAGCTTCGTGGGGCTCGCGGGCTACTATAGGCGGTTCATTGAGGGATTCTCTAAGATAGTAGCCCCTCTGACTTATCTCACCAGGAAGGATCAGCCGTTCGCATGGACTGATCGTTGTGAGGAGAGCTTCCAGGAATTGAAGAAGAAACTAACGAGCGCCCCAGTGTTAGTCATTCCAGACACGGCCAAACCTTTTGAAGTGTATTGTGATGCGTCGTATCAAGGTTTGGGCTGCGTACTGATGCAGGAAAGGAAGGTAGTGGCGTACGCTTCTAGACAGTTGAAGGTCCATGAGAAGAACTATCCCACCCACGACTTAGAGCTGGCAGCAGTCGTGTTTGCATTAAAAATCTGGAGGCATCATCTGTATGGAGCAACGTTTCAAGTCTTTAGTGATCACAAGAGTCTTAAGTATCTCTTTGATCAAAAGGAGCTGAATATGAGGCAAAGGAGGTGGCTAGAATTTTTGAAAGATTATGAATTTGAGTTACTTTACCATCCGGGAAAGACTAACGTAGTAGCGGACGCACTAAGCAGGAAGTCGGTTCATGTTTCAGCTATGATGGTGAAAGAACTCAATCTAGTGGAGAGCTTTAGAGACCTAAAGTTGCAGTTCGAGTTGGAGCCGAACAGTATCAAATGCTGCACCTTTAGAATAACAAGTGATGTGTTCGACCGAATCTGGATGAAACAACGAGAGGATGAAGAGCTAGTGAAAATTTTAAGCGCGCTCGGTACGGATCAGGCCAAACATTTCAACGCTGGAACGGACGGCATGTTACGTTACATGGGTCGGACGTGCATTCCTAACGATGGCAAGCTGAAGAGGATTATCTTGGAGGAAGGACATCATAGTCGTCTTAGCATACACCCTGGGATGACTAAGATGTATCAAGACCTTCGACGTTCGTTTTGGTGGCCAGGAATGAAGAGTGATGTCGCTCGTTTTGTGGCCTCCTGTTTAACTTGTCAACGTGCCAAAGCCGAATACCAAAGACCGGGTGGCTTACTACAACTTTTGGAGATTCCCGAATGGAAGTGGGACAGCATTTCAATGGACTTCGTGACTCACTTGCCTCGCACGGTCAAGAATCACGATTCTATTTGGGTAGTAGTGGATCGTCTAACGAAGAGTGCTCACTTCCTAGCGGTCAACTTGAAGATGTCTATGACCAACTTGGCCAAGCTTTACATCAAAGAGATCGTTCGTCTACATGGAGTACCGTCCAGCATCATTTCAGACCGAGACACGAGATTCACATCTCGCTTTTGGCAATCGTTGCAAGGAGAATTGGGAAGCAAGTTGCGAATGAGTTCTGCTTATCACCCTCAGACGGACGGCCAATCTGAGCGAACCATCCAAACGCTCGAGGACTTGTTGAGGACGTGCGTCCTAGATCATATGGGAGTTTGGGATGAAGTTCTGCCGCTCGTAGAATTTACATATAACAACAGTTTTCAAGCAAGCATAGGAATGGCACCGTTTGAAGCTCTTTACGGAAGGAAATGTCGAACGCCACTGTGTTGGTTCCAAGAAGGCGAGAATGTATTAACCGGACCAGAATTAATCCAGCAAACAACCGAGAAGGTGAAACTGATTCAAGAACGATTGAAGACGTCTCAAAGCAGGCAGAAATCCTATGCTGATAAGAGAAGAAGACCCTTAGAGTTTGCTGCTGGAGATCACGTGTTTCTCAGGTTGAATCCAATCACTGGAGTGGGAAGAGTCCTTCGTCCAAAGAAGCTTTCACCCAAATTCATAGGGCCTTATCAAATTCTGAAGAAGATTGGATCAGTGGCGTATGAGTTAGCCTTACCACCTCAACTGTCCAACCTACATCCAGTCTTTCACGTTTCCCAGCTCCGGAAGTATGTAGCTGATCCATCACACGTACTGGAGTTGGAAGATGTCCAACTTCGACCAGACCGAACGCTGGAGATGCAACCAGTCTGCATTGAAGACAGCCGCACCAGACTCTACAAAGGAAAGGACGTTCGTCTTGTGAAAGTGGTGTGGGACGCGAAGACTGGCGACTCAACATGGGAGGTTGCAGAGGCCATGAAGGAGCTATACCCTCAATTGTTTCCTGGTAAGCCCTAGAATTTTCGAGGACGAAAATTTTTGTAGTTAGGGGGATTGTGAGAACCTGAATAATTAAGCGCTTTAATCACACACTCTGAACCCCATTTAATTCACTGTGCCACGTCAAAACCCACTCTGCATGCGCCGGCCATGTGTCACTGAGGGAACGTCCAAAAACGTTGGTGGAAAACAAGTGGCGTGCAGAGGATGGACGTTCGTCCAGCGCGGGAAGGGAAATTCACCCTCTGCATGCACTGACGCCATCTGTCACGTCAGAAGCTTCTAAAAGCTGTAGTGGAATCCAGGTGGCCGTACGTGGTTGCATGGTCGTTCGGCGAGGAAGAGAAAATGATTTCTCTGAAAAACACTTTCTCTCATTTCTGCATTCATCTTCTTCTCCACGAAACTCTGGCCATTTCTTTTCTCCAGCTTCTCTCTAAACTCTTTTCATCTACTCTCTAAGATCACTCACCACCAGCATCTCTACTTCCATTTCAGAAACCGTAGGATCATTCACGGTGTCTGGAGCTTTCGTTTGAACCGAACACGTTAGAATTCTGTAACTGGTAAGTTCTCATCTCTGCGCTTCGTCCATTCAGTTAATGCGAACCAAAATTCTGGTTGCATGCATGGGTTAGGGGTCTGATCTGTCTACGATTCTGGTGTATTAGATTAAGTGGAATTGTTGAGTAATTCCTTGGATAGAAAGCTGTGAAAGAACGAGTGAAACCCTAGCAATTGGAAGTGCACTGCTAGACCAGGTAAGGGAAGCTTTAGTAATTTAATTTAATGCTTGTTGATGTTTATGAAATGCCTGAAGTATACTGGATGTCTGAAATGTATGAAATGTTTGATGGTTTAATCATGCGTGAACGAACTCTGTTGTTGTACTGGATGTATATTTGTAAGATTGGTTGCACTGTATGTTGAGAATGAAACGTATGATCTGGAATATGATTGAATTCTGTATGAGATGAAATGATAATATGAATTCTGTAATGTATGAGATTTATGGTGGAGAAAAATCATAAGTTATGAATCGTATGAAATCTGTAAAGTCATTGTAAACTGAAAAATCTGGAACAACATCATTTTCTCTGATTGAACAATTACGCTCGTCCTTGTACGGTCATATACCGTTCGTCTTCTCTAAATTTGAATTAGAGTTAAATTCTTTCTTTTGGAAAGTATTCTGTCTTAGAACGAGCGTCCCCATTTGAAATGCTAATTGAGTGTTCGTCCTAAGTGGCGTTCGGTCTTAGACCGAACGCTCGTTCAAAAAGATAAATGATAAGTAGCGCTCGTCCTTATGTCGAGCGTTCGTCCTTGATAAGTAGCGCTCGCCCTTATGTCGAGCGTTCGTCTTTGATAGCGTTCGACCTTCTGTCGAGCGTTCGTCTTTGATAGCGTTCGACCCTCTGTCGAGCGTTCGTCTTTGATAAGCGTTCGGCCTTATGTCGAACGTTCGTCTTAAACGGCGCACGGTATTCTACCAAGCGTTCGTCCGAGATAGCGCTCGGCTTTATAACGAGCGTCCGTTTCTAAATCGCGCAAGGTCTCCTATCCAGCGCTCGTATTAATTGAATAATTATTGATTTCTAAATAGCGTTCGTCCTGATTCTAAATATCGTTCGTTCCGATCACAAATAGCGTTCGTCCTGATTTCTAAATAGCGTTCGTCCCGATCTTAAATAGAGTTCGTTTATACAGTTAATTAACGTTCGTCTTTTTAAAGAAGTGTAACTAAGAATGAAAGTGTGATGTTGAGTGAATTATGAAGTGTGCGAACCATATATGAGATGAGATTATGATTTTGGAATTTGAACGAGCGTTCCAAGGAGGAACGTCTCTATGAAAGATTATGATGAGTTGTAAAGTGTGACCATGGTAAAATCGCTGATGGCTGATCATCCTGATATTCCGTGAGTGCTCTTCTCATGTAGAGGAGAGTAGGTCATGCGTGGGAATGGCAGGAGGCCCTAGCCCTATTGAGTACTTTGAGGCTGATAGGGTTAACCTCGGTTGGCAGCTGATGAAGGTCCCAGTTACTACACCAACCGGGTGCATGAACGCCTGCGGTTACATGGATTCACACAGTCCGGACGGTCGGTCTTAGGAGAGTTTTGGATGAATCATATTATGCTTCGATGTATTGATGCATGTCTTGTGTGTTAAATTCGTATGTTAAACTGTATGTGATATGTATGAATTAAATTACCTAAGCTTACCCTTGCAATTCCTTGTGTTGTCTACTGTTTATGTACGTCCGTCTTGTCAATGCAATGATCATCCGTTGTGGGTGTGAGCAGATGGAGAGGCGCCACTTGAGGCTATGCTGGAAGAAGAAAATTTGGAGGACGCCAACCTAGTCGAAGTGGAAATTAAGGCCGAGCAGTAGATCGCTCGTTTTTGCAGTTGTTAATAGTTTTGTTTATGTTTTAGGACGTTCGGTTACTTATGTTGTAAAACCGTTCGTTGTTAGCGTTCGCTATTTTTGGGACTCGACGTTGTAACGCTGTACTCCTAACCGTTCGGCTTGTGTTCTTGTTTAGCTGAAAAAAAAACTGTTGACTGTTTACTGTTAATTGTAATTAATTCTAATTAATGGTAATTACTATTTATTGGGATGTTACATTTATCATTCAAATGCGATTATATTGTTTGTTTTATATTAATAAAAACTGTTAAAAATCTTGTTTTTGATGAATATATGTATAAATTATTGTTAAAATTTTTGAGAGACCTAATTTAAATAATTGAGAAAATATAAATAATTAAATTAAAATGAGAATAATCCAAATATTATATAAAGTAAAATATAAAAACTAAAGGTGTAACTGTTTGTTGTTTAAAGACCCTGTTCATTATGCAGTGATAATGTTATTTTTTTTTAAAATTTAATTTTGCTTCATAAGCAAAAGATAGTTACATTTTTTTACCTTTTAAATTAGCTTATTTTCAAATATTTATTTTATTACTTTATTCAATATAAATATATAATATACGAAATCTTTGTTATTGATTTAAAATATTGCCAACTTAAATAATAGTTTTAGAATGGACCACCCAATTAGTTCTGAAGTCTTTTTCTGATGTTTGTCCTTTGACTTCGCAGACGCTTTAATTGAACGTAAATAAATGCGCATGGATTTAATAATATATTAAAATTTTGGTCACTGTTTTAATATTTTATAATATTAAAAGTTCTGGTTTAATATGTTTCATTTTTCTAGTTTTAATTTGACTACTCAATATATGCATTTATCATACTTCAAAGAAATATTTAATTAATCAAAATGTAAACATAGAATAAATAAATGCAAAAATATAAATTAATGTTATTATGCCAATGAAAAAATATGTGTTCGTTTAAATTACTTTGAACCAGGACATATTTCTATTACTAATATAATATAGTACTAATATATTTTATATGAAACTATAAAATTTATCTTTCTAACTTTAAAATTAAAAATATTTTCTAACTTTAAAATTAAAAATATTAAGTCTACTATGATAATTCAAATTCTAATATGAACAATTAGTGATTTTTCATTTTCTTTTTCATCATGATTTTATAACAATATGAACATTTGCATTATTATTATGAACCCGCTACTCAAAAGCACAATCTATTCAAATTTAATGAGGCACTCATTATTACACTTTTCTGTTTTCATTTAGGACATGTTTGCAATCTTTTTTCATTAGAAATTTTAAAAAAGAAAATACAAAATTAATTTTTTCCCTATATTCAAATTAACTTATGCAAATTCTAATACAATTATTATTTGATGTAATTGAGTTCCTTTCTTAAAATTGTATACATGTAGTATGTAGTATATATGTTTTTTTATTGTTAAAAGGAAAACTTATTTTTTATTTTTTAAATATATAGAAATTGAAAACATGTTTACAGGAACAGATGTATCTAATTTAACCATCTAACCTAAATTTTATTGATTAGTTTCAGAGTCTTTATCCTTAAAAGAATTAGTCTCCACCTAAAGTTTAAATGTCCTTCATCTTTAGTTAATAATTAACATAAATAGTTTTATAAAATTTGGTGAGAATCTAAAATTAGAAAAAAAATATGTTTAACTTAACCATTAAAAATATTTTCAGGATTTTTTTTTTATAATTTCCACAAATTGTTTCTATGTAATAATAAGCTGAGAATGTATTATGTTTTCGTTGTGTTTTTTTTACTGTAATAAGAATAAACCTAATTAAATTTTAAGTTTTCGTAATTTGATAAATTTTATTATTGTTGAATATTAAAAGAAATATATTTTTCGATTAAGATTCTTCCATTTAATTTTATTATTAAGTGTATCATTTATTGTTTTTCTGTCACGTATTATTTTATATAATTCTTATAAAAATTATAAAATAATAAGTGACAATATTTGTATTTTGTTATCAAAAAAATCAAACATAATTAACTCAATAAAAAAATATAATGCTTTTTTAGTAGACTCAAGTAAAGGTTTTCAAGTTTATATAAACTTAAAATTGAATTAAGTCATAAAAATAAGACATTTGAATAAAATATCATAATATTTTTTAAATATTAATAACTAGCTAAACATAATTATATTACTATGATTAAGAATTATGTTTATTATTTATAAAAGATAGGTATAAATGCCTGTGGGCATAGTTGGACAGTGAAAAAGAAAAAAAAAAGACAAAAAGGAATTGAGACAATTTCGGAATTACCCCTCCGATCTGGCACTCACTGGCGTGTTCAAATCCCGAATTCCATTTGGAACACTCTTTTTTTTGCTTCTTCTGCCTCTTCTTCTCTTGCGCTGTTTCTCAACAGTTTGGGTTGCGTCTCCCAGAGACAGAGGGACCTTCTCCTCCTCCTTCTTCTTCTCCTTCTTCTCTCGTCCATGGACCTTCACAACCGACCGGATCACTGTTTTCCGGAGAAGAAAGGTCAGAAGAGGAAGTTGGAGGAGGATTTCGAAGACGACCGACAGATCTCCGCCCCTCCCACCGGCCACGCGAGAGACGCCCTCCTTTCCGACGTCAAGGAACAGGTCATCGTTCTTGATTCAACCTTCTCATGGAAGGAATCCGATCGTGCTGCCGCCAAGCGCGCCACGCACGCCCTTGCCGATCTCGCCAAAAACGGTACATCTATTTGTCATCTTGCTTCATTCGTTTTTGTTTTATTCTTTCGCGGAATTCGGTTATTTGCTGGTTTTGTCCGTTGTTGCGCTTCATTCGGTGCTTGTTTTTGTTTGTAGAGGAAGTGGTGAACGTGATTGTTGAAGGAGGCGCAATTCCTGCTCTGGTTAAACATCTTCAAGCGCCTCCTCTGGCTGGAAGCGACCGGTTGCAGAGGCCAATGCCGTTTGAGCACGAGGTCGAGAAAGGAAGTGCTTTCGCGCTTGGACTTCTCGCAGTCAAGGTAATTTTACTAATCCTCTATGGTGACTGTTAGGAATTATTGCAACTTAGCTTCTTCATGCCTTTGATTTGACAAGCTCTAAAGTATATATGATTCAATGTTTTAATTGTATTGTGATATAAAGTTGTACGTTGAGTTAGCTTACTCGTGATAGTTATTTCCTTTTTTAAACTTTGGTCACACCAGAAATTGTTTTAATGTTATCGTTTTCACTGAACGGCGTGAATGGTATAGTAGATACTGTATTGTAGAAGGAAGCTTTGAAGATAATGCATGATGGTCTAATATGTGGTGTGAAATGAAATGCCTTCTGCAGCCGGAGCACCAGCAGCTCATCGTTGACAGCGGTGCTTTGAAACATCTCGTTGATCTTTTGAAGAGACATGAAAATGGCTTAACATCTCGTGCCATTAATAGTCTAATTCGTAGGGCTGCAGACGCGATTACTAATCTTGCGCACGAGAATAGTAGTATTAAGACTAGTGTCAGGTATGCTTCTTCGAGTACTACCTTGCAATTGAAATTTAATTTGGAATGGTTTTATCTTATGATTATCTGGAGTTAATGTGTAGGATGGAAGGTGGGATTCCACCGCTCGTTCATTTACTTGAATTTGCGGATACAAAGGTGCAAAGAGCAGCTGCTGGTGCATTGCGAACCCTTGCTTTTAAAAATGATGAAAATAAAAATCAGGTTAGCGGTCTTTAGTAATGTTGGGAATTGAAATTGACTTACTTATGATACGAATGAGTCACATAACATCATGACATGTAGATTGTTGAATGCAATGCCCTTCCAACTCTGATTCTAATGCTTCGTTCAGAAGATGCTGCTATTCATTATGAAGCGGTACTGCTTGTGCCACCATAATTTTAAACTTCAATTTTGCAATATTGTTGACTTTGATCTTTGCACTTATCTTACTGGAAACTTGCAATGAATTTTATTGAATTACAGGTTGGTGTGATTGGAAATCTGGTCCACTCTTCTCCTAACATAAAGAAAGAAGTTATTCTTGCTGGAGCCCTACAACCGGTCATCGGATTACTTAGGTATATTCTTACTTAGCCCCATGGAAAACTGCTATGCACATCTCTTGTCTTCTCCCATGTTTCGTCTCTGTGGTTAATTTGTATTGCTATTATAACTCAAAGTTCCTTTTTTCTTTCCAATAATTTTCCGTTATAAATATTGCTGAAAAAAATGTCTTTCTATTAACCTATTCTAATACTGTATGATGAAACAGCTCCTGTTGCTCCGAAAGCCAGAGGGAAGCAGCCTTGTTACTTGGACAGTTTGCAGCAACTGATTCAGACAGCAAGGTAAACAGTAACTTAGTTTTTCTAATAACTTCATGATTTGAACTGAATGTTGAGGGACAGAAAGGTATAAAGGGATAAAACCCTAACACGTCTGTTTTTATGTTTGTTTACTGGTGAAAAAGGGGATGTGAACAATTTTATGCATTTATTTTTAGTTTGGATTCTGATAAGTACTCAAGCATTTGGGGAACCAACCCTCAAAAGCTAGCTATTGAGGAGTGAGAGTCAAACACTTAAATACTTCATTGAGCATCCCATACTACTTGTTGCAAACTAAGGCATATCATAGCACTGCTCCTAAGAGCTGACTAGTTAGAACTCTCCCTAAGTAGCCCTTTACAAGATATCGACAACCGTCTCTAATACAAGTACCTATGTTCTTGGGAAAATGATGTGACTTGGAAAATAAAATAAATCTGTATTTTCTTTTTGTGAATAAACTAGCAATCCTTAGTATTTAGTATATTCTGTGTTTTGTTTGGACATAAGGCTAGGGAAGGAAGTGTTTGTCTAGTCCCTTCCCACCATTCTCTCTTTATAACAAGAGGTTATGTACTCATTTTGACAACTCTGGTTGAATAAAATTCGTGTGTTGTTATCTTGAGTGTGTCATATCTCAAATGGCGAACATCGTTCTCTTTTACTTATCTCTTGTGTGGTTCATTAAGGTTAATCAAAGTTCAGGAAGTATAGAGTTTTCTCTCTTAAGGTTTATTATATTGTGAGCTAGTTCGCAAGCCTTAATTCCCCATACTTGTTCATCTCATAGATTTGACTGCGCAAGGTTCTTTCCCAATTTGTAGCATTCGTGATTCTTATCTTGTGGGTTAGGTCACAAGTGGCGAATCACCATCTTGTTTATCTCATGGAGTTTGAGTGGTGCAAGGTAGGTATTCTTGAATCTTTTTCTTTCCATGGCTTCTGCAAAATTGAAGATCACATTTTATCCAAGAATTCTTGAAAGAATTGTTCCAAGAATTCATCTAGGAGATCTTCCTTGATCCTCCCTACCCAGGCAAGCCTCCCTTGGGTTTTCATCAGAAACTCACCTCAAAAGCTAGCTATTAAGGAGGGGAACCAAACACTTAAATACTTGATTATGCATCCCATACTGACTTAGGCACCTCCTAATATGCAAGTTCGTTGCACAGCTTATTTCTGAATAGGTGGCTTAGTGGGTATTAGTTCTTCAACGTTTTGTGTATCATATATCTCTGTTTTTAATCTTACCTTTTTTGTTTGATTTTGTAGGTTCACATTGTTCAGAGGGGTGCTGTCGGACCTCTGATAGACATGCTTCAGTCTCCTGATGTTCAGCTAAAAGAAATGTCTGCTTTTGCATTGGGGAGATTGGCCCAGGTTATTTCTTTTCCCTCGTCTTTTCCATGTAAGAATCACATGTGCACATTTCCAATTTATAGTTTTCAATAGGAAATGGTAACACATATTCTATGATTTTTCATCTGTGTAAGTATTATAAAGTATATTCTTGGCAATGAGTTAGTTTTCAGTTTCTCTTTCTCGTTTAACTTGTTGACATAAATTCTGTGCATTTCTGTGTTAAGTTTTGTACTAATTCTTGTCTTAGAACATAATAGTCATCTTTCTGAGTACTGTTTCCTTTTAGCACCATAACCTGAAGAGATTCAATTTTAAATTTCAGGACACACATAACCAAGCTGGTATTGCACACAATGGTGGCTTGATTCCATTACTGAAGCTTCTTGACTCAAAAAATGGGTCTTTGCAACATAATGCTGCTTTTGCTCTTTACGGCCTTGCAGATAATGAGGTAAAATAACTGAGTTCTAATAAAAAGATCATCTGTCTTGACGGTAGTAAAGCTTATTACTTGAAGTTAAAGTAAAATAACTGTTCCTTTTTATATTTTTTATTTTGTCCCATAGGATAATGTGGCCGATTTTATTAGGGTAGGTGGAATTCAGAGACTTCAGGATGGAGAGTTTATTGTTCAAGTAAGTTTGCTTTGTTGATAGCTATTCTGTTTCATGGTTTTTGCATTTGCCCTTTGTTGCCTATATCATTGGGAGTTCAGTGCTTTAGATATTGCATGCAAATTTTATGTTCTTAGAAACACTCTGATAACTGTTTCATGGTTTTTGCATTTGCCCTTTGTTGCCTATGTCATTGGGAGTTCAGTGCTTTAGATATTGCATGCAAATTTTATGTTCTTAGAAACACTCTAATAGATAAGAAATCGGTTTCTCTTGCAGGCAACTAAGGATTGTGTTGCAAAGACATTAAAAAGATTAGAAGAGAAGATTCATGGGCGAGTACGTACCATTTCACATTCGCTTGTTCTTTGATACATTTTACTGAAATTAATATGGAAATGGTTGGGATGCTACTACTGTATTAATTATTAATTATACAACAATAACAACAATCTAGCCTTATCACACCAGTTTGAATTCTATATCCTGTTCAGATTTGTAACGTATTAATTTTGTCTTTGCAGGTGCTGAACCATTTGTTATATCTCATGCGAGTCTCAGAGAAGGCTTTTCAAAGAAGAGTTGCTTTGGCTCTTGCTCACCTTTGTTCTGCAGATGACCAGAGAAAAATATTTATTGATCACCATGGTATGCATCTGCTTAATCAAATATTTTGCTTAAGTTTGATGTTTGTTGTTTTTTTGAACCTTTATCTGTGTGTTATATTGCCTTTCCTCTTCTATATGAATCCAAGCAACTGCCCTTGCAGGTTTGGAATTGCTTATGGGGCTTCTTGGCTCGTATTATAATCCTAAGCAACAACTTGATGGAGCTGTGGCTTTATGCAAGTTGGCCAATAAAGCCACGACTCTGTCTCCTGTGGATGCTGCACCCCCATCTCCCACACCCCAGGTAGTCATATATAATATTTGACTTGTTTTCATCCTTCAGCATCATTGCTAAGGGGTTGACTGCCTTTTTCCTATATTTTCATTTGGTCTCTATGTTTTGCTTATATATGATGTTTTTAGGTTAAATTTTCTTTGCTGTCCTTTTCATGATGACATATGGAAATTTGTTCCTGTTTGTTTTTACTTTTTTTTCTTTTTTGATATTTATAACATCACCTTGTACTCACCAACACGTGTGATAAGGCTGTTATTAACTGTGGCTAATTAATTTTTCAAATCCTACCTGATATGACCAAGTAAGCAAGGACTTTTGTCATTTTGTATTAAGGCTTAACTGTTAGCAGGGATGTAAACCTCTAGCGTAACTGATAAAACACCATACTAGATGCTGGGCCTTCCCTTTTTAAGCAATTGGGCATGGATGACTGGGCTGAATTGACCAAATAACCCAACGTGCTCTTCATGACCCTTTGTGCATATAATTTTCACTCTTCTAGAGGATCTGTCTTTGAATGCAGAGATAATTTTCACTGATGGACTGCTTACTTTCTGGCTTGTGTCTTGATAATTCTGGATCCATTTGGTGTTTTTAAAAGTTTTAATGCCTGTGATGCTAGATTTTTCTTGTTACAGGTCTATTTGGGAGAGCAGTATGTAAACAATGCTACCTTGTCTGACGTTACATTTCTAGTTGAAGGTAGATGGTTTTTCATTTACATTGTTTTCTTAAACCTTTTTGCTGGGAGAACAATTCACCTAGAATGCAGTGTTGTTGTAGCTGCTGTTGACATTTGTAGATAACTTGGTATTTTTGTTCTTTGCTGCAGGCAAACGATTTTATGCTCACAGAATTTGTCTGCTTGCATCTTCAGACGCATTTCGTGCTATGTTTGATGGAGGTTATAGGGTGAGTATATACTGATATTGAGGGTATCATATATCTCCTCTCACTGTTATTGACTCCACGATTTCATAATAAACATCGTGTATAATCTGTTATTTTGGTTTTTAAATATAGCTTTTGGATATTCATTTCTTAACCTTATTATATAATAGCGTGCCCTGCTGTGTAAATTACCACAGATTCAATTATGTCTCTAGTTTTCTTTTCCTCTCACCTAACAATAGCAATAGAAAAGAAATATTTCATATCTCAGCACAATAATTATGATATGCAATTCCATTATTGTATGACAGGAGAAGGAGGCAAGGGACATAGAGATTCCAAACATTAGATGGGAGGTTTTTGAGTTGATGATGAGGTCAAATAAAGCCTACATTCACATGCTTTATGAAAGTTGTGCTGTGAAAGCTTGTAATAATTTGTGAAAAACTTAAGTCATATTGCTTTTATTTCTCCAGATTTATATACACGGGATCAGTTGAGATCACGCTTGACATTGCCCAAGATCTCCTCCGAGCAGCTGATCAATATCTTTTAGAAGGACTCAAGAGACTCTGTGAGTACACGATTGCGCAGGTCAGCTAAGAATTTTTATTCACACATAAATACACAATCTTGACCCTTGTCCTCGTGCTCTACTATAAGACTGGAAAGTGGATTTCTCTGATTTGATGTTTTGGTCCCAGGATATATCACTTGAGAGCGTATCAAGTATGTATGAACTTTCTGAAGCATTTAATGCTATATCGTTGAGGCACACATGCATCCTTTTTATCTTGGAACACTTTGATAAATTGAGTGTAAAGCCAGGGTAAGTATCTGATTCCTCTAGAATGTGTACAAGATGTCTCTAATAAGTAAACAAAATGTAAGTTGGAGGTTTTATGCTAGTTGCATCTAATTTTAATACCTATTTCTCTTTATTTTCCTTGTAGTTTTGAGAGTTTGTGTCAACCTAAAAGGAGTTCAGATATTGAAAGTTTGGGTCTACTTAAAATTCTTTTAAATGACTAAATAAAAAATTATATGCCTACCGAGTCCAATAAATAATTAGTGTTTGACTTGATTTCATTTCTGTTTCCATTTTAATTAAGTTCTATTTCATTTAAAAAGCGGGTTTGGTGTTATTTTTATTTGTATTCATGTGAGAAATGGGGTGGACATTAATTGGTTATCAAAATATGAAAAGCTGCAAGCTGCCTTTTTTCGGGGAGGGCAGATTGTATTTTGTTCAACATGTTGCTTATCTTTCTTTTTTCTGCTATAAGTTGCTATATGCTTAGTTTTGTTTGCTGCTTTTGACAAATATGATAGACATGGATCTTAAACTTTGTTACATAATATATACCGACCTCTGGTTTGACATTAATTGAATAATTAAGCTTTGGTAGGATAAATAAATCACAAATATGATGAATATATTTCATTTTTACATTTCTATGGTTTCTGTCTTTCTAAAATTTTTGTTCATACCAATTACTTGCAGACACTCCCATCTGATTCAGCGTATAATACCTGAGATCCAGAATTACTTTGTTAAGGCCCTTACAAAGGCCAATTCCAACAATCAACCGTAGCATTTCCTGTTCTATTTGACATCTAACCAGTTGCAATGTACATAATGCGGTCGATGTTAATTGAACCTGAAGTCTCCTGGATTGAGTGCGGCATGGCTTAAAAATTCTAACATCAGGTCTACGTTCTTTTCTGATGCAGTGTAAGTCCCTTCTAGGCTTTAGTTGTAACGTCATTCTCGTAGATGTAGCAAATGACCTTCACGAACATTGTTTTTTTCTTGCGCAATATTGTGATGGTTATGAATTGATAGTGTTCTCTTTCTCAATTGATTTGGCATTATAATTGTTGTGTTTCTGAGAGTAGTATAGGTTGCTCAAGTACCTCATGTATATATGACAATTGGATATTTGTCTGTAATGTGGCAAATACAAGTAGTTTTAAATTAATTGCAAAATGCAAATTCGTCATTTAAAGTGGCAAATGCATAATTTGGATACTCAATTACTTGTTTGACCATGACAAATTTAATTAGTTGCTGCTTATAGAATTGGCTGCATGTAATGCTGTATGGAATGAAAGACACCTATATCCAAAATGAAAAATTCTCTCAAATCAGTGGACATCCAAAATCTTCTGAACATCTTTCCTGCTTTATGATGATCTAGGAGAATCTTCTATAATATTTTGATGCACTTTGACCAATCAAAACATGTGAAATGAAAATTGAATGTGTCGTCAGATTAAATAGTAAAATCTAAATCTTTTGTCTGGATGTATCAGAAGTTGTGGTGAGTTTAAAGAATCCCCCAACTCACTCCCAACGGTGTACTTTCAATCGGAATGGGCCAATCGGCCGAACTCAAGTCTTTTTATGCTCGTTTCATGATTAGAGTAGACTGCAAGTCATTCTTTGCACGTGCATGAGATAGGTATGTCTTCTGCTTTTCAGGCTTTGTATGCCAGTATCAAACAAACATGAGTTATGTATATACTAACTTGACACGCGGTCTTTAAAGTAGTCTATTTCATTGTTGCCTATGAAAGCAAATTCATCGAGTCGCATTATTTTGAAATAGTGTCTTCTGAACTTTATGGCAAAAATGAATTGCCGTTTAATTGAAAAGAGTGAACAGGATGGAGTAACTGTTGATCATTGCATCATGCATGCTTGGTCCAAAGGATTGAACTTTTGTAGATGAAATTGAGTTGTAGTTATCATTTGAAACATGATTAAAAGTAGGAATATTAATAGGAAATTCTTAAACTAAAGAAACTTTTAAACAGGGAATACATAACTCTACCAAATTTATTTATCCGCACATTTAAAGAAACAATCCAAGCAAACATATGCAGATCTTTCACTTGCGAAGAAAATAAGCAACAATTTTTATCAATCTTTCGGCTTGCTCAGTTTCCGTATCAAACATGTAGACAAGATGCTGCTCTTTCTCTTCGATGTTTCACTTCCCTTTCCACCCACTCTCCTTCACAGCCTTATACTACAAGATTGTTCTGTCCAAGTGCAGGCTGTCCTTACCTGCAACAGCAACAAGCATCTTAGAATCATGATGAGGCAAGCTAGGAGCCGCAGGAGTCATTGGATTGATCATGGGGTTGTTTAACCCACCAGTTGCATCAGAGTAAACAAAGTTCCTAATGAAGGACGGATGGGCCTCTTCAAACCCATAATAGGTTTGCGCACGCTAGGCTTTGAAGCCCAGAAATAAGGGTGGTTAACATAAATACATGAACTTTTAAACCACCTGGTAAAGCTTCAACCCCAGCACGCATGTATTATGAACAATATAGACACCGCAGCTATGACCCTCAACCAATATCTTATTGGAATCACCACTTGTGCTGTTGGTGGTGGAGTTGCATGGGGAGCAATTCATTTCAGACCAACCCTACAATCATAATAAGCTGCTGGAAGAAAATACTCGGGAGGTTTCCTACGCTCTATGGAAATGATTATAACATTTGCCTCTAGGTTACAGAATTTGGTGTTCAGAGCAGAAGCCACCTCCATAGGAGTATATACTAAAATGGGGATTTTTTTGGTTCGGTAGAATTAGTTTTGGAAGGAAAAGGGGAGAAAAAAAAAAGAAAAGGGTTCTTTGAGAAGAGAATGTCTTGTAGGAGAGAGCGGACGGAGCGAGGGAGGAGTTCTTGGTTGGTCATTAGAACGTTTGATGGAGCCATCGTTGTAGACATAACATTTTAGACATCGTTGTAGACCTATTTAAGAAGAAAAAAGATATTTTGATCTAGATTTTCCTTTCAAGAATGCAAAATTGAATCACAAGATTTTTAATCATTCAAGAATGCAAAATTGAATCACAAAGACTTTTAATCAGTCCTCTTTTTTTGTTCTTCATACCATAATATCACTTCTATGCATAACAAATGGAATTTTATTTTATGTTATTTGATGATTAAACATGACGTAGTAGATTTGAACTGTCAAGCAAAATGTATGAAAATAAATAAAAATACTATGATAATTCTTATAAAAACTTTGACGTTTAGTTAGTGAGTATGAGATTGCAAGAAAAGTTATACGAGATCCACACATAGGGGAAAATGCAAAAAAAAAAAAAAAGTTAGATTTAGAATAATTGTCTTTAAGTAAAGAAGTGATGTGGTTTTAAAATTAAATTCATGAATTAAAAGCTTTGCTTAAAGATTAATGGCTTATTTTGCATTTTTCTTTATCATCAATTCCATTTACAAAGTGTATCAAATTTTAGTTAACAAAAATATTATTATATATTATGGATTTTAAATTTTAAAATTAAGAGTATTTGAATGATTTTTTATTTTTTTAAATTTAAATTAAAAATAAAAAATCTTTAAAATACCTTTGTGTTTAAATTATGTTTTTTTTTATGAATATGATTTTTGCTATAGTATACTTTTATAATGTTAAAATAAGTTAGCAAATCATATATATATATATATATATATAACCTTTTTAAATATATATTTTTTCTTTGAATTATATTAAATTTTTATTTTAAATTATATTTTATCATCTAAACACTTTTATCACAATTGAATGTGAATAAATTAATTAAAATGTTCATATATTTATATATAATTATAGTTATAAGTATATTGATAAGAAAATCACCGTTAAGTTTTGAAATTTTAAATTAAAACAATAAAAATAATATCAAATAAAATTAAGAAAGAAATAAATCAGAAATATTTGGGACAAAATACGAGTAATCAAAGGTTGATGACATTATTCTCTTATCCTAAAAAATTGCAACTTTATACACTATTATTTTATTATAATATTATATTTATATTTATTATTATTATTTTAATATAATATTTTTATTATGAATAGTAGTCATCAAAATTAATGAAAGAATGTTTTTCGGTAATCAAATCATGCAGGCATTAAATGTAGCATAATAACGTTAAAGCAATAAAGACTTAATAAATAAAGAATAATGAAACATCACTAAAGCGTTGAATATAACTCAGGCTCATCTCGCAAAAGGAACATTTAAAAGCATGGTTTTAACAGAGTGAAACAAATTTATTGTTTGCATGTAAAACAAGGAAGATAAGAAATACAAATCTGACAGAGAAAAGGATGTTTCTAGTAGGTAAGAAAATCCACAGGATTTTGGCGTGAGTTTCCATATTTATTATTTTTTAATAACTAAGTTGTGTATGTCAACTAACCAAGATATTATAATTTTGTAGTTTATGTATATATAACTGAAGTTGTATAAAAATAAAAATATTATTTTAAGATAGGTCTCTTATATATAATAATAAGAAATTAAATAAAATTTTAATTTTAATTAATTTAGTTTTTTTCGTATGCGATTTTGTTTAAATGATTTATTAAAAAGGGAAATGAAGATATATTTTAAATATTTTAAAACTTGAATATACTTAATTTTTTATAATTGTTAAATATAATTTTTAATTTTATCACCTTTGTTTTATTGTCCTTTTTCCTTTTTCCACGTGTTATGTAGTTTGTAGAGAAAATGACTATCAAATCAATGCCACAATTTTCACAACAATACTCCTTTTTAAAATTCTAATAGTGCAAGGCCATCTTCATTGAATTATGAAAACACTTTTAAAAATACTTGATGAAATTAAATTGATGAAATATATTAATATTTGTTAGTTAGTAATTTTTTACGAATTCTTACTTAATATTTTGTATTTCATGTTTGTAGCTATTTAAAGAATTTTAAGAAAAAGATGTTGCAATAAGTAATATGTCGAAGATATATCATATTTTAGTAAAATTAATATGTCTAACTTTCCCTCTTTTTATGCACAGGTAGAATGAACACAAGGAAATTACCAACTTTTTGTAAAATTAATGGATGATTTGATTGTTATAAAAATTTAATCATGTGTAATTATTGAATATTTTATATAATCATTTAACTTTTATTGTTATTTTGTACTTTAATTTAAGATTTACACCAGTATAGTTTCCTATTTTTAATAATTGACACGAAAAAAAAACTATGTTTTGACCTTGAAGATTTGAGATTTTTACTTTTTTATAAAATTTATTTAATTGATTTAGAAAATAAATAAGGGGTGATATATCCATTATCCAATAAAAATATAGATAGAATAAAATTTATATATATATATATATATATATATATATATATATATATAAATTTATTGGTATAAATGAGATGGAAATGAATTTGTACAGATAAAAATGAATTTTATACCCATTGGTCCACTTGACATGTTTATATGAAAAAGAAAAGATTGAAAAATTTAGATTCTTTGCTGATTATTTGTGTTATTTCTCTTTAATATTTTCAAAATACACTTATAAATATATTTTAAATATATTAAAAATATTTTTAAAACATCATAATATATTTTTAATACTCACTAGAAAACAGGCACAGAAAAACCAATGAAAAATTTGAACTCGTAGTTTGACACTCGTCTAAAGTTACGCTCACTACACAGCTGTTTTAATAATATAATAAGATATATCAGTATTTAAATTTTAAAAATAAAATGTACTCAATTAAAATATTAATATTTTATAATTGTCATGAGGTTGTTTTTACTTTTAAAAGTCTTTACATACCTCTCTAAAACTAATAGAAAAATATTTTATTTAAAAATATAAAATAATTTAAAATGAAAATATTAATTTTTTATATTGGGAAATCGAAAGGTGTAGTAGTACTGGCTATAGAATTTAACTTTGAAGAATCCAAAGGTGATGATGCATCCTTCTCATATGATGGAATGGCTGAAGGTCTCCACTCAAGCGAGGAGTCACTTTATTTCTGACACTTCAAAAACTGTCCACCAGATTTACGAGGTGGAGTTGGAGCATCTGAACGCAGGTCCACAAAAAACTCAATTACCACCTTTTAAAACAAAACATGTTTTCACCGTTTAAAACAAAACATGTTTTGAGATGCAGAAGAACTCAAACAAGATAACAATGGAGATTCCAAACTTTGTCAGAGTTCACGAAGATGGCACCATCGAACGCCTCCAAGGCTCTCCCTTTGTGCCGCCCACGCTTCAAAATCCGACAACAAATGTATCATCGAAAGACGTTGTCATCTCAGATAAACCTCCCATCTCTGCTCGTCTATACCTTCCAAACGGAATCCAATCGCAGGAGGACAATCTCAGTCGTAACAACCTCAAACTCCCCATCTTGGTCTACTTTCACGGTGGAGGATTTTTCTTCGAATCCGCCTTCAGCCAACTCCACCAGAACTATTTCAACACGTTTCTCTCCGTCGCAGACATTTTAGTCGTTTCTGTGGAGTACAGATTGGCACCGGAGACTCCTCTTCCTGCGGCTTATCACGACTGCTGGGAAGCTCTGAAATGGGTGGCCACCAAGGCTGACTTATGGGTTCTCAAACACGGCGATTTGGACAGAGTGTTCGTTGGAGGTGACAGTGCTGGCGCTAACATAGCGCATAACATTGCCATGCGAGCTGGGGCCGAAGCATTACCCGGTGGTGTAAAAGTTTTAGGCGCTCTGGTTTCTCATCCCTACTTCTTGGGGTCAAAGCGAATCGGGAGTGAAACGGAAGAGAGCGTGTGGATTCAGTCGTGTGACGGCGGTGGGTTTGACAACCCGTTGATAAATCCGCTGAGTAGTGCGGCGGCTTCGTTGAGTGGACTTGGGTGTCGGAAGGTTCTGGTTTGTACGGCGAAGATGGATGAGCTGAGGGAAAGAGGTGTGTGGTACTACGAGGCTGTGAAAAAGAGTGGGTGGGAAGGGGAAGTGGAACTGTACGAAGTGGACGGCGAGGATCACGTTTTTCACGTCAACGATCCACGAACCCAGAATGCTCACAACATGTTCAAACGCTTTGCGGATTTTATCCTTCACTAGAAAAAAAAAATAAAAAAGGAGTTATGACTCAAATAAATTATGTAATGAAAAATAAAATAACTTTTCTTTTAGGAAAATTTGGACATAGTCGTATCCCTAAATAAAAAGATTAACATCTTAATATTTGTTTTAAACTCAAGTAAAATTGTATTTCATTTTCTTTTAATTCTTGCTAACGCTGTTGAATTATTTGAGTTAATATACTGTCATGTTAGGGGTGCCGTTCCATCTTCGTCTGCTGCGTCTTATTTCTTAATTATTGTTGATGATCATTTTAAAAGATTTTTATTTACTTGATAACCAGTGAGATTAATTTAAAATTTATATAATAAAATAATTTTATGAAATTAAGTTCAATTTGAAATTCACTTTTTACTAAATTCCCATATGCGAGACTAACTTGCGCTTGGAAGATGAGAATTCACTGAAGATTCATTAAATGTATTCGTGAATTGCTTTGCTTGGGCCTGGCCCACAATTTCTCAGATCCAATCCAAATGATTTTAGGCCATTCCTTCCTGCACCCCATAATTGTCTGAATACCTATATTACCCCTGTTGTGTATTTGTGATGATAGTTGACGATTGGTGATGTTGTCTGACGGTGGTGGAATGTTTTTAAAAATACATTTCAAAGTACATAATTCAAAATAAGTTTGAAAAATAGATTATAGTTTATATAATTTGAAACATATTATTATATTCAAAAATATATTTTAAATTTGTATAATATAAAATATATTTTTTAAATATATCTCAAATTGAATTATCTAAAATGTATCTTTTAATCTAAAATTATATTTTCAGATATATAATCTAAAATATATCTTTTAAGATATGTCTTGTCCGATTAACTTGTTGATCGGATGATCAACCCATCAGTTAACTAAAATGGTACTTGAGATTACAATTTTATAAAAAGACTAAATAGTCAAGGTAGAATTGTTTAAAGTAAAAACCATTCTGATTAAATTTCTAATAAAAATTATTAAAATTTAAACCATGATGAAATTAAAAACAATAAGGGGAGAGTACATAGAAAAACTTTTTCAGGAATCATTAAACTAGTTGGAAGTACACAAAATACGTTTAAGCATCCTAATATCATAATTTTTTTATTATCATTATCCCTTCTAAAAAAAAAATCAATTTTCCTAAAAAAATCAAATTACAACAATTTCATAAACATTACACTTCAACGACATTGTAAAAACCATTATAAAGAAGGCAACATAAACTTTTTGATAAAATAACATTTCAAATTTCGAAAATTTACTATACAAATATAAGAATTTTTTAAATTGTATATAATACATAGTAAAAGTAAGAAAAATATCATCATAAGAATTACCTGCTAAAATTAAAACCTCAAAAAAAAAAAAAATTGAGCAAAAATAGGTGTTCTAAGAATAGATAGAGTTCCGCGAAGTTACAAGTTTGCTTTAGTTGGTGGGTTGACATGTTTGACTGCATGTGTTTGTCTTTTGGTAGGTTTAGCTCAGTCACACCTACCTTACATCATTTGAAGTTTGTGTTAAACTTAAACTTATTATAAATTATTATAATATCCTACAATCACATGTTTCATCTTGAGTGCCCAAAATTAATATTAAATTTTGATTAAAAAAATATTAATTTAAATAGCTCTTCTGAAGTACATATTTCATCTTTAGTGTACAAAATTAATATTATTTATCGAAAATTAAAATACTAACAATTATTCTTAATTATTGAGGTAACGTGTAAGAGATGAATAATTGTTATCAGATCTTGATATTATTAGTATTAATAAAGACATCAACTTTGACCATCATTCTCATGTTCCACTACTTAAGGAAATTTGACACCTCTCTTCTCTGCATCTCTCTGTTTTTCCTGAACTTCTCTCTGTTTTTTCTGAACTTTTCTGTTTTTGCTTCAATGGCGAAGGAGGAAAAGGAGATAGTGATGGAGCTTCTCCCTCTCATTCGAGTGTACAAAGATGGCACGGTGGATCGTCTTCTGAGCTCTCCAAACGTCCCAGCCTCCCTCGAAGACCCTGAAACTGGAGTCTCATCAAAAGACATAGTAATAGCAGACAACCCTTTGGTCTCTGCTCGCGTTTTCCTTCCCAAAAACCACAACAATCCCTCCCACAAACTTCCCATCTTTGTCTACTTCCACGGCGGCGCCTTCTGCGTTGAATCGGCTTTCTCCTTTTTCGTCCATCGCTATCTCAACATCTTAGTCTCCCAAGCCAACGTAATCGCCATCTCCGTTGACTTCAGACTCCTGCCGCACCACCCTCTTCCTGCAGCCTACCAAGATGGCTGGACCACTCTCCAGTGGATCGCTTCCCACGCCACCAATACCGCCGCCAACCCCGAGCCATGGGTACTCCACTACGCCGATTTCAACAAACTCTACGTAGGAGGCGAAACCAGCGGTGCTAACATCGCACACAACTTGCTTCTTCGTGCAGGGGAGGAGTCTCTGCATGGGGATCTCAAGATATTCGGTGCAGTGCTGAGCTCTCCCTTTTTCTGGGGCTCAAAGCCAATTGGGTCGGAGCCTGTCGAAGGGCACGAGCAGAGTTTGGCCATGAAAGTTTGGAGCTTGGCGTGCCCTGATGCTCCTGCTGGAATCGATAATCCCTGGATCAACCCTTGTGTCACTGGGGCACCCTCTTTGGCCACACTTGCGTGTTCTAAGATTCTGATCACCATCACCGGAAAAGACGAGTTCAGAGACAGAAATATTTTGTACCACGACACCATAAAGGAAAGTGGATGGCAGGGAGAAGTTGAATTGTTTGATGCTGGCGATGAAGAACATGCTTTCCAACTCTTCAAGCCTGAAACTGATAGAGCTAAAGCCATGATCAAACACTTGGCTTCGTTTCTGCTCTGAATGTTATTTTATTTCCACTTTCTTATCATCGAGTTAAGACAATAATATTTGAGAGATTTTATTGCCTTTGTTTTATCTCAATAAGAACAGAAGTTGTGTTCAATTTATTGTTTTGTGGTCAATATGCAATACAAAAATGAAATTTATTGAGAGTAGCAGTCCGTAAGAGAAGTTGATGTTTTTATTAAAATTTATTGGCTCTGAATATTAAGGTTAGCCTTTTTTTTTTTCAGTTCTGCCAGAGACTATGTAAATTTATTTTTAATTAATAATAATCAACGTTTCTTTAATTTTTTTAACAATAATTTTAAGAATCCACTTTCAGGAAATTATATTAATTGAAAAAGAAAGATTCCAGTATCAAACCCTATTCCTTAATATAAAAAATAGAAAAAATTTATCAGTCATATTTTTTTTTCACACCAGGTCATGTGTCTGCTACTTTTTTATTCTCTATCGTTAATTAGAAAAAAAAAAAAAAGCAAAGAGAGAATTTTTTATGTTCATATAGTTTATATACAAAGGAAGTCAAAGTTAAAGAAACATTTTTCTTAATTTCAGCTGGTTTCATTTAATTACAAACCATTCACTTATTAAAAACATATATATCTAACATCTTTTCCAAACTATAGGTTTTTTTTCATTTATAGACAAATCTAATTGTCTTATTACCGGAATGGGAAAAAATATTAAAATTACGTTTATATACAAGTCGTAGTTTTCATACAAATTCAAAAGAAATCAATTATGCAAAGACGTAGGAGTTTAGTTCTGAATCATTTAAAAAGATATTATAGTTATAAAATATTGTCAAATACATAAATAAGAAAAAAAAAGTCTTTTTTTCTTTTAATTTTTTTTCTTTTATTTTGCATTTTTATGTTTATTTTTATTTATTAACTTATTCGGTTATTATTTTTATTTTTTTTATTGAATTTCATTTTATTTTATTTTATGTTTATTTTATTTTTATAGCATGAAATGTGTGTGAGGATCCAAGCAGACAAATTCTGTGAGCATAAATCGTTTGCAACATGTAAAGACCTGAAAAATAGAGTGTTATAGAGCAAATTGATGTATTAGAATAATGAGATAGATTATTTTACTTTAAAATAATCTGATAATATAAAATGAAATTTTATAAACACTTCTCATTATTCTAAGAACACTTCATCTCTCTAAAACTCTATTCCTCAGAGTTCTCTGACTTCTCTCTACAAATTCTCTCTGCTGAGTTTTCTATTCGACGATCAGGAAGTGCCTAGGCGATCCTGGCGTTTGACCGATCAATTTCTCGTTCTTCAGCTGGTAAGTTGTCTCCCTTTTCTGTCCGTTCTTCTCTGAGTTGTGAGCATGCAATGAATTCGGGTTGCATGTGATTAGTAGTTATTTCTTCTATTTCTACCCCAATTTAGGTTCTAAGTGTGGTTCTCTATCGTCAATTGGTGAGTTGTAGGTTTCTGTTGAGTTTCCTTGCGCGGTTGAAGCGTTTCTGTGAGCTGATTTTATGTCTCTGAGGTAAGGGGAGCTAGCCACTGTATTGAATTGTGGTATGAAGTGTATATGTGTTGAATTTGATAGTATTTGACTGCTTGAGACTAAATTGTTAGTTCTAGAGTAATGTGAATTGAATGTGTTGAAAGGATGAAATTATGAAACTGTGATATGTTGTTGATGAACTGGTTTGGATGAATCTATGTGCTGTGATTGTGTAAATTGGAGGTTGTTGCTGTATGAGATCTGTTATGGGGATGAGAAAGTAAATTGTAAAGTGAATTGGGCTGATTTAATGTATTTTAGAGGAAGTGAGATAGTGAATTTGAGTAGTAGTGGTCAAGGGCTGTTAGTGACTGCTAGGGTAGTGTAGATAGGTCCTATGTGACTGGTTTGAGTCATCATAATGGTCAAAATCAGGTTCAAAGTGGTAGAATTGGTTTTGAGTCTCTAAGTTGATAAATTGGAGGTTTTAGAGTAGAGTTTGGTGCATAAACACTTTAGATTGGTGTTAGGAATGTTTAGAATCCTTTAGTCAAGTCTAATTTAGTATATACATCGAATTAGGAGTGTTAGAAGTTGGCCAAGTTGAGTGGAATTGGTAAGGAGTGGTTGAGTTGTATAATTCTGCAGAATTTCGTTCTGCAGATTATGCAGACTCGCTGTGCGAATGGATTCGCATAGCGAGTTACCTTGGCGAGGTGCTCTCTGCCAATGTACCCGCATAGCAAATGGGTGCGCTGTGCGAGTAAATTGAGAGGGTTGCTCTCTGTTTGTCAATCCGCATAGCGAGTCTAATCGCTATGCGACTGGTTGAGGTCTGAAACCATTATTCATTTTATTCGATCAGCGAGTGGGTCTCGCTCTGCGAGTGTTTGGGGGGTCAAGTCTCTGGATGAGGTTCTTGCGTAGCGAATTGGGTCGCTATGCGAGGGGTTGGGGTCTGTTGTATTTTACAATTTTATTCGCATAGCAAGTTTAGTCGCTATGCGAGAGATCGAGAATAGTTGGTCTCTGTCTAGGGCTTTCGCAAGGCGAGTTAGGTCGCTGTGCGAGAAGCTCATGGTCTCGCTATGCAAAGGTGTGCGCTGTGCGAGAGGTACGTTATAGTTCAAGTCTTGTGTATTCTTATGTTGTTTGATATGCATCAATAAGTGTTGTATGAAGTAAGTTGCAGTTGTATCATGTAATATCTGTGGTGATTGTGGTATGTTGTAATCAAAAGTGTAAAGTTCAAGTGTGGTTTATGGACGTAATTCCATGATCCTCAAGGAGAGGAGACATGGTGGTGCCCTATGTTGTGATTCAAAGTGAAATCTCTAGTTGAGATTCAAGTAAGTTTAGAATGGATGTAGGAGCTTAGTCTTGGGGGTTATCCTGAAACTCCAATGGTCTTTCGTTCTCAAGTAGAGAAGATTGATCCATGTCGTGAGGAGTAGCAGGAGGTCCTAGTCTTGGGTGCTTCTAGTATGGTCCAAGGTGAGTGATAACGGACTAACCTCGTGAGTGTGGTAGGGTGAAACCCATTGGCAATGGCTTTGCAAAGCAGTAGAAGCCACCACGAGTGCACGACCCGCCATAGCTCGACAATCATTCTAAGTCCGGACAGTCTGAGTCAGTGGGTGTTGTGTATGAAGAGTTTAAATGATGGGAATGTATAACATGCTTGTATGAAGTTTAATAAATTGTTGTATGATTAATCTTTGTTTAAACTAGGTTACCCTGTTCTGTGCTTATGTTTTGTATGTTATGTTGTTCTTCTTCTGCGATGACCATCCTTTGGATGTGAGCAGCAGAGGAAGAGGTCTCTTTGGAGCAAACATTGGATGGAGGTGATGCTGCTGCTGAGTAGTGCTTTTGTTCTTTAGAGCCTTGTGTATAGTTTTGGAATAGTTTTCAGTCTGTTTATAAAGTTTTAAATTTATAGTTGTTTTTGGATGACTGTAAAGATATCACTTTATGTTTTAGATGGATAACTGTACTACTTTATCATGCATGTTGCTTCTCTTTATTATAGTTTACACTATATATATTGGGATGTTACACAACACACCTTTAGTGCCTAAGCACATAAAATTTGTATGCAATTCCCAATGAAATAGTCATATATAATGCTTGGTTTGGCTTGTTCTCATCCTTCAGCATCATTGCTAAATGGTTGATTGTCTTTCCCTATATTTTCATTTAGTCTCTATGTAGTTGAGATGGAGGATAATGATTTATTTTCATTTAGTCTCCTATTATCTGTACTTGTTTATTTTTACTATTTTTTTTTTACTGCTACTAATACCATAGCATTGATTACATGTTCATGGAGGTTCAAAACTCATAGGTGTCTGAATTTCTAAAAGACATAAGACAGAGAATGACCATTTATCATCTTTGTGCACCCTATTCAACATATTGAATATCATGTGTTTGTTGTTTATCAGATACTGAATAACCCTCTCTATCTCATACTGAAGTTTTAATGATCGAGCCAACTTAACTTGAAAACGGTCCTCATTGATTCATCACATCCTGCTATTATCTATTATCTGATAAACAACAAACACATGATATTCAATATGTTGAATAGGGTGCACAGAGATGATAAATGATCGTTCTCTGTCTTATGTCTTTTAAAAATTCAGACACGAGTTTTGAACCTCCATAAACATGTAATCAATGCTATGGTATTAGTAGAAGTCAAAAAATAGTACAAATAGACAACTACAGATAATAGGAGAGGATATTTACTCGTAGAATGAGCTATAAAAGTGTTACCATCTTTCCAAATATCTTCAAGATTAGTTCTAGATTTGAGCTGATGAAAAGTATTAAAATCATAAGCCTTCAAAATAGGCAAGAGAAAAAGTAATATAGTTTTTAATTTTATAATCAGAATATCATTTAAAAATACCTTTGACACTGTCAATTTAATATAATGTAGCAGCTCCTTTGTAAGGGATTTATCTGAACGGCACAAGAGAAGAGTACCAATATTTAAAATATCCCCCAGAATTTCATTATGTAAATACATAGATTTACACATTTGTAAAAGATTATTAGCATAAGAAAGTGTCAGTCCTCTTATCACATAGTCTGCAATAGTACTCAGCATCTAGTTCAATAAATCCTGCAACTTTGCCAACCACTTTACTTAGCGATGGCACAATCAATATGAACAACCCAACCCATCATTCCCTTCACACTTGAGGTAAATATAGACACCATAATCTGTACATACAGACTATATCGAGCTGTTTCAATATATAATGTACTGGGGGTGCCTATTATTAAACCCAACGCAATTTATGTATATACCATGCACAAAATTTCACTTGAAAATTTGAATTCTTTGGATTTCAACTTGGCTGATGACCTAGCATTCTCAGCACCATGTGAGGCATGATTCTCAATGTTTATTGATTTTCTTCCTATGATTACCGAAGTTCGGGATTTTGCGGGTCAAGAAATTGAAGTTAAAAACTTGTTGATTCTGACTCAAAGGAGGCAATGATTTATTGAGCAAGGTTTTTGTGAACATTGGAATTAACAAATTTATTGCATGTTGATGCAGATTAGAATTTGTTTGAGATGGATGTTGCTTGCGGAATTGCCGGATTCAAGTATGATTGCTTGCTTTTCGGTATGAATGATGCATTTGGCATTTTTTGAGAAACTGCATTTTTTGATCCTGCTCATTAGAACAAAATATGAATGGGTATTGCTGATCATTCTAATTTGGTTACACTCTTGATTTGAAATTTGTTCTATTTTTATTTTTGCAGGACCAACAGTGCTTTGAACTTTGGATGGTTTTTCTTGTTTTACTGGTAAATTGACTGTTTTGCTGTTATGCACTTAAGCTTTGCTTCACATTTCCAACATAATTCACTTATTATCATTTCCCTTTGTGCTTGCAGCTTCACCTAGGATTCTGTATCTTAGCTGCAGTTGCTCCTCCCATAGTTTTCAAAGAAAAATCCTTGACGTAAGTTAGCTTTGTATATATACATTTCACTATTTGTTCCTTGTTTACATATTATATGATGACATGACATGAGTTGAATCTATGACATGTGCATAATTACTATACCACGTGTAAGTTACAAGAACTGATATATAAGTGGTCCTAGAATGACTAAGAAAGTAAAACATTGTATAGCCTGGTTCTTGAGGATAATAAATTTTGGGATATGATAAATACTATCTAGAAGCTGTGCTATTGTATTTTTTTTTAAGTGAGATGACTTTTATTTTTAAGTGTAAAAACCTAAGTATAATGATTAAGAAGATGTATATAGTTCTAATTATATCAATAATTCATGTATATTCCATATTATATATACATAACATTTAATTTATTCATGGAATAATAAGTCTTACACAATAATTAGTTTCAATTTATCCCTTGACGTGTTGATCTTACTATTATCCATCTGATTGAGGATTTCATTATCTAGGCACTGACTTTTGTTTCACTTTTTATCTTGTGTTTTTTAGTGTATGACAAGTTTGTTATTATTGATATGCAGTGTTGTGTTGTGTTCGTGTGGAATTGGAATTTGTGTCCCCTGAGAATGTTGCAGAAGTAGAAAAACTGGAGTTAGACTTCGTAATAGTACTCTTATTTAGAAATTTAGCCTTTGTCCTGTTAGGCGTTGTCCCTGAATTCACAAGGCGTTCTTTTTTGGGTTTATGAAAACAGGTGAAAAAACTGCTCCATTCCAGGCTATTCAAATCTAGTTTCAAGGAGTGAATTTAATCCAAATCTGTTTAATAGGGGTAGCCACATTAGGATAAAACTGTTTTATAGTGGGTAATAAAAGTAATTAGATACACCGGTTTTAATTGTTGAAACCTTGTTATATATTTCAGTTCAGTTTTTTTTAACTATTTTTTAGTTGAGTTCAGTTTACTTGAATTGTTTTATAATTAACTATAATTGTTTATATTTCAATTCAGTTTAGTACACTTTGTCCATCCCTAAAGAGAAGACATATGATACACTTAATATCAATATATACTCACCCTATAACCTCTATCAAACATAGCATGAGATGTGTCTGAGGATCCAAGCAGACAAATTCTGTGAGCATAAAATCGTTTGAAACACATCTTTAGTGCCTAAGCACATAAAATTTGTATGCAATTTTCAATGAAATAGTCATATATAATGCTTGGCTTGTTCTCATCCTTCAGCATCATTGCTAAATGGTTGACTGTCTTTTCCTATATTTTCATAGTTGAGATGGAGGATAATGATTTATTTTATCTATAACCAACCATACCAGAAATGTTCAGTGAGATATCCATATGTACGAGAAGATTGGTTAGAACAGGTAATGTTTGGAGATGCAGAACTCGAGAGAGAATTTTCCGTGTATATTTGCCAAGTGTACTAATTCACACATGGTGGGGAGAGAAAGAGAACACAGGAGCAAAGAAGACCGTTGTCAAGAGACAAGTCAACACGTGCCACCGGACAAATTCTTTTTCAGCTTTTCCATCTCCCTCACCAGACATCTCTGTATAACTTTTAATGGTACCTATAAAACACAGTTCATGACAAAACAACCGAACTAGAGAGATTTTGTTGAATTAACTAAATGGATCATGAAAAACGAAAATAAGGCATTCAAGGTCATATAACAAGCGCAATGCTACTAAAGCATTGATTTAGAATCTCACTAAATTACTATTATATCTTTAAAACATATTTTTTTTCTAATGAAACTAGATATTTATATTAATAATATCATTATAAAAGTTATTAATGAAATTATATATATTTTCTTTTCGTGTCAGCACATCATTAACTCCCATATGAACTTTGATCAGTACAAATTATACCAAATAGAGACAAGTTGAAACTTTTTTAAGCAGAGAACAAAGTTGAAACTTAAAAGTGAATTTAGACACTAAATAAACAATTAAACCAACAATGAATGCTCGTTTTCTCTTAAACTATTGTATTATTAGTCACGATCACTTCCTTCCAAAAATATCAATTTAATTTTAAAAAATAACAATTTAATTTTAAAATATTTAATCTTTTTAGTATATATATATATATATATATATATATATATATATATATATATATATATATATATATATATATATGATGTTTTTATGAATGATAAAACACCCTGCTTACATGCTGGTCCTTCCCTATTTAAGCAATTGGGCTGAATTGACAAATATGATGAATGTATTTCACTTTTACATTTCTGTGGTGTGTGTCTTTTTAACCTTTTTAACTTTTTGTTCTTACCAATATTTGCAGAAACATCCATCTGATTCAGCGTTTTGTGTACCATTCTCAAAGTTTTGTGGTGTGTATATGAAGGGGGTGAATAACTTCATTAAATTGTTAAGTATTCAGTTTTGAAATTCCAGCAAAATTGAAGAAGTCACAGTAATTATAAAGAGAAAGTTAGCAAAAAGTATAATTTATCATTTATTAATATTTGGTTGACTAATTATTACAAATAAAAATATATGACACTAGTTCTATTTTCATAATTTTAAATTTTAATACGAATATACAAACTTTTCACTCTCCAAAGTCCTTCACGGTCACACACTTCCACTGTGATTGGAGGCAGTATTGATCATAATTGGTCTATTTTCTATCCTTCTCATATTTCACTACACTCTTTATCGCTTATCAATTGGTGTACCTATTAAACTTATTAGAACTAACACCAAGTTTTAATAACTCGACTTGACGTAACATTATCAAACTCTTCATTTCTATATTTTAATTTAACTGAATTTTTAAGTTAAAATAAAACATTTATTAAAACATAGAAACTATTTAAATTTACCAACTGAATGGTTATATCTAAGATTAAAATATAAGAAGTAAAATTCTAGATTTTCTTATTATTTATATACATCCTATTTTATCGTACATAAGTAAATAAAAAAGACGTTTAATTTTGAACGGGAAAGTATTTAAAAGAACCGAACTAAACATTTTCATTTTAAATTTAATACTTATAAAAATTAAATTAAAAAGAGAAGAGCATTTATACATTGAAAATTTCTATAATTTGTTATACGTCTAAAAATCTAATTTTTTATAAACTAAATTTAAGTAATTGTAAGAAGCACAACAATTGCACTATTGTCTATAAATTTACGAATTTGTTTTTTATATGATTACGTTCTCAACATTAATATAAATTCACTGGTATTAATCCAGTTGAGTCTTTGACTGTTGAAAGTAATGTGGGATTACCATTGCGTTTTCGTTCGTTTTATTTTCATTTTTTCCGATTCCGTAAGTTGAGCTAGAGAGGGTAGAATTGGAGAGAACAAAAATATGTATTAATATTCCTGTAACACTATTCCTAATTCATACTAGGATTCAACTTTACAAGAGAATTTGTTGAAGATATCAAAATCTAAGAAAATTACACACGTATTATCCTTTGTTCTGAGCGTTTTAGCCTCATTCAACAACAAGCTTGCAGCTTTTTCTGCTATATTCTCTCTCTCTGAATAACATTTCTCCTTCATCTGTGCAGGTGAGAAAACAAACTGTCAAGAGAAAATTGATATGAAAAAAGGGTAATACCACAAGCTAGAAACAAAAAGCTATTTTACACAAAACCTGCAACACAAGCTGTATTGCCTTCTTCACGCTGATGACATCCCACAGCCCATCACTGAAAATTTTGCAGATGCCAATGTTAGACTTTCAACATGATCAAAAGAAAAAAATGTGAATGTTCAACAACTAAACTGGTGACAAAACTGTTCAAAGAAAAATCACAATTGTTTGGATTTAAACAAATAATCATTCTATTGACTATGTCAAAAAGGAATAAAAAGCTCCTCTAAAAGTGAGTGAGTAATGGCGTATCCATCAATTCAATTTACAGTCTATTGTGATATTAACCCACCAATAGTTCTAAGGTGAATCACATTTACTTGTTCACTTTAGAAGAGCCTTTTCCTTCCAGAAGGAACATCACCAAAAAGACGGTGAACCTTGAACCATGACACAGAAGATATATTTTTCACTAGAAATTCAAAAAACATGCATCAGAACCAATATCACCTAGCTAGAATAGCAAAAGCTTTGCTTGCTTGATCAATGTGCACAACTTCACTTATGTAAGGTTCTGAACTGAACCGGGTATCCTGCTGTTTCAGGAATTTGTCCCCAAGCATTCTTGCCAGATTTATACCTGCATCAAGTGAGAATCAGAATCCGCAATTGCCAAGTCAAATATAGTAACTCAAGAAAATGAAATTTGATCTGTTCCAGTGAATTTTTTCCCATCACATACCATATAGACGTGTTTCCCCTTCTTTTAAGGGTTCGCCTGTCTCTTCGATTCTGAGTCTTTCTGAATAATTCGTTATCTTGTGATCTTCTGTCATCTTGATTTGCTTCCCATTCAAACTGGGAAAAATAATTCATTATGAATTTCATAAAAGTGTAACCACAAGAATTCTAGAATGTTTAAGTCAAGAAAATCAAAAGTTCAAAATCTATAGCTAAAACATTACTTAGTCACTCAGATATGAAAAGGCATCTATTAGTACTGCAACTGTTGCATTAAGTTAATACCAGTGAAAACTTTCAAATAGACAAAACTGCAGAGCTACCAACCACTTCAAAGGTTCCAGAACTAATAATGCCATGATTTTCTTGCGTAAAAATATTATCTATCAATAAATTATAGATCACATGCATCTTAACATAACAAGAAAAGTGAAGTGAAACTAGTATAAACCATTATAACCATTAGTTTTCTGATAGCCTGGTTGTCATTTTTCCTACCCTTGACCCATTCAAAATTTAAACAAGCTACCAAAGCATTCCAGTTGATTAGATAAACAAACCTCATAATACAGGTGGAGTCCCCCACATTAGCACATTGTGCAAAGAAATTTTCTTCACCATCAGTCCACACCAGAAGCACTGTTGCTGTACATCCCTGCAAAGAGTTTGTTAATAAAGCATACAGAAGTTTGATTAGCATATATTGTTGTAGTCAAATTTTTACAATACCAACCAATAAAAAATAACCATGGGTTTTACTTTAAACATGGTTATTATAAAAGAAAACAAATTTGTGATTGGATCATTGTATAAAAAAAACTCCACTACTAGGAGATGTACAATCTATTTAATATGCAAACCATAAATATAAAATTTACAACAAAAAAAAATCATGTATATGTCCTGGGGATACGCTAAACAACATCAAGAGGGTAGCACATAATACCTCATAATGGTGATTCATATGATCTTCCGTTTGAGAAAATGCATCTCGAAGAACATCTGAAGCATCACCGAGTGACAAAACTCTCTCCCTCCTTGATGAATCCGATAATATACTAGCAATTACCTCAGGAAAAAGTCTGAAAAAGAAATACAAAAAATTAGTAGTATTTTGCACATTAAGAAAAGTAAAACCTTGGATAAATAACTAATATATGCACAGAAGGTTATTGCTATTACATAATACAAGAAGCAGAGAGAGGCGTCTATTAGTTAGTTTGTTATTCACTAATGATTGCTAGTTTATAAAGAGGTTATTGAGTTGTTAGCTACTTTTCCCTCATGTACTGCATTAATATAAACAGTTAGAATAATTTATCAGACTCAGATTGCAATAATTTTTTTAAAGCTTTCTCAATATTCTTTTCTTAAATGTCAAATGTTATCAGAGCTCCATTTGGAGCTCTGCCGCACATGCTTCTTTGACCATGGCTTGAGGAGTTAACAATAAAGGTCCGAGGAATTCAGGTAATAATTCCAGTTAATCTTGCACAAGATTCCTTAAGCCCTTCATCCATCCAAATGATAGTTCTGTCGCTGCCCTTTCTCCTTTCTGGTAACTGGTGCTAACTATCATAAGTGGGCTTGAACAATGCAAGGCACTTGGATTTCAAAGAGAAGAGATTCATAAATGGGAGCGCACCGGGAAATCTGATAGGTTCTCAGCTAGGAAACTTGGGAATGATGCAATAATTTAGTTTCCTTGGATATTGAATTCAATTTTGAAAAACATTGTTTACCTTGTACTAGCATCCAATTTTTGGAGTGATTTGAGGGAAAAAATTTCGCATGCAGATTTGGTTAGAATTTGAGACCCAACTGAAATTACATTTGATTAAACAAAACAATATTTCTGTTATTGATTTCTTTAATGAGCTAAAGGCTTTTTGGGAAGAACTTAATCATTGTAGCTCTTTACCTGTTAAACTTTAGAAAGAGTAACATTGTGTGATGCGTTTTCTTGATGGATTAAATGAAAATTTTAATATTGATTAAATCACAGATCCTGTTGATGAATCCTCTACCACCAATGACTAACATGTTGTCTAAGGTGTTAAAACATGAGGGAAAAGTAACTAATTAACAAACAACTTAATAACCACTTTATAAACAAACATCAGTAGAAAAAACTACTATTTATTAAATTACTCCTTTAACTATTTCTAATTTCACTTAGCAAGTAGCAAGATTCTTCAGATTCAGAAATCATATTATATATTTAGTATTACCAGGATTATTTATAACCAAATAATCATAATAATACCACAGAAGAGTAACCTATCAGAAATGTAGTCGGTGGCATCCATCCAGACAGGTTCAGAATTACTTCAGAACATATGCATGGATGGCTGAGGAAATTGTTGTGTTTCATCAAACTTATATTCGTATACTTATTATCTACATATTTTAATGGGCTAAAAACATACTTTCGTACAAATTAGAGTAGGATAAAAATTCATAACTAAGGCACAATAAGAGCTCATTACATTATTGGTTCAGGATAGATTAAAAAGAAATGAAAATCACTTTACTGGCCAGGAGTGTTGGAGATGCAAAATTTCAGATGATGGCAAGCAAACAACCAATGGACAGTGCATTTGGTGAAACTAGGGGTTTAAGCAGGGAAGGCGCAAAAACACTCAGGAATGTACTTATACCTAAAACACCCTCCTTAATGTGAATTTTTTTGGACTTACAGCATGAATAATAATACAAAGGGCCAACTGATGCTGAATTAACTGTTATGTTTACAAGAATAGGAACAAAAAAGATCACTTGGTCTCCGATACTACATAAACTAACCATTCCTAAAGCTTGAGTTGTTTAGTCAATGTGAAAAATAGAACTGTATTACGCCCCTAGCAATACAAATTACGGGAAACCAAGTTCACAAGACTGTAAAATAATTAAGAATATTCTATTATACAATAACATTATTCTCAAATATTCTCTAGAAATTTTAACACTGCCCCTGAAGTTAAAGCTTACTAAATTTTAAGGTTATTACAATGAAATACATTCATAGTAGAAAGTAAGATAAGACTGTAACTGTAATACAGTGGTAGTAGCAAGCAACACTAGGGATAAAGTCAGGTCATCTAGGACTTCTGGTCTGATTGTTAGCAAAGACAGATGTTACTCTAGCATTCTCATTCCTTGCTGGCATTGTGAAACCAAAAATAATACCAAAAAGACAAGAGGAAAGGCAAGGATTTAAAAGGAACCTAAAGTTGCAAGAAGACAAACACGCAAGAGGATAAAAGGTAAAGAGAAAGCCGGAACAGATCATAAAACACAGCAACTGAGTGGATTGAACAAGAGCAGGTCAAAACCCAAACGCAGCATTGAGAACCATTTGTAGGAGCAGGAAGAAAGATAGTAGAGGTTTTTAACACTAGACTGGCTGCATCAAGGTGCAAGAAGGAGATGGAAGCAGGAAAGATAACTGCAATACTGCACTATGGCAGAGTAGCAACCTTACCTACTACATTCAAATAGCATAACGGTTTTCTATACCTCCATTGCAGCCAAAATTATAATATAGGATTCAAAACCCCAGTTTTGACCTGTGTAATGTTGTTTAGGATTTATTTTAGATAACAAGATAACATTATGATTTCTCCCTCATTTTCTAAAGCACTTTTGCTTTACAAATGTAATAGAATTTGAAAGTCATAACAGGACTATTTTATTTTTGTCATGTCTCGTTCTTTCTTCTACTTTTAGATTGCTTAGTTCACATTCTGCTCCCTTTTTATCAAATATTTTTGGCTCTATTTCTGGTTATGCCACAATATTCACTCATTTTCTAACTTCATTACTACGTTTACATTGCTCCTAGAACAAGGGTGATGGTGTGTGTAAATTTACTTTTGCTTTAGAAATGTAATACAGTTTGAAAACCTAAACAGGGCTGTTTTATTTTCGTCATGTTCCATTATTTTTTCTTCTTTTAGACTGCCTAGTTCCCTTTCTGGTAATTTTGGTCAAATTTGTTTTGCTCCTTTTCTATTGACGTCACCATATTCATTCATTTTTTACTTCATTACTATGTCGATATTGCTCCTAGAATGATGGTCACTGGGCATGTAAATTATCACGTATTATTTATCACGACTTTCTTTAATTGTCAAATTTTCATTAATTTAAATGAGTAGTACAAATTATATAGTTAATATCATAATATTTGAAATAACAATCATCCTGCTTTCCACTAGCATTTTCAGAGTTAGTTCCAAGATGGATAAGTATGCCTATGAGATCATCCAAGATAGTCTAGATACAATAATGATACTTTTATTTTCTAAATATTCTATCTGTGGGCAAGTCAATTCAATCTATTACATAAATTAATGGTTTGATCAATTACAGTGTGAGAAGTCACTAAAAGAACAAAAACCCATACTATAAACATATTTAAGCTACCAAAGGATGAAGGAGAAAGTTGAAATAAATGGGACATATCACATATTATACAACAATTTGCAGAAGATGTTCAAAGATAGCACTAATATGCACATTACTGGATCACGGAGATCTAACTTGACAACAATAAATAACCACAGCTTGAAAAGATTGAATAATTATAATTATTTCTATTTATCAAGTACCCTATCCACAGTAAAAAATAAAAAATAAAAGAGAGAGAGAGAGAGAGAGAGTGAGAAGTACGGAATATGCAAGCATTAACATAAAGTTTCATAAAAATGGCAACCAAATAGCATAGCCAATCAAAGTAAAAAAGTACTAACTTGCTAGCAGATTTGGCAGCCCCATCTCCACCATGACCATCACAAACGCCAAAAAGTCCAAACTGGAAATAAGGATTAGAGGTGGGTTAGGTTCCTCTGGTAAGTGAGAAACAAAGCAACAGAAGAGAGACCTTCGCTAAGAAGTTCTACGAATAAATCCAAAAACCTGATTCAGCCCAGGTAGAGGCCATTGATAATAGCAAACATCTTCCATGGGAAACCTTTTTCCTCCTCTACGCATAGCCATTGGATCTGATGCCATGCCAACTCCAAAGGGAATGTGATGCTGAGTTTGGGATGTAATATGGACCTGCCATATATATTAAATCACAGAGAATTACATAGAGTTTTTTTTACACAAGAATTCTACAATAGCATTAAAAAAATGCAACGCCAGCATACTCACTTCAAGTATACCATTTTATAGTAAAAGGTATTTTGAAAAACAGACAAAAATAACTTAATCACTTAAAATTTAAATACAAAAGACTTTGGAAAAGGCATGTGGAGAACTTTCTTTTACTGAGTGAACACAAAATAATCGCATTTACTCCTTAGTTGTAGAAGACACATTTCCTATCTCACACAAGGGAGAAAATTGATCATCGAAAGAACAAAAGCTATAATCTTAACTCAATCTAGTTAAAATATAATTTTCGATATGTAACTTCTAGTCACACTAGCTCGACAGAAACAGTCGCATTTTATTTTATATCAATAAAACTATATTGCAAGCATGAAAAACAGGACAGGAGTTGACATTCAAATAAATTTCTAAACAATAAATTCAAAGTAAAAGCCTTCTTGGAGTATAAAGGAAAGCAGAAAATTATATAATAATGATTTAGCCACTAAAAATTATTCAACCGGCATATACTGCAGACGGTCTCTTCAGCTAATATCATGCATACAGGTATAAGCTTCGCATCTATGACAATCAGAAGCCAAAACCTAAAACACTGGTAGCCATTTTAACTGAGATCACTCCTAATACTCACCATTACTTTTGATGTTGTCCCAAGTGTTATGATATCTCCATTAGCAAGACTCATTGGATTTCCCCAATTCCTACTTTCAGTGTCTGGGTGGTTGATTGGCTTAGAGTTCAATAGTGTTCCATTCAGACTACCCATGTCCACCAACTCCCATTTCATTTTCTGAAAGATCAATTATAAGAATAGTTACCACACACCATACATATTAAAAATCCAATTGCAAGTCCAAGAGCACACAGAGTTTACATCCAAATTCCATTTTATCATAGCGTGCTTTCCTGACACTTCTGAATCTTTTATCAACAAATCACTCGGAGAGACTCTTCCCATGGTTAGCGGTAGACGAGAGGAATTGATCGACTGTACAGAACAACGAAGTCCTCGAGAAGGGCCACTGATAACCTCCAGAGTGAGACAACTTCCTGCACTTCTAAGAAAAGGATGTCATTATGTTGACATGTTTAGCACGTAAAGAAAATGCAAATACATAACAGAAACAAAATAAAAAAGACTCGGGAAATTACTTTGATCGGAGATATTCCATTGCACTAAGTCCTGTAGTCTATCATTTCGAAAATTGGGAGTTCCCTGCTTTTGAAACTGTGCTAATTGAGCTGTGGAAAGCCTAAGGGTTTGACCAACATCAACATCGTCAGAGGAAGGATCAGAGATCACATCCACGACCAAAGCATCACCACTCAGGTGTATAGTAGGTGGAACAGAAAGGTTTTGAACCCTTTGCTTATGAACAAGCCCTTGGCCATGGGTCCGAGGAGAGCGAAAATGAGCTTCAGTGGGATAACATGCACCCTCGAGATCATAATCTCGAGGCAATTCATTGATCTGATTTAACGGCGACGCATTTGCATCCTCTTCATCGGTAACAAGGGGGTGCTCCAGCTCGCCCTTCGATTCGCAAGATCAATTAAATTTCAAAGATCGTAAATAATGAAATCAGAGTTTGCGATTAGGGAGAGAAAATCGAATGGTGAAAATAGAAAGAAAAAAAAAGAAAAAAAAAAGAAAAAAGAATTGTATTGGTGGGAGGGAGTACCTACCTTTATAGAAGAAAGGAAACGCTGAGAGAAAAAGAAGCGCCATGGTTTGAACAGAAAGAAGAGGAAGATGATGATGAGAAGAAGCATAAGGAGAAGAAGCACAGTCAGAATGGTTTGTAGCATCGTACCCATCGTCTTCCTTCTCTCTCTACTCTTTCGCAAGAGAGATTGGGTCTGGGTTTGCGAGAACCTCGCTTTGAAATGGTCACACTTTTTTTTTTTCGAATTAAATCTTCATCTTACAAATTACGATACACCTGCATTATGATTGTTCCAATGTTAATTAAATTCTTAAAACTTACAACTTCTTTTTATTATTAAATAAAATTCTTAAGAAATACTACTTCTTTCTTCTTGTAATTATCGTTATTACAAATTACGACACATCAGGATCACGATTGCTGCAACCTTAAATAAATTCCTAAGAAATACTTCTTTTTTACATTATAATATAACAATGATATGATGTGGGAACCGTTTAATTTGTAAGTATTTAATTATATATTTAGTATTAATAGTTATGCAAAACTTACTTTTTAATTATCTATTTTATTTTTTATTATATAAAATGTAATTTTACCTTTTTTTTTTCTTCATACGTTTACATTATTTTGTCGAAGGAGGTAAAACTTAAAGCATGTTGATCTTGTAAGTGTAATTTTTTTATTTTTAAATAATTCAATTTGACTACATAAAAATTTCTTGTATTATAATAGTACAAGTTTCTACGTCTTATTACTAAATTAATCAATATTCATATCAAGATCATAAATGTTTACAAGATATCAAAGGTTTATATGAACAACATCAAACATAACAAACATAAAAACTAACAGACAATATTTTTAAATATAACTTTGAATAATCTCAATCATCAATTGTATGTTCAACATTCTTAATAACAACCTCGTTCTAATATTTTTCTAACATGTGAACAAAGTGAAATTTATAAAAACCTTCCATGTTAACAACTATGAAATTATATTTTATACTTCACAGAGAGTAAAACTGTAATTTGAACAAGTATTTTGAATTTTATTTTGAGGCAGGGAAAAAAGAATAAATAAATAAAAACTTGTTTTCGTAAAGGAATGGAAATGGAAGAACGGTGAGAAACAATAATAAAAAAAATTAAATAATTTAAGAAATTTAAATGAGTTTAAGTCTCGTATTAAATAAAAATAAGAAAGATAAATAATATAAGGAAATATCATAAACTAGTTGTTTTAATATTTTTGGTTAAGAATGATGTTGATTTTTTACGTGGACTAGATTTATGTTTTATCATTATTGTTTCTTTTTGTTGAACCTTCAATTTGATAGATACATAAGTATTATTAGAGTTGATAGTTAGTCTTGGTAATCGTCTTGATAATCGAATCATACGAAGAGTTTACAAATATGAAATTGACTCAATCTTGAGGAATAGATTATTAGAAATTCAAGTGTGAGTCTAAATTTCATATTGAATAATGATATTTTAACAACATTTTAATATCATCTACATGTCATTCTGTGATTGGTCCAAAATTACTCCAGAATCAATAATAATAATCATAAACACCAATATAGACCAATCACAGAATGACACATAGATAGTGTTAAAATGTTGTCAAAAAAAATATTGTCAAAATATCATTATCCTTTCATATTAGATATAGATAAAAAAGTTAAACAATGTATAAAGCGTAAGACATGTACACTCATTCTCTTAATTTTTTTAAAATGATGTTTATCCCTTAAACTCAGATTTCATTAATTTTGTTTGTCTCCCATAAATGAAAAACATAGATAACATGACCATTGATGAGACAAGTTGTCAAAGAAGAATCAAACAAAGGTTACTTCGAATTTTAGTTGTTATTTAGACAATGAACTTTCATAATTTTTGTATAAATAGATTCCTCTTTTATTTAGGTTTTTACAATATAAGATTTGTATGACATTATTGTCGACAGAGCTTAGTTGGTGACGAGAGGGGTTTTGGTCCCCCAATTTTTATTTTAGATATATAAAGTAATATATAAATATTTTATTTTATTTTAAATATATTTTATAATCTTGAACCTTTCAAAATTTCTGTGAATCTATTTTGACACTATATTTTTTTGAAGATCAGTCAATATGGACATTGTTGCGTTGTGTTATGCAACATAAAGGCTCCATATATCAACATAAAATTTTAAAAAAACATTAAAAACTTGACAACTACTTATAAACTAAGGCAATAACACGAAGAAACCAGAAGAAAACGATGATGTACAGCAACATAAGTGGAAAAAATGAAAAGAAGATATCACCTTAAAAGAGGGAGAAGATAATAAAATGCTACATAAAATATTAAAACTAAATTCTAAAAAAAAAAACTTCCTCAAATATCAATAAAATAATTAATGGATTGTAAAATAGGTGTAATTTAGCTACTATTATTAACTTATTTAGGACTGTAAAACCAATTTATTAGACAAAGTTTGTAACTTCTTATATATATATCATTATTTTATTTTATCTTCAATTATACTTTTATAGCAGTGAAACCAAAGCACTTCTTCCATGACTGAAAGTCTTGCTTATTTGTCAAATTTCTTACCACAGGACTTTATAATTAAGAAACAGTAAAAAGAATGGTGAACTTTTAATTTTACCTTGTATGTTAGTTTCTCCGTAAGTAGTAGGTAGTTACAGATAGACTTGGTGTTTTAAAGAAACAGAAGAAATCAACTCAAAAAAAGCTATGTCTAAAGCTGTATAATTTAGAAAAATATTAACATCCATCTTTAGACATAATTATAAGGTAAATGGAAATTTTGGTTTTTTTTTATAACAAAAATAGAAAATCTGTTTTGGTTTTTAAATGTATAAAAATATGTAACAAAAAAAAACTTTGAATGTCTCTCAAATTAATCTTTGAAACTATATATGTTGACTAATTTGTCCCACCAAAGTTAACTATAGAATGTAATTATACGACTTTTAAATATTTAAGGACTAAAATATATATTTTATTATTTTAATAACGACAGTAACAACCTCTATGAGTACTAAATTAGTTATTTATTAGTTAATTATAATAAAAAATATATATTTACATCTTCAATTTTCTTTTAAGTTTAATGATTGTGTCAAGTAATTAAGTTTGAGTATCGAATAATTATATAATTATGGAATTCTTTTTGGTGATAGGAAAGAGAAAGAGAAATCAATTTATTACTAGAAATCCTAAGAGAATGTCTGGTGAAACAAAAATTAATTCTTTGTCGACACTCTAAATCTAGAAAAAGTAGGTTTGTTGTGCTATTTTCAGTTTTTTTTTAGAAAAAATACCCAAAAATAATTTTTTAAGAAATATTTCTTACCAATTTTTTAGCGAAAACAATTTTGTGGGGCAGGTGCGAAAATAACTTTTCTAATTTAAAATATTTTTTAATGAAAAAGTATCATATTATTCTTATTAAATTATTCAATATGATAATGGTTAAACAATTTAGTAAAATTATTTTGTAAATGTTATAGTTGACCAAATCGATGATTTCTCAGTTAAGAGATGATTTAGATTTTTTTTTTCATAAAGAATGTCGGTATATATTTTTCTTCTTTCCATTTTTATACATTTATCTATTTCACCATTTAAGTATGTCATATTTTTAAACATTAAATTAATTTTCTTTCAAAAACTTGACATGAAAGGTAAAGTTTATATATTGTAATTCATTAACACGTATAATCTTCAATATACTTTTTCACACCAATGACCTAATATAAGTATATAAAGAAATGGATCGGATACTATAATACATTCAACAATCCTTAATTAAATAGGTTATAATATCATTTTAAAAAACAAACCATAAGTCTAACGTCTATTTTTATAGTTAATTAGGTATCATAATTTGTCATAATATATATTTTTTAATTCTATCATATTATTGTCAAAATTCATTTTACTATCATGTTTCGTGTTTGCAGCATGAGTTAGTATACGTTAAAGATCCACATCCAAAAAAAATATGACTAAATATAATATAAACATAGAAAATTAATTGCATAAAATTGAGTTAATCTAAAATCTAATTTTCATTATTACTACGTCAATAAAAAGAAGATGTTTTCCATTTTTTTTAAAGGAGACAATGATATTATCAATGACAGGTTTGTCTTTATTGGAAATGAACAGAATTTATGTTTTCCTACAATCACTTTATACATTTATATGCATATTTTGTTGAGATATCAAACACCTCATAATACAATTGATAGTGATACTTTGACAACATCTTTTTACAATATTTTAACATTATCTATGTATCATTATGTGATTGGTCCAAAATTATTTCACGATCAATAATAATAATCATAAACACCAACATGGATCAATCACAAAATGATACGTAGATGGTGTTAAAATGTTGTTAAAATATCATTATCTTAATACAATATAACTTTTCTTTTTCTTTTGTTTTCATTTTTTTGTTAATTTTAACTGGTTACCAATTAGTTGACATGGTGTCATCCATTACGTAATGGTTTTATTGAGTTATTTATGTTGAAAAGAAGGAAGTTGAAGGTTTAAAAATGGTTGAAATTATTAGAAGAGAATGGTGACGCACTCACACATGATCAAAAAGATAGGTCGGGGGAACATTGTATAGCTTTTACTTGCTTATTGCTTATGTAAGCCATGAATTCGATTCTCTTGCTGTCTCTCACACTAAAAGTTCTTTGCGACACAGTACACATTTCAAAACACAAGTATTCTTAGGCTTCACTTAATTAAAGGGACATGACGTATACTTCGTTAAAGATTCTCCATTACTATAACTAATGCTAAAGATCATGCTAGCTAGTAAATATATGGATTCTCATACAGAATATCGTAGCTTGTTAGCTGGAGTTAAGCCCTATAAATGGAAAAACAGAGACCCGGATAGATAATATATATGCAAAAAGTTGACCATGTCATGTTCTTTCTCTATCTTTCCTAGCTTTTTCTGATACAGATATGATCAAAATATATTTTTACTTTTTGACAAAAACTTTAATGCCTAGTTTTATTGATGTATAGTTTCGTATATGTAAAAAATCAGATTTTGATTTTGAGAGCAAACCCATCTGATGTTTAATTTTACGTTCAAAAGATATATATTTTAGTGTGAGGAGATGCCGAATAGTAAGTAAAGATAAAATAATTTTATGAGTATATTTAGATACGAGGAGAAAATGTTGAGTATTTTATATTAAATAAAGATAAGACCATCTGATAATTTATAAATGAATATAAAATTTGTTTTATAAATCTATTTTGTATCGTTAAATTAGATTTAAAATTGATTTCTTGATATAAAAGACATAATAGATTCATAGACACTCATTTTTTACAATTTCATCAGCTATTGGGTGCTACTCAAATGTGGTTAGGAATTTTGGGATACATTGTGTATCGTATGACTATCCGATATGTCGTGAACCGAGCAGTCGACCATCTAGCAATAAAGCGACCAGAAAAAACAATCGGTAAGACCATAAACAATAGAAAGTAATTAGGTTAATCCTAAATCAAGTGATGGGTGCATGGATCGTAATTAAGTCAACCTTAATCAGAAGTCCATCACGAAAGACTATAGATACATGTTTGATATCTAGGTACTTGGTTACTTTTACTACGTATTTATTGTTAAATTGTCCAGACAAACACTCACTTAAGTGTCAGAGTGTTTTTTACATATGACACCCAATCAGACCGAACAATACAAAGAAATTTAAAGACCAAACTGTGACCTTGAAATTGAAAGATAAAATATATAAAAAAACCTAAACTCGATCTCACTAACCGAAATAAAGTGTTTTTTTTACTAGGTAGTTATGGTTTAGTTTTGTTTGGTGCTATATGTAAGATTTTGTGACCTATTTATTACCTTGGTGCCAATAGAATTTTGCAAGTCTGAGAATATTAATCGTCCGCCGCTGATTCTCGTCGCGTTGTCTCTCGTCAAAAGTTACCAATTGATGCAGACGGACAAACACCAAACTAAACTAATTTAACTTTCTTAAGATAAAGAAGCATATGCTTAGGATTTGGAATGGTTTTAGAAACTTTATGGTTTTATATGTTGTCTGGTTTCTTATGTTTTAATAAAATGAAATAAATAATTGAATAGACAATAGTTTTGCATCTATGTGCTTATAATTTTTAAAAAATGTTAACTGGTAAAAAATATTTAAATTATTGGATTTTGATTGGTTAATCTTAGCCGACAGTGGGTAAGGAGTGGTGTGGGTGGAGAATCAGTGGTTTCCTTTTCGAATGGCTTTTGGGGATGGTTTTGTGGGATACCGTACGTTAAGGTGAAGTGGGTAGGACAAATTTGCTCCTCTCGGTTTAAAGGAAGAAAAGTGATATTTAACATACATCAATTTTTTACATTTTACACTGTTTTTTCTTATTTTTTATTTTTTTATTTCTCAAAAGAATATAAAAATTTATATTTTTATGACTGTTTTATCTTTATCCTATATATCAAATGAATGTCATAGCACCGTACCTCGTTTAGAAAAAATGTAAACACCAATCCGACGAGAGCTAAACAGATGCATTGTTTTAATATATTATAATAATTTTAATAATAATAAAACAAAAACTATTCTTTATAATTTACTCAATAATATTTTAACTTTCACATGTAATTTTTTTAGCAAGGTCAGATTATGCATGAGCTACCGAAAGAATCTTTTCTTTCATTTTTCTACTTTTTTCAAGAGAAAGGAGATCATGATCTCTTGGAAAGAATCAAGGTAATAAAAGCAGTTGATAAATGTTGTTTTTCGAATTCCAGTCTTTCGCCCATGGGATGATGGACAATTCTCCAGATTTGCATATTATAACGATATTAAAAGAAAGGACACTTTTAATTTTAATAGAGTTTAAATTATTGGGAGAGTAAAGTTATCAGAGGTAGTTGTAACGAAGTGATATCGATGCAAGCTGTGCGATTAGTAACACACTGAATTTTCCTGCAAAGCATGAACTATATGCGCATGTTTTGAGAATGGGTCATGCCACCTTAGAGTGAGTTCAAATTTTCCCAAACGCAATCATAAACATAACAGGAAACAGTAGCGGCAGAGCGTCTTCCAAAACATGCACGAAACAGGACATTTATGGTGTCGAAAATTTATGATGGTAAATCTGTGAAACACTCTTTTGTGTCTGATATTTCGTTGCCCACAATATTCCGTTTCTTTCCTCCGATCACTTTTTGACTGCCCTAAAATCTGACTCTCACCACATTTGAACAATAGAGAGAGAATTTGGGATTCCCTCGAAAAAACTATTTATAGAAAACCTGATATAATCAATCACCCAATATTCGGGAGAATCCCTAGTCCTCTGCCCCTTTTGTTGCCTTTCTTTTGGAAACGAATGGTAATTCGTAAAGCTTTTGATTTTCCAGCGAAACAAAAACCCAAACCTCTTACCTGATACTACTACAACAAATTTACGTCACTCTTTATCCAAAACATTAAAAAAATATATTAATGAATTTTTCATTTTTATACGATGTTTTAGTTTCTAATTTCTATCTAATATAAAATTTGAACGTATACATACATTCCTAAGGTTGAGTTCAGTTCAGTTTTGCGGATTAGAGCGAAAAAATTAATCAGTTAATTAATTTTCAGTCAAATTAAGTCAGAAGAAACAAAGATACAACAACCAACAAAGGATCTCCTTTTATTTTACCCTTCTGCTTATTTTAAGAACATCTTTTGCATACAACAATCAGCAGTGTTGAATTCAACAAATGGCAGAAAAAGGAGAAGAATCATTCCACACCTGCACACACACATACATACATTACATATATAATTTTGACGAATAACATGATAAAAACGAAGGAAAGAGAATATATAGTGAAATTAAAAAGGAAGTGGGAGAAAAAGGCCCCGTACCCAATCCGAAGTTGTGGCCCAGCCCAGACATTAACTTTTTGCAACTACAAATTGAGTCCCTCCCCCTCACTTCTCCCACATGCCATGCTCCTTCTCTTCTTTTCTCTCCATTCATCACTCTCTCAACTCTGCTCTTTCTTCACCTTAACAAATGGCTACAACTCTCTGCCACTCATACATGGAGTCCCAACTCGTCGACTCCAGAATACACAGACTCATCCTGTCATCACACAGACTCAGCCCCAAGAGTCTGGAGCTCTGCACCGAAAACCTGGGCAACGAGACGGGCAGCGACATCATAGAGAGCGGCATTGAGCTGCTCTCTTCCCATTCATCGGAATGTGGCGACGGTGAAGTGAGTCCGGGGATGATAAGGGAGAAGCGAGAAAGGAAAGCGCGTGAAGGTCGGAGTTTTCCGCCGCCGTTGACAACGATAACAGGATCCGAATCCATACGAGTGAGGCCCCACAGAGAAGGTGGGAGGCTAGTGCTCCAGCTCATTAAGGTCCCATCCTCTTTCCGAGCAGAGAGAAGCCCCGGTCGTCTTCGCCTCTGCTTTTGGACTGAAATGCAACATCACCACCACCACCACATTGAAGACGCGGTGGAGGATGATCAAGAAGATGAGGTAGAAAAAACACAAGACCATCAACATGATGATGATGTTGATGATGATGACGACGGTGTTGATCCTGAGAATAACGAGTGTGAATGGGAACTCTTCCAGAAACATACAAAAGAGCGCAAGCAGCGGCAGCAGGTGAGAGTGGAAAGTACCAAGTTCGAGTGGCCAAGCAGCAGGTGCAAGGAAGAAGAACATGAAAACATTAATGATTTGATAATATATTGGGGGGAACCAGTTCGTTTAATTTCTATTTAATTTCGATCTATCTATAACCTAGTTCTACATTTTTTTCTCAATTTTCTTAGTCAATTCCTATCTATTTTGTTTATTCCCCATTAAACTTCCATCTACTTGGTAGTTATTATCGTTATTCTCTCTGTCTCTTCTACAATCACAAAACACAGTAACAAATTAGTGTGACAACTCATGACTGCATTAATTGCCACAATTAATTAATTTTACTGTATAAAATGTTAAAATAGTAAGGATTACGAATCAATTCAATAAAAAAACTCCTTTTAATAAATTTGGGTTATATTTATTTATATAATTTCAGCCATATCAGCCATTTTGTTTTGTACTATCCAAATAATGGGAATTTAAGCCTAAAACATGTGAGGAAACGCTCTTTATTCCTGAGAAGACAGACTTTTGGTTTGCATTTCATAATTTCTTTGATCTTGATTTTGATTATGATGTCTTGAATCTTTAATCTTGCATAATCCATATCAATCTAATTAAATGTGTCAGGCAAAAAAAAAAAAATAGCATGAAGACAAAAACTAAAAGTATGCGGGCGATATAACGCGGAACAGTAGTTAGGCGCATTTTGAAACGTTAGCTTTTCATTTTTCTTCTTTTTCTCTGCTTTTTATTCCTTTCCTTTTCCTTTTTCTGAGTCTTGTACTTTAAATATTGAAATCTTTATTGTTACAATTATTTATTATTATTATTATTATTATTATTATTTATATAAGCAAATATAAAAAAATCCCTTTATTAATTAAACAGACTAAAAGTGTAATCATATTAATAAGAGAAAGGTTCCATTTTCGCCATCGAAAGGATAGAACTTTTTCCTGATTTTTACCTATGTATAGTAAAATGCGATGGCCTAGTAAATAAAGTGGAAGAGACGTGATTTGGGTAAGAAACATTTATATATAGAAGAAACGATGTGATTGATAAGAGAAAAAGGGAAAACAGAAAGGAAGTAGCACGTCCACAAATTAATAAAAAGAGCTTGTCAGTGATCTCGGGAAGATTTGGTTGATTCTGCACTACAATTCTGCAGCTTGTACGGTCCATTTCAATGAAATGAAATCCATTTTTCTTCAACTGAACTAGATCTATAGATAAAGCAAAAACTCACGTACAAGAAATACACATGCAAATTGAGAAGTGTATATATATACATGGACTATCACAAACTCGGAACAGGATTCGTATCCGTGTCGTACCAATTTGGGGGACCAAAAAGATCCGCGAGTCTGAAACAAAATCAAAACCATAATCGTGTCTTTATTGTGTTGTGTTGTGGATTATGAGTGAAAGTGAGGTTGGTGGTGCAGGATGTTGGTGTAAGAGGGGTCGCATGCTCCCAATCACCATGTGCATTGTGCACCAACATGTATCACAGAAAAGCACTCTCCACTCTTTTCTTCTCATGTGTTTGCCAACACAACATCAACTTCATATGACTCCCCAGTACAGTTTTCTTAATAAGCACACTGTTCTGCATGTTACTCCACTCTTATCTGAGACTTGATCAAATTATAATATATAAATAAGATATAAATTTCGTTTTACCAAACAGTTTTGTGAGTTGAATTAAACTTAAAAACCCACCTTCTGATAAACCTCGTTAAAATCTCATCAAACTAACATTACGAACATACACTGTTAGATATGCAATCTAACCATATATAGCAATGTCTATGTTGGTAGTTAACATTTCATACAGACATTCTCGTGTGAAACAAAACTGTATGGACTGCTTTGTGCCAAAGTGTAGTTAGTCCATTTTCGTGTTCTAGTCAGAGTTAGAACAAAGTGTTACGTCACTTCATGCATTTACAAACAAAATTTTATACACTCAAGGGGGTTATAGCTAGTTTTTCCTTCGTTGATATAGATTTTATTTAATGGAAACTGATTAATACATATAGAGATTTTGAATTTATAATATCTGATGTTTTATATATGGAATAACAATATGCATATAAATTACTGAAATGTAAATATATAACTGAATTATTTATATCAATTGAAGTTTGGAGTTCGTTGATGATAAAATTTATCAATTGAAGTTTAGAGTTGGTTAATGATAAGATTTATCATTAGTATAATTAGAAATGACAAATCAAACTGTTTTTTTTATATCATTTAAGCCCGAATCGATTTTGATGAGCTATTGTTTTAAATTATTAAAATATCTCTCTAGTTTATTATATATATATATATATATATATATATATATATATATATATATATATATATATATATATATATATATATATATATATATAACGTTGTATGGTTCTCGAAACCTAATATACATTTTGATATTTTTATTTTTTTTATATAATTATAGTTTATAGATATCTGTGGATAGTTTAAAGCCACTCCATAATCGATGTCATATAGGCATAATAAAAAATTTACTTTAAAAATGACTTTATTGTTATATTAAAAAGAAAGTTTTTTAATCTAATTCATTTCTACAATATATGAAATCTTTGATATATTATGATTTTTTATATATAAAAAAATTTTAATTAATATTTAAAACATACAAATATGAGTAGTAACATTGGTACGGGTATATTATTTTTTAAAATTGTTTTAAAAATAAATTTTTAAAAATTAGACACAATAGTCAAATCGCATAAAAGGAACACAATAATTCGGGATTATCATTTTATCCGAGACAGTACGTGTATGGTACACTTTTTTTCTGTCAAAAATATACTCATCACACCTTTCAAGAAAAAAAAACCCTCCTTCTATTTTAATAATATATTAATTTTTAATTAAAAAATAAAAATAAATATTAAAATAATAATATATTTAGCTGTCACGTGATTTCTTTAGTCTTCGTGGGTTACAAAATATCACACCAACGTTTATAATTTTGTAAAACGCGTGTTCTGCATATACACAGAATGAAAAGTTAATTTTATTTTTCCTTTAAATAATTTTAAAAGTAATGAAAATAATTAAAAATCTTCATAAATAATTTATGTTTCGGTTAAGATTTTTGTGGGACCGATACACGTGATTTTTTTGTTTTTGGATGATTTTGCCGCTCGTTCTTCTGCATTATAGACCGTACACTCGTCCGTACACTCGTCCTTTGATGGATCGTTCGCGCTTCTTCGATTTGGACCATTCGTTCTCCTTCACCAGCAGAGAGGGGGGAGGTACCTGCAAAGGCACTCCGACACTCAAGTTAGACGTCTATTGAAGGAGACGTTGCTCACAAATGAATATTATGGTAATTAAGTATTATGAACTCTGAGTAGAATGTGAATAAAACGTTTTGGAGTGTGAATTGAGCATACATGGCTAATGGCCCTGACCTTATATTTATAAGTTGTCTCACGGATCTAATATGATACAGGCCCAATAAAATATAAACAGACTTACCTCGGTAAATACTATATCCGATACACGCCCCCCAAGTCTGAGTTAATCGTTCGGCTTTTAGCTATGATTAACTATAGGACTTATGAGCTTGAAAGAGGCCGGACGGTTTGTGCGTAGGATGTTGTCACCTATATTGAGAAGTCGAAGGGCTGAATACATGTGAGTGAGCCTTCATCTGGGGACTGTCTTTACCGTTCGGTTTATAGTCCATGGGAGACTGTATTTTTCATTCGGCCATGGGGGACTGTCTTTGATTTATAGTTCGTGGGGGACTGTCTCTGATTTATAGTCCGTGGGGGACTGTCTTTGATTTATAGTTCGTGGGGGACTGTCTCTGATTTATAGTCTGTGGGAGACTGTCTCTGATTTATAGTCCATGGGGGACTGTCTCTGATTTATAGTCCATGGGGGACTGTCTCTGATTTATAGTCCATGGGAAACTGTCTTTGCCGTTCGGTTTTGAACTTAGGAGTTCGGTTTGGAACGTTCCCTGAGTTTTGTGGACGGTCCTGTAAGGCCGATTGGCCGAGTACCTGTGAGGCCGAATGGCGGAATACCTAAGGCCAGATGGGCGAGTACCTGTGAGGCTGAATAACCTAATAATTGAGGCTGAAGGCCAAATACCTGTGGCCTAATGACCGAATTCCTGTGAGGACAACCTAATACTTGCGAGGCCGAATGGTGAGACTGCGTCCTTGTCTGGTTCCTTGCGGTTTCAGTAGGATGCCCCCTGGCCCTACGGTGGGCGTCAAAATGTTTCGGTTAAGATTTTTGTGGGACCAACAGAGAGGGGAAGGTACCTGTAAAGGCACTCCGATGCTCAAGTTAGGCGTCTGTTGAAGGAGTTGTTGCTCACAAATGAATATTATGGTAATTGAGTATTATGAACTCAGTAGAGTGACGTTTGGAGTGTGAATTGAGCATACTTGGCTGATGACCCTGACCTTGTATTTATAAGTTATCTCATGGATCTAATATGATATAGGCCCAATAAAATATAAACAGACTTACTTTAAAATTCGGTCGGTTTCTCATAAACAACATATCCAATATCTTTAACTAAATATTTTATATTTGATGTTGACCGTTAATAATCGTTCGGTAAACAATATATCCTATGCAATTTAATTATTGGTATATTTTTGGAACTAATTAATTAAAAAAATATGAATAAGTACCTAGTCATTTTTTTTGGTATATTATAGACGTACTGCTGGCATTTTCTCGTATATGTTAGTTTTTAGCTGATAAGGAAAATTATAAAGTAAAATTTTAAATATAAATTTAAAAGTTTTCGATTTACGGATTCAAAATTACAAAGATTTTAAAGTTTTTTAAGTTGAATTGACTCTAATATCAAAGTTACTAGATATAGGTCAACTTTAGTAATATTAAATATAATTAATTTATTTCAATACTTCAAATATTTATAAATTTGAGAATGAGTTTCAAATTGATAATAATTTTGTTTTAATTTAAGTTAATCATTGATTTTAGTTATTTTTTAAAACTAACGTATACTTTATTTAGTCGATCGATTTATTAGATATTTGTGATATAATCTTAAATACATCGGGCAACCATACATTATATAAAATATCATTATGTATATTATAAACTTCTATAATGTCTCAAATTTTCGATTAAAGATAACATCTTTGATACTTTTTGAGTGTGATCCTTACTCATGAATTTCAAATTTTTTAGTAGTTTGTTTTCATAACAAAATCCACACTTCATCTGGATAAGACTAGATAAAATCGGAGGAGAATAAATTGCTTTCTATAAACATTATTTTTATCCATTGTTTTCAAGAGTGGCAGAAAAGCTGGGAAAGGGGGCCGTGTACTGTATCACAGAACGTAAAACACGTGCCAATAGTAACATGTTGAGAATGGTGTACATCTATATCCATACAGGTGAAAGGAAGAAAGTAAAAAAGAATTGTAAAAAAGAATTCGTAGAGGGAAAATACTACGTTGGTCAAAATGAGTTACAATCCGCGATTAATCTGGTTCACCACGGATTTGAGTAGGATTGAGTTTAAAAAATTGTATGTTTTTATGTGGGTCAAATTTCAATCCGGTTCATTTAAACCCGGCTCATGCAGGTTGAATCTGTGGTGAGTTGGGTTGGCCTATCAATCTACCTACCTAATTTTATTTTATTAAAATTTAATTTTAATTTTACAAAACAATATTTATTATTTTGTTTTTGTTTGAAAACATTATTTAAGTTTCTTATTTTCAAAATTAATTAAATAGTCGGGAGTGAAATTTGTTTAGATTTGAATTATTGAAAGTTTGTAATTTTTTTTATTTAAAAGAAAATTATAATTAAGTGAGTCACTAAACCAACCCGTTTACCCACCAATCCGTGGTGGGTCGAGTCGGATTCGAATTTTTCTGACTCGCTAATAAATGAGTCGGATTGAGTTGACTCACTAAATGACTAACCCGTGGTAGGTCAGGCCGGATCGACCCGTTTTGATGGCTCTAGAAAAAATATCCTTTAAATAATCGGTTTTGAAGCTTAAATAATCAATTCTCTAGTGTTTTTATTTTTGGTAACATAAGAGAAATTGATTTAAGTTTTTAAATAATTAAATGTTTTTTTTTTCACGATGCACATCCTTAATTGTTATTTTTAATATGTTGCGAAAGTAAGCTTGAGAATTTAACATTTAGATTGTTTGTAAAATCGAAATTATGACATAAGAGAAAGCTTTTAAAACTGCTGACGTGGTTGAATAAAAGCAAAGAGAAAGTAAAGATAATTTGTGGGTATTCTGAATCTATTATTTGGATATTGAAACTGTTTCAGCTTTTGGCATTAAAATAAATATCCAGTTGATCCAATGACACATGCAAAATATCACTCATCATCAACATGTTGCCGTGTGTTAAAGAATGGGCAGATGCCATATTCTTGGTATTACATAAGCCAAAACAAGTGCTTTTACTTTCATTTTTTTACCTTACAAAATATATATTGCTTCTTAAGTTTAATACTAACAACACATGCAAATTAAATTTATATAATAAATTAAGACACACTTTTAATTTAAAATAATAATTTTATAGATTGTTTTGGGTATAGGATCGAGATCTCCACAAACTATTTATTCATACTTTCGATTGAGTAATTTAGGTTATTTTGAACACTTTTAGTTAAAATATTTTTTTGTCTAAGCTTCAAATCGTTCAAGTGTACACGTCGAAAGTATTCTGACGCTAAAACTAGTGATTAATCCAATTGAAGTCACATTAAAATTTTAAATTCGTAATAAATATAATAACTTTACTTTCTTATTGTATTTGTAGGTTTCGAGATGGAAATAGAATTAACGAATTTCTAATCAGGCTCATTGACTAATAAACATAATTTAGTGATAATTTTAATTAAATGATGTTTAATAATATTGATCATTCCGACTAGTTAGTTCTTTCAACAATCTTCTTATAATCGTATGATTGTGAAGAAAGTCCATAGAATACATAAATATTTTTTATTTTTAACTAAAATAAGACTTTCAACCCACTAGAATTCTTCTATAAGTTACAAAGGAATATTTTGGACAAAAAAAAAATGTGCTGCTTGAAAAATCTAAAATGCTCAATGACATCAAAATGAATTTTGTTTCATCTTGCAAAGGTTGGATCGGTTTTTCTTGTTTGTTAAGTATCAGAAAGCCTTTTTCTTTTGTAGCAACATAAATAAACACTTTCCTTCCTCCTTCCACAAAGTTTTGGAAAGCCATTTGTGCAACTACACTCAATGGGCACAAAGAAAAGATAATAAATTTTATTATTATTATTTTTTCAAAAAGATTGGCAATTTATTCCAAACTATTTCCACCGAGTGACGTTGAAAAGGGACTTTAATTATTAATTAATTTCTTTAGTTCCTTTTTTTCTTCTCCTCATTACTTAGTTTGGTAAGTTAAGCTTTCCAACAAATGGACAATTCAACGTCTGAGCAGCTTTTTGAATGGCAAATATAAACGCACCTCCAATTTTAAATCAATAGAAAGGTAGTGTTGTTGAACTCCAAATAGGAAAAAAAAAAGTTATGAATAAACTAACAAAAAATATAAAGACCCATGCTTTGATTTCTTGGAAAGGAGAATAAAGATGGAGCCTTGTAAAGTAGAGATTTTTCCCCCATTATTGGTGGGTCTAACTTCCAATATGGCGTCACAAACAAAAGGAACAACATTTGCTAGAAAAGCATTGTTTCATCTTCCCTGGTTTTGTAACCTTTAGGGTTTAGACCCCACCACCACCACATCCACCAAAACTTGGTCACCACCACATAGCCATTGAAGGGGACAAAATTTGAGAAGTCAACCAATTCAGTCGTAATTTGGGTGTGGATAATACAATCAATGAATTCTAGGATTTATATTTTCACACATTGGGAAAATCGATAAGCCACATGCGAGCTTGAACGCGGAGTGTTATTGACCATATCAATTTTGAAAAAGATAAATCGAAATAAAGAAAATGGATGATTGTTACAATTCGAGTATTGTTTTTTCAGTATGTAAAGAAAAGGAAAAGAGTTAAATCCTTTTAAAGTTGTGAGGTATGGCATAAATAGTGAGGTTTCTCTCTGTCCTTCACTACCCTAACGGATAAGCATGTGAGTGTGATGGTGCATTAAACCAATCCTAGTTACGCGGTGTGTTATATATACATCAGCTTATTCCTACATCGGCATATAAAATGATGATGGTGATTACATTTATTAATAAAGATGATAAAATAGGTCAATTTGTTTAAGTCTGGTTCATATTAACTTGTTAAAATTGGATTAAGTTGGACATGTTTACTAATCAAAAACAGGTTGAATTTTATAACTTGACCGGTTGAGTGGATTCAATTTTTTTTGTCATCAAAATTCTAATATTACATGAAAATATGTTGAATTTTATTTTGTTTTTTTCATGAAAATTGGGTGATGTTGACCTCTTAAACTAATTTCAGTCATTAAAACTTTGTTTGAATTGTTTCATATATTGATCGAGTTGTATCAAACATTGATTGAATTGTTTTAGACTTTAGTCAAGTTTCCGAGACTATGTTAATATGAAGTATGGTGGTGCGGGTTTAATTTTCTTAATGAAGCTGAGTTGTAAACCGACCGATTTCGGATACTCAAATTAAAAACATTATCTTTATCCATCTTTTTTTCCATTTCTATTTCTTTCAATTTTGCATTAAATTTTTAGCCTACGAGAATTCAATTAATTTATAAATTTTTAGTTAAATTATTAATTATGTCCATACAAGTCACGCCTAAATATGAAATAAATTTTAAAGTTTAAAGTATCAAAATTTAGTAATTTTTTATAAAATTTAGTAATTTTTTATAAAATTTGAAGGATTTTATAAGGTGTATGACTGAGATATGAACAACAATTTCTCTCTGTATATTTATATTTTGGTAAAAATTGATGTTTTAATTAATAAGTTTTGAGATAACGTAGGTTTTAAACAAGATATTTGATTCAATTTAGGAATATTCTGAGTAAAAGTGAACTTGAGAGCTTTTAAAGAAAAATAAAATAAATCAAACTCTTTCATTTATAAGTCAAATAACTTAATGAAGTAAATAATAACTTACAAACATTTTAAATCTCTAAAAGTGAACAGTTATACGTGTATATTTTTTAAAATGTTTCTTTCATTGTTGAGTCATATGTCTCTTGCTTATTCAATAGTTTTATTTAAAAAAGTTGTGGTTGTAGTGTAATTAACTAAATAGATAATTTTAACAAGTATGTTAATACATATTTCTTAACATTTTTTTTATTTAGATGATTTCTTCAAATATTTAGATTGTATAAGATAACTCAAAGACCAAAATTTCAAATTAAGAATTTCAAAAAATATAACAAATTATTAAAGTCTTATATCAACCTTTCCGGTTAATTGGACCTTTATTTTCATTGTAGTTATACATCCTGTAAATTGAACCCTTTAATAAGACCAACAAGAATATTTTATCCTATATAAAAAAGTACAGTACATTAAACTTTAATTGTGTGCATTCATCTTAAAAGATAAGAAACTCTGTAATTAATCTTATTTAAGGGTGAACGACATTCAAGAGTTTCTATATTGTTTAACCTACAAATATACCTACTTCAATGTATTTATAAATAAATAAATATATATATATATATATATATATATAAATAGATAGTTTGATTATAGATAGATTGTAAGAACCTAAAAAGTAAAATATTAAAATTGACATGTGTTTAAAAAAACGAGACTGAATATTTTATTTTAAAATAATTTGATAATATAAATAATTTTTTTTAAATTCCTCGTTAATTAAAACACAATTTATCTTTTTATAACTCGTTCTCTCTACTTTCTCTTTATCTTTTCTAGCTCCTAAATCATCTTTTTCACAATCAAAAAATGTTTAATCAATCACTATAACATAATTTATCTATTTATCCGATAATTTCTAGTTTAAAACAATATGTGATACTTAGTTAAATACTATATTGTTGGAATGTTTCAATGTAATTAACATTATTCCCCTCTTTAAGGTAAAAAGGTTTAGTACAATATTTAAGAAGTAAATTAACTGTAAAAGAAAAGATGTTGGTATTTTTCGTCGTTGGAAAATGAGAAGAAAAACACTTGAAAACTTACATCTAAGTTTAATTTTTCGTAAATCAAAAGTATATTATGTGGGTGATTTACAAAAGAAGCAAATCAGTGGCCCAGATTCTCTTTCTTTTCTCTTTCGTTGCTTTTAGATTTCACGAAGGAGTATGAGGGTGTTGGAGAATAGGGCCCAAGATTAAATATGGCTATGTTGTGCTTGCCAAGAACAAACTTGAAATATATTGCAAAGTGATACTATCAAAGAAAATAGTAACATTTTTTAGTATTTGTAGGTATAATTGACAAATGACAAAAATATTTTTGACGCAAAAAGTTTTTACATTTAATATTTTATTTTTGGTATGATATTTTATTAAGGAATAATCTTTTTCCATGTATTATTTCATTTCCTTTGGTAGCATTATGTTGGTCATAACGGTCCCATGTATGCTTTAGACCATATTCACAAGATTTTGTGATGATTCCTCGACCTGTCTGTCTGCTTTCTTTCTTTCTTTCTTCCTTCTTTTTTCTGTTTCTGTCTGTCCACTGATTGCTGGATCAAACAACTTTTTAACATACATAATTTTCAAAGCAGAAGGAACCGTTTTATATTCACGTATGTTTCAAACTTAGGCAAGAATATTTCAGAAATGCCAAGAATCTTAATCTGCTACCTAATGGATTTAAATGCTGCTGAGAGTGAAATTGAAATTGATAGTGTGGAAAGTGACAGCTTTTCTCATCTCTTTCATGTTGGTGTCTGAAATCATATTTGCATGCATCTTTTTCCGTATCAGGTAGATATCTCAGAATCCAACTCTTTGAAATTATGCTTCCAACCCAAAAAAGAAGCGTCGACCCATCTTATCATTCACTTTAATTAGTCTTTTCTTATAATTGAAAATTCAGCCCCATGTTCTTCCTAATTTTTCTTTTCCTTTTCATCTGTTCTTTCATTGTTGGGGGTCCTCCTGACACTTTGATCATCAACACTGTGTGATTAAAAAGATATCAACAAAAAGTTGCGCTTTCACCATTTCTTTGACCAAAACACTAATTTCAAAAGAGATCCCAATGGATCGCCTTCATTGATTCCGGGGAACAAAAAGAATTAATGGGGATTTCTTAACGATCTTACTTAACGAAAATTAAGCCAAGCCAGAATCTAATAATAATACAAATTAAGCTTTATCTGGGAACCAAACAGACAACATTGGGTGACCCCGTAGGTAACATATGCCAATTAAAACATCCTTGCCCCTTCAACTCCCACATTAATCATTTTCTTCACTGACGTCACTAATGCACCTCTTTCAACACAAACGTGTAACAGTGAGAGTGAAAACAACCAGAACCTAAGAGGTTGTTCGATAAAGAGGTTGTCAATTTCTCTAATTTCTCTTTGGAACGGTTTTCATAGTTTTCAGAAACGTGTCACTCCTTTTGTATTCAAAGTCCAATCTTGAATTTACTTAGAACGACATTCTCGTACTGTTGACATGCCAGATACCAACATTCCAAGTCCACGTAATTTTCTTTTTTTTGATGAAAATGTTGTAATACTAAGAATTGGGGATGTCAAAGATGAAATTCCTAACTGTTTGACATGATGTCGAGCACCAATTAAGCCTAAAACTTGGGTAATTGCTATCTCTGACTACTTGGATCCTCTACAGTCACAGTGCCAAATATAGCACAAGTTCATGAAAAAGAGAGTGGAAAGAACACATGCGTGGCTTAAAGCAGGATTGATTCATCCCACCTATAGATATATAGGCTGAACTTTTCCAGTAGCATGAACGTGCATGTGGAATGACACCGTATTGATATTCAATCAACGAATTATCAAATATTCTATATATTGTATTACAAATATTATAACATATTATAAAATAAGAAATACTTGAGAAAACATAAACTATAAAAGAATATTGTATCGGTGATAAAGAAACAGGCATTTTAATTTTTTTTTATTTAAATATCAAGTATAGCTTTGTTTAACAAAATATTAGATCATCACATCTTAGGTAAGAAAAATAACAAAATTAAAGAGAGTAAAATCTCTTTAATCGAACTGCTAAATATTAATTTAATACGAAAGATGGTTATTTTTACTTAATCCTTAGCTCACAAAGGGGAATCCATTACTTACTGCACTCCATCAAATTTCTTCCCGCATTGGGATTTTATTTTCCGAAACGCATTAAATCATTTCTGGAAAGATTTTTTTTTTTCTGAAGACACTCGTTCACTTCTCTGGAAGACACTCACTCACTTCTATTCTGAAATTTTTTTCGAAAACTTTGATGGGGTGTGGGAAGAAAATCGATAGGATGCAGGAAGTATCACCCTAAAGAGAATGTCCACTACAAGCTAAATGAGCTTGGCTTAGTTTTTGACAAGGCGAGGTCATGGACTTTTTATCATATATTTTTCTTGTCAAGAACAGTGCACGAGTAGTGAAATTATCACTTCTCAATTAGGGAAATTCTTGACGGAAAGTTTGTGGATTTTCTACTAATGGGAAGGTTATCATCTTTGCAATAAGCTGCAAATATGGGTTGGGGGATCCCTCTGCTTTTTATATACACTTGTTGGTTTCAATGAAGTTTGCAATATGATTTCAAGCTCTCTTAAAGAACATAAATCTGTGCAATACACTTTTTTTTTTATAATGTATTTGTTTACAATCGAATATTACTAAACCGGACAATTCAGTGCACTGGTGCACCACCAATGCCATATCAGACGTCATGGATGTTAGCTTAGTAATCTTCATGAGAACCAGTGCACCAGCAATGTCATCAGCTTAAACCTGCGTTAGCCCAAGCTTTTGAAATCCATATTGGGCACCCAAAACTGCTCTATAAACCCTGTTGTAGAACTAATTTTAAATGGGTATTCTTAATTACTAGTACTTTACATTATTGTGCTAATTGTAGTAGAGGTAATCAGTTTTGATGAGAACATTCAAGGTGTAATGTTGGGATTTTAGGGGTTTGAAAATATATTTTTGGAAAATAAAAAGATATATTGTATGAAAAAGTTCGTTCTTTTAACATTTTACAATTAAATAACAACTAATATATATTTATCTTTACATAAAAGATATTAAACAAAAATTCAGACATTGATATTTACCAGAAGGACTCAATTAAAAAACTAGCAATTGTGGTTCTCTTTTTTCAGAATTTTAAACACTTTTGAACTAAATTAGATATGGTTTGGGAACAGCAATCTAAGCAGCCTCCAAATCAAATAAGCAACAGAATTTCCATTTCGAAACCAAAGCACTGGTGTGCTCATCAATGCTACAGTTTATTGCCTCCTATTCGGATTTGGCAAATGTAAAGCATTCAAAAACAGAACGAAAGGAAAGAAAAACAATATGTTGATTATGGTAAGAGTAATACAACAACCCTGGTCTAAAAATGCTGTTCCCCCTATTCCTCTTCGCTAGCATCCTACAGACATTTGCAGTATTCATACAACACTTAACCTGAACCGCTGTCTGTTTCACTAGAAAAGCACCTTTCTACATTATTTTCAGTTTCTCCAGACACAGATTAGTACAATGCCTCCAAATTGACAATACTGAAAAAAACGGGAACAGTGGCATCCTCTTGTTTACAACAGGAAAAAGTTACCGACTAATAGGAAAATTGAGCAGTAAATCAAACCAAATTTAGAAATCAAATTAGCACCATTAGAAGTATCAGGAACAAAGCTTCCTTCGGGAGTGTTTGTGGTCAGTACGACTACAATCCAGTTATCTTCTGAACCAATACCAATTCCTGTAAACTTGGAGTCGTTGAGATTACCAGAGTAGAGAGATTGTGTGAAATTTGTAAGGACAACGCTTGAAACCAGGCCAGGAACACAAACAGGCATTACAGCTCCATCCCTTGTGTTAGAAATATTCAAGTGACATTTGTTTAAAAGGTCTGGGTAGTTGGAGAACCGAGGCTCTGTACCTGGGACTGTGTTAGCACCTGTGGTATTTGTACAAGGTTGATTCTTGAACTGGTCAGCCATTTCATCAGCAAAGCAATTTGCATTTTCATTCTTTGTCAGAGATGTCAAGTTTAAAGTTTTCCTATAGTTGTTGATTTCCTGATAAAGATCATCCTCCTCACCTGCAAGTGGATTAAGATCAGTGCAACCTCAAAATGTAAACTTCAGTGTGTGTGTGGATGTTTGGTGTTATGTACTTTAAATCTAATTCAACTCTATAACACAAACTACATTGAAGACTAAGGCATTCAAATATCTAAAAATTATTGTTTTATATAACACAAATCTAATTCAACTTCTATAACATAGATTCTATAACATGGTATAATCCTGTATTTATATAAGTTGCATTCAAATCTATATGAAATATAGCTCTTCGATTTACATGTTCTTTTAATTCCTTCCATTATACGTGAATTGTGTGGAAGAAGATTTCCTGACCTTCAGCAGCAACCGCAGAAAGCTTTACCGACAAGATTAATGAAAAACCTCATCACTAGTAACATGGAACCCTATGGTAGCAAACGATTAAGCTACTCAATGACCATCTAGTCAACCTACTGATCCATAAATCAGAATATAAAAATTCAAATCATTCTGCATTGACAAGCAACCGCATTATGCAATTTCAAATTTCGTTATTCAGTAGGTACCAACTCAAATGAGCAGATCTTTTCAAGGTCAATGTAGAAAGAATATATAAACTACCCCTAACGATTCGGTGATGTCAGATCAATCGTTCTCCCATACAGATCTAAGACTGTCCATTGAGAAACTCAGGCACAAGAAAAGGGTGAAAAATAAGGACAGATAAAAACATATACCCAGAGAGAAAACGCTTAAAATCGTAAACTTTATGATAGTTAAGAAAATTCAGTAAAAGACAGTTAGAGAAAATACTCATACAATAGATGTTTGAGAATAACGAGAGAAACCCATTTGAGGGTAAGCAGAAAAACAAGAGCTGGAAAAATTGAGAGCATTATAGTACTGACCGTGGTCGCATTTTACTGAGTGATTCGACAAGAGAATGGAAGAAAGGATGAGTGTGAAAATCAGAGGGAAGCGAACTAACGCCATTGTTTGTAATTTGAAAAGCACGGAGAGAGAGAGAAAGAGAGAGAGAGAGAGAGAGTTGAAATGGTGAAGAATCTCTTCTGTTTCCTTGTTAAGTAAAAGCTTCATCTGCATTACACACTGTAACACCCATTTCATCCTTCAACTACTTTCTGTAAAAATGTGTAATTAAATATAATTACATATCAATGTTTTTTGTATACAAAATTAGAATGATTCTTCTATTTTTATCTTTCGATTTTATTTCCGTTTTTTATTTTCCAATATAGTAATCTAATCAATATAATATGATCTTTGACAAAATACTGAATTTGTGATTCATGCATGATTCTTATCATAGTATATCGATAAATTACCTTAAAATAGTAATCTTGAAGGAAGTTAATAGAATTTCCACCTATAAAACTTTAGCACTCTATTAATGTCTTCTAACAAATTTAATATAACAAATTGAGAGAAGATTTTGATGATCTCACTCTCTGAATTGTTCTATTTCTCATTTGCTAATATGATACAGTAGATTCATGTCTCTTTAGGGACTTGTTTGAAAATTTTAATATTATTATTTAACAATTTAATATTTATAAAGTATATATTGATAATATCTCTCATATAAAACAATATATTTATCACCATATATTTATCACCATTTGTAGACTAAAGACTTCGACAAACTCAAATATTTTTCGGATATTGAGGTAGCACAATCCAAACATAGTATTATTATATCTCAAAAAATATGCATGGAATATTTTGGAAGAAACTAAATCGATGAATTCAATATGTGTTGACACATCAATAAATCTTAATACTAACTCCTATCAAATCAGAGAGATCCTATGTTAGATCCTAAATAAAATAAAATATTATTTGAAAAATTTAATTATTTTACAATTCCTCGTTCTTGACATTTCCTATGTAGTCATGTAATAAGTCAATTTCTTAATTTCCCATATCAAGATCATTGAAATGCGACCATTTGTATATTAAAGTACATTAATCTATCTTCTAAAAAATGATTGTTATATGGTTCTAATAATAGTGGTAACTTCATTTATTGAAAAAGCAAGAATCAAAGTGTTATGACAAGATAATGTTACAATTTGAAGTTGTCACTTAAATGACACTTATGTGTGACAATAAAACTACTCTTCATATTAATTTTATTTCCTATATTTCATGAAAAAAAATCAAACAAATTAATTATCATTTCATTTGAAAAAAATATTATATATATTTGAAGATATCAAGATTGAGTTTGTTAACTCTAACCAGTAGTTAGTAGATATTTTTATTAAGTATTTACGTACCAATTATATTTATAGTCGGTACAAATAAATTTTATATATAGTAACTTAATAGAGAATGTTAAATATATTAAATATCTTATATTTATATTTTATTTTCAATTATTTATTTTTTATAATTTTTATTATTATTCTTTACTATTATAAATAAAGGAACTTATTTTTATTTTTTACACACAAAAATTAATCTCATATAATCGTTCACTGTGTTCAATATCAATCTTACCTTTTATTAATATATTTCATTTATTATTTTATATTTTAATTTTTATAAGTATTTTTTTTAAATGAACTAACTATTTTTAATACAAATCAGATAACATAAAATTTATCATTTTAGTACTACTCTTCATAAATATATTTTTAAAATCTAATAATATTTATTATTTTAATAATCATAATAAAAAAAAGTCTTTATGTTTTTTATCATCAGTATTTATTATTTTTGTATGTAACTACTATTATTAATATTATCTTTTGAAAATGTAGAAATACTGGACTCATTTTTCACCGGCATAATAATAAAAAACTAATGAATAAAATACTCCACCACATAAATAATTTGACATAATAACTGAAAATTAGAAAAAACAACTCATAGTGAGACAAAACTTCCTCACACCATTTATAAAAACAGACGTTTTACAAATTTTGAACCATCTCACTCTCTTTTTAAGCGAGACTTGAATAGCGGGCCACATATGGTGCGCGTGCGCCCCACATCCCAGTCATAATAAAACCTCCGACTCCAACCTTTTAATCATCCGAAATTTTAATAAAGAAAAATATTTTTTTAACAACTTTAATTTTTTTTACATCGTTTACATGTGACTCAAGATTATCTGTTTTAAAATTAAAATAAAACAGTGACACATGATTAATGGTTAAAAAATTATTATGCAAAATTGTTAAGATACTATAATTTTTTATTCTTTAATAGGAAGTTAATATCTTAGAAACCAATAAAAAAAATATTTATTTCATAACTCAACAAATACATATTTTAATCATAGTCTCTTTATGTTTTATTTTAAAATATTAATATATATTATTATAATGGTTTAATGAATGTTTTTCTTTTACAGAATGTCAAACTATCATTTTTTATTTTAATATACCATCTTTTCAAATATTATTTCTCTCAGATTATTTACAGATTTAACATTTGCGGAATGTTATCATATTTTCAGTACATAATGTTAATTATTTTTTCTTAGTTTACAATCACACAAACGTAATACATTCACAAAAAGGATGGAATGATTTTAATAAGATCATATAATAAAAAAGAACTATTTATTATTGATAATAATTTGAGACAGATGTTGCATTACCATAAATTTCAGGCAAAGATATCTATTGGTTTCTTCTTCCAAGAGATAAAACAAAACATGTATGATAACTCTTCGAGTAGGAGGAACCCAAAGGCACAGTGCAACTAAGCTTAAAAAGATAAAATACAAAAACAACAGACCACAAAGCTTGAAAGGAACGCGCTTTAAAGACATGATTCTTCAATCTCTCTATTCAAAATATAACTCACAATCGACTGAAGCTCTAGGAAAACGGACAATCTTCATGTACAACCTGTGTAGCCTGTCTGATCCCTCGTCACTGTCGAAACCATAAGGGTTGCTGAAAATCCAGATTGCTTCCAACAATGGCGTTGATTTCAACAAAACTTTAATGGCAAACAATTCGTCATTGTTCCCAGTAAACCCGTATAGCCTTAACGTCTTCAGGTTTGTTTCTAAGCACGATGGCAATGGATCAACCTTCTTTAAACAATTTTTATGCAGAAAGACGCCCTGGATATCAATGAAACTCATAACATAAGCATTTTGTTTGCAAATGAAGAATCGATTTCTGGGTTTGAAGTTACGTACCATGGCGAAGTAAAGAGCTTCGAGACGAGGTGAGCGCCGCAATATGGTCAGCAGGGCATCACATGCCATATTCATTGGATCTGTTGACTCCACATGAAGCTCAACCAAATTGTTGAACAAAGGAAGTTCCGGGATGTAAAATGGTCCTTGACATAGAGCCTGTGACATGCACAAACAAAAGATTTCAGAACAGTCTTCTGAACAAATCAGTATCATAAGCGTGTAGTCTAATTGTGTGACCAAACCTCAGCAGCAAAGTCTGAAATTGATAGCCTTTCCACTTCTGAGAGGGCCTTAAGAATTCTGAGCACGAAAAGACCAGCGTCCGTGCCGTCGCTGGGCGGTGGGTGAACCTCAACAGCTCCATTGGTGATCGATGATGTGTTACAATCCAAGGCGTAGTCATTTAGGAGGTCCCCGTCATAAGAGAATGTTTTCAGGTTATTCGAAGTGATTACTATTCGGCAGCTAGTTGGATCATCATCGTCAGCAATTAAATCGTTTTCGTCATCTTCCCACTCCCTGATGATCAATATCTGAAGCGATGGACAAGCAATGTGAACAGTTTCAACGTTGTTCCATTTGCAATCAATTAAGGTCAGCTGCTTTAGGGAGGGACAACCAGTGAAAAGTCGCTGCGTTGATAAAGAATCAGGGAACATAACCTCTCTCAAGCTCAAAGTGCTGAGACTCGGAAAAGAAATGGAGGAAGGGAGCACGAAAACATGAGGCATGCTGACATGAAAATTTGTCAAGTCTTTGGAGCTAAACAGGTAATCAGGGAAGACCAGTGGTTCCTCATCAAGGTTTCCAAATTCAAGGCTTAGTTCTTGAATCGTTGGCTTGATGAAACCACTTAGCCACCCATTAACCAGATGAGTTTCCTCGCAAACGTCGCATGCGAGAGAGAATACTTTAATACACGAGGTATTCAAAACCGCAAGCAGTTTGTCCACAAAGTCATTGAACTCTTTTTTCTCCCTGTGTAATTTTTCTTCCAACGTAACCTTTGAGATATGCTTCCATTGATTCCTCCATTTTTTGGATATGACAGCAGTTTGAATTGCTTCTTTGATGGGCAGGTTGGAGATAACCTCTTGAAGGATCTCGTTTGGTAGATCACGTAATTCGGCACCATTGTTTGTCTCTCCCTCCTTTTGCTTCCCGGTCAAAGAATCTACATCCATCCCTGCAACCAATAAGCATTAGTAAAATTAAAATGAAAGCAAAACCCATCAGAGAAACTCCTGCAAGGAACTAAATTCACCAGCAGAACCGTTTACACATTTAGAATGCAACAGCTTTATACATATATATGACTTATTTACCTGTTTTCAGTGTCGGAGGATTAAGAAAAAAGGCCTTAATTAACACGTTAATCTTGCCCCCTCCCCAAAAAAGTACAGTTTTACACCAAAATATACACAGACTAAGGAAAACATTCATTAGGGTTTTTCACAAAACTGCAAGTAATGATCGCAAACACGTTAGCTATGCCTATGTGGATTGCAGGACTAAACCACAAATGCTCATTTCCATCCCCCTTCAACTGTTTCCCTGGTTGAGTCAGAAAATTGGGGAAAGCGCAATCTTTAAACCCTTAACAGTAACATATGTCAGAAATTCAAGGGTTTAATTTTCATGTGGAGTAGAAACAGAAATGACAAAGTTAAGCTCTACATGGACGAAGACTCATGCATTCAAACACGAGTTTAAGTTTCATAATGAAAATGAAAGCAACAAGGATGATGATTCATACAGTAATATTAAGATTTTGGTTAGAAATGATGCCAGATTTCTTGTGTGTATTGAAATCAGATTTTATTGGTCACGTCTCTTTCAATAAAAATTTTAATTCTCTAAAAGACCAACAATTAATCTTGATTATGGATTCATATAAATACAGGATCACTCTATATCTAAAGTCTCACCAAAAGATTCAAGTAAGTATACCCATAAATACACCTTGTAATCCACCGAGGTCATGCAAAATCACCGTCCACGACAGAGTGTAAAATTCTCAGCTTGAAAACTGATTATACCATGTTAAGTTTGGCTTAAAATTCATTGTTTTAACATGAGATGAGATTCTACCTTCACAAGAATTTCATCAACTTCCGACAAACACACAAAAAGTGGCGATTTCATTAACAGAATCACAGACACTGTGTAAACGGTTCAAGAATTATACGTAAGCGAAAGCAGAAATAAAATAAATATAATTGAGAAACAAAAGTTGAAGTGATAACCTGAAAGGGGAAGGAAAGAACAAGTAGCAGATTTCACTGGAAAGTGACGATGGTAACAAGTAGACGACACTTTCACTTCTCAGCGCCAATGGCGAGGAAGCGAGTGATACTTGCGATATAATATGTGATCAAACATGTTTTACAAGGCACTATTTATAACTGTTGATTGAATTTTCAATTGATGTATTTTTAATTTATTTTTTTTAATACTGGAAAACTTTCAAAATCAAATGGTTAATAATTAATTAATGATATATTTAAAACAAGAATTAAATGAATTAATATATATATTGATTCCAAAAAAATTATATAAATTGTTTCTCGTTTTCTTAGCTTAATGTCCAAACAGACCCATTTAGTGAAAAGATTAGATAGTTGTCAATTTTCCAGTTAAACTAAGATTGTTTTTAAAAATGATTAATTGAAAAGATTGATTAATATTTGAATTCGGAAACTGTTTCAGATAATTAAATTATTAATGAAAATATGATCAAAATGTATTTATTACACACTAAATTTTACAATATTTTGAAAGAAAAAAAAACAATTAATGAAGTGGATTTAGCAGTTACTTTGTAATATATGTGTAATTTTTTTAAATTATTACAGCCAATATTAATGTCCTTTGATGATAAGAAAAAAAAACGTCAATGTATATTTATCACAACAATAATATATTTAACTCTTTATTGTATATAGGATATAATATAATGTAGAAGTAGAACCGTTACCGATGTGATTGCTGGTATTTGCAAGACCCATTGGTGGTATATTTACTTATAATTGAACATATTAAATAATCAATTTGAGAAATTATTTTATATTAAATTAAATATTTGAGAAATGTTTTCAGGTTAGAATGCATTGATTGCATTCTATATTTTAACAGTTTTTTGAAAAAAACAATGAACCAATCTGAAATATAAGGTTACGCTTTATGTACATTTTGTTAGTTTCTAGTTCTTTTATTGTTTTGTTTGATTTTATTAGTAGTATTTCAGGCAAAAGTTTTGTTAGTAATCTGTAATAATTTTTGAAATATTATTTTTTAAAATAGAAGTTTAATTTAACAAATGTGGTAGATTTCATCTTTATTAATAGATGACACTATCTGGAAGTATTGAATGAAATTACTTACTGATAGATAAACTAATGTTGTAAAAATTGAATAACAAGAATTAAATGTACAACAATACGATTTGATACCAAAAGTTGTTGATATAATTTGTGTGACATTCGCATTTCTTAATTTCCTCTTTCTGTTCACTTACACCTTGATTTGAATAGACAATTTCATACTTTATAAAACATTTAAATTAAATTCATTTTAAATTATTTTATTTTTAAAATATTTTGGTTAGGTCCATGTGGGTCCTAATATAATTTATATCAGGTTAAGTCAATTTTGCTTATATTTAGATTGAATTGAGTTGGTCTAAACAAGTTAAATAAATTAATGTCTAGGTCATATCAAGTTGATTCATATCTTAGTCCACATTCATCCAAGAACCAACTATATTCAATTGAGTTAGAAACTCAAGTAGATCCTAAATCGACCAAGATTAAATTAAGTTTAATTCAATCAAAACTAAGTCAAGTTGAGTTTAAATCGATTGAGTCAGCTTAGACCTAAATCGAGACAAATCCAATAAAATCTAGTCAAGTTGAGTTGGACTTTTCTTTACTTGTAACCTTTGGATTGAAACCTTATCAAACTAAGTTGGATTAATTTTATATCAAACTGAACTATAATATTAAATTGAAACCTTATCCAAACATGCTATAAAAATATTACTTTATATCAAAAGTATCAATTCAATAAAAATAGATTTAAAAATAATAAATATAAAAACAATGATTGTTTAGTTGGAAAATATTTAATGAAGTAGTATAATTATTAACAACAAATGTTTTAAATTATTTATTACTCTAAATTATACAATATTTTGAAAAAAAAAAAGAGTTAATGAAGAAGTGTTTACAACCGTTATTTTGTAAACATTTACATTTTTTTCTCATTATACTCAAAACTAATGTTTCTTTATATTAAATAATAGTTATGCAAATTTATTATAACACAAAGATTTAATTATACATTATATGTATAGAACAGTTAAATTTGACAATCTAGTTGTATTTCTGTCATCCATTCTGATTATATTTATTGCACTTGAATAAATTAAATTGTGAAGTTTGAAAATTGTTAACTTAAATTAAATATTAGATAAGTATGTTAAAATAAAAATGCAGTTATTGTATTCTACATTTAAATATTTTATTTTGGAAAAAAGTAACTAAGTATTAAATAAACTTTTATATAAAACATTTTTTCTCAATAAATAAATAAACTGTTGTCACATTTTTTAGGACTTTTTTTTTGCTTGTTGAATGATACAATAACTATTATTAGTTTTTAAATACCCTTAAATAGTTAACTTGTTTTCAATAGAATAATACCATATTTTTTAAATAAATAACAAAAAAAAAAATTAATCTCTTAACCTGAATTGAGAATATACAATGTTTATTGATATCAAAGCTTACTACTTTTTGTTTTATTTATAATAAAAAATTATTTTTGAATAATATAAATAATTGATCAACGTATTGTTTTAAATTAATTTAACTAATTTTTAAAGGAGTGGAATTAGTTTCTATAATGTTATAAATTGAATTAGCAAAGAATAAAATTATATATAGGATAGGTACGTATACCTTAATTTCCTTATAAAGGAAATAAAAGATGTTTATAGAATATACGAAAGTTATATCATATTTATTCATTACAATAAAATTTTCAAATAATAATTAATTTTAATGATAAAAAATATCTTTATACCTAATTTAGAAATAATTTTTAATTAAAGAATAATTCTTTTAATAGTTAATAGTAGTAATAACTTTAGAAACTAATTTAGTTTAGAAATTAATTATAATTTTGTATTTATAATAAAAATTATTCTAATTACCAATATTTTTAGTTTTTAAATTAATATCTGAATTGATGTTTATGATTAATTATTTTTAGTTACTAAAATTGATTATTATTTAAGAATTTCTTTTTTCAGTGATCGGTTAAATGATAATCAAAAGGGGTCTTTCTTCTATGTTGAAAACAAAATACTATAAATTCTTTCAAATAATTTTTTATCTATAAAATTATTAGATTTTATATAATACAAAACAAGCGTATTTCTGGCATTTTACCATTTCAAATACTTAAATAAATAGTTTTGTTAAATACTTATGACTTAATATGCTATTTTAACACTTGTTAGTACTTGTAGTTAGTTTTTTATGTTTTAAATTAGTTTTACTTACTTCAACTAACTTGTTTTGGATAGTTAAACATAAACTATCTTAAACATGTTAAAAAAAACACGCTTACTCTTCTTAACTTAAGTTTATTATTAAGATAACATCTCAATCATTATATTTGTGATATTGTTTGCTTCGCATGATTTTGTCATTAAAAATATTTTAAAGAATTAAAGGTGAAAGGTATATTTTAATTATCTTTAATCTAAATTTTTAAATGATGTATAGTTTTATTAAATGTATCAGAATAAGCTTTAGTTGAGGTTTAATTAGAGATGACATCAATATATTGTTGCATGTATAGTCTGAAGTCATTATGACTTAGGCAGAAAATAAAAAATTAGGTATAACATGAAATGAGGATATATATATATATATATATATATATATATATATATATATATATATATATATATATATATATATATATATATATATATATATGTACATTTGTCTCACCCCATCTTTACATCTGTTTTTATATACATGTATCATCCTTATATTCCCATATTAAATTATTAAAATATTCATAATTTATTATACAATCTAACAAAAATTGTTTTGCTATTTTATTTTGTCATTACTTTTTTTAATTTGAAAATTTCTTATTTCTTTCATTTCACTTAAAATTCAGTTAAAGGCCTAAAATGAATTTTGTTTTATCACAATTTCGATTACATAAGTTTTCCTTACCATGATTTTGTTCAAATGCATTGAAAAATGGTTCATTACCTTGACACTATAAACTTTTACACCTACCCACATTCATTTTTTTTTATCCTTTATTTATCTTTTTCTTTACCACTAATAAACGTCATTTCTTTATTTCTCTTTTTCTTTACCAATACTAAACTTCATTTCTTTAAATGACTTTATTATCCTTAAAAACTAATGTTAAATAGTTGTATTAATTGTAAAAAAAAATATTTCTCATTGAAAAATTATCTGTTGTCCGATCAATATAAACTAACTTTTAAGTTATTTTTATTTTAATTTTTACCTAAAGAAAACACGCTGAGAAATCGAACTCGTCAAATTAGTAGGGTGCTAGCAATTCTTTGTCACCTACTAAGTATCTAACCTAATGTAATCAACAGGAAGAAAAATATTTCTTTTTCACGAGTGAGCATGAGAGAACTCTTTTACACCAATTTAATACTACTTTTAATAAATATCAAAGTTTATATCATTTTGTGAATACTTCACCTTTGTATGAGTTTTGAAAGTGAAAGTGAAAGTGAAAAAACCATTTTCATTAACTTATTTAACAAATTTAGTGCGTGTGGTCCTTGAACAGTAACTATGCATAAATTTCCGAGGAAAGATGATATCTCTTTTTCATTGTATATTAGAGAGAGAGAGACGAGAAGAAGAAAACAATATATACAACCAAATTCTATTAATTTATTTAACAAATCTAGAATCATGTGGGGTCCTAGAATACAATTATTGCCATTATTCATTTTCTAAGGAAGAAATGGATTTACGACTTTCTGAATTGATTTACAATAGATCTCAGCAAAGATCTGATCTCTTTTTCGTTTAGACCCTTTTACTATAATAAATAAATAAACATACGATGATATGAATGGTCTGAAAATAATTATTTACGACCATTTCCTAGGCTATACCAATGTATGCGTATATGTATATTTTTGGTATAGCATTAGTTAAGGTGGTATTGAGCTTAAGTAGAAACAAGAGTTAGGTAACTGAGGTGACTACTACTGATTCTATGATTGTTTGTCCAAGAGTCGGCGATTGAAGACTATAGCAGCATCTTTATCACCACGACCACTACAATTCACAACCACTTTAGTACCATCGCAGAGTGTGGGAGCCAATTTATCTAAGATACCCAATGCATGTGCCGCCTCCAGGGATGGAAATATTCCCTCTAATTTGCATAAATTTTCGTAAGCTGCACGTTATATCAGTTAATCAGTTAATCAATAACCCTCGTATTATGTTTTTCACAACTCAAATAGTAAGAAGCGAAACTAGTACCGTCAAGAGCTTCTTCGTCAGTTGCAGCAAAGAATTCAGCTCTCCCACTTTCTTTCAAAAAGCTTAACTCTGGACCAACTCCTGGATATTCCATCCTGCAATTTCATATCAAATATTTAAGCTCAGTGTTACTGACGAGGGAAAGATATCAAATATTAAATAATTAATTATACTGACCCTGCAGCAATGGAATGTGGATGGATAATCTGGCCGTGTTCGTCCTGTAGTAAATAGCTGATGGCCCCATGGTAGACGCCAACTTCTCCTTTGGTCAACGTTGAAGAATGTTTGCCACTGTCGAGTCCCAAACCTCCACCTTCAACTCCAATCAACCTTACATCTTCATCTCCTACAAACTCATGAAACAGACCCAAAGCGTTTGATCCTGTCCCCACGCAAGCCACCAGAACATCTGGCTTCCCTCCCCACTTTTCCAACGCTTGCATCCTCGTTTCTTTCCCTATCACCGACTGAAACTCCCGAACCATGCTCGGGCATGGGTGTGGTCCCACCGCCGAACCCGTCAGGTGGTATTTATTCTCCAAATCCCCCACCCAACACCTAAACGCATCCGATGCTGCATCTCTGAACCCTCCATCCACTGCTTCAACCTACGCATCCACAGACCATCCATCAGTAATCGCTTCTTTTCACCCGCACATGTTTCTTAAAAAAATAGAATATGGTTTATACCTGAGCTCCCAGCAGCTTCATCAACCGCACGTTCGAATACTGTCTTTCGATGTCTTTGGCGGCCATGAAAACCGTGCACTCCAAAGCGAGTTTTGCGCATGCTGCAGCCGTTGCAAGGCCGTGTTGTCCAGAGCCAGTGGCGGTGACGACGCTTTTGCAACCCATCCGTTTAGCAATCATGGCTTGAGCAAGGGCGTTGTTCATCTTGTGAGAGCCACCGTGGTTGAGATCTTCTCTCTTTAAGTATATATCGGGTCCTTTCCCGTTGTTCATGCTCTTATAATACTCAGACAATCGCTTCGCGTGATACAGAGGTGTTTCTCTCCCAGCATAGTCTCTTAACGCCTCCGCCAGCTCTGCCTGTGGGAATAACCACTTAAGGTTTTAATAAATGGCTTTCAATTGTTCTGTATTAACATCAAGCAATTATTAACAGTTAATTTGATGAACTTGGGTGATTAATTAACCTGAAAAGCATCGTCGGCCATGGATTTTTTGAACTCAGCTTCGAGGTGGGTCAAACAAGCTACAACTGTTTCGGGAACAAATTTGCCTCCAAACCTACCGAACTTTCCGGAAGTAGAGATGGGAATTTCCTTGGTGTGGGAAGTTTGGAAAGGGATATTGTCCATCGAGGGTGTTGGAGAGGGGACGTAGGTAATGTTAAACTGAGGGAGCTTAGTTTGGTGAGTGAGCAGAGCTTGAGGCACCACAGAGGCAGCGCGGTCTTTCTGATCTACGAACTTGGTAGTTCTGGAATGGCAGCTGATGAGTGTCCCTTGCAGTTTGCAGGCCATAACAATATTATGTTCTTTCTGTTTGAGTGAGGAATGAGAGAGAGAGAGAGAGTTGTGTTTGGTTGCAAGAATGTCTGCTAAGAGGCTATCTTTATAGTGTGCATGGTTTAGCGTCATTGTTTCAACACGGAGTTAAATATTGAACGTGGACTCACCTTTGTCCTTGAAAACAAAACGTTTGGACACAAAAATATTTTAAACGTGTTTGGAGAAAATAACTGCTTTTTCATTTTTTTCACGTTATCCTCTGTGGGGACACACAGAAACAAGTTCAAATCTCAACCAAACCAAGCACCTATCCTCGTTCACGTCCTACTTACCTTAAGTTTGTACTATTTCCTTTAATTTGAAGCAAGATCATCTTTTTGAACACTTGTGAAAAAAAATATACTGTAATTAAAAAATATAAAACTTTTTAATTGTTGAAAAAATAGAAAATAAAATGAAATAAATAGTGTAAAGTGATTCTAGAAAAAAAGAAACCATGTAAATTTATTTAAAAAATATATATTTTAACAATGGGATACCATTTAATAATATGTAAAAGATATTTTTAATAAAAAAAATACATGTAAATGAATTCTGAGTGAAATAAGTAATAAAATAATTTTTTATTTAAGAAGATTAACGCAATAATTTTCTTTTTCAATTAAGAAATTATAGATAAAATAGTTTTGAGTCACGTAATATTATTACCTTTATTTTAATTTGTATACATTTAACTTTTTCTTCTTTCAAATGGCCTTTCTGAGGCTCAAAAGATGCTCTTTTTACTTGAGTTGAAAAGTATGAAATCGTATTATTAATAATAATTAGTAAAAATTTAAAGTTGTTATCTATTTATGTTTCTTTAATAAAAGTTTATCCATATAGAATCAACTGAATGCTAAATATAATTTAATATTTCATCAGTATATAATTATTTAAATTATACTTTTAGTATAAGGTGGAGGTGTATTAGAATGAACGAAATCCATTTTTTTAATCAACATCTTTTCGTTTGTGTCAGTAGAACATTAATTACGCTTAAAATTTAGTAAAACTGTGAAAGTTCTTCGTGTTCTTTTAATTCTCATATACTATTTTTTGTTTACAAATATTATACAAGCTTTCTATCTATCATCATTATTTTTATTATTTCAAAAAGTTAGATGTAATTGCTTTAAACAAAGTTGAACTGAGAGTGATTCATGCATGTACAATTTTACTTTTTTACCTTTTATTTAACAAAAAGTTAAAATTTAATTAATTGCTTCCTAACCACGTTTGGAAGTGCGGTATTTTGAAATGCGTTTTATATATTTATGTTCATTTCGAAGTGCGTTTTACGTTTTTATGTTATGAATTCCAAAAAAATTACATATATAATAATTAAATTATTACAAATAAATCCAAAATAATATTTAACATTACAGATAATAATTATTATTTAATTCAATAAACAATTTAATAATTATTTCAATTTCATAAAAGAATTAAAAAACTTAAATAAAATTAAATACATAATAAATAATATATTACGAAAATAATAATATGTTGAAAAATAACAAATTCAACAAAATTTAACAAACAAATAAAATAATTCAAAATATATTAAAACAAAAAATTTTATTTAACAACCAACATAAAAAATTAAATTTATTATACTAACCTAATAAAAATAAAACCTAATAAAATAAATATATACTAACCTAATAAAAAAATAAAAAAACTAAACCCTAAAAATCTAACGCACTTCCAAGTGCGGTTAGTCTCAGCCGCAGATTGAAATGCGGTGGGATCTCCATGCTTTACGCATTTCGAACTGCAGTGGGTGGGTTTGTGCTTTCCGCAGATCGAACTGCGGTTTGTCTTTGTCGCAGTTCGAAATGCGATTTCTTTGTGCACCTGACCGCACTTCCAACTGCGGACGTCTGTGACAGCAACTCCAACGACGTTTAAGTTCTCTGGCGACGAACACGAACCAACTTCCGGCGCACGAAGCAAACACCCAACCAAGCACATGCATAGAACAACAAAAAAAGCAGATGGAAGATTTTACAGACGAACCACAACAAACGCAAACACGGACGAACGCAAAGCACGAAGGACGAACGCTTGGCACGACATGAACGCAGCTTGGCACAGGGAGCCCAAAGAAAAATGGCAAAATACGGGGAAGAGAAAAATAACAGAATAAGGAAGAGAAAAAGAGGAAAAACTGATTCGTTAAATGTATAAAAGACAAAGAATATCATTAGAATTAAAATATGTTTTGAAAATACAAGACGAAAGCAATGAGGTGCACGAAGAATCACATGTTCAGATCAATGTCACATTAATTATACCTAAGTAAGCAATAATATCTTAATTATTATGAAAAATTATTAATAGAAAATATTCCATCTCTGATTTGACTCCTGCCTGACTGACTGACTGACCTCTTAGGCTTCCCATCTCACCTCCATCACAGTAATGTAATCATTTCAGTAATGGACCACACCAACATCACTAACCACAAAAAAAAAATCTTATTTTATATTATTTTATTTAGTAAAAATCAAACATCTACTTACTCCATTTAGTTTCTTTCTTTAGTGCTTTACGTATCTTCCTCCTATTTTTATCAAATCGTTTAAAGTATGTTTAATAAACTCACAAAAACAAACAAACGAGAAGAAAAAAAAAAGAAAAATGTAGTGATATATTAATATATATTTTTATAATATTTTGATATAATATGTCATGTTTTTAATGAGTTCGTTAATATAATAATAAATTAATAAAAAAATACAAGTGTATTATATTAAAATATTGTAAAAAAAATTATGTAAATTTTTATATATAATATGACCTGTTATTGAAACTATCGATCCATTTAATAGTCTCGTAAGCTCTCAATATCACATTAAAGAGACTACCATTCAAAAATAGACGACTAAGAGAAAACATTAATGATATAACATAAATATTTGGACACATAAATATTTTAAACGTGTTTGGAGACAACAATTGCGTTATCATATTTTTCTCGGGACAACAGAAACAAGTTCAAATCTCAACCTGCCACCACACGCTTATCCTCTTTACTTCAAATTTGTACTATTTCCTTTAATTTGAAGGAGATTATGTTTTTTAACACTGACAACCTTTTTGTGACAAAAATACTGTAATTAAAAAACAATTTTTTTAATGGTTGAAAAACAAAAAATAAAATAAAATAACGAGTGTAAAGTGATTAGAAAAAAAAAAACAATGGGATACCATTTAATAATTTTGTAAAAAAGAGAATGCACTTTATGGTGATTCTGTAACGACTATACCATATTTTTCCTTCCCTCGTACTTATAGAAAGATATATTGTGATTTTGATGAATAGTTGTATGATTTCTAGAGAGAATTGAAAGAGTCTTTTATCCAATGTTTTTAAGCTCCTCTTAGGCTAATATTAAGTTAAGGTTATAAATTCTTTTACTTATTTCATAAATTAGAAAAGTATTATTTCGTTTTAATAAAGAAAATTTATTTAAAAAAAACTAAAACATAAATCGATGAGATAAAATACTTTTTAAAAATATTAAAGTTTAAAAATTAAAAAATATAACTATTTTACTGAAGGACACTGTTACTCCCAGATTTACATTTGTCACCCCACTGGTCCAAAGAGATTGATTTCACACCTTTAGGGCTAACCAGCACGACATAGATTTATTTTATTTTTACACTTCATCATTCATTCTTGCACCCCATTTGGGCCAAGCCCATGAATTTTACACAATCCACATATTTTCAGCAAGCCCAACAGCCGTTCGTGACACCAGAATTCATGACCATTCTTCTACTCAGTTTCAGCAGAGAGCAACGAAAATCAGCGGAAGCACGGAACAAAGAACAAATCCAGAAGAAGATTCGACAGGGCATTGCAAAGGTAATTCTTCTATTCACTGTCATTGGAACTTTCACTGAGAGAGATGAATTAGGTAGACAATAGTTTCGTATTGCTCTCTATAATTTTGCGATGTGTGGCTATTAAGAAAGAAACAAACAAGTAAATAATTAAGGAAAACAGTGAGGGCTAGGGATTAGCTCCGTTTATTGCTTGGGACGGTAGGGGTGACGTCGCCGGTACCGTGGTAATGACTCGCCGACGGTGGAAGGTCGAGGCGGGAGAGGGAGGCGGACGTTGCCGGTAGCATTGGTGACGTTTGGTCAGGGCACGGCCGGTAGCATTATAATAGTTTCTTTCTGATATAATTAATTTTTTAGAATGCTAATCGTGATTACTAGCATGATCCCAAATGCCCAAGGCGCCAAGCTGTAAGGTAAAAGATTGATACGGTCAACTTTAATTTATGATAAGTTTAGTTTTGTTTATGGGTAAATTTTATTTAAAATAAATTATGTATTTTAAATTGTCACTCAAATAAAAAAAAAAAGTTATAAATAAATAAAAGAAAAAGTTTCCTTCTATTGGTACATGTTTAGATTGAGCGTAGTGAGAATGAGCTTGAATAAGGTTGCGCAGAACAGAATGCATGCCGAAGTCGTAACGTAGAGAAAGATTCTTAATGAATTATTGAAATTTCTTATTCTAGCTGTGTTTATTTCAAATGAGAAAATCTGTTCTCTTTCTGTGTAATAAAAAACCCTCGCGTGAACGTTTGTTTGTTCCTACGGTCTTCTTCAGTCAATCGGAACCTACCCCAATCCATTCCTTTTGCCTTATGCAAGGAAGAAGATGCAGTAGGGTTGTGTGTTGGTGCTTGTGTGTTTAGAGAGCCACAAAGCCAAAGACCTACTTCATCAGGTCAGCTTCCTTCCACTTCTACTTCATTTCCTATAGAGTCTGCTTTCCATCTTCTTCAATGTCAACATAGTCATTTCAACAATTAGAGAACGATTGAACGTGCTGTAGTTAAGTTTTTATGTTTTATTCCGTATCATCCTATCTTCTTTTTAGCACTATGTGGGGGAAGAAAAGCTATTACTGCAGTTATTTTTTCATTTGAAAATGAAATCATATTTCTATGTTTTCTTTGACTAACCTTTTTGAGTGTAATAGTACTACACTAGTGCTGATTTTGATAGCTGATTGTTTTTTTTTTCATTCTAAACCAAAAACTGTTTCATGGCATGTTGTATGATATTAAATGAAGTGGATGTCCTTTGAGGAACAAATCAGAGATGGTTCTTCTTAAAGACATTGTGCCTGCAGCTCAGAACAACATAGAGACTAAGTTTATAGTTTTGGAGAAAGGCAGCACAACGCTAGAAGGGAAGAATAGGATATGCTTGACTCTTGTAGCTGATGAGACAGCGGCAGTTCATCTTCAGCTTTGGGGAGATGAATGCGATGCTTTTGATTCAGGCGATATAATTCATTTGACCAAAGGAATTTTTTCCTACCAACATGGTAATCTTATACTCAGGGCAGGCAAGAGAGGGAAGCTAGAGAAGATTGGAGAGTTTACCATGTCCTATGTTGAGGTACCAAACATGAGTGAGATTCATTGGATTCCTGACCCAAGTAATTCTAAAAATTATATCCAGGACTATATAATATCTCCCCAGTCACGCATCTTCCCTTCAATTCCATAGAGGGATGTGCTCTTATACTTGCCACAATTTTTTTCAGACTATGATTTTCAACATATTTTAGATAAAAAAATATAACTTTTATTTAAGTACTTCTGTTTATTATGATATGTTGAAATGTAATATGTTTTTAGATATAGGCTCTGTAGGAGCCTACTGTTTACTGTTTATTGTTGATTACTGTTTTTCATTATTGTATAAGTATGTGTTTAGTGTGAAGATAATAATATGAAGAAAGAGAGTTTCTTTCTCTTAATTCTCCAAAATGGTATCAAGAGCCAAGCACTGGGGCTCTCTTCTGTAGACGCCATCAACCACCAGCTGTCGCCGCCGCCTCCGCTGCCGTCGCCGTCGCCGCCGCCTCCGCCGCCGTCGCCGTCGCCGGTACCCCATTTTCTCAGGAAAATTTAGGGGTTTTGTGCGCCTCCGTGAGCGCGACCCAACCCTGGTGGTCGCCGTCCCTGCATCGCCCTCACGCGCCGTCACGCGCCGCCGCAGCCCGCCAGATCTCGCGCGCGTACTGTTCACGCGCCGCCCTACGCTGGTCGGAATTTCACCGCGCATCTAGGGTTCCGCTCGCCTCACTCTCCTGAGTCTATATCTGACCTTACTTCCCTGTTTCAGTGGGTGTAATTGATACCTAGGGTTTTCTCTCTCCCAATAGTTGAATATCTCTCCAAGTCTGGTTCATTTTCCGATCTGTAATGGCATCTACTGCAATTAATTCCTCTCTATCTGCAACTCCTATCATCACATCTGCAAAACTCAACTGGAAAAATTATTTATCTTGGTCTTCGGCAGTGGAATTATGGTTTCTTGGTCAAGGACACCATGATCATCTAGAACAAGATATCTCTATGGTTCCAGATGAAGAAAAATCTCAATGGCAAAAATTGGATTTTCAGTTATGCGCAATTTTATGGCAGTCAGTGGAGCAAGAGGTTTTAGATATCTTGAGACCCTATAAAACATGTTCATCATTCTGGAAAAGGGCAGAAGATATTTTTGCTAATGATGTACAACGTCTTTTTGATGCAACCCAAAGAGTAGCTTCTCTAAAACAAGTCAACCATGACATGGTTTCTCATATAGCAAAGGCTCGGGCTGCTGTAGAAGAATTAAAGAACTTCTTTGTAGCTGATTCTTTAGAAGGGATCAATAAAAAGCTTGACAAGTTTTACATGGTCCTAATTCTGAGAAGCTTACACTCCGATTATGATCATGTACGTGATCAAGTTTTAGCTGGTGATCAAATCCCTTCAATGGATGGTTTGGTTACTCGACTTCTTCGAGTACCTCCATTGGTGAAAGATGAGAATTCAATCGATGTTATTGGAACATCAGCTATGATAATGCCACAAGGAAGAGGAGTGCCACAAGGAAGAGGAGTGCCACAAGGAAGAGGAGGAGGCAGAAGCAACCGAGGACGTGGTGGTCGTAGCATACGTCCTCCTCCTCAATGCACATACTGTAAGAAACTAGGCCATACTCGAGACAAATGTTATGTTCTACATGGATATCCAGACAAAGTTGCTCATGTGTCTAAATCTGGTGATCTAGAATCCAGAATTTCAAATGAAGAATATGAAGAATTTTTACGTTACAAGTCTGGAAAACCGTCTAATCCTGGCCAATCCTCTGTCATGACTAGTGTGCCTACAGCCAGCTTATCTCAATCTGTGGAAGGTCATAATCCATGGATTCTGGACTCAGGTGCCTCAGACCATATCTCTGGTAACATTCCTTCATTTTCTTCATTGTCTTCTCCAAGAATTCCTCATCTCATTACCGTTGCCAATGGATCAAAAGTGAAATCTCAGGGAATTGGAACAGTTTCCTTATCTCCTTCACTGAGTTTAAATTCTGTGTTATATGTTCCCAATTGTCCATACAATTTAATCTCTTTGAGTCAGTTGACTCGTACCTTAAATTGTTCCATAACCTTTACGGCCAATTCTTTTGTTATACAGGAACATGGGACAGGTCGTCTGATTGGAGAAGGACATGAGTCTCAAGGACTTTATTTCTTAAAACCTCATTCCTCAGTTTCCTGCTTTACCACTTCATCCCCCAAACTTCTGCATGATCGTCTAGGCCATCCAAGTTTGTTCAAGTTGAAGATGATGGCTCCAAGTCTCAAAAACATCCAAGTCTTAGATTGTGAATCTTGTCAATTAGGAAAACATGTTAGATCTTCCTATCCTAAAAGATTTGAGACACAGTGTGATTTTCCTTTTTCAATAATTCATTCAGATATTTGGGGACCAAGTCGTGTTACTTCATTTGGTTTTAATTATTTTGTAACCTTTATTGATGAATTCTCTCGATGTACTTGGGTTTATTTAATGAAAGAGAGATCTGAACTTTTGTCCATATTCAAGTCCTTTTTTATTGAAATTAAGAACCAATTTGGGAAGACAATTAAAATTCTTCGAAGTGATAATGCTAAGGAATACTTCTCTCTAGCATTTTCTTCATTCTTATCTTCCCAAGGAATTTTACACCAGTCAACCTGTCCTCACACTCCACAACAAAATGGCATTGCAGAAAGAAAGAATAGACATCTCATTGAAACTGCACGTTCCTTAATGTTGAATACTAATGTTCCTGTACATCATTGGGGCGATGCAGTCCTCACTGCCTGTTTTCTTATCAATAGGATGCCTTCTTCCTCTCTTAATAATAAAATTCCTCACTCTGTCATTTTTCCCAACGACACTTTATACCATGTTTCCCCACGTGTATTTGGGTGTATGTGTTTTGTTCATAATGTTTCTCCAGGTCTTGATAAGCTCTCAGCAAAAGCTATCAAGTGTGTTTTCTTAGGATACTCTCGTCTTCAGAAAGGGTATAGATGTTATTCTCCCTCCACAAAGAGATATTATATGTCAGCTGATGTCACATTCTTTGAGGATACACCTTTTTTTTCTTCCTCTATGGAGGATCGTTCCTCTGTTCAACAAATGTTTCCTTTACCAACATGTGATCCTCTAATTATTCCTGATTCTGTACCTCAAAATCAAAATCCAAATATCATTGTTCCTCCACCTCTTATCACATATCAACGTCGAACCCAATCTCGAACTCCTAACACTGACGATCCTCGAGACTCAGATCCTTCTGCATCAGATCCTCAGACCATGGATCCTTCATCATCTTCACCTTCTACTGATTCAGATGATAACTGGCCCATTGCCCTTCGTAAAGGTATTCGTTCTACTCGCAATCCATATCCTATTTATAATTTTGTGAGTTATCATAACTTGTCTCCTACATATTTCTCCTTTGTTTCCTCATTATCATCGACTAAGGTTCCTAATAATATTCATGAGGCACCTGTTCATTCTGGATGGCGACAAGCCATGGTTGATGAGATGAAGGCACTTGAACACAATGGCACTTGGGATCTTGTCCCTCTTCCTCCTGATAAGAAGCCTGTTGGTTGTAGATGGATTTATACTGTTAAAGTTGGTCCTACTGGTAAAATTGATCGCCTTAAAGCTCGACTGGTAGCTAAGGGCTATACTCAAGTTTATGGCCAAGACTATTGTGATACTTTTTCTCCTGTGGCTAAAACCAGTACCGTTCGTATTTTTCTTGCTATGGCTGCCATTCGTCATTGGCCTTTTTATCAGTTAGACATTAAAAATGCCTTCCTTCATGGTGATCTGGAAGAGGAGATATACATGGAGCAACCTCCTGGATTTGTTGCTCAGGGGGAGTCTGGATTAGTTTGTAAGTTGCGTCGTTCCCTTTATGGCTTAAAGCAATCACCTCGAGCTTGGTTTGGTAAATTTAGTCAGGTGGTGCAAAAATTTGGACTGAAACGTTGTGAGGCGGATCATTCAGTGTTTTATGGTCACTATTCTCCTGACAAATGTGTTTATCTCATGGTGTATGTTGGTGATATTGTTATTACAGGGAATGACATCACTAAAATTAATCAGTTAAAGAATCATCTGTTCAATCACTTTCAAACTAAAGATCTGGGTCGTCTAAAATATTTTCTTGGTATTGAAGTGGCACAGTCAAAAGAAGGTGTCATCATTTCACAAAGGAAATATGCTCTTGACATTTTAGAGGAAACAGGTCTGACAAATTGCAAGCCCATTGACAATCCCATGGACCCAAATCAAAAGTTAATGACAGATCAGGGTGAACCTTTCTCAGACCCAGAGAGATATAGAAGACTAGTTGGAAAACTCATTTATCTTACCATAACAAGACCTGATCTTTCTTATCCAGTTGGAGTTGTGAGTCAATTTATGCAAAATCCACATGTTGATCATTGGAATGCAGTACTTCGCATTCTCAGATACATAAAAGGAAGTCCAGGACAGGGACTATTGTATGAGAACAAGGGAAACACTCGGATCGAAGGATATTGTGATGCAGATTGGGCTGGTAGTCCAATTGATCGAAGATCTACTACAGGATATTGTGTTTTACTTGGTGGGAACCTTGTATCTTGGAAAAGTAAGAAACAAAACGTTGTTGCTCGATCTAGTGCTGAAGCTGAATACCGATCTATGGCTCTGACTACATGTGAACTTGTGTGGATTAAACAACTTCTTCAAGAATTGAAGTTTTGTGAAAATGAGCAAATGAAACTGTACTGTGACAATCAAGCAGCTCTACACATTTCCTCCAATCCTGTGTTTCATGAGAGGACGAAACACATAGAAATTGACTGTCATTTTATTAGAGAGAAGTTGTTGTCAAAGGAACTGGTTACTGAATTTGTCAATTCTAATGAACAACTCGGAGACATGTTGACCAAATCTCTAAGGGGGCCTAGAATTCAATTCATATGTTCCAAGCTTGGGGCATATGACTTATATGCTCCAGCTTGAGGGGGAGTGTTGAAATGTAATATGTTTTTAGATATAGGCTCTGTAGGAGCCTACTGTTTACTGTTTATTGTTGATTACTGTTTTTCATTATTGTATAAGTATGTGTTTAGTGTGAAGATAATAATATGAAGAAAGAGAGTTTCTTTCTCTTAATTCTCCAAAATGATAGGAGGACAACCTTCTGTTTATTAATATGATTTTCAACATATTTTAGATGGAAGACATTTTTTAGATGAAAAATTGCTGACAACCGCATCAAAAGGATGTTTTCAAGTGTTTTCCTAAAGGTGATCCTGATCTGGTTCAAAGAGCGTTTCCGTGGTTTCAATTTCAGCCAGTATCAAAGTGACGTTTTAAGAATTTATTCAAATAGTTTTAGGCATCTTCATTCATTTATGATTTTTTTTGTTTAATTTTAATTGAGAACTTAGCATTGTCATTCACTTTTATAGTATGATTCAATTTCTTATAATCATTATAAATGGATGCATTTTCATTTTAAATTGTTTAAGTCATTTAGATTTTCTTTATTTTAATAGACTGTAGGTTAATTATGTTTTCATTATTTTGCTTCAATTTATTTATCATTTTTTTCTAGTTATTTAAATTTTCATTATTTTGTTTCAATTTATTTATCCCTCTTTTATTTTATAATTATTAATTTATTGTCTAACAAACCTCTTTTATATACAATTTTTTAGAGATATGTTTAGTAATAGGTATATTTTTATAATTATGTCATTGTGAGATTCCACACGAAATAGATATATTACATTAAGTTTAATTAATTGGTTAAATCTTGATCAATATTTTGAACAAAACGTTATTTTCAAATCGTGTCGTTGTGGGGGACACAATTGTGTTGCGTCACATGGTCTAAAATCATTATCTTTTTCTCTTTGAATTTGTTTTAAAAAAATAAAACAAAAAACATATAATATATTGTTTTGTTACGTGATAGCCTCAAACCATTCTTGCTTAAACTTTTGGGCACAGTTTGGTAGAGTGGCAGTGCATGTCTTTTCAGTAACTAAAATGATAGTTTATTTGAGATTTAAAGTATGAACTCAGTTTGTAGCTCTCTAACATAAGATTTTACAAAGAAAAATATTCAAAATGTAGTACAAAATTTACCAATATTGTTATCATGAATATTGGTGACTAGCTAATTTTCCCCACCATGATGCACCTTACTAGAAGCAATTTGCTGAAGTCATTAAAATAATAGAATGAAATAATGAATTCAAAATTTATTTGAAACTGGTGAGTTTAAAGGTGCCCCCACTTAATAATTGTTATAGTAGACCAATAGATTATAATATGCTCTCTCAAGTGAAACTATTATAATAAATAAATAACATACAACGGTGAGCTATATCAGACTATTATCCCATATTTTCTTCTTTCTTTCCTCTGTGCCCAAGTGGCCTTGCATTTAAGTGTGCCTCTTTGTACACGTAAGCTCCAGATTAATATAACATACTCTGGTTGTGCTGAAAGCTTTCAAGTAAAAGTTAAAATAAGATTACATCACTACATTCCTGGCTATTGTAGAAGTTGGTTGATATTTACTAAAAGAAAAATGAAATGCATGGAGAGAAATTCAAAGTTGAAACCCAGAAATCGCATTCATGACCAGCACGACATCAGTGTAATCATCATTTAAGCATGCCTCATCTGATATCAAATATCATATAAAACAAAAGCCTTGTCGCGCCTATGACCTCGCTCTATGTCCATCTTGTACGGGACAGATTACTAGACACATTCCCAATAAAAAGATCATATTTACAAAGACTCGGTTAAAATGTGGTCTGATCTACAAGACCAAGCATATGTAATGCTTCCATTTTTTCATTGCAATGTCAAAAGACAAATGACTGTACATATACATACATTAAAGATGCTAGGTAAAAGAAAGGAGGGGAATGATGGGGGAAAATCGACATGGATCTCTGGCAAATTTCTATTATGTACAGATTATATACAATATTTACTACTTCCTCGTGATTTACCAGAAAGGACACCACCTGAAACAAGTAGAGAAATCAGAAATTCAGAAGTCATAATGTGAAGAAGACATAAAGGTTTATAATCTATAGCAAACCAACTATTTTAAAAGCTCAAGCGGTTAGGTAATTACACATGGTTTTATATCACAATTCTAACTTGCCTTCTTCACACACAAGAGCCTAGTAATTGATAGAAAATTTCTAAGTTAAGAGACCATACCCTACATAATTTTGGCACAGATTTTCATGTGAGGAAGCTTGGATAATTAACTTTTGAACTTGCAACTTAACAGATAAAGCATGATCAACTTCCCGAGTGTCTCCAGAAATTAAGCTACTATGGTCTGCGGCATGCTGAAGGGAGTTGTTTGACACTGAAGAACAAGTTGAAAAATCCCGGCCAGTAAGCTTATTACTCATGCGAGCCATGACAACCACAGCACGCTCGTTCAGAACCTCATTGGCATCACCAAGCTGGTTAACAGCCTATATGCAAAGGTATATAAAATGAGCAACATGAATCAAAAAGCAAGCAACAAAATAATACAGTATGAAGATACCTGTAGAAGTTCCCTTTCACGGGCACCACGCTGAGGGTGGGGAAGCTCTCTATTTGGAGCAGATTCCTCAGTATTTACAACAGGAGGTGCATGATTGCTAGTAAGCATAGACATTTGTGGAACTTCATTGAAATTAAAAAGACGCCAATTTATGAGAGGATCGTGTACAAAGGCCTGAATACCGGAAAAAGAAATAATCCATTATTTATTATAAAAATTCTCAACAAGCAAACATAACATTGTGAAAAGTTATTGTTGTAATTAAAGGAAAATCTTCTTAATTAGAGAAAATATCCATAAAATCTTCCTAATTAGAAAAAATATTTGTAGGATCTTTTAGATTATTTTTTCCTTATTTCCCGTTTTTAGAATATTATATTGTTACAAATAAAGGTAAGGAAAATGTAATAGAAATTAATGATAATAATAAATTCATTCTCTTTTCAAGATGGGGGTACTAGAGCTCCCGATTGGGAGCTGTGTTTCCGCTGCAACAATAGCCACCACCACCGTTGTTTACTATCCTATCATTTATAACTATTGATTGCGTTCCAAGGGATGTTTAAGGGAAAAATTATTCCTTTGAATCCTAGTGATCTTCCAAATGGGGTGGGTGCAAATCGGTTGGATGGTCAAAATTTCTTACAATGGAGTCTGTACATTCAAAGGATTCTCAAGGGACGTTCAAGACTATATCACATAGATTGCGAAGGGCCAAGACCAGACGACACTAATTTTCCAATTTGAGACAATGAAGATTCATTAATTATGACTTGGATGTGACATTCCATGATTCCTGAGATAAGTCAAATATATATGTTTCATTCTTTTGCCAAAGAAATATGGGATGATTTACAAAGTACCTTATCATTAAAAAAGGATTTTGTTTCATGCTATGACATTGAAAGCTTGATATTTAATACAAACAGAGCTCCCTTTCCATATTAGAATATCACGAAATCCTGAATGGACTTTGAATTGAATTAAATCAATACTAAACAATAAAGGTGTGTAAAATAGATGTTGTCGCACATGCTTAAGTCGTGGAAAGAGGAATAATCTTTAAATTTCTCCATGGCCTGAATCATGAGTACGATCCAATCCGGGTACAAATCTTAGGAAGAGAAAAATTGCCAACCCTATCAAAAGTATATTTTATGGTAAGAGGAGAAGAAACTCGAAGAGTTGTCATGCTTGATGGGGAGATCTCCAACACAAGCGTTTCATGGAAAGGGAGTTCACAAGAGAGCAAATGTGGAAGGAAAGTCGTTTTGAAAAAGGTAATCGTGGATACTATTGGTCATAATGTAGATGATCTAGACATACGAAAGAAACATGTTTCAAACTCCATGAAAGAAATAATGTTCTCAAGCACATGATAAACAACAAAGGGTCTGCTCAAAGACGGGTATATCATACTACCTCAAAATAGGAAGTCACCAATCAATCTAGTAATTCACCACCATCAGATATTGATATGAGAGCTTATAAGGAGGAACTAGAGTGCTTGAAAGCAATGGTTGAATCAATGAGTAGCCCTCTAGATCATGTACTATGTCCATGAAAGGTAAGATTTGTCTCATTATTGTTGCTCTTGTGTCTCAAAGTATTTGGATTCTTGATTTAGGAGCAACTTATCACATGACACCTTCTCATGTGTCCTTCAACTCATATGGTAAAACAAATAGAGAACAACTTATTGCAATTGCGAATGGTCAGGATATACCGATATGCCACTCTAGGAATATAAGTTTGGAATCATCTATTGTATTAAAGGATGTTTTAAGATGTTTTATATGTTCCACAATTAGTCAAGTCTTATCTCTGTGCAAAAACTCAAAGGATTTAAATTGTTCAATAACATTTTTCTCAACTTATTGTATTTTTTAGGACCTTGTCACAGGGAAGAGGATTTGAACTGCTAAGGAGCAAAGTAGGTTGTATATGTTGGACTTTGATGACCAAAGCAAAACAAATATTAATCAGCCAACAAGTTACATATGAGACGTGGGCAAATTCCCAAATATGACTACATAAAAGGCTTGGACATCCTTCATTCAATCTTATCAAGTTCTTATTTCCCCATTTGTTTACCAATGAGTCTATTGAGTCTTTTAATTGTGATATTTGTCAGTTGTCAAAACACCATCCATGCAAAACTAAAAAGAAATTCCATGGAAAGGAAAAAGATAGAAAGACCTAAAGTTATAATATACTTTGCTTTTATACAAAGAAATATATATACATTGCTTATGAACCACAAATGTATCTATGAAAGAAATCAACCAATATATTAAGGATCAAGAGACTTTGTTAATTCTTTCAATTTTCCTGTATAATTCAGCCAAAATACCTATTAGCAGCCAAATCGAGAAGTGCTAAACCTCCCAATACTTATACCAAATGATGTGACAGCCAAATTAGCACCATCAAGTACTCAATTCGATTTTATTAAATAATAAAAAATAACGCAATATTTTTAAAAGATTTTATTTCTTCACATCAAATTTGATGATATGGCAATGTTGACCAGCACTGCCACATCAGTTGGGAAAGAATGTTTCCTCAACAAATGGAATGTGTAGGGTTTCTAAACCAGAATTTACTCTCAACTTAATAATTACTTTCAAATTTCAATGTAAAATCTGAAATCATCCCATTACACTGCTTTCATCATTCAGAAATTCATAAACTGAAGATAATCAAAGAGAGGTCAGAGGGATGTAAGCCATATATACCTCCATCATGGCCATAACACTATCTTTATTTGTTCGGAGAACTTGCATAACATTTTCACAAGTTGAGCGAAAGTTTCCCTCGATACCACTAACTTCCATGGCTTTCACAAGCATTCTTGTCAACCGAAAGGGGACCTAAATTATGACTTAAAAGATAAGACACGGTAATAATCACCATCATCCAAAGTTACAAATGGTTAGTTTATGAGTGCACCTTCTCTGGGAACTTCTCACGGTTCATTGATGCTTCAAAACAGTCTCCAAAATCTATGTGTAAAATCTTCCCACTGCAGAACATCACAAGTATTAGACACCAGAAAAACTTAACTAGTGACAATATACCAAACTTTCTTTATCAAATGCTACCTAAACCGATGTAGCATAAGATTGCTTGGATGGCGATCGCCTAAACCAAGAAGGTATCCAACCTAGCAAAATCCAATCACTATTTTAGTTCATATTAAACAATAACAGGAATAGAGAAGTATAACTGAGATTGGCAACTCATTCAGAATAGTAAAGCCAGGATATCTTATGAAAATGTAATAAAAAGGATAAAAGTTGATACTAGAAATAGGAATTTCCAATCTGATTACATTGGTTGCTGAAGGATGTATAAATTAGATAGAAAATCCAAAGAAAAGCATGCCAAAATTTTAGAACTGATCAATTTCAATGGTAGGAAACTGTGCAAAAACGAAATGATTGGTTGGACAGCAGAACAGTCTATTTAACTCCTTAAGTTTTCAAAGACTTAACCTGTAAACTCAGAAAAGTTACCTAATATAAAAATAATATTAAAAAATCTATTAATGAAAGATATGCATAACGTGATAGTCATAACACAACAATAATTCAACATTTCAACTTTTTAACAGATAAAAGAAGCAAAACTTTTCATCAACAATTGAGAAATTCACCAATATATATGTGTGTCTGTGTGTACATATATAAATCAGTAATTGAGTAGAAAAAAAAATATGTTCATAATAGCTGTTATGCAAGCATAAAACTCTGCGTGTCCTAGTGAGATAAGGATTTTGTCGTATATAAAGGTTTGAAAAAGTTACTTGGAGGGACATCTTAAAATGTTTTCAAAATATAATAAAATCTCAAGTTCATAAATATAAAAGCTTCAATGAAGCATATGTTCTGCATTCAACCTTCTACATGACACCAGTGGATTATAGAGTATATAAAAAATGTGGCAGGTAGATACAAGATTACAGCTTATGCGTAGTAAGAACACACCATGCTCATAACTGCCAAACTCCTTGTATAATTTGTCCTCCTCTCAAGCCATATCTCAGATGTCCGACTTTTCAACCAAAGTACCTAGGAGTTGGAATGTTGTGAAACGTAGGGTAAGTATTATGAGATAGTAAAAGTATAATATCTGAAATTAGCATAAACATGACATACCCTTGATAGGTCATTTCCTTCTGTATTGTTCAAAGCATGTTCAAACACCTCCACTTTAGCTATAAGAGGCAAATGATCATAATCAGGCGCAAAACTGAGCATGCATTTGTGTTCCTGATTCAAGGTTATCTGTACAAGAAGGATAAGACAATTCAAGCAACTTAATCATGGAAAATATCATATTTATGAGTTGACTATAACTACATTTATGCCTAATCATTAGTAAGTGAATGCAACAGGAACTATGGAAAGAAATGGATAGAAGAAAAGGGATTGTAACAGACCTTTCTGGCATCTCTATACTCCCGGATAAGATGATGCAGGGTATCACAATTTGGGACCCATTCAATTAAACCACTGTTTGGAGACAAAGGGATTACAGCATATCGCTCAATAGACAGATCTTTCTCTGCTGTTTTGGGAGAATTCTCAAGCAGAGTATTCACTAAACCAAAAAGCTAGCAAAAGTAATGGTAGAATGTTTGTTAATTTGTCAAAATAATAAACCTAGAAAAAATTACAAGGTGACATATATATAATAACAACATATGCCCAAAGGCAACCACTGAAATGGAAATACCTGCATGACTCGTTCATCCTGGCGTAAATCCTCATGACCCTTCAATAAGAAGGCATAATCATCACCATCACTCCCCAGAATGGTTAACTTCCTAGGTCGTTGCTTAGATGTTATGACAACAAGTTGACGAGCAAATGATGCAATTGTAACCACCGGTGCATCTGGAAAGAGGATATGGATGTGTTAGTAGACCAAAGGATTGAATCCAATAAAAGCTATCAGTAGTAGATAATAGCCTATGGTGGGGAGCCAAAAATCGGCCATATAAATATCGAAGATGGTAATGCAGCCTATGGTGGAAAGTCATGACAGAAAAATTTATACACTAAAACAACAAAAATGACATACATTAAGAAAAGCATGATGACAAACTAATTTCATAAAATTTATAAAATTCTCGTAATTGTCATCACACAAAACCTTAAACATGATTCATAATAACTAGAGTATGTCATTTTGTAATGAAATTTTGCAAAAAAAAAAAAGAGCACCAACTAGATGAGCATATGGAAAGAGGAGAGAAAAAACAAGGATAAAAGAAATAGAAGTTACTGCCATAGACGACTCAAAGGAGACTAGACATAGAAAGACTAATTCTCTAATGCTTTCACAGTCTAGTGTTCTTGGTCACCGAAGAAGAAGGTTCATGTTTGTAAAGGAGAGCTAATCTGAGGCTTTGAGTTATTTGAAATAGAGCCAAACCCAAAATCATGTTTTTGAAAAACAAACAAATAAAGGAAAGCCCAATATTCCAACATAGGTGAAAATGACACAAGACGACATAAGTCAAAATAGCGGATGACAGTGACTAGCAAAACTGTCACCTTACCACAATGGCACCACCACAACCACCATTTGATAACAACGAATCTAATCCAGCATAAGGGAAGTAATGAAACTAATTTACCAGCACGGTATGTCCCGGGAACAGCAAGCTCCAAATTACGGCATTCTAGCAATTCCGGAGAAACAGACTACAAAGAAAATGCATAATATTGAAGGTCCATAACAATGACAAAACAAATTAAAGAGTGAGTGAATAAGTATTACTCGTACCTCCAAGTCTAAAGTTGTAAGACTTTGAAGTTGCTTATCTATCTTTCTGAATACATGATAATATATATCCCAAGCCTGATAAAGAAATTATTAGAAAACTAACGTCTTTGAAGTCCATCATTTCTACATTTCTTAAGGATACAGTATGTAGGAAAATAATCTTCCCGGGTATTCTCTGTGTATAGTCTATAAACTTGTATCTAGTTTTGTGAGTTACAGTTGCATTGTTACAGTTACAATAACTATCATTGTCAGACAGTTAAATTTAACTCTAGTCCTGATATTTATCAGAATGATTATGATTGGTATGTGACTCATGTTTACCTTGTATTTTACAAGTAGTGTGTACAGAAAATACCGTCATACAATACTAGCAGTGATCAATCACCAGTGTATTGGTAAAACAGGATCTGTGTCGCCAATTTCAAACAAAACCTTGGCAGACTTCAATACAAATTGGGGACAAAGAGGCAAGACCCAAGAATTGTGATACAATTTCCAAGAACAAATACGCAATGAACATCTTGGACAATAGGATTCATGGGTATCAAACTTATTGCAGTCCTATGGACCCTAATGTCAAACTTCTGTGAAACCAAGGGCAACTACTCAGACCAACAGGTACAAAAGATTGATTAGTTGTTAATCATCCAATCAACTTTGCAATTAGTTGGTAAGTCAATTTCTTAATTCTCATCCCACTGCAGAGGACTCTGGAATGTGACAGTCATGGGACTGCAAATGTAGATTACGTAGGTTCTCCTGCTATAAGTCACTTGCAAACAACATTATTCATTGTATACCTAAGGCACACGGATCCTTCTACATGAGTCATCTACCTCTGTCTCTCGTTCTCTCTATCTCTCCAATATCAATATCTTCAAATAATCGTTATAACTAGTAATCTGCTACAATTTTTTACAAGTCCAAATTTTGATACCTGGGTCAGCTCAGCATCTTTTCCAGTTCTCTTATAATTCATACAACACTCATAAGCCTCTAGCAATTCCTGTCGATAGGCCTGAAATAACAATAAAAAAAATTAAAGTGATAACACCAAGGTTGAAAACTATGAAAATGTAAGCTTGCTTTCCAAAATGGTTAATATATTATAACAACAAACAAAAGATTTCAACACCTCAATAAAAATTCTCTCCTTTATGGTGACATTGTTTTTCATTGCTCCTTCTTCAAGCATTTCATGCAATGGCTCCAACACCTTAAGCATCCCTTCAATATTATGCTCACCAAAATACAAACGGCTAGCTTCTTCAAGAGCTTCATGCCACAGTTCATGCCAAAGAATAGCAACTCTGATCAGTTCCTTTGATACAAGTTGAGCCTGATCCACTAGTACACCACTGTGCTGCCGAACTTTGTCAACAACTTCCTGAGCTGCAGCCTTCCGCAAGTTGCTTATTGATTTACAGGCCACGAGCAAAGGATACATGAGAGCCTACAAAAGAAATTAAACAATGTTGACATCTAAATCAATTGAAATGTATTGACATGACATTGACTCATGGCATTCTGAAGGACTAAATTTGCACATTGGGTTGGGGCCCAAGAGAGCCAATTGACTATAAAAACATGAAGGATTAAAATTGCGCATTTATGACATCAAAGGTATCCAACTAGCACAATTGAAACTTGGGGACCAAATGTGCAGTATTCATCCAAGCATAAAAATTTTATGCTTCCACATGTTCACAATATCTTGTGTTCAGAGGTGTCTCAAAATTAGAAGAAAACACGTATATACACATACACTCATTGGATAATTTAGGAAACAAGCACAGCCTATTCTAGGAAACAATACCTGAGATTCCGGGATTGATATGCTAGTAATAAAACCAAGATACAACCAATATAAAGAATTAAAGGAATAAAATTTGAAACGTCCTAAAATATGTCGACAGAATAAAATCTAAAACATCCTAAAATATCTCAACAAGGTGAAATCTACAAACTGATATTTCTAAAAATATCACAGGGAAACAAGTCCAAGTTCAACATGCAGTCATATATACCTGTGGATGATTTTGCCCAATCCGAACCAATAGTGATTGTATCAACTCTCTCACAGCATGGTTATTAGAGTGTATCCTGGCAATTATTTGAGGTAGAACAACTAGCCAAGTGTTAATATTAACTAGGGAAAATCCTTTCTTTAGGGCCATTTGTACTTCTGCTGTAGCTCCATGGTTGAACCACAATGTCAGAAGTCGAAGAATATCCTGCACAGCCCATGCAACAGCAAGTTAAAGATTCAAAAGAAAAATATTATCATATTCCACTTGGACTACACCCAACTAAGATATCACATAAAATTCAGTCAGAAGAAAAGTAGTTCGCAACATATAATAACCACATAACCAACCAAGTAGAAAGTAAATTTCTGTTTTACTATTTTCAATAAAGTACGGCTGCACTATAGAGGAAAAATAAAAAAGATGCCACAAACTTACTTAAAAATGCGTATGTTCCGCTTAAAACATGAAAAAGGAAAACCAAAAGGCATAAAATAAATGAGCCATCTTAACTATGTCAACGTTACCCATCAAAATAATTACTTGCTATCTCATATAAACAAGAGAAACTCAAAATAAAACCAAAAACGAATTGATTAAATCAGCTAAAAATGCCAGAACGTCATCCCTTCCAAATATGAAATACAAACGTAAGAAATATCACATCATTATGAAAAATTCCTCTTTATTAAATCCGAATTCATAGATGAGAAATATTGTCTACCTTGAAAAAAATAGATGCTAAAGTCACAGGCACAACAAATTCTATCATGCAGCTAAAAGCATACTTTGGAATGTTATATGTGAGACATGTTAGAATCCAATGAAATGTGATGCTTAAGTCATATTGATAGCCCTAAACATTCTTCACATGGAAGTCAGGTTACAATCAGTCATTCGGCATGAGCCTTGGCAAACTGCCAGATTCTAAGCACCAATTATTTGCACTCAAGATCTTCACAATTTTAAGAACAGATATTACAGGTAAGTCAAGAAAGCAATGCTGAAATTTATAATAAAGAATCAAACACGAGAACATAAGAGTTTTTGCAATCTTTTGAATACACTTATTAACAGTGTATAACTCCTGAACCCAAATTTTCTTCATCATTGCCAGTATTGCCAAATTCATAGATAAATGTGTGGATGATTTCATATCATAACAGAAATTATAGCTTACCTGTAAACTACCATCGACACCTTTGGAATTTGCTGCACATGCTATAGAATGAAAGTATCCTGTTACAGCTGCATCAACAAATTGTGCTGCAACATCAGGGAAACCTCTTAAAGTGTAATGAGACATCACTGCTGTGTTGAATAACGCCCATTTATGCCAAGCTTTCCCCCATTTATTTGCATACTGAGTAGCTTTTGTGAAGGCATTAAGAATATCTACAAAATTGAAACTAAATTTAGAAAAAAAAATAATAATGAACATCATTTTATGTTTGAAGTCAAAACTATGATAACTAAGAACCTTTAATGGATTCATCAACCAGCCCAGGAGAAAGTGACCACTGCCAGGAGCCAAGATTTAGATATACACGAGCAAGGAGAGGAATACTGGGATTCAAACCGCTTGTGAAGCTTGATGGATTAACTGGTTGAATGTTGGGTGCACTTGAAAGTTCCATAGATAAATTCTAGGTCACAGAATGCACGCAATTAGTGGAAAATATTTAATTTCAGATAAGCTCCCTCTATACAATAGAATGACATAATACCTGAAGCCTAATAAATGCTTCTCTACGCTTTGAATCCTCTCCAAGAGACCACTGGTACTTCAAGTATGCCAGCATTACTTGAGGATGGCCATGGTATTGTACATTTTCAGGAGACTTTTCAGGGTCATACTGATAGAATGAACAATAACTTCAGTTGGGCACACAATAATAAGGAGTAACATATAGCAAACTACTTAGATCTGATATATAGCACAAACCTGAAGAAGCTTAACTAAAGTAGATTTTGCCTGGCTAATCCGCCCACTTTTTCTGCAAAGAGAAGCAAATTTGAGCCAGGTTTCAACATCTTCCACAGGAGGCAGCACAAGTGCTCTAACAACCAAAAGTGCCTGCCAAACCTGCCACCAAACACAATAAAGTTAGAGTAAGAAAAACCAATCCTAGTTATGCAAAATGCTAATTCCAAGGATACACTTAAGCTGAGATTGCAAGAGCTCAACACGAACTCCGGTTATGAGACTTAAACTGAATATTCAATATCAAAGTCGAAAGTTTTAAATCACAAAAAATAGCCACAGTATCACAATGGACCTTTGTATAGCTGCCCTTCAATCTCCAGAATTTTTGTAACATCTTGTTTCAGATTTAAATCACTATAATGGTTTATTCCTGCAGAAAATCTTCAAAAATTGAATTGTTTTATAAATGAAATATCCATTTCAAAGCTTAATCCTCACATAAAATCCATGGCATAGCACAGATCAACTGTAAGGAGTTGCAACATTTGTTCTTTCTGGAAAAGCCCAGCAGAGTCAAAAAGACCATCAAAGTCATAGGGACGTTGCGACAAGTTCCAAGCTTATATCAGTTTTAGCAACCTTTTAGCTGCCAAATGCCCTAGCCTTTTTTCATAACAACTTGTTTCTCATTATCTTTCATCTATCCCTTGCCAAGCCCACCACCTCGGTTTTGTTATGCTTACTATTTATTACTAACTTATTGTCCAAGTAATGACTTTGGACAACATATTGTTGGAAGTCGTACATCGATTAGAGATAAGGCCGATTTAGAGTATATGTGGGTGCAAACCTCACTTTACAAATCAATTTTATAGGGTTGAGTTAGTCTTAAAGTTCACTTCTTAACATAGTATCTAGAGTCAAATTCTTTTAGAAAAAATTATCGTTGGCTTTGCCATTGCCCTCGCTGTCGATGCTAGTGGAGGCGCCGTCTACCGCCACTGTCACCAGAGTTCCAATTTCAACCGGCAACCACATGGTTTTGATCCTCTCAGCTAGGCAACCGCCTTGCCTTCAAGGACGCCTTCATCAAAGCTCCAACGTGCTCTCACTTGCTTCTTGAAGTTAAGGATCTGCTTCCTTTTCCGCCATGTGTGGTGGGGGCATCCGATCTCCTCCTACAGCGATTCAAATCATTGAGGTCGCCTCTTTCTTCTCTTTCAGGATTTGTGCTTAGTGCCTTGATTGGAGAATCTTGGAATTTTAGGGTTTTTCTATGTCGTTTTCAAAAATCATTAATAATTTGGTACATACGATTTGTCACAAGCTTACGCGGACCCCTTTCACTAAGTCTTTACGGAACCGAGAATTGATTATATTTGTCACAAGCTTGGTACATACGATTTGTATACACCAACTTGAGGGGAAGTGTTAGATATATTAGATTATTAGATATCTTAGATAGATATCTTATCTTATCTTTATCTTTAGTTAATTTATTATTATTCTTTATTTGTATTTTGAGTTTAGTCCATATTTCTTCTATGATAAATATAGTATCTTATGTGTATATTCAAAACAAAGGAGATTAATTGCAGACATAGTTTTCACTATATTTAACATGGTATCATAGTCATTGTTAGAGCCTATCCTAGTAAGATTTGTTAGGGATATTGTTCCACGCGTTATTGGGCCGCCATCGGACCACTCATTAACGTATAGTCCCAAACACGAGATGTATATACCTAAGCGTGAGAAGGGTGTGTTGGAAGTCACACATCAACTAAAAATAAAACCAATTTAAAATATATATGTGGATGCAAACCTCACCTTAAAGTTGATTTTGTGGGGTTGAGTTAAACATAAAGAATGATAAAACTATTAATTTTTTAGTACTTTTTAGTTTTAAGCACTTATTTTGCATGTGATCTAAATCAATTGCATTTATTGATTAACTAGTCTTAGCACATAATTGAACATCCATGGTAAAGAATATTAATTAAAACCATTGCACATAAATGGTTTGTTATCGTGTATTAATTGAATTGAACAAAGCCATTGTACTGCCAGGCATGTGAATTTGATAGTTCTGATCAAAAGCTAACAAAAATATAAGAATCAAAGTACTATAGCTTAACAATAATTGTCTATTAAAAATATTTTGTCCCAATCTTCTCTGCCACTTGTTGAACTGAAAATTAGTATGTATGTCCTATTTCAAAATAGTTTATTTTTGCTCGCACCTCTTTCTGCACCATTACATTAAATCAGTTGATATAGGCGATCATACCAATAAAGACAACTATTGACAGGGTGAGATAAAGCCAGTGAAACAGTAATGATTAGGGCTTTCGGTAGACTCAATGTTAATGGCCAGGGCACAAAAGTTCCAGTTGTTGTTTTCGGTAGACTCAATGTTAATGGCCAGGGCTTTCGGTAGACTCAATAATGAAATAAAATGAATGCATCCAGTTAAAACACTCTTATAACAATCCTCCAAAATTTAATTCATAAAATAATCATAATGTTTATTCATACGTATACATCTTAAGTAGGAATAATCAATCTACCTCTACATTGCTTTTGGCTCCTTGTATACGCTGAGTCCACATATTGCGAATGAGAGCCCGCCGCTCATCTGATACTCGGTCTCCAACAGGAAGTGTACGGTAATCAATGACCTGGAAGAAGGGAAGGTCTTCTCAATTTATATTCATGACAATAACATTGAGTAAAGGAAAGGAACTAAAAGTAATATTAGAGGTTAACCTCTTCTAGTTCTGATAGTTGTTGGACGCGAACCATATTGCTGTACGCACGCTCATAACTCTCCAAAACCTGCAAAAAAAAAATTATATAACAGATTTCTGTGAAAGGAAATGAGCTTACAGTAATGACTATGTATGTTGATGTTTCAATCCATGACATTCTGATGCACCACTTTTAAATCAACTGGTCTACTTGAATCCACAATTGGGGCTACACATTGAGGACCTTTTTAGTTTTCTTTTAAAAGCATTTTTAAAATAATTCCATGAAACTCAATAATCATTTTTCATAAAAAAAATTCAAATAACTTTTGGGGTTTGTTTCCAAAACAAGTGGTTTAGAACCCAAAACACAGAAACACTTAAAGATTTTTCCCATCCTGTTCTATTGTTTTGTGGTCTTGGCTCAAAGGTGTAGGTCATGTAGAGTGGTGCTGCATGTGGTGAAGCATGATCTAGGTGTATTCTCGAATATTGACTTACACTCTAACTCACCTCACTACCTTGGCATAAACTAAGTATCCAAGATTTATGAGCTCTAAGTAAACCATATCACTATTTGACGTGGAACTAACACACCACTCTTGAAGCTGCAATTAAGAAAGCTCCAAAGAGGCCAGAACTAAGGTGGATTTTCGACATGCGTAAGGCCTTTTCTCTTTGTTTTTTAAAAAGTAAACAAGTGTTTTAAAATAGAAATGAAGCACGCCCAAAAAATACAAGAATATAGCAATATGATTTTATTAAAGTTTTTATTAAAGATTTCACGTCGACTAATGATACAAACAAATTATTGTATATAAGCACGTACAAACCTTGCCTAGATGGACCCAAAAAACATGTTATTCACTATCTGATATCAAAGTTTATCCTAACAAGATTTGTTGGGCCTAACATGTTATCCAGATCACCCACAAATATCCAATCTCTTGCTCTAGATGTTCAATCCTTAGTGTGAGAAAGTATGTTGGAGATTTTATGCAAACCAAATTTGAGAGATTGAGTTACACCTAAAAATCCACTGGCTATGAATTTCAATGAAATTAGACATATTTATAGGCATACAAGACATCATTATTAAAAAAAATGAGAAAAATTAGTAAATGATTTCACCTTAAAGGCAAATCATTGCACAAGGTTTACGTACCTTAAAAACAAGGGTCACCTCATCCCACACTCTTAAGTTGTTAACAGAAGGCTCAAAAAGGGCTTTTTAATTTTATGAATATTTCTAAATCAATACCAAATGCAAGGCAAGTTATAGAGTGAAAGTAGCCAAATTGCATAGTGTTTTTCAGATGCTGCTAGAGTGTTGTGGGTCACAGAATCATGAACCCTAATGTTCTACCCTTAACGGTGATTTGTGAGGGTATTATAGGGTTTTCAGTTGTTTGCAATTTACAATTTTATGTTATAATTAGCCCGCTAATGATGAACAAAGCATGCATTCTTCTTGAACACATTTTCTCCTTTGATTTCCAGTTAGCCCCCTCAGCAGTGATTCCTGAAAATGTTTTCTCTGCTTCTCAGTTAGCCTCTTATCTATGACCACCTTCCTTCACCAACCCAAGTTTTTCGGAGTGCATGTGAGATTTCTTTTTCTTAATCTTTATCTTCATTTTTTTTCTTCATCTTTTTCTTATTCTTTTTGTTTCCATTTCTTTTTATTATTTTGGTTTCTGTTTTCTTTCTAAATATTTGTTATTATTTTTTTATTTACTAATGATCTTGATTTCTGGACTTTTTTTTACTCAATATTTGATCATGACTTATATCAGTTATTATTTAATTACGATTTTTGTTTCTGGTTATTTGAATTGAAATAGTATAAGCTGGCAATTTAGGCTTTATATTTGTTTTTCCTTGACTTTATACTCTATATTTGTTCAAGTACTGAGTTTTTACTGTTAATGATGATATGTAAAAGAATGAGTTTTCTTTTCCATCTTTCCTCATATACATACTTATATAATTATTTAATATTTAATATATATACATATGTATAAATAATATATATACACATGTATAAAAACTTATAAGTTGTTATAGAAACCCTAAAAAAACAGTTATCAAAAGCAATCCACGTTATTAATTGTTATAGACACAGGATTCAAATACAATTTTGGTCCAACTTATTTTTTCCAATCTGCAATTTTGGTCCAACTATTTTCTCCAATCTGCAATTTGGTCACCTCATTTTAAAATAGATATTTTGTCTCAAAATTTCAAATTTAGCAACTTTAGTCCAACCATCCAATGAAGACATTAAAGTATTAAGATATTAATGACTTTCATGTTACACGCTCTATCATACAATATTTGTTTATTTCGAAGAATAACAGTTAGAGTGTACCAAGTGTAAAATGGCATTACTATCTCAGATATCAGTCTTAATTTGAACAACTGGACTAAAATCTCTGATTTTAGAAATTGGAAGACTAAATGTCACTTTTAATAAAGTACGACACCAAAATGTCAGCATTAAATGCACTCTCAAGGTGTGGTTACATTATAGTAAGCATATGAAGATGAAGAACAAATATTGGTACAGCATGCCGTAAAACTTCCTTATCTCATTTCCTAAAACACCGTACAATCACATTGCATAGATTAAACTTCTTGTTATCCAATGACAATGAACCATATAACTAAGCAATGATGCCAAATACAATGAAACAACAACAAAAAATCAAATATCAATGCTTAGAATAAAAAGTCAGTAAGAAAAGTTTATAAAGGAAACTCACCAGAGCAGCCAGCTCAGTTGCCAGACATTTTCTAGCTCTTTCTACATACTCGCGTGCTTCATCATACTGTCATCAGATTGGATTCACGAGAATTAAAACTAGAAACATTAAAACCTGGTTGATATTCCAAAAATTAAAATACCTTTCCTCTTCGAACCAATAGAACGGCTCTAAAGAAAGTACCGCTACTACTCCCATCACTACTGGAAGCAGTATTCCCCAAACCTCTAAGTTTTGTTTCATCACCATCATCTAACCGAGATACATATTCTGCCATTTGATCCCATTCTCCCATGTTCCAAGCAGCACTTGCAGCCTAAAGAGTGTTAACAATTAGCACGAGCAGGGGAAAATATCAATCACATGTGAAAGGGATATAACCAACCATTGATGCCATTTCAAGACGAGCAGCTGGCTCAGCTGGGGTCCAAAATTCTTTACATAGGATATTCAACTCATCCCATTGAGCCAATGCAGCAAGGCATCTCATTTTACCTGAAAAGCAAGTTCCAAGATCAATCACTTCCAAAGAAAGAAAAAAAAAACCCTAAAAAGTTGAAACTCCAAACTGGTAATATAGTACTAGGATATTTCAAACTTAAAAGAACAGAAATATTCTTTAATTAAGTAGCTACTGTAATATGAATATAATGGAAACAGAACAAGAGAATGCAAGACAAGATGACATCCAAGTTAAAATGAAGGTAAAGTCATCAGTACAGACCTAAAGTGGCATCCAAGACAAGATGCGGACTTGTTGCTTGAGAAGCCTTTGCAGTATAAGCCTTGAGGGCATCATCCCATCGCTGCAGTTTCTCATACCTAATAGAAATCTACTATCAGTCTCTACCTTCCCAAAGATAGAAACTAAAATTCTATAAGAAAAAGAAGGGATGCTGAACTCAGAAATTAAATGTAATAAATTACCAAGACTCCTTAAGTTGGAAATCTAGATGCTGTTGGGCATAGGTGAGTATTCCAACTGCAGCCTACAGAAAGCAAATGTTTTATTGAAATGCAGAGATACCATATAACAAAGTTAAAACTACCAAAGCAGCAGCAAAAATGATAAACTTGCTAAAAAATTATATTCATTTCTTTCAACTGAACCTCGTGTTGGTGTAATTGGTTGTTTATATGAATAAGAGCTTCAACTACAGCAACTGGGTTAGCATCCATCTTCTTGGAACGTGCTCCTTCAAATTCCATTTCTTTGTAGTGTAAGGCTTTTGCAAATGCACGACACTGTGTGCCATAGCAAAGCAACAACACGTGAAAGGTATAAGGCAAAGTCAAAGAAATAATCCAACATAACAGTAAAGAAGTTGTTTAAAAGAGCAGCATGCATTGAACAAAGGCATGCATGAATGATGAAGAAATACACACATGCTCCCGAAAACACAAAAGAAAAACGAAAAGATAAGGACCTTCTCAGCAAGAGCACCAAGAAGGCGTATGTCAATAGGAAGAGGTTTCTCATCATGCTCCATGAACTCAGCCTGCAATTTCAGTCAATGAAAACAAGAGAAGAAATTAAAGAGTAGCAGAATGTCATAATTTCATCCATCTTCATGCATTTTTAAAATCAATAAAAAAAGATGTATCAAATAATCAATAAACTTTAGGAAGCATATGTTGAAATGTAATATGTTTTTAGATATAGGCTCTGTAGGAGCCTACTATTTACTGTTGATTGTTGATTACTGTTTCTCCATTATTGTATAAGTATGTGTTAGTGTGTATTAGAGGTAAAGAGTGAAAATAATAAAGTGTGAGAGTTTATTTCTCTAAATTCTCTAATATGGTATCAAGAGCCAAGCTCCAGGGCTCTCTACTGTAGACGCCGTCAGACCACTGTCGCCGCCGCCGTCGCCTTCGCCGTCGCCGCCGCCGTCGTCGCCGCCGCCGGTACCTCATTTTCTCAGAAAAATTTAGGGGTTTTGTGCGCCTCCGTGAGCGCGACCCAACCCTGGTGGTCGCAGTCCCTGCATCGTCCTCACGCGCCGTCACGCGCCGCCGCAGCCCGCCAAATCTCGCGCGCGTACTGTTCACGCGCCGCCCTACGCTGGTCGGAATTTCACCGCGCACCTAGGGTTCCGCTCGCCTCACTCTCCTGAGCCTGTTTCGGACCTTACTTCACTGTTTTAGGGGGTGTAGTTGATACCTAGGGTTTTCTCTCTTCCAATAGTTGAATATCTCTCAAAGTCTAAGTCTGGTTCATTTTCCAGATCTGTAATGGCATCTACTACTGGAATTAATTCCTCTTTATCTGCAACTCCTATCATCACATCTGCAAAACTCAATTGGAAAAATTATTTATCTTGGTCTTCTGCAGTGGAATTATGGTTCCTTGGTCAAGGACACCATGATCATCTTGAACAAGATATCTCTATGGTTCCAGATGAAGAAAAATCTCAATGGCAAAAATTGGATTTTCAGTTATGCGCAATTTTATGGCAGTCAGTGGAGCAAGAGGTTCTAGATATTTTGAGACCCTATAAAACATGTTCATCATTCTGGAAAAGGGCAGAAGATATTTTTGCTAATGATGTACAACGTCTTTTTGACGCTACCCAAAGAGTAGCTTCTCTAAAACAAGTCAACCATGACATGGTTTCTCATATAGCAAAGGCTCGGGCTGCTGTAGAAGAATTGAAGAACTTCTTTGTAGCTGATTCGTTAGAAGGGATCAATAAAAAGCTTGACAAGTTTTACATGGTCCTAATTCTGAGAAGTTTACACTCCGATTATGATCATGTACGTGATCAAGTTTTAGCTGGTGATCAAATCCCTTCAATGGATGGTTTGGTTACTCGACTTCTTCGAGTACCTCCATTGGTGAAAGATGAGAATTCAATTGATGTTATTGGAACATCTGCTATGATAATGTCACAAGGAAGAGGAGTGCCACAAGGAAGAGGAGGAGGCAGAAGCAACCGAGGACGTGGTGGTCGTAGCATACGTCCTCCTCCTCAATGCACATACTGTAAGAAACTAGGCCATACTCGAGACAAATGTTATGTTCTACATGGATATCCAGACAAAGTTGCTCATGTGTCTAAATCTGGTGATCTAGAATCCAGAATTTCAAATGAAGAGTATGAAGAATTTTTACGTTATAAGTATGGAAAACCTTCTAATCCTGGCCAATCCTCTGTCATGACTAGTGTGCCTACAGCCAGCCTATCTCAATCTGTGGAAGGTCATAATCCATGGATTCTGGACTCAGGTGCCTCAGACCATATCTCTGGTAACATTCCTTCATTTTCTTCATTGTCTTCTCCAAGAATTCCTCATCTCATTACCGTTGCCAATGGATCAAAAGTGAAATCTCAGGGAATTGGAACAGTTTCCTTATCTCCTTCACTAAATTTAAATTCTGTGTTATATGTTCCCAATTGTCCATACAATTTAATCTCTTTGAGTCAGTTGACTCGTACCTTAAATTGTTCCATAACCTTTACGGCCAATTCTTTTGTTATACAGGAACATGGGACAGGTCGTCTGATTGGAGAAGGACATGAGTCTCAAGGACTTTATTTCTTAAAACCTCATTCCTCAAATTCCTGCTTTACCACTTCATCCCCCAAACTTTTGCATGATCGTCTAGGCCATCCAAGTTTGTTCAAGTTGAAGATGATGGTTCCAAGTCTCAAAAACATCCAAGTCTTAGATTGTGAATCTTGTCAATTAGGAAAACATGTGAAATCTTCCTATCCTAAAAGATCTGAGACACAGTGTGATTCTCCTTTTTCAATAATTCATTCAGATATTTGGGGACCAAGTCGTGTTACTTCATTTGGTTTTAATTATTTTGTAACTTTTATTGATGAATTCTCTCGATGTACTTGGGTTTATTTAATGAGAGAGAGATCTGAACTTTTGTCCATATTCAAGTCTTTTTTTATTGAAATTAAGAACCAATTTGGGAAGACAATTAAAATTCTTCGAAGTGATAATGCTAAGGAATACTTCTCTCTAGCATTTTCTTCATTCTTATCTTCCCAAGGAATTTTACACCAGTCAACCTGTCCTCACACTCCACAACAAAATGGCATTGCAGAAAGAAAGAATAGACATCTCATTGAAACTGCACGTTCCTTAATGTTGAATACTAATGTTCCTGTACATCATTGGGGCGATGCAGTCCTCACTGCCTGTTTTCTTATCAATAGGATGCCTTCTTCCTCTCTTAATAATAAAATTCCTCACTCTGTCATTTTTCCCAATGACACTTTATACCATGTTTCCCCACGTGTATTTGGGTGTATGTGTTTTGTTCATAATGTTTCTCCAGGTCTTGATAAGCTCTCAGCAAAAGCTATCAAGTGTGTTTTCTTAGGATACTCTCGTCTTCAGAAAGGGTATAAATGTTATTCTCCCTCCACCAAGAGATATTATATGTCAGCTGATGTCACATTCTTTGAGGATACACCCTTTTTCCCTTCCTCCATGGAGGATCGTTCCTCTGTTCAACAAATGTTTCCTTTCCAACATGTGATCCTCTAATTATTCCTGATTCTGTACCTCAAAATCAAAATCCAAATAACATTGTTCCTCCACCTCTTCTCACATATCAGCGTCGAACCCAATCTCGAACTCCTAACACTGACGATCCTCGAGACTCAGATCCTTCTGCATCAGATCCTCAAACCATGGATCCTTCATCATCTTCACCTTCTACTGATTCAGATGATAACTGGCCCATTGCCCTCCGGAAAGGTATTCGTTCTACTCGCAATCCATATCCTATTTATAATTTTGTGAGTTATCATCATTTGTCTCCTACATATTTCTCTTTTGTTTCCTCATTATCATCGACTAAGGTTCCAAATAATATTCATGAGGCACTTGTTCATTCTGGATGGCGACAAGCCATGGTTGATGAGATGAAGGCACTTGAACACAATGGCACTTGGGATCTTGTCCCTCTTCCTCCTGATAAGAAGCCTGTTGGTTGTAGATGGATTTATACTGTTAAAGTTGGTCCTACTGGTAAAATTGATCGCCTTAAAGCTCGACTGGTAGCTAAGGGCTATACTCAAGTTTACGGCCAAGACTATTGTGATACTTTTTCTCCTGTGGCTAAAACCAGTACTGTTCGCATTTTGCTTGCTATGGCTGCCATTCGTCATTGGCCTCTTTTTCAGTTAGACATTAAAAATGCCTTCCTTCATGGTGATCTGGAAGAGGAGATATACATGGAGCAACCTCCTGGATTTGTTGCTCAGGGGGAGTCTGGATTAGTTTGTAAGTTGCGTCGTTCCCTTTATGGCTTAAAGCAATCACCTCGAGCTTGGTTTGGTAAATTTAGTCAGGTGGTGCAAAAATTTGGATTGAAACGTTGTGAGGCGGATCATTCAGTGTTTTATGGTCACTATTCTCCTGACAAATGTGTTTATCTCATGGTGTATGTTGATGATATTGTTATTACAGGGAATGACATCACTAGAATTAATCAGTTAAAGAATCATCTGTTCAATCACTTTCAAACTAAAGATCTGGGTCGTCTAAAATATTTTCTTGGTATTGAAGTGGCACAGTCAAAAGAAGGTGTCATCATTTCACAAAGGAAATATGCTCTTGACATTTTAGAGGAAACAGGTCTGACAAATTGCAAGCCCATTGATAGTCCCATGGACCCAAATCAAAAGTTAATGAGGGATCAGGGTCAACCTTTCTCAGACCCAGAGAGATATAGAAGGCTAGTTGGAAAACTCATTTATCTTACCATAACAAGACCTGATCTTTCTTATCCAGTTGGAGTTGTGCGTCAATTTATGCAAAATCCACATGTTGATCATTGGAATGCAGTACTTCGCATTCTCAGATACATAAAAGGAAGCCCAGGACAGGGACTGTTGTATGAGAACAAGGGAAACACTCGGATTGAAGGATATTGTGATGCAGATTGGGCTGGTAGTCCAATTGATCGAAGATCTACTACAGGATATTGTGTTTTACTTGGTGGGAACCTTGTATCTTGGAAAAGTAAGAAACAAAATGTTGTTGCTCGATCTAGTGCTGAAGCTGAATACCGATCTATGGCTCTAACTACATGTGAACTTGTGTGGATTAGACAACTTCTTCAAGAATTGAAGTTTTGTGAAAATGAGCAAATGAAACTGTACTGTGACAATCAAGAAGCTCTACACATTTCCTCCAATCCTGTGTTTCATGAGAGGACGAAACACATAGAAATTGACTGTCATTTTATTAGAGAGAAGTTGTTGTCAAAGGAACTGGTTACTGAATTTGTCAATTCTAATGAACAACTCGGAGACATGTTGACCAAATCTCTAAGGGGGCCTAGAATTCAATTCATATGTTCCAAGCTTGGGGCATATGACTTATATGCTCCAGCTTGAGGGGGAGTGTTGAAATGTAATATGTTTTTAGATATAGGCTCTGTAGGAGCCTACTATTTACTGTTGATTGTTGATTATTGTTTCTCCATTATTGTATAAGTATGTGTTAGTGTGTATTAGAGGTAAAGAGTGAAAATAATAAAGTGTGAGAGTTTATTTCTCTAAATTCTCTAATAGCATATATAAATGAGATGTAAAAGCCCATATTCACGAACTGAATATACACACTGAGATGAGAAGTCATACCAAATTAAGAAGTGTAGCCAAAATTTCTGGAGGAATATTTGGAGATGAAAATGCCATCTCTAGATTACGAACTAGCTGTTTCTGGCTAGTCTCATTCAGTTGTGCCCAACAACTGACAAATCCAGCTGCAAACAACTCTCGCCCAACAAAAGGCTGTAAAATTCAGAGACAGGGGAAAATCAGAAGCAAAATACTAATGCCAAAATGAAAATGTCAGTAGAGAATGAAACCTGCAATTGTGCAAGCCTGGCACAGGTTCGCAAGGCTGGAGAAGGAGACTCCTTTAGAAGTTGAATACTAAAATGCCTCATCCATTCAGCCCAATCTTCCTTGGTACTTCGCTGAGAAGCCTCTCCAGCTGTCCGTAATCGACCATCATTCACCTGCATGGATGTTTTGTGAGTGTGACTCCAACTCTATATGTCAGTTAGTCAGCTGTAGTTTGTTATCTCTGGTTAGGCATCAGTTGTTAGTGTAAATGCTTTAGTTACAGTTACAACTTCCTTGTAACTTAACTAAATTATAAAAAGAGATCTCTCTGAACATAATGGTATGCAATCAATATATTCAATTCATAATATTATATGCAATAAACAAAACCTTTAAAAAAGGAAATAAAAATATGCTGTAATAAATAGGTAGACTTTCAATATTTTTTTTTCCAATTACTATGAAAATGTTGATCTGATCTGGAACCTTTATATTTGTTTGTTCTACAGGTCCCTGGAACCTTTATATCACTCAGCTTTCCTTTTATTTCTCAGTCTATCTGTCTTACAACTACTTTGTTAATTTTCATTGTAACTAATTGTTTCTTTATCCTGTTTACTGTTCTTTTTTTAAGCACCTTACCTTATTTTGAGCTTTTTACATACCATCTCTTCCTCTCATTTTATGTCACGCTCATCAATATTTGTTCCAACAAAGATTTAGAAAAAGGATTAGCAGATTGTGTATGTCTTTCTAAGTATGGCAATATATAAATCAAGCGTTCACATAATTAATCTTTGGTGGTTTAGGGTTTTGGAGACCTTTTTTAATTTTTGCATGTTCAGCACCAACATGAGATGCAATAAAGCAACTTTTGGAATTAAAAGGATGCAGAACCAAATATGAAGCTTTTTGCCTTTGAAAAAAATCAATAAAAGTACAACCATCGATTGAAGATGTGTACACTAAAATTCACACACACACACACACATCTAAATTGCAATTATGACAATGAATTGAAGTGATGAAAATTTTATCCACGATAAGCTTTGAAAATCATAGTTTTATATTTCCTTATAAACAAATCTTAGCTAATTTTGCAAAACAAATAAAATCGCAATCTAATAGAAGAGATATTCTTGCATGGCTGCATTCTATTGTTGAATTAATTTTCAAAACTACAAAATGTCAATTATTATTTAGTGTTGAGCAGACCACCTCATGCTCTCCTATCATGCAATGAACAGGGGATTAGCATTTCAACATTCAAACTTTCCTTGGTAAGTTTAACACTGGCACTTAAGTCACTTAAAGCATGCTCAATAATCAATAGCCTTTGAAAATAGACTTTAAGTCTAACTATCTCACAAAATTGACTTATAAAGTGAGATTTGCATCAATTTATATACTATAATTTAAACATATTTCTAATCAATATGAGATCTACGACTCATCCTCCCAAGCCGAGGATTGGACATCTCAAAAATGAGATAAATATTCATGGGTAGTCAAATAGTAAGTGACATCATGATAAACCTAACAAACCCTATTAGGATAGACTCAAAAATCTTCTCAAAAAGCGAAACTTCCAATCTAAATCAACCTTAAAAGGTCAACATGTAAGATGAAGTTTACACTCACTTATATAATATAATATGGTTGTCTCTAGGTAATGTGAGATATCCACTTATAGCTATATTTCCTAGAGATCTAAAAACAAAAACTTAACACACAAGATGGTACCTGGTGGCCTCTGAGTTTATGAGAGTCAGATCCATCTTCATAAGGATCAATCTCCACATCATCTAAAGGATCACTAATGACCTCAACAGGAAGCCTTCTATTCAGTCTTTGTGAAGCTGTGATCCCAAGAATCAGTGGCTCCCGTCGCAGTAAACGTCCTTCAATTTCCTCAAATTCCTTGTGCTGCAATATTATGTTACCTTACCTTAGACATTTGTGATACAAAAAATACTTAATCTTACACAAACCTCAAAAGAAGGAAACGAAAAAATAAAGATGGAAAAACATAAGACCCGCAATCGATATTTCTGTAGAAGTTTGTGAATTGATGGAATAAAAATTGTGAAATCCTCGCCAAGTGCATAGGCCAAACAACAAAGTGCATCAACAGCATCCTTTCGGAGCTCATCATTTTTCCTGTAATACATAAGTTCAATAAATAGAGATCAGCAGATTACCTAGGAAGAATATAAAAGATTATAATAGAATTGAAATGAGCAAATCAAATTATTCAAGAACTATAATAGTCTTCTACTTGTTTTAATGGCAAGTATCAATTACAATAAGAAGAGAACCAAGAAATGACAACTTTTATCAACCAAGATTATAAGCAGGTGTTAAAAAATAAAATCGAGGAAGAAACAAGAAGGGAATGATATCAAAACTGGATAAAATAAGCTGTCAACCCTAAGAGATTGCATGACTAATTTGGGATTCCCAAATGACGTTGAATCTCCAAGAACAGCAACCTGAATTTATAACTCAAAGAAACCTATTTTTGGTTAAAATATAAATTCATGATTCATCCAGGATAAATCACTAATATTGAATTAAAATAAATACCACAACAAAACCCCTAAATCGTCAATTCATTAAGGCATTGTCCATCACTTGATTAAAATACTAATATTGAATAGTAATGATTTAATGGATTTACAAACATTTGTTTCACAGTTCCCTATGTGTTGACTTACATATGTCAATAATCACTTATCACTTGCAGAAACAAATAATCAAATAAACTTTCATAACAAGAATGAATGGCTGGGGCAACAACCTGATAACTACTAATATATTTTGAAATTTCAGAATTTGCACTCACCCGTCCAAAACTAACTTCAAGTGATGCACAAGAGAGGATATATGACCAGTAACCTGATGACCAAATAATAGACTTGAACAATCACAAACCAAACAAGGAAAATAAAAACATTGAATTATCTAGTATAACTGTATATTTTAAAAAATTGAGGGTGAATAGAAGCAAGCACAGAAACTAACCTGCACACGAGGAATCAAGCTTGTCAATGTTTTAATTGCAGCGCGTCTTATGGCCACTGAGGCATCCACTTTAAACAGTCGTATTAGAGCTGGGAGAAGCAGATGCATATGTTCATCCAAAGTACCTATACAACCAAAAACAAAAGTGTTATGGTTTGCCATTCCCAACCATAACAATTACTTGTGTCACAATTTCCATTATGCACAGCAAATTAATATGATATGTATAAAACCTGTTTCAAATAGTAGTGGCAACCGCAATTTTTGTTCCACTAAATTCCAGGTCTATTTCAAACAATTGCCCTTCACATGCACCCATAGCAGACAATAATGTACTATAACAATGGAGCAAGGAAGAGCAGCAAAGCATGTTACACGATTCAAAAAAGTGGAGTAGTTTCCAATTGGGGCCATCCTGGCTTTTCATGCACCATTGCAACACTACCATGATATAGACTTCAAAAATCCATTACAACCATGTAAACAGAACTATTTAGGGGTTTGAGGGGTAAAATTTTAGTTTCTTCCCTATTTTTGAAGCATGTTAGCTTCAGAAACATAAGAGGATTTCAAAACACTTCCTTCAGCATCAAAAAACATCAACCTAAGTTTTTTTCCCTGTTCACATTCTGCAAATTTTCATCTTCCGTTCTTTTTTCTATTAATTTCACCAGCATCTTTCACTTTTAGTTTATTATTATGTTCTTATTCATCCTAGATCGATCATGATTGTGTGTAATTTAATAACTTAATACTCAACAGGAATTGCTTTAATTTTGGGTCTTTTGTTTTTCAGTATTTAAATGTGCAGTATAATAATTTTGTTAATTTTTAGCATTTAAAGCAGTGATCATCCCACTATAGCATTTTCAGAGATGGCTGCTATGACCTGCTAGCTGAGATCAATAAATGTTCACGCACCATTCTGTCCATAATCGAAACCAAAATACAGAATAGTCATATGCTGGAATTAACACGACCTTAGTTTACGAAGTTGATTACATTAAACGGAAGCACAAAAAGGGTAAGCTGGAAATGAAAACAAGTTGAGGGAGTCTTGTAATTGATTAATTGCATAAAGACAAACTAGAGCTACACTCTCTTGGACACACTATTACTGACTAAGATTTAATGGAAATCACAAATTTATGGCTCTCACATTTTATGCAATAAATCCAAATAAAGAGAGATTTTAAATTTTCAAAAAAATTTAACTAATAGTAAAGAGTGTGTTTGGAGGAGTATTTTTTGAGTACGGCTCTTGAGTAAAAATACACTCAATATTCTACAGGAAAGGTTACTTACCACCAAACACTTCTAGAGTGTGAAGGAGATCAAGAACATAAGTGTAGTCATTGCAGCGTTCTGCATCACTAAGGACCTGAATACAACCTGGCAAAATAACTGGAAGATATGTTCTAAATTCATCATTGAGAGCCAGACAAAGCTGTTCAACCAGGTGAAGAACCTGCAACAACAAATAATGATCATAGACCACAAAAATATATCCCTTGATTGTTTTAACTAAACCAGGGAACAAACAACACTAACTGGATAGCCAAGAGGAGGACGAGAAGCTGCTGGAACAGTGAATGCTGTCCAAAACTCAGATATTAGAGATAGCAAATCTTGCAAATATTTCCGAATGTGCTGCACAACCACACATCATACTTGAGCTTGTCAACATAATAGAATAATAATCATAAAAAATTGGATATTTTAAAGACAATAAAATCTACCTGGCGCACAATAGACACCAGAGTTCCAAGCTTCCAGGTTATAAAGTCCTTTAAACTGTCTTCACATGTGCGAACAGTATGAAAAAGATCAGGCAAAACCTACAAGGAGGGGGCAAAAGCAAAGAAAAAAAAATGGATACAAATTCAAATGCAATAAATCAATGTATCAAGTCAGATATAAAATAAAACTTAAGAATAAGAATAAGAGCTAACCTTTGGCAAGTACGGAACGCAGCCAAGTCCCATCGACTGACCTCAAACAAAAACAAAAACATTTCGGAAATGAATATCAGTAATATATGGAACTGACGTGTTATTCAACAATATCCAGCTAATGAAACAGAAAGCATAATATTGTTTAGTTGTGAAAGGCCCAAAGTGATACACAAGAAATCTTAAACATGCAATCACTGCTATGAAAGTGCATTCTGGTGTAGTGAAAATGTCTATTTGCTTGTGATCTAAGATGGCTTTTTAGAAAGTAATGCAAAAGGGTTGATGAGCTCTCCATTATCTGACACTTAGATTAAAAATTAAAATCACGAGAAATTTTACTAACTAGTGAGAACTCAGAAAAATAATATCTTCACTATTGTATCAAACATTTGTTCAAGTTTTCATCAAACACAAACAAGGTTCAAGCTTCAGCCTGCTCAATTTTCAGGTCCACAACCACCTCTAGTAACTCCACCAAAATATGTGAATTGTTATGAAGTACAGGAGCAGAGGGATAAACTACCAAGAACAGATATGACACCCTTTCTTCTCTTTTCCCCTTCTTAAAATCCATTAAGAAACCAGAGAGTACAAGTCAGGAGGATCATAAATACTTCTTAAACAATGCAATACAAAAAAAAAAGAGGGAAGAAAGAAAGCATTATATGCATCTTTTGTGCTGCATACCTTGAATATGAACATAAGAGAACCAATAACCTTTAGGTGATAACTAGCAAGTGATGGATCTCTCAATATACGCATTAGAGAATTAATCGCAACCTTAAATCACAAAAAAGAAGTCATAAATATTGAAACAACGGGGGAAAATCAGAACAATATTAACAATAATGTACATAAGCTACCGTGGAGTAGTAGTCATCCGAAGAAGCAAAAGAAGGCCAAAGGTCCATGGGAAATTCGTCCATAGACTGAATCTGTTGACTTGAATCGCTGGTAGGGCGGGTAACGTCGCCATGAGGTCCTGGCAAGGTTTTCTGATTTCGTTTATGCAAATGAGGATCCAGAGCACCCATAATGCCGAGAACCTGGCAAAACCCAAGTACAATTTAATTAAGTAAAAATGCCTATATCAAAACGAATTCTCTACTTTAATTCTAATTCCTATGATACCTTCAATACTTCTCGTCTGGTGGACCATACTAGCTCACCATTCAGTAATTTTAAGAGTAACCCCAGTAACTGTGGATACTCATTATATGGAGTTATAACATACCTGTCAAAACAAAAATAGATATAAGCAACATTAATACAGAAAAAATTGAGTATATTACTCAGACTTATTCTTCATATGAATATGAACTAAACTCATATAATACATAAACTCATATATATGTGTGTGTGTGTGTGTGTGTGTATATATATATATATATATAAAATCTTGAATCCAGAAATTTGCACAGCTACTACCTTTTTTACAGTTTTAACATATTATTAGTGGAAAAATTCATAAAAAAGTCATAATGATACACAAAAACACAAGTGGTTATTTTTATATATTAACAAAAATATGCACATACCCTGTGCTTTGCACAACTTGACCAAGTGTAGCAACAGCCACCTCGCGTTTGGCGACAGCAGCTCCATCTAATAAAGCTTCAACGATTAAAGGCATGAGTTCTGGAATGTATTGCCTCATTGCAAAACCACCCTAAACAACCAAAATCCAAATAAGTTTTGTTAACAACAAATATGAAAGACAAGCAAGTCAAAAGAGGGAAATTTACTGACCACCCTCGCAAGATCCCCCACAGTTACAAGGACTCCACTAATAGTTCCAGTATTGGAATTAACATCAATAAGTCTGGCCACGAGTGCCTGATATAATCAGAAAATCACTAAGATGCAAAATGTAATAAAACAGGAATGTATCTTTAACACCATAATTCATTAAACCTTATGAATTGGAGCAATGTATGGAAGTATTAGCCGCTCACAATTCCTTATCAAACAGCCAATTAATTTTGCACTTTCTTCTTTGCATTTGCTATCTGCACTGCTGACATAACAAGAGAATAAAATCGACATGTAATAGAAAATCTCTTCATCCTTCCAATCAATGAACTGCAAAACGATGAATCTTTCCATATGTGTCCTTTAGCTTAGCTACCAATAAAGTAAATACTTCAACATTACCTCTGCTCTAAGTATGTTAACAACTGTATAAGATGGCGACGAAGAGCTGGAAGAACATAAGCTGGATTTTTCTCTGACAACCTACCAGCCACAGATATTGCATACTCTCTAACATCAAAATCCTGTAGAATTAGATACTTCAACATCAACATAAAGCAAAATAATGGAGCGCCAACACCTAACTACTGGAAAATAAGATCGTACTTAAGTATACCAGGCCATATGATAATATCATAACCACAGCTATACAAGCGCAAAGGAGCCATAATATTGAAGTTGTGCATACTTTTTCAAGTAATGAATAACACCATTTGGTTCATAAGCCAAGTATGTGGAAATTGTGAACAGGGGTCTCCTAATGTGTGCCCATGGGTACAAGATGAGAAGATAAAAATAGAAAATTCTTATTCAAAAAAAATATATATATACTACCCAAAAATTAAAAAAATTAAAAAATTAAAAGAAAAAAACATTCAATGTTTGTGCCTTTTAGAGATTTAAACCATTTAAGAGTATATATTTTCTTCCATAGCATGTTTCTCCCCATAGGCACACATTACAAAAAAGTTATTATTATTTAAAAAGTGAAGGAAACATAAAGTTTCAGCATCAAACACAACAAGAGGGCCACTAAAAGCTGTGTGCCAACTTATTCATCATGCACCATTTCTGAAGTAAAAAAACAGATGTGTTATCCCCAAAATATCCAATTACCACCCTTGAAGAAAAATTCAAGGCAACTGCCCATACACAAATCAGCCAATAGAGCCTACTGAAGATTAAACAATACAAAATATAAATCTAAAGGAAAAATAGCATCATCCCAATACAAGGTATGTTAGTTCTAATACCTCATCATTTAAAGCAGCAAATACTGCATTCAGGTTATCAGCCTGGGCCAAATACTCATCAAAACCTCTATCCCCATGGAGAGAAGTAAAGATAGAGTGTCGAACAGTAACATCAGCATCTGCAACAGCAGAAATAAGAAGCTTCTCCACAAGCTTCAAAAAGTCAAAACCAGTTAGCAACAAGCATATCATATATCATCATAAGAAAAAAGGGACTAAACAAAATAACAATAATCCTATCCCACTAAGTGAGGCCAGTCACATGGATCACACATCGTCATTGGACTCCATCAAAGTACATATTTTCAGGAATATTTTTCTATACGAGATCCCTTTTTAGTGATTTCCTCTAAATTCATTTTCGTGCTCCCTTTATTTCTTTTCACGGGATTAAAAACCATTTAATCTACTCTCCTCCCCAGTGCCTCATGTGACCTTCTTACATGTGTCGAAACTACCTTAACCAATTTTCTAACATCTCATCCATGATAGGTGTCAGATAAATGTCTCTTCATATCCAATCATTTCGTAATATTTAATGCTAATAAAAGAACAAAAAGCATAAAAAAATGCAACACACCTAGAAAGCAACATTAACCGTATTTTGACAAAATTACCAAACCAATTCTAGAAGCCCATGATTTCCTTAACAACCTTTACAAAGCTAATTAATTAGTACTTTGGTGGAACACAACTATTTTGAAAAAATATTGGCAGATAAATCTGCACGCCCCTATATTTTTTGGATGTTCAAATGAATCCATTGGTTTTAAAATTTTCAAAAAAGGTCCCTGCCATATAGTAGATGTTGAAACTGTAAACCAGATGAATTGGATTTAAAACCCATATAGTAAAAAGAAAAACTGATTAGGTCACTGAATTCATCCTACAATTAGAAAATATCATGATGCTCAAATACTAGAACAGTTAGAACCCCACTACAAATTTTAAAGAATATTGCTGAGGATTATGCTGGGCATCCAATTACAACAATTTTAAATATAGGAACATATCTGAACATCCCCAAAAATTAAGAGAACTAAGCTGGGGGAATTCATTTCTTTCCAACAGCACCTCATACATAGGGGGAGAAATATATATTAGCTAACTCCTAACAAATTTTGAATAAAAACCTATTCCACAATTCAACATTTAGAAAATGGATTTGCAAATATAATTATGAAATTGCACCATGCACCAATAACTTCTTTAGATTACAAACCAACTGCTCTTAACACAAACCCTAGCAAAATATTATCCATATAACCTATTGAAAATCTCCCATCGATTATAGATAAAACTAATTTAGAATATTATGTGTGTGTAGATATAAACCTCAGTTTATAAATCGGTTTTATAGGATTGAGTTAAACTTAAAATCCACTCCTTGATATGACTCTCGTTAGAGAGAGAAATTGTAATAGGTTTAAGCAGGTCTACCAAAGGAGAGTCAAGAGGTATGCAGGGAATAATAACATCTATATAATAAGAGGAATGGAAACTGGCAGATATCACTGTAATTTACTAAACAAGGAAATCCGATAAACAATAAAAGCAAATTAAGGGGGTGTCACTTTTCTAGTGGGTACATGGGAGCGTATCCATCTTTGTAATCTACCGTAAACCAGTGCTATACATACTCATATTATGACAGGGTTTGAACATAGGGTTCAATAATTCTTCTACTCTTTGTCTAACTTCAGAACCAGTAGCATCAAATTGTATTCCCTCTCGGATTATTTTAAGATTAATATGTTCAAAGAAACCAATCCTAATAGAGAACTAACTTTATCAGCATATCTTACATGACCTAATAACTCAACATTAGGCTCAACCAATATGAAATACACAACTTAGTGGAAATAATACTCTGGTTTTTACGTTGCTTGACTTTCCTTCATTTTCTTAGTCATTCTTTTCACGAACTTGCTAACCTTTAAAAGTAACAAAGAAAAACTGTCTCAACTTCTGACTTCTTTCTGCTAGCTTAAATAGGTTCACAGTTCACCATAAACTATATAATATGACAATCCAATTTCACAAGCAAAAACCCTATCAAAGTTAGAAATCAAATGACCAAAACCAAGTAAAGAACACCAATTAAAAAAGCTTCTCCCAGAAAATAAAACCTTAAAGAACGGGTAGTAATATTTCTTAAAAATGAAACTGAACAAAAGATATAAAATGTGTGAAATCACAAAACCTCCTCAACAAGGCGCCTGCGCTTCCCCCCTGAACGAGTCAGCCTGCTAGAACCAAAATGTGTGCATGCTATAGCAGAGAAAGAACTGGCAATTAATCTGCAACAACATAGAGCTGCATCTTTTCGTGTAGCCCCATCCTCATCATCCAAATAGACAACAACTGATTCTCTAGCAAACTCAAGTAGCTCATGGCCCTATTATGTCAACAGAATAAAATGAAATTAAACCTCTAGTGATTCCCAACTTGTAAATAAAAAATAAACAAAAATAAATTTTTTTAACAAATATGAATGTCAATAAAGAAAATAAGCATTCAAAACCTTAAAGTTAAAATGAGCAAGAGTTTGCAAAGCAAGTTGTATAAGAGCAGAGCCATTAAGCTCTGAGACTTGCTGAGGTGTATTTACTATTGTCCCTCTGCCCATACTTTGTGAAGACTTCCCCGGATGATAATGGGATTTAGAAAGAACCATAGATATGCTGTCTAGTAACCGGTCTTGAATGGTTGGCAGCAGAGACGGAATGCTGCATAAAAAATAAAACAATGATAAATATGCCTTTCAAAATCAATCACAATAAAGGTTATAGACTTTGCTCTAAGCCAACACTATACCTGGTACTTATTTGCTCCAGGGCTTCTACAAGCACCATAGAGAGGCCAGTAGAAAACATTATATCCAAAAGTCCTCGTACATGAGGTTCCATTGCTGAGCCCATTGCTTTAGCAATACTTCCAACACAAGCCAGGGCCTCAAGTGAAGGTTTGATCCTACGTGGAGCAATCTACATGAACAAAATGACCCAACTGTCAATTCAGATCCTTAATAGGACGAAATTACCAAGCACTTCTCTAAATAACAAATGCAATGCACAAAAACAAAATTATGGCACAAAACTAACATCCAATAACAGTGACTGAAACATACCGCCTCACGTAAGTGAGTAGTTATTGTCGGCAAATAATGGATGAGTTCCCCATCCAGTGCCCCGGCCATCTCTCCGAGTGCAATGAACCCACTATCACGATCTTGTGGTGCTTTCAAGACAGAAAGAATATGATCCATGCATATCTGCAAGGAATTTCATCTCCATGGGCACTCAAACAAATAAATTTTGAACTTCCTCAATAGTCTTCATTTTCCAAGTCATCTTAGACAAAGAAAGCATAATAAAGTAATAGAGCAGCATTCACATACAGTTAAGTAGTTGGTGACGAAACGATCCCGTAGAAAATGTGCAATGCGAGGCAACAATGAAGTTATGCTCAGGCGAACAAGGCGATCCCTGTGCTCAAGGTATCTGAGAACAATTTCAGCAACTTCACGGTATCTCGACATCATAAATTCACCAGTATTCCTGCACAGCCATAATTAGAGATATATGAATGATAGCACACCACGGTAAGAGATTTCTTACTATAAAGAATAGAAAACATTCAGGGACCAGGGTAGTTAATTTTTTTACAGTCGTCATAACAGCAAGGATGGTTATGATTTGAGAAATGATTGGTTAAGCTGTCAGTTAGTTTAGAAAATTTTGACCACTATGTGATAGTTGTTCAGTGGTTAATAGAGTATTGACTGAAAATTGTAGAGAAAAGTTAAGGAGAACAAGGACTCTCAAATTTCCTAAGTGTTGAGTTCCCTTTTGTACACTTCCTGGTTTTCTTCTGTCTTGGACCTGTGATATCTCTGTTATTTAAATCTTGAAAACAGAATAAAATCAATAAAGTTCCTATTTATTTTTCTATTCTACTTCATCTAAATATTATCCAATTCTCTAACAAAATAGTGTGAAAAGATTAATAACTAGTATCTGCAACAAATTTCATAATTCAAGTATATAAAAAAAAGGATAAATTTATTACAGTAAACCAACTCTTGATTTTACTGCATTCTTATATAAATTAACTATTTACAAATTTGCAATATATGGTTGATAACACTATCTCCATCATTGGCTATGTCAAGAAGACACATTACCCTTGGTTGATGACTATACGTACTAAATCAAAGAGTAAATTCAATCACAGTTGATAGATGATAACAAATTCACAGGAGTTCTTTAAGCTTTCATCAAGAGAAATCGGGTAATTGAAAGAACAGAGGTGGATTTTAATACTTCAAATAGGATCAAAAATCAAATAGTTCCAACAATAGTCCTGTATAGTCAGTAAAACTGATATTTAGATCCCATTTCATGTTTAACATACATTACAACATAATTTTTTCTTGTCTAAATCACGATTTCGTGAAGGACAAAACATTTGGTGCCACACATGTTGCCTAGCGATGGTAACAGTCACCAATAGCACATTATAGTGAAACAACAAGATTAAAAATCCAAACCACAGATCTGTTTTCAGTAGAGGCTATTGCAGCACCAATTGTGTCCAAAAAGCAGAACTAGTGTAATGAGTTTCAAAAAGACATGGTGACCTCTTCTAACAACATTGTTTGGGGTGGAGATTGTGATCTTTTCGGAAACCCCTTTTTTCCTACCAAAACACACATGCACTCCACATACACAAGCATATGATAAACTAATGATCACAAAAAGGAAAACAGACACTGTTTATGTAGAATTCTAGATTGAAAATATCAAAAAAAAAATCTGCACATCAACAATGCGTATGTTGAAAATTCTATTAACCTCAAAAGCTCTCCAACAGCAAGAAGTGAACCATGTATGCTGTGCACAGGTGCATTTTTACCCAACCCATCTTGCGTTGCTTCAAACATTCGATAGTACCTATCATCAAAAAGAAAATGAAGGATTCCTCTCTAGTAAAGCATATTGTGCAATAAATCATATAATCAACATGCATAATGAAGGATGAAAGCGATATAAATAGATTTCCGGAAACACAACAGCATACTTATGCTAATCAAAACCACACAGAAAGCCCTGGCCTGCTTGATCCCTCAATATCAACAGCATAACCATCAATGTGGATTCAAATGACCAAAGATATACCCTTTTCTGTAGTTACTCACAGGCCAATTATATTAAACTTTTATTGATTACTGGCCCAGCCCATACTTTTTATTAACAGCATGGAGAACACGCAACAAAGTAAAAAGCTCAATGACTTAATGACAAATTTGGTGCAATTTATTACAGCAGAACCAAGCATTATCTGGGGCAGCAAACAGAAGAACTCCTTGTTTGAAATAACAAACAACTTTGACATTGTTAGTTGAATGAAATTGCATTTTATCATTATCACGAAGAAATAAATTATCACAAAATGGCTGCCATAATCAATAATTCGTGGTTATGATGAGAACATCAGCTTTCAAAGTCTATTCACTGATTGAGTCTACTGACTATAGCTGGCAAGCTGTTGAATAATATTACATGTATACAATCAACCTTTAATTTGATTTTTCAAACTTCTAAGTGAAAGAGAGTTTATTTGAAATTCATCTAATCTAAGTACATCAACCGTCACCAGAGGCTAGCGGCAAAAAAGCATTACTACCGCCGACCAGCTTCGTATTTACTATAGCTTTACATGTTACACATCCTAACAAGTTAAGAACTAACCACTGCACACGCCATCGTGTCTCGCGCTTCTCAATAACACGAAGGCAAGCTCGTAATGCCTCCACGGCCCGCTCACGAACTGGCAACGCTTGATCTCTCAGAGCAACCCAGATAGCATCGACAAACTCTGGCACATGGACATTGAACACAGTGGAAGCATTTTCTGCCATTTCCTGCATGACCAAAATCAAAAGATGGTACATATTCTTAGGAAAAGAGCGGTTCTAAAGTTGTGATGACATTAAGACACACTCGAAATTCATTGAAAGAATTTGAGAATAAATAAATTCCAAAATGATGAAAACAGGCAGGATAAAACTCACCCGTTAGAAGATGAAACTCAAGAATCAAAACATCGAGCAATTCTCATCAAAATAAGAACAATAGTAATGGTACTTACTTTCAAGATTAAGACAGCAGCAAATCGACGATACTCCACTCTATTCCCTCGAAGCCAATCCAAGGCAATTTTAACCTGAAAAGGAAGAGCAGAGGAAAAATAAAAATCAGCAGAGTGTAGTGAAGTCGAAGAGAAAAGAAAAAAGATGCAGAGCAAGAACCTGGCGTTCGACTTCATCGGCGGTCATGGCCCCGCCAGCCCTAGCAAGATGACCAAGAACCCTACTAGCAAGAACCAAGATTTCAGGATCACGCTTTGTATCGAAGACAATTCGCATGTAGCTGGAAAATCTGGAGACCTTGGAAGCATTCTCTCCAAGCGCCACATCTATCAACTCGTCAATAGCCCTCAGCGCTCCCAGATTCTCTGCCACGTCGCTGCTATCCAAAAGGCAGGATATCCTATCATACAACTGATCCATAAATCGAGAAAATGCTTCGCCGCTAATGTCACGAGCTTCTTCCTCCACATGCTTCTTTAGTGCAAGAGAAGCACCCTCCTGAGAAAGGGAGTGAAGTAAAGTGATCCATATGATACGAATTGAATTGACGTATAAAGAATGAAAGAAAGAAAGAAAGAGTGGCACTATGTGATTGCCTTGGGAGTGCCGCGAGTGCATAAATCAGCAAGGATACGGTTGAGAGCATCGCCGGGTCCCGGTCCGGCGGAGGGCGGGCCTGTGTAACGGTGGGACTGAGACGCCGTTGCCATTTATTCGGGTAAAAGCTGAGCCCTAAATTAGTGAGAGAGTGTATAAGTATTAATGAGAAGGAAGAAGAGTGAGAGAATATTTCAGAATGGGAGGGAAGGGTAGTCTACAGTCCGACATCGTTGCATCGCCTGCCACTCAGACAAACCTACTTCTCAAGTGAGGGATTCAGTATATAATAAGGAAGTCGTCAGGTGGACTACCTCTGGGTATCACACCCTCGAATGTAATTCACACCCACCAACAACTTCACTATATATATTTCTCATTTCTAGTTTTATTTTTATCTTATTTTTAATACCAACAACAACTGTTATATTATTATATGTTAATCATTATTAAGAACTTTTATATCCTAATTGTATTGGTATATATATAAAAAAAATACTAAGTATTTTTTAGAAAAAATCAAATAAAATAAAGTTCTCAAAATAAGAAATTAGGGTTAATTTAGATATATAAATGTAAAAATACAATATTAATATAAGTCTTTCTAAAAAGCAATACAATCATAGTATTCAAAAGGTATTTTTCAAAACACCATCATATATGTTTTTAATACCATGACCACGATTTACAAAACATATTTTTTATACTTAAATTTAAAAAATCGCATAAGTTTAATCTAAATTATTTTATCACAAAAATATTTCTAAATTAAACATGAACAGAAATATTAATAACATGCAAATTGTTATTCAACTTAAAACCACATAAAATAGTAAACAATGGATATTTTTGTGTATTTTCAATGTAAATAAAATTTTGAATTCATTATTCTACCTTAATAAAAAAAAACTTAATAAGTTATTTGTAACCCTGTAACTTAACAAGTCAACTATTATCAAATTTTACTATTATATATTTGTATTTATAACTTTTTTATATTTTAATTTATAGGTAGTGTGTGTGATGTTTAAATGATTGTTAAAACAAATGACCATTCTCCAAGCCTATGTGTGTATTTTTATTATGCTCAAATTAATATATTAAACAATTTGTCTTATTGTACGCCTTGAATCTAATTAATATACTCACAAAATATAAATAATTTTTTTAAAAAAGTTAAGGGATATATTTTTATAAATAATATTCTCAATAAATTATAAAATAATATATATATATATATATAACAAAGAGATTGTTAAATTTAAATTTTTAAATTAAATGAAAAATAAATAATTTGTTTGTGATGTAACCTTCCTAAAATTTAATTATCACAAAGCCAAATAGTTCACAATAATTAAAGTTATTAAAAATACACAACCAAATTTTGTAATTAATTATTACGAGTTCATTTCAAAATATGTTTTTATGTAATTAAATTATAATGTCCTCGGAATACTTTGAATATAAATGTTTGTCATTCAAATTATGATGTCTTCGAAATACTGTCAATCTAATTATATTGAATAAAAAGTTTACAATTCAAATTATAATGTCTTCAAAGTACTGTCAAACTAATTATATTAAATAAAAATATTTACAATTCAAATTATAATGTCCTTGAAATAATGTGAACCTAATTATATTGAATAAAAATGTTTACAAGATAGAATGAAAGTAGGAGCTATCAATCACTTCCAATGGACTGTCATTCAAATTTTTGTTGTCTTTAAGTTTGTTTTCTGTTCATCACACCAATTGAGAATAATATAAAACTAGTTCAGATCTTAACGCATACACAATAAATATGTAAATAATATATAACATGTTATTTTATTTAGACTTTTTATTTATAATTTTTTATTAGATTTTTTATTAGAGTCGACTTACTACTGTTTAAATTATTTTAAATCTGATTATGAATTTAATTGTGATGTTTTTTATTGCCTTGCGACAATTAATCTTAACCGTTCAGTTCAGTTCATTCCATGACCGATCAGTCTCTGTGCAGTACACTTTCTAATTAAAATAGTTTGAGTTTGGCACCATCCAATCTACTCCCATAATCATCATGGCTGCCTAATCATAATGTACATAAACATATGTATTATTTTAAAAAGAAAAACATATCTAATCCCTTTAATCAACTAAGTATAAAATGATATCATAATAAAATAAATTCATTACAATAACAAAATATTTATAAAATACTTAAGGTCTTTTTTAGTCTATACATTTTAACAAAATAAAGTTTTAATGGACAAAAAAATTATTATTTAAAGAAAAACATACTTTAATAATTTTAACATTTAATTAAAAATAAAAAAATAAAAGTTAATTATTTATCATCCATCCATGACTTAATAACTAAATAAAAAAAATAAAAGATAGTTATTAAATAACAAATTTTTTATTTTAAATTAAATATTAAAATTATTAAAATATCCTTGGTTTAAGGTATATTTTTCTAAGATTTTTTTGTCTATTAAAATTTTGTACACTTTGCTAAAATATATTCACTAAAAAAAGACGTTACATAAATTAGTAAACCCCATATATATATATATATATATATATATATATATATATATATATATATATATATATATATATATATATATATATATATATAAAATAAAAAAATAGAATACATTCGTGAATAAATATTTACAAGTGTTTTATATTAATTTTTAAATAGTACAGATTAGTATGACATTCTTAAATTGTTAATTATATGTCAAAATGTAAACTCTTATATCTCAATTTCAATAAGGGTGAATTAGATTTTCACAATTTTTAAACTATTTAAACTTTTGACATTGTTTTAAAAGATTTTTCTGACCAGTAAAGTAAAATGTATGGCCAAGCAAAAGAACACAACAATTTTGTATTGGTTTAACTTTGAATTGAGTTTACATCCAATCATCCTCCAACAATATGAGTTAAATAACATGTTAGAGAAAATTCACTCGATTATAATAGTCGATAATACAATAACCTCTCTCCATGTATCTTCATCACACTCTAATACACAAAAATTCTAATATAAATAGACTATACACACACCCTCTTAAAGTCTTGCCTACCTAACAAAGACAAAAACAATTTACAAGAATGGTAACCTGGGTGCACCAATAAGTGTAGATATCATAGTTAGACATAACAAAATTATTAGTTCAATACAGTTCTGGACGTGTTTTTGTTTTAATTTAAACAAAATTAAAATGTTATTTATACTTGAAAATGAGTTAGAACACATATATAGTCTAGCTACAAAATTGACGCATTTAACCGATCATGTTATTTTCATAATTGATTAGGCTTTAGTAACTGTTTTAATCGTTTAGTTTAGTTCCTTAATCAATTAAAACAAAGAGAATATATCCCTGGTGTGTCTGTGACCCAATTTTGCTGGGAATCAAACTGTGAGTCTAAGTCTCATATTGAATAAAAATGAAAAAGAAGAGCATTATACAAAAATGAAAAATCTTAACCAATTGTCTCAAGGTTTTAGATAGAGAACGGTGTCAATTATTTTGTATGGTTTGATTCAGGTCTCATTGATGATTGTGTATTCCAGATAAACTTCTTCCTTTTTAGACCTAATAATTTTAACATATTATGAACTATACTTAATCAAATAAGACAATAACACTACACTAAATTTATGCAATTTTACCATTATATACAATCAACCGTCAATCTTACATGAATTTAATATAATCTTAACAATTTAGCCACATAGAAAAAAAAAACATTAACAAGTTGATCATAAAAAAAACTTTACCAAACTTCAGAGATCTCTACCTTTCAACATTATATGGTTTTAAATTTTTATAAAGTTATCCATTTATAAGAGCAACTCAATTCACCTTCATTTCTTTATAAACCATCCACATTATTTTACCTTTTTTATTTTATTTTTCATACTTTTGTTTTTGTATATTTAATTGTATACTCTAATCTGTTTTTCTTTTCAACAAAAATTAGTGTCTTAAAACAACATACTCAACGAAAGAAGTGGGCACTGACCAAAAAGTGAATAAATCAGGTGATTTACAAAAAAGTATGCTCATTTTGCTAAACGTGAATATTAACACAATTTAAAAATCATTCTGAATAAAATAAAATAAAATTGTAACAATAATATATAAAAAAAGAATTAAGACATAATTTCACGAAATAGTTAAATTGCTTAAAATTAGTAAATTTCAAATTTCTTCTCAAATATAAGAATATGTAAATTTTTACATTTTCAAATTCATATTTTATTTTTCATATATTTTCTTAATTTTTTATTTTGGTTTTGTTAGTCTATTTTGACTAAAATCAAGACACAATGAAGATGATTATTTTGGTTGACGCCAATTTGAGTTATTTATTTATTTATTTTATTGATATATACACTTAATTTTTCAATTTAAGTTGTTATAATATATTTTTGTAGATCAATAATATTTATTGTTTGATATTAATTATAATTTTATAGACCAATGTCCGAGGAGACTACTTCGTCGTGGGTGTATTTTTTTTTTCAATTGATGTTTTTCGTGATTATTTTTTTAATGATGCTTGAATTAATTTTGTTATCATCAACATAAATATTAATTTTTGTCAACAGTTTGTTTGTTTTTTCAATATTAGATTGAAAAACTATGAGCCAACATTAATATATAATTGTTATTTTATCAATATACTTGGAAAATTGTCACTTGACATTAATAAAAATAGTTAGAAAAAAACCGTCAATTATCAAGATCATATAAATAATCTTGATCAATGTCAACATAAATAATTGTGTTCGACATGATAATTTTTTTTTAAAATATTGGTTAAAAAAAAGTGACAAATTTTGACAAAAATAAAACATCAATCCAAATCGACTATATAAAATAATTAATTTTTATAATTTTTAATTCTTAACAACTATTTAGCATTTAACTAAATTTTTATATATAATAATAATTAAAATACTTTATTTAAATAAATAATTAAAATTCATTATTTTTTTCTATTCAAACAAAATATTTTAAAAATAAAATAATTTAAAAAAAAAAATTTAATTTCAATGTAATTATATATCTTAAAAATTACAAAATTTTGTAAACCAATATAATTTTAAGCCTAACACGAACCATGGTTAGAGTTTCCGGCTTAAGTGTGCTGGTAGAAAAGAAAAAGATGTGATAAGTATATATTTAATGTTGAAGATAATCATTAGCTTTAAATAACAAGAAGTTATACACAAGATGTTATTTTATATTCATCATGGAGATTAACTATTTATAACTTCCTGATTAACTCCATCCTTGAAATGAAAACTCAATTAAGAGTCTAATAATTAATTTTTTAATAAATTATTTTCTATCTTCTTTTTTCTTGTATTATTTTTTTCATTTCTCTTTCAACCCATTTTTTCATCATATATGTAAAATAGTTAGTAACTTTATCATTGATCAGTATTAAGGAATATAAATTATTGTTTTTAAGTTGAGTTTTTTGTTTCAACTGCAATTTTTTATCCACAAATATCAAAACTGATCAAAGTTTAAAGATCAAACGATTAGTTTTTTGAAATGATATATTAAAAAGGCCAAGAGTTTTACATATTCCAACACAGGCAATTGTTCACACTGTTTTAGTCATCAAAAGTTTTATGTCAAATAAATAATATGTCCGAAGATAGTTGTAAGAACTATTAATGATTTGTATGGTAATATTATTAATTTAATAATAACCATTTAAAAAATATATCAAATATGATTTTTGATTAATTAATAGTACAAAAACTTTTATACCCATAACATATGGGTATTAAATTCTTTAATATAATGCATAAAATGAAAAGTACGTCAATATGTATGAAATAAAAGTCTACAAAAGAAACCCCAAATGGAATGAAAGAGAATAAACCTAGAAAATCAGAATTCAATACAGTTAAAACGTCTCACTGGGTAACATCGTCAATTTTCTTTTCCTCAATCTTAAATCTCGATGTTTCTTTATATGATTTTATTCTCAGTTTATAATGTAATTATATTACCATTAACGTGTATTGTCTAATGAAATTCATCCTATGACCAATATTTCAACCGAAAAGAAAAATAACAGTGTATAGTTAATTGTACAAAATTGATGCAGAAAGTAAATGTTAGGATAAAATATATAACATATATAGAGGTTTAAAATAATTAATTTTAGAAAAGTGAAAATCTTCTGATAAGGCGAAGTAAGAGATTGGAGATATGATATAATGAAGCATTAAGATTTAGGATTTGATAACTTGCTAATCCTGGAGTTTTTATAAAGAGTAATAAAGCATTATGATAGGAGAGTTAAGTTTGTGAGTTGGCACACCTTAAACGTGAAATATAAATAGTGCATTATGTTCTCCAACTCCAGAACGCCAAATCGCAAACACCTTCAAAGCATGATGAAGAAAAAGTGCAGTTCAGGTCGGCAAAGGATTCCGATTGAGAAAATACCAAAAAAGAGTCACTTACAAGTAACATTTTCGAAGCGTCGTTCGGGACTCTTCAAAAAAGCGAGTGAGCTCTGCACACTCTGTGGAGTAGAAATCGCAATCATCGTTTTCTCTCCCGCGGACAAGGCCTTTTCGTTCGGCCACCCGCAAGTTGAATCCGTCGTTGATTCTTACGTAACTTCAAACTCATCACCAGAGTATAATCGCAGTGGTGGTGGTCACCAACTCGTTGAGGCTCATCGCAGTGCTAATATTCGTAATCTCAACGCGCAACTCACTCAGATTGTTAACGAGCTAGAGATGGAGAAAAGGCGAGGAGAAGAGCTAGATCGAGCGTGGAAAACGAGACAGAGCCAATTCTGGTGGGAGATCCCCGTTAACGAACTTGGATTGCAAGAGTTACAGCATCTGATGTTTTCGTTGGAGGAACTGAAAAACACTGTTGCAAAATATGCTACTCAAATAATGTCCATGGACCAAACTACTATTGGGCCAACAGTAACTGGACCCGGGCCCATTGGATTTACCCTTGGGCCTTACGATGCTTTCGACACCAAACATGCTGATATTTACGCTAATGCCCCCGGTCTGAGCTTTCCATATTAATTAAATTAAAGACATGTACTTGCTAGTCCTATCCTTATTTCCCATTCTAATAAAATTGTTGTACAATCTTAGAATAATATAAAAAGAGGGTTTTTGAAAAGATAATGTGTGTAGAAGTAAAGCATAAATAGCTGTCACGTACCCTAAATTCCAAAGTGGTGATGTTACGTGAGAGAATGAACGGCAGATCGTAACAACACACATAAAATATCATTAATTGCCTGCATACGATTGTCATTTTCCTCCATTAATATTAATTGACTATTTCCTAATAAAAAGAATTGTATGCAGTACTTTAAGGAGAAGCTTTCAACCAGAAAAAGGACGTCAAACATTTTCAAACTCGTCGTATGTAAGTGGGAGTAAAAATATTAAGAAAAGTCATTTTAAAGCTGGCTGGTTAGTATATAGTGCGTAATATATTATTATATTATTCTTAATATTACGTGATATAGTACTTTTATAAAATATATAATTCATGTATTTAAGTTTACATATATAATAATAATAATGCAAAACTCATAGGTATTATTAATATTTATAAAGAGGTATAACTGACCTGGACTGGGTTGAGTTTGATATACTCTTTTATTCAACCAGATTAAATTTAACTGGGTTAAGTATTATCAAATTTACGATCTATACCAGCTGTGATTGAACTGGGAATAAGTTGAGTAATTTAAACTATACTATAAAATAAATATTTCCAGTATTTTTTAATAATAACTAGTGAAAATATATGCTTTAAAGTTTTCTTTTTTATTATAATAAAAAATATTTTCTATAATTTTATTGTAAAGATAAATGTTTTTTATTTATTTTGTAAGTAGATTCATAATTAAAAAATGATTAAGTTAGAAAAAGGGTTAAATTTAAAATAAAAAACATTTATTTAAAAAGTAAAATTAGTAAAAATTTTATTTTATTTATTTATTTAAAGGATAAATTGAAAGTTAAATATGGATAAAAAAAGAATATATATATAGATATAGATAAAGCAGCGACACTACTTATAATTAGTAAAATATATTTATATAATAAATATTATTTTCTGACAAATAGAAAATAATATATTTATTTGTATTATATTTTTATCTTCTAATTGTATTTGTCCGGTTTGAAATTTATGATTACGTTTGTTAGTTTGGTACGTCTCACTTAAGAAACTTATTTTTCATATAAACAAATAAAACTTTCAAATTTGGAATTAATTGATTTATGATGTCTTTTACATTCTAGAACCCAACCATATTCTCGAAGCAACAATTTGAATAAAGTGGAAACTGTATATATTATATATATTTTTGGAACTTTAGCAAGCTTAAAATTGTTCATTATATATATCAATAGTTGGTGAACAACAAAATAAACTTATAGGTATAGAAGAGGTTAGATTTAGTTTGCATCTACGACCATCTCGTAATAAATCACAATTAATAAAATAACGTCTTTATTTTATTTCTTGTTATCATTAGACTATATTCTTCTAATTATAATTATTTATTTATATGAGTAAAAACATATATATATATATATATATATATATATATATATATATATATTTATTAAAAAATAATATTGAATATTTGGAACAGGTGTGTGATAGTTGGATCTCCGACAGAGGTGTGAGAAACATAGATGTACGCAAAGTTGACGGCGTACGTGCGCACTCTGAACACGACACCCTTTGGCCAACCACGCTTCGCTGGTATCCACTCTCTCTCTCTCTCTACAGCTCATTGCCTCAATTTCATAACACTTTTTCTGTTACCTCTGTGTTACAACTGTATCACTTCCATCCCGCCACGTCAGATAACACCATTTTATCACCACCACTCCAATCATTACATCATATTAATTCAATAGACTAAAACATAGTTATTATGAATTTATATGCTGCGGAGAGGTTCTATAAATAATTTTCTGGATCAAGAGAAAAGTGAATATTGAATTTAAGAAAATTTGAAAATGAATTAATTGTTATTATTTTAAGCATTAGCATAAAAACTTCGTTAGGAAAAAATTTAATATATAACTAAGCAAGGTAGTTGAAAATCAGGTAAAAATGAACAAATTATAAACTATTGATTTTATTTGATTAATTAGTCAATAAAAAACCAGTAATTTTCTGTCATTAAAAACACGCCTAAATAAAAGAGAACGAATGTAAAAGTTATCTTATTTTTAAGAATTATAATAAACATGTGATATTGTGCTGGTTTAAAAATGAATATTATATCGGTTTTCTTGAAAACTTTTCAAAAATATCATCGTATAGAGAAAATCGTATCTAGATGATTAAGTACACCTTTTTATTTGTATTGGTTTTTCTTTCGAAACTAAAAAAAAATATTATAGTAGCATTGAGAAAACCCAGCTAGATGATTAATTTCACCTTTCTATTTATTTATTTTTTATGAATATGTATGTATTATAATACCAGGTCATTTATTAATTGTTGTTATCAACACTAATTTGAATGAAATGATATTTAAATTTTCTTAATCGAGATTATTGACTGATGGGAATGATAAAATATTATGAAGGAGAAAATGTCTTAGTTGTATTTGGAAAAATAGTTAAAGATAATATACATTATACTAACAACAATTAATTAAATTTTATGGCTTATATTACGTATAAAAGAAAATTAAGCAAATCACTGCGTCCACTGTTAATGTTTCCGTATTTGGTGATTTTGATGTTATAAGATCAGAGAGGAGTTGGTGTTTTTTATTTGGTAAAACAGAGGAGAGGAGTGAATGTTAGATGAGAATAAGCGACAGTCAAAATGTGGTATATTTTGAATTGGTAATAATGGAGAAAGGTATTTATTAATGCTGTTTTTATTTTTATTAATTTACCATTTACTAGAGGTTTTTGAATTATGAATTATGAAATATGGTGGACTTAATTAAAATAAAAGAGTGGGGAATAAAAACTGTAGCCATTATTTTTAATTGAACTTGTTGATTCATGTATGAGAATTTAAATTGAATAAATGGGTAATTAAGAGGGAAGAGTATATTCTCTGTATCAAAACCTGAAAGCAAAATAAATAAATTTTGATGGTAAATAAAAGTAATAGAGTATATTAAAAGAAAATAATGGAATTTATATTATTATTTGTAAAATATGGAAGTAAAATATTAATTGGTAATTAATGATAAAAGAGAAAGAAGAAAGAATGAGAAATGTGAAAGAAAGAATAATGAATCTCCAACAGGTTACAGGCTGTCATATTCAGTTTCCTTGATAATCTCTCCTTTCTCTCTCTCTCGTTGAGTGTCACCTCAGCTGTCAATGTACAAATATATGAATATGAGTGAGCAGTTGCTTCCTCAACGCCAAAATCTATTGGCTACTCTCTCATATTAATCGAATCCACCCTCAAGCTTCATTCATTCATCACTCTTTCATTCAACATGGATCCGTGCCCCTTCGTGCGGATTCTCGTCGGAAACCTCGCCGTGAAGTCGCCGGCGTCGTCCAAACCTTCTTCGTTCTCAGGCAAGGTGCACCCTTCCACTTCTTCCTTATTCTGCAAGATTCAACTGAAGGGAGTGGATTGTGAGGAATCTCTTTCAGGCAGCAACGTGTGCAGTGTTCCTCTGATAACGGAGTTGGATCCACATCCTCGGTCGCTGGCGGCATCCTTCGATTTCTCCAAACCCAAAATCATGAAAGCGTCTAAGAAAGCCCAGATAAAGATATGGGTGTACAAGGGGGCGGCCACTCCCTCCTGCATCTTCACCTCCGCCAAACTAATAGGCAAAATCTCCATTCCCCTCGATCTCACCCTCGCCGAATCACGCGCCTGCACTTTCCACAACGGTTGGCTCCCCCTTACCAAAACCACCAATCGGGTCCAGTTACTTCATTTAACTATCCGGGCCGACCCGGACCCGCGCTTCGTCTTCCGCTTCGACGGCGAACCGGAGTGTAGCCCTCAGGTTTTCCAAATCAAAGGCGACGTCAAGCAACCCGTTTTCACTTGCAAGTTCAGCTTCAGGGACAAGAATCCCGCTCACTTCCCTTCGCCCAACGCTAACAGTACCGCGGAGCGAAAAGGATGGTCCATCACCGTTCACGACCTTTCCGGCTCGCCGGTAGCCGCCGCCTCCATGGCCACGCCCTTTGTCCCTTCCCCGGGTTCGCAGCGGGTCAGCCGCTCCAACCCCGGAGCCTGGCTCATAATCCGCCCCGACGGAGACGGCACGTGGAAGCCCTGGGGCCGCCTCGAGGCCTGGCGCGAGCCCAACAACTCCAACGCCGTGGGCTACCGATTTCAAATCCTCCCCGCCACCGCTGACCCAGTCACCCTCGCAGGGTCCACCATCAGCTCCCAGCACGGCGGCAAATTCACCATCGACGCTACCTCCGGCGTCACTCCTTTGAACACTCCGCGCGGCAGCTGGGATCTCGGGTCCGGGTCCGGGTCCAGTTTGGATTTCGGATTTGAACCGAATTCGCTTTTTAACAAGGGGTTTGTGATGTCAGCGACAGTGGACGGTGAAGGGAAGTGTAGCAAGCCCGAAGTGGAGGTTGGGGTACAGCACGTGACTTGCACGGAAGATGCTGCTGCTTTCGTTGCTCTCGCGGCGGCCCTGGATTTGAGTATGGACGCTTGCAAGCTGTTCTCCCAGAAACTCCGCAAGGAGTTAAGGCAGTAGATTCTGGATTTTGTCTTTTCGAGGTGAATTCCTCTGTCATTCTTAAGGCTATGTTCTGTGATCATTTTGGAGAGACCAAGACTCAGTTTTTTTTTTTTTTCAGTTTTTTTGAGTTGGAGTGAAGATGTACAGTTAGGAAATTATTTGGCATTTTTTTTAGTACAGACATAAAGTTTTGAATTTATTTTTGATGATCTTGTATTCTTTTATTCTTCGTTGTTTTTTTATGAAGAGTTGCTCTGTACAGAGTTTTTAATTGATGTCTGGTGTGCATCAGAATCCTATGCACGAGTGCGTGATCTCTGATACGAGAATTTACCTGTATTATTTTCTTACCTTCTCGTAATAAAGAAATGAATGTAAATATTTGGAAAGCCAAAAGTAATAATAATGGGATGAGAAGGAGCAAAGCATTAGGCCAGCCTGTAGACAGCCAAAATGCTTCTGTCCACATCAAACCTTGATATTATATTTCCAATTTTATAGCCACATTTCAAAAGAAATCAAAATCACTATCAAAACTTCTTGACTTCAATTAACGGCTTTTAAGGGTTACCTTTATTTTTATTTTTTCCAAAATAATCAATATTAACGTACAAAAATTGTACAATTATTTAATGTTTAAGAGAGTATAAGAGTTTATTTCCATTGTGAAAGTAATTTGTTGGTTGGAATAATTTTCTTTTGACGTATAAATAATTAATAATATAGACAAATAATGTCAGGTACATTAAAAAAAAGAGATAATCGATTATGGTGCAGGATGGATTATATCTTATAAAGATATTCAATTTAAGTTGATTATTACATGGCACAAACAATTTTGATATATAATTCATTATATTAATGGGTATTTTGATATATAATTCATTATATTATTTAATTAATTATTATTTTTATTCTTTCATATAAATCTCAAATCTATTACAAACTTTTTCTTAATTTTCAAGCATTTCAACCTAATACAAACAAGCTTACTCTACTAAATTTTATCTCCTTTGTTTCTCTTTCCACAGGGATAACAAGTCAAGGTTATAATTTTCACTACTTTCCAACAGAGTTCACTTTAATTTGAATTTTAAATTCGCTCAACATCTTTCTCAAACCACGATCTTTGAACTTTGTTCATATATATGATGTTCTTAATTATTTATTTCTTTCAATTCATTCTTTAAATTAATTTTGAAATTAAATTTTAAAATCTTCTTAAAATAATCTATAACAGTTAAAAATAATCATACATTACTTGTCAAAATTCCATCTACATATTTTAAAAAATACATATATTAAAATTGGCAGTTATACATGTAAAATATCCTATACAGTAAACTCTATAAGACAGTAGTACATTGACAGGTAGTAGAATGACAGAGAAACTTGTGCATCTATTATTGAGAAGTTGAGTTGCCACTGAAGAATCTAATCCAAATCAACAGTGATGAGCTTAAACCAGCTCGAGGCCTGCAATTGCACCACTGAACAAGATGAAAGAGTAACCAGCATTATCCATTAATTAATGTATTCATACAATGCAGTGATTTGTAAGGGACGAAAAGGCTCCATTTGAATTCAATTTGACGTACCATATGACTCAACTGCTGTATTTTGGTGCAGAAATGTAGTTGTGGACAACTGGAATGGACATGTCCTCTTCATGGCCCGCAAGAATCATCCTTTCTGTCAGCTTCAAACAGATAAAGATGACAGTATAAACTCATCCCTACCATCCAATTACTCATTTCAAAATCTAGCCAACTCATCACTCATCATATTAAACTAATGGAAAATAATACTTGAACAATCATTTTTGACAACATTTAGACACGCGCACACGTGTCAAAATCTGAGTGGTCCAGTTGGAAAAATTAAATGAAAATGGACTACTCAGATTTTGACACGTGTGCACGTGTCTAAATGTTGTCAAAAATAGTTGTTCAAGTATCATTTTCCTAAACTAATACACACACAACCACATACTTCCATCATTTTTGTTAATACATCGATAGTGCCATCGATTTCAAATTTTTTAAGTAGAATTTGATTTACATTCCGTAAGAGCAAGTACTCTACTAAAGATAATAGATATAATTAACAAATACTCCACACTAATACTATATTATGATTACAGAAAAATGTTTCTTTTAGAAATTAATATCAATGGGAAATTATAAAATTACATAAAGACAAATCCATTTAATTAATCCTATTCATAATTTTATAATAGATGAATTTTAACCAACCAGTAAAGTGCACAATTTTGAAAGTTCAAATATTTTTGTAATTAATGAAATTAAGTGCTTGCCAAAAATGTGTCCAAAATATGTTACTACCATGCCTTAAATTTTTTTTTTAAAAAAAGAAATTAAAAAAAATAAAAATATATATATATATATATATATATATATATATATATATATATATATATATATATATATGTATAAATATTTCTTCCATTTTTCTTCAATTAATTTCTTTTTAATATTTTCCTAACCTTTCTTTCCACTGTATCAAAGCATAAAAGAAGAAGAAAAGAAATAAATTGGAACAAGAAGACTAAAGCTGTGTTCGGTTGGAGTGATTTGGGGGAGATGAGAGATGATTTGAATGGATTTGTGTGGATTTGAGTGTAATTTTTTTGTTGTTTTTTTGAGTGGATTTGTGGGTAATTAAGAGTGACTTTGGAAGTAAAGTTTACGAGAATTAGTGTAGAATTTGATTTATGTGATAGATTTTAAAAATTAGTTTAATTGGTAGAAAATGAAGATGACCAGATTGCCCCTAGTTATAAAAGTATTATAAAATGTTATTTTGTAATGTTATATTTAATTGTAAAAATGTTTAGGAAGAGAAAAAAATTATGAATAATTGTTAAAATTAATGTTTAAAATGTTTCACGTGGGTAAACAAAAAGATTAGTTTCTGAAAGTAAGTAATTATTAAATTTGACTAACAGTAATTAGATTAACTAGCTGACTTGTTCAAATGAAAACACATAATTTTTTTTAAATGAAATTAAAACTCTTTTTTGCGCAAAATTAATCTAATTGGATAAAGTTTACACGACTAATTCAGCTTGATCTTATTATTTTTTGTCGCTGGTAAGGAAAAAAAAATAAAAAGAAAAAAAATAAGGGAAAAAACAGAAACTTAAAAAAAATTATTTTCTCTTTTTAAAATGCATTGGAAAAACTCCAAAATTAATTTACAAAACATTTCAATCTTCTTGGGAACAAAAGAAACAAATAAATGTTGTTTTTTGTTCAAAGTTTAGTGGTTGAAACGGACCAAAAAAGAAACAAATATTGTTGCAATTTTGCTTAAAAATAAAAACCGAAAGCATAGAAGAAGGAACAAACTTATTGGAGTATTTTTTTCAGTTTTTCCTCAGACGAAAGCGATCGATTTGTAGAAAAAGAAAAGAGAATTAAATTCATTGATTGATTTATTATTAGATAAGGGAACAAAGAAAGATGAAGCATAGATTCACACAAAAATCCAAATTATATATTCACGCGTAACCGATTACAGCATCAGTAATCGAATACACCATCCACCATTCATATATATTTGTAGCTGCACCGATTACGCAGTCCCGTAATAGAATAAACTGATTCAATATTTTTTCTAATAACTGTAATTGGACACAGCGTCTGTAATCACATATGGAATCAAATGTGTTAAGGGCAAAAGTGAAATTTTATTCACAATGAGTGCAAATCATCGCATATATGCGAGTGATCATATACAGACGTATCTTGCAAATCCACTGTAATTCATTCTCGCAGATCAGCAGAAACGAACACGATCGCGTTTCATTTCTTCGCTCTCAAACCCGTTTGAACAGTATAATCTGTTCAAACGAATAAAGGCTAATGGGGAAAAGGAAAAAGAAGATTGCAGGGCAAGTAATAAAACAAAGCAGCAAAACAGCAGTAGATAGTGGAAAAAAAAACTAGTTACATATTCAAACTTTGATATGAATATCCACAAGCCTACCTTTGTAACTTTGATGGTCTTGCCTAGACATTTATCTATTTGACAGGAAAAAGTGTTCAAATATCAACATGGGTCGAAACAAAAACTCTAATCTCTCAGCTCTTCTTGAGAACAAAAAACCATGCTTTTAGTCTGTTGCAATGGCGTCAACAACATCCCCTTCTTTTATAATATCTGGCAACGTATCCAGATCAGTTCGGTCCTCTGCGACACTCTTGAGGATGTGAGAATCAGATGAATCACCTTTGAATCCATCCTTAATAGAATCAGTGTTCTCATTCGTATGAGAAATATTCTGAGTATTGTTAGTTTCACTCACTTCAGTGTTATTATCTGTTTCATTTGATGCCACAGATTTTGTAGTGTTCTCTAGTACACCACCCTCAAGATTAGAAGATTCACCTGCAGCTGCATCTCCCTTTTCTATTTCAACAGGAACTGCCGAATTAGAACCGGGCTGGTTTTCTTCATAGACCTTATTGCCATCCTGCACTAACCCTTCTGTGAGTATATTTTTTGCTACCCCGGTTACTATTGTGTTCACGGTACCATTTTGAGTTTGGTATGATTCAGAAAATATCACCGTTTTATTCAGTTCAAATGAAGTATTGGCACTGATTCTTGTCAACTCATTGCTTCCTCCAGCAATCACTACTGTCAGATTAGTGCCTGCTTCTGAATGACTGTCCAAAAATGTCGTGGTAACATTGTGTAGATGTGAGCTATACACAGCGTTGGACAAGCTCGCATTGAAAGACTGCTCACTCGCCAATTCAGCTTCTTTATTATTAAAATCTAAGTTTACATCAGGGTTTTCTAAAAGTGACACAGTTTCAGTGCTAGTTGTACTAGTATCGTGAGTCACAGCACTAGATGCATCATCCCCCTTGTAATGTTGCTCCCGAGCTTCATGACTATTGTGTTTTTCAACTGAACCATCCCTTTCCTCCTCTTTACTGTTGTTTTCTTTCTCATTACTCTCCTCTTCTTTTTCTTCCTCATCGTCGGGCAGATCTTCATCACGATCAGTATCTGCTGTTGATTGCTCTTGATCAGTCTCATCTATCTCATCATCTCCTCCACCCCTTTCATCTTCCATTTCATCATCTCCTCCACCCCTTTCATCTTCCATCTCATCGCTTCTGCTTTCATCTTCCTCTTCCTCTTCTCCTCCTACTCTCAATCCAAGCTTGTCATCATTTTCTTCAAATTCATGCTCATTTCCTTCTTCTTCACGTTCATTGTGTTCATGTTTATCTTCATCCTTACCTGGATGAAGATCTTTTCTACCAAGTTTCGGAGTCGGATACACAGTCTTAGTTCCAACTGACACTTCTCTATCATTTTCATCATATTCATTTTTCTTATCACGCGAGTGCTTAACCTGATAGATCAACCAGAAGCAAACGCCCAACAACAGAATAATCTGCAGAATATGCTTTACCTTGATGCCTCTGGTTCTGCTGTTCCTACTTGGCGACCGCTTAATCATGCTTAACTTACACAGAAACTCCTAATAGTAACTGATCCGAATGGCTAGGCCAGACTCCCTGCTTTCAATTGGAAAAACATAATTAAAGAACTAGGTGAACAATTATCAGTAATGTAAAGATACACTAATAACCCATAAATTCATGTATAAATCAATGGCGACCAAACGGTATTTAAAAAGAAAGCTTCAGAGTTCCAAGAAATGAAAAAAAGAAAGATAAACTATTTAACATCAACTCAACATTTATTCACCATTCACGAACATCTTAACACAGATAGGATACAATAGTGGGGAAGGAGGGTGGAAGATGGAATAAAGAACTAAAGAATAAACATTTCACGCAAAAACCCATAACAGTGTCAAAAGAAAATTTCAATTTCAACAAAAGCTGATCAGAATCATTTAGAATAATTATAAATACTAACTCAACTCTAAACAAGAAAACACTACCCAGATTATCGGCCGATGGTTATGGTTTTCCAGCAGAAACAAATGCTTCCCCAAAGAAAACGCAACTAAAAAAAGAACAATTTAAGAAAACAGTGGAAGGGCGATGAGTGCTGTGTGGGAGGTTTTAGAGCAAACCCTAAAGAAAGAAAGAAAAAAAAAACACAACCAACAGAAAATTTGAAAGAAAATAAATCTTGATAGATATGAACCGAATTCCTTCATTCTATGAGTGAGAAAAAAGAAAGTTTGAATAGAGAAAAGGCAAAAGCTTGTTCCATAAAGGAAGATAAATGGTAAGAAGGAACATCACCTGAATGAGAAGCAATGCAATGGAAGCAAGTAACGAGTGGAAGCAAGTAACGAGTTGAGTTGTTAACTCAGGAGAAGACTATAGCCATATATAGCTTGCCGAGGCTTTTCTTCACTCCAACTGCTTTCTTCCCAAATTAAACCATAATTTTTTGTATTATAGAGAATTATGTTAGTTTAATTTATTTTAATTTAAAAAACATTACTTATTAAAAGATAAAATTGAATAATAAATGTGTATACTAAAAGGATAAATTCACATTACTCAACAATACTCTAATTTAATTTAATTACTTAAATTAAAAAGAATCAATATTTATGAGATTGTATCAATGCTTTTAATTTTTTTTATCAGCCTATACTTTATTTTCAATATAAATTTAGGTGTTATAAGATATATAATACCAGAATAAATATAAATAATATCTTATTTTTAAAATTGGGTATTAGTATAGAGTTGAGTAAATACTTTTATATTTTTTTACAAAAAAATAACGATAAAGAAAAAAAGTTTTGCAACCATTGACTATAAGAAGATGAACAAAGAACAAATTTGTTCATGAGTCATTCCTTCGTGTTGTAGTCACACGCACAAATGTTTAGTTTCATTAGTCGACATCATCAATTAATCTTTTCATATCATCAAATTATCGTTTTCGATATAAATAAATTTATATTAAGTATTAGACTATAAGTATATTATTATTATTATTAGTTTATGATTTGATTTTTTTTATATATTATTATTTTAATTGGTCATTATTATTGTTATCTTTAAGATTCTACTGTTATTATTATTGTTTATGATTTTTTTTATTATTAAATTTATTATTTTATGAATTCATTTTAACTGTCATTATTATCATTAATTTATTTATTATTATTATTTTTCACTTGTTATTACTAATACAACAAGTTCATAAGATAATTAATTACATCTATAACTTAGTGAATTATGTGATTTTTCTTCACAATAATATACATATGTTACCTAAATGAAATATAATCTTAATTCAATTTGTGAGAATTTTATCATTATAAATAAAAGACATCTACAAACTTTTGTTATGGAAGAAATCTAATTTTGTTTATGAGATTTTTCTGCATTGATACGTAATATCTTTTAAATTTTGATACATAACATTTCATTTTATGATTTTGACACATGATATATTTCAAATACAGTTAAAATGGTAAACTAATTTAACATAATAAGCTAAATTTACAGTAATAATTTGTCTTCTTACTTTACACTTAAATTTATAGATTTCTAAATTAGTTTTTAATTAAACTTAGTCACGATAAAAAAGTGAATAAATATACTTTACCTATAAACATATTTAATTTGTAGCATGATAAATTAACAAGGATTACACACTCTTCAATGGAGGTCGTCTAATGTGTGAGATAAACAATAATGAAGACATTGCTCGTTTGATCAATCTGAAAACATCTCGATCATACTATATAGAACTAAATACATAAATAATGTTACTAATTAAATGATGTTACTAATTGAGCCATAAATTTCATAAGTTGAGTAATCAATAATCTCATTAAATGGTTTGAAATAGGCATAAGGGGAAGATGAGACTCGAGAAAAAGTATGGAAAGGATTGGCTAGGCATAAAGGACATTCAGAAGTATGGTATTCCAAGCCTATGGCTACTTCCAATCATTTAATTTGTTAATAATTGGTGGTTAAAATATTCCTGAGGCAGATATGAGTACGAGACGTTGGTTTAGTGGAAAATGATGATTAAGAAGGATGGCGAAAGAAGACTGGCACTTGGTTGTGCTGTGACTTTCTTTTTCTCCCAATTCTAAATAAATATCTTTCGTTTCAGTCAATTTTGATGGCCCAAATGTACCATTTCTGTGTTGCATTATCACCAAATGGAAAGTTCTTTTTCACCTCATCCTAGGCAGGCTTCAACCCCTTCTGCATGTTTGTTTCTTTAGGCTGGGCACATTACTCATAATTTTCAAATCCTTAAAGATTCAAGAACCAGAAAACATAAATCAATACAAGTTGAAAAATTCTTTCTATTGCACATAGACACTTGAACTTGCAGAGTCACATTTGGATGTTAATTAACATTGTTTAAATACGAGATAAGTTTGTTGATTCAAAATTGTAGATGTTGAACAAAATAGCAACTCGATCAGTCTTTACTATACTGTGCTTGATACATTTCACGAATCCTGCCACCAAATGTACGTTTCATATTTTTCTGAGAAAACAAAATAGCCTTCATGCATATATTACTTCGAGCTGAAAAATAAGCAACTAGAATACAATACATAGTGTTCCAAGATATCCAAATTTAGTCATGCGAAACTACGACAACTAAGTACGTGATGGGTAATTGATACAGTCTAAAATCTCCAAGCAATCAAGCTTATCTAGGATCCATTTCGCTAATGGAAACCTCATTGATAGAAACTGGTAATGATTTTGTTATAGACTGATCAAATTGCTGCCCTTTTGGCATGTATGTATCAGTTCCACTGTGGATGAAAAATGCAGGCCGCTTAGGAGTTGGTAGAGTAACAGTGCTACTATCTAGCATAAGAACTATTGTTGCCATTGTAGGTCTGTCTTCGGGATCTTCTTGGACACACAGCAGACCAATATGGATGGTTCTGATGATTTCATTCTGATTGTAGGATTCTCTTAATATGGGGTCCATCAGTTCCAAAGGTGTTCCATCCTTCCAAAGTAGCCACGCCTGCAAAAAGTTACATCAAGTAGTTCTCAGTGTGATGTGAGCACCACATATTTTCCCTTTTCACTAGAATACATTTGTATGAATTAGTTCAAGGAAGCTAAATATCTGCTCTACTTACATAGCTCAATAGATCCTCAGCACCATCCGTTTGATAGAAAGAACTATTCTTCTTGCCGCTTATAATCTCCATAAGGAGGACTCCAAAACTGTACACGTCAGACTTAACAGAGAACTCTCCATGCATTGCATATTCTGGAGCCATATATCCACTGTATAAATAAAACACGGATTGAATAATCAACACAACCGTCAGCACAGGAAACAAAAGACAGAAATCTGGCACAGTAATGCAAACTGGGTTTAAATTTTGTATGTTTGTTTAAAACTACAAGACATTTGAAATGATTTTGATCGATATGTTAGAATTAGAAACTGTGCTTCCACAAATAAAGGTGCTCTGAGGAAGATAGAAATCTGTACTTACTAGGTTCCTACAATTCTGTCCGTGTTTCCTTGAGTTTGATCAACTCCAAATATTCTTGCCATGCCAAAATCTGAGATTTTTGGACTCAAATCACTATCTAACAATATGTTACTTGCTTTAAGATCTCGATGTATAATTCTAAGCCTAGAATCTTCATGAAGATATTGAATGCCTCGAGCAGTCCCTTCAATAATCTTGTAACGTCTCCTCCAATCCAACTCCCTTTGCTTTTCAGGGTCTACAAATTGGACAAAACATTCAAGTCGCAGGAAGAGTGTCAAATAACAGTGAAGTAATCTAGAAGCAACATCGCAACACTTTGAATACTTGAAGCATATAATATATTAAATTTTTATGCACAGTTTTATTTATTGTGGTCGCCTATTAAGCATATCCAGAAGATGCCAAAAAGGCAAAAACAAGAAGAGAAAAAAAAGCAAGCATATAAAATATAACATAGTTCAGAAGGATTGTCTGATCCCACCAAAGAGAGTATAGTCGAGACTTTTGTTGGGAACATATTCATAAACAAGTATCTTCTCTTCTCCTTGCAAGCAAAACCCAAGAAGCCTCACTAAATTTCTATGTTGGAGCTTGGCAACCACCACCACTTCATTCTTAAATTCTTCTCCACCTTGCCCAGAACTTTTGGAGAGTCTTTTGACAGCTATTTCTTGTCCAGTCGGAAGAGCACCCTGAATTTTTCCAAACATAACTGAATCACACATCCTAGAATGGATCTCATTTGCTTCTTTCACAGAAACAAAAAAAGCACGCTAGAATCTTACCTTGAAAACCTCACCAAATCCACCCTCCCCCAGCTTATTTTCCGCAGAGAAATTGTTTGTGGCCGCTGAAATCGTGCCAAAACTGAATTGCAAGGATTCCACAGTGGTGATGTCATCTACATCTAGAAACCCAAAACAAACGTTTAAGATAAAATCATTCATTCAAAAAGGGAAAAAACGAGGATCTTTTCGGTGGATCCTTACTTTTTCCTTCCTTTAGAGAACCCTGCTTCTTTCTAGCTCTTCTACTCAAGAAACAAATTCCCACTATAAACAGAAGCACGGCTACCGTAATTGGAACCACAATCGCAACAATGGTCCCAGTTGAGATCCCACCGCCTCCTGTATCCAACCCAATCGAAAACATCAAAACAAATGCCACGAAAGAAATTACATTTAATTCAATACAAACTTAATACAGTTACTTATGTTCTTCTCTCTCCTCCTCGGGATATAAATTTTAGCTGGATGAGCAGTGTAATCCTTAATATATGTTTTTGTTATAAAAATTCAATTTTGATCACAGAAGAACAGTATCAATAGACCTAGCAGTGGAGAGACCGTGTGTTTGAATTGAAGTGTGAAGATTATACCTTGGGAATTAGCGGAAGCTGGAGGCGGAAGTAGGGGCGATGAGGGTGGAGGCGCGGGTGCGACTTGGCGGTAGAAAGGGTAGAGTTCGTACCTAACGTTGCAGCTAGGATAGAGAACCCTTCCTCCCTGCTTTCCCTGACAGCACCAAGGAAGGTCTCCAATCACATCACTGAGACAACTTCTGCAGTCTTGCGGGGACAGATCGGGTGTGCACTGAGCCAAACAGTATAGTGACTGAAACCCAGAAATGTTGGCCTGCTTGGTCGCGTATTTCTTCAATCCCACGGAAAAGTTGGCAGCCTCATCCGCGGTTGTGTTTATGGTTGAGAAAAGCAGTTTCATGAAGGCTTCTTGGTTGGATATGTTGGCAGTGTTGAGGAGTCCGACACGTGGCCGAACGGCCACCGTGGAGAAGAAAGAGCGGTTGGAGTAGCGAACAGTGCACTCGTCGTACCATATCACGGCCTGTTTGGCCAGAGAGCACTCTGAGCGGAGACGTCGCGTTGCGTTCAACACGCACTGTTGACACAGCGCCGTGGGCACGTCTCCTCTGCACATGAACAGTCCGTACACCCTGTCGGAGGAGGATGTTCCGACGGTGTCGTTTGAGAATTCTATGGATTTTGAAGATAGGGAACTGAAGAGGGTGCCGACGTTTAGTTGGTAGGCACTGTTGGCGGTGGTGTTGCCGCCTGAACAGTTATGGTACAGATAGACAGGGTCGTCGCTCAGTTGGTTCTGTGCTTTGCAAGTGTTCAAGTTGAGGAAGCTGAGAATGAACAACAGCAGCACAAGCTTGAGCGAAGCCATGGATACGTGCGTAAACATCTCTCGCTTACCACTCACATACGCATTCCTTTTGCTGTTTCCGTTGCTTCTCTTATTTAGTAGTGACTGGAGTCTCCTTGACTTTTCGCAGATACTTTTGCTTCCTTTTCACTGGAAATACATGTCCTTGACTTGTAATACTGTTAAATATTTGGAACCTGCCCATAATAATTTCGTCTTCCTCCAATCATTAATTACTTTTGTTGAAAGGATTAGTTCTCTATATTCATAGGTTTAGCTTTGATACTGATGAATTAATTAAATGTATCAAATAACTTCAGTGTTGAACATTCTTTCAATAGCTTTTTTTTTCCTTTTCTCGTCATCTTCTTTCTTGTCCTATTTATTATTTATTCACATACATCATTTTGCACATATTTTGTTCTGAAAAAATAACACAGCGTGTGAGAATAAGCTTTATAATGTAAAAGTGACATTAAAATAATGCATAAATTAGAAATATGGATGTTAATAAAGAAGCAGGTGTGAAGTCAATGAAGCAAGTCAAGCAAGATATTTATTATTTATTTGTGTCATTTACTGTGATTATGAGCGATGACCCAAAGTCTCTGCGAGGATGGGTTGGGTGGGGACAGCCATGAAAGGAACATTTGTCCATAGGTCAAGAATACTGTTGCTGTCGTTAAGCATCAGAACATGAAACATGACAAGTAGACCAAGTCTTCCCCATCATCGTGGTAAAATATCAGAAAATATAATCTCATTTCCTGAAGGATTGGTTTTTGTAGATGGATCGAGACGAAGCACCCTACTCAAAGAAAAAGCAGGTTGTTTTGGTTGGGGAAGGACCATTGATTCACTTCCCAGGAGAAGCATCACAGCTGACATGGTGGGCCTGTGTTCCGGATTTTCCTGCACGCACAGAAGCCCAATGTGCATGCATCTTACAACTTCAGATGCAAGGCATGATTCCAACACCACTGGATCCACAAAGTCCAATGCTTTTCCTTCATTCCACACTCGCCATGCCTGCCAAAGTTACAGTTAAACAAAACAGAACTACATCATTTGTTTCAATCATTAATATATGTTATGTTACGACGAAAGTGTTTCACTTACATATGCCAGCAGTGTCGGGGCAAGTTCGGTTTGGTAAAAACCACTGTTTCTTTTTCCGCTGATGATTTCAAGCAAGATAACGCCAAAGCTGAACACATCGGATTTCACACTGAACAATCCTTCCATTGCATACTCTGGAGCCATATATCCACTATTGTTTGAACATCAACATCGCGCATGGGTTCATAGTTCAGTTCAAGGAAAACAATCTTCAATAAAATATAGATTTTTGTACCATTTTTAATATCACGATTTTGGGAATTTGATAAATGTTATAACTTTTCATAAATTTGGTACCATTTTTTTTACAATCTTAAATGCCCAACTAAAATTTTACAATTAAAGTAGCGGCGATTTAATCAAGTTTGTAAAATATTAAAAGAAATATAGATGGGTGCATATATGAAATTGGCTTACTATGTTCCCACAACTCTTTTGGTGTTTGCTGCATTCTGATTCTCAGAAAATATCCTGGCCATACCAAAATCTGATATTTTAGCCAACAGTTCGTGGTCTAACAACACATTGTTGGGTTTTAAGTCTCTGTGAATGATTTTAAGGCGAGACTCCTCGTGGAGATAAAGCAGTCCTCTCGCTATGCCATCGATAATACCATTGTATGTCTTCCAATCAAGCTTTGAACGTTTTTCTGGATCTTCATAATAAAGAACATGAGTCAGTCAGATGTTTTCTACTGTGACGAAAAACCAATCAGCTACACATGCAGAAGGTTTAAGAATCTAAAGGTGAGCAAAAGAACAAACCAAATATAAGTTGATCAAGGCTTTTGTTTGACATGAATTCATATATCAGTAACTTTTCTTCTCCCTCCAAGGCACAACCTAACAGCCTCACCAAATTCTTGTGTTGAAGTTTGGCAATCAACACAACTTCATTTTTAAATTCCTCTATGCCTTGCCAAGATTTCCTCGACAGTCTTTTGACTGCTACTTCATTACCATCTGCCAGAACACCCTGCAATGTAGATTCCAAAATCAAACACAGCGAGAGGACTATATATCAACCATGCATGCCCCACAAATAGAGCTTTTAGTGGTTTATATACGTGACCTTGTACACTGCACCAAACCCTCCTTGTCCCAGCTTATTTGTATCTGAAAAGTCATCAGTAGCAACCCTGATTGAAGCTAAAGTCATGAACAACAGTTCTTCGGAACTAATCAAATCACCTTCTTCTGTGACTGCCACATGCTTAGGGGTAGTCAACTCTTGTAATAGCGTTCGTTCACTCATTTCTTCATCTGTTTCATTCGAAGTCACGATTCACAAATGGAAACGAAGCAAAGAAAGTTGAACCTGATTCTTAAATGGTTTTATGATACTTAACAAATTGCACTGTAGAAGTTACCTCTGTCTCTATTTTTCTTTCCTCGTAAGCATGCAATGCCCAACCCAACAAAAAGTGCTAATACAAAAATCGACCCAGATATAATCAGCACAAGAATCCAGGACTTCCGTTTCCCTCCTTGTAAGTTGTAAAAAAAAGCATCCTTTTGTCAATACCTTTTTCACAGATGAATTCAACACGATACAAACAATCTAAACTCCTATTCATGCCGTCCAACAATTATAATTAACTTAAATTTTAATCTTGAAAAAACTTACTAGTTTTCACTTTCATAAATTGTATTTATTTTTCTAAAAACTCTAAAGAACGGCCACAAAATAAAAGTGAAATAACTGTGAGAACAGAAGATTATCTAGTAAGAAATATGACTCTCAGTGTATGGAGGATGACTGCGGTATTACTTCGCTTCCCAGGTATATGTACTCCAAAAGTAACTCATGCATTTGAAGATATGTGAAATGTCACATCACCAGTGATAATAACCATTTTTTTTATTATTTATAAACTAAAAAACGGAATAAATAATCCAACTATGTTTTTCAAAATTATCCTCTAGCAAACATGAATAAACAAATAGGAATAGCAGAAATATATTTAGATTGAACTTGAATAAGAATTAATCACCGGACTCTATCCAAAAGAAAAAGATGGAATTTTGAAATTGCGTAAGCAAAGCAACGAAAGTGAGCACTAGAATTGAACAATTTTCAGTGCAGTGGGCACACGTATTTTTCGTCAGATTCAAAAACCATACCTGAGGAAGTTGGGTAAACCAACATATACGCAGAAGAAGCATTGAAGAACTGAGACATTTGGAACCTCATATTGCAAGTACGACTAAGAATAATCCCACCTTCTCTGTAGGAGCAGCATGCAGTGATTTCTGTGAAGGCGTAACTCAAACAAGTGCTACAGCCGTCGTGGGACATGTCCCTCGTACATTGGACCAACCCATAAATTGTCTTCTTCCCAGGATAGTCAATTTCACCTGCCGCAAACATGTTCTTGACAGGATTGAAAGCAGCCTCGTTCGAGAGACTCTTCATTAGAAAAGTCAAGTATTCCCTAAATCGAATAGGATCAGAAACATTCTTCTCCTCATCATTCTGCTTGGGGTACTTTCCGGTGTAAGCCACCACATCAAAGCTCTGAAAGGAGTAGCGTACTTGGCAAAGGTTATACCATATCATTGCACTTTCACTCCTGCACCTATTCATGATATCTTGGCTTGCTTTCTCAATGCATTCTTTGCAAACTGTGGAGTTGCCGATATCCCCTCTGCACAGTGACTGTCCGTACACTCTGTTTGTCTCTTCTCCTATAAAAGTGTTATAGAAACCAGCCTTTGAAGCGGTGTCGGAGGAAAGCAACCCCAGAACAAGGTTGAGGTTGTGATGGAATGGACTATTGAGGTTGTACAGTGGGGATTCACTGGGACAGAAAATATCAACAGGGTCTTCTCCAGAAACGCGATTGAGAGACGACATAAACATAAATACGATGAACAAGAACAAAAGGACAGCTGAAGGTCTATGCTTGACCATGTTCATCATGGATAGCCTTTTGGACAGAAGACAACACTCAAACATGTTAACAGCAGCTTGGTTAAGATCGATGATTTTTGGTTGCAAAATGGGAAATGAATGAAAGTTGTTATGATAATATAATAATGATGGTTTTATTAACTATTGATAGCATGAAATGGCTGCAGCAACAAGGTGCTTGGTTCAGCACAAAGCTGGTAAACGGTATTAATTTTAATTATTAGTTTCACATCCTCATGATGCCATGTTTTTTCTTAATTACTTGTGTTAGTCTTTTTTTCCTCTCTCATTTAATTTAATAAAATGGTCAATAATTTACATTTAATGCTTATGTTTCAGTCACAGTCAAGGGACGGCATAATCCATCGTTAGGAACATTTCGTAAACCTTCTCCTGGAATCCTATTTCATGATATATTTAATGCTTATATGAATCTGCTAGTTAGCACCACTAATTAGAATAATTGAGCCTACTTAAAAACAATTGTTTTTTTTTTAATATTTATACTTAATTATTCATAATTGAGTCTAAGCATCTGTTACCGTTAATACCTTGCTAATGATGTTTTGAAATGGCCTCTCACGAATTTCGAACTTCAAATTCAATCTCTCTGTTAAGTTTGTCCTACATATGTTTCAACTTAAATCTAGAACAATAATGATATTTTTTTAATGAAATATCCTTTTTTAAAAAGTTATCAGAAAATGATTATATTATTTATTAAAAATAGATCTATAAATACACATAATTGTCTGAGTGTGCGTTTTCTAAAAAAAAAGTATTAATAATATTCGAAATATATTAGGATTTTTTCTGCCAGTTAGGAAACCTAATGATGCAACACATTTAACTGTACATGAAAATTTAAAGTAAAACGAAAAACGCAAGCACAGTGCTGCTTAGCTGTTAACGATTTTTAACATAAAATTCTAAAGGGAATTCTACTTTAATGAAACATTTTACTGTCCAAAAATCAGCGTTAGAAGTAAAAATTACACATAATTTTACTTAAAATAAAAAGTTAAACAAAATTATTTAATGGATTATTTTTTTAATTGAAAAATCAATAACTTTACTTTCTATGATATGTAAAAGTAATTATCAAATATTTTTTAATTGTTCTCCTTAAGAGCTATTAATGAGTCTATTATAAATATTTATAAAATGTTAGTATTATATGCTTTTTTTAAAGAAAACCTTTTACTTTTGATTCCTTCATTTAATGGATAGCAAAAGTCAATTTTATTTAATAATCGGAGTTGGAGAAATTTACATAACTTGCAAACAGCCCTGCTGCTTATTTTCCTAGCAAGCCATTGTGGAATTTTTGTTAGAAAAACTCTGTAGTCTGACCAACTCTTCTATGAATTAACACGATATTCATAAGTTTGGAAAATGACAACATGGCGTTTAACTGACTCCTCTTTCAACCTGTCATTTGTTAACTATTAATCGTTAATTATACTCTAATAAACTAAGTTCCAAGTAATGTTTATGGCATGCTATTTCATAACTTGACAAAGAATTAATAATTTGAAATTTGGCTGATAAGCACAAAATAAATAAAAAATTGTATCATGACTACAACAATAATAATTCCTTTTTTTTAAGAAATCATAATAGCACTTCTTACTGGTTTTCATTTCTTTCTATCCGTCTTTTTCTTATACCTCATCATCAATATTTTCAATTAATTGTTTCTGTTTTATGTGGTGTTTTTATCCCAGAACATCTACAATGGGAGTAATCTTTTCCTCAAAACTACACGTAATTATGTATGTAGGAAAGTCTGGTCTCTTTTTCTTAATTAAGTATGTATTTTACATGCAAAAAAACTCCTAAAAGTAATGCATAGCCATTATTACAGTAAACACAACAAGAGGTTTTACTGGGGTAATATATCTGACATGGTTAAGAAATTGACTGAGCATTCTTGAGAATCTTGGTCATTAGCATGGAATCTCCCTACAGAGAAAGGTGGTTTTTCTGGATGACCAAGCGTAGCTGATTCATTCTTCAGCATCATCACAACAGAAGACATGGTTGGTCTATCATATGCATCCTCTTGAACACACAGTAGTCCAATCTGCATGTATCTCAAAAACTCATCTCCAGGGCATGAATCACACAACAAGGAATCACTTAGTTCTATACCCTTTCCTTCATTCCATAGACTCCATGCCTGCAATGCAAAGTTCACATGTAATTCAATGAATAATGGTCACAACACGTTTAGTAAGTTCAGAATCTGACACAGTCACATACATATGACAGAAGGCTAGGAGTGTTTTTAGAGTGATAGAAACCCGCGTTACGTTTCCCTGTAATGATCTCAAGCAATAGTACACCAAACCCAAACACATCAGATTTTATGGAATATAATCCCTCCATTGCATACTCTGGAGCCATATACCCACTGCAATTTGGAAATACAGCTACTGTTAAGGATGTCAATATACCTATAAAGGAGAAACGTTGATGCTGAAAAAGGTTTCTTACTATGTGCCAACTATTGTAGCAGTGTTAGCTTCACCTTCATTTCCTGAAAATATCCTTGCCATTCCAAAGTCTGAGATCTTTGCATTCATGTCATGGTCCAACAATACATTACTTGCTTTTAGGTCTCTATGAATCACTTTCAGTCGAGAATCTTCGTGAAGATAAAGTATCCCTCTTGCTATTCCATTTATGATATTGAGGCGTTTGCTCCAATCCAGTTGTGCACGTTGCATTGGATCTATCCATATTCCAACCATCCAATAAAAATGAAAATATGCAGTAAGATGAATGCTACAATCAACCTATTTTCTGTTTGTTTAATTTACTCTTCTGTAATTGGTCGCTTTGAAAAAATATACTTACCAAAGAGTACGACATCAAGACTGCCATTGGGTAAAAATTCATACACAAGAAGCTTCTCCTCTCCATCTACACAAAATCCAAGAAGTTTTACAAGATTTTTGTGTTGAAGTTTCATTATCAGAAGAACCTCGTTTATGAATTCCTCTGAGCCTTGTTCAGAGCAAGCTGACAACCTCTTGATTGCTACTTCTTGGCCATCACCAAGTTTCCCCTAACAAAAAATATAATAAGATCTGTCTGAACTTTCCTATGATAAAATTAATACTCAAGCAGGAAGGAATGAACTTTGTATAACCTTGAATTCTATTTACCTTGTAAACAGGGCCAAAGCCACCTTGTCCAAGCTTATTCAAATCAGAAAAATTATTGGTAGCCACTCGAAGAGATTCAAGATTGATGTTATGATTTTCTATTTCATTTTTACCTAAAGACAAGAATCAAATAAGTTGCTAAAAGGAAAGAGTTCACAAGCTTAACATACTTTTGTAGTGCAACTTACCATGCCGATGTCTTTTATTCCTGAAAAGGTACAGTCCGAAAATGAAAAATACTATGACCAAGCCTACCACAACTGCAATTCCAGCAATCATCCATGTTTTGCTTGACTTATCTGCATAAAGAATCAACCCAATGCTGATTTTAATTGTTGCAGTTTATAATATGTTTAAGACCACCTGTTAAAACTAGAGAATGATTTGATTTGCTTACTTTTGCTTTCTTTCTTGTCATTTGAAGAATCTGTTGGTCCTGTGACACCATTATAAAATGCATAAAATTCATACCTTAAATAACAGCTACGGCTCAAAACTCTGGCCCCGATGGAGGCATAGCAACAACTTGGTATATCTCCAATGGCACTTTGTAGGCAGCTATTACAATCATTTGCAGCTAAATCTCTGGTGCACTGCACTAAGGCAAATATTGTTTGATCTCCAAAGGGGACATCTCCAGTAGCATACATGTTAGCCGAAACATGAAAAGATGCTACCTTAGTAAGATTCCTTAGTGTCTCATTCACAACAGACTCAAACTTCTTTGGCTCTGTAAGATTCTGTACATTATCTAAGCCAATGTTTCCCGTGACATTCAAACTACCCAGGAAATTAATGTTGGAATAACGCAACTGACACAACTCTTCCCACACAATTGCTTCTTTTGCTTGAGGACACAGTTTGACAATTTCCTCTGTAACTGTGGCGATGCATTTCTGGCAATTATCATTTGAAATATAGTCGAGGCACATGTAGAGGCCATAAACTCTGTCAGAGGCAATCCCATTAGAAGTATTATAGAATTTGGAGTCTGAAGCATTGGAGGATAAAGATGAAAGCAGGTTGTTTAAATTGTTTTCAAAGGAACCGCCATTTACATAGCTGCCGCTTGAAGAACAAATATTATACGGAGGATCACCAAATATAACATCTGAAAACAAAGCAAAAGTGCAAAGAAGCAGCAATTGAATGGGTTTGGAATGCATTAGAGAAAAAATGAATTTTTCCCTTCCGATGATAGTTTAGAAGTTGGCAGTACTATTTCAATACTTGTTCTTCCAGTATTACCTATGCAGTAACAGAGGTTACAATTTCTCAGAAGCTCCTAAGAAGGTGATTCATTGAAATTGGTCAAACCAAATAATAACTAACGGCAATGGTACAAGGTTGGACTTCAACCAAAATATAATTTACAATTACAGGTTCAGAGTTTATTTGTTCTACGTCAGTGAGGAAATTAAGATATTCTGAGTTTGAAACGTTAAGTAATATCCAAATTTCAGAGTTGACTAAATGAAAGCTGAAGAACTATTTTTTATTGACCCTGAATATTAGGTATACAAGGTTCAATCAATTTGTCGGATAATGACGCGCTTATACTAAAATAAATAACATTTGATTCAATACATGATAGATCAGAAAAAGATGCACTGACAGTGAGACGAGGAAAACAAATTGGTAATTGGTTTGAGAACATGGTTCACCAGAACAGAGTGGTCGCATTGCCGAATGCAATTGATAGAACAGTACCAGCTGCTACAGTGTTCATGTGATAAATATGTACAAGGGTAAAATAATTATAAAAAAATAATTTTATTTATTTTTTTAAGAAATAGAAAAATAAAAATTAAATTAGGATAATTCAAATTAATGTAAATTCATTTGATATTTTTTTAAATATAAAATATTATTATTTATTTTAATCTTATAATGCGTCTCAAATAAATATAAAAGTCTGTCAAATATAATTTTAATTAAGGGATACTCTTATTATAATTTTAACCTTGTTAATTGTAACTTCTTCTTACTTACTTTTAAAGGAGAAGGTTAATCATAATTTTTGTTAAAAAAAATCAAGATAATTAAGTTACCATCACTTCCAATTCTAACTTATACCAAAATAATATATTTTTTAAAAACAACTCATCCTAATATATTTTTTTTGTGTTTTAAAATTTTTACTTAATCTGAACTCATCAACCAACATGGTTTTGGTATGAACGGAATTACATGTGTACTTTTCGAGTTTTAGATTCAAACATTATTGAAGAAAAACAAGATTTCAAAACTATGGGTTGATCAATTTCTTTAACAGAGGTTAGCCACCACTAAAGTTAACAAATATTTTGAATTAATATTATAATCACATACAAAATTCAACTCATTCTAAAACTAATAACTTTTAGCGTTCATTGCATGTGACAATTATTAAAACGAGTAAAATAATTAAGTATCTTATATATTCAGAATATTTAAATTTGTATAGCTTACATCCATTTTAAATTTTAGAAAATTTTCAACTTTTCAATTATTGACTAATGAAACATTTATCAATTTTAAATTTTATTTTGAGTTGGATATAAGAATGAAGATATCTTTTGTAACATCCCAATTATTATAGCATTAAACTATAATAGAGTTCTTACATCATTGATACAATAGAACAGTTGATAGGAGGAGGAATAACAGTTTTCCTCATTATTATACAAACTCACACTCAAATTTCAAACCAAATACAATTCACACTTAAAACATAGACAAATGATAAGGCTCATTCTTATAACTAAGCTTTCGTCGATCCTCCATCTAATGCTTGCTCCACCGGCATATCACCAACTTCTGCTCCCATCCACCGGATGATCATCGCCAGACAAAACACATAACACAAAAGAACAACCACACAACAGACAAAGCAAGGGTGAGCTAATGCAACATAAAATGTCATGGTAAATTAAATTAATAACCAAATTTCCAACTTACAGTTATATTACTTAATAATACAATAAACATACCATAACCATCGTAAACTCACTCATCCGGATCATCGTATGAATATTGAACTCTTAGCTAGTTCTACACTTGCAGTGGTACTTTACTCAGCTACATCCTATCCTACTCTGTCCCCCAAACTGGATCTTCGGATATGGATGCAGTTATTTGCTAGCCCAATTATTCTATCCTACTCTGTCCCCCAAACTGGATCTTCGGATATGAATACAACCACTGAAGCTACATCCTTCCTACTCTGTCCCCCATTGTGGATCTTCGGTAAGGATTTCCCACTCTCCACTACATAGCTTTCTCTCTAAGTGAGATTGAGACTATTGAGAGCATAAGAATGAACCACTAAATCGGAGTTCCTATATTCATACGTACAGTACTTGACACAAAATCAACCAGGAGTTCCTCCTTGGAACTCTATTCCACACTTTCCATTCATAAGTACACATGTCAACATGTTATCATCTTTAGTCATATCTCAAGGAAATAACTCTTACATACTCAGACATTTCACATCCTCACAGAAAACATTACTTATTAACACCTAACTATTTATGGTCTATTAATTCGAACCCTTAAGTAGTTCAAATAGTTTAGATGCCCTCACCGATGACTCCGGAAGGGTCAAAAACTCTCATATCGACCTAAAGAACGCCCAAAACGGACATCCAGAACTTCCAAAACGTCAAAAACACTAAATTTGTCACGCATAACTCGCTCCAGCGAGTTGACTCATTCACTCTGGCGAATTTACTATTCCAAAATCACGAAAATTCACTTTCCGGACTATACCGACTGTTCCTTCCATCATACCGGCTTTATAGACGTCCAAAAACTCATCTCCTATCAACAACCCATATTCATCCAAATCTTATAATCATCTAAACTAAACATTTAACAAAGAGGTAGCGGATAAATAGCCCGGTCCAAAATTTCATATCAAAAGCCTAGTCTCCTTTTTAAATCCATAAACAAATTCAAATTCTTCGATCTCTACGTATACAAAAAAAAAACTTCCACCGATTCAAAATACTTAATGCGAACAAGATCTCTTCAAAATTATCAAAAACAGAAGCACATCCCGATTCCAAACCGTAGATCAATTCAAAAGACACAACAGAAACAGAATTTCATTCTAAAATCATAAAGAGAGTCAAAATCCTAAACATATACCAAATTTAAAATCATACAGAAACAAAAAGACTCAAGGTTAGCTCCCCTTACGGTTTTCTCCTTAGCTAGCCTTTCGAAAACACTTTGCGAACGTTCCCCCGACTTAACTCATAGCTCTAAAGTCCCTCTGCTCCAAAACCTTCGTGCTCTAGCCTCTGGTTCAACTTAGGAACCATTCCAGCCCCTGGGACGTCCTTAAATAGCCAAAAATTTGGCATAAAACGCGTTTAAACAGTAAAACGCGTCAAAAACGTGTTCAATCACTGGGACAACTTTGTCAGTCCGGTTGAACCCCTTCCCGATGTCGGAATTACGCATATGAGTACTCGAATCGAAGCTATTCGAGTCTACTTTCTAATGGAAGAAGAATTAACTCAAGATCTAATTTATAAAAAAAAATATAATTGAAATACTAAACCTTGTTAAAGTCGACAGCATTGTATTTTGTACTATACTTTGTACTTTTGTTACAACTTGTTACATTTTGAGTTTCTTAGTCTCCTAATGACCCAAAACTTACTTTTTCTTCTAATTTTCAGGGTCTTACATCTTTATACTCATTTTAGTACTAGTCCATGTTTTTAGTTTAAATTATTAAAACATATTTAATTTATTCTTTAAATTAAAAAGTTTATTATAATTTTTTACTTTCAGTTTTTTTATAACTTAATTTTAAGGAACACTTTTTATTATTTTTTTATAACTATTTAATTTTTATTTAGTTGTTCTTTGATATTTTAACTTAAAATTTATATAATCATAATGTTTTTTCCTGATATTTAAATTTATACGTGTATCATTCTAATATTAAATATGTGATAATATCATGTATTTTTTATTATGGTTTTTATTTTTTTCTAAATACTTTTAGTTAACATTTAAAATAATAAGAAAGTATGTAGGACTCTATCCTAGATGAGATAGAATAAAAACAAATATGGATTAAACATGAGAACGAAAAAAAGAATATAGTTTTACTTTAAGAATAATTACAATAAGTGAAATTCATATTCATTATCTCATTCGTAGTTAAGATTGTTTTGAAATTTTGGATAATGTAATCTTAATTTTTTTTATAAATAAAATAACTTTTAGACTGTATAATTTGAAAGTATATTTTAAATTATATAATCCATAGAGATCAAGGGACACTTTCTTCTTTTAATCACCATAGGTGGAGACATATAAGAAATAAATAGATATATTTCTTCCTCCACCCCCATTATTTCAATCTGAAACCCGTGGGCTCTAGTTTGCCCAACAAATGGCTATAGTAATGACGGTGGCCCACTGAACCCCAAGTTGGATCGGATCACCCGCATATTTGAGTCTCCAAATTGGTCGGAGCTCCATCCACCTTGTAACGAACCCTTGTTCTGGTTGCTGTCTAGGTGCGAAGCCAAATGAATCATGCGATGACTATGGCTGGAAGGAGGTTATTTGCCTTTGCTTGTTCCGCTTCAACCCCTTTTTCTCAATCTCAATCGAAATATAAACTTCCAACGTATTTTTGCTTTCCTCGGTTTTTCTGCTTCTCCAGGTGAATGATCATCACATATATTTCTTAATATATTTTCTGTTTCATCTTTTCAATATATTTACAGTTGTCTTGTGTTTCAAGATTAGAGGATGATTCTTTTGGTGATAAATTTCTTAAATGGCATAATGGTGGTGGCACTTTCCACGAGTCAGCTTGCATCGACTCCACAGCACTTGTAGAGGTTGGCGCTGTAGTTCATTCAGAATCTGTTGTTGGCCCAAATGTTCGTATAGGTTCTGGAACTATTGTTGGACCTTCTGTTACCATTGCTCATTCAACTAAGATAGGGTACACGTTCCTTTCTCTGTGTCACAGACCTATGCAACTTTTGTTCCATCGGTATCATTATTTGATGATTGTTTCATTTTCGCTTTAAACTTTTTATTAGCTTGGTTGCTTCTCTTTAATATTGCTTGTGTCCTTTAATTTGTAATAGACTTGGAAGCTTGTTTAGCTATTACTTGGTAGATTTATACTATACAATGGAAGCATATTTTGATATGGTGTTATAGAAGGTAGAAGTTGATTGTTAAAAGTACCAATATGATGCTACTGCTGCTTTGAGGCATTAAATGTACACTGCTTCATTATGTTCTGACTTGGAAAGTCAATGATTTGAATTGATTGGTAAAGGTTATACATTTATAACTCAAATTTGAAAGATATTTTCTTCTTTTATTGAGGTTCATGTCCGTGCTTACGTCTAATCAGTTGTTTATATGGATTTTTAAATCACAGTTATGTTAGTCATATCTGATGCAAAATAACTTGTATTTGTAAATCTGATGTGGTTTTGATACTTGTATACTTTTCCAGGTATAATGTCTCACTTAGTAATTGCTGTATAGGTGATTCATGTGTAGTCCATAATGGCGTCTGCATTGGTCAAGATGGTAAAGCTGGACTTCTTAACCTTCTTGTCTGTATACTTAAAGAAAGAATAACAGTCCTAGTATGAACCTTACCTCATTGCGTGAAACAATTATAATATATTAAGTTCAAAGATATTTTACCTTTTTCTCAGGATGATGCTTAATTTTGAATAGCCGGTACTTGCATATTTTAAGTAAATTAATTTAATGTGGGACATGTCTTTTGTAAGATCAGTTTATATGTGATGATATTGATGCATTTGAGATGTAGGATTTGGATTTTACGTTGATGATGATGGTAACATGATAAAAAAGCCTCAGGTTGGTTGTATGTCAGTCTTACTGTGATTGATTTTAAATTCTGTATATTGACAAGGCTTTCGAAAACTATATTCTTACACATCTAACATTCACCTTGCTTATTTTGACCTAGACATAATAATTAATTTGAAATTTTGTTGCTAAATCTGTCAGACATTGAATGTAATAATAGGGAACAATGTGGAAATTGGTTCAAATACATGCATTGACAGAGGCAGGTTAGTGATTTAACAATTTTATTTTTTTGCTTAATCATGTGACAAATGTGTTCTGCTTTTATTTTTATTTTTTCTCACTTGCTTTTGTTTATGCAGCTGGCGAGATACAGTTATTGGGGACAATTCAAAGATAGATAATTTAGTTCAGGTTAACATTTAGGATTTTCTTAATTATTAATTGGAAGAACGAGAATTTTTCTTTTGTTCTGATTGGTTCTGCAGATTGGCCATAATGTAGTAATTGGGAAGAATTGTTTGCTTTGTGGACAAGTTGGGATTGCAGGTTCAGCAACGTATGTCATCTTTATTCATTTTTGTTTTGCACTTTGGTTTTGTTGTTGTGGTTAAATTCATTTTGTATTGGAATTAAATTTCTAGATGAGGCTTTTGAATTTATTCTGAGTTACAAATTTGGTACTCTGGTGTGTGTCAGCATAGGAGATTATGTGACTATGGGAGGAAGGGTAGCAGTGCGAGATCATGTATCTATCATATCAAAGGTATGTATTTGTTTCCAGGTCTCACAATGCTAACCTTTCATAACCTCGGTGCATTGAGGATGGCTTGCGATTAGTTATTAGTGAATGAATAAATGGACATCATGCGTATGTTACGAGACCAATTCTATCCTCAATCAATTAGCTAGATAGGTTTTGGAAAGTAGTAGAGTATAAGTTTTCAAAGACAATGGGAATACATACAATGCGATTGGTTATCTGAACTCATATATCCTGTTCTGTCATCTGAGTATTCTATGAGGAGCATAATTTGCAACTGCATAGTACTCACTACTCAAAGCAACCTGAAATTCTTTGCTTTCTGGACTAAGTCATTTGGTAGTGCTAATGTGGGAAGGGGAAAGGAAATGAGTATAAATCGTGTGGTTGAGTTGGAGTTATATTTGAAAGAAAGAGGAGAACGAAAGTATGGTTCTCATGGCCGCCTTTCCATTTATAAGTGCAAAAAAATGCATGGATGCTGGACTGAAGTGTTTTTAGACCATGATCGGTTATGAACACCCATAAGTGATTATGGGTTTATCTTTTAATTCTTCTGTTTTTATTATTATTATAATAATAATAAATAATTAAAAGTAATAGTATCAATAATAAATAATCCACAAATTTAATCGTAAATAAAAATATTTTTCTTTCCACTTATTCATTCTAAACCAAATAATGTTTTATTCTCATTTCTTATCTATAACTTTCTTTTTTTTGTTCCTTCTATTTTTTTTTTATACTAAAGGGATGATAAATATTAATCAACTATTTGATTGCAATAAATATAAATTCAGTTGCTGTTGGTTTATTTTTACTTTTAGGAAATTGGGAGCTCGTGGTTTAGTAGAAATATCTGATTACCCTGCATTTGCAGGTTCGCCTTGCAGCTGCAAGTTTTGTCACCAAGGACATCAAAGAGCCTGGGGACTATGGTGGCTTTCCAGCTGTAATGATTTAACAACACTGAAGTTTAGAAGATGGTGTGTTTATTTCCTGTTCGGTATATATAAAAGTGACTTCATTTGCTGCTTGACAGGTTCCAATTCACCAATGGCGCAGGCAAGTTGCCAGTAGATGTCAGACTCGGGTGAGGAGTCTTTGAAGTCGGCAAATATTATTTTGATAGGTAGTTAGTGGAGTTTGAATCCTCTTCTCAAGAAGAACTTTTGGTTGTGATTTCGGATAGATTTTTGTTCATCTGGAGAAATGTAAGATTACTTAAAATAAATTCTGAAATCAATATGTAATTTCATTAACACACCATTACATGTGTACATATTACTAGAGATTTAAACATGTACAAGTACCTAATACTTTGTTTTCTGTCTCCACTGTACTACAGATATTATGATCTAGAGAAAACCTTACTTCTACTTAACCACATCAATCCCAAACCCATCAGATACTAAAGTTATTCTTGTTTCTGCTTACACCCGCGGTGGAAGCAAGCATCTTGTAGGTATCGTAGTATCAGTGCCAAAATTTGGACTTCCCCAGTTTATTGGAATTGCGGTGAAGTGGGTACTTTTTCTTCTTACGTGAGAGCTTCCCGTTGGATTCAATTGGTAGAATACCTTTGAGGTGTAATCCGTGGAATTTGCTCTTTATTCCCCATGTCTTGTATCGATATTTTGTCATCAAAGCCACTTTTAACTCTGCGGTTGTGTTTGAGATAGCATTCAAGAGAGGCTTGAATGGTCGAGGTTTGGCATTAACAGTGTTAGATACATCCCGGCTGTTTCTAGTTGCTTGATGGAAACCATCTATAGTTTTCTGCCCCACCTCATTCTCTTGCTCCCCATATAAGAAACTTAGTATTGTGTCTTCATAGTAAATGCTTGAGTCCTTGTTGGGGTTTTCTATTTCAAGATTGTAAAAGATGGTACCATTTTCATTTGAATTGGAGGGCATCTCTACGGAGATGAACAAAATAGAGTAGGAGGGACTCTTGGGTCTTATGGCCAGCCATAAGAACAGAACAATAAGGCCTAACAGGCCTAACACGCCTATCACTTTTAAAAACGATTTGTAGAAACTCATGTCTTCACACATCCTTGAAAAAAATGTCTGATTGTTAATTTTCATTAGATTGGTGAATGTGCAGCAGGTTATTGTAGTTAAAGGATATGAAAGGGTTGGCATGTGCTGTTGAGTATGAACGAGGGAAGAATATATGCATTTCTTAAACATGACTGATACGTCACAGTCAGAAATTGCTACCTTCAGGTGATCCAACCTTCATATAGAGAATGTTATGTTGTTCTGAACACCCTTGATCTGATGAATGTGTCCGAATCAACACAAGATTATAGCTGTGTGATGTGTTCTGTGTTGATTATAGTCTTTTGACTATTGTTATCAGTAGTGTACAGTACAAGAAGTATGATATGATACTCCACAATATCAGGTGCACGTGTAATAATAAAAGTGAAAAAATATAAGTAAGAAATGAAAAGAAAAAATTGCAAAATTAGTATTGATAATTAATTATGAAAAATAATTTGATTAACATGTAATAATAAGGATGTTGATAATTAAATATGTATTTAATTGACAATTAGATTATTTTTCACATTAAATTTTCTCACTTTGTTTACAATTACTATTTTTACATGAAAAGTGTTCATTGTGATGCTCTTAAAATATTGGACAGTGTTATTATTTTATATGAGAAATAAGTTATACTAATATTGTGCAAAAAAATATTTTTTTTTAATTTGTTTTTTTACAATCATGTCAAGTTTATTTATAGCAAATGAATGAGTAAGTTATCATCATAGGTATTCAAATTAAATTTATATTGATTAGATATGGAGATATATATAGATAATACTTTATTTTTTAATTGAAAATAAAAATAAAATGAGTATGTATATATTTGTGTTGTCTTCATATTTGTTTTAATACCAATTTCTCATCTATCATCATTCTCATCCCTAGGTACAACTTTTATTAAATGTCAACAACAAAAGTTATTATTGTATAAATATTTCAAAATAAGGATGAATAAGATTAATAAGTAAAAAATGAAAATAAAAAAATCAATACATGTTACTTAAAAATAGGTTAAAATCTAATAATTAAAGAAAAATTAATATGAATTTTTTGTATTATCTAATAACTTAAATGAGTTTTAGTATTTAAATTGAAGGAAGACCAATATAGTTATTACTTTTATTCACATTCGTACAAAATTAATATTTTTTATTTGTAATATATAGTTCTTGCATTTATAATTTATAATAGGAATTGTAATTATATACGAGATTAATTGTTTGTATCCAGGTAGTGTTAACACTATGATGGGTTTATATTATAAATAAATAATTTTGAAGTATATATTTGTACTAAAATAAATTAATGCTACTTTTGATAGAATTGTGGAAATAGATTCTACTTAATTACTTCCCTTGAGTTTTGAAATTTTCAAGTTGGTTTAAGTTAATTTTGATGACCTAAATTTGTATTGATCCAAAACTTACCAATTTGAGAGTTAGAGTTTATTTATTATTATTATTATAATAATAATAATAATATTATTATTATTATATTATTATTATTGGTATTATCTTCTACAAATATAAACTTATAAATTTAATATTTCACAACTGTGAGAATATATTCGAAGGTTAATATTTTAAGTATATTGGTATTTGTTCTTAATTTCTAATACTTATTTATTATTAAACTTAATACTTTTTTTATTATTCTACACCTTTTCTTAAATAAAAATAACATTGAAATTGTATTTTTTATCTTGTTTTATAGCAATTAAAAGCAGCAGTGTAAAATAATATTTTAATAATCTTTAGTTTCGATGTATTAAAAATAGTTTACGTACGTCCATTTAATCTCAAATCTTTGTGGATTAATTAGGTTAAGAAATATTTTCAACCCACACGGAACAGATTTAAATTCACTTAAATAATTTAAAATTGTAATCACTGTGGAATCTCACTGGTCAAAACCTAAAGGAAATCTCAATGAACTATATTTTTATTACATTACTATCATAAGGGTGAGAAAACACCTGTATTTACGTGTATTTACATCATGGTTATAAAAAATAAAAAATAATAATTATAAAAATACACATAAATAAAATTTATGATTTTATTATAGAAAATTTATATTTATTTAATTTTATTATAAATGACTATTTTAGTTTTAAAAAATAATTAACTTAAAAGCAGTTGAAGTGAAAATAGTTATATTTTAAAAAATAATTATTTTAATTAAATAAAAATACTTACTAAAAGAAAAATTAGAAAATAAATATATTCACAAAAATGATAAAATTATATATATAATTATATATAAAGATGACACTCTTCCGTGTTTTATTTTTTATTTTAATTTTATCTTTTTAATTATTATTAAATATCATCTTAATTTAAATAATTATTTATAATAAAAAAATATTTTCCAATTTTATCATTTTTAATAATTATTTTTTAATTTAAATAGTTACTCGTTATAAAGAATTATTTAATCTTTTATTATTATAACTATTTTTTTTAATTTAAAATTTATAATAAAAAATTATTCATTCAATATTATTTATAATATTTTTTATTTCAATAATTAAAATTTATTTTATCTATATTTATAATTATATATACATTTTTATTTTATAATTTTGTTCTTTTAATTACAACTTTTAAAATTTAAATAATTTATAAATTTTTAAAAAAAATAAGAAAACAGGATATAATACTTATGTTTACACTGATAATTATAACTTATAAATAATCATAATAGATTAAATATAATCCTTATGTTAATAATAACATTTAAATAATCATAATAGATTAAATATACAAATAAAAAATGAAATACATTAATGTCACGTTCCCAATATAACACAAAGAAGTTTTTTTTTTTCAGGACTGTACTGAAAAAACACATAACTTAAAATAAAAAGAGCTTAACCATTATTTTTTATTTACTACCTCATCAAAATTAAACTTAATAAATTATTGTAAATTTATATGTATATATGCATTTTACTTTTTATTGTTAAGACGTATTCTCTTAAAAAAGGTTATTAATATTATTAAGAATAATATTTTTAGTATATTCATTTATGCAATAGCATCCTCATCACAACATTTATTGAAAACTGACACCATTAATAAGTATTTATTAGATTTGTATAGATTTGTATAGTAACATAAATATCTTAGATATTTTAGACAGTTAAGATATTTGTCAAAGTCACTGTCCAGGTCTCTTTATGCTCTAGAGATCCTGAATAATATTTCAGAGCAGTATCATAATCATTCTCTTGAGAGCTTCAGCTCCATAATTCACATCTGACTTGAGCGTCGGAGTATCTTTGCAGGTATCTCCCCCTCCTTTGGCGAGTTTGGACAACAACAATTGGAGAAGAGCAAGCATCTCGGACAACTAAGATACATTAAGATACACCAAACAATATGTACACCGAAACATATAGTAAGTATCTATTTAGGTCTAAAAAATTGTAGTTTTTCTGGTAAATTAATTCTTGAATAATTTTATTGATATAAAATGCTATATTAAATGTTTTTTGTTTATTATAAAATTAATTTTCATATAAATTAAAATGAACATGTTTTAGGTTAAAATATCTTCAAAGATTATTTTTAACTACTTTTCCTTTTATTTTTAATTAATTTTTAATATTTAAAAATTATCAAGAAAAACCTTGTCTCAGTATCATAAATTATCATAAATAGTCATAAATATAAAATTTAATTATATAATTCAAAACATTGCTAATTATGATTTAAATGTATAATACAAACGTATTTACATTTTTATTATATATTTAAATATATAAATTTTATATATTTCACTGAGGATAATTCTTGTAAAATTTATATATCTGAAATATTTTCCACGGGATTTAATTATCTGTAAGGGAGACAATGAAGCTCATGGTATCATTTTCGGAAAGTTTACTCTTATATTATAAATTAGTGTTTCAATACTATATTATATATTTTTTTAAAGAAGACAATAAAATGTAATTTAAATGTTTATAAATAAAAGAAAAGAGATATATAAGGAAGAATATAAAATATATAATTAAAGAAAAAATAAAATACAAATGGTTGACTAAATTTGTTTATCAAACAAGTTTAATTTCATTAATCTTCTATGGATAAGGTCTAATAGAGACAAAGTTAACAATATCCTCATAATCTAATCTTTTATAAGTTATAAATGATAAATGATAAATGATAAAAAATAAATAATAAATTTTAGTTTATTAAAATAATAAACTAAAAGTTAGGATTAGTTAAATACGAAATTAAGAAAAACAATAAGAAATTAGTATTTGAGCAAATGGCATGAGACTTGAAAGCTTGAAAAACTTGAAAAACTTGAAAAACAGAGAACAAAAAGAAGGCTCAAACCAAACCCAATATCATGGCTCTCATGCTCTCTCTCTGTTTCTATCTCTGTTTCTCTCTCATACATACACTCTTTCATTTCACACATTTCTTTCTTCCTTCCCAACATAAGTTAGCATCACCATCCTTCTAAGCACAACAAACACTTTCTTCTTTCTCTCTCTGTCAATTTCTCTGTTCATCTCATTTCCATAAGAAAACAGGATCCATTCTTCAAGACAAGACCCAGATGAAGAGCACGCTACGTTAGCCTCTGTAAATGGGTTTTCTTTTCTTTGTTGATTAATTCTTGGGGTTTTTTTGTTTCCCTAACCAATGAAATGGGCTAATTCAGTGCAGATTTACGGTTCACGGGTCATCTTCTAATTGGTGTTTATTAAGTGTTATTTTATTATTATTATTAATAATATATACTTTTGACTCCAATCAGGTATATCCTGTGCTATCTCCCAATCCCTACGCAAGAACATACTTACTCCTTCAATTTTCTTTCTTCTCTTGGGAAACTGATGGAGATGGCGGAAATCCCGAAGTTGGTAAGAATAGGTTTACTTCTTCTCTGTTCAATCTTATTGGTTTGTGACAGTTTCATTTTACTAGTTTTGCATTGAGTTTCTCAGGATTTGTCATCATCTTCTTACGAGGATTTGATTTCGGAAGAGAAAAACAGAGGAAGCACATTTCGGTATAGTGCCGAGAAAGGCGATAGCTTTGTGATTGATATGGATGCCTTTTCTTCCGCCAACCACAAAGATCCCACCAATGCAAATTCGAAAATTACGGTATTTCTCTTCTCTCAGAAACGGCTTAATTTACACTTCTTTTATTTCTTGAACTTTCAACTTAGATACAAAACAGGGTGTTATGTTTGTTGCTGGAACTAATTATAATACAAAATTTAAAGCCAGAAAGATTATTTGTTGTGCATTTTTGGAACATTAGGCTTCTTAATAATAAACGTGACATTATTAGGGGTTGAAGTGAGAGTAAAAAGAATAACAACAGGCTATCAATGACTCATTAAACTTTTGCGGCCATAGGATGAACCATTATTTAGCTTTTACTATGGTTTTGAACATTACTTATTCCTATAGGCTATTTAGTTTAACCATTTTTCACTTTATTGTGCCCTGTGATTCGTTTATTTGTATCACCATTAACAGAGGAAAGGGGTGAAATCAAAATTTTAAAACGAAGAGAGAAGTTACTTCTCTGAATTGAATGCCTGCAGTTGGAAACTGCATCTTGTTATCCCTAAGTTCTGTAATTTTCTGAGCTGTGTTTTCTTTATTTCCGTTAGCCTGTTACTGGTTTTGACTAGCCAGTTTATTTAAGGAATAAATAAATAATGTGTGATGTTTGATAGGAAGAAAGGTGATGCAAAATAATTTTAATTTTTTTATTTATTTTATGTCTTTTTTATTTTCTAATAAATTAATTAAATATAAATATTTTAAAATATTTTTTCTGTTTCTCGTTTCCTTTTAGTTTACTAAACAACTCAACATTCTTAGTCTATTTTTCTTTTTTCTATTTTCTTATAGTCATACATAATCTTTAATACCGGACTAACAAATATTTTGTTGAGAAAAATAATGCTGAAATTATTGAAAATTATCGTTAAAGCATTAACAATATATTTTAGTCTTAATCAGTAATTTAATTAATATATTTAGAATTATAATTTATTAATTTTTATATTTATTTATTTAATTAAATTTTAATATTTTTTAAATATAATGAATTTAATGTTTATATTAAATTGACATTAATGTTACTCGATTTGAAAGACACATGTGTCCAAATCTATAAGATATTTCATGTCAAACCACAAGTGTTCAAACAGACAAAAAACCAAATTAACTTATTTAAAAATATTAAAAGTAAAAAAAAATATAAAAATCAAATTACTAATTAAACTATATTTTAATATATATTTTTTAACAATTTTAACCAGTATTAAATAAGAATTACCAAAAGCACTTTATTCACTCTCATTCAGTTCCACTTAAAATACTTTCATTCAAATCTCTATCTTGGCATGCCATGTAACCAAAAGGAAAGAAGGACACTTTTTTATTTCAGGCATAATATGCGTATGGAACGAACTATCTTCTGAAGACCACTTCTGCAATGGTTTTATTACTTTTAAATTTAGTTTATGTTAATATTTTATTGTTTGAACTCTCAAAAAAGTCGCAGAGGAGTCTTTCCAGGAAGGGATCCCTGCGTTTGGGTGACAGGAAGGTGAAGAGCAGTGCTACACTTTATGAAAAGGATACCGTTCCCACCATATGCCCACCAAAAGGTCACATTGCTCTTCCAAAACTCACATTCTTATTCATCTTATTATTTTACTCCAACATAAATATAGTAAGATCCATATTCTTTTATTAACGTAGATTGAACGATCCCATCACTTAGGATTTCTTTTTATTTCCATCTGCTGTGTATCTTTGGTCGAAGAGAATTTTAATACAATTATCTACACGTTTGTTTGTTTCCATTATCTGGCCCTTGTGGACGTGGCTCATCAGTATAGAATCTGGATTTGTTTATACGTAGGTAGGACACAGGTGACATATTGAAATGTCTCCTCCATACCTTAGTTTATGTACGTAAATGATATATTATATTTCATTACCAACCTGTACCTATGTCATGACAAGATGGGTGTCCCCTGATTGTTAAGTCTTTACTGAATTATGATGTGTATTATTATTCTTTCAAGTCATTATAACTAGGTTTTGGACTCACATTCAAACACAGACGTGACCTGTAAATTAAGTTTTATGAGGATGTTGCAATTGCTTGACCTGGTTGCTGTTTACTGGTAGTTGAAGATTAGTTAGGATGGTTTTATTTTTATCCTTCTTTCAGAAGGCCTATTTCAAAGGGCTACCCACTCCGTGAACCTGTCGCTGTAATGGAACATTTTACCTGTGTGAAATGGAGTCCTTGGTCAATCCTAGTAGAACTGAAAGGGAAATTGGTTAGGGGGAATCAATTTGGTACAAGTACAATACAATGGCATGTTTGTTGTTTATGGCTACCCCACATTTTGGGGCCACAAGAATTGGCATTATCTGAAGTTTGAACAACTTAGGAGCATACAAATCCTTATACTAATTATGGTTGTGGATATCATTGATCTGTATATGTAGGTACACTTGTTGGGCCTTGCACGCTCGAAAAGACAGCGGGGATGGCATTAGGGTCGATGGATCATTCTATCAACCCACTCGTCTATCAGCAGATTACTATGACAACCAACAACATCATTGGTAACCCCACAGAAAACAAATGTAGTATAACTCGGAGAAATAGTTTCAGACGACCTTCTTCATGGGCCCTTGATCCTAAAAGGGTTCTCCTTTTCTTTGCCACCGTGTAGGATTCAACTCCCTTGTTTTAATATTTAATAATCAGATCCATTACCTTGGCTTCTACTTTGTCTTTTGCCGTGAATTGCTCAGTTGATGAATGCTTGAAATTGCAGGTCTAGCCTGGGAACAATGTTGCTGATATACTTCATTCTCTCCAGCAGTAAGCAAAGTCCAGATGAATATGGTGGTGATTGGAAGCAGTGACTGAAAGTACCTCTAATCAGGGAAACGATGGAAAGAAAGGAGAGAAGACAAAACTTAGGAGTTAAAAAGAAAAAAAGTGTACAAGTAACAAAAGCTAACCTAATTTAGCCAGCCTGATGTCAGAGTCAGTTAAAATCTGCTTCTCGGCATCATCTCTTTGGAAACTACAAACAGGAGATAAATACGAAAGACATAATTTACTCGTCCGAGTGAAGGAATCTTTCATTTTTTTAATGTAAATGGAAGACAAACGATCACATGGAGGACATGGCTCTTTATAATCTGTATGTTGCGTGATCGCAGGGTTTGGTGGAGTATCATAGAGTCACATTTTACTATTTCTTGCTCCCCTCTGTCTTTCTGTTCTGGTTTCCTCTTATTTATATTTATATATTTATGTGAGTTTTCATGTGAGCAGAGGGTTAAAGGGTAGGGGAAAGAGAGCCAATAGCAGGAGATGTGATATGATGCCATGGTGTTTGGCTGTGGGCAGTAGACACCAACGCATTTAGATGCCTGCTTAGGCTAATGGAATCCACAGCTCCATTCATTAATACTTCAGTTTTTTTTTTTCACTTATCTCTTATAGGCATGTCAAATCATCTTCCATATCATCAGTTTTAACAGCGTTGATTGATTTTAGTAATTATTATAAGCAAGAAGTTGTTCTGGTTGATTAAAACCAATGCTAACATAAATGTTAACAAAATCCACAATAAAAGGATAGATGACAGAAACAAAAATTCATTTTTTCTTAATTAAAACTAAAATTACAAAGAAAAAAATAGTTATTTTTTGTCAGTTAATATATAAAACTAATTATTGTAATTTGGAAGTAGAAGATGACCACAAAAGGCACGTTATTTAGTTGGGGTGGGTGGTATCTCCCAAGAAAGAATAGTGAGCACTCTGAGAGATTCAAAGTGCATGTTCATCTAAGTTATGAGAGCGGTCAATGTTCACCTTGTGATATAGATTGATATGACAACTAAATTACGCATAACTCCACAAGGAGTGGTAGAAAACGGAGAACTATGGTGCTTGACATAAGTGGAGCTTGCACTTATGCTTCTGCTCATCTTTCGTTAATCCATATTTATGCTACAGTCTACCATTAATCAAAGCCATTTTACATTTACACAGTGGAAGCACCTCAAAATTAAATATACTCCCTTCACCACCACCAAATGTTTCCTGCACCACCCATGCCCAATTTGTCTGATATGTGTCTCATTTTCAACTGATATCTGTAAATAGATTTTCATATCCGTAAAAGATTAATTTTTTTTAATTTTTTTTGTTAATTTAGTTTATTGTTTTATATTTTAGATTTTATTTTAATAATTTATTTTATTTGTATATAAAAAACAAAAAATTTTAAATACTTTATAAATTAATTTAAAATATAATAAATTAATAAACTAAAAACTAAAAAAAATCTTAAATAAACGTGGTCACATCCGTCCTATATCCATTTAACTAATCAAATAAAAAATATTTAAATAATCAATTAAATAATAATACGTAATTAAAATAAAACAAAAATCAATTTAATTAAATTAATAATAATTATTTTATTAAATAAAATAAAATTCATTTATATATAATTACGTAATATATTATAAACAAAATTTAAATACTCTATATTTTAAAAAATATTATATTTTAATAAACTAAAAAAGAAAAAAAAATTTAAACATATGTGACATATTCGTTATTAACGTGACATATCCGTTTAACATAAATAATTAAAAATAATATAATTAAATTAATAATAATTATTTCATTAAATAAAATAAAATAAATTTAAATATAATTATGTACAAAATTAAAAAAAATAAATAATATCTATATATTAATTTAAAATACAATAAATTAATAAATTAAAAATTAAAAAGAATAAATAAAAATACATAAGAGATGTGGCCACATCCTCCCCTTGAAGAAAATTTTCTTCAATAAATGTCAAGTTGAAGAAAAAAAGTAGTGATGTAGGATTTTTTAAAATATAGAAGATAGTTTTAAAATTTAAAAAGAAAATATGATAGTAAAAAAATAAAACATATGGAATAGTGTAGGAGTAACCTCAAATGTCTTACGTTGCAAAAATAAGTGACCAACAGGATTCTAGGCCATATGATCAGTCCATATGTCTTTAAAATCATGTTTACCGTATTAAATGAAACATGTTTCAAAAACAAAAATTTTGAAAGATTTTTACCCTCCACCTCTAATAATTTCACTGCATCTTCAAAAATTTTAAAATTCTAAAACTGCTCTATATCATTCAAGAAACCCTATACTCTACTTCTTGTGCTTAATTGAATTTCAAAATCTGATCAAAATTCGAAATCTAATAAAGAAAATGTAACTTCTAAAATTATTTTTGGGAATTGGAAATGCAGAATGAAATGTTTAGAGGCGTAGGAAACAGTCATTCCGAAAACATAAATACGTTTGAGAAAAAGCTCTCTTAAGTGTTTTTTTTTTTTGCATTTCTCTTCTTCACATGGAATGTTCTCAAGCTTTTTTCTTCTTTCTCTGAACCGATATTAATGGTGGAAGCAGTCTTAGCGATAACAGTCACAGTAGCGACAGCAATAAGAGTGATGTACTGGAAAAGGGTTTGAGTCTTTTCTATTATGGGGTGCAGGAAGCAATAATCCAACTATGTCTTTTAACATCAGTTTCGTGACATGCCATTATGTGATACCAATTCCTTTTGTACAACTAAAATCAAAATCCACCTTTGTATGTATTACAATAAAATTCTCAATTTCAAAAGTAAAATTAAGAAGTTTAAGGCAAATTAATAGCAATTTTCTTTATACGTGTTCTTACCAGGTTTGAAATTGATATTAGTAAAACAGGTGACAACATCTTGAAAATAATTTTACAAATCACGTTGATTTGGATAGGATAAATATTCACCAAACGCTTTACACAGTAAGAAAAACAATCTTTTGAAAGTAAATAAAAAAGTAATATAATACTTAAGTGTTATTGTATCAAGTTGTTATAAAGTAATGTTTAATAATCATCCCAAAAGACACAATGACTACATAAATTAAAACCTTATTATTATAGATTAATGCCAATATTCAGTGATACATTAAAATCTCTTAGTCACGGTAGCTACTCACATATATACAAATAGACCTTATTGAGGATAAAACAAAATTGTCCTTAAAATATACTATACTTTTTCATAACATATGTTATACAAAAACTACTTAATATATAATGATTTGTGTTGAGACCACTCATTTAAAGAACATATTTTCTAGAATTTAATGAGCAAGTTCATTCAACCCTGTTTTTTTTTTCTTGTCCTATCTTTCAAAATTATTGGCAATTAATTTTAAATTTTTTAATCAACTTTAGAAAATTATTGGCAAAGTGAAGTTTCAAAACTAATAGTGTGAATATTCATATATAAGATATCATTTTAAATGCCAAATTCTCAAACATTTCTGTATTAAGAATAATGAAAATTATATTAAATGACTATATCTTGTGGTGGGATAACAACTATTTAAGAAAGTAATTCGATAGTGAAACATGCTATTCTGACAAGTAATTTTAGAATAAATTGATATTTGAATACTTGTGAGAGTGTTTTTATTATTTAAATTGTATAATTTCAATATTAAAAAATACGAACTTAAATTTCTTTCCTACCTTCTCACATTTATGTTTCTTCTCTTACATTAAGTATATTTAAAACTATTTAATGTTCAATGAAAAACATTTTTAAGTAAAAATTAAATTTTTATAATAGTAGAAACTATATTGCTCTATCTAGACTAAGAATTTTATATGGAAAAAGTAGGAATTAGTTTATTAAAGAAATTAAAATAAATAAAATTTAAATAAGTGCAATTTAAACTTTTTTATCTTTTCTTGAAATTTTATCGATAAAATATATCCTTAAAACGTTATCCGTAAAATTCATCTGCAATTACTAAGTTATATTATTGAAACAACGAATAGCACGTATTAACTTGCAGATGTAAATACAGTTATCAAAATATTTAATTAAATTTTAAGTTTTTTTAACTGTTTTTAATTTAATTATTAAAAAATTCTTTCTATTATTATATTTTTTAATTGACTGTATTATATTTGATTTTATTATTAATTGTTATTTTTCACTTTCATTGTTTACGTATCCCTCCATTGAAAAAAAAAACACTTTAATCTGTCCACCAACTTTTACATGTAGTATTTCAAAACAAAGATGTTATCAATAATGAAAACACAATGATAATGCAAAATAAATACGTATTTGGTTTATAAACACGTATGATTTTCGGAATTTGAATACATAGAAATTGTAATTGTGGTATATATATTACAGGTAGCAGACATAACGAGACAGCATCAAACATGGAGACTGAAACCAGCTACCATGCTGACACACTCTGCAAAATTTTTATTGCTAACGCAAACCTACATTCATCTCCCTCTCTTCAACCTTCTTCACTCTTATATTCAGTAACGTAACCTACAATATCTTTCATAATCATTCATAATTACGTGCTTCCTATACGTTCGAACTTCCTTCGTGTGTGAGAAATCTGGGCAGGCCTATTTTGGAACCCAGCTTCTGAACATCATCCCGAACTTGTTTTCTATACTCACGAAAGCTGAATTTCCTGTAAATAGACGGCTCTCTGCAACTCTCTATCACGGTGTCATTTGAAGGGCACAAGAAATACGCCATGGAGAACCTCTCTAGTTTCTGGTTCGTCATAACGCGATGCTCAACGCTCTTGTACACTCCGTTGCTCCATGCCTATACACACACCAGAGGCCAACGTTAACCAAAACCAGTAACGTTCAGTCGAGACCAAACAATATCAAAACTGTACGAGAATAATTAAAAAAAAAAAAATACCTGGAACAAATCGCCGATGTTGATTATAAGAGCATCGGGGTTTGGTTTAACTGCGATCCATTTTTTGTCTTTGACCAACTGCAAACCTCCAACCTGATCCTGATGTAGTATGGTGAGAAAGTCACTATCGGTGTGTGGCATCAGACCGTGAATCCCAAAAGCTGTAGGGCACGGGGGATATCGATTCAGTCGAAGATAGCATGTGTTGGGCAAACAATTCTCCTTAAAGAAACTTGACCTGTGACCCATTTTCTCCGCCAGTATGTCGGCTAATGTTTGTGCAAGCCTCGAAACTGTTGTAGCAAACTGTTCAATTGTCCAACTGCATCCAAATCAATTCATTAATCATGCTTAATTCATTTATTACACTCTGAATGTTAAAAGTATGACCGTATTACAATATATCTTATATAGTATTGTTTTAATTCCACTTTTTCTTTGTTTGTGGGGTATATATATATATATATGTGTGTGTGTGTGTGTGTGTTATAGTATATGTTTTAACAGAGTCAAGAATTTAGGTGGAATGCTGTCGTCAGTCTTTCATGACTGTAGAGTTTTCTGCTGCAGCTGATTGGCAACATTCACGTGAGACACTACGGAATGTGTTGGTCAGGGAACCATAAAAGTAGCAGCCATGTGCACATATACCAAAATTGTGTGAACAAGTTCGCGGCAAGGAAGAAAGCAATGTCTGCGTCATGTGGATTTACATTGTAGATAATTATAAAAAATGCATGGAACTGATTAAGAACAGTAATAAAGCAAGTCAACACATTACAGAACCGAACAGCTTTAAGGGTGCCCTATGTGATGGCGGTGGCGGAAGAAGTTGACAAAACAGAAATTCGACCTTTGTAAAATCTAGGCTTTGCTTTGCTTTGCTCAGTGAAACGCTAATAGAAGATCTTCTGCTCTCTTTGAGAATGACACTTTAACACAGGTTTGAAAGAGGCCAAATGAAAATATCAGCTTTTGTTTATGAAAAATCTCAAAAGAGAACAAGCTATAGGTCTTGATATGTGCAAACTTCATTCACACCAAATAAATTCTCACTGGTGTTCATACAACATGCAATTCAGGTTTTACAAGAAAAAATTAAATAATAAAATTCGGATCTGTCATAAGTTAAGCATATTAAACAACATGTGTAGTCATGTGTAGTCACAATCCTAAAAAATTTCATTGATTCACTTTATTTGAAAACAGATTGTTGTTCTCCCATAAAAGAATTCACATAACCCGATTAACTGCATACCGTACATTACTATGAATTAAACATGTATAGAACAGCTTCGGCAAAAAGTGAAATTTACATATTTGGACTGATATTAGGTTTAAGGACGGTAAGATTAATGAATGAATGGATTATAGAAGCGAGTATAGTGAGTGAAGAGACGTACCTGAGAGAGTTTGATCCAGATGATCCTAGTATATCAGTAAGAGGAATATGAAACGCTTCCGACCAAGATAACTGTCTAATGCATGTGGCAGTGGGGGCTCCCCAACGGTAACTTCCGGCGGAGAAGTTCAAGAACTTGTCTTCTTTGGTCTTCTTTTCAAAGGGTTGCCTGAAGACTTTCTCTTGCTCACATCTCAACCTGCTGAAAATATGACTGGAAATACCATGGTTCACCACCTGGAAGAAACCCCACTCTTGTGAAGCCCTGGCAATGTGGGACTTGCACTCTTCTCTCACAGTCTCGTCACTGTCCTCCAAGCGGCTGAGATCGATGACCGGAAGCTCGCATTCCTCGGCAGCCACCAGGAGATCGCTATCAAACCCATTATTCTCTTGAATGGTGTTTCGGGTCTTGTCATATAGGATCTTGTATGCTTCATGAAAGGGTGGGTCCGAAACGGAATCCATTCTGATAGAAAAGGTGAGAAGGGGATGTCAAAAGAAAAAGTAAACGAGTGGAGGGTTTCTCTGATGAACACCACAAACAGATAAAGACAGGTGATTTTTGGTTGCTTTCTACTTTTCTGTTTATTTCGCCTTCGATCAAAACGCTTTACACTTTGGAGACAAAGCAAAGCTTCATGTCTTTTTCTTCAGACAGATCCATTCATTTACTTTATTCTTATATCTTCTCTTTCACACTGCCAAATTCAAACTCAATACATATCAAAAATTCTAACCCACGGATATAATCCTATTTAGGATCATCAATTAATTTGTTCTAACCCTGACGGACCTATTCAAGTCTATTCCAATTTACTTTATCTTCTAACTAACTTCTTTAAATTCATAAATCAAGCAACCATTATACCCATTGCAGGATTGTGTATATGTTTCGTCATTAATAAATGTAATACACTTTCATATATATATATATATATATATATATATATATATATATATATATATATATATATATATATATATATATATATATATATATATATATATATATATATATATATATATATATATTTATATATATATTAGTATAACACTTGTAATAACTACTGGGTTTACATATTCTTTTAACATCTCCTATTTTATGCACAATTTTTCTTCTTCTTTTATTGCTTTTACACATCTTTTTCATGCATTCATACTCTTTCAATCATTAATGAATATGTTTCTCTGTCTCTCTTTCTTCAGACTAAAAAAATTCTTTATTTAAAAAAAGAAATACCTAGGAATATATTCAATTCAAATGAGCATATGCTCAATTAAGTGGTGATGCTGGTACAGTACAAGATTCCTTGCATTTAAAAAGTAATTGCAAGGTTCTACCGTCATCATCCAAGGGTCTTAATTACATTCTTTAGTTAGATTTTATTTTATTATTCAATATAAATGATTTATTTTTATAACTAAGATTTCATCCTAGAATCTACCCTCTCCTTTGGAAGGCCACGGAGACCCACTTTTAGCGCGTAGAATCCGTATATATATATATATATATATATATATATATATATATATATATATATATATATATATATATATATATATATAGTGGGGTTGGTTTTACAACCAAGTTTTTCACTTTCAAAAAATATCTGTAGGTTTTCAAAAGGAAAAAAAGAAGTATCTTTTAACAATTTTTTTTGACAAATTTTTTTATCAGAACATACGTGATAACTTGTAATTGATTCTAAAAGTTATTAAAAATATTATGGTGTTTGACAAAATGAAGTAGACAGTATATTTTCCCGAAAAACTTATCGAAAAATTTGAAGAAATAAAAACCCTTTTAACAGCCATGCTTTCTGATTTGCATGGTCCAATTTCCAAAACAGGCAACTACAACGAAACAAACTAATATTTAATGTGTGGTGGCTTGAAAATAGCAAAATTTGAGACAGGTGTATTTTGTATCTAAGCTAGGAATAAAAGATTTGCGTCTCCATGGAAGCGTTAAAAAGAAACTTGGACAAGGCACGGTAACATCAAACCTCTCTCTTTGTATTTATAATCAATGGATTCGGATTTTTCCATAACATGTTAAATTATTGGCTAAGTGGAAATGTCTGTTTTTATCAAATATATATTATCGCTCACTCCGCTTGGGTTTGTTTATATATATATATATATATATATATATATATATATATATATATATAAACCAGATAACCCATGGTAGCAGTAATGGACCACTCTTTATCCATGCCCAAAATATATTATTCCTTGTAAGAACAAGACAACGATAATGATGAAAAGTGTTAATCGGTCAAAAAGAACATAACTTTTTGCAGATGAAGTAAGAAAACTTTGTTCTTTTTTTCACACACCGTATCTACGAATACACACATCAGATACGATTACTAATTACGTCTTACTTCTAAGTTAGCCAATTGACAGATTCACGTGGTCCCGTCTAAGTAGATTTATCGGTCAGACTTAGGTAGTCAAGAATTGTTGCTCCATCCGTTGACTTTCGACTTTAAAAGTTTTATCAATTGTAGGTCAGGTTGAAGTTTAATCAAAATAATATCAAACTAAATTAGATACCCGGTTGAGGATTTATAATTAGAAGCTATATATCAGCTGAGACCTAAATCTGTTTACTTTATCATGTTTTTGCTAACATTGCAAGTTCCATGAGATGTGCCGGACTGCTGCATTAATGTCAGAGGTTCTGCATACAAGTTCTGAGGAGCATGTGATACCCAAGTACACCCTACGATGAATTGTGACGAAAAGCTGGTAGAAAATAAATGTTTTTACATGCATGACGACGTCTAGAGTTTCAGATATGTCATGCAAATAATTAAATAAATTGACACTAACATGCTGAGCGAGAATTTGAACACGTGAATGACAGAAACATGTTATATAAATACTTTGTTCTGCAGTGTGACATAGTAATTAGAAAAGAAAGTTGAAGTAGAAAAAAGAGGAAGAAGGAGGGGTTTACTTACAGAAGAAGAATAGTACGTATGAGTAAATAAAGCTCCGATTGAGTGTGTGAGGAAGAATGTGGTATGAGAATTGGTGGAGAAGGTGATAATTTATAGGCAACAAGTGTATCAATTATTGTGAAGATTAATGTGAAGGAAACTTAGATGATTGAAAGCCTATGCTGAAGAGAAGACCACGCGGCTCGTGGCTCCATCAGAGAAAATATATCTATTGTCTGCCTCTCTTTTATTTTTTTCTCCTTTTCCATTTATGTATAACTATAGAACATGCGAACTTACTTCATTTGAAGAGTACACAAAAGTAAAGAAACATTCAAGAATTGAAAGGATCCTATGGGTCACAAGTCGGTCGACCTGCATCTTCTCCTGCCCCACCCAGTTTTCCGTTTCTTTATTAATTTGTAAAAAGAATAATAATATTATAACACAATTTTATATTTGTTTCCACAGTTTGTAAGACCGAGATACTAATCTTTTCTTACGTGTTTTTTTTGCTTTCGAACGTCTGGATCGAATGCTCCGCTCACTTGGACTCTAGATGTCATTCGATTGCATTCTGGATGTCGTTCGGTTGTACTTTGGATATCCTTCGGTTATATTCTTAATGAGGAGAGGTACCTGCAAAAAGTACTTCGATGCTTAAATTATGAATTGTTTATCACGGTTTAATATTTAAGTCCTGATCGGATGTAAATAAACGGTTTTGAGTGTATACATATAATATTCATTTAATAAATAACATAAAATAAAATATCATAAAACTATAATTTTTTATTTTTTAATACAAAAAAGTAAAAGATAAGATAGAACAGTATTAAATGAATACAAAGAATTCAGACATGTGAAAGAATGATTACTCTTATTTAATTACTATAAGCTAATTCAGAGCACCATATTACCGGATAAGAATACTTATATTGGTATGCTTGTACTTTCTTAGGTTTTAATTTCTTTAAAAAAAGAAAAATATAGGAAAAGGAAGTGTCGCCCACCGTCAACTTTTCTCTCTCAATGTTCACCATCTTGATCACACTTTCTCACCAATCAGAATCGGTTTTTCTTTCAGCAATTTGTTATGCGGCACCACAATCCTATTACTTTTTCACACGGCTGACACACGTCTGACAAGCGGCTGACATGAAAGGAATCCTATTTTCGGAAACAACATTTGTGGTTTTGCAATTTCGTTTCAACTTCCATTTATAGCGTTGAATTAATGTGATTCAGTCGTTTGCATCTTGCAATAGTAATTTCAAGCGTATCTTGTAAGTATATAGACAACCTTTATATCTCTGGTCGGGCCACCCAAATGCCTCCCTCATATATCTATCAATTTTTGCATTTACTTATAACAAAAACAATCTCGAAAATCGAAGGAAATCCCTCGTTGCTTTTATGTATATTTTATACACCAATATTGATTAATTGTTTTCTTGAATTCAATTTTCTTTTGTATATTCCATAAGCAAACATTTCGCTTCCAAATTCTTGGCTAAAAGTAATTTGCTGTTTATTTTATTTATTATTAACCTTGACGCCAAAGCCAAACGAAATTCTAAAATTAATGAGAAGTCAAACAGTTTCTTAATTTTTCTAATTATTTGGCTTAATCAGATCTTTTATAACTGTTATATATGCTCTTAATCAGTTGGACATACGATTGATCAATGACTGAAACAAGTATTCAGACGCAACTTTATTTATCTTGTCAATTGTTCTATTCAGTTGATCTAACATTCCTATATCAAAATTAACTAGTTTTGTTAACATAAAAAAGGTTCGGCCTCGTACTATAAACATTTTTTTTGGAGAAAAAACTTTTGAGTATATATAAATTTGTTTATATTAAACCCACACAACAAAATTGTGTATATGGTGTGATAGATGATTAGATGTTGTCAATTTCTTTGAAAATGAAGCCATTTATCTATTCCTTGATCATGAATCGTCTCTCTTTGATGTATGAAGAAGAAGAGTAGAGATGGTAAAGGAGAGACTTGGACGAATGAGAACCATACTCTGTATGAAATGGAGTTTGTGACATTTTTGATCGGTTATGAGTGAGTGTAAAAGTTAAAGAAAGACAATGAATTGACAAGCGGGACCTAACCCTATTCCCAAAATCCATGTCGGCACAGAAACATGGCTCCATATAGGGTCACATGCACGTCAACATTTCCATTTCAGCAGTACCAGAGTTTGAGGCAAGGACATGTGCATGTTCATTCCTTCGTGGCTCATCTCCTCCAAACCATCAAAATATCTTTTTAATAACTTTTCATCAAACAGTATAACTGCCTTTATGTTTCATTTCTTTTGGAAAATCCACACACCTTTTGCTTCCTCATAGACATGGCTGCAATTGCTCGCTTACGTTTCCTCGGGAAATTAAATAATGTTTCCCCACAGGACCCACCCTCCATAAATATCCATATTTAACTTCCAAACATATAATTACCAGTAAAAAACAACATATTCATTCATAATATAAGTTTTGTATAAATAGTGTAATTTAGTTTTATTTTTAAGTTAATGGGAGATTTTTCATTTATATGTATCAAAATGTTTTAAAAAGATATACTAAAAACTACACTCATCAAAATATATTTTCCCATATACATATTGAATATATCTTGAATATAAAATTAGCTTGCGTGGTTTAATTAACGAATGTAACAATTAATCCAATGAAAAACAATTTATTTTAAAAATATCTCTTATAGTTACTCAAATACCATATAAAATAAACTATAAATTTAATTCAATCTAAATAATGTTTATTAGGGAGTAAATTTTAAGCCTAATAAAAATAAATAAATATAATTTTAGAATAAGTTCTAATCTAACTCTAACAATGTTAAGAAGTAAATTTTAAATTTAACTCGATCTCACAAAATTTACTTATAAGATAAAATATGTATCCATTTATTATTCTAAATTAGCCATATGTTTAGTTAAGGTGAAATTTCCAACCATTTCTAAAATAAAAACTTTTAAAACTATTAGTTAATCTAAAAATGGTTTATATAGACTATTTTTGACAAGATTTATTGTTAGTTGAATAAGTGCAAAAGCTTTTATTAATCTCATGATATAGATTTTAAATTTACATACAGAAGAAATTACCATATGTATTGATGATTAAATAAAATAATTAAATTTGCAACCGGGAAAGAGAATCTGAGGTGGTAGTAAATCAAGACTACAAAGAATGATATGTTTGGTTTGATGTATTGAATTTGATCTATAGCCACACATAGAAGACCCTGTTTATTATATGGAATGATTAACGAGAGATGAGAAGGAAGTGGGTTGATAGAATAGGCTATAACTAACCGATTTTGTATTGTTGTGACACAGGTATATCAAGTGAAGTGACAGAACTGTGACTATAGGAATGTATGTAGTAGAATGATTAATGAAGTTGGTGTTTGATAAATAGTTGTATTTTGTTATGGTGATTCTGTGTATGATGGAAAGCGCAAGTGGTTCTGTTATGAACCACAACAAAAGACCCTTCCAGATTTTATATGTATACCGACATGTTTATTTTGGTATTAGAACAGCAATGTTAATTAAATACATAAACCATGTGGTGCCCATCACCTTCTTCAACATTTTTTTTAATATTATCCATATAATTTCTAAAATATTTATCATAAAAATCAACGTGTAGGAAGTACGTCCTCTTTGTACATTTTTTAAAATAAAAGAAAAGAAAAACGACAATGAAAATAACTTTTCCATCATTTGAGAGAATAGATAAGTATTTACTCTTAATAAATTTTTATATATGAAGATAAATGATAAATAGCTTTTCAAGTGATAGTATAACTAAGAGATCGAAATTAATAACAATATTTAATATGTTCTTAGTTAGGAGATAATAGAGAAGTATAAGAAAATGTTGTGAGTTTCATACTAAAAGCATAGAAAATTTTTACTTTTATTAAACTAAAATAAAAAAAAGGAAAGGTAAAATGAAATAAATAATGGAATATAGATAACGAACAAAAGGAACTATTAGAGTTCAATTATGATATCATTATATCCGTACTACTCTATCAATCTAAGGTTTATTTCTTGATATTATCATTATTTATATATATATATATATATATATATATATATATATATATATATATATATATATATATATATATATATATATATAATATGTTTGTTTTCTTTTTCCTTTGAAGATATTTAGGAGTAGAATTCCTATAAAATAAATCTTCTGAAATACAGCAAAAATGGTCTTAATATTTATTTGAAATGCTCATAATTGTTGAACATTCTAAAGAAAGAACTCTAAAATTATTGAGAGTTTATTGAAGGAGTTGTACATAAAAGGATGAAAGAGTGATTCAGCATAATTATATTTAACCATTTTACTGTGGATACGAATTAAGTATATACTTTCATTTAAAATAGCTCGAAGAAAATTCTGGCTATGCATGCAATTAGTACTAATATATAAGAATAAGAATTTAAAAATGTTTGACTGAAATTGAATGGTAAGTTTGATTGTTGAATTATTTAAATTAATTTCTACTTTTTTTGTAAAACTTTGTGCCAATATACTTAGAAATTGAAAAAAAAATTAAAAGCAAGATACTATAAACTTAAGTTTATTTAAAAGATTTTTTTCGATGTTAATTGAAATTAATTTTATAATTAAATAAAAGTTGAATAACACAGTATGAGAATTTGGGAGTGACGTAAGCATTGGGCCTCTTGCAGGTCCTCAATGATTATGAGGCCTTAAATAACAATGATTTCTCTTTCCAGATTTAACATCAATCAATGTGGTCCTTTTGTCATACCCCACCACATATAATTCAGCGATGTTGCATTCTGCCACACATTTTTCCAATTCTTTCATGTGCATTGTTGGTGCTTCTCCCCTTTCTCTCAATTTCAAATTCTTTCAAACCCTAAAAATAAATCAATTAAAAAATGTTTCATCCAAAGTTCAATGAAAATAATTATAATTAAAATAAATACTGAAACATTTTTATATCTCGCCTTATTCCTATTTTCATCCTCCAACTAATCTACTACGATTAAGCTTAAACCAACATTTTAAAGTTATCTTTTAGAAATTAACTCATATTAATTTTTAAATGTGAAATTATATGAATTAAAAGGTGATATCAATATCAGCTAATATTTAAAAATCAATTTGAGTATTTAAAATATTATTTCATCTATTTTCTCAAAAATCAATACTTTTATATTTAATTAGCTATTGACTAGAGAAGAACTCAGTTGGTTAATGTTTAAAGCAATGATTGAAGATAAATAAGAAATTATATTTTGTACAATTATTTCGAAATTGGCTATTTATGTAGTTAGATGGTCTACTTTTTTATATGCATTTAAAATATAACAGTAATGTAATTATGATGTTTGCTAAGTGCCAAACTTATCAAATAAATATGAAAAAAAAAAACTGGACATAGTGGTTATAGATATTATAGGTAATTGCCAAAAGAAAAGAGGGAAATATATAATGAAGAAACACATTATAGTTGTTTACTGTTGTTAATTTATATTAAAATCGATTGAAATATAACATACGTTAAACTAATGATATTTTTTTTATATGAAGTATATTTTAAAATGTTCATGATAAAAAAAGGTAACTATTTGCTCTAAAGGACAGAGAAATTAATCACGCATTTTATTTTTATTATTTTATTATTCTAATCACGTAAACATGTCTATTTCTCCACATAACAAGCACTTTAAAAATCAATTATATATTAAATGATTCATTTTTCTGTCATATAATCAAGAAAAAATATCGTTATGTTTATTTTCTGTCCATAAACAAACGGTTTACACAAAAAAAAAAAATCACAATAGAAATATACAGTAAATATTTTACTTATACATAAGAAAATAATATTCAACTTATTATAGTTATCAATATTAAAACCCAAATTGACTTTTGAGGTTAATTAAAAGGATCACTTTAATTTAGTTCGTATTATTTATTCAACTTAAGAATGGTGCACCTCAAAAATAGACACGAGCGCTATTTAATCAATAATGTCAAATGGTACTGTAACACCCCAAAATATAAAACATCTCACACCCAAATTTATTTCATTAATAAAGAAAACATCGTAATATTACAATCCTCCATTTAGGAGTAACATAGTTCACACTAGAAATACATTATATTTTCACACATAAATAAAACACTCTTAATTTTATTTTATTTTATTTTTCTTCTTCTTAAAATATTCTTCATTTTTCTGCTGCTTCCTCCTTCACTTGAATTGGTTCAGACGTCGTTCCCTCATCTGCTCCCGTATAACAAAAACATTATACGATCATCGCAAAAATAAGATTTTTCCGGCACAAACAAACAAGTAAGGGTGAGCTACCATGCAACATTCAAAGAAAAGCATTACACTATTATTATACGTAATACATTCACCGTAAATTCATGCAAGATGCAAATATCATACTAGACTCTATTATCCGGATATAATGTTGATGGAAGTCTCGGGTGGTCATGCACTTGTGGTGATTTCAACAACAAAACTTTTGGCCAAATATAATATATCATATCACCCACAAGGTTAATCCATTAATGTCTATAAACATAGACTAGGACCTCCTACTACTCTCACCACATAACACATCCTTCTCTAATTGATACTGGAAGATTATTAGAGTTTTAAGATAACCACCAACAACAGGACCCTCAACATCAACATATACACTAATACCATACCAACATAGAATCTCTCCATGAGACTCATATCATGCTCATTTTCCTCAACTCATGTCATATTATTACAAAATCTCCTCATAAAACTCATATCATGTTCATATTCATAATTTCATGTCAACATCATAAAATACATTCAACACAGAAATCATACAAGATAAATATATTACAAACAAATTAACAATAATAAAATGTTACTATAAATGGTCAACGGAGAAGAATCAAATGTTTGACAATCATTAAAATAAACTTAATAAAAATTCTTGGGGAAACAAGAAGTTGAATCTGGCAGAGCCGGTTAGACAACTTCTCATCCTTCCAGGAATACAACGTAATTAAATAATAAGAATAATGACAGGTTTGGGAAAATAAGAAGTTGAATCTGGCAGAGCCGGTTAGACAACTTCTAATCCTTCCAAAAATAAAAACGAATAAGGAAAACAATATAAAGTATGGGGAAACAAGAAGTTGAATCTGGCAGAGCCGGTTAGACAACTTCTCATCCTTCCAAGAATACAACGTAATTAAATAATAAGAATAATAACAGGTTTGGGGAAATAAGAAGTTGAATCTGGCAAAGCCGGTTAGACAACTTCTAATCCTTCCAAAAATAAAAACAAAAAAAGAAAACAATATAAAGTATGGGGAAACAAGAAGTTGAATCTGGCAGAGCCAGTTAGACAACTTCTCATCCTTCCAAGAATACAACGTAATTAAATAATAAGAATAATAACAGGTTTGGGGAAATAAGAAGTTGAATCTAGCAAAGCCGGTTAGACAACTTCTAATCCTTCCAAAAATAAAAACAAAAAAAGAAAACAATATAAAGTATGGGGAAACAAGAAGTTGAATCTGGCAGAGCCGGTTAGACAACTTCTAATCCATCCATAAACAATTAATAGCATACATGTGCATAACATAATCAACATCACATTTTACAACTATCACACTTGGATCTAAACACAGAAGCATGTTCTCATCAAAAATTCAAAATCATACAGAAACAAAATACTTCACACTCAAGATTTAAGATCAACCAAAAGCAACATATACAAGACTCAAAATAATACCAAACAAAATGTAACTCCCCTTACCTCTATTCCAGACTTAGTTTCCTCTTCTCAAATCGTTCTCCGGAAACTTCCAGAATTTCCCCTCTTCAACTAGAATTTCCTTAACCTCTCTTCTCTCACAATTTCTCTAGAATTTTGGTGCAATTCTTCAGCCTCCCCCTCTTGGCTATTTATAGCCAAAAAATTTTACTATTCATTTTTACTATTCATTTTTACTATTCACTTTTACTATTCATTTTTACTATTCAAAAATTATTTTTTATTCACCATTCTTATCTCTGAATCATTCATTCTACGTGGAGTGTTTTCTTCCACAATTTATTTTAATATTTTTTTTTAACTATTCACTATTCACTATTTACTATTTACTATTTACTATTTACTATTCACTATTCATTTTTTTTTTTAACTTTTAAAATAAATTCTCAAATTTTTAAACTCCTTCCTTTGAAATTATTATTATTGTTACCTATCATAAATTTTAATAAATTTTTTTTTTACCATACTTTTATTAACTTTATAAAAATAAAAAAAACAACTATTTATTAAATTTAAATATTTTTCATGGGTCTTACAGGTACAACGATAATTTTTATTTATTTTTTTATATAATAGAAATATAAAAGTTAAACTATAACAATTTCCACAAAATTTGATTAAAATTAAAAAAAAAATTAAAGATTTGGTTTAAAATTAAACTATAGAGGATTGTAAAAAAAAAAAAAGTAACTTATATTTTCCTTTTTCATGAATTCGAATTTGTTGGTTTGACAGAAATAAATTTATTGGTTGATTTGAATAGTTAGTATTTGTATGAGTGCCTTTCTTTCCTTTTTTTTCTCAATTTAAAGTGATGTAACATGGCGGCGTCGTTTTCAGAAAAGGAAAGAAAAAAATAAATGTGGTACATTGATTTATTGATCTAAGTTTGCATGTACAGAAGTCGGCAATGATTATCCCCAATCAGTGTTTTTCCTCTCTCTTTCCTTATTGGTGTTGTCAATTTGCATCCATTTGCTAGCTTAAATCAAACGTGCTATTTACAATAAAAATATATCCTCTAGAAAAATCATTCCAACCCTACCACTTTATTATTCATTATTTTTATTTAATCTTCTAAAATATCAAATCAATTATTGACAACAAATACATTTTCAATCTTCAGTGTAGAGTCTTCCACTAAAAAAATGTCACAAATCAATTAAAAAGTAATTTATGAATATGATAAGAAAATTTAGACAAGATGTTTATCTATTTGATGTTTTTCATCGTAACATTTTACAATTTTAAAGTATGATAAATCTTCCAACTAAACCCACAAAACATTAGCTTTATTTTATTTGATTTTTATACTAAATTAAAACCAAATCAAACTTTCATTTTTATGTTTAATTAGGTAACTATTTAATGAACAATCAGACTAAATCGAGAAACAAAACACTCATACCATGAAAACACAACAAAATCTCTAATCATAAAAAAAAATTGTTTTATAACTTTTTTTTTCTATCATAATTTCAGTATTTATGTTTATTTTTATTGATTTCTTATTGAATAAGTTGTTTGGATCGTATATAATTTTTGCAGGATTTGCAGCGAATGCATCTTTATTCAAATGAGAAGATAAGAGGGAAATACTTACTCATCTTATTTATAATTACGATTTAGCCCTCATAAGTTGATTTCTGAAATTTTTTATTACCTTAGAGGAGATAGTCGATTGCAGGAGACAAGAGACTCAATGATCCAAAATCGATTATGTTGAAATATTAAAGACAGGAGAATCGATTCTTCTTATTTTGGAATTAATTGTCTTCTCTCGTGAATACTTCGTGGTGTTATTAAATTACTTTGAGATATATGAACGAAAGAGAATCGATTATCTTATGTCCTAATCAATTATTCTCCTTAAGCATAAGGTCTCTCCCATGTGTACAGAATTGAGGACACAAAATTGATTTCTTATTTTAGGTTTTTATAATAATAATAATTTTTAATATTTACATTTAAACTTATATCACATCCATACACAAACTTTCATCTCAAACTTACTTAATTTGAAATAAGTTTTTTTAGAATGAAACTTAAACTTTTTGGAATATATATATATATATATATATATATATATATAATATCTTTCAGAATTAATTTTTCGAAATATTTCTATATGAAATATATTTGGGAAAGAACTTTCTGAAACACATTGAAAATAGCTTTCCGGAATGAGTTTTCCTCATTTTGACTTTTCTTCTCACTTTGCAGCAGCAGCAGCGAAGTATGGGCCATGAACCGTGATAGAATAATGGAGTGCATTTAGTAATTGTGTGTACGCCGGAAACAATAGTGATGCGAGGAGTGTTTCATCCTACACCTTCGTCGTACCATTTGCATTTCTAAAAATTATATTTTTAATCTTTTAATATCTCCATCTCCACCTTTTCCAAAAATTTTATTTTTAGTAAATATATTTTTATTTTCTTCTTTTTTATTAATATACTTTAATAACTACTTTTTATTTTTTTTCTCTTTTTATTAAAGTTGTATACATTATCTTAATAATAATCTAATTTAATTTAAAATTTAAATATTATTTAATATAAATTTATATTTTAATAATTATTAAAATATGATTTATATCATAATAATAATTATATTAAATAAATAAAAATCAAATAACTAAAATAAAAGTAATAATGATAAAAATAAAAAATAAAATAATAATAAAAATAATATAAAATTTGATTTAATATATTCAAATATATTAAATTATATTAAAATATTACAATAAATTAAACAGTTATTAAATTTTAAATAAAAACAAATTTTTTAAAAACTTATTTATTGGATACCGTAAAATATGTTAATAGTTTTTATTTAAAATTTAATAAATATTTAATTTAATTAAAAATAATATTATTATTTATTATATTTTTCTAATTTAATGATTATTAAAATATTATTTATATTTTACAATAATTTTATTAAAAAAATAAAATAAAATAACTAAAATAAAAGTAAAAATAATGAAAATAAAAATGATATTCAAAATCACATTAAAAATATTTAAATATATTATATCATATTAAAATATTAATTTAATTAAATAATTATTAAATTTTAAATAAAAAGTAAATTTAAAATTTGTTAATCGGATGTAGAAATCCGATAATACATGAGTTCGATATGCATATCCGATTAAGAATCTTTTTAAAATTTTATTTTTTATTTTATTTTAATAATTATTTAATTTAATTTAATAATTTAATATTATTTAAATATATTAAATGTGATTTTAAATATTATTTTTATTATTATTATTATTTTTAGTAATTTTAATATAATTATTATAAAAATAAATATTATATTTTAATAATGATTAAAATATAAAAATATAATAAATAATATTATAATTTTCAATTAAATTTAATATTTACTAAATTTTAAATAAAAAAACTGTTAGCATATTTAAAACTTTTGTTTCTATTTAAAATTTAATAACGGTTTAATTTATTTTAATATACTTTAATATATATTAATATATCAAATCAAATTTTATATTATTATTATTATTATTTCATTTTTTTATTTTTTATTTTTATTATTATTATTATTTTAATTATTTTTATTTTTATTTTTTAATATAACTATTATTATAATATAAATCATATTTTAATAATTATTAAAATATAAAATTATATTAAATAATATTTAAATTTTAAATTAAATTAAATTATTTTTAAGGTGGTTGAAAGAGAAAAAAATAAAAAAGTATTAAGTAAAGTGTTTTTAATAAAAGAGAAGAAAATAAAAATATATTTATTAAAAAATAAATGTTTTAGAAAAGTCCAAGGTACAGTTGAATTTTTGGAGGTGCAGTGAGACGTTGGAGGTGTAGAAGAAACACTTTAAGAGAAGTACGGGCTACGGACCGTCCAGAAGGCTTTGGGCTTTTGAAGGAAGGTCCAGCGTGACGTTGTTTGGCTGTGTTTGGTGTTCAGAGTTTGAAATGCAGGAAGAAGAAAGTGTTTGAGGGATGCGAAAGATTGTGAGTGTGTTTGGTCGCGAGGCGTTGATTTAATTAGAGATTAATGTCTTTGTCTGAGGTGGGATACCTGATTCCGGTGAATCAAAGTTTAGAGGAAGAAGGTTTAGTTCCGAAGTTAGCTATCACAGACGGCGCAAACGTTATTGGGCGGAACAACATTCCTGTTTCGGACAAGAGGCTTAGCCGGAAGCACCTCACCTTAACCGCTTCTCGCGATGGCTCCGCTAATTTGCTCGTCGTATGAACCTTCTTCACTCTCTTGTTTTTTTTTCTTTTCAATTCGTGATTTCCTTTCGCTTTGTTAATGTTAGGAGGGGCCGAACCCAATCGTTGTTAATTCCGGGAATAAGAGAAGGAAGCTAAATCATAAAGAAGAAGCTACCATTTGTAACGGTGACGTAATCGAGCTCATTCCCGGTCACCATCTATTTAAATATCAGGTGTTGGGGGGTGACGTAAACTCTTCGAGTGGTAGAAGCAATGAACCTCAATCATCTTTCAGAAATAAAGCTTTAGGCAGGACTTCACGGGTATTCAACTGCTTACGTTATGATCCTACATTTTTCATCTGTGTTCGTGTCATAGCCATCTGAATGTGCGTGCATTAAGATGATTTTTCTCGTTTTTTTGTTTGTAAAGTGAATTGTTCCGTTGGGTGTAAACTCTGCAGGATAAAGTTGAAACATGCAGCCAGAAACAAGGTAGGGATGCAGAAACAAGGAAGTTTGTGCATTCAAAGTCTGGTGAAGACAGTAGTGTGGAGGCCATTCGTAATTTCCATGTCCCTAATGACCAAATACCTTCCACTTTTCGACTTTTGCGCGTGCAAGGGTTACCACCGTGGGCGAATACTTCTTGTGTTTCTATAGGTGATGTCATTCAGGTTAGTAGGGATAATTTTATTGCAGATTTTAACTTGTTCTTGCATTGCCCTGTTGAATGGTGATTTTGAACTACGAAGCATCTGTTTTTGTCCTTCATGGTAGCACTTAATTGAATGTTTCATTGTTCAACTATGGTCGATAATAAACATGCAATCCTACAGAGCTTAAAAGAAATCTTTTATACTTCAATGACTGGATAAATTTAATAATTTTGCACAAAAGACAGCTGGAGCTGCACAGCACAAGTATTTTAACCAGAAATTAATGGAACTCCTCATTGATTTTATTTTAATTCTTCTCACTGATAGGGGGATATTCTAGTTGCTATTCTATCAAACTACATGGTAGACATTGACTGGTTGATTCCCGGTGAGTCTTCTGTTATGATTTTCCAATTCCTCCTTGCTTTTGCCACTCTACTCCCCCAAATTTCACCTGTTTGTAGTCTGACAGTCGTTTTTGTCCTTGAGACTACTGAGGTTATGTACTAATTAAAAATATTCTGGCATTCATCGTCATATTTTCAAATTGCTGGGAACATTTGTTATTTTTGCGATGTTAATTCTTTTCCTTTTACAGCTCCTCTTGCTCCCGCTGAAATAGTGCACACTATATCTTTCTTACAGAGTATTACACTACATTACTTTACATATTTGCATATCCGAAAGGGGCAATCCAACCATCTATTTCTCTATTATGCACAACCATAGGCTGCTGGCATGTCTTGTGCTCTGAACTTCGTGCTTACGTGAACTGTTTTGATTGAGTTTCTCAAATTGTTGATCTCATTCTATTTCTCCCTTTCAATTTTTGCTGGGATAGCTTGTCCTGCACTTTCAAAAGTTCCCCATGTGCTAGTCATTCACGGAGAAAGTGATGGCAGGGTGGAGTGCATAAAGGTTTGTCTAAGATCTAATATATTTGGTTAGTTATTTGCAAGATTGATTACGTAAATAAAACTGGTTGAAAGATATTGACTTGCTATGCTACTTCTCTGATTGTTAGAGAAGCAAACCTGCAAAGTGGATTCTGCACAAACCAGCATTGCCAATTTCATTTGGGACACACCATTCAAAGGCCATGCTGCTTATATATCCTCAAGGAGTGAGAGTCATTGTGCATACAGCGAACTTAATTTATGTAGATTGGAACAACAAAAGCCAAGGGTTGTGGATGCAAGATTTTCCATGGAAAGATCAAAATAGTCCAAGCAATGGATCTGGATTTGAGAATGACCTGGTTGAATATCTCAGTATACTGAAGGTAATGGAAGACAATTTTCATTTATATTGAGAGAGACGAGTAAACAATCTCAAGTTGATAAGATAAAACTAATGCTGAATAGTTATTGAAAAACCTAGTTGAAGTAACCTGTCCCAAATATTAGGCAGTTGGATTATTGTAGAAAATTCACTTGTTAAAAGTTTTTAACAGGTTATTATGAAAACTTGTTGCTAGTCAAAGTACTTATACGGGCCATGAAGGCTAAATAGTTTCCAACAGATGTTGATATTGATGTTATTGTTTGACTGGATATTATCCTTAGTGTTGCTATGATAACTGTCCATATTAAGCATTTTTAATAGGCACTATACATCTTAAGCATAACATTATTTATTTGGTGATTCAGTGGCCGGAGTTCTCAGTTAAACTTCCATCGCTTGGAAGCGTCAGTATATGTCCATCTTTCTTCAGGAAGTTTGATTATAGTGATGCAAGGGTACTTTTCCACTTAAAGTTATTAAATTATGTCCTTTTTTTATTGAAACGTTTAAAAATTTGTTGATTGTCAGATACACTGTACATCAGGATACATAATGCTGTTTGCATTATATTCAGGTTAGATTAATCGCATCTGTACCTGGATATCATTCTGGTAATAGTTTGAAAAAGTGGGGACATATGAAGCTGCGTTCTCTTCTCCAGGAATGTACTTTTGATGAAGAGTTTAAGAAATCTCCACTTGTTTATCAGGTACTGTTTGGCTCTAGGCTAGGTTGCATTATGCTCTTGTTTTGGCGCAGTTGGTTCATGTTAATCTTATAACTCTAGTATGAAATGGAAAAAAGTTAATGTTAAAGTATTTCACTATTGTTATATTTTCTCTCATTTCAACTCAAGTTTTTGACTATAATGTATCACTTCAAGACAGATTTTAGAGATTGCAATATCCATCATTTACTATTTTTTTGATGATCATGGCTTATATCTACTGCAGTTCTCCTCCCTTGGATCTTTAGATGAAAAATGGATGAGTGAGCTAGCATCATCAATGTCAGCAGGCCTCTCAAAAGATAAAACACCCCTTGGTATGGGGGAGCCCCAAATAATATGGCCTACTGTGGAAGATGTCAGATGCTCTTTAGAGGTAAAGCATTTAGATGTGGGGGATGTATTTTTTACTTTCTGAGATAAAAAAGGAAAACTGCCTCTGATTTGAGTTTCATGCTCAACTTAAGTTATTTTGGAGCATAATCAAATATCGGTTGATATGGCACGTTCCTGGTCTGTTTTTATCAGGTCAGCGACCATTTTTTATTTTGCGACACATGCTTAAAAATTCTCTCATACTTTTTAAAATAAGTCTAGATCATTTCTGTTTGTTTCACTTAGTAATGACAATATTGGGGCAGGTACCAATTACCCAGAGCTTAGGCTGCACGTTGTATGTAGAAGAGCAGTTGGCCCGACATTCGCCCGTTTAATTCCCGAATAGTTAAACATGGGCCTATTTACTCAGTTCCTCTGTATACAAGTTAAAAGACTGGAAATATTTTAGTTTGGCTTTTTACATGAAAAGTCATAGGGAAGAGTTCAAAAGTTATCATTATTAGAAATTGAGGTACTATATTGGAAATTGGCAATGTTTTTAAAATATCACTCCCTCCGTTTTACATTCTCATTTTTTAAATCTTTTGGTTTCTAATTAATTGTTATCTTTTAAGTTTAAGACAACATTAATTGCTATTTTGTCGTTTATACCCTTATCCTTCGCCTAATTTTTAACTAGTTTGCATATATACCTTTATGTGATGCAGAAATGAAAAGGGTAAAATGGAAAATCTTGTAAATATTTTATTAGAGTCAAGAAATTTATTGCATTTTTTTATTTCTCCAAAAGAATCTTAAATGATATTTGAAAAGGAATGGTTGGAGTAGTAATTATTGTATATAAAAGGTCTATTAATATATAGGTATGGCATGAGTATGAACAGGGGAGTAACATACAGCCCAATTTTGTTGATATCTCGATTATGTACTTGAGTTGTTGGTTCTGAGACCAATGCTTTCCCTTTTTTACTTTAAATAGTGGTTATTGTTGGATGGAACACTTACCACTATGTCAAACACAATTCAACAGTTATAACTGACATAAATATTGCAAGTGTTTGGGCTATCAAAGTAGTTCGTTGGCAAGAATGATTATTTAAACTTATAGTATCACTACTCTCCTTAGTTCCTATCTTCTCTCATGCTTGTTAGTGTCAACTTTTTGTTTCATCTTATTTATTTTTTCATGTAGTTCTGTTCGTTATTGAATTTCTAAGTGCAACTTTGTCGACAACTTTTGCCTTCTATTTGTTCTGTAGGGTTATGGGGCTGGAAGTGCAATTCCAAGTCCTCTGAAGAATGTGGAGAAAGCATTTTTAAAGAAGTATTGGGCAAAATGGAAAGCAGACCATACTGGTCGCGGGTAAGTTTATCTCATTTTACAATGAATGCTGTCCCTTTAGCTTAACAATTATTTCAAAATTTAAGCATTTAATGTGTTCACGTTTTCTTGGAATTATACCAGTCATACAATATTTTTTGCAGCCAATTGTTTGAATTTGAATAAAGAAATTTGACTATTTCTATGAGGATTTTTTGTTTGCGGTTTTTGGCATAATCTTCTATGGAAAATATTACTTAGAACACCCTCCTCCCATCCCTTTCCTAACTTGTCGCTGGGAAAGGATTATCAACAAGTCATAATTGTCTTCTAGCCTCATTGGAGTCTAACTTATCTAAGAGTCCCGTCGGCGAAAACTTGGCACTCGCCTTTACTATTTTGAATATGCGTCACAAATTTTGATTGGAAACACATGCAAATTTTCCTAAAATTTTTATTGGGCACAAATGGTAATTTTTCTCACCAATTATGTCTATGTGTGCTATGTTTCAGCCGTGCTATGCCTCATATAAAGACTTTCGCTCGTTATAATAATCAAAGTCTTGCGTAAGACCTCCGTCAGACCTATTATATGCACTTCAGTTTTTATGTTTGTTGAATTTTTTAATCACGCATTGCACTGCTAAAGTCACGCTGTAGATAGTTAACTGTGGAATTACCCTTTTCCCAAATAGTTGGTTCTTATTAACTTCGGCAAATCTTAGCAAAGCTGCCTGGGGAGCTCTCCAGAAGAATAGCACTCAGTTGATGATTCGTTCGTACGAGGTATGTCATGTTATCTGACCGATGATGTTCTTATCTGACAGCTCAGACCCAAAAATTGTCTAGCGCAGCCAAACCTTATCTAATAACACACAATGATCTGAAGATGCCAAAAAGAGTGTTTTCTCTGATTATTTGTTTCTTATTGTACTTTGGCATTTGCAGTCAAAATACATTTCATCTTGTTCTCCAGAAGTTTTACTAAAAAATATTTAAATTCATTTCATTTTAGCTGGGAGTGCTATTTTTACCATCATCATTCAAACGACGAGGATCTGTATTTTCCTGTACCTGTAATGTTGCACTATCTGAGGTAGTGAATCTTTGATTTTCTTTATGCTTGGCATGATTTAACTTCAAGTGGAGAGGGAGACTCATGCTAACAAAGTAAGAATTGCAGGATAAGTGCCCAGCCCAAGAATCTTCTGAAATGAAGAAAACAAAACTAGTAACCCTTAATGGGCAGAAAAAGGACAGTATGCATTCACCATCTGATGTTATTATCCCTTTACCTTTGCCTTACGAGCTCCCTCCTCTTCCTTATTCCTCCCAAGGTTAGTCACAGCTGTTTCCCGCACGTTTAAGTGACTTCACTGTTGTCGCGTGTAACTTGTCTTCTAATTATTAGTTTCCTCTGCAGATGTCCCCTGGTCTTGGGACCGGCAATATAAAAATAAAGATGTCTATGGTCATGTTTGGCCCCGGATTTGAGCATATCAACACCGATTCCATTCACAGTGTACATATCATTTCGACTCCTCTCAGTCGTGTTATGGATAATGGCACGAGTGTTTTTGCAACCGAGTTTCCATGTGCATGTAGTTTGTCATACTTTGCACAAAGTTGTCTTATTTTCATTCGTGTGTTTTGTTTTCCTGTCAGAAATATATCAAATATTGAATGCTTATTTTGATTCTAAGAGAATTCTTTTTTTTTTTTTGTTTTAATTACTTTTCATTCAGAGGTATTGAAACCATCTTTAGTAGGTTGGACTGCATTAAGATGAGATCGTAGCTCCTTTATAAATATCCTTTGTCACATACTATATGGACATTATTTTATATTTTTATTACTTAAAAGTTAATAAACATGAATTGTATCCCAATTATTTCTTAAAGCTAATTCTTTACAAATAATTCGTTATTGACAGAAAAATATGAGGATTTGCTTTGCTAAATTTTAAAGGACTAGACAACATAACAGTATTTGTGTAAGTGTTTACTGTAAATAACTGTTAGTGGACAACAATAAGGAGAATAGGATTGGATGGAACTGAAATTATTTGAAATAAGGAAAATAGGATTAGATGAAACTGAAACTATTTGAAATTTATATGGTACAAATTTTTAGTGTTTAATAACTGAAAATATCAATATTACTGTTATTTGTCTCTTTTATCTTTCTCAGATTCTTACTCTTGGCATGCTTTTTTCTACCTTTTCTTCTTATTCGTTGTTCTTTTCTTTGTGTTTGTTTGTATTTCTTCTATTCGAGTTATTGATGGACTTATCTTCCAAATTTTACTTATTTTTTACTAGATAAGGTGATTTATATATGGATTAAAATCCAAAAAAATGTAAAAGAAATGGGGTAGTTTCGCTTATTAGAGGTAGAAAGCAATCCAAAAATGTGAAACAGAAACATGTCCTCGCTTAGAGGATTATTCCATATGCAACAAATTGGTATTTTAGAATGGTTACTAACTATTATTTTAACATCCAATCAATATTTACAAACTCTTTACATCTATTAATTATTTTTCAATATCTTTTTTTAATAAATATAAAAGTTAACTTTTTAACACTCAAAATCTTTTAAAAAAAAAATCGTAAAAGTGGTGAATATAAGAAAAACATATTTCCACCGACTGTGTTCTTCAAATATAAAGCACCAAATTTCTATCCCTATTAATCCGGTCTTCTAAATACTAGAATACAATGGTTACTACTAAGATACGAAGAATGGTGACATCCAGTCTAAGCATGATAAACCAAATAGCAGATATTATCAAATTTCAAAGCGGAGGAAGTTGATAGTAAGTGTTCCAAAGTTGTTGAAAGCAATAAACATAAAGCAACTTATGGGGCTAACATAGACCCATACAGGGAAAATATTTTGAACAAACTTTTTTAACAATTTTTGTACAACAGCTTGTGATCAGTCTGTTTTAAATATACAAACCCACAGTCTGTTGTGAAACAATTGTCAAAAAGAATTGTTAAAATATTATGTTCTACATACACACCATGTTAAATTTGAAGACAATAATACCACAGAAAGTTAAAAGCCAAGAAGAAGACGGAGGAGAAGGTGAAGGATTCTCCCCTCTTCCAACTGCTTCCCAGCGACATTGATAAGCACCTAAACGAACATGTATGAGAAAAATGCTGCAAATAGGTGGGCTCCGTGGAAGATGTGGAAGGCGTGGAAGAGTGCGTGAAAGACATGAAAGGCATGCATGAAAAACATAGCTTGAAGGGTTTCAATGAATTGAGAATGATTTGGGATTGAAAGCATAGGGCGTCGAGTTGGTTTATATAGAACAAATTCACGAACTCGAGTGCCGGAAATAGAACGTAATGTTGCCTCCTTGTATGACCCGGAAACTTATGATGTTGGAAAATGTGGGAGATGACAAATAGGTGAGAGTGATGTAAATTAGCGTCACCAACATCTAGAAATCCGTAAACGTACAATTCTTTAACGTTCTAGAAATCAATTTTACAAATTAATTCGACTATTTAATTTATTGTATTTGTTCGATATAGATAATTCCTATCGTTAAGTATGTACAGCTTATTCAATCTCTTAAAAAATATTTTTATTTTAATTATAAATAAATGAAATAACTTAACGTAATTTAGTAATAAAAATAAAGATGTCTATGGTCATGTTTGGCCCCGGATTTGAGCATATCAACACCGATATCATTTCGACAAAGGTGTCTCATTTTCATTCCATGTGTTTTGTTTTCCTGTCAGAAATATATCAAATATTGAATGCTTATTTTCGTTTAAGAGAATTTTTTTTTCCGTTACTTTTCATTCAAAGGTGTTGAAACCATCTTTAGTAGGTTGGACTCCATTACGATGAGATCGTAGTTCCTTTATAAATATCCTTTGTTATATACTATATGGATATTTTTCTATATTTTTATTACTTAAAAATTAATAAACATGAATTGTATCCCAATTATTTTTTAAAGCTAACTCTTTACAAATAACTCGTTATTAACAGAAAAGATGAGAATTTAATTTGCTTATGGAACTTACATTCTGAAACTTAAAATTCAAAGAAATTAAAACTTTTCTCATTTATTTGTTCAACACACACATTCCACTGGTGACTTTTATTTATAAAAGAGACAAGAAATTGCCACGTTAGTTGGTGTTGAAAAAACTTACATCTAGAAACAATTTCTTAAAGTGTGAGTCTAGGGACGACTTTCGGACACAGATGTGTTTAAACTGAAACCTGAACCGCAAAAATAATTCGACTGTCAGACACAGTTTATCGACAACATGATCCGTCAAAAAATCTTCGCAAAAGCTCATAATCCATCCGCTACTCGTACAAATATCGATTTAGAAAATACCTATTTAGAAAATACTTATGAATATTCTACGGATATTTCGTTTAGAAAATACTTATTTAAAAAATACTTATGAATATTCTACGGATATTTCATTTAGAAAATACTTCAGACAATACTCGCGAACCCGCAAAAAGTATAAAAAATATATTTTAAAAAATTTAATTTTAATTAAATTAAACCTAATAAAATATAAATTAATTTTATTTTTAATTAAATTTAATTTAAAAAATAAAAATTAATAACTTTTATTATTTTTTGCGGTAAGAAATGGATATTAATAATATTATTCATTATCCAAACAATATTTTAACTTATATATATAATTCTGTTATTAATTCAGGTTGATATTTATAATTATTAATAATATTATTCATTACTCAGACAATATTTTAACATCATAAAATTTTAACATCGTGTGTGTATATATATATACACGATTCAGTTAATTGATCAAATAATTACAATATCATAACATTTTAACATCATATATTATATATATATATATATATATATATATATATAATTAATCAAATAATTATACTACGTAAATAATATTAAAATATTGTAAAAATGCTGTGAAATTATAATTATCTTTTTTAATATGGACTCCCTTATGAGAACTTTTTTATTCACACACTCAATCTATTACTGACTCCTCTCTCTCTCACAAACTCACGCATCTAACCAGTTCTAACTAGCTCTGATAATCAGATATTAGTGAGACACTGAAACTTATTCTACGAAACTTGAAACTAATAAAAAACAAAACTCTCATTTATTCGTTCTAACACACGCTTTTTATAATTATATTCACGAAAGTTACAACATAATTGGTGTTGAGAAAACTTACACTTACAAAAGCTTGGTATGTCATACTGGTATTTGTCTCCTCTATCTTTCTCACATTCTTACTTTTTAGCATGTTCATGCTTTTGGCCGCCTCTATTAGTGTTATTAAAGGACTTGTAAATTTTTACCTTATTTTTTATGAGACAGAGAATGGTGACATCCCGGCAAAGTATGAAAAACCAAATAGCACATATTAAATTTCAAAGCGGATGAAATTGATATTAATGGATTACAAAAGTTGTTGATAGCTATAAAAATAAAACAAATTTATTTAACGGGCCAACAGAGACATACAGAGCAAGGTGTTAAATTTGAAGACAACAGCCAAGAAGGAGTTATAGCACTTAAAAACCACCACGAAGACGCAGGACAAGGTGAAGGGTGGACTCCTTCTGGATATTGTAGTCAGCAAGGGTCCTCCCATCTTCCAATTGCTTCCCTGCGAAGATCAGCCTCTGCTGGTCCGGTGGAATTCCCTCCTTGTCCTGAATTTTCGCCTTCACATTGTCAATAGTGTCAGAACTCTCAACCTCCAGAGTGATTGTCTTCCCAGTCAAGGTCTTCACAAAAATCTGCATCCCACCCCTGAGTCGGAGGACAAGGTGAAGGGTTGACTCCTTCTGGATGTTGTAGTCTGCAAGGGTGCGGCCATCCTCAAGCTGCTTACCAGCAAAAATCAACCTCTGCTGGTCTGGGGGAATGCCCTCCTTGTCCTGAATCTTAGCCTTCACGTTGTCAATGGTGTCTGAGCTCTCCACCTCAAGCGTGATTGTCTTTCCGGTAAGGGTCTTGACGAATATCTGCATTCCTCCACGGAGACGGAGGACCAGATGAAGGGTGGACTCCTTCTGGATGTTGTAGTCAGCCAGGGTGCGACCATCCTCCAGTTGCTTCCCGGCGAAGATCAAACGCTGCTGGTCTGGTGGGATACCTTCCTTGTCCTGAATTTTGGCCTTTACGTTGTCGATGGTGTCGGAACTCTCCACCTCGAGAGTTATGGTCTTACCAGTCAAGGTCTTAACGAAGATTTGCATCTGCACCGTCATACCCAACCAACAGATGAATCAAAAACAAACCAGCATAAGAATCTTAATTAGAATAATTGACCAAATTTAGGGCTCAACTCCAGATCAAAATCACGATCTCAAACACAAAACAGAAAATAAAGCATCACACACGCAAAAACTGAGAATCTTAATTAAAATAATTTACATATTCAAAACTGAAAATTCGAAGCCCGGAACATTAAGAACGTCCATAACATTTCCTTTATCAGGTTTAAAAGGCAGCAGCGAACAGGATTCATGTTCGCAGAACCATACACAAGTTGCCGTAAAATTAAAAACCTAACAGATTCTTCAGATGCATAAAAACCCAAAATATTGCATTGCAGATAGATGATTAAAACTTCTGAAATGAAAATTTAGGAGGCTTAAGCGGAAGATCTAAGAGAAGGAGGAGAGGAGAAACACACCTTGAAGGATTTGAATGAACCGAAACTATAGAAATGAGATTGAATTGGTGATGACAAGCATTAGGGTTTGGGGTGTGTTATATAGGAAAAACGCGATGAGGCGGTGATGGAGTTGGGTACGATAACAAAGAGAGCGTTACCACTTTGCCAATCACATTGCGACGCGTGTAAGGAAGAGCGGAACAAGGCAGCTTCTAGAATCATGACGTTGGAAATATAAAATTCATTGATGGCATTGGCGGTCCTGTCCTGTCCCTCTTCTTTTCCTTTTTATTTTTGGATTTTTTTTTCCTGCAAAAGATGTATTATTGGATTTAGTTTGTTAGAACATCGTTTTAATATATTTATTTTCAGTTTTATTACGTCACACAACTTTTTTAAGACTTCATATCTATTTTCTGAACTTTATAATATCTCATTTAATAATATATGTAATTTACATTTTAACCAAGATATTTATTTAAAATACAAATTACTTTTAATAACTTTTTAATTTTAATGATTCAAGGAGTTAAATTTGTTATCAGCAGTGTCTACTATAAAACTTTATAAGATTCAGATTTTAAATTATAAACTCTAAATTCTAATACGTTTAAGCTCTTTTTACTAAATTTTAAATTATTCATTCCTTTCAAAAGCCAAGAGTCTGTTTTAATCTTTTTAAATAATCACAAATTGAAAAATAAAATCGAAAAACATCTGTAGAAATTATTTTTTTTAAAAAAATAATCATGTTTTGTAATTATCAACCGTGCCTAATCTCATGCAATGAATATATCATAACTATATTATATACACATTATTCACAAAATTTTCCATCTTTTGTTGTTTCCTTTGGTATTAAATTTCGATAACTGTTGTTGAAAGCAGTACTTTGTTTGATTATAATAACTTGTGCTTAGTCTGACCACCTTTTACACACAATCTACATGCAACTTGTTATATTATAATTAATTAATTTATGTATGGAACAAAGTATAGCATTACTGTGGGTATCTCATAACACTAGCTCACGCTTAGTAACATAGTATGTTTATGTGGGCTGGCTGGCTAACTTGAGTTGCTGGAATTTGTATTGAGTAAGCATTTTTTACGAAGAAAACAATTGGAATAACGTCATGTGGGATTAATAGGATGCTTTTTATTACCTAAAACATTTAGTATTTTCACATAATATAAGGAATAAATGTATCATTAACAAAGTATAGCATATAAACTAATTTATTACCTGCTTTCTCCCCATTTAATATGAGTTTTCTACCATTATTAAAAGTAAGAAATGAAGTTAATGGATCACATTGTCTAAGCTCTTTTGATGGTTTTAAAGTCCTGAATTAAATTAACATTGTCAACAACTGAAATTATTGAGATGACAATAATTGGTATTATGTTATAGATTTATACTTTGTTTTATGTGATAATAAAAACTAATTAATTAATACTAATATTTTTTTTATCATGTTTGTTGTTTCAAAATATAGAGTTTTTATAAAATATTACTTTTGTTGCCTTTAAAAATAATTTAAAACGTGTTTATGAATTATGAAAGTGAAAAAAATGTGTATTGAAATATACATAAACAAATAAAATTAAAAATATTGTAATTTTAGAAGTTAGAATGAAAGTGTAATTCTAACTATATGGAAGCATTTTGTTTTTTGCTCCAGAACGTGTATGTGTTTATATGAAACGCATTACAATATAGGCATGTCTACATCCCTTTTAAATATTCAACCATCTGTTTAAGATGTTTTATTTGTATTATTATTGTTATTATTAACGTTGTTTAACAAGTTGTTTTATATAGTAAAAAAAGTGAAAGAATGATGACTATGATGCAAGTTGCTTTATAAAAACGCAGTTAATAATGGCCATCACGATGAAGAAGCGAAAAACAAGGCTTTCTTTTGTCACGGTGCAGAAGATTATGAATGACAATGAAGAAGATGACCGACATCCCATTACACTTTACCCAATAAAAATGGATAAGATGTTTAAGAGAATCAATCTTGTGTTGTGATTAATAGAAAAGATTAATAGACTATGCACGTGACATCCTATTTGAAAATATTAATAGAAAATTGTGTTGTGATTGTTTGAATAAAGTTTCAGATTATGCTAAGGTCGGGTTCAATGAACAAGATTAAGATTGAATTAAATATGAGCCTCTGCTCAATAATGTCTTCTACAAAACATCCATTGCCTCTTATTATGTCTCCTGCAACTAAAGTGGCTCCACTTGCCATACTTTTCTTTTAAAAATTATTTCCTGTCACATGCCATAATTCGGAGCTTAATTATTTAAACTTATATATAAACTTAATCTTAACAAATATCTATCTATGCAATTAAAAAAGTTCGCACTATCATTAAATTAATGGAAAACATTGATAAAATAATTTGGATTCGTGTTGTTAATAAAAAAAGATATCGTTGATGACAGCTATTTATAATTTTATTGTAAAAAAGTAAACTTTTCCACAAAAACTTTTTATTTTTTATTATTGAATATATCCTCGTGTAAGAAATTTAGGGCTATATAAAGGAGAAGGAGGCAAACTAAAGGATCACGAAGAGGCAGTGAGATGGCTACCCAACAATCTCTGTTAGAGAAGCCTAAAAAGTCCGTTTCCAAAACTATCTGCTTACTCCTTTCTGTAATTGCAGTTCTGAGTTCATCAGCTTTTCTTGCTTCTTATATCTTCAAACCATCCTCAGTCTTCAACGATTCCTCCCTTAACCATGTCTGTCATCACGCACTTGATACTACATCCTGCTTGGCACATATCTCAGAAGTAACCCAAACTCACACGTTCACCGCAACAAAACGCCACAAGTTCGATTTGCTCAAATCGTTCCTGAAAAAACACGCCTCACATATTGAGAAAGCCATGGGCGAAACCAACGCTATCAGATTCAGGGTCAACAATCCGAGAGAGGAAGCAGCTTTGAAGGATTGTGTGGATCTGATGGAGTTGTCCTTTGACAGAGTTTGGAACTCCATGTTAGCACTGACAAAGCAAACCACCGAGTCGCATCAAGATGCACACACGTGGCTGAGTAGCGTGCTAACTAATCATGCAACTTGCTTGGATGGATTAGAGGGTGCTGCTCGCAGTGTTATGGAGGATGAACTTGAGGACTTGAAATCTAGGTCAAGAACCGCTCTGGCGATTCTTGTTGAGACGGTTTTGCCACCGAAGGTTGAACAGATAATTGACGAACCCCTGAATGGGGACTTTCCCTCGTGGGTCAGCATCAGGGATCGGAGGCTTTTGGAGAGTGGGGTTGGGGACGTCAAGGCCAATGTCGTGGTGGCTCAGGATGGGAGTGGCAAGTTTAAGACTGTCACTGAGGCTGTGGCATCCGCACCGGACAACGGCAATACAAGGTACGTCATTTATGTGAAAAAGGGAACATATAAAGAACACGTTGAAATTGGTAAGAAGAAGAAAAACGTCATGCTCGTCGGTGACGGTATGGATGCAACTATAATCACCGGAAGCTTGAATTTCATCGACGGAACTACAACCTTTAACAGTGCCACCGTTGGTATGTACTGTCTTCCCCGTATATTTCCAGTTTCTCTGTTATGTTTGACCTAATTATGTTTGTATTCCTGAATAAGTGAAGTTACCATTTTGATTGAATGATCAAAGATCTGAATCACAATAAGACACAGATGAGTATAGGACATCTTGAATTTTCGAACACTAACCACGTATAGTTATACGGGTTTTGCAGCTGCCGTGGGTGATGGATTTATTGGTCAAGATATATGGTTTCAGAACACAGCGGGAGCGGCAAAACACCAAGCGGTGGCTCTTCGTGTAGGCGCCGACCAATCTGTGATAAACCGTTGTCGCATAGATGCCTTTCAGGACACTCTCTACGCACACTCGAACAGGCAGTTTTACAGAGACTCTGTCATCACTGGCACCATTGACTTCATTTTCGGAAATGCCGCTGTTGTGTTCCAAAAGTGTAACCTGGTGGCCCGAAAGCCCATGAGCAACCAAAAGAATATGGTGACGGCTCAAGGAAGAGAAGATCCAAACCAAAATACAGGAACGTCAATTCAACAATGTAACCTAACACCGAGTTCAGATCTTAAACCTGTTGTGGGTTCCATCAAAACTTATCTGGGTCGTCCTTGGAAGAAGTATTCGAGGACTGTTGTGATGCAGTCGTCGATAGACAGCCATATTGACCCAACGGGATGGGCAGAGTGGGATGCCCAGAGCAAGGACTTTTTGCAAACGTTGTATTATGGAGAGTACATGAACAGTGGAGCAGGTGCTGGAACCAGCAAGAGAGTGAATTGGCCTGGTTACCATATCATCACAAGCGCAGCAGAAGCCAGCAAATTCACAGTAACACAACTCATCCAAGGAAATGTTTGGTTGAAGAACACTGGGGTCAACTTCATTGAAGGTCTCTAAATGCTTCTATCTGTCTCTCATGAGTTTGGTTTTCATTTCTGAGGAAATTAAGAAAAAGGATGCTTACCATGGTTGTCTCTACTGCTGCTGACACGTGTTTGAAAATGTAATAAAGAATCTGCTAAAAAAATATTAAGTAATTTCCGTTAGACTAACTTTCATTTGTTTCGCTAAAAAAACAGGTATTAATTAATTGTTTGAAAACAATTTTTTTTTTCAACACTGGACATAGAATGTCATCACATCATCACATCTAGATAAACACCTTATTCTTAACTAAATAGGTTACTGATTAAATACTGAAAATGTTTCATTTTAAAAAAATATGTGAAATGAATTTATTAAATGCACAAAGTAATTAAGAAACATTGGATTTAGTTTGATATCATGGAAGAGACACACCGGATCATAATCATGCTAAGATACATTATCAACTTTTAGTCTTTTGGTGCATAATAGAAAAGGAAACACTGTGTGAAAGTGTATGTATGTAGTTGACCATTATTTCAAGCAGATGAAACCAAAGAAACAAAATTATATTTAACAATAATAAATTATTATCAATGTCTTCCAAAAATTCTCCAATTTATAAAATAAACTCTTATAATATTTCATGTAGCTTATGATATATTGTTAAAAAGAAAACATCTAATGCTATATTAAAAAAATTCTAAGAGTAATACTAAATACGTTCAATATATATACACACACACACATATATATTTGATAAAATCTAAATTATTTTTTTGAAATAAAGTCAATTAATTTTATGTAATTAGATTATTAAATATTTTTTTAATTATGTTGTGTATAATTACATTTCTATTTTAAATCATACTCTTAGGTATATATATTTATCTTTACTACATAATGAAACACAAATTCAAATCACTTTTCTTTTTTATATTATTATATCACGAGTTTATGTTTTTTAGACTTTATCTCTTTGTGTTTGAAATTGTGTGCTTCTTGTTTTTTTTTTTTTTGCATAGACTCTCACGCTCTAAGATTTTTCTTTTCTTTTTTGAACTATCGTGGCTTCCGACTCCAACACGTAGAAATAACAAAAAAAAGAGAAAATAAATAAAGAAAGAAGATATGAATGAAATGAATTTTTTACATTCTTTTTATTGGTTTTTTATTAGTTATGTTTATATTATATAGCTGAGTGTGTCATTAGATTTGGAAGTGTATTTTAAATTACTCAATAATATGTTTTGAAATATTCAATTCAAAATATATTTCTGGATTCAATAATATATTTGGTATCATACAATCCAAAACCTATTTAAAATTCTATACCTCATCTAGATTAACTTCTCATATTTTATTATAAATTTACAAGGGCAATATGGTGAAATCTTAATTTAAGAAAAATGCAGAGAAAAAAAAAGGATAAGACTCCTTACTATCGGCTCAAAAACACAATTTTACTTTTGCACTCCTTGTTTTTCTTCTCCCACCCACAATCCAGAAATTTTTTCTCTGTTCCTCTTTTTTTTTTATTTACTAAGATGACATTATGTACACCTTTATTACACTATAACATGATTTTTAAAAAGGTGAGAATTTTATCCCCCGATAGCCGAATTTTGACTTTGTTTTCATATTAAAATGCTAGAATTTTTTTCCTGAGGTTCTGAACTGAATTTTTAGATTTTTTACTATTTTTGTGATTTTTTATTATCCATAATTGATTTAATTCTTAGTTATATAATTCAAACAAAATACTTAAAATTATCAATCATTACATTAATTTTTATACATTATTTTGTATTTTACTTTTTACTATTAAATTGATTTAAAAATTAAATCATTTATTAGAAATAAAAGTTTAATTATTAATTATAGATAATATACAATGACTCTGTTTTTAAGGTTATGTTGTTTTCTGTCGTTTTCACCTATGTTGGAATATTGGGCTTTCGTTTATATCTTTTTCTATGACATAATTTTATTGAAATTGTTTCTTATAACTAAAATTGATTCTTTTAGATTTTATAAATTCAAGATTTTAGTTTTTTTGTTTACTATATTGTTGAAGATGAATTTATAAATTTATTCTAAAAATCTACGGAGGATATTAATAAATAAAATTTCATATTATATTCGCGTCTTTGTATAAAATATATAAGAATTTAATTAAGTAAAAAATATAAAAAATAAATTATTAATTAAATTTATCTACTCACGATTACATTTTAAATAATATTAAGATTAATTTTAAAAAATAATTAATATTAAATAAGTTTAATACATAATAAAACTCAATTAAACTAAAATATAAATTAATACTAAAATTAATTCAAATAGAAAATATAAGAACCAAAATAATAATTAAAGCTATTTGAGTAATAATGACAATTACAAAGTTATTCCGTTCAATGAGTGGATAACCTAATGTGCAACTCTAATTATGACTCATGCAAATAATGGAAAACGAAATTCATACAGTGACCACACTTGGGATATCTTTTTCCTAGTAACACAATTATGGAAGTGAAAAAGGTACAGAATGCACATGCAATAGTCGGCAGCTTATAATAAATTAATATAAATATGTTTAAATAAAATAATTATTTGGAGAGTTTTTCTTTATATTATTATTGAAAGTACCAAAAGCTTTAAAAAGTTCTGAACAATCACACCTAAATTATATTAAAATATTATAAAAAAGATATTATCAAAGTATCATTATTCATTAAAATATTATAATATTTTTGTAATCTTATTTTGATAGGGAAATTTGTTATATTCATTCCACATTATCTTTTATTATACCTTTTTTTATTTTTTTTTATATATTTTACTTTAATAATATATTAAATGAATTCACAATATCATTTTTCTATTATCTTTCTTAATTTTAATTCTATATTTATGACATTGAATTTTTTTTATTCTTGTTGAAATTAATCTCAATTCTTGAAATCAAATTAGTTTTAAAATTAATCATATTATCAAATTAATAAAGACAAATAAATAAAATGTTAGTGTAGTAAAATACCTGGTTTTCACCAAAGAGACAAATTGCAATTGAAATATTTTTTAAGAAAGTCTTATATCTAATGTCCATCTCATAAACAATATTATTTCATTTAAAAATACATGTGTAAATTAAAATAAAATAACAACAAATTTATAATTACTGAACAAGGGAACTGTTCTAATTTTCTGTCATTTGTCTTGATGGTTTTTTACCTCAATTAATTAGTGTTACAAGGTATCCAATTAAATTTTCATTGTACACAATTTCCTACCCATTACATTAATCATAAACAATTTCATCTATTTCTTTTACCTTGTTTTTATTAAAACAAAAATAATATTTATCAACTTAAAATAATTTATTTTCTTATCTTTCGAATAAGATAAATGATTTCTCATTAAGAAAGAAACTAATGTGTTATATACTTTTCTTTTCTAATATATATAATTTTATATATTATCAACACTGTGTCTCTTTTATGTTTTTATTTGTAATTGTTACTAAATATGAAAAGTAATAATACTTTTGACACCAACAAAAATTTATATTTATTTGATATTATTTTTTATTATTTATTTTGTTTTTTATTTTACAAGTATAAAAATATATTTTTCAAAATCATTTTACTCATACAAAATCAAATAAATGTGAACATATATCACCTTAAAAAATGTGTAATGCATAAACAGAAGTGTCAATGTGTATATAACCAAAGCGCGCGTGATTTAGTGTGACTACGTGGAAGGATGAGAGAGATTTACAGGGACAAAACATCTTGTCAAATTCACACATAACCTACAAAGGCAAGAAAAACGTGTCATAATATTATTCTTTTTGAAATGATATTTTCACACTCCAATAAATATATACAATTAAATAACATCTATTATTTCATTCGTTTTCTTTTTCTCATAAAATATAAAAATTATCTTTCTTTTTAACAATCACAGTACTCCCAAAATATTATTGCTCTGATATTGATACACCTAGTCTAAGAGGTCATAAAAGAGGTAAATTAAGAAAAAAGAAAAGTAAGAAAAAATAGTGAATATCATTTTATTATCTAGACTTATTGTAGTCTTAAAATGTCATTACTCTTTCTTTCTATCTTTAACTTGGATTACTTTAATTTATTCTAAATTAACTTTAAATAATTTATACTTAATGTACACTATAATTTAACTTAATCAACATGAAATCTTTATCAAATATAATAGTATATAATATAGTTTCAAGTTACAAAGTAAAACAAATACAATTAAAATATTATTATTTTAAATTGTAAAATGAATATATTACAAAAAATTACAGCATCAATCAATTTATAACCACTTATATTTTATCTGACAAAGTTATTTCGGCCTATATATACAAGGGCAATGATGCATAGCCAAAACAAGTCAGTGGTATACTTAGAAATATGGCTATCCAACAATCTTTGCTAGACAAGCCTCGAAATTCTATTTCCAAAACAATCTGTTTAGTCTTTTCTGTAGCTGCTGTCATATGTTCATCAGCCTTTGTTGGTTCCTATCTCATCAAATCCAGTTCCTTCCTTAACCAGTCCCCTCTTCAACATCTCTGTCGCCATGCACTTGATAATCCATCATGCTTAGCACATGTCTCAGAAGTGGCTCAAGATCCCATCTTGACCACCACAAAAGACTACAACTTGAATTTGTTCCACTCTTTCTTAATGAAATCCACCTCACACATTCAGAGAGTTATGAACACAGCCAGTTCCATCAAACTCAGGATTAACGATCCCCGAGAGGAAGCAGCTTTGAACGACTGTGTGGAGCTAATGGACTTATCCATCAACAGAGTTTGGGATTCGATGGTGACTCTAACAAAAGAAACCGATGAGTCACAGCAGGATGCACACACATGGCTAAGTAGCGTGCTCACTAACCATGCAACTTGTTTGGATGGGTTAGAGGGGACAGCTAGAACCCTTATGCAGGATGAACTCGAGAACTTGAAATCCAGAGCGAAAACCATTCTGGCCATGTTCCTTGCTGTTTTGCCTCAGAGGGTTGAACCAATCATTGATGAACCACCGAACGGGGAGTTTCCCTCATGGTTGAGCAGCAAGGATAGGAAGCTTTTGGAGTCCAGTGCTTTGAACATCAATGCCAACGTTGTCGTGGCCAAGGACGGGAGTGGCAAGTTTAAGACTGTGGCTCAGGCTGTGGCATCTGCACCTGATAACGGGAAGACAAGGTATGTTATTTACGTGAAAAAGGGAACATATGAAGAGAATGTTGAAATCAGTAGTAAGAAGACGAACGTGATGCTGGTTGGAGATGGTAAGGATGTAACTATAATTACTGGCAGCTTGAATTATATTGACGGAACGACCACGTTTAAGTCCGCCACTGTAGGTATGAACCTTTCCCAATTTATTCTACTCAATGGAATGTTTATATGCATTAAACTATTATTTTCCAAGGCTTTAATTGTAAAAATTGAAACTAAGTAGTAGCATGGGTTTGCAGCTGCTGTGGGGGATGGATTTATAGGTCAAGACATATGGTTCCAGAACACTGCAGGTCCACAGAAGCACCAAGCAGTGGCTCTTCGAGTAGGTGCGGATCGATCCGTCATAAACCGATGCCGCATCGATGCCTTCCAAGACACTCTCTATGCCCACTCTAACAGGCAGTTTTACAGAGACTCCTATATCACTGGCACCGTTGATTTTATATTTGGAAATGCAGCGGTTGTGTTTCAAAAGTGCAACATTGCGGCCAGAAAGCCCATGAGTAACCAGAACAACATGGTGACAGCCCAGGGACGGGAAGATCCAAACCAGAACACAGGAACTTCGATTCAACAATGTAACATAATACCAAGTTCGGATCTGAAGCCTGTGGTAGGGTCCATCAAGACTTTCCTAGGCCGGCCATGGAAGAAGTACTCGAGAACCGTTGTGATGCAGTCCACAATAGAGAGTCATGTTGACCCAACAGGATGGGCAGAGTGGAATGCCGATAGTAAGGACTTTTTGAACACGTTGTATTATGGGGAGTACATGAACAAAGGAGCAGGTGCTGGTACCAGCAAGAGAGTGAAGTGGCCTGGTTACCATATCATCACAAGTGCAGCAGAAGCTAGCAAGTTCACGGTAACACAGCTTATTCAAGGAAATGTTTGGCTGAAGAACACCGGGGTCAACTACATTGAAGGCCTCTAAAATGAAGTCTTTAGTATGTGCGACCCGTCTAAGGTTTGGACATCTGGGGTTGTACGAAGTTTCGGTGAATGTACGATGTTATGTTTCATCTAAAATAAAATTTCTTTGTCTGGGACTTCCATTGTGCTTCCTTCTTTGCTGTTGCATGTTCATCGTCTTATGGATCTCTTTATCCCAAAATCAAACGTCTTAGAAAGAAAAAAAATCTTTATCCCATCGAACATTTTGTTTATGTAGAAGTTGCTTTTCTTTTTTCTCTTCTTCCTTCCTTTTTTGTTACTGAGAACCTCGTTGAACTCGAGTTGTCGCTGTTGTTCAAAGTCGAGTAAACAATTACTTTGTTTTCTTTCCTTCCCATTATATTTGTTTTCTTACATTTGAGTTCTTGTTTTTCTTTGACACTCCTTAATTTTTGTATATTAAGATTTTTTGTTGTCCTGAATTTTGTAGATTGAATTTTTTATTGGATTAAGATTTTTACAAAAATTGATTTTTGTGAGGTGAACTGGGTTCTCAGTCGAGAGATAAAGATGATGAATAAAAAATTGGAGAAAAAGCTCACAATAATAGAAAATAAAAAATGGAGAATATAAGTTAAAAATTCATTTTTTTTCTATCTCGTTTGGACATGTTTCCATTGTTGAATAGAAATATATATATCCAAAATAACCGATATTAAAAATTCCTTCCATGCACTGGTACTATATTCTTATAATTTTATTATTTAGTTAGTACTTTTAATATAGTATATTTGATTGTTAAACTTAACACGCATTAAATTCTTTACCAAACTTTAAGTAAATTAAGCATGATTTATTTTCTTCTAAACATATAGTATTCTTGCTAATTAGTATAGCAATTAAGATATAATAGTACAATTGTGAAAATAAATGTAATATAAAAATATTAAAAATAGAAAAATTATAAATAGTATAATGATTAAAATAAATATGGTATATAAAAATATTTAAATTAATAGTATAATGATTAAAATAAATATGATATGTAAAAGTATTTAAAATAAATTTCTTATCAATATGTTACAATAAAATGGTAAGAATAAGAAAACGTAATTAAAAGCTAAAACATAATAAGGGAAATAAAAATATAAAATTCAATCAATTCAATCGTATAAAAATCTTTCAAAAAACATTTAATAAATATTTTACGAAATGAATAATATCGAAAATAATGTTTTCACGAAGCTTTAATTGATTAAAACTACATGTTCATTTGTTAATTTATTTATACAGGAAAACAAAACATTTTTTATTTTAATTTTCTATTTAAAAAATTGAAAGTAAAAACATTATAGTACTTTTGTAATTCACGTGTGAAAACAGAAGAGGAAAAATTAAATAATGATAAGTCTCTTACCTTTATTCACTTGAATGAATTTGAAGGAGAATAATTGAGTAATTTAAGAAGATTTAAAGATATTTTTGATGTTGTTTATTTGAGTCAATTTAGAGATAAGTGAGAGTCAATTTGAAAACAATATTTATAAGAATTAGTGTAGGATTTGATTGACGTAACAAATTAAAAAATTTTACTTCAGAATCCACTCTCACTTATCTCCTAATTCACTAAAATAAATAACAACAAAATTGATGTTCAAATTCATTCTATCACTGGGAATCCATTAAATTAAACAAAACCTTAAATGTTAAATGATGCAACAACCTGTGTCTTTTGGATGTAAGTGCCATTCAGTTATGCATTTATTGGATTCTTGCCCAACTTAGAGCTACTGGAACTGTCAAATTAAAGTTGTAGTAATTGGTCCCTTTATTAGAACATGGTTTGTTGAGTTTGTTTTTGAATTTAACATCTAGAGTTTATGAGAAATTTTAATTAGGATAAGTTGATGTGAGACCACAAAGTCTTAAACTTAATATTTGGATATTACATAACACTTTAAATGCGAAATAAAAAAACATTTAATTATATAATCAAATTATAAATTATATTTAGAAATCATATAAAATCTCTCATCATTAAATAATAGATTTTTTATATCACCCCATGTAATTTTCTGTTAGTTCATTATATTCATTCATCATATACATATATATTACAAACATAAGAATAGAATTTTAAAAAAGATATATAAATAAAAACTGTGTATTATAGATATAAATTTTGTATTGTAAAAGACGAAAATAGTCTCCTTTTTATTGTGGTTTTGATGGCATGAAAACCACTCCCAAAACCGCCATTGAATTTAAGAGGAGATGGGCGAAGGTTGGACGCCCATGAATGCTAGAATCGCAAGTCCAAAGGAGAATAAGAATAATAATAAATTATTTATATTTAAAATATAAAATAATAATCATCTAATTTTATTTATTAAAATATATATTTTTTATTTATTTTTTTCAATTATCGGTTTATTTATTATTTTACATTCTTTAAATTGTGCGATCAAATTAAGATATTATTGTAAAAAGTATTTTAATGTTAAAATCGATAAAGATTGAGTTTTCTTTATTACTTTGCACTTTTTAAATTGTTCGATAAAATTAATAGATTATCATAAAAAATATTTTAATGCTAAAACAATTCAGTTAATTTTATAATTAATACATAATAAATGTATTTTTTATTTTTTTATTTTAAATTTATATTTATAAATTTTAAATTAGTGACAAGTCAATTATGATGCAATTGTAAATAAAATTTTATCAAGTTTAATTATTGTTTAAAAATAATTTATAAAAACTGAATAATTTATTTGAGATTTATGATTAAATAGACTCTTCGATCATAAATTAACAATAGGATCATATACAAAATTTTAATTTTAAATTCATTCCAATCATATAATTTTTAGAATAATAATATTATGATAATATCTTTTTAATAATATTTTAATATTATTTATATGTAATTAATTTATTTTATAATTATTATTATTGATTGTAGAATAATATTTGACTATTTACATAATCACATAGATAATATTAAAATATTATAAAAGAAATATCGTAAAAGAATAGTTATCCTAATTTTTATCCTTATCCAAACACGAAACACAGTTGCTTTAGAAAATTCATTCACTCCTTCCTATTCTATCTCCAATCCAAAGGTGGAGCTCAACTTTAGACATGTATTGGTGGGGAAAGACAACTTTGCTGGATTTGCAATTATCGTACTCCTCCTCTGTCACATGTTCGATGGTAGGAATCTTTTGCTTTTTGGGACAGGGTCAGGAGATGATAGCAAAGGTCGCTTTCATGCTTCAATTATTTTATTATCGTTTTCAACAAAAATATTAGCACTATAACATTTTATATCTTTTTTCCATTTTTTAGGATGTGAACTAATTTTAATAAACTGAAGAAGTATAAATATAAAATGTTTAGCTTTGGGAGTTTATTTTTGGATGGAGTATTTGGTGAAGTGAACTTTATTTCATGCTATTGTAGAATTTTTTCTGTCAGTCATTTTATTTTTCTTACATCGTGATTAATAAAAGGAGATTTATTTTTCTTATATATACATTTTTTCTTATTTTTATCTAATTATTTATTTAAATTTAATTATTTTCCTTAAATTCAAATAACCACTCACACTAATAGGAAAATGTAAAAATAGATACACAAATATGTTTTTACCATAATATTTTAAAACTAAATATTATTTTTAAATAATCAATTATTAATAAATTTTATTCATGAACAATCGAAATTCTAGATCACTCTACCAACCAGTTCAACAGAAATATTCGAAATCTACTGTCGCAAAGATATTGACAGAAATACTATTTTGATTAGGAATGACAACGGAATGGGTCGGACACGGGTAGTGCCTATCCGCAATCCGATCCATCGGATAAAATTGTACCCGTTATCCGACCCACTACCTATGTGGATACCCGTTTAAGAAATACCGCAGATATTTTAAAACCCGCGAGTACCCAATAAAATTTAAATAAAATTACAATATATATATATATATATATATATATATATATATATATATATATATATATATATATAATATAAATTAAATTTAACCTAATAAAATTTTATTTTATTTTATTTTTAATTAAATTTAATTAAAAGATATATAAATTATTAAACTTTTTTAATTTTTTGTGCAGAAGGGATACTAATATCCAACTAGTTTAAAAGCAAATATTAAAATACCCATTATTCATTACCTGAATATAGTACCTATTTGCTGCATCCGTACCGGATAAAATTGCCATCCGTAGTTTGGACAAACAAAACATGAAAACACAAAGGATAATAAAGCATTATTAAGCAATATTAAGTATAATTAATGAGCTCGTGCTTTGACATTGATTTCGTGTTAGATGTGTTAAAATATTATTTAAATGTTAACGTTAACGAGTCACCAAACAAAAACTTTTTTTTTATTTAATGGATTTTAGTAATCTCACTACAAAAATAAAGTCCTTTAAAAAATAAATAAGTTTGTTATACTATTTCATGGATTTTACTTTAATCACGTTGGTGATTTGTAGAATATTTTTTGTTACTTTAATTTTTCAGTACAGAAGATACTATTTTGTTTGTTTGAGATGGTAAAATGAAAGAATCATATCGTCTAAATTAATTATATAGATTTTATTAAAAAAATTTAAATTTTTTTTGCTAAAAATGTAATTAAATCATTTTTTAAAATTTTGTATATGAAAACATGTAAATAATGTCATGTAAAGTAACGTCATCCCTATTATTAAGTTTTTTAAAAACATGATTTTATCTAGCTCTTTTAAAAACATTATTTTAAGTAGATCTGGAAAAGTATTAAATTCATATAACATCTCTTTAAAATGATAAATTGCTAAAATAATTTAATGAAAAATTCAAATTAAAATATTTGACATTGAAACTTTATAAATAAAAAATAAAAAAAGTAGTTTGAAAAGGACCTTGATTTGATAGGACGATAATTTAAAAACGACAAGAAACAAAAGAAAAATGTGCATATATTGAAAAATCGGATGCTAGTGAGACACTGATTGAAGAAAGCCGTGAATATCGGAAAGAACCTAAGAATCTTAGGTACACTGTACCATGAAATTAAGGGAAGAAAAATAATATTTTAAAATTCATAAATTGTTTACATTCAATATTATTATTATTATTTATAATAATTTTATTTTTGGTTTAATTGCTTTCTTTGTCCCTAGTTTGGGTGTAGTGTGTCAAGTTCGTCCACCCTTTTAAAAAAATTTCAATTTCGTTCAAACGTGGTTTAAAAGTTTCAATTTCGTTCAAACGTGGTTTAAAAGTTTCAATTTCGTCCAAACGTAGTAAAATTTGCTTCAATCAAGTCCTTTCCGTTAAATACAGACTAACAGGGTTAACTTTTTTTCTCTCTCCTTTACTTTTCTGTGCAAAGCAGTTCTTTATCAGTACTTTATCCTCTGCACCTCTGGATAAAGTGATACAAAATAAGTAAAAAATGTTTCCTGTACTTTTAATGATATTTTAAAATTAAGTATATAATAAATGGAAAGACTTAAATCTCACACTCTGACAAAACTTGTCTCTCTCTCACTCTAACAAATCTCACACTCCTTTTCATCACTTTTTCTTTCTGATTTCGATCAAGAACAATACTTTGTATTATTTTTTTATTTGATTTCAAATCCAAACCTCATTCATCGTCTTCAAGCTCGAAGCACTGGGTGAACCAACCAACCCTTGGCTATGGCTTTCTCATCATCATTCATCCCGTTAAAAAAAAAATTAATTTAAAATTAAAAGTAATAGTGGACATTCTATTATAATTAAACTTTAATTTAAAATGATTAATTTTATATAATTAAACATTTTTTATTCTAATTTAATTTTAGATGATACTATTTTACATAACAAATGAAATCATATAAAATAAAAAATAAAAATATATAAGTTTTTATTTATAAAATATTTTTCAAATATAATTAAAAAAATTGTATGATAAAACATCGGTTGAAATGAATTTTATCTTTTAAAAAACATTTAAGAAAATTGTATCACAAAATATAACAAAATATATTTTTCTTAAAAAGGAATTTTAATTCTAAATAAAGGTATATAAATATATAAAATACGTTAATATTATTTTAACTAATAATCTTATTTTGATTATTTAACTTTAAAAAAACTTAAATAAAATTCATTAATAGTGATGAAGATTATTTGTTAAGGGTTTTATCTTAGAAGTATGTTGCTACAGTTTTTTTTTTTCGTCTTACAATCAAGTAGATGTTAGATTGTGTATTTTCCTTCGTATTTATAATATAATCTAATGAATTCAATTAAATTTTAAATTACTCTATAATAAAATAATTAATAACATTACTGCAGTGCAAGTTTTAAAACACCTTTCATTATCATAAAATAATTAATCTCTAAAATATTGTTTTAATAATTAAATAAATCTATATTATAAACAAAATTGACCGTGCAATTTTATATATAAACTTAGAAAACAAGTAGTATATATTTATATAATATTAAAAGTTTAAATAGGATACAATCATTTATTTTTTATTATTTATCCAGAGGTGCAGAGGATAAAGTACTGCTAAAGAACTGCTTTGCACAGAAAAGTAAAGGAGAGAGAAAAAAAGTTAACCCCGTTAGTCTGTATTTAACGGAAAGGACTTGATTGAAGCAAATTTTATCACGTTTGGACGAAATTGAAACTTTTAAACCACGTTTGAACGAAATTGAAATTTTTTTAAAAGGGTGGACGAACTTGACACACTACACCCAAACTAGGGACAAAGAAAGCAAAGCCGTGAAAGCCGTGAATATCGGAAAGAACCTAAGAATCTTAGGTACACTGTACCATGAAATTAAGGGAAGAAAAATAATATTTTAAAATTCATAAATTGTTTACATTCAATATTATTATTATTATTTATAATAATTTTATTTTTATATTATATGTCAAATAAATATAAAAATATGTCGCCATTGTGGAGAAAAAAACCCTCTGTGCAATGTTTTTAACACATGTGGTCTAACTTTTCTTAAAAGTTTAATAATAATGCAGTTTTCCTTGTAAGGGATCATATGTATGTTCCCTCACAACCCTGCAGCAAAATCTACACTTATAAGAAAATTTTAGTTAATTTTTTCAACAATGTTAATGATTAAATATTTTTATTTAGTAGATATTTTGTTTAAAAGAGAATTCATTATTGAGGTAAAAGTTGGAAAAAGTCCAAAACAAAAGTCTGAACGATTTGTAACATTTTGAACTTAAACCTTATATGTTTCATACTGCTTTACCAATTAAACTATATAAAAAAGCAAAACTTTAATTTTTTTGAGCACATCATACGAACGTTAACAATTATAGAAATTTTGTTCTTCTCAAAAGCATATAAGACTAAAAGTGTACGCTTGACAAAAAATAAAATAAATCATATTATGCATATTTCAAATCTACAGAAATTAGGTGATTCAGATCGTGCTCATTGACTTTAAAAAGTTCTGCAGCTTGTTCCATATTTGAGCACCTTTTTACAATGACTTTTGTAAGCCCACTTATAAAAATCTTATAATTATTACAAAGAAATATGCATAAATCTATATAATTCAAGATTAAAAAGAAAGAAAAAAATCTAATGTTTTACCACTTAGTACTTGTAGCGTCTTCTTCCTTCAAATCTTTTGTTATCCTCCTCATCATGAAGGAATAAATAAACGAGTGGTATTTTGCAAACTGGGACCTGCAACTGATATTTCTTGTTCAATCGGAAAAAAATATTTATTAGGTGAAGTAAAAAAAAAAAGGAAACTTTGTAAGAGAGTCCATACTTGCATCACTGTAAAACTAAAAAGACAGAAGAGATATTTCAGAGAGCAAGTCACATGGTATCCTCGTTAGGAACGACTGGTTGAATTCATTCATCTATAAGTACAGTGAAGCAAAAAACAGATAAGCAAGAGCAGACACACTGATCAGAAGCATGGCAATGCACCAATCTCTGTTAGACAACAACCCTAGAAAATCCGTTTCCAAAACTATATGCTTAATCTTCTCTGTAGCTGTTGTGCTAACTTCATCAGCTCTTATTGCTTCCTATCTCTCAAAACCCTCTCCCTTATTCAACCACGGCATTTCTCACCGTGTTTGTGATCATGCAATTGATCCTTCAGCCTGCTTGGCACATGTCTTGGAAGTGGAACAAGATCCGATGTTCGGTGCCACACAAAACCACAGATTCGGATTGCTCCAATCCTTTTTAATGAAATCCACCTCACACATTGAGAGAGTGATAGGGGCAGCCAACGCTATGAGGGTGAGGATGAACAATCCAGGAGAAGAAGCCGCCTTGCGGGATTGCGTGGAGCTGATGGAGTTGTCCGTGGACAGAGTTTGGGACTCAAAGGCCAGCCTAACCAAAGGGACCACTGATTCGGCGCAAGATGCCCACACTTGGCTGAGCAGCGTGCTCACCAATCACGTAACTTGCTTGGAGGGACTGAAGGGGCGAGCTCGAAGGGTGATGGAGGCAGAGGTTCAGGACTTGATCTCGAGAGCAAGAAGCTCTTTAGCCATGTTCGTTGCTGTTTTGCCTCCAAATCCGGAGGTTGAAGTCGTGTCGCTAAATGGGAAGTTTCCCTCATGGGTGAGAAGCAAGGATCGGAGGCTGTTAGAGTCTTCGGCCGGAGAGATCAAGGCGAACGTTGTGGTGGCTCAGGACGGGAGTGGTGACTTTTTTACTGTTGCGGAAGCTTTGGCCACGGTACCCAATAAAAGCAAGAAGAGGTATGTTATTCATGTGAAGAACGGAACATATACAGAGAAACTTGAAATTGGTAAGAAACAGAAGAACGTCATGCTGGTGGGTGACAGCATGGATTTAACTATAATCACCGGAAACGTGAGCGTCACCAACGAAACGAGCACCTTTCACACTGCTACTGTTGGTACGGATCTTCCTCTTTTTTTAAATTTTGTACACGTATTGGGCCTATTTAAACCTAACCTGCTGATAATGGGTTTATGCAGCGGCGGTTGGGGATGGGTTCATAGCCCAAGACATTTGGTTTAAAAATTTTGCAGGCCCAGAAAAGCACCAGGCAGTCGCACTTCGCGTGGGCGCTGATCAATCCGTGATAAATCGTTGCCGCGTGGACGCATATCAGGACACGCTCTACGTACATTCCAACAGACAGTTCTACCGCGACTCCTACGTTACGGGCACCGTTGACTTCGTCTTTGGAAACGCAGCTGCCGTCTTCCAGAACTGTACGCTGGAGGCCCGAAAGCCCATGAAAGGTCAGAAAAACATGGTGACGGCCCAATCACGAACAGATCCAAACCAAAACACAGGAATTTCAATTCAACAGTGTAACATCTCCCCCAGTGAGGATCTTAGGCCCGAGATAAAGTCTTTCAAAACATATCTGGGCCGGCCGTGGCAGAACTTCTCGAGGACTGTTGTTATGCAATCCTTTCTGGACAAGCATATTGACCCAGAGGGATGGTCGGAATGGGATGAGAAACATAAGAGCTATTTGGAAACCCTGTATTATGGAGAGTACATGAACAGAGGACCTGGTGCCGGTACCGGTGGAAGAGTGAATTGGACTGGTTACCACATCATCAAAAGTGCAGCCGTGGCCAACCAGTTCACAGTAAAAAACCTCATCCAAGGCGATGTTTGGTTGAAGAACAGTGGGGTCAACTTCATTGAAGGTCTATAAATGTTGCCTATGTGCTTCTATGTATCAAATGCCATTATCCAATAAAACAGACTTTCGGAAATTCTCTTTACACAAACTTTTCACTAGCTTTCTAACGACATTATCCAATAAAAATAATAAATTTTTTTTTGACAATATTTTAATACCATCTAGGTATTATTGTGATTAGTTCATATTGGTATTTATGATTATTATTATTAATTATGTGAGTAATTTTGGATTAATCATATAATAACACATGTTAAAATGATATCAAAGTATCATTATCTTTCATTGCTCAATTCTAAATATAACTTGTTACCAATATCACTTTTTTCTATTTTCTTTTCACCTTCTGTCCACTGAATTACTCCTCTTAAATAAAAATTCCTTTAATATCAATGTTTTAAATTAATATAAAAAATAATATAATTTAACTAAATTAATAATTATTATTTTATTAAATAAAATAAAATTAATGTATATATAATTATGTAATATATTATAAAAAAATTAAATACTCTACAAATTAATAATATTTTAATAAAATAAAAAAAAACTTGAACGTTGTGACATACCCATTTAACATAATTAATTAAAAAATGATATAATTTAATTAAATTAATAATTATTATTTCATTAAATAAAATAAAATTAATTTATATATAATAATGTAACAAATTTAAAATAAATAAATAAATAAATAATATCTATATATTTATGTAAAATATAATAAATTAATAAACTAAAAGTTAAAGAAAATAAAAAAAAAACATAAACTTAGAAACCCTCCTGTGGTTATGCAATCCTTTCTGTACAAGCATATTAGGAAGGTCTATAAATGTTACCTATGTGCTTCTGTGTATCTAATGCCAATATCCAATAAAACAGTTTATAGGAAATTCTGTTTACAGAAACTTTTCACTATCTTTCTAATGCATGATATGATATATATAATATAAACTCCTTTTTATCTTGACTTTCACATAAATAATTAATATTTGAAATTAAGCGTATACATAATAAAGAATATTTTTTTATACCATAATGTGATGTGGTGAGTTTTAAAATGGGCTTTAGTCGTTATCTCCGCCAAAATCATCGCAGACTTAAGGCTGATGTTGCAGTGTGACTTATTCTTCACCCATATTTGGAGTCTCCATGCACTTCACTTCCTTCCTCTACAGAACACTACTTCTCACTCTCTATATCACCCCATCCATTTCTCTTTTCTTCTTCCACCTCATGGCGAACACATTATCGCCATATCTATCACCGTCGTTATCAGTAGCAGCGATAGTAGTATTGTCGGTTTCATGTGGAATATTAATTCAGGAATGCGAGGGCCAGGACCAGCAAGCCAAGGCTTTGCCTCCAGCAGGGGAAACTTGTAACGGGATTTTCATTTCCTATGACTTTCTCAAACGAACCAAAGAATACCCTCACGTGAAGAATGTGACGGCGCAGTCCTGGGCCTTCAGTTCCACCGCATCAGTTCTCAACACAGGTAAAGAAGTGTTTAAGGCATGGAAGCTGTTCATAGAGTTTCAACACGACGAGATTCTAGTCTCCGTCGGCGGAGGCAATATAGAAGAGGCAACCGAGTTCCCCGCTTCGGTAGGAAATGGCACTACCTTCGTCGGAGCTTCTCAGCCAGACTTGGATAGCGCAATCAACACAGCTCAAGATTTAAGCCAGATCCAAGCCGTCATCGACCTTACCGGTACCCAGTTTGGAGTAAAGCCCCCTACGGTTCCTATGCCAAAAACCATCAAGTTGGTAAACGATGGTTACAAATGCCCCAAACCAACTACCCACAGTGAGTAGTCTTATGATTCTCCAATTTCAATGATTTATAATAAGCTTTTGTCGATAAAAAGTAGTTTGTTTTGAAAAATGTAAATGTTTCCGACAGTAGCAGATGATAATACAGCGCGTTGTTTGAGTTGTAACCTAACTACTGAAAATCATGATGTTCCGCAGAAAGTTCCATGTATGCATGCTGCAAAAAGGACCTTAAAGCCAAGACTACAGTTGCCAAGAAGACAAAATTCTTGGCACGGCAAAAAGGGGATCTTCTGATATCCTATGACGTTACTCAAGTGTATGACGATAATTATTTGGTTCAGGTGTTGATGGAGAACGAACACTTTTTGGGACGGTTGGATCATTGGAACTTGACGTGGGAGTGGACAAGAGGGGAATTTATATACTCCATGAAAGGTGCCTTCACACGTGAGATAGAGTCCCTAGGTTGCATCAATGGCGAGGCAGGAAAGTATTACGCGGGATTGGATTTCTCTAAAGTGCTTAACTGTCAGAAGAATCCTATAGTGAGTGATTTGCCTTCAGAGAAATATAACGACAGTGAACTTGGAAAGATACCTAACTGTTGCAAAGACGGAAATCTTTTACCCATCATTATGGACCCCAGCAAATCCAAGTCTGCTTTTACGATGCAAGTGTACAAAATTCCACCTGATTTAAACAAAACGGCAATTTACCCTCCTGAGAAATGGCAAATTACGGGCATTCTGAACCCACATTACAAATGTGGGTTACCCAGAAGAGTGGAGCCTGCTCGATTTCCAGACCCCAGGGGACTCGAAGCAACGGTTATTGCCATTTCAAGTTGGCAAATAGTCTGCAATATCACTAAGCCAACCAAAAGGAGCACTCGCTGTTGTGTTTCTTTCTCCTCTTATTACAATGACTCCGTAGTCCCTTGCAACACCTGTGCCTGTGGCTGTGATTCTGCAAAGACCAAAAAATGCAATCCCAATTCTCCGGCAATGCTTCTTCCTGCAGAAGCTCTTCTTGTACCCTTTGAAAACAGGTCGGCAAAGACAGTTGCTTGGGCCAAAATGAAGCATTTTACGATTCCCAAAAGATTACCCTGTGCTGACAACTGCGAAGTCAGCATAAACTGGCATGTGGTTTCCGACTACAAAGGTGGGTGGAGTGCTCGAATCACTATGTTCAACTGGATGACTACCCAGTTTGAGAATTGGTTCACCGCCCTCCAATTCAAGAAGACTCCTCGCGGCTACCAAGCAGCATATTCTTTTAATGCAACGACCATTCCAAAGCTCAACCATACTATTTTCTTGCAAGGATTTATCGGAGCAAACTATCTTATAGCTTTGGACAATAAATCAAACCCACATGTTCCCGGAAAACAACAATCCATTATTTCCTTCACCAAGAAGTATTCACCAAATATCAAAATTGCAAAAGGAGATGGGTTCCCTTCCAAGGTCTTTTTCAACGGCGAAGAGTGTTCTCTTCCTACCAGATTCCCTGTCAAAAGTGGAAACCAACCTAATGTTGTTGTAGATTTAGCATACCAACTCTTGTTTTTCGCTTTGGCTTTTACAATCACTCGAGTGCTGTAACGACATCCTATTCTTATGAACAGTTCCATTAGACAGGTTTATGTTATGTGTGCTCTCCATCTCTATCTCTCTATCAAAAAAGGAAAACGTTTCTCCAACAACAGATTTTTCACAACAATTTGACAACAACACGTGTTTCACTCTCATTGGTTGTTTTTATTAAATTTTGTTTAAAGATTCATTTTGTTTTGGAGGGCATTTTTGGAATAATTTTCAGAAACTTTTTGGCGCTTTTCAGAAACCCTGCGAAAGTCTCTTTCCTCCTTTTCGAAACTTTCTTTCCCCCTTTTCGAAACTCTCTCTCCCCCTTTTCGAAACTTTCTCTCCCCCTTCACCGAAAGATCCTTCAAAACTCTATCTCCATCATTGAAGTTCATTCCTTTGAAACTCTCTCCGTCATTGAAGTGGTGTCTCTGTCCACCGTTGTTCGTCCGTCGCTTGGGTCCACCAGTGTCTTTGGAGGAAGTCGTCTCTCTCTCTCTACGCCATTGAAGTGCTTTCTGTGCGCCATTTCTCCAAAGCTCTCGTTTTTCCGCTGGCACCGTTGTTCCTTCGTCCCTTAGGTGCATTGTTCCTTCCTCTTTGGTTAGCGAGTGGTTTTGTTGGCATCATTTCTCCAAAGGTATTGTTTTTTCGTATAAACAACCTATAAACAATGGTGCAGAACGTCACTTCTCAACCTATAAACAACCTTCGTGGGTCTTCCATCCACATAGGACTCACCAAACTCGAAATTGCTTGTTATGGACACCTTAAACCATGGCCAACAGGGGGATCAATCCATAAAAACTTGAAAACACAGTCGTCAGGACTGCTGGGGAGTGCTTCAGCCATGTCTGGGTAGCACTCCTTAACTTTTGGTACAAAAGGGGATTTTTCCACTGGTCCTGGTAATCGATTACAAGTGCATCATTCCTTTGTCAATGGTGCAGAACCTTACCTCTCAACCTATAAACACCCTTCGTGGGTCTTCCATCTACATAGGACTCACCAAAGTTGAAATTGCTTGTTGTGAACGCCTTAAACCATCACCAACAGGGGGGATCAATCCACAAAACCTTGAAAACACAGTCGTCAGGACTGTTGGGGAGTGCTTCAACCATGTCTGGGTAGCACTCCTCAAGTTTTGGTACAAAAGGGGATTTTTCCACTGGTAATCGATTACCAGATCCCTGTAATCGATTACAACAACATCAGTCCTGTGTCAATGATGACGAACAAACAATGATCATGCACCTCACCTCAGTTGGCGAAAACCACCTAAATGGACATTTTTTTTGAAGAAATCAATGACCTAACCTCATTATTGGTGCAGGGAGCACACCCAACAACATTTAACTCACTCACTCATCTCAAAAAATGAAAAATTCAACAAAAATAGAGAATGGGGAGTAATGTTCATCTAGCTAGGGAGTACAGTTGAAGTTTATGTACAAAATACCCATTTTCCTTTGGTAATCGATTACAGGGGTCTTGTAATCGATTACCAGAGGAAAAAGGGTAATTTGTACAGAAACTTCAACTGTACTCCCGAGCTAGATGAACACTGCTCCCCAACTCTGTTTTTCTGACCTTTGTTACTTGTTTTGTTCTTAAATTTCTCCACCGAACTCCAAATGACTTGATTCTTGTTTTGTTAGAATCTAGACTCAAAGAGCTTTCCAACAAAACAAGAATAAACTCATTTGGAGTTCGGTGGAGAAAGTTTTGAGGAAAACAACCAGCAAAAGTCAGAGGTGGTAGAAATATATAAAATGTTAACTTTAAGGAATTAACTGCACCTACTCAGATATCCAAAAATTATAAATTAGTAGTCATTGGAAAATTTTTTGAGTATATTATCTAATAAAAAAAGAATCACATCATTTGGAGGTCTGTGGAAAAATTTATGATTAAAATTGTCAACAAAGGTCAAAGTTGACAGCATGTTATCTTATACGTATATCTTTCCCTCTTAGAGCATGGGGAGTACTGTTCATCCAGGTGGGGAGTACAGTTGAAGTTTCTGTACAAATAACAATTTTTTCTCTGGTAATCGATTACAAGACCCCTGTAATCGATTACCAGAGAAAAAATTGTCATTTGTACAGAAACGTCAACTGTACTCCCCATCTGGATGAACAACACTCCCCAGGGTCATTTTTCTGTTCCTATGGGTGATTTTTTTCTATTTTTGTCATTGTAATTGATTGACAGGGGCTTTTATAGGTGTTTAAACCAAGGTAGTTCAACTGGACTCCCCATGATGGTTTTGCCTGTGTTTTTGGTGACTTTTTTCCAATTTTTGAGATGGTTGAGTGAGTTTAATGGTGATGTGTATCAAATCCATTAACATTCTATGATGAGAACATATTTTGGTTCAATCCATGAATATTAACATTGAAAAAATATGTTGTGAATTGTAAATGTTCAATACAATCTATTACAATAATTTTTTAAAATATTAACGTCAGCATGATTGGAAAGTGGACATTCCATAATGTTATCAAGTAGACATTCCTCTCCTCATGAGTCAATCTTCCATTCAAAACATCAACAAACTTGGTTTTGAAAGAATGTTGCACACACAACTGCATAAAAAAAATTCATGTTAGAACAATCCAAAAAATAATTAACAAAACAAGAAACACAAATTGGCAAAGAGGAAAGGGGAAAGGCTAAATGGAAAATGGGAAAGAGGAAGTGGAAAAGGGGAAAAGGAATAGTGGAGATATCTTGCTTTCATCACTGAAGTCACCGGAGTTTTCCATTTCCCACAACAAAATCAATATAAAGGAGACCATGTTTCTTGCTGGGTTGCCTCGCCGAAGAAGATGAAGCTAAAATAAATAGAAACGAAAGAGAAAAAAGAAAGCTTGAAGGGAGAAAGGAGAGAGCTTGAAGAGAGAAAGGAGAAGGCTTGAAGAGAGAGGAGTGAGCTTTAAGAGAGAAAGGAGAAAGCTTGAAGAGAGAAAGGAGAAAGCTTGGAGAGAGAAAGGAGAGGGAACGATGACAGAGGTTAAAGAGAGGATGAAAATGGAGTAAGGGAAAAGGAAAAAAGGGGAAATGGAAAATGGGAAACGGAAAATGGAAAGGAAAAAGAAAATACCTTGTTACCGGAGCTTTCCATTGCTTCACCGGAGTCTCGCCGGAGAAGATGAAGCTTCCTTCGTGAGAGAGAAAGAGAGAAAGGAGAGAAAACACACACAAAATGAAAACCAAAATGCAACAGTGGAGAAGAATGAAAACAAAAATGAGAGGGACATTTTCGGAAGCCAAATTCATTGTCAACTTTAACGAAAAAAAAAATATTTTAAATATTCCAATAGCTTTTTGACACATAACATTGTCAATTTTTTGTCAAAATTGCGTTGTTGGAATATCACGATCCATAAAAAATGGTATAAAAACGTAACCATGTAACACCTGTCACCCAAGCCTTCCACTTTTTCCTCCCTCCTACTGAATTCAACCAGATAAAACCATAACTAAAAGGATTAAACGTTGTTTTTATTTTTCAAACCATTTTAAAGAATTGTATCTCGTTTTTAAATTAAGTTATATATTTAGTATGTCCTCTGTTTTTGTAAATGTTATCTAACACTGTCATTGGATTTCAAGATCTGAAAATGTGTAAAACTTGATTAAAATCACGAAAAATAAAATAAAAATTATTATAAACTTTTATGATTTTTTCTACTTTTTATTTCTTGCCATTTTTCGTTAAATAATTTCACTTTGACGTCTCTTTTATCTTAAATTCACTCTTTCAAATCTATTTTTTAATCAAACACACAACTTAAACTATCATTCTTATACATGTTGTCATAACTGAAATGTTACGAACACAAATCATAAATGGAAAACAGAGGTTGCTGTCGTCATAATTTATCAAGAAAAACTATGAAAAAGAATATGGTTTACGAAATCGGATTAAGTCTGAGAATTGGTTAGACAGTGGAAAAGATATTAACATTGGAAAAAGTTTTTTTAGCAGACAACTTTTTTATAACGCATATGACTTGGTCCGTTTTAAATATTATTTTAAAAATAAATTCAAGCAAATCCATAAAACAAAATTACACATATTATAAAAGATTGTTAAAAAAAAATTATTAACATATCAACGTTTTCATGTCTATGGTGTGTAAAACTATTGTAATTTTTAAAATATTTATTTTTTCCAAAAGTCAAACAAAACTATATGAATAAAGAAAATAATGATAATTTAATGATAAAAGTTGAAAGAAAGAATGAAAGAAGTTATATGTTGAACTATTTTCACATAATAATAATATTTTAATCATCAAATAAATTCATGAGTTAATATAATAACTAAAATGTATAAATTTAATACGTAATTATATATATAACTATGAGAGTAGAGTAAGTTAGTGTGTGGAATATGGATATCTAACTATCTATCTACTTCATAAATGCTTTTACACCTTCTGCTCTGCAATAACTCCATGCTGCCAAACCTCTCCAATTGTTGTTCTTCACTTTCACAACCCCTGACCTTCTATTTATTCGTTTCATCTCCTTTTTCTCTTCTGCTTTCTTCTTCTCTCTCTCTCTTTCACTTTGGCCCACACAAGGATTTCTCTTAAACGCCATTGCCACTCCTTCACTTTTCTTCAGTTCTCATCAACATATAACAAAAACCAAGGTTCACTTCCTTTGCTTTATCTTCGCTAATTTCTCACTCACATTCAAATGCTTTACTTCACTCAACTCTACCAATATTATTATATTTCCTCATTGATTTCCGTTTCATTTTGGGTGCCAAGTTTTGCTACTGTTGCAACCTAAACCTGCATGTTAATCTCAAATGACAGGAGCATGAAGTGATGCAGAGACACCGACATGCGATAGACGACCACGAATGTTTTTATCAGTTTCGTCTTTACCAAGGGTTGGTCGGAAAACAAAATCCATAATTCCTAATTCAGAGAGGTTGGTCGGAACACTTCATTCATTGCAATCATCTTCAAGGTCATCACTCTATTTCTTAATTTCTCTTCTAATTAATTCTGTCTTAGTTTTTCCATGTTTTTATTTATTTATTTATTTATTTTCACTAACCTAAATAATTACAGAAAATTATCTCTTTCTTATTCTCGTTTATTTTGTGTTACAAAAAAAAAAATCTAACTATTGAGTGAATAATTCTAACCCTCTTATAAATAATCTTACTTTCTTTTTTATGGAAAGTATTAAATGAATTTTATATATTTTTAGACTTTAAATATTTTAAGAAGAATAATTTGGACGAAGATATAACATTTTTATTTTCACCCAAGATAAAACATTGTTCCTAACATATCCGTCAACTTTATATTTAAAAAGTTGCAATGAGTAATTTAGAAAGGTATAGTTTAGATAATATTAAATCCATTTTATTAAAGTTACCATTTATTGATATTAAGTGTATTTATATTATTTAAACGATAAATAACTTAATAAATTTTTATTTTTACTTAACCAGTATTTTTGAGCAGTTCCAAATTAGTATACCTTCTTTGTCAACCTTTATTGTAATTTATAGGTCTTTGTCTTTGACTATATATTGAATTTGTGTACTGCTGTATCTTGGAACAAAATTTCCCCACGTTAATCTTTTAAAGCATTTCTTGACCTATGAAATTAGCTTGGTATTTAAAACTTTGAACTAATAACACTTAAATTTGGAATTTTAATGAAGTCATTTTAGAATTAATAATCATGCATTGCATAATTACTACTTTTTTACGTTGCTCTTCACCCAATTCTAGGGTAAACTTTTGTTATAAAAGGAGTCTTAATAATATATTATAAAAATGTTCAAATAGTAATGGGATTGGGAACCCTTGTTATCATTGTCTTAATTATCATTCTCTTATATTTATATTTCGTATCACTTTTATTATTATTATTATTATTATTATTATTATTATTATTATTATTATTATTATTATTATTATTATTATTATTATTATTATTATTATTAGAGTTAAATATGTTTTTGGTCCCTTAACTTTCAGTGAAATTTGAAATTAGTCCCTCTTCAAAATTTTGACCTAATTTAGTTTCCAAACTTTAGAAATGTGTGAATTTAGTCCTGTTAACTAAATTTTGTTAGGTTTATTTGATGTTTCAAGTGCGTTTTATGATAACATTTGAGTTGTTTACACCGTTTGACACATTTTTACTTCAATGTTAACTGAGAAATGTGTTTGAAACATCAAATAAAGTTAACAAAATTTAGTTAAAATGACTACATTAACACATTTCTAAAGTTTGGAGACTAAATTGGTCCAAAGTTTTAAAGAGAGACTAATTCTAATTTTAAATGAAAGTTAAGGGACCAAAAACATATTTAACCCTTATTATTATCATTATTAGTAACATTATAATAATAGAAATACTATTACCATCCACATATTTTTCATTTAAATTTGACCTAGCCCAACCATTGCTTAATTTCATGATTAAAAATAATTTCAATTCTACTTGAAATTATACTTCTACACTCTAATTTAAAAATTCAAAGACAAAGGATACGTTTTAATAAATTATGCTAGAATTTTAGTTTAACGTGTACAAAAGCTTTAGACTATCTCAGTAAAAAGGTTGTTTAAAGTTAAACTATGTTATCAAAGTAAAAATCATATTAAATAAGAAAGTAAAAGATTAAATTTTTTAACTAATGAAAGACTTTAAATTATAGTGTAAGGTGCTTAAATTTGACATGTTAATATATGCTGAAAATTAAAACAAGCAACTATTTTTAAGCACTTATTCACGATACTCTGCTATACTTAAATAAAAGCATTGAAAAGAAAATTAAATACATTTGATATTTTTCAAATTTAAAAATAGTCAGTACATTTTCATTTTTTCAACTATATGAACATTAACATAAGAAGGTATTGTAAGAAATTTTAAATTATTCCTTAGATTTTTATTCGATAAAAATTATGATCTTACATCTTATTAAAGTATTCAAATTCTCCCATGTTACAAAAATCGTATTGAGCTGTTTTGTTTCTTGAAGTAGTGGTTATTTATATACGTCGTATTTTCTTAAAATATTTTTTTATCGGTGTACAAGTTAAATAACATTGAATGAACATTTACTAAAATGGTTGCAGTCACCTAAAAATATAAATGTAATAAATTTATTAGTTTTTAACAAGTAAAATAGTAAATGTTAACAATTTTGTCCTTTATTACAAATAAAGATACTTATTACTCCCTTTTTCTCAATATTTTTAAATCATATATCTCGATGACTTCTTATTTTGTTTCGTTTGATTATTGTATAATATCAATGAATAAATATTTTTTTTAATTCCACCATTAACAGTTAATTAATGAACTTTTTGGATAATGAAAGTAGATAAAGTGTTAGCAAAATATCTTTTAGAGAACCGGATTAACCACAAACTATTTTTACTATTGTTTCATTTTATGAGTTTATCCGTTTTGGTGATTGTGTTTTGTTTTTTCTCCTATTTTAATGTTGGAGGGTTTGTTTCTTATTATTTATACTAATTTTTTTAATATAATTTTATATTTTTCAAATGTCAGTGAGTGTAATTGAATTCACAATCTCTTTCAACGTCGTTTTCAATTGAGATGAATATAATAAAATATCAATGAACATTTAATAAGTTCCTCTTTCATATATATATATATATGAAGAACATGAGAATATTAAAATATTTTATTAAAATAGGTTGAGTTTCAAGTGATATATAATAAATAGTTACTACATACAAAGAATGAGTTTGTACATTTTTCTCTTATTTTTCTATATTGTTTATGTTGTTTATTTCTAGATAAACTTTTAAACGTTAACTACATATCAATTTTTCATAATTTTTCACAAATTTATCTCAAATATATTCTACCCATGAGTCCCTATTCATATGACACTTCTTACATACGGTATACATTGTTGAATTTGCTCGATAACCAAAAAAACACATAAATGAAAGAAAGTAATTTCATATATCACGGAGTAAGTTCTCTATATAACATATACACATAGGATTCTCTGTATAACTAAAGAAATGCTATAACAAAATATTGTAAAGATGGTTAAAATAAAAACATCATGTAAAAACGGTAGACAATTTAATTAATTTAACATTGCTAGATGTTTTCTAATTGTCCATCTTTCTATACAATCATGATTTAGAATCACCGTATCACATTAATTATTAAAAGAAATATTTTATATTTTTAAATAGTATATTTAAATAATTAATACATGAAGAAAGAATAAAAGTGGTGAAATTGTAATTTAATCTTCAATCTTCTTGAGAGTGAGGAAGAGAACTCTAAACAAAAAGTAATATCAAATATATCAAAAAGAATAATTAGGGGCTAAAATAATTAAAGGTTTTTTTTTTATAAAAAAAAAGTACTACGAATAATTAGGAAATAATCTTGCAAGAAAAGAAAAAAGAATTATTAAAACGATTTTTTATAATTATGGAGTGATGAACTATTACTGACGTATTAAACAAAAATATTTGTATTTTTGTGTTCTTAACTCTACTCACAATTTTGGTGTCCATATATATGGACAACTGACAAATTGGTATTTGTATTGTTTTTATTTGAGATATTAATGTCTTTATTTTTTTAATATATTTTATATTATTAAAATTTGAAAGAAATAGATTGGTCATTTATTATACCAAAAATATTAAATATTTACCTTACCTAGTTATGAACATTTAATGTATTAAACTTTTAACGTACTCAGCATATTAAACTTTATAAAATATATTCTTAGGGGCACTTGACTGAGGGGTACACAATATATATATATATATGCTACTTCTTGCTCTCGGCATCTTTGCTCGTGTTAAATGTTTTTGAATTCCTGTGTTGGAAGACTAGAGAAGAAGCTCGTGGCTCCTCAACTTGAGGATTTCAGTCAATGTTTCACACAAACATGTTTGATTCTCACCCTCACATGCTTGATATGTCACCCCACAAAACTGCTTTCTCTGAGACTGACCTGGGAAAGCCCAGAGATGATGAATATGAGACCAAGTCAGGCACTGACATGGACGCTCCTTCCGGCGACGACCAAGATCCCAACCCAAGACCCAGAAAGAAGGGTTACCGTCGCCACACACAGCGCCAGATAGAAGAAATGGAAGCGTAATCACTCTTATATTTATCACTCTTTACATAACATCGTATATGTTTGCTTACTTGCTATTTTTCTTTTTCACTTCACTTTTATCAGCTTCTTCAAGCAGTGTCCTCACCCAGATGACAAGCAAAGAAAAGAGCTAGGCCGGGATTTGGGGTTAGAGCCTTTGCAAGTCAAGTTTTGGTTCCAAAACAAGCGCACCCAGATGAAGGTAATAAAGTAAAAGAGATAGAGATAGAGAGACTCTAAACAGCATATACCTTTACATTTGGTTGTATATATATTGATGAACATCTGCAGTATAGTTAATCTGTTTTCTTTAAATGAGATTAAAGCTGTAACATTTTTCTTTAATTATGCTGGCGGTGTAGACTCAGCATGAACGACATGAAAATTCTATTCTGAAGGCCGAAAACGAAAAGCTTCGAGCTGAGAACAACAGGTACAAGGAGGCCCTAACCAATGCTACATGCCCCAACTGTGGAGGCCCAGCTGCCCTTGGCGAAATGTCCTTCGACGAACAGCACTTGAGGATTGAGAATGCTCGGTTAAGAGAAGAGGTACGTCGGGTCCGCTGCATGGTGTAAAAGATTATTCAATGTTTCTTTTCTTCTTCGGCATATAACCAATTTTCTTCTTGCATGGAAAAAAAAATCTTTAGATTGATAGGATTTCAGGAATTGCGGCCAAGTACGTTGGAAAGCCCGTGACGTCTTCTTACTCCAACCTTTCGTCACTCAACAACAATCACATGCCTGTCGGTAACTATGGAGCACAGTCAGGCACGGTAGGAGAAATGTACGGTGGAAGTGACCTTTTGAGGTCACTCCCAGCTCCAGCTGATGCTGACAAGCCCATGATCGTGGAGCTTGCTGTTGCAGCTATGGAGGAACTCACAAGACTAGCTCAGGCTGGAGACTCTTTATGGGTCCCCGGGAATCACCACTCTGAGATTTTGAATGAAGAAGACTATTTGAGGACTTTCCCTAATAGGGGTTTAGGTCCCAAACCTCTGGCCTTGAGATCTGAAGCTTCAAGGGAATCTGTGGTGGTCATCATGAATCACATTAACCTGATTGATATCCTTATGGATGTGGTGAGTGATAATCAAACAACGGTCGTATATATTATAATTTGTAAAGTTAACGACTTGAGAATGACTATCATCGGGTTTGCCGGTTTCAGAACCAATGGTCAACTATGTTTTGCGGTATTGTCTCAAGAGCATTGACCCTTGAAGTCCTTTCAACTGGAGTAGCAGGAAACTACAATGGAGCCTTGCAAGTGGTACTAATCTTTCTACCTTTTTTATCTTATATAGTTAACAAATAATCTTTATTTCTTATTTTTCAAGAATGTGATTAAAGTTTTTCTTTAATGTTGCAGATGTCAGCCGAGTTCCAAGTCCCTTCACCGCTTGTTCCTACTCGTGAGAACTATTTCGTAAGGTACTGTAAGCAGCAACCAGACGGGATATGGGCAGTGGTGGATGTTTCTTTGGATAATCTGCGACCCAGTACGATCTCAAGAAGCCGAAGAAGACCCTCTGGATGTTTAATTCAAGAATTGCCAAATGGTTACTCCAAGGTAGAAAAACACATTTTCTAGCTTTATATTTCCACGGTTTATGATATGAAGGCAACATTCCAAGAAAACAGAACTATAATTTAATCTGTTGCTGCCTTCTTCTTCTCATATATTAGGTTACATGGATCGAACATGTAGAAGTGGATGATAGGGCGGTGCATAGCATATATAAAACCCTAGTCAATTCCGGTCTCGCCTTTGGAGCTAAACGCTGGGTGGCTACATTAGACAGACAATGCGAACGTCTTGCCAGTTCAATGGCCAACAACATACCAGCAGGGAATCTCTGTGGTATGTTTATCAACTTAACTTTTTAAGCCCCTTCAATAATACTTATTTTAAGATCTGTTTGTTTATTTATATAAGATGTTCATATACTGAAATAGATGTGTAGAGTGTGACCTTGTTTCCAATATCCTTAAAAAATGCAGTGATAACCAGTGCTGAGGGAAGAAAAAGTATGCTGAAACTGGCAGAGAGAATGGTTATTAGCTATTGCACTGGTGTAGGTGCTTCTACTGCACATGCTTGGACAACACTATCCGCAACTGGATGTGATGACGTAAGGGTCATGACTAGAAAGAGCACTGATGAACCTGGCAGACCACCCGGTATAGTGCTCAGTGCCGCCACTTCTTTCTGGCTCCCAGTTCCTCCAAAGAGGGTTTTTGATTTCCTACGCGATGAAAACTCAAGAAACGAGGTATTCATAATATTTCAGTACTTATAAGAAATCAGCAATTATTTGGTAACTAACGATATAACTATATATATATATATATATATATATATATATATATATATATATATATATATATATATTCATTCCTGAAGCTGATATATTCAATTTAATACATTCACAGTGGGACATTCTTTCTAATGGGGGTCTAGTTCAAGAATTGGCACACATAGCAAATGGCCGTGATCCTGGCAACTGTGTCTCCCTACTTCGAGTCAATGTAAGTTGCTGCTATAGCATTCCAGTGAGGAACCTTTTTGGCGTAAATGTCATGATAGATGAGATATAAGCTAACAGTTTCTTTGATATATGGTACAGAGTGCAAATTCAAGCCAAAGTAATATGCTGATACTTCAAGAGAGTTGCACTGATTCTACTGGCTCGTATGTAGTTTATGCTCCTGTGGATATTGTAGCTATGAATGTAGTATTGGGTGGAGGGGATCCAGATTATGTTGCCCTGCTTCCCTCAGGCTTTGCTATTCTTCCTGATGGGCCTGGAATAAATGGTGGGTCAATACTTGATGTAGGATCAGGAGGTTCTCTACTCACAGTTGCCTTCCAGATCTTGGTTGATTCAGCTCCAACAGCAAAACTATCTTTGGGTTCAGTTGCTACGGTTAACAGTCTAATTAAGTGCACTGTTGAAAGGATCAAGGTCGCAGTGATACGTGACAACACCTAATTTCACATGGTAATCAAATTAACTGTTTGGAAGTTTTAAGACTTAAATCATTATATATGCAGAATAACTTGTTGAGAAGAATAATTTAGGTCATTGTTCTGATACTGTTTTCCTTTTTGCAGTGTTATAACAAGGGTAGTAGAGTTGAAATTAACAAGCTCAGAGTGGTGCCTATTTGGTTTTCAGAAGAGGGAAAGAAGTCAATGAACGCACCTCGGAGAATCACTTCAATGGTAGAACTTGGAAGAATCTTAGGTTCGGGTATTGACTTTCACTGATGAAAACTAAAATAGTTCCATCCAGCTTTTAATATTTTAACTTAGAATAACTGCAGATTTTCATGCTTGCTATTTATTTTTAGTGCAGTATTTGTAGGCCTAAGCAAACTTTTCTCAAGTGAGTTATGTTCACTTTTTCTATTGTATTGTAAACTAAAGCAAATTTTCGTCTGTTTATCAAGTGTTCTTTTAACGTTGCCGACTATGTTTATCATCTCAGTTTTACTCATTGCCTATACGTCTTACTATAAAACATGGTTCAAAATTTCTATCATCATCATCTAAGATATGTTCATGCAAAAGATTTTCATGATCAATTATTAAAGAAACTGTCTGAAAATTCTTTCAGGGAATAATCATTTGCAAGTATGATGCATTGACTTGGCTAATTACCGTAGTGGTGTAAATTACTTAAAATATTGCGTTAACGAAGCGTACCTAAATTAAGGTAAAATGTCAATAGGTGGTACATTCTCTACGGCTTCATATCCTACTTACTAACCTATAGTCTTGAATTTAAGAGGGATACCAGTTTTTTGGCGAGTGCAATGATTGAGTAAAATAGTTCAAATTTCCTTTCTCAACGTTATAATTATATATGACTGTTTCTGAACAATATTCAAAGATAACACTTTCATTACTACTATTTTTCTCTCAAATTATTGACGTCTTTGGTGTATTTTTTTTATCATAATATAGATTGATCATTATTTAATACAATGATTAGATTTTTTAAAAGTTCGACTGTATTATCGAGATGGAGATGCTTTATTAATTGAATTATATAGGTTTATATAACTATACAAAATATTATGTAATTAGAAATTTTTTAATTTAATTATGTTTTGTAAGAATAAAATATTATAAGATTAATAAAAAGATATATGAATGAAAATAAATAAAATGACTTATATTTTTTAATTAATATGAATAATCATTTTACAATTCAACCATGAGTTTTTTTTTCAAAAGATACTACTTAATATATCTAAATTATTTGATTTAATATTAATAATGCGCCTACGAAATTGATTATTTCTTCGAAACAAATCAAACTTCTTTTGTCGTATTTTATTGTATGTATTTGAATTTACTATATAATGTAAGAGTCTGATTTTTTGGTTATAAATTAAGTTGGGATAAAATATTCTACCTCTTAGCAAAATTAATACTTTTAGAAATTTTTTACTGATGCTATTGAATTATTTATGAAATATGTCAAGTTAAGCCTTGGTGAGGTGTGAAATGGATAAGTTGTTGATTACTCAAATGACACCAAGAAATGGAGACTCGATTTCTTATGTGGGTTATTACAATGTCACATGTTAATATCAAAACTAAGATAATAATCATTTGAGATTAGAGGAATTTCATTGACAATTATCATTTTTAAAAATTAATAATTATTTATATGTTATTGTAATTTATGTTACCAGTTCTTGTTTTATATATGGAAACCGTACGTGTAGTAGTTCACACAATTTCACACCGTATCAAGTTCTTTACATATGTATGAATTTGCTTGAATGGTCATACTTTATAGTTTTTTGTTTAGATATAATTTGAATTTTAAGTTAATATTAATCCATTCATTAAAACATAATTAAATGAACATCTATTTGTAAGTTAACCTTGTTTTATGCAAAAATATAAACTTATTTATGAGATATTTTTTGTATTCCTTAAATTGATATTCTTTTGCGTAATTTGTTATGGAGTGTTCTAATACAGAAGGATGCATGTAAGTATAGGGCAGCTTTCCTAAAATGTAAATAATGTTAAAGTAAGTCGTATTAGTATAGTTTGAATAACATAAAAAATCTAGCTTATCTAAATAGTTTGAATTTTATAAAAAGGCTGAAGTGCTTCATTTATAATATATTATTCTTTTGTACATTAAACAAAATTTTCTAACATACTTTAGCGCCACATGAACATGTTAACACGAGAACAACATTAAGATTTTAATTCGTGCTGTCATTGTATTAAAAAAATATTTGCATCTGTTTGAAAGTTTGGATATTAAATAATTTTGAAAGGGCATGCAAAAAACCAAGAATCATAGTTCTGTTAGTATGTAATACTAAATAAGAAAAAGATTCCATTTTTCTTTTGTCTTATCTTCTCTAAGTTCGAGAACTAAAAAATCTCACTCAATCATTTCAAACTGTCGTCTCTGTATTTCATTCATTAACCACTTTTACATCATTATTTAAATTGTTATTTTATGATTTAAAATATACTTCACTTTTTTTTAAAAAAATATTTATTATAAATATAATTTCCAGCATAAATAGCCGTATTCTATATTTGGTAAAATAAACTTAAAAGTGGAAATACATAAAATCATAAAAAATTGAACAAGAGTTGGTGAAAGCATTGAATGTTGTTATAAACAAGAGCATTCAGAAGTCCGTAAGTAGGTGCTGTTTTTTTAAGAGGTGTGGGGTATGAAAATGATTCATAAAATAAAGTTCCTCCATTTTAATAATATATAAATAAACTCTTTTTAAATGCATTTTATAATTCATAAAAAATATTATTCTTAAAATCTTTTATGAGTGAAACATATTTACTTATGTTATAAATTAGAAAAAATATTAATCAACACTCTTTTAAGAATGGATTTTATTATAAAAAAACACGCGTTATGATAATTAGTTGAAATATATATATATATATATATATATATATCATATTTTATTAGCATATGTTGTATTTTGTTTCTAGTTTTTAATGGTTTGGACATGTAGTCCCAAAATATTCCTAAGTATTGACTATACACAGAGAATTACTATTTTATGGTGTGTTTGGTGTGGTAAATTTAATATTCATAAAGAACGATATGAGTGCATTGGTGAGAATTTTGAGTATTTGGTATTAGTAGATATGTGTGAAGAAAATTTGTGTGAAATTGAAAGGTGTAAATGATTATTCTGTTTTCAATTACTTATTTCATTTTTCTTTAGTTTTTTAAATTATTATTGTCAATTAATAAATAATATTAGTTTGAAAAATACTTCATTTTCATTTTTTAACCTTTTTTCCAATAAAAAATATTTATATTTTAAAATATATACGAAAAATAGTTTTAAAATATATATGTATGTGTGTGTGTAAGTACACTTATCTTTGGAATATATTGAATAAACTTCTTATAAATATTTATAGTCATAAGAGAATAAAAAAATTTAAAAATTATATTAAACTAAATCTAAAAAAAAGAAAAAAGAGAGTCATATTTTACTTATAAATTAATTTATAAAATTTATTTAAAATGAATTTTTGTAAGAATATTTTTTAACTCATTTATAAACCAGTCTAAACTTGTCAGCATTTTGTTTAATATCTTTATCTACAAGGACAACTGGATATTGCAAACAAGTTCATGATTATCTATCCCTATATATCATCCAATTTCTTTATCATGCTTCCAATATTAATAAATGTAAAATTTAAGAGACATGGTTTTAAAAGTAAAATAGTAATAAAATAAGTGAAACACTATAATATTAAAATTTGAGTTTTAACCTAATCATGAGGAAAACCGAAGGGTGTAAAATTTTGACTCATAGAATAGTGCAGCCGATGTGTACCTTCTTCTTCATCTTCTTCGTTGTCCTGTGTCTCCTTGGCCGCAGCCAATCTCTGGTAACAGTACACGGCAGAGGCTCGCAATTATATACTGCCATACCTAAGCGAAGATAACGTATATGTAATAATTACTACCGACGTACCTATTTACTACGTTGGTTCACAATAACAGTGAATTAGCCACACCGTGTTGGAGAGATGAAGGAGGATTGGCGCAGTTATAGTTCAAAATTGAATGGTCTGGCGTAACAGTTAATTGGTGGAAGAGTAGATTAAAATTTGTGCAGAAGCTGCAGAAGGTACATATACCTATATGTATGATGCAGCAGCACTAGCACAGATAAGATGGTATGGCATTATATGTATATGCAGTTAATAAGAAGGAAGATGGTAAGCACTGGAAAAGCGAGAAAAAATGAAATGGGAAATTAAGAAACGACAGTGATTTGGAGGTATAGGGTGGAAAATTGTTGTTACCGTTTCGGCATCCATCACGGAGTTGTGGTCATAATTTTACTGAAGAACACTGATGCAGAGGCGTAGTTGAAGGCAGCAGAGGCCGTAGGGTTATTATTAATTTGATCAGACAGAAGAAGGAGGAAATCAGAATCTATGAATACGTAAATTAATTCAGTTTTTTAGGTTAGCTGGGCGCTAGGTGCTTTCTCTCTGGCGGGTAAAGTTCATTTTTAAATGCTGCCAAAGGTAAAACAGAAGTTAAGGTACACGAATGATATCATGATTTTGCATCAGGTACCCTTCTCAATTTTAGAGCTGGAATATGAATCTTCCATATACTGTTCCATCTAACTAGCTAGCCTTTTCTTTCTCAATATGGATTCTATAAGATAACATTCAATTTCAACTGGACAATAGCTTATTAAACCACTCAAATTCTGCTATGATCAATGCAATCTAATAAATGTGAAATACAATATAAAGTAAACTAAAACAAATCAATCATTTCAAAATTCTTTCAGCAAAGCTATATATTGATAGTTCGTATATTTCAAACAAATCAATTACAAATTACACCTGTGGTAAAAAAAGTTATAAAAAAAAATTATTGAAAAAACATTTTTCATATAATATATATATATATAAAGATAAAATTAAATATTATTGTGAGGCTTACATGTGGATTGAAGTTAATTGAAAAAAAAAAACATTAGATAAGCTGATCTTGCACGTTTTCTCTTCCGTGATCCTTACAAATGAAACTCGTAGAAGTAATTTAAAAATTGTGTTCTTCTTCCTTTTCTTTTTCTAACCTACCGAACCTACTAATATTATTTGAAATATAAATAAAATGTTAAATAGAATGAAAGTGAGGGAAATCCAGTAGATACAGTGAATTCATAAAAGGCCAACTGAATCTGAAATTGAGCATGATGATGAGCAGGAACATTGGTCCAGCCTGGGAAGGATCTAGCTTATAGGGTGGTCACATAAAAACAATGAAGGGTTCAATATTCGTTCACATGCTTTATAAAGATTTTATTTTATGTTTTTTTGATAAAATCTATGAAATGAAATGATATAGTTAATTGATAAAATATGTTGTAGTATATTCTCATCTTTTTGGACGTATTGTAACACCGTTTCTTTTCTCATTTCCTTTTCACTCTAAATTTATTTCTCTAATTTAGTTTTAGAATCTTATCGTATTTTTGTATAAACGGTGAAGAATAAAAAATATATATAAAACGATTTTTTTTAGTAAATTTTTTGTTTTCTTTTTGTCAACATTTCTCGAGTATAGATTTAGGGGTGCGGAAGATTTTTTGCCACAAAGTAAAAAGAAATTATGTTGGCATTTTGTGGTTTTTTCAGAGCAACATATATATAAATTAGACAGAGAAGAGTAATAAGCTATTGTAGATGTAGAATAACAACACTAGCATATGATGAGAGTTGCTCCCTCCACCACCACCAACCACTCCCTGCACCTCCCTATACTTTATTTGTCCTTCTATAAAACGGATGTCAACATCCGTTTCACCTTCAACGGATGTTGACATCCGTAACATTTATTTACATATTTTATATTTTAGTTTATTATTTTTATTTAAAAAAAAAAACTTCAACGGATGTGGTCACATCCGTTAACGGATGTGCCACATCCGTTTAATAGATTTTTAAAAAGTTTTTATTTATTATTTAAATAATAATATATAAATTAAAATAATTATTATTATTTTATTAAATAAAATAAATTAATTTATAAATAATTAAATAATAATTTTTAAAAAATTAAATAATATTTATATATTAATTTAAAATATAAAAAATTAAAAAACTAAAAACTAAAAAACATAAAAGGCAACGGATGTGGCACATCCGTTTTCATATATTTATAAAAAAAAAATTAATTATTATTTAAATAATAATACATAAATTAAAATTAATAATAATTATTTTATTAAATAAAATAAAATTAATTTATAAATAATTAAGTAATAATTTTAAAATAATTAAATTATATTTATATATTAATTTAAAACAAAAAAGATAAAAAAGCTAAACTAAAAAACAAAAATGCAACGGATGTGGCACATCCGTTTTAATATATTTATAATAAATTTTTTAATTATTATTTAAATAATAACACATAAATTAAAATTAATAATTATTATTTTATTAAATAAAATAAAATTAATTTATAAATAATTAAGTAATAATTTTAAAATAATTAAATCATATTTATATATTAATTTAAAACAAAAAAAAATAAGAAAACTAAAAGCTAAAAAACAGAAAAGGCAACGGATGTGGCACGTCCGTGGAAGCATTTTTTCTTCAACGGAAGTTGACATCCGTTGAAGAAAAGAGGTGGGGTGTAGGATATTTTAAAATATAAAAGATAATTTTGGAATTTAAAAAAAATGTGGTGGTGGAGGGAGCAAAGTGGGGTGGTGTAGGGAGTAACCCTCACATATGATTGGTTGTGAATTAAGAAAAAGAATCTAAAAATAGCAAAGTGGTTTGGTCAGTTATTGGGATACCTACTACTAATGGCTGACAGTGTTGGCAAACTATGGACTACCCAAATTCGGCCCAAACATTTACAAAAGTAAGACGAGCCCAACAAATGAGTTTAACATGTTGCTTTCTGCACCCCACGAAATTTTCGGGAAGAAGCGCACTCCGTCAGTGTTGCCACTTGAGAATTTTCTTTTCATGAATCCTTAAAGGTGGGAAGAGTCTTCGCCACTGACAATTCTCATCCCAATGTCACTCTCATGTAATTTATCTACCTTTCCTTTGTTCCGTTGCTATATTTCAGAATAAAAAAAAACTAAAATTTTTAAATATTAACATTTTAAATTTTCTTTTATTTTATAACTTCTAATATTATGTCATTAAAAAATGTTATTAATGAAGTGACTTTCACTTTAAAAAGCACGCCAAATTATATTTTCCTTCTTCCGTTGATTTTACACGTTTAAAAGTCATATAGACGCGTCATAAGTTTAACATTGAATGTAAAAGCTACAACGCGAAATTTCAAATCAATAACTTTTTATCCATATATAGTTCATATATTAATAAATAAGTATGAACAGAAAAATAACTTCACCTACCATATACTATAAAAATTTCATCTATTACAAAAAGGGTGATTAGTGGATGGTAAAGTGTGTCACGAGTGTCATCTATTATAAAAATTTCATCTATTACAAAATTTCATTTATTTTGATTTAATTTCAATGTTTAATTTTAAATTAATATATTAAAACATTTTTAAAATTAGTTTTGACTCATCAAATATTTATTTCATATTACTTTAATCATAAAGATAAACGTGTAATATTCTATTTTTATTTATTTTTTATTTATCATATCCATCAAATCTTTTACCACTTTCTTTTCAAACTCATTTACTTTCACTTTTCAATTCTTCAAAATAAACAAAACGACAATCCTTTCTTTATCATCTATTCACTTTCCTTTAATTTATCTTCCAATATAAATAATATATATATATATATATATATATATATATATATATATATATATATATATATATATATATATATTCTCTTAAATCCTTTCATTCACTTTCCTTTTATTTATCTTCCAATTCCAAACGTAAATAAAAAGAACATGTCTTGAGTCTTAGGGAGAAAATTTGAAAGAATAAGTTAAATGTATTCAAATTAAAATAAAGGGTAATAATATCACGAGACTCAAAACTATTTTATCTATACTTTTTTAATTGAAATAAAATTATTGCGTTACTCTTCTTAAATAAAAAATTATTTATTACTTATTCCACTCATAATTCATTTACGCGTACTTTTTATTAGAAAATATCGATTACATATTATTAAATGGTATCCCGTTGTTAAACTATGTCAGAGCCATTAAAAACGCACTCAAAAACCCCTCTGAACGGATGTCAGGTGTCAAGCAACAAGGATCCGAAAATCAGATAGTGAAATGCAGATGTCAGCTCATAAGCGGACGTCCGTTTTAAGAGAAACTGAGTTTTTTTGGAAAATCACGTCCCACTCTCTGCATGCATCTTCTTCTCCAAAACTCTGATCTTTCATTTCTCCTTCTTCTCTCTAAAAAGCTCTCCCTTCTCTCTACCGAAACTCACCATTTCTCTACTCCGATCTCCGTTCAGGCACCGTGTAGAAGCACTTTCGACGTCCCAAGCTTCAGTTTGAACCGATCAGTTTTGAGTTCTGAACGGGTAAGTTCTTCTTGTCCTTAGCCGTTCGTTCTCTGGTACATGCAAATCAAGTTCTAGTTGCATGTTGTCATCTTATCTGAACCATTCTTGATTTTCTGTGGTTTGATTTAGTTCGAAGAGTTGTTGAGAGTAGAAATATTTGTAGATAGACGAACCATACTTTTGCCTCTAGGACGATCGTTCACGCTAGAGGTAAGGGAAGCTTATTTAATTTAATTTGTATACTGTTGTAATGTATGAACGTTCGTTAGTTGACTGAATGAATTGGATGCATAATGGTTGATATTATTGTAGTACATGAACGTTCGTTTATTTAATGAGTAGAAATGAAATATGAGTGAGTTATATTATGATGTATGAAATATATATATGAAATCTCTATGTTTGAATGGTATGAAATATGAAAATGATTATGATATGAATGTATAAAGTTGTGAAACTATATGTTAATAAATGAGTTGGAATATAAATGATCCGGATATGAATTCTCCTAAGAAAGTGTACGTTCGTTACTGAACAGTCCTTGACTGTTCGGTTTTCTAGTGAATTCGGTTAGTGGTGGATTCTTTCATTTGGGAAGAAGCCTATTTGAGGACGAGCATAGTTATTTCGAAATACTGTACTTGAGCGTTCGGCCAAGTATAGTTCTGTCTTGATATCCTGTTATAAACTTAAGTATGTATATATATATATATATATATATATATATATATATATATATATATATATATATATATATATATATATATATATATATATTTATGAAATTGTATATTTTAGTTATTCTTAAATACTATTCCAATAGTATCTCAGTATATTTATCAAGCCTCTTTTTCTATAAGTTTAGTAGCACCGGGTCTTATACCAAGTGTTCGTCCCAAGCAAGTGTTTGGTCTTATACCAGGCACTCGTTCTATCTCCTTAAGTTAAACTTCCTAATACGAGCGTTCGTTCAAGCTCTCTAGGGCTCGCTCACTATAGTGTTCAGTCTTTGACTGACATTTGGATTTCTTAATACTAAATTCAATTAAACTAAATATTCACAAGTGTTCGGTTTCTTCATGTGAATCATTCTAAGTATTAGTTTTGAGTGCCTTGAAATATCCTTATTCATTGGTTTCATTCTGGAGTCTTCGTTCTTGGTCTGGTCTTGTTGATGTTCAATTGGAATTCTGAAGAGTCAGTTCATCTAATTGGCTTAATGTTGTAATTGACGTTCGTTCCATTAATTTCTGCTGATTTATGATTGTACTCGTTATCTTTCTCAACCCGATATCAATCCCTTGGCCTTAAATCCATTCTTAACTTTGAGATCTCTCGGTCTCGCTCTACGTATTCGGTCTAGTTCTGAGTTCGGGTTGAACGTTCGTTATTTGGAATTCTCATGAATCTTTGTACGAGGTGGTTAAATGAGATGTTTATTAATGAAAGATGAAGAAAATGTGATATGGAGATGTTGTGGATTATGGACGAGCGTTTCGGGGAGGAACGACTCATATTTGAATATTGGAATCTGTAAAGTATGACTGTGGGCATGCTAAGCTGGCTGTTCATCCTGATGTTCCGTGAGTACTCGTCTTCACGTAGAGGAGGGTAGGTCATGTGTGGGAACGACAGGAGGTCCTAGTCCTTAGGGTTACTTTGGACAGATAGGACTAACCTCGGGTGGCAGCTGTTGAGGGCATCCCAGTTACTACATCACCCGGGTGCACGAATGCCTGTAGCTACACAGATTTCATACAGTCCGGACAGTCAGTCTAGTAATAAGCTTTGTATGATATGTATGATGAAATGTATCTTGTGTATTGGATTGTTTGAAATGTATGTTTATGTATGAATTAAATTACATAAGCTTACCTTCTATTTTCTGTCGTGTCTTGTTTTGTATGTCCGTCTTGTCGTTGCAATGATCATCCGTGTGGATGTGAGCAGAAGGGGACGCGCTGTTGGAAGATACGCTGGAAGAAGAAAATTTGGTAGAAGTTGAAGTTAAGACCGAACAGTAGAACGTTCGGTTAGTAGTTTAGTTTTGTAGTAAGGTGGTCGTTCGATCACCTTCTCTTTTAATTTTATTTGACCGTTCGGTATAAACTTTTGTAAACCGTTCGGTCAGGTTTGCTTATCCTGTACAATTTTAGTTGTAACATTTTTGTAAGGCCGTTCGGTTAGAACCGTACGTTTTCTTAGTGTAAGACTGAACTGAAATATTATTAAATGTAATTATTCTATTATATAGTTTATTGTTGTATTTTTGGGATGTTACAAACTACACGTTTTTTCTTTTTTCTATAATCACTTTACACTCGTTATTCTATTTTATTTTTTATTTTTCAACAATTAAAAAAATTTATTTTTTAATTACAGTATTTTTCTCACAAAAAGGTTGTCAGTGTTAAAAAATATAATCTTGCTTCAAATTTAAGGAAATAGTACAAATTTAAAGTAAGTAGGATATGTGAATAAGGATAAGTGTGTGGTGGGGGGTTGAGATTTGAACTTGTTTCTGTCGTAGGATAACGTGAAAAAAATGAAAAAGCAGTTATTGTCTCCAAACACGTTTAAAATATTTATGTGTCCAAACGTTTTGTTTTCATGGACAAAAGTGAGTCCACGTTGAATATTTAACTCCGTGTTGAAACAATGACGTTAAACCATGCACACTATAAAGATAGCCTCTTAGCAGACATTCTTGCAACCAAACACAACTCTCTCTCTCTCTCTCTCTCTCATTCCTCACTCAAACAGAAAGAACATAATATTGTTATGGCTTGCAAACTGCAAGGGACACTCATCAGCTGCCATTCCAGAACTACCAAGTTCGTAGATCAGAAAGACCGCGCTGCCTCTGTGGTGCCTCAAGCTCTGCTCACTCACCAAACTAAGCTCCCTCACTTCAACATTACCTACGTCCCCTCTCCAACACCCTCGATGGACAAAATTCCTTTCCAAACTTCCCAGACCAATGAACTTCCCATCTCTACCTCGGGAAAGTTCGGTAGGTTTGGAGGCAAATTTGTTCCTGAAACAATTGTAGCCTCTTTGACCAACCTCGAAGCTGAGTTCAAAAAATCCATGGCCGACGATGCCTTTCAGGTTAATTAATCACCCATGTTCATCAAATTAACTGTTAATAATTGCTTGATGTTAATACAGAACAATTGAAAGCCATTTATTAAAACCTTAAATGGTTATTCCCACAGGCAGAGCTAGCGGAGGCGTTAAGAGACTATGCTGGGAGAGAAACACCTCTGTATCACGCGAAGCGATTGTCTGAGTATTATAAGAGCATGAACAACGGGAAAGGTCCTGATATATACTTAAAGAGAGAAGATCTCAACCACGGTGGCTCTCACAAGATGAACAACGCTCTTGCTCAAGCCATGATTGCTAAACGGATGGGTTGCAAAAGCGTCGTCACCGCCACTGGCTCTGGACAACACGGCCTTGCAACGGCTGCAGCATGCGCAAAACTCGCTTTGGAGTGCACGGTTTTCATGGCCGCCAAAGACATCGAAAGACAGTATTCGAACGTGCGGTTGATGAAGCTGCTGGGAGCTCAGGTATAAACCATATTCTATTTTTTTAAGAAACATGTGCGGGTGAAAAGAAGCGATTACTAATGGATGGTCTGTGGATATAGGTTGAAGCAGTGGATGGAGGGTTCAGAGATGCAGCATCGGATGCGTTTAGGTGTTGGGTGGGGGATTTGGAGAATAAATACCACCTGACGGGTTCGGCGGTGGGACCACACCCATGCCCGAGCATGGTTCGGGAGTTTCAGTCGGTGATAGGGAAAGAAACGAGGATGCAAGCGTTGGAAAAGTGGGGAGGGAAGCCAGATGTTCTGGTGGCTTGCGTGGGAACAGGATCAAACGCTTTGGGTCTGTTTCATGAGTTTGTAGGAGATGAAGATGTAAGGTTGATTGGAGTTGAAGGTGGAGGTTTGGGACTGGATAGTGGCAAACATTCTTCAACGTTGACCAAAGGAGAAGTTGGCGTCTACCATGGGACCATCAGCTATTTACTACAGGACGAACACGGCCAGATTATCCATCCACATTCCATTGCTGCAGGGTCAGTATAATTAATTATTTAATATTTGATATCTTTCCCTCGTCAGTAACACTGAGCTTAAATATTTGATATGAAATTGCAGGATGGAATATCCAGGAGTTGGTCCAGAGTTAAGCTTTTTGAAAGAAAGTGGGAGAGCTGAATTCTTTGCTGCAACTGACGAAGAAGCTCTTGACGGTACTAGTTTCGCTTCTTACTATTTGAGTTGTGAAAAACATAATACGAGGGTTATTGATTAACTGATTAACTGATATAACGTGCAGCTTACGAAAATTTATGCAAATTAGAGGGAATATTTCCATCCCTGGAGGCGGCACATGCATTGGGTATCTTAGATAAATTGGCTCCCACACTCTGCGATGGTACTAAAGTGGTTGTGAATTGTAGTGGTCGTGGTGATAAAGATGCTGCTATAGTCTTCAATCGCCGACTCTTGGACAAACAATCATAGAATCAGTAGTAGTCACCTCAGTTACCTAACTCTTGTTTCTACTTAAGCTCAATACCACCTTAACTAATGCTATACCAAAAATATACATATACGCATACATTGGTATAGCCTAGGAAATGGTCGTAAATAATTATTTTCAGACCATTCATATCATCGTATGTTTATTTATTTATTATAGTAAAAGGGTCTAAACGAAAAAGAGATCAGATCTTTGCTGAGATCTATTGTAAATCAATTCAGAAAGTCGTAAATCCATTTCTTCCTTAGAAAATGAATAATGGCAATAATTGTATTCTAGGACCCCACATGATTCTAGATTTGTTAAATAAATTAATAGAATTTGGTTGTATATTGTTGTCTTCTTCTCGTCTCTCTCTCTCTAATATACAATGAAAAGGAGATCTTATCTTTGTAAAGAAATGATAATACATCATTACTGTTCAAGGACCAGACGTACCACTAAATTTGTTAAATAAGTATTGTTCATTCTATCAGTATGACCCTGAAAAGTCTGCTCAAAATGTACGATACCATGGTCGTCCTCAAGTAATGCTGGTATACTTGAAGTACCAGTGGTCTCTTATGTTCTCGTGTCTGATTCTTTAGTATAACTTTCAGCATTGCTTTCTTGACTTAGCTGTAATATCTGTTCTTAAAATTCACTTATTGCCCATAAAATTGTGAAGACCTTGAGTGCAAGCAGTTGATGCTTAAAATCTGACAGTTTGCCAAGGCTCATACCGAATGACTGATTGTGACCTGACTTCCATGTGAAGAAAGTTTGTCTGGCACTATCAGTATGACTTAAGCATCACATTTCTTTGGATTCTAACATGTTTCACATATAACATTCCAAAGTATGCTTAAGCTGCATGATAGAATTTTTTGTGCCTGTGACTTTACCATCTATTTTTTCAAGGTAGACAAAATATTTATCATCTGTGACTTTGGATTTAATAAAGAGGATGTTTTTTCATAGTGATGCGATTGTTCTTACATTTATATTTCATATTTGGAAGGGATGACATTCTGGCATTTTAAGCTGATTTAATCAAGAGATTAGACGTGTTTGGAACATCCTTAGGTGCAGCATCAAGAGTTCCACATGGATGCAAACGTAGTGATTCTATGAATACCAACTCAGAGAATTACAGAAATATAGGAAATTTAGCCAAGAAAAATCACGAACTAAATGAGATCAATTATTAAAAAGATGTTCAAACAGTAACAGTTATCTTACTACATAACAGCTAATTAATCTGAAAAACTAACTCCTTCCAGGTGCCTATTAAACCATTTAACCACTAACAATTTCATAACATGCATCAAATAGTGATATGGTTTACATAGAATTAAACTGTAAGTCAATATCAGCTATAATATGACAACAGTGAATATATGAATCATGAATGGGCTCATAAAGTTAGCGAGTGACAAGTATTTCAAAAGGAATCTTGCGCAGCAGCATCCTGTGTTCTTTATTCTTTGCCAAATAAGAATTGCAGTAACGTAAGCTTCCAGTAGCAGTGTAAAGTTTTCTCCGGTATTATTTCCATAGTTCGACTTCCCGTCTTGATAAGGAGTAGCAAAAAGTCTTATTTGTGAATTGTTTGTGCATGTCAAAATGAGTAGATGAACTGTTCAAGTCACGGGCTGTGCACCATTATTCCAAGCATTGCGCATATGTAGTTGATCCATTTTTTGGAGTCGGTTTTCTTGCAAAAAGCTAACACCAGACCATATCCCACGGATTAATAAGATGCTTACAAACACTACACTTCCAAGCGTGCATAACACCTGCGTTGAATTATACATCAGTACCTAAATGTTTAAGTATACTGCAAAGCCAAAAGCTTAAGAGTTCACAACAAGAAATGCATCTATTTTTCACTCCTTGGTCCATGCCGAATATCAACTGGAAAAATCATCACCCAAAGATTATAACAAAGTTTAATTACTTAAACACCAGACCTTGTACTTAAACATTTTTTATGCTTTAATCTATACACTTAGAAATTACTCGCTTTACTACTTATCCATACACTTCTTTTAGCTCGTTTTAGTCTTTGCACAGTCGAAAACAGTTTAAAAACATGTGTATGAATTAAAACTAGTAGTTTTTAGATGTTGAAATTCAAACAAAGATTATGCAAGTAGTAATTAAACCTTTTAATCAAATACTGCTGCATAACCTACTGCTACATTTTAGACATCAATTTTGAAGATATATCTGAAACATAGGCGTCCCACCTACGCGCCCAGTCATTTTTCCTAGAAAGAAAACTGTTCCAAAACAGGACACGGTTCATTTAACTCGAGTCATTTGCATCCCTTGTTACTTTAAGACCATGCCATTGATTTTAATCACAGAAACACCCTTTCCACAGGGGCACAAGGCTGCACAAGACCCTGCCTAGACGAACCCCGTGAACTAGGACAACCCCTCTGTACCTGGATCCCATCGTTACCGAGTCTCATGTTCTATGCTGCTTTGGACAGCAGTAGCCTAAAAATTATGTAGAACCATTTTCTACTCAGTAACAAAAAGCTTAGCTAAACAGATTGAACTAAGTATAGAATGTCAAAATCCATATCTAAAAGAATGCAGTCGTCCACAATCAATCATCGTTAAATACCCAAAAAGTTAGAAGACAACAAAATTCTAGAAATGGCATTCAGTAATGATTTTAACAATGTTAATGCCCATCATAAATAAATGAAAACGGTACCTGAAGAAACGCCTTCAAAATCCACAGGAAGGTCAGCAACAGCGTCCCATTCACAGAAAACCCGACCTGTATTAAAAGAGATGTTAAATTTCATCCCCCAAAAAAAAAATCCAGACTTGCAGAATCGCGATAGAATTGGCAGAAGAAGAGATTAAGTAGCCCAACCAAATGGGTGGAGATGGGGAAAGGGAGAACGGATCGAACTGCTTTCCTTGTTCTCTTTGACACCTTCTTGAAGACATTCTGAACGAACCTCACCAGTAGATCCAGACTCCGATCCTCATCGTTTTCGTCGTCCTCGTCGTCGCTCCTTGAATGCATCCACTTGCGAGGATCATGGACCAAAGTCCTGCGACTCTGAAACAAATTGGACTATGATCACAAAGAACAGAACGGAGAGGAAAATGGAATCGATGAAAAACGAACCTTAAATAGAGAGAAGTTGGAGACGCGTTGACTAGGAAATGAAGCGTGGTGAGTGCAGAGGATGATCGGGTATGCAGGAAGGTCAGAATTAAGGGTAAGAGAACCAAATAATGGGACACCACCAGATTTAACCGTCACTGCAGAGAATGACATAATTAACTTCACCCCTATACTCTAACAATAACAACGACAACACTGTCGTGATTGTCCTTCTATTTATATATATATATATATACTTGAGTGAGTATGTTTGAAGTAAAGCATTTCTTGTACAAAACTTTCTCCTTGTACCATACTTTATTATTATTCAAACAAAATTTAATCTTTCATCAATGTAATAAGAAGAATTAGGAGTAGAAGTGATTTTTGGGAGCTCGTGATTTGCAATTCAACGTTTAAATGGCAGCTATAATTACAATTAGCCATCTTGAATTCTTGATTATGATTACACGACAAAGAAACACAGTTCTATATTCTGGAGAATATGTTGAACGAAGATCAGACTACATAATTTCGTATACCTACATAAAATTATTACATTTACATGTCACCCCTGAAAAATGGACCACTGAGGAATGATGAGGAGAATGTGCCGCCGCCATTGGGGAAAAGTGTGAGGAAACAGATGAGGCCAAGGATGACGCCCCAAGCGTATCTGCTTTCTCCTAGAGGGGTGATTTCGTCTTTTGCGGGTATTTCCTCTCCACCCCGAAAGAAGGTTGCAAACAATCCCCATGCCAGGCACAGAACACTGCCACTGAGGCCACCAATACCGAGTAACAATGAAGTGGCAAAAGATAAGAGAGTAGCAGTGTTTCTTCCAAACATGGCTTGAGCAATGCGTCCTCCTTCTAGCCTCCCACATGGCAACAAGTTCAAAGAAGTCACCACCATCCCTGCATAACCATCAAATTCAAATTGTCTAGCCATTGATTCAACTGTAACTTCGAGCCAACACAAGGGCTCAAATTTGTCACGGCAAAACTTGTAAAAAAGACAATGGTGGTCATCTAATGCAGATATATAGTAAGATTACAAATAATTGCTATTTTCCCAAGAAAAAGAAATTCATTAACCATCCAATGTACCATATTCATGACCTTAAGTAATTTTAACAAATGCCATTTAGCCTGGACATTATATAAATTTTAGATCTTAGGTTGTAAAGAATGTAGAGTTGCACTGTTTATTGTCAAAACGGAGGTATAATGATAGAAATCTCAACAAACCCACCTAAAAGCCCAGCAAATGAAAGCGGATCAACAGGAACTCCAACACCTTCCACGGCATAAGGTAGTACATTTCCAAGATCGTCTGTGTAAGGTCCAATAACGTATTGGATGAAAGAAAGCAAAGGGTTGTTATAGAAAAATTGAGGCCGTATGTACCTGAAATAAACAGTAAGCTATAATCATGAGAAGTAATGTTCGCCAAGCATGTTAGCAGCTTACATGGCCAATATCAGACAACGATTTCTGTTGTTCTTGCTTTATTGTTGTACATTTTAATGTATAAAACTTCTGTGGCCAATTCTACAACCCCAATATATCTTTGTAAAGGCTTATTAAATTTTTTTGGCGATGACTAATACCATTTTCAACTTATATACTCTAATTCATTTTTCAAAACATGTATTTCTTGTCCATGCATGATAGGCCTATTGCGTAGATCATAAGTTTATGGTTCTGACAAATTATGTTCACTTAAATTTATGTTTCCTTTCCTTTTCTTGACCAAAGAAAAAGAATTAATAGTAAAGAGATAGCTGCGCTTCTAGAGAAGATAACATATGCAGCACTCACAATGCATTATCACCCCCATTAAAGCTTCCATCAGCCACAAACGCAGCAATAGCAAGCAGTAATGAAGTTAAATATGCACTAGCAGTACGGGCTACAGGAATGTCAAAAAGAGCTTTCTTGTTTGGGAGTAGAGATTCATAATTGTTTATCACTCCCAAGCAGCCAGTCCAATTTGATGGCACCAGGAAGGAAGGGCTAAGCTTAACACCATAACGGGCTGCTGTTACCCTGGTAGTTATCTGCATAATGAAGAAAAATACAATCAGTCAGCCAGGAAACAAATTGAATGTCAAAGATGGCTATCATGCATGCAATACAGTTAAAAAAAAAGTGGCCAGGTAAAATCTCCAACATAATATAATATACATGAATAAACCAATGTATCAATCTGGTGTTGGAGATTGTCTGTTTAACCACTGAAATCATCAAAAAGAGGAAACTGATGAGCTACTGTCACAACGTCCCTTGCAGATAATACTGTCTATCCAGTAAACAACAACGCCATGTGGCAATAAAACTATTTCAAATTTTCTTTAGGCTTTATGTGTGAGTTTCTTGCTTGTAAGAAGATAAACAAGCTACTTATCAATTAGAGGATTATCAGTAAGGGAATAGTAAGTCGTAATCAGAACATGATGAAATGTGGAATAAACAACCACGTTTAGTGGAAATTCTGAAATATAACATACCTCTGAAACTCCCAGAATAAATAAGAAGCCACCAAATAGAGGCACAACATTAGCCAGATAGTCATCGACTGTAGCATCAGGTTTAAGGAAGAAGCCACTCATCAGAGCAACTGTTCCAAAGGTAGTAACAGCTAATAAAATTGCACTAGAATAGCCCAAAGGAGTACTCAGCTTAGTTGACTCAAATTGGAGATCCATTTCTGCTTTGGGTTGTACAACACAAGCCTGAAACAATACCATGACTTTTATCAATTGGCCCTCTAGCAAAGCATCTTTACAGCATTTTCTTTATGATCCGAGCAAGTGAAAAAAAAAACAACATACAAAGCCAGAACGATGATGATAGTAAAGGAGCATAGATTGTCACATTAATGCATGGAAGGAATCGATTGTTAGTGACATGAGCGGGTGATGTGCGCAATTAACTGAAAAGAAGTGTCAAATTAATGATTCAGAGCACTGTAAGGTCTAAGTATTTTCCTCAGAAGTTTCCTTCATTCCTTAATTTACAGGATTGAAGTGATCCATCGAGTACTTTAGCAATTAAAGCATGTCTAACACCACGTAACAGTGTCGGTCCACGCTCTAGATTGCAAAACTCGCAAAGAAACCAAGAATTTAAAAATATTTAAACAAACGATGGGATAGTACTTACCTGTTTGGTAATGTCATTTGCTTTTTCTTCCATGAACCAGACGACGACATCTCGTCCTGCTGCATCGGAGAGCTTTTTCTCTAACTTGGGAATGACCTCATCGATGGGTTTCCTTAAATTGCCAATGAAAATGCCTCCATCTCCAAATCTTCGAACATCGGTTGCAAAGAAGGTGTCAAACCCAAAGCAACTCTTTAACTGCATAAAGCCAAAGTAAACTAAATATAACGAGTAGGTACTCATCATTCATGTGCAGGTAGTAGCATAACATAGTACTATCGATTCGTTTTAAAAAAAAACAAATGAAATGAATACGAATTAGCGAATGATAAGGTGACCTGGTTAAGATCAAGAGCCTTGAAAGTTTCCTCGGCCTTTTGCAGCATCTCCTTTTCCCTGAGCAGGTTGTCACGAACTAAGGTGTTGAAAAGGCCCAAAAGGGGGTTAGAGTTGGTGGTTTCCCTGTCAAGTTGCTTGAGCTTTCTATCAGCTCTCTTCTTCTCAAGCTTTATGGCGGCCTCGATGGAAGGGTTGCCCATGAACTTCTTAAACTCCTCGTCGGTCTTCCAGTCCATTTCCTGTTGGGTGTCAGAACCGGCATCCGAATCAGACAAAGAACCAGAATCATGGTCCACGTCGTTTTCAGGAGCAACGGAAACCATGGTAGTAGAGGAGGAGTCAGTTTGTTGGTCGTCTTTGACGGAGGAGCCGGCGCTGGTGAAGGAAGTGCGTTTGGAGCAGAAAGAAAAAGAGAGACGGGTGTGGGTGTTGGAATGTAGTGGGAAAGTGCAGATGGTCCTGCTGCTGGTGTTTATGGTTGTGTTGGCGTTGAGAAGAGCAGTGGAGGAAAGAGCAGAAAGAGTTGCCATTGGCACTGCCATTGGAATGGAAGAGACGAAGATGCTCTGTGTTTCTGTGTTTCTTCTGTGTTTCTGTGAGTAGACATTTGTGAGTTGTTGTGATTTTGAGCGATGCCGAAGTTCATTCCAGAAGTCTGGAGAAGTTGAGTGACTACTTGAAAGCGAAAGACGAGGCGACCCCACACTTTCACTTCCAGCATGCTCTGTTCTCTTCTTTGGATTTTGTGGGACACGACATCACACGCTGTCCTCGTATTATTTATTTATTTATGGGATACGGATAACATCCTCTTTCTTATGCTGCCACCTGGTGCCTCCTTTTGTCATTTTCCCCTTCAACCTTACAAATGTACCGTTCAGATTTTCGATTATGACAGTGAATCACAGTTCAACCTTTATCCAATTAATCACATGCTATTTTTAGGAGTTTTAATCAATGGTAAGGCATCAGTCCAATCTCTGGTTTAGGAAAAAAATAAATGATTTTCTAATCTTCTCGAAAATAAGAGTTAACAAGAACAATCTATTTATGCTTATTTGTCTTTTAATGTTGAGTGTCAGTTTCTTATTCCACTCACGTCTTCTTAGTGCTTTTATTCTATTAGTGATGTGTTTCCTTCTATTTTAGTGTTGACCCATCAAAGATATCGTAATTTGAACTAAATTCTGCAACGTGAATTTCCAGCAACAGGGCAATCCTTAATATCTCAATGTTTATACATTCAACAGTGATGCTAAAAGTAAACCAAGCAAAGTACAGTTCCAGTGAACATGGGCATGGCGTTGTTAAAAGAAATCAATTATTTCGCTTACAATGTCATCCGTGATTGAATCTCCTATCTCCATGCATATCTCCAAATTTAAGATTTGGAAGCTTTTCCACTCTTCTGATATCACACAGGACTCTGCATGCAGCAGGTGCCTGATCCTTTTAGCTTCTCTGTATTGTTTCTCCAACACGTTAAAATGCTCGTGTATGATACTCTGAAACCCCTCAGCTTCTGCAACTGCTTTGCTTGACACACTTTTACCTTCATTTTCATGAAACCCTTTGTCTTTTTCTACACGGTCAAACCGTAGCTGCTCCCTCTTTGCCAGGCTCCTTCTGATTCTTCCGCACAAAGAAGCCGTCTCAACCATCTCCTGTAGTTTGTCTTTTTTTGCACGTCTCAATTTCAAAATATTTGAGCTCGCCGCTAGCTTTCTTACATAGTCTCTAACAAGTTTCTGGGACAAAGTTGGAACAGCTGTTACCTGCTCATCTGAACTTTTTAAGTGGCACACTGTTCCATCACAACCCAAATAATGCAAGTTAAAAATTAAAATCAATGCATACGTGCTAATACTGTTCTCCCCTTCTGGTTTTAGTGAAAGTGTCCAACCTGCATTTGGTAATGATGCTTTCCATTTTGGTCCTCTACTACACTGCTGGCTATTCTCCTTTGACCTTATCCAATATGGTTCGGTTCCTGCGTCAACCTGTTAGCTTAATGAGCGAGTTTGCTTAAAGACGGTAATGGAATTGTGCTTGCATGTATATAATATATAAAACGCGATCGAGTAAAAAGAATCGATTGCTTACCTCTGATCTTTTTAATTTGGGGAGTGTGAATGTCTGAAACATATTCGCCGGCAAAACCTTGTGGTGAGGAGCATCGTTTTTAGTAAAATGATGAGACATAGCCAATGTTTTCAGTGAACTTGTTTGTTGAGTTGGCTGAGTGTGTGCTGTTAAATATTCATGCACATAATACAGATCATTGTTGTCCTCTTCTACCCAGTTTGAGAACTGGCTGTCTTCTGTGGGAATGAACTTGAATAGTAGTGATCTCAGTATCCCTGTAGCATGTAATAGCCGTTTCCTTATCTTGTGTAAATCATACTTGATGGACGATTTCAGATTCTTGGCTGAAGAAAGGTGGTGAATGTTGGTACTCTCATAGCTGAGGTTGTTGTTGAACATGTAACTTCTTTCGATGAGGTAACTCTGCAACGAAAAAGGCTCTTGGTGATGTTGGAGGTGTTCTTTTAGCTGTTTTGTAGATTGTTGGCCAGAAGTGTCCATTGAAAGGAGTACTGAGTAGGACCTCGTGAATATGAATGATAGTTTTTTGGTAGCAGGAATGGAAGCTAATAGAAGGTGGCTGTATATGACAATGGAGGGAGGAGCGTTAGTGGGAGAGTAAAGCAAGAGGTTGGTGGAGTGGGGAAGAGGAATTTAAGCATAGGAAATAGTTTATTTGACCGGGGAACCAGAAAGCTAAAGCTTGGTAACATAGCAATCAATTGGTGGTGCCAACATGTTTAGTGTATGCGATCTCTTGATTGCTTTGCTTTGTTGAAGCTTATGTGTTGCACATATACTATAGGACATTCTGATTCCAATGGCTTTCTTTCCCTTTTTCTGTACAGGATGTTATGGTTTCGTATATGAGGAAGCCTCTATCATTCTGTCATGTCCTTGTCTATTTCCTTTTATGAATCAGAATATTTTTGGACTATTATATAAAATTGAGCATGTGGGTGGGTCTTGCAATTGGTAATAGCCATATTACTTTATTCCTTTGGCCAAAGCAAAGCAGAACTAATCAGGAATACATTGTTTTCTGACTTGTTAAAGGAGAATTTAGCCTTCAAAGGAGGGCAAAGTTGGTCTGTCCATTGTACAATAAGCAAGCTCACGTCCTTTTAAAATATAAAATTACATCAACAAACATGATTTGAATCATATACTCAGAGGTTAACTAAATCCATTTTTGTGTGTAAGAAAGTTAAAGTGAGAGGTGAGATTGAGTGCACTAATCGTTGATGCTTCAGCTAAGGGCGTCTTAATAGTGAGTGAATCATGGTAGTGGCGCCTCTTGTAAACGTTGAATTATAAGTTGGGTTCTTGCACGCGTTTCTTCTCCAATCTCCATTATCTAATTGCTTGGTTCAATTAATTAGTCTGCTTTTTGTCCAAACCTGATTCTTTACAGCAATGAATGTGTCTGAAATCCAGATTCATAATCATAAAGAACTGCATGCAGTCACAGGAATTGGAAAATGTGATTATGAGATGATAAAAACTATATAAACTAAGAAAATAAATCTAATTAATGGAATAAATTTTACCCTTTGATTTTTCAATATAACGAAAATAACAGTGTTGTGAAAACGAATCACTAATTGTTTGTTATTTAGTGAGTCAATCTAACCCAATTTATTAGTCGAAAAAATTTGAATATATCTGATCCACTATGAGTTTGTGGTTAAATGAGTTGATTCACTGGTTTATTTTTTTTAATAAAAAAATTACAATTCTTTTTAATTCAAATCTAAATAAATTTTACCATGTTAAATTACAAAAACAATTCAAAACTAAAAATAAATAATAACATACAACTAAAATATAATCTAAAAACAAGTTCAAAATGCGAATAAATAAATTTATAATATTGATGATTTTGGTATCACTTATCTATTCATAATATTAGAATCTCAAATGGATAAATCTATAATATTTTATTATATTGAAATATTTTATTTTTTATCTCATTTATAATACATTAAAAAAATATTAACTAATAATATTGAAACACAAAATAATAAATAATTAAATTAAACTAAGTGAATGATGAGTTAAATTTTAAGTAAACCAGAATAAAAATTAACCTATATAAAAAATTACATTTTTTTTAAACCCAATTCAATTTGACTCAAATCCATGAAGATTAAGTTACCTCTCTGGTTTTAACTCATTTTAAGTATATTTTGCGTTGCTTGCAGTGTTGGTTTGGCAACACCCAGCCAGAAAGTGTACTGTTAATCAGTGATTACTTGAATCTCCCTTTAGTCTGATAAAAACACTCAACAGGCCAGATGAGATACAGACAGACCACCAGAAAAGCTCTGAATTAAGTACTAGGAGCCGTATCATATGTCAACTTTTTTTATTTGATTAGTTTATACTCACTCACTTTCTTGATTTTTTTTTTAACAAACTTAGGATTGTAATTTTAGACAAACTTGAAACCATTATCATATGGACATGCTATGATAGATTAAAAAAAGGTCAATATGAAATGTGTCATGCTCTTATCTAAAATGAACTACATGATTTAAATATCATAAATTAAAAACTAATATCATAAACACTTTCATTTAACCTAAAAAATCATACCCTGGTTTATCATTTTTAAATGGTAAAGGAGCTTCTTCTTTTTTTGTGGCTAGCTATTAAGTTCAAAATTGAAGGCGAGGGATAATGTCTGATCAATGGGTGTTAGTAATAATGAGAATTGAGAGAAAAAAATTATAGAACTTAATTTTTATATTTTTATTAATTCATAAAATTATATTAATGCATAAAATTATATAAATTTACAGAAAAAAATTAATGCAATTTTATATATTTTTTTATAGAACTTCTGTTTATTTTATTAATATCTATCTAATAAGAAAATAAAATAAAAATCACTCATGTTTAATTAAATTTAATTTTCTTTTAATATGCCTAAAATATTTATCATGATTAAGATTAATATTTTATTAAATTTAATACTAGCATCTATATTTTTTATTTGCTTCAAAATATATATATCAGTGAGAAACAAAGGTGAGAAGAGAGAGGTGGGAAAGAGAGAGAAAGAGAAAGAGAAAGAGAAGAAGCAGAGGTATCTTTTGAAAACGGAACCGTCGGAGTGGTCGTAGGAGGACCAGGCGGCGAACGGAGGCTTAAGCAATTGGGATGGGACAAAGAACAGGCAGGCCCAGAAATACCTCAAATCCATGTCCCTCGGCGACCTCTGCTTCTTCTACCACTCTGGTTCCAATTGCCGCCGTATCGTTGTCGCCGCCGTATCTTTATATAATAAGAGAGATTAGGGTAATTAGGACCCTTGCATTTGTGGTCTTGTTTAAGTGTCATTGTATAAGTAACACTCTCTGATGTAGGAGAAGCGCATGGAGGACCTCAAACAACAGTTAGAAGATTCAAAGCATTTAATCATCTCGAGAAGTAAGTCTCATAGAGGCCAGTCGTACTAACGAAGGTCGCATAGGAGGAGGAACGTGAACGACGACAGAGACAGGGAAGTCGAGAGTGGAGACAGATCGCTCTCCACCACGCAAAGCAATAGTCGCGAGTCGTCAAGAGATTTCGGTGGTCGCAAGTTGAAGATTCCATTTTCAGGGGAGACGACGCATATAGGTGGATTGTTAGAGCGAAAAGGTATTTCAAATTGAATATGGTGCGAGAGGAAGAGAAGTTGAACGTCGTGGTTATAGCCCTGAAGGATAAGGCGTTGAGTTGGTACCTGTGGTGGGAAGAACAGAGTCAAGAACTTAAATGGGAGAAATTCAAAGATGCCCTGATTAGAAGTTCAACCGGGTTTGGTGCAAAACCTGTTTGGCCCGTTGCTGAGTATCAGACAAACCAGCTCAGTAATGAGACATAATAGTGTGTAAGGCAATATGCCCCATTGAAGGAGGAACGAATTATGTTTAAAGGAATCTTTATTAATGGACTAAAGGAAGAAATCCAAGCTGAACTAAAATTATATGCACGGGCACGTTGGAGGAATTGATGGATAAGCCATTACAGTTAAAGAGATATTTTCCTTATTGTTATAAGAAAAGAACAAGGCCTTACGTAAGGCGAGCCTATTGAGCACAAAAGGCAAGGTGGGTGAGAAACCTTTTATGAAACATATGAAAGGAAGTAAAGAAGGGGCAAGTAGTAAAGCTAATGAGAGTATGCTTGGAAAAAGGCCGTAAGGGGAGGAAAATTGTCTCAGGCAGAGAGATGAGAAAAAGAAGTAGGGGTTCTGTTTTTATGTGTACAATCCAAATAATATACAAAGAAAATAGGAGTGACATTGAAATTATTAGCCAATGCTAGGTTATGACCAAAGGGAGGGCTGAGACCAATGATATGGTACAGAAGAATAGAATATTAATTAATGCATTCGTATCGAGGATATCCATGCATATCTTAACTGAACAATTGAAAATTTCTTACCAACTGTGACCCTGTGAGTAACTTGGTTTGTTGGATAGTCATCCAATTCTTCCTTCCAAAACTAAAATCATTCTGTTATTGAAAAAAAAAAAAATTAATTAAAAAACTAACTCAAGAGCAAAATCTTTAACTAAACCTTAACAACTTTAATTACTAAATTACGTGAAATTATGATAATTCGTTATATCGTAACATTATTCTCCCAATAACCATGTATCTTTCATCTTTAACTATCCAGCCCAAACCAATAATATCTTTTTATTATTTTTTTAAAACTTGATTTTTATTTAAATACACAATTTTATATTTATTTAAACTTATCTAATATCTTATATATAGAATAAAATCAAAATAATCTATATTTTTTGTATACATTACACTCAGTTTCACATGTAATAAAATTTTATATATATTGATAAAATTATAAAAATAAATATTTTGTATAAATTTTTATTACATAATCATAATTATTAAAAAATATTTTTTCTTATAAATAATAATTTAAATTTAAAAAGATAGTTACTAAATAATAAAATTGAAAAAATAAATAAATTTCGAAAAGATAAATCTATAAATATACCTGTTAAAATTCTCCAGAATTCTGTATCTGGAGATTGCGTTGTTTGCAAGAAAGGCAGGTTAGAAAGTGCAGCTCAACATCCTGTTATGGCTGATTACTGTATTTTTTTATCTTTCTTTTTCCTTCGTGAGCATGATTCTATAGTTCAACTGTTCTAACTTTCAGTGTTTCATCATTTACATTACTATAGCCCTTGTTTATACTACAGTCCTGTTTTGATCAAAGGGAATAATGGTTTTGGTTTAAAAATTTAGAATGGTGAAGAAGAAAAATTATTTACGGACTAAAATTTCTCTTTAATTTATGTTTGCCTTTTAATACTTGGAGAGAAGAGAAACGTCATTCTTAATTTTTTGGACGTGCTGAGCAAATTACTGTAAGATACAATCAAGCAAAGATACTCTCTACTCCACTCTACTCGTTTTCGTTTTCATTATGCTTTTTTTTTTCAATTTCTATTTCAGTGAACTCGGTTAACGATGGGTTCTATTGATGATTTGGAGCTCACTTCTTCCTCATCTAATGAGGTTCGGACAGTAGTTTTAGTTGGGCGAACTGGTGATGGCAAGAGTGCAACGGGTAATACCATTCTCGGAAGGAAGGTCTTCAATTCAAGGGCAAGCTCTTCTGGTGTATCCATCACATGTGAATTGGGGACAGCAGAACTAGATAACGGGCAGCGTGTTAATGTTATTGACACCCCAGGTAAAGGCATGATAACATATTAATTCAGGAGCATGTGTGGTTGTGATAGGAATCATACTCCTAATTCCCTATTAGCATACTCCCGTGGGCTCAAATCCCCTAGGTTATGGCCCAATACACCCGTAGGTAAGAATAAATGGTTGTATAGAGAGAGTGTAGTGTTGTTGTTAAGTCTAGAGCTTTTTCTTGTACTTGGGGCTACGACTCTTATCCTTCCCTGTTTTTTCCCTTTTATTATCAATAAAATAGCGGATTATTCAATGTTATATGGGAATTGCTATCATTTGTGTTTTCTTTGAGACCATAGCCCAAGTCATCTATGCCAACACTCGTTTCACTGGTTTAGGACGGAGAGGTGCTAAATATTGAATCTATAATAGCCATGGAGGGGAAGGAGGCCGAGGAAGAGAAGGAGATGGTATGAAAAATCTTAAATTGTAGACCCTTCAACAACCGCAAAGAGCTTTCTTGTTCAAAATCCCTTAAATTTGAAGGACTTTTGGAGGGGTACTAAATTCTAATCTTTAGTCTATAGAGCTGCCAGTCACAACTTTATGCCTTTGTAGTCTGTTGGGGCTCTAGGAATGAGTTTTACTAATACGTGGGGCTTTATAGTCAACTTTCGAAATGGTAGCTGGTGTGCTTCTCAATTTATGTGAGGGACTGAAGGTTAAAGTTGGCTTATTCTTTGGAGATCTCTGCCAGTGAGAGGAAGCTATGTGGGAATCAATTGCTGCTATCAAGGAATGATTTCCTTTCTTTTACTTTGAGGACAAGGCAGATGTGGGAGTCTACTATGTGGGAATCAAATCAACTGCTGCAATCAAGGAACAATTTCCTTCCTATTGCTTTGAGGACATGCAAGATGCTACAAGTTAGGGAGACTTGGGAATTTTTCTATTAGGGGTCAAAATGGTTTTCCTTGGAGATGGAGAATTCATCCACTGAGAATGAAATTGGTATTGATAAGAATCACACTCCTAAGCCCTTTTTAGTGTATTCTTGTTGGCCCAAATTCCCAAGGTCAGGGGTCCAACAAGAATTAGTGGGAGGGGCAAAGTTGGTTTTAGAGAGGGTAGAGTTTATTAGGGATGTGGAGAATATCATTGCTAGTGGGAGTCTACAGATTTCTCTCAGACTTGTAGGCTATAACTGTTATCCTTCCTTTTTTTTTTCCTTCTATTATCAATAAAATAGTGAATTATTCAATATTAAATAGAAATTCTATTAGAGTGTTTATCTATGTTCTTTGTTTCTTGGAAGCTTTTGTTACATTCATCTGACTTACAAAGTTTCACAGGATTATTTGATTTGTCTTCTGGATCTGATTATGTTCGAAAGGAAATTGTCAAATGCATTGATTTGGCTAAGGATGGGATACATGCTGTCATTTTGGTGTTCTCGGTTAGAACACGCTTTACTGAGGAACAAGAAACTGCTCTAAGGACCTTGCAGTCATTATTTGGAAGCAAAATTGTAGATTACATGATTGTGGTCTTCACCGGAGGAGATGACTTGGAAGAAAGCAAAGAGAGCTTGGGGGATTATTTAGGTCTCGAACCTCCAAAGGCTTTAGAGGTTTTTCTTTGAGCATTGCAATCTAGATTAAAGTCTTTTTTTTTTCTTGTATTCATTGGATTTTTAACCCTGTGGCTGTTTAAATTGAAAAACGGGCTTATCAATCTTTCAACGTATTATACCTTTAGGTCAAAACTTTGATAAATACATTTAGTCTTTGCTGAAATTTTAAATATATATTGTCAATTTTGAAAGTGTGTACATAATTTTTTTTTGGCTGGTACATCCAATTTGTTCATGCCCCTCAGTAAGTGATTACCTAAACCTTTAGAATGTATTTTTTAACTCATTTTCCTGGTGAATATATCTTTATGCATGTTTGGATATGCTTTAAAAAGCACACATTTATTCCATAGCCTTTTTTGAGTTTTCCCTTCTAGAAGATGCTTTCTTAACTTATTAGAAAAGTAATAAAACTGGTTTTATTTTAAGATTTTAATTTTTCATCTACTAAAACATATCTAATAATGAGTAAATTAAACATTTTTTAATTAAAACACTTTTTTTCTTATGAAATTCACAAATAAACAGGTCTAAACACCCATCTGATGCCATTTGGAGATTAAAACTTGTACATGCAGAAATATTGGTGCAATGGCTTGTTTTTCTCATCTGCTCTTGTATCATGCTTTGCAAATATCTTATATGGAATTGATTGTATATGTTGTGAACTTTCTTATTGGTATATCTTGTAAGAAAAGATATAAATAACCGAGTAGCAGAATTCTTAAAAGTGCTTCACTTGCCTTGTTTTCATGTTGGATTAACTCTTGTAAAAAATGTCAGCGAGACTCTAACTTTGGTGGTTTTATTTCTTATTTATTAAATCTGTCTTGATTGATGTGAAACTCATTAAAATTTGTAATTGTCAACAAATTCCGGCTAATAAAAGTATTATTTTCTGCTTCTTTTAGTGGCATGATACTCTTTTTTCCTGGCTGAATATATCTTGGATTATAGGAAAGTCCATCTGCCGAATCTCAAATGGGAAATTCTTAGTTTTGTTGATCTTCAACTTAAATATTGAATTTAACTGCACTTTAGGAAATTCTTGATCTGTGTGAGAATCGTGTTGTACTTTTTGATAACAAGACTAAGGATGAAGGGAAACGTTCTGGACAAGTTCAAGAACTTCTCTATTTTGTAAACATTGTTCTATCACGAAATGGTGGACGACCTTATACAGATGAGTTGTTTACAGAACTGAAGGTGAAGCTTTTGTGAACATCAAATCTTGGAAAGCATACATGATATCAGTTAATTCATCATTTCATTCATTTGACTGCAGAAGCGAGCAATGGAGCTGCATAAGGAACAAAGAAAGGTTGATTCTTTAAAAGAAGAATATTCTAAAGATGCAATATCAGAGTTTGAAAAGCAAATGCAGCAAACATGTGATGATCAATTAAAGCGAATTACAGAGATGGTGCTCTTTACGTCCATGACTTTTTATATTAGCCATTTTAATTAACTTGATGTCATTTAACCTTTTTTTTAAGTTAAATGATGTGACTCTTATATTTTAATGATTTTTTTATAGCAGCTTTGCATATGTTTTGCAGTGTAGTGCTTAATAAGCAACTTGGTTGAATAAAATCAGCATTTACTCGGTATTTAAACTCATTGAATAGTTTATCATTCTGATAAATATTATTGGTGTTTTGGCATAGGATCTAATATTGGTTAAATCTCTTTTAATTTCATAAATTAAGTAATATGGGATAATCTTATTTTTCTTTGTGTGTTCCCAGAAGGAATAGATACTCCATACTGACTCAACTATAAGCAAAAAAAAGTGTTATGTTGAGTGAACTTTTTTTAAATCATTTTAATTTCTACACTTTAATTCCTAAAGATACCACCATAAGCTAATTTATGTCCATGATCAGAGTATGGGAAAGAGTATACGTTTGGCTAGATAATTTTCAGCTTGCATGTGGCCGTGCCATTATTCTAATGCTTTTTAATTTTGAGTGCTCTGGGCTTACACTCTAGAAGAAGGTCGTGACTCCCACGAGTACACGTGGCAAAGCACTGAATACAGTATTGACATAATAAGTGGAGCGTTACCCTTAATATTTTTGTTTTGGATTAATTATATGCATTTTCAGGTTGAATCAAAATTGAGTGAGGCAACTATGAAGCTTAAGCAACAGTTAGATGAAGAGCAAGCTGCAAGACTTAAGGCTGAGGAGAAGGCAATGTTAGCTCAAACAAGATCAGATGAAGAAATAAGTAGACTAAGAGAAAATCATGAGAAGGCCCACGAGGAACTTCACAAGAAAGCTGAAGGTCGTTGTGCCAAGCTAGCTTGTGCCATTCTTTGACAGTACCAACTTGGAACTTCTGAGAATTTATGTGGTATTTTTCTCTAGGATGGTGACATCAAATAGCTGTTGCTTTTTCGCGGTGTTAATACTTTTTAAAAGTACCATGACAATTATGCAATTACTTTTATTCCATGTTTGACAATCATGGATTATGGGATTGATGTTTTCTAATCTGGTTTTCATACTTGGTAATTTCAATGCAAATTCAGTGTTTTCTGTCAAATTATAATGGAAGTACTTCTACTCTTTGTTAAAATCTACTGTTTTTGTTTTATGTTTTGATTTTAATCAATATAAACTAGGAAACTTGCTATTATGATTGCTAGTTGGTGCTTCTTTTAGTGACATTTCGGTTATAGTCTTACTAGCCCATGTTAAGAGTCAAGAGAATTGTATCTCTCATCTTGTTCCTTTCAGCAGAAGGTTTTGTCCGACCAACAACTTGTGCCAGCCCTGGATATTGGAGGCCTCATAGGATAAGAAAATAATCCATTTATTTATCATTCATTTAGTTTATTTATCAAATCTATCCAACAAAAATATAGAAAAATGAATTGGATCAAATTCATCTCTTTAATTCTAAGAAATGTTAATGGATAATCCGTTAGTTTTCAAAATGCAATGAAACAGACAATATCTAATGTATCAAAGTTAATCTAATCAGGTTTTTTTTTATAATTAAATATTTTTAAAATTTACTTTTAAAAGTTAAAAGAAAGTGTTGTTAGATTTTTTCTGGAAATTATTTTTAATTTGTAACTTTTAAGAGGAGATTACAGTGATATTAAGCGAATTTGTATTTTCAAATTACATTCGATATGTCAATTACTTTAATTGTTTTTTTTCGAAAGTCCTTCATTTGTTTTGAAAACATTAGATTTACGTTCTCCAATTGGAGAGGTCATCGTTTAGGTTGAATTCCTGGGGGAGATGAAGGACTGAGGATGAAATTAATATGAATATTGTGGAAAGTAAATTATTAAGATTCTACGAAACTTAATATTGAGAGTGTTTTAATAAAACATTATTAGTAAATTATTGGTTTGGCATCCTACTATAAACATATATGCCTTGGAAAAGTATATTTAATATTAAATTAATTTTATTTTCGGTGTTATCTTGGATGAATAATTTAAAATTATTTATTTTGAAAGTAGGGTTATATAGGCGGGAGGAGACTTGGGGGGAAAAGGTGAGAAGAGAGAGATGGGAAAGAGAGAGAAAGAGGAGAAAGAGGAAGAGAAAGAGAAAGAGAAGGAGAAAGAGAAGGAGAAGAAGAAAGAGAAGGAGAAGAAGCAGAGGTATCTTTTGAAAACGGAACCGTCGGAGTGGTCGTGGGAGGACCAGGCGGCGAACGGAGGCATAAGCAATTGGGATGGGGTAAAGAACAAGCAGGCCCAGAAATACCTCAAGTCCATGTCCCTCGGCGACCTCTGCTTCTTCTACCACTCTGGTTCCAAGGCCCGCCGTATCGTTGGCGTTGTCTCCGTGGTCCGCGAGTGGGACGGTGATGCAGTGGACGTGAAGGCCGTGGGAGAGATGAGGAGGCCCGTGGACTTGAAGGAGATGAAGCATTTCAAGGATTTTGCTCTCCTCAGGCAACCCAGGCTCTCCGTTGTCCCTGTTCCAGACCTCATTTGGGACCAAATCTGTCTTTTGGGAGGCGGCTACCACGGCGACACCCACGGTGACTCTTCTCCCTGATTTCACAACTCTCACATTGTATGTAAACTAACTCCCTGTTTGCTTCTGCTTTCCGTTAAGTAACTACTTTTCTTTACCATTCTCCTTTTCCCTGCTAGTTTCTTCTTACCACCATCATTTAACAAGATTACGTAATTGCAACCTAACCCTAACCTTCACCGCCACCGTCGTCACCGTCACTGGTAAAGTGTCTTTTCGGCTCCTCAACTCAGAAATGATACGTGTGGGCTTCTGCCTACTCATGTTGGGCCTCTATTGTCCTTCAATAAACGACCGTCCTTTTTCTTTTTTTCGAATTAATTTATTGAACTATAATATACTAACTTAATTTAAATAATAGTTTTAATATATAAATATTCTTCTTAATTAGCACAGAAATTAATCATTTTTAATATTGGAGTTCAAACTATAAATTTTATAAAGCGAGGGGGTCATCATACTATTGTATTTTTTTAGCATTTAATTGTTTAGAAATCTTGAAAACGTAGCATCAATAATAATAATAATAAATAATGTGTGACGTTATACTATTTAATATTTTTTTAATGGTAATAGTCACTCCATCTGTCCCTTTTTAAATGTTGAATTTATGATAAAATTTCGTTTTTATTTATTCATCTTCAACGAAATTCAACATCACACACAACCTAAATTATTTTCCATATTTTTAATATAATGAATGATAAATAATTGAAATCTTCAAAGATTACCGGAGTTGTGAAATTGACGAAAAGTTATTGGCTGAGCTTTTGGTTTACTTTTGAAATCACTTGAAATCGAAAGTTTGGAGGTAAAAAATCATATTGTAAAAGGTTGTAGAGAAAATTAATTTTGTAAAATCAAAGTGCCAACCGAATAATAGAAAAAAAAAGATTTTCCAACAAATAACAAAAGCGTTATAGAAAAATTAATTTCATGGTCAACCGATGGGTAAACATATAAAGAGTTTCACACGTAGTTGTGAAAAAGGAGAAAGAGGCTACAACTTAGGAAGGTATTATTTCTAGTAACCTTGTGATATGTTTGACATTTATTTACGTAATTTATCTCAAATTATAGTGGAATTAAAAATCATGTAATGTTTTGTTTTTTCTTAATTTTATTCAAACTTGACCGAATTTAACTTTCTATGTATTACCTTCGAAACTTCGTCGACTCTTAAAAAGAAAATAAGTATATGCTATTTTTTGTGATGCCCATAAGGTATGTTATTTTTTTGTATATATATATATACATTTGGTTTATCTAAATAGATTGATACATTTTATTCTTGCTCATGGCATTTTAAGCTGCACAAATCGATGCTTCATTAATATTATAGCATTTTTTACATTCACTCATTTCAAACTTATTACGGTGTGTTCAGATTTGAGTAGGATGATAACAAAAAAAAATCAGTTTTTGTTTTCAACATTTTTGACCTGTTTCATAGTTTTAGATAAATAAAATCCACATTAAATTAAAATTAATTCCAAAATTATAAATAGTTTTTAAACTTGTGTTGAATTTAATATAACTTAACTGAATCCGAATACACATTTATCGTTGAAAAATAACAATTTAAAAGTTTGAGTGAAACGTCTATTTGTTGTGATCACATACTTATACTTATATGTGACTATTTGGCAAATTTTTTTACACAAACTAAGAACAATGTTAAATGCATCATCCTTGAAATAATTTTATTAAATGGCTTTTTTTCTTGTAAGTATATTATTTTAACGGTTAAAAATTTTTTTGTTTCTTAATTTCAAGAGGAAATTAAAATTAGTCTTTTTAAAAAAAAAAAACTCTTGTCCACATTAATTTTTAATGTAGAAATCAATTTTCCTTAAACACAATGTGTATAGAAGTTTTAAAACATTAAAAATTATGTTGAAACATTGTTTGCACAGTTGAACAAATGATTAATATCAATAAAAGTCGAAAATTTAAGGACTAAATTAAAGTTTTAAAGAAAAATTAATTTTAATTTTTTTAAATTAAAAGGTTAAAAACATATTTAATTTTTATTCTAATTAAATAAAAATTGATTTATTAAGAATCATTAAAAGATATAACTAGTATTTCATAAAAAAAGAATATAGTTTTCTTTAAATGCGAGGAAGTAAAATAGACAAAGAGGTAGTTGGGACAGACATGAAGGAGGGAGCGAGGCGTTGATCATTTATTTGCAAATAATGTACGCTGAAAAGTGTGCCACATAATGCATGTGTTTAAGTTTAAGTGCGACACTAACACGCGCACCCCCTCCCACGCGCCGGTCCATTTCTTCCTCATTTAAACCTCAATTCTCTCTTCTGTGCCTCAGGACGATTTTCATTGAAATTGAAATAATTGCGGTCAATATCGAGAGCGTTTTAATAAAATATTATTAGTAGTTCTGACTTTTACAATACAGTATTATGTGGCAGAGGATGAAAGAGTGCGTGTGTGTATATATATATATATAGGATTGGTTGTGTGTGGGAGAAAGTGTGCAATTGTGAAAGAGAGAAGATAGAGAGAGAGAGAGAGAGAGGGATGAAGAATGAGCTGGGAAATCTGGTGGAGTCGATAAAGTCGAAGGTGAGATCTCTGAACCTGAAGAAAGGGAGAAAACCTTACGTAAAGATGGACAAGAGTGCGAGTGTCAAAGTTGAGATTCGCAGCAGAAAAGCTCGTAAGCTTATAGAGAAGACCTTGAAGGCTGCTGACACTCATCCTCGTTAATCCTTTCTTCCTTTTTCAATTTCTTCCATTCCATTGTAACAGATAATACTTTAGGTTACAGATTCTTCTTTCTTTCTTTCTTTCCATGGTTGGTCCAAACACCACCAACCACCGACTCTTTTATTTTTTTTCCTTTTAGTAATACTTTTCATGATTCCTGCAAATAAATAATTTTATAGTTTGTAGTCTATATTGATGGCTCTGTAGACTTTGAAGAATCCTCATTCACATCTTTTTTCTTCTTTCTCTCTCTCGGGAGACTTTCGGTTTCAGTTTGTGAAACGTAATATCGTTCTGATTTGCACGTTACCTGTTTGTTCTATTTCATCCACTCATTAAATGTCATGCTTGAAAATAATCTATACGCTTCAAATTGTTATTTATTTTCTAATTTGATATATTTCTAATTTCCGGAGGGAAAAATCAATTTGAATCATGATGAAAACTATTTCTAACTCAACATATTATAAATATGAAACTGACAGAAAAATTCTATGATTGAGAACAAGTTCTATGATGGATTTAGTTTGTAAAGCAGAGTTCGTGCATGTATGGAGTTCCTGCCCAGGCTACAGCTTCTTCCTTTTTAAGACTAAATTTATAATCAAGAGTCAGAATGTGTTGTGACAAAATCCAAAACACATTTCTCATAGTCAAAATACAAAATATAAATATTTTAACACTTTTGAACTTCCCCTAATCTATATTACATATTGAATATTTATTCATCAAGCTAAAAATCATTAATCCCGTCTTCAATTTTGTTTTTTCAAGCAATACCACTTATCCACATGAAATAAGACTAATTTAATATTACAAAATTAATTTAATAAGATAAATGTTTTTAGTTTTTTATATATTATAGTTTAAAATTTTATATGTATATACTTCGTCAAATGTGATATGAAACATGGTTCAACGAAGATCCATTATTAAATTTTGGTAGCTTTATTATATATTTTAATAATGTTTTTTAATATTATATATTTAACAATTGAAAATTAATTATTTAAATCACATAAATACATACAGTCTAGAGACCTTATAAATAAATATAATATTTTATTAAAGAAGACATTATAAAAACCCGTGCTCACTATTCTATACATGAAATATTCAAACTCAAATTGTCTTGTACTGGGATTCTTCAATCCATTCATATATTGTCATTCTCCAATCCATTCATATATTGTCATGGTAGAAAAATGCACGCTCCAAATTCCCATAACAACAATATATAATATAAATATGAAATAATGTACTGTTGTTTAATATATGTTTTTATGGACAACATCAAATATGAAATTAAAGAAAAATATCAAGACACTATAAATCAAACTTAATATTAATTATAATAAATTTATTATCATATATTAATATGAAATTTAAATTGAATTTACTATTATAAAAGCATTTACTAAGATGAAGTTTGCTCTAATTTTGTATATCATAATATGGTCAGAGGATTTGGAAAACAAACTTGATATAGGTTACTGTTTTGATTTTGGACCATGCCTATAAAACGGCAATGTAGAATGTAGCTAATTTAAGAATATAAACAAACACATTGCTAGTTTGTATAAATCTTTTAATTTAATTTAATCAGAGTTTTTTTTTAAAGTAATCTAAATATGCACTGGAGTTAATAATTTTAATTATCATAAAAAAAATATAGTGTTTTTATTAACAGATATTGTAAAAGATGTGCAGCAATCTCCTGGTTATTTATAATCGGGCCAGACAGTAAATGAATGATCCGGCCCATTTGGTGATGGCATGAAAAACCCTAAGAGAACCTGAAATTGAATTCTGAAGAAACACATATTGTTTTGACACTCTGGAAGGTATGCGTGATTTCTTGCCAATGCATTCTCTTTTCTACTTCTGCGTTCACTTTGCATTATTTGTTTTGAGCGCAGAGGGAATCATACCGATACAATGGCGTACGCTGCAATGAAGCCCACTAAACCCGGTTTGGAGGACACTGAGGAACAGATCCATAAGATCAGGATCACCCTTTCCTCTAAGAACGTCAAGAATCTCGAAAAGGGTACACCATTTTCCACTCTTCAATTCTTTTTCTTCATTTTCTTTCACACATTCTAATTCTTTTCTTATCGTAATCGCTATAGTTTGCGCCGACCTTGTTCGTGGCGCCAGGGACAAGCGCCTCAGGGTCAAGGGACCTGTTAGGATGCCAACCAAAGTTCTTCACATCACCACCAGGAAATCCCCGTGCGGTGAAGGTATTTTTTCTTCACATTCTGGCTTTAAACTTAATCTTTGTGTGTTTTTTTGCTATACACCAATCACAAATGTTGCTGTATCATTTTTATTTTCTCGCCACTTATGTGTATTCTCTGCTTTTATGCTGTAATTTTACTTTGATAACTTCACTCTTATAGATTAAACCTACTGACAGTTGTCAAATATCTCAAATTGTTGTCTGATTAACCCTAACTTGTTTTGAATTGACGCAGAGAAAAAAAATCTATATATCTCTCAGAGAAATAGTATTAGTGAACTTTAAAATAGGAAATATCTCTTTATTGACATCGGATGACACTTTTGAGATCAAATTTCCGGGACACCTTGATTTCTTTGGCAGTTGGGGATGGATGCCCGCTACCAAATTCTTGTGAAGACTGGCTGTTTTAAAATCAATATCATTCCTTTTAATTCTTGTTTTAATCAAGGCTTTAATTTTAATGGAAAAATGAATCCAAAGGTTTTGACTTTTGGTGAAAAGAGAGTGGCGTTCATGTTCGGAAGCTTAAGTAGCAAGCTTGATTAGCAAGCTTTGAAAATGTTAGCTTAATAGACACACCAGACCTCACGAGGTTTGACAGTTGTCGATGATTTTAGAAATGTCTTCAAGCTAGATGAGAATGCAGGACTAAGCAATATTTTGGTCTTGGTGTATTGAGAATATTTTTCCATTTGGAATTAATGGTAATCAGCTCTGTTTATGTCGTGCTTCTGGTTTCAGGCACCAACACATGGGACAGATTTGAGCTGCGTGTTCACAAGAGGGTCATTGACCTCTACAGTTCCCCAGATGTGGTCAAGCAGATTACCTCAATCACAATTGAACCCGGTGTAGAGGTTGAGGTGACCATTGCCGATGCTTGATTTTGGCCCAATTTTTGATAGTTTATTTTGTAATTTATTCTCTTCTCTTGCCTAGGAGTATGTCCAGTCCTATTCATTTTGGTTAATGCATTTTTGCCGATGAAATTTTTGAAGTTGGATTGGTGTGTAGGGGGAATGGATTTGATCGATTATCTTTATGTTCCGAAATATTTTCCTTTAAATGATTTTTCTTTCAGATAGAAACTACGTCACATCTTATAATCCTCAGTGCTTACAAATGTTATGCTCTGGAAGGGCTGATGTGATAAATTACGTTTGAAGTGGAGATAAAAATAAGATTTGTTTCATGCTCTCAGAAAAAGTAAGATTGATTTCAATATGCAGAATAATATTAATTTCAATATGCAGAATAAGATTAATTTTAACAAATAGGAGAGATCTAAGACAAGATAAACAAAATAAATCCAAGAAAATTAAATATTTAATATGTCAAGTAATAAGCAATTACTATTAAATATTTAATGTTTTATTGTGATGTACACACACTTTTAAAACTATTGAATGATTTAAAAACTATAAACCACAATATCGTTATTAAGCACCCTATCAGGTAATTCTATCTAAATTTTGGAAGAAAATTAAATCTGAAAAATTCATTATACTGACTGCACTATTATGAATCTGTGACCTATTTGTCAAAACTGATTTGGGCTATTACATGATTCTGGGTTGCGTTTTACATTAAACATTATTATTTCATTGAGTAAATATTTTAAAATTCATTCAAATGTTGATTTTTTAATAAATTAAATATTTGTATTTATATAACTATATTATTAATATTCACTTTTTAAAATTTATACTTATTAAGTTTATTTTACAAATGATCAAATAGATTTAAGCTGCATCAAACCTAAGTATGATGCATTTCTTTTTAATATCAATGTCACGTTCAAAATGTCAAAAGTATATAAATAATTGAAGTAAAAGTAAATAAACTTGAGCAATTAAAAATTGCGTGTTGTATTGGATAACATGTATGAAATTCAAACATTCATAAAGTACTATAGTTATTTTGCTCCTAACTAGTTTTTTCTTTATTTTAAATGTTTGTAAGGGCTTATTTTCCTTCTTAATACTTAAAAAGGTAAAATTTACATAATAATCTTAACAAACAAACTTGAAGTATTACAAAAATTAAAAAGGGTAAAATTTGCATAATAATCTTAACAAACAAACTTGAAGTATTACAAAAATTAAAAAATTCAAAGGAAAAAAGCAGAAATTTATCTCAGAGGAAAATGATAAATGAAAATTGGAAAAACTAATTAAAGAAAGGATTGAAACAATAATATAAGGAATACTGCGATAAAAAGGCTAACAACTTTATAAATTAAACAACTTTATAAATTAAGTTTCTAATAGAAAAATGATGAAACAAGAATTGAAAAAAAGGTGATGTTTTGATAGGTTGGAGGGAAAGAATTGGTAGTCACAGTGTATGAGGGTTTGGTTAAAGAAAAAGGTAAACTGTAAGAAAATTTGGAAGTAAAGATGTTGAATATGGAGAAGAGAGAGAGAAGGAGGATGAGATGAGGGGCGGAGAGGAGAGACAAACGGCGACCGGGATTCGGAAGAAGGGAAGCGGAGTGAGGCAATGGCTGATGCTCGACGGGAAAGGGGAGACGGAGGTGGTGGAGGCCGGGAAGCACGCCATCATGAGGCGCACCGGCCTCCCCGCCCGTGACCTCCGCATATTGGACCCTCTCCTCTCCTACCCTTCCACCCTTCTTGGCCGTGAGAGGGCCATCGTCATCAACTTGGAGCACATCAAGGCCATCATCACCGCCCACGAGGTCCTCCTCCTCAACTCACGTGACCCCTCCGTCACCCCCTTCGTCCAAGAGCTCCAGGCCAGGATCCTCCGCCACCACCAGGCCTTCTCTTCCAAACATCACGACCACCACACCGACTCCGACCCCGACCACGACCACGACCCCGATGCCATCAAGATTCTCCCTTTCGAATTCGTGGCCCTGGAGGCCTGCCTTGAAGCCGCCTGTAGCGTATTGGAGAACGAGGTCCGTGCTTCCCTCTTCTCTTCTTTTCATTTCTTGCCGACAATTTCCCTCTGTCTTTACCCTAAATCTCTCTCTGATGACTCACAGGCAAAGACGTTGGAGCAGGAGGCTCATCCCGCCTTGGACAAGCTCACATCCAAGATCAGTACTCTCAATTTGGAACGCGTTCGTCAAATTAAGAGCCGATTGGTCGCCATCACTGGCCGTGTTCAGAAGGTTGGTGGGTGTGATTGATGCATGGCATGGGCTTCCGGGGGTTTGATTATTTCATTGTTTGATCATTTGTTCAGGTGAGGGATGAATTGGAGCACTTGCTGGACGACGACGATGATATGGCTGAGATGTATCTGACGGATAAGTTAGCCGAGCAGCAGATGGAAGAGAGCTCTTCCGCATCCTCCATAAATGACCACGACGAGCAGGATATAGATGACAGGCATCCACCTTTTTTTTTTCTTTTACCTCTTTTTAACTCTCTTTCATCCCTCTGAATGTAAATTTTCTACCCATTTTTAGGACCGCTACAGAAATATCCTTTGAGGCTGGAGAACCCCCTGTGGGCTTTGAGGATCAACACAATGCCTACAATGTTCTTGGTAGGGACAGCCATGGAACCCGTGGTAGCACTTACAGTGCCGTCACCAAGCAGCTTGATGTCGAGGAGCTTGAAATGCTTTTGGAGGCTTACTTTGTGCAGATCGATGGCACCCTGAACAAGCTCTCAACGGTATGCACGCCCGTTCACCTCATATTCCTTCCGCTCTATCGGTTTATCGCCCATGTTTAATAACTTTTCCTTCCCCTCTAAGTGCCTGCAAATACCAACGAGTTCTACCACAAATGCACCAGTTACTGTTTCACAAAAGAAAACAGTGTTCTTTCTGATTAAGTAGCCTAGTGAAACCTTATTTGAAGGATGCTGGAAGAGGTTCTGTATATAATGTTGGAGGAGAAGCCATGAAATGAGTAGCTTTTTATTTTCTTGTTTGTATTTGAGGCCATGGATTGGCAGGAGTTCGTCTAACTTTGTTTCGTAGGTAAACATGTAATGGAGTGCCATTCATCATGTTTGCCTTGCCAGAACGGGAAGTCGGTTAAGTTGGTCTCCCCAAAAGATGAAAAATGTTAAATTCATAGTGGAAAGTTTAGTACATGGATCAGTTGAGAGGCTTGAGTTGACAATTACAGAAATCTCACATACATGTTAATTGTCATGGTCGGGTCTTTCATGACAACTTTTTTTGTGCATGTCAAATTAGTAATCCCTAATACGGACTAGAGACTAAAATGAAACCAGAGCAGAGAGGAAAGACACAATGGTTGAGATAAAAGGTTGGTTGATTTGAAGCTTGGCCCTATTAGTGAAGGGAGAAGGGACTTTTGTTAGTTGTGGAACAGGTAACAGATTTGCATCTTTTAACGACCGACTTTCTTACCCCCTTAGCCATCAATGACATCAAACAACCTGAAACGTACTATTTGTAATAGCTTCTAACATCACGCACTAAAATAAGGATCCAGAAGTAAACTTAGCAAAAATCAAACACACAGGAAACTCATCACACTAACAACCTATGGAGAAACTCTCAACCTTTGACCTCCCTATCCATGTGCTTTATATAAGTAACTTCAACTTACTGTTAAATCAAACCATTAGATCCAAAACAGACACTATTGTGCTTGGAACCTTGTCAAACCTCCCCAAAAACCAGTCACAATAGCCCTTTTTTGCAGGTAAACTAAACCCATTAACTGCCATGCCTCTCTGCTATCACTCCCAAAACAGAAAAAAAAGGGGGTGGGGGGGAAGTTATGAATGCCAATTGGCATTTGCTACCAAAGCACCAATGGACAAACTCCTCAATACACTGCTCCCCTGATAGCCATCAGTGGTGGTGACGCTCGAAACTGGCAACAAACACATTTCGAACTAAAGTTTACATAGGGAGTTAGGGACCAATTTGACTGACAAACTAGTCTTTGAAGGCTGTATTTGACAAGTTTCAGCTTTCGGCAATCACCTTGATGGGCCCCTTATCTTGTAGGGTATAAAATGCTGTTGCATACGTGATCAAAGATGCATGTTATTTCAAACCATTGTAGCAAACTCTCCTATTTTTTTAAATGTTGGGGATTTGGTCAATATGGTTTCTAAGACGGATGAATTATATGTATGGGAGTTTGTCAAATCACGTAGTTGGCAACTTTAGGGTTTAGGTTATGATCTTTGAACATTTCTGATCCAATATGGTTTTATCTTTTATAACAATTTCACATGATATTATAGTTTACCAGTTACCTGAAAAATGAAGTGAAAATTGATTCCTCTGTTACTGACTCTTTCATATTTGTTCATTGTCCTGATGAAGCTGAGGGAATATGTTGATGACACGGAGGATTACATCAACATCATGCTGGATGACAAACAGAACCATCTCCTCCAAATGGGAGTCATGTTGACCACAGCAACTCTGGTAGTGAGTGCCTTTGTTGTTGTGGCCGGAGTTTTTGGCATGAATATTCACATTGAGCTATTTGATCCAGATAAAGCTGGGATGACAGAGTTCCTCTGGACTGTTGGTGGTAGCACTGCAGGGACCATATTCTTGTATGTAGTTGCCATTGCCTGGTGTAAGCAGAAACGCTTGCTGGAGTAATTAACTAGGCATCTAATAGCGTTTCATAAAGAAATGTAATGTAATTTGAAAATCACTCATCATTCATATGCTATAAATTTTAATAGCAGACCATTGCAGTATCTTCTGGCTGCTTCTTGTATTCGTATGATACTTCAGCTTCAATGGTGTACTCGTCTTGTACATGATTCCGTTGGTAGCTTTACGTACACCTGTTGTCTTTACAGTATTAGTTTTGCTATTAGCACCAAAATTTCCGAAGTATCCAGATTCTTTTTCTTACATTTATTATATTTTACATTCTTTCCCTTCCATTTTAATATATGGCCCTAATCATTTTTATGTTTTCTATTCGTGAAAACAACATTTCTCTTTCAATGATACCTTGGGGTCAGACATGCAAGTTCAACTAGCTGGCCTTTCTTTGTGATTTGCTTTCTCTTGCAACCTGTCACACTAACAATTAGATACAGCAAATTCATTAAATTGGATTAAGATGTACGACTAATTCAAGGAGCAAGAAATGTTCTGGCAGCTTCCATCTTCAAATCACTCGTCAACTGGAAAACTGCAAAGTTTGGCAGTGCCGCAAAACATTACTTCTAGGTTAAACGCGACCGTAATTTTTCTGGTGTCAGAAAAGGATTGTATATTCTCCATTTTTTTAGGTGTATGGTTGAAAAACAGAGATGAAAAGAAAAAAAAACGGAAGGGAGAAACTAATAAATGTGATAAAAATGAACAGAAGAATGACAAAAAGTTACCAGTTTTTGGTACTTCACGTTTCATTTTTTTCTCTTACAGTATCGAACAGGTTTCTGATGTCCAATTTTTTCTTATAACTTGTTAAAATAAAATATAAGTGTTTAAAATTTACGATAGTAGAAGCAGCATTTATCATAAGTTTTGTCTTACCTGTATTGACGTGAATGAATTGAAGTGAAATTATGGTTTTGTTTGTAGCAGCAGGCGAACAGTGAAGTAATTATAGCGATATGATGATCCAGTGCAGTGTGTCTCCATGAGCTTTGGAAGGTTTTGAAGCCATAAGGGACACTGAACTAGAAAATGGATAATTGAGCTTGGTGAGGTAATATTAGATCAACTTGTTTGTTTTATTTTCCTAAGTGGGCCTAAGTCAGCTTGACAATGTTCCACAATACTTACTTCCCAAACATGACCTAGGTACTGTTTCATGACAGTAGCTAGTGATGTTTTTCACAGTTCATAATCAACGTCTGCACATGTGGTAACACCACCTAAGTTTTGTCTTTGCCTCTTTGGTCACTGCTTTATACACCAGATTTTCTTCGTGCCTTGTTTTGATTGGCATTACGTGACTTGCAACTCCACCCGAATACAGTCACTTTTGATTTGCATCGTTCGCACATTGGAGGAAATGTGCTTCGAGAGTTGAATTTCTTTTATCCAGAGTCCACACGGAGATTGCTTCTTCTATCTGCATACATACATAAATAACATTCGAACTCTGATTTGATTAAGTAAACCAATACAAGATCACCGAGAGGGTTACATTGCTGCATCGTGATGTGAAGTCCAATGTTGAACAGTAACAACATAATAAGACTATTAGCCATGATTTTGTAGATTTTGGCTTTTACCACTTGACTCACTCACTGTTATTCAGCATTTGTCATGCAGAGCGTTGTCCTGAGAAATGGGAACAGCCAAAATAGATTGGAAATGGAGAGGGAAATAGAAGATGAAGCATGAACCACGTGTTTGAAAGCTATAAAGCCCCTCCTATCTCTATATCTCTTCTCCTCTGTGTATGGTTTGGCGGTGGTTGGAAAGGCAGAAATTTTTTTCCCATACTCTTTTGGACTCTTATCCAATTTCATGGAATGCAGCTACGCAGTGACTATCTTCACCTTTAAATTACATTTCTCTGTCTTTATGAGTTTTTCTTTGTCTTTAGCTTAGCTTCCTCTTTTATTTTTACCCAATTGTTTATTCCTGAGATCCCAAATTCTCACCCTCCTTAGATTTTTTTAATCACATGACTGGGAATAAGTAAAGGTATAAAAAAAAGTTTGAAGGGACACATAATTGTGCATGACATCAAGTCCTATGACAGCTTCCAAGCAGACAGAGTTGAAGGGAGCAAAGGTACATATAAAAACATGATATATGATATTTTAAAATCGGGGATCCTTCCAAACGAGATAAAGTTGACATACTAAACCAAATGGGGCATGTTCCTCTGGGTCAGGAAGATCTCAGGCAGGATCTCCTGTGCTTGCATATGAAATATTCCAACATAAACATCACCATTTTCCCCTCATCTCTCTACACTCTCCTCATTACCCATACCTCATAACTCACACCTTTATCATCTTTTATCCTTTTGCAAACAGATCAAGCATTTTCCCTTCATTTTCAGGCCACAGGAAAACACTACAACTTCCAGAATAAATACAGCCCTATGAACAAGGCCTTGTCCTTCTTAATTATTAAACCCTTTTCCTCTCAACTTATATTCACAGACATAATGTAAAGATCCAAACGAAGATTGGAGACATCCTACCTAATCAATTAGGATCACACGGCATTCATCAAAGTTTGCCGTTTTAAGAGATTTAGTGGACAGCACTACATTTTGTCTCCCTTCACTAACAAAATGGATTTTATAATCAAAACAGCTGAAGAAACCGTGCAATGGGTCTGCGAAATCCACATTTAATTCCATTCGTGACATCAAGTTCTTATTGCAAATTTTTCTGAGATTGGAGAATATCAGTCATCTCCAGCAGTATCACTTTGGACTCATTTAAGATGACTAGTATGTGCTTAACTGAGATGTAAACTACACACAAAGATTGAGGACCACGTTGTCAAACCCGAGATTTCATTGCACTTATCTATTAAGAAATTTTTCATTTCCAAAGCACTGTTAGCAGGTAACTCTGCCCCCCCCTGAATTTTGAACACGGACACAAGTTCCACTCCACTTAAACATTACCAGGGATCTGCAACTATAGTCCTTGGTGTGAAAAAGTTGTTCGCGTTGGTATGTTATACCCGGACGACAAAAACAAAAGTTTGGTCATTTTGTTTTTGGACAATATGCTGTTGAAAAATTAAATATTTTTTTGGAAAAAGTTGCTTGTGCTGCTTTGCTTATATAAATTGAGCATGGGACTTCGTCAAAAACAAAAATTGAGCATGTTTTCATTACACAGAACCTGCCTAACTTATCTATCTTGTGTGCACTATTCTTTGACAAGAAAACTAGATCATCAAAGAAAAAGGAAAAGAAAGGTTCATTTCCAAATTTTCCTTTCAGGTTGTTTATCACTGCATTGACAGTTAAAATATACGATAAAAGAAAACAAAGGAACAGAATCCCTTTTGATGTCAGCTTCCTTCTACATCATTATTGATTCTGTGCCCTTCATGGATCTTCTGTATCTTCCGCCGCACCAAGTTGAATTGCAGAGATAACTATTAGTAGAAACAGAACTGATCTTTATGTCATCCCCATCTCTTTCCTTCCGTACCATATTTGTCAAGAACAGAATGCAATGGAGCGGTCACATGATAAATTAAAATACTTCTGGGGGATATAGTCATGAAGATTGGCCAGTGTACAGAAGAAGCATTTGCTTGTTGTTTTCAACTCCATTTTCTGACAGGGATGGTTCTAAAAAGCCGAACTGGTCTTGCAACGAGGATCTCTCCTATAAGAACACGAATATTTTTGTGAGGAGTTGGAATAAAATGTAACCTTGAAAGAATGAATGGAGCCAGTGAAGTACCTCATAATAAGTAGCAGAGAAACCTTGTGAGTAATCTAGCATGCTCTCTGTGGAAGTTTGTTGGTTGGTCACTGTGACATTGTTCTGAAAAATTATCAAGAGCCAAGAAAGTATCATCTATACAGCATACAACTACAACTACAACTACAATCCATGATTATTTTTAGTACTAGAAAAACGAGGCAGGGTCATAGGGCAATGCAACTGGCTGCAAGCAAGATCAAACTCACCATGGAGAAATCAAAGACAGAAGAGCTAGCAGTGTCATCAAGAAAAGAAGGAAGGTGTTGGTATTCCTTAACCTTCTGCCTCTTCTTACTTCTCTTGCCAAGTTTTGCTGCCTTAGATGCAGAGTAAAAGCTGCCATTATCTTGTGCATCTGGCAAGTGTGGAGGCCCAGAAGAAGCATCAGAGACCATGGACAGGTCCTCTTCCTCAGCCTCCTCCTTTTTGGCTTTCTTGTCTTTGTATTCGTCGTTATCTTCACCATCAAACTGGGAACTTGCATGTGAAAAGGCATTGTGATTCAGCTGGACAGATTGCTCCAGGTATAGAGTCCAACCAGACTCACACCCGCTGCTGCATTGTGATGATGCCAATGCATTCATCTTCCTTTCCTTGGCTGCTCCCAAAGGAATGAAATCTAAAAGGGGTAGGTTGGTTATTCACTTACCCTCCAATTTATGATGAAGAGAAGAGTGGTAAAAAGGATAAAAAAAAGAGTTTGATGAAACATGGCAATACATGGTGTGGCCTATTATTAACTGCGTGGCAACGTGGCTGTATAGTTTTGGTTTGGGGTCAGCAACAAGTTGGATAAAGTGTTGGAGAAAACCAAGAGAATCGGACTCAAATCCTAGACTAGTTTTGTCCTGACTCTCCACCCATATGTGCTAAGTGCCAGTTGGGTAGGATATAGAGGGATGCATGTAAAGAGAGAGGGAAAGAGATGAACCACAACCTTCACATGCTAGACAGCGATGCACTGTGTACCCTCTTAACAAAACCAGGTACACGTCCATTTCCCCTTCCACACTGTATGGACACCTATCCCTCTTTTCTCTCTCTCTACACGCATCATTGTTCCATTTCGGGAGAAGATTACCACTACAACACACATGTTACTAAAGGCTGATGCTGTTTTGCATTCGAGAACAAAATTACCATTACTTGTAGCAGAGGTGGTCCAGCCTTAAAAATGAGTTTGATTTAGTGCCCCGTAAGTGTGATTTAGTGTTCAAATGTGGAAAGGAAATAACGCTGTTCTGAGCATAAACAGCACACATTATTTATGATCCTCGTGCCCCTTTTTCCTTTTCTGTGCCCATCATGTGTGACGACTAAAGAATCACTCAACGGAAACATCACCCTCTTTTATAGTTTGTACTGTCATTTGCTTAGATTTCTGCAGAGCAAAATGTGCGGGTTGTTTTTTCATGTCAGTCTCATTCTCAAACAAGAAAAAAATACTCTTTTTTTTATCTTCTTGAAGAGATTCTTTCACTGTGCATCATGCAAAGAGAGAAAAATAAATGGGTTTTGCAGAACTAAGACAATGGACACTGTAAAATTTCTGGGGCACAGTGCAGTTGACTGGGATTTTATGAATCCACATGCAATCACATTCACCATCCTTCTCTTCTTTTCAAGAATTTACTCTACTAGGATTCACTCAACCATGTGGGCACGTGTGCATAATATTCATATGCGGGCTTCCACATATTCTAACACATGTCTCCACGTGCACACGCACTTTTATCTAAATCCCTCTTCCATGCTTTTCTTTTCAATTTTAATATCTATAATTCTTTTTAAAGTCACCACACTTCTTTAAAAATTCAAATAAAAAAATATTATATTTATTTCATTTTATCAGAAAAACATAAAAAAAAAATATTTTACGAACTCCAACCGTCTTAACCTGCTCGTGAGAGAATATTTTGGTTGGCTAATTGGGTTAATAATAAATAAACTCTATTACGAATATTTCATTTTTGCCTTTTTCTTTTAAATAACAAAATCATGTTCTTAATAAGATTACACTACTTGAATACCACTACCATGATTGCGAAACTTTTAGCTATCAACCAAAAGAGTTATTATTATGATTCATAACAAGTTAAGTCTTGTAAAAATTTATAAATTTATTTTGTATTACTTTAAAATGATTATCATTAAAAAAGAACAAATTTATCACACGTCGTTCCAAATTAAAAGTACATTTTTAAATGACTTTTTTGGGTAACTAAATTCCATTAGGGTTTCATTAATGTGAAGAAGCATCTGGTTAAAGTTTATCTACTGTTCAAACTACACTCGTGATTAGCTTCTCTTCTTTCTTTCTTTTTTATTTATCTTTTTTCTATGGACTAATCTGTGATCTCGTATGGGCCATTAAGCCCATTCCTATATTGACCCAGCCCAAAGATGGAGAATTATGCAAAAAAAAATTGCCTTGCTTGATTGTGTTTCGGTTTGTTAGTTCTGTTTCCTCTTCTTTCCATCAACAGTGAGGTATAGTCTTTACATTGCACTTCTCCAACTAAGTATGAATATAGCAGAGTTAATTTCATGTCTTTTGCAACCACAACTTTTAAACTAGTTTAAGGATAATGCAATGTACATTCGATTTGTTCTCAATTACTGAAAACACATGCGTTATTTATGTTCATTTTTTTAATAACAAAAAGTAATGAAATTGTGATTATAAAAATAAATATAAACAATTTTTACAATTTAATTATAAAAGGTATTTTTTTTGTAAATGATTTTTATTTATTTAATTTATAAGTTAGTTTTAAAAAAAATTAATTACATTTAAAAAAACAGTTAAATTAAAATAAAACAGTAACTTGGAGGGTAAAAATGAAAAAAAAAAAGACATAGAGGGAACTCATTTATATATAACTATAGATTAATTACAAATTACGATTGGATTGAGTTTTAATACAAGTATTATAAAATTTAATAACTATTGTGAACATCTAAGACATGGGTATTTATTAGATTATAGAAGATTTAATAAAATGATATTTGCATATTTTTTTAATAAAAATGTTAAACTGTAAATAGGTTTTAATTATATAGAGTTTAGATAGAAGTATTATTTATTTCTCAATAAATTTTTTCTTTATATCTTTTTGACCTGTCTTTAAGAGTGTGTTGTATTGGGAATTGAAGTATAAGTTTATGAAAAGTTACACTGCTAGGCTTATTAATAAATTGTTAGATCTTGTATCCGTTACGTATGGTAATGGTTATATGTGTGAATTGGTTAAATAATTTCATGAATTTACATGTATCGTGATACTTCAAAGTTTTTGTTTAAATTAGATTGTTCGGCTTATAAACTCCAAAGTTTATATTTCTTTTATCATAATATCAAATATGTATAATTATGATAAAAAATTTAATTTTATACATAATTTTTATCATATGGAAAAAAACAAACAGTGATTTGCTGTGTTGAGGTGTTCGACAGAGTGTAAAATATAAAGTGAGAAAATAAAAATAAATTTATTGGGTGTGTGGAGATATACCCAAATTCTTGTTCTCTGATTCATTCATTCATTCATTTTGTTCATCCAATCATCACATTCCCATCTTCGATCACACCACAACCCAATGAGTTATTATAATCCGCATCAGCAATCACCCGTCGGAGTTCCACCACCGCAAGGTTCCTCCTCCGTTCCGATTCCTTCCTTCTATATTCATTCCCTCTTTCTAATTCACATTCTCATTCTTTTCTTTCTCAGGTTATCCGCCGGAGGGACAAGGAAAGGAAGGATATCCACCGCCCGGATACCCGCCTCCCGGATACCCGCCGCCCGGATACCCGCCTCCCGGATATCCCCCACAGCAAGGCTATCCTCCGCCCTACCCTGCCCAGGGCTATCCTCCGCCGCCCTACGCTCCTCAATACGCTCCGCCTCCGCCCCCGCAGCAACAAAATTCACAGAACTCTGGTTGCTTGGAAGGCTGGTGCGTCTTTCTCTCTGTCTGTCTGTCTGTCTCTCTCTCTAATTTCGATCGCTGAGTCAGATCCGATCCGGCTCTTTCCGAGTTGACTCGGTGACAGTTGTCGGCGTAACGTTAGACATAATTAGCTATTGTGCGCTCTATTCGTAACTGCTTCTTTACATTCTTTTCTTGGAGACTCCGAATCTGGGTTTGTTTTTTTGCGTAGACCCACTGTTTGAATAAAATACTATGTTTTTGCAAAGATGATGTCACATTGGCATAACAAATTTTGAATCATGGGATTTGAATTTTACATGTTTTATTGCTCTTGTTTTTTTTTTTCATATTTATGAGTGAGAAATAGATGCATGCCATGGCACTGCATTGTTGTATGCTGATATTGATTTTTTGGAATCTGTGAATTGTACAGTTTGGCTGCTCTCTGCTGCTGTTGCCTATTGGATGCGTGCTTCTGAGATGACATATGCTTTGCACAAACTGGAAACTCGATGAAGTGTGTTTCAGCATTGAACTCGATCAAATTTGTGTCTCTTTTTTCTCTCTTTTCTTTGCTTTACCTTATCCCTTGTTGATTTTTTTATTATTCTTGTTAAATAATATGAACTGCTACTTGTTTCCAAACCTCAAACTGCTTCATTCACCTGCTTTTTATTGCTAAAAAAGTTACACATTGATGCTCCTTCTCCCCAAACCATTAAACCATAACGAGAGATTGAAAAACGAATGCTCTAAAATTACTTCAATTATATTGTCTCGAGTCATGTCAAAAGTAAAATTGTATGATTCTTTATGTTGTTGCAAATACAACAAGACTCGTTTTTGTGATTTATATTCAGTATTTATGTTTTCAATAAATTTTATTTTCCAAGATACATTAATCATGCATTGTTGTCTTGGATTTTATTCAAGTTCAAAAGGCTTACACTCTAAATTGGCAATAAGTTTATTCCCAACTACTAATAGGTTCTTCCACTACTTTATGAAATGGTTAGAGTGAGATTGTATTGGGTTTGTCAAAGAGTCGAAGTGCAGTTAATGAATAAAGGCATAGAGATGTGTGAATGAATGTATATTTTTATTGTGACATTTATTAGATTTTCTTATTTGTTACTAAATTTTAATCTTTTACAAGTGTATCCTTATTATTATTTTTACTAATTTACATATAAATGATTAATATGCGTTTATTGTTGAATAAACATGAAACAAAAATACAATAGAGAACTTCAAAACCAATCGAAGAAAATTACGTTTTCTTTATTTGGGTATTAAATTCTTAAAAGACACTCAATAAATACATTATTTAGCAATTGAAATATTTTAAATGAAAATAATAAATGACAAAACAAATATGACCGCTACCACACTATGGTAAACAAAGTTCACTGAGTATACTAATTTTTATAGGTGTATAAATACTAAATGTTCATAATTTTGCATCAATATTGTTTAGAGATATCATATTTATCATAATTAAGACTAAACAATGTATAAGTAATGATGGTGATTTTTTTAAAGTTAGTTTTATAGAATTAAAATAAAATTAACTCTTATAATGTTTTTAATATGAGAAAATATTTAATTTAATGTTTTTACTGTCATCACATAGTTACCATCTGACACAATTTCTTGTTTAACTTATAATTTTTTTATATAAGTTCATTAATAACGTAAAAATTATTATTATTTATTAAGATGAGTATTTTTATAAGTTTTACATAAATAAGACTGAATTTTTGCCTCAATAACACTCTGTTAATCCTATAGTAAAACATGCGTTCACTGACTAATTAGTATAGCAATCGATACTGATACTTCTTTCTTATGCGACTTTTTGTTAACTACAAGTACTATTTAATTTGATTATATATTAATTGATTAATAGTTCATTTAAGAAAAATGTTAACAATACACAATTAAAACACAAAAGTAATATACAATCTTTTACTATTGGTTGAAATTTATCGTAAACTATAAAACTACGTGCACAAAACTTATTAAATAAGTCATGCAACTAAAAAATAAATAATCTTTTATGCATTTTAATTACTGGTTGAAAATATTATTAAATATGAATAATTTAAAGAATCTTTAATATACATTGAAATATGAATCTTTATTATTGTTAAATGAACTAAAAATAAACTAAAAATTCCCTGCATTTGGTTTGCAATCTTTTTTTTAGGAAACAGGAAAAGAAAATACATTTAAAATTTTAAAGATTTTGCAAGTTCTTTAAACCATACCACTCTTACATGTTACAAAATATTGTATAAATTTTCTTCCTTTCAGTTTTTACCCAAAGAAAAGAAGAAAAAGTTTACTGTGGAAACAGAAAAGAGTCGCATCATTGCTCTTTTCTTGAGTTTCCAGTAAACAAGTTTGTAAATAAAATAAAATAGAATAAGATTATTTTAAACGGTTTAGTTACTAATCCTTTTGGTATCGCCTTCCTTTTCCCATTAGTTACGAAAACCTTTCACCGAAGTTGGTAGAATTTCAGAAACCAGTCGAATTCGCGGAGCTTTATCGGCGATTGGAAGACCCTTCGTTTCAAAAAAATTCTCGCTTTTTCAATTCCAGGTGATCTCCATGCTCTCATCATTCATACCTTTTAGTTTTATTATTATTCTTGTATATATTATTTTGTTACTATTTGGTATTGATTTTGTACAATAAGGTTGGTTTTGTTTTTTGGGATTGGGAGTACAAGGATTGTGCTTCTTCATTAGATTTCTGTTTTCGGAGGAAATTAACCCAATTCATGTATTGACACTCACACCTGGTTTTTGGGCCTCTTTTTACCCCTCTTATGCAGTAATTTGCAGAATTTTCAACAAATAGAACTCTTTCTTTGGTGCTTTTTTTTTAGTATAGGATCCGTCACCCTCATATGATTGCGTGTTAAAATTTTGCTGTTTTTGTTCATTCACTTTTCGACTTAAACGACACGAAATAGGAAGCATTGTACAGACTCATTAGTTCTTCATTTGAGTATAAAAGGCTTAGTGGGGTTAGCTTTTCAACTGCAATCTTAGTGCTTCGAATTTGTCTTATTATCTCTGTGAATCTTTTGCGCTTTATTCGACGGTATGAACTTCGAGGTCTGGCTTCGACAGTAATTAAGCTTTCAATTTTGTTGATTTAGTTTTTCCCCCAGAATGGCAGAGAATTCAGATGACGAATCATTGTTGGCTCGCATAGAACAACTGGAAAGGGGTATGTGCATTTTTACTTGTACATGTTACTTTAACTCTCTTACAAGGGTCGTTTTAGGATTAGTAAGAACACTAGACTGATGTTGATTTGATTAAACTGTTGTCTCCTGTAAAATTTTATCTGGCGTTGAAGTCATTTATTATAGTCATTGAACTTACAAAGTATATAATTTTGTAGAGCGTGATGAATTACACAAGGATATCGAACAGTTATGCATGCAGCAAGCTGGGCCTGGATATCTTGCTGTAGCTACCCGATTGCATTTTCAAAGGTATCTGTTTATTTTCCTATTCTTTAGGCAATCTACATACAATCTATTATATTCAACTCTGTGCCCAATTAGGACAGCTGGATTGGAGCAGGAGATTGAGAGTTTGAAAAAGAAGTTGGCGGCTTGCTCAAGAGACAATCTAAATCTGGAAGAGGAGCTTTCTGAGGCATACAGAATTAAAGTGAGTTATCGAATATTTTGACTTTGTGGCGTAAAATTCATTGTATTTTGTTTACATATTTACTTTACTATATTCAGGGTCAACTTGCTGATCTGCACAGCGCTGAGGTTTCAAAGGTCTCTCTCTTTCTCCTCACCCGTTGCTCTTCATTTTGTTTTACACTCTAGCACTGAGATTGCATTAGAGGAATTGCTATCCAGCTTTAGCAACTTGTGGAGAGTTGCTGGATGCAAAATTACAAACTGATTACATTTATTTGTCTGAATTTTTTTTACACTTGGTTGAAAGTCTTATAAGGGATTATGGTGAGAACATGACGGCAAGCTATAGTTTGTTGTGATCATGCGATAGTTTATTGAAAGAGTTAACATGTTTTGACTGATGTGACTTGTGAGGTGGATGTTTTTTGGTTTGTACTTCGACTGAGTTGTCCACGAGGAATACTGTTACTAATGACTTCAAATTTAATGTCCAGAACATGGAAGCTGAGAAGCAGGTAAAATTTTTCCAAGGTTGTATGGCTACTGCTTTCGCTGAAAGGGATCAAGCAATAATTGAGGTTACAATATTGTCTGTTTTCCTTAAAGAATATCGTTTTCAGTACTTTGTAGTTTTTTGTGGTTGATAATTTCAAAATTCCTTTATATTAACAGGCTGAAAAGGCCAAAGAAAATGAGGAGACTATGTTCCAACAAATACATGGCTTCCACCAGAGGTAACTCAATCTTTGTGTCATTTTAGCGCTTACATATTAATAAAGATAGGTGACTTAGGAGGTCTGAGAAAAGATCCTGCTTTTATTTTATGTAAATAGACGATGATGATGCATTATGCACTTGTTGCTTGATTATGTTTGGTGTAACATATTGAGATCCACCCAAGAATTATAACAACTATGGTTATCATAAGAGACATGTTTTACTTTTTCTCACCTATGGTTTTCCATTTTAAATGATTTATTCATCTTACATGGCAAATTTGGGATGTTGCATTTCCATATAGTCTACATTTATTTCAGTTGAAACTGTTCTTGCAAGTTGCTAGTGTGTCTGTTCTCTTTATATGGAAGGCCTTGTTTTCTGTAAGGTAATTTACTAAGCAAGATTGAAAGATTAAAACTTATGTGCCTATTTTATGATTACCTATACCTCTGTTCTCTATGATCTTGTTTTCTATGACATGGAGGATATGTTTACGTGGAAAAACAATTTTTATTTTACTTGCAACCTATCTTTAACACAGGGTAGAGGAGCTCACCGCAGATTGCCTTAAACTAAAGGAGTTTAATGATGCTCTACAAATTGATCAAGCAGTGCATATGAAGCAAAATGAAAACTTCAAGAAAGTAGTGTTCTCGCTCTCCTTCCTCTGTAACTCTATCTTTCATTTTAATTTCCTTTGTTAGTCTGTACAAAGCTTATCCAATGGTTTCTTAGGATACAAAACTAATACATGAAAAATAGTTATCTTGCATATATCCCTATCAAGTTCTTCAATATGCAATTTATAATAACATATTTGTTTTGGCATTTAATGGATCTTAAATACATGACTAAACTTTTGGTTCTCTCTGTGTATGTTTTTATGAATTTCAGGTAATTAATAAGTTCTTTCAGATCAGACAACCTTCTGTGAAGGAATTTGAAGATACAAGTTGGGATGAGAAATGTGCATGTCTTTTGGGTGACCCTGAGGAGGCGTGGAGTTTCAATGATGCTTCCACCTCTAAATACGTTGTAAGATTTCAAAAACCCTAATATTCTCTTTCCTTGATTATCAGATGATGTGTTCCTTATGTTATGCTGGTTGTTCAGCATGCTATCCAGCACGACTTGCTATAACTCACCACATCCTTTGGAACGTGGTTTGATTTGGCATGCTATTTACTTATGAGATAACAGATGACTGTTGTTAAATAGGAGATTACAGTAATGAGATTATATATCTGTACATATTGTGAATAACACTTTCTCAGACAGAGTGCATTAGAAGAACAGCTGGAGAGACTTAGGAATTCCATGGATTACCTTCAAAATAAACTGAGGGTGGTATGATCTAATTATCTTTGTTATCAGCTTATTGCTGCGTAGGTAACCCTAATTTTCAATCATCAGTTATTCTTACTCTGTTTTGGACGCTTTAGGGCTTGGAAATTGAAAATCATTTGAAGAAGGGAGTCAACGTACTGGAGAAGAAACAAGTGAGTACTTTCAAAATTTGGAATCAAAATGTCATTTTAATACATCTGTTTATTCTGGATTCTGATAACTTATTTGCAGATTTATATGGACAAATTGGTTCAGAACGGCATAGCAGACTTGAAAAGTTATCATTCTAAGTGTAGGGATGAAATTATGAACTTACTTGGTGATGGAGAATCCATTATTAAATCCTTAACCAATGTAATTGATGAAAAAATCCGGAGTTTTGATCTGAGTACCGTACCAAATTTGACCCTTCAAAGAGATGCGGAACTAGAAGAATCTGAAGGTGTTGGTATGCATATAAGCCCTCAAGCTAAACCTATCTCTGATTACAAGGTTTGAAACTCCATGCTAATACTGAATCCCTTTTACAAAAGGACAACTCATTTTTGTTTATAGCAAATAGTGCACTTGTAGAAATACGATACTTGTAGAACTATAGATAGTGCATAGCGTAGTAAAGGAGTATGATTTATTTCATATTCTAAGTTACAGACTGATTGTAGCATACTTTTCTTGGATATTTAAATGGTTGAGAATTAAAAATATGATAGCATTACACACAATTACAAATTAAAACAATGGACTAAAAAGAAGAGATGTAGAGGGAAAAGAATGACATAATATCCTAAGAAAATGAGTTTTTCAATCAGTTCAGTATTTGTCAAGCCGAAATTGGGCTAGTCACCTTCAATGGCAATGTGACCAGCCCAATCATGTTTAAGTGATACGGGCTGATGTAATACTCTCATGCTCACCTGATTACTTCCAAGCTGAAAACAAGCCAGGCTTATAACAAAGAATGCAGTGGGTTTTCCTACAGCTTTTACAATGTATTCTATCAGTAAGATAAACTGGTTTTTAATATAATAAAGAAGTTCATTATTTTTTATTTTTAAATTTAAATGTGTTAATTATGATGGTATAATAATGGCAGTGCTCTTATTAAAGTAGCAACGGATATATCTTAACTTGGTCGAGTTTACCGTCTGTCTTCATTTTATTGATATTTTTTGATAGTTACAAGATGCAAGACTAATAATCTTTTATTTACTCTTTCACAGAGGAACAGTCCTAGGGCACTGTCAGTGGGTGCTGGCTTAGAAGGTGATGCATCTAATGTTTTAGCAATGGCATTGCAAGAGAAGGTATTTTTTTCATCTTCACTTTTATTAAAATATTGTGTATTTACTTTCTCTTTTTCTCATTGCTAATCAAGATATTTGTGCTTCCAACTTCTTGCGATCTGGCTCTCTGATATTTACCATGCTTTATATTTCAGGTTGATGCATTATTGCTTTTATCACAGCAGGAAGAAAGACATCTACTGGAGAGAAATGTGAATTCAGCCCTACACGGTAAAACTGAAGAACTTCAGAGGAACTTGTTGCAGGTACTTGTCCGTAACACTTTGGAACACTGCAATTACTGATATTCCAGTAGCTTGGTTCTAGTAGAGTCTAGAAAATGGTTTATGGTCGTGCAAAGTGTACTATACAGGCTATCTTGGTCTGAGAAGAATGTTAGTTGTTTGTGTGCACTATCTGAGTTTATATTTAACTGAACTTCACAAAACTGGTTTTTAAGATGAAGATTACATCTTACTTATATATATATATATATATATATATATATATATATATATATATATATATATATATTATAATTCGGTCTTACTTCTAGTCAATCTAGAATTTCCAACCATTAGTTATTTATTTTTTATCTATTTATAGACCATGTTTGGTGTCATTATGAAACTTGAACATCCCAACTAGTTTGCACCTTAAAGTTCCATCAATAATTTGCCACTATATAAGCCATCATAAAAGAAAGAACATACAAAAGCATGAGGAGACTAGGCCAAAACTCATGCAAGAAAAAAACCACCTCCAAACAACTAACAAAAGCTGAATTATGGGGAGGCTTAGGTGATTTTGAAAGAAATCAAATCTAATGTTAGAAGGTAAATTGTCAAACTAAAAGAAATCAAGTCTATTATCCACATCAAAGTTAGCAAACGCATCAACTCTCTTATTCCTCAGCGAAAAGATATGAGAAAACTTAAACTCCAAAGCTTTGCAAATGATTAGAGCTTTTTGCCAACGGGTCTTCAGCTTCCATGGAACAACTTCTGGGTTCTCAAACGCATGACAAAGTTATGCACATTCATCAGATTATGATCATTAGAAGCAGCAAAACGATTAGAACAATAATTCAAAACATGAGTCTCAATTTGTTTTTTACTATTCAAAATATTTTCTGAATTAATCAGTTTAGTAATATGGTAGAAGTCCTTCTCGTTTTAAAATTTGCATGGAAAAATCTAGTGCCTCTATCACCATCATTAAACCAATCAATGCGTGCCTTATCCTTCCAGAATTTAGATCGCCTTTACAAAGCCAGCTTAAACTCATCCAGGGATTATTGGTTACTATATTCTTTTCTTTTTTTGTAATTTTTTATTCATAGTTTTCATCAATGAAGCTATGGTATGTTCCTCTTCAAGATATGTAAATAGTATGTTAGAAATAACTTTTGTGCCTCTAACTCCTGTGTCGAAGCAACAAAATTTTAGAATCACATGTACAAAGATCGTTGATACTATTTACTGTTCACAACTAGCTTTTTACTTGGATTTTATTTTTTTTAACTTCAGGTTACTAATGAAAAGGTGAAAGCTCTCATGGAATTGGCTCAATTGAAGCAGGAGTATCAATTACTTTTGGAGTATGATTACTTTAATGATGACAGTTGCTAATTCAGTAATTTTTGCATCACTGTATATTTTTATGCGGTTGCCCTGTTATTTTGGAGTGAATTTTTTCCAAAGCATATTTCCTGTTTTCTTCAGTAAAAATATCCATTGCAGAGTAAATATTATTTTTATACTTCTGGTTCTTGTGTTATTTTACTATTTTAAAGGATAAAGTTTCACTAATATGCTTTGCTGTCTATACTATTTTTCGTACGTGTATCTTATAAGGTAGTATTTTACTTACTTTTTTTTGTACTTTCCCAATTCTTTAAAATTCCTCTAATTAATTTCTGTAAAAGTTTTATTATTGGGCCTTTTGTTCATTGGTAAAAGTTATGTTTCGGCTTCTCCATTTAATGAAAGGAGACTAACAAAAAAGTTGGGCAAAATACTACACAAGTAAATGAATTTGATTGTCTTCAACTCTTCATTCTTAGAATCTGGACATCATGCGAAGAGCTTATATGCAACAGCAGTATATTATTTTCATTTTTCGGGTTTTAAAGTAACACTAGTTATCTTTATGATACTGAAGTACGAAGCTCAAAGCCGTGCTTTATTTTTCATTTCCCTGAAACTTATTGCTTTAAACCACAATAGCAACCACCACCTTATTGCTATAGAAATTACAAAGTCTTCATGAGTCTAATTGGCTTTGATTGCCCTTCATATACCCTACTTCTGTCTTCTGGCACGCTGTTGTTTCTTTTCACAGTCTTGATAATTTTATAAAAACTAGATTTATTGTATTGCATGCGAACAAAGTAATAGAATATATTTATGGAACAATCAGAGTTCAGCTATGTCTCTTCCTTTAATCTTATTTTTATGCTTTACTACTGTTATTGTTTTACAAGCAATTGGATTTTTCATCATTCATCAGCTTCAGTTGAATTTATCCCACTCTAGTTGTGTTTCCTTCTCCTGCAACTTCAAAGGATTCTCCTTTAATGTGGAATGTCATTTATTTTATTTCGTTCTATTGCATGTGCAGAAAATTGGGTAATGAACCTAATCAAGAGAAAGGTGTGGTCAACACTGGAGACAGAAAGCTTGTTACTCGTGAAAGAGATGGAACTTTAAAGAACTTACTAAAGAAATCCTATTTGAGACGATGGATTGCCCCCCTGGATGTTAGTGTAAATGAAGTTGACAGTAGTTCAAATAATGAAGGGAAAACTCTCAATCATCAATCCAGCGGCAGTATAGATTTTGCAAGGCATGTGTTAAATTTCGGAATTTGTGTGTTCTGATTCTATTCCATTAATGGATGATTGTGGCTTAGACTTACCGGTTTTGGGTAAGTAAAATTTTATGGTAGAAGGATGATACCCTCAGTCCAAGGTACAATTACAAAAAGCCTTTCATTTCAAAATACTTCAGGGGAACATTTCATTCACCCCAAGGAGATGAGTAGGGTATTAGACTTCGGTTTGTCAAACACAAGATATTGCCTTACTGCACTAAAATTAATCCCTTCGGGTTCGGGATAGTTTAAACTTTAAACCATGTCAATGTCATATCTATTTTGAGATAGCATCAAGTATGGTGTTACTTTTCAGCCTTCTGTTTATTTACGTAGTTTACTTCTGTGTAGCAGAATGAAGATTGAAAATGCAACTCTCAAGGAAAGCATGGAAAGCATGGAACATTTAACTTCATCAATTCATCGGCTTCGTCTCTCTCTTTCAAAGGTATCATACTGTTTTATTTCACAACTGTAAAATTTTGATATTTGAAAGAGACCAGGGAAAGAGGGGGCTTCATGTTGAGATTGCAATGTTTTAGGTCAAAAAGGGAAATTGTTGAACTTAAGCTCTCTTTTAACATGGATTAACCAGAAACCATACCCTGTTTACTTTTTGAAACTTGAAAGCTAAAATGTATTGACATGGATTTTAGGCCAAGGAGTGTGTGACTTCGGAAGGTACAATTTCCGGTGTTTCAGAAATCCTTAGTGACGTTATTCATGAAGCAGAACTTTTAAGGACTGCTCTAAGCAGCTCCTTGCCAACCAGCTGGCCTGTTGAGGAAGATATTAGTTACATTGGATACAGCGTGGGCACTGACAGGGGAGATCACGAAGGCAGTGATGAAAAGATGGATACTGTTTCTGCTGCAGGGCTTGAAATGGTCGAGCTTTTGATTTTTTCGGCTCAGACTTTGATGGACTTACAAACCAAAATAGTATTCGTTCCTGGTATAGAAGTTTTATGAACAGCTCCTTGTGTGACAGTATAAGTCATCTTAGGTGCTTTGTATATTTGGCTGGTGTAGCTGAAGCCCGTTGTCCTGCTTTGATCCTGCAGGTCATGAAACATGTTGTGTTTATAACTCTCACGCACCTGCAGTTCTTCCTTGCCTCTAAGCCTAAGATTAGTTGCATGCCAATTGTTTCTATGACGGTATTTATTCTATTACAATGTGTTCATGTTAGTCTGTGATGCTTTTAAAGATTGTAATTTATTAACGTATCATGTGTTGAGTTTAACCTGGTTCCATCCGCAAGAAAAAAAAATCTATTATTAGACTTGGAGATATTTCATATTAGAAGATTCTCAGGATTAAAATCATTGAGAAGTTGAATTCAAATCAATATGAAAGTCAATATAAAAACTTAGGTAGTTTTGAGACGTGGTTGCATTATTCCTTGAAGTGTACTTTTTCTGCACTAGGTTTTCAAATTAAACAACCTAAAAATCCATAAACCCATTTTTCGTGACAATTACTTAGTGACCAATGAACCAACATCTCAAATTTTTAAATTCCAAATTAAATATTCACTCTAATAAGTTGTACATGCTAGGTTTTATCAACTATCTAATTATGTAAATCAAATTATATATTAAAAACTTTTTCAACTATTTAATGCTTCATTACATAAATTTTATCTATCGTATATATCTTCAAAACACAATAACACCTATTTGAAATTTCTTACAAGGGATAGTGGAGTCAATGTTAAACTATTTGAACTTAAATTAATATAATTTAACTTAATAAATGTTTTAAATTAGTGTTTCAATTCACGGTGACATTAATTTATACCATATATTATAAATTTCATCACAACTTTAAAAACTCATCTAGATTGTATGAAATTTGATGTAATTTGTATCATAGATGGTTGGTAGAGTCAATTTCATTTTGCAAATGAACGTGGAATTTCATACAATTTCATTATTTCAACCAGCAAATTTTTTATTAATGCTTATGTACTCAAATTTGGTGTATTATACAAATTAAACATCTATATGTATATATTTCTCACTTTTGGTTAATTATGCTAAAAAAATTATAGTAAAGGTTAATAAAATAAAATTATGGAACATACTGTATTATTTACTTATTAATATTCATTTGTTTTCAGTAGGATAAAAGATTGGGCTTATTAAGAAGCAAAAGCCCAATAAAAGTTCGGGGAGAAGTGAGCGCGAAGTGGAAGGCGATGGAGGGAACCGAAGCCGCAGCGAATGGTGATGGCGACGGAGATGGTGGCGATCGTCCATGGCAATCTTACCACACTGTTTACACAACCGCTAAAGCAGGTCTCATTCTTCTCTTTAATTCACTTTCACAAACACTTATTTCGCTCTTGTTTCTCTGAATTTCACCTTCGAATTAAATGGATTCAATTGCTCTGCTATTGCCTATTGTTAAGGAATGGAAGGGGTTGACAAGGAGAAAGTTCAGAGAGTAGTTTACGAAATGAGTAAAGGATCCAAATATTTTCAAAACGAGGAACGCAAGGAGGCTTTTATTAACCAGAAAATTCAGAACTTGCGAATTCAGTGTACTAAGCTCACACAAGCAGACCTGGCCCACTATCGCAAGGTAATATAATGAAATCATCTCACGCTTGTAACCCGATTCTCTTCTTTCTAACAAATTCCCATTTTGTTGGTTCCCTTTCTTTAAAGGAGAGCTCATTAAATTTTAATGCTTTTAACACATTAGTTTAATGTATCAGTTTTTATTATGACAGGTGGCTGATAGAAGAATTGTTGAGCTAGAAGCTTCGCGTGACCTTTCGAGGATTTGGTTACATGTAGATATGGATGCTTTCTATGCTGCAGTGGAGACTTTAAGTAATCCTACATTACAGGGCAAGCCAATGGCTGTTGGGAGCATGTCCATGATATCCACTGCCAACTATGAGGTTTACTTTCTCAATGCATTATAATCTTGATATATTATTTTTTCACTATTTTGGAATCTGAAATGATCTGGTGGATGTTTGAAAAAATAATCTGCATGAACTCCACTGAATTGTGGAATTCCTGGTTCTGATCTGGTCTTTACCCAGGCCCGAAAATTTGGGGTTCGTGCTGCCATGCCTGGGTTCATTGCACGTAAGCTATGTCCAGAATTAATCTTTGTCCCAACAGATTTCAAGAAGTATACTTACTATAGTGATTTGACTAGAAAAGGTATTATTCTTTTTGTGATCAATTTGGTGACTTTTTCTTTTAATTAATGATGCTAGCTTGATATAAACTTATTGTTGTTAGTTTTCCGGATATACGACCCCAATTTCATTGCTGGTAGCCTGGACGAAGCATACCTTGATATAACTGAAGTTATCAAAGAAAGGAATGTCAAAAGTGAAGAAGTAAGTTGGCACAATTAAATTAAAAATGAAAGACCTTTAATGTATTCAATCTCTTGATTTTTTGAATTTGGACGTAGATTGCCCAAGAACTCAGAGCTGGTGTTTATGAAGAGACCGGTCTCACATGTAGTGCTGGAGTGGCACCAAATCGCTTACTTGCCAAGGTTCTATCTAACTCGCATTTTCTTGATAAACTGTAAAGTAGTAGAGATGAAATGATTATTTTATCTGCTTGGGAAATTTCATGCTATTACATTACAATATTGACATTTAGTCTCATGTAGGTTTGTTCAGACATAAACAAGCCAAATGGACACTATATTTTGCCAAATGACCGCATGGCTGTTATGACCTTTGTATCCTCCCTTCCTATCAGAAAGGTATGCTTGAGTTTATATGCCCTTGCTTGTCTTTAAAAGAGGTTGCTTTGTGATTAATAATCATGAATGATATTGACAGATTGGGGGCATTGGTAAGGTCACAGAACATATTTTAAAGGGAGTTTTTGAAATTAACACATGTGAGCAGATACTGGAGAAGAGTAGCTACCTTTATGCACTTTTCTCTCAGCCAACAGCAGGTTAGCCATCTGTTCAGGTGTTGTTGCTCTCGTTATTACTGCGCAAGTTGTGTTTACTCCCTGTAGATTTTCTATATTTACGTGGAAATTCAGCTGAACTTAAAACAAGTTATTTATTTTGTATTTTGATGTCTATTCTGAAAACAAGTTATGCTTTCTGCTGCTACTATTTTGGCAAGTTTGTAATTTAGGTTTTCTGACCATTGTTTCTTGTGTTCATCATATGTCCCGTTCCAAATTAATTATGGGATTCTTTAATAACATGTTTTTTTTTGTCAATTTGCTGCAGAATTTTTTTGCTCTGTAGGTTTAGGTCTTGGGCAGACAGATTCTCCCCAAGTAAGATTTCGGAAAAGTATTAGTAATGAAAGAACATTTTCTGCCACTGAAGATGAGGTGCTATTGCATAAAAAATTAGGTATCCATCTTGTCTATTACCGTTTAACCTTTAAAGGAAAATTGTTTGATTGTAAATGTAGTCAACGTATTCTAGTGAATTGTTTGGGCTTTGTAGTACCTCTTTATTGAAACTGATATCTGGGTTTCAATTGATTTGGATTGCAGCCCTAAATTTACTATGCATACTTGACTTTTCAAAAAGTTTAGCTATGTCATGCTGAGTTTTTGAATTAGATAGGACATTGGGTATATTGACTCATCAGCATATGAATCATGCAAAGCTTACTTTTGCAGTGGAGCTTGCTGAAATGCTATCGGCTGACATGCAGAAAGAGGGTCTGTGTGGGCGAACATTGACTCTTAAACTGAAAACTGCTTCTTTTGAGGTATTACTAGTTATTAATGCTTTGACATTTTCCTAGTAGTCGAGAGAAATTTAGTTGGTTTGTCACCTCTGTGTATTAAAATTGATTGGAAAAAAAAGTCACCTGTTGTTCAAGAGAAATTAAGTTAACCTCAAGGATGATTTTGTTGTCTTCTTTAATTTTGTTCTAGGCCCTTTAGAGATGCTTTATTGTATCCCTACATTTTACTGTCCTACTATACTTTTCTTTCAAGTTCTAATAAATGCACAACCTACAGGTTCGGACCAGAGCTGTGACTTTACAAAAGTACATCAGCTCAACTGAGGATATCTTGAACCATGCTAAAAAGTTGCTAAAAGCTGAACTTCCTATTTCAGTAAGATTGATAGGTATGTGGTTCTGTTAGGTTTGTTATTGTTGAGATTTATCAAGACAGTGCTCGAGGCCAAGATAAAAAGGCACTTAGTGCTTACAGATAGACTGTGAGAATTCATATTGGTGCCTCATCTGTGTCAGCGTAACAAAGATTTTTCTTCTGTTAGGCCTTAGAGTATCTCAGTTTAATGGAGACAAATGTAGTGCTACGCCTGATCCTACACAGAAGACCATTACCAACTTCATTACTTCGGGAGATGTCAATAGAAATTGTAGTTCTTTTCCAGATGTTGCAGATCGTGACTTTGTCAGTGATGCAGAAACCAATCTTTCTGTTGACATTCAGCAGACGAGTCAACTTGATTGGAAAGATCCTTTTGTTGGTAACTATTTGTCAGATGGAGATTACCAAAGCTGTATTCTCCGGAAAAATGATGGTATAGAAGAGGTCTCTCTCTTTCTCCCCACTTGTTTAGACTTGTAGCAGATATTTAAATGGACTCAGAAATTATTTGAGGAGTGTTCTCCTGTCACTTCTATTTATGTTTTCTGTTATGTTACCAGGTACAAACACCTAGTAATGATGCTACAAGTTCTCACCACAGTGGATTTACAGAAGCGCTGGGATCTACTTTCCAGGAGCAGTTTGAAGGCATAAATGTGCTGAATGAATCTAAGTTCCTGGAGAGTGCGAGGCTTAATTCTTGTTCTCAGGAGATGACAATGTTGTGGCTGAATGACTACAAATGTTCACTTTGTGGAATAGAACTACCTCCAAGTTTTGTTGAGGAACGATTGGAGCACTCTGATTTTCATCTTGCCGAAAAGCTTCAAAAGGAAGAATCTAGGATTCACCAACCATGTGTTCCTAGTGGAAGGTACGATATTTATCTTTTACAATTACAAGTTGATAGATAGGAATTGACAGAGTGCAAGCGTGTGTTCAGATTTTTGCTTATGTATTATTTAATGTAACGTATTGACAAATGTTCTTTCAGTCGGAGTCAAAAGGATGGAATCACTATACAAAGCAAATCTAAGAAGCAAAAGTTGTCGCAGAAAGAAGGCAAATTTATACCCATTGATTCCTTTTTTGTTAAAAAGTAATCAATCATAGCTGTCAAATTTATTATAATGTACAGAATAACAAAAATTTTGCCTTCTATTGTATGATATACATGCTATTTTTTCCTTGTAACATGTACAAAATAAAAATTCATCTGCTTGTAACTTAGGCCTTAGTATTAAAGCTTGTAATTTAGGTTGTGTAAAATAGTTTTTTTCACACTACACTATCTCCAAGTTGAATTGAAGGGACTTAAATTGACAGGAAAGAAGTTGTTTTTCAAAAGGTATTTCTCTGACAAACAGGAGTTGGTTTATTGGCAACACATTTTCTGATACAGTTCAAGGAGAGAGATGAAGGATACATTTTTTTTTATAAAAAAAAGTGTGATGAATTTTCTATTTGTTTTGAAATACTGAGTATAAAGTTTTTTAAGTATACCTATTTTGTGTTTGACAAATCCCAAAAAAATTAGTCTCCATGTTTGATGGTGATTTTATTTGATGATGAAAAAAAAAATGGCTTCACGAGAAACAAGAACAAAGAAGCTCACACATTTGTGGCATTGTCATGTTCGGAAATTCTTTTATCTTGTTACTATCATTAGCAAAAATAGAAAAATTTGTCATCCATTAAGTGAAAATGAATAATTTTTTGGTTATACAAAAAATTAATAACTGGTTGTAGATATTTCTTTTACTTAATTATTTTTTAAAAGGTCAATATTCATATACAAATATCATGATTATTGTGAGTGTTGCAGTGATTGCTTAGTTTAATTTTATGTTCTTAATTTTGTTTCTTATTTTTAGTTTTGTCTCTTCTTGTTGATCCAATAGTTTTTTTTTTAAATTAAATATATTTTTAATTTTTAAATTTAGACGTAAAATTTTAAACACAAAAATATGTAATGCAAATGAATTAGAAGATTTATATTTATTCAGTTTTCAAGTCTGATGATGAAAATGTATCAAAATTTGAGATAAAAAAATAATTTTATATATAAATTTATAAACTAAAAATATATTTATTATTTTTTAAACAAATATTTTTATATAAACAAATAATTTAAGCAATGATGTTTAACATTAATTAACCCTCTTAATCAATTATATTATATATAAGACAAATATATTTAAATGAAAGAAAATCTCCTCATTTCATACTACCAAAAACTTCATTGATTTTCATGACAATAACTTATTCCAACATCTCAAGTATGTGTTCAGAAGGATGATAATTAATATCTATGATGAGTATAATTTATAAATGAGGTTATTTTTTCAAAACATGAAAAGTGTATCCATTTCAACATTTCTGAAAAAAAAATATCTAAACTTTACAAATGTCTTGTTAATGTAATCTTACGGTTAACTTGTTATATTTTAACTACATACTAACGTTAAAATAAATAAATTAATGAGCGATCAATAATTTTAAAATTATAGAAAGTTTTTCAATTGAAATTTAAAATATATTGATTAAATTAATAAAATTAAATATTCATAAAAAAAATATTGAAAAGAAGAGTGCGTGCATTGTGTGGATAAAAGGAGAGAAAGAAACCTAAGTCATAAGACTCGTTCACTCACTCGCTTCTGAGAATGTCTCGTCGTCACTCCGATTCCAAGCGACGCCATTCCAGATTCGATCCGCAACCCAGGTTCCTCTCTCTTTTCTTCTCAACTTTTCCGTTTCTCTTTCTCCCTCTTCACACTTTTAATGCTTAAATTGTTTGGTCTATTTTTTAAATTTTGGGTTGTGCGGTGTTTAGCAGTAATTCCTATCGCTCTTTAATGCGTTTAAGCCAATCAATAATTCTAAATTTGCAAGTCGAGTTTGGAAAGATGCGCGGGTGTTGTAATGATGCATTGTATTGTATTGAATTGTAGCCCGAAGAGATATAGGAGGGATGCATATGGAAAAGAAGAGAAAGAGAGAGTGGCAAACGGCGCTAACGTACAAAATGGAGACCACCGGCGGCTGAAAGAACATGATCCTCCTTCGACTAAGCAACGATCTGCCTCTCTTCACAATAAACCAAATGATCAGCATGCACCTCATCCCACTCAAGTATCCACATCTCCCTTATTTTCATTCTTACTTTCTTTCGCTTTTAATTTGTTTTTCACACTGTCGGAACTATATCAAAATTCTTGCTATCGGAAATTATTCTTACGGCTTCAAATTTGGAAGCGCTTAGAATATTTAGTTGCTTGTGTTTCCATATGAAATAAAATCTCTTCATTCAACTAGAGATTTTAAATTTTGTGTGCTTGATTTTTATTCAGTGTACGCATTCTATTTTTTTGGGGGTGATGTAGTGGGGTTCGTGTTCAGCACCATGCCTTCAAGTGCCTCTGTATATATATAACCACCTTAGGCTTGCCTATGCATGTCTTATAACAGCACGAGAAACGAGGTAGCACTGGGCAGGTTGGCCAAAGCTCAGGTCAAAGGAAAGCAGGTGGTGAGTTTCCATTTTTTATTTATTTTGGTTTTGTATTATCTTCGTATTTTCTGTTATCTTTTCAGTCATGAGTCGTGATTGGGAGTCCCGTATAGGGATGATTTGTATATTGACTCTAGTCATGCAAGTGCAATATTTCTTTCATTTTATGCTAGAAAAAATGCTCTCTTTTTTTCAGTTATAATGTGTTCTATTCATTTTGTTGTAAAATGTGGTTGAGAATTAAAGAAGTTTTTGTAATTTTGAGCAACCCGAGCCTTCTTTTGCATGAAGTAGAAATATGACTTACAAACACGAAATAAATATAATCTGATTGCTTTCTTTTATTTTAGAGCGTGGATGGTGGAAGAACACAAGAAAGCAACTTCATGAAAGGGCAGAGACAAGTCACCGTAGAGAACAGAGAGATGGTAAATCACAGGCTAAACTAGATGATAATACTTTCCAGAGAAGAGATGATTTTTCTGAAAGGAAAGAGGATCCACTTCCTACCTTAAGGAAAAGACCTGCATTTAGGGAGAAGAGGATTCCAATGGAATCAGTAGATGCTAATCTGGTTGCAGCAGTGGCGGTAAATTTGAGTGAGATTAACCACCCTGCAGGAAGGAATGACAGGAAGAAGGAGGAAAGAAGCAACAATCCACACCATTTGGGTAGACCTGAAAAGCCTTTTGCAGATGACAGAGCACCTAACAAGGCTGGAGCTAGGAGAGATGGGTTTCCATCAAGAGGAAGAAGGTATGGGGACAATGACAGTTACAGGGGAAGAGATAAATTTAATGGAAGACAAGGTTATCGTCTGGATAAGATTCAAACTGAGAAGTGGAGGCATGATTTATATCAAGAGGTAAGTAAGGATCCCATTCCACAGAACGAGGATGACCAGATTGCAAAGCTGGAAGCACTCTTGGCATCATAATAGCAAACAGCAGGCAGATCTTAAATCGTGCCTATCAACTTATAAGCATGTGTTGCTATAAGCTGTTGAGTCTGTCTCTGTATCAAGTTATTGCCACCTTCAAAATGCCAGGGATGTTAAGCACAACAGCTATCAGTTTTTAGAATCTATCTTGATTCAATCCTCGATGTCTGAGACTGACAAGCTTTGAAAGTGAAATTACATTAAATGCTCGAGTTTTCCTCAACTACCTTTAAGCTTGTTTTAGACAATCCCTAGTTTGCAAGTTTGTCAATGTCTAGGATTTGTATTTTGGTCTATTTATGTGTAACGCTCTCAAGTATGTCAAGGTCGTGATTGGGTTGAATTGGAGAGGGAAGTATCTCAATTTTCATAACATGACCTGGTAAAAGTCTCTACATTTAGGAACAAATGACTACAAGTTACGGACATTTGCTTTTATTTAACATTGTTAAATGCTAAAGAAAATCGACGAAAAGCGTGCAAATTCAAATATATATATATAATCATTGTTAATTGTAATTTATTGTTTCTCTAACGGTTTGTCTTATATTATTTGAGAATTCGGCTAAAGAAGCTTGTATAATTGACAGCGGTCATGAACGATCTGTGCATTGACCTGTAGATAGTTCAGTTAAGTTGTGGGAATAGGAAGTGAGTAATTAATTCCCAGGCGAATCTTCTCGCAAACCCAAATTTAAGAAAGCTGGGAAGCAGTTTGCAACCAAAAGGGCGAGCCTTGTTTTCCAAGGCATTTTTTCATCTTGTTTATGCAAATGCTAATTCTAATCCGCATTAGAGCCAAAATAAATGAATTTATAGTGAGATTAACCACTGGAAAAAATTAATCATATTCAAATTTCGACAACAGAAGAACTAGAACTACAATTAAATCTTAAATTCATTTCATTCCTTTTCCTTCAATAAAACAACTTTTTAGATAAACACGACAAGTAGTTTATTAATTTGAATGAATAAACTGATAAAATCCATTAAAATAATAAGACATAATTTTAGAACAAGACTGGATGAAAGAAATAAGTATTGTAATTTTACAAATTTTTAAGCACTAGAAATTAAACCAAATCGATATTAGTAATTATTCTCACAAACAATTTTCCTTCTCCAATTTTGTCAAACTAAAAGATTCTTACACACTCATATCATCTTGGTCGCACTTCAGCCAGTGCACCTTGACCTCTATAGTTCTACACTTCTAATTCTAGTTTCTGTAAGATTAAACTAAAAAGAATACATGAACTAGGAGACATTTAAAATTGAGGGCAGGAATTAAATTGAGGTTATATGATATCAAATAACAAGATCTTCTATGTCTGTGAGGGGTTCTGCACGGGCAAGAGACTTGTCTGGTATGTTAACCACCAATTGTCCACAAGCACCACTTATGTCTTGACCCATCTGCTTCCTAACTGTTGTTCGAATATTATATGTACCTCTGAGAATTTTCTGAAAATTTGAGACTTTCTGCTCACTGGTAGGTTTGAATTGACTCAAGGTACCGATAGGGTTGAAAGGTATTAAGTTCACTACCTGTTTCATAATTCAGACCATAGGCAAAAGGTTAGTACTTAGCATTGCGTAACGGAGCAGAGGATGAAGATCATGTTTAGGAACTCTTGTTCTGAGAAATAAACACCACTATGCATCAGTGTCTGCATTTTAGAGCAGAACGGTGGCATGGGAATTATAGTGGCAGAGCATAAATGCTTGTCAGAGACTTTGAATAGAGAAAGGAACAAGCAATTTATAAATCTATAAATGCAATTCAGTGTAATTACTCAAAATTCAGAAATTTCCCGTGTGCTTCTAAGTAAATATTGAGTGCTTACCACTTGAAATGTCTCTAATAGTTTTCCCAATTGGTGGGCATGCTGCTCTCCATCATTCACCCCGTCAAGCATTATGTATTCAATCAGTATTTTCTGCAGACTAGTCAATGACGAAATATTAAAGCCTCCAAAATCACTGAAATCGTTCACAAAAGTTTACATAATAATACCCTCAATTATTATGAATGATCAGTAATCACCTTTTTCTTTGATATTCTTGCAGTGAATTCATAAGTTTTTCCAAAGGAAAAGCACGAGCAGCAGGCATTATCTGACAACGAATGTCTTGGGCCGGTGCATGCAGAGAGACTGCCAAGTTCAAACCAGGCAGGTCATTGTGAAGCTTGTTGATAGCATGGATGATACCAACCTATTAAGGAAGCAACCACGCATTTCATAAGCTAGAAATTTCCAGTATTCAACAATGTTTCTAAAAGAAATTACTTAACAGAAGAACAAACAATACATAGCAACGGCAAAGTCCCAGTCCAAGATTCTAATTATAAGCATAATCTGTTTTTAGGGCCTCGGGAAATTCTAAGATTTTACTCAAACGGTAAGCCACATGGTTGTAAAGTTTCGGGCACGAGATACATTACCCGCCCAATAATGGAATAAAACCAATCAGGTTATAGGAAGGGATGTCAGAAAAACTATAATGCAATCGCATAATGCATATTTTACCGTTGACACGGTAATTCTTTTCAAGGACAACTGAAATGGCAATCCAGTCATGATGCGAACCGCTTCTACCACAGCAGAATAGTTGTTGAGAGGCTCTCCCATTCCCTGTTGTAAGAAAATAATACATTAATCTGCAAACAAGAAAAGCATGGTTCGTGCAGAAATAGAGGTAAAAATAAATACCATGAAGACAACATTACGGATTTGTGAGAAAGCAGAAGCATGGACGAGCTGCTCCACAATTTCCCCGGAGGATAGGTTATTTTTGAATCCCATGGATCCAGTGGCACAGAATTTGCAACCCATTTTGCATCCTACCTGCACAAAAGAAAAGGAGGAGTCGTTAACAGCAAAAAATAGGAAGAAATATAAACGAATTGAAAGGTAACCTAACCTGAGATGAAATACACAAAGTTGCTCGTAGCCCACCGGGACGCGGTTTGCCAGCGTATTTGCCCAAACGAGTATCGTATCTCATTATCACAGCCTCCACGAATTCTCCGTTCTGCAAAACAAAAAAATTAGATAATGAATCGATTAAGAATGAGTTGCAATTGATTGAAAAAATGGTTGAGAGTAGAGGACGTGGAGCTTGATGAGGAGCTTGGAGGTGAGGTTGTCGGAAGAGTGGAAAACGGAGTGAAGAGAAGAAGAGAGAGGTTTCGTTCCTCCGAAGTTGGAACGAAGGACAGAGTACGCTGAAGATGGCAGCGAGGGCACTTGTTTCTCCCAATCCCATTCTCCACTTTCTCGCTTCGCATTATTTCCGATCACATGCTTCCATATTATCCCAACGAATTTTCCGTCAATTCCGTTTTTCTCAAATTCTCTTCTCAGCTCGCCGCCGTCAAACACCGATCGGATACCCATCCTCCGCCTTCTCAATCTTCTCTCACCTCCCTTCTATTTTATTCCATTCTCATCAAATATCAAATATTTTACTATTAAACCAATCCCTTTCATTTTTAATTCTTAGGTTCTAAACCCTAATTCAAATTTTTAAAATTTGTTAATTTAACTGAAAATGAATTCAACAACATGATTATAACCATTTTTTTTTCATTTGTACGTATTACCAACAAACATTATTTTTATTGTAATTCGCTCTCTTGATCTTATATTTCGTTATTTCTTTTTTCTTACCAAATTTTACTCTAACTATTTTAAAAATTCTAAATAATTTTTTTTTGCTTTTCGTTCCAAACCCGGGCTATTTAAAATTTTCACTTTATTTCTGCTAAAATTTATTTCTTTTAATTTAGATTATTCACATTTTATTATTTATAATGGGTTGATTTAGTTATGTTTTAAGTATATTATAAATTAAAATTTATTTTATTGAGTGTATAATTTTTTATTCTTTTATAAATAGAAGAATAACTTACTTAACATAATTTAATTTTTAATATAACTAATGTATAAATTATATATATATATATATATTTATATATATATATATTAAATTAAACTTAAGTTGGGCATTTATAACAATATTAAAATATCTCTATTTGTATATAGTTTACATAGGAAATTAACTTATAAAATGTTATTCTTTTAATATTTAATTCTGATTTCAACAATAACATACTTATATCCATTAGTAGTGTGTTTTATACTCAAATCATGAAAGCAAAGCTATTAGTAGTAAAGAATTTGATTTTATTAATTTATATTTTTTTATCTAGATTTATAGAATTTAGATTTTTTTGAAAGAAATTAATTTTATTTAAACTTATACTTCGTGTGCAATTTATTTAAAATATATCTTGTAGAACAATAAAATTCGTTGATACTCTTCTAATCAAGAGAGACGATGATCTCTTTATTACAATATTGAGTATTTGTTGTTCTTATTTTATTATCATTACTTCTTTTTATAGTCGACTATTCTTCTATGCTTATAATTTTTACACTATAATGAATATTTATATTCTTAATTTTTCATTTCCTTATTTGATCTTTACTTTATCTTATTTATAAGCACTAAGATTTGCTTTATTATTCGATAAATTTGTTTAAAATGACATATTGTGATGAAAACTTTATAAATAGATACAAATACTATAGTCATTACACAACAAAAAAACTTTGAATGAAGTTAAATATTTAATGGACAAAAATAATTTTAAGTAGGTTAAAACCCTAGCTATTAATGTTGTATTTGAAACATTAATTTTGAAATGATAAATATGAATTTGAAAATGGAGAATTATTAGTAATATATGAGTGCCAATGATGTACAATTTATGTTGTGTATAGAGTTTTGAAACGTAAGTCCAAAGCAATTATTGAAGCAGAGGACACCAAAGTTGGGAATTGAGTGACAGAAATTAGAAATCCACAAAGGAATTAAACATTAAAGAAGAAAGAATATACGAAATAATTGTGGTTTGATGCATGAATCAGGATTTGCGATGACGAAGGTTGGTGGCAGCATAAGAGGAAGTGGTAGGAGCAGTGAGATTCATGATTGTGTGATTGTGATGATGGGATCCATTGAAGGAATCGGATCCCAATAGCATATGGTAGCTGCGTTGTGAGCTATTTGAATATGAATGGCTTAAAGTGTTGGTGTTGCTGTGCTCGGCCTTCTGCTTCTTCCTCATGGCATCGATAATATATGGAATCAGACCTTCCATTACTCAATCTCTTCTTTCTCTCACAAATCGCAAACCCCTTCAACTCAAACTTTTCTTTTGTAATACCATAAGGTTTTATCTCAGTGCGTATTTATATCCATAATTATTCAAATAATGACTGCCCACTGTATTACTATTTTAATAAATCATTATGCCAAAACTAAAGTTTATTGACAATTGGATATGGTGAGAATGCCGACTTTGACTTTTCAAATCTTCAAATTAAAAAGCACCTGTGCTATTTTAAGCTTAAGAGAGTATAATATGCAATTTTAATCAGGCTGCTATGCCATGGTAAAATTAATCTTTCCAAAACCAAATGTTTGACTATCATGCAAGCACAGTACAGCAGCCAACTTTCCTCTCTAATCCTTCACCTCCTCATCTTAATTATATTAACAAGATATACTATGTGCTTGTCCAGGGTTTATGTTCTTCAGAAAAAGACATGGAGGCCTTTTTAAGTTGAAACAACTCAGATAGGGAAGCTTAAGTTACAACATTTGTGTTGTATTTTCTTGTTTCTTTAGCTTTGTTTTATTACAACCCTTGTTTATATTTGAAAACTCTTTTCATTTTTGTATTTAGGCTAATTTAATATAAATTATCTTAGTTATCATATTAATTTCAATATTTTTTAAAAAAAGAATAATAGCCTTGTGTTATATGTGTCCACCCACAAGTTCCTTGCATCACTGTTTTGAGGAATGTTTGTTTTTGATGCAATAGAAACCTTTTACTAGTAATGGAAGGGCGGTCTTATCTTACTGTTTGAAATGTGTTTGTTGAAGGAGAACTAGTTTAGATATTAGATAACTTTGGTAATATAATAATCACAAGTGAACTAACTAGCCAGCCAACCATAGAAGTGCAAAAGTAAAATGCAAGTGTTGCCTAAGGTGAAAATATGTTACTCTGGCACATACACTTCCAGGCTATGGGATAGTACTGATTCTCTTCCTCTGCCGTTGTTTTGATTGTGACCTCAACTGGCACACAAGGCTTGCACTGGTTGCACTTCGTTTGACATGTAGCTGGAAATGAACCTAACCTAGGATTTGCTTTCCTTCCTTCATGTGGATTCAAGCTCCTTGCTGGGGCAATACCTGCCTGAAAAAGAACATTGAAACATAGAAGGGCACAGTGGTGAAAAGTAATGAATTAAAAGGGTAGAAAAAGAGACAGAAATGAGAGATGAACTCACGGGTGCAGGTGAAGGAGAAGTTGGGAGGTTTCGGGAATGGAGTAGGCAAGCATGGTTTAGGAGGATGAGGAGGATGTGGAAGGCAATGAATGCTCTAGGCTTTGCTGGTAGTTCCATGTCTCTTAAGAGATGATTTTGGTTGGTATTTGAGTTACATGTGAATATTATAGCATTCCTAGTTTTGGTTTGGTAATATATACAAACAGGTGGGGAGCAGTTGAAACATGTGTGAAAGGAAATGGTCAAGATGGCCCCCCACATGTGTGACACTGTCATCGTTCTATATCTCCACACAGAATCACTCTCACAGTCATCAGCCATGCATATTTCACATTCTGACTTCTCCCTGTCACTCATGCTATTTTCATTCAATTCTACACTCAATCACATGCTCAGTCAAATGCTCACTCATAATACATCACCTTACAGCTTAGCAGAATTACTGGGGGATGCATCATTCAGGTGAAACTACATGTTTTACTTCATTACCATGATAACTAGAAGGAAAGAAAATATACAAACCCATTTGGTATTTAAATTAAATTTCATGGTAGTTTTCAATTGCCTAAACATGGTAATGATTTTTTAGGTGAGAAACAGATACAGATAAAATCATAATGACATGTTGGTAGTTGAAAAAATACTTGGATATCAATTAAATGTAGAAGCTTCAGTAGCAATGAGTGCCTCTAAACCAAAAGTCCAAGGTTCAAGCCTTTCCTTTAACCCTATAACTCTGATTTCCACACCACTTTTCTGCATAAACTACACAGTAAGATTATACATGGACACATCAATAATATAAAAGTTTTATATAATATCATTTAATTATAAATTATTACATTATTATATAATTAAAAATCACTTTAAAGCTATATTTGTCTGATTTTTAATTAATTAAAATATAAAGGACTTTATATTAACGAGGTACCAAAATTGTATGCTAAAAAAATCAAAATTTCCTCTCTTTTTTAACCCTACTATCGCATCTTATAAAATGCTTTAAATTTTATGAAGTTTTCACTATTTTTTTTTTACTTTATAAGTTTAAACTATTTTTGTATCTGTCTATATCATATGCTCCCAAATATTTGAATAAAAAAATTAATAATTGTGATTTTCAGTAAAGAAAGTACATAAAATACTAAATTTACTTCATTTCAAACATAGATGGAGTTAATTAACCATAAAATATATATACAGATCAAAATTAATATTTAATCCTTAAATGAACTAAAGTTTGAATGGACTAAAATATTAATAATACATATCCCAATAAACAAAGATATTGATATATTCACGTAGATGTTAATATGAGTATAGATCATAAATATAACCATTCATTTTTTTTTAAATCCCTCTACTATTATAATATGTAATAATAAATAACGGTAATAAGAAAAATAAAAAGTATTGCTATGCAATTTATTACATGATTTATGCGAATATAATTTTTTATTTATAGTTATTTTTCTTAAATAGAAACATTAGTTAGTTACGTATATTTAAAAAGAAAAAGTGACAAAAGATAATTAATGTAGTTGCAATCCACGAGTTATTTAAGAAAATCGAGGTGCCTTCGTTTATATTTTAAATAAACTTCAATTTTTAGGTTCAATTTAACTAGTTCTATGTCAAATCATTTTTATCAGCTTTAAAAGAAAATAAAAAGATAAACTTTTATTTTAAATGTAAATTAAGCTATGAACTAGAGCCAATAATTACTCAATTTAGTTTAAATATTTTATATGGTTGTTTGTTTTCTCCTATGTCCTCAAAATATTTGTTAATAAATTCATTTGGGACCACTTGGAACACTCAGATAGATTTTTAGTTAGAACCACGTGATTAATGTTTATATATACAGAATGACCTAGGAAGACTTGTGTCCGGTTACTATTGGTGCGAGTGAGTCATTGAGTGCACTTGTCAAATTCCTATTGGCTACTACTTGTCACTCTAATGTCCTTCAATTTCTTCACTCACTTCAAGTTTTTTTTTCTTTATTTTCAATACTGCAAATTATTATTTAATAATGAGTAGTTGAAATTTCAAAGAAAATGTTAAATAATTTTAATTTTTTAAGAATTTAAAATACATTCTTGTAAAAAAAAATACTTTCAGAGCTTTTCTAAACACATTTTAACAACATTTAAATATGTAGAGTAACAATAACTTGACATTAATTGAATAAAATGGAATGTAAACACTAAATTTTGATTATAATTAGTAAATAAAGTAGAGATTTTCTCTTTATCGTTTAATTTTAAATTAGTACATGTAATTCATTTGTAAGTTTTATAATAATTATTTTAAGAAATGTATTTAAAGTAACTTCTAAATGATTGAAAATGTAAACATTTTTATATTACGAAAACATAAAATTAAACCATTGCATATATTTAACATTTGTGATATTACGATTATAGTTTGCTGGAATATGACTGAGCAAACCAAATATATTTTCTGAAAAAACAAATCAATATTTTATAATCCAAAACCATCCATTTAATGAATCTAATTAAATTACTATTTTAAAAAAGTAGATTAAATAAAAAAAAGTTCAATATTTAATGCATTATATTGTAAGAATAATCTTGAAATTTTATGTCTACTTTCTTAGGTAGTATTCTTCTCTTCCTTCCTACCCTATTTATTATTTATCTTTTCTCCTCTTTTTGTCACTGTCAGATGCACACTCCTTAAGAGTGAAAAAAAAAGTACTAATTTTCAATTTATTATATTGATAACCATAGTGTCTTAATGTTTCAGAAGAGACAAAATCTTCAATCTTAGTTGAAGATTTGTTATCACCATTTATAAGAGCTAGAGTGGGAGTGGGTATTAAACTTTTGGGCTTTAGTGATACAGCTACTAATTCAAAATAAAAATAAGATTGAGTGATAAATCATTTACCAAATATACTATAAGATTTCAATAAATAAACATTTAATGTTATTATTTGTTGAGGAATATGGTAGTGATGGTATAAATAGTTTATCCAATAAAAGTATATATGCAATCATCTTTCTTTCAGAGCATATTTTTATGCTTGGGTATTACTTTAAGAATCTCTTTTTGTTTCAATTAAAAAGAAATATGCCTTTATTAATATTATTAATTTGCAAATAATCACTTGTTTTTTTATGGATCATATAGTCTGGTGTTAATATGAACAGGAGAGAATTTTATTCTTCCGTGTGGTGGTAAATTTTTATAAATTAATGAATATTTATATTAATTTTTGCAGAACACGAAAAAAACATGGGTTCAGTATTTGTAGGAGTGATAATAACAGTGAAATAAAGAGGAAGAGAGAGATATGGATTATCTGTTGAGCAAGCATTGAGATGAAGAGTGGAATAGCTGCTAAATAAGCAACACAAAAACACAACACAGTTGATGATCAATGGTTTTTGATTTTGTGAAACCACAAAACAGTAGTTGCATCAAAAAGTTGATGTGTGTTTGTGTTTGATTGTGCGAGAGAGTAGTTGTTCTTGAAAAGAGAAAAAAGAAAAACAATGAAGGTTTGGAGATGGTTGCTGAGTTTGTTTGTGGGGTTATTGTTGCCTGTGTCGATAATGGGTCGATTCGTGGTGGAGAAGAACAGCCTGAGAGTGGCGTCGCCGGAGAAAATAAGAGGCACTCACGACAGTGCCATTGGGAACTTCGGCATCCCTCAATACGGTGGTAGCATGGCGGGGAACGTCGTTTACCCAAAGGATAACAAGAAAGGTTGTAAAGAGTTTGATGAGTCTGGGATTTCCTTCAAATCAAGTCCCGGTGCTCTTCCCACCATTGTTCTGCTCGATCGCGGAAGTAAGTTTTCTTTTTTTTTTCTTGCTTCCTCACTTAATTCACCTTCTGCTTGACAAACAATTTCTAATTGAACTTTGATGAAGCTCTATTTTAAGGGGAAAAGAGGGCTCCTGTTGCCCCAATTTGTTTACTTGAAAGTTGGATAATGATATTTATGTGTCGTGCTTTTGTTTTATCGCCGTAAAAGGGTAGAAATTTGCATGCTTGGTTTGGCTTTTTGTGCCCCTATATGTATGACCTAGCACTAAAAGGTCAGTTATCTCATGGGTAGGAGTACTTTTGTGTCCTTTTTCAGGTTGCTTCTTTGCATTGAAGGTCTGGAATGCTCAGAAGGCTGGAGCTTCTGCGGTTCTTGTTGCAGATGATGTTGAGGAGCCCTTGATAACTATGGACACACCTGAGGAGGATGGCTCATCTGCCAAATATGTGGAGAACATAACTATACCATCTGCTCTTGTTGGAAAAAGTTTTGGTGAAAAGTTAAAGGATGCCATAAGTGGTGGGGACATGGTCAATGTAAATCTTGATTGGAGAGAGTCTGTCCCTCACCCAGATGATCGTGTGGAGTATGAGTTGTGGAGCAACAGCAATGATGAGTGTGGAGTTAAGTGTGACATGTTGATGGAATTTGTGAAGGATTTCAAGGGCGCAGCACAGATACTAGAGAAAGGCGGTTACACTCAGTTTACACCCCATTATATAACTTGGTACTGTCCTCATGCTTTCACATTGAGCAAACAGTGCAAGTCTCAATGCATAAATCATGGAAGATATTGTGCTCCAGACCCTGAGCAGGACTTCAGCACAGGTTATGACGGGAAAGATGTGGTTGTTGAAAATTTAAGGCAGCTATGTGTTTTCAAGGTGGCGAATGAAACTGGAAAGCCTTGGGTCTGGTGGGACTATGTCACTGATTTTCAAATTAGATGCCCCATGAAGGAGAAAAAGTACAATAAGGAATGTGCAGATGCTGTTATTAAATCACTGGGTAAATAAAGCATCATGGCATCGTTTTTTTTTTCTTACATTTGTTGTCGTGACTTTACAATAATCTTTATTCAATATATGCAGGTCTTAATATTGAAAAGATTGGAAAATGCATGGGCGATCCAGAAGCTGATGCTGATAATCCTGTCTTGAAAGAAGAGCAAGATGCCCAAGTATTTTCTTTTGTAATCTCTATTAATTCATTAAATCAGTGCAGTAATATATATTGATATCTTACAGAACTGGTTTTTCTTTTTAGATTGGAAAGGGATCACGAGGTGATGTTACAATTTTGCCTACTCTCGTGGTCAATAACCGACAATATCGAGGTTTGTATTGCATGCTACTGTGGTGGTTAGTGATCTGAATTTCCAATGCTAAACAGAATCTTTCCAGGAAAATTGGAGAAAGGGGCTGTTCTAAAGGCTATATGTTCTGGGTTTGAGGAAACTACTGAACCAGCTGTTTGCCTGAGCACTGGTAAATTTTTACCTTTTTTTTGCTTCACAGAAAATGTACTGTGGAATTGTTTTGGTGCAGACCTGATTCTTTCCAACTGGTATAACTTTTTGGGGCAGATGTGGAGACAAATGAGTGCTTGTCAAACAATGGTGGTTGTTGGCAGGATACAGCAGCTAACATCACTGCGTGCAAGGTAATTTATCTATGAATATTACTAACTAAAGAAAGAGCAATGTCGAGTTATAGTTTTTTATTTTCTCACATATGTGTGTATCTGGTCAGGATACATTCCGTGGTAGAGTATGTGAATGCCCCCTGGTTGACGGTGTTCAATTCAAGGGAGATGGTTATACATCTTGTGAAGGTTAAAAGGCTTTAAACTTCAGATTTCTGTCTGTATAATTTACTTCCAAGAGTGCTCTGTTATCTATCCTTGTTTATTTCCTTCAGTTCTATGCTGTTTGGAGCAGGATGCGATGATTCTTTTTGTTGTTGTGTGAGTCTGCTATTCTTTTATTCCTGTCGAGCATTTTAATTATAACTAGTGTCTTCTGCATTTGCAGCAAGAGGACTTGGACGTTGCAAGATAAACAATGGAGGATGTTGGCATGATGCCCGAAATGGACATGCTTTTTCTGCTTGTTTGGTTAGTAAATATCAAGTTTCTGGACCCAACTCCACTGAACTTATTTAATCTCCAATAAATTTTGTTTTAATGGTTGAAGTTCTACTTTATTTTATACCTCGTATTGGAAACTGAATTATTTCATGAATTGTTATTGGAGCAGGATAACGGAGGGGTCAAATGCCAGTGTCCCACAGGATTTAAAGGTGATGGTGTCAAAAGTTGTGAAGGTGAGGGATGCTTGTATTATTTTTTCTCTTAATATTTTTACCAAATCCTTTTTGAGTTATATCGATCAGCATGTAAATACTATATACATAACGTATCCCAAACAGAATCCTGAATTTGGTTTGTAGGGCCTGTTTGAAAAGCTCATTTTAAGAGAGAAAAATAAAATGAAAAATTGAAATTATCTTCTCTATAAGCTAATATTAACCTATGCACAAGTTTAAAATAAAAATTTAGGAACTTCTAAATTGGAGAGCTTCTACATATTAGTTTATACATAAGTTAATTTTAGTTTATGAAGAAGCTAATTTGAATTTTTCTACTTATTTTTATTTCTTAGAAGGAGCTTATGGAGAAGCTCATTCAAACATGTCTCTAATACTCTTTATGTTTTCTACAAATACGTGGAGAAATGTTGTGTGTATATAATTGTTTACCACCTTGGTCAAAATTATCTTCCTGCATCTTTTCTTGCTGAGATGTATTGTCCTCTGAGTTTGTTTCTGCGTATACCTAGTGAATGTTTTCCAGATAACTGGAGAAAAATGACTACCTGAAATTGAATATATGTTTCATCTTTACAGATATTGACGAATGCAGAGAGAAGAAGGCTTGTCAGTGCCCTGAATGTAGCTGCAAGAATACATGGGGCAGCTATGACTGCAGTTGTAGTGGAGATCTCCTATATATGAGGGACCACGATACCTGCATAAGTGAGTTAAATACACACGACATTTTACTCGATCCTTCATTTTCATATGCTTGTTATAAACCTTGTTTCATGCCTTCTACTGGATTACCTACAGGTAAAATTGGAAGTCAGGGAAGATCTCCTTGGGCTGCGTTTTGGCTGATTCTACTTGGCGTGGTTATGATTTCTGGTGGGGCATTCCTAGTGTACAAGTATAGAATAAGGGTAAGCTCTGCTGCTTTCTTTTATTTTGGTGTTTGCATAATGGTGGAACTCAATTTATAGGATACACATCTAATGGTGTTCTTTTTTTGTGGTTTTGCAGCAATACATGGATTCTGAAATCAGAGCAATCATGGCACAATATATGCCCTTGGACAGCCAGGCAGAAGTTCCAAATCATGTGAATGATGAAAGAACATGAATGAAAGGAAAACTACTGGGGTTTGACGGCAGGCAGCATGGGTGTGGGTTTTTCCTGTACCATGTTTGAGTCATTTTGAATTTTCACATTGAATTTAGCAGACTGTATGTATGATATGGAAATGTAGCATTCTGTATACTTAGAGGGCCGAGTGGGGTGCTATTTCTCTGGATTCTAGGATTTCTGCTTTACCAGACACGTTCCACGCGCAAGATTGTAACTTATCGTGCTGTAATACATGCAAGTTAACTTGGTAATCTTGTTTCTTTGGTCTGTATTGTGTAGAATGATCTTCCTTTTCATTGACGAAGATTGGATCCTGTCACTCACCGAATGTCGTTAGTTGTTACCAATTGAGTTACTACCGATGTTCTTTTTTAGTTTTACAACCCTTCTGGAGGCTACCTGAAAAGTTCCTTCCACATGTGAATTTCTATGAATTAATGGTTTCAATATTATTACCAGATTCTGAATGCCGACAGTTCATTGATAATTTCTTCACTAATCAAAGCTATTGTTTATGGATAAAAGAAAACTAAGATAACTACAATGGGACATTTGATTCTAGAAAATCTATGTAAATGTTTCTAACAGTATTTTTTACTAATTAAAAGAAACCTAATCATTTCTAATATACCAATCATAATTTACAAGATTCGCCATTTTCGGATATGAAAAATGTAACCTAAGCCAAAAGTTCTAAAAGGAGAAAGTTCAATATTTGTGACAATAAAATGTCATTGATGTATAATTATAAGTTACTTTTAGTTATTGGAAATGCAATAATTCTTTTATTAGGAAATTAACAAAATAGGTTAATTAAATTTTAAATCCTTCATAAATTTTATTTTTCAATTGAATTTTTATCACTTAATTTTTTTTAACTCAGTGATATGATTTAACCGTCTATTAGTTACGAGAGATAATACCTGATAATCCTATTGTACATTAATCTTAATATTTAAGAATATGATCTCATATTTCTTCAGTTAAATATAAATAAGAAAGATGTGTAAGTAAAATAAAAATTAAGTAAATTAAATATTATAAACTTAATTGAAAAATATAAAAACTTTAGATACATAATAAACTAACTAAATTAAGTAAAAAAGATAATATCAACAATTATTTAGAAAAAACACCTGTTAATTAGTATAATTATTAAAATATTATATTGTGTCGTGCCCTGATTAATTTAAATTTTAGAAAAAACATTTCTGAGGAAAAAAGGCTTTAGCAATGAGATTTCAGTTATAAACTGTTGCAAATACAAAATAAATTAATCTGAGCACGCATTTGATAAACGGTTGGTAAAATTCAGAAAACAGAAAAAGTTATGTATGATATAATCTGGTAACAAGCTTTAAAAATAGCACTTAATTGTTAAAAAATTGTTTGTTTATATTTTATTTTTCCAGTACAATTATCCATTGAAGTATGTTCGAAAATGCTCAAATAAAGAATAAAAAAATGAACTGAAATTTATGTATCGTTTGTTCAGAAAGACATATGGTTCAGTAATTTTGACTAATTTCATGATCCATTGTCGTTGATATACACTGGTTGTGAACAGAGCTTATATAAACATCATCACAGAATGATTCTGCCTGCTCTCAATATTCTTTTACTGCTATGATATGCATTTTTTTTCTTGTTTTGTGATGTTGATGTTAAGTTCCAGGCCAATGTTCATTCCATTGTAAGCAATGGGAGCGTACATCCACAGGTCATCAGAGCTCAGAAGCTGTTCAAATTCAAATGTGGGAAATAGTATCAGTTGTTGTGTCTTTTCAAAGATAGGATATTGGTAAATTTTAGATGCAGCCAAAGTAAGAAGGAAACCAAGTTGTTACCTTAATTTGAAGCTGTAAAAACTTCACATATTGCACAGCTTCCTCAAGCATTGTGCTGATATCCACCTTAGTTCCATTTGGGACTAGGTTCTGTAGAATTCTCAGTCTTTCGTTTATTCTTTCTCTTCTCTTCTGCACAATGCAAAATGTAAGAGCCAATCCCTCGAATTAAATGGACTGCATGCAAAACAGTATCATGAAGTGTCAGCAATCAGCAAAAGGACTTACTCTTGCATACGCGCTCTGTGGATCAGTTGCAGGGTCTCTATTAGATCTTGATTTTCCACTTAACTTCAGTGCTCTAGAATCTTTGGAGTCATCATCTGAACAACAACTGTTTAAGGTCTGACTCTGAGGGTCAGGAATTGCTTCCTCTTCAGTGTTCCTTAAAGAAGCTGGTTTTGGATTCTTCTTAGATTTCACATTCCTCTTGTTCTCTGGGCCCTATATGAAAATTTCATGAAGACAAACACGTATCATGAATTCTGCATGAGAAGGAAATGCGAAAAAAGAGTAATAATACTAGTAAATGTGAAGAAGAATTAAATTTGGTGGTATTCTACCTCAAATGAGCTCCTAAACCTTTTTTCTGATTTCTCCATGCTTCTGGTATTATCCTTTTCTGGTTCGGAAACTAATACTTGGCGTGCATTGTGATCCTGCAAATCCATGTCGGCAAGATTCTCTCTCCCTGAGTCAAGACCCAACTCTTGGAAGGAAAAACCAATGGACACGTGGCCCAAATTGTTGGAGCAGTTGCCAGCATTTGTTGTGGGAAAGATATATTTGGTAGCATGATCACAGGGCCCACTCCCATGTAAAAACAAGATAGAATCTGCATTTGGAGCTTTTGTTTCCATGTTCAAACTTTCGTATAACTGTTCAGGGATTGAGCAGTTACCAAGCAGCTGGTTCATGAAGTCAGCTTCCTCCTCTGTGTACACTTCACTAAGACAACTCATCCATTCTTGAGAGATCTCCTCAATAGGCTCCATTTGTTTTTCTTTGGATGCCAGTAACTATAAGAGAGAGAGAGAGAGAGAGAGAGTCTAATGTAGAATAAGAAGCTCCACTGTTTGTTTAAAATGGTTGAACGGAAAAGTTGGAGAAACACTCTATTTATAGTAATGCTAATAGAGGGAATGGCTGTATCACTATCCATAGGAAAACATCTGAACTGAATCATCACATATGCCAATAATTATGTAGCATCTGACTAAGTCTCAAAGTAGGTCTTGAGAGACATAGGTATGAAAATATTCCACTCTATCTTATATTAAATTAAAGATTGAAGAATGAGTAGTGTGAGGCATGCAGTAAGGAAGTTTGGAAGGTAGGAAATTTAAGGAGATAAAGAAAGAGAATTACACCTGTAATTGGGAGACGTGGGGTATGTATGCGTTGAAAATTAACTTAGAATGGCTGGCAGCTTGAGATCGTGGTGATGAGTCTGAGTTCTAAACTGTTATTTAACCAGACAGCATTATCTGTAACTGGATTTTTGTCCCCTCTACAGTTGTAAAAAACCCATCACATTTTCCACGGACTTCAACTCAAGTTCCATAGTAGATTTGAGTTGACACTATATAACATTACGTGGACAGATGTGATACCAGACTCTTCCTTCTGCCCCTCCCTTCTAGAGAAGGAAATGTATTATTCCTACAACAAATTTATGTATGCATTTCTCTTCATAGTTCATTTTTATCCCTTAATAAAGAAATAAAAACTGAACAAAGTTGGTGGTGTCTACGGGTTGTATTCTCTACAATGTATATGAGGGGGTCTGGACCACAATATATTCTTAATGTCGATCGATCCATGGTTGCTGATAACAGTTTACGCATGCATCCTATTTGCTCTGGTGGTACATTTATCTCAGGTGATCAGTCTGTGAATGATTGCGGTTCATGTCAGATAATTTCGCTATAAGAATTGTTAGCTGATCTAAGGAAATTGTAAATGCAATACTCTGCATGTTAAGTTGTCAAAATACGCTTCCTCCAAACGTGGTTCCTCAAACATTCATGAGAAAATACGCTTTCAACAGATATATAGTGTAAAACTGTTTATGTAAGGATTATACGGTAAAAATGGACTTAAAAATTCTATTCAAAATGTTTGGAACAATTCTGTGTAATTAACATATGGAATCAATCATCTCAAAGTACATCAAATAATAGTATCAATCAGTTTGAGTTTACGTTGTTTCACTCCACTATTATTTAGGAAATGGTAAGCTAGGCAAGTCCTACTAAATTATGCTAATAACCTTTTTTTCAAACACTTTTTCTTCTAATATTGGTTTATATTTCTTCTAAAATTAAGCGTGCATTACAATTGAGAGAATAATTCAATGTTAGAATCCAGGCTTTTTGCAGTTACGATAATTGCCGCGTGAAAACCACAATATTTGTCATGTTTTTAAACCTCAAATGATGATGCATTGAACTCGTGGCCATAAGCACTTAGATAGAAGAGCATCAGCAAATATAATTACTGTCTAAATATAGATGCAGGGCGTAATGCACAGGTCCAGATACATCTTTTATCACTGGCCCTTCTTCGACGAGCCACTAAAATACTGACCACGAATTTTAATATTAATCATGAAACACTTCTCTACATTATAAATTTCAGTTATTCTCCTTAAATAAAAATAATTTTTCAATGAAAACGCTATTACAAATTACAATGGTGACGATATCTTTACCATCCTGTTCAAAATAAAAGCAAACACATGGAACTACTAAACAAGTAGATATAGAAAATTGCAGAATGATAAATTGCCAGAGAAACAATTATATAAAACAAAAATATTCTCAATTCAACAACTTGAGTGTGATAATTAACTTGACTAAATGCAATAGAAATTCTTAAAATTCTTCAAACAATGAAACCATCCCCACATTATCATCACTAATGCCATAATCCAAAACGGTAGGGAAAGATAGACACTGATCATTCATTCAGCGGTACTGCAACGCAAACAGAAAAAAGTGGTTATGAAAACCTGAGCAGGAATAATTCGGAAATTTTGAAATGCATACAGATAAATAAAAAATGTTTACCTTAATGAAGCCAATTTCCTTGGCATTGCTACGGAAACACTGCCTACAGCACATGAGCCCATACTTCCTAATCAATCCATGAGGGTTCCCACACACGCGGCTGCAAAACAGGAGGGCGCATTCTCAATCAATCAACAAATCTCATCAGAATAAAGACAAATCATATCAAGCACCACCAATTCACAAACAGTATAACAATCTGAAATCAGACAATAAAAAACTAGACAAACTAGATCTCTATAGTTCTAAAACCCAAAATTTAAAACAGAGGACAACAAATAACCCATTATTGACAAGCTTATGAAACATAGTGAAACTAGAGGTAGCATATGTATGCCCAACAAAGTTTTAAAGTAAGACAAACATTTAACAAAAGCAAACGAATAGCCTATTTCATGAGCAATTATACAAAATCACTATGATGATCTCCAATCATACTGGTCAAGATCAACACTCGAGACAGCTTACGAATGTATTGATCCATCGACAATTACATACCAAAATCCAAAAAGAATGCTCAATCACTAATCTTTACAGAAAAAGGATATCCTCAAAGAATATACATACAACCACAAAACCCTGTGTACGCACTGATGCATAATAATAATAGTGATCAAGGAACACGCAGGAAAAGGATCAACTTTCTCATCCTGGATAACCAATAAGGGGAGATGAATTAGTACCAGGTGCGAGAACCAGGCCCATAGTTCTTGGGATGAGAGTTCCACACGTTGGAGTGCCCCATGGTTCTGATTTGCAAAGATGAAAACGCAAGAATCCGAAAACCCTAGCCTCCAACTCACAGAAATATGAAAATAAGGAACCGAAATTCTGACATATATAGTAGAGTCAAAACCCTAGGGCGTGTTTGGTCACTCTCCATAATTAATTGCTCTTTCTTTTATTTTTAATATTTAAATGTTATAAAATTATAGTTTAAATGAATAATTTTTTCAAAATCACTTTAAGATGTATCAAATGAATTAATATTAGTTAATAAATAATAAATGAAAATTTTTTATTTTCATAGTTAGAAATCTTTTATTGTAAACACTAAATTTAATATTTTGTCCCAAAATTCCGAGTAATTTGGTTAAAATTGGATTTTATCAATATATTTTGTCAAAATAATCTGATAGTATCATAACATTACTTTTCTTATATTCTTTCCGGTGAAACTTGCATGTATTTTCAATATATTATAAAATATCTTTGAAATATTTAAAGTTAACAATGTCATCATATAATAACTTATAATCACATATTAATACATGTTAAAGATATTATTATGAAATATTTACAAAATATTTATTGTTAATATCTTATTATATAATAATTATTTTTAAAAATATAATATTTGATTATTTTCGAGTAGCATAATTTGTTTAACACATTTATTTAGTTAAGTATTGAAAATCGTTTATAGATAAATCTTTCTGTTGAGAGTTTTTTTTTATCAAGAAATAATAACCCAATTCTTGAAAATCTGTAATTCATTTCAGAAATATCTCGACCAAATTCAATTAGAAGAAAAGTTATTGAAAAATACTTGTATTTGTGAGTTTTTGTGCTTTGTGAAAAAAAAATTAAAAAGAGTTGCAAAAGTAAGTTAATTTTTGTATGTTTAATTTACCTCTTAAAATATAACATTTTCATTAAACAGTAAATCCTTTTTAGATAAGGAAGACGCGAGACTAATCAGTATGAGAAAGGAACACGGGAAGACTCTGCTACTGGGCCGGGCCGGGCTGGGCTGGGGTAGAGTGTATAAATACCTAGTTTTGGAAACTCTCCCTGTGTGAAGTAGCATAAGCACGGGGACAGACAGAGTGGTTCAAATTTGAAGGATTATGGCTTCCTCTTCTTCTGCTCCGGTAATTTCCCAGAACTTATGAATTTGATAGGCAATTTATATTTATTCATGTGAATTTAGTTTGATGAGTGTGATCAGGAAGGTTTAGGGTTATCGCAAGAAGACTACGACCTGATGTATGGGTCTGAATCCGGATGGGTGGAGGCTCGATCTTCGTGCGATCATCTTGCCTCCTTATCCGCCGATCTCAGCCACATTCCGCCTCCCGGCACACCCTGCCACACCTGCCAACACCCCTCCGAAAACTGGCTCTGCCTCTCCTGCAAGCAGGTCCTCTGTGGCCGTTTCGTCAACAAGCACATGCTCCACCACTTCCACCACACTAATCACTCTCTCGCCCTCAGTTTCAGGTACGCATTATTAGTGATCTCTCATGCATTCCCTTTTTCCTTCATGCACTCCCTCATCCATTCCTCCACTTTCTCGATCAGTGATCTCTCCTTCTGGTGTTTCTCCTGCGACGCTTACTTGGATGCCCAACTCATTCCCCAACTGCGCCCTGTTCATCAACTAGCTTACATCATCAAATTCGGCGAGCCTCCACCACTCCCTCTTATTCAACATCAACCTTCCTCTGCCACCTCGGATTAGTAAATCTCCTGTTAACTTATATCGCTGCTTTTGCTGTTGGATAGTATGTATATTTTCTCTGCCCTCAATTTTCATCTTAATTCTTCTAAATCACTTTTGTCGCTTTATTTCATAGTTATTTCATTTGCACTCTCTAGTTTCCTTCTGCCAATACAGTATGTGGTAATTAAGGGATTTGACATTGCAGCTAAGCAATTGTAAGATTTTACTTCATCAATCCCGATGCTTGCCTCTTGTGTTTACTCCACTTCTCATTGCATTAGCTTAGGTGGTGATGTTTAGCCTCATAGGTAATTCAGTTCTGCATCCTTCGTGTCAAGCCAAGGTACAATTTTCGGAGTGCTAAACATGCCATGGAATGTTTTTCACTTTTTCCTCTAAATTGATTTTACCTAACTCTGGTGGAGTAAGTATGTTCTTATTTTTTGTTAATGGAGAGGTATTGCCTATTGTAATTACAGAGCTATGCATTTCATTCTGTGAAATCAAAAAGATAAAAAATTGAACTTTCTTTTTTCTTCTTCTCAGAATGGCAGGCAATTGGAACTGATTTACCTGCATGACACTCTTTATCATATGATTGGACTGGAGTAATGCAGTAACTAATAATAAGATAAGGTACCTCAAAATATCACAACACTGACGCCAATTGATAGTTTTTTTTTTTGTGACAACCACGGACTATGGGATGCAGATGAATTGAAGAAGGATGATATGACCTAGATGTAACTTCTATATTTAGCCTTTGAAATTACGCATGAGGAATGAAATATTTTATGAATTTAATTAAGTTCAACGACTTAAATGCAAATGTTTTACTTGAGTCGATTATGGTTCTATGAATTACCCAAGTTTCACCTGTCTCATCATTGTTTAGTAAAAACAAAATTCTTCTGTTAATTCCTTGCCGACTACTGCCATGTATTTCTTGTCACACTTGAGTCTATTATTGTCAAGCTTGATTGGTTCTACAGTTCTGACCACATGGATTTAGTTGAGTGATGGTTTAATCCGTATTTCCAAAATCATTAAGAGTGAGACCTATCCTTGGATGCTTAACAAGAGCCGGTTCATGGTTAAACGAAACTTAGTCCAAAAAAAAGGCATTTGTTTACATAGTGTGACTCCGTTTTAATTTCCTGTGAAATATAAGATATGACTTATGGTCACGTGAGGGATACTTGATGTCGTTGAAGATTAAAACAGGTGAAGATGAAAATTGTGGAGATAAATAAATTTAAAATGTTTTATAAGAATCAAAATTTGAAACTTCTATATACATCAATTATTATAATATTAGTTTATTTCAATCAATGCGGATAAATTCAATTACAGTGAAAAAACAACTTGATTCAGTAAGCGAGGATAAACAAGAGTATGAGTGGAGAATTTTTTTCACCATTGATTTCGATTTTCTGGTGGTCCTTTCTTTACTGTGCCTCAATAATTAAATTTTTTAAATAATCTTACATCATAATTTAAATTAATAATTACAGACTGAATACGTTTGATATGTTAAAATATGTATTTATGTATTGCAGTATAAACTTTAATTAAAATATGATTTGTATATTTAAAAATATTTATTTACCATGAGTATAATAGTATAAAACTATATATTTATAATATATTTTGCCGACTAAAATGTTAATTAGATTAATTTTAGATAAATTAAATGATATAAAAAGAAAAGAAAATTAAAAAAATTATCATAAGAAATAATAATTAAATGTCATTGTCCAAGTTGGAAAGAAATCAAGTGTATGTAAACAGAATAGGTTTTGGGGTAACACGTTGTGTTCGTAAGTTGGAAGAGAAAAGAATAGAACACAGAAAAAGAAAGAAGTTTGGTCAAAGTAAGATGAGGATGAAGGTTGGAAGAGATCTGAATTGGCAGACATGAATCTCTGGTGAGTGTTTGTGTGGTTGGTGATGGGTGAAGAGGCCACCAAATCCAATCCCAAGCTAACGCTGTTGCCTCTCATAGCTCTGATATTCTATGAAGTATCAGGTGGTCCTTTTGGAGTAGAAGATTCCGTGAGGGGCGGAGGTGGTCCTCTTTTCGCGTTACTCGGATTCTTCGTTTTCCCTTTAATCTGGAGTATACCAGAAGCTCTTGTTACGGCTGAACTTGCCACTACCTTCCCTCAAAACGGTGGATACGTTATCTGGATTTCCTCAGCCTTTGGACCCTTTTGGGGCTTTCAGGAAGGCTTTTGGAAATGGTTCAGCGGGGTCATGGACAATGCTCTTTACCCTGTTTTGTTCCTCGATTACATCAAACAATCCTTGCCTCTCTTTGACCGATTCACTGCTCGAATCCCTGCTCTCTTAGTCATCACATTTTCACTAACTTACTTGAATTACCGTGGCCTTCACATTGTTGGCTTTTCTGCTGTTATGCTTGCGCTGTTCTCACTTTCCCCATTTCTCATAATGGCCCTTCTTTCCATTCCATTAATAAGACCACGGCGGTGGCTTGCTGTAGATTTTGGCAAGGTGGAATGGGGAAGATACTTCAATAGTATGTTCTGGAATTTAAACTACTGGGATAAGGCGAGTACCCTTGCGGGGGAGGTTGAAAATCCAAGTAAAACGTTCCCAAAAGCACTTATTGGAGGACTAGTCTTGGTGGTCTCCTCATATTTGATCCCACTCCTTGCGGGAACAGGTGCTTTGGAGTCCTCCCCAAGTGAGTGGGCGGATGGCTATTTTGCACAGGTGGGGATGTTCATTGGTGGTTCTTGGCTCAAACTCTGGATTCAACTGGCTGCTGCTATGTCTAACCTCGGCTTGTTTGAAGCAGAAATGAGCAGTGATGCTTTTCAACTTCAAGGGATGAGCAAAATGGGAATGCTTCCAGCTGTATTTGCTTCAAGGTCAGATTTTTTTTTCTTCTTCTCACGCCTTCCCCTAATAGTAGTACACACCAATTTACTCACCCCATTGTGCACTTAATTGAAAGCTAGACTAAAACATTGATGTTGTACTATCTACCTTCTAGGTCTAAGTATGGAACGCCCACGGTTAGCATTTTGTTCTCTGCCACTGGAGTTATCTTCCTGTCGTGGATGAGCTTTCAGGAAATCATAGAGTCCCTCAATTTCTTATATGCCGTAGGAATGCTTCTTGAGTTTGCAGCTTTTATTACTTTGAGGTTGAACAAGCCAAATCTTTACAGACCTTACAGAGTTCCGTTGCCAACATTTTGGGCGGCCATGCTGTGTTTGCCTCCTGCTTTATTGCTTATTCTTGTAATGTGTTTGGCTTCTTGGAGAACTTTCTTTGTGAGTGGAGCTGTAATTCTCCTGGGGTTCATCCTGTACCCTATCTTAGTTCAAGCCAAAAATAAAAACTGGATTCTGTTTGAAGAAGACTCAGCTACCTTGCATTCCTCTGGCTGGCAGCAATGCCACTCAGTTGTTTCAGAACTGAATGACCTCGACCAAGAAAATAAGGGTGTTGAGCTTCTTGTGACCTCACCATTTGCTAGTGGGGAAGAAGAGTTGTGTTTAGTGCAAAGCGATTCTAAAGTTTAAACCAACATGGCAGGAATTTTGGCAGCAACTTAAGCATATGATGTGTCTCGCAGCCTTGCACACTGCAGAGGTAGCAAGAACAGGGGCGTGGTTTTCTGTTATGCCAGGGCTTATTAATTCCAATAAGGTGAGAAAAACGAACATTAAAGAGCAGAGGTAGGAACAGGGGATAGCTGAATCTTTGTGTTGTATCTTATTTATCAGTTAGGATAGCCATCAACTATACACAGAATTATGGCTATTTTGATCCGTTGAAAAAACTTACTTATACTGAGGGATTTAATTTGGATTCAGTTTTACCAGAACTTGTTTCCAATGGATCTACTCAATGTCTCAATTATTTATTACTACATCGTTCAGAGCTTGAGTTTGTACCTTTTTAATCAGCTCGATATTTGGTTTGTGTCGAAGAAGTGGTGGGAAGCTTTTTTCTAGCTTAGCATTGTGTACTAAATATTGTCAGTATTCCGTCAGATTAGTGGGGGAATGGGAGATCCAAGGCGAAAAATTCTTCATTTAACTTTCCTCTCTCATGAAAAAATTTGAGAGAAAAATAGTTATTTTTTAGCTTATAATAATTTATATTAAAAACTAATTTCATAATTATTAAATAAATAAATATAATTTATTAAAATTAAATAAAATATAATATATCAAATAATATTATTAATAATAATAATATTAGTAAAAAATTATAAACAATAATAATAATATTTCATTTTTATCAATTCAAATATTTTTTTAATCTATTAAGTTTATCATATCACTTACTAATTTTTATAAACTTTTATTTTAAGTTTTTAATACAAACAATTTTTTACCTTTTTTTTCATTTCTTTCACTCATCTCCAGTTCTCTAAATTCAAGTCATATTTAAAAATATTAAATTTTTTTCTAACTTAATTCGGCTCATAACCTTAACAAGCGTGGTTGAAATTAATATTTACAAGTGTAGTTGTTCCTGTAAAGAAATAAATGCATAATAAATGACAAATAAATGCATACTAAAAAAGGCACATATTTAAACATAATAGTTTGATAAACAATAAAGAGGAAAGTAATATAAAATCTTTATGGCAAGATTATAAATCAGAATAGGTCAACTATAATATTATTTAAAATTGTAGGGAGAATACAAGAATTAAATGTTTTCCTTGATTTCTGCGAAAAATAAAAACGTGAAAAAAAAAATCAATGAGAATTACGTAGGAACTCGGAAGTAGTTGAATGTTGGAGATATGTAGAGTTAAATGTGAAATAACTCTCAAGTTTGTACTGGTGTTTTTCAAATAATTTTGAGATTATTGATTGAAAATATTTAAAAAGAAATCATTAATCATATTTATGATATTGTTGTTGATTATCTTATTAGTTTAACAATGATAGATATAGTAATAAACATTTTTTTTCTTCCTAGAGGAAGGTGATAAAAAACATTTTACACAATTATATATATATATATATATATATATATATATATATATATATATATATATATATATATATATATATATGAATGAATAATGTCAGAGGTGTTTCAGTCTTTAAACGATGTACTTAGAGAGTCTAGTAATTCATGTTACTCCTAAATATATTTCATTTAATATTATTCCTAAATTAGAACATTTGTAGAATAAATTTGACAATTAAAAAAATAGTAAATAATGTGATGAAAAGATGGAACAAAAGATGTTGCTGTATGAGTTTTTATATAAACAACAACTTTTTTATTTAGTATAAGAATCAGACATACTTTTTTATTTAGTATAAGTATCAGACATTTGAGTATGACGTGACATGTTTAAATTTGTGCTATCATACATTTCTGGTACTAATTGTTGCCTAAACAAAGCTTATTGTTGAGTTTACACGGCACTGTTCTTCTCAGCTTTGACTGCTTTTACATTCTCAAAACTGAAACCAAAGAAAGATAAATGTATATAGTAAACCTGACAGTAGGAAGAAATTTATCATTACAAGAGACTAAATTAGTATAGTAATTATATCATGAGAAAATTTATCTTTAAAAATTCATTACAATCAATTATTATGTTAGGCATGCTTATGATCTTTGTTAAGAATTGTAATGGTTACTATACCTTCATGGGGATGTTGCCATCTGCACCATGGATGTGATTACCAGATACATTACTGCAAAATTGAGGTTTGAAATTTGTTGATAAAGCAATGATAAAATGAGAAAGTGAAATTGATTTTGAATTTTCCAGCACACAGAAAGAGAATCTTACAAGACTGGGAGATGAAGATCAATGACCTCTTTTGGGATGGATCCTGTCAACTTGTTGTTTTGTAGCCATCTATATACATGAAAGCAGAATGGAGGGCAAAATAAAACACAATTCAGACATCGTTTGATTTGATAACTAAGGTTAAGCTTTTGAGCATCCAACGTAAACATTACAGAAATTTAAGTGATTTCAAGTTGCCAAACGACACTGGGATGTTCCCTTCCAATTGGTTATCAGACAAATCCATACTTCTAAGGTTGCCCAAGTTGCCTAGTTCGGGAGGAATCTTCCCAGATAGTTTATTCCGATTCACCATCCTGCAATGAAGACCTTATTAATCACAAATTATGTTTATGTAGCCAATAAATTAGATAAACCAAACATGCTTACAGGTATTGAAGGTAGGGTAAACGGCCAAGTTCTGGGCTCAAAGTTCCAACTATGTTATAATTGTACAAGTCTCTGAAATTCAAACCACAAACACAGTTAAATCATAAACTGATACAATCAAATTCTTATATTAGATAAAACAAAAGATAAATATACACGTAAGATATAGTTTCATTTGTACAGGATCTTTTAAAATGATACCAAAAATACATATGTAAAGACTTACAATATGTTATGTGTATATAAATCTTTTAGTAATAGAGGTATGTTATCGGTATTATTATTTTATCTGATGTGTGATTTTGTTTGTATGAACACTAAAAACTATGGTGAAAAAAAAAAGTGAATGTTGCAACTTACATGCGAACCACGTGATTGTTGGAGTCGCACAATATATGAAACCAAGTACAAGGATCTACATTGGAGGGGTCCCAACTGTCAAATATGTGGTCGGCAGCAGAAAGACCTTTTCTGAAAGCATAGAGAGCGTCACCTGCAGATAAAAGTATACTCGAAATCATAATCTGAAAGTGATGTTTGTTTTAATTATCCAACGAAAATTGCGAAAAGAATAAATGAATAGAGATATTTTACCTTCAGAGTTTGAGAGCGATGACAGAGGAAGCTGGAGAAGCAGAAATAACACTGATAGAAAAACCAAACCAGACATTTTTCCTATGTGTGACTGTATAACCTCGATGATTCACTTTTCTATGTATTTTTAGAGATAATGATTCACTGATATATATATATATATATATATATATTATGTTATTAATTAAAAACATGTAAAATAAAGAAAAATATCTTTTTAATAACTTTTTTTGATAATTTTTTTATAATAAATTATGTGTCAGTATTTTATTGGTTTTTATATTCAGTATAATTAAATCTGAATTAATTATAAGATATTTTTTCACAAAATCTTTTCTATGTATTTATAGTTACAATATTTTTCTTTTATTGAATATTTTTATTAATGAATATTGACAAAAATGTTTTAAAGGTCGTTAATGCAGGTACACTTTTGTTTATGTTTCTATATAAGAGTTGTTTGACTTCTTTCACCAAAGTCAAAGAAACTAAATTTTATTTAGTACAATTTTGAATACGTTGTATGTTATAACTTTTCATTTTTCTCTCTTTAAATAATTTTCCATCCATAATAAAATGGAAATAAGAGTATAATTGGGAAAAAAAAGTTTACACTATCTTAAAATTTTAAAAACAATAAATGAAAAGGAACAACTTTTCTTTAATAAATAACTGTTATGTACAGACAGAGGAAGTACATAATACTAAATAAAATAAAATAAGTTTTTTCTATTTTTAATTTAATTTTAAATAAGTTGTATATTATATTTTTTTAGTTTTCTCTCTCCAAATAATACTAAATACAACTAAAATATAAATAAGTCATATTTGGAAAAAAAATATCGTTATCCTAATTTTAAAAGTGCAGATTAAAAGAAATAAATTTCACTGCTATTAAATGAGAACAGAGGAGCACTCTTTGAATATTAATTATTATTTACATAATAAATATATAAAAATTGAATTTTGTTAAATAAAACAAGTTGGAATGGAAAGAAAGTTAAAATAATACAAAAAGAAAAACTTTAAAATTATAAATTCAATATATTGAAAACTTTACTATTTTAACACTCTGTAAATAATAGCTACTAACTTTTACGAAAATTATTTATTTATTTCCTTAGTTGTAGTGAAAAGAATGTGACAGTTCGTTTCAAAATTTATTGAAATTTGAAAACTACAGAGTTACAAAACTTACTGGACCAATGATATGTTATTTCACACATAAAATGTTGTTTACACCTATTTAACGATATGTTTCATCATCATCATTTTTAAAATGTCACAAGTAACAACGTATCATTTCACTGATACTGCTACAGGTACAGTATCATATCATTTACTCTGTTGCTTTTGGGGGAGATGATCCGAAGAAGATTGAATGAAAGAACTTCAGGAAAAAATGGAAGACGAAGTATGGTTTTCTTTTAAAAAGATTTGGAAACGATTACAAAATTTTGTGAATAATTTGATGAAAGTAATAGATAAAAAAAATTGAATAAATTAAATGATAAGATTATATAAATTAATAAAAAATAAATTACAATTATTTAAAATTAGTTTAAAATAAAACCTGGATGATTTTTCTGTAAAAAAAAATAAGAGATGTAATTAATTTAAAGTAAAATGTGGTTGTTTAGAAATAATTTTAATTAAATATTGAATTATAAAAAAAATAATACTAATATTAATTAATTACTTTTGTCATTATAATTTTTTTTTTATTTTTTTTAGATGCTGCATTATATTCTCCATTAATATTATTTTCAAATACATTATATTTCATTATTAAACTTATTATTATTATTCTATTTTTGTTATTATGATTATTAGTTATCAATTGTATATTTTAGAAAAAAAATCAAAAGTCATTTGGTAATTGGATTCTTCAATCTCTCAAATCACTTCATCCTGTGAGACCTCAAATATTCTCTCATTTACTCACAAATCTTTAGAGGGAAACACACATGTGAGCAAAAGGAACATAGCCTAAAAGAAGCAGCACAATTGGTGTTTGTTCTCATTTGCATTTTAGTTTGCTAAATATTTATGACTCAGGTTGTTTAACTCACCCTTAGTTGTTGGCTCAACGGATCTTCACCATAATTCAGTATCAAAAATTGCTTTCAAGGTGACAGAATTGTTGAAATCTTACAAGAAATATTGTCACCTTATTCCTAGCATTATGAAGTGTATTAATGGCTATACTGAATTAGAACGAGACTAAATTTTCATGCAGCTCCATTGAGAATCAGTTTCAGCGTTTGAACAATGTATCTGAAAAGCCCTCTCCAAATCTAGAGCTGTGTAGAAATAGCATTACTGATCGAGAACTTGCCGGAATCGGAGGGAGAAAAACATAAATATAAGCCAAAACCCAGAGCTTAGTGTTGGGAAACAGCGGTACTTGTTCCCTCCTCTGTGAACCCCAAAATGGGTACTATGCGGAAGCGTAAAAATGAAAGCGTAGGAAAAGAGAAAATTAACACTGGAAATTTTAACGTGGAAAATCCTCTCGGAAAAAACCACGGGACCTAGTCCAGAAAATTATCTCCACTATGAAAGTAGGATTACAGTGTTTCTCTCACTCTCTGAGGATCTCTCAATAAATCTCACCCTCTCGGATGGTATACAAGACTCTCCCTGTATCACACACTCACAAAATAGACTCTCTCTATTTTTTTTCTCTCTCACTCAATCGTGGCTTCACTTCTGAATTTGGTGGCTTTTCTTCTTTCTGTTCGTTGCATCTTTTGCTGCTTGGTTTGCCTTCATTTATAATAAATGAAGGAAGGAGAAGAAAACAAGAAACATGCTGAAGATGTGCACTCATTACCGTGAAACAAGGAGGAATGGGACTCATTTTCTCCCACTTTCGGTGGAGGAGAAAAACATTGACCCCTAAAGTATGGTGGATGGGTCCCAATCTTTGTTTTATTCCAACAAAACTCCCCCATAAAACAAACAAATGGGGCTTCCATCCCGTCTTCGTATCTTGACTTAGTTGGAAGGTACCACGACACCAGCACCTTGACAACAATCTTCAACCTTCTTGGTTGGTATTTTCCGAGAGGATTTTCCACGTTAAAATTTCCAGTGTTAATTTTCTCTTTTCCTACGCTTTCATTTTTACGCTTCCGCATAGTGCCCATTTTGGGGTTCACAGAGGAGAGAACAAGTACCGCTGTTTCCCAACACTTAGAAGGTAATATTACAAGCAGTTATAGTTTTAAACGGTATGTTTTGCACTTCAGACAGAGAGCACTCGTATCTGCAGGAATGGTCCATGACAGGGCTCCCAAAACAGAAAACATAATACTGTTTTGTTTTTTTTTGGCTAAGGACGCACTCCACTACAAATCAAACACGAAATAATGTTACAAAGTGAACCTATATACCAAAAGCATTGCTTTCACGAGTTATTTTTCTCGATGGACGTTGCTATATAGTTAGTTCTACACGGTATTGACATTCAAAACCCTACCACTCCTCCTTCTCTTACTATTCCTAAATTTCCATCTTTCTACACCAACCACACCTGCAAGCATCGATGTGGAGACATACTGCTTCCTTTTCCTGCAGATAAACCCTATTAAAGGATCACCTTCATTTAGATCTACACGCGGAGAATCCCAACCCATACTTGATATTATATAACATATGAACCAAGGAGGAAGAAGGGACTGAGGGCATCTTAAAACAAGAGGTCAAAAAACACTCTAAGTTCCAGTATGGCAGAATCGTGAAAAAACTTATGGCCACATTTTTACTATTCTCTCAAGTAACCTATTCTCCTCCTCCTTGGAAACATGTGGGTCAAGATTGCGAAGGCTTTTAACAAAACTGTTGGCCTCATCCCGACGGTTGAGCTTACAATACCAATCAACAATGGAGTTATAAGTATTCTGGTCTGGTTTACATCCCTGCTTGATCATGTATCGAACTACATCAATAGCTTCAGCAAACATCGAGTCGCCGGCATAAGTTGCAATAAATGTGTTGTAAGTTACAACATCAGGAATAAGTGCAGAGTCTTTCATTTCAGAAAATATTCGCGACGCCTCCTTCATCCTACCATTTCTGCAATATGCATAAATAACAGTATTGTATGAAATTCTATCAGGTTTCGTACCTTTCTCCAGAACTTCCCTCAAGATTTCTTCGGATTTTTGAAAGTTTTCAGAACGGCTGTACATATACATTAAACTATTATATGTAGTCAAACTCGGAGAAAATCCCCTGTCATGCATGAAGTTCAAAATCTCGTTGGCTTTGGCCACCATCTGCTTCCTCCCATATATCGAAAGCATTGCATTAAGAGTAGTAATGTCAAGCGAAATTCCTCTTCTCCTTAATTCCAAAAAGGCACGCTCTGTATCCATCAGGAGATCACTCTTGCTGTTTACTAGAACAAGGGTCTTCAGAAGAACGGGATGTGTTTCAATAGAGCCGGAGTATATATCCTCCGCAAGAGCATTCATCCTTTCAATCTCCTTACCATTGGTATAAGCATGAAGCAAAGAAGAATATGACATCTCATTAGGTTTACACCGTCCGTCCTTCATTTCAGCAAGGACTTTCTCAGATTGTTGCCAGAGCCCTCCTCGGGCCAATGCTGCTAAAACAGCATTGTAGGTAGAAAGATCTGGCACCACTCCAGCTTCGAGCATGCTCTTGTAAACGGCCATTGCCTGGTCAAAGGAACCACACCTGCTGTAGGCACTAATCAGAGTGTTGAAAGTATCCCTCTCGGGCACAAAACCAGCTCTCTTCATTTCTTTAAATATTCCAGACACCTGGGAGTGCATTCCATTTTGTCCAAACACGGCCAGAAGGGTGTTCCAAGTAACAATATCAGGGGAGCAATTGTACACCTTGATCTCGTCAAAAACTTTCATCATTTCGGCAAACTTTCCTCGGTTGCCATGCATCTTAATAAGGGCATTGAAGGTACAAATATTAGGCTTGCATCCCACGGATCCCATCTCTTCAAAAACTTGGATGGCAAGCTCGTCTTTTCCGGCCTTCTCAAATCCGGACAAAAGGGTGGTGTATGTAAAGACGTCAGGCTGAATCCCCTTGTCTAGCATTTGGGTTTTAAGCTGGAGTGCCTCCTCCAACAAACCACCTTTAGCACAAGCAGATATCAGGGAATTGTAAGTAACAACGGTGGGAGAAAAGGCATTGGCTTCCATCTCTCTGAGGACCTGCATAGCCTCTTTGGGGCGTCTGGACTTGCCATAAACATCCAATAAGGCATTATAGGTAACCTTGTCAGGGGTGAAACCCTCCAGCTTCATCTGCTCAAAGAGGTGAACAGCTTCTTCGTAGAGAGAACCGCGACGACAACAACTAATAAGCGTATTGTAAGTGTAGAGATCGGGGGCAATCCCGCGAGACTTCATGGAGTCAACGAGGGCAGTGACGTTAGACCAAGGCATGCCCATTTTGCCGTACACATTGAGAACGACGTTGTATGTGATGAGAGTGGGATTGCAGCCGTCTTGTTGCATCTTGTTGAAGAGGTTGACGGCATCCTTGTACCTGCCACTACTGGAGTACGCATTTATCAAACAGGTGTAGGCATAGACATCAATGTGAACGCCGTCGTTTTGGAGAGCCAGGAGCAGGGAGGCGGCGGATGAGACCCGCCCCGCTTTTCCGAGAATTTTGAAGATGACAGTGATTGCAGAAGTGGTAAAAAGTGGAACGGAATGGTGAGTGGTTCGAACCCATTGGAAGACGGCGAAGGCAAGTTCGCATTTGTTGTTAAAGCCTAAGGCCTTGATTATCCCCAATATATCGGAAGCGGGATTTGGTTGGTCCAGAAGAGGACGCAGAATATTATCTAAGTGAGTGGAAACGGAATTGGAATTGGTATTGAAATCGGAACGAATTAAGGTGCGGAGAATTTGCTGACCTGAAGAAGAAAGGCCGTGAGGAGACCATGGCTTGCCGCGGTTGGGGTCAAAGGACTTCCCCAGAGCGACGCGGTGTCGGGAACGAGAACTGGAACCGGTATTCAGGTCATGGATAAGGGTAGTCATTGGCGGTGCTGAGGTTGGAGTAGGGGTAGGGGTAGGGCTGGGGCCAGGGGTCATCACTCCAACAGAGTTGGGTTTGGAAGAAGGGGGCGACGGTGACGATGACGGTGACGATGACGGTGACTGTGACGGTGGCGGTGGGTTTGGGAGGAGCAGAGGAAGAGCCACCTTTTCTACCATCCCCATCCTCTCACTACCTTTGCTTCTTGTGAGCTGTGTGCGGAATTGGCATTCGATGCTCGGATATTTTATGCCAAAGTTTTCCTCAACACGTGTCCCGCGTAGCTTCACCAATTTCAGTGAAATCCAAAAATGGATTCAAACTCATACAATATATACCCGCCTTAGTAATGCAAGCAGGCCCAACTCCAACATCCCCTCACACATTACACCTTAAGTTCCCGACCTTAATCCAAACAACAAATGAAAAAAAAAATATGTTTTCCACATTTCTAACCACTATTATAATATTAAAATATCTTTTTACCATAATTAATATGAGGATCTTTCAAGTTAGCAACCTCTTATTTTTTTCATCATTGCACCCTTACAGAACAGACCCCAATTACATTGGATTAGCAATTAACTAAGGTCTTAACGTGGGTTGTAGAGAAGACAAAGTACAAGAAGTTCGGCCTTATGCCTCCTTTCAAGTCCGTAAGCCATTCTTTAAACCTTTTACACGAAATTTAAACATGAGTCTAAGTTCCACATTAGATAGAAATGAGAAAATAAAATATTATATAAAGATGAAAGATTCATTGTCTTAAGATTTTGAATAGAAAAATTAATGTTAATCCCTTATATAATTGGACTAATATCTCATTTAGTATTGTGTTTTCCAGTAAATCCCCTCTGGATAAACCTAACACCTTATACAAACTTCAGAATATTAATCAGAATAATCGGAGATCTACTATGTGCGGAATTAATCTATATGTCTTTTGTTACCATTGAAAAAAAAAACTTCGTAACAATAATCTGTATGCCTACCATGTTTAGATTTGTATGTCACAGCTAGTATATCTAAAAATGACAAAAAATAGTTATAGCCGTTTATTTTCCGTTTTGAATATCAGAAAGAACAGTCATATTGTAAAATGTATCACTGCAAGTTTTCGCTTTGGCTATTTGTAACTTGTCATGCCCATAAGTGGATAATGTTACTCTCGAACATAAAAATTACATTGTTTAAGTTCAGCAATACAACTATGTTTATTAGTAGTGATAGTGACTAATCTTGTAAATCTGTGCAATATATGAAGACCTTACCAACAACAGGTTGAGACACAGGAGGAACCATTCAAAATGAAATTATCTGTCTTTCAGTCTTCCAATTTAAAACGCGTAAGGGTCACCCTTCTCGAACTTACATTTTGACCATTCTATGTTTGTTGCATCATTAACATCATTATCATAATAAAATAAGCACCAGAATGGGTTACAGTGCACCGTTGTAAAGCAACGGAAGGTCGCCAACAATGAAATTGCACTAGTTCAGAAACACTGCCACCCTTTTTCACCCTTCTACTCACCCGGTTCATAACTTATCGGCGATCCTACCTTAAACCAAAAGGTAATAACAATTTAATCATCTCATTAATTCTCCTGATCATTCATCTTTCAACGCTATGAATACGGACGGGTAAACACTTCTAAATAAGCACAGGGGGGAATAGCAGAATAATAAGCAGAACTTAGAAGCATGGCATTTAAGATATCAAATAGAAACCTAATAGTCAAATAAAAACCTAATAGTGAACCACTAACGCTCGCTGAAGAGACTACACAAATCAAAACGAACTCTTCAACAATGCTGGTTCTGCATTTCAAGTGCAAGAAAAAAAAGAAGCTACGTTGTCGCAGGACAAAATACTCCCAAATATAACTGTTGAATACACTAACGGTCGACCTTCATACAAAAACTTAAACTTCAGTTTTAAGGAAGTGAGGGCTAATCAAGCGAGCAACCTCTAGCATACCAACTCGATCTCTCTCTTCAAATATCTTCTTCAGCTTCTCATCACAAATTATAGTCCTCTTGTCTTCAGGGTCCTATCAGAATTACACGAACGGTTCAGTTAAAACTATGTGTTGCTTAATGCATTTTTGGAATGCAACATAGAAACAGAATAACATAATATATCAAAATAACGCAGCACCAAACCAAAGAACATGAGGTGAAACTTGTAAATACATGGATGAGAAAGAAGTATGAAGAAATTGACAAGGCGCATGTAGAATAAATATATTAAAGGTAAAACATAATGAGTAGAGAAATTGGTATGGAAATGAAAAGTCAAAATCCCCATTTAAAAAAGAAGGAAGCAAACCCTAAAAGAAGAGAGAAAAACTGAAGGTAAAGAGTAGAAGAGAACAGATTAGGTATTTGGAAAAGGAGGGAAGTTGGGGACCTGAAGATTGTTGGCCTTGATATAAGCCCAAATGAGTTTGAGGGCTTGGGTTCTGGAAATCTGTTGAGCGCCGACGAGGGCTGCCATTTCAGGGGTGACATCGCGGGGTTTCATGATGCCACGGATTTTGCGGGTTCCTTTGTCGGACTCAGAGACCTTGCAAGAGATAACGGTTCGCACCATGCGCAGTGGAGAAGCAGAAGCAGAACGCGAAGGCCTCGTGAAGCTCAGAGCGTGGGCCTCTGGAAGGAGAACGGAGGAAGACAAGAGCCCGAAAGACAGAGACATAGCCACAGCCATAGCCACACTATCTACCCACACACAAACACAGAAACCAACAAGATAATACACTCACACTCTTTCTATACTTCTTCTCCCTCGCCAATATCTCCTTCAATTTACCAAAATACCCTCTCCTTTCAAATTTCTACAAACAATTTATATATTTATTATATTTATATATTAATACATACAGAATTCAACAGTAAACCGTTGCAATATTTTAAATAAGTAATGAAAAAAATATATTTAGAAAAAATCGACAATTTTGTACTTCAAATTAGAAAAAGAAGATAGAAAACAGTTGTGTTGTGAATGCCCAAACCCTAAACTTTGTTAAGAAAAATACCTCTCTTCTGTTTCCTCACAGGCCCGGCCCAAGAGAAATGGCCTCAGCCCAGACGAAATCCAACTTGGTAGATAATTTACTTACCACACCTTCGAAATTTCTCATGCACTGCCTCCTTATACTGGAATTAGGAAATAAATCTTTTAAAATCATTTTGAATGAAATGCAGGAAGTAATTATAGGTGCACAACATAATTCCCAACTGGGCATTGGTTGGGTAGTGATAAGAAGCCCAACAGGTTTTCGAGGGTTTCGGTATCCAGGCAGTTTCTTCCTGCACTTCTTATGTTTCTTCTTCCACGTTCATATAATAAATTTCCCATTTTATTTTTTTAATTGTATAATCTAAAAGACAAAAATTACATTCAGATTATCTGGAAGCTTTTCGAATTTTATAATTCAAAAACTAAACACGAGTTTGACTTCTACAACTTAAAATTAAAAAAATATAGATTGTATCAAAAGTTATTTTTAACTTTTAAATTATATAAATCGAAATTTTTTTATATGAAATGCTGAAAAAAAATATGGAGGTGCAGGAGAATCTGCTGATTTTTATTTTCACCTTTTGGTTTTAGGAAAATGAGTTTTTCGTTCAAATTTTTATTTTATACTAGTGTGGATTCGTTATATTGTGGTTGAATAGTTTAGTAAAATTATAAATTTATTAATAATGTTTACAAACTGGATAAATAAATTGATTAACAATAAAAGATATAGTAATTTTTTAATTAATATTAATTATTCAATAGTTTATATAAAATTTGTCAATAATAATTGAAAAGACGAAGTCAGAATTGATATATTGATTTTATTACACAATGTGTCGACATTTGAAAAAAAAAAACTTAAGAACCGAAAACCATATTATTTATGTAAATATTTAATTAAAAAAGCTATTGAAGAAAAAAAAAGTACTCACTCTTGCTATTTTGGTAAAAAAAAAATATAATATTACAATACTTTGATCACTTTATAAGTATACATGAAACAAAAAATACAAGCTAATATAATTACTCATACAACATTAGTAAACTCTTTACAAATAAGTAAACATGGAAGAAAAAATAAATATCACTTATGTACACGGTAAAATAACATTGTTAAAATAGGTTACTCCACTTTATTTATTACTTACTGAACTAACTCAACTTGACTCATTTATTAACAAATTCAAAAAATTTGAAGCTTATCCAACTCATCACAGTAAGTTAAACGATTAATTGGTTTACTTAATTATAATTTTTTTTAATCTAAATATAATATTTTTTTCTAATTAAAATCTAAATAAAGTTAAATCTAAATAGAATCCAAAATTAATAATTCAAAAAAAAAATACAATACAATTTAAAATCAGATTAAACTCCAAATATAATTAAAAAATACAACACAACTTATCATCTAACATTAAATCATTATCGTCATTTATCTATTATAATATTAGAGTCTTGAATGGATAAATTCACAACACAAAAAGGTTTAAGTTTAGAGTTTTTATTTTTTTATATAATTTAAAATTTATTGATAGGTTGGTAAGTTAATCCAATTTACTACAAATTCAATCCGAATGAGTCAGATTCTTAATAGATTGAATTCAATTTTGGTCTGTGCCAAAATTTGTAATGGATTGGTCAGTAGATTTTTTTAACCCATTTTCATAACACTACTAACTATATAAACATTGGAGAGCAAAGATAATTTTGATTTGTTTTAATTTTTCTTTGAAAGAATATCTATAAAAGCGATATCTTTATGCATATTATTTATCCTTAGTTCTGAGTTATTGTATCAGACTGTTGAAAGAGTCTAGAACCTTAACTTCCTACGTGCAAGATGAGTGGTTGAATGCACAATGATTAGTTCCTCAATCATTGTCTGTAAATTGAACCAATCTCCGAAAAGCGACATGGTAATCTGGAAATAGGATAAATAAAGAGCAGAGTGTGAAGGTTGGTTAGTTGAAGGCGTTGCTTAACGAGGAGGATGATTGATGTAGGAAAATATAGGACCTAACAAAAGGACCACCTTATTCTGCAGTAGAAAGAGAGGGTGGTTGTACTAAGCAAATATGAGTTGGTTCTTTTGGTAGATACTCCCTTTCTGAAATCAAAGTTCCAACAAACAAAAACTGCTTCCTTCTATATTTTCTATCTGTATAAAAGTACAAAACTGTGTCACTGCTTCTACATTAAGACACCTAAGCCATGCAACACCCTCTCAAGGTCACATCCAATTCGATTGTTTTGTAAGCAAACTCGTAATCACTTTTCATCGTTAATTAACTTTCTCCATGTTCCTGTTCCTGTTCCTATCCATATCTTTACCCGCTTTGATTCAACGAAAAGCAAACACCACATGTGAATCCAAATAATCATGTTTATTATTGCTCCCCACCATAATTTGGGGTTGTTAACTCTTTGCTCATTACTGATCCATGTTAAGCTCTATAATTAATCATTACAACTGATGATCTGTTAATAAGTATACCAAGGCTGTCCTGCATAAACCATTCGATTGTTTTAACATAAAAAATTAATTGTCTGTAACATGTATGACATAAATACTCTTAAAGAAATTAGAAAGATTAAAGGAAAAGATTATTATAGATGGAGATAGATTAATGGGAGAGAGACATGATGATTGATGAGTGTGTGGGGAGGGAGATCCACCTTACCAACCAGTCCTTGGCTTTTGCCACAGCCCTGAACTTGGAGTACAAATCACACATGCTCCCCCATGACCCACACTTAGCCCTTTTTTCCCCCATTCATATATTCTTCTCATGCATACTTCCACATGCTTTTCCACCATCATCATCTGCCTTCTTAATACTTCCTTCTCCCACCCCATGCACCACCCTTTACACAGATTAGAGACAAACTTAGAATTTCAATGAAAGAAAAAAGACAAAGGAAACCAAATATGAATTAGCAATGGCACTGTGCCCGTGACAATTAACAATTATCAGGTTATCAATTTAATAGACACATGTGCTGAATACTATACATATAAATCATTCTGGTATGATTTCATTGTGTGTTTTTCAGACCAGAATGATTTGTATACTCTGTGATTTAAATCAAGCATATCACTTTTACTGATATTTAATAAATGATCATCGAGATTTTGTTACAAGAAAGCTTTGAATGGTGATATTTGATATATGGAGTACGATGTGGTTTTATTGATGACAAAAGTCTTGAGAGAATTCATCAAATACCACAGTATTAACTAGAGGAATACGTAAGCAAGATGCAAGCACATTAATTTACTGCTATATTGTGCGGAGGTAGTAAAGTAAGTACGTAAAAAAGGTGGTAAATGAGTTTGAGTGACGGTGTTGTCTCATATCAATTGAAATTGAAGTCCAAGTTGATTTGAAAAGCTAACGAAAAAAAAAGGGGGGATTGGTTTTGTTGAAGATGTAAATGTTGACATGCTTAGGTGAATAAACAGTTGAGTTATAAGTTAAGTTGAGGTAGCACATCGCACTATGATTGTGGTGGTTAGAGCCGTGCTGTCATGAGTGGTGGTGGGTCTGGCTACTCATGCTGAGATGTGTGCGTTTGGTTGCGTTTAGATCCAAACTTACCGAAGACTCTGCCTATATAACCTCTCCCCTGCTTCGCTCTCATACTCAAACTGCCACCACTTCCGCCGGTTCACCATACAAGTTCAAAACATGGAGCAACATTTGGTTTTCTTCGTTGCCTTGATATGCACCATAGTTGCCGGCGTTGGAGGCCAGGCTCCATCCACCTCCCCAACCACCTCTCCTGCGCCTCCCACCCCCACCACTCCCCAGGCCTCCCCACCTCCCCTCCAGTCCTCTCCGCCTCCCGCTCAGTCCTCTCCGCCGCCTCTTCAGTCTTCGCCTCCTCCTGCTCAGTCTCCACCACCGGCTGCCACACCCCCACCTGTCAGTTCTCCTCCTCCGGCCTCTCCACCACCTGCCTCCCCTCCTCCGGCCTCTCCACCACCTGCATCCCCTCCCCCGGCCACTCCACCCCCGGCCTCTCCCCCTCCATTTTCACCACCTCCTGCCACTCCCCCACCAGCCACCCCTCCACCGGCAACACCTCCGCCAGCAGTTCCTCCGCCGGCATTGACCCCAGCACCTCTCTCCTCTCCACCAGCCACATCTCCTGCTCCCGCTCCTGCCAGTCTGCTTTCCCCGTCTCTCTCTCCTTCCTTGGCTCCTGGTCCCAGCCTCTCCACCATCTCTCCCTCCGGTGATGATGTAAGTTCTTCACTCCATCTCATTACATCTTTCTCGTTTTTCATTAACAGAAACAATTCAGTCCATTTTATGTGTAAAAGTATGTCCATTTGAAATACACATGTTTTTATCATATTAACATGTATTCAGTCTAAAATATTTGAATGATGTTACTTTGTGGCATTGCAGAGTGGGGCGGAAAAGTTGTTGTCCTTTGAGAAGATGATTAGGAGCATAGTATTGGCATGCGCTTTGCTGTCCATGATGTTCTAGAGATCTCTGTCTTCGGACCCAATTCATGTTTTTTTGCTATTAATTACCTTCTATATATTATTTTGTACGTGTATGTGATATGGGACTCTATTACTGTATTTGAATTATATACATTGCTTGCATTCTTGGGAGATTTCAGAGGAGGTTTTGTATTTGAGGGCAGTTATTCTGTATTCCACTATTATTAGTTTATCTGGCTCACTATCTTCTTCCATCTCTTCATTCTTTTTTATCAACTATAGTACTCCTATTTTGCATACTTTATCATATACTATTCCCACTCTAGATACGTCACATTATGAATATATCAACAAGAAAATCAAACACCATTCAAGATCAAAAAGTTAACATCCACCAAAAGTTTGTTTCATAGGCGAAATAGAAACTATCAATAACAATATCCAAAGTTATAGCTACAAACAAAACTCACTTCATTGATTGTTCCCTTGGGGAATTCTCATAATAGTCTGGCTCGCATATGTAAGCTTCTGAAACAAACTATGAAGAGTTCAGAAAAACACTAACAAAAGTTTCATCGATGCTCAAGCAGAAGAGCCACCCTGTTTTTATATATGCCTTTGTTCATAGTTCTTGCGTCTTTGGACGAAGGTCAGAACCCGTTTCCCATAAGGATGGGTGTGCAGATATGGATAATTCAACAAAATTATAGTTGAAAGCATTTTATAAACATTGCCCTGCAAATAAATAACAGACCCTTAGTTAATGCATTCAACCATATTTTGAAGAAATGGTCCACTGATACGAAAAAGAAAAGTGTTGAGCTCTGTATAACCTTGCAATTTTGCAGCGCTCTTTGAACAACATAATTCCCATAAGGATCCTGTATAATCCTCAAAAAATTTTGAGTGTACATTAACTCCTGAATAATATTAGCAGCATCCTTCTCTTCTGAGAATTCTAAGAGGTGTTCCACCACATTGCTAGCATGCTTGTTCATAGATAATTGAGCATATCTACCTTTAAGTTGTAACATTATCTCTGCATTTACACCAGGTATCTTCATTTTAGCAACGTACTGCACAGCATAATTTCTGTAAAAAAATAAATAGTTAAGTTCAAACTGAATGAAGTACGACCAAAAAAAAATTGCAATTTTTAACACTCTTGACTAAAATAATTACAATTTTTAACACTTTCTCTTGACTAAAATGTATTATAAATATCGTTTTCCACTTCTGACTTGATAAATCTCCTCTTTGATTCTATAGATTTCATTCCATCTTAATTAATAGTAAAGTGTGTCATAGAAAGAGTGTATTATCATCCCTTCTAAAATTGCAATTCATGCATGATACACTCCTTAGTTCACTTTTTCCAGCACAATATATTGTTTTTTTTAAATAATACAATCAAAAAGAGATTCATATTAAATGTGAAGTAAGACTTAAAAAAAATTAGGAGCCTTAATATATTTTAACTAATAATGAAGCGTTAAAAGAATATATTTCTAAAAAGAAAAAAGGAAGATAAAGAATTGGAAATAAACCCAAAAGGATGTTCAGTAAGGAGTGAAGCATGTGAGACTATTTCTTGAATCAGCCGCTTCATACTATTGTCTTTTGCATGATGAAGGCATTTTTGAAGGGTAGAACATCCACTTTTGTCTGTTGCAATTTCCACACAGTTTTCTGCTACTTCGTCTATAATAAACTGAAAGGAAGATTTTCAAATGAGAATATATTTATATATTCATATTCACAACCTGAGACACTGGGAAAGATCATAAACATTGTAATACTAGACAATCCTAAACAAGCTAAGTAATAGTAACACTGATAAGGTCTTAAATAGAAAGAGGTTAATCTATTTTGAATGATTCAGTAGACAGAAATTGAATTAAGTATTAATGATAATGGATCAATTTGATTTTCACAGGTCTTATTGTGATCATTTTTTATAGGAGCTTAAATGTTTTGAAAGAAAAATTAAAATACACGAAACTTAAGAAATCTTGTAAATGTTCCAGAAAGTTGCATGAAAATTAGTTGTAAATGAGTCTTCAACACTGACCATGACTCTTGCCAAATGCAAGTATTTTCCTTTCCTAAGAAAAGGTATTTTAAGAACAGTGAATTTAGTAAAAGTACTTTGTGGTGAATGAACAAGTTTAAGACAGAGTGTCTAAAGACTACATTAATCTCATGACAGTTAATCTTCTGATAGAGACACAAAATGTTTATTAAATATGAAAAACATTGTCAATAGAGTATAATATTTATTTTGTGTATTATGTGGTTGCTGCTTGTTTAAACTATGTTTCTTATTTTCGGTTCTTTATGTTTGTAGGCATATGACAAAAGCATCATCATTATTGTAATTAAACCATTTAGTTGGTACCTAATAATGAATACATCAACTTTTTATTTAGAAATTGTTAAATAAATTACAAGAGAAATTTGATACAAATCATATGATTATACTATACAGTAAAAATAATGTGATAGAAATTTGATATTAGGAAGAAGCATGGAGATGACTTACTGTTGTAAGCGCAGGGGAGAAAAGTTTGAGGCAATGGTTAATGACATGACCCCCATTGATATTCTTACTCAATCTCACACAGATCCTCTTCACAGCGAATATAACTGCAGACATCTGATCTGGAGTCTTCAAATGCTCCAACAACTTCTGGAAGACCAAACTCCTGCAGTGTGTAAGAATTCAGATTCAAAACATTGAAGTTAGAATTAATGTAATAAGAAATTGAAACAGAAGCATAATCTATAGAACAGAGGTACCCATGATTATGCATGCACACTTCCTTAAGCTTGTGCTGGTTTTGAATGACCAAGTGAAGAATCCTGGTGATGTGGTGGACAGAGCTAGCTTGCAAAATAGCTAGAATGGAAAGATCGCAATGTTGGTCCATCATTAGGTCACAGAAGTGATCCTTGAGTTGGCTGAAGATCTTCTCCATCACCTCTGGTTTCCCCAACTGCTGACGGGGCATTTGTGTGACAGAGATGAACTGCGCCTTCACATCTTGAAGCGCAGAGGAAGTGTGATGCTGAAGGAATTGTGCAGAACAGTGACAGCAGAGTGCAGTGGAGCAATTGGGTGAAATTAACGGAGGGGTGGCGGTGAAGCAGAGCCTGGCCATGGAACACGAGAGAGCATCAACAGAAATGGAATTCTTCCAAAGAGAATCCAAATTGGTGTGACTCTGAATCAAAGGGGAGAAGAAGCCCTCTTTCGGAGTGGACTCAGCTGAATCAACCACATGTTTGATCTCCGGTGGTGGTGACGGATATGGAGAAGATGATGCACTGACACACTTCTCCATGCACAACTATGGACAGAGGAAGACAAAACACAGAACACCACTTCAACTATATCAATTATATATATATATATATATATATATATATATATATATATATATATATATATATATATATATATATATATATATATATATATATATATATATATATATAATTGTTGTCATGATTTTACAATATAATTTATCATGTAATTAATAATTTTGTCTTTTCTATTTTTTTCAACTTATCTTATCACTATTTTTAATTTTTATATATACATAATTAATTTTTGGATAAAAAGATTGTTCGTGTTCTTCAAAGAACAAATTGTTTTAATACTATTTTCATAAGCAATCATGTTTTAATTTTTTTTTAATCTTTAGGTAATTTATACATTTATCGCGTGTGAAGGTGAAGAGAGAAAATGAAGAGATAAAAATTTGTAAAATTGTTTTATTATAGTCAAGAATTTTTATTGTATTTTTTTTTCTCTAAAACAATCTTAAAAGACAGGTAAAAGAAGATTTAGAAAACTATACTTATGTGGTAAATGTGCAAATAAGTATATCATTTTAACATCTTCATTAAACATGAGAGGATTGAAGATGCATACATAGAATAAATTAATTAAATTATTAAGTTGATCATAAATAAAAAAATTAATGTATTTAATGTTAGAATTATATTATTAATGTTGGTTCATTCATGCATGAAGCTCTTTTTATCAAATTCAGCAACACTTTAAATAAAAAGAAAAGGCCTTAGGCTACAAAACCAGTGAATATTTTCTAATTCAATGTGCTGTGATCGCAAGCAATTAAATACTTATGTTTTACTTTTTTTAATAAAATTACATTTTTTTATATTTTTATCTTTAATATAATACATTTTTTTCTTGATAAAATTTTCATTTTTTTAATCACCATTTATCTAAGATTATATATTGTAAAAAAAAATAGTGCATAATTATTAAGAATTAAAAAATGAAAATTTTTGTTGTATTTCATAATATTTTTCAAAAATAATCTTCAAAAACTAATAAAATGTATTATTAGGAATATCATTTCTCAAATGAAAAAAAATAGAAGACATAAACAAAACAAAAAATTATTAAACTATTTAGTTGATAATGGATAAAAAAAATATGTATTCATTGGAATAATATGTTAATTGATGCATGACGGTATTTTTACCCATCTAAAAACGATTTGAATACAAAAATCTATATAAAACCAATGAATAATTTTTTAACCCAAAAACATATTTTCTAAGAGTTATGCAATAAACATTTAAAGAAAGAAACATGTATAATTATTTTTTCTTATTTATAGAAAATACTCTGGGTTTACTTTTCTTTCAATAATAAAAAAAATATTATTATAATAATTATTAACATAAAAATTATTGGTTTAATATCTATTTTAATTCTATATTCGTCACTTCAAAGTGGTTTTTGGGTTTTTTCCGGCATCAGCTATTAGTTTTGAGTGTACATAATAAACGAAAGTGGTTTTTACGAAAAAAAACTGGGGTTGTTTTGGTTTTTTTAGGGTTTAGGTTTTTATTTTTCTATGTTTTGAAGAAATGAGTAAAATATTGTTTTTCGTGTGAGTGGGTAAAGCTTTGGTGTGTAAAATGTTGTTTCTAAAATTTAGGTTTCCTTTTTTTTAAAGGATGTTCTGTTTGATCGAGAGATTTGAGGCTTTTGGGGTTTTTGATTTATAGGTGTAGTGAAACTTGCGAATTGTAGCAAAGGGTTTCTCGATCTCGCTTCTGAACTCGCAGTGGTAGCCCGAGGAAGATGATGATGGTTGTTTGTTCGTCATGACGACGTGAAAATGGAAGTTCGCAGATCACGTTTGGTTTCAACTGTAGAAGCTCGCAATGGTTCGTCGTGGCTTCGAACCTGGTGGATTTCGGTGGCAATCGAAATGGTGACTCACAATTGTTGCAATTGTGAATGAACTGTGGTCCAATTTGGGTGCTAGGGTTTTCCGGTCCATCCTTTGAAAGCAAAGTTCATTTCCCCACTTTCACATAAATCACTTTCCATGTCATATTGGTTTAATTTGTCATATGTATATGAAAATCTGACATCTCACTCAATATTTACTGATGTGGAAACTACATCATTAACTATTTTAGACACCAACTGCGTAAATAACTAAATTGAACAAATATTATAAAAGAAATATCACTTTGAATGCTGAAAAAACTCAAAAATTACTTTAAACAAAAATAACTGAATATAGAAACAAAATAGGTATTGATCCAAAATTATCCAGACGAGAAAAAGTGATTTATTGAAATACTTTTTTTTATATATACCTATATATAAAGACAATACTTAACTTTTTTATAATTTTATTCTTTAAATAACTGTTATTTTAAATTGAAATAATTATATTTTCATTTTTATCTTTTAAATAATCATTAGTTTAATTTTTTTTATAAATTAAAATTAACATTTTATTATTCTCTCTTTTCAATAATTATTTTTTAAAATTTAAAAATAGTTATTTGAATTAAAAAAAAAGTATTTACTCAAAGTTGAGATTGAAAAATATTGTGTACATAAAGAATAATCTTATTAATTAATTGCCAGTGTAAATATGTGTGTCTATTATTTTTTACTGAACAGAAAAAAAAATCTCTCATTATAATTATTAAAATAAAAATAGTATTAAAATTATAAAAAAAACGGATTCATTAAAACTAATCGTAAATAAATAATTTTTATTATAGGTAATTCACTGAGTTATAAAAACAATTACAAAACTTAAATAATGAAATAATAAAATGAATACTTTAATAAGGATAAAGTTTAACATTAATTACACATATTAAAACGGTTGGAAAAAGGATAAAAATATTGAAGGGTTTTGTTAATAAACTAGTAAAACGTATGTGTTTTCTTTTCTCGTGATAAAAAAATAAAATATTAATTTGTTAAAATTAATCTTTTATTAAAAATATTATTAAATCTGAAAAATATTTATTAAAAATATTTATAGAATAAATTATTTTATAATTTTACCACATAATTTTTAATAGAGATATTTATAAAACTTAAAAGATAAAATAAGAAAATAAGATATATTAATAAAGGAAAAAATTAGCAAATAATTGTACACATTAAAACGGCAGCTATAAAAGCATATTTTTTTCTATCAATAATTACGGCTAAAAAGTGAATTTCTTCTCTTAATAGTTATAGATACAAAAGATTGGCTATTAGAAAGAAAATAAATTCAAAAAGTATATTTTTTAACAGTTTATTATTTGACTTTCATATCTTATAATCCAAAAATCATTTTACTTGAAAACTATTTTAAAGAAATAAAACTTTTAAATTATATAAACTAAATTTTCTAAGAAAGATGAGCTCGAGGAGGAAACTGCCTAAACATGGCAAAACAATCACCGTCTCCATCAAATAAAATCATATTTTTCTGATGCTTATTTACGTGCACTAGACTACTGATACGAAGTGAATTACATGCTAATTGTTACATAGAAAAAAAAAAGAGAACGAAACATGAGAATTGATATTTCAAATCCTCAAATTCAAGAAGACGCCATTTCTGAAAGAGAGCATGAGTTCAAACACTTCAACTGTCCGTTGAACCTGTAAAAAACGCCACTTATTAAGTCTGCGGTGACCATAGTTTCTTTATAGTGTATTCTTTTTCTCAGAGTTGTTCTTGTTTGGTCCTCGGACCATACACCAAACTCCTGAAGATCCCCTTCTCTCCAGCATATGTTAACTGTTGTTCCTCCACGAGCCTTCAAGCCTTTCAAGGAGCCATTTGGCCATTTCTCCCATGGAAGAGCAGGAAGTAAGAAAAGATCGCTCAATGTACTCTGCACAAGCATTTCGGCAACTGCCGCTGCAAAACTGGCAACAAAATAATCCTGAGTTGATGCTCAATCTATCACAGACACTTCCAGTCTACAAAGCCTATATAAACCTTTTTTTTGGGATTAAAGAAAATCAAGTTCAACAAGTCTGAGAGAGGATAACATAAAAAAATGTGAGGTCAAAAACAGAAATCTAATGGTTCAGCAATTCACATTTACAATTATGTAAAGAAAAGACAATAGTGTATATTTGAAATTAGCTATTCAACTCCATGTACGTTGTTTTGGTGCGTAATTAGTTATAGTCCAAGTAAAACAAACAAAGGCTTGGTTGCTAAAGTAACTTGTTACACTTGCACGTAGTTGTTTTTGCCGGATATTGATAACGTCGATGACTTGAGTGAAAATAAAGACACATACGTATCACTTACGTGGGCAAGATATTTATGTCTGGATGAACACTAGAAAACACCTAAGCAAGTTACCCGAAGTTGGCATCGATCTGAAATGGTGGGTGCGCTGCAAACAGGTTGCTGTAAAGTCCACCTTGAAACGGTATCTCGTGATCCGGATCCACCAAGTTTATCAAGCGCTTGATCATCTTATATGCATTCGAACTGTTCTGTAGACGTGCCCAGCAAGCAGTTTTCCACGTGGTTGACCACCCAGGACCTTCCTCTCCTGTTTCCAAATTTAAAGATAAATGTTTTGATTAAGGGCAGATAAGCATTGTATAAGAACAGCAGCAGGCAGCTGTGATAGTTTCAGTACCACAACTCTGTATATTAAAATAAAGTAAACGTGTTTCCTTCATTTGTATAATTCTACATGATACCCCTCCCAAAAAAATTTAGACTAAGAATGTCTTTGGATAAACTTCTGCATGAATACTTCCAGAAAAGAAAAATAAGAAGAAAAGGTTAAATGATTTTTTGAAAAAATTAATATTACTTTATGCATAAACTAATTTGTAGAAACTCTTTTATATTACCTTTTTAAAAAGTGAATTTTAAAAACTTTTAGCTTATAAAGATATTTATCATCTTCTGTTTTTATTTTATTTTTCTGTTAAAAGTACTTGCAGAAAAGTTTACCCCAACAGACCCTATGTTACTCTTAATCAGGGCCTTCACATTGGATAAGATTAAGATTTCTAATTGTCAAAGGGGTACACAAAATTGAACACAGTGCGGTGTGAACCATGCAGTTTAATAGAAATCAATAAAGAAAACTCTGGCTGGAATTCTAGCAAGATAAAAAAATAATTACTATAATTATTCAGCTTATCCAAACCTCGTTTATAGAGGCTTTTCTCAGCAGCTTGAAACAGAGCTGGAGTTTGCTCAAAAGTAATTGTATGCCCTGGAAATAGACCAAATAGATGTGAAAGGTGCCGGTGATGTACCTCTGGATCCTTGAAATCTTTCACCTGTCCTCCACAAGAAAATCCACTATTTATCCAGCAATTTATCATATCAAAGTTAATTATTCAATATTGTTGCATGCATTTTCTATTTTCAAGAAAATACCCATTCCATAATGGAACCATCTTGGGCAATATAGAGTGGACGTAACCGTGGTTGAGCTTTACAAACTTTTCTGACAATATTATCATTTGTTCTCCCTACTACCTGTTTTGGAAATACATACAAATTTTTGAGTAAACAGAACATCTTATAGTGTGTTAATTAAAAGTTTAAAATTTTACCTCAGCAGCAGAAAGAAATGCAGAAAAGACTTCATGTATGATTGTCACATCCATTGTGGATGACTGGCTTACACATGCAGGCTCACCATTCGGAGCAATAAAATTGTGTTCAGGGGAAGTTGATGGATTAGTTTCAAGATATCCTTGATTGTCTTCTATCAGCCAGCTCAACAGAAATGAGACACATCCTTCCATTATGGGATATGCTTTATATTCAAGGAAACCCTGTAGAAAAAACACAACCAAAATTTGCCTGTTAGTTCTAGCTGAATGTTAGTTTGGCCAAAAAGCATTCCACCACATTGCACATGATTTTGAAATTTTTTTTCCTCACTTACAGTATTTAAACATTATTTCAAATTAAATTTGTATATTTTCTCATTAAAAAAACAACTTTATTTAACACCATCCAATCATATCTCAATCGTAAATGTTGTATAAGCATTCTCAAATATAACTCATTTTTCTGTGTTTGTATCTTTCAAAATTAATCCTTCCATAACTGTTAAAAAGTTTATATGCATTGATTACCCAAACAAGCACATCATTCTAAAATGGATTAAAATTTAGAAGGACTCTTCCAAAGGCTACTGACTTCTTAAAAACTTAGCTTTGTATGTTTTCTAGCTATAATTTATTGTGTTTTGCTCTGGTTTACCTCATTGAATGATTCAAAATTCAGAAACCATTTACCTTATCCATCGTGTAAGCATAGTGCTCCCATAGATGGGTACAAAGCCATGCTCCACCCATTGGCCATAAGGCCCACAGAACATCACCATGACCTGCTGATGTTCTTGCCCATATATCTGATTTACTATGTGCTACCCACCCACTTGCTTGGTAATTCACCTTCAGAGTTCAATAATTGAATGAGAAGCTTGAGAACATATGTATGTCAAACTCAAGGGAAATAATTTGTGAGAAATACACAAATAAGGAAGCAAACACAACAGGCATCAAGGTGGTGCAAGGCAATCTGGCATCGCTTCCACTTTTCCGTGAAAAAAAATGCAGCAACTACAATTAATTTAACTACTCCAACCAATGCACCAAATAGTTATAGTTAGTTTCTTTCTGTTAGTTCAAAATGTTAATCAGTTGAACGACTCAGCACACAGTTCTGAAGCATAATCCTCTGTCCCTAGTTGTATTTTTCATAAGGTGACATATATAGCTATAAATATGATGTAAACAAGGGTTCTTGAACGATGCCCACAACTCAAAAACTTGAGAAAATTAGTTCTTCATATTATTTTTTTTTCATATTCAAGGTGCATTTTAGCTCTTGGTATGAATTTAAGCATTTTATCTTAGAACATACTTCTAAAGCCTTAAAATTTCCAGGTAATTCTTTTACGTTTTTGAGCATGTATAGATCCTTAGATTATGTCTCTCCAAAAAATTCTGTTGTCGGGAATAATATCTTAAAGACAATTCAATTTTGTCAGTATTTTCAGTATCTCCAAGATCATTATTAGTCAAAATGATCACCCGTTTAGCTCTTCTAGAATTAATTCGAGAATTCCTTGCTTCATTTTTTTCGCGCAGTTGTTTTACTTTGTCCATAAATTTGTGTTACGGCTACTACCTCCCTTGCAATTGTTGTAACTATGTTTTAACATATGATTACTATTTCAGTTATTTTGTTATGATATCATTGTCTAATATTCATTGTTCATGGAAACAAACCTTTATATTGCCTTTTAAATTTTTATCACTGAAAAATTATTGTGTAAAGGATTTTTGTTGAATAATATGATTATATTTGTAAAATTTAAAATAAGCAAATAGTTTTATTTTGGTTATATGTCATTAAATTATGAAACATATATATAAAATTGAGGCTTATAACATTGGAAATGAATTTGGTACATGTTTGATAATGGCTTTCTAGGAATTACATTCTTGGTTCTATATTGGAAATGTTTGATGCTAAAGCTTATAATGGCTTAGATAGACTTAGAAATGCTTCTATGTTGTTCAGTCTTGTCGATCTAAGTGGTAAGGTATTTGAATCAGCATAGTCTGAGAGCATTACTATGGGTCCAATTTTACGTTGTGATCTACATTTTTACACATGTTTAATAAAAATACTAGCTGTTGAATTTTAAAATTAAGCTATATACAAGTCAACATCATGCTTAGTTAAGATGGCCTTCAACAAAAAAAAGGTAAAGAGAATACAAATACTTACATATGCTGTTTTACTGCCATTCACGGACAGAGAGGAAATATAGTCAAACAAGGGTTCTTGACACTCGCTAAGATTGCAAGGAAGAGCATGCCAATAGTTCATTTCAAGATTGATGTTTAAGTGGGGAGCTCCACTAGGAAAAGTAACCATTATTAGTCTCAGATTAAAAAAATTAATACAAGGCTTCCTTGCAGGTGAATGGGGAACTAAATGTTTGTGATAAATAAAAAGAATGTGAAAATAGAAACCTGATTAATCCAGACATCTAATGACAGATAGTAAGCCTTGTTTAAAACCATATCCAATGAAATTAAACAGAATGTGAACGTACTCCCAAATAGGCTCAAGATCTTTGTTCCAAATTCCCTGTAGGCTTGCCACCTGAGTTCCAGGGCGCGAAGAAGAAATAAGCAAATACCGACCATATTGAAATAGAAGTTCCACCAAGGATGGATCTTCGTCCGTCTGAAATGATTTCACCCTGTCGGAGGTTGAAACTTGAGTTTCACTGTCCACTAGAGAGAGACTAGTTACCGTTGGCGCAAGCGTCTTCAATTCCAAAGAGCTGTCGTCTGGCATATTCAGCTGGGTGCTTCTCATAAGCTTCAGAGATACCCGGTGAAAAAGTTCTTGATAGTCATTTAAATGGCGTGCATAGAGGTCAGAATATGACACGTTGCTTATTGAGCTCAATACACTGAAACACTCAGAAGTAGGATCCCTTTTAGAATCTGCAGGTGATGTGAATGGGCCACTGAAGGAGGAGGAAGCAACGAGAAGTAGAACAGCCCAATCTGAAGCCTCAACCTTCAACTTGTTGTCATCCAAAACACTGATGACGCCATTTGCACCACCAATCTTCAAATCAAGAATTGCCGAGAATTGAATTCCCTGCGGAGTATCTTGTGCGTTGTGTTGGAGTTGAGGTGAGAACCTTTTACCACGACACGCTCCCTTCATTATAATCTGATTGGCGCCATTTACGTAGGTTTGATTGATCATTTTGCTGTCCAGAGAAATTGTGAATGAAAGTCTGGCCTTTTGAGTGGCGGAAATGTTAGTGACAATGACTTGATCTGGATAGGAGGCAAAATGCTCCCTTTTGAACTGAACATCTCCAACGGAATAGCTGACCTTGACAGTAGCAGTATCCAAGTCCAGCTCCCTCTGGTAAGTTTGTTGGACGCCGGTGAGATGTGAATAATCAAAGTCCAATTTGATATCGGCGAGAAGTTGGTAGGCCTAGGCATCATAATTCAGACGAGAATGAGGGGCGAATCTGCAAGGGAAATGGGAAAGAAAAGGGTGTTACATACCTCGGATGGATTTGATCCTGTTAAGGCAGAAGCAGCAGCAGTGGCTTGTGGATATTGTTGACGGTTAACGAAATTTCTAACCAGAGAAAGGGCTTGTGGAGCTTTAGAATTAGTGTAGTCCGCGGGTGTTCCGGTCCAGAGCGTGTCCTCTGAAGCAAAACAATAAAGCATTAAAACATGCATTGATTGTGCAGTCTGAATGGCAATCGGTGAAGATGAAGATGAAGACTACCGTTGAGGTGGATGGTTTCGGAATGGAGGCGGCCGCAGATCATGGCTCCGAGGCGTCCATTACCAATGGGAAGCGCATCAGTCCAGTGCTTCCCACCTTCTTCTCTGAACCTAATCTTCAAGTCCGAACTTCTACGCGCTTCCGCTTCCATCGCAGCCACCCTTCAACTGTTACTCCCACCCAGAGTCACCGATAAAGTGAGCAAAGTAGAACGGTGTTGAGAGAAAGACATAAATGCAATTCCATTTCCTATATATAGGTATTGTTCTGCGTCATACATTTACAGTTAATTTTAAAATAAAGTGAAAAGTATTTATATGATAAGACATTGGCTGAGTAGTTGAAAAGGAGTGAAAAGACGATGGAGAAAGCTTTGAGAGCGTACGCAGAGGTTCTGAGGCTGGTGAGGCTCTTGCCAAAGGACACCAGGGCTTACTACGCCAAGTATGTCCGCGAGAACTTTGTCAATTACCGTGAAATCGATCCTTCTGAAGTCTCTCACCTCTTTCAACGCACCTACGATCACTCTCTCTGGGTTCTTCACAAGGTTCCTTTATTCCCTTTTCCTACAATATATATACTATTTTCATTGATTCTGCATCTAATTTTCTCTGCTCATTCCATGGCAGTATTCCATTGATAAATCTGTTGCGGATAAGCTGAAAGGGTTATGCTGCAGTTGATGTTTCCATGCAATGCCACCCAAGTGTTTGTTTTTATTTCTCACTCAAAGTCCCATGGGCAACACACGCTATTACCTTTCTGCCCTCTAAAATAATCACGATTTACAGTTGAGTTTTGTTTTCCTTTCAAACATGAATTCTCTAAACGCAAGAATCTTATGAGTTTTACGCGTTTAATTTTTATTCACTCTCACTCTAATGAATCAAGCTGTCATTCTCAACACCCTTCCTTGCGTTGCATGAATGCATGCTTTACGTGTTTGATTGCAATTCTCATATTCATCAAAATGTTTTTTTTTTAATTTAAAACATATTAAATAAGTTTTAGCATTATTGTATAGACCAATTTGAACACTTCAGTCGCACTCCTAACTTTAAATAGTTAATATTATTCTTTAAAATTGATTCCCCTGAAATCTTTTTAATGCATATGATAGTGTAAAACCATGATTTACGATAGTTTTGACATAAGCTATGGTAAAATTAAAAGTCATAACAACCTCACATTCTCTATGATGCTCCATCTAATTTCTTAGTGCATGTTTGATTTATTAACATTCAACAAAAAATTAGTTGGAGAGTTGAGTTGAGGATACTTTTAAGAATTTACAATGCTAATTCAAACCCGTTAGTTTTTAATACTTTTCTTCTTTTTAACGTTTTTTTATCATCCGATTTTTTTGTATCGATAAAATTAGTCATTGATGTTATGTTAAATGTGAGTTGAATTCATTGTCTTTTTCTTTCTTTTCCAACTGTATCACCAATCAATCTTTTTTTTTTCAAAATTATCCTCAAAAACATATTTTTTTTTCACATAAAATTTATATCACAAATGAATTTCAATTTATGTTTTAGCTTGCTATGATTATTTGGGACTAGAAAGATGTAAGCACAAAGAGTATGAATGAAAATTTTGTAGTGATTTTTTTCTTTACTTTCTTCATTGAATTAGTTGTTAGGATTTTTCCACTATTGGTGATTTCTTTTAGCATCTCCAAAATTTCTTTCCTAGTCTCTGAAGTGCGGGAAAAGTTCAAATTACTCATGCATTGGAAAAAAATTGGATTGCATTGTGAAATACAATTTGAAATTTAAAAATATATTATAAATTACATAATTTAAAATTTTTACTTTTTTATAGTATATTCATCCGGTTAATTATTAACCAAACAATTAACTCTTTATAAAGAGAATCTATCCAAATACTGCAAAAAATCAAATTAAATTAAAAACATTAACTCCAAAATTATCTTATTTGAAAATTAAATCATGATTAATTATGTTTAAATTGTAATTAAATCAACCATAATAAAAAATTCATGTTTATAAATAGCAAAGAAATAGATTACACATTATATATATATATATATATATATATATATATATATATATATATATATATATATATATATATATATATATATATATATATATATAGTCTTTACAATATGAATAAAAATGACTTTACATCTAAAGACATTCGAGAAGTATTGTAATAAATTTTACTGAATTAAAGAATGACCACTCCGACCCCTTAAAAGAGAAGATTTTATCTTACAATCCAAAACTTTTTTATTACGCAATTAACTATGAAAAAAACAATTTAAAAATACATTAACTTATAATTGTATGATCCATTAATGCATTTCTTTGTCATGCAGTGAAAAATATATCCTTTAATTGTGTAATTCATTAATATATTTCAGATTCAAAAATGTTTTCATATCGCATGTAACACCCTGGAAAATAACGTACGTTGGAGTACGTGTGGTAGCTGGAGAACGAGACACCTCAACAGCGTACGTGGCAGCAGCAGGAAGGAGCATTCCAACAGCGGACGCCAGGTGTCACGCTGCATGGAGTCTGGAGTGGGGAAACGCAGTGCAGTTTGCGTGTCACTCGGAGAGCGCGACAGTTCACTAACGAACGCCAGGTGTCACGACGAGAGGAGTCTGGAAAGCGTTAGTGGAATGCACGTGGCTAACAAGGAGCAGACGTTCGTTCGGCACTGGAAACAAGGCATGCATTCTCAGAAAAACTCATCTCTCGCTATACACGCACACTCCTTTCATAATTATGGGAAATTCTTTTCTCTCCTCCTTCTCTCTATGACTTCCCCACCTTTTCTCTAAGATCACCACCGTCTCATCTCCTCCGATCATGATTCCGACACCATAGAAGGACTCCTGGTGACAAGGGCTTCAAGAAGAACCGTTCGGTTTCAGAAGTTGAAGCTGATTTGATTTGGAAGAGATAAGGAACCATTGAAGGTAGAAAAACGTTAGTTTGACGAAGCCACAAATCTTAAGTTAGGAGGAGTTGCAGTACGGATCCGGGTAAGGGAAGCTTATATGTTTAAATTATACTTGCATGTCTGTGATCTGATTTTCATGTATGATCAGTATGCTGTTTGAGCTGTTATGAATGATCTCTGATATTGTGTATGATTTCTGATTTGGTTGAACTGTATGCTGGTTTGATACGTATGAAAAATGGGTGATTTCTTGTACTGTATGAGTTGTTAATGTGATGAATTTTATAAAGTCTGTAAATGTATATTGGTTGTGAAGTTATGAAGTTTATAAATTTAAAATCATATGAATCATAAAGTATAAATTGAGATGTTGAAATCTGGAAATCTGTATGGTTGGAAAATCTGAAACGTAAATCATCCCCTGTGATAAATTACGCTCGTCACCGTACGGTCTTATACCGTTCGGTTTCCCTGGAAATAACTTAGAATGAAATTCTTTCATTTGGAAAGAATTCTGTTCGAGAACGAGCGTCCCCATTTATAATGTCTGAGCGTTCGGTTCAGCGCAGCTGTATATAAATACCTTAACTTTAAAATACGTAACGTTCGGTATTATACCGAACGTTCGTCCTAAATAGCGTTCGGTCTTATACCGAACGTTCGTCCTAAATAGCGTTCGGTCTTATACCAAACGTTCGTCCTAAATAGCGTTCGTTCTTATACCAAACGTTCGTCCTAAATAGCGTTCGGTCTTATACCAAGCGTTCGTCCTAAATAGCGTTCGGTCTTATACCCAGCGTTCGTCCTAAATAGCGTCCGGTCTTATACCAATGCGTTCGTCATAATTGATGCTCGGTCGTCTACCTAGCGTTCGTCATAAGTGGTGCTCGTTCGTATTATTAGATACCCACATTGATAAATAGCGTTCGTTCAAAGGACTATAATATTCATTTTCTCTCACGTTCGTTCAATTATTGGCATCGGTCTTCTGTATGCGAATTACTACCAAGATAGTTCTAAATATTCTTGACTATTCTTTTTACATTGGATCTGGTCTAAGGTCTTCATAACGAAATTTTCTTCAAGTACGACGGTACGTCCAAACGAGTCAGTTCATTTAACTGGTCGAATTCGATAGTAACGTTCGTTGTATACTTCCCTGATTATTCCGTACCTTCATCTAGACGTTCGTCCTAATTCTTCCAGAGGACTGAACGTTCGTCATTTTATGCTCTTAAATCTAAAGATGTAAATGATTATGAGTTATGATAACTTAAAGTGTGAACACTATATGGAATGATATTATGATATTGGATTTTGGACGAGCGTTCCAGGGAGGAACGTCTCATATATGTTGAATATTGGATTGGTAAAGTATGACTGTGGGCATGCTAATGCTGGCTTGGTCCATCCTGATATTCCGTGATACTCATCTTCAAGTAGAGGAGAGTAGTTCATGTGTGGGAATGGCAGGAGGTCCTTAGTCCATAAGTTAACATGGGCGACGTAAGAACGGACTAACCTCGAGTGGCAGCTGATTAGGTATATCCCGGCTACTACACCACTCGGGTGCAAGGACGCCTGTAGCTACACGGTTCATACAGTCCGGACGGTCGGTCTTATATATATATATATATATATATATATATATATATATATATATTTTTTTTTTTTTTTTTCTATGTTACATTGTGTTAACTTGTATGTTGTATGTGTGAGTTGGAATGTTGAACGTATATGTTGAATGTATGAATTAAATATTATAAGCTTACCCTTTCCGTTTTTCCTTGTGTTGTCCATTGTATCTGTACGTTCGTCCTGTCTTGCAATGATCATCCGTGTGGATGTGAGCAGAAGGAGAAGTCACTCTAGAGGACGCGATCGAGGGAGAAGAAAACTTAGTTGAAGTGGAAGTGAAAGCGGAGCAGTAGGACGTCCGTCTTTCATTTTTGTTTAGAGCGCTCGTAGATGTTTAGATTGTAAATATTAACTTATGAGGACGTTCGGTTTTCTTTTCTTTTGTAAAAACCGTTCGTCTGATTTAATTCCTGTAATTATGATACGCTCGTTATTTTGTATTGGAGCCGTTCGGCTCTTAAATTTCTTTTAGGTATACAAAGACTGTTCACTTCACTGTTAATTGTAATTAATTCTGATTTATGGTAATCACTATATTTTGGGATGTTACATCGCATAATCTAAAAATATATTTTTCATTATATAATCTAAATGGCACAATTCAATATACATTTTATGATTGTATACAATCTACAATTTTATAATATATTTTTAGATATGAGGTAATTAATAATATATTCACAAATTATATTATATAAATGGATAAAAATATATTTCAGATTATATAATATAAAATATATTTATGAAGTTTGCAATAAAAAAAGTGTAAAACATGATTTTATTTTTTTTTAACATTTCCTTGGAAGTTTAAAAAGAAACATGGGATAGAAGAAGAAATAAATAGTCAAACTAATTCATCAACTTGACTTAGCAGGTTTTAACAAGTAGTATATATTTAAAACTAAGGAAACATACTGTGAAATAAAAAGACAAAAATTCGGTTAAAATTATTAATTATAAGTTCAGTTAACAATTATTAATTATAAATTCAGTTAACACATTCTGTTAACAATTAATAGTTATTTATTTAATTATATGGAAAAATAAGAGTGGTCACATAATTTCTCTTATTTAAAGTTGGTGTCTATTGTCTCTTGTCACATACACAAATCAAATATATCTACATTGCAGTTCTTCTGTGTCTTATGGATCTTTCTCCAATGTCCTCTCTTTTCCATCTCATATTCCGAAGGTATTTTGATTCTTTGCTCAAACTCTTTTTGTTTTCATCATAAAACTGGGTTTGATGTGAGATTATTTGAAATTCGTAGGAGAGGCTCTTTATGCTTTCAGCGGAAGGCTTTCTGATCCCAAAGACATTCTTGTATTTGGTTTCATATCACCTGCGACTCCAACGACAATGTCTTTCGCCTCTAACATTCATCTTCTTTCTAAACATTCTTTTCTTTTGCTTTCTTCATCACTTCATTCCTAATCACTTATTTCTATGTTTTTTTCAATTTCAGAGATTTAGCCAGTTATAATTTCACTGGAACTTTGGGTTAAAAACATTAAATACTGATTTTCTCCTATTCTTTTATCATTTTTCAAAAAGACTCTGATTCGATTATGAAAATTTTCATTGCAGGAAGCTCTACGGAAATAACTTAAGTGGCAAGATTTTTCAAGAATTTGGTAAACATCTTTTTAAAACCTTGCAGTCTTGTAAAATTCTTTTTCTTTAGTTTTTTTCTTATGCTTTATTTTGGCATCTTTATCTTTATGTTGAGACTTTGAAATGGACAAATCCGAAATCAATTTTTTTTTATAAATCTTTTGTCAAAATATGAACTGTTTTTTTAGAAAACACATTAATTTATAATATGTTCTTTAATTGTATAACTTATAAATGCATTTCTTTGTTATACTGTGAAAAATATGTCCTTTAATTGTATAATTCATCAATATATTTCAGATTCAAAATATGTTTTCATATTGCATAATCTATGAATATATTTTTCATTATATAATCTTAAATGGCACAATTCAATATATATTTTATGATTATACAATCTACAATTTTATAATATATTTTTAGATATGAGGTAATTAATAATATATTTACAAATTATATTACATAAATGGATCAAAAATATATTTAAGATTATATAATATAAAATATGTTTATGAAGTTTGCAATTAAAAAAAGTTTAAAACATGACATTCCCTTGAAAGTATAGAAAGAAACTAACAAATAAATAGTCAAACTAATTCATTAACTTGACTTATTAGGTTTTAACAAGTAGTATATATTTAAAACTAAGGAAGCATACTGTCAAATAAAAAAGACAAAAATTCAGTTAACAATTATTAATTATAAGTTTAGTTAACAATTATTAATTATAAATTCAGTTAGCAATTATTAATTATAAATTCAGTTTACAATTATTAATTGTAAATTCTGTTAACAATTATTAATTATAAATTCAGTTATCAATTAATAGTTACTTATTTAATTATATGGAAAATAAGAGTGGTCACATAATTTCTCTTATTTAAAGTTGGTGTCTATTATCTCTCGTCACATACAGTAATTGAAGATCTTTATGTTGCAGTTGTTATGTCTCTTTCTCCAATGGTCTCTCTCTTCCTTTTCAAACTTTGAAGGTCCTTTGATTATCGGTTTAAACTCTTTTTGTTTTCACCATAAACTGGGTTTGATGTAAGGTTATTTGAAATTCGTAAGTTTATGCTTTCAGCAGAAGGCTTTCTGATCCCAACAACATTCTTGTATTTGGTTTCATGTCACCTGCGACTCCAATGATAATGTCATTAGCCTCTAACATTCATCTTCTTTCTAAACATTCTTTTTCTTTTGCTTTCTTCATCACTTCATTTAATCACTTATTTCTATGTTTTTTCAATTTCAGAGATTTGGCTAGTTATAAATTTCACTGGAACTTTGGGTATGAAAACATTAGGCACTGATTTTCTACTATTCTTTTATTGTTTTCCAGAAAGACTTTGATTCGATTATGAAATTTATTTTTTCATTTCAGGAAGCTCTACGGAAATAACTTAAATGACAAGATTTCTCAAGAACTTGGTAAACATCTTTTTAAAATCTAGCAGTCTTGTAAAATTCCTTTTCTTTAGTTTTTTTTTGTCATGCTTTATTTTGCCATCCTTTTCTTTGTGTTGAGACTTTGAAATGGAAAAATCCGAAATCATTTTTTTTTAATTTTTTTTGTCAAAACATCAACTAATTTGAAACCTCAATTGTGTTGTGCAGTAATGTTTCTAATAATCACTTGTCAAACCCATCGCTCAATCGTGATTGGAAGGTATGTTAATTTTGCAATTCTTGACAAAAATTAGATAACCGTATTTGATATGCGTGGATAAGATAAGAATTAATTCAAATAAAGAAGGTTTTAAGAATAAAACTCGTTAATATTTGTAAGAAAAAGACTGATCGGTACTAAATGAGTAAAAGATGCAAAAAAAAACTTATCCTCCCTTAAAATAACTAATTCTTCCTCTTTACTTATTTATCCATTCTACACCACATTGCTTAAAAATGTCATTCAAAACAATCTTCATTAATGATAAAGTATCTTGTTTTATTACAATAGCCATTCAATCTTGAATTCATAACTCAGTTCTATACTGCCCAAAATCCCAATATTATTATTATTTTTTTTAATTTGAAGCTGGGGAGTACTTAGGTTTCTTGCTGCTGATAGATTATCATCTTTTTATTTAGAAGAAAAATACAACATTTTATTTTTTTAAAATTATCCTAAGATATAAAAAAAAAACTCTCGTCGTGAAATTTATTCAAAAAAATTAACTCGGTTAATAAAACATAAATTCATAATTTTTATAAACTTTTTTTCTCCGTATTCATCTTATAGATATAAGAAAATTTAAAATTTATTTATTATTTTTATTTTATTTATTTATTTATTGGTTGCTTCTCCTACAAACCATAACGCCGATTCGAAAAATCCTGAAAGCGGCAACCACCTCGCTGAGTAACTCTGCTTTCTCCTTTCATTTCACAGTCACTCTCTGTGTCAGAATGAGTTTAGACTCGTCTCGATCAGCTAATTCTAAACGAAGTTTCTCTAATTCTATATCTTCCAACCGCTCCAACGATAGCACTAAAAAGAACAGCAAAAGAAAGAAGACAATTACCAACCAGAAAACCCTAGGCGCTGCCTGGGGCTCAAATTCAAGTTCTCGCGCTTCCTCAAGAAATTCTGCCTTCTCCGGTTTCGCCAGGTTTTTGTTTTATTTTCTTTTAATATTATTATCAATTCTTATTTTATCTAATTTTAAGAACGATAGAGGATGTCAATTTCATATTTGGTCTTTAGCCTCAATTTGTTAATTCACTCTGGAGTAAATGTAGTTATATGACAGAGAAGAATCGGAAACTACACAACCAATTTGACGCCGAGGCGTCCGCGTCGTCTTTAAGTGGCTCTACTTCAGCGAAGCCTATTTTCAGTGGAGTTTCAATTTTTGTTGATGGTTTCACAGTTCCTTCCAGCCAGGTTATTTTGTTTTTCATTTGTCATTTTGTTGATTCTGTGTATCTCTTCCCGATTCTTGAATGTGTGAATGGCCGGAAAGTATCACAATTGTATGAAGTTACCGTCTCTTGGCTTAGGGATCAATTGTGTCAAGAAATTGTAATTTTCAGTTAGATTTAATTGTAAAAATCCAAATGGACTACTTACCGTCAGTTACAAACGTGTTTCAGGAACTGCGGAGCTACATGCTCAAGAATGGTGGAAGATTCGAGAATTATTTCTCTAGACACCATGTAACACATATTATATGCAGTAATCTGCCTGATAGTAAAGTTAAGAATCTCAGGTTTGGTTTCATGCCCTTCTTTAAATTTTAGGTTTTGAGTCCTCTTCTGAATTAATTTAATTTAATCATTGGATATTTCAATACAGAGCCTTCAGTGCAGGTTTGCCAGTAGTGAAACCCACTTGGATTTTAGATTCTGTTGCTGCTAATAGACTTTTGAGCTGTAAGTTTTTTCATTTCTCTTCCAGTTGTATTAGTTTCATTTTCTTACATCACATTTAATTTTTTGTATTATGAGAGGAAGAGAAGGACCATGGGAGCAATAACTTCTACATGTTTAATATCTGATCCTGCCTTTTATTTAATTATTATTTAATTCTTTTTTTTCCTGGCTATATCAATACATGATAATATTATATCTGGTTTTCCAATCATGTGATTTAAAATTTTCTTTGATAGGGGTACCTTACCAGCTGGACCAACTAGCTAATAAGCAATCAAAGCTGTCAGCCTTCTTCACATTGAAAAGTAGTAAAATGTCGGAGGATGCTTTAACAAATTCCCTACATCAAGTAGTATTAGATGTTGAAGATTCATCTATGAGGGTTGGTCAAACAGATTCTGAAGATAGAAACTTATCCAAAGTTGGTGAAATGAGTGAACATATTGGACAAATCAATACCGCATTTGATGATATTGAGAATAGTAATGCAATTACGACGGAAGAGCCAACTAGTGTTAGAGTTAAGTTTGACGAAGAGCAAGCAGCTAGAAGCAATGCTGATAGGAAAGATGAGAGCAATGTCAAAAGTGAACTTGGACCCACTCGTCAAGCACCTTCTACATCATTTAGTTCTCACTGCTCAGATGAGCAGAATGCACGAGAATTTCCAAGTTCTTCAGGCACTAAGCCTTTTAAACAGTGTCATTCAACTTTTGCAGACCCTAATTTCGTGGAAAATTATTTTAAGGTAGTGAAGTTTGACTATACAAGAATTTTGAATTTTCATATTGCTTGGTGCGTGAAATGGTGACTTTCTTGTTGATGGTCCACTTTATTTTCTTTTAATGTGGCTGTTATGGTAGCAATCTGAATTTTTTTTTGTACTATTCTGCCAAATATACAGGAAATTAAACATTGAACTCAATGATAATTGTTTCTTGCATCTAAACATATCATCACTTGAACTTCAATAGATAAGGTGGATGAAGTGAATACTCCTGTGCATTATATTTTGTGTTTGCTGAATCTGTAAAAAAGTAAACAAAGATAGAAAAACAAGCAACTGATCACATGGGACAGGGGTATTACCTTCTTATAAGTATGTAAACCGATATATGTCATGTAATTTATTGTGCCATGTAATCATATGGTTATTGTTATTGCAATATCGTGACAGTAGTTTGCTTTATGCAGAGCTCACGACTACACTTTATAGGAACTTGGCGAAATCGGTATCGAAAGCGTTTTTCTGCCTTGTCTTCTGGGTTTAAGAATGAAAATTCTAATATTAGTGCCTCTAATACTTCTCCTAATTCAGTTATTATCCATGTTGACATGGTAAGATTTAAATACAAGGATGTTCAGAAAAATTATTGCTGTCAACTAATTTTCCTTTTCAAATTTTGGTTAGGTTTGCCATTTAACTCTATACCTATATGCTGCCCCAGGACTGTTTTTTTGTTTCAGTTGTTATCCGGAACCACCCTGAATTGTTGGATCAGCCTGTAGCTGTATGTCATTCAAATAATTCAAATGGAACTGCTGAGATTTCTTCTGCTAACTACCCAGCTCGTAGTCATGGTTGGTAATGTGCCAAGTTATATATGATAGCATGGCTCAGTAAGCTATGTTATAACTTTTTTGTGTGTAACTTCTTCTTTTGATCATGTGCTAGGTATTAGGGCAGGTATGTTTGTTCGAGATGCCAAGGCTCTTTGTCCCCAACTTGTTATCTTTCCTTACAACTTTGAAGCTTATGAGGAAGTAAGAATTAGTAGGGTGTCTGTAACTGGAAGCAGAGTGTCAGAATATTTTATGTGTCATAATTTCTTTGTAGCTTTTTTCCTTTTACGAAATTTTACAAATGTGTTTTTGACATTTTGCAGGTAGCTGATCAATTTTATAGTATATTGCATCAGCATTGCAACAAAGTGCAGGTCTTATGATTTGACATTGTTCAAGTGCATAAAGTTTTCTGTTGAGTCGTCCTTAATGCTGTAATGGCTACTTGATGCAGGCTGTAAGCTGTGATGAAGCATTTTTAGATGTCACAGATTCAGAGGTTGAAGATCCCAAACTTTTAGCTTCGTCTATTAGAGAAGAGATCTATAAGACCACCGGATGCACAGCTAGTGCTGGTATAGCTGGAAATATGCTTATGGCTCGTATTGCTACTAGAACTGCAAAACCAAATGGTCAATATCACATAACTACAGAAAAGGTATCCTTTGGGTTTTCTTTTATTCAGAATTTTGTCGTTTTCTTAATTTTCAATTTTTATTTGTGGGATAATGAAGGTATGATGCAAATCATATTACAATTTCCACACCCTCTTTCTTTATAATTAATTTTCTATTTTTTTTTGTGTGGTCATAGTAGTGTGTTTTTTTGAGTTTTATGCTGTAAACTTATGTTTATCTTTGGATATTTACAAATTAAAATATCAATGCCAATGGTTGCTCTTGTTATTTTATTTTGGATTTTGAAATTGTGGATTTTCTGTATTTTAAATAAATTTCAATGAGAACTTACAGAGTAGTGCCATGCTAGACGTGGATTATACTACTCTAGACCTTGAAGCTTTGGATTTTCCTCAAAGGTGCTAATTTTAGGTTTGACCTGTATTTTGGATGCATTGAAATTGACAATTTACACTTCACCAGAAAATGTGTACGGTGATTTATATTGCAATTTTCAACTTTTATTGTCTGGTTTTGACCATTTTAAAGATCAACTTATTAAAAAAAATGAGACACTGATTGATCATGTCAGGTGTGATTTTAGCTGCTGTAGTTCACTCCTACTTATATTTTGTGCAGCTTATGCATTTTGATATTATAGGTTACGAGTGGAATGTTTCAATGTGCTACCTTGTTCATTTAGTCAGTTTTGCCTTTCCAGGTTGAAGATCATTTATGCCAACTCCCAATTAATTCACTTCCAGGAATAGGGCATGTTTTGCAGGAGAAATTGAAGAAACAAAATATTTACACTTGTGGACAAATGCGAATTATTTCCAAGGTTTTACTATTCATTCACTTTCTCAATTTATAGGTTCTTTTGATTTTCCTTCTATTGTATTATAAAAGTTGTTGTTCCTTGACTTTCTTCCAAAGGTCTTTCAATGTGTTCCTAGTGTTCCTCCTCTGCTTTTAGACATTTATATTTTCCCTTGAGTTGGGGAAGGAGATGGTTTGCTCATGAATTTAGAATCCTTACTAAAAGAGAATATAACCTTGGGAAAAAAATATTATTGACTTGTTTAAAGTTTGGCTTAAATTTGAGGAAATAATCTTAAAGAACTAGTCCGAATTTTATTCAAGTATTTAATCCTTAGCACAAATTTGTTATGTTTTTACTTGGTTCATTTACTTGGACACTCTGTTGTCGTCATGTTCCACCTTCTTTTTTGACCAGTACTTGAAAAACATTTGTAATAATTGTAGTATACCCTTATTTCTCTGAATTTGCAGGCCTCACTGCAGAGGGACTATGGTATAAAAACAGGAGAAATGCTGTGGAATTATAGCAGAGGAATTGATAACCGGTTAGTTGGGAACTTTCAGGTAGGGAATATTTATCTAAAATCCAGACTTTGTTTCTTCTCATTTTGATTTGACATGGTTTAGAATACTTTAGATATGTGTATATATGTACACTGTATGCGTGAGAGAGAGGCAAAGATAGAGTGATGTATATGCCTCTGACTACGACATTGTGCTTGTTGATTATTTTATTTTTCCTTTCATTTTACACTGCCAATTTGTTATATAATGATATGTAACTTGTGTGAGTGTGCACATGTTGCTTTTTTCTCTTTTCTTCCATCTTAAATTGTTCCACTTTGTTGTATACTGGTATAATGTATGCATGTGTTGCTTTTCTTTTTCCTTCTTTCTCTATATGAATCCACACTTGAATGTTGTTTTCTTTTTCCTTCCATTTTACACTGCCATTTTTTTTCTGTAATAATATCTTCTTTTTTTTTTTTTATTCCAGTCCTTGTCTAAGGATGGGCTAACTAGTGTAATAGTGAACAATGGCTGAAGTTTATAAATTGTCAGTTTAATACACATAATAAATCCATAATCAGTTATTGTAAATTTCAAAATGATTGATTGTGCCAGTGCTATGCCCCAAAACATTATGTGAAATAATTGTTCCTCTGGCTGGTGGTTTCACATTTTACTTTTAATTTTCTAACTCAAATGTGTTGTGGCACTTTTTCTTCCTGTGATTATTATTCGTTCCTGATAAACTTGTTTAAGATGACATCCCCATTTCTGCAGGAATGCAAGACGGTTGGTGCTGATGTAAATTGGGGAGTGAGATTCAAAGATATAAAAGATGTTAGTATTTTTCTTACACTCTGTCATATATCTATATTTCTAAACCTTACTGTATCAAAAAATCATTCAAAATGCTGACATAAAAGTTATTCCAGTGTGAACACTTTCTAATAAGTCTTTGCAAGGAGGTCTCATTACGATTGCAGTGTTGTGAAGTGCAGGGGCGCACTTTCACTCTGAAGGTGCTGGTTTACTTTCAGTTTTAAAAGTTTTGTTTTTTAGATTATTCAGAAATCAGCTTTCTGTTTTAGCTGGCAAGCTTCTTTTCATGTCGTGTTAAATTTTTGAAATTCGTGTATTACTATCTATCATAATGTTTCTTATATCTTCTGAGTCTACAAAATTATTTGTAAATATTCTTGTAAATATGCTTTAGATAAAAAAGAGAAGGAAAGGCGCTGGTGAACCTGCAAAGTTTATGGGCTGTGGGGACTGTGAAAATCTGAGTCACTCTGTAACGGTAAATATTGAAAAATAACAAGTGTTAATCTGTATATTAAACTGTCATATTGTATTTATACAAGTGTTTTATTAATTGTTTTAAGGTCCAATTTTTGTGTTTGATTTTCTCATCATAGGTTCCTCTTGCTACTGATAACGTGGAAATACTCCAAAGAATTGTAAAGCAGCTGTTTGGATGTTTTAACATAGGTATCATAAGTCAGACCCGCTTATTCTTTTAATGTATGCCAGGCTTGGCAAACCTTATTTCTTGCTCAATATATTTTTCTTCTCTTTTCAAAGTTCTGTCATGAAACATTAAAAAATAAAAGTATTTTCTATTAGCTGATGCGAACATACATGTTTTCTGCCATTTTAATGAATGTAAAACTAAGAAGTATGGAATCTATTGGTTTATATCTAGATGTGTGAATCATTTACTGCATTTGCTTTTGTTAATAATTGATATAGACTCTGTCCGGTTAAAAGGAGGGGAGACGACAGAAAATAAATTAATTTTTATATATTCTCACAAAAGAGAAATAAAACCATTATAAGTATTCAATTCAAGGCTAATTTAATCATGACAACTTAAAAAAATTTCAAGTACTAAGGCAAAAACGAGAAAGGGGGATTTGATCCGCTTGCCTCTTTGAAATCATTGAATCAAACTAGTTATTGAAGAAACACCAACTTCATTAGGGGATTGGGTGAGGTTAGAAATATGGATCATTTGATCTCGTCAGCCCATCTCCTTTTTGTCAAATGCTCTCTCCTGAAATATTCTTATTTGTTCTACTACTACCTAATAGAGTTAAAAAAAGAATAATACCATGTCAATAAAATATAGAATGAGATATTGTACCGTAGATGTGGAGTTACGAGGTTAGACTTGAAAAGTACACTAAAAAATAATTGAGGGTGGGTTTCTTAGTGTTTGGGTGCTTATCAATATTTTTATATTTTTTTTAATTCACAGTAGCAGGTACAACAGATATATAGAGGTTGTCCTGGCTTTTCAGAAATTCCCTAGGTTCCAGTTTTCTCAGTCGCATTCATCTCTTGATTTATGACTTGAATCCTGATATAAAAGCTGTGTATTAACAAGGGAATCCTAATACAATGAGCATCCTTCTCTTAATTTAAGTTTTTAGGAGAGCTTACATTATCAAGTCGCTAGGATTAATACTTTCCACTTACATTCTTAATTAAATTAAAATGCCATTTAAAGTTATAGTTGGCCAGTGCTTACCCATGATTCAAGTTCAAAGTGCTAGTTTTCCTAGAGGGTTGTGATACTTATGTAAAGTCATTTTTTTAGGTGCATAGCTGATGATTGACCCGAGTAAGTATTGGTCATGGGTTTAAACTGAAAGTTCGTTAGACACTTAGGTGAATGGCGTTGGGCCGCAGACAGTGTATCATATTCTAAAATAAATGCTTCCTGTTCTTGTCTTTTTTGTTTTAATTTCATGTAGATGTCAAGGAGATTCGAGGTATTGGCTTGCAAGTTTCCAGACTTGAAAGTGCAGAAGCTTCTAAACGAGGTATCTGTATTATTTAAAGTAAATCTTAACTAGTTGTGTTGGAATAACATATTATTTGGTTGTGGACATAATTAAACTTATCTGGAATGCCTGTTGCTGAGATCTGCAACTTCTTCATCTATCTGTCCTTTTATTTAGTATTGTAGAATCTTTTCACTTTTTTTCTTCGTTTTGAGCTTTTCTTTTCTTATTTTATGTAATTTCTATATAATTGTATAGTGTTATTTATTTCATGAAGGTACAACAAAATATACTTTGAAATCATGGCTCACTTCTGCATCTGCTGGTGTTGGAAATCAGACATATCCTATAGGTAATGGCACCCCCTATGTGTTCACGCTTAAATTTCCTCATCTAGTGGGATAAGGCTTTTGTTGTTGTTGTTGTATTCTATGGGTGATGGACAATTTAACACGGGATACTAGTTATTGTTTGGATATTTTTTTCTTACACATAAATTTTCATTTTTTTGTTCATTTTGACGTTTTATGAATGATGGAATTAATACAAAAACTTTTGTCGTTTCTCTTTCTTCAGGTAATGACAAGCACAGCAGGGATAACACTTCCAGTCCTGCGTTTGTAAATCTGCTAGAGTCTTCAGTGGAAATGGACAATAAAATACCAGCCAATGAGGCTAGTATTTACCCAATTTCAACACCTCCCCCCTTATGTAACCTTGACATTGAAGTTATAAGGAATCTTCCCCCGGATGTATTTTCAGAATTAAATGAAATTTATAGAGGGAAGTTAGTTGATTATATTGCTAACTGGAAAAACACAAGTGAGAGCTCTAGCCTTTCAGGAAACTCATTTTTTGAGCAAAAAGGTAAGCTTTTTCTGTTTCATTCGTGCAAGCTATATACTCTACTCAAACTTGCCACCCATGCTTTCAATTTGTTTTTGTTGGCAGCAATAAACAATGAAGAGGAACTTTCCTATTCTGAACCGCTTCCTCAAGGCAATTTATCATCAAAAAACAAGGTAAACAATTTTCCCTATTTTATTATGCCTTATCTCACCTTGGATGACATCTTAGAACTGGATTCATATTTTGTTACAATTTTTTTTTCTTATTTGATTTCGATAAAGATTCTTAACTGATAGCATAAATAGGGTTAGGGCTTTGAATCTTGTATCACATTGTAAATTGTAACACACAAGAGATATTATTTATTATTCATATTCTCTCATTTTCTTCTTCCCTACCTAAATCTGTATGCTTTCCACTTCATGTACAGTTAATCAAATTATATGGTTGAATTGACCAGTCTTCCTTGAATTGAAAGAAATATTTACACTTTTATTTGTATCTATTGCTCTGTTTTTCTGAAAGTGTTTTATTTGGTAACATATGTCATGTTTACTAATAGGCAAAGCAGTATGTGTCGAGCACTAGTGAAGGCGAAACTATACCATATTCAGTCCGTGGACCCAATTTCAAGTTTACACACCATTCTAGTTTTGAAAACAATGATTTATTTCCTTCTTCTTTGAGTCAAGTTGATGGTTCAGTGTTTCAACAATTGCCTGAGGATTTTAAAGCTGACATTGTTGAGCAGCTTCCTGCACACAGGAAGCCAGATATTTGCTCCAATGTTGGGATCCCTCCTCTTGAAAATCATTCGTTGTCAGTAGGCGTTGAAATTTCTGATAATTCTCCTATATGTATTTATAATAATGACAGTCTATGGGTTGGAAATCCTCCAAATTGGGTTGGGAAGTTCGAAGGTAGCAGTTGCTTAATTTTAAAGAAACTTGCAGAAATGTATTTAAGATCAGGATTGGCAAACACATTGTCTTCAGTTTTGCACCAAATTATATCTGAATTCTATGAGCTAAATCTGGCCCAGCAGTTTTCTGATGAAACTGTTGACGTTATGTGTGAGCTACTGAGGCAGTATATCAAAGTGAAGATTGAACGAGATATTGAAGAGATTTATATATGTTTCCGACTTCTGAAAAGGTATGTTAATGTTGGAAGTTAGCATGGCACCCTTGTGTTTATTATTGTTTTCGTACATAATCATGTGCTTTTATCCTTATTCTTCCCACATCTTTCTATTCAATTTGTTTGTTAGATTTAGTCCGTCAGTTTTAATGGAGATTTTGCTAAACTAAAATAGAGGCTGGAATGGATTAAAAAAGGCTAGTTAATTCTGTGTCTGTACCGTCAACCCATCTTTTGGTAAATTCCACTTATCCTGTGAAGTCAGTTGAGATTGGAGTTTTGGTAAATTCCTGAGAATTCTGTTATATTTTGAATTTGATTAACGACAATTGCATTCTTATTGAGCTAGGAGAAAATATTTTATTACTAGACGATACTGTAATCGTTATGAGTGGTACTGCAATGTATTAGAGATCTTTGTTATCATTATTCTAGGAGGGGTAGAGTTCACTGTATGCTCATGTACTGTTTTTAAATTCAATCAATTCAACAAAGATCTTTTTCCTCTCATATATCTAACCCTTTTCAAGTATAACTATTAAAAAAATGTGAAAGCTGTGGTAATATTTCAAAGTCATTTTACTTACTAGATTTTATAGATTATTTTTGTGACAGTCTGTGGAGTAAAACATGATTTGTTTTCAGGTTTGCGGCCAAGTCCCAATTTTTCCTACAAGTATATGATAGTGTATATCCTTACCTTCAGGTATTCCTTCAGCCTACTTTCTCTTTTATCATCATCTGTTGTTTATCAATCAAACAACATTTTTAAAATGGGGGTAAATGCAGGTAAATACAGGGTTGTATGTGGACTAGTTCGTACTTAACGAAACATAACTTGTGGGACCTAGTATTTGTTAGTCCTAGTTAAAATCTTTTAAATACTGAAATTGCAATTTCCAAGTGTGTTTCCTTATAAAATAATGAAATTTATTTGGCTGGTCAACTGAACATAAAACATTACAAAGAGAATGATAAACTCCTAAGTAACACTACAAAGAAAGAAATGAATCAAGAGAAATAAAATCAATTGAATGAACCTAATTCCACAAAATATTTGTTAGGAATAGGTCATGTGCTTTACACCAAATGAAGGCCAAATGTCTAATCTTATTCCAAATTACGTTATGTGCCAAAGAGTTGTGCGTAGAAACAGAGTTTTATAAATGGGTTGAAACACATGGTTTATTATGCCATTTTATATTAATAAGGAGTTTTTGTAGTTAAAACACGGTTTTCAGCATATGCTTCTTTTTTTCTTCTATTAATACAGTATTCTGGTTCAAATTTTGTAGGCTGCTGTTGATGACAATTATGGAGGGACTTTACTTTTACCATCATAGTAGCAACTTATTTACCTTGCTACGGTAAACTTGAGAAAAAATGGTATATCTGTATAAGCCTATGAGGTCAGATCCAATTCAAAAGCTGTTATTCACGGCTGATGTGCTGCAGAGTATGTCCGACTTTAATGTGATACCTGAACATTTTCTTCCGCGTAAGTGCTTATTTTAATGAATCTTGCATTTCTAGTCAGTTAATTGATAAATTTGAAATTTTATGTTCCATTGCCTGCCTTTTACTATCTGTTCAACATGTATGAATTGTTGTTTTGTCATTCATTGATTTTATCGGACCTTTTTGTGATGTTGAACTTCAAATATCGAACTTTTCATTAATATTAGTAATTAGACATTTATTATATGTCTGTGACTGTGCGATATGGCTTGTAATTCTCCTTTGCTGTTTATTTAGTATTTTAATCCCTTGTATTGTCTTATATAGTATCTCCGGTCTTGGTTATTGATCATAATATAGATGCAATGTATATTTCATTAATTACTTAGTTAAATAAAAACTGATGGCATTACCACATTTGTTTGTTATTCTGTTTCTAGAGATATTTATAAGTTTATGCCTGTGTTTAACACTGCTGAATGAGGTCATCATGTGATCCATGTAGACCATTGCATGTATAGGGAGTTATTCGAATTGCACAACAGTACAATAATTTGCCACACCATTTTTTGTATTTATAAGCAACATGTATTTCTATTTGCAGTATGTTAACTTTTCTCTTTAATCATTTCTTTTGTAAAATGAATGGTTGCTTCTGTCAAACTCAGAAGAAGTGTAGGCAAAAAAACTAGTGTGTTCTCTTCCCAGAGAGTTCTCGCATATGGTCTTAAAATTTAAGTTTGAACTTAACCCCACAATCTAATTATGGGTGAGGGTTGTTTGTTTCATAGTTATGTACATTATTACCTGGGTACCATCTCTAATCAATGTGGGATCCCAAATTATTGGTTTGGTGCACGGATAATATAAGATGGGTTACCCAATAACAGATTTAGTATATGACCTGACATGATAGAATTTAAATTTTAAGTTTTAACTCAAACCCAAAAAGCTAGCCCATAGGATGATGGTTTCCCCTTATATACATTATCATGGCACTATCTCTGGTCAATATAGGACTTGGATTTTTCCAAAAACACTCACAAAGTTAGAGCTGTACATTACAACTACTTAGATTTTACTTGATTTGAATGTCCATCTATCCTAAGTTGTTGGTTTTACTGGTTTTAATGACCAGACATTTTACTTTCTTTTTTAGTTTATCCTTATTTGCTAGCTGATGCTCCTGATATTGTATCATTAGATTTATTCTAGCATCATGAAAATCATAATTCTTTGTAATGCAGTCTCCTTTCCTCCACTTCCCAACTCTTACAATAGCAGAATTGAGGTTTTTCTTGTGACTGGACAACACTTTCAAAACTGTTGAATCAGAAATTATTGTTGCAGTGGCAGCTGGGAAGGGTAGATTTAGTCATTTTGGAGAACCGTCTTATAAAATCAATACAGAAGCTGCTGGTATAATTTGCTACTATAAAAAAGAGGTAATTTTTTACAACAATCTGTGTACGTAATTTGGTTTGGTGTGGTATATGGATTTGTTAATCTTTAGTCTGCCTAATAAACATGTGTAGGAGGCAGAGATAATTCATGTAGCTGGGTTTTTTCTGGTACAGTATTCTATGGATGCACTCATGTTTTATAATTATGTTTGAAGTTGTGCAGTTATCCCTCTCCCATATAACTTGGGATTTATGACCTGCTGTCACTGAACATGAAATTGAAAATATTAGTGAGTCTTGGTTCACTTAGGTTATGTGAATTTTGATAGATGTGTAAATGCTGAAGGATCAGACTGTTGTACAGGTGTCCAGTACAGAAATATCATTTTTATGTATTAATCATCAATAGTTTTTAACAGATTTGGGTTATCTTTGGATATGGACAGGGTGTCACGCTGAAATTGAAGACTGTATCTCAGTCTCCTTAAAAAGGCACTTTCTGCAAGTAAAGGCATATGGGTGATTGGGTACCATACTTTTTGCTGTTACACGTAACTTGAAGGCAACCACTGGGTAAAAACACCAAATCCCAGACTCCTCTCGGAAGAGTAGTTTTCTTGCCACCGATCTTTCGGATTGGACTGAGATGGAAGGAAGAGTCTCGAGGGTGAAAAGGAAAAGGTAAAGAGAGAAAATAGTACGTAATAGATGTCACGTGACGTGATGTAATGGTAAGAGAGGAAGAAAGGGCTATGATCTGTGAACAGTCTTATTATTTTTTTATATGATCTGTAACCACTTATGACTGTTTATATTAAACTTTTATGGAATAATTTTATTTAATTTTTTTAAATAGTTTATTTTATTATTAAAAAAGGGTGGCAAACTATATTTTTCTTTCTATAATATTCTATTGAATAGTGGTGTTTATCAGGTTGGAAGCAGCGTGAAGCGGAGAAGTTTGATCCAACCCAATTCATTCTTCTAAGAGCGGCTGTTTAACTGTTGGTAGTAAAATATACGAATTTGCTTATTAGTTTTTTGCTTGAAAGAATTGTTTATGTGAAGCTGATTGAGAGATTGTTGACTTTTGAAACACGCATGCGTCTCTCTTCTTATGGTTTAACTAACTCATATAAGACTTTTTAACTGAAAAGTCACTATGTTATTCACAACATTGAGAAAACGTTTAATTACTAACCAACCACTTTCTAATATAAAATTTACTAGTATATCATCAAATATTCCTAATGTTTCCATGATTTATTCAAAATCTACAGATTTTGTTAATTTTTAAAACTATTTATCTAAAACAAGAAAAAAATCTAATCAGAACTGTTTCATCTTAAATGGGTGATCAGTTTCTTATTTTGGTCACAACTTTTTTCTGTTTCTTCATTTTATGAAGTTTCAAATCACTATTTCAAATTCTTATAAAATATGTAAATTTTCATTTTTTTTACTTTTAAATATTTTTTATTTTCATCCTTCTAAAATATTAAATGACTATTAATTATTAATACTCATCTTATTACTGCTTTTAGAGATGTTGAGTATTATATGTCGATTTTATTTATTAAATTACTATTAATTATTAATACTTATTAAATTACTGCTTTTATTTTCACAACTTTTGTTTTCTTTTTGAAGTATTATATGTCGGTTTTATATCACGATACTTTTATGTATTACTGAAATGATTATTTGACTTTTATTTTAATGCATAATTTATTAAATACCATCATACAATATTAGAAATTAAAATATAGTATTTTTTTAATTTTATAAAAAAGGGAAAAATAGAATCAAAATTTAATAATTTAAATTATAAACATATTTGATAAAGTTTTGTTGAATGTAATTTAATTAAAAAGTAGAGTAGTATTCTAGTATAAACCGGCATCAGCTTTTCAATAAAAAAAAATAATAATGAATTTACGTAGTCGCCTGACTTTTTAATATGATTGATGCCTACTTTTTCTGACATACTGTTATAGGTAAAAGTGAGATACGCGAGTTAAGCTGGTTTGTGTTTGACTTTAACAGTAGTTGGAATTATTAAAATAAAAAAGGTGAAGAATAATAGAACGATTTTCTTAACCGAAACCCGATTAAGGTACGTATGTAGTATAGTATACATATGAAAACAAGAAAAAGAAGTTATTATAATTTGGTCAGAGATAGTTGTTTGGTTGGTAGGTTTTTGTAAGATTTGGTGGAAACGTGAAAAGCTAAAATGATGCAAAATCTTGAAGGTACACAATTTGTGCATACTTCCCCATTATTATTCCGATGTCATTCTCATATCCAATCATCATAATTTACTTCTCTAATGGGAAAAAGATGTCGAGTCCAAAAAAGACACGTCCATGTTTCCCAACCTATATAATATAATATTTACTTATTTTAATATTTTAAATATGAAAAACATTCCTTCTGAAAGAATACATTATTGTAATATAATAATAAATACCTTTTTCATTTGAAAGAACTGAGGTTAATAAAATATGAATATTATAATTTAAACTTAACTTTGAAGCACCTGGAAAATGTGTGATTATAAAAATAAGTTGATGTATTTTGAAGAAAAGAAATAAGATAAATAAGTGGGTAGGTTGTAGTGTAGAAGCCATAAACCCTTCGACAAGTCTCATTCTATATTACATCTTTACTGCTGAAAACTCCTATTTTCTTTTAGCCATTCAAACTTCAAAATTCAAAGCTGAGAAGGAAAGTCAAACAACAAAGGTGTATATATATATATTGACAGATGTAGATGCAGAGCATGATTCACTGCGAATTGGAAGAAAATGAAGAGTGTTTATTATTATTATTGTGTGATAATGTTTTTGATGTTGGCCTCCTTCTCCATGAACGTTGAGGGAGTGAGACCGCTGAAAGATGATCCGTCTTCTTCTTCATCCTTCTTCCTCTCTGTAATAATGGAGAGAGCATACTCTGGCCCAAGCCACAGAGGACGCGGTCACTGAACAACACTTCCATTTCTTCGATGCTTAATTCCTCTGTTTTTCTGTATGTAATCTCATCAACATCTTTATTCAAATTATACGTGTAATTATAAACTTATCTTGTAAGCTTAAATTACATTTCATCCTTCATTCCTTACTATTTTTTTATATCATTTATTCCTCAACTTCTCACATCTTTCGTGTAAGTATTCTTCATATATACTTTATTTATACAATAATTATTTATTTTTTTAATTTATCACAAATTCACATAAAAATAAAGTTTATTTAAAGCGATTCAAAGAAAATTTCGTAAAAGATAGTCAAATTTTTAAAATGATTTTGTGGACACGAGTATTTTTTTAATTATTATAAAAACATTAATGAATGAATTTGATTAAATTTTATCCATAATAGATCACTAAAGAGTTTAACTTTAAATGAAATTTTAATAAGTTTAAATAGATTGATGATTTTTTGTTAACAAAAAGCTATATTGTTCAGTCATTCAGTTTGGGGACTTTATTCTTTTTGAAGAAAATTTTATCATTTCTGTTTTATTTTTTCTTTTATTATTACGATTCAAACTCTTCTTTAAATAAACGTTACGGGAAAAAGAAAAAGAAAAAGAAAACTCAATAATATAGATGGAAGAATTTTTGTTCTGCATTTTATATGATAGGATAAATGGTATTGATATAGAACTATCATTCTTTATTAATTACAATCATAATCTTACTTTTGTTTATTTATTATAATATTTAAAGTATTTAAGGGTTAACTTTAATTGAATATGATATAATTTAATTTCTACAACCACCATAACATGTTATCATTTTTTGTTCAAATCGAGATAATTCCCCCATCAAATGCTTTATAGCTTATTTTAAGTAGATGGTAATATTTTTTTCAATTTTTTCAAAAGTAATTAAAAATAGTTATTCATTTTGAAAAACAAAGAAGAAGAAGAAGCTAAACTAGTGTGAAATACTTTAGATAAGGCTTCTTCATTAACGAACCGATTTAAAGAAAAATAAGAACAAAAATTGATTAAAGAGATGTTTGGATTTATTGATTAAATCAACTGTATTAATTGAATGTGTTTTAAGAAATAAATAATAATAATTAGATTAATAATTTGAATAAAATGTTAATGGCATTGAACATATAAATAAATAAGGTTAAACCCTCGGATGGTCCTCGTATTTATATGGATCAAATGGGTCATCATTTTTTTTTCCGGTCTCAATTGGGTCATATATTTTTGTAAAAATGAACCAATTTTATTTTTACCCTAACCGTTATTTCTTTGATTTTTCCTCTTCCACTTCATCTTCCAACTTCTTTGTTTTTTATTCAAATTCATTATTATCTTTCAATAAATTAAATTAACTTATTTTTCATTGTTTTTTTTTGCTTCAGATCACTAGTTTTCATCTGAATCATCATTTATTTTTCCTGACCAATTATCGCGTTTCACATAATCCGAAACACATGTATGATAAGCAGGCTTTATTCTTCTTGACCAATATCAATTACGCACTAAACATACACTACTTCTGGCTTCTGCAGTATTTTTCTTGTTCTTCATTACTTAGCTTTATCGTATTTTAGTCAGTTTTTTCCTTTTATGAAAAAGTATTTTTTGGATGGGAAGAAGGTATGCATAACCGTTAAATATTCATCTCCTCTTATTTAATAGTCTTTGAACAGAAAAGGCCAGTATGCATCCGATGTCATGGATGCATGATGCATCGGCTGCCATGTTAAACTTTGCTTTCAAAATGAAAAGCAGAGAAATAAAGTCAATTATTTTATTTATTTTTGTTTTTAATGGATGCCTCATTCATACAGGTGGAACCCTTTCAAAGTCTTCAATCAATGAATTTTGCATACTGCACCCAACTAATGTCAGTAGAAGCACCACGCATCAACTGCTTTACAGTTAAATTAATGAAACATATAATTAAATATTTTTGTAAATCTAAAATTTCATTTACTGATAAGTCAAAGTCCAAAGTAGTTAGAGTAGAGAAGAATAAAGGATGGAGCAATGGAGAGATATTTTTAATGCAGAGAAGGAGATGATAATGAAAAATGATAGAAAATGGAGAAGGACTGGAAAAGTTGGAAGATGAAGTAGAAGAGGAAAAAACAAAGAAAGATTGCAGCTTTTGAAGTTGATTTGAGGTGTGATGTGAACAATTTTAAAACACATCAGCCATTCAATTTTAATGAACAATGTCACGCCATCCAAATATAAAATAGCCGTCTGAGAGCACTTAACGGTTAGGGTAAAATTGACTCATTTTTACAAAAAATATGACCCAATTGAGACTGAAAGAAAAAACGATGACTCATTTGAGATTCCCATATAAATACAAGGATCATACGAGGACCATCCGAGGGTTTAAACCAATAAATAAATAAATATAAAAATCGTTTATGGACTATTTTCTATGATAACCTTCCACAATAGAAACACTTTTTGTGGGAAAAGATAAATATATTGTGCTTACACGCACAACTTAAACCACTCTCCATTATTAAAAAGCGAAAAACATCAATTTAAAAAAAAATAGCGTGCTTCCATTCAGAATTTTAAAAAAATTATATATTAAAAAATAAAAATCGTGTTTTTAAACATAATTTCAATTGGGAAAGAAAAAATGTGTTTTAACGTAGGGTTTCACTGTACAAAATTTTAATTGAACAGAAATCGTATTAAAATTGTTCATTTCAAAAACGATTTATTCAGCTTATTTTTCAAAACAAAAATCCATTTACATAATAACTAAGTAGTATTACACCTATTTGATAAAAAAAAACTATAAACATTCCAATCCCTTTAAATATACATGATACAGTATAATCAAAATATTAATTAAGCCAAATTAATTTTATGAAATTAAATTAAATTTGTCACGCAGCATGAGTTATTCGTTAGATAAATGTTTTTTTTATACTAGATAAAGTACTTAACAACTTACTTTTAAGAGTATTTTATTCATTAAAAAATATAATGTTTATATTTGTAAAAAAAGAAAAAAATTAAAAAATAAAATAATAGACATAAAATACGCATAAAAATTTGTTGGGCCAAGAAATAATACTCACATATCCCTTAATTAACACATTGGATACAATGGAAGTCTAAATTAAGTGAGGAAAGACAGAAGGTATTAAAGATATATTCATTTAGTATTATTTTTTCTTATTTTTTATTTTCTTCTTTTTTAAAATATAAAAATTTATATTTTTATGATTATTTTATAATTATTCTGTGTGTTAAATAAACATAAAAATATGTATGTAGAGCACTCTACTACAAATCACATCATAGTACTTGGCGAAAAGCTTGTGAATACTAAAATTGCCGAATTGCCGAAACAATCTGGGCAATGCCTTCAAATTTTGCTCTATCTTTGAGAAGCATCTTAGCCAAGTTAAGAGCCTTCCGTTCACAGGAAGCCCGTTTAGCAGCATCAGTAATGGATTCAAAATCCTCAACATGCGCCACCCCTACGATTCTCCTGTCAAACATACATACATACATACATTAATTTTAACTAATTCATTTTCTTTTCCCATTCTTTTGTTAAATTATATCACCTTATCATTTTGGCAGCACCAAATCCAAGACTGTCATGAAACAATTCTGCCATGTATCTCTTCTGCGCAAGGAGTTGAACCTCAGGATTGTTATAAACTGCTGGAAGATATGCCTCGCCAGCACCATTTCTGTGTTCATCCCAAAGTGCAACGAAATTTTTGTAGAAGAGATTCCAAGTGTCTTCAATTGTCTCAAGAATCCACTCCTTGTATGCCTGCAAAACATAATTTTGTCCAATCAATAGAAAGTTTCTGTTTTTGACAGCTTAACTAAGAATCAGATAAAATGTCAATACTAGAATTTTACGTACTTTTCTATGATCGGGTTGATCAACAAGTCCATCCTGCGCAAAGAAAGCCAACATCAAGTTTCCCAAGAAAGCACCGATGTCATAACCCATTGGTCCATAAAATGCAAATTCTGGATCAATGACTTGAGTTGATTCGGGAGTAACCATGACAGAACTAGTGTGCAGATCCCCATGAATGAGTGCCTGGGCCTGCTCTGAGAACCTGGAGGAACAAAAACTATTAGGAAGTTGATGTGCGTGAGCAGACATAGCAGAGTAGAGTGTGGGAGTGGCATATACTTAGATTTGAGGATAGCAATTTCAAGCTTGAGGAGATTGTCGTGACGAAGAGCTTCGGCATCAGGATCAAGATAGGGAGAAGTCCAGTGGTTGTATTGGGAAATTTGATAAGGGTCGGAGAAAACAACCTGCTCAGTGTGCCTGCATAAGGCGGCATTCCCACAGAATTTTGCAACTAGAAACAAGAATCAGCCAAAAGGTTAGGACTTTAATCAAAGCAGAGGCAAAGGATCAATTGGGATTGTTAAAGTATTGACCTTGGCGTTTGTGATCGAGTGTGGAGTGAAAAAGGAGAGAAGTGAAGAAGAGAGTGTTTGCCATGAAGTGTGCGATGTGGCGTGCGAGGAGCGGATACTGAATTCCGGCGATGAGGGCTTTCCTGAGTATGATGTGGGGAGGGGGAAGGTAGCGCATGGCGATCAAGGACATGGTTGGGTCAAAGTGATAGACTTGTGGGACATGGTGAGGGGCTATGCGACCCTGTTCTTCCAGGGCCATGGCCTCAAAGTATGCTCTGTCCTTCGTCAGTGGCCATGATTCCCCGATGCAACGAATGTAAGGGAGAGACTGCTTCATGATAACGGAATGGACAGAGTTGGTCACCAGGAACACAAAGTTCAGGTTACCATCTCCGATCTCTTTCACGGTTAGCTTCTCGGCGGCGTCACCCTCATCGTCCAGCTTCAGGATGGAGGAGAGGGCGGCGACGCTCTTCACGTACTCTATCACTGACCTCTCATCGAGTCTTGTAAACTCCAAAAACGCCATTCAACGGTGACTTTGTTTGGTTGTGGTTCTAAGCTGAGGAATGAATATGTGTGTATATGGCAACCTGGTTCATTGAACCTGCCACTGCATCCTCACAGATGACTGTGACTGGCATCTACACCTTTCTTCTTCCCACTACTTTTCAACTAAGGAATAATTTCTGCTTAAATTCACAACTTCTTTCTTCTTCCCATTACTTTTCAATCAAGATAACGATAATTTTCACAACATTTCTTTTATAACATTTTAATATATCGGTATTTATAATTATTATTATTGGTTATAAAATAATTTTGAACCAATTACGTAATTATAATTACATAATTATGTTAAAATATTGTAAAAATGTTATATAAAGTATCATTATCTTTAGGAATAATTTCTGCTTAAATTCACAACTTCTTCTTAGAATCTCCTTCCAAAATTCACTTTTGACACAATGACTAGCCAACCCAAGCTCATTTCCATGCCTTTTTGTATAAAAACTAGTATTTTAACACCTCCAAGGCACGGATATTTTTAATCACCAGATTTTGTTTTTATTTAAATCATATATAAATCAAGAGGTTAAAAATAATTATTATTTAGTGTTATAAAGTCCCAAATGATTTAAAACAGTAGACGATGTAAAATTATAAAGAATAGACCGTCAAAAAAAATATATAAAAAGTAGATTCTGCAAAAAAATATTAGACTATATATAAGAATGTAAAAAATAGACAATCTAAAAATATGAAAGATACACCATACAAGAAAAATATATAGAATAATTGTTTGCCATTTTGTTTGTTGGTGGGATGCGAAATTAACGTTTGAGAAGCTTGTTTAATTTGTGTATATACAATTATCTAATTAATATATGTATAAATTCATGTATATTAATAAACTCCTTTAATAATTTTATGAATACACTCTTTTAATTAGTGTATGAAATTTTTTGTCTAATGTGTATTAATAGATTTGTTTAATGATTGTGTGAATACATTTATTTAGTGTGTATTGTTGGACTCGTATAAACAGTGTATGAACAAATTCCTTTAATGTATATTAAGAGGCTTATATAATCATTGAATGGATCCAATAATTGTTATTAGATTCGTGTAATAAGTATATAAACATGTTTCTCTAGTGTCTATTAATAAATTTGTCTAATTATTATATGAACACGATAGTCTATTGTGTACTAATAGAGTCGTTTAAGGAGTCACAAAATCGTCTAATTAGTGGATAGATAAATTCTTCTATTGTGTATTAACGGAACCGTTTAATTAATGTATAAATAAATTCATCTAATGTATATGACTAAATTTGTGTATGAATATTTTTATTTAATATGTATTTATAGACTCGTTTAATCAACCCATGAATATATTCATTTAATGCATCTTAGTAGATTTGTATAGTTAATATACAAACCTAATAATTTCATGTGATTGATTAAAAGTTACTCGTATCATGAATGTATTTCTAACGTTATATTTAAAAGCAATATTTTTTATAGTTAATGTTTCTAATTTTTTCTAAATATGTTTTCATTAAAATTATAAAATATGAGATGAAAAATATATTTGTTTTTACTAAATATTGTATTCAATTTTTTATAGTTGATTTTTCTTATAGATTTCTCATTCATAACCTCATAGTCTATGATATTAACTTAAAAAGAAGGTATATTAGTCTTTTATTCACTTGACCATCAAATTATAGTAGTTAATAAGTGTAATTTGTGAGTTTTCTTTGCTTTGTGGATAAAATGTTTTCTTTTTTTTACAATAAATTGCAACATTTAGTAAGTTTTAAATTCAATTGTAGTATCACTGTGTATACTTGGGACATGGATAGTAGCTAGAAAAATATACATGTTTTACCACATCAACATGTAATGCGCTAACCATTTCAAATATTATTTTGAAGGAATGTATGACAATTGTGAGTATCAAGTTCAAATAAAAAACATAAAACTAAAACTATTTTTTCAATATAATGTAAAAAATTAAAAATGTTCTTTAAATATTTGTTAGGATATTAGTATATAAAGCTTGTTAACCAGATAGACAATTTTATATAGTTATAAATAAATTAAAATCCATTAATTTGATTTTTTATTCAAAATTGTTTTATTTTTTAAAATTTGAATTTTTTAAGGTTTTTTCAGAGAAACACCTTAATCATAATAATTAAATTTCTTACCTCTAATAAACCTTTCAAAATATATTTATCCCTGATTCAGATACATTTCTCCATGATCATAGAGCTACAAGGATGTAGAAAATTTGATGGATTTTCAAATTTAAATTTGGACGTGTTATGATTTGCTTTGTTAAGAAAGGAAAAACAAGAAAGAGGGAAGAGGGTGTAAATTGAAACCCTGTGATGAGATTGGCGATGGCGGCACAAGCAGAATGGATGTTCAGAGCGTTGAGGAGTGGTCGGCGGTACTTGTCGGCGGGAAGGCAGCGGGAGGAGAAATGGCTTACGCTGCCTCCCGTGGCTGCGAGTGCCACCGTGGAGGTGAATGGAAAGAGAAAGGGAAAGGGAAACCAACTCTCCTCCACTTCCACCACTGCGCTCAAATGGATTGTTCGCTGCTGCCCAAACCTCCCCATATCCCTTCTGCACAAGCTTTTCCGTCTGAGACAAGTTCGACTTCTCTCTCCTCCTCACATGGACATGCAACAGCAAACACTCAAAAGGGTAAGACCCATCTCATCTCTTCCATTCATTTTTTTCCTTCTCCTGTTATACCACACATCGTGTTATCATAACATTGAGGAATGAAGGTGGCAGCTAAGTACACCTTGAACGCTGGAGATCGGATTTTACTTCCTCAATCTGTTCAACAAAAACCAACGCCTACGCACAAACCTCATTCTCCTCTCACTCCCCAACAAATCAACTTCATTCGCACTCTTGTTATATACAAGGTTTTCAACGTTAATTCCTTTTTTTTTCTTTTCCTGTCTCATATGTTCTTGTTACCTTAATCTTAATCTCTGTTAATGTGTTTAGGATCCTGCCATTCTCGTCCTCAACAAACCTCCAGGAATGCCTGTGCAGGTATGGGCCCACCCTCTCATCTGGGGATGCCATACTCTTCTTCACTCATTAATTCTTACACATGCTTTCTATGTCTCTCATTAGGGTGGCATTAATATCAAACACAGTTTAGATGTGGTTGCTGCTGCATGTTTAAATTATGAATACTCTGAACCCCCTCGTCTGGTAAGCTCTTCATTATCTTTCTCGTATCTGTACTTGTGTAATCTCTTCTTTGTCATTCACTTTGTCATGCCTTTTCTAGTACCAAACTGTTTACAATTGCATTTATCTTCGTTTCTTCCTCAGCCTGTTATTTAATCTATTACGCGACAAAAAAGGGTTAAAAATAGAGTGTTTGGCAAATGCAAACTGATTTTCAGTTTATTGTTCTTTTGCTAATGATTTCACATGACAACTGGCTCTAGCTGTTTGTGTCCTGGGAGGGAAGAACTCAAGATGATCGTGCACTCAACTTACTGCTCAAATTTTTGCATTGGTTTTGTTATAATGGCAAAAATATAAGAATTTAAGAACCCATGACATGATGAAGCCTTTTTCCTCTGTGAAGCAATATACTGTTTCCTGCACCAGTGTTCAATTACAGATGTTTTTTTATGCCCTTTTAGAAGTATCAGGAATTGCTTGCAATTGTAAACAATACATCAAATAAAAATGGCAGGATTTTTTTTTTTTAAATTTTATCATTAGATGAACTTTAATTGTTCGTATACTCAAGACTCCCAGTTAGAAAAATCCTAGTGGTATCTTCGTAAAAGAAAGTGGTAAACATTATTATTTATTATTCTTCTATCAAATACCGTTTCATCTGTTATAATCATTACAAAGCTTGAACTTAACTTCAATGGAATTAGTGGGATTATTTGCCTTGTGTATTAGTCCCGTGCCAATATGATTGATGGTTGTTTGGATATATGAAGCATGAACTAGATATTAGGCTGATACTTGAACGAAATTGTTTTTAGGTGCATAGACTAGACAGAGACTGTTCTGGCATTCTGGTGATGGGAAGAACACAGACAAGTACTACAGTTCTGCATTCCATCTTTCGGGAGAAAACATCTAGGGCATTAGATGATGTGAGTAAAATAGTTGTTCCTTTACATCAAATGCTTCGTGTATGCTAAAATTTCAGAGTATTAGTTTGTTAGGGTCTATGTCCATTTCATTGCTTTTCTTGATTTTGTGCTGTTTGATCTTAAATAGATTGGCGAAGAGAAGAGGATACTACAAAGAAGGTATTGGGCACTTGTCCTTGGATGTCCTAGACGTTCAAAGGGGTTGGTCACTGCTTCACTGGGTAAGGTTGTATCCATATTTTTGCTTGTTAACTGTTTACTAGGATATTTCAGTCGATCAATCTTACTCCTGGAATGTTATGTTTTGTGCACGCTTCATCCATTTCGTATCAGAATTGTCAAACTTATAAAACGTTTACTTATGTAGTGTGCATAAATAAAAATGCTTTGCACTGAACTGCAACCAGTAGTATACAGTAATTACTAAATTTATCATGCCTTTCACTGTCAAAGGAAGTTTGAACAATTATTTTCCTCAAATAGGGGGGAGTGTTATGCAGGATGAATTTACCTTAGTCCTTTAATCCTTTTATCTTCTTATGGGTAGCTGATTTTCTGATAAATCATTGTTTTAGGCACGATGGTTCCTTTAATGCTTTAAAAGCAAGCTCAAAACAAACTTGTTAGTATCCATAAAATGAAGCCCTACATTCATGGATTGCTGCCAACTATCTGGCAATGCATGATGACATGAAACCTTAGGCCTTACTATTCAATAGCCCACAACCTAAATTAACTTATAGCTTTAAAATAAATGGACATTGATTTGAGTAGCTATAGAAAGCTCCCCATTCTTGCTTGATAATGTTGTAAACTTGCAGCCCTTTATTTGTTTTCAGGTGGTTGTTGACAATGGGAAATCTGAACGAATAACTGTGGTTGACAATTCTGCATCATTGTCATCACAGCATGCAATTACAGAGTACCGAGTGATTGCATCATCATCACAAGGTTGGTAATGAAGCTTACTTTTAATTCTACGATTAAATTTCACAAATTTCCTTTGAGAGTGATAAGAACAAATTCCATTATTTTCCCGTGTTACATGTTTTTGTGATATTTTAAACTCTTTAGGACCCTAGTTTCAGCCACTATCGTTCACACTAATTGTTAATGAGTTGGGGTCATTAAATGTCGTTAGTGTTCTAGAAGCAATTATTAACAATACTGCTTATAAAGTTTATGCGATGTAAAAAAATGCATGCTTCCAAACTATTTTAGCTTACAAATTGTTTTACTAAATAATGTTGTTCAACATTTCCACTTGATACTAGAAAGGCAGAGAGTCCCTGACAAAAAGAGCTATTGGTCACGTACCAAATATGACTTTGACTCTATTTCATGTTTGGGAAATAGAATTTACAGTCTTCCAAAAGCATAAGTAAACGCACCATCTAGAGGGGATCTGATTTTAATCTAAACAACATATGTTTGCCAATATTTGAACCTACATTTGTAGAAAAATTGTGATGTGTATTTTTGTCTACCCTCTTTAGCATGAATTTTCCTGTCAAGTGCTTCGCCTCAGCTCTTCTTATCTGGCACCCCTTACTTATGCCATCTCAATTAGTGCAGGTTACACATGGTTGGAGCTGTCCCCTTTAACTGGTAGAAAACACCAGGTAACAAAAACTAGGGAAGAATCATTTGAAATTTGTGTCAGTCAGAACATAAAATGTTAAAATTATTTTATATGACTCACTATAATTTTTATTCTAAGAGTGTATACTGGTGCCACAGCTTCGAGTGCACTGTGCCGAGGTGTTAGGTACACCAATAGTTGGGGACTACAAGTATGGATGGCAAGCTCACAGGAAGTGGGGAGGTTTTGATTTGTCAAATGTGGAGGACTCATGTGAAGAGCTTCTCAAGGAAGAAACACTCCCCTTTGGCCTTAATTTGAACAATGGGAGCATCTCTGAGAACCATCCTCGTTTACATCTTCATTGCAAGCAAATAGTCTTACCCAATATATCTCAAGCACTGCAAAATGTGCAATCATTTTCCAATTGTGATCTTTCACAAGTGGAAGGGCTTGAATTGGTCGCGGATTTGCCTCCATACATGCAAAGAAGTTGGGATGTCACAAATTGTTGAGTTAACGGTCTATCTATCTCAGCCTTTCTAAATTATAGTTCACTCGATTTTGACAACGCAAATTCTTCCGCTCGGGTTTCCTCAGAATTCACCAGATGTTGGTTTGAGCTTGTTGTCACATCATTTAGAATTGCATTTTTCCTAACCATAAAGCATTGCTGACTCTATGTCATGCTACTCTACATGGCAGTGTCATTTAATTAAATTCAGGTCAGTTGATTCACATGAATTTAAACCAGTGAAAGAGAGAATCATCTGCCGTTTTGTAACAGTTCCTTCAATCTTATAATTTGATCATCATAGCCACATTATGATAACTAGTATATTTTTCCTGTCAGTAAGTATATTTTTGCTGTCCATGCTATAGAAATGTTATTACCCATTAATTAGACATATTTTAAGAAAGTATAAGTGGAATCTTTATTATATTTGTGCTAGTGGTTTAGAGATGGTTAGAGCAAGATGTGTATGAGTTTCTTTTGAGAAAAGATTAATGTTATGTTTGGACAGAGAAGTGTAAACAAGAAAGTAGAAAATGGAAAGGAAAGAAAAGAAAAGAAAAGAAAGAAAAAAGAGAAAAGAAAATAAGGTCCTTTGAAATAAGAAGACAAAAGTGAAAGAAAATGAATAAAATAATTAAGAATAGTTTTTGTTGATATGATATAATAAAAAAAGGTTTAGTCGATATATTTAGAAAATGATCAAATTGATTCAGATTGAATTGAAAATTATAAGAGACCTTTTAATTATACCTAGTATTTGTGTTGGGTTAAACTTTTTTTCTATTGTAATATATTTTATTGTATGTAACATAAAAAGATATATTTAAAAAAATTATATTGAAGTTGAAACAAAATTACAACTAAAATGAAAAGAGAACATTACAATATGTTAGTTTAGTACAAGTAAAATTTTTGACGTAAACAAATTAAAATAAGACGTCCTTAAAATTTCAAAGTTTAAATTAGTTGACTTTTAACTTAAATGCACCTTATAACTGTATAAATATAACTTTCTCTGCATGGTAAGTTAGTAACAATCACCTGATACAAGTATTTGCCTTTAAAATTGTCATTCATTCCAAATCATGATATTTGCTTTGTATTTTAATTAAATAAATTGAAAATTATTTATTTTTCAGATGTTTTTATATTAAAAATATTTATCTATGCCATTAGTAACAGGAATTTTTTCTTCTAATATACACAAATTCTTATCATTTTATCTTTTAGGTAATTGTTTTATTAAACTAAAATAACTATTTATAATAAAAAGAATTACTTAAAAATTTAAAAAATTACCTACAATAACAGTATACAAATAATTTATTTTTTTGATTACTTCTCATTATAATGGTTATTATTTTTAACATTGATAAATCCTTTTTATTTACACAATTTTTTAAATTATTTTACTCTTTAAATAATTATTTTTAAAACTAAAACAATTATTTATAATAAAAAATATTTATAAACTAAATAAAAATGTCTACAATTTATATTTATTTTTTTAATTATTTTTATGAAATTTTCTCTAATTTAATAATATTTTTTATTTTAATTACTATTATAACAATACTTTTATATCTTTTTCATGATAGAAAGAAGTTTCATCATGAAAATAATAAAATTATATATATATATATAACATTAATAAATTTTTAATATAATGATTTACCATTTCAAATTTTAAGTGATATTGTTTTAGGATTAAAATAATTATCTATAAAATAAATAAAACTACTTAGTATCACATAATTATTTCAATATTATTTTTACAAAATTATATATATTCTTTTTCTACTTTTAATTAATTATTTAAAAAAAAGAGTAAAATCATAAAAATTTAAAATTATATATAACTTGTAATGTAATACTAAAGAGCACAGCTAGTTTGAACAAAATAAAAAGATGAGCTAATGATGTTGACACAATGTAATGTTTTGTTTTAGATTTTTTTTTTCTGTTTTTCACCTGGTTAAATGTAAGTCAATTTATCTTTTTGTTTTCTTCTATTAAATCACTCACCTAAAAGTAAATCTTCTTGTGCTACATAATTCTGGTTTCATATAAAGCCTGTTCAAAGTAAACATCCAGGGAATTTGATTAAATTGAATTTGATTTTACATATTTTAATAATTTTCTGGTAAATTCATAAAAAATCACATGTTTGTAAATATTGCGTGTATATATAATTTAAAAAGTAGGGGCGGGGAAGGGAGGAGCGAGAGGGATTTGGTTGAGATGAGATAGAATCTGAATTTATTTTGAAATTCCTTTGATACTTTACTTCATCACTCCAAGAGAATGGAAGCCATGGCGGTTGATACGAAATTTGCACGGTTATTGGAGGATTTGAAGGTAGAGGATCCATGGCTTCCCCCAAATTCATGGGAATCCATACCTTCTGAGAGTGGACTGCACTCTTCTTCATCTTCTTCTCATCCTCCAAATCAACCTCTCTCTCACCTCTCCACTCTCTCTGTAAGTTCCTCTTCCTCTCTCAAACTAACCTATTCTATTCGCCTTCTTTCCTGCTTTCCACTGCAATGCAATGCGTTTTACCGTCTCAAACTAACCTAGTCGATTTCCAACATTTGCTTTCCTACTTTCTCAGCCTTTGCTTTTCCATCACTATCTATCTATCTATGCATTTTGAACTTAATTGAACCGACATCTTTGGCCACAGGAATCTAGTTTGGTGAGGCTGGCCATGAATGCGATGCAAGGTGCGAAATCAGCCCTTGTTAGCATCCAAAGGATATCTGCCATCTTTTGTTCTGATCCAGCTGACAGGACCTTCCTCCACATTCCCAACCTCTGGAATCGTGCTTCCAGCACTCGTTCTTTGGGAAATATACTTAAATCCATTGGTTGCACGGCTTCTCTGGTCTTTCTTCTTCGTGCGTTTGTGGATTATTATACAAATATGAATGTGGATATCAGTTTTGGACACACTCATCATAATTCTGATGTTCTCCAAAGCCAGATTCATCAGGATGACACAGTCAGAGCACAACAGTTCCCTCCATTTACTCTTGTTAATCAAGCCTTTGCTGTTGCTGTGGGAAAAGTCTTGGAAGGGTACATATGTGGATTGGACACAATTCATACATCTGTAATCTTGAGGCGTTCATCAAAAAACATGGATTTGACTGTTCCGGGGTGTTTAAAGAATGTAGTGCATTCTGAAATTACACTACTTGAGTTTTATCTGCACACAAAAGAACTAAAGACTCAGATTGAAGCCCTTGCTAGTGTATGTAACCTTCAAAAGTGGGCTCTTCGCTTTCCAGATACTGCTTTCGAGGACCTGGTTACCCAGGCTACTTCTGAATTTCGGAACTTCTGCAGAGGGGGAAATCTGTTAACGTTTTTGTTTTCACAATTACAGGTTTGCTTATTTGAATGTGAACCTATTGTTAGAATATATGGAAAATATCAAACAGACTCGTTGATTATATATTGTAATATTTTAGACTATCTCTTAGAATTTGTTTCTTATTTATCTCGTAGTTATTATTTTATTCATACTCTGAAGTTTCAATCAAGGGCATTGTTAAATGAATACTTCATGGCATATATCCACCTATACTTATCTTTTGGTGAATCCCTTAATTATCATTTTAGAAGGGGACAAACAAAGATTAGTTTGGGATACCACTATAAGTAATGGATTACGAAATAGCTTATTATGGTAGTAAGATTGTTGGATTCTTTTTTTTTTCCTTTTTTGGTGTCAAAGGACATTTGGACAAGAAGAGTTGTAGCATCCAGAAAGATACAAATACAATTTTAAATTGGAGAGATGACAGGCTAGTGGAGAGTAGAATTGTCATGAGGGGCCTACCTACTCAATGTTTTACATATTTGTTGCAATGGAACGATTGCATTACACCTGCGAAAGATATTTCTGTTTTGAATGACTTTTCTTTATTGAAAATCTTGTATTCTATTTGGCCTTCTGCAATTTAGGTTGCTGATCCTGCTCACTGCACTCTGCTGAAGTTTCTTTTCCTTCAATCATGTGAACCATATTGTGGGTTTATTAGATCATGGATTTTCAAAGCAGAAATTCATGATCCATATAAGGAGTTTATTGTAGAAAATATGGAGTGTTTACATCTTAAGTCACATGTTAAAGTTGGCAATGCTATTGACTTTCCATTAGCAAGTGTGAAGGTAATTATTTCCTGCTGGCTGCTTGCACTTTTCGTATGAATCATAACTTTATATTACATTGTTATATTATTGATTCTCATGGTGGGAACATCTAACATCAGGTGCGAGATGGAGTTCCCATTCCTGAATTTCTCAAAGATTTCTTGGTCCCACTTGTTAGAGCTGGTCAGCAGCTTCAAGTACTGTTGAAATTGCTTGAAATGTGCATTCATGTTGCTTCTGGAGAACACAGTTGTGATGACTTTGTACCCTGCTGGAGTGGCTTTTCAAGCAGTGGTCTGTCTTATTCATCTCCATTGGCTTTCAGCAAAGATGTTATAGAAGCTATGGTGCTTGCTAGAGAAAATTATTATAAAGGGATGAATGAGAAAATTGGAAGTCTTTTGAGCAGTTTAGAAGTTAGATATCTGCAGGTGGTCATCCTCCATAGTTTTGGTTATTTTGCAATAACAAAGTAATTTATTTGCATGATAGAAGAAAAGGGTTACGAGGCTAGAACTTTAAGCTTTTTGGTTTGAAAAAATGTTTCTATTTTCATTTTTTGTTTTTACTTTTAATTACAAAGTCTGCCTTGTTTTTATTTTATTCTTGTTTTAAAAGTTTGTACAGAAAATAATGAAAACAATAGTATTTTGTTTTTGCTAATTTCTATACAAACCTTTGAAAAGAAATAAAATGAAAACAAGGTGATATTTTGTAATTAAAAGTGAAAATAGAAAGCATCCTCAAACTAAACTTCTAAATTGTTCTTGTGCAATTACCACTAAAAAGCAGGAAACCCACTTAAACATTTTAGCTGAACACCATAATCAAGGAAAACAATTCTTGGTTTATTTAAAAAAAAGGACCATAGGAAGTATAAAATAAGATAGTTGCAGGATTAGGACAGCAGACTACTTCATTTTGTGCAGGTACTTATTTCTTTACCATTTTTCCTTCTTACACGGAAACATTTTTCTTTGGCAGGTAGCTATGCATGCTTTAGTGCCTTCTTTTGGTAATGGTGGAGGTACCTTAGACAAACTAGACCAGATCGTGTCAGAAAACAATATAGCAGATAAAAGAAGTTTAAATATGTAATCTCCTACTCCCCTCATCTGACAATCCCCCCTTCCATGTGAGCATGAAGATACAAGTACTGAGTAGCATGCTTCTGTTTATTTTCTGCTTGACATCGTAGTTTTTTCCATGACAACTTTATTTCCCTTTGTTTTTGCTTCATTGATGTTTTATAGATTTTCTCAGGGGCATTGGTGATTTAGACTCTGATGTCTCAAGTACAGTAGATGAGTTCTCCTTGCTGGAAGATATGTGTGATATATCTGAAAGTTCATCCATGAACAGCTCTGTGGAGCAATTGGATTGTGATCAGCTTAGTGGTTGGTCTTGTTCGGTAGTTGGGCAACAAAATCATTTATCTGCTTTAAGCTTCTTGAAGAGTGCTACCTTAAAGAATTCAATACGAAATTCCTTTCATCATGAAAACTCAGGCAGTGATTCACATGAGCTTTGTGATAAAAGGGATGCTACTGATCACTTGGTGCAGTCCTCCCATGAGGGAATGATATCAAGTCACAAGTCTAATTCTCCAAAACCAGGGAATTCAAGCTGCTCATGTAAATCAAGTATTCAATTTAGAGGAAGTTTGATTGTCCGTTGTTCTGCAATGGGTGAATTTTTGAAAACTTCATTTGATAATGATGGAGCTGTTGAGCCAAAGCTGACTGAAAAGCACCTGGGATCCCTGAGATATTCTATGTTATGCCATGATGTTATTACTGCTAGTGATACTTTGAGTGGGGAGGCCATGATGGAGGATCAAACTGACAATGGTACACTCATTTCACATTTGTATGATTTCCAACCGCAGAAATATAGCAATCAGTGTAATTATCCTAGCATTAATCCCCTTAGTGTGAATCCTATGTTGACAAGAAATTCAGTTCTTCACCTGATGAGTGGGAATGGGGAAAAATACAAGGCTGAACATGCACAGCTTTTGCCTTACTTCAACTTTTCTACTGTGGAGGACCCATGTAAGGTTTATATGGACAAAATACCCACTAACTCTAGATGTAGCAGTGCATGTTCATTTACGCTACATCATAATGTGTCAACTCATAATGCTGAGAATAATGAACGAGAAGAAATTGGCTGTGGTAGAGAGAATGGGTTAGTTGATGTTCCAAATTTATCTTCTTCACTTGACTTCATGGACCATAAACATTTAAATGTTGTGTCTGGTGGGAGCAGCTGGGAAAGATTGCTGAGTAGTTTTGGAAAAACTGTCAATTGTGATGATACTCAAAAACGAAGTTTGTCATCAACATTTGATATACCACTTGATATTATAATTGACAAGTGCTTGCGGCAGGAAATCATGCTTCAGTATCCTTTTCTTTGTGTTTATTCTGGCAAAATTGATTGATTAGTTTATGTATATTGCTTCTATTTCTCTGGATGTACTTAGATTAAACTAGTATGAATTTATAATGAATACCCAGTTCAGTGAAGTCTAATTCTGGTCATTCCAATCTCATCTTACTATTTGTCAGTAGTATCACTGTTTGTAATAATGGGTCAATGCAACCTCAATTGGGTTCTTTAGTGATGCCATAATACATGGAAAAACTCGGACACAGTGGACTTAAAAGGGATTTTATTGTTTTGATGATGAGACCTGTTGGAATGGTTTTCAAAATTATCTGATCAAGAAGCTAAAGACCATGAAAGATCTCTGTGTTAGTATTTTATTTGAGTGTTTTAAAATGTGAGAATGCTTCTTCAACCAAAACAAACAGTCCTTGTTCCTAAGGTGGGACATGCTACATTGACCAATTGATGGCATTTGAAATTTCTGCTCTATAGTAGTCGGTGTGTTTCAAGTATTATTGTCATAACAAGATGCAATTTGTGCAGCTAACTTGTTTAAAATATCATATCTTGAAGTGGATATTGCTAATTTCATGACCATGTGAAGGTTTTTACGTGTAAATATTGGCAATTGGAATAATTGCTAATTCGGTAGATTGTCAGTTCTTATAAGTGCAGATGATGATAGTATGTTGGGTAACATACATAATAACTACATGATATTAGTTTGAAAATCTTTGATGACAGTTAATGTTTTAAGGTGCAAGTTTGTTGAATAAATTTAATTGACACATTTTATTAAGAACACATTTTATTAATAGGCAAATGCTAATCAGTGCCATAAAGACATTGATTAAGGACTTAAAATTAATGTTTTTTTGTTAAACAGTGTTATTAGTGTACTCTCACCATGATTTCCGATGCACCCGTGTAATTGCCAATTAAAATTTTGTTTCTGTTCGTGTTCAACCAATGCCTTCAGGTCATTGGTTAGCAAGATCTTTATTAAAATTTCTCAGATAATATCATTTTAGAATTCATCTTTTTTCACTTGTGGTCCCTATTCCACAATTGAAATGAGTTGAGATGCTCAGTATAATGCTTTCAGGGTGTACTTGTGCTGCTTGTCCTTAAAGATGTCAGATACAATTATGTCAGCAAGCTTACCATCAGTGTCCTCGAGGAAGCATTTAAGTTACAAGATCATCTTTTGGCACTACGGCGGTATCATTTTATGGAGTTAGCAGATTGGGCAGATTTGTTTATCTTGTCTCTTTGGCATCATGTATTCCTAAATTCTGATTCTGAATAACTGTAGAATATTTCATAGATTCATATCTTGCAGCTGACTGTTGTCCTTAAATAATGTTGTGTTTACTCATTCGTTGGTTTACTTGAAATTACAGAAGTGGTCTGTTACTGAAGCAAATGAGAGACTTTCAGAAATTCAAGGTCTACTTGAGTTGTCAATTCAGAAGTCTTCTTGTGAACAAGATTCTCACAAGGATATGTTGTTTGTGTATATGAAAGGACATGGGAAATTGCCTCTTTCTGCATCTGCTATAGGTACATCCATACTACTATAAAAAGAGGATTCCCCTGTTGTAATCAATTTTTACTTTTCCTAGAGACCTAGTATGCTATTTTCATCACAATCTGAAAGAAAGGACAAAATCATTATTTCAAGTTAACTACAAATGCCAACTATATTTTTAATGATACTTTTCTATACATATTCTTCATTTAGTCAAGTTTCATTTGATTTTTAAAATTTTAAAAAATTTCCAGCCATTTTATATAATTAAATTAGATAGGATTTTCAGCTTCCATATGAGTGCCTTTATAACATATTACTGTACTCATTTCCCGTGTAAATAACAATCACCGCAAAAATAATTTACTGTGAACAACATTGATTAGCATTTGGCTTTTGAACATTTTTATTGATAGCAGTTGTTAATGTTATTTCTATTTTTAGTTTCATTGCAAGCTTGATAAGATCCCCCACCAATTATCCTCACTTTGGCATCAACTAATGAATTTGTAAATATTGGCAGGGGTTCGTTCTTTCGATTTCTTAGGGCTGGGTTACCATGTGCACTGGCCACTCAGTATTGTTTTAACACCTGCCGCATTGAAAATATATGCTGATATATTCAGCTTTTTGATACAAGTGAAGCTTGCCATTTTTTCATTGACAGATGTGTGGTGCTCATTAAAGGTGTGATTTCTTGGAATTTTTTTTTTTTTTCTTTTACCTGTGTTCATTTCCAAAAGAATCCAAGGATTCTTATTGTGTTATTGTAATGGAATTTATTTTCTATAAATTTTGGTGAACAGGATTTGATGGACGCAACCAACAAAGATAAAAATTCTGAACTACAACTTGAGGCAGGGCATCTTAATATATTGATGAAGATGAGGTACTGAAAGTTGTTTTTCTAAATGTATGGAGGTTCAGATGTTATGGTCTGTGGGTAGGGTTCTGAAAGATACAACAGTTAGCCATTTTTTTCCCACTGATTATAAAGGGATACTTAATGAGCACTGTTTAAATATTGAAGATGAACTTTTATATTGATATTTGTAATTCTAAGAATCCTTGTTCTACTTTCAATGACAGGCACCAGATAAACCATTTTGTATCTACTTTGCAGCAGTATGTTGAGTCACAATTATCTCATGTATCATGGTGCAGGTTTCTTCATTCCCTTGAACATAAGGTTTGAGACAAAGCTTCTAATTTGTATAGCTATTTTATTTTATTTAGTTATCATTCTCTGGGCATCTTTTGTTGCATTTAAAAGTACACTTTGTTTTGTAACTGCTTATGCATTGTGTTTTATAGAAGATTACTTCTCAGGGGTACTGGTACAAATTGAGTACACTTGGACTTGGGTACTTATCGAAGTTAATTTAAAATAAAACAAAATTCATGCGTTTAGTATGACTGATACGATTAGGCACAACTTGAATTATAGCTAGGTATGCCCTATGTATTATTAGATACGTCTTGTTTTTCAGAAAAATAGTCTTTTCAGGTAAATTTCGGGGTTTTTCCATCTTTTTCTCTAACTTCTATTTTCCTCTGTGTAATTTAATCCATTCTTCCTTCTTTCTTTGTGAGATGTGAGTTTGTTTATATCTTTTATCATAAAGCCCATCAATCAAAATCAGACTATTTTTCATTATTTTGTGAAAAATAATGGTTTGTGTGAAAGGAGAATTTCTTTTTAAAGGGGGCACCTAGTAAGAGAGATTTGTCTCCTTTGTCGTGTAGATTTTTGTTCAACCAACAATATCCTTCATATCTTCTCTCTGTCATATTTTCTTTGGTTTCTGACAGTCTTAATGTTAATGCATAGCATAACATAAGAGGAACTTTGGAAATATTTTGTTCATGTGCGATGCTTTTAGATTCTCATGTAGGAATTTATAAAAAAAATTTGAAGTCATCTTAGCTGTATCTCCACTATAGTTTTTGAATGTTATATAAATACAAAAAAATGGACTACATTTTAAGGGTTATAGAAAGATCAAATGTATTGATTTTTATTTACCATACTTTCCATCTACCTCACTCAATTGTCAATTTGATAGTTTTCAGTTTGTGATAACTTTGATGGCTAGATCTTGTCTATAAGACCTGGTAATTCAATTTCTTTATAAATTTTTGGATATTCGTGCCATTTATCATACAGGTGAAAGATATGATAGATCTTGAATCAGTGCACATGGAATATCTTGCTGATTCATTATGCATGTAAGTTTACATTTATTTGTTAATTGCAATCTATAGGGACAGTTATTAAAAAAAAGTCAACTGCGGTGCATTGTTTATTTTCTGTAAATAGTGAATAAATAAGATAAATTTTCAATCTTCAATTATTAATTGTTTTATTTCTACCAAGTTAATATTATCAGAGTCAGGGATACACATCTTTGTACCACATGCAATGTCTGCTGGATTGTGGATCTTGATGTGTAGTCGAATGCTTGATCATTGTTGAGATAGTTGTTTATTATCTATTCAGACAGCTTTTACAAAGCTGTTTATTATTTTGTATCTAGAGAGGTCTAGGCTTTTTCAGTCTCAAATTTATATAACATATGTGCATCAGTGGATAACTTGAACAGGGGTCCTTTCTCATTTCTTGAAAATATTTCAACTGTGATGAATTGCTCTCTAATATCAGTAGGTGTCATTTAATTATAGCATCTTAAGGCTGAAGCCAACTTTCATCATGGCTTTAATATTTGGGGAGTGATAAAAAATTAAGAATTCGTAAATCATAGTAAGGTGTCTATTTTCATTGAAAGCAAAAAATATTAGCAATATATTCTTTATCGTTTAATGCCATTCTCTACGATTTGGTGAGCTTCATGCAGATTCCACCAAAAATGTTTTTTTTTTCATGAAACTTACATGAAATTCATTCAGTAATAGAGATTGGAAAGAATGTTGATACCATTGCCTATTTAAGTCTTGACACATTTGCCCCATCTTCAATAACTAATCCATTTCTCTTCACCTATCTTCCAATCCAAGGCACATCAAAGGGTTTCTAAGATATTGACAATTCAAGTGTGTTGCCTCTTGCAATGGAGTGTTTTTTTTTCTTTTTCAGCAATCCTGCCCAAAAAACAACAGGCAACAATTTATCACACTAATATTATTGGCACTGGGCACCTTGGCGACTCCTTTAAGGAAGTGGTGTGTCTTGCCATTCTTTTTATGGCCAGAAGATTAGGGGGGAAAAGATGGGCGTATGTTAGATGCATGTGTTGGATTTCCTTCAATACGTAAATGGTTGCTTTCACATTAATTATTGTTGGATTTAGTCTAAGAAGAATGATATATGTCCAGAAATTTGCTCAATATTGGAGATCAGCATGCATTATGTGATGTTTGGGTATATTTATGGTTTGGTGTAAACTTGATCACCACTTAATGCAGGCTGATTATTTAGATGCACAACTGATAGTGTTTTAAGTTTCAAACTTTTATTAAATTGCTGATACTTACAACCCTTAAGTTTAGACAGTAAAACATATCCGATTCTGACAGCTGGTGTTTTATTTTATGTCTTTGTGTATATATGTTGCAGATGTTTCCTCTCTGATGAAACAAAGGGAGTTGGCAGCATTATTGAGAGCATTCTGCAATGTGCACTGGATTTCCGGTCTTGTATTACTGTTGGTGCTTGGGATTCAGAAGATTTGTCAGGCAAACTTTCCAAAATCAATATATCCCAGGTAAACCAGGCTATTTTCTAGAATCTCTGCGTCAATTATCTGGTACATTTATGCTTTGGAAAATAATATTGAACGAAAATACTTTGTTAAGATAGTTGTTATTATTTGTTGTACAACTGTATCTAGTTTAAGGGTTAAGGGTCATAGGTTGTAGCCTTTTCCTTTGATTGTATTTGTTCCCACCTTATACACAAACACACAAGTATTTCTCAACCAAACCCAATTTTCTTCGGTGGCAAGTGTTTCAACAAAATGTTTTTTTATCACATTTCTGACAAGAGTTTCTCATTCTCATTCATTTCTTCTTCAAAATTCCTCACCTTGCCACTCTTCGAAGTTGCATCTTCCTTTATCTCCTTCATTAATGAATTCTCTCAATGTACTTGAGTGTATTTATGAAAGATAGATTTGAACTTCTATTCATATATATATGTCTTTCTTTAATTTGATTAAAAACTAATTTGGAAAGATAATTCAAATCTTTAGAAGTGACAATGCTAAAGAATATGTAAACTTTCTTCATTTTTATCTTAAACTTTACTAAAAGGTTTCTCAAAAAGCATCCACACACTAGATAAGATTATCTTATTTGGGCTATTTTAGGTATGTTCTCGAATAATCAGTCTTAAACTTCGAAGTAAAAATATGTTGACCAGTAGTTTGAATTTATTTGCAGGTGCTTTCTATAAAGCAGAAGTTTGATAGAAGTCTAAAAGAACTGCACATACGCTATATTAAGGGACCTAAACATGGGAATTTTGGGCTTTCTCGTTTTTGGGACTATCTCAACTATAATGAATATTATTCAAATGTCAGCAATGAATTGGGGTGCTATGCTGTTTGAAATATACCAGTTTTGACGATGAATTAGAGCTTTAATACCTTGAGGTTCAGGTTTGAGAGGTCAAAATTTCTCTAACGTATTCTATGATTGGATCATAGTAGTTTAGAATGACAACCGTATACGTGGTAGAAGGAAGTGTCTGGGTTTTGCCTGTAAGGAATCTCATAATCGATTGTATATTTCATGAGAGAAGAGGGGAAAATAGTCGTCGTATATGTTTCTTTCTCATGTACAGTGTTACGATTTACTTCATAAAAAAGAAGAGAAAATGTTGAGTGCAAGTTTCTCTCCACTCCATATCTATATTATGGTTCAGTTTAAGTTTTTAAAAAATAGTAATTTTAAATTATAGTTGAGTTATCAGTATTAAAAATATTTTTATATAACCACGAACCAGTGATTTTAATGGTCGATGTATAATTATAAAACTAACATTTATGAAAAGTGTTATCACTATATATATCTTCTATATAATTATTACAGTCAAAATGTATAATGAATTTTAAATTTAAATATTTTAGGAACGCAGTTTTGCGACTCAGATATTGGTAGACTTGATTTGTAAGGCAGATGCAATCACTCGTGAACTGCAGGACAACCGATACATTATGTATTTCTTATTCATACATAATTATTTCAGTGATGATTACAGTTTATAAAAATAATATTTCTATTTTCCACGAAATAATTACTGATATTTCCGTTGGCATATCATATAATATTATTTTTCTTCTGTAAACATGCTACAAAACTACCAAAAGAACATTGTTAGTGGCTTCACAACATTAACAAAGTGGATCTTAATGTAGGATTTATCTAGTAGCTATTTCTTCCTTTACATTCATATTTATCTTTTATGCCTTCATAAATATAAAATTTCTTATTTACCTTTTTTTTTTTTCAAATTATGCAATTTAGAAATTTTTTAATTTTTTAAACCAAATTTTTAAGATTTCCCCATTGGTCTGCCCTTTTGTCAGCAGTGTATTGCCATCCATATCCCTCGCATGTGCCTCTTCCATGGTCTGGTTTTCAAGTTCCAGTGAAAGAAAAACATTCCATTAAAGAAAGGATCCTTCTCCACGCCATGGACGATGCAAAACAGCAAAAAAAAAAGTTAAAACCTTGGAAAATGGGTAGTGCAAAGGTTCAAGCTTTCCACTCTGAGAAGTGAGTGTGTACTTATGGGATCTAGACGGGACGTGAAACTCCCTACGCATCAGTGGCTTGGCTTCGGGATATTTGGAAATTCTGGAAACGACTATCTGAGGATAACACGGAGTGCGTGTGGTTTTCGACGTTGTTGACGGTCTAAGCCTTTTGGAAGAGATGGAAGGTGGTGATTCGCGGAGAGCCAATGCCGGCGCACTTGCCGTTGTTAGTTACGAAGGTCATCACAAAATGGGCATATCCGGTGGGGTTTGAGAGAATTGGGGATTGGGCTATTATAGCCCTTACTTTTTGGCATGATCCCTTTTATCGGTAGCAATTGAAGAGAAACTTATATGCAACAGCGATGGATATGGAGCATCACAATTGACAAACCTTGGCTAGAGTTTTATATATAATAAACCCGTGACTAAATAAATGTATGGAATAAAGACTACTTAAAGGAAAAATACAAGAAACAAAACAAAAACAGGGTTTCTGATAACAAGTAAAGCTGGGATAGGGTTATAAAGTGATTTACAAGCCACGTTATGTTGCTTCCTTGGTTGCGAATGTAGAAGATCCTCGTCAGTATGGCGGTGGAGGGTATATTCCTGAATAAAGATCCAGTTTGTAGTTAATGAGGGAGAAAAACATGACAAGAAGAAAATATGGAGGTAGAAAGAGCAGAGTAGCAGTGAGTAAGCAGTGGACAAGAATTAGGAGAGCAGAAATAGTTACCAGGAGTGTAACCTGTAGGCGGTGGATACGAAGATGGTGGATAAGCTGAAGCAGGCGGATAGGAGTGTGGAGGAGGATACGAGGAGGGTGGATAGGGAGATGATGCAGGGTAGGATTGCTGTGGATAGGGAGATGAATGTGAGGGATGGGGTGGGTAAGCTGTGGGAGGCGGTGGGTATGAGGCTGTGGATGCTACCGGTGGGTATGAGGCTGTGGATGCCACCGGTGGGTATGATCCAGTTGTAAGGTAAGGAGTTGCAGAGGGATGTGGTGGATAGGAGGAAGTAGAATGAGGAGGTGGTGGGTAAGAGGATGCAGGAGAAGGATTAGAATAAGAAGGGAATGGAGGAGTTGCCGTTGACATATAGGGAGGTGCAGATGGAGAGTGGCCCGAGGCTAATTTCTGCTGCAATAATAACCCCATATAAACACTACAGTCCACACACACTAATGACCTAATTCTGAAAAACTAATGAAAAGGTAGTGTGACATACCTTTTGATTTGCAATTGCATAGTGCAGAATGACTTTGACTTCGCCAGAATGTCTGCGAAAGGAAATGTCAAAGTTGGGAAAAGAGAAGACGCGTGGAATGAGGTGCGCGTGGTGTTACCTGCCAGATTTGGTCTGAAGTGGCCAAGCAGAGTCGTCGAAGCCTTGAGAGAGAACCTTGTGCAGCTGAATCCTGAAGAAGAAAGAAAGAGGGATGAGATGAGATGAGAGGAGAGGAGAGCGGAGGAGAGAGAAGAGGAAAACAGACTTTCCGCTTCCGATGAAATCGTCGAAGGTGAGAGTGTTGCTGTTCCAAACAAGGACGTTGATCTCCCGAAGGCCTTCGATGAGGGGAAAGACGAACTTCTCCTGAAAGACGGGGTTCTTACCGCCGTCTGCAACGGAGGAGGAAGAGGAAGAGTTGAAGTGAGAGAAAGAAGGAAAGAGAAGGAAGAAAGGAAATGAAAAGGCGAGGAAGGTGACCGGTGCAGGTTCTGGTGCGGAACTTGGTGCTGCCATACTCAATGCAAACGTACGGATCTTGCCGTGAAATCCATTCTGTGTCCTTCAGCTTGGAGCACGACACCACTGCCATTCTTAATTCTCAATAAGGCTCTGTTAATTCAACGGAATCGATTTGATGGAAGGGATGTGCTTACCCGTAACCTCAAGAGGCTGCCCCTGGATGCCCGAAATCGACATGCCGAAGATGCAGTTCCAATTGCAAAATCAAACACAAACTGCTCAATTCAACGCCTCCTCCTGCAAACCCTTTTCTTTTCACTCTCAAATTTTATATTTATATATCTTATACTATTCTATATCTTTGACTACAACGCCTTTTGCACGATCTCTCAGGACAAGAAAAGTTTTCTTAAATATTTAAATAAAAAATATATTTTTTTTATCATGCAAGAAAATCTTTTATTATATTTTTTATTTACTTTCATTTTCAGTAGGTAAATTTTCTTTTTTAATAATTAATTTTATTATATTTATAGGTTTTTCTGATGTTTCCGTTAGTGTCTTAATCTAGGCTTGAATGACTGATATAATATTTTTTAATCATTATGTTATATTTCAATTATTGAATACTGTATCCACTTTTCTTTTCTTTTTTTATAAACTTTCCTTTAAGACATAATTGAAGATAAACAGGAGAATGCATGAATTAATATAAAAAATATAATGATTAAAAATTAAAAAGATGAAACTAAAATTACTAATATTTCAGAAAACATGTAAAACATCTCTATTTATTTTATTTTATACCTGTTTGTTATTAAGTAGATAATTTTATCACACGTTTTAAATTTAACAGCCACTCTAACTAATTTCGTTCGCCAACTTTCAATTATTTGAAAGAGCTTCTTCATAAGCATTTCTGAAAAAGAAAATTTGAAATTATCAATTTTTATAGATAAAAATTAATTTAAATATACGTTAGAAAAACAGAAAAATAACAAAAAAAATATTAAAAATTACCTAATACAAAGGCTAATTTTAATTTATTAAAAACAATTAATAATTTCATTTTCTTGTAATGCTCTTCTCTGTTATAAGAACATGAAGAAGTTCCTGAAATAAATCATAAACTACTTTATTCATCTTTTAAGATTAGCTTTTAGAAGAAAAAAAATGGAGGGAAATGGAAAGAGGGAACAGTTTTTCCGTTTTGTTTTCACTTTGTATTTATGGTAGGTAAATGATATACTGTTGAAATCAAATACTTCTTCTTTTGAATTGACCAACGGAGGAGACACATGTAAAATGTAAAAAAGAAGGACCTCACATGTTAACAATTTTTTTAAAAAATTTGTTTACAATTACGTGTCACTGTTTTATTAGTTTGTATATTAGTCATAAGCTATCATATATATAAGTTATCGTAAAAAAGTTGTTAAAATAATATTTTCTAAAATAGAATTTGGTGATGAGTGTTCATCGGTGAAAATGTTTTTTTAATAATCAAAAAGTTGTTAATTCGTTGCATGATGCATTTATTTATCTTAGACATTAGTTTATCATCACAATTTTTTTAACCTTCCATTGAATAGTTTTAACCTCACTTTTTTCTTGTTGGAAAAATGATATTATGATACACCTATGCTTATTTAATATGATTTTAATAATAAAAGAATGAAAAATAATATATCAAAATGAATATAGACGTGTCAAAGTGTATTTTTTCTTTTTGTTATCCCTTTCTTTCTGATGATGGATGTTTAACTGTTGTTATTTTTTCTTTTCTTTTCTTTTCTTTCATTCGGATTGTATGATATGATACTGATTTTAGAGGAATGAATGAAGAGGTAATCATAGAATCATTTTAAGGACATATGTAGGAAGGCGAATAATATTTTTATTTGGTTAATAAGAATAGTATATGGTGGACTATGCATTACTTGTCCGAATTTTCGTTTAAGTTCATCTTAAAAATTTGCCATACATAAGGTCTTCAATGTGTTTGATAAATTGTCTCATTCTTCTGATTTGACATTATTGCTAATATTCATACAATCGTTCCATACTTTGCGCAGAACTGAAATCGCTTTGTATTAATCGTTTTTCCAGTACCCATAGTTCTATTGTATTATAGTGCCATTTTACTTCATGTTATGACTGCCAATGGAGAATTTATCTTCTTCACAATGTAGCATGGTTACACTGACATATAAGTATGATCAAACATGTACCACATTATGAATTTAGGATGGAAATCATTATACGGAAATGTTTATGGGTACCGCACTTATGGTCAATTTTGTGCGTAGTGTGATCAAGGTAAATCAAATGTCTCTTCATACTTTGGAATAGATTGCCTTATTAGCTGCCTAATACTGTGTTTTCTAATGGGTGGAAGATCTTTGTAAGGAGATGAGAGGAGAAAAATAGCTCACACGAAGTGTAATTACACAAGTGTCTCTTCTTTTTTTAATGAAACACTATGCTTGAAGGTATTTACATTGTGCATGCCAGAGTTGCAGGCAGAGATTCCTTCGCATGGATCTGGACACACAGTTAAGATTATGTGCCGTTTTGACCATGGAGCTAGTTGAACCACATTTAAAACACCATTAAAGATAAGTTAAACACCATTACCCATTGATTACGACACTTAAATAAAAATTAAAATACAGTTACAAAAGCATATATATTTAACAATTCTTCTTGTTTAACAAATTGCAACCTCTAATTTTTCTCCTTAAAAGTTCAAATTGTCTGATAGGCAATGGTTTTGTAAACTTGTCAGCCAATTCATATTCAGATTTGTAGTAAAGTAAGTTCACTTCTCCACTCATCTACCTCAAGAAACAGAGTTTCAGAGCTTGATGATGAAATGTTTAGTTTTCGCATTAATTAGATACCGGATTATATATGCTATGCGATTGCCGCCTGATTGTTAACCTGTCCAATAAGGTTGCTTGATTTAAAAAAATAAAGAACCAAATTTGAAATTAAAAATTTATGAGAATGAAAATTATAGCTGGGAAAAATGAAAAATAGATTTAAATTTTTTGTTTTAATCTGTGTTTGTTTTCATGACAACCCACCGACCATCTTCTCTGATCTCGTATTTTCCATATGGGTCTCTCTTTCTATTTTAGCAAACAAACAAAAGACTAGAGGAAGGACAGACCGAAAATGATAACTAGGGCAATGATATTTTCACAACCAATAAATCTTTTTCCTAAATCTTTACACGGGTATCCTACAATCATTATTTTATCTTTGATCTCCTTTTTCTTTACATATACAAAGGTTTATCTTTATGTTTTTAATAAGATCATACTGTGAAATGGTTGTTGGTGCTGCTAAAATATCATATCTTAATAAATAATGCGCACATGTAGGTGGTGCCCATCTTTAATCACGTAGAGACAGGGTGTTGAATGAGTAGTGCCGACGTTGGGAGTTCGGAAATGTCTTAAGACGGCCCTTATTTAATTCACGGGCACACCAGCTTAATATCTCTACGTCAATCTACTTCTCTATGGTTGTCATTGCATACTTTGGAGGCCAATAACCAAACCAAAATCTCCACCTGTGACACTTCTTTCTCCTCATCATCACGCTGCATGCTAAAAGATTTTTGCTTTATATATATATATGCACATGCATATACCGCAGGACTCCGTCAAGACACATTAAAGATGCCCACCATGAACTTCTTCCTATCTGCTTTATTGCTTCACTCCTTCATGGCTACTGTGTTGGGAAAAGAAGCATCGCATATTATCATGCACAATGGCGGAGGCTATCCTTATGCTTCTCCCCCTCCTCCGATGTGCCCCCCGCCTCCACCCCCACCGTGTCAGACAAGGTTGGAGAATGGTCGACGAACTCTGGTGGACTTCACTGGTTCGGTTGACCGAAACAAATACATCGGTGACTGGAGGGGTGACGACCCTTGCAAATTCAACGGGATACGATGTGCAAAATATCCAGACCCGGAAAAGCAGCTAGCAATTGCGGGAATAGACCTGAACGGAGCTGGGCTGTCTGGGAAAGACCGCACACCTCTGCTCCTGTCGGGGATCTTGGACAAGATACCAGAGCTGACCTTTTTCCACGTGAACTCCAACAACTTCACCGGTGCCATCCCAAGGGAAATAACCCAGTACAAATATTTCTTCGAGTTGGACCTCAGTAACAACAAGCTGAAGGGCGAGTTTCCAAAGGAAGTTCTCCAGTCCTCGCAGCTGGTTTTCCTTGACCTCAGGTTCAACACTCTCTACGGCCCCATACCTCCCCAGCTCTTCTACCTCAAATATCTCGATGTCATTTTCATCAACAACAATAAATTTACTGGCAGTCTCCCCGATGCCTTTGCCTCCACCCCGGCTAGGTACCTCACTTTTGCCAACAACCTTCTCACCGGTCCAATCCCCCCCTCCGTCGGAGCTGCCAAAAACCTCGTCGAAGTCCTCTTCTTGGGCAACAACTTCCAGGGATGCTTGCCCTACCAGATTGGCCTCCTCCGCAAGGCCACCGTCTTTGACGTCAGCAACAACTGTTTGACCGGTCCCATCCCACGCTCCTTCGGCTGCCTGGAGAGCATCCGGTACCTCAACTTGGAGCACAACAAGTTCTACGGTGAAGTTCCCGAAACGGTGTGTCAGCTCCCAGGGCTCCGCGACAGAGGCAACTTCTCCTTATCGAACAACTATTTCACTCAGGTTGGCCCTGCATGCAGGAGGCTGATCGAGTGCAATGTGCTGGACGTGAGCAACAACTGCATCCTTGGCCTTCCCAATCAAAGGCCCCACGGCGAATGCTCCCACTTCTTCTCCAACCTCAAGCCCTGCCCTAATCCAAAGTCTCTCAATTACGTTCCCTGCAAAAAGTACGATCCCAGCAGCCACACCCACACCACCACCTCCACTCCTCCTGCTCCTCTCTCTTACAACTCTCTCGATCCCCGTCTTCATCGCTAGCTTACCATCGCACCTACTACAACTGCATGCTTTACTAGGCATCAACTGTATCTATATGTACACGTATATCTCTATCTATGTATTATTACCTATCTCTCTATTTCTCGTCTCTATTCACTAATGAATAAGCAGTTTGTTTGTCTTTACACCAACATCCTTTACCATTTTTATCATGTTAATTATTTTAAAGCTAATGACATACTTTTACATTTATTATTTATTTGACACAACGTAAAATAAAAAATAAAAAGAAAAATATTAAATTAATGTACAAAATTTGTATATGAAAAATATCATTTTTTTATCTTAATACATGTACATGTTATATGTCATAATAATACCTGCTTACTCCACCTGTATATTATTTTAATTAAAATGTTGACTTTTCCTTATAGGGCTTTGTGGTTGAAAATCATAACCAACCGTATTTCTTCCTCCACCCCAAATATTTTTACATTTTTGAAAATATTTTTTTATAATATTTTAATATCATTTATTGTGTGATTGATTTATGTTGGTGTTTATGATTATTATAATTGATTTTATGAAATAATTTTGAACCAATCAAATACTAACCTATAGATGATATTAAAATGTTGTTAAAAAAATGTTGTATTATCCATATTTATAACCCTTCATTTCGAGTTATAAAATTATTCCTTCCAGCACCTCCAAATCATTTTCACAAAACATTCAAAGACGTTTTTCTTAAGAGTTCTTCTTGTTTCTTTCAACAGGAGTTTTCTTCTTTAATATCGTTCTTCTTCAACGAATTGGTGAAGTCATATTAAAATTATCTTTTAATAAAAAACTGGTGAAATGACTGTACCACTCTTATCTTAAATTTTAACTGAATTTTTCAATTAATAATATTATGAATTCACAATTATTATTTTTATTAACTATTATAATTATTAATTTATTAGCAGTATTATTATATAAATCTGTATTATTGCTATTATTAATAATAATTTTTATTTAAAATTATTATTATTTACTATTAGTAATATTTTTTTATTATATTATTAATGCTCTTATTCGTTATAATTATTATATAAAATTAACTATGTTATTATTTAATTGTATCATATAATATAATTATAGTCTATTGTATGTTTACGTATAACATGTTATGATCTATAACATGTCTACATATCACATAAACACATTATCTAATTAGAAGATTGATACTGTAAATAAACAAAAGTCCGTGTCAAGTAAACACGAAAGAAAAAGGCTAAAAAGAATGGCAACATCCAAGTAGATTAGGTAAGTTTGCACATAACAAAACCATGTGACTTACTGTGTTAAGACAATAAGAAACAAGGTCAAATTTATTCATAATATGAAACCTGGGTTTCAGATTCTTTATTTGGAGTTGTATAACACAAAAAGCAAAGTCAACTGCAAATCCATGTGCACCCTAAGTCACAAAAAAGCGGATCCAAAACCTCCTTTCATCGTTTTGTCTACTCATTGATACAGACATACCGTTAAGGTAACGACTAAGGTTCTATGAAATGATGACAACCTAGAGTCATTCAGATGATTTTGGGAAATTTCGAATCGATTGAAGGCGTTGTATCAGATCAGTGAGGGAACAGGAAGATGATCCGTTGCATTCCACAGCAGTTCTTGCCATTTCTGACAGTTTGTGTGCTCTGTTTCTGATAGTCTCTGCTTCTTCCCCTACCATTATTCTTTTCAGTGCCTTCTCAAGCGCCTCACTGCCAACACTGTCTCCCACAATTCTAGACCATTTTTTAACACCAACAGGGACCCCAATTTCAAGAATCTCCGTCACTAACTTCTCATTGTAGAACTGTTCAGCAGAAACGGGTCAAGCGACCATGGGCACCCCAGCGGACACAGCTTCCAGCGTTGAATTCCATCCACAGTGTGTCACAAAGGCTCCCACAGCTCGATGGTCAAGAATCAGAAGTTGAGGTGCCCATCCCCAAATAATCATTCCTCTTCCTTCTGTTCTTCTCTCGAACCCCTCCGGAAGCCATTCCTTGTCACTTCTCCTCACAACCCATATGAATTCTTGTCCCGAATCCTCAAGTCCCCTCGCTATTTCTCTCAACTGACTTTCACTGAAGTTGGCTATGCTACCAAAACAAGCGTACACCACTGACTTGGATTTCTTCGAATCCAGCCACTTCAAAATGTCCCCTTCGTCAACCGAGGCTTCCTTCCCTCGCTTGCCTCTGTCTTGCTGTTGGTTGCAGAGAGAAAGAGGACCTACGAACCACGCCTTCCGTCCCCGTAGCTTTTCGTAATAATCAGCGTACACCTTCTCCAGTTCGTAAAAGCTGTTAACGATAACCCCCAAGCTTGCGTCCTCCGATTCCTTGATTGCCTGCAACAGTTGTGCGTATTTGGCTTCCCCATCATTTTCGGGTAACATCATCCTTGTCATTTGGATGTTTCCAGGAAGATGAGGAATAACAAAAAGATCAGAGTCAGAAGAAAGATTGGTCTGAGGCTGGTAAAGTCGCAGACATTCTGAGGCACACATGGCAAAGACACCGGTACCATGAAAGAGAAGCCTTGGGATATTGAATTTAGCGGCAGATTGAGATGCCCAGGGGAAGAAAGCACTGGCAATAAGGCAGTGTGGATGGTGTTGAAGAAGGAGGTGTTCGAGTTGGGGTTGTAGCTTGGTGGTTGCCATGAAGAAAGCGGGTATGAGATTAGGGGAGGGGATTGACTCTGTATTTTCGCATCCCTCAGGTAAGCCAGCCTCTGCAGAGGGGAATTTGATGGTGAGAAATTCTATAGAATCAGAGCTTTTTCCTATGGTCCGACGAAGAGTAGGTACGTTTAGTGGAGTGGTAACTATTGTTATCCTCACCCCTCTTCCACTGAATGCTCTTGCCATATCAGACGTTGGTATCAAATGTCCTTGTCCCGGAAAGGGAAATAGCATTACGTTGAGTTTCTCTTTCGCCTCCATATTCCCCTCACTCATACTAACAAACTCAATCAAATCCTTCTAGCTTCACAATATATGGTTAGTCCGTTGTTGAAAGCTTATACCCTTCTACATATTTATAATCTGAGATTCTTCAAAAACTTGACAAAATGTTTTCTTCAAATCCTGAAAATGTTGATTCGGTCATACCAAAAATGAAAATTAAAATAACTTCTTTTCTTACAGGAAGTATATATGAAAAGCCACGTGAGAATTGCGTAATATTTGTAAGGGAAAGGAGAAATATACAAGTTCAAAATCAAATCAAATAAATATAATTATTTATAAAAATACAAAAAATTTCAATGGACATATCTATTTAATAAATTAAATTTAATTATTTTTTTCATCAAATTTTAGAAAAGACATTATTATTTCTACATCCAACAAATTTTTACACTCACTTTATATTCATTATTTCATCCTTCAATCTATCTTTTTTATACAAATACAAAAATTTAATTTTTTTAATGACTAAAATACTTCTAAAAATAGATTGTCAAGTGGTACAGTTAGCACTAAAAAATATTTTTCTTTTAAAAAATTCAATATTTTAAATAAAACTTTATATTAAACTTCATTCATACTACTTCTTAGGTGGCTAAAGCACATGTTATTGTTTCATAAAAATCACTAACTCTCTCTAATAATAAATCTTTCATACTTAAATATCACACTTCATAAAATTCCATATATAAAATATATTAATCACAATAAATTAATATATATTAAAAATTTAATACATATTAAGCAAAAAAATAATTTACATTAATATATATTAATTACAACACTTTAATACACATTAATCATATAAAAAACTTACATTAATAACAATAATAATTCATATTAAAAGTAACAATAAGTTCACATTAAAATTACACAATAACACAAAAATAACTATTTATGTCACTTAACTTGTGTTTGACAGCAAAAAAAGTCTGAAGATATTTATTGTAAATAAATAAACACGATTTAGGTACAACAAAAAAATGTTAAACCAATGTTCTCTATATATTATATCATATTTGTGATTCTCCTCCTCATCTCTCACTATGTGATAACAATGAAAATCTTTTAGATAGGTTTGATCTCTAACAATGAAATGATGGTGGTTTGAGAATTCATTTTTGCGTGATAGTTGGTTTTGCTTTCTCATCGAAGTTTGTTTATTAATCTTTACATTTTCATTTGTGACTTGATTGTTTATTAAGGAAATCAGTCATGACTTTGTATCAATATCTCATTTGTTTTGTTTGTCGTGTTTACTTGAAAGAATATATCGTAGTGATAAGAAAAATTATAATTTTTCCTTTTACTTTCATGACATTTAAAAATAAAACCAAACATCAGCTTTTACTTTTGTCAATTCTATCACCAAATAAAAAAAAATTCAAAGAAATGGATATTTCTGAACTTGTTTTAAATTGGGATGTTGCATGTCAAATGAATGGTTTTTGATAAAGTTAAAGAAAAATCAAAATAAAAAAGACAAACTTAGGAGGTCACTCAAAAAAGAATATGAGTTAAACAGATTCAAGGTTATCTAGGTTTTAAGGGTATTGAACTTGTACATTTGAATTTTCTTACATGTGATCCAACCTCTTTCTTAAATTTGGCTTCCATGCTTACCATCTCTTATTCAATTTTATGCAAATCTTTCATTTGATATGTAACATGTTAAATTGAAACAAACTCACAAATGTTCATTTCACTATAACTTTCTTTATTAGTGACATACTTTTTTACGTTAAACGTGATAGTATTCGAAGTAAATTAAGACATCTACATCAAACCTGAAGTAGTGTTTGGCGTAAATTTATGTCATGTGTTTTGCATGTAATATAAATTTATGTGTCCTTCCATCAAACATATATCTCTAACGTAAAAAAAAAGTCAAGATAAATATCTTCATTATTAACAATACAATATAATCAAACATATTATATAATTAATAATTTCTTTAAAATCAACTATAATTAATTTTTTAATTCACCATACATATTATATAATTTTGTAAAATCAAACCTATTATATAAATTATTATCTCAATTACATAACTATTTAATGAATTAATTACTTAATTCATCAAGTTTATAAAATTAATATTTTTAACAAAAAAATCCTATTAAACTTTCATATGTGACTAAGACATATGTTACTATTAAATAGAAATCACGAAGTTTCTCTAACAATTTCATACTTATATATTATACCTTCTAAAATTTTGTATATAGCTTACATCTTCCATAGACTAACAACGGGTTAGCCTGCATTTATTTCGCACAATTCACGTTGACTTAAATTCCTAAAATACAACTGCATTAACACATCTCATTTTGTGTGTTTATTCTAAGTAACTTGTTAATTTGCATTTCTTCTCTAGTCTATTTAAAAGTAGTTCACTCATTCACATTTAGTCCATCTAAAAATAATTCCATTACTTATATTTTTTTCTTGTTTAAGTCTAGTTCAAAACCATTTCTAGAACCATTTCTAGTTTCAATAGACTTGTATTTAAAAACTAGAAACTATAAAATTATAAATACTAATTATTTTAATAAATAGGTTTATAAAATTTATTAATTATATTAATTAAATTAAATTAAAATATATTTATCAAAATTATGCATTTATAGTATTTTACAAAATAAAAAATTACAAAAACAAATAATTTCAAATGAAGATTGCGAGTTGACATGCATATCCACGAGTCAAAAGTTATGAGGTTGGTAAAAAAATTAACTTACATTTTTTTTATGCAAAGTGAGCCGACTTAATCTATTTGTTGTAAATTAAATGTTGAATACATCAAAACGAGAAAAATCAATTCAAATTGATATCCATATCAAATGCAATAAATATAACTATTTATAAAAATTCTTCTTATACAAAATTTTCAATCATGTTTAATAAATTCATTCATTCATTCATTCATCAATTTTTAGAAAATAAAAAAAAAATAAGTAAAATTTTATATTAAAGTCTCTCTATACTTCTAATGTGAGTAAGGATCTTTTCGAAAATCTCTTTCAAGTTTGAAAGATCTTTGGTACCTTCTATTTAAGTGTGAGAGATCTTTCACACAATACTCTTTCAAATTTGAGTTACACCATAATAAATAATATTGCTACATATACATTACATGAACTCTCTTTTTTATAATAAAATATAAAATTTTATTCTTAAAACACCAGCTCCTAAAATTCCATATACAATATATATTAAGCACAATAATTTAATACATATTAAGTAAAACAATTAAATACATATTAATTACAACAACAATTCACATTAATAATAACAATAATTTTACATCGACAGCGAACAAAAAATTAAAAATATAATGCATAGAAAATGATTTTGTTTTTACAATATAAAATAAATATACCAAAATCAAAATGTATATTATAATTAATCATTTCTTAATTATTTATTCACCATCCCACTCAATTTAACGTCAATTCTCCTCAAATTCATCTGCTTTCTCTCTTACAAATTCATCTCTTAAAATGAACACACTCTTAACGACTCAATCATTCATTAAATTTTTAGATATTTAAAAATTATTCTTCACCTAACATTAATACTACTTGGTCAACAATCCAAACTCTTAAGAAAGCCATATCCACTAGGTTTCTCCAAGTGAGTTTGACTAATCGAACAAATGTATAGTCTAAATTCTCTCGTACATAATCTACTCTACTTAAGAAAACTAATAAATATACCAGTTTGGTATTATTTGCTTTCTATTTAAATGTTTCTCTCTTTAACCTTTAATAGAATATCCTGTAGTTTTAAAATAAGAAACAAAGGTCAAATTTATTCATAATATGAAACCTGATTTTCAGATTCTTTATTTGGAGATATATAATACAAAAAGCAAAGTCAACTGCAAATTGTGGGTTCTATGAAATGATGACATACTAGAGTCATTCAGATGATTTTGGGCAATTTTGAAGGCTTGCGATCGACTGAAGGCGTTGTATCAGATCAGTGAGGGAACAGGAAGATGATCCGTTGCATTCCACAGCAGTTCTTGCCATTTCTGACAGTTTGTGTGCTCTGTTTCTGATAGTCTCTGCTTCTTCCCCTACCATTATTCTTTTCAGTGCCTTCTCCAGCGCCTCACTGCCAACACTGTCTCCCACAATTCTAGCCCATTTTTTAACACCAACAGGGACCCCAATTTCAAGAATCTCCGTCACTAACTTCTCATTGTAGAACTGTTCAGCAGAAACGGGCCAAGTGACCATGGGCACCCCAACGGACACAGCTTCCAGCGTTGAATTCCATCCACAGTGTGTCACAAAGGCTCCCACCGCTGGATGGTCCAGAATCAGAAGTTGAGGTGCCCATCCCCAAATAATCATTCCTCTTCCTTCTGTTCTTCTCTCAAACCCCTCCGGAAGCCATTCCTTGTCACTTCTCCTCACAACCCATATGAATTCTTGTCCCGATGCTTCAATTCCCCTCGCTATTTCTCTCAACTGACTTTCACTGAAGTTGGCCATGCTACCAAAACAAACGTACACCACTGTGTTGGCTTTCTTCGAATCCAGCCACTTCAAAATGTCACCTTCATCAACCGAGGCTTCCTTCCCTCGCTTGCCTTTGTCTTGCTGTTGGTTACACAGAGAAAGCGGACCTATGAACCACGCCCTCCGTCCCTGCAGCTTTTCGTAATAATCAGCGTACACCTGCTCCAGTTCGTAAAAGCTGTTAACAATAACCCCCAAGCTTGCGACCTCCGATTCCCTGATCGCCTTCAACAGTTCTGCGTATTTGGTTTCCCCGTCAGTTTTAGCGTAATCGGGCAACATCATCCTTGTCATTTGGATGTTTCCCGGAAGATGAGGAATAACAAATAGATCAGAGTCAGAAGAAAGATTGTTGTGAGGCTGGTAGAGTCGCAGACATTCTGAAGCACACAAGGCGAAGACACCGGTGCCATAAAATACAAGCCTTGGGATATTGAATGTAGCTGCAGAATGAGATGCCCAGGGGAAGAAAGCACTGGCAATAAGGCAGTGTGGTGAGTGTTGAAGAAGGAGGTGTTCCAATTGGGGCTGTAGCATGGTGGTTGCCTTGAAGAAAGCGGGTATGAAGTCTGGAGAGGGGACTGACTCTGTATTTTCGCATCCCTCAGGTAAGCCAGCCTCTGCACAAGGGAATTTGATGCTGACGATTTCTATCTCCAAGTCGGGGTCTAAATCTGAGCTTTTTCCTATGGTCCCCCGAATAGCAGGTACGTTGAGTGGAGTGGTGACTATAGTTGCCCTCACCCCTCTTCCACTGAATGCTCTCGCCATATCACCCATTGGGATCAAGTGTCCTTGACCAGGAAAAGGAAGAAACATTACCTTTAGTTTTCCTTTCGCATCCATATTCCCCTCACTCACACTAACACACTGTATTTTATTTGCCCCTCAACCAAATCCTTCTACCTTTACAACATATAGCCAGTCCGTCTCAAGTTGTTTTCCAGCGGACACTGTTCCCTTTTTTCCCCAGTAACATGTAAAACTATAACAGATGGATCACCGTGTTAGAATTGGTCATATAATAAAATACTGAACGGCAGCACTTGATCCTTAATCGATCCATTGCTCTCAATGGTCGAGACTACTTTTCGTCTGTTCAAAATTTAAAATACAAAGCAGAATACGTAATCCCTTGCGTCAGGGTGTTAGCAGACTTCGTAATCCCCTGCGTCATACCATGCCCTTTCAAACTAATTCAAACACGCGGTTTCTATCTTGTTTTGGACCAACATTTCGTCGTCATTTCCTTCCAAAGGGTTGGATGGATAACAGACGCTTAAACAAAGAATTTGTTTAAAGAATTTTTCTTAATATTGAATTAATCAGCTCTAAATGCTGAGATGATAGAGACTCCATCATATCATATTTGCACTTGTCTTTTCGACATTTCCAATACTGTCTACCAATCCTTTGAACTTATTACGTATAAGTAGTCCTGCTAATATCATATACATGATAGACGCATATAGGGATAGCACTAAGAGTCTACAAACTTTACTAATGATTTATATACGTTGGAAAATGTCATCAATTGGAATGATTAAATTTATATTTTATAAGTTATTATTACGGATGTAATTTAACTAATTTTAACACACCAAATGTAAACAGATTTTAACCCAAATATACATATGCCACCGGTGTGGAACTTAAGAGAGAGCAGAATGTATCACAATTAAGTCCTATATAGCATTTAAGTAAATGTTGTGATAATCTAAATCACTTGCCTGTGATCGTAAGCATCTCAATATTTCACATACAGTAATTTTATCACATTTATCAAAATCAAATTTCTCCATCAGTCAGATTTTGGCCGTAACCTGCTCCTTCATTTCAAGCAATGCATCTTCAAAGCACTTGGCAAGAAACTCAGGATCAGGAATGATGTCTTTGGCCACCTGCACTTGCATGTCTGCCCTTCCAGCATAGCTCACCATATTCAAAATCAGCGCCTGCATTACAAAACCAGCCAACAACAATGATCATAACTATATTCACCTACAAGTACGCTCTCGAGTTTGCAGTACTTAAGTCCGTGAGGAAAAACAGAGATTAGGGGACATACATGTGGCAAGGCAGAATTGTTTGCCCTTAAGAACGTTATAGGATTGCCTCCAATCATAATCTCCTCTTGTGGCCCTACCACGTTTGAGATTGTAAAGGTGGTGTGGCAGAGTATCCGGTAATTTAGAAGGCCAGCAAACTGCAACATAGAGATAAAACAGCATTGTGTTTATTGAAGACTAACGATAGTTGAAATATTCTACTTTACCACTAAAATAGTCTGAAAACTGAGGAAAAAGGAAGTGGACCTTCGGACCAAGGGTGGACATTACAAAATCTCCAATTTTGTATGAGAAACTCGCCTCTAGAGATCGTTTCTTTCTGTCAATCGTTGCCTTAGCTCTCTTCAAATATTCTAAAGGATCTGAAAAGTTGCTTCTGTGGTAATATATTGGCAGCAGAATCATACCAAATTTGTTACCCCACCTCGCTCCTGAATTGCTTTTCATCAAATTGGACAATTCCTGATCAATAATAATACTTCATTTTTATCCTACCTCAGTAAAGTTGTAGATCGAAAACAGGTGTACAAGGAAAGTAAATTTGTGCAAGGCGAGAGCAAACCTGCAACCCTGGTTGCTTTCTTAAATTAACCATAGCTAACCCTGTCAGCTGAACACCGTCTCGCAGCCCTTACAGAAAAATATTATTCAATCAATTATGATCATGTGTGTGTTTGAGTGCACGCACGCCTTTTGAACATAATTAGAAATAGAAGCTTTGTTCAATAGAAAATAGAACAGAATTTTACCGTTAGGTGCTCGGAAGTCCAAGTATCTAGATATCCCACACGATATAACTGCAAATAGAACGTCATTTATGGTCTGCACAATAGCAAAAATTAACAATCACAGGAACGAAAAGTATTCATAGATACTGGTATATTTGTATGTTGACAAGAACGAAGAGTGAGTGAAGTCTGACTTCGCTTTTTGCTATAATACTATATTATTACTATGGGTGGTAAAAGACACAGCATTGTAGCGTGTACACAGTCGTTCCCTGTTTTGCAACCTCTTTTACAAGATTGAATCGTGTTTTCTATAACATGAACAGCACAATAACATGAAGTGAAAGTCACCAAAAATATTTGGTTTGGATCAAATCATAACTTAACTATCCATTCGGTTTGGATAAAAAAGATGTCAATTGGAATCTCCTACGTTCATGTTAACCGGGGTTTTAGTCTTAGATATTTTCCTCTAATTACATTCTATACTAGCAATTTGTTGCATAAATTTAAGGTTATTCAAACTCAGATACATTTATAAATCTTCAAATCACCTGGCGGCTCAACACTTGCTCTAGACCTTGCAAAAAAAGCTCAATTAATTAATCTCATTAAAAAAACTTTTTTTTACAGGAAATTAATATGAAAATCCCTCAAAAACTTAGCTCCGTAACATCTTATGTATCTCTTTCCTTAATCAACTTTTACAACTAATTACCTATGTTACTCAGTGCTTGTTATCTTTTCTAGGTCATTGTCAACTCTTTTTATAACCAAATACCCTATTGTGCTTATAATTTTGATGCTAAAATTATGATTCATATTCCTGATTTTCTATTTTGTATCTATCGTTTATTCTACTATTTGATGATTATTTAATCCTACTTACTCATATTAGGATTTGTTTTATTAATCGGCAGGTTTGTAATTTATGCTAAACTACGTATTTATTTCCATTTAGTTGTAATAAGACTACAAATATGCTCTCATCTATTTGTTAATATTAGTGTTATTATATTCTTAACTAGTCTGATGTGATAAGTCTTATTTTAAGTAATTTGAAATCCTACCTATCATTAGAATATTTATAGTTTTTGAGAGACAAGACTTATGGAGGAAAAAGACTTATCTTAAGGATAGCCTGCCTATCGCCACAGTTCACAGTCTTTTAACAAAAATGCTTATTATCTTATTACTATTATATTTTAATTTTTTTGAAAACAAACTATGTATCACTGTTTTATTAGTTAGTATATTTAAAACGGATCACAGTTTACTTTTAAAAAAGTTGTTAAAAAAAATGGTTAAAAAGACATTTTTCGTAGATAGATCTGGGTCCAACGTATCGCCATAAAAATACAACACTCATGAAGAACTTACAAGTACATTTTCACCGCATCTTTTTTTTTTTTTGTGGAAGGCATTACTTAGGATAGTATAATATGAAAGAAACTACACTAGCTGCCTAACATTAGCGAGGATTTGGGGTTTGACCATATCAGGAAGAAATTTTAATAATTGACGTTTCTAAACCTTACATATGTTCCCTACAACCAGAATGAAAACTTCCAAATTTGAAAAGATAAACTGACTTTTTTTTTACTTACTAGAGTTTTTCTAATATTTGCTTTTTGTCAAGAAAAGGGGTTGTGGAAAGTGGGATCATTAAACATGTAATAAAAAAACCAACAACTTTTTCTCCATAAATGGTCAACGTTATCGTTAAGGTAATCATTATATATTCTGATAGGTCAGTCAAAATATGAGATAGGACAATAATATAAAATTTATCAATTTTTAACAAAATAATATATAAACCATACAATATTGATCAGTTTGAAATAAATTGATGAATTCATCGGAGAGAGGGAACTGGTAACGATGAAACTGTTAAAAAAAATAGACGATGCCGGTAATATAAAGCAGAAATAAAAAAGAAGTATGGAGAAAGGTGAACTAAATTGCATGATGTTTTAATATTGTTTCAGTTTATAAATTCGAATTATGGAAAGTAGGAGTTGTCAGTTTTGGATGCCTAAAATGAGGAGGGTGAGGAAGAATAATTTGATTTGGTATATAGTAATAAAAATAAAAGAAGAAAAGAGAGAGAGACAGGGAAAGGGAAATTTACCGCATTAACGGCAGTCTTGACGGTTTTCATGTCTTGAAGGGAGAAAGAGGCAGTAGCAATTTTGCGGGGCCAGAGCTCAACGCCGGCGCCTCCGGTGATCGAGGATCTGGGGTCACGAACCCAGAAACACCTGAGGATAAAGTCGAGGACAAAGAGGAAAGAAAACCAGAGAGTGGCGAGGAGATTCCAGAAATTGAAGGGAGGGTAAGAGGTATTTAAAGGAGAAGCGATGGCAGGGAGAGCTTGGGGATCGTTGAGTTTCCTGCAGCTGGCGAGGAACATGGACATCAAGGAAATACCATCGCCAAGGGCGTGATGGATTCGAAAAATAAGGCAGTTGTGGGCCATGAGAAGATGGATTTCCCAGAGGGGCTTATCCATGCTAAGCCCATCGCAGTCTATGGATAGTTCCGCAAGATAGCCGTTGATGGCCCGTTCATCCCCTTCCTCACCCAGCGCCTCCTCGATTATGCGGAAGTGCCGATCAATCTCCACTTGGGTGGCTCGCCAGTGCTCCACTCCTCTTTCGTCTCTCACCATCAGGCTGCTGAAGCGCGGGTGTTGGAGCATGGTTGACTTCCGCACCTCCGATTTCACTATCTCCACGTCGATGGGATTCTTCAGCCCTATCACGCAGTGGATCACTTGCTTCGTTTCTTCCTGCAGGAAAAGCCTCCCCGCCGGCGTTAGAGCCTCGTCCCCACTCTCACCCATCCTCGTTCCCACCCTCTCTCCTCTCTCTCTCTCTCTCTCTCTCTCTCTCTCTTATTCTACTTCTAATGTCATCACCACTCTGTTCATTTTTCTTCCTTCCATTTTTCACATTCATATCAGGAACTATTCTTTCTTTCCATTCTCATTCAAATCATCCACGTGCTTCCCCTCACCGAATCTAGAAACACAATTTTAAACATCTTAAGTAGTAAGTTTTAAATTTGTAAAAACGAACATAATTTTTTCTTTTATTTAATTATTAGTTTCAAACAAAATTTGATTTTATTAAAATTAAATTAAACAAGTATTTATGTGATGAGGGATTATGACAAGGAAAGTTTCTAATAGGAATAAAAAATAATTGTCCTTAAAGAAAAATGTTAATTTTAAAAGCGATTGTTAGAAACGATGTTTGTCACAGTTGGAAATAAATAAGTGGAGGAAAGAGAGAGTTACGTGTGATTTAATTTAATATGGAGGCGGCTGCTGCTACTACTGTCGCGTATTTATGTCACCGCTCTCAATGGGCCTCAACAGTCATGTTCTTGAAACGAATTATATTTTGTTATTAAACTATCGATACATACAATCTATTTGTTTTGAACATTTTTTAATATTTATCAACAAAATTCAAAAATTGTTTTTAAAGTATTTTCATTATTTGCAGTACTTAAATACAAAACATTATTTGAATAACTTATATCCGGTTTGATTTAATACGTAAATATGTAAGTATAAGTATATAAAAGTTAAACTATGTCTTTTTATAAGAAAATTTTAAATAGGTTTTCTTATATCTTCTAATTTAATTTTCATTTTAAATTTTTTGATGAAATAAGGTTATTTTTTTAATATTATATTAATCATGTTAAAGAAATGTCATCTCTCATGTTGTGATTTTTTTATTTTTTTTATTAAATCAAATTTGTTATATGTTAAGATGATGTTATATTACTTGAAATGGTAGTGTGATATGAGAGGTAGTGTGATATAAGAGGGACAATGTCATTGTCACACAAAGTATAATTGTTTTAATTTTAATTTAGTTATGGTATTTTAATTTTGTTTCAATTTAGGTTTTTTTTTCTTTAAATTGAAAAAGTTTTGTTTGCAAATTGAAATTGAAATTAACTTTTATACATGTTATACAAATATTTTTATTAAAACTAGTTTTTTTATTAAATATTTTCAACAAAATTAATTTTATTTAAGTTTATAATTTATATTGAACTTTATTTAAAATTATTTTTAAATTTAATTTTTTTTGCTTTAAATGGTCATAAAATTATTTTAAAATTTACATTTGAATTTACACAATTGTTATTTTTAAACTAATTCAAATAATTGTATATACATTATTGAATTTTAAACATTTTAAAATATACAAGTATTTGAAATACAAATTTAAATGAAAAACAATATTAAAGTAGATGTAATAAAATATCAATACAAATAAAATTTAATGTAAAATATAAAATTTAAAATAATTAGACTGAATTGAGAGGAGATTAAAACATAATAATCAAATTGAGAATAAAATAATATATTTATCAATAATATTAACAGTACATTATACATCACATGACAATTTTTTATTTTTTTAAAAAGATTAATTTAAAAAAGAAAAATCACAAACTAACATGTAATATATCTTTAATAAAAAATAACATGAAAAATAACATGTATACATCACATACTAATCAAAATAACATGACTGTGTTAAATTTTCTAAAATATCAACCATAGATAAACATGAAAAAAAATATTTATGCAGTAATAATAATAATTTTAAATATAAATATAAATATAAACAATACTTTCTCAAAAATACTAAAATGTAAACAGAAGCGTACTAGATTTGGTTAGATAGACATTTTAGTATAACACTATCATAAAATTGATTATGTTTTGCATAAATATCAAAGTCAATTATACCCCAAGTTTGTATACAATAATAAACTTATCTTGATTGCTTCAATTTATACTTGTAAACTCTTATCATGTTTGAGATTATAAGAGTGGTGATTCTTAAAATGAATGTGGATGACTTCATGAAATTAATTTATCTAGCATGACTTTGCTCAAAATCTAAAAGAAAAATTGATTTTCATATCAATGAGATGTAAAAGAAAAAAAAATACTATAATAAAAAATAAAATAAAATCCCACAAATAATATTAACTTGTTTGTAATCTTACATTTATCTTTATAAACTTTTTAATAAATGTTAGTCTCTCTTTCATATTTCAATAAGATGTCATTTACTTCTCTTATTTTATTATTTTTTTACTAAAGTGTCAATAAAAATTATGAATTAAAAATATTTTAATTTTAAATTATTTTTATAATAAAAATTGAATAATTTAATTATAAAGAAATTTCTATAATTTTTTTAGAATATTCTAGACAACATAAAAATATTATGAGTACCATGTACGTTGTTTAACTTTTACTTAATGGCAATTTAATTGAAATCAACTCAATCATGTTTCAATTTAAATTTGAAGTAAAAATATAATTGAAAAATAGAAAAAAAATATTTTTTTTCTTAAGTAAAATATAAAAAAGTGCAATTTTAAATTATAAATCTAGCCTTTTTAGTTGTAAGAATTTTGACTTCTTTTATAATTATATATTAAAACACACATTTTATTTTATTTTAAAACATTTAAAATTATTTATGAAAATATATCATACTTTCAAAATTAAATCTTTTTGTTTTGTTGGTATGATACGTTGCCAATGTCACACCACATTCTCAGTTTCATTTATGAATTTTATTAATAAACAAAATAATATATATTTAAATTGATAATAATAGAATGAAAAAGAATTTATTCAAAATAATATTTTAATAAAAGTAAAAACGGTATTTAAGATAATATATTTTTAATTAATAATTAGTTTTAAAGCCATGTTTTTTATATTAATAAATATATACAAATATTTAAATATATATTATATTACAAGATATTTAGAAATTAAAAAATATTTAAAAATTTATAATTAATTTTAAATAAGAATTATTCGAAAGTCTATTTATATATATTATAAATATAAATGTAAAAGAAACTAATAACATTTTAATATTACTATTATTATATAAAAAAGATAAAGTAGTTTTTGGTGTAAAATGAAAAGAGAGAGAGTAGTCAGTTAAACTGTATGTGTGAAAGTAAAACAGAGAGTAGCAGTGAGGGTGAAAGAAATGATTTGAGTGTTTCATCCTACACTTCTAAGATAGTGTACTTCTAAGAATTTCACTTTTAATTTTTTTGACATTTCATTTTGCATTTCTAATTTTTTCAAAACTTTTTAATTTAAATAAATATTTTTCTATTTTCTTTTTTTTTTATTAAAAACAATCTTCACCAGCTTAATAATAATTTAATTTAATTTAAATTTTAAATATTATTTAAAGTAATTTTGTATTTTAATAATTATTAAAATATAATTTATATTATAATAATAGTTATATTAAAAACATAAAAATAAAATAATAAAAACAAATAATAATAATAAATAATAATAAATTTGATTTAATATATTCAAATATATTAAATTATAATAGAATATTAAAATAAATTAAATAATTATTAAATTTTAAATAAAAATGAAAATTTTTAAAAACTTATTTATATATTAAAATCTGTAAAATATGTTAATATTTTTGCTTTTCATTTAAAATTTAATAAATATTAAACTTAAATAAAAATTATAATATTACTTATTATATTTTTATATTTTAATAATTAATAAAATATTATTTATATTTTTTAAATAGATCTATTAGGAAAATTAAAAAGTAATAACTAAAATAAGAATAAAAATGAAAATAAAAATAATATTTAAAACCATATTTAATATTTTTAAATATATTAAATTATATTAAAATATTAAATTAAATTTAATAATTATTAAAATTTTAAAAAAAGAAAATTTCAAAAATTTGTTATGAATCGGATATAATGATTTTTAAAATTTTATTTTATGTATAAATTTTAATAAAATTATTTAATTTAATTTAGTATTTTAATATGATTTAGTATATTTAAATATTTTATTTAATATAATTTTATTTGTTATTTGATAAATAATTGTTTTAAAATTTTATTTTTTATTTAATTTTAGTAATTATTTAATTTAATTTAATATAATTTAATATATTTGAATATATTAAATATTTTATTTAATATAATTTTATTTTTATTGTTATTATTTTTATTTTATTTTTATATTTTTAATATAACTATTATTATAATATAAATCATATTTTAATAATTATTAAAATATAAAATTATATTAAATAATATTTGAATTTTAAATTTAATTATTATTAAAGTGGTGTAGAGTCTTTTTAACCAGAAAAAAAAATAAAAATATACTTATTAAAGTTAAAAATAAATTGTTTTATAGAGTTAGAGATATAGGATAATGATGAGATTTTAGAAGATTAAAAGTGAAATTTTTGGAGATAAAATCTTGAAGGTGTAGATGAAACACTCAAATAATTTTTTGGGATAAAAGAAAAGGTATAAATTTAAATGATTAGGTCTGGCGGGAAGGGGTGAGTTGGGAATGGAGGAAAATGAAATGGTTTGGTGTTCCTCTGATTCTTGTTCTTCTGATTCGGGAGAGGAAGATATCGAAGAACGGAAATCTGATTCTTGTTATTCTGATTCGGGAGAGGAAGATATCGAAGAACGGAAATCGCAGAACGTGGATGCAGTAGTAAGGTAAGCAAACTATTTCATTAATTATTATTCCATCAGGATTGAATTGTTGAATGGAATTGCATTGCAGGGGTAATCTTGTCGTGAAGAGACAGTCGCTGCTACCGCGGCTTCTTTCAGTATCGCAAGGGGCGGTCGTGTGTAGAAAACCCTTTAAACCTCCATCTTCCAAAACTCATGCTTCCACTTACAATCAAGACCTCACTCGTAGGCTTTCCGCTCGCAAAAGGTTTGTTCCCTGGGGTTCTTCCTCTCCTATTCCTAGACCTGCGATCTCCGACTTCCAATTCAACGTATCGGTAACTGATGTTGATGTTCCTGTTTCTGAGGAGCCGAAACCATCTCTGCCCCCGGGGATCGACCCTTTAGTACTGTGGCACCCTCAAGACTCCCACGATGACCCCTCTAATACTAATTTTACCACCATTACAGTTGACCCTTTACTTGTTCGTTACCTTCGTCCACATCAGAGGTCACCATCCTTGTATCCCATTGCTCATACTTTAACTCAATTCAGTATCAACCAAATAAACTTTTCTTTTATCTCTCTTGATGCAGAGAAGGGGTTCAGTTCATGTTTGATTGTGTCTCTGGTCTGTGTACCACACCAAATATACATGGATGCATTTTGGCAGATGATATGGGGTAACTTCTTTATTTGAAATCTTGTCATTGTTATAGTATCCTTTTCTTCCTCCCCACCTTCTTTAATCATACGGCTCCCTTTGTTGCACAGTCTGGGGAAGACATTGCAGTCCATCACATTACTATATACTCTACTTTGTCAAGGGTTTGATGGCAAGCCATTGGTTCGAAAATCTATCATAGTGACTCCTACCAGCCTTGTCAGTAATTGGGAAGCTGAAATAAAAAAGTGGGTTGGTGAAAGAGTTCGTCTTGTCGCTCTATGTGAGAGTTCAAGAGAAGATGTTGTCTCTGCTATTGACAGTTTTACAAATCCCGAAACAAATTTACAGGTTATAAGTTTCTAACCATTATTCTGTTGCTTAGATATCTTGGACTACATGTGTACTTAGTTAGTATTCCCCAATTTGTAGGTTCTCATTGTTTCATATGAGACATTCCGAATGCATTCTTCAAAGTTTAGCTCTAGTGACTCATGTGACCTTCTCATATGTGATGAGGCTCACAGATTGAAAAATGATCAAACGATAACAAACAGGGTATTGTAATTTGTATGACTTATTTTCTCTCCCTCCTTTGCTGGCATGTTTCTGAGTTTCTCACTAAACTTCCTGTATTAGGCATTGGCAGCTCTTCCCTGCAAGCGAAGAATTTTATTGTCAGGAACTCCCTTACAAGTGAGGATCTATGCATGCTTATCCATTTGTGTTGTCACTTACAATCCAAAATCCTCTTAGTTTTTATTCTTGTTAACTTTCATGGACATCCGTCACTTGCAGAATGATTTAGAAGAATTCTTTGCAATGGTTAACTTTACCAACCCTGGAATATTGGGCAGTATTGCACATTTTCGACGTTACTATGAGGTGATTACTTTTTATATTTTCGATGCGCATTGTTGCAAAATCTATAGCTTGTCCTATGTCAAAAATTCAGAATATACCAATAATTAGGAAAGAGGAGTTATCCAGTTGTTAATATATAGTATGTAAGGAATATTTAAGATAACAAGACAAACCAACTTCAGAATGCTTTTGCCAGATGTGATGCTGGAATAGGACAATGTGTTCTCTCCCCTTCTCTTTTATTCTAATTTTTAGTTTTTTGCTATGGTTTACTTGAATTTTGAAGGCACCAATTATTTGTGGAAGAGAACCTGCTGCCACTGTTGAAGAGAAGAAGATAGGTGCTGAACGCTCTGCTGAATTAAGTGTCAATGTTAATAGGGTAATGTGTGCGATTGGGAGTTTACTATGTACCTTTTGAGAGCTGTATTATTTACTTACCGCAAGTGAAGTTGTAATCCTGCTTGATAACTAAAATAGTCTATTATACAGCAGATAGCTGAATGGTAATGAAGTGCAACAAATTTCTTTTGTGTTCTGATAAGGAAATATTGTTTTCCTGAAGATTGACTGGACTATATAATTTTGCAGTTCATATTAAGAAGGACTAATGCATTGTTATCAAATCACTTGCCACCTAAGGTATTGTATTTTTCTTTATCTTTCTGCCAAACTGACCGAATTGTTGCTCTGTTCAATAGCACATTCTTTTGCTTTAAACAATAACTATCTGTGTGTAATATTTCACCCCTGTATTTTTAATTGGAGCATTCTTCTAAAATTAATTCTTACCTGGCGTTGAATAATCAGAAAAATACGCATTTTCTTTTTATATGATAAAAGAAGAAATTCATTAAGACAAAGAGAAAAGTGCAAAGGCTTAGGAGGATAAGAGATCCCTTTTAGAAAAGAAAAAGAAAACAAACAGTAGATAGAGACCAAATTAAAATGAATAAATCAAAGCTACCCGATCCTTCATTGTTTCTGTAAGAGAAAACCTTCAAAAAGACTATGTGCTTTACACCAAGTAGAAGCTAATCCTTGAATTCTATCCAAAGGAAGCTGCTCATTCAATGAAATCTTCAATAATGTGAAAATAACACAAACTGTAGAAGTTTGCTGACACCCTCAGCCACTGGCCAGATTAAATAAAGTAGCTTTTACACACCAACAAATCTTTATTGTTGATGTATTTGAACTGATTTTTTATTTTTTGCATATTATTATATTGATTAGGGCCCTTTAAAGCACATGAAAAGCAACTGTGTAGGTAATTGGTGGTTAGCTGTGCAAAAATCTTAATCCACAACCTATTTCTTGTGGTGCAGATAGTTGAAGTTGTTTGCTGCAAGTTGACTCCACTACAGTCAGACCTATATAAACATTTTATACAATCGAAAAATGTAACATCCTTTTTTGATTGAGCAAACATATTTTTCACAAGGTGCTTTACACTGTTGGACATGGATAAAAAAAAGATTATCAAAACTGAACGGATAGGTCAATGTCTTCACAGGTGAAGAGGGCAATTACTGAAGAACTGAAGCAATCAAAGATTTTGGCCTACATAACAGCTCTCAAAAAATTGTGCAATCATCCAAAGGTATAATCTGGATCGTTTTCTTCTCTGGAGGAGGGTGGGTTGAACTTGTTTCATTGGTCCTGTTTGAATATTCTTTTGGATAAAATTCACCTTATAATGGTAGATCTTAGTATATTGAACTTTTTCTAGGAAATGTCATCTAGTTCTCAATGAACCAGTAATCGTTAATTTAGTTAGATTTTTGTTGTGCATTTGTTAGGTTTCTTGGTGTCAAGAAACTTAGATACTATCTCAAAATAAATAATCACAACAGATATATGAATCCTCACAGTGAGGAAACAATTTTATTGAATGGAAATACACTGAAAGCAATCAACAACATCCAAGGAAAAACATTCCCTTCCACAGGACAGCCTCTGTTCAGAAAATAACCACTCCACAACCAGAACTAGAACAACCCCCTCCTTAAACGACAAAAACTGCCTAACTACTAATTAAAACTTCCCCTAACTGCTTGTTTAAACTCCTCCTAACTACCCATAACCACTTCATACTAACTTCTATGTTTTAATTACATAGAACTCTCTACAAAATTCTAATACATTACATATCCTGTCATTACTTGCCGCTGCAAAACAACCTTGTTCTCAAGGTTGTAGTCTAGAAACTAGTCCTTAATCGTTGCGACAACTTCTCATGTGACTGTCTCAAGGCTTCCTTTCGGCCATTGGATTAATCCTTGAATCTTCAAAGATCTAACTTTGACAACATAATCTTTTGCAAACAAATGCTTAATAAACAGTCTGACTCGATTTCCAAAATCAACAAGTTTATTATTGGAGTTTGCTAGCAATTGATTTCCATAACAAATAAGTAACCCAAGAAAAAAGGGAGATCGTCTAACTTTCTTGTCCTTCTTGCATAGGGCCTGCCACTTTGTCAAGAAATACTCCCCCAACTGGTTTTCTGATGTTGGGTTTACTAGAGACACCAATATCTTGAATTCTTGGATGACTTTTCTCCCCTTCTTGTCCTTGTTACTGCTGCCATCCTCTCACGTAAAATTTCCACACTCCCAGTCTGTTACTGCTGCCAAACTCTCAAACAACATGTTTCCCTTGTTCCCTTCAACTATCCTTAGTTGAGGTGTTGCAAGATCTTTCCAAGAAAGGTTCTGAGATTTCTGTTGCCAAGTCTTGAACCCCTTGACTACATTTTTTTTCAATTTATTGATGGTTAGGTGTACTTTTGTTGTTCCTGTGATGTTCTGGACTTCAAAAACATTTGCTGTCCCAACACCAACTACTAACTTTTGAACCATCCACACTCAAAACAACCTCATCTTTTACTTTAGTCCCAGAAGAAATAGTTACAATGTTCCCACCACATTTGGCCACCTTTCCTCTGTCTTCACCCTCCTTCACTGTTTTAACATATTCACCAAGACCTACCACACTATCCCCACTAAAACCAACAGCTTTTGCAACTTCATTTTGAAAAGCAAGAGTCACAACATTTCCATCAGAGTCTTGGTCTCCACCTTCCTCTTCTATGATATCCTTTTCTCTTTTCTTCTCCCAATTGATGGAATTATCTCCTCCATTTGAGGGTTTCTTGACTTTCTTGATGTCTTGCAGACTGTCTTTCCTAACAACCATACCCTTCTTTACCTCTTTCTTTCCTTTCATGATGTCATGAAGAAGTTCCTCTCTCCTTTCCTTTCTTGCTCTGTTAACAAATTTGTCCCTTCCTTTAGAGTCCCTTTTCTGAATCAGGACATCCAGAATCCTATTACATTCTCTTATCATTTCTTCCAATTTTTGGAAACTTTTTCTCATCTCTTGATGCCATGCCCTCACCTTTTCCAGTTCCCTGGTCCCCCTTTCCAAAGTATTGAATTCCATGTTTTTCCTCCTTCTTGATCCGGTAGGTCGGATCAATTTGTTAGGTTTCTTGATGTCAAGAAACATAGATACTATCTCAAAATAAATAATCACAACAGATACATGAATCCTCACAATGAGGAAACAGTTTTATTGAATGGACATACACTGTAAGCAATCAACAACATCCAAGGGAAAACATTCCCTTCCACAGGGCAGCCCATGTTCAGAAAATAAACACTCCATAACCAAAACTAGAACAACCCCCTCCTTAAAAGACAAAAACTGCCTAACTTCTAATTAAAACTTCCCCTAATTGCTGTTTAAACTCCTCCTAACTACTCATAACCACTTCATACTAACTTCTATGTTTTATTTTTGCCAAACTATCTAAAAACTCTCTACAAACTATCTAATACATTACATATCCTATCAGCATATAACTAACTCGTACTGTTTTGTGGCCCTTTGTAAGGGTGAACGTTGTTCATACCAAAGATGCACATGAATGCAACAAAATATAAACATATTACAGTGTCTGTAATAACCCTTATTGTTGAATACACAAGATGGTTCATTAATTTCTAGCTTTGATTTTATTCTTTGTTCTTCATTTTCAGTCGGCATGATTCAAGTTTCTGTTTAACATGTTCTTTTATTGTTTTTGGGCTTTTTGGTTGGCACTCTAATCATAACAGTAACTATTTCTTGGACAGTTTTTTCCTTATACCATAAGAGTAAATTTTGGTACCATTTGTATGGGAAAGTTGTCTATTTTTTTTCTTATATTTTCATCCAATTCCTCCTCATAACCCTAGACCCTGTACTAAAAATTCCGATGGAAATCCATCTTCTACCTTCATGTCCAATGATGTAAGTTCCATCCATATTTTTATTCTCACAATTAAATGTCTTGTAGCTTATCTATGATACCATACGAAGTGGCAGCCCAGGAACTTCAGGTTTTGAGGAGTGTATCCGATTCTTCCCTCCTGAAATGTTATCTGGAAGGTAGATATTTTTAGTTTAAAGTTTAAGCTAATCGCTTGACATTTTAATTTACGCATCCTGTGGGGGCATACATTGTAGGTCTGGCTCGTGGACCGGAGGACATGGAGCATGGGTTGAACTATCCGGGAAAATGCATGTCTTGGCAAGATTACTTGCTCATTTACGTCACAGAACTAATGACCGCATTGTCCTTGTCTCAAACTACACTCAGGTATATGGTAACAAATGTGAAGTTATAGGTTCTCTTTTTTATTAACCGTTTTATCTGATATAGGTGACTCTATAGAATAAGATCCATACTTGATGTACGTAAGCATCCTGTATATAATATTCTTTTCAAAAAAGAATCTCAAAAGGCTTATGTTTTCATTTATTACTATCAATCATCGTACGTAGATGAACTGATTTTATATTATAGCGTGGTAGTCATATGGCACTCAAGTCCCTTCTCGAGCCATCCCTGAAGATTTTATATAATAAAACAAAAGCATCACACCCTTGAAATTAGAAGAGTAAAGACTCTGTTGATTGAAATGTAGAAAATTTATACAAATATATACATCCAAATCATGCTACCTTAATTATTTAGATAAGGAAACAAATCACAGATATTGAGGCTCCCAAATTAAGGAAATAAGGAAGAAACAAATCAAAAATTCAAACTATACATAATTACAATCACAATCCTACTTAATTACATATCGTAGTTAATCTTATCACATACAGCCATGCATCTCCTTGAGCTGGTGAATGAATATATATTATTCTTTACTTGCAAGTAAGATTGCAAAGTCAATCTGTGGAGATCCCTATGGTAAACACATCTGCACTTTGAAGCCACAAAGGGATTTGCATGGTAGTTATTATACCACTCTTAAATTTTCTATGATGAAGTGTCAGTCTATTTATACATGAGTAATTCTGTCATATTGTACTGTATTGTGTGCAATGTTGATGGCAAAATTTTTATCACAATATATCCTCATAGGTTTGTCATACTCTATCTCGAGGTCCAGTGTGATCTTCATCCACAACATTTGCATGGCCGTTTGGATCACCCAAGTTTGGCCAAGTTGAAGAGAATGGCTCCTAGTCTTAAGCAACTTCAAGTATTAGATTTAAATCATGCTAAATAGGAAAACATGATAGGTCATCACTTCCTAAACTAACTGAAAAAAATTTATGAAACTTAGTTTTCTCTACCATTCATTCAGGTATTTGAGGACCAAGCTATGTCACATATTTAGGGTTTAGATATTTTGTAACCTTTATTGATGAATTCTCTCATTTTAATTGAGTTATTTAATGAAAGACAAGTCTGAACTTTTGTCCACATTATTCATGTCCCTCTTTAACGAGATTAAAAACTATTTGGGAATAATTAAAATCTTCCAGCGTGACAATGCTTAAGAATTCTATTTGTTATGCTTTTATCTTTTTGATAGTCACAGGAATTTTATAGAACCACTAAAAGTACAACTGGAAACAAGACTCTGTCTTGTAAATCTTTATTGCTTAAATTTTAATTCTGCACCTACCAATGTACTAGGCATAGAAATGGCTTAGAATGTTACAAAACATTTTCCCCAGAGGTTGTTCGAGAGAACCTCACTCCACAATAATCTTGAACTATTCCTTCTCTTCCTCCCCAAAATCTCCCTGCTCGCCTCCTAATAAGACTATTTATAATAGTCTCTTACAGTTATGTAATTACAACTGTACTAACTACCTTCTCTTTCCCTTCTTTTGTAACTGTACCTATCAATACCCTCTCTATGAAGATTCACCTTGTCCTCAAGGTGAAATTATGGAAATTCTATATGAATGCAGGTAGCAGACTCCCTACTATTCTCAATATTTGGAAGATGTTTCCATTTGATAAGAACTTCTAAGTCACCTTTAGTGGTCTTTCTAGTATCTAGCAGTTGTTCTGGATATACTTCCAAAATATAGTCTTTAGTAAGTGGAGGAGGCAGGGGCTGGGTAGATGTGGCTGGCTGCTCTTCTTGGGGATTAGTGATGCTACTTGTTATGTCTGGGGTCTCTCCTTTCCCTCTATTATGATTACTTGCGACAATAGAATTTCCCACATCTCTGGAGAAACTTATAGTTATTGAATATGGCCTATACACACTATTACATGTTTCCCACCATTGAAACCAATTTAATACCTTTCCTTCCAAAGCAATCATCATCACTTGCATTCTTTCTTTTTCAGTAACCTCCTTCAACTGAAAATATTGCTCCAGCCTATTTGTCCTCCCATAAGCTTTTTCACCTGCAAAGACAGGAATATCAAGTTTCCTCCATTGTGAATGAGGATTTGGATGGCCCCTATCTTCTCCTCGTGATCCAATTCTTTCATTAACTGTGGATGAGTCGTCAGATGGTTTCCCACCACAAGATATCTTTTCCACAACTACCCTGAGTCTACTATTCAAACTCTCCAGCCGCTGGAACCTCTCATGATGTTCCTTTTCTGCTCTGTCATGATCTTGAACTAGTTCTTGCACTATCTTTTCCAGCCCATCCAATCTTGATTCCATTCTTGTACTCACCATGCTCACACAGCTACCACAAGACCAAGAAAGAAGCTTTGATCACCAGTTGATAGAACCACAAGTACAACTAGAAACAAGACTCTTGTAAATCTTTATTGCTTTATTTCCAATTCTGCACTTACCAATTTAATAGGCATAGAAATGGTTTAGAATGTTACAACATATTTTCCCCAGAGGTTGTTCGAGAGAACCTCACTCTCCACAATAATCATGAATTTTTCCTTCTCTTCCTCCCCAAAAACTCCCTGCTCACCTCCTAATAAGACTATTTATAATAGTCTTTTACAATTATGTAATTACAAATGTACTAACTACCTTCTCTTTTCCTTCTTTTGTAAACTATCAAACTTATCAGTACTCTACATGAGTCCACATGTTCCTACACACCACAACAAAATGATATTTCAAACAGAGAATAAATATCTTATTGACACTTGCACATTCCTTAATGTTGAATACAAATGTTCTTGTACATCATTGGGGGAAGTATCCCTCACTGATTTTTTTATTAAATATAATGTCTTCTTCCTCTCTTGAAAATGAAATTCCTCATTCCATTATTTTGTTATGCTAAACTATCTTCCATGTAACAGACTCTTGATCTTTTTGCTCAATTGTGCCGCGAACGAAGGTACCCTCATTTGAGGCTTGATGGCTCCACGTCAATTAGTAAAAGGCAGAAGTTGGTCAACTGCTTTAATGATTTATCGAAGGCAAAATGCTTACCAATTTATAATTTTGCTTTGGAATTCATTACGCTTTAATTATGATTGTCCTTACATAAAAATAACTGATATGTTGCAGGACGAATTTGTTTTTCTCTTAAGCAGCAAGGCTGGTGGTTGTGGACTAAATTTGATCGGTGGAAATCGACTTGTCTTGTTTGATCCTGATTGGAACCCAGCAAATGATAAACAAGTAATAAATACCCTTGGTTTAGTTGTGACAATCGTTATATGCATGTTCTCTCTCTCTCTCTCTTGTTCATATTCTTTTGTTTGTGTTCTTCCTTGCCAATAAACAGGCTGCAGCAAGAGTATGGAGGGATGGACAGAAGAAAAGAGTTTATATTTATAGATTTTTGAGTGCTGGAACTATAGAAGAAAAGGTATATATTGTTGTGATAATTGAGTAAAGACAATGCATGTTACATAAGTTATTCGTTTAGCTTCACTTCCTTCATTGAGTCATTTTTGTTTATATTTTCATTTACGGTCCTGCTAAGTAATGTGTAGGTTTACCAGCGTCAGATGTCAAAAGAAGGGCTGCAAAAGGTCATTCAGCAAGAGCAAACTGATAGCCTTGTGTCACAGGTTTAAACTGCTGCTTCTTACATGTGTTCTAGTTGATGTTGCTTATTCCATTTCTTAAAATCTTATTCATTTTTGTCGTGCTGTTTATTTTCAGGGTAACTTTCTTTCAACAGAGGATCTTCGTGATTTGTTTACTTTTCATGAAAACATCAAGTAATGAACTCCTCTCTTTGATCTATATTTACTGATACTTATGTGCAAAAAATTAATATGTATTTGGTATCTGGAATTTAATAGAAAGGGGGAAAGAGAAAACAAGATAATTTATAAATCTCTCAATTTTGTGGGGAAATTATCAAGATTCTCCATGTGTTGAAAGTAGCCAAGATCAAATGATTCATTCTAATTGCAATAGGATCCTCAAAATCTAAGATTTTTGAAATCCTTGAAACTGGTGAACTAAAGATAGATGCAAGGAAGGAACTACAACGACTAGTTTCTGCACAGCCACTGAAACATCTGAATATGAATATATTGCACTATTTCTTTGCGATTATCAATTTGAGTCTGTTATTCTTCTGTTTCCCTTTACCATACGAATTAATAAATAAATCTTGTTGGTCATAGATTCATCTTGAAAACACACTAAATAATCATAAAATAAGTTTGTCAATGTGCAATTGAATCATGGTTGATATTGACGGTGTTAGTAATAGGGTCAAAAGAAATGACACCCCTCATCTCATGTATTGTCTATCACAGCATGGATCTGCGATGTTTACTTAATTATCAGTCTAATGTCTACTTTATCATGTTTCGTTAGGTCAGAGATTCATGAAAAGATGCGATGCAGTCGATGTGAAACACATGGTGGTCCTCAAAGCACTGATGCCCAATCAACAGCAGCTAATGAATCTGGAGAAGAAAACTCCGATATAGGTGGATTTGCAGAAATTGCTGGCTGCTTACAGAATTTAAAAAGATCAGAAAAGCAGGTTGCTTTGTGCATTTTTGGCTATAAAGTTTATGTGCGCTATAGTTTAAAATGTTGCGTGCTCCTCTTTTGGGTAGGATGGACACCACAAAAGATAAGTACGGGGTGAAAAACACAAGGAAAGGTGTCCTTGAAATGTTACTAAAGTTCAATGAAGAGCTACCAAGAGAGAAATAATCTGAAGGTTTTTTTTTTTGGAAATAAGATGAAAGTAAAGAAATACAATTTGAAATGTTTTCAAAATTAAACCATAAAAAAACAAATAAAAGGTATATTCAGAAGTTTTTGATTGGTTCAGTAACTCATCTGTGCCGAACCTCAACTATTCATGTGTCTACCTGCACTTTTTAGGAGTAAATAGTCGCAATTCTTCATAGCGTCAATTACAAATTTTGAACTGAGATTATCTTTATTTACCATTCATTTAATTTGATTGGAATCAATTATTCTTAGTGTGATGCATTCATTGATTCTGAATTGAACTAGGTAATGCTCCTTTGCTACTAACTCTTGTATATTAAATGATTCTTCGGCTTTCTTTTGCTCTTGCTCTTGTAATTGGACCAATTGAAAGGATTAATAGGTCACGAGTATTAGGCTTTCCTGCATGACCTGCTTCATCTTCCACCAACAAGCTGTTTACCTGCGTCTGCCTTACCTCCTGATTCAAGGGAATTCAAAAAACAAAAAGTGTAAGTTTTGACTCCTTACATTTGTTTTTTTCAGGTAGGGAGCCCATTGGAAGAAGATTTAGGAAGTTGGGGCCATCACTTTTTACCTAATTCAGTACCAGATGCCACCCTTCAGGCTTCAGCTGGTGATGAGGTGTGTCCTATTTTGTTCCCTTTTCTTACCCTACAAAACATGTAAATACCTAAATAGGAAATCTGCCCATGATTATACTGCCCATGTAAGTCCATTCACATCACCATGCTTGAGAGTGATAAAATTGGTTGCATTCTATGCTCTATATTTTCAGGTGACTTTTGTCTTCACAAACCAAGTTAACGGACGACTGGTACCCATCGAGTCTAAGATGAGTCCCAAGCTACAGAAAAAGGAACCAAATAAGGAATTACTCAAATCAATGCCCACTCCTATTTCTTTGCAGAACAGATTACCGCTGCAGTCTGCTTCTGGTGTTGCCAGTATGTCATCATCCACTCCCAATGTAAATTCTATGGGGATTAGAAAAAACATCTCCAATTACTCTCTTGTTAGTAAAGTATTACCACACAAAAGATCACGTCCTGCTGATATCAGTTATAGTAATTTTAAGTAATATATTTCCTATTTTTCACCCGTCTATCTGTTCATAGAAGCAAGCTTACAGACCAAAATAAAAATAAAAATGAGCGAACACTTGTTTTGGTTCAATAATTTGTAGTCATTTTCAGAACTAATTTGATACATAAAAAAAGCGAGAAGAGTTTATTTTATTTTGTATATTTTTAATAATTCCACCTAACTTTTTTTCTTCTTTTTATTAATTCTTATAATTCATCACGGATTAGCCATTATATCTTTAAAAAATTTCAAATGAATCTACTTATTAAATACCGTTTTTACAAAAAAACTACTCTCTAACTTTACAAAGGGAAGAATAGACCTGGCCTCTGTTGTGGAAAATAATTACACAAGCATTTTATGTAAATGTTTTCTTTTTGTTGAGAATATAGAATTTCTTATTATTATAAAATCTAATGTAATCTTATACTGGATCGAATTGAAAAACTGCTGTAAAAACTTTGATTAAATTTGATTTTTTTTAGAGGAAGCTGAATGAATTAGTGTAATTAAAAATAAAAAGACTTGTTGATGTTAGTAATCATTTTCTTTATTCGTACTTTTTTTCGGCTACACTAATCTCTTATTAATTAGAATTGTTTCTTAAGAAAATATGTGACGAGATATGAAAAAAGTAGGGATATTTCTTCCTCCATCTCCATATCCCTGCACCTGTCAGGTCAAGTAAAAATTAATCTTATTTCCAACATCTTTTTCCTCCTCCATCCGCACCATTCTCTCTCCACCTTCTTCTCTCCTTTCTTCTTCCCACCATCTTTTTCCTCTCTCCGGCGGCAACTCCCCCACTCCACGCACAAGATCTTACTACTAGCCAATTTATAAGAATTGAGATACTAACTTAAGAACATTTAGTATACTCTAAATATTTAATATTCAATTACCCATATTTCCATTAAAATATATCTATCACCTCACGCACAAATATAAAACCGATGAATCAGTTTCTTTCCGGAATTGAATCTCATTATCTACAGAAACCTTTCACACGAAAAGCCAGAATATCCCATTCTATCAAATTATCATGCGTCACATCTTAATTATTATCCACGGAACTGTATCATATATGTGTGTAACAAAATATTTTATATGGAACTTAGAACTGGTCCCAGTGTTGTCAGCATAACTTCACAAAAAGAAACTGAAAGATTGCAAAGCTGTAACCTGGAGCATAAAGAGATTCAGTTTTAGGTGTCTTTTGAAATAGCACACAAAATCTAATCCTCTTTCGTTTCTGGTGACGTGCAAGGAACATTTTCCTAATCCAAAACAACTTCTTTGGCCAGCAACTAGAGATTGTGTAGAAAAGAGAAGGGAGAAGCATTAATTGGAGATTAATCTCCCATGAATCAAAGAAAAGCACATGAAACTCATCATATGGGTTTCTCTTCTCAACCGTTAACATCACAGCCTGTTAACCATTTCTATCCCATTTTATACCAACTGAAACCTAGAAAAGAATTGTAATTTTCAGTAAGGTTCAGTCGGTTAGTTTTCTGTTGATTAAAAACATTCAATTTACTAAAAATTTGGTAGAAAAACAACAAGTTAGGAAACGTGTGCACTAAGAAGGGCTTTTGAGAAGTTGTATAATCATAGGGACAAAATAATGAATTAAGTAGTCCTTTTTTATCCGGTGAGGAAGAGAGAATTTCTTGATCAAGCAAGGATCATGGACGGGCTATAACGTTATATTTTAAATTAGAGGAAATCATGAAAAAATACAATTTCTAATCAGTACAGAATCAATCCCGAAACTAAAGGGCTTTCTTCACTTGAAAAAAATCGGGACGGTCCTTTTTAGCAGCGTCTACATCCTCTGGAGATGCCACTGCAACCACAACTCCTTTGTTCTTAACTGCTTCCATTGCATCCGTAAAATCTTTGAAGTCCTTCAAACTGGCAGAAATATAAAACAATATAAGAACAACGAATGGTCAGAATTAAGTTCAGTACATAAGTCGTATCACCAAGTTGCCCAGGTATACATGGATTTATCTGCAAAAAGATCCATATTTTTTTATTCACTAGTACTATTACAAGTGAATTACAGAATTCAAGGACAACAATGAGGCAATAACCTTGCAAAATATTTAAGAAATGTCTTAAACAACACATTTACGGAAACTAGTCTGTGGAGCAGCAACGACACAAAATCAGGTGTGTTCAAACTTTCATTGATTCCAAATTCAGAAAAACGTTTTGGGATTGTTGCTCACCCCCAGAGTGAGATATATTGGGATCAGATACACTATTCTGCTTCATCATTAGACACAGATCAAATGATCAAGTATTCGTAAAGAGTAAAGATCACGTATTCACCTAGTAGATAATATTTCTTCACGTCTTCTTTGTCTTTCTTCCTCTGTGATACCCAGTAAGTACCGCAACATACTGCAAATTAAATGAAAAGCAAGCACAGTTTGTAACTGCAATAAGAGAGAAGAAAACAATAATTGCACATTTTAGAGCAACTACTAATAATTCAGCAAGTAATCTTTGCTTGGAGTGTATTTGTGTCTGGTCCAGTCTCTGGTTTGGTCATGGAGTGGCAAAAGAACCAAATATCCATAGAAAACAGGCTTCGAAAGCATCAACTATCTCATAGACATACCTACTATAACCTTTGGCATCCGGAAGTTGATAAGCATCTACATCCCCAATGGTTCCAATTATGGCTTTTGACAAAGTGTCCTCATCTATTTGTAGTTTTCTTAAGAAGTCACCAGTTCGATCATATACATCAAGTGTCTTCAGCAAATTGGGATCACGATAAGATAAGAAGGAGAACACTCCTAGAAGCAGAAAAAGGTAAGATTACAGGGATGTTTTTAAAAGGAATTTAATTAGACTACAGAGAGAGTTAATATTTTTTACATTCATCCAATGGCAGATTGAAATAACTGGTAAATCAGTTGAGTCATACCTAAAATCGTTTCCTATTGTCTGAGTATAAAAGTTGCACTGACTATATAAAAATTAAATTATTTTAGTAATTAGTCGTAATGTTAAATATAGTTCAACTTGCCTGAGTGAGTATCAAAATCACAGAAGCCTCCGTAAGCTCCACCACTGACACGTACCCGATCCCACAACCATGTGTTGCTAATATATTTGGAAATAACGTATGCACTCCCATTAAGCTGATAACCAACATCATAAATGTTGGCTGCTTTTCCGACATAATTAACCTATAGAGGAATCACCGTGTTATGCTGATAGAAACAAATTAAAGACAAAAGGGAAAAATGAAAAAAAGAAACATCTGGATCAATTACACTATTCGTGACAGAAATAAACACATGAATAAGCATAACATTATATTATATTACCTGAGTAGGAATCACAATAGCTTCATTTGTCAATGGAAGTCTAAAATTCCGAGGAGTTGTTGCAATGGGAGAGCTAGTGGGAAGCAGATCAACAAATTTGCTCACAACTTTCTCTGCGTTTGCAAGGTTTTTCCTATCAGCAGTGACATTTACCAAGCAGCCTTGTTTGGAAAATATAGATTTGCGAATTTCCTCCAGAGAAGATGAGATATCAACCCAGTCTTGATCAACTCTCTCTTCAAGAGTCTCGAGGAATTCTAGGTAACTGGAAAGAATAATCAATAAATATATAGGTATACAACAGGAAATATACTCAGTTCTGTTTCAATAATAAAAAGTAGAGTAAAAGGGACAATCATGAAATTTCAAACCTTTAACATATAATGTAGTGTCAAAGTTGTTAGGACTTTCTCTTTCAAAAATTTAAATAATTCTTTTAGAAACTAGGGACATGTAAGATCAGATTCATCTCTCAGTCTTATATTTTTATTTTCCCCTTACCTACTAGTTTGAATTCTACCTATCCTTCTCCTAAACTACATGGTACAGAGCACAACACTCTGATCCAGTAATCCACCCACCATGGCGAAAACAACAATGGCCAGACAATATAGGTCTGGGGAAACTGAGGGAGTTCAAAACCCCAAAGCAGCTTCAAGCTGGAACATGAAGATAAGCCCATGATTGAAGAAACCCTTGGCGTACACATTGCAGGAAGCCTTGGCACACAAAGGAAACCTACTAGAAGTGTCATGGTAAACCACTAAATTGGAAGCGGATATCAGGAGAAGGATGAACAGTTTAGATATCTAATACTGACAATCAAGGGCAGAAAATACCCTAGTCACCATCTTTACAATGTTGACAGGTTATGATGATTCTGTGTTATAATAGGGTACTGAATATAGGAAAGTAGTAGTTGTATTAAAAAACTGCTATAATCCTGGGCAGCCTTGGACAAAGATATCTTCTCAAACTTGGTAGAACACACACATTGATGGATCAGTAAAAGAGCTTTGAAGTCTTTCTTCTTGTATTCCCTGTATACTGCCCTCTATGCCTCCATAGCACCTTCCTCCACTTCTTGGAAGCTAAAGATGGCACCCATCTAGATACACCATTGATTGAAGTTCTTGCTACCAAGAATTGAACAGATACAAAACCCACGCAAGAAATGGTTTCTCACACAGAAGAATGGCTATTGAATGAAAAAAACTGATAGTAAAATAATGTGTACATGCTAAAAGAGAGTTGTAATTATTTGTTACAGAAACTTATATATACATCATTTGTTACAACAGTTGTGAAGGAAAAACAGAAAGGTCAGTTTATAACTGACCGCAAATAGAAAAGAGAAACATCTCTAGCAATGTCTCTTCAGCTAGTAGGTGTCACACACAAGTCCTTGATCAAGATAGCTCTAGATACCACTCATCAGAACATAAACTGACTTTGTTGGGAAGGGGGGTGTCGAAGATCCGAGCAACACTTACCTGTCTTTGTGCCTTCACTTTATCCTTTAGAACTGACAAAAAAAATTCCAAAAGGATGTACAGGATGCCCTAAAGGTTCAAGACCAGCTAGCTGTCTTAGGATACAAAATCTCCAAAAAAAAAAAATAAGACTTGGAAATGGCTGATTTGCCTAGAGAAAAGGCAATATTGACATGAACTATGAGATTTTTTATTTTTCAAAATTAAAATAATTTCTAGAATCGCAGGATAGTTTCCAACCTCATCTCAACCTTATCTTTTTTTTCCCTCATCCACAAGTTTGATCTGTAATCAAATTGGCAAGATAGTTTCCAACCAACTCTGCCTATTCTATCATCCCTCATTACTTCAATTAATCAATGAGATAATAATTGCGTTGTATTCTAAACTAAATATTTGAATCCAATAAATAATATGAATATTACTAGTAGCATTTAATATGACTAATGGATATAATAACACAGCATTATTTATAAATGCACCCTTGCAGTAGGTCACAAGAGTATATAGATTTGCCAACCTTAGACCTCCCATCTTTTCTGACATCCAACCTGCTGCATTTAGTTTTGCATCCATCCTTGCAGCTGCAATTCCGTGACCACTTCCTCTTAACCGATTCTGACAATAGACAAAAGCACAATATAAATAATTAGTATAGGGGCTTGTCACCTTTTATCATTGTTGTGCTCCCTTTACACGATAATTTTCACTAATTACCTCCATTCTTGCTCTACTCTGGGAAACAAATTGTTTGAAACGCTGTTGGTCTGTAAATTGGACATCTTGAAGAACAGAATTAACCTAGAGCAGCAGCATTTAGGATTTGCATGACCACAATTAAAAATTTTAGGCTAATTTAGTGTGTTGAAATTAGAAACTTCTATATAAATAAAAGTACCAAGTCATAAAGGTCTTCAACACATCCAGCCATGGCTTTGCCTCGAACAACCATGTGACTACATGGATCTTCCTTGCCCCGCACTGATGATGTGAATGGATAAACTGATATTCCTCCAGTTTTCCTCCCAATTAATTGGTTTAATTGGACAAAAGTCAGGTCCTTCGTTCCCATCTCTAACAATGATTGGCTGTCAAAATAACATGAGTGTTACTGACAATAGAGCTTTATATTATTTATCTGCCAAAGTAGATGCTGTTGATTTTGATATACACATAATTAGGAAGAGGAATTGAAGAATCAAACATCAAAAGGGAAGACAAAGATTGATAAATCCTTAGATTAGCTATTTCGATGTAAGTGTTAAACACTTTAGTCTCTTAACTATCTAAACTTTCAATTGACATTGCAAGAAGTCATTCTAGTCCTTCTCCGCCTCATTTTTTACTTGCTTCAAGGCCAAAAGGAATGACATTTTTGCAAAGTTAAGTTTGAATTGTCGTTTAAGGGGCTTCAAATGGATATTCCCACTTTCTCAAGCACTGAACATAATAGTAACACGGGCTGACCCTGGGGATTCGTCAATTCACCTCAAGAGCAATTTTTTTTTTTCAAACAAGCACTAAACAATAATCTGGAAAAGTCATGGACTAAAGACCAATTATCAGAATCTCACTGAGCAGCCTAGGAAGATTTAAGGAAAACAATAAGTTAGTAATACCATTATTTTAAGGTGACAATAATCAAACAATGAAACCATTATATAACAATTGTTACATAAAAATAATTATTGAAATTTATCTAGATAAAATATATTATATAAATTTTACTATGCTGTGGCATAAAAAAATACTATTTTACAACATTAAAACTTTATAAATACCATTACTATTGTTTTTTAACTATTTTAGTAATATAATAAAATGATATTGGTCAATTTACTGTTATGATACTCCAATAATAATAATAGTAAAAGTTATAAGGATAAAAAATATTATATAAGAGTAAAAATAAAATCCAAAGAAGATATAGCAAAATTTAGCAGGAATACTGTTCATCCACAAACCAGTGTCCATACATGGACTTTGATAACTAAGCTCTAGACCGAGGAAGCTTAATGTTAATATAACTAGTCAACCAATTGAATATGGTTTCCAAGAAATAAATTAACTTCACAAATAAATATTAGGAGCTATAGATGAATGGAAATAAAATTTAAAACAACTTGCAGAGGCTGTATAATTACCAAAACAGTGGCACTAATGGAAGAAGCTCTTGCTTCAATGAATTCATGTTGAATACTATTTCAGTGTAAAGAACATCATTGGTGAAAAGATCATGTTGCAAAACTTTTACACCATTGATATCACATACCTACATTAAGCAAGCAGGTTCTTGTGAATCTCTACAGATCATAAAGCAAACATGTATATCTCATTGAAGGGGAAGTAGTGATAAACCTCAGTGGGAACACGAATAGGTTCTTTAGGAATATCTTGTAGAGAAAGGCTAGGAACAGTTTTTAAAGCTTCTGGTGGGTCAGGGGTTTCCTGCTTAAGCTGAAGCTCATGTGTAGCACGGGTCAACTCTGCCAGATCTTCTGCTGTCATACTAGTTTTAACTTTCTGCAATATCTGTTTCTCAGTGGCTTCCTCGCGAGCAGCTTTTTCAGGATCGGGCTGAAAAGGAATGACTGCCATCAATAACGACCAACGAATATTGGATAAAAAATGGGTTTCACACTACCACAGGTTTTCAAGCCTATGAAATGTAATAACGAACCTGCATTTCCACGGTAACTTTATGTGGGTTGTTCAAGATGAATTTCTCTATTAGAGGAGAAAAAACAGACTTAGAGCCCTCCTTTGATATTCTAGATTTTAGATCTTCAAGAGGCTTCTCATACTTCAATGGCTCAAAGGGATTCATATCATAAATCCATTTACCCTACAAATTAAAATGAAAACAGTTACAACAAAGAACACAAATACATTGGGCAGAATACCATGTGTATGAATACACAACTAATGAGTTTCCGCAGACTCATTACATTTATTTTGCATGAATCGAGGATATTGTTTCCCCTAAAATAAACAAAATATATTATTCTGATTCTCAACAAGAACAAATACAAATCCTAATGGAAGAAGGATGTGCATTTTCAACCAGAAAAAAGTTTAGCCTATCTTACCATGGACTGGAGCATAAGAGACAATCCCCGAGGAAATGACCCAGTGTTGTTCTCTCTCAAAGAAAATTCAATTGTATTCATAGAAGCCTCAATGGCATCTGTATCAAAACCTTCCTCTGCCAATTTTTTAAGTGTACTTGTGACCAGTTCTTCTACTTTATGAATATCATCTTCAGAAACACCCTTCATTCCAATGCTAAATTGAGGCTGGAGTAGTTCATCTTCAACCCCACCACCAACAATGGCATCACCCAGACCACTTTCTAGCAAAATTTTCCTCAGTGGTGAAGCAGGAGTGCCCAACAGAAGGTGATTCAGAAATCCTATTGTTAGCTCAGTTTCCAGGTCCAAGGGCTTATCAGAGAGCAACCAGTTAAGACAGACCATGTGCTTCTTCTTTAAATCACCCTCTTCACCAGCAGGATACGTCTCAACAATTCGGACTGGCTTTGAAAATAGTGTCTGTGGTTCAACCCTTGATTCTTCAGAGGCCAAACTAGAATCAAATAAGTCTAAATATTCTGGACAACAGAGAATAGAAAGAAGTAAGTGGTTTATTGCTACAAATCTGAACTCACTATAATTAGATCATAAACAGAAAAACAAGGAATCATTTTGTTCATTCTTTTAGTTACCAGCAAAATAACAGTGTATAAAATGAAGTGTCAAAAAACAGAGAAATATAAAAAGTAAAACCTATAAATCCAAAGAAATATATATCTGTAATTATTCTGGAAGCTCTTGGACAAAAAGTAATGGAATCTTCCAAGGGGAAATCAATATAACCTCATGCACATGAGGTAACTACTAGTAGGAGAACTCAGGACATTCCTATCGACATAGAATAGCATCAAGGCTCAACCTTAAGTCCTTGTTTAATCTAGTATTGGATGTGCTCATCATGGACATACAAGATGATCCCCAATTGTATTCTGTCAGGTGTTATAGTTTTTGATTGAAGTGGTAAGAGAAAATTTACTCTAAACTTGAACTTCAGGGACAAACTTTGGAAACAAAGGGTTTTTGTTGAAATTGAAGTAAAATAAAGTATATGCATTGTGAATGGACAAAGATGTCATACAACAGGTTTCCTTTTAGGATTAAATATCTGGGATAATAGAGAAAGTAATCTGCAATAGAGAAAGTGGAGTGGTTAAAATAGAGAAAAACACCGGAGTAATTTGCTATTGCAAAGTACCTACCAGCTCAAGGAAAGTTTTATTGTACTACTGTAAGTCGGATTATACTTTATGGCTTCTGTTTTTGTAATGTAATTTTAGAAGAGGTCACTATGTTTAATCTGATTTGCTTTGCTAAGACCATTACGCATAAGGATCTTTTGTGAGCACTAAAAGAGTTCCATCAAGGTTCTTAAAATGTAATCAGTTGTTACACATTTGTAAGAAATTAACTGTTACATAATCTAGGAAATTAGGATGATTGATTCCTAATTATTAGGTGTTTTACTATAATTGATTTTGTAAAATAGTATAAATACATATTGTGTGGTTTGCATTAGACACACAATACATTCAGAACATGTACAATTCTATAAAGGTCATCCAAAAATATCCTTGCATTGTCATAGGAAGTAGTAAATGTATTTGGAGTTTGGACCAAGAGTTAGACCACATACTAAATTTATTCTAATAAGGAGTCAGTACTTGGATTTGCCAGAGCATTACAACAATGCCACTCTTCTCAATTTTCAGTAAGTATGTTTAAGGAGCAAGTTAAACTAAATCTTAGTACCTTTTAGGATTCGCAGCCGCTCATTTGGATCATCATTTCCATAAAACCATATGCGTGAATTACTAGGATGGTAATACTTGCGGTGAAATTCCTGCCAGTTAAGTTCAAAATGAAAGAGGTCTTAAATCAAGAAAACCAAATATTCGCAGGAGCAAATCTTAAGATCCACAGTAGACTGTACGAAAGTAAACCGGTCACCAATGTGAGAATGCAAATGAAAATGTATACTTTACCCATTAAGCTGCATAAACTAAACAATGTTGGTGGCTACAAACAACTAAAACCAAACAAAAAACTTGTACATATTAGTACAACAAGTATTTAACAGGATTCTCAAGACAAACCTTAAATTCTTCAAATGTTAAGTTGGGAATAATTCTAGGATCACCTCCACTGTCAACGCCATAGGTAGTGTCTGGGAAAAGAGCCTGATATAAAATTAAATCAACAAAATAATCAAGAAATTACGAAATTCCTCATAATTGGTACTTGTAACATAAAATTGAAACTGGAAAATTCAATAAATTTAGAAAATGTGGTATGCTTTCAGGTTCCAGAGAAAGGAGCTTACAAATTGCAACGATGAATATCAACATAATTTAAAACCCGATGCTGAGAACAAAAGGTAAATTCATCCAAAGACTATTACAAGTGCTCAATTGTTTCACTCGAAAATGTGCAAAGAAAAAAAGTATAGGAAATGGGAAAGTTCGGTTCAAAATACAGAATATAAATAAGAAGATAAGGAAAGGGCAGGCCATTAAAAAACTAGCCTGCTGAGAAGCACGCCCAAGTATATTATCTGGTTGAGAGTAGACACCCTTCATCTCATTAAACACAACACCTGAAAACAAATACGACATCTTTAGAAACTATTGAAATGCATAAGAGTCCAAAAATAGAGGTAGGACAAATGGTGCGCAGAAGGATAAAGAGATGAATAATGTTTCACGAAACCTTTATAAGTGATATCTTCGGAAGGATCATTGAGCTCAAAGTGCCAGCCCTCCTGTTGAAAAATCTGAAAGTCCTCGACACATCTGGGAAAGAATACAGCATCGAGATAGACATCAACCAAATTATAGAAATCCTGTTCAGGAAGATGGAAGATTTCAAAGTTATAGCTGAGCTGTAACGAGTGTGAAGCAAAACAATCATTGGTTCGAACAATGAGGAGAAAGAAGTTAATTTAAGTGACCTTTGAATTTGTGGAAGCAACTGGGTAGCATGTCCTATCGGGATAGGTGAATGCGTTGAGGAAAGTGTTCAAGCTTCCTTTCAATAATTCAACAAATGGTTCTTTCAAAGGGTATTTTCGCGAGCCGCATAAGACGCTATGCTCCAAGATGTGAGGGATACCAGTGGAGTCTTTGCTGGGGAAAAGAAGCATGTAAAGAGAAGAAGAATGAGTAGATTGAAATGGTAAAGAAATATTTGTAGCAAATGAAAGATAATGGTAAAGCGGAGTTACGGAGGAGTGCGGAAAACAATTCCAAACACTTTATTCTCATCATCATTGGAAACAGACATGACTTGAGCCCCAGTCTTGATATGCCTGAAAAGCACCACTTTAGATTTGCATTCCGGAATGAATTCCTCGGAGACTTTCTGAAAACCCAATTCAAGGGCAACTTCATCCTTAACCTGAGGAAAGGCTACATAGACGCAGTGGAATTTATGAGACAGAAAATCCAAACGATGAAATGGATGGAAAGATAAAGATAGACGGATACCTGGGGGAGGGGAAGGAGAAGGAGAAGGAGAAGGAGAGGAAGAAAGAACAGCTTGAGGGGAGAACGAAGAGAAACGATTGGAGGAGGTTCGGAAGTGAGGGGGCGAGGAAGAAGACGGAAGCAATCTGGAGGGGCGGCGGCGGAGGAATGAAGAAGGTCTCGAAAAGGTTGGGAAAGATGGAATGGAGAAACGGCGACAGGCGTGAGAATGAGAGTGTAAGTACGTTCTGCACAAAACCGAAGAGCACGGCAGACAGCGAACCAGTGCCGCCCTTTCCATCACTGCTTAGCTTCTGTTTTCTTCCCTTTCCAATCCACGTTACGTATCAAACAACACAATCCCCAACCCCTACCCTTCTTCCGTCTAAATATATCATCACCTTCAATGAAAATATCCTTCTTCTTCAAACTTCTAAAACTATTATCTTTTCTTATAAAATAAATAATTATAGATTTAAATAAATCATTTTGGTATTGTAATGTTAATTTAGTTTTAAAAGAAATATAAAATAAAACGTGTGATTTCAAATTATCTGTTGAAAACAAATCACAAGAAATGTTTTTTTAACACGTCTCTTTAAAACAAAACGAATAGCATCCACACTTCCTCCTGTATACCACATATCACATTCTCAATGACTATATCTTTGTCTCAAACTAAGAAAATGTCTTTTAAGAAACAACTATGAATTTTAGTTTTATTCTTATATTTTATTTGCATTAAAAAAGGAAAAGCAAAAGAACGAAAATGAAATCATTTAGATGGTACGAGTGAAAATGAGAATAAAATTAAATATACTTATTTATTATTTATACATTTTTATTCAATATTTTCTTAAATTTTTGTGCAAATGTTGTTAAATTTTGCATTTAGTGGTTATTAGCTTTGAGTTCGATGTGAATTCTTTGTTTATTTGGTTCCTGTATTTACTTACGAGATTAGTAAATGGTACAAAATATCAGTATACAAATTCACTATAAAAAGATGTCACATAATAACAAATTGAAAATTAAAAAAAAAATGATGTGAAATGAAGATTTTTCTTATGTTAAATCTTATTGATTTCATGATAAAAGTTGAAAGTTGTACAATAAATAAAAATAATAATAGAAAGGTTATTAGTATATAATTAAAAACACTTATAAATTTATTATTTTAAAGTTTTAAATTGAAAATAGAATTATGATTTAGGTTTGTCCATCATTTATTGGTGGTGAATCTTGTGATATTTTTTTTTGAAAAGATCTCACAATGATTATTTGGACTCTGTTAATAACTAATAAAAATTTCTTAAGAAATAAATTATGTATTATTATTTTATTGATTCGTTTGAATTTATTTTATAAAAACTATTTGAAATGAATTAACCACAGTATATATATACATTATAAAAAAATTGTAAAAAATTGTTAAAGAAATATTTTTATCTGGCCAAAGCATGTTGAAACCAGTACAAATGTAAAGTAGATAAAGAATACTAAAATTAAGTTTTAAAGGTTTTTATATTAAAAATCTTTAATTTCGGGAAAGCATGTTCGGTTATAAAACAGCAATACCGAGGAAAGGTTTGAGAGGAAAGTGTCCCTATACTCATATTTGAAGGATAAAATATTAAGAGTTAAAATGTGGGTTGAAAGTCTAAATCAGATAAAAATAATCAATAAATAAGTAGAAAGTCCCGTAAAGTCCTTATTTTAAAGTTTTGTATTGAAAATGATATCCTAATCTTTTGTATAAACTTGTTCGTTGGTGTCGAAAATCCCGTGTCTGAAAAAACTTCACATTTCAATCCAACTGGATCCTGGAACTTTCTTTACATCCTTCATCTCCATCAGGTCTCTCATAATCAACACGCCATCCCAGTTGCTATATTCAGCAAACATGTTAGACAACAACAAATAGGTTGATGGGTCTTTTTGGTCTCGTCCTAGGGCACGTTCTGCTGCAAGTTTCCCAGTTGGTACATCCCCGTGAAGCTGACAAGCACTGAGCAATGTTTGCCAAACTAGCGCACTCGGCTGAACTGGCATTCTTAGGATTAACTCCTTAGCTTCTTTAACAAGTCCAGCCTTGCCAAGAATATTCACCATACAGGCGTAGTGATCTTCTTCAGGGAAGATTCCGTAGTCTCGAGTCATGGAGGAAAAGTACTTCCACCCCTCATCAACAAAACCACCTTGACTACATGCATAAAGAACACACACGAAGGTGATGTGATTTGGCAGTACACTTGTCTCCCTCATTTCATCAAAAATTTGAATAGCTTCTCTGGATTGGCCATTCTGTGCACACGCCATTATCATTGTTGTCCATGAGATGACAGAACGGGAGTTCATTGATCGAAAAAGACCCCATGCACTATCCATGCATCCACATTTTGCATACATATCCAGAGTAGCATTATCAACACAGACATCAATGTCTATTTCCCCTTCAAGTTTGATCCTCAAGCCATGAATCTGTTTCCCTTCCTCCAGGGAAGCCAAACTGGCACAAGCATTTAGGGCAGTTGTCAGGGTAAATTTGTTTGGCTTTACACCCATTTTCTTCATGTCTGCAACGAGTGCAAGTGCTTTTCTCGGTTCCCCGAAATGTAAACATCCAGCGGCAATATGGGACCAAGAGCACACATCTTTGTTAGGCGTCTCATGAAAGGCTCTGAAAGCCTCGACCAACTTATGATTTTTTATATACATATCAGCCAGTGAGTTGCTCACACAGAGGTCATCCCCATAACCACTTTTGACAAGGTGTGCATGAACTTGCGTTCCCATTTGAAGATAAGACAGAGCAGCCAACCCAGTGAGGGCGGTGGTAAATGTGAAGTTATCAGGTCTAATACCCTCACGATTCATAGAACACCAAAATTCGGGAATCTGGCCACAAGAAAACTGCAAGTAACCCCCTATCATGGTATTCCAAGACACAGTATCTTTGTCTGGGCTTGTCTCAAAAACCTTAATGGCTTCCGCCAACTTACCATGTCTGATTAGGGCTGCCAAAAAGACATTGAGTAAGAAGATATTAGACATAAATCCTGACCGCACAACTAACGAATAAATCTGGTGAGGCAGAGTCCCGTAATTCTCAGCTTCACTTAAAGAGCACGCGTGGAGAGCACTAACAAATGTGAATTCATTCGGTTTTGTAACTCCCTCCTGGTGCATACGGCTAAACAAAGAAAGAGCCTCCCAAGCGCAGCCATTTTGGACGCAACCAGACATGACAGCGGACCAAGACACTACATTCCTGCTGGGCATTTCGTCAAACATTTTGAGGCCCGAAGAAAGGTCTCCGATTTTGACATACATGTTAAGCAAATGGTTTTGAAGAAAACGGGTCGAAGGAATAGACCCTTTGATTGATTTTGCGTGAATTGTTCTTCCACGGAGCAAATCTGAGTCCTGCGCATATCTTCGCAACAGATTAGAGTATATCTCCCCTGTGGCCGCCGTTGATACAAAACATGCCTGCAACTGCAAAAGGAACCCTTTTTTTGCTTTCAAGGAAACGGAGGACCGAATCATGTATTTCGATTGATTTCAGGCAATGCGAAGGCAGCTTCTTTCACCACCTCTACATTTTCAACCGGCACACATCCCCCAACGGCGTACAGGAGTTTAAACCCAAAAATAAATTATTCATATTTTCTAGTTTTTGGGGGGAAAATCTTAAATCCAGTCATTATGCTTACCAAATTCTTCGGGTAACTTCCATTATACAAAATCGAGTCAAAATAAAAATTTAAAGTTAAAAGGAAACATAATTAAACTGATATATTGCATTACAAAATGTTATATTTAAAATATCCCATTAAAATATCATTTTAACTATATATTATTATCTTTTTAAAATAAATCTTCTTAGGGATAAATAACTAATCAAATATCTTATTTCTCATCATAATATTTTTAAAATATAATAAATCTTTTAAATTATAACTAATAAACTATTTTACTTTTTGTTTAAAATATTTAACATTACTTGTATATTTTTCTTACTAATATAATTTCTAGAATCTCATAGGCAGGATGAAATTATGAAGGTACACAAATAATCAACCCATCAACTTGGTAGGAAATTATTTATCATCCTACAACACCAGAATTTCTTTCGAATTACATATTTTGAACATTTTTCCAAACAAGCTTTCTGGAAGAATGGGATTTTTGAAAAAAAAAATCGGAACAAGATTTTTAGAACAAAATATCCGAAACGGATGAAATGCAATTTGAAATAAAAAAAAAATTGGAACAAACTTTCCGAAAAACATAATACTTTCTGAAAAGAGTTTTTGGAAACACTCCTGCATAAAATGTGCCCCAAAAAAGCTTTCCGGATATGTTCTTTTAAGCATTCTCTCTCTTCTCATGTGCAACGTTCTCCCTCTATTCTTCCTCTGCAACAATGGTGCAACAGCGGAGTGACAGCGATACCAAAAAGTGACGGTGTGATGCAATGTCAAGGGTATGAGTTTTCTGATATAGTGGGAGGTGCAGTTAGTAATTTGGGGGTGATTTCCATTTTTAAAATACCTGTTAAAAACAAATTTCAAAATTCTAGATTTTGAATAAAAAATTGATCGCCCAGTTGCATAAAACTACTTTAGGAAATAACTTCTAAAACCAAATAGAGATGAAACAATTAAATTCAATAGATGAATTACTAACCCACTTTTTAACTCAAGCCTGTAAGGGGGCAAATCTGAAATTAGACTGCCGTTTACTATTAAAAAACGTTTCAATAAAAATAAAGCATTTATGAATTCTAGCCACCAATAGTTTCAACTTTCACCAGTCGTTGACAGGTAATCTACGTACATTGTTATAGTTTTGGCACAATCAATTTTATTACTACATTAGTATCCTCCTCACCCGTTGCTATTCTCCCTTCCGAAATACATAAATCACGCTTTTACCTCATTCCTATTCTTTCTAGTATCAAACGGTTCCATTTACGAACCAAGTATTCCATATTTTCACTTACAACTTTTGTCTGTCTATGAACTTAAGTATTCCATACTTCCACTTACAATATTAGAAAAAACGACTTGTTTAAGTACTCCCCTTCCCAAATTCAATAGGAATTGAACACGGCCAAAATTCGATTCGACACCGCACTGTTGCTTCATATTGCAGGCCTATTCTATAAGCTTCTGTAAAACCTTCCAATATCGCATACAAGAAGGGTTCATGTGAATTGCTCGAATAACCCATCTCAGAGGACTCTGACTGGACTCCATGCTAGATGTAAAATTTGGCCCGACTTTCAACTCCCTTGCAAGCAAATGCATTTGAAAGTAGAGTTCCGCAGGCCTCATTTCTGCGAAAAAGTAGAAGAAACTAGACAGTACATACACAAAAAAGTATAGCAATCAATATATACCAACAAACACCAATGTTAAATACAGCAACCAATGAATATGAACAAACACCAATTGTAAATACAGAATTTGAATCTACTAATCGGCTAGGGGACAACTGTTGAACATCAAAGCCATCCAACTCCACCTTGCCTTATCAGATAATAGTTTGATTAAATCGGACAAGTTGAGAAAAATAATCTCCCAAAATTTTCTCAATACACCCCAAAGCTTGCAATGATAATCATGGTTATTAAAATCGCAATTTAACTCAAACTCTTTACTATTTTGCATCTTAGAACCTTGGTTTGAATCAACACGCTGACAGACTTGAATCCGTGTAACACTTGCAGAATTGTGTTAACTCACTAACTAGGGAGTTCAGGTCCGAGTGGACGAGTTCAACTGCAACTTCTTTAATTAAATTGAGGTCTACATTGTCGTTTTTGGTTGTAGAAACAAAAGAAAACATCAACTGCATTTGACATCAGGCTCTGACGGCTACTGGTGAGCATAGTAATTCTTCCGTTCGCTAATTTTCACCGCAACATTGTGATTTCTTATCACCACCTCTCTTCACAACAGTTGGTGTTCCTCGTGATGGCAGTGTTCTCAGTTTTTCTTCTATTTATGTTTGCAATTTCAAGTTCCTCTCATGTTGAAGACTCACGTAAGTTCACTGGACAGTTTCTCCTCTCAGCTCTGCGCACAATTTGATGTTGTTGACAACTCCATTCTTTTGAGTTGGCCAGCTCTCACTTAAGTTTAGTTGAAGATAATACAAAGGAATTCGAACGAATTTTTAGAGTTAAATTTCCCTCACTTAGGATCTCACATTGATGATAATTTTAGATACACCATATATAACGTATGAAAGGGAAGAGAAGAAAATCTGAAAAGATATATCTAGGAACTAGGTGCAGCACAAAGAACACAGAACCTTTAAAATAAATTCTATGTATTCTTAACATGTTTGATCGTCATTTACTGTCCTATATTTTTACACAAATTTTTGGGTTGAATTATGGAGATATTTTTTCTCCAAAGGCAAAGATGACTTATGTTCGTTTATTTCCGACCATGACTGTTTTTCAACAATGATCTCTTTATCAACTCGATGTCAAAAATGTTTTTTCTCAATGGTGATTTACAGGAAGAAAGAAATGTATATGGAACAACCTCTCGGATTTGTTGTTGAAGGGAAGTCTTCTAGATTTGTATGTCGTTTTCGCAAAACTTTTATGGCCTAAAACAATCTCCCAAGACCTGGTTTGGAAAATTCAGTAGTGTGATTCAACAATTTTGTACGACTCGAGGTGAAGCAAATCATTCAATCTTTTAGCTTCACTCAAGTGTTGGATGTGTCTATTTGATTGATAGTTTATGTTGATGACATTGTTCTTCCAGGTAGTGACCACCATGGCATCTCCCAAATTTTTGCCACCATTTCCAAACCAAAGATCATGGCAAACTCAAGTACTTCTTGAGTATTTAGGTAGCACAATCCAACGATAGAATTGTTATATGTCAAAGGATGCATGTATTGGATATTTTGGAGAAAACTGGGTTGATGAATTCAAAACCTATTGACACACTCATGGATCCTAATACCAAACTCTTACCAAATCAGGGGCAGCCTGTTTCAGATCCTGAACAATATAGAAATTGGTTGGGAAATTAAATTACCTTACTGTTACTCGTCCTGACATTTCCTTTGCAGTCAGTGTGGTGAGCCAACTTCTCAATTCCCCATGTGAAGATCATTGGAATACAATCATCCATATATTAAAGTTCATTAGAGGATCTCCTGGAAAAGGTTTGTTATATGGTTCTAATAACCATACAAAAGTTGTTTGCTATTCAGATGCTGATTGGACAGGATCTCCTTCTGATAGAAGATCTACCTCCAAGTATTGTGTCTCAATTAGTGGTAACTTGATTTCTTGGAAAAGCAAGAAACAAAGTGTTGTGGCAAGATCTAGTGTAGAAGCAGAATATAAAGCTATGGCCTTAGCCACTTGTGAACTTGTTTGGCTTAAGCAATTGCTTAAAGAATTACAATTTGGAGATGTCACTCAAATAACACTTATATGTGACAATCAAACGGCTCTTCACATCAGTTCTAATCCTTTCATTCATGGAAGGATCAAACACATTGAGATTGATTGTCATTTCTTTCGAGAAAATATCATATCTAAAAACATCAAGACTGAGTTCGTTAACTCAAACGATCAGTTAGCAGATATTTTCACTAAGTCTTTAAGGGGACTAAGAATTGATTATATTTGTAACAAGCTTGGTGCATACGATTTATATGCACCAACTTGAGGGGGAGTGTTAAATATATTATGTTTTATGTTAATTAGGAAAACATAGATGTTAGATATATTACATTTTATGTTAATTAGGGAAACATAGGCTTTTGATATTGTTTGATATTGGTAGATATTGTTGATATTGTTTTTAAAAATATCTTCTATTTACCACATTTATGTTTAGTTGCCATATATACTTGTATAATTCTTTATTATAAATATATTACCCTATGGTTTAGATATCAGGGAGAATAATCCTATACCTAGTCTTACTATATTCAATATAAATAATAAGGATTCCTTAGTCCCTCTTTAATTAAAGGCATGTGGGCACACACACAGAGTAGAAATCATACCTGATGGCCAACTATACCATTCAAGGTGAAGGTTTCTATTCCACCTCTCTTTAGAACCAAGGCTTCCTTCTGCTTGTGCGACTAGTACTGAAACAAAAGGTAAGGGAATAAGTGAAAGTTCATGAACTCGGGTAAGACTCTTTACAGCCTGTGATAGGAATTGAGAGCCATTGCACTGCCGGACAAGTTCCATACAGATGACACCTACATAAAAAGAACAATATGAGTGGATGGATGGACATGAACTAAAGATCCATCTTGATGCATTCCACGAAGAGACGAGGGTAAAAAAGATCAAGAGACAACTAACTTCAACTAGCAGTATCTACAAAGGCATATATAAGTAGTAGTACTCTCAGTACTAGTAGTAGTAATTTTAATAATAATAGGAGATATTACTTATTCAAATTGATGTTGTTGAGATATTGTGTTAAATGTTATTGAGATTTTTGGTATAATTATGAAAATTATCCATATATGTAATTCAGAAAATTCTTCCATCCTTCCATAATTTCTATAAGTAGATTGATTCTAATATCTAAAGGCATGGGATTGGATCTCTCAGCCTTTTTGTGTGTGCCTATATAAAGTTAGTTAAATGAAGCCCCTTGCCAAAAACAAATACTTACCATGACACAGAAAGAGGCAACTCTCAAAACCCGCTAATGAACAAGCATGTTTCATGAACTCTTCTGCTGAGAATAAATCCCTCTTCTGGAAGGAAACCATTCCTCTCACTAGGTTATATGCTGCCATCCACATATCGCACAACTTTCCACTTCTCTTCACACATTCTTCAAAGTTTAAGTCTGTGGCATTTGAATCAATTTGCAGCTCATATCGACATTCCATAAGTTTGAGACAGATCCAACCGATGTGATAATCTGTCTTGAGCTCCAAACACAACATATATTCCTTTTGAAAACTTGGATGATCACCTTTCATGGCATACACACGGCATAATAGTAGATGTGCAAAGAATAAATAATCATCAGGAAGCAAAAGTTCAGAAGCTGTTTCTGCGTGGGTGATACAGGTCATATGATTCCCACATTGTAAACTGACCTCAGAAGCACAAAGTAGAAGTTGAAAGTATCTATATTGAAACAACAATCCTGTCCCACTATACAATTCATTTGAAAGAGCTGCTTGAGTTAAACGATTTAGTATGCCACAATGATGCTGAGGAAATCTCTGTTCACGTGCCCTCTGAAGACAGTTAAGAACAAGCAAGTAGCGGGCATCATGATTCCATGGTTTCTGATGAAAGCACCTGCAATTTTGAGATACCGTAACATGATTAGTCATGGCCAAGGATGTCCAGGATACCTTGAATCGAGCCACCACACTGTTTACATTCTCCCAGGTTTACACCCAAGAAAAAAACATATAATTCTTGTACTCAATTTGACCACAAGAAATACTTATTTCCCCACATAAAGCTAAACAAAAAGGTATAGCATAAACATATATGAGAACTTATAAAGGAAAGAAATCAAATTTTCCAGGGCAATTATGGGGCATAAAAGAAAAAAGTAATACTTCTGCAGGTATCTGATAGCTCCAGGATGACTAGAACATTGTTTAGCACAAGATGGAAAAGTGGACTTTGGACTGCTGTTGCAAGTGGTGTAGCAAGCAACTGCTCCTGCACCATGGACATCAGCAGCTGATTTGAAACCTTTTTTATCAGAAAGATCAAGATGGTCCAGTTTACAGCACCTCATTGCCACATGATAATTGTTTAGCTCTGTACTGGTTACCAAGAGGTAGCCAAGAAGGTTCCTGCTCCCAGAAAAATGTACAATAGAAAGGATGTAAGCAAAAGCATAGCTAGCAAGATGGGACTAACATTATTGAAAAATTAGCGCAAAGAAAAAAAGGAATGACAACTCATTTCTAAACACCAGGAAGGATGTTTATTGGATTTTAAAAGCATGAAAGAGTAGCTTGATATATTTCTTTCTATAGCTAATTTACAAGTTGTTAGATGTAATGGGCCTAGGCCCATCTCTTTTGTATTTTCTTATTTATAAATGCATAACCCTACGTGATCTACACATATTACAGATTCAGCTTATGTCTCTCTCTCCTTTATTCTAACATAATATCTGGAGTTTGGTTTATTTTTTGCCTCCCTAGTGAACCCACCATTCACCGATGCTAATTTTTTTTTCAAAAATTGTTCCTTTCAATTTTCAGTATTGCTCATAGTTTTCTTTTTTCCAAGCCACTTTTCTGCCACCACCCAATATGGTCCTGTTCGTTTGGTCCAGCAACACCACGTTTGTGATCAGGGCTCCAACGAACCAGCAGGCATCACCCCAACTCTCATCACCGCCGCCACCGCTTTCCGTTGTGCATGCCAATGCATCTTGCCTCCTCTACAGTGGCAACCACCTGCGTCAAACTTCTCTCTAAATCCTCTTTCTGGATCTGTCACTTTCATTTTGATTGAAGTTCATTGGAATTTTTTCAACTCTTTTAGGGTTGGTTCTTTCTTTTCTTGGTAATTATTTTTGTTAGAAGTCTCATATTGACTAGAGATAAGACCAATTTATAGTATATAAGTGGATGCAAACCTCACTTTACAAACTGTTTTGTAGGGTTGAGTTAAGCTTAAAGTTCACTTCACGGTTTTGTAGGGTTGAGTTAGGCTTAAAATCTAAAATCTAACAATAGGGACTCAATTGAAAAGTTTTTTAAATATTTTAGGACTTATTGACTGAAGAATTTAATAGAGACTCAATTAAAAGTTCCAAAATTTATCATGGACTTGAAACTTAATTAGGCCTATTTTGCTCGTTGCACATTTCTCTTTTTGGTCAAATTCTGTTTTGTTGTTGCAATCATCAATACACCAAGTTTACTGCACTTTACTTGTCTTTAATTCTTAACTGCTCCATTCTAGTTCCCCTTGCAATTTCCATTTCAATGTCACAATCTCTGTTCACATTCCCATTTTAGTTGAACTTTTGATTCTAACATTACAGCTTTCATTTAACTATGGTCCTTATGTTTTAAATTGTTCCAGCTTTTAGTTTTTATTGGTCACTGCATTTGCATTTGAAGACCCCTAAAATCTTCATTTTAATACAATCAATGAACTCATTGCACTAGCATTCCTTGGACTGACCTAGTTTGACCTCTATGCTGCATTAGTAAGGGGTTAACTTAGTTTTATTTGAAGAAGCTTATGCAGCTGAGCTTTGTTCAGTTATACACAAATTTTTGGGTTAGACTATGCGTGACATTTTTTCTTAAATCACAAAGATGGCCTTTGTTTGCTTATTCATAGCCATGGTTGCTCTTTAACATTGGCCGCTTGGATGTCAAAAATGTCCATAAGTATGTTTTATCTCGTATATTGAATAGTTTCATTGTTGGCCAAACAGAGTTCATCATATGCCTCCTCGGTTTCTCTCTTCTCAACGGAATGTTTGTGATAGGAACCCAAAATTGAAAAGAGACAAAAGAGTAATATTCTTTATTGTATAGAGTGTATAGAACACAAAGAACAGGAGAGCACTCTCTCCTCCAAGGGTTTCCCCTTCACAAAGAGCCAAAGCTCAATCTACAAGATTATCCAAAAATTCCTTCACACAAGAGCTCCTTGCCTTCTTATATAGGCCCCCAACCAACTAACCAAAACTCCCAACTAATTCCTAAATTGTTTCCTTTTATTCTGCACACATTACCCATTATAACCTATCACATTATATCTTATCAGTTTGGCCCATCCTTTCCTTTTAAGGAGAAAACAAGCCAAAAAATAGTTGGTCCAAACACTACCTTAGAGTGCATGTTTGAACAACTATGATTTGTTATGACAACCTCAGCTCCATGGCTTTGAGTCACAATCTTATTCCACATTCCAGGACCAAACACATGGAGCTATACATTTGTTACGGGAGAAGGTTCTGGATAAGTTACTGGTGGTAATTCATGTTCCATCTAAAGATCATCAATCATATATACCTACTAAGCCATTTTCCATACATTATTCTATGACCTAAGAGATAAACCCAGTGCCTAGTTTCTCAGTTTCAAATCACTTAGAGCCTGAAGGGGGAATATAGTGTATAATTTTGTTCTCCATATGTGCCAGTAGCTAGTCAACTCTTAGGTTGCTTGTATCAGTTGCTATATCCAGAACATAATAAAAAATGGAACTTACAAGCACATACTTATCAAAAGGATGGTGTATGATGATTCTAGCATTAATACTAGTGGGATAGGGCTATTACTTAGCCAAATTTGGTATGTTATGGGATTGTACTACTTACATCCCATCAGTATATTTTCAGTTCATTAATCTTAACCTTCTTCTTTTCTAACTCTAACCTATTATCACGAACCATACTAAAATTCAGTGAAACTATAAGGATTAAAATAGAAATCAAAACATGAAATCTATGAAATAAATATTCTATTTGAATACTAGTCTTCGTTACAAAAAATCTACCTTATCAAACTATAGTTAGGGAACATGTGCATAGCTTTTTTCAGATGAGCAACTCCACTCCGAATGTCAAGGCTATCAGACTCATTTTTCACCTGTCCAAACCATACAATGACATTTTTCCATTTTATCTTCTTGATGGTGGAGTAAAGGAAACAGGAAGAATCAAAATTAAGAGGCAAAAAATACCAGTTTACTAAGTGCTATTAAAAGGTGCATCCCAGCAATTTCTTCATAATATTTGAGGAAATATCGGCTACCAGTGACAACAAATTCAAGACGATTTTGTCCATCAAGAGCATGGATAGCTGACATGACAAAACTAACTTTTGAACTTTGAAATAGATCCTTTGGCATTTTCACAATGGTAGTGATAACGGCATCCAGTCCACATATGTAGTATACTAATCTACAAATGAAACAAATGGATGTTGCCACAGAAGTCCTTTGCATAGAAGACAGAGTTGCAAGAAGGCTTCTGGCTACCGTGAGAGCCAAATCATTTTTACCAAGTTGCCACAAAGAGAAAGCATATACTTGTAAACCTTCTTCATCCAGTGCCCCTAAAAATATATCACGCAATGGTGTTAACAAAAATGAAAAATTCAAATAAATTTTCACGCCACTCTCTCAACATCCTTCACAAAACAAAACAAAAAAAAAGTAAATAAATAAATATAGACTATAACATACACAAAACATCCCCAAATCACATGATTTACATTTGGCACAGTTCAATCTAACACAGCTTTGATTCACTTCATAAATCATTCTTATGAATTATGGGGGGAAAACAGTTAGCAAACATATCATGAATGAAATTAATTTTAGCAAGAGTGAGTTCACATTCAAACCCAATATTTGTATGATAAAAAAACAATTAAATTGAAGAACCCTAACAGGTAAATTGCAAAATCTGGATCAAAACCTTCTTTATTCAAATTTTCACATTCCTGCAAAGCATCAGCTGCATTCCCTGCCTGTATCAAATAGAACACATTAGCGAATATCACTTAGGGGTTTCAGAAATACAAGATTGAGAGATCTTTAGTATAGTTCACCTTAGAAAGTGTTCTGGCCAAATTGATTGATATGTCCCTCATATGTGTGTTTTGAATACTCCATGAGCCAATGTTAAATGCATGTCGTGCTAACCTATAAAATGTAGCAGCAGACTTATAATCATTTCGAGCCTCACAAACCAGCCCATACAAATTATGGGATTCAGGATAGTGAGGAGAATGTTGCACAGCCTGCTGAATAGCTCCAAAAACCTGTGATGAGTAACAGCATTGACATGAATTTCAATGTAGGCAGTGTTTTCAAAAGAAGCACCACCACAGAAAATCACCAATCTTCTACATAATCTAACCTGTGAAGATGAGAGATGTCCACTCAACAAAGCAAGCTTAGTAAGCCCAAGTTGGAATTCAGCTAACTGCATAGTAATTGAAAAAATAATTTAATGCAACACAAGCAGAGAAAAATTTTGGCTAAAATAATGTATCTGATAATTTCTTCTTTTCCATCCTATAGATCTGAACCAAAAACATTCTCATATTCAACTACAACAGGAATGAGAAATATACACCAAATCCTAACAACAGGACTATATGTTGGTATGTGGATGTATGTATGTATGAATATCAGTACATTTCATGTTAACTAATAGGAATTAGTATATTACAGGCATTATCTGCACAGCTCGTGAACAGCTCTCAAATGCCTCATCTGATTCAAGCTCCCTACTGTACAAAGACGACATATGGTTAGAAAACCAGTAAGATTGATTAAACTAAATTTAACATGGTATTGCTACATGATAATGCAAAAAATATATGAAAGAGGAACTATACCTCATACAAGACTCAACTGACATGCTTGCCCATGGCAATGCAAGTCCAGGATCAATACTTCTAGCACGATCAAACATTTGTCTTGCCAATTGCTTTTCATCAGCTTTACGATATAGCTGAAAACATTAAGACACACAAGCTCAAAAAATTGCACCAAGAACAGTCTAAATGTCTTTCATATGATGTTGTGCATCACTATATGTACCAAAGGCACAAAGATTGCCATGATGTTATTCGTTCTTCACCAAACAAGATATAGGTTTCAACTTAAAGAATGTAATTACGGCAAAAACAAAAAAAAAATCACGATGTTATGCATTTGGCAGTTTGGGCGGAAACAATCTGTATTAGAAGCTCAATATTGGGTTGGGGAAAACTGACTCTATTTTAATCACCAAGGTGAACTGAGAGCTCGTAAACAGTGTTAAACTATACAAAATAGAGAGCCTTTGAGCTGAAATGGTGTTTCTAAGACTGCATAAGTGTTTATTCATATTCAGAAAATGAAATCAATACAATAAATAAAAGAGATTTTGTAACCCCTAGTAATAAAGATATGATACGGGGAATATGTAAAAAATGTTCCTAATAATAGATATAAGAAAGATATTCCTGATTCTAAAAGCTTTGAGTCTTATTTCTATAATTACAACAAACACAAAAATAGCTTTTGACCAGAATAACAAACAAAAGGAAGGAATTGACTCTAAAAGAAGACCGGAACATATTTATCGCACTAATCATTGAATCAACGGTGGGGTAATCAGGTGAGGCCACCCAAGCCCCTTCAGAGTTGAGGGGCTTGGAACACTGTTTTGGATCACAAGAACAATGCAAAGCCAGGTCTTATATCTTAGGCAAATATGCAATCAGCATATTTCTCTCTTCATGTCGTCCTTATGGAACGGAAGCTTGATATTCATCAACTTCAACCATTGACAGAGGTTCAATTTGCCATGATACAATGAGACAGACTAAAGTACAACTGCACAAACAACAATGCTTTGTTTCATTGCGAGGTATGCCACTCACACATAAGATTTAGCAGAGTGGAGCCACTCACATTGTCATGTGTATAATTTCACTTTTTTTTTTGGTGGGCAGGGGGGAGTTAGAGCATTGTGACACTAGGTCATATTACACCTCGGAGAGAAATGAGTGTGGTAGCAAGGAATCAATCCCTCATGTAAGAAGCATTGAGTGCAAAGTAAATCTATTTTGTAATCACCTACATATGTGGCAAATAGTGCAGAAAGAAAGAAAAGGAATGAGGTTGAACATGAAAGAAGGCAGAAAAAGAGGGGGATCATAAGAAATTGATAGGAAAATGTATGGCATTGGCAATAATTTTTGTTCATCAACAGCGTTCTATATTTATTTTCACTTTCCAAAATATTTGTTCTGCCATACTGACGAGAGCTAATCTCAACTGTTTCCTATCAGTATTGGAAATCAATTATAATTGCCATTCTGACGAAAGCTAATCTCAACTGTTTCCTATCAGTATTGGAAATCAATTATAATTATTAAGTATCCTTCTCTTTTCTGTCGTATCAACTAAGAAAAGTAATTATATTATAGGACCAACCACTAAGGACAATGGAAATTATCAAGTCAGGTTGTTACGGTTTGTTGATGACATCTGTCAATACCTTCCCAAGGTATCCCCAAGCAACAGCTAGAGATACATTCAATTGCAATGCTCTGATCAAGGCATGCTGATTTAGTGCGTTATGATCAGACAGACATCCCAATGCCAGCCAGAACTCATAATTGTCACCTTCAAGTAGCAATGCTCCCATAGACATCCTCTCTGCCATCATCCTGCTTTGACAACTAAGTTGAGGGGAGGGGAGCACTATAGTCAAGGTCATTCAAAATAATTTGATTGCATAGAATGTACCGTGCATTTATGTCTTGCTTGTAACCTTTGTCTAGTGAATTTATAAGATCGGAAGTTACAGCAATGTCAGCGTAAATGTTTGCTTGCCATGGAGACAAATGCAAGGCTCGTTGATATGAAAATTTGGCATGTCTTGCAGCAAAAAAGCAGGTCCTCCTCCAAGAATTTATAGAAGCACTGAAAGCTTCCTTATTAGATTCCAATTCTAGAAAATCATCAATCCAAGGATAGCATCTAGCATATGCAAGCTGCAACAGTCCAAAATAAAATAAAATTGAATAATACATCAAGTAAAGAAAAATCCATGCCATCATATATATTGCCAAGTATTTACTGCACCGCTTCAACCAAAAATACCTATAGAAAAAAAAAATTAAAACAATAGAAGCTTTTCAGGACTGAAGAAATAATACCTGAATATCAGCAAGTAGTTTCCAAATACATGAGAAGTTTCTGAAAAAATAAGCACTTGCCCTTGCAACCTCAGATGCTTCCTGCAGTCAATTCAACGATGTTTCCTAAATGTTGTAAAAATTGAAGTGTCTAACTTAATAAGAAACAACATATTAGTTATAAAAAACAAAAAATTGAGGAGAAAAACCTCTAACAACGAAGCCCCCCATCTATATGCTCCTAGATTGATGCAGTCTTTTGCCAAACCAAGCAGCCCCAAAGAAAGTCCATATTGTGCAGGCACGCACTGTGGTGAAATCTCCAAAGCTTGTCGAAATTGTTCAACTCCCTTCTCGTAGAAAGACTCAGTTTAACATATCATCAATAAACAGAAACAGGTGAACACTAATAGAACAACTTCATCACACATTTGTTAAATACAGTACACTTATATTTGCCAAGTATGGGTTAGGACAGACTATTCTATACTGTCTTCTACATTTCCTAGGTGCTATAATTTGATAAATTATAAAAGAACTAAACATAAGTCCAGCCATAACCACCAGAAAAAAAAAATATATATATATATATATATATACCAAATTCAAAGTCCAGCCAGATAATGCTAACTAAAAGCCCTAGAATCCATCTATTAGTTTGTATCAAAGGAAAAATTTTCACAAATGAGGAACTTCTGTTACAATGCCTATGTATACTGCAGAATATCAACCAAGAGGTCAGTTATAGCTGTCTAACAAATGATAGTTATAAATGACTTTAACAGAAAACTGACAAGGAAAAAATACCTAACTATTTTTCAAGGCTGAAACCAGATTGTATTTCACTACTTGTATGAGAATTCTCTATCACGAGAACAAATAGCTTACATTTTGCAGTCTAATGAAAAAGAGGAACAAGCTATGAACCAAATGTGATAAAGATATTTCCACTTTCAACCACTGAAAACAACAAAGTTGGTCGGGAAAGGCAACAGGATAATGACTAGTAATTAGCTTAGCGTACCTTGCTAAATGAACCAAGAGTCAAAGAGATATTTCCACTTTCAACCAGAGAAAAAACCATGGTATCATCCAACTCAATCGCACGGCCATAAGACTGATGGATAGCAATTGGGGGATCAATCTTCCAGATGATTTAAAAGAAACTGAAGCAAAGTGATACCTTTATAGCTGCAGTAAACCTGCCCAGCCGCTGATAAGCAAGACCCAGAGCCTAAAAAACTTTTAAATACTTATCAAAAAAGGTCCAAAGCCTAACAAAATTTTCAAATATTTATAAGAAAAAAATAGGGAACGGTAAATTCAATGAAAGAACAGAGTTCTGAAAATTACTTCCCACAAATTAGCACATGTAGGATAGCCTCTAAGGGCATGTTGAAGACTCTGAACAGCTTCAGACCATTTCTTTTTGTGAACCTGTAAGTTAATGAATAAAAATCAATAAATGTCAGTCTCAGCCTGAGTTAATTAAAGAGAGGTTAATTGAGGATATAGACAGATGTCAAAAGAATTTTTTTTTGCAAATTAAATTGTTTGATCTGGCTTTGATAGGAATAATGTGTAGAATGTAGTTGTTAGGCGAGTCTACAGAATACAGAAGAGTGTGGTATACAGAAAAGGCGAAAGCTGACTTAATAAATTCTTGAAAAATAGAAGAAATCAAAAGAAAGAAAAACCTGCAAGAAACCCAATCTTCGGAAAGCCCAGAAAGCTCTCGGTGACATTTCAGAAGCTTCCCGGCATACGACCACCTCTAAACTATCATTTCCACATTGGTCAAGTAAATTGCACAGAGTTTCCTGATGTGAAAAAAATAATGAAAATCAGAGTTAAGTGACGGAAAGGAAAATCATCACTTCATTTTTCCATAATGTTGATTATTGAACCTTTCAAATGGAACAGACGAGAAAATACGAAGCTTACCCCAGACTCAGAATCATCCGGATTGAGAACAACAGCTCGTTGGTAACACTTAATAGCTCTCTGAATGTCAAGGGAAACGTTGGCGTAATAATGGCCTAGATATTTGAAAGATAGCCCATTCTTAGGGTTTAATTTGGCCGATTGAATAAAATATTCAGCCGCTTTTTCCTTCCCTTCTCCTCCTTTTTCCCATAAGAACACACCCTGAATCATAGTTTATAAAAACAAAAATAACTTGAAAGTGCCGCAGAGGGAATAAACAAAAGGGCAAGAGAAATGCATACAATATCAAAATGTATGGAGGCGTCATCTGAGGACTCCTGCAAGCGTTGGAATAGATGCTCCGCCCCTTCTTCCTCCTGAGTCTGAGGGAAAAAAAAAAGAAACTGAGAGTAAGTGACCGGCACCGATGATATGACGAAGATAGATGAAATAGAAAAGCTAAGAACACACCCTGAGTGTTTCGGAATCCATGGGACCCAAGTCCTGTCTTGGTCCCGTTCTTGACACACTGCTGCTCGACTCCGCCCCGGATGCAAGCAATACTGCGAGAGCACCCTTTCCACTTCGCACTAACTATTAAATAATTTTGGCTTAAATCCGACTTCCGTTTCATATCTACTTGATTTATATACATAAAGAGAGAGGGGGGTTAAAGTGTTTTTTTTTTCTTTATTTTTATTTAACGAAAATTAAAATTAATTTTTATTTACAGTTTTGGTTTAATTTAGTTTTAAAATTTTAAAATTACATTAATTTAGTTTTTTAACCAAAAATTTGTAAGATTTATTTTATGATATTTTATTAAAAAATTATGATACAGGTTTAAATGTACTCAATGTGTTTGAGTCTGTCCAACAAATATATTATAAATAATAACTTGAGACGAATGTAAATCTAAATAAATTATTTATGTTGTAAAAATAGAAGACTATGATAGTTGTAAAAGGTGTGAATATGTCTACCTAATGAATTTCTTGGTGTTAAACTTTATTTAAGACATAAAACTCGAAACAACATGAGCCTAGCTTATTGATATATTTCTTTTTCAAGCTAGTTAAAATTGAAGCATCCACGACAATTGGGATGAAGGATTCTGAATATGAGAATGGAAATGAAAGTGTCATTGGATGTGTGGTGGAGCTTGTGTGAATGGAGGTAGAAAAAATGTCTTGTGGAGGGAATGATGATGGTGAATGATGAAAGGAAAGGGGCATGGAAGAAGATGGAGTGTAGAATGAAGGTGGTGACGGAGGATGATAGTGATGTCTGCGTTGGAGTAAACGAATGGAAGAGAAAAAGATGGTAATGGAAGTGAGTGTGGATGGATTAAGAGGAAAATGAAACACTTCGAAAACAATTATTTTAATATATTTTAGATTGAATATTTTGGTACTTTTGGATTTAAAAACATCTTATTTTTTACCGATTTAAAAATACATTTCCAAATTTCAAAATATAGAAAAAAAATAGAACAAGTATTTGGAAAAACATTTTCAAATTTGAAAATATTTTTCGGAACATTTTATTTAAAATGTATTCTTTTATGTCTTTCAAGTCAATATTCTAAAATATATTTATGAATCTGCATGTATTTTCTAAACCACTCATCCTAAAAAATATTGAAAATAAAAGTAAGGTGATGTAGGAAACTTTATCATTATTTTAATGAGAGATAATTTCGACTTTTATAATACGATAAGAAAAAAGGAAGTACATTAAAAGTAACCGTCATTAACGCATAATTTTTTATTTTTGTTCTTCTTGTATCTTTATTAATTGCACCCTATATTGTATTAATAGAACATGATATATCATATCATCATTGTCATGAGGTGAATAAGAGAGATAGAACACACAGTGAAAAAAATAATTAGGTTAAAACATTTGAATGGTGCTTATATTTATTTGGTCTTTATTTTTTTAAATGTGTAATAAATAGGTTATTTATGAACAAAAACAATCTAAAAATTACTGAGGTGTAATGTTTATTGAAGTACTGATATATTGTTTGTCTTAATATTTAAATTAAGTCCTAACATTGTTCGTCTTCATCTTCGAACATTGTCCAGTTAAGGCATGTCTTGTTGTTATTGGTTCGACACTTGCAATGGTTGGGGAAGAATGTAATAAAGAAATAAAAAAATGTGTGGACATGTGAAAAAATTAGAAGAAAGGGATAATTGTGAAAGTTCGAAAAATAAATGAGTACACTTGTGCTGAAAATAAAAGAAAATGATGTTGAAAAGATAAAAATATTAAAAGTAGAGAAATATGTTTTTATGTTGGAAAACTCGTTGAAGGTATTAATGAAGATGGTGTTTGTTATTTGTGTTTTAAAAGTAATTGTAATATTAATGTTGTTCAAAGTTAGATGATATATTGTAAAAAGTTTATGTAATGCATCAATTCCCCCATTTTTAAGAGGTGGTTAATCCCTCTGAGTAAGTGTCATATTTTTATTCTTATTCTTTAATCTTTTTAAATTTATGTAATATTAGAAGTTAGTAATTGCCTGGAAAAATTCACAATTAGCTCGTGCACTTCTCTAGTTTTAATTTCACACTTTAAAGAAAATTCACATGTTGCGGAAAAAACCACAACTCAATTGTTAAACTCGCTAGCATGCATTTTGTTTCTCTCAAGACAAATCCACAAGGTGTCGAGTTCCCTAGTTTCAATTCTCCATCTTGGAGCAAAATCCACAAATTGTGGAAACTTACACAGCTAAGTTATGGGGTTCGACCTTCAATTTTTATCTGTTGTGGGATTTTGAGTTGGATTCACAACATGAGATGATTCTTGAGGAGGGTGGGATGCATCTGTTGGTGCCAATGGTGTAGTGTCTTGTGTTTGTGGTCATTGTAGGCAAGTTTTTTGTTATGTCTAATTATGTTGCATACACCACATTTTTTATTTCTAAACCCTTCTTTTCATATTTCAGTATCATTCTTCTCTATCTCCCATGCCTAAAGTCATCTCTTTTTCTTAGGTCTTATTGGCATTATTCTTTTATTTTAGGGAAATACATTTGGATATAGTGTAATTTCTCACACGTGTTGACCATTAATAGGATAAATAATTGAATAATAGGTCTCTTCATATGTTATCCTCGTGGACAAATGGCCAATGAAGTCTTCTCCATCTAAATTAAGAAATTTCATTGCAGCAAGAGCGTGACAACAAAGAATTACACTAATGCTTCATTTTCTACACGTGTGGTCCATTCTGTCAACATCAACGACAAATTGGTTCCTAAATTGATATACATGCCTTACTTCAAATAATTTATTTGCTGACCATCTGTCATGTATACAAAGGTACAACACAGTTTTCATTACAATACTCATGATGTAAAAAGATGTTAACAACTTTGATTAAAGTTACCTTGGTATCCAACATTTGGTTAAGCCTGATTCCTTTTAAAGTTTATTTAGCACTTTTGGGCAAATAGAGTCTTGGTATGATGTCATCTCTGTCATGTTCGTAGCCCATCTTCTCATATTGTAAACCCTAATGTCCTTTAACATGCGAGGTTTAGACCTATTATGAACCAGTACACTATTAAAACCCTCACACGTATTGTTCACAAGAGTGTCGCATTGTGATCTAGGGGTGAATCTAACTAAAACCCGATTTAATGTATGTTAATGAGTACAAGTGTATAAAGTATGGACCACAAATGTATATTAGTATTTATTATTACCTGGATGGAATAACAAACAAGTATTTAAAGACATCCAAATTGGTCTCTTTAATGTTCCTTGTCTCACTCTCCCAATGTTGTGGATATGTTGCCCTCCACATGAGACATTCAAGATATTTTTTCTTCGGAATTTTCTGTCGAAAATCTGAATACAAATGTATAACACAAAATCTTTGTTCTACTTGCGGCAAAAGTTCTTAAATGTTGATTTTGTGTTTCACGAATTGCAGACCAACCACACCTCTAATTACACAACTTACTTGAAATGTTTAAGTTAAAGTAAAGATCCTAAAGAACCCTAATTGAGTTTCAGTTAAAACAAGCAAACTTTTAATCGCAGAAAAACAACCAAAAGTAATATAATTGGTGTTCAAGGATTAAATCCAATAATTTCGTTAAAAAGAATGACTAAAATGAAGTAAAATTTGGAAGATAGACTAAAACAAAAAACGTATAATAATTTAAGGAAAAAAAAAACATATTTAACAATTTTTTTAAGATTAAATACGTTTTTATTTTTAAGAACTTTGAAATAAAATTAGAATATATTTATATTTTAAACTTTTATACATTTTTGTTATCAAATTTTAAAATTAATGAATATAATTTTTTTAATTTAATTAATATAATTTAAAAGATTAAAAAATTATTTTAATAAAGGTTTGAAAATTTGACAAATTATATTTTTGTGACAAAATTCCGGAAATAAAAAAAAATACTTTACTATTTTTTATTATATTTCCCCATGTGTGGGGAAAATCTAAATTATGTATAATTTAAAAACATTTCAAATTACATAATTTAATTTTTATATTAGATGCTATAATTCAAAATTTTAAAAATATTTTAAATTATACAATTAAAAACATTTTAAATTATACCTTTTGAATTATATAATTTAAAACATGTTTATAAATCCTTAATTATAGATTATATAATCACTACACTAAACAGATAAAGATATTTTTCCAAATGTTACAATCCAAAATTCTAAAGCAAAAATAATTTAAAAACCATAAATAACATAGGAAAGTGCTAGAAGAAAACATGAACGAAAAAATTGACTCAACAAGTGTACACAGTTTCTCAACCCTAAATTTTATTAATTGGTTAATATTTCATACTAATTATGTAGTTGGTTTTAAGTTTTTAATATTGATTCAAAATAAAACATAAATAAACGTAGAAGACTCGGTTCTCCAAAATTACCAAGTTCAAATCCTCTCCTCTACGGTCCACTGCACTCTCACAGCAGCATATTGAATATCCATCTCAGAGACGGAGCCTGGAGCTTGAAGCCTGAGCTGCTTCAACTATCTGAATTTCTGAACTCATCCATTCGTCAGCGCTGCTAGAATTAAAGTGAGATTTCTCTCTGTCAACTTTTTCCATGACCTGGATTTTCCACCGATCTACATTTCTCTTCGTTTTTCTTCTGAAGCGATATGCGATATGGAGACCGATAATTACTTTTGCCTGGTCATAAAGTCATTGTATTGATTCAAAACTAGCTAGACATTTAAAACATTAGGTGTTTACCTCCAGTCTTCTTTCTCTTTTTGCAGTTGAAATTCTGTTGAATAGCATTTACCCCTTTCCAGATCTTATTTTCTTTTTTCCGCCGAGATATCCGGAGGCTGAAAAGTGAAAACTTCAACCTCTGCCCTTTTTGCCCACCTTACACCTTTTGCTTGACTACATTACAAAGGCTCGAGGTCTGAGAGCTCTAGATGAAACCTCAATTTGTAATTAAAAGGCTAGTTAGTTTATATTTGCTTCTGCTGGTGTTCAGTAATCAAGAGAATGATTATTGGCCACTTTGGTTATTACGTGCTTGATTTGTGCATTTCCTTATGATCTAGATTGTTAAATACTCGGTGCTTTTGCTTGATAATTACTGAATATTTGATTTTTCCCCCTATTATTATTGTTATTATTATTATTATTATCATTATTATGTTTCTTGACTATCATTGTTTGTGGTAATTATAGATTGTTTAATGGAAAGTGGAGGGAACTCCCTTCCGTCAGGGCCAGATGGTGTGAAGAGAAAGGTTTCATATTTCTATGATCCAGAGGTTGGAAACTATTATTATGGGCAGGGGCACCCAATGAAACCACATAGAATTCGAATGACGCATGCTCTTTTAGCCCACTATGGATTGCTTCAACACATGCAGGTTCTGAAGCCTACTGCTGCCAAAGATAGGGACCTCTGCAAGTTCCATGCTGATGATTATGTGGCCTTTTTGAGAGGCATCACCCCTGAAACACAGCAAGATCAATTAAGACAATTGAAGAGATTTAATGTTGGTGAAGACTGCCCTGTATTTGATGGTCTTTACTCTTTCTGCCAGACATATGCAGGAGGCTCTGTTGGTGGTGCTCTAAAATTGAACCATGGAGTATGCGATATTGCAATAAATTGGGCTGGTGGTCTGCATCATGCAAAGAAGTGTGAGGCTTCTGGGTTTTGCTATGTTAATGACATTGTGCTGGCTATTTTGGAACTTCTCAAAATACATGAGGTTTCCCAAATTTAATTTCCCACATTATATCATTGATTTATGACTGTTCTCATTTTAATTCAGGTTGAATTTATTCCTTATATGACCAGCAATTGTAATTGATTTCAAAACTGGAACTGTAATTTAGAATAAAGAAGTGAATACGTTCTAGAGAACAATGGTTATGCAGATGGGTTACAATAGCCTAGTGGTTTGTGGTAGTTAGTAAGGGAAGTATATGGATACTATTACACTCATGAGTAGGATTTCTTTTTTGGATCTTTTGTAATTAACTATTCTATAGTTGGAAATGGAACTATTCCCTTGGCAGAGAAATACCATAGTTTGTTTCTTTGATTTCTATCTCTTTCCTTTATCTCTCAATTTTTCATTACACTTTGAGGGCCTATCAGTTGGTCTGACTTGCCTTGTTTTGAGTCTGGTCAGTGTGACTAGTAACTGTGGAAGCTAGGGTGGACTCTTTGATGAAGTTCCTCAGAAGTTGGTGTTGCAACTTGCTCGTATGGAGGAAATCAAGAAGTTCCTCGCACAGCTAATGGAAAAAAAAGTATTGAGTGGACAAATGATAATGATGACGGTGTTGAAGATCAAATTATCTGTATTTGGATGCGCATCGCTGAAGACAATCTCACATCACACTAAAGCTAGTACATAAAGCTTCCACATGTTGAAGATGATGCATAAATATGAAATATGCATTTTATTAATCACACAATAAAGCCCAAAGAACCAAGTGGAATTGTAGGTGAGAAAATTTTCTCCAAGGTCAATGAAAAGAGTCTCCTCGAATAAAAGAGGTTGTCTTTGAAAGGGATGACCTGATAGGCTGATCGGGAGGATTGCAGGAGTGGAGAAATTTTTTAGGTTCAAAGCTTCTCATTGACACAACATACTTCTGACCCATAGAAATACTTAGTATATGTTTTCTTTTTATTCCTAATTTTATGTAGGAGATAGTGACTAATGAATTGTGTGCATGTGCACTGGACATGCCCAAATTGAGCTGTCATAATATTTGTTAGAAATTTTCTTTTTGCAGTTAGGAAACTGTAATCGACTTGAGCATTATCACAGCCAGTTGGGCAATAAAATTGAGATATCACCATTTTAGTAAATTTATATTTTCTCTTACTGTTCGCTGCAATCAATTACTCTGCTCCTTGCAACTAAATCCATTATGACATTGGAATCCCTGTTCTGAGTTAGGATTATTCTCAGGTTACTCTCTGGATATCCAAATAGTCCCATTTGGTATCATAGAGACAGGTGGATTCATCAGCAATGGCTGTTATGACCTGAAGTCACATTACAATAGTTGAGCTCTAGAAGAAACAAGAATTTAATGATTTATTAGGGAAAATTAGTGAGTATGACCTGTTTGGATCATCTAGATGCAGGAATGGAAGAATCAAGAGCTTATTACAGGCCCAATCTTCCTAGAACCACCATGATGATTTCTCCACCAACAATCCCCATTTTGGCAATCGAAATGAAACCGACGACTCCTGCTCTACTTACATCTCTAAGGTGGAATTCTGGTTTGATGGTAAGGATATGGAAGAATGGTTGTGTAAGTACATTCAGTTTTTTTTCTCTGGATGGTACAGTGTAAGCTTGCAAGGTTCGTTTAGCCTTTATACACCTCAATAGAGTTTCCTACAGTGGCATCTGAACTATATGTGTAGCAAATTTGGTATCCACCCTCCCTGGTCTGCATACATTGCCGATGTAGCTCAATGATTCGACAAAGTTTATAATGACCTGCTAACTCTAATTAAAGTCAAATGCAAAGGCAGGCTACATGAATATGTGGATGATTTCAAGCTTGCCTGAACTCAGGTAGCCCTTCTTCCTGAACAGGCCTTGAGCATATTCTTGGCTGGATTGGAACATGAAACCCAAAGTGACAATCAGGATGTTCAACCCCAACTCTATTGCTCCTGCAACTCAACTTGTGAAATTGCATGAAGCTTCCAAAGCTTCTATCAATAAGCACAATGTCAGCAACCATGTCCCTCCTGCTAAATTCACTAATTCCCCTCCTAAACCTCATTTTTCCATAATTCCATTAGTTGAAACATAAGATATCTCAAGTTTTAGTGCTGCAGTTGGCTGAGGAATACCCTACTGCAGAAGCTGGAAAGGTAAACCTGAATCATCGGTGGATGGTATTGCTGTCGAGACTCCTCAATTTTCTGTGAATGCTACGACTGGAAATTCTAGTTTTTGCACCATGAAAGTAACTGGCCTTCACAAGCTTTCAGCACTGGCAGATTGCCACAACCATAGAACATCAAACAACTAGGAGAATTTTTCAGTTTTGTTGGCTATTATCAAATATTTGTCTCTACTTTTGGCAAAATTGCTAAGCCTTTAATTGACATGCTTAAGATGGGGGGATTTACTGGTCTAAGGAGCAACCATTGGGTTATTTTCTTGGAGGTCTTCATTCAAGATTAATATTCGTTATCTCATCGACATTTCAATGGCCATTGAGTTAGCCTTTAAGTTGGAGTCTTGGAGGAAGATTTCAAGCTGGGTGGGGAGCTACATGATTTTAAGAAAATTATTTTTCTTTTAATTATTGGTTGCCATCAAACATCAATTCTTTAATGAAAACTAGTTTTTGTAGTTGTTGTTATAGGTTCTTCTGAGTTAGGAGAAAATATTGTGTTGAGTTACAAGAAGATATTGTAATCATTACAAGTGTGGTACTGGAAGATTCTAGAGATCTTTGTAATCATTACTCTAGGGGGTAAAGTTCTCTCCATATATATGCTCATGTACTGTTCTTAAATACAATTTCAATAATGATCTCTTTCCTCTCATATAGCTAACCCTTTTAAATTGGTTCTAGTGGCACCGCGAGCGAAGCGACTCTTTGGGTGAATAAAAGTGATTGTTGGGTGCAATAAAGGCCTACAAATGTGTGTTGGATCTTGCTATGAAGTTTCTTTTCATAATGTTATAGAAACTGTATTTGAAGACTTAAGGAAGATGAAGTTTGCAGAGATAACAAAGATAACACAGTATATTTCTTTCAATGGAAAGTATTACAGAAAACAATAACTCTGGCTCTTCGAGGGTCTAATATCCGCCCACATATATTTTCTTTTCCCTTCCCTTATTCTCTAGACCCCAAAAGTATTTATACAAACCTCTCTTATTCATGAACTAACTCTACTGACATGGTAACTGACTCCCAACTACTTGTACTTGCATCAAATAGCTTTATTCCCATTTCCTTTATTTCTTCTCCCATAAACCTTTGCAATAGGAGGCTTTCCAATCAGTAACTGCTTCCAAAATCTCTTGCTGACTAACATCATTTATTCTGCAATTAACAACTTTTGGAATGAAATTCAACTCATGACCTTCAGTTAATACTTCAGGCAGGGGTTGTGACTTTTGTGTAGGTTGTATAACTTTTTTCAAGAGTGCACATGGAATACTTGATGAATTTTAGATTGAGGTGGAAGCTCCAGCCGGTATGCAACTGCCCCTACCTTAGCTAGAATTTTCTAAGGACCATAATAGCATGGACTCAACTTCTTGTTCAACTTTTTAGCCAATGATCTCATCTTATACGGTTGTAGTTTGAGATATACCCAATCTCCCACCTCTAACTGAACATCTCTACGATAATGATTAGCATATGTTTTCATTTGATCTTGGGCCTTCAACATATTCTCTCGTTACTCTTTTAACAATGTGTCTCGTTGGTGAGTAAGTTGATTAATTTCCTGAACTCGAGAAGGAATAGTGTTTCCTCGTAGCAAGGGAGGAGGTTCTTGACCATAAATTGCTCTAAAAGGAGACATTCATGTAGATGCATTATAATTTGTGTTGAACCAAAGATTTGCTCAAGATAAGTGTTAAGGCCACTGCCTTGGCTTTGTACTTGTTAGATATTGTAAGCAAACTTTCAAGCACCCATTGACAACCTTAGTTTGTGGATGATAAGCTGTGTTCATGTGAAGCCGAGTTCCTATTAGCCTTAACATTTAGTTCCGAAAACTACTCATGAAAAGTTGGTCTCGTTTTGAAACAATTGTAACTAGAAATACATGTAGACGAACCACCTCCTTGATAAACAATTATGCTATAGTCTTTGCTGAAAAAGGGCGTGATAATGCAAAGAAATGAGCATTTGTTTTTAGATGATACACAAGCACTAGAACAAAACATTTTTCCTTCAGCCTTAGGAAGGCCACCTATAAAATCCATTGGTATGTCAGCCCTACTTTTATGTGGAACCAGAAGAGGTTGTAACATCCTGCTGGAGACAACATACTGGACTTATTTTCACTGGTTGATATCACAAGAAGCTACATAATCTTTACTTGAGATCTAAAACAGAGAAAAATAGTTCTAAAGGGCTTGAAAGACCCTTTTCAGTTCTATTATTTATATAGATAAAAATTTGATACAATACATAGATGGAAGATGAAGAGATTGTCCTAGACTGCTAGGAGCAATCATTATAGATAACCCAACACACAACTACCTACTTTAGGCCCTGCTCTACTAATCATAGGTAGACTTAATAATTATTTTAACACTCCCCCTCAAGCTGGAGCATACAAATTGTATGTTCCAAGCTTGGAACAAATAAACTCAATCCGAGGTCCCCTTAACGACTTAGTCAACACATCTGCGAGTTGGTCATTTGATCCAACAAACTCAGTACATATTTCTTTTGACAATAATTTTTCCCGAACAAAATGACAATCAATTTCTATATGTTTGGTTCTCTCGTGAAACACTGGATTTGATGCAATGTGAAGAGCAGCTTGGTTATCACAATACATCTTCATACTTTGGATGCCACAGAAGTTAAGCTCTTGAAGGAACTGCTTCACCCATATAAGTTCACATGTTAATGAAGTCATTGCCCTATATTCAGCCTCAGCTGTTGATCGAGCCACTACATTTTGTTTCTTACTTTTCCATGAGATAATGTTTCCTCCAAGGAAAACACAATATCCAGTAGTAGATCGTCTATCAATAGGAGAACCTGCCCAATCAGCATCACAATATCCTGATACCTGAAGGCTTCCTTTTTCTTCATATAATAGCCCTTGCCCGGGAGCCTTTTTCACATACCTTAGAATGCGAATGATAGCATTCCAATGGCCAACACATGGAGCTTGCATAAACTGACTAACCACTCCAACTGCAAAAGATAGATCCGGCCTTGTAATAGTGAGATAGATTAGTTTTCCAACTAGCCTCCTATATCTCTCCGGGTCGGAGAATAATTCACCTTCTTCTGTTGTTAATTTTTGATTTGGATCCATAGGGCTATCAACCGGTCTACAATCAATCATGCCTGTTTCTTGCAAAATATCCAGAGGATACTTCCTTTGGGAGATTACAACTCCATCTTTTGACTGAGCTACTTCAATGCCTAGGAAGTATTTGAGGCTCCCAAGATCCTTGGTTTGGAAATGTCTACACAAGTACTCCTTCAATTGAGATATTCCAGCAGTATCATTTCCTGTAATAACTATATCCTCAACATATACTATCAAGTAAACACATTTCCCAGGAGACGAATGATAATAAAAGACTGAATGATCTGCTTCACTGCGTTTTAGTCCAAATTTTTGAACAATGGAGCTAAACTTTCCAAACCAAGCACGTGGTGATTGCTTGAGCCCATATAGAGATCGGTTCAATTTACAAACCATACCAGACTCCCCCTGAGCAACAAACCCTGGAGGTTGCTCCATATAAACTTCTTCCTCAAGATCACCATGGAGAAAGGCATTTTTGATATCCAACTGATGAAGTGGCCAATGACGAATGACTGCCATTGCAAAGAACAATTGAATGGTAGTCATCTTTGCCACGGGAGAAAAGGTGTCACAATAATCAAGACCATAAACCTGAGTGTACCCTTTTGCAACCAGCCGGGCTTTGAGCCTATCAATGTCACCATTAGGGCCGACTTTAATTGCATATACCCATCGACAACCAACAGCCTTTTTGCCCGGGGGAAGTGGCACAAGCTCCCAAGTATGACTGTGGTCAAGAGCCTTCATTTCTTCAATCATGGCTTGTCGCCATCCAGGATGATCAAGTGCTTCTTTCACATTTTTAGGAATAACCACAGGAGATACTGAGGATAAAAGGGAATAAAAGGAGGGCGACACTCTGTGATAACTAAGAAAATTATAAATGGGATGAGGGTTTCGAGTGGAACGAGTACCTTTTCTGAGAGCAATGGGCCAACCAGAATCATCTTCACCAGGAGGCGTGACAGGAGATGGTGACGGAGAAGAATCTGAGGGAGGAGATCCACCATTTTCTGGAAGAGGATTACTCATCGGGGTACTGTGTCGAAGGATATCAGTATGTGGAGAGGAAGGTTCGGGAGGACCTTGGGCATGACTTGGATTGACTGAGGCATTGGAGATATTAGACTCAACCACTGGAAGAGGAAGGACCTGGTGGAGGATATGAACATCTTGAACAGAGGGAGAGAAGAAAGGTGTCTGTTCAAAGAAGGTAACATTGGCAGACATGTAGTACTTTTTGGTTTCAGGAGAGTAACACCGGTACCCTTTTTGAAGCCGAGAATAGCCCAAAAAGACACATTTGATCGCACGAGCAGAGAGCTTGTCGAGCCCCGGAGACATGTTGTGAACAAAACAAACACAACCAAAGACTCGAGGAGAGGTGTGAAAGAGAGGATCATTGGGAAAGAGAATGGAGAAAGGGACTTTATTATTGAGAGAGGAGGAAGGCATCCTATTAATAAGAAAACATGCAGTTAAGATGACATCCCCCCAATGATGAACAGGAATATTAGCACCAAGCAAAAGGGTACGAGCCGTTTCAACCAAGTGTCTATTTTTTCTTTCGGCTATACCATTTTGCTGGGGTGTATGAGGACAAGTGGACTGATGCAAAATACCATGGGAGCTAAGAAGTGAAGAAAAAGTTGATGAGAAATACTCTTTAGCATTATCACTTCTTAAGACTTTAATTACGTGACCAAATTGGTTCTTGATTTCATTCAAAAAAGATGTGAAAATGGGTAACAATTCAGAGCGATCTTTCATTAGATAAACCCAAGTACATCTAGAATACTCATCAATAAAAGTAACAAAATACCTAAAACCAAAAGAAGAGACGCGATTAGGTCCCCAGACATCAGAATGAATAATAGAGAAACTAGAAGTACACATTGATTGAGACCTTTTAGGAAAGACAGATCTAACATGTTTTCCTAGTTGACATGACTCACATTCTAAAGTCTGAAGACCACTAAGTTCAGGACACATCTTTTTTAACTTTGACAAGTGAGGATGGCCAAACCGATCATGTAACACTTTAGGGGGAAGAGCTGCAACACAAGATACCCGTGGACGAGATCCAAAATGGTATAAACCTCCAGCTTCATATCCTTCTCCAATCTGTCTCCCCGAGCCACGCTCCTGTATAACAAAAGATTTTGAATTGAAAGTTATTGAACAAGGTAACATTTTGGTTAACTGACTTAGGGAAATTAAATTGAATGGACAGTTAGGGACAAAAAGAACAGATATCAGAGTTAGAGAGGGAGACAGGGAGACTTGACCGACTCCCTTTGAACAAGTTTTAGAGCCATTTGCAAGGGTAATGAAATGGGGTTTTTCTTGGAGGGAAAGGGTTGAGAACAATGAGGTATTACCAGAAATGTGATCAGAAGCACCCGAGTCAATTACCCATGAATTTAGACCTTCCATGGATTGAGAAATGCAAGCTGTGGACGTACTTGGGGACTGAGATGATTGCGCCAAACTGTTAGACTTTAATCGCAGATACTCTTGATACTCTTCCTCAGTGAACTTGGAGTTGGAAGTGGAAGTTTCAGCCTTAGAGATATTGGCGGGTTTTGAAGGAAAGCCATGCAAGGAGTAGCAGTTTTCTTGGGTGTGACCCACTCTCTTACAGTAAGAGCACTGTGGACGTCCTCGACCTCCACGTCCTCCTCCTCTAGTGCCACGTCCTCCTCTTCCTCGCGTGGCAACCATGACAGATGGTTCCATTGTTTCATGAGCTTCCTGAGACTGAGACACCGGAACACGAAGAAGACGTGTGGTCAAGGCTTCCAAGGAAGGGACCTCATGACTTGTCAGAAGTTGATCTCTGATGTGATTCAAATCTGGATGCAAAGCACGGAGGATCATCACCATATAATACTTGTCAAGCTTCTTTTTGATATCTTCCGAAGATTCCACTTCCAAGAACATTCTCAATTCTTCCACAGCTGCTTGGGCTTCAGTCATGAAGGAGACCATATCATGGTCTGTCATTTTGAGACAGGCGAGCTTGTTTGCGGTATCATAGAGACGTTGAATATCATTAGCATAAATGCTTTGAGCTTTCTTCCAAAAAGTGTAACATGTCTTGAACGCTCTCAGAGATATCAAAAGCCGTGGTTCCACAGATTGCCACAATAGGGCACACAATTGGAAATCAGCTTGTTTCCATTGTTCAGCTTTGTCAGAAGGAACTTGGCTCCTATCCTGCTCAAGGTGGTCATAATGTCCTTGACCAAGGAACCACATTTCCACAGCAGCAGACCAACACAGATAATTCTTTCCATTTAGCTTTTCGGAAGTGATTGAGGGACTTCCAGAGAAAGAAAGAGCACTTCCAGACGCCATTCTTTGATAAAAACAGGAAAAGGAACCAGAAAAACCGTGAAGAACCAGAAAACCCTAGAGGGTTTCTTAGGGTTTTCTTAAAGGGGAGCTTCTGGACACACCAAAGTAGGATTTTGAGGGTCAGAACGGACAGAGGAGCAGAGGGCGACAGCTATGGAGGTGGCGCGGCGACTTTCCGGTGAGCAGAGGGCGGCGCGTGGACAGCACGCGCCTGTTCGCAGCGCACAAAGAGGCTGCGCGTGGCGGAGCGTGGAGGAGAATCAGGCGAACCCACCGGTGGGGTTGGCTTTCGCGTGAAGAGGCGAACCAGATTCAGTGGTCGCCGGACGAAACAGTGACGGCGGACGGCGGACGGCGGCGGACAACGGTGGACAGCAGCGGACAGATGCGAGATGGTGGACAACCAAGTTGAAGAACTTCAAACTGCAGTTGACAGCTGCAGATAGTGGCGAGACAGCCGCGGACAACGGCGAACGACACCGGACAGGTGCAAACAGCAGTGACAGTGCTGGTGGACAACCCAGGACAGAAACCAGAGCAGGATGAACCTGCTCTGATACCAACTTGAGATCTAAAACAGAGAAAAATAGTTCTAAAGGGCTTGAAAGACCCTTTTCAGTTCTATTATTTATATAGATAAAAATTTGATACAATACATAGATGGAAGATGAAGATATTGTCCTAGACTGCTAGGAACAATCATTATAGATAACCCAACACACAACTACCTACTTTAGGCCCTGCTCTACTAATCATAGGTAGACTTAATAATTATTCTAACAAATATCAGTCCTCATTCGCACCCAATAAATAAATCCTACAATTCATTTATATTTTCAAAAAAACCCCGAGTGCCCTCCAACATGAGTCATAAAATCCCACTAAAAGTCATTTTTCTTCAATAAAGAGTTTAAGGGTTTGGCTAGCTTACCGTAGTCTTTCACAAAGTGTCTATAATACCCGGTAAGACTAAAGAATCCTCTCAAACCTTTTATATTTTTTGGTGTGGGTCACAACCACATTGCTTCTAGCTTCTTTGGGTTCCCTGCCATGTCATCCATAGAGATAATGTGTTTGAGATATTCCGTACTAGTTTGCCCAAAAATACACTTGTTTTTGTTTACTCTCAACTCATGTTGTAACAGTACCTCCAACCTGCCTGTAGGTGTTGAATATGTTCTTCTTGATTGGGACTAAAAATGAGAATATCATAAAAAAAACTAATACAAACTTTCTCAGAAAAGGTTTAAACGCCTCATTCATCAATGATTGGAAAGTTGAAGGAACATTTGTCAATCCAAATGGCATAACCCCGAATCCTTAATGCCCTTCACTAGTTTGAAAAATTATTTTCTCAATATCTTCTTCGTGCATTCTTATTTGATGATAGCCCAATTTAAGATCCAACACAGAAAAAGTGGTGACTCCCCCAATCTCATCAAATAACTCCTCCATAACTGGAATAGGAAACTTATTGGGTATTGTAGTTTTATTCAGGGCTCTATAATGAACACAAAACTGCCATCCCCCATCTTTTTTCTTAACTAAAATAATAAGACTAGCACAAGGACTAACACTTTGGTGAATGATGCCTGCTCCCAGCATCTCTATCACCAAATTTTCAATCCGTCTTCTGGTAGTGGGGATATTTGTATGGCCTATTCTATGGTATTTGAGAGTCTGCTTTTAGAAGAATTGCATGATCTTGCTTCCTTCGAGGAGGCAGAATACCCGGAGCTTCAAAAACACGTGTATTAGTTGGGTTTGCAGGTGTCTACAACAAACATGCATTTGGTTAAATTGAGAGATGGATTTGAAAAGCAAACACAAGGATGCTACAATGATCTCCACCCTAGTCTAGGAGTGTGTTGTCTAAATTCTTTTGGGTCTTTGAATTAGGATGAGTCAATTTGATTCTGGGAGTGGCTTGGTTGGCTACCTTGGGGAAGGTTTTGGCTAATTTGAGTAATTCCAACATGTCATTCATGCATAATGGTGTAGTAGTCCTGGAGACCCAGAGTTAGCTAATCCTCTTCTGTAGTGACTTTTCACAAATTAATAGAGGTAGAATATACTTCATTGCTTTGATTTTTTCTATTAACTAGTGTGGAGATACCTAATAAGGAGAATAGTGAATGGTGGGGAGTTAGACATGATTGCTCGGTAACAATTATTATACAGCGGTTATTTGATAATTTTTTTGTTGTGCTCTCTCTCCAAAGGGGTTTCCACCCAATAAAGCAATGAATCATTGTATTCCACTCAAATGTGGTGCTAACTTGGTTAATGTGAGGCCATATTGGTACACTGCGTACAAAAAAAAAAGAGATTTGAAAAATTGATTGAAGAAATGCTGGAGTCTGGATCATTCAACCTGGTTGTAATCCTTTTCCTAGTCCAGTTATTTTGATCGAGAAAAAGTAAAGGAGTGGGGGGCTTTGGTGGATTACAGAGTCCTAAATAAAGCCACAGTAATAAGTCCCTGACAAATACCCAATTCCTATGATTGAGAGTTATTGCATGAATTACAAGGGACATCTATCTTTTCCAAGATTGTTCTACGAGCTTTTAATGCTCACCCATGCCACTTTAAGTTCTTGGTTTTACCTTCTGGGTTAACTTATGCACCGACCGCATTTAAATGTGCAATGAGTTCTATTCTCCATAGAAAACATGTGTTGTACAATGGCTCGTATCGTACCCAAAGATCAGGCAGTGAAGGGTTCTCTAATGGTTTAATTTAAGGTTTTTGGTTTATTGGTTCCTTCAATATGCTTAATACATATTATTATCTAATAAGCTCTTTTTTCTTTTCATGAACTGTAATTGCTGGATGTTTTTAACTCAAAAAAGTAGAGTGTCTTGCAGACTTGTGCTCTGGTGTTCTCAAAGACCTAGAGATGAATTCAAATTAAGCAGGCAATTGTTTTGAATGTTTTTCTTTTCATGTTACTTATTTCAACAAACTGAGTTGTATTTCATATAAATTTTCCTACTTTTATATCAGCATTTGATGTGAATCTTTTCTTTTTCCTGTCCTTGAGACCAATGCTTGAGCTAGAGCTTCCCTTCTATTTTTGAAGGGGATTTAATGTGCGTTTTTCTTTTACTTTAATGAGGCAGACATTGTTTATTGCCTTCATATGTCTGGTTGCATTAGAACTTGTTTAAGATGCGGGTTACCAGTGACATTACCTTCTGCATTCCTATCAATGTTAAATGTTTTGTAATGAATATTTTTTCCTAAGTGCTCTATCATAGTAATCTGCATTCTCTTTATCATGTGCAGCGTGTTCTATACGTGGACATTGATATCCATCATGGTGATGGTGTAGAGGAGGCCTTTTACACCACTGATAGGGTCATGACTGTTTCATTTCACAAGTTCGGGGATTACTTTCCTGGAACAGGTGATATTCGTGATACTGGATATGGTAAAGGGAAATATTATTCACTTAATGTTCCCTTGGATGATGGAATCGATGATGAGAGCTATCAGTCCTTGTTTAAGCCAATAATGGGAAAGGTTATGGAAATTTTTAGGCCTGGTGCTGTTGTATTACAATGTGGTGCTGACTCTTTATCTGGAGACAGATTAGGTTGTTTCAATCTTTCCATAAAAGGGCATGCTGAGTGTGTCAGATATATGAGATCTTTTAATGTTCCCCTTCTATTGCTTGGGGGAGGTGGCTATACAATAAGAAATGTGGCACGCTGCTGGTGTTACGAGGTATTGTGTTGTGTGATTTTTCTTGAACTTTTTCTGGTTGAATTATCTTATTGTCTGTCTCCTTTAAAAGGATGAATATGGATGCCTGATAATTATGTTCCCAGTAGTAATTTGATTTTGGATCTCTGCAATGGACATGAATACGGGTACAAAAGTTTCAATGAAGAAATCACAATAGTTCGACTGATACACTTTTTCTCTTGTGTGAAAAAGCTCTTTGGTGCACACAACTCAAAGCACTGGTTCAGATTTAGTTGTATAGCATTATTGAAAAAGGTTACTGAAAATATCTAAAGATTAACACTTTGTTCACTTGAATGGATTTGGGGGAGAGTGATTGAATAGATTTGAGAGGATTTAAAGGTAAATTTTGTTGTTGTTTATTTGGAGGTAAGTGAGAGTGAATTTGGAAGTAAATTTTTTTAATCTGTCACATCAATCAAATCCTACACTAATTCTCACAAACTTTACTTCCAAATCCACTCTCACTTATCTCTAAATCTACTCAAATAAACAACAAAAAAATTAACCTTCAAATCTTCTCAAATTCATTCAATCACTCTCCCCCAAATCCATTCAAGTGAACAAAGCCTAAAAATTGAGGTATGTCTGCCTATTTTTTTGGCTTTTAGCAGTCCTGTTGAAACCAAGTATATGAGAATCAGTATTTGCACTATGCAGTGTTGATTTGATCTGTACACCTGATATTTGTGCCAAGTAAAAGTACTCTATTTTTTAAGCAGAAAGTGTTCTCTGATTAACAAATTTCTATTGGTTGTTGATCAGACTAGCGTTGCTCTTGGGATTGAACTAGATGATAAGATGCCTCAACACGAGTATTATGAATATTTTGGTCCTGATTACACTCTTCATGTTGCTCCAAGTAACATGGAAAACAAGAACTCTCGACATTTATTGGATGAAATAAGAGCAAAACTTCTTGATAATTTATCTAGGCTTCAACATGCACCAAGTGTCCCATTCCAGGAGCGACCACCTGATTCAGAGCTACAAGAGGTTGGTTTTGTATCTATTGAGAAATATAATACACTTTTTTTCCAACTCTTTATTTTATGATCTCTTAATCATTATTGAACTAGTTGCCTACTTCCCTCATAGATATGTATTTGAATATCCTTTGGCATGTAAATATGATTGAGTAGGAGCATATCACGGTTCAAATTCTGCTATTATGTTCAGGAAATAGATATTTCTCTCTCATTGCTTAGATTTATTGCATCCTAGTGGAGTTACTACTCTTAACTTTTTTCCAATATCCAAACTGCAAAGGTTGCATTTGAAACGGAAAGATCTGCAGATTTTTTTAATTTATTTTAGACACAGCTTATTTTCAAAAATCCACCATCACAAAACTTGTTAAAAACGTGGCTACTCTGTAAACATGTTTCAGAAAAGCAGTTATCACGTCTCAAGTTGAAGTCAGAAATTTGTCTAGAGCATTGAATATTATATATTGAAGAAAAAACGTGTTCATTAACACGTACGAGCATGCTCATATGATCCGTCATACTTTTTTCTCAGAGATTTGTTTGTCATTTACCATTATTGTATTGACAAAGTGCTTGAGTAAATATTGAGAATTACTTACTATTCATATCCAGAGAGATGAGAATCAAGATGATAGAGATGAAAGATGGGATCCAGATTCTGATATGGAGGTTGATGATGACAGGTATTTTCTTGTGCTTCTGTTGCCCATCTTGATAGTGTCTTTTGAGGTCCTTTAATTGATCTGTTTTCTTTACAGCAAACCTCGCAGAAGGGTGAAAAGTGAACGTGTTGAAGCTGAGCATAAAGATGCAGTATGTCCCGACCTGTTTTCTTTGTCCTTGCTACATTGGAATAATCTTTTAAATATTACTGAAATCAAATGAACTAGGCATCAGAATGAGTAAAAAGTACATTATAGTGAATTTAATGAAAATTATATTTCAATTCAATTCTGAGTATAATTTTATTTTTTACGTGACGTGTCATTTTAACAAATTACAATATATTTTATTACATTCTCAATTGGATTCCTTTCATTATTTATTTTCCCAGTGATGGGGTTCAGGTTATGACACTTGTGTCTCCTTATTCATATTGCTAAATGACGGGCTTGTGCAGTGATTTTTCTTGTTTTAGTTTTAAGATGAATTAATTACTTTTAAGTGACAATTAAGAGCATATTTAAAATTTCAGGAAAGTTATCATAAACATCTGGACTGTGGAAGAGATTTTCTCACGCCTTTCAAGGAGATTGCATGCTCCAAGGTTAAATGTTTTGGCCTTCATATACTAAAATTTCTCATTTTGATCACACCAGGGGTGTTAAAATTGCATCTTTTCAGGTGTCGGCGGGGGACTCAATGGCAGTGGATGAACCATGCATCAAAGAGGAGCAGGATAATTTAAAAGAGCTTTCTGATCACAGGTCAAGATGAAGCACTAGTAGGAATTGGTCAACCCTTCTCCCCCACTAGTGTATGTTGACCTGTAAAGTAAATTATAGTTTCCTCTTACGGCAGTTTGGTTCATTCACGTGATGTCTCTGTAGTGTTTCAAATTTTTGGTTTATCTGGAAACTGAAGAGATATAGTGCAAACTTTGCCTTGGCTTTTGATGTCTAATATTACTGCAAGATAAAGCTCTGTTGCCACAAATGGTTGTAGTTTATTTTTTCTGTATGTTTTACTATGGTAGGCTTTTTATCAAAATATCTAGTATGAGGAGCAGCCCATCGTTGGATCCATGAGATGAAATATAAAGATTCTTGTGTTGCTTGCAAAAGGGAAGAAGCAAACACATTCCTTAACCATAACTCTAGGTTGTCATTTGTCAATAACAACAGATAGTTCAAGGAGACCATCGCTTCTCAGTTCAGTGGTGCGGGCATTGCAGCCGCTATTCCGGAGTGGTGGAGCGGGTCCTGATGTTATTTCAAAATCAATTGAGAGATACATTGACGTTTCAGAAGTGGTAATTAGTGGGGTTATTTGCGAGTCTTAATTCTGCATCAGGCCCTATAGAAAGGAAAAACCCCTCTACCCTTCGTTCTTCTCCAAGCTCCGTTTTTGTCGGAGCACTGCTTTTTTCAGTAACCCCTTTGTCTTCCATTCTTGCAGTTTTAAATTTTTATTGTGCTCAGTTTTTTGTTTTCCCCTTTATTCTACATCTTTAACCTCATTTTACTCTCCACTCTCCTTTTCTTTAATGTATGTTTATCGAAAATACGAATAGTATGATAGGATACAATTCATACCCTCCACAAAACAAATAATATGAAGGTTTTAGTTCTTGAATTGTGTTCGAACGATACAGGTGCCAACTGCAAGCCAAATCACGATATGGGTCATCATGACCACTGAATTGGGTTGGTCTTCCAATTTTTTTTTAAAATTCTAATTTTTTTTATCTATACCCTTTTTCCTTAATACAAGATCGTTTCTATCTCCTTCTCACATTTTGGTCTATTGTTCTCACAGTCTCGTCTTCCCTCTCTCATCTCATTTCCTCTCAGCATTATCACCTCTCATCTCATTTCCTCTCAGCATTATTACCAAGCTCTGTGGTGCAACATTGTTGGAGGTTGTACAATAGAAGTGCAACTTCGTTGCAGGTTGTGTGGTGGTGGTGCAACGTTGATGGAGGTCAGTGCGACATCATTGGTGGAGTTTTGCCTAGAAGGTCTATTTTATACCGGGAGGTTCTATTTTGTGCACCTTTGGTGGATGATACTTAAGAAATGAGTAAATAAAATATTATATATATATATATATATATATATATATATATATATATATATATATATATATATATATATTATATTTAAGTATACATTACATTTGAGTAAATCTTATTATTCACCAATTCAGAATTCAAACTATGTAAAACTATTCGCTGTTCAACTATCATGTTCTACTAGTTTACCCAGTCATTTTTCTCCCATTTTCCATTTCTTTCTTTAAAAAATCAGTCAATTTTTTTCCATTTTCCTTTTCTTTAGTTACAAAAGGGAGATGAACTTTATCTTTCGTTTAGGTAGAGTTTGTATTATTAACAAAATAAGAAATAGAAAATTCCATAGGTAGATGCTTTAGAAAAAAAAAAAATCAGCGTATCACAATAAATAATTATAAATGAAATTTAGCACAATAGAAATACCCACACACAAACACAGGTGTTTAAAGCCGTGTGGGTTTTGCTTTTGTCCTCTAATTTTCTCTCTCTTGGGCATGTTTATTGAAATCATACTTTTTAGTGATTCAACGTGAAAAAAAAAATACTATTTAATGATTGAATGAGGATTGTTGGATTGCATAATTTGAAAATTTATTGTATAAGTCTATGTTTTAAAATCCGAAATATGTTTTTGGATACAAAAAATCTCACATTACACAATTCAAAAAATATTTTAAATTGTTCAATTCATCATGTTTTTATTCATATGTTTTTAAAGTATGTAATATAGAAATGTGTTTCAAAATGTATAATACAAAAATCCAAAATATTCTTTTGAATTTGAAAAGTATTCTAATTATGTAATCTGAAATACCAGATTACACCATCACAATCCAAATATATTTTGAAACCTGAAAATATATTTGAAATTATGTAATTCATAATATATTTTTAGATCTGTTCAGATTATACACTTCAGTCGTGTCCCAGAATTACATAATCATAAAATCTAATGCCTAGACATTTTCAACTTTTCCAACACCCCTTACAAGATGCAGAAACCATGGGTTCATAATACGCTATTGTTGTCGTAGTTTTTTTTTTTTGGTCTAGCTATTGTAAATGTCCAAGAGCTATCGTTTGAATCATGCAATTCTAGTAGTGAAAAATAACAATCTTCACAGTTTACACCGCTTTTGTTGTCCTGCTCTGCCCTCACACAAATGAAAAGAAAAATGCACAAATCTCAAACTCAGTAACCAATCCGAAAGCCTCAAAAATTGATAAAGAAAAAAAGAGAAAAGTGACAATCACATTCTCAGTACGTAATTCCAGTTACTAAGCTTTCGTATATCTGATTATCAATCCCCAAATCCTCTTTCAACCATTATTCAGTCTATAGATGAAGTGAGAGACCTAGTTCTCCCAGTTGCTTCTGGTCAAGATATGATACATGATCCATCGAAATTAAATGTCTTCCTAGATCAACTAAGTCTTTCGCCTCAATTTTGTACGTCGATTGAAGTTTTTCAGCTTCACGGTCTGCTGCCTCGGCTTCAGTAGTAAGGAGATTCGCTTCTTCTATATCACCCATTTTTAGTGCGCCAGCCTTTTCAGCTCTAGCAGTAGCAGATGCCAAACGTAGCTTCTGGTATCTGACCATTGCCAACTCTTTCTCCTTTAATAAAATCACTCCCTCAGTCTCCTGTAATTTATTAAGGGTTTCTTTGATTTCTTCTTCAAGCTTCTCAAGATTTAATGTAAACTTGTCCATGTCTATCTGGATGCTCTCTTTTTCAACACACAGTGACTTTGCCTCGGTAGCTATTCGAGCCGCCTCCTTGAAATTTCTTGCAGCAGTAGCAACTTTCTTTTCTGCTTCTAGTTCTGGGACTCTTTTATCAATGAAAATAATCCTCTGCTTGAAGGATGCTATCTCTTGCTGGATGCTTGACTTTCTTGAAGATAGTTCCTAGAAACAGTGTAATGAAATTTGTGAACAAAAACTACCAAAATAATTTTCTTTATCGGGAAAATAAGTGACTTGCTTGTGTAGCTTTTGAATTTGATTACTTATGGAGTGGGACTATTTATTATATATTGAAGCAACTTGACTTGTGCACAACTTCAAATTTAAGGTTATTAGGTGGTACACAGGAGGCAGGCATACACATTGGGAGTCTATGATCATCCATCACATCTCAGCCATATATATATACACACAATTTTAAACACAAAAATCAGAATTAACCTGCAAGGAAGTTCTAGCGGCAGAAACCTCCTCTTGAAACAATTTGACATCTCCAGAAAGCTTTTCCTCGTTCTCTGCAAGTGTCAGTTTGTCCCCCCTGGACTTCAATATAGATGACATCAAATTTCTTCTCAGTTTAACTGTTTCACGGTATCCCTCAGCTTCCTCTGAAGAAATACTAGCAAAATTCCTAAGTCTTGCTCCCATTTCTTCTTCCTGTGTGAGAGAGTTATCAATCTCCCCCTTCTTTAGAGTCAAAGTTTCAGTTTCTAATTTCACATGCGCAAGGGCAGACTGCAATTTGTCATACTTGACATTAATGCTTAACTTCATCTCTTCAAATCCAGAGAGAACTTTATTTATCTTATTTTCTACAGCTTCTAAATTAGAGTCATTGTCTGCTATCTCCTTTTCTTTCTGTTTAACTAAAGCAAGAAGTTGATCCAATTCACCCATCAACACATCCTTTCTTTTACAAAGAATCTCTTTTTCTCTTTTGTCATCCTGGATTGAATGCTCAATGGAATTATTCAATTCTAAACGAGCTTCATTCATAAATTGTGCTTCAATCTCCAATTCCATCTTTTTAACCTCCATAGCTTCAGATGATGAAAGCCATTGGTCCATTTCTTTTGAAAAAACTGATGTTGCTTTCTTCAGGATAGAATCTGCATTATTTAAAGCGTTCTAGAAAAAGAGGAAAACAGTCACATCAGAAATGTTAACCATGATTGATTTGTAAGGGGATGTCAACGAATGAGTAATCAATTGTCTCGTGTTACCAGAGGATGAAACTTTAGAATTTGTAACATTTGATTTGATTGATGGATTGGTGTTAAGTTACAAGGAAATGCAAAAAGCTGTAAACTAGACAAAATTCATTTCACCTACGCTTGGTCAACCTTCCGCCTGAACTTATTATATAAACGATGTAAGGGAAGAAAAAAAGTGAGGAAAGAAATGACAGTTATGCAACTGCAGTATGTATTAAGAGTAAACTAGTAAAGGATGTATATTTAACTAACCTTTGCATAATGGTCGAGCAGGATAGCGCATTGTTCTTCGGCAACTAACTGAGATTCAAGGGTATGCTGCAATTTTAAATCTAAAGCGTCGACAAAAGCATCGGCTTCTCTCAAAGAATTGATGTAAGTCAGTTTCTCCTTTTCGGCAACAGAAAGCTTTTCGCTAACCTTTTCGGCCCTTTCGAAATCTTCAGCTTCGCAGGCTTCTTCCAATTGCTTTTCGAGTTCCATGTATCTGAGCGAAGCAAGATTGGCATTCTCAACGATTTTTCTTCTATTTCTGATGGAATCCTTTCGAGCAGAAGAAGCATTTTTTACCAGTTGACTGGCAAGGTTAAGCTTCTCACGTATGGTGGCCTTGATTTGCTCAAACTCTGCCTCAGGAAAAGCCGATGCATGTTGTTGATTCAAATTATCATTCCCTGATATGGAGGAAGATTCAGCAGATGGTTCTTCCTCAGGAAAAACTGAAACACGATGTTGTTTCCGATTCTCATTCTCTGATTTGGAGGAAGATTCAGCAGATGGTTCTTCCCCAGAAAAAGCTGAAGCGTGTTGATATTCCCGATTCTCATTGTCTGATTTGGAGGAAGATTCAGTAGATGGTAGGGAAAGAGTAACAGCATCAGCATCAGCATCATCAGTGGCAGTGATAATGGAGGGAAGGGTCTCTGGGAGCCGAACAGTATGAGCAGCGCCGAGGCTTTCACTGTCATAAATTGGTTGGGGGAGCGGAGAAAGAGTGTGAGGCATGTCGTTGAAATGAAGGGTATCTCTACCATATCCTATCCTCAAGCCAGATCGTTTTCTCCTTCGAGGGGGCTGACCCTGACTCGGACTCTGACCCTGACCCTGTGTAGAGGAAGAAGAGGAAGTTGGAGCGGTAGCAGATACAGATAGCTGGTGTTGAGATTGGAGATCGTGGTCGGCTTCAGCTGCTAGTGAGTTTTGGAGGGGATCCACCACAAGCGTGAGGTCGGAGAAGAGATTCTCGTCAAGGGGCTGCGATGTTGTCAGCGCATCACTACCATTGTAATTGTCTTGTTGGACCTCTGCTTCAACTCCAATTTCAATATCGGCAGCAGGGTTAAACAGTACCATCCCGTCAAACAGCGAATCCATATCATCGCTTTTCTTCCCATCTGAAGCCATCGTCTCACTTCTTACTTCCCCAATCTCCCCCCTCCGATTGCAGAATCTTCCTAAATTAACTCCCTTATATCTTTTGCATGAAAAACATCATCGGCTTTCTGCGTTTTTTTTTTATTTGGGAAGGAAAAATAGGATGAAGAGAAAATAGACGAATGATAAATAAAATTTCCAAGTATTTTTTTTTATCTTAAGCTTAATTAAATTTTAATTGCATAGTAAAGGTGAGTTTTTTCTTTTTTTTTATTATGACACAGTATCAACAAATCTTTGACCATGTTTATAATTTTTTTATCTGAAATTTTTTTATCACCTCTTCAAAAGTAAAAAATAACGAACATAATTATCAAATAATTTGGAAGTCGTTGCGCTAATCAATCAAGAGGAAAGAATTAAACATTATCAAGATTTTCTTTTAACATTCAAAATCTTTAAACACATTATCAGATTCCTCACCTGTATGAAAGAATTAAACATAAGTTTCACACTTCATAGGTGCAAGTTACATAATACAATGGCGGGGAATCAAAAGTGATTCTGTAAAAGTTAAAGCATTCGAAATTTAGACATGGATCCAATAATAGAAAGAATACTATAACCAAGACACATCAGAAAAGAACTATTTGGAAAGCAGGATTCTTTAAATGGAGTTACAAAGACTACAGGACTTATTTATAAATTAAAGTTAAGATTTAGACGAGAACTTTATCATAACCTCCACATAAAAGAAGTCAAATGATATAAAATAAAAATGTAAGATTATAAGATTGTAAAATTATAGGATTGTAAAATTATAAGATTGGAAAAGTGTAGGATTATAAGAATGTTAGATTGTAAAATTGTAAGATTGTAAGATTATAAGATTTTGTGGATTTGGAGGTGTTTTTATGATTCTTTGAGCGTTCTGCTGCTGTCTATCAAGTAAGAGAAGCTAATTACATTGATTTTAACTTATAATTATTGATTGTATGCTTGTATAATAGTTAGTTTGTGTAATTGAACTATTTGATAAATATGACCTGTTCAGTTGAGTTAGGGGTTTTGAATTGTCTTTAGTAATTGCATGTTTAAATTTTGATATATTGCATGAATGAGATTACATTTGAGGTTAATTGAGTTATTGATTTGTGTATAATATGACGGTTGGTTATTTTGGCATTTGTGGTTAGTGTTAAACTGATTTACTAGGTTTGAATGACATAAATATGCAAAATTTTGTTTTGCAGAACAATGTAGACTCGTTGGGAGAGCATATACTCGCTAGGCGAAGTCAAAGTCAGAGAGTTACTGATTTAGTAGTCGCTCGGTAGATCAAAGTCACAGAGTTCATTGACTTGACAGTCACTGGCGAGAATATATTTGCTAGGCGAGTTTTGGAAGAATTTAAGTATGTAAGTTTCATTGATATTCTCATTGAGAGAGCTATTTCGTCGTTGGTAAGTGTGCTGTCAAGCACTACTCGTTGAGCGAATGTGATGTCAAGCACTACTTGTTGAATGAGTGTACTGTCAGGCACTACTCGTCGGGCAAGTTAATCTGGTGGCAAAGTGAGTGTGCTGTCAGGGACTACTCGTTGAATGAGCAAATCTAATGGCTGAGCAAGTGTGTTGTCAGATATTAATCACTAAGTGAACATATTTGATAGCTGAGCGAGCGTGCCTTCAGGCACTACTCATTGAGCAAGTAGATCTAATGGCTAAGCAAAAATATCATAAATTTAACTAAATTTTCATATGTTTTTTATGATGTCGTTAATGTTTGTTATTATGTGAATGTTAAAACAATGGTTGGTTTGTGAAGTTTTGATGAGAATGATTGATAGATTTATGAATACATAGGTATGCGAATAATAATGAGTATTGTATTTGTGTTTGGCGTAATTCCATGAATCTAATTAAGAGATTCTATGGTGACGTTTCATTAGTGTAAGCATTGATCCGAGAGTCGAAACGTTGGAGGTTATCATGTCCCTCTAATAATCATTCAAGCTCAAGTAAAGTAAAATGAGGTATGTGGTGAGAGGTGTATGAGGTCCTAATCTAGGGGTTTTACCTTGGCCAAAGATGTTAACGAACTAACCTTGTGTGTGGTAAGGTGAAATTCATTGACAATAACTTTACAGAGTAATAAAGGCCTCCAGAAGTGCATGACCCCTCTAGATTTCACATAAATGTTGCTTTATCTAGATAATTGAGTCTAGAATGATTCATTATATGTGATAGGGTTGTTTTATGAATGAGTGATGTATGATGATTATTTCTATGTTTGTTTATGAAAACTCTTTTGCACATCAATTTACATTTTCTTCTATGTTATTTTCTTTCTTTTACAATGATCACTGATGAGTACATTATTATGTCCTCATTTAACCTTTAATATTTGATTTTTAATTGGTTTTTGTACTTTAAAAAAACATTTTAATTAAGATTTATTATAATTGGGATTATTGAGCATGATATAGAAAAACATGTTAAAAATAATTTTTTAGTTGCATAAATGTTCTTTGAATATTTTAATATGTGTTAGTACAGTTGTAGTTAAGTTGAATTCATTAAGGTGTGAAAATAAATTAGTTATTCATGACACCTTAAAGATAAATACAAGAATAACAAATAATCAAGACCACTAGAAGTCAAGTCAAACATTGCATGAAGAAGGCAAGAAAAACATAAAAAACTGAAGAAAATTGGCTAAGCCAAAGGGAATGGGCAACAAAAATTAGACCTTGTGGTTTTCTCTATTTTTTCTACAAAAAAAGACTTTGATAACTGATAAATATTTATGATAAAAGATAATTTGGGGAAAATATATCTTTAGATATTTTATTTGATATTTTTAAATAATTACCTTATTTAACTATATCAATAAATATCAAAAGATAATATTTTTCAAATCTTTTTAAATCTAGCTAAGATCTTCTCAAATACTTTTAGATCTCCACAACAATAATATATATGTATATATATATTGGATTATTTAGAGGATGATTTGAGGATATATTATGATAAAGAAGATTACAATATCAAAAGAACCTGAAAGAAATTGCAATCCAATTTTTATATAAAGAGACTTAGAAAAACACAATAGGGGAGCTTAGGAACCTTTCACGTTCTAATTTCTTCATCTCTCTCTTCTCTCATGTTCTTCATGCTCTCTTATATTTTTTTATATTTTAACATTCTATGCAGTGTTAAACCTTTGGGTTGATTCTGTTATAATTTTTTAATGGGTGTTATTCCCTCCACCCCCACACGTCTCTTCCTCCACCTCCCCAATTTTCTAAAATACCAATTATATCCTCTGATTTTACTTTTATTATTTTAATATTTTAATTTATTTAAAACCTTTGATTTACTTCCCTCTGCACCTCTTCCTCTCTTTCATTTTCGTTTACCTTTCTATCTTCCGTCAAGCTTTTTCTCTTCTCTTCCGTCAAGCCTCATCAACCTTTCACTTCTATTTCTCCATTTCTTTCTTCTTCATTTTTCGGAAGAGCGTTTGTGGAGCAGTCGTTGAGCCGTTGGTGCCTTGGTGCGGTGGAGGCCGTTCAGCTGGGAGAGGAGCGGATCTGCGGCGTGCGGCGTGGTCCAGGTTTGTTTTCGGTGCTTTCTGCCTTGGTGCTTGTCGCGTTTCAACAGTGTCCGCGAAAGGCCGAAACTTTAAATATAAACTACTGTAAATAAAATAAATCCTAAATAAAATAAAAACGAAACGTAAAAGGAACACTGCCTGGACGGATGACATCCTTCAACGGATGTCAACATCCGTTTAAGGCAAAACGGATGTCGACATCCGTTTCGCCTTAAACGGATGTTGACATCCGTTGAAGGATGTCATCCGTCCAGGCAGTGTTCCTTTACGTTTCGTTTTTATTTTACTATTGGCGGCTCATGGGAAGGATTATAGGCTTGCATATTAAAAGGATTATTGGAAGCATTATGGGAAGGGTTTAGGGTTTAGGGTTTAGGATTATTGGAAGGATTATGACTACGTATCTGGAGAGGAACCACGACAAGGACACTACACCACAAACGCACTGCACCACGTACTGCACCGAGAACAAGAGGAAGATTGCTTGATAATTCTTTTCACGATCACCAAGTTTTGCAGAAAAATATTTTACTCATACAAGGAACTACGTAGGTTATCAGTGAAATATGTGATAAATGAGTAAAATTAAAAAACAATAATTTTAAAAATAAAATTTTACTGAGGGGCAAAATAGTAAAAAAAAGATGAAGGAAGGGGCAAAATAGTAAAGGGGAGGTGGAGGGAGAAGGCTATGGAGGTGGAGGGAGCAACACCCTTTTTTAATTGGATTCTGAGGTTAGATGAGTATATTTATTGTTTTTTTAATTCTTGTTGTGATTTATTTTTATCTATTTTGCTTCTTAATCAAGTAAAAGTAATGATTTTTACATTGTAACAAATTAGCATGATATTAAATCTACATAACATATCAATCATGAGTACAAGAGTTTTTAATTTTAATTGAGAATTCACTTCGATTAAAGTTAAAAACAACTTTCATGTGATTAAATAAGTTTTTGTCAATAATTGATAATGTACTTTGATTAGAGGTCAAAACTTTAATCAAAATTAATTAAGAGTGTACTTTAATTAATTAGTTTTTTACTTGAGAATGTACTTTTATTAAATATACTATTATTAATCTAAAAAGTTCTTGCTTTTAACTCAAAATGTACTTTAGTTATTAGTGAGAACATCAACAAATTAATTGATAATTTATATTTGATTAAATTAAAAATATAAGTCAATAACTAATTGAACAATAATCTTTAAATAATAAATGAAGAATCCTAGTTTGAGAAAGGAGTGAAGTCAACCTATTTCTTTATCATTGTTTTTTTCTTTTTAAATCTTTGTATAAATTTATTTCTTTCTATATTTTGTTAATTGGTTCTTTAATTTTTTATTTATCTTTATCTTCTTTATTATTTTTATTTTATTATAGTTTTTATAAGAATTAATTTGTTAAAAATAATTTTGTATTAGAAGACAACTTAAGATTAAAATTATTCTTTTTAATTTTTTTGACTTCTTAATAATATCGAAGTTATTATAGTTTAATAGAATTAATTTAATCACATCAATATAGTCTTATCAATCACCTTTGTTAGTATGGGCAAGGGAAAAAGAGTTAAACTATCTCATTGTTAGGTTGTTTTCCTTAATTCTTAAATTTTAAGAAAGACTTTTATTTTTTTTAATGTTGTTTCTTTGAAACTATATTTATATATCTCATATTACCATGGATATACCTTGAAACAGCTATAATAATAATTTTCTAGATTGTAAATTTTTTATTTTGAATATTACTATGAAATACCTTATTTTACAAGTTTTATGCTATTAAAATTGAATGTTACTTTTTTTTTACCTTTTTTATAATCGTAAAATTTCCTTACCTTTTTTATTATTCTTGCAGGAAAATTTGTTGCACCTCTTAATTTTTGTGCTTTCCACGGCCACCACGAAGAGCATAGGACCTCCATCCACGCCAGCTGTGGAACGCCAGAGACTAAAAGATGGCACGAATTGAATTCATAACAAACAAAAAAGTGTTATAGGGGATTGATATCGCTTTTCATTAGCGTACAAATTATACATCTTAATGGTGCCATCATATTGTTCATCTAGCAATTTCTTGGCACACCAAATAAATAACCTCAACATAACAAAAGTAACAAATAAAACTAATAAAGAAACATTACTGATGAACTGGATGCCAGTGTAAGCAAATAGAAACGAGGTTTTACTACTAAGTGGACTAGACAAAAGGCACAAAGCAGATTAAAGAAATACACAACATAATTGCCTGCATCATTTATCAACAATTCACCTCCAAATCCGAGTCAATCTATCCTTCAGCCTCACCAAGTTCAACATCTTTCAGAGGAATCTTTTCTAATCCATCCTTCAATAGTCTAATTTCTTCTTCCGTCATGCTGTTTTTCGCATGATGAGGTAATGTCTTTGGATTTGACTGCTTTTCAGTCTCTACAGCCCAACTGTAAATTACCATGCCAAGAACTGCGATAATCATTCCCATGATATTCTTGAAAGTTAGCTCCGAATCAAATAGCAGCCATCCCAACGTCAGAACACATACTGTTTTCATGTGGCCTAAAACCTGGAAGGAAACGGCTGAAAAGCGTCCGATGCAAAGGTACTGGCTCACATTGCAAAATACAGCTAGCGAGCATGAAAGAATAATGCACAACTGCAGAATTTAAAGAAAAAAAATTTAAGAGAATAATCCAACAGTATTTGTATATTTGAAGATAAAATACATACATAATATGATAGATTGGTGTCAATAGGGGAAAAGGAACTTACAATGGCACCAGAAGAAATCTTATAGTTGGTTATCAATTTGCCACTAAGATAGTAATCAACAAATGGACCAAGAATAAGAAGAAAAAGCGCTTGAATGGGAGCAGTTTTACTTAGCAATTCAAACGATCCAATTGAATATTTCTTTTGAAGAGAACCAATTGACTGTTACAGAAAAGGTGAAAAAAACAACAAAATTAGTTATAAAAATGAATAAATCCTACAAACATCACGCATAAATAATAGCATCTACCACAAATTGCGTTCTCTTCTGTTGTACTCATCATTTAACTATAATACTAATCTGTTCTAATACTTGACCATTTACAGGTGAGAGACAGGCCATTAGAAGGGGAGAACAGTGCTTAGTCATGACACTTAATGACGAGCTCAAGAGCAAGAATAAACTGTCCCTAGAAGAATCACAAGAAATATGACTAGACAAGTTATTTTTGCTAACAAAAATATTCCCTCTCTCTCTCTCTTATGTGTTTCTTGGACTTTTTAAGTGTAGGATTTTATTTCTTAATTATAGAGGTATAAATACTAAAAGTAACATTTCTCAAAGCCCAAGAAAATAAAAGAAGGATGGCCAAGATTAAAATAAGAAGTGCAAGAAGGAAGCATAAAGATCGAAGCTTAACATAAGGGTAGCGTAAACATGACCACAGGAGTATGAGAATCATGAGTAAGCAAGAGAAGTGTGACTCCTAATTCGGCCAACACGAAAGTTCCTGTTTCATTTTTTTTTTAAATTTCAAATTTTCCCTCCTTTTGTTTTGAAATTTTCATCTAGGCATGAGTGGGTTCTAGATCCCTCACTTCTATGTAATTGGAGACACATTTGAGTGTCATTAGGCATAGCAAATTCAGAACTCAAAGGCCATAAATAGCGCCATCACTCACACATGTAACTTCACTTTGGAATATATGATATTGTGAGTTTGTTAGTGTTGTGGAATAACTCAAATCAAATTCACTGCAGAAGCTTCGACCACACAAATAGCACACTGATATCAGATAATCCGCAAAACGAAATAGTAAAAGGTAAACGACAGAAGAACAAGAAAGAGTCACACACAGAAGAAACGTGATTCAATTAAACTATTTCACAAACTTCAATCTACATCTGCAACAAGATTCCCTGTAACCAGAGATTACGACTCAAAGTTCCTTTTAGTGAACTCTCATTCAGCTCAGTTATTAGTTGAATAACAACTCTCAATTAACAATAACTGTCTATACAGGTTCTTATTTATACAACATAATTATTGTAACTAACTTTCGTAAAACATACCTAAACTAGCAGAGAAGAGAAGACAAGTGAACAATACTTCCTACTATTGGGCTTGAAACGTCACTTAGACAGTCTTTCCAGACATACTAGTCTTAGAAGAAGTTAACAGTCTGGTGCAGCCAGCTGATCTTGAGCCATCAGACAATTAGGATTCTTAACAAGATTTTACTGAACCAATTTTCACAGTGAGAATACTCTTGTGTGAGTGATTACCTACTTGGATCTTGACTTCCTAGGAGGCAAGTGACTATTCTTCCTTGAGCTTATCATGAAGATGAAGACATCTCCATCTTCAAGTGGTGCTCTTCTTTACATTTCTTAAGTCTTCTCCACCTTTGTCTTTTCATATATTGTTTTTAATTGTCTCTTGTTCTTGTTCTTGTCTTTCTATCTTGTTTAATTCCACCATTAATGATATTCATTCATGTCTTGTGTTTCTATCCTTTCCTCTCTTGGAAACAAACCTCCGCATTTAAATAATTCATTAGGATTAAATTCGTTTCAGCAATAAGCTTCCTAGAGAATCTTGTCCTTGTTTTGTTCTTACTAAGAAATTAAACACAAATAAATTATTATTATCATTTCGAGTAAAATCATCTTAAGAAACATATCACTTAAATCTAATAAAGTTCTGTCCAGAACCTCACCTAAAATTGTACGAGTTCATAATAACTAAAATGATAGGTGAAAAGGAAATCAAAAATAGCAGTCAATTTTGTATTGCCAGCATATTAGAGAAGAAACATTGAATAATACTTACAATTTGCTGCAAAGATGTTGACAGAACTGCTAAACAGGCACATATGAAACCTTTCAAGTTAACTTTTACATCAGTTACAGTGCAAACACCAACACCAATAACCACAACCACCACTGACATTTTCACTTCCCTTGAGTAGTGCTTATTGTGAAGTATCCATTCCATCACGCAAACCACAGGAATCATGCTCAGTTTTGATATCTGTGACGACACATAACACGAGAAAATTAACTAAAAAGCAGTAGTGAAAATTCGGCGAAAACGTGAGAATGACTAGGTGGCTATGATTCATGATACATCAAAGGCGAGTCATGACAATATGGGCAAATGAATCTGAAAACAACGCGACATAGCACCTTCTAATATACAAGAATTGAGATGTAATCATAGTAACCCACACTTGCTTCTCTAAAATGACAAGCTGAGTACAAGCTAAGGTGTCTGGCCAAACTGTTTCTACGTTTTTCTTCCCCTTATAAAGAGAAGTTAGACCAAATATACAGAGGAAACCTCTTAAAATTTTAAGGAGTTTATTTTTATAAAAAAAGGGTGGAGAATAGTGTTTTAATATAAAAATCTAAAAAAATATCTTATAAAAATAAGTTGCATATCTTAGCCTCCCTTTCCCTCTCATCCTAAAATAATCTAACTAAAATGATCAACCTGACACCATGCTGTAACAAACAGGTATTGTACAACAGGCTGGAAGTCCACTAAGAAGGTCCTTCCAGATAAAGCGTCATTTATCCACTCCTACTCCGAGCATTATCTTTATTATTCTCGATGTTAACTTAGGCAATGGAGTGGGGCCTGATAGTTAATTGCCCATCTCTTCTTTGCAGATCCAAGGAATGCCTAAACACAACAGGCCTACATCCAAAAGAGCACTCTTAAAGACTTGAATATTATGTTCAGACCATCGTAACTTTTGTCTTGCAAAACTTTCATTACTACACGTAACAGTAAGTATCTCGTTTGATACTAATACTTCTAGGGTTAACATTAGTACTCACAGCTGCAGTTAGTTAAATCATGAATATGTAAAACCAACGATCATCGGGTAAAGGTGGAATTCCTCATTATAGAATGAAAGGCTTCAAATAATTGGCCTGGTGCATGCTTGGCAAAAAGGTAATGACTATGTTATGTTAACAAGGAAGAAGGATGAGGATTCTAAAATGACTATGGGATGAAATTGTTGACGAGAAAACAAGTTAAAGTTTAAATATCCAAGCCATGAACATATGATATCCCTATTCGCAGAAAAGATCGTCATAAAACCATACTTGGTAGAATCCAACGGAGTTGAGCATGAGGCTAAAGTTCATCCCCGTGATAGACATATTAGCAACCAGTGAGAACCAAATGAGTTCCCACATGGGAACATGCTTTGACGCTGAGTAACCAGTAGCATTTGACACGAGACCGACGAGAGCAGTTACGGCAAAGTGGAACCCAGTTAACGAACTGGCTGAAAAAAATTAAGAAAAGGAAAATTAGAGGACAGGATCTCAACCAGTCACGAGCAGAAACTTCTGTATGTAATAATATTAAAAGTTTGCACATAATACTTGTGAAATATAATACTCATGTCAGAAATCTCCCAGATTAATATTAACTATCAAACTAACAGTAATAAGCTCCAGTAAAAAATAAACAACAGTCGGTATCAAGTATCATCTAGTTTTTCTAAAATAGGAAATACTAAAAAAAATCAGAAAATATCATGGATATTTGGATCGTGACCGACAGAGGAGATAGAGAACCATAAAATGAGCGTATCGTAGTAGTGGAAACAGAAAATTAAAGAGATAACAAATAACATGGAAGAAGTGAGAGATCTATTAGTCTCAGTCTCAGATCCAAACATGAAGAAATAATAGTTAAGAAGAGAGAGGCTGACCAAAGCTGAAAGCATAGCCATTGTTGGACATAAGCTGTTTGTTGGCCATAATAATCCCAACGGAGCTGACAACGTTCATGGCCCACGCTCCCACATCGGATATCGACGATTTCTTTTCGCTTTCCATCTTCTATTTCAGAGGGCACCAAAAGCAATTTCAATCAATACAATCTCTACGCATATACGAGAAAGAGAAGAGTATTGAGTGGTGAAATGGTAACCGCTCAACGAACACTAGATCTGAGGAAATACAGTATTACAAGATCTGTAAATATACAGTGATACAAGTTCGTTTTTCCGAATTTAAATTCAATCTCAACCTCGCTTTAATCGTTCGCCACTGAGATGAACTGAAACTATATCAGAAGAACAAAAAAGGAGAGCCGGGGAGGACCGCTTCCACTCTGGCAATTGCAGCTCTGCCTGCGCTTATGTCTCTCTCCTCCCTGAACACTTCCTTCCTTCTTCTTCTCTTTCACATGATTGTCTCCTAATACTTCCTAACTAAATTTGAAAATTAAGTAAATAATTTCCTTTTTAAACGCAATTTTATTCAGTTTTTAACACATATAAGCACATGCATGGAATCATCATATCACAATTTATTTACTTTTGATTTATATCAATCAATTAATAATGTGAATTATTCTTTTATTCTTATAAATAAAACCAACATGAAAAATCACAAATACTCCTGTAACATTAAAAAATCTATAAAAATAATTTTTATATTTATTTATCTAAGTCCATGTTAATATAATTATCATTACATAAAAATTTTATTAAAAAAAAATAAAGAATATGAAAATAATTCCATTCTTTTAACTCTACTAAAAAAACAAATTCTTCAACGTATTAAAAGAAATATCATTAACTAGTTTTAATAAAATCTTTAATTTTTAGAAGTTTTTTTTTTAAATTTAATATTAACTTTAGTTCTTTTCCTAACCCATTTTTTTTATACTTTAAACATGTTCATCATCTTTTTTAATATTATAATATTCACTCTCACGAAGCATACTAGTTCGTTTAAAAGGTATTTTTAATTCCTCTACAAAACAAATCTTACCTCAAAGATTGAAAATTGTCAATGAATTAGTGAATTTAATTATTGTAAATCTTACAAACGGTTAACGATGAAAATAATATCCTCCAAAAAGGATCTACCAATCAAGGAATCATATTGTATTAGCACATTACCATTAAGATTCTTGAAAATATTCATTCATAATACAAATATTAATCATGATTAGTCACCACTACCTTATGTTGTGAGTGAGCAACAGGTTATACCATAACAGGTTATACCATAACAAGTTACACCATAAAAGGCTCCACCATGGGTCCACCATCTAGCTAAAGAGTCTTTAGTCTTATCCTATGCATCAACCACCGTAGGACAATAATGTTGTTTAATTTTACACAAACTATTTTCTCCCCACCAGAAATAACATTGGCATCATGTTGTAACTGTCTATGATTATATAAATCATGACTTATCATTTTAAAATTTGAATAAAATAGAGACAGTTTCTCATACTCCTCATTAGCAATAAATGCCAACCCTAACATTTTCACCAAATTTTGAGTAGGCTAATCAAATAACAAATCTACATCAACCATGATACGTGCAAATAAACCTCGAGACTTATTATTGGTATAATCATCTAAGGATAAAGGTGTACTAATTCCACGTGTTATTGAGAAAATCACTTTTGACTGTTAATACTATAAAGGAAGGCCATGAATCCAAACCTAATATTGAGTTTTGTTGAGTTTCATGAAAGTTGGGACAAAATCTTTTATCCAAGAAAAACACGTGAAGAATGTCAAGATTTAAATTCCAAGTTCCATCAGTCAAAAAATTTCATGTCTTCTAAAAAAACAAATTCATATAATCTTTTACCAAATGGAATTGCCTTCCAATGAACCAAATGCTTCCATGGAACTGCTCTTCATATTAGTTATAATCCTGTCTTTCATGAGAGAACCAAATATATTAAGATTGTTTGTCATTTCATTCGAAAGAAGATTGTATCTAAAGATATCAAGACTGAGTTCGTTAATTCAAGTGACCAATTAGCAGATATTTTCACTAAGTCTTTACGGGAGTTGAAAATTGATTATATTTGTAACAAGTTTGATACATACGATTTGTATGAACTAACTTGAGAGGGGGAGTGTTAGATATATTATATCTGTATTTTATCTTCAGTTAGTTTGTTATTATTCCTTATTTGTATTTCGAGCTTAGTCCATACTTGTTTTATTGTAAATAGAGTGTTCTATGTGTATATATTCAATACAAGGGAGATTAATCTCATACATAGTTTTTTAATATATTCAACAAAAACCTATTTAAAATAAGTTTTTAATTATAATCATATTTTAGATACATAATTTCATTATCTTGAAAAGTTAAAAATATAATATATGTTGAGTTTGTTTAAGCTTAAAAACAAGATAATTTTGAAAATAGAAAAAATGTTCAAAGTCATTTTTATAAGTCCAGAAATTACTTATATTTGGATATAATTGTAAAAGCTTATTATCTTTTAATTTTTTCATATTTTTAAGTTTTATTGAATTTTTTTATAAACTATTTAATATATATATATATATATATATATATAAATGTTTAACTTATTTTTAGTTTTCACATCTAAAATATAATAAGCACAATTCAGTTTAAAAAAATGATTTTTCTCAAAAGGATCATCCATAAAAAAAATCAAATAAGTTATTGTTTCTATAAAACAATACTAATATAACATAAACATTTTTGTATATCAAAATTGAATAAAAATACATATAATTTTATAAAATTAAAAAAAAAAACTAGATGTTAATACAATTGCATAATTTGATTCAAGAGTACATAACTAGTGTATATAATTAAGTTACAAGAGTTAGACCAATATGTTAACTTAATAAAAAAACTTTTAAATATTATTAGGAACAAAATAGTCAATATGTTAAAAGAAGATTTCATGTGATTCTAACCCATAGGACTTTATGAATATGTGAACTTTTATAGTAAAATATATTTTTGACCTCAAAAGATCAAATCAATTAGATGAGCTAATTTTACAATTCTAACTATACATGGACCATAAGATTTAATGAAAATCATTTTCTCATAAAAAAGTAAATAAAGATCAAATAACAATGAAATTAAAAGAAAAATAAAAGAAAAGAATGAGGTAGAACACAAAAAAGAGTTTGTTTTTATAAAATAAGTTCCACCCTACCAAAGAGGATTTTAAGAATAAGACAATAAATAGGCTCGCAAGATCCTCTCTTCTATGGTTTTTACTTGTCCTTTAGATGTAAAGATTTATATGAATAATGTTGAAGTAGAGATTGAACTACCAAAAAGAGGGAATCAAAATACTTCATGAACGCTTTTATCTCTCCATGGCAGTATTAATATATGGAATGAGTGAAAATCAAGAAAAGTATATTATTCAAGCAAAATAATGTAAATTAATGCATTGACACTTTAAACATGCATTAATAATAGATGAATACATCATGACTTTAAACATAAAAATCTTTACACTTTTTTATTTTTTTTACATTCCGGATTGAGTGTGTTAGAAGGTATTTTCAAATCCAAAAATGCCTATCAGAATAATTAATCGAGAAATTTTGAAAAATACATAAAATACATTTTTAGAATGTATTTTTTAAATTTGAAAATATATTTTGAAATTCATTTCAAAAAAACAGAAAAATCCACAACTGTGTGTTTCAGAAAAATGACTTCTAAATTACCCATTCCAGAATTTTTTTTTATATTCCAGTATTTCTGAGTTAAGAATGCATTTAGATCTAGAAATACCTTCTATGATAGTTAGTTTCGGAATACAAAAGAAATTAAAAAAGGATATTTCAAAAGTCATTTTTAAATCCAAAAATCGCTTTTTGAATGAATTTTCCTAAATTTATTTCTGGATTCGGAAATGAGTTTTGAAACATTCAATTCGAAATGTATGAAACAAAAATCTTCTACATAATAGTAAACCGAGAATACATACACCCTATTTTTACATTTTTATTAGAATTAAATATATTTTTGTCATTAACTTTTAGTAAAAATTGAAATTAATTCATTTTTAAAATTTTGGTCCAATTTAGTTATCAATTTTAAAAATATGTAAATTTAATTTTTTAACCAAATTTTATCAAGTTTATTAAACGTTTCAAATACGTTTCTCAATTAAAATTGAAACAAAAATAAATCAGACAGGATAAACAACTCAAATGTTATTATAAAACATGCCTGAATCATCAAATAAACTTAACAAAATTTGGTTAGCAAAACTGAACACATGTATTTTTAAAATTGATAGATTAAATTGAATCAAAATTTTGAAAAGAAACTAATTTCAAATATCACTAAAAGTTAAGACATTCAAAACATATTAATCCTTCCTATTAATACAAATTTTTTAATGGTTTCAAATGGTGTCAAGGAAGTGCAGCAAAACGGACGAGAAGAAACAAAAACACAAGGTTGTAGTTCTCTCTGCGGTCTTTACTGGTGGGAGCAATCAAGTAAGAATGCACAGAGGTTATTAAGGCATGCCTAGTGTAGAGAAATAGCTAGGGGAGGTTGAAGAGAGAATGAGGAAGGAAGATGCAACGGTGTGAGTGGTGAAGCTATTACACTTGTTTTTTTTAGTATAAGGGTAAAATGGGGATTTTAAATCTTATAGGGTGTGCAAGAAGAAAAAAATTAGGGTGCAGGAACAGCCCTTTGTGTCATCCTATTCTCATATTTGATTGTCCATTTTGAGCATAGGAATTTCTCATACTTTCATCATAAGGAAATCAATTCTGACAGAATTATCTTTAATAAACACACAAATCTATTTACACAAATCTATTTACACAAATCTGAATGTGTAATAGAATAATGTTTTCTACAAATGATGTTTCCATGCGCTTGTTATCTATATATCCTAGCTTGTAACACGTCGGTATAAACAGTCTTACGGAAGTTTTCATGAAAATACACCAAATAACTTGTTTTCTGTTCTCTCTGAACAGAAATTAAGAAAAAAATACATATTCTTTACCACAGGTTAATCTGCTGTTCGAAGTCAAAAATAGCCTGATAACTAAAACGAGATAAATAATTTGCATTATCTTACAAAAAAAAGTCAACTTATGAAGTATATTAAATATATTTAATGCATTATAATTTGCTCTAATCTTGTAAATTTTCTAAAGCTGCATCCTCAAATACAGCGAGAGAGAATATATCCCCTATAAGCCATTAGTTAAAAAATTATTTAACCTAACAAACAATAAGTTTTCCCCGTTCTGGGAGATTATATGCCCTCCCAACCGTAGCCATCTCCATACAGATTCAGTGGCTACCTTTTTGACAAAAAAAATCTTTAAGCAAGTTTACTACTGAAGATCTCGTAGACATTATTAATCAAAACCAAGATCATACTTCGCACTACAGCATTGGAGCGGTACGGGAGCCGGTATGAGTAAAACTACAACCCAAACATATGTAAAACTAAATTCAACAGACATGATATATATATATATATATATATATATATATATATATATATATATATATATATATATATATATATATATATATATATATATATATATATATAATGTCTGTTGAATTTAGTTTTACACAGGAATCCCCTCTAAAATGGATGCACACTACCTCTTATGAACAAAAGAAACTTAATGTAACCTAAGTGCTGGCACCCCAACAAAATACACTATTCCAAGTACATGGCAATCAATCACGGCCAGCTGGTAGTGATAACACTACTTTAAATTATCTTTTTTCATCTATGTATAGAATTATTAGACATGCAAAACCACACTGCACAATGCGGTCCCTGCCGAAAAGATACGATCTCCAGCACATAAAGGCACATTTGACAAGAGTGATACATACAATAACACACCCCGATACAGGCACATTCGACACGAGAATTACATACCCTCCCCACCCCCGCTCCCCCCCCAAAAAAAAACTGCACACGGGATATCAAATTCAATCCTTGGTGGTTGGAGTAGGTCTCTGGGCACCCGGTGGGGCGGTCGGCCTCGGAAAGTTGTAATCAAATTGCATGCCAGCGAAGTGCGGGGCCTCCACGTAGGGGCTCTACATTGTATCAAAACAAATATAACATGTCACTATAAATATATACATTCAAATAAATGAAATAGAAAAAAATTAGCCTAAATTGGATAGAAATAAATGCAATGACAGTAATCTAGCCAAATAAAAAGAAAGAATTAAAGGACCAGCGTGAAAAGTTGCACCTGGGATGCAAATGAAGTATCACTCGAAAAATCAGGACTTGAAGATTTGGGTGATGTACAAGGAGAACAAGCATCATTGCTGGTTTCACTTCCATTCAACTTGTGCACTGCCTTATTTGGTACACTTTCATTCTCGTTTCCATTGGCTGACTTAACCCTCTAAATTGGAATCGTGAATTCAAAATCATTATAATCAGTATACAATATTGCTAAAATTATATGAAGAATAGGAAAGAAATACCACCTGGAAGATTTTACCAAGAGTTTTCAACCCTTTAGCTCGTGCACGGAGTTCCTCTTTCTTGACACTGTTGTCTTGAAGTACCTAAAGCGAAGCATACTCGATAAATTAAACACAGCCAGCCCTTAAATCTACTTTATGCAATTAAGTGACATTGGCCTAGAAAAGACAACCATTTGACAAACACGGGAAAGAGTGGCTTCAATGTCCGCCACATTAAGCTTCCACAAAGAGTCAATCATTAATTTCTTGTGAGATTGCATGTATTCTTCAAGCTCTTCTTCAGTATAGTCCCCTTCTGAACTGAGTTGCTTTTTCATATCCTCCTGCAATTGGATTAAAGCAATTGCCCCTACAACCACAGCAAAGAAAAAAAATGATTAACCTCCGGCACAATGTTTTCACATTAGCAATTCATGTTTGCAGGCCCGAGAGCCAAAACAAAATCGATTAGTTAGAGACAAATAACAATCATTGAGTTATCACAGACCAAATAAAAGACTTGATATGGGGCTTATTGGGGAGAGAAAATATACCAGTACAAATGAAAAAAAAAAATCTCTAGTTAAAAGGAGTGGAAGAATATAACGTCTAGCTACCAGGATGAGAAAGAAGAGTTATGAAAGAGATTAGTAATTTCTAACATAGATACTATAGAGAGGCTTGCTTCTAATTAGGTGTTTTGTACACACAGTACTCTTATTTATAATGAAGAAAGGATATAATAATAAACAACAAAATCAATACCTAATAAAGAGAAGTACTTGGTAAGATATTTCCTTATCAAATCATACCATATCTCTCTACTTAATGTAGCAAATTTACATCTTTAACACTCTCAATTAGGCTGGAGCAAATGTCATTTAAGTCAAACTTGTTACCAAAACAGTAGCCCTTAAGGGATTTAGTGAACATGTCTGCAAGTTGACAAAGATAGTGATGATTTCTCTTGAAAGCACATTATTTCTACCAAAATGACAGACAATGTCTGTCTGTGTTAGGTCCATTCACAGAATGTCTGGATTTTATGCAATGTGAATAGAAGCTTGACTGTTGGATACGAGTTTCTTGAGTGCCTTCAAATTTTAATTGGTAGAGAGTTGCCTAAGATGTAATGTCACAAACAGCTAATGCATTGTGCGGTACTCAACTTTAGAACTGGAACTAGAAACTGTTTTTTGCTTCTTGCTCCTCAAGGGGATCAAATTACCTATGATGAGAACACGATGTCTAGAAGCGGACTTCCTATTTTATGGTGATCCTACCCAATCAGCGTCAAATTTGCAATTGCCTTTGCCCTCATATATTAATCCATGGCTTGGTGCGTTTTTTAGGTATTGAAGGAGTGGCAACTTTCCAATGACTATCACATGGATCCTTCAAGAATTGGCTAACCACACTAACTGCAAATGTGATGCCTGCCTCATGATAGTGAAGTGATCAAGTCCTTTTAATAGATGATATCTTTCAGGTTCTTTCCCTTTGCATTGAAAGAAACTTCACATTAGGCCACAAGAGTCACTTAGGCGACAATCAAGCATGTAGATACAATGATGATGTCTAAGGCATATTTCTACAGAGAAATGACAAAGTCATTAGATTCAAATTGACCATGGAGATGAGACTTTAGACGAAGGATCCCATCAAAATATTCATCACTGATAATGATATTATCAACATGTATAACAAGATAGATGTTAGCATCACTTGTTGCCATGGTATCCCCTTAGACTTAGGAATAGATACAATCCAAAATGAGATAAAGGAGTAATAGGATGGAGATACACCGTTACAAATGAGATTTAAAGCGTATTTGGGATTACGATTACAAGTGGACCAAATACCTTTGTGACGTACTGAAGGAAGATCATGTGCACGGAACAATGGTACAAGGACATTTGGAGCAAGTAATGATGTTGGAGGATCTGTTGGGTGATGTTGATCGAGCATGTGTTTGTCATGTGAGTACTGTAGGATGTTGAGGAATAGCAAGTGATGCTTGAACAGGAGCAACAAGTGGAGCTGGAGGTTCAGGTCAAACCTCTAGAACATCTTCAATGCTAGAAGAAAAGAAAAAAGTATTTTCAAAGAAAGTCATGACCAGATGTCGTTAAGGTTATAGAGAGAAACATTTGTAGCTCTCCTGGATACCAGATTAACCAAGAAAATACATTACAAAGATTTTGTAGATAGTTTATTTCTACCTTGAGTGAAATCATGAAAAAAAACATGTATTCTTAAAGACTCATAAGGGAATATGAAGGTCCTATTTAATATCCAATATAGAATTAGAAATATGATTATTTAGAAACGAGTAGGGCATGCAATTAAGTAACTGGCAGGTAGTAGGAATGACATCCCCAAAAATGTTGTGGGACATTACGCTGAAGAATTAATAGACCGTGCCATACCAATAAAAAGTGTGGCAACCTCATTGGTTGCACAAAGCTAGAGAAGCTCATGATATTTAGTGGTAGAGATAGCAATATCTGAGCAGTGACTTGGGCCACTGACTGAACCGGACTGCTCCCTAGCTTTGATTTGATACTTTGCTTCAACATGTCTCCTATTCTTAGAGAAGTTGCAATAGAGACCACGTCCACGACCACCACATCCTCCACAATGGTATAATTGTGAGACAAGGGCAAGAATCCCTACTAGGAGTGGAAGATGATTCAAAAGCATGTAAAATTAAGAGGTGAAATGATAGGTTTCCGATTAAGAAACCTATTCAAGAACCTCTAAAACACCTCTTAGGTACCAAGAAAACCAGAATGGGAAACAGAGCTGAATATTATTCACAAAGGTATTGTCTGTACAATCACAATAACAAGGGCTTAACCCCTTTCACAGGCTTAATCCTGTTAACAAACAAACTACCGAAAGTCCTTTAACTACTAACCCCTCCACTATTTATACAACCGTTATTCCCGCCCTTCCCAACTGCAATAAGCAGTTGGGTTGCTTAACTAACCATTTCTCTTCCTTCTCTCATAAACTCTCAAACTCTTCTCATTCCTAACATTGCCCTCTGCCTGAAGTTCAACCTTCCCCAAGGTTGAAATCGGGGTACTGTTCTTTGATAGCAACTTCATCTTCCCACGTTGCCCGTTCTTGTCCTCCTTCCTGCCATTCAATTAACAACTGTGACACGTCCTCTTCCCCTCTCTGCGTGACTCTCCTCCCCCGAATACTGATGGGCCAAAAAGAGGGTCCATCGGCCTGCAAGTCTGGAGGAAACTCCTTCTCCACTCTCTGCTCCCCTATTGCCTTCTTTAATTGTGAAACATAAAAGACAGGGTGTATGCGTGCTGTCTCCAGTAACTGAAGTTTATAGGCCACTGCTCCCACTCTCTGAATCACCTGAAATGGACCAAAAAATCTGGCTGCTAATTTCGGGTGAAGTCTGGTTGGCATGGAAGATTGTCGATGGGGTCTTATCTTCAAGTATACCCAATCACCCATTTCAACATTTGCAGGTCTCCTCCTTTTGTTGGCTTGTTTTACCATCAGCTCTTGTGCCCTTTCCAAGTGGAACTTCATCTGCTTTAAAGCTTCATCTCGTGTCTGCAACTCCTAATTCACTGCTTCTACCAATGATTCTCCCGGTATAAATAGGGATGGAGGTGGCCGCCCATAGACCGTTTCAAATGGTGTACACCGGATTGCTCCCTGATAACTGGTATTATACCAATACTCAGCCCAGGGTAAGACTGTCATCCATCCTTTCGGTTGTTCTGAACAGAAGCATCGAAGGTATCCCTCCAAAACACGATTTAGAACCTCTGTTTGGCCGTCTGTCTCGGGGTGATATGCGGTACTCATTTTCAATTGTGTACCCTGCCCTTTAAATAGCTCCTGCCAAAAAATGCTTAGGAAGAGGGGGTCCCGATCACTCACGATTGATTTCGGAATGCCATGCAACCTAACAATTTCCTTGATGAATAACTCCGCTACCATTCTAGCTGAATAAGGATGCTTGAGTGGTAGAAAATGACCGTATTTACTTAAGCGATCTACTACCACTAGTATAGCATCAAATCCCTGAGATTTTGGAAGCCTTACTATAAAATCCATGCTTAACTCTTCCCAAATGGCATTCGGAATTGGCAATGGTTGCAGCAGTCCTTGAGGAGAAGAGGACAAGTATTTGTGTTGCTGACACACCAAGCATCCCGCCACATACTCAGTTACCCTCTTCTTCATATCAATCCAATATAAGGATTGGGCCAACCTCCGATATGTTTTGTAAACACCCGAATGCCCCCCGTCTGCGTAACATGGAACTCCGCTAGCAACCTGGGAATCCATGTGGAATTGGCTGACAAAACCAACCTTCCTTTATAGTGTAACATGTCCTGCTCAATGGTATACGCTGGATGGGTATTTGGATCCCTCCTAAGATCCTCCATCACTTTCTTCAACCTGTCATCTTCCTCCACCTCTCTTAAGATCTCGCCAAAGTCCTGCCAATATGGCCTGACCATCACTCCCAATTCTTTTACCTCCTCCTTGTCTCCCTCCTCCCTCCTTGATAGGGCATCCGCCGCTCGGTTGGTAGCCCCTGCTTTGTATACTATCTCAAAATCGTATCCCAACAGTTTTGCAATCCAATTCTGTTGGTTTTGAGTAGTTATACGCTGCTCTAACAAGTGGCGAAGGCTCCTCTGGTCGGTATGCACCACAAATCTTTGCCCCAACAGGTAAGGCCTCCAATGCTGTATGACCAACACCAAAGCCATCAGTTCCTTCTCATAAATTGATTTGCTCAACGTCCCTGCTGATAACGTCTTACTAAAATAGGCAATGGGTCTTCCTCCCTGAGTCAAAACCGCCCCCACGCCCACACCCGAGGCATCACACTCTATGTGAAATGGTTGTTGGAAGTCTGGCAAAGATAACACTGGAGCTGTCGTGATAGCCCTCTTCAGTTGTTGCAAGGCTTCTTCAGCCCTTTCATTCCATAAGAACTCTCCTTTCTTCAGTAACTCAGTCAGGGGCTTGGCAATCTTCCCATAGTCTTTAACAAACCTCCTATAATAACCAGTTAAACCCAAAAATCCCCTCACTCCTTTTACCGTTTTCGGCCTGCTCCATTCAGTCACAGCTCTCACCTTCTCAGGATCCATCTCTACTCCCTTGCTTGATATAGCATGACCCAAGTATTTAATCTGAGTCCGCCCGAATTCACACTTCTTTCGGTTTGCCACCCAACTGTTCTACTCTAGAGTAGCCAACACAATAGCAACATGTTCAAGGTGCTCTCCCCATGTGGTGCTGTAAACCAATATATCGTCGAAAAACACCAAAACGTATTTCCTTAGATAAGGCTGGAAAAGGTTGTTCATGGCATTTTGGAATGTAGCTGGAGCGTTCGTAAGGCCGAAGGGCATTACCATAAATTCATAATGCCCTTGGTGTGTCCTAAAAGCCGTCTTCTCGACATCTTGCTCTCCCATACGGATTTGATGATAACCCGCTTTCAGATCAATCTTCGAAAAATAACAAGCCCCCCTCAACTCATCCAATAGCTCCTCAATTACCGGTATTGGGAATTTATCCAGCATCGTGGCACGATTCAACGCCCTATAGTCGACGCAAAACCTCCAACTGTCGTCTTTCTTCTTCACTAAGATGATAGGACTTGAGTAGGGACTATGGCTGGGTCTAATCACCCCTGTTTTGAGCATTTCCTTTACCTGCTGCTCTATCTCCCCCTTCATCACATGGGGGTCCCTGTAAGGCCTAACATTTACAGGATCCATGCCCTCTTTGAGAGGTATGTGATGCACCATGCCACGATCAGGAGGTAGCCCCACTGGATCCGCAAACACCCCCTTGTATTGGCTCAACAACAACTCCATTTATTTTCCTTGTTCTCTTGTTAAACTCTGACAGTTCTCACCTTCCTCCTTTGAATCTAAAGATCCAAACTCCCAGACCAACAACCAAATCTCTACCTCGGTCATTTTTAGTAAAGCACCCGGTTCCACCATCTTCCTTTCTAATGTTGGATCCCCCTGAATCCTTACCTTCCTCCCTAGCTGTTGGTATGCCATGGTCAATTTACTCCAGTCCAGGGTCACTTCTCCTAACTTCTCCAACCACTCCACTCCTAATATTACGTCCACCCCTCCTAGCTCAAACAAGTGGAACCTCTCTACCACTTCCACTTCGCCCAACACAATCTTCACCTTCTCACAGCAGCCCCGTGTTTTTTTTTTAGCCGTCTCCCAAGTTGACCCTGTAAGGCGGGGTATCAACCACTGTCATCCCCATTTCCTCCACTAACTCCTGGTGTATGAAGTTGTGACTGGCTCCACTGTCAATGAGAACCAGCACTTCTCGACCCCCTATGCTTCCTCTTAATTTCATTGTTTTAGGGGACGTCAACCCCCCTGCTGAAAAAGCTGATAACTCCATCTGGGATGGTCCATCTCATCCGTTGCTTCACTCCCATCTTCCTCCTCTTCTTCTGCCAGAATCAACATCCTCAATCCTCTTTCTGGACATCTATGACCTGGGCTAATTTAAGGTCCCCCACATCGGAAACACCTTCCCTCTTCCCTTCTTTTTATGAATTCCGAATAGGGTAAGTTTCGGACGCTTCTTCCTCTTCCCTCTACATTAGGCCTAGCAACACCACTTCCCTGGGTCGTCTCACGCCTGACCGACCCCACACTCTCCGCGGTCCCCCCTCGTCCCTGTACCTCGCGACTGAGTTCGCTTCTTGTGGCCACCCTCGCTGTCCCTCCCCAAACGTTCGAATTCTTGGTCGATTGTCCACCACCGATCTTCGATTGAGAACACAACTTTTGTACGTCCCGAGCGACACACATAGCAGTCATTAAATCTTGCGAGTCATGGGGCCTCACTAGATCGCTCACCTCCTCTTGCAGCCCTGCCATAAAGTAACCCAAGAGTTGTTCCTCCGGAATCCTCGTCGTCTGCCCCACCAACACTTCGAAATCCCCAACATACTCGCTCACTGCCCCTACTTGTTTAATGGCGGCCAATCTCTCATAGACGGACCCTCGTCCTCCTTCTCCAAATCTGATCACCAACGCTCTCTTCAACCCTTCCCAAGATCTGTTCTTTGTGTTTTCTCTCCAAAAGCGAAACCAGTACGCTGCATACCCTTCCATACTGATGAACGCCAACTGTACTTTCTCGTCCTCGGCCACCTTCTGCACCTCAAAGAATTTCTCTGCTCTACTTATCCAAATCAATGGGTCGCCCCCTTCAAACCCCGGTAATTCTACCCGTTTCCTCCAATTGGGAGGGCCTTCTAGATTTCCTTCCCCTCTTCGCTCCCTATCTCCTTCGATTCCGCCACAGTTGTCGTTCACGGACGACTCACTGGCCCTTTGGCGATTTCCATTTGGATCGCGGTTGCGATCCCCCAGCATCTTCAGGATCGCCTGGATATCCTGCCTCATTGCTTCGTAGTTTTGTCTCAAAACCCCTGCATCTGCCTTTGTCTCTGCCACGGCGATCTCCACCGCCTCTAACTGACCTTCAACCGCCAATACTCTTCCCTCCATCACGCATGCACGTCACTCCTCCAATTGGGATCCGGCAGGTCGGACCAATTGATAGGTTTCCGATTAAGAAACCTATTCAAGAACCTCTAAAACACCTCTTAGGTACCAAGAAAACCAGAATGGGAAACAGAGCTGAATATTATTCACAAAGGTATTGTCTGTACAATCACAGTAACAAGGGGTTAACCCCTTTCACAGGCTTAATCCTGTTAACAAACAAACTACCAAAAGTCCTTTAACTACTAACCCCTCCACTATTTATACAATCGTTATTCCCGCCCTTTCCAACTGCAATAAGCAGTTGGGTTGCTTAACTAACCATTTCTCTTCCTTCTCTCATAAACTCTCCAACTCTTCTCATTCCTAACATGAAACAATTGCTTTTGGACTGTCACAGGTGGGAGCAGTTGGTCACGATAAATCTGATTTTGATTTGCTGCAAGATCAGGTGGAAGTCCAACAAACCGAGAAGACTTGTACATGTTGGTTGTGAAAAGTAATATAAATAGATCATCCATTTTGTTTGATAAAACTCACACAAGCACATCCGTAATACAGTTTTTCATTTTTTACATGAATTGTACTTTGCCACAAGCATAGGTTCACCGTTTTACCAAAGCCTTTATGGGTGGTCAATTCACTCCACGAAGCCCAAAGAAACACCCAACATCCAAAATAAGATAGTAAAATAAAGATAAAACTCACACAAGCTCATCCAAAATACTGTTTTTCATTTCTTACATGAATTGTACCGTATCACACAGCCTGGAGAGGCTTTAAAATAAAAGTTGCTCACCTGTTGCTGCTGTAACTTGAGATTTAATAGAATGCCCTTTGTTTCTAAACCATTCAGCAATAAAAGGCACACCTAAATAAATTGCTTTCTTCCCTAGCTCTTTTGCTGCCTGCCTTGCGTATATGTAGCCAATGGTATTCAACATATCAATCCCATAAGCTGTATAATGACAACTGAATAATTCAGAAACAGCACCGTAACAGTCCTGGTAATGTTATTTTGATATTCAAATACTCGAGATTAGACAAATGACGTAAAGTCAGTCTTTTAACCATATCATGATGGGTAAACAATAAAGCAATTAATTTCAATGACTTTTACAGCCACAGATTGATGTGACCAAAAAACTTGATATTGAAGTAAAGAAGATTTAGAGTGAATTTGAGAGAGTATTTACCCCTCTATGAGGTTTTCATATTTATAGTTGTTTGGGATACATTAGATACAATGGATGAGAGAAAAGAAGAGAACTCTAGAAGATGCTCATAGGAACTAGGTCTAAAGCGTGCTCCTAGGTATTAGTTCCAACACACAATACAATAAATCCTACTTAAGACTATTTATTTTGTTAAAATGTTCTCAAAAAATTAGGATGATTGATTCCTAATTATTAGGTGCTTTTATTACAGTTAATTATGTAAAATAGTATAAATACATATTGTTTGGTCTGCATTAGACACACAATACATTCAGAACATATACAATTTTATATGGCATCAATAGGGTTTCAATCTTGGATCTTTTTTTTTTCCGGGTGAATGGTCCCTGCAACCACTGTGTGCCCCTTTTATTTGTCACCGAGCGTCCTTTTCCTCCGGTGACCACCTTGATCAAGATCTTCTCCCTCCAACGACCACCATGCTTCATTCGCTGCTTTGAACATATGCTACATGAAGCCCACATGCGTGACCTTTTCCTGGTGCGTCCATCTCAAGCTCTTGTCACTGCTTGTGTTTTTCTCACTGTTCCGGCACTACCCACTTGCTAGTGTGCCTGCTGCCTCCTTCCTCACACCCAGGCGCCCCTTTTTATCCCATGGCTTCTGAAAGCTCACACTCAAGTACCTCCTCTACAATTACTTTTACAACTATTTCGTTGATTCCAAGTGAAAAACTGACCAAGATGAGCAACTATAGCTCCTAGGCTGCTGCTGTCTAGCTATGGTTTCGGGGTCAAGGCTGTGCCGACCACTTGACCAAACAGACCAAAGACATTCCTCGCAATGATCAAGCCCAATGGATGCAAATAGATGCCTCCTTGTGTAGAGTTTTTTGGCTCTCCATTGATGTCAAATTGCAGCGTCAATACCACACTTTTACTACTTGTTATGATGTGTAGAACAAAGCCAAGAGAGTATTCTCCAATGATGTTCATCGCCTTTACAATGTTGTCTCCAACCTTATCACTATGAAGCTGAAAATCATGATATATAGACATATCTTGGTAAGCTCGATCGCTTAATTGCTGATTATATAGACAATTACTTCGCCTTTTAATTCCTCACATGTTAGGTCACTCTCTTGTGCTTCTAACTGATTCCTCTGCTTTTTACTCCCAATCTTCCTACCGGTTGAATGAAGGGGAAATTGGGGTGGATATCATGGTCAATACCCTTGTTGCAAGTTTTATCAACGCCCTCTGCTTTTTTGCCTTAGTTCACTTTGATATTTGGGATCCTAGTCGTGTCTGTTCTACTTTGGGTTTTTATTACTTAGTTACTTTCATAGACGATTTCTCCCGATGTACTTGTTTATTCTTAATGAAAAATCATTTTGATGTTTTTTCTATATTCCAGGTTTCTCGACTGAAATTCAAAATCAATTTGGCACCTCTATTAAAATTTTATGCATTGACAATGCTCGTGAATATATGTCTTCCCAATTTCAGTTTTTTCTGAGTTAACAAGGTATCTTCCATCAAACATCTTGCTCTCACACACCACAACAGAATGGTGTCACCGAAAGAAAAAATCGACATTTTGTTGAAATTACCCGTACCCTTCTTCTTCACCACAATATTACTCTTCAATTATGGGGAGATGCCATTTTGACAACATGTCATTTGATCAACCACATACCTTCCTTCATCCTTAATAATTAGGTTCCTTACTCTTTCTTATATCCAACACAAGATCTTTACTCCATTCCTCTTCGTGTCTTTGGTTACACATGCTTTGTGCATGACCTTACTTTAGGTAAAGATAAACTTTTTGTCAAATCTCTCAAATGTATTTTCTTGGTTACTCACGCCTTCAGAAGGACTATTGTTGTTTTTGTCCTCAACTTCAACACTATATAGTTTCCGCTGATATCACCTTATTTGAGACTACACCTTCTACACTTCAACTATATTGGATGTCAATCTTATAGTAGAATCTTCAGAAGTCTCGCCTGTTGCGACTCATGTAATTGTTTCTCCCCAACGTTCTTTGCTTCAATACAACTGACGAGTTTAAACTTCAATTTTGACTCACTATACTAATCCTCAAGCATCATCTCCTGCTCCAACCATCCCTCCACCCATGCCTCCTACACTTGGAACTTCCTATTGCGATACGAAAAGGTATTCTTTCCTCTCGTAATCCTAACACTCTTCATACTTTTACCATTACTTATGATGGTTTGTCTCCATCCTATTTCTCCTTTGTTTCTTCTTTGGAATCTGTGTGTTTTCCTAAGAATACAGGTGAAGCCATGGTTGATTGCGGCTAGCGTCAGGTAATGGTAGAGGAGATGGCAGCCTTACATTCCAATGGTACCAGGGAACTTATTCCTTTACCACCTGGCAAGCAAATTGTTGGTTGTCGCTGGGTTTATATAGTGAAAATTGGACCTGATGGTCATATTCATCGGTTAAATGCTCGCGTGGTCACCAAAGGATATGCATAGATTTTTGGTCTAGATTATTTGGACACCTTCCTCTCTGGCCAAGAAAGCTTTTGTGCATCTCTTTCTGGCTATGGCTACTATTCATCATTGGCCTTCATCAACTAGATATTAAAAATGCATTCTTACATGGTGAATTGCAGGAAGTTTATATGGATCAACCCCGTGGTTTTCTTGCTCCCGACGATTCTCGTCTTGTTTGTAAGCTTCAACAGTCTCTATGGTTTGAAGCAATCTCCTCGATCTTAGTTTGGTCGTTTTAGTTTGTCTTGATTCAGTTTGGCATGACCAAGTGTGAGGTTGATCATTCTATCTTCTTCTTTCATTCCTTTACTGGCAAGTGCATTTACATTCTTGTTTATGTTCATGACATTATCATCAGGGGTGATGATGAGATTGGAATTTGACAACTCAAAGAGCACCTTTCACATCAATTTCATACTAAAAGATTTAGGCCTTCTAAAATAATTCTTAGGCATTAAGGTTGCTCAATCTGCTTCTGGAATTGTCATTAATCAACATAAGTATGCCCTGGACATTCTTACTAAATATGCTTTGCTTGATTGTCGTCCTTGTGATACTCCTACGGATCCCAATATCAAGTTTCTTCTGGATCAGGGGTTGCCATTGAAAGACCTAGAAAGATATTGTCGCCTGGTAGACAAGCTCAATTATCTCACCATCACCAGACCTGACATCACTTTTGCGATTAGTATGGTAAGCTACTTTCTAAAAGCTCCTTGTGATAGCCATTGGGATACTGTAACATGTATTCTTTGATACATAAAAAATGCTCCAGGACAAGGATTATTGTACGAAGACAAAGGCAGTACTAAGATCACTTGTTACTCTGATACGGATTGGTAAGGATCACCATCAAATAGAAGATTCACTTATGGGTATTGTGTCTTATCAAAGGAAACCTTATCTGATGGAGAAGCAAGAACCAAAATAAGTTGTCAGATCTAGCGCAAAAGTAGAATATCGTGCTATGGCAACATCCACTTGTGAGCTTATGTGGCTTAGGCAACTACTACTACTCCTAAAAGTAGGGGACATCCATGAAACAAAGTTTATTTGTGACAATCAAGCTGCACTTCAAATTGCATTAAACACGATCTTCCATGAAAGAATTAAACACATTGAAATTGACTGTCAATTTGTAAAAAAAAAAAAGTGTCTGACATATTCACCAAGTCCCTTAGAGGCCCTCGGATTGAGTACATTTGTAACTAGTTTGATACATATGACATATATGTTCCAACTTGAGGAAGAGTGTTAGAATGTAACTAGTTGTTACAGATTTGTAACCATTACATAATCTAGGAAATTAGGATGATTAATTCCTAATTATTAAGTGTTTTTATTATAATTGATTCGGTAAAATAGTATAAATACATACTTTGTGGTCACATTAGACACGTAATACATTTAGAACATATACAATTCTATATATTCTATGACAACTGAATAATTCAGAAAAAGCACTGTCACAGTCTTGGTAATGTTATTTTGATATTCAAATACTCCAGATTAGACAAATGATGTAAAGTCAATCTTTTAACCATATCATGATGGGTAAACAATAAAGCAATTAATTTCAATGAATTTTACAGCCATAGATTGATATGACCAAAACAGCACCAAAATGGGATGTATCCATGAATTGATAATGTAATTTTGCATCAATAGAATGTTTTCATCCTCATGTCTGCCTGTCTGAAATTATTATTTGGTAACAGTACCTGCATTGGATAGCCGGGCTACTTCAGCTTCTGCATGATTAAAAAACTCCTCTTTGTTTCCTTGGAGATATTGGTTGAGTCTATTTTTCAATATCTCTGCAAGCTTTTCTTCTCTTTCCTTCTGAACAACCTATAGCAAGAACAAATCTGTCAAAACAGCAATCACAAAAAAACTGCACCTAAAACATGATAAATATTTAATTCCTTCAAGATGACCATGTCAAACTTTTGGAAATGAAACAAAGATGGAATATCTATTTCTCACATAAAAATTTTGTTGTTCAAAAAGAAAATTAATTAAGTGCAAGAGATGTTGAAATTGGGTATCTGAAACACTCCCCTCAACCTAAAACACATAGTGGAATGTGCTCAACTTGTAACAAATATAATCAACCCATGGTCTTCTTAGAGACATGGTGAGTATGTTAGGGAACTACTCACTAGAGTTGACAAATCTAGTGATGTCTCCATACTCTAGTTTTTCACTTATGAAATGATAATCCACTTCAATATGACTGATTTTCTCATGAAAGATAGGATTAAATGCGTGCAATGTTGGCTGGTTGTCTCATACAAGGTGCGTTTGAGATTTGATTCTACAAATTTTAGTTCTTCAAGGAGTTGCTTTAACCATATGCGCTCACAAGTGACTAATTTCATTGCCCGTATTTTGTTGCTGCAATTGATCATGCAACAACATTTTGTTTCCTAGTTTTCCGCACTATTAAATTACCTACAATAAGAAAGTGGAACCATGAAATGGAATGTCTATTGCTTGGTTAGTTAGTGTTAAGAAGTGGACTTTAAGCCTAACTCAACCCTACAAAACCGGCTTGTAAGGTGAGGTTAGCACCCACTTATATATTATAAATTGGCCTTATCTCTAGTCAATGTGAGAATTCCAACACACCGCCACACACCGAGGTATAGACATTAATGGGTGGTCCAATAACGACCAAATAACGGATGGAACAACATGCCCAACAAACAACAAATATCGCTAGGATATGCTTTAACCAGGCTCTGATACCATGTTAAGAAGTGTACTTTAAGCCTAACTCAACCCCAAAAAACCGACTCGTAAGATAAGGTTCGCATCCACTTATATAATATAAATTGGTCTTATCTCTAGTCGATGTGAGACTTCTAACAATTAGCCCACCTAGTTAGCGTCATGATACCCAACCATTTGAGTATTTCACTTATCCTCAAAAATGAGGCCTTTTCCAAGAGTCTTCTTAATATACTGTAGGGCCCGCACAACCACATTTTGATAAGGGGAGTTCGAAAATTGGCTAACAATGTTCACTACAAAAGCGGCCAGGACAAGGTAATTTAGTTTACCAACTAATCTTCTGATCTCTAATGATCAGAATATGGCTCTCCTTGGTCAAGAATAAGTTTGACACTCACATCCATCAATATGTTCACAGGCAATGTCGCCCACGTATACAATGCAATAGATACAACCTTTGGGAGAATGACGATAAAACAAAGAATTATTAGCATCATCCTTGATAATTTAGCCGTCCACTCAAACCTGTTTGGCTGCCAAGTATGACATTGTTAGCCTTTCTTGATGGTGACACACAAGCATTGTATAGAGTGCCTGCATTAGTTTGTTGCTAAAAAATATAGTATTGTGACATAGAGAAGGCTGCTATTTTGAATATTAAATACAAACTAAATAATACACTCTTATAAATTAGAATATACAACTTGGAGAGCGAAATTCTTAAGACATGTTTGATTTCTTTCTCTCTTTTTGGTTTAAAAATTCTTTTCTAAATTAAGTTACCCACTCAACAAGTGTTCCCAAAATCTACTAACTTCTGCAAAAGCTTTCCAAAACAAGTGTTTCAAAAACCAGAAACCATAAACATCTAGAAGATTTTCTCTCATTCTCTTGTTTGTTTTCTAGTCCTAGTGCAAGAGTGTGGGTGGTGAGGAATAAGCTGCATGATTTTGAATAGATTTATTAAAAATTTTAAAAACTAAGAACAGTTAATGAAAATAGAAATTAAACACATTCTTAATCGCTAAATTAGACATTTATAACATTCTTTTTTCTATCATTTAGATGTGCATTTAACAAATTTTCCTCACAAGTAGTCAATTTAACTAATCAAAACTTCTCTTATCGTAATCTACCAGCATTTAATCATTGTGTGCTTGATCTTCTTAATCACCTATAATTTTGAATCTACAACTGTCTTCTATCTCTATGTCAAATAAAACAATTTGAAGAATTATTAAAAATAACATCAATAATTTACACTGTTCACTGCAGATCTATAATATAAAGTACATATTCAAATACATATACTTAGATGAAATCTAATTATAACATAATATGCAGATTAAAAAAATATTTATTATCATTTTTATATTAAATAAAAATAAACATCTATCTTGTTCAATGCACAAATTAAAATTGTCAAGCTCACAAGTCAACTCCAAAGAGTTTATGCTTTAAGGGAGAAAATTTTAGTTGACTCATCAAACTCTTTTTTGGGCTCTCGCCATCTTGTATAAACTTTTGAATCAAGATGCAATTCAACCAGTCTAAAATCAAATGTAATCCCACCCTCAATTAACCATGGCGATAGTGTTCTATTATGGTGGTACACCATTTCTAAAGTCAGCTAATAAGGCTCATATCAATTACACAAATTGATGAAATCCACACCAATTTGTCTTCTGCGAATGAGTGGAAGCTCAGTTCTATCAAACCATCAATAACTAGCCATCCTTCTTTTGACATTATAATAATTTCAAAACACACATCAATCTTGAACTCAGACATCACAAGAACCCACTGTTGTGAAGGAGAAACGATGCCCACAAAGTAAAGGGCTTCAGACAAACAATCCGAAATAAGCTATTTCGTCTCAATATGGAATACTTTCTAGAGAATCACTATTACATCCTTCTAATATAACATGTTGAAAAACCAAATGTAAGTATAATTTGCCACATTTTAATAACACCAAGGCTAGACCTTAGTATTGGAATCAGATGACAAATTGTCATTTTTAAAGGGGTGCAAATCTATGTGAGTGTACAGTTAAGAATTGTGATAAGGGGGTACTGCAAGAATAAAAAACAGAGCACACTATGAAGAATGTATAAAAAGTGGAAGAAAATAGGGAAAGAAAAAAAAAATGGACTAAAGAATAAAACAAAAGAAAAATACAGGAAGAAAAAAAAAACAGGTTAACGGCCTTTGGAAAAAGTGGCAACAGTTCACGGAGCCTGCGTTGTTCTGGAAATTGGCAAATCATCGGTGCGGCAACATACTGGTTATTTAACAGCACTGGCAACAACCAAACTGCTATTCATAGTGCCTCTAATCCTAATTTTCACCAAAGAAGCATATGAAGGCTGATTGTCATTTTGGGCACGAGAATTCACAGGATCTTCTCGTTACTGGACATATGCAAAACAGAGAACAACATGTGCCCATGTTCACCAAATACTAAAAAAAAATTAGAACATCGTTACTAGCTAACATCTATGCTCTAATTTGAAATGTTAAAATAGTAACCAGATTATTGTGTTAATAGGTTCTTTCTTATACAAGTCCTAATATCTAGCAGTACAGAGTTAGTACTTCCTATTCTTATTTTTTCACAGTAGAGTTAATCCCCCTAGCAATGCTGTCGATACAAAAACTCAGACATAGAAATTGGGAGAGATTGCTTTGTGAAGTTTGCATATCAGTAGCAACTGGTTATCCTCGTAAGAATCATTGTCAAAACAAAAAACAACTAGGTAAGACTAGACTATTAGTGGGTGGATAACCAGTTAAAACATGTATGGTCACATTAAGAATCCTAAGATAACTAGTGGCAGGTGATATGTATACATAACAATAGATAAGTGTCATAAGGGAATACAGTTTTTATAGATGATATGTATATTTTAAGAATTTTAGATATTCAAGAATGCAGTTTTTTATACAGATCTTTCTTATATTTCTAAAAAGATACGTACATAAGGAAAAAAAGTAGTCACAAGAGAATACAGTGAGAAAACCATATTATTATACCCTCATTTTCTCTTGCAACTTTTTAGTATCAAATTGTTCTCCTTCAGTAAAAAAGTCCATTGAAGCCATTGATGCCATGGCTAACTGGCCTATATACTCCTCAAAAAGCTCACTACCGAAAAGCATTGCAAAGATTGCCGCAGGATCAATAATTGCTTCCCTGAAAATAATGAATAAAAGACATAAACCAGCACAAGAGATTGATTTTATAAAAAAAAAATGCTCTAAAATTCATTAAGAAATTACAAATTTCCACATCCTATCATGCTTGATATTCAACTATTAAGTAAAATCTTAATTCAAAAAAGGAAACTAACGTTGAAATTCCTGATTTTCCGTGAGCATCATAAGCTTGCCTTTGAGATGGGTCACTCAGAACTTGGTAAGCTTCACCTAAAACCTAAAACCAGAGTATCAAACATATAGGGATAACTACTTAACAATATTAAAATTGTAGCTCTACATGATATATAGTTAAAAACAGATGAATTAAGAATAATGATATGAATGCAGCATGGTATTACTTATTTTGTTGAAGGCAGGTTTGACACATGCAATGGAAAAATTGACAATAAAAGACAGCAGAATAATATAAAACTCCATAAAAATTATAAGCATTTGGTGGTGGATATGATATTCAACAAATCAAATTCCAATAGGTGAATTCCAAGATATGAGTTGTAGGTTGACTGGTAATAGAATGACAGAATGCAAGTTATGTGATGTTTAACATGAACACTATATAGAGAAATGTGGTTGTTGATTTAATATTCAACAATTATATTTAGATCATTAAATAATTTTAGAGAGGAAAGTTCTGTTTATCAATTAACTAGACAATCCAGGTAGGATGACATTCAGTGCCCTTAAAATTTAAATAGTCCTAAACTGAAATACGATATTCTTGCCTGAAAATTTTGGGCAGCAAGAGGGTCATTTGGATTTTTATCTGGATGCACCTGCCTTGCCTGCACATCAGGTATTGAAGAAAAGGTATAAATAACATAATCAAACCACTTGGTTTTGTTTTAAATTTTGGTAATAGAAGACAACCATTAAAACAGTATGAAGTTATATTCAGATTTCCAAAGTTAGATTGCTATTGGATGTACAAGCATTTCAGCTTCATCGTATATAAGTTTACCTAGCATTATATAGAGCAAGCCACCATCGTGAGTTCAAATCTCATTTTGAATTCAACAAAATGGACAGATCCAGTCATAGGACTACGCATCTACTAGTTTTTGTCTATTTAAACTGCAAAATGGGATTACACTGATCTATTGAGGTTTAAGATAGCTTACAAAGCAAAATTGTTATGTAGGTCAGTGTAATACAGTATAATTGGGTCAAATAATCAATATTTTAGTTGTATTAATGGATACGGGAGAGAAGAAATACCCAAATAAGAATAAAGATCGAAAAATTATACTGTTACCTTCATGTAATAGGCTTTCTTAATCTCGGCTTCGGATGCCGTGGGGATGACTCCCAGCACGTCATAGTATTCAGTCTCCTTCACCATCTCAAAGCCCAGTTGATTGATCTTCCAACGAGAAAAACCCTGGAATTTTTAGATTTTCGCTAAACTGGGAGTCGGGAAGACGACAAATGAGCTATGAAATATAGTACTCCCAGTTGATGACTTATTCCAAGACAAGACCAAATGGCCTTGTCCTAAATTAATTTTAACTATTTCTCAAAATTAAAAAAAAAATTAATGAAAGTATTAAAGAAACTGATATTCATTATTATTTTGAATTTATGTTATCTTTATCCACTCAATCCTTTTATATCCATGTTACAAATTTACTATTTAACAAACTAAAACTGAACTATTTTAGTTTGAAACAAAATTTGTTATATAATTTAAAATTAGATTTATAAATTAATTTATTAAAATTATATATTCTTGTAATACTTTTAAATTTATTATTTAAATTAATCACATCGGTTGCCCATGCAGTGCAGAGCTATTCAGAAAATAAATTACCCACCATTTACTATTAAATTAAGACATAAATAATTTCATCATGTAATATCTATGGGTGCAGCAAGGAAACATGGCTCCGAGAAGCAATGACATTTGTATACGGGTATTTATAGTATTTAGGGAGTCTGCTTCTTTCTCGACCTTCAACCCTTCTCTTTATATTTTCAAGTGCACCGTTGTATCCTTTAATAAATATAAAAGATAAAAAATAGATGAACATTAGTTATTATTTTCCAAATGTCACTTAATTCTACACATATATTTACTATCATCCTGTATCTAAAGTCCATTCATATTCATATGTATTTTGTTCTTTTGTTTTTTTATGGTTCCTCTCGGTTTTCTTCGTGATTTTTGTTGTTTTTTTTTTCATTTGATAGCATTTGAGTTTATTTCGTTATTTATATTAAATTTTGAACTGTTAGAAAACAAACTAGTTGTCAAAACTCGGTTTAAGAAGTTATTGAATTTCAATTTGGTAAAGAAATTTATCAGAAATCCGATTAGGAAAATCTCCAAATTTTGAAATTAGATTACTAACTTAATTGGATTTCAAAATCCAGTTACTACTTTCATTGAATTTCAAAATTTCATTGAATTTCAAAATTCGATGATTTTTTATTTTTTTTTAATTTCTTTAAGTTTTTTGCTTTTAATTTTATTTTTAATTTGTTATAATTTTTTTTAATAATTTGTTGAGGTATTATTATCAATGAAGTGAGGTATTTAATGGTGTAAATGTTATGTTATAGGTAGTTATATTATAAGATGACATATTATCCTTTTTGTTTTATGAATTAACGAGTAAATTCAAGTTTTGTGTTATTTCTTTTCTTTTATCAATGAAATGTATAAGGGAGATTATACAAATAATTTTACAACTTATGAGATATTTTCTACACGTTATGGACTTAACTAATGGGTTCGAGGGATTATTTTTCATCTTGGATTTGTTGTCATAACTATAAGATCTGATAAAACTATTTGTGAACCTAGAAGAAATACGTTTGTCTTGTTAGGATGTGAAAGAGGTGAAAAGTACACAAAATACAAACCTGATGTTCAACCAAGTATGTGAGTGTTCTTTTAAGTTAAAGGGCAAGTCAAATTCTAATGGAGAGGGGTGTGTATCGAAGGTTATATGCAAATATCATAATCATGATTTGGCACAGAGTTTAGTTGGCCATCCTTTTGCCAAAAGGTTGAATCCCATTAAATAGTAATTACTTATTGATATGTAAGAGTCAGGTAAAGCCTGCAAATATTTTATTGACTCTGAAAGAAAATATTGATTATAATGTCACAACAATCAAGCAAATATATAATGCAAGGTATACTTACAAACGATCATTGAGAGTCAAGAACTTGATTGTAGTAGTTGAAAAGGTGTAAGAATGATGTAAAAATTATGTAGGGCATAAGGAAAGTGTAAGAAGGGTGTAAGAAGAATATTAGAAGGTGTAGAAAGGATGTAGGAAATGAGTAAAAATGATGTTAGAAGGTTAAATTGGGTTGGGATTGGGGTATGGGTTTGGGTTGGGTTAGGTTGGATTAGGTTGGGTTGGGTGGGGTGCGGTTAGGTTGGGTTGGGTTAGGTTGGATTGGGTTGGGGTTGGGTAGGGTTGGGTTGAGATGGGTTGGGCTAAGTTGGGTTGGGTTGGATTAGGTGGGGTGAGGTTGGGTTGGGGTTTGGGTTGGGTTAGGGTTAGGTGGGGTTCTGTTGAGTTGGGTTGGGTTGGGTGGTGGGGTGGGGTTAAGGTGGGTTTGTTTGGGTCGAGTTGGGTTTGGTTGGGTTTTGTTAGCTTGGGTTGGGTTGGGTGGGCTGAAGTTGGATTGAGGTGGGTTTGTTTAGGTTGGGTTGGGTTAAGTGGGGTGGGGTAGGTGATGGGTTAAGGTTGGGGTTGGGGTTGGGTGGGATTAGGTTGGGTTGGGTTGGTTGAGGTTGGTTGGGATTGGGTGAGGTTGGGCTGAGTGGGCTGGGGTAGGGTTGGTGTCGGGGTTGGGGTTGGGGTTTACGTTGGGGTGAGGTTAGGTTGGGTTGGGTTAGATTAGGTTGGGTTGGGTAGGGTGTGGTTGGGTTGGGTTGAGTTGGATTGGGTAGGGGTTGGGGTTGAGTGGAGTTGGGTTGGGTTGGGTGGGGTAAAGTTTGGTTTGATTAGGTTGGTTGGGGTAGGGGTTGGGTTGGGGTTGAGGTTGGGGTTGTGTTGGGTTGGGTTGTGTTGGGTTGGATTTGGCTGAGTTGGATTGGGTTGGGTTGGATGGGGTGAGGTGGGTTTGGGGTTGGTAGGGTGGGGTTAGCAGTTATAAAGCTGATTGAGAGATTTTAGGAAGCACTATCCAAATAGTTATTTTTAAGTTTCATTTTAAAAAAATAAAATAAAATAGTGATTTAAAAAGAAGGAAAACGTAGAAATATAGCTGTCAAAACGGGCCACCCGGCCCGACCCGACCCTGCCCACCACGGGTTGGTCACTTAGTGAGCCAACCCAACCCGGCTCATTTATTAGCGAGCCAGAAAAATTCGAACCCGACTCAACCCATCACGGGTTGGTGGGTAAACGGGTTGGCTCGCTGGCTCACTTAATTACAATTTTTTTAAATAAAAAAAAAATTACAAACTTTCTATAATTCAAATCTAAACAAATTTCACTCCCAAATTTCACTCCCAACATGAGTGTTTAATTAATTTTGAAAATAAGGAATTTAAATAATTTTTTCAAGCAAAAAAAATAATCAACATTTTTAATTTTAATTTTAATTTTAGGTAGGTGGGTTTTTACAAAATATTTTTAATTTTAATTTTATAAAACTGAAACCATAAACCCTAAAACCTGGAAACCTAAAACACTCAATGAAACCCTAAAAAACCCTACGCGTTTGTATAAACCTTGAAACCCTGAAAACTGAAACCCTGAAACCTTGAAAACTGAAACCCTAAAACCTAAAACCCTAAAAATCCTACAAGTACTCTACGGGTTTATATAAACCCTGAAAAACGAAAACTGAAACCATAAATCCCTGAAACCCTAAAACCTAAAACCCTAAAACCTTGAAACCCTAAAAAACCCTAGGGGTTTGTATAAACCCTGAAAAATGAAAACCGAAACCCTGAAACCTGAAACCCTAAAACCTCAAACCATAAAAAACCCTAAAAAATGAAAACTGAAACCCTCAAACCCTCAAAAATGAAAACTGAAACCCGAAACTTTGAATTCCTAAAAAACCCTACTGGTATTTACAAACCCTACGGGTTTATTAAACCCTGAAAAATGAAAACTGAAACCCTGAAAAATGAAACCTGAAACCTTGAAACCCTGAAAAATGAAAACTGAAACCCTGAAACCCTGAAACCTTGAAACCCAAAAACCCTAAAACCCTAAAACACTGAAACCTGAAACCTTGGAACCCTGAAACATGAAACCCTGAAACCCTAAAAACCCTACGGGTTTGTATAAATCCTACAGGTACTCTACGGGTTTATATAAACCCTGAAAAACGAAAACTGAAACCTTGAAAACTGAAACCATAAAACCCCAAAACCCTAAAACCTTGAAATCCTAAAAAACCCTACGGGTTTGTATAAACCGTGAAAAATGAAAACTGAAACCCTCAAACCCTGAAAACTGAAACCCTGAAACCTGAAACCCTGAAACCTGAAACCTTAAAAAACCCTACGGGTTTCTACATACCCTACGGGTTTGTATAAACCCTAAAAAATGAAAACTGAAACCCTGAAAAATGAAAACTGAAACCCGAAACCCTGAATTCCTAAAAAACCCTACACGTATTCACAAACCCTACGGGTTTATATAAACCCTGAAAACTGAAAAATGAAAACTGAAACCCTGAAAAATGAGAACTGAAACTCTGAAACCCAGAAACCCTAAAACCCAAAAACCCTGAAACCCTGAAACCCTAAAACCCTAAAACACTGAAACCCGAAACCCTTAAACATGGAACCCTGAAACCCTAAAAACCCTACGGGTTTTTACAAGCCCTACGGGTTTGTATAAAACCTACGAGTTTGTATAAACCCTATGGGTTTATACAAACCCTGAAAAATGAAAACTAAAACCCTGAAACCTAAAACCCTAAAAAACCCTATGGGTACTCTACGGGTTTATATAAACCCTGAAAAATGAAAATTGAAACCCTGAAAACTGAAACCCTTAAACCCTGAAACCCTAAAATCTGAAACCCTGAAACCCTAAAAAACCCTACGGGTTTGTATAAACCCTGAAAAATGAAAACTGAAACCCTGAAAACTGAAACTCTGAAACCTGAAACCCTCAAACCCTAAAAAACCCACGGGTTTTTACAAACCTAATGGTTTGTATAAACCCTGAAAAGTGAAAACTGAAACCTTGAAAAATGAAAACTGGAACCCTAAAACCTGAAACCCTAAAAACCCCTACGGGTTTATATACACCCTGAAAAATTAAAACTGAAACCTTGAAACCCTGAAAAATGAAAAGTGAAACCCTGAAACCCTGAAAACTGAAACCCTCAAACTCTGAAATCCTAAAACCCTGAAATCCTAAAACCCTGAAACCTGAAACCCTGAAACCCTGAAACTGTGAAACCTAAAACCCAAAAACCATGAAACCCTAAAACCCTGAGACCTGAAACCCTAAAAAACCCCACGGGTTTTTACAAGCCCTATGGGTTTGTATAAACCTTACGGGTTTATATACACCCTGAAAAATGAAAACTGAAAACCAAAAACCCTGAAAACTGAAACCCTGAAACCCAAAAAAACCCTACGGGTTTGTACAAAGCCTGAAAAATGAAAACTGAAACCCTGAATACTGAAACCCTGAAACCCTAAAAAGCCCAACGGGTTTTTACAAACCCTAAAAAATGAAAACAAAAACCCTGAAACCCAGAAAATTGAAACCCTAAAATCCTGAAACCCTAAAATCTAGAAACTCTAAAACCTGAAACCCTAAAAAACCCTACGGGTTTGTATAAACCCTGAAAAATGAAAACTGAAAACCTGAAACCCTGAAACCCTGAAAAATGAAAACTGAAAACCTGAAACCCTGAAAAATTAAAACTGAAACCCTGAAACCCTGAAACCCTGAAACCTGAAACCCAGAAACCCTAAAACCCTGAATACCTAAAACTCTAAAACACTGTAACCCGAAACCCTGAAACCCTGAAACATGAAACCGTGAAACCCTAAAAACCGTACGGGTTTTTACAAGCCGTACGGGTTTGTATAAAACCTACGAGTTTGTATAAACCCTACGAGTTTTTACAAACCCTGAAAAATGAAAACTGAAACCCTGAAATCCTGAAACCCTAAAAAACCCTATGGGTACTCTACGGGTTTATATAAACCCTGAAAAAGGAAAACTAAAACCCTAAAACCCTGAAACCCTGAATCCCTAAAACCTAAAACCCAGAAACCCTAAAAAACCCTACGAGTTTGACAAACCCTACGGGTTTGTATAAACCATGAAAAATGAAAACTGAAACCGTGAAAACTGAAACCCTGAAACCCTAAAAAACCCTATATAAACCCTAAAAAATGAAAACTGAAACCCTGAAAAATGAAAACTGGATCCCTGAAACCTAGAATCCTAAAAAACCCTACGGGTTTATATACACCCTGAAAAATGAAAAATGAAACCCTGAAACGCTGAAAACTGAAACCCTGAAACCATGAAACCCTGAAACCCTAAAACCCTGAAATCCTGAAACCTGAAACCCTGAAACCCTGAAACCTGAAACCCTGAAACCCTGAAACCCTGAAACCCTGAAACCCTGAAACCCTGAAACCTAGAAACTGTGAAACCTGAAACCCAAAAACCATGAAACCCTAAAACCCTGAAACCCTAAAACCCTAAAAAACCCCACGGGTTTGTACAAGCCCTACAGGTTTTTACAAGGCCTACGGGTTTGTACAAGGCCTACGGGTTTGTATAAGGCCTACGAGTTTTTACAAGGCCTACGGGTTTGTATAAAGCTTGAAAAATGAAAACTGAAAACCTAAAACCCTTAAAATTGAAACCCTAAAAAACCCTACGGGTTTATATAAAACCTGAAAAATGAAAAATGAAACCCTGAAAACTGAAACTCTGAAACCCTAAAAAGCCCTACGGGTTTTTACAAACCCTAAAAAATGAAAACGAAAACCCTGAAACCTAGAAAACTTAAACCCTATAATCCTAAAACCCTAAAACCTGAAACCCTAAAAAACCCTATGGGTTTGTATAAACCCTGAAAAATGAAAACTAAAACCCTGAAAACTGAAACCCGAAACCCTGAAACCCTAAAAAACCGTACTAGTATTTACAAACCCTACGGGTTTATATAAACCTTGACAAATGAAAACTGAAACCCTGAAAACTGAAAACTGAAACTTTGAAACCCTGAAAAATGAAAACTGAAACCTTGAAACCCTGAAAAATGAAAACTAAAACCCTGAAACCCTGAAACCTGAAACTCTCAAACCCTGAAACCCTGAAACCCTCAAACCTGAAACCCAAAAACCTAAAAACCCTGAAACCCTAAAACCCAAAAACACTGAAACTCGAAACCCTAAAACCCTGAAACGTGAAACCCTGAAACCCTAAAAACCCTACGGGTTTTTACAAGCCCTACATGTTTTTACAAGCCCTATGGGTTTTTACAAACCCTGAAAAACGAAAACTGAAACCCTAAAAAACCTTACGGGTTTAGAGTTTGGGGTTTTTTAGGGTTTAGGGTTTTGGGATTTGGGTTTTGGGTTTTTGGTTTGGGGTTTTGGGGTTGGGTTTGGGTTTAGGGTTTGGGTTTGGGGTTGGGGGTTTGGGGTTGGGGGCTTGGGGTTGGGGGTTTAGGATTGGGGGTTTGGGCTTTAGGGTTGGGGGGTTTAGGGTTTTAGGGTTTGGGGTTTGAGTTTTGGGTTGGGGGTTTGGGGTTGAGGGTTTTTAGGGTTTTTGGTTTAGGGTTTTGGGTTTTTAGGGTTTCGGGTTTGGGGTTTAGGGTTTTTGGATTTTGGTTTTTAGGGTTTGGGGTTTGGGTTTAGGGGTTAGGCTTTTGGGGTTTGGGGTTTGGAGTTTGGGGTTTTGGGCTTAAGGTTTTTTAGGGTTTAGGTTTTTGGGTTTAGGGTTTTTTGGGGTTTTAGGGTTTTTTTTAGGTTTTAGGGTTTTGGGTTTTTAGGGGTTAGGGTTTAGGGTTTTGGGTTTTTAGGGTTTAGGGTTTTTAGGGTTTCGGGTCTAGGGTTAGGGTTTCGGGTCTAGGGTTTAGGGGTTTTAGGGTTTCGGGTTTAGGGTTAGGGTTTTAAGGTTTAGGGATTTTAGGGTTTTGGGTTTAGGGTTTAGGGTTTTGGGTTTAGGGTTTTGGGTTTTTGGTTTTGGGTTTAGGGTTTTGGGTTTAGGGTTTAGGGTTTTGGGTTTTGGGTTTTGGGCTTTGGGTTTTGGGTTTTGGGTTTAGGGTTTTAGGGTTTAGGGTTTTAGGGTTTAGGGTGTAGGGTCTACGGTCTACGGTCTACGGTCTACGGTCTACGGTCTACGGTCTACGGTCTACGGTCTACGGTCTACGGTCTACGGTCTACGGTCTACGGTCTACGGTCTACGGTCTAGGGTCTAGGGTCTAGGGTCTAGGGTCTAGGGTCTAGGGTCTAGGGTGTAGGGTCTAGGGTCTAGGGTCTAGGGTCTAGGGTCTAGGGTCTAGGGTCTAGGGTCTAGGGTCTAGGGTCTAGGGTCTAGGGTCTAGGGTCTAGGGTCTAGGGTGTAGGGTCTAGGGTCTAGGGTCTAGGGTCTAGGGTCTAGGGTCTAGGGTCTAGGGTCTAGGGTCTAGGGTGTAGGGTGTAGGGTGTAGGGTCTAGGGTGTAGGGTGTAGGGTGTAGGGTGTAGGGTGTAGGGTTTGGGGTTTGGGGTTTGGGGTTTGGGGTTTGGGGTT